>NC_143397.1:210339046-215339046 GCF_052110815.1 Crocodylus siamensis
GGTGGTACATGTGGCAGCAGTGAGTGCTACCCAAAGCCAGAGCCTGACCAGCATCTGCAAGGTGAAGCCTGACTTCCTGCTACAGTCGTTGGCCCCAGATTCCCCTACCCCACCCAGGGTAACCTGACACCTGCAAAGCATGTGTGACATGGGTGTTCCCTGGGAACCAGTAGCAGTGGCACAAGGTGTGCTGTTGCTACTTGTCCCTGGGGAAACAAACATTCTTGCTCATCTGGATGCACCCCTTAATACGTCTACTTTACTTCCTTACGTTCATGATTCACCACTATGTTAAGGAGATAATTTAGGGATTGATGTCTGAAATGTCTTCTCCCTGCTTGGTGCACACACCAAGTATTTTGACTCTGGAGTGGAGGGGAAAGTGACAAATTGCTGAGACCACTTTTGTGGAGGCTGCAATAGAGCCAGGACCCTTTCCAGTTCAAGAGAAGCAAAGTGTATAGGATCTGTAAAAGAATGATGCAGTGGGAGAGGAAAATGTGTTGTAGAGCTGAGTTGGAGGACTAAATCTGTTATTGGTAGTAAAGTAAAAATCCAAAAGACTCTTCTTTCATTTGTTATAAAGGTTAAATGTTGTGAAGCTACAGAACCATACTACATTATTCACTGAGTGCTTGCCAACATTGAATGGAGAAGGGTTTCTATAGGGAAAAAATAAAAAATAGCATGTGCTTTTAGGCTAATGTGTAATGCAGAGAGCTGAGTTAAGGTGATCTGTTCAATACTAATGTTATTATTTCCATACTCTCCAATGCCTTATTTTTGCAATGCTAATGTTATTCCATTTCACATCTTTCTTGACACCGAATTATGCATTGTGGGGAGAAAATAAAGCATTTCCACTTATTTATCAGTTCACAACAGAACAGAACATTTCCCGTGATTCTTGCTAATTTTCTCAGGAGAGATTACCCCTCCCCCCACCCTGCATAAAGATTTTCCTTTGAGATAATGGGTAGATAAAAAGTATATGCGTTCTTTTTAAGAAAACATAGAAACACAAACTCCTAATATAAAATGCCCATAATATAATAAAATCTTTTTTTTTCAGAAGACTTCCTTAGCAGCATAAAATCTAGGTATTATTCACCTTATATCCTTCAACTTGGTATACTGGACAAATGACATGTTAGCTGCCCTCTTTTGGAAAGATTTATGCATCGATTTAAAAGTACCTTGTACTGAAAAGAGGTGTGAAAACACATTTATTCTGATTATAATAAAATACAATACGGGTCTGAAATATGGATCAGAAGCTTATAAATCTGTAATGTGGTTAACACTGCCTGGAGATTACCTCGTTCCTCTTAGTTTTGACACTAAGGCATTTATGCTTTTTTACAATTATGGATGAATCTTTATTCATTTCTGAGTTAACCTAATTGTGTTATCTGACATTGTTTGGTACATATGCATACCGTTTCTTCTCTTGCACACAAGATTTGAAGCATCTTCATTGCAACTGTGCATTACAATTTCTGATTCTCTATCAGAGCTGCAGAATATTGGCTGATGTGACAGACATTAAGACCTGCATTGTGAATATGTATAGGACAAGTTAAGTATCTGCTTCAGTTTTGATAATTCACGTTTAGTATTATTTCCTTGCTTTTTTTATTACATGTCATCCATCTGAACTTTGTAATATGTTTTATTTTTAAAGGGACTTAATGAAAGCTTTTCATAGTGACACTTGAATTTTTGTGGTGACGAATGTCAAGGCTTCAGACTGAGCATCTTTATACTGGTTGCTCTTAATATGAACTACTGTTTGATATCTGAATTAAGACCCCTCATAATTCTATGCTGTACAGTTATCCTCAAACAATGGGGACATTAAAAATTACACTGTATTTATTATCTGGCTAAAGACTTCTTTATATACTTGATTGTTGACCTGCTATAGCATAAAAATGTCAAACATTATTTTATTATGTTCCAAGAAGAAAGTTTTCATGGTGGCAGGTCAGTACATTTGCAAGGTTTTGCTATATGCTGGGTCTCTCTTTTCCAATAAGTATATCACTGTTGTGAAGCTGTCCTGTCTGTATTAAATAGGCAGTGCTGCTTTGTCTTACAATAGTATACTTCCTGCTAGCATTTGGAAGCAAGACCAGTATACTGGGAAGAAGTCAGGGGGTGAATAGATCTATAAATAGTATATACTGTATGAACTGATATGACAAGGGGTATTTTGTCAGGTGGACCAGACTTCAATATTTCCTGTATTTTTTCTTAGCTCTTATTAAAAGTGGACAGACACAGACAGCCTCTGACCCCAGCACCCACAACACAGAAGATTTTTCCCCCTCCATAAACACAATGCTTAGTGCTATCCTGTTTTCAGAAAGAGAGGTCTGTTAAATCTCCAGTGCACATTTGGCCCTCTTCCAGAATCATGAGTCAAGCTCTATGAGAAGCAGCAAAGAGGCATAGCCTGGAAAATGTAGATGAACCTGCCTTTCATGTAAGTGGGCAATGCGAACTTTCCCCACTAGTACTGCTTCTGATGCTTTCCTCTTTCTCAGTATTCCACTAAAAAGAGCTAGAGAACTGTGTGTATCATTATGTAGCACTGATTACAAATGCATGAATGAAGAGATGGAGGGAAAGGTCAGAAGTTTGAAGTAGAATAATGTTCCTAGAGTGTCTATGTATATAAAGCCTCTGTATATCACCCCTGTGCTGGGCTTGTGGTTGAGAAATATGCTCTGCCTCACTTATTCTTATTCTGCACATTCCAGTTCCCAGAAATGAGAAGTTTAGTCATCCTATGGTGATTCTAATTTCACCCAATAAAGAGTTTGGGAACAATGCTGGCCACACTACCTCATTTCCAGGATCTTGTACAATGGAGGAGAGTAGGTGGGGCATACTTTTCAGGGTCAGGGCCAAGCTCAGCACAGAGGTAATGTAACTAAGCCCTCATTCTCCATGCATGTTCTTAAGTACAGTATAAGAATATTAAACATTCTCCAAAGCACAAGAACCCTTGAAGCTATAGAAGTAATAACAGCAGAGTTATATAACTGGAATGCTATTTATCAATTGTATTGACATACTTGTTTTCAAAATTTAGAATATAGGAGTTTCTCTACTGAATCAGAACAGTGTCCCAGATTGCCCAGTACCCCATCTCCAAGAGTAATTGGTACCAGTTGAGTCGAAAGAATGAACAAAAAACTTCACAGAAGTCAGTCTTCAAAAAGTGATCTCTTAGGAATTTTCCTCCTAATGCCTCTGAGTGAGAGTTAAACTTTACAAGCTTTCAGGTATGATTCTTTTTGCTCCATTCCATTAGTTATTCATCATGATTTCTTTATAGTTATATTCAAGTAGCCCCTAAAGGCCTTAAGTAAGAGAGCCCCAATGGCCTAGCTTTTGCACAGGCATAGTACATGGTGGCTTTTGCTCTGAGGAACCCTGGTCAAAAGAGGGGAGAGCATAACATATTGCTTAAACAAACCAGCCCTGGGGAAAGGTTTGCGGGACGATACATATAAGAGGAGGTTTCAGCATAGGCACTGTTTTTCTAGAAATGACTTAAAAATCATTGTTATAGAAACTTTTTATTTACTAAACATCTGTGTTGAAAACCACATTTTTTTGGTGAAAAAGCCTGAAGACTTCATCAACTTCACGTTTTTATCATATTACTTGTAAAGATTTCTTTTCACCGGTATTTTTAATGGAAAATGAACCAATATAATGGAAACCATATTAGGGAAAGTCTTTCCTGTTGTTCAGCCAGTTTTAAGCAAAAAGGAGAGGTATGTGTTTAAGGCATGATTTGAGAGACAAGATTTGAAATGTTCTGGGTAGGAATTTTTTTCCACCCATGTGTAAAGGATGGCACAAAATATGCTTAAGATCATGGTGGTTAAGACTTCAATTGCAAAATCCTTTCTGCTGCTCTCTGAAGCTCCCCTCCCTCATTTTTTTTTAAAATCAAATTATCAATATACATGACTTCTCATCTTATGGCGAGTAAGGATCAGAAAATGGAAAACAGGTCTTGTAGATATCACTCACTATCAAGTCAAAGCACTTTTATTACCATAACAAAAATTGGATGGGAGATCAAATAATATTATGGCATTTGTAAAATCTAACTTTGAAAATAATGCTGTTTAAAATTAAGTACATTTTCTGAGTATTGTTATGCTGACATTTTTTCTGTGCTTTGTAGTATTTGCAACCAGGCAATGTCCTATTTTAATAAGTACTTGAAATAAATTGTGTATGTTTGTTTTTTTTTAAATGATCTATGTAAATCCCAAAAGTTGAAAAATAATAGTGGTTGATAAAATATAATTGTCACTGTATTGTAATACTTGAAACAATCCTAAATTATCAGGGGCTCACTATCTGAATCTCAAATGTTTTGATTTGTTTGGAGTATTTGAGCTGGAGTGTATGATGCCACTGGCAGTTTAAATACAAGATGAAATAATCATTCCACTCTAAACTTCTGTTTTCTCTATCTTGTTACTTTTTCCAAAAAAAAAAAACTTGTATTTTTTGTGTGTTATCTCAGTTATTGCTTTTGATGTTTACACCTCATCTCATCAAAATTACTTGTACATGGACTGAAACGCTTATGCTTAGATAAATACCCCACAGGGACTTGGTTTTATATCTTTTATGAAGATACAGGGCCAGTTTTCCTTCCTCCTCTTATTGTAATTTTTGTTTATCATATTCTTCATTAGGTAGCACAGGGGAAACTGCTGCTGGTTGGTGTAAATGGTATTGCCCCCCTGATTGTAATAGATTTGGTTTATTCTCTGAATCCTGTTTATAAGAAATAAACACAATGCCAGTAAAATAAGAGTTGCTAAAGTTAATTAAGCCAGTGATGGGCCTGGTTAGCTTCTGCCCATTGGTTTTCATATTAGCAAGTTCTAATATTTTGATTCACATTAGAAATGGCAAAAAAGTATCAACATACACTCATGCAGAATAAAACCAAGGCCTTAAACAAACAAACAAAAAAACCTTTGGTTAGAGATCTCCTTAAGAACAGTCAAACTGATAGCGAAAACTCTTATATAAGAGATGAGAGGCATAGATTCAAGTCTCCCTGGTCTGTCTGTTTGAGATCAGACTTAACAACATAGTAAATGTCTTTTTGGACAACATTGGAAGAAAATTATATTCTTACTGTTTGAACACGGGAAAACAGTATGTACTTGAACAAACTAAAAAGAAGACAAAGCTGTATATCGTGTCAGCATTTTCATTGTTTCAATTTGGCATGTGCATAATGAACTACAGGTTGTTTTTTTCTGTTTTGTTTTTGTGCATTTGTTTTGTTGCTTTTGGATGCACCTGTTCTTACCTAAACAGAAAAACATGGTACCGTGTAAGAAAATAATATTCTTATTTTTGCAGCCTTGTTCCACTTCTGTAACAAATAAAATTTTCATTTATGATGCATGTCACTGAACACTGTCAAGATATTACAGACTCTGCCTGTGTGTAATCTTTAGCTCTGAGCTCTCAGGTTCTCATGGCCAGGGAATATTTGTCTTGTAGGTTCTCTGTTTCTAACATTTGGCAATATCCAAGCACACAGATAAAGCTCATTCAGTTTGCAGATCAATAACTGAAGAATACTTTGGTCTAGCTTTAGAATGAAATCTTGCCCAGCCTACTATCCAGAACATTGTTGTAAAACCTATTGCTTTGACCATATCATCTTTCTATTTGCCTCTACTTCTCTGTGGGTGTGTCTGCATGTGTCTGTTTTTTAAGCAGGCTTAGCCTAAAATCACCATTTTTCAGGTGCATTAAGGACACATGTCTATATGTGCGTGCCCTTAATGTGCCTTAAAAATAGTGATTTAAGTCTATGTAAGCCTAAATTTGATATCTGCAAGCAGGTATCAAATTTAGGCATGAATAACTAAGTTGCATTAGCTTGTGCACAGACATGCTAATGCGCATTACTGTGGTGTACATCAGTGGACAAACGCACTATGTTAATGCATATTAGCGCATCTGCACATGCACTAATGTGACTTAGCTATTTGTGCCTAAATTTAACGTGCCATAATGTGTATTAGTGTGTCTGCATGTAGACACGCACCTAAATTGCTTTATTGTGCCTTAAGCAAAGACACTTTCATGGATCCCCTTTTTAGATTTTTAAACAGGCAGCTTCATAATTTCTTACATGCTGCCCCTTATGATTGGAAGGAGCTTCTTGTAAATAGCTGTAACGCTACTTCATTATCCTTCAACCTCCCCCCACCCTCAATTCTCTTTTCCTAATGCCTATGTAAAAAATATCTTGACAGTGTTTAGGATGGTAATCTGATCACAGCCAATAATTCTAAATAGTAAGGCCTCATCGGACAGTATAGTACTTGTAAGGTTCTTTGGGTAGACGTGATGTCTTTTATTAGACCAACTGAGTAGTTGGAGCAAAGTTCTTTGCAAGCTTTTGAGCACAAGTACCCTTCTTCAGGCATAGGAAGACTGCTGTTGTTCTGAGAAACTGTATCCAGTATTCTCGTTTTAACACTTTGGGTATGTCCACATGGTATTTGGGGTAGGCTAATATTTACCCTGTTCCTCAGGCAGGTCTTTGAAGTCCATTTTGAGCTGTTGCAGTTAGCTGGCACAAGAATTGCTACAAGCTAGTTGGTCTGAAGCCACTTTGAATGCTTCAGCAGTGTTATGCAAACACTGCTGTAAACATATTTAAACTGTAATAGTTTAGAAACAGGAGCTGTTCTACCGCCGTCTCCCTACCCTGTGTTTTGTGTTAAATACTGTGCACGAGGACTTTTGTTTTAACTAAAGGCTAATATGCTGTGTGTGGGGGAGAGGGGTGAGGGGGAGAATTAATCTGTTGACCATAAAACAAGGTACAATTATTGTATTTATTTTATTTCTCTATCGATTGCCTGATGCAAATTTACAAGAAGTGGTGGTTGAAAATGTCACTTTAGCTGCAACTTCAGTATATTTTTTTAAAATTACATTGTTAATAAATTAATGATAAAAGATTGTCAAAATACTGGTATATAAAAACTGAGGAAGATTAAGAGAGAACTTAATCAGATCTGGACCTTTCAAATTTCTTTAGTGAAAGCAGCAGCTGTTTCACAAAGATGCTATGAAAACATGCTATTTTAACTAATTTGACCTTTCATAGGTAAACAAGAACTGTACTCCCACAAAATTAGTAGCATTTCCTAGAGGTAGACCCTATTCTTAAAGAATTGTGAAAAATGAAAATGCAAGTAATGATTTCAAATGATTTCATTTGAATCTGACCCTACAAGTGCTAGACGCACAGCAGGAGGTGGGCTTCACAATTCTCAGCATTGCAGCACCTTAACTCTCAGGGATTCCAATTTATAATACAGTAATCACTTTAAATGACCATACTGTCTCTGGAGGATCCTCCTCAAGGATCTGTTTAGCTAGCCAGTAGAAATTGTTAAAGACAGGCTTAAGACTTAAGTATCCCAGCAAGTTCAGCACTTAAACCAGCCTTTTCTTGTAACATACGGCCAGTAGTGGATGACGCTGGTAATGAGATGAAAAGAGAATGATTCTTTAACTCAGTAGTTAAAGCACACACCTAGGAACTGAACCGGGAACCCCCTTTCCTACTCTGAATTGTCAAAGTGCATCTGTGCATTTAATACAAAATGGATTCAACAGGAACTCTTGAGAGAGAAATGCTGGGGTGGACCCTATAGTTTGGAAGCCATGGGTTTAAGTCTTTTCTGGTGTAGCACGGGTTTCATCTGTATCTCAAATAAGCGTTCTAGCTACTATGCTATTGGGCAGCCCCTCCTGTCTGTTTTGTGTGGAGTTTGGTGAGATCAAAGCACATCTTGGTACTTTCTGGTCTGAGCATGTGCCTAAGAGCAGACACTTAGGAGTCTTTACTGATGAAAACAAAGGCTTCACAATGTTTTTGTCACCTCCAGCAAGCAGGGTCTTAGTTATCTGAATTGATGGCAGTAACAGTTCCCTGAATATGGCTTAATCCCACCTAGAGACAATAACCTAGTGGTTACAGCAGTAGCAGAGATGTGGGGAGAATGAAGGTAAGCTCTTAGAAATTAGAATTTGCTGGAGTAAAATACTGAAATGGTAATGCCTAATGGGGGAAGAGATGAAACCCTCTACAAGCTCTGACAAACAGTTCAGTTTGTCATCTGGTTTGATTAAATATCCTTAGCCCAGTATGGTAGGATAGAAATGTCCATCCCCTGAGAATAACTTTGCAGTTCTATGGTGCTTTTTAAAAACTTTTATCTCCATTACAATTATATTCTGCTTCAAATAAAAGAGCTAGGCCAGGCAGCAGTCAGTGTAGTTTTTCAGCAGTATTATTAAAGATTTGAGAACCTGGAGAGGAGGAATAAATTGAATAAATGACACTTTAAAAAAACCAACCTTATTGAGAGAATCTCTTTTTCCTGGATGTCAGGCAATTGTAGAACATGATTTGGGGGAAGAAAGATGTTCTATCTTTTCATCTTTTAAAGAAGTGTCCTGAGCCCTTGTGTTAGGTAAGGTGGTTAATCGCTACCATTAGGTTCCAGTTTGTTTATATTCACGAATCAAACTTGGTTATGTAACAAAACCAAGGGTTTGGAATTGAGGGAGAATCTAAATTATATTCAGTTGAATGACAGTGAAATAGTAAAGTTGGGATAGTATGGTGCTGGATTCAGGCTAAAAGCACCTGTAGGCCTATACCCAGAGCACCAGTTCATATGTTTGAGATGTTTAGCTTTTTGTTTCTCATATACCTGGTGTAAACAATCAAGTGATATTGTTCAAATCTTCAGAGAACAAACTCAATAGCTTTGGGGTGAGGGTAGCAAGGAATTCTTCTGTGTATCTCAACAGGACATGAACTCCCCAAATCCTGTTGTGAAGAGTGAATTGCTCTCACTTGAGTAGATAGCACTCTGCTAGTGAGATAGGTAGCAGCCTCCTCTTTCCACCTGTACTTTTCTTTTGCACCCACATGAGCAAGTAACCTGCTGCCATTCCTGAATGTAAAGGACAAGGAAAGCTCTTTCTCTTTTTGTGGGATAGAGAAGTTCTCTTCTCTTCCTGATTTGCATTCATGCCTTATGCCACACCTAACCAGCTTAATTTAATTCCATAGTCGGTGTGACTTCACATATTGAAGCCCTGTGGTGACAGTGCTTCCTTATGTATCCACACACCTAATGGATTTGAAGCAAGATAAAAAAAATGTTAACTAGCTTCATGCTGACTCATTGCTATAGTTCATTTGTAAGCCACCTGACATAAAAGAAGTAAAAATAGTTCCACAGATTGAAACTAGGCTTGAACAAGTACGTCTTGTTAGTAGAAGCAGAGTGAATTTGACCAGTGCACTTATTGCAAACAGTGAGTTAAAACAACTGTGGGAAGTGGTTGAAGGATTTTTGGTAAAGTGCACTGGGAAGTATGCAGTAGATGTAGGTAGTAAACAAATCCAAGTTGCTCACTCTTTGTGGGACATAACTTCAGTGCGGAGACCAGAACCCAGGTGAGGTGTAATGGCATTTAAAAAAATGGAACTGTGTGAATAAAGCAGACCAAAGAGGAAGACTTCAGCTGGTCTTTGAAGTCTGGAATTTTAGGATCAAATGGAAGTGGGGCTGGAACAGACCTCCATAAACTCAAGGCAAGATCATCCCTGACCAAACCATTGCAGCCAAGTGTCTGTCTAATTTTGTTTAGAAGTAAAACAGAGCATGATAAAACATGCTAGGTGACCATCTTGGATGAGCTCTTGCAGTGGCTGCAAGAGGAGATTGTGAAAGATAGGATAAAAAAAGACGCACTAGTCTATCCACCTTCTATTATAGTATTCACAGAAAGTGCCAATTCCACAGATGAAATTCTTTATGTTCCTTGGCCTTCAATCGTTGCTTAGGATACATTTATAAGGAAGGAGAGGAACAAAGTAATATCTCTTTTCAGCTTAACACAGTGCATTTAATCCATAGCTATTTTTAAAAAATAGCTAAAGCTAAGAGAGTTTGTAGTGAGCTCTTAATCCATATGAAGTACAAAGCAAAGAGAGATTTGCCCTTTGACAATGAGAGAGCAAAAAACTAATAATCCCTGAAAACAGTGAGTGGCATTTCCCCTAATAACTAATTATAGAATTAAAAAGTAAATGCATCACCCATATTATTACACCTGTTGATTTCGTGAATCTCGCACTGTCAAGACTGCCTTCGTTAAAATAGAGATGCGGTGATGACAGCCTCTATAGTGGAGGTGCAGTGACTCCCCAAGAAGGAGTCTCTCCTTTTCCTTCTTCAAAACAACCTAGTCAGGCAGGAAGGAAATAACTAGCCCTTCCATACACATATCTGCTCTTCTTTGGTGGAGATACCTGTAAACATGTCAGCTTATAATAAAGCTCCACCGTAGTTTTAATTAATAAACATAGATTTTTCTCAGTTTACAAATATGTCTGTCAGGAGTTAGTTTATAAAAAATCATTTTAATATCTGCTTTTTATGGCACTAGTATTTAAATTTAAAATATAAAATTGTCATAGCACAACAGTCTTGAAATTTATGAGGCCTATTCTGACATCACTTCTAACTACAGTCTGTAGATAATGCTTTTATCTGCTGGTTATTTATTTCTCTATCTTAAGCCATTTATTTTAATTTCACTCAATTATACAAATATGAAGAAGGGAAGTAGAATACCTCCTTCCTCACTTCTGCAAGCAACAAAAGAGAAAATCATGGGAGAAAATAAAATAATTAAGAACGTTTCATTGAGACTGATAAAATAATTTTATTTAGGACTTTGGGGATGAGGGTGTTGTCTCTTCCCCATTTGTTACAACAATTTCTATCAGTAGCTCATAATTATTCTTCAAGGTCCTCCCACAAAAAATGCTGAAGACATCACACTTCAAGATCCGTGTCTATGCTCTTGGGTTTATGGACTTCATAGAGCCTCTCATTGAACTCATAAATATATAGATACTTGGCACATATATGCTTTAAAAGCAGTAGTTCTTAACTTTTATCAGAAAACATACTTTTATATACCTGATTGCCTGAATTTAGTATTAGAGATCTACCACTTGATGGACCCAAACATTTCCCTAACTGAAGATATTAAGAATAACAAATAATAAACCATTTAAAAATCTGAGTCTCCACTGTGACCCTGGATGCCAATAGTCTTGTGTATAAATTATATATAGTTAGATATAGTAAAGACTGTACCACTCCAATGTCCTACTAGAGAAGATGGATATCCAGAGCACTTAAAAACAAATCTTCTACAGGTTTCACAGCCCAGCTGCATTACACTGAGATGAAAATGAGGAGGAAGCATGCATGGAGGAGAAGGAAAACAGCTTTGATTTAGTTTCCCCGAGGTCCTCTTAACTTGGCTTATTAACACAAAAACAACAAGCATAAGGAGAAGTACCCCTCCATTACTTAGATGAACTCCATCTACATCCTCTTCTAACCTTTATTACACTCACCCTAAAATAGACAGGATATTGCTCAGGACTGTTCATTATTGTTTCCAGAGGGGTTTGTCACTCTTGTGAAACCCCCTCATTTTGTACCCATGGAATATGGTCATCTATTGAGGAAATTCAGTTGGAGCCATCTAAATATCATCTCAGTGCTGGCTTGCTGTTTAGTAAAAAAGAAAAATGATACTTGTATTGATTCTTAGCTAGCATGAACCATCAAGATCACTGGGTATCACAGGAAACAAGGTACAAATGCACCTAAAAAGGCTAGCTGAATAAGAGATGCATAAGCTTTCATATGCCAGAGTAAACTTCATCAGAGGCTACAAAAGGATATTCACAGAGCAGTCTGTGAAACAGAGTGATTTGAATACAAAAGATGAGGGAAGGGGTGGCAGTGCTGAGAGGGGCAAGCATGTAATAAACCCATGGGGGACAAAAAGATCCCAAAAGTTAATCCAGGCAATGGGATAAATCCCCATTTAAACAAACCAGAGTGATCTTCCCCACAATCCAGTCTGGAAGATTGGTTCTGCAAGTTTGTGTTGAGTCAGCTTTTAATATTTCACTGTATAAAACAGCTACTTTGAGATTAGCGATGGAATGCCCAAGAAGGTTAAAGCCAAGGGCTTTCATGTTTTTTGGACTTGGTGTCAGATAGGTGTCCCCTCATCCTTGCCCTTTATGTCCAATATAGACAATGGAGAGGCAATCTAGGCATCTGTGATGGCATATGTGATGTTGGTAGAGGTGCAGGTGAATGTTGTACCTTGGATGTTATAATCCATGTTATTCGGTCCAGTGATTATATAGCCTGTACTGATGAGGGGGCATAGCTTGCGTCTGGGTCCACTACAAGGCTTGGTATCTTGGTGAGAGTTGGAATCAGGTAGTGTGTTACTTGAGAGATGCCATATGAGGTTGGAGGACTGCGTGTAAGCCAGGCCAGGTTTGTCCCCCATGGCTACCTTAATGGTTATCATTTTCCAGGAGGGGTTGGAGTTCATTGATGTGTCCATGGTGTTCAACCTGGCGGCTATATGTGACAACCAGAGTGATTCTGTCATCTGTCTTGGGGTTGATATTATAGTTGCTCAGTGTGGGGGCTGAGTTTAACTTGTATTTGGGTGGGTATGGTTTTGAGGTTCTATTGAAATTGTAGAAATCCCTGTTACGGATCCTTAAGATATACGTCCCAGTCAGTGGGATCAAAACAGACATGGTTGCAATGCAGAGTTTGTTAGTAGAGGCTGGATCTAGCGGCATGTTCAGGATGAAAGCTGGTGGTGTGAAGGTAGCTGTGGTAGTTGGTGGGTTTCTGATGCAACGTGGTGGTGATATGCCCATTGCAAACCTTCACTGTGGTGTCTAGGAGATGAATTTGCTGGGTGGAGTATTCCAGAGTCAGTTTGGTGCAAGTTATTTTAAGTCCTGGCTATTATAAAATGTATCTGAGGACTTGCATAATGTTGCTGACCTCCAGAATCCTCCATATGTTATAACTGCTTTTTGCAGGGTATTAGGGTTTGTTTTTTTTTTCTTACAAATATCTTTGGTGCTTAATGTCTTACACTGCTCTGAATATGCTTTGGACAGAAGACCATATTCATTCTAATTCAGGGCTACACAACCTCTGGCTCATGGGTGAAATCTGGCCATGGAGCCATGACATCTGGCCCACAAGGCAATTAGCACCACTATCCTTTCCCGATGCCAAATTTAGGAGCCCTGCACAACCAGATTGGGCCTGTAGATCAGGGTGTTACTGTCCATGTGGCTGGATAAGGCCTATGGACTGGGCTCTTACAGTTGAAAAGGTTGGGCACATGGGCATCTTTACACATGTTCCAGGGCTGGATGGAGGGGCTGTTTTAGAGAGGCTCTCAGGAGATGCTATAACTAAAGCATCCACTGCATCCCACGTATTCCGCATCCTGAGCTTCAAAATGGCAGTGGGGGTTCTTTAACTCAAGCTTATTCAACAAGCTTAGTTAGTGTCCCATTGCTATTTTAAAGTGTGGAAAGGCTGAATATGCAAGCAGCTGAGGGCACTTTAATTAGAGCAGTCAAGAGCCCCTACACTCCTGGGGCATGTGTAAAGACCCTGGGCTGAATCAGCTGATTAATTGAGTCTCCTCAGTAATTACCCCACTGGAATAATGCATTGCATTTGAAAGGTTATATAAGTATCCCAACAATGCAGCTGGTGCAATAAAAAAATATTTTCCACAAAAATCCTTGCCTCCTTTCAATCTTATTTATCAGAATACCTTAACAAAAAGTTTTGACTATTAGTGAAAATTAAATAGTGTGCTTTTTCACAGGGTTATCTTCATGTAAATAGCACTAGTGGCCATTACAGTGAAACAGAGCTCCAAGTTATAGAATAAATACTTTTTAAGGACTTAAGTTCAGAGCAAGAAGGTGAGATTTCTTTATTTAGTTTCATAGCCATAATGTGCCATTGGTTGGGGTGGATTTTGTATGTATGCCATCAAATATAACTACAAAAAATACAGATTTTTAAATACCCCTGGGAAATCATTTGTTTTTTATTTTAATCTATTTTTTGAGGTGCAGTTAGGTTAGGATTAGCTAGATGGTGATTAAATAGGTTAATATTAGATCCAAATGTAGCCCATCTTTGTTAGTGTTTGGTTTGAACCAGATAGATAAGTAAAAGTATAAAAGTGAGTAACATCATTTGTGTACATTGCATACTATGTTATATGTATGAAATGTATGTAATATATCACTTACAAATGGGTGGAGGCTTTTCTAAAGCTTTTCTCAGCATTGCTTTTTGGGTGGGCAAAGAGAAGATGACTGAGTGATTATGGAAGAAGGGCGATTTAATTGCTTGGTGAAAAAAATTCTGTATCTTTCTCCTCATAAACATTACCCCGATAGGAAGAACTACTGATTTTTAGATACATTTTTGAACAGCAGTTTAATGGATACTTTACAACATGCTTTGCTTCAGGCTATTAAAGATTTAGAAGTTAAACTTGATACTAAAATAGATGCTCTTGAACACAGATTAGATCAAAGGAGAGAAAAAAAAGACTTGATGCACTTGAAAGGGAAATGAAAAATTTATCAGACAGATCTAATACTTGTCAATCAGATTGCTAGTGTAAAGGCTTTGCCAGTGACTTTAATTAGGGATAATGTGCTGCTGCATCAAAAAATTCAGGGCCAGATGGTGCTAATCCTAGTGTGGGTGTGCAAGCAAGTGGAGTAATACCAAGTCTGTACACTTTCAAGTACTGTTCAGCCTTGCCTGATGGATGTATGTAGAGACTTCTCCTTCTTCTCTGCTCTCCTTCAATTTCACTGTCACAAAGGAGACCGAGAGGATACATGGCTATTACTATCTTCAGATCTGTGGTGGCTTATGAGTTGTCTAAGACACTTAGCAAGGAACATGGTTTACCACCAAAAGGGCCAGTATATCATACATGCTCCATTGTACACGGGGTACACGCGAGAGAGGCTATGCCTCAGGTTGTCCCTGGACCTCAGAAGGTCATTATTCCTCATTCAGCTCCATTTTAGGCTAACCTTGGGGATGTGTCAACATGGTAAAATTCTCTGTAAAGTATGAGTTTCCAGAAGAGCTCCTGTAACTATATTAGGAGAGAGGAGGATACAGGAAAGGGGAAGGATAAGGTGGTTAGTGCCGAAAATTACCTTTTTAACAAATTAGTTTCAATAAGACTAGAATTACTAAAAAGGTTTAAAACCAAAGGTAGGAGTAATGTCTATATTTCTTGTTGCAAATATTTAAGTGCATGAGTTTGTTTGCTTATCTGAGTATTGCTGAACTCAGTGGAACTACTTACATTGGTAAAATTATTGGCATACAGGGACATGCCAAACAAATTACAGAACAACTAAAAGGAACTATACCGGGGCGGGCAATTATTTTGGTTGGAGGACCACTTACCAAGTTTTGGCAAGCTGTCAAGGGCCACGTGGGTAGCCCTGCCCCTTGGAAGGTGTCTCACCCCCTGGTTGCCATCTTTTGCCCAGCAGTCCCACCCCCTAACCCCTGACCTTTGTCTCCAGAAGTGCTCCTTTCAGAAAGGGGTTTTGCCATCTCAGAACCAGAAAAATACTGAATTATATTCTAAAAAGCAAACATCTAAAACATTAATTCATGTGATTTCAAAACATATTTTTGTCCTGGTTTACATGTGTTTGTGAAGTGTACACCAAGGTCATTGCACAATAGGTTTAAATGAAGTCTTACGCTTGTATATTGTTTGGCGGGGTATAGGTTTGTGGATATGTGGGGTGAGGGCGCATGGGGATATGTGGGGTGTGGGTTGGTACGGGGTTTGTGTGGGAAGAGGGTTGCTTGGGGGTATGAGGGGGTGTGGGTGTCTACGTGTAGGGCAGTGTGAGGGGGGGTGTGGGTGCATGTATGGTGGGGTATGCGTGTAGGGCTCGCCCTACGAACACACACATGCACACACTGCACCTGCCTGTGCAGGCATCCCTACCTTACCCCTATTTGTTTGCAGAATGCTTTGCTCAAGTAACCATTTACCAGTACTCAACTTCCAACTTTACTGTATAACACTTTGACCCATCTGATCATCCTTGCAGGAAACCCCATCCTCTGCAATACTCCAGACATGAAATCATGTTCAATCTTATCAAGCTTTTTCCTAGTCTAAGTTCATTATTACTGTGGTTATTTTCCTCTGTTGCACACCTGATATGACATCTTTCATTAACCATAGGCTCTGAGATACCCTCCTCTCAGGAACAGCTCATGTTTGTTCTTGTATCACATCTGCTAAACAGCAGCACATTATTTTGGCCAGTACTTCTGTCATTAATTTATAAAGAGTTTAAAAGGGTTATTGACTCCAGTTGCCTAACATGTCTTCCTTTCCCTTTTCGAATATCAAACTTACCACACCTTATACAAAATCCTCCCCTATCACCCTTCCCTCCATTATTTCTCTGCATGAATGATGTATGCCTCCTCAGGCGGGGGGGGGGGGGGGGCATGGTGACGACCCACAGTGGGTGGTGTCATCAGCGAGGGCGGGCCGAGTGGGGACTGTCTGCAGGTGGCCACAGCAGTGTTGTCAGCAGGGGGGAAGCGTGGGGAGTGAGACGGTACCACCCACAGCCATTGTCTGCGCTGTTGGCAGCAGCCGCATCAGCAACGGGGGTGGGGACCGCCCACAGAAGCCAGTGGTGGCTTTAGCAGAGGCTAATCTCGGAGCACATGTGCCTCCCTGTGCCCCTGCACACACATCACCTGTGTTTCTCTGTATATCACTATTATGTCTGTCCCCAACCATTGCTAATGTTTCATAGAATTCTACCAGCAGTTCATCTTTTCCTGGTGCTTTTCCTATCTTGCAAGCTTTTAAGCAGTCCTCCATATCTCTCATATTTAACTTTCTTCCAGTTTTTGTTTTTTTCCATCTTTTATTCCTTCCTTTATCTCCTCAACTAATACCTTAATTTTTCTTTCTTCCCTTCCTCTTCTTGTGTACAGCTCTTTATAAAACTCTGCCAGCATGTTCATCACCTTTGCCCATTCTTCTACTCAAATTCTTTCTTCCGTTCTCACTGCTTTCACTTTCTTCCTTTTTCCAAAAAACACTTAAATAATCCTTCCGCTTCTCCACCTGAAGTGCTCTAGTCAGAAAAAAATTTTCAGCCATTTTCCTTTTGAACCATTCTTCGGTCTGTTTTTGTCTTCCATTTCTTTTTTACTCATCATCCTCTTACCATCTTCTTTAATCATTCTTGCTTCCTTGCCTATAGTTCTTCTAGCTCTTCCAACCCCTTCTTCATTTCTCTTCAGCCAATATTTATGAAAAAATCTCTTGTTCTTCTCTTGATCGTTGTCTACTACTCCCAAATGTATTTTTAATATCTCTTCAGCCCCCATCCTTTACACACATTTTTCACAGGTCTTCTCGTATTATAATTGAACATTTAATTTCCACAGCCCTTTCCCTCTACCTCCACTTCTACCTACACCCACTTCCATTCTCAAAAATCAGTGATCACTGAAGGTCACATCTAAGATCTCCTTCTTGCCAATCCCTAGCCCATAAGATGTTAATACAAAATCAGTCCTCAACACCTCTCCCCCACTCAGTTCCATCCTTGTAATCATTTTTTTGCCATCCTATACATCTTTTAAATCTCCTTTTATTATGTTAATCGGTACTTGTTATGAGCTGTCTGGCTCTCCCTCTCCTCTGTTCTATTCTTATTCCTCTCCTCAATAATGCAATTGAAATCCCCCACCAGTATTTGTTGCCTACCTCTGCCTACAATGCACCTGTAATTTCTTAAACAAGGCAATCATTTTATTTCAGCTGGGGGGGAGGGGTTGGTAGGGTAAAGGGGATTTTTGTGGTGGCTTCATTCCACTCCCCACCATAACTCCGCTCTCAGTGCTGCTGCCACCTGCCCTGAGCACAGCCCCAGCCCCAGCCCACTTGCTCTACCCCACATGCATCTGGAGGCATCCCCCCTAACTATGCCTAACCAGGGTGTATGCCTGCACCCCCTCAGCAAGCTGCTTGTGGCTCAGTCCCGTGCCCCTCCCCCAACCCAACTCCCTCCCTCCCTCACCGCTGCATGCATGACCCTCCCCACCCCAGCTGCTGCCCTGCATTTAGAGGGCTAAGCCCTGTTAGCCCCACCTTCTGCCACCGGTAGTCCCAGACCACGTCAGTTCTAAATTTTTGTCAACCCATCCCCTTCCCCCTCTATTTATCCACCTTCTTCTTTCTAAGCTTTATGGCATGTGATTCCTTTCTTTTCCCTCCTTGGCTCTCGTCTTTCTTCTTTTTTGTCCTCGCTCCTCCGTCTTTCTGTAGCATTGTCTCCTCTTTTCCTCTCTCTCTCTTGTGTCTCAAAGTCATTTGTTCCACTTATCTTTCTTTCTTTTCCCTCCTCTTTCTTTTCCCTCCACTGTGCTGCTTCAACTACTGAGATTTCACTGTTTTCTCCCCAGGTCTTTCTTCCAGCATTTCTCCTCCACTGTCATATATTCTGACTCAACATCATCTTCCCCACTTTCCCTTTCTTGTCTCTGTTGCTCCTCTGTATATTTAGCTTTATGTGACAAGGACCACGGGAATCACCAATGTAAGTGTCCCTATTCCTTACAAATAACATACTTCAGTACTTCTTGCCACTCCACCACCCTGTGCCCTTTCCCTTCACATCTGTACCATATTGTGTACTGGCAGTATGCAACCATATGTCCTTCCTGCCTGCACTTGGTACAGAATTTATGTTTTCCAAAATGCATTGTAAACCTTCAGTGTGGCCCAGCTTTGATTACTGATGGTAAGTGCCTTATTCCACCAGGACTCATCTCATCTGCCTTCATTACCACCTGAGCTCTCCATGATCCTGTCTGTATACCATATTTATCACATATCTTAACATTGTATGTAACTTTTTATACATGATTCTCCAACTATTTTTATATCTTCCCCCATCTCAAGAATATCTATGTACATTTAAATAATTGTTGTCCTCTCTCTTGCCTTTTGTTCCACAGTAAATCTTAATCCCTTGAGTTCTTCTTTCTCATCTACCACTGCTTACATCTTCCAAAAGGCCTCATAACTTTCTTGGCTTCAGTCTGAAATTTACCAGGACTTCTGGTTAGGGAGGGTAAGAAGGCTTTTCAAATGTTCTGCTTTAACATCTAAAACTTCAAACAATATTTTCTGTATAAATTCACATCTATTCATTTTCTAACATTTCTGTTCTTCTTCTACTGTTAACACTGCTCACTACCTGCTGGTCTGTCTCTTGCTTCCTCCCATCTCCTTCCTCTTCATGGGTCTGGCTTATTTGTCCCATTAGTTTTCTGCCTTTCAATCACTGTTCCCTTCTTCTTTTCTGACTTCTGCTCTCCCACTCTTCTTGCCAACTGGACTCTTCCCTCATTGCTTCCTTCAATAAAGCCTCCTCCAAAACCACCAACCCCACCACACCTTTCTTTCCTGCCTTCTTTTTTTCACTTCTTCCCCTCCTTATACATCTTCCATCAGACTCTTGACCTTCACTCTGCTCTCCAATTAGTTTTTCATCTCTTGATCTGCTTTCCCTTCCATTACTGCTACTCTTCTCTCCAAAACTAATGCTGATGCTGTTCTGGACTCTGAGAACACATTCTCCAGCTCCATCCTGGCACTCTGTCATTATACCCCTGGCATCAAGATGATAAACTGGGCCTCTGCCCAGCCACTACACTTGATCTTAGCCAAGGAATGACTGAGAACCTATGCTGCTGATGGGAGCCTACCACAAAGATAGATTAGTGCAGCCCACCTGAATCAGATGGTAGCACCCATTTCATGCAGTCCCCCTTAGCACTGACTTCTTTTTAAAGTCACGGTGAGCTACTGCATTGAATACATTTTGATTTTTCTCTTCACTCCCACAGCTGAGCTGTGCCTCTCTTTCCCACCTTAAATTTCTGGTTTTTTGCCACCTTAAATGTCTGGTAAATTTTACCAAATGGGCCCCAAGCAGTTCACACAGAATCCTTCTGTTGTCCTCTCAGCCTGGTGCATACAGTTAGTGTAGTTCCACCTTTTGTAAGGTGCAGCCAGACTAGGTTGTCCTGCACCTCATCTGCATATAAATTTTTGGAGAATTCTAGGACTCATGACAAGAACGCCCAATTCTAGTCATGAGTGGGGGGCTAATTATCACATGGATCCTTTGTGGAGGGTATCTGGAATACACACACATGCTGAGCTGTGGGGTCACCATGGCTTGAAATGCGGTTTACTGCTGGGCCCAATCCAGTGACCTATATGAATCATGAGCTTTTTGGCTTTGGAATAATATCATGCCCATTTGGTACTGTATAGGGTGATGGAGAGACCATTTGAGCTGAGTACCTGACCCCAGAAGTGGGGCAAGGGTGGAAATGAAGGGAGGGCTGGTCAGAGGGGCCAGAAAGGACTGAGGGTTTTTTTGTGTGTGTGTTTGTGGATATTGTAATGGGTACAGGTGGCTAGTGGGCCTTTGTATGGGGGTGTGGGTACAGTTTTCTGTAACAGGATAGGGCTACTCCTTTTGGGATGTAATAAGTTACAGCATAGATATATATAACCTTATATAGAGAGAGACATATTTTTACAAAAAAAAAAAAGTTTTTTACTATATAGAAGTAGGAACAAAGTGCTGCTTAAAAGTTTGCTTCTGGAGTGCCTATGCTAAAACTTGCAGGAGTTTCAAAAAAGGCAAAATGCATCAATTCTGGAAGTCTGTGGGTACCTGTAGTAATTTACCTGTATGGTAAATTGTTTATTTCAAGGTCAGTGTTTTCAAATTTGAATTTCACTTCCTTGTGCAGAGAGAGAGTAGTCTGATGGTAAGGAGAAGGGGAGGGACTGCAGAAGGAAGAAGCTCTTGGGGGTGGGGAGGGCAGCAAAGGGCAAGGGGGCTACTTGACCCCTCAGATTTATTTTCCCTGCTGTTGTAGTGGGAGTAGGGAAAACTTCAAGGCATACATCAAATTATTAGATTCTATACCTGGAAAATAGTAACGTTTATACATTTTTCCAGATATAAAATCTAATTATTAGGAACACGTCTTATACTCAGGGTCATTTTATAGTTAAGTAAATACAGTAAGATAAAATGATGATTATAATTTTTTCCAAATGAAAGATATGTTTTTTTCCAACATGAAAAGAGTAATCTTTTGCCTGTTCTAGTCTGGGTGATACAAACATGTAGGAGAAAATGTATTATACTGGGAATTATGTTGATTATTATACATGCAATATCTTGTTCTGTTTTCTACATGTAGTTAAAGAGGGGTAAATATGAGTTAAATGCTGGCGGTTCACAGGAGTGAGAGGATGAGCTCTTCACTCCTTAGTTTGGAAAAGGAAAAAAAGTTTTTTAATTTTATCCCCATTCCCAACTTTGTCCCTAACAGTGAATCTACTACCACTTCAGTGCAGCTCCTTGTGCCTGGAAGAGGAATCTTTTCTCATTCTGCTCCACAAAACTTGCCTCTTCCATTGTGCTACATCTTCCATAAGGAAAAAAAGTGGAGAAAAGAAGAACCTTGAGTTTTCTTCCACATAAGCACATCCCACAGGCTGTCATGTGGTAGGGGCAATCTGGCTCAATATTATGTTGCTGTTGAGTACAAAATAATCTGCTTTTAAGTATTTATAGACAAGTGCTCTCACATTACAATGTCTTTGTCCAAAGCAATTCATAAAAAAATAAATCCTTGTGGATCCTTTTCCTTCTCAGGAAAACAATTTCAGCATTCAATAAATTTTAAAATAGAGCATTATTCTTATGGCACAGTTTCAAAGAGAAGGATTAGAGCGGCTCATTTCTATCCCAAGCATTCATCACAGCCTGTGGTTTCAGCAGGGGTTCATGTTTAGCCTCTTCTCATTCTAACTCTAGCTTTCATTAACTACATAAGGACACAAAGTCCAACAGTGAAACAGAGAATTGAAACTTTGGGGGAAAAAAACTATGTGAAGGATAGAACCTTCAATGCCCTAGACTGTTTAACCACGTTGAGATACCTTTGTTTCTCTCCCTAAAAGTCATGTTTCTCAAAGTTTACTGAGTATCACTTATTGAAGTTTACAATGAAGACAAAAAACTTCTTCAGATTTACCCTCTTTCTAGAACAGAATCCATGAAACTAGCAATCTGGGCAAATCTGAGACACATCCAGCTAATAGAGAAATAACATGACCTCACTCTAATTAGTCATAAGCCCATGAAGCAGGCCTTGGGTTTATGCTCCTGTTTTTATATTAGAAGGGATTTTTTCTATTGTTTCTATTTCAAGGATAGGTGAGAGTGTAGAGGCAAGCCTTTTACATACCTTGCACCTCCACAATGGCTCTGAGAAAAGGACTTGACAATATGTCATTGGCAGTGACCATTCTTTCTTGAACTACACTTTTCAGGATGTATGAACTTTAATTCACCAATTTTAATCATCAGTAAAACTTCACTTCATCTTAATATCTTACTATGGCTTATTGTTTTTCATCAAGTTTTGCATTTGTACTTCAATATTTGCCTGAAAGATGTCTATCTAAATGGGAACCAGAACTATTTAAGGCCACAAGTTGTATACTACTTAATGAAGTTCATGGCATTAGCATTTATACAATTGGAGTTGACACACAGATGTAGATATTTTCTGCAATTCTCTATAACTCTAAAAACATCTGCCATTTTAATTCATTAAAATTTTAGAGGTCTTCATTAGTGTAGCCTTTCAATATTTTTAGTAGTAGGTTGTCATTATTAGAAAACTTTTCTTTTTCATTATAAATTTAAAGTCTCATTAATTTTATTTTTTAATCGTTTGTTAATCTTTTTAT
Source organism: Crocodylus siamensis (assembly GCF_052110815.1). Taxonomy (NCBI): domain Eukaryota; kingdom Metazoa; phylum Chordata; order Crocodylia; family Crocodylidae; genus Crocodylus; species Crocodylus siamensis. Next base: position 210,361,976 of record NC_143397.1, read on the forward strand.
CCTTCCTGCCACTTTGTTACAAAACTTCCCTGTGTTTCAGACCACTTCTTTGAGTCAGAATGAATCATTCTTGGGGCAAATTGTGCCCTTCTAGGATATTTAAACACAGATCACTGGCAGATACATATATGCTATATTGGCTGCCATATGCACTATTTTTATTTCCTTGCACCTACACTGCAGTAGGTTTTTTCTAGTCTTGCATGTAAAATTACATATGGATTGGTCTAGTGTTGGCAAAGTGAAGCTTGTGAAGCTGGTGATAGAAACCAGATTTCATAAGCTAACCTCAGCTTTTAATTGTGTGTAATGGCATCCGTGCTCCATTCTTCAGTCTTTTTATTGTTTCTTTTTTGGCACCATTTTTCACCTGGTGCCAGTACTTCAGAAGAGAATAAAATGAGAACATCACAAGAAAGTATGAATATGACATCTCTGTAGCTTTTTTCCCTTCCAGTTGAAACAAACTATTGCTTTTGCAAAGGATTTCATAGACATTAGGGCTGGAAGGGACCTCGGGAGATCGAGTCCAGCCCTCCGCCCAAAGGGCAGGAAGTCAGCTGGGGTCATAGGATCCCAGCAAGATAAGCATCCAATTTACTCTTGAAGGTGTTCAATGTAGGTGCTTGAACCACCTCTGATGGCAGGCTGTTCCAGACCTTGGGGGCTCGGACAGTAACACCATCATCCAAGGATTTAGTTGCTTGGTCATAAAAGGCAATTGGGTTGGTCAGGCAGGACCTGCCTTTGAAGAATCCATGCTGATTGCCCCTGAGCACCATCTCCCCTGCAGGCCCCCCACAGAGGTGCTCCTTGATGATTCTCTCCAAGATCTTCCCAAGCACTGAGGTGAGGTTTACAGGCCTATAGTTACTTGGGTCCTCCTTCCTCCCTTTTTTGAAAAATGGGATCACATGAGGCAGTTTCCAATCCCCCAGAATCTGGCCAGATGACCATGAATGCTCATACAGCCAGGCCAAGGGCTCCTCAATGACCCCTGCCAGCTCCCTCAACACCCTTGGGTAGAGGGCATCTGGACCTGCAGATTTAAAAATGTCTAGCCCTTCCAGAAGATCGCTAACTACATCTGCACTGACTGAAAGCCTGACAGAGCTATCCCCAAGATTGTCCCTACCTCTGGTAGGTGGGATAGCCCAGTCCCTGTTCAAGAAAACAGGCAAAGAAACTGTTCTATCTCTACCTTGACCTTCCTAATAGCCCTCCTACACTCACGGGCCGAGGAGGAGTACTTCTCCTTGCTGATAGCCCCTCCCTTCCACTGGTTGTATGTCACCCTTTTGGTCCTCAGGCATTGCTGAATGCCCTTGCTGAGCTAAGGGGGTTTCTGAGCACTCTTATCCCCCTTGCTTCTCTCAGGGACTATTATTCTTTGGGCCTGGAGGATTGCCCCCTTAAGGTACGACCATTCCTCATGCATATTTCATTTTAATTTCACCATGCTGTACACGTGCGGTGGTGTATTTCATTTTAAATGACTTTGTTACATAGCAAAGTAAAATGTATCTGATATATTTTAGTTAGCTATGTAACATATTGCAGCAATACATCTGGAGGAGGTGGCAGGGATGGTGCACAGGGTGTTGGAAGCCCAGGCGTGCTTGGGGAATCTCAGAAATAGTGGGCTTCCAATGCCCCATGCACGGTCCCTGCTACCTTATCCAGCTGTCAGCATACCTAACCACCCTCCTGCTACCTTCCTGCGCTGCCCCAGGGGCAAGCCAGCCTGGTCCCAGGAAACGGGAAGGTGGTGGGGGTGATGCACAGGGTGCTGGAAGCCACCAAGCTTTAGCTTCCCCAAGCATGCCTGGGTTTCCAGCGCCCTGTGCACTGTTGGATCAGGCCTGTGAGATATGGCAGCACTCACCTACTAGCACCCCGCCCAGGCAGTCCCAGGGGAGTGCCACCTCCATGGAGGGAAGCACTGGGCCCTCCTGCAGCTCAGGGGCTTCATGACCTAGTGGCAGCGCACATAGGCAGGCTCCACTGAAGACTGCAGTGGGGAGGAGGGAAGGAGTGATGAGGGGCCTGGGTTGTTTGTTTTTTTGTTTGTTTGTTTGTTCAGCAGAGACTGTCCACCTCTCCTGTGGCTGGGGGGTGAGCTGCCAGCTGGACCTAAGCTGTGGGGGGCCTGGACCTTCTCTCTGCAGAGGTGGCAGCACCTAGGCAGCACCCTCTGCTACCAGCCCACCTGGGTGGCACTGCCACCACAGAGGGAAGCACCATGACTTGCTATCAGCTTGCCCCCACCTGCAGGAGACACAGACAGGCTCCAGGAGGAAAAAAAAAAAAGATCAGTGGCACCTTGCCACTTTTTAAAAAAAATTTCTAAGCAGAACCTATCCACGTGAGCTGCCCCTGAGCTGGAGGGGGGCTCCTTCCTTTCCTCCATGGTGGCAGCATCCCCCAGGACCACCTGAGTGCCAGCAGGTAGGTGTTGCCTGGAGGGGCACTGCTGCTATGGAGGGAAGGGCCAGGCCTCGTGCAGCTCAGGGCCTGCCGGCAGCTCGCCCCCTAGCCATGGAAGATGTAGGCAGGCTCCAAGAAAAAAATTAAAGGATTGGGCACCACACCACTTTCTTTCTTTTCTGGTGGAGCCTGAATTTGGTGGGGGGCGGTGAGCTGATGGCAGGCTGTCACTGTTCCATCACAGTGACAAAAGTCCCTAAATTGAAATAGGAGGTTTTTAATCAATGCAGTTAATAACCCACCAATTAAACATTCACCATTTCAATTTAGGCAGAACTGAACCCCTGCCGCATGTACAAGTAGCCACACAGAATAATGAGGTCAGGAACCTGGTATACTGATATTTAATTTTATGCTTCTGTACAATTAAAAAAAAATGAGGAGGTGAATAAGTAGTTCTTAGTTACCTTGAGTTCCCTCCCCGCCCCACAAATGGGGAAGAATTTAATTCAAAAGATATGAGCTTTTAAAGACAGCCCAGCCCTTTGGTTTTCAACTGGTTTTCACTCTTCCATGGTGGTGCATTTTTCTACTTAACCAGATTCAGCTCAGTCTTACAATGATTTCTGTGTCCCTTCCTTTTTCTCAGGTGTGCTGATAGGGGGAAGTACTTTTTCTCACATGGGGGTAAATAGAGTGAAATAAGTATTTAATGGGTTATTGAAAGATAGTTTATTTAAACCTTTCCATACCTGAATTAAACAAAAAAATATGGCTTTATTTTAATTGATGGGAAAAAATAATATAAGCTGTTGTTTACTATTCCTGGAACAGTTACTCCATCTGTAGGCTAAATAGCTTCATTTCTAATTTTTATATTTTATTGTAGTATGTCAGCCACCTGATCATAACCTACTTCAGTTTAAAGGCATATAATTATTTCCATTACATTTTTTTTTTTACTCATAACTTAAACTTTTATTATGTATGCTGAAATTACATAATTACTGCCTGGAAACAAACTTTTCCTGAAAGCTTAAATAAAACCAGCAACCTAAACAAACCAACAAAACAAGAAACTATGATAATTCCATTCACTTTAGAGCATGGTGGCTTTCAGTTTACAGTGTTTGAAAAACTGTACGTTTGTCATACATTGTGGATGCAAAAAATTATGAAAGTTTGTGGAAGTAAACAATAAAGTTAACTTTGCTGACCACTATATAGTTGCTAGCATTGCTATACCTTTGCTTCTTTGGACTTTGTGAAGTATGAAAGTATACAAAAGTTTTCACTTGGACTTCTTAAAGCGAATCAGCTTCACATTAGGCACTCTGCATCTCAGAACTTCTCCAGGGTGAGGGACAGCCATTCAAAATGCCTGAGCCTGAATTGATTCAATCTTTGCAGGTAAATCAGTTTAGTAACTGGACAGACATCCCAGAAGTGAGGGCATATGCCTGCAGTGGCTGAGGCTAGAAGCTGGGGGGGCAGTAGAGCAGCCCTCCCTTCCTTTCACAGCATGGAACTGAAGGGGGCAGGCCAGGCACCAGCAGGAGCTCTGATTAGCCCAGCAGGAAATTGATAACAGTGTTTATCACCCAATTAAGAAAACAACAGAGAGACATTACCAACTACTTGTTGATTCTGCCTGCTGATTCAGCACTGACCATAGTCTCCATGTGGTCTGCTAGCTAATACACAGACACCTCTCAGAGAGGTAGGAAAAGAGAGGTAGGAATTCCTATTTAGTGGGGAGTGGTGAAGGGAGGAGGAAAGAAGTCTGCGGTCTCTGGAGCTCCAGCCAGGGAGCAGAGGGGAGGGGCCATCCCTGCTGTGGAGCAGAAAGCCCCAACCAGCCCAGAGAGCGTACCGGGATGCTGAGGGTGTCTGGTTTATCTTAAACTAGCAAAGGGTCTGGGAGAGATGTTGCATAAATCAATTTAAGCCAAATCAGTTAAGTCTGGTACTACATTTAACCAGGTTTATCTCAAACTGCTTTCAGCCATTCTCAAACAGTTTTATATGCACTGAACATCTGTTCTGTTTTGGGTTTAAACCAGTTTCTGGTCACTTAAACCAGTTTACATGTAATGTCTGTCCCTAGCCCAGCTGACGCAATCAGATTTACTCTACCTACCTCAAGGATAGTCTGTCTGCACATTTTAGGCCATCTCTACACATTACATCCATTAGACAATTACCTTATCAATTGTACAATAATTTTAGACAGGCTACACGTGTGTATTAACTATCAAGCCTTAAAAAGGTCCAACCAGCTATAAAGTTATTGCTCAAATATGTGTAATAGCTTTAAAGCCAATTTCTATCCAGCTTTTATTTGCACATGTAGGCAGTCCTGCTGCAGGCAGACTGCAGCTGCTGTGATCTCCCAACCACTGGGGAGCACAACACACCCCTGGATCTGCGAGACTGCAGACACTATGATCTCCCAGGTGCAAGGATGCACAAGCACTCCAGGCAGCAGCTGGGAGATCTCAGCTGCTGGATCTCCCATTCTCAGGGTGCTCCAAGCACCCCTGTAGCTGGAAGACAACAGCAGTGCCCCACAGCTTCTGGGTTTGAGTCCTATACCTGAGTGGGCTCTCTGAGTGTTGCCCAGCTGGGACCAAGAACCCTGTCAGGTTGCGGGGAATCTTGGTTATGGCTGCTCCATGGTCTCTGGACCTGGGAGCCCTGTCAGCAAAATGGGTACCAGCCATGGCACCCTGCTTCTTGCTGATACCCGGGAACCCCTTACACTGACAATAAGTTGCAATTGTATCTAATAAGCAATCCCACAATCATGCCTCCTGCCATGCATATGTGGCATGGCAGGAGGTGCACTTGTATGAATCACACATTAGATCCAATTGCATCTTTACCAGCATGTATAAAGGGGGCCTTAAACACACTTTAATTTTCAGAGAGATATCTCTGTTTTGTCTTTTTTGTATTACAGTAGTCCATGTACAAGAGGAATATTAGATGAAATCCTGGCTTCATTGATGTAAAGTGGTAAAACCAGAACCGTTGAAATCAATGAGAGGATTTTCATTTATCGAGTTAGTCTGTTTGGGAAAAATGAAGTAAATTGCACTTGTAAAGCCATACCAGTTGAGTAGCACAGGCTAATCATGAAAGTGTGTTAGTATGGATCACTGAAGTTTTCAGCTATGTTATCTCAAATAATAAATGGCCTTGTGTATCTTGAGCTAAATATCAGGACATTTAACGTTTGTTAAATATAACAAGACCATTGAACATGTAGTACTAGTAGCTGTGGGTGGCTTTTGCAACCTGTGTTGCTTAGGCAGATCGACTGTGTTGGCATTAAGTTGTAAGGTGGGCCTGGTGATCATGAAATGGATACCTATACGTGGGCTGAACTGAACCAGAAAAAAGCTGTGCAAAAGGCTGCCAAAATACTATTAAACATTTTTGACAAACACTTCAAACTCCAAAAAAGAGAATGTAAAGGTGTGGCTGTGGCTAGGGACAGAATTTCCACAAAAACTGGTGTAAGTGATTAAGAAACTGATTTAAACCAGTAACAGAACAGAAGTTCAGTTCACATAAACAGCTTTCAAAATGTCTGAAACTGCTTTAAGATGAACCTGGATGGATGTAGTATCAGACTTAACTGAATTACATCAAACCAGTTGAGGGAACTTCTGTTGCAGATCCCTTCCTGATTCAAGTTAACTCACAGTCCCCCAGCATCCCAGGAGCCTTTGCAGCCCTGGGCTGTGCTGTCTGCTCTAGTAGAACAGGGTTGGCTGCACCACCCTGCTTTCATAGATCTGAAGGCGGTAAAGCCTCTGTGCCATAGCCTCTTCCTACCAGCCTGGCAGGATGGGGGCCAGGGGAATGGAACCCAGACCCCGCTAGCCCAGGTGTGCACAGTACACAGGGAGGGAAAGCACCCTCTGTGGGTCTTATTGCCCCAACCTTCACAGACCCCCTAACCAGGCTGGAATTTCCTTAGCCCTGCCCCTCACCATCAGTCCTTGCATTCAAGGGGCTAGGGGGTGTGGCAAAGAACACCCCCACCAGCCCAGCACCAGCCCCTCCCCCCCCGATGGGGTCTGCAGGGCATGGGGATGGAGAAGCCCTCTCTGCTAGGCTTTTTACCCCCTGCCCCTCCAGCCTAGAGGGCTGGGCTGGGATCCATTGGCTTCTCCCCCTGCTTTCACAGAGCTGAGGCAGTAAAGCCTCTGTTTCCTAGCCTCTGCCTGTTAGCCCAGCATAGGGCCAAGACCATATTGAGGGATGGGAGGGGAGAATCTGTCAGTGCCAAAACGCTACCCTGTGAGAGGCCATTGTTGAGTATTCTTGGAGTGCCAACCTTATCTGATAGATAGACCTTCACCCTTCTGTTGCTCATCAGTCCAAAACAGCAGGAGTAATTTGGCACATGGCAGCAGCAAAGACAGTTTAAGCATCAGTCTGTGTTTTTTCACACAGTATCATAGGCTGAGGAAAGATCTATGAAAGTGGCATCAGTCTTGAGCTTGTGGTGAAAACCAGCCTCTGTTGTTTGTTGTAATAGCAAAGACTTGTTCACAGCAGCTACAATAGGGTCTACAGTCAGCCTGTTCTTGGTGGAGTCATAGGTTGATGATATGGCTGATTCTTAGAAGGATGTGCTGTTTCAGGAGCTTGTAAGTTGTGCAGAGCAAAGAGAGAGGCCTGTAGCTTCCCAAGTCATGTACTGACTTCCCTGGTTTTGGCAGGGTTATCACCATTGCCACATGCCAGATTCGTGGAATGTGGCTGTTCTCCAGCACAATTGAAAAGAGAGCCAGAAGCCACTGTTTTGCCAATTGGCCAAGATGGTGGAGGAATTCCAGTAGAATACCGTCTTTCCCAGCAGTTTTGCTATTCTTTGTGGATGCTAGGCCAGCATCCAGTTCTGCAAAAGTGAAGTGGATGAGCCCCGGGCTGTATTTGGGTGCCTCCGGCAATGGCCAGAAGATTGGGAGCTATGTTCTAGTGCCCTCCAGCTAAAGGTATGGGCCACTGCAGGGGTCTGGCTGCCTTTCCAGTTTCAAAAGTGAACATCAGTTTTATTATCGATTTAATCTATGCAGTTTAGAAAAACCTGCAAAGACCGAATTGATTCAGTCCAGGGCTTTTTGACTGTTTATATTTAACCTGTGTGTCTATAAGTAAGGGAAGAGGTCAAAAGAAGCAAATTATACAGAAGCAATTTTTCACTTTGGTGAAAAAGTAGTATTTTGTCAGGGGATTTTGTTTTTTTCCAAATAAGTTTTCAATTATTTCTGATTTTATAACAAATACCAGGCAGCAGAAATAAGTATAAGTTTGCAACTCCCCCCCCCACCATGTAGTTTGACTAATTTTTAATCATGCAATATTAATTTTCTTCGATTATGAAATACAGTATATCTTATTACATATTATGGAAAAGATTTTCTAAAGTTGACTAGAAGGTTTAAGAACCTCAGGTTTAGGATCCTGTATTCAAGGCACTATCTATGGCCCGCCCTAGTATATTTGAGGTTCAGTGCCTGGTACTTTTTGAACTCCTACTGTTGTCATTCAGCAAGTGGCTGCATACTGAGTATATTGAATTATCTGGCTTTAAAAGCATGTTCAAAGTCCCTTTGAAGTAAATAAAAAGACTTCTATTGAAGTCAGTTGGCTTCCAAAATCTCCTAAATTTCCCCTATCAGACGGACTGAATAGACCATCAATGGCAGCAAGAAAACTTGTGACCAAGAACAATCTTTAAAGAATGGCAATTTAAAGTAAATTTAGAAGGAAAGAAAATCTTTCTGAGGCAGGTGTTGGCAACATACAGCCCAGAGAATCACTGAATCTGGCCTGCGGAGCCAGAAGGTTTCGCCCTTCCCTGTGCCTGTGCTGGGGCTGGGGAAAGAGAAGATGCACTCAGGCCAGCCAGCTGGGAACTGTGCCTGTATTACCACTGCTCCCCGCCCCCCTCTCCCCCCAGCTGCAGCTGGGGAAAAGGGGCTGGGAGAGAAGCAATTGCAGCAGCATGGGCACAGTTTCCAGCTGCCTGGCTCTGGCACAGCTCTCCTCTGTCTAGAAGCTCCCTCACACCCCAGCCAGGGAGCAAAAGACTGGGAAAAACAGCATCCTCACCTGCTCAGTTCCCAGCTTTCTGGCCCCTGCACAGGCTCAATAACCCCCCCCCCTCCCCCGCCACTGCCGCCCAGCTGATGTGCTGCCGACACTACACACCCAGCACCAGACTCGAGGTGGATTGTTCTGGCTCACAGCTTGAAAAGGTTGCCAGCTCCTGTTCCTGAGACATAATCAAAAGAGATAGACAGATAGATGGGCTAAATGGTCTCCTTCCAGTCCACAGTATAGGAGTAAAATGATCAATGAAATCCAGAGCTCTGTTACAAATAATTAGGGTCCTACATTCTTTTCATTCTGCTTGGGAGATTAGAGTCTGGTTTTTAATAATGTCATGCCATGTACAAATAACAGCTTATTTATCTAAATTTTTCTTGCCCAAATTAGCCATAACTTGTTATCAATAACAAGCAACTATGGAGAAAACAAAAACTGCATTGAAGATTTTCAGAGACAAAATATCATTACAAAGCTGTATGTGAAAGGCTCAGAGGTTTATCTGCTATTTCACAATTTAGCACTTCAAAAGAATTTTTCAGTTTGCAAAACTCCATATGTAACATATACTGATGCACAGAGAAAATGCATTAATTAGGCAGATCACTCTGAGATGGGTAGAATTATCAACATTTGCAAGTTAAATTCAATATCACTGTACAAATTTGAAGAAGGATTCAGATTTGCATACTTTATTTGTGCCTCTGGTGAATACCTAGAAGCTGGGGTAAAATTAATCTACATACAATTTTATGCATGTATTAGGTAAAATATCATTTCATTTTTACTTCAAAATCAGTGGGCTTTTAGTGGTTTCTAGGTTCTCATAGACAGGAAAATGTGAAGATACTCATGTTACAGTGAATCAGTCGAAACCTGTACTAATAACTACATGATTCTTCCTTCATGTATGTGTAATACTGTGTTCTTGAATTAGAAAATATATGAGAGTTGTCTTTTGTTAAATGCTGTCTACTGCACAGAGTGAAAAACACCAGACAAAGAAGGGGGTAATGTTTCTTTTTACCATCCCATATCATGATATCTTAGGGTTTTTTATTTACATTTACACTGTCATATTTTGTGGCCCTTTTTATCTATTTTAATTACTGAGTTGATTTTGTTGTTGTTTCTCCTGGCAGTTAGACAAATGAAGGGATGTTCTGTAGTCTGTTGGATCTGAGAGCAATATAGATGATAGTGGTGTATTTTTATTTTAGAGTCGCAGTTGTGAGGCCAACAGAATGGGATTCAGAGTTTGTTAATTTATTCTATTCTGAAATCTGCCAGTGATGTATGTAAGATAACAGAGCAAATGACAAAATGTAACATAGATATAGTGATATGTGCTTTACAGGTTGTTATGAGATTTGACACAAGATTGCGAAGTAGTTTGGAGGCCTTAGAGGGGAAGAAAAGCACTCTGTAGTTTTGATAATTTTATTTTTATAAGGAGATTATACTGCATTATAGATCATGTGAATTGAAAGCAGTGTTTGTGTCCAGGTTAACTTTATATGGGGTGCTGCCTAATCCTTTTAGGTGCTGGTATTTTCCTTCTGGTGAGCCACCTCTCATAAGTTGTGTTGGAGTTGATAGGATTTATGCATACTTTCTTTGCTATCTTCAGTTTCTTTAAACACTTTAAATTTATGCCAGTGCACTGGATTATAGCTAGCTTGCTACTTTCCATACTGTGCTTTGTCTCTTTCTGTGTCGTTTAACATTCATGTAAACATAGCTGGTCCAGATATGGCTCCAATTTTATGAAAAGCATACACTTCTATCATTAGGACTGTTTTGAAGCTCCTCAGAGGCTTAGGAACCAGCCATACAAATGAGGGGATCATTCAGTGTGAGGATAATAAGAGCAAACTCTTAGAATCACAGAATCATAGACAGTTAGGATTGGAAGGGACCTCAGGAGGTCTAGTCCAACCCCCAGCTCAAAGCAGGACCGTCCCCAGCTAGATCATCCCAGCCAAGGCTTTGTCTAGCTGGGTCTTAAAAACCTCCAAGGATGGAGCTTCCACCACCTCTCTAGATAATCTGTTCCAGTGTTTTACTAGCCTCCTAGTGAGAAAATTCTTCTTAATATCTAACCTAAATGGCCCTTGATGCAACTTGAGACAATTGCTCCTTGTTCTGTCATCTGCCACCACTGAGAACAGTCTAGTTCCATCCTCTTTTGAGGCACCCTTCAGGTAGTTGAAGGCTGCTATTAAATCCTCTCTGTCTTGTCTTTTCTAAACTAAATAAACCCAGTTCCCTAGGCCTCTCCTCAGAAGTCATTTGCCTCAGCCCCCTCACCATTTTTGTTGCCCTCCACTGGACTCTCTCCAGTTTGTCCACATCCTTTCTGTAGTGGGGAGCCCCAAACTGGACACTTCCCTTGACCTGTTGGCAACATTTCTACCAATGCAGTCCAGGATGCTGTTGGCCTTGGCAACAAGGACACACTGTTGGCTCATATGCAGCTTACTGTTCATTGTAACCCTCAGGTCCTTTTCTGAAGAGCTGCTGCCCAGCCAGTAAGCCCCTTGCCTGTACCGATGCTTGGGGGTGGTCCTTCCTAATTACAAGACTTTGCACTTGTCCTTGTTGAATCTCGAGATTTCTTTTGGCCCAATCTTCCAATTTGTCTAGGTTCCTCTGAATCCTATCCCCACCCTCCAACATATTGACTACTCCCCCCATGTTGGCTGTGACTCTGCAAATTGCTGAGGGTACATTCCATACCATCTTCCAGGTCGTTAATAAAGATAGTGAACAAAACTGGCTCCAGGATTGACCCCTGGGGTACTCCACTTGATACTGGCTACAACTAGACATTGAGCCATTGATTATTACCCTCTAGGCCAAATGCTCTAGCCACCTTACAGTCCATTCATCTAGCTCATACTTCCTTCGCTTGCCTGAAAGTATGTTGTGGGACACCATATCAAAAACCTTGCCAAATTCAAGGTATACCATTGGTCTCTCTTCATCTACAGAACCAGTCATGCCATTATAGGAGGCAATCAGGTTGGTCAGGCATGACTTGCCCTTGGTGAATCCATGCTTGGCTGTTCCTAATTACCTTCTTGTCCTCCAAGTGATTAGAAATGGATTCCTTGAGGATCTGCTCTATGATTTTTCCAGGAACTGAGATGAGGCTAAGGGGTCTGTAGTTCCCTGGATCCTCCTTTTTCCCTTTCTTAAATATGGGCATTCTGTTTGCCCTTTTCCAGTCATCTAGGGCCTCTCCTGATAGCCATGAGTTTTCAAAGATAATGGCCAGCGGCTCTGCAATCATATCAGCCAACTCTCTCAGCACCATCAGGTGCATCGAATCCAGCCCCATGGACTTGTATATGTCTACTTTTCTAAATAGTCCCTAAGCTGGTTTTTTTTGACAGTGTTGGCTGTTCATGTCCTCCCCAAACTATGCTGCTAAGTACAGTAATCTAGGAGCCAACCTTACCTGTGAAGACTGAGGTAAAAAAGGCATTGAGCACTTCAGCATTTTCCCACAATTTCCCTGATCTTCCTCTTATTACTGACATAACAAATTCTCTTGGTAGACTTTTCCTTTTTAAAGAATGATGGTTATAAAATATAGATATATATTTAGATATAAAGCACAAGTGAAGTTGTCATGGATATTAGGGCTATATGAGTTGTGTTCATGCTACCATTTTTTAATAGAATACTTTAGATTTTGATTTTCCTAAACCAGCAAATTGTTGAAAAGACAAAAATTCTGTTTAAAATATTTTCCTTTATCAAGTAGTAGCCTAGAGTACAGTGTACAATGTTTTAAGTTAGGCAACTTCCTAAGGACATTTCAGTGCTGCTTTCACATATTTTAACCTAAGAAGGCAACTTGTAACCACACGCAATCTTCACCGTTGCACCTACAATAAAAACTCTGTTAGCACTGTCTAAGGTTAAATGGTATCTACAAACAGTCAACAATTTATTCCAGAAGAGTGTTCAGACAATTGTACTGGTTACAAAAGTGGAAAAGGGTTTTCTGCCTTGCAAATTGGTTGCTGGCGAAGGAGCTGATCTTTTCACTAGCATGAAGCATTTTTAAAGAGACAAGAAGTAGAAAGTAAACAAGAAAGTGCTGGCATTAAAGATTTTCATTTCTGTGCAACTTATCCCCCCCCCACTCACTTTAGCGTTCCAGTAGTAGAGCAGGAGACATGTGGTAGGTGGGTGTACAGTATTTTTATTCTTTATTTTTTCACTTAGCCTTTTTTTCTTGTTATCTTTTCTTGTCTATAATAAAATGCCTTTTAGCATACTCATGCAGTGAATCCAGTCAGGGAATTTACAATCCATGACCCCAGTGCTTGACTCTTTTAGGGAAACAATGTGCTTGGTATTTAGGCAGGTCCACACTCTGGTTAAGTACAGACAATTAAAAAGCCTGAGGCTGAAGTGATTCAATCTTCACAGGTTAGTCTAAGCTGTGTAGAGTGAACCAACAAGCAAGTGAACACACACCTCTTTTTGATTCCAGAAATGCAGCCTCATGCCCAAGCCAGAAGCTGGTGGGGAACTAGAGCACATCTCCCTGCTAGGCTGGAGCAGATGCCTTGGGCCAAGGCTAGCCTGCCCATCCTATGAGGATTTGTGAGGGAGTTGCAAAGCATCCTGGGATGCTGGGGGACTGTGAGTTAACTTGAATCTGGAGGGGATCTGGAACAGAATTTGACTAAAACAACTGAACCTAAATCAGTGAAGTCTGATATTACATTCATCCAGGTTTATTTTAAACTGGTTTCCACCATTTTGAAAGCAGTTTATGTGCACTGACTTGAACCTGTTTCCGATCGCTTATACCAGTTTATGTGTAATGTCTGTCACTAGCCTGTGTGTAAAGCAGATGAGTAGAAGCTGTAAGGAGCCTCTGTCTATCTATTTGACAAATGTGCAGTTTAAGGAACTTGGGCATTGAGTGAAAACTTATACAGCCATATCAAAATACAATTCTGAGCTACTCTAAGTCAACTCACTCTGCATTAAGGAGTATTTTAAAAAGGGAGTAAAGATGAATATGTGTTGCTGAACTCCAGATAGATACAAGACTCACAATTCTTTCCTGTTCTCTTTCAGAAGTGGTATAACTCTGTTACCTCAGCACTTTTTAAGGTATGGAGATATTCAGGTGTATACGTCACTTTTTAGCTAAAAACTGGTTGTAGGATTGATTCTTCCTTTTCCTCACTTCCTTGGATGGTCTGAAGATATCATCCTGTTAAAAATTTAAGCCTCCCTTTTCCCCCTATGACTAAACACCTGGTGATACTTCACAGTTGATTTTCCTCTAGTCAGTGTGTTCTGTCTTCCAGTTGGATTTGGTTTGTTGATGTAGTTAGTCCTTTTAGTTGGCTGTTAAATATCTGAGTCACACTGGACTGAAAAAGGTAGAAAGTGATGGCTGCCTCACAATAGTAAAATGTGCATAATGAAGGCAGGCTTGCTAAATGTAGACTTGAGAACAATAAACTCTCTGGTAATTGACGGGGTGACATAAAACAACCAATTCAAACCCAGAGAAAGGGACTCTGAGCAATCTTCCTGGTACCTTGTTGCACTGATGGCTCCTTCTCAGACATTTAAACTGCATGGTAGCAACACAGAGATGTCTTCATATTCAGTTCTTGTCAGTAGGGCTCACTCTTTCATGAGTTAATTCCAGTAAACGTTTACTAGGTGGAATTGTATCTCCCTGCAGCTGAGCACCTCCATCTGTGCACAACACTGAAACCCTGACCCATGAATCCAGGTTGCTGTGTCTTTAAGATTACATCAATGTTTACATGTATGCTGAGTGCTGTGATTTCTCTGAGGTTTAATATAGGAAGTGATCAGTGATCCCACTTGGATTCACTTTCAAAGCCTCTCCAAAGCACCTAAACATAATCCAGAAAGCAAAGTGTGGTAATACCTTTTATTAAACTAACTTTTTATTTGGGATAAATGGTCAGCAAGACTTTAGTCATGAAATGCCCTTCCTGAGATGTGGGGGGAAAAAGCAAACACAGCTTTTGCTATGCATAAAGGTTACTTTTGCTTCACCACTTTTATGTAAAGTGTTGCTTAAAAAAAAGAAATGGATAGTAAATACATGGAGCAAAAAGAATTTATCAGATGTGGTTATAGACCAAGTAGACAGCAGTGGATATAGATACAAAAAAAATCAAGAGGGGCATGAACTGCACTTATGCAACAGATGCAGGTTAGTAGAGGAAACAGATATTTTACAATGAATGAAAAACAAAAATTAAAAAAACAATGTGGAGGTATCCATGAGAGGCAAATGCTGTGGCGGTCTCGTACAGAGATCTGCTAATTTTCTTGTATATGTAGACTGTAGGATCTGAAAGGGGGGAAATCAGCATTAAGAGTAGTCCATTTTCTTTTTTGTTCTTTAAATTACTAACAAGAAGCTTGGAGCACATGTACTTGAAAATCTTATGCCCAAGTAGCATCATTTGTTGTGGAAGTTTCCTAGTTTGTAGCATCAATATTTTCCTGAAAAGTTTTTCCTTTTTTGTTTTATTTTGCTGTTGCAGTGCCTTTTGCTATTTTAGTCCTGGGTTTTGCCCAAGTAAAAACTATACAGGCTTGTACACTGTGATGTGATCAGCCTCCATCTTCTATTTTATTTTTCAGATGAACAAAGCCTAACCCTTTAATACTCACTAATACTAAAGTAATTGTCTTCCTATTTGTAGTTTTTCTTCACTTATTCTTTACTTCTTCATTGTCAATATAACTCAGTCTATCCCGAGTGCAGATTTCTTTACAATCTTAAATATGGAATTTTTTTCTGCTTGTAAAATTAAAGACTTGAATTGGAATCTGGGAGACTGACAGCTTTCATTCATATTGGAAACACTTTTGACTGGGGGAAGTGTATGTAAAGCTTTCTAGTACATCCCCAGAGAAAATCCCCAGTGTCTTTTAAACCTATGTGGCCCTTGTTCCTATTGGTGTCTCAATCTGTGTATTTATTCTTGGAATCCCCTTGGAAAGTAGGGAAGTACATATGAAATAACAATAGGACATGGGGACCAGGTACAGACATTATACTTTTACCAGTCTAAGTAATCAGAAAGCAATCTATACCCATAGCAGAACAGAAGTGTTTTGTTTGCTACTGAGCTAAACTATGCCACTTACAGAAAGCCACGTAACTTGGATCGATTCTTGGGCTTTCGAATGTCTGTTCCTAGTCAGGGTTGGTAAGCAACTTGCCCCAAATCCCATATTAAATTTTGGGCAGAAGTGGAAATTGAATTTGTGTGTCTGTACCTAATATGAAAACCTTTACTGATAACCATCCTTTGCTCCATCGTATAGAATGGGGTAGGTCAGATTCCTGCACTGTATTTTTATAAACTTGAAATGAGTTGCAACACAAAACAGAGAGTCTTTTAAATATAAGGTCAACACTTCAATGAATATAGAAAGCATTTGCTTTTTATTTATGGTTTACTTGACAGTAATCAGAAGAAGTGTAAGCTAAGTTCAGAACTGGGGGGTAGGGGGAGGAGGGGAATCTCCTCTCCTTATCCACATGCCCTTGTAACAATACTATATTTCTGTTTCATTTTCATAGTTGAGAGTACCTGGTTGTAACAATATATCTTACCACCACTATACAAGCTTGCAAGAATAAGATTTAGGTTCTAATTAGTAATCCAGGGATGTATCTTTAACTCTACAGCCAAAAAATATTTTATGAGGATCTAAGGAATATTTTACAAAGGGGAAAATTACTTTAAAGTTATCTTAACTACTCTGAGGTAAAGAAACATCTTGATGCAACTGCTTCTGTTGGCTAAAGGTTATCAAATCACAATATACCCCGGAGTAGCAACTGAATGCTTTCTGACAAAATTTGAGGGGATAAATTCTTGTTTATTAATATTTGCTGCCAACTTCTGGAAAATTTTCTTTTTAAAAAAAACTCTTTTAATGAATCCAACTTATACTTATAGGTTTGATATTCACAGATCAATTCAATCCCCTAAAATATACTTGTCTCAATGCCTAATTCAAACTTCCCGTCACTTTTCTTGGCAATTACATAAACACTTTGAAACAAAATGCCTGAGTATCCATTGAACAGTTGGTTCATTAGCAGGTAGTGCAAGGTGACAAAACTGTTTCATTGCCACTGATCCATCTAAAGAGAAATATGAGAAAAATCTATCTGATATCTTCTGTGCAGAGATGATGTGCTGAAACACGAGAAAACAGAACCCTGTTACTTGGTGTAATGACTAGTTACAAGACGCAGTAACAGATTGTGTCTTGCATTCTCTTTTAGGCTTTAGCAAGCTTGGACAGCTTTTTTAAACCATCATAATGTCAGCCTTGAATTTAGTGCATTTACTTCTTTCATATTTTATTCTAATGGAATTGCAGCTTAGTATAGCAATTTTAAGGATCGATAGATACATCATTATAGAGCCAGGAAGAATAAGAATCAATGTGAACACTTCAGAATCCTCATCGGGTATTACATCTTCACACAGAGCCCCTCTCTCTGCAATAATCTGTGTGATTCTGTTCGCAACATCTGTCACTGACAACAAGAAACCTGAACTAGGTTTCTTTTCCTGTTCATTGGAATCTTTCATTGTTACAGAGACTGATATTCTTTTTTATAAGGTTAGAAAAGATCCATAATAGCTTTTATACCATTATTTTTGAAACTCTAGACTTCATTAAAACCCTCTTCAGCTCTTTCACTTCTAGCTTCCTTGCTGCTTATGAATTATTCAAGGCAGATTTCACTTGAGGTAAATAGTTTGATTTGAAGGTTTTTGTATCTGGATTTAGATGCAACAAGAAGTGTTAAACGTTCAGAATTTTAAGTGAACAGAATTGCAGAGGCTCAGCTATTAAGATGGAAGACATTTGCTGTTAGTGCTCTGGGGCTGCCATTGAGATTTCAGCTCAGTGCTATTTGTCATTCTGAAGTAGGTAGGCATTATGATGCCTGGAGTATAAATCAGCCTTTACATGGTGTCGAGTCCTGAAGCACTTTGAACATTCTAATCCACTTCTGAGTTAACAGAACAGTTTTGGTTTTACAAGCTTTAAAGTTTCCTTTTTTTTATTTAACCCTGTCATTGTATTATTAATCATCATTATTTTGGAGATTTTTATGTACTTCACCAATTGCAGTTCTTTAGTGCTTGTTTCAAAGCCGTGGCGATATTGACTGAGATAAGCCTTAGATTCTGTCTTCTGTTGAAGATAGAGTTTCAGCAGGTGTAATCCATTCTTTCTAATACTCCGTGGACCAAAAGATTCAGTAAAATTCAGACTTTTTTCCTACCAGCTTTGCTAGGTGGACTAATGATATTTGAATAATCTTCTTGGGAACTGTAGTCTTCCCCACTGTGCCTTTTTTTTTTTTTTTTTGCCTCCTTTCAATGGTTGTCACCTGCTAGAAATAGCTGTGAGGCGGGAATAATTTTGAACATGGTATTAGTGCCTTCCTGTTATGCAGGAGCTAACAGCACACTGTAGCATAGCAAACACTTAAAAATATATTACCTTGTAGTAGCAAAACAAAACAAAACAAAAAACCCAGAATGCTAAGCAAGTACACAGGGTTAATTTGTGGTAACTCTGTGTGTGTAATATCAAGGTCATCAGTTCATTGAACCTGGGTGGTTTCTGTTTTTTGTAACTTACTTGTTCAGGAAGTGTTTGAACTTCCACAAGTATATAACATTGCAGTGATTTCTTCAGATAATACAATTGTATGTGCAATGCAGCAGCAGCTTGATAATTTAATATTTTGAAGTGTTAAGGGTTCTAAATAATGAATGTTACTTATTTAAATTTAAATATTCTAAGTGGATTAGAGACTAAATAATAGACTCTACTCAAAGGAGTTTGCAATTTAATTTTATACATACTGCAATGTACCAGTACAGTTAAGGATTTAATCAACTGTTAGTGTCTGGGAGAGTATAACAGTGAATGGATCTTGCTGCGTATGCCCTGTTTCTTATTCTCTCTTTCTAGACTATCCACTTCTTGCCACTGTGCTAGAAAGGCTGGGAGTTGACCCAGTATGGCATTTTTTTTTTTATGTCATTGCATGTAGGAGAATAAAGAAAATGTTTTGCAGAAGATATAGCACTATACAAAACTATGTAACATCTTGGATTGTGAACTTAGTTGCTCTGTAGAAGAGCACTCATCAACCCTGAGGTAACAATTTAACCATGTGCAGAATGGATATTGGTTGGGTCTGAAACAATGGTATTTAAAGCCCTTTCCCTTTCTTATTTGCCAATGTGAACATTGTATGGTTCCCACCCTTCCTCTGTCCTCTCTCGTTTCCTCTTCATCAATGCACACATCTTAGGCGCAGCAGAATTGTGTTGGTTCCAATTCTGGGGAGCTTCTTAGGTTATGGCAGAGGCTGCATAAAGTTAGTCCAAGATTTTGTTTTAGTGACTGTCTTACTTGTCCTGAAGATTGATAAACTTTGAGGGCAGAAGAGACCATTGAAACTACATCAAACTAGGCAGTTCTAGTTTAAAATAATCCTGTATAGGTTTAAAAATTAAATCAATTGAGAACTTCCATATTCCATTACCCTCCCTGGTCAAATATTTATCTTACAGTGCCAGTTTTATCTTTTGCTTCAATTTCCAACCAGTTGGTTGTATTGTATTTTTCTCTGTTGGGTTAAAAAACCCTCAAGCATCCTTTTCCTGTGTGGTTTTATTGAAGTCCATGATCCTGTAATCTTTGAAATTTCTGTAACATTAAAAAGAAAGCATTTTTTATCAGTGTAAGGAATTCCTCTTCTCCCTCTCTGGTTTTTCAAAATCCTTTCTAAGTGTGAAAACAAACTGGGCACAGTACTGTATGTGTGGCCTCAACCTTGCCATATTAAGAAGTAAAATTACCTTTTTACTCCTACTTGATAGTCCCCTTATTATACATCGCCTGTTAATCTTTATTGCCACATCATTACACCAGGAGTTTGTGTTCAGTAGTTAGCAACCATGACTTTTTAAGGATTTTTTTTTGGTTTGTGTTCTCCAGGATACAGTCCCTTGGCCTGTAAATTTGCCCTACCTTTCATTTTTCCTAGATATATAACGTAAATTACAAACCAGGATTGTTGCCACATGATTATTGCCTCATGATTGTTGCCACAGAGCAACCTGGGTTCAGTCAATCTTTCTTCTTTGTTATTTAACAGGTAACTAATCTTGATGTCTTCTGAAGACTTAATCAGCAATGATATTGTTTTCTGAGAAATCACTGGTGAAAGTATAGGATAGCTTTACAAGGAGGAACAATTCCTGAGTAACCCCTTTAGAAAGAGGCTGCTGGCAAATATTTCTCTACATCTACTACATCTGGAACAAATTGAGCTATATTTTGACTCTGTCCATTGTGCAGTTTTCTCGGGAGTTACAGAAGGTGGAATTTAGAACAAAGGCCTGCCTGTCTCATGTACTTCAATAATCTAGGTATGACCCCGACTTTTCTTCTGGCTGTTGCAAAGCAATGTCCCATATGGGGCTAGCCATGTGTATACATCTAGAAACTGCCCAAGCACTCACTATCATGCTGCATTTTTGGCATGTTTAACATTCTGCAGTCTGCAAGAATATTGCTCTTTGCTGAGCTTATGGTTTGCAAATGAGATTAGCTAGTTTTACCAACACAAAAATGGATTTAAGTAGAGGCTTTGAAAAAAGCTACAATATTGTAATGATTCAGCATTTTTAATTTATTATGAGTTTTAGGGTAAGTTGACTGAATTTTCTTTGGGGGAAAAAAAAATTAAAAGGGCCAACAAAAGATTTTGCAGACACGAGGAATGGCTTTGAACCTGAACCCATTTTTTTCAATAAGAAAACTTGATTGTTTTAATGTTCTAGGGAGGCTTTACATCAATTATTCTCAACCAGGGTGCCATGGTACCCTGGAGTACCTTGAGATTCTTTCAAGGGTGTTGCAAGGTGCCACACAATGTTCGTACCGCTAGGGGTGTAAACAATTCACAGGACAAACCCAAAGTGTGCACACTACCCATAGGATTACTGGGGACTCTTTAATGTGAATATCTACAGACGTTACTTGTGCAGGCCCCCTTTGCTGCCCAGAAGGTCCCATGCTTTCAGTTACCACTCTTTGTGTCAGTAGCATACCCAGGGTCAGGTGAGCAAGGAACTAGCCCTCGACACAGATTTAGAGGGAGCACCAAAATGGCACCTCCAAGGAAACTGACAAGTGCCCCCTCTGTTTTTTAGGGTTGTGCAAAATGGGCTGTATTCAATTCAGATTCGGATCAAATTGGAGATAAGGAGACAAAGATTCGATTTGTTGACCCGGATCACTGTCCCGATTCATTTTGGCTGAATCCAAATCTGAAGAGTCAAAGCTGATTGAGAGAATCAGCAATTCAGCCATAGACACAGCTTTAAATGTTTTTTCTACATACCTTTAGGTACTAGGTGTGGCTCACGGATACTGGGGTGGATGAAGTGTCCCACAGGAACCCGGGGGGCCCCCCAAGTGCTCAGCAGCAAACCCAGAAGTGGACTGGAAGTACTTCTGGTCCACTTCTGGGTCTTTTGCTGAGCACACTGCCCGCCCCCCCCCTCCCCGGCACCTTAGTGGCTTGGTGATTGGCTGTAGGGGGACCCTAGGTGCCCCCCCCAGACTCAGGAGGCACAAGTTGCCAAGCCAGGGGGTTGAGGTGGGGAGGGCCCTGCATGCTCCCTGGTGGACACAGAAGTTAACTGGAAGTGCTTCGGTCCACTTCTGGGTCTGCTGCCAAGCATGCTTGGGATACCCCCACCCCACCAGACACACTTCTGTGGGACACTCCATCCACCCCAGCATTTCAGCATTCACAAGCCACCGGGTACCTTGAGGTATGTAGGAAAAACATTTAAAGCTATGTCCAAATCATCAAATCTCTCTGATTTGGTAGAGATTTGGCTCAATTCAAATCAGCAACTGAAGCTTTGCACAGTCCTACTGTTTTGGTCAGGGTACTAAAAGAGAGGTGGTGTGAGCAGGCCCTCAGCAACATCTTTACCTAGAACGGTGAAACTGTTAACTACATTTCTGCCTTCAGCATTTTTCTCTCTCTTCACTCCATCCTTTAAAAAGAGGGGGTAGACTCCTCTGTTAGATCTTGGTGTGTATTCCAGGAGCTACAAGTAGAGCAGATTGGAGCTGCTATGTCATTAGAGAGGACTGGGTTTAAAAGCAGCTGCAAAACAACTTCTGCTGTCCCTCAAAATCAGTGGTTAAAGGCTTGTTCTGCACTTTCTGTGACAGTACAGTGGCTCTAGCTGCTGCTTCTCATTCCTTCCAGTGCAAAGATGAGCCGCAGTGGCTGGAGCAGCTAAGGTCCCTCAGGTGTTCAGGCTCCTCCTTCCAATTTTTTTGCTTGTTGAAGGGAGGGTGAGGGGCAACGGGAGGACCAAATGCAGAGTTTCTGCAGATTCTTCAGAACTGTAGAGTACCAGACAGACCAGACCAGGGGCATGAAGCATTCCACAGAATGAGCAGTGCTGGAGAAATATGATTTCTAGCAAGTGCATCTACACTAGATATTTACCGTGGAGCTGCCTAATTAGCTCCACAGTAAAGTCTCAGTGTCTACACATGCAGTCCTATTAGGCTGCAGGAAACCAACTCCATTGTATGTTAGTACTTATAAATACAAGTCCTGTCCTTCAGCAGCCTTCTTTAGTGTGTAGTAACGCATATGTAGATACTGACAGGGCTGGCTGGGTCACAAGGGTGCTTCAGTGGAGGGGCTGCATGCCAGCTAGCCCTGCACCGGAGTACCTTCTTACCCTGGCCAGCCCCTCTGCACCATGTTGAGCTGGATTGGAGCAGCCCTCAGCTGGCAGGCTGACTCCTAGGGCCCCTGCCAACCAAGGCTACTCTAACCTGGCTTAACATGCTGTGGTCCCAGGCACAAAGGTAAATTCAGTACCTGGGAGCAATATATTCTGGTGTAATATGCACCAGTTTGTGTTGCATTGATTTCCCACATACTCTTGCCTGGTGATAGTTATACCAATGTGCAATGGATGTGAGTAGGATCAGAATCAGTCTTTGAGGATGCATACCATTAATCCAAACTAAAGGCAAAATAACTTAAAAACTGTTTATCCCATTTACATGGATCTCAGCAGAAGCTGTGTACATGGTACACTTGGGATTCTTACTGGCTTACTTAGACCTTTACCAATATATTCACATAAGCTTCTCTATCCTCTATTACAGAAACATCTAAGGTCTGGGAATTAGTTCTCTCATATACTGTAATTGGATTTAAATGTTAATTTTTTCCATTTCCTTAAGTGTATGGTTAACATGAGTTCAATACTTTATGCAATAATGTAACAATTTCTTATATTGGAAAAAATAGGAAATGGTTATTCTAGATTTCATCGAAATAAGTTAATGGGATCTTCCCATCTTGTTTAAGTAATAAACCTGACCCTCTCACTTTCTTTAATGGCTCAATATCATTTTCTCAAAGTCAGTACAGCTTTCACTGATGGAATGGTTCCATCACATAATGCATAGAGCATGGAGGGGGATGCGACATTGTTCTTACCCATCACTTCAAAGATGTTCTGATTTGAGGTATTTGTTTATTTCAGAAGAATTTTCCTTCTAGCTCTTGTTCTTCTTAGGAACAAAGACCTATAAAGCACTTTCTGGGTTCATCAAACTAGTCCCCCTGAAACTTCAGGCAACAAAATATCCCTCTTTTTATCTGATCCAATAATTTGAACCCAATACTTGTATTGCTCTGGAAGTATTCTGAGACAAGCCCTAGTCTTGCAATAATTGTAGAAAGGTAGAACCCTATACTCTGGCAGAAGCCTGAACCAGTCAAAATTTCCTATAAGTTTGTGACCCATTTAGCTTGTTTTGGGGATAAGAAGTAATGAAGCAGGAAAGAGGATGCCAGGGTGTTGGTTTTAGCCCCAAGATTCTCAGGACCAACAAAAGCCCTGATACTACTTAGATGGCACTGGCAGCTGCCATTAGCTTTAATATTCTTAATGGGCCCTAAGGTTGGCCAAATAGATCTCTGCTGACTATGGTGCACCTGCTGTGCACCTGGGGCCACATGAGGAGCTGGGGTGCATATGAAGGTAAGTACTAAAAGAACAGGGCCCAAATACAACAAGAAGTTTCCCTGTCCTAGCAATGTTCAGAGTTTACCAACTTCACAAAGTATTGGAAGCGTCTTATAGGGGTTTGGCAGAATTCAGTGCTGTCTCTTCCTATTGACACACTTGAGCCAGGATATAGATCGTAATGAAAGTTATGAAAATGAGGTATGTGTGCTATTATGCACCCCTTCAATATTTGTGTAATTGCTGAAGTACTTGTTTAGGAAATGCGCTGCAGGAACAAATTTGCTAATTTAATGTGAGCATAGAACAATGACGAGTCAAGTGTAAAGGCTGCAGTCATGGAGGAATGATTATCATGCTCAGCACTACTACATGACAAAGTTTATAAAATTCTTATGATGTTTAAGACCAAAGCTTTATCTTGGAGAGAGTGGAAAGGAAGCTGTAATGCAGTTTTATAGATTGTCAGTATGAAGAGAGTACTTACATATTTTTATCATACCACACAGCTAGTAATTGGGTTTTTATCATTTGTGTTTTCTGTCTAGTTGAGCTATACTGTGTCATCTTGTTTATAAGAACCCACAGCATTGCCATGTTAACAATTGCAATCTAGCCTCAGAGTGTCCTGTTTACTTGTAGATTTTGATTAAACTAGAAAATTAATGAATAAGTTCAAGGCAATTCATAGTAAAATATTTTTATTCTTTCAAATGCAAGTTAGATTTACTTCTTAACTTTTTTATTTATTTTTAATTATATCTGCACTATACATCTTTATGCAATACGTATATTGCACACTGTGGCTGTGTCTATACATACACTTAACTGCAGAGTAAACTAATTAACTGCAGAGTAAAGTGTCACTATCTACACATGTGATGGTATTAGGCCACGGTAAACTAATTAATGCTGCAGTGAGATCGTATTGTCGGGGACAGTACTATCTTATACTGGGTTAATTTACTGTGATTAAATGCATTACTGTGTGCACTGACTGCAGGCATAAATTGTATCCAGTCAGCTCAGCCAGCTGGGGACCATACTCCTGTTGGCTACCTAGTCACATGGCTCTGTATTTTTAGCCCTCTCATGCCCCAGCTAGCCTGATGATGCCCCCAGAGCCTGAGGCTAAACCCCTATGTCCCCTGCCAGCCTGGGCCTGTTCCACCCTGGCTCAAATTGTTGCTGTCCTGGGCATACATGTAGGCGCTGTGCCCAGGAGTAGTTTACTAGCTCAAACTGCTCCAGAGTTTACTGCTTTACATTAATTACACATGTAGACATACCCTGTTTGACTTATTGTTGACTCTGGTGGTTATAGAATTGTTTAGGTGTATCATCGCCAGTTCACAAATCCCAATAAACTGTTCAAAGAATACTACCCACTGGATATATAGCTACTCACTGTTACATAGTAGCTGGGATTTGGGTCTGTGCAGATATTCAGGAGGTTACATTGGGTAAAAAATGGCCACCCAATCTAACTTAGTCTGGCTATGTGCAGACATGTAAATTTAGATCCCTGGTTAGGCCAGTTTAAGTACCACACTATGCAAATATTTCCCAAAGGTTAGATTGCTCCAAAAATATCTGTTTTGTCTAATTTTAGTTCACCTGAGAAGTGCATTAAATTAGATTGGGCACGGTTAGATCAACCTAGCTGAACATGTTCAGAGCTCGGCCATGTGGCTGGGAAAGATCACCATGCCCCAGCCCCAAGGCTGCTTTTTTCCTATGCCCTTCGTTCCCCTGTCTCTGGGCCCTTCACTCACCTCCAGGGGGGCAACTCACCCTGCCCCACATCTCCCCAGACCAGCTAGCTACCCTGAGCCTGAACACTGCCCCCAGTGCCAGTTGTACTGGCATTTGCTGGTGCCAGGAACCCAATCAAAGTAAATTGGGGTTGGGAGGAAGAGTGGGTGGGATCAATGGGACTGGGGTTGGTCTATAGATGAGGACTTAATCATCTGGGGTGGAGAGGTTGAGGAACTAAAAATAGCTCATGCTCAGACAGGGGGAAGAGAGCCCCCTGATCCCACTAACTACCCCCCCCCCCCGCCCACCTGCAGAGCTGTTAGTCCCCTGATCCACCCACTTACTTTGATCAAGATTCCAGCACTGGGAGTAGTTTGAAGGATTAGGGGGGAGGTCTGGCAGGTTTGGAGGGATGGGAAGGAGGGTTCAGATGAAGATTTAGTGGGACTGTGTGATTCCACCCCCAACCTCTCACCTGCAGATCCTGATAGCCCCTGATCCCACAAACCATCACAGATCCCACCACCACCCCCAAAACTTCCTGGCAGACCCTTAGACCCTTGACTTGGATTGGGCTCCTGGCACCTATCTAATCACTGAGTTTGATTGGACAGCCATTTTAATCTGATCTAACCTCCCAAACTTCTAAATGTAATGTCCATAAACCTTTCAAAAAATACAACCTGCTGAACGTGTAGGGCACTTTAAAAATGTGCTTGGGGAGGGAGTAAGGGGGGTTGAGGGTGTGGTGTTTTAATTAGGGTGTCTTTGAGAGATGCTGTAATTAAAGCACCACTGCATCTCATGTCTCAGCATCCCCGGGCTTAAAAATGGCAGCAGGGGTGCTTGAACTAAAGCTTGGTGAATGCTCTAAAGCTTGTTCATCACCATTTTTAAGTGAAGAGACACTGATACATGAGATGCAGCAGGCTGCTGGAGCACAGCATTTGCCATGCTCCAGCAGAATATTCACTGGAACTCCATCATGTTGGAGCAGACTCTGCACTCATGTGTAGGTGCCCATAGATACTGACTGCTACATTGTAGATGGGATTTTAGCCTTTGTAACTCTAACCTGTGGCAGGGGATGGAAAATGTCTTTCTCCATATTCATGTCTGTCACTTCATTTAGTAAGCTTTGCAATACTCTTCACCGTTTTGTATTTTATGACATACTTTACCACTTTTTTTAATCCCAGAGGTATTTTTCATATTCCTCTGCCTCTGTAAAATCCTGGATCCTTAGTTTCTGAATGAAAAATACTAAAAGCAACTAATCAATTGACCATCTAAAAATGACCTGAAATAACTCTTCTGTACATGCAAATGGTATTGTTTTTATGACCAAAGATGTTGAGATTGTCTAGAGATAGAAGTAATTCCTTCATGCTATGAGATTCTGGATAACCCTTTTCTAGCTGTACAGATTTCTCAGAGACCACTTGGTTGGTTAGGTATCAACCCTTAAATGTGTCCCTTATACAAGGCAAAACACTCTTTCTCTTATCAAACTGCCCTAAACTAGCATGACTGCTGGGTTCTTTGAGTGAAGCAACTTTTGTTTGACAACATCTTTTATTGGACCAACTGCATGGTTAAGAGAGATGTTAAACAAGCTTTTCAGCACAAAATTCCCATCTTAGAATTATTTAAGGAAGAGAGAGAATGCTACCTTCTGTAAGAACAAAATAAGAAAGCAGCTTATGAATAGTGGTTTAAAATATGGAGGCTTACTTAGCTTTGTTGCACTTGGTAAACCATTTTAATTATACTTAGGACCTCAGTATTACATCTGATCCAAAGATTTTCAACATTTTACTGAATTTTTAACATATTCATGTAGCATCTAAATTTATTTTTCCTTATGGATCCTCCACGCAAGTATTGATCTTGTCTACTTCTCCCTATTTTGAGATGTTCTCAGTGTTCAAAATTTATTTGGCTACAGGCTATTTCATCCAGTACTTTATTTCTCTGTTTGTCTTTAAATTCTGCTACATGTACGTCTCAGTTTAGGCCATACTCTGTATTTGAGTCATCAAACCATAAGGTTTTATTAAAATGAAAAGTCCTTTTACTTTCACAGTGACTCTCATGGAACTGTCAGCATTGGTTATATTCCCCTTTGTTTAACAGAATCTTTACTCTCGCTTTTCAGTTGTATAATTAAGTTTTAAACATACCTGTTTAGAAATTCATTAAAAAATGTCTTCATTGCAAAAGGAACCAGATACTTAAATTTCACATGGAAATGTTCCATACCATTTCCCTTTTTAGTGGACAGAGGTAAGGGGTTCCAGAAAGTGCTAGACAAGAATCATGATGTCATTCATCAGCTTGGGGCTAATCAACTGTCAGGTGTGTCTAGCAGTTAGTTATCTGCTAATGCCCCTTCCTATCCACTTTGAAGTTAAAAAGCAGAGCAATTCTGGAATTAAGCTTGAGGAGGTGTGTGCTTACATGGACACAAGCTGAAGCTAGACAAGTTCACTTCCACTTATCCACATTGCATTGCTATAGATATGCTATGCTTTGCCATACCCTCATCCACACTGTCTCATACACATATCTAGTGCTAAAACTTTTGGAGCATATCCCATCTGGGATTTCCTAGCACAACCCAGAATGGAGTGTCACTTAGGAATTGTCTTTCCTGGTCCAAAGATTGCATGGTTTTTCCAGCTCAATCAGGTCTATTGCTATCTGTCTGTATTGCCTGTTTTAAAAGATGTAGGCTGGTGATTTGTAAGGACTTTTAACTTTGCTAGTTATAGATTCATAGATGTTAGGGTCAGAAGGGACCTCAGTAGGTCATCAAGTCTGACCCCCTGCCCTGGGCAGGAAAGAGCATTTGGATCAGATGACCCCAGCTAGGTGCTTGTTCAGTCTTCTTTAGAAGACCCCCAGGGTAGGGGAGGGCACCACCTCCCTTGGAAGCCCATTCCAGATTTTGGCAGCCCTTATTGTGAAGAAGTTCATTCTAATGCCCAACTTAAATATGCTCTACATCAATTTGTGGCCATTGTTCCTAGTTACTCGAGGGGGTACCCCTAATAAATAGAGCATCTCCAATCCCCTGCTGCCCTCCCCTGATTAATTTTTAGGCAGTCACAAAGTCAGCTCTCAGCCTTCTCTTGTTTAGGCTGAAGAGATCTAGGTCTCTCAGTCTCTCCTCATAGGGCCTTGCCTTCAGGCCTCTGACCATACAAGTGGCCCTCCTCTGAGCCCTCTCAAGATTCTCCACATCCTTCTTGAAGTGCAAAGCCCAAAACTGGGTTCAGTACTCCAACTGCAGTCTGACCAGTGCTGCATAGAGGGGAAGTATCACCTCCCTGGACCTGTTCATCATGCATCTGCTAATGCATGATAAAGTGTGGTTAGGCTTGCTGATTACTTCATTACATTGATGACTCATATTCATCTTAGAGTCAGCTATGACTCCAAGATCGCTTTCCACTGCTGTGCTTATGTGAAGGTCATCCCCCAGCATGTAAGTGGGTTGGTGGGGGTTTTTGCCCAGGTACAGCACTTTGCACTTATCTTTGACAAGTTGAACTACATCTTATTTGGTTCTGTCCATTTTCCCAACCTGTCCAGATCCATCTAGATCCATTCCCTGTCCTCTGGCATGTTAACTCTGCCCCATAATTTGGTATCACTTGTAAACTTGGACAAGGTGCACTCCATGCCCTCATCCAAGTCACTGATGAAGACATTGAATAGCACTGGCCCAAGGACTGAGCCTTGCAGGACTCCACTGCCCAAATCTTTGCAGGTCAATATCAGCCCATCCAACACCACTCTCCGGGTATGACCCCTAAGCATATTTGCCACCCGCCTGATCGTGTAATCATCTATATCACAGCCTGTCAGTTTATTTACAAGAACAGAATGAAATGCTGTATCAAAGGCTTTCTTAAAGTCTAGGGAGATTACATCTACCTCAACTCTTATGTCTAAGCATTTTGTGACCTGTTCATAAAAAGAAACAAGGTTAGACAGGTCAGATCTATCTGCAGTGAATCCATGCTGATTTCCTTTCAGCATTATTTCCCCTGCTGGGCTCCCACAAATGTGATTTAATGATTTTTTCTAGAGTTTTCCTAAGGACAGAAGTGAGACTAACTGGCCTATAGTTTCCTGGTTCCTCCCTACTCCCCTTCTTGAAAATAGGAACCATGCTGGCCCTTTTCCAGTCCTCTGGGACCTGACTGGAGCACCTTGAGTGCTCCAACAGCCATGTGAGTGGCTCTGCTATGACACTGGCCAATTCCTTCAGCACTCTTTGATGAGGTTTATCTGGGCCTGCTGATTTGTACACATCCATCCCCTCCAAGTCTGCACTAACAGTTGGTGGGCTGGTGTCCCTCCTGTCTCTACCTATGATCCAACTGGGAGATTTGTCTTGGTCTGTGTCTAGGAATACAGACGCAAAGAACTCATTGAAGAGCTCAGCTTTGTCCCCTCTCTGTGGCCAGTTGCCCTAGTTTGTTCTGTAGGGCTCTTATGCTACCTTGCACCTTCCTTTTGCTCCCTATATACCTGAAGAAGGACATTTTGTTGTCCTAGGCTGGTGACAAAAATTTAAGTTTTAATCCGGCTTTGGCCTTCCTAACTGATTCCCTGCAAGTGTGAGCCAGGGAGGTATACTCGTCCTTGGTAACTACCCCCCTGTTTCCACAGCTTGTATACCTCTTTCTTTGCCCTTAGGCTTTCCTGGACTTCCCTGTTCAGCCAAGAGGGATTCTTGACCCTTTTCCCCCTTTTATGCGCATGGGATTGTCTCCTTCTGTTCCCATAGGAACACTCCCTTGAGGAACGATCACCCTTCCTTGACCCCCATTTTGCCAATGCTCTTGAGCTTTAATGCATCACTAACTAATCTCCTGAGCACACTGAAGTTAGCCTGTCTAAAGTCTAGCACTTCAGGCCTGCTGGTTAGTTTATTCACTCTTTGCCGGATACTGCATTCAAGCAATTGGTGGTCACTATCCCCTAGGTTACTTTGTACTTGCAGATTCTCCACCAGGTCATCCCCTGCAGATGATATCAAGTTTAGCAAGGCATTTTCCCTAGTGAGATTGTATACCTCCTGCATTAGGTAGAGGTCCTGTATGCAGGTTAAGAACCTATGTGAGTGATTAGATTTGGCTGACGGCTCCTTCCAGCAGATGTCAGGGTAGTTTAGGTCACCCATAACAACCATATCTCTCAACTGTAAGAGCCTCTGAGATCTGTCTGGAAAATTCCAGGTCTAGCTCATCCTCCTGGTGTGGTGGACCTCCACTACTACCCCCTTGTATCCTGACCCACAGTACTTTGGTTTGGCCCTCCTCTGATCCCACCTTGATTATAGACGATGTATAATGTTCCTTAATGTGAAGAGCAATACCCCAAACCCTTTTTTCACCATTCTATTTTGTCTGTACAACCTCTAACACTCAATGCCTACTGCCCAATCACGAGTAGGGTCCCACCAGGTTTCAGTTAGTCCAACCAAGTCAAAATTGTTGCTTGCAAGCAGCAGTGCGAGTCCTTCCTGCTTGTTCCCCATGTTCCTAGTATCTGTGTAGAGACATTTAAGGCACCCAATGGGTGCCCTTGGTACCCCTGTGTTCTGATATCTATCAGGCCCCTTAGTGCTTACTTTAATGCTTACTTGGGCTGATCCAGTGCATTGCTCATGGCTCACTGATCCTAGGTTCTCCTTAGCCTCCACTTCCCCATCCCTTGATTAACCTAGTTTAAAGCCCTTCAGAGGAGATCAGTCAACATGTAAGTGAATAGATTGTTCCCTTTAGAAGAGAAATGAAGAACACCTCATCCCAGGATGCCTCTCTCATGGAAGTGTGGATTGTGGTTCTGGAAGCCAAAATCTGCATGAAGGCACCAACTCCAGAGCTGCAGGTTGACTTCCTTGATGCAGGTGTCCTGATGCAGACGGTGACCACTGACCAGAATAATGGACAAAAAGACCACCCATGCACCCAACTTCATAAGCCTGGCCTCCAGAACCCTGCAGTCACTCATGTCACAGTCCGGACTACTCCTGGCCGCATCATTCATGCCCACATGGATGAGGACTATGTGATAGTAATCAGAGAGCCAGATGAGGTTGGGAATCCTCACAGTGATGCCCCAGATCCTGGCTTCAGGTAGGAAGCAAACCTCCATGCCATGGGATCCAGTCCCTCCATGCCTCCCAAGTGGGAGTCACCCACTACAATGACCCAGCATCTCTTCCTCCAGTGCTTGGTTGTCACTCAGCCAGCATGGGGTTTGTTGTGGATGGGTCCTTTTTTAGTTTCTTCTGAAATGTGAATGACTTTTGAGTGGAAGCTCGTACTAATAACACTGAGAATGCTTTGAGACATTATGTCTGCCATAATTGCTTTGTAAAACCTGATGAGCACAGAAATTAACACAGCAAGATAGAATCACATTGTCTTTTAAATTTGAGATGACCAGCAGTGCCCTCAGAATTTAAAGATAAGGAAGTGATGTGTTTATGCCAAATCTCTAGAACCAGTGTACTCACTAGTGGGAGCTCATACTAATATACTAATAGATGTGGGTTGCTATTGCTCTCTGGAAGCAGTCTACCCATGACTGTGAAGGTCTAGCATATTGGTTTGGTACCAGCATGTTGACTGGTAGTCATTAGGGGAGGTTTGTGAAACATGTAGTAGTGGGCATAAAACATGTACTAAGGAAAAATAACTAGCTTTCAGAGAATATGGAGCTCATGTTTTATGTTGGGACTGTCAACTTAATGTTTTATGTTGGGGTTGTCCTGAGCTTGCCCTCAAGAAAGAGCAAATGAATGTCATTGGTAATGGGTGTTACTCTTCTCCAGGTTAGAGCATAGTCAACAGTAGTGGCAGTGTTCATGAGAACCACAGTATGGAGAAACAAGCAAGTACTGAGGAGATCCAGCATTTACATGCTTAGATGATAACCTGCTCGTAATTACATTGTTAGTATATATTTTTAGTTTGGAAGACACTGTCTATTTTATCCTTCCATGGCTCCTAAAACTTCACCCTTCTCATATAGGCCCAGGGAGAATTAAGTTAAATACTCAGCAGTCACAGGGTGATGCTGGAGTATGGGGTCAGTAGCCTGAAGACAAGGTGGCACTGCCTACAAAACCATTTTGGTGCCAGTGATACAAATGCTATTCATACAGTCATGGACCACTACACCTTACACAATCTTTGCTTAGCTAAAGGCAAGTATTTTCTGAAGCAGTATGCCCAGGATTCTGACAGTTTGCTGAGCTGATTTTGCACAGCTGCAGAATATGTCTATTGGTATTGAGACAGTTTTAAGAAAGACAGTATATATAGGACTGCATGTGTCCCCATGCAAGATAATTAGTAACTAAGCAAGAATGCATGCGCTGCTTTAGTAATTATACTTGTCTGGAAAACTTCCTGTAATTTTCTTTTTTTAATTTTAGCTTCCAAGTGATAGGAGATTACAAAGAGGGTGCTACTGTAATCTTTTGGGAAGTAAATTACTTGTGGTAAAGTTTTGCTCCATGTTGGCTAAAGGCTTTTTTCTCTATTTTTAAATGTCTGCCTGTCATCAATTTTAGTTAGTATATGGTTTTGTTTTTGTTTTACAGTCTTCCATTTAATCTTAGTTTTAAAAAATCATGTTACATTAATGTGGATAGTTTCTTTTTTCTTGCTAGTACTTTAACAAGACTATTTGGGGATGGGAAATAAAAGCTTATAAAAGAAGTGAGTATCTCGAGGGGTGGGAGGAAGTAACATTGAAGGCAGTCAATTTTGAAAGCAAGATGCAGTGCAAAACCAATAAGCCTAGTCTAGGTAAAGGTGCAACAGAAAATAATATCCATATTTAATCTGCAAGTACCATGTTTGGATGCATTTTAAATTCTAAGTGAGAACCTGATGATGGCAACAAGTAGTCCAGCCATTGCAACTTCCAGTGACTTTATGTCTGTAAAATGGAAAAAAGAAGTCACTTCAAACTAATGATGTTGTTCCAACAGTGTGCATAAAAGACATGTTTAAAACTGTGGTGTCAAACCAAATATAAGCAAATAGAAACTAAGAGGAGATCAACTGAGCTAGAGGTAGATGTAGTGCAGAAATAGAGTCCATGGCACATGTTAAAATAATGTGTAATTGGAATTTGAGGACTTTTCTGCCCCATCTCCAAAACTGTGCATCTTCAGATCTCAGGCATGTGAATGCTGGAACTACACAGGTTTTAGTCCTGGAGCTACCCAGCTGGGCTGCATGTACAGTTTCAAAAGGTCCTGGATACCAGGAACCCAAGCCAGGAAAGACTCTTCCTGATCTTGTGTTAGCTTCACCCCAGGCTTTTGAACAGCTCATGAGCAACCCAGGTGCCTGCACATTTTTTAGACCCAGGACTACCCCATGCCTGATCCATGTTAGGATTGAGCACAGGGTAGTGCTGGGTCCCAGTTGAAACCAAGGGTTAGCCCTATCCCAGTCCTTGCGATCAGGCAGGATCCTATTCTGTCCTAGACCCTGGGACTGCCTGGTGCTTGATCCTGATGCCCAGCCAACCACTGGGACTAGGCATGGGGCAACCCTCATCCCTGGCTGGAGCCCAGGGACCACCCAGTACTCAGCCTCCAGAATTGGAGTGGATGCTTGTGTCCAGGGCAACAGAATATCTGGATTGGGCATGGGGAAGCTCTGGGTCCAGTTCAGGACCCGGTGCTGTCTTCTGCTCAATCCTAGGGATGAGAAGGTCACTATGTCCTGGACCTGGAGCTGCCCAGTTCTAACACTCATTAAATGTGAAACATATTTGAGGTTGCCATTCAGCAGACCTTTGTTCAATTCAAATTTAATTTAGGGAATAATTGCTGTAGAAAAAGAGAATTGGAGAAAGGTCAGCGTTTTAAAAATGTTAAAATTTAAACTAAATGTTCCAACATTTTTTTGTTGGTATGTAGTTTTCTTTGAAACTGAATCTAATGACTAAACAGTACTCAGAAATTAAAGAAAAATAGTTAATTTTGTCTATAATATAATGGGTTGATCCATTTTGATTCTTATATTTCAGCTACTGAACCAAAAATCAATTATTTGTACAGCCATATAATTCTGTCATCATACTGTAATCTAGAAAATAATATTAAGTGGGGTTCTTGAATTAACCACTACCACAAAGTATAGAGCTAGGGCTTATTATAAGGCAACCTCACTGAAAGCATCTTGACTCTGGACTTTACTTTCCCTCATGAATAATAAAAATAATAGTAATAATCATAAATTTGTAGGTGTGTAAATTGCCAGAACTGTAGCATTTCTTGATTTTTATTTATTTTTGTTCTTTCCTTCCCCATAACAAACCAAAAGACCTATTTATCTAGGCTGTACTTGGATGAAGCCAATTATAAAGAAATGCCTTCCTGACAGTCTGAGTTTTCCACTTTTATACTTTGGTGTTGATTTTAATGTCATTATATTGCCATGTATGCATGTTGCATATGAAATGTTTGGATTTGAAATCCCAATACATTAAAAACTCTTTTTTTTTTAGGTACTTTGTATTTTGACTGGCTTGTATAACAATAAATGAGTTGTTCCAAATGTGAAATTTTACCATTTTGCATTGACTATCCCAAATCCTTATCCTAAATATTTTTTCTGACTTCTAGATTTAAAATGGAAACAAAAAAAAGTTAAATGTTTTGTTTAATTCCCATGACAATTTTACTACATTTTTATGTTCCCATGAGGCATTTCAGTTTCAGTTAATCTCTGTCTTACAAATGGAAAACTAATCTGTGAAACTTTTAAAGAGAATGTTTAATAGAAATCCTATTTTTCCTCTGGACAGATTCAAATTTCTATTTCTTATGTTCAT
This sequence comes from Crocodylus siamensis, assembly GCF_052110815.1. Taxonomy (NCBI): domain Eukaryota; kingdom Metazoa; phylum Chordata; order Crocodylia; family Crocodylidae; genus Crocodylus; species Crocodylus siamensis. The sequence continues at coordinate 210,397,342 of NC_143397.1, forward strand.
GAGGAGTGATGATCTCCTGTTTATTAGGTTAATATGCAGATCTTGGCAATGGAACAAAAGTAGCACTTCCTGCTAGTTACTGCTTCCCAAATGTTAGGGATGGGTGAACTGGCATAGCTCCTTTGTGGTTGCTGACACACGTGAACCTACTGAAGAAGCAAGCGATAGGGAAAGTAACTTGTCCATTCTTCTGCCTGTTTTCTTTAGATATGCCAGCAATTGCTTGTAGCTTCCCCAGTTTTGCCAGATATTCAAATAAGGAAATAAGCCAGAACTATAAGCCTGTTTCATTCAAGCATTTGCTTCAGTGGGCAAGCACACTGAAGGTAATGTTTTACTCAGGTGGTATGAATGACCAGGCTTTGCAAATAAAAATGAATGATTGGTCTCAAGCCTCCTGATCAGCTTTCTGTGCAATACTGAAGGAGATCAAAGAAGCAATCAAGATAGTAAAACAGGAATAATGAATGACTGACTACCACATGGAAATTGGGATATTGTGCCCGTGAAACGGGATTTAGGGAATAATATTCTTGACATCTTAAATGCCTGTTTCTTGGATTAGGTAGTTCTGCTGCAGAAGAAAACTGGAGCAAGAGCGACATGGGGGTTTCTTTGCAGAGTAATGTTATTGATAATGAATATAAATGAGCTATAAATAAGCTCAATCACCCCGTGAAGAGGGATTTTTTTCATCTTTGTTTAAAAAAAAAAAAAAAAATCTAGATCAGGCTGCAAGATTCCACCCTCCTGGAGCAGCCAGCTGCCTGTGCCTACCCTGGCCTCTGATCCCCAGCCCTTCTGCAGTAAGGTTCAGCAGAGGTGTAGCAGAGAAGCAGGCTCCACAATGGAGAGGAGTGCTGTAAATGTGTGGAACGTAAGGTGTTGGTCCATGCCACCAGTTCCTCCCTCCACCCCACAGTGCCAGATCAGACTTCTTCCTAGGCTGAATCTGGCCAACAAGCTGCAGGTTCGTGATCTCTGCTCTAAATGAAAAAAAAAAAAGAAGGGACTGAAACAAGTAAATCCATAGTTTCAGCATGGAAGATGCCTAAGTCCATCATAATAGTAAAAGTTGTAAATGTGCAATGCCAGAATGCAGGATGGAGTGGGAAATGTTATAAAATGATAGGGTTCAAGAAAGTAATCAAGGCCAGTACCTTTCATAAAACCACTGTCAAGTGAAGTCAACAAACACTTTTGAATTAGAAAACCTAGATTAATATACATTAATTGGGAGAAATTTGGGGGTCCAGGGCCAGATATGTATCTGTAGAATGTTTGGCATGATAGAGTCCTATCCCTACCTGGGATCTCTGGGTGTAGCTGCAGTTTAAATTCTGCTATTGTTAATACATAATCAACACCAAAGAAAACTGTGAGGACTTCAGAGGGACCAAATTGAGTTAAACGGACAGGGCTTTATCAAAGGCAGAATCGGTGTGGACTGGTGCAAGTAAAAAGCAATATTAGAATGATTCATACACATTGGTATATTCTAAACTATCTGTAAGCATTCACAACAAAAGACCTGAACATTACTGTGGACATGTTAATGAAAACTTCTGCTTATTGCACAATACTTGATGAAAAGGCCAATGAATTGTTAAAATAAATAATGGCATGGAACACAATGTCAACATTTATGTCACTTTTATACCTGACAGTATGCCCTCATTTGAAATATAATGCTCAGTTTATCTTTCTAACCAGTAACAGAAATGGAATATGTCTGGAGGCGATATATGAAAATTATTAGAAACAATGGAAGATTTCCACATGGGAAAAGAAGGAAAAGGGTGGGGGCTTCTTTTAAAGAAAGATAGAATGGGAAGTGATAGAGAGGAAGAAAAGAAATACAGCAAAGATAAAGTAAGTCCTGTATCTTTTTACCATAACGGGAGGAGAAGCAGCACATACTGCAGGTAATTAAACTTATCAAAGGATTTTTTTTAACGACACATAACCAATTTGGACAATTCATTGTCAGACATGACATTCAAAGCTGGAACATTTCTAGGATTCAAACACACACAGAATAAACAAAAAAACCCTGTAAAACAGACACATTGGGATATTGTTAATATCCCCAATTACATTGTCATAGTTTCAGGCTATGTGTAAATGAATAACTTACTAGGATTAAGAAGATTAGTCCAAAATAATCTGAAAAAGGGCTTTGAACTTATTTCTGGAATATCAGGTATCCACTGACATTGCAGATACAGGGTAATGGACTAGAAAAAAAATACCAGTCTCCTATGGTAACTTCTATAAGGTTCTGCCACAGCAATGTGTTGTCTTAACTGACTTCAGTCTGTGTACTACTTGTCTGTGGAATGGGAAAGCAGCCAAGTATCTTTGTAAATTTAGATCATACCACAGATATTTGATTAAGAGTAAGCTTGTCCTGGTAACAATTACTTGACAAGTTGATGTTGTCTTTTTTTCTGTTTGCTTTTTACATAAGGCTATATTATTTTTTGTTTCCCTCCTTTCTTTTCACTAAAGAGCAGCACTTTCTTTTTATTGTATTTTCATTGTGCAGGATAGACGGATTTTCTTTTCCTGCTCAGTCTCTTTTAAAATCATTTTCCTCTTACCTAAACTACAGTTGTAACGGGTCATAATATCAGAGGAGCAATTATCTTAATAGTTATCTCCCCACTCTCATTCTCTAACCCGTGTATGCTTTTTTTAGGATAATGTTTCCAAATCTGAAAAACAATCAACCTTATTGTATTTAATGGTACAATCTTCCACTTTTCTAGATAGTATCTTCCAAAATAAGTTGAAAGCCAACAGGGTTATTTATTAAACAGATTTTTTTTTTTTATGTAAAAAGAACCAAATGAACTCTGCTTTCTGACTTTTTGTTTTGTCCTTTATTGAACATCTTTAAATGTTAGGATACTACACATTCAGATCAACCAGGGTCCAGTTGATCTAAATGTCCAATTATGCAAGCATTCAGGGGGCTTAATTGCCCAAAAAACAGCACTCTTCATCTAAGCTCGTTCACTTGAGATGCACTAACTGGCTAGGGACATTATGCATAAACCAGTTTAAGTGATCAGAAACTGGTTTAAACCTGTAACAGAACAGATTACAGTACACATAAACCAGTTTGAAAATGGCTGAAACTGGTTTGAGATTATCCTGGTTGTATGTAGTATCAGACTTAACTGATTTGGGTCAAACCATTGTATGCAATGTCTGTCCCTGCTGTGGGAGACCCCTTCCTGGTTTAAATTAAATCAGAATCCCCAGCACCCCAGCATGGTCTCTAGGCTGGGCAGAGCTCTCTGCTCAGAGAGTTGGGCTGGGGCCTCCCTCTGTTCGCTGGCTGCAGCTCCAGCAGAGACTACAGGTACAACAAGGTCTACCTGGCTTCCTCCTGCTCCCCCTCACCACTCTCTGCTGAAGCAGGGATTCCCCAGTCTCCTCTGCCTTGCACAGACACCTCTCAGGATTAGCTAGCCTACCACATGCTGGCTATGGTCCCTGCTGTGGGAGACAGAACAAAGGCAGATAGCACAGCATTGGCTTAGAGCTTTTTGGAGCTAATCAACAGGTAGCTGGTAATGTCCCTCCATTCCTTCCTTGGAAAAAGTTAAGAAGAGCTTGAACTAATGAGAGATGCTTTTGTTTTCTTAATGGGATGATAAACACTGTATTATCAACTCCCTGCTGGGCTGCTCAGGAGGGGGTGGGGGAACTGCTCCCTAATCAGAGCATCCTGCTGCGGCCTAGCCATGACCCCCTCATCTCAGCATCATGGAAGGAAAGGAAGGGCTGCTCTAGTTCCCTCCAACTTGTAGCCTGAGCCACTGCAGGCATGTGCCTGCATTTCTGGAGTGAAAAGGGAATGTCTATCCACCTCCGAATCAGTCTGAGCTTTGCAGGTTAAACTAACCTGCAAAGATTGAATCAATTCAGGCATTAGGCTTTTTAAATGTCTGTCCCTAGCCACTTAGGTCAAGATCAAATTAACCCAGTCTAAAAAATTGTTAGCTTGATCTCACGAATGCTTACATGCATTTGCAGTACAGCCTCAAGGCTATGCTATTCCCACCCTCCCCTCAAACCTGACTGATCTATTTCCCATTCTCCTTTTCCTTCTGCCATCACCACCCCCATGGACCCACTGATCCATGTCTTGGACCCGCCAACCCTCCCTCCTTCACAGACTCACTAGCCCATCTAATCCTGCCTACCCCTGTCCCTCCCTTCAGTTACTTATGTTAGTTTCCCCACGTGGCTCAGGGGAACACTGAATGGCTGCATGTGCTGCTCCCAGTTTATGTTTATGTAGTTTAAAACAAGTTGCCTAAATTTAGACTGGGTGCAGCAAATAGTCATGTACCTTTAGACTAATTTTTTTTTTAAATGGAAGAAGGAAGAATGCCTTGGAAGGTGTCAACTTGAGGGCATAGAAAAATTATAAAATATATTTTCTACTTGATTTCTCATCTCATGTTATATATACAAAATGAAAGAGGAAAATAAAATATAGGTGCAATTTTGGTATAGTGAGTTATAGTAGCTGTTATCATAGGTACAAGAAATTTCTCATCTGTAAATCCCTACAGATAGTTGTCTTCTCTATGAGTCAGAGAACAGAGAATTCTGAAGGCTTTTTTTTATGCACATGTAGTTCTACTTGTTTATTAAACAATATTACAAAGAGAGGAACCCAGCAGCTATCAAAAGATTTTTCAATAAATCTGCCATATTGCTAGATATGACAAAGTTAAAACTCTCTAGCTTTCAGTTTCTGCATAGCATTTTGTTGCCAAACTTCTATAAACATAGTTTATGGTCTATTGGTAGATTTTTAGAATGCTAAACTGTATGATTTTTTTTTTTAAAGGTAACAAATGTTCTTCAGCTATGGTACCCTGTATTTTTCATAATCTACATTGAAAATTGCAGCTATTAGTGACAGGAAGTATAAATAATTCAACTATTTAATGAATAATTCATTATAAAAATGACCAAAATATCTGATATCACCAATGTCACAGAGCTCCGATTTAAAATTCCCCAGCTAGACACTTACCAGTTTGCTGCTTGAGTCCCCCCACACTGAGCCCATACCCTCAGGCTTGCTGAATAGGTTGCATCATTGTCTCTTTTCTTGTCCTTTCTATCACAGTACCTTCATAGATGATCTGTTGGTTACATGGAAAAGAGACTTCATAGGCTAGGAGTCCAAGGCCCCTATGTTAGTGGCAGCTTAAGTACAAGCTTTTGTACACAGCAGCTAGTTCTCTTCAGGGTCACATGAAAGCGGAAATAAATTAACTATTTTTGTAAGGGATCAAAAAATCACTCTCTTTAGTTGTTTCAAGAAACATAGAGATGTAGACAAAAAAAAAATACTTGAATTTCCTCCCTTCTACCCAATCTATACAACTGCTCTTTTGTCTTAAGTTCTTAAGTAGTCTTGTAAGAAATCCAGATAACTTTTTCTTTTTTCTTGTCTTCCCATTTCTCCTCTGGAACATGGAGGGAGTCAGCCTCTTCCGCTAGGAACAGACATTTAAAAAGCCTGAGCCTGAATTGATTCAATCTCTGACTAGGCTGAACTGGCTTGAAACTGGACAGACATTCTCTCTGGACTGAGGAAATTCAGGCACGTGCCTGCAGTAGCTCAGGCTAGAAGCCAAGGGGTGCTAAAGCAACCCTTCCTTCCTTTCTGCAGGGAGCTGAGCTGATGTAGGCATGGCCAGGCCCTGGCAGCACTCTATCATTGGGGAGGTCTGCCTGCACAGTCCCAGGCTTTTTCCCGCTGGCTGTTCAAGGGGTGGGAGTGTTGCCAGCCCCCAGCCCTGTGCTAGCACTCTGAGGCAAGGAGTTGGTGGGAGGCAGGGATGTGCAGTACATACATCTGAGTTCCCTCCCTGCATCTTCATACTGTCTACAGCAAACTAACAAGCAAGCAAGCCAGCTGAGGGCTGATACTGATAACAGTCTTTGTCATCTGCCCTCTCTCCATTACTACAAACTTCTTAAACAGCTTACCAGCTGACCTGTTGATTAGCTCCAAAAGCCCTAAGCATTCACTGTTCTGTCTGTGTGCTCCAGTGAAATTGGAGTAGGACACACACAGGCACCTTTTGGCATTAGCTAGCATACCACATTCTGGCTACAGTCCGTGCCGTGGCAGAGGAAGAAGGCATCTCTGCTTAAGCAGCGAGTGGTGAGGGTGGGGGAGTGAGGGGCACAGGAAAGCCAGCAGACCCTGCTGTGCCTGCAAGTCTGTGCCAAGCTCCAGCCAGGGAGCAGAGGGGTGGGGCCAGCCCTGCTGTGGAGCAGAGAGCCCTGTCCAGCCCAGAGAGCATGCTGGGATGCTGGGAGACTCTGATGTAACTTAAACCAGCAAGGGGTCTGGGACAGTTTGAGCCATAAATCCGTTTAACTCTGATACTATTCAACCAGGTTTATCTCAAACTGGTTTCAGACATTTTCAAACCAGTTTATGTGCACTGATCATCTGTCCTGTTACAGGTTTAAACCAGTTTCTGATAGCTTAAACTGGTTTATATGTAATGTTTTTCCCCTAGCCCTCCAGTCCATCCCCTACAATCCAGACAGTCTTCATCCACATGAAGTTTTAAAACATGTGTTAAAAGAATTATTTATAATCTCTAGTGTCTTTTGTCAGGGGACCTCCTGTCTGCTTGCCAGGTTCAGTTCCTCACTCGGTGACCTACTGCTTAGTAACCTTCCTCTTGGAGTTGAGAATTAAAATACTGGGGGAATGAGGGACTGGATGTTCTCAAATCACTGGGACTGAAGGGACTCTACCCATGGGTAATGAAGGAATTAGCTGATCCACTGGCAAGGATATATGAATACTCATGGTGCTTGGGTCAGGTTATGGAGGATTGGAAGAGGGCTAACTTCATCCCAATCTTTAAGAAGGAGAAGAAGGAGGATCCATGGAACTATAGACCAGTCAGCCTTATCTCTATCCTAGAAAAAATTATCAAGAAGCACATCTGTGGGAGCCCGCTAGTTAATGTGATGTGGAGGGGTAACCAACATGGGTTTTTAGCAGGCAGGTCCTGCCTGACTAACCTAGTTTCCTTTTATGACAAGGCCACAAATTGTTTAGATTCAGGAGTTGAGGTGGATGTTATCTATATGGACTTCACGAAGGCCTTTGACAAGGTATCCCATACCATCCTTATAAATAAACTGAGTGGATTTGCCTTGGATGATTACACGGTAGACTGGGTAGCAAATTGTCTCAAGTGTCACACTCAGAGAGTGGTAGTGTGCTGGTCAGTGTCAGCCTGGAAAGATGTAGGCAGTGGAGTCCCTCAGGGCTCAGTTCTGGGGCTGGTGCTGTTCAACATCTTCATTCAGTGATGTGGATGAGGGGGTGGGAAGCACCCTGTCCAAATTTGTGCATGACACAAATTTATGCGGTTCAACTAACACCCTGGAGAGGAGGAACCAGATTCAGACTGACCTAGACAAGTTGGGGAAGTGGACAGGGAGCAACAGGATGCAATTCAATAAGGACACGTGCAAGCTGCTGTATCTAGGGTGGAAGAACTGCCATCGTACCTAGAGGCTGGGGGAGACCTTCTCAGCTCCACTAGGCAGAAAAAGATCTTGGAGTCCCTGTTGACTCCAGGATGAACATGAGTTGCCAGTGTGATGAAGCTATTGGCTCTGCCTGGTCATGCATCTGTAGGTGCTTCACAAACAGGTCCAGGGAAGTGATTCTTCCCCTTTATGTGGCACTGGTCAGACTGCAGCTGGAGTACTGTGTCCAGTTCTGGACATTGCAGTTCAAGCGGGATGCGGACAACCTGGAGAGGGTCCAAAGAAGAGCCAGTCACTTGATTTGAGGCCTGCAGGGAAGGCCCTATGAAGAAAGGCTGAGGGACCTTAACCTCTTCAGCCTCTACAAGAGAGGGCTGAGAGGGGACCTTGTAGTGGCATACAAATTCATAAGAGGAGACCAGCATGAAGTAGGTGACAATCTGTTCACCAGGGCACCCCCTGGAATGACAAGAAACAATGGCCATAAGCTACTAGACAGGAGGTTTAGGCTGGACATTAAGAAAAAGTTCTTCACGGTCAGGGTTGCCAAAATCTGGAATGGGCTCTCAAGGGAGGTGGTGCTCACCCCATCCTTGAGGGTCTTCAAGAAGAGACTGGACAGGCACCTGGCTGGGCTCACATGATCCCAGGGTTGGTAACTCTTTTCTTGCCTGCCAGGGGTAAGGGGTTGGACTAGATGGCCCACTGAGGTCCCTTCTGACTATGAATCAAAAAAACCCCAAAAAACCAGTTTGTCTTGCATTGTAGCCAAGCAGATTTCCATATGAATAGAGCATCTTCAAAGTTTGATTAGTCTCTGTTAGCCCTATGTCACTACCCTTTGGAATTTGAGTCCAGGTGGTGGTAAAAAGACAACAGAGTGCAAGCAAATCCTGCATTTGAAATGAGTCTGCAGCCTGCCATGGATACAGAGTCCTCAATATTAAACAGAATTCCTAAACTGTATATAGATTCCTCAAATTGTCATATCCAGCAAATGATAAAAGTCTGTTTTCCAAGATGCAATTTGTAGGATAGATTTAAGTAAGCTAGTTAAGGATCTACCATTTTGTAAAACAACTTATTTCCTAAAATTTTATTTCCTGCCATTTTATAAGGTGGACATTCAGCCTCCTCACACATCTTAAGATGAAAAATGCTTCTGAGCTCCTGCTGTTCCCTTGTTATCTAGGGGCAACTCTAAAGGAATGTCCAACTTGTGTACTGGATTTGCAAATGGAAGGTGTCTCCTGTCTGTTAAGGGTACTGATGGAAATCACCAGTTTTTCTATTAATGTAATTCTGCCTCATTTGTTTCTTTTTCATTTCCCCACCTGAACTAGAGAAACATAAATATATAACTGAGTGGCTTTCTTTCAGCTTGAAAAGAGAATGTACATTCATTCAAGGGATTTTTTTGAGGAAGAGGACCATCTCTTCTGCAAGAAAAATCAGTTCCTCTGGAGAAGATTTCTCTCCTCCCAATCTAACTTGAACAGCTCTCCTCTTCTCTTGGGTGCAAAGGACACCCAGTATCCCACAGTTCTCTGCTCTCCCTCCAAGGAGGAAGGAGGGAAAGCACTGGCTTCTGGATAGCCCAATCAGGAGGGACCCTTCAGGAAAAATCCCCATCCCTTTTCCTGCCAATCAGCTGATTGCCAGTGGGGTGTGGAAAATTTTTCCTGTACAGCCATTTAAAAGCTGGCAGGCCCTGCTTCCCTGCACCTCCAGGTTTAAACTACCTTGTCTGCAGCCCAGATGGGGCCCAGCTGCTGGTTCCTTGCTGTCCAGAGGGGTGGGATGCCATAGTTGTCCATGGGCCAGGCCTAGGTTCTACAGGTGCCTGCCAGGTGGGGCTTACCCCCTAAGGGTCTTCAGGGCATGGGGAGATGTTTCCTGCTCCAGGCAAGATAGCCACTACCTCGCTCCATGATTCCAGAGCTCCTGCCCAGCCTGGTCTCTGTGTGATCAAGGCAGGGACCAAACTCCCAGTGAGCCCTGATCACAAAGGGGCTGGCCCAGACTCGCTGGGGGTTTGGTGCCCAATCCCCAGCTGGACCTGGGCAGAGTGATCAGCTGGTGACACCAGGCTCCCAGGTGCCAACAGCTCTGCCCCTCCAGCCACCGCTCTTGCAGCACTGCATAAGCCACTGCCAGAGGAGCAGTGCACAGGCAGCGCAGCCTGGGCTCTCCCTACCCTGCCTACAGTGGTCACCATGTACGTGTGTGTGGGGCGGGGCTCTCCACACCCTGTGTTCAACATACACTGCCGTATGTGTGTGTGCGCACGCGTGTGCCTATGCAGGCAGTGCCTCCTGCCTTGGATTTCCTTATCTGTGTCCAAGATTTTTTTTTTTTAACATCCCCTTTCTATTAATTTTAATGATTGCTTACAGATTTTTTTTTTCTATTAGTCTGTGTGTGACAGGTGACAGTGAGGTTTACTGATAAAAATTGAACCTTACCAGGCCTCCTCATTTTCCAGCCAGGGGGCCAAAACATGTATGCTCCAAATCGCGTGTTATTTTCCTAGAGAATTTCAGATGAACTTTTACTGGTAAAAATTAATGCCTGCCTGGTCTTTTATCATATGTGAGACTTAATGGAAGTGTTACTTCCTCTGGCCTGATTTATCAGTGGGCCTGTCTTATCTCTCTCATACTGCCTGCTATAACTGAAAAATTCATTCAGATTCTCTTGGGTTACCATACAAATGTTAGTGACTCTGACTCTCCTTTTTTGGATTTATTCCTCCTTTTCCACTAAATTCTGTTTCTTTTTTCTTTCTTTTTTATACATTTGGCTTGTTGAAAGGTCTTTGAGGAAGCAACGTGAGTTGCTTCTGTGACTGAGATATTTTATTGTTCAGTGGGATTGTGGTTTCTGGTATGGTGTCAGTTTAGGATTCCATGCCCCTCACATTTATGATCTCATTATTATTATTATTATTATTATTTATTTTTGCCACACTTGCTGTGTTTTTTAATTCCCAAAATATTCGTTGGAAATTAGACCATTATTCTCAAGTGCTCCATTAACTCATTCCTTAGAAAGGAGCTGTACCAAATAGAATTTTAAAAATTGCAGGACCCCTGGCACAGCTTTATGAGCAATGTGCCAGAGGACTGGAAAAGGGCCAAAGTGGTTCTCATTTTCAAAAAAGGGAGGAAGGAGGACCCAGGAAACTATAGACCTGTTAGTCTTACCTCGGTCCTGGGTAAGCTTTTTGAGATAATTATCTTGGCTCATGTCCATGAGGGGCCAGCTGGGGAGATTATGCTTAGGAACAACCAACATGGGTTCATTAGAGGCAGGTCCTGTCAGACCAACCTGGTGGCCTTCTATGACAAGGTCACAAAATCCTTGGGTGTACATGTCACAGTGGACATAAGTCTTCCTGGACTTTGGGAAGGCCTTCAACACTGTCTCTCACCCCATTCTCATTAAAAAACTAAGAGATTGTAGCATTGATAGCTACACAGTCAGATGGGTCACTAATTGGCTGGAGGGCTGCACCCACAGATTGGTAGTGGACAGGTCATTTTTGACCTGGAGGGATGTGGGCAGGGGGGTTCTGCAGGGCTCAGTTCTTGGGCCCACACTGTTCAACGTCTTCATCAGTGACTTGGACAAGGGGGTAAAAAGCACCCTGTTCAATTTGCTGGTCACACTTAGATGTGGGGGGAAGTGGGCATGCTAGAAGGGAGGAATAGGCTGCAATTGGACCTGGACAGGTTACAGGGGTGGGCGGATGAGAACAGGATGGGTTTCAACACTAACAAGTGCAAGGTACTGCACCGGGGGAAGAAGAACCAGCATCATACCTACAGGCTGGGGAACTCCTTTCTCGTCAGTGCAGAGGCAGAAAAGGATCTTGGAGTCATTATTGATGCCAAAATGAACAGGGGCTGACAGCGTAGGGACGCGGTCAGAAAGGCCAACCGTACCTTGTCATGCATCCAGAGATGCATCTCAAGCAGGTCCAGGGAAGTGATCCTCCCCTTCTGTGTGACACTGGTCAGGCCGCAGCTGGAGTACTGCATCCAGTTCTGGGCGCTGCACTTCAGAAGGGATGTGGACAACATGGAGAGGGTCCAGAGGAGGGCCATTCACATGATCAGGGGGCAGCAGAGCAGGTCCTATGAGGACAGGCTAAGGGACCTGAACCTGTTCAGCCTCCACAAGAGAAGGCTGAGGGGGGATCTAGTTACTAACTAGTCAGAGGGGACCAGCAGGCATTGGGACAGTCCCTGTTCCCCCAAGCACTGCCAGGAGTGACAAGAAATAACGGTTACAAAGTGGCAGAGGGTCGATTCAGGCTAGATATCAGGAGGCACTACTTGACGGTCAGGGCGGCTAGGATCTGGAACCAACTTCCAAGAGAAGTGGTGCTGGATCCTACCCTGGGGGTCTTTAAAAGGAGGCTGGATGAACACCTTGCTGGGGTCATTTGACCCCAGTACTCTTTCCTGCCATGGTAGGGGGTAAGACTTGATGATCTGCTCAGGTCCCTTCCGACCCTAGCAACTATGATCTATAAAACTATGAAACTATGAAAAATGGAAGAAATCTATGCTTCCAGGCATTTAGTAACTACCTGGGATTAGGCATATGCTTCTCAAATAGATGCACTATTATAAAACTGTCAAATACAGCAGTTTTAAACTTGCCTTGAAATACGTAATACTAGCCATTGCAAGAGAGGATAACCACATTCACCGTACCATTGATCCAGTCAGAATGACAGTTTCAAAGCATCTTCAGTGTACATCTTTGTACATCAGTGTTGTATTAATCTTCATTTGCATTTGGCATCAACAGGATAGTTGGGAAAATCACCTGCTTTTACCTGTCTTCACTTTCCTGAATTTGCTGGTGGGTGGCAAACATGGGCCAGCCACTTTTTAACAGATCTTGAGATATTGAAATGGAGATGTTGAAATGGAGGAGAAAATCAAGAAACATTAACACTGACAGTAAGTGGGTATTTAATCATTCACTATAATGATGAGGCATACTGTACTAGTCAGTACAGTGCTCATTATCTGGTGTAGTGAGTGATTTGTGTTCATTAATATATTCACAGATTCATATTCTAACATCTTCATGAACTGGGAAATTAATGTACAAATGCAATAATTAAAAAACAAAAGACATTATTTGGAAAGCTACTCTGTTAAGGGAGGCAGGAGGGACAAAAATATAGTTTTTAAAATAAAGGTTTAACCTTTAAAAATGTAAGTTGCATCATCTTGAGATGTAAACTACAATTGGTGGTTATATATGCTAGATTAAAGGAATCCTTTTTTTGAATGTTAGAGGAGACAATTATTGATAATAATAGCTTACAGGAATGATCATCTCTATAGATGAGTTTTTACGATCAATCCCAGCAACTAGTTATCATGGAGGGGGAAAGAAAATAACCTAAAAACTGCAGTAGAAAAACAATGGAATTAGAACCAGTACAGAAAATCAGCTATACCTGGGTCAAGCTGAGTCTGTGACTTAGAACTTGGAATTGCTACTGCCAGGGGTAAAGTTGTGCCTGTGCTAGCTGCGGGAAGACTTTGGATTACCATGCCAAGTATTTTTCCCCTGAAGATGAGTGTGAAGGCAAGGTTTTTAATGACCTTGATACATTTCCAGCTCTCTTCTGAACAGAAGAGAGCATATTCTATAAAGTTCACATGTGCGTATTAAGCCTATAACCATCTGCTGAAATTATGAACGGTGTGTTGACTAAGTTTAGCATGTGGGGAGGAAGTCTGAAGGTCAGCTGTGCTTCAGCTGCAGTGAAATATTTTAGGGGGACTTATACACTTTTTTTTCAGCCAAGCTGAAAAAATGACAAATGTTTAGACATCATTTGAATTAGGTCAGCTTGCTTTTTTCTTAAATATCCACTGAAAAATAAATCAGTGGATTGAATATTTAGTCTTGTAATATAGTAGAAACTAGACTCTTACTAAAAGCATTAGCAGGCTGAACTATATTTTTGGCAGATTCTCTAATTAATGATGCTGTGCAAAATAACAGAATAATTCATTAGCAAGTTTCTATTTGTACTGCATTGTTTCTTTTGGTTGCCTATGGCATGTTATATCTTACCATGCAATTTGGAAAACAGCTTTGATGTAGTATTTCTCATGCATACTATGGTGCTGCTTTCTCAAGTTCCTTTGAAATAAGCATATGAATAAAGTTTCCTCATCTAGTGTTAATTCTGTTCGGCCACATAAGCAATTGATTTTCCAGAGCATAAGCAAGTGTTGCATGTACTATTGATGGTGTGTGGATTACAATATGATGGTTTCTAGTTTACAACGCATACCTGTGCCTGAGTACGGTGGTGTGGTTTTTATATGTTCAAATGCTTTCATCTTTTTAGGTAAATGTTAGACTTTTTTTCAATGTAAGGAAGTGTTTTGTAATCAACTGCTACTGTGAAGTAGGCAGTGAATGCTTTCCTTCGTTCAGAGGTTAATAAGTGGGTAGAGACTTCTCTGAAAATCTGGCTTTGTTCAACAGTTCAATTTTTCTGCATCCACTTGTTCAAGAAAAATTCTATAGAAATCTATTACATTTTTAAACTGCTCTGCCTTAGTAAGCTACATGTTCCCTGTGAACATCTTATTAGCTTCTCAGTGATCAAGGAGAATTAGACCCCTTTTTGTAGTGGAGGCAATAGAACTCTATGCACATCATGAGGTTGATGTTTCCTTTAAAACAGTTTTGTGCCATAAGCCAGTATTGCTGCTGCTGTGAATTGTGACACAGAGCCAAAGAATTCTGGGGAAGGAAGGAAAAGACAAAAATGTTAGTTAAAAACAGTGCAGAGTAGGCAACATTTTTGGCTAAAGTGCTGAAAATACCACAGCAGGAAGGAGGTAGCGCAACAGGTTGGGAGGGGAGGGGAGTGGGGGCAGCGCAGTCCCAGCCCTACTGCCCTCACCTTGAGCTGTCCACAACCAAGTGGCTCTGATGCAGCTGCAGCAGCTGCGAGGAGCTGGGGCAATGCTGCTGCTGCTGGTACTTGCCACCCAGCCGCACTTGCACCTGGCACAGCAAGACTGGCGGGCGCCTAGCGCCCTCCTCCACTCCTTGCACTTCACTCTCCCACGTGAAGGCACGTCCCCCCAGCAGCCCATGGGAGGGTGCATCAGGGAAGGCTGGGCAGCGCTGCAGCAGCCACCACTGGGCAAGGAGGAGGAGGTGGGGGAAGTCTTCCTTGCTGGTGGTGGTACAGTGAGAGCTGCAGGAGGGGCTTCTCTCTTGCCCCTGAAGTTCCTCTCGAGCACTCTTCAGGCAGCATCTTCTCCTGAGTCTCTTGAAAGCGCCCAAAGCAGCAGCTTAATTTTTTTTTAAAGCAATTTCCTCCACGCACCTCCTGACACGCTGAGGAAAATTTCTCCATCTGCCACTAATTGACATGATGCTTATCTCTGACAGTGTTTCCTGTTTCTTTTTAAGTGGTGAAAGAACTAAACTGTATCTAAATGCTATGTTGTATGTATGTCACACAGCCCATAGAAATACACTATGAATCCTATCCCAGGCAGCCTTGTATAGTTATAGAATACCCCAAATTCAGTGGAAATGATGTTGATACTGGTACCTCCATGCCAGATTTGGTCATTGGAGCATGATTCAGCTGTAGAAAAACAGCCTGGCTGGGCCCAGTCCTGCCATGCAGTGGGGTTGGTTCCTGACTCCATCCATCCAGCAAACTGGGAGGGAAAGGGTAGACCTCACAACAGAGGCGCTCCCTTCCTCCAGCTGTAGCCAGCAGCAGCAGTGAGTTCCCTGCGCTGTTTTTCAGGGTGCTTGAAACTCTGGTGGAGGGCAGAGGGTAGAGAAGGAGAGAGAGTGTACAAAGAAATGCATCTTCTCCAGAGGATCTTCTTTATAGAAGTATTGACACTTTCTTCTCCATATCAAAAGATGTCTTTTCAGACGCTGCCTAGGTTAACAAGAATTCATTGGTTGTTTTGTTATGATGGCTGCTATTGCTGCTGCTTTCTCTTTTTTTTCGGGGAGGGAGTGCATTCTACTTATAAAAGGCTTGGCATAAATTCTTCTTTAAAGAAACATTAAAAAGAAAAATCTTTAATGCTGTGTGCTGTGTCATGCCTTTCTGATATGCTTTATGGGCTTTAGGCTGATTTTAATGCTACATGTATTATCAGAATTATGTTCAATACTGAAAAATATTGCTTAGATAGTGAACCTTTCTCAAATGGGTTCTAACCCTTGGTCACAATCCATGCGACAACATTCTAATAATTAAGCTTCAATTCTGTTATGACTGGCAGTGCTTAGTCCTTTGCTGAATATTCATTTCCACTTCAACAGAGGTCTTTGTGTTGGATCTCAAGGGAAGAAGACTCTTTCATCCTATATCTTCAGTCTTATCTCTTTAATATGGAGCCAGGGGAATAATGTGAAAAAAAGTTCTTTGAATGTTCATTAGAATACTTTAATTCAACTTGCTTTGGCCATGGTTATGCTGTTTTGTGTTCACTGTACATGAATATTAACTTGATCAAATATTTCTAGGAAACAAATGCCACAGTTGTATGGATATTTATACCAGAGGTGCTAGTATGCTGCTCCACCACAGAAATGGAACTGGGGCCATGTGACTCTGTCTAAGTGATCCTTACAAAGTAACACGGCAGCATTTCTGAATACTCTGAATGAATTTGTCAAATACTTATGATGATGGGAAAGAGCATAATTTTTCCACAAGTATCCTTGTCAGAGCATGGTTTAATTAACTGGGTTTCAAATTACATATAAATATAGGGTGATTAATTCAGTCTTTCTTCTATTTCCATGCATATTTAATATCAATAGAGACCATATATTGGCCCCCTGCCTAGACTTGAGAGAATTTATTTGATATATCTGTGATATCAACCTTTTGTATCTATGGGAGTGACTTGCTCCATCCTCTCTCCTTTTCCTCCTCCCTTATGCATATACTCCCTCTCTCTCCTAGCAGGGAGCAGTTAAATCACAGTGATGTTGGATTTTTGATTGTAGCTGTGTCAGGCAGGCAAGGTTCTTTGGGCAGATGTGATATCTTTTACTAGACCAACTGAGTAGTTGGAAAAAAGGTCTTAGGAAGCTTTTGGGCACAGTCACCCATTGTCAGGTACAGGGAGTCTCTTACACCTGACGAAAGGTAACTGCACCTGAAAACTTGCTAAGAACTTTTTTCCAACTTCTCAGTTAGTTTAATAAAAGATATCACATCTATTTCCTGCCTATATCCCCAGCAATTACAGAGAAGTCAGTCACATAGGTCATTGCACTGATTACTGTGGGACTTCTCAAGTGAGCAGATAGGTACTGGGCTGGATCCTTATCTGGAAAAATCAGTGTAGCTCTATTGAGATTAATGAATTATGCTGATTTACACCAAATGAAAATCTGCCCTTTGACTTCTCTTGTGTTTTCTGTGCTCAGATCAAAGGGAAATGAATACATGGGACCAGCTGGGTATACATAGTATGGTGTGAGTACCGGTTGTATTTAAATTTGGTGTTTGTAGGCACTTATATGTGTTTGTATTTCCATTCCAGTGATGAGTGTTTCCTCCTAGTGGTGTTCAAATCAACCCCTGTGAAAATAAATAAGGAGTCAGCTTTTTTCCCCTAGGAAATTCAAGCAGCTCTGTTCACTTAAGTGGGACTTGATAGGTATAAATCAGAGTAAACTTGGTCTGTCATTTCTGACACAGACCTAAAATGACCCTGGATTTTATGTAGATAAACAAATTGGGGGGGAGGGACTTTAGATTTTTATGAGTTGTCCGTTCAATTTTATTGAGGGAGGGGATTGTTTAGACTGTATATTGCTGAATATATCCTGTTGAGAACCAGGTAGAAAGCCCAGATGCATATATGATTTAAATGAATTGTAAAGACCTTGTGAATTTTTGAGCAGGGTAAAAATACACCATGTATACTTTCATCACAGTGTCTCAATTCCTTTGACAATAGAATGATTGCAAGGCCTATCTCAAGCCTAATAGGCCTTCTCTTCTGACAGTGATGGCAAAATATACTTTGAACCAAAAAATTTCATTTCTAAAAACATGTACTAAGGATAGTTTAATTATTTTTAAATATTTCAAAATTGTATTTATAGTAACTCCTTTTTTTTTATAAGTGCTTATTACTGAATGCTTCTTAATCAAAGCAATATTTTAATGATTAGGTTCAGCAGCTGAAATTACTTTTACATTTCCTTTATATTTACCTTAGCTACAAACTATCCACTTTATTTCACCTTTTCCTTTAATACTTTATCTAGAAATTGTGTATTCCACTAATGTTAAGCTAAGTGCACATAAATATAAAAATTGGATGTCACATGAATCATGCATTGAAATTTTAACATCTACTACTAAGAAAATGGATATTAATGGCTTGCTGTCATATATTCAAATTAAAAATGCAGAAATTTTTTTTCTCCATTTATACAATAACTAATATCCTCCTCCAACTTTGCTGGCCCCGGTAGTCTTATCTGGGGTCCTGAGGGCCTCCTAGGGCTGCAGCCACAGCAGAACGTGGCTGCCAGCCAGCCAGGCTCTGGTTTTGGGCAGCACATGCTACAACCACATGTGACACCCTACTTCTATGACATGGGTTTTTTGACCACGAAAGGAAGTGACTTGGAGACTGAGAATGAAAGATGCCTTGGTGAAGATGCCTTGGCAAAGACAGTGTGCATTTGTGGGCTGTCGGTTCTTTTTGGTGGGGTGTGGGATTATTTTATATATTAGGGCTGTGCAAAACAGCACCATCCCATTTCGCCTTGAGTTTTGAGGTTTTGATGGAACAGCGTTTCATATCACATTTCATTTTGGTTTAAAACAGTGACTCTGTTTCAATGTTTCACTAGATCAGCCAAGGATGGAGAATCAATCCAGCTGGGCTGACTTCCCATCCCCAGCTCTGTACTGGGTGGGGGTGGAGAGTCAGCCCATCTGGGCTGACTTCCCATCCGAATCTAGCACCAATCTAGTGCTAGGCCCTGGCTTTGGGCTGATCTTGCACTGGGGATGGCAAGTCAGGCCCAGTGCTATGGTCAAAATGTTTTGACTTTCAAAACATTTTGACTAGCCTCATTTTGTTTTGAGGCTGTTTTGAAGCCCTTTCTTTTGTTTTGATTTTGCTGTTTCAACCTCAAAATGAGTCAAAACAGTGTCAAAACGAAACAGCCAGTAAAATTTCACACGGCCCTAATATATATATGTATAGGAATAGGGGAAGATGGAGCGAGAGAGAATGGAGATCAGTATGTTAAACAACATTGTAGGCTTAACAGTAGCATTAGCTTCTCTACTTTGAAAGTTCTATAATGTAAGTTAGGGATAACATATGGAAAATATTATGTAGTGCATCTGCTTCTTCCTGAATTTGTAATAGCAGCTTCTGAAATGCATAGGTTTTTTAAAATTTTGTGTAATTCTCTTGGTACTTTGTAGACTAAATTACCATTGATACGCTTAATGCATGTTAAGTATGCAGAAAGTGCTTTGAAACCATAACAGAATAGATGTTCATGGAACTTAAAGTGCTTTAAAAATGGTGGATCCTTTTCTAAGTTGATGGATGTGTTGTTAGAAGTTAATGGATGTGTTAATGTACTTTAGGTTACAGTGTTTTTTGAACATCTGTATCCCATCCATCATGCTTCAACATAGGTCACATTTTGCTGCTATCCCAGGGGCCCCTCATTGGGCAGTTTGCTAGCCTCAGTAGGTGTTTGTCTGCTCTGGCAAGCACTGGCCCAGCCATGCCTCTGGCAGAACTAATGGGCTTAGCCCCTGCCAAACCTTCAGGGCAGCTGGTAACAGCAGCCGTACCACAGTGCTGCTGTCCCACAGTTCCTGGCACCATTCAACATGTAGCCACTCCTCCACCACCATGTATAGCACCAGCATGTGCTGACAACAGCCATGTGGGAGGGAGGGGTGGCGGTCAGGTGGGCCTCAGCCGCATCCCAAATAATATTTTCCTCCATTACCTATGCCCCTGGGCTGTCACAAAGAGGAGATAGAAAAGGGTCTGACTCCTCCCTGTGCAGCTGGGTGGGAGGGTTGGGGGAATGAAGCCTCTCTGCCATGCAGATCCCCCTCCCCAAGCTTTCAGGCTCAGGTTTTGGTGGGAGCCAGGCCAGGTCCAGGTGGCAGAGAGACTCACTCCTTCCTCCCTCCCCCTTCTTATGGCCCATGGTTCCTGGCATGGTGTAAAGCTAGCTAGGCAGCCCTGTGCTACAGCTTGTGGCTGCAGCTGTCAAGAGGCTGAGGCAGGGGGTAGCAGGGAAAAAGAGCCCCCACCTCCACTGCAAGGGCCTCCCCATAGTTTGCTGGCTTGGGTCTTTGTGGGGGGGGTATGCCAGGCCAGGCTGGTCTTGTATGGCAGAGGGGCTTCCTTGCCCCATACCCCTGCCTGAGCCTGCAGACAATAGCACCCAAAAGCTGCACTGTGGGACTGCCCTCACATCCCCACAGTTGCTGCTGATGGTCGCCAGTTGGCAGAGGGCTGCTGGCTCTGGAAGCTTCCTAGAAGAGTACAGGAATGCCCCCACCTCCTGGTCTTGACCAGTGCAAGCTGGCACTGAATCCCCCTGACCACCAAACAGTGAATGTTCATTTTAAATAAAGTGTCATAGAGCACTTCTGCCGGGTCTTTTTGAACGTCTGTCCTTAGCTTGGGTATTTTGCCACCCCCCGCCCCCCCACACACACACACTCTAGTTAATTCAATGTAATGCAATATCTTTCTTGTAATTATTGAACCTGTTAGATACTTTTTGGAAGGTTAGGATGAAATTTCAATTTAAAAATCATACTGTATTAGGAACACTAATAATGCAGTAACAATCATTTTCTATGGCTGAAGATAACTCTAGACTTAAGCAGAAATGTAGATTTTAAACATCTGGAGAGAAAAATCGTAACAAGTTCATAGGAAAGTACAGCTGGAAGGGACCTCACAAGGTCATATAGTCCAACCTGCAGCTCAAGGCAGGATCATTCCTGACTAAAGTAAACTCTATCATTCCTGTGACTGAAAGGTATATTTGGATATGAGCCTTTTTTTATTTCCTTGACCTAGACACTTTTTTACCTCATCAGTAGTGGGCTTTCAATATTCTCTCCACAGACAGTGTAAGATTCACTAACTTTCACTTTCTCCTTAACATGATATATTTAGGAACTTTTAAATATCATTAAACTCGGTATTCGTAAGTAACTTAAAGGACTTTTCCTGGACCTTAACCACACATTTCCATATTCACAGGGTGGGCTGTGCCCTATTTCTCTATTTAGACCAACATTTCTGTGAATACCTAATGGGGGGGGGGGGGGTGTGGCCAAAAGGATGCCTGAATTTTCATGATCTCCCCCCAGTTTGCTTGATCCAGAAAACCCAATCTATACTTTTAAAATCACTGTTTAGAGCATCAAAAAAGTTTATATTAAGTTTATGAGAAGTTTTTATATACAGCTTAACAATAAATCAACATTCATGCAAACTCTGAATCCTTTAAAAGGGTCAAGCACCATTTTTATTATTCAATATGAAATTCTTGCTGTTATTGTAAATTAGGGGAAATAGCATGCATATCTCATGCCAGGGTGTGTGCAGCCAGGTCTGGAGCCTCTCTAGGATTGAGGCACTAGCCAGGACTGGGATGGGTAAGTGGAATCCAAGGTTGAACCGAGTCAGGAAGCCAGGACATCAATTGCAGAGCAAAGTCCAGGGAGCAAGGTAAGTCAAGAAACCAGGAGATCAAACAGGGAAGCCCAAGGAGCAAACCAGAGAGAGCAGCAAAGCAGTCTCGATTCAGGTTGTCCTATTGCCCAGATGCTTCTTGTCCTGAGTCAGGGGTTTGTATGTGGGACATGGAGGGTCAGCTGCCCTCAGCCAGCCCTTCCAGTGGCAGGGTGTGAGTTACAGGGTTAGGCCCTACAAGAGATTTCACTCCACCCTTGACCAGCCTGAGTGATTAGCCCCAGAGTGAAAGGCTGAGTATAGTGGCTGTACTATCAGGCCAAGGCCCCAGGTTTGAGGCTGTGGCCTGACAGTGTATCCTAAAGAGGCACTGTAATGTTGACATTATGGGCCATCTTGCTATTGCTTTTAATGTAGCTCAGCAACTTGTTTCTTCACAAAGTGAGTTTGGTAACCTTATATACTCAGTTTATGTATATAAATGACTAGATTTGCCTTAGCACAAGTCAGATTGCGCTCATGTTGGAGCTTCAGAAGTTTGGTATTGTGGTAATACTTTCTCAGCCCCTTGAGAGTAAGGTGCTTAAGTCATTCAAGAACATGCCACAGAAAAAATCTGTAAGAGAAATGCATTGTAACATGATGTTTTTCTGATTAAAAAATAAACATCCTATACAAACCAATGATCAACATCAGGCTTGAGTTATGGAGCTTTTATGTAACAAGTCACAGAACTAGTTTTCACCTTCTACCTTTTCCTCCCTAAATTAGCATAAGCTAAAATGGCTTTGACTCATCTACAAAACTTAAGAAAATCTGATTCTTTTTCTCCTCTGTTTAATTATTCATTTATAGAGTATGTAAACTTGTATTTCTCTAATGAGAGAAGTTCTGGTCTAGTCTATTCAGGTGCAGCTCTGCTGATTTCAGGGAATTGTGCCCCCTTATATTGGGTTTGAGTTAAGCTCCATTGTCAGATGTTATGACAAGTCCTTCAGTTATTTTTGAGGGGCAAATTGTCCTTGGAGACATATGCAGGGCTCCAGCTTTGTAAATGTATCTGAAGGCACAAGCCTGGCCTTAAAAGTTTGCCGTTGCAACTATAACAGTAAAAAGGGGTGGAGGGTGGATTTCTTCTTTCAGTTACTCTTGGGTAACTGCAAGTGTAGCTCACAGGAAGATTTGAGCAGTAGAGCATCATTTTACAGGCATTCACATGACTCCTTTTTAAAAGTACATTTTTTTGTTCTGTCTCATTATACCTAAAGGTATTATTAGGTGTGGTAAGCATACATGGGGCTAGATTTAGAGAGATTTCTAAAAGGCAAAGATTTTGTGCTGAAAGGTTTGGGTATTTTTGGAAGAAGTATGAGGAGAAAAAATGAGAGAGATATTTTTCCCCTCTAAAAGTCCTCTTTTGTCAATTCTCTAACAAAACATTTAAACTAGTTTTCACTAAATTTGTATACTGGTCCTATGAGGTCGTATGGAGACCCTGCTTTCCACTTCTTTATGTAGCTACACATGATCTACTTCATCTGCATGTTTTGGGGGAAATCAGGGGCTCAATGTACAACTAAGTCATGATTTAATTTCTTTCCCTGCCCCCTCTCTTCTACTTCTAGCATATTACATCTATCTGAGAGTCAAGTGTATGCTGCATATTTCAAAGATCTAGCACCATCTCCTTGAGAGAATGGTAAATCTGTTGCAAATGTGCTACAAAGTGTGAATCTCAATATATTCTGATGCAGCTCCTAGAGCAGTGGAGCTAAAGGCTGTCTATACCTAAATCAACCTTAAACATGGAATTTAGTTCCTAGTGGGCATGTCTGCACATGGTACTAGTACTCTGCAATAAACTCTGCAAATTATTGCTCCTGGGAATCTCCTAGTCACACAGTTTATGCATGTGCGCAGACCACCGCACATTGAGCTGGGTCATAAGAGCCCCAGCTGGCAGGAGGCCTTCCAGCCTGGGGCTGCTCTGACCACACTTAGTCTGATGCAGAGGGGCTGGCTGGGGCACGAGGGTACTTCAGTGCAGGACTAGCCAGGAGGCAGCTCCCACACTGAAGAACACTTGTGCCCCAGCCAGCCAGGTCAGTGTCTACATGTGCATTGCTGCACATGAAAATGCTGCAGCTGGATAGTACTTATATTTACAAGTATTCCCCTGCTCTGCAATTTATTAGTTTTGTATGCCCACATGTAGACACTGAGACATTTACTGTGCAGTTAATTAATCAACTGTGTAGTAAAGTTCTTGTGTAAACATGGCCAGTGAGTACGTATTAGTATATTTTTGTTATCCTTCTGAATTGCAGTGAAAACTCTTGGGAATTTAAAATAGACCTCAAAAAATAAGGCCATTCAGTGATTAGGTTACATTAAATATCCATAACCTGACCGGGTAAATGGAGAACTTTTGGACAAGAAGTGTCAGTACTTCCAGATCTAGGTAGAACTAAATAAGAGGCAACCAGTGGCTATTTCTGAGTCAGACTTGCACAACCCCAGAAAAGATTCCATTTGATTGGTTGTTTTTGGTCTGTTTCTAGTTTGAAACAATTTCTATTATAAAACTGGAAAGCCCACATTTAGGAAAAACAGTTGGTTTGCATTTATTCCCTCTGCTTGCCTTATACATGAGTGTAAGGGGGAGCAGATGACAGTGCCGATCCTGCCCAGGAGCAGGCAGGAGCCAGCAAAGGAAAAGAGAACTCCCTGGGAGCCACATTTCCAGAGTTACTTCTCTGTGAAGTTAGAACAGCCACAGAGAGGACAAGAGACGGGGAGGGACCCAGATGATGGCAGGAAAGAAATGCAGCATGGGGCAAAGCCCAAACTGGTGGGTGGGACGGCTGGAGCGGCGGAGCGTAGACAGTCATCTGGCTGAAAGACTCTGAGAAGTCTTTCTAGACAGAGAGGCTCCAGCTGAAGAAACATCGATGTGTATGTGGTGCTGCACCTGGGATAACTACTCAGAGAGAGAAGACTAGTCTGAGCCCTACAGAAGCAAGTAAAAATTTGTGTTTAGTTTATGTTTAAAAAAAAAAAAAGCAACAATTGAGCTGGAGAATACCGAGTGCTACAGGCTCTAGAGATTGAAGCCCCAGCACAGACACTTGGGTGAAAAGTCTGAAGGATGTCCATTGTTTGTTATATCCTGAAGAGAAGAGTGTATTAAGCAGCCTCATCTCAGAAGGGTTTCTGCTCATTTTGTTGGTTATCCTATTTTTATTTTACTTTTGTTGATAAGACTGGACATTGTACTTACCAGACTCTGATGAAGCTGTCTGTTAGGAATTGGAGAAGAGAGACCTGAGACACCTAGAAAAAAAAAAGGTAATTATAATTTAACAAATAAAATAAAATAAAATTAACCCCTACCCCCATCACTATGAGTTGTAATAATAAGAATTGCATAATTTCCATGGTCACAGAGTTGGGTTTCAAGAGTTCAGTGCCACAAGAGAAAGTAGCATAGGTCCAGTTGTCTAGTGGTGTTTAAAATTCAACCTTACTGATAGAAATCCTTTTTACACCAAGACATAGCAAGTGAGAGTTGGGATCACCGTGAAAATAAACCTGTAATTGAAGTTTTTGTTGTTGCTTGCAACCTAATTTTGAAAGCGGTGGCTAGCCATGTCTTTGAAAAATTAGTTTTACTACCTCACAATGAGCTTTAGGTCTTGCCTTTTACAAGCTGTCCAATTACTTTTCATGTTCATGAGAGATATTTATAGAGTATGTGTCTGAAAGGTGACATTGGGCCATATGTTCCTGTAGAAAGCATGGCACATGCATAAGATACACATTACAAAGAGATAGGATGTTGATCTGTGTTGGTTCTCGTCGACCAACACCCTATGGGAGGCTTAAGTTTTTTAAGTATGCTTTTTACTTATGCCAAGATACCGTGACAGCAGATCAAAATGAAAATGTGTATCTATTTAAAGGACTTTCACTGGTTGAAAGCTCTGTCCCTTTAACAAAAAGTGCTTCTGATGTAGATGAACTGCAAGCCAAAATAAATAAAATGCAAGAGTTATAAAAACTTGCACAGAGAATGGGAATATGTGTTCTAATAGGAGACCAGAAACCTATGACAAATCTCTCTTGGAAGCTTTACAACGATGAGGTAAATATCTTAGATGGGCAGCCTAGAAGCTTGGTTGAGGATAGGTTTGAGAATTAAGGATTTCCAAGGGTTCTGACAATAATTAGTGATCATGATACTACATATTTTAGATTATGCTTGATCCAAATGAAATGGAAAGGCTAGGCTGCAGTACTGAGGAAAAGGATTTTGGGGTTACAGTAGACCATCAAGATAGGTGATTCTTCTTCTATTCAGGACTGATGAAGTCTCACCTAGAGTGCTGCATCTAGTTCAGGGCCTTACACTGCAAGAAAGATGTGGACATCATAGAGTCAGAGAACTGCTGATCCTACAGTTCCCTTCCAGTTCTACAAGTCCAGCCCCCTGTTGTAGGCAGGAAGTTATTGGGCTTAAAGAAGCTCAGCAAGGTGCCTGTCCAGCCTCTTCTTGATCACCTCCAGTAATGGTGACTGCACCACGTCTGGTGGGAGTGTGTTCCAGATTCTAGTGACTCTTAAGGAAAAAAAGGGTTCTTCCTTATGTCTAGCCTGAATTTGTCCTTTGTAAGCTTATGTTTCTTTGTCCTTGACCTGGGCTGAGGTGCTGTCCTGAAGAGTTGCTCCCCCAGATCTCTGTGTTCTCCCCTGATGTACCTGTAGGCAATGTACATCGGGTCACTTCACAGCCTTCTCTTACTCAGGCTGAACAGGTCCAGTTCCCTGAGTCTCTCCTCATAGGGCTTATCCTCCATGCCTTTGACCACACGGGTGGCCCTTCTTTGTACCCTCTCAAGCTTATCCATGTCCCTCTTGAAGTGCTGTGCCCAGAACTGGACACAGTACTCTAGCTGAGGACTCACTAGTGCCAAGTAGAGAGGGAGGAGCACCTCCCTGAATCTACCGAACACACATTGGCTAATACACGCCAGAGCTCTATTTGCTTTCCTAGCAACCTCATCACACTGCTGGCTCATATTCATCTTTCAGTTGATTGTAACCCCCAGGTCTCACTCATATTCTATGCCAGCCAGTGGGCCACCACCCATCATGTAGTTGTGGTGAGGGTTCTTCCTACCTAGGTGAAGGGCTTTGCACTTATCCATGTTAAATCTCATCTAATTTTGCTTCGCCCAAGATTCCAGCCTGTCAAGATCTTCCTAGATCCTGGCCCTATCCTCCAGTGTGCCTGTATTTTCCCACAGCTTGGTATCATCCACGAACTTAATAGTTGAGCCCCTTATCCAGATCATTGATGAATATTAAAGAGCATGGGTCCAAGCACAGATACCTGGGGGCACCACTGGAGACAGCCTTCCAGGATGAGGCCAGTCCATCAATTACCACCCACTGGGAGCAGCCTCTAAGCCAGTTGTACACCCACCTCACTGAGCACTGGTCAAGTCCAGCACCCTCAAATTTGTTTGATAGAATCTCATGGGAAACCAAATCAAAAGCTTTACTGAAGTCTAAGACGATCACGTCCACCACTTGTCCCTCATCTAGATGGCTAGTTACCTGGTCATAGAAAAACACAAGGTTTGTTTAGCATGATCTACCCTCAACAAAGCCATGCTGATTTGTTCTTAACACCCCATTCATTTCCAGTTTGCAAATGATGGCCTTCTTTAATAAGTTTTTGCAAAAATTTTACCCAGGACCAAGGTCAGACTAACTGAACTGTAGTTTGCAGGGTCATCTCTCTTCCCTTTCTTTAAAATGACACTACATTGGCCCTTTTCCAGTCATCTGGGACCATTCCCAAGTTCCACAAGTCTTTAAACAACTTGGCCAATTTTGCTGCTATTAAATCAAACAGTTCTTTTAGGACTCTTGGGTGCAGGTTCTCAGGCCCCGCAGACTTGAAGACATCCAGGTGTTGCAGGGGATCTCTCACCTGTTCAGGACTAATTTTGTATAGTTTGTTGTCTTCCCTGTGCTCCCTGGGCCTCTGATCAGGAGAGCAGCCCATGTTTGATTTCAGGAATACAGATGTTAAGTATTCATTTAGGAGTTCAGCTTTTTCATAGGCATCGACTACCCAGCAGAGAGCAACAAAAAATGATTGGAGGCCTGAGAAGTATGACTTCTTAGGAAAGGCTGAAAGAACTAGGGCTATTTAGTCTGGAGAAGAGAAAACTGAGGAGGGGGAATGATAACAGTCTTCAAATACCTGAAGGGTGTTTACAAAGAGGATGGAGGTGATGTTTTCCCTGTGGCCATAGGGGAAGGACTAGGAGGAATGGCCTCAAATGCATAAGGGGAAATTTATGTTGGTGTACATTCTGACTATGAGGATAGTTAAGGCTGCCTAGCAAAGTTGTTGAATCTTCATCCCTGAGAATTTTCAAGAGGAGGTTAGAAAGACACTTGACTGGGATGTTTTAGTAAGGAAGGATTCTGCTTTCAGCAAGGGGCCTGACAAGGTGACCTCAAGTGGTCCCTTATAGCCCTACTTTCTGATGACCCTATGATCTTACAATAGAAGACTTAAGCTTTGTCTGCACTTATACGTGTGACAGAGCTGTGCTCCAACACATGCTGATTAGGACATGTCAGATCAGACTTGATTAATCAAGGCTGTGAGACTTCAGCAGCCTCCATGTCATGTGTATTCAGCATCCCCACATTTCAAAATGGCAGTGGGGACATTTTAACTAAAGCCCATCAAATAATCTTTTGTTAAAGCACACCCGCCACCACTTTGAAGCATGGGATGCTGAATACACGTGATGCTGCAGGTACTTTAGTTATAGTGGCTCTCAGAGTTGCTCTAATTAAAGCACACCCTGCCATCCTCGAGCATGTCTATAGACACCCTCTATTATCAAAAAATGATAAGTTAATAGGGATAAGATAGCGTATACAACTTCCCTAAGAACCAGTAATTTCTGATTGGCTGGAAACTTAACTAAATCCCAAAGCTCAATGTTTGGCAAAGCTTTATGCCTGGACACAAGATTTTGCGGCACACCAGCATAGATATTCCTAGTCAACAAACTAGGAATTGGTGACCAGTGCAAATACCAAGTGCAAACTAGGAAATGGTGACCAGTGCAAATACCAGTGCAAAAACAAACTAGGAAATGGTGACCAGTGCAAATACCAATCATGAGTACATAGCATGAAATTGAAGGTTTATGGCTAATAATCATATTTTATATTTGTAAATGGCTTAGACCATTCCTTCGCAATGGCCTTTTCTGATGGGCTAGGAACAGACATTACACATAAACTGATCATAACACATAAAGTGATCAGAAACTGTGTTGCTGGTAGGTGTTGTAGGGCTTCATCCCCTTCTTGATAGCTGCCTTTCTCCCTAGTGACATCAGGGTGAGATCAGGGTGAACATTTACATTATAAAACAAAATGTGTAAAAAAGTGGGAATAGCTAAACAAAGCCTTTCTGAATGCCTGGCTGTAAGGAGACACTGCCTCAGGATTGGTAAGACAAATTCCTGTCTTCCTGGTTTACATTTTAAGCTAGGCTAAATTGCCTATGCTGTATTTTACTGAGCTGCATCTTAGCTTAGGTGAAGGTTTTTGGTAGTTCCCTGCTGTATGCTTGCTTCAGAGAAGGGACCTTTTCCCCATCTCCACTTGGCACTCCTCAGTCTGGCAGCAAGCTGAGGAGAGCAGAAGTTGATGGCTGGCATCACCTGTGTCCTCCTAGCCTGGGCTGATCCCTTGCCATGTCCGCCCTGCTCTGGAAGGGAGCAGTGAAAGTTTTGGAGGGCGTCTCTCTTCCCTGCCTTTTCACAGTGGCTGGCAGGCATGCTGTAGCACCCCCAGCTTTTGGCTTGAGCCACTGCAGGCTTGTGCCTGCATTTCCTGGTTTAACAGATCATGTCTGTCCTGTTATTAATCAGTTTAAGCTGCACAGCTTAGACTAACATGCAAAGAGTGAATCAATTCAGGCTTGAGCTTTTTGAACATCTGTCCCTAGCCATGATGTAGACTGGCACAACAGCTCCTATTCCTTCTCTTCAATTTATGGACTATTATGTCATGGGTATGCAGACAGTAGGGCAATGACACTTCCCAGGCTTAAAATGAGGCCATAGATGATGCTATAAAATGTTATTGAAATCATAAAACAGATTTCTGAGTTCATGATCAAAACTCAAGGTGCATTTAATATTCTGAAGTAAATTGAACACTCTTCTGCTAGACAAACCTGGCAGGTCTCTGAAAGTCTGTTCAAATCCCATGTCTGTCATGGTACCTGTTGTGAATCTCACTGATGTGTGTACAACAGACCTTTTTATGACCTCTGTCTCTACATCAATGCGAATCAAACTCTGAGCTCAGTAGGATAGAGACTTTCTTAATATGGCTCAAGGAAGTGCTTTGTGCACCAAAAGAACTAAAAGTAAGTGGGGGAGGAGAGGAGGGAAAGCTGCTGATTGCAGGGAGAATGCATTCCAAAGTAGCTTCATGATTTGAAGGCCATGAACATTTGACATTGAGAACAGAATCTGAAATGGAAGCATACTGAGTGCATGAAAGATTTCATTACTAATTTTAAACAGGTAGAAAATGATCAGATCTAAAGTTTTAATCATGGAAAACTGAATATGAAAACATGGCATTAAGTAATGTCATATATAAATACACTGTGAAGAGGCATAAAATAACTGATGTGAAGGCACTGACTGCTAAGAATAAGAAATGTAATTGTGATAAAGGCACAGCTCTTTTTGCACTTGCACAAAGCCTGAACTTACTCACAGGAGTAGTCCTTGTGTAAGTAGTCTGACGTCAGTGAAACCACTCATAAATTAATGGCTTTCAGACTGGACCTCTGACAGGACACTGATAATAAGATTTTTAAAACTTCTAGGAGTTTAAAGCAAGAAGTTTAAGGTATGTTCTTTCTAAGAGCCTCCAGCACTGCTTCTTCCTTCTGATGTGATAGGAGAATAAAAAAGAAGAAAACAGGGAGTTCTCCATACAATACAATTTATGATGACCAAGTGATATTAGAGATGAGGCTACGGGACCTGTGCCTATTCAGCCTCCACAAGAGAAGGCTGAGGGGGGATCTAGTGAACTGTTACAAACTAGTCAGGGGGGATCAGCAGGCACTGGGGGAGTCACTGTTCCCCCGAGCACTACCAGGAGTGACTAGAAATAACGGTCACAAGCTGGCAGAGAGTAGATTTAGGCCAGATATCAGGAGGCACTACTTCACAGTCAGGGTGGCTAGGGTCTGGAACCAACTTCCAAGGGAAGTGGTGCTGGCTCGTACCCTGGGGGTCTTTAAGAGGTGGCTAGATGAACCCTTGCTGGGGTCGTTTGACCCCAGTACTCTTTCCTGCTGTGGCAGGGGTTCAGACTTGATGATCTGCTCAGGTCCCTTCCAGCCCTACTAACTATGAAACTATGAATGTTATAAATTATCCAGGGAAAAGGTACTGTTATGAATAAAGGCTGCACTTCTAAAACCATGTAGAAATCCAGTAAATTGTCCTATAAAGTGGATTGTTACAATGCAATCATAAAATTAATCTGAAGCTTCTCTTTGCAAATATCCAAGCTACTAAGAGCCAGTGGCTAATAGAGTTGTAGACAATATAGATAATTAGTATAAAGGGAGTGTTATATTTAGAAATAAATTCATCTTTAATCTACCATTTACTAACTTTATCTTATTAGTGTCTTTCATGTACAGTAGTAAAGCAGGGTTTGCATGTTTGGGAACTTGAATAAACAAAAAGAAATACAAGATTTGAAGAATCAGACTTTTACTGCCACCTAAAGAAATGCATGCCATTCAGCAAAAAGCAATCAAAATGTCATTATTATTAAAGGTGACACTTGCATAAGACAAGACATATGACTAACCATAGACCTAAACTAAAGTGTGTATTTACACACTTGTTTGTAAAGTGTGTTACAAACAAAAATGAAGTGTGCTCTTGCTAATTTACTGAAAACTGATACTTTTGAATGATGCCAAAGAAAATTAGTTGGAATTTGTAATTAGATGGTTTTGAGCAAATGAATTCAGTTTAACCAGCTATTAAATCTGACTGCAGCTAAAATGTAGTTATCAGAAGTTAAGTAGTTTATCAAGATGAGATTTATCTCAAACTCCCTAAATACATAAGTTGATTGAGACCACCATAAAAATCAGATACTGTATGAATGACCTAAATGCTCATGTCATAAATTTATATTCCTAAGCCCTCTTTCTCCTTCCTTCATTCCCTGTAGTGACAGCTGAGTTGCAGAGGCCTAGCCTACTGCTTTAAAAGGTTGCTAGTCCCTGGCATTAAACCATCAATGGCTAGGGACAGAGCTTACAGATATACCAGTTTCAGTGATCAGAAACAGGCTTAAACCTTTAAGAGAACAGAAATTCAGTGCACTTAAACCACTTTCAAAATGCCTGAAACTGATTTAAGATAAACCTGGATGGATGTAGTATGAGACTTAACTGATTTAGGTTAAAATGATGTATTGAACTTCGGTGCCAGATCCCATCCATATTCAAGCTAACTCAGTTTTGCACCCTTCCAAGATGCTTTTCACTCCCCCCCCCCCCACAACCTACCCCCCACCTTATAGGGCAGGCTAACCTTGGCCCAAGCTGTCTACTCCAGCCAAGCAGGGAGGTGTGCTCCAGTGCCCCCTGGCTTCTGGCCTGGGCCACTGCAAGCATGTGGCTGCATTTCCAGAATCAAAAATATATCTACTCACTTGCTTATCAGTTCAATCTGTGCAGTTTAGAGAACCCATGGTTCAGATTTTTCTGTTTTTGTCCCCCCGGCCTTGTGTTTTATCAATAAGGTGAATGTTAATAGTTCCTTACATAATGAGAGCAAATTTGACTCTGTCCTTAACATTAGTTGTCACTGGCTTATGCACCAGTATGTCAAGTGAGAGTAGAATATTACCTGAAAACTGGGATGGGGTGGGGGGAGGGGAGGAAATGGTCAGTAGACTTATTGACCTTTACCAGTCTATCTTGCTTCCTTGTCACTCCTTTTTTCCAACTTCCTTGCAAACTTCTTTTCTAATAAGCATGCAACCAGCATATCCCAGGCCACTTACTTGCACAGTATCACACCTCTTCCTGCTTTCCACACCCACCCAGTGCATTTTTCTGGTGTATCTAGTCAGTTGCTTTAAGTTATGACTCTACCTCAGTAGTTTGGCCTTAGTTCACTCCCTCTCCTTTTAAAAAGAAAAGAGGGCTGTGCCACTTCTTAAAAACCTTGATCATAAAAATAAACATTCTGGGCTCTCTGCAGCCACTGAAGATGAGGTAAAATTTTCCCTAAATAGTTAACAATGAAAGAAAATGCTAATTTGACTCTTAATTATGGGACAAGATAAGATTTATTTTTTTAATGCAATATCACCACATTGTTCCCTTATGGGCAGGTCTACATGAGTCTTTAACTGTGGAGTTGACTAATTACCTAGGTAGTAACACAGCAAGACAGTATGTGTAAATATAAGTACCAGCCTGCTGCAGAGTAAAAACCTCCACAGCATAACACATGTAGACACTGGCTGGCTAGGGTGCAAGTGTGCTTCAGTGCAGGTGCTTCCTTCTGGCTAGCCTTACACTGAAGCATGCTTGTGCCCCAGCCAGCCCCTCTGCAGCACATGGTGCCTGGGGGAGCAGCCCTGAACTAGCAGGCTAACCTCCAGGCCACTTGCCAGCCACAGCTGCTTCACCCCAGTTCAATTTGTTGTGCATGACTAAACTGTGGAGCTTATTGCTCTGCAGTTTATTGCTCCCAGGCATGTCGTTTGAACAGTGCACCCAAGAGACAAAAATACTCAAGAGTGATAAGCTCCGTGGCTTTTTCACACACTGTAATTGCATTTGTAGATGCACCCAGTATAATACATTCTGCATCCATCTGAAGGCTTCCTGATCTTTTTATAGGTGATTAGTTAGTGCCCCAAATCATTACAATTTTATTATCCTTTTGTTTTTATCAGAAAACATAGAGACAAATTCAGAGTATCCAGCCTTTTAAGAACATTTTTATTCAACTATGGTTAGAGAGAGAGATCAGGCAGAATGGCAAATACCATAGTCATCAGTAATCTGAAACTGTAGCCACATATATGGATAACAATAAATAGGTTTCTAATACAAGGCTATAGAAGCCAATGGTGACTTGTAAAAATGGAAGAACCCAGAACTTGGAAGTCAGATTTTCCAAAGGTGCATAACACTCACTTGTTCCCTTTGGTCCCGTTAATAGCTTGTGTGCACTGATGTTGGATTTTCATCTGAAATACACCTGAGCAGCAAACCTTTTCAGTTTTGCACATTGCTAATTGAAAGCTGAACTACAATAATGTAATTCCTCTGTATCTAATGGCAGTGGTGAGAAAAAGATAGCATGCACTCAGTTTTACAGTGTATACAATATCAAAGTGCTATGGAAAACACAAACTGCCTGTAACATGCAGCATATGTTAATGGATAGAAATACAATAAAACTAATAAAAGGGCTATGCAATTTGATTATGTTGCAGTTTATATTTACACTGAAAGAAGATTGCTAAGAAGATATCTGCTTAAAAGGGCCCAGGAGAGCTGCAGCAACTTTGACAGTAGAAATCAGAAGTGTGCAGTCCAGTGAAGAATTAAACTACTGGGAGTAATAATATGGGCTGATGCACTCAATATAGCAGTAATGCCCTCCGAGAAGGATAGAAAATAATTCAGTTCCTCTAGGCTGCACGGAAGCTAAATACAGTATGACAAGAAATAGTAGCAGTACTCATTATGTCTGATTGCTAATTACCCCTTTGAATGATTCAGTTATGCCTGCTACTAGATAATTAGTTTAGTAATTTATGGCTGCAGCACAAACTAGTATTTTAATTTTCACTGCACAGTTTTCACAACACCTACAGTTCAGATAATATCTCCCTTTTTTATTCAATTTTAAATTGCTTTTTTGATAGCCTATGGAAAAAACAGCAATTCTTTCAATTTTCTATCATAGTTTTAATGTTAAATTATCTATTTTTATGGAATTTTATTCAAACCTACACTATATAAAGGTAGGAAATCTTTATCTTCTGCTTCTATTGCAGTTGTTTATCAGATCTAGGACCTGATCCTGATCCTATGAATAACTTTTACTCCAGTGAGTATTTCTATTGCCTGAGTTGGGGCTAGAAAAAAGGTTATTCACATGTGTTGGCAGCATTGGACCCTTGGTTATGTCTATATTGCACTAATGATGTTCCTGAGAGTCCCACTGAGAAATGTGCCTCATGACCTTCTCTGCACAGGCTAAACCTGGAAATGAGGCAGCAAAGTCACTTGATGATGTCTCCACCAGCTGTTCCCAAGAACTGGCTGGTGTTTTCAGAAAACAGCATTAGAGGGGGTGCCTTTAAGGGAGATTCATTACCTAATTTCTTCGTTTGGCCCATGCAGGGTGAAAACACTACTTTTTGCACATTACTTACAGAAACATTTTTCTGTATTTGCTGCTATTGCATGTTCATATGCACAAATTGATCCTATTCATATTTACTATTCACATGCAACTTTGGACTCAGTGTTGTGATTCTGAATTTCAGGGGGTCAGTGGGGTTTGAGAAGCTCATTGCTCTTCAGGAACAGACTTATTTATTTGGAAACAAGTCCTAATATGAAGCATCAGTTATGCCTAGAGAGTGCAAGCATGGCAGCTAATTGGTAATTGGATGTATATTTGGTAATTTGAGAATTGTATTGGGAGGATGAGTTTAGGACAGGATAAGCTACATAAAAAGTTAAGGGAGAGTGGACACTATGAAGGGGAGGGCTGTGGAGGAGATGAGACGGGGTGGGGTGGGGAGGGAAAGAGGGCACTAAAACTGAAATGAAAGGTCTCTTGAAGGAGAGAGCCAAAAGGTAAAAATCATGTCTCTTCCAGTTGGTTTATCAGTGATTCTCAACCAGGGTTATACACTCTGGGATGCCAGGAGATGCTTTGAGGGGTGCTTCAGGGGTGTAAGGGGATGAACAAACTTTGTAAATTATGCAGCGCAAAGACTATCTGTTACATTAGCAAAACATCTAACACAGTGTGGCCCCACACAGCTAATACTGTAATACATCTCTCAAACTTCAGTGGCATGGGAAAACAAAGTCCAGGTAGCCCTTTAAATGGAAAAGTGACAGACCATCATCTGTGCGACAATAAGGCTAACCGCATCTTGTCATGCATCCACAGATGCATCATGAGCAGGTCCAAGGAGGTGATTCTCCCCCTCTATGCGGCACTGGTCAGGCTGCAGCTGGAGTACTGCATCCAGTTCTGGATACCACACTTCAGGAGGGATGTAGGCAACATGGAGCAGGTCCAGAGGAGGCCACTCACATGATCGGGGGCAGCAGGGCAGGCCCTATGAGCAGAGGCTACGGGACCTGAACCTGTTCAGCCCCCACAAGAGAAGGCTGAGAGGGGATCTGGTGGCCATCTACAAACTGGCCAAGGGGAACCAGCAGGCTATGGGAGAGTCCCTGTTCCCCTGAGCACTACCGGGAGTAACAAGGAATAACGGCCATAAGTTGACCGAGAGTAGATTCAGGCTAGATATGAGGAGGCACCACTTCACAGTCAGGATGGCTAGGATCTGGAACAAACTTCCAAAGGAAGTGGTGCTTGCTCCTACCCTGAGGGTCTTCAAAAGGTGGCTAGATAATCACCTAGCCAGGGTCGTTTGACCCAACATTCTTGCCTATGGCAGCAGGTCAGACTTGATGATCTGCTCTGGTCCCTTCTGACCCTACCAACTATGAAACTAAGGGTGTACTCAGGCTCTCCTTGCCTCACTGTTTCACTACCTTCAGAATCTGTCTCTTCAAGAAAGTAAAAACTATAATACATACATTAGTTTATGAAATGAGGTGCTGCCAAATTCACAAAAGTTATGGAACAGTGCCTTCAATCTAATGAAGGGAGCCTTGAGTCTAACAAGGTTGAGACCCATTGATTCTCTTGCAATATCGGCCGTGAAACTTTCTTGCGTATACTATATTTGTACTACAACTTTAGTTGAGTACCAGTTTGCTTATTGCTTCTAGTTACCACAGCTTGCCTAATGGCATCAAAGCAAAATGGCAGTAACCAGTTTTACCACTTGTATAACTGAAGTTTGAAAAACTGAGAATATATTGTACTATCCACTCAAGATTTCTACAAAATAATCCAAGTCATTTCACTCTTTTCTTCCCCATCTGTTCCAACTGGCATCCACTTTTTGTTCAAAATAAAATGGAACACATTGAACCAAATTCAATATTAATATCTCGTCCATATTGTAGGACAATTCACTGCCCCATGCACCCCTATGAGTGCGTGTGTTAATACTTCTTGAGGCTGCTCAGCAAGGTTCTTCCCTGCCCACAGTGCCAGGCTATTCTTAAATACACATAGTATTTTGTAATCTTTGAAGCCATGTTGTAGGGTATGGGTCTTGCATCATTTTTTTTCTCAGGGGCCCTTCCATTTCAGGTCAGGGCTTCAGTGGAACTACTAATGCATTAAGCTAGTTCTTGCTAATTATGAATTTAGGGCTTCTTTTAAAAGAACAAATCCTTAAAGAGCTCAGATAAATATATATATATATAAAAAAGAACAAATCCTTGATGGAGGTTAGATAGACAGATAGATAGATATTTATCTGAGCTCCCTCAAAGATTTGTTCTTATATATACATTTTTTTGCTGTCTTTTGTACCCCTTGTACATCACTGCTAATGCATGACTGGTCCCCTTCTTAGAAGGACTTCTCAATGTATTCCTCAGTTAGATGAAAATGTAGAATTTCTAGTTACATGTTAGACAGTCATACCTGTACCTTTGTGTTGGTTTGAATTATGACCTTCATTTTACTCTTCATTTCTCCATTTACCTGTATCTTTTGAATGAGTAAGGAGAATACCAAATCAAACACCCTTACACAAACACAAAATGTAAATTGGAAAGAATTCTTCTTCTCTTCCTCATAGGTCCTTTTTTTCAACCCCCACTGAGAGACTTGTTATACTGTGCCTCAGCTTTACCTTCTGAGAAATGTTGTTGAATCATGGAAAACATATGTGAAACAAATTTATCCCTCACCATTGCAAGCTTACTCTTTTAATGTTCCTTTTTTTTCCCTTTGTGCAAGTTCTTCCATCCTCTATCTTTAATCTGTCCTGGAAAGGTGTCTTGCTGTACCCTATTTGAGTCTCCTCAAGCTCAGAATTGAGGAGAAGGAGTAAAAACTGATCCTGGGGAACTAGACAGTATGATAAGAGACCAAACAATTTCAGACTAGAGACCTTGGGGTGACTTACGTAAATGAATACCTGGGTAAAAAAGTTGGCATTCTATGTCCTCATATTTGCAATGTATTATTTTAAACAGCCCATTAAAAGGCTGAGATGTTGCAAGCATGAGACAGTTTTTGCTGAAAGATATATGAATATTTTGTTCGTTTTCCATACAGTTTTAGTATTTCAGCATTTACATTCCAAAGAAAGAGGAGGTTGGACTAAACATTGGATTATGGCTAGCCTCTTTGCAGAAGTAATTATGTGATTTTCTTGTTCAGGGACAGCAACTGAGATGCTTGGAATATCCAAGGAGGACTAAAAGCGCTCTCAAAATCTTTGCATTACTATTCCTAGCACATTAACACTGTTGCTGACAAATCAGTTGGGACTAGAAGGAAAATATTTAGATGATCAAAATGTTTTTTCCTTATGGGCAGCAGAGCAGATTGTGTTTGTAGGTACTGTATTACTGTGAAAAATATTTGGCATTATGAGTTTATCAAACTTTATTCTTGTTGTTTTGTTTTCACTGCATCCAATAACATGATGTCTGTGGCTTACACCTGCAGTAAGCTGTAGTGTCCTGTTACCCAATGTTTATCTATGCCGTATCAGTGTTCTAAAGGGCAACCCTGACAGTGTTGTTTCTGTGAACATAAAGCTTGTGTTTATTACAGAACAAAACTCTGCCCTTTATAGTGAACAGTCTTGGTTGAAATATATGTTCTCTGACCCATTTAATAAATAGTTGCCTACTGGTTGGATCCAGCAACTCTTCTCCTTTACTGCTTAAACAAAAAGAACTTGGTGCCTATAAGGCAGGATGTCTAGGCATCATCTTGACCTTTTAAACTTTGTTTGAAGTGACAGGGTTAGTTTCTTTCACCTGCTAACTGGACCCCTGGCAGAGGTTTGAGCTTCTGTAGCTGTAACAAGCCAGCTGCCTAGTCTTTCATTTATTTTCTTTTTTTCTTTTTACATGCTGAGTTTTGCCACTACCAATTAATATAGTAGAAGAATGAATGTATACACAGATGTTACTCAAACAGACTCTTTCTTGATTGAAGCCATGCTGCCTGAACAAAGCAATCCAAAAGCTAGCACTGTCAGCCACGAGATTTCCCTAGGATAGTGAATCTGTTAGTTGCCCAAAGCTGGAATAGTAGATTGTGTACCTGCCCTCCCCCTTCTTGCAGTTTGCATGGGTTGTGGGACATGAGATTGAGGAAGAGAAATCTGGAACAGGTATTGTTCCTTGTGCCCCAACCCCAAGGATTAAAACAGCAACAGCACTGGGGGCCACTGGTATTCAGTGAAATGTAGATAGAATGCCTCAAGCTTAGGCCTGGTACAGACATTCAGTTTCTCCTGGGAGAGTTCCTGCTCTCCCAGGATAAACTATGAGTCTACAAATGTTTTGCTTGCAGGGTAAAAATGGCCATTCTAAGAGAAAAATAACCTGGCAACAACAGGGTTAAATCACTCCTGAGAGAGTTTCTAAGCTTTCATTTATCTTCTGTTTTTGATACATTCCAGATTTTTCATTTCTGGATGGTTCACAGATGGCTTAATTTGCAGCAAACTACTGAATTAAGGATGAACTGCTCCATGAATGACTTGTGCCTCCTGAGACTCCGGGGAATTGTAGGTGGTAGGGACCACCATTTGTAGGTGGCGGGGACTGCCCGCAGACATTGGTGGCAGTGTTGGTGGGGGGGGGGGGAGGGTGGCAAGCAGAGACCACCCACAGACACCGGCATCAGTGGTGGCCAATCTCAGAGGAAGCATGTGCCACCACTAAGTGTCACCTTTGAGCTGCTCAGATTCTTGCTGAAACTTTTACTTAACCAAAGTGGCACCTTTTGATCAGTAACAGTAGCGGGGCCACACAGCTGATTGGAGAAGAGATGCCCTTTGGCATAAAAACCACAACAAGCACCTGGAGCACCTCAGTACAGCTATTTGTTGCTGCTATACTCCTGGCTAGTTTTCAACCCCACATCTTAACAAGGGCCATGGAGC
The DNA here is from genome assembly GCF_052110815.1 of Crocodylus siamensis. Lineage (NCBI taxonomy): Eukaryota > Metazoa > Chordata > Crocodylia > Crocodylidae > Crocodylus > Crocodylus siamensis. Next base: position 210,437,088 of record NC_143397.1, read on the forward strand.
CTAGTCCTACAAAGAATCCAGGGTGTACAAGTCATCAGCTATGGAACAGGGAAAATAGGATGTTACATATAGTAATGTTAGCATTTTATTATCAACTCAACAGTGAGACCTGTTGAACTGTTTAAATATGAAGAAAGAATAATTAGCAAAAATCCATCTTGTCATTAATAAGTCAAGAACATAAGGGATATTTTTTCATAAATGTTAAAATTTTAACAAATACTCAGATTTTTACTAGCTCTTTTGCTATTAAGAATTTTGAAATTTTGACTGACATCTTGACTCACAATCTATAAATTTGATGCATTCAGTCTTTTATAGAAAAGAATACTGGGAAAATACATTTTCTTTTTCTCTAAACAAAAGCCCCTCATGAATGTTACACTTAAGTAGTGATTAACTGGTTAATCATAACTTAAGTGGTGACCTGGCCATATTCAATCAAATGATGGTGTGATTAAATGATGAATGTGCCACACGTTTATTACACAAAATGTGTGATAACTTTCTAGCTGGTCCCTATCATGCCTTTAATTGAATGTTTGGCCAGTGCCCATCCTCTGGATCACACAGGAGTTTTTCAAGATGTCTGTGTGCACTAAAGGCAAGCAGTACCCGTCAGCTGATTGGGATTCCCAGACAGGAAGTGTACCATGTACTCCCCTGCCTGGGAGCTCCAAGCATCTGATCAGGGCACCCAGTCACGGGAGAGCATGATGCACTCCCTTGGTTCTGATCCATATCAGTTTCTAACCAGAGAAGTACAGGGAGGCAAACTTGTTACTGGCATAGTGATAATATGGTATAATAGGACCTGATGTGAAATCCTACAATCATACTTCCTGCAATGCATTGGTGGCATGTTGGAAAGTGTGATTGTTGGGATCTCACATCGAATCCCATCATGCCTTTACTTTAACATTTGTCAGGGGCCTAAAGAGTTTGATCATTGTCCTTGATGAAATCAAAGTCTGAAAGAAATTTATTTCAGCCTCCTAACCTGCACATGATAGTTCACTAGCTATTGACTGCATAGGAGGACATGACTGACACTAATTTTCATATTAAAAAATAAACAAACAAGGTTTTGGAAAAAATATACATTTTAACTGGAAATATGAATTTCCCAGGCATAAGACAAAAGGTAGAGTCTAGTAACTGTGATAGTGTTAGTATCTATGCTGTACAATTTATTAGAATTGTGTGTGTTGGGGCTATTGTTTACAAAGCTCCAGTGTCCTAAACTGATGCCTGCATAAGATAAACTTCACACACTTTATTTTACCTTTTTGTTTGTTTCTAGTTGGAGATGGAATAGGAGATTGTAGGTTTTAGTAGGCTAATTCTGATAAATCTAGCATTAATATTTTAAAACTTGATCCCTTACCAGCAGAGCTAATATGGGACATCCCCCTATGTCCACATGTTGTATGAACATGGATAAGTATCTTGAAAATACATTTTCAGCCATTATCTTGGGAAAATCCCTTTGTCATACATGAAGTCTTTTCACTGGGGTACGGAAAAACTGATTTAAAAGTTAGGAATGTGGGGTCTTGAGTTCATGCTTGGCATGATCACAGTCCATTCTAGTGCTGTGGGAGATGGCTTAAAACTAGAAAATGCATGGGATTTCCATTATTAACAGTATATCTTAGAAGATCATACTTTAAGATGTATGTGACAAGGTCATTAAGATCTATGAAGTGTTGAACAAGTCCTGGCTTGTAATAGGCTGCCTAGGGAAAAGTATGAAAGGAAGGAGAAATGGGATCCAAGAAAAAGGTGTGTCCTCTCTTTCCTAGCTTATGGAAATAGGAAAGCCTTGGGGATTATTGTCCTCCATTTTTCAGTTGACTTGCCTTTGTTTTTTGTGACTATTTTGTGAATCTTAGATAAATACTGAGAAAAGGGATGTTAAAAGACTGAGGCTGGGAGCACTGTTTCCCTTTCCTAGCTGGCATGACTTCCAGCAAGCATAACACATGGCCCTGCTCAATGCCTTTAGAGCTTCTCAACCCATTGTCAGATCAGTAAGCACAGAAAGCCACTTAATCGGACATGAAAAACATCAGGGCCTGCAGAATGGTAAAATAGGAAATAAAGTAAAAAAAAGATGTGAGGAAATGCCAGTATGTCCTTATTTAGTTTCAAAATTGGACAGTTTGGTATCAGAAGACCATTTAAAGAGGCACTTATGCCTCTTCAGCATTGAATTTCTCCATGTCTCACCATTTGCTCAAAGAAGCTATTTTCTTTGTGGGCTTAAAAGACTTAATATAGTTGCAGTACTTTCCTTCAACAATATGCTGAAAATAAGAGGAAAAGGTTGTTAACAAGGAAGATTACTGAATTTCAAAAGATTGCTAGATCTCTAAGTGGGTATTATGCCATTGTAGCCTTTTCCACTACCATTTACAGCAGTGGTCTCCAACCTTTTTAAGTAGGAGATCACCTTTGGCATTTAAAAGCAACCCAAGATCTATCATGTGGTGCTGCCACCCCCTGCCCCCAGCCAGCAGGTAAGTTTGCAGGGAGGGAAGGGGGAGGGAAGATAGAGGCAGGGGGAAAAAAATATTTGGGGGAATGCCTCCCCAGCAAGTAAGTCCCACCTGGCCAGGGCCCCACTCAACTTACCCCTGCTTCTGCCTCTGCAGCACTGTTCCTCACCATGGGGGCCTCGATCTAGCCCCTTCCCCTCCCCTCCCCCATGGGGTGAACTCTTGGGCTGGGGCTCATGCATACACATGGGCACTTGACCCCCCACCCCAGCCTCAGATTGACTCCAAGAGACTCTGAGATCTACTGGTGGATCAAAATCCACTGGTTGGTGACCACTGACTTACAGTTCATAGTCTTCCCACTCACTTGGTGATCACAGGGATTTAGTTTACATCACTCTGACATGCTTGCTAGAGATAAACAAAAATAAATGGGTAATATTAATTGATATTTTTGTTCTCTCCAAGACCAAGTAAAATTTCTGTGCATCATGGAACCTCTGAATGATTATCAAGAGATGCTGTTAACGATGATCCAAAGATTTGATTTGCGTAAACTCAACTCTTAAGGGCATTTGTTTTTCAATGTCAATTATGGTGAGGACTTTAAATAATTCTCTTTATGGTGATATATATTTCAAGACTGCTTTTGTTCAACTAACATTATTCTTCATTATATTTTACTTGTAGCACTATCTGTACAATATTCATTTCATTTAGATCAGTGAATACACATTATTTATGGTTTTAAATAAAATCTCTTACTAAGTCAGTCCATCAGCAGACCAGTCTCTTGGAAAAATGAAAGGTGCAGTAGAAAGAGGATTCTACATTCATCTTTATTACTTCTTTATTGCTCACAATTTATAGCTAGTGAAATTTGTGTGTGCGTGCACTGTGTATGGGGAGGTAAAAGAAGGGGAAGACACATGGACAAACACATAGCTACTGTGAACTGACATTTTATCAAAGGTCCTTAAAAGACGAGAAAACTATATTGGAAATTAAAAGTGAAATGAAATTGTTTTATATGAATAAGAATTATTGAGTGAGTTCAGCAAGACAGCCCATCTAGATTTGACATTTGATTTGGGGAATTAGTGCTGTTTGCTCTTTCTGTGTATGTACAACAGAGAAGAGAGCAAAAGTGAGAAGAACAGAGAGTAGGGAGAAGTAGAAGGAAGAAGAGCATCTCCACTGTATGCAGTTGTATCAATCAGCCCTAGCAGAAGGGCTAGGAAGCCCTCTTGGCTAAACAGGGAAATCATGGTGCTCTTAAGAAAGAAGAAAGAGGCTTATAAACAATGGAAGCTTGGGGCAGGCTCCAAGGAGGACTATTCCACGATGGCCTGCATTTGTAGGGAACAGATAAGACAGGCTAAAGTGGCAACCAAACTTAGAATAGAAACAAGAATCAAGGACAACAAGAAGTCTTTCCTGAGGTACATAGGGAGCAGGAGGAAAACAAATGGGAGTGTGGGTCCATTGCTCAACAACTCAGGAGAGCTGGTTACTGGCACCCAAGAGAAAACTCCTGAATGACTACTTCACCTCAGTCTTTCACTGGACCAAGGAGAAAACAATGCCAGGTACAGTACAGGATGAGCACGGTAAGAATAATCGTCTTCCTACTATTGCCGTAGAACTGCTGTATGACCATTAAAAACAATTAGACATATACAAGTTAGCGGGACTGGATGATCTTCATCCGAGAGTGCTGAAGGAACTGGCCAAAGTCACTGCAAAACCCCTGGCAAAACTCTTATACAACTTGTGGTACTCTGGAGAAGTCAATGAAGACTGAAAGGGGGTCAGTGTGGTGCCCGTCCACAAGAAGGGCAGGAGGGAGGATCCAGGTAACTATAAGCCAATCAGCCTAACTTCCATCCTAGGGAAAATCCTACAAAAGTTCATCAAGGAGTCTATCTGCGATAAGCTTGCAGAAGGTAATATTCTGAATGATAGCCAGCATAGTTTCATCATAGGCAGGCCTTGGCTTACCAACCTCATCTCCTTCTATGACCAGGTAACTCGCCACCTGGACATATGGGAACAGGCTGACAATGTATACCTTGACTTCCAAAAGGCCTTTGGTCTGGTAACCCATGATGTCCTCATGAGAAAAGTGGATGATTGTGGGCTTAACTCCAAGACAGTCAGATGGCTGAGAAACTGGATGCAGGATAGAACCCAGAGAGCCATAGTGAATGGATCTGTGTCTTCCTGATGAGAAGTGGACAGCAGTGTCCCACAGAGGTTGGTGCTTTGTCCAATACTTTTCAAAATCCTTATTAATTATTTGGATGTGGGGGTGAAGAGCTCACTGGCCAACTTCACAGACAACACCAAGTTACGGGGAAGTGTGGTCATGCTTGAAGATAGGCTACAGATACAGGCAGACGTAGACAGGCTAGCAAGTTGGGCAGTTCAGATTCTGATTAAGTTCAACATCGAGAAATGTAAAGTGCTGTACCTGGGGACAAGCAACTCCCAACACACCTACAGGCTTGGTGGCACCAAACTGACTAACACCATGAATGAAAGGGACGTGGGGGTAATAATAGACCACAGTATGAATATGAGCTGGCAGTGTGATGCTGCAGCCAACAGAGCAAATAATACTCTGGCATGCATCAATTGATGCATATCCAGCAAAACCCAAGAACGAGATTCTTCCGTTATACTCAGTCCTGGTGAGACCACAGCTGGAGTACTGCATCCAGTTCTGGGCACCACACTTTAAAAAAGACATGGACAAGCTTGAGAAAGCCCAAAAAGAGCCACCCATATGATCAGAGTCTTACATGGCAAGCCATACAAGGAAAGGCTGAGGGATCTGGGACTCTTCAGCCTGAAGAAAAGGCTGAGAGGGAACGTGGTAGCAGCTTATTGCTAAACTAGGGGAGTACATCAAGGGCTCAGTGAGCAACTGTTCACCAGGGCACCTGAGAGGTAAACTAGGAGTAATGGCCACAAAATCCTGGAAGATTGGTTCAGGCTCAACATTAGGAAAAACTTATTCACAGTCAGGGTGCCCAAAGTGGAATAAGCTCCCTCCAGAGATGGTGCAATCACCTACCCTGGAAATCTTCAAGAGGAGACCTTCCTGGGGTTACCTGATGTCCCCAGTTACCTTTCCTGCTTGGTGCAGGGGGCTGGACCTGATGGTATTCCAAGGTCCCTTCCAGCCTTACAATCTATGAAACCCAGAAGCACTTGAAGGCAAACTCTACAGAGCACAAGATCAAGGTTAGCAAGACAGTGCCTGGCCAGATGTGCTTACCTCCCAACTTTGTAGATTTTTAGACTATGTGCCTCCCCCGTCTCGAATATGTGCTCATGTGCCACCTTAGTATGTGTGCCTGGTGTTGGGTGCTGTGTGGGCTCTTGTGACCTCTGGAGGGGTCCTCAGTCACCCTGGGGAAAACCCAGAAACTCTCCTGGTATGACTTTGATTGAATCTTCAGTAGTGGGTTCCCCTGTTAAGGACTCTCCTAGATAGGTTATGCCTCCTGACGGGTGTCCATGGGGCTCCACCTCCCCTACACCCCTTCCATACACCAGCCTCCAGGACGAATCACTTGGTCTTCATGTGGCTTGCCCTTTGTTCACATCAATCCTTGCTCTTCACGTCACCTGAACCGTGACCTGGCTCTTCCCTGTCCCTGTGCTCTTGTGGCGGCTGGATTGCCCTGACCTCTTGGTGTTTCTTCATGGTCAGCCAGCCACCTGCCATGGGTCTGAGGCAGCTCCTGTATCCCAGAGCATTGCCCATGCCCTAGCTGAGACAACAACAAAAAACCCAAAGAAAAAAGGAATCCCGGCATTTAAAAAAAAAAAAAGATGACGACGAGAAAAAGAAGACAAGGGAAGTAGGCTAGCAGCCCCTCATTCCTCACAGCCCCTGTGCCTGGGGTTTAGGCTGTCCCCCGATGCTGCTTTAGGTCCTCCCTCCTGCCAGGGGCCTCTCTTCCTTCCCTGATGCTGGCTCTTCTGTTGCACACTGGCACTGCCTGCGCTCGGTGTGGAGCGCACCTTCTTTGCGGGCCATTTCCTCTGCTTTCCCTCTGTCTGTCCTGGTACCAGCTGTTATCCTGGCTGGGAGGCATTCTGAAATGACATCAGCCGCCCGACCCAGCTCCAACCAGAAGTAGGTGTGGCTTACAAACCGCGCGGTCATCTCTTCTCAGCGCAGCTCATCTCATGCTTCCTGGCCTGAAATTTGTGAGTTTGCCCTGGTTTCAGGGCTTTCCTTGTAGGGGTGGGTCACCCACATCCCCCATCCTACCGTGGGAAGAGTTCCCCATCCCACAGTGACTGTATCCCTGGAACAAATTATAATCTACATGATTTTTAATACCATTCAGAGTAGCCTTCCATCCCCTCCCATGCCTCTTGCTTTCATCAGAGACAGGAGGCCATAGGAGGGAGATCACCAGCCACATGTAAGGTAAGCAAGTTAAAGTCCATCTACTTAAAGGTGGAACTTAAAGGTGGAAAGTCCATCTACACTAGAAATTCTGGTGGTAGTCAAACTTAGTACAGCCTCAAAAGTGGAAGGCATCTATAGAAGACTAGTGGTGACTGGGACATGCATTGGATCAATATGTCATACAGGAAAACTTCAGCTGACAGTCACCTCAATTTAACACTACCTTCACTTGGTAGATGCCATTGGAGGAGGACAGCAATATATGTACTGCTTGTTGTGTTCTGCAGGTGAATCTTCCTTGAGCATTGTGGCCCCAGCTGGATTAAAGTGGTGCCATTTAGAGAGTATATTTTATCAGCCATATAGTGTTCTACCAGAACTTTGAACTATTGATTTAGAGAGAAAAAGTTCATTTATTGGATCACTGATGCCACTTAGAGTACCCTGTTTGTTTTTTTTATTGGAAGACTCCCACTCCAGTCAAAATGTGATTTGTTCATGACCTATAACAAAATTACAGTTTAATGGTGATGTGCTTATCTGGTCAGTCATTGTTCTCTGTGGTCAGACTTCTGTAAGAATTAGTACATAATTCTGATGAAGATACAGGGACTGATCAGAGGTTGCAAATTCATTTTGCATGATTATATCTCTAAGGAGCTTTTCAGCTGTTATGAGTTTGGGTAGTTATGATTTGGGTAAGATTCCAATTAGAAATGTGGATGAGAGAGTCTGCAAGCATTATTAACAATCTCTGGGTGAAAATTATATTTAAACTTCTCAGTTGGTGTGTTCACAATTTAAAAGAAAATAGGATTGCATTACTGGAAGACATAATTTTAAGTATTGGACAGTTTTTTGCTATCCTGTTCAAAGATTGCATTCCAAATATAGTGATTAATTTGCCAAATACCTGCTTACAGGAAAGCAAGGCTTTGTTTGTGTAGGTAAGATTTATTTTGTGTATGCTTTTACTCCTGTACCATGCAAGAGGGTAATGTTTTATATTTGGAGAATAAATTCCTTGGCAAAGTTATAAAAAGTTTTTTTTCCTGAAAAGAAAGAAAAAAAAAATACCCCTACAGTGTGTTATACCAAGCTACTAATATAGAAAGTATGTGGAAAGGGAAATCACAGTTCTGTAAGAAGGCAACATTTTAAATTAAATTGACTAATGTCTATTAGTTGCTAGCTCCCAAGCCAGTGGTGGATTTAATGTAAATTGGAAAGGTGAGACTTTCAATTAAATTCTTTGTTTTATTTTTTAAAGTGAGCACTGCGTACTGTTTTTGGTTCGTAAGAATTTACTTTCCATTTAATAGAATTTAAAATAGAATCTCAGATTTAATCACTTTAAAGTATCCAGGCCATTCACTGACTTGAAGTCCTTGGTCCTGAAGCCACAACAATCTGCTCTGACTTTGTTGCCTAGCAGTTCATAGGAGTAACTGACCACTTAGCATTTGGGGGTGTCTTATGGAATTTCCACATGTCTGAACTCTAAGGTTGTTCTATGGCAGCCTCAAACTCTAAATTAGTTTTCAAATCAATTGATATACATTAATCATTCCTAAACATTTTGGAATGAAGGATCTGTGTCAATCCATGACATTTCTCATAGTCAACCTTTTATCAAAGTTCTGAATAGTGTAACTTGAGTGTTTCTGAAGTTGCACAGGACCTTAAATAATCCACAGACTAGTTTCCATAATCTTATGGATCACAGTTTGGGAGCCCATGTCACAGATGGAAAATGCCATATTTTTGTCCACAGTAATCTGTTCATTACGTTGTGAAAGTCAGCCCCTCTAACATGCTTTAAAATGCAACATGTTGGCTTTTGGTGTCTGATGTTCTTTTCTATTCATGGAATTCAGTAATAATAAATCAGTTAGGGCAGGGGTTCTCAAACTTTGTGATACCATGATCCCAAGTTCTGGATGGCAGCAGCAGGGAATGGGGAGCTCGCATGCAGCAGCTGCCACCACCATCCACCACTCTGAGGTGCTGCTGCACGCTGCTTCCCCACACTGCTACATGTACCCCCTGGGAAGCTTTCGACCCCATTTTAAGTTGCTTGTGACCCGCCTGGGGGTTATGACCCACATTTAGTGGTCTTTAGAAATTTTAGCAGGGATTGTTAATGAGGATATGAACCCATACTTAATATGTAATTTATCTTTTAAATAAAAAGTTGGAAATAATTGGGTCTGTTTAAAAAAACAAATTTTATCCAAATATCTTGAAGATACAGGATCAGTCCTTCCCCAAACTATGGTTCACAAAAGAATATACCTGAATTTTTTTTTAATTTTTGTTTTTTGTTTTTTGTTTTTTTTTAGTACAATATTCTAATGTGACAGGCAAATGAAAATTCTACTTCAAGGAAACTCTTTAAAGTTCCAAAATGTAGTTGTATTCGACATTAGAGACTTTGTATTAAAAAGTTTCCATAGATACAGAGATGCCTGTACTGAGCTAATCTAATAGCAAAGGTACTGGAATATGGGTGTCTATCCATCGCCATATGGCTATGTTGCTACATTGCTGTGCTTTAATATTTCCCTTTGGAAGTTCTAAAGCGTGGCACTATGGGTGGTTACTGCACTGTGCATGTGGCACAAGGGTAGAATTCACCACTACATTGCCATAGCAGCATGCTATACCCAGGGAGCGTGTTGCTATAGCAACACAGCTGGTGATCATGTGTAAACACATGTGAATGCTACATCACCATAGCACACCATACGGTGATGTAGAGTGTCACTACTTTGTTGTAGGGCAATGTGTAGATGCGCCCTGTGAGAGGCATCACCAAGGAAAGCTTGCTTTGCAAATTTAAAGGAGTTATTGCAATAGGAGGCGAAAATAACTATTGTCACTTTTTTACACATTTACAAGTCTAGCTATGGTTCTGCTGGTATGCTAAGCAATATCCTTGTGCTTTTTTTTGCTAATGCTCCCTCATATATCTGCTTCTACTTGTTATCTTATGTTATGGTGATAAATTCTTTGGGGACAAGTACTGACCTTTTGTTCTAGACCCTAGATCCATGTGGAGGGCTTGTAGGTATGCGATCATTACAAACAAATTATGATAATTAGGAAATAGTAAAAGCATATTAAAGTATTTTAGAGCCTAGGATAACCTGTTTAATTTCCTAAAATATTAATATTGCCACCAGCTTTTCCTTGAGTGTTATAGTTGAGTCTGAAATGCTTCAAATGTTTATTACAGTGAATAATGCTAAATAACAATTGACAGAGAAGCATGATAGAGAATTGATAGATTACAGCAGGGTTCCTCTAAGTGTCATGTAATTATGAAATGGCCCGTACATATTACAAAATATTTTAATTCTTTATCAAACTTCTTTCATTTTTATTCTTTTACACATGCACAGTTTTAGAGCAGGGGTGTACAACCCCTGACCTGAAGCTAAATCTGGCCAGCCACTAGAGCTGGGTCATCTGGTTCTGTCACTCCCCTGGGTGTGAGAATTTGGCAGCAGGGGAGCAGGCACACCACTCCCCTGCTGCCAAAGCCCAATCCTAGCATATGGGGCCAGGCAGAGAGCAGCACATGGCCCTGGGGCCTGCAAACAGATCCTTTAGTTACTCCTGGAGTCCATTAGTCTCACCAGCAGCAGAACAGGCACCCAGGCATCTCCATGGCTTTTCTGCATGAACTCTACTTCCCCTGGCAGGTGCCAGAGCACTAACTGCCTTCAGTCCCAGCCCTGGGGTTTATATGTGCCCAGGGCCCTGCCTTCTTCCAGTCAGTTGACGGGTCAGGTACTACCGAATTCCCTCATTAGCCTGCTGACACAGCAACCTGCACCTGTGGGGTTTCTGCCTGGCTCTTAGGGCCCCCTCTCTAGGCAGTTTCTGCCCTTAAAGGAGCAGGCATACCTTAGTGCCTTGCGATAGTAAGCTGGCTCCATATATTCATTGTTTATATATACTTTCTTCACAAAGCCAAGCACTGGATATAATATGTGAATTCCTAAGTTACATAATAGCTGTGTAGGATCATATACAGTATATGATACCTGGCTGGTGGTACCTGGCAGACTTTGCACCTGAGCGGATTCTGCCACCTTTAAAACTTTTAGTTATTCTGTATAATGGATTAAATTAAATTACTTTGAATGAAGTAGGCCATGACATGCTAAATAGATATGCTTTTAATATAAGCTCACCTGTGGAGCCATCTGTTGACTTGTCTTGTCACAGGGGTCAAGATGAGAGCAGAAGCTTTTTTTAAGTCCCCAAAACTAGTAATAATCCCCCATTCTCTTCTGCTTTGTGTTCAGTGATACTTTGCCTCCTCCCCTTCTCCACCCCCCATCCCTTGCCCACTACTGATGCTGTCCATGGTTGTCCTGGGGGCAGAGATCATGAGGGGCTCCATAGCTACGCCTGCCCATTCCAACCCAGCTCAGCCAGGGGCAGCAGCAGCAGCAGGCAGATGCCTCATCCTTGTTCATTCTCCCCAGGTGGTCACTGCCAGCTTGGGGAAAATGCACAAGTGAAGGGAACTTGTCTGCTGCTGCAGCTGTCTCTAATCTAGGTAAACCTGGCTCCATGTGCAGCCCAGCTGCAGCAGATGAGGAGCAGCTCTCTGGAGCTCCACCACCAGGGCAGCTGGATACCGCAACAGTAGAGAAGAGCTTGCCAGAGAATGGGAGGTGGGAAAGGAGGGAAAGTTTAGCTGAGCATAGACGGGAAGAAAAAGAGAGGGAAGATTTTTACTTGAGGAACTTAGAAATAGTCCCATGCTATTGCTCTGGTGGTACAATCTGCCCTGGTTTGGAATCCTGAATCCACCCATAGATGATACTTTCAAATCAATTATGTGAAATAATGAGGGAAAGTGGTTTTTTTGATTGATAGTAGAGGGTCCTTCTCATGGATACATGCTAGAGTACATCATATACAAATTCAAAGCTAGTCACAAGATTTCTATTTGTTTTGTTGTTTAAAGACTACTTTCAGAGTTTAGATGGAATGTGCTATGCAACTACAAAGTATTACTGTGTTTATGGATGTATTTATGGACACACACCATCCCTCAATGTTCCTTATAGATATCTATTATTCTACATATTGTGGCCTTAATTCTAGTCTGTTTGTGGCAGTTCATAATGAATATAATTGTTGTAGTTCAGTTTGCTTTTTTCCCCACAAATTATTAATGAAAATATTCAGGCAATATGTATTTTTTAACATCTGTATCCATTATCAACATAATAACATTTCTCTGTAGGACTATTATAGAATAATAGAAAATTGGGGTTGGAAAGGATCTCAAGAGGTCATCTGGTCCAACCCTTGGCTTAGATCAGAACCATCTTCAGGTAGATCGTTCCAGCCAAGGCTTTGTTGAGCCAGGTCTTAAAATCCTCCAAGGATGAAGATTCCACCACCTCTGGGTAACCCATTCCAGTTCTTCACCACCTTTTAGTGAGAGAGTTTTTTGTAATATCCACCATAAATCTCCCATGGTTAAGGTAGTTAAAGGCTGCTATCACATCTGTCCTCAGTCCTCTCTTCTGCAGACTAAATAAGCCCAGTTCCCTCAGCCTTTCTTCATAAATCATGTGCCTCAGCCCCCTAACAATTTTCATTGCCCTCTGCTGGACTCTCTCCAACTTGTCTGCATCCTTTCTGTAGAGGGATGCCCAAAACTGGAGACAGTACTTCAAATGTCACCTCAACTCTGCAGAATAGAGGGGAATAATTTAATCCAGTATGCTGTTAGTCTTCTTGGCAACAACAGCATACTATTGACTTGTATCCAGCTTATTGTCCACTGTAACCCCCAGGTCCTGTTCTGCAGAGATGCTGCTTTGCCAGTTGGTCTCAAGCCTAAGTACAGGACTTCCATCCTAAGTATGGGATTCTTCCATCCTAAGAATACTTTGCACTTGTCCTTGTTGAACCTCATGAGATTGCTTTTTTTGTCCCATTCCTCCAATTTGTCTAGGTCACTCTGAATCCTAGTCCAACCCTCCTGCATATGTATTACTCCCCTCCAGATTGGTGTCATCAGCAAACTTGCTGAGCATGGAACTCATCCAGATTGTTAATGAAGATATTGAACAAAACTGGCCCCAGGACTGACTCCTGGGGCACTCCATTTCATATCAGCTGGTCACAGATGATGTAGCATACCTGTGCTGGTGTTCTTCAGCATCCGGACAACCACAATTTATAGCCACTCACTACTCTTGTCCCACCACAACTTTGGTATAATCTTATGAGATAAGAGGCTGTACCTGATTTTTATGTGGCTGCAATTAGATCTCATCATAGTCTTCTGACAGGGTTCTTCTTCAGCTCCCTTCCTCCCGTACACCTTGCTCCCTTGCCTCCCTTTGATAAATTGAGCTGTTATTCTCTAGGTTATGGATCTTGAGAAGGGAACAAAAAACTAGTAAGCACCAAAAGAAAACAAACCAGACAATATATCTATCCCCAAAAAAGGGTTGTTGTTTCCCTTCTTCCAAATACCCTATCTTGTTTGAAGGGTGTGCACAGCTTTGGGTTTCACCTTCCCGGTCTGACGGTTCCCCACTCTTCAGCTTGAGCTTTACCTCAGTCTTCATCGTCCACCTAATTACACGCACTGAGTCACCTCCTCAAGGTGCCTCGTGCCAGGTTAAGGCCCAACCCAAAATCCAGTTTATGGTCCCCTAGCATAGCCCAAAAAAAACTTTAAGCCATCTTAGGTAAGGCTTTCCCCCATCTGGGACCCTGCTCCACAGTCAATGTTCACAGCAAAAAATGAAGAAAAAAACACCCTCCTTTAAGAGCATAGTTTATTTCCTCATAGCCTCTGGGGCCATCAGCCCTGAGCTGCTGCTGTCATCTGCTGCTTCCAGGCTCTCAGTCCTGTCATGGTCTTCACAAGCCCTACAGCTGGCTGGGCTGGGTAGCTGCAACCAGCATCTCTTCTGTGGCTTTCAGCTCCCTCTGTTGCTACTGTCTCTGACAGCCTGTAAATGCAACCCCCTGTTCTTCCACATGGCCTTTCCTTCTCCCTTAGCACGCTTCCCGCTAGCTTTTTATTTCTGGCTCTGGCCCTTTCTGGGCTCATCAGGTTCCCTGTTGACAGGACAACAGCTTCTTGTAGCTGGAGCTCATCTAGTGAGCTTTGGCACCCCTATGGAGCTGCCAGCATGTCTCCAGGAAGGGTGTGCCTCATAGCCAGGGTAGCTGTGTTCCCTGATTGTTCCTGCCATGTAAGTTACTGATCTTGCTCCAATTCCTATCACACCAGCTGCCTACTAGATCTCGAGCCATTGATTGCTACCTATTGAGCCCGATGATCCAGCCAGCTTTTTATCCACCTCACAGTCCATTCATCCAACCCATACTTCCTTAACTTGCTAGTAAGGCTGCTGTGAGAGACTGCATCAAAAGGCTTGCTAAAGTCACAGTATATCACATCCACTTCTCTCCCTGCATCCACAGTGCCATTCATCTGATCACAGAAGGCAATAAGTTTGGTTAGGCATCACTTGCCCTTGGTGAATCCATTCTGACTGTTGCTAACCACCAGAGATCCTGGTTTTCTCTGATTTTAAAAAAGGTCCAATTTACAGATAGAAAAAAGTAACCCCATATCCACATTTGTCCACGATTAAAATGAAACACCACTATCTATATAGATATATGGATAGTGGTGTTATATAGATACATAGATACATAGTGGTGTTTCATTTTAACCATGGAAAATGTGGACTTAGGTTACTTTTTTATATCCGAACACTGGGCTTTTTTTTTTTTAATCTGAGAAAACTAGGATCCCTGCTAATCACTATCTTCTCCTCCAAGTGCTTAGGAATGGATTCCTTGAAGATCTGCTCCATGATTTTTCCAGTGACTGAGATGAAGCTGACTTTAGTTCCCTGGATCTTCCTTCTTCCCTCTTTTAAAGCTGGGCACCATATTTCCCCTTTTCCAATCATCCAGGACCTCCCTCAATTGCCATGAGTTTTCAAAGACAATGGCCAGCAGCTCTGCAATCGTATCAGCCAATTCCCTCAGCATCCTCATATGCATTGCATCCAGCCCCACAGACTTGTACACATCCAGCTTTTCTAAAAAGTCCCAGATTAAGGACAATAAGAAGTCCATCTTTAAATACATAGGGGGTATAAAGAAGGTTCCAGGTAACATGGGGCCCCTGCAGGACATGCTAGGAAATTTTGTCATCACACCAGATGACAAAGCCAACATATTGTTTGCCTCCATCTTCCTAAGCAGGGACCGGAACAGTCACCCCCCTGCTGGGCCCCCCTCAGACTCCAGGGGAGGCACACCTAGGCCAAGGGTTAGTGAGGAACTAGTTAAGGAACTTCTGGAGGGACTGGATGTATTCAAGTCAGCCAGTCCAGACGATCTCCACCCTAGAGTACTAAAGGAATTGGCTGAGGTCATTGCGGGACCCCTGGCACAGCTTTACAAGCACTCGTGGTGCTCTGGTGTGGTGCCAGAGGACTGGAAGAGGCCCAACATGGTTCCCATCTTCAAAAAGGGGAAGAAGGAGGACCCGAGAAACTATAGGCCAGTTAGTCTTACCTCGATCCTGGGCAAGCTTTTTGAGAAAATTATTCTGGCACATATCCACAAGGGGCCAGCAGGGGAGGTCATGCTTAGGGGCAACCAACATGGGTTCATCAGTGGCAGGTCCTGTCAGACCAACCTGGTGGCCTTCTATGATCAGATCACCAAATCATTAGATGCAGGGGTAGCAGTGGACATAGTGTTCCTGGACTTTCGGAAGGCCTTTGACACTGTCTGTCATCCTGTTCTCCTTAAGAAACTGGGGGACTGTGGTGTTGACACCCACACAGTTAATTGGGTTGCCAACTGGCTGGTGGGCCACACCCAGAGGGTGGTAGTGGATGGGCCATTTTCAGCCTGGAGGGATGTGGGCAGTGGGGTTCTGCAGGGCTCCGTCCTCGGGCCTGAACTGTTCAACATCTTCATCAGCAACTTGGACAAGGGGGTAAAAAGCACTCTCTTCACATTTGCTGGTGACACTAAGATGTGGGGGGATGTGGGCCCACTAGAATGGAGGAATAGGCTGCAATCAGACCTAGACAGGTTACAGGGGTGGGCGGATGAGAATAGAATGGGATTCAACGCTGACAAGTGCAAAGTGATGCACCTGGGGAGGAACAATTGGCACCATACCTACAGGCTGGGGAACTCCCTTCTTCTCAGTACAGAGGCAGAAAAGGATCTTGGAGTCATCATTGACTCCAAGATGAACATGGGCTGGCAGTGTGGGGATGCAGTCAGGAAGGCCAACCGTACCTTGTCATGCATCCACAGATGCATCTCAAGCAGGTCCAAGGAGGTGATCCTCCCCCTCTATGCAGCACTGGTCAGGCCGCAGCTGGAGTACTGCATCCAGTTCTGGGCGCCGCACTTCAAGAGGGATGTGGACAGCATGGAGAGGGTCCAGAGGAGGGCCACTCGCATGATCAGGGGACAGCAGAGAAGGCCTTATGAGGAGAGGCTACGGGACCTGAACCTGCTTAGCCTCCACAAGAGAAGGCTGAGTGGGGATCTAGTGGCCTGTTACAAACTAGTCAGAGGGGATCAGCAGGCACAGGGGAAGTCCCTGTTCCCCCGAGCACTGCCAGGAGTGACCAGGAATAACGGTCACAAGCTGGCAGAGGGTAGATTTAGGCTAGATATCAGGAGGCGCTACTTGACGGTCAGGGCAGCTACGGTCTGGAACCAACTTCCAAGAGAAGTGGTGCTGGCTCCTATCCTGAGGGTCTTTAAGAGGAGGTTAGATGTACACCTTGCTGGGCTCGTTTGACCCCAGTACTCTTTCCTGCCATGGCAGGGGGTCGGACTCGATGATCTACTTAGGTCCCTTCCAGCCCTAGAAACTATGAAACCTGTTCTTTTACTGAGGGCAAACTGTGCTGCTCAATGCAATAGTCTGAGAAGATCAAGGTAAAAAAGGCATTAAATACTTCCGCCTTTCCAACCTGTTACTAGGTTGCCTCCCCCATTCAGTTTAGGACCCACAAAAATTTTTTTTTTCCTCTTAAAAAACAAAAAACAACAAAAAAGCATCCTAGGAATTGATATGCAATAGATTGTCTTGAGAAAAGTTTAAACACTGATTTACACAGTAACTTCTGATTAAATTGAAAACAAAGGTTCTCCATGTGGTAGAAAGGTCACAAATGTAGCTGATTATGTTGTTATTGTGGTTATTACCTATCAGTAATGGAAAGAATGATCTAAAATTGAAATAATTACATAGTTCAGATTTCTGTTAGCAACATCAAATACTGGATGCTTTACTGATATTGTAGCCTGCTTGCTTGCCTGATGTGAGGTACATTAGTGATAAATGTTACTTATTTTTCCTAGTGCCTCTTCAAATTATCCTTTTCTTCAGTCTTTTATGGCTTACCAGCAGTATTCCAACATATTACCATTCTCACCAATCAATTCACCTTTGGCTTGTGTTCAATAGCCTGCTTCCCCAAGTCTGAAAGTTATTTTACATTCTTTTTCTTTGCTTCTAATTCAACATTCATTGTGTATAATTGCTGGGTAGAAAGATGATTACACTGCAAAGAATTACAATCAAACTTGGCTTGTTAGTGTATAAAGCTCTGGTTGTTAATCACAATCATTTAAGCAGTACTAACCCTTACTAAACACAGATGGCATGTTGTTATCATTTGGAGCTACCCAAATCAGACGTTGTTGATAAATTCCAGAAAGGACTTTCCTGTAGTTTTTCTCATACTGCTTCTCTTCTGTAACACTGAATAATATCTGTTGAGTTTGATAGCCTCTCACACACTTAGGATAAACTCATGAATGTCATACAGCTGTAGTGTCTCATTCAAATAAAAATGCATATTTTTTCCACTGGAAATGAAGAGTCTAAACATACAACCCAGGGTGAATACAAAGAGGAAATTAGTATGGAAGAACAGTCAGTGTAAACAGGAAGTTGACTTGATTAACATCAGTGAAAAGTATGTTAATATATGTGCATATTTGACTTTAGAGAGACTTTTTTTTCAAGCTTGATTGGTAATGGGAGTTTGAAAAGGTCCTATATAGTCATGCTGCGGTAGAGAACCTTTTGGGAGTGCTAAGGTCTAGTGAGTTTCAGTAGGCCATAAAATAAGTAGCTGCCTGTTGTCTTTTCCAGTGTTACTGACCTAAATAAAACCCAGCTACTGTGCATCAAATAGTAGAACAAATCATAGCATCAGTGTCAAGCCCTGAGGCAAGGATTTTTAATAAGAATGATGAAATACGTGATACAGCACTGCCATCCACTTTAAAACATCTTGCATTACTTCAAAACAGACACTGGGACAATAATATCAAATGTGTAAATGTAGAAAAAATGAATTGTTACATCAGAGTGAAGAAGACTCTTAAAGAGGCAATGTAACTGAGTGGCATGAGCTCTGAAAACCGGATGCTCCTCATTGTTAATTTTGGCTGTTTTGCTGTTTTCCTGTAGTCTTTCCTTCCTGCCTTAGTTTCTCCATCTATAAAATGGAGATTAGACTTTAGTTTGCCTTACTCACATGGGGTTCTTGCAGACATAAAATAAATAAAAGCAGCGCTTTACTTTAAACTCTGCACATTCCCAAGCCAAGCCCTGCACATGCCCAGAAGACACAGCGTGTTACTTCAACCCAGCATGCCTGATGTCTGTAAAGACAAGGTGCTTTAGTGGAGGGTTTTTTTGGTGCTTTTATCTAATATCTGATTAAATCAGTTTTAGCTAAAAGCACCCAACAGCCCTGCTGAAGCGTCTGATCTATACAGACACTGCACAACCAGGTTGAAGGTAACATGCTGCTTCTTCCAGTAAAATGCGTTTGTGCATTTTTCAAGCAGCCATGACGTTTCATTTTTAAATTGTTAGTTATTTCACATGAATGCTAAGGAATAGGAAAACAGTTCTCAGTTGCTTGCTAAGGGGCACACTATACCTGGCCTGAGGGATAATGACAATGCTGGAGAAAGAGGATAAAGTCTGGTGCACGCACATTCTCTTAGTTTTCAAAGCCAAGGGACTCTCCAAGGATGCCTAGCATCATAAAGGAGCAGAGAGAGTGGAGTCCAGGGCAGAGGCAGTTCAAGGAGGCAGTCTCCTGCACTAAGTAAAGCACAAGTATCATTGAGTTAGTGCTGATCCTCAGCGCATGAACCTCAGGCATACAAGATGCAGTGAAAAGCAAACATGTCAGTATCCTGCATGCCTTCACAACTGCTATGGGTAAAGGCATAGGGCACAGAGCATACCTTAACCAGGTCACATTACTTTAGTGTAGTTCTTAGCATATAGTTAGAATGAATTTAGAAATTTTGAATTGGGCAGAACAACGAATTCAACATGAGTCTTCCACATCCAGGATTAGTGCCCGAGTCAGTGGGCTATTTATTGTCTGTTTGTTCAGGTGCACAATCTCTCTTCTCTTTCTCTGTAGATTCCAGGAAGAAAAAATAAAATGTCCGAATACAGAATGGGAAATACATGAAAGTAGAATATCAAATGTGTGATTACGTGAAAATGCCCATGTCTAATTATAGCCCCAACATGAATCAGACAGTATTAGTCCTCTAGCCATATCAATCTATCAGCTGCCCGTGGACCAATTTACCATTTTTCCACAATATACAGTTCTGGTTCCAAATCATCATAAGTTGCAGTCTAGATTTTGGTTGTATGGCATTTTTAGAGAAGATCTTCTTGTCTGTATCCTGAAATAATTTGCTGCAAAGCAGGAAATTTTCTACTTAAACTGACTAGAGAGGTAAATAGAAGTTTTTTGATTGAGCAGATCTTATCACTGACCACCTCAATCTTGACCATCCTGAACTGTGTATTTACCTTGGAGGACTGTGTTTCATAAATAGAGTGCACCAGATGGCTTTTGATTAAATTTATTCAAACTTAAGTCAGAGGGCCATATTGTTTGCAGAATTCTCGGAAGGGGCTACAGGGCAAGCTGTTTCTAGCCAGAGGGTACATTTGTGCATTTCTAGCTGTTTTTTTAGATGATTAATAAGGAATGTAGGGATCCTGAGGGTTCAATTGGTTTCTGATTCTTCCTTGTACAATGTACTAAGAAGTGACAAATAGAGGGCCATTCTCTGGAGCTCTGTTCATTTGTCTCCCATTATTCCTTGCTACAGACTTCAAGATGGTACTTGATAGGGACTGTCACTATTTAAGGAGAATCATTCTTTTCATTTCCAGAACTGAGGTAACTAGTCACCTAAAGTAGAAGTTATCTGAACAATCTCTCAAGGAAAGAATAGTTATTTAACCTGCAGTAACTATGTCAGTATGTGTTGCCCACATAAATTTCATGTTTTATCTTCCTTCTACACTAATTCAGAGTCTTCTTCATCTCCAGTTTTTACTGGCGAAGTAATTCAGTGATATTTCAGGATGTGCAACCCTCTATGCTCTTAACTATGGTGGTTATGAGGGCATGCCCATTCAGAAGGATCAGATCTCATGGGTCTTTGCAATATCCATACCTACAGAGGAGTCTGTATGGACATTGCCTCTGAAGGAACCACAGTTGTTGCAGGGCAAGTAAGCAGTCTTTCTGATGGTTCACCCTGTTGGTGGATTTACACATCCCTCCTGATACAGTGGTGAGCTGAAAGGCACAAATGAACTTCAAATGGGGTATGATTACCACAGAGGGGTCTAGGAAAGATGTAGCTAGTGCTGGACACAAAAGTTTCTTTTCTCTGTATACTAGGTATTTTTTTGTTGCATTCTGGTGATTTTTCTTGCAGTCTCCTTTTGACTAGGAGAAGGGGTCTTCTCAGATTTAATTCACTGTCTTTAATCCTAACATCTTCCCACCATCCAGGAGCAAATGTATATGTTGCCCTAGACTAGGGTGGCCAACCAGTGGCACATATGCCATGAGTGGCACAGGCAACTTCTGTCTGTGACACATGGAAGAATAGGGTGGGGGCAAGCAGCACAGTGGCAGATAGGTCAGAAAGCTGAGCAGCAGATTGAGCAGGGGAAGTGACACAGGGAGAAAATAGGTCTATTTTGTAGCACACCTTGCAAAAAGGTTGGCATCCCCACAGTCCTGGATCATACTTTAACTAGTGGGATATCAAGATAAATTCTAACCTTTTAGCACAGGATTTGCAATTAAACTCCTTGAAATTGAGTTTGTCTATGGCAAGAAGTGCAATGTGCCATTTTTCAAATTAAATTAATGTGTTGCTTTCATTAATTGACCTCCTTTAGATTAATTTTCAAACTTTACATATTTATTTAATCTTAATACCTTCTGATTTATTCATGAAATGTTGCTTGCCTATGCCTTGAAATAGCCTTTGTCTATTCAAGCATTTTCAGTGAGTGATTCTTTATCCCAAGTTTTTAATGAGGTTTCTTTATATATGTTTTTTTTTAAATAAAAAATCATGTCTTTGGGGTGTTCATTAATTTAGCATTAGAAACCATGACTGTTGAGAGAAAATTTGTCAATTTAAAGTTCCACTGTAGGTCACCAAATATCATTCCAATAAAAATGAAATTTGCATGCAATGCTTCATTTGTAAGCAATGTTTGTTTGTCTTCACTAGCATTTATTACTGTGATCAAGAAGCTGAAATAATCTGCATATTATGCAAACCATTCCCTTCCATATGAAAGTTTTTGGTACTTTTTATATTAGGAAAGTAAGATGAATGAAAAGGGCTGATGTCAGGCAGAATGAAACAGAACTGAATCTTGTCACAAGAAATTTTTGTTGCTGCCATTACAGGTAACTAACCTATTTCAGGCAATTAGAGGTTCTGATACATAGGGGTGCATCACTGAAATATGGCTTTATTATCAGTGACTTAAACAGAATGAAGGATCGCTTTATTAGCTTCCTGGTTAATTGAGTTATTGCCCACACTACCAATGTAACCATAAGGTTCTGTAGCTGTACTGGTGCTGAAGCAAGTGCTGGTTTAATAATGAAATGAGCTTTTAGCCAGAGAATTTCAGCTGGGAAAGGTTAGCTCATCTGGGAACAGAATGTTAACAGTACATGTAGCTTCACAGTCACAAGCATGAAACTACTGAAGTGGGAAAAGGTCATGTTATTATTTGCAGCAAATTGTCAAAATCATTGTGTTTCCATGATATCTATGAAGAAAACCTTGTCAGGCTTGTGACCAAGACTTCTTTGAGGAAAGATAAGCGGATGATAATTAAACCTAGTCGGATGATAATTAAACCTAGTAAAAATACTTTAATTTGTCATGCACTATTGCCAAACATACAAAGTATTTCTAAAAATTACATCTTCTATCACAGCCGACTATCAAATGCTTTTGTCAGGTCAATTAACGTCATGTACAAGTTGGAGTTCTGCTCCTGGCATTTCTCTTGAAGTTAACAAGCTTCAAACACCATGTTTGTGGTCCCTTGTCCTTTCCTGAAGACACACTGATTCTCAGGCAGGAGCCCTTGCTCCGTGTGTGGCACAAGGTCATTCAGCAGAATTCTGGTGAGCAATTGACAGCAAGGAGATGTCCTGGTGTTTGTCTTAGATTTGTCTTTTGCCTTTCCATTTGCACAAGTGGGTAATGGATGCATCCTTGTAGTCCTGGGTTATAGTTCCTTGAGTCCACACTGACTGGAAGAATTCAGTCAGTTTCAGAGCCGTGTGTGAGCCTCTGGCCTTGTAGACCTCTGCTGGTATAACATCTGCTTCAGGTGGTTTACCATTTGACAGCAGGTTAATTGCTTTAACCCCTGGTTAAATATGTGGCTTCAAGTTAAATAAGCTATTCATGGAAGTAAGACCTACTTTTATAAGTAAGGGCTCCCTGGACTGAGCCATTATTTAAAAAAAAACAGGGCTTGGTAGATGGGCAGCAGCAAACAAGATTTTTACAAGCAAGTTTATCCTTTTTACATAACTGTTTATCATTAAAAGGCTTTAATAATTAAAATCACTTCATCATTGTTTAAAATAATAAGTGCTAAACAAGTGCCTGTCTCCCTCCTTAATATACCATCTTCCATTCTCTTAAATTGTTACACGTATTTTTCCTGTTTTGTTCCAAGTTATGATGTAAGGTTTTTGTAAGTCTTATCCTTAATATAAGTTTGTGCTGCTGTTTGGACAGTATAGTACCAAGCTCTGTAAGGACCTCTAAATACTACAAAAAGTGAAGTGGTGAATCCGGTTTATGCACCAATTACAGAAATTTCAAATAAAAAATGCTTGAAAAGAACGTGTGCTATTAAAGGAGGTGGAAAAGAATAGTTTAGACATTTTAAACACCACAGAATAAGCATACCTGGGAGCTTTACGGGCAGGAATTGAAGCTTCTCTTTCCCCAAATATGATTAATTTAAAGCTACTTAATTGCACATTTTGCTCCAATTATTATAGATATTTTTATTTAGGCACGAACTGAAAACATAATTGTTTCATTTAGGCACTTAGGGTAAAAGGTGACTGAAAGTACGTTTGTGGTGGTGAAAAATATTGTGGCCATGGTCTCAAGGGTTTTAGAACTAATGTAGATGTTTCCACTTCATTGCATTCTATAGAACAGAGTCTTATCTGTCTGCATTAATGAATAGATACCCTTCCAGAAGTCATGCTACTGGTTATATCCTAATGATGACACAATTAGAAAGTAGAAATAGCTTTTAGTGAGAGGAAGCGCCTATAGCTGTAACCCACAAGTTCCTCACTTGGACTGCACAAATCCAGAATTACTGAAGCATGAATAGATAAACTGCATCATTATAGAAGATGTCAAGATAATAATAGTGATGGTCTATATTTTTTGGACTATACTCTTTTACTTCAGTTGTTGAATGAATGCAGGTTTTCAGATGCATTGGGTGTAGCCGTGTTGGTCTAAGGACATAGGCAGACAAGGTTCTTTGGGTAAATCTGATATCTTTTACTAGACCAAGTAAAATAGTTGAAGAAATTCTTCTTTGCAAGCTTTCAGGTACAAACACCCTTCTTCAGGCAGAGGAAGCATCTTCAATTGTTTTGTGCTCTTCCTGGATAGGATAGAATAGAAGCCAGAGGCCACTTTGCAAAAATGTCAGTTAGTGAAGATGCAAATTGAGGCAATCAATGGGTGAGAAAGGGACAGGTAGGACAGGTAGGAGGGATGGAGGGACAGGTAGGAGGGATGGAGGAGAGGGAATGTAGAGCTGGTAATAAGATGTAGCAGGTAAATAGTAGAGAGGTTATCTGGGGTTAGGTTATAATGCACCATAAATCCAATCCATAGTCCATGACTTTTTTGTATCCAGTAGATTGATGAAGTGAAGTTTGTAGGCTTGTCTGCAAAAGGTGTTTTGTAAATTCCCTTTGAGGATTAGAACTGAGAGATTAGAGAGAGAGTAGTTTTCTTGTGAGAAATGTGCCACCACAGGTAATTGGGTATTTTTGTCTTTGATAGATTTTCAGTTTGTGTTCATTCTGGTATGCAGTTATTGTTCAGTTTCTCCTATGTAATCTCCCTCAGGACATGTAGTACACGGGATGAGATGCATAACATTTCTGGAGGTGCAGGTGTAAGATCCAGGAATGTGTATGGTTCTGTTGCAGGGTGTAGTAATTGTGGGGGTGACAGAGATATGTTGGCAGGTCTTACATTTCTGTTCATGGCATGGTCTGGATCCATTTGGTGCGTTTTGGCCCACAGGGAGTTTGCTTCTGGTGATGAGGTTGACAAGGTTCTGTGCTGGTTTAAAGGCTAGGATGGGTGGCTCTAGGAAGATCTCTTTAAGCACTGGGATTTTCTTCTAGTATGGGTTGCAATTGTTTGAGGACTTTCCATATAGGTTCCAGGGAGGGATGATATGTTGTAACTAGTGATATGTGAGTCATGGGGATTTTCTTTTTCTACTGCAGCAGTTCTTTATGTGGTACCCAAGTGGCTCTTTCAAAACTATGATCTATCTCTCAGAGGAATTTCCTTTTGAGATTTGTGAGATGACAATCACAGCTGTTCTCATCACTGCAAATTTGGTGGTATCGAAGGGCTTGGCTGTATATTACATCTTACTTGGTGTGTTTAAGGTGGTTGCTGGTTCTGTGCACATACGTATATTGGTCTGTGGGTTTCTTGTATATAGTGTTCTGTATTTTGCCATTCTATATAGTGGTCACAGTGTCTAAAAAGGAAATGTTGGAGCTGGAGTATGCAAGAGGGAGTCTGATGGAGGGGTGATGATGAATTTGTTATGGAAATCAATCAGAGATTGCAAGTTTTCAGTCCAAATGATGGTATAATCAATATCTCTTAATCTCTTAGCAAGGGTTTGATGGCTCAGTCCTTGTGGAATTCTTCTTCCAGGTGACTCATAAAAAGGTTGGCATATTGTGGGGCCATATTGGTACCCATTGCTGTGCCCATGGTCCGGAGGAAGTGTTGGTTATTGTAAGTGAAATTGTTGTGTGGGAGGATGAAGTGTATAAGTTCAGTACCATCTTTAGGTCTGTACTCTGAGTTGTAATCCTGATTTTTGTAGATATGTAAGGCAGCCTTAGATGCCATCCTGGTGTGAGACATTGATATATAAGCTGGTAACATCCAAGGAGCCTAGGAAGCTGTTGCTGAGAAGGTGATCTGTTTTTAAGTTTGCATAGAAAGTCTGTTGTGTCTTGGACAAAACTCGATCTTTCTGATGTTTATGATGGTTCCTCAAATGGAGGTTGGAAGATGGTACATACAAAGCTGAAATTGAGTTCTGTAAGCAGCTTTAACCTTATGATTAATGTCTTTAATATGTTTTTAGGAAAAGATATTTGGTTTGGGGAAATAATAGTAATAAAATTCATTCTCAAAGATTGGGAAATAATAAATTGTGTAGAATTATTGTGTTGACCAGAAAGTCTAACATAGATTTAAGAACAAAATTTTAAATAAAATGGCAAGGCCCATAGCAGAAAAAATAGGTAAGGAAAGTTGTAGCTTGAGTGGGGTCCATCAAAGATAGTATGACTGGTATAAAGAGTACAAAACAGATGATGCATGTTCTGTTTTTTAGCAGCAGGACAATACTAAATTATGAACAAATATTTCCCTGGGGAGTGAATTCCAGGTTACATATGAGTATAAAGTAGGAGTCCTTGTGAGAGTTGTTCTGATGAGAGTACATAGCAACTCCAGATATTTATACCATATACAAAACTTTAAAGGTGTTTTCACAATAGTGTATACATCAGGTCTGTGCATAAAATCTGAATTATGTTTGGAAGCAGTAAAAACTAGTGGAATATTTATAGGACTGAAAATGAGGAATCTGAGAACTGTCATTCATTTGCTATGGGAATTCAAATGGGTCATCTTTCTTTTTGTTGTCCTTGTTTTATTTTATGAAAGACTCGCCATATGGAACTTCATAAAAAAGGTTTACCTTTCTGTAGGTTTCTTTTTTTTAAGTTTGTCCAGTTTAATGGAGAATTATATTCCTGTTACAAAATTCTAGATCCTGGCTTAAAATACGTTCTATCATTCTCTATGAAGTAGTTTTCAGACTGCATTTTGTAGAGTTCTCTTGATTTAATCCTTTTAAATCAAGCAAGACTGTTTCATGAGGCTCAGACCTCATCAGTAAAATTAGTTATATTTCCTTGCCACATAAGAATAATTAGCTTGGACTTGGTTCTGTCTTTTACAGCCAGAACCTACAGGTTCCCATGAGAATGGAGTGCATAGGTGTTTTTTTCCAGCCATGGTCCCATAACTTCAGAAGAGCAGGGAGAAGCATATTAGAATAACGGTTATGCTAGCCTTTAAATAGGCTGCTCAACACTTAATGTGCTGAGTAGGCTAATGAGTAAGAGCATACTGGACAATGGTGCTGGCCCTATCTTCTGTGGGGGTGTCCTCTAACACCAGTGTAGTACCTTGAACAGGCAGGCAGAACCCATTGCGATCTAGCCTTTCGCAGTGTTGAACTGATGTTATTATTGTGATGGTCCAAGAAATATGCAAGAGGCAAGAATTCATGTGGGTGATAAGTTAAATTGAACTAATTGCATGGTTGGGGTAGTGATGGACAATCAATCTAGCCTTTGACATTCATGGACATCAATGGTGACCTACATCAATCTAGCTCTGGATGTTCCAACAACTTAGCAAAGATGAATAATGCCATGTAAAGCTATTGACACATTACATTTTTAGGACTGTGTATATGTATACCCTTGCAGACATTTAGAAAACTTGTACAAAAATGGTGGATCCACTAAAGAAAGTTCCTTTTTCAATAAAGAACACTGTAGCACCACATGTGATGTGCCCCTACAGGGGGTCTCTTCAACTCTCAGCATCCCAGAGTCTTCCACTCTTCCTTCTTGAACTCTCAAGGAGGAGGGAGAGAAAGTAGCGGGTTCTCAACCAGCTCATCCAGCTGTGTTGAGTTGTCACAAAGCCCTGCTGAGCTTTATGGCCAAAATGGAGAGACTTTGTCACAGAGAAAAGTTTTGTCACAGTTTTTAAAGGTGATCAGATTCTGACTCATGCTTACCTCCTTCTCAGGAAGTTCTGTTAAATCCTTGTGTACCTTGTTGTAACCTTGTGTGCCATGTATAGCTGCAGTCCAAAACTTTAATCTGTTATTAAGAGATTAAAATAAATGATCTAGAATTGCCACAGAAATTCGTGTAATTTTGGTGAAATCTATTTTTAAGCATCTACTCAGAGACTAACAAACACGGGATGCTTAGCAACTTTCTAATAACAATAGAATAAAGTAAAACCCAGGTCAATATTGCAACATTTTCAGAGCTACTTGCAAACAAAATAACCAGCATGGTTTTCTACAAAGTGCCTCTGAATCAGATTGAAGTTTATATATATAATGACTACCAATAGTTCCAAGAAAGTCAATTCAGATCTAGTGAAGATATAGAAGATACAGGAAGATATTGAATGTGTGGATTCCAGTGATCTGTGCTAATATATAACATAACTGGATGTGGCAAATTACTTGCAGCAGATGATGGGATTTTTTTTTTTTTCGGACAAATGATATACATGAACTGCTAAGGATTGTTCCTGAACTGTTTGCTGTACCTGTGTGAATTTGCTGTTCAGTATTCACAAATAAGAGAGGTTACTAGACACAGTAGGTGCCTACAGCTACTTGTTGTACAAGTGGCTTAAAGTAAGCTGTTCATGCAGTTTACTTTAAGCCACTTGACTGTATATGCCACTCCTGGTCTACAATCATTTGATAGTACCAAGAGTTGCGGGGAACCCAGTGTAAGTAATTTATGCTCAGGAAAAAGGAAGAAAGGATCGGAGGTTGGGGCCTACCAGTTCTGCAAGGGGAATTGGTGAGATTAAGTGCATTGGTGGATCTGTAGTGGGATTGGTTGGTCTGTAATGTGGGGGAGTAGCCTGTCTGGGAGTTGCGGGGTGGGAGGTGATGGGAGCTAAAATAGTTTGATCAGGATTTAGGGGTAGGTATAACACAGCACCAGGACTTAGGCAAGCAGATGGGCTTTCCCAGTTCTGGGCAGCGCTTCAAATGTATATAGGCATTTAATAGTTTGGGTTAACCTGTTCCCAGTCTAAGTTCATCTCCTCAGATGAACTAATATAGTTCAGGTCCATCCTTTTTTTGTCCATTTTGTCTGAACAGCTACACAGATAGGCATTTACATTGCTCTAACCCTAGTTAGGGTGATCTAAACGTAATGCCTATACATATGTAGCCTGCCTGTTATGCTCCTGATTATCTGTACTGCATTCAGGCCTCACCCTTTTTTCTAGAGCCAAGTACTTAGTGAAAAATATAACTTGTGGGTCTTTCTTCTTCATCTTGTTTCCTCCTCTTCAGTTCTTCTTCCCCAGTTGTTTAGATTTTAAAATATTTAAGAGGCAAAGTTTGCTGCGTTTATTCATATTACATAGTGTCTTACTTTGTGGTTCCACAGAAATAACAATGATTATTTGTACAGCAAAGTACAAACCAATGTGGCAGAACTGAATATATAGTTCTTGGGAAAAGACAAGCCAGAGAAAGTATGCAATAGCATGTTAGTTTTTGTCCTCTCTTATCTCTTGCATTAATAATTATTAAACTATGTAATAGTTATCAAGGGAATTTTCCTTTACATAAGACTTGGCATAATAATCCTGATCAGAAGTTCATCTAATTTAGTATTCCATCTACAACAATGACAGATAGTGGATGCTATAAAAGAATATTAGAAACTAGGAATGTTCAGAGTGGTTTATCACCTTTCATAACTTCCCAGTCACCAGCAATAAGTTATGATAACCTGCTACGTTTAATATCCCCTGATAGACCTGTTCTCTATAAATATGACTAATCTCTTTTTGAATCTAGTCATCTTACTGGCTGCCACAACATCCTGGTGCAATGAGTTCTACCTTTTCATTATATATTATATGAAAAATTACTTCCTTATGTTTGTTTTAAGACTGCTTCCATAGTAATTTAAGTGGACACCCTCTAGTTCTTGCTATTGGCTCTAGATTTAGGACCCAGAGGCCTTGTCAACCATGACCTTTCCATTCAATAATAGGCAAATTTATTGATACACAGTGATGACAGAAAAGAAGCAATACAAACAATCAAGCAATTCTATATATCTGCCAAATCCTAGAGCTATCATCAGAGTCCAAGTACATCTCGTCAGGACGCAGGCTCCACTCTGAGGCTCTCTCTCTTAGGTGTCAGATTCAGCAGTCCGGAGGTGGGATCCAGAGGCCCACAGCCCCCCTCAAGTGAGGTACATGAGACGAGCTGCTAGTATGTCCTCTGTCCATGGGGACCCTTCTTGGGGTATAGGGATGGAGAGAAGGACAGGGAGGGACAAGACAAAGGGAGAGACCAGTAGGGACCCTTTGTTATTCTCAAGTCTCTGCTTTTGTGTTCTCCTTCCCCCTTGATGATTCCTGGTGACTCTTGATCCATGACTCTCTCTGGTTGGTTGTCTCTCTGTGGTCAAACATCCATGTAGCCTTCCAGGCCTTTCCCTAATTTGGTCTGTTTCCCCCAAACTGGGACTCAGGCCCCCTTCCTTCTCTGGGGCCTTGTAGTTGGTGCCAGTTATCTCATGTTATGAAACAGTATGGTACATATCTTTCTCTTTCCCAGGCTGTCCATTCAACCATTGGCCTTGTTGTGTTAGACAGCCTGTCTGCTTTCAGGGCCATGGAATACTTTTTGTGCAAGACCCAAGATCTTTAGAAATCAGTTAATTCCTGCTGCCCATCTTGAACCCTTATAATGTATATGTCTATACAAGTTTGCCTTGATTTATGCAGTACATGCATTCCCGGAGAATGGTGCATAAATCAAATTTGCATGCAGTGAACCCACTTTACAATGTAACTAATAGGAATAGGCTCCCATGGGTGAGGGAGAGAGGGAGGGAAGGAAGGAGGCTGGGACTAGGGAAGGGGTGTGGGGAGGGGTGCTGCTCCTGGGGCTGCACAAGGCAGCAGAGCAAAGGGAACAGAGCAACACTCACCCCTGGCCCATCTGCAGCAGCCCCAGGATTGGTCAGTGCCAGCTGCCTGCAGTCACTAGGCTGCACCGTGCTCTGCCTGTCCCTCTGTGCCTGGGCTCCACCTGTCCCCACTCACCTCTGCTCCTGGGCTGCTCCATGCCCTAATACAGACAGCTGGTGTCAGCTGCTCCTGGGGCTGCTCCAGCATGGGCTGGGGTAAGAACGGGCAAGCGGAGCCCTGGGTGGTGTGGGGCATGGCACTCAGCCCAGTCCCTGCTGCAGCAACTGCAGGAGCAGCTGACACCAGCTACCTGCAGCCACTGGGCTGCACCATGCCCTGAACACCGCAGGGCTTTGTCTGTCCCCACTCACCCTAGCTCCTGCTGCAGCAGCCCTGGGAGTGGCCAATGCCAGCTGCCTGCACCAGGGCACAGTGCAGCCCAGGAGCAGAGGTGAGTGGGGGCAGGCACAGCACAGTGCATTCCAGCAGCTGCAGGTAGCTGGTGCCAGCCACTCCTGGGGCTGCTGCAGCTGGAACTGGGGTGAGGGCCATGCCCCGTGCTGCCCGGGTCTCCACTTATCTGCACTCACCTCATCCCATGCTGGAGCAGCCAACACCAGCTGCCTGTACCAGGGCATGGTATAGCCTAGGAGCAGAGGTGAGTGGGGACAAGTGGAGCCCAGGCACAGGGGGACAGTGTATCCAGTGGCTGCAGGCAGCTAGTGCCAGCAGCTCCCGGAGTTGCTGCAGCTGGGGCTGGGGTGAGTGGGGCCACGGCCCTTTCCCCTCCCCCTGCAGACTTACCTGTTTGGGTAGGTGAGGCATCTATGCTGATTGCATAAGAGCTAATCTACCTTTGCATACAACAAATTATGGGTCTAAATATGCTCATCACATAAGAGCGAATTTGCATATAAAGAACCCGCATAAATCAAGACAAACCTGTACCTATAAGCCAAGTCCCAAAAAACCAAACCTTTAAATACCATTTCTAAGCCAACACTTGCATTATAAGATATAGCAAGTAGAAATTACTTATTTATCTTTTTCACATTCGTACAGCAAAGTACAAATCACTGTGACAGAACTAAATCCATTGTTCCTGGGAAAGGTAAGCAAATGAAAATGTGGAATTTAGAATCAGAAACAATGGTGTTAGCAGAGTTTGAATTTATAGACCAATAATATCTCCTTTTCCGCTACCCTCCCTCAGCAATAAGCTTGAAGAATCCCAGACTTCTCAATCTCACCTTGTTTGGAAGCCATGCCCCAATCACTTCCTCTCTTCTCTGTATCTTTTCTGGTTCTGATACCCACTTTTTGATGCAAGGGGGGAAGAGAGGTCCTTAAACAAACAAACAATTTAAAAACAAGTTGTTGTTTGGATAGTTCCAGTATTTTAGATCTATAAATAACTAAAAATATTTTCTAGCTGCTTTGGAATGACAGCTTAGGACAGATAAAATAACAAAAAAGAAATAGAAAGTACATATGGTGAGGACAGAGCATATTACATTTTTTGTTTACTGAGAATGCCTTGGTAATTTTTATCATCAAGCTTAAATAAATGCAAGGTTGGCATAATTTCAAATACAGACGCACAAGCATGGTAGGATTAATAAGTGGACACTTCAGATTTCCTCAGTAAAATCACAGGTCCGTAATAACTAGAGCCCCGGAGTGCCCACGCATTATTCTGCTCTAAATGTGACTTTGTGTTTATTAATTGTAACAGCATACAGAATAAGCTTCCAGAGAAGATAGAGGCAAGCCTGGAAGTGAAGCTGGTTTAAGAAAGGGCAGGTTTCATAGGTAACAAATGATAAAACATTCATTAAGAAACAAAGCACGTTTGTTCCTGAATCTAAATTGCATATTAATTTGGGGTCTTCTTGCCCCTTTCCTTTTTTTTAAATAATTGAGTAAGTTATATATACAATTAAGAAGAATAATGGAATTGTGCCTTCCATTTGGTGACTGATAATAGAAAACTTGACAAATGGTAACATTTAAAAATACAATTAAAAATGTTATCTGAATGCCCAAAAGTTTCATCTTAAACAACTATCAAAAATGAAATTGTTGTCAGTAACCCACCTAAAATTGTTCTTCACAGAGTTGTAATACAAAATTACATTTAAAAAATAATATTTCAAAATGAAGGTGGGTAAATGACTATGAACCAGGTAATGATTTGAACATTTGCATCAAATGCCACAAATAGTTCTTTTGATTTCAGTGCATCTATTTTGAGGAAAGAAATGGTAGAATGTGGGTAGAACCCTGTTTTGTTTTATTTGTTGTATTTTAACACACTCATTACCTGGATTTTCAGATGGCAAATTGATCAATCTGAAGTGAGCTTCAGCTCATGAATATATAGGGCATAAGCTTTCGCTTCTCCCCCATTAATCCCCATAGCACTCCAGGAGATACTCTACTAAAGGAAGAGCCAGATTCAGCCCCATAGAAAAGCTTCTTCTATTGGCCCTTTGCTGTGATTGCAGGTATCTCTAAATTCAAATTACAAAATGCTTGAAGAGTTGGTCGATTTAATATAACTGTGTTTTAAAAATTGACTTTTGGCCTTTATAGCTGCCACTTGTTTTGTTTCTAATTATTTGTGTAGTTATTTTGTAACTATTTGGGATATTTGACAATTTTTGACTGTGGTCAAATAATAGGCAGTCAGTTGCATTATCTGACCAAAGGCGGGGTAGAGTTGCATCTTACAAATAAATTATATATAAATATATATAAAATTTAAATATATAGTTTGGTATGTGGTATCTGGTACCACACATTTAGCCTTTTTCCACACTGCAAGGAGCCATGTGGGGTTTGGGTTTTTGTTTTGTTTTGTTTTTTGACCCCTGTATATCCAGGGGTAAAGAAAAACAGTGCAAAGAAAAGTGGAGTGGCCCATATGGGGACAGTATGTGGAGCCTCAAAACTGGAGTCTGGCCAGCCAGAGTCACACTGGCTCCAAGGCTCCAAGTGGCAGGATGGCAGGTGCTGCACCCCCCAAAACCCCAGGTAAGGTTGTCCCCAGCCTCCCCTACCCCACCCCACCTAGGGTAATCTGCTGCAGGTGTTCCCTGGGGACATCTAGTAGTGGCACAAAGTGTCCCACTGCTAATCGTTCCCAGGAAACCAAACATCGACGCTTACGTGGGTGCAGCCTATGGGTAAGACTTTACACTGATGTGAATTTGGAAGAACTTGGTATATCCAAATGGCATTAGTTTAGAAGTGGTGGCATTTTGAGCACTTGGTATGTCACTGTTGTGATGACATTTTTCAAGGCTTAAACTATTCAAATTGAAAAGAAAAAAGATTTGAGTTCAATAAGAATGACGGTTAAACCAAATAGTACAAAAACTGATCTGCCAAGTCCTGAAGTTGACTGCAGATCAGCTTATCTGCACTTCTGTAAAAAGAAATATAAATGACATTTGTGCATAATTCTTCTAAAGCACTTTAAAAGGAAATTTAGAATGCATAAAAGATGCCTAATTGACTATCTTAGAAAATAAATACCAAAGAAAAACACGGATCTTAGAGTGCCACTTCTTCACTGTCCTGTCATAAACTTAATCTAGAAGCTTTGCTCTGAACGGATCTTTCAAAACTTCAGTGTCCCAACATTTGATGCGTTCTTTGTTTTCAAGCCCCAGCTTCTAGGTGTTATGCAGTAATTATGGCTTTTTTTTTTCTTTTTTTTTTTAAATCTAGGCATCTGGCATCCTTTCTGCACTATGGAGAAAAGTTTTCAAAAATAAACCCTAAAGTTGCAAACCTAGAAGGTGAATGCGAAGAATGCTTTTTAGATGCAACTTTTAAACGTTTTTGGATTCCTGGAGTTGGCTATACTGTTCTTTTGCCTGAGAATTAACTAGGCAAAACTCATTTACACTAGACAGGTGTAAATATGTTTCTTGCTAACGTGCTAATGCCAAAGGATATTAGTCAGGTTCTCCCCAAGTAATACTATAGAATTTTAGTCTGTAGGCTCCTTGGAATTGCAGTTATTATGCACGCCTTCCTGGGACTCCTTCATCCTATGCAGCATCTGCCTAAGAGGCAGTTGAACATTCAGGCTCACTTCTTCAGTTATTTCATAAAATCTAATGTTTTGGCACACATGCACACGTGCACACAACTTTAAAAGAATATTAATAAGATAGCAACCTTTAGGAAGTGCTGTAGTTTTTGTTGCTTATGTACCCTTAATTTACTGCTACGTTCCTCCTTCTTTGTCTCTTATGTATGCTTTATGATGCAGTTTAGAATCATAAAGCAAATTTATTTCATGAGCACACATTCATTTCCACAGGACCCATGCCTCATTCAATGCACAGAATCGATAGTGAAAATTTAATAGCTGCTATTCTTCAGCATTCTGTTTCTCTTTGTTCATTCAATGAAGTCCCCATGCAATTATTTAGACCATGAACTGAATATAAAAGTATTTCCTCATGGCTTTTCTAAAGTGCTCCCCACTCCTTCACAAATATTGATTTAGTTTGTTTCCATAGTAACTTGTTATGGAGTGAGGTATTGTCCCCTTATACAAAGGGGGGTGGGAAATGAGGTACAGAAAATATACTGTCAAAGGGGTTCACTAATTATGGGTTTCTAATCTGAGATCATGAGTTGATTTTTTCAGACTAGTTAGCATTATTCATAAATGTACATGTTCATAACATAGCCCCTATTGATTGACTTCAGTAGTAGTTGCAAGTACTGAGCCCTTCAGCAAATCTGATTCCTGGGTCTCAAGCTGGGCACTAAATTCCAGTCATCAGTGTAACATTCAATTGTCTTGACCAGCAGACCCTCATTCACTCAGTTTAATTCACTACAGACCTTCCACCTTCTGCAACAAATGAAACAGGGTCCTGAAGGCAACAGCCTTGTTCACTACACAACTCTGATTCTCCCCAACTTCTAGAGAAGAAGTTCATACTTTTCACTATCTGAGCAAAAATGTGATCATATAATACAGATGAGACTTCCATTAAAATTGCACAGGCAACCGTTCTGGCATTTAGTATCTCTTATGTTCTACGTTGCACCCTGAATGTTTTATTATAGTTCGTGTTTTTAAATGCATGCATTTAAACTCTTAGGATTTCCTATTATAAACTAAAAATAAGACGAGATTTTAACATTTGGGAACAAGTGTCAGATTTCAAATGTTAAATTAAATTCCAAACGTTGAATTTCATATTCTGCTTTCTTACCCACAAGAAGAAAATTTCTGTCCTCTTATTTCCTATATTCTACTTACTTTTCTACTCAGCTTTAAAGTTCTAATAAAATATTCTGTTTTACAACCATTGATGCCTTATGCATTTTTTCCTTTCATAATTAGAGTCCTAGGTCTAGATTCTGTTTCACCTATTGAGTATTTAAGAGCACATATGCACCTAAGTCCAATTCTAGTACAATGTGTGAAAGCAGTGGTACACCGCATGTTAGAACAGTTATCTCAGACTGTCTTACAACTCTAAAACTGTACCAGTGCGGTTACCATGCAGTTGGTTTTCTTTCTCATTCCTCCATAAGATCCATCACACTGGAAGTTCTTATCCCCGTCACTCATGTGCCCATGTAGCTACCACATCAGGGTCCTAGAGTTGGAAGACAACTACCTAGTTGTCCAGGTACTACCTAGTTGTCTTCCAACTCTACAAAGCCATGTAAAAGAACCATAATTGTAATATTTTCTCTATGGTCTACTTGTGTGGAAGAGCTATTGCTAGTGACATTCATAACATGTCAACTAGTAAAGTTAGTGATAGACTTACTGAATCTTGCATAGCTTTTGTAATTTAATACCAAACTTACAAGTTCTTTTCTTTACTTTATTGAGATCTGTCACTGGCCTATAGCAAATTTCTGTGGATGCTTCTGTTTTTCTGCTAGCTGTATTATTTTATTAACAGCTAGAATGATGGTAACCTGAGGGGTTAAATGTCCTTAGTTATGGTGGTGCTGGTAATTTCTAGTAAGGGGGAGTACTAATCATGCAGCAAGACTAGATGCTATATATTGAACATAAATTCTGTTTCAAGTCAGTCAGTCAATCTCACCAAAAAAAAAACGTTCTCAGACCTCAGTTCTAAGCCCTATGAAAGCAGGTAGCTATAATGTGATTTCTGTACACCCATTTTTGCTCTTTTACATTCTTTGGGCAGTGGGCTCAATTCTTTCCGAACTCCCTTCTCCCATAGAAATCAATAGGAGTTTTGGATGTGCAAAGAATGCAAAATCAAAAAGCTGACTTTTCTGGCGCTCCTAGCAATCTTTTATATTTTCCTCTCTCAGAAATGCAGAGGTTTCCCACTAACAGAAATGGGAGGGCCGTGGCAGAAAAGGGAGTGAGAAAGATGTCCTTGAGAGAATTTGGTGCAGATTCCATCTAAATTATTTTTAGGCATATTCCCCAATATTGACTCGGTTTTGCCTTTCCTGTCACTTTCCTTATCTTGGTAAATGGTATAAAGTTCCTTGTATCAATCAATTACTACTGTATATTACAAATAAATATTCTTTGTAAGCACTAGCAAAGGTATTGACATGAACATAATTAGGCATAACAGTCAGTAGAAGTTTTATCAAATAGAAATAAAATATATGTATATTTTCTTCCCTCTCTTAATTTTATGTTTTTTTTCCCCTCTGTGGTCCATCTTGCAGTTGTTGAATTATCTGCTGTACTGAATACTGTCAAAAGAAAAAATCATAAATAAGATTTTTTTTTCTGAAAATGAAATAAGAAGCTGTAGGTAGAATTCATTTCACTATTTCAGTATGAAACTGCTGTCACATGTACTCACTTTCTAATGTGTTTTCTCAGTCAGCCATCTGTAAGCTTCCACTTGGTATGAACACTGCGGCATAGCAGTTTATTGTGAAATACTATATAATGTCATCATGTCTTAAAATATCCACAGTACATATTGTGCAACTACAAACTATATAAATAGTAGGGAGGATGGAACTGACGCTTCTATAAAACAGTCTTTGTTGAACCATGCATAATAGGCAACAGTGAGATGGAACAAGTTTGATCAAGTGTAGGTTTCATTGTGTGCAGCTTTTAAAGTAATACTGTAAACACATCCAGGCTTTTAAAAAATATAATAATAAGAAAATCTTACAGAGGTTTAGCTGAGGATGTGTTAAAGTGAGATGAAAAGTGGAATGAACAAGAAGTGTTTTGTATTGTTAATCTAAAAGTGGAATAAAAAAAATACAAGAAAAGCTTTGCAATAGGAAAAGGTAATGGAACAATGGTATTAACTCCATAGTTAGAGAACCTACTGTTTTTGACTGTAGGTCTTATTTTTATCCACCCTGTGGCTCTATTGCTGCTCAGACTGTCTGGCTAAAAATAGCTAGGCTTACCTCTGGGAAAAACAAGGTTGGTTGGTTGTTTTTTGCCCTGCATTGTTTGAGGGAAAATTGGTTGAAATATTATTTAAGTTACTCCTGTGACACTAGATTTGGGTCAGGAAATCTGAGCTCTGTGCCTGGCTGTGCAACAGACTTAAAGTGTGATCTCAAGTCAGTCACTAAATCTCAGAGCTTCATTTCTCCATGGTTAACTTTAGATAAATGCTGGGATGTTGGGAAGGTAACTCCAGTTATTTTTCTGCATAGCACTCATCTGTTATGTGGCCTTAATAGTGAAGCAATACACAATATCTTCAGGTGAAGCTCTTTTACCTACCAATTCATATTTGCATTGAACCAATACTGGAAAAAGTAAACACATCTAATTTCCCTTAATGAAGCAGTTTGATTTTTTTTTCCCATTAGAATTTGATGATTGATGGGTAAGTCCAGGATTTTATAAAGGGGGATGTGGGAGCAGCGACTGGCACTGAAGAGGTGGCAGTACACCTGCTCCCAGCCTTCTTCCTTCCTCCACCACCAGGGCAGGCAGACCGTGTCACAGTCCCTCAGTCAAGTAAAAATCTTCCCTTCCTTCCCCTCTCCCTTTCTCTTCACACTCAACAATACATCACATTCCCTCCTCTGTTTGCGGCTGCTGCTGCTCCACTCATTGGAGTGGGGCAGCTCCAGAGACACTTCTGCCCCTTTTCAGCTTGGCCAGAGACCAGAGTGGAAGCAGTGGCAGTGGGTGGGTTCCCTTCTGCTGTGCCTGCTTATGGGCAGGCAGGGATCATCCAGGGGGAACCAGACCAGGATGAAGAACCTGACTGCCACTGCTTGTATCCCCAAGTAAGCCCAGCTCCCTGCAGTGCCCAGCAGGAGTAGTTCTGGAAACCTGCCTCACCCCTGCCCTCGAGGGGCAGCCAGAAGTAGTGGTGGTGTCGGAGGG
The DNA here is from genome assembly GCF_052110815.1 of Crocodylus siamensis. NCBI lineage: Eukaryota > Metazoa > Chordata > Crocodylia > Crocodylidae > Crocodylus > Crocodylus siamensis. The sequence continues at coordinate 210,475,909 of NC_143397.1, forward strand.
GATGTGCCATTGAACATGGAAAGGAAGGGACGGGGTGAATTCTTATCCAGTTTGGGGACTTCAAATATGTCCTCAGCTGCGGTTCCTGCAGCACTGTCCACTGAAAGGGGGATGTGTCCACTCTGCTGCACCCTCACCAGGTCCATCCTGTGATGATTCATTTCCAAACTAAGATTATTTTTTACATGGGTGTGAAGAGATTAAACTAAGCACTAAACCGTGTTCTTTTATTTTGTTCCTACACTGTTAAACCAATTATTCCCATCCTTATACATGGGAGCATATAAGGCCTCAGTTGTGGGTATTCAACAGCACTACTCAAGATCATTTCCTGTAGGACTTGCATACATTTCAAATCGAGGTAAATTTTTAATAGTGTCTAATGTCTTTTAGGGTCTCAGTGGTTGAACATTATTGTTGCCTCTATAAAATGTTGTTATAGTTGCATATCTCTCAAACTATGTGCAGCCTGTATTTGAATAAATTATATAATAAGAACTCTTTAGAGCCTGCAATGTTGCCTTGTGTATGCAAGCTTAGAACTCTCCTGCTGATTCAACCTAGTAGCGAAAATTAGTGTATTTATCTCATTAAGGGAAATATGATAAAGAAAACTTTGATTACCCCTCTGAGGAGACAACTACTAGAAAAGAGACACTCAGGGGAAAGAGTCACCCAAAGAGACACCCAAGGGAAAATCATCTTTGACTTTGGTTATTAGAAGCTTGGATGTGAGAACAAAGAGAAATATTCAAGAGCATAGTCTTCCTTCAGATTTCTGATGCCTCTTTAAATTGTAGATTTAGGAGAAACCTTAGGAAAGAAGGTTTATAGTAGGAGGTTTATATCCATGAGCAGTATATGGTAGTTTCTTAGAACTAAGTTCATATTTAAAATGTTAATGATGGACCTTATGGGCTGAAGTCTGAAGCTAAACAGGGCAGTTTTACGGTTATTCTTGTAATCTATATTACCCATGCATAACTTTTTTAAAGTGTGTAGGAAGCATGAGGTTCTTTAAATATTCATTCATCATGACTTAGTGATTTATTTCTCAGCTTATATGTAAAGAAATATATAAATCAAGGAATATTGTCATTAAAATATCTCTCATCTTCAGTGATAACTAACACATGATATCTTAAGAATTTTATTTTTGTGTATCAAGATTGAGACTATGATAACCAATCTTTCATGCCAATCATGAATTCATCATTGGGAGACTTCAAATAAAAGATCTATATTCTACTATCTATAGACTTGTTTTTAATTAATACATAATTCTGAAGAACTACATTGTGTTTCTTACTTGTACAAGGGTACTCAAGGGTAAACATAAGAGCAAAATCTAATCACTTTACTGACTGTAATACAAATATATTTTAAACAGACTCCTTTTGAATTCTATAAAATGTTTCATAAACTTTGGTTAAATGGAGCCTGAATTCTTCAACATAACTTTAATCTTGCATTACTTACATTGCTATATGCATCAGCCTGATTTCTGTCAGGACAGTTGAGCAAGGCTTTTTAGTTAGTCTGAGGAAAATACTCAACAAACACCTATGCAAATACATGCCTACAGTTTTCTTCTACCACTCCAGTAAGTTCAAATATTATGTCAGATCCAGTTAGCTCCCTAAACCAACCCAATAATAAAATTTAATTTGTTTTAATGTGACTTCTTTTTTAGTCTTTCTGGAATTGTAATAACCAAGGATTAGTAGTGCCTTTCTTTGGTGTGTGTGTGCATGTGCTTATCTCTGCATAGATCAGCTTTAATTTTGAACCCGACATGTATATAGAAACCAAAATCTTGAGTATTATTTTCTTTTGGACATTGTCTCCAGCTTGTTCCTATAGAGAATATACAATGAGAAACTATAGCCCCCTCTAAAATCAAGGGCATTGCTTTCCTTTTTATTTTATTTAGGAAAAAAGTGGGTGGTTCTACTTCTTACTGAAAGTTGTAATGTTGTAAATTTTATTCTGAATATTTTTTCAGTAATAATTGGTCGAATTAATTTGTAACCATGTCTGTCTTTTATGAATAGTATGATGAATCTTGGGAATCTAGGGCTGCATATACACCTTCAAATAATGTAGAAGAATTCTCCCAGGTTTGTTCTCCTGAGAGAAAAACGTATCCAGAGCCACATGTACGGACATTCAAATACTGAGATTGGAAAGCTTGTGGTACTGACACTGTGAAACCAGGAGAGAGTGGAGAGAGGGGGAGGAGCTGTGCACACATCTCAGCATTCTCTGCAGACTCACTTAGTCTGCCTGGTGACAAATGACAATACTATATAGGACAGTCCTGATTAACTGATCCAGACTCTCCATGGTCAGCCTGTGTTCCTCTGCAGCACAATGTAGGAATAGAGAATGGGGAGTCTTCTGTTCACTGCTCGAACAGCGAAGTCTAGTGACTGACACAGTCTCCTTCAGGTGGGGAGGTTACTGGAGGGTTATGTTCTCTTTGAAGAGAAGCCACAGCATGTACAGACACTTTCTCTCCCAGGATAAATTCTTCTAGGAATGATTTAACCCTGATTGTCCCCAGGTTGTTTTTTTCCTGGAGTGGGCATTTGTATTCTGAGTGAAAATGCTCATGATGGTTTCTCCTATGAGAGAAGCAACTCTCCCAGGACAAATTGAATGTTTGTACAAAGCCTAGGTGTCTTGGCAGCTCACCTGTCCTCTTCCCAGTAAATTATTCCATATATTTATTAAACTTTGCATAAAACAATTCTTCCTGAATTCCTTACTTCCTCATAGTTGCCTAATTTTGAGATTGCCCCTTAGTTTTTTTGCTGGATGTAACATAAGATCTATGTGACTTCAAAAATATTTATCAAGTGAAAATGAACCCAATTCCTCTAACTGTACTTGCTGAAACCTCATCGTGCCTCTTTGAGGTAATGGCATCCTCCTTATGCTACAGTGATTGGCACTGCAGATCATGCATTAGGTACATTAGAAAGAAAAGTTTTAAATAATTATCCTATAACCTATTGGTTTTGGCCTGTTTCTGTTCATTCCCTTTATTGACATTTGAGATGTCAACTAACTTTCGAAAAAAATTTTTTTGAGAAATTGTACCTGTCCTATGTGCAAAATGGGCTTAATTGAAAACGCTCAAAAATACAAATTTAACCACTGGCACTGTTATATGCCCCCATAAAATAGTTTATGCAAAATTTCCTGTCTTCCAGCTAATGTATTTTGCATTAACTAATACAATACTTTTCCTGAGACCAACACTTTTTTATAGAGCTCCTCAAAGATGACAGCCCTGTTTCAACTTTTGAAGTTAGGAAATTTGATCTTGTATATGTTAGAGTTAAAAAAAAATGTAGTGTCACAAAAAAAGGGAGATTATGGATTCAGGGAAAGCAGATACTTAAACCAGAAGGTTTTTTTCCCCAGCCTAAGCTAATGTCTTAATGACTTAAGCAGAGCAGTTTTATTTTTCCTCTCTCTTCTCTCATTATCTACCTCCAAAATAAAATCTTCCAGAAATGTTTTATCATGAAGTTGATTTGTCTCTACAAATGATTTAGGCTTTAAAACAGCACATTTTTGCCCAAATTGCATTGTGGCAAAAATGTTTTGACCAGCCCAACCTTCTATTTTGTTCCATGGTACTTTCGTATTTTAGTAATTTCAAGTAAAAACAGGAACAGAAGAGCAGCCATTGAGTCTGCCACCCTATCTCTTATTCAGGCAAAGGAACCTTTGTTAAGAATTTCCTAGCACACAGTAGCCAGCTGTGACTGATTATATTCTACTGTAGCTTTTGGTCCTTTCTGGTTTACCAAAGGAGGTTAGCAGGGAGAGAAAGAAGTGAGAGCTAAAAATAGCATCTGTCATGCATGTTCAGTAAGTACAGGTTTCCCTCGCTTTATGCTGTACATGCATTCCTGGAAAATAGTGCATAACTCAAATTTGTATAAAGGGAACCCACTGTACAATGTAACAAATAGGGATACGTCCCAAGACCTCAACTGTACTGATCCCCAGACACCATTTCCATCACTTTTACAAGGCAATTTTGGTACTCACCAACACAGTACACACAAGCACAGGGTGGTGGTGAATGTTACCATAATGGGGATGGCAACTACAGAAACATGCGTCACAGATAATGAGTGAGGAGCACAGAACTACACGGGAGACTATATTTTGGCGCATGTCACTCCCACAATGCACCACACAAAGCAGCTGACTGCGGGCTTCCACCACACTGATTGCACAAGAGTGAATTATTTTTTGGTATTAAAATGGCTTTGCATAAGAATCCATTTGGACATACAGAACCCGCATAAAGCAAGGGAAACTTGTATGGCATAAAGATTTTGATGAACCACAGCCTTTTCTCTAACTTCCTTTTGCATCATACCAAAATTAAATTTGGTGTGATTTTGGAATAATTTTAGCAGACTCTTATTATAGAAGGTAAGAAGATGATAATCCATCCATGCTCTGCTATCATATGTCTCCTGTAAAAATAAAATTAAACTTGTTTGGTTTGTGTGTGTTCCCAACACACAGTTTTAGTGAGAGGCAATTCTGAAATTTCAGGGATTATTAATAGTGATACATTAGATATTTATTAGCCATTTGCTTGTTAAAGAATTTCATTTCTTAGAATGACAGTTTGAGATTGAACTTTTCAGGACAACTGCTAAATGTTCATGCTTTGGAAAGTGATTGTTCATTTGGACAAGGTTATTTCAAATCCTTGTTTTAGCTATTGTAACTAGACTGCCTGTATTTCTCACAGCTCCATGCAAATTAATTGTATCCTTTTACACTCATCTCCACCAGCCCAAATGTTTATATTAACACCTGAGGATTTATAGGTCAAATGATAACAACCAAAAAAAGAACAAGATTTTTGGTACTCTCAGACATCTTAATTCTGCTCAGATTCCAATCAGCATTCCACCCTCAATAAATATACATCACAGCATTGCACAGCTTTGTGTCAGATATAATGGGGCAAAATGGCAGAAAGAAGCAAAGAAAACATGAACTAGTGCAAATCTATGTAGTCCCTTACTGGGCCAGAGACCACATGTAGAAAGATTCTGCTTCTTGCCACAGAACTTCTCTTTCCTGAAGGAGACAGTTCTGCAAGAGGATATTCCAGTGAAAGCCTTCACTTCATGCTATGTATTTTGCCTAAAATATTTTCCAAAACCCCCAACATAAGGAAAATGCATCCAATAATAAACACTCTACTGAAATTCTACCAGTGTTATCCACATGAGAGTGCTAAAGGAGGTAGCATTTCAATCCCCATGTCATCTAGATCTGCACCAGGCAAGGTTTTGTAGAAGCTTAAAATATGTCAGACGTCAGTACTTCAGTCAGTCTGCTCATCTCTCAGACCCTATATAACGTGCTGCTTACTTTTTTCACATTTTATTCTTCCTACCTCAGCAGAGTTGGCATACCAGGAAAGGGACATCCCTTTTATACCTGTCCTCAGTAACAACATCATGGCTTTGTAGTAGTTTCATAGTTGGTAGAGTTGGAAGGGACCTAAGCAGATCATCAAGTCCAACCCTCTGCCATGGGAAGGAAAGAATACTGGGCTCAAATGACCCCAGCAAGGTGTCTATCTAGCCTCCTTTTGAAGACCCCCAGGGTAGGACTGAGCACAACTTCCCTTGGAAGTTGGTTACAGATCCTACCCGCCCTGACTGTGAAGTAATACTTCCTGATGTCTATCCTGAACCTTCTCTCAGTCAACTTATGGCTGTTATTCCTTGTTACTCCTGGTAGTGCTTGGGGGAACAGGGACTCTCCCATAGCCTGCTGGTGCCCCCTTGGCCAGTTTGTAGATGGCCATCAGATCCTCTCTCAGCCTTCTTTTGTGGATGCTCAACAGTTTCAGGTCCCATAGGCTCCACTCAAAGGGCTTGCCTTGCTGCCCCCTGATCATGCAAGTGGCCCTCCTCTGGGACCCCCTCAATGCTATCCACATCTGTCCTGAAGTGCAGCACCCAGAACTGGACACAGTACTCTGACTGTGGCCTGACCAATGTCACATAGAGGGGGAGGATCACCTCCTTGGACCTGCTCGTGATGCATCTGTGGATGCATGACAAGGTGCAGTTAGCCTTCCTGACTGCATCCCCACATTGGTGGCCCATGTTCATTTTGGAATTAATAATGAGGCCAAGATCCTTTTCTGCCTCTGCACTGACAAGAAGGGAGTTCCCCAGCCTGTAGGTCTGCTGCTGGTTCTTCCTCCCCAGGTGCTGTACCCTGTACTTGTCAGTATTGAAACTGACATTAGGTTTTCTTGATGCTGTGACATACAAGAGCAGTATGGCTATGGCATTTTGAAAATGCAATTTTATTTTTAAGGGATGCAGGTTGGAGCTATGTTGGTCTACAGGCAAAAAGAATCAGAGGTGATATCTTTTATTAGATCAACTAGATATTTGCAAAAAAAGGTTTTATTTCCAAGACGTGTGCGCCCTTCTTCAGGCATAGATTACAAAGATTGTAAAATTTCTCCTAGGTGGAAATAAAAATGCATATTTCATAGGAGAGCTGAAAGATGTTGTAAGATCTCTGGTTGGAAAAGTTCATTTTGTGCAAATTAGGCTCAGGTAAAAGTTAGAACAATCTGTTTACCTCAGAACTGTCTGATGGGGAAAGCATGATGTTGAATTATACTTCCTTCTGGTTATGATGTTTCATATCTCACAGGAGAATGGGTTGATGGAACTTTTGATGGACCTTTTATCTGAGCCTCAAAGGGCTTGCCTTGCTGCCTTTTGCACAAAATGAACTTTCCAACCAGGAGATCTTACAGCACCTTTCAGGTCTCTTGCAAAATATAAACCTTCATTTCCACCTAGGAGAAATTTTACAAAACTCTATTTTTAATACACTCTTGAGCTACTGTGCTTTACACTTCCATTTAGCCTGGGACTGAAATAAGGCCTGTGTATAGGATATAGGGTGGCCACTGGTCCTGTTCTGCACTTGATTGTCCTGTTTTAAAATCCTTTGTTCCCTGTCCATTTCTAAATAAAGAGCAGACTGCAAAAAATCCTGTTTTTCAACTAATTGGTGGAAATACATGTCAGTGATTTGTCCTTGTGATATTGTTGGCTGTACCTAGAGGGAGGGTGGTTCACAGCCAGGAGGAGCAGGGTTTCGAGCCAGCCAGGATGGGAGGGAGGTGGTTTTTTTGTGGTGGCCTTAGGGGGCAGTGGTTTTCCCTCACCTCCCCACATACCAAGGGGAAGTCCTGTATTCTGAGTATGCATCATTGGCTACCCTAATAAGGCAAAAGGCCTCTGTACCATCTAAGACTCATTTAAGCACTCAAAACAGGAATGGATTTCAATCTTAGTCCCTATTTTATAGTAATAAAGCTAGAAGAAATTACCACTAATATCTCATTTCTTTTGGTATCTTCATTGGGATGCGGCACTTCTTTATACTTTGAAAGTAGCCTGTAAAAATAGAAAGCTAGAGAGCACTAATCATCAAAGTATCTTTTAGTTCTGGATAGGAAGATATTTTGAGAAGGAGCCTTTTACATGAATTGATAGCTTGATAACTTAAAAGACCTAATTTATAAAACTTTTCGAAGTGGCACATTTTACTTTTTCTTAGAGCTATAGCATGTGCATTTGGCTCTACCATTCTGGTTTCTTACTACAAGACATCTGGGAAACTTTTCTGATAATCAAGAGTTGAATAACTTACAAGAACATCTGCAATCAGCATGTAATCATATTCAGTGCAAACATTCAGACATGCTTCCACTGTTGCTCAGGCAAAAACATTGCCGGCACTATTTTAAGTGATGCCACTAAATGGTGGTGATATTAGCATTCTTATGCTACAAACTTACATCTTAGTCAGTCTTAGAGCTCAAAATATTTCAATGATGTTTTCATTAAAATTAATTAAATTAATTATCTTATCTTGCATGTTACTTGCAGAAATCAGACTTGTTGAAGTTAATACTATTACTTACTTAAGTATGGCAACCAGGATTTTGTCTTTCTATTAGTAATAAGGCAAGTATTTAATTTTTAAACCATAAATATTTTTAAATGGAAAGGGAAGTTATCTGTTTTTTTTTTTAAGGGAATGTTTTACAAGAATAAGTAATGACATTAGAGCAATACATAGCAGTACTAATGGAAATCAGACATTTATGTTGCATGCAGTGTAGTTGGGCAGCTGGGGCCTGCATGTTAAAAGGGCAACATCAGTCCCTACTGAGTAGGTTTAAAGTTTCAAAATAATTAGTTTTGTCAAATAATTATTTTTTGTTGGCAAGGCCAAGTTGAGAGCATACATCACATGCATGTTATAATAGCTTGAGGTGATAAGATGATACACAATGAAACTAATCAATTCAGACTGGCAAAGCTGATCAACCAAACCAAGTGAATAACTCACATCTTAAAATTTACATATAAATGTGCAAAAATAAATAAATAAATAACTAGCTCTGACCTTGTTTGTGGCCCTTGTACATAAATAACTCCTGTGAGCTGAAAGCTAATTTTAAAATGGTCTGAGCAGACAGCCACAAAAGAGCTTTAAATGACTTGGGCACTCATCAGAGAAAAAAAACTTATGACGTAACACAGCATTTCACTAGATACAACTAAAAACTTTTGAATAATCAGTATTGAAATCAAATGATTGCAGAAGTCATTCATGATTGAGTCGCATATATATTTATGAACGACACATATATAAATCCTCCAATGTATGGCTTTAGATAATGAAGCGTATGGAAATCAATATGCTGCTATGCAAGTTAAAGCAAAAAAGAACAATGAGAAGCTTAAGGTGATATTTTTTTCAGAGGTAATCTTTCTGGCCCACTAAAGGCAATTTGAGTTTTATCATGGACTTTAGTGAGAGCAGGGTTAGGCCAGCAGGGAATCCCTTCAGATATTTTACCTACCAAATCAGAAGCAAGCACTATTAAAAATAAATAGAAATTAATGAGATAAAATATGCATTGCAAACAGTTGGTTGTTAATAGATTTTACTGCACTCTTACCAAAACTTCTTGTCTTCCTTCTTGTATTCCAAATGTGATGCACAAGATTTAACGTAATCAATAAATTGAATGATATAAACATAACATTCATTAGGGTTTTCTTGTAAGATCAATGGTGGATCATGTGAAGTGTCTTCTAAATCCATAAACCTACAGGGACCACAGTACCATTTTTCAGTCTTTAGTACATATTTTTAGCTTCAGAAACCTTTCAGAAGTGCACATAAAATGTACTGGGTTGTAATGCTTTGTTTTCTCTTGCCATTTCAAAAACCTTCCCTGCAGAGCTATATTTTTATCTTCAAAATAAATCAAAATCCTTTTTATATTTAAAAATGCAGTAGAAACCTTTTTTTTTTTTTTTTTTTTTTTTTTTTTATACAGAGCTATTGGGGATGGTGGACAGCTGTTGTATGCAACCTTTAAAATCATGGTCAAAATTAAGAAGCCAGTCCTACTCCCACTGAGACAAATGAGGGAGCAGGCAACTCTCCTCTGGTGAAATCCTGACCATGCTGAAGTATAGGATTTCTCTCTCCTATATTAATTAGAGTGGGGCCAAGACTTCATTTCAGTATGACTTCTCTGAAAGCAAGATCAGACTCTAGGATAAGCCAAATCACAACACCAGTTCGAGTAGAACTCCCCATTGACTTCACTGAAAAGTTTTGCTTGCCAATCGATAGCATTTATTATAATTTATTTATGATTAATTATCTATTATCACTGTTATAGTATTGCTGAAGGACAAGGCACAAATGCTCTGGGGAACCAGAATATAAACAGAGTAAGAGACAATCAATACCCCAAGAAGCAGACAATATAATAGACAAGGCAGGCACTGGAGAGCTGATTAAAGTGGTCAAGAGGAAACACTGAGGATGGTACTGACTTCTACTTCTCCTGGTCTTACACAACATACCAAAAGGTAGCAAAGAAGCACTTCCCTGCATTGGAATTTGTAACCCTGAACTCACTCCTGGATAAGGGTAAATATACAATGAGCATACGCATTAAAATGCAAGGAAACCTCATGTTGTTATTGCAACTTTTTAGGTGGGAGTCTTGGGATTTAGGTAGTTAGGAATTAGCTAGACAGAAAAAAAGAAAGAAACAGCAAGACAAAGGGGTCTGGACAGTGGGCAAAAAGGGGGGCTGCTGCCTCCTGCATGGCGGCCGAGATCTTGCGCTCCTGACAGCGCGCTGCCTGCCGGGCATGGGCGATGCCACGGCTCTTTCTAAAGCCTTCTAAAGACTGCAAGAAAGTTGTGTTGACAGCCAATCAGCACAAAATAATGAATGACCAGTTGGTTACAAATTAATAACAATAGTAGGTGAGCTTCACATGTTCACAAAAGAAAGAGCGTGTTACTGGTTATAGTGCCTCATCCACATCATCCTTTTCACTTTACTAGAACTGTTTCCTGTAAGGTAACTAGAATTGTATTGTCAGAAGACTGTACCTTAGGTGCAACAACTCCAAACATATGTGCCTTATCAATAGGATTACAGGATCAGAGTTTTTTAATTTTTTCACCAAAATGTGTGGTTTTTTCCTTAAGTAGGATGTTATGTTAGATAGTGTATCGCCTCATTTTCACTTGCTCTTATTAGTAGTAACAACAAAGATTATTGAAGTTGAAAGAGTGAAGTGAAAACAGACTCTTTAGTTTGTTTGTTTGTTTGCTTTTTCCATTAGTCATTTTTTCTGATGCATTTTCCCTGTTTTATCTAGACAACATGTTTTTTTATCCCTTGCATGTGGCCATCTTTAAGGCAGCAGGGAAAACAAATTTAAAAAAAACAGGAAAATGTGATTATAAAACATCCTATTTTGAGGGAGCTCAGCTTTACATGGGTCAGCTGAAACAGCTTTTATAAACTTTGTTTATCTTACTGTATCTCAGGTAATTATGTGGGCTTCATTATTGTAATGTCTGACTGACACGCAATCTGAAATGTATGTTTACCGTTGGGTAAGGAAGTGCTCTTCTCCACCTCCTTCCTCTTTATATTTTTCATATGGGGAAACAAGATATTAAGAACTAGATTTCCACAGTTAATTAAGCTGTAAAGATACAGATACATTGTTGTCATAGTCATCATCAGTAATTCCTCAATGACAGTTTCCCAGTAAAAAGGCAAGTCATCGGTGAGTCCATAAATGATTGAGGAGACCATTTTGACATGCATGTGTTTGACTGTAGACATAGCAAATAGTTCCAGGAGGAAGGATTAGATGCTAGTGATGTTGGGTCATTGCTTTGTTCCTGTTTCTTCTGTTCACCTCCATAGTGAGCAAGTTTGCTACAGTTAATTATTAAGTAGGACTTTCAGAAGTCCTTAGGTCCAATAGATTTTAATGGTACTTTTGAATATTCCTCTAGAGCAGGGGTCAGTAATGCACAGGCAATGGAAATATTGTATCTTGCTTAGAGCTGAGGGGCTTCAGCAGCATTTAATGGCAGGGACTTTTGCTTATATCACTTCACAAACAGGCAGCAAGGAGCTTGACCCATGCTGTGCAGCAGCCAGGCAGTGGATAGAAGTAAAGGTGGTGGAAGCCAGGTCCTAGTGCTGGTCCATTCTGAACTCAAGCTGGGCCATTCTGGCCCACCCCCAGAAAAATATTGTTGACAGCAGCTCTAGAGGCTGGTCTATGGGTTTGGATCCATGACAAGATTCCATCACTTAGAAACCAATTAAACCTGTTTTTGGTTTCCTGTAAAAAGTGGATGTGTGATGTTAATCCATGCATTAATGTAGCTTACAAAAAAATCTGGTATAGAGTTACTTTTGGGGAGGAAATGCAGTAAATTTATGCCAGTATAGGTGATGTGTGTTGAAAGTTGTCTTGGGGTTGTCATTTTCTCAATGAATAGGCTATAACATGCTCTTATACTGTTGAAGTGTTGTAATAGCACCTGCTGTGACAGCTACCCCAGGATAACTAGTTCTCACTCCATTCCAGATCCTGATGTGATTTTTCCTTGATGTATAAAATTGGTTTACAGTGCAGCAGTGTTAGTTTCATAAATCTAGGTTTTATGTTTTCAAGGGCCTAAATACTCATAAGAATATTATGTTGTCTTATATTGTTAAGATACTTGGAAGATAGGAAATATGGGTTCAAATCGCTTTGTGCAGAGAAAGAAATTGAAGTAGGTTCTCTACATATCTGGGTAAATCCTGTAATCCCTAAACTTTTGGATAAAAGATGGTGAGACATTACCATTACCACCATCATCACTTCCTTTTAGATAATTTTGGGTGAAGCCTAGTCTATTAAGCATGCTCTGAAAAGACCTACTGGTTTAGGCCCTATATTTGAGATGGAGAGAAGTTTCTGGTTAAGAATCAAAGGCCCCCTTCACATGTTACAGATATTGCACAATGGTTAATTGTGCAATGACCTTGAAACCAGCTACATGTGCAAAGTGCTTATCACACCATAAAAAACTCTAATCAGCGATGAAGTTAAACCTCAAAAATGTGTGCAACAGCTGAGGTGGATTCCAGCTGCAGGAGCTTGCTTCTTGCTGGCCCAACAAAATGTTGAGTGACACACACACACACACACCAGCAATAAAGCACAATGGCATCAAATGTGCGATTCCAGAATCCCACACCATGCATGTGTGACTTAGAACTGACTAGATCCCATGTGCCTTTATCTGCATGCGTAGAGGGCCACTAACTTGCACTTCAGTTTTGACTATGCCGAGCATCTCATTATGCTTACTAGCACATTTTTAAATACCTCAAGAGTAAATTGGATGCTTATCTTGCTGGGATCCTATGACCCCAGCTGACTTCCTGCCCCTTGGGCAGGGGGCTGGACTCGATGATCTCCCGAGGTCCCTTCCAGCCCTGATGTCTATGAAATCTATGAAAACCTAAGAACTATTAATATCATAAACTGAGGTGCTTACTGATTTTAGGTACCTTCCATGTTAGGTAGCAGCCAAGGTGAAGGTTTGGAGGATCTACAGCTAAGCACCTAAGCCCTGCTTTAAATCCTCTTTTTTTTTCAGCCCAACCTTAAGGATCTCGCCAAGAATGCAGAGTATATATGTAGTGGAACAGGAAACTGAACGTAGGTGTCCTTAAAGCCACCGCTCAAACCACAGTATTATTATTCTTCTCTAATACTAATAAATGCTAACTAAAGTTTAGGTTGAAATCCATTTATCTTTTACAAATGCCTGTCAAATTCATCTTCCAACTTAATTTTCTTACAGTTATCTCTTACCCAAATCCTATACAGACTATGTATGTAAATAATGTGATTTTGTGTCATCAAGAACACGGATTCCTTTGCCACATTATGTAGAGGTAAGGCAGGCCCAACAAAATGTAGAATGACATACACAAAGGTGTGGAAATGGTGTATAAGGCATGTCTGGTGAAGAACACAACCAGGCTTATGTTCTCAGACTTTGAGACTCACAGTAATAGAATATAATGAAATACTAACTAGGGCAGAAGTTAAATGTTACAGTTGTGACTCAGTAGTATAAGTGATCTGGAATGGAAGTCTACAACAGGTCTCAAAAGGGTATGCTTTGCTTTATGCCTGTTGTCTCGCTATCCTATTTGAACAGTGAATGTGGAAGAGAAGCAAGGCAATGTCTTTTGTGTCTATTGCAGTCATTTACAAGATAGTTTCATAGTTTCTAAGGCCGGAAGGGACCTGAACAGATCATTGAGTCCGACCCCCTGCCATGGCAGGAAAGAGTACTAGGGTCAAATGACCCCAGCAAGGTGTAAATCTAGCCTCCTCTTAAAGACCCCCCGGGTAGGAGCCAGCACCACTTCTCTTGGAAGTTGGTTCCAGATCCTAGCTGCCCTGGTACAATTGTGGGCAAGGCAAAAGCCCCCAAGGGGACACTTGCCTGCCTGTACACAAATGCCAGGAGCTTGGGGAATAAGCAGGAGCAGCTCGTCCTCCTGCTTAATGCAAATAATTATGATGTCATAGGGATAATGGAGAGCTGGTGGGCCTCCACCTATGACAGGACTACAGATATAGATGGCTATACCTTGTACAGGAGGGATTGAGTAGATAAAAGGGGTGGGGGTGTAGCTCTCTATGCTGGGAAAAGCTACGCATCCCTGCAAGCTGATGTTGGTGACTGGGTGGATGACTGGAGACCCTCTGGGTTAAAATCCATGGGTAACACAGCACAGGGGACACAACAGTGGGAGTCTACTACAGACCTCCCACCCAAAGTCAAGAGCTTGACCAGGAGTTGCCTGGGAACTGGCGGAGGCCGCACGCTCCAGGACCATGGTTGTCACGGGTGACTTCAGTTACCCAGACATCTCATGGGATAATCACTCAGCACAACCTGAGCAGTTGCAAACCTTCCTATCATGTGTGGATGACCTCTACCTGACTCAAGAAGTCTACGGGCCAATGAGAAATAAAACACTGCTTGACCTGGTACTGGCTACTGGTGATGACCTAATCAGCAACCTAGTGATCAACGGGAAGCTGGGTGACAGCAACCATGAGCTGATCACCTTCACCATCCACCATAAAGCTGGCAAGTCAGTCAGCAACACGGAAGTCCTTGACTTCAGGAAAGCTGACTCTGACAAGCTCAGGAGGCTTGTCAGTGAGGCCCTAAGGGACCACAACCCCAGGGGGAGGGGAGTTCAGGAAGAGTGGTGCTCCTCAAGGGAGCAATGCTCAACGCACAAACTAATTCTATTCCATCTCAGGGGAAAGGCAGCAAGAGGGCACAGCAGCCCCCTGGCTCTCAAGGGACCTAGCAGACCTCCTGCGTCTAAAAAGAAAGGCCTACAAAGGATGGAGGATGGGATTCACTTCCAAGGAGAAATATTCTGCACTGGTCTGGTGCTGCAGGGAGCAAACCAGGAAAGCCAAGGCCACAACTGAAATCCAACTAGCTTCAAGCATCAAGGACAATAAAAAGTCCTTTTTCAGATATGCGGGGAGCCAGAGGAAAAGCAAGGGCAGTGTTGGACCCCTGCTGAACCAGATGGAACAGCTGACAACTGACGCCCAGGAAAAAGCCAACCTATTAAATGGGTACTTTGGGTCGGTTTTTCATCAGTCCCATGGGACGCCCGTGCCCACCACAGGACAAGGAGATCCAGCTGAGGGAGATCCCCTGCCCTCCATTAATGCTGACCTCATGAAGGAACATCTTGAGAGGCTGGATACCTTCAAGTCAGCCGGCCCTGACAATCTACACCCCAGGGTACTCAAAGAGCTGGCTAGCATTATAGCCCAGCCTCTGGCATGGATCTTTGAAAACTCCTGGTCCTCTGGTGTAATGCCCAAAGACTGGAAGAAGGCCAATGTGGTGCCTATCTTCAAGAAAGGGAAAGGGAGGAAAGTGGATCTGGCAAACTATAGGTCTTTCAGCCTGACTTCTATCCTGGGAAAGGTCTTAGAAAAGTTTATTTAAGAGGCCATCCTTAATGGACTGGCAGGTGCCAACATTCTGAGGGATAGCCAGCATGGGTTTATTGTGGGTATGTCTTACTTGACCAATCTCATTACCTTCTACGACCAGGTGACCTATCACCAGGACAAAGGAGAAGAGATTGATGTCTTTACTTCAAAAAAGCCTTCGATCTGGTATCCCATGATCACCTATCGGCAAAACTAGCCAACTGTGGCATTGGGTCTAATACAATCGAGTGGCTGGAGAACTGGCTCCGTGGTCGGACCCAGAGGGTGGTAATTGATGGAAGTCAATAGTCATGGTGTCCTGTGACCAGTGGGGTCCCCCAAGGCTATGTCTTTCAACCCATATTGTTCAACATCTTCATTAATGATGTGGACATGGGAGTCAGAAGTGGACTGGCCAAGTTCGCCGATGACACCAAACTTTGGGGCAAAGCATCCACACCTGAGGACAGGGGGGTGATCTAGGCTGACCTGGACAGGCTCAGAAAATGGGCGGATGAGAACCTGATGGTGTTTAACACTGAAAAATGAAAGGTTCTCCACCTTGGGTGGAAAAACCTGCAGCATCCTTATAGGCATGGCAGTGCTACACTGGCTAGCATTAAGGAGGAAAGAAACTTGGGGGTCATCATTGACCACAAGATGAACATGACCCTGCAGTGTGATGCTGTGACCAAAATGCTGGCTTGCATCCGTAGATGCTTCTCAAGCAAATCCCAGGGTGTCATTCTCCCCTTGTATTCAGCCTTGGTGAGGCCGCAGCTGGAGTTCTGCATCCAGTTTTGGGCTCCACAATGCAAAAAGGATGTAGAGAAGCTTGAGAGAGTGCAGAGAAGAGCCATCCACATGATCAGAGGTCAGGGAAAAAAACCTTACGATGACAGGCTGAGAGCCATGGGGCTCTTTAGCCTGGAAAAGCACAGGCTCAGGATCTGAGGGCCGCCTATAAGTTTATCATGGGTGATCACCTGTCCCTGGGGGAACATTTGTTCACCAGAGTGCCCCATGGGATGATGAGGTTGAACGGTTATAAACCACTGCAAGACTATTTCAGGCTGGACCTAAGGAAGAATTCCTTTACTGTCCGAGTCTCCAAGGTCTGGAGCAGCCTGCCATCAGAAGTGGTTCAAGCACCTACATTGAACACCTTCGAGAGCAAATTGGATTCTTATCTTGCTGGGATCCTATGACCCCAGCTGACTTCGTGCCCTCTGGGCTGGGGGCTGGACTCAATGATTTTCTGAGGTCCTTTCCAGCTCTAATATCTATTAAATCTATGAAACTCACAAAAATTCTTGCCTTGAATTTTTCCTGAAGCAACATGTATACAGCATCATCCCAACACTACCAGTTATTTTTTAGTATTAAGGTAGAGGAAGAAATCAAATTATTATAATGTTATTATTATTAGTCCCACTTTAAGGAAATAGATGCTTTTGTGCAGATTTAAATTTAGTAGCTTAAAACAACATGGCAAATCTCTGCAGGATTATAACAACTGGCTTCATTCTTGGTTCTTAAAAGCCTGGTCTATGAAGCGCCTTAAATCTAATTTCAATTCTGAATAGAGCAAATTATCTGGATTAGAATTAGGCCCTTTTAAACCTAATGAAAGCTCTCTTTCATGACTTCATTGGGGTGAAATTGTGTTTTTAGACCATCTATACACAGCTGATTGAAAACAGTTCTTTGAGAAATAAAACCATGGTTCCTAAGAAACAAACTCTATCACACATCTTAATTTAAATGAAGATTTTAATGGAATATCTCAGGAAAATATTACTTGAAAAATAAATCCTAATTGACTTGGATATGAATAGTATTACGTGCGCGGAAAACCAGGTGTAGGACATGCTAAATGATAGCAATGAAGAATGACAATCTATTGAAAGAGAGGTATCTAGAAGGGCACCATGGGGTGGTTTATTGGATCAGATTTTCTTTAATTGTCTAGAAAAGAATTAAAATCACATCAAATAAATTTGCAGATGATACCAAACCCAGGTGTTGTAAACACCTTTGAGTACAGAGAAATTATGTCAAGTGTCTTAGGGCGGTTAAAAATAAAAAAATAACAGAATTATGTTAAGTCTGGATATATTCAAACCAATGTGTATGAGACAATTAATCCTAATTAATGATATTTATTTGGAAGGAATACAGATACACTTGGAAAGCAGCAAAGCCGAAAGAGTAAATGTAAATTTGTAATGTAATATGACAGCAAAAAAACCCAATGTCCTCCTTTATGAAATTTATAGATGCATCAAGTCACCAAAAAGGTAGATTACAATAGTCCCTGAGTACCATTCTGGTGTAACTACACCTACAACTGGGATTTAAATTGGCTGTAGCACTTCAATATATGAAACTAAGGGGACTACAGAAAAATGCAACAAGTGATTAAGTGGTAAGAGGGATTAATTTAAGGAAAGGTTAAATATCCCATATGTGGTAGCTTGCTGAATGTTGACTCAAAGGAGACAAAATATCTGCATACAAAAGACAGTTTAGGTGTCCAAACCCAACTAGAACTAGCCAGAAAAGGAGAGTGATGAAAAAAATCCAGAGTTCTTGATTGTTGAGATTTTTGTTTTCATTGATTTTTTTTTAAACTAGTCTTACCTTACCAGCTTGAGTGACAACATACTCCATCAGCTCATCCTAAAACATTTTATCTTTAGAAAACTGAATGCTTAGATTTAAGTAGGGCAGAGAATACTTCCAAGCAAGATGCATCAAACAGACAGAGGTGTTTCTTTTTCTTGGTACCTCCTTCTGAAACCCACTATAATGAGGGAGTTTTCCAAGTGAATTACAGTTTTTTTGAAAAATGTTAAACTAGACTGGATGTAGCACTGGCTGACATTTTGTAGCAACCAACTGGCACAGGTTTAAGTGAGGACTGTGTGCTCAAGCTTCCTCATTCAGTTCCTCAACTTCCAGAAAACTCAAATACCCTAGGATAGTGTACAGTGCCTCACAGGCATTTAAACAACTTGATACATTTCTCCAATTTCTCTCAATATTTTGTCAAGGATCCTGAGGTGATGTGATGATAAAAGTACCCTCTGGTTACTTTTCTTGGCTTTTGAGTGTGTGGTGCATTGTTATTTATATACTTTATTCTGATAATTTCTTCAGGTTTCAGTTGGGATTAAGGTTTCATTGTGTTTAATCTTTATGAACTCGCAGTAAAATCTGTCTTTGAAGAGTCTAAAAACACCAGAAAAAAATGGGTGAGGGAAAGGGGTGCAACATGAAAGGGGAAATTCCAGGACTCTGGCTGGAAGAAGTCAAGTTTTTTTTTTCCATATTGTTTGCATGTCTATGCAGCTTCTTGTATCTGAGGGGCAGGGGTTGCAGGGAAGGGAGAAACTAACAGAGAAATGAAACAAGAGGCAGGAATGGATAGAGAAGCACAGGAAATGAGAAAGGAGGCTGTGAGAGGCAAACATTGGCAAGCCTATAAGAAAAATGTACAGGAAGAGATTAGGTAAACAACCAGTTACCAAAGGTGAAAGGATATTTAAAATCTAAACTGGGTTTGCACATACTTTATGACACTGGTGATGAGGAATAATTTATGGCCTGCCCCAGAAAAGCTCTTCTCTCTCTCTCCCAAGAGACGTTGCAGGAGACAGAGCCTTCTGTGAACTGAGTTTAGGGAATATGTTTGTCCCTGACCCTCTATGCCCTTTCCAGCTCCCTATCCCTGCTTATCCCTGTCTGCCTAAGGGCTGAATCTACCCATGGAATAACTTTTTCTGTGTATTCAGTTTCTTTCAATTTTTTTTAATTGATTTGTAAGACAAGTTAATCACAGAAGCAGTCTAGAATATCAAATAGCAAATGAACATTTCTTACATTAGAACAAGGATTAATTTGACTGTAAGTATTTTCCATTCACCTAATCCAGAGAATGAAAGAGTTTGTCTCCTTTTAAAGAACAGCAGTAGTTGGAAAAAATCCTTTAAGTTATTTAAAATCATGTTTTTTTCTACCAAGCATAGCAAGAGCTAATTTTTCTGTTTCTTTGATTCTAGAACTGTCATCTTGAAGGGAGCCTTGTCCACATTTTAGACACAATGTGTCAACCACTTCTTAAAAATTCATTGAATGGAAAAGTTATAAAGTAAAACTGAGCCAAAAGAAAATAAACAATGTGTGGTCAATGGGAGTATGATACAAGAACCATTGAACTGGGAGGTGTTCCTATGGTTTTAATGAACATTGGAGCAAGTAAAATAAATGTCTATTGATATAACAGGGCCGTCTGATGAATAACTTATTCGTCTTCATTCATCTGGCATAGATACAAAACTTTATTTTATACTAATTATTTGATTAGTTTACCAAATCAAATTGGAAGCATGTTATAAATCCCCCTTTTGTTTTTGTTTGTTTTCATTTTGGTTTGGGGGAGGTTGGTTTATATATATCTAAAACTCTTACTTTCAATGGAACTATAACATTTTATTTGGCTTCATCAGGGGCTAAGTTTAACTGAGATGAAACCAGTTTTAATGATTCATTCTTAAATGAATTAACATGAGTATTGAATTCTGCTCATAAAATATTATTACCAATACATGCTAAATCCATGCAATAGGACATTTCATCAAAAGAACATTAAAAGCTTAGATGTCAGCTGCATCACTAAGAAAGGTATTCTGTTAATGTTGTCAGTATTGTTACAGCTCAGATGACATGTGAAAGAGGGTATTTAATCACAGAAAAGAAAATATATAACTGTTACCTAAATAAGCAAAGACAGGTAGTTAGCTGTGTTGATCTGTAGTCAGACAAAAGGCAGGGCAGGGTGGCACCTAATAGATTAATTCAGAGGGATCAACTTTCATAAGCAACAGCATCTGTGTGAGAGAGTGCTTATGCTAAGCAAGGCCTAGCATCAAGAACAATGCACTAAAACTCCCAGAATGCTTCAAGGAGGTTGAGAAGTCAGCAACTGACATTCTGGTGATCGCCATCTGACCCTTGAATAGAAATGCTGACAATGATAAAAATTGCAAGCAAGCAGCTTATATTGTTAAAACAGGAAACCGCATGGCTAAACCGCAGTGACGAAAGATAACTGCATATTATGCAAGCAGAGTCTGGAAATGATATATTTAAGGTCAAGCAGAGTCTGGAAAATGTTATATTTAAGGTCATTAGGAATTAACATAAGAAGCATAAAAATTATAAAAGAGCGTATCACCTGATATTATAATATAGATGAGTTAACTAAGTAACCATTAGAAGTAAAAATTAGAAATACATATGTATAAGTGTTATCGTATATAAGTAATAGTAAAGTTATGTTAGATGCCTCACTCTTAGAGTATAGACAGTTTTGTATCTTTTGTCTACAAAAAGATAAGGGACTCCTTTTAAATGAGCTGTTGACCAGTTCTGAGACTACTGAATCGGGCAGCTGCACCTAGCCTTCGGGTTAGAAAGCAAGGGCCTGATTTGGGAACCTCGTGAACCAACAGACCTCCTTAGTTTATGACTTTGTGAAACAATAAAAGTTTTAAATCGAACATCCAGGTCTGAGCCTGCGCTTAATTCAGTTCTTATATAATTCGGCATGAACTCACACAATCTGCTTATGAAAGCTGATGCCTCTAAATTCATTTTTAGGTGCTCTATCTTCATTTTGCTGTTTTCTTTTGTTTTCAGCAATGATGCTTATGGGCTCTCAATCCCTGACAGTCTATTCACTCATGAATCTAAAGGTCCCTCAACACATGCAGTTAAGTGGATTTCTAATGCTCAGTCCACACAATTAGGCCTCTTGCCATGCCACACATGCATAGCAGGGGGCATGACAATGGGATCATGAATGATATCCTATTACGCCTTATTGCTGGTGCAGGAGGAGCCTGGGATCATGATCCCAGGCTCCCCCTGCATCTGCTACTGTGTGGCGACGAGCCCTGTCAGCTGGCAGGTCTTACAGCAGGGGGAATGTTGCCACCACTATGAGCACCATAAGGCAGGGGTTTTCAACTTTCTTTGGTCGGGGTACCCCCAGCAGCCAGTCAACGAGTGGGGCTGGGCAGGGGTCCTCTGTGAGGTGCATGGCAACAAAACTGGAAGTGGTGCCGGCGAAACCAGAAGTACCCCCAGCTTCTTCATGCCACTGCTGCATACCTGCTGGGGCCTTCCAAAGTACCCCCAGGGGTACATGTATCCCCAGTTGAAAATCCCTGCCATAAGTTATGCAGTTTACAGCAGAGGCAGCAGGGAGAAGGCTGCCAGCACTGCAAGACTCTTGGGGTGCTGGGCTTTCAGCAGGAAGAACTCTGGCAGCTCTGCCTGAGAGCCTTGTGTGGTGTGGGGCTTGCAATGGGGGGAGTGTGCTGTGAGGCCTGCAGTGGGGGGAGAACACTGCTGCCACGGGGCTCACAGTGGCAGCACCATTCTCCCCGTCTCTCCCTCTGCAAGCCCTACACCTCACAGCTGCAAGCCCCACAGTCGACCATACTCACCCTGTTGCAATCCCCCCAAGCTGACAAGACTTGCAGGGAACAGGGGGGAGGTGACATCCTCCTTGCTGTAAACCCCGCAGCTGAGGAGGCTCACAGTGGGGGGCAGAGCCAAGAGCATTGCCACCATTGCAAGTCTTATCAGCTGCGAGGCTGTCAGCAGGTGGTGCACCCCTGTTACATGAAAAGTCATCTCTGCAAACAATCGCAATAATTTCTGTAGATGCAGGATTTTGTCCAGTGTGTCTTCTGTATCAGAAAACATGAGGCATTACCTGCATTGCTGCATAACTAACATACCATTCTGAAAATACTTAGTAACTTTTAACAATCATAGGCTTATTAACTATGTATATTAATTATCTGGTGTGCCATGGATATACATCTATCTAAAAAGCAGGCTTTTTTCCATTGAGTTACCAGGACCTCATTATTTTGTTTCACTTGCAAAATGTTATAGCCATATAGCTCTAAACACTAGTGCTGCCTATTTCCTGGCTAAGCTTTAAGTATCTGATCTCAGGTGGGACCTGGGACTTCAGTAAGTGAAAGGGTTTTCATACATTGAATATGTTTTGTTAATTATTTTAGATTTTACAGTTTTAACCTATTTGCAGAAGTTACCTAATTTACTTCTAAGTACTAGATGTTTGCAGTTTTCCCAATTTCCACTCATGACCACTATGTTAAGTTTGGGGGGTGGGGGGGAGGGTATTTTACCAATGTCTTAACTAGTGATGTATTGAAAAGTAATGCTTAAAGAACAAAATTCCAATATAATAAGAAATAAAAATATGACAGCTTATAGAAACTTCTAAAAATATTGAGGGCAACGTAAATAACTAGCTACTTAAAAAAAAACCAACACAACTAAAGGCACAATGTTGCTTCTATGGAAATCTATCCTATTGGCTTCCAACAGAATTGATCTTTTAATTGCAACTAGATTGTTTTAGCTTGGTGTCATTTGTCTAGTCAATATACCATATTGCATCATGGTAATCTCAGATTTAAGAGGAGATGCATTTATCTCCACCCCCTCTTAATATTTTGTAGAATTGTAACACTTGATCTGGCCAAGCACCACACGCTCTTACAGCAGACAGCAGTGACGCAAAGAGCAAGACAACTAAAGTGAATCTTTCAATTTAACACTGTACATAGAATATAGCTGCTGACAGTAAAGGTCATGCTTATCTAGAATGTAATGCTGTTAAAGTCATATGTCGTTATGCTATTGATTACTTCCATGGAACCAAACCAAGGATAATTTTGGCCCTCGGTATTTGATGACTAGCCTTCCTTGGTGATATTATATCCATGTAAAATTTGTAAACAATGAACAGAAGGAAGTTAAGTTTTTTATTTCATGATTTATTGTCATAATAAAACATTTCTATAGTAAAACCTGAAGGTGGCCCTGATAGAAAATAGATAGGCACAGTAATGAGGCATCGAGATTCCTGAACTCCTCCTGTTTGTGCAGCAGGTGTATAGACAAATCAGTTTCTGTCCTGTAAATCTGAAGCCTTTCATAAGCACATTACTTTTTAAAAAATTAAAATAAAAAGGTAGCTTTTTTCCTTATGAAAGTTTAGGGGCAGAAATCTAGGGTAAGTTAAGGAAACACGGGAGAAAGAAATTCCTTAATTTCTTGAAGGAATCAAGAAATCGGAAAGTGTGTCAATCCATTTTAAATGCATCTTTCATCTAACAATACATGATGGAGGATTTCTATGAAGTCTGAATTTGTGTGCATTGATGCTGAGGATGCATAGAAAAGCCATTTTTTGTAAACAGTATTAAAGTTACAATGGACAAATACAGGATAAAAAGAAGAAGGTTGTATTTATATCCATGTTAAAATAAAATGCTTGTGGTCTTTCAGAAAGCAAGGTTAAAAATACTGCATAAAACTGTGATTGCAATACACTAAAGCATTAGTGATCTTCATGGTAAAAAAATCAGAGCTTTAAAATTCAGCTATTCCAGGGTTTAGATGACATGGATACTGGAAAAATCAACTCAGCATCAATGGAACTAGGAAAAAAAGGAATATAATGCATTTCATTTAAAAAAAAATGCATATTTACTATAAAGCAACCTTTTTAAAATGCACATCTGGTATGTGAAGAAGAGGTATAATCACAGCTTTGTTTCTAAAGACATGGTAAAAATAATAAGATATTTTATTAAAAGCTGCAAATATATTAGATAATTTGAAATACTATTGTAAGTTTTTCACAAGCACAAAAGAATATGGGCTTATTTGTTTTACTTTGTTTTTCTAAAGCAAAGATTAGGCTTATTTATGTCTGTTTTGCTAGTTATAAGAAAATAGATATGCTAGTTACAATCCAGTGTTCACAAATGCATATTATTAGTAGGATGTAAAACTTACAATAACTCATTGCTCATAAGAATAGAAAATCCTGTGAACCTTTGACTTCTGTTTAAATATACACAATTTTAGCATTTGTAGATCAGCAAGGCAATCAAATCTCAATCATACAAGTGTTAATATTATTCTTACCTTTAGAATTTCAGTAACATTTTCATGACTGTTCAACTGAATATGAGACTCTACCAGACAAGTGTTTTTCTTTGTGTCACCATAAAATGGTAAGATTTGCATTACAAATATTAGTTACGAGAGAGAGAGATTCAGTGTCCTATTCAAAATCTAAATAATTGCAAAGTAAACTGAATGTAAAAATGAAATGGAAAATGTTATGAAACAACAAAAGAATGCTGCACTAAGTTCCTCATTTAGCAAAATAATAGAAGAGATTTATTACATAACGTGCTTTTCTTTAAATACAATAATAATTTAACTTTTTAATTTTCATAGTTTCATAGTTGGTAGGGTCAGAAAGGACCTGAGCAGATCATCAAGTCTGAACCCCTGCCTTGGCAGGAATAAGTACTGGGGTCAAACGACTCCAGCAAGGTGTTCGTCTAGTCTTGTGTAGCCTTATTTTCACATAAGACATCGCATGGTGTTACTTTTATTGTTTATTTTCATGGTAGTTTCATGGCTGGTGACCCCAACTCTGATCAGTGCCCAATTGGACTAGGAGCTATATGAAGATACAGTGGGAGACAGCTCCTTCCCCAAAAAAATATAAACGGAAAAGGTGGAGGGTGAAACGGAGTCACAGAGAGTTGAAGTGACTTGTACAAAATCATACAGCAGGTCAGTGAAAAAGCTCACAACTAAGGAAATGTAAATAAAAGTAGTGTAAAGTTGACAGATAACTGGTTGAATCATTGTACTTGGCGAGTAGTCCTCAATAGCTCAATGTCTTGTTGGGAGCAGGTATCAAGTAGTGTTCCCCAGGCATCTGTCCTGGGTCTGATATCATTCAACACCTTGCTTAATGATTTGGATGATGGGATTGAGTGCATGTTAGCATATTTGCAAATGACACCAAGGTGGATCGAGTTGCAGACCCTCTGCAGAATAGGTTCCTGAATAGCCTGGAGAAATGGTCTGGAAGCAGAGAGATGAGATTCAAGAAGAACAAGTACAAAGTCCTGCACTTGGAAAGGAATAATTGCATGCATGAGTACAGACTAAAAAAAAAAAAATTAGGGGCCTGGAGGGCAAGACTTATGAGGAAAGGCTGAAAGTACTGGGGTTATTTAGTGTGAAGAAGAGAAGATTGAGGGGGGATTTGATTCATAGACATTAGGGGTGGAAGGGACCTCGGAGGATCATCGAGTCTAGCCCCCTGCCCCAAGGGAAAGAAGTCAGCGGGGATCATAAACATCCAAAAGTCTCTTGAAGGCATTAAAAGTAGGGGCTTGGACCACCTCTGGTGGAAGTCTATTCCAAACCTTTGGGGGCTCAGACAGTAAAGAAGTTCTTCCTTATGTCCAGCCTGAAATGGTTGTGGAGGAGTTTGTGACCGTTTGACATTATCACCCCTTGGGGCTCTCTAGTGAATAGATGTTCCCCCAGATCCTGGTGAGCACACCTGATAAACTTATAGGTGGCCACCAGATCACCCCTGAGCCTGCGCTTTTCTGGGATGAAGAGTCCCCTGGCTCTCAGCCTCTCATCATAAGGTCTGTTTTCCTGACCTCTGATCACGTGCGTGGCTCTTTTCTGGAATCTCTCAAGCTTCTCCACATCCTTTTTGAATTGTGGAGCCCAAAACTGGATGCAGTACTCCAGCTGCAGCTTCACCGAGGCCGAGTACAACGAGAGAATGACATCCTGGGATTTGCTTAAGAAGCATCTATAGATGCAAGCCAGCATTTTGCTCACTTTACTAGCCACAGCATCGCATTGAAGGTGCATGTCCATCTTGTGGTCAATGATGACCCCCAAGTCCCTTTCATCTGTAGTGCTAGCCAGTGTAGCACTGCCAAACCTATAAGGATGCTGCAGGTTTTTCTTCCCAAGGTGGAGAACCTTGCATTTTTCTGTGTTGAACACCATCAGGTTCTTGTCTGTCCATTTCCTGAGCCTGTGACAGTCAGCCTGGATCACCCTCCTGTTCTCAGGTGTGGATGATTTACCCCAGAGTTTGGTGTCTTTGGCGAACTTGGCCAGTCCACTTCTGACACCATTAATGCCATTCATTAATGTCCACATCATTAATGAAGATGTTGAACAGTATAGGCCCAAAGACAGAGCCTTGAGGGACCCCACTGGTCACAGGGCACTGCAACAATTGACTTCCGTCAACCACCACCCTCTGGGTCTGACCACAGAGCCACATCCCCAGCCAGTGGATCATGGTGAAGCCGAAGCCACACTAGGCTAGTTTTGCCAATAGGTGATCCTGGGATACCAGATCAAAGGCTTTTTTAAAGTCAAGATATATAACATCAATCTCTTCTCCTTTGTCCAGGTGATTGGTCACCTGGCCATAAAACGATATTAGATTGGTCAAGCAAGACCTACCCACAACAAATCCATCCCTCAGGATGTTGCCGTCAGACAGTCTGTTAAGAATGGCCTCTTTGATAATCATTTCTAAAACCTTCCCTGGGATAGAGGTCAGGCTGATGGGCCTATAGTTTACCAGATCCACTTTCCTCCCTTTCTTGAAGATAGGCACCACATTGACCTTCTTCCAATCTTTGTGCACTTCACCAGTGTGCCAGGAGTTCTTGAAGATTTGTGCCAGGAGCTGAGCTATGGTGGTTGCTAGCTCCTTGAGTACCCTGAGGTGTAAACTGTCAGGGCCAGCTCATAGCAGTCTTCAAATACCTCAGGGGTTATTATAGAGAAGATGGAAATGGGCTTTTCCCTGGGCAGGTTGGACAGACACTTGGATGTGATGGTTTAGTCCAGGATGATCTTGCCTTGAACAGGAGGGCTGGATCAGTGGCATCAGCGCTACTTGCTTATGATTCTAACTCAGATTTTAAGGCCAATAGTCTTAGTACAAACATAGTAACTATGAAAAACCCAACAGCATGGATGTGAACACAAGATAAAAGTTTCTCCAGAGGGTTTTGAAGCCTAAATTGAATTCTATACTATGACAGGTGAATTGCAAGTTGTATCCAATCTAGCTAATTTGTAAGGTAGATGATGTACCTATACTATAGTGCAGTGAGTGCGGTATACATACCCTCTTTTGTTGCTAATTGTGTCATATAACAAAGCTGAGACTTTTTCTTGGTGAAGATAGTTCACTGACTTGTGATTGCTTGTGTTAGTTCTGTGTGCTTTCAGGCTAGAATGTATTTAGAATTGACAATTTTATAATGAATAACAGTTTTTTGTCTTATGGTATGATTTCTAAACATTGAATTATTAAATGTATTACTCGTTTAAGTTGTCTCACATTATGTGCCAAGATTTTTGTTGGTGATATCTTCTATTGAACCAGCTTCATGATTAAGATTAAGCTTAAACAAGCTTTCAAATACAATGGCTAGGGACAGAATTTGCATATAAACCAGATTAAGTGATCAGAAACTGTTTAAACCTGTAACAGGACAGAAGTTCAGTGCACATAAACCAGTTTCAAAATGGTCAAAATGGGTGGCTGGGGAAGTGGGACCCTTCCCATCTGGCTGCGGCTCAGGCTGGGGCCATGGGAGCTGTGTGCCCAGATAGCACCCGGCTCCTCGCACCCAGGTTGGGTTGGCTGATGGTCATGGAGCCACAGCCAGCTGGGGAGGGCTCTGCCCCTGTGGCCTGGCCCAGCCCAGCCTGGCCTTCTCTGTGCCTACCCTCAGCAGCATCCACAGCTGGCCCAGCTCAGCTGCGGGTGAGGCAAGAAGACAGTGAGGCTGGTCCAGGTTGGGTGACAAGGGCAAGACCCTTCCAAGCTGACTGTTGCTCCATGACTGCCAGGCCTGGCATGCATGGACAGTAGCTGGCTGAGCAGCAGCACTGAGGTGATGCTGCTACAGCTGCAGGCAAGTACCCTGGCAGCCGGATTGGCTGCGCGGGACAAGTCCTTCATGACAATTCCTGCCCAGGCCAGCTCAGAGGTGCCCTTGAGCCCAGTGCCCAGCAACTGCCCACCATGGGGTCTCATGTGCCTGTTGCCACCGCTGCCGCACTCCTTGCATGGTGCTTGTTCATCCATCTCATGTGGCAGCTACAGACAGACAAGCAAACACCATGCAAGGGGTGTGGCAGGAACACGTGAAGGCACACAAGCCCTTGTGGCAGAAAGCTGTCAGGCTTCAGGCCTGCCAGCACCTCCAAGCCAGCCTAGGCAGCCCCAGGCATGAAAGACTCATCCCATGCAGCCAGTCCGGTTGTGAAGGCACCTGCCCACAGCTGCAGTGGCATTGCTTCTGCGTCACTGCCTAGCCAGCCATGAGCCCTGTGCACTGGGCCAGGCTGTCACGAAGCTGGAGCCAGCTGTAAAGGGTCATACCCCCATGGCCCATCTTGGGCCAGCCCTGTTATCCACCTGCTTCACCCAAGGCTGAGCTGGGCCAGCCCACAGGCGCTGCTGAGGACAGGTGCAGAGGAGCCAGCCCAGACCAAGCCGCAGGTGCAGGGCTCTTCTCAGCCACCTGTGGCTCCATGACAGCCTGGCCTGGCTTGGGCATAGGTAGCTGGGAACAATTCAGGTGCACAGCTCCCACAGCCCCAGGTGCAGCTGACCAGGAAGGGCCTTGTCCCCATGGCTCAGTTAAGGCCAACCCCTCCATGCCTACCCTCAGCAGTCCCCACAGACCAGCCTGGCTCATCCCCCCTAGCCCTGCCTTAGCCCTGGGTGAGGCAGGCAAATGGTGCGGTCATGCCAGCTGGCTCTGGCAATGCCCCCCACTGTGCGAGTGGCCAGCAGGGGTGAAAGCTGGGCAAACCCTAGCTGGGGTCCCTGTGCCTGAGAGGGGAGACAGGGAAGTTTAATTCCCCTCCCTGCCCCCACTTGACCTGAGGTTGCTGCCCAGGTCAGCTTGGGCCATGCTCCCTGCTGCTTTAGCAGCTAGCAGGGGGGAAAGCCAGGCAGACCCTAGCTGGGGTCCCTATGCCCGTGGGAGAGAGGGGAAACAGGGAAGTTTAATTTCCCTCCCTGCCCCGCTTCACCTGAGATGCTGCCCTGGCCAATGTCTGGCCATGCTGCCACTGGGGACAAACCTGACAAGGGCTGCTTCTCCTCTCCCCCTCCAGGCATATGGCTACATTTCCAGAATCAAAAGTGAATGTCTATTCACTTGCAAATCGGTTCAGTCTACAAAGGTTAGACTAACCTGCAAAGATTGAATTAATTCAGTCTTGGGCCTTTTGAATGTCTGTACTTAGACAATGTGATCTATTGATATATCAAGGACTTTGTTTTTCAGGACAGCTTCATTGTAAACATCATCACCTGGCAGGTGAGACTGGATTGTTTTCTGCTAAGACTGCCAAAATAGTACAAGTCATGGTAATGATATGAACAAAGCATCCAAGTGAACAAGGAATTAAATCTAGTAAAAATGGTTTATTTTTTTTCTAGCTTTGCCTTTATATAATGTAGCTATTGATTTAAAATACTAACTTGTGCTAGTCACTGCCAGAAGAGGGATCAGAATCGAGGTCATCACTCCTTTTTATTTTGAAAAATGAATAGTGCTTTAACTGTCATCAGTTTTTTATTGGAGTTCCCTTTTGTCTGAACTATGAGTCTGATATGATCTGAAGTATGACCAGAATGAAGTAGAACAGAGGAATGATATAAGTCTTAGTAGTAAAAGATGTTATATACTTAATTGCTATATAAATGACCTCCCACTTATAATAAAAAAAGCTATTTTCAGTATTGATATGTACACATGTTCCTGGCAGTTTGTTGCCATGGAGAGCTGGAGAAGTCCCAGCAGGCATATGGAATAGTTGTGGTGTTCGTTTCAACTTACACTTAGCTAATAACTGATGTAAAATGAGGAAACATGCTTCAGGCAGGTATGATTTGCATATTATGCTTGTAAATGTCTTGGTATATGAAATATTAACAAAATTAGGTGGACTTCGTAAGGATAGTTTCATAAACACAGGTGGAAATAAATCATGAAGTATTCTGATGTTGTTTCATTTCTTGTGTGATTATTTTTTAAAACTAATGGGACAAATCGGGGACAAATCCTTCCCTGACTGTAGTTGATTTTACACCAATACTAAGCATGATTCATTTTATCTTCAGATGTAACCAAAAAAACAACAAGCCCAACTTGTTTTTATCCCATTAAGGCCATCTGTTCTCACACATATTGTAGGTAAATTAATCGTTTCTGCTTTTGCTGTGTGTTCCTTCCTTCTTTCTTTTTTTTCTATTTATTTATTTTTTTCTTTTTCGGTCCTTCTGCACTATATTATAATGGGGAAAATTGTCAGTATCTAATAAAAACATATTGATTGCAGTAAGGAACTGTAAGAACTGTATGTAACCTGCCCTGCTCTCCTCACAATGATCAGTGATATTTAACAGAATAGAAAAAGGTAACGTGCATGTGCACTTTCTGATGCACTTTCTGGTACAAACAAAGGCAAGAATCTTTCATTGTTATAATTTGTTCCCTACGTGGCCTTGAATGTCCTTTTCATTGGCACAAGATAACGGTTCTTTCTCTGAGTTTGCAGTTTCTTGATGGCTAGGTATTTAACCTGCAGTAGGACTCTACTACTGAACATTAGGGTATTATACTCACTGATTTATAGGCATATGTTTAAAACCAAAGTGAGACAAGATTCAAAATTTACTTTGTATTACTATTTAAATATCTACAGTGCCAGGTTTACATCTGATCATTTTTAGAAAATATAAGACATGTGAGTACATATTCAGCCTAAATGAGTTATCACTGAAAATCTGTCTGAAACCAGACACAACTGTGTGCTGTAAAACATGTCTTTTTGTTCTTTGTTCAAGGGTTAAAGCCAACTGAGCCAACCATGACTGGCAAAACACAGACCAGCAATGTCACCAATAAGAATGATCCCAAGTCCATCAACTCCAGAGTCTTCATTGGCAATCTGAACACAGCCATTGTCAAAAAAGGTGACATAGAAGCCATTTTTGCAAAGTATGGAAAAATAGTTGGCTGCTCAGTGCACAAAGGTTATGCATTTGTACAGTACATGAGTGAGAGGCATGCAAGGGCAGCAGTGGCGGGTGAGAATGCCAGGATCATTGCAGGACAACCACTTGGTAAGTGCTTAGGACTGTTATACTTTTTTTTCTTTTCCCTGTTTGTTTTAAATATTTTTACGTTATGTCTTGGGTTTATTTGTGTTTGGGTGTTTTATATACCTTTAAGTAAGGACTATTTATGATAGTTTCAGCTTTTTCAAATAGTCTGCATGTTTTACCTCAATTACTTGAGTAGTCCTGTGGAAGTCAACAGAAATACTCCAGTGAACAGAAACATGTGTTTGAATGATCTTCACTAGTTGGTAAATTTTACAACAAATATTTTGTCTATAGGAAATAGGATAGGATCATAGGAAAGTAGGTTCACCTCATCCAGCCCTCTACTCAAGGAAGGAATGTCTCTAATTAAACCATCCCAACCAAGTGTCTGTTCAACCTGCTCTGAAAAATTTCCAGCAATGGAGATTCCACAACTTCTCTAGGGAGCTGGTTCCAATTCTTGACCACCCTCATAGAAAGATCCTCCTAATGTTCAACCTAAATTTGCCCTGCTGAACTGTGAGGCCACTGTTTCTAGTCCTGTTCCCTGCAGCCACAGGGAAAAGTCTTTCTCCATCCTCTCTACAATTTCCTATCAGGCTGTTATCAAAGATTGTTATCAAGTTTCCCCACAATCTTCTCTTCTCCAGACTAAGTAACCCTAGTTCTTTCAGCCTTTTCTCAAAAGTCATGTTTCTCAGGCCTCTAATCATTTGTGTTGCTCTCTGCTGGACTCTTTCCAATCTGTCCATGTCTTTCTTGGGAAGTGGGGCCCAAAACTGGACATGATACTCTATAAGAGCATGGCCTCATGGTTCTTATAAGATATATATCAAATTTTCAGAGGTCTTTGTGGTCAGAAATTAATCTTACATGAAAAAAAGAGTGACTGCAAATTTTCTAGGGAAGCATGCTATACAGAGTATTTTTTATGTAGTTCTCCCTTACTACACATGTCCCTTGAAATTGCCTGGAAACCCAACCATGAATCTCTCCTGTGCCTTGGTCTCACTTTTTAGAGAATAAATTTGGGAAGATTATGCATTATCCCACAGGACCAGAATCGCACAATTGGTAAACTTTTTTTTCTGTTTCCATAATTGTAATGGCCCCACAGGACACACAATGGTTCTTAAACATAAACACATTTTTACTATTTGTAGTTCTCTTATATTTATTGATTTTAGAGGTTGCATAGTTCATGCTTCAATGGCATATCAAAGTCTTGCAGAAGCAAGAAAGAGAGGTTCAGTGCTTTTTAAATGGTGCTAAATTACCTAGAGAAAATATTTTTTATGTAGAGAGAAATGTCTTACATGGACAATTTAGGATGAATTTATTCTTCTATGTAGGACTGTAGAATGTGTCCCTTTGAACTGAATCTAGTCTACAATTTTTGTTTGCTAGCATTTTTATAAAACAATGTATGTATAATCCAGATGCTACATATAAAAAAGTACCCTTCAAAGTGGATGGCTTTTAACTATAAAGCCTTTTGATTAAAAATCCCTTGGAAAATGTTGCTCTCCAGCTTGTTATGCGTATAGAAATACTGGAAAATACAGCAGGGTATTTTGGTGGGATCTAAACAGCTTGAAATAGAACATCATTGCTGTTTTGGTGAACCCATAGCAAGTACAGGAAAGATTGTAAACTTTGACCTAAACTTGGTCACTTCTTCTAGATATATATGGTGTTGCTTTTTGCTTATTTGGGTGGTTTCAGTACTTTTCATAATTGCTGATACACAATAGCATTCCTGTCAGTGCTTGAAAGATTATTTAAAAACTATGTATGGTTGTGAACTTCTGTGAACCTGTGTGAAATAATAGCAGCTAAACATTCAAGTAAATTGAATTGCTAATAGTTTGAGTCAGCAGAAATCATCCCAAATATTCTGTAAGACACAAACCCAAAGGCATTCAATGGCACTGTAGACTGGGGTGGGCAATTATTTTGGCTGGAGGGTGGCTTAACAAGTTTTGGTGAGATGCCGGGAACCACTAGGGTGGTCCTGCCCCTTGACAAGCACCCTGCCCCCTGGTTGCCATCTTGGGACTGGAAGTCCTGCCCCCTGACTTTTGCCACCAGAAGTCCCTCGCCTTCCCCCAGAAGTATCCCTTTTGGGAAGGGGGTTTAGCATCTTGGAACTGGGTGGGGGGAGAATTATATACTAAACAAACATCTACAATACCATATTTTAATTTGATTTTTAAAAATATATTTTGGTCCTGATTTTGTGTGTGTTTTCATTGTTTATATAGAGGTGATTGCATAATAGGGGAAATGCAATCTTATTCTTGTA
Source organism: Crocodylus siamensis (assembly GCF_052110815.1). Lineage (NCBI taxonomy): Eukaryota > Metazoa > Chordata > Crocodylia > Crocodylidae > Crocodylus > Crocodylus siamensis. The sequence continues at coordinate 210,509,816 of NC_143397.1, forward strand.
TATTGTGGGGGTGTAGAGAAGCGTGGGGGTATGTGTGGGAGGGTATAGGGCTTGTGGGGGGCTGTGGGTGTGTGGATGTCTGTGTAATGTGGGTTGTAGGGGAGGGTGTGAGGGTATGTATGGATGTGGGTGGGTGGGTACAGGGTTTGTGAGAGAATGTGGGATGTGTGGAAGGGGAGGGTGGCTGGGGGTGTATGTAGGTTCATGTGTGTGGTGGGGTGTGCACATGTAGCAGTGAGCGGGCCTCCCCAGAGGCATGCAGGTGGGTGTATGAGTAATGTGGGAAGCTGTGGGTAGACATGGTGTTTTTGGTGATTGTGTGGGGGGAGGGTATGGTTGTGGGGTTTGAAGGTATAGTGGGGTGTGCATAGGAGCTCCCTGCACATGCCTCCCTGAACTGATCAGCACTTACCCCGGCCCTGCAACAGCCCAGAGCCCATGTACCCTGCAGCACCTGCCCATCACTGCCAACAGCATGCAGCCCCAGTCCTCCCTGCAGCTGCTCCGCACTACCCCAATGTGGCATGTCTTGCTGCCCCCTGAGCATGCAGCAGAGCTGGGGTGACTCTGTGGCTGGACTTCCTTTATAGACATCCCAAGTGGTAGCAGCTCCTTCTGGCTGCCACCGCTGCTGGCTGCAGCTTCACAATACTGGGAGGGACCCACACTGTACAGCCTCACCCGGCATGCCTGGTGCCTGCTTCAGAGTCACCCATCCAGACTGAGTAGCAACAGCAGCAGTGGCTGCTGAGCAGAAACTATTGCTCTGTGCAGGGGAAAAATAGCTCCTCCCCCTTGCCACTGACAGGCCCTTCCTGTTGTAACCACCTGGAGCCTGTGCCATGCTGGGCTGTCCTGCATCTCCACTGCTGTCACCACCACCTCTAGGCTGCCCAGCAGGGCAGCACTGGCAATGCAGAGCAGCTGCAGGGTAGCCTGGACAGTGGTGATGGCAGTACAGACCCAGGATAGGCTGCCTTTCCCCCATGCTGAGCAACAGTTCTGCTTGGGAGCAGCAGCTGCTGCTGCTGCTGAGCAAGGAAAGGTGAGTCTGGAGCAGACGTATGGCATGCCAGGTTGGGGCTGCATGCACAGGTCCCTACCAGTACAGCAGTCCTGGTATCAGGAGCGGCGGCAGCTGGAAGAAGCCACTGCCACCTCGGGTGCCTAGAAAGGCAGTTCAGCTTCAGAGCTGCCCCAGCATGATTGCATGCCCAGGGAGGAGCATGACTGCATGCCCAGGGAGCCTGGGCACCTGGGCCAGGTGGGATGACGGGACCTGCTGCAGGCCAGATCTAGCCCATAGGCCGTATTTTGCCCACCCCTGCTGTACAGAATGATTTGGTGGTTGACTGACCAATTTATCATAAACTTCCTGAGTATTTGTAGAACCAGAGTTCTTGTATGATTTTTTTTAAAAGCTATTTTATGCAGCAACTATTGTATAGTGCTTTGGAGTTCTATAACTAATATGCTAGGTCTCAAAAAAAGAAAAACAGCTGATAGGCTACTCAATCATATTTTATTAGCTTGCTTTATAACTACCTCATAAAAAGGTCTTAGAGAAAAGCCAGAATCAGATGGTAAAATAACAAAAAACTATAGGCTTGTAGTTTATTGTCATGGATGCTTAGCTAAAGAATCTCTCTGTGCTACTTTCTCTGTGAGATGGCAGTCTTGGAGCATGTTTTCTGAATCCATAATTTTAAGAAACAGGCTAAAGAATGCCATCAGTGCATTAAATACAGCTCCTCACCAACCAGCTGACCCAATTCTTTCCAAAACCATTCCTTCCTAGGGCAAGCCTACTGTTATTACCATCACTACTATGGCTGCTGCTGTTTTATTTGTTTTTGGTTGTATCATAATGTGCGAGGTGCTCTGAGAAGTTGGGAATAGTGAGAGAAATGTTAGGGAATACAACAAAGGTCAAGGATGCGACCAGGAACTGAGCTGAAATTTGGGAAAGAATCAGGAATATTAAAACAAGCTAAGAGTCAAACATTAAAGCTCAAGGCTAGAAAATTTAAAAAAGAGAACTCACCTCTTCGCATGCATATAGACAAGAGCAGTATTCATTGGCTATCTTTTGATATGAGAATGATGTCCTCTATGGGGGGGATTATTGGTGAGTTTTAAGGTGCCTGAGGAGTCCAATTCATGTTCTGCAAGTTTTTCCACAACTATGACAAGTGATGCCTTGTGGGGGGGGGGGAGGAGGGCCACAACTGTTGGCCAGGATGTTGTGCGCTTTTCTTCCTCCTCTGCCATTTCTCAGCTTCCTGAGCAAGACGGTTCTCTTCAAAATGGGCTGTAGCTTGATGTATGGTACAGTGTCATTGAGACCCGTTACCATCTAGCACTTCCCAATTTCATAGATTCATAGATGTTAGGGTCGGAAGAGACCTCAATAGATCATCGAATCTGACCCCCTGCATACACACGAAAGTGCTGGGTTCAGATGATCCCAGCCAGATGCCCATCCAACCTCCTCTTGAAGACCCCTAGCGTAGGGGAAAGCACCACCTCCCTTAGGAGCCCATTCCAGACCTTGGCCACTCTAACTGTGAAGAAGTTCTTCCTAATGTCCAGTCTAAATCTGCTGTCTGCTAGCTTATGGCCATTATTTCTTGTAACCCCCAGGGGCACCTTGGTGAGTACAGCCTCACCAATTGCCTTCTGCGCCCCCATGATGAATTTATAGGAAGCCAGAAGGTTGCCTCTCAACCTTCTCTTGCAGAAGTTAAAGAGGTCCAGGTGCCTTAGTCTCTCCTCATAGGGCTTGGCCTGCAAGCCCTTAACCATACAAGTGGCCCTTCTCTGGACCCACTCCAGGTTATCCACATCCCTCTTGAAGCGTGGCGCCCAAAACTGGACGCAGTATTCCAACTGCAGTCTGACCAACGCCCAATAGAGGGGAAGTATCAGCTCCTTGGTTCTGTTTGTCATGCATCAGCAGATGCATGATAAAATGCAGTTAGTTTTTCTGATGACTTTGTCACACTGGTGACTCATGTTCATCTTGGAGTCCACTAGAACTCCAAGATCCCTTTCCACTTTCATGCTACCGAGCAGGTCATTTCCTAGGCAGTAGGTATGCTGGACATTTTTCCTCCCTAAGTGCAGCACTTTGCATTTCTCCTTGTTAAACTGCATTCTGTTGTTTTCTGCCCATTTGTCCAACCAGTCCAGGTCTGCCTGCAGTTGTTCCCTGCCCTCCGGTGTATCAACTTCTCCCCACAGTTTTGTATCATCCGCAAACTTGGACAGAGTACACTTCACTCCCTCGTCCAAGTCACTGATGAAGACATTGAAGAGTATCGGTCCAAGGACTGAGCCCTGCAGGACCCCACTACCCACTCCTTTCCAGGTTGATACTGACCCATCCACTACCACTCTCTGGGTACGACCCTCCAGCCAATTTGCCACCCACCGGACTGTGTAATTATCCAAAACACAGCCTCTTAACTTGTTCACCAGTATGGGGTGGGATACCATATCGAAGGCCTTCCTGAAGTCTAAGTAAATGATATCAACCCCTACTCCTGTGTTGAGCTGTTTTGTAACCTGGTCATAAAAAGAGACTAGATTAGTCAGGTATGATCTACCCGCTATGAACCCGTGCTGGTTTCCCCTCAGCATAATTTTTCCCACTGGGCTGTCACATATATAAGCCTTAATAATTGTTTCAAAGACTTTGCCAAGGATGGAAGTGAGAGTGACTGGCCTGTAGTTGCTTGGATCCTCCTTCCTCCCCTTCTTGAAAATAGGGACCACATTGGTCCTTTTCCAGTCATCCAGGACCTGTCCCGTGTGCCATGAGTGCTCAAATATTCTTGCCAGTGGATGTACAATGATATCGGCCGGTGCCTTCAGTACCCTCAGATGGAGCTCATCTCGGCCTGCTGACTTAAACGCATCCAGTTCTTCCAAATTACTTTGCAACATCTCAGGGTCAATGCTTGATAGTCTGGTTCCCAGCTGTTGCCTCTCTACCACGTGAGACTTTTCTCTTGCCTCTCGTTTAGGAAGACTGACGCAAAGAACTCATTGAGGAGTTCAGCCTTTTCCTCCTTGTCTGTCACCAATTGCTTTTGCCCATTCAGTAGTGGTCCTATTCCACCCTGGGCCTTCCTTTTACTCCCTATATATCTGAAAAACAATTTTTTGTTATCCTTAACTTGGGATGCCATCCTCAGCTCCATGGTAGCTTTGGCCTTTCTAACTGCCTCCCTACAACTGACAGCTGAGAAGGCATGCTCCTCTTTAGTAATCTCTCCCTGTTTCCATTGCTTATATGTCTCCCCTTTTTGCCCTTAGGCTGCTCTGGATTTCTCTGGTCAGCCAAGGAAGCCTCTTGGCCCCTTTCCCTCTTTTCCCCCTTATCAGAATCGTCTCCCTCTGTGCCCGAAGGATTGTTTCCTTAAGGCACAGCCACCCTTCCTGTGCTCCCATCTTGTCAAATCTCCTACTCTGCAGTGTGTCATTGACTAAACAGCTGAGTTCGCTGAAGTCAGCCTTCCTGACGTCTAGCAATTCCACCCTACTAGTTACCTTACCCACTCTATGCCTATGATGAATTCTATTATTTGGTGGTCACTGTCTCCCAGGTGACCACTGATCTGTAGGTCCCCTATCATGTCATCCCCTGTTGCCAATACCAGGTCTAGTAAGCCATTCCCCCTAGTGGGACCATGTTCCTCCTGCGTCAGATGGAGGTCCTGTATATAGGATAGGAACCTGCATGAATGGTGGGAATTTGCTGTCTGCGTCTCCCAGCAGATGTCAGGGTAGTTTAGGTCCCCCATGACTACTGCCTTCCTAGTCTTTATGGTTTCCAAGAGCTGCCTCAGGAGTTCCAAATCTAGTTCTTCCCCCTGGTGTGGGGGTCTGTGGCAGACCCCTACCACCAAATCCATTTCTCCTTGACCTCCATGTATCCTAACCCATAAACCTTCTACTTTCTCCTCCTCTGATTCCATTTTGATACAGGTCGATGTATAACGCTCCTTGACATAGAGTGCAACCCCTCCCCCTCTCTTCCCCACTCTATCCTTTCTGTATAGCTTATAGCCCTCAATGTGTACCGCCCAGTTGTGGGTAGAGTCCCACCAGGTTTCTGTTAACCCCACTAAGTCATAAGTGTTCTCTGCAAGCAGGAGTGCTAATTTGTAAGGTTGATGCCAGCCTTCCTAAGATATGCTTTCAGGGTGTCCTTGTAGCACTTGCTCTGCCCTTCAGAGGTTCTCTTACCATGACTAAGTTGGGAGAAGAGGACCTGTTTCAGGAGATAAGTGTCAGCCATATACACACAGTGGCCAGCCCAGTGAAGTTGATGTTTCATGATCTTTGCCTCAGTGCTGGCTATTTTAGCTGCAGAGAGGATTCTGGCATTAGTGCAGTGGTCTTCCCATTTAATGCGAAGAATCTTCCCAAGGCAATGCTGATGGAACCATTACAGATGCTTAAGATGGATTCAATATGTCACCCACATCTCATACTCATAGAGGAGTGTGGAGATAACCCCTGCATTGTAGACCAGGATCTTAGTTTCCATTTGCAGAGCTCGGTCAGCAAAGACACAGCAAAGCAGCTTTCTGAAGGATTTCCTGGCAGTTGGTAAACAGAATCAGGAATATGAAAACAAGTGAAGGGAAAGATAAAGCCCAAAGCCAAGGAATAAAAACAGAGCACTCACCCCTTCAGATACATATAGACACAAGAGCAGGATAAGAGCTAAGTTAGAGGTGTTTGGGGCAATCCCTAAAGGCTTGAATGTTTCTTAGTCAAAGCATAAATGCAAGATGCTGTCTTAAATACCTAGATCGCTCTTCTCTGTTACCAGTCCCATAGGATATTTTCACCTATGGCTACCTAAAGGCACACCTTCAAGATGGTGAAGACCGGGTGAAAAGATGCAGTAGAAAAAAAAAACAGTCAAGCCCCATCTCCATCTAATTTTGACACCATAGATTATTTCAGTAAATACAATCAAACCATTATTAGCCATTTAACTTCTTCATAGATTTCATAGACATTGGGACTGGAAGGGACCTTGGAGATCATCGAGTCCAGCCCCCTGCCCAAAGGGCAGGAAGTAAGCTGGAGTCATAGGATCCCAGCAAGATAAGCATCCAATTTGCTCTTAAAGGTGTTCAATGTAAATGCTTGAATCACCTCCAATGGCAGGCTGTTCCACGGGCTGTTCCCTGGAGGCTCAGACAGTATAGAAATTCTTCCTTATGTCCAGCCTGAGATGTTCTTACAGTAGTTTATGACTGTTTGTCTTTGCCATCCCTTGGGGCACTCTGGTGAACAAACATTCCCCCAGACCCTGGTGGTCACCCTGATAAACTTATTGGTGGCCATCAGATCACCCCTGAGCCTGCACTTTTCCAGGCTAAAGAGCCCCATGGCTCTCAGCCTGTCGTTGCAAGGTCTGTTTTCCTGACCTCTGATCATGCACGTGGCTCTTCTCTGTACTCTCTCAAGCTCCTCCACATCCTTTTTGAATTGTGGAGCCCAAAACTGGATGCAGTACTCCAACTGCGGCCTCACCAAGGCGGAGTATAAGGGGCGAATGACATCCCGGGGTTTGCTTGAGAAGTATCTATGGATGCAAGCCAGCGTTTTGGTCACTTTAGTAGCCGCAGCATCGCATTGCAGGCTCATGTTCATCTTGTGGTCAATGTTGACCCCCAAGTCTCTTTCTTCTGTAGTGCTAGTCAGCGTAGCACTGCCGAGCCTATAAGGATGCTGCATTTTTTTCTTCCCAAGGTGGAGAACCTTGCATTTTTCAGTGTTAAACACCATCAGGTTCTCATCCGCCCATTTGCTGAGCCTGTCCAGGTCAGCCTGGATCATCTGCCTTTCACCTGGCGTGGATGCTTTGCCCAAAAGTTTGGTGTCATCGGCAAACTTGGCCAGTCCACTTCTGACTCCCATGTCCACATCATTAATGAAGATGTTAAATAGTATAGGTCCAAGGACAGAGCCTTGGGGGACCTCACTGGTCACAGGTCACCACAATGATTAACATCCATCAACCACCACCCTCTGGGTTTGACCACGGAGCCATTCCCCAGCCAGTGGATCGCGGTGAAGCCAAGGCCGCACTTGCCCAGTTTTGCCAAGAGGTGATCACGGGATACCAGATCAAAGGCTTTTTTGAAGTCAAGATATATGACATCAATCTCTTCTCCCTTGTCCAGGTGATAGGTCACCTGGCCATAAAAGGAAATAAAATTGGTCAAGCAAGACCTACCCAACAACAAACCTGTGTTGGCTATCCCTCAGGATGTTGCCATCAGCCAGTCTGTTAAGAATGGCCTATTTGATAATCTTTTCTAAGACTTTCACTGGGATAGAGGTCAGGTTGATGGGCCTGTAGTTTCCCAGATCCACTTTCCTCCCTTTCTTGAAGATAGGCACCACACTGGACTTCTTCCAATCTTTGGGCACATCACCAGAGTGTCAGGAACTCTCGAAGATCTGTGCTTGGGGCTGAGCTATGATGCTTGCCAGCTCCTTGAGTACCCTGGGGTGTAAACTGTCAGGGCCAGCTGACTTGAAGGCATCCAGCCTCTCAAGGTGTTCCTTCACAAGGTCAGCACTGATGGAGGGTATGGAATCTTCCTCACCCAGGCATTCCCGTCCCATAATGGGGAGGGGCATCCCTTGGGCCTGGTGAAAAAACAATGCAAAGTACCCATTTAGTAAGTTGGCTTTTTCCTGGGCATCAGTTGTCAGTTGTCCCACCTGGTTTAGCAGGGGTCCTATGTTGCCCTTTCTTTTCCTCTGGCTCCCCACATACCTAAAAAAGGGCTTTTTATTTGTCCTTGATATTTGTAGCTAACTGGAGTTCCGTCGCAGCATTGACTTTCCTGGTTCACTCCCTGCAGGTCTGGACCAGTGCAGAATATTCTTCCTTGCAGGTGGATCCACTCATTCATCCTTTGTAAGTCTGTCTTTTTAGACACAGGAGGCCTGCAACTTCCCTGCAGAGCCAAGGGGGCTGCTGTGCCCTTTTCCTGCCTTTCCTTTGAGATGGAATAGACTTTGCTTGTGCATCCAGGATTGCACCCTTTAGGAGCAACCACTTTTTCTGAACTCCCCTCCCCTTGCGGTCGTGGTCCCTTAGGGCCTCATCAACATGCCTCCTTAGCTTGTCAAACTTAGCTTTCCTGAAGTCGAGGACTTCTGTATTGCTGACTGACTTGCCAGCTTTATGGTGGATGGTGAAGGTGACCAGTTCATGGTTACTGTCACCCAGCTTCCCTTCGATCGTTAGGTCACTGATTAGGTCGTCTCCCGTTACCAGTACCAGGTTGAGCAGCTCTTTACCTCTCGTCAGCCCATAGACTTCTTGCATCAGATAGAGCTCATTCACTCATGAGAGAAAGCTTTGCGACTGCTCGGACTTGGCTGAGCACTCTTCCCAGCTACCCTGACATCTCATGGGAGGACCACTCAGCCAAATCTGAGCGGTCAGAAAGCTTTATTTCATGTGTGGATGAGCTCTATCTGATGCAATAAGTCTATGGGCCGATGAGAGGTAAAGTGCTGCTTAACCTGGTATTGGCAATGCGGGACAACTATTTTCCAGCACATTCTTGTTACAAAAAAAAATTATGGACAATCATTTGAAAGTTTTCTTCAGAAGATATTTCAAAAGCATCTTCACACCTGCTTGCAAGTTTTATGCCTTCTCTCTGGAATGTCCTTTCTGACATGGTTGACAATGAAGCTAGTATATGCATATGAACACTGCTCCAAAAAAGCCATTTTTCTAGTGACACATACAAGATAATGCACAAGAAAAGTCTATTCCATCTTGAAGGAAAGGCAGCAAGAGGGTACAGCCCCCCTGGCTCTCCAGGGACCTAGCAGACCTCCTAAGGCTAAAAAGAAAAGCCTACAAAGGATGGAGGACAGGATTCATCTCCAAGGAGGATTATTCTGCACTGGTCCAGTCCTGAAGGGAGCAAACCAGGAAAGCCAAAGCTGCAAATGAACTCCAACTAACTTTGAGCATCAAAGACAATAAAAAGTCCTTTTTCAGATATGTGGGGAGCCAGAGGATAAGCAAGGGCAACATTGGACCCTACTGAATCAGATGGGGCACCTGACAACTGACGCCGAGGAAAAAGCCAACCTATTAAATGAGTACTTTATGTCAGTCTTTCATCAGTCCTATGGGACGCCCATGCCCACTACGGAACAGGGAGGTCTGGGTGAGGGAGATCCCCTGCCCTCCATTAATGCTGACCTCGTAAAGGAACATCTTGAGAAGCTAGATACCTTCAAGTCAGCCAGCCCTGACAATCTACACCCCAGGGTACTCAAGGAGGTGGCGAGCATCATAGCCCAGCCCCTGGCATGGATCTTTGAAAACTCCAGGCACTCTGGTGTAGTGCCCAAAGACTGGAAGAAGGCCAATGTGGTGCCTATCTTCAAGAAAGGGAGGAAAGTGGATCCGGCTAACTATAGACCCATTAGCCTGACTTCTATCCTGGGGAAGATCTTAGAAAAGTTTATTAAAGGGGCCGTCCTTAATGAACTGGCTGACACCAACATCCTAAGGGATAGCCAGCATGGGTTTGTTGTAGGTAGGTCTTGCTTCATCAATCTCATTTCCTTCTATGGCCAGGTGACCTATCACCTGGACAAGGGAGAAAAGATTGATGTCATATATCTTGACTTCAAAAAAGCCTTTGATCTGGTATCCCATGATCACCTCTTGGCGAAACTGGCCAGTTGTGGCTTTGGGTCCACCATGATCCGCTGGCTGGGAAATTGGCTCTGTGGTCTGACCCAGAGGGTTGTAATTGATGGCAGTCACTCATTCTCCACCTTGAGAATAAAAACCTGCAGCCCACTTATAGGCTCGGCAGTGCTACACTAGCTAACGCTCCGGACGAAAAGGACTTGGGGGTCATGATTGACCACAAGATGAACATAAGCCTTCAATGTGATTCTGTGGCTAGTAAAGCAAGCAAAATGCTGGCTTGAATCCATAGATGCTTCTCAAGCAAATCCCAGGACGTCATTCTTCCGTTGTACTCAGCCTTGGTGAGGCTACAGCTGGAGTACTGCATCCAGTTTTGGGCTCCACAATTCAAAAAGGATATGGAGAAGCTTGAAAGTGTGCAGAGGAGAACCATGTACATGATCAGAGGTCAGGAAAACAGACCATAGGATGAGAGGCTGAGAGCTATTGGACTCTTCAGCCTGGAAAAGCACAGGCTCAGGGGTGATCGGGTGGCCACATTTAAGTTTATCGTGGTACTCACCAGGATCTGGGCAAATGTCTGTTCACCAGATTGCCCCAAGGGGTGACAAGGTCAAACGGTCACAAACTCCTCCATGATTGTTTCAGGCTGGACATAAGAAAGAACTTCTTTACTGTCCGAGCCCCCATGGGCTGGAATAGACTGCCGCTGGAGGTGGTTCAAGCCCCTACTTTGAATGCCTTCAAGAGAAATTTGGATGTTTATCTTGCTGGGATCCTGTGACCCCTGCTGACTTCCTGCCCTTGGGGCAGGGGGCTGGACTCGATGATCTTCCAAGGTCCCCTCCAGCCCTAATGTCTATGAAATCAATGAAAAAATATTCCAAGGTAAGGAAAGAGTGTTGAAAACAATTGCACCTCTAATTGTTACAGTAACCTCAGGTTCCTATATTCTGTTTCAATGCTTAAATGTATAACTGTGGTCCTATCCACCCAGGAAATCTGTTAAAGCATCCACTTTTGTAACATAGCTTCATTTTCGCCACAGAATTAAGCCAGAACAAATATAATGGAGGACGGCCCATGTTACTATTGCTTTAAGTTAGAGTTGTCCAACTTCCAAGCAGCCAGGGGCCTCACTTCCCACTAGCTGCACCAGCAGTGGCTGCATGCAAGCTGTGTTCTGCATACCCCATGGACCCTCCCTCCACCATGGATCCTGAAACCCACCCCCCCATCACTGTGCACAAGCCACTGCCCCAGTTTGCCTTGTGCCTACAACCATCTCACCACCAGTGCACTACATGCCTGCAACCCTTCCCCCACAACTAAGCTATGTGCCTATGACCCCCATTGCTTCACTGCATGCCTGTGACTCCCCACGCATCCTCTGGGGTGGCGACAGGATGTGACAGCCTGGAGAATAGCTGCTATTGCAGCTGGAATGATGGCAGTGGGGGGAGCAGCAACCAGGCACACAGTTTAATCCCTTGAAGGCCACATACGGTCCTTGGGCACCAGTTGGACCACCAGCTTTGACTTTCCTACACCAGCAGGATGGAATAGGATGCAACTCAAATGCTAATAGGTGATATTATTCTAGGCTACTCTTTTCATGCTCAAAGTTTCCAAGTGTTCAGTTGTAACAGAAATAGAGGATACTTTGATCTAGAAAATAATATAAATGTTTTAATCAGTACTAACATATTCAACTGTAGGTGAAAGCAGTATAGTTTAGCCAAAAAATGGATTTCTCAAAGTAGTGTGTCTGTTTAAAATTTGTTTAAATATAAAAATGTCTAACTACCTTTTGGACAGTACTAACAACATCAAACTAAGATGAAGTAATGCTAGGCTTTAGAGGGTTACTTTTATATGCAACAAGAAGAAAAACATAATTAGAAACTTAGATAAGAGCAGAATTCAGAATGCCAGTCAGAATTATCCAGGTGGGGCTTTTGGAGGAGAATTTGAGGTAATGTTTTAAACTTGCACTTGGAAAAGAAAGGTGATGGAATAGTAGGTAGTGGGATGGAGATGCACGTATTTTTTTTTATTCGGATCATCAGATCCCTGCTATTAAAGCCTCAGTTAAGTCTATACCAGTAATAAAGGTACGGTGAAGGGACAAGAACAGACTGTAAAATGCACATACTGTTGAGTATGCAGCTTCTTAGAATTATTAATTATTGTTTCTAAATAAAATTAAAATTATAAAAATGGTGAGGTGAAGACTGGACAGATGTGATGAAAGGCTAACTGAGCAATGTTATTTACAGAGATGTTATGCCAGAGGGATTTTTCTGCAGCCAATGATGGAGTCTGTATAATAGCCTAGAACTAGTAAACAAGACTTATGATTTTTATTGCACTCAAAAATCACATTTGTTTTACATTTTCTCACCTTGCTGATAATTTGTACCAGCTCCTGACCTCTGTGGCATGCCTTTGTGAATTTTGCACTAAATTCTATTCTCTTTTACAACAGCATAATTGTAACTGAAAAAATTCCACTGAACTCATTAATGTAGCTATGGTCAGGATTTGGCCCTGAACCAATTAAATAGCATTATCAGGTGTTTTCCTAATGAAATAAAAATACTTTAATGAATTAAAGAAATTAATGGCCTTCCTGTATTGTTTATGTATATTTATTTTGATAGATCTTGGAGGCTGTGAACTGAGCTTGGGGCCCCAATACATTAAGTACTGTAAAATCACAGACCTTACCTCACAGAACTTAATATCTAAATGGACAAGCTTGGGAGGAGTTTATATGCATTTTGTAATTTTTTTCAGTGAGTACAGTTATATGCTATGAAGCTTCTCCATGGGTTTCTTGAAAAGCTATTATGGTATTTTTTAGGAAGTACCAACTCTACCCTACAGGCCCTAAGGCAATAAAATATCAGGCACAGCAATATGCATTGTGATTTTTAGCATGTGAATCACCACCATCTGGTAACGTAGAAAATGTCCTAGTTCGCTTCGGACAAAAAAATGCCAGCACAGTTGGCATGTAAATACAGTTATGCAGTAAATACAGCATAAGCCTACACATGAAATCTGCCCTGCCATAGTAAAACAGCTCCATTTTTGTCAGTCTAGCTGCATTTGCAGAACATCAAACCCCTGGGTTTACTATTTTCCTGCAGCATTTAGGTCAGAGAATGTGTGTGTGTGTCTTTTGGGGGGGGGGGGGGGGTTGGGGGGCAAAGGGATTGAGGAGGAAGGTCACTGTATTTTAACAAATATCATCTTCTTCATTCCCATTCCACTTGGGTAAGCCCAGGAATTCCTCTATTTTCACAAGGGGGTGGGGGGGGGAGTTGGCTGGGATATGCCTCTGTTACCATCCCATCACCCTACAGTACTGGCCAGTTCAGGAGGGAGTAGCACTTTGCACCACAGCATGAGCTGTGCACTAGAGGTACAGTCCATACCTGGCTGTTGTTTCCCCACTCCCATGTGCCTACACATGGGCCAAGGCAATCTGTTCCTTTGTCTTTTATCTGGTATCATATTCATCCTGGTGTAAAAAGCCAATGCCTGGGGCAGTACTATGTAAACACCTCCTTTAGACTACATATTAAGACCTGTTTGTATTAGTGTGTGCGACTCCATCAGAAAAACATGACAGGTGGGTGTAGTTCTGATAGAGGGGGAGCTATGATGATGTACTACTACTTTCTTTGGGGGGCAAGGGGCATGGGGGAATAGACACTAGAGTTATAAACCCTATTTATTTATTTTAATTGCATTCTTGTGCTGCTATAGTTATTTCCAGTTTGCATTGAAGTAGTTCAGAGGACAGTATCTTACCAATACCTAGAAAAATATGATTTATATTTAAAGCTATCATGGACATCAATTACTGCATGTTAAAATTAAAAATAGCTAGAAGTATGACACGTATTTCTTGCAGCTCCTTTGGTTGATATCCTTTTTAACTAAAAAATTAGTTCCACTGTGGCTTCAATCCTTTTTCGTTTCTGTAAGTATTATTCACATACATCTGCCTTCGGGTCCAAATTAGATGCAGTCTCTGAGTACCTAGTGAGCACAGACTGACATATAGCCTCAGGTAAGATGGTGGTTACAGATAATTATTTTGGACAACATACTCCATTGCACAACCTCTTGAGAAGTACAGAAGCCCTTCAGGGGCTTTCTAAGTCATGACAACCCAGTAGAAAACATCCAAGGAGTGGAAGAGGTAATAAAGAGAACCTTTAGAGAGACATAGACATATACCTTTGTTGTTAAATTAAATTGATGTGACAATGGAGCTTTGTTTCCCCCCTATTTGTTTCTTGTGCTTCTGTTCAGTCAAAACAAATCTTTTGTATCTTGTGTTTTTAATGTGTGGCAACAGCGAGGCACTCTTAACTATAAGCTTGCAGACCCAGTACTCTCCAGAGTGAATCAATTTTTTGCTATAGCCTAAATGTCCTACACAGTATTACGAATGTCACAAGTGCTTATAAAAGTTACAAATCCTCTTCTGAGTAGAGAACACTTCTGTGTAAAATAGTTTGCAAGTCCTTGAAAATATGCAAGTAGTGCACTTATTTCAACTCGCTTCTCCTTAAGCCCATTTAACCTAAAGATTGGCACAAAAAGGAAATACAAAACTGAATTATTGGTCAGTCAGTATCCTACCTTTGCCCTCATTCCTGAAACAAGCAGCAGTGTGGGAACATCAATCTGTTTATGTACTTATCAAGTTCAGGATCATAGTCCATGACTCTAATGTGTAGTGATTGATGCCATTGATCCTACTTCTCTTTCCTATTTATCTCCCACTGAATTCAATGCTAATTTCATACATGTTCAGGACTCAGCCCTACATTAGGAAATCTACAATATCATGTTTTAAATACTAGCAGTAGTGTATTAACTATAAGATAGTTTATCACATTTTGCTGAATTTTGAATCAGTGGAGCCTTTTATTTTTATCATAGGTCAAAAAGCATTCTGAACTAAAGGGAGGGACAACTTCATAGGAGCCTTAGAGAATTTGAAAATGTTTTAGAATTTTAATATATGCTTTAATGAGGCTTATTAGTAAGAGGTTTGAATACAACTTTTTCATTTAAAATAAGGGACAAGGTCTCTAGTGCTTTAAAGTTATTATGATAGCTATTTTATATTTGTATTACTGACTCTTAAAATACACTACCTGAAGACACAGTGCATATAAACTACTTTAAGACCGTATAGCAGATCTACATGGAGCTGGTCTGTGAGGGAGTGCAGAAAGTGACACAGGTTATCAGCAGGTCAGATATCAATTTTGATGATCTAGATAGGGGTGGCAAAGTGAAAGAGGTATCCCAGGCCATGTCTCCATGCTTCATCACCCCACACTAGGTGAAGACTGCAAAACACTGCCATCTTCTTCCAGTGAAGTAATTATTTAAGGTTGCCCTCAGTTGCTAATTATCAGAGCACTCACTGCTGTGCATGGATATTGGCTCATTGTGTGGCTGGTTGGCTGACTTATACTAGACAGGCTAAGTCCCATGATAACTAATTTATTAAATATTTGATTAATAAATCAAAATGATTTCAGATCCATTTTTGTTGCTAATGTTGAAACCACCCAGTTACGAGTTTAGAGAAGACTTGATCCAATCTGCATTCTCTAGAACAGTGACTAATTTTAAGAAGACAATACCACACTGTAATATATCTCCCTTACTTCATGTTTAAATCACCCCCTATAACTTCTTTAAAAATGTCTTTGTCATTTGGCCTTGGGCATGAGCAGACTGGTACAGGACTTCTGACAACTTGCTGATTAATCATCCACTGTGCAAGTCAAAGGTTGTTAACACTTTACCCAGTGAAAGTCACTCTTTACCACTGACTCAGTCTGTTTCTCTATTCACTGCCTTAAAGAAACTGTTGTGCAGCTTGCATTAACATATTTGTCGGCTCTTAATGTCCACTGCTTTGTGAATTAACTTCCCGATGGTTCTAATGCAATCTGTTTTTCATATGTTAGTGTCTTTTCTCATTGCTGGCTTTCTGGTACAGACAGTGCTCACTGCTAATGTGATTCTTCTAAGGTAGACATTTGCTCTGTATCTATTCCTGCAGGACGTAGGCACTTCCAAGTACATCTGAACCTCTTTTGTTGGTGTCTTAGTATTAAATTATGGAGTCTCTGGGCCTGTATACCACCATTATACTATTTTCCTTATGTGCTAGATTTCAAGGAGAGAACAAAGATATTGGGTTGGCTGTCTGGTCACAGTTTCTTTTGGTCCCCCCTCTGCCCCCACTTCACTGGAGCTGTTTTCATCTGGTATGAGTCCTCTGATGTATTGTAGATTGGAGCAGTGGAAACTGAGGTCCTTATCTATCACCAACTGTCTAGGATGGTGGTTTATACCTGTCTGAGGAGTATTTCTCAGAATTAAACAGCTAGCTTTTGTCCAGTGAGGCCATCTTCCAAAAGATCTTGTTTCATCTAAATGTCTTAGTCACTCTATTAGATTGTGGGCATCCAAATCTAGAATAAGGAATTGAGTTCTACTCCCCAAAACAAACTAACAAAGAATTAGATATCTTGTGCCATGGAAATCAGGAATCTCATTATAGATCACAGGAGTTACTTTTGATTATTCATTTCTGGCAGCCTATAGAGCCTTCTATAAATTGTTTGATATGTTGAGTCATAGCTGGCTCTAATACCTTGTTTTTCTACATACATTTATTTTCTGATGTGTTCCATATAAAGGGATAAGTATTTCCTCCTATGTTATTGCCAGGAATAAGTTTTGTCACTTGCCATTGACTAACCTTGTTGTACTGAAATAGTGTCCTTCACAGCCCAGTATGGGAGATTCACTTGTTAACTTCTGTGTCATCAGCCCTCACATGCAAGTCTTACACTAGATTCTAGTACAGGTTATCTTTCTGCCCTCCTTCTGTTTCTTTAACACACTCTTTTGAGTTCAGAGAATGCATTCAGTTGCTCTGAATAATAAAAATGGTGATTTTTATCAGCTTGTTCTGTAGTTTGTTCCACTCTCAATAACATTTGCTCTCAATAACATTTTCAATTAATTGTTTTTACCAACTGTAGGCTGTAATTTGATATTGCATTTTTGCAGCTGAAATAATGAATTGTAGGTATTTTTTTTTAGGGGCTTAGCGAATACTGTGGTTGGAACTCAGCCTATAATCTCTACACCAGTGGTTTTCAACCTTTTTAGAGTCAGGGTATCCCTCCACAACTTTTGAATTTGGTAACACTCTGGGTGATAACCAATGTTGTCCTGCCTCTGCTTACCTCAGTGGTTCTCAACCAGGATGTTGCTGCATGCTTCTGCTTGTATTAAGGTATTCTGATAAACCTAAAGCAGACATAAGCAGAGGCATACCTAATAAATTTTGCCCTGTCCCACTGAGGTGTTTGGGCTCCAACTACAGCTGATTCCCGGTCTGCCTCTGGAGGGGCACACAGCCCATGGCACCCCTGGAAGAGAGCCATGGCAGGTAGGGTGCTATGGAACCCTGGCTGAGAACCACGGCCCAACATTTTTTTTTCTTTTTGTGGCAAACAGAATAGCTAGTAGTTGCCTCTAAATGTGGGAATCATTTTATTCAGTTTCCCCAGAGATTAATATGGAAAGGGACTCTGTCTTTTAGTTGACAAGTTCCTAAACCATTTTTGTATGTCTTTGCTTGTTGTGATCATGACTCTGTGGACTGAAATGTTACAGAGAACTATCTTTCTCTATTGCATTTTCTTGTCATGCTCCCAAGATCATTGTCAAGTTGCATTGTCAAGGAACAGTTGTCTCAGTGGAACAGCCAAGGGCGTCTCATCTTTGAAGTACTGTGCTCATCTAAACATCTTCAGAATAATCTGTAATGTTTTTTGTTCTGTAGAGGTTTCACTTTTGCTTCGGTTTCAACTTTACTATCCTCTGGTTTGATTCATTCTGTAAAGTATGTCCTACATGGGTTGGGCCTCTTTTACCATGAACTAGATGTGTCTAGTTACTAGAGCTTTTCTGGATTGAGGGTGATAATCAGTGTTGGGAACTTTCCATTTCTTTTCTTCAGTATCTGTTCATATTACACCTGAGTTGAGGCTGTTGTTATCATGGTACCAGCTATTATATGATACCTGCAATATCTCCAGATGTTTTATTACTCTTTTGTTAAAACATTTCAGTGGCTGACCTCATTCTAAAAAGTTGGCTACAAAACTTGCATCTGCTCTGAGCTGTCTTGAAAGTCTGAGATTCAGATGATTCCTCATCTAATCAGACTTCGTGTCTGTCTGTCTTATCTAGAATAGTAAATATGTTTTTACCAGCTATTCAGCACTGAGTATCTACCTATTTGTGTGGGGACAGAGTAACTATAATGATATAGTTCTGTTAAGATACCAAGGATCCAGGCAAATCTTAATCCTGACCCTTCTCCTTTTGCTTTCACTCAGCTGTTAACCAATGAGATTGGGCACCTTTTATTTTGGTGACTGTCCTATTCCATTTTTAGCTGCTCAAATGTATCTCTAAGTCTCCATTTTACTGCAGAGGCTGTAGTCCAGAAACAATGTTCAACATGACAAAATTAGATAGCTTTATCTGGAAAGGAGTCGTGTTTAAAAGATAATGCCTGGTGAAAAATAGGTGTAAGTCTTGATATTAAGCTTGAATTGTATGGCTTTTATATATTTGTGCTAAATTGTGCTTTCTTTATATATTGTGGTAAATACCATGGTTCTGGTGACTATGCTATTTGATGTCTCCTAATATGCTATATTATACCCACAAGAAGAGGCTGTTCACTTTCAGTTCTGATAAACTTTGCACCATTGTCTCTGTAAGTTGGTTATTTTGGAAGCAGAAGAATGAGGCACGTTTTTGCGGAGTCTGCGCTTCCCCTGCTCAAGTGTCCTACCAGAGCATGTGTGCAGTTCCTTTTGTATGAGATATGTGCTTTTTCTTGTGCATCAGTTATGTGGATGAATCTATCCTGCACTGCTTTGATGCTCTTCTGTGTGTGAAAGCATGTACAAACTTGTCAGTATGTGTCTCTAGCATAATCTCTATTAGGCTAGGGACAGACATTCAAAAAGCCTGAGCCTGAATTGATTCAATCTTTGCAATTTAGTCTAAACTGGCTATGCTGAACTGGTTTGTAATTGGACAGATGTTCTCTCTGGACTGAGGAAATTCAGCCACATGCAGGCAGTGGCTCAGGCTAGAAGCTGGGCAGTGCTAAAGCAGCTTCCCCTTTGCTTCCACAGGGCTGCACTGAGGTGGGCGTGGCCAGGCCCCAGCAGGATGCTCTTGTTATCCCCCTTCCCTCCACAAGCAGCCCAGCAGGGAATGTTTATCACCCCTAACTCAGTGTTTATCAACACATTAAGAAAACAAAATCTCTCTCTATTAACTAATGGAGCTCTTCTTAAACCGCTCTTCCTAAAATAGTTCTTCCTAAACAACTTCTTCCAAGGACGGACATTAAACTACCTGTTGATTAGGTCCAAAAAGCCTGTCTGCCCTTGTTGTCTCCCACAGCACAGACTGTAGCCAGCATGTTTCATAGTTTCATAGTTGTTAGGGTTGGAAGGGACCTATTAGATCATTGAGTCCAACTCCTCTGCCCTGGGCAGGAAAGAGTGCTGGGGTCAGATAACCCCAGCCAGGTGTTTGTCCAATCTCCTTTTAAACACCTCCAAGGAAGGAGACAGCACCACCTCCCTTGGAAGCCTATTCCATATTTTAGCGACCCTAACTGTAAAGAATGTTTTCCTGATGTCTAATATAAATTTGCTCTCGTACAGTTTGTGGCCATTGTTTCTAGTTACCATGACGGGTGCCCAGGTAAACATTGTATCCCCTATTTCTTGTGGTCCACCCCGATGAGTTTGTAGGAAGCCATGAGATCACCTCTCAGCCTCCTCTTGTGGAGGCTGAAGAAGTTCAGGTCTTTCAGTTGGTCCACATAGGGCTTTTTCTGTAGGCCTTTAACCAGACAAGTGGCCCTTCTCTGAACCCTCTCCAGGCCATCCACATCCCTTCTGAGGTGCAATGCCCAAAACTGAACTCAGTACTCCAGCTGTGGCCTGACCAATGCCTCATAGAGGGGAAGTATCACCTCCCTAGACCTGTTTGCGATGCCCCTACTTACACAGGAAAGGGTGCAGTTAGATTTACTTATTACCTCATCACACTGGTGACTCATGTTCATTTTGGAGTCAACTACAACTCTGAGATCCCTTTCCGTAGTTGTGCTACTTAAAATTGTACCTCCCAGGCTGTAGGAGTGTTGATAATTCTTCTTCTCCGGTGCAACACATGACACTTGTCTTGTTAAACTGTATCCTATTCTGTTTGGCCCATTTCCCCAGCCTGTCCAAATCAACCTGGATTCGCTCCCTGCCGTCTGGTTTGTGTACCTCCCCTCATAGTTTGGTGCGATCAGCAAATTTGGACAGGATGCTTTCTACTCCCTCATCTAAGTCACTAATGAAGATATTGATAGTACCAGTCCCAGGACAGAGTGTTGGGGGGACTCCACTGCCCATGTTACTCCAGGTGGAAACTGACCCATCCGCCACCACTCTCTGGGTACATCCCCTAAGCCAATTTTCTACCCACAGGACTGGGTAATAATCTACATTGCAACTGTTTAGTTTATTTATAAGAATTGGGTGTGGCACTGTGTTGAAGGCCTTCTTGATATCTAAGTAAATCATATCTAGCTCTATTCCTTCATCCAAGCATTTTGTGACCAGGACATAAAATGAGACCAGGTTAGTCAGTCAGGATCTGCCTGCTATGAACCCATGCTGATTGCCGCTTGGCATCATTTTACCTGCTGGTCTCCTACAAATGTGATCCTTAACAATTTTCTCAAAGGTCTTGCCAAGGGTAGAGGTAAGACTAACTGGCCTATAGTTACCTGGTTCCTCCTTCCTCCCCTTCTTGAAAATAGGGACCACACTGGCCCCTTTCCAAACCTCTGGGACCTGCCCTGAGTACCATGAGTGCTCAAATAGTTGTCCCAGTGGCTTTGCTGTGACACCTGCTAATTCTCTAAGTACCCTAGGACAAATATCATCAGGACCTGTTGACTTAAATACATTCAACCCTTCCAGGTGCTCCTTTACTGTGTCAGCACAAACAGTTGGTGGGCTGGTATCTATACTGGGCTTACCTGAGGACCCAATGGGATGAATATTTGTATTTGTGTCCAAGAATATGGATGCAAAGAAATCATTTAGAAGCATGTGGTCTGCTAGCTAATGCTGAGGTGTCTGTATAAGACAGAGGGGAAGGGGGAATAATCCCTGCTTATCAGGGAGAAGCCAGACAGATGCTCTGTGCCTGCAAGTCTCTGCTGGAGCTGCAGCCAGGGAGCAGAGGGGAGGGGTCAGTCCTGCTGTGAAGCAGAGAGCCCCACTCATTCCAGAGAGCATGGTGGGATGCTGAAGGAGTCTGGTTTATCTTAAACAAGCAAGGGGTCTGGGACAGACGTTGCATAAATCGTTTTTTCCAAATCAGTTACATCTGATATACTACATTCAAGCAGGTTTATGTCAAACTGGTTTCAGCCATTTTGAAACCTGTTTATGTGCACCGAACATCCGATCACTTTTTATGTGTAATGCCTGTCCTTAGCCTTAGTGTTTTGTGGCTTTTAGGCTATGTAATAGCTATGCTTTTTGCAAGCCCAAATCAGGCTCCTTCAGCAATCTTTCCTTTAGTCCTTTATTAATTTTTACCTAACACATTTTTTCTTCTGAGCATGTCATTCTCAGCATTTCTGCACTTGGGAGCTCTCACTTTTTGACTCAACTCTGTTATATACTTGTCTGTCTGCTCTTGCCCAGTGTGTGAGTGTCCAGGGCTGATATTGTTCTAATAGAACAATTTTGTTAGGATTGTAGTAGTTCTTAGCCATTGTAAAGAGCTCATAGAAATGGAAGTAGTTTCATTTGACAGCTGTGGTAATGTGTTATAAACTTCCAGAGCTTACTTCCCTCCTGTTTGCAGTAAGATATCTCCTATACAAAAGCATTACGAACAGATACAAAAAGATGTGTAAGGACTGTTCTCATTCCCTCCAATTTTCAGCAAAATTGCCAACTAAAACTAAGGGTGGGGCTGGCTTGCCAAACTGCATGTTCTGAAATGTAAATAGGAAATATTTAAATATTATTTTTATAACTTTACTTTTGGTTTCAAATTCATGTCTTCTCTTTAAGCTAAAATTAATAGTTATGATTACTTCTGACAGCATTTTGTCCTTTCTCACTGCTGAATCTTCCACATATTGGTGAGATCACAAATACAGTCCGAGCTAGAACTCTTTTTATAGGATCATAGCAAAGTAGAGCAGATCATCTAGTCCAACACTCTGCTCAAGGCAGGGTCATCTCTGACTAAACCACCCCAGTCAAGCATGGGGCCCAAAACTGAAAGTATTGTTACAGGTGTGGCCTTGTCAATTCTGAATAGAGCAGAAGAGTCATTTCCCTTACTTTGCAAGTGACTGTTGATGCAACTAAATATGTTGTCAGTTTCTCTTTTTTGCAACAAAAGCACACTATTGGCTCGTATTCAGCTTAAGGTCCACTGCAATGCAAAGATCCTTCTCTGCAGTATTAGAGCCTAGCCAATTATCCTAGCTAGTCTGTGTTTCCTTAACTTGTTAATGAGAATGTTGCAGAAGATGTTGTTAAAAAACCTTGCTAAAGTCAAGGTATATCACATCTGATGTCATTCTCCACCCTGTACCCACAGAGCCTATCACAGAAGGAAATCAGGTTAGTCAGGCATGACTTGTTCTTGATGAATTCATTCTAGCTGTTTCTGATTCCCTTGTTGTCCTCTAGGTGCTTCACAGTAGATTCGTTGAGGACTTGCTCCATTATCTTTCCTGGTATTGAGGTCAGGTTGACTGATCTGTAGTTCCCTGAATCCTCTTTCCCTTAAATTTGGACATTATATTTGCCTTTTGATACTCATTCAGGATTTCACCAGACTGCCACAGATTCTCAAAAAGGAGTGTCAGTGGCTCTGAAATCACCGTAGTCAGTTCCTTCAATACCCTTGAGTGCATTACATCTGGCCCTGCCTACTTGAAAGTATCTAGCTTCTTTAAGTTATCCCGAATCTGTTCTTCTGCTACTCTAAGATGTTTGTCTCATTGCCTGGCATCTGCTCATGTTTGTAAAGACTGAAGTAAAAAATGCATTAAATTCTTCAGCCTTCTCTGAATCATCTGAAACTAGATTACCTTCCACATATCATAAGGGACCTATGATTTCTCTGGTCTTTCTCTTACTTTTGGTTTATTTGTAGAATCCTTTTATATTGCCTTTTATGTCCCTTGCCAGGTGTATCTCAAATCATACATACCTACTTTTCTGCCTGTATGTGTGTAGGATACTCTTATACTCTTCCCTGGTACTAAAACCAAAGTTTCACTTTTTATGGGGCTCCTTCTTGAGTTTCAGCTTGTCAAAGAAATTGCTGCCTAGCCAAGCTGGTCTCCTGTTGCACTTCCAGTTCTTCCTTTGCATCACGATCACTTGCCCCTATACCCTAAGAGGGCTTCTTTAAAGTAAAGACCATTCTTCTAGACTCCTTTCCCCTCCTTTCAGACTTGAAAGAGTGAGCAGTGGAGTCATATGTGAGAGCCCTTCCGACCAGGGGCCATGTAGTAATTTTGGTGCTAATTTTAAAAAGAATATTCTTTTTAAATATCACAATATAGCTAGCAAACTTTTAAGCAAGATCTCTATTTGATAGAGTTGTCTAGTACAACTCTCCTTTGCCTTGCAGGTTTCATAGTCAGCAGCTCAACCTTAAACGAAACAGGACATTTTTAAAATGTACTTTAGCTTCTGCACTTACTATAATTTCTGTATAAAAGAATAATTAAGGGTGGCTGTATTAATATATGTTCTTTTCAAATTCCAATCTTCTTTGTAATAAGAGACAGGGAGAATTAATGGGTGCTTATACATGTGATGGACCTCTGCTCCGATTTGTGCTAATTAGTAAGCATTGGAGTAGACTCAATAAATTGAGTCATGTAAATTAGCACACTCCAGCAGCCTCTGCATCATGTGTATTCAGTGTCCCTCCATTTCAACATGGTGGCAGGGACACTTTAACTAAAGCTCGTTGAGAGTGTGTGTGTGTGTGTGTTTGTGTGTGTAAATGTATGTGTGTGTATAGATACGTAGATATATACATAGATTAGCAAATTGCCTGTCAAAAATGAAGGGCGAGGAGGAAGGAGGCCTGTGTCCTGCTGCTTCGGGTGGGGGGGGATGCAGATGCAGTCACTCCCCACATCTCCCTCAGGGCCAGGGCTGGGGCTGGGGCCATTCCCTGCCAGCCTTCCCTCCCCCCATCGCTTTGGCCTGAGGCCAGGGTTGCAGCCGCTCGCCACCCTCCCCCACCACCAATTTGGGCCGGGGCCTGCAATTGTGGTGGCAGTGATGGCTGCCCCCACAGTGGGACACAGCCACTGGTAATCTTCCTGCTGTCCTCCCTCCCTCTTCTCTTCCCCACCACCTCTCCCCCCTGCCACAGTGGCAGGGGGAGGGGAGGAGTGGGCCCAAGGATGGGGGGAAGCCAGCTCGCTGCAGTGGGGGGTAGCAGTGGGCCCACACTGACCCACAAGCAGCCAGGGAATGGAAGGAGAGGGCTTAGAGCCAACAGGGGGCTGGAGAAGGAGTGGGCCCGGGCCCAAGGGGGTGAGGAGGAGGCTCTCCCCCTATGCCTGGCTGTGTCAGGCTGGGTCCGCTGCTCTCCCACACCGCTGTGGCAGGCCCAGTTCTCCCCTGGCTTGGCTTGCTTCTCTTCTCCCCACATCGGGCCAAGGCCCACTCCTACCTTCCCCCTGCTGTTGCCATGTCAGGCCAAGGCCGCTACTTTCCACTCCCCTCACTGCCATGGCAGGCCGGATTCTCCACCCCTCGCCCTTGAACCTAATCCTCCCCCACACCTCCCTGCATCAAACCCAGCCCCAGGTCTGCTCCTTCCCTCCCCCCACCACCACCGCATCAACCCAGGCCTGCTTCTGCCCCCACCATACTGCAGAGGGCCCACTCCTCCTCCCACCCCCTGTGCCAGGCCCATCAAGAATGATGGGGGGGGCAGTGTGGGCAGGGACAGAGGCCTGCATCTGCCCCCCCCTCCCCCACCTTCAGGGCCAAGCCTGAGCCCCCTTGCCTCCCCTCTCTTGCAGTCCCGGCCTACCCCCCAACCCTCTCCACCACCGTTGTGGGGCCAGGGCTGGGCTGGCACACCCTTGCTGTCATTTTGGGGCAAGGAGGCCTGACCCCTCCACCCCCCTGCCCATTGCTGTTGTGGGGCTGGGCTGGGCCCAGCGCACCACCCCCTACCCTGTGAACTGCTGTTGTGGGGCTGGGCTGCGCCCAGCGTGCCCCTACAATCCTGCCTGCTGCCATTTTGGGGCCAGGCCTGCCCCCCCACCTTCCCTGCCACTGTTTAGGGGCTGGGTCTGCTTCTCCCCACCCTCTGCCTGGCCTGAATCCACCTGCCTCCCCTCCTGATGAATGACAGGGAGGAGGGAAACATGGATGGAGTGCTGTCATCCAGAACTCTGTGCTGCCACTGCATCCAGGGAGCAGCGGGCAGGGGGTAAGGGCAGTACTGTTCGCCTCATCCCCCGCTCTGTCTGCTCCATTGCCGCCACTTCCCGGGAGTGGGAGTGGCAAGGCCAGCTGTGCTGCTCTCGCCCCCCTGCTCCTTCTCCTCTGTACTTACCATCATAGCAGCATCCAGGTCTGCTCTTCCCCCACACCACAGTGGGCTTGCACCTGTTTCCCCCCTGCCCCCTTGCGCTACCACTGTGGGTCAAACACTGTTCCTCTCCCCCCTCACCTCTGGCTCCTCCTTGGAGCAGGGTGGGGATGGGGGCAGCTGGAGCCAGCTGTGCTGCCCTTAGGGGCATCTGCCATCCCCTCTGTCCTTGCTGTCATGGTGGCAGTCCACTGCCATCTGCAACCTGAATTCTCTTGGAGCGCTCTAATTGGCTGCCGAGACAATGAATCAGAGTGCGAATAAAGCATTACAGACGGACTAAGGTTTTTATAATATATGTGTGTGTGTGTCTGTGTGTGTGTGTATATCTATATATATATACACACACATATACACCTGGCCCCATGCCATGGAGGAAAAGCAGTCCCTCCCCCTCACAGCTTCTGGGCCCTCTTTGTTGCAGCTGCCCAGAGCCCACACCTGGGTTGCCTTGAAGCTCCTCTGCACTACCACTGCTTCCCACTGGGCAGCATGGATGTGGCAGCGACAGTAGTGGAGAGGAGCCACAGCATAGCCCAGATACAGGCTCTGGGTGTTTGCAGCAAGAAGGGCCTGGAAGCAGTGAGGGGGAGGGGCTGCTTTTCCCCTGTGTTGAGTAGCAGCTTCTGCCCTGCTGCTGCTGCTGCTGCTGCTGCTCAGTGTGAGTGGGTGAGTCTGGAGCAGGCATGGGGTGGATCAGGGTTGGGGCTGTGCCAGTGGGTTCTGGCTGGTCCAAAGCTGGTCCACTTCGCTAATCAAAATGATGTGCATAATTAACATGATTAAAACAAATTTAAGCATTAATTTATTTTTGCATTAAATGCGTACGTTAACTGCAATTAACTGACAGCCTTATATATATATATATATATATATATTGCGTCTGTCCTTTAGGAGTATATGTATGTACACTCCCTCAGCCCCCACCCCAAAGGACAAACATTAAAACAAAACAACTCCCCAAACATTTAAGCTTTAAGATGGAGCTTGTTAAGATTATAACCATATGTGATACATTTGCCAGTGAGACAGTACTGGATTCAATAGATCAGAAGATCATATATTTATGAAGACTCCCTCAACTAAAAAGCCATAATAGTCTTAAATATAAACACACACACACGTGTGTGTGTGTGTGTGTGTGTGTGTGTGTGTGTGTGTGTGTGTGTTTAAAACTATTATGGCTTTTTAGATGAGAGAGTCCTGTTAATTTTTAATGGAACCACAGGGCTAAAGGTCATATGTGATATTTAGAAATGTAGAGCTCTGTGTTTCAGAATGTGGTAACACATTAACCAAAGATGAAATGCATTAGTCAGTCATTAGTTTCTCTTGCACTGATTTCTTTCATAGCATCAGCAAGTGCTCAGAATATTCTTAGGCTTTTTACTATTCTAGTACTGTCCTCTGCTAGCCTCTGTGAATGACATGATGACAATTGTTTTCTTTTAAGAATGTTGTAGATCAGATGCTATGGAAATGAAATGCTCTCCTATACTGAATACATTCTTACAGTTGCACTGAATTGTCATATACTACGTGTGCCAAACCTGTTTATTTCTTGGCTACTTTAGATAATTTCCTTCTTTAAATAAAAAAGCCTACAGTATCTGCAGAGGCATAACAAGCAGGGTTTGTGGCCTTGGAGTAAAGTAATGGGGTGGGTGGGGAGGTGCTGCTCAACACTGGAGGAATGAGGGCTCCAAGGGAAGGAATTCATAGGAGTCTTGCCTATGCACAAGGCTTAGAAATAATCCTTGGCTGCTGTTGCTGTGTGGTTTGCAGTGTGGGCTGCCTACACAGAGTGTTGCTCCTACAGTGTCAGTGCATTGTCTGTGCACCCTACTGAAAGAGCAGTACTATAGGGCTGCTTCGCTGAATTCCACTAGGGCAGGGGGGAAAGGGGGCATGGTTCTGACCCATCAAAGCTAGGGAAAGAAATTGCACATACACTGGTATAAGCAATTGGTAACTGGTTCAAATCTGTAACACAAGAGAATTTCAGTGCACATAAACCACTTTCAAAAAGGCTAAAACTGGTTTTCAGATGAACCTGGATGGATGTAGTATCAGGCTTTAACTGATTTAGGTTAAATTTGTTTATTGAACTTCTGTCCTAGATAGCCTCTGGATTCAAGTTAACTTACTGTCCTCCAGCATCCCAGGATGTTTTGTGCCTCACCCACAAGCCCCCCTGTCAAAGGGTGGGTGGATTAGCCTTGACCCAAGCTGTCTGCACCAGCCAAGCAGGGAAGTGTGCTCTAGCAACCCTGCACCCCAGCTTCTGATCTGAGCTACTGCAGGTGTGTGGCTACATTTCTGGAGTAGAAAGTGAATGTCTGTTCACTTGTTTATTGGTTCAAGCTACACAGTTTAGACTAACCTGCAAAGATTGAATTGATTCAGCCACAGGCTTTTTGACTGTCTGTACTTAGCCCCTAAGTTATGCTACTCAGTATCTGAATACCAAATTTTGCCTTGATTTCTATTCTATGCAGTTCCTTTCAGTTTATTGATTTCCACAAGGTGTCAATCAAGGGGAATTTTACCCTTAAGTTATCATAATTACAAATCGTGCAGCATGATTTTAATGCCATTATCTTCTGAGATTATGGTTGCAAAAGAGCACTGAATTGCATTCAGAATCTACAGTTTTGTAGTTTTGAGTTTTATTACACTTATATTCTTGTACCAGGATTTCACCTCCCTGGATTTTAAACAGTTTGGATGGCAGAATTTGAATAGTTCAAATTTTGCCATCATATTCATGGAGTAATTCTTGATGTGTTCCACTAACAAATAAGGTTAAAGAAGGCTTTAGTCTTTGGTAGATAAATTAATTTAAACTTGAAAATATGACTCCCTATCTGATTTACTTATCCCTTTTTCTTTTTTTTCTTTTTTTATGAAGCAGTTACTATTTTGAAGCTTGCTATCACAAACAACATTGACAATATGGTAAAGCCTTAAGTCAGTTGGCTATACTAGTTCTATTTAAAAGAGTGCATCTATTAGCAATAAACTCTATTCCTTGCATTGGCATTCATTTTATTGAACATGAATGACCGAATGTGATAGGAAGTTTTTGACATTCTCATCTCATTGGAAAGCAGATCCCACAAGCAACTGCATATTTTCAATAAATTTGTCCAGCATCGCAACATACAGCTGCAAAGAATATGCATTAGAAGGAGCAGCAGAGCAGGCTCGTGGGTGGACTTCTGGATATGGAGTGTGCCTGCAGAGTTGGAGGGAAGGAGGGAGTTAGCCCCATCCTTGCTAGGACCTGCCACTTTGGTGGCATTGACAAATTCAAAAAAGCTTGAGATAAATGATTTTTCTCATGGTTAAATTCTTTTTTTCTTTCTCTTTTTAAACTACCATTAAAAGTCAGAGTAAAGTTAAATACAAACAATCACAGTATAGCAACAGTGCAATTAAGATTCAGAACCACAATGCACCAGCTGGAAAAGGAATCATGATTTTTTACAGCTCTGACTTTAGATGTCTTTATTTTCTCTTAATTGGCATTTGCTGTTGTTTTATTTGGTTTCCTGATCTTAAATTTTGGGTTTCCGTGACACTAGAGTCCTAAAAAAGGCAGGGGAATATGCTGAAAAGTAAGCAGTTGGAAACAAAATTCCCTTTCTTGTTATTCTGTTGCTATGAATGACAAACCTGTGAACATTAATTTAATCTACAGGAGTTGGCTATGTTGTCCAAAAATATGGGCTTTGTGCATAAAAAGACATTAAAAAAATTAATTCCTACTAACTTGCAGAAGTAGTAGAGATTTTCCTGAAGGGGCACAATTTTCTTTCCAAAGAATGGAAACAATAATAAACCCTCCCACAGAGTCCTTGGCACTCTCTCCAGAAGTAATGGGTATATATAGCAACACTAAAGATGAAACTTAATTATGAAGGGATAAATAATCTCTCATTCTCCACATCTACTCTGTTACCTCTCATTCTCCCTCTCTCTAACTCTCAGTGCATATTCTGGCCATGTCCTCTCACCAGCAGTCCTCATTTGGTTTCTGTCTCACTTTGCTCTTCATCAGATTCTCACCTTTTCTCACAATCAGCTCATTCTTCTGATCAAATCTGTCTTAGTCTCAATATTGGTCTATCCCTTTGACTTAAGCAAAACACCTCCCAGAAAATCATTCATTCTATTCCTTACATTATTCTTTCAACTAGGATCTAATTTGATTCTTTCATCCCTGTCCTTCTCATTCCTTGACTCCCTCCTCTCTTTACCTCTGCTCAATTTTTCATCCAGTTGTGAGGATCCTCTATATGTGCATCTTCACTTTGTGGGGTATTCAGGGAGATACTCTATCTCCTGCCCAGGTAACTCCTTCCTACCTGATCCCATTCTACAAGAATGGGTTGTGTGGAGTCTTCCTCTCCCACAGACAAAGGTAGGGGACTAGCTGATGGATTTTAGTCTGTGTGCAGTGCTCTAGGTTTCTGTTGTATTCTCTACTGGGAGATAGGCAGAATTGATCTTGCAGTCTCCTACATTCCCTGATAGCAGTATTCGCCCAAATGTAACAGGAGAGATATTAAAAGAAACTCTTTTGGTGTATTTTTAGAAACTGTGTAATAAGCACTGTAGTCTCACAGTGATAAAATGTTAAATCAATTAATCATTACAGGATTAAAACTTGCATGCATATAGGCAGCAATGTTTGTAATAAGCTTAAGCTTAACTATGAAGGGTTCATCTTAGCAATGATTCATGTTCAGTTAATTGGTATAGTGCACAGTTCAAAAATTTGAAACATCATAATTTATTGTAATTTCATGGCTGTTCACTCTGAAATTTTACACCATCTAAGAAGGAATGCAAATAGGGAGAGAGACAGTCTTGGCCTAAACTAAAGCCCGGTGCAGCTAGTGAAGTTTACGTAGCTGTATTGCACAAAATCTCCTTGATGTCAAAACTTAAATATTTCCAGGATCCAGGCCCCTGTTCACTGTGAATTTTATGAAGGGGCAGTCTAGAGAAATTAATAATTAGGCAGGCCATCACTTTATTACCACCAGCAATTCAGGCCTCCCATTGTAAATGTTGAGGATACACATTATACCCATGATGAAATACTTTGACAGGAAACTTCATAGACATTCTACAGTACTAATATATTCATTCCAGTGGAAGGTCTTTGGAGTTCATGGAAAAGTGTCAAATTGTCTTAAAATGTATAAAATCTTACAAAATTAATGAGCTTAGATGGTAACAATCCTAGGCAAAACAAAGTTATGGCAAGCACATATTCTGTAATTCATGCTGGCAGGTTATGATGTTTAGAAGTCCCTAGGAATGGAAGTTGGTTCTCCAGAGGGCTTACTTGTCTGGGGGTGCAGGGGTTGGGGGGCTAAAAGTAGCCCCTGTTCCCAGGGGGAGAGAGCCTCCCATCCCACCCAGTCCCATTCATCCTGCCAAACCCTCTGGGACCCCCCTTGCAGACCCTGCCTGCCCCCGATCACCCCAAAGACTTTGATGGTCCCCCTGATCCCCTATAGAGCCTGCTTGCCTCCCCAACCCCACCTCCCCCAGCTAATCCTCCCATGCCAACTTGCCTTAGATGGGGTGGCCCATTTTTAACTCAATCTTACATCCCCAAATGTCTGTATGCAGCCTCATATAACTCTGAGTACTGCAGAAGTTGAACAAGGTGGGGAAAAAAGCTCATGTTGCTCTAACATTTTAGAGAAGTAAATAGGTGACCTAGATTCATAGATTGTAAGGGGCTGGAAGGGACCTCACAAGGTCATTGGGTCCAGCCCCCCTGCACTAGGCAGGAAGGACAACCGGGGTCAGGTGACCCCAGCGAGGTGACCATCCAGCCTCCTCTTGTAGGTGATTGCACCACCTTTAGAAGGAGTTTATTCCACAGTCTGGACACTATGAAGAAGTTTTTCCTAGTGGTAAGCCTCAAATGGTCTCCCAAGAGTTTGTGGTATTCCAGGTTTTCCCCAAGTTTGCCTTGGTGAACAGTTGTTGGCCAAGCCTTTGATGTATGCCCCTGATACAGCAGTAAGCTGCTACCAAGTCCCCTCTCAGCCTTGTCTTTTTTGGGTTGAAGAGACCCAAGTCCCTCAGCCTTTCCTTGTATGGCTTGCCATGCAAGTCTCTGATTATATGGGGGGCTCTTCTCTGAAGTGTCTCAAGTTTTTCCATGTCCTTATTGAAGTGTGGTGTCCAGACCTGGATGCAGTATTCCAGCTGTGGTCTCACCAGTGCTGAGTAAAGTGGAAGAATCACTTCCTTGGTTTGCTGGAGATGCATCAATTGAAGTATTCCAAAGTATTGTTTGCCCTTCTGGCTACAGCATCGCACTGACAACCCATATTCATACTATGGTCTGTTATTGCCCCTAGGTCCCTTTCAGTTGTGGTGCTAGTCAGTTTAGTGCCACTGAGCCTATAAGTATGTTGGGGATTCTTGTCCCCAGATGGAGCACTTTGCACTTCTCAGTGTTGAACTTCATTTGGTTCTGATCTGATCTATTTGCCAGCCTGTCTAGGTCCGCCTGTATCTGCAGCTTATCTTCAAGCATAACAAGAGTCAGTCAGTCTTCCATTAATTTGAATAAAACAGTGGAATGGCCAAGACAAGACCTGACTGATCAAGAATTAAAGGAAGGTAGTTAAATTTAAGTAATCATACATTTATGAAAAATAGATCTTGGCAAGCTTGCTTGTTTTTCTTTTTTTAGAAGATGTTTGGACTTAGCAAGGTAGTATTATGGTATTTTGATTAAGAAACTAGAATGATATGCAATTAGCATGATTCATAAAAATGTGGTTATTATTGTATCTCAAGTTATAAGTGAAAGAATCATACAGTGGAAGTGTTGCTAATGGAGGTCTTTCTGGGATCAATGTTTGATTCTATATTATTTAACATTTTTAACAATGACCTGAAGGACAACACAACATTGGTGCAGGTAGTTTGGAGATGGCATAAAGAATATGGTAAAGAGGACACAGGACTATTACAGAGTGATCTGAATTGTTTGATTAGCTGGGCTCTAGCAAACAAGTTACATTTGGCCATATCAAATACAAAATCACAGACTAGGAACAAGAAATATGGGCCAGACTTATAGGATGGGGAATGATAACATGGGATACAGTGACTCCAGAAAAAATCTTGATGGTCATAGTACATAAGTGATCCAATGACAACTCCCAGTAGAATTTGTACTTCCAGGGAACCTTGAGCAAGAAAAGGAGGATTACTCTGTACTTGTCACTGATGCAGCTGTTGTAGAATACTGTTCATGTACAGTTCATAACAGATTTTAACAAGTCTAAAAGGGTTCAGAGAAGAGCCACAAGGCTGCTGAAAATATTGGAAAACATGCCTAATAATGAAAAGCTCATGGAACTCAATCATTGGCAATATGTTGAAACTAGAAATTCAGACTGCAAACAGCAGGATCTGTATTTTTTTAACAGTAAGCATAATCAAACACTAAAACTTACCTAGGGTTGTAGTGCATTCTCTCTCTCTCTATGGCAATTTTTAAATCAAGGGTGAATATTTTTTTTTGAGAGGACAGGTTCTGGTTCAGTTGTTCTCAAAACTTTTTGGGTTACAAACCCTTTATATGTTATAAACACATTCAAATAAAATTCTGATTTAATAATCTGTGTTTGTCTAAAATATAAATGTGTAACAATGCTCTGCCCTATACAATTTAAAACTCCAATCCTGCATTCATATCATTGGGATCCATACAAGTAGCTGGGGTCCACCTCATGGATATCATGGGATAACTGGAATTTATGAATTGATTATTAATTCTTCTCACCTTTTATTCCTTAACACCAGTGATGGGATCTGAATTTGCTGATTTGCCAGCCATGTAAACACCAACCCAGTCTAACTTTTAGATATTTGCTTAGTTGATTGGGTTGTAAAATTCCTACCTGTTATGCTGATAATGGTTTAAGTACCCAGATAATTATATTCTACAACCAATTACACATGTGTAAATCCAGAATGACTCCAGATTTCCAACTGTTCATTTCTGTGATTAGCTTTGCTGTTTTAAAAAGATACAGTCTAGCAGATGAATTTCACTTTTGACAGGTATTTAATTTATTTTTATAATGAGGTCATGAACACTAAGAAGCAATATCAGAGCATGTGATGACCTATTTACAATGATAGAGAGGACTAGATTTTTTAATAAAGTCCTGATTGCTTTCTTATCACAAAAATGTTGCAGAAGCACTATAAAAATAAGAACAAAATAGAGGTAATTAATTCCATTAAGGCCACAAGTGATTTATGTGTCATATTAATAACAGTTAAATCTGCAAATATTATCTAAATGTCTTATGTCAGCACCTTTAAAATTACATTAACAAGATCCACATGAGGGCAAAACTGACTTAATACCTCTCTCAGGTGTAAGCTTTTGCACTGGAATCTTGGAGAGAAATGAAAATGTTTGGGGGAAAAAAATTACTGGCTTGTTTTACCTCAGAAGGCCAGCACCTCTTGACTGCTTTCAATATTCAAGAAAATGTTTTCATTTTCTTATAAGTGTTGTTAATATATATGCTAACAAGCAACAGCATCATAGAACTGAGTCTATTCCAGCATGCTTGTCATTATTATTATCTACTGCAACTCCATAAGAAAAGCGAAACATCTCATATAATTTCTGCATCAAATCCATAACCTGTTTTCTGTTGTATTCTTTGTTTATCTCTGAACTGTAGATCTACATTTGTACCATGTTTCTGGATATTTTTGCTATTTTGGAAAACAAATAATAATGCCATTAACTTAATCTCAGCTTAAATACAATGAGTATTTGCTTTTGGGATGAATTTAACTCTGGTGCAGATACTCCTAATGATTTGTGGAAAGTACACTGATCTCACTGGAATCGCTGCTTAATGGCCCCCCAATTAGTCTTGTCCCTCTTCTGTATCTATTTTCTACTCTAAATTGCCTCAGTACATCAGCAGCTGATCACACGTCTACTACCCCTTTGCAAACTCCTACAAAATTCAGCAGATAGCACAATGGCTCCTCTACAATTTCTTCCAAAATGATTAATTCCCACCAATTTTTACTGTGTGCCTGGGCTCACATCAGGTCAGAAAAGATTAGAATTTCACTGCCCTCATATTTCAGATCCTCATTTTTAGTGGTTGCAGCCAGAAGTCTCTCTCTCCCTTATATCAGGGTAGCAATTATGGTCTTTCTCACATTACCTTGAAGTGCTGCTTCCCTCCTGGGCCCCCTGTCATTTCTCTTCACAGTGGGTCTGTCAGAATGGCAGGAGGAGAGGTTAGTCAGTTACTTAATCATCTTGAAATAATTTGACGTATTTCCCTATATATTTTCAAAAATTTCTCTAGTGTGTGCATCCTATAGGTATATAGGTGTATGTGCGTAGTTATAAAAGGATTTGTTACGTGTATAAATCTTAAGTAAATAGTACTTTAATACATTTTGTAACTGTAATATTTGAAAATACATAATTTTTCATTTTTACCCTGTTCTAGTCAGGTTATAGAATGAGTTCTTCAACACAGGCAGATACCTGCCAACATCTCATGATAAAAGGTTGTAGTTTTTTTAATGTGCATACCATTACACACATTTGCATAAAATATTGCCTCGTGGTACTAAGTGCTCCAGTCTCTCCCCAGACCCATATTAATTAATTGCGTCCCTTCAGCCCTATATATTATCTTCCCCCACCCCACTTAGTACACCAACATCAATAAAGTATGTACCTCCCAGGGGGACATCAGTGTCCTCTGGCTTGTTTTTTTTTCCATTGCCCTTTTTCTACAGACAGCCCTGCAGACTTTTTCACTCCTCTCCTAGTCAGTGGGAATCAGCAGGGAGCCTTCCCCTTCCTACCCATGCTATTGTCAAGCCTGGAGCTGCTAGGAGGGAGATGAACTATGGTTCACCAAAAGGATTGATGAGGAAGATGAAAGACTTCTCCTTCTACACCCTACCTTGCGGTTGATTTTTTCTTTATTTAAGTATCCTTACAGCCCCACAGGAATATTTGGAAGTATGTAGAGCTGACATGTCTGCATGTGTGTCCTGTAAGGTATTTTTTTCTTGCAAGCAGTGACACAACTTGGGCGAAGGGGCTAGGGGAAATGGGGCACCAGCCCCAGGCATGAAATGTGAGGGGATACCAAAATCTGCTCCCTGCCTTACCCGCAAGAGTCTTTGCCATGACCATAGGAGATGAACTGTGCAGTGTGTTTTGGGGGATGGGGTGAGTGGAGTGAACAGAATGGCTCTCACCACCACCCCAGCTGCTGGAGTTGTCCGCCGCTTCCCACCACTGACGGTAGTCTTCAGGGACTCTTCTGGGCTACTGC
This sequence comes from Crocodylus siamensis, assembly GCF_052110815.1. Lineage (NCBI taxonomy): Eukaryota > Metazoa > Chordata > Crocodylia > Crocodylidae > Crocodylus > Crocodylus siamensis. The sequence goes on from NC_143397.1 coordinate 210,545,756, forward strand.
TTTGCCCTACTGAGCAGGTCTCAGCTCTTCTAAGCCCCACTCTTCTCTTCATCTCTCAGTGCATCTGCCACATGCTAAGCACTCTGTCCTTTTATTCTCTCCAGAGGCTCTGCCCCCAAAGTCTGCTGGACCTGCACGGTGCAGTTCTCAATTAAGTCCAGGGCTCTTTGCACCCCCCACTCCAGGCAGAGTCAGGCAAACTCTCCTCCATCACCTCCTGAAGTCCTTTCAAGTTGGCAAGCCAGGCTGCTATCAGCATGCCCACCACACTTTCGATTAAAACCATAGTTCTTGCTTTCATTTTTGATTCAAAAGCGAAAACTGCAGTTTTAAACAAGATGCCATTTTTTGTCTCCCCACTGGTCAGCAGCAAGCAGTAGAGCCACCAGGGCCCCTCAGCTGATCAGTGGTAGGGAGACAAAAATGGCACCAAGTTTAAAACCAAAGCTTTTGCTTCCCTGCCAATGAGCAGCGAGCCACAAGCATGGCCCCTCCACCAATCAGCAGCGGGAGGGGCTGGAGCTAGGCTGGGCCAGACCAAGAATGCCACACATCTCTGGGCTGTGGGCAGAGGTAGGGGCAGGACAGGGCCAGGTGTGGTGGTAGTTCTGGGAGAGGTAGATGGGGGGGTAAGGTGAATTTTGGGGTAGTTATAGCTCCTGCCACCCACTCCCTCCTACCAGGACCATCCCTGTGCATGTGTGTGGCCACACGTGGTCAGAAGCAAAGCTGGGCAGCATTGACAGCAGCACTCTTCAGGTAAGTCTAATGGGGGAAAGGGTCATGGGGGAGGGAAGGGGCATGGGAGGGAACCAAGACACCCCCAGTGAGGGAGGGAGAGGGGCAGGGGCTGAGGCTGGTGCTGGGGGTTCTGCTCATCCAGGGCAATGCAGGGGACCCAGGGCTGCTCAACTCCAGCTGTGGCAGGAGGAAGGGGGATGAGGAGCAGGGAGGAGATGTGGGCATGTGCCCCACCACCTAGCAGGGAGCAGAGCCCCTTTCTCTCATGGTGCTTCCACTGCCAAGGGCAGGGTGGACTCCTGTGCCCCGTGGGCAGGGGTGGTGCAAAGGGGTGTTGCGGGGGGCTATAGCCACCCCAAAATTCATCTTAGCTCCTCCATAAGCACCCCTCCTAGCATGGCTGGGTCCACCTAGCCTCCCCTGCAGGCAGGGATGGCATCAGCCTCTTTCTGATGGGGGTCTGGGCTAGAGCTGGGTTTGGCTGAGCCAGGCGTTTGGGGGGGCCTATAGCCAAAATTCACCTTAGCCCCCCCAATACCCACCCTTCACAGCAGCACCACCACTGTCTATCCCATGCCACTGAGTCTGCCCCACTACTGCCATGCCCAGCACTCCCACCAGGTAGAGGCTGGCATCAGTCCTGCCAGGAGCGCTGCACCTTTGCAGGCCCACCTCTGTGGGGTGGGTGGATGGCAGCAGTGGCACTAGGAGGGGTGCTTATGGAGGAGCTAAGGTGAATTTTGGGGTGGCTATAGCCCCCCGCAACACCCCTTTGCACTGCCCCTGCCCACGGGGCACAGGAGTCCACCCTGCCCTTGGCAGTGGAAGCACCATGAGAGAAAGGGGCTCTGTTCCCTGCTGGAGTCTAGCTCCCATGGGAGGACAGGGCCTCCAATTTTATGTTTGCCTAGGGTCCCAATAAATCTTGATCTGCCTCTGTCGTTAGGGCTACAGTATATCATCCTTCAGTTGTCTTGAATTAAATGTAAAATATGCACAACAAAAACAAATCATGGTTTCTTACTGTTTTTACAGAAAGAATAAACTCTGGGTATTTTTTCTAAATTTCTGGCTAGGCAACATATTTTTGGCAGGACTTTCTGTCATATTACTTATACCCTGAGTATTCATATTAATTTATGTTTGTTCTGACATACAAAGGCAGTTCTGGTGAGGATCCCATTGTGACCATAAACTCACTCAGTTTTCAAAGAACTGGCCTAAGTTTTTTATTTGCCACTACCTATCATTTTTACATTGTCCTAATGCCCGAGGGCTGATTCAGCACCTTCCAAGCACTCTCCTGTCAGTCACTGAAAAAAGCATATTTATTCCAGGGGCACAGTTGCAGCACAGCAGGCACAGGGCAGCATTTGGTTGTGGCATGTATTTTCAGGACAGATGACAAAAGCAGTTATTTTCAAGAAGGCATAAAAGTACATATGAGAAAAGGTAGGCAAGGCAATCCTAGAGAAATGGCGATTGTTCTACCTCAGTCTGTCTCTTCACCTCTTCTTCACCGTTTTTTACTTTGTGCATAACTTATATAAAAAACACACAGCTAAAAGACATCACATGCAATTGCATGTAAATATAAATATTTGACTGTTCTGCTATATTAGTATTACTGAGTTTGGCAACTGAGTTTACAAAGGCTCCACATTTCCCAGAAAGTGATATTTTTTTTAAGTGAAAATAATTTTCTACTAGGTCACAAAGTAAAGTTGTATGTATTTTCTGTTGGGTAGAATTCATCCAGGCTGTCATAAATAATCTGCACTGCCATCCCCTGGCATAGTAATGGTTTCTTATTTTATGGGGGAGGGGGACTCTGAGTAGAATAGATTCCAGCAATCTGTGAGAGTCTCAGAGCTGCTTCAATGGTTCTTTTTTGTAAACTCAGCTTGAATAGACTACTTTTACTTAAGTATTTTATGTTGTCTCTTTTCTTTTTGAGCCAGTAGAGTTGCAATAAAAAATGGAGGAGGATACTATGATGTGACACTTAGTAAAGTCTACAAATCTTTTCAAACTGTTGTCCGAGTCCTGCTTATTCTTGCTTACTATCTGATTCTGTTAACTGAAGTCAACAACAGCTGCTATTTAAAGTTGTGTTGGATGAAAGTGAGTTAGTTGTCTTACTACCTGGTGACTCCCTAGTGTGCTACCTGAAAAGCTTTCTAGCAATTATGACTAATTCTGTTCACACAGGGTGCAGCTACACATGCACTTTAATTCACATTAACCTATTTTAATGCACATTGAAGCATCACTAAAAAAAAATCATGCTCTTTAGTTAATGTACATTAAGAAAGGCTGATGAGCATTTTCCTAGTACCTCACAGTGGAGGTACAGATTTAATGCTCATTAACTAAAGCATGTTAATGCACATAGATCAGGGTGGACAATTATTTTGGGCAGAGGGCCTCTTACCAAATTTTGGCAAGTCATTGAGGGCCGCATGGGTAGCCCCACCCCTTGATAGATGCCCCACTCCCTGGTCACCATCTTGGGACCAGAAGTTCTGCCCCCTACCCCTGAACTTTGCCACCAGAAGTCCCTCCTCTCCCCTCCCCCACCCCCAGAAGTATTCCTTTCAGCAAGGGGGTTTGCCATCTCAGAACCAGAAAAATACCAAATTATATTCTAAAAAATCAAATGTACTACAACATTCATTAATTTCATGTAAAAAATATTTTTGTCCTGATTTACATGTGTTTCTGTAGATTACATAGAGGTGATAGTATAAGAGCTTAAAATGAAGTCTTACTCTTGTATATTGTGGGAGGGTGGGTATAGGTTTGTGGGTGTGTGCGGGAGGGTGTGGGTGTCTGTGTGGGATTAGTGAGGAGTGGATAGGCATGGGGGGTGGTTTTGTGGGGTGTGGGGGGATGGATTTTGCAGGGGACTGTAAGTGTATGGAGGGAGGGTGGTTGTGGAGGGTTGTGTCTTGCGTGGAGGGGGAGAGTTTGCCCACAGCCTGTGGTAGGTCAGCAGGGGGCGCTCCTGCACTGAGCCAGAAACCTCAATGCACCTGACCACCTACCAAGTTCTGAGTGCCTCCCCGAGAGTACCTCACATCTGGCCAACCCCCTTCCTGGAGCACACCCGCAAGCCTGGGATCACCACTGTCACCACCCAGGGGTTCTGTTCTGTCTTCTGCCCTGTGCCTTCTGGGGCACACAGGCCCTGCAGACCTTGAGGGTGATTGACCCACTGTGAAAACTTGAGGTATTTCCTTTAGTCGGAAGCACAAAAAGTAGCCTCCCTTAGTCAGCTGGACCAAAGGGACATGAAGGCATGCCCCTATCACCACTACGCTTTGTATAGTGAGGGGGCTTTATTGGTTACAGAGGGTAGACTTGGACAAGGGTACAGAACAGAGCAGTATCAAAGCATAGCCTTAGAGCAAACAGTGTGGCTAGTTAGCCTTTGATTACACATTTTCTTTACAGCAAGCTATATATCTAGACAGGTTTCAAGTAGCTTACTCACAAGTATCATCCAGAGGTTGGTTGAGCTTTCCTCTAGAGGCAGGCAGTTCATTCTGTGTCAGAGAGTTCCCAGAGATATCCCCATCTCTCTGCCTTGTCAGTTGCTCACATGTTCCCCTAAAAAATGGCTCTCTTTGCTCATCTGGAGCACAGCAGAGCCCCAGAAACTATTAGTTTATTCCATGCTTTCCAACATGGCTCTCCCCCTCCTTCATCATGACTCCTTTTATCCCTTATCATGACCTCATTGGCTTCTGACCAGTGCTTTCAGATGACCTAAGACTGACCAGATGAGAAAGCTTGTCACCTGACCTGCAAGGGTGGAAAAATTAAGACAAAGGGAACAGATTCCCCCTCCCTCAGGAATGTATCCAGCTCAGGTCACCTGCCTTTAGGCACTAGGCAGAGTTGGTTGCCTAGCAACCATAGTGATAGACACATGGGGGGAACAAATTAGACCCAGGGCAAGGAGGGTGCTGTAGCAGCATTTCATCAAACAGCCCCTCCCCACCCCCTATGGCAGGCAGAGCCTCTACCAGTGCTCCTGCAAGCCCAGGTTCTGTGCTTGTGCTCCTTCTAGCCTCAGGGCACCAGTGTGGGCCCCATGCTCCCACTCGCTGCCACTTCCACACTCCTCCCCACCTTCCTCACTGCTCCAACACCACATCACAGCTGCTCCTGTAGTCCTGGCAATGCAGCTGGGAAACAAGTAGAGCCAGAGCTGCTGGCGGGCAAGTGAGGGAGGGGGGAGGGGAGTGAGGAATTGTCTGGGGGGGGGAAGGGGCAGCAAGCAGGCATGCAGAGCACAGCAACAGCTGGGCAGGAGCACATGGCCCACACTGGTGCACTGGGGTCAGTTCCAGTGGGGCCCAGAGCAGGGCAGAAGAAGTCCAGGGTCCAGGGTGGCAGGGGTCTATGGAGCTGGGCTTGCTCTCCCTGCTTGAGCAGCACATCCTGGCTCCATACAGCCCCTGCTGGCCCAGACCCCACATTCCTGGACATAAAATGCTGCTCAGAATGGGAGAAAAGCGGACCCTCCCCCTCCCAACACTCCCTGGTTCAGCTGCCTGGAGCCCACATGGAGCTGCCTGTGCCTGCTCTCTGCTGCCATCACTGCCCCATGGGGCAGTCCAGAGGTGACAGAGATGCAGAACAGCCCCATGTGGGCTCTGGGCACCTACAATACAAGCACTGGCCATGGGGCAGAGTAGTGAGGGGATGCTTTTCTCCCACACTGAGCAGCCTGAAAGGGTGAATGCAGGGTTGGGGCTGTATGTGCTGGTCCTCACCTGTACCATGGGGCTGGGCGGGGAAGACTGGGAGCAAGTGGGCATGCGGTGTCCTGGGACCAGTGCTGACAGGGCCCAGAGTGGGGTACCAGCCAGCTGGGGCTCTATGGAACTGGGCCAACTCCCCTCTCTCCCTGCTGGTGCAGCCCAGCCCTGCTCCATAGACCCCTGCCAGCCTGAGTCTTGCACTCTTGCTGGCCCCAGGGCTCCAGCACAGGCCCCACACTCCCACACGCCCACCTGCTTCCACTCCCCCCACCCCCATCACCACTTTCCCCACTTCCCTGCTCACCTTCCAGCTGCTCTGTACCATGTAGCTCCCAGCTGCATGGCCAAACTGTGGGACTCAGCAGGAGCCATCCTGGCCCTGAGGACTGGGGCAATTGCCTGTGGTCCTCCCCTGCCTCCCTACCCCCAATCCATTCTTACCTGAATTTCCCACTCCAACGCAAGGAGGCATGAACAGCTCTACAGTCCCAGACTACCTGGGGGAGTGCGGCCAGGCAGGCCTTGCTGTTCAGGGTCCTGCCATGGCTTCCCCTGGATCATACTGCCCCTGGCTACTGTCATCTTTCACAGGCAGCCAGGGTCAAATAAATATTAATTTTATTAATATTTTAGGGGCCCCACAAGCTGGATAAAATGGCCTGATGGACTGCATCTGGCCCACAAGCTATATTTTGCTCACCCCTGACATAGATGTACCTGCAGTGTTTACTATCCTCATTCTTCCCTCTGGGGTTTCATGCAAAGTCAGGAATATGAGCAACAATGGCTTCTAAAACATGGTGTTCATTTCATGGGAATGGAGGGTTATAAGGACCATGGGCCAAGTCCCAGATATTTTCCCTATGTTAATGATGAGTTCTACATCCCAAGAAGCAAGAGAATACAAGATACATCTGGGAGCATACCCATGGATTTAGCATGGAAGCTGGATGTGGTAGTAGGCTGAAGATGAGACACAGACAATATAGCTAAGAACAGACAGTCAAAAAGCCCAAAGCTGAATTGATTCAGTCTGTGCATATTGGTCTAAGCTGCAAAGCGTGAACCAATAAGCAAGTGAACAGACATTCACTTTTGAATCTGGAAATGCAGCCATGTACGTGCAGTGGCTTAAGCCAGAAGCCAAGTGGGTGCTAGAGCATGGCTCTCTGGCACATAGTCAGCATGGGCTGAATGTTTGCTTCCTATTCCTGCTGCCTCTGAGGTCAACAGCAAGACTCTGCAGAATTGCTCATAACTTGCTCTTCCTGCTTCCAGGTGCCTCTTGGATTTGTAGTTTATAATTGCAGCCAGCAGTAAGTTTAGCAGGGCAGAGCAGCTCTGTACTTGGGGGAAGAGAAGTTTAACCCCCCCTCCCTGAACCCAGACCCCAGCCAGGTTTTACCTAGTGTGGGGGGGGGGAGGGGGCAATGAGCCAGCCAGTGAGGCTAGTGATAACTTTAGCCTCCTAGCTAGGGAGCAGATGGGTGAAGCTAGCCCTGCTCCCTAAGCAGATTGCACAGCCCAGCACAGTGCTGCAAAATGTTGGGATGCTGGGGAACTCTGATTTAACCTGAACCAGGAAGGGGTTTGGGATACAAGTTTCATAAACTGGTTTGACCTAAATCAGTTAAGTCTGATCCTACATTCATAGATTCATAGATGTTAGGGTCGGAAGGGACCTCAATAGATCATCGAGTCCAACCCCCTGCATAGACAGGAAAGTGCTGCGTTCAGATCACTCCATCCAGCCTCCTCTTGAAGACCCCCAGGGTAGGGGAGAGCACCACCTCCATTCAGAGCCCATTCCAGACCTTGGCCACTCTAACTGTGAAGAAGTTCTTCCTAATGTCCAGTCTAAATCTGCTGTCTGCTAGCTTATGGCCATTATTTCTTGTTACCCCCAGGAGCACCTTGGTGAGTAGTCTCTCACCAATTCCCTTCTGTGCCTCCATGATGAATTTATAGGCAGCCACAAGGTCACCTCTCAACTTTCTCTTGAAGAGGTCCAGGTGCCCTAGTCTCTCCTCATAGGGCTTGGCCTGCAAGCCCTTGACCATACGAGTGGCCCTTCTCTGGAACCTCTCCAGGTTATCCACATCCCTCTTAAAGTGTGGCACCCAAAACTGGACGCAGTATTCCAACTGTGTCTGACCAGTGCCCAATAGAGGGGATCACCTCCTTGGTTCTGTTTGTCATGCATCTGCTGATGCACCATAAAGTGCCATTAGCTTTGCTGATGACTTTGTCACACCGATGACTCACGTTCATCTTGGAGTCCTCTAGGACTCCGAGATCCCTTTCTGCTTCTGTGCTGCTGAGCAGGTCATTCCCTAGGCAGTAGTTGTGTTGGACATTTTTCCTCCCTAGGTACAGCAGTCCAGGTTTATCCTAAATTAATTTCAGCCATTTTGAAACTGGTTTATGTGCTCTGAACTTTTATTCTGTTACACATTTAAACCAGTTCCTGGTCACTTAAACTGGTTTATGTGTAACATCTATCTCTAGCCTATACAGCAGGGTATATATCACTGTTTAAACTTGGCTTTGTAGCTCGTGGTTTTGTAGACTTTTTATGTAGACATGACCCAAGTCTTATTTGGATCTGTCCTCTTTTCCTGTCTTGTTCAAAATCTGGGTGAAATTGCTAGGAGAGATTGAGGGAGAGAGCATATAGACTAAAAGATGTTAGCAGTATGCAGACAGCATTCAATGAGACCTCATTTATGGATCAAATAAAGCAAAAGCCCTGGCCAAGGCCAGGAACTACATAAAAATATTTTCTAATGCTAAAAATAAGAATCACAGGGTGACTAGGGCAACAAGAGAGAAAAATATAGGGAAACTCACCAGGTCTCTAATTATGTTCTCCGCTGAGCACATCTGTTCACAGATGAAGGCAGCACAAGTTTTTCTACTCTACTGAAATTTTCCTACTGGACCTATTGCCATTTATAAATACTTAGAGGCAGGAAACACATTTATTTCTACCACTCCTTAGAAGGACATCTCCTACCATGGTAGATTTTACACTTATCCACAGTGGTCAGCACATTTGTGACTGGACAATGTGGTGTGTCTAAGAATAAAACCAACATGCTAAAATAAATATTGCAGCTCGTTCTGGACACAGCGTGACAGCTTAGTAACAGAGGACAGCTAGAGTACATCACAGCATGGCTCTACTCCCTGTACATGCTTCATGTTGAAGCACAGAGATTTTGTTCATCATGTGTAGAAATTACCATGAGACTGACCTGAGTTATCTGGGGAATAGTCCTACTTTATATAAGCACACCCTCCTAGAAAAGTTACATACTACTGGAATACAGAAACAGTCAGCTTCAAGAGCCATGCGTGTTTTCTCAATGGTTGTTCCATTAGTATAGAACTCACTTATATCAGAATTGGCATGATTCTCAACACTACCAGAGTAAAATGTAAAATGTTACTCTGTCTGAGTTTTTCTATGGTAGCAAATAGTCCTGGAGAGAGAGAGAGAGAGAGAGAGAGAGATTTATGGTTCCATGAATAAGAGTAAAATAAAATCTGGTAAAATCAAATCAGACCAAACCAAACCAACCAACCAACCAACAGTGGAAGTCACTTAGATACCTACATAAGAGGGAGTGCTTCAAATACATAATGAGGTAACCAGTTTGGTCTATGGTTTTTTTAAAGTATGTTTACCACATCATATCATCATATCCACTCAAAGTGTCACTACCATAATTTTCACTTATTTTGTTCTGGTCAAATCTTATGGCAACACCTTTTCCTAAGTGAGCTTTTGTTCCTTTTCAAAATGTCAGTCACTGCAGTCTTCCCCTGCAGTTTATGTTCCACCAACTTCTGTAGCAACTCAAAGCTCCAAATAATGTCAGGTCAGTGTTGTCAATGGAATACCATTAGCTCTGGTTAACAGTTTCCAGAGTGTTTTTTTTCCCTAGAAATGTTGATTTTTCCATCTGGGAGGAAATAAAAAATGTCTGATATGGTCAAAATATTCCATTGGACAGTCATAGGAATGAAATGTTATTTTTTTATATTTTTCATATTATACCCAAAAAAACCCAGTTATCATCCAAATTAACCATGATTGTACCAATTATAAATGATCTATTACAATGCTAATTGCTCTACCAATTACTATCTGGAATAACAATAATAATTATAGAGAGGTTTATAATATCTTGTAAGCATAATGATTGAATTCCTACTCTTAAAATGACATAAAGTAAAACTCCAGCAGGTTTTTAAAATAATGTCATAGAATGTTTAATTTCAAATTTTTGTTTGAATAGAAAATAGTGCAGAAAGTCAGAAGTTCCTGTGAGATGGAAATTCTGAGTACAACTCATAAATTTAAACAGCTATGGAACATTTGATTTCTTAGTAATCTGTCTTTCTGCACTGAGGTCTGGGTCTGAATCAACTCAGGCCCATTGTAGATGATTGCAATTATAGCTGAGTAATTTTGCAGCCCAATACATTTTAAGCATTGGTAGACTCCTGCTATCATGGCTTCCCTCTTAAGCTCTTAGACCAGTCCTTCAAACATTTCTTGGGTGGTTTCTTCTCTGTTCTGGAATTGCTTCAAACAGCTTTTTAGAAAAGGCTCCTTCCTCCCTTCTATAGCTAACAGGTGTGCCATTGGAAAGGTATTTGTAACTAATCTTACGTATATTTCCATTGCTATCTATGTTGATAATACACAAGTCTACATCTACATTCCTGACCTCTTTCCTGCTGTCCTTTCTACAACTATGCCCTTCCTACATGCCACTGCCATTTTAACTGAATCTATTAAAAACACAATTCTCCCTACTCCCTCTCAATTTTTTTCTTCTTCTTCCCTTTTTACTGCTGTTGGCAACATCCTTCAGCTAATGTAATAATATATTCCTCTAACATGGTAGAAGTGAGTATCTACTCAACCTTACTGTATAGTCAGGCATCATTCTTTTCTTTAAAGCAAATTCAAACACAACATAATCGCAACTAAAACTACATCATTGTAAGTAGGGTTTCTAAACCCTTTTTTAACCTGAAAATAGCATTTCTGTTGCACTAATGTTTAGACAAGGGGATGTAGAACTGCAAGTCTTCATGCATCTCTGATTTTGTTGAAATTGTTCTTGTCCTGAAGTTACCAGTAATCCATTGTTTTTAAACAGTGAAATAACATTTAGTTAAATTAGTTCCTCCTCCATGAGATCTATCACAAGTCATCTGGAAAGCCTTACTTAGATCTGAGTGCCCAGAGCCAATATGAATCAGCCAGTACATTCGATAAGAATTGCAGTGTGTGTGTGTGTGTGTATGTGTATGACAGTGTAATTAAAATACGATATCAGAACAATATTTAATTTAACATGGCTATACTATATAATTTTACTGTACTTTTTTTTTGTTTATTATTCATAATATTTGGACATCTGAAATAATGATTTTTCTCCGGATTTTTGGTGTTATAACAAGTCTTAGCAATAATAGTGTGAGTTACTGACACAATATTACCAGTGTTCTAGAGCTGGTGTCTCTTAGGCCCACTTACCAGCCCAACAAATCTCTAAAAAATGTTGCCTCAACAACCTTCATTTTTTTTCTAACTCAAAAATGTTGTAATTTTATAAATAGGGATGGGAAGGACCAAAAGAGAAACTGTTCTAAACTCAAAGGTTTGGTATAAATAAGCACCTGTAATTTCAGATGATTATCTAGTGTTTTTCCAAACCTGTCAAATCTCAAGAAAGGCTTGCAAAAATGTAAATACTTTGTGATTTGGGCTGCACCCAAAACACCGCAAGAAAATGGCATCTATCCAGCTATGTTTTAGGCCCTTCTGATTTAGAATCAGTGCATTCTCTGACAGCATGATTTCTTTTTCCTACCAGAAACCAGGAGCTGCAGCACTTGCAAAAATGTGATAATGAAAGTAACTTCTAAAAATCTGAGGTTTATTTCCATGTTGTTTTCAGTTTTAAGCAAATTATTTGGTTGATTTAGGTTTAAAATACTTAAAACCTTTTTTCTAACATTCTTAAAATGTATGTTATTTTGTTGAACTAGTTAGCATCAAAAACCATAGTAGGCCCAGACTTTTGGGACCAACACTCCATAGGTGAGGTCCTCACACTTGCTTTACCCAGGTTAAAAGATTTGCAACAGCAAAATCTCAGTCTCAGGCAAGAGTTTTGATTATAGCTGGAGAAGGATATGCCAATGGAAATATTGCAAAAGATCTCATGAGGCTTTCTTTCTGAAAACTGCCTTACAGGTACAGTGGCCCAGGGCATATTGGGTACGCATAAGGATATGCCTGCCCTATTGACTAACTTATGCTGAGGCGCTCTCAACTCCAGGAGCAGCTAAGAACTGCATTAGAGCCTTAGTATTGCATCACTCTAGACTGCAGCTTCTATACATAGTAATTCTGTACTTAGTTTCATCCTATATAATTATTACTGAATTTAAATCCTGTTCCAAAAGTTTCCTATTTAGTGAGCATTGGAATGGAGCACTGGAGCTCTACTGTAGTTGTGGATTGTGACTATAGTTTGTATTCTTTTAAAACCCATTGTATACTGATGTATACTCAGCCATATGTGTTTTTAGGAACAATGGATTGAATTTATACCAATTTCTTACTAGAGTGGAGAGGAAGCCCCTTTTCTTTTTGATTAATTGAAAATTGTAATGAGCAGCTTGTTTTATGTTTTGAAACTTTTCAGCAGCCAAGTGATCTTTGTGAAATTTAGAAAGCTCCATTAGCTGTCCTTTTATACCTGAACACAGGTAATGCAATCTCTTACATTGATACTGGAGTGATAGAAAGTAGCATAAAAAATAAATGGGGGGACCCACACATCACCACTGGTGCCCTGGCTGTTTCTGTCCTGCTCCAATTAGGGCTGCAGGAAGACTTGGATGGGGATAACAGTGGACAGGTTTCCCCTCCCTACACCTGTTCCTAGGCTTGCGGTGGAACACCTGGGCAACCAGTTAGTAAACTATCTGTCATTGCTGCTGTCCCTCACTGAACCTGACTGCCCTTATAGCCTATTTGGATTGGGCAGGAGTAGCTCTGGAGCTTTCCCTGCCTCTGCGTCACAGGGAGATAGCATTAGTGGCAAATGGGTTCCCTTTCTTGTCCCTAGAGGTGTAAGTAGATAGGGGGAGAAAGGGAATGGGACTATGGTTAGTGTAGAAGAGGTGACACTGACCCTGGAAGGGAAGGGAGTGGGTGCTGAGAGGATGGGAGACTTTCAGAAAGGCCCTGGCTGCTGCCCTGTACCGTGGTCAAGCCTCTATGGGGGAACTTCAGTGTGGAAAGGAGGGCAGGGATGCAACACTGCCACTGCACCCCCTCTGCATCTTCCCTACCTCCATTATATATTAGCAACATGTTGTGAATTTCATGAGTTTTGTGAAGTTAATCAGAGTCTTTAGGAAAACTGTAACTGACTTTGGGAAATGCAAAAGTAGGAGAAAACACTTTGCAGCTTTGCTTTAATCAATGAATAACAAAAAAAAATGTTGAATACACAGTGACAAAAAACAGATAAATGTCCATAGTTTACCTGTTCCTTAAAAGCAGCATTAACAAAAAGCATATTTTCTTAAGATTTCCCCAAATACCATTGATAGCTCAGTTATTATCCATAGTCTAGTCACTGCTGAGAGTCTGGTGTGCAAAATGCCACTGAGCTGAAGCAAGTTTTCAATGTGGTTTTACAGTTAAATGGAGACACGGACTTCAAACTTTTTTGGATGTGATTAGACTGAAATAATCACAACCATTACAGTCAGAGTGAACATTTGCCAAAGTAATTCCTGTAGAAATAGTTTAATGCACCTGTACAAGTTGAACTATATGTCATTTGATTACACTTGATTCAGATCTTTATTTATTTAGATAAAAGCAGCTTTGCATTTTTTCATTCCTCATGACCTTTATGTCTCATTTAGTCTTGAAATTGACTGCTGTTCAGCATTTTCCTTCCGCACTAAAAGCTAGTACTCTGCAGGGCTCATATTTAAAGGGTGCCAACCAGCTATTTGCTGTGATTCAGGAAAAAAGGGTTGCCAGTCAAACTACTTACAGGCTTTTTTTAACTGTAGCAGTTGATTGGGAAATTGCCAAACATTATAATAGTAAATGTGTTTGCAAGTTGATGAAGAGGAAAGGAAAGAACTTTTAAAGGTAGATTTTTTTTCCTTTAGACCAATTTCTTCATTGTTACATATTCTTAAAGGTAGTTACCGAGAAAGCGATTTTTAAATGTTCAGGAATTATGGATGGCTATGTTGTGAATAGCTACAAATGCTCAGGGTGTGCATTGCCATTTCTTTTAGTAATTGCTTGTTTTCTTCCAACAATGGTTGGCCTTGGAGAAGTTATCTAAAGAATTAATCTCCTCCACAGGCAATGGTGGGAACTGGAGCTGTAAATGAGTTGTTTTTTTCCTGCCAGTCTCAGTAGCAATGAAGAGCCACCCAGGGTGAGAGTACAAGACAGGAAAAAATGTATTTGATTATTCTGACCTTTCCAATCACTGCAGTAAACCACTCCTTACTTGCTGTGACCATACCACCTTCATCTCAAAGACTATTGTCAAAAGTCCTCTCATGAAATTTTTTCATCTTATCTCACTTATGTCAATTCAACTACCTCATTTAGGACTTGATTGCCTCAGGTGTTTAATGATCCCAACTTCCATTGATTTCCGTGGAGTTGTTCTGTGTCCATGTGAGGTAAAGAATCAAATAAATGGGGTGGATATTAAAATGAAATGGAGGAAGAGGCAGGAAAAAGGAATGCCTAACTTTGTTTTTTTTAATATCTACAGATCTATATAGATACTTTTGCTATATATACTTCAGTTTGTTTGTAGACCAATGCTAAAGATATATAGTACTCAGCACCTCAGAAAAGCTATATATAGGTAAGTTGTTCATAGATCAATGCTAAGGATTCCTTTTGGTTTTCATAGATACTCAGTTTCTATTAATGCTAATGGTATTTACAGATGCATAGGGAAGGGAGAAAATTGTACCCTATTTTATTCCTAAGTTTGCAAACATTTTCATGGTTAAAGGTGTTATATCTCTGAAGTAGAGGCAGAAAAAGAAATAAATGACAAAATTATCTCCTCTGTTAAACAGAAAATACAAGAATCTAGATACCAAAGGTTGTTTACCAAATAGTAGCAGATTTAAGTGGGAGATGTGTTGGTAAAACCATTCCTTCTGTGCATCTTTTCTAACAATTAATACATTGCAAAATCCTGAAAGATGCTAGATATTCTGGGATAAATGCAGAAATCTGAAATTAAATACAAAACTAATCTTGGCAGGTGATGGTACTTATCTTAACAGTAGGTAATCAACTACTAAAACTATTAGTTCAATTGTTACGGCTTTACGACAAAAAAATAGGAGACCTTTCATGTGGTTTGGAGTACAGCTAAAATAACACATCATTTCAATGTGCTCAGTGATATTCATTTCTTCTATAAATCCAGCTGTTTAGCTGTACAGGTATGAACAAATACGACATAAAATGAGAAGATAAAATATAAATTAATATAAATGACCACCACATTAATGAAATCAAAGTGTTACAGGCTACTTGCAGTATAGAGGCTTAGTTGATGGTAAATGCATTCTGCAGTTTCTCCCAGGCATCAATTACAATTTTGCCGGAGAGAAGGCTAGGTAAGGACTCTATGATGTGGTGAAATCAATTTCATTTAAGGAACAAATCATCCCATATAGCACAAGATGATGAGTGGGGAAAGACAATTTTCTAAGTAAGACATATTGCTAAGAGTCAAGAGGTTTGGGTACTGTTTTCAGCTATGTACTCTTCTGAACAGTTTACTGATTAATCTATTCTGCTCCCTTTGTGGTCAATGGGATCTCTGCCATTGACTTCAATGACAGCAGTATTGAGACATTAATTTTTAAAAAGTGCACTTAAGTCATCAGATAAGAACTTAAGTGGCTTATAAGATCTTGAGCTGATGTTCTGCATATGAATTAATTTAATTCTTGTGACATATAAACAAACCACCTAACATATGAGCAAAACCTAAGCAACAAAGGCTTGGATTTTGAATATTTGTAAAAATAAATAACCCAAGCAGCCATTAAAAAATAAACAACAGTTTTTTATCAAGAGATCACAATATACTCATGATTATTTCAGAAAGAGAAAGAGATCAAAAGTCTTGAATAAATTATTTGTTGAGGATTATGGTCTCTGCTTGACAAAAATCATACCCTGTAATATGTTAGAGTAATCATAGATGCAAAAATATTTGTCCATTGGTTGCATAGTTGATTTAGCAGCAGATGGTTTCTGTACAGTGAGACACTCAGCAGTTTGGGGGACATTTATTTCCTGTAGAATTGCATTCTATTGTTATCTTTCATATAAATGATGGAAATAGTTGAAGATAGTTGCTAAATCTGAATGAATGACAGTAATTTCCTGAAGAGATTTGGTTATGCTGAAAGCAGAAGATTCAGAATCAAACTAATAACACATTAACAGCTGAGAAAATGAATCCCACATTTGCAGATCCCACAGATTTTAAGGCCAGAAGAGATCACTATGATCATGTAGCCTGACCTTTTGTATGCGGCAAGCTCTAGGGCTTCCCTCCATCGCTGTATCAGTTCCAACAGCTGTAGTTGAACTATAGCTTTTAAAAAATACTCATCTTCATTTAAACAATTCTAATGATGTAAAATCCATGTGTTCCAATGGCTAATTACAATCACCTAAAATGTATGTAATATTTTGGGGTTGAATTTTCCAGGCTTCAGTTTTCAGTCATAAAATCTTGTTATACGTTGGCTGAAATGTTTGCTGCTAAAATCACTGAAAGTCCCATAGAAAGTAGGGGAGCAACAGCCTACCTCTTGTGTATGTACGGTTCTTCTTCCTTGCAGGGAAGGGTGCGGGTGGGATTCTGTGATAGTCAGGAGAGTGGTTTTTGGACAAAGACCTGACACCCTTGCTAAAGTCTCTATAAATCTTGGCTTGAAATTGGTGAGGGACTTGGATCCAGTCCCCTTATCTGTTTCTTCGGGCTTCTTCTATATCTGAATGTATCTTATTTTGCATAGGGAATAATGAGATGTGTGTGCTCTTGTTTGCCTAATGCTGTGGTACATTGTCACAACACTGCATCCTGCAGTGATACAAGATCGGCAGGCAGCTGGACAATGCAGGATTGAGGGGATTTTGCCATGGTTTGTTGTATGCTGCTATGGGTAGCTTTGGGGCAGGACAGATTTGGGCTTGTTTAGTCAGGCACCCTGGTCTGACCACTTTTACTTTTGCTGCTGTCTTTAGCTAAGGACCCACTATTGAGGGTCCTCACCTCTGCTGCCACTGAGCCAGGCTTTAGCACCACAAGGCCACCCTACATTTGAAAGAACCCAAAAAAAAAAATTAAGTCTAATCAATACGCTGCTGCTTAGTTTTCTGAGTGGCTCCTTGCTGGCTCCACATGTCCCTGGGGGCCTTGATCTTTCCCAGTTACCTCTTGTCCCTCAGGGGCTTTGAAACTGTGCTTCTCTTCTCATATGTCTGAATTTGTCTTATTTTGTATAGGGAACAATGAGATGTGTGTATTCTTGTTTGCCTAATGCCATGGTATGTTGTCACAGCACTGCATCCTGTATAGCTTACATGCAAACAAAATAAACCAAGAGCTCTTCTTGACCCCCAGTCAGTACAGCAGAATTCCCTGCCATGCTGCCAGCGCAGCTACCTTGAGAGGGTGCTACAGGTGCTTTTTATTTCCCAGCCCAGACCACCGGGGCAATTTTTCCTCATTCCCTACACTTGGGTGTGGGGCCATTCAGGATCTGCTGTATCCACAGTAACAGGGCCCAGCCCTGTTACATTCATGAAGGCCCGAGATGAGTGAGAGTATGTACAGCTTACATTTATACTGATATAACAAAACTTAGGTTGATTTAAATATCCCAGCATACAAGCACTCGCAGGGCTTAAATCGCCCTAAAAATAGTGCACCTGATCTTCACCTCTAAGGTGAACTAACTTT
This sequence comes from Crocodylus siamensis, assembly GCF_052110815.1. NCBI lineage: Eukaryota > Metazoa > Chordata > Crocodylia > Crocodylidae > Crocodylus > Crocodylus siamensis. Next base: position 210,563,355 of record NC_143397.1, read on the forward strand.
AGATCGACCTGAGTTAACCTGATGTAAAATGGCTTAAGCTGGTCTAGTGAATGCCTGGATGTATTCACAGTACAGCCCCAAGACTGGGGAAGTCCAGCTGCTCACCACAGCTTTGGCACTGCGCTGCTCTGACACCCTCCTCTTCCACCACCAATGCAGACCAGGCTATTTTTAGCTGCTGTGACCAGCAACCAGCCCAGCCCAGCCATTGGCAAACCCCACCCCATCACAGGGGGACCCCCAGGTTGGTGATTAGCAGCTGGGCCCCCCCCATCGGAGATCTGGTGCCCCCCCAGACTCAGGAGGCACCAGTCAATGATAAGTCCAGGCCAGACTGGACATCAGAACTGTCAGCATCCCCCACTTCCCTCCATGGGACTGACTTTGGGCTGCCTGCATTGCTTCCAGCACCAGCAAACACCTGGATGCACTGCTCCCAGGTTAAGTTTAGGCAGCTTAAAGCAAGCCACCTAAATGTAAAGTGAGTCCTACTAAGGCTTGCTTGCATCCTCTCTGAGCTACTCGCAAAAACTGCTAGTAACTCTGGTTATAATGCTACTTACACTCCCTACTTTTTAATTGAACTACAGTTTCTGGAAAGAGTTCAAATTTCACCTGGGTTTTTGCAAATTGTTTAAATATCACTCAGCCAAGTGTTTTCAAACATTTCTGCTAGAATCTATGGAGAACTTAAGTACTCAGCACCTCTAAAAATGAGGTCAGTGAGGCCCTGAATTAGCAATCTATTTCTATTTGAAATTAAATGCCTGTGAAATTCCAACTGAAGTAGTGAGATCTGAGCAGTTATTTGAATACCTAGCTGAAGAGAGATGGCCTTCAACATATATTTAAATACCTTGATAAATCAAGAGACAACTTGGGTGCTTCCTTAAGGTTTTCTATGCTTAAATTTTTAACCATTCATATTTGGATTTTTCCCCCTTAGATTTGATCATCTTTATAACTCCTAGATTTCAAAAGTGTTTTCATGTTTTGTTACATTTAAATGAAGTTTTCTTAGTTATTTTGCAAGTGCAAATCCATTAAGCCAAGCAATAGCCATAAATGAAATGGGAAACAGGCTTTTAGAAGCTGTTTTTCCCAAAAAACATTTTTTATCTAAAATTCTGGGTTTGATTTCTATGGTCAAAAAGTCCAAAGCAGGACTATGCATCACATAAGTCCCACTTGCATGTTATCTTGCATATCACAGGCCCAGGAAAAAGCCAACCTATTAAATAGGTACTTTGCGTCAGTCTTTCATCAGTCCCATGGGACGCCCATGCCTGCTACGGGACAGGGAGATCCGGGTGATGGGGATCCCCTACCCTCCACAAATGATGACCTTGTGAAGGAACACCTTGAGAAGCTGGATACCTTCAAGTCAGCCGGCCCTGACAATCTGCACCCCAGGGTACTCAAGGAGCTGGCAAGCATCATAGCCCAGCCCCTGGCACGGATCTTTGAAAACTCCTGGCACTCTGGTGTAGTGCCCGAAGACTGGAAGAAGGCCAATGTGGTGCCGATCTTCAAGAAAGGGAGGAGAGTGGATCCAGCTAACTACAGGCCCATTAGCCTGACTTCTATCCTGAGGAAGATCTTAGAAAAGTTTATTAAGGAGGCCATCCTTGAGGGACTGGCCCAGGCTAACATTATAAGGGACAGCCAGCACGGGTTTGTTGCGCGTAGGTCTTGTTTGACCAATCTCATTTCCTTCTATGACCAGGTGACCTATCACCTGGACAAGGGAGAAGAGATTGATGTCATATATCTTGACTTCAGAAAAGCCTTTGATCTGGTATCCCATGATCACCTCTTGGCCAAACTGCCCAGTTGTGGCCTTGGCTCCACCACGATCCACTGGCTGGGAAACTGGCACCGTGGTCGGACCCAGAGGGTTGTAATTGATGGCAGTCACTCATTGTGGTGCCCTGTGACCAGTGGGGTCCCTCAAGGCTCTGTCCTGGGACCCATCCTGTTCAGCATCTTCATTAATGATGTGGATTGGAGTCAGGAGTGAACTGGCCAAGTTTGCCGATGACACCAAACTTTGGGGCAAAGCATCCATGCCAGAGGACAGGCGGGTGATCCAGGCTGACCTGGACAAGCTCAGCAAATGGGTGGACAAGAACCTGATGGTGTTTAACACCGAAAAATGCAAGGTTCTCCACCTTGGGAGGAAAAACCTGCAGCATCCTTATAGGCTCAGCAGTGCTACGTTGGACAGCACTATGGAAGAAAGAGACTTGGGGGCCATCATTGACCACAAGATGAACATGAGCCTGCAATGCGATGCTGCGGATAGTAAAGGGACCAAAACGCTGGCTTGCATCCATAGATGCTTCTCGAGCAAATCCCGGGACGTCATTCTCCCCTTGTACTCGGCCTTGGTGAGGCCACAGCTGGAGTACTGCATCCAGTTTTGGGCTCCACAATTCAAAAAGGATGTGGAGAAGCTTGAGAGAGTCCAGAGGAGAGCCATGCGCATGATCAGAGGTCAGGAAAACAGATCTTATGATGACAGGCTGAGAGCCATGGGGCTCTTTAGCCTGGAAAAGCGTAGGCTCAGAGGTGATCTGATGGCCACCTATAAGTTTATCAGGGGTGACCACCAGGATCTGGGGGAACGTTTGTTCACCAGAGCGCCTCAAGGGATGACGAGGTCAAACGGTCACAAACTCCTGCAAGACCGTTTCAGGCTGGCCATAAGGAAGAATTTCTTTACTGTCCGAGCCCCCAAGGTCTGGAACAGTCTGCCAGCGGAGGTGGTTCAAGCACCTACATTGAACACCTTCAAGAGTAAAATGGATGCTTATCTTGCTGGGATCCTATGACCCCAGCTGACTTCCTGCCCTTTGGGCAGGGGGCTGGACTCGATGATCTCCCGAGGTCCCTTCCAGCCCTAATGTCTATGAAATCTATGAAATCTTAAATAGGACTTGGACTGTGGAGAATTTCAGCTACCATGAGAAACCAAGGGAAGATTTGCATATGAGACACAGACGAGATAGTCTGCTTCAGAACAACACAAAGTACTGACAAGTTAGGTGTAAAGTAAAACCTTATTTTCCCCATTTTCTACATATATGCTCACACATTTGCATCTTTTGAATATGTTTATAAAAGCTGTCTATTTTGGCTTGTCCTGTGAAAACATCCTAACAGTTTCTTTTATGATAGTCATTATGATGACCATCACTACCAAGTTGTCACAGAATATTTGGGTTTCCCTGGTTGTTTCACAGAAGTCTACATTTGATTCACTTTGCACACTGAACAACAGCTGTTTGTATTTCCTTTTTTGTTTTATGTGGAAGGACATTGCTTCACATAAAAAAAAACAAAACCTGTTCCTTTAAAAACTTAAACAAAATAGATTTTTCTTGAGAGACAAAGGAAAAAAATAAGGCTCTTTCTGCTGATTTGCTTTTGAAGTTGAATGTTAGCATTCACTCTTACAGAATGTAAGGTCGATTTACACCCTATAGACTAACTAAATTAGAAATGCATGAGTTTGCATAAGCACTGTTTACTTTATCTGATGCTATCTGATGAAGGAAAGTGCTTCTGATAAAAGCTTATACATTTTTGATTTAGTTAGTTTATAAGGTGCAAATCTACTCTGCTTTCTCCTTCACTTCAAACTAACACAGCTAACTACCTCTCTCCGCATTCATTCTTATCATTGTGCTTCTTATATATACGAAGATTTTATAATATCTGCATATGTAAATAGAGATATGTAAACACACATGCGTACAGTTGCATATAACTATGTTCTGATGGGTTCTTTATTTTTACCTCATTTTTATGTTACGTAACTGCTAGCATTGAGACTCATAGAAGGAGGTAAGAATTGAAGGAAGAAGAAATTCAGTCAAACCTTAGGGCTACTCATGTTTAACTCAGGCTATACTTTGACGGTTATTATGTTTTAGTATAAAACATAATAGTCAACCGCACCATCCAAGGCTGCAAGAGCCAGATACGACCCAACATCGTCATCACTAATGACGAGGCCAAGAAGATCGTGATCATGGATGTAACCATCCCCTTCGAGAACCAGCACCAAGCCTTCGCTGACGCCTGGGCTCACAGGCAGGAGAAGTATACCCCGCTGGTCAATATCCTGAGGGGCCGTGGCTACAACATGACAGTCAACGTGTTCATTGTGGGAACACTTAAGAGCTTGGGACCCCAATGACAAGAGCGTCCTGCATGCCTTCCATGTCTCCCACTGCTACGCCAAGCTGATGTGCTGCCTCATGGTGTCTGACACCATCCGTTGGTCCCCTGACATGTACATGAAACACATCATGGGCCACCGCCAGTACTCCGACCCCACCAGATGAACTGCCACTTGACTGGACCCAGAGGGGACTGCCTGAACCCCGTCTCTGCGCCAGATGGACCTTCGTTTTTGAGAGGATTCTTCAGCAATGAACGACCCCACTCCACCCAAAGAGGATCCCCATGATGAGACTCTATATGGACTGAGACACTTTCTTCAAAACACTTCCTCCACCATTGCGGACCATTGTAAAGGGTTTGTGTATATCTATCTTCTTTCTCTTTCAACATTGAGAACCCCCTCCCTCCCCTTCCCCATTCCTCCCCCAACCCCCGGGCTTAGTTGGCTAACATTGTATCTCCTGTAACCTAGTTGCGTTCCCCTCCTCACCCCCATCCCTCTAATGTTAGTCCCTCGCTCAGGTGATCTATATTTCCCTACCGGCTTTGTCATCTTTGTTGGATTCACAATCCTAAACATCTACCAATAAAAGTCAATCTGTTTATTAAGATGATGATTTATCTGAAAATTAAACTAACATCACTAAATTCAAAGAACAGCCTCAATCTGGCTTCTGCTGGCTTTTGGATAAGGCACTGAATCTTAACTGAAAGATTCACCGAAGAAGCACTGTGACATAATCTAGATTATAATCTCTTTATTTCCTCGTAACAGGGTATATGTACACAAAATGCTTTACTGCATATTAGACTAATCTAATGTGCAGTAAAGTGTCAGCACCTACATGTGTGAGGGACTTACTGCACAGTAAATTAGGCTAATGTGCCTTTTGCTAGTACCAACAAATACAGGTGCTAGATTAACAGTGCATTAGCTACTGCACAGCAGTGCATGTGTAGACACTGAGCAGGAGCAATTTGCTCCCAGTCAGCCTAGGCAGCAGGTGGCCACAAGAGATGGGGGTGAAGGGATAAGTTCTTTGTGGCTGTCATACTGCTCAACTCCTTGCTCCTGGGAGAGCTCTCTATCCCCAGTCCCAGTGCTGCTTCGCTGGGGAAGACATGGAGATGAGGAGGGGAGCAGTGCTGAGACTGAGGGCAGATGTGGGGAGAAAACAGTGCCAGGACTGGGAAGAAGATATAGAGGGGAAGCAGAGCTGGGGACTGGAAACAGGAGACGTGAGGGGGAAGCAGCACCAGGGACCAGCACTGCTTTCCCCTCACATCCTCCCCGCCAGCTCTGGTGCTGCTTACCTCCATGCTTGGACATGGGGCATTGCCCCAAGTCAACACCACTGAGCTGGGCTGTGATCCAAAGCTCTGTGTAGTTGGGAGCTGTCCCCTGCTCCTGGACAGCTTCCTCCAACTCCTCAGAGCCCAGGCCTGACCCCTATAAACCTGGCCAGCCTGGGTTGCTCTTGACTGAATTGCTCCCAATGGGAGCAGATTTGCTCCTGACAAGGGCAAATATGTAGACATGCTCCCAGAAGTGTTTTAATGAGCCTGAATTTTCTTTGCAGAAAATTCAAGCACATTAATTGCACATGTAGACATGCCCACAGAGGACTACAATCTACAAACACATGCTATTCATGTGATAAAATGGTTCTTCTATGACTGAGATTCCTTTGTGATGGTGTCTGTTTCTCTGACAGCTGCTCTTAGAAGTTCATTAGCATTCCATACAACAAGTACATCTGCTTACTTAGTGGGTTTTTTTGGCTAAAAATCTGACTGATCTCTTCATAAGTTATGCTAAAATGTAATAAAATATCAAAAATAGAAATATAAATAGCAGGTAACATTTTACTTTCAAAATTACTAAGCAATCTTTGTAAATTAAATTACATATTGCATACATATAAATGCAAAATCAATTATTTTACCATGATTAATGTTAAAGTGAAAATTACACAAATTAAGGATGGCTGGCCACTTGTTGTAGAATCTTTCCAAACTAAAATAACACCTTGCTGCCCAGTAGTTATTTCTGAATTTTACTGGAACTCCTAAAGGAGCATGGACATATTTACAAATGACTGATAAATACTATTTACAATGAACAACAAACCTTTTTGAGAGAAATTGGTTTTGGGACCTACCCACAAAGCATGTAAATTCCAATAAATGCAGTCTCTCTATATTTTACTCTACAGAAGAGAAGACTGATGGGGGACTTAATAGCAGTTTTTAGCTACCTGAAGGGTGGTTCCAAATAGGCCTGGGTCTAGACTGTTCTCAATGGTGGCAGATGACAGAACAAGGAGCAATGGTCTCAAGTTGCAGCAAGGGAGGTTTAAGGTGGATATTAGGAAAACTTTCTCACTAGGAGGGTGGTGAAGCACTGGAACAGGCTACCTAGAGAGGCTGTAGAATTTCCATCCTTGGAGGTTTTTAAGGCCTGTCCATCCTGACAAAGCCCTGGATGGAATGCTCTAGTTGAAGATTGTCCTGCTTTGAGCAGGGGATTGTCCTGCTTTGAGTAGGGGGTTGACCTTCTGAGGTCCCTTCCAATCCTATTTTTCTATGATTCTATGGTTTTCCAAAGTATTGGCAAAGTGGGGCTGGAGTTCTCTTTTCTTGAAGGGCAATCCATTGTCAATCCTTTCCTTCCTGTTTTGTTGAGAAGATTCCTTATGATGCCTTAATGCCACTAAATCTTCTCCTAAAGAACACTTTTTTTCTAATGACTGCTCTGCTTCTTGAACTATAACACAGGTAGGACATGTAGTATATGGCATGCTATACATTGCACAGTGAGTAGATAGAGTATTTCCAATAGTGAAGATGGGGGAATTTTACTTCTGGCATAAGGATGTAAGGCATGATACACAAACTTCCAACACTGGTGAGTTTTCACTCTGTAATTGCTCACACTCAGGCCCTGTCCCAGCCCAAGGACTGCCTGGTTTATGCCAAGGTGCAGGACCCCAGCTTTCAACTTGTATCATCTCAGGGTCCTTCTGCACTAGCAAGTACTGTATTCATCTGAATTCAGGATGACTCTGAATGTAAAATGACCTGCTAGTAATTAGATTCTGCACATGCAAAATTTATAAATGTATTATAATTTTCATGTATGGAATCTAATTATTAGAGGATCATTTTAAATTTGCCTCCCACCCACTGTGGCAGGTGGTAGGGAAAAAGATGATGAGGGGAGCAATAATGAGGCAGGCGGTGGGGGTGGCAGTAGGGGGCACATAGGAGGGCAGTAATGGGACAGGTAGTGAGAGTAGTGGGGGGCAGGTGGTAGGGGGCAGGCAGTGTGGAGGTGGTGGGGAGGGCAGCTTTCTCCCTGAAATCTGCACCCCCCACTTACCCCTCATTATGCCATAGCATCAGGCTGTCCCACTTCCCCCTTGCTCTGTTCCCCCCTCCTTCCCCCTCTGCCTGCATCTTCTGCCCCCCTGTAGCCTCGGGTCCCCAACCCCACTTCCTTCTTCCCCTACCCCCTGAAATCTCTCCCTCTGTACCTGCCCTCCACTCTGCCCTTTACTTTTGCTCCATGCCAGCAAGCTCTGTCCCTCTTGCAGCCTGGGGCATAGCATAACTCTAGCCTGGCCCTGTAGCAGAAGCATGGAGCTGGCACTGCCACTTCAGCCCATCTCCATAACATTAGTGCTGACTCCATGCCACCACTCCTACAGGGTTAATCTGGAGCCATGCTTCATGACCCAGGCTGCAGCAGGGCAGAGCTTGCTGGCATGGACCATAGGTAATGAGAAGTTTGTCATAGGGGCAAAAGAAAAGGAGAAGTAGTACAGGGAGGCCAGGAGACTGGGGGCTGAGGGGGAGGAGTGGCAGGGCATACAGAGGGAGCTGGGGGGTGGGGGAAGGAGGTGGCAGCTGTGGCTGTGGCTGTAGCCCCAATCCCAAATTGCCACCCCTCCCCCACCCAGCCGCTGCCTTTTGCTCAATTGTAAGGTGAGGGTTTTTTCCTGCATGTTAAATGTGGGGACCTCATCTTTTAATCAGTAAATACAGTAGTAATGGTGCAATTGAGATCTGATCTCTGATCCTAAAATCACATATCCTGCTATGCACAACCTCCATCAATTTGGAAATAGAAGTAGCATTTCTGGGCGGGATGGAATCAAGTAGCATTAGCATATTTCATTTTTAGCAAACTAGCCCCAAGTGTTTGTCTCACGTTAAGAATCTGAACAAAGTATTTTGGTGAAATTAATGCTAGCAAAGCCCATCTCAAAACTTGTCAATGTTATAAATTATGTATTATATTAAAATAGCCTTGTACTTCCTTTGCATTATTAAGCAAGAAAGATGGAAAGAAAGAAGCAGTCTACCATTGTTAGGGACTTTCTGAGGACCACTTGCTCTTGTTTCAGAACTGAATAGTGGTGGAGCTGTTAAGCAAATGGTCACATTTCACTTGGATAATATGGCTCAGATACTTGGATGGAGCCACTTAGCACAAATTTCAAATGCGGGAGAAAGAAAATGGATTGAGGGTGCAGAACTCATTGTTCCCTGGCTATGGTTCTGTGCCAGGCTAGTACCTCTCTATCATTATAAAGATATACAAGACTGTAATGACCACCTAGGTTCAAAAATGCAGCCAAGGTTCAGTACAGCATAAGAGTTTCCATAGGTGACTCATAGGATGGGTACAGGGGGCCATGTGCTCCACCTCCGCCGGCTTCTGCGGGCAGTCGTCACTCACCACTCACTCATGCCAATGCTAGCTTCTGGAGATAGTCACTGATTGCCACTCGCAATCCCCCCGCCCCCACTGCTGCCACTGGCTTCTGCAGGTGGTCACTGCTCGCTACCCTGCCACCGACACCGCCAGTGCTGCCACCCACAAATTGTACCCCCCCACCCAGCCTCAGGAGGCACCAGTTGTTCATGGAAGTATCCTGTCCATGCTGCTTTTCATTAGTTATGCTTTACTTTTTGTTGCTGTTGTTGTGCTGGCAATGGCGGAGAAAAGATGAGTAGCGTAAGAGCCTTTCAGCACCGAATGAATCCTGTTTACATTAGTTTTGTACTCACTAAGTTGCATAAGCATGATTTAAGACCACTGCATTAGTGATTATGATTCATTAGTTCTCTCAGCACCACCTCAGGACCACACTAGGGAATGCCACATGAAGCATACCACGTTTGATGTGCTCTCTCTCACAAAACGGATGTAATATAGCTACTTAATGCTATGCTGAATGCACAGTAATGAACTCTCCAAAAAGAGCAAATTTATTACTGCACAGTACTATGCTAAGGGTAGAAACAGTTTCATATGTGCCAGCATAACCTTTTTTTATGGCAGCACAAATGTTAAGCAAATAGACATTGATGCCCTTTGTTGTGTCACATGAAAAGAAAATCAGTGGCACAACACAAGGTGGTAAACGTCTCTACTACTTTATTGCAGCAGACATCTATTACCTCTGTGGAAGAAGAGTACAAGCAGCCTGAGCTGCTTGGTCTCTCCTATACTCCAGGGAGGAGCACTGGGCACTTGAGGGGCACTCAAGCTCCCAGAGCATCTGCCCATTTTCCCCACTTACGGAGATGTACCACGGGGAATCCTGTGGTGCTTCCCCCATAAGCACAGAAGTTGGGGTTTCCTACTCAGCCAGACCCACTGCCCCAAACATGGAGAAGCAGGTTTCGCTGAGCAGGGAAGGGCTTTTCTCTGCCCAGCCAGACCATGTCCCAGGTCTGGCTGAGCAGCAAAAAACCACCACTTTCCCCACTGAATCAGACCCATCCACGGTGATTGCCAGGATGTGTCTGGATGAGTAGGGAAAGCAAGGAGATCACATCACCCCTTGTCCTGCATCATCAAGGGTGGGACAAGGGGTGATATGTGTGATCCCAGTGAAGCGGATCAGCTATGCCACAACATGGGGCAACACAGCTGATCTGCTTCATTTCTCAACATCTCTTTCTAGTCCAAGCCGTCTGCATTACATCCATTTCAGGGGATAGTATGGATGGAGCAGGGGAGATGTTTCATTCCAGGGCTCCCCAGTACAGTCCTGCAAATGTGTTCTACATGCATATAAAATTCTGAAGGTGCTTTTTTTTAAATCTTTGGTTCCATGTCTCTGGTGTTTGCTAGGGATTTAAAGCAAGAAATGGGCTTACCTGTGATGGCTTGTGATTTGGAATTATTTTGAAATGTGTTTTTACCAACAAGTGTCAGACTGTTTTCCCCTTCTAAATTGTAATTGCCACTAATGGCCATTTTTAGTATTTGAGCATACAAATAATAGCTAACAGTAATTGGCAACCAGAGTTAGTGTTTTCAAGACCTCATGGTATCATGTTGTGGCAGTGAGAGCTGATGTGTGTATGCATTATTTTCTCTTTGCACACTCACCAGTAAATTATAGTTGTCAGAATATGGATTCCATGTAGAATATGTGACATGTCTACAGCATAAAAAAAGCCAGTTGATGAAAACAGGAGACTGCCGTTCTTTGATTCACAGGATACTGGAAGGAGAGAAGACATGCTAGGTGACAGCCTAGAGGGAGGGGAGTGGTAAGGCTGACTGCTGATTCCCAGGTTCAGCCAGCAGCAATGATGCAAAACTCAGAATCTGGAAAGTCACTAACAAGTTGCCTTATGTATGCAAAACAGTTTCCATGTACCTTGTCAATTAACCCACAACATTGTCACCCTCAGTAGGGAAGAGGAGTGTTCTGCCAATGCTGCTCCCTCCTGGGCACATGCTTTGTTCACCTGTCTAAGGGCTAGGCATACAGTTGCCCTTGAGGAGCAGGTTGTACATACTCAAACTGTGCATTTTCACAGGCAGAGCTAAACATATAAAGCCCAGCAAGTTGACAAAACAGTATTTGCAAACATCAATCATATTGCTTATGCTACTATTGCCAGAAGAATGGATAGTTTTACCAGCAGCTTGCTTATGAGTCAACCAATCATCTCCAGCCTGAGTCCAAGAACAAATAATCGTACCACATCCATCATACCAGGCTCAGTATGTGAATACTTACAAAACTGACATTGTAAAGCATTTTGTGTGTGCATTTAGTTCAATTAAAAACAGAAAACTGTTTTTTCATTTTATAAATGCAGCAAAAATGCATCAGTGATATAGTCTTCTTAAAATAAATCTAATAAAACTATCACTAACTGCTATAAAGAGTAATAAATAATCATTAAGTACAGCCTCTTTCTTATTATTTATAGAGCAACAGTAACAGTTTTCTGTACCCATAGTAGAAACAGAGGGTGTTATATCTCCATAAACATATTTTAAGAGCATCATTGGCATTTATTGATCTAAATTAAATATAGATTTGGGAACCTAGATGCAATCATTAGCGACAGTAGCTTCTAAATATAAATAGTGAGTATGTCGCAACAGCTCACAGGAGAACAGGGAATAAATTAAAACTGTACATTGGTCTGATGTATAGCTTGGTGGTTAAGACACTAGCTTGAGAAGTGGGAAGTTTAACTTCAACACTACTGCTGGAAGTTTTTCTTTCATCCCAAATAACTCAAAATTGGGTGGAGGTTATAATCAACATGTCCCACATCATAGGCTAGGTCCTAATCACCCAGGGCCAGGTTCTGTTCCCCCTAGTAGGTGTCTATGTAGACTTAGGTGCCTGAGTATGATTCTGTTTCATCTTGTTTAAGTCTCTGAATAATTAACTTTTGTAATACGCCACAATCTAACCCTTAAGACTGAGTCACAAAAAGCAGTAAGGAGGATGAAGAACCCAACCATTTTTTTTGCATTAATTAGTTTTTTTTCAGGAACTGAAAAAGGATGGAATAGAATCACACTTAGCCACCGAAGTCCTTTATGCACCTAATAGATGGAATAGGATCTGGCTCTCAGTGTTTGAAAGAAAACTGCTTTTCTCTGGAATGAGTTATACCTTTTCAAGGAAATCTTCATCCAAACTGAAAATAGCAGCAATCAGACATCATATTTCAATGAAATAGCATTTTATCAAAACATCCCCACCAGATGTCCCATGATACTCTAGTTCTATTCCAGAATAAACTGCGTTGTAGTACACTTTCATCTGAATTTTGTATGGAATGCAATAATTTTATTTGAAGCTATTGCTACTTTTATAGTTCTACCTGTTTCAAATTAATGTTTTTATTATCCAAGTAAAGTCATGCTATAAAAAAATACTGCATGTTATTGTTATTGAAAATAAACTAAAACTTTTTTTCTGACCAGCACTTGCCAGGTAAAGGGAACTATGCCAGGTTGTGAACTAGCTGAATATTAGCTCTTTAATTCTGCTTGAATCCCATTGACCTAGAGCAATAAAGAATTAAAAGATGAGGAAGGATCTGTTCCTGATTTTGATTAAGTCACTGATAGTTTGATCATTGAAGTCAATGAGAGCATAATCAAACTTGATTGCATCTCCTTGGTTTAAGTGGCTGCTTCTCTCTGTCCTAGTCATCTACTTGTATCCTCTTCCATAAATTACCTTAAAATCCCCAACTATTAACTATTCAATGGATAGGCAATAAAAAGGAAGCCTACACAGATTGACTGAGCAATTTGAATACAAGGTATGTTGTTTTCATTCCTTTACAGAAGTACTCAAATCACATTCCAGACTGCTGAACCATTCACCCTTTATCCTTTAAGTTATCAGTTGCTCTGTGCATTTTCAGATACTCAAGCTAGTCTATAATTAGTTACTGCATCATGACTGCAGCCAGGATGTATGCTCTCAACATCCAGATGTAGGTGGACAGCTAAGTCAATAAAAAGGCTATCCTGAGCAATGTTTGTCTGTCCAGAGCAAGGAAGGGTCATTCTTGACACACAGGTAAATAACGAAGAGAACTGTCTTCCATGATAGATATAGACTTGAACATCTGCTCTTTCCCATTAATCAGTCTTAGGAACTGACAGGGAGATATGTGACAGGCCACTTTACTGGTTTATATTTGAAGAAAGGTGACAGTGAGCTCTGTATCCTAAAATATGCTGTTTCCCCTGGTCTCTGAAGTCGAGAAAATATTGCGTTTTGGGGTTGACAAGGGAAAAGGAGATGCGCTGTGATTCTTCACTCAGATAAAGGTATTCAGTATTTAATAACTTTGATAAGCATCCTTTGGAGTGAGGGAAAGACTCCTGAGCAAATGTTGGCATTGTACAATGAACTGAGGTTTAAAAGTCTGCTTCCTTTCCGATCTCCAGTTGTATGAGAATGTAGATTTCCACAGTCACATGATGTTCCTTAGGTACCAGAAACATCTCTCCAACTACTATGCTTATCTATACAATGCACTGTGGAAAGGTTTCTATGGTACATCTGAGGAGAAACTGTTATAAGGGTCAAAATAATGTCTAGGTATCAGCTCCTATATAGAAGCTGACTACGTTTTAAAGCTTGACTAAAACAATCCATTGATTTCCCAACCATCTGTTATACTAACGCTCCAAAGATCTCCACTGAGAATTTCATCTGTGCTAGTTTTTCATCATAATAAGCTCCCTCTTGTCAGAGACTGGAAGCTATTCAGCACAAAATAACCTGGGGCCATGAAGATGTACTCTTTTTGCCTTTTGGTACAAGCTATTTTATATACGTTGGTAGTGGCCAGACGTTACAAAAAACCCTTGCATGGAGGGATGCTCACAGTGATGGATAAAATGCACCAACCATCAATACATACATTTAAGACTTAACTCTAATTCACTTGAGCTGTTTTGTTGGGTGTTTTAGACATTTGTTTTTCAAACAAAGATTATAATCAATCCACTGATGATGTCTTTACAGTGGTTCAGAAGAAGTAAGAGAAAGCTATCTTCTTTTTCAGACAACCAATCAAAGTGTGAATAAAGCATTATAGACAGACTAATAACAGCTTTTATAATATTAGAATTTACAGAATTTATTTACAAGATAACATATAACTAATACAATAAAACAAATTGTGTTACACAACATAACCCAGCAAGGATTAATGCTTCTCAGATACACTTTACACCAAGGGAGGGCACATGAATTACCCGTGCTACATAGGGAACCAATAAATAAATTGATACACCAACTAATAAACCACCAAGAACTTATTTACACACTGAGTCTATAACTTTTATGCTCCAGGGTAACTATAAGTACCCGGCGTACACTGCCTCTTGGCTTGGTTTCTCAGGGAGCAGGACTGCTTCTGTGTCCCTCCTACAGGAGCCATGGGCAGGTCCCTGCTGCTGGCATCCCTCGCACAAGCTCTAGGGGCCTCAGTGCAGCAGACAGTGGCTCTTCCCCTGTGATCCCTGCAAGAGAGGTTATTTTTGCCCAGACCCCCTTCCCCTGGCACAGCAGGGAGCAGTGTCTGGCCTGCAGGTTGTAGCAATTCCCCTGCCCAACACACCCTCACCTCACCTGGCAAATGTAGCCCCTCCCTGGGCCCTGCCTGGCACTGGGGCTCCTGGTGGGCTGGAGCAGTCCTCTGCTCCCTCTAGCCCAGTGCTCCCCCCAGCACACTCAGCCTGCCGCTCCCCGGTGCCTTCTCACTCATGAAGCAAACAAGGACAGTCTGCTGCTGGTCCTGTGTCCCCCTCCCCTCCTGTGCTCACCCACATGGGCTTTATCGGAGGGTCTTCCCTGGCTCAGAGTCCCCTGGCAGGCAGGTCCTCTTTTGTGCCTAGCACAGCCTGTTCCAAGGGGGAAGCGCGAAAGAAAGGATGCACTGTTTCTCTCTGGTGCAGCCTCTAGCTGCCACCTCTGCAGGGCTCTGGCAGGGAGTGTCTGAGGGACGGCTGTGGCAAGGTCCTTGTCCTGGCCTCCAGCCTGTCTTCTCTTATATTCTAGTTCAAGGCATTGTCTCCTTGCTTTCCCACACAGACTGAGCACCCAGATGTGCAAATAACAAAAAAACCCAACCCCATCTGCTCATCAGTAACACCTTTGGAAACAGTCTTTCTCCAAATAATAGTTCAGCAGCCAAATTGTAATTGAATTCACTCTACCTATAAAATACATCCCAGTCCATCAACAGAATTCATATGACCAATTCAAATACCAAACAATTGCTGGGTGAGGCACTGATTAGCATATATAGCAATGACTTATGACCAGTCAGCATTGTGACAACCACATACTATTTTCTTTCCCTTGATTTTAGTGTCTTTCTTGTTCTCTTATTTATTGAACTTTGGGCTATACATAACAGCTGGCAGGTGTTTTTCCCAGGGGCAATACAAACTCCCTGGCTCAGCCATTAACTGATGGTTTCCAGGTCTCCCCATACCCAGAAAATGATAGATGGACCATCAGACAAGCAGGCAAATAGTTGTACTTGGCACAATTCACACTTCCTGAAGGGAAAAGAAACAGTCAATCTCATAATTTTGGTCGGCCTGACACTATCCAACTATTTGCAAAGTGCATTCAGAAAGTTCAGACAGGGAATAGGGTTGATTGACTAAAGCTGAGGAGAAAAGGCTAAATGTCAGGCTGTTAACACTAAACTTGTGTCAGCTCTCTAACAGATTGGCAGGTGGAGCAAAGTCGAGAATGAAGAGTGACAGACGAATGGTGGGTGGTAGAGAGTGGTTTTGTGGTACTTCTACCAGAAAGTGGTTAGTTTTTAAGCTGTTATATTGATTTCAGTGAGCATAATTTATCTCAACACTGAAAAGAGAAAAGGTGCCGAATTTTTCATTAAAATAACCATTTTTACCTGCTAACACTGTTGAACTTAATTAAACTGAAAGAAACTAGTGCTATGAGAGGAATTATGTTTTATCTCAGAGCAGGATCTGTACAAATCCTGTTTACTGAACTTTTCCTATTGAAAAATCTCTCTCTCATTACTGTCTGTCTCCATGCTTTAAAGATAAGACTTAGGAAGGTTAGTTGCAGCAGCAGCTCAGCAGCATGAGGGAAATGATCAGGTCAAACAGGTGACGACATTTTTAAAATAAAATTGTGGGGGAGAAATATAAACAGGAAGAATAATGTAAAGATAGAAAATGTGCTCAAAGAAAAAAAACTAGAGGCAGTAAAAATGGAAAAGGGGAGAAATTTTAAATAGAAAATAAGTTATTGTGTATGTGAAAAAATGTTTATTTTATTAGACTCTCAAAAAAAACCCCCAGACTTTCAGAACTTCATGCTATTTCCAGTGAGGTCAAGGGTTGCTGCTGTCTGAACTTTATTGTCTGTTCTATGACTCTTTTTTTAAAAACAGAACAAAGTTCCACCTGCATCAGGAATCTTCATTCTGCGATGCAAGAACTATTAGAGAAAATAAACTGAAGCCTAGGGCTCTCCATTTTTTTTTCAAAACAAGAGAAAGAGAAGAAGAGAGAGAAATTGGTGAATAGATGTATTCTTTTTGTAGTAACACACATTTCTCACAGGTTTCCTGCTGCTGAACAGCAGGTGCCTAGAAACTTGCCTGGAGTGTGCTCCATGCCACTCTGCACTTGATCCTGTTTTGCAGCAGGTTACAATGCTTCTTATAACTGAGAAAATGACAGTGACACTATATTAACATAATCAGAAGGGATATCTAGCTCTTAAGGAGGGTTTTATGGAAAGATGACAAAGTGGATTCAATTTTCCAGAGTTAGCAAACCAGTGATTTTCACCAGGTATCTGTATAGGTATACAAATATACTTTATTTTAAGAGATGGTGTTGTTTATTCAGTAGCATTAATATAGGTTATTGGCATGGTTTTCAAATGTGCTAAGTACTCCAAGGTCAGTGTATATTGTATTGACCCAATTAAAAAATACCCTGGTTGCACACATAAAACATCAGTGTAACTGTATGGTCACTATTACACTAATTACTTGACTCATCTGTGATAATTATTTAGGGATCTGGTCCTACAATCCTGTTACAAGGACAGCCCTTCTTGAATCACTAATCCCATCAAATCCAGTGAATTTAGCTGTAACGATTCTCTTAAAAGTAGGAGACTTCTAGGAGTAGAAGATTTCGGTCTAACAGAGATGGTATGGTTCTCAATTTGAGAGAAATAAGATGCCCAGAAAAGAAATAATGGGCTTTAAATATTTAAATGGAATCTCGAACTATGTAATATAAGAGTCTGTAGGGATGAACCATAGAAGTAGGGTTGGAAGAGACCTTGTAGATCTTCAGGTCCGACCCCCTGCCTGGGCAGGAGAAAAACTGGGCTCAAACGATTCCAGCCAGGTAGTCATCAAGCCTCTTCTTAAAGATCCCCAGGGTAGGAGCCAGCACCACTTCCCTTGGAAGTTGGTTCCAGCTCCTAGCCGTCCTAACTGTGAAGTAGTTCTTACAGATGTCTAATCTAAACCTACTCTCCAACAACTTGTGGCCATTATTCCTTGTTATGCCAGGGGGTGCTAGGGGAAACAAGGTCTCTCCCAAACCCTTCTGGTGCCCCCTAGTGAGTTTATAGACGGTCTCCAGGTCCCCCCTCAGCCTTCTCTTGTGAAGGCTGAACAGGTTCAGGTCCCGCAGTCTATCATTGTAGGGTCTGCCCTGTTGTCCCCGGATCATGCGTGTGGCCCTCCTCTGGACCCTCTCAATGCTGTCCACATCCCTCCTGAAATGGAGCGCACAGAACTGGACACAGTACTCCAGCTGTGGCCTGACCAGTGTTGCATAGAGGGGGAGGATCACCTCCTTGGCCCTGCTAGAGATGCACCTGTGGATGCACGACAAGGTCCGGTTAGCCCTGCCAACCGTGACCTCGCATTGTCGGCTCATGTTCATCTTGGAGTCAGTAATGACTCCGAGATCCTTTTCTGCTTCCGTGCTCTCAAGAAGGGAGTTTCCCATCTGATAAGTGTGCTGCTGGTTACTACTGCCCAAGTGCAGCACCCTGCACTTGTCAGTATTGAAACGCATCCTGTTTTTGTTAGCCCACCCCTGTAACCTATCCAAGTCTTGCTGCAGTCTTTCCCTCCCTACTAGCATGTTCACCTCCCCCCAAATTTTGGTATCATCGGTGAATTTAAACAGGGTGGTTTTCACCCCGTAATCCAAGTCGCTGATAAAGAAATTGAACAGCACGGGCCCAAGGACCAAACCCTGAGGGACTCCACTGCCCACTTCTCCCCAGGTCGAATATGACCCATCCACCACCACCCTCTGAGTGCGACCCTTCAGCCAATCTGCAATCCATCTAACTGTGTAGGCATCAATGCCACAGTCGCCCAATTTTTTAATGAGGATGGGGTGGGAGACAGTGTCAAAGGCCTTGCTGAAGTCCAGAAAGACTACATCCACAGAAACACCTGCATCCAAAGCTTTTGTGACCTGATCATAAAAGGCAATCAGGTTGGTCTGACATGACCTGCCCCTAATGAAACCATGCTGGTTGCCCTTGAGCATCATCTCTGAGGCTGGGCCATCACAGATGTGCTCCATGATGATCTTCTCAAAGAGTTTCCCTAGGATTGAGGTAAGACTGATGGGCCTATACTTGCCTGGGTCCTACGTTTTTTAAAGATGGGGACCACGTTGGCTATCTTCCAATCATCTGGCACCTGGCCCAAGCACCACAAGCACTCGTAAAGCCGTGCCAAGGGCCCTGCAATAATCCCTGCTAGCTCCCTCAACACCCTGGAGTGGAGAGCATCTGTTTGAACACATCCAGCCCCTCCAGAAGCTCTCTAACCCGGTCCTCCCCAACCTGAGATCTTGAGGCGTTCCCCTCAAGTCCGTCTTGCATCAGGGTGGGGGAAGTCCCAGTCCCTGCCCAAGAAAACGGTGGTGAAGAATTGGTTAAAGAGTTCTGCTTTCTCCACTGGCGCAACCACCAGATTGCCCAGAGGATCTTGCAGGGGCCCCACATTTCCCAGTGCTTTCTTCATCCTCCCTATGTATTTGAAAAATGACTTTTTGTTATCTTTGATTTTGGACGCAAGTCCTAGCTCTATGTCAGCCTTATCTTTCCTGACAGACCCCCTACAGGCCTGAGCAGAGGAGGTATACTCCTCTTTGGAGATAGCACCCCCCTTCCACCAGTTGTACACTGCCTTTTTGACAATCAGGCATTCCTGTACACCCTTGGTGAGCCATGGGGGCTTTCAGGCACTCCTGTCTCCCTTGCTTTTTGTTGGGATGGTCACCCCTTGGGCCCTGAGTATCGTCTCCTTAAGGAACGACCACTCATCTTGGGCACTGAGTTTCCCTGCCCTCAAGAACCCCAGCGCCTCCCCCACTAATCTCAACTCATTGAAGTTGGCCCTCTTGAAGTCTAGGGCTGCCACCTTTCTGCTGGCCCTTGACACTCTGCGATGGATGGTAAATTCCAGCAAGTGATGATCACTATCACCAAGGTGGTCAAGGACCTGGAGGCCCCTTATCAGGTCATCACCTGTAGCCAGGACAAGGTCCAACAGGGCATTTCCTCTGGTGGGACTGTGCACCTCCTGAATTAAGTGGAGGACCTGTATCTCAGCCAGGAACCTCCTGGAACGGTCTGACCTCGCTGACTTCCTCCCAGCAGATATCCGGGTAATTTAAATCTCCCATGACAACTACACCCCTTGCCTTAAGTGCCTCTGCAAGCTGGCCCGAAAATTCCCGGTCCAGTTCCTCCCCTTCATTGGGGGGTCTGTAGAAGACCCCCACTGTTAGATCCCTCTCCCCATAGGCCCCTTGTATCTTGACCCAGAGCACTTCTGCTTGCCCCTCTGATCCCATTTTGCTGGCAGAGGATGTGTATTGCTCCTTGACATAATGCACCACACCCCTGCCTTTCCTTCTTTCTCTGTCCTGCCTGTAAAGCCTATAGCCCCTAATGCTAACTGCCCAGTCATGGGATGAATCCCACCACATTTCTGTAAGCCCTATTATGTCTGGGTCTGAACTGGCTATTCTGAGGGCGAGTTCCTCCTGCTTATTCCCCATACTACATCATTGGTATACAGGCATTTAAAGCCTTGCCTAGCTGAGTGTGCCACCCCCTGATTTGGGAGACTGTCTGGACCCCTGTTTCTTACCTGGGCACTCCTTGCATTTGTTACCTGTCTTGCTCGGGTGGTGTCTCCTCGTCTTCCTGTGGCCCCCTCCCCCGGCGATGCTAGTTTAAAGTTCACTGTATGAGATCAGCCAACTTGGAAGAGAAGACACATTTGCCTTTAGGAAAGAGGTGAAGCCCATCCCACCCCAGCAAGCCCCCCACCTGAAAACATGGGCATTATCAAAGAACCCAAGGCCTGCCTGGCAACTGCGTAAGCGCCAGTTGATCTCGCCAGTGCAGGCCTCATGTCGCCGTCCCCTCCTACTTACCAGAAGAAGAGAGGAGAATACCACCTGCGCCCCCCGTCTCCTTAAGCTTGTCCCCCAGAGCCTTGAAATCCTTCATAATGTGGTCAGGGTTGCATGAAGAACAAAAATGTATGACCTAATATTATGGAGGTATTGTTCACAAATATATAGTTATAACTGTGTTCAGTTTGGTTATAAGTGCAGGAATTCAGCTGTGTCCTTCCCAAAATCACATTAATCTTTGAATAAGAAATGAATTTTTCTGGGAAAATACAAGTCTACCTGTTAATTAGATTAAGTTCAAATTGATTTTGAAATGCACCCTTTAAGAAATTTAGACTTATTTTTGGTCCTGTCGTTATCCCAAATGATCTTAATAATGGATTAATTTAAGCTCTTCAAACTTTCTATGTAGTTAAATACATATTGAATTCTAATGCATAGACCACATTTTAAAGAGTACATGTTGTAATTAAAATAATATATTAATGATGGCGGTATATAGCTGTTATGGTTATAATGCATGCAACACAAGCCAAGAGTTCAGGTTAGTCTTAAAGTGGTTCTATTATAATAGAGGAAACTCAATTAATCAGGAATTTGTTTCCTCAGCTAGTTTTCTCACTATAATTGTATTCAATGAATAAAGTTGGTAGAGGGTCACTTATCATATCCGATTATAAATATAAATTGCAGATTAAAATATAAATTATAGTACAATAAAATATAAGTAGGTTGTATGCAAAAGAAATAGTCTCATTAGTAAATGACATTAAAACCAGTGGCACGGTTCTTAAAACGTTCCATGAGCACTTGTTACTTCCTGTTTTGATGAGTGAAATGTGATTGGACTAGTATTTCTGCTGGAAAAAGGGAGCACTTTCATTAAAGCGACAGTTTTCAAACTTTCTAAAGTTTTTGTAAAGACAGTAGAATGGCTTTATGAAAATCTTTCATATCCTCTTCTGCCATGGAACCTCTACCCCTACTCTACAGACTGACATGAAGACAAGCGACCCAGCCCCAGAACGGCGGTGCATTGCCTCCCAGCCCACTCTGTCATTACCCACAGGCTATTTGCAAAACCCCAGAGTTCCACAGAACATAGTTTGAAAATACTGCCTTAGGGCTTCTGTAGATAAAACGGAGGCCCTAAATTGAAGCAGTGGGTTTTTAAAAACCACTTCAGTTTAGGGCCTTTAAACCCCCATGTTGTGCACACACCCCACTGGACTTATCTGTCTCTCCAAAGGCAGAGAAGGGAGGGTGAGCTGCTCGCCGGTGGAGCAGTCTCTCAGCTGCAGGGGGGGTCTGGTGCTTCCCTCTGCAGCAATGATGCCTCTTCCTCAGGCAGCACCCACCCGCAGGCACCCAGCTCAGGCAGTCTCAGGGGACAGCACAGCCATAGAAGGAAGCACTGGACCCCTGCACAGCTCAGGCAGGCAGGCAGGCTCCAAAGGGGGAAAAAAAAAACCAAAAAAAAAACCAGACTTGCTGCTTTTCTTGAGTGGATCTTGCCTTCCTGGGCTGCTGCCAGGCTGCCTGCAGGGCTTCCTGCAGAGTCCCTGAGGTGCACGGAGCCCAATGCTTTGCTCGGTGGCTGTAGGGGCAGCAAAGTAAAATTCCTCAGAGTTTGCTGCACCCCAAGTAATTTAAGATGCATTACACCACTGAATTTCCTACAGCATCTGTAACTAATGCTCAATACCAAGGCACGCAAATACTGACACCATTAAAGCGGTGCAAAAGCATTTAGCCCATTTTAAAGTGTTGTGCACACATGCCCCTTGTTTTGTCTACACATGGCCTTAGAGTACATGACACATTCTTTCCTGTGGCTAAAAATGGAGAGATACACAGGTCCAAACCCCTGCATTATGTGCATCCATTAATTCCTCATATGTCCTTTCTAGCTTGCCTTAGCCTTGCTTCTTCACAATCCTGGTCACAAAAGATACCCTGCTGAGGACAAACTAGTGAATTTAGCTTTGGAAATTAATATAATAACAATTAGAGAAACTCTGTCTAGATTGATACCTCCTATCTTCATCTTTTTACAGACATCATATGGTGACAGTCTCTCAGTTGATTTTGCATCTAATTATTGTGTAATATTAGAAAGATTTAAAAACTGAAATTTCAAGAAAAAAAATCTGTTGCAGTTAAAGCCAGAGAAAATATATAATTAATTAAAGGTTAAAAATATCACTTTAATGTCATCGTGTACAACAAAGGTACTCAGTCCTTTATTCTGATCCTATTGTGA
The DNA here is from genome assembly GCF_052110815.1 of Crocodylus siamensis. Classification (NCBI taxonomy): domain Eukaryota; kingdom Metazoa; phylum Chordata; order Crocodylia; family Crocodylidae; genus Crocodylus; species Crocodylus siamensis. The sequence goes on from NC_143397.1 coordinate 210,586,082, forward strand.
TGTCATGCATAATTATAATTAAGGTTTTCAGTATTTGTTGACCCTGATTAGGGATGGTTGTTATTTTTTGTTTGTTTTAGCAGACCTAAGTCCTGTATGACTGCTGAATAAGACCCTTTGGAGAGGACTCTCTCCTCCTAATGTCACCTCTCATAGGAGATAGAGCCAGAGGCAACTGAACTCTACACACTTAAGCTACTTAGACAAAACAGCAAGATGTAAACTGTAGGACTGAAGTCTGTCAGTTGATCTTAAAGTCTTTGCATGAACACATGACTTTTGCCCATAATCAAGATGTAATCATATAATGTTTGTAGGCTGTATGGAATTTTCTGGCCCTCTTTGCTTCAGGAAAATATTATACTTTTTCCTATAGTACAGTATTCCTTATGTTCGTCATACTATCCAACACTGCAGAGGAAGCATTCCACAGGATAAAGTCCTCTTCCTGCTCAGCAGAAGAGCAACATAGCACTTCATTTATGTTCAAACTAGCTACAAGTAAAATTGGGTTTGGGCTAGGTGTTGTGTTAAATACTTTTGAGCTGGCAGAGATGATTCAGGTTCTTATTATTGTTTATAATAAAATTTTGGATTTTTAACTATATATATTAAATAGCAGTAGGACTGTAGCATGTGTGGAAATGGATGCTTTGGACATAAATTTATCACTGTCCTGATTTTACGCTGATAAATTTGAGGGTATTGATCCACTTAGTACTGGGTTTAGAAGAACGAAGGAAAAGCAACATAAAACTTAAACTGGCTGCAGTGAAAAAACAAAGATAAATTAAAATGTAGACCTATATTTTCCTGCTCATCTTCTTTCAGACGTGTGCTTTAAAGATGTAATCACACTGTATGTATTGGCAGCAATAGGCTTATGTGAGCCTGAGTCTAATACTAAGCAAATCAAATGTTTTAATTTTAGTAAACTTTTTAAATATTATGTCTATTTTCTATGTTCTAGCAATACTTTTTAAGTCTATAGGGACCCCATTATACTCAATACTTGAAGGTGCTCATATAGTATAAATAGCTCTTTTTAATATACACACTAATCTGAATGTATTTTAATTTATATTTCCTAATGTGTTTAATCATATATTTTAGTTTTTCTCATCCTTCTACCAATTCAGTTTTATTATCTAGTGTTGTTTGGAAAAAAAAAAAGGGGGGTGAAATGGAAGGGGTATTAATATTACATGGAAAGGTTCCAGGGCCATATGCTAATTAAAATGTTTTCAAAGGACCAGTTTGCACCATGTTGTGGGAAAGCCAGAAGGAAGGGCTTGCAAGGAAGAAACCTTCAAAAGGGAGAAATTGTTTTCTTGAGTATTGGAATGTCCTCCATCTTCCCAGAAAAATCAGGGCCTTGTCCCTAGACCTGCAGAGCAAGGGAGATCTATCAGAGGAAAAAAAATAATTTATCCAGGTACCTTTTGAATTGGTATTGGATTTGAGCTCTTAATCTACTGCCAGCTCCTAGGCAGCCAGGTTTCCCCCATAACAGTGCTTCAGATCCCTGCTCTCTGCGCACAGTAACCTGAGTTCAAATATAGGCCACATACAGGTATTCAGTTTCCACTGGGAGAGCTGCTGGTTTCCCAGTAGAAACCATGAGTGTACAGAAGTTCAGGATTTTTCTCCCAAAGCAAAAGTGGCCCTCCATGAGGAAACAACCAGGGTCAAATTGCTCCTGGGAGAGTTTCTCTTGGGAGAATGAATGCCCATACACGTTCTTCTGAGAGAAGCTTCACTACAGTCCTCTAGCATCCCTGAGTGCTTTCATTACAGCTGGCACTCTCCCTCCCCACAACCTCCTGGGGCCTGGATTTGACTGCTTGGGATGGGTTTGACTGGTCTGGTCAAGCAGGGAGCAAAACATGCCCCCTTTTCAGTGCCCACATTTGTACTGCTGGGAGACACAAGCTGACCGTAAGTTGTCTGGGTCAACCTTCAGGGCTGTCCTTTGCACTATTGCAGAGCATGCTGAGTTGTGTGCACAGGGACCCCTGGCTGTGCAGTATCAGCACTACAAGCTTTCTGCTCTTGAGAGGCTCAGTATTCAAGTGTCCATTCAAGGGTCTCTGGATAACTTTTTCTACTCGGAGAACAAAACTGAGAGAATTCTGCCAGATCATTTCATAGTTTCATAGTTGGTAGGATTGGAAGGGACCTGAGCAGATCATCAAGGCTGACCCCCTGCCTTGGCAGGAAAAAGTACTGGGGTCAAACGACCCTAGCAAGGTGTTTGTCTAGACTCCTCTTAAAGAACCCCAGGGTAGGAGCCAGCACCACTTCTCTTGGAAGTCAGTTCTAGGTCCTAGCCACCCCAACAGTGAAGTAGTGCCTTCTGATGTCTAATTTGAATTTACCCTCTGCCAGCTTGTGACCATTATTTCTAGTCACAACTAGTAGTGCTTGGGGGAACAGGGACTCCCCCAGTGCCTGCTGGTCCCCTCTGACTAGCTTGCAACAGGCCACTAGATCGCCCCTCAGCCTTCTTTTGTGGAGGCTGAACAGGTTCAGGTCCCTTAACCTCTCCTTCTAGGGCCTGCCCTGCTGCCCCCTGATCATGCAAGTGGCCCTCCTCTGGACCCTCTCCATGTTGTCCACATCCCTCTTGAACTGCGGCGCCCAGAACTGGATGCAGTACTCCAGCTGCGGCCTGACCAGTGTCACATAGTGGGGGAGGATCACCTCCTTGGACCTGCTTGAGATGCATCTGTGGATGCATGACAAGGTACAGTTGGCCTTCCTGACTGCATCCCCACACTGCTGGCCCATGTTCATCTTGGCATCAATGATAATGCCAAGATCCTTTTCTGCCTCTTCAGTGATGAGAAGGGAGTTCCCCAGCCTGTAGGTAACATGTGTAGCCAGTCACTCTAGGTAACAAGTCTTATGTGTAAAGTAGAAATCTTGAATATGAAACCACTGCAGATTAAATCATGACTTTAATTGTACTAGTGCTGTATTACAGCATGGTGTTAGCAGTAAATGGTTAAACCCACTATTTAGGATGATTGCTAGAGAATATACAAAATGGGCGTCAGAGTCCTTATAGACAGTCTGGATTAACTCTAATAGGACTGTCCCTGATCGTCACAGAATGGTTCTTCTAAAGTGAATTAATTTGCTCTGCATTTTATGGCAGTGTAAAGTGAGATCAGTATTTGGCTTAATTTTGTTGTTGTTGTTGGGTAAGCTGTCAGCTAAATGACATCAGCTTTAGATCTACTGATAGAAGTCACTTCAATGTTCAGCATAGGCTTACACTGTCTCTACTAGTGCATCAATCAGACACATGATCAAAAAGGTGAGATTTTAATTCTCCTGAGAGCTTTAATTCTCCTTAGACCACCTTGCATTGTATGTGATCATTTATAGCTGTACAAGCTGGGAATGAAACATCATCATATCAGAACATTCATGTACGTTTGTGACTGAGTAATTACTTTTTATATCAAATGTACACGTGTGGGGAAAAAAGTAGCTGTTGTGCAAAGTATTAGAAATTCTAACCCTCCTCTTCTCCCAGATGTTCGTGCACTCTGCACTTCAGAGTATTGTTGTTTACACTGTTTGAGGATTCATAGTGCTTTTGCTCAAATCCTATCCAATACTGCTTATACCTGTACTTTGTGTTGTATTGGGTATTGCATTTTTTCTATTTTCTTGAACTCCCAAGATCAACAAGGAATAGTAATTTTAATTTTATTTTGAATGGGGCTAATGTTTCCTGGGGATTCTCTATTGCTTCAGTTTTTTTGCTCTCTTATTTGTTTTAGAAACTAATTTTGGAAGGGCGAATAAACTGAGAGAAGCTGGATCATATCTAATAAAGGCCTGAAGTGAGACTAAGGTACAAATTAAGCACCTAAGTAGTTTCTTGACTAGTCCAGATTTCTTATTGTAGACCACAGTTTCATCATGGGGAAACAAAGGAATAAAAAGGAGGAAACTTTAAAAACCTATATTGCTATACCATTCTGAAAAAAAATAGATGGCTGAATTAGAGAAAATACATCACAGCTTCAACAGAATATTATACTCAGTATTTAGAGAATCAGTCAGGAAAGAACAAAATCAGGGAATGAGTATTGAAAAATACACTTTGGAGTAAATGCAATATCACTTAAATCTTTTGCAAAGATCTTAGACTTTAACATTTGTTCTTGTGTGAAGAATGATGAGGTATGTTGTCGTTAAAACAGTATCATCTCAGACTTGAAAAAGTAAAATATATTGTGTTTAATTATCCCTCCTCTTTTATTAACTGAGACTGTTATTAAAGCTAATACTTAATCAGACTTACGAAGTATGTATATTTCTGAATAAAACGTATTTAGGTTCATAGATCTAAATAAGATCAAAGATCAGAATTTACTAAAATATCTGCATATGTCACTAGGTTTGAACTGACAAAATTAAAGGTTAATTTAAGGGGAAAGGGATTCTTATTTTTAATACAAACTACTTAGAATGACAACCTCATTCATCTCTTTCAGACAATCACATTTATTTTTACCTTTAAAATCAGATTTAAAGGGGTTATGGTATTTGAAATATGCCACAGTTTAATTGTCCTGGGTATGATCATAAACTATCTGACTGGAGGGCCTGGTGGCAATATAATGGGGCTACTCGTGACAGAGTAGCTCCTATAAAATACCGCATTATTGTTCGTATAAAATACCACAAAGTAAGGTGAGTATAAAGTGCCTCAGAGCCCTAGCCCCTACTGTGTTGTGGGTATTCCTTAGTTGGAGTAAGGCTAAGGGACATCACCCTAACAGAAATGCACCCTTGCTGAGGCATTAGCTAGTGGGGGTGTCTGAAATGAGCTGTATTTGATTTGGATTTGGATTCAGCCCAAATCAGGGACAGTGATTCAGTTCACTGATTCAGCTCACTGTCCCGATTCAATTCAGCTGAATCCAAATCTGAAGATTCAATGCTGATTTGGAGAACCAGTGATTTTTTTTTTCTAAGGTCTTGCCGAGAATAGAGGAGAAGCTAACTGGCCTATAACTACCCGGCTCCTCCTTCCTCCCCTTCTTGAAAATAGGAACCACATTGGCCCTTTTCCAGTCCTCTGGGACCCATCCCAAGTGCCATGAGTGCTCAAACTGCTGCGCCAGCAGTTCTGCTATGTCATCAGACAATTCCTTTAGTACCTTTGGGTGAAGATCATCGGGGCCCGCTGACTTAAATACGTCCAACCCTTCCAAGCAGTCCATCGCTAGGTCAGTGCTAACCATGGTGGATTGGTATTACTCTCACTCCAGACTAAAGGCTCATTGAGAGGTGCATTTGTATCCGTGTCCAGGAAAACAGAAGCAAAGAAATTATTTAAGTGCTCCGCTTTTTCCATCCTATCAGTTACGAGTTGCCCTAGTCCATTCTTTAGCGGCCCTAAGTTACCCTGCTCCTTCTTCCTGCTCTCTATATACTTAAAGGAGGACTTCTTGTTATCCTTAATCTTTGTTACCAACTTGAGCTCTGTATCTGCTTTGGCCTTTCTCACTGCTTCCCTGCAAGTGTGAGCCAAGTAGGTATACTTCTCCTTGGTGGCTGCCCCCTGCTTCCACAGCCTGTAGGCCTCTTTTTTTCCTCTGAAGGCTCTCCTGGATTTCTCTACTCAGGCAAGAAGGTTTGGCTTTTTTGCCTCCCTTTGTATGTACTGGGATGGAGTCCCTCTGTACCTGTAGGATCAGTTCCTTGAGAAACTCCCACCCTTCTTGGACCCCTTTCTCACAGATGTGATTACCTCTCAGTCCCACCCTAACCAATCTCCTGAGCTAATTGAAGTTGGCCTTCCAGATGTCTAGCACTACTGCCCTACTATTTGTCTTTCTCACCTTACTCTGGATAGTGAATCCCATCAACTGGTGGTCACTATCCCCTAGATTACCTTGTACCTGTTGCTCCCCCACCAACAAATCAAGTAAGGCATCTCCCCTAGTGAGACTGCATACGTCCTGTGTTAGATACAGGTCCCGTATGCGTTTCATAGATTTCATAGACATCAGGGCTGGAAGGTACCTCGGGAGATCATCGAGTCCAGCCCCCTGCCCAAAGGGCAGGAAGTCAGCTGGGGTCATAGGATCCCAGCAAGATAAGCATCCAATTTACTCTTGAAGGTGTTCAATGTAGGTGCTTGAACCACCTCCGCTGGCAGACTGTTCCAGACCTTGGGGGCTCGGACAGTAAAGAAATTCTTCCTTATGGCCAGCCTGAAACGGTCTTGCAGGAGTTTATGACCATTCAACCTCGTCATCCCTTGGGGCGCTCTGGTGAACAAACGTTCCCCCAGATCCTGGTGGTCACCCCTGATAAACTTATAGGTGGCCATCAGATCACCCCTGAGCCTACGCTTTTCCAGGCTAAAGAGCCCCATGTCTCTCAGCCTGTCATCATAAGATCTGTTTTCCTGACCTCTGATCATGTGCGTGGCTCTCCTCTGGACTCTCTCAAGCTTCTCCACATCCTTGTTGAATTGTGGAGCCCAAAACTGGATGCAGTACTCCAGCTGCGGCCTCACCAAGGCCGAGTACAAGGGGAGAATGACGTCCCGGGATTTGCTCGAGAAGCATCTATGGATGCAAGCCAGTGTTTTGGTCGCTTTACTAGCCGCAGCATCGCATTGCAGGCTCATGTTCATCTTGTGGTCAATGATGACCCCCAAGTCTCTTTCTTCTGTAGTGCTATCCAATGTAGCACTGCCGAGCCTATAAGGATGCTGCAGGTTTTTCGTCCCAAGGTGGAGAACCTTGCATTTTTCGGTGTTAAACACCATCGGGTGTTTATCAGGTCCCGTATGCAGGTTAAGAACCTACGTGAACAGGCGGACCTGGCCAACTACTCCTCCCAGCAGATGTCTGGGTAATTTAGGTCACCCATGACAACTAGGTCTTTTGAGCATGCTGCCTCTGAGAGCCGTTTTGAGAATTCTAGGTCTAACTCTTCCCCCCTGGTGTGGGGGTCTGTAGTAGACCGCCACTACCAAGTCTCTTTCACCCCTACCCCCTTGTAATCTGACCCATAGGACTTCCATTTGCCCGTCCTCTGTCCCCATCTTTATTAAAGAGGATGTATAATGTTCCCTAACATATAGAATGTTCCCTAAATCATTAGAATGCTTTTTTCTTAATGTGCCTTCTCATCTCTGATCTTTCAGAAGATACTTGGGTTTCTTGTTCTCAACTTCTCCACAGTTATGAGGTCTATAATATTACTTATTTGGGAAAAGAAGAAATTAGAGTTGCTCATGAAATCACATGACTTCAAAAACTAGAGTTTAAAATAAAAGAATAAGCATTGCATGATTCATGATAACAAGTGTCTTAGCATCATTGCTTCATGTTAATAATAAAATAACTAGTATTAAAACATGAGAAAGATCCAGGACCCATTACTATAAAATCGTGTGTAGCAGAAACCTATTGACTCAATATGATACTGTTCCAAGTTCAGTACAGAGCAAGGGAATTCTGGTGTATGTAATTTCCAGAGAGACCCTGAGACCTATAGGGCACAGAAAAACATGCTTGGAAGGAAGGTGAGAAGATGGAAGGAATTGCTTTTCTCCTCAATGAAGAAAAACTAAAATTGTTAGTCTTTCTTCTAGTGGAAGGAATGATATGGGGAGATGCAAAACCTAGAATGAACCCCCTGGTTGACAAGGCCTAGAAAAGACCTTTGAAGATATATGGAAAAGGAATACAAAGAGGCAGGTAAAGAGGTAAAGAAGGAATACAATGAGGAAGATAATCTTAGCTTCAGTGTGGTAGAAGTTTATGAACCTTGTGCTGAATAAATAAGATTTAGAAGCACAAAAGGAGCAGAAGGTGGCTATAACCTGATCCAAAAGAAGCAATATCATTTTCAGATGTGATGGGCTAAATCCTGTTTCACTTTGTGTATAAATGGCACATATACAGCTGCATACATGCAATTTTAGGCACTTATGTACATTTGAGATTCTTTTTTACTCTGTGGTGAAATAGAAGTATCTTGGCATGTGCTTGCCAGAAGTGGTGAGGGGAAAGAGGAGCACCATGGTCTCCCACCTTGTAGCCTGAAAGCCGAGTGATTACGTTCCTTGTCCAAGAAGTGGAAGACCTGGGTTCTAGGCCTGTCTTACACAGAGAGGGTGTTTAAAGTTATGTCTTCTACTTCCTATCAAAGCATTCTAACTACCAGGCCATGGGCTAGATATTGCCCAGACCCTTTTTCAGCCCTCCTCTTAAAGCTGGTTCACTGGGAAGCCAAGAGAGAGGACATGTGTGGGGCCAGAAGAAAAAGAACAAAGCAGATCCTGCATGGCTTAGTGAAATGGGTACTGAGAAGGAGTGGAGGTACAGGGACTGGGTTTTTGCCTGGACCTATGCTTTCAATACAACAAAATTTCCCAGTGTTGTTTGTCTGTGAATATTAAATGCAAGATGCAGTGGGTCAGCTTCAAGAGAAGGTCTGGAGGGGAGAGCCTAGGTAGCGTCAGCGCATGGCATAGTTGTTAAAACATGTTCCTGGGAAGCAGACAATAAAGGTTCAAACCAAGGAGAAAATAAAGCAGAAAATAAAGGCTCAAATAAAGGTGAAGGGATATAAAACTTGGTTATCCTCTTTCATGAGCAGTGTCCCAACCACCAGGCTCTTGAATTAAAGAGTGGGAGGATCTCCTCTTCCTTCATCTAACACCCATTAGTCAAGTGCTTTTGCCTAACTAAAATTTTGGGGCTTGGCCAGCCTTATGCATACTCCTAGCTTATTTTATTTTGCTATGCAGCTGCTTGGCCAGAACTCAGCTCTACTTAACCTGCTCAGTGGGCAAGTACATGACTGAGTGCCCAAATCTGAATTGTAAACTGTGCTTAAGTTCCAAAAACTGCATTTATATGGCTATGTACCGTTAGATGCATAAACAGAAACAGCCCAGTGTGTTCTCATACCCTTATTTAGAGATCCTAGGCTCAGTCTGGGAGACCGGAGTAGATCCAGATAAAGGACTGTTTAAGTTGGGGGTGATCAAGGACTTCCATGTTAAGACTTTTCATTATGTCAAGGGGAGCAGATTTCTATGTTTGGTCAGAAATCAAGCTACCAACCACCCAGAGGCATAACACCTATCAGGAGAGAGACCTGCATGTTACCTTCCAGCAGACCTGAAAAACAGTAAAGGGAAAGTAAGGGACAGGCACATGGATGATAGAGTTAAGGCAAATACTTAGAAAAATAAAATAGTGAGTATTTCCCATGGTGCGTTTCTAGAAATCATTGGCTCTAAGATTTTTTCCTGTGCCTCCGAGAGCATCGTTACTTATTTTGAGGTTGCATTAGTAATTATTTACATGCCTCAAACTTGTAGCTCTCAGAACTAAGAGAATATGAATGTGTCTTTAAGGGGTACATAAAAGCATTACATTTAGATCGACCTAACCAGAGTTAAGTCGATCTAAATGTCCACTCATGAAAGGTTTAAACTGGCCATGTTTAAAATGGCATGCTCCATCTAAGTTTACTTCAGGCACATCTACATGTAAAATGAGTGTGCCTGAATAAACTTTAGCAGAGTTCATGCCAGAGTTCATTGCTTTCAGGTGCACCCTGGACTGCAGCACTTTGAGCGAGGGCAGTGCAGTCCTGGCTGGTCAGAGTCCCAGGTAGTCAGCCTGCCAGCCCCAAGATACTCTGGCTCAGCTCAGTGTGCTGTGAGGGGGCTTTTTAGGGTATGAGGGTGCTACCATGCAGGGCTAATCAGCAAGCAGCCCCACACTGTAGCACCCTTGTACCCCAACCATCCACATGTGTGTTGCAGCACACTAAATAACTCCACTGCAGGATGGTACTTGTGTCAGGCAGTATTATCCTACAGAGGAATTAAATAGTTTACTCTGGCTGAATAGCGTCACATACTTATATGGTGATACTTTACTGCGGAGCTAATTAGTCAGTGCAGTAAAGTGCACAAGTAGATGCCCTTCTTAAGAGGTAAACTAACTTAGACTGAGAAAGGGTTAACTCAGTCTAAGGAACAGAGCTGAGAAAGCCCAGCCAACTTTTCCCAGCCCTAGGGCTGGGCTTTTCCTACCCCTCTCACCTTGACCAGCCTATTTTTAGCTCTCCCCCCCTCCCCTCCTCACCCATACTAGGCAACTCCATCCCCCCACATCCCTCTATCATGGACCCACCAGCCCACTCCCTTCCAGTCTCACCAGCTTCTCCCTGAGTTACTTACCTCTGACTACCTGTGTGGCCCCCAGTTTAGGTTTAGGGGGCTTAAAGTAAGCTGCCTAAACCTAGACTGGCAAATGATTGTTTGTACCCTAAAAGTTTTGCTAAGCTTGTTTATTACACCAGTGCACATGTTAAGATGTAGAAAGAAAGGATTAAATCTCCTTCAGGTACCCTCCCAAAGATAAGTGTGTATGCCATAAACTTGTTGCAAAAAAGAACACATACATTAACAAGTAGAAGCTAGTACTCCTCTGGTGCCACTTGCTTTGAATCATAAAGCCGTTAGGGGATACCTGGAAATATTTAGCAGACTGATGGATTTTCTGATATTCTACTTTCTCTTCCTCAACTTCTTTGTTTTCCATCTTTCTTCCTTTCCACGACTTAGTTTGGAGAGGACTGTGGGAGCAGTGTTGAAGGTGGCGGGCAAATTTATGGATGTACAGGTTGACTTATCATTTCAGAGATCTTCTAATTGTTCTGAATTCTCTGCCAATATTTAATTCAATTAGGCATTTCTTTAATGTTAAAGCTTTCTATCAAAATACCTGCATAAACAAGTTAGTTTCATTATGCCAAGAAGGTGGTAATATTCATCTCAGCCCAGCCTCTAGTGAAAGTTAGTTCTATACCAAAATATCCTCTACTGAGAAAAAGCAGCTGCCAACCTCTACCAGGCCTGTGGGCAATATCATCAAAGTGTTCTGGTTGAATACAGCTCCCCTGCCGCTGGGTAGAGTGAGAGCATGAAGGAGGCTGATTAACCTTATCTATGAGTGAGATAGTATAGCATCTACTCTCTTCCTATTTCCCAAGTGACAGCAGCTGTGGAATGTATGCAGGCAGCTGCATTTCTGACAGTATAATTACCAGTGTAGTGTAAATATTATTTTCAAAGACTTGAAGGAATTGAAGCTGTTCTTCTGTATTATATCCTTTTGTGAATATGCTTGTGGGCAGAATATCACTTCAAATGTACATTGCTTGAGGTAGGTCATTGGCTTGTGTTCTGGCCAGGCAGGAGAGTCTCCTTTCCCCTTCTCCCCCTCCTTCACTTGGAGGTCATAGCTTTCTAATGCTGGTAAGAACTTAGGTGCATTTTGAATGTCATGGGCGTACTCTGAATGAAAGAATGATCTTGTGTTTCTGTGGCAAACTGTCCACACCGATTAAGGGGTGTGATTTACAGTCTGTGAAGAGACACTAATTATTCCCTCTCAACCAAAAAAGCAAAAAACATTAAATGGATTCTGAGGACAAAAGAAGTTAAAGACATTAAAACTGCATAGAAAATCTTTGAGAATCTGTGACTGAAGTCCCTTCTAACCCACCTGTCAATAATAATACTCTGTATAATTCTGTTATCCTCAGGAAAGGGAATCAGTGGGTACATCTACATGTGCACTTTAATGTGCATTAGCCTATTCTTATGTGCATTAATGTGTCATGTGAAAAAAGCATTTTCTACTTAATGTACATTAAAACAAGCTAATGCACATTAAGTGTCACTTAAAAAGTGTGCTCTTTAGTTAATGCACATTAAGCCAGGCTAATGCGCATTGTCCTAGTACCTCAGGGCATTTTTACACGTGCTCCTGGATGCCAGGCACTTTAATTAATAAGCTGTGCTAATTAAAAGTGCTTGTGTGTCAGGTGTTGCAGCATCACCTCATGTGCCTGTGCTGAAAAAATGGTGGTGGGGCACTGTGAACTAAAGCTCATTGGACATGTTTTTACTTCAAAGAACTGCCACCATTTTGTCAGCGCAGAAATGCATGGTGACACTGATGCACATGATGCATGAGGTTCCTGGAGCATGTCAGTTTCCCTGCTCCGGCAGACTCAGTTAATCAAGTCTGCTCTGACATGCTGGACTTACACTGCATAAGAGCAGGCTTCCTACATGTGTGTAGGAGCCCTCAAGGCACATCTACACATGCTAATGTGCTTTAGTTAATGTGCATTGAATCTAGTGCCTCCAGTACATAAAGGGTGAAGACAGAAATGCAGCTCCCAGCTGTAACTCAGAAGGATTTTTGCAAAGTGTTCTGAGTTATAACATTACCCCAGCCCAAATAGAAGTTTCCTGTTGTTTCAGGAGAAAGGAGAATCTAGCTGCAGCTGGAGCCTGCAGCCAGGTTCCCATAGCAATGGGAACCTGCCATTGCTTGCTGTTTTCAGAATGGGATGGAGGGAAGGCAGTGGGAGGAGCTTATTCTTGAGGCTCCCCAGCTGGTGCTGAAGGGTGGGAGGGGATGAATTGGCACTCCCCCACCTCAGGGGGGCTGCAAAACACTTGCCCCACCCTCCAAGGAGGCTGCAAAACCCCCAGACTGAACTCCCTCTGCTCTCTTTCCCCCCTCCCATTCTGAAAACAGCAACAGACTGGGAGCTTTGCAGGGAAGACAAGTTACAAAAGATGGTATATTTTGTAAGATCTTTATCTGATACCTCATGCAATGAGAGGTCAGATTTTCACCCAATGTGCCATTTTTGAAGCTATTTGTATCTGTGTACTTGTGTTTGGTCACAGCTATACACTGATTTGTATGCCATCAGGTAAAAATTGTCACTTCTATCTGCACACATTCATTAATATGCTTTAGATCATGGATATTAAATCTGGTATCTCTGTTGTGAGGTACTAGAAAAGTGCACATTAGTCTGTTGTAATGTATATTAGTGAAAGCATGTTTTTTGTGATGTTTTAATGCACATTAAGATAGGCTAATGTGCATTAAAGTGCATGTGTATGTGCACCCTAACAATGGAGGTATTAGATTTAATGTGGATTAACAAAAGTGTGTTAATGCACATGTAGACATACCCAGTATGTCCTCACTTCTTATCCACATGCAGAGGCACTGATGATCAGAGCCTGTCCTGTTTGATTTACAATAGTTCACTTCATCTATCAGCTGACATGTCCACTTGTGTCAGTACAAATTACCCCATCCTTACGATGCATTCATTTTAGGGTTTTGTTCCTGAAATATTTTTGCAAGGGCCTTCAGTTCAATACCAATACCTACCCCATTATGCTTGATCCAGCAAAAAGGATTCAAATTTTGTATAATGAGGAGAATTCAGTAATAAAGGATATTATATGAAACATGACTAATCCATTAAGCCTAAAATAAAAAAGGCCATTTATGTATTGAATTCCTGTTGACCTGTATGCAATAAAAGGTGTTTAAAGACATTTCCTATATTTTTTTAAAGTATATTTTATTACTTTAATGTTATATTGACACCTGTAACAGTCTGACACAGATGGTAGGTCCTAATTCTTTACACGTGTACCACTGAGCATAGGCCTTACTACTTTGAAGAGTCACATTGAACTGAATGCAGTTGAAGTGTGTAGTAACATCCATCTGCAAAGGAAGTTTAAGAAATACATATTTGCTAACTGTTACAAGGATTTTTTTTGCCTTCCATTTATTGTAAATATGTAGAGTTTTAATAACATGGGATACTTTTACTGAGCAAAATGGTAGTGAAGACATTTTACATCAGATAATATTTACAAAGAGAAATAATTGGATTTCTAAACCTTATACATATGTATAATCCTAGAATATCCTAGGAAACCTTATACCTAAACCTTATACCTATGTATAATCCTAGAATGTCGAGGAAATGCCACAGGTAGTGGTTAAAGGGAGGGTTGGGCCATGGATTTCTTGGTCTTGTTTCCTTTCCTTCTGTTTCTGTTGTTTTTCTGTCTCCAGGGTGAAAAGATTTTCCTTACAGTAAGATGTACCTTATCTCACAAGGCATCACCATGTAGTTCTCTTCTGAGCAAGTTTTTCCCACTTTATGGTGTCAATACCACACTTCTTAATGTTCACCTTCAGAGTGTCTTTGAACCATTTCCCCTAGTCCCCATGTGTCCTCTGTCCTTGGCTGGGTTAGGAGTATAGAAGTTGTTTTGGTAAATGTACATAAGGCGTGTCCACACAATGCCTTGTCCACTACAGCTGAACTTGAATAATCAATGCTTCCATACTGGTGGTGGTAGCATTGGTGAGGACACTGACATTTGTGCAATGGATCCTCCCACTTTATGCCAAGGATCTTCTGGAAGAAGTAGTGCTGGTGATGGCATTCCAGGCTTTTCATGTGGTCCCTGTTGGGTCACCCAAACTCCACAGCCATATATAGTAGGAACTTTGTTCAAGTCCTCATGTTGTGATCATTGAACACATGATGATTCAGTCTTCTGAAGGCAGAGATGGTACATTGGATCCTATACTGGATCCCCTCAATGTTAGCCTTCTCTGAGAGATGGCTGCCAAGGTATGCAGAGTGTTCAACATTCTTCAGCTTCTGTCCATCAATGACAATCTTTGCTTGGGTAGTTCACTGGCCTGGAGCAGGCTGGTGAAGCACCTTTGTTTGTCCAATGTTAATGGTCAGTCCCACACACTGGTATGCTTGAGAGAAGGAGTTAAGGGATGTTTGTAGGTCCTCCTCAGTATCTGCAATAACAGCACACAATCATTGGTGTACCAAATTTCCACAATTAAGGCCAAAGTAACTTTCGTTTTGGCAAAGAAGCAGAAAGGATTGAAAAGGTTCCCATCTATCCTGTATTCAGTTCTGATGCCATGTGGCAGACTCATAGATGAGCATCTTGATGACTGCAAGAAAGATGGAAAACAGAATTGATGCTAATCACTCAGATCTGCTTGATGCCAGTTTGAATGGCAAAAGGAGTAGAGTCAGTACATAGGATGGAGGCAATCATGTGACTATGAAAGAGTCTTCAGATGATGATAAATTTCCTTGGGCAGCCAAACTTCAATAATTTCTTCCATAAAGCCTCATGGTTAACACTATTGCAAGCTTTGCTCAAACCAATAAAGGCCATATACAGTTCATGGTGTTGCTGTCAGTATTTTTCCTGGGTCTGCTGGGCTTCAAAAATTATGTTAATGGTACCTCTCAATGGTCTGAAGTTACACTAAGACTTGGGAAGGATTTTCTTGGCAAGGTGGAGCACTCTGTTTAGCAGAATTTGAGCCAGGGTTTTCCCAGCGATGGAAAAGAGGTCAATACCGTGATAGTTTCCAGTCAGACTTATCTCCCTTTTTTTAAAATGGTGACAATAGTGGAATTCTTTAGGTCAGCATTCCTCAGTGTTCCTGATTTTGAGAAACAGTGTGTGGAGCTTGTTGGTCATAATTTCCCAACCAACTTTGAAGACCTTAGCTGGCATGCCATCATGACCAGATATTTTGTTATTCTTCATCTGTCTTACCACCTGTTGGATTTCTTCAGAAGTTGGTAGACTAGCAAGTGCTTCCCTTACTGGAAGCTATGGGGTGGATTTGATGGTTTCATCAGTCACTGTCGATTATTGGTTCAGAAGCTTTTGATAATGCTCCTTGCAGTAGATTTTAATAAACTCATCTTTGAGGAGTGTACAGCTGTCTTCAGATATAAGTGAAGGGGTGAGTCTACAAAGAGCTTTGTCTGTATGCAGCCTTGATTGCACCGAAAAAGCTCCACATGTCATGACTGTCAACAAATTGTTGGATTTCTTTTGCATTCTCTTACTCCCTATTTTTAATCCTAAAATTGGCATTTGATGTTGTACTGTCCTTGGACTGATTTGGATTGCTTTCAATGTTTCAATGCAACCCTAATGGACATAACTGATCTTACTAAATGATGATTGGTTCAGCAGTCATCAGCTCCTCTCATAACATGTATGATATGAACATCTTTTAGATCACACACTCTTACAATGATATAGTTGAGGATGTGCCATTTTTTCAAGTGGGGTGTTGCCATCCTGTTTTGTACCCATCACACTGTCTAACGATACTGTTAGTAATGACTAGGTCATGCTCTGCACAATCACCGAGTAAGATGATGCCATTAGAATTGGTCTGGCCCACTTCTCCCTTTCTAACGGTGCCTCTCCTCTCCTAGCCAACTCTCACACTGACTGTCCAAGGAGAATGATCTTATCCTCTTTTAGGATTCTAGTCAGGATTTCATCAAATTCAGCATAAAACTCTTCTTTCTGTTCTTTCTCGGTACTGAGTATTGGGGTGTATGCACTGATGACAGGAACAAATGAATTGTTGGTCAGTTGAACATGGAGAGTCAACAGGCACTCATTAATTCTAACAGAGAATTCTGTCATTTGCCTGACAATCTGGTTCTTAATAGTGAAACCAGTATCATGTATTCACCTGTTGTTTTTAGGTTTTCCTTTCCAGAAAGACATACAGTTACCTGCCTGCATGTCTGGTCTTGCTGAGAGCAATGATTTTGATATTGTATTGTGAGAGTTATCAGGCAACAATAGCTGTTTTACATTCAGGTCTGTCACTGTTCATGTGGCCTAGTAGGTTTCGTGCATTCCAGGATGCAAAGGCCATTTTTGTGTTCTGACCACAATTTGAGTAATCCCCCTGGAAGCAGCTATCCAGTTGGATAAGATAAGGTGGGTCAGCCTATGTTCGAGGCACCTTTTCTATCCCCTGCCCCATGCTGGTTGAGCAGAACAGATCCTAAAAAGGATGGCTCAGTAATGATCACAGCTGCCAAATCACCTTCCTGTCCCACAACAAGGGTGAAATGACCACCACACAACCACTGCCTGTATGTGGATCTGTGATTAGGGACTCCCAGAGATCACTTCATCTGTCCCTGTTGCCACTTGTCCATTACCACAAGACTTTGTAGAGGTTTAACTGGTGACTGATTATTGTGGTAGATGTTGGCCAGTAGGAGAAGCCTATGCATGACTTGTTTTATACGAGGAGGTCATTGCACATCAGCAATCATGCAGATCCTGCTTGGTAGAGGAGAAAAATGTGTCCAGTGGCAAGGAGATTCAAAACAACTGGAGTTATTCTTCCACTGAAGCCCTCATCCACGTTTGTAGCCACTGAGAGTTTTGCCTTCGTCATCCACCTACTCCACCACTGAGGTCTTTATGTTAACCTTTCCATCATGGGTGACTCTATCAGGAGTACAAGACTCCTGATGGTGTTACTCATAGGGCCATCGGTACATGCAACTCTCTCCACCCAGCCAAAGGTGGCAGTCCACGGAAAGGGCTATGATAATACCACACAGCTGAAAGTCTTATCACTATTTAAATTATGTCTATTTTGATGAGACAGGTTCCAGCAGTCCTGGTGTGATCATATTAAATGGCACATCTACAATATGAGTGTTAAGGGCACATATGCATGCTATCCTTTGTAAAAATATTAAAAAGTTGTATATTTGCATATGTTACAGCTGGTTGCAAAGCCATCAATCATATTATTATCTGTACATTTAGGATGATAAATGGTTTTCATTCTAATGAGAGAATCTAATCACATGGAGAAATGAAGAGGTCATGTAATATAGATGCTCCATCTCCAGCAGCTATGCATTATCATTAATAATATACATCTCTGTGCGACTTTAAAGCTTCTGCTGTAGCATTCATTTGTACACATGCCTTCCTACATTCATGTCTTTGGAAAAAGGTCAGGTCATTTATATCTCATCCTTAGTAAAATGGCATCAGAGAAGCAAGAAAAGATTTAAAATATTAAGCCAGGTAGAAGGAGTTAATGTGGGAATTTCTGTAAATTGCTCAAGACAGGTCATTAATTTTTCATCCTTAATGAAATGGCATCAGAGAAGCTGGAAAAGGTTAAAAATATTAAGCAAAGTAAAAGGTGGACATTTTTGTAAGTTACCCAAGACAAAAGCTTGGAAAATTTTTGCTCACAAATTGGTCCTAACTGCATTGGCCACTTCCTCCATAAGAAAATGTATTTATTAGTATTTCGTAACAAAGTATCACTGAAGTCACGAAGTGTTGTAAATTATGTATTATAGTGTGATAGCACCTAGACCTCCCAAAACTGTGTGGAGCTAGGCACTGTATATGTGGAATAAAGACAGCTGTTAGAAAGAGTTTGAATCTCTATCTATCTATAGATATCTATACACATATGCACACACACACCCCCCCCCCAATGAAAGACAATGAGTAGATAATTATGTAAAAAACTAAGGAAGGCAGGGGGACAATATAAGAGTGAAGTTATCATTGTTAATATACTCAACATGCAGCCACACATACAAACAATAAAACGCAAGTAAGATGCACCAAAAAAATGGAACTAGCTCATTTATTTTTTCCAGTGCTAGTTTAATCAGAGTAATTTGTAATCATACACCCTAATATTTTCTACTACCTTTTAATTATGTCTTGAAATACAAAATCTTATCTATAGAATATGGATAAAGTAATATATAACCTGCTATTACATCTTCACCCTTAAAGGTGGCTGAGGCTATAGGGGTTCAAAGCAAATGGGAGATCACTAGGGGAAAGACTAAACATCCTTGTTTACTTTTCCCAAATTTGTAGTCCTAGCACTTGTCATGCAATTTAAGGACTGTTTTGAGCAATGAAATGGGCTAGATATTTAATCTTATGAAATGTATATCATTATAGAATTTGTAACGGTTTTATATCAAATAAGACTATAAATTAGCCCTTCCCCCTAGAAAAATGAACTCCAAGTCACTGGTTCTTCTTATAATGGAGTACCTGCTGGTCACTTCAAAGTATTACAATACTACTCTCTTGTATTACACCAAAATAATAATAAAAAGGCATTTTTGAGCTAAGAGTTTGCAATAACAGGTTTTCCAATACTATATATTGCACTCATTTTTCAAATCCTCATGTTTCCAAGAAAGGTTGTTTCACAAACCAAGTTTCCGCTGAAAAAAATGAAAAATGTTCCAAGTCTTCTCTGGCCAGAAAATGTTCATGAAAACCTTCAGAAGAAAACCAATTTTGTGGGGGACAAATTTCAAGTGGGGTGTAATGGCAAGCTATTTAAAATGCTAACTACGGTGTAACTAGTGTCACAATTCCCAAGTTTTCTTCCAGTCCCTTCATGTTTTCTTTGAAAACACCATACTTTGGTGTCAGGCCAGACCTCACGCCTTCCATCATTCTCAGATTAGAAGCAGGCAGCAGTTCTGGCATTGCCTCATCAGGTCTGATTCAGTTCAGCACCCACAGTTCTGTTTCCACAGGGCCAATGACAAGAGTTTCTAGTTACCAGCCAGCTCTCAGAAAGTAGTCTTATTTGTTCAGAATGAAAGCTTGTCAACAAAAATATTTATTAAAATAATAAACATTTTATATACTGACCTATCTTACCAAGCGGTCATGCAACTCTACATGGAAATACTGGAGATCCTTCCATCATGTCTTGTGTCTCTTGGTCATTCATGTTTGTCAGGGTCTTAAATAGTTACATCTTTCTTTCAGACCAGGATAGTTATTTGCATGTCACTTATCATTGGCCTTTTGAGCCTAGTAAAGTCAATTTTCATGCCGCTTTTGTAGGGGGAAGTGAAATCCCTTTTGCTTTTAATTTTTGAGGAAGCTTCCTTTATTTTCCTCACTTAAGGAATATGATTTTTAAGACAAACCTTTAAAAGATTCCTATAATTCTAATTTCATCAGCATTATATATTCCTTAATATTCCATGCTTGTGTAGAATCTGTCACAATTATAGCCTTTCAAAGGGCTTTGCACACTACAGAATGTTTCAACATAGGGGAGTTGGATCTATACATAGCTAAAATAATTAAATCTACTGATACAGAAACATCTTATTCTGCCACGTGTTGTTCTGCTGTATTTCTTACCACTTTTCTTGCAACACTGAAGCCATGAAACATTTATTAGTGTACTGATGCATTGCTGATGTGTTATTTCCAATAAGCATAAGATACTGTAGTGTATCCACAGTATTATTCTTTGTTCAACTGCAAAGATCAGCAATATTTAGTCCATAATGTGCTGTCAGAAAGGCTCGGTTACCCGTCTTCGATTTTTATATGGCTAAACATAACTACTGTTAAAGTGTATGTGCATGTAAATGTAGATATTTATAGTAGATTCAAATTAATGGTTATCCATGATATTATCTTATTATAAAAGAACAGAAATTTTGAGAGATGGGTAGAAGAATGAAACAGGGCAGTATCCCACAAATATTTCACCCCACAAAAGAAAGCCCAGAATTATAAAGATCTCTTAATTCAAAAAGCAAAACTAGTGTTCATGATGGACCCAATTTCACTTTTATGAAATGCATGGGGAAGTAGCACAACTTCCCACTACTGGCAAGTTGATCTGTATTTTATTATTTTTCAGATTTAAAACCAAAAGGTAGTTTGTACTGAAAAAAAGACCTATGGGGAACACAGATGTATAATGATGCATCTTGTTTCCAAACCATATCAGGAAGAAAAATATGACATGTCCTTATAGCAATTCTTATTTGTAGGGCATCAGGCCAAGAGATAGCATTCTGCCTCTCCAAGCAAAGTCTTCCAGGTTTCTGGCCACTGGTAAGGCTGTCATGGCCCCTGGTGGCAATGAGTTCCCTGCCTGGCTCAGGCTCTAATGTAGCTCTACCTCATTCATTCACCCACCATAACTTGTTCTTACTAGAAATAGTGTAAGGGAGGCTGCCCGTGGGCCACTAGAGAGAACCTGACTCTGTGCAAGTTACTACTGTCCCTCCTCTGGACCCCTTTCACCTCAACTCATCCCTCAAGCCTAACAGACACTTCTCAGCTTGTTGCAGGGTACCTGTAGCCTTAGGGGCAGATTACACGGCTCGGTTTCTCCCTTATACCATGCCCCAAGCCTCACAGGAGTTATTGTACTGAGATGAGATAGATGTCATATATCTTGACTTCAAAAAGCCTTTGATCTGGTATCCCATGATCACCTCTTGGCGAAACTGGCCAGTTGTGGCCTTGGGTCCACCACGATCCGCTGGCTGGGAAATGGGCTCTGTGGTCAGACCCAGAGGGTTGTAATTGATGGCAGTCACTCATCAGGGTGTCCTGTGACCAGTGGGGTCCCTCAAGGCTCTGTCCTTGGACCCATCCTGTTCAACATCTTCATTAATGATGTGGACACTGGAGTCAGGAGTGGACTGGCCAAGTTCACCGATGACACCAAATTTTGGAGCAAAACTTCCACACCAGAAGACAGGTGGGTGATCCAGGCTGACCTGGACAAGCTCAGCAAATGGGCGGATGAGAACCTGATGGTGTTTAACACTGAAAAATGCAAGGTTCTCCACCTTGGGAAGAAAAACTTGCAGCATCCTTATAGGCTCGGCAGTGCTACACTGGCTAGCACTACAGAAGAAAGAGACCTGGGGGTCATCATTGACCACAAGATGAACATGAGCCTGCAGTGTGATGCTGTGGCTAGCAAAGTGACCAAAATGCTGGCTTGCATCCATAGATGCTTCTCAAGCAAATCCTGGAATGTCATTCTCCCCTTGTACTGGGCGTTGGTGAGGCTGCAGCTGGAGTACTGCATCCAGTTTTGGGCTCCACAATTCAAAAAGGATGTGGAGAAGCTTGAGAGAGTCCAGAGAAGAGCCATGCACATGATCAGAGGTCAGGAAAACAGACCTTTTGATGACAGGCTGAGAGCCATGGGGCTCTTTAGCCTGGAAAAGCGCAGGCTCAGGGGTGATCTGATGGCCATCTATAAGGTTATCGGGGGTGACCACCAGGATCTGGGGGAACGTTTGTTCACCAGAGCACCCACTGGATGATGAGGTCGAACAGTCATAAACTATTTTGAGACAGTTTCAGGCTGGCCATAAGGAAGAATTTCTTTACTGTCCGAGCCCCCAAGGTCTGGAGCAGCCTGCCATCGGAGGTGGTTCAAGCACCTACACTGAACACCTTCAAGAGCAAATTGGATGCTGACCTTGCTGGGATCCTATGACCCCAGCTGACTTCCTGCCCCTTGGGTGGAGATCTGGACTCAATGATCTTCTGAAGTCCCTTCCAGCCCTAATGTCTATGAAATCTATGAAATGTACTGTTATCCACTCTGTAGGGGTCTTGGCCTTATCAGTCTTCTTCCTGTGTGCTCTTGATGGTTCCTTTAGCCAAGGCCAACAGTACAGGACATGGCTTCTAGGCTCCAGCCTCCCTGCTTCTGGGTTCCTGACCCTCTGAGTCCGTGGTGGAGGACCCTCTTGGACCTTTGGTCCCTCTGAGCCCTGACCCTGGGCCAGTTGGGACCAGTCAGCTTCCTCAGCCCTGGTAGTCTCTGTCTAAATCCCCTCTTGGACTACCAGCTCTCTGAGTAGGCCTTGAGCCTTCCCCAGCAGGGCTCAAGGCTAAACCATGAGTGGAACATGAAACCAAAATACCTATGCCTTCTGACAGATGCCCAAATTCTCTCTGGGCTTAACATAAAATAGGGAACTCCTACCTGTACAAGATGGCTTTTCTCTCTTCCCTAAGCAGCTTTCTCCTGTTCCCAGACCTGCAGACAAGGTTCTTTGGGTAAATATGACATCTTTATAAGACCAACCAAGTAGTAGGGAAAAAAGTGATCTTTGCCAGCTTTTGGGCATGCCTGGAGAAGGGTGTTTGTGCCCAAAAGCTTGCAAAGATCACTTTTTCTAGCTATTTAGTTGATCTAATAAAACATTTACCTAAAGAACCTTGTCTGCCTAGTCCTTAGACCAACATGGCTACAACCAACAGATCTGCTGAGTCACTTACGCAATTTCACTCTGACCTCAGGAGCCCTATTGCTCTGTTCCCAGGAGTGCCTCTTTTCCTGGCTCCCAGGTCTAGACTGCCTGACCAGCTGAAGCCTTGGGCTTATATAGCTCCAACTGTCTGCTGGTCAGATGACTCTTCAATTTTCCCCCTCACCACCTGCAAACTGCCTCTGACTGCTTGCCTTATTAAAGGATCTAAAGATAGGTACAAAAAATATGCTGGTAGGGAAGGAATAACCAAAGAATAAAGTATGTTGTCTAATATTCTAGTCTAGTATTAGTGTTTTCTATCAAATTCCCAACTCCCAGCAAGTGTTCTGTGATAATACTGAGAGCATTTGCAGTAACTCAAGTGTTGGGTGGTTTGTTGTCATCTTTCTTGGTTGGCCCTTGACTTCTCTGTACTACAAGTAGCAGCTTCCATAATTACAAACAGAGTTTCAGAGTATAGATTGAGCATCCTCTCATAAGATAATAAGGGACTAGACTCAGCACAAACCCAGACATAATGGGGCTCACTGAAATATAGTGGGATTCAACCCATGACTAGGCGGTAAGCATCAAGGGCTACAGACTGCACAGATGGGATAGAATGGGGAGGAGAGGTCGGGGGTGTGGTTCTCTACATCAAAGAGCAATACAAGTCCTCAACAAACAGCACCGGGTCAGAGGAGCAACAGACTGAAGTGCTCTGGGTTTGAATACAAGGGGGTAAGGGGGAAAGGGATGTAACGGTGGGTGTCTACTATCAATCTCCCAACCAGGAGGAAGAGCTGGACCAGGAATTCTCAGGTCAGCTTGCAGAGGCAATTAGGTCAAGGGACGTGGTCATCATGGGTGACCTAAACTACCTGGACATGTGCTGGGAGGAGCAGTCAGCCAGGTCTAATGACTCACGTAGTCCTAGCGGAGATACAGGACCTCCACCTAACCCAGGAGGTGGACAGCCCCACCAGGGGTAATGCTTTGCTGGACCTGGTCCGGGTCACAGGTGATGACCTGGTGAGGGGACTGTAGGTTCTCGACCACCTGGGCAATCATCGCTTACTGGAATCCACCATCCAGCGCAGGGTGTCAAAGGCCTGCAGCAATGCAGCAGCCCTTCACTTCAGGAGGGCCAATTTCAGTGAGTTAAGATTAGTTGGGGAGGCACTGAGGTCCCAGAGGGTGGGGGAGTTGGGAGTCCAAAACGAATTGTCATTCCTTAAGGATCCTCCCAGCCCAAAGTGTGACAGTCCCAACATGAGTCAAAGCAGGCAAGAGTGCTCAAAAGCCTCCATGGCTAACCAAAGGCATTCAGAAAGCTAAAAAGATGGCATATACCCAATGGAAGAAAGGGGCCATCACCAGGAGGATTATATCTCCATTGCTTGAGACTGTAGGGGGTCTATTAGGAAGGCTAAGGTGGAGACAGAACTAGGGCTAGCAACCAGGATCAAAGATAACAAGTAGTCTTTTTTTTTTTTTTTTAAATACATAGGGAGTAAAAAGAAGGCACCAGGTAATGTGGGGCCCCTGCAAAACAAGGCAATCTGGTGATTGCACTAGACAGTAAAGCTGACTTCTTTAACAAATTCTTTGCCTCCATTTTTTTGAGCAGGGACTGGGACATTCCCCCCCCCAGGATTCTGGATGGACTCGAGAGGCACACCCAGGCCTAGGGTCAGAGAGGACCTATTTAGGGAACTTCTGGTGGGGCTGGACATGTTCAACTCAGCAGGTCCAGATGATCTCCAACCCACGGTGCTGATGAAATTGGCAGAGGTCATTGCAGGACCCCTGGGATGGCTTTACAAGCACTCATGGTGCTCTGGCCAGGTACCAGAGGATTGCAAAAGGGCCAATGTGGTCCCCTTTTTTGAAAAGGGGAGGAAGGAGCTCCTGGGAAACTATAGCCCCATTATCTTACCTCAGTCCTGGGGAAGCTCTTTGAGAAAAATTATCCAGAAGAACATCTGTGAGGGACCAGCAGGGGAGATTATGCTCGGGGGTAACCAACATGGGTTCATTAGGAGCCAAAAAAATACACAATGCTGAGATCACATAATTCATGCTCAAAACTCCTTACCTCTACTTCTAAGGTAAAATTTATAAAACTTAAATTCAGTTTCCTGGTGAGTGTGTTTTGTAACAGTTTTTAAACATGTATTCATGAAAATGTGATTACATCTCTGTATTCCAGGTTGTCAGAAACAAATGCCTCATCTAACACTATTATTTTATTTGAGAAATACTGTGTGTTCATATAGTGCATATATACATCTATAGGCAGAGCTACTAAGGTTTACTCAGGTTGCTTTACTAAGGTTTCATGTGCAAATTTAACTCTCAGTATGAAGCCATTGCTTTGCAGGAATGTAGTTTTTACATAAAATATTGAATTACTTCTGGCCATACATGTTTGTATTCTGTCTACTTACTGTGTGTGGCTATACATGTTGGCAGCCCAAATCAATCTGTCAGACTGAACAGCATCTGAAAGTGAAGATGGTAACACTGTAGTGAAAGCCACTCATCTCCAGACCTGTCATACATACTAGTTTAATCAAGATAATGTGACACCAATAGGGCTTCCAGGTGTAGTCAAAGAATTAACCTTTTGGCTTTCTTAGTTGCTCCTATAACCTTTTCATATGAATGTTCCCAGACTATTGCACTCCAGTTTCAAATCTATAGACTGTAACTGGTGTACTACATTGAACTGTAAGGCAACTAAATCACTAAAACTAACTTGACAAATTGAATGAACCTTCTGTTGTTTAAAATGTGGGTGTACATTTAGCTTTTTATTAACCTCAATTAAGCAGTTTTTCACTTAGAAGACTGAATGCTATCCTGCGTGTTAACCAACATATAACAACAGGAAAGAGGCAGTGAAAGTTTGACTGTGGCACAGCAAAAGCCCCACTCTGCTAGGGTCCCATGACACTTGACTGCAGCACTGGCATGGTCAGAGCTTCCCTTCTGCTTTAGCCCCAGGCAGCAACTGCAGCATGATATAGGGACAGCCATTCACCACCAAATGTTTAAAGACATGGCTTGTCAGTATGGATCTAAAGACTCTGCAAGCTGGATCTAGCCCACAGGCTGCAAGTTGTTGGCTCCTGCTTTACACAACAATTAATTCAAAGAACTTGGCCTTTGAAGAATAAAATAATTGAATTTGTGTTGACTTACAGCTTTGCAATGATTTGGAGGCTACATGAATACCAAGACCATTACATTTTTTCCTAGGGTGAAATCCAGTCAGGTGATGTTGTAATGATGCTGAAGGCAAAAACATAAGCCATGTACTGGCATTAAGTTTCTACTGGGATGATCACCACTTTCCCAGTAGAAACTACTAGTGTACGAGCATTCATTCAGTTTCTTTTGGGGGAAAACATGCTCTCTCCTGGAGAAGGATCTTTCAAGTGTCACCCTGGAAGATCTCCCCTGCAAAAAAAGCGGTCACGAGAATGAATACCTATATGCTGTTGCTCTGAGGAATGGGCCCTGTTGCTCTAGCCCCTTCGTAGACTGGTCTACAGATCTGCCAGGGAAAGTTGAGGAGTCTTTCCCTGTTACTCCACTTTCCTCCCAGGAATGGAAGTAGTACAGCAGACACCACTGTCCATGAATTCCTCAGACTGAGATTACCCCAGTCTTGGGCAGGGGAAAGGACTTGGGGAGAGGGAGCAGTTGCAAGTTAAACACCAGTACTGCTACCCCTCTAAGGAAGTGTTTAGCAGTGGAACTCTCAAAACTTTCCACCATTAGAAACGAATGCCTGTTTGTGGCCATATTGATGGTGAGGTGGCATTAACCAGCATATGAAAGGAGACCTTGCAGCCTCTAACATTTTATTCCCAAATTATTATTGTAGGTTACTGTAACAGGGGACCTTCTTGGGCCAGATTTACCTTTGGCCCACGCACCTGTTTCTGAGCTAACTACCCACCATGCCTCAATGATAGTTAATTAATTGATGTTAATTAAGTTGGAGGCTGCCCATTCCTTGTCCCGATGCCAGGGGTCACTATCTGAAGCTCCATACCTCCCCTAGACTGCAGCCCATGCCTCACAGATGGCATCCTCTGTTGTCAACATCACCAGCCCCACTCTAGGCCCTGGAACTGTACTATTTGAACCCCACCTGGATCCCTTCATTCAGATGGCCTATTCCACCTTCATTCTAGGCTGCATAGCTTCCTGAGCGGCTTCCCCCAGGACCTTTGGCTACACTGGCCCTGGCCCCACCTCCAGGCCAGTTGGAATGCCAGGCCCTCAACTGTGGGCATCCTTCACTAGGGTGGTAACTGGCCTGACATTTCCTGGGGGCTCCCACACCACTTGGAGCCCCACCAGGCCACCCACCCCCAGCAGAGTGCAGTTTTAGGTCATGCCCAGGACCAGGAGCCTCCTGACTATCCCCTGTAACTCCTCCCTTATCTCCAGGGTATTCCATGAAACCTCACAGCCAAATGATGTTCCTGCACCTCCAGCCAGCAGCAAAATTCCCTGCTTATATAGGCAGCCCTGAATCTAAAATGGCTGCCTTAATCAGGTACCTGCTGGCTGCTTGGCTTCAGTCCTTAAAGTGGCAGGTACAAACAGTGCCCTGCCACAGTTACCATGGACAAAATATCAGTGGTGTCACATTTTTGTCAATTATTTAGCTAGGAGACTGATATTCTTAATAATACAGACTTTTTCTTTCCCCCCAAAACAAGGGTTCCAGTTGTAGCTTTTCTCCTTTACTAAAATAAACCAATCCTAAGAGTTGCTAAGCACCTGTAGTTCTGACTAAAATCAGTGAGAAACTGAGAACTGAGTCACCATCACATCCCCGTTAATAGTTAGTTCTATATGGATAATTCTGTTACAGTATATTATCTTTGTCATTATAGTATTCAGGTACCTTTTGTAGTGCTTTAAATGATGTAATTAATCTCTCACACATATTTTATTGTTTCTCTTATCACCTCCCCAAGGAAAGAGTTGTTTATTCAAGGAGGTGGCCTATTCTGTGGTTGTTTGTTCATCTTCTATAAGTATGTTACTATCTATTTATTATTGAAGGGATAGTCCTAGAAGCTTGCCTTGCATTTGGAATGGAAGATTTGTTATAGTCTTTAAGGAGCATAGTAAGGAGGCCTTTTTTGGTGTCAGATTGACTGTGGCAGAGCACCTTTGGCAGGGGCTGCTGTAGACTGGGGCACAGCCCAGCAGGGAAGGAAGCCAAGCAAAGCCTCCCCAGATCTCATTCCAAGGGGGAGGTGTGTGGCAGAGCACCTTTGGGGGTGCTTGCCACTTGAGGGCTCTCACAGGCTCCGAGGGGAGCCTGATTTGGAGAAGCAGCAGGGGAAACCTCCCCTGGTTACCATTTTAAGGGGGGAGATGTGTGGCAAGGCACTGTTGGTTCCTGCCACTTTAAAACCTAGGCCAAGCAGCATGCAGGTGCCTAATTGTGGTGGCCATTTTAGAGCTCCAGCTGCCCATATTAACAGGGCAGTTCACTGTTGGCAAGGAAGGTAGTAACATTGCCTGCCTGCCTGGCTTTTCCTCCTCCTGGAGGTAAGAGAGGACCTATAGGGGATGGATTGAAGGCTCCTGGACCTGGGCATGAGCTAAAACTGCACCCTGCTGGGAGTGGGTGGCCTGGTGGGGCTCTCAGTGGCGCGGGGGCCCCCAGGAAATGCCAGGCCAGTTACCACCCCAGTAAAAGAGTGTTAAGGGCGCCTTAAACCTAACCCTCACCTTCAGGTGGGGTTATGTAACATTGGAGAGAGTGGGAGCCAGGCATGGCTGTAGCCACCTGAGCCCTGTATGGGGTACAAGACCCCAAGGAAAGGTAGTGGGGGTTAGGCATGGATATGGCCACCTAAGCCCACTGGGGAGGGAAGCCCCATGGCCCCAAGTGAGGGGGAGGTGTGGAGCCCCAAATGAAGGGGGTAGAGATGGGGAGGCCCAGTGAAGGGGGAGAAGAAGAGGGCTGAGGTCCCAGCACATTTTTATACACATATTGTTGCCCCTGGAAGGGGCTAGAGTAAGCTTAGACCTGGTTGGTTAATTGACTAGCCACTACCCTGAGGGTCATGGGACATAAAAGATGATACATTTGCCACCCAAGGGATGGACTAGCTAAGCCTATGGCCTAAGGGGCCTGCTCCAAGAGGAAGCAAGGCAAAATAAGTTGTTGATGGATGGAAGAGACCCTGTGAGGGAGGGTGTGAGGCCTGAGTGAAAGGTGGGCAGTATGAATGTGCATGTGACTGAGGCCTGATGGTGTGGACTAAGCTTGCTCTGGCAGCAAGCCAGGAGCACAGTAACATCTAGATGCCATCTGCAAGGCATGGGCTGCAGTGTAGGGGAGGTAAGAAGCCGCAGATAGTGTCCCCTGGCATCGAGGCATTAAATGGGCAGCCTCCCACTTAATTAATTAAGAGCAAGGCATGGTAAGCGAGTCAGGTGGGGAGTGTGCCCAAAGGCAAGTGGGGAATTCATAGTTTCATGACAGTGAAGTAGTGCCTTCTGAAGTCTAGTCTTAATCTACCTTCTGCCAGCTTGTGACCCTTATTTCTAGTCACTTCTGGTTGTGGTCAGGGAAACAGGGACTCCCCCAATGCCTGCTGGTCCCCTCTGACTAGTGGCCTGTTACAAACTAGATCCCCCCTCAGCCTTCTCTTGTGGAGGCTGAACAGGTTCAGGTCCCTTAGCCTCTCCTCGTAGGGCCTGCCCTGCTGCCCCCGATCATGCGAGTGGCCCTCCTCTGGACCCTCTCCATGTTATCCACATCCCTCCTTAAGCGCAGCACCTAAAACTGGATGCAGTACTCCAACTGCAGCCTGACTAGTGTTGCATAGAGGGGGAGGATCACCTCCTTGGACCTGCTTGAGATGCATCTGTGGATGCATGACAAAGTATGGTTGGCCTTCCTGACTGCATCCCCGCACTGCCAGCCCATTTTCATCTTGGCATCAATAATGACTCCAAGTTCCTTTTCTGCCTCTGCACTGATGAGAGGGGAGTTCCCCAGGCTGTAGGTATGCTACTGGTTGTTCCTCCCCAGGTGCACCACCTTGCACTTGTCAGTGTTGAAACCCATCCTGTTCTCATCTGCCCACCCCTGTAACCTGTCTAGGTCCAATTGCAGCCTATTCATCCCTTCTAGCATGCCCATATCCCTGCACATCTTAGTATCATCTGTGAAATTGAATAAGGTGATTTTTACCCCCTCATCCAAGTCACTGATGAAGATGTTGAACAGTGCGGGCCTGAGGATTGAGCCCTGGGGGACCCCACTGCCCACATCACTCTATGTCAATAATGACCCATCCACCACCACTCTCTGGGTGTGGCCCTCCAGCCAATTAGTGACCCATTTGACTGTGTAGGTGTTGACCACACACTCCCCTAGTTTTCAGTGAGAATGGGGTGTGAGACCATGTTGAAGGCCTTCCAAAAGTCCAGGAAGACTACGTCCACTGCTACCCCTGCATCTAAGGATTTTATGACCTGGTCATAGAAGGCCACCAGGTTGGTCTGATAGGACCTGCCTCTAATGAACGTATGTTGGTTGACCCTAAGCATAATCTCCCCTCCTGGCCCCTCATGGACATGCACCAGGATAATTCTCTCAAAAAGCTTACCCAGGATTGAGGTAAGACTAACTGGCCTATAGTTTCCTGGGTCCTCCTTCCTCCCTTTTTTTAAAATGGGAACCACATTGGCCCTTTTTCAGTCCTCTGGCACCATACCACACCACCATGAGTGCTCGTAAAGACGTGCCAGGGGTCCTGCAATGACCTCTGCTAATTCCCTCAGCACTCTGGGGTGGAGATCGTCAGGACCCACTGATTTAAATACATCCAGTCCCTCCAGAAGTTCCCTGACGAGATCCTCAGTGACCCTAAGCCTGTGTGTGCCTCCCCTGGGGCCTGTGGGGGTCCCAGTGGTGGGGGGGGTGACCCAGTCCCTGCTTAGGAAAATGGAGGGAATGAAATTGTTAAATAGGTTAGCTTTGTCTGGTGCAATGACCAGGTTTCCTTGCATGTCTTGCAGAGACCCCACATTACCCGGTACCTTCTTTTTACCCCCTATGCATTTAAAAAGGACTTCTTGTTGTCCTTGATCCGGGTAGCTAGTCCCAGTTCTATCTTCAACTTGGCCTTCCTGACTGCCCCCCTGCAGCCCCTAGCAACCGGGGTATAGTCCTCCCTGGTGATGACCCCTCCCTTCTATTGGGTGTACACCTCCCTTTTAGCTAGAAATTGTTCCTGTGTACTTTTGGTGAGCCATGGGGGCTTTTGCGCCCTCTTGCTCCCTTTGATCCATGTTGGGATTACCTCCCTTTGGGCTTTGAGGATCGTCTCCTTAAGGAATGACCACTCTTCTTGGACACCCGACTCCCCTCCCCTCTGGGACCTCAGTGCCTCCCCGACTATTCTCCTTAACTCATTGAAATTGGCCCTCCTGAAGTCAAGGGCTGCTGCATTGCTGCAGGCCTTTGCCACCTTGCAGTGGATGGCGAATTCCACCAGGTGATGATTGCTGTTGCTTGACCACCTGAGCACCCATAGCCCCCTCACCAGGTTGTTGCCCGTGGCCAGCACCATGTCCAACAAGGCACCCCCCTGGTGGAACTGTGCACCTCCTGAGTTAGATGGAGGTCCTGTGTCTCAGCTAGGTACCTATATAAGCAGTCAGACCTGGCTGACTGCTCTTCCTAGCAGATGTCTGGAAAGTTCAAGTCACCCATGATGACTACATCCTTTGACCTAACTACCTCTGTGAGCTGACTTAAGAATTTCCAGTCTAGCTCTTCCCCTTGGTTGGGTGGTCTGTACTAGACCCCCACAGTTGAGTCCCTTTCCCCTCAACTTCCTTGTATTCTAACCCAGAGCACTTCAGTGTGCCCCTCCTCTGACCTTCTGCTACTCATTGAGGATGTGTATTCCTCCTTGACATAGAGCACCACACCCCCACCTTTCCTCCCTGTCCTATCCCTCCTGTGCAGCCTATAGCCCTTGATATTCACTGCCCAGTCATGCATTGGGTCCCACCACATTTCTGTGAGCCCCACTATGTCTGGGTTGGTGTCAGCTAGCAAGAGGATAAGTTCCTCCTACTTGTTCCCCATACTATGAGTGTTTGTGTAGAGGCATTTGAAGCCTCTGGAAGATGTGTGCACTGGCTCCCTACTCTCAGTATTGCCCTGGCCCCTGTTGCTTACCTGGGTATTTGTTCTGCTCATCTTTGATCTAGTCTGGGCTGTTCTTGTGGATGCCGCTTGGTTTAGTGGCCCAAGGCTTCCTCCACCCTCATCTTCCCCTTCCTCCAGTGAGCCTAGGTTAAAGCCTGCCAGAGGAGACCTGCCAACCTAGAAGAGAACACATGTTTACCTTTGGGGAAAAGGTGAAGCCCATCCCACCCGGGCCTGTCTCTCGTTCTGATGTGCTGGTCATTGTTTAGGAAGCCGAAACCTGCCTTGACACACCATTCCCGAAGCCGCCAGTTGGAATCTAGCACTGTAGCTAGGTGGGGAGCCCCACTTTGCCACACTGACCCTAAGGAGTCCCTCTCCTGTACAGATGAGTTTTCCTTTTATGATAGTTACATAATGCCCAAGAAGCAAAGTAATGAACTGTCATCTTTATGCTAAATTTTAAGTGATCTAGATATTTTGGGCTGAACCACTGAATATCTTGAAGTTTGCAGTCCAGACATAGCCTTTTTCTAGTTTTACTTAACAGCTAGTCAAATGTTCCCTTGCTACCAATTAAGTTAATCATTAACCTGCCCTCAGTAGACACAAAAAAATCCTGATCAGTGGAATCTTTATAACAACTTTTATGAAGACTCTTTTCATGCTAATATCAGTCTTCTCTTTCCTAGGCTAAATAAACCCAGTTCTTTCACCCTTTCCTCACCTAGCAGATTTTCCAAACCCCTAATTATTCTTGCTCTCTCATGGATCTTCTCCTATAATCAGGCTTTATTCTGTTGAAACAGGATACATTTGGAACAAATATAAGGCACAACACTCATGCTAAATATATCTTCCATGTAAACCTATTAATTTTTTTAACTTTTTGTCTTGTGGGCATCTCTTTTTCCTCTGCTCCTTTTGAATCTTTAAAAGCATATGAGTGCAAAACCTATCATGGTTCTAAGTCGGATAATGTATGATAAAGCCAAACATAATGAGCATAATGAAAACTCTGGCTAACAAAACATACTTTTAGTACCAGTAGAGTATCTTGACTACTGGAAAATATGGTCCACTGTGGGAAAGCTTACAGGAAGCTAATTCATAGTAAAAGCTTATTACATAATGCTCAGAACTGCACTTTGTTTTGTGGGAAGTTGGTTTGTGTGTGAGAGAATGCAAAATATCATTCAGTCCTTAAAAAGGATTACCTCTTATGCTTATGTTTACTTGATGTTTGAAATTGTGATTAACATTGCCTAGGACACTGAAGGAGTAACATTGTCTCATACACTTCTTTAATATCTGAAAGGAAACAGATTAACAAGATTGGCACATGATGGGGATGCTAGAAATCTGTCACTTTAATAGCTGTAATATGGTTTTGTGTATTCTGAAGTGCATCTGTGTGCATGCATACATGCATCTTCTGGCATTGCATGCAATAGTGTACAGAGGTGGTGCCAAAATTGTGGTCCACAAGACCATAGCAAGTCCTCAGCTGTCCAAATCACACCAGGCTCATGTCTGTATTGATTAAAAATCTAATGGCGATCTGCAAGAAATTTAGGGTTGACAGTAGTATGCTTATCCAAAAATTTGGGAGTCATTTTAGTATAGGGATATGTATAAATAGGCAAAGAGTGTACTGGTGGGAAAAATATCCACTAAATATCATGGTACTGTTGGTCTAAAATTGATTCAAATCAGAGAAAGTAAGAAAATATGCCTGACAAGTCTGAGCTCTTAAGGCAGAGAATTAGTGATGCAATTAATGCTAATCAGCAGTTAAGAAACTTAATAACTGAACAGCATGATGACTACATGCAGTTTTTTATTATGACCATTTATTATTTCAAGTTTCATAAAGGCCCTGTTGGGAGTGATGCCCCACTAACATCAGTTGGAGCAGAACTGCACCCTAAACTGACAGCCCAAACAGTCTAATAATGATTCTTTCTTTCTGAACTACTCTTACAGTTTTTTTCCCTCAGTCAAGATGTTTATTAAGGGTCTACAGAATAAATCATTGCTCAGCTTCTTATTTCCCCCCTTTTTTCTCTAAATATGCAGATAACCTCAGTCCATTAGCATCTGAGCACTGTTAAGTTTTATGGGCTGATCTCCTCTCCACCCCTGCAGAAGAACCTATAGCTTCTCTGAACAATGTAGGCATGTGACACTGATTTATTGCAACACATTGTAGATGCCTAGCACTTAGAGTGGATCCACAGCCCTAAATTAGTTCTAAACTCCCTAAGACCTACAGCTGTAAGCTCCCTGTATCATATGTGGCTAGTGTTTGGTGCTCTAGAATGAGATTTACAACAGCTGGTGCACTGAGCAGTGGGTCAACTAATCTAATGAATAAAAAACATTGAAAAGAGGAGTATATAGGCACTCTCTTGCATGCCTATGTCCCTAACTCTACATTGCAAGTAAGGTACAACCTGAATCCTGCTCCTGGATTTGTACTTTTGAGTCCTTACTTTCCTTTTTTAACAAATGGAATAAGGGGTCTTTAAAAAAAAAAACAACACCAATGACAACAAAAAAAACTGTGCTGGAGAAGGGTCCCCATTTATCCTCAGCCTCAGTAGATTCAAAGCCATATTTCTCACCAATTTCTCAGCTTCTAATCTGTTGGCCATAAATTGTTCTTAAGTGCTGTAGCTGTTCCACATCACAAACAAATTAAAAATAGAATTCAAAATTAATTGAACCAGCATATGATTTTCTAGTCTAGGATCTAGGAAACACCTCTAATAGGAGGTTTTGAGGACTTAAGTGCCTAAAATCTTCCTTTCTCAATCATCATATTGATGATTTAGGCCTATGTACCTTGTCTAATGTCAGGGAAACTTGTGACTGAGTAGGAACTTGAGCCTAGGCCTCCAAAATCCAAAGATAATGTTCTCACCATGTAATCTGTCTTTCTGTGACCCAAGACAAACAAAATTTCACTTGGATCAGCTTGCTTTATAAGGAAATCCAATGGTTCTATCCTTTTAGGATACTATGGCCTGCTCCCTGCTTCACATAAGTGTGTATGAGAGGCCATTAGCACAGCTTCTTTTTGTCCCCTATGGGAGAATAAAGAAAAACTGTTGTCATGACAGCCCTATGCTCTGGCTCCATGCAAGGAGAAAGATGTTGTTCATTACCTTACAGTATGGGCACATACAGACATTCGGGGTGGTTAGAGTTAAAAATGGCAATCTGATCAAAGGTAAGTTGGGATGGGAGTTAACAGGGAGGCTTGGAGGAAGTAGGAAGGAAAGCAGGGTCCATGGTGAGGTTAGTGGTCTCAGAGGGGCAAGTGGCATCTGTGGCGGGGGTTGGGAGGCTCAGGGGGGCAAGTAGTCTGCAAGGAGGTTGGTAGGGTCTGGGTGCTTTGGGTGGAATCAGGAAGGCTAGTCAGATCTGTGGGAGGTTGGGGAGATTGGGGGGGGCAAGCAGGGTCTGTGGGGGGGAGGATTGGTGGGGTCCACTGGGTCTGCTGGGGAGGTTGGCAGAATCATAGGGGATTGGGGAAGTTGGTGGGATTGGAGAATCTCTCCAATCCCACCAACCCCTCCCAGCCCCCTTCCCCCTGGATGCTGCCAAAATGTCCCTGATCTTGCAAACCATTCCCAGGGCCGGTTTTATCAGCATTCACTGGTCCTGAGAGCCTGGTAGAATTAAGTCAGGGTGGGGGAAGGACAGGCATATGGAGGGTAGCGGGGGGGTGTATTTTTTGCCCCCCCAGTCCTGCCACCCCCAGACAAGTAACACCTCCAGAGAACCAACCATTCTGATCCCACCTGCCCCTTTCCTACCCAGACTTCATTGGCTCCCAGCACTGGTGAATGCCATTAAAATGCCACTGGGAGTGGCCTGTGGAGTGGTTTGGCAAGCTCAGGTGGGGTTGTCCATTTGAGGTTGGGCAAGAGGTTGGGGGGGCTAAAAAATAGCTTGGTGCCAGGGTTGGGGGTAGGAAAAGC
Source organism: Crocodylus siamensis (assembly GCF_052110815.1). Classification (NCBI taxonomy): domain Eukaryota; kingdom Metazoa; phylum Chordata; order Crocodylia; family Crocodylidae; genus Crocodylus; species Crocodylus siamensis. Next base: position 210,622,112 of record NC_143397.1, read on the forward strand.
ACAGGTCCAGGACTGTAACCAGAGGCTGGGCTTTCCTAGCCCCCGGGCTGTGCTGGGAACTGTACAGAAGTTCAGTTAGGTCAGGTTCAGCGAGATCAATCTAAGTAAGACTGTCTCTGTGGTATGGTTAACTTGGATGATGTGAGCTATTTTTAGACCAATTTAACCTTCCAGAACTTCTGTACAGTTCACACATAGATCAACCTAACTAGGGATCTAAGTGTAGAGTCCACATTGGGGTGAACTAAGTTAGATTAGGTACCCATTTTTATGTGATCTAACCTCCCTGAACATCTGTACCTAGCTTGTCTCATGTTTTCCCTCAAAGGTCTGGAAAAACCTTGGTTCTAATTGGAAAAAAACAAGAATTCTTCTGACATCACTGTTTTGTTAGAAGCTTAAAATACTTTTCAGTATTGCCATATTCAAAAGCTTAAAATTCATTATTTAAATCGTTCAAGTTATGAGATTGTTAAAATAATAAACTTTGGGGTATTTTTGTACTTGTCTATGGTGTGCTGAATCCTTAGGATTCATGCTTTCCCTGCAAGTATAAGGGGCAAACAATATTTTGCTTTACACAAGACTCTGAACTTTTACTTAATCACAGAATTCTGAAAGTTAAAGCTTCAAGGAAAAAGTGTTTTAAGACTTGTTATAAAAATGTGAGATTTGGCATTACCATGACTTGGTTTTATAAAGTAGAAGTAGGAGGGGTATGATGGCAGGGTTCTAGTATTGGGAAGTGGATGCTATAAAGAAAAGTAATGTGTGCTCATTTCAGTCACTCAGTTTAAAATACCAGATTTCACAGACATTAGGGCTGGAAGGCACCTCGGAAGATCATTGAGTCCAGCCCACTGCCCAAAGGGCAGGAAGTCAGCTGGGGTCATAGGATCCCAGCAAGATAAGCATCCAATTTGCTCCTGAAGGTGTTCAATGTAGATGCTTGAACCACCTTGAATGACAGGCTGTTCCAGACCTTGGGGGCTCGGACAGTAAAGACATTCTTCCTTATGGCCAGCCTGAAACTGTCTTGCAATAGTTTATGACCATTTGTCCTCATCATCCAGTGGGCGCTCTGGTAAACAGACGTTCCCCCAGAAACTGGTGGTCACCCCTGATAAACTTACAGGTGGCCATCAGATCACCTCTGAGCCTGTGCTTTTCCAGGCTAAAAAGCCCCATGGCTCTCAGCCTGTCATCATAAGGTCTGTTTTCCTGATCTTGCACGTGGCTCTTCTCTGGACTCTCTCAAGCTTCTCCACATCCTTTTTGAATTTTAGAGCCCAAAACTGGATGCAGTACTCCAGCTGCGGCCTCACCAATGCCCAGTACAAGGGGAGAATGACGTTCCAGGATTTGCTTGAGAAGCATCTATGGATGCACGCCAGCATTTTGGTCATTTTACTAGCCACAGCATCGCATTGCAGGCTCATGTTTATCTTGTGGTCAATGATGACCCCCAAGTCTCTTTCTTCTGTAGTGCTATCCAAAGTAGCACTGCCGAGCCTATAAGGGTGCTGCAGGTTTTTCGTCCCAAGGTGGAGAACCTTGCATTTTTCAGTGTTAAACACCATCAGGTTCTCATCCACCCATTGGCTGAGCCTGTCCAGGTCAGCTTGGATCACCCACCTATCTTCTGGTGTGGATGATTTGCCCCGAAGTTTGGTGTCATCAGCAGACTTGGCCAATCTGCTTCTGACTCCAATATCCACACCATTAATGAAGATTTTGAACAATATGGGTCCATGGACAGAGCCTTGCGGGGGTCCCACTGGTTACAGGACACCATGATGAGTGACTGCCATCAATCACAACCCTCTGGGTCTGACCACAGAGCCCATTTGCCAGCCAGCGGATCGTGGTGGACCCAAGGCCACAACTGGCCAGTTTCGCCAAGAGGTGATCATGGGATACCAGATCAAAGGCTTTTTTGAAGTCAAGATATATGACATCAATCTCTTCTCCCTTGTCCAGGTGATAGGTCACCTGGTCATAGAAGGAAATGAGATTGGTCAAGCAAGACCTACCCGCAACAAACCCGTGCTGGCTATCCCTTAGGATGTTGGTGTCGGCAGTTCATTAAGAATGCCCTCTTTAATAAACTTTTCTAGGATCTTTCCCAGGATAGAAGTCAAGCTGATGGGCCTATAGTTAGCCGGATCCACTTTCCTCCCTTTCCTGAAGATAGGCACCACATTGGCCTTCTTCCAGTCTTCAGGCAGTACACCAGAGCACCAGGAGTTTTCAAAGATCTGTGCCAGGGGCTGGGCTATGATGCTCGCCAGCTCCTTGAGTACCCTGGGGTGTACATTGTCAGGGTTGGCTGACTTGAAGGTATCCAGCCTTTCAAGATGTTCCTTCACAAGGTCAGCATTAATGGAGGGTAGGGGATCTCCCTCACCCGGACCTCCCTGTCCTGTAGAGGGCATGGGCGTCCCATGGGACTGATGAAAGACCGGCGCAAAGTACCCATTTAATAAGTTGGCTTTTTCCTGGGCATCAGTTACCCCATATGGTTCAGCAAGGGTCCAGTGTTGCCCTTGCTTTTCCTCTGGCTCCCCACATTCCTGAAAAAGGACTTTTTATTGTCCTTGATGCTCAAAGCTAGTTGGAGTTCAGCTGCAGGACTGGACCAGATCATTTTCTTCAGATTCTAAATTTTAATAACTTGGCCTATAGGTACTTTTCTTCTTTGTAAAGCAATCTGAAATAAACTGATGAAAAGTGTTGTATAAGAACATCATACCTAAAAACTAATTATACAGATCCTATACATTACTTTACGTATGTTATTTTGATGGAAATAAACAACAGGAAGTGTGTCTCAAAATGTATTATTATGTTGAGCCACTGGCCAAATTCGAGAGGTAATTTTTTAGAGACATACAAGAACCTCCTATTAAACCAGCAGGAAATCTTCAGAGGTCCTCTGGTACACTCTGTTCTTTGGACTGAAAAGAGGTTATATAAGATGTAAAGAAACATTTACTAGACAGGTGTTAATTGTGAGATACTACCAAATGCCCTGTCCTTCTTCTTAGCAAACACACTTTTGCTTTACTTGTGAGAAAAACAACTTTTGTGTTGACTTGGTGGTAATATCTAGAAGGCTTTTAGAAAGAAGGGTCATTTAGACCCCAAGAAGAAAGCTGTTTGTTGAGACCATAACATAGGAAAGCTGTCTCTCCTTCCTGAACAACCCAACATTCCCTTGCCTCTGTTGAATGCTGCTTGAAATCACCCTAAATTCTTGCAGAGGTCTTTTCCCCTCTTTGTTACCACTTGCAATGGCTCTCAGTAATCTCAAAGGCTATGGAGAGCTTAATAATTTTCAGGTCATTCTCAGGTTGGAATTTAATTATTACTTTGCAGATCTTTGCCAGTTTCTTTTGATAATTCTTAATGACATACAGACTTGTATGCTTTCTGTGGTGGTTTATGACACCACTTGACCTAATTATTTCTAAAGTCCTACAGCCTAATTTAAAGACTGTAAATGTAGTTCTATATTTAGATATCTATTAGTTTCAAACATTTTTTTTCTTTCCCCTGTGATAAATAAAAATTCTGGTGTAGTAATAGGTTACACTGCTTCATCCAGGTGTGAGACTTCAAAGATCCCCAAATGTGACATATTTTCTGAACCATGAGAAATTGCATCATTGGGTCTCTTTAATTGGGGCTGTATTCTGGGAATTCTGCAGGGGATCTAAAGTGTAGTTATCTAAAACACTTTGGTTCTTTTCTGTCTGAATTGTTCCAGGTGCTGACTGAAAAATATCCTTCCCTTCCATTTCTGCTTTCTATTAACTACACTGTATTTCTTCCTGTCTGCTTTTAATATTTTTTAGATACTATTACCATGGAGATTTACTTTAGCCCCTCTAGAGTGAATCTGAACTTGGTATTTTGCACAGTAATGAGTGAATATTCAAATACTGCATTTAAAGCAGAAGAAAAGGTGTGATTGTTAATACAAATTGATCAAACCTAGCATCAAAGTGAAAGATGTTCTTGATTTTGCCAATTTAGTTAAAAATAACATACCAGCAGTCTATTGGGATTTATTTGGTTTTGTCAGGTTTCCTCCTAATAGTGGTACTAGGAAATGTTTGCTAACATTTTCCATTTCTTCAATTAATTAATACAAATATTGTGGAAAATCTTGTAACTTAGAAAGCAAGGCATCTTTCTTTACAATATTTTATGTCTATTAAAAAAATCAACAGATTAGGAGTTGTGTTGCACTCGTATTTATGCATATCTGTAATAAAGGAAGAAGGGGAACAGAGGAATGCAAAGACCCTTTGCTTGGTCCAGTAAGCTCACAGAAGTAAGATTTCAAATGCAAATGAGTTGTAAATAAGAGCAAAATTTGGCACAGTATAAGTAGGGATGCATTAAAAATAGCAGCAGACTTTGCAGGTATAGTAACCTCTGTCCTGTAGCTTCTTGAGTGTGGGCAGTCTGCTCTACTCAGGCAGAGTCTCAGTAAGGTCAGTAGGGCTCTATGCCTTCACATCTGTCCATGCACAGTCAAGAAATTTGCAGGAGCAGGGCTTGAATGGGAATTAAAAAAACTTTGCCCTGTATAGTTTCACTGGTGCTTTATCCTCATTGCCAGTTTTAACTAAAACAACTGATTTTTTTTAGCAAGAGAGAAATGAGCAATCTGAATTTGTAATTGGAAAGCACCTCTTAACTAACTGTGTATGGCACTAGTGCAGTGGGGGCAGACCTTTTTGGTAAGTATGCCATAAATTAAGCCCCACACCCTCCTTGAGTGCCACTTTGATCCCCTTTTCCTGGCTGCCCTGTTCCTCTGCTTTCTGCTTCCTGTCCTGTGCCTTCTGCCCTTTCTACTGCTCTGCTTTCTGCCCTATCTGCTGCCATGATCCTTGACCCCTCCCCACCCAACCTCATGCCATTCACAGAGGCTCCTTGTGGCAGTTGTGGCAAAAGTGCCATGGATTAGCCACTCCTGAACTAGTGCATGCCATGCACTATCACACACACTGTTCCATTCTCATTCAATTTCTCTTGTTTAGTATTCTTCTCTCCGTCCTTTTTTCTCCGTTCCATTTTAATCCTATTTTTCTTTTGTTTGGTTAGGGTCCCCCCCATCCTCCTCTTTCTGTTAATTCACAATCAAGCTGACCCTATTTTGAATTATTTGGCCATTTAGTTAAGGTTATGCTGACAATGTTACAGATTAAAGAAAAGCAATGTTCTTACACGGTCATTCATCTTCAACATTTTACTTTCAAAAACCATGTCTACAAATAACGAGACTCTTCCATGCCTTCTAAGTTCTAGACTGAAGTTTGATTTCTGAATTGCAGTGGAAACCTAACAAGGGTCACTGGAAGAGGTACAATGTTTCTAAAGTCAGTCACCACTATTATTTTTATTCTTTATTGACTTTACATAGCAGCTCTACTGAATCTAAAACAATATTTAGAGACACCGCAGCTTCTACACTGAGGCAAGAATTGTCCGTGAATGGAAAATGTAGCTGATTGACACAGTATAGTATATATCAGGCCTCTCTCTCCTGGTGCATTTGTTAGGGTTGCACTGCTGAAAGTGAAGCCAGCCTGAACTGAAAACAAGAACAAGGGTCACATCTCACTGCACGTGTCAGATAGGCACAGCGCGCTTGGAGGAGGCCCCATTCCAAGGAGACACTCCCATTCTGCGTGGTCATCTCAGTTCATCTGAAGTACGGCTCTTGGGCAGACTGCTCAAGAGAGGACTCACTGCTGAATAAACAAGAGTGCTCACTTCTGTCTTGGGAATTTCAGAGTTCTTTCGTTGATCTGTCTGTCTCTCCATTTTGTTCTCCTCCGCTTTGGGCTTTAATTTTGCAGTGCTCTGAGGGTTACAACCATTTGCAGCATGTTTTTTTTTCCAGAAACACCCTATAAACTTTCGTATTCACAATTTTCTCTTACAGCACAACATGAAGTATAATGTTTACTTCTAATAATGTTTGGTACTCTAAAGAAAATACACTGTGAGCAGTTAATATACCCTTTGAAGGCAAGATCTCTGCAAGATCTTTTACTGCCACCGCGTGGCAGAAACCTGAAGTACAGCTGATCATATTTCATTTTACTTTGAGCAAGGTTTAGAACCCGACGCTGTTGATGGTGTCACCAGCACTGTCAGCAAGGATGCTGTCCACCTGCATGCGCTAGCACTTTTGCATGTGTAACAGACTGCCGATGTGGGCGCACCAGATTGGCTTGAGATACTTAACCCTGGGCGAGAAACAGTGCCGGTGAGCTGTGAGCAACCCCAAGGGTGGAGCAGGGGAGCCCTGCCCTGTGGAGAAGGGGAAGCCAATCGAAAGAAGGGGTTTTCAATCCCTTCATTCGCATGGAAGGGGGTTGGCCAGGGTTGGGGGCCCACCACCGTGAGCCCTGCTTGGCCTGTTGGCAGTCCCTCCCTGGCTTGCAAGAGGGGGTAAAAGCAGCAGCCGAACTGGCATGGGAGCTGCTGACAGTGACTCCGGGGAATGACGCAGCAGGCCTAGGAAGAGCTGGGGTGAGCTGACCCAGCAGAAGGAGCAGAGACCCTGCTGAAAAGCCTCCAGCCCTGCAATAAAGAGGGAGCAGCAGCCAGGGCTTGGAGCAGACAGCTGGTGCCCCAAGGCCCCATCACAGTGTGCTGGATATGCTGGGTGTCCCAGAGGCCAGGGGTGGTAGTTGGCCCCCCACTCCACTGCAGAGAAGAGGCAGCGGCCAGGAGCGCAGGCAGCATCCTTATCCAGAGCAGGGAGCTCAGCCGGTGAGTTGAGGAAACCCCCTTGCCTTCCCTGGGTAAGCAGGACAGCAGCGGGCAAGACATTGGGATTCTGGGGAGCAGCAGAGCACCAGGACGAGGGTCCCTGGGAGCTCAGGGTACAGGCTGGCACTCGGAGCAGGATTGGCGAGGTGTGTGGGGTGCCCCCCAGTCCTCTGGAGCAGGGGTTTAGAGCAACAACCTCTGGGAGCTGCCTGTGCTGCTGACCCTCTGCTACTGACTGCCCCAGAGGGGACTCGGTCCTGTCTCTTACTCTGTAGCTGATTGTCATCAGATGGAGTCCCTGAGCTTTGTGTTTGGGTCATGCTGATTGCTGCAGGAGCCTACTCTGTTGCTTGCCTTTTTGATTGCCACAGAGGGTCACCCTTCAGCCTCTTTGCAGGGTTGGGGCTGATACAGTTTGATTGCTGCAGACCAGAAGAGCTTACCCTGTTGCAGTCTGTCTCTTATTGGGAAGCCTGTTGGAGCTGCAGGGAGCAAGTACCTTGCTTCCTTGTGGTAGCACCTCAGCAGTGGCTGAAAGGTGCCAGTTACCCTACCTGTGGTTCGTGAGTCAAGGGTTGACTAATGCATTCTGGTTTGTGTTGTGATTCTGGTTTTGCCATTTCAAGTTCACTTGTAAATAACCTTTCCTATTCTTGTTTTGTAAATAAAGTGTAAATAGTTAAATCAGTTAAGTGTTAGACCTTCTTGGGACCACGGGCTGCTCTGTGGGGAACAGGGGCCAGCTGGGAAGTAAATTGGTGCTGGCCGGAAGCCCTGCACCACTCTCAGCACACCATCCCAGATATTGGGCAGGGGTGGCAACTATTGGGCTGTCCCCCAGGTTACACATGCTATACCAGGAAATGCAGCAGTGAAGCCACTCCAAGTGTGCCTCACAGAGCCCTTATCAAGCATGATTAAGGGAGAGGTTTCAAGATCAGCAGCTGGGATATACTCAAAGCATACTCACCACCACATTTCTGGAGTTGGTATAGGAGAGTGTGAACAGGAGTGCTGAAGGAATTGGCCAGTGTCATAGCTGAGCTGCTGGCATGGCTGTTTGAGCGCTCCTGATGCTCCCGCCAGATCCCTGAGGACTGGAAAAGGGCCAATGTGGTGCCCATTTTTAAGAAGGGGAGAAGGGATGAACCGAGTAACTTTAGGCCAGTCAGTCTTTCCGCTATCCCTGGGAAAATAAATGGAAAAAATCATCAGAGAGTGTATTTGTGAAGGCCCAGCAGGGAAAATGATGCTGAAAGGAAATCAGCACGGGTTCGTCACAGGTAGATCCTGCCTGACAAACCTTATAGCCTTTTATGACCAGGTCACACACTGCCTTGACACAGGAGTTGAAGCTGATGGATTTTAGGAAGGCCTTCGATACAGTTTCACACCCCATTCTCATAGGGAAGCTAGCAGGCTGTGGAGTGGACTCCTACACAGTCAGATGGGTGGCCAACTGGCTTAGGGACCGTACCCAGAGAGTGGTGGTGGACGGGTCATTCTCGGCCTGGAAGGAGGTGGGTAGTGGTGTCCCACAGGGTTTGGTCCTTGGACCGGTGTTATTAAATATCTTCATCAGTGATTTGGATGAGGATGTGGAGAGCACCCTCTCCAAGTTCACAGAAGATACCAAGTTATGGGGCAAAGTTAACACACCGGAGGGCAGGGAGCAGATACAGGCCAACCTGGACAGGTTGGCTCAATGGGCAGAATGAAATGGGATGCAATATCAACAAAGATTAACATAAGGTACTCCACCTAAGAAGGAGGAATCCCAGTACACCTATAATTTGGGGGATGACGACCTCAGCGGCTCAGCAGCTGAGGGGGATCTTGGAATCATAGTTGACTCCAAGATGAATGTGAACCAACAGCATAACCTGGAAGGTTGTTTTTTGTTTTTGGTTTTTTTGTGGGTTTTTTTTCCAGAACTTGGAATGATCTTGATGTACATCTGTTATTGCAGTAGAAATATCTGATAGGCTAAGTATGTCTAGCAGTGGACTATTAATACCCCAAACAGATTATGTTATCCCTCATCTAAAGTTACTTTTTCACTTCAAAGGGACCTGTAAACAACTCGGTAAGCTAAATACTTTACTGTAAGCCAGTATTTTATTACAACCAGGGTTCTTAGCATCTCGCAGCACATCAAGGTATATTTTCTTTCCCCACATGAGCAATGGTTAGACCAGCTTTCCTGTATGTGCTGAGGGCTAGAATCAAAATCCAAAAAGTGAGCTGAAGGGGAGGGGGAGGAGATTTACACCACAGTCAAGGGATCAGAAACAAGGCTGGGCAGGCACTTGGGAAAACTAGTAGGAAAGGTCCAAGGGAGATGGATTTTCATGGGCTTTGGTAAATCCAGCTCAAATGTGTCTGAGTTGTCTGTCTGATCTCAAGAAAGTCCTAGGTACTTCTTATATTGCTTACCAGAGGGTTGGTGCGGAGAAGGTTAGGAGTGGAAAGCCAAGTATATAATAGCTAATCAGGCCACAGGCACATGAAGATGAATCATTATGTCAGTGGAAGAATGAGTTGTCAGAGTCTCCATTCATCTTCATTGGTCCATCTCAGCAGCCCAGACCTCAGCTGCAGGTCCATTCCCTATACAGCTCCTCCCTTGGTGCAAAATGGATTTAGCTCCTGCTTGGTGCTCCCTTCTAGCTAGCCTTTCATTGTCTAGTCATATATTTGTTCTATTACTAAAGAATCATGGAAAAATACCATTGCATAGGGCCTTGGGAGCTCATTTACTCCAGCTCCCTGCTCGAGAGCAGAATCATCCCAGTTTAAACTCTCCCAAAGAAGAGACTAAAAGAATTGGAAGTCCTTGCACAGTCTTGGAACTAGGATGCAATTGAAATAACAAAGACTTGGTGGGATAGCTCATGTGACTGGAGCCCTGTCATGGTTGGGTATAAAATAGGGCTGTGCATAATTTTGACAAATGCTTCATTTCAAGCTCGAAACAGTGAAATTGAAGAAAGCAAAAGGCTTTGAAATGAAATGAGGGCACTCAATGTTTTGAACATTTTGAAATGTTTTGAGTTTTGAAGCAGCCCAGTGGCAGGAGGCAGGGGAGAGCCAGGGCTGCACTTCCACAGAGCTCAGCTCAGCGGTTGTAGGTGGACTCGCAGAGCTGCTAGAAGTGCAGCCCTGGCTTTCGCCCACCTCCTGCCACTGGTTTGTGCTCCAAGCAGCTCCTCCAGCCCCACAGAGCTGAACCATGTGGCAGGGGGTGGGGGAGAGCCACTGGCCAGTGCTGCACTCTGAGTGGCTCTCCTGCCACCAGGCTGAGCCCCACGGGGCTAGCAGAGCCACTCAGAGTGCACCCCAGTGGTGGGAGGTGGGGAGAGCCAGGGCTGAGCTCTGTGGGCAGGCTGAGCCATTTGGAAAACAGGCCAGTGGCAGGAGGCAGGGAGAGCCAGGGTCACGCTCCAAGTGGCTCCGCCAGCCCCATGGAGCTCAGCGCGGTGGTGGGAGGTTGGGGAGAGCCTGGCCTGTGCTCTGCCTCCCACTGCCAGGATCAGCTCCATGGGGCTGGTAGAGCCCCTTGGAGTGTAGCCCAGAGGCAGGAGGTGGGAGAAAGCCAGGGCTGTGCTCCAAGTGGCTTTGCCAGCCCCACACAGCTCAACCTGTCCTCCCAGTGCTGCTAGACTCCTCCCGGGGGTGCAGGCCCCCAGATCTGCACACAGGATGACGGGAGGCTGCTGCTGCCTGGAGCCAGCACCAGTACCAGCACTGAGCGGCTCTGCCACTGGCTCTGCCACTGCTGAGCTAAGCTCCATGGGCAGGTGGAGCCACTTGGAGTGCAGCCCAGCTGTGGGAGGCAGGGAGAGCCAGGGCTGTGCTCTGAGCAGCTTCGCAGCTCCATGCAGTACAACCTGCCTTCTCAGCACTGCCAGACTCCTCCCAGGAGTGTGGGCACCCAGATCTGCATGTGGGATGACAGGAGGATACTGCTGTTGTTGCCTGGGGCCAGCGGCAGAACTAGTCTGAGGGGGAAGGAAGTCCAAGAGACCTGGTTGTATTTTAAAGGAACCTTACTGGGTGTAGGATTGAACAATCCCGATGCACAGGAAGACTAGCAAGAATGACAGATGACAAGCTTGGCTTAGCAAGGAATTCTTCAGTGAGCTAAAACACAAAAGGGAAGCTTAGAAGCAATGGAAACGTGAACAAATGACTGAGGAGTATAAGAGTATTGTTCAGGCATGCAGGGATGAAATCATGAAGGCCAAAATGCAATTGGACTTGCAGCTAGCAAGGAATGTGGAGAGTAAGAAGGGTTTTTGTAAGTATGTCAGCAACAAGAGGAAGATCCAGGCGTGGAGCTGGAGGGAGGGAGCTGGAGCAGATGACTTCTGAAGAGAGGTTGAGGGAACTGGGCTTATTTAGTCTGGAGAAGAGAAGGCTGCAAGGGGATTTAATAACAGCCTTCAACTACCTGAAGGCTGGGTTCTAAAGACAATGGAGCTAGACCAGGGATGAGCAAAATATGACCTGCTGGCCTCATGTGGCCAGCCAGGCCATTTTATCCAGCCAGTGGGACCCCTCTAAAATTTAGACAATTATTACCTGCTGGTGGCTGCCTCTCTGAAAGCTGATGAGGCACCAGCAGCACAAGGTGCCAGTGGCACAAGCTGCCAATTGCTGCAGCAAGCAGCTTGGGCTCTGATTGCGATGCAACCAACCCAATCCCAACCTGACCCGCTCTGCCTCACCCCCCAGAAGTTTCTAGAGGCTGGAAATTTCTGGCCAGCAGTGGCTTCTACCTTGGTGACTCTATGGGTGTTCCCTAGCCCTCCCTCATCCCTGAGCTGAAATTCAGGTAAGAATGGGCAGGAGCAGGGGACCACCAGAGATTGCTCTACTCCATGGGGCTCTGGCTCTGTGCCTCGATGTGCTGTTCCTGGCATCACACTGAGGCATGGAGCTGATCCAGCTTAATGGCGCAGGACTTGCTGTGGCTCCTGACTCTTTAGCATGCCACTGGGCCAGGCTGGGCACTGTGTAGGTCCTGTCCTTGCAGCTGGGAACCGCATGCTGCCAGGAGGGGATAAGCCAGGCCAGGTTCACTCTGTGCCGCACTGCATGGGTCCCAGCGATGTAGCAGGTAACTGTGTGCTGCTGGGCTGGGATGGGCCAGGCTGACTCAATGCCACACCATGAGGGACCTGGCCTTCCAGCCGGGAACTGCACGGCACAGCCTGGAGCCAACCCAACTTGGCCCATCCCCTCCCAGCAGCACATGGTTCCCAACTTCAAAGCCAGGACCCACACTGTGCAGCAAAGAGCCAGCCTAGCCCATCCCCTCCATGGCACGTGGGTCCCAGAATGTGCTGCTGCCGGGAAGGGATGGGATAGGCCAGGTTGGCTCCATGCTGTGCCATGCTGGTCCCAGCCTTGTAGTCGGGAAATGCTTGCTGCCAGGAGGGGATGGGGAAAGACCCACACCCACACATGCACCCACCCTTCTCCACGCACACATACCCATACCCCCTACCCATCATACCCACATGCCACACACACCCGACACACCCCCACATGTACTCCCTTATCCCCTACACATAATATACAAGAGTAAGGCTGTATTTGAGCTATTATGCAATTGCCTCTACGTATACTATACATAAATCAAGACAAAACTTTTGTTTTAAATAAAATTAAAATATGTTATGGTTCATGTTTGGTGGGTTTTTTTGCATTTTTTTAAAGTATATAATTTGTTTTGGGTTTTTTTTTCTTGTTTCAAAATGAAAGACCCCTCCCAAAAGGAGTACTTCCAGGGCAAAGGGAGGGATGGATTCAACAGTCAGCATGGATTCATCAAGGGCAAGTGGTGCCCTCATTGCCTTCTGTGATGAGATAATTAGCTCTGTAGATACAGGGAGAGCAGTGTATGTGATAAACTTTGACTTTAGCAAGGTTTTTGACAGTCTCAGTAGTGGCAGATAAGGAGGGCAGTAAACCACTGCAACAGGTTACCCAGAATGGTGGTAGACACTCCATCCCTGGAGGTTTTTAAGACCCAATTAAACAAAGCATTGGCTGGAATAAAATAGGTGTGATCCTGCTTTGAACAGGAGGTTGGACTAGATGATCTCCTGAGGTCCCTTCCAAACCTACTTTTCTATGATTCTATGCTACTTTCCCACGATGCTTGTAGTCTCTGAACTTTCATTTTTACAAACTGGTCAACAACACATGGCAATAAAATAATTGATGCTATTTTACAAAATGCTTTTATACACAGTGGTAGATAAATGTATTACTTTTGATTTGTAAAATTATTACTGGGATTTTTGTTTGTTTTCACTTCTGGAGGAAACAGCACATCTTCCAAATGCAGTTTTTTGATAGGTTATTAAATAGGTCTCATCTGCAACAAGTGTTGACTAGAGACCACTTACTTGTTTTTAATGCTCTTGCAAAAAAGAAGCTTGTTGCTAGGGTAGAAATTAAACTAGATATATTGTACAAAGACAAACTCACATGCTCCTAAATGGGTATTATATACACATTACAACAGATTTTTGCCTTTCATTGCTAATGGAATGATTATTTACATTTCACCTTTTGACAGCATTGCAGCATGTCTGTAGTAAAGTAGGTGCGCCTTGGGTCTGCTTGTCACTGCTTTACAAGAACAGTGTTAGCTTCATAGTGATGAATTTATTGAATTGTGTTGATGCCACTACCTCACATATGATAGAACATGTCTAGCTTTCATTTGAAAGGAGCTGAATCTTTTCTTCCTAGTGCATCTTTCCCTTCATTTACAAAATAGCAGCCTCTGTATTAAGATTACTAGTTAAATTGAGAAAGAGCTCAACCACAATAGAGGGCCAGTTGCAGACTATTTCCTAAGTCCTAGCTGGCCAGGCCTGGTGGCAGGAGCCTGCTATAACTAAGGCCAGCAGTACTAGCTGCCGAGTGCCAGCAAAATCCCTCTCTTGACATGCTCCCATCCCAACCTACCATACTCCTTCCTCATCATGCAAGGCTGGAGGATGCAGCAATGTAGTGATGCAAAGTGAATTTGTTCAGCCAGAGAACTCTTCCTGATTGCAGCTTTTCCTTCACTCTGTATAACACCCATGATACCTTTGTGCACATTCATTACAAGATGCTCATATCCAAGCAGCCAAATTAAAAAGCTTAGGCCAAGATTTTTATAATAAGTCTCCTGACTCTATCCTCTAATATCTACAGAAGGCAGTGGGGTTTCAAAGTGGCTGAGCACACAGCAGCTCCCAAAAAAGTAAGTAAAAATTGTTATTTCAGGACCCCGCCATTGGCATGGCATGGTTAACAATTCCTTAGATTCCCTTAAGCAGATTTTTATCCTTGATTGGACAATGAGAAAATAGCAAGGGTGAGTAGGCAGTAAAACAATGGCAAGTGAAAGAAGAAACTATTAAAGTGTGATTTTTAAAAAACCCACCAAATTGAGTATTTTCTCTATGGAAATAAAAGAATTAAAAATATTTTCCTTATGTTGCATTCTTTCATCCATGATCTGAGATGAGCATCAATGACATGCCCTTAGTATCTGGTGTAGTTGGTAAGATTTTCAACATAGCTCCAAGCCAGCCACACTTTTAATGTTACATGCATGGACTAAGGGACAGTGAGGGGAATTATGTTATTTGGGCTTTGTTATTTTCCTCCCAGAAACAGCTCCAGTCTTGGGGCTAGTTGAGGTCTGGTCATGCTACACAAAGGAGTAGCATGACCAGAATGTACAGTTTCTCTGTCCATGACCACATTCATCCATACACAGGGCCATTGAAACAGGTAATAATGAACCTCTATATCATCTCACCTTGAAAAATTGTCCTCCAGATGGGTTAAGAAGAAATTACATATGTTTTGCAAAACCATGAAAAACATCATTGAGGAAGAACCAAATCTAGTCCACAAAGACCACAGTCCATTGATCTGCTATCTGCAGATGCTCCTTGCCAGTTCTACTTGAGTGTGTTAACCTCTGATTGTCCTTAATTGTCCATTGCTTTCAAATGTTCACTGTTCTTAATTACACCATTTTTAGTTTTCCTTAGATGGCCAGGGTCCAGTGTTTTCTGCGGGGTGGGAGGGGAACAAGCCTTGTAATAATTGTAAGGACACTCTGGAAATCAACAAACCTTTGAAAATTTGCCATTTTTCCTGCATAAATGAATACACACACCGTCATTTTCTGATATTCTACATATTCCCCTTAATAAATACAGGGAGAATATTGTCCTAAGGATAAACAACAAATAGTAATGCTATATACTCACTGTAACAGAAAATTATGGACTATGAACAAATAAATACACTTGACTATCTTTCAGCCATTTGAACTCTTAATTGTTTCTCCATCCCTGGTAATAATGCTCTATATAACATATCCCTTTGTACTACAAATACTATGTTGGTGTTGCTATTTTTATATATATGTTATATCTATTTTTCTTTTAAGTTAATTGAAGCTACACATCCAGTGCACTGTATAACTACCATTTATGTGGTGCCTTCAGTCTTTTTATATCACTTTTGGCTTGTAGTGTAACATTTTCAACTGACCACAAGATGGCAAGATTTCTTCATGTTGATGTTAAGTGAAACATTGTAGAAAAAAAAGAAAAGAAAAAAGGGTGGACAGCTTTAGAGAAAAAGAGGGAATTGTAGGAAGAAGAAGTTATTTAGAAAATGGGATTCTGAAATGCCTCTCTTCAATCTAGGTTTCCAACCTCACTTAAAAGTTAGGAAATGAAAACCAATTAATAGTATTAAACACTAGCAATTGTTAGAGATCAAATGTATTTTACTAATAAGAAATTGTTATGAAGTCACCTAGACATATGAACCTTTTAATGCACATCAAATATTGATCATACATGCGAATGCAACCAATTGCTAAGATACTAAGACAATAACAAATGTTCTGGAGCATAAGTACTTTGATGTCCTCCGCTACTCTGATGCCTTCCTTCTCATATACAGTATCCCACATGTCCCCAACAATTTTTTTCAACCTAGTGACTGTATACAAGTGAATGATGGTAAGCTGTATGAAGAATTTACTTTGGAAAGATATTTAAATGCATTAGCTATTCTTGTGTAGTTTAGATTCAAAGAAAGCTTGAAAATTAAGACCTCATATGTGCAAGAGACGCAGTTGCATTATTTTTCCATTTTCTACTTTTCACAGTGCTTTTATTATGAATCCCCCTTAACATATAATGAATATATTATTCCACTAATCTTTCAACTTCTATTGCAGGTTTGTCAGCATGTTCACAAATATATCCAAAAAACAGCTTATCTTTACTGCCACTAGGGGTCATAAACAGTTTTATTTGTTTTATTTGCTGGATGCCTTTATTCTCATAAATCTTGTTTTATTCCCACACTGCAAATATGGAATATTTCTTCCTACAGATTTTAGATTTGTACTAGTCCAGGGAAGTGTAGGCTGAATTCACAAATTTATATGTGCACAAATCTAAAATCTGTAGGAAAAGATATTCAGTATTTTGAAGGAAAAAGGAAGAAATTGTTTTTTACCCATCTTATTGCAGGTCTCATTACTAATTTTATGCAGGATTAATATTAAACTAAAACCTGTAAGTACAATAGCAATAAAATACAAGGAGTGGGATGTGATGGGAATACAGCAGGAAATATGAAAATGGCAAACATATTTAGGAGCATGGGTTGTGCTCTCCTTCCTGCTTTCTGGAAACCTCAGATAATTCCATTCCTTTTAGAGAGAGCTAAGCGTGTCTGCCTCATTTCTGTTGCACAGCTTGAAGCACTCTTTTGCATGGTGCCTTTTGACAATGGTGTGTAAAATAAACTATATAAAAAAAATCTAAAATGAAATTTTCAGAGGATATAAAAGAAGTGCCCAAGTCCTTCTGAAGTTATGAAAGTTGTGTATGTAAACTCCATTAGGGTATTTGAATGGTTTCAGCCTTAGTAGATGAAATGTGTTCAATATCTGCAACACTTTAAAAACAACAAAAAATGCTTAATATCAATTCTAACTCCCAAATACAGTTGTATTTAAATGGTAGACAATGAATATCCAAAGCCCTCTGAGGTCAGTGCTAAGACTCCCACTTTCTTTACCTGCTTTGGAACTTACCATCACAGATGCTCAGAAGATACAGATTCATTTTCTGACTGCACCATAAGACTTCCTAAGTGATCTTGATTAAGTCATAATGCTCTCTATCTCGGTTCCTTTATCTTACAGTTTATGATATTTCTCTACCTCACTGCTGCTGTGAGGGTAATTCCATTAAATTTGGGGAGGTATTTGGCTATTGTAACTTAGGGTGAAATCTTGCTCCAGTGGAAGTCAGTGGGCTCCAAGAGACAGTAATTAGGGCTGTGTGAAATGGCACCATTCTGTTTTGACTTGCATTTCCATGTTTTGATGGAACAGCATTCCATTTTGAATTTCATTTTGATTCAAAACTGCTGTTCCATTTCATTTCATTGAAACAGTTTCACTGTTTCAACACTGTTTTGGTGTTTCGCCAAGAGGCTTTAATGGGAAAGCTCAAAACAGCCTATAACTTTGTCATTTCTGGCCTGATTTGGATGAAACTTGTGGCAATGGTAGCTCCTTCAGAGGGCATGAAGCCTGCTATGTTTCAGGGAGATAGGAACAGGGGTTTCAAGGAAACTGCATCTCAAAATCTTGAAAGCAAAACTCATGTCACGTGTATGTGTTAACCCACAGCAGGGTCCAAACTGCAGGCTTTCTAGCCCCTGCAGAGGCCACAAAGCCTGCCACGTTTCAAGGAGATAGACACAGAGGTTTGGGGGAAACTGCACCTCAAGCTGCTGACAAGCAAAACTAGTGACTTGGGTGACACTGTATGTGTTAAGGCGCAGCAGGGTGAAAACTGCAGGCATGCTCGCCCCTGCTGAGGCCATGAAGCCTGCCAGCTGTCAAGGAGATAGGTGCAGGGGGAGTCTGGGGTCTGAGGCCCTGCACCTCTAGCTGCTGACAGGCAAAACTCATCACATGGGTGGGTGACACTGTGTGTGTGTGTTAAGGTGCACCCTTATTCAACTGACACCAAGGCAGAAAGCAGGTCAGTTCAAACAATGCTGCCTTTTATACAGTTTTTCCATCCCTCCCACAGAGCACTGGGGTTGGAAGGGACATCAGGGAAGGATGACAAGCACTGGCCAGCTACGCGGTCAATAATGAAAGCACTCCTTCCCCCCTCTTTCTCCTCCCTCTGCTTACTTTAGTTTCTGTTTCCCTACAGGCAAGCCCAGCTTGAGCTTCAAAACTCAAAACATTTAAAACATTTCAAAAAGTTTTGACTTGCCTCATTTTGTTTCGAGGCTGTTTCAAAGCTCTCTGTTTCATTTCAATTTTGCTATTTCGAGCTCAAAATGAGTTGAACCAGTGTTGAAATGAAACTGCAGGTAGAATTTCACACAGCCCTAACAGTTATCAACTGTGTGTAAATTCTAGGACAAAAAACACCTGTCCATAAAGTCCACAAAAAATCTGCAGGAGTTTGCAAAAATCTAAGCAACAGTGATGGAGAGACAGAGCACAGCAGCACCACCTGGTGTCAGCATGGGAATACAGCACCCCGCAGAAAGCTCTTCTCAGGCCTCTGTGGCTCATCTGTATCCCCATCTCCCTTCCCTAGCCATGTGCTACTGCTGAATCTCTGTGGCCATTCCTTACAGGGCTGAGGGGTGTGGGTGATGTGGCTGAGAAGGAGCTGTAGGCCAGCGGGGTAGAGTCAGTGATAAGCATCTATGCCAGTACAGGGGGAGTGGGATCAGTGGGTGGGAGGGGTGGACTGGGAGAGCTGCAGCACAATGTAGGATGTTGTCAGGGGCATCAGGGTGTGTGGGTGACTAGAGGACCCCAGGGTAGGGCAACAAGGTGTAAAGGTTCACCGTCCAGCTCAGGGTGTCAAGGGCCAGCAGCAAGGCAGTAGCCCTAGGCTTCAAGAAGGCTAACTTCAACGAGTTGAGGAGATTAGTGGGGGAAGCACTGGGGTTCTTGAGGGCAGGGGAACTCAGTGCCCAAGATGAGTGGTCGTTCCTTAAGGAGACGATACTCAAGGCACAAGGGGTGACCATTCCAACAAAAAGCAAGGGGGGCAAGAGTGCCCAAAAGCCCCCCTGGCTCACCAAGGGTGTACAGAAATGCCTGATTGCCAAAAAGACAGCGTACACCCGGTGAAAAGGAGGTGCTATCTCCAAAGAGGAGTATACCTCCTCTGCTCGGGCCTGTAGAGGGGCTGTTAGGAAAGCTAAGGTGGACATAGAGCTAGGACTTGCGTCCAAAATCAAAGAAAATAAAAAGTCCTTTTTCAAATATATAGGGAGGATGAAGAAAGCACCAGGTAATGTGGGGTTCCTGCAAGATCCTCTGGGCAATCTGGCGGTTGCACCAGAGGAGAAAGCAGACCTCTTTAACCAATTCTTCACCTCTGTTTTCTTGGGCAGGGACTGGGACTTCCCCACTGTGATGCAAGACGGACTCGAGGGGAACACCTCCAGACCTCAGGTTGGGGAGGACCGGGTTAGAGAGCTTCTGGAGGGGCTGGACGTGTTCAAATCAGCGGGTCCAGATGCTCTCCACCCCAGGGTGTTGAGGGAGCTAGCAGGGGTTATTGCAGGCCCTTGGCATGGCTTTACAAGCACTCGTGGTGCTCGGGCCAGGTGCCAGATGATTGGAAGATAGCCAATGTGGTCCCCATCTTTAAAAAAGGGAGGAGGGAGGACCCAGGCAACTATAGGCCCATCAGTCTTACCTCAATCCTAGGGAAATTCTTTGAAAAGATCATCATGGAATACATCTGCGATGGGCAGGCCTCAGAGATGATGCTCAAGGGCAACCAGCATGGTTTCATTAGGGGCAGGTTATGTCAGACCAACCTGATTGCCTTTTATGATCAGGTCACAAAAGTCTTGGATGCAGGTGTTGCCATGGATGTAGTCTTTCTGGACTTCAGCAAGGCCTTTGATACTGTCTCCCATCCCATCCTCATTAAAAAATTGGGCGACTATGGCATTGATGCCTACACAGTTAGATGGATTGTAGATTGGCTGAAGGGTCACACTCAGAGGGTGGTGGTGGATGGGTCATATTCGACCTGGGGCAAAGTGGGCAGCAGAATCCCCCAGGGCTCAGTTCTTGGGCCCACGCTGTTCAATCTCTTTATCAGCGATTTAGACGATGGGGTGAAAACCATCCTGTTTAAATTCACTGATGATAACAAAATTTGGGGTGAGGTGAGCACGCTAGTAGGGAGGTAAAGATTGCAGCAAGACCTGGATAGGTTACAGGGGTGGGCTAACAAAAAGAGGATGCGTTTCAATACTGACAAGTGCAGGGTGCTGCACTTGGGCAGTAATAACCAGCAGCACACTTATAAGATGGGAAATGCCCTACTTGACAGCACAGAGGCAGAAAGGGACTTTGGAGTCATTATTGACTCCAAGATGAATATGAGCCGACAATGCGAGGTCATGGTTGGCAGGGCTAACCGCACCTTGTCATGAATCCACAGGTGCATCTCTAGCAGGGCCAAGGAGATGATGCTCCCCCTCTATGGAACACTGGTCAGGCCACAGCTGAACTACTGTGTCCAGTTCTGTGTGCCCCACTTCAGGAGGGATATGGACAACATTGAAAGGGTCCAGAGGAGGGCCACCCGAATGATCCGGGGTCAACAGGGCAGACCCTACAATGAGAGACTGGGACCTGAACCTGTTCAGCCTTCACAAGCGAAGGCTGAGGGGGGACCTGGTGACAGTCTATAAACTCACTAGGGGGGCCAGAAGGGTTTGGGAGAGACCTTGTTTCCCCTAGCGCCCTCTGGCATAACAAGGAACAACGGTCATAAGTTGTTGGAGAGTAGGTTTAGATTAGGCATCCATATGAACTACTTCACAGTTAGGGCGGCTAAGATCTGGAACCAACTTCCAAGGGAAGTGGTGCTGGCTCCTACCTTGGGGGTCTTTAATAGAAGGCTTGATGCCTACCTAGCTGGGATCATTTGAGCTCAGTTTTTCTCCTGCCCAGGCAGGGGGCCAGACTTGAAGAGCTACAAGGTCCCTTCCGACCCTATTTTTATGATTCTATGAAAACCATTGCTGCAGTCAAGCAGGGTTGCCAACCCAAGAAACTTTTTTAATGATAATCTGAAAACTTTTTACTGACAACCAAAGGGTTGGGGGTTTTTTTTTACTATATTCTGTATTAAACCCCAAATTTGAACCATGTCCTTATCACTGCCATCCAAGGCCTGGCAGAAGGGTTGTGTTTATATTACGTAAAACAAATGTCCGTAAAAAAGCTTCTTTGCCAGTAAAAAGGCCCTGATTTACCTTTCATACCAGAATACAGTCTGAGTTAAAGAACCACAATACTCTGGCAATAGCAATAGTGCAACAGGGATATTTCTAAATATATCACTGTAGCCTCCCGTGCCTCTCCCCCAAGTGTCTCACATTTGAGTTCCTCATGAACCTCGCCATGGTTTCTTGGGCTACACAGCCAGGCCATTGGGAGTTACCTTGGATACATTCCCCAGGTGTCTCTCCTGTCACATATTTGAGGATAAGTCGGTTTCTATTGGGAGGACGATGTCTGGTCCCGCCTCCCTGGTACTTTCCCTCGGCCATCCTCGCAGCTGTTTCTTCTCGGCGCTCCACCTCCCCTACACCCCGCCTAATGCCAACTGTGATGTTGTTTGTCAGGGCCAGTAATTGTCCCCCCCGCTTTTTTGGCTCAGTTTCTCAGTAGCTGAGGTCGTCAGCTAGTGATGGTACTCGTACCGAGCGTTTCCCATGGCCACCCTTTTGCTCTCAGTCTAGGCAGAGCCGGACTCCCCCCGGCCTCCAGCCCCTCTTAATACATCGTTTGCTCCCCAAGTTCAGTACCTGCCACCTGTTGCGTGGGTCAGGGTTCCATCCTCGTTGTCTTCACCAGTGTCCCAG
Organism: Crocodylus siamensis; assembly: GCF_052110815.1. Classification (NCBI taxonomy): domain Eukaryota; kingdom Metazoa; phylum Chordata; order Crocodylia; family Crocodylidae; genus Crocodylus; species Crocodylus siamensis. Next base: position 210,643,904 of record NC_143397.1, read on the forward strand.
TTGCCGTGGCTGCTGCCCTCAATCCACGCTAGCTCCATTAGCGACTCCTCAGGCCCTCCTGGCCCAGCGTTCCCTTGGTGCTCCCCTTCCAAGACAGCTACCAAGTCTTCCCCACAGGATTGTTCACCTGCCCTGACCCCTCTAGGCCAGCTGGGGACACTGCTTCCGGTCCCCCCGGCTTTCTTTCAGCTGGACCTTTTCTCTGGGCTCCAGGTGTCCTCCCAGCCAATCAACCATGGTATGCTTTTATAAAGCACACCCAGGCAAACGTGGGAGCTGTGCCTGGCTCCTCCCAGGTCTGCTGAGGGTTTTTTCTTTGATCTTCCTTTGTGGTGGTTCCAGCCACCATGGTTTCACTTTTGCTGTGCTCAGCTGCTGGCGCGGAATCCTGCTGCCTCTCCCCAGATTCTGGTAAGTAATGACATAATAGATTTGTAGTATACTCCTATCTACTGTTAGACCCCAACTCCATGCAGCGCCCAACAGCTAGGGAGACAACGATCCAATTACTCATGGGTCCTGTTACTCATTAGCCAGAGCAAGCAGGGAGCAAACACCAACGCACATTGCTCACAACAGCTTCATTCAGAATGGAGACAGCTTTGGACTAGCTCCCAAAAAACCAACAAACTGGGGAGCTGCCCTGAACAGTAATCTTTTCCACATTTTATACTCTTTGGTTTATGCTCATTACCATTTATTCTGCCTTCACTCCTCCTTTGTTCCACCCATTTCTCCCCCCATCTAAAGCTCTGCCTCTGTTTACTGTTTGTTTCATTAGCATGGAATTGTTTATGCATCTCCTTCACTTACATGCCTCTCTGCAAAGAGTGCATGCATAAGGCCATGAACTCGGCTTCTCCTGGTCACTTGCTGGTTCTTTCTGGTTTCGTCCTGACTTCAGCAGCCTCTCCAAGGTCTTGCTTCTGCTTCATCTCCTGACAATAGCTGGTGGGCTACATCTTGTTCTTACACAACAAATCATGCATCTTGCACACTATCCTTTTGTTAGGAAACTGCTTGCTTAAGCATTTGTAAAGTTAGTTACTTTTAATATATCATCCTGCCTTGTGACTAGCAGCTTTTGCTGAGACACAGATTAAAGCCTTGTTTCAGCTGCGAATCCAGTGCTCCCCAAAAATACCATCACCCTAACATCTACTACAGATGTAGATAAAACATACCAGGGCCCTCTTTTTTTCACCGCATAGATCAGGAACAACTTTCCTGTCCAACAAGCTTGAAAACATCATAAAATATAGACACAGCTTTAAATATGAGAGTGACAAAGATTTTATATCAATAATGCAGCTTCTTGCTTGTTTCACTGTGAAATGTAGTGTATTTCCTAATAGTACTCCATATTTATATTCAGAATCAAATAGCTTCACAAAAGCTATGCTAGGTAGGCGAAATGCAGTCATTTCAGCCCATACATTTTAAGGATCTGGGACTAAATTATTTATGTATTTTCCCTTTCAATAGTTGCAACGTTTAAGCATCTTAGGAGCTTGAGTCTCATTTTCAGAATGGTTTTATGTATTTGAGCAAGTTTTGCTGAGAATCACTGGGACTTTGATTGCTAAGTGCCCTATTCACTTCTGAAAATGAGACTGGGATTTGGACATACCTTATACATCCTATCCTTACTTTTACTTGAATACTTTTTTGGCATTTGAGCATCTGATTTGCATCTATTTCCAAGGGCATTTGGGCATGTAAATAGTTTTTAAAATATCTGGCCCCTCTCTTTTAAAGTTAATACTAATAAAGCCATGCTGTTTTTACAATATATAATATTGCCATGTATTTTAAAGCACTGTAAACTCATTCTTGGATTATTGTCCTCTCTTACTCATTTTTATCAGAGGGTGTTTTATTATTGCTTAAGCTATTTTATGTAGATGAACTATGTGTGGTTTTTATTATAAATTTAGACAGACAAAATCAACTAATAATATAAACAAGATGGGTCTTTTGACATTGGAAGATAACTTGTGCTATTCATCAGTGACATGATCAAAAATGGCAGGAGTGAGAAATAACATCATATTTTTTTCTGCCGAACCATGCTGCTGACATTAACTTCTATACTACTAAATGGCAGGGAATCTGTAGGGGGAAGAGTGTACTAGGAGGAGCTCTCTTAGGGCCTTATTCTCCCTTAACAATTTTTAATGTGACTTGCTTGTATCCTCTGGTGAAAGAACAGAGAGGGAATATTGTCACAATTATACTAGTGTCTGCCTCCTCGTCTGACCAAGAAGTCTGTCTGAATCCTGAGGCAATGGGATCTGATTTGCTACCAGTGGTTCATGTGCAATATTCACTGAAATTGATTCTGCTTTCCTTGATGTACAAGAATTTGAAAATGTCATATAATGTTAACCTTGAGCCTTATTGTAAAAAGTCTATAGTATTTAAGTGTATTATTTTCCATTTGTCATTGCCCTTCCTGCATGTCTTCTCTGGGTATTACCATTCATTTCTCAGTAAGGTATACTCATCACAGTTTCAGTGATGTTTTAGGACTTTGGTAAAGTCCCTCTACAGCAGTATATATCTTTAAATTGAAAGAGAGGTCTAATGTTAACTGTAGCCTTGGAAATTACTTGGCAAACACTAAACCAGTTCCACTTAGAGTTTTAAGATTACAGGAATACTGCACTCCTGGGAGTTTACTTCTAGTCATCGCATGCTCCCCGCCTCCCCCGCCCCCCTGCTGATAAATCTCCATTAGTTTGACAGTTATATAGTGATTCGTTATAGAAGAGCTGTCTGATTTCTAAGCCCTTGGGGGGCAAATGCCAAGCTGGCAGCTCCAGGTATGCTGTGTGGACCCCACACACCACAGTACTGGGCACCCCTTGCTGCTGCTTGATCTTCAGAAAACACTGGTGCTCTCTACCCCAAAAGGATTTATACTTTAAAAAAAAAACAAAAAAAAACCCCACACTCAGGTAGGCTCTGGAGCGGTGAGAGATGCGCGGGTGAAGCCCGCTACGCCCCCACTCCCCCGAAGCCCCCCAGACACCCCCTCAGCAGCCGCCGAGCCCCTGCTGACCCCCAGCACAGCCGGAGGTAAGCGGGCTCGTGGTGGGAAGGGGTTAACTCCTCGCTTGCTCGGAGGAGGCCACTGCCTGGTGCCGGGCCGGGTCAAGCCCCCGCCCAGGCCCCTACTTGGCCCAGCCCCCCAGGGAGCCCCGGGAACAGGCTGCGTAAACAGGCGCTTGAGTTCGCGTGGAGTTCGCGCGGGGGAGGGCGTGGGAGGGCACGAGACCCTGCCTGCGACCCCCCCAGAGTAGTCAGCCCCAGCCGTAGCCAGCCTACCAGAGGCATGACACGGATGGGCAGGCGCCGCACCCCGAGGGTCCCCTCGGGCTCTGCGGCCCCCCCATTGGGCGCCTCAGAGATGGCCACCCAGACGGAGCCCATGGTTCCGGGCTCCATGCAGATGGAGCCCCTGGCTCTTGGCTGCGGGGGCTGCCTGTCCCTTTTTCAGGCTCTGGGGCTCGGGAGCATGGCCACCTCCCCTTGCAGGGTCTGCTCCCTACTGGGGTCTCTGGCATGCTAGCTGCAGGAGTTCCAGGCCACACTCCAGAGACTGCGTGCCATCAGGGACTGCGAGCAGTAGATAGACTCCTACTGCCAGGCCCCTCTCCCCCGGGAGCCGCAGGGGAGAGCTCCGTCTCCCTCCGCGACTAAGGAGGACTCTGGGACCTCCTGCTCTGCCCAGTCAGGGGCATGGACCAAGGTGGTCAAGGGCCCCCCCGCCGCACCAAGGCCCCTGCCCCGCCAGAGCTTAGCAACAGATTCACACCTCTTGCAGCCCCAGCAGAGCCCACACAGTTGCCAGCTCCCGCAGGCAACCCAGGCTCGACCGCAGCTACTGGCCCCACTCTCCCCAAGACAAAGCGAAAGGTGTTTGTTGTGGGAGACTCCATCCTGCAGGGCACTGAGGGGGCAATCTGCCGCCTCGACCCCTTAGCCCGGGAAGTCTGCTGCTTCCCAGGGGCCTGCATCCAAGACATTGCGGAGAGGATCCCACAGCTCCTCCGGCCTACAGACCACTACCCCATGCTCCTGATTCATGTGGGCACCAATGACACGGCTCGGAGCACCCCCAGCCAGGTCATGAGGCACTACGGGGAGTTGGGAGCAGGGCTTAGGGGTCTCGGGCTATGGGCTGCGGAGGGAGAGGAGGATCCATGCGGTGAAGCAAAGACTGCGGCGCTGGTGTTATCGGGAAGGCTTTGGCTTCCATGACCACAGCCTGCTCTTTGGAGAGAGAGGCAGCGAGCTGCTGGGAAGAGATGGCCTCCACCTCTCTCCCCTGGGGAGGAGGCTCTTCTCAGCCAGGCTGGCTGACCTGCTCCACCGGGCTTTAAACTAAGCCCGCTGGGGGATGGGGGAACTACTGCCCCTGCTGGCCCGCTGAATGGCCCTTGAAAAGCCAGCGGACCAAGGCACTTAAAGGGGCACTTAAGGGAGCTCACCCCTGCCCCAGCCCTGGCACAATCTGTGGGCAAGGCAAGAGCCCCCAAGGGCACACTTGCCTGCCTGTACACTAATGCCAGAAGCCTGGGCAACAAGCAGGATGAGCTCGTCCTCCTGCTCAGTGCAAAGAAATATGATGTCATTGGGATAACGGAGACCTGGTGGGACTCCACCCATGACTGGACCACGGATATAGAGGGCTATACCCTGTACAGGAGGGATCGTGTTGACAAAAGGGGCGGAGGTGTAGCTCTCTATGTGAAGGAAAGCTACATGTCCCTGCAAGCTGATGTTGGCGACCGGCATGGACAGCTAGAGACCCTCTGGGTAAAAATTCGTGGGGAATTCGGCACAGGGGACACAACGGTCTTCCCCAGGATAGAGTCTACTACAGACCTCCCACTCAAAGTCCTGAGCTTGACCAGGAGTTCGCCCAGGAACTGACTGAGGCCGCTTGCTCCAGGACCTTGGTTGTCATGGGTGACTTCAATTACCCGGACATCTCGTGGGAAGATCACTCAGCTAAATCTGAGTGGGCGCAAAGCTTTCTCTCGTGCGTGGATGACCTCTACCTGACTCAAGAAGTCTATGGGCCAACGAGAGGCAAAGCACTGCTCGACCTGGTACTGGCTACGGGGGACGACCTAATCGGCGACCTAGTGATTGATGGGAAGTTGGGTGACAGTGACCACGAGCTGATCACCTTCACCATCCACCGTAAAGCTGGCAAGTCAGTCAGCAACACAGAAGTCCTTGTCTTCAGAAAAGCCGACTTTGACAAGCTCAAGAGGCTAGTCAGTCAGGCCCTCAGGGACCATGACCCCAGGGAGTTGGGAGTTCAAGAAGAGTGGTTGCTTCTCAAGGAAGCGATCCTCAGTGCACAAGCTAAATCTATTCCAACACGGAGGAAAGGCAGCAAGAAGGCACAGCAGCCCCCCTGGGTCTCCAGAGACCTAGCGGACCTACTGTGGCTAAAAAGGAAAGCCTACAAAGGATGGAGGATGGGATTCACCTCCAAGAAGGATTACTCCGCACTGGTCCGGTCCTGCAGGGAGCAAACCAGGAAAGCCAAGGCTGCAACTGAACTCCAAATAGCTTCAGGCATCAAGGACAACAAAAAGTCCTTTTTCAGATATGTGGGGAGCCGGAGGAAAAGCAAGGGCAATGTTGGACCCCTGCTAAACCAGATGGGGCAACTGACAACTGACGCCCAGGAAAAAGCCAACCTCTTAAATAGGTATTTTGCGTCAGTCTTTCATCAGTCACACGGGATGCCCATGCCTGCTATGGGACAGGGAAATCTGGGTGAGGGGGATCCCCTACCCTCCATCAATGCTGACCTCGTGAAGGAACACCTTGAGAAGCTGGATACCTTCAAGTCACCTGGCCCTGACAACCTGCACCCCAGGGTACTCAAGGAGCTGGCGAGCTTCATAGCCCAGCCCCTGGCACGGATCTTTGAAAACTCCTGGTGCTCTGGTGTAGTGCCCGAAGACTGGAAGAAGGCCAATGTGGTGCTGATCTTCAAGAAAGGGAGGAGAGTGGATCCGGCTAACTACAGGCCCATTAGCCTGACTTCTATCCTGGGGAAGATCTTAGAAAAGTTTATTAAGGAGGCCATCCTTGAGGGACTGGCCCAGGCTAACATTCTAAGGGACAGCCAGCATGGGTTTGTTGCGGGTAGGTCTTGTTTGACCAATCTCATTTCCTTCTATGACCAAGTGACCTATCAGCTGGACAAGGGAGAAGAGATTGATGTCATATATCTTGACTTCAAAAAAGCTTTTGATCTGGTATCCCATGATCACCTCTTGGCCAAACTGGCCGGTTGTGGCTTTGGCTCCACCACGATCCGCTGGCTGGGAAATTGCCTTCGTGGTCGGACCCAGAGGGTTGTGATTGATGGCAGTCACTCATCATGGTGCCCTGTGACCAGTGGGGTCCCTCAAGGCTCTGTCCTGGGACCCATCCTGTTCAACATCTTCATTAACGATGTGGACATTGGAGTCAGGAGTGGACTGGCCAAGTTCGCCGATGACACCAAACTTTGGGGCAAGCATCCACGCCAGAAGATAGGTGGGTGATCCAGGCTGACCTGGACAAGCTCAGCAAATGGGCAGACGAGAACCTGATGGTGTTTAACACTGAAAAATGCAAGGTTCTCCACCTTGGGAGGAAAAACCTGCAGCACCCTTATAGGCTCGGCAGTGCTACGTTGGTTAGCACTACAGAAGAAAAAGACTTGGGGGTCATCATTGACCACAAGATGAACATGAGCCTGCAATGCGATGCTGCGGCTAGTAAAGCGACCAAAATGCTGGCGTGCATCCATAGATGCTTCTCGAGCAAATCCCGGGACGTCATTCTCCCCTTGTACTCGGCCTTAGTGAGGCCGCAGCTGGAGTACTGCATCCAGTTTTGGGCTCCACAATTCAAAAAGGATGTGGAGAAACTTGAGAGAGTCCAGAGGAGAGCCACGCGCATGATCAGAGGTCAGGAAAACACATCTTACGATGACAGGCTGAGAGCCATGGGACTGTTTAGCCTGGAAAAACGCAGGCTCAGGGGTGATCTGATGGCCACCTATAAGTTTATCGGGGTGACCACCAGATCTGGGGGAACATCTGTTCACCAGAGCGCCCCATGGGATGACGAGGTCGAACGGTCACAAACTCCTGCAAGACCGTTTCAGGCTGGACATAAGGAAGAATTTCTTTACTGTCTGAGCCCCCAAGGTCTGGAACAGTCTGCCAGCGGAGCTGGTTCAAGCACCTACATTGAACACCTTCAAGAGTAAATTGGATGCTTATCTTGCTGGGATCCTATGACCCCAGCTGACTTCCTGCCCTTTGGGCAGGGGGCTGGACTCGATGATCTCCCGAGGTCCCTTCCAGCCCTAATGTCTATGAAATCTATGGTGGAAATTTATCAGAAATGTCCATTGGTAGAACTCAATCTCAGTTCATGGCCTGTGTCACTGTCCCTGCCCAACAGTAAGTACTCAGGAAAACTGGAATTGCCCTGCTAATAGAGTAAGACTGTGCGAAACAGCATCATTACATTTTGACTTCTTCCTTTTCAACATTTCAGTGAGACAGTGTTTCAGTTTGAGTTTTGTTTTCTTTTGAAATGGCTGTTCCATTTCATTTTGTTGAAATTGTTTCACTGTTTCAATGCTGTTTCAACATTTCGCCTATAGGCTATAATGGGGAAGCATGAAACTGCCTATAACTTTGTCATTTTTTGGTTGATTTGGATAAAACTTGCAGGGATGATATCCCCTTCTGTGGCCATGATACTTCCCAAGTTTTAAGGAGATAGATGCAAGGTTTCTGGGAAACTGCACCTCAAAGTCCTGAAAGAAAAACTTGTGTCACGTGTGTGTGTTAAAGTGCAGCAGGGTGGAAAATGTAGGGATGGTAGCCTGTACTGAGGCCACAAAGTCTACCAAATTTCAAGGAGATAGATATATGGATTTCTAGGAAACTGCACCTCAAACTGTTGGCAAGAAAAACTCATGTCATGTACACGTTAAGGCACAGCAGAATGAAAATTGCAGGCCTGGTAGCCCCTGATGAGGCCATGAAGCCTGCCAGCTTTCAAGGAGATAGATACAGGGATTTCTGGGAAACTGCACCTCAAGCTGCTGACAAGCAAAACTTGTGACGTGTGACATTGTGTGTGTGTGTGTGTGTTAAGGTGTGCCATCACTGGGACTCTACATGACACAGTAGTGTGCCCCAATGAGGCCTCCTCCTGCCCTATAGCCTCATCTCAGCCCACCACTTTAAATGCCAACAGGTAATAAACTAACTTAGTGAGCAGTACAGTAGCACCAGCAGCATCTCAGGTAGACTGTCACAGAGGCTTTCTTTCCTCTCTGAAGGAGCTTCTTCTCCAACAGCTGCCAGAGAAGTCTCCCTGCCAGACCCAGCCCTGGGGCTTAGATGTGCCCAGGAACCTGCGTCCTTCCAGTCAGATGCTAGGGGTGTTGATCTAAGGACATAGCACTGGCAGACAAGGTCCCTTCCTTTGGGACATTCTAATCTGGTATGTTTTAGCACACCAACTGAATGGTTAGTTACAAAAATGTATCTTAGCAAGCTTTCAGGTTGAAAAACCCTTTGTCAGGCTGAGGAAGCACCTGCAGTTTGTGTGTATGGAAGGAATAGTAAAGAAGCTAGAGGCTAGCATGCAAAGCAGGCAAGAAAGCCAGTCAGTGAAAATGAAAATGGAAGCATCAGGGAGTGAAGGACAGGCTGTTGGGGTGAGCAGGGGGTGGGAGAGGGAAGGGAAATGTAGCAGTGCAGGTAAAAGTGAAGAGGTACCTAGGGAGTCAGATGTATATCATATGATGTATTTAGATGTATGCAGATACAGCTTGTAGTATGTCATAGATCCAATGTCTATACTGAGTCCATGAGTTTCTGTGCCTAGGAGGTTGATGAAGTGAAGTTCATAGGCCCAGCTCTGAAAAGTGGCTTGTAAATTCAATCAAGCACTGAACCTTGCTAACCTAAACTCATCACAAGCACTGATGCCAACTTCCTACAGCTCAAAGCACAAAACCTGCCAACAATCTCCAGCATCCCCACAAACTGCACACCAGAATCTATCAAAGACAAAAATACCCAACTACCTGTGGGGGCACATTTCTCACAAAAAAATACACTGTCTCCAGTCTCTCTGGCCTGATCCTGAAAAGGAATTTACAACCCACTTTTCACAGCCGGGCCTATGAACTTCACTTCATGAGCCTCCTAGGTACAGAAACTCATGGTCTCAATATAGACAATGGAATCTGATACAGTACAGCCTACTGAACATCTGCCTCCACAGGTACCTCTCCACTTTTGCCTGTGCTGCTACATCCCCTCCCCCCTACAGCCTGTCCCTCACCCCCTGATGCCTCCATTTCCATTTTCACTGACTGGATTTCTTGCCTGCATTGCATAACAGCCTCTGACTTCTTTACTATTCCTTCCATCCAGGAAGAGCACACAGACCAACTACAGGTGCTTCCTTAGCCTGACAAAGGGTTTTTCAACCTGAAAGCTGGCATCCCAGGCAGCTAAGCTAAGCTCACATGGAGCCTCACAACTCCACTGCAGCCAGCAAGCCTCAAGCCTGTCAAAGATGTGATGGGTCTGGGCTTTCCTCAGCCAGGATTTTGTGCATGCATGTGGTAACTGGAGGTTATGGTGCCTCCTACCTGCCTTTCTCCAGGGTGATCCTCAGTCCTGGCATTTCCTGGGGCTACCATGCCACCAGCAGACCCACCAGGCCTGCCTGACCCTGGCAGAGTGCAGTTTTAGTGGTCATGCCCAAGACCTGGGGCCTCCTCCTTCCCCATGGCCCCAGTCCATATCTCCAAGTTCATCCTGGCACAGAAGCTCAGCAGGGGCATGTTCTTCCCCTGTTGGCTGGTGACACAATGAATGCCCCCTCCAGCTCTGAGAGCAGGGCATTAAATGGCTTTTAAAAGATATAAAAAGGAAATAGGTGCAGACAGAGTGAAGCAGGCAGCATTCACTCCATCTGCACCTGGAGCTTGGGGTACCCCAGCAGTGCGAGGTTCACCTTGAGGAACACCAGCTGCTCCACCAAACCAGGATCCAAGCAGATATGATGGATGTCACTACATCCCCAGCAATGCTGAACACCCTGTCACTCAGAACACTGGTCAGTGGGCGGGACAGGTGTTCGTGGGCAACTGTGGCCAGACCTGGCCACATCTGGCTGCAGCTTACCCAGTAGGCCAAGGGGTCACACAGCAGTGGCTCCACATCCTTGGTGAGATAGGCAGCTACTAAGACCTGAGTGCTACCTGCCTGAAGTTGGGGTCTGGTGCCTGTGGACCCCACCATGGAAGCCATGCCCTTGGCCAACATTAGCAGTGCCTGTGGTAAAGGAAGAGCCTGGCTGGTGGATGGTATGCTAGCATGGGACAGTGGATCCCCCTCTCCCACCTCTGCCATTCCGCCTCCCTAACTCTCTTCACCAGCACCTCCATCCACTGATTCAGGCTTTGGCTGCTGCATACGCTGCCCTTCTCCCTTGGGTCACACATGGAGGCCAGCGCAGGGACTGTACTGGACCACAAGGGATCAAGCCATTTCCTGATGGCCTTCTGTTGCTCCACGAGCCTCTCAAGCATCAGGTATGTAGAGTTCCACTGAGTCTACATCCTGCATGATTTTGTGATGAAGGACGTTCAACTCTGCTTGTTTGTCCTGCAGCATCTTGCCCCCCTTGATGCTCTGATGGAAGTAGCCTGTCACCTTCCTGCATGCTGGATGGGCTTGCTGGTGGTGCTGACACCATTATTAGCAGCCCTGTACCCCTCCAAGACAACCCTGACAATGAGGTGGAACTAGTGTGCTGCACAGTGGATGCCAATAAAGTTGGCATCACAGACCACCTTGACCGTATTGGGACTCATCCATCCCCTCAGCTTGAAGGAGAGCCCACTTATGGCCTGACTGGTTGCACCAATTCCCTGTGAGGGAGAGGTAGGTGTGATCTCCACCCCAGCTGCTCCAGATGTCTAAGGTGAAGTGTAAGGCCACCTGTGGACTTACCTTGCATAGCTCCTCCCTCAAGTACTCCCTGCATGCCTCATACAGGGAGGGCACCACCATCCTGTTGAAGGTGGTGCATGTGGGCACTTGGTAGGGTGGGGCCATGACCATCATGAGCTGCCTGAATCCTGGCTGCTCAACTTAGGAGAAGGGCTGGCCATTGACAGCAAGCATCTCCCCAATGTTCTAAGTGATCTCGCTTGCCCTTGCAACGCTGCCCCCTTGCTGTCCACCTTTCCCACACTGTTCCAGGGTGGCCTGCCTCTGCTTTGGGGGGACGGGGGCTTTGGAGCAAGAGGGGAACTTCCCTTTGGGCATGCTCCTGTTGGTGCCAGGCTGAGAAGGAGCAAAGGAAAGGGGTTGATGCCTGCAGAGATGCATCAGCATCTCTGTAGTGCTCATGTGTTTTGTTTCCTTGCCCCAGCTGGTTTTGGCTCAACAATGCAAACAGATAGCATACGTGGGGTCATCTGTCAGCTCAAATTATCCCATACCACACTACCCACTCACTTCTGGGGAGCAGGTGCATATGTGGTTGCTGCACATTCCCTCTCCTCAGCAGGCAGAGGCACAGCAACAGGAGGAGCAGACTCAGATGAGCCACTTGCTTCTACAACCTCTACCTCATGCTCCTTAAAATACCTTCTGGGGAAGGAGACCTGGCTCTAGGGGAAGCTTGGGTGCAGAGCACAAACTCAGCTGATTCCTCCTCCTTCCCCAGAATATCCCCTGCTAGGGCACTCAGATCCAGCTCCAGCTCGTTCTCTGGCACTGAGAGGCTCAGCATGGGAAGTGAAACGGGGGTGGAACAGGCTGTCATGCTGGTGTTGCTGCTTGTTGTCACAGTTGGTAGTGGGTGGAGTTATGTCTGGTGCTCTTGGAGGGGATGCAGTTTCAGGCACAAGCAACAGCACTGGCAATGCTCCCCTCTCTTTGCTGTTTATGGAAGCCTCATCTCAGCTAGATGTAGGAAAGAGGCTGCGTCTTAAGCTTGGAGGGGGGTGGGATTTACACCTCTCCCTCTACCCCCTCTTCCGCCCCTCTCTGAAGGCTTCCCAGATGCCTTTCCACCACGCTTCATGGTGTGTTTCATAGTGTCTTGCTTTTATACAAATATATAAATGCATCCACATTCCTATATAAATTCTGTAATGTATGTAGTATATGCCACAAGGTATAAATGTATCTGCATAAGTTCTTCCCCTGTCTTTCCCTTCCCTCTCCTTACTTTCTGTTTCCCTGAAGGCAAGCCCAGCTTGTGCTTTGAAACTCGAAACGATTTGAAAGTTTCAAAATGCTTTGACTACCCTTGTTTTGTTTTGAGGCGGTTTCAAAGCCCTCCATTTCATTTCTATTTCGCTGTTTTGAGCTCAAAATGCGTCGAAACATCATCAAAATGAAACAGCAGGCAAAATTTCAGACAGCCCTATAATAGAGTAACAGAACTAAGAACACATAATTGTTCCTTATCTTTGCTGCTAAACTGAGTCCCAGGAACACTGTTGTTAGAAATCCAGTTAACTGGTAATACTGACAGGCAATTTTAAGTAATGCTTCTGTGCTAAATACATGTGTAGTTGTGCCTTGTTTTATAACTTAATTCCAGTGTGGCTTGCATAGGAACATTTCAGCTTTGTATTTAATATGAGCTCTCTATCTATATGTTGTCATACACTGAACCCCATTAAAATTTATTACATGAAATAAGTGATCTATAAATAGATAAAGAAGCTTTTTGCTAAGGCATGACAAAATGCAATAAAGGATATAATTCAAGTGAAAGGTTTTGATGATATTGACACCTACAGGAACAACTCTCAAGAGGACTAACTTGTCTTCAGAAATTCAAGAAACTTATTTTTAATATGTATTTGCATTTGATGCTGATGCAGTAATATCGCAGCAGGTGGCACTAGAGAGACAGTTATCATGAGATGGGAAGTTTCAGCTAAAATCATTTTTTAAGTTAGAGGCTAGGTTAATAGAAAGAGATTTTCTTTCAGCCAAACTAAAATAGGTGGTATTTCCAAAACGTTTTTAATGATGGATGTGAATTTACCGTTGATGGTATCCAGGCATCCCCCACTGTGACATTAGATCAGTACCATGGCTGTAAAGCTGATTCAAAGCTATAGGGATTTTTGTGTAGGTTTTGCTCTGGGTCAAATGCAGTGTATCAATGCCCAGTAAATAAGACTCCATCCATGTGACAGAGGTATGGTATTGAGTTGTTATCCTGTCTCATGTCAGATGACTGGGTTACAAAATAAAGACCCTTCTCTGATCAGCTCTTATTTGTGTTAGATTCTCCTTATATGAAGTCAAAATTAATTCAAATCAGTGCAATAAAAATAAAATAAATGATGCCACTCAAATTCGTCACTTCGGAAAGGAGCCTGGCATCATGTGCAAATGTGATTACAAGCTTTCATATTTTTCTGAATGTAAGAGGTATTAAAGAATGCAGAGGGTTCCTCACTACTCTGAGTAGCTAGTCAAGCAATACTGAAAACCTACAATGCATTTCAATGAAAGCATAACAGAAAGACATTTTAAAAAATCCAGAATATTTTGATGCATTAGGTTTGTCACCTTTTCTTAAAATAAAATATCATAAAATTAAATAAAATAGTGGGGGAAGGGGCAAGGGATCTATTTACTGTGAAATAGAACCATATTTTATGTACTGGAATAGCTAATATTTGACCTCATTATAATACCCGATGATCAGTTCAAAACAAGTTTACTGCGAGAAAAAGCCTTAATAGTAGATACCTTCAGGGTTGTTGAGAACTGTTTCATAGGTGAAAGACTTAGTAAGGAATGAATGATATAAAATACCCATTAAAGTATAATTACAGAATTACTAGGTGCCAGATTTGCTTATAGTGGGCGCATCCACACATGAATTACAGTGCTTTTTCCTAACGCTCATTAAATATAATATCTCCAATATGAGGCTGCCTTAATGCACAGTAACGAATAAGCACAGTTTTTAAATGACGTTTAATGCACAGTAGCCTATTTTACTGCACATTCATGTAATTTTGTGTTTTTTATGTGACTCTAATGCACAGTAAAATAGGCTACTGAGCACTGAAGTGCATGTGTAGACACACCCAGTGACTATGAGTGTCACAGAATGGCCCACAGTTGTCCAACCCAAAGGGTAAGTCATTGCGCATTCAGTAAAAGCAACAATTTTACAAAAGTGCCACTAGCAACACAAATTGCAAAGACACAAAACCAAACTGCATTTATGTTCATTCAGCTGAAGGAAAAATACTTGAAAATATGAAAGCAGTTTGTTTAGACTTCTTAATAAAACCACAGAGCAAGAACCTACAACTAATTTACTGGTAGCTTTTCACCACAGAAGCAATGAACAAAATGTGAATTGAATCTCTCCACTGGAGACAAGTGAAACTTAATAAATGCTAACATATATAGAAACCGTTAGAATCAGAAATAACCTTGTTTCAGAGAGTCAGCACAAACGAATGCATGCAGCTAATCCACAATGTCCTGTCTGTGTAATGGATATCAATGACAGTTTGAAATAATGGGACAGGAAGTCCCCTGTATACTAGGACTGAAAAACATTCTGAAAATGCAAAGTGTATAACTATAACTTCTGTATTAGTGGGGTGCTGAATCTAATACAAAAGATATATTTAAACATATCTTCTAATAGAAATATGCTGAAGCTATCAAGATGAAAAAGATGCTGATGCACCATCAACATACCACATACTTCATAAAACCTCAGTACTATTACGAAATAAAGAAAAAAAGCCAATATTGACAGTACAGTCAAACTTAGATATATGGATAAAGTGAACTGAAGTTAATAAAATGGCACACACAACAGTATCCTAAATTTGTATAAATCCTGGGACACTGGAGGAACAAAGAATTGGTGGTTTTATCTCAGGTGAACGTTCATAAATTAGCTTAATTTGAGGTAGGTAACACAATTTAAAGATAATCCTCACCCAAAGTGGTGTAACTTTAAGATGCCTAGAAGGCACTTAGCACTTGTTTATGAGCTTTAATGTTTGATCCTTCAAGTTTTTAGTGCTTTTAACATGGTCAGAGCTTGTATCCTGAAAGCTCAAGCTGGCATAGATTCTTGATCTGCTCCTATCTTGGCCCCTGGGCCTTGCTTGCATCCAGTTTTGCTATCTGTGCCTCAGCTTTTGCTAATCTGTTGGTTCCTGTCCTTACCTTCTGAGTTCTCAGCTTTTATTTTGGTTCTAGATCTTGGTCTGAATTGTTAATCCCATGCTCTAGTTCCTTAAAATATGTACTGATTTTTAAAAAAAGTCCTCCCTGTTAAAACTATTTGTATAAATGCCTAAACCTTTTTAATCTCATCTGTTCAAAAGTGCTTTCCAACTGAATGAGTTAGCCTCTTGAACCCATCTTTGGCATTTCAAAGCATAGGATTTAAGATGCTAATCATCCAGGTATGGAACTTAAGATGGTTTGTTCCACCATTCCATGTACATTATGTTTATTATGTTCAGGAGGGCCACTCGTAGGATTGAGGGCCTCCAAAGCCAGCCCTATGAAGAAAGGCTGAGGAACCTGAATCTCTTCAGTCTCAGCAAGAGGAGGCTGAGGGGGGATCTTGTGGCTGCCTACAACTTTATCAGAGGCCACCAGCAGGGACTCAGGGAAAGTCTGTTCACGGGGGCCCCCCTTGAGGTCACCAGGAACAATGGCCACAAGCTGAGAGAGGATAGGTTTAGGTTAGATATTAGGAAGAACTACTTCACTGTAAGGGTGGCCAGAGGCTGGAATAGACTTCCCAGAGAGGTGGTGCTCTCACCTTCCCTGGAGATCTTCAAGAGGAGACTGGATAGGCACCTGGCTGGGGTCTTATGACCCCTCCCACCCCCCGTGCTCCTTCCTGCCCATGGCAGGGGGTTAGACTAGATCTGTCTAGGTCCCTTCCAACTCATTGATTCTGTGATTCTATGATTCATTGTCTCTATGCATAAAAACAATAGAGACAAACTACGTAGAATTGCTTCTGTTCTGAAACTCATGGAAGTCTAAATTATACTCAGATCAAAAGTAAGGGCCTTGTTACATGTTATGCTGTGCGTTACCCAAATGTTGATTAGTTTAGTGTTAGCTCCCATTTAGAGCAGTCACACGTTCAGGCCAGCGGGGGTCTGGTGCACTGAAAGGTAAGTACTCCCCCCCACCCCCATTCTGGGCTTCTCCCCTACCCCCTTGTGACTCCTCCCTCAGCTCCCTTCCCACTGCTTACTTGTGGCTGCCCATGTTGTCTGTCCCAAGGGAGCAGGCAGGGAAGGGTTAACCTACCTGCCTAGCCCGCACTGCTGCTAGAGCAGGGGATGCTGCTATTCTCTGGGTTGAGCCTGGGTTTAACCCTTACCTGCCAATTCCCCC
Source organism: Crocodylus siamensis (assembly GCF_052110815.1). NCBI lineage: Eukaryota > Metazoa > Chordata > Crocodylia > Crocodylidae > Crocodylus > Crocodylus siamensis. The sequence goes on from NC_143397.1 coordinate 210,660,406, forward strand.
AGGACAGACAGTGCAGTCAGCCACAAGTAGGCAGGGGAGGGGCCCACAGTGGGGAAGTGATCAGGGATCTGGGGTGCTAGGGAGGGCAGTAGGCCTGATCCAAGTCAGCAGGGGAGGGAACAGGGATGTGTAAACAGGGCTATTTACACTAAGGTGTAGCCTAAAGTAACATTATCTGGGCTACACAGATCAGGGAAGGATCCTGTGCTGGAGTGGCATAACCTGTAGCTGGCTGTAGCAGGCTTACCTTTTCGGAGCTTGGGTTGAGTCCTAGGATCAAGGGTCTGCTGTTTGATTGGTGTAGCCCGCACAAGGGAAACAATTCCCCAGCCTTTCCCAAAAGGAGGGGGCAAGGAGCAGCTGGACCTGAATCGGAACTGCTCAGATAGGTCTGGAGAACTTTGGGGTTGGAGCCCCTGAAGAGTATAAAAGGGGAGCGTGCTCAGCAGGCTTGGGAGAGACAACGAGGGACTGTGAGGAAAGAGGTCATCCTTGGGACCATGCTTGAGCTTCAGCATGTGCAAATCTGTGCATGGTGATCAGGCTCTAGGAGCCACTCAATGTGACTTGAACCTGCAAACCCAGCAAGCAGCTGGGCAGTCAGTGTGCAGACTGACACAGAGAGAGTTGACCCTGGGCTCAGGCCTCACCCGGTGCTCAGGTCAGCGCATGGAGAACCGCCTTGGAAGCAGCTCACAGCTGCTCACATTAGCCCTAGACCTAATCCGAGTGACCAGAGGCCCACAGCGCAGCTCCATTTTTAATTAAAAGAACCCAGGTGCCCAGAGCAGGGCCTGGGAAAGGGAAGAATCCCCTGTTTGAGACTGGGGAGTCAGAGCCTGCAGGAGCTTGGCTCTCATGAGAGAGAGGGTGCCCAGTGCAGAGCACCAAGCTGTTGAGGAGAGTCAAAGGCACCACAGGGGAGAGGCTCTTGTGGGATCGGCCACCGGGGACAAGTCTTGACTTCTCCAGAGAGGAAGAGTGAGTTACTGGGGAAGTGAGCCCCACAGGGGAGGCTGACATGGGTATGGAGGCTCTGGTGCCTCCATCCTCCGTTGTGGGAGGGGCATGTCCACATCCCAGGGCCCTAAAGGGGGTGGTCTTCAGGGAAACCCCTTGGGGAGGTGCTGAGTGCACTCCCTATTTTGAGGTTGTTGTGTTAAGGGCTATAAAGCTAGTGGTATTCTTTAAGGAGGGGTTTATGGTTTATGTGTTTTAATGTCTCATTGTGTATATTGGTATTGTTATTTGTGAAGGTTTAAAGAAATATTATGGTTAAGTTATTTGGGTTATATAGGTTAATATCCCTATGTGTTCACTGTGTTGTATAGATTGTAAGTTATCTGGCTCATATTTGGTATTATATGTGAATTGTGGAATATTATATATAGTATTATATGTTAAGCCTTGTAAATATTGTATGTTTTATACTAAGCATCTGTATTTATTCATGTAATAAATTGTACATGGTTAAATATTTGGTTTTGGCCTAACTCTATAGAGAGGGGAGGAAGCCACTCTAGTAACTAACACCTTTCTCAGCACCCTGCCTGTCCACCACCCCTGTCATCGGAAGACAGGGCACACACCCCCGGGTGTACCCGGGCTACATGCCTAATGAGTGTTTATAACTAGTTTCAGGCATTAATGTGCAGACAATCTAGGTGTTAAGAGAGCCACCCAAAATTACCATGTAACAGGGACCTAAGTCCCACATTCTTTTTATTTTTTGTTTTTTCTATCACAAGTCTGATATCATATCATATCATATCATATCATATCATATCATATCTCTAGTGGTATTCTGTAAAAGAACATGTATAAAATGGAGTGTATTTTTAAAAGATACAAATTTCCTTTGTTTAAATTACAAATTTTAATTGCCATAAAATTGAATAGTTAGTGTTGTCTTTTGCATAGTGTTTTTGTAGATTAATTTAGATAGTTGTTTGAAATTGCTATCTCTTAAAATAGGATTATAATGAAATTTTGCTGAAGCTTTATAGAATGGTGAGACATTAAAATGAAATGACATTTTGGTTTAGGTAGAAGGAAGCTGCCTCAGTGTATGATAAGAACTACAATGCTCCTGTTTCAATAGTCATTATTCCCTCTAAAATGCTAAAAATCTTTTCTATTTTAAATTATCTATAATTTTACAAAATGAGAAAGGGTGACTGTATTTATCAAGGGAGTTCTAAAAGCTCTGCGTTAGTCATTATGGCAAAATGATTTTACTTCCCTTGTGACTTTTAAAGTATTTTTTCCTGTTTTCTCTTTTTTAACTAGTGATAGTCCATATTTATCAACATAACTTGTATCTGTAGTCAGATATGGCCACTAGTTTATGGATATCTCATTCTGTAGGATCAATAACTAAAGGGATTTTCACAGGTTTTACCTGCTAAATTATAGGTGTACCAAATTACTGCATATTATTACAAGGCAGAACTTAAAGGATAGATGACAGTTAATTTAGACTTGTTTCAAGTTCATGAAAATTTTCAGGAGAGTCTTCTTCCTATAAAGTGGTGATTACAACATGGAAGGCTGCTTGTTTAATAATAACTGTTTGTCCTTGTCATAGATCTGTTTGTATTACTACCTCCAACTCAAACTTGCCTATCTTGTCTCCATTTCAGATCTTATGTCTATATCTATGTCTATATCTAGCTATAAGCTAGAAAATTATAAATACTAGAACAAATCCCTAACTGGTTTAAATTAGAATGATTTCACTGGTTTTCATTGTTTTAGGAATAGAAGCTTATAAGGAACTTACTACACCATGGGTGGCCACCCTGCAGCATGCATTCCACAAGTACCATAGACAGCTTCCTGTGAATAGCACATGGGAGGCTGGGAAAGAAGCGGGGAACACAGAGACAGATAAGGCAGGGAGCAGAAAGCAGAGTAGCTGATTGGGAGGAGAATGGGATTGGAGTGGTACTCAACGAGGGAGCAGAGCTTATTTTATGGCACCCATGCCAAAAATGTTGGCCTTCAGCGTCCAACACCATGGAGTCTAATCTTCTGCCATCACAGAAAGAATCTTGTGAAAATTAAATTTAGCCCAATAGTATCTTGATCTCAGAATTCATCTCTGGTATAAATATTGAGCTCTTGAACTTCATGACAAGTCTATACATTAGTTGAAAAGAAACACACGTAGATCTGTTCACCTCTTCCCTGGGGTCCGTATCTTAAAGTCATTTTTTAAAGTTGTTATAAACAATGTCTTTATTCTTATTTATAAAAAGTAATTTTAATGCAATTTCCTGAGCTGGTGTAGATATAGTTAATAAATGCTACTGTCTATAAATATTAAGGTTCATATTATATATTGCATCACTGTGAGGATGTTGTAGAGTTGCAGTACTGTTCTGCAGGTGGCACTGTGACTGTGTAGAAGAAAGCTAATTTCAATTATAAAGTCTAAATGACAGCATCACCTTTTACATTAGATTCTTAGATTTAGTTTCTTCATTTTTAACTAGCTGGGTAAATATATGCTGTTAGTATAATTTTCATTGTTCTTAGAAGTGTTTGAATGTAGAAGTGGACTGAAAGATGTGAAAAAACTATCACATTAAATAAGAAATATTTCCAATTCTCCCTTTTCAGGTTTTCATGCGTGCCAGTAAAAATGCAGTATTTTCTGCAGTACTTTTCACATCAACAAACCTTCATCAAATTTCACAAATTTATTTTTGCATTTGCTTGAAGTCAGTGAAAATTCCAGTGCTACTTTTCAGCATGCATATTTGAGTCTCAAGCTGAATCAATCTCTTTTCATCGTATAGCTAAAATCACCTGACATTTCTTCTGGTTGCCTGTTTCTATGTGCCCAGCAAGGTCAGCAAAAACTCATTTTGTCTCATTGACTCAATAAGGAAAGTCGTGGGGGAACGATTATACTTACAGTTAGTGCTTCGTTGATCTGAAGTAAGAATATTCAAGTCAACAGAGAAGTGGAAATGTGAGATCCTAGTCTCTGAGACAGTTGGGGGAGACAATAGGTTGTGTGCTTTTATTTTTTTTCCAGTAATTGGGATTCTAAATACAGCAGGATCTTGATTAAGCAAACGACAAGTGCTCAAATCCCTGGCTTGTCAGTGTTGGACCCCTGTAGGTTTCCTGGTAAAGACGATCAGGATTCCAGACTCCCTGCTTGAATAGAGGACAGGTTCTCTTTTAAAATCAGGTCATTTCCCTCATGGGAGTTATAGTGCAGCTTGCTCAGAGAAACAGGCTACTACTGGACACTTCTGATGTGTCATTTCCAGAAAAACTGAGCTGCTTTTGAGCCCATCAGTAATAATGATTGGGAAGACATAGAACAGGAGGCTAGCAATGAGTAGGAGCAACCAATGTTAGCAATGAGAAAGATAAACAAAAAAAGAGATATCCTGCATCCAGGTAAGTGCATAAGTGCATAAATCTAGATAATTTGCTTCTTCCAGAAGAAAAGCAGGATGTGCATCCCAGATTAAAATAACACAACAGAAAGCAAAAAAACGTCCAGCACCAGTAGCAGCGGTTAGTCTGTGCTTGCTGCTACCTTATTTGGACTGCTAATGTTGGAACACCAATAAACCAAAAGCTTGGAGAGGTCCTCTCCAGTCCTCTTCAGTATCCTTTGACTTTATACAGCTCAGGTTTTATTGAGATCATGTATGTATTAGTAACTGTCAGGACAATGTGGATGAACAAGACCCCTCCTGGTGCAGCTGACACTGCATTTGCCACTCCCTCTAAATAGGCTGGCTCTCCTGAGGTATCTACCAGAGTTCCTAGTTCAGGGGTGGGCAGTTATTTCAGGCGAAGGGCTACTTAATGAGCTTTGGTGAGTTGCCGAGGGTGGCATAGGTAGCCCCACCCTTTGACAGTTGCCCCGCCCTATGGTCACCATCTTGTGACCAGAAGTCCCACCCTCTAACCCCTGACCTCTGCCACTGGAAGCCCCAGCCCTTGCCCCTCCAGAAATACTCTTTTTTGAGAGGGGCGATTGCCATCTTAGAACCAGAAAAAATCATGCACTAGAAGTCAAACACCTACTATATCATATTTTAATTTTATTACAAAAAATACTTTTGTTGTGATCTACGTTTGCATACTGTATATAGAGGTGATTGCATAAAAACTCAAAAATAAATTCTTATTTTTGTATAGTTTGTGTGTATGATGGGGTGTGGGTGTGGTATATATGTGTGGGGGGTGTGGATGTCTGTGTGGTAGGATGTAGGAGTGTAGGGGAGTTGTGAGGAGATGTGGCTATGTGTAGCAAGGGCATAGGGGATGTTGGAGGGTTGTGTATATGTGGGGGATTGTGGGGGCTGGGTGTGGGGTGTGAGGGAAGGTGTGGGGACCGCCCTACACTCTCCACATGGTGCAGCAGCAAGAGGAGCACTCAGGACACAGGTGCTCAGTGTGGCATGGCTCCAACTAGAGCTGCACATCACAGTGAGGGGTGCAACTTCTGCTGGCAGTCAGTATCCCCGGTGCTCCCTGCCACTCACACAACAGGTGGAGCCCCAAGTGCTGAAGCCAGCTGCCTTCCCCACTAGGGCTGCACAGCAGGAGAGAAGCCTCAGGCACTGGAAGCAGCTGCCTTCCCTGCTAGGGCTGCATTGCAGGGGGCAGAAGCCCCAGGCATCTTCCCCTGGGGGTGAGGAAAACAGACAGTGCCTGAGGCTTCCACCTACCAAGACTATGCACCGTGGAGGGGAGTGTGTGTGTGTGTGTGTGTGTGTGTGTGTGTAGGGGGGCGGGGTTATCCCCACACACTGCCCACCCAAGCTCTGTGCTGCTGCCAACCCTTTGGGCGGGGGCTGGCTCCATGCTACCACCAGACACAGCCTCACATTCCACACTCCTGCCCAGCTGCAACCCCACCCCTGCTCCTTCCCTACCTGCTGCCCAGAGCCAGCAGAAGACTGAGGAAGTGGAGCAGGTCCCCAGGGGCTGCAGCATCAGCAGCCCCGCATGCTGGCCAGCCAGGCCCCTCCACCCAAGAAGATAAGAGTGAGGTATTAGGGTATGTTTGGGGCTGTGTGTATATGTAGGTGCCTCACTCCTACCTTTGTGGGCAGAAGGGCTGGGTGGGGCACAATTTGTTGGTGGGTACCGCAGGCTGGATGAAAATGGTTGGTGAGCCAGATCTGGCCCACAGGCCATATTTTGCCCACTTCTGTCTTAGTGCAGAGTGGTTGAATTACTGATAGTATGTATGTTCCTTTGCTTTCCAAGCTTGAAGTCAGCATGCCCCCTACAGCTGTCTTACCTCACCACTTAGATGAATGTCAGAAATGCTGTCACTTTAGTTACAGGGAGTTTTGCTTGTAGGGAACATTAAATCATCTCATCATCAACACTGTGTACAGTCAGCAAGTTGACCACTGATAAATTTAGATACAAGTTGCCAGGGGATCAGCTTGGCTGGAAAATGGTGAACAGAATTGCAGCAGCCTCCAGGAAAAAGTTGTAATATTGTTCATGTGCACTGGGTGAAAAGAGAGAAGTTCCTTTCATTTCTCTGAATTTGTGGCCGTAGACCACAGTACTAATCTGGTGTCTGGACTGCATGGCAGTCTGTTCATCAAAGTACCCCACTGAAATCAACTAATTCCTTTTACAGTTGCTAGATACTTGCAATTACAGAATTGTCTTTTCCTGTATCCTCACACTTCAACTCTCAAAATTTCACAGCAGAGCAACTTTATAAGGATATGTCTCATTTATTTTAATTAATCAATAAAAGAAGAGGCTGGGTTTTGATTTTATAAAATAGCATCCATCTGTTTTAATTTTGCAAAGTAAAAAAAAAAGAAATCTAGATTGGTTTTTCTCTAGCTTGATTTTCTAACTATCAGCATTTATGCAAGGTCAGGCAAAAGGTTTTGGTTTGGCCTAAAAAATAGGTAACTGTGCTTACTTCTGGTTTGAAAAGAAATTTTGCAAGATAAGGTTTTGTCCTGTTCAGATCTGAAAGCAACTGGTTTGAATCACAGAAGTTTGGTGCAGAAGTAAGATATCAAAGAAAAAGATTCTCATTGCAGTGTACTTCTAATTAAAATATGCTAAACTTAGACTATTCTATATTTTAAAAACTAATATGTGAAGGCTGGTAACCCTGTTCGGAAGAATGTTTTATTTCTTTTACTAATTTGCCTGCTGTCCTCTTCAAAGCAATTTAAATCATCATGCGGTGTGGGAGGCACTGAGCAAACTTCTACACAGGGCTAGTATAAAGTTTCTCTGCTTATCACAGAAGACCAGTTATGATGTGTTTTACTGATCTAAGTCTTCAATACATTTTGTTCTGCAGCTACCATCCTCCATATTCACTTTAAGATTTCAGCCTAGGTACACAGACATTATAGTAGACTATTCCAGAAATACCTTCCATATTTGTTTTCTTTCCTTCGGTATGAATAACAATTGGATTAGTATGTGACTAATGTCAGGATGCTGTGTGGATGGAAAGGAAAAACTATTTTTTAATAGGTGCTGTTTTCCAGAGTTCATAAAGGACCTCTTTTACCATCTATTAATTTGCTGTTCAATAGCAAAACAGAAGATGAAGTCATTCCAGCAGCCAAACAAAGTGCAGTCCTTTTGAGTAAACCTTGAATTCATATAGTTCTTCATTTGTCATGGACTTTAAACTGCCCTGGATTTACATAATTTTAAGATGTTGTAAAAAATGCGCAGTCATAGAACAAGTGAAGAATCAAATCAGTATCTATTACAAAGTGCTGAAGCAACAGCACTCTAAGAGATTTTTCTCTTCTGAGATTTGTTTCACTGGTGGAGTCAAACCATATTGCTTGTTACTCTAATTAGAGTCCAGCTGAAAAACTGGCCATTAATACTCAAGGTCAGCATCTAGCTGGCCTGTAACTTGAGTTTTTGACTGACATGTTCATCCCTCAGTTGTCAATCAATATAAAATCAGGAATTTCATACATAAGCCCATGGATATGACAGCTGTGACTGCTTATATTAGGGCTTGCAAACGTCTTTTACCTCATTTTGAACCCAAATTTCGGGTCAAATTGAGGTCATTTGAAATATGTTTGCCTTTGGCAGAAGCAGCAGATCTCTTCAGGTAGAGTATTTTTCTTCTGCCCAAATAAAAAGAGGCATAAGCCAAGAGGAAAATAAACTTTTGTCAAGGGGAGGATGAAACTTCCTACTGGGACACCCCATTCATAGAGAAGAGAAGTAGTCTCTCTCACTCTCTCTCTCTCTCATATACATGCCCACCTCACAAGCTCTTCACCTTTGGCCCATGTTGGAATAAGTAATGAAAGTCCTTTCCTTTCACCAGCCCAAGGAATTCTGTCAAGGGGCCAAGCAGCATTTAGGACCAAGGATACATTCACTTTAATATTATTGCTCTGGCAAAGGCTTCAAAGTAGAATCATAGAATCTGAGAATCATAGAAAATTAGGGCTGGAAGGGACCTTAGAAGGTCATCTAATCCAACCCTCTGCTCAAACCAGGACCATCTCCAGCTATATCATCCCAGCCAAGGCATCGTCTAGCCAGGTCTTAAAAAACTCCAAAGATGGAGCTTCCACCACCTCTCTGAGTAACTGGTTCCAATGTTTTACTACCCTCCTAGTGAGAAAGTTATTTCTAATATCTAACCTAAATTTCCCTTGCTGCAACTTGAGACCATGGCTCCTTGTTCTGTCATCTTCCACCACTGAGAAGTCTAACTCCAACCTCTTTCGAACTACCCTTCAGGTAGTTGAACGCTGCTATTAAATCTTCTCAGTTTTCTCTTCTCTAGACTATATAAGCCAAGTTGCCTCAGCCTCTCTGCATAAGTCATGTGCCCCAGCCCCCTCACAATTTTTGTTGCCCTCCATTGGACTCTATTCAATTTCTCCACATCCTTTCTGTAGTGGGGTGCCCAAAACTGAACACAGTACTTCAGATGTGGCCTTACCTGTGCTAAATAGAGGGGAATAATCACTTTCTTTGGTCTGATGGCAATTCTTCTACCAACACAACCCAGTATGCCTTTAGCCTTCTTGGCAATTAGGGCACACTGCTGGCTCATATCCAGCTTATTGTCAACTGTAACCCCAGGTCCTTTCCAGCAGAGCTGCTGCTTAGCCAGTCAGTCCCCAGCTTGAACTGCTGTGTGAGATTGTTCCATCCTCAGTACAGGACTTTGCACTTGTCCTTGTTGAACCTCATGAGATTTCTTTTGGTCCAATCCTTTAACTAGACATTGAGCCATTGATTACTACCCATTGAGGCCAGTGATCCAGCCAGTTTTCTGTCCACCTTACAGTCCATTTGTCTAGGTCTCTCTGATTCCTAACCCTACCCTCCAGCATATGTACTATTCCCCACAGCCTAGTGACATCTGCAGACTTGGTGAGGGTGCACTTTATGTCATCTTCCAGGTCATTGATGAAGATATTGGAAAAAGCCAGCCCCAAAACTGGAGCACTCCACCTCATACCAGTTGCCAACTAGACATTGAGCCGTTGACTACTACCCCCTGAGCCTAATAAGCCAGCTAATTTTTTATCCACCTTACAGTCCATGTTTCCAATCCTTACTTCCTTAGCAATACTTCTATTAATGCAGCTCAGTATGATGTTAGCTTTTCTTCACAAGGGCACACTGTTGGCTCATATTCAGCTTACTGCCCAGTGTAATTCCTAGGTTCTTTTCTGAAGAGCTACTACTTAGGCAGTCAGTCCCCAGCCTGTACTGGTGCATGGGATTGTTCTGTCTTAAGTGCAGGACTTCATAATTGTCCTTATTGAAGTGCATTAGATTTCTTTTGATCCAATTCTCCTATTTGTCGAGGTCTCTCAGAATCCTAGCTCCACCCTTCAGCATATCTACTCCTCTCAGCTTCTTGTCATCCACAAACTTTCTGAGGGCGCACTGCATCTGATCTTCCAGAACACTGATGAAGATATTTAACAAAACTGGCCTCAGAAACAACCCTGGAAACTGGCTGTCAACCAGACACAGAGTCATTAGTGTCAGCTAGACACAGAGTCATTAGTTACAACCCATTAAGCCCAATGATCTGGCCAGTTTTCTGTCCACCTTACAGTCCATTCATCCAGTTGTTACTTCCTCAGGTTGCTTGCAAGAATGTTGTGGGAGACTATATCAAAACCTTAATAGAATCAAGGTATATCCATTGCTCTCCCCACATCCACAGATCCAGTCATCTCATCATAAAAGGCAATCTGGTTGGTCAGGCATGACTTGACCTTGATGAATCCATGCTGACTGTTCCTAATCGCCTTCTTTTCCTCCAAGTGCTTAGAAATGGATTCCTTGAGGATCTTCTCCATGATTTTTCCAATGACTGAGGTGAGGCTAACTAGTCTGTAGTTCCCTGGATCCTCCTTTTCCCCTTCCTTAAATATGGGTGCTATATTTGCCCTTGTCCAATCATCCAGGACCTCTTCCAATCAACATGAGTCTTCAAAATTGATGATCAGTGGTTCTGCAATCACATCAGTCAACTCCTTCAGCATTCTCAGGTGCATCCCATCTGGCCCCATGGACTTACATGTGTCCAGCTTTTCTAAATATTCCCTAACCTGTTCTTTTTCCACAAACCTCTTCTTTCACCATAGAAATATCCCAAAATGACAGAAGCGTTCTCTCCTCCTGTGTAAGCTGGATCCATGCCTCTACTAAGCTCAATATACAGTAGGGTAATTGCTCCATAATGCTTAAAGAGTTTGCAGAAGGAGTTTTCAAATTAATACATCTGTTTGATTCCAGATTGGCTGGTAAGATTACTCAGAGCTTCTAGAGAACATCAAAGAAAAAAAAACTGAATAGACTGGGAAACTATACATAGGTTTATGGCTTTTTAGGTAGCAGCATTGGTTTCTCAAAAGGTCTGACAAAAATTTGGGACTAAGTGCTAATAAAGAATACAAAGTTTACTCTACTTTTTTGTCTCACAGTTGTCTGCTAATTCCTTCAGTTTTGAGCCACATACAATGTCCAGAAAAAATCCTTCTGAATATCTGCTGTTTTAGAGCATAGGGGGATGTAATTATCAACTTGATAAATTAGCTGATGCTGTGATCAGCCCAAAGGGAGAAAACAGTTTTTGGTATACTGTACTGAGATCTCTGCTCAGACTCTGTGAAGACAGTCATTATCAGGAGCACTGTTCTGCCCTATAGATTTCACTAAGCACAGCCCACTGAAAGTGCTTTCAGTTGAAATATATTTTGTTTCAATGGTAGAGTTAATACACTAACTCTACTAGAGTTAGTAGAGTTTGGATACTAGTTTATCCAAAACTAGATACATAGTGACAGAGAGAGAACATATCTTTCCAAGTTCCTGTAATTGATGTTTTATGAAGTGCATGAAACATCCCTGAATAGAAATTCAGTCCCTGATTAAAAAGTATTTTATAATTCAAAAGCACATTTTAACAGCCCTCATTAGGAAATTTGTGCTTTTATTTTTTTTTCTTTTTGGTTGAAACATGCTATTATCATGATGCAAGATGTTAAATTCACAAAGCAAAGTCATGATCAGTTGTTGTTTCATCAAATGGGAGAAAAATAAATACAACATTTTATAAATAAAAGTTTAACTGCATAAGGATTTTACTTTTAAACAATGAAAATGACGTAGTAGATGCATAGATGCCAGGATAGCTGTCCTATTTGTTTAAATACAAAATCTTATTGAAAACAGTTTTTATTTAAATAAATAATGTGTTAATGTAACCAATGTAGAAAAATACTATGTTGCTAACCGGTGTGTATACTGGAACCCAGATGTCATCTACTATAATGATAGAAAACTGCTACATGTTTGGCATTCTAACAACTAACTTAGCTGAGCCCACACTACCTAATTCTCTTAGCTCAGTCTTGGTAGGTTGATTTCTAGTTTAAGGTCCAACTCCACATAAAACCTCATTCAGTAATTGCTTCCTCCTAGCTTCAGGGGACAAGTCACCCCACTGAATATGGAGAGGAGGAGATTACTCTTGCCTTGTCTTCAACTGGCTTAGAGCTAGCCAAAAATTTGCAGCTGGAATAAGGAGAGAAGCTATAAGGGACAGCAGTAGACCAAAAGCATGGTGCAGGTTGTGCAGTCCCTAAGACATAACCATTCAGTGTTACTTTGTATAACTACTAACATGGGTTTGTAATTAATTCACAAAATATAGCCATTTCCCATCACTTCAGAAATCAGTCCTCTTCCCTTCTTACCTGCTGCAGTCCTTACTTTTTATCCAAGACCACCCATTGTACCAGTTCAGTAATGACTGAACTCGCCCAGAATCTCATACAAGGGGAAAGGTGAGTGCAGGCTTCCTTTCTACTTTTCATGTTTCTCATGATCATTTTACAAAAGCATGGGTTAGGAATGGAAGTATGGAGCAGCATTTCCTCATGGACTGAGTCATAAAACATCATCAAGTTTGTATTGCTGTGAGCTCCAAATTGATGTGTTTGCCTAATTTGTCCACAAGAGGGACCTGCTCAAACTTTGCTGGTGCCAGTTGGAAGACTGAATGAGGTGCAGTATTTAGAAGACAAAGGAAACAAAGCCAGAAAATATATTTTGAAATGATTTTCTTCCTGCTGTTTAAATGTAAGTATTTTAGGCAGTTTAAGTAAACATACTAAAAATGGTTTTGTAATAGAATCTCATTTACATAGTTACTGTTCACACACTGCTGTGATGGTAATGGGAAATATACAGCTCGTGCAAATAGCTGTCTTTGAAGCACATATGCAAGGTCACACTATATCCAGATGATTCCAAGCCCTACAGTCAAAATAAGAAGAGTAAATCTGAGATGGTATTTTGTAACGGTCAAGGGCTATATAATGTTAAACTGTGCTCTTGAAAGTTTGTTCTGTTCAATTCAATCTACTGAAGCAGTTCATCAAGACCATAATTACAAATAATGTGAACAAGAAGGGGGGCTAGTAGTTCCAGTCCTCTAACCAAGCTGAAGTGAAAGTATATACAATAATACATGGCATGCTGTGCACATTCCATGTTTGAAGCAACTTGGTATTTTGGAGAGGCTTTGTTGTTGACCTCAAAAATGAAAAAAAACAGGTTGTTATACATTGGTAAATAAAATGTTTTCTTTACTAAATACTTAAAAATGTACAATATGCCATACCTTGTTTTCCTTGGAATGAAAATACATAAGTATGCTCATTTTGATTAAACATGCAATTAAGCACCTGCCAGTCTATTAAATGGCTAAATATTTTATGAATCCAGCTGAGCTGCATTTGCTATGAAGCTGGCACTGGTCCATCCTTTTTAAAACGAATATATTCTGTAATCTCTAGTAACTCTATACTATGGAGATTGAATGTATTTCTGGCTTTATGGCTTATTTCTCTTGTTTTACCATTTCTTTATGGCTTCCCTTCATCTCCAACCTGAAAAGGCTTAATTTTCATGATTATAGGAAAATCTTTAATTTCAAATATAAAAATTTATGCTCTTACTTAATGATTTTCAACCAATAGTAAAAGTCTACCCGGTAGAAAGGATACATTTGCAAATGTTAATTTTGTAGACTGATTAGGTTCATTCTGTCAACCCATGCTCATGAAATTCATCAGCTACCACTGAGTGTTTCCAAAGAAGGGTGTTATGCTGAAAGAACACAAAATGTGTTTTTCTACACATTTATGTTAAACAAAAATGTTTCTAAATACATGATTATGTTTTGACTCTGCTTTAGAATAAATGTGCTAACTGCATAAATGTTAGCATAACTTGCAAAAGATTACACAAAGAGAGTTTTGAAAAGTAGAGGACTTAGATTTTGAACTAGCTGTTACAAGTCTGGAAAGAGACCTCAGAAGTCTTTGTAGACACTTCTCTAAAATGGCAGCTCAAAGTGCAGTGGCAGCCAAACAAAAAGTCAATAAAATATTGGGTATCATTAATAGGGGCTTTGAAAATTAAATGGAGAGTATCATCACGCCATTATACGAATCAATGATGCAGTATTCAATCATCTTGAATATTGTATATATCTGATTTCTGCATCTGAAAAGGGATGTAGTAAAATTCAAAAAGGTACAGAGAAGAGCAACCAAAATTATCAAGGGTATGGAGCTGTTGTCATACCAGGAAAAACTAAAAGGCAAAAGCTCTTCAATTTAGAAAACAGAAGACTGAGACGGTTATGATAGATATCTGTAAAATAATTTGGGGTGTGGGCCAAGTGAACTGTTCAGAAGTCTCAGAATACTAGAATGAGGGGACATCCACTGAAATTATCAGGTGACAGGTTTAAAGCTAACAAGAGAGAGTACTTTTTTTTACTCAACCCACAGGTAACTTGTGAAATTCATTGCCACAGGAGATAGAGGGAGATAGCATAGCCAGATTCAAAAAGGGGCTAGATAAATTCATGGGTGACAGGTCTATTAATAGCTGTTGAACAGAATGGTTGGAGAGGTTCCTCTGGCATCTCAAAACCAATGATGCCAGCGAGGATAATGGACAGGAAATATATCACTCTAGAGCAGGAGTGGGCAATTATTTTGGCTGGAGGGCCACTTAATGAGTTTTGGCAAGCTGTCAAGGGCTGCAAGGGTGACCCTGCCCTTTGACAAATGCCCTGACCCCAGTCACCATTTTGTGACTGGCACTCCATCACCCCATACCTAACCCCTGACTCTTGCCACTGGAAGTCCCTCTTCTTGCCCCCAGAAGTACTCCTTTTGGGAAGGGGATTTGACATCTTGGAACCAAAAAAAATTATATACTAAAATGTGTGGAAGGAAATTTGGGGGGCAAGGTCTACGGGTATGGGGTTTGTGGGGGTGTGGGGGAAGGTTTGAGGGGATGTGGGGAGTGTAGGGGTATGGGGCTTGTGGGGAGAATTGGGGTGTATGGAGGGGGAGGGTGGCTGGGGTGGAGGTGTGGGTGCATGTGTGTGGTGGATGTAGCACTGATTGAGGGCCCCCAGAAGCACAGGTGTGAGTCTGGGGTTTGTGGGCAGTGTGGGGGAGGGTGTGATTGGTGCGGTGTTTGTGGAGTGTGTGATTGTATGTGCAGGAGGGTGTGGTTGTGGGGTTTGAGAGGTAGGGTTTGAGGGTATGATGGGGTGTGCATGGGAGCCCCCTGAGCTGGTCAGCACCCAGAATCCATGTGCCCAGAGGTGCCTCCCCACCACCGCCAGCAACGTACAGCCCATGGTGCCAGTGGGGACCTGTGCATGCAGCCCCAACCTGGCATGCTCTGTATCTGCTCCAGACTCACCCATCCAGGCTAAGAAGTCACAGCAGCAGTTGCTTGGCATACAGAAAAGCAGCCCCTTTCCCTCACTGCCACCACGTCATTCTTGCTGAAGCTGCCCAGAGCCTGCACTGTGCTGGGCTGCCCTGCATCTGAATTTTGGTCGCTGCCACCTCTGGGCTGCCCAGTGCAGCAGCAGTGAATGTGCAAAGCAGCAGCAGGGCAACCCAGCATGACATGGACTCCAACCAACTGCCCGGTGGCAATGAAGGGGAGCAGCCACTTTTCCCCAACACTGACTAACAGTTTCTGCCTTGTGCTGCCATTGCTGCTGCAGCTCAGCCCAGAGAGGCAAGTCTGGAGCAGATAGAGGGCTGGGGATAACAGTAGCAGCAGTTGGAAGGAGCTGCCTAGAAAGGCAATCCCACTGTGGAGCTACTCCAACCCCACTGTGTGTCCAGGGGGTGGCAGGATGCACCGCAGCAGGGTGGCCCCGGGCCAGATAGGACCAAGGGACCCACCGTGGGCTGTAAGAAGCCCCTCCATGAACCATATCTGGCCTGTAGGCCATATTTTTCCCACCCCTTCTCTAGATGTATCCTGTTCAATGCTTTCCCCCTAAAGCAGTGGTATGTAACCTTTTTGGCCTGCAGGCTGGATGGACAGTGCCTAGTCCATCCGCAGGCTGGATTGGGATGATGGTCCTGATTCAGCACCTGGGGCAGTTGTAGAGGGCCCCACTCAGCCATGCAGGGTAGGGGTAACCCAGCTCTGCAGAGAGGAAGGTATCTTGACTTGGCCCCATAGGGGGAGTTGGCTTGTCCAAGCCCTGATCCAGCTGCATGGGGAGGGAGCACTGTCAAGCCCCGATCCAGCCATGCAGGATGCAGAGCTTTGGAATTCAGCAGCAGAGAAGGGGTGGAAGTATTAATTATCACTGTTCCCCCACCACCAATTTTCCTGAATCTTGAGGAGCTCTGTGGGCTATGTGTGACCCACAGGTTGGAGGTTGAGCACTTCTGCCCTAAAGCATCTACTCCTGGCACTATTGGAGTCAGGATACTGGGCTAAATGAACAATTGGACTCAGTATGGTACTTCTTATGTTCTTATTGTCTTATGACTTATCTTCAGATCAAATATAGGGTGACTGTTATGGTAATACTTTGCCTAAAATTTTTGTCAACCACTGAAACATAGCTTTTTTTTCTAAGACATTGTAGGTTAATTACTCTATATATTTGCTTATATTAATCTAAATTTATTTTTATTTAAATCCTAAACAAAAGAATTCCCTAAGATGCACAGCATCTATTTTAAAGGAAGATCCTAAGTCTTATAGCATACTATAAAATTCTTTGTCTCTTTGGAATCCCATGAGGATTGTTTGGATTCTTTAGCCAAACATTGTTAAAGTAAAGATTAAAACTATTATGATAATGACTAAGCTGGTACTGTCATCAGGTGGTGACAACTTCAAAGCAAAGTCAGCCAAAATAATAACTAGTATAAAAGAATAAATAAGAACCTTCTAGGACTAGATATAAGCTTGCTAAAACCCCTAATTTAAAGATTAGATAAGAAACCAAGATTGAAAGATGATGTTTAAATTACACAGAAAAAAACAGAAACAAGACCAAACTGATGAAGAATATTGCACAATTAGAGAAGGAACAGATCACCAGGGAAGAAACAACACACTTGATTTTATGGATCAGCAGAAGTAAAGTGGAATTAAGAATGGGTAGACTGAGACAGAAATTAATTGAGACCTTCCCATCTGGCAAAGCAAAAGTTAGAATTTCATTTCCATCATGGAATCTACCTCCAGCCTCTAACTGTAAGAACCTTAAAAGTGCCTACACAATTTGTCAGGCACTTCAGAAAAGAAATATTTGATGACGCTTATTAAGCTTAGTTTTAAATGGTACCTAAAGGGGAGTTGGACATAGGAACAAAAAGAATTATATTTTGCTGCCATTCTAAAAGGACTTTCACTTAGGCCATAAACAGATGTTACATTTATGCCAGAAGAAAAGCCATTCAAGAGATATCTTGTGGAAGAAAACTGGACCCTCTGCAAGAAGTCAGATGAGGAATATCTCCCTCTTTCCACACTAACTTGAAAGGCTCTATGTTTCTCTTGGGTATGGAGAATAACCACAGTACTCTGCTCTCTCTTCCTCACTCCGTCCCTTTCTCTCTCCAGGGAAGAGGAAGGGAGGGAAAGCAGTGGCTTCCTGATTGGTAGCCTAGGGGCAAGGTGTCAGGGAACTCCAAGGGGAGGGGGGTCACAGGAGAGGTCCAAAATACTGCACCAGGGCTGACTGAGGGGTGGAGAGGAAAGCCTAAGGATATCTGTGAGTAGGGTGGGGTGAATGTGGCCTGGATAGGCAGTGTGCAACATACCAGTTGAGGGCACCTGGTGAGAGGAGGATGGTGTGTGCGTGTGGCCCCAAAGGGGACGGTGTACCCAGTCTGGCCTGGCCTTCATCCAGAGTATCATCACACATTGTCACATCTGCAAGGCATGGGACAGGATCATGTATACATCGCTCATGCACATTTGGGCATACAAAGGGCAGCCTCCCACCTCTTTAACATCCTAATCATTTACCAACAAGGTGTGGCAGGAGAATAAAGTGGGCAGTTTGCCTAGAGATGGGGGCAAGGCCATACTAGTATCGGCCTGGAAGTTGCCCATGTCACATGGTGAATTTAAATGTTTTATCAGAATGATAAACCTGTGTAGGTAAATTCTGTCCTAGTGTAGAGTTCAACTTTATTGACTGGAATAAAAGAGAGTTACCATGATATGACTTGATCACAATAAATAATATATAACAAATAAATAAACAAACAAGTTAATAATAAATATATAATTTGTCATAATAATCCCATCAATAAATTGATTAATCAATTTATTTGGATGTTTGACTTCATTTGGATATTTGGCATTTCAGAAGCATTATTTCTTATTTGTTGGACAAATTAATTAAAGCCAATAAGAAGAGGTCAGGAGTAAGGTAGAAACTCATGGAGACATAAGCGACAACAAAACTGGTTTATAAAAATAAAACAATCCCAGAAAAAAATATTTGTGTTTCAGTAGATGGAACTCCAGTTGA
The DNA here is from genome assembly GCF_052110815.1 of Crocodylus siamensis. NCBI lineage: Eukaryota > Metazoa > Chordata > Crocodylia > Crocodylidae > Crocodylus > Crocodylus siamensis. The sequence continues at coordinate 210,678,788 of NC_143397.1, forward strand.
TGTAGTAAATCCATTTTTAATACCGGATTTGATGAATACTTGATTCCCATGAAATTCTGCTAACTGAATGTTGCCTTAAATATGAATACACTCTTGGTTATGATGAAAACTGGCTAAGCTGAAACAAGACAATGTTAAAAACAGAATAACTTTGATTTTAAGAAAAGGTAGTAATCCCTATTTTCTGGTTTGAGATAAAATTTGTGTACAATATGAACACAGGACTGAGAGTTACAAAACTGCATAAACCCAGATGAAGGGTGGTTGATCCAGATATATTTAAAAATCAAGGCAATGCATATGATCCATTTCACTTATTCAATGATTGGATCTTCCCTTAATTGCAAGTATAACATTAAGTCCCAGTCTTGCAGTGAGAGTCATATAGGCAGACCCTGGCAGCTGAGCAGAACTGTGACTTAACACATCTTTAAGTGCATTTCATTGCAGGACTGGTGTACTAGAAAACAGATTGTGATTTCTCTAAAAGACACAGCTGTGAGCATCCTTTCCTTTTCTTTGTCATGTCCTTGTGACACAGTATTTAGCAGAATGTACAGATTCACTGAAATCCACCAGGCCATGCCATAAGTGCTTCTGTTAGGGCCTCAAACTTGTGATCTCTGGACTGTCAACTGTGCACTTTAGCATGAAGAAGCTGAAGAACAATAGACAGGGAATAGATCATCATTACAGAGACCACTGAATATTAACTCCTAGTCTTTCGAGATGACACATTAATTAAGTTTTCCTGTTGTTGCTCTCTTATCACACTGAATTGTAATAAAGGAAAAAAAAAATCTATTTTAGGGCAGGAGTCAATACTTTTGTTACCATAACAGCATTTCTGAAAATCTTTAATCATCATCTATTCTTAAGTATATCCAATAACCACTTCATGTCTTTTTCCTTTAATCATATGTTCCAAATTCTGTCAAAGGTTATTTCCGTGTTTGGTAGTGTAAGTGGTAAAATGTGTCCCATAGACTAAACTTCATTTCTGAATACATGATGATTAATTATGGGATGTTTTTATGAAAAAAATATAGTAGCCAGTACATTAAGATGCATATCTTTCAAAACTATGCCCTATTTCTTACCTATAAAATAAAATAAGCATCATTTTTACTCAAACTTATGACAAATTTGTTATAATTTTCCATGTATAGAATCTGTTTACTGGGCAGGGGGAGGGTGTCTTTCATTCATCCCCTCCACTCTTGCAAGGGAGTAAGCAAGGGAATGCAGGTTGTGTGGGGAGGTCAAGCAGCTTGCCCCCTGCTTGCGCCTGCCCCCCTGCCATCTCTGCCCCCTGCTTACTCCCCTGAAGGCTATTGTTCCCCCTATCACCCCCAGCCTCTGCTCATTCTCTCCCTCATCCCCACTCCCCCCATACCTTTGATCCATGCTGGCAGTCTCTATCCATATTTTAGCTTGAGGCATGGAGTACAGCCCCAGCTCCACCCCTACCTCTGTAGCAGCTTTGAGGGCTGTGCGCCACTACTGTGGGCTAGACTGGGGCTGAACTTAGTGCCCCTGGCTGCAGCGTGAATGGAGCCTTTAGCATGAAACAAGATAAAGGGTGGGGAGAGGGGCAGGAATGGGAGCAAAGGCCACATGGAGGGGGTGGAAATGGGGAGGAAGTGGCTGCATGGGGTTGCAGGGAGATAGCAGGGTGCAGGGGCAGTAGGGGGTAGGGGCAGGGAGCAGCTGTGACTATAGCCCTGAGCTCAAATAGGAGTTGGAACTCAAGCTGCAGCAGCTGCCTGTCCCTCCACCTCCCCCCTGCCCTGCTCTCATAGGTGATTCTAAGACAAGGGACTTTTCCCCCATGTTAAATGTGGGGAAAGGACCTTGCCTTAAAATCAAGTAAATACAGTAGATTGATATGACTCATCAGTCATCTTTTATATTTTTGCCAAATTTCAGTGCAAAGCTGTGCATACAGATGCACACAAATTAAAAAACAAAGGGTACTATTTTCTTATTTAAAGGTTATGTACAAACAATGATAGTAGGGCTGTGGGGAGGAATGTCATGAAATCAGCGACATATTTTATCTCTCTTCCTCATTCCTTTGTGTGTGTCAAATATTGGTTCATTAAAACTAAAAGAAGGTGACAACACTGAGTAAAGATGTATCAACAAAAATGATGGAAGACTTGAAATCTTCTCAGTTTTATAAATAATAGTTTTCTCCTTCTCCTTTGCTTTGGGAACTGACATACTTTAGAGGGCCTGTTCCATTCTCATGCACAAAATAGTTCTGCAAATGTAGAGAGTAATGAAAAAGAGAGGGGAATGAGTTATGAAGAAGTATTATCAGTGCAGAGGCAGAAAAGCATCTTGGAGTCATCCCTACGAAGACAGGCTACAGGACCTGAACCTGTTCAGCCTCCACAAGAGAAGGCTGAGCGGGGATCTAGTGGCCTGTTACAAACTAGTCAGAGGGGACAAGCAGGCATTGGGGGAGTCCCTGTTTCCTCGAGCACTACCAGGAGTGACTACAAATAATGCTCACAAGCTGGCAGAGGGTAAATTCAGATTAGACATCAGGAGGTGCTACTTCATGGTCAGGGCGGCTAGGATCTGGAACCAACTTCCAAGCAAAGTGGTGCTGGCTCCTACTCTGGGGGCCTTTAAGACAAGGCTTGACAATCACCTTGCTGGGGTCGTTTGACCCCAGTAATCTTTCCTGCCATGGCAGGGGGTCGGACTTGATGATCTGCTCAGGTCCCTTCCAGCCCTACTAACTATGAAACTATTTGTGGAAGTTGGAAGTTTGAGTTGCTTATCATTGTAATGTCATTGCCAAGCTGGAAGAACAACTAAAAAAAATCTTCCTTAAAGTTGCATTTTCTAAAAGTTTTCAACATAAAATAACGTGAAAGTGCAGTGATATATTTTAATAACATCAAATCCTTCCAGGGATTTGGGGAGTGGAGAAAGGCAGGAAGGAAATTTTTTTTTTGTAGCTTATTGGTAGACTTTTTGGTTAATTTCTTCACACACTGGTAAAGTATTTCCGGGTACAGGTTGTTCCCAGTATGAGGCTGCTACCACCCTGCTCTGCCATCCTGCAACAGCCAGGTGGAGCTCCAGGCTCCTCCAGGTGCTAATATGGGGATTGGCAAGGGGTTGGTTCCAATGCGTATAGGGCTAGGAGAGCTCTCCCGGTTGCATTGGCAGGTGTCTCCTGGACCTGTGCACATCAGGAGAGGACCTGATATGCATGGGGCCAGGAGACAGCTTCCTGGCAGGGGGTTTTCTGGAAGCTGTCCTGGGTATGGGACAGCTACCAGTAAATCTCCTGCTGGGCAAGGGAGCACAGAGCTTGCCAATAGCTGCCCTGCTTGGCACAGAGCTGGCTGCTTTGGGCAGTGGTTTGGGGCTGGGAACCCATCCTGTCCACCGGAGCAGCTCTGTACCTATTCCCCAGAGCAACTCTGTGCAGTGTGCTCCTGACTGCACTGGGGAATAAGAACAGGCTGAGAACCATCACAGGAGCAATAGTGCCTCCTCAAGGAAGCAATCCTCTCTGAACAAAAGAAGCCATTCCCATGACATCAAGAAGTGGGAAGGGAGCCAAGAGACCTGCTTGGCTCAACAAGGAGATTAGAGAACTTTTGAAAAAGAAAAAGGACACATATAAGCAATGGAAAGAAGGACCAGCAACCAGAAAGGAGTTCACGTATATAGCCAGAGTCTGCAGGTATGAGATATGGAAAGCCAAAGCAGGCATGGAGTTCAGGCTAGCATCCAAAATTAAGGACAACAGAAAGTCCTTCTACAGGTAAATGGGGAGCAAGAAGAAATCAAGCACCTCTGTGGGACCTCTACTGAATTCAGAGGGGCAGCCCAAAGTAGATCCCTACGAAAAGGCAGAGCTCCTAAATGGCTCCTTCACGTTGGTATTCCAGAAAGCTAACAAGAACTGTGCACCTGTCCAGAGACCCAGGGAAGATGGGGAAGCCAACAGACAACATGAAATCAGCCCCAACCAGGTAAGGGTCCTCTTAGAACAATTAGACATTTTGAAGTCAGATAGGCCAGTCGACCTACACCCAAGAGTCCTAAAAGTACTGGCTGAACTCATAGCAGGGCCCTGGGTGAAGATATTTGAGAAGTCGTAGAACACAGGAGTGGTCCTGAACAACTGGAAGAGGGTTAACATAATGTTCATCTTTAAGAAAGGAAGCAGGGATGACCTTGCAAACTATAAGCTGGTCAGTCTGACTTCAGTCCTAGGAAAAACCTTTGAAAAAAATTATTAAGGAGGCCATCAGTCACAAGCTAGCAACTGACAGGTATTAAGAAACAACCAGAATGGCTCTGTGGAGGGTAAATCATGCCTAACAAACCTGGTGTCCTTTTACGGCCAGGTAACTAACCAGCTGGACAGGGGATATGAGGTAGACATCATTTACCTGGACTTTAGTAAGGCCTTTAACTCTGTCTCCTATGAAATTCTCTCAATTAAACTGGAGGGTACTGGCCTGGACCAGCCTACAGTGAGCTGGCTGGGCAACTGGCTTAGAGACCAGTCCCAGAGAGTTGTAATTGAGGGAATGACCTCATCCTCGAGGACTGTCTCCAGCAGTGTCCAACAGGGATTGGTACCTGTACTTTTTAGCCTATTCATTAATGACTTTTATGCAGGGGTGGAATGCTCTATGAGTACGTTTGCTGACGACACCAAGCTATGGAGAAATGTAGCACACCAGAAGATAGGGTAAGGATCTAGGGTGTCCTAGACACACTGGTTCTATGGGCTGATCAGAATCAGATGAGGTTCAACAGGGAAAAATGCTGGGTCCTCCATCTGGGTAGGAGCAACCTTCACCATATCTATAAGATAGGCAGCAGCCCACTGGCTGGCACAGCACCTGAATGGGACCTGAGGGTCCATCCACAATTGACCAGAGGATGTGGTCAATCCACAATTGACCAGAGGATGAATATAAGCCAACAGTGCAATGAAGTCGCCAGCAGGGCAAATAGAACGCTGGCATGCATCAGCCATTGTTTTGCCAACAGATCCAGAGAGGTACTTCTCCCTCGCTACTCAGCATTAATGAAGCCACAACTGGAGAACTGCATCCAGTTTTGGGCACCGTGCTTCTAGAAGGAGGCAAACAAGCTGGAGAGGGTGCAGAGAAGGCCCACCACTCACATGATCAAGGGCCTGGAGGGTAGGCTCTATGAGGACAGGCTCCAGGAGTTGGGCTTGTTCAGTCTGAGCAAAAAGGAGGCTGAGAGGTGACTTGATAGCCACCTACAAGTATGTCATAAGGGGGCATCAAGATCTGGGGGAGCAACTCTTCAGGGAGGCACCCCTTGAGAAGACAAGGACCAATGGTCACACACTCCTGGCAGAGGTGGTGCAGTTGCCATCCTTGGAGGTGTTCAAGCGGAGGCTGGATAAGCACCTTGTTGAGCTAATTTGAGCTCATCAACCTTCTGCCTATGGCAGGGGACTGGACTTGATGATCTTCCATGTCCCTTCTGGTCTACTGATCCTATGATTCTATCTGTGTGCTAGGAGCCAGAACAGAGAGCTCCCTGGTCCTGGTGCCAACCAGTGCCCAGCAGCTGGGGAGAGCCAGGAGCTGAGCAGCAGTAGGACCAGAGACAGAGAGCTCCCATCCTATGTGACCCCCCTGCTACCTAGGCTGACCAGGAGCAAATTTATTCCCAGTCAGCATCTACATGAGTAGATTAGCTAGCTGTGCAATAGCCTAATTTACTCTGCAGTAGATGGCCTGCATGTGTAGATGGTAATGCTTTACTGCACAGTAGATTAGTCTACTGCACAGTAAATTGTCTCTTGTAGAAACACCCAGTAATACCAGCATGGGGGGATATAGCACACACTGACTTCAGAGAAGAAATTCCTGTTATATCCCAAGTCCTTTTCAGTTTAGCTTCTTATATTGCCCCCTACATCATTATATTTGAGTATTTGATATCTGGTTGTAATAGAATACTGAAAGGAATAGAATGGAACAGCACAGGAGTAAAATGGAAAAATATGTACACTGTAGCATTCTCTTAGGCTATACCTAATAACTACGCATATTTGGCAATAAATTAATGAATTAAGAAATACAAATGTGCAATTAGTCCTTAATGGTAAGGTAAAGGAATGGATCTTAAACCTCAATTTCTGAAGAGGGCTGAAAAGGATCATTTAAGGTAGTTGAAATAGTGTATCAAAATGATGGGAGAAGTTAAAAATAGAACCAAATAATTGATTAGAATGCAAAACCTGAATTAGGCCTCACTTAGCCTTTTTTCCTGTATCCCAGATGAATAGTTTAACTACACAGCTGTTGACTGTTCTGAGGCTGGTCTCTCAATTTCTCCTACTGGAGCTGTTTCAGTTTATATAAATATATATTTATTGAAGTTTGGTGTCTCAATCATTTCTTCCTGCTCAGCTGTGTATATTTCAATGCTTCAGGCACACACACGAGAAGTAGGAGACTGATTCAAGATTCTGAGTGAGAGGCAACAGAGTAGAACCATTGTCTGCCATTCTGTCCCATCCTGTTTTTAACCAAACGTTCTGGCCTGGTTTCAAATCAGTATGTATGTCCCTATGGAAAGTTTGGTTTCAAAGTCAGCAAGCAAAGTTAACAAGCTTTGTCAAAGTCAGCAAGCAAAGTTAACTCTATCCTGAGTCAGGGGGTACATCTACACAGCTTGAGGCAGCTCCATGCTGAAACATGCTACACTGGGTTTCCAAATGCTAACACCCAAATTCAAAGCAGAATTTATGAGCCCATGCTGCCCTAACATGATTATACTTCTGCTTCTTTAGAAGGTAGCACATGATGAGCCAGCATTGTCTGTCTTATGGCATTGTCTTGCACCATAGATACACCCTGAAGCTCTCACTTTAAGTTTCTTAGATACCTAACACCCATTGCTTTCCTTAGGAATTAGGCAACTAAATACCTTAAAAATCTGAGCTCCTTTGAAGCAGCTTTCTACCTTGAGGTCAGCTTGCCCATATTTTTCACTCCATTTCTCCCATAGAATCCCATGTTCTCTCTAAGAATTATTTTTCTATATTTTTCTCACTAAAAGTTAGACAGGAATAAGAGTTCACACTAGTATTTTTTGAGAATAGTAGTTTTCAATTACACTTTAGACCAGTTTATAAAATAACTTGTTCTCTTTTTCTGAGTCATTTTCCACTGTGGCCAAAGTAGGAATTGTCCCTTGAATATATAATTATTATGAATATTACTTAGAAAGTGGAATGCCAGTGATGCCTCAATCTTTCAGTGTTATCAGCCAAAGGTTATTTGTGTGTCTTATTCCTATGGTCCACATAACTGTAATACAGCTGAATGGTTGATATTTGACTCTTTATATGAGAAGGTCATTAATGGCTTTCCTACCTTCCATCACATGAAAAGGAACAACAAGGAAAGACCTTTCAACCACTGGCAAGTTGAATGGTTGTTTGTCCTTCCTATCATCCTTGACTATGATGTAGTTTATTTCTGGATACTCTGAAACCCTGTGTTGAATCCTCAGCTGATGGAAATCACTGTAGCAATATTGACTACACGGGAAGTATGTTAATTTACAACTGTTGAGTATCTAAGCTTCAGTGCCTTTCCATTCTGGATAGGCCTTAAATTTCCTGCAGCATTTTCAGAGGGGTTTCTTCTTGTTTACTCAGCGAAACTTTTATTTACCTTTCAGTCTTGTAGAATTTGACAATTTTTGACTTTGCTGCTATGGATTCGCTTTTCTCCATTGTAGAGATGGTTATACTTAAGATGTACCATCTGCATTGTGTGGGAAACTTTTAAAGGTGTTAAACAAATTTAAGAAATTAGCATCCCTTTCATTTAATTTAGACCAAATTTTGTCATCTGCCATGCAAATATTCATGCTAGAAATGATAATACTGATGATGATACAAATTCAGAATAACTGGAGGGAAATGTAGGCCTCTCTTCTCATGTCTTCTTTTTTACTACTGAGTTCCAAATCATCTCATGGTAGCAAAAAGGTCCGGTATCTACCTTCTGCCACTTTACTTTTCAGCTGTATTACGTAACTACCCTGAAATCCTCTTGTCACTCCTGTCTCTTCTCATTGAATGGAGTGTATCTTGGTCCTTCCCTTCAAGATAACATCAAAAGAATTATACTGTTTAGGTTTGACAGAGAATAAAAAAAGTAATATACTGAAAAAAGAGCAGAAAAGAAAAGTATTATGGTTAGTACAAGGAACAACAAGATGATTGTATTAGAGAGAGAAACAAAGTTTTGAGAGTGATAGAAATGCACAAGGAAGGAAGAGTTCTGGATTAGAGAGTAGTGGGGTATCTACACGTGTAATTAATGTGCATGAATTTTCTGCAAAGAAAATTCAGGCTTATTAAAATGTCTCAGTACGCATATCTACATGTGCACCGCTGTCAGGACCAAATTTGCTCCCAAAGAGAGCAGTACAGTTCAGGGCTGCTCATGTCCTCCTGCCCTGCTCTGCCCCACTGCAGCAGCTGAGGGCAGGTCCAGGCTCCCCTGCGTGCCAGTCCCAGGCTGGTGAGGGGCCTGGGCTCTGAGGAGTAGGGGACAGCACCAAGCCATGTGGAGCCTAGGATCACAGCCTGGCCTGATGACACTGGCTTGAGGTGAAGCCCTATACAGGAAACCCTCGCTATTCACAGGCTTAGCATTCACAGTTTAAAATATTTGCAAATATCGAATCTGCATCTTAAATACACTTACAGGAGCTCCTTGGGAGCTCTGTGCTGCCGGGCACCCAACACTGCCATCACACTCCCACCACTGCCACCGTGCTCCCACCATCACCAGCACAGCTGTGTCCCCCCCAGCCACCGGAGGCACTGCGTTCATGAACGCAGTGTGCATGAACGCAGTGCCTTATTCATGGATTTTGCCATTTGCAGGGATCTCAAGAATGTATCCCCCACAAATGGTGAGGATCTCCTGTATTGAAGCTTGGGATAAGCAGCGCTGGAATTGGGGGACAGATGCAGAGGGTGAAGCAGTGCTGGGGACCGGGGGTGAGATGCAAGGGAGAAACAGCACCATTCTCTGGTGCTGTTTCTACCTTGCATTTCCCACCACCCCCAGTCCCCAGTACTGCTTCTCCCCTCCTCAACCCCCGTGTCTCCCTCTCTGTCCCTGGGACTGCTCCCTCCTCTTACCCTGCACCTCTGCTCCAGTTCCAATGCTGCTTATCCTCTGGGTCTTCCCCTGGTCCCTGTGGTGCTCAGCTCCCTGCTCCCCCAGGTGGAGAGTAAAAGCCTACTGGCACATGTAGCCTGGGTAGCAGCAGGACTGAGGGGACAGGGGAGCTCCTGCTCCCCACTCATGGCTGGGGGGAGCTGGGAGTTGATCAGCACCAGATCCATAGACAGCTCTCTCCCCTGCCTGTGTGGCCTTTGCTGCCCAGGCTGACTGGGAACAAATTGCACTACTGCACAGTAGCTAATGTACCATTAATCCAGTGCCTATATTTGTTGGTACTAGCAAACAGTTCATTAGCCTAACTTACTGGGCAGTAAGTCCTGTGCATGTGTAGACACTGACACTTTATTGCATATTAGTTTAGTCTAATGTACAGTAAAGTATCTCATATAGATAAATCCAGTAAATGCACGCCTATATGTGCATTTACACCAGCTTAAATTTACTGCATAGTAAATTACTGAGCAGTAAGCAAGAGTAGGCTGGTGTCTACACATATAGGCAACCTGGGACTAAATTTAGTGCCAGGTCAGAGCAGCATGCCATATACCCCTGTGGCCACCAAGGGGTGTTCCAGCCTCCAGTCACATGGCTGCCAGCCCTTGAGACTAACTTTAGTCACAAGTTGAAGCCAGAGCTGGCTGCTAGCACTTGGGACTAACTTCAGTCCTAGGTTGAAGCCAGGAGAGGTAGCCAGTCTCCTAGAGTCTGGGCAGACACAACAGGGAGGCCCCCTGGGTTTCTGTGTAGTAATGCATCTACACATGCATTACTGTGCAGTAGCTAATTGGCATAAATTTGATACCGGCATGATGCAGGTTTCACACTTATGCTCAAGTTAGCATAAGTCACCATATTTACTGTGCAGTACAGGCATGCACATGTAGATGTGTTCCCATACTGCTCAGTAATTTTGGTTACTGTGCAGTAAATGCGCACATGTGGATGCACGGAGTATGTAGTAAACATTTGTATTGTTGAACAAAAATTATGCTTATATGCCAGCCTTTTTAGGTAATGGAGGCTATTCATAGTCAGTGTCAGTGTCTTTGCAAATCAGAGGTTGTTAACCATGGTAGTGTGAAGTCAGGGAGAAGGTAGGGCAGGATAGGACCATAGGGACTAATTGGTTTAGAGAGGCATGAGCCTACTTTGTCAGCTATCTACTTCTTTACAACCAAGGGTCCCTAAGTTTAAGACCCTGAAAGTCCCATTTTTTGGCATTAGATTTGCATTCTTTAATAGTTCAGAAATTTATTTTAGATTCACCTTACTTAAAATGGTTTGATAATATTGCAATGATCACAAACTGTTTTTGCCCCCCTATGTCTAGAAAAAGCACATCATCATTCCTGCTTCCTTTCTGTCCCTTGATGCTTTTGCTTTTGCGGGATCAGAATCAGTACATCAAACCTTATGCCCCAGCACACGGTATACTTAAGATGTGATTAATCAGTTAATGTCTTAAGTCTTTGGTTTTCAACCTTTTTTCATTTGAAGACACCTAAAAAAAATTTGAATAGAGGTGCAGACCCATTTGAATTTTAAGTTTGGGTATTAACATACTTTTGATTTATCACAGACATCTTTTGCAAACCCCTTAGACATAGGCTGCTCCCCAGACCCATCTCATCAACATTATATCATCTGGCAGTGAAGCAGTTAAGCAAAAGCACCCTATTACTAATGAGTGAGTATCTCCTTATTGATTTAAATAGCTCTGAGCATATAGAAATATTTGAAAATAATTCAGAATTAAATTCCCAACACAAGGTAGAGGTTTAAAAAAATGTATTCCTATTTTATTAGCATAAATAACTACTACAAAACTCATTTGTGTTCACATAGGGGCCTGTTTCATATTCAGTCTTTTGGAGAAAATAAAGAAAACAAAAACCTTCTGTTAATTTAGTCTTAAGATGCTATAGTTAGTAGTTGAAGAATCAACCCAGAATATGTCTAGTCCTCTTATATGCCTATTCCTAGAGCCTCTCAGTGAAAAGTTAAGGCTTCTTGTTACACAGGCAGGTACTTCTGCAAGATCTCTTCCATGTACATTACTTTGCTCAAGGCATCCTTAGTCTCAAATGAATTAAATAATAAAAAAAAGTATTCTTATACTCCACTGATTCCTTATCCTGGTTGAGTTTTATTAGAAGTGCACAAATGCTGGAAAAATTTAGAAAGATTCATTTGCTCTCTAGGCTTTGTGGTAGAAAAAATAGTGCCATTAGCATCTCCCCTGGATTTTAGGAGAATGGTATTACCCTGGCTTTCACTGAAAGATTGCTGGTTACCTTCTGTCAGTGAGCAACTGTCTCACTGTGAAGCAGAAGCAAAGCCTCCTCTCTCCTGCGTGCAAGGCAGTTACTTCTTAGAAAGTGGGATTTCTTCAGAATGACTATGTACAAGAGCAAACGCAGAAACCAAAGATGTAAGTAAATTATAAACCCATTTTATATGCATCTGTTCATTGAGAAAGGGAAAAAAATCTTCAGTTTTATTGAAAATCATATTTTACTTTTCCCTACACTAGTCAAATAATAGCAGAACAGCACAAATGGGTTTTTTTGCTACTGCTCATACCGGAGTATCTATATGTTAAGTGCATGAAAGATCTTTGAAAAGAAAAATTAGCTGGCTTGTTACTATGGAAACCCTTAGTAAGTGACTGCTTTATAAAATCAACAAGGAACTAGAGATCAAATATTAACTTTGGTCCAGCTCAGCATCCTGTATTCTGAGCACAGTTCTTGGCTAGTTAGATCCTTTGCCTCCACAGGGTTAGCACAATTTCACTTTGTGAAATGTCTTGGCTAAATTGATTTGGCGAGCTTTGAAAGGCTAGAGGTGTTCCAACTTCCATAGCAGTTGCTTTCCACAATTTGAACTTTCAGAAGACAGATGTTGGTATAACTTAAACGCAAATAGAATGTGCGTGTGTTTTGCAATATATGCGAAATTTAAACCAGCCTGAAGTTTCATTACCGTGCAAAATTCTTGACTTTCCAATTAAAGACCTGCCTGACTACTTACTATGGAATCAGTTAAAGGATTTTCATTACGTATTAGTCACCTTTGCATAATGCTTTGAAGGAGCTGAGTCAAGTGAAAATACTGTGCTAGGGGTCAGGGCATAAAGTAGTATTATAAGTACTACTATAAGTAGGGTTGAAGTGAAGCCAGAAAAATAGGTGGAGAAGTAATTTGGAGAGGAACCTATACCGGAACCCATACCATTTACAAGTGGCCTTAACGGCATGTGGAGGGAAAATAGCAACAAAACACAAGGCAAATACTAAGGCTATTGAAAGTCTTGTTGCAGTTTTGTGGTTCAGGCTGATTCTAGCTTTGCCACTGATCTTTCTTGGAGCCAGTTTTCAGCCACTAGAGTTTAAGTTCTGTACAGGCCTCCAGTTTTTTTCTGTTCTGCAGCCAAACTGATAAGCATTATATGAAAAGTTTCTGTGATACCTGACAATGGCTAGTAAAATCCAGAAATAGAAATCCATCTTCCTTTTCACGTATTCACATGAAAAGAACCACTTTAAACTCTCTCCTGAGAGCTGCATAGAGGGGGAAAATAATCACAGGGTTATAACTTAGGCTTATTGCAGTCATAACATGGCTTCTTATTTCCCATTTTGTTTAATGTGTCAATTAAACAAAAATAATTTTATCACAGGATCATGAGCACTTTCATAAAAATGCAAAGACTCCAAATATGTCAGGCAAATATTCCAGCCTTTTTTACAAGGCAGGAAAGATAGTGGTGGGAAGCTATTCATTCCCTTCTCTCTTTTCCAGCTCTTTACTAGATTATATATAGTTTTTGGCAGAAAAAAATTAAAAATGGCTGATTACATTCACGGCAGGCATAAAAAACGCGATAAAGAGCAAGGGATCTTTAACAAAACACTTTTCTTTTGACATTTGTTTCTGCTGTGGAACAGAATGAGAACCATCACCCTGTTATGTAAGGTCCAGTGCAAATTTCAACAAGAAACAATTGATACGTCTTCCTCTGGACAGAATAATAGCACTGTGCCCCCTTGTGCTCCAGTCTACCTAATTTATACGAATTACCTAATTTTTAGTTTCATTGGAGTACAGTTGAAAACCTTGTAAAAAACATGTAAGGAATGCATTTCTTAACTGGGTGCATCTTTTTGATAAAGGAAAATCAATTTTTTGATAGGAGAAAATTATGAAATGTACCTAGTCAGATGAATAATTACACCAGTGACTGTTGAAATGATTTTGTGAGAAAACTAAGTAAGAGTGAGCATGTAATTTTATACTATTAGAAGGGATCTTACTGTAACTGTTGTCCTAATACCAAATATCAATTATATGTAAGCAAGCCCATTATTTAGAAGCTGCAAAAGACCCATATAAAATGTTACTAGAGAAACAAAATGATACTTTTATAAACCTTACAACCCAAAAGCAATCAGAAGGGTACAGTTCATAAAAAATAGTTATCTTGAAACAACATAAAAAAATAACAGGACTAAATACTTATCAGAATTATATTTTTATCTATTTCTTACAGTGATTTCTTTTGTTTTTTAAGTGAAGCACATATTAACCTTTGAGCCCTATTTGTCAGTCCTCCAAAGATAAGAAGGAGCAACTTTCATAAAATGAGCTAATACATGTTAGAAAAGGTTGTTTTAGTCTGGTTTTAAATGAAAGCATTTTGAATATCTGGCACAGAGGGCAAGAAGCTTTGAGGTTTTCCTGTTCATTAAGTCCTGCATCTGTCTGCTAAATGCTGAATATCATTTTCAGTGTTGCTTTTCCAAAGCTTTCTTGAAGTATGAAGGAAAGTGCTATCAAGTCATTTCTGCTTCATACCATTTGAAAGCATGCTGATTTAGAGAAAGAGAGGAGGAGAGATAGAGAAAGACTTTAAGAAAAATGTAGCCATCTGCAAGGTGTACTGCTTGGCACTTGCGCATCACTTTATTTCTGTACATAAAACCCATATTCATATTTCATTTTGGTTGCAAGATTCTTGTGCCAATATAAACTTAGGTATTTGGATAGCTTTTGTTGTTAATTGTATTGAAATAAACTTTTGAAAACTTCACTGTTGGGATGCCCTTTAATTCAGATCTTTTACTTGCAAAAAATAGCATTACACATGCAATGAGAGCAAATAAGTGGAATACAATAAAACAGAATTACTTTGTTTACTTATAATGTTGTAAATCATATATCCTGCTCAGGGGATTATGGCTAATAAGAATTGGGAGAAAATGCTGTAGTGTTTTTTATGCAAATAGGTAAATGAATTATATATATGCACAAATTTATAGCATCCTTTGTCTGAATGACAAGAAAGAATATTGGATTACTATTGAGCCAGATAAAATATCTGGCTACTTCTAACTTTTCCAGTGACTGAACATATTTAGAGATTTGGCTGGTTACAGCAAATATTACAATATAAGCACTGATATCTATGGACCTCTGAGATAACATCATAAAACATCGGTGTTTAAATCTGTTAAGTCTTAGTAAGTGTGTATTATCATGGCACCTATGAATCTTAGTCATGGACCAGGACTGAACTGTGATAGCTTCTGTTCAGAAAGAACAAATCGTGGTTTTTGTCTTAAAGAGATGGCATGGCATGTAATTATTGCATGAATTATACTATATAATTTTTTGTACACAGGAAAACACAAGTTAACAGTGGAGCTATGAAGCAGTACCAGCAAACTAACTGTTGTGAGGTTTTTTGTAGACATCCTAGGAAGCAAGAGTTTAAAAGAAAATTTTGAAGAAGAATAAAGTGGGCAGATGGGTATTGGAATGAGAGAGAACAAGAAGGATTTTTGATTGAAAATTTGACAAGTGGGTAACAGTAACTAGTATCATGTGTCAAAGTAGAGATGATAGTCAATACCTCAATACTTAGGTAGGATTAAAGAGTGCGACAAGTGGAGAAACTGGAAAATGAAAAGAGCACTTTACGTTGGGTGCAGTAGAGAAGGGGGAGCCATCAGAGGGATACAAAGAGAATGGAGACTTGTTCAAAGCAGTCTAGGAAAATTAGCTTTGCACAGCAGCATTCTCAGTGGATTAGTGGGACTCGATTGTGTTGCTGAGGCCAAAGCAAAGGATGTTGCAAAATAATTAAACAAGAGCATGTAAGGGCTGAGTTTTAACTGTGTGGATAGAAAAGAAAAGCCATGATTCAAAGATCTTATGCAGAAAAAATTACAACTCTTAGTTCAGAAGCAAGGAACTAAAAAGAGGTAGTTGAAGACAATGCCCAGGTTATGGACCTAAATAAGAAGCAGGTTAGTGTTGTCTAGACACAAGAGTCAGAGGTAGGTCTGAGTCATCTGCACAGCTCATAGCTAAATTTATGTTTGCAGATGAGCTTCTGTAGAGATAAAGCAGAGGGGAAAAGAGTCAAACTAATAAAGATGAGTTTCATAGTTTGTAGGATCGGAAGGGACCTGAGTAGATCATTGAGTCCAACCCCTTGCCATGGCAGGAAAGAGTACTGGGGTCAAACGACCCCAGCAAGGTGTTCATCTAGGAGTTATCTGTTGCCCCCTTCAACATTGTTTTTTTAGTTCTCAAAAAGACATGTCTGTCGTGATATCACTGTATACGGACTCAGGGCTTTATGTCCTGTTGACATTCACCTGCCTTTCTTATGTAAGACAGACGCCAGTCAGCCCAATTAGGTTGGTGTTCCTCTCTACTATCTTTCCTGCCATGACTTTGTTGATTTGATTGAACTGGGGAGGGGTGGTGATTCCCTGACCCAGAATTGACTATCACCTGCCAAAATGCAAGGGCAAGCGAAGAAAAGAAAAAAGAAAAACCTCTTTGCCCAAAAACATGAAAAAAACCCCCAAGACATGATGTCTATTCATCTACCTTTTCTCCATGCAGTTGGGGTACATAGTAGTTGCCCCATTCCCCTTTTCCTACAGTCAATATGCTCTTGGTTGCTGAAACCGCGATTAGGCTTTTTTTTTCCTCTCCCCTCAATGATTGACATCCCGCCGGCACTATTAACCATCTGTAGCAGCCAATTAACATGGAACTGTTTTTGTTTTTTGTCTCCAAGCTCCTCCAAGCTCTATAGACCTTATGGATCTACTGCCCTGTTCCCAGGGACTTCAGTCCTGACCAGCAAATGGGCGTTTGTCCTCACTGCCGACCTCTCCTTCTCTCCTTTACTTCCCCCCTTTACGCCGATGCCCCTGTGCAGGAATAGTTCACAGAGGCTTAATTAAACCAATCCAGTTCACCTGCTGAGCAGATAAGGCTACATCCAGGTGGATTGGAAAGGTCCTCCAGAGTGTGGCCATGCTGCTGTGGCTAGACAGACCCCTCTGGCTGAGGATTTTCTCCAAGGAGGTATCTTTGGAGAAAATCCACAATATCATGCCTGACTAATAACAGTAATACATTGTGAGGCATCACAATAGCAGATAGAAACAACAAACAGTGTTGCTTTTAAATCAGGGCTGTCAAACATGGCCCATTCAGTCTGGCCTACCAGACTACCAGCGGGAAGTTAGGGACATATCTGTGATTGTGTGGCTGACTACAGTATCTGAAGCCTTTGAGCCCCAGTGGATGTGATGATTGGTTGTAGGAGTGTAAGCAAGAACTAATACAGCTCCAATCACATTCTAGCTGCTTGGCCCATCACCACTGCCATGGCCTCAGGTCCTCAGCTTCCCACTCTATTGCCACCCTGTGCTGGAGCTGCCACAACTACCGCCACTGCCCTGTTCCCCATGCCAGAACTAGAGCTTCCATCACAGCACAGGGCATGTGGTGTCACCTGGCATATGGCTAGCAGTGAGAGCCAGAGCTGTACAATCTCAGTAGAAACCTGGGATGCCAGGCAGTTTGAAGGGGCAATTGATGCCAAGCTCATTGATGTCAATAAGCAGATTCCTGTTGTCATCTAGTAGATTTAGAATTGGACCCCCACTGAATGAATGCCTTCTACATCTGTCCCCCTTTCACTCATTAGAGATTGATTACTTAAAATACTGTTACAATTGTCATTACAATTAATGGTCAATATGCTATAAACAGGTCTTATCAGTAGTGTAACTTGGGGGTAACTGAGGCACCAGGTTGGGGTGTCAGAATGACAGCCCCAAAGGAGCCTGTGTCACTACTGCAGTCCATGCTAGGAGAGCTTGCACTGAGCCAATAGTAACCCACACTGCCATTGCCACAAGGAGGTAAGCACCCAGTGCCTTGGGTGCCAAAATTTACATTTCTGGTTCTTATTACTTATGGTTCATACTGATGATTTAAGTCATCCCTTTTTTTTTTAGTGTTTCAATAGATCTTGACAAAGTTCACCTATGTAAATTCACCTGGGTCTAAAAGTCTTTCAAAATTCAGTTTCCCAGACATCTTTGTCTTTATTCAGGATCTATGTTCTTTAACAGTTACAAAACATAAAGTATTTCTTTCCTAAATGTTATTTATGTAGTATATGAACTCTTATTCAGAATGATGAAATCACAGTGATCCAACTGAGCATGCAGATGAGCTAGAGGCTGACTAGTAAGATCCATGATACAAATTCACTTCACTTGGAAATTCATAATCTTTCCTATACTTGCCACCATTTTAATCACAAGCCTTTCCAAAGTGCCATCCTATAGGAATAATTTCCTTGTGCATATGGCAAGCAAGAAAAATATCTGTGCTAGGAGCCATCAGCTTTAGTGTCGTACTTAAGCAGGGGATGATTCTACGGACTTTTGGATTTGCATAAGACTTGAAGACTTTTGTTTGGGATTATACTTTATGGCAGAAAATTTCTTTCTGTTCTGGTTGCTCTATATTTAGGGAGTGTATATATTGCCTTGTTATTTGTACCTGCCAAATTCATTCTAAATGGCTTTCCCCTTAAGCCTTGCTCTCCATTCTCCAGTCCTGTTTTTCCCTGCATACAGAGTGTTTTGAGAATGTGCTTATTCTATAGTTTTGTGTTAAATAAGGCAGATAGTTCCTTGCTGTAGTAAAAAATGATTATATAATGAAATCACAGAGTACTGTTTATCTTTGGTTTAGTCTACACTAAATTGAAAGGCATGCATTAATTGGAGTATATTTGTTCTTTGCTGTCAAGTTTTCTTGTCATGTTGAAGAAACAATACATTCTTATATGCTTATAACGTGCACTGACAGGTTACATAAGGTTCCAGTTTTAAAGCACATCATGTGCTACCCATATTCTTTTACAGACCTAGGCTGGAGTTTGGTCTGTATCTTCATGCAGCTCCTGTTTACCCCAAATCCGCTGTTTCCTCATCTTCATGCAGTTTCACAAACAGCACAATCACCTCTTTAAAACAAGCTTGGCATCAACTGTGTCTTGATTATATTGTAGTATGATGAAATTTTGGCGTCTTCAGTCTTCTCTTTTATCACTTGGGGGGTTATAAATTAGTGACAAAATGGCCCTCAAAGAAAATAAAGGCTCTGTTGTAGTGTATGCCAAAGGTTTAAAATATATGATGAAGTGAGGATTTCAAATGTCTGATGAGGTGACAGCTAACTCAGACTGAGGACACAGACTTAGTTGCTGATCCAGATACGTATAAGAAAACTCTGCCTCATGCCATAAACATCAGAGACCTGAAGAGCTAGGGAATGTCTCTTCAGCAAGATACAGAGATCTCTCTCTTCCTGTAAAGTTGCCTTAGACAGAAGATCACCCCAGGATATTGCAGTCCCTGCACACCTTTTGAGGAAGTGAAGTTAAATGCAATTAGGTATATCATTAATAAGGGTGAACAGGAGGACACTGACCCACTTGAGTACAAATATCTTTAAATATTCAGATCACATGGCTAAAACCTTTATTCAAAAAATATAATTGCTACTCAACAGCTCCAGGGCTTATACTTCTGGAAGAAAATGTGCTTTTCACACAGCTTTGAAAGGATGGAAGTGGGAATTCATTTTTGACCTGAAAAGGATTAATGCATGTGCTTTCTCCAAATTATTCATTTCTCACTGTCGTTAAGAATAAAATTTAAAACATATGTTCCTTGAAGAAATGCACATGAAAAATAAACTATAACTCGTTCTTGTGCCACACTTTTTTGATGTCAGATGCTCACGTAATAAGAGCCAACCATTTCAACACTAAGTACCACCGTAAGTTGTCTTTGTCTGTCTAAATATAGGAGAGTTGAAGAACAAAGCAATACAAAATATTGTTAGGACTGTAGCTGGTAGCTTGTCTATCGAGACCATACCCACCTACTTCCTGACACCAGTGTAAAATTAAGTTGCATTAGTATGCGAGGTCTCGGTTGGCAGGGCTAACCGCACCTTGTCGTGCATCCACAGGTGCATCTCAAGTAGAGCCAGGAAGGTGATCCTCCCCCTCTATGCGATGCTGGTCAGGCCACAGCTGGAGTACTAAGTCCAGTTCTGTGTGCCCCATTTCAGGAGGGATGTGGACAACATTGAAAGGGTCCAGAGGAGAGCCACACGCATGATCCGGGGACTACAGGGCAGACCCTACATTGAACGACTGCGGGACCTAAACCTGTTCAGCCTTCACAAGAGAAGGCTGAGGGGGGACCTGGAGACCGTCTATAAACTCACTAGGGGGGACCAGAAGGGTTTAGGGGAGACACTGTTTCCCCTAGCACCCCCTGGCATGACAAGGAACAATGGACACAAATGATTAGACAGTGCATTTAGATTAGACATCCACAAGAACTACTTCAAAGTTAGGGCGGCTAGGAGCTGGAACCAACTTCCTAGGGAAGTGGTGCTGGCTCCTACCCTGGGGATCTTTAAGAAGAGGCTTGATGACTACCTGGCTGGACTCATTTGAGTCCGGTCTTTTTCTCCTGCCCAGGCGGGGGGTCGGGCTTGAAGATCTACAAGGTCCCTTCCGACCCTACTTCTATGATTCTATGATAATCAGTCAGTACATATACTCCATAACCTACAGGTTGATTGCAAAGTCATCTTAGTTTCTATTGGATATTGGAAGTTGGGGATGGTAAAAGATAATTGATATAATCTCTAATAAAAGGACAAAGGTGAGTAGTAAGATTAGTCAGGTCTACTTTTGGAAACTAATGGTGTATATACAAATGAAAGGCGTATGAGAAACAAGTGTATATCAGATATTCACACGGGACAGATTCTACAGTATTGAAATGCACAGGTAAAAGTACTTCAAATTTTGACTGCCCAAGTATCTGTCTACTAGCAAATACAGCTAAACAGGCATCATTATCATGGAGATTTCCTATTTAGAAAGGGAATTTTTTTTGATTCAGGTATTCAAAATATAAACTGGAGAAGATACCATTTTGGAATCTGCTATATGTGAGCGATTCAAATTTAATATAATAAGGGTTGTTTTCAAGACCACAGTGGTAAAATGTTTTAAATTTAAGAAATACTTAGTTTGAAAAATTAAACTCTCCTCACTAAAGTAGTTTTCCCTATCATTTCAATAGGAGAAATGGGCTATAACAGTGATTATCAATCAGCGTACCTTGGCACCCTGATGTGCCACCAACTCCTTTTGAAGGCTGCCATGGAGTGTGAGGAGATAAGCAGATATGTGCAAGCACGTGCTTGTCTCTTCCTGGCCATATCCTCACCTGCCCGGTGCCCCCTCTTGAAGGAGGTGAACATGGAAATACATAAATTAGTTCTTGAAGCTGGGTACCACTCAACAGAAATTAAAAAGAGATGCCTGGCATCCGTTGAGGTGTGCCTTAAGTCCAAAAAGGTTGAAAACTGCTGGTCTCTACTGTACACTTCTATCCAGCCTTCTGCATGACTTTAGTGGGAGTTTTGGCTATTAGAAACCTAGGATTTGGCCTTTAAAGAGTATACATGATTTAAATGTAATGAAATAAACATCTAGAAAGTCCTGGAAGTATACATATATTTCCTCTGGAAATCAGGAAATCAAGGGTACATACTTTGGAAATCAAGAAATCAAGGGTACATACTTTAGAAAAGACTTTGAAAATCAATTGCATTTTGTTTTTAAAAGTGCTGCTTTTTTTAAAGTAGCATGAAAGAAAAGAAAATAGAAAGATTAAACAAGTATATGCAGGCATTTCTAAATGATATAGGAACAGATTAAGGCATCAAAAAACTTCGAAAAGGCTTAAGTTTTGTCAAAAAGTTTAAAGGAATAGATCCTAGACTGGCCCTGCCAATACAGTTATAAATCTCACTTCTATCCCTAGTAGAATAATAGATCAAGTACTGAGAAAAATAATGGTTGAAGTTCTACAGCAAGACTTGAATTCAGTCACTTCTCAGTCCTAGAATAATGAGATTCATTATCATGTAAATGGAGAGGGGAAAAGAATATGTGAACGTTTGTGGAGAATAAGCCTTGTTTTAAAACCCATTTGAACACTTCTAATGCCAGTGTCTGCTAATTATATACAGAAGGAGAGCAAATGAAATGCTCTGCAAGTATGTTGCTTAAGGTTTGTTTAGTTTCTGCCATAAAATGTATTAATCTGCCTGGCTATTCACCTTTATTGGAAAAAGGGAAAAACAGAGGCTGACTTAAACACCCTTTTAGATCAAGTCCTCTTGACTTCTGGAGAAAAGAGACAAATCAGCACATCTCTCTCCTATGCCATGGTTGTTTAAAAACTATTTTTGACCACCTACAATCAAACAAATTTCAGTCATGCTAACACATCACAGAAAGAAAATCATCTTAGTCTGAGGACACAAGCTAACACAAAAACAGATGTTATGCATCTCTTGCAAATATCTAGAGATGAAATAAGGACCTGCACATGAAAATAACCCATACACCCATGACAAGAAGAGTAAACCAATTTGTACAAATAGAGAGGGTGCAGTTAGAACTATACAATAGTCCCAATTTTGGTTCTTTGAGCATTTACAAACAGAATAGCTTTATATATAAAGAACATTTCTGAGTTTTGCTCAGACCCTGAGAGTATAAATGCTCACCTGTGACACAAATTAATGGGAATGGGACTGTACATTTTCCACATTGCTTATCCTTATGACTGGCAGAAAAGCTAGACAGTTCACAGGACTAAAGCACAGTTAGAATGATCCAAGGTCTGGAAAGGCTGCTAACCTAAAAGGAATGGCATGTATTTAGTTTATCATAAAGATAATTAAGAGAGAACTCAATTGCAGTACAAACCTATATAAAGGGAAGACTGCTGATTCTGGTTCTATTTAATCTAGCAGGTGAAAGACCCAATAACTGGATGCTGAAGCTACATAAGTGCAGCTGGAAATATATATATATTTTTAAGAGTGAGGATAATGAGCTATTATGAGCAATTTAGGAGCCAGGGCTGCCCATGTGTTTGGCTTGCTGAATGTCCATTTGGTGGGCTGTAAGTTTGGATACAGCTTTGAGCAGCTGGGTGTGTTGCTATGCTGCTAGCTGAGTGATTGTGGGGTGATTGCTGCCTGTGTCTGACAAAAGTCTGACAAAAGTCCTAATGAGGGAGCAGGGCCAGTCTAGGATCAGGAGACGCTATAAGTGAACAGGGGAGCAAACAGAGCAGTTTTCCAGCAGTTCACAGGTCTGTTCGCAGGTCAGTTTGATTCAGGTATTCCGCCTCCTCCCTCTCCCCCGCCACCGCCACTTTGAAAGGGAGCCTTTAAGATAAGGTCTTTCTTTAATTAAGAGCAACTAACCTACATATATTTTGTATAAGGAGTTAAAACTCGGCAGTTAGTCCAATACTTAAGCCCCTTGTTTAACTAGGGTCCAGAACAAGGGGGGGTTCTCTAGGGAATTTGCCTGGAAACTCTCTCACTTTCTTTCACTATAAGCATGGAGAGAGGAGCCTCCTACCTTTCTACCATGAGCCCTTTTCATGTGAAGGTCCTTATTCCATCTCCATGTGTTTGAAAGTGACATTTCCTACATAACACAGGCCATAACCATTCAGCCAGTAATTGAACACACAATCACTTATTCTCAGGGAGCAACCAAATCTTCTTTCTCCTGTCCATACTTTCTTTAAATGTGTTCCATAGACGTGAATAAAGAAATGATATTTTTATGTCAAGTCCACAACTTTCTTTAAAAGGATACTGGCAAACTGAAATCCCTGTTCTCCTGCATATACTTCTCATCCAGTCCTTTCTTAATACAACATTGTTAGTTTTTATTAGGAAATTAAACGTCTAAAAAGGAAACATCAAAGGACGTGGTATAATAAATCCATAAATATGACAAATCTTTAGCTGTAACTAAAGAGTGAGCTGAGCATATCATATGCATACTAACAACTTCATAAAAATGAAACCTAAAGCGTTCAAAAATATCTTCCAAATCTCTCAAATTTTCATCCAAAATCTGATAAACCATTAAACAGACATTTACTGGTTATAAAACATCAGGCAACTTCTAAATGCTGCATAAAATGAGCCCAGCATTTATATGTTACAAAGGCATAATTCTTCCATATTCTTCAAGGACTAAATCCAGAAATATTTTCTCAGTCTCAGTCATTAATTCAGTTCTCTTGAAGGACTGTAGAAAAGCAGGATATTATCTTGTCTAGATTAGACCACCAACAGTACTAATAAGATACTCATGGGTGACTGGTGCCTCTTGAGTTGGGGGGGATCCCCTGACAGCCAATTGCGTGTCACCACTGAAGCTACTGCACAGTATTATAAGGCTACTACACAGTATTGTCACTAAAAAGGTGTTCACTGATGCTACTGTGCAGTGCCTCCAGTTAGTACCCAGTTATTTAGTACTTGATTAAACAAGTACTAAATAAATGCACATTAACCACTTTGCAGTAGCGTCTCATGTAGACACACCCAGTGTCGCTATTATGGACCTAGCTTCAACTATTATAAGAGTGTGAACAAGTGTTCAAATGGCATGACTTGGGTTAGGCAGCTTACTTCGAGCCACCTAAACCTGAGTCAGGTTCTGCAGTTTGTAAGTATCCACACAAGCAGCTGGAGATACGTCCATCGGGGGGAGGGGGCTGATAACATTGAGGAGGCTAGTGGTTCAACCCAGGGGGAGTGCTGCCCAGTTCAGAGGTGTGCTTGTCAGGGAGGTGTAAAAATGGCCTCGTCAGGGTTGTGGGGGTTAAAACAGCATAGCCCTGGTGCTGTAGAAAATGGCTGGACTCTTCCAAACCCAGGGCTATGCTGAGGACCCATGCAGGTGTTCCTTAGGTGAAGTTAACCCCTTTTAAGATTAGGTTAACCCATGCTGATCTATAGTTCATATCTGACAACAAGAGAATTAACTTTAGATCAGACACACCGGCTGCTTGCAGAAGCTTAAAAAAACAACAACAGCACTTTAAACTCAGCACATTCCCATGCCGAGTCCCATGCATGCCAAGAAGAGGCAGCACCTTAGTTGGACCCAGTTCTCCCAATGTCTGTATAATCAGGGCTTTTGTGGGGCTTTTTGGGACTTTTGTCTGAAAGCTGATTCGCTCAGCTTGATATAAAAGCGCCAAAAAGCCCTGCTGAAGTGCCCGATCTCTACATGCTGCTTCTACCGGTAAAGCACATTTGTTTGTTTTTTTATGTCTGCAAGCAGCCGCAATTTTTAGGCTAATTTAAGCTCTGTGAATAGGTGCATACTCAACCACTTAGAGTGCACTAAGCTCATTAGAGTGATCTAAATGTAATACTTATATGCACCTTAAACCATCTTCCCTAAAGTTTTTGACTCTTGTTTCTGAAGATTTCACATGCATTTGCTCCCAAACTTCTGATTCCCTCTGTTCCATCTGACTTCACGTACTCCTCAGTTAATGGGATATTAACTACTCTCAAAATAGACTGTTGTGTTAGCTTATCATGTTGCTCAAGGTTATGAAAAAATCTGCCTGTCCTTAAAGCAGAAGAGATATCTTTCCTCAAGCCTGAAGTGGGATGTTTGCTTGTTTTCTTGTTTTCCTAGAGTGCCTAGGGCTGCTTTCACAACAAAACAACAACAAATACAGCTCATAAATTCATATTGTATTATAAAACTGCCTTTAAGGCATGCTGAGTTGGGAACTGCCTTAGAAAAACATCCAAACATAATTCTTTAAATAAAACAGACATCAGTCTTCCAAGTGCTGGCATCTCTCTTTATTAATAGACTCCAAATGTAACAGTATTGATGATTTTGGATTCACCTCTGAGTCTCTAGCTAGGACCAGGTATGTGTCAATAGCCTGGTTTTAAGCATGGATGATATATATTTAGGATTTACTGAAGCTATTTCATAATTATTTCTACCTTTCTATTGTTGTAACATATCAAAGTTGCAACATCTTATTTCACAGCAAACTAGAGTCCCTACAGTGGTATTCTAATTAACAGCAATCCTGCCTGAAGATCTCCAAGTAGCTTTTTAATTTTAGACCCCAACCTTTAAAAGGAAGGGGGGGAAACCCTCCAAATTAACATAAAAAGAGAGAAGGGAGAAAAAATTATCTGTGTTTAGTCTCCATGTCTGGATTAAGATACAAGGAAAACAGTAGCTTTTTAATATGTGTTGCTAAAATGATGTGATCTCTGACTGATGGGGTAGAGAGACACATCATGATTGAATTTCTAATGCTATTGACCTGATATCCGTTTTGGCTGGGGACATTTTACAAGTCTGCTTTTTAATGTTCTTCCTCTGGAGCGTATTGCAATCATCCATACTGATGAATGTGTCTAGAGCCTTCTTTAACTCTGTATATTGTAGAATTATCATTTATTTTAAGCATTAAAGGTGTATTGTTCTCAGTGTAATCTAGTCACTAGATTCATCAGTCAGCTTATCTATGTTCTTACACTGGAACTTACCATTGTTTTAGTAGATATGTGCCATATTCCTACTGGTGTGACTTAACATCTTTCTGGAAAAGATGTGTACTTTGGTATCTGAGCCGTTTGATACCTGCTTATACAGTCTGCTTAATCTGACCTGGAGCAGATAATGCAGTAGAAATGAAATTACTTTCCTTTTCTAACAGGGTATCTATGCTTGCCAAGAGAAATAAAGTATGTAACAACTCTGCTTATATTTTACTGAGAAATGATGTTGCATGTAATTCTGAAAAAATCTGGTATGCAAAGCCTTCTGAGGTGAAGCAAGCGTTGTTTGCAAAACAAAATATATGCTGTAAATATTCTGCATTGGATTTTATTTTTTAAACTGGATCATCAGAAAGGTAAATATGTGAAGATGAGTTTACAAAAAGCCCAGTAAACTTGTTTTCAGAGTGAAATTCCTTGGAAATAGCTCATTCTTCTATATTCTACTTGTGACACAAAAGGAACATTTTATTGAAAATCACATATGCATTTTGTCTCTATCTAACCTCCAGGTACTCTTTAAAAAATGGTATTTTTGACATACAGAAATGCAAACGTGGAAAAAATATTACAGGAAAATTAGTTATAGTTTTATTATAATGTATCACATTTAAGTGAGATGTCCCAGAAATAACTACTGTTGTGGTTAATTAGAACGTCCTTCATCAAAATTAATACTGTGATGATAATGCAATTAAGACTTCACATTCATTGGCATAAGGTTTGCCAGTAAACTAAAGCAGCACTCGGTTTTGTTTTCTGTTTTCTGATATGATTTTAAGTTATTACCAAGTTATTAACATTTCTTTTTGAGTCCATCTTTTTTGGCCAGGAAGAGGGAGTCTCAGGTATACAAGACTGTATCTCTTGGATCTTTTCTGAATACTTTGCTATATGTTAAGTTCTGCTTCAGAGTTGTTTGTGTGGCCATCTTTGCTGTCTCTCTTCCTCTTACAAAACTTGTTAAGCCCTATGAAACAAAATAAAATTAATAGTCTTTCTGACTAGTCACAACAGTTGAAGATGGGGTCTATTATGCACTGCCAAAGGGAAATAGACTAAAGATTGTTATTTGACCAATTTTGAATAACAAAACCAAATTTATAGATGCTCAACTTGTTCGTGGCCATTTATCACCAGAGGGGGAAAAATTACATTCATTAAAAAAAATAAAAAAGCTCTTAATAGTTTCTTTGTTCTACTATGAATATATATTTATACTACTGTCTAAGGTCAAAATTGTATACAATATTTAGTAAAAAAGAAAAATTCTGTAAGCACCATTGGAAGAAATAGTGTGTGCATCTACATGAGACATTTACTGGATATAAGACTAATTAGCTCTACAGTAAACATCTCAGCATCTACACATACAGCTCTGTTAGACTACAGGAATCTAATGAACTCCACAACAGGGCAGCATTTGTAAAAACAAGTGCTACCCTACTGTGGAGTTTTTTCGTGCATGTATAGATACTGACCTAACTGGCTGGGACATGGCTAGGCTGCACTGGAGCACCTGCGTGCCCCAACGGAGCACATTGAGCCAGGTCAGACTAGCCTTTGGGCCCCTCGCCAGCCAGGGTTGCTCCAACTCAGCTCAACGTGCTATGGTCCCAAGCATACATTAAAACAGCATGCCTGGAAGCAAGAACTCTGGCGTGATATGTGTCAGAATTTCTTGCCGAATGCTAATAACATGTGTAGGCGCACCCAGTGACAGAATTGTGGCATCATCTTGTAAGCTCTATAGTAAATTTTCATGCAAATGGGAGATAAGTATTCAGCCATATCATCATCTACTGTCAACAATTGTGATAGTATCTGCTATTATATTTCTCCTGTCAGGAATTTCCATTTTAAGAAAATAAAAAGAATGCTTTATACTAACTAGTATCATGCCTAGGAAATGGCCAATATATAGTTTGCCACCTTATAATTTAATTAACGTATAATTTAATAACATAAATTGCAGTATGCTGTTCTGCA
Organism: Crocodylus siamensis; assembly: GCF_052110815.1. Taxonomy (NCBI): domain Eukaryota; kingdom Metazoa; phylum Chordata; order Crocodylia; family Crocodylidae; genus Crocodylus; species Crocodylus siamensis. The sequence goes on from NC_143397.1 coordinate 210,706,873, forward strand.
CATTTAGACTATGTGCAAGAAATGTACTGTTGAACACTCAATATCTGTGTCTGTGTGTGCATGAGTAATGCACATATCTACATATGCACAGATAGTATATACATCATGGGAATCAATTTTCAAAGTCCCATATGCAAATTAGGCATTAAAACCCCAATTACTAGGTTGGTAAATGAAGTTTGTGCAGTTAAACATTTTTCCCTGGTGCCTTTGTTGTACTGATGCATTTTATGTGAATGCAGGAAATCACTGGCAATGTACATTAATTTAAATGTTTATTACATAGGTAGACTGACAGCTGTGTTCACCTGTACAGTAGGTGAAGGTAGACTGACAGCTGTGTTCACCTATACAGTAGGTGAAGGGAAGCAATAGTGGAAGATTTCCTATGTGATCCTGCCAGTATTTCTTAACTGAGACCCAAAGCCAATGCCCAGTGACCCAACCAGTGTCATTAGTGAAAGTACCTAAGGAGAATTGACTTAGTGATATCGTTATAGGGGGCTTGTTTAGTAACTTAATGCAGGCCACAGCATTCTAATATTATAAAAACCTAAGTCTGTCTGTCTGTAACACTTTATTCACGCTCTGATTGGCTGAAGGAAACAGCCAATTAGAGCACGCAGAAGCGTTCTGACACATGGCAGCCCATCGCTTTGATAGTGGGGACACAGGGGACAGAGCGGGGGGGGGAAGGCCAGCCCTACTGGCCTCGCCCCCCCCCCGCCCTGCCCCCTGCAGGTACCATAGGGAAGGGAGTAGGCCCAGACTAAACACAGGGTTTCAGCTTTTGATTAAGCAGGAAAGGGAGAGTGAGTATGTTAAAGATTAATCTCTGTCCCTACTCTATGCAGCCATCACATTGAAAAAAAACTTCTTTCCTTCATTCTTCTTTCCCACAAACAGGATATTTTTTTTTATTTGGGGCATGTGATATGCAAGAAAATATGGTACTACTCATCTGAACCCTAATATCAGCCCTTCATCCATTACTGATCTGAGTTTCCACCAACAATTTAAGGAAAAAGACTGTAATCATCTCAGAAATCTGGTTTCCTCACCTATGAATTGAATATCAAAATGCTGAGCCTCAGTTGCACATGAGCAACCTAAGAATTGAAGGGAAGCTGGGTGACAGTGACCATGAGTTGATCACTTTCACTATCCATGTCAAAGCTGGCAAGTCAGCCAGCAATGCACTAATCCCTTGATTTTAGGAAAGCTGACTTTCAGAAGCTCAGGAAGCTTGTTCTTGAGGCCCTGAGAAGCCATGATTTCACAGGGAAGGGAGTTCATGATGAATAGTTTCTCCTTAAGGAAGTGATCCCAGAAGCACAAGGAGAGTCCATCTCAATCCATAGGAAAGGTGGTAAAAGGGCTCAACAATGTCCTTGGCTCAACAGGGAATTCATGGACCTCCTATGTCTAAAAAGAGAGGCTTATAAAGGATGAAAAATAGGAACCATCACTAAGCAGGAGTATTTTCCACTGGTCCACACCTGCAGGGAGCAAACTAGAAAAGCCAAGGCTGCAACTGAACTCCACCTGGCTACATGAATCAAGGACAATAAAAAGTCCTTCAGATATGTGGGGAGTCAAAAGAAAAACAAGGGCAACATTGGACCCCTGCTAAACCAGCTGGGGCAGCTGACTACTGACACCCAGGAAAAAGCCAATTTGCTTAATTATTACTTTGCAATGGTTTTTCACCAGCCCAAAGGGACCACCCTCCCTAACAAGATGCGGGATGACCAAGGTAAGGGCTAATATATGTCCACCATTGGTGTGGATTTTGTGAGAGAGCAACTCGAGAGGCTAGACCCCAACAAATCAGCTGGTCTGGATAGATTGCACCCAAGAGTGCTAAAGGAACTGGCAGACTTCATAGTGCAGCCACTGGCAAGAATATTTGAGAACTCATGGTGCTTGGGTAAATTACCTGAAGATTGGAAGAGGGCCAATGTGGGGCCCATCTTCAAGAAAGGAAGAAAAGAAGACCCAGGAAACTACAGGCCAATCAGTTTGACTTCAATCCCTGGGAAGATTTTGGAAAAAAAATTCAAAGAAACCATTCTTGACAGGCTAACAGAAGGCAACACTCTGAGGGATAGCCAGCATGGGTTTGTTGTGAGTTTGTAGATCTTGCCTGACCAATTTTATTTCTTTCTATGAGCCAGTGACATTTCACCTGGACAAAAGGAAAAAGGTTGATATCATATATTTGGACTTAAAAAAAAAGCCTTTGACCTGCTGTCTTATGATATCCTCATGGAAAAATTGGGCAACCATGGCCTCAACTACTCCACAGTCTGATGGCTGGGGAAGTGGCTCCAAGGCTGGACCCAGAGAATGGTAGTTGATGGAACCAAATCACTGTGGCTAGTGATGTCCCCCAAGGCTCTGTTCTTGGACCTGTACTCTTTAATGTCTTCATAAATGATCCGGACACTGGTGTTAAAAGTGGACTGGCTAAGTTTGCTGACAACACCAAACTTTGGAGAAGAGCCTCCACACTTGAGGATAGGTTGGTGATCCAGGCCAACCTCGACAGGCTTGCAAGGTGGGCAGATGAAAATCTGATGGTATTCAATATGGATAAATGCAAGGTGCTCCACCTCAGGAAAAAAAACCCCGCATCACACTTACAGGCTCAGCAATGCTACACTCGCTAGCACCATGACCAAAAGAGACTTGGGGGTTGTGACTGACCACAAAATGAACATAAGTCACCAAAGCATCACCACACCTGGTAAAGCAAACAAAACTGGCTTGCATCTACCAATGCATCTCAAGCAAGACCCAGTTTGTCATTCTCCCACTATACTTGGGAGGCCACAGCTGGAGTACTACATCCAATTCTGGGCTCCACAATTGAGGAAGGACTTGGAGAAGCTTGAAAGGGTCCAGAGGAGAGCCATGTGCATGATCAGAGGGCAAGAGAACAGGCCTTATGAAGAAAGGCTGTGAGCTATGGGACTGTTCAGCCTGGAGAAACGCAGGCTCAGGGGTGTCTTGGTGGCAGCCTATAAAGTACATTAGGGGTGTATATCAGGATTTGGGGAAATACCTGTTCACCAGAGCACCCCAGGGGATGACAAGGTCCAATGGTCACAAACTTGTGCAAGACCATTTTAGTCTGGACATAAGGAAAAACTTCTTTACTGTCTGAGCCCCCAAGGCCTGGAACAGACTCCCCCCAGAGGTGGTTCAAGCACCTAGGGGCAGGGGGCTGGAGGTGATTGTCTTATGAGGTCCCTTCCAGTCCTAATGTCTATAAAATCTATGAAATCTATTAAATCTTATGTCATAGAAGAAATACTATGCACTTGAATCAAGTTCCACTGAAGTCAACATATAACTTGAACTGACTGCAGCAGACAATTTCTTTGGTAACCAAATGCATTTATCTGCATTATTTAAGCATTCCTTCTTACTTCCTTCCAGTAAGTAAGAATAAATTTGGAAAGCCTAATGCTTCCAATAATTCGATTTGAATTTGTAGATTTGGCCTCCGAATCATCCAGATCATCTCCAAATCTGAATCATGATCCAAAACTTTGCACAGCCCTACTGTGGATCGCAACTTCTTCAGTCCCCAAGGCCTGGGGGTTTCGCATGCCAGGAGGCATGATTGTGGGGATCACACATTAGAACCCACATGTAGAGGGGGCCTCTAAATGACATTTAGCAGTTTGAAAATCTGCACCCACTTCCTTTCTCATCTCTTGATGTAAAGCAAAATGGGCATATTATTCTGATAAGGGCATTAAAAAAACAACTTTTGTTTGTTTTAAATTACCCTGTTCAGGAAAAGCCATCAGCCAAATCAGTTTGAAGTACATTTTGTAAAAGAGAAAGAAATGCTTTTTTAATAACTGAGAGAAATGCTTTTTGAATAACCACATATTTGGCCAGGCTTCAACCAAATGCAAATTAAGCAGCCAATTTATAATCCCAGCAATAAGAGCTTTTATAAGTGAAGCCATAACTGTTCCTGAATATAGTCATATTGCTTAGCATTAGTATAATTTTCTAAATATAAACTATTTAGAAATACCAGAACATTAATATAATTTTACACGTTGCATGGCACAGTGGCATGAGTGCAGTGCTGTAGGTTCTGAGAAGTGTATCAAGTCAAAAGTGTATTAGAGTTCGGTGAGAGGTTTTTAGCCCATGTCATAAAAGGCCAAGAGATTTGTTACTGTCATGTGAAGATTTTGGTTTTTAAAAAGGACTTTTATCAGTCTTTTATTGACATTCAAATGACAATAATGACTTTTCTTCTAGTTTGTACTTTAATAATAATGTAATATAATGTACTAAAGAATTTGTGGAAATTTTAGATATCGTAGGGTTCTTGTATGAACTTGTTAGAGATAATTTTAGTAGCCATAGGCGAAACACATTTAAACTGCTTTCTGAGTATCCTTACGATTGCTAGATAATCATGCTGTGGTACTGTGCTGTGTGATCTCTATTTTGGATTTATCCTTTTTTTAAATCAAAGATGCTGATGGTACAGGTCTTAATTAGAAATCAGCCTCAAAGCAAGCAGAACCCCTGTGCTATGCTACTTGAAATACATTTTTTCAGTATTTCCATAATACTGGGATAAGGTCTTTCTAATCTCATAGACATAATCTCTTTTATAATAATATGTCTCTGTTTAAGAGCAAAGCTCTTGTATTTCTTCAGAAAGCAGTCTGCATATAAAAGCTACTTGGTCTTTTACAATACATTTACACATGTTCTTTCTCTGTTTTATGATGATAAAGAAGGTTGGACACTTATTACAACAAGACTGTAACCAAAAGAAAGATTCATGGAAATGGAGTTCCATTCAGTTTTAGACAACTCTGAAAGCAGTCATTTATGTTGTCCAGTAATGTTCATGCCAGAAAAATAATAAGCATAACACTCCTTCACATCCGTATTGTACATGCGTATTCAGAACCAGGTGATCGCCCCCATGGAAGGAGGTAGTAATTGTAACCTAGCCTTGGAATGATATCTCATGCTCAGAGTCATCTAAATGTCATCAAGCAGAAGATTCTGGAAAGGCTCCATCATTCCTTTATCAAAGGGATGTTGATGTTGCCTCCCTCCCACAACATCGATGTAGAACAGCACCGAAATGTCTTTCCAGAATTTGCTCTGGTACAATCCAGCAAATTATTTGAGATGATAAAATTGTATTGCAGCTGACACATCTTTCCTTGGCTTCAGACAGAGAGCTTCAGCCTGAGCTTTCTTTGGCTTCAGACTGATTCTTGTAGGTAACTATCTGCCCTGAAATTCAGTTCCAGCATGTGGATCCTCAGCCTGCTACCATAAGGCCTGAAATACCAGAGAGAGAGAAACGAGGTTCTTTGGGTAAGTCTGGGGGGGGAAGGGACATGGGGGGGCACATTGAGGCCCCCATGGTGAGGGAAAGAGCGGGGCTGGGAAAGGGACAGGTACTGCCCAGCTGGACCAGGGTAGGACATGGGCCAGGAGGCCTACAGGGGGGCTACATCAAATTTTGGGGTGGTTATAGCCCACCCCGTAGCCCTTCTTCCCCATGCCTCTGCCTCTCCACCCTGGCCTCGAGAGCCCTAAGTCCAGCCCTGACCCAGCATCCCATTGGGAAGGGGCTGGCACAGCCCCTGGCCTTGAGGCCTCAGTGGGCAGCCCACCCTCACCCCACACACAAATATGGGAGGCACATGCCCCCCATAGCTCCCTGGAGGTGTGTGCAGCAGCAGGGAGATGCCCCACTTCCTCACCCCCTCTCCCCGCACCCTCCATACAAGCAGCCCACAGCTCTGCCCTGTGCTCTGCCTCAGCCGGACAGCACCTGTCCTTGCCCCAGCCCCACTCCCTTCCTCACCGTCTGACCCTTAGAAGATGAGTCATCTTCTAGTAGGTATTGCAGCTGTTTGGGGATTTTCCATATAGATTCCAGGGAGGAATTCTATGACATAACTAGTGGTGTGCGAGTCATGGGGGTTTTCTTTGTGTACCACAGCAATGCTTTACATGGTATCCAGGTGGTTATTTAAAAAGTGTAATCTGTCTCTCTGGAAGAGTGTCCTTGTTGAGTGAAAGGAGTGAAAGTCCTTTTGAGATTTGTGAGGTGACAATCACAGGTGGTTTCAGTGCGTATTTGGTGGAATAGGAGGGCTTGGATGTGTATCATAGTTTTCTTGGTGTGTTTGGGGTGATTGCTGGTTCTGTGCAGATATGTGTGTTGGTCCATGGGTTTCTTGTATATAGCGGTCTGTATTTTACCATTCTGGGTAGTGAGCATAGTTTCTAAAAAGGAAATGTTGGAGCTGCAGTATTCAAGAGACAGTCTGATGGAGGGGTGATAATTGTTAAATTTCTGATGGAAATAAATCGGGGATTGCAGTTTTTCAGTCCAAAAGATGAAGATGTCATTGATATATCTTAAGCACACGAAAGGTTTGACTGTGCAGTCCTTGAAGAATTCTTCTTCCAGGTGGCTCGTAAAAAGGTTGGCATATTGTGTGGCCATTGTGGTGCCCATGTTTTAGAGGAATTGTTGGTTATTGAAAGTGAAATTGCTGTGTGTTAGGATGAAGGGGAAAACTTCTTCATTTTAATTTCCTCATTGGAACCATTTTGAAGCTGTTTCAATAATTCATATGATATTATAAGCCCTAGGAATACTGTTTTCTGAAGGTATCTATTAATTACAGAGCATATCTTCATCATTTTTTCCTGATGTACATTCAGCCTGCTATTTATCATGCCTTAATTTTGTGGCCTGTTAGGAAGCTACATAGTCTGAAATAATGTGTGTCTAATTAATGTTCCCTGAGCTTATCACTGCAGCTGAACTATCCCTTCTGGTGTGCATTCCTTACCTTTTGTGCATGCTGATGCTGTTCAAGTGTGGTTCATCACAGGAGTCATTTTCCCCAAGCATTTGACACACAAACTTTAGCCTTGTTTTATGATGTATAACTGCTGGCAAGGCCCTTAAATAAAAATGAGACCATAGTCCCACGACAAAAGACCAACCAAGAATGCATGCAGGTCACATCTGTTTCATTTCCACACCTGTGTAAATTTGATTTGCAACAATGCCTGTTAATTATTTTGATAGTTGAATCGACTCAGTCTAGTCTGTTCACTGAAGAAAGCAGAGAGTATTAAACAAGGACACTGATAAGGTTGGAATGTGCCTGTGTGAAAGAGTAATTAGTTTGATGCATGTTTTAATCAAAGCTGTAAAGCTGTATGCACATGGCTTTTGCCAGATATTGCTTCAGCTTGTACACAAAAGAAATATGTTTCTTCAACAATTTTCATTTCAAATACCTCTAATAAGTGTAATTTTGTTTTTTACAATAATCCTAATGAGTGAGGTCATTACATTTTGCATTGAAATCTAAATGTGAAACCCTTGGATTTAGAAATGTGAGTCACTGTGATGGAGCATAAAACTGTCAGACCCTGAATGCATGTTGCGAAGTTCATAATGAATGTTGTCGAAGCTAGTGTGTTGGGCCTGGAACCATTAGCTGTAAGGAAAATCCTAATCTGGTTGATAAACAGCCTACATAAACACAGTTTAATCCTTTCCTGGTTGTAAAAACGATCACAAGTAACATTCTTAAACTTTTTAGAAACATAAGGTAAAATTACTTGCTGCTAGGTATAAGTTTGAAGATCTGCAGGTTGCTCAGAGTAACTGTGTAGCACTAAAAGTGTGCTGTTCAACAGTGTGACAGCTGGTTGCATGAAAACAATTGAGATTTTTGATTAAACCATCTTGAAATCACTGAAGAAATACTTTGTATTATAATCTCAGAAGATTTCATTTAACTTAAATGAGTCCTAAAGCAAATTTCAAATGATTTGCCTGAAGACCTGTTTGTTAGGTAATACAAAATCTGTATACATGTGTAATATATACCACATATATAATTGCATTTTCAAATGAACTATGACTATATTTATAAATTGTTTTATGGCTGGTTTCTAATGCTCTCCAAAGTATTGTTTTGTCTAGGTATACTGGATAGTTTTTATAATAAAACCTTGTAAGTATTAGTAAATTGGGACATAAGGTGATCACAAACACAAAGACTGTTCTATCAAAGCAGTCATGTATTACAGTATATTCAGAAGGAGCTCCCATAAAGTGTATCTACACCCATCTGATTCCAGGTGTTTATTATACATAGTGTAAAGGACATTTACTGGAAATATTTAGGTGTTATTCCTGAAAAATGGGCTGATAACATATTCAGCTATCACAGTTGGAAGTGGGATTGATGAAGACTTTGTTAGGGGACTATTGCAAATTCTCCTGGGAATTTTCTCTTTTAAAACACCTGTTTTTGATGATGCTCCATTCCAAAGAAAACAAATGTGCTTGGTTAAATATTTTTTTAACAATTCCAGTAATACATCCTATATAGGAAGCAGAGAGGAAATATTCTTCATCAGAAGCAAATCACCACACACCCTTCTTGTAATTGGGCAAAATTTGAACAAGGGAATTAACTCTGGGCCCCTTCATTAATGGATCTAGAATTTTGAAAAGAGGCACGCAGTTGTTTCATTTGTGGTGATGCTCCTCACCAACACATTCTTCTGCAGTTAAAAATAAACTAGAAACTTCACTAATATGCTAGGGGCCTAGAGCCAGATTATTTAGTTTAGGATTGAAGCAGAAACAAATATAATTTCATTGGAAGGAGTTAAAAACAAACTGCAGGCCTGTGAAATAGGAGCTTCGTTACCAAGAGCTGCTACCAGCAGAATTGCAGAACAAAGGGTAGCTTGGCTGGTGAAACTCAAATCCATTAAAAGAAGAGAGTTGAGTTCAGGAAGAATTAGGAAGATTACAATGAGCTTTCAAGTGACTACCTCAGCACTGCCTGACTAGAAATGCTTTTGCCACTGCCAGGCAGTTGGTTTTAAACTTTGGGTGGACCAGAAATCAAAAGGGATTGCAAGGGATCTATCCTAGGCTCCAGTAATATTCTTCTTTAGTATAACACTGCACCATTTATAGTATTACACATTTGGGAGCAATAGGAATCTATATACTAAAGCCCTGAGCCAGTTTCAGACAACAGGGCTTATGGGGTTCCTTGACAGTCAGATCTGGCATGGGGCATAGGTCCAGTGTTGGCAGGAGATCCAGCATAGACCATGAGTCTGTGACACTTTCTCCAGCCAGTATTGGGCAGAAGTGCTGGAGGCAGTAGAGCAAGCAGCCAGCCACTTGCTTCAGCAGTGGCAACAGGCCAAGAGACTGTAGGGCAAACAGGTCTGTGACAGCACAGCTTTTGCTCACCCTTCTCAGCTGCCCATGTCCCCTGGAGGCCTGGGGACCCTGAATTCTGCAGCAGACCATAAACCCATCCTAGCCATGCCTACAAATTCCCTAGCCCACTAGTAGGCCAGTAGGCCAGATCAAGCAGCTCCATGGGATGGATTTGGTCCGTGGGCCACATGTTTGAAATCCCTTTGCTAAAGCATGGAAGACCTGCTTCTGCACACTTCCAGGAATGAAAGAGACGGCTTACTGATCTATTTCCGAACAGCATTTTATGTAGTTAGGAGTACAGATTGTTATAATTATAAAACTCCATCTGAAATTCAATCTCAGTGCTACTCCTTTTGGATAATATAGCTAACCAAAAGTTGGCATACAGCTAGTTAGTTCCATTAGGAATCAAGATTGATGATAGCGTTGTGATTTCTTTGCTTCAATCATATTTATTTAACAAGAATTTATTAAATTGTTTCCTAAAATAGAAGGAATCGAAGAGAAGATAGTATGCTGCTAGGGCTTCTGTGGCTATGGCCATTGCATCCTTGCTGCTTTCTCTTCTCTTTCTGTGATACTTTCTCCTCATTTAAATGAACCAGAATCAGAGTAATAAAAACCCTGGGGCTTTCACCGCTTTCCCTCATGTAGTTTTCATCTAAACAGCATTTACTAGATTAGCAATACTGTAAATAGTTTATTTACATTTTGAAAATGTTATATCATGTTTAATGTGTAAACATAATTAACATACACTATAGACCTGGTTAAATTTTATTATTCTATATGTTAATAGTAGGTGCAGCAATAGCTATAACAGACAGAGCTCAGGCCTTTTTGCCACTGGTGATAAATTATGCCTTAGACCTAGCCATTTTGTCTTTTTAATTTATAGTGATTGTTGTTGCTACTTCTGGTGCCTTGTTTATTTTTGGCCGTTAGTTGTTCTTCAGTCATGGATTCGACCCTGCAAGTAACGCACCTTATGGGAGATAACTCATTAGTCAAAGCCCTAAGCACTCTTGGCACTGTTCATTGACTACTACTGTCTCGAAGATAAAGGTTATTTCAATTCATTGGAAGGATTTGCATGAATTCCTGAACAATCCAAACCTGCAGAGGCTGAATTTATTAAGAATACAAAGAGAAAATCAAAACAAATAGCACAGATAACATATCTGTCCCTAAAATGCCCAAGCTATGTCCCATTTGCGGCAGTAGGAGAGAAATAAACAGTCCCTTATGTTTCATCAGAGTGGATCATATCTTCTTTCTGACTCTATACAGAGAATGTCAAGGACACAGGTGTTGCACGCTGTATTTCATTTTATGATATTTTATTTTTCTCTTTTAATTACTTTACCACTCTTTTGAATGCTCTGTCTGTGTGTGAGAATTAATTACTATCTCAGGCATACAGATTAAGGTTATATCACCATTTCCATAATGAGCAAGTTTTCCATGTGCAGGATCTTGATCCTCTATACATCCAGGCCTGCTAATACCTACATGAAGATTGTATCTGCCTGGAATTACTTCTCTATTTCCTTGTTCAAAGCATAGCATTGAAGATTCCCCTTTGCTTTTACAGTTTTATTTGACTCTACCCAATCAACCCTCAGTCAGTTAGAAGTAGGTATGTCCAATTTTTAAACAGCTGGGGAAAGTGTGCCCCATGGGCTGCACCAGCAGAGACTGAACCTCATAGGCACTGCACTACGTTGAGTATACTCCCCATCCTTCTACCACTGCACTGTACCTGTTGCCTCTGCAGGCGCTCCTCACCCTTGCTGCTGCACCATGTGCCCGCATGGCCTCAGACTCGGCCTCAGTTCCCCATGCCACACCACAGTGCCCCACCCGATTGGGACAAACGCAGAAGCCAGAGGAAGGAGAGGGAGCCTGGAGACTCCAGTTGCTGTTGCAGCCAGAACAATGGTGGGATCAGCAGCCAGGCTGACATCTGCATGTGGCTTGTGGTCTCCCAGTTCAACAGCCCTGACTTAAGAATTCTGCCCTTTTATTCTGTCCTAACAACTGTGTTCTCCCACCTTGTCAAGTTTAATCTTAAGGAGACAAGAACTCATGGTTTCCCTGAAGTTCCATCTTACTGTGATTTTATTTAATATTAAATATGAATCACTGACAGATAAGCACTAGTTTTCCATTAATATTTAATAAAACACTGACAAATGCAGCCACCAGCCATGGGGAAATTAATTAGTATGTAACCATTTTTCAAGCAAAATTACAAAAATATGTTAACATGAACAAATTCCAGATAATTTATATGAACAGACCCTAAATACACCATAATTGTTACGTATGCAGTACAATATGCATTTGTTTTGCATATTTATAGAGCTGTATTCAGATTCCTAGTACCTTCAACAATAGTAAATTCAAGACTGCAGTAATGAATTATCCATTTACTAAGGGAACATTACAAGCCAATATATCATTGTGTGACATCTTGTTCATGAGAACATAGTTCATGTTTATTTTGTGAAACTCAGAGACTTAATCCTGGAGGTGGCTGAAAGAAGAAGAGATAGTAGAAGTGATAGCGTTTCCTCAATATTATCTAGAAAGATGACTGGTACAGAGGAACAACCACAGAGCAAAGCAGAGTGAGCAGTCCTCTAAAATGGGCACTAATGAATGCGGACATGATGAAAAGGACACAGTGCACTAAAATAGATAGGATGTAAATGGGAAAGGCTACAGCTCAAATATACTGGTATAACTTGTACAGCAAGCTCTGTTTATAAATGCTTCATTTTTGCAAGTACGAAATCTTTGTTACATAAATAAGCAGCTATGAGTGTGTGTAGATGAAATGAGGGGCATGTGTGCATGACACTTTAAAGCGGGTTAAATGCTTTTGCACCGCTTTAATGATGTTGGTATTTCATTGCGTCGGCAGTGTATTGTGCATTAATTCCAGCTGCTGTAGCACATTTGGTGGTGTAATGGCTTCCAGGTGCACCAAACTAAAACACCTCCAAGAAGTTTTAATTTGCTACCCTACAGCCGCAAAGTGAAGCACTAGGCTCCATGCAGCTCATGGACTGTGGAGACAGCCTGTGCAAGCAGCGTGGCAGCAGCCCTGGAAGGCAGGCTCCACCAAAGAAAAAAAAAAGCGGCGAGTCCGATTTTTTTTTCTTTTCCCTGGAACCTGCCTGCCTGCATGAGCTGCACAGTGACCCAGTTCTTCCCTTCACAGCTGCAGTGCCCCCGTGGACTACACGAGCCAGGTGCCTGGGGGAGGCACTGCTGCTGCAAAGGGAAACACCACTTCCCCGCACCACTCCCAGACCAGGGACCACTCAGGGACATGCCCCCAGCCCAGGGACTGGCAGCTCGCCCTCCCCTCCCCACTGCCAGAGAGGCAGATAAGACACAGGTGTACCCGATGTGGGGGATTACTCTGCAGCAGTGTTTTTTAAAACCCACTGCTTCAATTTAGGGGCCCTGTTTTGTCTACACATGCCCTATTATAGCAACAGTAGGACATAAGGCATTATGAGCCCATACAGAGGGCACTTTTCTATGGATGCTTCACAGTAGTCTACCAGCACAAAGGCATTGCCATACTAAACTATCCAACTCTCTGAATTTTTCTATGTCGAGGTGTTTCAAAAGTGCTGTAGGATCACATATCTGCCTGTCTTCTTTCTTGTCCTCCACAATCTCTGTGGATAAAAGAAGATGCCAAGCAAAAGAGAGGATTCAAGTGGGAGAAGCTCACAGGCATTTTCCTCCCCTTTCTCTGACTGGACCTGAACAGATTGTAGCTTAGTCAGCTTCCAAATCCAATCCTATTATATAAAAGGGCACATCTACATGTGTCATGAGTGCACAGCAATAAACTGTGGAGCAATAAGCCCTGGACTTTATTGCTCCCAGGAAGCTCTTGGGCGTGCTATTTACATGTGCATTTGGACTACAGCACATTGAGCCAGGTTGCAGTCGTTTTGTGAAAAATGCAGTGATTGGCTGTAAGCAAAAATCTCTGACTGATTCACCAGGTATTCTTGCTTCCTATATTATATATCTGGCTACAAAAAAAGAAACCTCATTAGAAAGGAAAATCTTTCCTATTTACAAAACACATTTTCTTCTTTTGTTGTGCCTCAGTTGCTGTGCTTATTAGATGCATTACAGATTTTAGCAAGGTAAGTGAAGCCACCACAAAGAAAATAATTACAACTATACCATGCACTGTCTGGAGGGAAAACAGTTATTCAATTATTTGCTCTTCTGACAACTCAGAATTCTACCATGACTGTCCTAACCTCAGATGAATCTGACTGCAGGATTAGTGGTATCTATTATCTTTAGTAAGTATCCTAAAGGCTCACACTGGCAGAGTTTTAAATGAGCAGAGACAGTGGTCTTCTGTCATAGCACAAAGCAGAATGGAGTATCGCCTACTTCCTAGACCACCGTCTTTGTTTTCTTCCATGAATACTGTGCTAGCGCGGTTGCTACCCACATCTTCAGATCTCTCCTCAACATCAGTTTCTTCCAATATGCCTGCAAGAAATTGCCCAACTAATAATGCAAAGGTTGAGGTACAGTTGAGTATAGCTAATATATATTCAATATAAGCCATATATATTTTGATGATAACCCTTTCTCCCACTCTGTTTCTTATGCTCTTCAGTTCTTTGCTCCTCCTTTCTATTTGCCTGACAACAGCAAACAAGTTATGAAGGATTCCAGAATGCAAATTATAGTTATTGCTTACTGAATATTGTTTTTCTCCTTAGACAGAGATCACTTTTCGTCGCTTACCCAGATGTTTGAAGCATGTAATTGCTTTGCTGTCTAGGTGCAATTACAATTTTATTTTGTGTTTCATTAGTGCTTTCTAAATCTACTCGTCTCCTACAGAAAATCTTAACCTCCAAAATTCATTATTGTAGAACACAAAAAATACTCACTACCTGAGGCGAGAGTAATTTTCTTTCTTCAACAATCCCTTGCAGTTGAGGATAATTGTCTTCCATGAGTGTTGTATATGGGTCTGAAAATGGCTGATGAGGCCAACCTGGGATCGACAGACTCTGCTGCAACTCAGGCATGTGTTTCTGTGAGGGTTGGGTGGCTCCAGATTCTTGATTTGGTCCGCAACATGCTGTTTCAGCCACTCCTACTTTTTTGTCTCCGGAAAGGATAAAATTACAGGCAATCCTGGGTGTAACCGTTCCACTGAAAAGAGTCTGAAGAAACACAAAGTGTGGACACTTGTCACTGTTATACCAGTGGAACTTAAATTAGTTTGTACACTGTTGTAAGTTGTGTCAATGTGTAGGGTGAACGGATGACCAGCTCTCCTGAGAGAGCAACCCTTTATAGGCACTATTATACCACCTACTCCTGATATCAGTGGATCGGCAATACTCTGTTTGCACTGAGCAAATGGCAGCCCCAGTATTTCTGTGACCTATACACCAGTATGTTTTTCTGAGAGGTAACTTTATTGCAGAATGACTTACTGGTATTGGTCAGTACACCCTGGTCCAGTCTCCATTTACCCCGGCAGATTTCAGCAGTAGAAACACATTTTGTGTCTGCTACCATATAATCAATAACAACACCCTCTCGTTTTCCAGACTCCCCACACTTTTCATTTAGAGGTAGGTCTCACCCAAAATTGCTCACTTCCAGAGGGTGATTTGGGAAGAAGGATTAAATGGTTGTGTGTCAGATCCAGAACAAAAACAAACCCATCTTTTCCAAACAACATTTAGATTCAGTTCAACATCACAGCAATATCTTCCAGGAGCTTCTGTAGTTTCCAAATTTGATGCAAACATCTTGCAAAAACAGATCACAACATTTCAGTACCATCATATCCTCATCTGCTCTGATGGCTGATCTCAGTACCTGGAGATGCTTCTCTTCTCTCACATCTCTGATTGACCTGCCTTACACATGGTGCTTAGCTGATAAATAATAACGTTTCAAGAGCCTGTGAAGCTGATTCTTTGGAGCTGAGTGCAGTGTAGGCAGGAATAGGAGAAATAGCTCCACATTCTTTGTGTATAAAAGAAGAAAGAGAGACAGGACTATAAGAAGAAAGAAGGAATGAGGTAATTGTTTCAATGCTGCCATCATACACATTGAATAACCATGCCCCATGAGATCCTGAAATGTCTTTGTCTTCTACTTTTTGAGTCTTTGGCTTCCCATTTTCAAGCTCTTCCCTGCAATTAAAATGGGTTGAAATGTACTTTTTTTAATATGAGCTGAAATATTTAGGTACTCGCGTGATGCCAGGTGCCAGAGCTTGGAAAAAAACACTAGTATTGTGAGGATTAAAATATGGATAAATGAATGAATTACAGTGAGTTAAAAATGGGTAGGGATATACAATGCTTCATATGCTGTGTGGTAACTGTCCATGAATGTGTTCTTACACCATGCTAAATAAAAACTAAACCAAGATTGTCCCACAATGAATGAGGACTAAATTACTGCAGTTAAAGTTTCATTGACCATAGGGTAAGAGTGGGTACACAGAGGTTTACCATAGAGCAACTGATGCACATTAGTTTTCCTGACCCCTTTAACTTTTTGCAATTTTCTCAGTTATCTAAACTATCTCTATTCATAATAAAATCAGAGAAGTATCCGCACTTGCATGTCCTTGCTTTTTCCTGGTTTCTCCTGTGAATCAGTGACCATGAGATTCTGCCAAGCACTTTTGTCTTTTGCTTCACCCAAAAGACATTATTCATCAATTTTCCTATTATGAGCTACTTAAGTGCTTATACCTCTACATGTGCTTTCAGGGCTTTTGGGCACCCTCACATATACCGAGGCAACCAAGCCCCTGAAGGCTTGTATGCACTGGCTTTATGTTGCATCTAGAATCACTGCCAAAATACATAGCCCATCCACTCATTGCTTCTGAGTGGATGCATCTATATGGACACTTTACTGTGAAGTTGACTAATTAGCTCTGCAGTAAAGCATCATGGTCTACATATGTGCCTCTATTAGGTCACAGTAAATTAATTAACTCCACCCTAGGATAGTACTATTGGAGACAATACTTTCCTACAGTGGAATAATTTACTCCACTGAAATATACATGTAGAAGGTGACAGGGGCTGGCTGGGGCACGAGGGTGCTAAAGTGCAGGGGCTGCCTGCTGTCAAGCCCTGCACTTTAGCACCCTCATGCCCCAGCCAGCCCCTTTATCAGCCAGTGCCATCACCTGAAGTCCATGGCTGACTCCTGTGGACTACTCTATGCCAGCTAAAACTGCTGCAGTCCTGGGCACATGTGTAGATGCTGTACTTGGGAGCAGTTGACTCTGGTACAAGCTGCACCAGTTTATTGCTCTGCATTAATAGCATGTGTAGATGCACGCAGTGTGTGCTAAATCCTAGAATTGCTGGCTGGCTTAAAGAAACCTTGAGTGCACACCCCACGACTGGGGAGCAGCAGAGTAAGGACCCTGGACATCAGAAGAGCAGACTTTGACCAGGGAACTCATGGGCAGGATCCCCTAGGAAGCCAGACTGAGGGAGAATTCAGGAGAGCTGGCTGGACTTCAAGGAAGCCTTACCAAGAGTGCAAGAACAAACCGTCCTCATGAGCAGGAAAACTAGCAAGCATGGCAGAAAACCAGTATGACTTAGCAGGGAACTCTTCAGTAAACTAAACCACAAAAAAGGTAGCTTCTTGCCCTAGTTGCCAAGAAAGCTAACAGCATACTGGGCTACACTGGGAGGTGTGCTGCCAGGTTCAGGGAAGTAATTATTTCCCTCCCTTCAGCACTGATGAGGCCACATCTGGAGTACTACGTTCAGTTTTGCACACCCCTCTCCCCCAAAAGTAGGTGGACAAATTGGATAGAGTCCAAAGGAGGGCAACAAAAATGGTGAGAGCACTGGGGGACATGACTTATGAGGAAAGCCTGAAGGAACTGGGCTTTATTTAGTCTAGAGAAGAGGAGACTGAGAGAAGATTTAATAGCAGTCTTCATCTACCTGAAGGGAGTTTTGAAAGAGGTTGGAGCTAGACTATTCTCAGTGGTGGCAGATGACAGAACAAGGAGCAACACTCTCAAGTTGCAGGAAGGGAAGTTTAGGTTAGCTGTTAGGAAGAATTTTCTCACTAGGAGGGTAGCAAAATGCTGGAACAGAGTACCCAGAGAAGTGGTGGAAGCTCCATCCTTGGGGGTTTTCGAAACCCAGTTAGACAAAGCTTTGGCTGGGTTGATCTAGTTGGGGCTGGTCCTGCTCTGAGCAGGGAGTTGGATTATATGACCTCCTGAAGTCCCTTCCAACCCTAGCTTTCTGTGATTCTATGTTCTCAGGTTACATCTTCACATGCACCCTGGGCTCTTCTAAGGTGGCTACACTGCCTAATTTCTGGGACTAGGTATATGCTATGTGTCAGCAAGTGGGCACACTTCTTTGCAGAAGTTGAAGGCACAAAAAGAAAACACGTGGATTTTCCTAGAAAGCCCAATGGGAGCAGGGTGTTCTATGACTTCCAGCCTCCTGATTCCCTGACTCCCTCCTGCAGAGCCAAAAGCTAAATTCCAATTAGATTTAAATCTCCCAATTATGATGTGTTCAGTACCTGTTTAACACAATTTAATGTCTATGAAACAAATGATAAACAAAACGGAAAATATTTAGTTTAGAAAAGGTGTGTTTAGGGGACTGCAAGAGCACATACAGCAGGGTAATAGACATGACGTCTTTAAAATGTTGTATGCAAAAACAGTTTAAAATTATTAGAATTTAGTAACTAGATTGAAAATTCAGAATGCGTTGGTATGAATTCTCAGTATGAAACCATAACCCATTTCCTCTGCATGGTTCTCCTTAGGAACCTGGCAATCCTAACCCTTTCATCTTTCTAAAAGAAAATTGCATTTTCATCATAAACCTTTTTTATTGGCTGTACTTGTAAACTGCTTCAATTAATCACGGACAGCATGACAACAAAGATTCTACTCCAGAGAGTGTAAATAAAGTGCCACAAGACCCACGTTTTTAATGCATGTGACATTTTCCTGTGCATTAAGCCAAATGTATGTGAGATGTAGTTTTAACTTACGTGAAGCAGTAGCTGAGCTTTGGCATTTGGACAGAGTTCTTCAGAACAATTTATCTAATCTTTATTCTCCTAGGCTCAGTCTGGAGTCAAAGTCCCACCTATACATTTTGTCAGGATATTATGTTCTGAATCTTCAATTTTGAGTAATTTCATTCTTATTGATATGTCAGTTAGCACAGTTATGCCACCACAAGTTGTTACCTTTAAAATGATGAGCCTTATTTTAAACAGAAGCCCTGGTCTCATTAACATTGAAAAAAGTCTAGATTTGAGTAAATACTGCAAAACCCCAAGCTAGAATCTCTGTTTTACAAATACCAATATGTTAGATGTAATGGGTAAACTTAAATCCATTTGCACTTATTTCAGCACCCCGAATCTAGGCTACTCAGTCCTACAAGGATTTTTTCCTTTGGATAATTCAGTAAATTAATTCAGTATTTTTTTTCCTTAGCTAATCCAGTAAATGTTTAAATTTTGAGTCTTTATCTCAAAGTGAAATCTAAATACCATCTGGTCTCTGGAATGAGTCTTCTTTGGTCCCTTACTGAAGAAAGGCTCAGGAGACTTACTCAAAGCCCTTACTAGAAGAGGGTGAATAATACAGCATATTATTTTCTGAATGTCCATATTTGTATACCTTTTCATGAAATTCACTGGTTAGATTTATTCAGTGGTTTTCTGTCAATTCTAATTCCAGGACTATTGGGCTCCTATTTTGTTTCCTATTGAAACTTGATTTTTAAATCTGTGTATAGTTACCATAATCCATAGAATTTGGAAGAGATGTTGGAATCTTTTTTAAAAGTTATCCAGAACCAAAGACAGAAAAATCTGGCTTCTGGCTTTTTTTGAGTCTCTTGTCCAAGTACAGAAACCCAAAATCTAATATATATATATATATATATATATATATATATATATATACACACACAAAGTGTGGATATTATAAAATAGTAAATGATTTGTAATTATTTCTGCACTTCTGGCAATTTGGACAGTGATAAGGAAATGCACATATTATTGTTTCTCATGATTTAAATAGATTATTAACTGTTTTTATTAAGACTGAATAATGATAGTAACTAATAACAGCCTTTGCACTTTATGTTTAGTAAGAAAACATCAACTACAATAATGCTGGCATGAGAGAAAGTGGTGCATAACTGACTTTATTTTTATTTTTAGTATTCAAATTTATGCCGTTGTCATCTTTTCATGGTTTATTATCCTGGCTTCACATGAAGACACAAAGCAGAGGCTTTATGGTAGATTTTCTTTTCTTTTCTTTTTCTTTTCTTTCCTCCTTAAAGTGCTGTTCCATTTGTCTTTTTCATGGCTAATTAGTTGACAGATGAGCATATTCTTTTTTTTCTTAAGCATTGGAAAAGCATTACGTTTGAATGTGTAATTTTGATTGCTCTGTCTTCATTTAGAAAGTGTGCACCAGCAAAATTAGTTTTAATATTGGCAGATTTCTGACAGTCCTGTTGTAGACAGACAAGTATAGTGTTTAATTGAAACATCCTACATTTTCATATGCCATTATCCTTTTGTGACTCTTGAATACAATAATTGTAACTTGGATATAGCCATTTCACTGTAAAGAATTGATTACTGTTCAATTCTTGAGAAAAATTATATTTTACTACTGAACTGCATTAGGCATTGACAGTGTCATTAAACTAATACTTCACTTCATATTAAAGAGCCTTGTTTCTTATGTTTTTGTACTTCTTGATCCAGTGTTGTTTTTTTACCTTGATGCTCCACTTTGTGACATGGTGTTACAACATTAGTTCTGGTGAAATGTTTGTACACAATGAAGCAAACTTGAAACATCATGACATAAATTTTGAGCCATGTGATATACCTGACATTATATTTGACCACAACTGTTTCAGAGATAGGTATTTGTGGGCCAACTTGTCAAAAGTGTTTGAAATTCACAATTATAATATATCACTGTATTGTATTATGTGTAATGTGTCCCACTTTCAGTGTGCTTCAAAAAGAATATGATGGTCTGACTCTTTGGCTTAAGCTAGGAAGGCAAGTACTTTTAGATTTTCATGTCCCTGCTTCAGTCTCATATTGTAGGCCAAGATAGCAGCTGCGGCACATTACAAAGCAAGATATACACATGTAAATTTACAAATCATGTGATGTTGCTCAGCTGGTAGTCACTTTATGCAATCTAATTCCCAAGTAGCATAAAACATTTACTGTATTTTTACTCATTTAATGGAAATTTAAAAAGCAGCTCTTCTCCTTAGCTAAGAACTACACTTGTGGATCAGCTTTTAGGAGACCAGTGATTGATTCTTGGATTATTCTTCCTTGTTCTCAGGCCAGCAGATGGAAGTAGTACATAGGTGGATAAATGACCTTAATACCGATTACTGAATTTTCTCCTATTCTCCTCTATCAAGATGCATGTTCTTGCACACAGCCTAGAGGGAAAGATGTGAAAGAGAGACCATATTGGAAGATTCTTGAAACTGCCATATCCTTACTCCAAGCTTACTCCCCCCACTCCAACAAAATAGCCTAAATAACTTGAACATGCAATCCAGGATGTAGGCATATTGGTCTATAGGCAAAAGGAATCAGGCGTCATGGTAGAGGTGATATCTTTTATTAGACCAACTAGATCTCTGGAAAAAAATGCTTTAATTGCAAGTTTTCAGCCACAAACATCCATTTTCAGGCATAGGAGAAAAGATTGTGAAAGTTATACTGGGTAGAAATGAAAGTTCATATTTCATAGGAGAGTTGAAGATGGAGTAAAATCTCTTGTTTGGAACAGTTGATTTTATATGCAGATGAGACTCAGAGAAAAGTTGGAATAGTCTGTTTACCTTGAAGTTGTTTGGTAGAAAGCAGGATGTAGTCATATTTCCTTCTGTTTATGGTGTTTCATATTTCACAAAGGAGTAAAAAAGAGGGAATGCTCTTCTGGGCAGACATTTCTTATGTGGTAAGGTGTCTCTGAGCTCTGTTATGAGGCTTTGTGATGGTGTAAATTACCTCAAACAAAGGCAGGAGCAGCATATCAGATTTCAGGTGGTCAAACTTGCTTCCTCGTAAACTTTTGAAGATTTCAATTTTTTTTTTCCAAAAATCTAGTTGATCTAATAAAAGATATCACCTCTACCATGAGTTCAAATTCTGTTAGAACATATACTGTACTTTAAACAGGCACTTACCTTTTGGAAATGTTGTTATTTGTTTTAAATTTACGATCCTTTTTGTTTTAAATTTTATGATGATGTATGGCAGAAAGAATGACTTGCTGCCAGAAGATATAGATTTCACAGACATTTGGGCTGGAAGGGACTCCGGAGGATCATCGAGTCCAGCCCTCTGCCCCAGGGGCAGGAAGTCAGCAGGGATCATAGGATCCCAGCAAGATAAGCATCCAAATGTGTCTTGAAGGTGTTCAAAGTGGGTGCTTGAACCGCCTCCAGCAGCAGTCTATTCCAAAACCTGGGGGCTCAGACAGTGAAGTTCTTTCTTATGTCCAGCCTGAATTGATCGTGGCGGAGTTTGTGACCATTCGATCTTGTCATCCCTTGGGGCGCTCTGGTGAACAGACATTTCCTCAGATCCTGATGAGCACCCCTGATAAACTTATAGGTGGTCATTAGATCACCCCTGAACCTGTGCTTTTCCAGGCTGAATAGCCCCATTGGTCTCAACCTCTCATCATAAGGTCTGTTTTCCTGACCTCTGATCATGCACGTGGCTCTTCTCTGCACCCTCTCAAGCTTCTCTGCATCCTTTTTGAATTGCAGAGCCCAAAACTGGATGCAGTACTCCAGCTGCGGCCTCACCAAGGCCGAGTACAAGGGGAGAATGACGTCCCAGGATTTACTTGAGAAGCACCTATGGATGCAAGCCAGCATTTTTCTTGCTTTACTAGCTAAAACATCACACTGAAGGCTCATGTTCATCTTGTGGTCAATCATGACCCCCAAGTCCCTTTCATCTGTAGTGCTAACCAGCATAGCACTGCTGAGCCTATAAGGATGCTTCAGGTTTTTTCTCCCAAGGTGGAGAACCTTGCATTTTTCCATATTAAACAGCATCAGGTTCTCATCCACCCATTTCCTGAGCCTGTCAAGATCTGCCTGAATCATCCACCTGTCCTCAGGTGTGGATGCTTTGGCCCAAAGTTTGGTGTTGTCAGCAAACTTGGCCAGTCCATTTCTGACACCAATGTCCATATCATTGATGAAAATATTAAATAGTATAGACCCCACTGGTCACAGCACACCAAGACGATTGGCTCCCATCGACCACCACCCTCTGGGTCCTACCACAGAGCCAGTTCCCCAGGCAGCAGATCGTGGTGAGGTCGAGGCCGCAGTTAGCCAGTTTAGCCAAGAGGTGATCGTGGGATACCAGATCGAAGGCTTTTTTAAAGTCAAGATATACAATGTCAATCTCTTCTCCCTTGTCCAGGTGATAAGTCACCTGGTCATAAAACAAAATGAGATTGGTCAGGCAAGACCTACCCGCAACAAACCCATGCTGGGTATCCCTCAGGATATTGCCTTCAGCTAGTCTGTTAAGAATGGCCTCTTTGATAATCTTTTCCAAGACCTTCCCCAGGATAAGGTCAGGCTGATGGGCCTGTAGTTTGCCAGATCTACTTTCCTCCCTTTCTTGAAGATAGGCACCACATTGGTCCTCTTCCAAACATCGGGCACTTCACCAGAGCGCCATGAGCTCTCCAAGATCTGTGCCAGGTGCTGAGCTATGACACTCGCCAGCTCCCTGTGTACCCTTGGATGTAACCCATCAGGGCTGGCTGACTTGAAGGTATCCAGCCTGTCAAGGTGTTCCTTCATGAGGTCAGCTTTGATGGAAGGCAAGGGATCTCCCTGACCCATAGTGGGCAAGGCTGTCCCATAGGATTGGTGAAAAACTGATGCAAAGTACCCATTTAGCAAGTTTGCTTTTTCCTGGGTGTCAGTTGTCAGTTGCCCCATCTGGTTCAGCAGAGATCCAATGTTGCCCTTGCTTTTCCTCCAGCTCCTCACATACGTAAAAAAGGACTTTTTATTTTCCTTGATATTTGTAGCTAGCTGGAGTTCTGTGTAAATGAAAAACTATTTCTTTATAACTGGTCCACTTTCCAAAATGCTTTGTTTTAATATTCTGGGTCCCCTTCTCTCCCTCCCCTCCACTCCCAATTTAGTAGGATTAAATAAAGTTTCAATTTAACTAGTGATGTGGTGGTGAATATCATAGCACATGTTAGAGTAACTTGGAATGCAGTAGCGCCTACACATGAGACAAGTTTTGCACATGCAAATTCCATCAGCAGTGTTTTCAGTTGCTTGTTTTTGAAGGGTGTATTTCTATGTTTTCAGGTCCAAATTATATACATATAATACAAAAGGGAGGTGAGCCCATTTTGAAAATGAAGCCTTTCATTTGGTCCTTAGGATTTTAACAGGCTGACCTTGATTCACCTGTAGACTGTTCCTCTTTCAGCCTGTGTGTAGAAGTTTAAC
Organism: Crocodylus siamensis; assembly: GCF_052110815.1. NCBI lineage: Eukaryota > Metazoa > Chordata > Crocodylia > Crocodylidae > Crocodylus > Crocodylus siamensis. Next base: position 210,730,783 of record NC_143397.1, read on the forward strand.
TCCTGGATATGGCAAGTATCAAGTAATAAAAAAGCTTTATGTTAGGACTGGAGAACTTTTGGCTGGAGGCCCTTGGCTGAAAATGCAGTAGTGAGTGTCTTTCGCTATCACAACCTTTCTCAACAGCGACTTTCTACTAGAGGCCGTACACCCTGGGTAACTCTAGATGAAGGGCTATATCCTAAAAGTATTTTAAGTTGGTCCTGTTTCCTTGTGAGGGATAATTCTTTGTATAGGTCCATATTATCTGCTGCTTTTCCGTAATTACAAGCTGATCATTAAATATATATCTTAAAAATAAAATGCATCAGTTTTCATTTATCAGGTGATGGCAAGCTATCTGTTGCAACAAAAGCTATCAGACAGGCTTGAGTGGAAGACTTAGTTGATGGAGTGGTACACTGCATAGTAGGGCTGTGCAAAGTTTTGTCGGGTGTTCCATTTCGAAGCTATTTCAACGTGTTTCAGTCTCGGAACTGTGCAATTGAAATGAATCAAAAGGCTTTGAAACAGCTTTGAAATGAAATGCGGGCACTCAAAGCATTTTGAAAATTTTGAAGTTTCCAGGTTCAAAGCCGGGCTTACTTGGCTTCAGCACCAGTCCCAACCAACAGCAGCAGCCTGTTGTCATCCCACATGCAAATCCAGGGGCCTGTGCCCCCTGGGAGGAGTCTGGCACAGTCCCACAGCCCTCCTGGAGGTGCAGGCCCCTGGATCTGTGTGCAGCATGACAGCATGCTGTTGCTGCCAGCTGGGGCCAGTGGCAGCAGCAGTCTTCCTAGCGCTTTGCACAGGCTGTGCCCTGCGCCCATCCCAGTCAGCAGCAGCAGCTTCCTGTCATTCGGTGCGCAGATCCAGAAGGCCACATACTCAGGAGAGCTGCGGGGCTGTGCTGGACTCCTGCTGGGGGTGCAGGGCCCCCGGATCTGTGTGCCGGCTGATGGGAGGCTACTGCTGCTGGCTGGGACCAGCAGCAGCAGAAATCTTCCCAGTGCTGGGCACTGGCTGCACCCAGCACCAGTCCCAGGCAGCAACGGCAGCCTCTTCTCATCTGGTACACTGGGAGCCTGCACCTCCAGGAGGAGTCCAGCACAGCCCCACAGCCCTCACAGGGGTGCAGACCCCTGGATCTGCATGCCAGATAAGAGGAGGCTGCCACTGCTGCCTGTGGCCAGTGGCAGCAGCAATCTTTCCAGCGCTGGGCATGGACTGCACCCAGCGCCAGTCCTAGGTGGCAGCCTCCTATCATCCAGCCTGCAGATCCAGGGGCCCAAACTCCCAGGGGGAGTCCAGCACAGCTCCACAGCCCTCCCAGGAGTGCAGGCCCCCAGATCTGCACGCTGGATGACAGAAGGCTAGCACTGCTGGCAAGTGTCACCACTTTTGCTTTGAACAATTTGAGGTGCAGTTTCCCAAAAACCTCTGCACCTATCTCCTTGAAACCTGGCAGGCTTTATGCCATCAGAAGGGGCTGCCATCTCTGCAATTTTCATGTGAATCAGGCAAGAAATGACAGAGTTTTAGGTGGTATGTGTATGTGTGTTTATTTTATGCCTCCTGGAGAAGGATTTATATATTTTTTTCACTATTTAAGTAGGGCTTTTGGAGCTCTGTTCTTGTTGCTTATGGGTTTGAGTGACAATTTCCTCTAGGAGAAGTTTTAAGTAATGAAATTATGATCTGAATACCAGTAAGACAAAAATGAATCCATCTGTGTCGCATGTCATATCTGAGCTTGCAGGCAACCAGGATAAACTATTGCAGCAAAACTAAACTACCAAAGTCCTCCACATTAAGTGGCTGATTCATCCAAAATTATGTCTTCTTGAAATAAACCTTTGTTTCCACTAGTTTACTGGTATTTCATCAGGGTGATTTTCCATTTTTGTCTGCTGAAATTGAGAAACCATTTCCGTGTTTCAGTTTATGAACACTTTGTATTAACCTCCAGCTTGGTAGCTTTTTATAACACTAAATAAAAGCTTCCAGGGAGCAACAAAAGGGGAGAAACAGAGAAAAACATAGGATCAAAAATAAGAGGTTAATTTCCATTGTTGATCTTGTAGCAGGATTCCTAATCACTGTCCATGGAATAAAAACAATGAACCTATTTACTACAATTTTATGTATTATTATTGCTATTATTCCTTCATGTAATTACTCACAATGGGGAGGTTTTTGTTTCGGGCCGGGAGGGTGTTTGTTTGTTTTTACAGCAAATACTGCTTAGGAAGCAATGTGATCAAGTGGGTAAGGCACTAGACTGGCAGTAAGGAGATCTAGGTCAATGCCAAGTTGAACTATTGGCATCACATGTTGAAACAAATGGCTGTATTCTACAGACCTATGCAGCTGAGACTATTCAGAACCTATTGGAATGTCCCATTTTGGTTTGGATCACTGTCAGAAGTGTTTATGTTGTGACTTCATTATAAGCAATGGCAGTAATATATCTCGGAACAAAAATTCTGGGGAATCTAGGCTGCTCTGCCTCCCTTGTTTTTGCCTGTTTCTTAAAGAAAGTCAGCATGCTCAAGCTGACAATGACCCTGAAGTTATGATGGGTTAGGTACAACTGCGCCCATTTTATCTCCTTATCTGCTGCTCTTAAATTTCAACTCAGCAACTTGCAAAAAAGGTTCTACATATTATTTAAACTATAAAAACTGGCAATTCTACCCTACCACATAACATAAGCATGAGCTTTTCAAATTGCAGGGGGGAGGCAAATGTTAAACAAGGTTCTTGCATTTTTAAACCAGTCTGTGTGTGCTGAACTTCTGTTCTGTTACAGGTGTAGACTGGCTTCTGACAAGGATCCAGGTTTTCTCTGTTTAAAAATCCCAGATTCTCTTATAAAAATCCAAAAACCTCTGAACCCAAAATCCGTGTTTTCCATGGTTAAAATGAAACACTACTATATATAGGTAATAGTTGAACACAATGTTTTATAGATATATTTACAATTTTAAAGCAATTTGGAAGCCTACCAGTGCCTCAATCATTATAATTGTAGCAGGCTCACCTTTCAGAGCTTGGGTTGAGTCCCAGGCTTGAGATCCTGCTATTTTGATTGGTGGAGCCCATCCACCAATCAGGAGGCAGCAAGAGAAATAACATCACACCCCTTTCCTGAGGGGAGGGGAGAAGGTCTTCTGCAGACCTGACCGAAGACTGTAAACTGTCAGGTCTGGAAAATTTCAGGGGCCAAGCCCTGGAGCGTATAAAAGGAGCTATGTGCCCAGCACGAGGGATGATGCATCAGAGGCAGAGAAGAGTGGGGCTTAGAAGAGCTGAGGAGAGCTGCTTAGCACGGCAAAGCAGTAGCCCAGGAAGAGCCCCTGAAGACTTCTATCAGTGGGGAGTGGCAGATGGCTCTAGCAGTTAGGCTCTTGGTGCAGAGCATGGCATCCAAACCCTGGGAGCTGCATGAGGCAACTCAGGTTTGCAACCCCTGGCATGCAGCCAGAGACATGGTGCACAGGTTGGTGCGCGGAACAGGATCTTTGGAGCCCCTGGGGTGGCTCACGTCCACAACCCCCAGAAGGAGGCTGGGAGCTCGATACAGGAAGCACTGCATGCAGAGTGAGAGACCCTGGGAGCTGCTTGAGGTGGCTTGGAGCAGCAGCTCAGTGCAGATGACGCTGCCCAGAGGGTCTGGTAGCAGTCCAAGCCCCGGTGCTGCACAAGGCTGTCCAGGCCACCAACCTCTGGCACAAAGCAAAGGGCCCACTACGCACAGCAGTGCATGTGGCCCTAAGCGAGGCTGGTGGCAGCAGAATTGGACAGCAGGAAAGCCCAGCAGGGAACAGATCTCGACCTGGAGAATGGGAGCAACCCTCCAGGACTGTGGAGTAGTAAGTTGCTCTGGAGAGAGGGTCCCAACAAGGCAGGGACCCTCCAGGGTTGTGAAGGGGCACCACGTGGGCCACTCCTGGGTGATAGAGGGGAGCTTAGGAGTCTGTATTTTTAAATAAAAATTGGTTGTGTGTGTGTATGTGTGTGTGTGTGTATTGGTCAATGAACCCTATACATACATACATGCATACATGCATATATATATATGTGTGTATATATATGTATGTATGCATATGTATGCATGTATGTATTGGGTTAATTGTTTTGTAAATTTGTACATATATAATTTATGTCCTTACGCTTTAATGGTTTTGTGTAATAATAAATTTGTATATAGTTAAGTAATTGATTGACTGGGCTTGACTCTATAGGGGATGGAGGTGGCCGCTGAGCTGTTGTGTCCCTCCACAGCACACTGCCCTGCCAATAATTCCCTCAATTGGAGAGGGGAGTACAAACCCATGTACACCTGGGCTACATAATAAAATTAATTCTAAGTAGCTATATACTTTGGCACTTAATTTTGTTGGGTTTTTTAGCATAGAAAAATCAGAGCTTCCCCTGCCCCCTTCACTCACCAGAATGTGGGTCCAGTTGCGGCTGTCACCGCCCCCCCCCCCCCCCCGCTTTGTGGCAGTGATATACAGTACCCTACCCCCACCAACGCCATTGTCCCTCACTCCCAAGCAACAGCCCCCCATCCCCCAACCGTACTGGTGCCCCTTACATCTGAACTGCAGGCCCCATCCCTACCAGTACCACTCACTGCCAGCCCACAGCCCCCCACCCCCCAGCTGTGCTCATGCCCCTCACTCTGGATCCACAGGACCCTGTCCCTACTAGTGCCCTGCCTCCTGACTCACAGCCCCCTGGCCCTGGCAGGTCCCCACACTCCCAACCCACAGCTCCCCCCATTCTGCTGATGCCCCTCATTCCCAAGCCACAGCCCCCATGCCCCAGGTGCCCCTTATTTCCCCCCCAGCCCCGCCACTTGCTGGTGGCCCTCAGCCCTGATCTACAGCCCCCTGCCCCAGGGGGGCTCCCAGCTGCCAGGGCTATGAGGCCAGACCCAGGGCCTCATACTTCCCTGCTGCTGCTCCTCTTCCAGTAGATGGTCAGGTAGAGCACACAGCCTGACAGGCTTGTGTCTGGAATGATTGCCAATTAACCTGTATAACACACAATTAACTTATAGACATACACAGTACTGGCCCCTGGAAAAAGTGCTATAACACTCCAGCAGAGAAGGGGGGGGGCTCTTCTCATCCTGGGGGCTTCTATCTGCCCCTCCCCCTGCCCCTTTCCTTCCACTTACCAGCTGTGTGCTTTCTGCATGTCTGTCTGTTTGCATCCATCTATTGGCCTGGCCCTGACTCCCAAGCTATAGCCCCCCCAGCCCTGCTGCTGCCCCTCACTCCTGACCCACAGTACCCTTCATCCTGCTTGCCTAAGTGATCACAAACTAAGTGATTTAAAACTGTAACAGAACATAAGTTCAGTCAGTGCACATAAACCAGTTTTAAAATGGCTAAAACAGGTTTAAGATAAACCTGGTTGAATGTAGTATCCGACTTAGCTGATTTGGGTCAAACTAGTTTATGTATTTTCTGTCCCAGACTCCTTCCTAGTTTAAGTTAAACCAGAATCCTCCAGCATCCCATCATGCTCTCTGGGCTGTGCTCTTTGCTTCAGAAAGCAGGGCTGGCCCTGCCCCTCTGTTCTCTGGCCTGAACAGGGATGGGGACTTGGTTAGACACTGTCCAGCATGGCCTCATTAAGGCAAAGTGGGCAGGAAGTGGGTTAATTCTTCCCTTTTTTCCTTCCCCTGCACTGCAGCTTGGTTCTGTCCCTCTCTAGGTGAGTGGCAGAGGTGGAGGGGGTGGCCTGGGCTGACAGGCCCCAGCTGTGGTCCCCGGGGGCAGAAGGGACAGAAGGAGGAATTAACACTGTCTCTTCCCCTTTCACCTTAATAGGGCCATGGTGGGATGGCATCTGCCACATCCTGCCACTGGAGTAGCAAAGGTATGGGAAGGGACAGCAGGTCAGACTGCTCAGGATGGATTTTATTCCCCGCCCTCCCTTCCCTGTCCCACCGGCAAGGACCACAGCCATTCTGGCTTGGCCCCCTTAAGGCTAAGGGGGAAGGGAAGAGGGTTAAATCCCAACCCACACAGGGGGACTGCATCTGGGGCTGAGCAGCCCCCTTTCTTCCTGACCCCACTCCTGCCCACTGCAAGGTGGGGAGGTGGCTCTGTGCAGGGCTGCCTGGCCCCAGAAAAGGACTTTTCTCCCTCCTTCTCTTCCCCCTGCCCCCAGCACCTTAGGGCAGGAAGTGGGGGACTCTGTGCAGTGCTGCCCGGCCTGGCCCAGCCTGGACATGGGGAGTGGCTGCCACTTGAGATGCAGCCACTGGGGGTGACTCTGCCTCTGCTGCCCAGGCTGGCCCCACTCAGCCCCAGCCAAGACCGCCACATGGAGCAGGTCCCTGCCCAATGGCTGCAGCTCAGTGATGGATAGGCTGGCCTAGTGCACATGGGCAGTGGCTGGGCAGGAAGCAGGCTACCCAGGCCAGTTGGGAAGTGCCATGGGGACTCATGGGTCTGCAGTGAGCCCCGTGGCAGGTGCCTGCGAGGCTCCAGGCCTGCCAGCACCTCTGAGACAGCCTGAGTAGCCTGCTGCCTGGCAAGCCACTGCCTATGAATGCAGGGTCAGGCTGCACGCACTGACAGGGCTGAGCCTCCCCATCACTGAGCTGCAGCTGCTGGGGAGGGCTCTGCCCCCATGACCTGGCTTCGCCCCACCATGGGGTGGTTTTCGCTGGGCCTGAGCAGAGCTGGCCCAAACCATGCAGGCGGGGCCACCTCCAGCAGCTACAGTTCAGTGACACCCACTCCCATACACCCAAGCTAAGCTGGGCCAGGCAGTGCCGCACAGATCACCCTTCCCTGCCCTGCAACAGCAAGGGGTGGGTTGAGGAGAATGAGAAAGAAAAGTCCCCCTCCAGCACCTAACAGAGCCACCATTCCCCCCCCCCCCGCAGGGGTAGGAGGAGAAGGAGGAGGGTAAAGAGTCCCCCTCCCTGCCCCACAGGGGTGGGGGAGGGGGAGAGTCCTCCTCCAGGGCCAGGCACCCCTGCACAGAGACCCCTCCCCATCTTGCAGTGGTGGGGGGAAAAGGGAGGAGGAGTTCCCCTCCCTACACTGGGGGGAGGGGGAGGGGGAGAATGAGTCCCCCTTTGGGGCTAGGCAGCCCTGCACAGAGTCCCCCTCCCAGCCCTGCAGTGGTGGGAGGCAGAGGTGAAGAGAAGAGGACCCCCCCCCCCGGACTGAACAGAGCCCCCGTCCCTCCCCCAAGGGGGAGCAGATGAAAGAGTCCCTCTCTGGGTTGGGGCAGCCCTGCACAGAGCCCCTCTCCCCACCCCATGGTGGTAGAAGTGGAGGCAGGAGAGGAGGAGGAGGAAGGGAAGAGTCTCACCAGTGGTGAAGCATGGTGCTGCACGTGCACCCCCTGACAGCACTGGTGCACCCCCTGTCAGCCAGCATTCCTGGGCATGGGGGGGCAGACAAGTGCGCTGGTAGCCCCCGGAGAATACCACCCGGGGAGTGGGGACTCTCCCAGAAATGTCAGTGGTGCGCTACTTGCAAGTTGGCAGGATCGGCCATGGGGGGCCACCCCCTGACCCCTGCATTTCCAGAATGAAAAAACCTGTTCAATCTGTTCTATCCAATTCAAAAATTGTTCAGTCTCTGCAGGCTAGCCTAACCTGCAAAGATTGAACCAATTCAGGCTCAAGCTTTTTGAATGTCTGTCCCTAGCCTAAGAATTTGTCTCATGATTTTTGATGCTGTTGGTTTGGCAATACTGTTAGTTTAATCTCTGCAGCTTAGACTAACCTGCAAAGACTGAATCAATTCAGCCTCAGGCTTTTTGACTGTCTGTACTTAGCTATACTCTTCATGCTCCAAATCTGGAACTGAGGCAGCAAAGGGATACTGGTGATGCCCCCCACTACCCTTCTGAAAATCTCCATCTCTGGCATACTTCAGACTAGTAGCAGGGGGTGTTCTATAGCATCCTCTGTTTGAAGTTTGTAGTGTATGGAGCAGGAGCAGATAGATCTAATTTTCCTGCAGCCACTTGACAGCACTTCAGTGGCAGCACAGACAGGTCCAAGATGCCAAAAGGGAATGAGCACTGCAGCCTGCTGATTGTACAGCTGCAGGGGGAGCTCTCCCAGGGCTTTGTGACAGTGTGTAGGGTTTGTACTTTTGAGAAATGCCTGATTTTCTAGGTTTAATTATTGTTTCTGTTTTACCTTAAAACTGCTTGGATTTAAAGAACAAGCAGAGGAATATTGATAACACAGACTGCTCCAGACTCAAAACTCCTGAGAAGAGAATTTATGAAGTAATCTGTGGAAATCCACACACAAGGCCAAATTTACTGAATCCGGTGGTAAAGCTTATATGGACTTCAGTGGGAGATGAGTCATGGTTAGAGGGAAGGTTAATTGTCACTATTTTGTTTTGGGATGACACTTGAGGATAAACAGGCACAGAAACTGGAAAGGTAGGTAATGATGACCCAAAATGAAGCTCAGTACTCCCTGAGAAAGCTGTACTTTTGCTAATAAATATTAGGAGGATTAAAAGAGGGATTAGAAGTGTACACAAATGACAAGAATATCCAGAGTCACATTAGTTAGTGCTAACAAAATAATAATTAGAAGGCAGATAAAGCCTCAGACTTCATGGCTTAAGGCAATCAGTAACTACTAAGGATTAGGAGAAGAGTTCTATGGGAGAAGATCATCCCATGTCTACCTGTTCAGGTGTTCTTGCACCATTCTCCAAAGCATCTTGTGCAACCAGGACAGGATCCTGACACAGAGGATAAGTACTGACAGTCAAACCCAAGGCTGAATTAATTCAATCTTCATGGGTTAGTCTAAGTTGCATAGATTGAACTGATAAGCAAGTGAATAGACATTCACATTTAATTTCAGAAATGCACCCACATGCCTGCAGTGACCCAGACCAGAAGAGCTAGGGGGGTGCTAGAGCATGCCTCCCTGCTCGACTAGAGCAGACGACTCGGGCCAAGGCTAGCCTACCCATCCTGCTGGGGGGGGAGGGGGGTGCAAAGGATGTGCAAAACATCCTGAGATACTGGGGGACTATAAGTTAACTTGAGTCTGGAGGTGAACTGGGACAGAAATTCAATAAACCGATTTAACCTAAATCAATAATCCTGATACTACATCCATCCAGATTTATCTTAAACCAGTTTTGGCCATTTTAAAAGCAGTTTATGTGCACTGAACTTTTGTGTTACAGATTTCAACCAGTTTCCTTTTACTAGTTTATGTGTAATCTCTGTCCATAGCCAGAGTGACCATAAACCAGAATCATAATGGCACTTCCTAGGCTTCTAACATCATATATTTACACTTTCCTTTGGAGATGCACAAATTATTTTTACTGGAAAAGAGAACCTATGCAGTGGATGCATCTACCCATGTGCTTTACTGTGGAGTTCGCTAATTAGTTCTGCAATAAAGCATCACAGTCTACACATATGTCCATATTAGGGTGTAGTAAATTAAGTAACAAACCCATAGGATAGTACTGTCCAGGACAAGTACTATCTTATGATGGAGTAATTTATGCCACCACAATGCACATGTACATAGTGACCAGGGCTGGCTGGGGTCCAAGGATGTGGCAGTGCCAGCTAGCCCCCCACCATAGCACCCTCATGCCCCAGATAACCTCTCCACCACCCAGTGCCACTACCCAGAGCCCCAGCCTGACCCTCTAGTGCAGGGATGGACAAAATATGGTGCACAAGGCCATTCTACCCAACACACAAGGCCCCTAAAAATTTTAGAAAATTAATATTGATCTCTCCTTGGCTGTCAAAAATGACAGGAGCCAGGGACAGTAAGACCCAGGGGAAGCCCGGTGGACTCCCACAACAGCAGGGCCTGCCTGGCCCTGCCCGCCCCCCCCGGTGGAAGCCCCAGCAGGGTCTTCTGGCCTGGGACCATGCGGCTGCCCTGGCACAAGAACCTCAGGTAAGGGAGGTGGGGAGGACCCCAGGCAGGGAAGGAGCCCAGGGAAAAGCTGAGCGCCAGGAGAAAAGTGGTCCCTCACCCAGCCCATGGCTGGCGCTCCCTGCTGCAGCTACTTGCAGCCCATGTGGGGCTGTCCTGAGCAGGCACAGACAGCCCCAGGCAGGCTGCAAGCAGCTGCAGTGTGGGGTGCCAGCCACAGGGCAGGCAAGGGGCCACTTTACCACACGCTCAACACCAGCTCATTCCCTGCCAGCGAGCAGGGGGTGGGGCTGTGTGCTGCCCCCCACCTGTACCAGAGGGCTGGGGGGCACTGGGAGTGAGCAGGCAAGGGAGCACAGGGCCAGTGCCAGCAGAGCCCAGAGCAGGGTGGCAAGGGTACAGGGTCCCAGCTGGAAGGGGCTCTATGGAGCCGAGCCAGCTCCCCCCTCTCCCTGCTGGTGCAGCCTAGGCCAGCTCCACAGACCCCTCCCAATGTGTTCCCTGCTCTGAGCCCTACTGGTGCTGGCCCTGAGACATTGGTCCCAAGACATTGGGACATTGGTCCCAAGATGGTGACCAGGGGGCAGGGCACCTGTCAAGGGGTGGGGCTACCCATAAAGCCCTCGACAGCTTGCCAAAACTGGGTAAGTGACCCTCCGCCCAAAATAATTGCCCGCCCCTGCCCTAGTGGCCCTACCTGCCCAGGACTACTCCACCCTAGCTTAGTATGCTTCAGTCCTGGGCATATGTGTAAATGCTGTACCTGGGGGAAATAAACTCCAGTGCAAAATGTGCTGGATTTTATTTCTTTGTCCTAATTGAAAGTGTTGATGTGCCCAGTGTGAGCAATTCATTCTGAGGCTTGTCTGTACTTCAGTGCACATTCTGCTTGTAGTGAGCTACATTATTGTAGCTTAGGTGTCAGTATAAATTGAATCCATTGGGAATTGTGTGCTTTGGAAGTGGCAGAGAATTTGTGAGTGACATTGAATGTAAGTGTTAATTATACTAAGATTTATTATACTAAGATTCGGTATGTTGTTTCTTTGCAAGTCAGCTCCGAAATAAAGCTTTATCTACTGCCTCAGCTTTGGTGGAATTATGTTTCCCTCTCCTGTCATTTTATTCAACTTTGAACCATTTAAGAGTATGGCAGATCTTAGGTCAGTGAATGCTGCAGGGAATTTTCCTTTATAATACTTACATATGGAAGAGCAAATGAATAGTTTAAAATGTTATGTAAAAATATAGGCTCTTTAATTATGTGACAGTCCTTCATAAATATTTTACAGTGGCCATGTTATAAAGACAAAATTTGTCAACCACACAGTATGTATCCATATATTTAAAATAAGAAATAATGGCAGTAACTAAGATGTCATTACATGGCTGATGCAATTGCTTATTTAAACATTTAGGTTATAATTCCAAAGGCAGTTCAAAATTTTAAAAAAAAACCCTCTTTTACAGAGTTTATCATGTAAATGTAATAAACCTAGAACATGGAGGTAATGGCCAAAGGGAAGCAAAGAAGTCTGAATAATTAAGTAGTTGTAAATAATCATGTCATGTAGTAAACAAATATTACGCATTATGAGGTTTTTTCTCTTTTCTAAAGAAATGAAATGGGACCAGAACGAAGGAGTGGATCACATTGGAGAGGAAAGCATTGGTGAATAATTATCCGGAATAAATGAATAACAAGGAGGGCGGTATTTTAGAGCTAAGAATGGAACAGATCATAACAGTTGAGAACACTTATGATGTTGTGTGTAACGCGCTAACTCTACTCATCTTGATCCACCACAGAACTCCTGTGTGATCCCTGGATTTTACTCCTCAGTTCCTGTGTATAAAATTAGGGTCACATTTCTTTGTCTATCAAGGTAGATAGAACTTTTCTTGGGTAATAGATACTCTTTCTATGTATTTGTGTCTGTACAGCACTGAGGATGCCAGAATCATAATATAATGTGATATCTGTAAATGTAACTATGATACAAGTAATTAGATTGAAAAACAAGTGCAACATTCAAAATTGAACCTGTTGTTGTTTTAGGAAATTATATTACTTTTTTAACAAAATTATTATTAGATTTTTTTAAAATTAAAAGTTCAGTTTTCAGTAAAATAATGTTTCCATACAAAGAAAATTTTGAATGCTGATTGAAACTTTAGTTAAAAGTCTAACAGAAGTATCAATTCAATGTCACAAGAAAACTGAAAAAAATGAAAATATCTTAAATGCTGACAGCTTTTTGCAAAGTATTATATTTTGAGGGAAATATTTTTTCATTAATAATGTTGTCCATTTCCAAGAATAAGAAAAAAGACCAGTTTGTGTATGGCAGAACAGCAGGAGAATAGGACTCCATTTGATGCTGTAGACAGGGTTGCCAACTGTTCAGTCAGTAAAAATTCAAACAAAAAATGCTTGTCCACAAAGTCTGTAACTACTTTTGGGCCCTCCATAAAAACAATTAAGCTCTGACTGCTTTGTGACCCACCCCCACTGAAAGAAAGGGGGACAACTCAAGCTTGCTTGTGGCACAGGCAAGGCAGAGCAACACCACCTGGTGTCCCAGTGGAAGGGCAGCACCATGTAAGAAGCCTCTCAGTGCTTTGTAGACCCCTCCCCATCTAGCCAAATGCTGCTGGTTCCTGTCCTGTAATACTGCTGGTTTGCAGGTAGGCTCCTTTGGGGGAGCAGAGCTAGCAGGGGTAAGGCTGGGCAGTGAGGGGAGCAGCATGGTACAGGGTGCAGTCAAGATCATCAAGGTATGGCATGTTTGGGGGACCACTGTGGTGGGGGCAGTATAGTGTAAACCTATTGCTGCAGCCACACAGGGCTGCCAACCCAAGATTTTATATATCAGTAAAACAAAAAATTGCAGGTTGTGAGTAAAAAAAAGAAAAATCTTCAGTTGACAACCCTGTCCGTAGAGCTCACCGGCAGCAACCTTTACTGAAGTTTGTTTAGTGTGGGAAGCTAAATCAAGCATGACACAGTTGAATGAAATATTGTAGGGCAGGCAGAGAAAAGCATCTAGGTGAGTGAATATCAGAAAGAAAAAGAGGAAAAATTGCGGAAGAAGAATAACATTACTGAAGTTCCAAACATGTTCTCTGAACTGTATCTTATTGACAGGTGTTAAAGAGTTAGACGAGAGTTACTTCAAAAGTTACTGCATCCCTGCGGCAATGTTTAAAGTCACTGCTAGAGGCTAATTGCAATGCTGAGAAACTCAGCCATCTAGTCAACATTAAACCTTGTCTGAGTCTCATGATAACTATTGTTGGTTACCAGAGAAGCAGCACAGCATTTGGTGACTGCTGTCCTGAAATGGTTGTTCTTGATCTGAAAGTAGACAGGCACTATATATTCTTTTTGTAAACAGCGTCTTTATTGCCATCTGGAGAAAGCAAAGAAATAAAGGTGCTCATTCAGCACCTTGCTATCGAAAAAGCTGCAGTACAAGAACCAATCATGTTTCCCATTAGTGGTAGCAAAGTGAAATTGCAATGCAAGGACACATTAAAAGTATATAGCAGCCTTTTCTTGAACTTTTTAGAAATGCCTATTGCAACACTAAGACAGTCTTGTTGCTCTCCTAAAGGAGAGAAGAAAGGTGATATAATATGTTTCTATTTTTCCCCAAATCTCCACTGTCCGTATATGAGGAACCAGTCCAGGCACTGAACAAATGCGTGTGGGATAGGAATTCAGTTGCCCGAGGAATGGAACTATTTAGACTAAAATGTAAGGATTATATTTGCTGCTGTTGTTAGGCCACTGTGGCTTAGTGCTAGCTTCTTGGTTCACACAACAGGGATTGAACTGGAACCTTGAAAGTTAACACCATAAGCTTTTGCAGCTCTAGATAAAGTGAAGAGGTTTTTCATCTGGGAGCTGAAACAACACATAGTCTCACTGAATTGGTGCAAAGGTGGGGACTTGTAGCACAGACTCAACTAGGGCTGTGAGAAGCTTTGGTCACTGATTCGATTTGAAGGAGATTCAGCCTGATTTGGCAGCAGAATCTCCGAATCCAAATCAAATCAGGAGACCCTTTAATCTCTCTGAATTGAGTTGGAGCCCTCCAAATCAATTCAGAGAGATTTGGAGAGATTCAACAATTTGGCCATAGCACAGCTTTATATGTTTTTTCTACATACTTCAAGGTATCAGGCATGGCTCATGAATACTGAGCTGGTGGGGTGGCAAACCCAGAAGTGGACCAGCCGTGGAGTGCGTGCGGGGGGGGGGCCAGCTCAGCAACTGGTGCTTCCTGGGTCCGGGGGGGCACCCAGGGTCCCCCTCCAGCCAATCACTAGGCTGAGGGGGCATGGAGGGGTTCCCCTGCACACTCGGTGGTGGACCCAGAAGTGGACTAGAAGTACCACCCCACCACACTCCCATGGGATGCTCCATCCACCACACCATCTCTCAGTGTTCACGAGCCATGCCTGGTACCTTGAGGTACATAGAAAAAACATATAAAGCTGTGTCTATTGCTGAATCACTGATTCTCCTAGTCAGAATCAAATCTTCAGATTTGGCCTATCAAATTGGGAAAGTGATCCAAATCAGTGAATTGAATCACTGTCCCCCAAATGGCGCTGAATCCAAATTGAATACTGCCCACTTTGCACACATCTAAGATTCACCTGTAGTTTACACTTGGTAATTATAGCAGCTCTGCACCCCAAATTAAATCCTGTCGCAGGGCTGAAGAGGGCCTTAAAGATATCAGAATTAGTGTTCTCTCCTTCTGTGGTAAGGAAAACAGGTATCAGCCTGGGCATATGGGAGACTGCAACTGCATGGTGGCTCACTCAGTCTCATTCTGTGGAGTGTTGTAGGGAAGAGATCAAAGGTGTAGCCAATAAAATACCACAACATGGATAAGAAGTAGCACACGGCTTATTGAAGCTGAGGTATCAACTATGAAGCATTTCTTCTGTTCTCTACAGCCTAGGGAGGGAATCCTGTTCTCCTCCAAAACCTCAAGAAAACTCACTGTGTGAAAGATACATTTACAAGGGTAAAGATTTTCATGTATAATTGAATAGGGTTCTTTGAGGTGGAGGAGGTGGAAACAAGTTTCAAGAAAGAATGCCTGCTACTTTTCTTAATGAATGGTGTTAACAGCCATCATCTCCATAATCATATAACCTCATTTCATTTTAGTAGTATTAAATGAAAGGAGAGGCAGGTGAATAAAGTGATTTCATATATCATTCAAAATGTAGCTCTTTTTGTATTAAACATTAACAATAGCTGTCATCCTAATACAAAAACAGACTTTCAATTACTTCTGTGTTGAGAGAATGTAGATATAGCTGAGAGCCACGTGAGACATCATTTTAGTACTATTATAGAAAAACAGAATGTGTGACACTACAATCTAATTTAATTTGAATATGCTATCAATTTTCTAGGAAGTTTTTTTCTTTGCAGCTTCAAAGCTTTGGTACAGAATAGAACAGAGCCTATAACCGCTCATAATGTTTATGTCTCTCAATTTACAATAACCTTTCCCTCCTGTCTTATTCTAGCGTGTAAGTAGGTCAGTATTATTACTCAGGGGTTCAAGTACCTGATGTACTGCTAAGGAAGATGCACTTTTATACAGTAAATAGAAGCCTACACCATGTAACTTAATTAATTTCCACTGTGAATAAGCCTGTACATGTTTTTACATGAATCATTTTGAGAGTCCTGTTTTATGACTCGTGACTGGTATCGAGCACTATAATTAAATATTGTTTTAAAGTAGATCTTGTCAAAAGTTTTGCAGTTAAACAGTTTGTCATATGGATTAATCAAACTCTAATGTTTTGCAGATATGTTTTTTGTTTTAACTAGTTTTCATCAAAAATCAAGGTGTTCTAGCAGAAACCTGCATGACTACCTACTAGCTTAACTGAAGGCATGCTAGGCACCCTTGGCCCCCATGAACCACAGCGCTATTGCAGCTCATCCATACAGACTGGCCAGGAGGTGGGTGGGATCCTGGGGCTTCCAGTCTACAGAGCCAGGAGTCTGAAAACCAAGGGTGGAGGAGCCCAGCTCTGCAGTGGAGAGCTGGGAAGCACTGAGTACTCTGGAGGCTCAAGTGTGGAAGAGCAGTAGCAAACAGTGGCAGTGCAGCAGTGTGTCACAGAGTGCAGGGCACGCTGGGAATGATAGTTCTGTACGGTAGCACTGGATTTTGCTGCTCCTGGGATGAATTTACCCTATTTTTTTGCTGCAGATGTCCATGTCAAATGGACAAAAGAACTCCATATTTTAGCAGCATGTGCCTCTGTCAGCGTCTCTGGGCTTTTAAAATTTTCCTTTACATACATTCCCCACTCCATGTTTTAAGCCCCTAGGTACGTAATCATGAGTTGCTCTCATGCCTGTCTGAGACTCACCATTGACTCTAAAGAGATGCTAAAGTCATTTTGAGTGTTCCTCCAAGGCCAGGCACAAAAATGGTAGGTGAGCCAGTGCCTAAATTTAGGCACATACTGAAACAGTTTACATTCTGCCCTTAGTTTATAAGTAAATTGCTGGAATGTCCCTTCCATAACTTGCTAACCCCATAACTAGGAGCTGAGCATTATTCATTTAGTGCTATTAAGAGTACAAATTCAAAATTACTTATCTGTTTGGCTGATAATACATGAGCTCATAAATAATTTAGTTCATTGTTTTATAGCTTTATTGACTGTGCTGTATTAACAGAAGTCGAAAATAATAGGAAAGTATTTTATTCTGAAAAGTAATCAAGTATGATTCTGAACATACAGAGAGCACATTTTCTGAATAAAATGCATCATTTTTGGCATAGTGACTTTTCTAACCCCAGTGATGCCTTAATATGATTATAATGATAATGCTGTTCAATTTATGTTAGTATTACATTCTAAAATTGTTTAGCATCCGATCTGTCATACTGATGCAAGAGCCCCTGGGCTTGATCATTCCTGAAGAGAAGCAACATGCATCACTGTGTCTCTTGTCAAATTGTCTGTTTCATATTCAAATACAAGTGCATCAGCTAATTTTGCAGCATAAAAAGTGATGCCTTTCTGCATTTCCGTGGGTGGAATTGTTAGCAGAAGGTAACTCTCCACATCATTTGACAACAAATTTATTTGATGCAAAGTTATGACCTAATGAATGTAAATGTCTCCTTATGAAACTGATGAAGAATGGACCACAAGAATAAATTGTCTTGCAAGGTTTCCAGCTGGGCTAAAAATAGCCTAAAATCATCTTTCTCATGAAATGGTGACAAATTCTTTCTAAACTTACTCAAAAATAAAACTCGTAGTATACAAAACTGAAAAAGTTGCCCCAATATTTTTTCAAATTTCAGTCCACCATCAATCTCAAGTCATAGTGAGGTGGTCAGGGAAGTGCCCAGTTGTTCTACCAGATTCAACATTTCATGGAAGTGTCTTTTATATTTCATATTCCTGTGTTAAAGAGCAGTTATGGCTACTACTTTCTAGGTAATCCAGTTCAGTTTTTTGTTTTTTGTTTTTTCTGATAGTGATTTCAAGAATTTATTTGAGCTTGATGGTATCTGAATCTGAGCTGCTTTATTGCTGTTTTTCTTAGAACATTTTCTGACAGGATTTGATTAAAGCAGAAGTCTTCTGTGCTGGATAAACTTGTTCAATTTTACAAATGTAGCTCTACAGCTAAAGCCACAAGGAATAAACATCAAGATAACATTGATCTGTCCCCAGAGGACAAGAACAAGGTCTGAAAATCCTTTAATGTTCAAATGTTTAAGAATAGTGACTTGGGTCAAATTTCTGGAAAAAAACAAAGAAAAGTAGATGATAGACATGAGAAATATATGGAAATTAATGCTACAATCTCAGATATTTCTCAAAAGTGGATTATAAATATGCCATCTTCTCCCCAGAACCTGAACTAATTTTAGGAAAACACAGTGAAAGTCAGCAAAGTCAATGGCCTTAAAGCTACTGTACTAAAATAGCATGGAAGGAGATAATTATAGTAAAGGTCATGGGATAAAATATCTATTCCAATTAGAATACAGTATTTTCAAGAACAAAATGGAAGCCTAGAAGAGATATTATCGTTCCTCAATCACTTCCTGCACAGGTTTGAAGTTTTAAGTTGATAGGTTGACATGAGTGAAAATTACACCGTTTTTGTATTGTATTGTATTGTCTACACTTTTATACCATTTTAAATACTGGAAGGATATCTAATTTAACAAAAAAGCCATAGATGAAAGATATTTTTTATGTTTAATAAAATAATTGCTTAAAATTAAAGAAATCTTGCATTGCTGATGGTGTGCAACCAGGGGCTCCCTGTATGCATATCTCAGCATGCTCTTCAGGTTCCCGCAGTCTGTCTGAATATGGCAGCAGTGTACAGGGCAGCCCTTACTGGTTGATTCAGACTGCTCAGGGTCAGCCTGTTTCTCCCTTCTGCACAATGTGGGGATTGTGAAGGGATATGTTATGCTGTCTGCTGGGCTGGAGCAGTAGAGTCCAGCCCAAGTGACACACTGTCTCCTGGGTGGGAGAGGAACAAAGTGTCCTGGGCTGCAGGAGAATTGTACTGTGGCTTCACTCAGAAGAGAACATTTCTGGACATTTGCTCTCCTAAAAGAAATTATTTGGGGAGTAATTTAACTTTGGTTGTTCCTGGGGTATTTTTCTCCTGTAGTAGCTATTTTTGCTTTGAGAGAAAAATCCTGAAAATCTATAAATTCGTGGTTTCTCCTGGAAAAGTACTGACTCTCCCATAAGAAACAGAAGGCATTTAAACACATACTTTTTGGTCCCTTGACACACTGAAGATCTGCCACTTCAGAGCAGGCTTGATTAATTGAATCTGGTCTGCATGCGAGCTGACATGCACTGCACTGCTTCGCATGCAGTTGTATAAGCAGAGAAATGCATGTCAGAGCGTAGAAAATGGCAACAGTGCACTTTGAAATAAAGTACCTTCTATGTGTTTTAGTTTAAAGGTGTGCCACCGCCATTTTCTTAGTGCTGACACATTTCACCATTTATACAACTGCAAGTATCGCAGCATCTGGTGCTTTTCAAAGCACTTGGCACTGTGGTGCAAGCATGTGTACAAATGCCTTGAATGTCTGTACGTAGCCAATGGCTAGGGGCAGAAGGTACACATAAACTGGTTTAAGTAATCAGAAAGTGGTTTAAACCTGTAACAAAACAAAAGTTCAGTGCACAAAAGCTAGTTTCAAAATGGCTGAAACTGGTTTAAGATAATCCTCATTCAATGCAGTATCAGACTTAACTGATTTGAGTCAAACTGGTTTATTCAAGGTCTGTCCCACACCCCTTCCTGGTTCAAGTTAAATCACAGTCCCCCAGCACCCCAGCATGTTTTGCAACCCTGGGCTGGGCTGGGCTGGGCTGGGTTGTCTGTTCCAGCAGAAAAGGGCTGGGAGAGAAGCAGGGGCTACCCTCACCAGACAAACCCCGGCTGGGGGCTGGGGCAAGGGAGGGGTGTTAAACCCCCTTGCCCCTGAGTATAGAACTCCCCTGTCCTGATAAACTTATTGCTGGCTGTGACTGTGGACTATAAATCCCAGAGGCACTTGGAAGCAGGACAAGGAAGTGATGAGCAACCCTGCCGAGTCCTGCTGCCATGATTCTGGACTGTAAATCCCAGAGACCTCAGAGGCAGCTAGAGGAGGAAATGAACACACAGCCCATATTGGCTATGAGCCAGATAGCCATAGTTTAGTGCACCCTGGCTTCTGGCCTGAGCCACTGCAGACATGTGGCTGCATTTCATGAATCAAAAGTAAATGTGTGTTCACTTGTTAGTTTAATCTCTGGATTTTACGCTAACCAGCAAAGATTGAATTGTTTCAGCCTCAGTCTTTTTGACTGTCTGTTCTTAGGTAAGATTCCCCTGTTGTGAACAAAACTTTAAACACTAGATTCCTGAGCAGAAATTGGGTGCCATAGCAGTTGCCAGTTGTGGTTCTTGATCAACTACAACATTGTGCATCCTTGGTGAAGTTAAGTTGCAATGGAGCGGAAGCAGACTTAGACACTTGAGGACACTTTTAGCTGCATAGAGTGAAAATATAGCCACATAAAGGTATGTAGGCATATAGAGACAATCTAGATCATTATGCAAAGTGAAGTAAAACACTGTTGGGTGATTTAGATGCCTTAGATGGGTAAGTGACATACATCTTGGTTCATAGTTTATTCTTCAGATTGTTGGCTTGCTTCTCTTTCTCAAGCTGTTGTTACTCCACTGACTTCATTGGCATTCTCCCTGCCTTATACAGGGAATGAGAAGAGCATGAGTCATGGTATTGATCAGGATGTCATGGAATTTCTTTCCTGAGGTGAAAGTATTGCTTCTCTACACGGCTTCCGCAGATCTTGTGTTGTAGCATTTACTTTCCTCCAAAAAATACAAAACAAAACCCACGCATATAAAGACAGTTCAAGATGCTTTTTGCTTAAAACAGAGTTCAAAGGTTATGTGCATGAAATTGCAATAGCTCTCTGTAACTTTCCACAGTTATTTTTTGTAATTATGTCTATAATCATTTGAGTCATGTCATTTCCAAAATAATTGGCTATGATTTTATTTTTCTTTATCAGTGACTATCACTCAAACTAAAAGTGGTCTTATGTTCACATTCTTATTATTTGGTCTTGTTTTTGTGGAAGAGTTTTGGCACAGGAAAAGAAGTAAAGTCTATAATCTAGGATGTGTAATAAAGTACTTATATGTCAGATGTTAGTATATTTTAGGGTAGATGTATCACGAAATAAGAAAATGGGCTAGTATTGCTGTGAAGTGCATAGTACGTGCAAGAAATAATCTATGATTTTTAAAATGATGTATGGAAAGTACAGTGCATTTTTATCACCTACAAATATTAAAATGAATACAATACATTTAAAAACTAAAGCTATAAATCTGTTTTTTCCCCTAAAGGGTTCTATTTGAGGAAAGTAGTGAATATTTTTACATCATTTAATTTCCTTTTGGAGGAGGGCAGAGATAATGACAGTCATTGCCTAGATCAGGGATAGGCAACATTTTTTGGCTGGAGTGCCGAAAAAAGTATAGTGTCTACCTTGGAAGGTGCTGGAGTGCTGACATGTTGGAGCCCGGAGCAACTGTTTGCAGCCTCCTAGCTGCAGCCGGCCCAAGGAGCCTGGTCTGCTTGCAGCAGTGCTTGCAAACTTTGGTGGAGTTACTGCTTCAGTCTTCAACTGTTTAGCTCTCATGGATGAAGTCTGGTTGAATCAGCAGGGGTTTCCACAGAAGCATAAGACTTCCCACTTTCCTCCATCAGGCTGAAGTATCTTTAACCCCCAGACTGTCCCTGTGTTGTTCAGGCTTTGATTTTATAATGAAAAATAATTATTAGCCCAAATTTAAATGGTGACAGTCCACTGTATACATTACACATGTTATAAAAATGCATTCCATATGTTTTCTTTGGTGCTTTGCTGAAAACACTAGGCACTATAACAAGTTTTGCAACGTAATTTTAATGTAGTAAAATCTAGATCATAATTGTATATATACTTTCTTATTCTACTATTTATTATTTATTTTCACAGCCTCTAGTATATGCACAAATATACTCTTAACTACTAAGCTTTGGCTTATGTGCACCCAATGTTTGTTTCAGATATCAACATGGCAGGAGAACCAAAACCCTACAGACCAAAACCTGGAAACAAGCGACCACTTTCAGCTCTCTACAGGTACGTTGGAATTTATTACAATAGCTGAGAACAGCTTCATTTTTGTTGAAAAAAAATTACAGTAGCCTTAAGGTCATATGTTCTTTGCAAGAATATGTCCAAAGAGATGGGAGTATATAGCCTAGAAGAGTTAAGTGCAATAAGTATTTTCCCTGGAGTAGTTGTCCCCATATTACATAAAAGGGTTTTTGACCATAGATGAGAGAGATCTGTGGATGCCAAAAGTTTTAGGGGAGAAGAGTAGAAGTTGTGCTGTTTGCTTTTATATTTGCAAGTAATTTTGAGTGTACAAAACTACTGTATTGCCTTTGATTTTGATAGCTAATGCTTTTTATCTGATAGCTTTATTGAGCATTTAATTGACTCAATGTAAGAAGCAGGCAGAGAAAGCAAATTTTTTGAATTATGTACTTGGAAAAATGTATTGAGATAATTGTCCTTTTTCGGTATGACATCTGAAACAACTGCAGGACTTTTTCCCCCTGTTGGATTCAAATGCCTCTCACATTATTGCTCATAAAGGCAAGGTCTCCGTTTCTGCAGTCTGGAATTTCAGCTGTTGCTCTAGATTGCATTCTTTTTATACATTTAAATCAGATCCTTAAAGTTATCTACTTATAAAAGATTGATTTGATAGTTTCTTTTTTGGTGCAGATGAAAGTCTTTAAATAACTTGGGATATTATTTAGAAGACTAATGATATTATAAAATTATATACTTAAAATTTAAAAAAAAAACCCATGGATACAGACTGACAGAACAAACTAGTGATTCTGGATATGCAGTTTGAAGATAGTTTGAGGGGGTTACTGGTAGAACATGCTGCATTACTTCCTCTGAATATGAAGCCAGTTCAGCATGTTTTAAACTGAATCTCCAAAAATTACCAAAATTAATAGCCATTTAAAAAAGTTTAGAAGGTGTTTTTACTTCAAATAGTTATGTTTTAATATATTAATATAGTATGAATTTTTATGTGGGTTGGCTTTCATGATGTTCTGACAATAAACAATATGATTTAGATAAGGCCCACCCAAAATGCACACTTAGGTGGGATTTACACCCAAGATTCCAAAACTGCAATCCTCAAAACCCCTGCTGACCTGCCATCTTAACCTGGAGTTGCCTAAAATTCTCGTTAAAAAATTAGGAGATTGTGGTGTCGATGCCTACACAGTCAGATGGGTCGCCAGTTGGATGGAGGGCCACACCCAGAGAGTGGTGGTGGATGGGTTATTTTCAACCTGGAGGGATGTGGGCAGTGGGGTCCCCCAGCACTCAGTCCTCAGGTCCACACTGTTCAATATCTTCATCAGTGACTTGGACAAAGGGATGAAAAGCACCCTGTTCAAATTTGTGGATGACACTAAGATGTGGGGAAAAGTGGGCATGCTAGAAGGGAGGGACAGGCTACAATTGGATCTGGACAGGTTACAGGGGTGGGCGGATAATAATAACATGGGATTCAATACTGACAAGTGCAGGGTACTGCACCTAGGGAGAAAGAACCAGCAGCATACCTACAAGCTGGGGAACTCCCCTCTCATCAGCACAGAGGCAGAAAAGGATCTTGGAGTCATTATAGACTCCAAGATGAACATGGGCCGCCAATGTGGGGACACACAGTCAGGAAGGCTAATTGCACCTGTGGGGCAAGGTGGGCACAGTTGAAGGGAGAGAGAGGCTGCAACTAGATTTAGACAGACTAAAAAAGTGGACAGATGAGAATAGGATGGGGTTCAACATAGATAAATGCAGGGTGCTGCACCTTGGGAGAAGGAATCCACAGCATACATACAGGCTGGGGAGTTCCCCTCTGGAAAGCACAGAGGCGGAATGGGATTGTGGAATCATTATTGACTCCAGGATGAACAAGAGCCGCCAATGCCAGGCCACAGCCAGCAAGGCCAGCCATACCTCGTCATGCATCCAAAGATGCATCTCAAGCCAGTCCAGAGAGGTGATACTCCACCTCTATGTGACATTGGTCAAGCCACAATTGGATTACTGTGTCCAGTACTGGGTGCCGCACTTTAAAAAGGATGTGGCCAGCCTGAAGAGAGATCAGAGGAGGGCCACCCATTTGATGAGAGAGCAGCAGGACAGGCCCTGTGAGGACAGACTGAGGGACGAGAACCTGTTCAGCCTTGGCAAGAGGAGACTGAGGGGGGAACCTGGTGGCTACCTACAAACTCATCGGGGAGATCATCAGGAAATAGGAAGACCCCTGTTCTCCCCAGCACTACCTCAAGTGACAAGGAACAATGGTAATAAACTGATGGAGAATAGGTTTAGGTTAGAGATCAGGAGGCAATATTTTACAGTTAGGGTGGCCAGAATCTGCAACCAACTTCCTAGGGAAGTGGTCCTCGCCCCTACCTTAGGTAAATTCAAAAAGAGGTTAGATGATCACCTGTCTGGGGTCTTGTGAACCCAGCATTCATTCCTGCCTGTGGCAGGGGGTCAGGCTAGATGATCTGTTCTGGTCCCTCCTGACCCTAGCTACTATGAAACTATGAAACTTGTCATGCATCCACAGATGCATCATGACCAGGTCCAAGGAGGTGATCCTCCCCTTCTATGCGACACTGGTTAGACCGCAATTGGAGTACTCTGTCCAGTTCTGGGCACCACACTTCAGGAGGGATTTGGACAACATCAAGAGGGTCCAAAGGAGGGCCACTCCCATGATAGAGATCAGCAGGGCAGGCACTACAAGGAGAGGCTACAAGACCTGAACCTGTTCAGCCTCCACAAGAGAAAGCTGAGAGGGGATCTGGTGGCCATCTATAAACTGGCCAAGGGGGACCAGCAGGCAATGGGAGAGTTCCTGTTCCCGTGAGCATTACTGGGAGTAACAAGTAATAAAGGCCATAAGTTGACTGAGAGTACATTCAGCCTAAATATCAAGACACACTATGTGCTTGCTCCTACCTTGAGGGTCTTCAAAAGGAGGCTAGACAGCCACCTAGCTGGGGTCATTTGACCCCAGCATTCTTTCCTGCCATGGCAGGGGGTCACACTTGATGATCTGCTCAGGTCCCTTCTGACCTTACCAACTATGAAAATGCCATGTTAGATTTTGACAGTAAAGCTCCTCAGGCAACTGGAGTTGCTCTGCAGAACAATCTCAGTTTGACAGGCAATGACCTGCTGGTTGCCTGTCTCACACCTAAGTCAAATCAAGATCCAAAGATTGGATTTTTCTCTGTCTACATGGCCTAATGAGCTAGTTAGGCTCCATACATAAACGACAGCAGAAACTATGCTTTCTTTAAAACAACTACTGTTGCTGATGTCTCCTTTTATGTCCAGAGGTTAGAACACTCTCTCAGGATACAGGAGAGCCAGATCCAGTTCTCTCCTCTGCCTGAGGGATTTCAAACCTGCATCTTCTAAGCTCTATTACAGGAGCCCAGTTCTCCTCCCCTAGGCTTCACGATTGATGCTCTTGCTTCCACACTCAGGTTCAAAGAATCTAAAAGTGAAACATCTTTAACAGGAGAAGTGGAGAGTGCTTCCAAGTCAGCATGCCCTATAGCCTTTTGTCTAGTACACTTTCATTGGGTTTGGGAAAAGTAGGTCTTAATTCCCTCAGGAAGCAAAGAGACTTGAACATGGGCCCGCTCACGTCCTGGTTGAACGCTCTGTTCTCTGAACCATTGTAGCAAAGATTAGAGATTCTACCTCCGCTCTCTCTGGCTGTGTTTTTAAACAAAGGATTGCCTCCCTATACCACTTCTGCTTGAAGTAGTTTAGCCTTCAGGAGAGGGATAAGGGATAAGAATCCCATGTAGAGGGAGGTACTTACTAGTGCCACCAAATAAGGCTATTCGAGACAAGTTTAAGTCATATCTTCATATCCACTGCATTTCCCCTGAGTGAATGTAGGTGGTTCCCCATTCAGAGTACTTTAGCATGCTGAGCTTGGACTTATCTGTGGATCCCATTTTCTGGTACCTAATTGTCCCCATATATTGCATAAGGAGTCTCAATACCCAAGTGAGAACTGTGGATTCTGCTACAGAGATTAGGCACCTAAAATCGAAGTCTGGACATATGACACATGAAGACTGGTATAATTAATATCTGCTTTGTACACTATATAAGTTACAGCACAATCTCAAGCATGCAGACTACCAGTCACTTCAAGGTATGTGCCGCAGTAGTGCAGTAGGTGCTGTTAAAGTGACTTACCATTAGGTGGCATGGAGATCTTAATAGCCTTTTGCGTTGAACACATGGCTAACTTGCAGTCAATGCAGCCACACGACACCTATACATCACCTACACTGGTGTAAATTAAACTCGTATATCTCTACATTAGATTCTGGTAAGGCACCTCAATGTAGAGGTTGTTGCATGCGTGCTACTTGTTTTACAAGTGTAAAAACAATATACACAGGTGGAAATATAGAACGTGTCCAGGCCTGGACACTGCAATGCTAAACAGTATGCTACCTAAATCCATTTGTGGACCTGAATTTAAGTGCTAGGTATCATAAATATTAATTCTTCTTTAGTTCAAGTGGTGGAGACCTGTCTCTTGGGAAACAGGGTCCTAAAGTTAATCATGGGTGACATTTGCAATTTCTGAAATGATGCTTTGTAGAGGTGATTGTACTTCTGAGCAACCATGGAGTTGTTACATTTATGAGTCACTGTTTCAAAAAGAAGCTAATCTGAAGAAATTATGTAGCTAAATGCACAAGGCAGTCTGGCTTTTATACTTTTATCTAGTAGCCACCACTGATAAGATTCATGCTTTGAATCAAATCACGGTGACTTCTCATATTCCTTCTGAAATTCAGGAAGAGATGAGATGTAAGGAGACAGGCATGTTGAATATCTCTGAGTAAAGACTAAAGAGGAAAATATCAGTGGTAATCTCATAGTCGGGGTCTACTATACACAGATAACCAGATAGAGGAAGTATATGAGGTTTTTTGAGCAACTAATGGAACAGAATTTGGTAGTTTAAGATAATTTAATTACTTGGATACTTAATGGCATAGCAATTTAGCAAGACACACACTGTTCATTTTGCTTTTGAAATTTTCCAGGAAGAATTTCTTGTTTCAGAATGTAGGGGAAAATACTAAGGGATATCCTATTTCAGGTTTTCCCTAACTAATGGGGAAAAGCTTGTTGAAAATATGATGGTAGAGAATAATTTGAGTGAATATAATAAGAAAATAAATTGAGTACACTATTTTAGGAAAATGAAGGAGAAAATTTGGCAGAATAAAGGTAATGGCCTTTAAACCACTATGGCTGCATGAGGAGCCTTAAGGATCAGATAACCATTATCTTTGAGATTTTGTGAAAGATGGGAAATCCCATCAGGACTGGGGAAAAGAAAACATAGGGTAAAAACAGATCTTGCCTGATATTGTATTTGTGCCACCTTAATAATTTTTATGGTGGCACAGCTGGCAAGCAAGTAAATGTCCCTACCTTTAGTTGCATGTCAAAACTTGCCATTGCCTGCTGCAGGACAATGGGTGATGTGTGTATTGCCTGATAAAGCAGATCATCGCTGGCAGGGCATATCCTGCCAAAGTCAATCCACTTTGACTTGGTGACACCTGTTTCTACCCCTAGCATCTGTCACTAATAGGGGGAAAGGAGAATACAGAAAATCATTCAGCGGAACTTTGATTCCTGGAGAGAGAGATGACTAGGACTAAGTACAGACAGTCAGAAAGCCTGAGGCTGAGTTGATTCAGTCTGCAGGTTAGTCTAAGCTGCAGCGATTAAATTAAGAAACAACTGGACAAATACTCACTTTCGATTCAGGAAATGCAGCCACATGCCTGCAGTAGCTCAAGCCAGGCGCCAGGGGGCACCAGACCATGGCTCTCTGGCACACAGCCAGCATGGGCTGTGTGTTAACTTCCTCTTCCTCGTGCCCCTGAGGTCTCTGGGATTTGCAGTCCAGAATCACATCAGGAGTATTCTGAAGAGTTGTTCATCACTTCTTCTTCCTGCTTCCAAGTGCCTCTGGGATTTGTAGTCCACAGTCACAGAGAGCATAACTTTCAGTAAGTTTAGCAGCAGGACAGCTCTGTACTTGGGGAAGCAAGGGGTTAACTCCCCTCCCTGGCCCCAGACTTCACCCAGGGTTTACCTGTGTGTATCAGTCACTGCCTCCCCCGCCCCAACTCTTCTTTCCTGGAGCAGACAGCACAGCCTAATCCAGGGCTGGAAAGCATGCTGGGATGCTGGGGGACTGTGATTTAATTTAAATCAGGAAGGGGTCTGGGACAGAAGTTTCATAAACCAGTTTGACCCAAATCAGTTAAGCCTGATGCTACATTTAACCAATTTATCTTAAACCAGTTTCTGCCATTTTGAAACTGGTTTATGTGCACTGAAATTCTGTTCTGTTACAGGTTTAAACCAGTTTCTTATGACTTAAACCTGTTTATGTGTAACTTGTGTCCCTAGCCTAGATGATCAATTTATAAGCACTTGAAGTATGAGATGATTAAAAGGAAAAAAAAATCAAACATGGATTTCTTGAGAACAAATCATATTAAGCCAATCTAATTTTCCTTCTTTGATCGCTTACCTAGTCTAATGGAAAAAAGGAAACAAGTGGGTTATCAATTTGATAATCATGACTTTAGACACTGTCCTACGTGATATTGTCAAAAAAACTGCAACAGACCCATCCATGGCGTATCCCCAGAGCCCCAAGTTTCTCCCCATTATGCTGCTGCCTGCCTGAAAGAATAGACCAGGGTTTGCCATGGGATTACTCCTTATCCCTGCAAGGCTCATAACAAAAAGACAGGTAAAGTTTCTTACACGTTCAGCTGGCTACCACCTACCCTCCCTGAGAGTTCTGCCACAGTTTTTAGAGATCAGCCTTTCTGCTGATTCTACCAGCCCTGACTGCTGGGGACCTGGACACCTCCAAAGCCTGGCCAAAAAAATCCAAAAACCCTGGTGAACTTACACACATCCCTTATCATACTTCCAGGCCTCCCTCTCCCATCCCCAATCATAGATGTCCCAATTCCTCATGAGTCTCCAGAATCTTTCAGTAATGTTTCTCCCTGGGACTTCTGACATTCCTCTGGCAAACCTTGAAAAATGGTCCAAAATCAATTGGATGAATTTCAATAAAGATGCACTCGATTTGGGAAGGGGGAATCAAATGCAGAAATACAAAATGAAAATAATTTGATTAGGTGGCTTTTCTGTAGAAAGCAAGCAGTGGGGTGTAGTGTTTCATAAGTTAAATATGTCAAATGTGTAATTTTTTTAAAAGCAAATATAATTCTGGACTGTATTAACAGAAGAGTATTACATAAGACATGGGAGGCAATTATTCCCTTCTGTTTGGTACTGGTGGGTTCTGTTCAACCACTGAGTTCATTATGCTTTTAAGAAAACTGTAGATGGACTAGACTGGAGAAGGTACAGAAAAGAGCAACAAAAATAATAGTTTAGAAAGCAGAAACTTCTTTTGTCTAGAAAAGAAAGGTTTAGACCCCTAAACTAATTTAGGCTTAATTCACCCTATCCACTGTAGAATTACTCCTGAAACAATCAAGAGCAATCTACATCAGTGTAAATTGCACTAGGGTATGTGACTTACGGCTGCAAACTAACTGAGGATGGCCAATTTGTTCTCCTTGACTTAGTGGCAGGAGACAACAACAGCTGCCTACAGTCTGCTATCTTGGGATGTAGTCTGGATGCAGGTGTAATTTATATCAGTGAATAAAAGAGATGTAAATTACACCAGTATAAATATGTGAGCTACTCAGGCCCCAACAGGGTACATAAAAGTCTGGTATGCTTTTTGTTTCTCCCTCTCTCCACTGTTGCTGCTCCCCTGCTACCTCTGTCCTCGCTCAGTTTTCTGAAGACACAGTGTATGAAAACTTCCATTTTATAACACTCAAGAATTTTGTGTGCATCAGCTTTTGTTAGTATTTTGAAAAGTGATGTTTCCAAAACTTCTGAATGTGCTGTGAGGCAAAAGTAGACAGGTAACCTACCCACAGGTAGGTAGAAGGGCATTTTTTCCAGTAAGCAAATCCACTTTCAACTCTAGTTCTAGAGTTCTTTATAGTGCAATACATCACTCAATCCATGTAAGCCATTAATCTAAATTTGCTGACAATTAAAAGCTCACAAATTGGCTCAATGAAGGACAAGCGATGAATACAAATGACAGCATATTCTGTGGCTTTCACAAAGGGCACTTTCACAGTGAGTTACTATGTACTTGCTATGCTGTTGTGTTGTTTCTTTAGCAATGAATTGGCGACCATGATACTACAACTAATCACAATTTATGAATTCACTGTATATTTAAAGGCTGAAAAGAAGGCCATAAATATTGTAGGTGCAAATAAATGGGCTGTAATAAATCTTGCATTGCCCATGTGCATTCTGCCTCATCCTTGTCCAGCTGAGGTCAAGAAAGATTTTGACAGTAATGTTATTGAAAGCAGCAATTAGCCCTTAATTTCCCAGGGCACTTTTAACACATGCTACAATGCGTCCTGATTAGACTCGATTAATCGAGTCTGCTGGAGAGTTCTGATCAGAATGCTCCAGCATCCTTCAGTATCTCGTGTATTCACTGTCCCTGCATTTTAAAATGGTGGTGGGGGCATTTTAACTAAAGCTTATTAAACAAGCTTTAGCACAGCACCTCAGAAGGGGCATGGGTGATACTGAGACCATGCCCCCGCCCTGAAACAGTAGCCACAAAAAAAAATTCTAGCTGGCTATGCATAGGGAAGCTCACATACAAATGGATATCCTGCCTCAGTGCCAAGAGGCCTTCTACTTTCCTAAAACAGAATGTGTGCCAGAATTCCCCTAAGACAGTGCAGCTTTACAACACTCCTTAGACAAGTTGTAATTCATTCTTGCCCTAATTTAGGGTCCAGTCCCAGGAAATTTTAAGTACTGTTTGCTCCCAATCAATAAATACTTGAGGTGTTCACTGTAGCTCAGATTAGTGTAAGAAAATGTGCTTTGATGCATGTAAACATAAATATATTTACCTTTTTACTTATTGTGAAAAACAGGTATTTATTTACTATCAAAAGTCCAAAATCTACCTGGGTGACTAATCACATTCCTGGTATTGAATTACAAATTAAGTGTATGATCATGGCATCACAAGCAGAAACCCACAGTCAATAGAAGATCCATGTGTCAAATGAAGCATAAAACCATTGGGAGAACCATTGTGATTGATGATGGTATTAAACATGTTCTCACTGAATGAATCTGCTCACGCGCTTAAAATTAATCAGGATTTTTTTTACCTGGTGTGGCTATTGGTTCAAATTAAGTTGCTCCTGATTTTACAGTGATGTTAAGTAAGGAGAGCAGAATAAACCACGGAGCTCCCATAAGAGTTGTGGACTTCCATTTTTAGCACTTTTGAATTTCCATTTTCCTTTTAAGAAAACAAAGCTAAATAAACCTATTTTTTTTTAACAGTTTAGTTCCCATCTTATTATCTAGATCCAGCCTCAAGCAAATATTAATCTTAATGGCTAACTTTAACATCTTTGTCATACATTATATGAGTAAGATATGCTCACACAAGTATATTAAA
Source organism: Crocodylus siamensis (assembly GCF_052110815.1). Classification (NCBI taxonomy): domain Eukaryota; kingdom Metazoa; phylum Chordata; order Crocodylia; family Crocodylidae; genus Crocodylus; species Crocodylus siamensis. The sequence goes on from NC_143397.1 coordinate 210,762,057, forward strand.
GCAAATTTGGGGAACATTAATTTGACAAAATAAAGAGCCACATACAGTATTTTTAGTTATGTGCATTTCAACATGTATGAAAGAAAGTTTATTTTTTTATAACAACAATAAGCACTAGCATAACAGAAATTGCAAACAACCATAAAAAAGAAGTAATGGGTTTGCATTTTGTTTTCTCTTCATTGTAAAGAATCTAATCACTATGAGGGTTAAGTAGATCTAAATGCCCATCTATGAAGACATTCAGTGAGATTTAAATTGCCCCAAAAATGGCAGACCCAATCTAATTTAGCACAGCTGAGGCGATGAACTAATTTATCTCAGGAGCAGGGTAACTCAATCTACCAAACACCTCTACATGCTCAGAGTGGAGACCTGGGGCTGGGAAAGCCCAGCTGCTCACCCCAGCCCCCAGGGCTGTCCTATTCCTACACCCCTGATTCAGACTGGGCTATTTTTAGCCCTCCACCCCCTCCCCCATCCAACTAAGCCCTCACATACCCACCAAACCCCCTTTCCTCCAACTCCACCCACCCTTCTCACCACTCTCAGTTACTTGCACTGGTTTTCCTGCATGGCTCCTAGGGGCAGTGAACACCTATACTGTCTGCTCCCAGTCTACATTCATGCAGCTTAAAGCAAGCTGTATGAACACTGACCAGGTGCACTGAACAGCTCTATACATCCTTAAATGCTATTCACTATTTTTTTCCATTTCCTGACCCTGGCTGAATCCAGGAATTTAAAGTTTTCCCTAAATTGTAGAGATTTTATTCATTTATTTAAAAAGAAAAAAAATGAAGCACTGGGTTCTCTGTGGCGAGATTTCATAGCAACTGACCATTCAGGTCCTTGTACAATAATTTTCTAAGTAATCTAATTCTTCAGGTCACGTGTTAGTATTCTTTGCTGCATGCACATTACTAATTGACACCTCTAATTGACTTCTAAATGACTCAGAAATTGATTTAATTGAAGGTTAATAAGAGAGATGGCATGTTACATTCTCTCCCTCTTCCTTTGGGGTTCCTTCATCCCTGAAACAAGCCAGGAGATGGCAACATTTTGTATCCCCATTTACCTTCAGAGCTCCTCATGTCAAAGTAGGCAGGATGGCCTAACAACTTTTCTGCTCCTTTCACTGTCTAATGCTGATATAGGACCTTTTCACACATTCCACTTAAGATGTGTTTTATTTTAGATCAAATGTGCAGCCCACTGGCCAGATCCAGTCCATGGAGCCATATGATCCTGCCCTTGAGTCTCTGGATAGACCTCATACACTGGCCCTGGGTCCCTGTACTGCATGCAGTCATGGGCTGGGCCCGCACCACACTCCCCATGCTCAGCACAGTGTGTTAGTTCTGTACTTAGGCTAAATGCAGCACCCCACTGGATGAGCCCCGAATTCTGGTTCCTGGGCTGGTCCAGATCAGGCTGTGCTGCAGGACCTAGCACGTAAGACTGGTCCAGCAGTGAGGCAAATGCAGCACATGCCCTGTGCTGGCCCCCTGTGCCATGGGCAGCACAGATGACCAATCCAGCCCTGCATGCCCCATATAGCCTACTCCAGCTCTGGGCCTCACTGTGCACATGGCATGCAGGGCTGGTATAAGGCATTCAGTGCTCATGGCATGCAAGCTGGGCTCCTCAGAGTCAAACTAACTACTTTTCCACTCTAAGATGGTTTTTAAAATCTGCAAATCTATGCTTTCCTGAGCACGAGATTCCATAGCAACTGACCATTCAACTCCTTGTACAATAATTTTCTAGGTAATCTAATTGAAATATATAATGTCATGTTTACAACGCCTGATTTAACATGCAGTTAATTACCAGTGTTAAACAATGAGTGTTTTACAGTATATTAACTTAACAGCTGTTGAATAGATTCACAAGGACAAGGTAAAATAACTTAATTTCAAAAGCCCTTTATTTAATACATTGGTCAGTGAAAAATCCTTTTATGTACAGTATATTTGGATTGCCTTTTTATATAGGTATGTCTTTCAATTGAAGGTTTACCTTTCTTTGACAAAAATATTTTGTTGATATTTTCACTATCTTTACTTGTATAATTTCTATCCCAGAACTGATTGGATTAGATTTTCCATCTTGGTTTGGTAGCTTTGTACTAGAGAACAGGCTTAAGAATAGCTTATATGCCTCCATTACTTACTGTCTGCTTCACAGATTTGAGATAACTTTAACAGTGTTTGGTTTGCTTTGTTTTGCCTTTCAGTTCTCAGAGTCATCCATTATTTTGAATTGTTGTTCTGAAAAGTCCTGAGTATTCTTGTTTATTTCAGCAGACTGTGTGCAAAGCATTGTGATGGGCATGGGGATCGCTTTGTCTAGAGTAACAAGATCCTCGATATCACCCCTCTGTATGCAAGAATAATAGAAACTAAGCCAGTTCAGAACCAACCTAGCATTTCCATTCTGTTTGGAAGCTGCAGTATTTTGCATAATTTCTTTTTTAGGTTATTATTGACTACATGTTAACAGTGTGCTATGAATTGGCACTTAGTGAAAATAATTTCAGGTATAAGCCTTTCTCTTGATGGAATATGTCTCTAAATTTCTCAAGAAACCTGGGAAATTTATGTTCTTTTTATTCCTCCTTTTCCACTATAGACTTTTGGTTCTTGTTGTTATTTGTGTTCTAGGCACAAAGGACACACTAACTCAGCAAATATAAATTAAATACGTTCATTTACCTTTCTAGGTATCCTAAATTTATGAGAGTTAAAGAAAGCAATATGTTTAATTTACCTTTCTGTGTTCTCAGACAGAACTGTATAATGTGTCATTTATATTTATTCTTATGAAACAGTTTTTAGAAGAAAAAATAAAATATTATATTAAGCCATTAATCTAAAGAATTCTACAAAAGCATATCCTCCTTCAAATATATTTCACCATGAAATAAACAATTTGACTTCCAAAACTAATTATATAAATCAAAAACATATATAGCTATTAAGATATTCTCATGACCTAAAACCTTGTTTCCAGAAAGTGTTGTTTTTAAAGAATAGGTAGGTGGAGACTATTTTGGACTCAGAGGGAGTTTTGTCTGTATTGAGAAGAAAAGTGTTATGCTCTACAGTGACAAAAATGGCACATACATAAGACTTTGTCTTATTTATAAAGAGCAGGTGAAAGGTTTATCTGTACTCCAGTATTAAAAAAATCTTCACCTAAAGACAGTTTTTCAATTATACCTCAAATTCTTTACAGACTGATTTCTTTTTCTTTGAGATGCAGGCCTTTGATAAATTCTTGTCAAATAACAAACCAATTTCTAAAAATCAAAAGGCTAGATTTTCAGTTGATGAAAACAGACACATCTTGCTTGATGTAAGCAATATCAGTGCAACTCTACAAATAATTTGGTTCAAAATAATTTTGTAGATAATTCATGAGCAGGTATGATCTTTTCATAGTTTCATAGTTTCATAGTTTGTAGGGTCGGAAGGGACCTGAGCAGATCACCGAGTCCGGCCCCCTGCCATGGTTGTAGAAAGAATGCATTTGAAAGCTTGTCTAGTTTGTTATCTCAGCTACATAGTTGGTCCAATAAAAGATATTACCCTAAAAAATTCTTGCATCTGTCTTCACTCTTACACTATCATATATGTTCTTCATCCAGCAGCAGTGTTGGGATGTCTGGAAGCCCAGGGCAAACTAGAAGCAGCCACTTCTGGTTTGCTAATGCTTTTAGACTAGACATCAGGAAGAACTTTTCCATGGTAAGGTTACCAGAAGCTGGAATGGGCTTCCAAGTAAGGTGGTGCTCTGCCCTGCCTTGGAGGTCTTTAAGAGAAGACTGGACAAACACCTGCCTGGGGTCTTCTGACACCAGCACTCTTTCCTGCTCAGGGCAGGGTGTCAGACTTGATGATCTACTGAGGTCCCTTCCAACCCTAAAAATATATGAAATCTATGAAAATCTATAAAACACACAGCTGCCAGTACCAGCCACTTTTTTGTGTGCTCCCTACCCCAGGTTATCACCTAGTGTGATTGCCCCTGTTGCCCCCACAGTTACATCATTGTCATCCAGCTATGTTATTCCTAATCTCTGATGTAATTGCTAAAGTATCTTTAGTTTCTAGTCTTCTAGATGTGAAGCAGGCTATGTCATCTCAGATTTTGCTGTTTTTAAATTAATAATAAACACCATTCCAACCCTGCTAGTAAGCCCCACTGTAAGATATAAACAAAGCTGTTTAGCAGTCACTGTGTACACCTTATTTTTCTTATACGGCTCCTCTTATTTTCTGTGGGACTTTCTTATTCACACTCAACATTGACTTAAACCACAAAGCCTTGAAATGGACAGTGCTTCAAACAGGATTATGCTTCATGTACCCAGAAATGGCTCCCAGCACCCCATGTTGGCTGTTCCTTAGAGCTGGGAATCTTGCCTCACTCTGTTTTCTCCTTTTTCCTCTGTTGAATGAGAGCAAATGATACACACCAGCCTAAGTCAGCAGGGTAGCTCTGCTGCCTCATCCAGCTGTTGATGCTCTTCTCCCTTGTAAAATGCCTGAACACTATATCACAGATCTGTAGAGATACTCGGTACTTCATAAACAAGCTGTATGAAGCTATGCTGCTAGCTTTGCTACATTCCCTTCCTGTCCTGTTCTTTAATTCTCCATCTCTTTTCTTAAATTTATAATCCAATAGTTTTTGTCTCCTATAGATTCTAAGGCAAACTACAGCATCTGTTCAAAAACAAGTAAGGAATAGTAGCAAATGACTTGTGTTGTCATTTCTAGAGCATAAACATATTCTCAACCTTCTGATTCCATTGAAAATAATATGTCTCTTTTCCTTTTTTCAAATTTTTGCTGGTAATGAAAATTATAAAATTCCTAAGGAATATGGGTTTTAGTACAAAAATGCTCAAAAGGCCTGGCAAGTTTCTTTGGTAAATGTGATAAGTTTCATTAGACCAACTACATAGTTGGAAAAATTGTTCTTTGCAAGCTTTTGGGCATAAACACCCTTCTTCAGGCATAGGGAGAGTCTGCCTGAACAAGGGTATTTGTGCCCAAAAGCGTGTAAAGAACTATTTTTACAACTATTTAGTTGGTCTAATAAAAGATATCACATTTACCCAAAGAACCTTGTCTGCCTATGTCCTTAGATCAGCATGGGTGCAACCAACAACACAAAAGCCCTGGAGCATTTGGAGAAACTATATATATATATATATATACACTATATATATATATTATAATTATTATAGTTATATATAATTATTAATGTATCTGAGATTTCACCCATGAAGGAGTAACAGTCTAGCTAAACAATCATACAATCTATTTATTTCTAGAGGGCAAAAACACTATAACCCCTATTTATGTGGAACTTATACTCTTTGTTTCCTGGTTGCATATTGTCCTTTCAAGAAATTTAAGAAAATCAGGCCAAACAAGCAAGCAGAGACCAGTGGATGTGATATACCTTGATTTTAGCAAGGCTTTTGATATGGTCTCCCACAACATTCTCACAGGCAAGCTAAGGAAGTGTGGGCTGGATGAATGGACTGTAAGGTGCATAGAAAACTGGCTGGAGCATCAGGATCAGAGAGTAGCAATCAATGGCTCAATGTCTAGTTGGCAGCAAATGGAGTGTCCTAGGGGTCAGTCCTGGGGCCAGTTTTGTTCAACATCTTCATTAGCAAACTGGAAGATGGCATAGAGTGCACCCTCAGCAAGTCTGCAGATGACACCAAGCTGGAGGGAGTAGTAGATACACTGTAGGGTAGGGTTAGGATTCAGAGTGACCTAGATGAATTGGAGGGTTTATCCAAAAGTAATCTCATGAGGTTCAACAAGGACAAGTGCAAAGTTCTGCACTTAGGACAGAACAATCCCATGCACCAGTACAGGCTGGGCACTGACTAGCTGGGCAACAGCTCTCCAAAAAAGGACCCAGGGGTTACAGTAGACAATAAGCTAAATATAAGCCAACAGTGTGCCCTCATTGCACAGAAGGCTAACAGCATAATGGGCTGCACTGGTAGGAGTGTTGCCAGTAGGTCAAGGGAAGCAATTATTGCCTTCAGCAGTAGTGAGGCCACATCTGCAGAACTGTGTTCACTTTTGAGGTGCCCACTACAGAATGGATATGGACAAATTGAAGAGGGTCCAGCAAAGGACAACAAAAATGGTGAGAGGGGTGGGGGATATGACTTATGAGGAAAGGCTGAGGGAACTGGGCTTATTTAGTCTAGAGTAGAGGAGAATTAGATTGAATAGAAGCCTCCAACTACCTGAAAGGGGGTTCAAAAGAGGATGGAGCTAGACCGTTCTCCATAGTGGCAGATGGCAGAATAAGGAGCAATGTTCTCAAGTTGAAGCAAGGGAAGTTTAGGTTAGATATTAGGAAGAATTGTCTTTTGAGGAATGTAGTAAAACACTGGAACAAGTTACCCAGAGGGGTGGTCGAATCTCCATCATTTGAGGTTTTCAAGACACGGCTAAATAATGCCTTGGCTGGGATGATCTGGTTGTGGATGGTCCTGTCTTGAGCAGGGGGGTGGATTAGATGACCTCTTGAAGCCCCTTCCAACCCTAATTTTCTGTGATTCTATAAAATAAAAAATGGATCTTCCTCCTCAAGTCTCAGATGTAAAAGTAACCTATTCTGTAGTTCTCCAGCCGTGATTTATATGGAGTACCATATAGTTACAATACATAAAGCAAAAGCAGAGGAAGATTCTTGTTTGTGACACACATTTATATCAGAGTCATGGCCTGGGAGAAATAGTTAATAACTATATTTATGGTAATATGTATCACTACTCACATTATTATGGTAACTACATTATTATGGTAACTATGCTATTAATGATGTTATAGGAGCCTTTTAAAATAGGGGCATACAGGAAACCCATAGAGCAAACAATGCATGTTTTTACCAACCTGTGAAGCAAACATTAAGACTTTTCATGTTAAAATTAGAAAAGTCAGAATTTATGAAGCTTCCAGGGGTTCAATATAACAGGCAATCTGAGTTGTAAGGGAGTGCTCTGCCACATAACAAAACACTCCCTAATTGTATACGAACTTGTAATTTCCATCTCAGAGCTGCTAAGATTGCACTGTACAGACACAGTGTAAATGGCCTGAAAACGGTAATAGAAATATGAGATTTCATTATAGCTTTAATGTTCTATGAATAAACAAAGGGAGGTTAGATGAGTGGAAGTTGTAATTTTTTGGACAGCAGTCGGATATTATATTTAAAAATATTGTGAATAATATCAGAGGAAGTGATTTAGAGCTTGCTGAGTTTATGAGGTAGTGGGTTATTGAATATGACTATAAAGAGCATAAGGAGAGGAGAGCTTGGGTTGTGTGCCACATAGCAAAATATTAATGTTCAGTTTCAATTAGTGGTGAAATAGTCCCATAAGTTTATTAGCTGATGACTTGGTAGTCTCTTCTCAAACACATTATCTATCCAAGTGGGTCCCAACGTCAATTTATTGTTTGATAAATGCATTAAAATTAGCTTCTTTTAATTTCTTGGCCTTTCCAAAATTTTTCTTGAAGCAGATTTTTTTTTTTAATGGAAATTTAAGATGTGGATTCCTGAAGACGCTTAAGATTATAAGGCTTCTGGAAAATGAACAATGTAGAAGTATCTACTCATGTCAAAATATATGTCATTTTGTCTTATTATACTATAGCTCTTGTTAGTGTGGCATTTCTCCAGTTACTTCACTTTTATATTTTAATAGTGTCACTGATGGGAAAAAAAGATTGAGCCTCTACCTGGGAATACTCAAAAGGCTTGCAGACATTAACCTTCATCTATTTGTGACTATGAAAAGCCATACAGAAAACTCATATCGATTGTTTGCATTAGATCAGTCAACACTATTTTATTCAAACTTTTCTGATAAATTCATTCTGGAAAAGTTCAGATGGGTACATATTGACTTAGGGACTCATACGCTGATTCAAAGCAAAGCTAATTAGATGACATAAAAAATTAAAGTTGTCAGAGAGAGAATCTGCAGAAGACAGCTGATTATGCTGTCATGCTCTTTCACTGTTGTATTTGATGCTTGTTCAGTGTTTAGTAGCTATTAGTGGGCAACAAGCAGGGTTGTAGGAAAGTAGGGCTGGAAGGGCTCTCACAAGGTCATCTAGTCCAACCCCCTGCTCAAGGTAGGATCCTCCCTGACTAAACCATGCCAGCCAGTTGTCTGTCCAAGCTGTTCTTGACAATTTGCAAAATGGAGATTTCACAGCCACTCTAGGCAACCTGCTCCAATACTTGGCTACACTCATAGTCAAGAAAGATCCTCCGAATCTCCAACCTACATTTCCTCTGCTGCAGTTTTAAGCCATGGCTCCTAGTCCTGCCTGCTATGGTTCCAAAGAAAAATCCATGTCCAACCTCCGTATAACTGGCTTTCAGGTATTTGAAAACAGTTATCAAATCCCCCCTCAGCCTTCTCATCTCTGGGCTAACTAACTCTAGTTCTTTCAGCCTCTACTCATTTTTGTCACTGCGCACTGGACCCTTTCCAATCTGTCCACATCCTTCTTACATTGTGGACACAGTACTCCAAGTGAGGCCTCAGATAAACAGATAGAAACTGACATCCTAGTGTAGGGCTGCAGTTTTTCTCTAGATTTTGCTTCCGTTAGCTAGCTGGGTGGTGACACCAAATGGAACATATTTTCTATGTACGGTTTAGTGAATGAAATTGATACTGAGGATGTCCCTTATCAAAAAAAAATAATGTCTTTATATTTCAAGAATTCCACTTGTAGAATTCAGAGCTAAACTTGCCAAGAGTGGAACACAATGCCTTAAATTTGTGGTATTCAGAGCAAGTTCAGTTTAGGTCACTTTTTACTCCATAGTCATTTTCAAGGGTGGCATGGTGTGGGCAGAAAGTAATAATTATCTTTTACCTGTGACTTTTAGCTAGTCCATCACCCCTAAATCTGGGACTTGCCTCTCCCAAACTGAGAGTTCTGTTTGTCACAGAAGAACTTGGCAATGGTCATTTTTACATAACTGAATCCATGTCCCCATTCCGATTGTCATAAGCAATAAAACCAGATTTTATTGACAAATTATAGGTATACAAAGCCAAATATATTAAATGACAGGTACAAAATATATACTGAAATAGTCAAAGCTGCTTTGAGTAATTATCATAACATGCACTACTTCTACCTTTCTGAAAATATTACATTAGATGTTCTTTACATAACCCAGAGCTTTTCCGTTTTTTTTATCTCTACCTGCCTAATACTCAAGTCACAACTTTAGTTAAGTTTGTGTGGGGGTTAGCTAAACTCCCTTTATTGGAAAAAAACATTCCTCTGTGTTATACCAACAGCATTCTTTTCTATTGAGTAAGACAAGGTACACATTACTGTAGAATCAAACCCAGCTTTGCCTGACTCATGCTTCATCCAGTCCGAATGAATACAAACAAGAGGCAGTCGTCTAGAATGGGCTGGCAATCTATGGTCCACAGTGCCGTATCATTGAGCCTGTAGATGTGGGGCTTTAGCCACAGGGGCTTTTGGTGGTGATCACTCTCCCACTTTAAGAAAAAGCAGTGGTTGTAAGAGTTTTTCTCATAATACCATAGAGAGAAGATATACATGTACAGCATGTGCCAGGTCCTAGCATCCATCCACCTCTCCTGATCTGGCTCATTTTGCCCCACAACTTGAAAAGGTTGCTGAATACTGGTCTGGAAGAAGCAGTCCATGGTCTTATATTTTGCTTTACTATTGTCAATCCACACCTGTGGAAATAATTCTGAAGAAGTTTCCTACTGGTCAAACTCAGATAATTAATTCCCTAGGAACACCAGTGGAATATATTTGTAGATAGCCATAGAGGAATTGAGCTTCTGAAAACTGTATATATAAATTGTACAACTAGATTCAGAGGTTCAGTACAAAATTAGCCATATCTTGGTGTATGATCTGTACATCTGTCAAAACTATACAATATATAATGTCACAGAGATGTTAAAAAGCATGAAATGTGTTTTATCTTGGGCTGACCTTGAAAACCCCTTTTGTGCTACATCTAGTTCAGCACACAGCTGCCAACCCACTAAAATGAGCTTGATGTGAATCATTATACGGATATTCTTTACTCCATGCCAGGTTCAGTGCACAATGTCCATTTTAAAAATCTGAGTCTGCTTAGAGTGCTTGGGTACTACAGAGATGTGTCCTAGCAAGTAGCCCTGTAGACTGGTCAAAAAAATTCTCCTGGACAAGCAAACGTGGTCTTTTTCTCTGTCGCTAGAAAAGGGAATGGATGTGAGTCATGACAACTTCAAATTATGCCATCATATTCTTTTCAGACAAGTTATCTCCCAAGAACTGAGGTGAAAATATGACTCTACCCCATGTCTTGGGAAGAAATTATTGCTGTTAAATGAACTGATACTTGTACAGCAGGAGCCAGATGATTATGATAGAAATATAATTATCATACCTTACTAGTCAGAAACTAAATGACATGCAGAGATAATATTATAAATCCACATGGTGAAAATCTGATGGAGAAATGGATAAGTTTATTATTGTAAATAAACCTTTGTTTTTTCCCTTATGGTTAAACTTTAGAAACAATCAATATATACTGCAAAACTGAAATGTGTAAGAGTGGTTATGAATGCTAAAGGGTGTAGTTGTACATTACAGTTAGCACATGCTAACTCTAAGGAAGGATAGGCTGTGTTACAATTAGCATGTGCTGTGAACAGTCACATGTTAAGGGTTAATACCCTCTCTAATGTGCACAGCTGAGACCTGTAGCTAGAGGACTGGAGACCAAGGAGGTAGGTAGAAGCTGTCAAGTCTGCTCTGCCTCCTGGCTCACTGGCTCTCTAGCTGAAGTATTAGGTTGGGGGGGAAGGGGGACAGGGGCTCCCCTACTGAGCAGGTTAAATTACCTATCGATCACCCCTGTTGCCTGGATAATCCCCCTCCCCCCATCCCTTGGATCATCCTTCCCCACAGCTTGGATCTCTTCCCTGCTGCCCCCATCAGCCTGAGAACTGTTGCACCAGCCAGCAGTGGTGAGTTCCTCTTCCCTCCCTACTCCCAGGCTCCCTGCAACCCATGCTGCCCTGTTGGTCCCTGTAGTTTCCTGCTCACCCACCAGCTCCCCCAGTGACTCCCTGGCAGGGGAACATGGTGGGCATGTGGGTGAGGAGATGCCAGGCACTTAGGAAACCCAGTGGGGTAGCAGAGGCCTGATTCCACCTATCTGGCAGCTTCCTGCCCACCCATGGCCCTACTTCTTCAGAACGTGGGGCATCTGGGTTCAATCCAGGCAGAAGGGAAGCTCCTGGGCTTGCTCCCCTTGCACCTGCTTCCCCCGTCCACTCTGTCCTGACTCCACTTCTGCTGCCCCCACTTCTTTCTCTTTGCCCTCCTCTCCCCAGCTCCTCTACATCCCCTCATCAGATGCTGTGAAGGAAGCAGAGCTGCCCAATAGAAAGCAGTGATTGGAATACAAAGGGTAAGGAAGCCGGTGGTAAAAGAAGGAAGCACTGCTGATAGAGGTGCTTTACATCATCTGATGAAGTAAGCCTTCTGCTTACAAAACCTTAAACTATACATCTCTAATTAAGTTAGTCTGTAAGGTATACATGTACCCTGACACCTGTCTAAAAGGAGGACCATGCCCCAGGCAAAAAAAACCCCACACTCTCCAACCTCACCTTCCCCCACCCCCAAAAAAACCAAGCTGAAAATACCTACCCTTCATGGTTCATGCATTGTCTGGCTGAGATGAAAAGGCTCTTTCCACCCACGTATCTGGTCATCAGTTTGATCCAGAGTTCATGAGCAATACCCTCAAGCCAGGAAAGTGAGAGGTTGCTAAGTACCTGTCAGAGTACCAGTGTATCCCAGACAGACAAAGAAGAGAAGGTTGAGAGAGGACTTGATAGCGGCTTACTGCTATATCAGAGGAGTGCATCTGGAGCTTTACAACATTTGAAGCTCTTTGCCTATTTGTTAGCAAGATATCATCAGGAAACTTATATAGATTCCAAATTACCCTAGGTGACCACTTGGCTGAAAACCAATTTGTCTTCTACAGTATTTGCTTTTTCAGTGGTGTATCCAGATTTCCTTTATGTAGATTCATGGAAGGAGAGATGGGATGCTTTAGCAAGAAATGAAATTGATTTATGTACCTTGGGTCCAGTCCCAGATATAAAGAGGGATCTTGCCTGTAATCTTAATGGCACAATTATGTAAGAAGGTTAAAGGCTTAGCATAAACCTCATTTTCTTCCTTCTTCTTAAAGGATTTTGACAGATCACAGAGGAATTCACACAACTACAGTTCAGTTGTTATAGTATCATATGAATGGTTTTCCATAAACTTTGAAAACTTTTTGTATCTACTTCATGTCAAAGATATAGAAGAGTGAACAGAGAATCAAGTTTGTCAGCATTGAGAATAAATCAACTAAGTGGCAGAAGAATCATAAAATGCAATGTGTTATAAAAAGTGTATCTGGGCTGTCAAGATAAAACTTCTTTCTCCAATGAGTACTGTAGGTTTGAGGGGATAAGGATGTTGCAAAACAAAAAGGTTCTAATACCCTTATTTCAAAAGTTTAAAAACATGGCACCATATCATTGGATGGTACTCTATTGCCAGTATACAGCAATTATATGATGAATAATTTCAATGCATCATTTCGAGTTTGTAGGAAATGGTTTTCATCTCCTGTAAAATTTGCCTGTCCTATATCAAATATAGGATGCCTTTAAAAAATGTTTGACTCTGAATCAGGCAGAGAGGAGATCTCAATGCCAATCTATTTTGGCTTAGGGAAATACTTGTAACCATGAGGTTATTTACTAACCTCTTTCTTGTGCCAAAACTAGCTTATTTTAGTGAAATTTTGAGAATGAGGCATTTTTGATGGAGAAGGATCTAAATGGAAAAAAAAATCCTGAACAGCTCCAATTTCATTACTATTATCATGGTATTATTTTCTCTGTTTATTAATTGCATTTTTTAGGTTTGCATATATATTTAAGAAAGTTCAGTTATCTTGTAATGGTTTTTCTCTTGGAGGAACATTTCTATTTCTTCCACCAAAATTTCTTTTAATGTGGTGTCCCATTTAACTATATAAGAATGCTTCAGAACATTGGAGAATTTTTGATACTATGATTTACTAATACATATAGATGAATGCCTTCGCTGAAGGAGATAGAACATACTGGTGTACACTGAATTTCCAATTTAAATAAAAAGCCAGTAGATAATCGTACACCTTATTGCCTATGATATTTGAAACAATTTGGAGTAATGCAGTAAATTACCTAAAATCATTTAGTCAAATATACTGGAGAGGGGTCAAACATAGGGCAGAACTGTTTAAAGCAAATTGAATTCCATCTTGAGAATGGATTTCAAATAGATTTTTAATTGCACTATTTTGTCTACAGGCCATTACACTATGTTTCCTTTGCATATTACACCCTCCAGACTATGTCCATCTCAATACTGACATCACAGTTCTGTCCTTTTTACAATTATAGGGCAAAAGCTTTGTACAAAAATGCACCCATGCTCTCAGTTCTCAGTTTGCGCTTGTTTTGTTAAGAAAAAATATTAGCGGCCAAACCCTGAGACACTTTCTCAGACCCAGGTTTCCCCCTCACTTGGAAAAGTGCACAGGAGACATAGGGCAGAGGGAGATTCCATGAGATCACCAGAGCTTCGTACTGATGGTTGTGCCCACAATAGGAATAGGACTTACCCACAAAAACAAGAGATCCTGTAGGAGAAGGCCACACGTTCACATAATGGGTTCCAGTCATGTTACTTCCTGTCCATGTGTCTCCAAAAGAAGTATCACACTATAGACTATCTTGGTTACAGGTTTTTTCGAGGGGAGGGGAGCATGGTATATGTCAGCACATGAATGCAGAACCATCTACTCCCTGCCACGCCCCTCCTAATTGGTCCTGAACTCATGCAGGATCAGCTCCTATATAGACATGAGATCCTACACTTCTAGGCTGGAAAGGAGATAAAAATATACAGATAATATATTGTGGATCCTTTTTGGCCTTTCCTTACTCATTACTAAATGAATAAAATCCGCAGAAAAATCTCACAATTGAATCCTAGTAAACTAAATGTAAAGAATATCTCAATCCAAGAATCCAGATGAAGGCAGGCACGTATGTGTTTCTACCAGTAATTTTAGAAACCTCTTCTTGAGATACAAATGTTTTGCAAAAAATTGACAAGTATTATTTAAAGTGAATGTGTTGAACTTGAAAGTACTGGCCTTCAGAATGTGCAGTAATAAATACATCTTCCAAAACACTCTTTTGGCTAGCTGGTAATAACCATTTAAACCAAACCTCATTTTTATTTTGATGAAAAAGTTGCTGTATGTATACTATATTTTAAACTGTTGTTGTTACTTCTCTGGATTTTTGGGATGTACCTGTATTATATTTCCTTTCATGCTTCTTCAGAGTAATTTGGTGTTGCTGTGTGTGCAGTTTTTGGGTGTTGTTAAAATGAAGATATTCATTTCCAGAATTATCAATACATGCTGCCTTTCTCTAAGATTACTTTGTTTTTATAGAGACAATGTCAAATGTTTTTCATCTCTGATTTTATAATGCCAAGTGAAAATTCACCTCTGCAGAGTGTCAGCCCAGAGTCTGTGTATCACTTAGATTTTGCTTGACCCCTCCAAATAGGTCAGTAAGAGCTTTCACTTACATTCTAGTAGTCTTCACAAGCAGTTAGTTAATAGTATGAGGGTGCACCTATACATGCAATTAATGCCAAGCAATAAACTCTGGAGCAGTTTGAGCTGGAGTAAAGTACTCCTGGGCACAACATCTACACATGAGCCTGGGAGAGCAGCAATTTGAACCAGGGCAAAGCAAGCCCAGGTTGGTAGGGAACTCAGGCTCTGTGTGGCTGTGTTGGGTGGTGGAGGGGCCAGCTGGGGCATGAGGGCACTGAACTGTGGAACTGCATGTCTGGACAGCAGGCATGAGTTTGGCTTCCTGCTGGCTGAGCACATTTTACACCCATGGTCAATGTCTACACATGTGTTTAATCACAATAAGTTACCCTGGCATAAAATAGTACTGTCCCAACCATACTTTCTTAAGATGGAGTTAATTTCTTTACTGTGGCCTAATACCAGCGCACATGTAGATGGTGATGCTTTACTCTGGTATGAATTAGTCTGCTCTGCGGTAAAGTGCACGTGTAGATGCACCCAGGATATATCATAGCATCATCATGGCATGTCTACCTGAAGTGCCTGAGCTAAAGGTGATAACTTTCTGCAAAGAGCTGTGTGGCTGAACACGAAATCAAGGGTGATAGCATGGAAGGCTTCAGATCAGGAAAGAAAGGTACTTTAGTACATGTCTAACTTTAAGCATAAAGCTTAGAAAATGCTTATGGAGTAAAGTGTCTTCCTGCAGCAGGGCCTGGGAAGGCATGGGTGGAACAATGCAGCAGGCAACACTGGGATGGGGGAGGGGATATGGAGTATGAAAGGGATGAAAATATTTCTGTTGCATTTCCTGTCCACAGCCTTTCCAAGCTGTGACATTTACAGGTCAATTTAGTTTTGATCAAGCCCTAATTTTGCTGCTGCTTTAAAAATAAAATCCAGGGAGTATTGGATTAGACCCATAATATGCTACTGTTGTTTCCAAATTGTGCTTTATTTACCAAATCAAATGCAATAAATTCTTAACCCTTTTAAGTCCATTGTTTAACTGTGATAGATACAATATGCATATACATTTTTTAAAACATTTGTTATTTACTTAACAGACTTGAATCAAAGGAGCCTTTCCTGTCCGTTGGGTGAGTACTTGTGCATGTATGTGTGTAAATATATTTAACCATTATGCAATAGGTATTGACCTCATAAGATCTCACTGAACATAGAAGTTCTCTTATGCAAATAGTAGTTCATTATTATACTATACTTAGTAAGAATAGATATTAATTAATACATGATAATGATCATTGATTCTCCTCCTTCCAAACTCCAACAAAAATGTTTTGCTTTTATTGATTAACTGAAATGGATGGAGAGGGAAATCTAAAGACAGATTAAATATTGTATGCTCTTGTTTTGAGTTGGCTATTTCATTCATTTAATAACAATTCCAAACCACCAAATATTAACTGTACTAATTTAGTATGAATTTCAATGTGATGGTTATAACTGTTTTGAATACAATAAATAATACCTCTTTTAAAAAATATTAGTTAAAATTATTGGATAACAGAAAAAATATTTCAATTGTTCTTTTCATTCAAATAAAATATAAAAATGAGATCTTTCCAAAATTAGTTATGAGCTGTGTTTATATTGGTATGTGTTTTAATAGCTGCTTATAACCTTGTAACTCCTTAAAAATGTTAATATTCTGTATGTTAATTCAGGTAATTAATGTTGTTTTAAAGTATTATTTTTAAGTCCTGTATATTCTAGAAAAGCATTTGGAAAATGCACTTGTTTTTATATTATTAATATAAGTCATAAGGATGCGTTCCATTATTATGGTTCTTAGTTGCAAAAGCACTCTTTTTGTTCTCTTGTCTCTGTTTAACTCTCTTAGGACTTGGAGAGAGAGCACATTTTCATTGGTGTAACACACATGGTTTTGTAGATAGGTTTAAATTAAACCAAGATTTAGAGCAGACAGAAAAGCAGCTCTCCTGGATAGTTGTTCACAGCAGGCACTATTGAGTATCTCACCTTATGCTGTTGGAGACCACTTGCCTTAAGCCAGTGGCTATGCTCACTTATTTGGCAAACACATAACATCCATGCTGATGTAATTTATACTGGTGCAGTTTCACCTTTGCTTTTTACTGGGGTATTTCTATATTAGATTCCACATAATTAAACCAGTGCGTAGAGCTATATGTCATTGTGAGGGAGCGGTGGCTAGGGGCGGCCGTGAGCTCCCTAGCGCCGCCTACCATCACGTTAGGGTGACGTAGCACCCTCAGAACCTCACCCACCACGACTTTGATGGTAAGATATATAATGTGGAGGCTGCCAGTTTCCCTAATGGACGGTCTAGTTGTTCGTCCCTATTCCAGACGGGGTATCTATGCGCTTCCTGCCTTAAGGGCAACGCGTGCCTCCAAGCCTCCCCCTCAGCACGCCCCAAGCCTCGCAGCTGTTCCGGGGGATGCTTGTATGGTCCCTCGCCCCTCGGGTGCCCTTGTTCTCACTCCCGGGCACCGGGGCTCTTCGCCCACCTGGCGCCTCCTTGGGTCGGGCCCCAATCTCTCGCCCGTTCCCCGCGCCCTGGGCCTGTCACGCTGGCGCCCAGCTACTTGCTGGCGCCTCCTGGGTCGGCTCGCCAGCACCGCTCACTACCGGCGCCTGGCTAATCGCCGGCTCTGTCTTAAGTCTGGAGCGCTCTCGCCGCCCTAGCCTCGGCGCCCTTGGGCCGGCACGCTCTCGCCGCCCTAGCCTCGGCGCCCTTGGGCCGGCACGCTCCCTCTGCCCGGATCTCGGCTCTATCACCGCCCTAGTCTCGGCGCCCTCGGGCCGGCTCACTCCCGCCGCCCTAGTCTCGGCGCCCTCGGGCCGGCTCACTCCCGCCGCCCTAGTCTCGGCGCCCTCGGGCCGGCTCACTCCCGCCGCCCTAGTCTCGGCGCCCTCGGGCCGGGTTCTAGCCTAAGCTCTATCACCGCCTTAGTCTCGGCGCCCTCGGGCCGGCTGTATCGCCGTCCTAGTCTCGGCGCCCTCGGGTGGTTAGCTCGGCTGCTCTCACTGCGCCAGCCTTAGCTCTATCGCCACCCTAGTCTCGGCGCCCTTGGGCCGGCGCTATCACCGCCCTAGTCTCGGCGCCCTTGGGTGGCTAGCTAGGCCTGGCTATTCGGTCCCTCTCTGGGGCCTCGCCCCCCCCAGGGGCCTCTACCGCGCTCCCTGCGCTTCGCCCCTGTGGGCTTCCCCTCTCTGGGGCCAACACGCCACGCGCCCTATCTTTGCCCCGCTCCGGGGCCTTGCCCTCTCTAGGGCTGACTCCGCGCCTCTTGCGCTCTGTCCCTGCCCCGCTCCGGGGCTAAACACTGCCCTTATGGGCCGGGGTCTGTAACCCCGCACACCGCGCCTCCCTGGCGCCCTATAATGCCCAGCAGCACCGACACTAGTGCCCCTGGCACTGTGCCTCAACTGGGCACTGGGAACCCCCAAGCTGTTGGGGAGCTCCCCTGAGGCCTCCTCGCTCCCCTACAGCCTCACCCGGTCCTCCGGTGTAAACTGCAACGTAACACTCAAGCCATCTGGCTATAACAAAAATACAGAGGCTCCACACGCCTAACAACTCCAAGCCCTGCCAGGGCTCTCAGGCCTACCTGCAGTCAGGGTGATCTTGTTCCCTGCATCATCGTGGCCTGTTAGTGGGGTAAGGCTGCAAGCACTAACTCAGGCCACTCAGCTCAGCCGCAGAGCTCCTACTCCTGCGGCAGCCAGAAGGGAACTGTGTGTCTAGCTCCGGCCTCAGCTAGTTATAAAGGCCTGGCCCTGCCCTCTTCCGGCCATGTGACCGCCTGGTTGCCCTGGCAACCAGGCACCTGAGCTGCCTGGGTGATTGACAGCTCTGCCAATCACCCTCTCAATCCCGGAGCACCTCTGTGACTCCGTGACAGTCATCTTTCTACTCCTTTTTTAGGATGTGTAAAGGCTGATTAAACCAGTCTAAATATTTCCAAATTTTGAATCTGTTCTTGCTTAATTTCATTGCTTTCCTCATAGTTTCATAGTTCCTAGGGTCGGAAGGGACCTGAGTAGATCATCTAGTCTGACCCCCTGCCATGGCAGAAAAGAGTACTGGGGTCAAACGACCCCAGCAAGGTGTTCTTCTAGCCTCCTCTTAAAAACCCCCAGAGTAGGAGCCAGCACCACTTCTCTTGGAAGTTGGTTCCAGACCCTAGCCGCCCTGACCGTGAAGTAGCACCTCCTGATATCCAGCCTAAATCTAACCTCCGCCATCTTGTGACCGTTATTCCTGGTCACTCCTGGCAGTGCTTGGGGGAACTGGGACTCCCCCAGTGCCTCCTGATCCCCCCTGACTAGTTTATAACAGGCCACAAGATCTCCCCTCAGCCTTCTCTTTTGGAGGCTGAACAGGTTCAGGTCCTGTAGCCTCTCCTCATAGGGCCTGCCCTGTTGTCCCCTGATCATATGAGTGGTCCTCCTCTGGACCCTCTCCATGCTGTCCACATCCCTCTTGAAGTGCGGTGCCCAGAACTGGATGGAGTACTCCAACTGCGGTCTGACCAGTGCTGCATAGAGGAGGAGAATCACCTCTTTGGACCTGCTCAAGATGCATCTGTGGATGCATGCCAAGGTGCGGTTGGCCTTCCTGACTGCCTCCCCACACTGCCGGCTCATGTTCGTCTTGGAGTCAGTGATGACTCCAAGATCCTTTTCCACCTCTGTGCTGACAAGAGCGGAGTTCCCCAACCTGTAGGTATGGTGCCAGTTGTGCCTCCCCAGGTGCATCACTTTGGACTTGTCTGTGTTGAATCCCATCCTATTCTCGTCCATCCACCCTTGTAACCTGTCTAGGTCCGATTGTAGTCTGTTGCTTCCTTCTAGCGTGCCCACATCCCCCCACATCTTAGTGTCATCAGCAAATTTGAACAGGGTGCTTTTTACCCCCTCGTCCAAGTCACTGATGAAGATGTTGAACAGTGCGGGCCCGAGGACCAAACCCTGCTGAACCCCACTGCCACATCCCTCCAGGTCAAAAATGACCCATCCACTACCACTCTCTGGATGCCAACCAGTGCATCCAGCCAACTAGTGACCCATTTGACTGTGTAGGTGTCGAGGCCACAGTCTCCTGCTTTTTTAATGAGAATGGGGTGAGAAACAGTGTCAAAGGCCTTCCTAAAGTCCAGAAAGACTACGTCCACTGCTAACCCCGCATCTCAGGATTTTGTGACCTGGTTATGGAAGGCCACCAGGTTGGTCTGACAGGACCTGCCTCTAATGAACCAGTGTTGGTTGCCCCTAAGCATAATCTCCCCTGCTGGCCCCTCACGGACATGCACCAGGATAACTCTTGTAAAAAATCTTACACAGGACCGAGGTAAGACTGACTGGCCTATAGTTTCCTGAGTCCTCCTTCCTCACATTTTTGAAAATGGGAACCACATTGGCCCTTTTCCAGTCCTCTGGCACCACACCAGGTCACCATAAGTGCTTATAAAGCTGTACCAGGTGTCCTGCAATGACCTCTGCTAATTCCCTCAGCACTCTGGGGTGGAGATTATCAGGACCTGCTGATTTAAATATGTTCAGTCCTTCCAGAAGTTGCCTGACTAGGTACTCACTGAACCTAGGCCTGCGTGCACCTCCCCTGGGACCTATGGGGCCCAGTGGGGTGGGGGGTGACCTGGTCCCTGCTTAGAAAAATAGTGGCAAAGAATTGTTAAATAGGTTAACTTCACTGTCTGTTAAAAAACTTCATAGATTTCATAGACATTAGGGCTGGAAGGGACCTCGGAAGATCATTGAGTCCAACCCCCCACCAAAAGGGCAGGAAGTCAGCTGGGGTCATAGGATCCCAGCAAGATAAGCATCCAATTTGCTCTTGAATGTGTTCAATGTAGGTGCTTGAACCACCTCCGATTTCATAGATTTCATAGACATTAGGGCTGGAAGGGACCTCGGGAGATCATCGAGTCCAGTCCCCTGCCCAAAGGGCAGGAAGTCAGCTGGGGTCATAGGATCCCAGCAAGATAAGCATCCAATTTACTCTTGAAGGTGTTCAATGTAGGTGCTTGAACCACCTCCGATGGCAGACTGTTCCAGACCTTGGGGGCTCGGACAGTAAAGACATTATGTCAGGTTATGTCCAGCCTGAAACGGTCTTGCAGGAGTTTGTGACCGTTCGACCTCGTCATCCCTGGGGGCGCTCTGGTGAACAGACGTTCCCCCAGATCCTGGTGGTCACCCCGATAAACTTATAGGTGGCCATCAGATCACCCCTGAGCCTGCGCTTTTCCAGGCTAAAGAGTCCCATGGCTCTCAGCCTGTCATCGTAAGATCTGTTTTCCTGACCTCTGATCATGCGCGTGGCTCTCCTCTGGACTCTCTCAAGCTTCTCCACATCCTTTTTGAATTGTGGAGCCCAAAACTGGACGCAGTACTCCAGCTGCAGCCTCCCCAAGGCCGAGTACAAGGGGAGAATGACATCCCGGGATTTGCTCGAGAAGCATCTATGGATGCACGCCAGCGTTTTGGTCGCTTTACTAGCTGCAGCATCGCATTGCAGGCTCATGTTCATCTTGTGGTCAATGATGACCCCCAAGTCTCTTTCTTCTGTAGTGCTAACCAACGTAGCACTGCCAAGCCTATAAGGGTGCTGCAGGTTTTTCCTCCCAAGGTGGAGAACCTTGCATTTTTCAGTGTTAAAAACCATGAGGTTCTCGTCTGCCCATTTGCTGAGCTTGTCCAGGTCAGCCTGGATCACCCGCCTATCTTCTGGCGTGGATGCTTTGCCCCAAACTTTGGTGTCATCGGCGAACTTGGCCAGTCCACTCCTGACTCCAATGTCCACATCGTTAATGAAGATGTTGAACAGTATGGGTCCCAGGACAGAGCCTTGAGGGACCCCACTGGTCACAGGGCACCATGATGAGTGACTGCCATCAATCACAACCCTCTGGGTCCGGCCACGAAGTCAGTTTCCCAGCCAGTGAATCGTGGTGGAGCCAAGGCCACAACCGGGCAGTTTCGCCAAGAGGTGATTATGGGATACCAGATCAAAAGCTTTTTTGAAGTCAAGATATATGACATCAATCTCTTCTCCCTTGTCCAGGTGATAGGTCACCTGGTCATAGAAGGAAATGAGATTGGTCAAGCAAGACCTACCCGCAACAAACCCGTGCTGGCTGTCCCTTAGAATGTTAGCCTGGGCCAGTCCCTCAAGGATGGCCTCCTTAATAAACTTTTCTAAGATCTTACCTGGGATAGAAGTCAGGCTAATGGGCCTGTAGTTAGCCGGATCCACTCTCCTCCCTTTCTTGAAGATCGGCATCACATTGGCCTTCTTCCAGTCTTCAGGCACTACCCCAGAGCGCGAGGAGTTTTCAAAGATCCATGCCAGGGGCTGGGCTATGACGCTCGCCAGCTCCTTGAGTACCCTGGGGTGCATATTGTCAGAGCCAGCTGACTTGAAGGTATCCAGCTTCTCAAGGTGTTCCTTCACGAGGTCAGCATTGATGGAGGGTAGGGGATCCCCCTCACCCAGATTTCCCTGTCCCATAGCAGGCATGGGCAGGCTGCTCCAGACCTGGGGGCTCAGACAGTAAAGAAATTCTTCCTTATGTCCAGCCTGAAACGGTCTTGCAATAGTTTATGACCATTCGACCTCATCATCCCTTGGGGCACTCTGGTGAACAAACATTCCCCCAGATCCTGGTGGTCACCCCTGATAAACTTATAGGTGGCCATCAGATCACCCCTGAACCTGCACTTTTCCAGGCTAAAGAGCCCCATGGCTCTCAGCCTGTCATCGTAAGGTCTGTTTTCCTGACCTCAGATCATGCACGTGGCTCTGCACCCTCTCAAGCTTCTCCATGTCCTTTTTGAATTGTGGAACCCAAAACTGGACGCAGTACTCCAGCTGCGGCCTCACCAAGGCCAAGTACAAAGGGAGAATGACATCCCGGGATCTGCTTGAGAAGCATCTATGGATGCAAGCCAGTGTTTTGGTCACTTTAGTAACCGCAGCATTGCACTGCAGGCTCATATTCATCTTGTGGTCAATGATGACCCCGAAGTCTCTTTCTTCCATAGTGCTAGCCAGCATAGCACTGCCGAGCCTGTAAGGATGCTGCAGGTTTTTCTGCCCAAGGTGGAAACCTTGAATTTTTTGGTGTTAAACACCATCAGGTTCTCATCTGCCCTTTTGCTGAGCCTGTCAGCTGAGCCTGTTGTGATGACCAGATTTCCTACCATGTCCTGCAGAGGCCCCACATCACCCGGTACCTTTTTCTTATGCCCTAAGTATTTAAAAAATGACTTCTTCTTGTCCTTGATCCAGCTAGATAGTCCCAATTCCGTCTCTGCCTTGGCCTTCCCGACCGCTCCCCTACAGCCCCAAGCAACTGGGGTATAGTCCTCCCTGGTGATGGCCCCTCTCTTCCATTAGGTGTCCACCTCCTTTTTAGCTAGGAGACGTTCCCATATGCTTTTGGTGAGCTATGGGGGCTCTTGCCCGCTTTGATCCATGTTGGGATTACTTTCCTTTGGGCTTGGAGGATCATCTCCTTAAGGAATGACCACTCTTCCTGGACACCCGACTCCCCTCCCCTCCGGGACCTCAGTGCCTCCCCGACTATTCTCCTTGTAGCAGGGCACCAGGGTGCCTGCTACTAGCAGTAGGAATAGGGCTGCTGAAGCTCCCTAAAGCAGCACAGATGTGGGTTGCTGGGGCAACCAGGCTGGTCCCATGACCAAAAGGGGAAGGGCCAGGCCCTTATAAACAGCTAGGCCAAAACCTAGCTAGCAGTTCCCCTCTGGCAACCACAGGAGCAGGAGCTCTGCGGGAATGCTGAGCAGGCCGGATGGAGGGTTGCTGCCTGACGACGAAGACTGGCTGCAATGATGCAGGGGAGAGAACGCTAGAAGAGGCCATGACTAAAGAGCCTAGTGAGTGCAAGCTTTGGGTTATAAGCCGGTAGGCTTCTGGTTTATGTTGCAGCTGCTTGGCTCATGGCTTTTGTTATGGTTAAACCAGAGGACTGGGTGAAGCTGTAGGAGTGTGAGGAGGCCTCACGGGAGCTCCCCAATAATCTGGGGCTTCCTGGTGCCCAGCAAGGCACAGCTAGCGGTGCCAGGCGGGCACAGCTGTTTGCGCCAGTGGCACGTGTATCAAAGGGTCAGTGGACCCCACCCTGTGGGGCGAGACTAGAGAGAAGCCCTATCAGGGCAAAGGACCGAGATGGTGGTCCTGGGGGCCAGGCACGGCTGCAGCCACCTGAGCCCCAACCAGGGTAGGACCAGGAGAGAGTCCCAGAGGGCTCCACAGTGCTGGGGAGTCTAGTCCCACAGTGGGCACGGCGAGCGAGTGCCGTAGAGGTGCTCAGCATATGGGGTTGAGAACCCAGCCCGTGAGGGCGGTATTTTGCCCAGCGGGGCAAGCGACCCAGGAAAGGGTCAAGAGGCCAGGCACAGCTGTGGCCACCTGAGTCCAAGCACGGGAAACGCACGAGCGAGGCCCCAGAGAGGGGCAACATGCGCGAGAGGCGTGGCATAGGCCCCAGAGAGGGGCAACGTGCACGAGAGGCACAGCGTAGACCTCAGAAGGGGCAAAGTGCGCGGGAAGCATGGCAAAGGCCCTAGAGGGGGCGAGAGGCTCCAGAGAGGGCGAGGAGCAGGAGAAAACTGCAAGACAGGCCCAGTGGGGTGAGACCTGGGCACGGCAAGCCCCAGAGGCGCCGGTAGTGGGGTGCAGGTCGCAGCACTGGCACAGAGGCGCCGGTAACAGGGTGCAGGTTGTTTAGCCAGCCCAGAGGCACTGGTTAAGGGGTGACAGGTGCATGACCAACCCAGGGGCACCGGTAAAAGGGGTGCCAGGTGGGTGACAGGCCTGGGGGTGCCAGAGAGGGGCACCAGGGCAAGGACAGAGCAATTTCCAGGAACAGCTGTGAGGCTTGGGACATGCTAAAGGGGAGGTAGGAGGCACGCATTGCCCATAAGGCTGAGGGGGTGTTGGACCACCCCACTTGGAATGGAGGTAATACCAGCGCTGTGTCAAGGTGGAAGTAGGCAGCCTCCCTTACTGAACTTCATAAGATCAAAGACATGGCGGGTGAGAAGAGGGTGCTGGATCACCCTAATTGACATGGCAGGGGGCACTAGCGAGCTCACGGCCACTCGCAGGCCCCACCCCATGACACTCCTTACCTCTTTGAAATCCGCCCTCCTGAAGTCCAGGGCTGCTGCCTTACTGCAGGCCTTTGCCACCTTGTGCTGGATGGTGAATTCCAGCAGTTGATGATCATTGTCACCCAGGTGGTCAAGTACCCACAGACCCCTCACCAGGTCTTCGCCTGTGGCCAGGACCAGATCCAACAAGGTATCTCCCCTGGTGAGGCTGTGCACCCCCTGGGTTAGATGGAGGTCCTGTATCTTGGCTAGGAACATACATGAGCAGTCAGACCTGGCTGACTGCTCTTCCCAGCAGATGTCTGGAAAGCTCAGGTCACCCATGATGACCACATTCTTTTACCTAAGTACCTCCGTGAGCTGACTTAAGAATTCCCGGTCTAGCTCTTCCCCTTGGTTGGGTGGTCTGTAGACCCCCACCGTTAAGTCCTTTCCCCTCAACTTCCTTGTATTCTAACCCACAGCACTTCAGTGTGCCCCTCCTCTGACCCCGTGCCACTTGTTGAGGATGTATATTTCTCCTTGACATAAAGCGCCCACACCCCCACCTCTCCTCCCTGTCCTATCCCTCCCATACAGCCTGTAGCCCTTCATATTCACCACGCAGTCATGCCTTGGGTCCCACCATATTTTGGTGAGCCCCACTATGTCTGGATTGGTGTTAGCCAGCAGAAGGGTGAGTTCCTCCTGCTTGTTCCCCATAGTATGTGCATTAGTGTAGAGGCATTTGAGGCTTCCTAAAGATGCATGCACTGGTCCCCTAATCTCAGTACTACCCGGGCCCCTGTTGCTTACCTGGGTAATTGTTCTGCTCATCGTCAGTCTAGACTGAGCTGTTCTTGTGGGTTATGCTTGGTTTAGTGGTCCAAGGCTTCCTCCACTCTCATCTTCCCCTTCCCCACAATGAGCCTAGTTTAAAGCTCCCTGGAGATCAGCCAACCTAGAAGAGAATACACGCTTACCTTTGGGGGAAAGGTGAAGCCCATCCCACCCAAGCATGTCTCTCATCCTGATGTGTGGGTCGGTGTCTAGAAACCCAAAGCCTGCCTCGAGACACCATTCCTGAAGCCAAAGGTTGACCTTTCTGATGCAGGTCTTGTGTCATCTTCCATGTCCACTCACTGGTAGGACAGAAAATAATACCACTTGTGCCCCTATCTCCTTCAGCATGCCCCCCAGAGCATGGTAGTCCATCATCAGGTGATCATAGCACTTCTACATGTGCTCCAGAGGTGCTTTAGCTCATGTGCCCCTGCTACCAGTTTTTAGCATGGAAATGCTGATACACAAGGCTCAGAAGGCTGCTGGAGTGCAGTAATAGATGTTTTCGATCTGAGCCTTCAAGAGGCCGAGAAGCGATAGACTCAATTAATCAGTCTGACCAGGTTAATCGAGTCTGCTCCAACCCGCTGTAATTACAGTGTGTTGGAGCAGCCTTCACACTCATGTACAGGCACCTTTTGGCCCAAACTGATTTTGGTTTTAATGTGCTCCCCTGCTGAGAGTTCTATCCTGGATACTTTGCTCCCCTGCTGACAGCTCTATCCTGAGTTTCCACCCAAAATGACAGTTGAACCCAAGCGCCTCTGAAAATACAGTTAATGCTTATAGTTGAACCGCTGATTCAGTCTTAGTTAGAACAGTACATGTGCTCCCCTGTAATGTTCCTTATATAGAGTAGGTCAAAGCAGCTATCAAATTGCTTTCTGTTGCTTACAGATGACTTTGTTCTGCAGGTCAGCTTTTCATTTATCTCTGCTCTGCAGTGGAGATTTGCTTCTATGCTTTCATTTTAGTGCTTGTAGATGCTAATTATGCCTTTTCTTTTCATTGCAGTATCTAAGCTAATGACTACTTGGTGTTTTTTGATTGCCTTCCTTTTGGAGATAATTCAAAGGGATTAAATATTGCAACCTAAATGCTCTAGCCTACATTAGAACATGTCACCTGAGTCCAGCAAGAAAAATCCAAGGGCCGTGGACTCCAGGCTGAGGGAGCTCTCCAGAGTAAACCTGTGTACAGTATTTCTCACATTTACAAAGATGGCCAGCTTCATGGGCCAACATAGAGGGGAATGGAATCTATTTTGTATTTCTCATCTCACTGTCTTCTTGAGGCAGTCTGTACCCTTGGAGCAAAAAATGGGAGAAATCCCTACATTTGCTGAGAAAAGAGAGGTAGATGTGTTAATCTGAAGTTCAGGGACCTTAGAGACTAACTGGTTCAGAGACGCATAAACTTTTGTAGATGACAGCCTACTTCATCTGACAAAGTAGGCTGTTGGGTGCCTACTACATCAAAAACTTATGCATCTCCAAACAATTAGTCTCTAAAGTGCCACCCTTTTCTGGCTTCTTCCTGAGCAAAGGATCTGTGACTATTGCTGAGTTGTGACATAGCTTGACCCTGGATACAGTCAGATTCACCTCTGAGATAACCTCAAGTGTTGCTCTCATACCTTCAGGGATGCCCATCAGCCCCAAATGCCTCTCTGCCTTCTGCTGCTTGACCACTGAGAACAGATTGAGATACTCCATGGGTACTTCTCTGACCTACGGCATCTCAGCTTTACCCACCTCACCCAAGTTTTGTAAGCTCTTAACATAGGGGATTTTGGCAGCTAGAAGTATCACACCCTTGTCCAGTTGTGTACTCAGAAATTGTAGATACTAGGGCTATGCGAGTCTTTGGATCCTGCTTTGGATCTGGACCCGCTTTGGATGCTTCGGCATCTGAAACAGCACTTCTGGGTTGAAATGGGATACTAGTAATGGTATCTGGAGTGGGTCAGGGGCCTCCAAAGCACTTTGGATCCGCTTCTGATGCTTTGCAGCCACTTTGTCCATTTTGAGGGAATTAGAAGAGGGAGCGGGGGAGGGATGGAGAGTGGGAGTGGGGGAGGGAAGGGGACCGGGGGGGTGGGAAAGACTGATATCTGTAGGTAGCCAGTGAGAAGAATTTCTCCCTGGCTACCTTTCCAATGGCAGCATCTGTGGGGTGGGACTAAAAACACTATAAAAGCCTCTGTTTCTAGCCCTTCTGTGCCTTTTGCACCTCATTCCCTGTCAGCAGCTGTGTGAGAGAGGGATGCTGCGACTGAGACCTGCCTGCTGCTTCTTTGTGTTATAAAGGAGTGGTTAGGATTTAGCTTAGCTTAGCTATTCAATTATTAGTAGTATTACAATTCAATTTATTTCTTTGAATTATTTTTTGGGGAACTTGTTTTGGAAACTTTGCAAAAAGACAGTTCTGTTTTCCCAGCCAGTGTTATCTATCACTGTGGAGGGAGGCACAGATTGTTTGCTTACACACACGCACACACATACACAGAGACCCAGAATATAGAAAAAAAATCACAGCAGAAAAAGACAGATAGATATTTACAGAAGAGCAAGACACAGATAATATATTGAGACACAGGAACAGACGCAAATAATTTCATTCACACCACAAGGTAGACAATATCATGAGAGCCAGAAAGAAGACACAATTTCATTCGCAGCAGAAGAGACAATATAGTGAGACCCACAAAGAAGACACACAAATAATTTCATTCACAGCACAAGATAGACACAGATATTCACAGGAGAATGAGACAGACAGATATACAAAAGGATTCACACATACACAGAGACCTTTTGCAGCACAGGAAAGATCAATATGAAGCGTGCTGGGAAGGCAGGTGCCAGGTCTTCTGGCAGAGGAGGGAGAGGAGGTAAGGAGAGAGCTAGAGCTGCAAGCCCCCCGCCATCCCAAACACAGATGCATTCTATTCCCGAGCAGCCATGACAGTCCTGCCAGTGGAAACCAGGCGGTGGAAGCAGTGTCTGCACCTAACATCCTTGCACCTGTACCACCTCTGCTCAGTCCAGAAGTGGACACCAGCAGTGGAATCACTGCCTCTTCCACCCCAATTTCAGCCCTCAGTGTGAGCCTCCCACTGCCAGAAGAGGAGCTGGAGCTGGAACCAAGGATGCTGAGCGTGCTGGCTCAGGCAATTCTGGGGACTGAGGGGGAATCGGAGTTTGTGCTCCACACCCCTCATGTTTCCCCTCCGGAAAGCAGCACCTCGAAGGCTGTGATTTGTGGAGGCAAGTGACTCAACTGAGGCAGCTCCTCCTGCTGTTCAGCCTCAGCCTGCTGAGAAGGGGGAAAAGGCAGGATCCTCACCTTCAACCCCGAAGCTGGGAAGTAGTGTAGTGTGGGATCATTTTCAGGTGGCAGATGATCCCAGGTTTGCCATCTGCCAGCACTACCAAAGGCACATGAGCTGTACCTAGTACTTAGGAGGCTGATGAAGTGCAGTTCATAGGCTCATCTCTGAAAAGTGGTTTGCATTGTAATTTGTTCCATCTCAGGATCAGGCCTGAGAGACTGGAGGCAGAGTGTTTTTTTCATGAAGAATGTGCCCCCACAGGTAGTTGGGTTTTGTTGTCTTTGACAGATTCTAGTGTGCAGTTTGTAGGGGTATTGGAGATAGTTGGCAGGTTTTGTGTTTTGAGCTGTAGGAAGTTGGCTTCAGTTCATGTGATGAGGTTAGGTGCTTGTTTGAATGCACAAACCACTTTTCAGAGCTGGGCCTGAAAAAAAACCAATTTTTAAGTACTCCTTTTTTTCATAATACACATATAGACATAAAAACACAAGATAAGCCATCACATACCATCAATAACTTCATATGTCCAACACAACACAACATCTTTACTTCTTGCTGTCAATTCCTTTATAAAACGACAGGCTCTGTGACAGTTCCGTTTGGGTACCTTTCATGCTGCTTGTGATCTCTGGGGGGCCGTATGGGTAGCACGGCCTGTCAGGTATGTAGCCCCTCCCCTCAACTCTCCTGCCACAACTTTGATGTTAAGCTATCAAGAGAGAGGGTTCAGTGGAGATCTTCTTGGGAGGGCTTCCCGACAATAGCAGTACTCACGATTATTAGGCATGATGTTCCACGGGGCTCTGCCTCCCCTACACCCCATCTACTCACCAACGGGATAGGTGATGGTGTGATGGTGGTTTCGACCCCACGAGATTGCTCACCACCTGCTTCAGGTGGGGCAGGGAACCCACGTCTGAGTGGGCTCAGTCGGCTCTTGTCCTTCCAACCTTGATGCCTCACCCTTCTTTCTCTATCTGTTTGATTTTTTTCCCTTTCCTTTCTTTTGTTTTCCTTAGAAGAAATATTCTCCTGGGGAGGAGAGGGATGTGGAGCCGCCTCCTTTTCCCCAGCCTCCTATAGGGAGCTAAAACACTGCCCCTTCTCTACCTCCTACAGGGAGCTCACATGCTCCCTTTGGTCTGTCTTCAGCAGGGAGCTGCAGTGCTTCCCCTGCTCTGCCTTCTACAAGGGGTCAAAGTGTTCCCCCTGCTCTGCCTCCAGCAGGGGGCTCAAAGATTTCCCCTGCTCTGCTCACCAGTGCTGCTCCAACTGTGCCACTCCTCTTCCCCACAGGAGCCTCAGCACATCTGAGGTGTTGTCCACCTTCTCTCTCTTCCTCTGGCTCCCCTCTCCACAGGGACTCCTGGGGCTTTTAAACTCCTGCATGGTGGCTGGTACGGCCATCACGATTGGTCCAGCTGTTCCCCGCATGGGAAACAGCTGATTAAACAGCCATCATAACACCGGCTCGCGCGGCTGCGGCCACAGTCCCAATTCCTGCACTGCCAGGCCGGCAGGAGGTTAGTTTTCCCCGTGGGGGGTCTGTTTTGGGGTTTGGGCACCCACGGAGCTCACCTCCGCCCCTTTGAAACCCTGCGGGGGCATGTTGCCACCACACTGCTAATGCTACTCGTGTTGAGCCAATTGTACCTGTTGTCACGTAAAGCGGAGAACCAGGCATGAGGCTGTAGGGGAGGAGGAGGCCTCAGTGGGGCACACTACCGTGTTGTGCAGAGGCCCCAGTGCCAGGAAAGGGGCACCCTAATACACACACAGTGTCACCCACCCATATCACAAGTTTTGCCTGTCAGCAGCTTGGGTGCAAGGCCCCAAATGACAGACTCCCCCAGTGAGACACACACACCTGGCAGGCTTCATGGCCTGGCAGGGCCCAGCACTCACTCAGGCCTGCTCTAGGACACACACAGCTGGCAGGCTTCACGGCCTGGCAGGGCCCAGCACTCAGGCCTGCTCTAGGACACACATTCACAGCTGGCAGGCTTTGTGGCCTCAGTAAGAGCTACCACTCCTGCAGTTTTGACACCCTGTGTGTTGTAACACACAGACGTGACAGGAGTTTTCCCTGTCAGCAGCTTGGGGTGCAGTTCCCCCCAACCCCTGCACTGATCTTCTCGAAACTTGGCAGGCTTTGTGGCCTCAGCAAGAGCTACCACCCCTGCAGTTTTGACTCCCCATGTTGTAACACATAGATGTGAAAGGAGTTTTGCTTTCAAGAATTTAGGGTACAGTTACCCCCAAACCTGTGCACTGGCAGGCTTCATGCTACCACCCCTGCAAGTTTCATCCAAATCTTACAAAAAATAACAAAGTTATAGATCTTCCATTGATTCCCCATTATACCCTATGGCCGGATCTCCAAGGTGGCTTTTTGGCTGGATCGAGATGGAAACCTGGTCTGGAGCTCTGGATTGGATCACGACCATCCGAAGTGGCTGGATCCAAAGCCGGATCAGATTGCTGCTGACTAACACAGCCCTAGTAGAGACCCCCTTCCATAGAAGAGGGGGTCTTGTTATGGTCAGATGCTCTGAAATCATACTTACTACTGACAATAATAATTTATAAAAAATACAAAGGTTTATTATAAAAACAAAATGAAACATAAGAAATCAGTAATCATATGGTGCAATACAGAATGAGATACAAGAATAAACAAACACAGGAAAATATCAAAATGATGATTTTATGTCACCCCTTCACTTTAGCCTGAAGAATGCAGGACTAAGAACTCAGCTTGAACTTGTCAGCTCAGCAGGTTAGAGAGCACCTGCTGCTTCTGACCTTCCTTCCAGGGGCTTCTGCAGCTTCTCCTGTCAGCCAGAATACTCAACCCCCTGGCTGAGGACCTAAAGACATTCCCTATGCCTAGTAAAACTAAAGACCTGCACTTGCTCTCATGGCAAGGTATAAGTATGGTTTCTTATCTGGTCATTTACAAACATTAAGGATAGGATACTTAAAGAGCCCATACTATACATATAACTTCCTGCCTTCAAGGGTGTCTGTTTACCAATCCACATGATTTCTCTGATTTAATTATGACCAGGAATATATTTACATGCTTTCAGATATAAAGATTACTAACCTAATATCCTACAGATCATAATCTCTCACTAGCTGTGGGAAATGGCCTTCCCTGAATAGCCAGATGTCATTCTTGTTACAGGTCTTTTCTTTTGAATTCACCAGTGTCTAGAAGGCCCTGGCTCATGTGCCTCAGGCTTAGACCATATCCACAAGGGTCTGTTTGACTGGCCGTTAAAAAAAACCATGTCATATGCTAATTCTCAGTGATTACCTCTTTCAGCCATTCTCCCAAATGCAAAACTCATTGTTTAAATAGTAACACCTAAAAAACATTGTCATGTTATATAATCATAGGCCTACTCTAGTGTATAAGAAATACATTTATATCAAATACCACAGTGCATATAAACATAATGATGATAAGGTTAAATATAGCTCCATACCACCTACATGTAGAGACCATACACACCATATCACTAAATTAATTTAAGAAAGCATGCATGACATATCACAAACACCTCAAAATATTGTGGGTTTGTGACATAGCACTCATGTGGGGGATGTGAAAGAATTCATGCATTTTCACAAAAGAAAGTTGTCATGCACTTTCTTTTCCCGTCCCTTTCTGTATTAGAAGTAGAAACCCCCATGTAGGGGTCTGACTGGCAAGGTGCCTGGTAGTGCTGTGCAAAGCTTCGGTCCCTGATTTGATTTGGTGGATTCAGCGACTGGTGCCTCCTGGGTCTAGGGGAGTACCCAGGGTCCCCTCGCAACAGATTGCAGAGCCAGGGAGGTGTGTGGGGGGGGGGGGTCGCACGCACACTCCGCGGCAGATCCAAAAGTGGACTAGAAGTATTTCCAGTCCACTTCCAGGTCTACTGCTGAGCATATGTGGGGCCTCCCCATGCTCCTGTGGGACGCTCCATCTGCCCCAGCATCACAGCATTCATGAGCCATGCCTGCTATCTCAAGGTACGTGGAAAAAAGCATTTAAAGCTGTGTCTACGGCCGAATCGCTGGTTCTCTGAAGAAGCATCGAATCTTCAGATTTGGATTTGGCCGAATCAAATCAGGACAATGATCTTAATCAGTTAATCAAATCACTGTCCCCCGAATCAGGCCAAATCTGAATCCAAATCCAAATCTGAATCGAATACAGCCTGCTTTGCACAGCCCTCATGCCTGGCCCCATGGGTTGTCTGGGAGGAGGTATTGGTGCCAAGCCCATGTGCAGTGGGTTCCACTGGACTCCGTGTCAGGTCTGTGGGGTACCTCATGATGAGGTGCAGAGGGAAGGCCTGGGGACATGAGTGCCCCAGTGCCAGGGCTGGTGCTGGGATACAGACCGCTTCCCCCCCACCCCCATGCCAAACCATGACTCACAGATGAACGGAGGAAAGAAACGGAGGGTTGGAAACAGTGCTTTCACCACCTCAAGCCAGTGGGAGCCTGGTGGTGGGGCCAGTCTGGTGCTCAGGAAGAGGAGGTGATCTCTGCAAGAGCACCATCCTAGGAGTGGGTCATGAATGGGGTGCTGCAACACTCCATGGGATGTCAGCAGAATGCAGCCTGCCTTGACTCAAGATGGAATCTATCAGGCAGAGGTGTTCAATACAGCATCCTAACACATAGCACTGTAGTCTGATACCACATCCATCCAGGGTTACCTTAGAACAGGCTCTGACATTTTTTATGTGCTTTATGTGCCATGACCATCTTTTCAGTTACAGCTGTAGAGTGCTTTCTGCATGCTTGCCACACAATAAGTGTAACGTCTGTACCTAGCCTGTATTTACAAGAGTATCTGAATGGCTGTTGAGGGTTTATGAAAGCTAGACTGAAAGCTTGATGAAGGTAGGGTACATATCATTGCTATCAGTTGGAGGTGGAAACTAAAACCTCACAGTACTCTCGGAGTACTCAGTGTGCCATCCACAGTGTTCTACGCAATGTGAGGAAAGCGGCCAGGAATGCAAGAAACTTTTCCCCTGACTTGTTACTTCCATGTTTTTCACATTTGGCATTCTTAGTTGTGTTCTAAATAGCACCTGACCAATCTGCATAGAGAATATTTGTGCTCATTTCTTTTCTATTTTCCTGAGTTAGAATCAGAAAAAAAGCTGGACAGATAGCAAGAGGAGAGTCTATAGCGCTGAAGAGTTTGCCAGCTTTGGCTATAATTCTGCAGATGTTGATGTGGTTCAGGGTTAAATGTTTTACATACTGAAGGCATTCATTTAAAGTGAATGGGACTGCTCGCAGTGCACAGATGCTACACATGCAAAAGCTTATCTAGGACTGAAAATGCAGACT
This sequence comes from Crocodylus siamensis, assembly GCF_052110815.1. NCBI lineage: Eukaryota > Metazoa > Chordata > Crocodylia > Crocodylidae > Crocodylus > Crocodylus siamensis. The sequence continues at coordinate 210,796,555 of NC_143397.1, forward strand.
GAGAGAGAAGAGACTGGATTTTTCAAGGGCTCAGAGAGGTCAAATGATGATAGCCATATGCCTTGTTGGTCCATCCCCCCACTGCAAGCCAAGCAACAAGGACTGTGCAGGGAAGAGGAAAGCTTTCAAATGTGAACAATTCTTAAATAATATTGGTTTTATAGTTTGGTTGTTTTTTTTTTCATAAATACATGCTAGGTCATCTCCTTACTAATATTAAAAGATTCTCTTTGTTCTCTTTGCATTATTAGGAAAAGGATTTTGTACAAAATTTTCAAAGATCAGATTTAAATTATTGGAAACCTTTTTTGATCATATATTTTAAGGCCAGAAGGGACCCGAGTAGCCATCTAGGTAGCCTCCTGTATAAAATATGCCAAAGGATCTCAAATGTATTCCTCTTTGCACTAGAACATCTTTTTAGAATACAATTCTATCTTGATTAAAAAATATCTAGGGATGAATAATCCATTGCAACCCTTGGTAAGAGTCCTCACAATTAAAAAAATAAAATTGCATTAGTTATTGCCAATTACTGACGTGTCACATTTGAGTTCTCTTTTGACATGACATGAAGTTGGAGTGAGAAACTGAGCTGATTTTCTTCTTTTTGTTTTTTTTTAGTGGGTTCAGATTGTGAAAACTTAGAATTCATGCACTGCCGGCCGTACAGAACAGGTTTACTACTTGATAAGCAGGTGGTAGGTCTTCGCAGTGATTGGCTTTGAAAATCCATTTGCTTTATACATCTGGTTGTCAGCTGAGATTCAATCTATTTCTCCTCCCTTTGTGTAGCTGCTTGGAAAAAAACCCAAATCCAAACTGCTGACTTTACCATTCTTTTTTAAGTTTAGCCATTTACTGTTAACTTTACAAATTTGGTAGTGGGAGGGGTGAAAGGAAATAGAATGTGAAATGAGTTAATGGTACAGATTTATTACACAGTGAAGAGTTGTCACCCTAAAAAAAATGCAAGCAAAATTGGCACTAATTGACACATTATTGACAACCTCAGAAGAGATATGATAGGAATGAGCTATCTTCTCTTCACTTAAATCCTGATTCACAAAAATCACAGTAAGTACTGTTCTGAAAAGTGATGTTTTCCTTAGTTGTAGGGTAATATATTGGTAGTCATCCCACCAATAATCCATGACTTCTAGAACCAGCTGAAGGACAGTTGGTATGATGAGCTAATGAGACTAGTAGTTCTGGAGGCTGCAGGTATAATTCAGTCAGTGTCTGTAACTATTTGGGAAAAAATCATACTGCAAAAACAAATTGAATACTAATCCCTTCCATAAAGCTATACTTTCTCATAACTGTAGTACACCCTGCATACATAATAACCTTCATTCGTGCTACTGACTAGGCTACTTCTCTTTATGTAATGTAAAATATGTCTGCTTCATATGGTATGCAAAGTTTGGGCTGAAATACATACCCAGTAGGCACATCTATATGTGCTATTAATGCACAGCAATAAACTCCAGTACATATCACACTGGAGTTTATTGTTCCCAGGTACCTTGTTAACACACGAGTCCAGGACTGCAGCATGTTGAACTGGGTTGGAGCAGCCTTAGCTGGTAGGGTGCTGAGGGGATCAACCTGCCAGCCCAAGGCTGCTCCAACCAGCCTCAGCCTGCTTTAGAGAGGTTGGCTGGGATATGAGGGTGCTCCAGTGTGGGGCTAACAAGCAGGCAGCCCCTACATTGAAGCACCCTCCATGCCCCAACCAGCCCTATCAGCACCTACTCTGCAAAGTAAAAAAACCTGACTTAAGAGCGTACTTGTGTTTACAAGTACTAACCTGTGGCAGAGTTAATTGGTTTACTGTGTTCTAGTAGCACGGCACATGTAGACACTGAGACATTTACCATGGAGCTAATTAGGCAACTCCACCATATGCATCTTGTGCAGACATGCCGAGTAATAATTTACACATTTCATGTCATATCAAACAAAAGCTTTGCAAATTTTACATATTTTATATGAATATCAGCCCAAAGTCATTATTGTATTTGTAGGTCACAGCTCAAAAATAGAATGATATCTCTTCTTTATTGGCTTTACATGGGTACCATGTTTTCACACATATCAGGCCTCCAAAATTGGGGTGTGAGGAAGCTATTCTAGAAAAGCAGCACACCTGGAGATGCTGTGCATGCCATGTGGCTGCTAAGATGGCTGCTGCTTATGTCTAACTCAGTGAGCTGAAGAGACGAGAGTCCCTCACAGCTGTAGCTCTCGGCTGAGCACTGTTGCTTGTGCCTGAAGTAGGAGGTGAGCTTTGGGTAGTATCCTAATGAGGCTTGTACTATAGAAACAACAATTTATGTACAGGCACTTATATAAAGAGCTTTCTACAGTAACGAACTAACAGTCTTGCTACTGCCCTTGCAAGCATCTGGGGCCTAACCTGTGTAACCTCCTTCCACATCAGCAAAAGTTTTTGCTGTCTGCTGCCTCACTTAGATCACCTCCTGGGATGCCATACTTCTTGGACACTATTTCCAGGAGGACTTTGATGCACACAGACATGACTCTGGAAAATCTGTTTCTCCTCCTACATTGTTTTATTTGGGGGTATGTACCGTATTGGGGTATATACATTTTTAGGTGTGTATACCATATTTTCTTGGTATATACATGTCTGTGTTAAAATATTTATATCATACATAACATTCACTGACCAAAATGCAGTTTGTTCATTCAGTAATTATATTGACTTCCAGTTCTCCCTGAACAATCATTACTTTAGGTTTACATTCCCTTTAGTGACTTTTACAAATATTCTTCAGGACTGCCAATCAAAATAATAACAACAATAAATCTAGTAGGTAATATATCACTTCTGTTTAGGGGTTGATCTTCTCTTAAGGACAGGGTTAAGTGTTCTATGCAGCACTTGTCCTTTCTGCTTAAGCAGTGATCAGGGAAAACAGGGACCAGGAAAAGAGAAAAAAGGGGTAGGTGCATGTTGTTTTCTGCCCTCTACTCACATCAGTCTCAGTGAGAATTTTGATAAGTGTTGATGCAGCTTGCACTTAAGGCAGCATTACTTATTTTGCAGCTTTCTGCTTGGAAATGCACCACCAATAGAGGAATAGAGAAAATCCTGACTGCCTTACAACTCAGCTGGAAATACTTGGCATGGTAGCTGAAAGAGGAGAAAGGGTCTTGGCACCAGCTTTGGGGTCTAGATCTTTTGGGGTCTGCACAAGATTACATCCAGGGGAAAATGGGTTCTGGCCTTCTGTTGATTTCAAGTTTGGGGAAGCAGTCACAAATCCCATTCTTCAAAAAAGGTTGAAGAGGGCTCTACCAAAAGCAGCTGTTGAGTTTTGATTTCCACATGCAAAAGCAAAAAGATATATGTAAATTACTTGTTCTCTTAGTTGTGGCATTAATCATGCTCTTTTCAAACGCACACTAGAAGTTCTTTCAATAGAAACTCATTAATGTTTTAAACACGTACAGCATAAACCAGAAAAACAATTCTATACCAGCTTAGCGTTCCTCACCTTTTCAAACTCAAGGCACCTCTCAGAAAATGTCAGCCCTTAGCTTTCACTTATTTCTTGACTGTAGCTGCACACCTTATGCCACCACTAATTGTCCCCAGGGAATGTCTGTGCCACGTTCACTCTAGTGTGTGGCAGGTTACTCCAGGGTGGCAGGAGAGGCTGTGGTGCATGTTGCACCCTTATGTGCCATTCCCCCTTTTTTTTTGTCTGTGGGATTTTTAACCATTGGATATCCCCTGCTGTGAAAGTTGTTAATATATGCTCATGAGATCCTAGGAATAGGGCTATGTCCCTGCCCCTTTCTTTCCCTCTCTCCCTTCCCCGCTAGAGGAAGGCAAAATCCCCCACAATCCATACCAGTTTTCTTTCCACCCTATTGAAGTTTTGTCCAGCCCATATTTCTCCAATTTGTTCATGAGGTTATGCAAGACCTTGTCAAACCCCTTCCTAAAGTCTAGATTCATTATATCCACAGTATTCTCTTCATCCACAGAAGTAGTTACTTTGTCAAAGCAGGAGACCAGATTTGTTTGACGTGTAGAAGTGTTTGCATACCTAACAGTGTTAATATTTTTCAGTACCCTGAACCATGGTACCCTGGTTGAGAATCACTGTTTTATGTCCATACAAAACAAAGTCCCAGCCCTGACTAGCAAACAAGTTCTTCAAAATGCTTACAGAAAGGAGAGTGTAGTATTCCTATTCCCATTCATCTTATAAAACCTGTGAATGAGGAAACAACTTTCCTTGAGCAGATCAAAGCAAGAGTGGAGAAGAGCAAGAGTAAAGAGAGTAGCTTCTAAAATCAATATGAAGCTAAAGACTGCTGATGCTTCAACCTTCTCCCATTCTTGTATGCGGGCCAGCTAGCACCACACGTCTTCTCAGGATCACAGATGATGAGAAGAGTTCAAGAATTCAAGCACACTTGAATATACATATTCTGACTTGTAAAGATTCCTAAGGTAACAGCCATAATCTGGACTTATCAGTACTTCTGCCTCTGTGTTTGGATTCTGTTCTTCCCAGGATTCAGCCATGACTGTACATGGAAGGAATGGAAGGAGCACTCAAGCAGCTGGGTCTTGAGTATGGTGTATAAAAAGCAGGGTTTCTCCATAGGGACAATACAGTTATCAGGGGGTTGCAGTGTGAAATAGGAGAGGGTCAAGCAAGATCCCAAATAGCTGAAGAGGGAATTCAGGAAGAGGGCTGTTATGGGAATAGTTCCTCATACAGAAATGGTTGCCGACCTTTGTACTATAATGTTTAAAAGTTAATGGATATACATATCACCCAAAGTCTTTCCCACAAGATTTAAGCTTTAATAAAATCATCTGTTTCCCATCAGGCTAATTAAGATCCTGAATTAACCATCTCATCAAGACTAGAACTGGTTTATTAGAGCTATTTGCTTGAAGATAGGATTGAAATGTCTTAAAATATGATTTTACATCTGGAGAAAGAGTGCAACTCTGCTTCCAATTACTGCCTCCATCAATCTGCTGCTATTTTCTTTTTTATCTCAATCTGCCTATTCACATTAGATTCAGTTGCAGCTTAAATAACCGCCCCAGTGTTTCCCTGCTTACATCTCTTCTCTACCCCTGTAAGTGTGTGTCTAAGCCCCCCTCTACATATTAAAAATATTGTGCAATTAAATGGTTAATTTTGCAATTACCTTGAGACCAGCTCCACATGCAAAGTACCTATCACACCATAAAAAGCTCCAACCAGCTTTAAAGTTAGATCTCAGAAATGTGTACTAACTTTATAGCTGATTGCTATCCAGCTTTAACTTGCACATAGAGCAGGGTCTGCCTTGCAGCTGGAAGCCCCATCAGCCTGCAGCTAAAGGGATTCTCAGCCTCAGCAGCTGCCCGCTCTGGGAGGAGGAGCTCAAGATCACACCTCCTGTCATGCATATGTGGCATGGCAGGAGATGTGATTGTGTGGATCATGCATTAGATCCCATTGTGCCTTTACTTGTACATGTAGGGAGGGCCTAAGAGTGTATGTAATTCAACTGCTATATTTAGCAAGAAAGATCTTTCTAATTCTGTTAACTTTTATTAGTAACAAACTCATCCAGTATGCACCTTAACAAATTCCTCTTTCCCTTCATATCTTAGTAACAATACACATCCTAATTGAGAGAGGCAACAGAGCATGAGATAAGTTTTCCCTGTCTGGTTATTCCATTTGACTTTCTCTTCCTTTGTCTCCATTTTTCTCACCCAAGGCTGCTTTCCCATTTCTTTCTCAGGAAGCAGTACATAAGAAGCATTTCTGTCCTATAGGTTAATGTAGAAAGCATCTTGTCCCATCCTTGCTGCTTACTAAGGAAGAGGGGGGTTGAAGAAAAGAAGACTAGAATATGAGGAAGAGTTCTGAAATGAAAACTTAGGGAAAGAGAGCATTCAGAAAGAGAGAGAGAATAAAATCACACAGGAAAATAGGGAGAGAGAGTGGAGGAGAGAGATCAGATTTTGTTTCTGTGAGAGCATTTGGTATAAAATCCAATGTTTAAACAAGTTTAGAGTAGACAGAATCTGTCCCTTATTTCTTTGATGACAATATAGTCCTAGTCTCACATAATTTCTGTATAACATAATACCCAGGAAAGGCTTACTCTGATAAATTAGCAGGTAATTATAGCAGTTACCTAAATAAGACAAATAAGACCAGTAAAGCGTATTCTTTGCTTGTAAAGCATATTCTTTAAAATTACTGGGACTGTGTTTTAAAGCTAATGTGAACATTGCAGGTTTTATTGTTTCAATTTTTATTGTTTTGGGTTTTTTTCCCTCTTGTGTAGAACAGGTAGTTGAGAAGTTTTGAACCCAGCTTTCCATTAGGAGTAACCTTTTATTGAAAGCACTCTAGAGTTCAGAGCTAAATGCAGGCCTGTTGGAAATGGGCATGACTCTACTCAAATCAGCCTACTACCCCTGTGCAGAATTTGCTGTGACCACCATTCCTTTCCAGTGACATATAGAGTCTACCATCAGGGCCTGTTTGTGTCTGGTAATGTACAAACATACAGGCTGACATGAGTTCTTCTCCATTTTGCTTTTCTGTTACATATTTTAAAAGTTGAATTTAACTTTTTTTTCAGTATTATAAATCTCGCCACCTAAGCTGTTGGCAACAGCAGTAGCCAGAGGAGAAAGGCAGAGGAGCCAAGCTGAGCTGTTTTTAAGATGTTTATGTTTAAATATCTGAGCTGGGAATGGCTGATCAGTAGTTCCAAGGTACCTCTTTAGCTTGAAATCAGGCCAGCCTCATGCTAAAGCACTACAGTATGCAGTAGCCAGCTGATTGAGAACAGGATGTTTTCCTTTGAAAATGGGCCACCTGTGACCGTAGCCATGCTCAGCAAGCAGCCATATTTCAAAAGAAAACATGATTTTGTTCCAGGCTAGCAATTCTGTGCAGTGGTTTTTCAGAGGTGGCTGAGCTACTTTTAATTTTCGTCTTCTCCTAAATCAAGAAAATTGAGGCAGATCCTGATTTGCCTTTATAAGCAAAACAAAATCTTTAGATCAAGGACATCTGAAGATCCCTTGATCATGGAGGCCAAAAGGTCAGCTTAGTTCAGAGGAAGAAGATTTGGGAGAGCAGATATAATTAGGGTCTTTAATATAACTCTAGCATTTTAATTTCATTTTATTACTGAATTTAAATTTAATTAAATTTAAATTAAAACTACATTTGCCCATCAGTCTCTGTTACCCTTATCACCCTGGTATGACTGCTTCCTCTGAGTAAAAGATTGTGTTCTTTCTTCCCTTGCATTAGATAAGTAGATGTTAAGGGTATGTGTATGTGTTAATTCATTAAAATGGGAGAGTTTTTTGGAAAGGCTTCAGAAAGGGTGAGTTCTTCCTTTGACTAAAAGCATGAAAAGGTTAATAGTCATTTCCATTTATTCTGTAAATTCTAGAATAATAAAGTCTGCATTCAGAATCTAGCCCACAGGAAGGTTTTAATTCTTCTAATAATCCCTGCATCAGTTGGTCAATAGTGGAATGTAGATTAGGCACAGAAAGTAGTGCAAGTCCCCGGTCTAACTCATGGCACTTCACAAGAAGCACCATGAGTTAGACTGACCCTCCTGATCCAACAGACCTTAGCTGTTGGGTCAAGAAGGTGGGGGATCAAACTCCAATTTGGAGCCAATCCAGAAAGAGAAGCTGTGGGTCTGCAGACTTTTCTCCTAGCTCTGCCACACATCTCCCAGCTCTGGTGCTGTGTTAGGATGGAAAGAGGAGAAGGCAGGGGAAGGAGGGTTTGTACAGTTTGTGCTAGAGTGGGGGGGCAGGTGGATTGGAGCTCCCAACCCCCAATGTTATTTCAGGTACTAAACTTAATGTGCTGTAATTATGACACATTAATGAACACGTAGACTCTGTACCTTAAAAGTTCCCATCCCTACTGTATTGATGAAGGTGGTGGATGGCCCTTCCCTAAAAGTTTGTTTACTTGCAAAAACACTTACATAGTCTAAAAGGAAATATTAATCATGATCATATTTTAAGTCTGTGCTCAACTACCAATTCATTTCAACTAGACCTCAACTAGATGTCAGTAGTTAAGAGACATTTCATGGTCTGTCTGATATCTTATAGGTTATAAATGTGTCCTGCTGTGTAAAACATGCATGGAAAAAATGGCATCACAGGTCCAGTACTGATGAGTAATGGTAATGCTTCCATGCTGGGAGAAAAACAAAAAATAAGAGGTAAGATCAGTAAGCAGGAAAGGAGGGAGTGAGAGAAATGCTTTAACAATTTTAATTCCTTCACAGAGTCCTGTGGATATTGGACAGGCTATTATAGGCAAAAGTAAATCCTGATAGCATATGTAAAATCATATTTACTACGTTTCTGTACTGATAAAAAGTTTAAACAGCATGTTATAGAAATGGGTACTCATATTAGTGCATTCATTTTCCCAATAAGTTGCAGCATTATACACTCAATGCATAATACATTTTCTCAGTCAAGTAAGGGAAAGATAGATACATTGATGACTGTCATACAGCTGTGGTGATTAATGTACCCTACTTAACAAGAGTTTCTCCAGTTGAGAGACTAAATTCATTAGTATTTAACTTTCACAGCTATAGAAACTCTTTTCCTGCTCCTATTTCTGGCTCCGTAAGGTTTACAGAAATTTTCCTCTGCTGCTCTCATAGTGTTTTACAGGAAAATCCTGGAGCTCTCACCATCTCCCAGCCAACTGTCTGTTTTACAGCTTTCTAGCTCCTTACGTCTTACTCTGTTGAATAGCCTCAGATGTTATTCTATCCTCTTAATCTGGACCAGTGAGTTTCACCTGCTCTTTCATGGGGAAGATGGATATACTTTACTTAAAGGGACCAGTAATCCCATGACAGTGTTTTTCAAGATGGGTGCCAGATTCTCAGGACCTTGAATCATCAAGTCCTTGCTGAATTATTATGTGAAAAATGTTGACTATATCTGTTACCCAAATATACATGCTTACAAGCTCTGTAGAGTTGAACAAGGAAGATATGATATGGAAAAGATAAGGTGCTACTGAGAAAGAGAAACTGTCTTTCCTTTTTCTCATTTCGCCCCTTCATCCCTTTCCGTCCCCCCGCCCCATATCTCCTCTTCTTTCCTTGCTATCACCTTTTTTCCCTGTGTTCATAGGAGATGAAGGCGTATATCCTATTCAGAGTGAAGCATTAGGTTATAAGGGATGTTTTCTACCACATACCTGTTTGGTTTTATAAGAACTGGGCCAGAATATTGTTAGTTCTCACTAAAATACCAGCTTTTGTCAAGATGCTACACATTGACTCTGAAATCCCATCATTTTATATGTATGACTACTATACACCTATAAAAGACTTCACTGGTCAATTGTACTTCTGCAGAAAAGTAGTAAAGGACAAAATATTGAGCGAATAAATCTTAACTGTTGATTAATCAACACAAATGGGCTCTCTTCCTCTTTCCATTACACAGGCTCGAATTAGGAGTAACTCCAACAAAGTCAATAAAGTTATACTGATGATGGAAGTGGGATCAGAAACCATGGAATTACACTGGTTTACTTAATACTTTTCCTCATTCTTTTTTCAAAGGTCGGGCTGTCTGAGCAAGTGGAGTGAAAGAATCTGCCTTGCAATGCTCTTTCTCTATATTTTCCTCTTTATAAACTCTGACCTGATCACCTGGAAATTAGAATCTCTTTTGTGTACTGTGCTTTTTTTTCTGTTGTATTCAGTAAACACTTCTACACGTGCAGTTAATGTGCCTGAATTTACTGCGCAGGAAATGTAGGTGCATTAAACTGCTCCCAGGTACACATCTGCATGTGAGCCTGGGTCAGAAGCAGATTAAGCCTGACAGGAGCAGCCTAGCCAAGGACTGCTCCTGCCCTGCTCTGTATCCCTGCAGCAACCAGGGGCAGCTCCAGGCCTTCCTGGGTGCCAGCCCCAGGGTGGCAGAAGGCACTAGGGACAGCCCTGGGTTGGTAAGGGGCACACGGGGTCAGGTCTATGCTCTGGGGGGTGAGGGGGAGCTTTCCCCAGCTCTAGGGGCAGCCCTCCCATACCCCATGGAGTTTAGGACTAGCCCCGAGCTCTGCATGGCTGGAAGCTGCCCCCCGGAGCAGAAGACAGTGTCTCCCCCACCTCCTGGAGCTTGGAGCTAAGCCAGGCAGAAGTTGTGGCCCCCTGCTACCTGAGTTAGCACCTACACTTGTGCTTAGATGCAGCAGTTTAAAGTGCCATTTTCTACTACCTGTGTCTGGCAGTACTAGCAAATGGTGCTTTAAATTTATCCACTGAACAGTAATTGCTGCACATGTGTAGACAGTTACACTTTACTGTGCATTAGCATAATGCACAGTAAAGCACATGTGTAGATGCATCCAGTGATTCTTAAGTTACTTCTCTTGAGAGTAAGTAAATTTTCCAGAGCACTGTTTTTGTAATCTATAGTGGTTAGTCTTTCATGTCTGATACTGCAACGTAATTTTAATTTATCAGTCTGCCATTCAATAGAAACATTTGAAAGTCTAAACCTATCATTTATTCCCTACACCTGTCAATGATATTCTTCTCCACTTGTCAAACTGAGCTAAATGGTGCTCTTGCAACATGTACCATATTACCAATAAATTGGATAATCAATCATGTGTGCATACTGTCTGCCAGTAGTATCTTGCATACACAGAATTCAGAACACATTTTTAAGAGGCAGGAGCTCATTACTCTTGAACCAAAAAAAATACTGTATAGGCCTCAAGAAGTTCCCACTCTACACAATTAAAGGACACCTTGGGAAATAGTTAGGCCACTTGCCATAAGAAAGCTTTCTCATTTCCTTAATCTAATGTGCTCCTGTGGGAAATGTAAGTAATTGGAGATTACATCAGATGATAGAAAAATAGTTTACACTACCGGAAGAAAAAAGACATGGAGACATTAAGTAGATTTATTTAAGTTTCCTAAGCTAGAAAAGTAATGATACAGCATTTTGTTTCTAAAAGCATCCTGTCGGCTACCATTCCATGCATTGTGCTCAGAGCTGCAATAAACATTATTCATCAGGAATAATAAGAACTAGTAATTATGCAGCATTTGAGGTTGTCTGGGCTAGCCTGCCATTTAAAAACCAGTCTTTTTATACCACTCATGCACTATAGGCTGCTCTGTATGGCACGGGGACTAACTGATTCTTGGAACTAGGGAAGCCTATTCCTGATGATCTTGCTATCTAGGGCTGAACAGGTTCAATCACTGTGGTTTTAACCACTGTTTTAAATCATTCTTGTTTTAATTTAGTTTTATCTTTTTCAGAAGATGTTTGATCAGAGGTTTACTTAAGAAAAAGCATGTAATTGATTGTTAAGGTTATATAAAGGGGTATACCTATTTGGCCAGCACTTGCAGGGAGGGAGTTAGAAAGCCCAAAGCAACTACAGAGCTGAGGCTGGTAACACAAATTAAAGACAACAAAAAGTCTTTTTTAGGTATGTAGGGAGTAAAACGAAGGCGCGGGGCAACATAGGACCCCTACCAAACAAGCAGGAGCAACTAATGACAGACAGGGGAGACAAGGCTGAGTTTGTCATGAGTTTTTTGCCTCAGTGTTCCTGAACAAGGGTCAAGATAAGTCTTCTAATAAGTTCTTAGATGGGCATCAGAGGGACACCAGCCTACCAACTGTTGACACTGACTTGGTGCAGAGTCACTTGGAAGGACTAGATGTGTTTAAGTCAGCATGCCCGATGAGCTGCATCTGAGCATACTGAAGTAATTGGCCAGTGTCATAGCAGAACCGCTGGCACAGCTGTTTGAATGCTCATAGCACTCGGGTCAGGTCAAGGAGGACTAGAAAAGGGCCAATGTGGTCCTTATTTTCAAGAAAGGGAGGAAGGAGTATCCCAGTAATTATAGGCCAATCAGTTTCACCTCCATCCTTGGAAAAGTCTTTAAAAAGATTATTAAGGATCATATTTGTGTGAGTCCAGAAGGAAAAATAATACAGCAAGGCAACCAGCATAGGTTAGTAGCATGTAGGTCATGCCTGACCAATCTCGTTTCATTTTATGGCCAGGTCACAAAATGCTTCGATGCAGCGGTAGAGGTGGATGTCATTTTCTTGGATTTTAGGAAGGCTTTCAATATGGTATTTCATCCCATTCTCATAAATAAATTAAGAGGCTGTGACTTAGATGTTTACATGGTCCGACAGGTGGCAAATTGGCTTGGGGGGTCACACCCAGATGGGTTGGTATCGACCTGGAAGGATGTGGGTAGTGGGGTTCTGAAGGGCTCTGTCCTTGGACCTATACTCTTCATTATCTTCATCAATGACTTGGATGTGAGCATGAAGTTACTCTGCCCAAATTAATGGATGATACTAAATTGTGGGGTGAAATGAACACTCTGGAGGGTAGGGACCGATTGCAGGCAGACCTGGACAGGTTGAAAAAGTGGGCAGAACACAATAGGATACAGTACAACAAGGACAAGTGCAGAGTGCTGCACCTAGGGTGCAGAAATATCCAGCACACCTACTGGCTGGGAAATGACCCTGTCAGCAGCACAGAAGTGGAAAGGGATCTCAGAATCATAGTGGACTCCAAGATGAACATGAAACATCAGTGTGATGAAATCATCAGCAAAGCTAGCTGGAATTTATCATGCATCAGCAAATGCATGACAAATAGAACCAATGAGGTGATACTTGCCCTCTGTGCGGCATTGGTCAGACTGCAGTTGGAGTATTGCATCCAGTTTTGGGTGCCGTACTTCAAGATGAATGTGGATAACCTTGAGAGGGTCTAGAGGAGGGCCACTCATATGGTTAAGAGTCTACAAGCCAAGCCCTGTGAGGAGAGACTAAGGGACCTGGACCTCTTCAGCCTCCACAAGAGAAGGCTGAGAGGTGATCTTGTGGCTGCCTACACATTCATTAGGGGGGGTGTAGCAAGGAATCAGAGATTCTCTGTTCACCTCTTGGGGTAACAAGGAACAATGGTCGCAAACTGACAGAGAACAGATTTAGGCTAGACATCAAGAAAAACATCTTCATGGTAAGGGTGGCTAAAATTTGGAATGGGCTTCAAAGGGAAGTAGTGCTTTTCCCTACCTTGGGGGTCTTTAAGAGAAGGCTGGATAGGCATCTGGATAGGCATCCAGCACTCTTCCCTGCCCAGGCAGGGGGTCAGACTCAATGATCTGTTGAGGTCCCTTCTGACACTAGCATATATGAATCTTTGAATCTTTACTCTTCTGCTCTCCTTCCTTCCTTTCTTTAGGATTCTGAACCCAATCATCTTGTGGTCACTGTTGCCCAGGTTGCCATCCATGTCTACATTTCCCACCAAATCTTTCCTGTTTGTGAGCAGCAGGTCAAAAAGAGCACAGCCTCCAGTTGGCCTCTCCAGCACTTGTACCAGGAAGTTGTCCCCAAAACTTTTCAAAAACTTCCTGGATTGCCTGTGCACTACTGTGTTGCCCTCCCAGTAGATGTCATGGTGTTTCAAGTCCCCCGTAAGATTGGAAACTTCCACTTGCAGCAGAACTTCATCCCTGGCAGCATAATTGATGTCCATGTGGATGAGAAGCAGGGGGTGGTAGTCAGAGGACAGGACGAGTCTTGATAATCTCTTCATGACATAGTTTCATAGTTGGTAGGGTCAGAAGGGACTTGAGCAGATCATCAAGTTGGACCCCCTGCCATGGCAGGAAAGAGTACTGGGGTCAAATGACCCCGGCAAGGTGTTCATCCAGCCTCCTCTTAAAGACCCCCAGGGTAGGAGCTAGCAGCACTTCATTTGGAAGTTGGTTCCAGATCCCAGCCACCCTGACAGTAAAGTAGCACCTCCTGATATCTAGCCTAAATCTACCCTCTGTCAGCTTGTGACCATTATTTCTTGTCACTCCTGGTAGTGCTCAGGGGAACAAGGACTCTCCCAATGCCTGCTGGTCCCCCCTGACTAATTTGTAAATAGCCACTAGATCCCCCTTCAGCCTTCTCTTGTGGAGGCTGAACAGGTTCAGGTCCCTTAACTTCTCCTCATAGGGCCTGCCCTGCTGACTCCTTATCATGTGGGTGACCTCTGAACCCTCTCCATGTTGTCCACATCCCTCCTGAAGTGCGGTGCCCAGAACTGGACGCAGTACTCCAACTGTGGCCTGACCAGTGACACATAGAGAGGGAGGATCACCTTCTTGGACCTGCCTGAGATGCATCTGTGGATGCATGACAAGGTACGGTTGGCCTTCCTGACCCATCCCCACACTGTTGGCCCATGTTCATTTTGGCATCAATAATGACTCCAAGATCCTTTTCTGCCTCTGCACTGATGATAGGGGAGTTACCCAGCCTGTAGGTATGGTGCTGGTTCTTCCTCCCCAGGTGCAGTACCTTGCACTTGTCAGTGTTGAAAACCATCCTGTTCTCATCCGCCCACCACTGTAACCTGCCTAGGTCCGATTGCATCCTATTCCCCACTTCTAGCATGCCCACTTCTCCCCACATCTTAGTGTCATCTGTGAATTTGAACAGGGTGCTTTTCACCCTCATTCAAGTCGCTGATGAAGATGTTGAACAGTGAGGGCCCAAGGACCGAGCCCTGCATAATCCCACATCCCTGCAAGTCAAAAATGACCCATCCACCACCACTCTCTGGGTGCCAACTAGTGCATCCAGCCAACTAGTGACCCATTTGACTGTGTAGGTGTCGACGCCACAGTCTCCTGTTTTTTTAATGAGAATGGGGTGAGAGACAGTGTCAAAGGCCCTCCTAAAATCCAGAAAGATTACGTCCACTGCTTCACCTCTGTCTAAGGATTTTGTGACCTGGTCATAGAAGGCCACTAAATTGGTCTGACAGGACCTGCCTCTAATGACCCTGTGTTGGTTGCCCCTAAGCATAATCTCCCCTGCTGGCCCCTCGTGGACATGTGCCAGGGTAACTCTCTCAAGGATGTTTATTTCTCTTTGATGTAGAGCGCCACATCCCCACGTCTCCTCCCTGTCCTATCCCTCCTGTACAGCCTATAGCCCTTGATATTCACTGTCCAGTCATTTATTGGTCCCACCACGTTTCGGTGATCCCCACTATGTCTGGGTTGGTGTTAGCTAGCAGAAGGGTAATTTCCTCCTGATTGTTCCCCATACTATAAGCATTAGTGTAGAGGCATTTGAGGCCTCCTGAAGATGCATGCACTGGCCCCCTAATCTCAGTACTGCCTGGACCCCTGTTGCTTACCTGGGTATTTGTTCTGCTCGTTCTTGGTCTAGGCTGGGTTGTTCGTGTGGCTGATGCTTAGTTTAGTGGTCCTAGGCTTCCTCCACCCTTGTGTTCATCTTCCCCCGATGAGATCCACATCATGGATCTGGACTCTAGGCAAGTAGAAGATCTCCCAAAACAACAAGTCAGGCTGGCAGATGGATGCCTCCATCCCCTGCAAAAGGTATTCTCAAACCACCATCATCCATCACTTCCTCTTGATAGCAGTGGTCTCAGTCCTCCCAACCTTAGGAATGCCTGGCCTGGCCTCCTCCACCAGTGATCAAGGAACATGCTCTTCCTCCTCTGTTACTAGGGCTCCATATCTGTTTTTCCAGCAAACCACCACAGGTCAATTGAAAACTTCTGCTTATAGCCAAAGGCTACAAGCTTCCAGCTTCTTGGGAGCCCACGTCCTTTTCCTTCTCTAACACTGCTTCTGGCAGTCTGTCCTCCACAGTCCTAGAGGTCTCCTCCAGCACTGAATGAAGTCCTCATGGCAGAGGATGCTTTGGAGCCTTGCCACCTCCTCCTGTAGTTCTCTTGCCTCCTTCCTGAGGAACACCACCAGGAGGCACCGCTCATATCTCAGGCACTCCCCCATCTGGCTGTCAGTGAAAGGAACCTGCAAATCACAGTGTCACATCTACAAAATATTCAAAAATAAAAGTTGTCATAAGGTGTTAACATTTTCTGTAGCTATTAGGCATGATTTTAAAAAGTCAGTTAGACATAGACTTGGTAATGACTAACTAGTGCCATTTTCTACACACATTCATATCAAAGCACTTTAAAGTGAAATGCACTTTTTAAAGAAATGTGAAAATTCAACATAATTTTTAAAAAAATATTCTTGAAAGACAAAAAATCCTGCTTGTGTTATTATTTAATAAGAATTTACAAGAAGTAAACCAAATACAAAAATCCCTGCACTTGAAATTTCACACTGTTCTTCCATGTTCTGATTCAGATCTGGCTCTTTTCTACCTACTTTGCCGGGAAGAATTTGATAGCACATTGCAAATATCTCCACAATCTCCACTTCTGATCTTCTTCTTAATTTATTCTGGATTAAATTAAAATTTTAAAATGTTATTTTTACTGAAGTGGATGATGCTACACATTCTTGCAGTTGGGTCACAATCTCAGTATTCTGTCATCTTATGAATTCTGTTGCAGTAGCTTCTAGATGTTTGAGAATGTTTCCTTATAAAAAGCCAGTTTTGTTCAGTTCTTACCAGTTTGATCACTGCCCTGGTCAAAACTGAAAAAAGAGGGGGCAAAATAAGTTTTTTTGCCAGCCCTGTTACTACTCTCCCTGCAATGAGTAGAGCTGGTCTTCTGAGGAGAACGTATGTTCTTTCACGTGCTTTAAATTCTATTAGTCGTTCAAAACTCCAGGAGGTGCCTAAGTGATTCAGGTGCACATAAACAATTTCGAAAATCCAGCCTGAGTTACTGAGCACCAGGTTCAGTATTCCCCCCTAATTATATTTAACAATGGAGTACTTATCAGCTTGTAACTGTGCACTTATTATAAAGAAAATATTTTCTGATGGAACCACAAATTATCCAGTTCTGTCCCATGGAACATTAGTGGGGAAACTCCCTTTCACCCTAATGGATGCAGGAATGGGGCTGTTATCTACCAGCCAACTACTTAAATTCATATAGGACTTGCTATGACAGCAAAAGTAGAATAGATCAAAATATGCCAGAAAATGAGGGCAAGAGAGAATCTAGTTGCGCCGTTTCAGACAGCATGTGGTTCCTGTCTACTGGGCATTCCAAAAATCCTTTCAATTTCCCCACAGAAATAAAAAAAATAGCCTATAAACATGACTGTATTCTTTTCTGATCTCCAGAAAACAGGTTGTTCTTGTCAGTTTCCCTTATGAGAATTTGCCTTCTGGTCCTCCTAATGATCTCCTTCCTCGTTTTCATCTTCTGGTCCCACAGTGAAAGAAAAGTAGCTTTGAAATAATGGCATGCGTCTTTCAAACCTTAATCATATACACGCAGATCAGCACTTACATATCATTTATGTAAATGTGTGCAAACACAATCAGATTGGACCAATTATTGTAATTTGCAAATAACCAACTAATTTGAGAATTCACTTTCTCCGATCACTTTATCTGGGGGAAAAAAAAAGACTTTGCCTACTTTTCTAGATGCAGTTCATCCTTTTAATAAGTTAAAACTTACATTTTTTATCCTTTCCACTCTCTGGCACTTTCTGCCTTACTATAAACCTTCCAGAATGTATTAGCCTGTGAAATCACTGACATAATTTGTCCCTTGACAGTAAGTATGTCAGCAAAAAGCAGACTCTGGACATTGTTTCCTGTTTGTCTGCAGAATACATACTGCCTGCAAAAGCAGAGGTTTTCTTACACCCTCCCATTGCTATGTCTCATGGTTGCCTTGAACAGGGCCTGCCACTTGAGTAGAGATAGTATCTTTGTCCCTTCACAATTTCCTCAATCAGAACAAAGATTAAATGAATATGTTTATTAATGTCAAGTGTTTTGGTGTTTTGGAGAGATTTGTTTTCTATTTCATTTCAAGGGCCAAATCAGTTATGAATTCTATTGGGCAAAGCCCAATAGTCAAGTTCCAAATTTCACCTGAGCAGGTCTCAGTCGTTCAAGTCTGTTTGCCTCTACCAACAGGAAAGTATCCTCCCTCCCAGACCCATTGGCTGGGGGCTTTAGATACTCCCCAAAGCCATGACAGGCATCCTACATGCAAGCCCCAAGCCAGGAGGCCTTGGGGTTCAGATGCCCCCTAGTCTTGCTTGCCCCTAGCCAAAAGGCCAAGGAGCAAGCCACAGGGAAAGCAAGAAGGCAGTCCCCCATTACCACAGGCAGGTGGTAACCTATAACTACACTTGAATGGCTGAGAGGATCATGGGATCTCCCCTGCCTGGGTAAGTATCTTTTTTTTTTAAAGAGAAAGATGCTTTTGAGAGATATGGAGCAGGCCACTAACTTCATTTAGATATGCTAAAGAAGATGTCAGATGGCAGTGCTTTTAATCACTACCAATCTAATAATATTCAATTTGATAGCCTAGGGGAAAAGTCTCCCTATCACCTTTAAATTCTCTAAGTCAAACAGTCCCAATAAATTATTGACAACATTTTTTTAATATTTAGATGTCATTTTAACTTAGACTCATCTCCTTTAGCTTTAAGGAAGCCACATTTCTTTACACTCTTTCTACATGACAGGACAAATGATTTTCCAAGTGTCTGGATTACTAGTTTAAACCATTATAATGACAAGTGCATCTAAAAAGAGTTTGATTGAAAAAATATTGCTTTTGGATTGAATATTTTTATCCAATGATAACAACAAAGGAGCAAATAGACGGTGTAAGTAGTGATAGTACTGTCAATTGAATTAAGATGTATTGTGTCTGGTTTGTAAACATTTCCTTGATATATGAGTAAATCTCAGTACTGGAAGAAGCAAGAGATATTAGCAAAAAGTAAATCATATACAAAGTAGAATCACTTATTGCAATTAAGATTCTGAGAACAGGTTCTGCTCTCTTGCAGGGCTCTAAATCAGAATAACTCTATTGCACTCAGTGAACTTCCTAATATTTATAGTGGTTCTCAACAGTTTTAGACTAAGGGAACCCCTGGATAAACTTGAGGCACCCCTGTATACGCTCAGGGCACCCCTTGGAAAATGCCAGCTCTTCATTTTCACCATTTTTGCCTACATAAAAATAAGAGCTGTTTTTCCACTGCACATTGCTCAGAAAGACCACAACTATGGATTTCTATTTGAAATCTCTGGTTTGAACTTGTGAATTATGTTTGTAAACTAAACAGTGCTAACATTGTGTGGGACCCTACGGCACCCTTGAAAGAATCTGGAGGCATGCTAACTTAGAGTCACTGATTTAGAAGAAAGGTAAGAGCAGTGCCTGACCCCTGGTTCATAAACTCCTTTTGCAGGAGCAGAATAATGAATACAGATAGAACTGTACAGTAGCAGCAGTACAGTTGATGCCCTAACAAAAATAAGAGCTTGCTAATGCCTGTAAGCGTATTTCAGAAGTGTATAGAAATGCACAATTTTGCATTTGTCTGGCTGACATGTGTCTGACTCCTGATGGGCTCGTGAAAATTGAGTATCTACAAAATTACAGCTCTGAAAATCTGGCCCCAGGAGAATCCTTTATTTTTTAAAGCAGGCTCAATATTAAGTGAAGCGTGGCTAAAAAGATACAGAATCTTTGCAACACAGGCAGGATTGTTTTAGTGGCAGCAGGTTGGAAAAATAAGTCATGATTTTTGCATACCAAAAGCATATTGTATTTGTTGTTGCTGTACTTTCTTTGGGCTCAGGGTGAGCAGTACAGCGTGTTTTGCTTTCTTTCATTTTGTTAGTAGCATCATGTACACAGCTCTGTTGTTAATGCTGCAGAGACGGCATATGTTTGTGGATAGGTAATCAGCCTGTTTACATTGCCATTAGGAAACTGCTGACTCCACTAGTACACAGGTTTGTTTAAACCTCACTCTGTCTGCAGCTTGCTGCATATTTGGTATGCTATGCAGTACAAATGTTGCCTGCAGCCTTTGTAACACAGCTTGGTAAATTGCTAAGGAATAACTCTCAAGAGGCTAAGAGCCCTGCAGTGACCTTAATCTCTGGACCAATGATCATCGGTGCTAACTTGCTGTTCTCTGTCTTATATCCTACCACTGCCCAAATAATTGTGGTTTTCTGTAGCATACATGAGTGTGAGCAATTAATGCTGTAGCTGAGGAGAATATATTGATTGCTTTTCTCAATGCAATCACATTATTACAGCATTGCCAGGCATTGGAAAATCATGATTCAGGTTGAAAAAGTCATGAAATGTGCTTGAAAATCATAATAGATTCTTCTTTTATATAGTATATTTTGGATTCTTATGTAGCCTTGATTTTTGAGCCATTAAGGTACACATACATCACATTTTAGGGTTTTTCTTTCTACAGCCAAGACTAGAAACTTAAAAAAAAATAGCCGTGATTCTCAAGTGCTCATTTACCTACAGGTGTTGATGCTTTAAGACAAAAAACAGAAATCAACCACCAGAAGACCTTCTAGAAAATCACATGAGTTGACAATAATGTTCTTGTTATTCTTAAGGATCTTTATTCTTTCTTCTGTTATGCAGCATGGAGGGGAGCAAAACCTCTAAAATGTGAAGGAGCATGCAAAGAGGAAAGTAAAGCCATCCACAACTTTATTACTACTTTTTGGCTAGGTACAAATGTTACACTGAATGTGCATTAAGTGTGCAGAAAGTACTTTAAAGCTGTAACAAAACAAATGTTCATAGTACTCAGGGTGCTTTAAAAATGGTTTATTGTGATCTTAAAATATCCGTTTAGCTTCGAGTGCTTTTTATAATGTCTGTACCTTATCCATCACTTGTTAGGTTCAGTTGCATTCACCAGGTTCCAGGGGCCCCTAGCAGGATGGCGTGCTTACCTTGGGCAGAGCTCATCTGCTTTGCCTGCACCAGGTTGGCTTCACCCCCCCCCCTCCCCCCCGCTGTCACTGAGCCAAGTCAGCGACAACTTCTGATCCTAGCCAGCTGTGAGCCACAGCCTGCTCAGGGATTAGTGGGTGGGAAGGGGGGTTTCTGTCCCTGCACTTGCCCCAGCCCTGCAGAGCACCACAGCCTGGCCAGGGGGGCTCCTTTCCCCCAGGTATAGTCAACAATGCAGCAGAGGGATCTTGTGCCACTTTTCATTACACCAGTGAATGGTGGAAGGTGGAAAAGGACCCCCCACCCCTCACTGCAGGGGAGCCCAGCCCAGTCCTTTAAGTCCCCAGTGGGGTAGGGGGGCACCTGGCAAGGGGGGTTCCTTTTCCATCCCCTCCCACCACATTTCCTGGCACAGTGAAAAGCAGCACAGGGAACTCATGCTGCCACTGCTGGCTGAAGTGCCCCTGCCACAAGGGCACCCCCCACAGCTTGCTGGCTGGTTTCAGGATAGGGTGGGGACTGAGCTGAGTCCACACAGCAGGGGGTGCCCCCTTTTCCCCCTTCTCCCCCCCCCCCGGCTGCTGACAGTCCCCACCTAGTGGCGTGGGCAGGACTGGGAGGCATGCATGATCATCCTCCACCTGATGGCCTTGACCAGTGCAGGCAGGCACCAAGCCCCCCCAACCCCCACCCCTGCCTACCAAACAGCACACATCTGTTCAGTTGGAACATAATCTAGCTTATAGTACTTTAAGTAAAGTGTGATAAAGCAGTTTCCTCCAGGGGCTTTTTGAACATCTGTACTTAGCCTTCCATGTGGCATCCACCAGTCTTCCATAGTTATTTTGTATGTCCGAGAGTCCATGAGAACGATGGGGGAAGAAGCAGAGGAGTCGGGGAACAGTGGGGAGGAGTCAGAGCTAGGTGACCCAGTTTCTTCATAAAATCAAAAATGCGTTAACCTTTTGTATTCTGTGGCTGTGACTGACACAAACACGTAACACAGCTATACTATAGAAAGTTATGGCATTGAGGCCTTTCATCATGTGCATTGCCATTTGTGGAGAAACAATTACAGAGGGAAGGAAGAAGGAAACTGCTCAAGTGTCTGAATATGGATCCATGGACAATGTTTCCCAAAGCTTCATGCCTGCCTCATATGTGCCTATTTATCGCACAGCTGATGCTAGCACACTGGTGGCTACGATCATGCCGCGGACATATTTGAGTGATTGTACCCCTACTGGTCATTTTAATGCATAGGACAGAATCCTAAATCTCTGCTATGAATGTCATAACTCCCTGTACAAATCCTGTGTTAAATGGACCTCCTCCAGGGAAATAAAGAGAATCTGAAGACTAACAGAATTTTCCATCAGGCAAGAGATCTGCATTACAACATTTACAACATTTCTGTCTCCTTGTTCCAACCTGTAGGATAAAGTAATAGTTGCAGTCTCCTACACCCGCTTATGCCAGTGATCCCAGGGACTGAATCCCCATACATGTAGATTAAATGGCACTCACCATCCTACTGCTCCATCCTAATGGCTCTTATATACTTACCTATCTGTTGCCTGTGTAGTGCATCCCTCAACAACATGCATCATGTGCAGAAGGAAATTTTGTAGAGCTGTTCCCTTTCTCCAAAAAATAAGCTGAGAAGGCCCATAAAGAAGCCATCTATTCTGAGGTGAATTGCATTTTCAGTACACAAGACTGAGCATGATATGGAAGCAAGTAGCCTTTGCTATCCTGCCAAATGCACCAAGATGCAATTCTGCTAGGCATAGGAAATCCTCATCTTATTCTCAGTTCAGTGGGATTTGTGGGGAGCCCAAATGTATCATACCTCAGCAAAATTGAGCCTTTGAGAAGTTATTGCCAACAGATGAAGTATCTTACCAAATCAATTATTTACTCTCATTTTTAGAGGTTTTGGAAAATAGTTTTGAGCAAACTGCTTGTATTTTTCTGGATGCAGAATTAAAATATATTTTTAAAATGATATCCTATTTTGCTTCTGATTTATTGCAGTAGCTTTTAAAATTGTGTACCAATACTTCATGATGATAGAACCAGCATGTTATTTTGGGAGATCAGACGAGAATGTTACAGTATCAGAATCTTGCAACAGTGAAAGTTAAAAAAAAGTAAGATAACACCTCCTAACCAGAATCAGCAATTTAATTTGCAAATTATTTATTTATACTTTTTAAGTTTCAAAATAGATCCTCTATCTTCCTGCTTATATGGAAGAATAGTAAGAGCTTGATGTGTGGAGTGACCAAAGTGTTGGCTTTTTGTTTTCTTGCAAATTTAAAAAACATGAAGGTTGAGTTTAAGTGAAGAATTAATTGTGCATAGAATAGAAAAAAAGAATGGAATCCTCTGACAGTTTGATTTGTTGTTTAAAAACAGTTTCTTTTTAAATAAAGGATGATCTGAGCATGGCCAAATTCTACAAAGACTTGAAAAATATTTAATACAATATGGGTGCATATACAAGTCATCCTACATCACTGTAGTGATGCACTGCATCACCATAAGGTACACTACGGCAATGTAGTGATCATATGAGTCTACACCTGACCAGCAGCTATGTCGCCAAGGTGATGCAGTCCCCCATTTTAGCGTGCGGCTATCGCAACATAGCAGTGAAACCTAACCATACGCCACATGCATGGCACAGCATTGCGCCATAGCAACATCACCATATGGCAACATGCAGACATGCCATATGAGGAGTAATGGAGAGACAGCATTCATCCAAACATGGCATATCAGTGAAAAGAGACTCCTAGCCAGTAAAGCACTTAAGTATGCATACTGTTAAGTAGTCCCATTCAAGTCTTACGTGGCTGAAATAAAGAAATGTGATATGGCTGAAAATGCATTGTAGGGCAAAGAGGGCTACTAGCAGAGAAGCAATCTAGATGTCCCTGTGCTAGTGTAGACAATGGTGAGGGGGTAAAAAAAAGGAGTGCTGAGGCAGAAGTCATCCCATCTCCGTTAATAAATAACTAGAACCAAGCACACCTGAACTATTTGAAGGGGCTTCTGCTACTTTTCTAGCATAAAATATAAACCAGTAGCTTCCCAGGGGAAGCATAGCTGCCAATACCCTAACCCTTGGTTATGTAGCAGGCTTACCTTTTCAGAGCTTAAGGTGAGTCCCAGGATCAAGCGTCTGCTGTTTGATTGATGGAGCCCGCCCACCAATCTGGAAGTAGCACAAGGGAAGCAATGCCCTGCCCTTTTCTGAAGGAAGGGGGAAAGGAGCAGCTGGACCTGAATCGGAACTGCACCAGCCAGGTCCAGAGAACTTCAGGGGTGGAGCCCCTAAAGAGCGTATAAGGGGAGCATGTTCAGCAGGCTGGGGAGAGAGGACAAGGAATGGCAAAGAGAGAGGAGCTCCAGAGACGGTCATCCTCAGGACCATGCTTGAGTGGTGCGCAAATCGGTGCATGGGGATCAGGCTCTAGGAGCCGCTTGAGGAGGCTTAAGCCTGCGAGCCCAACAGGCGGCTGGGCAGTCAGCGTGCAGATCAGCACACAGAGAAAAGGCCCTGCGAGCAGCTCGAGGCTGCTCAGGCCCCACATGGTGCACAGGTCAGCACACAGAAAGTCAGCCCTGGGAGCAGCATGAGGCTTGCTCAAGTTAACCCCGGCTCCAGGCCAGATAACCAGAGCCCCTCAGTGTGGCTCAGCATTAAACTAAAAAAGCCCTGGTGCCCAGAGCAGGGCCCAGGAAGGGGAAGGATCCCTGGCAATAGCTCCAGGAGGCCTGTGACAGTGTGGGGACCCAGAGGCCAGATTGACAGCCCCAGAGGGACCTTGGGAGGAGTGGGCCTGGGGGGAGAAGACCCTATCCCATTTGAGGGACCAAGTGGTTGGAACCCAGATAGGGTGCATCTAATATCTAGTATAGTTATGTTTTTTATTTGGCATCTATTGTTATTGTTGGTGTTATAAATAGTTGGGTATATTAATTTTGTATAACAGGCTCTGTAGGGATGTCTTTATTAGCTAATCCACTTGTGATATAAACTTGCTGGATTGACTGTCCTGGGATCCACCCCTCTTCTGGGCCTGAGACAGAGGTACTTACCTGAATGCCCTCCCTAGGGCCAACTTCCTCCAGCTAACAGATCTTTATATGTATATTTGTATTTATATCTGTAATTATATCTATCTTAAAGAGGTTTTTTTTTTATATATATATATATATATATACACATATAGATACACACATATGTGTGTGTGTGTGTTGGTAACTCAATAAATTGTATGTAGTTAAAAACTTTGGGCTTCGGCTAACTCTATAGAGGAAAGAAGGATCTGCTCAAAATTCTGGCATCCCTCTCACAGCACCCCCCTCCTGCCTACCCATCCCATTCAACTGAGAATAGGGCAAACCCTTGGGTGTACTGGGGTTAAATTTATGATAGTAAATTTTGTTACCTCTGCTCCATGTACTTAATCCGTGTAAAAGTTCTTATCTGATTGCCACACAGGTAAAAGAGATTTTATCCAAAATGAAGGTTTTTTATGGGATAGGCCTTTTACATTAAATTTCTTTTTCTTTAAATATCCTCTTCTCTCCACCTAAAAAACACAATAAAATTACATATTAAACTCAGGCTTATTGCAGCAGTTAATCATATAGCTAAATGAAAATGTTAGTGCTCTGTGACTGGCAGTAAATAAAATAATAGCTTTACTATCTCTGATTTCTATGTATGTCCTCAATCATGTAGAATGGCTATTGAGTGAAGGACGCAATAAGAGGCTGTGATTATATTCATAAAAACTATTGAAAAAATATTACAGGATAGCTTTACTTTATTACTAAAGAGAGCTTAAAAATTCAATCCTTACCGATAGGAAAGTATTGTACATCTCAAAATCATATATATTATCCAGGTTGTAGGGAAAAAAATCTTGTTAGAATTCAGTAACTGCTGTTATCACTGGTGGCATGCCTGATGCTTTCATCTGGGAAAATTATGGGACTCTTTCTTGAATGACAGTAAAAGATGACAACATGGTCCCTGTAAAAAGCCTGAATAAATTTTCATGGAAAAACATCACAAGCACTGGGGAGAGGAGTCCTATCCTGAATCCCTGATCAGTTTTATTCTATACTTTGTCATTTCTAGTTTCCTGTTTTAGATTGTCTCATTTTTCCTGTGGTACTTTCATTATTTTCAGTTTGCTATATTTTCTCATTTCATAATGGATTCTACCCCAAGTTACTCATTCTAGTTGACTCCATCAGGCAGCCAGAACAAAGTAGGTTTAGTCTTTCTAGACTTTCACCCATTACCTCAGTATATCAGGAAAATCCCTTGCAAAATACTTTATTGTAAGTAGACCACTAACAGCTCTTCAGTTCAATGACCTTGCAAGATTAACTTTGGATTTGCCATACAAAATTTGGCGGGTCTCTGCACCTTTCCAATTATTTACCCACATATGTTTCTCTTAATGTTTCCATATGAAACATGCGGCCTGCCTATTTCTGCCTCAGGATGAAATGCATGTTCTCTTTTAAGACAGGAAAAATACTGAAACAATCTTTCAAAAGTTACTATTTATAAGATATATATATATAACTATATAAATAGTCACTTGTTTTCCTAGTTTTTCTTCCCTTTTTCCATATTTAATTCTCAGAAACAGGTTTGGATTACCCAGGTGGCAACATTTTCATCTACTTTGTATTTCTCTGGGTTTGATATTATCCTGGCACATGTCCACGAGGGGCCAGCAGGGCAGATTATGCTTAGGGACAACCAACATGGGTTCATTAGAGGCAGGTGATGTCAAACCAACCTGGTGGCTTTCTATAACCAGGTCACAAATTCCTTAGATGCAGGGGTAGCAGTGGACATAGTCTTCCTGAACTTTTGGAAGGCCTTCGACACTGTCCCTCACCCCATTCTCATTAAGAAACTGGGGGACTGTGGTGTCAAGACCTACACAGGTCAATTGGGTTGCCAACTGGCTGGAGGGCCGCACCCAGACAGTGGTGGTGGACGGGTCATTTTCGACCTGGAGGGACGTGGGCAGTGGGGTTCCGCAGGGCTCGGTCCTCGGGCCCGCACTGTTCAACATCTTCATCAGTGACTTGGATGAGGGGGTAAAAAGCAACCTGTTCAAATTTGCTGATGACACTAAGATATGGGGGGATGTGGGCATGCTAGAAGGGAAAAATAGGCTGCAATCAGACCTAGACAGGTTACAGGGGTGGGTGGATAAGAATACGATGGAATTCAACACTGACAAGTACAAAGTGATGCACCTGGGGAGGAAGAACCAGCACCATACCTACAGGCTGGGGAACTCCCTTCTCGTCAGTGCAGAGGCAGAAAAGGATCTTGGAATCGCTATTGATGTCAAAATGAACATGGGCCGGCAGTGTAGGGACGCGGTCAGGAAGGCCAACCTTACCTTGTCATGCATCCACAGATGCATCTCAAGCAGATCCAAGGAGGTGATCCTCCTCCCCTTTGCGGCACTGGTCAGGCCGCAGTTGGAGTACTGCATCCAGTTTTGGGCACCGCACTTCAAGAGGGATGTGGACAGCATGGAGAGGGTCCAGAGGAGGGCCACTCACATGATCAGGGGGCAGCAGGGCAGGCCCTACGAGGAAAGGCTACAGGAACTGAACTTATTCAGCCTCCACAAGAGAAGGCTGAGGGGAGATCTAGTGGCCTGTTACAAACTAGTCTAGCCTGTTCCCTGGTGCACTACCAGGAGTGACTAGGAATAACGGTCACAAGCTGGCCAAGGGTAGATTTAGGCTAGATATCAGGAGGCACTGGTTTCCTGTCAGGGTGGCTAGGATCTGGAACCAACTTCCAAGAGAAGTGGTGCTGGCTCCTACCCTGGGGGTCTTTAAGAGGAGGCTAGATGTACACCTTGCTGGGGTCAAATGACCCCAGTACTCTTTCCTGCCATGGCAGGGGGTCAGACTCAATGACCTGCTCAGGTCCCTTCTGGCCCTACAAACTAGGAAACTACGATATCTCTACTAATTTTTGTTCTTAATCATGGGCCTACTTGTACCTTTCATTTGTTTTTCTCATCATTCAAAGTTATTGGCTCTCCTGGATGTGTACAAATTGGAACAAGATAAAGACCCCAGCATTTAGAGTGTTTGCCTTTTTGATCCATCAGTAAATTAGACTAACAATTATCTAATTATGGAGTTGTAATATTGTGTTAGTCTCTTTTTGTATGTGCTATCAGCTTCTTTCATTGATCTCTATAATGGCAATTAATAATAGCCAATCTTCCTGAATCTGCTGTGGAATGGTAGCATGTACTAGCATTAACAAATATAATGTATAGTACATAATGTATATTTTTGAGAGAGAGTAAAAAACATTGAAAAAGCTTTTCTTCTGGGAAAACAATGTAATATTATAATGCTGAAAAGATTTTAATGAATGTAACTTCTCTATAAGCCAGTTCATTATTGCTTTTTGTGTTCTTTCCTCAGTGGCTATGTCTTTGATTATGATTACTACAGAGATGATTTCTACAATCGGTATGTGAGATTCTATTTTTATATTTCCTACTCAATTTTTATTGTTTAATTATAATGCTGTCACCTTTTGGTTAGAGTTTATTTTTTGTTGTTGTTTAGATTACTGATATTTAATTGTCTTTATTATGCACTGAACATTAGACTCTTGGAATAGCATACATTAGGGGATGTGATTTACAGAAAACCTTGAATTCCACTCTATCATCACCCAACCTCTGCTTGTTAAGCAGTTCTTTTGGTACCCTCTCTCTATTTGACACCTTTTTGAGTTTTTCCTTTACTAGAAGATTAAAGGATACGAAAAGAAAAACCCATGGTTTTTTATTCCTGCAGAGTTCTTTCCCAGCATGATTTCATCGAATACATAGTAGGTGTGGAGTGTCCTGAGATAGAACAGTTTGATAAAGTGTTTGTTATGATGTTTATATGTATGAAAAGAAGTGGAATGTCTCCTGAAAAATGTAATCTTTAGGCATCTCCCTGGAAAGCTGAAGAGATTTGTTATCTGCCATCACATAACTATATGCATATGTTACTTTGATGCAGCTGCCACAGCAGTATAGATTCAGATAGTACATGCAGAACAGAGAAGATGGGTCATTTGTTATGATTCCTTGCAAAGAGGAACAGCTAAGTAGGGCAAGGAAGGTACTTATGCAGTCTTGGTGCCCTCTATGTTTTTTTCTTGATCTCCCCAAAGGTCTCCCCATCCCTAAGTATAAGTCAGAACAACATTAAGGGGCTACTCTCATTCATGGCCCTCTAAAACAGCTGCCTGGTAGACAATGATTCAGGATAGCCAGAGTTCAAGATTCTCTGGTCACTTTCTTTCCTTCTTACCTAGAAACAAGAATTTTCATTCATTATGTTTCCTTTGGAGTCATTTGAAACATCCAAAGGAGGTTAAAGTGTTTGGCCACAGGCTTGTGTGTCTTTCTGGAACTGATGTCAGATAAGTGTCCATTCATTCTTTCATATATGGATTGCCCCACCTATCCAATGTAGACAGCATATGGGTGCTGTATGGCATATATCACATTGGTAAAGGAATACGTGAATAAACCCCAGATGTTATCTCTGATTTTTGGTCCAGTCGTGATGTAGTCTGTGTTAATGCAGGGGAATAGCTAGCATCTGGGTCTGTTGCAAAGATTGATGGTTGGTGAGAATAGGAGTTAGGAAGTCTGTTGGTGGAGAAATGTTGTTTGAGGTTGGGGGGCTGCCTGTAAGTCAGGACAGGTTTGTTCTCCAAGGCTGCCTTAAGTTGATCATTGTCCAGGATGGATTCCTGATCAGACCCATGATCCACATGAAGAAAAAAATTGTGGTTCGTTTCTCGGGAGGTGGAAAAAAAACTTTCAGCTTCAGACACACTTTATTAGTAATACAAAAGGTATATATTTGCAAATAGGGTCAGAGGGAGAAGACAAAAGATCAAGTCCCTCTGCCCCCGAGCATAATCATTAGCAGGCTTTTATCCCCTCTCTCCTGACCACGTGTGCAGAAGAAGGAATTTTTACAACTCATTTCCGGTTCATACAAACATATATGTAAACATGTCGCTTCATACGTCCCATGTGCATTATAATTAACTACTTAAGTATGCGGGGCGGGTAGGCTTAATATGCATTAGTCTATCACGCGTGCGTGGATGGGATTCAGGATTACTCAAGGTTCATCCTAAAGGCAAAAAATGGCATTTGCTCTTATCTTAGCCTTAGGAATTTGGGGTCATAAAAGAAAGTGTGATTTAGTGTGACAAAGAGATAGTAAATTTGCAGGACAGAAAGGGAGTGATGGCTTAGTACAAAGGGCCTTTTGGTGACTTTTCCCTTCAATTTCCACCCCCCCTTTCCCTCTCCCATTAAGGAGACAAGGATGGGTAGCAGCTGTGTTTTTTTTTTTTTTTTCTAAATCTGCTATTGATAATGCATTTTTAATAATATTTCTAACAACATCCCCCCTCGAGATGCTTTCTGATCTTTACTTCATTCGGGCATATCAAGATAATTACGAGGAATTTTTCTGAGGACCATGACCTTTGCAGCAGTCTGTGCTTTTAGAGGGACTGCTGCGACCTGCATTCCTTCCACTGTGGTGGTTATCAATCTAGTGAGACAAGGAATAAGGCAAGGGATAAAAATCAAACCAGTTAGAGCACACAAAAGCACCAACCCTACCTTTTTCCACCAGGGTCCTCCAAATAATTGAAACCACCAGTCCTTATTCCATGTGGTTTCCCACGTTTGTATTGGTACATGGGCTATTTTTCTAATCTCTTTGGCAATCTCTAAGACTGCTTTCCCATTGTCATCTATTTGGAGGCAACAGTTAGAAAGGTTGAGCTTTCCGCAGACTCCGCCTTCCTCTGCAAGTAAATAGTCTAAGGCCATCCGATTTTGGTATATGGCTGCTCTCATCTGAGAACTTTGTCGGGCTAATAACTCGAGAGCAGTGGCGGTCTGGTTAGTAATTACTTCCAAGACTGCCTGCAACCGGATGATTCTATTCAGCATATATATTGGTGTCCGGTATCCCCAACTCCCATCATTAGCCCATGTAGCTGGTCCATAATACTCAATAATCCTCTGAGGGGGCCACTCATCTTTCTTCCACTTTTGGGAGCTACCCTGTGTCAAACTGACATCAATACTTCTCTTGGCCCTTTTCCAGTCATCATACAAAGAGACTCCTAGCTTATTTCCAACCTCAGATGGTAACAAAAAGAAAGCTGGTACAATTACTCCCATATAGCAAGTTCCCGTCCACCCCTGTGGTAGTATTGTATAGGCCCGTCGTCCGCAAATCCAATAGTATCCTCTTAAGGCCCTATTTTCTCTATTGGTGGCATTTGGAGGGGCCCAACCATAGGGCATCTCGGGAAACCC
Source organism: Crocodylus siamensis (assembly GCF_052110815.1). Lineage (NCBI taxonomy): Eukaryota > Metazoa > Chordata > Crocodylia > Crocodylidae > Crocodylus > Crocodylus siamensis. Next base: position 210,827,822 of record NC_143397.1, read on the forward strand.
CAAGCCTCCTTCTGGACCCAAAGGACCAGCAACTGCGTGGCCTCCTTTCATGGAACATTCCCATAGCCCATCCTGGTTTTTGTCTGTACAATCTGTCCGATCATCACTTTGATTTGTGGCACTCCAATATTTATTAAACCACACAATTGTTCCATTGGGATGCTGCCACACTAGCCGATTATACCCTGGGCTATTAGGATAATAAAGCCGTTCTAATCTTGTAAGGTTCATCCACCTTACTTTTAAAGTCCATATGCAACGGCTGTGTCCCAACCTTTTTCCTGTACCATTATTACTGATGCAATACTCTCCTAACGCCACTTGGGAAAGTTCCCAACTGTGGTCCTCATCCCATTTTTGACTAGTACTCTTAACATCTGCCTTACTACTTACTAGCCATTTCGGGGCCAAAGGAAAAGCCCTCCAAGGCCACTGGCCTCTGGCCTCCCGAAGCCCCCCACAGGCCCAGCAGTTGGTAAGATTAAAAGTACCTGCAATTCTTTCCATCATATCAACATACAAATTTGTCCCTGGGGGAGCAATTTGGGAAAGCGAGGGTGTGAGCCAGCGGTTAAGGCTGCTCAATTCTGCTTCTTTCATTATGCAGATAACAACAAGGCACATTAAGATTCCCACCATATTTTCCCTTTTACTTTCTTGTCTAATTTTCTGAGCTTTGCTTAAGCCGTCTCAGGCGCACTTGGAGATCACCAGTAGGTTCACAGCTCCACTTGCTGGCTTCTTGTTCCGAAGACGACTCAGCTTCCGGAGTGAGTTCGTCTTGGGAGATGTTGTCCTCTGACGCTTGTGGATATCGTTTCACACGAGTATGATGTATCCAACGATCATGGCCAGTAATCTTTACAGCGGTGTGGGTTGTTAGAAGTACCTGGAAAGGGCCACTCCACCTCTCAGTCAAAGGCTCCTTTTTCCACCGCTGCACCAAGACCCAGTCTCCCGGGGAGAAGTCATGTACCGGTACATCTAAAGGCAGACGCTGAAAGGAGGCTGCATACCTGTGAAGAGAAAACAAGACAGACTGCAAGGCAATAACATATGTATGAAGTTCACTATTACCTAATTCAAAAGTTACATTTTCTCGCATCCCAGGAGGTAAGACTCGAGGTGGCTTGCCAAACATAATTTCATATGGGGTCAATTTGAGGCCCCGTCGGGGAGTGTTTCGAATGCAAGTAAGAGCTAGCGGCAATGCTTGAGGCCACTTAAGGCGTGTTTCAATACAGATTTTGGTGAGCAAAGTCTTTAAAATTCTATTCATGCGTTCCACTTGTCCTGAACTCTGTGGTCTCCATGGTGTGTGTAGTTTCCAAGTAATCTTGAGAGCTTGTGCGACTTCTTGAATCACTCTTCCCACAAAGTGTTGTCCTTGATCCGACTCGATGGACTCAGGCAGGGAATACCGAGGAATGATCTCCTGTAACAAATACTTCACTACTACAGCTGCAGTGGCAGTCCTGGTGGGCCAAGCCTCGACCCAACCAGAGAGCTGGTCTACCATGACAAGTAAAAACCCGTGATGTCCGGATCGTGGGAGCTCGGCAAAATCAATCTGCCATGCCTGTCCAGGGTACGCTGCCCAGGGTCTACCTCCCATTGGCACAGGGGGTTTCCTTCGAGGGTTTACTTTCTGGCATGTAATGCACCTGGTAGCAATGCGCTGAGCTTCTACATATAGCCCTGGGGCTACTGCTTGGCGGATCATTAGATCACCCATGGCCAAACCTCCCATATGGGTTCTTGCATGGAGCTGTTGCAGCACCTCCCGAAGCAATGGCCTGGGTATCATAACTTTCCCTCCTGGTACTATCCACCACCCCTGGGAGTTCTTTTCTGCACAAGCTTTCTGTGCAAATTTATCTTCTTCAGGGGAATACTGTGGGACCAAATCCTGAACGTATGGCCATATGGCATGGGACATAGCCTGCTTGGATACCTCTTCCGCTTCTCCCCCAATAAATGCAGCTTCCTTTGCTGCTGCATCAGCCTTTGCATTCCCAAGCTTATGCTTTTTCTCAGCAGCCTTCCCATGGGCCCGCACATGAATGACTGCTACCTCTTTAGGCTGGTGGAGTGCCTCTAGTAGTTTAATAATCTGGGGGCCATTAGCAATCTTATTCCCAGAGGCAGTAATGAAACCCCTTTCTTTCCACAATAGTCCGTGCGCATGGACTGTAGAAAAAGCATAGCGAGAATCAGTGTATATATTAACTCGCTGGTCTGTCCCCAGCTGTAATGCTCGGGTGAGCGCAGTGAGTTCTGCGGCCTGTGCCGACCATGAGCTCGGCAATGACTCCCTCCATACTACCTTATCCAAGGTTACCACTGCACATCCTGTTCGTCTTTTTCCATCGATGACAGAGCTGGAGCCGTCCACAAAGTATTCAACATCTGGGTCTTCAATTGGGTCCTCAGCAAGATCAGGTCGCACCTGCGTGGTCTGATTCAGGACCTCAAGGCAGTCATGCGCCGGTTGCCCTGGCTCTGGCAGCAAGGTTGCAGGGTTTAAGGCTGTAGTATGTTTGAAAGTAAGTCCTGGATTAGAGAGCAAAAATATCTCATACCGTGATTGTCTGGAGGGGTTAAGAAATTTCCCTCCCTCAGTCCCTAGGATCTGGGGAACTCCATGAGGAGTGAGTATTTCCATATCCGCACCCATGACTATCTTCTGGGCTTCTTCAACAACCACTGCTGTGGCTGCCACAGCCCGAAGACAGGCTGGCCACCCGAGTGCAACTGGATCTAGAACCTTTGAATAATATCCCACGGGTCTCCAGGTCGGGCCCGATGGCTGTGTCAGCACCCCTGATGCAACCCCTCGATTCTCATGAACATACAGTCGATATGGCTTTTTACTGTTTGGGATGGCTAAGGCTGGGGGCTGGGTTAATGCTGCCTTCAGCAGATCAAAAGCATGCTGCATTTCTTTATTCCATTTCCATTTAGTGAGACTCTCCTTAGTCAGGGATTCATACAGTGGTCTAGCCTTCCCACCGTAATCTGGTATCCATAGTCGACAGAACCCAGTTAGCCCTAGGAATGCTCGCAGCTCCTTGGGTGACTTAGGTGGGGTTAGACCTTGAATCGCCTGTATGCGATCTGCACTCAGGGCTCTGACTCCTTTTGAGAGCTTATATCCCAAAAATGTGACTTCAGACTGACATATTTGGGCTTTTTCTCTAGAGACTTTATATCCTTTTTTTCCCAGAGTGTTTAGGAGTGACCTGGTGGCTTCCTCGCAGAGCTGCAAGTTTGGGCTTGCAACTAGCAGGTCGTCCACATACTGGAGGAGAGTCACTGCGGGGTGTGATCCCTTCCATTCCTCCAAGTCCTTTTGAAGGGCAAGTCCGAAAATATGGGGGGCTGCTATAAATCCTTGTGGAAGAACTGTCCACATGAGTTGGGCTTTATGGAAAGTATCTGGATCCTCCCATTCAAAAGCAAACAATTTTTGACTCTCTCGGTGAAGAGGAATAGAGAAGAAAGCATCTTTCAAATCTAGCACTGAAAATATTTCAGCTTCCCCCGGTACTTGTGTCAAAATCGTGTGAGGGTTCGGGACTACAGGATGGTCTGAAAGGACCTTCTTATTTACTGCCCGTAAGTCTTGGACCAGTCTGTATGAGACCCCATCTGCCTTTGGCACTCCAAGGATGGGGGTGTTATAGGGTGAAGACCCTTCCACTAGCCATCCGTACCTCTTGTATTTCTCTATTAACGGCTTGAGTCCAGCTCTGGCCGCTCGGCTGAGTGGGTACTGCTTTACCCGAGCGGGCCCCTCCCCATCCTTGAGTACGATCCTTACCGGGGAGACGAACTTAGCTCGCGCAGGGGTTCCATCAGCCCATACTGAGGGGTCTACTCCAGTCATGTGATCTTCTGGACTTACTGCAGGGCGTCGGTCCTCCAGGAGAGCCATCTGATAGTTCGAGCTCTGCTTGACAGGTAGCTGGACCACCATCTGATCGTCTCTGAAAAAGATCTCAGCTTGCAATTTTGTGAGTAAGTCCCGCCCAAGGAGTGCAACCGGGCAACTTGGAGAATACACAAAGGAGTGCTCGAGCAAATGGTCCCCCACCTTGGTGAGGAGTGGTTTACAAACAGGGAGTCGGGTCTGTGTTCCCTCAATCCCTTCTACAAGTACATGCTGTTCACTAGTTCCTGCACAGGGGGGTTTTTCTGGAATCATTGAAAATGTAGCCCCAGTATCCACCAAGGCTTCAAAGTTTTTGCCACCAACCCTAATGGTTACCATGGGATCTTCTCGGGCTCCAACCCGAAGGGTAGTGGTCTTAGATCCCTGTCCCCTTCATTCTGAATCCTCACCCTTGTCTTCTGCCCACATGAGGTGACCTCTCGGTTCCCCCTCTCTCTTCTCCTTCAACTTCGGGCATTCCCTCTTCCAGTGTCCTTTCTCCTTGCAATAAGCACAAACATCTGCTCCCACTCTTTCTCCCTTCCTCTTCTGTATCCCAGCCTTTCCAGGGTTCCCTCCAGTTATAGCAGCTGCTAGTGCTGCCATCTGTCGCTGAGCCTTTTTATCCTCCTTGCGCTCCTGCACTTGCTCACGATTCCCATACACCTTATATGCAATTTCCACCAGCTCTGAAATCGGTTTCCCAGCACCTCCCTCAGTTTTCTGTAACTTCTTACGGATATCAGCAGCAGATTGACCAATAAACATAAGATTTACCATGCGCTGGTTATCTGGGGCTTCTGGATCCAGATCCGAAAACCTGCGAAACGCCTCATACAGCCTCCCAAGGAAAGCTGAGGGATCCTCCTCTCTTCCCTGTCTCACCTCATACAATTTAGACAGATTGGTAATCCGAGGCACTGCCTTTCCCATTGCTTCCACTATAATTCCCAAATACCGTGCACTCAGCTCTCTGCCCTCTGCAGTATGATTGTCCCATCCTGGCTCTTCTACAGGGTAGGTATCACGCAGAGTACGACCAGCAGCACCCTCTGACTCAACTCTGGCTGTCGCAATACGCTCTGCTGTACCTAACACTAATCTCCTCTCCTCCGGGGTTAAGAGAGTCTGGAGCATCATCTGGACATCAGCCCAAGTGGGTCGATGAGTCTGCCCAATAGATCGAAACAAATCCCTCATCTTTTCAGGGTCTTCACGAAAAGAGGGGCTCTGATTTTTCCAGTTAAATAAATCTGAAGTGCTAAATGGGGTGTAGACAAAAGTTGCAGTGCCTCCTTCCCCAATAACCTCTCGCATCGGACAGTTCAACACCGGCTGTGACTCTACAGGCTTGCGCAAATAATAACCCTTATTTCCTGATTCAGATGAGGCACTTGGCTGAGGCTCACGGTCTAACTCATTAGGTATGCATTGGTACATCGGTGGTGGTCTCTCTAAGGGAGGGGGCGGTGGTGCAGAAGAACTGGATGCCGAGGAGGCGTCTGACTCATCTTCGCTACCCGACAGGGCAACCGGAGCACGGGTCCGGTACTCAGCCAATTCAGAATCTCCCCCCTCATTAGACTCAGGAAGTACAGGCGGCCCCCCCCCCCCGAGCCTTTTTCTTAACAAGCATCACATGAGACTTTGCTAAGTAATTCTTAATCCAAGGTGGCTGATTTTGAACCACCCACAACCAACAATCAATATAAGGAAACTGATTCCAATACCCATTTTGCATAACAATTTCATGGATAGCTATCACTTCTTTTAGCACAAAGGATCCTTTCGGGGTCCAGTGGACCCCAAATGTTGGCCACTCGAGTTGACAAAACTTAGTTAAATTATTTTTTTTCATTTTTATTCCATAATCGGCCGGCCTTGCAAATTTATTAAAATGACGTAATAAGACTTTTAGAGGGGTATCAATATTGTTTTCTACACGAGAGCTACTCGTACCCATTTGCCCACAAAAATGCACCCAATGCACACCAAATACCAAAAAGATCTCAACAACAGATGATTTACAATGAGAGCTAAGCCTAGAATTTCTCAGCAAACTTACACATCCTTTGTTTTAGATCCGTACACCAAATTAGGCAAAGGGAATTCGTATACTCACTCAGATACCCCAGAGATCTCAATCCAGATTCCAAAGTGTGTCTGCCTCTCCAGAAACTCAGAATTTACATAGGATACTTCCTTTAACTTCCCGGATATCCAGACTTAAACCTCAAATACCAGGGTGAGTCCAAAGTCGGCTCGGTGTGCACAAATCCCTGGTACTGGAGGTGCTCTGTCACTGAATTCCGGGGTAGTCCTCGAGAAGCCCCACGTTGGGCGCCAATTGTTGAAGAAAAAAATTGTGGTTCGTTTCTCAGGAGGTGGAAAAAAAACTTTCAGCTTCAGACACACTTTATTAGTAATACAAAAGGTATATATTTGCAAATAGGGTCAGAGGGAGAAGACAAAAGATCAAGTCCCTCTGCCCCCGAGCATAATCATTAGCAGGCTTTTATCCCCTCTCTCCTGACCACGTGTGCAGAAGAAGGAATTTTTACAACTCATTTCCGGTTCATACAAACATATATGTAAACATGTCGCTTCATACGTCCCATGTGCATTATAATTAACTACTTAAGTATGCGGGGCGGGTAGACTTAATATGCATTAGTCTATCACGCGTGCGTGGATGGGATTCAGGATTACTCAAGGTTCATCCTAAAGGCAAAAAATGGCATTTGCTCTTATCTTAGCCTTAGGAATTTGGGGTCATAAAAGAAAGTGTGATTTAGTGTGACAAAGAGATAGTAAATTTGCAGGACAGAAAGGGAGTGATGGCTTAGTACAAAGGGCCTTTTGGTGACTTTTCCCTTCAATTTCCACCCCCCCTTTCCCTCTCCCATTAAGGAGACAAGGATGGGTAGCAGCTGTGTTTTTTGTTTTTTTTTTCTAAATCTGCTATTGATAATGCATTTTTAATAATATTTCTAACACACAGGTTGCCAACCTCTGGGGCTGGATGACATAATGATGCGCCCCGTGCTACATTCTGCCATCCTCTCCCCTTAGGTAGTGCCACAGACTCATTCCTCCCTCACCCACCCATTGTTTAATTACTGTTTTTGACCTAGACTTGTGCTGTTACAGATAGGATGGTAGGAGAGTACTGCTGGAAGTGATACTATGAGGTTGTCTCATCCCACCCCCTGCTCAAGGCATGATCATCTCTGACTACACCATCCCAGCCAAGTATCTGTCCAACCTGCTCTTGAAAATTTCCAAGTATAGAGACACAGGAGAGTGCTATAACAAAGAGAGAATGTAATCCTTGCCGTGGGCAGATATTGCTTCTAAAATATGTTAAAAGGGGTGGTAGAGTTACTGCTTGGGAGCAATCGCCGTCTGTTAAAAAGTAACTCTTATGTCTGCATGGCCCTGTAGTTACCAAACTTGAGAAGGCAGCCAGTCAATTTTATAGCCAGATCCCAGGGCCAGCCTCCATTTTCACAGGCTGAATGTGACAGGGCCTCCCCATGCCTCTAATTGGCTGGAGGGCTGTCGGAAGTCCCATCCCTCCCCACAGATTGCTAAATGCCTGAAACCTCAGCTTAATTACCCTGATTAAGTGGTATTAAGCCTGGATTAATGGCTTCCCTGGGCTTAATCAGGGTAATTAAGCCACAGTTTCAAGCCATCCGCAACTAGGGAGGCTGCAAGCAGCTGTGCTGCGGTACCAGGCCAGTTCTGGCAGGCAGCTGGAAGGCCGCAAGCGGCTACACCAGGGTCCATGAAGCCCCAGCCCAGCTCATTGCACAGGTACACCTGCTACAGGCAGTGAGCTGGACCAGGGCTCTGTGAACTCTGGTACAGCTGCTTGCAGCCTCCCAGATGCATGCCACAGCTGGGCTGGACTCCAGCGCATCTGCTTGCAGCCTCCCTGCCTTATGCTGTGAGCATTCCTGCCCCCATGCTCCAAGACTGCATGGCTTCCTGCCCTTTTCTCTGCTTGCAGGTAAGTTTGGGGGGGAGGGGGTTTCAGTGAGCCCACCATTTTTTACCAAGCCCACCCTTTTTTTCAGAGCCTGTCTGATTTCATGTTTTCCGCAAAAATCACACAAGTACGAATTCAGTAGGTTCCTACTTATAATAGTATAGTAGCACTAAATTAATAACTTTAACTCAGAATTAAACAGAGTTATAGTTACAGTGGCTTTGTTCCACTTCTGTGACCATGGGAGCATGTAGATACAACATTGCATGATAATAGTTTATATCAGTAACACTGGATACTGGCAAAACTGTTATCTGTCCAACCCGCGCCAGGGACTTTACAGCAGAGGAAACTACAAACCCTCCTTAAGTTTAATAGCTGAGTGGTGGATATGCCCACTCAGCTACTTCCCTCACTTCCCCTTCCTATTTACAGAAAATGAATCACTGTGGAGCAGCTACAAGGGGATGTGAAGGAAGGGATTTGATAGCAATGAAGTGATGATCTCCTTCCATCCCAGGTGCTCAGGTTTTTATTCACTCAGTCCACAGATTTATATATGAATGTTCATTCTATGGCTTTCATCACCTTTTCTTACCTCTTGCTTCCTTATCCCCTGTCTTGTGTGCATGTGAGTAAATCTGGATTCAGGAATTTAGTGGTGGAGCACTAGATTGCGGGGATGCAAGCAACATCCCCACGTTTTAGCTGACTCTATAGGCAGTTCTGTTAATGTATAATTGTCACAACATAGATGGTTTGAATTAAGCTCAGACTAGGGGCACTTGTTACAGTTGTCCTGGGCGCTGTGGCAGTTCCAAGCATGTAATCTTTTGATAAAGTAAATACATGTAAAGTCTGTTGTGGATGGGACCCTCCTTTATGCTGTCTCTGTCTCCTCCGAAGGCTACAAAGATTTCTTAGTGAAAAGTCACTTACATTACTCCATCAATGGTGAAATCCATCATTTGGCAAGGTAACAGTGTTGCACTGTCTTCACCAAGGATGTTTTTCATGGCAATGTTTTGATTGAGGACAGTTAACTTCCTTTCCTATATATGCACTTAGAAGTTGGAAAACTAAAATCAACCTTTGCATATAATAAAGGAGCTGAAATGTCATCAAAGCAAAATGTGCTGCAATTAGTTATGTGCAATGAAATCACATGAACCTGAAGAGAGCAGGTTATGGATTTTCCAGACTGCAAATAACAGATCCCCATAAAGCATCCCTCATTTAAATTACACAAAAATCTGAGCTATGCACTAGGCTGTGACTGAAATCCAAATCTGGCAGTTAATGTGCAGAGGCCCTTGAAATCTAATTTGACTGTGATATGGAACAGTTGCGATTTACACGGGTCATTTTTTCTAAGACAACATGAAACTTTATTTGATAGAATTTCCGTGACAGAAAACCACATCTGACACCACTGTTCTCACTTTCCTAAGGTTATTTGATTACCATGGTCGTGTACCACCGCCTCCTCGTGCAGTGATACCATTGAAACGTCCTCGTGTGGCTGTCACGGCAACTCGCAGAGGGAAAGGAGTTTTTTCCATGAAAGGGGGATCACGATCTACATCTAGTGGGGCTTCCACTTCAGGATCCAAATGTGAGTGAGTTACCTGTAAAACAATGCCCTGGCTTTCATAAGGGGGAACTCCTTATAACTATTATAATGGTTGTTTCCATAGATAAGGATGCAAGCTGCTTCCATTGTAAACCCCTATTTTAGTTCCTGCCTGCCTTGACTTGGAAAATAAAGCTTGCTTCAAAAACTGGCACACTTAACTCTGAATGCCAGAGAACACTTCTTCAGAGTTTGAAGGAAATTAAATTAATTGCATTTACATTAAAGTTCATTTAAAGTTCATTTAAAAATTACCCTCAGTTGAAATGTTGATTCATTTCTATTGCCATCTTGCCCAAAAGAAGCTTGTTCAAACTTACCACATAATACCTCATGCTATATGTGAAGGAAATAGGTTGTAATTAAACGTTACTAATTATTTTGTTGTAGAAAGCTAGAGTTCCATCTTTGTCCCACTGATTACTTTGGAAATGATGGGACCAATTCTGTTCTTTTTTATATCACTGGTATTTCTCACCAGACTTCAGTGGAAGCAGAAAAAGGATCAATGCATGTAAATCTATCTTACTGGGGACTCTGAAGAGGACACAGTAGGGTTGGGAGTTCAGTAAACGAAGTTTGTAAGCTGTGCTCAGAGTAGGTAGCAGTAGTAGACAACTGGTGAGCCTCTGGATCATGGTGTACACATAAAACATCTCATCAGATACCTGATGAATACGTTTGTATAGAGTCCTGCAACCATCACACTAAGACTTTTGATGCATATACCCAGGCAAGAGTATGGAGGAGTAGAAGCTGCCCAAAAGCTACCGTCCCCCTTAGAATCTAAAGGCCCAACCAGCTCCAGACATTCAGTGCCTCAATGGTTGTAGCTTCTGCCAGAGAGTAACAGATAAGAACTGCTGCTGACTGCCTAATGCCACCGTGAGGGCATATTTCTGTTGGGGTAATGTCCCTAAGCTGTTCTCCAAATAAAGTCTACCCACAAGTCAGTGGGGGCTAGGATTTTGAGGTGTGCTATAAAAGGCAGACTTGTCTCACTCCCTCCTTATCAACCCCTTTGCAGTATTCCTAGGAAAATTCCCTTTCCTAGCCAGGTCCCTCAGCACCCATCTGAGAGATGACATCCAGGAGATTGAATGGAAGAGAGATCTGGGTAGCATTTGACAAGCTAGTTCTCAAGGGGAAACACAAAGCATAAAAAATAAGACTAGAAAGTAAACCAGGAAAAGGATTATAAACAAGACCTCTCCACATATCACAACAGAGTAGTCCTACCCTTCTTGAATTGCCCCATTCCACCCTGACAGAAGTTGACAACATTTGCTGCTAGATGCTGGACCCATAGTCTTGGAGGAAATACAGGGAATCCTCAGTGAGCAGGTGTGTTTCTAGTGGGGTCCACAGGGATTGCTTCTTGGTCTTATGCTGTTTAACATTTTCACCATTGACCCAGAATAAAATATAAAATGTCTACTGATGAAGTTTGCACATGAGATAGAACCTAGGGGAGTGACAAAAAATGAAGATGATTGATCACTGATACTGAGTAGGTCACTTGGTCAGATAGGTTCAAGCAAAAATATGACTTTAGTATGACCAAATATAAAGCCATACCTAGGACCAAAAAATTTAAGCCATCGTTACAAGATGCAGGAACTCTGTTCTTGGAAGCAGTGTCTCTGTAAAGTTCCTAATCATCAGAGTAGGAAATCAACTGAAAGTATCTCCTGAAGTGACTGTGACTAATGCAATCCTTGACTGCAAATGCAGGAGAATCTTGAATAGGAACAGCAAAGTTATGTTAGCTCTGTATTTGGTACTGGTGCAACTGCTTCCAGAATAGTGTCTAGTTTTGTTGTCCACAAATCAATGAAGGCTGTTGAAAAGTTGGAGAGGATCCAGAAAAGAGAAGCAAACATGATTAAAGGATCAGAAAACATGTCTTATATATACTAAGGCCTCTAACCCATTACATTCAAGACACAATTAACCCAGCCACATATTCAAGTCAATTTAAGGCATAATAATAAAATGAACAAGCTCCAAAGTTATTCCACATATAATGTGCAACAACTTTTTATGGCTTGTTTGTATCAAGCTTTAAATTGAACATGTGGCCAGTTGGGGTTGTTCTACTCAGCTGAGTGTCAGGATCCAGCATGGGGCAGCCCCAGGGTCCAGGACACAGCTGTCCCCTACACAGTCAGGCTGCAAACAGAACCAGTGCTTGGACCCCAGACCCCTATTCAACTCCTGGAGGCAGATCCCCATGTGAAATGAGCCCAACATCAGGAAGTGTCTCCCCAGTCTTGGACTCACTGTACCCCAGACCTTTAAAAAATGTATATATCTCAGCTGTACACATGGTTTTCAGACATCTCTGGCACCTGCGCACCTCAAAATTGAGCGTGCAATCCAGCTGCACATACAGTTTTTAAAATGTTCCACCAAGATCAGGGACAGACTCCCCAAACCTGGGTACCCTGTGCTCAGGGATGAGTATAAAGATGTTTAGTGCTCATCTCTACTCATCCCCTAGCACAGAGACTCTGGGATTGGGCTGTTGAAGCCCAGTCCTGGGGTCCCCATACACTGGGACCTGTAAAACCACATGAGGGCAGCACATGGTCATTTTTATAAATCCCAGCACATGAGGACCCTGGGATCAGGCTGCAGCAGCCTGATCCCTGGAGTCCCTGTGCCCAGAGTTCAGTAAAAACCATGCGTCTGCCCCAGCTGGGGTTTTGACCATCAGGTTGTTTTTGGCTGCAACTAGGGATTAGACTAGAATCAGTTCCAGATCCCAGTTCAGTCCCCAGCCCCAGCTAACAGTCAGAAGATTGTGGGCACCTAGGTTTCAACTTGTTGGTGCAAGGGAAGCCTGGGTTCATGATCTGAGCAAGTAAAATGCAATTGGGAACTAATCCACAATCTCAAAATCATGTAACCTGCCTTGCATGTGCGTGGCATGACAAGAGGTAAGTTTGCTGGGATCAGATTAGATACCATCAGGCCTTAATATGAATGTCTGTTGGGGGCCTAAAAGTTCACTGTTTTGCTTATCAAAAAAAGAAGGTGAAGCTGCTCGTTCATAAACTGTAAATGACTACTTGATGAACAAAACCTTGATGGTAGTCTCTTCACTCTAGCAGACAAAGACATAACATGAGCCAGTTGCTGGAAGCTGATACTAGATGAATTCATACTAGATACAAGTTACAAATCTTTAAGTGATGGTAATTAATCATTGAAATTTTTACCCAAGATTGTGGACATTCCATCACAAATAGTTTTTAAGAAAAGGTTGAATATGTTTTAGTAGTAGTAGAAGTAATAGTTAGATTTAGAAAGATATTTTCTAGTTCTAAAAGAATTAAGTCAGAATTCCAACAGCCTGTGTTGTCACAAAAGTCCTTTCTGCCCTTATTATCAATTAATAACCATCTTACTTTGTGGTGTCCTTTTGTGTAAAAGCATAAACAGTCTATGGCAGGGTACACGCAGTCTCCCCCAGCACATATATGGACAGGACCATTGAACACAGGAGAATACAAGTCATATGAATAGCAAAACATATATTCAACAGACTTTAGACCTTGTTCGGTAAAATCAGAGGGCACCAAACCACAGACTTTTGATGCAGATAGTGGAATCATTGAATTGGCTATGTGAGGACACTGTGAGGTGGTGGATGGAGAGAACAGAGACTTCACAAATTTAACCTCCATACTGTCCATCCTTGATTGCTCAAATGCATACGACTCAGCAGTGTTGCTCACTGTGAAACTGCTGTTCAGTTGATGCTTCTTAGGACTTTCATCCCCGCTGCCATTGTAATGTCCAGAATTATTCTTATGAGCAGATTTCTATAGAGAATCTCACCTCCAGTGCCTAATATATTAGTCATGACGGGTTTTTTTGACATTTAATGCAAGTCTGAAACTCTCCCTTTTTCCGCTGTGCTCCCTTAAGGAAGCCTACAAACAGGGTTGAATGATTTCCTCATTTAAATATTTCCCCTTTAAATATTTCCCCTTTGTGGTACCACTCTATTTTTATTTCGGCAGTGCCTTTTTCAATATATCAAGACTCCTAATATCAATTTAGAATGACAGCACATGCCTCAAGATGTTCTATTTCACTTCAGCAGTGTTTAGAATCTATTTTAACCTGTCTTTTCCAGCCTCTGAAGCTGAGGTTTTTCCCATAGCAAATCAAAGATCTAGAGTGCTGCAGATTCACCCAGCACATCTTCCTTAGTGCCTTTTGCTATTTCTTTTGTATTATTCATTATGAAAAGTTAGTAGGGTAGGGGCATGCAATTCATTACCTGTTTGTATACCTCGTCTGATAGAAATGAGCTTCTTGAGATTTGCCTTGAGAGGATAAATTTCTTCAGTGCAGTTTTTGTTTGTCATATTGATTTTTGACAATGTCAGTTAGAACAGGGTTACCTAGAAACATGGTGTTGTGATTACATTTTAGAGAAATGAGAAGCTTAGCAGGTTCCCATAGATTGAGAAATTTCCTTGCACATAAATATGGATTCTCATTGTAATGCATGTGGCACAGTCTTCGCCATTAAGATCATAATTTCTGCTGCTTAGAAGATTTAGTAGCACAGAATTTGCTGTATGCTTCATTCTGAGTATCAGAACATTTGCTCTGTGGCAAATGTCAATATTTTAATAGCTGTCAGTGTAGACTGAGTCACCCAGTGTTGTGCAGTTCTGGACCAGGAGCTGAAGGGTCATGCCATACATATGAAGTGAAGTAGATTGAAGAACCCTCATATTTTTAATAGAGAAATGGAAAAAATGGATAACTAAATATGTATTCTCCTTGATGGAAGTGTCCTTCAGCAGGCTGTATTAGAACATGACCTAAAATCAACACAAGGGCTCCAGCTGACAATGAGTTTTGGATCTAGCCCTTAAGGCTGAAGTGAGCAGCAAGATGTATCATAAAAAGCCCTGAACCACATTTTTTCAACCCCTGCTCTAGATTTTTAAAACTCTATGTACTTCAGTTTCATCCAGACTGCATTTGCTAGAACGCTTTAACATCCTTCAGTGAATTACAGAAAAATATTCATTCAGCATCCAGCCCGCCTGAAAATGAATCAGGTGAAATCAAAAGTTTTAAAAAGGAATTGGGCACATTGCATATAGACTTTCATGCTTGATTTCCCTTTAGAATTACTTCCTTTTTTCAGGTCCAACCAGCCCATCATAAAGGAAGAAACATGATTTTGTTGACTTGGACAGGAATGTAATCAGCTTATTATAAGAAGTTTATCAGAAAAATAGCCAAGCAGTCCCCTAGGGACTGTAAGTTTGAGAGTAGAGAATGTGTGTGTTCTGTTGCTACTTATCCCATTTTGCAGGGGAAAAAAAGGTTATATTGACTTGTGGAATAAAACAGTTCATTGTTTTGATGCCTCTTTTCCTACACATTTAATACACAGGCATTGAATTAATATATCATTATTTCTAATTATATTGTATTATTATTGTTGTTGTTGTTGTTGTTTAAATAGCAGATCTCTCTAATAGGAAGTAAAATCACATTTTGTCTTTTAGCTTTGACTTTTTTTTGAAAATCAAATTCAAGGCCAAATCAGGGCTAAAGTTCAGTTTCAGAATTAATAATGTTAAGATCACATGAACTGTTCCTGAAAGATATCATTGTATTTTGACTGAAACAGGTTGCCATATAAACATTTCAAAATCTTTGGCAGAAATCTCACAAAAACAGCTGTCCTTGCAAGATCCCAGTCACAGACCAAGTGAATCTGGAAAATAGCTCCAAACCATAACAGGAAGGGTAGATTTAAAGCCAGGATTCCAAAGAACTCCCTTTGAATTATAAAGTCAGGTTTTGGGCTGCTTTGAAATATCAGTGAACCACATAAAGAAACATGTGATTTGTGCCATACAGCAGTGACATTATATGCAGATGATAATACCAATAAATACAAATTCCAGAACTTACCACAAAGCACTACCTTTCGCAGGAGTAAGAATATCTGCAAAAGTAAGGCTTTTTATCTGCTTTATGATGCAGTGAATTCTTGCTTCAGCAAAACTTAGAAGTATGTCCTCCCAGCTTGCTTTTTTAATACATAATAAGATAGCTCTGTTTCTGATGGTAGTTGACTTACATTCAGGTGACCAAATTCAGGGAGTGGGTGTATGGGTTTTTGATGGGGTTTTTTATTATAATTATTATTTTGCTTTTGTTTTTCCCCCTTTTTAAATCTAAAAACTAGAAAAATCACCCTTCCTGGAAAAACTAGGAAAATGAACTGAGCATGTAAGTGGTGGGTTTCCATGTTAACAGTATGAAGCAGCAGATGGAGATTGCCATTTAGCATCAATAGAACATTTTTTTTGGCAGAAAAATAGAAACAGAAGCCCTTTAAGTATTTTTATAAAACTGCAAACAGGAAGGAAGCATAAATCAAATGCCACTCCATTTTGTGTATGGATGGATAGGAGGTATTTAAAAGAAGGTAATTTATACTGAGCTGTGCTTTTAAATGAATGAATTCACTTTGATTACTATAGCTTATTTTTAATTTCATCAGCTAACATGTTTTTTAACTGAAGGTTAAAGCGCCCCCAATAAGATAAAATGTTGGGTATTAAACTGGAAGTGTTTAGATTAAAAAATACATGACATTTTATCCAAAGAAATCTGAATCATACATTGCAAGGGAATCAGTTGCAGCAGAAAATGTGTTCCAAGTATTGCTGCAATTCTGTAATAGCATTCCCATTTCTGAAAATGTCATTTACATACAACTTAATTCTCTGATCTGAGCTGAGTGCAGCTTGCCATTTCTAGCTTCACGTTTTTATATGTAAAAATAAGCACCAGAAAGCACTTTTCCTTCTTGCAGAATTGTTTAAATAATGTTTGCATAAGGAACATATGACTACAATGGACCTCCAGGGTCATCAAGTACCTTTCATAAACTGATCAAGCTCCATCTTAAAACTAGCTGGGCTTTTTGCCTCCCTTGCTCCTACTGGAAGTAGTTGGGAACTGGAAGTTTATTTCTCTAATGGTTAGAACCATTCTTCTGCTCTCCAACCTCAGTTTATTTGTGGATGATGTATTCCAGTTTATTCTTGTGCCAGCATTGTTCTCTCTTTAGTTTGTTATTTTCCCCTTCTTGCTACTTACACCCATGATGTATTTATAAACAAACCATATCCCCTTGATCTTCACGTTCCTAGGCTAACAAAGGGAAGGCTCTTTTAGTTCTCTGTTGTAAGAGGGCTTTCCATCCTGCTAATCCCTCTAGTAGCCCTTCTCTGCACCAGTTTGAATTAATCTTGTTGCAACTGTATGATTAGAATTGTTCACAGTATATGAGAAAAGTTCTCCACAATGGTTGCATAAGGATATTAATGCTGCCCAATTTCTAATGAAAATACATGCCCAACACATTGTAGAATTGATTTTGCCTTTTTCATGGCTTCATTGCATTGGTTAAGTCATAGACATTCTGCAATTTCCTGATATACCTAAATCTTTCTCCTCTTCTATCATATCCAAGTGATGTAACTCCCATTCTATAGCAGAATTTTTTATTAGTCCCTAAGTACATCACTTTCCATTTTGTACTTTTTAATTCCATTCCATTTCTATTACTTCCATTCTTAAGGTCAATTCTTTCTATTTGATACTCTGATCTTCCTCCGTCTTGACTATATTTCTATATTGAGTTGGGGTTAGCAACACAAAGAACAGGTTGGCAATTGATGTAACACACCAGTTTGAATCACAGAACTTTGATGCATTGTCTTCCTCTACCTCTGAACACTGGGCCTGTTTTTCTCTTGTATCAGATTTCTAATAGTGTTTTTCAAATGGTTTCTATTTTCTCAGATATTCGGCAATGTAATGCAGCTGGTATTAGAATTTGATCCCTAAAGTGAGATTTTCAGAGACTGGTACAAACCCCTGCAAATCAGTCATATATGTCAATCAAATACCTGCCCCCACGCAGGTGGCTGTGTGGCAAATTTTGTCAGGTACAGAAACATTTAAAACTTTATCCCACGTCTTTCTTTATTCTGCCCTTTATATAACATTAATGTGAAATTAATGTTAGCACAATGGAATCATCTGCACGCAGTAAGGAACGGCTACAGAGGCTGCTGCAGCAGCAGCTGTTGATTGCTTTTGTTGTTTCCTTGAAACTTGGTTCTGTGATTCCTTTCCCTTTATGAGGGAATTCCAGGCATGCATAGTTCCTGGTTGAGATAATATTAAGATTCATGTTAGCAGTTAAGTTCTGTTCAATTACTCAACAAAAAAGACTGAGAAAATGGGTTTGGCAGAAAAGAATGCCACTGGGATGAGAGGCTGGAATTCCTCTCACTCTGGGACATGAGTACAAATGGAGGTCCTTCCATGAGAACTTCTTCATTAGCAGGGTTTTTACTAATGGACCCATCTAGTTGTCCTGGGTCAACTTCCAACCTGCTCTCCCTCTCAAGCCCATTCCAGTAAGATGATGTACAAGGAGTCCCTATGAAACTAAGTTCCCTGTCAGATTGATTAGTGGCATTAAAAAAAAGTGATTTCTTCCCCTGTAACACACAGCATGAATGCATTCTGTCTGCCTTTTCTGTGGAAGTAATATCACTATGAAATAAATGTCATTTTTGTGGTGCCTGTTCTGACTTTGACATTCTCAGGCTTGGCTGTCCTGCTATTTCCCAGCCAGAGAGCACTTGATATGCTGCTGCTTGGCCACATTAGTCCTATGCCTAGCAAACTTCTAAGCTAACTGCTCTAGAGACATAGTACTGTCTTTTGGGAATATTCATACCCCATTCACCTTGGGATCTGTGGGACTTCTGTGTTCATCAACAGAAATGTGACTGTGTTCCCTCAAGCAATGCAAAAATCACCCTAAATATATTTATGCAAGTTTTAATGACTTTGACAATTTGTTACAAAATGTAAACATTGGACAGAGGCCTGTTATTTCTTGGAGAACAAACTTAAGGCCCAGCTCTGTGAATATAACTAATAGGTACTATGCAATAATAGGCAGGACTGGGATTTGGGTGCCTCCTCAGTTTTTATCTGGCTAAGTAACAAGGCTGAACATGCTTAGAATAATGTGAGATAACAGAGGTTTAAGATCTCATAAGAACAATATGATATTTGGTACTCCGGTTATTCAGTATATTGATTGGAGAAAGCTCAGAAGGCTCCAAGGTTGGGATTAATAGGCACACGCAGTACAGGAGCCCTGTTACTTCCCCAGGATCCAGTCATGAAGAGGAAACTTTACACATAAGGGGAAATCATGCATGGGGGAGATACTTTGCAATCTGTCCTATACTCCTTCAATCCAGTAAGGGCTTGTCACTGATATAAGATGCATGCATGAGGAAGGAGTAGAATAAGAGGGATGCACATCACCCTGCCATGCAGATAAGGGTAGAAGGGCATGGTGACTCTATTACTGCGCCATGCCCTCATTGCCTGCAGAAGGTATAATCACACAGTTCCTTAAGAGCTATGTTGTAGAGGTCAAGAGGAGGCACAAAGATCCAGGTACTGAAATTAAAAAATGAAACTACTGCAAAGATCCCTTGAAATTTCCTCCTGCAAGAGGGGACAGTTGAGTATGTAGTTTGCAGCTTCTTCTGAGTCTCAAAATCGGCTAGACATGGTAATCTGTGCTCTCTCCACTGCTTCCTTCTTCTGATGAAACCAAAATACCATAAATTGTCCAGTCGAGTAGGAAGGAGAGAGTGTGAGGAGACACACATTAAAAACAAAATGCTACAAAATTTTGAAACTGCATTCTACATCTTAATTTACTGGAAGTGGCTCACCTTCCCAAGGTGTGATCATAAAAAAGCTGCAAAAAAGATACATGAAATTACTGTGAATTGAAAGCTTTAAAAAGCAATAATACTTAACATCTTCTGTTACAATGAAGTTGTTGTCTTGGCTATAATGTTATGTTCCAGGCCATCCCTGCCTTTGTTACCATTCACTCTTGCTGAAAAATACCTAGCGCAGCTAACGGGTTTTTATTATTATTATTATTACAAAATAGCACTGCAAAGGAGCATTACACACTGTATATTGCCTGTCATGTTTGAATCATTCCCAGTATTTGAGTCTGCCTCACATTACAGCCTTATTGTCACTAAAAGTTACTTGCACTTGCTAGGATTGAATTTGCTTTGACCTTAAATGTTTTGTCTGAAACATGTATTGCTGAGCAATGCCCCTCGTATAACCTGCTGTTACCAAGATTTAGTATGAAACACACTGTCAGTATTCAGCATTTGTACCGGACAGCACTGATTGTAAGTGCTCATTCCCCAAAATACTCCTTGAAATCAGAGCCTGGTGATTATTAACACATATACTTGGAACTACAGTTACCAAAGAAAGAGAGAGAAAATTCTCACAGACATTTTGAGGTGAAAATGTAGTTTCTTTCATGCTTTGTACCTTTCTGTTCTTTCTTCCCAGTGAAATCAGATGAGTTGCAAACAATCAAGAAGGAATTAACCCAAATCAAAACAAAAATTGACTCCTTGTTAGGGAGACTGGAGAAGATTGAAAAGCAGCAGAAAGCTGAAGCAGGTAGGTGAAAATGATTTGTAGTCATGGACAGCTCATTAAGAGGTGAATTAAACTAGGGCATAGTTATCAGTCAAGCTGACAGATAAGAGAGGGAAAGGAAGCTTTGCAGATGTTTTTCCACTAAATGTAAGGCTAGAAATAAGCTAACTTAAGCCTCAGTTTGGACTGAAGGGATCAGATTTGAATATCCTTCATGGTGCATCCAACAAAATATTTCAAGAATATTAATTCTACATTAAAATGGTAAAAATGAAAAGCTTTTCCTATTTCACTTTCAGGAGCCAAAAATACAGAGTATCATTTTTAGAGTAACAAAAATATGCCTGAGGATACAAAATGAATATTCATCTCCATCATCAAGAGAATCAATAGACTTATGCAACACCAATCCTGAGCATAGATGCATTGCACCTATGTAAAAGCTGGATATGCAAAGTTCACTTTGTCCTGATTCTGCGCTGAGATGAAACTGAGAAATTTCATTGTTCTTTTCTTTTTATTTAAATGAGAGAGACCCATCCCAGTCCAGAATAGGTGTTACCTCAAAAGTTATTGTACTCTCCTGGGATGTAGGAAATGAAAGAACATATCCCTTCACTGACAAATTGTTATATCAAGTTGAACAGCTGCAACAGGAAAGATTGGAAAAAGACCTACTATCCATTATGGCTGGGGGCAGGCATTATACATAAACTGGTTTAAGTGATCAGAAACTGGTTTAAACATGTAACAGAACAGATGTTCAGTGCACATAAACCATTTTGAGAATGGCTGAAACCAGTTTGAGATGAACCCGATTGAATGTAGTATCAGACTTAACTGATTTGGCTGAAACCAGTTTATGCAATATCTGTCCCAGAACCCTTGCTGGTTTAAGATAAACCAGGAACCCCCAGCATCCCAGCATGCTCTCTGGGCTGGGCGGGGCTCTCTGCTCCACAGGAGGGCTGGCCTCCTCCCCTCTGCTCCCTGGCTGCAGCTCCCCGCCCTCCCTTCACCACTCCCTGCTTGCATGAATCCCCCCCTCCCCTCTGTCTTGCTGAGGAGGTGTCCATGTATTAGCTAGCAGACCACAGGCTGGCTACAGTCCATGATAAGTCAACAGGTAGAATCAATAAGTAGCTGGTAATGTCCCTTTGTTCTTTTCTTAACTGGGTGATAAACACTATTATCAATTCCCTGCTGGGCTAATCAGATCTTCTGCTGGAGCCTGGCCATGCTCCCCTCTGCTCCATGCTGTGGAAGGAAGGGAGGGCTGCTCTAGTGCCCCCTGGCTTCTAGCCTGAGCCACTTCAGGCATGTGCCTGCACTTCTGGGGTGTCTGTCTCATTACAAAACTGATTTAGCCTAGTCAAGTTAGACTAATCTGCAAATATTGAATCAATTGAGGCTCAGGCTTTTTGAATGTCTGTCCCTAGCCTATAAGTAGGGACTTACAAATTCATGGCAGGAGTAAAGTGCGCAACAGTTCCTTTAATCTCGCATGTTCTGCTGTGCACGCCTCATCCCTTGCCTCCTGCCCTCTCTCCACTGTTGATTAGCACAGGACCCTGCCACTCCCTCCCAATCAGTAGGGAAGCTAAAACTGCAGTTTTAAACATGGCACCTTTTTGCCTCCCTGCCAGTCAGCAGTAAACAGCTGGGTTATCCGGGGCTTTTCAAAGAATCAGTGGCAGGAGGCAAAAACGGTGCCATATTTAAGACTGCAGTTTTCACCTCCTCACTGATCAGGAGTGAACCACAAGCATAACCTGTCCACCAATCAGTTGGGGTGGGAGGGCGTTGGGGAACCTGCAAGATTAAAGGAGCCACAGCACACCCCACTTCCACAATGAGTTTGATAGTTCCCTAATTATAAGAGCCAAGAGTTAAGGCACTCATTTGAGATGTGGAGGAACCTATATCAAAGTCATGGTCCTGAATTGGGCTAAGCAGAGATATAAACTGTAACATCATATGTCAGTCCATAGCTGCTAGCATTCTGCTGAAGTGAGAGTAGGAGAAGGACAGCAGTTTCTCTCTCCTCAGACCAGAAGTGTTATCCTGGATCTAAGAAAGCTGTCCTTCTGACAGTGTTACACAAACTTATCTTCCTGGCAAAAAGAGTTTTTTACAAATTCGCATTTTTCAGTGAGAACCAGTTTATTGGAAAATACCTGGACAGCACTATTTACAATTAATTGAACACAATGACAGCAACAAAAACCAGTCATTGGAATATGAGTTCTTCAGTTGGGTGTGAATCTATCACCTGGCCCATAAAAAGTTAAGTTATTTTTCTAGTTTATGACAAAGGGCAATTATTAAGTTTCGTGTACCTTTGGAGTAGAAATATATACAACATGTACCCAGTATGTTTTATGTTTAAATTTTAAACAGATTAGATAAAAATTAATATGTTCAATGTAGATGTAATTGTAAAGCACCTAACCATCTACCAAAATGATTTAGACTGGCATAGTTCCACTTCAGGGAGCTTTTACATAAAACCTATTCTTATGCTAAATAAGCTGCCTGGCATTGTACTTTGATATCCAATTCACACTTAGGCTGCAAGGATTATAGGAAACTTATTTAAATATAAATCAGGTCTAAGAGAATATGTTCATTTCTGTTGAATTATACTTTATATCATCTGAAGCCCTGCAGTGAATACCTTCTACAGACATCAGCACTTATCCCCAAAATTTTACAGTGTTTTAAAGCAAACACTTTGAGATATCCCACTCCCTTGCTCTTCCTCCTCACTTGAGGAGGTCTGAAGGGAAAAGGATTCTTGGAGTCTCCAATAGATCTAAGCATTAAGCATATTATTCAGCCTTACAGGGGCTCCCCAGGACATAAAGATTTTTGGAGCAGGGCTGCTGGATCTTCAGTCTTCCATGTCCCCAAGCCTAAAAACACAGTAGACAGTAAGGAAAATCTACTGAGGCTCTATCAGCTGCAGAAGGATTCTTTTCATAGTTTCATAGTTGGTAGGGTCAGAAGGGACCTGAGCAGATGATCAAGTCTGACCCCCTGCCATGGCAGGAAAGAATACTTGGGTCAAACGAACTCAGTGAGGGGATCATCCAACCTTCTCTTAAAGACCCCCAGGGTAGGAGCCAGCACCACTTCTCTTGGAAGTTGGTTCCAGATCCTCCTGATATCTAGCCTAAATCTACCCTCTGTCAGCTTGTGAGTGTTATTTCTCGTCGCTCTTGGTAGCTCTCGGAGGAACAGGGACTCCCCCAATGCCTGCTGGTCCCTCTGACCAGTTTGTAAATGGCCACTAGATCCCCCCTCAGCCTTCTCTTGTGGAGGCTGAACAGGTTCAGGTCCCTTAACCTCTCCTTGTAGGACCTGCCCTGTTGACTCCTGATCATGCAGGTGGCCCTCCTCTGGACCCTCTCAATGTTGTCCACATCCCTCTTGAAGTGCGGTGCCCAGAACTGGATTCAGTACTCCGTCTGCAGCCTAACCAGTGCCGCATAGAGGGGGAGGATCACCTCCTTGGATCTGCTTAAGATGCATCTGTGGATGCGTGACAAGGTATGGTTGGCCTTCCTGACCACATCCCCATACTGTCGGCCCTTGTTCATTTTGGCATCAATAATGACTCCAAGATCCTTTTCTGCCTCTGCACTGATGAGAAGGAAGTTCCCCAGCCTGTAGGTATGCTGCTGGTTCTTCCTCCCCAGGTGCATCACCTTGTACTTGTCAGTGTTGAAACTCATCCTGTTCTCATCCACCCACCCCTGTAACCTGTCTCGGTCCAATTGCAGCCTATTCCTCCCTTCTAGTGTGCCCACTTCTCCCCACATCTTAGTGTCATCTCTGAATTTGAACAGGGTGCTTTTTACACCCCCGTCCAAGTCACTGATGAAGATGTTGAACAGTGCGGGCCCGAGGACCAAGCCCTGCAGAACCCCACTGCCCACATCCCTCCAGGTCGGAAATGACCCATCCACCACTACTCCCTGGGTGCGGCCCTCCAGCCAGTTAGTGACCCATTTGACTGTGTAGGTGTCAATGCCACAGTCCCCTAGTTTTTTAATGAGAATGATGTAAGAGACAGTGTCGAAGGCCTTCCTAAAATCCAGAAAGACTACGTCCACTGCTACTGCCACGTCTAAGGATTTTGTGACCTGATTATAGAAGGCCACCAGGTTGGTCTGACAGGACCTGCCTCTAATGAACCCATGTTGGTTGCCCCTAAGCATAATCTCCCCTGCTGGCCCCTCGCGGACATGTGCCAGCATAACTCTTGTCAAAAAGCTTACCCAGGACCAAGGTAAGACTGGCTGGCCTATAGTTTCTTGGGTCCTCCTTCCTCCCTTTTTTGAAAATGGGAAACACATTGGCCCTTTTCCAGTCCTCTGGCACAACGCCAGAGCACCACGAGTGCTCGTAAAGCCATGCCAGGGGTCCTGCAATGACCTCTGCTAATTCCCTCAGCACTCTGGGGTGAAGATCGTCAGGTCCTGCTGATTTAACTATATCCAGTCCCTTCAGAAGTTCCCTAACTTGCTTTTCTACAACTTGGTTCTGTGATTCCTTTTCCTTTACACCTGTCAGAGGCACAGGTAGTGAATCCTGGTTGAGACAGAGTTGAGATTTATTTATTTATTAAATACCTGTATTTATTACTCTCATATCCCACTCTATTCAAAAGGCCCAGAGCAGCTACCAACAGAAAAACCCACAGAAGAACTGAACATTGTTTAAAAAAGAGTATTAGCTTACAGAATTTCTTAGTTAAAATTGTGTAGCCATCCAGTAGAATTAGGAATTATTCCTTTTGGGGAATGTTACATGTTAGAATCCAAACTCAATGGCCACGTATGGACAGTCAGTTTCTCCCAGAATAGTTGCTGCTCTCCTAAAAGGAACTACAAGCATACAGATGTTCAGGACTTTTGTCTTAGAGTAACAATGGCTTCTTTAGAAGAAAAACCATGAACAATCAGGATTAAATCTTTCCCAGTAGATTTTCTCCTGGAAGCGCTAATGTCTATTCATGTACTCTTCTAAAAGAAGCCACAGCACATTCCTCCAGTATCCTACTCTGCTTTGCTCCCATCCCCTCCCCACCATGCACTGCTGCCATTCTCTCTCCAGGCAGACTGAGGGATCCTGCAGAGCACATTCAGGTGTATGTATAGGGACCCCCTGGCTGCACTGTCAGGACAGCAAGCTTTCTGTCTGCAGGGACTCAACTTTCAAGCTTCTCTGGGTGAGAGTTTTCTACCAGGAAAGCAAACCTAAAAGGATGCTCCCAGATCATTTGAATGTGTATGCACAGGCAATGTTGACTTAAACCAGCGTAGCAAACATATCTAGCCCTGAACCCTGGATGACTGGTACAGGGCTAGTCCATGGACCTGATCCGGCATGTCTTCTGGCCCACAGGTCTTCCCAGCAGGACAAGAGGCAGTAATGTTAGTTGTTACAGCTCTGGACTTTAATCTGGATCTTCATCACCCCTAACTTCAACTATTTGCTTACTAAGCAATAACTTTTCAGGGACTGAAAATTCACTTTGCAATGTCAGGCAGTTTTAACCTTTATTGTTATCTAGACCGTGGATGTTTTAGTAGAATAGAAACAGAGAACTTAAGGCTAAAAAATAAATCCCTGTGGCTTGTTGTTCCTATTTGTTGCAGGCTAAAGTTTTATTTTGCTTAAGATCTTTAGAATGATTTTCAGTAATATTAGCTTAAAGAGCAGGGAAAGATTCTGTCTTAGTCTTTAAACTGAAAGAAAGAAAGAAATCTATATACTATACTTCAGTCTTGTCAATCTCAGCTACAGACTCAGGATGGAAACTTAGATTCTGCAAATAATAATGATTGTATTTTAACACAGTTATTTGCAAGCTTTTATTCAGGTATGCGTATTGACCCAGAAAATACCTGAAGGCTAAATAGCAAGAAATAATTAGAAATAAGTGGATTCTTAGGACATTTGTTGAGTCTAGTTTGTGGGTAGAGATGCAGAGAAGCAATACCAGAGGGGTGTTTGTGCTGGGTCAGTGAGACCACAGGAGCAGGATATTCTTTATGGAAATATAAAGTTTAAGATTTTCAAAAATGGGTATTTAATGTTAAGCACCTTTAAAAATCCTAACTCTAAATCTTTATTTAGACATTTAAATAAGTGGCTTGCTTTTCAAATGCACCAAGCTCCCAAGAGTTCCCATGCAGTATATTGCAAACATAACTTTAAACACCTATTGAGCAAGGTGTTTTTTCTCATCTTTTACTGAAAACTATACTGTAATACAACTCCTTTTTTATCATCTCCTGTCTTTTTTAACATATCTATCAATAGATTTTATGTTAGATTTAAGAACAAACTTTATCATATTTCCTTTGGCTGACATATGCTGTTTATCACTTTAAGTCGCAGAATTAGTAAAGAGGAAAGAAGTTCAGCAAAAACATCTCTCTTCCACCCTTATGACTTCCATAAAGGCAGTAAGACAAAATGCAGTGTGTCATATAAAAATGATCAAAATTTTCACTGCTTCTTAGCTTCTTGTTTTTATGATTCCCACTGCTTATTCTGAACAGGAGTTCGCATTGCCTCTTCACACAGTTTAATATAGTATGTGAAGGGTTTGTCCTCTGAAATTTCTAACCTTTCAATAGACTGTCCTCCTTCAGACAGACCCTAAATTGAGAAAGAGAAGAGATAACACTTAGGTAAATTAAGATATTTTTAGGGGATTACCCGTGGCTGGCAATGCTACTTTTCTCTTGATTTAAAATGCCATATCAGAAATTGGGCTGATACTAGAGCTTATGCTAACAATACTAGTTGGATTCAGAACGTGTTGCAAAAATAGATGTTGAATACTTTAAGATAAGTCTCCATGGACAGAATGTTATACTGCATCATTACTCAGTTTGTATTTCAAAAAGGATACCTAACATGATTCCAGATTCAAGTAAAAGGATATTCTGAAAAGGTTTAATGACTAACAAAGCAAAACCTTTCACATTTTGAAGATTTAGCAAACAGAATTTGAGAGTAAAGGGTTAAGGGCTAGCAAGGCTCAAGAGATTAAAGCAACCTGTAAAACAAACGTGTAAGTCTAGAGAGAGGGAAATGATTTGGCTTTGCTTAAGATTATGTAAGACAAAATAGTGTTGGGAGTTTTGAATATTAGCTATGGACTTTAATAATTTAAAGTAGAAAACATAATATATTCATAAAGCTGCAAGATATACGACTTCACAGCCAATTTAAGATTCATGCACTGTCTGACAAGATATGAGATGAATTAGCCAGTAATACAGAACAGCCAGATTAATAAAGAAGGGAATGTTTCTTTTGTTTTGTAAGCTCTAAGGCTGATTGATACTGTCACCTTCACACCACAGTGACATTGGTATCCTGGCAACAGGCAAATCCTCCTCAGACCCGCTGTCAGTTTGAGTGCATTGACGTTACCATATTGAGTTTCTGAAATACATAGGGCTCCAACCAGTCCTTTAGCCAATATGCCTGTCTTTCAGCCTTCTCCTATTCCTTCTGTGGGCTTCTGCCAGCTGGATGGAATTACCCAAGGGGTCAAAAACAGATGCCAGGCCCTCATCATCATCTAAATCCCACACTAGAACTGTGCAAGGTGACCATGCAGAGTAACCTTGTAGCAGCTCTGTGTGTGATGGGAGAGGTCTTATGTTTACACTGCTTTGGAGTGTGATGGAGGAAGTGGACCTTCAGCAATTGCCTCAGTACGCTGTTCAAAAGCAGAGAGTGCTGCTATACAATCCCTAATAATAATTTTGATTAGAAGGATTTATTAGGCATATCGTTATTTAGTAATAATCATGGCATGATTATGCAAATAAATCTCTGCACACTTATGGGTAATTAACAATTGTCTACATGTTAGAGAAATCTGCATGCTACTCTGACTACTAATAAATAACTGCACTGATTATGTGGATTTCCCATAACAAAGGAAAATCTTGAGAATATCAGTAATCACCATCAGGCCTTTCTCTCTGGGTGGCTGAACATGTTGGTGCTTCTGTGAATTTATGCAATAGATTTGGGAAGGAGGAAATAAAATAATATTTACTTGGTAGACATGACCATACAACATTTCAAACACCTATCCCCATCTGTTCCAGCATAGAAAAGGTTACTGAATCTCTATAGAGTATGCTTTCCTTACAGAAGCACAAAAGAAGCAAATGGAAGATAATGCTGATCTGATCCAAGAAGAATGTATATCAGAGAATGCAGATAACTCTACAGAAGAACCAACTGAAGGAGGGCCAGATGCAGATGGAGATGGAGAAGAAATGACTGATGGAATAGAGGAGGATTTTGATGAGGATGGCAGCAATGAACTGGTAAGAAATTAGCATGCCACATCTGTTTATACATTTAATGAATAACCATGGAAGTCCAAGCATCAAAATTGAATGAGGGTTATCAAAACTTGTTGATAACAGTACTTTGATGCAGAGTTCCACCTTATCTTTACACTTAAACTCTTACTAATTTATTAAGCATTTCAGGTAGGAAAGAAACATGGGTAGATTTAGATTTTTTAAAAGAAGGATACAATCCCACACCTTGCTCTGCTGATGGGAAGTCTCAGCCACTCCAGGGTGCCCCACAAGAGTGGAGTCTATGTGGAGGGATTGGGATGCAACCCCTTTTCTGCCAGGGTGAGAAGTTGGAGAGGCCCCAAGTGCCCGTCACCCAGTTCTCTAATTCTGAATCACACTGGTTTCTGCACCCTGAGCAGAGGTGGAGAGTGCCAGCAGCAGTGGCAGTGTTACCTATCATGGCTTGGGCTCCCTGCATTCCAGCTGCAACCACAGTGTAGGGATGGGCTGCAGCATATTTGAGTGAAGGGGGGAAAATGCAGAGCTAGCTCCATGCACCAGGCTGGCAGCCCCCAGAGATCTTGTGCCACAGGGGCTGCTGCAGCCGGTCTAGGGGGAACCCCTCACCCAGTGGCAGCAGCTGGAACTGTTGCAGGTAATGCCATCCTCTGTCAGCCTAAAATTTTCCCTGTCCCATTCTGCCCAGGGCACATTATACCTCTGTTCTAATCCCCACAACATCCCTCATTGCCATCACAGCCACAATAGATCTGGCTGACATGAAGCTGGGGACAGCCCAGGGGACCATTCCCTCCACCAGCCCCCATGGCCTCAATGAAGAGCCAGGCCCCTCCTCTCTACCCCATGGCAGGAATTGAAGGAATATGAGATTTCACCGGCACCCACCCTAGTAAGAAAGGGAGACTTGGAGAGAGAGAGAGTGTCCATGTACAAAATGAAAGCATATATTGCAATTTTATACACCTAAAACATAAATGTATCTGAATTTTAAATAATCTCCTTGGACAATGTAGTTAAGTAGTGTATTTTTATAAAATACCCCATTCTTTTTGGAAAAAAAGCTGAAGGGAGATTTTTCTTATCAACATATGTGCACCAAATTCTGCCCTCAGTCAAGCATAAACATCGTCCATTGCCTACTTCTGCAACCACCCTTGCAGTCAAAATGTTATCCCAAGAAGTATTTGGGATCAGCTTCTTAAACCACTTTTTAAGTTAAAGTTTCATATCATAAAGCCCAAATAATAACGATGAACTACCAAATCCTTCTCAAGGAGCATTAAAAAACATTTTGAAAGCCAAATTTATATTACATTTTTTCATGCCATATAAAGAAATCGATCTGATTTGTTTTTAGGGTGTCTATACATGTGCTCTAATGCATTCCATTTAAAACACATAAGAGCAGACTCAATTAATCGGATGCAAAAAATGCAGAAGTAGCATCAAGCAACACAGCTGATGCACTCCAAGGAGCAGGAGAATGAGACGGGAGAGGACTGAGAGAGATAAAGGGCAAAAAATAAAATAACTCCTAGCAACTAAGGATTCCTATACACATGCTCCGAGGCGGTGGGGGGGGAGGGTAGAGCAGGTCTTGGGAGCTGCTTTAATTGAAACACCACAACATCTCATGTATTTAGCACTTTAACTAAAGCTCATTCTATGAACATTAATTAAATGCATGTGTGCAGTTTAAAAGGGCCCGCCAACAGCAAAAAAAGCCCCAGTTAGGCTCCAGAGTGGTGAGAGACAAGTGGATGAAAGCCTGCCGTGCTCCCACTCCCCCAAAGCCCCCCAGACACCCCACAGCAGCCGCGGAGCCCCCCACCGACCCCCAGCACAGCCAGAGGCAAGTGGGACCCATGGTGGGAGGGGGTTAACCCCACACTGAGTGGGAGGAGGTGGCTGCATGGAGCCGGGCCAGGTCAAGCCCCGCACAGTCCCCTACTTTGGCAAGCCCCCCAGGGAGCCACGTGACCGAAGCCACACGAACAGGCTGCCCAAACAGGCGTGCTTGCTTGCTGGCACATGAGTTAGCGCAGAGTTCACGCAGGAGGGTGCGTGGGAGGGCCCAAGACCCTGCCTGCAAACTCCCCATGGTAGACAGTCCCAGCCGTAGCCAGCCTACCAGTGGCATGACATGGATGGGCACACGTCGCATCCCCAGGGTCCCCTCGGGCTCTGCGGCCCCCCCATCGGGCACCTCAGAGACGGCCACCCAGACGGAGCCCATGGTTCTGGGCTCCACGCAGATGGAGCCCCTGGCTCTTGGCTGCAGGGACTGCCATCCCTTTTCCAGGCTCTGGGGCCCAGGAACATGGCCACCTCCCTGTGTGGAGTCTGCTCCCTTTTGGGGTCTTTGGCACACCAGCTGGAGGAGCTCCAGGCCACAGTTCAGAGACTGCGTGCCATCAGGGACTGTGAGCAGATCGACTCCTACTGCCAGCCCTTCTCCCCCGGGAGCCGGAAGGTAGACCACCGTCTCCCTCCAGGACAAAGGAGGACTCCGGGACCTCCCACTCTGTCCAGTCAGGGGCATGGACCAAGGTGGTCAAGGGTCCTAAGGCCCACTGCACCGGAGCTTAGCAACAGATACGCATCTCTTGCTGCTCCAGCACAGCCTGCTGAGTTGCCAGCTCCCACAGGCAACACAGGCTCAACTGCAGCTACCGCCCCCACTCTCCCCAGGAGAAAACATAAGGTGTTTGTTGTGGGAGACTCCATCCTGAGGGGGACTGACGGGGCAATCTGCCGCCCTGACCCCTTAATCTGGGAAGTCTGCTGCTTCCCGGGGGCCCGCATCCGAGACATTGCGGAGAAGATCTCAAAGCTCCTCCGGCCCACAGACCACTACCCCACGCTCCTTATTCATGTGGGCACCAATGACACAGCTCAGAGCACTCCCAGCCAGGTCATGAGGCGCTACAGGGATTTGGGAGTGGGGCTAAAGGATCTGGGGGCACAGATGGTGTTCTCGTCAATCCTCCCAGTCTCGGGCTATGGGCTGAGGAGGGAGAGGAGGATCCATGTAGTCAACCAAAGACTGTGGTGCTGGTGTTATCGGGAAGGCTTTGGCTTCCATGACCACAGCCCGCTCTTTGGCGAGAGGCAGCGAGCTGCTGGGAAGAAATGGCCTCCACCTCTCTCCCCTGGGGAGGAGGCTCTTGTCAGCCAGACTGGCTGACCTGGTCCACTGGGCTTTAAACTAAGCCCATTGGGGGACGGGGGGACTACCACCACTGCTGGCCCGCTGATGGTTTTTAACACCGAAAAATGTAAGTTCTCCACCTTGGGAGGAAAAACCTGCAGCATCCTTATAGGCTCGGCAGTACTAAGCTGACTAGCACTATGGAAGAAAGAGACATGGGGGTCATGATTGACCACAAGATGGACATGCACCTTCAATAAATGCTGTGGCTAGTAAAGTGAGCAAAATGCTGGCTTGCGTCTATAGATGCTTCTTAAGCAAATCCCAGGACGTCATTCTCTCGTTGTACTCGGCCTCGGTGAAGCTGCAGCTGGAGTACTGCATCCAGTTTTGGGCTCCACAATTCAAAAAGGAATGGGAACCTATTCTTGGCCTATTTAAAAGGTCTTAATATGATGATTTCAACAATGCCGACGTCGACTCAAGTTGTGCAGGTAAATAAGAGGGATGAACTAAACCAGCAGTTGCAAAATTAACCGAAAAATTGGGTCAGGGAATATTTGCCTATCTCCTCTCACACACCAGGTATTGCATTCAGTTCAGTGCAGCAGTTTCAGGGCTCCAACCAAGAAATGAAATACTTAGGATAGACCCGTGTCAGCTTATTCCTAGGACTCAACAAACAGCTACCATGCAAAGGAGGTAAAGGTGTCAAGAGAGATTGCAACTGGAAGCTTCCAGTCTCCCTTCTTCATTTAGGCAAAAAATCCACCAGCCAAATATGAATCTTACTGAACTCTAGGAGCTGACCTTTTTAACCTTTACCTGCCCTGGACACCATCCAAAATAAACTAAACATTCCTAATTATCTCCTAATATTAAAAATATTTTTCTCTTCTTAAAATTTCAAACCTAAATTGTGCTGCCACAATAATGTGAGGAAAGCAACCCTCCCTCCGCCTCCCCCACCAAAAAAACACAAAAAAAGAGGCCGTTGCCAGTTTGGCCTAACAGAAAAATTCCCTTCCCAATCCCCAAAACTGGCAATTGCTCAGCTGCAACAGCATCATGGAAACACTCCCCCAAAATATCTCAGGTATAGGCAGAGACAGAGCAGGCCAACAGTGATAAGAGGATGAGAAGTTTTAATTAGGGAGATCTAATCAGTTCACATGGGCTGGCCATACAAGGCAGAGAAGCCTCCCTATTGTAATCCTATGTGCAGGGAAAGGCACAAAGAGGATCTCAGCTCAGCTTGATTGGGCATAGGCCACTCTTCTTAGGACCTGGCCATCTCCTTAGTGGTTTGACCAACCCTTCTCTGTTATGCTAAGATGGGAAAGAGAATTTTATTCTGTTCAGCTATATAATGTACTTTTTCACAGACTTAAGGAGCAAAGCTTTTAGCTACCTGCTTAACTCCGATCCTTCAACAGGACTGAAGCCAAAAATTTAAATTCTTGAAAATTCATTAATATAATTGCTCCTTTTTATTTTGTGTGGCATCTTTAAGTCCATGACAAAATACCACAGCCTACAAAGCCATAGAAGCAAATGAGGAGCTTCCCTTCAATTTGTTTGGTATTTATTTTATGTAATGCTAAGGTCCGCATAATACTTATAAAAGCAGAGAACTTTAAACTTCCTTTTGTGATGTGGCTTCTGTCTTACACATGTTCCCAAGTACCCTTTGCAGTGTATGTGGTAGCTGAGAGCATGCAAGGTACTGGAAAAGGTTCTGGAATTAGCAAATACAGCTTTTCTGTCACTTCATTGAC
Source organism: Crocodylus siamensis (assembly GCF_052110815.1). Classification (NCBI taxonomy): domain Eukaryota; kingdom Metazoa; phylum Chordata; order Crocodylia; family Crocodylidae; genus Crocodylus; species Crocodylus siamensis. The sequence continues at coordinate 210,861,265 of NC_143397.1, forward strand.
TTAGCAACTGAGGTAGCAAGCACAGTCCTATAATGTTTTTCTGTTATTTCTCTGAACTGGAGTTTCAAATAGTGTTAATCAATCGCTAAGGAAGCATAGGCTTAATATGAATGACTACTTATCATCACAATCCCTTTCTAAATAACAAAGGTGACAGCTAATTAATTACTTTACAGCCTGAGGTACTGTAGATTTTAAAAATAGCATTTTCTGGCAATGCCTAAACAAAATATTCACAAACTAATTAACTGCAATAAATTATATGCATGTGCATATCTACATTATATCGCCTAAGAAAAATACTTTCCATCAAGTTGTCAGCCAATCATAATAAATAATCATAATAAAATAATATCACAGTGATGGTTCAGTAGTTGTGCAGTCACTAGACCAGATTATGATCTCAGATATACCAGGGAAATTCCACTAATTTCAAATACTACAGATTTACAATGGTGTAAATCAGATAAGACTCTGGCCAAGTCTCCATAGCATTTGAAGGATGTATTATTACTGCATTATTCCAATTTTATTCTGGCATTACTCCACTGAGATCAGTGAAGTCAGAATGGAAAAAGGAGTAATGCAGTTATGAGTTAGGCCTTGAGTCTGGAAAGCTTTTTTTTAATTGTATCAAGTTTAAGAAATATAGATGTTTAAGGAAAATAAAAAACCTATTAGGACTGATTGCAGATTCACACTAACTGCACAGATAGAATCAGCTGAGATCAGTTGATTATTCCCTATCTCTTATTTACCCAAAGAACCTTCTCTCCCTATCTCTTAGACACTTTTCTGTTAGGTACAATGATTTCCTCCATATTGTCCTTTTTTTAATCTACATATTTCATTCCTGCATGCTAACCCTCTGTGGGTGCTTCTAAATGTGCCATTATGGGACAGCAATAAACTGCAGTGCATATTGCTCCACAATGTATTGCTCCTGGGAAGCTCCCAAGCATGTGTCTGCATGTGTACCCAAACTGCAGTACATTGAGCAGGGTCACAGCAGCCCTGGCTGTCAGGGGCCTGACAGGTCAGCTTGCCAGCCCAGGCCTGCTCAGACCAGGCTCAGTGAGCTGCAGAGGGGCTGGCTGGGTCACAAGGATGCTTCAGCATGGGGCTGACCAGCAGATAGTCCTGGCACTGAAGCACCCTTGTGTTAGGGTTACCATATTTCCAGTTCCAAAAAAGAGGGCACTTGCCCCCCCATATGGCTGTGGGGGAGCAGTGATATGCCAGTGCCCTGGCCCTGCCCATTCTCTCACCCCTTATTCCCAAGCCACAGCTCCTCCCAGCCCTGCTGCTGCCCCTCACTCCTGACCCACACACCCCAGCCCTACCAGTTCCCCTCACTCCCAACCCACAGTCCCCAATCCCTGCTGCTGCCCCTCCTGACCTGCAACCCCCTGGTGCTGCCAGTGCCCCACCTTCCCCAATTCACCCCCCACAAGGGACAGCTCTGCTGGCAGGTACCTGACCCCTCACACACACCCCTGCCACACACACACTGCACATACACAGCCAAGACAGTCCCCAAGCCCTGCCCTCCAACTCCTGCCCCACACAGACTTAATTGTATCCAGCTGCCAGGCCGCTCCCACCCACACCTGGCTACATGCTAGCCATGTGTATGTGCACCCTGCTCCCCCAGCCCCAAGCACCTCCTTGCTAGGGCAAGCTGGGAGGTGCCAGAAAAAATTCTGAAGCTGAGCTGAACAAAATCCTGGACGTTTGATCATATTTAAAAAAACTGCCTGGACCAAGATCGGAGGATCTAAAAACAGAACATGTTCAGGAAAACTCAGACATATTGTAACCCTTCTTTGTGCCCTAGCCAGCTGGTCAGTGTCTACATGTGCACTGCTGCGCACAAAAAACATGCAGAGTTTTAGTTTTATGTGCCTTAATAATGGTGCATGTGTAGACACTGAGACATTTATAGTGCAGTTAATTAGTCACTGAACAGTAAACATCTTGTACATGTGCAGCATGCAATACAATATGTGTATTGTACATATCCAGCCTAATTTCCTTTCTTGTTATTTTTCATATTTTTACTTTTTGTAAATGGAGACTCATTTGTGAGACATAGAGGAAACAGTAACTAAAATGCATAAGTTATTTTTTTCCTGCATATAGTTTCCTGCATACATGGAAAAAAAATCATTGTCATACGATTTCACAGAACTACTTCACAGTTAGGGCGGCTAGGAGCTGGAACCAACTTCCAAGGGAAGTGGTGCTGGCTCCTTCCCTGGGGATCTTTAAGAAGAGGCTTGATGCCTATCTGGCTGGACTCATTTGAGTCCAGTTTTTTTTTTTCTCCTGCCCAGGCAGGGGGTCGGACTTGAAGATCTACAAGGTCCCTGCTGACTCTACTTCTATGATTCTATTATTCTATGATTTAAGAATATCATTGTTTTAGCTTCCTTCATTGCAGCATAGTGCCATACACACTTACTTTTAAAATATACCCAATTGAATAAATATTTAATATACACTATGCCAATTCTGCTTTAAAAATTAGGTCTATTTCGGTATATTTACCATGGTATATTTACTACCATGATGCAAAACCCATTTAAACCAATAGAACATCCCACCTACTTTGAGAGGCCTAACATGAATTCTTGTCCCTACTGATGGTTATAATAAAAATTACTTTTTAGCAAACCTGTATGGAACCTTGAATATTTAAGTTTACTTTCATTATTTTGAATATGAATTCAAAAGAGGGAGTAATTTATATTGAAAAGAACCAATCTAATGGGCATGTTAGGAAGTCATACATAGCTTAGGTCTTGTATTTGCATATCTCAAGCAGTATATGAAGAATTTGATCTAATGTATTTCACACTCCAGCCACTTAAACTGGAATTTCATATATGCTTTAAGGATTATAAGCCAAATTCTTCTCTTGATTACATCAATGCAGGCTACACTCAGGGGCAGATCCAGAGGGGGCACAGTGGTGTGCACACCTTCCCTCCATCCTTTGAGTCTGTGTCATGGGAGAAGCAGTCAAGGACTTCTTTTTAAGTTCCTGAAGGAAATAAGAATTTCCTTGCTCCTGTCCCATCCATGGCATGTCCCTTCCCTGCCTATTCACCTCCTGCCTTGCCTGCTGCTGTCACTGTCCCCACTGTCCCTGATGTCTTAGGGATAAGGAGACTCCACAGCCTCTCCTGACCCACTCTGGCTGGGCTCTATGGTGAGCTGGGCTCAGTAGAAGACAGCAGTAATGGTGGGCAGGCCAGCCCAATGCTCCCTGCTAGCTTGGGAGTAGCCACACACCCACTTACCTCTACACCTGCTATCCCTGGCCAATTCTGGATTCCTGTACAAAGCTGCTAGAGTGGGGCAGGAGTGACTTAAGAGCGTCCTCCCACTCCCAGACAGCAGAGAGCAGTGGCCATGAGAGGCAGGGAAGCCAGGGGGAATGGCATAAGCAGTGGAAGTGGGGGGCTAACAGGGCTTAGCCTCCCCAAATGTGGTGCAGCAGTAGGCCACAAAGCAGCCCAGCTATGGGCTTCTGGTGGATGCAGCAGGAGTGGAGAAGGACACATGACAAGCTGTGAGGGAGGGAGTGGGCTGGGGCTGGGGCTGGGGCAGGTGCTACACAGCCAGAGCGGGGTGCAGGACTGAACCATGAGTGGCTCATTCAGGGGATGTGACTCATCCTACTACATGCAGTCTGGGAGGGCTTGAGGGGGCGCGTGCTCCCAGATCTGCATGGTGCGGGGTAGGCTGCAGGATGGGCTGGGGTTCTGTCGGGGTCTTCCCGCCAGGAAGGTTGGGCTACTCTGTGTTTGGGGCAGGCGGCAGCAGCACTGGGGGTGGGGGTGTTCTGAGGGGGCTACAGCCACCCCAAAATTCTCTGTAAGCCCCCCAACCCCTCCCTCCCAACACCAGCACCACCCACCCTGAGTGCAACACAGCCTAACCTCCCTGCTGAGAAGAGCCTGGACCCAGCCCCCAGCCCACCCTCCCCCCATGTGCATAATTTCATAGTTTCATAGTAGGTAGGGTCAGAAAGGACCTAAGCAGATCATCAAGTCTGACCCCCTGCCATGGCAAGAAAGAGTACTGGGGTCAAACGACCCCAGCAAGGGGTCTAGCCTCCTCTTAAAGATCCCCAGGGTAGGAGCCAGCACCACTTCTCTTGGAAGTTGGTTCCAGATCCTAGCCGCCCTGACAGTGAAGTAGCACCTCCTGATATCTCGTCTGAAAGATCTCAGGCACACGGCCCCCATGCCTTACTGAGGCTGTGGGAGCTGCCAACTCCTCCCCATGCTGGGCACCCCCCCGACAAGACATTCATGGCTCCATCCTGTGCCCTACCCCAACATGCAGGGCTTACCCTTGCCCCAAACCTACTCCCTCTCTCACCACCATGGGGGAGGAGGGTGAGATCAAGGCCCCAGTGGTTAGGGCAGGAGCAGGGGCTGGGGTGAGTGGGTTCTGCCTGTGTCCCACTCCATCCTTCATTGCTGGGGCCTTGATCTTCCTACCTCTTCCCCCACAGACATACCTGCTGGAGGGGATGCATGTGCATTGTCAGCCCACCCCCTTCACCTTTCAAATAATTTTTTCTCCCTCTGCCTGTGGGTAATGTAGAGAAGAGAATGTGCTCCTGAGCACAGAGGGGAAGGGAATGAGGAAGGGAACATTCTTACCTGGCTGGAGACACATAGGCTGGGGGCAGACATTATACATAAGCCAAATGAAGTAGTCAGAAACTGGAATAAACCTTGCACACAGCTTCACTCTCCCCACCCTGGGGAGGAGGAGGGGGAAGAGTTCCACTCCAGCACTGAACAGTTCCCCCCTCCACACCCCATGGTGAGTAAGAGCAGGAGAAAGAGTCCCCCTCTGGGGCCTGGCAGCCATGCACAGAGATCCCCTCTCAGCCCTGTGGTATTGGGGGATGGGAGGAGGAGGGGAAAGAGAGCCCCAGAGAACTGAACAGAGACCTCCCCTGCCCCACAGGAGAGGGGGAAAGGCAAGAGTCCTCCTCTGAGGCTGGGCACCCCCACCCAGAACCCCCCTCCCCACCCCATGCCAGCGGGGAGGGGGCAAAGGAGAAGGAGGAGGAAAGGCAAGAGTTCCCCTCCAGCACCACACAAAGCTCTCCTGCCCACCACCAGGTATGAGGGAGAGGGAGGTGGGGGAAGAGTCCCCCTCTAAGGGGACTAGATTGCTCCTGACAGTAAGGGAGCCGCTGGGATGGGCAGAGCTCCCCTCCTCACCCCCGCCCAGCCACAGGTGTCTGGCTACACTCCTTCTTCCCTTACCCTCCACACTCCGCATGCCAAGGTAAAGGTTTAAACCCCTACTCAGGCTTGCCAGGGCCTGGCCATGCCCCACCACCTCGTCTCAGCTCACCTTCCCCATGAAAGGGAAGGGAGAGCTGCTCTAGCACCCTTAGGCTTCTCACCTGAACCACTGCAGGCACATGCCTGCATTTCTGAAATGAAAAGGGACAATGTGTTCATTTGCAAACCAGTTTAATTTTTGCAGGTTAGACTAACCTGCAAAGATTGAATCAATTCAGGCTCATACTTTTTGAATGTTTGTTTCTAGTCTCTAAGCCCCATGCTGCTGCTCCTGCTGTATGCCTGCCTGATAGGAGAGGGGAGCTGGGAGCAGCTGGAACAGTCTCCCCTGAACCCAACCTTTGCAAAATCCTGAATCCACTTCTGGCCACACTGGCTACATCTACATGAGTGGCAGACTGTATAGTTGTTACTGCTCAGATATTTAGTACTTGCATAATCAAGTACTAAATGACTGTGCAGTAACCAGCATTACTGTGCAGTAGCAACCCCACATGTTTTTTTTCTAATGCTACTGCACAGTAGCAGTGAGCTGTGCAATAGCTCATTATTAGCTTTCTGGTACAGTTAGTACCTCACCCCACCAACACTACTGCACAGTAGTGCCTTATGTAGACATGGCCATTGACTCCAATATAATCTTCCTCATTGAAGTTCTATTGCTATAATGAATGGAAACAATAAAATTTGCCCCTCCACAAGCATTAGCAGTTTCACTCACAGGTTTGCAGTATGTTTTTATATTGTGCTCATTTGCTTAGAAAGCATTGCTTCAACAGATAAAATGCTGAGTCAAAATCTTTTATCAAAAGGATCTTTTTTCATGTCAGGAGAAAATTTAGTAGGATAATTTCCCTGTTGTACTGAACACTTTGGACTTTGCTGAATTCTTTTTTTCAGTATCAGAGGAGCACGAAGCTCTTCATTCCTGAGACAAATGAATAGGTAAAAGGTTGTGTTCGCTTGATGAATATCAGTGTAAGATGTTTGTACTTGAGCAAGCTAAGAAAGTCATTAGCAGCAGTATACCTGACAGATACTAATGTGATGTACCTTCTAAAGCTGTGGTAAATCTAATAACCTTTGACTGAAAAAAAAATGGAAAAGGTAGTAAAAGTATGTCATGAAATCAGAAATTGCAAGAAATTTCCTGACATGCCCATTTTATATTTAATATATGCAATAGCACAGTAGACTTGCTTATTGTTCACATTGTTATATAAATGAGTCATTGGAAAAGCCTCGCCATCTTCACATTTCTTTGGCAGTCACTCAGTGGTAGACTTCCTAAACACTGCTCAGGGGTTAAACCATGTAACTCTTTTTTGCATTCTCCTACATACTGCATTAGGCATTTGCACAAGCTGCAAGTATTTGTGTCAACTATATCCTTTAGCAGTTCTGAATGCCTGAAATTACACATCTGGAAAGCATATGAGATAAGAAAAGTAAATTAGTAGCTCTTTTCCCTATTTACCTTCTATGCTTTTTCTCTATATAGGAATCAATACCAAAATTTTCTTAAAACATCAAAATTTAAAACAGTATGAATGACTTAACAGGCTTCTAGACCCATATCTGGAAAACACACTTACACCACACAGCACAATGGAGAAAACTAAAACTTTTAGCATGAAAATCCATCCCAAAATGGGGTACATTTTTTAAAAACTCCCTTTCCAATCATGGAATTTAAGAAATCCCTGACATTTCTATTCTTATCAATAGGGCTAGGGACAGACATTCAAAAAGTCTGAGCCTGAATTGATTCAATCTTTGCAGGTTAGTCTAACCTGCCTAGGTTGAAGCAATTTGCAACAGACATTCCCTCTGGACTGAAAAAATGAAGTTGTGGGGTGCTAGAACAGGCCTCCCTTCCCTTCTTCAGTGCTAAGCTGAGGGGAGGTGGCCAGACCCCGGCAGAATGCTCTGATTAGGAAGGGCTTTAAGTCCCCACCCTAGCTGCACAGTCCCAGGCTTTTCCCCGCTCACTGCTCAAGGGATGGAAGTGTTGCCAGACCCCAGGCCCTGGCTAGCACTCTGAGGCAAAGAGGGGAGGGGGAGGGAAGACTGTGTGCAGTGCATGCATCTGTTGATGATACGGAGCTCTTTTCAATTTCCCTCTCCCTGCTTCTTCATACTGTCTGTAGCAAACCTGACAGGCAGGAAGCTAATAACACAGTATTTAGCAGCCCATGAAGAAAGCAAAGGCTCTCTCATTAGTTCAAGCTCTTCCTAAACAGCTTTTTCCAAGAAAGGAGTAGAGGGACATTACCAGCTGACCTGATGATTAGCTCCAAAAGGCCCTAATGGACCTCTCTGCCTTTGTCCTATCTGCCTTTGTCCTGTTGCAGTGAAATTGGAGACATACATACACAGACATCTCTCAGCATTAGCTAGCATACCACATGCTGGCTGGGGTCTGTGGGAGATGGGAGGGAGGGAGCAGGGGGATCCCTGCTTGAGCAGCAAGTGGCAATGGGAGCGTGGGGGAGGCAGAAGCAAAGCAAACTCTGCTGTGCCTGCAGTCTCCGCTGGAGCTGTGGCTAGGAAACAGAGGGGCAGGAGTAGCTCTACCCTCTATAGCAGACAGCCCAGCTCAGCTCAGGGCTGCAAAGCTGGGGGACTCTGGTTTAACTTAAACCAGCAAGAGGTCTGGGATAGACATTGCATAAACTGGTTTGACCCAAATCAGTTAAGTCTGATACTACATTCAACCAGGTTTACTTTAAACCAGTTTCAGCCATTTTGAAACTGATTTATGTGCACTGAATTTCTGTTCTGTTACAGGTTTAAACCAGTTTCTGATCACTTAAACCAGTTTATGTGTAATGTGTGTCCCTAGCCTAGGAGAACTAGCAGATATACCTACAATAACGGAATAAAAATAAAGGCCTTACCCTGGGCATGTCTACACATGAGTTCTGATGAGCGTTAGCCTATTATAATGTGCATTAAAGAAATTTAAAATGTGCTTTTAGTTAATGTGCATTAAAATAGACTAATGCACATTAAGTGTCATTTAGAAACCATGGGCATTTATAGATGTGCTCCAGGAGGCAGGGGAGGGTGGAGCTTTAATTAGTGCAGCTCCAAGAGCCAGGTTAATTAAAAGCAGCCAAAGCATCACATGTATCAGTGTCTCTACAGTGGAAAGTATAGTTCATTGAATGAGCTTTGGTCTAAAATACCCTGCCATCTTTTTTCTGTGTGGGGACACTGATACATGTGGCACTGGAGTCTGCTGCAGCACTGTAATTACCATGTTCCAGCAGACTTGATTAATCAAGTCTGCTCTGATACACTGGAATTACAGCACATCGCAGCAGCCTCCGTTGATAGGAGCTCTATGCTCTTTAGTTAATGTGCATTAAGACAAGCTAATGTGCATTTTCCTAATACCACACAATAGAGGTAGTAGATTGAATTGCACATTAACTAAAGTGCATTAATGCACATGTAGATTCACCCTTTTTACTTCTCTCCTCAGGAAAACTCTCTGCTCATTGATTTTGCCTCTCCTGCATTTGTAATATTTATTTACCTGTCAGAATATTTTTCAAGCACATACAGCCAGTTAGCACTGAGTTAATTTCAGTTCTCAAAATGTGATTCTTCTCCTACAGACACTTCATGTCACTGAAGGTTACTCTTGTTTTATGGCAGTCAGATTCAGTAAATCTGTTCTAATTACTGAAGTCATTAAAGTCATAGCAGTTTACCACAGATGAGTATATGGCCCATGAAAGTGCAGTATAAACCCAAAAATGAATGCCAAAAAAACTCAATGCAGGTAAAATAAATCCTTTTGCTTCTACTTTAATCTTGAAGTAGTAAGCACAGTCTAAAGACATGGTGATACTAAGTAGTATAAATGCCACTAGTGGCTTGCAATGAAATGATTGACTACATGTATTGAGGTTTAGAGATGAACTGTGCCTTATACTATTATGAGGTATGGATTCCCACTGAAGTTGAAAGAAACCACTCACATATTGCAGCTGTTAAAATTGGACATTCCCTTTCTGAGGAAATAAAATTACAGAAAAGGTCAAGAGAAGATTAAGAAACACCTGGCACAATCTCCTGGTATTTAGATGCCTCCTGAAAGAATTAATGAATTGCTAAAACCCAATACCATGCCAGGGCAATCCAAACTACATTTAATTGCCAACCATACAAGCTGTATAGAAAACCAGATAATGTTTGGAATTTTTAGACTGACAGAAATTTGGCTACAAGCTTTTTTGAAATACTAGCATGGGTGACATCTTGACAATATGTTTGATGCGTCAAAGCTACTCTGATTACTCCTGTGCCACTTCAGCATGATGTTAATATTTTTTTTCAGAAATTGCCTATATAACTTGTGACATTGCTCTGGGAGATAACTCAATTAGCTGTCTGTGCTGTTGGTTAATCTTTCAGGTATCCACAAGTCAATCTATCATTAGTGAGGATGTTTATTTAGATTCTGGGTTCTTTGTTTTGATTTAGGGGGATTTATAGTAATTTTTGTTTTTGACAGGTCCCTATTTTTAACTTTTCCTGTTAAGAAATAACAAATGATTTCACGCCTGTCATAGCATTCAAGATTTTTGAAATATCAAATATTTCATTTTCATTGCCTATTTTTAAAACTTCCAAAAACATAACTTAAAAATCAGTTCTGACTGCTACATTCCCATATGTTACCATAGCAGACAGGTTCAGGGATAAAATATTCCCACAGACTGATCAAATCAAGCCAAATACTTCCTACACGCAATGCTAGAATGACTGAGACAAAATCACCTTGGTGAAATGTCATTGACTCTCTAGTGCCCTATATTTCTAGTCTTACTATGCCAATTCCAGTCCAGATAAAAATCGGTGGTAACTGCACAGGTGTTACACTGATGAAAAAAGAATCAAATCCAAATTGTTTGCCTGTAATGCAGAACTAGACACTTAACACTCTCTAGCTGAACATACTTTAATGCAAGAATCAAGCATTAATCACAAATTATTTATTTTTCATTTTCTCAAAAAATAGACATGAAGTTTTTAACTCTTAATTTGTGAAGGTGACAGAGGCTTTATAGCTGTTCTAAGTAATTCATTGAACATGATGTAAATATTACAGATCTAAGTTGAATTACTCTTGATTTACATTACTTTAAGATTTCATAGATTTCATAGACATTAGGGCTGGAAGGGACCTCGGGAGATCATCGAGTCCAGCCCCCTGCCCAAAGGGCAGGAAGTCAGCTGGGGTCATAGGATCCCAGCAAGATAAGCATCCAATTTACTCTTGAAGGTGTTCAATGTAGGTGCTTGAACCACCTCCGCTGGCAGACTGTTCCAGACCTTGGGGGCTCGGACAGTAAAGAAATTCTTCCTTATGTCCAGCCTAAAACGGTCTTGCAGGAGTTTGTGACCGTTCGACCTCGTCATCCCTTGGGGCGCTCTGGTGAACAGACGTTCCCCCAGATCCTGGTGGTCACCCCTGATAAACTTATAGGTGGCCATCAGATCACCCCTGAGCCTGCGCTTTTCCAGGCTAAAGAGCCCCATAGCTCTCAGCCTGTCATCGTAAGATCTGTTTTCCTGACCTCTGATCATGCGCGTGGCTCTCCTCTGGACTCTCTCAAGCTTCTCCACATCCTTTTTGAATTGTGGAGCCCAAAACTGGACACAGTACTCCAGCTGTGGCCTCACCAAGGCCGAGTACAAGGGGAGAATGACGTCACGGGATTTGTTCAAGAAGCATCTATGGATGCACGCCAGCATTTTGGTCACTTTACTAGCCGCAGCATCGCATTGCAGGCTCATGTTCATCTTGTGGTCAATGATGACCCCCAAGTCTCTTTCTTCTGTAGTGCTATCCAACGTAGCACTGCCGAGCCTATAAGGGTGCTGCAGGTTTTTCCTCCCAGGGTGAAGAACCTTGCATTTATCAGTGTTAAACACCATGAGGTTCTCGTCTGCCCATTTGCTGAGCTTGTCCAGGTCAGCCTGGATCACCCGCCTATCTTCTGGCGTGGATGCTTTGCCCCAAAGTTTGGTGTCATCGGCGAACTTGGCCAGTCCACCCCGACTCCAATGTCCACATCGTTAATGAAGATGTTGAACAGTATGGGTCCCAGGACAGAGCCTTGAGGGACCCCACTGGTCACAGGGCACCATGATGAGTGACTGCCATCAATCACAACCCTCTGGGTCCGACCACGAAGCCAATTTCCCAGCCAGCAGATCGTGGTGGAGCCAAGGCCACAACTGGGCAGTTTGGCCAAGAGGTGATCATAGGATACCAGATCAAAAGCTTTTTTGAAGTCAAGATATATGACATCAAGAATTGTGTTTGCTTTCTACAGGATCAGAACTAAATCTGGTTTTGAATTAATTCTCCCACGCTTATTTATGGCAGGAGTGGCCAACCTTCAACACACATGCCACAGGTAGCATTGGCAGCCTCTGTGAGTTTGGGGAAAAGACAAGCAGCACATTGGCAGGCAGGGCAGGAAGCAGGAAGCAGAGCATCCGATTGGGCTGGGAGCAGAGGGAAAGAAGCAGGAAGCAAAACAGCAGATTGGGCAGGGGGCAGAAAGAAGAGCAGTAGATCTGGCAGAAGGGGTTGAAGTGGTACTTGGGGGGGAGCACAACTAATTTGTGGCACACCTGTCAAAAATGTTGGCCCCCAATGATTTATGGCATTTCTTCCCAAGCCATATAGAGTGAAAGAGGCATAACAGAAGCAGGGTTAGCCCTGATACTGCAGAGGCAGTCCAAGTTGGGGGCACAGGACAGGGAATGCTCTGCAGCCAGAATGGGATACCAAGACATTTTTTTAAATGCTGCCCATCCTCTCTGCATTTGGCTAAGCATTCAAGCATTTCAACTTCAGCTAAACCAAAGAATTTCCAGATTAGATTAAGCAACCAGCACACATTGCACATTTTTTCTAATGTGTCAGTCTTTGCAAATAAATAGCTTGAGTTCCCCCAGAAAATATTTATTTCATAGGCTTTATCAATATGCTTGAGACTCAAGAATGCTGAATAATAAATCATCCAAGGGACCATTATTTCTTCACGCTATGTCTGTAAATCAGAAAGTGTCTTCATGAGACTAGATTTGAGTAAATGCTGAAAATTTGAAAGGGTGTTATTTTTCTGTATAAGATGGCAAAAATTATAAACTTTCTTTTTATCCCTCTCAATACCAGTCCCAAAGCTGCAGCAGTTAGTGGCCCATTTATACCAAAAGGTCTTAGTTTATGGAGAAAATATAAATGTTACTTAGATGATTTTCTGCATGGTTAATACCGTAACATGAAAGGCAGATTGAATTTATCAGCATGCAGACATTTATAGACGTCCGAAAGGGAAATAACTTATAAGATGTTAGAACTCTGGTTCCCATAAATACAAAAAAGCAACCTGTTAAAAATAAAATAACAGGCTCAGCCTGCCAAAATCATGATTTGGAGGTTAATCAAATTCCATTTTAGCCAACCTATTATGCTGATTTGCACAGTGGAAGTTCCCAGTATGTTGTTGTTATTGATCACTACAAAACACAGTAAATTTCCACCTTACTTTTCAAACATGGAATAAGGTACATTTCCTGCCCCAAAAAGCACAGAATTTAAGTCAACTTTCCTCTTCCTCCCAACTAAGGAAGTTCATCCTAATGTCTTACAGAGATATTTAAAGTGCCTGAACTCCATAGACAGACTCACCATCTCTGCCCATTGCCATTTGCCCTAGAGTTTATCAACAGAGTAAGATGAGTTTCTAGAAGCAGTGTATTTTAAGAAAGAGAATTTGTCAAAAAAGAAATAGAAGACTATTCTATTCCAAGGGCTACAGAGAGCTACATAAACTATCTTAGAATCCAGTCCTGCTTCCATTGAATTCAACTGAACTTTTTCCTGTGGACTTTGATGGGAGCGTATTAGGTTCTTTAAGCTCAATTGGATGTCATGATACAAGTCCAAGTGAGGAAAGCCAACACTAGGTCACAATGCAGGTGTATGTGCATGGATCTGCTTCACTACGCACTGTAAGAAAAGATTATAGAATTACAAAGTTGGAAGAGATATCAAGCGACACTGATTCCACCCTGTTCCTCATGATACTTTTATTCATTAAGAACAGGTCTTTGCAAAGTCTGAAAGATGTGGAGCACATTACCAGTTCTAATCAAATACTTATAAGCAATAACAAACAAAAGATCAAACATACTAGGCACATCTACATGAGATGCTACATTGCCATAGTGATGAGCTACAGTGACGTAACTCATTTCTACAGCGATGTAGTGTTGGCAGGCTCTAACAGTGACACCATCCCTACTGGGCAGTAGCAATGAGTATAGTATTTTCCTGCCTTTTTTTATTTTAATTAATTCGTCCATAGCAGTACTGCCACCATCTGAAATGCCTTCATCAATACGCTTTCTTGTTACTGTGCCATACCTCCTCCCCCTCCCCCCCACTCCCTTCTCTTCCTTGGGCCTCCCTCGATCTTGCTACTTGAACCTCTGTGAAATAACACCACTTTATGTCAACTTCCTCCCTCAGTTTCCTTCCCTCTTGTCTTCTCATGTCATATTTTTCTACCTCTCTAATTTGTTCTTTATATTGGGCTAGAAAATGTCTCATTGATTGGAATGGACCAGCCTCAAGCTCATTGCTATCAATTTATTTTCTCCCCCATCCTTCCCACCCCCTCAACCCCTCCCCCTGCTCCTTCCTTTTCCTCTGATATGTTTTGGAACTCATAGTAAGACTGGGGAGTTGAACAGATGCCTTCCTTATAACTAATTCAAGCTAGTTCTCTGTCTTTTACTTTCATAAACCCCTATGTTCAATCAGACGATAAAAACTAAAATTAAAAGTGTCGACATATTGAGTGGCCTTAGGGTAGAATTTTCAGCAGTTCTTTATAGTTTAAACCCTACATTCAGTGCTACTCCCTTGGCATTGGTAGGACTGGAACTCTTGCCTTTAGCATTAATGCTAATTGTATTACTCCCTTCCACTGGGGAATCCTTGCTCCTCACATCAAGCAGAGGTTAAATCAGCTGAAGTTTTATTTTATAACTTTTTGACAGCATTTGCCAACTTAAAATTATCTCATTTTCAACATTCTGTAAAACTAAGGTTCATACAGCTGAGCTGGCTGGAACACCATTAGAAAGACAGACCCAGAGCCTGAATGCTATCACAGACAGTCATATAACTCCTGGCATTTGGCATGGCATGTGCTTATGTTCAAGGTTCAAGAAACACTGAGGCATCAGCACATTTACTGCTTCTGTGAAGCTGAGTTGCTCTCAACTTTCATAGATTTCAGAGAATGTTGAGGGCAAGACTTGAGTCCATAATGCACTGGCCTGCTTTAGAATAACTCGCACCCTTTGCCCATTTTACTGTTCTCAAAAAAAAACCAACACTTTTCTTGTAAAAGAAAAAGGTATAATGTTATTGTATTACATATCTATATCTATGTATGTATATATATATATGTGTGTGTGTATACACACACATATAGTAAAATAATATCTGAAAGAGTAATATAGAAAAGCCACATCCTGTAGGCCTTAACTAACGGTAGCAATACTGAAATTGATTGTGACTATATTGCATATGGTTGAGGACCTCCGTGGCCAGCCCTATGAGGAGAGGCTGGGGGACCTGAATCTCTTCAGTCTCTGCAAGAGGAGACTGAGGGGGGATCTTGTGGCTGCCTACAACCTTATCAGGGGCCAGCAGCAGGGACTTGGGGAAAGTCTGTTCACCAGGGCTCCCCTTGGAGTCACCAGGAACAATGGCCACAAGCTGAGGGAGGATAGGTTTAGGTTAGATATTAGGAAGAACTACTTCACGGTAAGGGTGGCCAGAGCCTGAAATAGGCTTCCCAGAGAGGTGGTGCTCTCACCTTCCCTGGAGATCTTCAAGAGGAGACTGGATAGGCACCTGGCTGGGGTCTTATGACCCCTCCCACCCCCCGTGCTCCTTCCTGCCCACGGCAGGGGGTCGGACTAGATGATCTGTCTAGGTCCCTTCTGACTCATTGATTCTATGATTCTGTGATTTAAAAACTAACCAAAGAATGGTGTTTATAAAGAAACTCACTGATAAAACAATTTAGAAACCGTAACTAGAGGGCATACAGACTTAAAACATTGTTATCTCTTTTGCCAAAGGTTTTCATTTAGGTTTCAGAAAATTTGGGTAAGGAGACTGAAGCAAAACGGTGCCAGGGAATATGTTCATGGACAAAGCAAACAGCACTTCAGTTTTTAAGATAATAAACAAAAGAGCTACCAAACTGCATAGTAGATGTCTTGAAAAAATAAAGGACTGAACTGATCCTATCAGGATGTGAATTGTTCATTTCAGGGAGTCAGGTTATAGTATTTCAAACCAGTTGTTAGGATCACTTAGGTAGAAGTCAAGATTTTATAAGTGTGGAAGTTCACAATCACATTTACTGATTAGCACCCTAAGGTATCACCTGCTGAAATATTTGTGTGTCAAAGTGGAGAAGGGAAGCTTAAATAATATTCTTATCCATGGATTAATGAAATAAATAAAAATGGTGATGTGCCTCACATTTTCTCGTTTTCGTTGGTGAATTTGTAGAACACTGACAGACAAAGAGAAAGAATGAATCATGTCAGTACAAAAACCAGGTTGGAAAGGACAAGTATTTGTTTTTCCCAAAGAGTAAAACACACGTTCCCATATGTAGTGAGAGCTAACAATGCATATCAATTACACTTGTGTACACAAAACAGAGAGAATTTTTTTTTAAAGTTTCCAACATTAATTAATATATGATTAGAAGAAAGTACAAAATGTAATCATGCTCCAACATCTAAGAGAAACTTTAAAGAAAATGCATATGCTTCATTTCATTCTCCATGTTATATTTGGCAACTTTAAAATCCTTCTTAACCAGTGTGTGCAATGAATATTCCCTCACTTCCTCCTAACAAATGGTTTTGCATTAAAAACTGCTGTAATTTTCTTTGTTACATTCTATGTATATGTTACAAATGCCAATCCCTTCAATTACATTTGGTTTCACTTGCTTTTATCAGCTGAGCTGGGATTTTATAATTTACAGAATTCAAAGAGACACTCCATTAAATATACAACTTTGTTACTTAAATTAAGACTTCATGTTTTTAAGTAAAGAGAGAAGATGCTGTTCAACCAATTAATAATCCTTGCAACCATGCAACGTGTTGAGGCTTACAGCAAAGTAGTGTGCTTTGATAATGCTCAGCATTTAATTTTTAAATATCATTATATGTTTTTACTATGCATTTCCTTCACAACAAGTGGGTTTTAATACAATGAGAGGGATGTAAAAAGAAGGAGGGGAAAAAAGGCCTGGATAAACATAGACATGATACAATGATGCTTCAGAGACACATAACTCAATCTTAACTCATCTTTCTGCCTGAATAAAATGGTTTACAGAAAGCAAGGCCTACTATCTTGAACTAGGGAGTGATTTTTTTCTTGTTTTAGTAATCAGAAAGAGAAAAATTACTGGACCATCATGGTCAGACCAGGATAAAACCACTAAACTTTACTCCAGTGGGAGAACCAGAGAACATCCTATAGAGCAGGGGTTGGCAATGTTTTGGGGCAGGGTGCCAAAAATACCCGCAACCTTGACTTGTAAAATGTTGTGTGCCAGGGACAGCCATAAGGTACCTGATCCTTGTGGCAGTGCATCCGCAGTCCGTTCCCCACTGTCCACCCCAAGGCACCCACTGCCAGCAACAAGCCCTGGTGCAGTCATTTGAAGCCTCCTGGCTGCCTGCCACAGCCTGCCTGCCTGGGCTCTGGGCAGGCCCCTGGGCTAGGGTCAGACATTACACATAAACTGCTTTAAGTCATCAGAAATGGTTTAAACCTGTGACAGAAAAGGCAGTCAGTGCACATAAACCAGTTTGAAAATGGCTGAAACTGATTTGAGATGAACCCATTGTCAACGCATAGTGGGTCCATGCAGGTGCATGTGCACCCCCTGAGATTGGCAATGCACCCCCTGTGATCGGCGGCTGCTGATGCTGCCAGTGGCACCTGTGGGCAGCCACCACTCGCCACCTCCCTACCCCCACCACTGACACTGGCAGCAGCCTGCCTGCATTGATCACGGATCTCTAGCAGTGTCTATGGGTGGTCGCTGACAACTGGTCAGCACTTACCACCCCCCCCCCCACTGCTGACACCACTGTGGCCGCCTGCGGGAGCTCTCCGCTCACCACCACTATGCCCCCACTGCCGCCGCCACCACCGCCACCTGCAGGTGGTCACTGTGCCCCCTCAGCCTCCGGGGGCATGTGTCGTTCATGGATAAACTTGGTTGAATGTAGTATCAGACTTCATTGATTTGGGTCAAACCAGTTTATGCAATGATTATCCCAGACCCCCTGCTGATTTAGGTTAAATCCAATTCCCTCAGCAACCCAGCATGCTCTCTGGGCTGGGCTGGGCAGGGCTCTCTGCTCCATAGCAGAGCTGGCCTCTTCCCTCTTCTCCCTGGCTGGAGCTCCAGCAAAGACTGGCAGACGCAGCAGGGTCTGCCTGGCTTCCCCCTACCCTCCTCTGCCCTCTTTTACCATTCACTGCTTTAAAAAAGAGCCCTTCGTCCTCTCTCCCACAGCATGGACTGCAGCCAGCATGTGGTATGCTAGCTAATGTTGTGTAAGGCAAATAGAACAGCGTCTGCTTAGTGCTTTTTGGAGCTAATCAATAGCTCCACTGGTAATGTCCCTCCATTCCTTCCTTTGAAAAAGGCTGTTTAAGAAGAGCTTGAAGTAATGAGTGAGTCTTTGTTTTCTGATGGGGTGCTAAATGTTAATAACAGAGCTGATAAATGCTCTGTTACTAAGGGGGAGAGGCACTCCTCCCTAATGAGAGCATCATGCTCTGATATGCACGTTTGGGGTTGCCTACACCTGTTATAGGTTTATCTGATTTACTCCGTGATTTCTTTTTTGAGTTGGGCATAGTTTGAAGCCAGTAGATTCTACCAGGTAATGCAACTCTTTCATTTTCTATGGAGTTTTATATTAACATCCAGTTTTGATCTTGCATATGTATTCATATTATAGCAAGGTAAAATTTATCCTTAGATTTATAGATTGTTAGGAGCTGGAAGGGACCTTGCAGATCATCATGTCCAGCCCCTCTGCTCTAGGCAGGAAGACAACTGGGGTTAGGTGACTGAAGCGAGGTGACTGTCCAGTCTCTTCTTGAAAATCTCCAGGGTAGGTGATTGCACCACCTCTGGAGGGAGTTTATTCCACAGTCTGGACACCCTGACTGTGAAGTAGTTTTTCCTGGTATTAAGCCCATAGCGGCCTTCCAGGAGTTTGTATCCATTGGTCCTGGTCTTTCCTGGAGGTGCCCCAGTGAACACATAAATTAGGTTTACTTGATACAGTTTGAATCTTGTTGAAAAAACTGGAGAGATGATACCATAACTGTAAGAGCAGTAGTGGTCCTGAAAAGCTAAAATGCAATGTTATGATTAACTAGAATCCCTCCAATATCTAGCATGTAAAAGGCCAACTATGTAGAAAAAAAGAGGAGCAAAACAGAAAAGGCAAATGAGTTTAACTGGAAAATGAGCCAATAAATACCTCATAATATCTTTGCAGTTTCCCCAGGGATATTATCATGCTTAGGACCATATGTACTATTTGTTTCTTGGACATTATTTATGCAGCTCTATGTTAAGTTGGGTCATCCCATTTTTCTACACAGTATCTTCAAACCATGCTTTTTGAGTTAGTTTTCCCTTATAGCCATATCAAATGTAAACCATATTCCTACCTTCAATGTAATTCAGTCTCATCCTTGTTGTGTCAGGGTGTTTTTATATATATAACTGGAAGGAAATGAAAAGATTAGAAAAAACATTAGTCATCATGAGATTTTTTTTAATATCAGCACAGTTACTATGAAGCCAGTAGATAAATTACACACTATTCAGCAGAAAGAAATAGAATAAAATTAGTATTATATTGCAGGAGATTAATCATTGCCCTAGGTTACTGTCATTTTGGAGAAAAAAGAAGCTTGACTATCTTAGATTTTAACCTTCCTTCCCAGGCTTTAAGAGAAAGAGGCAAATAAGATGCCTTTATGAAGAAAGAAAACACATGATTTTTTATTTTTCCGGTGAGGTTGGTAAATTTTTACCATTGTTTTTAAGTGACAACAAGATAGTATTCATGATTTAGATCCAGAAGGCTAGCAGTAATGTTTCATAATAGTAACCTAATGAAGCATTTTTTAATGTTACTGACAGGTAAATGCCTGGAAGGTTTACGGCAGGAAAATAGCTTCCATAAATAATTTGAAAATCTGTCTCTCTTCTTCCATGGATAATTATTGCCTTTATACATACATAATGTGCCAGTGATACAAGGTGAAGAAAAGGCTAGAAAAGGAGAACTGTCTATGTGGCTAACAGGAAGTACATTGGAACTGCAGGGCTTTCTCTCTCTCTCTCTCTCTCTCTCTTTCACAAGATTTATAACTGCTTAAGAGCCATTAGGCTCAAGGGGAGGATTGAAAATTCTTTTCATGTTGTTAAATCTATCTAGGGATTTGGTACTAAAATGGGAAAATATGAAGGTTCTCTCCATGCCTGTGGAGAATAATGGCTTTAAATTATCATCTTAACTCAGAACAGAGATACACATCCACAAGGATGAATGGAACTGTAAGTCCTTCCCCCAACACTGTTTCACCAATACAGGAAACATTCTGTGACCTTTTGACTGTAAAGGGAGAATTAAATTATGATATAAGGGGTGACAACCATCAGAGGGGATTGTGCTCTTAGTAGTAGGACTAGTGAAAAAAAGTTTTTATTTAAGCTTTTTAAAACTTTGTTTATTAAATGTAAATGTTTACAAAACATGTTTGCTTTTCTCTAATTATGCAACAGAAACATAGGGGGCCACATGTAGTATACTTGGAATGTCTTTAGAATCAATATAATATTGCAAGTATGACATTCCATTATGGCACAGATAAGAAGCAATCTTTTACTCCCTGCCGGCTGTTGAAATTATTCTACAATTCTTAGCATAGTACCATTGAAGAAAGTATACTTTCTTCTGGAGACAGGTGGTTATTTAATTCTGGGTGTGTCTACAAATGCAATTAGTGCACTTAAATTTCTCCCAGGCACATCATTTGAATGTGAACCCAGGAGCAATTAAATCTGGAGCAGTCAGCTCCAGAGTTTATTCATGCACGTGTAGAGCAAGATCAGAGCAGCCGCAGCCCAAGGCTGCTCCCCCCACAGTTCCATGTGCTGTGACGGGGCTGACTGGGGCATTAAAGAGCTTCAGTGTGGGCCAGCCTCTGCACTAAAACACCTTCATGCCCCAGCCAGCCCAGGAAGCATCAACATGTGTGCTGCTGCAAGGTTTTTTATTCTGCAGCAGGATAGTACTTGTATTTACAGGTACTATCTTGCTGATTGTACTTGTATTTACAGGTACTATCTTGCCGTAGAGTAAATTAGTTTACTGCAGCCTAATAGATACACATGTGTAGATGCAAGACATTTAGTGCACAACTTATTAGTCAACTTCACAGTAAACATCTTGTGTAGAGGCACCCTCTGTGTAATTAATTCTGGGCAGTGTATTCTAATTTAGGAATATTATGGTTTTAGCTATCTATAGTAAGAGTTATGTGGCTTTCTTTTTAGCTCACAAACTTATTAAGTAGGTATCTAAGTCAGATTGATTGTGTTGAATGACAAGACAAAATAAGGAAAATAAAGTGGTCATAGACTTCCTTTTTTCTTCCCTGACAGTTTGTCCTGGTTTATCTTTGATGTGGTTTTGAACAAAGCCCAGATCTTCATACTAAAGCAAGAATTTTATTTCTCAGTTTCTACAGATCAAGTGATGAGATGTCATGTGTGATCCGTCTGGAGGCTGAGGAGAGAAACTCTGACTTCCCCTAAACACAGAGAAAAATCTGAACTGCAGTTTCTTATTAGCTAACAACACGTTTGATCCAATTTGTATGAAACTCAATTTACTTATTAAAATGGACATTATGGTTCAAATATTAGAAATTCCATTTCTTATATGTTCTAAGCTGTACAATTGTCAGATTTTTATGGTTTAGATTGTAAATGTGTTTTTCTCTGGCTATTAATTGGTATTATTTTTTTAATTTTGATGTCTTAAAGGCCAGTGTACTGTATGATACTAATATGAAGGACATATTTAAGAGGTGTGGGAGACACTGTATACAAATGTATATTTGTAAAAGCTATTTTTATGATTAGCATGTTTTACTGTTTATCATATCTAAAGTCAGGTGATATTGCACTTCTCTGTTTACAGCTTAATTCAAACAATATCATGTTATGACCTGAGTTATGATCAAATGTTGTATTTTCATTACTTGAATTATTATATTCGTAATTTTAAATAATTATGTTTATGTGAAGGGATACTGTTGAAGGAAAAAGTGATAGTTCTGTCTATTCATGGACCATTTCACTGTAACTGCTAAGACGTGCAAGTATGTCAAATATTAGATCATTCTTTGATAAACAGTAAATTGGATCCACTTGCTAATCCCTTTTTCAGACAAACCCTCTGGGTGATGCCATAGATTGGCACAGTTGTTATACATGTATCTGTTTATATCTCAAGACAGCTTGTTTTAAATTATGGAGAAGTTTGTGCCAATGCATGTCCCATTAAAACTGTATTCCAGAGAGGTAAATATTTTTAATGTTACCAATTTTTGAAACCTTCCAAATTAGTTTTAAAAATGTTTCTTTCACATTCAGTCAATAGAGTCTTTCCATTTCTGAACCTTTCAAGCAGTCTCCAAATGCTTGAAGTTGGAATAATTCATTTTCACAAAGGCTGTAAGAGAATTCAATATATAATTTCTTAATAAACAATAGTTCCTTCCAAACAACATTGATGCATTTTCATTCAGATATGTTTTAATACATTTAAGCTATGTAAAGTGCGTAAGTGATTGCTTATTCTGTAATCATTTCTGATGGTACAAAAAGATATCCACATCTTTATGTGATATAGATAAGAATAAGCTTGCTTATTCTTGTTGTCATTTCTGATGGTATGAAAAGATATCCACATCTTTATATGATATAGATAAACAACATTTTATGCAGGAGAGGGATGTCTGTCTAACATAGGTCTCATAGGGTGGCTATACAAGAGCAACAAGGCTGCTCCATGCTGCAGTTAAAGTGTCTTCTGTATCATCATCCCTGCTCTTAAAAATAGCAATAGGGGCACTTTAACTAAAGCTCATTCAATGAACTTTGGTTAAAGCACCCCTGCCACCATTTTTAAGCATGGGGATTGTGATACATGAGACTCTCCAGGTGCTATAATTAAAGCAGCTCTCGGAGCCACTCTAATTAAAGTGCCCCCCAACACACACACACTTCTGAAGCACGTGTATAAACACCCATATAGACATTCACTTTCTCCTGCAAGAGTCACTACTTTCCAAGAGAAACCACAAGTGGACAGATGTTCAGGCTTTTTCTCCCAGAGTGAAAATGGTTGCTCCAAGAGAAAAATAACTTGTGAACAAGTAGCATTAAATCAATCCTAGAAGGGTTTCTCCTGGAAGACTGAATGTCTCTACATGCTGTACATCTCATAAGAAAGAAGGAAAGACTTAAAACTAATCACATATAGGAAAGACAGGAGAAAGATGAGCAATTAAGAACTTCATCCAAGTAAGTGAAGCTTAGACATAATTGAATAAAAGTGGATTAAAGAAGTGTGATTTTAACTGATATGCACATCCCTCAGTATTGGAAGTTTAATGAACCAATCACAAAAGGACCATATATTCAGTTCTTTCAACCACTGTCCATAGGAGTTGATCAAAAGTATATTGAAGCCAATGAAATACACTACCATTGTGTTTCAATATATTTTGGATTAGACCCATTTGATAGGTAAATGATGATGACCTTACAAGAAAGAAATGGTAGACATATGCAAAAGATCCATCCTGACTGACTTTAGGTAGGAAGTAATAGTCCTCATCTATTGGTTAGGGAAAGTAAACATACATGAGCCATTAACTATGCAGTAGACTAATTAGCTGCACAATAAACATCTTAGCATCTACGCATGCATCCTTATTAGGCTGGAGTAAACTAATTTACTCCACAGCAGGATAGTACTTGCAAATACAAGTACTGTCCTACTGTGTAGTAAAAACTCAGCAATGTATATGTAGATGCTGCCCTGGCAGACTAGGGCATAAGGGTGCTTCAGGGAAGGGACTGCCTGCTGGCTAGCACCATGCTGAAGCACCCTCATGCACCAGCCAGCCCCTCTGCAGCACATTGAGCCATGGGGAGCAGCCCCAGGCTGACAGGCTGACCCACGTTCCTCCCCCCTCCCCCCGGGCCTCCTATCAGCTAAGGTTGCTCCATGTGTTTTGCTCCATGCGTTGCTCCTGGCTCAATGTGCTGTGGTCCCTGGTGCTTGTTCAAGAGGCAATAAACTCCAAAGTGTATTGCTTCACTTTAACTGCATGTGTAGACACACCTACAGTCTATAAATGCACAGGGAATCTATGCCAGTATAAGAATATGCTTCTCAGTAATCCTGGGATAAATTCAGGGTTACTTCCCTGTAGTCATTAGAGTTATGCCAGCTCAAGTGAGAGTGGAATTGAGAAAAATAGCATGAGTAATTACTACTCATCATAAGGGATGTGTCAGGAACTGCTATAGGTGACAATCCCAGAAAACCAAAGCAGAAATGTTACTAATTGTAATTTTAACCCAAGAAAACTATTAATATGGCAATCACTGATATATTTTAAAGATATATTTATTCATTTTTTGTTGTTATTCAAGTTTACAATAATATTGGTGGGAAATATAATGTCATTTAATATACACAAATGTAAGTTATGCCCATTGTTTAGCTACAAAAATATAACAATAAATATCATTGTATTTAGTTAACATTAAAAATAATTCTAGTAATTCAGTTAGGAGTAGAGAAGAGCTGGGGGGCATTCTGAAATCATGAAGCTTATGTGATCTTAGTAGATTGATTATGATAATTGTGTTAGTAGTTATATAATGTTATAGCTCCATGTTAGAGATCTGGTCTGAATGAGCCATCCCAACTCTGTTCCAGTGAACTGTACTGTACTGCGTTAGATGTTTACAGTATTCCTTACCATTCTACCATCCCTAGATAGTATTTACAGGAATGATTTCACAGTCCCAACCATCACTGCTGTTCTGCACTATGATTTTATTCCTGGAAGTGTTTTTCAGGCAGAGCAACATCTAAGATGAGACCTAGAGATACTATTCATTTGCAAGCCATGGATTTGTTGCACTGTCTAAACTACTCTCGCATCAAGCTTTCTTAATAGCACATGTGATTGAAATCACTGAAGAGATGGTGGTAGTTTAAATAGAACTTGATGCTTCATTGCCCTCCGTATATACAGTAAACTATATACAGTTGGCTGAAGTCACAAACACTTGGTTTCCTAGTTTCTTTTGCATTACTCATTTTTTGGCAATACTGAAGAGCCAGTAAACATAAAGGAACAAATTCTCATTTATACTAATGTTCCTTTGCACCCTCTGGCTACTTAAAAATAGGTGCAGATGTAATTTACAATTGCTATAAGGCAGCTTTATGTTCTGATGTACTTCGCAGGGGGCTATTTTAAATTAGAGTCAAGCCCGTAATATTCAGCTCGAAGGGCCAATATACCCAGAAATGAACAGTGTGTCTCAATCTGTCATTTTTAAATATTTATCTTATAGACATCACTGCATAGTCATAAAAAGAAGATATTTGTAGCTGTATTTATCTGGAGCCACTTTAACATGCAGTGATCATTTATGGTAACTGGAGGTGAGTGAGGTTAAAATATCTACTACTGTTGTAAAGCTGGGACTCAAAGTCAATATGACTACTGAATAATAAGCTTTTGCAGCTCACTTGTATACAATTCTAACTCAAGATCCTAAACTAACTTATTTTCTCCTTAGGCCTACATCATAAGGCTCTTTCACAGATCTTGCTCTTTCAATCTGTGCAGTTGCATGAATGGAAAAGATTTCTTAAATAAGTTTTACAGCTTGCTCAAGAGGAAAAGATTTTTACTTTTGTAAATTCTTGTATTATGTACGGTTGTTGGTTTGGTTTAGGTTCTGTGTATAATTGCTTTTAGTTCCAGAAATAAAAACCAAATCATTGTATTAAAACTATGTAGATAGCTATAACCTTGTAAGCAGTGGTATTTTTTAATAGGCAGTATTGAAAGGTAAAGTTTAAACCATTCAAAGTTTTGCCCATGTATACCTGTGTAATGGTTCATGATGGCTTTCTTTAAAATGCTGTAACATAATTTTTACATGTCTGTAAATAAATATTTTCTCTGATTTATGCACTAATCCAGTTTTGTAATTTGTGCTGCCAGATTGTGAGTCCAGAGAATCTTTAGGGTTAGAGAGAGGACATTTCCCTTCCTTACTGAGAAATAGCATTTAATATTGTAAAATATTATTGTGTAGCCAAAAGCAGGAAGAGTGATAAACAAATCACTATCTTATATATCATTTTATTTGATCACTCAATGCATTCATAGCCCTACCTGCATGTTTGCTTATATTTGCACTGCAAACTTGAGAGACTCAATTATGAAGAGTCCCACAAAACCAATAGCATAGTTAGACCCTAGGTGTCTATAGAAATTAAAAATCTATATACTTTCATAGAAGTAGTAGTAGTTTATTAACAGCTTTCACCAAAGCAATACAATAAAATTGTAGAGATTTAGATTAGACATCCGTAAGAACTACTTCACAGTCAGGGCGGCTAGGATCTGGAACCAACTTCCAAGGGAAGTGGTGCTGGCTCCTACCCTGGGGGTCTTTGAGAGGAAGCTTGATGCCTACCTAGCTCGGATCATTTGAGCCCATTCTTTTTCTTTTTTTTTCTCCTGCCCTGGCAGGGGGTCAGACCTGAAGATCTATAAGGTCCCTTCCGACCCTACTTCTATGATTCTATGATTCTATGAAAATGAACAATGAAAGTTATATATCATATCATTTATAATTTTTGCTAAACTCGTACAGTAAGATCATCCATTCTACCAGTTCACACAAAATTAAACTGGAACCTAGTATATGATGATATAAAAGAAAAGATAAAATGAAGCAGTGGACAGTAAAATAAAACAGAAGAATTATATTTGTTTTCATCCCTTATTCTTTGTGCAAGTAAAGCAAATATACTTAAGGAATATAGGAACAGACTTCAAATTGTTATCATATAGATATGTAAAATAACAAAATCATTTGCATCTAGACTTCATAGACCCCCAAGGGAGTTTTTGACACCTAGACAGATTAAATTTGTGGAAGAAACTGACAATACCATCAATGGATAAAGTTTTCTTACAATTAATCATTACTTACTGCTCAAATACAGCATCTAGGGTGTGCTATGGAACTGGTGATGCCCTGTCCAATAGCTCACCAACTAAGACATAATAAGGATGTTTGCTTGCTCCACTACTTTTTAATTTTTTCTTGAATGATCTAAAACAGGTGCTAACAGGGAATCAATTCCACATACCCAAGATGATACTTTAATAGGAAATGTTAACATTTCCATACACTCTATTCATCTTATAGATACTTTTATATACTACACAGGAATTATTGTTATTGTTATTTATTACAACAGTATAAATATAGTTGAATAATAACTTTTATTACAGCTTACTGTTTACTGCATGACATCAGATATATTTTTCTGTTCATATACCTTTTCACTTATAGAATATTTTTCAGTTCAGGACACTTTGCTACAGACAAGTTGAAAATTTAGTCCTAATGTTTCTACAGTTATACTAAAATTTAGCTGCAAGATATAAGGAGTAAAAGATAGGAAGCGAGACTGTAATCAGAATGATGTAATCTAATGTGACATCTCATTTCCTATATTATTTTTTTCAAAAATTGTTTTTTAATGCTGTAGCTAAGAAAAATTTCCTAGTAGCTTCGTAAAACCTACAAAAGTATTAATATTTATATGTTGAATGCGGTTGCCTGTCCTATTTGAGTCGGAAAACCATCTTTCAATCCCATCCTGCCACAGATGATATAATTGAAATAATGGCCCCACTGAAGTCAATTTCAAAACTCTCATTGCCTTCCATGAAGGGAGTAAATGTCATCTCCAAAGAATTTCCTTTTTCCACAGTCAAGAAAATTGACAAGATTCTCTTAAAATTTAAATAGCAAATATCCCTGAAAGAGATTCTGATGATGATTAAATCAGTTAACTTCATTGTCTATCTAGATCTTTTACTGCATGCATTACCAATGACCAGACTGATCATTTTAAGTCTTCCATCAAAGAGTGTCTGACACCATTCAGTCATGCTGAAGTTAGAGCATCAGTGGGCCTCTGCAGTTGCATATCAAAGCATAACCTGTCTGTGATATTACAAGCAGAACAAGTCTAATAACTTTTCTCATTTTCTTGGGGAAAGGGAATTGAAGTTGATAACCAAGTGTTCATTTTTCAGTATATGGCGTATTGGCATTTTTACATATTTGATATTTAAAACCAAACATATTGAAAGTGTGATTTACTAAATTAAATAATATGAGGCTTTAAATTCCAATGTATTACTGATGCAAAGAAACCTTTTGGATCCTCTCCAAAGAAACATTTCAGTTGCATGGACATTAGAGGTAAAGGAAGTAGAATCTTTGATCTGTGATACTTTTAGGAAATAAATTGATTATGAAATTGATTACAATCCTTATATAGGTTTATATGAGCTTTTCTTAAGTATTAGTAGAATCTTTCATCTTTGCTGTTGAACTCAGTAGAATACTGTAGAATGTAATAGAATCTCCTAGGCTAGGGACAGACATTACACATAAACTGGTTTAAGTGATCAGAAACTGGTTTAAACCTGTAACAGAAAAGAAGTTCAGTGCACATAAACCTATTTCAAAATGGTTGAAATTGGTTTAAGATAAATTTGGTTGAATGTAGTATCAGACTTAACTGATTTGGGTCAAACCAGTTTATGCAATTTTTGTCCAAGACCCCTTGCTGGTTTAAGTTAAACCAGAGTCCCCGAGCTTTGTAGCCCTGGGCTGGGCTGGGCTGTCTGCTCTACAGAGCAGAGCTGCTCCTGCCCCTCTGCTTCTTAACCAGAGCTCCAGCGGAGACTGCAGGCACAGCAGAGTTTGCCTTGCTTCTGCCTTCCCCATGCCCCCCTCGCCACTCCCTGCTCAAGCAGGGATCCCCCCACTTCCTCCCTCCCATCTCCCACAGCACAGACCCCAGCCAGCATGTGGTATCCTAGCTAATGCTGAGAGGTGTCTGTGTATGTTTGCCTCCCATTTCACTGCAACAGGACAAAGGCAGTTAGAACAAAGCAGGCAGGACAGTGTCCAATAGGGCTTTTTGGAGCTCATCACCAGGTCAGCTGGTAATGTCCCTCCATTCCTTTCTTGGAAAAAGCTGTTTAAGAAGAGCTTGAACTAACGAGAGAGCCTTTTGTTTCCTTCATGGGCTGCTAAATGCTGTTTTATCAGCTTCCTGCTGGCTCCCTTGCCTGTCAGGTTTGCTGCAGTCATTATGAAGAAGCAGGAAGAGGGAGATTGAAAAGAGCTCCATATTATCAACAGATGCATCCACTGCACACAGTCTTCCCTCCACCACCACCCCCTTTGCCTCAGAGTGCTAGCTGGGGCTCCCACCCCTTGAGTAGCCAGTGGAGAAATGCCTAGGACCATGCAGGCAGACCTCCCTAATGAGAGAGTCCTGCCAGGGCCTGGCAATGCCCCCACTCAGCTCAGCTCCATGTAGAAGGGAAGGGAAAGCTGCTTTAGCACCGCCCCCCCCCCCACAACTTCTATCCTGGGCTACTGCAGGCATGTGAGTGAATTTCCCCAGTCCAGAGAGGTTCAAACCAGTTCAGCCTAGCCAGGTTAGACTAACCTACAAAGATTGAATCCACTCAGGCTCAGGCTTCTTGAATGTCTGTCCCTAGCCCTATTGTTGCTGTAGAATTCTTTGGAATGCCTCAAAATAAACTATTGAAAGGCATTCATTCTTTCTTAAATTATGTAGGGTTTCAGCATCATCCTATTAGATATCTGTAGAACCAGATTCATTTAATCCCTATTGAATTGGCCCACATTGGTGTGGATCTTGTGAGGGAGTATCTTGAGTGGCTGGATCCCAGTAAATCAGCTGGTCTGGAACTAGCACCCTGTAAAGGAACTAGCAGACATCATAGCACAGCCACTGGAGAGGATATTTGAGAACTCATGGTGCTCGGGGAAGTACCTGAAGATTGGAAGAGGGCCAATGTGGTACCCATCTTCAAGAAAGGGAGGAAAGAAGACCTGGGAAACTACAGGCCAATCAGTTTGACCCCAATCCCTGGGAAGATTTTGGAAAAAATTATCAAAGAAACCATTCTTGACAGGCTAACAGAGGACAACATTCTGAGGGATAGCTAACACGGGTGTGTTGCAGGTAGGTCTTGCTTGACCAATCTCATTTCTTTTTATGACCAGGTGACGTATCACCTTGACAAAAGGGAAGAGGTTGATGTCATATATTTGGACTTTAAAAAAGCATTTGACTTGGTGTCCTATGATGTTCTCATGGAAAAATTGGGCAACTGCAGCCTGGACTACTTCAAAGTACGATGGCTGAGCAACTGGCTCCATGGTCGGACCCAGAGAATGGTAGTTGATAGAACCAAATCAACTAGTGATGTCCCCCAAGGCTCTGTTCTTCGACCTGCACTCTTTAATATCCTCATGAATGATCTGGACACTACTGTCAAAAGCGGACTGGCCAAGTTCACTAACGACACCCAACTTTGGGGAAGAGTCTCCACACTTGACGATAGGCCGGTCATCCAGGCTGACCTTGATAGGCTTGCAAGGTGGGTAGATGAAAACCTTATGGCATTCAATACAGATAAATGCAAGGTGCTCCACCTCAGAAATAAAAACCCGCACCCCAGTTATAGGCTCAGCAATACTACACTCATTAGCACCATGACCGAAAGAGACTTGGGGGTCATAATTGATCACAAGATGAATAGGAGCCACCAATGCGATACTGCAGATGACAAAGCATACAAAATTCTGGCTTGCATCTACCGATGCATTTTGAGCAAGACCCAGGATGTCATCCTCCCCCTGTACTCAGCCCTAGTTTGGCTGCAGCTGGAGTACAGCATCCAATTCTGGGCTCCACAATTTAGTAAAGATGTAGAGAAGCTTGAAAGAGTCCAGAGGAGAGCCACGCACATGATCAAAGGACAGGAGAATAGGCCTTATGAAGAGATACTGTGAGCTACAGGACTCTTCAGCCTGGAGAAGTGCAAGCTCAGGGGTGATTTTGTGGCAGCCTATATGTACATAAGGGGTATGCATCAAGATCTAAGGGAACACCTGTTTACCAGAGCACCCCAGGGGATGACAAGTCCAACAGTCACAAACTCATGCAAGACTATTTTAGACTGGACATAAGGAAAAACTTCTTTACTGTCTGAGCCCCTAAGGTCTGGAACAGACTCCCCCTAGAGGTGGTGCAAGCACCTACTTTGGACTCTTTCAAGAAACATTTGCACGTTTATCTTGCTGGGATCCTTTGACCCCAGCTGACTTCCTGCCCCTTGGGCAGGGGGCTGGACTCGATGATCTTAGGAGGTCCCTTCCAGCCCTAATGTCTATGAAATCTATGAAATCCGTGAATTCTGTAAGCCTGGTTCATAGTGGGGGTCCTAATCCCAGGAAAGCCACCCAGGCATACCCAACAAGCACTAGAAACACCAGTTGACATGGTTCTATTCCTGCATTAATGGAAAAGAAGGTCCCCTATGCTTCTGTTGATTACTTTTACCTGTCAGTAGGTATGTCTGCTTTGCCCAGTTTTTGCAGCATAGAATCTCTTTCTCAGCTAGTCCATCCTATGATCAAAGATGTCATTACTGCTGTGAGAAAAGGTTTCAAACACCAAGTATAACCAGCACAGTTTGACTGTTTAATAAGTACTGCACAACATAGTGCAGTTTGGAACATTTCTCATTAATGACACATTTAAGATGCATAGATAGAAGGAAACTGAAAGTGTAGAATTTTGCCTATACAAGTATATTTCATTTTTATGATCTTTGCCCTCATTATGAGTAGGTCTGAGAAACTGATAAAAAACCCATCGAGTAAACGTTCAAGTAAAATCACCAAGGCTAGAGAAAATAAATGATTTTTGGCTAGTGGCATAATTAACTCGTTAGACACAAAAAAGACTGAATGATTTTCACTGACATGCTCTGCAGTTGCTATAGTAATAAACTGTCTACTTATTCAAAGAAAAATGATCATTTCTTATTTCTGTCTTTAAGTAAGAGAATAACTAACTCAGAACTATCATATCATTGTGTTTTAAGGGACAAAACATATACAAACTACTCCCTCTCTCCCCACCCACCCCAGAAAAATCATTCTAGTCACATTTCAAAACTTTACAATATTAGCTTGGATAATGCTACTTAGGTAATTTGTGAAGTAAACATACAATTAAACATACTAGTAAACACACGAACACACTATTTTAAGCAAATGACAACATATTATGCATAATAAATGTTTGACTGTGAGGATGTACCTGTACAAAATGTGTTCCTGTGGGGGTATTCTCTTTAGTCAATCAATAATTATGAAGTTTGCTAATCAGTCAGCAGTAGTTAATGATGCAGAAAAAAATTGAACTCATCCCAAGGATGATTCCACTGCTGTCAATACAGATGACGTGACTTCAGTAGCTACATTAACTGTATTCTTAAGTATAAACCATAGTGCTGAACTGTTGGGAGATATCCTGTGCCTAATATCTTGCTAAATGAAAAGTATTATTACTATGAATTGTTGTAGCTGTTAATTTTATTGCTACGCTGTTACATTGTCAGGGAGTTTTCTTCAGCTTTATGCCAGGCTTCACTTAATATTGCAGTAAATGATTTTGTTTCCAGGGGGATTAGGTGATGATTACATGTCCAGAAACATTCACATCAAATACATGAGCAGTGACTTTGCCTCCTATTAAACCTTGACCAAGGTGGTGGAAGAAGAAAGAGGTAATACCCATAGGGAGAAGCTTTCAGGAGCCCTGTGGGGACCCTGCCCTGAAATATTACTCCCTCCTGCCAATCAGCTGATTGGCAGAAGGGGGCATTCTTCTGCAGTGGGACCCTTTCCAGAAAGGTTTCCCCTTATGGCAGAATGCCTCCACCACCCTCGCACTGCTCTGGGTCAGCCCAGAGCGGTACAGAACAAAGCAGGTGACTATGACCCAGTGGCAAGGCTCCTGGGGCCTTGTCATTGCAACTGAGTGCTAGTCCCTCTCCCCACACTCCTCCAGGTCAGCCTCAGGGAGTACCAAAACCAGAAGAGATCCCACCGTGGAAGAATGGTCCCCATCCGATCAGCTGACTGGCAGGATTAGGGGGACATTCTCCTGGGGCTGGAGCCCTCCCAGACCTATCTGTGGCAGCCGCTGCTTTTCAGAACCTGTCACTTGACAGCAAGCCCCTCTGAGGGGCTCCAATAAGGGTCAGGATGTTCCAGAGAGTAGGCCTCTATTTGCCCCTGCCTATAGAGCTTGCCTATGAAGCTCTCTAGCCAGGCAGCTGGAAGATGCACATGTTCCAGCTCCTGAACATTTTTTCTCACTGGTAGAAATGAACATCTGCACACAGCCTGAATCAGTAAGAGCAGAGATTTGACCAAGATCTTTTATATTGGCATCTTAAGTGCCCTAACTCCCTGATGATTCAGGGCCTTGTTGTACATTAATTTTAGGCAGCCCCTAAAGCTCTTTAATCCCGGGATTGTCCACGCATTAGACCTAAAATTAGTTTTAAGCACACTTTGGGCAGCTTAAAGTTACCACTTGGGCAGCTTAAACCTGCCATTCCAGGGCAGGTTTAAAACCGATCAATGTTACCTGTCTTGTATTCCATTAAGGTGTGGCCATTCCCCACAGATGATCAACCCAAGTTGCAGTCCTCCAGCATCCCAGGATGCAGTGTCCCCTCCCCCATCCTCCTGTTTTGTGCAGACAAACTTTCTATCCCCTGAACTCTACTGTCCAGGTCCAAGAGTGAAGTCAAATTGGGGGTGGGGAGAAACAAGGAGCTGGACAGGGTCCCCATGGGGCAGGGACAGTAGCTCCCCCAAAAGTACCTTCTTTCTCTTCTCCCACCTCCCAGCCACTGTGGGAAGCATGACCAGCACCCCCCAATCCCAAATCCCAATTTATTAAAGCATGAGACCTTCTTAATTTAGTTAATCTTTACTTCTTCTTTTGTTTTTAACCTCTTTCTTTTTTATCCTTCAGTGGCTGACTTCATTTTACCACACTTTCCCCCAAGCCCATTTCCTGTCCACATCCTATTTTAGTACCCACCCCCATATAAATCTCTATCTCCCATCCTTATGTCCCCTCCCCCGCTACCCCCGCCCATCTCTCACATACCACCACCTACAGCAGGAAGAGAAGCCTGTCCTGGCTCACCAGCCCTATAGTGACATCTCACAGCTGTAACTCCTACTCATCAACCCTCTAGGGGCAAGTCACAGCTGTGCACATGGGGGGAAGTCAGAGAACAATTTTAGCCTTAAGGTATGACTGCTACCAACATTTGAGCAGCTCAAACGGAAATGTTTAACAAGACCCTCAGTAGTCCTACTCCTCTGGGTTTTCATGGACAAAATGGGTAAAGTGGATTTGGGCTGTTGACATGTTTTAGATGCTAACCTCCAGGGCTGGATTCAAGAACAAGGATCCCTGGAGGCATGTGGCTCTTGATAGGAAGGTATTGCCTAATTTTTTGTGATTATTTTAGGTTTTTGAATAATTATTAGTAGATTAATATAATATGCAAAATATACTAGTTCAAGTAACTGATCCAAGCTCCTAGACTAATTTTTCTGCTGTTATAAATATGTGGGACTCCACTGATGTCAGTTAATTGTAATCCATTTGAACCACAGAGAATGTGTCCCATTTCTATATAAGCAGTAGGGCTGTGCAAAATTTCAGCAGCTGGTTAATTTCGTTTTGGATTCAGACATTTTGATGGTCAAAAGACTGAATCCAAAATGAAATGCAGGGCTCCAAAACAGCTCTAAAACAAAACAGGCCATCAGAAATGTTTCTGAAATAAGTCAAATGTTTTGAAGCTAGGCTTGGAGGGGAAGGCGGGGAGGAAGGACTGCTCTAATATTGCCATCTGTAGCTGGCCAGTGACAATGATCTGGCCCTGAGGATGCTTCCAACCCCAGTGCTGGGGAATTGAACTGGGAGCTGGGGAATCAAACCTGCGGTTGGGGAATTGAACCGGGGGGGTGGGGATGTTCAGGTCCCTGAACATTCCCCGAGTTCCCAGTTTGATTCCCTAGCTCCCCAATCTTTCCCCCAGCTCTCTGATTACTTCCCCCAGCTCTTCCGGGGGGGGCACAGGCCCCTGGATGATGCAGAATGACAGAAGGCTGCCGCTGCCATCTGGTGATGGTAGCAGCTCTGACCTATTTCCCCATCCAGCAGCAGCTGCCTGCTGAAGCCCCATGCTGATCTGAGGGCCTGCACCCCCTGGGAAGAACCGAAAGAACGATGAGAGAGCTGGGGATCAAACCAGGATCTCCAGCTAACTGCTGGAGCCATCCCAGTTCTCAGGCAGTGGGCGGAGCCCTGCCAAGCCACGTTGAATGCATGCAATGGTGCAGATGCCACGCAGGTGCCAGGTGTGGGGGTGATCCCCACTGTACCCCCCATCCCACGCTGCCCAGGGGGGAATTTGCCATGAGCCCTCAGCAGCCCCAATTGTCACCGCCAGACCCAGTGAGTATGGGGCTTTTCTTTTTTTTTTTAAACCACGCAGTCACTGGCTGCAGAGCATGCAGATGATAGCATGCTGCCACTCCCAGCTGGGGCCAGCACCAGCACCCAAGTCTGCCCGGCGCAGCCCATACTGAGCACCGGGAAGAACCCAGTGCTGGCACTTGTCCCAGCCAGCAGTGGCAGCCTGCTGTCATCCCGCACACAGATTAGGGGCACACACCTCCCAGGAGGATGGCGGGGCTGTGCTAGACTCCTCCTGGGGGGAGCCGGCCCCAGGTCTGAGTGCAGAATGACAGCAGGCTGCAGCTGCCAGTAAGTGATATGCATTTACCTTGAACAGTTTGAGGTGTAGTTTTAGAAAAACATGCATTAGAGCTGTCCAGAGCCAAGGAGTCACAGTCCAGGTGCTCCACAGGCTCAGCAAGATATGCAGACACCACGGTGTGAGGGCTGTCTGCCTGATCCTGGGGTCTGGTGGGTCTGGACCCCCTAATGCTTGCCATGGCCTTAGCCCATATTGGCAGCACCTGTGGTGGATGGGAAGACTGGCTTGTGGATGGCAGGCTGGGCTCAGGCAGTAGATCCCCCTGTTCCACTTCCCCCCGCCTCCACCATTCTGCCTCCGTCACTTTCTTAATAAATACCTCCCTCCAGTGACTCAGTGTCTCGCTGCCACATGTGGTGTCCTTCACCCTTGGGTGACAGATGGCAGCCAGCATATGGACTGTGTTGGACCCCAAGGGTTCAAGCCTTTTCCTAAGGCCCTCTTTCAGCCGCCTCACCAGTGCCTGCACATCTGGTGAAAGTGGCCTGCCCCAGCCAGAAACATTGGCCCCCAGGAAGCTCTCTGTTTGGCTGCGGAGCTCCTTCACTATGGGGACCACCTGGCTGAGGAAGGCATCAGCAGCACTGAGGGTCTCAGTGGCCTCGAGGAAGGGCATGAGGACCAGCAAGATCTGGGAGATGGCATCCCACTCAGCTTTGCTCAGGGGGCCGCTGATGCCAATCTCCCCAAGCAAGGCCAGCTCATGGATGGCTTTCTGTTGCTCCACCAGCCTCTCAAGCATGAGGTATGTGGAGTCCCACTGAGTCTCCACATCCTGGATGATTCTGTGCTGCAGGACATTTAGCTCTGCTTGTTTGTCCCGCAGCATCTTGCCCCCCTTGATGCTCCGGTGGAAGTAGCCTGCCACCTTCCTGCATCTGGAAATGAGCCTGCTGGTGTTGCTGGCGCCACCACCGGCAGCCCTGTCCTCCTCCAAGGCATCCCTCATGATCAGATGTAAATTGTGTGCCACACAGAGAATACTGACCATGAAGCCACAGGTGAGCTTAGCCTGCCCAACGCCCAGCCACCCCTGCACCGTGTGGTTCATGGCCCCCCTTATCTCTGCTGCTGTGTGGGACTTGTCCATCAGCTTCGCATGAAGGACAACCCACTGATGGCTTGACTGGCCATACAAGTGCCCTGTGAGGGAGAGGTGCACATGATCTCCACCCCGGCTGCTCCAGATGTCCAAGGTGAAGTGTACAGTCACCTGAAGACCTGCCTTGTGCAGCTCCTCCCTCAAGTGCTCCCTGCATGCTTCATATAGGGAGGGCACCACCGTCTTGCTGAAGGTGGTGTATGCGGGCACCTGGTAGGATGGAGCCAGCAGTGCCAGAAGCCACCTGAACCCTGGCCGCTCAACAAAGGTGAAGGGCTGGCCATCCAGAGCAAGCATCTCCCCAGTGGTCTGGGTGACCTTGCTCGCATTTGCAACTGGTCCCTTTTGCCCCCAGTGTTCCAGGGTGCCCTGCCTCTGCTGCAGGGGGACAGGGGCTGTGAAGTGAGCGGGGGCCATTCCTGTGGCAAAGGGGTGGTAGTACCTGTGGAGATGATTCAGCATCCCCAAGGTGGTCATGTGCTTTGTTCCCTTGCCCCGGCTGCTTTCGACTGGCAGTGTATGCAGATAGCAAATGCAGGATCATTTGCCAGCTCATAATGATCCCAGACCAGTACTAGGCCTTTACCCCTCTTGAACAGTCAGAGGCACAGCAAGAGAAAGAGTGGACTCAGCTGATCCACTTGCCTTCACCTGTACAGAGGCACCTTCTGAAGTGCCTTCTGGGAAAGGCCTCGTGGCATGAAAGGAAAAAACCTGAGGGGTGTCGAGCACAAAGTCGACTGATTCCCCCTCCTTCCCCAGAACTTCCCTTGCCAGGGCACTGAGATCCAGATCCAGCGCCAGCTTTTCTTCTGGTGTGGGAAGGCTCAGCATAGGCAGTGACACAGGGGTGGAGCGCGCTGCTGTGCTGGTTGCAGTTATAGTGGGAGAGGTTGTGGCTGCTGTGTCTGGACATGAGAGAGTCTCAGGCACAAGCAGTGGCTCTGGTGGCATTGCTACTCCCCTCTCTTTACTGCTTGTAGCAGCCTCATCCCTTGTAGCGGGAGGAAAGAGGCTGCAACTGAGTATGGTGGGGGGAGAAACTGCAGCTCTCTCACTTGCAACCCCCCTTGCTCCCTTTCATGCAGACTGGCCAGCGTGGCCACCTGCCTTTCCACCCCACTTCATAATGTGTTCCTTCGTATGTAAACTGGAAACTCTAAGCGTGCTGTGCGCTGTGGATTAGATTTCTAGATGTTATGTAAATATGTTTGTGTGTGTAGATAATATATTGAGAAGCACTGGTGTGGTGGAAAGAATGAATGATGTATAAAAAATATTTATATAAACTAAATTCCTATATATAGAATAGATCCTAGGCTACTACTAACCCTATCCAATATAAGCATAAACTAATATGAAAAGTAGTTATAAAATAAAAGCACCAAGTTCTCAGAAATCCCTGTTGCTAGCATTGGAAGCAGGGAATCTGTTGAAGATCAGGGCTTCCAGCCATCATGTTCTGACGCAGAGGTATTGGAGAACACCAGCAGCTCAGAAACTGACCCCAAGGCAGAAAGCAGGGGAGCTGAAAAACTGCTGCCCTTTATGCATTTTCTCTGGCCCTCCCCCAGAGCACTGGGATTGGTAGGGACCTCAGAGAATGCTGACAGGTCACTGGCCAGCCACACGTCAGTCATGAAAGTACTCCTTCCCCCTCCCCCCTCCCTTCCCTTACTTTCCTTCCCCCGCCCCAGGGAATCCAGTATAGGCAAGCTGAATATTCAACCCTTGTCAAATATTCGACCCATGCTGTTAATATTCGACTCGCGCTGTTAATATTCAACTTCCAGTATTCAATTCGACAGCTATTCGACCAGCTGCTATTCGACTCGACTTTCACTTTACAAGGTCGAATATGTCAAATATTTGTCAAATCGAATATTAAGTCGAAGCTTTGCACAGCCCTAGCTAGCATCCCTGCAAGTCTCATCTAAATCAGGCAAGAAATGACAAAGTTATAGGCAGTTTTGTGAGTCCACATTATAGCCTATGGCCAAAACACCGTAGAAATTCCAAAACAGCTCCAAAACAGTTTTGGCCAAAATGAAATAAGACAGTGATTCGAAACACCAAAATGAATCACTGTCCCTCTGAAATGCCAAATCCAAAACTAAACAAAACACAGCCATTTCAGACAGCCCTACAAAACACCGAAACAAAACTGGAAAGAAACACAAGCATTTCACACAGCCCTAAAAGCAGTTGCATTTTAATTACTGTATACATGGTCTACAGAGCTAATTTGTTTTCTATCATTGACTAGCAGAGCTTTGGGAAAGTTATAAATGTTTCCTTTCAAATATTCTTTTGAAAGTCTAACCAGATTTTCTTTGTGCTGGTACCTCTGTTAAATGAGTTCAATTTACATAAGTAGTCACAAAAAAATAGCCCAATATAAGTAAATATAAAATTCAGGTATTTTTTGGAAAAAGAGGTTTTTGAATTCATAAAAGCAGAAATATGCAGTAGGAATCAAATTTTAAGGTCTATACTAATCCTATCAGAGGACAGAATTATGTTATACAACTCCTATATGAGTAAACCAAAACTCTGGTTTCTGTAATTGCTATGCCAATATTAATAAAACATACATATAAGTTAATGTGTGAAAGGAAGAAAGGATTTATTTTTCCACCAACAGACATAAAATGCAGATCATAGAATCATAGACTATTACAGTTGAAAGGAACCTTATGAGGTCATTTACTCCAACCCCCTGCTCAAAGCAGGACCACCCCCAACTAGATAATTCCAGCCAGGGCTTTGTTAAGGTGGGCCTTAAAAACCTCGAAGGATGAACATTCCAGCTCTCTAGGTAACTTGTTCCAGTGCTTTGCCACCCTTCTAGTGAGAAAGTTTTTCCTAATATCCAACCTAAACCTCCCTTGCTGCAACTGGAGACCGTTGCTCCTTGTTCTGTCATCTGTCATCACTGAGAACAGCCTAGTTCCATCCTCTCTGTAACAATGCTTCAGATGGTTCATAGATTTATAGATAGTAGGGTTGGAAGTGACCTTGGAAGATCATTGGGTCCAGTCCCCTCCACCAAGTAGGAAAGAGAACTGGGGGGTCAGATGACCCCAGCAAGGTGACTGTCTAGTCTCTTCTTGAAGATTTCCAGGGTAAGTGATTGCACCACCCCTGGAGGGAGCTTATTCCACAGTCTGGACACTCTGACTCTAAAGAAGTTTTTCCTAATGTTAAGCCTGAATTGGTCTTCCAGGAGTTTGTGGCCATTGTTCCTAGTTTTTCCCTTGGGTGCCCTGGTGAACAGTTGCTCACTGATCCCTTGATATACTCCCCTAGTGTAGCAGTAAGCTGCTACCAGGTCCTCTCTCAGCCTTCTTTTCTTCAGGCTGGAGTCCCAGATCCCTCAGCTTTCCTTCATATGGCTCACTGTGTAAGACTCTGATCATGGCTCTTCTTTGGACTCTCTCAAGCTTGTTGATGTCCTTGTTAAAGTGTGGTGCCCAGAACGGGATGCAGTACTCTAGCTGCAGTCTCATGAGTGCTGAGTACAGCAGAAGAATCACCTCCTTAGTTTTGCTGGAGATGCATCAATTAATGCATGCCAAAGTATTATTTGCCCTACTGGCTACAGCCCTACTCCCAGCTCATATTCATACTGTGGTCTATTATTACCCCAAGGTCCCTTTCTTTTGTGGTGCTAGTCAGTTTGGTGCCACCAAGCCTGTAGGTGTGTTGGGGGTTGTTCATCCCCAGGTGGACCACTTTACATTTCTCGATGCTGAACTTCATTGGATCCTGATCCACCCAACTTGCTAGCCTGTCTAAGTCTGCCTGTATCTGTAGCCTATCTTCAAACATAACCGTGCTTTCCCATAACCTGGTGTCATCCGCAAATATAGCCAGTGAGCTCTTCACCCCCACACCCAAATCATTAATAAAGATGTTAAAAAGTACTGGACCAAGCACTGACTCCTGCAATACACTGCTGCCAACTTCTCACCAGGATGACACAGATCTGTTCACTACAACTCTCTGGGTCCTATCCTGCAGCCAGTTTCTCACCCACCTGACCATTTCAGAGTTAAGCCCTCAATCCTCCAATTTTCTCACAGAGACATCATGGGATACTAAGTCAAAAGCCTTTTAGAAGTCAAAGTATACAATTTCAACCTGCTCTCTCATTTCCAGGCGGCGAGTTACCTGGTCATAGAAGGAGATGAGGTTGGTAAAGCAAGACCTGCCCATGACAAAGCCATGCTGGCTGTCATTCAGAAACTTACCTTCTGCAAGCTTCTCACAGATCGACTCCTTGATTAACATTTCTAGGCTTTTCCCTAGCATGGAAGTTATGCTGATTAGTGGACATTTATCTAGGTCCTCCCTCCTGCCCTTCTTGTGGATCAACACAATATTGGCCCTCTTCTGGTCCTCAGGGACTTCTCCAGAGTGCCATGAGTTGTGGAAAAGTTTCACCAGGGGTTCTGCAATGACTTCGGCCAGCTCCTTCAGCACTCTTGGATGAAAATCATCCAGTCCTGCTGACTTGTATCTCTCTAATTTTTTTAATTGATCATACACCAGTTCTACGGCAATAGTAGGAAGGTGATTATTCCTACCATGCTCATCCTGTACTCCACCTGGTGTTGTTTTCCCCTTGGTCCGGTGAAAGACCAAGGTGAAGTAGTCATTCAGGAGTTTAGCTTTCTCCCGAGTGCTGCTAACCAGTTCTCCTGAGTTGTTGAGCAATGGACCCACACTCCCATTTGTTTTCCTGCTGTTCCCTATGTACCTAAAGAAGGACTTCTTGTTGTCCTTGATTGCTGTTGCTAATCTAAGTTTGGTTGTTGCTTTAACCTTTCTTATCTGTCCCCTGCAAATGCAGGCCATTGTGGAATAGTTCTCCTTGGGGCCCACCCCAAGCTTCCATTGTTAATAAGCCTCTTTCATCTCTCTTAAAAGAACTGTGATTTCCCTGTTTAGCCAAGAGGGCTTCCCAGCCCTTCTTTTACCTTTTCTCTGCATGGCAATTGTGTCCTTAAGGAACAACTACTCGCCAGCTATCGTGTCCTTAAGGAACAACCACTCTTCCTCCACACTGTTTGCCTTTGGTCCCTGGTCCCACAGCATTTCCCCTATTAGTGGCCTAAGCTTGTTAAAATTTGCATTTTTGAAGTCCAAAACTTCAATCCTGCTATCAGATTTGTCTTCCTTATGTTGGACAATGAATATGATGGTTTCATGGTTGCTGTCACCCAGACTTCTACATTTAAGTCAGTCACCAGGTCATCTCCTTTGGCCAGGACCAAGTGTAGCAGAGCATCACCTCTGGTTGGCCCATGCACCTCCTGGGTCAGGAAGAGATCCTTGACTGCGGTCAGGAAGGATCACAACCAATCCAACTTGGCTGAGTGCTCCTCACAGGAGATGTCTGGTTATTTAAAATCACACATGATGACTATGTCATGTGTACGTGTGGCCTCAGTCAATTCTCTCCCTCCTCCCCCCACAACTTAACCCAGAGGATTTCAAGCTGTTCATTTTTGGAGCTGATGTCATTCTCCAAGTAGGCGTACTGCTCTTTCACATAGAGAACAATGCCACAACCTTTCTTCCCCACCCGGTCCCATCTATGGAGGGTGTAGCCCTCTATAGCTATGCTCCAGCCACATGAGGAGTCCCACCAGGTCTCCATAACACCTACTAGATCATAATGCCCACTGGACATTAGGACTGCCAGCTCCTCCTTCTTGTTCCCCATGCTCCTGGCATTAGTATATAGGCACCTAAGTCCTCCTACTGAGGCCCTCATCTTCCTATCCCACTAATGGAGAACTAAAGGCTGCTATCAAATCCCCTATCCAACTTCTCTTCTCCAAACTAAATAAACCCAGTTCCCTCAACCTCTCCTCATAAGTCATGTGCTCCAGCCCCTGAGCTATTTTCATTGCTCTCACCAACTTGTCCACATCCTTTCTATAGTGGGGGGGGGGGCAAAACTGGACACAGTACTTCAGGTGTGGCCTCATTAGTGCAAAAAGAACAGAATGATTGCTTCCTTTGATCTCCTGGCAACACTACTAATGCAGCCCAGAATGCTGTTAACTTTCCTGGCAACTAGGGCATACTGCTGACTCATGTCCATCTTATTGTCCACTGTAACCCTCAGGTCTTTTTCTGCAGAGCTGCTACTTTGCCAGTCAGTCCCCAGGTTTGGTGGTTCATGGGATTCTTCCATCTTAAGTGCAGGACTTTGCACTTGTCTTTGTTAAACCTCATGGTATTTCGTCTGGCCCAACCCTCCATTTTTTCTAGGTCACGCTAAATTCTAGGCCTACCATCCAGTGTATGTACTACATGTCCCAGCTTGGTGTCATCCACGAACTTGCTGAGGGTGCAATTCATCCCATCTTCCAGATCATTAATGGAGATATTGAATAAAACCAGCCCAAGAGCCAACCCCTGGAGCACTCCACTTGATACTGGCTGCCAGCTACACATTAAGCGATTGATTTACTGCCCATTGAGCCCAACAGTCCAGGCAGCTTTCTATCCACCTTACAGTCCATTCATTCAACCCATATTTCCTTAGCTTGCTTTCAAGAATGCTGTGGGAGATGGTATCAAAAGTCAGTGTATATTATCCACAGAGCCAGTTATCTCATCATAGAAGGCAATCAGGGGACGGTCCTGCTTGAAGCAGGAGTTTGGACTAGATGACCTCTTGACATCCCTTCCAACCCCAACTTTCTATGATTCTATGAATCAGATTGGTCAGGTAAAACTTGCCCTTGGGGAATCCATGCTGACTATTCCTAATCACTTTCTTCTCCAAGTACTTAGAAATGTATTCTTTGATGACTTACTCCATGATATTTCTTGAAACTGAGGTGAGGCTGACTGGTCTGTAGCTATCTAGATCCTCTTTTTTCCCTTTCTTAAAGATGGGAATTATATTTCCCTTTTCCAGTCATCCAGGACCTCTCCCAATTGCCACAAGTTTTTAAAGATAACGGCCAGCAGCCAACACCCTCAGCACCCTCAGATGTATTATATCTGGCCCCATGGACTTGTACATCTCCAGTAGGGGTGTGCAAAGCAGGCCCTATTCAATTTGGATTCAGCCCAAATCAGGGACAGTGATTCGAGTCATTGATTCAGATCAATTTCCCTGATTCAATTCAGCCAAATCTGAACCTGAAGATGTGATGCTGATTCAGAGAATCAGCAATTCGGACATAGACACAGATTTTTATGTTTTTTCCACATACCTCAAGGTACCA
The DNA here is from genome assembly GCF_052110815.1 of Crocodylus siamensis. NCBI lineage: Eukaryota > Metazoa > Chordata > Crocodylia > Crocodylidae > Crocodylus > Crocodylus siamensis. The sequence continues at coordinate 210,905,278 of NC_143397.1, forward strand.
GGTTGTGAATGCTGTGATGCTGGGGTGGATGGAGTGCCTCACAGGCATGCATGGGGGAGGGGAGGAGGCCTCCATGTGTTTGGCAGGAAACCCAGAAGTGGACTGTAAGTGCTTCTGGTCCACTTCGAGTTCTGCTGCCAAGCCCACTGGGGAGCCCCCCACACTTCTGTGGGACACTCCATGAGCTCCAGCATCACAGCACTCACAAGTCACCTGCTACGCAGAGGTACACAGAAAAAACATTTAAAGCTGTGTCTATGTCCGAATCCCCGAATCTTTCTGAATCTCTCCAAATTGATTTGGAAGGTTCTAAAGGGTCCTCTGATTCAACTGAGATTTGGATATTCGGCCACCGAATCAGGCCATATCTCCACCAAATCAAATCAGGGACTTAAGCTTTGCTCAGCCCCAATATCCAGCTTTTCTAAATAGTCCCTAACCTGTTCTTTCACCACTGAGGGCTGCTGACCTCATCACCAAACTGTGCTGCCCAGTGCAGTAATCTGGGAGCTGATCTTGCCTGTGAAGACTGAGGTAAAAAAGGGCATTGAGTACTTCATTACATCTCTATTCTTCAGTTTACCTGTAATGCCAGATTATATTACTTAAAATCAATGTATCAGTCATCTTATGCAATATTGTTTTACACATCTATTTCATCAAGCATTGTTATTTAAGGGAGAAGGCTTCAGAGGGCAACTGGTTCAGGTAATGTCTCTAGAATACAAAAGTAGTTTTTGATAGCAAGCTTTTTAAAATCAATTCTGGTGATTTCAAGGATGACTGGCCTTTTAGATTTGGATACTTCTCCATTTATTTTAATATTATTTGTAAGTGAATTGTGCATTCTCAGTGCTTTTTCGCACTAGACCAGTAAGGTAGAAAAACAATAATCCAGTATTGCTACCCATTTAATGCTGCTCATTCTGAACAATTTGTTCAAGGCTGGTTTCTGAGAACCCAAGATATGTCACAGTATAACATGATAACAGCAGACAATCAATAATAGCAATAAGAAATTTGTTGAAAATCATTATCCATGTAATTGCATGTGGGCAGCCACATAGACAAATGACATTGCTGATTGCTCTATCAAAGGTAGAATTTAAGTGTAGGAGAAGTTCTGTGAAATAAAAAAAAACAGTGTATGGCTACAAAGCAAATATTTCTTTTGGCTACTAAGTAGAACAAAGCAATTGAACTGTAAGATTTCCAGCTGTTTTCTCAGAAGTTATTTTTCAAAGATCCTTTTTCAAAGGGGACAAATAAAGTCACTTTTCTTATCTTCTTCACCATTTGGCCAGTGGTGTCTATTGTTTGTTAAACTATGAGCTTTTTCAGAGGACAGAAATACAGGAAAGCATTTTCCTCTTAAAATAGTGTGTGGATAAAGGACTGGTCATGGAGCATAGAGCTTTCTATCTCTATTTACCAGAACCAAATTCAGATCTGGAGACTCGATCATCACTGATTTCAAAGGACGGAGATGGGGTTAATCTATCTCCTCTTGAATGATGATGGTAAGAATTTAGCTTTTATTTGCCATTTTTCATGTGTTGTTCTCAAGCTGCTTTACAAATGGTGCATCTACAAGTGCATTGATGCACTGTTGCTACTGCACTGAATTAAGTTTAGTACCTCTAATATGAGGCACTAACTAAATACACAGTAGCTGGTGCTACGCTGCAGTAGCAAAGGTGTGTGGTCTTTTTGTGATGCTTAATGCACAGTAGACTAATTCTACTACACACCCATGCATTAGCACAACTTTTGCCATGATGCACTAATGTGCAGTAGAATTAGTCTACTGTGCATTGTGTCTCATGTAGACACCCAAAGAGGAGGATTTCATTATCACTTGTTTACAGACAGAAAAACTAGACTATGGAGATCTGAAGTATCTGGTCAATTTCACTGGCAGTTAGTACTGAGAATAACTCCCATAGACTTCAGTGGGCACAACATGTGAGCATTTAATGCACATTAGCCAAAGTTAGCATGTGTGCCCTTAATGCACCTTAAAAATGGCAATTTTAGGCTAATCCCACCTAAATTTGATACCGGCATAAAGCAAATATCAAATTTAGGTGTGACTAGTTAAAGCACATTAACACAGGGACTTTAGTGCTGGGTCTGCCTAGCCACTAGGGGGATGACCAGAGCCCCACATCATGCAGAGAGGGAGAACACAGTTCAAAACTTTATTGAGACACTCATGTCCCCACAGATGGGTGGGCATAGGACTCTCACATGCCAAGGAAGGTATCAGTGCCAGCAGCAATGTCCTCCTTGGTAGTGGGGGGTCAGGAATGTGTAGCACTGCATCAGGTAGCCCTCCAGGCAGCAGCAGAGGTTGCTGGGAAGCCCAGGATTTCCCCTTGCACCATGGTAGCTCAGGGTCTCAAACCAGGAGAGCAGATGTGCCCAGGGCACCAGCAGGATCAACAGCAGCAGGGTGTAGTGGCTAAGGCAGACCTCCACCTGCACAAACAGCTCATCGTGCATCAAGCAGGACACACACAGCAGGGGCATGCTCAGGACACAGTGACAGCATGGGGGTTCAGGGGGCCAGCCCAGAGAGCCCCTATGGGGAGGGCAGGGGCAAGGCCAGCCCTCAACCCCATTGTCTGGGAGCCCCACACACCCTGAGCCCAGGCACCGTGAGCTGGGTGGCAGTGTGGCAGAGAAGCAGGTCTTCCTTCAGGGAGAGATCAGGGGAGTGGGGTGGGGAGCTGCAGTATCAGGTGCTGCCAGCAGCATAGCCTAGCCCATCCTGGGAAGGAGGTAGGAGGGCATGCTGTCTGCAGCCAGTATCCAGCAGCCAGCTGGCCCCAGGGGAGCAAGCAGGGTCAGGAAGTTAGCCTGGTGGCCACTTGGGCCCAGCCCTGTAGGGCCACCTTACCTTGGTCCCTGGGCACCCACCTACAGACGACCTCTGATCTGAAGCAGCTCGGGGCCCTGGCGCAGAGCATCTCATATCTGCAATATTGCAAAATTGCACAAATGGCTTCTGTCTCTTGCCTCTGCAGAGCCAACATCTGGATGTGGGGAAGAGACTTTAGGGCCCTTCAGGAATGCCACATTAGGGTTGCTTCCACACACCACTGGAGCTGCCCAGGCATACCAGCTGCACCAGTAGAACACTAGGGACTGGACTCTCCTGCTCCAGCAGTGAGTAACAGTTGTGGAGAACTGGGTGGCACAGGAACAGATATGGCAGCAGGTGTGGGAGACACAGGAGTTGGCCTGGTGAAAGGAAGATGTCACCCAGGAGACCACCCAGGAGGAGGCATAGGACTGGGCACAGCAGAAGCACATGTGGAGCTGCTCCAGAAGAAGCTGGCCAGCCAGGGCTGGCCAGTGGAGGCCATGTCCAGGCTCCCCTATGCCTGGCCCTGGCCCTGGCCCCACAGGACCCTGGGTACCACCTGCTAACCTACAGTAGGTCCCCACCTGGGCCTCGGAGGAGAGTCTCTGCTGCCTATCATCTGCAGAAGCCCCTGGCTTTCCCTACAGCCCTGGGACCATGGAGGAACTGCCCATGGCCAGGGTGCTGGCCACCTGCCACTGGGTTCTGTGCCCTGGGTGCCCCCACCCCACAGCCCCCCACTCCAGGACTCAGAGAAACACTGAGACTCTTGGACATAGTTTTCAATTTAGGAGGAGGGTTTTTTATTGTTGGTGGATAGGGAGGGTGGTGGAGGGGCTCTGTGTGTTGAGGAGAAAAGAGGAAGAGTGCTCTTTTTGTTGAGGGGGATGTGGAGGGGATGGGGGTGGGTGCTGTGAGGTGAATAAAGATTTTCATAGCAAATGTGTGTGTCCTGGAGTGGTCCTGGGGGGTGGGCAGAGGTTAAGGAGTGTGTAGACAGTGGGGCAGGTAGGTGTTGCCAGGATGGATATGCACACCTGTGTGTCCTGGTGCTTCACATGGGGTTGGAGCTGTCCCAACAGGTCTTTAAAGGTGGCCCAGGTCATCTGGAATGTGTCGACCCATTGCTTGTCATCCCATTCCTGCACCACAACATTCTGTCACCAGTTCTGGCTGGTGCAGTGGGCTCAGAGGTGGCAGGGTTGGTGGGACAGGAGGGACACTATGGCTGGAAGCAGTAGCTGCATGTCAGCAGGGGCCCCAAAAGCCTATGTACCAGGCATCCAGCAGGCAGCTGGAGCAGGTAGATGAGTTGGATGATGCAAGGTGGCCAAGCACCAGGCACTCAGAATGGTGGCAGGTGAGCAGGACACCTGCAGCAGCCCTGAAGAGCAGGGGATCCTTTCCCTGGGTGCCAGGAGCTGAGGCAGCCAGGCCTGAGAAGTATAGCTATGGTAGGAGCCAGGCAGGTGCATGCTGCCTGTGTCTCTGCCATGCTGCTGCTCTGATACAGGAAGAACCAGCCCAGAGGTCACAGTGTGGAGGGTGTGCTTTCAAGATGTTTCTGGAAGCTGGAGCTCTCCCTCATGGCCAGAGGGACACATGGCAGGGCTATAGCAACTTGGGACTAAAATTAGTCCCAAGTCCCACCATATGTAGAGACCTGCTAAAAAACATTTAATGGGCATAAGCTTAATGACTATTAAATTTAAGTTTGCTTAAATTCACATGTAGATACTCACAGTGTGTCTACAGGACTGGGGGCCTAGGCCTGAAATGTCATTGTTTGAACTGTTTTTGGCATCCTATATGATGCGGGGGTGAGTCCCTTTCCTAAAGGATAGATGTCTAAAATCACATCTTGCACCATCATACTTGGTACAGCATATATTGTCACTCCTGGTGAGCTGCAACATTGATTTTTAAGCAAAATGTCTTACTGAAATAAAGCTATTTTATCTTGGCTTTAGGCAGACAAATTATGTGCCAGGTTTTGTCCTGATGTAGTTTTCAACAGCAAAGTTATTTAATTTCCCAAAATAAGGATAGTATACAATAGCACCTCAACAACCATAATAACATTTCAGTGATCTCTGCTGCAGTGCAGATAAACTTCTTACCAGTCACAAAAGCATCCAGGAGCATAGATATAAATGTGAATTAAATATAAATGTATCCCACAAGGCTTGATTTCCAAGAGAGGTGAGAATGTTGAAGCAAATATGTGATTAGTACTGCAAACAATAGGATATATTTATTGTAAATCATACAGCTATAATTTAATAAGGACCAGCCCCTGAGGTGCACTGTTCAATGAAGAAATACCAATAACTTTATGATGCATGCAAAAAAAAAATGCTACACCCTCTGGACTATTATTTGTTAAACATTTGCTTCACTATTTTAGTTATTGATGGTATAAATTAATTAATGGTGTAAACCAAAGCATGTTAGAGGGGAGCCAAAATAAAATTGTTTTTATATGAGAACTTTATCTTATAGTTTCAGAGATTTTAAGGCTAGAAGGAAGCATTATGATCATCTAATTTGACATCCAGCATAACAGAAGACATAAAATTTCACTTATTAATCCCTATAATAATGGAAATTATTCTACCCTCTTTTTATATATGTCACGGAGTCACAGAGGTGCCCCGTGATTGTGAGGGTGATTGGCAGAGCTGTCAATCACCCAGGCAGCCCAGGTGCCTGGTTGCCAGGACAACCAGGTGGTCACATGGCCGGAAGAGGGCAGGGCATGGCCTTTATAACTAGCTGAGGCCGGAGCTGGAAACACAGTTCCCTTCTGGCTGCCGCAGGAGCAGGAGCTCTGCGGCTGAGCTGAGCGGCCTGAGTTAGTGGTCGCAGCCTTGCCACCCTAACCGGCTGCGATGATGCAGGGAACAAGATCACCCTGACTGCAGGTAGGACTGAGAGCCCAGGCAGGGCTTGGAGTTATTGTTGGGCATGTGGAGCCTCTGTTTATGTTGTAGCCAGATGGCTTGAGGTTATGTTGCAGTTTACACCGGAGGACCGGGTGAGGCTGTAGGGGAGCGAGGAGGCCTCACGGGAGCTCCCCCACAGCTTGGGGGTTCCCAGTGCCCAGTAGGGGCACAGTGCCAGGGGCACTAGTGTTGGTGCTGCTGGGCATTATAGTGCACCAGGGAGGCGCAGTGTGCGGGGTTACAGACCCCAGCCCATAAGGGCGGTGTTTAGCCCCGGAGCAGGGCAGAGACAGGGCGCAGGAGGCGCGGAGTCAGCCCCGAGAGGGCAAGGCCCCTGGAGCGGGGCAGAGACAGGGCGCAAGAGGCGCGGAGTCAGCCCTAGAGAGGGCAAGGCCCAGGAGCGGGGCAGAGACAGGGCGCGGGGCGCGTGGCGTGTCGGCCCCAGAGTGGGGAAGCCCAAAGGGGCGAAGCGCAGGGAGCGCGGTAGAGGCCCCTGAGGGGCGAGGCCCCAGAGAGGGGCCGAATAGCCAGGCCTAGCTAGCCACCCAAGGGCGCCGAGACTAGGGCGGCGATAGCGCCGGCCCAAGGGCGCCGAGACTAGGGCGGCGATAGAGCTAAGGCTAGCGTGGCGAGAGCAGCCTAGCTAGCCACCCAAGGGCGCCGGGACTAGGACGGCGATAGCGCCGGCCTAAGGGCGCCGAGACTAGGACGGCGGTAGAGCTAGGACTAGGGCGGCGAGAGCGAGCCGGCCCAAGGGCGCCGAGACTAGGGCGGCGAGAGCGAGCCGGCCCAAGGGCGCCGAGACTAGGGCGGCGAGAGACCCGAGATCCGGGCAGAGGGAGCGAGCCGGCCCAAGGGCGCCGAGACTAGGGCGGCGAGAGACCCGAGATCCGGGCAGAGGGACCGAGCCGGCCCAAGGGCGCCGGGACTAGGGCGGCGAGAGCGAGCCGGCCCAAGGGCGCCGGGACTAGGGCAGCGAGAGCGAGCCGGCCCAAGGGCGCCGAGACTAGGGCGGCGAGAGACCCGAGATCCGGGCAGAGGGACCGAACCGACCCAAGGGCGCCGGGACTAGGGCAGCGAGAGCGAGCCGGCCCGAGGGCGCCGAGACCAGGGCGGCGGTAGAGCCGAGATCCGGGCGGAGGGAGCGTGCCGGCCCAAGGGCGCTGAGACTAGGGCGGCGAGAGCGTGCCAGCCCAAGGGCGCCGAGACTAGGGCGGCGAAAACGCTCCAGTTCCAAGGAGAGCCGGCGATTAGCCAGGCGCCAGCTACAACCCGGCTCAGAAGCGCCGGTATCAAGCGGCGCTAGCTAGTCGGACCCAGGAGGCGCCAGCAAGTAGCTGGGCGCCAGCGGGACAGGCCCAGGGCGCGGGGAACGGGTGAGAGAGGGGCCCGACCCAAGGAGGCGCCCGGTGGGCGAGGAGCCCCAGTGCCCGAGAGAGAGAACAAGGGCACCAGAGGGGCGAGGGACCGCGCAAGCGTCCCCCAGAACAGCTGCGAGGCTTGGGGCGTGCTGAGGGGGAGGCTTGGAGGCACGCATTGCCCTTAAGGCGGGACGCATATAGATACCCCCAGTCTGGAATAGGGACGAACAACCAGACCGTCCATTAGGGAAACTGGCAGCCTCCACATTATATATTTAACCATCAAAGTCGTGGCAGGCGAGATTCTGAGGGTGCTACGTCACCCTAACGTGACGGTAGGCGGCGCTAGGGAGCTCACGGCCGCCCCTAGCCGCTGCGCCCTCACAATATAATTTAAGACTTTTTCAGTGCTAAAAATATCTTTTAGCACATCTAAGCTGTACCTTCAATGGTCTTTATATTTAAGGAACATCTTTGCTACAAACTAAGCAATAAGGCTGTTTAAAAATTATTCAGTTTGGATAAATACATACTCTGGATATCTTCCCTCGCTAAAAAAGGTAGTATTTATAATAACTTTTTTCAATGAAGAAAGATCACAAGATCAGGCCTTAAAGGCTCTGCTATATGTTCAGATTAAAGCTGAATAGAAACCAGCTATAGAGTTGCTGCATATTTTCAAGCACTAACTTCACAGTTGGTTGGCTCTTTTTATAGCTGGTTAGTCATTTTTATCATGTGATAATTACTTTGTGTGTGTCTGGTATAAATTTATTGTGTGATTAACCAGTTAACTGTGTGATAATTACTTTGCACTTGTGGCCAGTCCTACTTTGCACATGTGAACAGGCCAATTGAAATGCATTGCATGATTAACCAGTTAAATGCATAATATATGTAATGTGTAGCAGGGGCCTACCTGTTACATAATATAAACAATAAAGTCATATAAAAAATTACATCAGAGCTGTGGATAGCGCCCCCTGGAATTGAGGCATAGAATGGGCAGCTTCCGGCATCTTACCGCCAGTTATGGAAACAACAAAGTCAAGGCAGGCAAGACTAGGCAGCCTACCCTATGCAGACAGGTGGGTGGACCGATGTGAGATCTCAGCCCCAAGGTGGTCACTGGTCAGACAATCTCACCCCTTGCAGCTGATTGGTGGAGAGGGGTGCAGCCTCTTGACAGGCATCTCAGCCAATCAGCAACAAGGGTAGAGGCAGCAACCATCTTGGGCTCCCATGTGTGCCAGCACCCCCAAGCCCCTGTGGGCTGCATGGATGGGCCACAGTGCCATAAGGACTGCTGGCTCCCTCAGCAGCAAGGAATGATGGCACAAGCCATTTTGATCTCCCCTGTGCGCCAGCACTCCCCTCCCCGTTTTTTTCAGATTTTGCGGATATAGCCTACTATTGTGGGTAATGCTGGACTTCACATTTCTGTGAAATCCATAAAACACAATTTCAGTAAGTCCCTGAGGTAGTTTCAGGAATCTCCAAAGGTAGATCTTTAATGACTTAATAAACTTTACTGATGAAAACTGTTAGACCCCCAACTCCATGTGGTGCCCAGCGACTAGGGAGACAACGATACAATTACTCAGAGAGCAACACTAGCACACATTGCTAGCAACACCTTTATTCAAAATGGAAACAGCTTTGGGCGAGCTCCCAAAAAACCCAGAAGCAGCCACAAACATTAGTTCTTTCTATGTTTATTCATACTCATTAACATTTACTCCACCTTTGTCTCTCCTTTTTCCACCCATATTCCCTCCTATCTCAAGCTCCGCCTCTGTTTACTGTTAGTTTCATTAGCATGGAATTCCCTATGTATTTACATGTCTTTTTGCTATGACCACATGCATAAGACTCTGACCCTGGCTTCTTTAGGTCAATTGCAGTTTCTTGCTTATTTCTTCACCATTTTCAATATCTTGCTTCTGCTTATCTCCTAACGATAGCTGGTGGGCTGCATCCTGTTCTCCTTATACAATGAGTCATATGTACCACCATATTATTAGGAAAATGTTTGCCTAAGCATCTTGCAATGTTACTTTTAATATATCATTCTGCCTTTTGGTTAGCAGCTTTGCTAGGCCACAGGCAATAGCCTTGTATTCAGCTGCAAAGTCAATGTTCCCCAAGATCCAGATACTGTCACCCTAACAAAAACATGGCTTTGGGCATCTTCATGTTAATCTACACACTAGCTTACTTCTAGTTTTATTTTATGTAAGTTTTATGCTATGTGTAATTTAGTATTGACCTACTTAAATAGGTCATCTCCTATGTGCGACTGTGCAGAGCTAGGCCTTTTAATGTTTAAGATAATGAATAACTGGACAGACAAAGACTTAGCTTTTGCCATTTTGTTTAACTATACAGAGGCATAATTCACTGAACACTTGACTTTATAAGGAACTCAAAGGGCCAGGATTCCTAGGTGCAAGCTGAGAGAGACTATCTGGCTAACTCTTTTATTGTCACCATAGACTACAATGTTTTCTAAAATTTCATTGCATCATTTGTCCTCAGCCTTTCAGTTGCTTTGTATTAGGGCTGTCAGTGAATCATGGTTAACACATGTGATTAACGTGTTAATCAGTGTTTGCATTACTTTTTTTAATGCATTAATCATGTGCATGGTCTTGGAGCCCAGACTGAGGCTCAGCTCTGCTCTTCTTCCATTGCCACTGCCTCTGGGACACCTAATTGGGCAGTGGTGGCAGAGCAGAAGACTGCAGGGCAGCCCAGACACAAGCTCTGGGATGCTGCAGTGGGGAAGGAGGGGTGCATACAGATGAGCAGCTGCAACCTGCACATGGCAAGGAATGCAGCCCAGTACTGCACCACCCAGCAGGTAAGTCTGTGGGGGGGAAAGGAATGTGGGGAAGGGAAGGGGTGGGAAAGCAGATTGAGGCCCCTACAGTGAGGGTGGGAGTGGGCCAGAGGCTGGGGTGAATGGGGTACTGGGGCTGGGGCAAGTTGTTGGATGGAGTGGTACATGCCCCCCAGATTTGTGCATGGGTTAGAGGTGGGCTGTGAGCTGCAGCTCTCTATGCCCTGCTGCCTTTGCCCCAGGAGCCACACACTGGCTGTACTACATGTCCTCTGCCCTCCTGGCACTGGGAGGCACAGCATGGCATAATGCAGATCCCAGGGTAATGACAGCAGGGCACACAGCCCTGGGCAGCCCACAGCCCACCTCCACCCTGTGTACAAATCTACGGGTCACATGCCCCCTCTGCCTTCCCTGGGCATGCGTTCAGTGGTAGGAGCTGTGCTGTCATGTGCCTGGACTGCAGCTGCATCCCACAACTGCCCTGGCCCCAGGGCACCATTCACCCCACCCCCTGCCCATTCCACTCCCTGCCTCACTATGGGGCCCTCGATCTGCCCCCTTGCCCCTTCCCTCCCCCATGCCCCTGCCCCTCCACAGACTTACCTGCTGGGCACTGTCTGTGTGTGTCATTGTGTGTGTGTGTCATTGTGTGTCTGTATGTGTGCATGTCTGTGTGTATGTATGTGTCTCCCCCTCAGTCCTAAGCTACAGCCCCCGCCCAGATCTGTTGCCACTCACTTCTGACCCACAGTACCCCGAAACCTGCCAGAACATGTAAGAACCCCCCTCCCTGGTCTCCAACCCCCCCCACACACCTTCACCAATTCTCACACATACCCCACTCCTAGTGAAGGTTAACAACACTAGGACTTCAAGCTATGAGACAGCAAGCTCTCTAAGAGTTAACAAAAATGGAAACTTGCTAATAGAGCATTTGAAGGTCTGATTTAATGTTACCCACTGAAAGAAAAATGAGATATAACGTGTTAAATTACCCATCTATCACCTAAGAAAGAACTTTAGACTTTGGTGCCTATTATCACCATTAGACGACCTATACTTTAGTCACACCTAGACTCAATTATTGCACCAGGGCTGTCTACAGTAGGTTTTTTTCAGAATACTATCCTTGCACTGCTGGGCTCCCAATTAAAAGAAAATTACTGCAAACCTATTTTCTCAACTTAACAATGTTGAAACTTGAAAAGTAAGACTCACTTCTCACCGTGAACTGTGAACCACACATGAAAACTAAGGTATATTTTTTTTTTTAAATTACAAGCTTAAATCCTCCATATTATTAGGGTTATTTTGCTTGATAGCTATGGGCATTTTCTGGCTCAGAAATTATAATTGTGCTCTAGATTCTCAGCTAGATTCCAAGCTGTGCATGGAGTATTCTGCCCAGTTCAAAAGGGCCAGTTTAAAGTGTATAGTAGGAATAGCAATATCTAAGGCCCCCTCTAAACATTGCATTTATGCCATGATTAACACATTAATTACAGCATAAATGAGAAGGAAGTTAAATGTACACCCAGGTTAAGAGATCTTAAAATGGGAAACTGGCCATAAAAATGTTTCATATATAATGTAGAACACTTTTATGGATGGTTTGCATGGAGCCTTAAACTTAACATGTGACTGGGGCTGACAAACAGCTGGTTGTTGGTCCAGGGGCCCAGAATGTATGGGGGTCACGAGTAGCCCCAGGACCAAGAATTAGCTGAATGTCAGCCTGGCAGGTGGGTGGAGCTAGAAAGCTGAAGACTCTGCAATGTTATGGGCAGAGGATAAGAGGTTCCCAGTGGGGGAGAAGGGGGTGAGAGGCAGAGCTTCACCCGTCCCCCATAGGGACTCTAAACCCTAAACTCAGCAGCTATGGCTTGGCTGCCAGGTGCAAGGGATCAGAGACTCCCAGTGTGGGAAGCCAAAGGTAGATAGCTTTGTACTTGCCAGTATAGGGGGCACCTGCTCCCCCTGTACTGCTAACTAATAATGGCACAATTGGGCTCTGATCCCTGATACCAAAATCATGCCTCCTGCCAGGTACATATGTACACATGGCATAGCAGGAGGTGGGATTCCTGGGATTCACATTAAATGGATGTGTGCCAGAGGCCAAAGCACAGTGCTTCCTGTAGTTGGAAATAGGGGCATAGTCAGGAGCAATTATGCAAAACACTTGTGACTTTGACCAATGATATAATTTGGAATTCCCCTGTAAAACTTTACTAATAATCTTGGAAAACCAACCCAGGATCAAGAGAATTAAAAGGCAGTTTCAAGCCAGTCTCTGCAGTACTCTCTTCCTCAAATTGCATTTTGTGCTTCTAGCCAAAACTGAGAATCTAGATGACAGTTATAACTTATGAGTAAGCAAATGCTAGTAGGTAGCCATCAGGCTAACAATATAATGCCATTTATTCTTCTCTGAGAGCTGAATAGCAAAAGCAAAGAGCTTAGAATTGTTTAAAAAGGAATAAGCCATTTTTACAGACAATGAGATGATCCACAGGAGATAAGATAGGAAATTTAGGGGTAAGGGGATCTTCTGTCTGCTGGCATAAACCAGTCACTTACTGAAGATATGTCTACACAGAAAATTTACTGTATCTGGCAGCAAATGCTCTGCTGGAGCCATATGAGCTACCTCTTAGTCAACTGATTCAGTATGTAGTCTGCATGGAGCAATGCAGCATATTTTGAAGAAGTTGTAGCCTGGGTGTACCCACTACCCAGGGTATGTACTCCCCTATCTGATGGAAGGGGATTGGCAGCAGGCAGAGGTGCTGTGGAAGAGAACTGCAAGTTAAGCACTCCCCACTCCCCATGGAGCCAGGCCAGGGCAATATTAAACTATATACAAATGTATTAATATTTACATAAATGGACAAAAATAGACATAAATATAAACATAGTACACATATATATGTATAACCATAGAGACACAGATAGATGGTGGTCTTTGCCCACAGGCATATTACTCCTATTTGGCAGGAGCCTCCCGGGCCCTTGCCTGCCCTTGGCCCCATGCACCAAGGGCTCAGCCTTTTGTCCAGGGTCAGAGGCTTTGGCTGCCTTATGCAATACCAGGGCTTGGTCTGCGTGGGAACTAGCTGTGCACCATCATGTGAGATCCTGGCCATGTGCCAGAAGTGATGGACCTGAGACACCTTGAATGGCTCCCAGGGTCTTGGTCCCCATCGGGAACCCACTGTGCAGTGCTGCCTGCACCAGGTCCTGGATGCATGCCAGGGGTTGGAGGCCTGAGCTGCCTCATGCAGCTTCCAGAGCCTGAGCTCCAGGCACCAGTCCATGCACCATGCTCCTGGCTGCTTGCCAGGGGTTGCAGACCCAAGCTGCCTCGAGCAGCTCCCAGGGTCTGGGCTCTATGCACTGGGCTCAGGCCCATGCACTGTCTGGAGCCAGTGCCAATCGCCAAGCCTCTCTGGTGAAGGGAGTCTTCGGGACTCCTTTGGGGCAACTGGAAATGGCTGCTGGGTCCTTCTTGCTTCTTTGTCCCTCAACGCATCTGCTGCATACTGGGCATGCTGCTCCTTTTATTCTTTCTGGGGGGCTCCACCCGCAAAGTCTGTCTGACCTGAAAAGTGCAGTTCACAGTCAGATCCAGACTCTCAGGTAGGCTCCACCCTGCCGCTTCCTGATTGATGGAAATGCTCCACCAATCACATTGCGAGTTTCAATCCATCATCAGATTGGAGATTTCTTGAGCCCGACACGCTGGGCTCTGTTGGTGAGTCTGCCCCAAAGTCATTACCTTGCATTGTAAATTTAGGGTGTAAATAATACCCTGAGAGAGAATAAGAAAAATTTAGGCGGGTTATTTCACTAGAGGCATTTTATTCTTCAATATAGGCCATGCTCAGAGACAGGATTAAGGCCTCAAGCAATATGGAGCATAGTGAAATTAAACCTGTTCATCTCTAATATCATTAGTCTTTAAGTGAGGTTTAAGATGAAATCCTTAGTACAGAGCTGTTCTACTTCAGACTTCATTGTACCACAGAAAGATACAATGCATCTGGGAGCTGCTGGGGACCACACATGCACTGCTAACCGGAGTAGAAGGGAAGAGAAGACATTAATCCTAAGTACTCTATTCAGTACATTTCATTCCTTTGTGAGAGGGTGGTGTGCAAGAACAGGTAATGTGATTAGGCAAGAAAAACAAGATCTCAACTAAGGCTAGTTCCTCTTGGGACCCTGGTGCCCTCTAATATTATGTCTACCCAGACAGGCATCAGCCAAAATCTGGCCAATTAATTTAGCAATAAGTAGCAAAGCAATCCAGCTATATATAGTTTGTTACTATTAGATTTAAAAACATAGGGTTCCTTTGGCCAGCTACATTTAACATAATATATATTTTTATTATCACCATGAAAATAAGTTTTTTAGATGTGCTACAATTGGTAGTTATGATTGGTTTTGTAGTAGTTCATTATACTAATCTAATATGAAGATTACCACTAAATCATGCCCCAAATTACAGCACTTACTCTTTGAGCAAAAAATTAAAGTTCAAATTCATTTGGAAATGAGTCAGATGTTCCAAAAAACTAATGAAGAAGTGGGGCTATACCATTGATTCAACTACCTACGACTGGCACAGAGCTTCAGACTATGCAACACCTGCTGCAATGGCCACTGTTCAAAGGCACATATACAATGAAAGATCTTGCAAAATACAATAAACGAGCACAAGCATGTGTAACAAAATGGTAAAATGTGGTGTGGAGACACAAGAAGAAGGTAGCACATAGTGTCACATCTTTTATTTGTCCCAAATGATCTCAATCGGATATGCAAACATTGGCAGTTATGACAAATACTGTTAGGATTAATGGTTTGTTTCCCATTGTACTTTCACAACTGACATTTCCTCTTTCAGCAGGGCTAATATTTTTCTGATGAAAAATTTGTGAAGGATCATTCTTTCCAAATGGCTACCACCTCCCATTGTTCTCAATAGAATGGAGAATACATTCAGTTAAGATGCTTTCCACTGTTTCCCATTACTTTCAATGACAACGAAGCAGAAACTGACTATAAGAAAAGTGAGTATGGTCTGCATTCAGCTGCTCCTCACTGTTCTTCTTTGCTTCCCTCCTACTGGGAATTGCGGCAGGCAATGGACAACTTTTTACAATCAGTTTTTTTTAATGCAATTTGCAACTGAACATGTCATCATTGTCTGTATGGCTGACACCATTTGTTCCAGCTGGTAAATTTCCCATTAGGTCATATACTCCAACATGGCAAATGAGAATATATTTATGCAGACAAGAAACCAAACATTTACTTGCGTACCACATACATTTTTTTTTACCAAATATCAGCCCTCCAAAATTGGATGCATGTCTTAATTGGGATAGCTGATTCTTCTTCAGCTGGGACTAGAAGCATGGAGCAGCAGTGCTGCAAGATGTTTTCCCAGTTTCTCTCTCAGGCAGCAAACAAGAGAGATGAAGTCCAGTGATAACCCTTTCTGAGCCAAAAACTATTGCCAATTGGAGAGCAGCTCTGAAAGGGTTAACACTGGACTTCATCTCTCTTGCTTGTTGTCCCAGAAAGGTGTCAGCCATCTTGCAGTACTGCCTCTCCATGGACAAGCCATGACTCTGAAAAAAAATCTTTTTTTTCTTCATTCTGCCTTCCAAAAGCAGGGTGTACATCTTATTTGAGGTGTGTGTTATGAGGCAAAACATGGGGTTTATTTATATTTACTATTGATAGAGCTGAGCAAAGGTCAGAATTTTCTTCTTGTAGGGATATACCAATATTACAACATTTGTTCTCAACCAAAATCGAAAGAAGTAGATATGTGCAATTTTTTCTAGAATGAAATATTTTAAAAAATTCAATAAAAAATGGAAAAGAAGTATGCATGTTTTACATCAAACAAAACATGACATTTCCAAACTGAAATCATTTTTAAGTTTGTCAAGCTGAATTGAAAGGAATTGTTTCAAGTCAATTTGGTTGTCAACTGCATTTAATAAACTGCTTCCTGGAAGCTGTGATTCAGATGACTGATGCTTGAATATTCCCCCATGGACCAGGCTTGATTACATCTCCCATTATGCATGCACAGCCATAAAGTTCCCATGATGCACTATGTGACTTAGTCAGAGGAGAAATTGCATTGCATTATGGGAGCTCTTCCAAGTCAGGGCTATTGCTACATAAGATTAAATTGTGTATTTTCCAGGGTCATGGCTAAGGTTTGTAAATTGTTTAGGTATTTTTGCTGAAAGATGTTATCTAACTTGAAGAAAATACTAATATTTTCTAATTTCTAATATACTAATATTAGAAATCAGATAAAATATAATTTACTAGATGGCTAAAATGATTAAAACATGTTTCATGAATAATTCATTACATAAGTTTAACAAGAGGAGAAATTTACACAGCAGGCCTTTAAAAATGGAAAAGCTTATACTCTGCTATAAGACAACCTGCCTCTGTCACTTTAATTTACTTGTTATATTTACATTACGGATTCATTCATTTTGAGAGACCATATTTAAATATTGTCTGTCTTTTACGATAAGAAACACATAGTTCTAAGAACACAAAAGAGGAACTTTGGGTGAATTTATAATCTGGATACTCATAAACTGTCTCACAAGGCCAGGCCTAGAATTTTACGCAAAGTACAAAGGACATAAATGCTATATATTCAAAAGAAACTTTAGATCTTCAGGTCACAGAGAGTGATGCATATAGGGGAAATGTGTTAATCAGGAAGAAACAGCGTTTAAGCTTAAAAAATGGGAAGGATATTTAATTAAATCTGTAATATGTAGGAAGCAGATTGTAACTAGCCTGTATGGAGACTGGATATATGCGAGTACTAATGATACTTGTATTTTATATTTAAAATAGGGGCAGTTGGCTAATTAGCTAGGCAAGTCACTTTCAAACCTTTTTTGGCCACATACCCTTGACAAGCACCCAAGGATCTCTGCTCCAGAGATGGTCCCAATTTTAGGATGGTCACACTGCTGTATTTTATGTTACAGAGCAGCAGAGCAGACCTGTACAGTCTCAAATTGGTAGCACATGCTATATAATGGGAACCTGGAAGTCATGAAGAGTAGGGGTTCCCAAACTGTGGTACACATAGCCCTGGGGGTACGCAAGACATCTTTGGAGGGTGAGTAGGATAAATTGTGTAATAATAGATTTAATTTTCATTATAGATTCATAGATTGTAGAGTTGGAAGGGACCACAAAGGATCATCATGTCCGACCCCCTGCCCCTGGCAGGAAAGAAGACCAAGGTTAGATAACCCCAGCCAGGTGACTATCAAGCCTCCTCCTGAAGACCTCCAAGTTAGGTGATAATACTACCCCTCTTGGAAGCCAAGTCCAGATTCTGGCCACCCTTACTATAAAAAATTTCTTCCTGATGTCTAACCTAAATCTACTCTCCACTAGTTTGCACCCATTATTTCTAGTTATTCCCAGGGACACTCTGGTAAATAGTGCGTCTCCAATTCCCTGTTGTCCTCCCTTGATAAACTTATAGGCAGCTACAGGGTCTCCCTTCAGATGTCTCTTGTGAAGACTGAAGAGATCCTGATCTCTCAACCTCCCCTCGTAGAGTCTTTCATGGAGGCCACTAATCATGCAAATGGCCCTCCTCTGAAACCTCTCCAGATCCTCCATGTCCCTCTTGAAGTGCAGCACCCAAAACTAGACACAGTACTCCAACTGCAGCCTGACCAATGCCGCATAAAGGAGGAGCATCACCTCCCTTGATCTGCTGGTCATGCATCTGCTAATACACGACAAGGTGCGATTGGCCTTGTTGATGGCCTCGTTACACTGTTGGCTCACTTTAATCTTGAAGTCAACCATGACTCCAAGATCCCCCTCAGCCACTGAGCTGCTGAGGAAGTCATCCCCCAACCTATAGGTGTACTGGGAATTCCTCCTTCCTAGGTGGAGTACCTTACCTTTATCTTTGTTGAACTGCATCCTATTTTGTTCCACCCAGAATGGGTGCTCTTGGTGCCCTTTTGCCTTGATGGTTTGTGTTCCCATTAGTGCTTGCCTGGTTAGGTCCAGTAATATTATTATTATACTAATTGGCATGTAAGGGGTTAAATTATAAAACATATGCTGATAGGAGTACATGGGCAGCTGGTAAATCTGGATGGGGTACATAATAAGAAAACATTTGGGAACCTCTGATCTACAGCACTACAGAGGGGCTGATTAAGTAAGGTCCACTTTGTGTTCTGTGATGCAAGCTGGTAGCTGCCAGGATCTGAAGTAAGATTTAATCAGTTGTACAGTAGGATTATATAGCTGTTATGATCTAGGAAATACTTAAGGAACAATGGTTTTGTGGTGCTATTTTTATATTTTTTAACCAATTATATAATTGATAGAGCTGTTAAACTTTCAGACACAAAGTGCCATTCTTCAGGTGTGGTTCACTGGCAATTCTGGGTCTGCTGCATAGTACCTAAGTATGTCTCCAGGTTTATTTCTCTTAGCTTAGTGAAGTTAGGGACTTGTTATATGGTATTTTTGGGTGGCTTCTGGAACTCTTAAAACCTGGATTGTCCACACATTATAGTCTTAAACTAGTTTTCAGCAGTTCTTAGGTGGCTCAAAGTTATGCAACTTCAGGGCAAGATTATCTCTGGTCCATGTTACCCAACTCATGTTCCACTAGGGTACAGCCACTCTAGGCTACACCTCAATGTAAACTTCCCACCTACCCCAGCCTCCACCTCTGGCCTGAATCAGGCCCATTACCTCTGCTCCAGTATCCCAGATGCCTGCTCATTGCTCCTCTGAACCCTGTCCCCCATTTGCTTATGGTTGCCCATGCTGTCTGTCCCATGGGAGCAAGCAGGGAAGAGTTAACCTGCCTGCCTGGCCACCATTACCACTGCTGGTCTCTGGGATGGGTTTAGCCTGGAACAGCCTGACCCCATGGCCAGCAAGCTGTGAGGGTGGGGCTCCCTCCCTCCCCAGCCACTGCTGACAGTTGCCAGCTAGTGGAGGGGGGGAGCAGGGGAGCTGTCTCCAGCAGCCTCCTGGGAGGCATGCAGGAGTGCCCTCCACTGCTGGCCTTGGCCAGTGCAGGCAGGAACCAGACCTCCTCCACCAAATGGCAAATGTCTGTTCTGTTCATTCCCACTCAAATTTATGGCATGTTAAGTAAAATGCCATAGTTAAAGTGCTTCTTCCCAGGGGGTTTTGAACATTTGTACTTAGCCTAAGTTATTTATTCAACTAAGCTTTTCTTGCTTTGAAGCTACTTCTGAAAGCTTCTCTTTCCTCCTGGTTTAGATCCCTCCTCCATGCCCTTAAGTGACTCTCTTCTTTAACACATGCCATTGTTTTATCTGGTATTTAGTTTAGGCTGCACTTGCTTCTTCCTCAGACCTCAACAAGGGCACTTTTTGCCTGAAAGCTCGTCTAACATCTCTCATCACCTATACAGGTGCATCCAGTAAAAGATATCACCAAAATAACCTTGCTTTTGACTGCTACAGCACAGTGAAATCTTCCATCTTATTCTAAGGTAATATTTTCTAGTTTTAAATTATAATCAGATTCTCTGAAGCATGTATGTAAATATACTTTGCCCTTAAAGAGTAGAGATTAATTTTAATATCTGCCATTTTAATATATCTGAATGTCGTGGACTACTGTATGTGAACATACCGTTCTGTTTAAGATAAACATTCTTTAACCAATTCTTCACTTCTGTTTTCTTGGGCAGGGACTGGGCCTTCCCTACCATGATGCAAGACGGACTCAAGGGGAACGTCTCCAGACCTCAGGTTGGGGAGAGCCAGGTTAGAGAGCTTCTGGAGGGGCTGGATGTGTTCAAATCAGTGGGTCCAGATGCTGTCCACCCCTGGGTGTTGAGGGAGCTAGCAGGGGTTATTGCAGGGCCCTTGGCATGGCTTTACGAGTGCTCGTGGTGCTCGGGCCAGGTGCCAGATGATTAGAAGATAGCCGTGGTCCCCATCTTTAAAAAAGGGAAGAGGGAGGACCCAGGCAACTATAGGCCCATCAGCCTTACCTCAATCCTAGGGTAACTCTTTGAGAAAATCATCATGGAGCACATCTGCAATGGGCCAGCCTCAGAGATTATGATCAAGGGCAACCAGCACGGTTTCACTAAGGGCAGGTTATGTCAGACCAACCTGAATTGCCTTTTATAATCAGGTCACAAAAGCATTGGATGCAGGTGTTGCCGTGGATGTAGTCTTTCTGGACTTCAGCAAGAGCTTTGACACTGTCTCCCACCCCATGGTCATTAAAAAATTGGGTGACTGTGGCATTGGTGCCTACACAGTCAGATGGATTGCAGATTGGCTGAAGGGTCTCACTCAGAGGGTGGTGGTGGACGGGTCACATTCAACCTGGGGAGAAGCGGGCAGCGGAGTCCCCCAAGGCTCAGTCCTTGGGCCCGTGCTGTTCAATTTCTTTATCAACAATTTGGACGACGGCGTGAAAAGCAACCTTGTTTAAATTCACTGATGATACCAAAATTTGGGGTCAGGTGAGCACGCTAGTAGGGAGGGAAAAACTGCAGCAAGACTTGGATAGGTTACAGAGGTGGGCTAGCAAAAACAGGATGTGCTTCAATACTGACAAGTGTAGGATGCTGCACTTGGGCAGTAGTAACCAGCAGCACACTTATAAGATGGGAAACTCCCTTCCTGAGAGCACGGAGCCAGAAAGGGATCTTGGAGTCATTATTGACTCCAAGATGAACATGGGCCGACAATGCGAGGTCACATTTGGTAGGGCTAACCGGACCTTGTCGTGCATCCACAGGTGCATCTCTAGCAGTGGCAAGGAGGTGATCCTTCCCCTCTATGCAACACTGGTCAGGCCACAGCTGGAGTACTGTGTCCAGTTCTGTGTGCCCCATTTCAGGAGGGCAACATTGAGAGGGTCCAGAGGAGGGCCACCCACATGATCCGGGGACAACAGGGCAGACCCTACAATGAGATACTGAGGGACTTGAACCTGTTCAGCCTTCACAAGCAAAGGCTGAGGGGGGACCTGGTGACCATCTATAAACTCACTAGCGGGGACTAGAAAGGTTTTGGAGAGACCTTGTTTCCCCTAGCACCCCCCTAGCATAAGAAGGAATAACGGCCACAAGTTGTTGGAGAGTAGGTTTAGATTAGACATCCGTAAGAACTACTTTACAGTTAGGGCAGCTAGGAGCTGGAACCAACTTCCAAGGGTAGTGGTGCTGGCTCCTACCCTGGGGGTCTTTAAGAGGAGGCTTGATGCCTGTCTAGGTGGGATCATTTGAGCCCAGTTTTTTCTCCTGCCCTGGCAGGGGGTCAGAGTTGAAGATCCACAAGCTCCCTTCCGACCCCTTCTATGATTCTATGAACAACATATTGCTGAGCACGTACTTTATATATGACATGACATCTTCCACACTAGTCGTAACAAGTGGGCAATAATGTAATGATGGGTAGGGCACAAGCCCTGAGTGCTGCCTAAGGGAGGAGTGGCAGGGGGGGCACTAGAATAGAGCTAAGGTAGTACCTCTCCCTCCTGTACCCTGTCCCCCTAGTTTCTTGCACCCAGCACCTGAAGCAGTTCTGGGTCCACCTCTGTATGGCAGAGAGGCTCTTTTTCCCCTAGCTGCACCACTTTTTGCTGCACTGGAAAATGTAGAGTCTGGAGGGAGAAATGGAGCCTCGCTGCCATGTGGCTCTCCCCA
The DNA here is from genome assembly GCF_052110815.1 of Crocodylus siamensis. Taxonomy (NCBI): domain Eukaryota; kingdom Metazoa; phylum Chordata; order Crocodylia; family Crocodylidae; genus Crocodylus; species Crocodylus siamensis. The sequence goes on from NC_143397.1 coordinate 210,927,050, forward strand.
CAGGCTTGCAGGCATGGGTCTTGGTAAGATCTGACCAGGTTCATGAGGCAGACAGGCTCTATTCCCCCTTTATACCTGGGAGGGCAGATAGCTGAGAGGTTAGAGAAGTGGCAGCAATGCGCAGTGCAGGAACCATGGTTGTGGGGTTCACTGCTGTTGGAGGAGATGTTACCTTTTTTGCAAGAATTTGTTTCAGCCACTTGACATTCATGTGGCAAAAAAAAGGCGATACTTCTTCCAGCAGCGGCAAACCTCTTTCTATTGCTTCTGCACTCTACATTGCCAACACCTAGGGCATAGTACTGAAAGTGGGTAGCATCAGTCAATAATCTTCCAAGCAGATTCATACAAATGTTGCATCAAGAAATAAGATGGTTACTGATTATGAGACCTTGCACAAGCCCATCTTAGGCTCAACCCTTTGCAAGCTTCTACTGTTCGCTTTTGCTCTTGTTTTGGTTTTTAATTTTTGATATTCCCATTTTCTGGGTTTTTATTTTTACTGCCAGTGTCTCAAACTTCCAGAGGCAGAAAAGAGGCAAAGCTTTGGTAGCTGATTCAATTCAGAGGATATTCAGCCTGATTTGGTAGCTGAATATCTGAATCCAAATTGAATCAGGAGACCTCTTAAAAGGTCTGAATCAAATTGGAAGCCTCAGAATCAATTCAGAGAGATTAGGAAAGATTTGGAGATTTGGAAGTCTTGCAGCAAACAGAAACTGAGAAGAGGGAGGGGGTCGGTGTGACTTTCCATATATGGAAAGGGCGGGGGGGCGTTCTGATATTGGCATCTATAGCTGGCCAGTAACTGTGATCTTTCTCTGAGTTCCCTTCCAATCACAGTGCTCTGGGGGAGGGATGTAGAAACAATATATAAAGCTGAGTCTAAAGTGATCTGGGCCTTTTGTGAGCTGTCTCTCTCTTGGAGCATCAGCATTTGAAAAGCTCTGGCTTGCTAGCTAGTCTCTTGCTCGCTTGTCTCTCTTCTTGTAAGTTGTATCCAATTCTTTCCTACTTACCCTTGCCTACAATCCCTTTTTTAATCCTTATCCATTCCTTTCAACTTATTCTTCACCCAAAATCCTCTTATTTGATCTTGTTAGTCTGTCTTGATTCTTTCAGCCCACAAAAAGAAATCTGTTTTCCCTGCCAGCGTGTCATCCTGGCAGGGAATCAACAACATATATTACACACATACACACATTTTGCAGCACACCAAACATTATGAAGCATGCTGGAAAGGCAGGGAAGGGAGAGGGGGCAGAGGGAGAGCTGCAAGTTCCCCCTGCCCCATAGATACATGCTCTTTCCTGGCAGCAATGAGTCTTCTGCTCATGGAGCACGGAGGTGGTAGCAGTGCCTGCACCTGCAGGGGTTCCCAAGGTGCGCACGGTCACCCAGAGCACTGGGGAGATGCTTGCTCTGGATGGCCAGCCCTTCCCCTTTGTTGAGCGTCCAGGGTTCAGGTGGCTTATGGTGCTTGTGGTCCCATTGTACCAAGTGCCTGCATGCACCACCTTCAGCAGGATGGTGGTGCCCTCCCTGTATGAGGCATGCAGGACGTACTTGAGGGAGGAACTGCAGAAGGCAGGTCCACAGGTAGCCTTGCACTTCACCTCAGACATCTGGAGCAGCCAGGGTGGAGATCATGCCTACCTCTCCCTCACAGGGCACTGGTGCAAACCTTCAAGCCGAGGTGATGGATGTGTCCCACATGCCAAGGGAGATCACAGGGGCCATAAACTGGATGGTGCAGGGGTGGCTAGTTGGGCAGGGCAAACTCACCCATGGGTTCATGATCACCAAAAATGGGACCAATATGGTCAAGGCAGTGAGTGATGCCAATTTTGTTCGTATCCACTGTGTGGCATACAAGTTCTACCTCATAATCAGAGACTCCTGGGAGGGGGACAGAGCTGCCGGTGACAGTGCCAGATCCAGATCATTTTGAAATGCATGAAGGTGGTGAGCTACTTCCCCCAGAGCATCAAGGTGGGCAAGATGCTGAGGGACAAAGAGGGAGAGCTGAGCATCCTGCAGCACAAAATCATGCAGGATGTGGAGACTTGGTGGAACTCCACATACCTGTTGCTGAAAAGGCTGGTCGAGCAGCAGAAGGTCATTCATGAGATGGCCTTGGTCAGGAAGATTAGGATCAGTGGCCCCCTTAACAAAACAGAGTGGGATACTATCAGATCTTGGTGGTCCTCAAGCTGTTCCTCAAGGCCACCAAAAGCCTCAGTGCTGGTGATGGCCTCCTTAGCCAAGTGATCCCTGTAGTGAAGGAGCTTGACAATGAAATGGAGAAGTTCCAATGGATTGATATTCCTGGAGGGGCAAGCCGCTTTCACCAGAGGTGCAGGTACTGGTGAAGCAGCTGAAGGAGGGGATAAAAAAATGGCTGGATCTGTTGCAGTACAGTATAGTCCATGTGCTGGTGGGGTGCATCTTCAAAACCCTTGATCACTGGACGCAGGTGCTAGTGAACAGAGTCAAGGAGGCAAAAGGGCAGAGGTGGGGGTGACATGGAAGAGGGCGATCCATGCCAGCACTCTAACCACAAACCAATTTCCTCCACCACAACCTCTGCCAATGTGGGCCAAGGGCATGGCTTCAGTGTTGGGATCCAAAGGCACCAGACCCCACCATTGAGCAGGTAGTGTGGAGGCCTCGGTGGCTATCTATCTCACCGAGGATGGACCCACTGCACTGTGATCCCTTAGTCTATTGCCCAACCTGCAGCCAGGTGTGACAGGATCTGGCCATAGTTGCCTGGGAACACCTGTCCTGTTCACTGATCTCTGTTCCAAGTGAGAGGGTGTTCAGCATTGCCTTTGAAACTTGGCAGACTTCATGCCCTCAGAAGGGACTACCATCCCTGCTTTTTTCATCCAAATATACAAACAAATGACAAAATTATAGGTATTTTAGTGATTCCCTATTATGGTCTATGGCCGAACCTCCAAATTGGCACTGAATCTCTGAATCCGAATTGGCAAAATAGAATTAGGACAGTGATCCGAATCACCGAATCGAATCGCTGTCCCTCCAAATCAACTGAATCGGAATCTGAAGCAAATACTTACTCCTTTGCACAGGCCTAGCAGAAACCCATGGGCAGAAATCCATTCTGAGGGAGAGAAATCTGATTAGCAGTAGCATAACTTAATGGGGGTATGGGGGATAAGTGAGGCATAAGGTCTGGCTGCTAATTTGGAGGGGGTGTTAGAATGAGTCATTGATGGGTGATTCCTCCGACCCATAGATCTTCCTAATGAACCCTTCAAGGCTGTGATCTTGGAGAGTATGTAGGGGTTGAGTTTCTCATTCACACTGAAATCTCAGTATAACAAGACTCCCTCAAGCTCTCTTGGAATATTCTAGTTCCAAGGTAGTTTGGACTTCTGGCAGAGCTCTTTCTTCAACAAAATCAAACTGATTTCTTTCAAGAGCCTATTTATTTGGTAAGAGAAGAACATTCTATGTCTCCATTTAATCAGAAAAAGGTTTTTTTTCCTCGTACAATCATTCTGATTGCTTTAATATTGACTTTTGACACCTGCAAAGCATTCCTGGGAACTGAAAGTTGTTTATGAACAGCTTGATCTTTCAATATAAAATTTTCATTTTTTCCTGTTCCTTTTAATTCTGCCTGAAGTTAATATATTTTTCATTACTGTAAAATTGACAGTTTTTGAATGTCCTGAATATAAAGAAAGTATTATATGGACATTTATGAGCATCATTTTAAGTGAAAAAGCACTGAAAGATCTGTTGGATTTATAACTAGAAAAAGCAGAACAATTATTTCCTTCCAACATAAAGGGCTTTTTATCTAAGACAAGATTTGTAATAAGTGAAAGTTCAATATAATGCATTTTGAGCATTACAATCAACTAAGACCAAAGTAAAATCATTTGAAAAGGAAGTATTAAATAGCAGAAAGTAGTTATGTGTTGTAATTTCCTTAACTATTTGGATTCCACCTTTCAGTCACACTTATTGTTCCATCTGCAGTATCCTTTTTGTATCCCATTCAATTAAAAAATCAAGATACAAAGGAGGCTTTAACTATCTCTTTTACAATAGCAAGTCAACTTTGACCCTCCTTTTGTACAGGATATAACAATGGGAAGAGAGAGCCTAGTGGAACCAAGTAGGGAAAATCTTGGTCCCTGCACTGGGGAGCACTAAGGAAAATGGCTAACAACCAGCATTGGAATCCCAATGTTAGTGGGGTTATGTTTAGATTGTTCCCCCATCTCTGCACAAAGTGGTTGCTTTTGTGGGAAGAACACTGGCTACCCCTGCTAGCAGTGTGCTGCAAAGGCTGTTTCACAAGCTGCTTCTCTCAGAATCTATAGGAAACTATATTCCATCTGTCTGTATTGTCTACACAATATTAAACTGTGCAAACACCGCTTGGTTCCAAAAAACAATGTTTACTAAGTATAGGGTGTACAAACATACAAAGTCTAGCTGCAAAGGTGTCATACACAGATACCTGAGCTAGCTCTGGAACAGGAAGCAGTATAGTCACTACAGGTGCAGGCAGAAGTGACATTTTTATTTGATCTGGCCCCTGAAAGTGCTCTACAGCCGTGACACAAAATATGTGCATGGCTGCAGAGTGCTTTTAAAACAGCCGGTCACACAAAAAAATTAACCCTCGTCAAATTAGGTATTATATTATGGTGCTCTGCTTTTGAGCTCCTTAGGGAACTTGTGTTCCCTTGAGGGTTAATTTTTCAGGCAGGGTCCAGGCTGGGCTGATGTAAGCACCAGCTCAGCCCCACATCCCAGGGCTGTCAGCCAGGAGGGAGGAGGAAGCAAGCAGCATATTGCTTCTGGCTTGCCCAGCCTGAGCTGGGAGGCAGGGGTAGGGGGTGGAACAGAGCCCCCTTGACTTGTGGGCTTCTCCCAGATACCCCAGCTGGAGTACTGGGGGGAACCAGGTCCACAAAATGAGGGGGCTCCACTCCATCATGCCCACTGTATCCGGGCCTCTTGAGAGAGGCAACAGCAGCTGCCAGCTGCTTTTCCCATCCTGAGCTGGAGGTCGGGGGATGAAACAAAGCCCTCTCACCTTGTGGTCCTAGCCCAGCTCCCACTAATACCCAAGGCAGGGTAACTGTTCCATCCACCACTCCAGCTTGGACCGGGCAAAATCTAGCTGGCAGCTCTGTGCTGCTTACTGCCCCTCACCCCACTCATGCTGACAGATCTGGAGCTGGGAGCAGGGTGGGCTGGGGTGAGGTACAGTTCACCAGCCCCTTTGGAGACTGCTGGAGCACCCCGGCCTGCTGGCCAGGAGGGCTAGTGCAAGCAGGCTTCAGACCCCCCAACCCAACAGGTGAATGTCTGTTGGATCAAGGGGTGGGTGCTCTAACTCATAGCACCGTGTATAAAGCACCATGAGTTACAGCGGGGGCTTGAATGTCTGTAGGCGCCCATTATTTTGCTGGTCTGAATGTTAATTAGCTCACACTAATCTTGTTATATAGCTTCTGGTTCTGGAGCTAGCCATGGGTATTTTGATATAGCACTGTCTTGTGCCATATCAAGACACACCTGAAGGCTCCTTTAATAGAGGGAAGTGCACTAGAGAGTTCCCAGACTACTTAAATCTACACTACACTTTTTCAGAATATAATGACTTCTGAAGTGATTCAACTCAGTTTCCACAACATGCCTCAGACCCATATGAAAGTAGGATAAGAGTTTACTTCTGGATATATATTTTGTAGATAGCTAGTGCTGATCATGAAATTACACACTTCTGAAGTTTGCTACCTTGATCCTTACCCATCAAAAATAAATAAATACCTTACCAGATTAAAGTGTTCTGCCAGTGAGATGAAATTTTTCTCTAAATCAGGATCACAGCATATAAGGAACATTATGGGGAAGTAAACTCTCTCAATAAACAGACGTCTGCAGTTTCTAAAGTTGTTTTTTATCCAGCATCTTTTGTAAAATATAAAATCTACTAAAAAGGGTGACATGATTTTCTTAAGACCATGAAGATGAAGTGAAAAACACAAAACCTGTGTTTCCAGGTCTTGTCAAGTATTTCAAGTGTATTCTCTCTTTTAGCATATGGTGTTGGAATTGTAACCTAGAGATAATGTGATGCTCTCTGAAGTACATAAAATAGTGTTTCAAATTCACTGATTATTCATTTTCACACGAATCTTTTTTATGAATCTAGTCTGCTAACTATTAACTATTTGGTGTTCTGTAGCATTTTGCAACCAGGGAAGAAAATTGGCCTGATTTTTATTTATCATTTACCTCTTAAAAGCGCATTTGGAATCAAAAATGCTGAAGGGGTTCTGTCATTGGCTGATATATCCTATCCCTCACTTTGAAATGCCAATATTTTAAGCACAGTTGAAGGTGACTAATACTATGATGAAGTAAGAAACCATAAATCATCCACTTTTTGATAGCTGCCATAGTGTAGCAAACTGTTTTCCTAAATGAATAGTTCTTCATATTATTTTTACTGTTTTAACTGGATCCATAAGTTCCAGTTACGATAAACATTCCTGTTCCCATAATATTCTGCTTCCCCTGCGGGGAAGCAGATGTATTTTTTAATAAGTTTTTCTGAAATAAATTTATGTGGTAGGGGAGATAGAAATATAGCTGAGCTGTTAATTCCAAATTGGTTGTGAATCTAATTCAGTAATTCATCGTACAGCTGTACGTCCGTGTATTTTAGCTGAAGTCTGATGGTAAAGTCTCTTTGTTTCCTCTGTGCCTGGTCAAGCTCCAGGCATGGATAAGCTTGCTGATAAGGAATTTGTGGCAAATATAGCTTTTCATGGAAGTCCATATGACAGACTAATTCAAAGGATCTACTATAATACATAGATCTAATATGCTACATAATACATAGGGGTTGACCAACCAGGCCACGTCCCCACAAGCAGGAATGTATGCTTTGTAGGGCCTCAAAGGCTTTTGAGGTGCTGGAAAATATGCTTTTGAGGCACTACAACACACACACAGTGCATGTGAATTGGTTTGCCATGCTGCACATTTTCAGCAGGGTGGCAAATATGGAATATGTGGTGGAACTTCCAATATCTAAAAAATGGGGCCAAAAAAAAGCAGCACGGTTCACATGGCAGCAGTGTGCACCACCTGAAACAAGAGCTTGGCTGGCCAAAGCCATAGTCCAGCTGTTGGCCAGGCCCTGCATGCCTGGATTGTTACCACTGCAGCCCCAGGAGCCCGCAGGACCCCAGGTAAGGCTGCTGGGGCCGGCCCAGGTACTGGCCCCAGCCTCCCCTATCCCATCTGGGGCAATTTGCCATGCATCAGAGAGCACATGAAGGGGCATTCACTGGGGAAATGTATGTTCTCACTCATGGGGCATGTGCCCCCAGAGCGTTATTTAGCCAATACAATGATTAAGTTAAATTCTGCAGTATCTTACAGATTTCAAACATTTTGGAGTTTTTCCCTATGGTGGATACAAAGGAAGACAGGTTTACCTTGTCTAGCTTGTAAGTAATATGGATTCAACTCAACACAGATTTAATTTGCTACTGAAGGGCAAAACAAAATAAATAACTCAGCTATGAAAGTGAAAGGTTGTTGTTTGATGATCCAGGTCTCCCACTGGATTTGAACAAACAAGAGTCACAACTTTACAATGCTGTCAGAGAATGTATGGGCCTTGTAAAAGCTAGGTTTGGTCATCAGCACAGTAGCTGGATGCATTAATTATGATGAACCAGAGGTGACTGCAGAACAAAGAATCCAAGAAAAATTGAGCTAATGCAAAGGTGAGGCCATCCTTCTATTACTGACTATGGTAACTAAAACTTGTCAAATACATAGGTATATTGTACAAATACTCTTAGTCACCTTTGTTCTGTTCTAAAATTATTGTTGAAGAAGGTGATTTTGATGGTTCCATTTGGGAAACAACAATATGTTCTTTTTTCTTCTTTCTTCATTTTTCACCAAATAAAATTAATTTTATCTAGATTTTTCACCTTTTTTATTTTTCTTTGGTTTTCAGTGTGTGTGTGTGTGTGTGTGTGTGTCTATAATCTTATTTAGTTAGTCTCTGAAGGTGCATATCAACCCTGTCATCTATGGGGAATGTTATAACTCCTTTCAAAAGGTTGTGCAATTTGGAAGGAGACCTTAAAATATTTTACTAACTAATTATTACCCTTTTCTTCTATCTCTCCTTTTCCCTTCACATTTTTTCTTTCCTAGTTCTTGTTGATATGTGCATTGATATATTTCTGATTTTGTACTGCATTTAAAAAAAATCAAGAAAAATAAAATTAAAAATTAAACAGTAAACAATGTCCTAATCCATAGGCAAGTGTTATAGGTGATGTTTTTTTCTGACACTTTTGGCTTCATTTTGTTTTTATTTCCAGATTGCTTTAACATGCTGCATCACTCACGGTTCAGGGAATTCTAGACAGAACACAAGCCAGTAAATGCCTGGATTGAAAACACGTAAAAAATATTCTGGTTTGTTTTACTCAGATAATAAATTTTTCTATAAAATAGGTAATTAATGTTTAGAAAATGATGTGGTAGGGGGAGAAATGCAAACGTACTTCTTTAAACAATATAGTTAAAGGTAGAACAGAAATCACTTTTGACCTTCAGAATATGTTTAGCTTCAAAATTCAAGTAACCTACTATCCTTAATACTAAAATGCATTTGACTTCCTTTAAAGGATGAAGCTTTCTTATTAAAATCCTTGGCTGCCGAAGTATATGTTCCTATCTGGTGGAGATATTTATACCATATTGTGAGGTATGTGTGAATTTATTCATTTTTTAATTATTTGGTCATGGTACTTTGATTTTCTTTGAACCAGGTTAACCATATGTCATGGAAACAGTCTGCTCTTGAGACTCATCAACCCCATATTTCTCTACATGATAGATATGGTATATAGTGGATCTCATGGAAAATTTAGCTTTATTGCGGTTTGTGTTCTAGATCATTCTGTAACCAAGAGGTTAAGCTTTGCTTTAAAGGTAGTTCCTAGTATTCAATGCAAAAGTAAAATCTGCTTCATCTCAGCCAGATTTCTTGTCCATCACAAAGCATATTCAGACAATCTCTCTCAAAGAGGGGCCAAGTCCTGGAATAATAGAGGTGTTGCAAGAACTGAAATGCTTAAGCAGAGCTGTCTTTAGAAACTTGTATGGTAGTATATTCTGCAACACATTCTCCTAGCATGGGAATATTTATGCACATCTCTCATCAATCAAAAAAGTCACTCTGTACTAGGAAGGTTAGAGAAACAATTCCAGATCCTACTCTGCATGCCAAGCAGGTCTGACAGCTGCAGAGCTTACAGACTAGCAAATGCCTTGTGCAGTAGCAGGTTTGTATATACACTGTTGATTCAAGCTGCTGTATGCAAAGGCTTTTGTGGGACACACCTTTAACCTTGACTCTAGGTGAGGCCCTAGAACATACCCTCTCTTCTGTTGCTTTACACTGTCCCTATTCCTTTCCTGGGAGGAAAGAGGTCTTTCTACCTAGTGCTGTTATGAACACCTCATTCCAAATCTCTCACGATGACAGAATCAGAGCCTGTGAACTAACGTGTATTTAAAAAAAGAATAGAAAGAAAAGGTAAAACCAGAGAAGCAGTGTTTTCCCCTGATACTATGTCCATACAGGCCTAGATTGTGTTTTTACAATCTATGTGAAGGGAAGAATTATATTGCATAAAACCCAAGACAGTGCAAGAAAGGGAATTATGGCTTGTATGGTTCTGCCCCACACTCCAGAGAAGTAGTAATATGTTACTGCACTTTACCAGTAGCGGATGATTGTGCTCATGTATCCAAATGGGAAAAGCCTGAATTCCACCCTATCTCACTCACCTAATTAGGTTATTATCTTGCTTGCTCCTACCTGAGGAGAACCCAGGTCCAGAGAGGTTGTGTAGGCTTGGGTGCAAGCCCTTTTGTACTCCTGGCCATGTTTTGCATTTTAGAGAGCATCATGCATGTAATCACTTTTTAAATTAAAAATTAAAATGTGTAAGAAACAGTGAAGAAAAAAATTAAAACATAATTTAATCTTGATTTTCTTTCCTTTTGTGGAAAAAAAATGACTTACTGTGACCAGTTGCAATAGATTCAAATTAATCTGATAGCAAGGTAAAGTCTCAGATGTTTGTCAGTGAAACTCTTGCATCTTCCTAAAATCTGCTTCTTAAATTGTAAATTTGTAGGTAGAAACTTCATGACAATGATAAAAACCACTTATTGTTCCTTCTTTCCATAAATATGACCAATGTACTGCAGTTATATTATATTATAGGGTCTAATTATATTATAATATAGGGTCTCGTTTTATAATTTTTATAATTATATTATAGGGTCTCATTTTATAAAGGAGATATTTGGGTTATTTATATGTTTTGCTGCATGGCTGACACTGTAATGTGGACAGCAGATTGAATTTATCTTTGTATGCTACAGATATTTGCATAGCTCAGAAATCTGCTGGAGACTAAATATCTAATATACTAGAATAGAATTAAGGTTTTGACTGAAGTTGTGTCAGTAAATTTGAACCTTCACAATTTTTAGCTTTTTTTTTTGACATGAAATGATTTTCATCAAAAATTTCCAGTAAGATCTGTTTAACAGTCTGTATAGAACAAGCAGCCTGGTCATACCTGACTAACTTACTGTATTTACCTGAATCTATCATTACTCCAAATTTAAGACTACTCCCCAATAATTCTATACATTACATACATCTAATATAACTTTCCATGTGTAGAATCTAATTATGGCAGGATCATCTTTAATTTTTCCCTGCCACCATTGCAGTGAGGTAAGCAGTGGCAGGAGGTCTGGCAGTCAGGGGAGTAAGCAGTAGGGAAGGTGGTGGGAGAGGCAGTAACGGGCAAGCAGTAGGGAGAGCAGGGGGAGAGTAGGGAGGGGGACCTGGCACCACTGCTTTGAGGCCAAGATAGGACCATGCTCCATGCCCCAGACTGCAGCAGGAAGAATCCTATCAGTGTCTGAGCAATGGTAGGAGGACGGGATGGAGAGGCAAAGGCTAAAGTCAGAAGATAGGGAAAAATGTGGGACAGGGGCCCAAGGTTGCAGGGAGAAGAAGCAACATGGTGGAATGGAGGCAAGGGGAAGAAGAGGTTAAGAATGGAGATGGGGAGAGGGAAGGGGAGGCAGGGGCCTATGACTGTTGGGGGAGAGGCAGAGTTAGGAAGAGGGAAGACAGCAGCTGTGGTTCTAGTCCTAACCAGGGTTAGAGCCAGAGCTGCAGCAGCTGCTTGGCCCTCCCCACTGCTGGGTCCTCAATTCCAAGATAAGAGGCTTCCCTGCCATGTTTAGTGGGGGCGCTTCATCTTAGAATCGAGTAAATATGGTATGCTGTGTCTGATTAATTGACAAATAATGAATCCCTACTTCAAAGTGGCCATGTGTTTTAAGGATAGTTTGGGATCATTGCAGTATTCTAATATTATAAAAGCTTTAATCAGTCTGTCTGCCTGTCTGTCTGTCCATAATGCTTTATTCATACTCTGACTGGCTGACTGAAACAACCAATCAGAGTATGAATACAGCATTGGTACAAGAGGTGGCAGCACAGCGGAGCACCATCATGATGGCAGAGACAGAGGGGATGGATGCTGCAGGGAGGGCAGCAGGCCAACGACCCATTCCTCCCCCCCTACTTTTGTCACCGCCTGCAGGGCCAACATGGGCTGACAGGGTGGTGGTTCAGGGAGGAGCAAGCCCAATGTGGTGGGAGGAGGAGCAGGCACACCACAGTAGCGGGGGGGAGGAGAGTGGGCCCAGGCTGATGCAGTGGTGGTGGGGGGAGGAAGGGAGGAGTGGGCCTGGGCCTGACACAGGAGGGGAGGCAGGGGGGGAAAGGAGTGGGCCTGCTATGGCAGCAATGAGGTGGGGAAGCAGCAGGCCAGGCCCAATACAGCAGCAGAGCAGGGAGGGGAGGAGTGGGCCTCCTCCCCCACCTCAGGCCTAGGCCTAGTCCTCCCCAACCCTCCCTCCCCCACACTGGCCCCAAGCCCGCTCGTCCCATCCCCCCACCACTGCCACGTCAACCTGAGCCTACTTCTCCCCCCTCCACCACCATGGCAGGCCAGCTTCCCACCCTGGGCCCAGTCCTCCCCCACACACCCTACTTTGGGGCCAAGCCCACTCCTCCCCCCACCACTGTGGTGGGGAAGGGGAGAGTGGGCCCAGACCCCAAGTGGCAGGAGAGAATGGAGGAGCAAGCCCAGACGGAGGGGAGACAGGGAGTTCTGTCCCCCCTCCTCGCTCCCCCCATCATTCTTGATGGACAATTGGCTAGTATCAGAATAAAAATGTTAATGTCCCTGAGCTGTAAACAGAGTACAAGAGTGATGGCTCTCTTTCAGGGGGGGTTTCATAGTGTGTAATCCTCTGCACCTTCATTACCATTTCTTTGGACTCAATTCTTCCTTTGTTTCTAGAAGGAATATATTTTTGCTGTGCTTCTTCAGAGACTTTCCACAGATTCTGATACAGAAATGTCTACAAATGTGATAGTGTACCACGTCAGGTCAGAAAAATGAAGATATTTGCTGTGCTCTATTTCCCAGAAAATGCAATCTGTCTTAATAAAACATGCATAGGCAACTATATTGAGAGAGATGAAATATGCATTAGTATGTTTTGGGGGCATGTAAATAGAAATTAATAAATTGTAGCAATGGTGAGCATCAGACTTATATTTTTGCTTGCACCTTTGTATCCAGAACTCAAACTTTAAAAAAAAAGGATAATTTAGATTGTATTCTGTTTTTTATTATTTGCACAGCATAACCTGTTTTGAAATTCCCACATTTTGATTGTTATTTCCAAATCCCACTCTCATTTTAGAGGTTAATTAAGTGAAATTATATGGTCTGTGTCATACAACAAGCCAGACTAAATGATTTAATTGTCCTTCCTAAATTTAAAGTTCCCAGTTGACAATAGCTTCTCTTTCTTTTTCTCTTCCTTTAATTATCTAAGGCAGAACACTCCTCCAGCTGTGAAGAACATAGACAAAGGAACATGTAGGAAAAAAGTCAGCTGAGAGCTTCTAATGCAGAGCCCAACTTGGCAGACAAAAACAGATTCAGAGGGTGAGATGCTGCCTTTCTGAACCTGTTGAATTGCTATCATGCTGAGTCTGCGTACTGAGAGGAAAAACTAATGAGCTGATCTCCTGCTGTGTCTGTATGGTAGCGTAGCTCTGAAATCTCATTTACTAGTAGACAAGCTTACCTCTACATTTTGGGGTGCACCATAGTTCTGTGTGTGTGTGTGTTTCTTACTATTTCATTTTTTCTATGAGAAAATTGTGACTGTAAAATAGCCTCCTGTATTGCTTCATAACCACAAAAATAACTTGTACTATCCAAAGGTATTTGGGTAGGAACATCTGGGATTATTAAATAAGGCTAAAGAAAGGGCACACCTACTCCAATATGGCCCAATAGCTAGGAGGAAGTCTCATAAATGACTAGGCACTGAGCTGAGCTAACTAGTGGGCTATTGCCAGGGTAAGCAAGGGGTGCCCCAGGGGCAGGTCCAGTCAGACCATTAATAACATACCACACATAAGCTTCCTGAGTGAGCAAGTGTATATCCAGGCTCTATACCTCAAGCTCTATAACATCCCTATGATATGTTCTGGAGCAGTCTGGAAAACATACTGTACTTGCTTGGATTCAAGATGAGTGTTTTGTTTTCCCCACCCAACATGGGGAGGAAGCCTCATCTTAGGTTTGAGTACCAACCTGGAGATGAGATGCTGCCTGCCCCGTGCCAGGATGGCCCTTTTGATGGCAGAGGGAGCATAGCAGAGACTGTAGCAGGGAAGGAGAGAAATAGGGGAGTGCCACCTGCGTGGGGAAGTGCAGGAAAGACCATGAAGTCTGCCCCTACCATCTGCCCCCTCCCCACCTTACCATCTGCTCCCACTCCAGCCTCTCAGCCCCCAACAGAGCCCCCAACCAGAAGCTGCCATCATTTATTCCTGGCTAGGACCACTGTTGCTGCTGACTGCCCCAAAGCTAAAGCAGAGCTTCAGCAGAAGGTAAGCAACAGCGGGGAGAGAGGAAGGGAGAGAAGACAGGCATGGTGGTACAGGTGGCAGGGGTAAGGCACAGGCATAGAGGGGCAAGGAATGGAAGAGCAGGCTACATGGGAGGGAAGGAGGGCAAGGGGTGGGGGGGAAGCATAGGCACTAGAAACAAGATGTGGGGGGCAAGGAGCAGGAAACAGGGCAGGCACAGGTATGGACAGGCACGACACAGGGGGCACATGGTAGGAAGCAGGCAGCAGGAACAGCAGGCATGGAAAGAGGAGAAGTGACAGCAGGGATGGGCACAGGGAATGTATGGGGCAGGGGAGCAAGGAGGCCTTCACCCCCCGCCTCTGCTTTCCCCACCACAGCAATGGGGGGGTCAAATTTAAGATGACCATCCATTAATTCAATTCTATACATGGAAAATTATAACACATTTATACTTTTAGATGTATTTATATTAGATGTATAGAATGTAACTACTGGCAAGATTATCACAACTTCTAAATTATCTTGAATTTGGGTAAATATAGCAGTCATTAACTTTGCCTTCTGTCCCTGGCATCCAGAGAACAACTATGTTGCAGTGATCACTAGGTTCAATAAACACAGGCATACATAAATGAAAAGAACTAAAATCATTTTTACTGTGGAGCTGTAGGCAAGCTTTTGAACTAGGGACAGACATTACACACAAACCAGTTTATAGTTTCATAGTTTCATAGTTTGTAGGGTCGGAAGGGACCTGAGCAGATCATCTAGTCCAACCCCCTGCCATGGCAGGAAAGAATACTGGGGTCAAATGACCCCAGCAAGATGTTCTTCTAGCCTCCTCTTAAACACCCCCAGGGTAGGAGCCTGCACCACTTCTCTTGGAAGTTGGTTCCAGACCCTAGCCGCCCTGACTGTGAAGTAGCGCTTCCTGAAATCTAGCCTAAACCTGCCCTCTGCCAGCTTGTGACCATTATTCCTGGTCACTCCTGGTGGTGCTCGGGGGAACAGGGACTCCCCCAATGCCTGCTGATCCCCCCTGACTAGTTTATAACAGGCCACAAGATCCCCCCTCAGCCTTCTCTTGTGGAGGCTGAACAGGTTCAGGTCCCGCAGCCTGTCCTCACAGGGCCTGCCCTGCTGTCCCCTGATCATACGAGTGGCCCTCCTCTGGACCCTCTCCATGCTGTCCACATCCCTCTTGAAGTGCGGTGCCCAGAACTGGACACAATACTCCAGCTGCAACCTGACCAGTGCTGCATAGAGGGGGAGGATCACCTCCTTGGACCTGCTCGAGATGCATCTGTGGATGCATGCCAAGGTGCAGTTGGCCTTCCTGACTGCCTCTCCATGCTCCCGGCCCATGTTCATCTTGGAGTCAGTGATGACCCCCAGATCCCTTTCCGCCTCCGTGCTGATAAGAGGGGAGTTCCCCAACCTGTAGGTATCGTACCAGTTGTTCCTCTCGAGGTGCATCATGCACTTGTCTGTGTTGAAACCCATCCTATTCTCATCTGCCCACCCTTGTAACCTGTCTAGGTCTGATTGTAGCCTGTTGCATCCTTCCAATGTGCCCACATCCCCCCACATCTTAGTGTCATCAGCAAATTTGAACAGGGTGCTTTTTACCCCCTCATCCAAATCGCTGATGAAGATGTTGAACAGTGTGGGCCCGAGGACAGAGCCCTGCGGAGCCCCACTGCCAACGTCCTTCCAGGCTGAGAAGGACCCATCCACTACCACCCTCTGGGTGCGGCCCTCCAGCCAGTTGGCGACCCATTTGACAGTGTGGGTGTCTACACCACAGCCCCCCAGTTTCTGATGAGAACGGGGTGAGAGACAGTGTCAAAAGCCTTCCAGAAGTCCAGGAAGACTATATCCACTGCTACCCCTGCATCTAACGATCTGGTGATCTGATCGTAAAAGGCCACCAGGTTGGTCTGACAGGACCTTCCACTGATGAACCCATGTTGGTTGCCCCTAAGCATGCAGTCCCCTGCTGGCCCCTCTTAGATGTGTGTCAGCATAATTTTCCCAAACAGCTTGCCTAGGATCAAGGTGAGACTAACCGGCCTATAGTTTTCTGGGTCCTCCTTCCTGCCTTTTATGAAGATAGGGACCACGTTGGCCCTCTTCCAGTCCTCTGGTACCTCACCAGAGCACCATGAGTGCTCATAAAGTTGTGCCAGGGGACTTGCAATGACCCCGGTCAGTTCCTTTAGAACTCTAGGGTGGAGATCATCCGGGCCGGCTGACTTGAATACGTCCAACCCCTCCAGAAGCTCCCTAACTAAATCCTCGCTAACCCGTGGTCCAGGTGTGCCTCCCCCGGGGCCCGAGGGGGGCCCAGCAGGGAGGTGGCTGTTCTGGTCCCTACTTAGGAAGACAGAGGCAAAGAAATCATTAAACATGTTAGCTTTGCCGTCTGGTGTGAGGCATCCTGCAAGGGCCCCACATTACCCGGGACCTTTTTTTTACCCCCTACGTATTTAAAAAAAGACTTCTTATTGTCCTTAATCTGGGAAGCTAGTCCCAGTTCCTTCTCTGCCTTGGCTTTCCTAACTGCCCCCCTACATCCCTGAGCAACTACAGAATACCCCTCCCTGGTGATGACCCCTTCTTTCCACTGGGTATAAGCCTCCTTTTTAGCAAGGAGACATTCCCGGATTCTTTTGGTGAGCCACAGAGGCTTCTGTGCTCTCCTGCTCCCTTTGATCCTGGTTGGGATTACCTTCCTTTGGGCTTGGAGGATCGCCTCCTTAAGGAGCGACCACTCTCCTTGGACACCTGGCTCCACTCTCCGCCGGGACCTCAGCGCTTCTCCAACTATCCCCCTTAGCTCGTTGAAGTCTGCCCTCCTAAAATCTAGGGCCGCTGCCTTACTGCATGCCTTTGCCACCTTGCGCTAGATGGTGAATTCCAGCAGGCAATGATCACTGTCGCCCAGGTGGTCGAGCACTCGCAGCCCCCTCACCAGGTCATCACCCGTGGCCAGCACTAGGTCCAATAAGCGTCCCCCCTGGTGGGGCTGTGCACCTCCTGGGTTAGATGGAGGTCCTGCACTCTGGCCAAGAACCTAAGGGAGCGTTCAGACCTGGCTGACTGCTCTTCCCAGCAGATGTCCAGGAAATTCAGGTCCCCCATGACAACCACATCCTTAGCCTTCACTACCTCTGTGAGCTGACCCAAGAATTCCTGGTCAAGCTCTTCACCTTGGTTGGGAGGTCTGTAGTAGACTCCCACCGTTAAGTCCCTTTCCCCTCGACTGCCTTGTACTCTAACCCAAAGCACTTCAGAGTGCCCCTCCCCTGGCTCCTTGCTAATTAACGAGGATGTGTATTCCTCCTTAATATAGAGCGCCACACCCCCACCCCTCTTTCCTATCCTGTCCATCCTGTACAGCCTATAGCCCTTGACATTGACCGCCCAATCACGCATTTCAGCCCACCACGTTTCTGTAATCCCCACTATGTCTGGGCTGGTGTCAGCCAGCAGGAGGGTGAGTTCCTCCTGCTTGTTGCCCATACTACGAGCATTTGTGTAGAGGCATTTGAGGCCTCCTGTGGGTGTGTGTACTGACCCCCTAGTCCCAACGTTACCCTGGCCCCTCTCTCTTACCTGTTTGATTGCTTCGCTCGTCGGTCTGGGCTGGGCTGTAGTTGTGGGTGCTGTTTGGTCTGGCAGTCTGATATTTCCTCTGCCCTCATCTTCTCCTTCCCCCGACGAGCCTAGTTTAAAGCCCGCCGGAGGAGGTCCGCCAACCTAGAAGAGAACACACACTTACTTTTAGGGGAAAGGTGGAGCCTGTCCCACCCCAGCATGTCTCTCGTCGTGATGTGCTGGTCGTGGCTGAGGAAGCCAAAGCCCTCCTCAAAGCACCATTCCTGTAGCCGCCAGTTGGTTTCCACGATGCACGTTTCATGCCGTCTGCCTCATCCATCACTGGCAGGATAGAAGAAAAAACCATCTCCTTCAGCACGCACCCCAGAGCGTGGTAGTCCTCCATCAGGCGATCAGGGCTCCTCCTGGCCGCATCGTTAGTACCCACATGGACTAGGACCATAAGGTAATAATCGGTGGGCTGGATTACGGTCTGGAGCATCCCTTTCACGTCCTGAATCCTTGCTCCAGGTAGGCAGTAAACCTCACATGCCGAGGGGTCCCGGCGACAGATAGAGCCCTCCGTACCTCTCAGGATGGAGTCACCAATGATGATCACGCATTTAAGTGATCAGAAGCTGTTTTAAACCTGTAACAGAACAGATGTTCAGTGCACATAAATCAGTTCGAAAATGGCTGAAACCAGTTTGAGATAAACCTTGTTGAATGTGGTATCAGAGTTAACTAATTTGGCTCAAGCCAGTTTATGCAATGTCTGTCCCAGACTCCTTGCTGATTTAAGATAAACCAGAGTCCCCCAGCATACTGAAGTGCTCTTGGGCTAGGTGGGGCTCTCTGCTCAATGGCAGGGCTGGCCCCTCCCCTCTGCATCTGCCTGGCTTCAAAGAAATGTTGTTTGAGAAGAGCTGTTTTCTCCCCTCTCTCCCCCTCACCACTCTCTGCTAAGCACAAATTCCCCTCTCCTCTCTGCCTTGCTGAGAGGTGTCTGTGTATTAGCCAGCAGACCACATGTTGGGTCTGTGCTGAATCAACAAATAGCTGGTAATGTCCCTCTGTTTTCTTAATGGGGCAATAAACACTGACATAAGGGTGATAAGCACTGTTATCAGCTCCCCCCTCCCCCATTTGCTTGCCTGTCAGTTTTCTGAAAGCAGTATACAGAAGCAGGTTGGGAAAGTGAAAAGCTCCGTATCATCAACACATTCATGCACTGCACACTCCCCCTTGCCTCAGAGTGCTAGCCCAGGGCTTCAGGCTGGCAACACTCCTGCCCCTTGAGCAGTGAGTGGGGAAAAGCCTGGACATGCAGGCAGAGTGGGGGTTCACACCCCTCCCTAATCAGAACCCTGCTTGGGCCTGGCCATGCCCCCCTCAGTTTAACACTGTGGAAGGGCAGGGAGGGTTGCTCTAGCACCTCCTGGCTTCCAGCCTGAGTCACTGTGTTGCCCTGAGGGTTCAGGCCAATGCTCAGGATCTCAATATTGCACTATTAGACAGAAGGGCATGGTGTACAATTGCACATGCACACATAAAAACCAATTAAGCACACATACACTAACTAGGTGTATACACCCCTACTAGGCATACACACTTACACTAGCAACTCAGATACACACAGGTTCAAAATAACCAGTCTAGGTTCATGCATACCTATCACCAGTTTAAGTCCATACACAATACGCACACCAAATTTAGACAGAATCAGTTACCAGTTACCAACACCTGCTCATCCAATACACATACGTGGATTACTAATTCATATACCACACACACACCATGATATCTATATATTTATATATATGTGTAGTCATGAATTCACACACATGCCACCCACCTACACATACACACAAGTGAGTTCCTAAGTTGGGTGTTGTGATGTGTATGTATGTACATGCTTGGTGTACTTGGGATACCTGGGGAAAGGTTAAAGTAAGAAAGTAGAAGTTTAGGGAGTAAAAGTTGCTGGAAGTGAAAGTTACTGGGACTGGGATTAGACCCGGTAGACTAGAGGGGTCTAGACTGAAGAACTCAGGCTCAGGGATAACTTTAAGTTAATTGATCATAATTGATTAAAAGACAACACCTAAAGCCTGCAGAACAGGGGAGTGATGCCAGCACAGAGGCTGGGACTGGAGCCAGGGCTATGGGGGAGATGAAAAGGTAGGTGGGAAGAGGGAAAATGGGACCAAGGGAAAGTGTGGGTGTTAAAGAGGGGCTCTGGGTGTGGGGATACAGAGGATGGCTCTGGGGCAGCTAGAGAAGTTGCAGGGAGTGGCAGTAGGTACTGGTAGCTGGAGAAAGGCTCCAGATGCTGGAGAAAACTGCAGGACAGACATGAGGAGCTGGGAAGCTGTGGGGTGGGGGAGATGACTACAGAAGGTGAGGGGGAAGCCTGAAAACAGAGAGATGAACAGCAGAAAATCACAGGAAAAGCAGCAGGAGAGACTGAAAGGCAGCAGGGCAGTGGGAAAGCAGAGAAAGGCAGCAGAAAGTCACAGGGAAAGGGCAGTAGATGGCACAGGAGGCTGAAAGGCAGAAGGGACAGCATGAAAGCAAGGAGAGGCTGAGAGGTGGCGGAAAAGGGGAGATGGAATTGGGAGGAGACCGGGAAACTAGCAGAGAGGAAAGTCTGGAACTGAGAGAGAGAGAGAACGAGGCTGGAATTTAACATAGGGAAGGGACTGGGATTCAGTAAAACATGACCCAACTCAGGGCTGCAAATGACAATGGTTTTATTGAACGGGGAGATGGTGACACAATGTCTTATTTGTTCCCTTGCACCCACCCACACACACACAATGGCAGCAGGGGTTAGAGAGGCTTGGTGCTGAGGCTGAAGTCCACTGAAGTCCAGGAGGAAAGAGAGAGACAGAGAAAGAGAGAGACAGAGTCCAAATTGTAGGAGGAGGTGTCCAGGTAATATCTACCTATCCCAGGCTGGAAAAGGGGTCCTTGTCCAGTAGGTGTTGTCCAGAGGGGGGTCACTGGCAGGGTCTCTGTGTGGATAGGTGATGTGCCATGGTGCTGGTCCAGATGGAGAGGGTGTCCCACTGGGTCTGTCTTCACTGCTTCTTCTTATAGGGGCAGACCTTGTGTGACCCTAGTGATAGGAGGCATGCCCAGGCAAGGGTCAGCCCCTGGCGTACTGAGTATGTGTGCTCTATGCAGGGATGTGCAGTTTCAGGTGTCTGTAATGGTGGGGTACAATGCTGGAGTTGCTGGTTCTGCAGGGTCTTTTGTCTTTCAAATGGTGGGTTCTTGTCTCTGTTCCTCGGTGAGGTCCGTCATTCCTGGATGAATCGATGCAAGGTGATGGCCCAGTCATTACAGGCCATTCAGCAGAGGCCTGCTACCATTGTATTTCAATCATTCCCAATCATTCTAATTCATCCAGGAACCAATTCACATGGGAGGGGTATGTGACTCAAACAGTTGCAACATGGGATGCCCAGGCAGAGGACACAAGATGGAGGCTTGACATATAAAATGGAAACGTGACATGACTTTGGTTCACTTACAAACACTGGCCTAAACCACACAATATCCATATGAAATAATAAAAATCAACACAAAAATGATAATAATACAATATACAACAGTAAAAATCAATACAAACCTAATAATTATACAATATAAAATAGTGGATATCCAAAATCAAAAACTTGCTACCAAAATAAAAATGTTAAAGCTTATCCTAGGTCTGAGCTCACTTATACTTATCTATAGCAAATAGAGAGGGAGAGAAAAAGTCAGAAATGTTTGGGGAAGGGGATGGAATGCATTTAAAAAAAAACTGGGGGTTTTGCTACAACTGCAGGCATGTGCCTGAGTTCCCTCAGTCCAGAGGGATTGTCTGTATGGATGGAAGCTGGTCAGGTTAGATCAGGGGTAGGCACTGTTTTTTGGCTGGACTGCTGAAAAACCCCACAATGCCTATCTTGGAAGGTGCCAGAGTGCCAGCATGCCATAAAAACAAAATGAGGGCAGGGACTACATGGCAGGATGCCTTTTTTGTGCCCCTTGCCCCCCACCCAAATCCTCTTCCCCCCAGCTGTGCTGCCCCTTATCTGCCACCCAAAGCCCTTGCCCCCCATCCCTGCTGCCCCTTGCCCCCCACCCAAAGCTGCTTCCCCCAAGCCCAGGCTCTGTGGCTGTCAGCATCTACCCAGAACCTGGGCCAGCTGCAAACATCTGCTGCCTCTCTGCCCCAGCCCCAGCTGCCTCCCAGCCTCAGACCCAGCCCCAGGCTCCAGAGAGGCAGCACATACTAGCAGTTCTTCCCACTGTGCTGCCCTCACCGCTTCTGCAAAGCAGCGTTGTAACCTGGTGCAGTAGGGCACAGTATGGAGCGCAGAAAGCTGCCTGCTCCAAGCTCCCCACTGCCCTGCCACACTTCCCTTGCAGATGTGGGCAGCAGCAAGGGGCACAACCCTGTGCTGCTGCCAATGCTGTTTGCGTGCTCACAGGGGAAGTGTGGCAGGGCAGCAGGGAGCTTGGAGCAGGCAGCTTTCTGCGCCCCTTCCCCCCTGCTGTGTCCTGCCACTCTGAGTTCCAATACTGCTTTGCAGAAGCAGCGAGGGCAGCACAGTGGGAAGAACTGCTAGTATGTGCTGCCTCTCTGGAGCCTGGGGCTGGGGCTGGGGCTGAGGCTGGGTGGCAGCTGGGGCTGGGGCAGAGAGGCAGCAGATGTTTGCAGCTGCCCCAGGTTCTGGGTAGATGCTGACAGCCACAGAGCCTGGGCTTGGGGGAAGCAGCTTTGGGTGGGGGGCAAGGGGCACATGTGCCGGGGGTTGCTGACCTCTGTTATAAAACATTTATCAGTATCTTTGAGCTCCACCTCTACTTTAGATGATGAATTCTTCAAAAGATAAAAGCAATGAAAACATTTAATAGGAAGAACAATACTTCTAGCCTTCATAATTTTGTGATATTTGCTATTTTTGTTAAGGCCCCAGTTCCTGGAATTATTTGATTGGATCAGAATCTCAGCTTCCACTTTTAAAGTTTAGCCATCAGAGCTTCCTGGAATTGCTTGAAAATATGGCCTGGTTATAGCTGAAATGTTCAGGAACTTTTTATTTCTTGATTTTTAAGTCATCCTTATCATTTGGAGGGCTTGATTCATGAGTTTGGAGTACTCTGCATTCATTATAGTAGGTGGTTTCATAATTGGATCGAAAAGTTAAAACCAAAATCTATAAAAGCATTGGAGAACCAGCAAGCTACTTCAATGTAAGGGAGACCTGGGTACTGTGGCATGATTATTTCTGAAATGTTTCAACAAAACATATCAGAGAGAAAGTTAGTCTCTTCAGAAAAAAAGGACGAGAATTAGGGCTGTGTGAAACACCACCATTTTGTTTCGAGTTCTGTTTCACCATTTTGAAGAGACGGCATTTTGTTTCATTTCAAAGCACTGTTCCTTTTCATTTCATCAAAACTGTTTTACTGTTTCAGTGCATTTTGACATTTTGCCCATAGGCTATAATGAGGAATCATGAAAATGACTATAGCTTTGTCATTTCTTGATTGATTCAGATGAAATTTACAGGGATGGTAGCCCCTTCTGAGGGCATGGATCCTGCCAAGTTTTAAGGACATAGGTGCAGGGCTTTCTTGGACACTGCAACTCAAACTGCTAAAAACAAAACTTGTGTCACTTGCCAGCAGTGGCAGCCTCCTGTCGTCCTGCACACAGATCTGGGCGCCTGCACCCCCAGGAGGGCTGTGGAGTTGTGCCAGACTCCTCCCAGGGGTGTGGGCCCCCGTATGTGCGTGCAGGATGACAGGAGGTTCCCGCTGTCACCTGGGACTGGCTCTGGGTGCAGCCCACACCCAGAGCCAGGAAGACTGCTGCTGCCACTGGCCCCAGGCAGCAGTGGCAGCCTCCTGCCATCCTGCATGTAGCCATGGAGCTCAGCCTCGCAGCAGGAGGAGGCAGGAGAACCAGGGACAGAGCAACTCAGTGTGCAGCCCTGGCAAGCACAGCCTGGTGGAGGGAGGCTCCACAGCCCCATGGAGCTGAACCTGGCCGTGGGAGGCAGGGGAGAGCCACTGGCCAGGGCTGCATTCGGAGTCAGGGCTGTGCTCAGAGTGTCTCCACCACTGGCTCTCCCAGTACCTCCAACCACCACGCTGAGCTCCATGGGGCTGGCAGAGCCGCTTGGAGTGCAGACCTGCGGCGGGAAGCGGGGAGAGCTTCCCACCCCCCGGCTGCTTCAAAACTCGAAGTGTTTTGAAATGTTTCGAGTGCCCTCATTTCATTTTAAAGCTGTTTCAAAACCTTTTGTTTCATTTCAATTTTGCTGTTTCAAGCTCAAAATGCATCAAAACAGCTTCAAAATGAAACACCTGGCAAAATTTCGCACAGCCCTAATGAGAATTGAAAAATCCAAAGCAGTAGAGCTCCATGTACTTAGACCCAGAACACAAGTTTGAAATAATGGTTGCTGGAGACTCTTTTAGATTTCATAAAACTTTAGGAATGATTCAGAAAAAAATTACTGAGACTTCTTTTTTATAAAAGCTGGTGAATTTCTAATATAGCTAGAAGATTTTCAGGTGGCCTAAAACTGGCATAATTTCATTGAAGTTGGTAGTTACATTGACGTACATAGCTGAGTATTTGGCCTATAAGGATTTAACTATATACACCAAACTTGCTCATGTCTTGAGTCCTTTTCCATCAGCAGGTAAAAAATAATCTGCTTTAATGAGACACCAAGGTGCTGCTTCAACAGACACATACAAAATATTGTTAAATCCCATAGTTTTTCACTGAATAGGAATCAACTCAGGCAAGAGCCTTCCTGAATAGTGGCCTTGTGTTCTTTTTAAAAATCTAGATTATAATTTTTCTTTCTCCAAAGCCTTCAAGAATTTAAAAAATGGCTGAGAGATTTAAAACAGGATTAAGCCAGGCTTTACCCACCAAGGTGTCCAATTAGTTTTAACCATGTTTTTATTGTACCAGAGGAAGCAACACAATTTATGGATCATTAGGCCAGTAAAGCCAGGATGGAGGTAGTCAAAGTTATTTTAAAATAGGGCCCAATGCAGCTATTTTTCTCAGTTTTTTATGCTCTGTATTTTATTTTTTGTTACTGCCTCTATAATTCTGAAAATTACTTCTTATTGTATAATTTTACTTTATTTCAGTGTTAAATCTCTGATATTGCGTGAAACAGAGCAGAGCGTTACATAACAAAGAAATAACAAAGAAATGATTACTTTCTCTGTCAAAGTTTTCCTACCATGCACTTTATGGAAGCTTTCCTCTCAAACAGGGTTTCTCTTTAGTCACATTGAGGGTACTTACTGCTGGTCATAATTTTTATATATATATATATATATATGTGTGTGTGTGTAAAATACTATAATTATAATACATGCCTTTGAGGACACATGATCACAGCATATGTTTTTAACTTTGCTTTCTCCAAAGGGACCTAATTGTACAAGTTGTTTTCTCCATAGGGTGTTAGAGTACATTTGTCTGTGTAGGCTCATTAGAATCTGAGAAGCAAGATTTGTAAGGTGAGTTACTATCTTCCATTGGACCAACTTCTATGGGTGGGAGAGGTGAGAGAAGCTTTTCGGCTTCAAGCACTTTTCATCTACTCCAGGAAAGGAGTCATTAACAGTCCAAGTTAAATTCAAGTTAGAATAGTTGTTTTAATTTAACCCAGCTATGTTGATGAATGTAATTAATTTGACCACTTGAAGGGAAAATGGGCAGTTATCACCTGTAGAGCAAAAAGTTAGAAAGAGGAGCGGGGAGATAAGTTATAATCAGTTTGTAGCAGACTGGCAGCTCAAGGAGCCTGGGAGCAGGGTCTACAGGCTGCAGGGCTCCAGCCCAGCTATGAGTGGTAACCCTAATTACAGACTACTCAGGAGGACTGAGCCAGCTGAGGAAGATAAGTAGTGGCCACAGGAAGCCATGAGGCTTCTGGAGGGGAAGCCAGAGAGGGATTTCCAGAAAGGACCAGAGAGTTTCTAGGAAAGGAGTTAAGGACAAGAGATACATGGGGACAGATAGAACTGAGAGAGAGAGAGCCTACTAGTGGAAATGTAGGGAGAGAGGTTTTGGAGAATAGAGACTTACTGCGGGGGGAGGAATAAGAGGAGCCTGAGAGTCAAGGCAGGAGAACTGAGAAGCAGGACTGTGTGTAGACTGAGCAGCAGACAGCCAGAGCCATCTTCTCAGAAGCTGGAGAAGTCTCAAGACAATGAGTGTGTCTTGTGTGGACTATTCTAAGATGTGTTACTGAGGACTGAGTTATGTTTAAGAGTTTCCTGTAGGGCAAGCATGCTTGGCAAATAAGGGACTGAGTTAACTTAACTCTGAACCCACTACAGTGTTATAGAACTGGTGTTTCTGAGCCTGTCATTTTTGTGTCCAGTAAAATTACTTAAGCTGTTCTTCTGAAGGTGTTTGTAAGTTTCCCTTAAGGATAAGCCTATGAAGTCAGAGATCCAATGGCTGTTTTATGATGTGTTCTCCTAGTGGTCATAGGGTGTTTCCGTCATGTATACAATATAGCAGGAATTTGCTAAGGAGCATACTGTTTCTTTGACTTTACTTACATGGTTTCCAAGAGGGCTTTGGGTAAATGGGATGAGATATAATGTGTTATGCTAGCATGTGAAGGATAACATGATGGCTTAATGTGGGATGCATTGTCTAATTCCTACATATTAAGATTTTATCAGGCTGTCAGGCACATGTTTAGGCCTTTTGAAAAGTACACATAATTCAATCAGGTCTCATATCCTCATCTTGTAATCTTACACCTTTTTCCATTAAATGATACAGAATTTTTTTCCTTGATGGATTAAACCCTTCCCAGTTTATATTCATGCGATATCTTGGGCCTTTATACTGCAAAATATAAGCACATGCTCAATGTTATAATCTTTAATGTTCCATTTCACACCTATGAGCATCAAATTGAGTTTGTGTGTCTACAGGATCACAGTCCCAGTAACTAACTACCAGCTGCAGGTTAGACCTGTTTAGTATTAAGCTAGTCTTTGACTAGCTTATGGAATATGGGAACACAAGAATATAGAAGACGCCTTCTGAGACAGTCCGCTGTCTTTTCAGGCTACCCAAGGATTCCCCAGAATAGCCATTGTAAGCTAGAATGGCCACTACATTCCTCACACACAACTATTATACAGAAAAACAGAAACACTACAATATGCCATAGGTAAAAGCAGGGGAATGAGGGCATTGCCAATGTCCTGCCTGTGCAATGGCAGAGTGATCCTAGGAATAGGACCAAGCCCATGCAAAGACTGTTGGGGGTTTTGCCTTCCTTTGTAGCAAGTCTTGATTTGGAGGAGAGAGGGGATTCCTTTCTGATACCAAGCGGCAGCTGTCAGTGGAGAGAAACAATTTTTTTCTGGCCCATAGAGGCAACCAGTAAAAGCCCTGAGGCATAGGATTACCAGCTCAAAGGAATGCATCCATGGATCCTGCTTTCAAATTAGTAAAAGTTTTAATAAATAAGAGAGAGACTAATATAACAGTCTTGGGCTCACCAGCCTCTATGACTAAGCTAGCTCAAGATAGAGAATAAGGCAGAATAAATTTTTTAAAGTTATCATTTAACATCCACAAATTGTACTTTTCTAGTCTTTAAACATATAAATGACAGAAGAAACCATTTTTGCAGTACTACCTTCTTCCATAAAAGTTCAATTTTATTTAGGTTGCCTTATTTCCCTCTGCAGCTCTGTTGACAATCAATCTGATCCTGTCCATGCCAGTACTACTATCTCTTCATTTTGTCTCGGTTAGTGTAGTCATCGGTTTTCTAAAGTAACTTCTTTCTTGCTTCATGTTTTCTATTATGAATAATACAAAACTCCACCCCTCCCCAACCAACTGTGCAGACAAACAAAACCTTTGACAATTATACCAATTATTGAAGACAGAACAAAAACAAATAGCACTTGACTGTGATTATATGTAATTTTGTTGAAATTATACGCATTAGAATGCCACTTTCCAAGTAGGGTGTGCATATCTAGTAATTCAAAAGAATTCATTCTCAGGCACCTGTTCTATGACTTGATGTGACAGTGCTACATTTCCACATGGAAGATATAAGTGTTTGATTTAATAAGATTTCAGTATGGGCCCTCAGAGTATATTACCACACTGTGCTCAACTATATATATATATATATATATATATATATATATATTCACTCTGTACCCCAACTCCATTGCCAAATATATACCAATTGAAGGTACATTTTAACATTAGGTCATGACATTACAAGCTAGCTCCAGTCAAGGAATGGCATGTTGTTATGCTTCCCCTGTAGTAGCCCTAGGGGGGAAACTTGACTTCTGGAATCAGAATCTCTCATCTCTTTGGGGAAGGGAGTAAATAGAACCAGGTTTATACCTATCTCAGTGCTTGGCCTCCAGTGTAAATACTGAGGAACATTATACACACACTCAGATCTGTGGAAGGAGGGGGCTTCCCCTGCCTGTCTGCCCCAAAAGGGGATTTAGCACCTTTAAGGACTGTGATAATTGCTAACATGTTGGAAGCAGCAGTATAACATACTGGCCCAAAGAGATGGGGTACCTTATTCCTCTTTACTCCCTTGCACATGATAGGCCACAATTTAGTGATAACTACTCCAACCTTGAATGTTTTATACCAGTCCTTTGAATTTGCTGTAAAATCGTTATGCCTCTGGTATCTCTCCTCCTGAAATTTAGCATCATCCAGAAAGGAAAAGTCTTTGTAGCTGAGAGGACAGACCAATTTGTAGTGTATGTACTGAAGTGTGCAAATACTAGGTTGGCATTCCCAACAAGACCTAAGACCCCCAGCCATAAGGCTACAGAAACCAAAATCACAAAAATACCTCACTATTAAGAGCCTGAGGTAGAGGCATGGGGCAGTGTGAAAGTGCACCTACTGTGAGACTGATATTGTTGGGTTTTCATTCAGTTAAAAAGTCTTGGGAGCATATTTTTATATGCACATTAGCCTGTTAGTTGAATTAGTCCAGGGGAGCCATATTTTAATAAATGTAGCCCTTTTTCCCCAATCCAAGAAACAGATGCAAAGAAGCTATGACTTGTATTTATTTATCTATTCATTTATTTTGACTTAATTCTTCAATAAATAATTTAAAAGATTTAAATTCCTGTGTTTTGTTCCTGAATGGAATGCTGGATTTGCTGGTTTATCTTTGACTGCTCATCTAAGTCAGCATCTTATCTAACCTAAAAAGATAACATGAAGTTTTCATCCATGAATTAAGCACAAGCAGGGGTGCAGTGGCATGGCTGCACCTTCCTTTCAGACTAAAACATGCCATGGAGGTAGCGATAAGCATCCCCTTCCTTTCCCATCTGTGCTCAAAGACTTGTCCCCTCACCTTCCCTTTCTCTCCCTTTCTTCTGCATGACATGGCTGCTTTCCCAACTGTCCCAGAGGAGGGAAAAATTTAAGAGCTGCTGCTGCCCAGTCCAGCTGGCCTGCATGAGGGCTGGGCTCATCTGAGAATAGTGACAGTGGCAGCAGTGATGGACTGGGGAGGGGTTGCCCTTCCCTTTGCTGGCTCCCAGGACACTGGGTGGGGTGGGTAAGGGATGGGGAGGGGAAGTTCTTTCTTGCTTTGGGGACTTCAGAGTCCACAGAGGCTCCCACAGTGTAGTCTGTCTACACTGGTGGGTTTGGGGGGGAACTGGGAAGGGCAGGGGGATGGAGGCTGGGAACAGAGTCGTAGCCATGCCTGCAATGTGGGTGCCCCCCCTCAACCCTTTGCCAAATCCTGGATCTGCCCATGGATAAGAGCATGTATAACTCTCACACATAAGCCACAGTAATGAGAGCCTTAGAAGCAAGTGTTATAAATGTGTATTCAGCCAAGTATTCATTGCTTTTTTCAAACAAATTCATAAATACAAAACTTGAAAAGAACACACATACTTGACTTTTTTCTCAGAAATATTTATGAATATTTTATTATCTTATTTTTGTGATTGACAATGGAAAACAGAAAAGCATAAGAAGCTGACACTAGCTGACTACTGGTAGACAGGTGTCTCTTACCTGGCTGCGTATTCTGTTCACTAATAACCTTGATCATCACTAGTCTGCTTGTAAGGCCTACTAGAAACAACTTCAAGATACGTTTGATTTAGTTTTCTGGTTTTTTTATGTACTTGGCTTTCAAAATATTTTTGGCAGTAGCAGTAATCATTTTATATTTTATTTAACCAAAAGTATGTTCCTTCTGTAATTCATCTTTAAATACTTGTAAACAGCACTTAGATGCTAAGCTAAAGGCACTAAACAGTGTAAATGACTAAATCAATAAGATACAAAAACATCATCAGTTCCTTACTTTCATGTGACTTTGACTTCATTTTCTTCCCCCCAGAGAAGAGACTCTAAGTTTCCTTTAAGAGCAGCCAAGAAGTGAGTTGTATTTAGCTAGATTTTTATGTTTAGTCTTTTGATTAGTAGGTACCTATAAAGTCACTGATGCACTCAGGATTTTTCACTTACAAGATTAAAGAAATGAGACCAGGTTTTCAAACTCCCTGTGTCAGTTTTATGACAAGTTTATTCCATCTAAGTTATCAGTAAAGCTATTCCAGTAACTAATATATTTTTCTTCACCCATAGTTTCAAAAATTAAAAATAGAGTTAGTTTTAAGGCAGCCTAAAACTTGAACTACTTGGGAATCTTCAGTGAATCAAAGAAAAAGTTGTTTTGCTTTAAGCAAAAAATATTGTTCGACCTGAAATAAACACTGGACATTTCTAACTGCCTTCTTTTAATAAAAGTAAAGAAAAATTGAAGTGAAGGGTTAGATTCACAATGGGGCTTAGGATGAGATCCTAAATGGGCTCTAGCAGTGCATCCACATGAGCATGCATGTGCCTCTTGTCCCACTTCAAACCCTTTTGAGCCAGGGCAACAGGTATGTGTGAGAACAAAAAAATGTTCCCCATGCTGCAAACTTGCAGTGCAGGGACAAAATTAGACCCCTGGATATCCAGGGGTCTAAAAAAATTGAAGTATAAAAAAGTGGGGCAGGGCATGGCCCCTGACCGTGCCCTGAGGCAACAGCAGGCTGGGTCCTCCACAGAGACACTCTGGCCACTGGTTTGGCAGCTGAAGGAGGGCATCAGGAAATGGCTTGATCCCTTGTGGTCCAGTACAGTCCATATGCTGACTGCTATGTGTGACCCAAAGGTGAAGGGCAGCATATGCAGCAGCCAGAGCCTGAATTAGTAGACGGAGGTGCTGGTGAAGACAGTCAGGGAGACAGAACAGTGGAGACATGAGGATGTAAAAGAGGGAGGTCCACTGTTCTATGCTAGCATGCCACCCACCAGCCAGTCTCCTCCTCCACCACAGGTTCTGCCAATGTGGACCAAGGGCGTGGCTTCCATGGTGAGGTCCAGAGGCACAAGACCCCACCATCAGGCAGGTAGTGCTCAGGCTTTGATGGCTGCCTATCTTGCAGAGGACATGGAGCTGCTCCTGTGCAACCCCTTGGCCTACTGAGCAAGTCACAGCTACATGTGCCTGGGTCTGACCACAGTTGTCCAGGAACACCTGTCCTGTCCATGACCAGTGTTCCATGAAAGAGGGTGTTCAGCATTGCTGGGGATGTAGTGACACCCCACTGCACCTGCTTGGATCCTGGTTTGATAGATCAGCTGGTGTTCCTCAAGGTGAACCTCCCACTGCTGGGGTTCTCCAAGCTCCAGGTGCAGACAGAGTGAATGCCACCCTCCTCAACTCCATCCACACCTATTTCCTTTTTTCACTTTTTTTAAAACCATTTAATGCCCCACTCTCAGAGCTATTGGGAACACTCACTGCATCACCAGCCAGCAGGGGAAGAACATGTCCCTGCTGAGCTCCTGTGCCAGGATGAACTTGGAGGTATGAGCTGGGGCAATGGGGAAGGTAGAGACCCCATGTCCTGCGCATGACCACTAAAATTACATTCTGCCAGTGTGGGGAGACTGGTGGGACTGCTGGCAGCATGGCAGCCCAAGGAAATGCCAGGACCAAGGATCCCCCCTAGTGAAAGGTGGGTAGGAGGTGCCATAATCTCCAGCTACCACAAAGTCCTGGCTGAGGAAAGCCTAGACCCATCATGTCTTTGACAGGCCTGAGGCTTGCTGGTTGCAGTGGAGTTTTGAGGCTCCAGATAAGTTCAGCTTAGCTTCCTGGGATGCCAGCTTTCGAGTTGAAAAACCCTTTGTCAGGCTCAGGAAGTACCTGCAGTTGAGGTAGGGGGTGCTGTTCCTGGATGGAAGGAATAGTAAAGAAGCCAGAGGCTGGTATGCAATGTAGGCAAGAAAGCCAGTCAGTTAAAATGGAAATGGAGGTGTCAGGGGGTGAGGGACAGGCTGGGGTGGGAGGTGGGGGAAGGGGATGTAGCAGCACAGGTAAAAGCACACACACCAACTGAAGGTGCTTCCTCAGCCTGACTGTCACAGGGGCACTCAGGTGCCCTGTGCCTATGAAGGAATAAGGGCAGCTGTCAATCTCCAGGGTCAGGTGCCGGTTGCTAAGGCAACTGCACTGGTCAGGTGACCAGAAGGGGGCAGGGCTTGGCCTTTATAAACAGCCCAGGCTGAAGCCTAGTGGTAGTCCCCCTCTGGCAGTCTAAGGAGCAGCGCAGCCAGCCAGCCAGCCAGCCAGCCAGCCAGCCTGCCAGCCTGCCAGCCTGCCAGCCTGCCAGCCTGCCAGCCTGCCTGCCTGCCTGCCTGCCTGCCTGCCTGCCTGCCTGCCTGCCTGCCTGCCTGCCTGCCTGCCTGCCTGCCTGATCAGCTGCAGCATGGTACGGGGTGGAGAGAACCCTGACAGGGAGGCTTGGAAGGTGAGCCATGATGGCACAGCATTTATGTTCTATCCAGGGGGTTTATTTTGAGTTATAGCCGGTTGGCTTATGGCTTTGTGTTTGCTGTTTTGCTGTTTGTGTAACTACCGGAGGACCGTAGGGGTTGGAGGAGGCCTCGGGGGAGCTCCCCAGTAGCGTGGGGGTTCCTGGTGCCCTGTAAGGGCACAGCAAGCAGTGTCAGGGAAGGCACAGCTGTTTGGCACCGGGGTGGCACTATGTTTGGCGGTGCGTTGACCCCAGCCCTGTAGTGGGCGATAATCGGAGAAGCCCGGGCAGGGCGGAAGACCCAGACGGTGGGTCAGGGGGCCAAGCAAGGCTTCGGCCACCTGAGCCCCGACCGTGGGAAGCGCAGGAGACGAGGCCCGAGTGTGGGCGAGACTGCAGAAAGTGCAAGGCATAGAGACCGCGGGAAGCACAAGGCATAGGCCTGAGTGAGGGTGACAGCAGGACGTACAGGAGGCAGGCCCCAGTGGGGCACTGCCTGTAAGGGGGAAGCCCCGGAAGGGGGGAAAACCCATTGAGAAGCCCCGGAAGGGGGGCAAGCCGATTGAGAAGCCCAGTGAGGGCAACGAGAGCATGAGCACAGAGAGACTGGCCCCAGTGGGGCACTGTCTGGGTGGGTGAAGCCCCAAGAGAGGGCACGTACTGCGAGAAGCCCCATTGAGAAGCTCGGGGAGGGCAAAGGGCGCATAGAGGGAGAAGCCCCAGGAGAGGGCAAGTACAAGAGCCGAGAGCCCGGTAAGGGCGAACATTCAGACGGAGGCCTTTGAGAGGGCCTCTAAGGAGAAAACATTGGCGGGATAAGATCCAGAAGATCCGCGAGGCTTGGGGCATGCTTAAGGGCAGGTTGGGGGCACGCATAGCTCATAAGGCTGGGATGCACCAGGTCACTCCGTACAGAGTAGGAGCCCGGACAATCCTAGCACCGTGTCCAAGGGGACAGAAAGGCAGCCTCCCATATAAAACTATATATAACAACAAGACGTGGCGGGCAAGAAAGAGGGTGCTGGATCGCGTACTTGGCACGGTAGGGGGTGTTGGAGAGATCACAGCTGCTCCTAGGCCCCACTCCATGACAGTGACAAAGTTTTTCAACCCAAAACCTTTCTAAGATATATTTCTGTAGCTATTCACTTGGTCTGCTAAAAGATACCAGATTAGATTGACCCAAAGAACCTTGTCTGCCAGTGCCATGTCCTTAGACCAACACCCCTAGCACGTGACTGGAAGGATGCAGGGCCCTCAGCATATCTAAGCCCCTGGGCTAGGGTTGGCAGAGAGACTTCTATGGCAGGTGCTAGAGAAGAAGCTCCTGCAGGAGAGGAAAGAAAGACTCTGTCACTGCTTTCCTACCTGAGATGTTTCTGGTGCTATTGTGCTGCTCACTAAGTTATTATTACCTGTTGTTATTTAAAGTGGTGGACCAAGCTGAAGCTGTAAGGGAGGAGGAGACCTCGTTGGAGAACAATAGTGTGTCAAGAAGAGGCCCCAGTGCCAGTGAGGGCATGGCTTAACACATACACAGTCACACGTCACAAGTTTTGCTTATCAGCAACTTGAGGTGCAGTTTTCCAGAAACCCCTACACCTATCTCCTTGAAACCTAGCAGGTGTCATGGCCTCATCAGGGGCTACAAAGCCTGCTGTTTTCACCTCCCTGTGCCTTCATACTTACAAGTGACATGAGTTTTGCTTTCAAGACTTTGAGGTTCAGTTTCCCAGAAACCCCTGCACCCATCTCCTTGAAACTTGCTTCATGCCTGTAGAACAGGCTACCACCCCTGCTATTTTCATCCAAATCTGCCAACAAATGACAAAGTTATAGGCAGGTTTGTGCTTTCCCATTATAGCCTATGGGCAAAACGTCAAAGCAGTGTCAAAACAGCAAAGCAGTTTGGATGTCTCAGGAGCCAAAGTAATGCAGGGCACTTACCTGCAGCCCAGGATGGAGCCCATGCAGCTTGTTAGCTGCCTCTTTGTACAGCTGCAGCCGGCCGGTGATGTCAGCATCAGACGCTGGCCGGCAAAGTTAAAAATGACGGCTGCTGCTGTGGAGGGGGTGGATAGCCCAGAGACCAGGCTTCAGCCGATGCCAGGGGCTGAGTGAGCTCTGCAGGCAGGCATCGAGGAATCCAGCAAGCCAGAGGTATTGGTGGCCGAGGAGGAAAGTACCACAATGACATCCCCCGCTAATCAGCAAAGGAGCGACTGGCTGACTGAGTGAGGGAAAGTGGAAGCAACCCCAGAAGCACCGCTGGACGCAGATGTGAGTGCTGGACGGTGGGCTTGGAGGATGACGATGCCAAGCAGCGAAGAGCTGAGGGAAAACCCTGAAGGAGGGTGATAAGGGGATCGCTGCTGGGACCTGGGACGCTGAGCATGGGATTGGAACTGGTCGGGGGAGCCACAAATAGAATGAAGCACCATCCCTCCCCTTTAAGGGCACAGGGATGGGGAATAGGTGGTGGGGTGGTGGAGGTGCTTTGGATGTTTCAGGATACCCCAAGCAGGCAGGGACAGAGGGCATAGGGGTACCTTAGGTGCTGGGGGTCCTTAGGGAAGCCGTGATAGAGGCAACAGTGAGGAAGGTTCCCCATGGGACAGGATTAGGGTGTGAAGCATCACCAGTGCGAGTAGAGTCTCCCGCCATCGGCTCCAGGACACAGAGCGGCAGTCATGGTCTGCAAGGAAGACCACAGATAGCAACAAGGTGGTACACCAAAGGTGGTGTGAAGCTGGGGTGTAGGGGTGGTGGAGCCTTGTGAGCAACCATCGGGCCTAGCCCGGGCCACTGAGGGACCCGCTGACTAACCCCGCCTACTGGGGAACACCAAAATGTGGTAGGCGAGAACGGGGTTGGCGACAAGGGAGGGAAGACGTACCCCAGCAACAATCCAGCCCGGAAGGGGCGGGACAACCGCAACAAAATCAGAGTCGCCCGAGAACAGCTAGCTGAAGCCCAGCGGTCGCATTGGACAAAACAAAACAGAATGGAACAGTGCTTTCAAAACAAAACACCATCCTGTCCAAACAGTGAAATGGCAGTCAAAACAAAATGGTGCTGTTTCAAATAGCCCTACTGCACATGTGGTATGAAAAGCCCAGAGTGATAGAGGTGGGCCAGCCTGGCTGCACTCCTTGCCACCATGTGCAGTGCTGGCCAGATCTGTGTGCTGCCAGGTGGTAGCACCTGCACAGGGCATGAGCACCCCCAGTGCCTGCTGCTGCTTCTGGCGGGGGCTGTGCACCATGTGGGGGAGGGAATACGGGGGTTATCACACCCTCCACCCTCCCTCACACCCCACAAATGCCACTGACCCACACCATACCCCCACACCCCCATCTACTTTATTGCCCCCCTTACACACGCAATATACAAGAGTAAGACCTTATTCTTGAATTATGAAAGCAATTCTATATACACTACACAAACACAAATCATGACAAAAATGTTTTTTGTAATAACATTAAAATGTTATAGCAGGTGTTTGCCTTTGGTATATGATTTTTTTTTTTCTGGTTCCAAGATGGCAACACTTCCCCTCCCAAAAGGAGTACTTGCGGGGGCAAGAGGAGGGACTTCTGGTGGCAAAGTTCAGGGGTTAGGAGTCCCAAGATGGTCCCAGGGGTGGGACTATCCTTCCAGCCCTCAGCAACTCACCAAAAGTCATTAAGCAGCCCGCCAGCCAAAATAATTGCCTACCCTGACCTATAGGGTAATCTAGTCCCACAAACTGAAACATTTCAGAAATCCCTAGACGAACCAGTTTGATATATCTGCAGTTATCATAATTTTTTTGTTTCAGCTACAATTGTTCACCAAATTCAACTTCAATTAAAAAATTATTTCAGCAAAAATATATTTTTTTGGACAAATAAATGACTCGCCAGAAAATAATTCACCTAACTCTAGCTATCAGTCTCTCCAGGTTTGGCTCACCTGTGCCTAGATGTTAGATATAAAAACATACTTCTTTCTTTTTTTTTTTTTTTTTTTTTTAAAGAAGGGTAAGGTGGCAGTCAAGCCATCAAAAATTAGAAAATTCCAGAATTAAGCAACCTTGGATTATTGTATTTAGCACAGCTTTATTTCTGAGAATTTGATGGTAGTCATATTATTCTTCTGAGAGAAGAAAAAATTGAAATTATATGAAAATTGTAAAATTTCTAAAACTGAAATTCCATCATATGCATTATATTGACACTCACAGGATTTGTCAATGTACAGGGCTCTGCAATTTTCACTAACAAATTCATCATCCTCTTTGCAAACCAACCAGTATAAAAGGAACAAGACCTTGCCAGTAGCTTTCACTAGCTATTTGCTCACAACAAAGAAATATTAAGATTTGGGTCTGTATCAGATTCAAAGGAAAGCATGCATTCTGACTATAGACCCTTCAGCCTTTTGTCCCCTCTTTCCAGCCCAGCTTATTGTCAAGCCCCCTCTCCTTCTACCAGCTGTATGTCAGTCAGGCTACCTTCTTGTTTTGTTGTGGTAGCAGACGGATCAGGCCAAAAACAGGAGCAATAATTTATCTTTACTTGAAGCCGGTGACATGTCTCTCCACAGCCCATGGATTTGGAGAGAAGCAATTGTGGGAAATACCCAACTTAGACACTGATGCCTTTGGACATAGAAGATCTACTGTACATTGAATAGCCAGATAATTTAGCTGCCAGACTCTTAAAGGTCTCTACTTGGCCTGTGCAAACTTAGATTTTCAAGAAACTTCTAACTTGGCCATATTTCAGTAGAATTTTACAGTGCTGATGACCAAATTTTAAATCTGTGCTCTAAAGCATGGGCTCAAAAGCTTCTCAATTACAGGATAGTAGATGTTCTTAAATGTGAGACATGGCACATATATTTTTCCATAATCTCTTTCCAAGAAACAGCTGGTCCATTTTAACTTAGCTCTCCCTCTTTGCCCAAATATTGTGTACATTATCATCAACATGCAAAAATTGCAGTCCATGTAGTTAAAGTTTGAGAGCTGTGTGAGTGAGAACAAGGTTTGATGATGGCAAGAATTGGGCATCCTTAATGATAGGAAAGGCAAGTTATGATTCTTACAACTGTTCACTCAAGGCTGCACTCCCCTCTGTCTTAGTTATGTAAGTTATGTTCTGTGCTTACTTGTGATTAAAGCAGATGCAAACCATTAGCAGTATCTATTCCCTGGTGGCTTGATACAGTTTACATGCATCTTCCCACATGGTTTCTGAAAGCAACATATGGCTGGTACTATTTAGCCAGATATTATTCCAGGAGAGCATGCCAGTACTGAGGGGGTAGGGGAACAGTGTGTACATGTATGTGTAGACAGCTCATTTAGTGTGTGTACACACACACACACACACACAAATGTGGGGTTTCTTTTCTTAACCAGACTATCTGTCCACCACCAGCTCTTCGGAAAAGTTAAGCAGAACTCTTCTGGGACAGTGCTGCTGTAGTTAGCTTGCCTTATGGTTCTTAAGAGCTAAGTTTCTCCTGCCCCCTGCCCTCTCCCTGTCCTACCCCCTACAGGAACTTTTTAGGAAATAAAACAACAAAACTTATGTTTTGACATATTTTTACTTTACTACATGAATTGGGGCATCCTGCTGAAATAGCCAAAACGGAGGACGAAACGTTTAAAGAGAGAGGTGTATTCCAAAAAATAAATCGTGTCCCTTTCTGTGGTTCTCTAACTGCATCAAATCCAAGCTAAAGAGAAAAAGACAGCCTTAAATGAAGTTGGCATTCTTGGAGTAAAGAGCAGAAGCTTTAAAGGCTATGATGAACTAAACATACCAAAGACTTCTCAGCTATTTCAAGAGTCAGCTGTATGAGAAGAATAGAAAATGCCTCCTTGCAAAGGTGAGTACTCATTTCTTTTCTCACCATCCTCATCAAACATAGTGCTCATCGTGTTTTCTCCTTAGTGGGAAATAAAACACTCTATTGTCGAGTTCTGGGTGCTGCAGGATGTGATAACAGTAGTTGATTATTCGGCTCTGGTCCCGCTGAGTCAACACTGAGCCAATGAATGGGATGCTGCTTAGAGCTCTATGTTGTGAAAGTAGCATCTTTCAGACTACACTTAAACCAAGATCATGGTTGTACTTGCTATTATTATAGATTACCTGGAATTTTTTTCTCAGAAGAGTTTGTTCAAACCTACTGTCCTTGGCAACTTTCTATTATAGGCTAGATTCTAGTACTTAGATTAAAGAGCACTTTATTTTATGACTAGGCCTGTTAATTTCAACATGTTTGTTTGCAGAGCAAAGAGCTACTCAGAAGACATAAGGTTATTTGAATCCGGTCCTTTAAAAAAAAAGTCCCAATTTCTCCCTCAGATTTCAAAGACAATTGTATCATTTCTCATGTTTCCCCACAAACCAGTAGGGTTATGCAGTCTATTTCTACCACAGAAATGGCTGCCCATTGCAAATGATAGTGGTCCAAATGCAACGTTGAAAGTCAGTGTATGTACTTCTATGAGGATTGTTCTTGTAAGTCATTTAAGTACTTCTGTAACCTATGTCTTGTACATAGAATATGTACTTCTATGGGGATTGTTCTTTGAAGTCGTATAAGTACTTCTGAAACATTACAGTATAGCTTATTACATCTCTTTACCCCTTACTGGAAGACTTTTGGTTGCTTCAAGTTATGTTAGTAAATAATAATATATAGCTATGTATATTGCTTAAATATAATACAACCTCTGATTCCAGCAGAGATTGAATCAGTCAGATACATAGTGGCCACAGCCTAGCTTCCATTTTTAGCCATGGAAAACTTTCACTGCTAGAAATGATTCTGGGAAAGGGAGCAGTTCAGATATTCAACCTGCAACCATTATGATTTCTACCACAGAATGGCAATTCTTCCTGTAGAAACATAATACATGTACATGGCTACCAAAATGGTGCATTGAAGTGGAAACACGAAGAGTTTACACAATTAGTGAAACTAAAAAGAAGGCGATTTAACTACAAACAAATCCCAAGGCAAGAATTTTGATATTTTTGAAGATGTTCAAATTATTTTATATTACCATAAGAGCCACTTCAGTATAAAAATAGTCTCTGGTTACAGTAAATCATGAATAATATTTCAGAAATATTTAACTTTAATAATATTTAGAGATGTTTTCATATAAGAAAGAACCTGCCTGCTTGAAAAAATTTGATTCATATCAATGAATCAGTCCCTGATAGAACTGGAAAAATAATCTATTGTGGATAACATTTGCTACACATTTTGGCTATTTTGCATAGAAAAATTATCCAAATATTTTTTTTCATTTTTCAACCCATTATAGCCCACAGTATACTTCTGAAGAATGTCCTAACTGAACTCCAAAGACATAAGCACATCTACCTCTCAAAAAGAATCATGTATAATAAATACATGTTCTAAAGAAAATACTACATTTTTCCAAAAAAAATCTTCAGGCAAAGACTACCTGGGGAATAACTTGACTTATTTAATTTGGATTGGAAAAATTGCTGGAAAAGATAACATATAAGGAATTTTTTATTTTGTTAGAAAGGCCTAAAAGGCCTTTTATATCTGTCGCTTTTATAAAAACTAAAAAAAATGGTTACCTGCCCAGAAAAACCTGTTGTTCTATGAACACATTCTTTTCACTTCTGAGACACAGATGCCTGTCCCACATATATAATGAGATTCTGGCTCAGGATTAATGGCCCCATCTTTCAGTTCCTTTACAAAATAGAATCCCAATGGACAGAATTCCAGGGGGTGGGAATCTTCATTGGCAGGCTGTGGCCAAGACATCTTGGCCATTCTTCCTTCTTCGAGAGCATATCCACACGGTGACTAGAAAGTAATGATCTTATGATCGACTTAGGTGAGCTCAAGCAATCCAACATAGTAATAATGGCTAGACAGTTTTGTCAAAGGAGACACTAAATCCTAAAGCCTTGGCAAAAGACCAGTGCTAGGTCAAAGTGTAAACTAATCCCCACCTACGTGCCTTACACATTTCTAGATAGGAATGTTTTTCAGGAAAGCTGCAGAAGCAACCTTGGCCTTGATATAATGTGTCATAATCTGCACAGGTAAATCTAATTTAGGAATTTCATAAAGGAACATGTATACATCATCAATAGGTGGATATAACTTGACCTTAAGTCCTATTTGCAAAGGATGTAGCAGTTTGTGAGAGCTTCTGAAATGTTTTGTCCCATTTAGTCCTGACCATGTTACAGGTCTCCAGTATGGTTTTCTCCTGATTTGCGTGGAGCTTGGGGAAGAAAACTGGTAGGTAAATCAGCTAGTTTGGGGAAAGTACCGGCTGAAGTCTACTTTGAGGCTTTTTTGGAACACTAGACACACACGAGGGAATTCAAAATTTCCAGTACTCTGAACTGATGTTTCATGTCATCTTTTACTTCTGTTTCATTCAGAATTAAATCATTATGGTTTAGTTTCACTTACTCTGGTTACAAACTGATAGATGACATTTTAACGATATAAAAGCTGACATGCAAATGGTATATTCTCCCCATTTTAAATTTGTGCACTTATTTGTCAGTCTATGTCCTTTGACTGTCAGTGCATGACTGCTTGGTTGAACCATGTCATACCTTGACAAATGCAGAGATACTAGGAAGATTTCAAGAATCTACCAGTCTCAGAGACAAAGAGCTCCTTCACAGAGAAAGGATGACCAAACTTTTCCATCTCAGTTGACATGACACAGTTCTGTTGTACTGTCTATTTGTGGCTTATGGATCTTTGCAGAAACACTAGTGCATTCTAGGTACTGTCTGTATTCTAGGATCGTGTTGGTAATGAAATGTTCCTGTTTGAAAGCTCCCAGCAATTTTCCTGTGAAAAGTCAAGAACCCTGACCCAATCTTGGGGATCCCGCAAAAAGATGATGGAGACTAGGGTTACCATCCTGAATTTAAAATGATAGTTGAATCTAAAACGTCTCAAAATTATAGATTCAAGGGCTGTCCTTATAACCAGGAGAGAAAACAATACAAGTAGAACTCTTTGGCTCTGAATTCCAGGAGCAACACTTTCAACATTCAGGCTGAAAACAGATGACTGATTTCCCCTGGGACAAAGCCTTTATACTGCAATCCTGTGAAGCACCTAGATAACATTTTCCCAGGAAAGCTTTCCCGAGATAACACTTTCCCCTCCCCCTGCCACTTGCTTTAAAGCAAGTCAAAGCCTGGGTTTATCTCAGCTCTGAGACAAACCAGATGTCTGTTTCTAGCCTCATTGGGCACCTATACATGTGCCCAACACCTGCTCTGACACATTCCACCTATAATGTATTTGAGCAGACTCAATTTAATTGGGGGGCGGGGGTTCTGCTGGTGCTGGAGGGTGGGGTGGGTGCATTGAAACCCCACCTTGGGTGCTGCTGCTGCTCTGTCATGGTCACATAATTGTTCGTGCCTAATGTGTAATTTTACTCAATAACTTTCTTGCGCAAATCTTTGATGTCTTGTTGCAGAAAATTTCCAACCAGTTCTTCCTACTATCACATGTTTGAACATTAGCAGGCATGGTTACTACTAGTACCTTTAAGACTCTGTGGCCTTCCAATTTCAAAACTTTTTTTTCTGTTGCTTTATTTTAATTAGTTGCAGAGTTTTGAATTTTTAAGAATTAAAGTTCCATTTTAACTTTCCCTTCATATGGAATATCTGTCCTAGTTCTCCATCTATGTGTTCTGATTTTCCCTATCTATCCCAAGTTCTGTTTCAGTTTCTCCTCCCTATATGCCTCTCTGCCCCTGCTTGGAAAATGAATGGTAACATGATTAAAAGAAATACATGGGCATACATAGAAGAGTAGTCGCTTCCAAGAAGAGTGGTCGCCCCAAGAAGAGTGGTCCCTCCTTAAGGACATGATCCTCTAAGCCCAAAGGGAGGTAATCCCAACACGAATCAAAGGGGGCAGGTGGGCACAAAAGCCCCCATGGCTCACCAAAAGCATCCAGGAATGTCTCCTAGCTAAAAGGGAGGCGTACACCCAATGGAAGTGAGGGGCCATCACCAGGGAGGATTATACTGCAGTTGCTTGGAGATGCAGGGGAGCAGTCGGGAAGGCCAAGGCGGAGATGGAACTGGGACTAGCTACCCAGATCAAGGACAACAAAAAGTCCTTTTTTAAATACATAGGGGGCAAAAAGAAGGTTCTGGGTAATGTGGGGCCCCTGCAGGACACGCTAGAAAATGTGGTCATCACACCAGACAACAAAGCTAACATATTTACCAATTTCTTCGCCTCCATTTTCCTGAGCAGGGACTTGAACAGCCACTCCCCCTCTGGTCCCCCCTAACATCCCAGGGGAGGCACACCCAGGCCAAGAGTTAGTGAGGAACTAGTTAGGGAACTTCTGGAGGGACTAGATGTATTCAAATCTGCTGGTCCGGACGATCTCCACCATAGAGTACCAAGAGAATTGGCTGAGGTCATTGCAGGACCCCTGGCATGGCTTCATGAGCACTCGCGGTGCTCTGGTGTGGTGCCAGAGGACTGGAAGAGGGCCAAAGTGGTTCCCATCTTCAAAAAGGGGAGGAAGGAAGACCCAGGAAACTATAAGCCAGTTAGTCTTACCTCAATCCTGGG
Organism: Crocodylus siamensis; assembly: GCF_052110815.1. Taxonomy (NCBI): domain Eukaryota; kingdom Metazoa; phylum Chordata; order Crocodylia; family Crocodylidae; genus Crocodylus; species Crocodylus siamensis. The sequence goes on from NC_143397.1 coordinate 210,970,293, forward strand.
CAAGCTTTTTGAGAAAATTATTCTGGCGCATGTCCACAAGGGACCACCTGGGGAGATTATGCTTAGGGGCAATCAACACAGGTTCATTAGCGGCAGGTCCTGTCAGACCAACCTCATGGCCTTCTATGACCAGATCACCAAATCCTTAGATGCAGGGATAGCAGTGGACATCGTCTTTCTGGATTTTTGGAAGGCCTTCAACACTGTCTCTCACCCCGTTCTCATTAAGACACTGGAGAACTGTGGTGTAGACACCCACACGGTCAAATGGGTCGCCAACTGGCTTGAGGGCCACACCCAGAGAATGGTAGTGGATGGGTCATTTTTGACCTGGAGGCATGTGGGCAGTGGGGTTCGGCAGGGCTCCGTCCTTGGGCCCCCACTGTTCAACATCTTCATCAGTGACTTGGATGAGGGGGTAAATAGCACCCCTCAAATTTGCTGATGACCCTAAGATGTGGGGGGATAAGGGCATGCTAGAAGGGAGGAATAGGCTACGATCGGACCTAGACAGATTACGGGGGGGCGGATTAGAATAGGATGGGATTCAGCACTGACAAGTGCAAGGTGATGTACCTGGGGAGGAAGAACAAGCAGCATACCTATAGGCTGGGGAACTCCCTTCTTGTCAGTACAGAAACAGAAAAGGATCTTGGAGTCATCATTGATGCCAAGATGAAAATGGGCCAGCAGTGTGGGGATGCAGTCAGGAAGGCCAATCACACCTTGTCATGCATCCACAGATGCATCTCGAGCAGATTCAAGGAGGTGATCCTCCCCCTCTATGCAGCACTGGTCAGGCTGCAGCTGGAGTACTGTATCCAGTTCTGGGCGCCACACTTCAAAAAGGATGTGGACAACATGGAGAGGATCCAGAGAAGGGCCACTCGCATGATCAGGGGGCAGCAGGGCAGACCATATGAGGAGAGGCTGCGGGACCTGAACCTGTTCAGCCTCCACAAGAGAAGGCTGAGGGAGGATCTTGTGGCCTGTTACAAACTAGTCAGAGGGGACCAGCAGGCATTGGGGAAGTCCCTGTTCCCCTGTGCACTACCAGGAGTGACCAGGAATAATGGTCACAAGCTGGTAGAGGGTAGATTTAGGCTAGATATCAGGAGGCACTACTTCATGGTCAGGGCGGCTAGGATCTGGAACCAACTTCCAAGAGAAGTGGTGCTGGCTCGTACCCTGGGGGTCTTTAAAAGGAGGCTAGATGTACACCTTGCTGGGGTCGTTTGATCCCAGTACATTTTCCTGCCATGGCAGGGGGTCGGACTAGATGATCTGCTCAGGTCCCTTCCGACCCTACAAACTATGAAATTATACACCTGTGGAAGGTGCCTGTGAGACTGTCTGTTCTTTGTCCAGCACTCTGCCATGTATGCTACTTCATGTTTTTCCTTTAACAACATCCCTCCTACCTCTGGAGTCAGTCTTAAACTTGTATGTGTTCAGTTGCTCATAACTTAAAAAAATGAAAGACAGACATTAAGGTGTACTTACTGTAAATCCATTTCTTATTTGAGTAAATGGTTGCTACCGCTTTAACAGATATATTAATCCTAGTGAAAGCATTTCCTCTTCCTGAAAACTATTTTAGCTTTCCCATATCAATAGATGAAAGGAAATGTAAACATTAAAAGAGATTGCTGATGCCTTGACTTTAATCAAGTTTATAGTAGCTTAAAAACTGTAGATCAGCAGTTACCAATTGTTTTGAACCATGAACCAACTCTGGGGCTCACAACCCCAATTACAATTGATTGTAACTGCACATAACCCCACTTCTGCTCCAAGCCAATATAGGGTAATTGAATATCTGTAAGACTTCTGACCCCACTTGGGGCCATGACCCCTATTTGGGAACCATTACTGTGGAAAAAATGACACCCTTCCAAACAAAAGGAAAAAATGAATTTCACTTTATATTAGCTTAATTTCTCCATAGTGACTTTTTCCCATTTAAAAACAAGAGTGTTGGCAGCTCGTCTTTTAAACTGAGCACTTAAAACCATACAATGTACATGTGTAAGCATACATCTAAATAGGTATAGATGTATGCAGACATCTATTTTTTGCTCTAAATGAAAGCTTTCATTTTTCCCTTTGGATGAGAGAAGTACTTCACTCAGAAGCTTAATTGTAAGGTATGTTTCATGCCATTAATAACTTCCAGGAAGCACAGGGAGGTGGGGGAAGAAACAAATTGGAGAACAGCATGACTTAGGCTCTGGAGCGGTGAGAGATGCGTGGGTGAAAGCCCACTGCACCCCCACTCACCCAAAGCCCCCCAGAGACTCCCCAGCAGCCATGGACCACCTGCTAGCCCCCAGCACAGCCAGAGGTAAGTGGGGCCCATGGTGGGAAGGGGTTAACCCCTTAGTGAGTGGGAGGAGGTGACTGAGTGGAGCTGGGCCGAGTCTCACCCCACCCAGGCCCCTACTTTGCCCAGCCCCCAGGGAGCCATGTGACTGGAGCTGTGCGAACAGGATGACAAACAGGCACATTTGTCTGCTGGTGCATGAGTTAGCGTGGAGTTCATGCAGGAGGGCGAGCTGGAGGGCCCAAGGCCTGCCTGGGAACCCCCTAGGGTAGACAGTCCCAGCCATAGCCAGCCTACCAGAGGCATGACATGGATGGGCACACGCCGCACCCCAAGGGTCCCCTCGGGCTCTGCGGCGCCCCCCTCTGGTACCCCAGAGATGGCCACCCAGACGGAGTCCATGGTTCCAGGCTCCAAGCAGACAGAGCCTCTGGCTCTTTGCTGTGGGGGCTGCCTGTCCCTTTTTTAGGCTTTGGGACCCGGAAGCATAGCCACCTCCCCTTGTGGGGTCTGCTCCCTTTTGGGGTCTCTGGCACACTAGCTGGAGGAGCTCCAGGCCACAGTTCAGAGACTGTGTGCCATAAGGGACTGCGAGCAGGAGATCAACTCCTGCCAGGCCCTCCTCTCCTGGGAGCCAGAGGGTAGACTATGGTCTCCCTCCTGGACAAAGGAGGACTCCAGGACCTCCCACTCTGTCCAGTCAGGGACATGGACCAAGGTGGTCAAAGGCCCTAAGGCCTGCTGCAGCAAGGCCTGTGCCCCGCCAGAGTTTAGCAACAGGTATGCACCTCTTGCTGCTCTAGCAGAGCCTGCTGAGTTGCCGGCCACACAGGCTCCACTGCAGTTACCACCCCCACTCGCCTAAAGCAAAATATAAAATGTTTGTTGTGGGAGACTCCATCCTGAGGAAGACTTAGGAATAATCTGCCTCCCCGACCCCTTACCCCGGGAAGTCGCTGCTTCCTGGGGCCCCGCATCTGGAACATTGTGGAGAGGATCCCTAAGCTCCTCCAGCCCACAGACCAGTATTCCATGCTTCTTATTCATGTGGGCACCAATGACACAGCTTGGAGCGCAGGGATTTAGGAGCGGGCCTAAAGAGTCTGGGGCCACAGGTGATGTTCTCGTTGACCCTCCCAGTCTCGGGCTATGGGCTGAGGAGGGAGAGGAGGATCCACACGGTCAACCAAAGACTGCAGCACTGGTGTCATCGGGAAGGCTTTGGCTTCCATGACCACAGCCCGCTCTTTGGCAAGAGAGGCAGTGAGCTGCTGGGAAGAGATGTCCTCCACCTCTCTCCCCTGGGGAGGAGGCTCGTCTCAGCCAGACTGGCTGACCTGCTCCACCGGGCTTTAAACTACGCCTGCTGGGGGATGGGGGGACTACCACCACTGCTGGCCCACTGAGCAACACTTGCAAAGCCAGCAGGCCAAGGCACTTAAGGGAATCCACCCCTGCCCCAGCCCAGTACTATCTGTGGGCATGGCAAGAACCCCCAAGGGGACACTTGCCTGCCTGTACACAAATGCCAGGAGCTTGGGGAATAAGTAGGAGCAGCTTGTCCTCCTGCTTAATGCAAATAATTATGATGTCAAAGCATAACGGAGACCTGGTAGGACTCCACCCATGACTGGACCACAGGTATAAATGGCTATACCTGTACAGGAGGGATCATGTAGATAAAAGGGGCGGGGGTGTAGCTCTCTATGTTAAAGAAAGCTAGGCATCCCTGCAAGCTGATATTGGTGACCAGGGTGGACGACTGGAGACCCTCTGGGTTAAAATCTGTGGGGAACACGGCACAGGAGACACAATGGTGGGAGTCTACTACAGACCTCCCACCCAAAGTCCTGAGCTTGACCAGGAATTCGCCCAGGAACTGGCTGAGGCCACACGCTCCAGGACCATGGTTGTGATGGGGGACTTCAATTACCTGGACATCTCATGGGAGGATCAGTCAGCAAAATCCAAGCGGTCACAAAGCTTCCTCTTGTGCGTGGATGACCTCTACCTGACTCAAGTCTATGGGCCAACGAGAGGTAAAGTGCTGCTTAACCTGGTACTGGCTGCTGGGGATGACCTAATTGGTTACCTAGGGATCAATGGGAAGCTGGGTGACAGCAACCACAAACTGATCACCTTCACCATCCGCCGCAAAGCTGGCAGTCAGTCAGCAAAATGAAAGTCCTTGACTTCAGGAAAGCCAACTTTGACAAGCTCAGGAGGCTTGTCAGTGAGGCCCTAAGGGACCATGTCCCCAGGGGGAGGGGAGTTCAAGAAGAGTAGCTGCTCCTCAAGGCAGCAATCCTCAATGCACAAGCTAAGTCTATTCCATCTCAGAGGAAAGGCAGCAAGAGGGCACAGCAGCTTCCCTAGCTCTCCAGAGACCTAGAAGACCTCCTGAAGCTAAAAAGAAAGGCCTACAAAGGATGGAGGATAGGATTCACCTCCAAGGAGGATTATTCTGCACTGGTCCAGTCCTGCAGGGAGCAAACCAGGAAAGGCAAGGCTACAACTGAACTCCAACTAGCTTCGAGCATCAAGGACAATAAGAAGTCCTTTTTCAGATATGTGGGGAGCCGGAGGAAAAGCAAGGGCAACATTGGACCCCTGCTGAACCAGATGGGGCAACTGACATTCACGAAAAAGCCAACCTATTAAATGGGTACTTTGCATTGGTCTTTCATCAGTCCCATGGGATGCCCATGCCTGCTATGGGTCAGGAAGGTCCGAGTCAGGGAGATCTCCTGCCCTCTGTTAATGCTGACCTCGTGAAGGAACACTTTGAGAGACTGGATACCTTCAAGTCAGCCGGCCCTGACAATCTGCACCCCAGGGTACTCAAGGAACTGGCGAGCGTCATAGCCCAGCCCCTGGCACGGATCTTTGCAAACTCCTGGTGCTCGGGTATAGTACCTGAAGACTGGAAGAAGGCCAATGTGATGCCTATCTTCAAGAAAGGGAGGAAAGTGGATCCAACTAACTATAGGCCCATCAGCCTGACTTCTATCCCGGGCAAGATCTTAGAGAAGTTTATTAAAGAGGCCATCCTTAATGGACTGGCAGACACCAACATCCTGAGGGATAGCCAGCACAGGTTTGTTGCAGGTAGGTCTTGCCTGACCAATCTCATTTCCTTCTACGACCAAGTGACCTATCACCTGGACAAGGGAAAAGAGATTGATGTCATATATCTTGACTTCAAAAAAGCCTTCGATCTGGTATCCCATGATCACCTCTTGGTGAAACTGGCCAATTGTGGCCTAGGGTCCACCATGATCTGCTGGCTGGGATATTGGCTCCGTGGTCAGACCCTGAGGGTAGGAATTGATGGCAGTCACTCATCATGGTGTCCTCTGACCAGTGGGGTCCCCCAAGGCTCTGTCCTTGGAGCCATATTGTTCAACATCTTCATTAATGATGTGGACATTGGAGTCAGGAGCAGACTGGCCAAGTTCGCCGATGACTCCAAACTTTGGGGCAAAGCATCCACACCAGAAGACAGGCGGGTGATCCAGGCTGACCTGGACAGGCTCAGCAAATGGGTGGATGAAAACCTGATGGTGTTTAACATGGAAAAATGCAAGGTTCTCCACCTTGGGAAGAAAAACCTGCAGCATCCTTTTAGGCTCGGCAGTGCTATGCTGGCTAGCACTACGGAAGAAAGAGACTTGGGGGTCATCATTGACCACAAGATGAACATGAGCCTGCAATGCGATGCTGCAGCTAGTAAAGCAACCAAAATGCTGGCATGCATCCATAGATGCTTCTCAAGCAAATCCTGGGACGTCATTCTCTCATTGTACTCGGCCTTGGTGAGGTCACAGCTAGAGTACTGCATCCAGTTTTGGGCTCCACAATTCAAAAAGGATGTGGAGAAGCTTGAGAGAGTCCAGAGGAGAGCCATGCACATGATCAGAGGTCAGGAAAACAGACCTTACGATGACAGGCTGAGAGCCATGGGGCTCTTTAGCCTGGAGAAATGCAGGCTCAGGGGTGATCTGATGGCCATCCACAAGTTTGTCGGGGTGACCTTAGGGAATATTTGTTTTCCAGAGCGCCCCAAGGGATGAAGAGGTAGAACGGTCATAAACTACTACAAGACCATTTCAGGCAGGACATAAGGTGGAATTTCTTTACTGTCCGAGCCCCCAAGGTCTGGAACAGCCTACCATCGGATGTGGTTCAAGCACCTACATTGAACACCTTCAAGAGCAAATTAGATGCTTATCTTGCTGGGATCCTATGACTCCAGCTGACTTCCTGCCCTTTGGGTGAGGGGCTAGACTTGATCTTCAGAAATTCTTTCCAGCCCTAATGCCTATGTCTATTTCTGTTATGGACCCCTTGGCCAGGTCTAGAAGTTGCTTTTATTGCATATAACCACACAGATAACTCTCTACAGCCATAACTTAACAAATGGTCAGAGTACACAGTGCTGTAAAAATGGTGGATCACTCTCTAAGATAACCCTGGATGGATGTGGTGTCAGACTTCAGCGCTGTAGTCTAGAGCACTGTAACGAACATCCATACCAGTCCCATCACGACTCATGGTAGGTTGCATTCTACTGACATCCCATAGAGCATTGCAGCCACCCCCCCCATCCCCGCCACACACACACACACACACACACAGCTCCAGGTGGGACAGTGATAACAGTCTAGCCTAGGCCAGAGATCATCTCCTCTGCCCAAGCACCAAGCAAGCCCCACCTCCACACTTTCAGTGACCTGAGGTGGTGATGCTCCTGTCTCTAACGCTTCCCATCCCCACCCCACTTGTTCCCTCTGGCAAGATATGAGCCACTGTGCCTATTTTTATTGTTCAATGTGTAGATTCCATCTACCCCACCTGGGCATTTGTGAAGATTGAAGCTTTCAACTAAGTGCTGTACTGCTTGTTGGACATCACGCTCACACAGGGTGCTGTCAAAGATGTTCATCTTTTACAGTGTTGTTCTGAAGTGTCTGTTCCCAAATCTCAGTCTGTTAAGCTTGACCCATGGTTCTCGCTCAAAGTCATGCCCAATGAAGGACTTGTTTGGTATTGGTATAAAATGCTGTAGGAAAAGATTTCAGAACAGATTAGTCTGACCAATCATGCATGACCACATGACCCCTGCCTGCCAGGCCCAGAAACCTGGCAGTAGGGGAGCAGTTAAGGCAGGAGTGGGCAATTATTTGGGCCTGTGGGTCACACAACAAGTTGTGGTGAGCAGTGACAGGGAGCAGCATCCAGGAGCATAACAAGCGGGTGGGGCCAGGACTGTCATAAAGGGGATGCAGCAGCATAGGGCTGAAGCTGGGGTGGAACCATGATTAGCTGCTTGCATGGCCCTGTGACAGACACTAGTTCTGTGAGCAGGAGTGTGTTGGGACTAAATTGTAGGAAGCAAATTGTCACTACACAGCAATCCCAGGGTCTCCTTGGAGACTGGCTGGAACCTGCATGGGCAGAGCACACAGGAAGGTGGGTGGGACTGGTGCTGGGAACTTGGGGCAGTGACAGTGCAGGGCTGGGGGTGGGGCAGAGTCATGATTTGCTCCCATACGCCCCTGCCTGCAGAGCCCATTCCTATCACATGGCTGTGAGGGCAGTGGATTGCAGCTTGGCTCCAACTTGTCACTGCCCCATGATCCTAGCCCTGTCCACCCATCCTGTTCCCAAACACCACTCCCTGCCCACCTTTGGCCCCATCCCATCCACCTGGCTGGACAGGTCTCACTCCCAGCAGTGGGTGGGAGAGGGCAGCAGGACTGGATCTGGTGGTGATGGCAGCCAGAAGGAGCCATCTCTGCCAGGAAGTGAGTTCAGCTGCCATGCAGCCCTAGCCTCGCTGCACACCTGGGGGCCTGACCAAGGGACCTGCTGTGAGCTGGACAAAATCCCTCAGTAGGCTAGATCTACTGAGCCCACAAGCCATATTTTGCCAACCCCTGGGTTAGGGTCTCTCTTATGTCACTTGGTCTAATGCCCTAGAGTGTAGGGGATACATCTGTGTGTAATTTATCCAGCCTGTTTGAGTCTCTGTGCACTAAGTATAGAGTTGAGCTTTTTAGTGCGACAACTTCTGGGCTATATAGGAGCACATATTCTTCTGGGGCATATACCACTGCAAGCTTGGTGGTTCTGAGCACTTTGAAGTTGGAACACCATGTCATGCTGGCTAAATATCTTAAAGTAGTGACCTGTGCAGAGGCTTTGCTGATGACCTTCTGAATATGATGTTTATGAGTAAGGGAACAGTCTAATATGATGCCCTGGTACGTTGGGATATGCTCATGGGGAAAGATGTGGTTGCCTACTCTGATATGTAGCATGTTCTTGGCTCAATAATTGTCCAGGGGTAAGAGTGGTGATACTGATTTATTGATGCTCCCCACTGACCTTGTGCCTTTAAGCCTCCCACCCTTTTCACCCTCATACCACTGGCCCTGAACAAAGCTGAGGCAGCAAGATCATTACCCCTTACTATTGTTGGGAGCTTATCAGTCTGTTACATTGAATGGGACCATAAATCTGGCTAACTGAAAACTGGCTGCCCCATTCCTTGGGGTCACATAGCTTTCCTGAGAGAGGCCAAGGCATTGATGCAGAACCACTTGCCACAAACCATACAGGAGCACAAACCATGCAGGAGTGGCATCAGTGCTTCCTCCAGGCAGCTTACAGTTTATCCATGGGACAGAAGTGGCAAGACAGCCTCCCCATTGCATGGTAAGCCCTAATCCAGGGACTCTTCCCTAGGGTGGCAGGAACAGAGGTCTTACAGGGGCCAGCCCTGAATGGTGGCCAGGGCAGGACACTCTACACTGTGCTTATATTAGGAAATGCTGGGGAGCATGGGGCCCCAGAACAGGAATATGTGGCACATAGAAGCTGCTGAGCCATGGTCCATACAGCCAGTAAGGCATCCAGTGGGACAGACTCCAGAGGGCAGCAGTACAGGAGGGGAGGGGGACCAGGTTGCCTAAGATCCAATGCCAGGGCCAGCAGTGACTTTGCCTGCCTTTCAGGATCAGGTCACTACCCCTAGCCACTGAGAGCTGCTGGCATAGGTTGAGGGCCCCAGAGAGGTTCCAAGCCTGTCCTGGAAGGATGCAGCACTGCTTTGGGTGGGGAGGCTGTTAAGGGGAAGGCACGGCCCATTAGGCCACTTCAGGTCTGGGTCCTGCTGTGAGGGAGTGGCACAGCCTCTGCAAAGATAGGCAGTACCCTGGGCTCTGGTCCAAGTTCTGGAATGGGTAGCATTCTACACTTCTTTACTATGCACACAAAAAGTTTGATAGTTGCAACATTTAATTAAACCAAGGGGTATCACTTTCATGTGTGGCATTCTCCCTGCCGCCCTGAGCTTTCATGTTTAAGTTGTGGCTTCACAGCTTCCTTCCCCCCCTCTTCCCCAGTGGTATAACTGCTCGGTACAGCTTGGATCTTTCCCCACTATCACCGTTTCATAGATTCATAGATGCTAGGGTCGGAAGGGACCTCAACAAATCGTTGAATCTGACCCCCTGCCCTGGGCAGGAAAGAGTGCTGGGATCAGATGACCCCAGCCAGATGCCTATGCAGCCTTCTCTTAAAGACCCCCAATATTAACTGAGAAGATAGTTCCAAGTTCCAGAGCAGTCAGTGTTCCACAGGTTTTGTTTAATAAGCACACTAAACATCTGGCATCTTCAACAATTAATTAAAATGAGGCAAGTCTCTTCCTCAAGTCACATCCCTGCACCCTAGTGTCTGCCCCTGAAGGGAGATGGGGCCCAGGCACCGGGCCAGAGGAGTCCACGGATAGAGACACAGTGCCAGGGTGGGGCACCCAAAGCCCTTTAGTACTACTCACCAGGGGAGGGCTCCTGGTCCATACAGGTCAGGAGCTCCTCCAGCCAGGGCTTTGAAGATCCAGACAGCCTGCTGCTGTGTGGGCCCAGGGCCACCAGCATTAGCAGGGGAGGAATACAGACATCCAGGACACGCACACAATATAGGCATCTGGGATATGCACACCCACCTACAGCCCCCTCCTGCCCCCACTGCCTACCCCAGAAGTCTAGGATGGATGAACACTGACACAGAAACACACACAGAGTGTACTAGGTGGCCATGGTGGAACAGCCAGCTATGAGGATGCATGCCATGATAAGCTACTGCCACATCAGGTCCAGGTGAGTCACTAAGGTAGGCTCTGGAGCGGTGAGAGACACGCGGGTGAAGCCCGCTGCGCCTCCACTCCCTTGAAGCCCCCTAGACACCCCCTCAGCAGCCGCCGAGCCCCCTGCCGACCCCCAGCACAGCCGGAGGTGAGTGGGCTCGTGGTGGGAAGGGGTTAACTCCTCGCTTGCTGGGAGGAGGCCGCTGCCTGGTGCCGGGCCGGGTCAAGCCCCCGCCCAGGCCCCTACTTGGCCCAGCCCCCCAGGGAGCCCCGCGACCAGGCTGCATAAACAGGCGCTCGAGTTAGCGCAGAGTTCGCGTAAGGGAGGGCGTGGGAGGGCACAAGACCCTGCCTACGACCCCCCCCCAGCCATAGCCAGCCCCAGCCATAGCCAGCCTACCAGAGGCATGACACGGATGGGCACGCGCCGCACCCTGAGGGTCCCCTCGGGCTCTGCGGCCCCCCCATTGGGCGCCTCAGAGACGGCCACCCAGACGGAGCCCATGGTTCCGGGCTCCACACAGACGGAGCCCCTGGCTCTTGGCTGCAGGGGCTGCCTGTCCCTTTTTCAGGCTCTGGGGCCCGGGAGCATGGCCACCTCCCCTTGCGGGGTCTGCTCCCTACTGGGGTCTCTGGCGCGCCAGCTGGAGGAGCTCCAGGCCACACTCCAGAGACTACATGCCATCAGGGACTGCGAGCAGGAGATAGACTCCTACTGCCAGGCCCTTCTCCCCCGGGAGCCACAGGGGAGAGCTCCGTCTCCCTCCGTGACTAAGGAGGACTCTGGGACCTCCCGCTTTGCCCAGTCAGAGGCATGGACCAAGGTGGTCAAGGGCCTCAAGGCCCGCTGCACCAAGGCCCCTGCCCTGCCGGAGCTTAGCAACAGGTTCGCATCTCTTGCAGCCCCAGCAGAGCCCACACAGTTGCCAGCTCCCGCAGGCAACCCAGGCTCGACCGCAGCTACTGGCCCCGCTCTCCCCAAGACAAAGCATAAGGTGTTTGTTGTGGGAGACTCCATCCTGCGGGGCACTGAGGGGGCAATCTGCCGCCCCGACCCCTTAGCCCGGGAAGTCTGCTGCTTCCCGGGGGCCCGCATCGGAGACATTGCGGAGAGGATCCCGCAGCTCCTCCGGCCCACAGACCACTACCCCATGCTCCTTATTCATGTGGGCACCAATGACACAGCTCAGAGCACTCCCAGCCAGGTCATGAGGTGCTACAGGGAGTTGGGAGTGGGGCTTAGGGGTCTGGGAGCTCACGTGGTGTTTTCGTCGATCCTCCCTTTCTCAGGCTATGGGCTGAGGAGGGAGAGGAGGATCCACGCGGTCAACCAAAGACTGAGGCGCTGGTGTTATCGGGAAGGCTTTGGTTTCCATGACCACAGCCCGCTCTTTGGCGAGAGAGGCAGCGAGCTGCTGGGAAGAGATGGCCTCCACCTCTCTCCCCTGGGGAGGAGGCTCTTCTCAGCCAGGCTGGCTGACCTGGTCCACTGGGCTTTAAACTAAGCCCGCTGGGGGATGGGGGGAAATACTGCCCCTGCTGGCCCGCTGAATGGCCCTTGCAAAGCCAGCGGACCAAGGCACTTAAGGGGGCACTTAAGGGAGCCCACCCCTGCCCCAGCCCTGGCACAATCTGTGGGCAAGGCAAGAGCCCCCAAGGGGACACTTGCCTGCCTGTACACTAATGCCAGGAGCCTGGGTAACAAGCGGGAGGAGCTTGTCCTCCTGCTCAGTGCAAAGAATTATGAGGTCACTGGGATAACGGAGACCTGGTGGGACTCCACCCATGACTGGACCATGGGTATAGAAGGCTATACCCTGTACAGGAGGGATCGTGTTGACAAAAGGGGCGGGGGTGTAGCTCTCTATGTGAAGGAAAGCTACATGTCCCTGCAAGCTGATGTTGGCGACCGGCATGGACAGCTAGAGACCCTCTGGGTAAAAATTCGTGGGAAAAACAGCACAGGGGACACAACGGTGGGAGTCTACTACAGACCTCCCACTCAAAGTCCCGAGCTTGACCAGCAGTTCACCCGGGAACTGACTGAGGCCACTTGCTCCAGGACCTTGGTTGTCATGGGTGACTTCAATTACCTGGACATCTCGTGGGAAGGTCACTCCGCTAAATCTGAGCAGGCGCAAAGCTTTCTCTCGTGCATGGATGACCTCTACCTGACTCAAGAAGTCTATGGGCCAACGAGAGGCAAAGCGCTGCTTGACCTGGTACTGGCTATGGGGGAAGACCTAATCAGCGACCTAGTGATTGATGGGAAGTTCGGTGACAGCGACCACGAGCTGATCACCTTCCCTTTACCGCCGTAAAGCTGGCAAGTCAGTCAGCAACACAGAAGTCCTTGACTTCAGAAAAGCCGTCTTTGACAAGCTCAAGAGGTTAGTCGGTCAGGCCTTCAGGGACCATGACCCCAGGGAGATGGGAGTTCAAGAAGAGTGGTTGCTTCTCAAGGAAGCGATCCTCAGTGCACAAGCTAAATCTATTCCAACACGGAGGAAAGGCAGCAAGAAGGCACAGCAGCCCCCCTGGCTCTCCAGAGACCTAGCGGACCTACTGTGGCTAAAAAGGAAAGCCTACAAAGGATGGAGGATGGGATTCACCTCCAAGGAGGATTACTCCGCGCTGGTCCGGTCCTGCAGGGACCAAACCAGGAAAGCCAAGGCTGCAACTGAACTCCAACTAGCTTCAGGCATCAAGGACAACAAAAAGTCCTTTTTCAGATATGTGGGGAGCCGGAGGAAAAGCAAGGGCAATGTTGGACCCCTGCTAAACCAGATGGGGCACATGACAACTGACGCCCAGGAAAAAGCCAACCTATTAAATAGGTACTTTGCGTCAGTCTTTCATCAGTCACACGGGATGCCCATGCCTGCTATGGGACAGGGAAATCTGGGTGAGGGGGATCCCCTACCCTCCATCAATGCTGACCTCGTGAAGGAACACCTTGAGAAGCTGGATACCTTCAAGTCAGCTGGCCCTGACAATCTGCACCCCAGGGTACTCAAGGAGCTGGTGAGCGTCATAGCCCAGCCCCTGGCACGGATCTTTGAAAACTCCTGGTGCTCTGGTGTAGTGCCCAAAGACTGGAAGAAGGCCAATGTGGTGTCGATCTTCAAGAAAGGGAGGAGACTGGATCCGGCTAACTACAGGCCCATTAGCCTGACTTCTATCCTGGGGAAGATCTTAGAAAAGTTTATTAAGGAGGCCATCCTTGAGGGACTGGCCCAGGCTAACATTCTAAGGGACAGCCAGCATGGGTTTGTTGCGGGTAGGTCTTGTTTGACCAATCTCATTTCCTTCTATGACCAGGTGACTTATCACCTGGATGAGGGAGAAGAGATTGATGTCATATATCTTGACTTCAAAAAAGCTTTTGATCTGGTATCCCATGATCACCTCTTGGCCAAACTGCCCAGTTGTGGCCTTGGCTCCACCACGATCCGCTGGCTGGGAAATTGGCTTCGTGGTCAGACCCAGAGGGTTGTGATTGATGGCAGTCACTCATCATGGTGCCCTGTGACCAGTGGGGTCCCTCAAGGCTCTGTCCTGGGACCCATACTGTTCAACATCTTCATTAACGATGTGGACATTGGAGTCAGGAGTGGACTGGCCAAGTTTGCCGATGACACCAAACTTTGGGGAAAAGCATCCACACCAGAAGATAGGCGGGTGATCCAGGCTGACCTGGACAAGCTCAGCAAACGGGCAGACGAGAACCTCATGGTGTTTAAAACCGATAAATGCAAGGTTCTCCACCTTGGGAGGAAAAACCTGCAGCATCCTTATAGGCTCGGCAGTGCTACGTTGGATAGCACTACAGAAGAAAGAGACTTGGGGGTCATCATTGACCACAAGATGAACATGAGCCTGCAATGCAATGCTGCGGCTAGTAAAGCGACCAAAATGCTGGCGTGCATCCATAGATGCTTCTTGAGCAAATCCTGGGACGTCATTCTCCCCTTGTACTCGGCCTTGGGGAGGCTGCAGCTGGAGTACTGCGTCCAGTTTTGGGCTCCACAATTCAAAAAGGATGTGGAGAAGCTTGAGAGAGTCCAGAGGAGAGCCACACACGTGATCAGAGGTCAGGAAAACAGATTTTACGATGACAGGCTGAGAGCCATGGGACTCTTTAGCCTGGAAAAGCGCAGGCTCAGGGGTGATCTGATGGCCACCTATAAGTTTATTGGGGTGACCACCAGGATCTGGGGGAACGTCTGTTCACCAGAGCGCCCCAAGGGATGACGAGGTCGAACGGTCACAAACTCCTGCAAGACCGTTTCGGGCTGGACATAAGGAAGAATTTCTTTACTGTCCGAGCCCCCAAGGTCTGGAACAGTCTGCCAGCGGAGGTGGTTCAAGCACCTACATTGAACACCTTCAAGAGTAAATTGGATGCTTATCTTGCTGGGATCCTATGACCCCAGCTGACTTCCTGCCCTTTGGGCAGGGGCCTGGACTCGATGATCTCCCGAGGTCCCTTCCAGCCCTAATGTCTATGAAATCTATGAAATCTATGATGTCCTGCAGCCTCCAGTGAAACTTGGGTGTGCATGTGCAAGTCATGACAGCAGGGGATTAGGGGCCATGGTGGCCCATACCCAGCAGCAAATCAAGGATGACTTGGCCATTCGGCTCTGTTTGGGAGACTTCAGAAGCCTGGGGAGCCTGCAGTGCACACTGGGAGGCATGCAAGAGCCCCTCACCCCCACCTACTTGCTGAGTTTGGCCCATGCAGACAGGCTCCACGCCCCACCCCACCAAAAGCCATATGTGTGTTCTGTTTACTCTTGACCTCACCTTGGGCACTTAGAATAAAGCTTGAAAGTTAGAGCACTTCCGCTTCAGCTTCTTGAAGGCCTGTACTTAATTAGCCCTTGTTGATTTTTTAATTTCTGTTGACTTGTCAATACAGCATAAATAGAACAAGAGATCATTAAGATAAGGAGCCTGAAATCGACTGACAAAGGATGGTAAATTAACTGTGATTTTAATTGAATGCCGCCTAAACCTATTTGGAAAACTCCCCAGTGCTGTTGTCAGGTTATCCACTGTGTTGCACAAGACTTCTTGCAATTTGTCCATCAAGAAAAGATATGCTTTTCACCAGTGTAGAAACCCAGGAGTTACATAATTAATACATATTACTCCTATTGCAAAATCAGGTATAAAGTACTTCAGGAATCTGGTGAAAGGAAAATCGTTCATTTATCAAATCATTTGTGTTCAGACATTCTTACAATTCTATCTATTGAAATAGTGGGCTCCCTTATACAGTAACTTAAGAAGTCCTGTGAGGAAGTCCTAATATCCTCTATCTGGAACTGACCTTGTAGGGTGCTGAATATTTTCAGTGCCTATTAGTGATAACTGAAGTAATTTGTGACCTTGTAGGATTGGACACTGAATGAATTAACCTTTAATTAAGAAATTATTTCCTCCCAAAAAAATTACTGAGGAATGCCAGAAAGCCATAATTAGAAACTTTTATGCTACTGTGCCCATTCTATTCTGAAGATCCCTATTCTCTGCCCACCTGTGTCCCATCCCATCCACATGGCTGGGCAGGTCTTGCTCCCAGCAGTGGGTGCAGGGTGGACTCGCTCATGTGCCCAGGCAGTAAGGCTGGGTCTGGTGGTGATGGCAGCCAGAAGGAGCCACCTCTGCCAGAAAGCAAGTTCAGCCACCATGCAGCCCTAGCCTCACTTCATGCCCAGGGACCAACCAAGGGACTTAGATGACTAATACTTTTTAAAATGATGAATAAAGCATATACAAATACCCTTTTAAAATACATATAACATTTTTTAAATATATTTTTCATCTCAGTTTTATTATTTTCTTCACTACTTCTTTTTGTACTTCCCACATCATAGTAACTTAATTAATACAGTATTCTGTATTTAAGCCATGAAATAGCCCTAAAATAAAAAATTACATTAGCCAGAAATCATGTCAGAAGTCCTAGTACTTTCTATGAAAACATTTTACAAATGTTAAGCGTCAACATCTCTGAGATGTACAGAAGCCACATGTGGTTGATGTTGTTCCCAAATTAAAAATAGATTAACTGATCAAGAATGTAAATGATTTTATTGGGTGTCAGGGGACTGGGAACAGACACCACAGGAATCCCGGTTCCTAGTCCTTTATAAAATGCCAGTTCTTTCCACCTTCAAATCTCTTTCTCTATTTTTGATAATTTGAAGATTTATTTTATTGTTATTTATGAACACTTTATTTGACTGTCATAATGTACTTGGGCCCATAATTTACTTCTGTCCAGGCTCATGTTGCCGCTTTTATAGTTATAACAAAGTTTAAAACCAAACAAAAAAAAAACCAGAATGCAGCATTTTGGAAGGCTTTTACTTGAACATAATTCCTCTTGTGATAAATCGTCCATGACCAATTCAGAGAAATTATACTACTGGTTTAAACTAGCTAATCGATTAGTAGTTGGCAAAATGATACAGTTTTGTCTATGAGCCTGGAGCGATGGCCTCAGGTTCCAATGTTCTTAGAATTCACTGAAATAGTCGAGGCAATCATTATTCAAGACTTCAGTGTTATTACTCACTTTGCATTTTGTACGTAGGCTGCATCCATTATAATGATAGTATGAGTACTGTATTGAAATGCAATACAAAAACAGGCTGTAAAATGTTTGCAAGTTGTAAATATGGATGAAGCACTTGCAGTTTGGCAGATTCATTTTTCTCTCAAGATGAGTGCCCTACCTCATCAAGATTAAATATACTCAAACTGCCATGGCCCTTAGCACATTGTACTTTTGTTTCTGCAAGTTCTGGCTTCTAGCAGCAGTACTTAAAAATGATTTAGTGTGGAAGGTCAATAGGAAATTTGAGCTCAGTGAAATCCACTTAGAGGATCAATTCTGACAACTCCCATTTTGATCAGCACATACTAATGATCCATAAAGCTATAAATGAGCGAACTGCCTGAATCATACAAATGTATGTAAACAAAGTCTCTACCACACAAGGACAAAACAAAATCTTGTAGACATTTTAATAGCAGGTCAATCATAATTAAGTTCCAAATATTATTCCAACAAATTGTAAAAGTGCTTCCTTGAATCTGAGTGACACCCAGAGAGGAAAAATTATGTTCTGTTTCTAAAAATCTGCTAGCATTTCATAATTGCAACTGAAATGACCTATAACATTGTTTTACTTTGGAGGCTATAAAAAATAGGCTGGCTGCTTGATCATAAGATAACATTTTTGCCTGACTTTTCTAATAAACTCAGTAATTTGTCTACCCTCTGTAAGCTGCAGCAAATTGGTGGCTAAGTGGAGAAATGACATGGGGCCTGATTTAAAAGCCAATTGAAGTCAGTGGAAGGACTCTCATTGGCTTCAGACTTAGCATTAGATCCTAAAGTGCATGTACTTCCAAACCTATCTTGCCCCAGTGATTTCTTTGACTATATTTTGAACAGGCCAATTCTAAACAAAGGAAAACCCAGTGACAAATTCAACAATGCACTTTGGCTGCTCTGCTTTTATCTTTAAAAATAAAATAAAAGAACAGCCTACGGTCACATGGCTTTCCAGGGTCCCTGGCTTCAGGGCTGCTGTGTAGGGGCATTGGTTCCCTGTTCCCCAGGCTCATTAGCAGTTCTCCTGGTGGCCAGGGAGCTGGGCAGCTATTCTACAAAAGCTTCCAATATTTTTCATTGCTGCTGTTCTAATTGAGAACAATTTATTTTTTAAAATCTTCCATTTTTTATGGGAGAGAAAATCCTGTTGCTGCTATGGTGTTATATGGATTTGGGTTAGTGTTTATAAGTTTCATGGAAGAGAGAATTCCTTCTTCCTACATTCAGGAGGACTATGAATGATGACACAAATGATATGAATAATACATGCCTAGCAAACTGACACAAAACGGTTATTCCTAGCATTGCTGACTGCCGGAGGTCAGCACAAAAGTCAGAGCAGGGACGTCTATTTTATGCAGATTCTTATAACCACGCTCTTATAACTAACTGTTCTCCGGTCTCTTTCTCTGGCAAAAGGAGGAATGCAGGAATTTTCTTCATACTATAAGATATGTTTCTTACTATATGTTAAAGAAGACAGGTCAGAGATGCATGCCTTGCTCTTGAAACAGGTAATGATGGTCCTTAGTTTCTGTGGGAGGTCATTTCACATTCCTGGGATGGCCCTTGAGACAGGTAACAGTGAGGCTGGTTTAAATGAATAGGCTGAGGTAAGATGCAATGAGCCAGAGCAGATAGGTAGGAGAGAGTTGTCTGGAGCTTTGGAAACTAAATCTTATATTTTAAATTTGAATTGGTGCGTAATGGGGAGGCAGCATGGGGATTCAAGGAGAGATTATGGACTTGAAGCAGTAAGCCTGATCGCCAGTCTCAAAGGCTCAAAAGTCATGCATCAGGCTACCAAAAAACATTAGATTGACTTAATAAGCATGATACATAAATAAAAAAAAGTTGAGGGAATATTTGTCATCCAAGCCTTTTTTGAGCTCTTCTGGCCAGCCTTCAAATTTGTCTGCAACCTTAAGGGCTAAATTTTCACCCTAAAAAAATTAAAGTTGAGATTCACACCCTCTCGTTTCCAGGAATTGTGAGCTTTAAGGAGAACATTAAACAATGTACTCTCAATAAAACTGCACATCTTGGCAACACTTAATGAGTGAGCAAGATCACATAAAAGTAACTGGGCACATTTGATAAAAGACTTGTTTCAATATTCCAGACTATAGGTACTGGAATACTGAATTGCAATCATGCTGAATAAATGTAGTTGATAGATCAAGAGTTTGGAAGAATTATCCCTAAGATGACTGACTGGTTTGCTTATTGAAAATCACATTAGAGTTTGCTTCTTGATGCTTAGAAACATTTTTAAATATAGTTTATATTTTAGCAATTAGTGTCAAAAATGGCCATCGGTTGTTAAGTGAGTCTATTTAATTGTCATTCTCTTCACCATAATTTAGTTCTGGATAGAGCACCATGTGTCAGAAAAATTGTAATGAGATTTTTGAAAGAGTTGCTCAAACATGAGCACTATTAAATCTGGAATATGATAAACCAATCTACAAAAAACAAGATAGCGACAGCAAACCCATATTTTTATGCTAAAATGATTTTTTTAAAGAAAGGAAAAACACAGGTAATGAATAATAACAAAGACTTCTAAGCTACTTGTCACCAAATTGGCTCTATTGCTTTGCTGAACAGCAGAGTTATAGATTTTGGAGTAAATCAGTTTCTGCTTGAAATTAGTGGCATGAAGTCAGGATATTTTATTGAAAAATAAGTGGTTAAGTTGTGTTTACCTTTAACAGAAAAAGCAAAAAGGTTACAATTTAGGGATGAATCCCGGATTCATTGACATCAATGGGAATTCTGCCTGTAACCTCGGTGACCAAAGTTTCATTGATTGCAGTGCATCTAGAACTTCACTCAGGTGATTTCTATTCGTTGAATTAAGACATCATTGTGTCTAGTTCCAGAACTAACTTATTTGCAGACTGGTCTCTACAGCACCCCTTTTTCCTGGGAAACAGGAAACAAATTTGTAAGTGATGTTGGAGTAACTTGCCAACTGTCTCTGCTTCATTTGTGTAACCTCAGTTAAGGCAAGGATTTTTGTGGGTAATATCTTTTATTGGACCAGCTGCATGATTGGGATTATGGCTGTGTGAAACTTCAGGTGCTGATTTAATTTGGAGGAGATTCAGCCCTCTCCAAATCCAAATGGAATTGGGGGACCAATAAAAAGGTCCGAATCAATTCAAAGCTGTCTGAATTGATTCAGAAAAGATTTGGAGAGCTTCAGAGATTCAGGCAGTCCCCACTCACCACCGCAGGAAGATGGACCTGGACTCTGTGTTGGTAAGTAGGGGGCAGGGTGGACTGGAGGAGGGGAGGGGAGGGGAGGGAAGGGACTACATGGGGACCCCCACCAGGCCGCATCCCCTGCCTGCTCCCCCAACCCCCTGAGTGGCCCCTGACCCCTGCCCTCTCTCCCAGCCATGTCAATGGCTGCCTCACCAGGCCCCAGCTCCCAGTTCTTTTTAAAAAAAAGCCTCCACTCACCAGGTCCTGCCAGGCAAGAGAGGCGATCCCTGTTGTGCCCCACTGCCCCATGCTGTGTGGGGGGCTCTGCCACAAGCCCCCATCCCCCACCCACAAGCCTAGGCCCCCTCCTCCACAGCTGCCCCACCAGGACCTAGCTCCCAGTTCTTTAAAAAAAAAAAAAGCCCCACACTCACTAGGTGCTGCAGTGTGGGGCAGTGGGGATTGCCCCCTCACCTGGCAGCAGCTAGTGAGCGTGGGGGTTTTTTGTTTTTCCCAGATCCTTCTATTAGGTTTTCCTTGCTATTGTTTTCTTACCTATAATTCTAATTGCTAAGCAACAAGCTCTACCTATGTGACCTGGACAGGTAAATTCCTGAGGGAAGGGGAACCTACTCCCTTGTTCAGTTTCCTGCCTCTGTAGGCCATGTGACTAGTTATCTCACATGTCTGTCAATCTGGATGCCTGGGTTACCCAAGTCCCTATTGTTTGGCCACTTACCTCATGGCAAGTGGGGGCCCACATCACCAGGTGACCAGTATTGCTTTTAAAACTGATTGCCTGGCATCAGAAACACCTGTTTGATTGGAACTGGAAGGTGAGGTCACTTGAAAGCACCAGGCATCAGCCAATGGGGCTGCTTCTGGTGGGAACTTAGTGATGAGGTCACAACAGGGTTATATAGGCTGCCTTCTTCCTGGAAGGGGCAGAGCCATTTTGGAATGCAAGGAAAGAGCTGTCATGCTAGAGCCCTTGGCTCTGGGTGGTTGGGGGAAGAGCTGCTGAACAGCTACCACTCTCTCCCTCTTTCTCTTGTAACTGGTCTTACTACAAACTGCCTGCCTCCAGAGGAAAGCTTAACCAGCCTCTGGATGATGCTTGTGAGTAAGCTACTTGAAACCTATCTAGATACATAGCTTGCAGTACAGCAGATGCATGATCAACAGGGATCCTGGTTTTCCCTGATTTAAAATAAATAAATAAAAATCACAAATTCTCTGCTAAAATCCATGATTAAAATTAAAGGCCCCCCACAGTCCCCCTGGCCTTGCTAGTACCCCTCACTCCCTATCCACAGCCTTGCTGGTGCTCCTTGCCCCCCACCCACAGACCCTGCTCCCCCAGCCATGCTGGAGGGGGTCCCCAGCTGCCAGCGCTACTGACCAGATCACAGGCCCCTGCTCCCCCCCACCCACCCAGCGGGGCAGCTCCCTACTGCTGCACACACTCAGGGGGTAGGAGGGACCCGCACCTCCCATATCTGTACTGAGGCTGTAGCCCCTGGTGGGGCTTGGGGCTGCAATATGCAGCTCCAGAGCCCCAGCCAGGAGCAGCATAGGGCCACAGGTGGCTTGTCTGGGGGAGAGGGAGGGCCAGTTCCCTGCTGCCATTCACATTCCTGGGGAGCAAGGGGAGCCACACCCCCCAGATCTGTTCCTGGGGGGCGTAAAAGCTGTGGACTTGAGCTCCCACCCTGCTTCCCTCCCCCGGGGCTTCCAGAACCTGTTGGGTTTAACCCAGTGCAGCTGGGGACAGTGGGGCTGCATGGGAATTCTTTGCTGCTTCTTGTCCATCTTCTCCCCACAAACTGTCCTGGTGATGCACCCCCTGCTCATGCTGGTCTTTTGGGGGGGGGGGCAGATACCATGCTGCTTTCCTCACTGCAGCCCTACATGCAGGAGGTAGATCATGGGGCGGCGGGGCGGAAGGGTGAGAAGTGGCAAGGAGGTTTTTCATGCAGTTTCTCCACTCCCTGCCACACTAGATCATGGGGGGGTGGGCAGGGGAGAAGCAGGATGGCAGGGAACAGAGGTGAGCAGGGGGTCTGCTGTTCCCTGCTGCCCTGCTTCCCCCACCCCCCTGTGACTCGGGGCAGCAGAGAGTGTCAGACTATGCAAAAAACCTCCTCGCTGATTCTCATTCCCCTGCTGCCCTTGTGACCCAGCTCCTGCATGCAAGGCTGCAGTGAGGACAGCTGCATGGGCCTGTGTCCCTCAAAGTAGTGGCAGGTGCAGGAGGTATGTCGCCAGGGCAGTGGAGTGACGAGGAGATCCCCTGTGGCTCCATTGTTCCCAGCTGCACTGGGTCATGCTTGCGGGCCTGCAGAGGCCCCATGGCTGGTAAGTAGGGTGGGAACTCAAGCCTGCAGCCTGCCCCATGCACACATCTGGGGTGCATGAGTCCCCTCTGTCCCCTGAGAGTGAAAGACATAGAGTACCTGCCTGGCTGCACGTGGACCACGAGCAGTGTTATAGGCCCTTAAGGGAAGCGGTTCATGGAGGCACCAAGCCCATTTGGGCCAATAGCACTGCTGGCAGTCCACATGCTGCCTGCTGGGCACTCTGCACCAACACCTCCCTGCTTCCTCAGCCCCAGCTAGCTCCCTCCAGCCAGCTTCCCACCCCCAGGCCTCTGCAAGCCTCTCTTACCTTACCTTACAGGCTCCAGCAGGAAAGTGAGCCAGAGTTAAGCCTTGGGACGAACTAAAAGCATCAGGCCCCTCTCTCCTCCTACCATCCCGTCCCCCTTGAGGCAGGGCTAGGATTTTCCCGCCTCTTTTGCAATCAGCTCTTGCATACTAGAACTCTACCAACCTGCAGAGCTCTTTGCAAAAGGAGTAAATCTGTGGGTTTCTCTGCCAAAAGGGAAAGTCTGCATTTTCTCTGATAAAAATGGGAAATCCATGTTTTTCTCTGTTTTTCCTTGAAAAAATGGAAAACCCAGATCCCTGGTGATCAACAGCTACCTAGCCACACTGTTTGCTCTACAGTTATTCTTTGATATTGCTCTGTCCTGTATCCTGCCCCAAACCTAATCCCTGTAATCAGTAAAGTTCTCCATAGTTCTAAGTATGGTGAACTGGCTGGGAGAGGAAGAGGGGTGTGTCTTTGTGTCTCTTTGGTCCAGCTGACTAAGGGAAATTACTATTTGTGCTCCAGGCCAAGGGAAGCACCCAAAGCTCTTGCAGTGGGTCAAGCACCCTCAAGTTCTACAAGGACTGTGTATCCCAGGGGGCACAGGGCTGCAGACAGACTGAGACTCCTCGGTGGTGGCACAGTAATCCCAGGTTTGTGGGTGTCCTCCAGGAAGGGGGTTGGCTAGATATGAGGTACCCCATGGAGGCACTCAGAGCCTGGTACGTGATTGGGTGCGGTGTGGTGGGTGGCTTGTCACAGGAGTGCCCCCTACTGACCTGCCAGAATCACTACATCACCATACGGCAACTTGTAGACATATCCTGAGAGAACTACTGGAAGCTACGAGTAGTTGAGCACAAGTCAGTAGAGGGCAAAGAAAGAGAATATGTAGAAAGCACTGCCCCGGTTGGCTTTGTTGGGGATATAGGAATGAGGTGGCATCTCTCTATCTTCTCCCAGAGCCTGGAAACTCTGACCACAGCTCTGAGCCTCAGAATATTTAGGTGAATGGGAGGCAGCATTATGACTGAATGCATTTTCCCTGTACTGCCTTTCTCTGAAAGACAGGAGCCTCTGAAATGTGACACTTTGGGCACTGACAGATATGCAGCTCCCCACTGTAACTCACAGGAAGTGCCATTAGTTACAGCATCCCCCCAGCCCAACAGACATTGGCTGTTTGGTGCAGGAGGTTGAGGGACTGAGCTCCAGTTTAGACAAGCTGCATGTCTGCAGCCACTCTCCCCTAGCCCTCCTCCCCCTTTCCCAGCTCCAGTGCCGTCTTCAGAACAGGAGGCAGGGGAAGGGAGCAGAGAGAGCTCAGTCTGAGGTTTGCCCAGCCTGCATTGAAGGGTGGATTGGCACCCCCCAACCTCAGGGAGACCTTTAGTTTACCTGCCCCACTCTCCTGCTCAGGCTGGGAAAACCCCAGATGGAACTCCCACCCCTCCCGTCTCCCCCTCCCATTCTGAAGACAGCCCCACCCCTGGTGTGTGCTGATGGACATTAATGAAGGTGCTCTGCTTTGGAACATGCAATGGGACATTTTTTAAGCACTCCACAGCCATGTACTTCTGTCAGGGCAGAGCAGTTCAGCACTTCAGGGGCCTGATCATGCAACATACTATCACTTCTGTCAGCACCTTTTGGGTCTATTGTGTATCTAATGCTGCTTCTGCTTAATAGTTCTGGGGCAGAATATATACTTTTTGTGTACAGATCCTTTAAATAAGACCTTGAAAACCATTCTCCACTTTGTTTTCCATCAATGTAGGCATTTGCTCTCTTGACCAAATATTCCCTTCCCCTCACTTCTGTGCCATATTCTGTGGGGCAGATGCTTCATTTCCGTGGTAAAAGCTGCTGTATACTGTCATGTTAAGATGCTAGCACAAAAAGCCAGGGTTCTAAAACATGTAGCCCTTGTGTTCAATACAAGATGTAAGCCATTATCTTAATACAATTTTTGCCTCTTGTTTTACCACACGTGGTATACTTTTCTTGTGTGGTGATGCTCCCATATTTTAAGGGGAAAAAATCCGCTCCCTAAATTCAGAAAGGATAGCAAAAAATGGTTTTAATTCAAATAAAGTAATGAAAGCTGTCAAAACCTAAGTGCTGACAAACTGGAATAAATGCTTAGCTCCACTACAGTAACTATAACACCATTTTAAGATGGGATATCAAGTTAGCTGTTGTCAGCATTTAAGATAAATGTACAAAGAAACACCATAATATATCGCCAGCTTACAATAGCTTTTAGACCATGCTTTATTATTTAATAATGGATTTCATGTACCATCTCCTTTAAATTGTATACTGTAGTTTATAACAATGATTTGTTGTATATTTTGTGTGCCTGTTAGAGTGGCTTCTCCTCCAAAGATCAAGAATTGCCATAAACAGAAGTCATTTGTTTATAAAAATGACTCTTTGCAACATAGAGAGAGAGTAGAGGAAAAAAAATTCCCATGATTGCTCATTGTGATACTAGCAATTCTGTCAAAACCTGCACTCTTTACTGAGGAAGCACTTACCATTTTGGCAAGAGGCAGCAACTTTATTGAAAGGCTAATAATTTATATTCTACACCATAATGAACTAGTTATTATCATGTTGTCTATCACTATATCTAACTAATATTTAGAGGTCATCTACTATCAATGCCTTCATAAAGTAAAATGTTAAATCTCAAATAAGAACCTAAAACACAGGAGAGAACTGAAGAGAAACCAGCTGGATGCCTTTCCATTAAACGAATACAGGCTGCTCTGGTGAGGGGCCTTAGGAATTCTTGAATCAATGTTCTAACCACTCAGCTCTGTAACTCATCTGCCAATCAGAACTTTGTATGTGCCAGAAAGCCTATATTATGGTTTTTTTTTTAAAAAAGTTAAAACTATTAACCAAAGCTTACACAAGTGGGGGCCAACCTTTCACATGTGCCGCAAATTAAGTCCTACATCCTTTCAGACTGCCATGTGGATCCCCTTCCATTGCCTGTTATTCTGCTGTGCTTTCTGATCTCCCTACCCCAATCTGCTGCCCGGTTTTCTGCTCCCTATGCTATCAGCTACTGTGCTGCCAGCCCTTACCTTAACCTTTGTGTGCCATGTGTAGGCTGCCCATACCACTTGTGGCAGTCGTATCTCCAGTTGGACACCCCTGGCTTATACAGTAGTATATCTGTAGGCATATATAGACGTGCCTACTGAGAAGCCCCTAATTACACAAGTGATCATGTGGAAATCCATGAGACTACTCATAGAGTAAGATGATACCCGGCATCAGCATCTGGCCCTTAATTAAAATCAACTACATGATCAGAAATATTTTCAGTAGCAGAAGATATCTGGGAGGGAGATGATGGCAATTTTTTTCTTTGCTGTTAGTCAGCTAGAACCAGTTTTAGTATTACAAGTGCTCCAATAACTTTAAGGTACAAGGGAAAGGAACAAGCAGTTAGCTTGAGGGGAAGAAAGGAACATATATGCTGGCCCACCCCAAGTGATCTGGCAGCCTTAGACAAGGAGGGAGAAGCAGCCACTCACACAAGCTGATCATTTTCTTCTGTAAGAAGAGAGGGAGGAAAGAGCAGCAGTGCATAATCTCTAGCCATCTACCCAGAAGGCACAGACAGAAGTGCAACTCCTGGGTCTACCTCATGGCACATCACAGAAGGCCCAAAGGGAGCAGTGGGAACTCATTCTGGGGTTTCCCCAGCCATGCTGGAGTGGGGGAGAAGTTGGAGCCCCCCACCTCAGGAGGGCTCCAATCTACCCACCCCACTCCCCAGCACTGCCTGGGTAACCCCCACAATGAGCCTCCTCTGCTTCCTCCCCCCCCCCCCCCCCCCCCCCCCGCTTCTGAAAACAGCTGGGAGCAGAGCTGGGCTGTGTCAGCTGAGCTGTGTAGTCAAGGTTGAGACTGTCACTGGATCAGGCCTTTGTAAAGTGCTTTGCAGCCATGCACCTGTATTTTGTCACAGCTGTAGAGCATTTTCAGCAGTCGGATGGAGCAAAAATTGTCACTTCTCTCTGTACCTTTAGTTAAGCTGATCCTAAGTCATCACTGATGCCAAGATAAAAATGGGCCGGCAGTGTGGAGATGCAGTCAGGAAGGCCAACCACACCTTGTCATGCATCCACAGATGCATCTCAAGCAGATCCAAGTAAGTGATCCTCCCCCTCTATGCGGCACTGGTCAGGCTGCAGTTGGAGTACTGCATCCAGTTCTGGGCACTGCACTTCAGGAGGGATGTGGACAACACGGAGAGGGTCCAGAGCAGGGCTACCTGCATGATCAGGGGACAACAGGGCAGGCCCTATGAGGAGAGGCTATGGGACCTGAACCTGTTCAGCCTCCACAAGAGAAGGCTGAGGGGGGATCTTGTGGCCTGTTACAAACTAGTCAGGGGGGACCAGCAGGCACTGGGGAAGTCCCTGTTCCCCCGAGCACTGCCAGGAGTGACCAGGAATAACGGTCACAAGCTGGCAGAGGGTAGATTTAAGCTAGACATCAGGAGGCGCTACTTCATGGTCAGGGCAGCTAGGATCTGGAACCAACTTCCAAGAGAAGTGGTGCTGGCTCCTACCCTGGGGGTCTTTAAGAGGAGGCTGGATATACACCTTGCTGGGGTCGTTTGACCCCAGTACTCTTTCCTGCCATGGCAGGGGGTTGGACTCGATGATCTACTCAGGTCCCTTCCAACCCTAGAAACTATGAAAGTATGAAACTGTAAACAAAGAATGGTATTTTGTGACCCCCTTCTGTTTAACCTCAGTCCCAAGATCTGCTTAGGCAGAACTCCACATTACCTTGTAGCACCCTACCTCTAACGCCCCTCTGTTTCTCATCCACTAGAGACAGGATAAGCTCTAACTCTCTTGTTCTTTAAGAGCATAGTGAAGAGGGGAACTATGATACCATGTGGGTCCCTCTGGCAGTAAACCAGAGTCAATGGCAGCTGTGCAAAAGCAGACAAATAACCAAGTATACTGTGCCTGGAAGACAATGTTCTAGCATTTGACATGCTCTAGCAGCTTCTCCAAACTCAAAGCTATTAGTAGTGTAAATGTTTACAATGGGAATGCTCCAAGGAACAACTCCAGTCACCTTTGGATTCTATATTTGTTATGTTGTCTATAAACAACAGCTTTTATATTTGGGAGAATGTGATGGTGCATTTAGGAAGTTTAGTCAGGAAAGTGAATCCTTAAAAGGAAAGAACACGTTTTTGTGTGCATCTCTCCCCTGCAAGTAGCAGATTGACTAGGATTTTTAAGACTTTATTTTCAAACTATTTGGGAGGAAAGCATATTGATTGCTGTTGTTCATAAACCAGGATTACAAATCCATACAAATATGACAGAACCTTGTACAGAAGTTGGCATATGTGTTGAGCTTTCATATAAACTTGCACTGTGGAGTTTTAAAGTCTGTTGTCATTGCTTTGCAAGTCATAGTTTGGTTGTCCCAAGGGAAAGAAGATCTCACTCATAGAGAAACAGAAGATGAGTGAACACTTTTTAAATTGTGAAATTAGAATCAACAGGGCAAAATCCTTCTTCAGCTGCTTTAACTATAGCTAGTTAGTCAGCAGCCAATCAACAGATTCACAGAGGCTCAGGGCCCAGAGACAAAGCTAAAGCTGAGCCACTCCATGCCCTGGGAGTGATGGTGGGGAGGAGACCTGAGGTATGCAGTTTGGGGATGACCATACATCCTGCCCTGCCTGCCTTCTGCCCCACTCCAGCCATTTGCCCCCTCTCCACGACTTACCTTCAGCTCTAGTTCCTCCTAACCCAGCTAGGACCAGAAATGCCACTACTGCTTCTGCCTGGTTGAGCTGAGCTGGGCTGGGCTAGGCTGGGGCTTATACTGAGGCTGGT
The DNA here is from genome assembly GCF_052110815.1 of Crocodylus siamensis. Taxonomy (NCBI): domain Eukaryota; kingdom Metazoa; phylum Chordata; order Crocodylia; family Crocodylidae; genus Crocodylus; species Crocodylus siamensis. The sequence goes on from NC_143397.1 coordinate 210,999,164, forward strand.
GCACTCACTGCCTCACAGCCATAGCCACCAAAGCCACCAGAGAAGATAAGTGGCAGGGAGGCGCAGGCAGCATGGTAAGCAGGGGACGGAGGGGCAGAAAGCATGGTAGGTAGGCAACAGAGGTGCCAGCAGGACAGGTGGTAGGGGGGCAGCAGGCAAAGGCATAGGTAAGGCAAGGGGTTGGGGTGCAGGAGCACATAGCAGGGAGGCAAGTGGTAGGGGGAAACAAGTACCAGTAGGGTAGGCATTGGAGGGGCAAGTGGCAGGGGAGGAAACACAATGGGGGAGGGAAGCAGGGAGGGAGGAGCTGGCAGGGAGGGCAAGGGAGGTCCCCTTGCCCCCATTGCCACAAAGGTGTTGGAATGAATTTAAGACCACTCTCAAATGAGATTCTGTACATGGAAAATTATAACAAAGTTGTAATTTTCCATGTATAGAATCAAATTATGGGGGGTCATCTTCAATTTAAAATCATCTTGGATTCAAGTAAATACACTATTTTATTTGGTTCCTTAAAAATTATACTGTGGCAGAAACTCAAGAAAATAACATGTCAGTTTCTATTATCTATAACTTCAATAACTTCAGCTTTCTATCTTCTAACTTCTGTACCTGGGGTGGGGCCAGATGTGGGCTGCCCACTTCGGGCTCAGGGCTCCCTGCCCTGCTGCCCTTCCCCTGGGAGCCCCTTGCCACCATGGCAATATAACCCCTGCCCACCCAGCAACAGAGGTGACAACGCTGGTGTGGAGTTGTGCCCCACACTGCTGTCAGGTGGGTAGAGGATACATGCCCAGCATGGGGCTCCCCAGAGAAAGGCAGCATACTTTTCACAGCATGATCTTGAAAGAGCACAAAATTCTACTTGGTTTGAGTAGTTGTTGAGTGTGAAAGAAAAAGTGAGCTTCAACAGCAAGGAGACCTAGAAAACAGCAGAACAGCATCTTCAAAGCTGATTTCTCTTCCCACAGGACAACTGAAGCTACATCATTCGTATGGGCATGTAATGTTGACCAAAGACAGTGATGCCGTTCTGGCCTGCTTGCAGCTTCAGAAACTGAATAGGAAAAAAACTGAAGCTGTATAATGCTTTACAATCTACCAGATTATGGGAAAATATTACAACACCATATGTAAATCCTGCCAGATGCTAAGATCTTTGCTATTTATTGTGAAATCTGAATACTCTTCGTTATCTATAACTTACAAAATGATCTAGCAGTGTCTTTCTGTTATTAACATCTCTTTGGGACAGCCAGTTTGGGGAGTACAAACTAAAAATTGTTCATATTCTGAAACCATGGCATGCACAGGTTTTGCATGCCATGAAATTTGTAAAATGGAATATACTGTGGATAAGTGCAATTTTCCCTCTATATTCATTGAAAACCCATAAAGAAATAGTTAAGGATTACAAGTGTTTGAGCAAATCAGAGTTCCTGTTGATAAAACATATTGTGAAGTTTATCTTATTATATGTAGCTTTTTAAGATGTACAAAGAGTGCTTGCAAGTCAGATTAAGCACATCATATAAAATTCAAAATCTTTTACACAATTCCAGAGCACTTCTGGCATCATGAGTAGAAAACTGAGTGTGGCAGAACAATTTCATAGTATTCCAGTTTCCCCATGTCATAGATACATTTCTGCAAATATACCATGGAACTTCTTCTACACTAATAATTAGGGGTCTGTTAAATGGGCTGTGTTTGATTCAGATTCGGCCCAAATTGGAGACAGTGATTGGATTCGTTGATTCAGATCACTGTCCTGATTTGATTCGGCCAAATCCGAATCTGTAGATTCAATGCTGATTTGGAGAATCAGTGATTCGGCCATAGAAAAAAACTTTTAAAGCTGTGTCTACATACCTCAAGATACCAGGCACAGCTTGTGAATGTTGCAATGGTGGGGTGGACGAAGGGTCCGACAGGAGCATGGGGGTGGTGGGGCCCACGTGCTCAGCAGTGAACCCAGAATTGGAAGTATACTTCCAGTCCACTTCTGGGTCTGCCACCATGCATGCTGGGGGGCTCCCCGTGCCCTCACCGGCTTGGCAACTGGCCATAAGGGGACCCTGGATGCACCAGTCACCGAACCTGGGGGGGGGCACAGGGAGGCCCCCAAGCATGCTCCCCCATGGACCCAGAAGTGGACAGGAAGTGCTTCTTGTCCACTTCTGGATCTGCTGCCAAGCACACTGGGGACTCCCCCTCCCCCCACCCACGCTCCTGTGGGATGTTCCATCTGCCCCACCATCTCAGTATTCACAAACTGCGGGGTACCTTGAGGTATGTAGAAAAAACGTGTAAAGCTGTGGCAATGTCCGAATCATCACATCTTTCCAAATCTCTCTGAATCAATTCAAAGGGTTCTGATGTGATTCAGAGAGATTAAAGGATCCCCTGATTTCAATTCAGATTTGGAGATTCAGCCACCAAATCAGGCCAAAGGTCCACCAAATCAAATCAGTGACCGACGCTTCGCACAGCCCTACTAATAATCATACACTATGGAAAGGCTCTTTATACACCAAAACAGGGAGACAGTATTTGGCTAGTAAGTTTTGACAGATTTCATCAATCACTTCAGAATTAATACAGTCTTTATTTTTCAGTTCATAATAAAAAAGAGGCCATGATGTGAATCAATTAGAAAGGCTTTAATAAAGATTGAATGTGGCTGTTAGAAAATAAGAACTCTAAAAATAATAATAATAATGAAGTCCAAAGCCCAGCTTACTAAGGTTGCTTAGGTTACTGACAATATGCTGCTAAATGTTTCATGTTTGCGCTTATCCCAAGAAATCCAGAAACAATAAGGCCAAAGAAATAATTATCTCCCTGAAACATATTACAGCAGAGAGAACAACTCTTCTATCCAATTAAACTCAACTCTGAACACAACCATTCTCAGTGGAAATCTCTCCATGAAGAAATTCTTAGTCGCTATGCTGCAGAGAGATACAATTTGTATTCCCTTGCAAAGAAGCCAACTTCACTCTAAAAGACAAAAGCATAAAAGTATGCTTGACATCTTGAAGACTCCTTTTTTCCTGTGGAAAAGGGAACGCTGATGGCTACAGTACTTGTAAGGGTGTTTGCTGTGAAACTTTGTTTCTAGGTCTGTATTTGCCTTTTACTATACTGCCAACAGAAGCACTGTGTCTGTGCAATCTCAAAGAGAACATGCTGGCTCAGTCCACAAGTAGAAAAAGTGTGAACTTTTATTATTGTTACATCACAGTAAGATTGCTGGTGGGATCAACCTTCAAATGCAAGCAGTTTTTTAACTTTGGTATCTTTGTATAGGAGAAAGACAGTAACAAAAATGTGTTGGCAACAGTGCACTCTGACACTATTGTAATGGATGGATAGCTAGGATAATGATAGAGATACTGATATTAGAACTTTTCAAGAGTCATTTAAGATGGGACAACTCACAGAATATGCCCTAATAATGGGATACACTGTGAAACCCACAGGCCTGATCCAAAATCTATTATAAACAGTGGAAAGATTCCCACTGAGCTTTGGATGGGGCCCTACATCCCTCTCAAAGATGCTGATCTGGCATTTTCAGAAACAGATTCTAATCTGGAATTATTTTTTTTTGGTTCTGAGTAGGATGTCTACATAGTGATACTACTGGTTTTGTTATTATGATTAGCTTCCAAACACAGGTCTTGATTTACCATTCCTTTTCAACACTTTGACACCTGTGCTCCTTGATTGATTTCAATGGAGCTGTACCAGCATTAAATGTAACAACACAGCAGCAGACTAGCCGTGGAATATGCTAACTATGAAAAGTCTTGCATTATATAGATATTTTTATTATGGAAAAAAATAAGTTGTCTAAAATCTTCAAAGGAAGTTTGTAAAACTCACGGTTCTAGCTGAAAAATATGGACCTTTTTGAAAGTCACAAGTAACGCACATACCTAGCAAGATAAGAGTAAGAAATAATTTTCTTTTATTCAGGTTTATTTTGTGCACCACCAGTATTGCTGTTATGTTGAAGATGCTGGTCCCTCTCAGGCTGTGAAAGGTGTTTGATAGTGACAGCAGCAGAGCTGAAATGGATCTGGCAGTAAGCAGAAGGCAGGCATGTGCAAAGATAAAAGGGACAAAGGTAAAGGAAGCTTGACCATGCAGAGTAGTTGCATTCTGATTCTCCGAATACCTTCTTAAACAGATGATCAGGAAAATCTGTCTAAAGGGAACTTACATATTCCAAACATGCTATTAAAGGGTTTCTAATTGGCTCCCACAGCTTCTAAGGAGCCATTCCACAGATGCAGATCACATGACTGTAGCAGCACTCTAGCCACTATCACCTTCTTCAGGAGCAGTGGATCCAGGAACAGGGCAAGAGGGGCTGCACATACCACCACCACCCCGCTTTGGCTTTGCCATGCTTATCTAGCTATACATGCACAGCGAGCTCACTGGCCAGTCAGTGAGAGCTCCTGCCTGAACTATGTATGAGTGGTGAGCTCTGAGCTCACAAGTTGGTCAGAGCAGGACCACCCAGCAGCCCTGCTCTCATGCAGCTCCAGAACTCGAGAACCCGCAACAGAGGAAAGAAGGGGATGAGTGGCAGCAACAGAGCTTTCCCTTGGGCTCAGAGGTGTGTAAAAGCATGGGCTCTACATTGACCCCATGCAAAGAGCTCACATGCAGCACAGCCCAAAGGAGGTGCAACCATACCACTGTACTTGCTGTGGATCTGCCCCTGGTCCTCAGCCATGGCAGCTCGTGGTGGGCAGCTATATATGCCAACTCCACACTGTCTGGGGAATTTTCCTGTGCAAGGAGATTCTAAGCAGTTGGCCGTGAAGTTGTCATGCATTGTTGGGGTAATGCAATGCAATCTGGATCAACTAAGTGGCTTTCTTAGACCAACATGGTCTAATGTCTAGAACCTTTAATAAAACAGAAGTAACTAACACCAATTTAGCTTCTACATACCACAAAGACAAAGGCATCTATACAAGCAATTGTCACAGAGAACCCCTGCATAAAAAACTGTGTGTGGAAAAATCTTAGATTAACCAAGGTCAGATCAATCTAAATGCCCAGTCATGCAGGTGTTTCCAGAGCTTAAATTGTCCCCAAAATGGTATGTCTAATCTAAGTTAGTTCACCTTGGGAGATGAAATAACCTTATATTGACATGTGTTAACCCAATCCAGTGAATGCCTACATGCATTTACAGCATAGTCCTGGGTTTGGAAAAGCCCATCCACTCACCCATGCCTGAAGGCTGTGCTATTCCTACCCCACCTGACCCTGAATGAACTATTTTTAGCACCCTGACTACCCTGCCCCCAACCAGGCCATCCCTCCCTCCTGACCTGCCAGTCACCCCAGATCCACTAGCCCCTCCCCTGCACTTCCTGTGATCCTGCAAGCTTCCCCCATCCTGCCAGCCCCTACCTCACCCTGCAAATTACTTACCTTGGGATACCCATACTTCTCCAGGCAGCAGCAAATACTTATATGTGCCACTCCAGGTATAGGTTTAGGCAGCCTAAACTGGGTCCTGCAAATACTTGTTTGTACCCACATTCAGTTGTTCAAATGTTCATACCCTAAAGTAACCAGGGGTTCAAGCAATTAAATTGGAGGACTTCTGCTAAAACCTTGACACTCATTCACAGTGAAGAAATAACTACTGAGTATGGGTGGGAGAAGGAAAAAATGTGAGTATCTTGCTTGAAAAAATGCCATTAAAATGTATTAGATTATTTGGGCATGTTAGAAGGTCATTCACACATCTCTCTACCATCAAGCAAGCTGCACACTAAAAAAGATAAATGTCTCCCAGTACTGTAGATTTGTCACATAAGAGCCCTCCTCACCAAAAGAGAGTTTCACTGTTGCTCTATACAATATGAACTGAATAACAATTTGAAGGCATCATTTCTCTGTTATTGATTAAAGGTTACCAAGGTTAAGTGTTTAATTGGTATTTTAATTAGATAGCCAGGCAAGAGAGAAATTCTGCTGTTGAGAGTGGCTCTTGTTGAACAGAAGGCAGAGGTCATTGTATGACTTCTAATTAAATTTCAGGTTCAAATTAAGTTCTTGTAGTAACAGATTATTGTTTACTGCTGGGAGATTTTTAAAAGTGTGTTGATTCCTTATGTTTTGCTACTGTTGCAAACAGGGGTGCACCAATATATCGGTTGGCTATTGGATCAACACCAATAAACGAGAAATGGCATTATTGGCCATCAGCTTTTTTTTGGTTGTTGTTACCAATAATTACAGCCACATGCCCAGAGCACCCTGGTGAGCATAGTCTGGTGCTTGTGCCCTGCTGCCAATCCGGGCCTGTGGCAGACTACAAGCCCCCAGCAATGAGGGGAAGGGAGAGGAGGCAGTGGGGAGTGGTCACAGGGCACTGCTCTCAGCAACAAAGTGACCTTTATCAGTTCCTGCTGCTGTCACTGCCATGCCAATGCCACATGCACAGCAGGGACCTGAGTCAGGGGCTGCAGTGGAGATGTTGGGCTGTGCGTGGGCAAGGTAAGGTGCCATACGAGGGACTTTCTGCTCTGCTGGGTACCGGGTGCCTTTGCAAAAGCAGGTTCTCCCTGGAGGCTGCAGGAGCTTGGCTGCACGGGGACCACCGGTGCTCATACAGCTGCATGCTCTGGGGCTCCAAATGTGCCTGGCACCATTTTACGCATGAAGGTTTGCCCCTCCCAACTGGGATGACAGCATATGCTGCACAGGGAGCAGGGGTGTGGGTAGGAACCATGGGCGAGGGGATGACATGCATGAGAGTAAGATACATCGCCTTCCTCATCAAGGGCCAGAGTAGGCAGGAGGCAGACGTGTGTGGAATGCAAAAACAAACAAAAAAGGTTTATTTATGTCAGTAGTTTAAAATGCCTGCATTATTACTAAATATCAGTTATTGGATTGGCATTGGCTGATACGGTTAATTTAATCATTGGCTATTGGTATCAGCCAAGAAAATCTTTATCGGTGCACTCCTAGTTTCAAATGCTTCTGTCCAGCAAATCATTCAACCACTGACTTGTGAAAAACAGTTCTTGTCACACTAGCTTACAATTAACAGTTAGGTTGAGACAGGTAATTATGTTGAAATACAATTTTTTTACTTTGTACTTCAATTATGTTGAAGCACAAAGCAACATTAACACCATCATACCCCCATGTCTCTCTTTTCATTGCCATATTTAAATTCTCTTCTCCTGTTTGAGCCACTAGCTTTAGTCCTGAGCAAAAGGTTCTATTTCTCCAGGTCCACCCATCCTTCATCCCCAGCAGCTTTTTCTCCTCTAACCATAGTGTCTTCTACTCCAGCTGCCAAGGGACCTTTTGCCTTTGCCACAACATCTGCTAGACCTCATAGATCTCTATGATAGTCTACTCGGTCACCAGTATGCCGTTTGAAAAAAGGAACCTCACTCTTCCCCACACCTATTTGGAGTGAGTGCCCCAGCCTGTCAAGTCATGAGAAGAGCATGGGTACCAACTCCAATTTTCTGCTCAGTAGCAGACCAACCTCGTGTATGCAAGGACAACATGGGGTACCAATTCAAAGTGCTCAGAACTACTGCACTTGCAATGGGATATGCCCCAGCAGAGTATTGTCCTCCTGTATGGTCCCAAAGTTGTCACACTAAAAAGCCTGACACTACTTAACAGTGTGCAGAGACTTATAATAGGCTACACAACCTACACACACATATATACTCCCTGTACTCTCAGGCTTTAAACTAAGTGATATAAGAAGACAGACTCAACATCATTACTGGCAAAAGGCAAGAGATGACAAAAATCAACTGCTTCATCAACTGTTAACTGGAGACCCAAACAGATGGAGGCTTAAGAGGCTTAAAAATCATAAACCATTTGTACATGAAGCTCATGAGCTCCTGCAAGAGATTGGGCAGCAACAGAGTAGAGCAACTGCTGAGAAAAGCCAGACCTATTCCTACAGTGTTTTATACCAACACTAAATAAGTCTCCCACTAGGCACAACTTTGGCAGAGAACCATGGGTCAAGCTGAACAGACTAAGATCTGGATACAGATGCTTTCCAAGATGAACATTTTGGACACCTGCCTGTGTGAATGCAGTGTCCAACAAACAGCACAATACTTAATTGAAATCTGCAAACTTTACAAATGCCCAGATGGAGTAGATGGAATCCACACATTGAGCAATAATACCAGACAGTGGCTCATAGATTTGGAAGTTGATATCTGATGCCATATGAAAAGAAAGAGAATATTTCCTGAACATTCATCATTCAAGATTGCTAAATATTACCCAGAGCAAACCAGCCAGTGTATTTCCAGCTTTCAATGGAAGATAAACAGTTGTTGGCCCTGGCAAAAGCATGTCATGCTGTTCCCATTGTTAAAGTCACTCTGTAACAGAATCTGGCCAAGTGCCTACAAGTGTGTGTAGACAAAATGGGAGCTCTAAATTGAAGTGGTAGGTTGATAAAAACACCGCTTCAATTTAGGGCCCTTTAAAACCCCATGTCATGCACACACCTGACTTAATTGCCTCTCCAGTAGCAGGGAGAGGGCAAGCTGCCGGTGAGCAGAGCAGTCCCTGGGCTGTGGGGTGGGGCTGGTGCTTCCCTCCACAGCAGCAGTGGACCTCCCCCCAGGTGGCACCCACCTGCAGGCAGCCAGCTTGGGCAGTCCTGGGGGGCACTGTAGCCGTAAAGGGAAGCACCGGGACCTCAGGCAGACAGGCTCCAGGGGGAAAAAAAAAAAGATTTTGGGTGGAGCCTGCCTTTCTGGGCTGCTGCCAGGCTACCTGCACAGGCTTCCTTCAGAGCCCCTGAGCTACACGAAGCCTGGTACTTCACTCTGTGGCTGTAGGGCAGCAAATTAAAACTCCTCAGAGGAGTTTTAGTTTGCTGCTCCTCAAGTCATTTAAGGCACATTATGCCACCAAATTTGCCACAGCAGCTGGAATTACTGCACAAAACACCACCGACAGGTGCAAACACCAACACTATTAAAGTGGCACAAAAGCATTTAACCCACTTTAAAGGGTTGTGCACACATGCCCCTCATTTCGCCTACACATGACCTATGTCTGGAACATTAATCAGACTGCCATGGGGGGCTCCAGCCACTGAATCCCCACTGAACTCCCCCACTAAGCCCCAGGATTTTGAACAATGTTCAGGCATCACTCCTGGCTTTGGATGTTCTCATTATGCACCTCTCTATCTTTATGATGCCCTGAGAGAGAGAATCTACAGCCTCCCTGCCTGGCCTCATTGGTAGGGACCTATCTATATCGTGGTAAGACAAAGGGATTTTCACAGGCTGCTCGTGGCACACACAGCCAATTTCATGGTCTTTTTGCAATGAGCCCCCCACATTGACTGGCCAAGGAACCTTGTCAGCCATTCCCCTTACCACTGATTGGCCAAGAGGCCAATCACTCATCTTCAGACTGAAGTATTGCATCTGGCTTCTTAAAAGATAGCACCAAAACCCTTTTGTTTTCTTGACTTGCGCCTTCACTGAGTCTATCACTAGCTCAGCATCTGGGTACCATTCTCTCAAACCATGTGCTCTATGGCTGCAGGGATTGCTGCCCTTTCTGTGCATTCTGGTATGCTTGTATGGGGGGGCACAAAAATGAAGATTGCACAAAATGACATTTTTATGGTGATCACAGAAACTGCCGGTTTTTGTGGTTTCTGCAAACATCATGAAACTACGATTTTAAGTAGGTCCCTACTCATAGGCCAGAAGATGAATTTCCTGTCATTTAAAACATTCCCTTTTTCCAGAATTTATCATCAGAGTTTTGATCCTTCTTGTTTACAGCTTAACTCTTCAGGAGCTACCTGACAGGTGAGAAGGCATACAGATATGAATAGGCTTTGTACAGATTCTTAAAACAATATGAGACAGGGCACACTATTCAGAAAGCTTATATTCCTGAACCCAAAGCTCCTAGCTTGGTCTTCTTTTGAGAACTGGTGGGACTTGATCTGTGTTTTCTTCTCTGACCTTGGGTAGTACAATGGTTAAACCTTCCCTGCTATAAATCCCTATTACATCCTTCCTCTCTCTCTCTCCCTGAGTCTTCCCCTCTTGATTTACTTACATCTAATACTTATGTAGCAGGCTCACCTTTCAGAGCTTGGGTCGAGTCCCAGGCTTGAGATCCTGCTATTTTGATTGGTGGAGCCCATCCACCAATCAGGAGGCAGCAGGAGAAATAAAGTCACACCCCTTTCCTGAAGGGAGGAGGAGAAGAGTTTCCTTGGACCTGATTGAAGACTGTAAATTGTCAGGTCCAGAAGAGTTCAGGGGCTGAGCCCTGGAGCATATAAAGGGAGCTGCATTCTCAGCACAAGGGGCAGATGCAATGAGGGACTCAAGAAAAGTGGAGCCAAGAAAATCTGGGGAGCTCTCCCTCAGCGGGCAGTAGGCCTAAGGCTCCTGAAGCTGCCACTGGAGGAGCAGCCTTGGGAATGGTGCGAGACGGTGGGGCTGTTGACGGTGCACGGGGATGGTGCGTGAAGACCTGGCCGTGGAAGCAGTGTAAGACTGCTCAGGTCCACCATGGTGCACAATTCAGTGCACAGAGCCCAGGCTTTGGGAGCCCCAAGTGCTGGCTTGAGCTTGCAACCCTGGCAGGGCCATGAGGGCCTCCGTGAGGTGGCTCAGGCCTCGTCTCCTAGCAAGCGGCCAGGTCCCACGGTGCTCAAGGCAGCACACGGGCCCAAGTCTTGGGAGCCAGGGAGCAGCAGAGGCTGCTTGGGTTAGCTACCTAGCATGAGAATGGCTGGCCAGAGCCTGAAGGACCTGGCCTGTGCTAAGAAAGCTCTCAGTGCTGAGCCAGGGCACAGGGAAATAATAGTAATGCAGCATGAGGCCCAGCACCCAGGAGCTAGCAGTTGAAAGGAGCTGAGCCCTCGGTGCCCAGAGCGGGTTACAGGTTGGAGAAGAGCCCAGCGGCAAAGGAGAGCCCTGGAGAGGCACTGCAGCAGAGGAGACCTCATCGAGCTGTGCCCTGACCGCCACCACCTGAGGGAGCGTGAGTCGTTGGGCCCTTGGGTCCCACAGGAGAAAGACATTTGGGGCGGTCAAACCCAGAGAAGGGGCTGAGTGAGCAACCCCTCTGTCTAGTCAAGGCCCTAAGGGGAGGGGCCCCTCGTGCTTCCTGGACACTCGCCAGAGGACCCCATTGGAAGGAGGACTAGCTCTTGCCATGGGTCAGGGACTATATTAAGGAATAGATGTTATTAAGATTGTTCATGTTTGTGCCTTATATTTTGTAACTGAAATGTTGTATTATGGTGTTGTAAATAGTGTTTTTTAGGGTTTGACCTTGGTTTATGGTTAGTGTTCTCTGTGCAAATATATATAAAATATGATATTTAGTTATATAGTTAAGAACTTTGGGCTTGGGTTAACTCTATAGAGGAAAGAAGATTCTGCTTGAAATTCTAGCATCCCTCTCACAGCACCCCCTCCTGCCTACCCATCCTATTCAATTGAGAATAGGGCACACCCTTGGGTGTACCCAGGTTACACTTAGCATCTTTATTCAGTCACCAGTAACTCGCTGCTGTTCCAGCTTCAACTCTCTGTAGACAAAGCGGTTTGTCTAGATTCAACTAAGCTATTGTCCCAAGCTGTTTTTGCCTCAGTAGCTGCCTGTTAAAATTTACCAAACAGATTCCCTTTCTCCCCCCCACCTCCTCATACCTGCAGTCCTTCATGGTAGACAAACATCCTCAACAGTGAGGGATTGCTGATGTGATGATGAGACTGACCAGAAAGGGATTAATCAGACATAGTAATAACTGCATAACAATTTTCATAATATCAACAAGAATCCACATCCAGCAAATGCCAAGGATCTGTTGACTTCAGTTGAGATGCATATTCAACCATAAGAATCAGTAGGACTTGTTGTACATAAGCAATAAACAGGCCTATATTACTTTGACAGGCTACTTAGTAGATTCTCTGAACTAAAGAGGGACCACACATTGCTATAAATGCATCTGCATCAAAAGTTTAAAAGCAGTATTCACAAATAAAGGCATTCCTGGGAGAGGTGATGGGCACAGCATACATCACAAATTTGCTATCTTTGCAGAACAAATTTTGCATGAACTGTTCGCAAACCCGCTAAATGGGAGAAACTATGAGTTATTCTGATATGAAGAGGGTGTCTAGGAATGGACATGAAAGATTGGCATTGACCTTACTGAATATGCTGACTTCTCCTTGATCTTGGGAAGAGAAGTCATTATTATTCCACCTTTTGTGTCAATTTTCCTACCTTATCCTCTGTGGGACTGCTGTGGTCTGTTGTGTGTATAGCCACATCAGCAGAGGCTCTAGTTCTTTCCCATGTATAGGAATTTATTTTTAGATTTATGGCTCTCTCAACATATCTCAACATGTGGATTGTTCCTCCTCAGCAAGTTTCTATGTTAGAATCAGGAACTGAAAGATGCATTGATTTCCAGAAGCTAACTCATCTAAAATATACTGGCAAGGGAACAGCTGCAAAAGTGACTGCCTTAAGCTGTTCCTTCCTCAACAACACAATAGAGAAAACAGATATTTATTTTTCACGTTTGATTGTTCCCAGCTGGTATTTTCACCAGCCAAACATAAAGACTAGACAAAATTCAGATGTGGATTTTAATACTTCAGTTCTAATTTGGTGACATTCAGGTGCAGAATCTTTTTAAAATAAAGATAGAGACTTGTAAGATTTCAATCTCCAGTCTCCCTCAGTGTTATGTGTAGTTGGACCTTCTGATTTAATACCAGCCCACCTGTAATAAATATACCTTTAGACTAACAGTGCAAGAAAAGTCAACCTAGGAAACTTGAAACAGTGGGGCTTAAATATAAATCTTTGAAATATTGGGCAAAATAATTTCCCACTTGCCTAAGTTTTCTCCTTGAAAGAAGCATATCTCTAAATCTAACCCTAGTCTGATCCCTTGGGTATACAACACAACACACTGTAGCAGCCACCAGAATTTTAAACATCTAAAAGTATTTTATACAGCCCTCTATAAAAATCTGGTTCCTCTTTTAAGTCATGCTTCAATGAGGTTAATTATGGTTATTTCCATTTTTCAGTGAAAGGGCACTGATGTAAAAAACAATATAGGTCAGAACTCATTTAATCAGTATTTTGGCAAAGGAAAAGGCTATTTTATAGTGCAATGTAGCCCTGGCTGTTTGCCTTATGATATCAATCTTTTCAAACGTGGGAATTCAAGATGAAGCAATAAACCATAAACTTCCAGTATTTTTTTTAAATATGTTGAAAAGGCCACATTAGTCAGACAAAATATCATAGAACCTGAACAGGAAAATGAATTTTACTAAATATCTATGCAAGAAGTCACTTAAAGACTTTTTAATGCCCTTCAAAAATCTCATCCATCTTATTTTTATATTTTAAGACAGTGGATAATTCCAAAATAAAGTCTGAAGTAATATCGGTCAGCGCTATGTTCAAATTCGCATTGTGGTGCTTGTGCTAGCTAGCTACTGTGTAATGCAATCAATCATGGTTCACTCAGGGACCAGCTCAATACTCAGTAGCTAGCTAGGATAACAAGTTAATGAGCAAGGATTAACACCTATAAAACCACAGACTAAGGAGAGGAAAGAATCAATACAGAGCCAGGAACTGCTTCTGCCCCAAGACAGAGATAGTCAGTTCCACAAGCACCCATGTCATGAGTTTTGCCGGTCAGCAGCTAGGGGCGCAGGGCTCCAGAACCCCAGTGCACCTATCTCCTTAACAGCTGGCAGGCTTTGTGGCTGCAGTAGGGCCTAGCAGCCAAGCCTGCAGTAGTTTCCCCCGCCCCCTGCTCCCCAGTGCTCCAAGACAGATGCAGTTGCAGAGACCCATGACATGAATTTTGCCAGTCAACATGTAGAGGTGCAGGGCCCCAGAAGCCCCTGCACCTATCTCCTTGACAGCTGGCAGGCTTTCTGGCCTCAGCAGGGGCTAGCAGGCCTGCAGCTTTCACCCTGCTGCGCTTAACACACACAGTGTCACCCATGTCACAAGTTTTGCTTGTCCACAGCTTGAAGTACAGCTTCCCCCAAACCCCTGCACCTATGTCCTTGAAACCTGACAGGCTTTGTGGCATTAGCAGAGGCTAGCAAGCCTGCAGTTTTGACCCCACCGTGATGTAATACGTACATGGAAAACAAGTTTTGCTTTCAAGATTTTAGGGTGCAGTTTCCCTGAACCCGCTGCACCTATCTCCTTGATACATGTAAGGCTTCATGCCCTTGGAAGGGGATACCATTTCTGCAAGTTTCATCTAAATCAGGCCAGAAATGACAAAGTTATTGACCTTCCCCATTATAGCTTATGGGCAAAACGTTGAAACAGCAAAACGTTTCAACTTGCCTTATTTTGTTTCGAGGCAGTTTCAACTATATCTGTTCCATTTCAATGTTGCTGTTCCAACCTTGAAACAGGTCAAAACAGTGTCAAAACAAATGTGGTGGAGAAATTTTGCATAGCTCTAATTGTCGTTAAGTAGGGGGCAGATCCTTATCTATGTACAAACTCTCTGTTCTGCTAGAGGATTGATACCCTGAGGTTGTGGGCCAACATTTTGCACATGTTTAGAGCATGGGTGTCTGATGCCTCTTGAGTCAAGGGGGGCACATGCCCCCCCATACACACCAGTCAGTGACTGTGGGAAGTCCCCCAGCAGCCAATCCCACTGACCACGAGGGCGCCGATCTCACTCATAATAAAATCGGCCGCAATGCTTCTAGAGCTCCATGGCCACTTCCAGGAGCTTTTGCTGGCAGCCCCACTCCCTGGCCAGCTCTCGCAGGGGGGGCACTGGTGCTGCCGCCTGCCCCCTGTCCACCAGCTACACAGGGAGGGCAGCCTGACAGGGGGTGCACAGGCACCCCCTGTGCACCCCCTGCATGTTGCCCCTGGTTTAGAGTGCTCAAGGTATACCTAAATCATGCAGTACCATATAGTATGGGAAACAGAAATCAGAACATTTTTTTTGCTAAAGCACATCTGCTTAGTGAAATAAAAATGCAATTGCTATCTCATCTCAAAAGGATGATCTACTCATGGAAATCGCATCATAATCCATTAGTACAGAGATGAGACAAAGATACACACACACACACACACACACACATATTACTCTATTATAATTAACATGCACAACACTTTCAAAACTTACAGAGTTAATTTCCTTTCCAAATGTTCTGTAGCTGGATGAATTGTTCATAATCAAGTATAAGGGTCCCCTTAGTAATAGATGGCACTCTGCAAATCAAACAAAATGAATGGGAGATGTAGCTAGGTCACCATTTTTATTTACAGGTCACTACCCAAACAGCAGATTGAAAATGCATGAAAGGGTTTTTCCATGTTATATCTTATCAAAAATTTCTTTGCTTTAACTTTCTTGAGGATTTTTGTACCAGAATCTACCTCTCACTGTCTTCCATAGATTTCATAGACATTAGGGCTGGAAGGGACCTCCGCTGGCAGACTGTTCCAGACCTTGGGGGCTCGGACAGTAAAGAAATTCTTCCTTATGTCCAGCCTCAAACGGTCTTGCAGGAGTTTGTGACCGTTCGACCTCGTCATCCCTTGGGGCGCTCTGGTGAACAGACGTTCCCCCAGATCCTGGTGGTCACCCCTGATAAACTTATAGGTGGCCATCAGATCACCCCTGAGCCTGTGCTTTTCCAGGCTAAAGAGTCCCATGGCTCTCAGCCTGTCATCGTAAGATCTGTTTTCCTGACCTCTGATCATGCGCGTGGCTCTCCTCTGGACTCTCTCAAGCTTCTCCACATCCTTTTTGAATTCTGGAGCCCAAAACTGGACGCAGTACTCCAGCTGCGGCCTCATCAAGGCTAAGTACAAGGGGAGAATGACATCCCGGGATTTGCTCGAGAAGCATCTATGGATGCAAGCCAGCGTTTTGGTCGCTTTACTAGCCGCAGCATCACATTGCAGGCTCATGTTCATCTTCTGGTCAATGATGACCCCCAAGTATCTTTCTTCTGTAGTGCTATCCAACGTAGCACTGCCGAGCCTATAAGAATGCTGCAGGTTTTTCCTCCCAAGGTGGAGAACCTTGCATTTTTCGGTGTTAAACACCATCAGGTTCTCGTCTGCCCATTTGCTGAGCTTGTCCAGGTCAGCCTGGATCACCCGCCTAACTTCTGGCGTGGATACTTTGCCCCAAAGTTTGGTGTCATCGGCGAACTTGGCCAGTCCACTCCTGACTCCAATGTCCACATCATTAATGAAGATATTGAACAGGATGGGTCCCAGGACAGAGCCTTGAGGGACCCCACTGGTCACAGGGCACCACGATGACTGACTGCCATCAATTACAACCCTCTGGGTCTGACCACGGAGCCAGTTTTCCAGCTAGCGGATCATGGTGGAGCCAAGGCCACAACTGGGCAGTTTGGCCAAGAGGTGATCATGGGATACCAGATCAAAGGCTTTTTTGAAGTCAAGATATATGACATCAATCTCTTCTCCCTTGTCCAGGTGATAGATCACCTGGTCATAGAAGGAAATGAGATTGGTCAAACAAGACCTACCCACAACAAACCCGTGCTGGCTGTCCCTTAGAATGTTACCCTGGGCCAGTCCCTCAAGGATGGCCTCCTTAATAAACTTTTCTAAGATCTTCCCCAGGATAGAAGTCAGGCTAATGGGCCTGTAGTTAGCCAGATCCACTCTCCTCCCTTTCTTGAAGATCGGCACCACATTGGCCTTCTTCCAGTCTTCGGGCACTACACCAGAGCACCAGGAGTTTTCAAAGATCCACACGAGGGGCTGGGCTATGGCGCTTGCCAGCTCCTTGAGTACCCTGGGGTGCAGATTGTCAGGGCCGGATGACTTGAAGGTATCCAGCAGGTAGAAGCAACCACTCTTCTTGAACTCCCATCTCCCTGGGGTCATGGTCCCTGAGGGCCTGACCAACAAGCCTCTTGAGCTTGTCAAAGTCGGCTTTTCTGAAGTCAAGGACTTCTGTGTTGCTGACTGACTTGCCAGCTTTACGGTGGATGGTGAAGGTGATCAGCTCGTGGTCGCTGTCACCCAACTTCCCATCAATCACTAGGTCGCCGATTAGGTCGTCCCCCGTAGCCAGTACTAGGTCGAGCAGCGCTTTGCCTCTCGTTGGCCCATAGACTTCTTGAGTCAGGTAGAGGTCATCCACGAATGAGAGAAATCTTTGCACCCGCTCAGATTTAGCTGAGTGATCTTCCCATGAGGTGTCCGGGTAATTGAAGTCACCCATGACAACCAAGGTCCTGGAGCAAGCGGCCTCAGTCAGTTCCCGGGCGAACTCCTGGTCAAGCTCAGGACTTTGAGTGGGAGGTCTGTAGTAGACTCCCACCGTTGTGTTCCCTGTGCCATTTTTCCCACAAATTTTTACCCAGAGGGTCTCTAGCTGTCCATGCCAGTCACCAACATCAGCTTGCAGGGACATGTAGCTTTCCTTCACATAGAGAGCTACACCCCGCCCCTTTTGTCAACACGATCCCTCCTGTACAGGGTATAGCCCTCTATACCCCTGGTCCAGTCATGGGTGGTTATCCCAATGATGTCATAATTCTTTGCACTGAGCAGGAGGACAAGATCCTCCTGCTTGTTGCCCAGGCTCCTGGCATTAGTGTACAGGCAGGCAAGTGTGCCCTTGGGGGCTCTTGCCTTGCCCACAGATTGTGCCAGGGCTGGGGCAGGGGTGGGCTCCCTTAAGTACCTTGGTCTGCTGGCTTTGCAAGGGTTGCTCAGCAGGCCAGCAGTGGCAGTAGTCCCCCCATCCCCCAGTGGGCTTAATTTAAAGCCTGGTGGAGCAGGTCAGCCAGCCTGGCTGAGAAGAGCCTCCTCCCCAGGGAAGAGAGGTGGAGGCCATCTCTTCCCAGCAGCTTGCTGCCTCTCTTGCCAAAGAGCGGGCTGTGGTCATGGAAGCCAAAGTCTTCCCGATGACACCAGCTCCGCAGTCTTTGGTTCACTGTGTGGATCCTCCTCTCCCTCCTCAGCCCATAGTCCGAGACTGGGAGGATTGATGAAAACACCACCTGAGCTCCCAGACCCCTAAGCCCCACTCCCAAATCCCTGTAGCACCTCATGACCTGGCTGGGGGTGCTCCGAGTCGTGTCATTGGTGCCCACGTGAATAAGGAGCATGGGGTAGTGGTCTGTGGGCCGGAGGAGCTGCGGGATCCTCTCTGCAATGTCTCAGATGCGGGCCCCCGGGAAGCAGCAGACTTCCCAGGCTAAGGGGTCAGGGTGGCAGATTTCCCCCTCAGTGCCCCGCAGGATGGAGTCTCCCACAACAAACACCTTTCGCTTTGACTTGGGGAGAGTGGGGCCAGTAGCTGTGGTTGGGCCTGGGTTGCCTGCGGGAGCTGGCAACTGCGTGGGCTCTGCTGGGGCTGCAAGAGGTGCGAACCTGTTGCTAAGCTCTGGCGAGGGAGGGGCCTTGGTGCGGCGGGCCTTCAGGCCCTTGACCACCTTGGTCCATGCCCCTGACTGGGCAGAGCGGGAAGTCCCAGAGTCCTCCTTAGTCGTGGAGGGAGATGGTGCTCTTTACTTTAAAAGCTGTACAACATTAGTATTTCATGTCCAAAACATGTTAGCAGCCTTACAGGGTATGTCCAAGCATTACATTTAGATCAACCTAATCAAGGTTAAGTCAGTCTAAATGCCCATGAGTGCAGGCATTCACAGGGCTTGACTCAACCTAAAAAAGGCAGAGGTGAACTAACTTTTGGTTGACCTGTGTTGACCCAATCTAAAATTAGCTTGGTCTAGTAAATGCCTGCATATGTTCACAGCACAGTGTTGGTGGTGGGAAAGACCAGCCCCTCATCCCAGACCTAAAGCTGTGCTGTTCCTACCCTCCCACACTAAGCAGGCTATTTTTAACTTGTCAACTTTCCAACCCTGGACCAGGCAACCCCCATTCCACAAATCCTTCTGCCCTGTGGACCTGCTAGCCTCCTTCTTCTGATCCTGCTGAATGCAAACTGTCTGATCCTGCATAAAGTAAACTGTTACAAACCTATGAACATCAGATCTTAGCCGGAAGGTGTGGGCAGAAACAGACAACTGTAGCAGGGTGCGGGCCTGGGGCAAATTAGCCTCTGTGGGACCCAGATGCAACACTGGTAGCGGTGGGGTGGTGGTTGAGCAGCCAGACAAAAGCTGGCCCAGCTTCACAGGACTCCCCAAAGCATGGGGCCCAGGGCAGTTGCCCCGATTTGCCTCTCCCCACCTCCCCCAGTAGGGACAGCCCTGGGCAGAAAGACCAGAGCCTACCAGAGCTGTGGTCAGAATGAGGGTCAGCTAAAAACAGATCCATTTTTGTGACTCATAGTGCAAAACCAAGCCCTAATGCTTCAAACTTAGTAGCCTTCATTTAATTGTATTTTTAGTGCTTTCCTAAGGAGTGCAGAACTTTAGCTATATTGAGAATGTAATGGCTCTTGTTGAACCCAACTAAGTAAATAAATAATTTCTTATTTCATTTTAAACAATACACTGCCACGTTTGTCTATCAGAAAGATCTAAGTTTAATAACTTTGGAATAAGTAGGT
The DNA here is from genome assembly GCF_052110815.1 of Crocodylus siamensis. Classification (NCBI taxonomy): domain Eukaryota; kingdom Metazoa; phylum Chordata; order Crocodylia; family Crocodylidae; genus Crocodylus; species Crocodylus siamensis. The sequence goes on from NC_143397.1 coordinate 211,018,800, forward strand.
AGTTCAGTTGTGTTTGGGCTCCTGAAGGAAAATGAAGTCACAGAGAAAAATAGACAGAACTGATACTCAAATACTCCAATAGTTATTTCCATAGTGTCATAGCAAAGTATGGTAAATTACATAGGAGATTTAAGGCATATGGCAGTATCTCCTTCTACAGACAATACTGGAAGGGCAGCAGTAAACAATCACAGGGAAATACAAAATTTAGATTGTAAGTTCTCTGGGGCAGTATTTGTTCTCTTTTTGTACAATGCTTACTACAGTGGGGCCCTGGTCCCTGATTAGCGCCCTCAGACACTAGGATAACATGAATAATTACTTATATTAATAACACAAAGATGGCATTGCCAATTATCTTTCTCACCTGCATAATGTGGGAGTTTCTGTGAGTTCCCATACTGTCATAGCTGCTTCTTTAGACATGATAATTCATTAAGACAAACTTAAGCTCTCATGTGATATGCACCAACAGACAGTATCCTTTTCTGAAAGCTGAACTAGAAGGTAAAGAAAGTGACTTGGATAGAGACCTATATCACATAAATAAAACCTCTAGGCCTGGCATTAAGACCTTGACAGTTGCACCATCAAGAGTTTTGATGAAAGATGACATGATTCTGTTTCACCAGATGAAAACATTGACATTGTAACCAAAAAGAAACTTTAGGGACTTGATGATGATATCAAACAGAAGTCTCCTTTGAAGAAATAGGGTGATTGTCATGTTATGGTATGTTACAGAAGAGTTCCATATCACCTCCATTCCAGGTATTGTAAGAGAGGCTCCTGAGATTTTTTTTTAATAAAGAAAACTTTCTTTTATTTTTCTATTATCATTAGCAACCTACTTAATTACCAGCCAGACTCAGACAAAGGAATTTTTGTGGTTTGACTTGTTTTTCTGGCAAGAGCAAGTCAATTTCATGGGCATTTGCTGGTGGCTCTGCCCCTGCAGCTGATTGGTGGAGAGACCCTGAGTGGGAAGGAGAGAGAAGAGGGTAGCCACCATCTAGGCTATTGGCTGCCCTTTGTGCCACTCCACTCACTGGCTCCTTCTCTCCGGGATGGGCTGCAAAGCAGCAAGGACCACTGACTCCAATTGGGGAACCAGCATTTTATTTTTATTAAGTTTTTTTTTTTTTTGGTTGATTTCATGGACAATTGTGGATTTTGGTTTCCATGAAATCATGAATTAAATAGGTCCCTAATTATCATCCCTCAGAGGGGACAGGATTGAGTTAGTCACTGATTTGGAAACAGTCAGTAGGATTAGCACTTATACATCTACATTTTTCCTACATTAAATTATGCTACACAGTCTGCTTTAAAAAAAAAAACCTTAAATGAGTTTCTAAATGAAGATTATATCAGTCCTGTACTTCTAGAACACGGAAGCTAGGAATTTGATGAAGTTTTGATGAGACAGAAAGGAAAGTGAAACACAGAGTCAGCCCCCACACCCCAGTCCCACCATACGGGCAGGAACCAGCGCAAGCCCTCCCAACCCCATGTGTCCCATACTTGCCTGTCTGGGTGAAAGTATCAGGTCCTGGGCCACCTGGGTGGGTGCCTGGCTCCCTGGAAGCCTGGCCCAGGGCCAGGCAGTTGCAGAGACTTAAATTGGGCCCACGGCCACATTTGCACTCTAATGGCTCCTGCCGCCACCAAGAGGCCAGGGGCCACAGAGAAAGGGCCTGTCCAGCCCTGAGGGCACCACAGGGGGCTTGGGCAGCTCCAGCAGGCACCACCACCCTGGGAGGAAGGCCTTCCTGCCCCACCCCACAGGGGCTCAGTGGCCTGGCGGCCCTGGGGAGGCTGCATCAGGAGCTGGAGCGGGGGTGTGGCTGCTTTTCTGCTCCGGAAGCTCCTGCTACTGCAAGGAACCTAGGGGCCCTAGAAAGTTCCTGACTGGCCCAAGGGACAGTGAAAGAGGGCTGCCCCAGGCCACTGGGGGTCAACACAACCCAGCAGGGACCCAGCATGGGGCATGGGAAGGCCAGGGAAGCCGCAGATACTTCTGGAGCAGAAAAGTGGCTGTGGCCCCATTCCAGCTCCTGGCACAGCCGCCCTGCTGGTCCTGGGGCCAGGGGGTGAGCTGCTACCACACTCCTGTGGAATGGGGAAGGGGCCGGGCCTTCCTCCCAAGGTGGAAGCATCCATCAGGGTCACCCATGAGGGAAGCCAGCCGGGATTGTTGCCACCCTAAGCCTCATGTGCAGGATGTAACTTGGCCACAAGGCTTGGGGAAGCGAGGGCCTGGCTGGCTCTCCCCATGGCCAGACCCAGGGTGCAATGCCACATTGGAGAGGGAAGGCCCGGGCCTCCCTGCACACCAGGGGCCTGGCAGCCCACCAGCAGCTCCCCCCGCCTCCCCACAGGGGGGCTCTGCCAGGAGTAGGATTAGGCCTGAAGATGCTTCTGCATTCCAGAGTCTCCTGTGGCTGCCAGGAACCCAGGGGCTGTCTGAGAAGGGCCTGGAAGCCTGGGGAGGCTCCCCAAGTTATATCTGAGTGGCTGCACCAACACACTCAGGCTCTGTGCTATTGCAGAGCAGGGGCTGGTGCTGACCAGCTCAGTGGGAAGTGCACAGGGCACTGCCATGCACACCCTACATACCTTCAAACCCTTCTCTCAAACCCCACAGCCATACCCTCCTCCGTACACAATCACACAATCCCACAAATACCACACACACATACCCACAACTCCCCACAAACCCCACACTCACCCAACCATACCCCACAACACCTCATACACTATACAAGAGTAAGACTGCATTTTGAACTATTATGCAATCACTTCTACATATAAAGCAGAAACACACACATATCAGGACAAAAATACTTTTTAAAATTAAATTAAAATATATTATTATGGATATTTGATTTTTAGTACATAATTTTTTTTTTTTCTGGTTCTAAGATAACAAACCCTCTTCCCTGAAGTAATACTTCCAGGGGCAGCAGAGGGGAATTCTGGTGGCAAGGGTCAGAGGCTAGGGGCAGGACTTCTGGTCCCAAGATGACAACCAGAGGTGGGGCACCTGTCAAGGGGCAGGGCTACCCATGCAGCCCTCAACACCTTGCCAAAACTTGGTTAGCGGCTCTCCACCCGAAATAACTATCTGCCCCTGATGTAGTATCAGACTTCCTGGGCCTTTGTACACACCACAAAAGTGGCCTTTAGAGCAGCTTAAATGCCCTTTTGCACCACTTTTATGGCATTGCTGTTTGCATGTACGGCTGTGTATTGCACTTTAAATTGCTTTGGTACATAGCAAGATAAAACACATCTGAGTTTGATACGTAACAAAGTGCAACAGTGCATGGGGCACTGGAAGCCAACATGCTCGGGGCTTGGTGTACTCGGGGCTGTGGAACCCAGCAGCAGGCAGGCTATCCTGAAGGAAAAAAAAAAAGCAGCAAACCTGATCCTTTTTTTTCTTTCCTCCCTGGACCCTGCCTGAGCTGTGTGGGGACAGTGCCTCCTTCCACAGCTGCAGCAACCCCTGTAACTGCCTGGGCCAGGTGCCAGCAAGTGAGTGCTGCCCGCCCCCGCACAACTCAGGGACCATTCAGCCTACTGGCAGCTTGCCCTTCCCCCACCACCACCAAAAAGGCAGGTAAGGATTGGGCTCCCACCCTTGTGTACATGCCATTGGGGTTTTGTTCAGTTTAATTTTCCCCAATTTAAAGTGGTGCTTTTAAAAATCTACCATTTCAATTTAGGGAGAACTAAACCAAATTAAACCCCTGTGGCATGTACAAGCAGCCCCTGATTTTAGATTAAACCAGTTTATTGAACTTCTGTCCCAGATCCCCTCCAGATTCAAGTTAACTCACAGTCCCTCAGCATCCCAGGATGCTTTGCACCTCCCCCACAGCCTCCCCCTTGCAGGGGGAGTGGGCCAACCTTGGCCCGAGCTGTCTGCTCCAGCTGAGCAGGTAGGTATGCTCTAGCATCCCCCAACCCCAGCTTCTGGCTTGGGTCACTGCAGGCCTGTGGCTGCATTTCTGAAATCAAAAGCAAATGTCTGTTCACTTGCTTATCAGTTCAATTTATGTACCTTAAACTAAACTGCAAAGATTGAATCGATTCAGCCTCAAACTTTTTGACTGTCTGTACTTAGCTTATGTCTTAACCTGATCGCCATTTATTAGAGACTAGCTTGAGATCAAAACACAAGTTTTATTATTCTTTCAAAAAGTTTGTCATCATTACGTATGATAACTCAGGGGATTTTTAATATTCCTCTAAATATCTTTTTAGATCATAAATTCTTGTCCTCGGGGACCTCCAACAGAGGACGAAGCAGTATTGATTTGGAGCAATTTTTCTACCTTGTATTGTATTGTATTATGTCCACACTTAAAAGTGTTTGAAATGTTCCTCTTTTGAAATGTCTCCAAATGCACATGCGTCCACACCTGAAAAGAATCTCATGGGGATTCTACTGTTAGAAATTGCTGGACCCCAGACCTGAGACCCCTGGCAACAGCTAACCCATTATAAGCAGAAGTGCAGTTCTTTAAGCCACCTTTTGTCTGGGGATTCAAGCTAGTCAACATAAACCATGAGACAGGCAGGACCAGATTGGCTGGGTTGCTGATTGCAGCAGAATCTCTGGTCAGTCTCTGAAGCAATATTAAAATGCTTTGTTTGGATCAGTAGCTATAGTACATAAAAAGGGCAAGATGCAAGGGTTTTTCCATGTCATACAAGCTGCTACAGTTCAAAAGGATTGAGACTGTACTTCCCAAATGCTAAAGGGATTAATCTGGTCCATTTCTGTTTAACATATTCATCCAAAGCACTCTGAAGTAAACTGAAAAGATTTTTCATGGATTTCACTGTGCTTTTGAACATACCTCTACTGGGAAAAATGAATAACTGCTGTGACACCATACAAAAACTGATTTGGTGTTTGTTTTTAAAGCTATCTTCTAAAATTATGTTTAGTAAATTTAAGAAAATTAAACCTTCCGTATTTGTAAAATCAGTCTTTAAGTAATTTTTGCAACTGATTTTCTAAGCTTCAGTACTGACGGTTTCATTGCAAATCAAAGTAAGACTTTTTTATATCACATTTCAAGAATAGGAAGAACAACTCAATAGTACTTGAAAAAATTAGGGTTGATGAAAAGTTGTAAGTGTTCACTGACCTTAGGAAGAACACTTCCATGCTGGTTTTCACTATCAGAAGTGCAGTGCGCCTTCCAGGTTCTTCCATCCTGAGAGAGCCTTTGTCTCCAGCTGTTCTAAAGATTCCGCTTCATATTAATACAGGTCACAAACCACAAATTTATCTGCATCATGGATATTTTCACTAATCAGGTAAACATATAATTGGCAATGCAGCAAAAAGGGATAGTACACTTCCTGTTAGGCTTTCTTATTTGGTGTTCCTAGGGGTGAGACCAGGGTGTGATGCATGCTTAATAATCTAATGAGTTTCTCCTTCAGAACCCATTCTTCACTTGGCCACACTGGATTTCATAAAGAACAATGGGCCAGATCCCAAACCTATTCAAGTCAACTTGAGACTTTCCATTGACTCCAGTGGGCTTTTGATTGGGATAAATTTGAAAGAAAAAGGTAAATTTTAGACTTTTTGATATATTTCCCTGCTGTTTCTTGCCCAAGAGTGATTATTGTAGTTGGCTAGGTTGATGGACTCAAGATTTTAAAATTGGTCTGTTCATTCCAGACTATGGTGAAAAGAAAGCTTTTTGGTGAGATTTACTGGCTATACATCAGCCTTTACATTCAATTTTATCTTGCTACATTCACAACATAGAACTCACTCTTCTTTTCTCTCCATCTAATCTAATGCTCACATTCTCAACACATGCAGATAGTAGCGAGGTAAGAATTTCCAGTGTCAGTTCACTTGTTCATGTACAGCACTCTTCCTGTTTGCACCTACACACTCAACTGGTGTGAAAAAAGAAACTGGATGGCCAAATTGTCACAGAAAATACAGGCTATGAATGTGATTAGAGTGTCAAAAACTAAAAACAGATGCTGAAAAGATTGGTGAACAAAAAGGGAAATGAAAAGTATTAGAAAGACCAGCTTAAGGTAAGCATTGTTCAAGGAAAATTTGTATGATAGAGACACATAGGGTTGGAGAGAATCTCAGTGATCATCTAGTTCAACCTACTGCACAAAAGCAGAATGTGCTTGTATTCCAATCCTTTTACCATCTTGGTTACTCACCTTTGGATCTTCTTAAATTTCTTCACATTCTTCTTAAAATGCAGAATTCAGACTTGATAAGTACTGCAGCTGAGGTCTTTCTTGTGCTAAATAGAGTGGTACTAACACATCCCACATCTTGCCTGCAGCACTTCTGCAAACTGCATTTGCTTTTTTGTGACTGTATCAGGCTGTTGGCTTAAACTGAGTATGTGATTCACTACAACTCCCAGATCTTTTGCAGAAGTTCAACTGCCAACCCAGCTATCTCCCAAAATCAAGTTTGCTTGTTTTTTCTTCCTTAAGTATACATTTGCATTTGTTGAATTTAATTTTATCCTCAATAGTCCAGTTACAGTATTTACAAAACCCTTTTGAATTCTAATGCTACCTTCCAAAGTGTTTGCAAGCCCTTCCAGTTTTATCCTCTGCAAACTTAACCAGAAATCTCTGTGTTCCTAAAATATTGGTCAATTTTACTTTGAAAAGAGCTGAGAGAATAATTCATATATTTAATCATGTGTTAAATGAATTTTATCTTTCTGTTCATGAATTCTCTTGCTTCTTCCTTGTTTACTTTTCAAAAAATATTTTACAAATTTTTTTTTCAAATACTGTTTGATCTGTTGCTTGTCCTTCAAAAGGGTAAACGTGATCATTTGATTTCTCTGCTTGGGCACAGTAAATTTCCATTTTAATCTGATTATAACACTATTTTTAAATTAGGTTTCTGGTATGAAACTCTCCAGCAACAAACATAAATTTGCTTTCCAAATATTCATCAGTTGCTGCTTAAATAGCTGTTTTAGCAATCTTTCTTGCCAAAAAAATTCACTTTGAGGTATTTACAAAGGATGTGCAAATACTGTGAAAGCAAAAACCATTTAAAATTCAAAGGAATACTTGTATTAAACATTGTGTAATATTCATCAGCTTCCACTTGGACCTTAGGCTGAGTAAGGAGTTTCTGACAAAGGGAATCCACCAGAAAATGAGTAATAAATGTTATTAGTAAAAAAAACCCAATAGTTGGATTGAAAAGTTACGGATTTATGTTTGCTGTGGCTGAAGACTGGAGGAAAAGTAGCTGTAAAGTGCCTTCTGTTTCCCCAGTCTCAAAGCAAAAGAAGCGGCTCCCAACATCTTGTAGAGTAGCACTAATTGTTCTATGCCAATTAAGGTAGTCTCATGGGGATCACTCCAAGGATTGGCTGGAGCACTTGGTCCTCTCTTCCAACATACATGGAGACTGGGGGCAAATGGTGTAGAGCCAACTAAGTTGGCTTCACACTACCTGAAGAGGCCTGTATGCCAATAGAATGGCTGGTTCCCATTAATGACATATTTGTCTGTTCTGCAATCTTGAAACAGCACTAAGCATCTGGAACAGCACCTGTGGATCTATACAGAAGAGACAGAAGCTTCTATAGGATAGGAAATCCAAGTTAAACCTGCAGCTCTGCCTTCAACGCAAACTAGTTTTTAAAAAAGGCAATGGGGGTGTGTGTGTGGGGGGGGGGTGTAAATGAAGTTCCTCCCAATGTTGTTATTTTTTAGGGAGTTGGTGTGTTTGCATCCCAGCCTTCTGATTTAAATTTAGTTTGCCTCTCTGTATAGTTCATGTTTTCATACAGCCCAATTGTTTTGAAAATGCATCCAAAATGTTTTAAAACTAGCATTATTTACTCAAGATAGTAGCCTGCAGCTGCTGCTGAGCATATAAGAATGTGGAAAACTGTGCTGGAATACTAAGTATTGCAGCAGTTGACTACGTTCTTCTGTGCCCTAATTCAATGAAGCAAAGGAAAGTTACAAGCAAAAACAATGATAAAAAGGCAGAGAAAATGCCTGATGAATGAAAATCAAAAAACTATTATACTCAAGGGAATTAAAAAAATACTCCATGAAATGCCTGAAGAACAAATGCTGAGCATCAGAATCAATATAAAATGGTACTGCAGGAAGCTAACTTTAAAGATTGGTACTGGGTTATTGTTGTGTGAGAGTACAAAAGCTGCATGCTGTTCTTACAGGGAAATATTCTGTTTTAAGATCTATAACAACTTGAGAAAACTACACACAAGAGACAAAGGAATATTATATAGCAGGGGTATTCCTAGACACATTAACATGTCTGTAAAGTGAAAGTTCAAACAGAACCCATCTAGCCTATGCAGAGCTCCATTAGGGCCTGAAATAAAGTCTGCAAAGTTAATAGAAGTCTTCAGCAATTTCATCAGCAAGTCTTACATTTTATCCTAGTTCATGTTAAATTGTGATTTATCAACTTAGAACAATATTTCTTTTGTGGGTTGTTTTTAACTATACCCGAGCTCAGCAAATAATGGCAAAATCCTCCTCTCTGACCAGTATTCTACTCTCTCACTTCTTATGATTTTCAGAACACCTTGCAGCCAGTAGCCAGTTGATTATAATTAATCTTAAATTACTTTTTCTATATGTTCCTTCTGAAAATCTCTGGGATCCCTCATTTGTACTGATGGTATGTATTAAATTGCTTCCTCGCCCAGCATGGGCTTAAAATACAAAAGCTTTTTGGTCTCCTAGGGAATTAATCTTTCATCTGTTAACCCCTCGGACTGTCTCTGGTGGTATTATGTCACAGGTAGGAAACTTGTAGTTGTTATAAAAAGCCCAAAAAGTACAAGGTCACATGTTGTTAAGTGAAGTTCTCTTGGGTACCTTGTTCCTGACACACCACTCACCAGGAATCCTTCCCTTACAGGACTCCTTTGTAGTCCCAATGAAGATTACAGCTGGGTGCCCAAGATGAAAAGCCAAGGTACGGAAGATGGTAATACTACCTCTTCCCTTAGTGGATTCCCTTTGTCTACAGCAGGTTGGATTGGTTCAGGGTGCCTACATTTTTTATAATCCTGAGGCATTCTAAAGACTGCGGCCGTCTGTACAGCAAAGCAGGTACCAAGTACCCCTGGAGGGCCCTGGAGTACCCCTGTAGGACCCAACCAGCACCCCCACTAGGCCAACGCCTGGGGGCCTGCCCCGACCTAGTCTCTTACGGCTTCAGTCCAAAATTGCAATCCCCCTAATCCTTCAGACACCTGAAATCCACAGGTGTCTCAGTTTTTTCAACATTAACATTCTGCTTCTGCACATTCACAGAACTACCTCAATGCTGACAGCTATTGACGTGGTGCCACCTTATCACATGAGCCCCATCAGAACCAAAAAAGGCATTCCTCTGCCTGCTGACCATAACAGGCTCAGGTGATGTATGAGGTTCCTGAGCATGCTACCATCCTCTCTTTCATGAAATAGCTCAGTGGTTAAAGCATCACAGTGGCGATGTGTAGGAGGTGCACAGGAGTGCATGTGCACCCCCTGAAAGTGCTGGTGCACCCCCTGACTAGCCACACTTGCCACTTAAACAATGAGCAGGGGGGCAGGTGGCAGCACCAGTGCCCCCCCATAAGTGCCAGCCAAATGCTACAGCCACTCCTGGAAGTAGCTGCAGCGATCAGCCACAGCGATCGGCCTTCACGGGATCAGCCACAGAGAGACCGCCCCCGCAGTCAGTGGGACTGGTCGCAGGGGAGGCACATGCATCTAAGGATGTGGAAAACTTGGGTCCAAATACACATCTTCCACCTCCAAAGAAAGAGTTTCTTAATCATTAGGCTTTGATCTATTAGAAGAGGGAAAGGGCACTTCCATTCTGCAGATGTTCCAATTTGCATGGTACACTTAATGAGTCATTTGATCAGAAAGAGGCTGATTCAGTGGCTTAGTGATGAAGGCACTTATCTCTGGAGGAATCCTCCATTTTTTCCTCCAAAAACTGTTTATGTATCTTTGCCCATGATTGTTTAATTTAATAGAAATTAAACCTTTGAAGTAAAGATTAGGATTCCTTCTTCACTAACTTGAATAGTCATGCTCACTCAGCCTCTAGTCCAATTAACCCTTGATTCCTTTTACCAAATGAAACAGCTTCAACAGAAGAGGTGCAAAATGTCACCACTTGATGTCACATAATGCCATAATACTATATAGCCCAGTGGTTAGGGCAAAGTTGTAGATGTAGATTTGTACCTCAAGCAAAGGAGGCAGCTGTTTTTTATGAATCCCTTTCTGAAGTGTCAGGCTCCCTCCAAGTATTTTAGGGAGCCTAATTAAAAGCTGGGGATTCACTCCAGGATCCCAGCACCTAAGATACATTTGTCCATGTACAGCTTCATGCTGCAGAGATAGACTGCTTTCAGTCCTAAAACTTAGCTTGGGTAAGTCAACATTATACTTCAGACTGCAGTATAGACATGGACATATAGCAGTCAGTATTGCAGCCCCCACATCTCCTGTGTGGACATAGGCCTCCATGTGACCAATGTCACGCAGGAAACTAGTAGCATGCTCAGAAACTGAATATATTACCTGAGCCCCAGTCCATTACTTTAACCTGAGACTAACCTTCTTCTCCACATACTGTGCCATTCATTTAGGATGTGAACGTTTTGAAATGTACATCTCTATACAGATTGCATAATGCAGGGATCAGCAACATTCTGCAGCAGAGAGCTGCTTTAACAGACTTTAGCTACAAGTGAAATGTGCTGTCACTGCCACTTCTCTCCACCACAGAAATGCCACCAAAGTACTGCAGAAGCTCCCAGCTGGATAAAATGGTTCCAAAGATGAAAGAATCCATGACCAACTGACCAGTAACTTCACAGAACCTCCCAGTACATGTTAAGATAGCTTGTTTCAGTAACTACACCCTGTAGCTTGGTGATTTGTTGCAAAATTTCATAGTTTTATAGTTTCTAGGGTCGGAAGGGACCTGAGCAGATCATCTAGTCCGACCCCCTGCCATGGCAGGAAAGAATACTGGGGTCAAACGACCCCAGGAAGATGTGCATCTAACCTCCTCTTAAACACCCCCAGGGTAGGAGCCAGCACCACCTCTCTTGGAAGTTGGTTCCAGACCCTAGCCGCCCTGACCGTGAAGTAGCGCCTCCTGATATCTAACCTAAAACTACCCTCTGCCAGCTTGTGACCGTTATTCCTGGTCACTCCTGACAGTGCTCGGGGAAACAGTGACTCCCCCAGTGCCTGCTGATCCCCCCTGACTAGTTTATAACAGGCCACAAGATCCCCCCTCAGCCTTCTCTTTTGGAGGCTGAACAGGTTCAGGTCCCGTAGCCTCTCCTCATAGGGCCTGCCCTGTTGTCCCCTGATCATACAAGTGGCCCTCCTCTGGACCCTCTCCATGCTGTCCACATCTCTCTTGAAGTGTGGCGCCCAGAACTGGACACAGTACTCCAGCTGTGGCCTGACCAGTGCCGCATAGAGGGGGAGGATCACCTCTTTGGACCTGCTCAAGATGCATCTGTGGATGCATGACAAGGTGCAGTTGGCCTTCCTAACTGCCTCCCCACACTGCCGGCCCATGTTCATCTTGGAGTCAATGATGACCCCCAGATCCTTTTCTGCCTCCGTGATGACAAGTGGGGAGTTCCCTAACCTGTAGGTATGGTGCCGGTTGTGCCTCCCAAGGTGCATCACCTTGCACTTGTCTGTGTTAAAACCCATCCTATTCTCATCCGCCCACCTTGTAACCTGTCGAGGTCTGATTGTAGTCTGTTGCATCCTTCCAGTGTGCCCACGTCCCCCCACATCTTAGGGTCATCAGCAAATTTGAACAGAGTGCTTTTTACCCCGTCGTCCAAATCACTGATGAAGATGTTGAACAGTGTGGGTCCGAGGACCGAGCCCTGCGGAACCCCACTGCCCACGTCCTTCCAGGTTGAGAAGGACCCATCCACTACCACCCTCTGGGTGCGGCCCTCCACCCAGTTGGCGACCTATTTGACTGTGTGGGTGTCTACACCACAGCCCCCCAGTTTCTTAATGAGAACGGGGTGAGAGACAGTGTCAAAAGCCTTCCGGAAGTCCAGGAAGACTATATCCACTGTTACCCCTGCATCTAATGATCTGGTGATCTGATCGTAAAAGGCCACCAGGTTGGTCTGACAGGACCTGCCACTGATGAACCCATGTTGGTTGCCCCTAAGCATGCAGTCCCCTGCTGGTCCCTCTTGGATGTGTGCCAGCATAATTTTCTCGAACAGCTTGCCTAGGATCGAGGTAAGACTAACCGGCCTATAGTTTCCCGGGTCCTCCTTCCTGCCTTTTTTGAAGATGGGGACCACGTTGGCCCTCTTCCAGTCCTCTGGTACCTCACCAGAGCACCACGAGTGCTTGTAAAGTTGTGCCAGGGGACTGGCAATGACCTCGGCCAGTTCCTTTAGAACTGTAGGGTGGAAATCATCCGGACCGGCTGACTTGAATATGTCCAACCCCTCCAGAAGCTCCCTAACTAAATCCTCACTAACCCGTGGCCCACGTGTGCCTCCCCTGGGGCGCGAGGGGGACCCAGCAGGGAGGTGGCTGTTCTGGTCCCTACTTAGGAAGATGGAGGCAAAGAAATCATTAAACATGTTAGCTTTGCCGTCTGGTGTGACGACCAAGTTTCCCATCGCGTCCTGCAAGGGCCCCACATTACCTGGGACCTTCTTTTTACCCCCTATGTATTTAAAAAAGGACTTCTTATTGTCCTTAATCTGGGAAGCTAGTCCCAGTTCCATCTCTGCCTTGGCCTTCCTACCTACCCCGCTACATCCCCGAGCAACTGCAGAATAGTCCTCCCTGATGATGACCCCTTCTTTCCATTGGGTGTAAGCCTCCTTTTTAGCAAGGAGACATTCCCGGATGCTTTTGGTGAACCACAGAGGCTGGTGTGCTCTCCTGCTCCCTTTGATCCTGGTTGGGATTACCTTCCTTTGGGCTTGGAGGATCGTCTCCTTAAGGAGCGACCACTCTCCTTGGACACCTGGCTCCCCTCCCCCCCTGGGACCTCAGCGCTTCTCCAACTATGCTCCTTAGCTCGTTGAAGTCTGCCCTCCTAAAATCTAGGGCCGCTGCCTTACTGCAGGCCTTGCCACCTTGCGCTGGATGATGAATTCCAGCAGGCGATGATCACTGTCGACATTTGCTTAAGTCTATTATTGTGCTTTCTAATAAAGTCTCCCTGAACCCAACTGCCTGCCCCACCAGCTTTTAATTCACCATCCCTGCCACACAGCAGTGAGAGAGCAGCTGGAAGGGCAGAGAAAACCAGCTGAACCAGGAACTCTCCTTAGGATAGTAGTTCAAAGCTCCAGCCTGCACCTCATACTGGAGTCCCTGGTTTGTGGGGTGGGTGGGCACTTTACTGTGGGGCTCAACCCACTCTGCTTCTGGCACCAGAGCTGAGCTGAGGGACCAGCGCTACAAGCCCTACAAGCTTCAGAGTGCTACAAGCATGAAAAGCAGGCTAGGGAATTTGCCCTGCTGCTCTTGTCCCCCAGGAACAGAAAGACTGGAGCAGCCCAAGCTTTCCCCAGACTGGGATTACCCTGTTCTGGGGATGACACGAGGAGTGGAGGAGAGGAGGCAGTTCAGACTATACTATACATCTGTACTGCTTTCTCAGTTTTCCACAGCTAGAAATGCACATTTGTCTGTATGAAGCCACTGACAAAGTTTGCACATAACATAGAATGGTGGGGTGGAGTAGATAGTAAATAGAACAAGTCACTGATACAGAGTAGTGCTGGTAAGCTGGGTGCAAGCAAACATTAAGAATTTCAGTACCACCAAATGTAAGGCCATGCATGTAGGAACAAAGAATGCAAGCTATGCTTACTGGATGGGGGATTCTCCTGAGAAGATGATCTTGATAATCATGGTAGATATCTCCTGAACATATCGTCAAAATGTACCCCTGTGGTCAAAGGGTCTGATGTGAACTTTAGATGTAAAAGTAGATAAATCCAAAACTGAAGTAATAAGGTTATGTATCAAATGATTATTCTCATTGATGAGCCAGCTTCTGGAATACTGACTCTAGTTCTACAATTCAAAGAAGGGTGCTGATGAAATAGTTAAGAGTGACTTGGTCCTAGTCTACAAGAACATAGACATAGACATTAGGGCTGGAAGGGACCTCGGAAGATCATCGATTCCAGGCCCCCACCTGAAGTGCAGGAAGTCACCTGGCGTCATAGGATCCCAGCAAGATAAGCATCCAATTTACTCTTGAAGGTGTTCAATGTAGGTGCTTGAACCACCTCCGATGGCAGGCTGTTCCAGACACTGGAGGCTCAGCCAGTAAAGAAATTCTTCCTTATGTTCAGCCTGAAACAATCTTACAGTAGTTTATAACCACTGGACCTCGTCATCCCTTGGGGTGTTCTGGTGAACAAACGTTCCCCCAGATACTGGTGGTCACCCCTGATAAACTTGTAGGTGGCCATCAGATCACCCCTGAGCCTGCGCTTCTCCAGGCTAAAGAGCCCCATGGCTCTCAGCCTGTCATCATAAGGTCTGTGTTCCTGACCTCTGATCATGCACATGGCTCTTCTCTGGACCCTCTCAAGCTTCTCCACATCCTTTTTGAATTGTGAAGCCCAAAACTGGATGCAGTACTCCAGCTGCGGCCTCACCAAGGCTTTGTATAGGGGGAGAAGGATGTCTCGGGATTTGCTTGAGAAGCATCTATGGATGCAGGCCAGTGTTTTGCTCACTTTAGTAGCCAAAGCATTACATTGAAGTCTCATGTTTATCTTGTGGTCAATGATGACCCCCAAGTCTCTTTCTTTCGTAGTGCTAGCCAGCGTAGCACCGCCAAGCCTATAAGGATGCTGCAGGTTTTTCTTCCCAAGGTGGAGAACCTTGCATTTTTCAGTGTTAAACACCATCAGATTCTCATCTGCCCATCTCCTAAGCCTGTCCAGGTCAGCCTGGATCACCCGCCTGTTTCAGGTGTGGATATTTTGCCTCAGAGTTTGGTGTCATCAGCAAACTTGGCCAGTCCGCTTCTGATTTCAATGTCCACATCATTAATGAAGATGTTAAACAATATGGCTCCAAGAACAGAGCCTTGGGGGACCCCACTGGTCACAGGGTACCATGGCGATTGACTTCCGTCAATTACCACCCTCTGGGTCTGACCACGGAGCAAATTTCCCAGTCAGCAGATCATGGTGGGCCCAAGGCCACAATTGGCCAGTTTCACCAAGAGTTGATCATGGGATACCAGCTCGAAGGCTTTCTTAAAGTCAAGATATATGACATCAATCTCTTCTCCCTTGTCCAGGTGATAGGTCACCTGGTCATAGAAGGAAATGAGATTGGTCAAGCAAGACCTACCCGCAACAAACCCATGCTGGCGATCCCTCAGGATGTTGTCATCGGACAGTACATTGAGGATGGTCTCTTTAATAAACTTTTCTAAGCCCTTCCCCAGGATAGAAGTCAGGCTGATGGGCCTATAGTTAGCTGGATCCACTTTCCTCCCTTTCTTGAGGAGCGGCACCACATTGGCCCTCTTCCAGTCTTCAGGCACTACACCAGAGCACCAGGAGTTTTCAAAGATCCATGCCAGAGGCTGGGCTTTCCTTAACATAGGTGTAGCTCTCTATGTTAAGAGCCTCTTTTATCTACTCGATCCCTCCTGTACAGGTTATAGCCATCTATATCCATTGTGCAGTCATGGGTGGCATCCCACCGGTCTCCATTATCCCTATGACATCAGAATTATTTGCATTAAGCAGGAGGACAAGATGCTCCTGCTTATTCCCCAAGCTCCTGGCATTTGTGTACAGGTATGCAAGTGTCCCCTTGGGGGCTCTTGCCTTGCCTACAGATTGTGCTGGGGCAGGGGTGAGTTCCCTTAAGTGCCTTGGCATGATGGCTTTGCAAGGGGTGCTCAGCGGGTCAGAAGTGCCAGTAGTCCCCCCATTCCCCAGCGGGCTTAGTTTAAAGCCCAGTGAAGCAGGTCAGCCAGTCTGGCTGAGAAGAGCCTCCTTCCTAGGGGAGAGAGGTGGAAGCTATCTCTTCCCAGCAGCTCACTGCCTGTTTTGCCAAAGATCGGGTTGTGGTCATGGAAGCCAAAGCCTTCCCTATGACACCAGCACTGCAGTCTTTGGTTCACTACCTGGATCCTCCTCTCCCTCCTCAGCCCATACCCCAAGACTGGGAGGATCAATGAGAATACCACCTGTGCTCCCAGACTCTTTAGCCCCACTCCCAAATCCCTGTAGCACCTCCTGACCTGGCTGGGAGTGCTCCAAGTCATGTCAGTGGTGCCCATATGAATAAGGAGCATGGAATAGTGGTCTGTGGGCCAGAGGAGTTTAGGGATCTTCTCCACAATGTCTCAGATACAGGCCCCTGGGAAGCAGCAGACTTCCCAGGCTAAGGGGTCGGGGTGGCAGATTGCCCCCTCAGTCCCCCTCAGGATGGAGTCTCCCACAACAAACACTTCACGTTTTGTCTTGGGGAGACCGGGGCAGTAGCTGCAGTTGAGCCTGTGTTGCTGGCAAGTCAGCAGGCTCTGCTGGAGCAGCAAGAGGTGTGTACCTGTTGCTAAGCTCTGGCAGGACAGGGGCCTTGGTGCGGCGGGCCTTAGGGCCCTTGACCACCTTGGTCCATGCCCTTGACTGGACAGAATGGGAGGTCCTGGAGTCCTCCCTTGTCCTGGAAGAGGACCATGGTCTACCCTCCACCTCCCAGAAGGGCCTGTCAGTAGGAGTCTATCTCCTGCTCCCAGTCCCTAATGGCATGCAGTCTCTGGACGGTGGCCTGGAGCTCATCCAGCTAGCATGCCAGAGACCCCAGTAGGGAGCAGAGCCCACAAGGGGAGCTCACCATGCTCCCAGGCCCCAGAGCCTGAAAAAGGGACAGGCAGTCCCTGCAGCCGAGAGCCAGGGGCTCCATCTGCATGGAGCCTGAAACCATAGGCTCCATCTGGGTGGCCATCTCTGAGGTGCCGGGGGGGGGCAGCAAACCCCCAGAGGACCCTCGGGGTACAGCGTGTGCCCATCCGCAGCACGCCACTGGTAGGCGTGCTGGGCCTGAGTCTGTCTACCCTAGGGGGCTTCCAGGCATGGCCTCAGCCCTCCCACGCACCCTCCTGTGTGAACTCCACACTAACTCATGCGCCAGCAGACAAGCATGACTGTGCAGCCTGTTCGCATGGCTCCCTGTGGGGCTGGGTGAAGTAGGGGCCTGGGCGGGGTGAGACCCGGCCTGGCACCCACTCAGCCACCTCCTCCCACTCTCTAGGGGTTAATGCCTCCCACCACGGGCTCCGCTTACCTCTGGCTGTGCTGGGGGTTGGCGGGGGCCTCCGTGGCTGCTGGGGGGTCTCTGGAGGGCTCCAGGGGAGCGGAGGTGCAGCAGACTTTCACCCACGCATCTCTCGCCACTCCTGGAGCCTAACTAGGGCTTTTTTGCTGTTGGCGGGCCCTTTTAAACTATGCTCATGCACAGTGGGCCCACTGTCGGGGAAGCTGCTCTCAGGCTGGGGGGCCCTGCCTGGGATTTGGGGGGGCCCTGCCCCACTGGAGAGGGACTGGTAAGTACCCCCTCCTACCTCTCTCTCTCCCTGGGGGGCTGGGCCAAGTAGGGGCCTGGGTGGGGCGAGACCCGGCCAGCTCCCACTCAGCCGCCTCCTCCCACTCTCTAGGGGTTAATCCCCTCCCACCACGGGCCCTGCTTACCTCCGGCTGTGCTGGGAGTTGGTGGAGGCCTCCATGGCTGCTGGGGGGGCCTCTGAGGGGCTTTGGGGGAGCGGGGGCGCAACAGGCTTTCACCCGTGTGTCTCTCACTGCTCCCGGAGCCTAACTGAATGTTATGATAGAGGGCTCTTCAATTTAGCAAACAAAGGCATAAACAAGATACAATAGTTGGAAACTGAGGCTACATGAATTCAGAGTGGATCTATAAGAGTGGGACTAAATAATTATGGGAACAATTTGCCAAGAGGTACGGAGTATCGTCCATCACTGACAATTTTTTCATCATGATATGCAAGCATCTTTTTTCTATTGCTCTGGTTTCAGCAATAATTAATTCAGGAATGTCTCATGGCCTGTGTTGTACAAGAAATCACACAAGCTGTTCACATTAACATCTGGCTTTTATAATACATTAATCCTTTTGGATTACGGGAAATGTGTATGAGAACAGTCACTTGCATAGTGCCTCTTTGCTTCTGTTCTTCTCCTGTGTACTCCTAGCTCCTATGGCAGCTTGGCTCCTGCAGACCTTATGCTTTTCCTCCCTGTCTGTGCCCTACCCAACATCCCACCCTCTGTTCCCTCCCTCACCCCCCTTTTACTTTGTGGAGCTCTTTCACTGTGGTACTCAGGATGGCCCTAGTTAGAAGGACCTAGTTGACAGTCACTTGCATCAGTAATTATAGAGAAGGAATTAATTCCATCCCTGTAAATAAATGCCTCTGCTTCTTTTCTAGCCCCAGTCCTGGTTTTCTCATGACTGGCCACGGAGGCCAAACCCTAGAAGCTTCCAGGGCAGAACTCTAGGGGGAGGGAACACTAACTTCCTGAGCCTAAGTTTCCTAGATTTGTTCTCTTCTTCATTCTCAGAGGTAGAGGGAAGCATCAGGGCCATAGGGCATAGCTCAGACAGCTAAAGTAAGAAAGTGGCCATTCATACAGTATAACACTTCTATTGACAGATTATATGGTGTTGCAGAAACTCCAGGTGTTGCTGAAAAAGCCCAAGACCACAGTATCATCCTATGCCTCTTTGTGCACATCATTGTTTCACATGAATATCTGCATGCACTAATTTGAGCTGTCCTGCCAAACCAATCCAACCACTGACACTGCACCTAGGATAAACTGCAGATAAGCAAAGGAGGTTGCACAAAGAACAGAACAAATCTGATACAACATACTGATTTGTTTTGGCAGATGTCTTGTTTACCCTTGGTAGCTTTCAGGACTAAATTCAGAATGGCCCTGCAACCATTTTGGTTTAGAAGGCTCTCAGTAGGGCTATGCAAAGCTGCAGTCTCCAATTTGATCTGATGGATATTCGGCCAAATTCGGTGGCCAAATCTCTGAATCTGAATTGAATCAAGAGATCCTTTAATCTCTCTGAATCAAATCGGAACCCTCCAAATCAATTTGGAGAAATTCAGAAAGATTTGACAATTCAGACATAGACACAGATTTAAATGTCTTTTCTACATACCTCAAGATACCAGGTGGCTTGTGAATGCTGCAGTGGAGCATCCCACAGGAGCATGGGGAGCTTCCCAGTGTGCTCAGCAACAGACCTAGAAGTGGACCAGAAGCACTTCCGTTCCACTTTTGGGTCCACCAAGGAGTGCACAGGGGCCCCCCTCCTCACCCCCCGGCTCAGCAACCAATGCCTCCTGGGTCTGGGGGGACACCTAGGATCCCCCCCGTGGCTGATTGCTGATCCGGGTGGATGTGGGGGGGGGGGCAGAGATGGACCAGAAATGCTTCCGGTCCACTTCCAGGTTCACTGCCAAGCACACGAGGAGGGCTCCCGCATTCCTGTGGGACACTCCATCTGCCCCAGCATTGCAGTGTTCACAAGCCACACCTGGTACCTCAAGGTATGTAGAAAAAACATTTAAAGCTGTGTCTATGGCTGAATCGCTGATTCTCTGAATCAGCATTGAGTCTTCAGATTCAGATTCAGCCAAATCAAATCAGGGACAGTGATCCGAATCAACAAACTGAATCACTGTCCCCGATCCAGGGCGAATCTGAATCCAAATTGAATATGGCCCATTTTGCACACCCCTAGCTGTCAGGACTATTTTGTGAAATTATTGGATAGTTTTGAAAAGAGACTACTGTCAAAATCTTCTGGAGAAGGAAAACTTTTAGACATTGATCAGAATTAATTTTACAGAAAATGTTGCTAGAATATATGCAAATTGCCACAGCACAGTTCCTGCACACAGAGGTTCAGAAGCAAGAGCAACAGGGATAAAAGTTATTCTTTCTTTCCTATATATATGTAATCAGGATGGCTGAAATTGGAGTGATTCAATTAATTTAAATTGAGCCCAGCAAAATAACGTAACTAGAAATGCATCTCTTCTGAAAGCATCCACTCTGACAAAACATTTCTAAGGCTTTACAAGATCTGAGGATCTTGCAGAAGCAATCCACTTCTCTGTGAATGGGGGGAAAAAAACTGAAATATTAATAAAGGCAAATAGAAAAGGCCCAAAGAATCCCTGGAAAGACAGTTAAAATCCAGAGATGATGATGAAGGCTTTCAATGTATACACTTTCTCCTTCCTCCCTTCCCTCCCCCCACCCCAAGAATCTTGAAGCATTTAGAAACATTAATGAATAATGCTTCACAACCCACCTGTCATGTAGGGAAGTATTGAAAAACCTACAGTAATCTGTTACATGATTGTCAGTATGCAACAAGACATATTTGCTCATAACTCGGACGTGGCAAGAATAACATTCCAAAATTAAAAATTTTAAAGCCAGTAGTCATAAAGCTACTATGAGCATCCAATCTGATATTCTTTATAATACAAGCTATAGGGCTTCCCTGTATGAATTCTTATTTGAACTAAAGCATGTCTTGTAGGGAAAAACTCCTCCTATCTTAATTTAAAAGTTGCCATGATGAAGGATCTACTACTCCATTGGCAAGTTGTTACTTGTATTCACTCTTAATAATTGCATGTTATTTCTATTCTGAATGTGTTTGACTTCCAGCCATTGGATATTGTTACATCTTTATCTGCTAACTTGACAGTCTCTTCCAAGTTGTTCCCTATTTGGGTACTTAGAGGTATAAACAAGTCACCTGTAACCTTATCTTCATTAAGATAATGAAGATCAAGTTTTTTACTATAAAGAACTTCACTATAAACAGTATAAAGCATCTTTTTCAATATTTTAGTCATTCTTCTGCCTCTTCTCTGAATCCTTTCCCATTTATCAACATCCTTGTTGGCTTGTGGACAGCAGACCTGGAAACAATATTCTACAAGCATTCACACTACTAGCTTTACCGAAGTACTGCAGCACCGCTGCTCCTGTTTGAGAATCTCCTGTTTATACATTCCAGGAGCATATTATTCCTTTTGACCAGAGGATCTCAGTGTGAGATGAGCCACTGTCACTCCAACACTTTCTCACAGTCAAAGCTTCCCAGGAAAAGCCTCCCCATTCTGTTAATATGGCTAGCATTTTAGTTCCTACAAGCATAGCAATGTTGAAATATTTTTTGCATGCCAGATGTTTGAACAATCCAAACCACTTTGTATCTGGGATGTATCCTGTTCATTATTTACCATTCCCCAGTTCTTTATGTCATGTGCAAATGTTAGTAGTGATGATTTTAAGTTCTCTCTCAAGACATTGATAAAAACGTCTATCATTGATCCAAGAACCAAGGACCATGTAGGACAACACTAAACAAACTTACTCAATGATGACTGCATTGTTTAGATATTTCAGCCAGATTTTACCTCTTTAATGAGTGCCATGTTGATGTTTGCATTGTTTTAATTTCTTAATGAATATATTGTGTGGTACTGAGTCAATGCTTTGCAGAAATCTAAGTGTATTGCATTGGTCTTATTACCTTTATCAATTAAACTTGTAATTTCATCAAAAAGGATATGAAGTTAGTTTGACAGGGTTATTTTTCATTAGCACATCTTGATTGCCACTAATTATAATACCCTCACTGAATTCTTTATTAATCAAGTCTTATATCAGCTGTTCCGTTATTTTGCCCAAAATTGATGTCAGGTTGACAAGATTACAATTTATGGGTCATCTCATTTACACTTTTTAAATATTGGCACAACATTAACTTTCAGTCTTTTGGGACTTCTTCAGGATTCCAAGAGTTATTGAAAATCAACATTAATGGTGTTCAGAGCTTTTCAACAGCTCCTTTAAAACCGTTGGATGTAAGTCATCTAGACCTGCTAATTTAAAAATGTCTAATTTCCTCTCCAAAAAGCAGAGTATTAGAGTTTGATTTTCTGAGCTGCTTCCAATTTCAAATCAACTCAATATGAGCTGTGAAAATCAGCCCAAAGGCCCTACCACTTGCATAAAAAGATAACCACTATTAGTTTTCAGAGGTATACATCTATGACAAAAAGTCAGATAGTTCAGATTGTACCCAGTAGAGGGCAAGGAAGGCAGGGTGCACTACACATTTAATTCAAATAATATTGTCTCAGTTTCTCAGGCATGGAAACCAAGGTACCAAGAGGTTTTATGCCTTCCCAAAGATCATACATACCCCCTCAACATATTATAGGTATTGCAAAATTAGCTGGTTAATTGTACAGTTAACTGAAACCACCTACATGTGCAAGTACCTATCACACATAAAAAGGTCCAACCAGCTATAAAGTTAGCCCCTGAAAAAGTGTAATAAATTTACACCTGGTTGGTATCCAGCTTTAATTTGCACCTGTAGCAGTGTCTTCTGGGAGTAAGTTTAAAATCCCAAAAGAGCTACCCTGACTTCTGTGGTTTCACTCACATGACCAATACATAAAAATGTCTCCTTACAGTGCTTCTCCTATGTCTATATATGCAAACAAAAATCCCTACACCAGCTTTGAAATTAAAATTAAAATAATGCAATAGCTCATAGGAGTCACAACTAACAATTGCAAAGCAGAGGACTAGTGAGCAGGAGGGGATAACGGATATCTGTTTGTGTGTTATTCCTTTTATGTGCCCTACAGTTCTTGCAAGTTCTTTCTCTGGAAAACAAGTAGTTTCTGGGCTCTACTGTGATCCAAATAAAGCTTTAAATAAGTTTGCTTACAATTTTGTTGACCTTTATTATATTTATAGTGAAGTTTTTAGGAAATTTACAGGTGAAAATAGCAGGGAAAAAATTATGGACAAAAGTGAAAACCAGGCTTGTACAGAATTAGAAACAAAGCATAACTGTGTAAGCTTGTTAGAAGGAGATTTTGAATGGTGTTTTCATGCATGTATTTCAGAATATTTTCAAAGCCAAAAAGTGACAAAAGTGGGGGGGATTTAAAGCAAATTGCTCATTTATGTGTGGACATAACACCACACACACATTTGGTTGTGTATTGTGGGGACGGGGTGTTATGTTGCCACACACGTGGCCCCTGTTGTTCTGGCCATGTACCGAGCACATGGAAAGCTGGGGCCTGTATCTGGGTAAAATATATAAAACCCTGTGGTCTCATTGGCCAAAAGAAGCAGAAGATTCTCCAGGCGGATTAGTAAGAGAGAGAGACTGGACTGTGGCACTCCCTAATTGGGCATGGCTTGGGTGATGTCACACCAAGTGTATAAGTGTAGCAACATTAAAAATGTACTTACCTGAAGGGCTAGGAAGGGTTTCCCTGCAGAAGGACAGTGTGAAAAGACACTGTCTGCCCTGCCTAATTGTAATGCTCATACCATGGGCCCTAAGGCCCACCTGGCTAACTAGTAGCCCCGAGTGGGGCTGAGTGGGTGGTACAACTAAATTCTTGGGACCAGTAATGAAAAAACCAGGATAGGAGTGTTGTGTGGGTCAAAGGGTCAAAACATAAGAATATGTGTGCCTGAGGGGAGCAACAAGCAAAGCCTCCAGAGCTGCACCCACTGGTCCTCAAAGGCATCCAAGGAGCCGGCGCATGCTGCCCACTGGTGCTCGGCCTGGAAACGTGCACGGACAAGGGAGAGAAAAGGAGCCCCACAGTCTCTGGGCACCTTCCCAGCCAGAACTTCCTTCCTGGGCAAGTACAGGGTCCACTTGGCCAGGGCCAGGAGGAGGTTGACCGGAGGCCCTGGGACTTGGTGGGGCTGTGGATGGGGTGACCAAAAACAAAAAGGCGGAGGGGTGAAATTCAACCAGAACCTCAGGAGGAGGTTCTGGAGGTGGAGGTAGAGGGGCTGCAACCTTGAGCACTCAAGGGTCATGTGCACCAGGGTCTCCCTCTGCCCACAGAAGGGGCAGGAGCTCCATGGAGGAGCCACCAGAGAGAAGCAGTGTATCCTCTCTCCCTCTGGTCGCCTTGGAGCCCTGTCAGGGCAGACACAAGAGAGGAGCTGCCTGTGAGGAGACCCTGCTACAGCCCTGTATGGCTGGATGAGCACAGGAGGGGAGGGGACACAGGACCAAGAGAAGAGGCAGGATTGCCCTGGTGTTTCTCCTTGAGTGAGAAGGCACCGGGAGGGGCAGGCTCAGTGCGCCAGAGGGAGCCCTGGACTAGAGGGTCAGGGACTGCTCCCACCACCAGAAGCCCCGGGGCAGGCAGGGCCCAGGGAGGGACTGTGTTTGCTGGGTGCTGTGAGACTGTGCTGGGCAGGGGAACTGCTACAGCCTGCAGCCCAGGCACTGCTCCCTGCTGTGCCAGGGGAAGGGGGTCTGGGCAGGAATCAGCTCTCTTGCAGGGACTGAAGGGGAAGAACCACTGCCTGCGGCACAGACACCGCCAGAGCTCGGAGAGGGATGCCAGCAGCAGGGACGGCCTACAGCTCCTGTGCAAGGGCACAGACACAGTCCAGGGGTGGTACACATGGGGTCCTCATAGTTACCTTGGAGCATACAGGTTATAGGCTCTGTGTGTAAATAAGTTCTAGATAGTTTATTAGTTGGCGTATCAATGTATTTATTGGTTCCTTATTTACTGTGGGTGATTTGTATGCATTCTCCTGGTGTGAGCTGTATCAGAGAAGCATTAACCCTTAAGCCACCATCACCAGGTTAGGTTTGTGTAACATTATTGATTTTATTGTATTCATTATATATTAACATGTAAATAATTAAATTCTGTGAATAGTTTTTATAACAGTCTGCAAAATTGTTTGATTGTTAGGGGAGGCTCTCTGCTCAGGGACCCTGCAGCAACTGCCCAGGAAGCTGAGCGGGGTCACTGGCTACCAGGTACGGCAGGATCCCACCGTTCAGGTGCAGGTGCAGGTAGCGTCATGCCCAGGGTTACATAAGAACAACTCAACTAAGGTTTCTCGCTCTTTCTCCTGGGACTGCCAAGAGCTGGACAGCTGAATTGGAAACCAGAAAAACTCTTCTCCGTGGGGAGGTCTCCCCCATCTTCACTGGAGAGGCAATCAAATCTATGTGATTGGGAAAGCCTCAGGTAAAGGGAGAGAAGATCTAGCTCAGAGTTTGAGACTCTTATTTCCTCCCTCTTTCCCCTTTTTCTTATTTAAGTGGGTTAATGCCATGAGGGTATTAATACCTGGAGCACACTGCCCAGTTACTGGCCCCTGTGTCTGGGAATTGTAGTGTCTGATCATTGTGGTACAGCTGAGACATGGGCCTGGGCCCTTTTTGCTGTTTCATAGCTCTTGCATTTCAGCCTAGCTGTGTGGCTGAACCCCAGCCATGTTTGGCTGGCAGATTTGGGCCAGGGTTAGACCTGGCATTACTTGTCTATCCTGGCCTCAGTGCAGTATAGGCCTGGCTGGCTTTTTCCTGCCCAGTTCAGGCTCAGTAGGATAAGCCTGGGCCTCCTTTTGTCCCTTTTTGTAGTTTATGTCCCAACCAAGTGGTGTGGTTGAGCGCTAGTTGTAGATCAGGGCCAAGCCAAGACAGACCTGACCTTTTTTTCAAATTCTTTTGCAGTTTTCTGCCCAGCAGAGCTGGGATTGGGACTAGGAATTTTGAGGTGAAGTCTGCTGATGAAAACCACAGTTAAACCCTCAAAATCACCATCTGGAAATGGAGGTCAGCACTCTACCACTTCCCCAAGAGCAACAGAGCCCCTTGCAATGCAGAAGTACCCACGCTCTTCAGCAGCTCCCTACAGTGCAGTGAACCCAAGGAGTAACTCATAGGATTCGCTGATGTGGGCCCCCTCTCCAGTCAATTGCTGAAGGGCAGGTATATGGGTGCAGGCCCCTGGAACTACCCTTTTGGGAACCTCAAGTTCCCAACTGCCTGAGCGTAGGTGAAGCCTCCCCAAGAGGATGCCACCTATAGACTTTGCTTTGTAGTTAATAGTGTTTTGAAATTAATTGCCCATCATGCTAATTGCTAATAGCTAATTGCCCATCATGAATGACAGATTTCAAAGAAGTATTTAGATGGCCAGCCCCGAAGGATGGCCCTGCCCCTGCCCATTCTGTTGCCCCTCACTGGTAAGCCACAGCCCCCCCCCAGCCCTGCCAGTGCCCCTCACTCACCAAACTGCAGTACCCTGCTCCCCTGGGCCCTGATGGTGCCCCTCACTCCCAACACACAGCCCCCACCCCCTGTGCCTGCTGGTGCTCCTCACTCCTGACCCAGAGTCCCCTGGCACTGCCAGTACACCCCACATTCCCAACCCGCAGTCTGCTGTTGTCCCCACAGCGTTCCAGATGGAGCCGAGCCCCACTCAGGGCAGCCAGCGCTGTGTTTCTGTCCACAGCTGCTGGCCCTGACCAGTGCACACAGCTTCCAGCATGGCTGCTCCCAGTGCAGCTACAAGCACCTGGCAGCTGCTCAGCTCCCCTCACTTCCCGTGCCAGCTCCTCTTCCTGCTCTTGCCCATGCTGCACCACTCCAGAAGGTGGAGGGGAAGCTGCAGCTGAGTGGCTTCTGCCGTGCTGTACAGAGCTCCAGCTCCAGCTCCCAGCTGCCTTCCACCCTCCGCCCACCTGGCACAATGAGATGAGCCAGCACCCGGGCAGTTGCAGCAGCACTGGGAGCGGCCCTGCCAGTAAGCTATGTGCACTGGCCAAGGTCAAGGCTGAGCAGGAGGAAGGAAATCATGGACTGCCCCAGGTGGGGCTCAGCCCCATGCAAAGAGCCATGGGGGCATCTGTGGTTCGCACCACCTGATGCATACACTCCCTGTTCCCACCTCTCCTAAACCCTGGTCAGTTCCCAGGACCTAGAGCCCAGGCAGCGCCCTCCCCGCCATACATGCATGTACACACACTCTCCACACCCCTGCCCTCCACAGGACAGGTGAATATGGGGAAGCAGATCATGGCTCTGGCCCAAGCCCTGGCTCTGCATGTCCCTGCCTGCAGAACTAGGGATCAGTCTCAATCCCAGCCCTAGCCCCAGCCCCATGCTGTCTCAACCCTACAACCCTGAAGTGTACATAGAGACCAATTCGGAGCTGCACAGGCAAAGGGTGCAGCTGGGTAGGTGGGGAGCTGCCTCCAGGGTTGGGGCTGGGATCTTAGGATGGAGACAGTGTGGGCCCAGGTCAGAGCCATGATTCATTTCCTGCACACCCCTGCCCACAGAACCTCTGCCCATCACAGGGTATGCATGCAGCAGATTGTGACTCTGTCCTGGCCCCTGGCCCCATGCTGTCACCACCCCATGACCCCACCCCATGATCCCAGCTTTGCCCAGCTATCCCACTCCCTGCCCAGCCATGGCCCCATCCCACATAGGGAATTTTGGTGAATTGTTGCATGGGGGGGAGGGGGGTGCTAACAACATCTGTGACAGATCATCAAAACTCCCTATATGTTCTGTGGTCCCAAATAATTGCCAACCCCTGTGCTAGTTATACACCAAAAATATGTAGTATATGTTAATAGTAAATGGACAGAAACAAAGGACAATATAAAGCCATATGGTTTCTTTTTGCAGTATGGCCTTATCCATAGTACTGAAACATATATTTCTTTGGAGAGTTTTCTGAGATAAATTCAAGTATGTAAGTGTTTGAGCCTGACTAATGTCACTAAAAATGCTATAACATTGAAATATGAAATTGGTCTTGGCCATAGTAACTAATAAAATTATTCATCTAAATTGTATTCTTTATGCTGAGTCCTGAGAAACATAGAGTTGAGCCCACGAGACCAAGAAACCCATTTGAGCTTGACATTGTATTTGTCTCCTTGTAGTTTAGTGCTCTACAACACTTTCCTGTACACACACCATATTCACAAAATACACAAAAACTACATTAAGAGAAAATGATTAAAGTTGCCAATTCAAGCATTCAAAAGCCAATTCAAGAATTCAAATGTTAGACTTAAGGTAGTCTGTGCCTCTATCTACATGATCACATATATTTATTTTTCCCTCAGAGGGCCCTTGTCTCCTTTACAGTATGGACCAGTTCTGGGGATGAACCTGGACTGTGCAATAAAGGTCACTATGGGCATTTTTACACATGCAAGTGCTGAAACGCTAGACACTTTGAAAAGTGACTGGTGCTGCAATACTTGCAGTTGTAGAAGTGGTGAAATGCACATCAACACTGAGAAAATGGCAGTGAAATGCTTTTGAATTAAAATAACTTGGAGGTGCGTTAGTCCAAAGGCACACCGCTGCCATTTTCTGTGCACTGACGTGCCTCTTATACAACTGCATGCAGTACAGCGCGGTTCACCTCAGCTTGCCTATGAAGCAAACTCAATTGAGTCTGCTCCAAAGCGGCGGATCTCCAGTGCATTGTGGGGTTAAATCTCCAGTGCATTGTGTGTGATCAATCTTTGTGTGGTCAAAAACATCATAAGAAGACAATGATTTTTCCAACATGGCACATTTGAACCTTTGTGAATAATGAGGACAATGAATGACCAGAAAGAAACAAGAATTGCCATAGTCTCTAGGGACCTAGTGAGATACATCAGCATTGCAGCTCTGAACAAGGCTAAGGATATAGACAGAAGTTACAATTTTCATGCTACCAGACTTCTGAGAGTGCTCTACTGCTGTGCTGTGACACAAGTGCACAGCTGAAGAGTGCTTTTAAAGTGGCCAATTGCATGAAAAATTAACCCTCCTCAAATAAGGTATCAAATGAAGGCACTCTGCTTTAGAGAGCCTTAGGAAACTTGTGTTCTCTAGGCTTAATTTTTCAGGCATTCAGAGCTAGGCTCATGCATCCTGTCAGCAAGGAGGGAGGGGGAAGCCAACAGCAGTGTGGTACCTGATGGACTTCGCCCAGCCTGAGCTGGAGGGGATAGTGGATTGGAGCCCCTCCCCAGCCGGGATACAGAGGATGGGGGGAGCTCCAAACCACCTCCACCCACTCCAGCTCAGGCTGGGCAGTGTGCTGCTGCTGGCATCCCCCTCCCACCTTCCTCCCTGCTGACAGCC
This sequence comes from Crocodylus siamensis, assembly GCF_052110815.1. Taxonomy (NCBI): domain Eukaryota; kingdom Metazoa; phylum Chordata; order Crocodylia; family Crocodylidae; genus Crocodylus; species Crocodylus siamensis. Next base: position 211,047,921 of record NC_143397.1, read on the forward strand.
CCAGAACTGGGGGTAGGGGGGCACAGGGCTGGGGAGAGGGCTGTTTGTAAGCCTCCTCAGAGGCTGCTGGAGTGCTCCTACCTGCTAGCCAGGAGGGCTTGTGCAAGCAGTCTTGATTTCCCACCCCTCTCCCCCTCTGGACCCAACAGGTGAATGTCTGTTGGTTCAGGGGATGCTCTAACTTATTGCACTTTATGTAAAGCACCAGGAGTTAGAGCAAGGGGCTTGATTGTCTGTCTGCACCCAAGATATCCAGATGAGGCTCAGCTGAGGGAAGAGGCTGGAGGCTACACCTTCTTCCGGAAGGGGAAACCAGCCCAGGACAGAAGCATTCACAGCTTTGGCTTCATCATCAAGAAACAGCTCATCAGTCAACTCACAGACCTCCCTATGGGTGTTAACAAACATCTTTTGAGTATCTTGTTCACAGTTCAGCAAAAACCCGTACACCACCATCATCAGTGTGTACACTCCAATGCTCGATGCTGACGACGACGTCAAAGAACAATTCTACTCCAACCCTGACCACGTTCTGACTAATAGTCACAAGGAGGATAAGATCATTCTCCTTCAGTGACTTTAACGCCAAGGTTAGATGCATAGGTGGTGGAAGGGGGTGCTAACGGGGATCAGCCCCCACAAATGCGAGGCAGCAGATATAGCTGGAGGCCAGCGGCCACAGGCTGCTGCAGCAGGGGAGAGGAGCAGGCACACTCACATACCACGCACACTCACAGCCAGGATCACAGCTGGCCCAGCTGGAGGCAGGTAAGTTTCTTTTAACTGGGCTTGAGAGGGGCCAGATTGAGAGTGAGGTAGGGGTAGGGCAAATCATTCATCCCTGCCCCACTCCCTCCTGCACTGTGGGGATTCCCCCATGACCCAGCCCAGCCAGGGCCCCGTTCACAGTGAATTGGGCCCCCCACTGGGCCAGGTTGTGGGCCAATCAGAGCCCAGTAGCTCCTCCAGAGCTGGTGCAGTGCCAAGGAATGAAGGGTGGGAAGGGACACATGGGCCCCCAGTCTTCGCACAGGGCAAGGGCGGGCCACAGCTGGGCTGAGCCTGTGCTCCCTGCATCCATGCCTTGTTGCCACCACTGCTTTGAATGCAGCGTGGTGCATCACCATGTGCCTTGCTGCCTGGCCCGCCCAGCAGCAGGCCGCATGTGCCACTGTGCCACTTTCAAAGCAGCAGTGGCAGTGAGGCACAGACACAGGGAGCAGAGGCTGAGCTCAGCTGCGGCCCACCCTTGCACTGTGCAAAGATTGGGGGCCCACATGCTTCCCCGCTTTCACTTCCTGCACCACACCAGCCCTGAAAGAGCCACCAGGCTGCACCAGATTCTTCCCGGGGACAACTCAGAGCAGGTGTGGGATCTCGGGGACTCTTTCATCTCTGACCAGTGGTGCAGCTGGGGCTGGCCCAATCTGGGCCCCACTAGGCCTGGCAATGCGGGGTGATGGATTTGCAGGGGCCATCGGCACCAAGCAACAACCCCAGGTGTGGGGGAAGGGGTGGCCTCATGCACACAACAGGTCCTGAGCCCGGTCGTTCCTCCAGAGCCAGTGCAGTGCCAGTGAGTAAAGGGGAGGGGAAGGCATGTGGGCCCCCAATATTTGCACAGGGCAAAGGTGGGCTGCAGCTGGGCTCAGCCTCTGCTCCCTGTGTCTGTGCCTTGCTGCCACAAATGTATTCTCTGAATTTGCAACAACAAAGAGATCCCTGGGGACCTGAGGAATGCCATAATCATTTCTATTTTCAAGGAGATAAGTCTGTGTGTGGGAGCTATCAAGGTATCACCGTCCTTTCTACAGCAAAGAAAATCCTCACCCACATCTTCCTGAACCTTCTTCTACCTCTTCCTGAGGAAGTCCTGCCAAAATCTCAGTGTGGTTTCAAAACATCCCATGGGGCAATTGACATAAATCTTTGTTGCCTGCCAGGGACAGGAAAAGTACTGGGAACAACATTAGGACCTGTATATGGGCTTCATTGACCTTACTATGGCTTTTGATCCATCAATCATGAAACCCTGTGGAAAGTACCAGCCAGATTTAGATACATTGAAAAGTATGTAAGATCCTGAGCCTTCACCATGACCAAATGACTGCAACCATTCTATGTAGTAGATCAGAGACAAATCCATTTGTCATGTGAAGTGGGATCAAACAATGATGTGTCATTTCCCCAACTCTGTTCTCCACTTTTTTTTTTACAGTCATCCTTGTTCCCATTAAGATCCTTCCTTCCCAAACTGACATTGAATACCAGACAGATGAATGGCTCAGTCTGGGTCATTTCTGCTTGAAGACCAAAGTACTCAAAACCATCTTTGACCTTCAATAACTAGGCCATCCTTGCACACACTGAGGAAAACCTCCAGACCATGCTGGATCTTTTCTGAGAAGCCTATTGAATGCTGACCCTCTCTCTTAACATCAAGAAAACTAAAGTGCTTTATCAGCCTGTCCCAGGTCATGACTGTGACCCCTTTCCCCAAGTTACCATTGAGGGAAAGACCCTGGAGGTAGTCAAGCACTTCCCCTACCTTGGTAACCACCTCCCTCAGAGAGCAAACCAGACGAAGAGATCCACCACAGGAGCCACTTCCTTTAGGAAATTGCTTTGGTGTGTCTTTATTCATTATAATCTCTGGAAAGACACCAAGATCCAAGTCTACAATGCTGTCATCATCCCCACCATCCTCTACAGATGTGAAATGTGGGTGACTGTGGCAGGACCTGTGCCCCAGTAGTGCTGTAGTGCCCCTTGATGGATATGTGGCTCCTGCTCACTCTCAGGGTGCCCTTCTCTGTTATTTTGTCTGCAAAGCCTTGATGTTGCTCAAAAGGGTTTGGGAGGCTACCCAAGGTGGGCCCAGTCCACAGCAAACTTGCCATTCAGACAATCAGTTGTCATCTTTCTGGCCCTATTAGTGCCCTAGGACATCAGGCACCTTATGGCCTGTGTTCATGGTCTCTATCCACCCCCATAGTCATGCCCATGCCCTTGCAGATGGTATATGGTATCACCACAGTGCTTGGCCCTTGCAGGCCTCAAAACTTGTGTTGGAGCTTCAGCCATCCTGGCTGCAGCCCCATTCTTCTGACTGGGTCCCCTTCAGCCTGGGTCCACTGCCTTGGACTTTGGCTTCTGTCTCACTGTCTCAGCCTCCCAGGCTCTAGGACCCCTGGCTTTTTCTTGTTCTACCTTGGTTCGATCTCCTGGGACCTGGTCCCAATTCCTGACCCGGGCAAAGCTGGTCTCTGTCTCAGCTCTACCTCCCACCCCTGGAGTCCCTGATCCAGGCAAAGTTCTAAACTGGGTGCTCCTCAGGTGCTCCTGTGGCCTCCATCCCTCTCCCATACCTACAACCCAGTCCTCTAGTATAAAACTAAAACACAATGCAAGCCGTTCCTTCCAAACAAAATCTCCCCTACTCTGGGGGAAAAAAATGTCTTACCAGCCCCACCTTCTCCTAAGCTCTCACCTCTCCACTGTCAGGGTGTTTTGGTGCCTACTAGGGTATCTTCTGCAGCCCCTTTCTCCTAGGAGTTTTGTTCTGCAATGATCTGGGCTTGACTGACCACCTTCCTCCAGACACTGGGCTTATGCGCTCTGGAGCCCTTCCCCCTTTGGTCAGATGACTTCCTAGTCCTGAACAGGGGTTTCTTCTTCCATATAACGTACAGGCTGCCTCTCCTGCTGCAGGTTAGCCTTGCTGCTTTCAGTCGTTATACTCTGGCTGCCTGGGAATCTGCACTACTCCTCCAGCATATGGCTGGGCAGCTAGCCTTGACCCATCTGCCTCCATACCTTCACAGCCAGGCTAGCCTATCCGTTTTAAGTAACACGGGCCTTTGGCTCCCTGTTACAATGACCTACCACCATCATGTAAAGAGCCTAGAGAGGTATCACCAATGATACTTCCAGAAAATCCTCCACATCAGAAGGGAAGATCATTCCACAAATTCCAGCATCCTCACGGTAGCCAGTGTTACCAGCATTGAGTCAGTGACCCTCAAGCACCAACTTTGCTGGACCAGACATTGTGTCTGTGTGGATGCCTGACTCTCAACTCCCAAAACAAGTGCTCTACTCCAAGCTTAGTAATGGTGTGAGAGCTCCTGGTAGCCAGAGAAAATGCTACAAAGACATATTGAAGGCATACCTCAAGAAAATGAATGCCTACATTCAATTGGGAGGAGCGGGCTACCAAACAACTCCAATGGCACTGCCACCTCAGTCAAAAGGCAGCCCTTTTTGAGGTAAAGCATCTTGCCCTCAAAGCAGATGAGAGAGAGTGGAGGAAGAAAAAAGAGAAGAATCCCAGCCTGAAGCCTGGCCTCCACCCCTTTCCGCCCCTCCCCCCCCCCCCGCCCCATGTGGAAAGACTCTTGCAGACTGATCTGTGATTCAAGAATTGGTCTCTTAAGTCATCTCAACACTCGTCCATGACCCATGTTAGAAATCATCCTTGAATGGAGGAATTACAAATGAGTGCCTGAGACATGACCAGTAGGCAGTTTATCTCAATATGACCTTAGACAGAACTTTGAACTTTCTTCATATATCATAGTTTCATAGTTTCTAGGGTTGGAAGGGACCTGAGTAGATCATCTAGTCCGACCCCCTGCCATGGCAGGAAAGAATACTGGGGTCAAACGACCCCAGCAAGATGTTCATCTAACCTCCTCTTAAAAACCCCCAGGGTAGAAGCCTGCACCACCTCTCTTGGAAGTTGGTTCCAGACCCTAGCCGCCCTGACTGTGAAGTAGCGCCTCCTGATAGCTAACCTAAACCTACCCTCCGCCAGCTTGTGACTGTTATTCCTGGTCACTCCCCCAGTGACTCCCCCAATGCCTGCTGATCCCCCCTGACTAGTTTAAAACAGGCCACAAGATCCCCCTCAGCCTTCTCTTGTGGAGGCTGAACAGGTTCAGGTCCCATAGCCTCTCCTCATAGGGCCTGCTCTGCTGTCCCCTGATCATGCGAGTGGCCCTCCTCTGGACCCTCTCCATGCTGTCCATATCCCTCTTGAAGTGCGGCGCCCAGAAGTGGACACAGTACTCCAGCTGCAGCCTGACCAGTGCCGCATAGAGGGGGAGGATCACCTCTTTGGACCTGCTCAAGATGCATCTGTGGATGCATGACAAGGTGCAGTTGGCCTTCCTAACTGCCTCCCCACACTGCTGGCCCATGTTCATCTTGGAGTCAGTGATGACCCCCAGATCCTTTTCCGCCTCCGTGCTGACAAGAGGGGAGTTCCCTAACCTGTAGGTATGGTGCCGGTTGTTCCTCTCGAGGTGCATCACCTTGCACTTGTCTGTGTTGAAACCCATCCTATTCTCATCTGCCCACCCTTGTAACCTGTCTAGGTGTGATTGTAGCCGTTGCATCCTTCCAGTGTGCCCACGTCCCCCCACATCTTACTGTCATCAGCAAATTTGAACAGGGTGCTTTTTACCCCCTCGTCCAAATCACTGATGAAGGTGTTGAACAGTGCGGGCCCGAGGACCGAGCCCTGCGGAACCCCACTGCTCACGTCCTTCCAAGTTGAGAAGGACTCATCCATATCATGCTAGGTAAGTCATATAACCTGATTTTCCAAAGGTGGTCACCACTTGTGTATTCCTCATTTTTCTAGGTACCCAACTTGAATTTTGTGAATTAATTTTGCAAAAGTGCTAAGCCCTCACAGACACACTATAGTATCCAGAAGAGCGTCATTAGTGAATCTTCTGTGAGCCCTCAAGGCCAGAATTAAAACTGGACTTTGGTGTCTAAAGTAGAATTTAGATGGAACCTAAGTTGTGACCTTCAACACTCCTGGAGCTGCCTGCATTTCATAGGAGTCTCAGTTTGGATCTTTGGGCTCACCAGATATCTGAAGTCCTGCTTCTGTATGTACCCAAAAGCACTTCACTCTTGACAATACTGAATAGCTTGTACCTAGAAGCTGATACATAAACCTGATCTAATGCCAAAGTAGGCATTAAAATTTCTGTCTCCCCTGAACAGTGTGACCAGTAAGCATTCTTTTAGCATGCCTGATACACATATCTGTAAGATAGGGTTCCCCCATATATGAGGTGATGGCTTCTTTCTTTTAAAAGGTGGCTTCTGATAGCACCCCAACTTTAATACAATAGTCTAGTGGTTATAGAGCTAAAAGGGGGTCTGGGGGAGCAGAGAAAATTCTTTGCTCCACTTAGGTGTTCAAGTTCCTGTATCCCTAAAGACAATTCTAACGAGCAGGCTAGAGGCTCTCCTAAGATGGGGGTATTCTCAGCCTGCATGCTGAGGCTGTTGTGCTTCTGTAGTTTCATACAGAAAGGTTTCCCTTTGAGACTTGAGTTGAAGTAATTAAGGTGAAATTTATCTTCATAGTCTTAGCCCGTAGGAACACTTTTTATCACATTTTCAATTTATGAACCTGAAGAATTGATTTGATAAATGGAGCTAATCCTGCACATTGTAGATATTTTTATGATATCTTCTATTGGACCAACGCTATAGTTGGAAGCACTGTTGAACAAGCGTTTGGGCATCAAGTGCCCTTCTTCAGGTCTGGGTTCAAAAAATAAAATATCTAATAAAACATCTTTGCTTCTAAGATATTTCCTAAACTATCATGGCTACAACAACACTCCAACTCCTACTGTATTTTATAAGCCAATTACATATAAGTACCCAAGATGAAACAACTAAGAACTAAGCATTGCAATAGTAAGCCTTGAGGTAGCTGAGCACCTAATGGATCTAGCCCTCCAACTATGGTTAGATCCTTCATAAGCTTAATGGTGGATAGCAGTTTGACGTTGTCTTTTGTGAGGAGATAGGTTATTCGTCTAGTAAGACATTTTTTAATGGAAGCCTATTTGTTGTTACACCATAAAAGCGTATGAGGCTTAAAAGAGAAATAAAATGCAGGTGTCCCTCCCAAAAATATATTTCAAGGCTCCAATTCTACAATCCATGTGGAGCATCTTTATAGTTGCAAGATCTGCCCACTTGGTATCAGTGTCAGTATCACTGCAGGAAAGTGTCTTCATGGCAGTCAGTTATCAAAGAGGTTGGGTTCTGCTTATGTAGATGTACCTACACTATCTTCACCTATGTTAGGAACTGATATGGCTACAGAAGTGATTCTCAACCAGGGAACTGTGCCATACATTGTGCCTTGGTTTCCTTTCAAGGGTGTTGTGGGGTGCCACACAACTGTATACCTAACTGTTAGAACTGTTAGGTATACAAACAGGATTCACAAGATAAACCCAGAGATTTCAAATAGGAACCCATGGTGTTAAAAACATTCTGACCTACTGTGGTCATTCTGAGTTCTTTGCAGCAGAAGAATGATTCTATTATTATTATATTTTTATGGTCAAAAGCCAAGTGAAAACTAATATCTGGCATTTTTCCAGTCATGCCCTGAGTTTGGGCGGGGTATCTTGAGTCTGAGAAAGATTGAGAACCACTGGGCTACTGTGTATGCCAAAGCAATAAAGAGCTCAGCACAGGCTGCAAAAACCACCTGAAAACCTGAGTAAATACTCAGGTGTTTAGTTCCATACTCTTACCAGTATAAGCTATCTAGTGAAAGCCATCTCTTACTCAAGCCATCTAGTGTAAAACTGCATGAGGTATGTCTAAACTATACTACATTCACACTTTTGGCAGCAATGTAGACACACACCCCATGTGGAAACACAGAATAAGGAAAAAAATAAGAATGTTAACAAACACAGCTTTGTGTAGACAGAGGTAGTTAGCCATTCTAGTCTGAATTCAGGCAGAGGCCAGGGAAGGATGGCAGCCTACCTGCTCCAGGCTGCAACTTAGTGTAAACACCTCACCCACCTGGCCTCCACTGCTGGCCTGGATTGGGCACACTGTTTCCCTGCCCAGAGAAGAGTAGCAACCCTACAACAGCAGGGGCCAATCAGACAACTTAACCCTCCCCCTGGAACAGATAGTCACAAACAAGTGGGAAGTGGGGCTAGGAGGGCAGCAGAGCCGCGAGGATAGGGGAAATCAGGGGAGCCCTGGGAGGGGAGGCGTTTAGGGAGCAGAGGGAAAGCCCAGAATGGGAAGGGGGAGGGATTCTTACCTCTCAGTCCTTCTGGCTTGAATATGTGACTGCTCCAAACTCAAGCTAGCATTAGCATCCATCAACATTTGTGCAACTCACAGTGTGACATGTAAAAAGGTCCTTAGTTCGGGCAACACATTTTATCACTAGGTAATGGAACGACAGAGTTCGAACTAAGTGACTTGCTCCGGTTCGTACTGGATGCCTGTGGCATAGCTGGACACTAAACTAATGTCTTTCCAGACCCAGATTAGTATTTTAACTGCACAAAGACCCTTTCTTTCAATAGTCCCTAGTGGTCAGACTTTAAAATAGAATATTACCCCAACTAAAATTCTACTCAATCTGTGCAATATTTAAAAAATAAAATATTAAAGGAAATGGCTCCACTGAATTAAATAAATGTTTCTTCCTGCCTTACTTTCAAGTAGGAGTTCATTTCCAGCCAGATTTAATTCATTCCTCATGTACCTGAGATTTTTCTTTCTACAGCATCTGAAAAATCTAATGTTCACACCTATGCACCTTAGACCTTTCATGAAGAAAAAGCAATAGCCTTTCTAGCTGCATCCACACATGCAATCACATGCACGTGCTCTTGCAGCAGCTCAAATAGAAGTCATGCAAATTTGAGCCAGGGCTTTTTGCCTCGGAGCACGTGGCCGGACATGCACTTTGTTGTGTGGCAAATTGTGCCACTTGGGGCAAAATAACCCTGCCTGTCACCTCCGGGATCTGCAGCCAGGGGGAGCTACAGCCTGGGGCCAGCACAGGGCAGTATAAAAACTTGCCCAGTGCTGGCCCCAGCAATATAAAAATCTGCCCTAGCAAGCAGCACAAGGCTACCCCTTCTCAGGAACTTCTGGGGCCTGGCCAATTTGTATCTGGGGACACTAGCCCCTTGTGTCAGCTGGACTGCTACAGCAGCATCCCAAATCCATTTAAAAACAAACAAAACAAAAATATAGAGAGAGAGACAGACACAGACAGAGAAACAGAGAGAGATCAGTTGGGCAATGCTTTATTGATATATTTACAATGTTAAAACAATTTGGAAGCCTACCAGTGTCTCTATCATCATAATAAAGTAAATTTTAAATATCTATATGTGTTGATGTGTGCTTTTGGTTTTCTTCTCACATGATGGGTGTGTGATGGGGGGATGTGGGGTTTGCAGGACGAGGATGGGAAGAGGTGTGGGGGAATGTGGGAGGCTGTGAAGGGATGTTGGGGGATGCGGGCCGGTGTGTGGCTAGGTGTGGGACAATTGTGGGGGGACTGTGGGTATGGGGACACCTTACAGAGGGGCTGCTTGCTCAGGAGGGGTGTGTCCCCAGGTCCCCACAGAGTGTAGCCCCCCCACACAGCACATGGACTGCCCCCCCTGCAGGGCCCCAGCTCCACCCTGGAAGGCCACAGCCCCCCCCCCCCCCAGGGACCCAGCCACCTAGCAGAACCACAGCCCCCCTACGCAGGGCACAGAACTTACCCCCCCAGGCTGAATTGGATTGGGTTGGACTGGCAGTTCACATTTTCAGTGCATATGCCTTCCCCACCCCACCCTGCAGCCACAGTGCTGGTGGCAGCAGACAAGTGGGGCTATGCAGGTGCAGCAGGCAGCAATGTGGCACTGTATGACCTAAACTCTGTACACGCTGAATGGATCTGGCTCGGCCCATCCAAGGCTGTGCACTAGTGAACTGGGCGGGGTCCGTTCAGCATGTGCCGCATCACTGCCCACTGTGCCTGCAGCAGAACCACAGCCATGCTGCCTGCTGCCATCAGCACTGCAGGGGTTGGATGGGGGGGCAGGCATGTGGCAGCCCCCACTTGAGCCCCTCCACATACCCACCCACTAAGACATAGAGACATCCCCCCACTGCTCCCCACAACACCTGACATCTCCCTGACACTCCCCATAGCCCCCAACAATCCTCTCTATTCCCAACACCCCCCAACATCCTCCTGTCACTCCTCACACCCACCTACAAACACCCACAAATCCCCCCACCCCATGTCCCTAACTTACCTTTGACAGTGCCAAGGGCAGCAGAAGCACCACAAAGAAGCTCTGGCCAGAAACCACAACATCTCTCCTGGAGGACCAACTCCTGGGTTGCCTCCAGGCACGGTCTGGGACCATGTCTTGCCCCCTGTTTTGCAGCATGGATTTTTTTTACCTCTGGGGCGGGGTCTAATTTTGCCCCTGTGCTACAAATATACAGCACGAGGAATGTTTTTTGTTCCTCCACGAGCGTCTTGCAACATCTCAAGGGGGTTTGAGATGCTGCAAGACACATGTGCATACTCATCTGGATGCGCCCTCTGGGTTCATTTGCATTTTGGAGCCTCTCTCAGTATACCATTAATTTATCCAGCAACCATTTAGGATGGTTTCCAGAGTAAGCAATGAACACATTGTTTTCAGTAACTCTGTACAGAGTTATTTCTATATCATTTTGGCTTCTAAATTCTTGAATTACTATAGGACTGAATTTTGTAGTGAACTGAATGTCCTGGAGCGGTGTCATTTTTATAATAGGATACTTTGTAAAACGGTTTCTCCTGGTAATGTAATATTCTAAAAACCAACATGCACAATAAATTAGTAGTACAGTAGTATGTAAGCATGGAGTGTCACAGGCCAGCTGGGCACTGTGAGTATATCAATCTAGTTGCAGACTGACTGTGCACTGCAACTTTATTAGCTACTGGGCTTTTTAGTTCGGGATCAAGGAGGTGATGTTGGAAAGAAAAGAAATGACAAGTTTCACTTACAAAAAGGAATTAATTTTACTTATGACAACAAAAGATATAGTTTGCATATATAATAGTTAATAAAAAGGTTAAGCTAATAAACAGACAACATAACGGTACAGATTAAAATTGACAGTGATAATAAAACAGATAAAGAAATTAACCAAGAGTTCCCTCTTGGTTAGTAACTTATCAATAGTCCCTCGGTTAGAAGATGCACGTCAAGTTGAATCAGTGAAGTCAAACATCTCTGAACTGAGCTGCCCAAAGGAGAACTGGTGGAAGCCCCTCAGTCAGGATCTGGTCATTGCTCTCACAGGGAGTAAGAGAGATCCATGGGGGTATGGGAAAGCAATGACCCTCCAGTTCCGTCCTTCCCAAGGGTTAGTATGACATGTGTGTTCTTTTATATTCTAATTATGCTAATTTTTAGTTATGTAGCCATTCATAATATTGCTTTATAGCTGTTATCCTATGGGGTTAAAAGGTGTTAGAAATTATTATAAAGAGTTACTGCCCAAGCTTAGGTTTATCCAATAACCAAATTGCAACACAGCATCTTCAGGTTTGAAATTAACATTACCCCGCCTAAATCCAGCCCCTTCAGAACTCTCTTACTATGCTTTTTTGAGATGTTCTTTCTTGAAATGTACTGGATAAGCTGGGCAGTTGAATCCAGTTTTTATCATTATCAATGCTAAATTCTGAGCGAGAAAGAACTATTAGGTCAGCTAATTTCACAGCTAGAGCTTTGTCTTTGAGGCCTAGTCAGTTCCACAAACAGTTACATTTGCAGGTTACAAAAATACAAGCTTCATATTAGACAAAAGCTCCAAATGCCTCCAAGAAGCACATATTTATTGCTTATTAATTTATTTGGTTCTGGCCATCACAATGGAGCCATCTAGTGGTAAGCACTATCTAAGGCAGGAGGAAAAAAACTTGTTAAAGGCACTACTCTATTGCACAATATATGGACCATTCAACAATTCAGTTCTCTTCAGTGGGCACATCTACATGAGACAATGCACAGAAGACCAATTTTACTGCACATTAGCATGACGGACAAAGCCCATGCTAATGCACTCATGTGCAGTAGATTTAATTTAATGTGCATTAATGTCACTAAAAAAGTTCACCTGTGATAATGCACAGTAGCACCAATTATGGCACATTAATTAATGTGTAGATGTGCCCAGTAGGAACCAAATTGCTTTTAAATGTTTAAAATCTGTAATTATTACCGTACTGTGAATATGGACTTAAATATATTGCAATAGCAACTTTCAATATCAAATGGTTGAAAAACATCTTTATCTTTTTTGCTTTGTTCACACCAAGGTTCAGTATTTCTTCTGCAAGAACTCTTTCTTACTCACATTGAAGCAAAGTAAAGAACACTGCAAAGGGGAGTTGTTACAGTATCTGGACCCAAACGATTTAGCAAAGTATCCCCAAAAAATCATTTTTGGTTTATCGGTTTACTGACCAGTCTGCATGTCAAGCTCCCTGGTTCTTTTTTTTATATGCCTGCTGAGGCAGAGCTTAAAATGATGTTAGTACATTTACTATCTAAGCAGAAAATGCTAGTAAGGAACTTAAGACTAGAAGGGGCTTTCTGGATCAAAAAAGTCTGAAGTCCATATTTAAATTAAGTTTTTCCTGATTTTTCAATAATACTGACCTTTCAGCTGCTTGCACTGCTTCAGTGGTTTAGCCACAAAGCTAAAACCACTGTAGTTTTATAGTTATAGTATTGTTCCAAATCTGTTGACCCTCCATATAAGTAAATCCCACATTTTTAGTTTCAATGTTAAGAAAAACAGTATTTATCTTTAGCATTAATTGACTGTCACAGATACAGTCATCCTGCTATTACCCTTGAAAAGACCCCCAGGTGAAACAAACAACCAAAGAAAGGAGACCAAAATCTACATACACTAAAAATGCTGAAATAAAAACTGCTCTGGAAAAAAAATCGGATTTTATATTATTATTGTAAGCACAAGAATATTGCAAGTCTGGATTGTCAATGGCCTAATAATCCTGTATATGAATGCAATTTTTATGGTGGAAAAATAAATTGAGATATATTTAAGCACCAGAATGTCAGAAATGACTCTCTTAACAAGTCAATTGATTTTAAAAAAGCATAAAGGATATATAATTCAGTCTAGTCTGAGAGAACTATAATTTTATTATTTAAGTCCTATATCTATTTATTATTTAAGTCCTATATCTCTTGTTCTTTGACACCCAAAAGAAAGATTTAAGAATCAGTGTTACTTCAAATGTTCAGGATACATTGAGAAACTTTATAATAAATAAAGTGGTATTGATATTCTGTTTTTTTTCAGTGGTTGCATCTATATTTGCGCTTTACTGTGGAGTAGACTGATTAGCTCTACAGTAAGGTGTCACTGGCTACACGTGCAATAGTATTAGGGCAAAGTAAATTAATTAGCTCCAGACAGTACTATGTTATGGTGGAGTAATTAACTGTGACGATACACACGTGTAAATGATGATGGGGCTGGGTGGAACACAAGGGTCCTAAACTGCAGGGGCTGCCTGTGACCAAGCCACATGGCTCTGCACTTTAGCAACCTTGTGCCCCAGCCAGCCCTCCACCAACAATTGCCGTCACCCAAAGCCCAGGTCTGACCCACCAGGCCCTCTGCCAACCTGGTGCTGCTCTGCCCCAGGTCAAATTGCTACTGTCTTGGGCACATGTGTAGATGTTGCACCTTGAAAGAGCTAACTATGGCTCAAATGGCTCTGGAGTTCATTGAGTGGCATTAATTGTATGTGTAAATACACTCAGTAGGCGAGTCCAGACAAGTACACATGTAGCATCCAGTGCTACAAAATGGTCTGAGGCACCATGCAGCAAACACACTGCATATGCAGGCATTCCACATATTGCTAATTTACAGCACGGGGGAGGGGTATGGGGGGGGTTGACACCAAGAAATCCCAGTGTCAAAAAAAACCATGCTTAAAAAAAAGAAGGGCAGCACTCATGACAGCATTGTGCACCACCCACAACTGGAGCTTAGCTGGCCGGATCCACACTCCGGCTCTCAGCCAGGCTCCCTGCTGCCGGATTGCCATATATGCAGTCCCTAGAGACCTCCAGACTCCTGAAAGTCTGCTGGGGCCAGCCCAGGTGCTGACCCTAGCCTCCCCTATCTCACTCACATGTCATGTGCCAGAGCACTTGTGCACTTGCACCCCCCAGGGACAAGCAGCAGTGGTACATATTGTGCCACTGTTGTTTGTACCCAGGGCAATACTGGTTCCCACTCCTGGGGACACACCTAGTGTTTAAAAGAGACCTTCTTATCTAGAAATATAAAGGTTTGGTGTAAACAGGGAACTAAATTTGGTTATTTCTGTGAGGCAAGAATCATGTCTCTTACATGTTAATCACCAACAGTGTATGTGGCATGGGAGAAATAATATCAAATAATAATTAATTAAAAAGTAGTTCAATTAAAAAAACAGTTGTACTCTAAATTTCAATATGGGATGTGACATCTCCATGATGTTCTCTGGTCCTTAATAATGGACAAATATAAAATTTGGCTGCTGTAAATCCCAGGAATAAAATAAAACATATAACACATCAACAACATATAAAGTGATATGGCATTACGTCCCGATTTAAAATATATACATTTGCTTTTAAGAACCTGTTTAGGTATAAGATGTATTCTGTCTCTCTTTGCAAAAAACTCAACATCTTCAGAAAGATCATGTGTTAGGACAGAGGCCAAAGAAAGATGACAATAACATCCTTTCTGAGAAATGCAGATTGGAAGTTCTTCTATCTGAGACTTGAATTTGAGTACTAAAGGTAAAGTTTGCTTGACTTTCCTTAGTCCATAGGAATACTTTTTTGTTAATTAATTCTCAATGTAAGAATAAGAAATGATGTTGCACAGGTGAAAGACATTATTTTATGAGCAATCCCATACAGCCCCTTGTCCCTATTTTGAGCAATCCTATTTAGCCACACATTCACTTTGGATAATATGTAAACCCTCAGCAGCTGTTGTCTGTTACCTGTGCTGTTCCACTTAATGTACCATGACTATAATGAAAATAGAGATAGCCTTTTCTCTGTGGTTGTAGGGGCCAGGACTAGAAGCAATGGCTTCACATTGCACCAGAGGAAATTTAAATTGGAGATTAGGAAGACCATTCTGACTATGAGCATGGTGAAGCACTAAAATAGGCCACTTAGAAAAGTTGTGGAATGTCCATCCCTGGACATTTTCAAAAGCAGGGAGCTAGACTAGATAACCTCGTGAGGACCCTTCCAGCCCTACTTTCCCAAAATTATGCAGGTCTACTTTCATCCATGGTGCCATTTCCCTTGATTCTTGTCTTTTGGTTTGTTTCCCACTGATCCTTTTTCTTTCTTTGATATAATTTGTTCCTCTGACCACTTGCAGAATCTTCTGACAGATGGGCATTTATGTCATGCGTGTTACAGGCCATTCATGCAAATACATTCAAGGTGAAACTCTTCAGAAGAAAATGTTATGGTGTTGGTTAAAACCTATTAGCATCAACAAGGTTTCCTTTTGATGCAGAGCAGCTGCATAAAGGGAAGCTTGAAGCCAGGGCATATCAAAATCATGGGATCCTAGGAGAGGAGCCTGAACTATGATTTTTTCCAAAGTGCCAAGCCTAGGAGTTGAAACAAGAATATGGAACTCAGCATTTAGGAAAGTCTGAAGAACACAGAAGTAGCACAAACTGAAATTTGAAGTGTCTGTTACATGGGAAATTTTTCCTGAACGCAGGTTTAGATTTTCCAGAACTTCTTTTTGAAAGAAATTGCCAAAAGAATTTATTTTGGAACAAATTTATTTTGGAACAAATTTATTTTGGAACAAATGAATTATTTCTGGTCAATTTTTCTCTATAACCAAATAGAGTCCCAGACTACCCCAAATCCCAGGGAGTTGGGATGAGTCCAGAGATTTCCCCAAGGTGATAAGAGTCCCTTATTACAGGTCAGGAAGCCAGTGGTAAAAGTCCTGAAAAACTTGGTTTGAGCTAGAGGTCTACCCAGAAGCCTAAGCCCTGATGTCCCTTGTTGGTCTTAGGGAAATACCTGAGAAAGAGAAAGGCCTGGCTGTATTAAAGGAATTATAGGATTAGTATGAACCATCAACATCATACAACCATGGGGAGCCCTATGGGAAGGATGACATGGTGCTGGAAGGCATATTTGGCCTACAGGCTGGGGCTTGAGCACCACCCCTCTCCACCTCCAGATTAATCTAAGGACAGTGCTGGTGCAAGAGAAAACAAATGACCATATATAAATTCAGGTTGGAAATTAAAACGTTTCTAACCATCAGAAGAGGTAGGTTCTAATTCAGCCTTCTAATAGGAGTAATAGGGCCAAAAACCCCAAACTCTTTTAAGACCTCTTAAATCTCCCTTAGTTACTTTTCTTCTCAGGGTTTGCCACACATTCAGGTCTAGCTTCTGTTGTTTACAAATATCACTACATAAATACACATTTAAATGCTTCTTCCATTTAGCCAGAAAGCAGAATGTTTAGCACGCCTTCCTACTTCAAACACATCTGTGATTGCCTATTATATATTAATTATTAGATCAAAGACCTGCTAAATGACAGCTCTTGAGACATTTCAACATAAATGTATGGATAATTTATTTTTAACAAGATTTGTGTATCTGTACATATTATTTTAAAATAGGATTTTAAAAGTCCCAGGCAATAATTTTTTATTTTTTATTAAAATCAAATTCATACAAACACTGTAGCAGAGAAGCAGAACTACAAAGTCCTCAAACCCATAAGTCCTAAAAAGAAAGCTATTCCATCATACTAAAAATAATCAGAATATCTCATTTATACTGAATCTTGAAAGCACATTTATCTTACTATATTGCTATACATTGAGTATGTGTAGTATTTTAACTTTATTTCTGTGATACTGAACAAATATACAACCTCTATCACCTTTACCAATTTTACTTGTTCAAAACAGGTTATCTATGCATGTAGGACTCAATGCTGCATAGTACTCAGTGTTGTGAATGAGTGCTAAGTATAGACAACCCTTTAAACATATGCTTAATTTTGAGTATATGAGTATTCCAGTGAAGCTAAACTTCTTGACTGAGATTATTTTTAATGCCAGTGGAATTACTGGCAGGCTTAAATTTAAATACATGCTTAATTAACTGTTTTGCAGATCAGAGTCTTAGAACCTATGTTTCCCTTCATGATTCCTACTCCCTGGGTCAAAGAATTTCCTCTGACTGGTAGCAGCACAGGGTTTAAATATTTTCTCTTAGTCATACTTACAATCAGCAGATACATCAACAGGAGAGACTTCCAGCAGGAGTTGTAAATAACAAGTAATTTTACCAACAAAACCAAAATATAATTTAAAATGTACAAAAGGCAGGTAAATAAGAAGGCCTCCCAGCATAAAAATAAAAGCATATATATACTGCACCTTTGGAGACCAGATTATAGGAGCCAAAACTAAGAATAATGAAATTGCCACCATCACAAATGCTACTGGTAAGAACACCTACAGGAAACACAAAAAGACTGTTTCAGAAAGTATTATTTGCAATAAAAATAAAATTCTTATTGGAATAATAAGTACAAGCACAGTTCTTGTGCAATCACAACTTCCTATTGTGCCTGGCAGTGTATCAACAAAAGTCAAAGTGACCTAAAGTTTAATCTAACAAGGAAGACATTGCCAGTGTCACTGAGTCATATCATCTCATGGTTTCCCCATACTCTCCCATCTCTCTCTTGTCTTCTGCATAGACTGGACACTGGGGCAGAGGCCATCTTTTGTTCTGTTTGTACAGGACCTAGTATCCTTGATACAGCATTGGAGTTCTAGGGACTAGAGAAACATGGATAATAACAAATAATAGTGAGCTCTCATTTCATAATTGCTGTTCACAATCTAGATGTTTTGCAGCTTTTACCCTAGATCCATGACCCAGGAAATTTGTTACAATATTTTATAATAGGTTTCTATTTACCTTGTATGGTCGGTGCAGATTAGGCTCCCGGTATCGGAGTACAATTAAGCTAGCACAGGTCAGTCCAATCATCAGCCACACGGAAAATCCAAAGTAATTTGTTAAAGCAATGAGATCAGAGGGGATAATAAAAATGGAAGCAATGATGGTTGAAAAAATCATGGCTGGAGCTGGTGTGCAACAGTGAACATTCAGCATGGATATTAAAACAGGCAAATGTCCTGACTGACTTCCAGCATAGCTTAATCGTCCTAATGTAAACATGCTACTGTTGAGGGCACCAAATATTGAGACAGCAACAGATAAAGGAATGATCCAAGCAACAGCAGGGATTACTCTGTCAGCCCATGTGACTGCCACAGCAACTGCAAGGAGACAAGAAGGTATTAAGACTAAGGGTGTAGCACTCCAATAATCTCATTGAAATCATGCCAAACCAAGAGAGGTACATTCTGGAAGTAGGCAATAAAGAAAGAGAGAGACCCATGGCAATGTAACTAGTGTCGTTTCACTATACATATGTGGTAGGAAGAAAATCTGGGGAGGAAAACAAATGTGCTAACTCCTCATGTGACACTTAAGGTGGAGGATCCCTGTGTGGTGGCCTGCTAGGGCAAAGACAGGTCAGAGGATATAATAGAACATGGATCATCTAGTCTTCCACCCCATGGTGGGACCGCACTAAGAAACATGAAGGTCTATGTCCTAGGGACAGACATTCAAGAAGTGTGAACCTGAATTGATTCTATCTTTGTGGGTTAGTCTAACCTGGCTAGGCTAAATCAGTTTTGTAACTGGACAGACATCACAGAAATGCAGGCACATGCCTGCAGTGACTCAGGCTCGGGGGGGGGGCTAAAGCATCCCTCCCTTCCTTCCACAGCATGGAGCTGAGGGTGGGGAGTGGCCAGACTCTAGCAGAAGGGGCATTACCAGCTACTTATTGATTCTGCCTGTTGATTCTACGTGAATTCTTGCTTAACAGGGAGTGGTGAGGGGCAGGAGAGGAGCAGCCCACAGTCTGTGCTGGAGCTCCAGCCAGGGAGCAGAGGGGAGGGGCCAGCCCTGCTGTGGAGCAGAGACCCCACCCCACCCCCCAAGCCCAGAGAGCATACCAGGATGCTGGGGGTAGCTGGTTTATCTTAAACCAGCAAGGAGTCTGCTTGGTTTAAGATATCATATTGGGTCAAATGGGTTTGACCCAAATCAGTTAAGTCTGATACTACATTCAACCAGGTTTATCTCAAACCTGTTTCAGCCATTCTCAAACTGGTTTGTGTGCACCTAACATTTGTTCTATTACAGGCTTAAACCAGTTTCTGATCACTTAATGGTTTATGTGTAATGTCCATCCCTAACCCTCATGTCTCTTGCAAATCTGTCATTGTTATAGCGTATGCAAGTGCAAAGGTCATAGTTTACTGGGCCAACAGTCAAACAACATAAGGCACACAGATACTGCAATAATGTGAGAGTAGCTGGTGAGAACAGAAAACAGTCATTAAGTTGCATTAACAGTGCTGCCCAGCAAAATTGGAAAGACAGACTGCAATCCTGGACGTATATCTTTATCAAGTATACATGGGCACAGTTTCCTTGACTTCTAGAATCACTTCAACTTATATCTCTGGAGCAGCTGGTGCCCAGTATGTAAATTTGAATTCTCTCGGTTTAGAATTGACTTGCAGTTGTTTTGTGTCTTAATCACTAGATTGCCTGAGAACATGTTGGGTAGAAGGCTGTTGATTGACCCTGCAAGCTTTCTGAGCTTCATTTGAAGATGAGGAAATATAACTGCTTCCCTCAAGAGAAGCATGCCAGCTGTCACTCATGCCTCATTAAGGAAGCAGGCTTTAATCACAGGATGGAAACAGCTCCTCTTGGGTGAGTCTTGAAGCAAGTGCAGTGGTGGGAGTCTCTCAACTCCTGGGGCTTTGTATACTTTTCAGAAGAAACATGAGCATCAGTTACATTTTTTAAATTTCCCTCAAGCATTTTTTTTAATTTCCTTCAAGCTTTTCCAGGGCAGTCATTATTTTTGTATTTGAGCCCTTTCAAAATATTAGCAAATTTATCATAGACTTTCTAGGCAGCAACCCTAGATTTCAGGAGGGCAAACTTCACCGAGCTAAGCAGAATAGTCAGGGATGCACTGAGGGCCCAGAGGGAAGGGGAGCCATGTGTCCAAGGAGAGTGGTAGCTCCTCAAGAAGACGAACCTCCAAGTACAAATAGAGGTAATCCCAACGAGGATCAAAGGGAGCAGGAGGGCACAGAAGCCCCCATGGCTCACCAAAAGCATCTGGGAATGTCTCCTAGCTAAAAGGGAGGCGTAGACCCAATGCAAAAGAGGGGACATCACCAGGGATGACTATACTGCAGTTGCTTGGGGATGTAGAGGGGCAGTCAGGAAGGCCAAGGCGGAGATGGAACTCAGACTAGCTTCCTGGATTAAGGACAATAAGAAGTCCTTCTTTAAATACATAGGGGGTAAAAAGAAGGTTCTGGGTAATGTGGGGCCCCTGCAGGACACGTTAGGAAATTCGGTCGTCACACCAGACAATAAAGTCAACATATTTAATGATTTCTTTGTCTCCATCTTCCTAAGCAGGGACCGGAACAGCCACCCCCCCGCTGGGCCCACCTCAGGCCCCAGGGGAGGTACACCTGGGCCAAGGGTTAGTGAGGAACTAGTTAGGGAGCTTCTGGAGGGACTAGACGTATTCAAGTCAGCCGGTCCAGACGATCTCCACCCTAGAGTACTAAAGGAATTGGCTGAGGTCATTACAGGATCCCTGGTGTGGCTTTACAAGCACTCGTGTTGCTCTGGTGTGGTGCCAGAGGACTGGAAGAGGGCCAATGTGGTTCCCATCTTCAAAAAGGGGAAGAAGGAGGACCCAGAAAACTATAAGCCAGTTAGTCTTACTTTGATCCTAGACAAGCTGTTCGAGAAAATTATGCTGGCACACATCCATGAGGGGCCAGCAGAGGATTTCATGGTTAGGGGCAACCAACACGGGTTCATCAGTGGCAGGTCCTGTCAGATCAACCTGGTGGCCTTCTATGATCAGATAACCAAATCATTAGATGGAGGGGTAGCAGTGGACATAGTCTTCCTGGACTTTTGGAAGGCCTTTGACACTGTCTCTCACCCTGTTCTCCTTAAGAAACTGGTGGACTGTGGTGTCGACACCCACACAGTCAATTGTGTCGCCAGCTGGCTGGAGGGCTGCACCCAGAGGGTGGTAGTGGATGGGTCCTTCTCAACCTGGAAGGACGTGGGCAGTGGGGTGCCGCAGGGCTCGGTCCTCGGGCCCGCACTGTTCAACATCTTCATCAGCGACTTGGACGAGGGGGTAAAAAGCACCGTGTTCAAATTTGCTGATGACACTAAGATGTGGCAGGATGTGGGCACTCTAGAAGGGAGCAATAGGCTACAGTCAGACCTAGACAGGTTACAAGGGTGGGCGGATGAGAACAGGATGTGAGGAACAATTGGCACCATACCTACAGGTTGGGGAACTCCCTTCTTGTCAGTCCAGAGGCAGAAAAGGATCTTGGAGTCATCATTGACTCCAAGATGAACATGGGTCGGTAGTGTGGGGAGGCAGTCAGGAAGGCCAGCCATACCTTGTCATGCATCCACAGATGCATCTCAAGCAGGTCCAAGGAGGTGATCCTCCCCCTCTATGCGGCACTGGTCAGGCCGCAGCTAGAGGACTGCGTCCAGTTCTGGGCACCGCACTTCAAGAGGGATGTGGACAACATGGAGAGGGTCCAGAGGAGGGCCACTCACATGATAGGGGGCAGCAGGGCAGGCCTTATGAGGAGAGGCTACGGGACCTGAACCTGTTCAGCCTCCACAAGAGAAGGCTGAGGGGGGATCTAGTGGCCTGTTACAAACTAGTCAGGGGGGACCAGCAGGCACTGGGGAAGTCCCTGTTCCCCTGAGCACTGCCAGGAGTGACCAGGAATAACGGTCACAAGCTGGTAGAGGGTAGATTTAGGCTAGATATCAGAAGGCGCTACTTCACGGTCAGGGTGGCTAGGGTCTGAAACCAACTTCCAAGAGAAGTGGTGCTGGCCCCTATCCTGGGGGTCTTTAAGAGGAGGTTAGATGAAAACCTTGCTGGGGTCGTTTGACCCCAGTAATCTTTCCTGCCATGGCAGGGAGTCGGACTAGATGATCTACTCAGGTCCCTTCCAACCCCAGAAACTATGAAACTATAATTCCTTGAGTCCATCCTTATCTTGTGTATGCAGTCCTAATATCACAACTGGATCAAGCACAGAGAAAGACCTGGTCCATAGGCAAAACTGTCTCTGTTTAAGTTAAGGTGGGAGTGGGCAGAGGGTGCTATATATTAGTTTAGTTAATCTACTGGAACTTTGCATGTGGACATGCCTACCTTTTTGTATCTGGCCTATTTTGAGGTTGGCTTGTGTCAGTGCTGTAAAAGTGCCAGACAAACTGATATAAGTTGCATATAACCTATATAAAAGTGCCCATACAGAAAAGCTGCACCAGTTAACTGAGCTAATTTAAACCTGGGAAAATCTGTGTAGATAAGCTGTAAGGGATTTCCTCAAACTCATGTAGAAGTCTCTGCCACATTTTAAAACAAAACCTAAATCTTAAAGTTCAAAGTGCATTGCTGAACCCTGAATTCAGCTGAATGACAGTAGCATTACAATGGGTAGGCAAGGAGGGCATGAGCCTCAGGTGCTGCCTAAAGGGAGTCACTGGAATAAATGAAGGGGAGTTAGAAGGGCGAGGGCCCCTCTAGCTCTGTTCTGTCCTTTCAAACCTGCACGCTGCACCTTTCCTGCAGCTGCTCTGGCAGCAGTTAAGGAATATAAGGCACTTCTGCCCAGAGTGCAGTACTGGCAGTTATGCCTCTGGCTATATCCAAGCATAGGTGACACATAGGGGAGTACTGGGGGGGCATGTGCTTCCCCCCCCCCGAGAGTGCTGGTGTCCCCCCCGACAGCAAGCACTCTGGCTGGTACTGCAGCCCCCCAACTTTGGCTCTTCTAGCGGCATGTCATATGCAGAAGTGCCGGGACCATCCCCCCCGGTTGCCAGCTGGCCACTGGGGGACCCCCCTGGTCATGCCCCGCTGGTGCCTCCCAGACTCGGGAGGCACCGGTCTCTCATAGACCCAAGTGACCACTTGAAAGGGGCCAAAGATAAATAATGGTAATGATTACTACTCCTTTTAAAGCATCATCCAAATAAACCAATAGTCCTACCTGAGGAGACAATTTCCTTTGGTGTGAGAACGGTCAGGTATGAGATGTTTACCATTAAGTAAAAAACAGTTACTGCAGGAAGTGCTGTCATCACAGTCAATGGGATATTTCTGCTAGGGTTTTTTATCTCTTCTGAAAAACGTAATTTAGAAAACTAATTAGACAAGTATTCTCAAAAGATATCTTCATGACAGTGCTGCATGGAATAGTTGGCAAGCAGTTAGGTGTATATTTACTTGGGTGGGTCACAAATAACAGGGGAGAAACATGCAACCCACAACAATAGTCAGAATTACTTAGGATGCCTACAGACATTCAGGGACCCGCTCTTTACATTTTACATAAAGTGCCATGGGTTAGAGCGCTGCCCCCGCCCCCACAACAGATGTTTGCCTGTTAGGTTGGGGTGCAGCTGGAGCCTGCCTGCATCAGCCCTGGCCAACAGGTGGGGGTTTTCCAGCAGCCTCTGAACAGGCTGCTGAACCACCCCTCCCCCCAGCCCTGCTCCCCTGCCCAGCTCTGGGGGCTGTCAGTGAGGAGGGAAGAGGTGGAGGAGTGGCAGCATGTAGCTGCCAGCTGCTTTTGGATGGCCAGAGCTGGGGGTGGGGTGGAACAGAACCCCCCACCTTGCAGGCTGGGGTATTAGGTGGAGCCAGGCCAGGCCCAGGAGATGAGGGGGCTCTCTCCACCCTGCCCCACCCTTCCAGCTCTGGCTTTGCAAAAGCAGCTGGAGTGCCATGTGCCACTGTCAACAGGCCCAGGTGGGAGATGAGGGAAGAGAGTCCCTCTCAACTCACAGTCCCCCTCCAGCTACCCCAGCTGAGTTATTGGAGAGAGCCAGACCAGGCCAACAAGGTGAGGGGGGACTCCCTTCCTCCACCCGGGCCTCTTGACAGTGGCAGCACAGATCCACGGGCTGCTTTTGAAAGGCTAGAGCTGAGGTGGGGGTCGGCTGGAACAGAGCCCCCTCATCTTGTGGTCTTAGCCTGGCTCCTGTACCTCAGCCATGGTAGCTGGGCGGGGTGGGGGCTGCAAGGTGAGGAGGCTCCGTTCCACCCCACCTCCCCAGCTTAGGCCATTCAAAAGCTGCCTGCAACTCCATGCTGCTGCTCCCCCAATCCACCCTCCCCCACTGAGAGCCCCGACCCCATGCAAAAAATTAACTCTGGAGGGAACACAAATTTTCTAAGGCATTCTGCCTTAGAAAATTAATTTAATACTTTATTTAACCAGGGTTAATTTTTTGTACTGCCAGCCATTTTGAAAACATTCTGTAGCTGTACACATGTGTTAAGTCATGGCTGTAGAGCATTTTCAGGGTCCCAATTTTGGGGTCTGTGTGGGAGGCTGTGGGTGCACATGTGTGGTAGGGGGTGTGCACATAGCATTGAGTGGGACTCCTCCCAAAGGCATGTGGGTGTGTGGGGGGTGCATGTAGGATTTGTAGGGGAAGATTTGTGGGTATGGTGGGGTGTGCATGGGAGCTCCCACATACATCTGCCTGATCTGGTCAGCACCTGCCCCCACCCCGCAACTACCCAGAGCCTGCACGTGCTGTGGTGCCTCCCTACCACTGCCAGCAGTGCACAGTCCCAGCCCTATCCAAGGCCCACTTCAGCCTCACCCCCACCAGAGCAGATCAGCAGGAACCTGGGCATAGCCTGCCCCAGCCTGCCCTGGGCCTTCTCTGCACTGTCTGGGCATGACACATCCTGCTGTCCCCAGGCACAGAGTGGGGCTGGGGTGGCTCTACAGCTCGACTGCCTTTCTAGGAAGCCCAGGTGGCAGTGGCTCCTTCCAGCTCCTACAGCTGCTGGCCCCAGCCCCACGGTACCAGCGAGGACCCATGTGCACAGCCATGGCCCCGCACACCCCATGCCTACTCCAGACTCGCCCACCCAGGCTCAGCAGCAGCAGTGTGAGACAAAAGCTGTTGCTCAGCCAGAGGAAAAGCAGCCTCTCACTGACAGCTGGTCCTACTGCAGCCACCTGGAGCCCAAACCATGCTGGGTTACCCTGCATCTTCTCTGCACTGCCACCACTGCCCCACTGAGCAGCCCAGAGGTGGCAGTGACACATTGACCCAGGGCCTCCCAGTGCAGGCTCCAGGTAGCTGCAGCAGAAACAGCCCTGTGGTGGCAAGGACGAGGGCCACTTTTCCCCTTGTGCTGAGCAACAGCTTCTGTCCCAGGCTGCCACTGCTGAGCCTGGGTAGGTGAGCCTGGAGCAGGTGCAGGGTGCGCAGGCTCGGGGCTATGCAGCATAGGTCCCCACTGGTTCCCCGGGGCTGAGGCCACCAGCAGCAGCAGCCAGAAGGAGCCACCACTGCCTCAGCTGCCTAGAAAGACAGTCCAGCTGCAGAGCCACCACAGATCTGCTGCATGCCCAGAGGGTGGCAGGATGTTTCATGGCTTGACTGTGCCTGGGCCAGTATTTTGCCCACCCCTGTTTTAGATAGGCTGGCTCTCAGCATAGGCTAAATGATGCTTCATGTGTTCCTGTCCTTCTTGTGCTTTTGAAGAGCATCATGGGAAAAGACTCCTGAATAGGAAGACCCATCCTTAGACAAGAACATGGGAACATAAGCCACCAGAGTAAACAATGTTAACTCTACTATCCTCTGAATATAAGCCGCCACATTATACGATGCCATCGTCTGAACTACTGTGATAGTTATGAGGAATGTTATATATTGTCAAACAGTGACAAAAGCAAATGGTTTGATTTGGTTCTGAATCTATTTTTTCACACTCAATCCAAATGTTTTTAGTTTGTAGATGTAGGGGGGGGCAGGGTTTGATAGTCAGAATTATCTGTAGAAATACTTTTGCCAAAAGAAAATGTTTAACTGAAAACCCAATTTTGCATTGAAAAACAGATTTTATAGAATTTTTTCAATCAGCTTTACTTTTCAAACACCTTTATAAAATTGCCTAGATTTGAATTGACAGATTCTTTACAAATATTTTTTACAATTCTTAAAACTGCCCCGAGATAAAGCCCCATTGAGCTTTCACAAGCACATTTTCCTATTATTTTTTTCTCTTGTTGCTGTTTGAAAAACCTACACAAATAACATGTAAGAGTGATTGAACAGGAGGAAAAATAAAACTAACACCTAAAGTACTGCTAAGTGAACCCAGTAAATGCCACAAAAAAAAATCCAGGATTTCTCCCCGTCCTAATTTCTTTTCTTAGATATAATATTGGTAGTTACTTGAAACAATACTTGTAAAAGTGTAAAAATTCAGTGTCAAAAATACAGATTCTGCCTAAGTATTCTGGAGTCTAATTTGTTCTACTGCATTAATGTTGCTAACCAAACATAAAATAAAATAGTACAGTATAAATACATTTGCAATATCTCGCGTTACATAAAACTTGTACTTTTTTTAAAGGCCCTAATAGGATTTCAAATTCTACTGTTATTTTATTTTATTTTATTTTACTTTATTTTTTGGGAAAAAATTACTTTTGTCTGCAGCATAGTTTCAAGCTAGAAATAACCAGTTCATTAACTGCCCTTTTTAAAACGTTAACTATTTTTCACATTTTCTATTTTGATCTTTGTTACTTTTAATTTGTTTAATATTTGACTCATGAGAAAAAAACTAAATAGACAGAGAATGTTAAAGACATAAGAACAAAAACTCAGAAGATACAGCTCAATCCTGCAAAATGTTTGGGTAATCATTAGATTGGTCCCGGTGTTCATGATTGTCTACATTCCTGTTAACATTGTTTACTCTGAAGTTGTTATAGAAGTTTGTCATGCTAATTGCTCTTGCTACTATGACATATGTGGCACTATATATTAACTGGAATAAATGAGTATATTACTAAACTATTGAAGGGTTTAAAATGTTTAGAAACAATATATTTAAAAAGGCACAAAAACATGTTTATACTATTTCCTTTACTTATTTTCTTTATTCTCCATTATTAAGAACTGTGTTGCAGGGAAATCAATAGCTCTGGTTCACTGCGAAAATGATATATTTTTAAAGTTTTCATTTTAAATTTAATGATTAGTCCATGCACTAATAGAAAAAATACCATTTAGTAGGATAATGGTCTGTGCTTTGTGTGGCTGAAGGCACTCAAACCTTACTATGTGACACCCGCATTGCCCCCATCCTACCCCACTCCAACTAACACCCTCTTGTATATAATTGCAGTGAGATTAAAAGAAGGGAAAATCACCATTTCCGATGTGAAAGTTCTGTATGTATGAGAGATTTAAATTAAAATCTTTGCTTTCCATATTAGTCCAAATTTAAAAATCCCTTTTGTTCTGGAGACCTCCAATACAGTTATAGTTTTAATGCACATTAAGCAAATAAGTTTTATGTATGAGGGCAACCCGCTTTTATTGGAAACTAATAAGGTCCTTGTAAATAGCCAGAATTTTAAAACACATCTTCACAAATATTATTATCACAGGGAGACAAGTAATATTAATATTGCCTGAATAATGTGAGAAAGGCTGCTAAAAATGTATTATTTTAAAATAGCTACCTGCCATGTAATTGAGGGACCACCAACCACCATATGCATATAATCCTTGGAAAAAAGCTTCTGCAATCTGTGATACATCAGGAACTTCTGAACTAAAAGCATTCTCAAACCTTGCTAAATTCTCCTTTCTTCCTCTAACCAGCAGGACAATACCACCTATGGCAATAACGGATAAAGCCACCATCTTCAACAGTGTGAAAACAGTCTGAACACAAGCAGCCATTTTGACGCTGCGTCCATTCAGAATCCCCAGACACCAAAGAACAGCCAAAGCCAAGCATTTTTTTAGCAGCTCTGGTACAGGACAGGCACCATAGAAAGGTTGGGTGGCATATTCTGCAAACAACAAGGCTCGGGCAGCGTTTGATGCTGGCTTCGTAAACATCGCTGTCCAGATAAAGATGAAAGCAGGTGGAGATCCGAGTGCTCTCTTTATGTGACTGTATTCTCCTCCAGAGAATGGTAGTGCAGTCCCCAGCTCTGCGTAACAGAGGGAACCCATCAGAGATATTACTCCACTGGCGGTCCAGATGCATAGCGCAACACCCACGTTAAGTAAAGAATACTGTAGCACTCCTGTAGGAGACACAAAGATCCCTGCACCAACTATGCTACCTATTATAAAACTCACTCCATTAAAATACCCTATTGTTTTTTTGAGTTGCATCCCATCGTTTTCATTTCTTTTCTCTTCTTTTACATGGCCATTCCTTCCTTTTCTCATTTTCTTGGTCTTTTTGCAGTTAAGATCTATGACTGTAGAGGTTTGAGAATGCTCTTTTGCCTCGCTTGTTGTTATTCAGAAATGGTCATGATCTTACTTGCTAGCGAAAGGCTATCTTGGTGAATCTTAGCTTAGTCATTCAAAGGAAAAAGCTTATTCTGTTTTGTTGATGTGTAACGTATGCAGATGATTAACAAAGTCCTATGAGAAATGCTGGCAGCTCTTCATGTAGCAAACAGCTATTCATGTAATATACTTGAGTTAACTGTGTAGTCATGGCAGCCAAGACCTCAGTGCTGGCAAACTGTATTAGTACTTCTTAGAATTCCAGGCAGGAACCAACTATTACTGGTACCCACCAGAAAAGCTACCTAACAGAAAGCTACACAAGCTGCAGTCATTCTCTATGTAACTACAGTGTAGATTTATCCATAGAAAAGTAAACTAATTTATTGTCACGCATGTGAAGTGTATCTAAAAAAATATGAAACTCTATTAAATGATGTTATACAGTTGCCCTGTACAGCTGTAATCCATCTCTCTTCTGCATATGGATTATGACATTATTGTTAATTGCATGTTCACACACTATTTTTTCTACATTTGTTACACAGAATAGACAGTTTTGACTTAAGGTTCAACTGCCTTGATTCTGACATTTCCTAACCTTTGACTGCTTGACTTTACAGCCTCAATTTTCTTTTAATGAAGTTTGTATATATGTGTGTATGTGTACGTACAATTTCTTATGCCATTGATTCTCAACCAGAGTGTAGTGACATATTATTAAGTGTTACCCAATATTAGTACTGTTAGGTATAACACCTGCACGTGATGCACAAAATAAACCCAGAAATTTCAAACAGAAATCCATACTGTCAAAAATATTTTGACATGTTGTGGTCTTCCTGAGTGTTTTGCAGTAGAAGAACTGCTCTATTATTTTTCTGTAGTCAAGTAATGAGAAAAATCTAAGAGCTGAGATTCTCCAAGGGCTGCCTTTAATCTAAAAAGGTTGAGAACCACAGCCTTAGGCTTTCAAAATGAAAACTGAACAACAGAAATTTCATCATGTGACATCTTATTGGTCCCTATGTGTCATCACATGAGCAAAGTTAAAAATCCATTATACAGATCTCTGCAACATTAAGCTAATATGGTAATTAATGATAGCATGAGGCAGGGCACTATGTGTGTCTGCCACTTTAAGGCCCTGGAGCTGGCAGCCTCCAGGTGCCTAATGAGGGCAGCCATTTTAGGCTCAGGGCTGCCTATATAAGCAAGGCAGTTTGGCTGCCTGGAGATCAGGCAACAACATTTTCTGGTCTGAGGGCTGCTGAGTTTCATTTGGAGGTAAGGAAGGTGCTGCAGGGGATGGCAGGAGGCTCCTGGTCTTGGGTGTGACCTAAAACTGTGCCCTTCCAGGAGCGGGTGGCCTGGTGGGGCTCTCAGTGGCATGGGAGTCCCCCAGGAAATGCTAGGCCAGTTATCACCCTGGTGAAAGGTGGGTTGAGGCACCTTAGCCCCTAGCCCCCACCACTGGGTGGGTAACCCCTTGTGTCTGGAGGGCCTGGGGGGCAGACCCTGAGAGAGAGAGTGAAGGGCTAGGGACTCAGAGACTGAATGTGAGAGTATCCTTGACTGGCCCAGGCTGGGGCTGGGGCCAGGACTAGGACAGTTGAAAGGTCTGGGGGCCCACCACAGGGAATACCCTAGAGCCAGAGGCCTGGGGTCCCAACCGGCCTAGGGGTGGGCCAGGGCTAGAGGAGCCAAAGGTCCTGGGGGAGGACCACACCCAAGAGGGGAAAATAGATTCAGGGAGCTACATAGCCGAATGAAGGCAGGGAAGCCACCTGAATGGAGGGGTCATGTAGGGGTCCTGGTAGAAGGATTCTGGGGCCCAGAGTGGGGCCGGTGATTATGTGAACATTGAGATGCCATCAGCAAGGCTTGGGCTGCAGTGTAGGGGACCCGACAGAATTTGCTCCCAGGAGAACTTCTTCTGGGAGAATGAATGCCTGTACACTTAATTCCTCCAAGGGACCAAGAGGAGTTGAGCAGTGAGGGAATGCTCCTTGCACCTCTTCCAGAGCAGACCAGACTCTGATCAGAGTGGGCACTGCATATGAGGCAGTCTGACCAGAATGGTAGTCACACTGCATGTAATGGCTGTTGGCTCTGGACTTTGGATCCCGTGGCCATGTTCCGGGGGTGGGACCCACCTGGAGGGGGAAAGACCCACACACCCTCAGACTGACCATGACCTTTCTATTCAATAATAGGCAAATGTACTGATACCCACTGATAACAGAAAAGGAGCAACATAAACAATCAAGCAGTTCTATATATTTACCAAATCCTAGAGCTGTCCTCAGAATCAAAGTACATGTGGCCAGGAGGCAAAAACTCTCTTAGATGTCAGATGGCTGCATGTGAGCAGTCTGGAGGTGGGATGCAGAGGCCTACACTCCCCCTCCAGTGGGGTGGATGAGACATACTGGTGGTGTACCCTTTCTCCATAGTGGTCTCAGGGACCTTCCTGGGGGACAGGGATGTGGAGAAGGAGGACCCAGGTGGGACTGGGGAGAAGGGACAGGAAGGAACCCAGGTGGGACAGAGAGGGGCCCTTTGTTACACTCAAGTCTCTCTTTTGCATTCTCCTTCCTTCCTGATGAATCTTCATCCATGATTATCACTGGTTCTTCCCTCTATGTCGTCAAAACTCCATGTCCTGTGTCATCACACACTCCAAGCCCATTATGTTCACACATACTAATTTGGTCTTTCCGGGCCTTCTCCTAATTTGGTCTGTTTCCCCCAAAACTGGGACTCTGGCCTGCTCTGGGGCCTTCTTAACTGGTACCACCTTATCTCGTGTTATGGAGAGTGTAGTACATGTCCCCCTCTTTCCTAGACTGTTTTCTAGACTGTCTTTGTTGTCCTTGTTGTGTTAGCCTGTCTGCTTCCAATGCTGTGTAAAACTGTGTGACCCAGACTCTTGGAAATCAGTTAACCCCCACTTCCCACCTTGAATCATTCTAATGGGTATACATATACCTATTAGCCAATTCCCAAAAACAAACTTCTAAATACCATTTCTAAGCCAACAATAGCCGCCCCAGCTGCACAGTGCCACACACAATGCCTGCTCTGAGATGCATGCTGCACATGCCACTCACTCCATCTGTTCTTGGACCCATGGTGCATGCAGAACTGGCAGGTGCCACAAGCAGTGTAGTTCTGGACTGGCTGGAGCAGTGTGTGTCCAGCACAGTCCAGAACTGCCAGGGATGATGACACATTCAGCATGGCTACCACTCTAAGCCAAATGTAGCACCCACTCCAGCTGCTCCAGGATCCCTGCGCCATGCTAGTTATTTGGCTCTGCAAGTTTGACACCTGTACTCTAAACAACTTAGTTGTCTTAATTATTCAGCAAATATGTAGGAGCCCAAGGACTGCAGAGGGTATCAAAA
The DNA here is from genome assembly GCF_052110815.1 of Crocodylus siamensis. Classification (NCBI taxonomy): domain Eukaryota; kingdom Metazoa; phylum Chordata; order Crocodylia; family Crocodylidae; genus Crocodylus; species Crocodylus siamensis. Next base: position 211,079,805 of record NC_143397.1, read on the forward strand.
GAGAATGCATAGTTTTTCAAAGCAGAGTCATGGGCAGTTAATTGTCTTCAGCAGCTTCTCAAAGACTGCTACACATGATGCTATGTTGCTGTAGCAATGTACCACAGTGACATAGCATCCATGGGCAAAACCCATGACACCACAGCTACAATGCCATAGTGATATGCTCCCCTGTTATAGCATATCACTAAGGTGTGTAATGCCTAAAAACAACCATTCACAGTGCACATGGTGCAATACCAGCTGTTATTGCACTGTCTTTTAGTACTTTGAATAGGATAAATGATAGTGCAGTAAATGCTAAATGATAGTGCAGTAACAATAGTGCCATAGTGGCATGTGTGGACATGCCCAGAAAGATATAAATGGTTGACAAAATGTAATCGCATGCATGCTTCCCCCTACCCTTGTTTTTCAGTGTACCTGTTGTGAGCAATTAATGATCATAAATCTTTACAACTTCCTTCTCAATTTAGTAAGTGGATTCCTCAAAAAAAGCTTGACAGGCCTTCAAGAAGTTCCTAAGCCCCACTGGAGAGATGTCAGTTTGCTATCAGCCACATTGTGTTCTGTGGTGTATTCAAACCATTTTCTTTAGAAAATGGAATTGAACCTTGGGGGCATGTGACACTTAATCTACTGCCTTGGCAATTTTGCTGCTTTTCTGGTGCTCTGCCAAAATTACCGTACAGCTGCCTTTTACTAAGGAACTTATGAAGCTACACATTTTTCTTGGCAGATGCCAGCTGTGCTCTTCTGTTTGTATCTTTGCTAAGGAAAACCATAGTAACAAATGTAGCTAATGCTAAAACAAGGACTGTGAGCAAAACTGTTCCTGTACAGAGTTCAAACTCAGTGTGTGCCATTGTCATACATAAAGGATATCTCCACCATCTGTCATTTTGAGAGATTTCTCTCTGAGCACTATATTTACTCCAAACCAAGATGAGGTTTTCCCTCCTGGCTGCTGCAACCACTCTTGCATTACCAGGCAGGGACCAAAGACATCATGTGCTCTGTGGCCCAGCCTGGAGCAGAACTGGAGCCACAATGGAGAGTAAATGGAAGTGGCGGGGCAGGAAGGAGGTGGAGCCAAGTCAGTGGTGAGGGGGATGGTCACAGGTATGATAGGTGGCAGACACCAAGAGGGGGCGAAAATGCCAGGAGTTCTAGGCACAAGGGAGGGCAGACATCAGGGGAGCAGGCAGTGGAGCGGGGCCAAGTGGTGGCAGGACAGGCAGCAGGGATCAAGGTGTGGGGTGAAACAGGGGATAGGAGAATAAGTGCAAATTTTTATTTTTGTCAGGGGGGCATGTGGAAAGTTGTATGCATTTCAGGTGGACATGTGGAAAGTTTGCCACATTTCAGGTAGCAACCCTCTTCCTGAGAGGGGCCAGGCCCCTTGGGCGACCACATACTCAGCACCTTTGGGCAGAGGTCAGGTGTCACAGGCCAGCTGGACACTGAGTATATCAATTTAGTTGCAGACTGACCGAGCACTGCAACTCTATTAGCCACTGGGCTTTTTGGTTCAGGATCGAGAAGGTCATGTTGGGAAGAAAACAATGACAAGTTTCACTTATTAAAAAAAGAATGAATTTTACTTGTAACAACAAAAGATATATAGTTTGCACATATGACAGTTAGTAAAAAGATTAAGCTAATAAACGGACAATATAACAATACAAGTTAAAATTGACAGTGATAATAAAACAGACAAAGAAATTAACCAAGAGTTCCCACTTGGTTAGAAACTTATTGATAGTCCCTCAGTCAGATACACGTCAAGTTGATTCAGTGAAGTCAGGCGTCCCCAGTCTATGCTTTCGGAGGGTTGTACCACTGGGGGAAGGTCGCTCAATCAGGATCTGGTCCTCATTCAGATATCTGGGGAAATGGGACAGCAATGACCTTTCTGTTCCATCATTCCTGAGGGTTACTTAACGTGCGTGTTTTTATATCTTGTCTATGCTAATTTTTTTGTCATATAGCCATTCATAGTGTTACTTTATAGCTGTTATCCTATGGTGTTAAAAGGTGTTAGAAATCATTACAATAAGTTACTGCCCAAGCTTGGGTTTACCCAATAAGCAAATCGCAACACATCGCTTTGGGGTCTGAGATTTAACATGTCTCCACCTAAGTTCAACCCACTATGTTAACTGTACCTCGTAATTATGTTTGTTAATTTTTACTGACTTCAAGCAAAAACTAATAAATCAGCTGGTCTGCAGTTATATTTTTCAGTTCTGCTTTTTTTTTAAAAGTCATGCTGTTTCAAGATCCATATAAAAAGCTATATATAATTCTTGCGGGTCATACTCCAGACAGATAGATAGAAAACAGTCTCATAGGCTCTATTTTAGAAACCTTCAAAAAGCAAATTCTTTTTATTATAAGTTGCTTGTTAACCCTTCTGGTTCTGGCCATCACAGTCAGGCTACTTTACTTCCTGCTACTTGCTTCCAACACTGCCTGCCCCCATGCCATTGTTTTCCCCACTGCAGTGTTTGGAGGCATAAATTTAAGACAACCCTTCAATAATTTAATATATTTTCCATGTATAGAGTCTAATTATTGAAGGGTCATCTTAAATTGTAAGTCACTTTGGATTCAGAGAAATATGGGTCTCTAAAATATTTATGAATGCTTGCATGCATGAGATGGTATAAAGAAAAATGAGGTACCCAGCTTCAATTTTGTGAATTAATTTTGCAGAAGTGCTAACCCATCACAACCACACTACCATAGCCTGAAAGGTCATTAGTGAATCTTCTCTGGGACCCCAAGGCCAGATCAAAAAATGGACTTCGGTGTCTAAAGTAGAATTTAAATGGACTCTAGGAACTTCAGTTGTGATCTTCAGCACTCCTGGAGCTGCCTACATTTCATAGGAGCATCAGTTTGGACCTTTGGGTTCACCAGACACCTGAAATTCTGTTTCTATATGTGCCCAGGAGTACTTAGGTCTTGACAATATTGAATAGCTTGTACCTAGAAACTGATACATAAACCTGATCTAAATCCAAAGCAAGTATTCACCTGCATATCTCCCTGAAGAGTGTGACCAGTAAACATTCTCTGAGCATGCCTGATGCATAACTATAAGATTGGGCTCTCCTGCAAATGTAATGATGGCTGCTTTCTTTTAAAAGATGGACTTTTGTGGCACCCAAACTTTAATACAGTTGGGGGCTGGGAGCAGAGAGGAGGGAGCTGGGCACATGTGCATCCCCAGACACACGTGTGTCCCCTTACCTGTCTGGTGGCGGAGGTGGCAGAGGAAGTGGCAGGGGCAGCAGCAGTTGCTGATCCCCCTAAGGTAAGTGGGGCTGAGGGACCCAGCACAGCTGAGGCAGATCCAGAGGGAAAGCTCCCCGGATCCCTTTTAGCTGAGCCAGCAGGGAGCTGCGTTCCCTGCATGTGTGAACAGAGTGTGCAAAAGGTGCACTCTGAAAGGATGGGCCAGCGTTTCTGCTAGGCAGGTGTGCAACATGAGTCAGGAAGGAGTCTGCAGCAAAAGAGAAAGGAAGACTTAGCTCCAAGGACATGGTAAGAACATGGGGAGCAGCTGCTAGGGACCGTGACCCAGTAATAAGGACCAGGAGGGCAGCTGCTGGGGACCCTGCCCTGGTGGTGCCACTTACCCTAGGCTCCTCTGAGGCCTCCACCCAGACAGAGCCCATGGTGGTGACAGCATCCCCTCTCGCCCTGACTGTGAGGGCTGCCTGGCGGGGACCTGGAGGCTGCAGATGGGAGGGGGGGTTTGGAGGCTCCCTTGACTGTCCCTCTTATGCCCAACTTTGGGCCCTGGAGGAGCAGGTGAGGGAGCTCCAGGACGAGGTGAGCAGGCTAAGAGGAATCAGGGCTGTGGAGGATGTAACTGACACACATTTACATTCTCTGCAGGATCAGTCTTCCAACAGACAGACCTCCCATGAGAGACGCACAGCTGAGAAATGGAAGGTGACCACCAGAACCAGGGCTGCTCAGGTTAACATGGAGGCGACTCCCCAGGTACAACTGGAGAACATATTCAGGGCCCTGGAAGCCTTGGAGGAGAAGGTAGAAGGAGATGCCTCCAGGGGGATGGTGCCACTCTGAACAGAGACAGAACACTGAGAGAAATGCCGAGTTCTTGTCATCGGAGACTCCATCCTGAGGGGGATGGAGGGTCCCATCTGCTGATCTGACCCCATGGTGTGTGAAGTCTGTTGTTTACCTTGGGCTCAACTCCAGGATGTTACAGGCATGATCCCGAAACTCATTTAACCTTCAGACCAGCACCCCATTGTCCTAACCCATGTGGGAACTAATGATGCAGCAGGGAGCAGTCCAGACCACATCATGAAGGATTACGAGGCCCTGGGAGCCAAGTTCAAGGAGACAGGGGCACAAGTGGTATTCTCCTCCATTCTCCCAGTAAGCAGACATGGTCAGCGTCATGAGGCCTGCATCAGAGTGGTCAACTGGTGGCTTCAGAGTTGGTGCCAACAGGCAGGCCTTGGGTTCCTTGAAAATGACCCACTTTTTTGCATGGGGGACATACTCAGGTGAGAGAGGTTTCACCTCTCCCCTAAAGGCAAGCATCTCTCGTCTTCCAGGTTATCTGATCTCGTACAGTGTGCTTTAAACTAGCTTTGCCAGGGGGTGGGGCCACAAGGGGAAATGACAACACTTCCCAGCCACAATAGGTGACGAGCACAAAAAGTACCAAGGCAAGTGCCAGGGGTCCAAATACTCCTGGGTTAGGGGGGAAGGAGCATATACCCACAGGAAGCCTTAAATGCTTCTACACTAATGCATGTAGTATGGGAAACAAGCAGGAGGAACTTGCCCTCCTGCTAGCTAACACAAACCCAGACATAGTGGGCCTTACTGAAACGTGGTGGGATTCAACCCATGAGTGGGTGGTAAACATCAAGGGCTACAGACTATACAGGCAGGGCAGAATGGGGAGGAAAGGTGGGGGTGTGGCACTCTGTCAAAGAGCAATACACGTCCTCAACAAACAGCATGGGGTCATAGGAGGGGCAGACTGAAGTGGTCTGGGTTAAAATACAAGGGGGTCAGGGGGAAAGGGACTTAATGGTGGGTGTCTACTACAGACCATGCAACCAGGGGGAAGAGCTGGACTGGGAATTTTCAGGTTAGCTCGCAGAAGCAGTTAAGTCAAGGGACACAGTCATCATGGGTGACCTAAACTATCCAGACATCGGCTGGGAGGAGCAGTCGGGTAGGTCTGACTACTCGCATAGGTTCCTAACTGACCTGGTCCTGGCCACAGGCGATAACCTGGTGAGGGGGCTGCAGGTTCTCAACCACCTGGGCGATAACGATCATCGCCTACTGAAATTCAGCATCCAGTGCAGGAATTCATAGACATTAGGGTTGGAAGGGATCTCTGAAGATCATCGAGTCCAGCCCTCTCCCCAAAGGGCAGGAAGTCAGCTGGGGTCATAGAATCCCAGCAAGATAAGCATCCAATTTGCTCTTAAAGGTGTTCAATGTAGGTGCTTGAACCACCTCTGATGACGGGCTGTTCCAGACCTTGGAGGCTCAGACAGTAAAGACATTCTTCCTTATGTCCAGCCTGAAACGGTCTCGCAGTAGTTTATGACCATTCAACCTCGTCATCCCTTGGGGCGCTCTGGTGAACAAATGTTCCCCCAGATCCTGGTGGTCACCCCTGATAAACTAATCAGGGCCATCAGATCACCCCGAGCCTATGCTTTTCCAGGCTAAAGAGTCCCATGTCTCTCAGCCTATCATCGTAAGATCTGTTTTCCTGACCTCTGATCATGCGCGTGGCTCTCCTCTGGACTCTCTCAAGCTTCTCCACATCCTTTTTGAATTGTGGAGCCCAAAACTGGATGCAGTACTCCAGCTGCGGCCTCACTAAGGCCAAGCACAAGGGGAGAATGACATCCTGCGATTTGCTTGAGAAGCATCTATGGATGCAAGCCAACATTTTGGTCGCTTTAGTAGCCACAGCATTGCATTGCAGGCTCATGTTCATTTTGTGGTCAGTGATGACCCCCAAGTCTCTTCCTTCTGTAGTGCTAGCCAGCATAGCACTGCCAAGCCTATAAGAATGCTGCCGGTTTTTCTTCCCAAGTTGGAGAACCTTGGATTTTTTGGTGTTAAGCACCGTCAGGTTCTTGTCCGCCCATTTGCTGAGCCTGTCCAGGTCAGCCTGTCTTCTGGTGTGGATGCTTTTCCCCGTAGTTTGGTGTCATCTGCAAACTTGGCCAGTCCACTTCTGACTCCAATGTCCACATCAGTAATGAAGATGTTGAACAAAATGGCTCCAAGGACAGAGCCTTGGAGGACCCCACTGGTCACAGGACACTATGATGAGGGACTTCCATCAATTACTACCCTCTGGGTCCAACCACGGAGCCAATTCTCCAGCCAGGGGATTGTGGTGGACCCAAGGCCACAATTGGCCAGTTTCACCAAGAGGTGATCATGGGATACCAGATCAAAGGCTTTTTTGAAGTCAAGATATATGACATCAATCCCTTCTCCCTTGTCCAGGTGATTGGAAGCAAGACATACCTGCAACAAACCATGTTGACTATCTCTTAGGATGTTGGCATCGGCCAGTCCATTAAGGATGGCCTCTTTAATAAACTTTTCTAAGACCTTCCCTGGGATAGAAGTCAGGCTGATGGGCCTATAGTTGGCTGGATCCACTTTCCTCCCTTTCTTGAAGAAGGCCAATGTGGTGCCTATCTTCCAGTCTTCGGGCACTATGCCAGAACGCCAGGAGTTTTCAAAGATCCATGCCAGAGGCTGGGCTATGATGCTCGCCAGCTCCTTGAGTACCCTGGGGTGTAAATTCTCAGGGCTGGCTGACTTGAAGGTATTCAGCTTCTCAAGGTGTTACAAGGTCAGCATTAATGGAGGGCAGGGGATCTCCCTCACCCAGACCTCCCTGTCCCATAGTGGGCATAGGCATCCCATGGGACTGATGAAAGACTGATGCAAAGTACCCATTTAATAGGTTGGCTTTTCCCTGGGTGTCAGTTGTCAGTTGCCCCATCTGGTTCAGCAGCGGTCCAATGTTGCCCTTGCTTATCCTCCGGCTCCCCACATATCTGAAAAAGGACTTCTTATTGTTCTTGATGCTCGAAGCTAGTTGGAGTTCAGTTGCAGCCTTGGCTTTCCTAGTTTGCTCCCTGCAGAATAATCCTCCTTGGAGGTGAATTCCATCCTCCATCCTTTGTAGGTCTTTCTTTTTAGCTTCAGGAGGTCTGCTAGATCCCTGGAGAGCATGGAGGCTGCTGTGCCCTCTTGCTGCTCTTCCTCTGAGATGGAATAGACTGAGCTTGTGCATTGAGGATCACTCCCTTGAGGAGCAACCACTCTTCTTGAACTCCCTCTCCCTGGGGTCGTGCTCCCTTTAGGGCCTCACTGAAAAGACTCCTGAGCTTGTCAAAGTCGGCTTTCCTGAAGTCAAGGACTTCCGAGTTGGTAGCTGACTTGCCAGTTTTATGGTGGATGGTGAAGGTGATCGGCTCATGGTTGCTGTCACCCTGCTTCCCATTGATCACCAGGTCGCCAATTAGGTCACCCCCAGTAGCCAGTACCATGTCAAACAGTGTTTTACCTCTTGTTAGCCCTTAAACTTCTTGAGTCAGGTAGAGGTCATCCACGCATGAGAGGAAGCTTCGCGACTGCTTGGATTTTGCTGAGTGATCCTCCCAAGAAATGTCATGGAGGACCTCAATTCCCCAGACAACCATGGTCCTGGAGCATGCAGCCTCAGCCAGTTCCCGGGTAAACTCCTGGTCAAGCTCTAGACTTTGGATGGGAGGTCTGTAGTAGACTCCCACCATTGTGTCCCCTGTGCGGTGTTTCCCATGAATTTTAACCAAGAGGGTCTCCAGCCATCCACCCTGGTCGCCAATATCTGCTTGCAGGGATGCATAGCTTTCCTTAACATAGAGAGCTACACCACTGCCCCTTTTATCTACACGATCCCTCCTGTACAAGGTATAGCCATCTATACCCATGGTCCAGTCATGAGTGGAGTCCTACCAGGTCTGTGTTATCCCTATGACATCATAATTATTTGTATTAAGCAGGAGGACGAGCTCCTCCTGCTTATTCCCCAAGCTGCTGGCATTTGTTTACAGGCAGGAAAGTGTCCACTCACAGATTGTACCAGAGCTGGGGCAGGGGTGGGCTCCCTTAAGTGCCTTAGCCTGCTGGATTTTCAAGGGTTGCTCAGTGGGCCAGTAGTGGCAGTAGTCCCCCTGTCCCCCAGCAAGCTTAGTTTAAACCCCAGTGGAGCAGGTCAGCCAGTCCAGCTGAGAAGAGCCTCCTCCCCAGGGGAGAGCAGTGGAAGCCATCTCTTCCCATCAGCTCACTGCCTCTCTCGCCAAAGAGTGGGCTGTGGTCATGGAAGCCAAAGCCTTCCCTATGACACCAGTGCTGCAGTCTTTGATTAACTACGTGGATCCTCCATCTCCCTCCTCAGCCCATAACCCAAGACTGGGGCAATCGATAACACCACCTGTGCCCCCAGACCCTTTATCCCCACTCCCAAATCCCTGTAGTACCTCATGACCCAGCTGGGAGCACTCCGAGCCGTGTCATTGGTGCCCACATGAATATGGAGCATGGAATAGTGGTCTGTGGGCTGGAGGAGCTTAGGGATCCTCTCCGCAACGTCCTGGTTGTGGGCCCTTGGGAAGCAGCAGACTTCCCGAGCTAAGCGGTCAGGGCAGCAGATTACCCCCTCTGTCCCCCTCAGGATGGAGTCTCCCACAACAAACGACTTGCGCTTTGTCTTGGAGAGAGCAGGGGCGGTAGCTGCAGTTGAGCCTGTGTTGCCTGTGGGAGCTGGCAAGTCAGCAGGCTCTGCTGGAGCAGCAAGAGGTGCATACCTGTTGCTAAGCTCTGGCAGGGAAGGGGCCTTGGTATGGCGGGCTTTAGGGCCCTTGACCACCTTGGTCCATGCCCCTGACTGGCCAATTTTAACCCAGAGGGTCTCCAGTCGTCCACCCTGGTCGCCAATATCAGCTTGCAGGGATGCCTAGCTTTCCTTAACATAGACAGCTACACCCCTGCCCCTTTTATCTACACAATCCCTCCTGTACACGGCATAGCCATCTATACCCATGGTCCAGTCATGGGTGGAGTCCCACCAGGTCTCCGTTATCCCTATGACATCATTATTAGTTACATTAAACAAGAGGATGTCAAAGGCCTGCAGCAAGGCAGCAGCCCTGGACTTCAGGAGGGCCAATTTCAATAAATTAAAGAGATTAGTCAGGGAGGCATTGAGGTCCAGGAGGGGAGGGGAGTTGGGAGTCCAAGATGAGTGGTCATTCCTTAAGGAGACAATCGTGTGAGCCCAAAGGGCGACAATCCCAATGCCAGTCAAAGGGGGCAAGAGTACTCAAAAGCTCCCATGGCTCACCAAAGGCATTCAGGATAATCTGAAAGCTAAAAAGGAGGTGTACACCCAACGGAAGGGAGGGGCCATGACCAAGGAGGATTATACCTCCGTTGCTTGAGACTGCAGGGGGGCTTTTAGGAAGGCTAAGGCAAACACGGAACTGGAACTTGAACTAGCAACCCGGACCAAAGATAACAAGAAGTCCTTTTTTAAATACATAGGGAGTAAAAAGAAGGCACCGGGTAAGGTGGGGCCCCTTCAGGACATGCTTGGCAATCTGGTGGTTACACCAGATGATAAAGCTGACCTCTTTAACAAATTCTTTGCCTCCATATTTCTGAGCAGGGTCTAGGACATCCTCCCCACCCAGAATCCCAGATGAACTCAAGAGAGACACAGCTGGGTCCAGGGTCAGAGAGGACCTGGTCAGGGAGTTTCTGGTGGGACCGGATATCTTCAAATCAGAAGGTCTAGATGATCTCCACCCAAGGGTGCTGAGGGAATTGGCAGAAGATATCGCAGGACCCCAGGCACTCATGGTACTCTGGCGAGGTGCCAGAGAATTGGGAAAGGGCCAATGTGGTCCCCATTTTCAAAAAAGGGAGGAAGGAGGACCCAGGAAACTATAGGCCCATTAGTCTTACCTTGGTCCTGGGGAAGCTCTTTGAAAAAATTATCCAGGAGCACATCTGTGAGGGACCAGCAGAGGAGATTATGGGGTAACCAACATGGGTTCATTAGAGGCAGGTCCTGTCAGACCAACCTGGTGGCCTTCTACAACCAGGTCACAAAATCCTTGGATGCAGGTGTGGCAGTGGACATAGTCTTTCTGGACTTTAGGAAGGCTTTCAACACTCTCTCTTTCTCTCCATTCTCATCAAAAAATTAGACAACTGGCGTTGATGCCTACACAGTCAGATGGGTCGCAAATTGGCTGAAGGGCCGCACCCAGAGAGTGGTGGTGGATGGGTCACTTTTGATGTGGAGGGATGTGGGCTGTAGGGTTCCCCAGGGCTCAGGCCTGCACTGTTCAATATCTTCATCAGTGACTTGGACAAGGGGGTGAAAAGCACCTTGTTCAAGTTCACAGATGACACTAAGATGTGGGGAGAAGTGGGGACGTTAGAAGGGAGGGACAAGCTACAACTAGACCTGGACAGGTTACATGGGTGGGCGGATAAGAATAGGATGGGTTTCAATACTGACAACTGCAAGGTAGTGCACCTGGGGAGGAAGAACCAGCAGCATACCTACAAGCTGGGGAACTCCCTTCTTGTCAGCACAGAGGCAGAAAAGGACCTTGGAGTCATTGATTCCCTGCTGTGATGCCAGACGGACTTGAGGGCTCATTAAAAAACTAGGTGACTGAGGCACTGATGCCTACACAGTCAGATGGATTGCAGATTGGCTCAAGGGTTGTACTGAGAGGGTGGTGGTGGACAAGTCATATTCAACCTGGGGGGAAGTGGGCAGCGGAGTCCCCCAGGGCTCGATCCTTGGGCCTGCACTGTTCAATTTCTTCATCAGCGATTTGGACAATGGGGTGAAAAGCAACCTGTTTAAATTTGCTGATGATACCAAAATTTGGGGTGAGGTGAGCACACTAGTAGGGAGGGAAAGATTGCAGCAAGATCTGGATAGGTTACAGGAGTGGGCTAACAAAAACAGGATGCATTTCAATACTGACAAGTGCAGGGCGCTTCACTTGAGCAGTAGTAACCAGCAGCACACTTGTAAGATAGGAAACTCCTTTCTTGAGAGCACGGAGGCAGAAAGGGATCTTGGAGTCATTACTGACTCCAAGATGAACATGGGCCGACAATGCAAGGTCACGGTTGGCAGGGCTAACTGGACCTTGTCGTGCATCCACAGGTGCATCTCAAGCAGGGCCAAGGAGGTGATCCTCCACCCCTATGCAAAACTGGTCAGGCCACAGCTGGAGTAGTGTGTCCAGTTCTGTGAGCCCCACTTCAGGAGGGATGTGGACAACATTGAGAGGGTCCAGAGGAGGGCCACCCGCATGATCCGGGGACAGCAGGGCAGATCCTACAATGAACGACTGTGGGACTTAAACCTGTTCAGCCTTCACAAGAGAAGGCTGAGGGGGGACCTGGTGACTGTCTATAAACTCACTAGGGGGGACCAGAAGGGTTTGGGGGAGACGCTGTTTCCCCTAGTGCCCCCTGGCATTACAAGGAATAATGGACACAAATTATTGGAGAGTAAGTTTAGATTAGACATCTGCAAGAACTACTTCACAGTTAGGGCGACTAGGGCCACCAATGTGAGGACATAGTCAGTAGGGTCAACAGCACCTTGTCATGCATCCACAGATGCATCACAAGCAAGTGATCCTCCCCTTCTATGCAACATTGGTCAGGCTGCAGTTGGAGTACTGAGTCCAGTTCTGGGTGCTGCACTTCAGGAGGGATGTGGACTGCATAGAGAGGGTCCAGAGGAGGGCCACTTGCATGACCAGGGGGCAGCAGGGCAGACCCTACAAGGAGAGGCTACAGGACCTGAACCTTCACAAGAGAAGGCTGAGCGGGGATCTGGTGGCCATCTATAGACTTACTAAGGGGCACCAGTGGGGAATGGGAGAGACCCTGTTCCCCCCCTGAGCACTACCAGGAGTAACTAGGAATAATGGCCACAAGTTGACTGACAGTAGGTTCAGGCTGGACATCAGGAAACAGTACTTCACAGTCAGCGTGACTAGGATCTGGAACCAACTTCCAAGGGAAGTGGTGCTTGCTCCTACCCTGGGAGTCTTCAAAAGGAGGCTAGATAATCACCTAGCCAAGGTCATTTGGCCCCAGCATTCTTTCCTGCCCATGGCAGGGGGTCTGACTTGATCTGCTCAGGTCCCTTCTGACCCTACCAACTATGAATAGAATAGTCTAATGCAATGGTTCTTATCCTGTTTGCTATAGTGGGCCACACTTGCAGCTCTCAATGTATTGTGGGCAGCTTCCAGGGCTACGGAACTAGGGCCAGGGCACACAGTCTCCTGCCCATCCCCAGCAACATCCAAGTCCTGGTTGCAGTGGTATTGGTGGCAGTGGTTGCTGTGGCCAGAGCGAAGCCAAATTCCCTCCCCGCCCCCTGTGAGCAGCATGGCCAGAGCAGAGCCCATGGGGGTGCAGATGCAGGCTGCCCACTGTGGGCTCAGGCCACCCCACACTTCTGCCTTCCCTGCAAGGCCTCCTCAGCTCAGTGGGTGGGACACAGTACTGGCAGATAGGGAGGCTCAGTGCCAGTACTAGAAGACCTACACCAGCTATGCCACCATGGGGAATCACCCCCTGCCCACCCAGCATCAGTAATTGAGGAAAAAAGTATCATCATATCCTTAGTCTACAGGAATGCTTCTTTTCAAATTTTCAATGTATGAAACTGAAGAATTGATTTGGCAAGTGGAGTTAATCATGCACATTATAGGCAAGGATTTTTCCGATATTTTTTTATTGGACCAACTACATAGTTGGGAGAGCTGTTGGACAAGCTTTTGGGCATCAAGTGTTCTTCTTCAGGTCTGGGCTCAAACCAATAAAAGATATCTTAAAACATCTTTGCCCCTCAGACATGTCCTTAATCATCATGGCACAACAACGCTCCAAGTCCTACTGTACTTTATAAGCTATTATGTGTAAGTACACAAGATTAAACAACTAAGAACTAGGCATTGCAGCACTCAGCCTTGAGGTAGCTGAGCCCCTAATGGATAGCCCTCCAACTTCGGTTAGATCATTCACGGGCTTAATGGTGGGTAGCAGCCTGATGCAGTCTCTTGCGAGGAGATATGTTATTGGTGAGACATATCTGAATGTAAGCCTGTTGTTGTTGTTGTTATAACATAAATTAATATGGAGCTTAAAAGAGAAATAAAATACAATGTCCCTCCCAAAAATAAATCACATTTCAAGGCTCCAGTCCTACAATGCATGTGGAACATTTGCAGTGGTCAGTATCACTGCAGTGAAATGTCTCCATGGCAGGCAGCCAAAGACCAGAGAGGTGACTTCTGTTTATATATAGTTGTACCTAAACTATCTTCACCTATATTAGGAACTGATATGACTACAGAAGTGACTCTTAACCAGGGTACCATGGCACCCTGTGGTGCCTTGATTTCCTTTCAAGTGTAACCCAGTTGGTGCTCCAAGAGGTACCCTCTCTCCAATTGAAGGGATCAAATCAGGTACACAAGCACTGTGAGAGGTGTAGGGACTATCCTCCCCCTATAGAGCAGATCCAGACTGCCAATGGGAATCTAGCCATATACCTTTAATGAGAGAACAGTACTGGGAACATAACCAGTATAAATCAGGGGGTATAGGGGATACTACAATGCCCCGAGGGGGCAGGATTCAACAAAGGTTAGACACTTACAGTCATAGACATATTCATCCAGTTGACAAAAGACAGGGTTAACAAAATATAAAACAAACAGCGGAACAAACAATACTGGTTGGTGAAATATAAAATGCACAAAATACAAAATGTCAAATAACAAGGAATATAGCGCCTAGGTACCTGGAGGAGGAGAAAACACAATGACCCCTTTCCGCTGCAACAAGATTTTCTCCCTGTTACTTCACTCACCTCAATTGGAACTTGAACTCAGATCTCCCACAAGGAAGGTAGAAATGTTACCACACAGCCACCAGTGCTGTTACTATACCGTGCTGCTAGGGGTCTTATCCTTCCAGGAGCCCCAGCCTTACATCAAGCTGCCTGGCCTCTTATTGGAGGAGCTGGAAGCAGAGCTGGCAACCTCTCAGGTCTCTGCTCAGATCCTTGCTGGAGCTGGGGAGCCTCTCCTGCTGCCCACAGCCTCTCATAGGGGATCCTAGAGCCCAGTGGGGAGCCTTTCCTGCTAGCCACATGCTGTGCTGCTGAGAATCCAACTGCTACCTGAAGGTCCCACTCCTTCAGGTGCTTCTGGGGCAACTGCTCCCACCCTGCTAGCCCACCTCTTGCCAGCTCTTAGAAACTCCTTCCTTGTGGTCCCTCACTGGTCTCCCCTGAGTCAGCTGTGCTGCCCCTTTTATCCCCCTCCAGGTGACTCAAGGGGCCAATCAGGGCACATGGAGGGTGTCTCTGGGGCCTGACTGGTAAGGAAAGGGAATCCTAAGTCCTCCAATCATCTTTTGCCCTTTCAAAACCCCTGAGCTAAGTCACTGCCAGCTAGCCCATCACACAAGGATGTTGTGGGGTGCCACACAAGGCTAGAACTATTAGGTATACAAACAGGATTCACAAGATAAAATGCAGATATTTCAATTAGGAACACATGATGTTAAAAGCATTCTGAGCTTCTGTAGTCTTTCTCAGTTCTTTGCAACAAAAGAATGGTTCTATTATTACTTTTTATATAGTTAAAAACCAAGTGAAAACTAAGAGCTGGCATTTTCCCAGGCATGACCTGAGTCTGTGGAGGGGTGTCTTGAGTCTAAAAAGGTTGAGAACTAGTGGTTACTGTGTAGCCAGAGCAATAAAGAGCTCAGCACAGGCTGCAATACCTACCTGAAAACCCAAGTAAATACTCAGGTGGTTAGTTTCATGTTGGCAGGACTACACTCTTACCATTATAAGCTATCTAGCGTAGGCCATTTCTTACTCAAGCCATCTAGTATAAAACTCCATCAGATATGTCTACACTACACTGCAATCACACTTTTGGCAGCAGCATAGACATACCCTGTGTGAAAAAAAAACCAGAATTAGAATAGTAACAAACACAGCTTTATCTAGGCAAAAATAGTTAGCGAATTTTAATCTGAATTCAGGCAGAGGACAGGCCAGGATGGCACACTGGTTCAGAGAGATATAAACCTAATGAAATAGGCTGTCATTTATGAGAGTATATGGCTCTCTGAAGAGGCTAACTTCTTCAGAGAAACCCTTTTCTGGTTTCTGCCTAACTGTGGTCTGAAAGTCTATCTTCGTACTTTCATCACAAGAGTATTAAAGGATAGCCTATACATCACTTTTCTAAAGGACTTGTTACATGCTAAGTTTGCGCAGCTCCTGGAACTCTTAACACCTGGACTGTCTACATATTAGCACCTGAAGCTATTTCTAAGTACTCGTTAGACAGCACAAAGTTATGCCACTCCAGGGCAGGATTATCTGATACATGCTACCCATGTTACACTGGCAGCATTTACACGAGATACTTAACTGTGCAGTAGCATAGTTTACTGTGCGGTAAAAACACTTAATTGCGAGTAAATTTGCTACCTGCAACTGCAAATTTATTCACTATTAATTACTGCACAGTAACGCACATGTAAATGCAAACCAGGACCAAGTTTGCTCCCAAGTTGGCCCTGCTGCTATGGGGCTGGCCTGAGGCTAGCCCCAGGGCTGTGGGCTGGGAGGCTCTTCTGTTCCAGGGCTGAGCTGTCTCTGTTACAACCTCAGGCCTGTAAAAGTCTACAGCATTTTGAGCCCTGGGGGGGCACTGGCAGGGAGTCTGAGGGTACTCCAGGTCCCTTTGTCTCCCTGGGCTGGCTGTAGGCCAGCTGCTATAGTCTGCCTGTACCGCGGCGCCACTGCCTGGCACCGTACTGCAGTGGGGCTGCCAGACCCATACCTTTCAGGCCACCAGGGTGCTGTAGGCCAGAGGCAGGCAATTATTTTGGGCAGAGGGCCGCTTACTGAGTTTTGGCAAGCCATTGAGAGCCACATGGGCAGATAAATATTCATTTTCTAAATTTTTTAGGGGCCCCGTGGGCCAGATTGAATGGCCTGATGGGCCGCATCCAGCCCCCAGGTTGCATTTTGCCTACCCCTGCTATAGGCTGTTGCAGGCTCCAGTCAGGCCTGCCAGCATCCAGGCCCAGCTGCAGGCAGCTTCTGGCTGCCAGGGCCATCTCCACCTGCCTGAAGCCTACCCCCAGCAGCCTTCCCTGTTCCTGCAGGTGCTGATGGGTACTTCCTCTGCTGCATGTCTGCCAGTCCCATGCCAGGCCATGGTGCTGTGTGCTGCAGGCACCTGTCCAGGCCCGGCAGCACAGGGACAGCCACACAGGGGCCCAGAGACCTGCTGCCAGACCCACAATGGTGTTCTCCTCATCCGTGGCCATGCCCACACCTGTGCCCACCACCTGAGGCCCCAACCAGTCCATGAAGAGACTGGTGACCTCATGGTGCTATGGGGTGAGGCAGAGGTGCAGCTCCAGTTTAGGGGGGGTGCAGATACTCCAACACCTATGTCAATGAGGCGCTTTCAGGCTGGATGTGGGAACATGGGCACAACCAGTCGGCACAGCAGTGCTGCATAAAGGTCAAGGGCTTAAGGGCACAGTGGGTCACCATCACTGACCACAAGCATAGATTGGGGAGTACCCATAAGTCCAAGCCCTTTATATTCCAACTGATGGACATCCTCGCACTCCAGGATCCAAGCTGTAGCCATGCTTTCTATAGCACCACAGGCAGCCTGCCCAAACCCCTGGCCCAGCCTGGCATCCCTGGTGATGCGTCCCTGGGGGAGGGCCCTTCAGGCATCCAGTAGCCCATCCTGTCAAGCTCCCTGGCTGCACCCTCCACCAGCAACTCAGGCTGCAGCCCCAACCCCACCACAAGGCAGACCAG
This sequence comes from Crocodylus siamensis, assembly GCF_052110815.1. Lineage (NCBI taxonomy): Eukaryota > Metazoa > Chordata > Crocodylia > Crocodylidae > Crocodylus > Crocodylus siamensis. The sequence goes on from NC_143397.1 coordinate 211,096,822, forward strand.
CCATGACACTACTAGCCACCAATACCGCCAGTTCCTCCCTGGGGGTGAAAGCCCCTCCAGCTCTAAAAGGAGCAGTCTTTGTAGGGTGGGTAGGTGATGGAATATGGGCCTTATCTAGGGCCCTGATGCACTGGGGTGAGCCCAGGGCACAGAAACCAGCCACCACTGCCAGGGGGTCATACACACAGAGCACAGTGTCCACCAGCACATCCTGGAGGCCTTGCCCACACCAAACAATGGGCCTTGCCTATGCCCAGCAGTGGCCTTGCCCATGCAAAACAGGTGTCTGACATACAGCAGGCTGGTAGGCGTGGCCAGCTTGATCAGGGCAAAGGCCAGGTGGGTGTCTACGGGGAGGGGCTGCCACATGTCATTATTTTTCCATTCCAGGTGTGGCCAGAGCTGCTCCAGGAGATCTCAGAAAGTAGCCCAGGTCATGCAAAAGGCCTCCATCCTCTGCTTATCATCCCAGGTGTGCTGGACAACATGCCACCATCAGTTCTGCCTGGCCCGTGGGCCCAGAGGCAGTAGGACTGGAGGCCCAGGAGGGTGACGGCAGTCCTGGTGGTGGCATCCTGGAGCCTGTCATCTGCAGCCCCACTGGGGTCTGGCCAGGTGATGAGGTCAGGGCAGCAGGTGCACAGTGGCATCCCTGGGACAGCACACAGCAGGCAAGCAGCTGGTTGCTGCACATGGGGGAGAAAGGAGGATGCAGACAGCCGTGGGCCAGATGGCTGAGGGCAAGGGTTGAAGAAGCCATGGTGTGGGGAAGCACAAGTAGCAAGAAGAGGGCTGTTGCATGCTGCCCATGTGCTAGGCACACTGCTCCTGGCCAGGGAAGTGGCTAGCCAGAGAACAGAGAGCAGGGCTGCCTTTTAAAGAAGGTTGCTGACTGCTGGTAGTTGCAGACAGAGCCTGGAGCTACCCCCTGTGGTGGCACGGGCCCAATGCAGGGCCCCAGAAAATGGAAGAGGATTGGAATCAAATCTGCTCCTGCTTCCTTCCCTGTATAGACACCTGCCCAGCACTATTTACTCACCAGTAATTTGCTCAAGAGTAAACTGGTACCATATCAAATACATACATAGACCCACCCACTAAGGTGTAGCCCTTCTAGGCTACAACTTAGTGTAAACATCTCACCCGCTTCCCCTCCACTGCCGGCCTGGATGAGGCCCACTTCTCCCCTGCCCAGGGAAGAGCAGCAATCCCAGAACAGCAGGGGCCAATCAAGCAAGTTAACCCTCCCTTGCCTACTCCCCTGGGACAGGTAGCCAAATAAGTGGGAGTTGGGGACAGGAGGGGCAGCAGGGGGGATCCCTGGGTTGGGAGGAAACTAGTGAACCCTGGAAGGCAGGGGGCAGGGGAAAAGCCTTGAATGGGAGGAGGAAAGGTTTCTCACTTTTCAGTCCTCTAGGCTCCTGCTGGCTTGAATGTGTGACTGTTCCAAACTCAAGCTAGCAATAGCATCCATCAACATTTGTCCAGCTCACAATGTGACATGTAAAAAATGCCCTTAGTTTAGGTAACACATTTTATCAATAGGTAATGGAACAACAGAGTTAACTAAGTGACTTGGCCCAGCTTGCACTGGATGCCTGTGACACAGCCAGGCTTAAACTAACATCTTTCTAGACCCAGGTTAGTATTTTAACTGCACAATTACCATTTCTTTTAATAGTTCACACAGTGGTCAGATTTTAAAATAAAATTTTACTCCAACTAAAATTCTACCTAATATGTGCAATATTTAAAAAATAAAAATAGTAAAGGTAATGTTTTTCTCATGCTCCATTGAATTAATTAAATGTATCTTTCTACCTTACTTTCAAGTAAGAGTTCATTTCCAGCCAGATTTAACTCATTCCTCATGTACCTGAGATTTGTCTTTGTACAGTATTTGAAAAAGCTAATGCTCACACCTATGCATGTTAGACTTTGCATGAAGAAAAAGCAATAGCCTTTCTGTGTTCATTTTCATTTTGGGGTCTCTCGCAATATACTTGTAATTTATCCAACAATTATTTAGGATGGTTTCCAGAGTGAGTAATGAACATGTTGTTTTCAGTATCTCAGTACAGAGTTATCTCTATATCATTTTGGCTTATGAATTCTTGAAATACTAGGGGATTGAATTTTGTAGCAAACTAATGTCCTGGAGCAGTGTAACTTTTGTAATACGATAAATTATAAAACCTTTTCCCTTGATAATGTAATATTCTAAAATCCAACACACACATTAAATTGGTAGTAGTATGTAAGCATGGAGCCATCTAGTGGTAAGCACTAAGGTGGGGAAAAAGCTTGCTTAAGACACTACTCTATTGCACAAACTATAGGCCTTTCAACAATTCTCTGTCAATATGAACTAAATTGCTTAAAAATGTTTGATGTCTCTAATTATAACCATAATGTACATATGGACTACATATATTACTGTTGGAGCAAAATTTTAAGTATAGGTGCTGCCAATGCATGAACTCAGTTTGATTGAGAGTGGAAAATTCCATGCAGGGCCTGAGTTACCCCTTCTATGACCTCAGGAGCTGTCAATCAGCCCTGACCCACTTTCAGCTCTGAGCAGACTCAGTTGCTATGCAGATCTTAGTGCAGAGCATGCCCAGTGTACGACTGGAATGAGGTAATACCTCTAGAAATTTCTCTTAGCCAAGCAGCCTGATTGGCTATAGGGCTGCTATAAAAGGTCTGAGGGCCCCTCCCTCTGTGGGGAGAAGATCGCGTCACTGCAGACAGAGGCTGGTGTTTCTAGGGACTGTCTGGCAGTCAGGCTTTTGGGGCCTACTGGTCTCCTTCCCCAGATTAGCACTCTGTGCTGGTTAGAGTGATTGTGATTTTGATCTCCTGGTTCCTGATTCAATTTGACTGATTGCTGACTACGATTTTGGACCATCCCACTACGATTTCACCTCAACATTCTGGCATCCTGACCTCGGCATTACTCTATGACTACTCGATCGTCCACCAATACTGGACTGGCGTCACGTCTCGTTTTCATCATTGACCGTGTTACAGTTAGTTTGTTGTTTGTGTTATCCACTCAATGAGCTGTTGACCAGCCCTGGGACTAGGTCTTTGACTGAACCTCGTGGGCCAACAGACCCCTTTGTTGTTCTTGTTGTTGTTGTTGTAAACTGTAACTGAAGACATCGTTCTCCTACGCACCTAAGCGTAAGTCAAATAAATTCACAACTTGTTTAAGAAACCGCTACGCTTCCCGTGCCTCAGTTCTCCATAGCCAATAGAACCCGGCCTGTTACCGTGTCTAATTGCCACCCCGGCCCACCGTGACTCTGGGGTTTGGTTCCCCACCCCGGGACATGGCGTCACGAACAGGATACACGGGAGGCGAACTGGAGACTGAGTGGATAAAAAACTGCCCATGGAGCAGTGGGAATCGCCAGGCGACTGAGCTGAGCGATGTGTGGGACCATCTAAACTACCACCAAGCTGTAAATCCAGCGGGGGAGACTATCAGCGGGTATCTGTCCCTCCGGGGAGATGACGGGGAAGGAAAAGCTATCCGGCTCACCCCGGGAGCTCTGGGCTGTGTTTTAAAAGATCCTAGGGCTGTGTATCGCCCGAAGGGAGACACTGGATCTCTGGCCGTATTAAAGAAAAAAGCTCCGGCTGTGGCTAAATCCCATCCAGACCGGGAATTTGCAAAGTGCATACAGTATATGAAAAAAGGGGGTGAGGATACTCCTCCCGACGAATTTAATTGTCCGAGCCTTACGTGTGGGTCAAGGGGGCACGAGCTCCTGGTTAAATTGCGAGAGAATTTGGAGAAGAACGGGAGAAAAATAAAGTGGACAGGAGAAAAGTGGAAGAAAGGCTGCATAATAAACATTTTATTCAGAGACTACGTAGCCTTATTAAGGGAGCTTACAGACACCAGAGCACAGCTCATGTCCACAACAAAAGCCGCCAGCAAAATTATAGCTGAGAGGCCATTACAACATGGCGCCGGCCATGCGGCGAGAGCACTAGAAAGCATGCTGACGCCACAGCGTCCAGCTCCGCCCATACCCAGCCCATCTCACGTCAAGGCACCGCCTACAATCCCGCCCACCTGGGATCCGCCCCCCGCCACAGCACCACCCCCTGAGATTACGTCGCCACCCCCATACATCAGCCAGCGCCCCCTGGAGGATGCAAGGGAAAAGTGTAATCACATTCACAGCTCAGAAAGAAACATTGTAGCTCAAGACTTGGAACCAGATGTGATAAGTGAAACAAGTAACCAAATGGGTAATGATAAAGACAGAAGTATAGAAACCACTAGTGGAACCATGGAAAAGAATATGGAACCTGAAATGACTTTCGCATATCCAATAGCTGTACAGAAGTATACTATGGGACCTAATGGACAGCAACAAACGACCACAACCACCAGGTCTAGAACAAGATCGGAAATGAATGAACTCAAAAAGGAAACTAGTATTAAAAATGAGGAGACTCCTATAGCCTGGCTAGGAAGGCTAGTGGCTGAAGCTGGGAGTGAGTTAGTGGACAGGGAAGAAGCCTCGCAACTGGTTAGGAATGCAGCCTGGAGTCGAGCGAAGGTGGTGGATCCAATCCCTGTGTTAGCGAATCATTATTGGCCCATTCCTTTGCCAGCACTTGCAGTGGAAGCGTTACAACGAAAAGTTCATGCATGGCATGAAGGAATAGTAAATAAAACCAGTGCCACTGCATTGATACATGCGGTTATTGGAGCATCCTATGCTCTTTGGAATCCCGTCTTTAGGCCATTAAACCTTACTCTAGATCAAGTGCAAGGAGCTTGGCCACACCGCTACGCCACTACGCCAGGGGATGTTCCATGCTTAGCAGAAGCCATAGAAGCAGCATCAGAAATTTACGGAGGAAATTTGACCATCACCATCAGGTTATTATTGAGTCCCTCCATAAATGGGCCTGTGATGCATACCCTAGGGTTATTAGATCAATTGCAGGGAGCGATGCGACCCAGACCCCAAAAGAGTGCATACCCTACTACAAAGGAAGAAGACGAGCTAGAACAAGTATACTTTATTGGGAGTCCCAACAGCCATTACCTCCGACCAGGTGAAAATAAAATTTACCATCAGACTTATCAGAGGGAAGTAAATAGAAGTCCCCCACAAACAAGAATGAATCATCAACCACAAAAGTCACCGCCAAAAATTCCCAGGAATTCCTCAAGCTATCCATTCTTTCAACGCACGCCACTGGAAAGAGCCATATTTGCTTTCTTGATGGAGAAGTCAGGTCTGTCAAAGAAGCAATTACGATTACTTGGAGGGGAGGGACAACGGACTTTAGCCAGGACATTGGGTTTCCAGGAAAAAGGAAAGCCAAAAAACGAGTAAGCGCTGTCAGCGGGAGTCCAACGACCGGCAGCTACGCCAGCTCGGTGAAACAAGACAGCGAACGGACAACGGACCCAGATGATGAAATAACCCTTGAAACGATGATACGAAATCCGGAAAGTCACAACAGGTTGAAGGTAGAACAAGGAGTAGAAATAGATCATCAGAAGGAAGAAGCGTCAGAAGACGATGGCGTTAACGGTATGGAGAACGAGAGATCACGGGTTTTAAGAGAAGAAGGTGATGTAGCGATAAATCACTCGGAAAATTTCAGTGATGACCCACGGCCGTATTCAGTGGTAAAGATTCGAGATCCCGAGGAACCAACTAAATTAGTCCCCACGAAGTTTTTGTTAGACACAGGGGCACAGGTAAATGTAATAAGAGCAACGATTCCACACATTAGGACGAGTCGGGTAATGCGAGTGCAAGGGTTGAACACGGCCACCCTAACGAATAGGGTAAAGATCTTAGTAGAAGGATACCAGAAGAGTCTAGGTGCAGTATTGGGAAGCATGAATATCTTGGGAGTCCCCGGAATAAAGATGTTGAACTTAAAGGAAAAAGTGATGGAGACATTACCCATAAACATTATCGCAACTCACGAAAGACATAGACCCAAGCTGAAGATCCTTTCTTCCTGGAGGTATAACCCTATTCCCACAAAGGACAAGCTTAGGGAGCCGTTGGAAAAGGTCTTGAAACACTTGGAAGATCAAGGGTCTATTACCGCTATCTCAGCGAGCACACGATTATCCCCAGGTTGGGGCACAGCAAAACCAGGAAAGCCATCTGAAGTCAGGTTAGTCGTGGACTACAGGGAGGTGAATAAACGTTGTACTGAACTGGCGCAACCCACTTCGTGCAATTTGATTCAAAGTTTGAGAGAGATGGCCGAATACCAGGCAGAGAAATGGCTGGGAACTACTTTGGATCTGAAGGACATGTTTTTTTCAATTCCCATCCAGGATGACGACGGAGTGCTGAATATGTGTGTGGGAGGTCGAATGTTCCGATGGAATGTATGCCCCCAGGGATATCGGAACGCCCCAGCGTTGGCCACTGCTGCAATGAACTGTAGCCTTGAAAAGTTCTGCCATGATAACCCGGACAGTAAACAGGTGGAGATGTGGAGCTACATTGATGATGTGGCCATAATGGGCAGAAAAGAAGGAGTAGTCAGGAAGGTCACTCAAGATCTGGTAGAGCATCTCTCAAAAGATGGATGGTCGATAAATTTAAGAAAGTCGAAATTAGATCCAACCTCTGAAATTGAATTCTTAGGAACGCTATTCAAAGAGGGAAGGCGGTATGGAGTGTCTCATGGGGAAAAAGACGTTACTAGTTTGTTAAAGAATAAAATCCCCAAAACAAAGGCTGAATTCCAGTCCATATTAGGTAAATTAAATTGGCTGAGACACTACATCTTACCTGAACATTTGCCAGTATTATCAAGAATCCAGCAACAGATCAGGGACAAATCAAGGAGAAGAGTACCGTGGACGGGAAGAGACACAAAAGCTTTGGAGAAACTATTAAATACCGTTGAAGAGACTTCTCTAAGCGCTATAAATTTTTCAACTCCTATGATAGTAACCGTAGGATTCTCAGATGAGCACCTATTTTCCACCGTAAAGGACTCTAATGGGAATCTAGTATATACTGCACATAAGACGATTCATTCCGCCCAACATCAATACGGAACTATTGGTAAAATGCTGCTGGCCGCTCAATTAGTGGAACCATTATCAGTAGGAACACGGCAAATTACCGTAGTCCCACTAAGAAAGACCCATGCTGCAGCCATGATATCAGCATTAATAGCTATATTTTCTGTCTGGAAGGTACCGGATGTCATTCAATCGGATAGAGGGCCGCCGTTTACTTCTACAGCAGTAGAAAAATTTGTCATATTATATAATGTACACTGGCATCACCATATACCCTACCATCCGCAGTCAAATGGTGTAGTAGAGAGAGCTGTAGGGTTATACAAAGAAGCATTACGAACCCGAGGGAACGGAACATATAAAGGCTGGGTAAAGCAAAATCATGAAGTACTTATAAACCTAAACGCTGATAAAGAACTTTGGAACACAAGAGATATTATACCAACAGATCCTTGGAAACCGAAATTCCAACCTTCGGAACTCGTGTGGGTCACTCTTCCAGACCCACGAAATAAACACCCAAAAGTCCTGACAGGGGTAATAATTACGCCAGAGATGTACCCAAACACATACTTAGTTGAACTTGAAGAAAGTGGTCAAAACATTATAACGCACCACAATTGGTTGACCCGAAGGGCGACAAAACAACCGATAAATAAGATAGGCCCTTAAAGTAATGTAAGTTAAGACAATATGAGAAAATCTGTTCTGTCCGATTACGTTTTATATTTCAGAACAAGAGTGACCGAACCTACGGAATGTGAAGTTCTTCAATCAACCCATCAACTTAACGAAATTGTCGAATCAGGACCATCAAGACATGATGGGGACAATTAGACTGTTTTATTGTATATTTTGTATATATGTTACCATTACTCACATAACCTTGACCGAGGAAGCCGAAAATGAAGGAGATTACGAGCTCTAAGATAACGTTCCTGGTTCTTGCATTGACAGCAAGGGGGCATGTTGGAGCAAAATTTTAAGTATAGGTGCTGCCAATGCATGAACTCAGTTTGATTGAGAGTGGAAAATTCCATGCAGGGCCTGAGTTACCCCTTCTATGACCTCAGGAGCTGTCAATCAGCCCTGACCCACTTTCAGCTCTGAGCAGACTCAGTTGCTATGCAGATCTTAGTGCAGAGCATGCCCAGTGTACGACTGGAATGAGGTAATACCTCTAGAAATTTCTCTTAGCCAAGCAGCCTGATTGGCTATAGGGCTGCTATAAAAGGTCTGAGGGCCCCTCCCTCTGTGGGGAGAAGATCGCGTCACTGCAGACAGAGGCTGGTGTTTCTAGGGACTGTCTGGCAGTCAGGCTTTTGGGGCCTACTGGTCTCCTTCCCCAGATTAGCACTCTGTGCTGGTTAGAGTGATTGTGATTTTGATCTCCTGGTTCCTGATTCAATTTGACTGATTGCTGACTACGATTTTGGACCATCCCACTACGATTTCACCTCAACATTCTGGCATCCGACCTCGGCATTACTCTACGACTACTCGATCGTCCACCAATATTGGACTGGCGTCACATCTCGTTTTCATCATTCACCGTGTTACAGTTAGTTTGTTGTTTGTGTTATCCACTCAATGAGCTGTTGACCAGCCCTGGGACTAGGTCTTTGACTGAACCTCGTGGGCCAACAGACCCCTTTGTTGTTCTTGTTGTTGTTGTTGTAAACTGTAACTGAAGACATCGTTCTCCTACGCACCTAAGCGTAAGTCAAATAAATTCACAACTTGTTTAAGAAACCGCTACGCTTCCCGTGCCTCAGTTCTCCATAGCCAATAGAACCCGGCCTGTTACCGTGTCTAATTGCCACCCCGGCCCACCGTGACTCTGGGGTTTGGTTCCCCACCCCGGGACAATTACAATAGCAACTTTCGATATCAAATGGCTGAACACAACTTTTTCTATTTGCCTTGTTCACACCAAGGTTCAGGAGTCAGTATTTCTTCTGCAAAAACTCTCACTACCGTTTGAAGCAAAGTAAAGAACACTGCAAAAGGGAGTTGTTGCAGTATTTGGACCCAAAACATTTAGCAGAGTATCATTTCTGATTTATTGGTTTGGCTATGAGGAGAACTCCAGCCTGTATGTCAAGCTCCCTGGTTCTTTTTGTATATGCCTGCTGAGGCAGAGCTTATAATAATGCCAGTACATTTACTATTTTATCCAGGGGTCGGCAAAATATGGCCTGCAGGCTGAATCCGGCCCACCAGCCCATTCTATGTGACCCATAGGGCCCGTAAAAAAATGTAGAAAATTAGTATTTATCTGCCCCAGCTGCCTGTCAAAGATGACATTAGCCAGCGACAGTAGGACGCAGGGGAAATCATGGCAGGCTCCTGCAATTGCAAGGTCCAGCAGGCCCTGCCCCTCAGCTGGAAGCCCCTGCCAGCAGGGTTTTCTGGCCTGGCACTGTGGGGCTGTTCATGCCTCAGCAGGAAATTCAGGTAAGAAGGGGATGGGGGCAGGCAGGAAAGTTAGAAAGGCAGGGACTGAGGGAGAGTGGAAGTAAGTGTCATGCAGAAGCGCAGGGCCCATGCTGGTGCCCCGAGGCCAGCACCGGCAGGGCCCAGAGTGGGGTGGCAGGAGCCTGGGGCACGGGCTCTCAGGGGTCTGTGAAACTGGACTGGGATGTGCCAGCAGGGAGAGAGGGTAGCTGGCCAGGCTCCATAGAGTCCCTGCCAGCCAGGACCCTGTGCTCCTGCTGCCCGCTCTGGGCCGCACTGTTGCTGGCCCTGGGGCACTGGCGCAGGCTCTGCGCTTCCATCTGGCTGCTGCTGGCTGCCGCATGCCTGTTCACTCCCAGCTTCATAGGATAGAAGGAGATGACCACAAGCAGCCCCAACCCCACGCTCGCCCCCCCGGGATGAGTGGTGGCAGCAGGGAACAAACTGCTGCTCAGCGCAGGAGAAAAGCGGCCAATCCACCTCCCCCCACAAGTGCTCCCTGCTGCGGTCGCTCAGAGCCCACACGGGGCTGTCCTGTCACTTGCCCCGTGGGGCAGTGGTGGCAATGGAGAGCAGGCACAGGCAGCCCCGCGTGAGTTCCAAGTGGCTGCCGCAGGGAGCACTGGTGGTGGGAGGGGCCACTTTTCTCCCCTGCTCAACAGCAGTTTGTTCCCTGCTGTCACTGCTACCCTGAGCCCCATGCTGGCTCCGGGCTTGTTCACTGGGCTGAGCAGCAGCAGCAGCTGGGCACAAACTGCTGCTGAGGCAAAGGAAAGCACCAACCCCCTCGCAGCCACTGGCAGTGTTTGCAGCGGGAGCCCAGGCTCCAGTGCTGCTCAGTGCAGCAGCAGTAGCTATGTGGAGCAGCAGTGGTAGGCAGCACAAAGCCAGCAGCAAAGGAGCTGCACTGGACTCTAGCGCAGTATGGATTCTGGGTGGGTGGTTGCAGCAAACACTGCCCAGTGGTGGGGGTGGGGGTGGGGCATGCTTTCATCCGCCCCAGCAGCAGTTTGTGCCCAGCTGCTGGTGCCGCTGCCGCTGCTGCCATTACCACTGCCACTCAGGCCAACGGGCGAGTTCGTTCCACAACACTGCTGCTCAGCCTGGAAGGGTGAGTGCAGTGTCGGGGCTGCTGTTGGTCAACCCCACCTGTACCACGGAGACGGGAGTAAGCAAGCACATGGCAGCCAGTGACAGCCAGATGGGAGGTTTGGCTTCTGCTGCCAGCAGTCATGTGCAGGTGGCAGGGCAACCCCGGGAGAGAGGCAGCTGGCTCTGTGTGCCCCTTCCCACTCCACTGTCCTGGCCATGCCCAGTAAGTTGCTGCCCGTGCACCTGGGGCCCCCGTCGGGCTGGGCAGGACCCTCTAGCCCCACCAAAGGCTAGGAGCAGGAGCATGCAGTTGGGGAGATCCCCAGGGTGGAGGACGGGGAGCCAGCTCTGTTGCTTGTTCCCAGGAAAGGCAGCAGAGCCCATTCTTCCTGGACAGCCACAGCTGGGTCCCCCTGAGCCACCGCCTGTACAGCCCCCTCTGCTGCAGGGTCCCCCAGTGCCCCAACCCGATCCAATTCTTGCAATGCCCCCCCTTAAAATTTAATTTAAATATGTAACTTAAATTTAAATCTGTAAATTATACAGGTCCACAGTATAAAAAGGTTGGGAACCCCTGCCATAGACTCCTGCCAGCCTGCACCCCATGCTCCTTCCACCCTGCTCTGGGCCCCACCAGAGCTGGCCCCAGGACAGTGCAGGTCCCACACTCCCATGCACCCATTCACTTCCACTCCCCCTGCCCCTGCCACCACTTTCCCCACTTTCCTACCCACCTGCCAGCCATTCTGCACCCTGTGGCTCCCATACTCACAATACAATACAATACAATACAATACAATACAGACACACAAATCAGGACAAAAATATATGTTTTTAATTAAATTAACATAAATGATTATAGTTTCATAGTTTCTAGGATCAGAGGGGACCTGAGTAGATCATCTAGTCTGACCCCCTGCCATGGCAGGAAAGATTACTGGGGTCAAACGACCCCAGCAAGGTGTTCATCTAACCTCCTCTTAAAGACCCCCAGGATAGGGGCCAGCACCACTTCTCTTGGAAGTTGGTTCCAGACCCTAGCCACCCTGACCGTGAAGTAGCGCCTCCTGATATCTACCCTCTACCAGCTAGTGACCGTTATTCCTGGTCACTCCTGGCAGTGCTCGGGGGAGCAGGGACTTCCCCACTGCGTGCTGGTCCCTCCGACTAGTTTGTAACAGGCCACTAGATCCCCCCTCAGCCTTCTCTTCTGGAGGCTGAACAGGTTCAGATCCCGTAGCCTCTCCTCATAAGGCCTGCCATGCTGCCCCCTGATCATACAAGTGGCCCTCCTCTGGACCCTCTCCATGTTGTCCACATCCCTCTTGAAGTGAGGCACCCAGAACTGGACGCAGTACTCCAGCTGCGGCCTGACCAGCGCCGCATAGAGGGGGAGGATCACCTCCTTGGACCTGCTTGAGATGCATCTGTGGATGCATGACAAGATATGGTTGGCCTTCCTGACTGCATCCCCACACTACCGACCCATGTTCATCTTGGAGTCAATGATGACTCCAAGATCCTTTTCTGCCTCTGGACTGACAAGAAGGGAGTTTCCCAACCTGTAGGTATGGTGCCGGTTGTTCCTCCCCAGCTGCATCACTTTGCACTTGGCAGTGTTGAATCCCATCCTGTTCTCATCCGCCCACCTTTGTAACCTGTCTAGGTCTGACTGTAGCCTATTGCTCCCTTCTAGAGTGCCCACATTCCCCCACATCTTAGTGTCATCAGCAAATTTGAACAGGGTGCTTTTTACCCCCTTGTCCAAGTCGCTGATGAAGGTGTTGAACAGTGCAGCCCCAAGGACAGAGCCCTGCGGAACCCCACTGCCCACGTCCTTCCAGGCAGAAAATGACCCATCCACCACCACTCTCTGGGTGCGGCCCTCCAGCCAGTTGGCGACGCAGTTGACTCTGTGGGTGTCGACACCACATCCCCCAGTTTCTTAAGGAGAACAGGGTGAGAGACAGTGTCAAAGGCCTTCCGAAAGTCCAGGAAGACTATGTCCACTGCTACCCCTGCATCTAATGATTTGGTTATCTGATCATAGAAGGCCACCAGGTTGGTCTGACAGGACCTGCCACTGATGAACCTGTGTTGGTTGCCCCTAAGCATGAAATCCTCTGCTGGCCCCTCATGGATGTGTGCCAGCATAATTTTCTCGAACAGCTTGCCTAGGATCGAAGTAAGACTAACTGGCCTATAGTTTCCCGGGTCCTCCTTCTTCCCCTTTTTGAAGATGGGAACCACATTGGCCCTCTTCCAGTCCTCTGGCACCACACCAGAGCACCATGAGTGCTTGTAAAGCCGTGCCAGGGGTCCTGCAATGACCTCAGCCAATTCCTTTCGTACTCTAGGGTGGCAGAAAAGCACACGAAAAATCAGCTCTGTCGCTAACTTGCCATGATTCTCCGCTCCCCTTCCAGGGGTTCAGTGTTTGTTCATCTTTCCTTTTATCCATGTAATTTCTGGTTCTTAATTAACAATGTTGTCCATCTCGCAGGTGCAGTAAGACTCCTTGCACCACCTGATGACCTCATCATTTTCTGCCGCCTCACCATTGTCATGCTTCAGCTGGACTCTGCCAGCTTTGCCCAGCAACAGATGCCGTCAGCACTCTCCTCACAACCTGGAAAGCCCCTGTTTGGCTTGCTGCATGGCCCTGGCCATGTGCTCGGGAAACCCTGTCCCCTGTGGAAAAACCCCGTGAATATTTTAGCGTGAAAATGTGACCAATTCGGGGCTTGAACTTGTGCTTGTTATCTGGCCTATAAAAGCTAGGGTTGAGTTTCTGCCCAGAGAGAAGCCAGAGCATTCACCGCTCAGTGGGTAGGCCTGGCCAGCTTCCCACAGCTTCTCCTGCCTCCGGAACCACAGGCAAGCGTTTGTGCACTCATACGTATCTCGCATATCAACCATTTGTATCTCGTATAACCGTTTGTTCATCGTCGTTTTCAATCTCGGATTCATTGTTCTGTTTTCCGTTCGTTCGTCCCTCACCCAAACCGGGACAGATCCAAGTGTAACTGCCTGCGCAGCCACATCCACACCGGCGGTGCATAAGTAAGAAATCAAATAAAAATTTTCTGGAACCTTTACGAGTCCACCTCTCCCTCTCGCAGACTAACATCAGGGGATAGAACCCACCAGGGCAACAGTCACAACCTGGCTCGCGCCCCGCACAACCATCAGCATGGTAAGTTTCTTTTTTCACTTCTCTAAGTAATGGGGACCCACAGCTCCCTGTTACAGATATTATTATTGTAAGCACAGATATACTGCAAGTCCAGATTGTCAGTGGACTAATAATACGTAGACCTTGTGTATAAGATGAATGGAATTTTCACGGTGGAAAAATAAATTGAATTACAACTGGAATATTATAGCTATATTTAATCCCCAGAATGTCAAAAATGGCTTTCTCCACCAGTCAATTGAGTAAAAAAGCTTAAACTATATATAATTCATTCTAGTCTAGGAAAACTATATTTTTATTATATAAGTCCTATATTTTTATAGTGATCTCTTGTATCTTGACACACAAAAGAAATAGCTAAGAATCAGGATGGTCAGGATACATTGAGAAACTTTCAAATAAATAAATTGGTATTGATCCTGTGTGTTTCAGTGTATTCAAGGAGACCCGTCCTATCCAAAAATCAAAAGGTTTGGTGTAAACAAGGAACTAAGTTTGGTTATTTCTGTGGGGCAAGAATCCTGTCTCTAACATGCATGTTATTTACCAACAATGTATGTGGCTTGGTAGAAATAATACAAAATAATTAATAAAGAAGTATCCTGATAAAAAAAAAGTTGTACCCTAAGTTTCAGTACAGGATATGACAACTTCATGATGTTCTCTGGTCCCTAATAATGGACAAGTATACAATTTGGCTGCTGCAAATCCCAGGAATAATATAAAGCATATAACATATAAACAACATATAACATGATATGGCATTATGTCCCAATTTAAAAGATATACATTTGATTTCAAGAACCTGTTTAGGTATAAGATGTCATCTGTCTCTCTTTGCAAAAAACTCAACATCTTCAGGAAGATCATGTATCAGGACAGAGGCCAAAGAAAGATGACAATAACATGGTTTCCAAGAAACGCAGACTGGAAGCTCTTCTATTTGAGACTTGAATTTGAGTACTAAAGGTAAAGTTTGCTTGGCTTTCCTTAGTCAATGAGAACTTTTTAAATTAATTCTAAATGTAAGAATGAGAATTGACATTGCACAGCTGGAAGAAATTATTTTATAAACAATCCCATAAAGCCACCTATCTATTTTTTGCAATCCTTTTTAACCACATATTCACTCTGGAGAATATAAACCCTCAGCAAATGTTGTCTGTTAACTGTGCTGTTCCATTTCATGTACAGTGATTATAATGAAGATGGAGATAGCCTTTTCTCCGTGGGTGTATGGGACAGGACTAGAAGCAATGCCCTCACATTGCACTGGAGAAAATTTAAATTGGAGATTAGGAAGAGCTTTCTGACTACGAGGGTGGTGAAGCACTAAAATAAGCCACCTAGAGAAGTTGTGAAATGTCCATCCCTGGAAATTTTTAAAAGCAGGTTAGACAAATATTCGACTGGGGAAGTCCTGCCTTGAGGAGGGAGCTACACTAAATGACCTCACGAGGGCCCTTCCAGCCCGGTTTTTCTATGATCCTTTGATTATGCTGGTCTGCTTCTCGTCCACAGTGCCATTCCCCCCAAATTTGTCTTTCAGTTTGTTTTCCAAGGGAAGGAAAAACAGTTTAAGCCAGTGGTGCTCAACCTTTCAGCCCAGCAATCCAGATAAAGGGCAAGGGGATGGTTCATGAGACATATTTCATGAAGTCCTTTTTCAGATATGTGGGGAGCCGGAGGAAAAGCAAGGGCAATGTTGGACCCCTGCTAAACCAGATGGGGCAACTGACAACTGACGCCCAGGAAAAAGCCAACTTATTAAATAGGTACTTTGCATCAGTCTTTCATCAGTCACACGGGATGCCCATGCCTGCTATGGGACAGGGAAATCTGGGTGAGGGGGATCCCCTACCCTCCATCAATGCTGACCTCGTGAAGGAACACCTTGAGAAGCTGGATACCTTCAAGTCAGCTGGCCCTGACAATCTGCACCCCAGGGTACTCAAGGAGCTGGAGAGCGTCATAGCCCAGCCCCTGGCACGGATCTTTGAAAACTCCTGGAGCTCTGGTGTAGTGCCTGAAGACTGGAAGAAGGCCAATGTGGTGCCGATCTTCAAGAAAGGGAGGAGAGTGGATCCGGCTAACTACAGGCCCATTAGCCTGACTTCTATCCTGGGGAAGATCTTAGAAAAGTTTATTAAGGAGGCCATCCTTGATGGACTGGCCCAGGCTAACATCCTAAGGGATAGCCAGCACGGGTTTGTTGTGGGTAGGTCTTGTTTGACCAATCTCATTTCCTTCTATGACCAGGCGACTAGCAGCCAGAGGGGAAGGAGCCTCCAGGGAGCAAGTGTCCAGTGATGCAGTAACTGCCTGATATGCTGCACCTAGGGCTAATGGGGCTCCATGAGCTCTGCAGGTACCCTTGCCTACTAGCCACTTAGTGCCAGGGATGAAGTTTGATGCTTTTAAAGGGGAAGAGCACACCCTGGTCTTTTGTATTATGTTATAGCCCAGGGGCTTATGTTTGTTTGCTGTTTATAACACTGTTGGCTTGTGAGAGGCTATTGGGGAAGGAGGAGGCCAGGCCCACTACAGTGTGGGGACCCCAGTGCCAGAGAGAGTGTGGCATTTGGGGTGCACAGACCCCAACGCCAGAGAAGGTGCAGCATTTGGGGTGCACAGATCCCTACGCCAGAGAGGGTGCAGCATTTGGGATGCACAGACTCCGGTGCCAAAGAGGGCGCAGCAACAGCAGGGCCTAGACAGGACAACATCGGTGCCATCTGCGAGGCTTGAGGCATGGTAAAGGGGAGGTTGGAGCCATGCATATTTTGCAATGGGACCCACAAGGGGTCTGGGACCCATGGGGGTCAGGGAAGTCCATCAGGACTGTGCCCAAGTAGACTTAAAGGCAGCCTCCCTACTCAGTACAATTACATCAAGATGTGGCGGGCGAAAATAGAGGGTGCCTAGCCAGCCAAATTGGCACAGTCAAGGGGGTTTAGGGGTAAGACAGCCATCCTTGAGGACACCATCCCGTAACAGTATCTAATCATCAGAAGACAGAGGATCAAGTTCCGCCTTCTAATAGGAGTACTGGGGCCAAAAAACCAAACTCTGTTAAGACCTCTTAAATCTCCCTGTGTTACTTTTCTCAGGGTATGCCACACATTCAGTTCTAGCTTCTGTTGTTTACAAATATCACTACATTTGTAGTGTACAAATTTAAATGCCTCTTCCATTTTGCCAGAAAGCAAAATGCTTAACATGCCCTTCTACTTCAGCTATGTCTCTGATTGCCTATTATATATTAATTATTAGATCAAAGACCTGCTAAATGACAGCTTTATAATTTATTTTAATAAGATGTGTTGTGTATCTGTGCACATCGTTTTAAAATAGAATTGTAAAAGGCCCCAGGCAATAATTTTTAATTTATTTTATTGAAATGAAATTTACACAAACACTCTAGCAGATAAGCAAAACTACAAAGCCTTCAAACCCGTAAGTCCTAATAGGCAAGTTATTTCAGAATACCAAAAATAATCAGAATATCAAATTTATACTGGAACCAGAAAACACATTTATCTACTTGTATTGCTATGCATTCAGTATATATTGTACTTAAATTTTATTTCCAATATAAATTTTATACTGATATGCAATCTCTATTCTATTTACCTATTTTACTTGTTCAAAAGATCTTATCTATGCAGGTAAGACTCAGTCCTGCAAGGTACTCAGTGTCGTGAATGAGTGCTAAGTACAACCAAGCCTTTAAGCATATGCTTAACTTTAAACATAGGAATATTCCAATGAAAATAATCTTCTTGACTGAGATTATTATAATCCCAATGGGATCACTGACAACCTTAAATTTCAATGCATGCTTAATTAACTGTTCTGCAGATCCGTCTTAGAACCTATGTTTCCCTTCATGATTCCTACTCCCTGGGTCAAAGAATTTCCTCTGACTGGTACCAGCACAGGGTTTAAACATTTGCTTTTAGTCATATTTAGAGCCAGCAGATACATCAGCAGGAGAGACTTCCAGCAGGAGTTGTAAATAACAAGTAATTTTACCAACAAAACCAAAATATAATTTAAAATGTACAAAAGGCAGGTAAATAAGAAGGTTTCCCAGCATAAAAATAAAAGAATATATATACTGTACCTTTGGAGACCAGATTATAGGAGCTAAAACTAAGAATAAAGAAATTGCCACCACCACAAGTGCTATTGGTAGAAACACCTGCAAGAAACATACAAAAACTGTTTGAGGAAGTATTATTTGCAATAAATATAAAATGCGTGTTGCCATAATATAAGCACAGTTACTTGTGCTGTCACTACTTCCTATTGTGCCTAGCAGTGTATCAACAAAAGTCAGTGACCTAAAGTTTAATCTAACAAGGAAGACATTGCCAATGTGGCTGACTTATATCATCTCATGGTTTCCCTATACTCTCCCATCTCTCTGTAACTCTCTCTTGTCTTCTATATAGACAGTACCATACCTGGGCTCCTGGCAGTCCCAGGTGAACTTTTAGTACTTTTAGAACTTTTGGTGGGCCCCCCTCCACCAAATAATGATAATAATAATCGGACTGTGACAGGAGTCCTACTCTCGGAGCCCCTCTGGAAGTGTGGCTCCACCCTCCTGCAATGGGCCAACCACCTGCTTACTTGCCTGCCATGCCTTGATCTTATTTTTGATTAATAGATGATTGTAAACAGCGGGAGGCTACCCATTTCTACATGCCCCAATGACAGGGGGTGCTGCCTGTGGCTCCTTTTCCTCCCCTACACCACAGCCCAAGCCTCGCAGGTGGTGCTGGTGTGATCTGACTTGGGCCCTGTTGTGTCTTGGCCCTCCATTTGCTCTCAGGGCTTCTCGCCGCCCCTCCTCACTCTCTCTCGGGGCTCCTCACTTCCCCTCCTCTCTCCCTGGGCTCCCCGCTGCCCCTCCTCACTCTCAGGGCTCCCCACTGCCCCTCCTCACTCTCGGGGCTCCTTGCTGCCCCTCTTCACTCTTGGGGCTGGGCCAATGCACCCCGCAAAATACTGCACCTTCTCCGGTGCCAGGAACCCCCCACACTACTGGGAAGTCCCTATGAGGCCTTCTTCAACCCTTAATAGCCTCACCTGGTCCTCCGGTAAAATAGTGAGCATAAAACACAAAGCCCCTGGGCTACAACATAAAAGCTAGGCCATCCTGGTCAGAAGAAAACAATAGTACCTCCCTACCTGAGACAGCGAGCACACCAATCCCCTCAGCAGGACCTAGGGAATGTTCCCGCCATCCGGGTTCACCTCTTTGTGCTGGCCAAGTTCCTCCACACTCGGCTGCCAGAGGGAAACTGTCCTCCTGGCCTCCTGCCGGGGCTTAAGAAGGGCCAGACTCTGCCCCTTCCTGTCTCTATGTTTACCCTGGTTGCCCTAGCAACCAGCACCTGCGCAGTCCTAGTGACTGGCAGCTGAGCTTCCCTCTTTCTGCCACCAGGGGTCTCCCCCAAGCCATTTCTACTCTCAGTTGCAGGGCACCTACAAGCTCTGTGACATGGACAATGGAAAAAAATACCATTTTTGGGCCCCCTTTCTGTCCAGGCACCTGGTTCGCCCATGCCTTTGTCCATCACTGTACATAGACTGGAAGCTGTTTGGGGCAGGGACCATCTTTTGTTCTGTGTTTGTGAGATGGGAGTACAGGAAGGGTGGTTATTTCTCAAAGGAAAGATCCTTATTGCACAGAAGTGGATTATCCCACTGCATACCAAGGTGGGTAAAAGGGCCAAGAAACCCTCTTGCCTGAACAGGGAAATCCAGGAAAGCCTAGGGGTGAAAAAAGGCACACAAACTGTGGAAGCAGGGGGTAGCCACCAAAGAGGAATATACCTACTTGGCTCATACTTGAAAGGAATAAGTTAGAAAGGCCAAAGCAACAAGGAAACTCAGGCTGGCAACAACAATAATTGTTTACTATTCTTAAATCGGAGCCTGATTAAGCTTTAACCATCTTAATGTGCTGTAACAAGCGCAATTTCTTATTATTTTTAAAAAATTCTTTCCCTTTTTGCTGTTTGAAAGACCTATCCAAATAACATGCAAGAGTGGCTGTACAGGGGAAAAATAAAACTAACACATAAAGTACTGTAAAGTGAACCAAGTAAATGCAATGAAAAAAATCCAGGATTTTCCCCCTCCTAATCTCTGTAATTTGTTGTAATATCAGTACTTACTTGAAAAGATGTATAAAAATATTCAAAAAGAAATGTAACTTAAAGGGGATTCCTTTTAATTAAGCATTTTCTTCCATGGACAACAACATTTAGAATGACAAATAAAGGGGGCTTCTTGAATTTTGAGAGACATAATAAGATAGAGCAGCTTTGGAGTATCAAGGAATGAACCATCAGGCTATCATGCCTCCTGAAGCAAAGGATTGAAACCTCTAACAGAGGAGAGGGAAAGGAAGATGCATTCACTGACTCTCCAGCTCTCTACAGTGGAAGGCTGGAACCATAAAGAACGAAGGGGCAACATGCTTTAAAATAATGCATTATTTTCCTGGTAACTAAATGGAGAAAGCATTTACTAACGCTTCGCCAAGTATAAATGTGATCATGTTGAGCCAGCTATGCCTTTTGTGTTAAATACTTAATCTCTACTTTTTATTAAATCTTGGTTTATTAATCTTCTCTAAGTTAAAAATTTCACCGAGTCCCATCTCTGAAGACAACAGCACACAAGCAACCCCACAGAGAGGGACTTAAGGAAAAATATTTCTAGGACCTGTGTGTTGTGGTAGTGTTGGAATGTTGGTCCAGAAAAACTGCAAGGGCAAGGATTTTTGTGAGTGATATCTTTTATTGGACCAACTGTATAGTTGGGAGGGTCATAAACAAGATTTTGGGTACCACTTTAGCCTTCCTCAGAAAGCTTGTCTATGTTGTATCCAGTAAAAGATATCACCCACAGAAATCCTTGCTTCTCGCATTTCTAGAACCTAGGCATTTTGTACTCATCTCAGTCAGTTAGAAAGGACTTGGATAGAAGGCTCTGCCTTACTATATTCTGTGCAGTAAGTTAAAAAATGTATATACCATATTTTCGCACATACCATACACCCCTAATTGGACATAAACTTGTTTTTGGGAAAGCAGAATGAAGGGGGAATGCTTTTTTCCAGTGATGGCTGCATAAAGGAGGGGCAGATCTTAATCTTCAGTGTACTTACCTTCCTTTTCCTGCTTACCAAAAGCTGAAACCCTAGGTGCTGCTGCAGATTTGTTTCCATGAGTAGATCCATGATATTGAAAAGAGCTAAGGAGTCCCCAGGGCTCTAAAATAGGAGAAGAGGGACCAGAAGCAGCTAGCAAGCAATAAAAATTACCCAAAGAAAGGTTAGCTTGATTAGTGGAACATCACAGCCATAAAAAGGAGAGAAAATTGGTAACAACTGTGGCATGAAAAGCAATGAGCCATTAAGCCAACTGACTCCCTCAGGTACCTGAATAAAATGCCACTGCTTCTGCCTGGAGGAGCAGGAATCAAAGCAGGGTCCTTCTATTCCAGGCAGAAAAATCAGCTTCCTGCTTCAGACACATGCCAGGTGAAGATGGTGGGGACTCATTTTTTTAGGAAAAGGTGTGTATGGCATGTAAGTAAGTATAGTACATGGCTAATTCACAAGAAAGAGAGAGAGATCAAGGTAGCTTACAAGTAGTGGGATGAAAGTGACTCATTAGTTCATGGCATACACACGGCACATCCAGACAAGCATGGTTGTACATTATGTGGGGCTGCAAACATGTTTGTAGCACCACATACCGCACAGTCCAGAGTTCTCCATGCTGCAAGGGCACACTGCCCAAGCATGTGCTGCTCCATTTTTTTCCCTATGGTTTTTTTTTGACCCCTGGATATCTTAACAATAATAATATTATAATAATAATAATAACCTGAGAAAGTCCTAATAGAATTTCAAATTCTAGTGTTGTTCTATATATATATATATATATATATGTTTGGATGCCCCCATTGGGCTTCATATAGATGATCACAGGTTGCCTTCAAGCGTTCATCTAACACCATCCAAAGGGTGTGTCTCCAGAACTTCTATGTCGGGTTGCGCTCCACCCTGAGGGGTGCCCTGACAGTTGCCTGCTACAGTTCGATTCTTTATGTTCCC
The DNA here is from genome assembly GCF_052110815.1 of Crocodylus siamensis. Taxonomy (NCBI): domain Eukaryota; kingdom Metazoa; phylum Chordata; order Crocodylia; family Crocodylidae; genus Crocodylus; species Crocodylus siamensis. Next base: position 211,118,752 of record NC_143397.1, read on the forward strand.
GTAGTGGGGGTCCCTCCTGAGGTTCCTCACTATTCTTGGTATCACCCATCGGAGGCGTTCTTGGGGCTCCACCTCCCCTACCCCCAAGTGCCAACTTTCCGGGCTGCTGGATGGTGGATCTTCGGCCTGTTCCTTGGCTCACCTATTCCTGACGACCACAGGGCGTACAATTATCTCCACCTTCATACTCGCCCCTCCACTGAGGCTCTTGCCCAATCTGGCCTCAATCTTTCTCCATGGCCTGAACCCGTAGAGAGTCTTTCCTGGGTCGCCCCCCATGCAGCCTCCAAGATAGAGTAGGTCAGAGAAAGAAAAGAAGAAGAAGAAAAAAAAGATAATGAAAGGGTCTGGATTTAGGCTCCTGCCCATCTCACTCATGGGTCCACCATCTTAGACTTTCTCTGGTCCCTTGATGTCATCCCTTTTTTCCTTGGCTGTCCTGCTGATCAAGGTGGTGGGCTCCACCAGCGTGGCAAGAGCCCCTCTCAAGGGATCTCTGTCTTGCCCCTAGTGGGGCTGTCAGCCTGTCTGGGATGTTGGCTGTGGAGCACCCTCACTCTTCAGCATCCCTGCCACCTCTCCCACCATTTCCCTACCACCAGCTTTTAAATCCGCAGGGCAGCAGTTTTTTATGACGTCATCTACCGGTACCACCACTAGCCGGCAATAAAATGCAGCTGATATACCATGCCGGTGGCCCTCCTCAGCACAGCTCGCTCTTCCCTGTGGGAGGTAAGCATTTATTTTTTTCAGGGCTCTTTCCCCCTTTCCTTGGGCAAGTTGCCTCTGCATTGGGTCCTGCCGCGGGAAGCCATTCCCCAGCCTGTAGGTATGGTGCCGGTTGTTCCTCTCCAGGTGCATCACCTTGCACTTGTCGGTGTTGAATCCCATCCTATTCTCATGTACCCACCCCTGTAACCTGTCTAGGTCCGATTGCAGCCTATCTCTCCCTTCTAGAGTGCCCACATCCCCCCACATCTTAGTATCATCAGCAAATTTGAACAGGGTGCGATTTACCTCCTCCTCCAAGTCACTGATAAAGATGTTTGTGAGGGAGGAAAGGAGCCAATAGGCTCCGAGTCTCCCTGCCCCGACGCAGTTAGGCTAGCCCCACATGCACAGGCCCAACACGCCGGGCGGAAACTCACCTCTTTCAGGTGCCTGGAGGAGGGAAGACCCAGAACAAGCAGTGCCAGTATAAAGGAAGCGCCAGAGCCAGACAGCAGCACGGCAGGACTGGAAGGAGACGGAGGAAAAGCCGCTGCTGGAGAGAGCTCCTGGGCGCAGATGCGAGCCACCCGCGGAGGCTGCAGGACCTTCTGGGGTAAGGGCAAGCCCTAGCGGGGTTGGTGAGTCCAGGTAATTGGCCGGACGTTGCTATGGACTGCTTAACACCGCCAGGAGCGGCTGGCACCCAGCAGAGGGCCGGATACCGTATAAACTGTAAGAGGGGAGCACCCCGGCAGGACCGGTGCTCCGGCAGTGTGGGACAGCATTGCCCCAAGGATCCCTAATCAGGGCGGAGGAGCACCCGGAAGGGAAAGAAGTGGGGTCTTAACCCCGCATCATCCACGGGAACGTTGGCACGTCTGCTGGGAGGAGGCAGACTTCCCTCAAAGGGGGAATCCCTGGTTGTGACTGTCAAGTTAATCTGCGTCTACTATGCGGAAGCTTGGACTGGCATCTTGACGTGGACGGCCTAGACAGGCGGTCACGTATCCCGGTGGAATGGGCGAGGGTGTAGAGGTGGAGCCCTCAGCGACGAGGGACCCTGAGCCGGCGAAGAGTCTCACTTCTGGACTGGCACGCACCAGATAATCCAAACTGGACCGGTTCAACATCAAAGTTGTGGCAGGCGAGCCGGATGCGTGCAAAGTACAGGAGCGACCCTCAGCAAATGGGAAGCAGTCCCTGAGTGGGATGATGCCCCCTAGTTTCGACCGTCCCCCCCCCACAATGTTGAACAGTGCGGGCCCAAGGATCGAGCCCTGCGGAACCTCACTGCCCACATCCCTCCTAGTCAAAAATGACCCATCCACCACCACTCTCTGGGTGCAGCCCTCCAGCCAGTTGGCGACCCATTTGACTTGTGTGGGTGTCGACACCACAGTCCCCCAGTTTCTTAAGAACAGGGTGAGAAACAGTGTTGAAGGCCTTCCAAAAGTCCAGGAAGACTATGTCCACTGCTACCTCTGCATCTAAGGATTTGGTGATCTGGTCATAGAAGGCCACCAGGTTGGTCTGACAGGACCTGCCGCTAATGAACCCGTGTTGGCTGCCCCTAAGCATAATATCCCCTGCTGGCCCCTCGTGGATATGCACCAGAATAATTTTCTCAAAAAGCTTGCCCAGGATTGAGGTAAGACTAACTTGGCCTATAGTTTCCTGGGTCCTCCTTCCTCCCCTTTTTGAAGATGGGAACCACATTGGCCCTCTTCCAGTCCTCTGGCACCACACCAGAGCACCACAAGTACTTGTAAAGCTGTGCCAGGGGTCCTGCAATGACCTCAGCCAATTCCCTCAGTACTCTGGGGTGGAGATCGTCTGCACCAGCTGATTTGAATACATCCAGTCCTTCCAGAAGTTCCCTAACTAGTTCCTCACTAATCCTTGGCCTAGATGCACCTCCCATGGGGTCTAAGAAGGGGGGAATGACTGTTCCAGTCCCTGCTCAGGAAAATGGAGGCAAAGAAATCGTTAAATATGTTGGTTTTGTCGTCTGGTATGATGACCAAATTTCCTAGCGTGTCCTGCAAGGACCCCACATTACCCAGAACCTTCTTTTTGCCCCCTATGTATTTAAAAAAGGACTTCTTCTTGTCCTTGATCCGGGAAGCTAGTCCCAGTTCCATTTCTGCCTTGGCCTTCCTGACTGCCCCCCTACATCCCTGAGCAACCGCAGTATAATCTTCCCTGGTGATGGCCCCTCCCTTCCATTGGGTGTGCGCCTCCCTTTTAGCTAGGAGACATTCCTGGATGCTTTTGGTGAGCCATGGAGACTTTTGCGCCCTCCTTCCCCCTTTGATCCGTGTTGGGATTACCTCCCTTTGGGCTTGGAGGATTGTCTCCTTAAGGAGCTACCACTCTCCTTGGACACCTGGCTCCCCTCCCCTCCGGGACCTCAGTGCTTCCCCAACTATTCTCCTTAGCTCATTGAAGTCTGCCCTCCTGAAATCTAGGGCTGTTGCCTTGCTGTAGGCCTTTGCCACCTTGTGCTGGAGGCTGAATTCCAGCAGGTGATGATCGCTGTCGCCCAGGTGGTTGAGTACCCTCAGCCTCCTCACCAGGTCATCACCTGTGGCCAGCACCAGGTCCAACAAGGCATCTCACCTGGTGGGGCTGTGCACCTCCTGGGTTAGACGGAGGTCCTGCGTTGTGGCTGGGAACCTACATGAGTGGTCAGACCTGGCTGACTGCTCTTCCTAGAAGATGTCTGGAAAGTTCAGGTCACCCATGATGACCACATCCTTTGACCTAACTACCTCCGTGAGCTGACTTAAGAATTCCTGGTCTAGCTCTTCCCCTTGGTTGGGAGGTCTGTAGTAGACCCCCACCATTAAGTCTCTTTCCCCGTGACTGCCTTGTATTCTAACCCAGAGCACTTCAGAGTGCCCCTCCTCTGACTCTTTGCTAATTGATGAGGATGTGTATTCTTCCTTAATGTAGAGCACCACACCCCCACCTTTCCTCCCTGTCCTATCCCTCCTGTACAGCCTATAGTTTTATTCCCCTGGGACATTGGAAAAAAAATTACTTTTGTCTGGAGCACAGTTTCAAGCTAGAAATAACCAGTTCATAGACTGCCCCTTTTAAAACATTAACTATTTTTCACATTTTCTATGCTGATCTTTGTTACTTTTAATTTGTTTAATGTTTGACTTATGAGAAAGAACTAAACATATAGAGAATGTTAAAGAATAGAAACTCATAACATGAAGCTTAATCCTGCAAAACATTTGGGTAATCATTAGACTAGCTTCAATGTTCAGGGCTGGATAAACTCCCATTAACATTGCTTACTCCAAAGCTATTATGGAATCTTGTCATGATAATTGCTCTTATTAATGAATGACATATGTGGCACCATATATTAAGTAAATAATTGAATATATTACTAAACAATGGAAGGATTTTAAATGCTTAGAAACAGTATTATAAAAAGGGCACAGAAAAGTGTTTATACTATTTCCTTTACTCTTTTCCTTTATTCTCTACTAAGAACTGTGTTGCTAGGGAAATAGCTCTGGTTCATTATCAAATAGATATATTTTTAAAGATTTTATTTTAAATGTAATGATTTGTCCATGCACTAATAGAAAAATAACCTTTAATAAGATAATGGTCTGCACTTGTGTGGCTGAAGCACTCGGTCTTTCCTATGTGATAAAAGCATTTCCTCCACCCCAGCCCACTACGAGTAACACCCTCTTACATATAACTGCAATGACGTTAAAAGAGGGGATAATCAGCATTTCAGGTGTGAAAGTTCTGTATTCACGATAGATTTAAATTAGAAGCTTTGCTTTCTGTTTCAATCCAAATTTAAATATGTTTGGTTCCAGAGACATCAAATATAGTTATAGTATTAAAGCAAACAAGTTCCATGTATGAAGGCAACCCACTTTTACCAATGGAATCTAATAAGATCCTTGTAAATAGCTAGGATTTTAAGACCAATGTCTTTATAAATATTATTTTCACAGGGAGACTAGTTATATCAGGGGTAGGCAATTATTTTGGCTAGAGAGCCACTTTATGAGTTTTGGTGTCCTCTTGAAAGACAAATCTCTCCTTCCTCCTCCCCAGAGCTGTAGCAGACCCCAATCCTCTCTTTCCCTCTCTCTCTTTCCTCCTCCCTCCTTCTCTTCCCCCTGCCCAGAGCTGTAGCATGCCCTAATCTGCAGCCATGGCCTCCTGGCCCCATCCACAGCTTATGTCACCACCTACCCGGCATGGTAGAAGCAGCCTCAGGTGGGCACCGGCATCAACTGAGTACACATCCAGCATGTTCAGATCAGGATCAGGGTGTCCACCCTGGTCCACAGCTGATGCCTCCCCATCAGCACTGAGCAGAAGCAGTCCCACCCATCTAGCACAGTGGAAACTGTCCCACCTGCCTGCCAGGCAACATGTGGCAGGATAAATACAATCAGTTGTTAGACTGGATCATATTTTGCCCACCTAAGTTATGTTAATATTGCCTGAATAATGTGAGAAAGGCTGCTAAAAATATATTTTTTTAAAATAGCAACCTGCCATGTAATTGAGGGACCACCAACCACCATATGCATATAATCCTTGGAAAAAAGCTTCTGCAATCTATGATGCATCAGGAACTTCTGAACTAAACGCATTCTTAAACCTTGCTAATTCTCCTTTCTTCCTCTAACCAGCAGGACAATGTCATTTATGGCAATTACAGATAAAGCCACCATTTTCAACAGTGTGAAAACAATCTGCATCCAAGTAGCCATTTTGATGTTGCGCCCATTCAGAATCCCCAGACACCAAAGAACAGCCAAACCCAAGCATTTTTTAGCAGCTCTGGTGCAGGACAGGCACCAAAGATTGGGTGGCATATTCTGCAAAAAAACAGGGGTTGAGCAGCATTTGATGCTGGCTTTGTAAACATCGCTGTCCAGATAAAGATAAAAGCAGGTGGAGATCCCAGTGCTCTCTTTATGTGAATGTATTCTCCAGAGAATAGTAGTGTAGTCCCCAGCTCTGCATAACAGAGGGAACCCATCAGAGATATTACTCCACTTGCAGTCCATATGCATAGCACAACACCCACATTAAGTAAAGAATACTGTAGCATTCCCGTAGGAGACACAAGGATCCCTGAACCAACTATGGTGCCAATTATAAAACTCATCCCATCAAAATATCCTATTGTCCTTTTGAGTTGCATCCCATCATTTTCATTTCTTTTCTCTTCTTTGAGATGGTCACGACTTCCTTTTCCCATTTTCTCAATCTTTTCTCAGTTAAGGTTTTAAAACTGTATAGGTTTGGGAATGCTCCTTTGCCTCGCTTGTTGTTATTAGGAAATGGTCATGATCCTACTTGGCAGTGAAAAGCTATCTTGGTGAATCTTGGCTTAGTCACTCTAAAGAAAAAGCTTATTCTGTTTTTTTGATGTGTTAATCATATGACGATTGTCAGCGTGTGTGGAATACCTCCTCTATCCTCATGTTTCCCACCTGCCATGACTTAGATCTTAAAGAAATTAAATTGGGAGGAAGTGATTACCAAAGGAAGTATCTGCTGGAAGTACCACGCTGAAATAACTTGGGTTTTCTCCTTTCTGCTTTTATTCAGTGGTTTGCCAGTTTTACAGGGAATTCCCCTCTTAGAGGAGAGGGGAATCACAGTCCTAAGGTCTCCGCTGGGTGACCCTCTGTATTTGGCAGAGGATCTCCGGCCCCTTACTTGAGACAGCAAGTGAAGTAGTGTGCTTACTTGCTTGTAGCGGCGGTGCAGAATCAATGTCCACAAAGTCCCTTCCACATCCCCTGCCCTGCAAAGGGAGTCTCCAGGCTTCTCAGTCATGCCTGAGTCCTAGCCCGCTCCCCCTGTAACTGACAGAGAATAAAAAGAAAAAAAAGAAAAGTTTCCTTTTGTTCTATTAAGCCACTAATTGACTAATTAGCAGCTTGTTACAACCACCGCTTCTTTCCTTTTATCCAGCGGCTTCAGTGAGCAGGCTCTGCAGCTCTCCCGCTGTTGGGGCTTGCTTTCTCAGCCCTTAGTGTCCCTTTTCCTGGAGTTCTGGAAGTCACCCAGACTCTTCAGGGATCTGGGCAGGGTCTTCCCTCCTACTGCCCCTCCAGGTCAACCGAGCATCCCCAATTCTTAATGCCAAGCACGGCTCTAGCCCGTGGCCCGGCTCCGCTTCTCCCCGCACTCACCGTCACTCCAGTGGACTCAAGGTAAGATCAGATGAGATCTGGATCCGGAGATCCCTCTAATCCAGCACCAGGGTCCCTCTCACAGCTCCCCTCTCTCTCTCTTTCTTCTGTGGTGCCCGAAGGCACCTTTCCTCATCTTCCTCTCCTTTTTATCCTTCTGGGTTTAGGTGCCACTGGCACCTGAGGGCCGGGGCCCATCCTTCTCATGGTGTCATTATTTCCAGCTGCCCCCTTTTCCTTAACAACAGGGTCTCAAGGAGAACCCTGTTACAAAGATGATTAACTAAGTCCTACAAGAAATGCTGGCTGCTCTTCATGTAGCATATAGCTATTCATGTACGTAAGGGAGCTTCCCACCACGTCCAGAGTCGCCTCACCTCCCAGCTGGAACAGTAGTGTTTCGTTGTAATACATTTCCTGCCATGCCTTCGATGTTACGAAAGATATGCCTGGACACTACTGAAAGGCAACTGAAAATGGTTATGGACTCAGAATGTCTGCAGCTCTTTGCAGTACTCCACCATCTCTATACCCTGTTCTCACCTGATATTCTGGGCACTGTTGATTGCCTCTAAGGTTTGTTACTATCTTTACTTGAAGAATCTTGACTAAGGTCCTTGCCTAAGTGGCTGTTTGCCCTGTTCTTCCCTGCATGGGTCCCAAGACAGCTACTTCTTTCTCTGGTTCTCCCCTCGTCACCCTTGTGTGACTGGGGTCCTCTCTCTCTTTTCTTCTTCCCCATCTGGGACAGTAAGGTCACCTTCACTTTCCTCGTCTTTTAGGTCCCCAGAGTGGTTCTCTTCATGCCCCAGAATCAGATTCACCAGTTGCTCAAGCTTCTTCATCAGCTCCCATTCTCAGCTGGACCTCATCTGGTAAGTAGCAGGGTCAGAGCTTACCCTTTGGTCCTCTACTTGTTCACCTTCACCTGCTTGATCTCTCTCCTCTCCTCTTTCTTTCTTTTTCTGCCTCTCTCAGGATGCTCCCTCAGCGTCCCTTAAATCTCCCTCTCTTCAGCTGGGTCCCCTGTGGCAGTTCCCTATTGGCTGCCTGCCCGACCCAGCTGTTCCTTCTTTGCTCGCTGGTGTAGTAGTTCTTTCTTTCTCTTCATTTTCTCACACTTTTCCTTTCCCTCTGTGCTTGGATTCTGGTGGCTGGGTCTGCCACAGCAGCCTTTGATATGCTGTGGCCCCAGCTGGCTTCTCCACTTTCCCGGATCACGTTGGGGTTTGCCATGGCTCATCCAGCTTCAGGAGGTAAGTTTCCCTCCTTTAGCCCTTCCTGATTCTGTCTGTGGCAGGGTGCTTCAGGCACCTGGTCACAACGTAATATACTTGAGTTAACTGTGTAGTCATGGCAGCTAAGATCTCAGTGCTGGCAAGCTGTATTAGTACTTTCTAGGATTCCAGGCAGGAACCAACTGTTACTGGTACCCAACAGAAAAGCTACCTAACAGAAAGCTAGCTGAGGAGGACTACATAAGCTGCAGTCATTCTCTATGTGACTACAGTGTAGACATATCCATAGAGAAGTAAACTAAGTTATTGTCTCATGCGTGAAGTACATATGAAATAATATGAAACTCTATTAAATGATGTAATTAAGTTGGCCTGTACGTCTTTAATCCAACTCCCTTCAGCGTATGCATTATGACATCATTATTAATTGCATGATCACACACTATTATTTCTACATCTAGTGCACGGATGGACAGTTCCCAGTACTGACTTAAGGCACAGCTGTCCCAGCTGCCTGCGGAGGGTTCAGGATTGAGAGTATGGTTGGGGGTAGAAAGGTAAGAAAGGTTTATTGACTTAACGAAAACACAACTACGCGTAGTAACAAGACAATGACAGACAAGAATAATTCATGTCAGCAAATTATCGGCAGTCCCCTCCAATGCCTGATGTACAAGTTTCTCTTTCCACAAAGCTCAGTGAAGTCAGGCATCCTTGATCAGTGCTGTCCAAGAGGTACTGGGAAGGACCCTGGTATTCAGTCCTTGGGCTCCTCAAGATCCACAGGCCCACTGATCCAGGTCAACAGCTAATCAATCCCTTTCACAGAGCTGTATCTTCCTTCTAAATGATTTCCAGATATTTCAGCCAATTTATAACTTCTGAACTGTGCTGATAACTTACAGCCACTCAGATTCTTTTTACTTCAAGTGTCCTTAGACTGACCAATAGCAGTACAAGCCTTGCATTGTTTTGATAAGGTTAATTTTAACTACGCCATAGGGCCTTACTACTTCAAGGCTTTGCTAAATTTACTAGGCCTTACTTTATACAAGGGCTTACTACATCTTAAACTTTAATTAGGCTCTTAGCAACAATATATAGCTTAATATTTAAACAGATACAGAAAAACACTTTGTCTAATCTTCATAGAGCCTTCAGCCAGCACCTTTATCACACAGACATAATTTTCAGCTGTCACACACAGCAACCTTGATTCTGACATTTCCTAACCTTTGACTCCTTGAGGTTGAGGGTGATTGTCCTCCATGATTGTCTTATGTCTGAAGATGATGGATGAGACCTATCCAAAATTGATAGATTCTGTTGCAGCTGAGGCACATGTTTCCATGTGAGGTGAATGACTACAGGTTGTTTATTTGGTCCATGACACACTGTTTCTGCTATTCCTGCTTTTCCATCTCCTGTTGTTATCATAATGTTTCATAGTAGTAAGATTCTTGCAGCAGACTCTTCCTCCATTTGGGGTAGTCCTGGATGATAACCTCCCATGAGTTGAAGTGAATGTTGCATATTTTTAAGTTGGCCTTGAGGACATCCTTGAAATGCTTTCTCTGCCATCCTCTTGAGCACATGCCTTGACTGACCTGGTCGAATAAAACTTGCTTTGGGAACCTGAAGTTGGACATCCAGATGATGTGGACAGCCCAGCAAAGTTGATGTTGGATGATCATTGCCTTCATGCTTCTGGTGTTTTCTTGCAAGAGGACACTAACTTTGGTACGTCTGTCTTCTCAATGTATTTGAAGGATTGTCTGCAGGCAGTGTTGATGGTACTTCTCCTGTATGTTGTCCACATTTCAGCTCTGTACAATAAGCTGGGGATCATGACTGCTGGATAAACCATGAGTTTAGGATCTGATGTTGAAATCTTTGAAAACCCATTTCCTCAGATGTCAAAAGGCTGCACTTAGACATTTGAGGCCATATTGTATTTCTTCATCACCAGCCTTCTGTGAGAGATGTCTTCTGAGGCACGCAAAATATTCAACATTCAAAATATTCAAGATTCTCCAGAGTCTCACCATGAATCTGAATTACCAAAGCTGGGGACAGCTTATTAACAGTTTTTTGATGAAGGACCTTGGTCTTTTGAATGTTAGGCATCAGTCTCATTTTCTTGTATGCCTTAGTAAAGGTGCTGAAAATTGTCTGAAGGTCTGCTTCTGAGAAAGCACACACTATAGCATCATCAGCATACTGGAGCTCAATCATAGAATCATAGAAGTAGGGTCGGAAGGGACCTTGTAGATCTTCAAGTCTGACCCCCTGCCTGGGCAGGAGAAAAAACTAGGCTCTAATGATTCAAACCAGGTAGGCATCAAGCCTCCTCTTAAAGACCCCCAGGGTAGGAGCAGCACCACTTCCCTTGGAAGTTGGTTCCAGATCCTAGCCGCCCTGACTGTGAAGTAGTTCTTACAGATGTCTAATCTAAACCTACTCTCCAACAACTTAGGGCCATTATTCCTTGTTATGCCAGGGGGCGCTAGGGGAAACAATGCCTTTCCCAAACCCTTCTGGTCCCCCATAGTGAGTTTATAGATGGTGCCAAAGGCCTTGCTGAAATCCAGAAAGACTATATCCACGGCGACACCTGCATCCAATGCTTTTGTGACCTGATCATAAAAGGCAATCAGGTCTGACATGACCTGCCCCTAATGAAACCGTGCTGGTTGCCCTTGAGCATCATCCCTGAGGTCGGCCCATCGCAGATGTGCTCCATGATGTTCTTCTCAAAGAGTTTCCCTAGGATTGAGGTAAGACTGACAGGCCTATAGTTGCCCGGGTCCTCCCTCCTCCCTTTTTTAAAGATGGGGACCATGTTGGCTATCTTCCAAGCATCTGGCACTTGGCCCAAGCACCACGAGCGCTCATAAGGCCGTGCCAAGGGCCCTGCAATAACCCCTGCTGGCTCCCTCAACACCCTGGAGGGTGGACCCACCGATTTGAACACGTCCAGCCCCTCCAGAAGCTCTCTAACCCAGTCCTCCCGAACCTGAGGTCTGGAGGCATTCCCCTCGAGTCCGTCTTGCATCACAGTGGGGAAGTCCCGGTCCCAAATCTACAACTGAACTCCAACTAGCTTCAAGCATCAAGGACAACAAAAAGTCCTTTTTCAGATATGTGGGGAGCCGGAGGAAAAGCAGGGGCAATGTTGGACCCCTGCTAAACCAGACGGGGCAACTGACAACTGACACCCAGGAAAAAGCCAACCTATTAAATAGGTACTTTGCGTCAGTCTTTCATCAGTCCCATGGAACACCCATGCCTGCTATGGGACAGGGAGATCCGGGTGATGGGGATCCCCTACCCTCCATAAATGCTGACCTCGTGAAGGAACACCTTGAGAAGCTGGATACCTTCAAGTCAGCTGGCCCTGACAATCTACACCCCAGGATACCCAAGGAGCTGGAGAGCGTCATAGCCCAGCCCCTGGCACGGATCTTTGAGAACTCCTGGCGCGCTGGTGTAGTGCCCGAAGACTGGAAGAAGGCCAATGTGGTGCTGATCTTCAAGAAAGGGAGGAGAGTGGATCCGGCTAACTACAGGCCCATTAGCCTGACTTCTATCCTAGGGAAGATCTTAGAAAAGTTTATTAAGGAGGCCATCCTTGAGAGACTGGCCCAGGCTAACATTCTAAGGGATAGCCAGCACGGGTTTGTTGCGGGTAGGTCTTGTTTGACCAATCTCATTTCCTTCTATGACCAGGTGACCTATCACCTGGACAAGGGAGAAGAGATTGATGTCATATATCTTGACTTCAAAAAAGCCTTTGATCTGGTATCCCTCGATCACCTCTTAGCCAAACTGGCCAGTTGTGGCCTTGGCTCCACCACGATCCGCTGGCTGGGAAACTGGCTCCGTGGTCGGACCCAGAGGGTTGTAATCGATGGCAGTCACTCATCATGGTGCCCTGTGACCAGTGGGGTCCCTCAAGGCTCTGTCCTGGGACCCATCCTGTTCAACATCTTCATTAATGATGTGGACATTGGAGTCAGGAGTGGACTGGCCAAGTTCGCCGATGACACCAAACTTTGGGGCAAAGCATCCACGCCAGAAGATAGGCGGGTGATCCAGGCTGACCTGGACAAGCTCAGCAAATGGGTGGACGAGAACCTGATGGTGTTTAACACCGAAAAATGCAAGGTTCTCCACCTTGGGAGGAAAAACCTGCAGCATCCTTATAGGCTTGGCAGTGCTACGTTGGATAGCACTACAGAAGAAAGAGACTTGGGGGTCATCATTGACCACAAGATGAACATGAGCCTGCAATGCGATGCTGCCGCTAGTAAAGCGACCAAAATGCTGGCTTGCATCCATAGATGCTTGTCGAGCAAATCCCAGGACGTCATTCTCCCCTTGTACTCGGCCTTGGTGAGGCCGCAGCTGGAGTACTGCGTCCAGTTTTGGGCTCCACAATTCAAAAAGGATGTGGAGAAACTTGAGAGAGTCCAAAGGAGAGCCACGCGCATGATCAGAGGTCAGGAAAACAGATCTTACGATGACAGGCTGTGAGCCATGGGACTCTTTAGCCTGGAAAAGCGTAGGCTCAGGGGTGATCTGATGGCCACCTATAAGTTTATCAGGGGTGACCACCAGGGGATGACGAGGTCGAACGGTCACAAACTCCTGCAAGACCGTTTCAGGCTGGACATAAGGAAGAATTTCTTTACTGTCCGAGCCCCCAAGGTCTGGAACAGTCTGCCAGCAGAGGTGGTTCAAGCACCTACATTAAACACCTTCAAGAGTAAATTGGATGCTTATCTTGCTGGGATCCTATGACCCCAGCTGACTTCCTGCCCTTTGGGCGGGGGGCTGGACTCGATGATCTCCCGAGGTCCCTTCCAGCCCTAATGTCTATGAAATCTATCCCTGCACAAGAAAACGGAGGTGAAGAATTGGTTAAAGAGGTCTGCTTTCTCCTCTGGCGCAACCACCAGATTGCCCAGAGGATCTTGCAGGGGCCCCACATTTCCCGGTGCTTTCTTCATCCTCCCTATATATTTGAAAATGATTGAGGTCAGGGTGGTTTTGGTTCAGAGTTGGCTGAGATTAAACATATTATCATCTATTCAGTAGTTTAGCTCCACTCTGACTGGAAGCTTGTCAGTGGTCAGATGTAGCATCACAGTAATGAATATTGAGACGAGTCTTGGAGATGCAGCCTTGCTTAACTCTCATCTTAACCTCAAAGGTATCTGTAATAAACCTGTTATTGAGAACCACCACTTGCATACCATTATGGAGCAAGTGAAGAATGGTGATGAATTTTGGTGGGCATCCATACTTCAGAAGGATCCTCCACAGCACCTCTCAGTTGACAGTCTAAGGCTTTCATGAAGTTAAAGGAAGCCACGTAGACTGATTTGTGTTGTTCCTGACATTTTTTCTGAAGCTGCCAAGCAGTAAATATCATGTCAGTTGGGCCGCTTGATGCCCTAAACACACAGTAAGATTCTGGGCAATTGTGACTCTGTTGTTGACAAGATTGTTCCCAATTTCCTCCTGTAACACCAAGTCAGAGACAATCTTGGAATCCCTCCTTGATGAGGTGAGGAAAGCCTTCAAGCAGATGCAGAATGACAAAGCACCTAAAGCTACTGGAACCCCTGCCAGTGTCTTCAAGCAGCCTGGTGAGGAGCTCACATTACAGCTCCATGCCCTCATCTTAAGAATCTGGAATGATGAGGAAATTTCAGACAACCTCAGGAATGCCATGATCATGGCAATCTTCAAGAAAGGATACAAGTTGGAGAGTGGAAATTACAGAAGGATCTCCTTGCTGTCCACCACAGGAAAGATCACTGCAAGAACCATCCTTAACTATCTCTTCCACTTGCTGAAAAGTTCCTCCTGAGAAGGTCTTCAAAATGTTCCTTACAATGGGGGTTGATGACTCCCCTTTCCATTATCAGATCTCCTCCATCCTTAGGTAGGTCTCAAAAGGTTGGTCCCTGAGTGGCTTTGGTTAAGCACTGAAGAAACCATGTATATCATGCAACAGTGAGATGTTGCAACTTCTTTGATTTGTCTTTCCATCTTTTGTTCCTCATACCACAAGTCCTCCTTTGGACCTTTGCCTTGGCTTGTTGGTGACAATTGCTTTTGCTTGGAGTTTATGTCATTCTGCCAAGCACAAAAGGCCTTGCACTTGTGGCTGATCAACTCTTGGATCTTCTGGTCTTTTTCATCAAACCAATTGTGATGTTTCCTGTTAAAGAATCCAAGTGTTTCTTCACAAATGCTGATGACAGTGGATTTACCAGGCACTCCAAGTGCTGCCAACATTTTACCATTGTTGTTCATTGCAATTCTCCATTTTATTGTTGAGGCACTGATGGAAGAAGTCTCACTTGATTGAGGCTTTGAGTTCTTCAACACTGATCTTCCATCAGCATTGCTTCTGCTGCAGCTATCATTTAGGAGCTAGTTGGAATAACATAACTGAGTGGATGAGTCAATGACTGGTCCAATAATAATCAGCTCCTAACATAGCTTGGGTGATATGGATATCTTTGTTATCCTGAGCATAAACAATGACATAGTCAATCAAGTGCCAGTGCTTGGTTTGCGGGTATTGCAATGATGTTTTGTGCCTGTTTTTCTAGTGGAATAGGGTGATGGTGAGTCCACGTGCTCTGCATTTGGTCAAGAGGAGGATCCTGTTGGACTAGATCTTTCCCACTTCTTCCTTACCAATGGTTTAATTCCAGAAGTTCAAGTCCCTTCCAACTCTGGCACTGAAATCTCAAAGAATGAATCTGTCTCTTTCGAGGATGCCAGGAAGGACTTGGTCAAGGTTGGTACTGTCGATGGCAACAAGAGTCAGGGCATACATGCTGATGACAGTGGTGTACTGGCTCCCTGTGAGTTTAAGATGGAGAGTCATGAGGCATTCACTAATTCCGATAGGCCAGGGCACTCACTGAGTTGGTTTATGAGCTCAATCTTGATGGCAAAATCAGCTCCATAAAGCCGTTCTTCTCCTTCCTGATTGCCCTTCCAGAAAAGAGCATAGCTGCCTCCTTGTTCTTTGAGCTACCTATCTCCTGCTCTCTGGGTTTCACTCAGTGCAGTAATGTCAGTGTTGTGTCACATGAGTTCTAGAGCCATAATTGTGGTACAGCACTCTAGGCATTCACTATTAGAATTGTCCACAAAGGTCCTAATTTTCCAGGTCCCTGAACTGAATGTGTCTTCATTGATTTTGACTGCAGTAAAGGTAATCCCACTGGATTCAATTATCCAGTCAGGAAAAAGGTAGTCACTATGTTTAGGGCACCATTTTTAGTTCCCTCCTCATGTGGCATAAGCAGGGTGGATCCTGAAGAGGGCTGTTCAGTCACAGTTACAGCTGATTACCTCATCCAAATCCTAGATAACGTTGTCTAACTGCCACTTTCATGCTAGGTCATAATTAGGAGTTTCCAGACATCACAACTCTGCTGCTGTCATCACTAGCTGGTCACAATAATACTTGAACACTGTGCTGGAAAATCCATTTCCATGGCAGATGCCTGGGCCTGGTTTCTTTTATCGCAGAGAAGCTACTGTACAACAGCTTCTGTAGCAAGAAGCCCCTTTTTCTGCCTGCTCCCCAGTGTAACAAGAAGCCCCGCCTTCTATCATATATTCCCCTCTGGACATAGATAGCAAAGGCCTCTTGCCTGCATTGCTTTCCCCTCTTTGGATATGTCTCTTCTCTTCTACCTTTTCTTCCTTCCTTCTTTCTTCTTTCCCTTTCTCACTATAAGTTATAGAATTATTTGGGTATTTTTGGTATGAGGAATTGTGTTTTATGAGATTACACAGGTGTTCTTATAGGTATAATATGGTATTTTACATTTTTTGTGCATTTTGTATTTCACCTTATTGTATTTTGGTATTTTTATTTATTTGTGTGCCGTAGCATTTCCACCTCTTGTATTTTATATTTTGTACTCTTGTATTTTACACTCTTTACCTTGCAACTAAATGCATTCTATTTTTAAAAGTAAGTTATACCCTGTAACAATTTTTTAAAGTAAGTTATACCCTGTAACAATGCTAGCAAGGGCAGGAATTGAACCTCTGCCTCCCTGTATCGGGTAGGCCCCTGAATGAATGAGTGAATCAGTAATTGAATGTGTAACATGGTAGCTAGATACAATAGCAAGTTAAGAGCAGCAATTGACCCCTACCAAACCACAGATCAACAAGAGGAAGAAATCAATAGGAGCCAATGTAGTGGCCAGGATCTTCCTGAACCTTCATTGTTAAAGGGACAGAAGCCCTGGGTTGAATTAATCAGTCAAAGACCAACTTTGGGGGCTGAATATCACCAGATCAGCCGCTCCCAGAGCCCTTTTCATGACAATGGTAAATTAATCAAAATTCCTCAATGGGCTCCTGAACCTGCATGTACCCATGGATGTGACCCCTGGGGCTGACAGCTGCTATCCAATAGCCACCAAGGGAGACATCCCAGACGGGTCAACGACCCCTGGATTGGGCAAGCCCAAAAACTGGGGAGTCACCAAAGTCTGCCAAGGACAGATAAAAGGCAGTGAAGAGTGAGCCTCAGGGGCGCTCTCTTGATCTCCAACTTGACCAGCACCCGACCTGTCCAGCCAGAAAGACCAGCTGGCAATCCCCTTTTGGACGATAACACTACATTGGAAGAAGCCTCAACCAACCATCAACGGCAGACTACAACGCTTTTGAGATAGGTATACCTGACACCAGTGCTTCACAAATATTTGTAGCTAGCTACTCTGTGTGTGTGTGTGTGTGTGTGTGTGTGTGTGTGTGTGTGTGTGTTTGAGGGGATTGACTCCAAGGTTTATGATTTGATTTCATTACAATATTTCAATCTGTCTAATAAATTAGAATTTTAAGGATCCTAATTTGGTCATTTGTAGCCAACGCTTCCACATGGTTCTTGACAGAATGGGACCTTGATCCAATGGCAAGGAGGCCAAGACAATTGGAGATCTCATTCTGCTGCAGCTTTCATTCACCTTTGCAGCCACTGAAATTCTAGCATCTTCTTCTGCCTGCTTCACCACTGAGGACTTGTAGACCCATAGCTGGGGCCTGGGCAGGCTTATAATGGTGACCTGTACTCGTCATGTCACAGCACTGTCAAAGGATATATGTGGCTTTTCAGGAGGGAGAAATGACATTGCCATCTGCTGTCCCCACTACATCCTGATGGTGCTGCAACTGTTTGGTCCATAACTGCTTATTCGTCAGAGTTACCACTGCTTAGTTCGCAGCTAACCTTCCCTGAAGGTTGTTTTTCTATCTGCCAGCTGTAGATGCACTAGGTAGCAGTACAGCTTTGCTGCCAGAATTTTCTTTTAATACAAGTTGTATATATGTATGTACATACATATACAATTCCCTATGCCCGTAGTTCTCAACCAGGGTGTTCTGAGTTCTTTTTAAGGCTATTACCCAATATTAGCACTATTAGATATAGAAACACCTACATGTGATGCACAAAATAAACCCGAAGTGTGCATCATAACAAGCACACAAGTGCGGGGACACGTATTTCCTGCAGGACAAGTAGCAGCACATATTTGTGTTGCTGCTATTTGTTGCTTGGCATGACGCTGCACACATGATCCAGCATGCAGCAAAGTGACCCAGGT
The DNA here is from genome assembly GCF_052110815.1 of Crocodylus siamensis. Lineage (NCBI taxonomy): Eukaryota > Metazoa > Chordata > Crocodylia > Crocodylidae > Crocodylus > Crocodylus siamensis. The sequence goes on from NC_143397.1 coordinate 211,136,560, forward strand.
CAGGAGAGAAGGCTGGGCTGTGTGGGCCCAAGCAGGCTTACCTGGGTTCCGGGGGGCCTCCCAGGACAGAAGTGGCACTAAGCCAGCTACTCGGAGCCTGGCCAGCAGCAGAGTGTGGTTCTGGTTAGCCAGGCTCTCTTTCCAGGCAGTGCATGCTACTGCTGCATGTGCCATGCTGGTTTTTTTTGGAGGGGGGGGCGGGGGAAGAGGGAGAAGACTTGACACTGGGATCTCCCTGTGTCAAAAAACCCAGCATGCTGAAAATTAGCAGTGCAGTAAATGGGTGCACATGCACTGTATCTGGTTTGTGGTTCTTCAAACTGCTTTGAGGTGCCGCAAATCATGTGTGCATTCATCTGGACGTACCCAGAGATTTCAAATCAGAATCCATAGCGTGAAAAACATCTGACCTGTTCTTTCTTAGTTCTTTGCAACAGAAGAATTGATCTATTATTTTTCTGTAGTCAAGCAATGAGTGAAAGATAAGAACTGAGATTTTCTGAGGTCTGCCTTGAGTCTAAAAAAGTGAGAACCACTGGCACAGGCTTTTCAAAATGCCAACTGAACAACAAAAATGTCATCATATGACATGTTATTGATCCTTATATGTGTCATCAGCAGAGTTAAAAATCCATTACACAAATCTCTGCCATTTTAAGCTAATATGGTAACTGATAAGAGCAGTAGGCTGTCATCCTTTATGTAGATCAATGTTAAACAGGAATGGGTTTCACAGATATTTGCTGGCTACATTCGCTGATTTACAGGTGTTATGTATCTACCGGCAGAATTGCACCTCTCCCAGGAAAACCACAAGTTTACAGGCATTCACAGCTTCTCCTGGGACAAAAATGGCAGTCCTGGAAGAAAAATAATCAATCTCTGGCCCAAAAGAAGTTGCCCCCAGGAGAAGTACACCTGGGAGAATGAATGCTGTACATTCTGCCTGTACACTTAACTCCTTTCAGGGATCAGGAGGAGTTCAGCAGTGGGGAAATGCTTCTGCACCTCTTCCAGACAATACCAGACTGTGGTCAGAAAGGGTGCTGTGTATGGCGCAGTCTGGCCAGACTGGCAGTCAAGGTGTACGTGATGGCTCTCCCAGCTGAACTGTGCCTCACATAGTGCCTGCTCTGGGGGACACACTGCACATGCTGCCAACTCCAGTTGGTCTTCAGCATTCTTTGCTGCATGCAGAGCTTGCAGATGCCATGAGCGATGCAGCTCTGGACTGGTTGGAAGAAGCACTCTGTGAGGTGTAGTCCTAGAGCTACCGGGGCAGATGACATGTGCAGCATAGCTGCCACTCTGGCCAGACTAAGGCACATGTAGAACCCACTCCAGCTGCTCCAGGATCTCTGTCCCATGCTAGTTATCTGGCCCTGCAAGTTTGACACCTTTAGTCTGAGGAATTTAGTTGACTTAATTATTCAGTAAGGATATAGGAGCCCAAGGACTGAAGAGAGCGTCAAAAAAAAAAAAAGCACACTCTTCAAAGCAATGTGATGTTGCAGCCGGCAAAGCAAGCAAAACTCTGGCATGCATCCATAGATGCCTCTCTAGCAAATTCCAGGATGTCATCCTCCTACTGTACTTGGCCTTGGTGAGGCCACTGCTGGAGTACTATATCCAATTCTGGGCTCCACAATTTTAAAAGGATGTGGAGAAATTTGAGAGAGTCCAGAGGAGAGCCACACTCATGATCAGAGGGAAGGAAAACAGTCTTTATGATGACAGGCTGAGAGCTATGGGACTCTTCAGCCTGGAAAAGCACAGGCTCAGGGGGGACCTGGTGGCTCCCTATAAGTATTTAAGGGGTGTACATCAGGATCTGGGGGAATGCCTGTTCAGCAGAGCGCCCCATGGGATGACAAGGTCAAATGGTCACAAACTTCTCCAAGACCATTTCAGGCTGGACATAAGGATGAACTTCTTTACAGTCAGAGCCCCCAAGGCCTGGAACAGACTGTCATCAGAGGTGGTGCAAGCACCTACTCTGGACTCCTTTAAGACTCAGTTGGACATTTATCTTTCTGGAATCCTGTGACCCCAGCTGACTTCCAGCCGCTGGGGCAGGGGGTTGGACTTGATGATCTTCCAAGATCACTTCCAGCCCTAACATCTATGAAATCTATGAAATCTATAAAAGCACGGTCACAGGCACTTAATTGTCTTCAGCAACAAAAAACTATTAATATTTGACAAAAAATAGTTGCATACCTGCTCCCTCCCCACACCCCCACCCCACCCTTGTTTTTCAACGTACCTGTTGTGAGCAGTTGATGATCATAAATCTTTACTATTTCCTTCTCAGTTTAGTAAGTGGCCTCCTCAAAGAAGTTTGACAGCCCTTCAAGGATTTCCTAAGCCCAACTGGAGAAAAGTCAGTTTGCCATCAGACACATTGTGGCCTATGGTATATTCAAACCATTTTCTTCAGAAAATAGAACTGAACCTTGAGGGCATGTGACACTTAATCTATTGCCTTGGCAATTTGCTTCTTTTCTGGTGCTTTGCCAAAATTACTGTACAGCTGCCTTTTACTAAGGAACTTAGAAAGCTACTCATTTTTCTTGGCAGATGTGTTATTCTGCATTTAGCCTTACTAAGGAAAACCATAGTAACAAATGTAGCTAATGCTGAAACAAGGAATGTGTGCAAAACTATTTATGTGCCTAGTTCAAACTCTGTTTGTGCCACTTTCATACGCAGCAAATCCTAAAGGAGATCTCCACTACCTGTCATTGTGAGATGTTTCTCTTTGAGTATCATATTTACTGAACCCAAGGTGAGATTTTTTCCCCCCAGGCTACTGCAACCACTCCTGCATGGACAACCACTCCTGTGTTGTGCTCTGTGTCCTGGCCTGAAATAGGGAGGAAACTGGAGCCAGAGCTGGAGTCACAATGGAAGGTAAATGGTGTGGGGTGGAAGTCAGGCATAAGTGAGGGAACAAAGCCAATGGGAAGGGGGTCAAAGGCCTTGTGAGTGGCAGACACTGTGGGGACAGATGCCAGAAGGTGCAGGCACAGAGGATATAGAAATTAATTAGCAACACCATAGATAATAGTGTAGAAGTTAACTACAAAGCAGACTCAGCACTTCAAGGACACAGCCTGATAAGACTCCGGAATGACCAAATCCTAGTCGCCTTGAAGTCTGAAGCAATCAAGGATGTAGCCCCCTCCCTATTAGCTAGCATTTTAAAAACAAGCATGTAGCCAAAAACCAGTTTGAACTAATTAGGGGGTTTCTCACACTGACCTGATATCTTGTTTTCTTTCACAGTGGAAAATTCCCACCTGCACACGCATCTTTTCTGTAAACTATAAATTGCCTCTAACAGTTTTATTTGGGGCCCCTGAGCTTGCTCAGGGTGCCCAGCATGCTGAATAAAATTTGAGACTTACAGCGACTCTGTGTCTTTGGAAACAGCTCCGCAAGGGGTCACGGACTCCTCAACGGGGGCAGGCATTGGGGAGGGGGCAAAGTGGTGGGAGGAATAGGCAACAGGGGTCAAGGTGTGAGGGAAGGGTCAGAGACAGGGTCAGGCCTCTTGTTCCCCACTGCAGTAGTGGGGGGCATGAATTTAAGATAACCCTTCAATAATTAGATTCTATACGTGGAAAATTTTGCCAAATGTATACATTTTCCATGTGTAGAATCTAATCATTGAGGGGTCGTCTTAAATTCAAATTCATCTTTGTGTAGAAATTTACTAACAAGACCATAAATAATAGTGTAAAAAGTTAACTATAAAGCAGACTCAGTGCTTCAAGGACAGGCTGATAAAACACAGGCCTAGTCGCCTTAAGGTCTGAAACAATCAAGAATGCAGCCCCCCTCCTCCCCCATTAGTTAGCATGCAGCTAAAAACCAGTTTTGAAATAATTAAGAGGTTTCTCACACTGACCTGATATCTTGTTTTCTTTCACAGTGGAAAATTCCCAGCTGCGCGCGCATCTTGTCTGTAAACTATAAATCGCCTCTAACCGTTTTATTCGGGGCCTCTGAGCTTGCTCAGGGTGCCCAGCATGCTAAATAAATTTTGAGACTGACAGCAACTCTGTGTCTTTGGGAACAGCTCCGCAAGGGGTCACAAACTGCTCAACAATTTGGCGACCCAGATGGCACCCCTTGTGTGCTGACCCAGCTGCTTGTCGTTTGGACCAACCTTCCCAGCCGGCATAGGTGAGTTTGTCACCATTCGGAGGGCTTGGTCCGGGCGTCGGGAAAGTGGAGCCCACCGTGAGGGGTGGCCGTTCCCGGGAATTTATAGACCAGAGTGCTTAAGTCTCGGGAGGATGGGACAATCGGCTTCAAACGTCCCACCGGGGTCTCCTTTAGGGAGGCTTCTCCAGGTTTGGGGAGAAGGGAATCTGCCGGTGCAGTCTGGCATGGGCAGAAAGTGCACTTATATTTTGTGTACACAGGAGTGGCCTGTCTTAACTTAACAAGGTGCTCCGGATAAACAGTGGCCAAAATTTGGCTCATTTGATCGGTCTCATTTGGCATTCCTTCGAATGGAATTGGTAGCTTTAAAACCTCAAAAGATGGATTATTGGTACCTGTGGGCTGAACTGGCCAAAAAAGCCCCAAAATCGGTTCTTTACTCTACCACTCCATCTCCTTATGATCCTCCAATTTCAGTCTCTGTGGAGTCTAAAGACGGACCTGAACCTCTCTACCCTGCTCTCCCTGTCCCCAGTCAACCCCTGCCCCCTGACGAAAGCGCTGCAGCTCCCATGGCATCAGCGCCGGCACTGAGCTCCGGGCTCTCTGCCTCCAGAGGCTTTTCTTCGGTCTGGACCCGGAGCCAAGGTCCTGTGGGGGAGGTATTTCCACCCAGCCAGGGGAAGAAACACCCAAATGCGGTGGTTCAGGCTCCTTTGCGAACCTACCCGGTCCCTTTTGTGGATGGCGGGGGCAGCTTCCAGGTTCACCCTACTCTAATTCATGTGCCTTTCACCCGAGGGGACCTCCTCATTTTACAACAACAAACCCCCTCTTTTCAGGAAAAACCTGATGAAGTAGGACGGACTATTCGGCGCATAGTCCATACTTATGACCCTTGGTCAGACATGCAGGAACTCATGGGTACCCTGCTGACCCCAGATGAGCAGGCTAAAGTTTTAGACTGTGCCAGGGCTGTTGCCTCAGCAGCAAACAGAGATCCTTGGCCTTCTAATGAACCTAATTGGGATTACAACACCCCCGGGGGAAGGGCATCCCTGAGGGAAGCCTGGAATGATTTACTAGCAGGCTTTGATGAAGCAAGTAAAAAGCCCGTGAATTGGGGAAAATTCCATGCATGCAAACAGGGACCCGGGGAGCATCCGGATGCTTTCTTTACCTGTTTGTGTGAGGCAGCCAAGACATACGTTCATCTTGATGTAAATAAACCATGTGCCTTCGCTGGTATCAGCCTTTGTAAACCGGAGTGCTCCTGATATCAAGGAGCATTTCTGCAGGTATACTCCAGGGTGGGAAGGAAAAAGTATGTTAGAAATAAGAAACATAGCAAGCTATGTGTTTGATGGGAGAAAGGAGAGGGAAAGAAAGAAGGAGAGAAAGGAAAATTTTAAGCTAGTAGCTGCAATGGTTGAGGAAACAATGCACAGCATGTCAGCAAGAGGACAGAACAGGGGAAGGGGCCAGGGAGGGTTTCAATGAAGGGGATTAAGTCAGAGAATGAAGGGTGGTCCACAGTTCAAAGGGCCAGCAAAGTATGTTACTACTGTAAACAACCTGGACACTTCAAACAAGAGTGTCCCCAGAGGAAGGGGATGAACATCGGAGCCATCTCAGAATGGGGGCCCCCTCCGGACCAGTGACACGAGGAGCCGGTGTCAAAAACTACTCACAGGAAAGAAGGACTCAGTGACCCGACTGACCACCCTCACCCAGTCTGCCCTGCGGTAACTATAAATTGCAATAAGAGCAACCCTGTTGCCTCAATTCAGGTAGGAGAGCAACAATATGATTGTTTAATTGACACTGGCGCTACTATGTCTATGTTATCTACAACTCCTGAGCATGCAGGTCTAATTGAAGAAGAAACTGAGAATGTGATGGGAGTGGAGGGGGGGAATTGTTCAAAACTAGCAGAAATGCCCCTACTCGAGTCCAAGTGGGACCCTTGTTGTGCGAACACTCCTTTTTGTTGTCTGCCCGTGCTCCTATGAATTTGTTAGGACAGGACTTACTGTGTAAGCTGAGGGCCACTCTACGCTGTAGTCTGGAGGGAATAACTTTAAAATTCCCAATTGACAAACTGCCTTATTTCGCCGGGGCATTGGCCTCGGGGGGGAAAAGAAAAATTTACCGGTGGAACTACAACGATTGCCAGCCACGTTGTGGAGCTGAAAGTCCACCAGTGTAGAACTGCTGAAGTCTGCCACTCCAGTTGTTATTCAAACCACACCTTGGTGTGCCTCAGTACCCGCTGAATAAAAAAGCAAAAGAAGGTTTGCAGCCCCTTATAGATGAATACATCAGGAAAGGGATTTTAGTGAAGTGTCAGTCTCCTTGCAATACCCCCCGTGTTACCAGTCAGGAAACCTAAATTAGGAAAGGATGGCAAGCCTATTTATTGTTTAGTGCAAAACTTACGTGCTATAAATGATTATGTGATTCCCAGAACTGCCGTAGTTCCTAACCCTGCCACTATTGTTACCTCCATCCCGTGGTGGGCCACTCGATTCACAGTAATTGATTTGTGTGCTGCCTTCTTTTCAATCTCAGTTGCAGCCCAGTCTCAATACCTTTTTGCCTTCACTTAGAAAAGAAAACAACATTTAACCTGAACACGACTTCCCCAAGGATACACTGAGAGTCCTACTATCTTCAGCCAAATCCTGACAAAAGACTTACAAGGTATCATACTTACCTTGGATGCAGTGCTTGTACAGTATGTAGATGACCTACTACTAGCATCACGGACTCAGGTAAGCTGCCGGACGGATACTTTAAGACTGTTAGAAGGATTAGCTGAAAAAGCACATAAAGTATCCCCAGGAAAATTACAATATTGCCAAAAGAAGGTTACATACCTGGGGCATGTGATCTCAGAGGGACTGCAGAAATTATCTGATAAAAGGGTAAAGGCTATAAAAGACTTGCCAAAGCCCACCACTAAAAGGCATATGCAAGCCTTTTTAGGAGCAGCTGGATTTTGCCGGCCATGGATCCCTGCTTACGGAGAGATGGTTAAGCCTCTGGTAGAGACCACTTGGAAGGGAGAACCTGAAGTGGTTCAATGAACCCCCAAGTTAGACCATGCTTTTCACTAAGTTAAACACCAGCTATAACAAGCCCTGCTCTAGGACTCCCCAACTACAAGAAGCCATTTGTGTTGTTTGTCCATGAGAGACGGGGAGTAGCTTCAGGAGTCCTAACCCAAAAACTGGGACCTCAGCTACGCCCAATCGCTTATTACTCTGCCACCTTACATCCAGTGGCAAAAGGGGTAGTCAGCTGTCTGCGCGAAAGAGCTCATGGGGTACACCCTCAAAGTCAGGGTTCCTCATGAAGTTGAAGCCCTAATAACTAAAAAAAAGACTCAAGCCTTCTCTCACTAGCGTTTAGCCCGGTATGAAGTGACTCTGCTAGCTGCCAAAAACGTGCGCATCTCATGCTGTACTAGCCTCAACCCAGCCTCGCTTTTGCCTCAGCCCGAGGATAGAAAGCCACATCACAACTGCTGCACTGTCATTCATATGATGAAAAAGCCCCAAGACGACCTCACTAATGTGCCCCTAAACAATCCTGACTTAGTCTTCTATGTGGATGGGTCCTCCTACATAGAAGCTGGAGTTCGTTGGACTGGGTATGCGGTCGTCACTGACTTCAACATCGTTGAAGCAAAGCCCTTATCTCCCCGGTTGACTGCACAAGCAGCTAAACTAATTGCTTTAACTCGTGCATGTGAACTGGCAACTGGGATGACTTTAAATGTATACACTAACAGTCGGTATGCGTTTGGAATTTGCCACTCCACCGGGCAATTATGAAAACAGCAAGGCTTCATTACTTCTTCTGAAGCAAAAATTGCAAACTCCACTCAGGTTTCTGAGCTCCTGAAAGCCATCCAAAAACCCAAATAGCCATAATACATGTCACCGCACACACCGGCGGGAGCATGCCTGAGGCTAAAGGAAATGAGTGGGCAGATGCTACTGCCAAAGCTGCTGCTCAGCAACCCCTAAGTCTCAACGCCCTTGCTCCTGTGTGGGAAACACCCAGAGCCTTAAAAGAATATGAGCAAGCGTGCAAAGGAAAAGAAAAAAACTGAAAACGTCTCTATGGGGCTTATTCAAAGGATGAACTGTAGTACACTAATAATAACCGCCCCATCTTGCCTAAAATATTACAGCGGCCCCTGTGCCAAATAGTCCATGGGCAAGGTCATTATGGGGCAACTGCCATAGCTGAAACCATTCTCCAAGTTTGGTTTGCCCCTGAAATCCATGCAGTGGCTAAACAAGTGACCAGCGTCTGCTCCACTTGCCCAGCATTCAACTCTGGCTCAAAAAGAAAAGCCCTACCTGGAGGCCAACCTTGGGCATATCAACCATTTAAGCAACTGCAAATAGACTTCATCAAATTTCCCCGGTGCCAAGGATACAGATATGCCTTAGTAGTGCAAAATCAGCTCACCCCTTGGGTGGAAGCATTTCCTGCCACCCATGCCTCTCATCAGCAAGTCGCTCATGCACTTCTAAAGGACATTATTCTGTGGTTTGGCATACCTCAAGTCATTGACACAGATCAAGGAGGTCACTTCACCTCCCAGGTCTTACAAACAATTTACACACGGTTGGGAATCACTAGGCAGCTTCACACCCCTTATCACCCTCAATCATCTGGAGGGGTGGAAAGGGCAAATCGGACCCTAAAAACCCTTCTAAGCAAAGTGTGTTTGGAAACTCAGATTAAGTGGCCCGAGGCATTGCCCCTTGCACTGTTTGCTACGCAAAACGCGCCTAGAGCTAATGTTAAAATATCTCCCTATGAGCTTTTGTTTGGTCATCCACCCCCCATTACCCATGATTTCCTTCCTCCAGCTACAGGATTGCTAGCGGGGGATAAGAATTTAACCCATTATGTGACTTCTTTGCAGAAGCAGCTTACTTCTTTACAGCGCCGTGCTGCCGTTCAGCAACCTGTACCCTTTAATTGCAAGATACACCTCTTCAGTCCCAATAACTATGTGCGGGTCCATGTTCCGCAATGAAAAAGTTGCCTAAAACCAATGTGGAAAGGACCATACCAAGTGCTACTTACCACCCGCTCCGCAATCAAAATCGCTGAAAGGAATTCATGGATCCATCACACACACGTAAAACCTGCAGTGTTCACCACAACGGAACCTCATCGTGCATCTCCCCTTCGGCTGCGGAGATCCAACAGTCAATGGACAATATGTGCCTTGCAAGTACTGCCATAAGTACATTTGTATTAGTAGTCTGTCTGCCCACATTAATCGGGTGCCCCTGCAGTCTCACCCGGTTCGCAGGAGTCTATCCTGGCACCCAACTAGGGTATACTAACACCAAACAAGTTCAAAACAAAGTTAATCAAGTCCCGCCTAAAGGGGCTTCCGCTGTCATGTACAGGTCCAATGCTTCCCTAGGTCAATGTAAGCTGTATGGGTATTACACTAATAGCAATAAAAGTTGGTGTGCAGACCCCAACACAGAGGCAAGTCAAGCTTACATCCAAAGTAAAACTACTAACCCCGGGAAACAATCATTCTATTTCAAAAGTGGAATGGAGACCTCAGTTTGGCAAGTGTCATCTTCTAAATTACTAGCTGTCAATCCTAACCAAAATGTAAAATGGCCTCATAGCGCTCTTGTAAAAATAACCAATTCCTACGCAAGTAACCTAAACTTCTCAAACTACTGGGTGTGTACTCGACTACCCAAGCATCCCAGCATAGGTATTCCTCTCATCGGTCTTGGCCTTGGTTCATTCAATTATTCTTCTATTAGCAAAAGCACCCATAATGACAGTAAGTGGTACTATAAATACTGGTTCCTTAATAAAGTAATCCTCCCTAAAAATTCTGTGTGCTATTGCAAGCCATGTCTGGGTAGTTTTGCTGTGTTTGTAAAAAATGCCACAGCAGGTGCTTGTAATATAACAATAACCTTAAACCCATCCTCTCTCGGATGGCAAGGTAATGGACCTGTACATGTGGGGCATTATTATCTTTGTGGGAAAATTGCATTTAAGCATTTGCCACCCACCTGGTATGGCACGTGCACCCTGGGCGTAGTAATCCCAGACATAACACTTTCACCCAAACACATCGCTTCAAGGGTGGCACCAAAACCACCCACATCAGTTCCAACGAGGAGCAGGCCTCAACCCTCTTGCTGAGCGACCTACCCCAGTCCATTCCTTTGCCCAATGGTTCATACCTTGGCTAGGTGTTTCTGAACTTGAAAAGGCTCTTGTAAACCTTTCAGCCTCACTGGAAGTATTAGCTAATAACACCGCAGATGCCTTAACCCAACTGCAAACTAAAGTAACTCAAATTTCTCATATTACTTTGCAAAATCGCCTAGTGTTAGACCTACTTCTTGCTAATCAAGGAGAGGTATGTACTTTAGTCAATAATACCTGCTGCACCTATGTAGATAAATCAGAAAAGGTATTGAAAAATATTCATAAGATCCAAAACATGGCTAGTCAATTCCACGCCATAACCACAAATAATACCTCTTGGGGTATACAGGATGCATGGGCTCTCCTAACATCCTGGTTCCCCAAATTACAATGGGCTCACAAACTCATTGTTATTATTGTTGCTCTTGAATGTTTGTTGATTTTAACCTGTTGTTGTATTCAATGTATTGGAACCCTACCTTCTGTATTACCCACATGTTGCAAATATACTATGTATAACATAAAAAAAAGTGTTAAAATGTCTAAAGCTAAAGTATTAAAGTGCCAAAAGCGTTTAAATGCTAAGTATAGTAAAAAGTGATCCCAGCCTTTAAAGGCCAGGATCAAAGGGGGGAATTGTAGAAATTTACTAACAAGACCATAAATAATAGTGTAAAAAGTTAACTATAAAGCAGACTCAGTGCTTCAAGGACAGGCTAACAAAACACAGGCCTAGTCACCTTAAGGCCTGAAACAATCAAGAATGCAGCCCCCCTCCTCCCCCATTAGTTAGCATGCAGCCAAAAACCAGTTTTGAAACAATTAAAAGTTTTCTCACACTGACCTGATATCTTGTTTTCTTTCACAGTGGAAAATTCCCACCTGCGCGCGCATCTTGTCTGTAAACTATAAATCGCCTCTAACAGTTTTATTCGGGGCCTCTGAGCTTGCTCAGGGTGCCCAGCATGCTAAATGAATTTTGAGACTGACAGCAACTCTGTGTCTTTGGGAACAGCTCCGCAAGGGGTCACAAACTCCTCAACATTTGATTCAGGGAAAATATTAATGAACGCTTGTGTGCATGAGCTGGCATAAGGAAAAACTGTGTGTGCATACTTCGGAGTGCTTGGGTTGTGTGGGTGGGGAATTCTGTGGGTTGTTTGCTTATTGTCACTCTCTGCCTTTTGGATAGGGCCAGGATATGAACCTAAGAAATAACTAACTAACTGATGGCATATGAAGTTTTTTAAATCTGTGGCAGAAGATCTACATTTTCTCATCAGATATTAAGACCCGGCTAGACAAAATCTTGGCTGGAATGATATAGTTGAGGATGGCCCTGCGTTGAGCAGGGGGTTGGACTAGATGACCTCTTGAGTTCCCTTCCAACCTTAATTTTCTCTGATTCTCTGATTCCTGTTGCACAGCAAGGATATAAAGAGGTGTCTATGTTCCAGAATGGGCTGCTTGCAGTCTAGCATATGAAAACGGCACCGGTGCAATTGTCAGCCAAATAAAAAGCCAGTTAGCAAATGCCTACTGTTCCCCTCCCTCCCTTCTCCCCTGCCAGTCTTGCTAAGCTTTGATTAACTGGAAATTCACCTTTAACTAAAGCTCTCCATACTCCTCATAATACAATGAGCCAACATTTTTAAAGAGCAGATCTAGACCCCGACATGCCTTCGAGAACAGCCATGCACAAATGAGACAGCTGTTATTCCCAAGGGGTGTGGAGGTTGGCCAGCAGGCTTTCCAGACAAGAGGCCAGAGCTAGGGAGATGTCTGACTATTTGACAGATTAGTACAGTTCTCTCTTTACATACAGGTGTATCCACTGGTGTGAGTACATCAGTCTTTCAGTTTATACCTTCAAGACAGTAAAAACTTATGTGATTGCCCGAAATCCAGGTTTGTGTGAGTACAAGCCCCCAGTATTGTCCGCTCTGCTGATTTTGGCTGGAATCTCACAGCGGTTGAGGTTTTCCTTAAAGCAGCAGTCCCCAAACTGTGGGTTGTGACCCCAAATGGGGTCTCAACATTGGCAGATGGGGACATGGGGATGGGAGGCTGTGGGTTGTGAGGAGCTATGTTGAGGAAATGGGGCTATTTAAATAGGGTCATGCTGAGGACAAGTTTAGGAAGCACTGCCTTAAAGCCTCAGCTCTTGGGTTCACATTATGGTGCAAGACTCGGCTTCTATCACTATCCGGCCAAAGACTGTGACATGCAGCTCCTTTAAAATAACCCCAGAAAAAGCAAAAACAAATAGGGTGGGGGGGCGGCAGCGATATGGTCTCATACGAATTTTATCCATCTCGTATATGTTGATTCTGATAAACCTGAACATCGGGGTTCAGCACTCAGCAGCTCTAAGGTGTAAGCGCCCCGAGGCAGCCGGCAGCAACTGACTGGAATGAGCACCTTTGCAATAAAGCAGGTCTCCCTGCTCTCCCCGCACTGGCGAGCCCGCGTGAAAGCCCCTGCCACGCTGCCTCCCCACGGCCTGCGGCTGCCATTGCTGCTTCTGCGCATGCTCAGATCCCTCGGGTGTATCCCATCTGTAGCCTGGGAGCCAGCGTAAGCACCCCTGCCAGGCTGCCGGAATATGGGTAGCAGCTTCAACCGCTGTTACTGCGCATGCTCACAGTCCCTGGCCGTTTGATGGCGCGCTCCAGTCGCAGAGCTCGGCCTCGCTCGGGAGCACCGGTTCGGTTTACGGCTGTGCGTCGTAGCGACCAGCGTTCCAGGCGTTGGGAGTGGAGGGAAGTTTGAAGTGGAAGACGCCAGAGTGACGCTCGGGGCTTGCTGCGGCATGGCCGGGGCCGGGGACGGGGCCTGCCCGCGGGAGCTCAGCTTCATGGACAGGGGCGTGCGGAGGTGAGCGGGGCGGGGATCGCCGCGAGTCTCAGCAGTGGGCTTCATCCGCCCACCTCGGCAGCCTCCATTCATTCCCCAGAGGCGGTTTCCCCAGGGGCGCGTGCCCCGGGCCGTGTCTGCTGCTGGTCTGCACCTTTCAAACGTCACCGCTTCCGTTGTTAGGTGTGAGACCAGTCGCACACACTGTGTGTGGTGCACCGTGCAGTGACACAGTGGCCTGATCATTGGTTGCAGCCATGTTGGTCTGTTTTTTGGGGGTAGATGTGATCTCTTGTATTAGCCCAACTAAATTATTGGGAAGCAGTTCTTTGCAAGCTTTAGGGCACAAACACTCTTCTTCAGGCACTGGGAGAGTCTCCCGACTAAGGAATTTTGTGCCCAAAAGCTTGCAAAGAACTGTTTTCCAATGATTCAGTTGATATAATAAAAGCGATCACATCTACCCAATGAACTTGACCTGACAGCAGCATGAAGCCCCATGCTGCTTCTGTTGGGTGGTGGTTGCAGGCCTCTCTGTCTGGGGGCCTTTCAACATATATTAACAAGCAGGACGTTGGCTGCAGTAGTTTCCTGCTTTGCGTGTACCAAGTTAGTGTGTTAGTAGGGGTGCACTGTTGGCTATTGGGTTGGCACTGTTAAAAAGAGAAATGATGTTATCGGCTTTTGGGTGTTTTGGAACATGGTAGCCGATAATGTTTTCAGTTAATGTTTACTGATAATTATGCCTTCTGACTCAAGAAGTGATGTGACGCATAAACGATGAGACAAGAATATATTTGCTGTGGTGTGCACCATGCGATTTTTGTCAGCTGTAAATATGTCTCAGAGGAGTGCAATATGAAGTAACTGAAAGGAACAACAGAACAACTGACTGCAGGTACACGCTGCAAATATTTTTCATGGAGGCAACACCACTAGAGATTTCAACACAACACACTTAATACAGTGCCTCAAGGCATGCCATGTTACCAAATACAACAATTTCCTAAAAATGACTACAGAAAAGAAAAGCGAGGCAAGAAAAAGCTGCGCCAAAGCAACTGTCATTGCACTATTACAATATTGGTTATCAGTCAGCATTGGTTGATGCAGTCAGTTGGTTAAATGTTAGATAATGGTATCAGTCAAGAAAACCTTTATTGGTGCACTCCTAGGTGTTCGGTCTTGTGCCGTGTCGGGGTTGAGGGTAATTTTACGACGAGGTTAGATAATGGAGTCGTATGGGATGGTTTGGATAGGGATGATCCTGCCTCAGGGAGGGGGCTGGACTACATGATCTCTAGAGGTTCCTTCCAGCCTTACTGCTCTATGATGATGTTTTCTGTTTTGGTCTTGATTCTATCCTTAATGATTTCCAGCATTCTCTTGATGTTTTTAGTTACTGCTGCAAAGTGAGCCTGTATTTTTAGAGAACTGTCTACTAGTCCATATTGTATTGGCATCAATAAAAGGAAAACTGACATTATCAGCAGTCAGCTTTTTTTGGCCATTGTGGCTGATAATGTTGCCAATAAATGCCATGTGCATGTGCACAGCCATAGCATGCACACACCCAGGAATGCAGCCTGGCAGCTTGGAGAGTAGCATCTGGCCAGTAAGTCTGTGGAGGGGAATGGGCATGGGGGAGGGGGCAGATTGAGGCCCCTGTGGTGAGAGAGGGAGTGGGGCAGGGGCAGGCGCTGCGCAGCTGGGGTGGGGTGAGTCATGGGATGGAGCCACGGCTCGTCCACGGCAGGGTGGGGGGGCTCCCACCATTGCATGCATCCCTGAGAGAGACATGGGAGGTACCTGCCCCCCAGATGTGTGCATAGGGGGGGAGATGGCTGTCGCTGTGCACTCGGGGCCAGAGGTTGCACTGTCCACTTCCCAGTAGGGAGGGCTGGGTGGGCAGTATTGGTACTGGAAGGGGTACTATGGGGTGGGCTACAGAGAATTTTGGGGTGGCTGTAGTCCCCCCATCCTGCTCAGTCAAAGCACAGCCCCAAACCCTCGCCAGGAAGAAGCTGCCACAGCCTCTGGTCCAGAGCGCACAGAAGGCAGCCTGCCTCTACTCAACACACAAATCTGGGGGCTACACGCGCCCCATTCCTCCTCTGCAGATGCACACAGTGGCAGGAGCCCACTGCCTCCCAATGGTCCCCAGATGAGCCGTGGCTCCATCCTGTGCCCAACCCCACCCCGATGTGCAGCCTCTGCCCCTGCCTCTACTCCCCCCAGATGAACTGTGCTCTGTCCTGTGCCCTGCCCCACCCTGACCCAGCTGTGTAGTACCTGTCCCTGCCGCAGCCCCACTCCCTCACTACAGGGGCTTCAATCTGTACCCCCCCAACAGACTTACCAGTTGGACACTGATCTCCAAGCTGTGAGGCTGCACATCTGCAAATGGATTGGTATTGGCCGATATGGCTTGCTAATAATTGGCCATCAATATCGGCCCAAAAATCTTTATCGGGCACCCCTAATATCTACAATGAGTGGAAAAAGATGTCAACTGATGTCTCATTTGTGCGGCCATAAATATGTTTATGGTATCACAAATGGTGAGCAAATAGACATCAGTGCCCTTTGTGCCACATCAGACAAAAATCAGTGGCACAACAAAAGGTGATGATAGATTCTGCTGCTTTTTTGCAGCAGATATCTATTATCTCTGTGGTGGAAGAGTACAGGCAGCCTCTCCTGCCATTCCCAGCAGGTGCTTTGAGGTTTTGAGAGTCTCTCAACCCCCCTGAGCACTTGCCTATATTCCCTGCTTGCAAAGAGGCACTCCAGCAAATCTCAAGTGTCTCTCCATATGTGAGGGAGTCAGGATTCCCCAGTTAGCCAGACCTGCTCTCCCGTGATTGCAAAGGTGTGGACAGTGGAGTCCCCCAGGGCTCGTCCTTGGGCCGGTGTTGTTCAATATCTTCATTAGCGACCTGGACAAGGGTGTGGAGTGCACCTTGTTCAAGTTTGCTGATGACACCAAGCTGTGGGGTAAAGTGAATATACCGGCAGTCAGGGATTGCATCCAGGCAGACCTGCATAAGTTAGAGAAGTGGGCGGATCTGAACAGGATGCAGTTCAACAAGGATAAGTGCAGAGTGCTGCACGTGGGGAGAGGGAACCAGCATTATGGTTATAGGTTAGGAGCTGATCCTCTCAGTAGCACTGAGGCAGAGAGGAATCTTGGAGTCATGATTGACTCCAGGATGAATACGAGTCACCAATGTGATGAAGCAATAGGCAGAGCCAACCGCGCACCCTGTCATGCATCAACAGGTGCATCATTAACAGGTCCAGAGAGGTGTTGCTCCCCCTCTGCGCAGTGCTGGTCAGGCTGCAGCTGGAGTACTGTGTCCAGTTCTGGGCGCCGAACTTCAAGAGGAACGTTGGGAACCTGGAGAGGGTCCAGAGGAGGGCCACTCGTATGGTTGAGGGTCTCCATGGCCAGCCCAATGAGGAAAGGCCAAGGGACCTGAATCTCTTCAGTCTCCGCAAGAGGAGACTGAGGGGGGATCTTGTGGCTGCCTACAACCTTATCAGGGGCTACCAGCAGGGACTCGGGGAAAGTCTGTTCACCAGGGCCTCCCTTGGAGTCACCAGGAACAATGGCCACAAGCTGAGGGAGGATAGGTTTAGGTTAGATATTAGGAAGAACTACTTTACTGTAAGGGTGGCCAGAGCCTGGAATAGGCTTCCCAGAGAGGTGGTGCTCTCACCTTCCCTGGAAATCTTCAAAAGGAGACTGGATAGGCACCTGGCTGGGGCCTTATGACCCCTGCCACCCCCAGTGCTCCTTCCTGCCCATGACAGAGGGTTGGACTAGATGATCTGTCTAGGTCCCTTCCGACTTGTTGGTTCTATGATTCTAAGGAGCAGGTCTAGCTGGGCAACGAAAGCAGGGAGATCACAATGCCCCTTGTCCTGCACCATCAAGGACAGGACAAGAGGTGATGTTTCACCCAGTAAAATGAATCGGTTGTGTTGCAGCATGTTGCAGCCCAGCTGATCCACTTCATTTGGTGATGTCCATTTCTAGCCAGTGACTCCAAGGCTTCTAGTAACATCCCTGAACATTACTCTTTAGAAGCCTTCAAACTGACTGGAGCGGGGCAGTTTCAGAGCTGCTGGTGCCATGCCACTGATAGCATTGCCAATGAGCATTAAGTGCAGATAATTCAATCCCAAGGCTATAGAGTTGTTGGTTGAAGCCATGGTGGTTGAAGGACATGGGTAGCATTTTAAATGGAAAAATTCCTTGTCTGCCTAATCCCAAGGCTGTGCACTTCAACAGAGTACAATAGAATCAAACTGCTTAAGATCAGTTTTGCAGTGGGTTGCTGATTCAAGAATAAGTTGCAAAGCTGTCTAAATGGGACATCTATGTCTAACCACTGCTTTTTCACTCTCCTG
Source organism: Crocodylus siamensis (assembly GCF_052110815.1). Taxonomy (NCBI): domain Eukaryota; kingdom Metazoa; phylum Chordata; order Crocodylia; family Crocodylidae; genus Crocodylus; species Crocodylus siamensis. The sequence goes on from NC_143397.1 coordinate 211,154,227, forward strand.
TAGGCCCTTTGCAGTCCTGCACAGTTGTTTGCTACATTTGTCTATACACCTGGGTATTTTGCCAACCCTCATTTCTGCAGGAACTAAGGGATCTACACCTGTCAATTTTCCAGGTTCTAATATACTCTGTGGGGAAGGATCAGACGTACATAAATACAGCGGAATATTTTTAAGTTTTTTCATTTTGAGAACCATATATCTAAAACAGATTACTTTGATTTTCTGAGAGATACTGTTCTACTGGAGGGGAAAAATAATACTGATGTCTCAAGATTTTGATTTGCATGTCTTAATATGCTAATTATTTTGAGGTTTACACCTATGTATTTTAACTTAATTGCCTTAAGACTTCTTAATTAAAACTGGATATTTTAATTTACAGTTTGTTGGAGCTATCTTTAAACTCAGAACTTCATACAATCAACCTACACTGTAACCAGATCTCCAAGATTGAAGGGCTTGGCTGCCTGTGGAATTTGCAGCATTTAGATTTGTCATCTAATCAAATAAACAAGATTGAAGGACTAAGTGCTCTTACTAATCTGCGCACCCTAAATTTGTCCTGTAACTTGATAACAAAAGTGGAGGGTTAGTATTTGCTTAATCTTGGTTTTCTTTCTTTTCACATGTTTTATGAACTTTTCTAAAAGTTGTATTAAAATTTCTTTTAGGAAAGATTGCAAGTATTTACTGAATTTGAGATCACCATAATATTTACCAGTAGACTTTTTGACATTAAAATAACTTGTAGCATACAATATGATAGTCTTCCTTATTTTACCTGTCAAAACTACTTATCCTGTTGCTTATGAAAGCAGTGGGGGTTGATTTTGGGGAGTGTTGTTTTTTTTTTGTTTTTTTTTAAAGCTCTTACACTAATTTTTTTCCTTCACTTTGTTTAGGACTGGACAAACTGCTTAATTTAACAAAACTGAATTTGTCATACAACCGTATACATGATCTGAGTGGTAAGTGGCTTTGGCAATAAAATATTATCACACTTAGATTTGGTAAGGTATTTTATACTATTTTCAAAGGCTATCAACTGCAACAGCAGTGGTTAGCTCAGGAAATTAGTACCATTGCTGAAGCAAGCTCATGCAAGTGCCCACATAGAAGACGTAAGCCAGGGGTAGCCAACCTGACCCTGAGAAGGAGCCAGAATTTAGCAATGTACATTACCAAAGAGCCACTGTAATATGTAATATGCGAGCAGTCGCATCATGTGATGTGACTTAATGGCTGTGGAAGCTGGTCACTGTGGTTGTGCAGAGATTCAAGGAGATGCATATTAACTTCTGAAGAGCCGCATGTGGCTCCGGAGCTGCTGGCTGGCCGCCTCTGACTTAACCAGTTAAACTGAAGTGACCTTTCTGGAGCTGTTGCTAGAAAGGTACAATGTACATAATGTTTAATTTCTTAACCTTTTTAACAGCCTTTTTAGAGTGCTATTTCCAAAAATGTTGAGGTATAGCTACATTTACTTGAGGATCTTTAATGTTTGAGGTTTTATAAAAAATGAAAACTGCTGTTTAACTCATCTCAGAAAGATTGGTTTTTAAGTAATGTATCACTGCTTCATTAGAATGGAAATCACTGTTTTGTCTTTTTTTTTTCTACCTCTTCCTCTACCCTTTTCCCCACTTTATTTTACAGGTTTTCTATACCTGGGTGGAACCAGTCATAAGATTAGTCACATTGATCTCCATAGCAACTGCATAAGTAACATTAACCATTTATTCCAGTGCATGGTAGGACTGAACTATTTGACTAGTCTTACTTTAGAAAAAAATGGAAAGAATAATCCAATCTGTGACATAACAGGTATGGATAACTTATTGTATAGTTACTTTATAATCTATTTGCTATCCAAAAGTCAGTAGTTTTTGTGCCTTGCAAATCTGTGATAGAGACTCTGCAACTTAGTAGAGTGCTCATCTTACAGAAATCTAAATTCTGATCCCTCTTCTCTCGGGTATATGCTATCTGAATTGTTAATCTTGGGTAATTGTTGCTATTTTTTTATATTTTTAATTGACAGTAATCATATTTAAATATGATCCTTAACACAGGCGTAATTGTTACAGAAATACCATATTGCCTCACATACAACACGTCCTTAGGAATCTTATCTTGATAGTGGAATATCAAGATTATAAAAAGGAGAGATGATTTCTTTTTTTAATACCTGTGGAGTACAGAACAATGAGCCATAAAGTCAGTTGGCTCCCTCAGCTGCTGCACAGTGGAACTAAAATCAATGCAGGGTGCTTCCATCCTGGGCAGAAAATCAGCTCCCTCTATTTCTGGGGGCAGACTTCCATAGTTTGTCACATTGTACTCAGGGAGAAGAAGGCCTTTTTTCCTTTTTGTTTATAAAATATGCCTGCATCATACTAGCAATCTTAATTTTTTTGCTACACTTATTAAAGTCTGATAAAAAATTAAACTCTCGTATCAAGAGAAGCAGTTGTCAAGCTATGTTTCAGGAAGCAGCAATTGGTGACCTCCTGACTGGTGGCTGGCCTTTAGGTCTGCATCTTGTGTTTGGATGTCTGATGCTATACTGCAGCTAGAGACAGTGTTTCTTTCCTAATATTTATTTTTCTGCTCTAACTCATTCCTGTAGTCAGGCTTCTAGTTGCACGTGTGCGTGGTGTGGTTGTGAGAAACAAGCATGGAGTCTACACTGTGGACCATGTTTGACAACTTCTGAGCAAAAAATTCCTTCTCAGTAGAATGGTAACTGAATCCTCCCGACACGCTTGGAGGTGACAGAACATAAATAGAATGTGACTTTGTCCTTTAAACTGTTGATGGTGCTAGTGTGATAGGTTAAAAAAAAATGGATGATGCTGTCTTCAGTTGTGCATGCATCTCTTAAAGTACCGGTCATAATTTTCCAACAGCAAAATGTCGCTGTTCATTGATACCACTTAAGAACAGGATGAGCCTAAATTTAAAATGACCAATCATTTGTGTTAGTTCATAATTTCATGTAGCCTGTAACATTCTAGATGAAAAAGAAAAAATTAAAGATGTGAGTATTTAAACTGAACAATATTATAATATAGAAGAAATTTAATCAGAGAACCAATGGCTTTTTGGTAATGGAGAGGGGAACATTTCTCTTTGTATGAAGGGAGTGGATGATCTTGTTTGGGATGGAGAACAGGTTGTGTTTGGGTTTCTTTTTTGTTCCCCGCCCCCACCCTTTGAGGCATATAATTCAAGAATAATGAACACTGACATTTTAAATTTAAATCAGCACTTGACAGTTTCATTATAAAGTGAAGGGTAGGACTTCTGTATAAACACCATGGTAAAGGTGTAGGTACTGTACAAAAAAGCAACTGCATGAAAAGGAAAGGATTTTTGTAGGCTATGCCTCCTTTTTTTTTTTTATTCCACCAACTGCATGGTTATGATAGATGTAGATACACTTTCAGATGCAATGCTTGTCCGAGTCTATCCCAGCAATGCAGCTAGTCTAATAAAAGATGTTGCCCCCAAGAGTCCTTGCCTCTTGAATGTTCCTGGACCATCAATATATATTTGTGGACCATCCCAACTACAACAATGTCACTTACATAAGTAACCTGTGCTCAGCACTGTCACTTACATAAGTAACCTGTGCATATGTACATAGCTTAGGTCTGGGAACTATCTGGGGAGCTGATATTGTCAGAGTATGCAAGAATGTGTAGAAGAAGTCTATTCATAAGTGTAAGTTGGCTCCTATTAGATTCACATGTGACAGCACTGAAATAGTTAATGAAGAGATCTTGGATATGAAACACCAGTGACTACCTCTTTTAATTAAGTTCTGGGTATGACTGATGTTGTTCTTGACCTATGATGTGTAAGTGACTAAAATCTTACTATTCCAGGATGGTTTGTTTTGTCCATCTTTAACAGCAGTAGTCATGATTAACAGGGATCCTAGTTTTCTCTGTTTTAAAAATCCAAAATGCTCTGATTTAAAAATCCCCAAATCCACATTTTTCCACAATTAAAATGAAATGCCACCACGTATATAGGTATCAGTTGAACATAATGTTTTATTGATCTATTTACTATTTTAAAGCAATTTGGAAGCCTACCCCAGTGCCAGCAAGGAGTCTCGCCACCCCATTCTGCCTTTCCGCATTGGATCCCACCTGCTGGGCCACAGAGGCAGCTCCTGCTTGTGCCAGTCTGGCCACAAATCGCCTATCCCTCCTCCCTCATAAACTTACCTGTGGCCACTGCTTTGCACCATGCTGCCTGGCTGCTGTGTGCATGTGTGTGCATGCACGTGCACATGGTGGGTGCCCCCTGCTTGTGATTCCCCTCCACCTGCTCCCCTCAGCCCCCTGCAGGCTGGAATTCTCCCAGCCTGCAAGGGGAAACCTGTGGTTTCCTGCAGTTTTCTCCCTTAAAGGAGAAAATCTCGATCAATGTTTGGAATGGCTTGCATCTGTGTTTTTCTCCTGCAAATGGAAAACATGGATCCCTGATGATGAATTATGAAGGAGTAAAGAGTCTTAGGTAAAATATTTACTTTTCAAGTAAATTAAATATAGTGTTGGCTAGCTATGTATAGTGAGTCCATTTGGTGATCAGAAAACACCTAGTATATGGAGTGAGTTGTTAATCCTTCTAACCCATACAAAATGCTCTTGATGCAGTGCTATACAGTGCCAGTATCAAGATTTTTGCTGGACATAAAGTTATGCAAAAAGCAATGCAATGAGCCTTAATGAGTAAGAAAAGCTGAGAGCAGGCACACTACAATTGCCAAATTTAAGAGCAGGCAAGTGATTAGGCATATTTAAATTGATGAAAGCTGTACCTTTCCTATTGAAATCAATGGCTGCCGCTGCATCTCGATCAATGTTTGGAATGGCTTGCATCTGGGTGCTTTGGAAATCCTGCCAAAGTGTCTATCTGTACCTAAATACCTTAAAATAACTTAAGACTGATTTATACTTAATTCTAGTTCCAAAAATAACATGTCACTTCTGAAAAATGAGACTTAGGCGCCTAAAATGAAAAAAAATATATATTTCTTGTGTAAACTTCTGTGTGTTTTGCACTGGTGTGGTTCTCCCACTTTAATTGTGCAAATAGTGGTGCAGCAAGTGTGTTAAGGGTTTATCACGTGCAACTACAACATGTTCACTAGTGAAGACATCCATTGTGGACAATTTCTCATCTAACAGCCTCAACATTTGTGTACCCAGCAGTGTAGTGCCATGTAGAGATCCCCTGGGCTGGTTGTTAGCATGTTAACTCAGATTCTGGAGCCTGGTAAAAAACATGCTGCGTTTGTTAGCGCCAGAACTGGAAGCAGGATAGCTGCATTAATCTGCATTTCACTGGGCTAATGCTGCTATACTGTTTCTAGCTCCACAGCCAACACATGTACAGCTAGCTTTTATATCTCCACATGGTATTACCATATGGATATGCACCTTAAGAGTTTGTTTTGTAACTTTTTAATGTTACATATTGTCTTTTTTAATGAATGGTAGGATGCCTACAGACAGATAAAAATCTTTTTTATTTATGTTGAAATGCAATCATTCACAACATTTTTCTTTGAAGGTTACAGAGAAATCATTCTACAGACTTTGCCCCAGCTAACAGTCCTAGATGGAAGGAATATATTTGGTGAGCCAGTAAATGTAACTGAAGAGAATTCAGATTTGCAATGTTTAGAAGGCCTTTTAGATTGCTTGGCTTCATCCAGTTCCCCATTAAATGATAACCAGGTACTTTTAACCTTCCTCCCAAGTATAAATTAGGGTATACATTTTTATTTTTCCCATGTTGGATACACTTGCTTAAAGTAATGCAACTCTTTTTTTTAAATAGAATTGCATTGACTTGCCAGTAATCACACCTCACATCGACCAAGTGTTGGCTCGGTTTCGGCAACGTGGAAATATGCCAGTGCAAAGCACCTGCAGTTCTTCTACAGAGCCAGCTTCTTCAGAACCAGAAAGAGCTAAACTTAATAGCATACCCAGTGAGATGAGAATAAGAAAATTAGAGGATCAAATTTCACAGCTTTTGCAAAAGGTAATTAGGTTTCCACAAACATGGCCTTTATTATGTATTTATAAAATGAAGTGTACCCATATAAAAACTAAATGAAAGAGCTTGTCTCTACTGACTACCTGGCATGCAGTGGGGAAATTAAATTTGTATTAATGTTTATACACTGATTTGGGAAGAAACTGAGACTATCACTATGTAGAGGACAAGACAACATAGCCTACTTAAAAAATTGTAGATGATAGCTACATTAGGTGGTAGAAATTTCAATACCAAATTAAATGAAAGATCCTTCTAAATTCACACATCTCCAGTTATCAGCAAATTTTTCTGTAAAAGATGAGAGCTTGGTGCTGGCTTGGATCTGCTGTTAGACATAGTTCTAAGACGGACGCATGCATCATTTGCTTACATAAAGGATGCACCCTTATATCCATATTTATATTTAGGTTTCTAATTTTTCCTATTTTTCACATTTTATTTTTAATGTAAATTGAAACATATTTTCTTTAAAACTTTTTAATCTTTAAATATGTTCTGTCAATATTAGGTGATCACAGACTGCTTTTCATTTAGAAGTGTTTGTCTCTCAGACATGCCATCTTTGCTCTGCTGTAGATAATGTCATTGTTAATCTGATGTGTATTTGTTTTAAATAGCAACTATGTTGTTCTGGAAACATGGAACCTTGAGTTTGGGTCATAGGTGAAGGTTTGGAAAAACAATTTTCTTCCTTTTTGAGAACTGAGAACTTTTTTTGCTGCAGCTATGGATTTTTAATTATTTCTGTGGTAAATAACTGCTGCGGTTAATGAGAGAAATTTCAAAGAGTGATCAATAAGCAGTTATGTGCGATTGCATGTACTGTTTTGCCAATATAACTGGACCTCCTCTTTGTGTTGCATTGTTTCACAGATTTCATAGACATTAGGGCTGGAAGGGACCTCAAGTCCAGCCCCCTGCCCCAGGGGCAAGAAGTCAGCTGGGCTCATAGGATCCCAGCAAGATAAACATTCAAATTTCTCTTGAAGGTGTTCAAAGTAGGTACTTGAACCACCTGTGGCAGGCTATTCGAGACCCTGGGGGCTCAAACAGTAAAGAAATTCTTCCTTATGTCCAGCTTGAAACTGTCTTGCAGGAGTTTATAACCATTCAACCTTGCATCCCTTGTGCCGCTCTAGTGAACAAACATTCTCCCAGATCTTGGTGAACACCCCTGATAAACTTACAGGTGGTCACCAGATCACCCCTGAGCCTGTGCTTTTCCAGGCTGAAGAGCCCCATGGCTCTCAGCCTTCGTCATAAGGTCTGTTTTCCTGACCCCTGATCATGCACGTGGTTCTCCTCTGCACACTCTCAAGCTTCTCCACATCCTTTTTGAATTGTGGAGCCCAAAACTGAATGCAGTACTCCAGCTGCGGCCTCGCCAAGCCCGAGTAAAATGGGAGAATGACATCCCAGGATTTACTTGAGAAGCATCTATGGATGCAAGCCAGCATTTTGCTCACTTTACTAGCTGCAGCATCATATGAAAGGCTCGTGTTCATCTTGCGGTCAGTCATGATCCCCAAGTCCCTTTCATCCATAGTGCTAGCCAGCTTAGCACTGCCGAGCCTATAAGGATGCTGCAGGTTTTTCTTTCCAAGGTGGAGAACCTTGCATTTTTCCATGTTAAACAGCATCAGGTTCTCATCCTCCCATTTCCTGAGTCTGTCAAGGTCAGCCTGGATCGCCCTCCTGTCCTCAGGTATGGATGCTTTATCTCAAAGTTTGGTATCATCGGTGAACTTGGCCAGTCCACTTCTGACTCCAGTGTCCACATCATTAATGAAGATGTTGAACAATACAGGTCCAAGGACAGAGCCTTGAGGGACCCCACCGGTCACAGAGCACCATGACGATTGACTTTCAGATTTAGCCGGGCACTTTTGTTGAAAGCTTAAAGTAATAAAATAGTTTGGTTGGTGAGAAGGGAAGAAAGTCACTGAGTTATATTCTTTGGCATCTCCATAAGATACATCTGTGCTAATGCCCTTTCATAGACTGTAATCTTTCAAAAATAAGAAAATGTTTATAAATTACTTAGTCCATTTTTAATAGATTTCAGAAGAATTTTTGTTGCTTTTTGTTATTTAGGTGTCTCATTCTTCAAGAAGTGGAGCTCCTCTAGTTGTTCTTAAGGCTAAGAGAGACACAGATCTGACTTCTGAAAGCGAGTGTGAAATTGGAAAAGAGAACAACAAAAAAGTGGCTAAAAGAAGCAAGATCCCTACTTATCGTAAAGTTAACTTGTCTTCTAAAAACCATGCAAACAATTTGAAAGGCAAAACAACTACCAGGTATTTTCCATTTTGCCGTATGAGCTTTGACTTAATATGAAAAATGAAGTACTTTCACAGGTAATTCAGTTTTAACGTGAAGTACGTTTTATAAATATGCTTTCTAGTACCTGCTTTATAGAAACACTTATGTTCCCAAATTTTAGAAGTTGCTTTCATAGTTTTATTGCTCAATGCAGCAATATTTTCTGAACTTGTGAAAGATTTTTTCATGAAGAATTTTTTTAAAAATGACCAATCCCACCCTGTTGAAAGGATTAGCTATCTACCTGCAGAAAACTTTCAAACCTTAGTACTCAACATTAGTCTGTTTCTCTCACTTTGGGAAATGATGGGAAAAGATCTTCATAATACGATACCTAGCAGGAAAGCTAGGCAAGTACTTTAGATGTGGTGAGGAGTTGCACTTTATGTAAAAGAGCCATATGATTGCTCAGAGTTCCAGTATGAAACTGGAGGTAGGCTTGTTGAGAGTCTCTGGGTTAGGATCAGAGGGGAGAGCAACAAAGGTGATGTTGTGGTGGGGGCCTGCTATAGACCACCAGACCAGGAAGAAGTAGTGGATGAGTCTTTCTTCAAACAGCTAGCAGAAGTTTCCCTATTACATATCCTGGTTCTTATGGGGGACTTGAATCGACCTAACATCTGCTGGGAGGACATTACAGCAGTACACAGGCAATCCAGGAAGTTTTTGGAGAGTATTGGGGACAACTTCCTGGTGCAAATGCTGGAGTGGCCGGCTAGGGGCCATGCTGTTTGTCACAGGGCACAAGGGTGCCCTGCTCCTTTAAAGGACTGAAACTGCCAGGGGCAGAGCCCTAGCGGTGAGCTGAAGGGCCCCAGCTGCTGGTTACCAGGGCAGCCAGAACAGGTTAGCAGCCCACACCTGCCAGCGGTCAGCTGACCGGAAGGGGCAGGGACAGATGTACCTGAGGGTGCTGAGGGAGTTGGCTGATGTGATTGCAAAGCCATTGGCCATCATCTTTCAAAACTCTTGGTGATCAGGAGAGGTCCTGGACAATTGGAAAAGGGTAAACATATAGTACGCATATTAAAGAAAGGGAAAAAAGGAGGATCCAGGGAACTACAAACCAATCAGCCTTGACTCAGTCTCTGGAAAATCATGGAACAGATCCTCAAGAAATCCATTTCTAAGCACTTGGAGGAAAAGGTGATTGGGAACATTCAGCATGGATTCACCAAGGGCAGGTTATGCCTGACCAACCTGATTGCCTTGTTTGATGAGGTGACTGGCTCTGTGGATGCAGGGAGATGGGTGATTGTGGTGTACCTTGATTTTAGCAAGGCTGTCTCCCACAGCAGTCTTGCAGGCAAACTAAGGAAGTATGGGCTGGATGAATAAACTGTAAGGTGGATAGAAAACTGGCTGGAGCATCAGGCTTAGAGAGTAGTAATCAATGGCTCGATGTCTAGTTGGCAGCCAGTATCAAGTAGAGTGCTTCAGGGGTCAGTCCTGTGGCCGGTTTTGTTTAGTGTCTTCATCAGTTATCTGGAAGGTGGCATAGAGTGCATCCTCAGCAAGTTTGCAGATGACACCAAGCAGAGATACTGGAAGGTAGGACTAGGGTTCAGAGTGTCAGGAACTTTAATCCAGACTTCCCAGGTCCGTTGTCTGACCGCAAGAGACAGGCAGTACCAGCAAGGTCTTATCTCAAAGCTCTTTACTGAAGCGTGCACACAGCAATAGAGAGCGGCCCGTCTCCTCCAAGAACCAGCCCCTCCTCCTTAATAGTAAGTAAGTTTATATAGACAGTTTCACGTTACAGGTTATACACCTAATTGACTCAACCCCCATGGTTAGAAACTTCTAATGCACATGCCTAGCTACACAATAAGAGGCTTTGAGCCGTTCTTATGCATAAGCATCTTCCTTATCATCAAGCATGCAACTTTTCTTTTCAGCACTATTACTATGCTAGTCAGTTCAAGGTGTGGTGACTTGCTCTTGCTTATCAGCTCACATTCCTGTTGCTATGCTGTATCCAGAGAGCTTGTGATTATCTATTTTTTTTTTTTTTTTTTTTAGTTTCTCACCAGTATTTTTCTTTGTGGGCTTTTGGGCCTGCTCCCAAACATCCTATTTATCAATTCCCACTTTGTCCCTAGAAGACCCGAAGAGGGGACTCTTGGGACACATATCCATTCATGTATCTAGGGTTCATTACATGATAGGCCCTTTTAACCTTGGGGCCCCTTTTACATAGTCGAGCGCCCACACAGCATCCACAGCTTATGATTACATAAAGCAATAAAGCCCACAAATAATAACAACAGCACTTTTAAGCAAATTATGTAGCCACCCACCTATATTAGGCAACCAGCTGAATAAATCACTCCCCCAAGAGCTTCAGTTCAATCGCCTCCCTCCATGATCCTTTGCAATCTCTTTAAGGTGCTCTGCTCTTTCCCAGGTGGCATTATAAACATCAGGAATATATACGCAACATTCTTGTCCTATTAAGGCACATGTTCCTCCTTGCGAGGCCAGCAAGATGTCTAGGGCCATTCTGTTTTGAAGAACCATTTGCCTTAGTTGCTTTTGCTCAGTAGCTAGATCTATGAGGGCTTCAGCAGTGGTATTAGCCATCATTTCTAACACTCCCTGTATTCTCATCACACCCTCTCCTATGCGGTAAGTGGCCCCTCTGCAAGCAAAAAAGAGGGTGGCACAAGTTCCAGTCCAATCATTAAGCACTTTCCAAGTAAAGGGTCGAGACCGGTCAACATCATCTTTGGCATCTCGCACATTGCGTAACCATCCAGAGGGAAGGTGGTCTCGATACAATATAGGAGGCTCTAACTAGGCTAAGTAGCAAGATCCACTCCACGAAACAGACAAACTTAGGTATGCCTTCTCTCCCCACACCCAATATACCCCAAACAAGGGAGGCTTAGTAGACGAATTTGCATGGTGGGACACTATTGACCTGTTAGTCTTTGTGTACCAACCAGTCCAGGCAGGGAGTTTTTTAAAGCTAGGAAGGGTGGAATTATTAGAACAGAGGCGGACTGCATGCTGCCCTTCTGAACTATTAGCTGTAGCGGAATGGATCTTTGTGCAGTTTATAGCCCATGTCTCTACATTTCCGGGATTGCTATTATCATGTAAATACCAAACTTCCCCATCAATAGGGCAATGGTCCTCACCAGGATGGTTATACCAGTATGACTTAGCCCTTTTTTGACCATCTTCCAAAGATATCCCTGGTCTCCTAGTGCTCTCAAAATGGGTCTCATTAAAGTAGGCTTTACACTCACTGATTTTCAACAACACTTTTCTTATCTCCAAAAAGCACTATTCACCAGGTCTTTTTCCCACCGTGAGGTACTTGCTAACTTGGATTTCAGCATCAGCCCAGGTTATATTATGGTTACCTGTGGGTTCCTTTTAGGATGGGGTCCAGGTCATGTTCATAGGGCTAAGGGGAATGGGAATCATGGGGAGACCTCTCTGGCTATCTACTGGCACTAAGGAACACACCCAACGTGAGGTATTGTTCAGAGCTGGCATACGGGCTTTCATTTCATGAGCAAAGTGAATAAAGGCATTATATTCGTATCCCTTAGTTATTCTAACCACTAAAAAAGTAAAGCAATAAACAATAGACAGATGAGTCTACTGACTCCTCAGGCGACTTTCCGTGGCCATCCTTTGGGGAATGGGCACCAGTCTGGGTTTTCTTGAGTTTGAGCTTCAGGCCGCCTAAAGGGGTAGCAGTCTATTTGCCCCAGACATGGAGGTCATCTGCTTCTGATTCACCCGGTTTGCGGTGGGGTGAACACGCGTGGCTCCCTCGAAGTCCAACACCGTCTGCTTCTGGGGAACCTTTTACCAGGTCGGGTTCCCTAGCGAGGTTCCTTTTGACTCTGGTATGATGAACCCAAGTGGGAAGTTCCTTGACCCAAATAGCAGTGGGGCTCACCAGGATGGTCTCGAACAGTCCTAGCCACTGAGGTTGAAGTGGGGGCTTTCAGTAAGTTTTGATCCGCACCGGGTCACCTGGTGAAATAGAATGAACAGCTTCCCACAATGGTAAAACTGAGACTGCGCTGAGTACTGTTGTAATGTTGCTAAATGCTGCTGCAAAGCTTTTACATAAGCTTCTGTTTCGCAAGCCATTAGAAGTTTCTAACCATGGGGGTTGAGTCAATTAGGTGTATAATCTGTGACGTGAAACTGTCTATATAAACTTACTTACTATTAAGTGTATCACTACAATCTCCTTAGGAGCTTGAATATCTTGAAGCAGCTTAGCAATTTCCTTTTCCGTGGGTGATCTGTGCTCCAGACGAGGTAATAAAACCCCGTTCCTTCCAAATTGCACCCGTGGCGTGGCACACTCCAAAAGCATATTTTGAATCTGTATAAATATTGACTCTTTCCTTTAACATAGAGGCAGGCTGTAGTCAGGGCTTTCAACTCTGTTGCTTGGGCGCACACTCCGGGTGAGAGAGCCTCTCCTATTAATACAGTCTCACTATTAGTAACTGCGTATCCAGAGTGTCTGATTCCTTTACAGACAAAGGCAGAGCCGTCCACAAACAACTCTGTCGGGGTTTTGGAGGGGAACATCAGTAAGGTCAGGGCGAGGGGTGGAAATTAGGTCCAAAACCTGCAGACAATCATGCACATATCCATTACTTTCCTCCTGGGGCATCAAAGAGGCCGGGTGTGTTTTTTGGTGTGCCCCCTAACCATTTTTCAAGCGGGCTGGCTGGTGTTCTTAAAGGTGAGGGAACACTTTCTCCAGCTGCCCCCCCTTTCTTTCCCTACTCTTTCCCTGTCCTGTTTTTCTTGCACCCTCTCACTCTGCCAGACAGGTGGGAGAACAGGAACAAATTCGTCTTCCTCCCTGAGCGGCTCTAAGGCATAGGGCGGGGGATTTTTACATGATTCTTCCATACAAACTGCTTCAAAAGCCACTCATCCCTCCATTGGTTTATAATTATACTATACAAACAAATAATTCATTTGTCCCGGTCTGAGATCGACCAAAATATCCTGTAAGAAATTCATTCTCTCTGTGGAAAAGGTTCCACACTCCGGCCGGTCTCTAGTCAGGGACAAATGAGAAGTAAATGATGGCCATTGGATCCAACACAAATTTCTCATCTTAGCCTTGGACAATCCAGCCGTTCCGGATACATCCTTCTAATCTCTTAGAGTGAGAGACAACGGGGCGTCCCCCAGGCATTTACTGCAGTCTTGTCCCATTTCCCTGTACCGAGCGCTCACTCACCTAGTTCCAACCGGGTCCTGCTCAAAGGGCAGGCTGACATTGCTGGATTTCTACGGGCTTCAGCTGGTTCATGGGACAACGCCTTATCACTGACACAGGATCCAGCTACCGGGCAAGGCTCCTCAAAGTCTGAGGATGCGCACTGCGTTGCTTCAGAGTCCAATCCCATGCCGGAGAGTCAGACATGTCCTATCTGGGGTGCCAAAATTGTCAGGGACTTTAACCCAGACTTCCCAGGTCCGTTGTCTGACTGCAAGAGACAGGCAACACCAGCAAGGTCTTATCTCAAAGCTCTTTATTGAAGCATGCACACAGCAATAGAGAGCGGCCTGTCTCCTCCAAGAACCAGCCCCTCCTCCTTAATAGTAAGTAAGTTTATATAGACGGTTTCACATCACAGATTATACACCTAATTGACTCAACCCCCATGGTTAGTTAAAAACTTCTAGTGTGCATGCCTAGCTACACAATAAAAGGCTTTGAGCAGTGCTTATGCATAAGCATCTTCCTTATCATCAAGCATGCAACTTTTCTTTTCAGCACTATTACTGTGTTAGTGAGTTCAAGGTGCGGTGACTCGCTCTTGCTTATCAGCTCACATTCCTGTTGCTATGCTGCATCCAGAGAGCTTGTGATTATCTTTTTTTTTTTTAAGCTTCTCAGCAGTATTTTTCTTTGTGGGCTTCTGGGGCTGCTCCCAAACAGCCTATCTATCAAGAGTGACCCACGACAGATTCAAGGATTGGGCCAAAGAGAGTGCCTTAACCAGCTGGCTAAACAATAGAACAGGGGGGTACCCTTTAGTGCCTGTTGAAGATGAGCAATTGTGCAGCCAACAGTGCAAGCATCAGGAGGATAGAAGATTAGCAGGCAAGACGGAGATTACCTCTGTAGCTTAGCAATTAGAGCACTAGATTGGGAAGGGGATGACCAGGTTATAATCTCTATTCTTATACATTTTACATTTATGGTCTCTTGATTTAAAAATAGAACTTTTCTGAAAGCATGGATCACTAGTACCCACTGTCATCACACTCCTCCTATGATGGGGCACACTCAGCTCTCTGGATCCACACTGACTATATGTGGAGCCTAGGTGATTAATTCTTTTCTCTTAACTCATCCTCCTGGCACCAGGTACCTAACCACTAGATGTCATGCCACCTCAGCTGCAGGTGCTAAAGTGCCTCTATATTACATCCTTAATTTTTCATGTTTCGTATAATGAAATAAATGTTAATTAACAAAATTGACCTCAAGACTCTGAAGTAGCACCCATGCAGGCTCACTGAAATCTTGAACTGATATTACCATATCAGTTGTGCTCAGTCATGTCACTTTTTAAAATATTATTCTCTACAGCCACTACTAGAGGACAGGGCCTTTGCAAATAAAAGCTTGAGGCTCTGGATGATTAATTTTACCTCTATGGTTTCCTTTTTGGAACCTGTGTTGCTCACCTGGGGAAGGTGCTGTCTGTGATGGTCATAGAGGAGTAGGGCTGGACTTTGAGTTGTCATCCTGAAGCAAGATCATTCGTATCTAAACCATTAATAGAGCTCAGTACATAGTTCTTCTCTTAATACCTCTATGTAGCTTCCCTTAAATGCAACAACCAGTGATTTACTGAGGAATTTAATACATACATAATAGCATATGTACAACACTTGGTTCATCAGCATTTCCCTAGTGGATCTTATGCTTGTTGCTGATTTTAAATCATCAAAAGCTTAGCATTAAGTTTGTAATAAAGTGGGAGTACAGAGTAGACATTTTTTAAACTGCTTGTTCTTTAAGCAAGTGTCTGTATGTGTTCAGCTCTTGGGTTTGGATCTTGTTGTTAAAGCTTTTGGTTCCTTGCCCTTAAGGCTCAGGAGCTTGGGACTCTGCTAATTAGGATGTCAGCTGGCCTAAGCCTGCACTCAGGTTGCCTTC
The DNA here is from genome assembly GCF_052110815.1 of Crocodylus siamensis. Lineage (NCBI taxonomy): Eukaryota > Metazoa > Chordata > Crocodylia > Crocodylidae > Crocodylus > Crocodylus siamensis. Next base: position 211,169,804 of record NC_143397.1, read on the forward strand.
TCTCTCCCTCATTTGTTGCTAAGAGGTGTGATATGCTAGCTAAGTCTCAGATCCTCCTGTCAATCTAAGCCGAAAGAGAGAATGAGCACCAAACCTGTTCTTTAAAACAGGGTTCTGCAATATATACAGTTCCTGGGTAGGATATATAGTCCCTGGATAGAATTTTTCCTGGGGAGCTGGAAGGCTTTGCCTGTGGCCATACTGCCATTACCACTTCTCCCAGCTCCCCTTCCCTTCCCCCCCCCCCAAATGCATGTGGGCTCAGCTTCCAGCATGGGAGGATCTGCACAGGGGCTGGGGAGCTGCAGACTTTCTCTGAGCTACCAGTGCTTCTCCTCACTTCCATCCATCTGCCTGCCAGCTGCATTGTGGGGGAGTCCCAGCACAGCTCCTCACAGGCTGGAAGCTGCATCTGCACCGCAGCCAAGTGGAGTGGGGAGTGGACACAACTGGAAGCTGCATGACTCAGACACAGCTCCTCTACCTGCACCTTTTGCTGGGCTGGGCCGCAAGGAGCTTTCAGCTGCACCCGCACCACTGCCACTTGTCCTTGCTCCAACCCAGCTTCTCCCAGGCAAGTTAGAAGTTGTAGAGCTCTGACAGCTCATCCAGCAGGCACAGGCAGGGGAACTGCATTGGGACCATACAGCTTTTAGCTGTGCCCATGCTGCAGCCGGGGGTGGGGAGAAGGCAAGTGGACAGAAGCAGCCTCAGCAGTGATGCAGTTTGCAGTTCCCCAGTCCTAGGATATTTGCCTACCATGTGGAAACTGAATCCTACAGGGAGCAAGGGGGCTGGGAGGAGCAGCAGCAGCACATGCAGATCTCCCAGCTGTTTGGCCTCAGCATTTGTGCAGGAAATATGCTGCCCCCACCCCCCTAATTCTGGCCTGCTGCCAAAGCCACCTGACCTCTCAGACCAGAGCTGGGTGGAGGGGGTTCCAGCCTGTGATTTATTAAAGATTGCCAACCACTGCTCTAAATTATGTGTGTGGGGTTTTTTTTCCTGTATCTGTTTAATAATATAGATCAGGTACCATTTGGGCTCCAGATTTTATAAGTGTTGGGTTTTAACCTTTGCCAAGGAACCAAAATCTCTTGTGGCTGCTCCTTTAAATATTTGTCGTCCTGTTTTTCCTTTTTAGAATGAGAGTATATTCAGTGCAAGTGCTTGAGTTCATTTGGAAGAGGAACAAACTAAAAGCCAGAGGGGCTGGACTGAAATGCATATCTTTTTAGCTTGGTGGTTCTCATCCTTTTTAGACTTGACAACTGACATTTTCCAAGAAGTCTGAGTGTTTTCACTTTTTACTATAGAAAAAATATTATAGCAGTTCAGTTGCAAAGGACTCAGACCACAACAGGTTAGAATGTTTTTAATGGTGTGAATTCCTGTTTGTATTTCTGGGCTATTATCATGTGAATCATGTTTGCAAGCCTAACAGTGCTAACATTAAGTGATACCCCACAGCACCCTTGAAAGACTCTCAAGGCTCACCAGCATGCCATGGCACCCTGGTTGAGAATCACTGTTAATAGACTGTTAAGTAAAAGCAGATGGTAGTGCTGCTAGCAACCTTTTTCTGAATGAAAGCTTCTGTGTTTTGTATTGAAGTCAGTGCTCTCAGTGTTTAGTGTGGACACCATTAAGAATTTACCATTTTTGAAAGATAAGAGTTATTTAAGTTTGAGAGCATGGACCCCTGAATGAGTAACTGCATGATAAGCAGAGTAGAGATTTACTGCATTTCATCTGCTCCGTGGTAGCTGTCAGTGTGCATGACTGTACCCTGTACCAAGTGTAAGCTAATACATGGCAGCTTATCTCTCTTCCGTCAAGGGTTAACTGCATTAAATTAGCACTTGTTTACCAAAGGGTAAGAGCATGCATAGAGCTGTTCTCATGAATGGCTACATTCAGTAAATCCACTTTACTTCATGGTAAATTATTTGTGTTTGTTATTTATTTTCTAGATCTACGTGCTATTCTCCCCCTTCCCTCAGGGGGACTTACAGTAAATGATTATAGAAAGAGGATAAAAGATTAATATAGGAAGGGGCAGCAAAACGAACTTCTCCCTTTCCCCTCCACTGGGGTGCAAAATCAAAAGCCATCTACTTTGTCCTGCTCTCCTGCCCCCAGCCAAGGAAAGCATTTTCCCCCTCCCCCCTCCACTCAGTCCAACCTTGCTTCCCAACTCGCATGCAGTACCTCCATAGAAGAAAACAAAAATTACCTTCCTTCCTGCTTCATTGGCTTATACCCAGGAAACCGCCACTGCTGTGTGTTACTGTTCTGACTCCTTGGATACCCTCCCTTTTTGTTTTTCTGCCATGCCTTGATGTAGTAAGTTGATGTATAATAAAGGGAGGCTTCCTTTGGGTCCTAGGTTGAGCTCTTGTCTGTCTTTCAGCCAGCAGGTCCCTCTCAGATTCCAGTGGTCCCCAATCCAGCCTCTCAAGTGCCAAGTGAGCCTTCCTGGCCCATCTGTGCCCCCAGGGCACTTGTCGCCTTAAGGGCTAATTCCAGGGCGTCTGACCTCCCCTGTAGCCATACCTGTGCCTTGCAAATGTTGCAGTCCAATCATTCTTCCTTGCAGCCTCCGCCTTCCCAGCTTCTGCCCCTTTTCTCTTGGTGGCCCACTGTACTGAACCTGACTTCTAGGCTCCAGTTCCTTGTCTCTGCCATGCTTTGGGCTCTGGGCTTTCTGGCCCTAATTTCACCCTGCACTGGGCACAGGACTCACTAGCCCTGGCTTGATTTGGCTGCTCCATCCTGCTTGGGCCCTCTCCTGCTTGAGTTCCAGCCTTATCTGGTCTAGGCTTCAACCCTTTCTTTGGTGCCACCTGTCTGCATCTTGAGCCCAGCCCTTGGCAGGGCTCAAAGCAGCCACATGCCCGTCAGGCACAGCTGGGTCCTACTTGACCCCCAGTAGTCCCAACCCAAACCACCAATACAAACTACAAACTAAAATGTAAGCCCTAAATTAAACTGAATATAAATATTTAGTAAAAATATAAGCCTTTAACTAAAATATAAGCCCCCTTGCTGCAGAACTCTTCCTCTTGCAACTTGCAGAGCCAGACTGACACCTCCTGGCCCAGGCCCTGGGGTTGTATGTCTTCTAAGCTCTGCCCCTCTAGTCAGGTGGCTCCCAAGCTACCCACAAGGGTTTCCGGTTAGGGGCCTGATAGCTAGTTCACCAGGCAGCTTCCAACTGCTGCTCGAGCTGCTTTAGCAGGGCCCTTGCTACTCAAGTAGGGCTGTTCCCTGCTGTCTTATTTCAGAGCAACTAGCCCTGCAATAGGCGCTCATAATCTCAGGCCCCTGGCTACCTATTTCTCTGCAGCCAGCTCATCAAAGGCAGTACTTCCCTTAACCTGGGAATGTTCTGCTGTTGCTTTCCCCTTAAAGTAATGGGGAGCCTCTACTCCCTGTTACACGCCCTCTCTCAAAAGGGGACTGTGCCTATCCCAAAAACCCACTTATCCTCCCCTTTCTCCTCCCCACAATGGGAACACAGTGTTCAACTTATATAAAGTTAAGCAATACGTCATCATTGCAACAGTAAATAGTGCCTTTAAGTGTCACCCATCAGTGGTGCTCACCCAAAGTAGATGGTAGTTGTTCAAAGGCTCTAGGCCAGGGACAGGCAATTATTTTGGGTGGAGGGCTGCTTACCCAGTTTTGGCAAGCTGTCGAGGGCTGCATGGGTAGCCCCACCCCTTGACAGGTGTCCTGCCCCCAGGTCACCATCTTGGGACCAGTGTCCCAGTGTCTCGGGACCAATGTCTCAGGGCCAGCACTGGTGGGGCCCGGAGAGGGGTGTAGGCTGGCAGGGGGTCTGTGGAGCCAGAGGGAAAGAGGGAAGCTGGCCCAGCTCCACAGATCCCCTGCCGGCCGGGACCCCTGTACCCCTGCCGCCCTGCTCTAGGCCCCGCTGGCGCTGGCCCTGGGACATGGGTGTGGGCCCTGTACCCCCACTCGCTCCCAGTGGTCCCCCAGTCCCATGGTACAGGCCTGTGTGGCCAAAGGTCCTGGGGGACCACGCCTCAAAGGGGGAACTGTTCAGGGAGTTAGGCAGCCCAGAATGAGGGTGAAGTAGGCTGCCTGATGGGAGGGATCTGGTAAGGGTCTGGACTGGAGAATTCTAGGGCCTAGTGTGGAGCCGGTGACTATAAGAACAGTGGATGCCATCTGCGAGGCTTGGGCTGTGGTGTAGAGGAGGAACAGAGCCGCAGATAGCACCTCCTGGCATCGGGGCAAGACATGGGTAGCCTCCTGCCTATATAAAATCATCATTATATATCATCAAAGCACGGCAGGTGAGGAGGTGGGCAGTTGGCCCAGAAACAGGTAGGCGGGCCAATAACAGATCAGCCTCGAGAACACCCCCTGTTACAGCATGCAAGGTTCCTATAAGAAACTCCTTTACATGATCCTGAGCTAAAATGTATTTAGTAGGGGTGTGCAAAGTGCACCGTATTTGATTCAGATTCGCCCCGATTCGGGGGACAGAGATTCAGTTCATTAATTCAGATCACTGTCTTGATTTGATGTGGCTGAATCCAAATCTGAAGATTCAATGCTGATTTGGAGAATAAGCAATTCGGCCATAGACACAGCTTTAAATGTTTTTTCTACATACCTTGAGGTATCAGGTGCAGCTCGTGAGTGCTGAGATGGTGGGGCAGCTGGAGTGTCCCACAGGAGCATGGGGTGAGGGGGACCAGTGGACCCAGAAGTACTTCCAGTCCACTTCTGGGTCCACCACTAAGCATGTGGGGGACCCGCCCTGCCCCCCATCCTGGCTCAGCCGCAGGAGACCCCCAGGTGCCTCCCAAAGACTGAGGAGATACCAGTCACCGAGCTGGGGGGTGGGAAAGGGGTCCCACATGCACTCCATAGGAGACCTGGAACTGGACTGGAAGTGCTTCTGGTCCATTTCTGGGTCCGCCGCCGAACACGCTGGGGACCTCCCGTGGGACGCTCTATCTGCCCCACCATCTCAGTGTTCATGAGCTGCCTGGTACCTTGAGGAATGTAGAAGAAATGTTTAAAGCTGTGTCTGTGTCCAAATCATTGAATCTCTCCGAATCGATTTGGAGGATTCCAATTCAATTTGGAGAGAATAAAGTAGGGGCAGGCAATTATTTTGGGCAGAGGGCCACTTACTGAGTTTTGGCAAGCCATCAAGGGCCGCATGACAGGCAGTCAGAGGCAGATAAATACTAATTGTCTAAATTTTCAGGGGCCCCACAGGCTGGATAGAATGGCCTGGCGGGCCGCATGTGGCCTGCAGGCCGCATTTTGCCCACCCCTGGACTAAAGGGTCTTCTGATTCGATTCAGATTCGGAGATTCAGCCACCAAATCAGGCTGAATCTCTGCTGAATTGAATCAGAGACCGAAGCTTCACACAGCCCTAGTATTTAGCTTTCTTGGAGTTCTTTTCACTCATCATCTTCAGACTGTAGCATTGCTGCAGCATTACATCTGGCTTCTTAAAGGATGGTGCTAAAACCCTTTTGCTTTCCTGACTGCCCCTTCTCTGAGTCCATGTCACTAGCTTAGCTTCTCACTAACTCTCTCTCAAACCACGTGATCTATGGCTGCAGGGTTTTCTGTGCTTTCTTTGTATTCTAGTAAGCTTTTTTTTTCCCCCCCATAATTCCGTACAAAATTGCTGGAAAAGTTTTGTTTGTTTGTTTGTTTGTTTGTTTTGGTTTGTCTTTTTTTGTGGTTTTATGTGAAAATCACAAAACCATGATTTAAGTAGGACCCTAATCATTTGAGTTCATGTATGTGCAAACAACTGGCCAGTCTAAAGTTCTTCTTTATGACAAGTCATGAGACACATTTTAATTCTTTAAGGGTAAGTGAGGAGAAATCTTTTTAAATCCCATTGCAACACTTCTGTAAATCTGGTCTAAGATTACTGGGGCCGTAGTATCATGCATATTTTTTGCTTTTCACTACTTGTGATGCTGGCAGAAGCAAATATGCAATCAGATGAAGGAGCACGTAGACTCAATATATCCCACGTCCTTTCAGTGGTGGAAAGATCCAATTTCTGTATTTAAAATTTTATTTTTGCATCTCCTGAACTGTGATAAGCCCTGGTGACAGATGCGTCTAGTCCAGAAGGAGCTCATTTGCGGTTTCACTGAGCAATTCAGCTTGCATGCATCACATACGTCTTGCCTCTAGTTCACGAAAAAGCCCTGCTGGTGATGATAGACAATATTACATCTTTATGATATTCCTGTCTCTTAACATAAGAATCGTAGAAGTAGGGTCGGAAGAGACCTTGTAGATCTTCAAGTCCGACCCCCCTGAAATGATCTGGAATATGCCAGTAAGTACTCCATTTCTGGGAAAGGGATGTGGGCCACTGGATTTATAAAACTGTAAATCAACTTCCAGAGCTAATAAACACTCTTGCCTGCTTAACCAGTTTGCTTTTTTTCCCTGCTTGCCAAAGATAGTGATCCCATATTAAAAATGTATCGCATTTTTAACTGTGCAGAAATTGTTGTTGAGGTCCTTTCCTCTTTGTAAGAAATTAGGCTAAATGATTGTCACAAGAATGTATCCTTTTCCTAAAAGGTATTCCACCTCAACCACATGGCAGAGGTTGGTTGAGTTTCATTGTTTTCTGTAAAATATCAGAATAAATTATCACTATTTCTGTTTTAAAATCTACGGATCATTCAGAAAAAGGGATTTGTACTCTGTGACAATTTTTAGCATCATGACATAGCAGCTTAACCAGATTTAAATTTGTCTTAATTCCTTGCAGCATAAACCAGTGAAAATTGGAATTCCATTGCAGAAATCTTTATGGAAAGAAATGTTGGGATATGACACTGTATCTTTTTATTCCCAGTGTAAAAAAATCCATTATAAAATTTACAGTGTACTAAATCATAGCTATGAAAGTAATATTTTCAATATAGATTGTTTTTTTTCCTTTAATCAAATCCTTTTATGTACTGAAGTTATTTTATTTTGGCAGATTTATAGACATCCAAAAAAGGAGGGGGGGACACCCAACTTAGGCTGCTTTTATATTACTACATTTTGTTCGAAATCAACATTTTTTTAAGTTTAGTAAATTGTTTAAATCTGTTGAATTACTTTTCTGCTTGATTATCTAAATCCATTGCAGAATTTATGAAACAACATTTTTAGTTAAAGATTATTTTCTCTGAAGCCTAACAGCTCAAAAATTACATGAAAGAAAAATTCTTCAGTGAGAAAGGAAGAGGAGGAGTGGGAGAGGCTACTTTACCCAATATGAGAGTCAAATCCATAGCCTGCCTGCTTGGGCACACTCACAGAAGCAAGAAAGATGGGTTTGTATCAACTTGGACTGAGGAAGGCCTAGAAAACCTAGATCTCCTTCAAGGGGATGGCTATGGAAGATGGATAAAAGAATGGGAAGAGGATACAAAGTTCACGTGAAAGTTTTTAAAATCTGGATTTTGAAATTCTTATTTGAACTTCTTCCACCACCAGTTTAAATATTTTCTATAGGTGGGAGTCTACCTATATTGCAGGGGAACTTAGCAATTTTCATGGGTTGATTGTGCCCTAAAGCTCTAAATTTCCAGTAGTTCTGCCCCTCAGCACTGATTGGAAGAGAGGCCTAGTCCCTTAGCACAGACTGGCAGAGAGGCTTGGAGGAAAAGGACGAGAGGGTGGCTGCCATCTTGACTGCTGGCTGTCCTTCATGCAGCCCCACCCCTCAGCACTGATTGGCAGAAAAAGCCCTGCAAGAAGAGGAGGGATGAGGGGGCAGCTTGCCTGCTGCTCTTTGTGCTGCCCCCGCCAACCAGCACCTTCCCTTCCTGGCAGCAAGGACCACTGGAGAGCAAGCATTTGTTTGTTGTTGTATTTTTGCAGATTTTGCAGACAATCTGGGATCTTCTAGCTTCTGCGAAATCTGCAAAAACACAAATTAAGTCACTCTCTAATGAAAGGGCATGTCCTGCCTTAAATTAGAGCAGTCCATTTTATTTGTTTATTTAGTGGAAAAAACATCCAGAAATAGAGGTGCAGACTAAAATCTGATATGCTAAGTAGAATTCCAAAAGTGTGTTTCTAACCTGATGTTAAAATGGTGGAAAGAATTGCACTGTATATTGTTTATGACTTTGAGTAGAGATTAGAACATTGCTTTGATTTAAAAAGTCAAAAAGAAATCCTTCAAGAAGTGGAAACTGGAGAAGATTATATAAGTATATGAGCATGTAGGGAGAAAATTAGGAAGGCCAAGGTACAACTTGAGATATAATTAGCAAGAGACATAAAAGGTGATTAAAAAAAATTCTACCAGTATGTCAAAAATAAGAGGAAGCCCAAAGAAACCATCGGTCCCTGATGGAATGCAGAAGGCAATCTAGTTATGGATGAAGAAAAGAAGTCTAAGATATTTAATGCCTTTTTTTACTTCAGCCTTCACAAATAGGAATAGCTACCAGATGGTGGGTGCAGTTGGCAGCAAAGATGGGGAAGGAGAATTACAGATTAAAGTAGTCGAAGAACAAGTTAGAGATTACTTTGAAAAGCTAGATGCCTTCAAGTCAGCAGGGCCAGATGGGTTCCATCCCAGGGAATTGAAGGAATTGGCTGAGGTGATATCAGAGCCATTGGCTATCCTCCTTGAGAACTCCTGAGGTTGGTGAGGTCCCAATGACTGAAAAACAGTAAACAATAGTGTCCATCTTTAAGAAGGGGAAGGAGGATCCAGGGAACTGCAGACCAGCCAGTTTGACCTTGATACCAGGAAAGATGATGAAGCAAGTCCTTAAGGAATTTATTGTGAAGTACCTAGAGGAGGTCAAGGTGATCAGCCAGCATGGAGTCACCAAGAGAAAGTTATTCCTGACCAACCTAATTTCCTTCTATGATAAGGTGACAAGCTTTGTGACTGTGAGGAGAGCAGTGAATGGGATACACTTTGACTTTAGTAAAACTTTTGATACCATCTCCCATGACAATGAAATTCTCATTTAACAAGCTAAGGAAATACAAATTAAATGAAAGTGTATTGTAGGGCAGATACAAAACTGGTTCAATCATCTTGCTTAACAAGCCAACATGAATGGCTCAGTGTCTAGTTGGGAGGAGGTATTAAATGGAACTCCACAGAGGTCTGTCATAGGTCTGGTATTGTCTAATGTCTTTATTAATGATTTAGAAGATGGGATTAAATTAATGCACATTTAGCAAATTTGTGGATGATATAAAGTTAGGTGGAGTTGCAGACACTGTGGAGAGCAGGAATAGGATCTCAAATGACCTCGATAGACTGGAGGAAGGGTCCACAATCAATTGGATGAAATTCAGCAAGAAGTACAAAATCCTCCACTTGAGACAAAATAATTGCTCGAACATATTAAAACTGGGAAATGATTAGCTAAACTGCAGTATTGCAGAGAAGGACCTGGGGGTTATGGTAGATCATAAGCAAAATATGAGACTATGTACTCTTATTGCAACACAAAAAAGCTAACACCATTCTGGGAAGAGTGTATCTTGCAAATCAAGGAAAGTGATTCTTTTATTCTGTTCAGTACTAGTGAGCCCTCACTTGGAGGACTCTGTCCAATTTTGGGCCCCACTCTTCAAGAAGGATGTGGACAGTTTGGAAAAATTCCAGCAGAGGATGATAAAAATGATTAGAAGCCTGGGAAGAGTAACTTATAAGGAAAGACTAAAGGAACTAGAGTTGTTTAGTTGGGAGAAGAAAAGACTGAGTGGGGATTTGATACCTGAAGGGTGATTTATAAAGAGGATGAAGACAGTATTTTTTCTGGCATTAGGGGACAGAACTAAGAGCAATGACTTCAAGCTGCAATAGAGAAAGTTTAGGTTGGAGATTAGGAGGAACTTTCTGAGTGTGAGGGTTATCAGGCTACCTGGAGAAGTTGTGGAATCTCTATCCTTGAAAGTTTTCAAGAGGTTGGATAGCCTCTTGGCTGGGATGATTTAGTCAGGAAAGATCCTGCCTTGAGTTCAGGGTGAACTAGATAACTTAGTGAGGTCCCTTCTAGCCCTACTTTCCTGTGATCTTTTCCATGCAAACAGACATTGATCTGAAATAATAACAATCTTTAGTGACTTATTCTTATTTGACGATCATACTTTTGGATGTTTTAACAATGTTTTTGTCTTCAGTTGTGTGCTAACTTGTAAGTATTGAAAGGGAGATTTAGAAGGTACTTAATATTAATGTTGTGACCTTAAAGTCAAACTACTGAAATTCTACTTGTACATTAAATAATTATATAGTTTTCTCTAGGACACTGTTAGATGGTTTTCAAAATAGCACACCTATGGAACTACTTATTTTTATTGGTACTATTCTAATGATTTTTTTTATTTAATTCCTACTCTGTTGTATGTTATTTTCCTGAATAACTCAAATGCTCAATTTGATTATAATTGACTCTTCCAAGTTCTGATATTTGGAAATTTTGTCTTATGATACAAGAGTTTCAGATACTTAGTGATGCTAGTGTGTAGAGAAGCATTTAAGAGAGTATTTTTTTAAATAAGCTTTGGTGGGCTTTTTTTGCTGTTTCAGAGAGGAAAAGAGTTTCTTAAAATCAAAGTGTCCCAACTCTCAAACAGAAGAAGACTCGCATGCAAATTCAGCTTCAGAAACAGCAGGTTTGGAAGTAGTAGGAAAATCGGCCAGAATATTGATGGGAGGACAGGATCAAATAAAAAATGTAGAAGATGCAAACCCAAGTGCTGCAGAAGAATCCACTTACAGAGTATGTTTTAACTTGAACTATGCAGTGTTCACCTGCAGTAGAGCAAGTATGGATACACACTTTATCCAAGGAATGTTTTAGAATTGAATTTGTGTGGGATCATTTTAACTGTTATAAAAATAAGGAATTTTGTGTTTGACACCCCCCATCAAAAATAGATTTATAACCAAACATTAATGATCACCTCTACCAATAAATATGTTGATCTAAATTTGTGTACACATAGATGAAGACTAGAAAAAGCAAAGCCGTAATCCTTTGCTTAAGTTAACCAGCTGCCAGTTGATCCAGTTATGTTTTCCTGTGTCTAATAGGTAAAGGTGATGCTTCTGGGTGGCAAAGCTATATTCTCTTCTACATAGGCGACTGGTACCTCCTGAATCGGGGGGGGGCAGTTCCCCGCGGCCAATCACAGAGCCAGTGGGGGGGAAGGGTCCCCCCAATGGCTGATTGCTGAGCCCAGAAATGCCAGTGATAGAACTGGAAGTGCCACCAGGGAACCAACACCCCTCGCCCCTGGCAGTACACCAGTGCAGGGGGAGCATGTCAAGCACCTGCTGACGCTGCCAGCAGCGGCCCTGTCAGGGGGATGTGTGCCCATCTGTGCCTCTCCCACGTGTTGCCTGTGCTATTCTACTTGCCCTTGTTTTGCATCAGGTCCCCAAAGATTTACACAATCTCTCTGTAAAACTATTACTGTAATTTGTTTGGACCTTTGGTTTTCTTGAAAAATTTCAGTGTTGGAGATTTAATGTATTTTTCTTCAGGCTCTTGTTCAAGAACTGGATCAGGAGAAAGAGAGAAGGTGGAAAGCTGAACAAGCTGAAAAGAAATTGAGAGACTATGTCAAAGAACTGCAGAAACAAGCAAAAGAAGAAAAGAATGTTCAGAGTATAGCAGTGCATACTACTGATAGGTAAAAGCACAGCATTTGATAGTTTAAGAGAAATAGCATTAACTCACAAGTGCTCATTTACCTCAACAAACTTGAAAAATGTTGCATAGGTAAAGAATCCTAGGACTTGCTTTGCTGATGGATAGCAAAATTCCTACCTGCTCCTATGAAAATATATTTCTTTATTTTTTTTTTCCTGGCTTCATATGGAGACTGAGGTCCCTAAGGAGCTTCACAGGTTTGATTCTTTCCTCCCAGAACAAATAACACTTCCCTACTACTTCAGAGTAAACAGTTAAAAATAGGGTCTAAGCTAGGTCTGTCTTTAGGGTTTATTGCTGGAATTTTCTTCTTCTGTTTTTGATATCTGTTCTATACTGGAATCTGAAATACTATCAAAGATCATGGGAATGTATGCTTCCATAGTTGTTTGGCTCTGGCTAGGTACACTCTTCTGTATTATAGACGCATGTCTGTGCTTGATAGGAAATCTTCTTGGTCCTTTCTTCAGTTAGGTTATCAGTATTTGTTCTAAAATAATTTTCTATGTTTCTTTTGGCTCCAAGACCACTCCCCACCTCTAGTTAGGTTATCATTCTGGTATAAATTTGCCTAAAATACCTGTAATATTTCTGAGAGTGCCTTTTCTTTTGTTAAACCTGAAAAAAATTTGAATTAGGTATTCCATATCAATACTTTAAAAAATGATTTCCTACTATATTAATTGACAATAACAAACTTGTTCTAAATTTCAACCAATATTAAATAGAGTAAGACATCGTTCAGACTGAAAGTAACACTTTTCAGGGCCTAGGTTGCCTTCAGGTTAATAGTTTCTTTCTTAGGCTGGAAGCACCAAAACCTGCAGACAATTGTATCTGTGTGTCTTTTTTTAATGTACAGAAGCATACTTCTACCACAGTGATCCCTGTTTAACATGCTTTGCTTAAAAAAAGCTCATTTAGATCTTTGCTGAATTCATTACAATTGTTTTGGGATAACCTATTCAATAAGTATAATTAAAAGAGGAGAAAGCACTGATGTTATTGCATTAATACTTAGGTTAAAGGAACTGATGTTGAGGGAAAGAAGTACAAAAACAAAATTGCAGGCTGATGTCCAGCAATTGAAGGATGAGATCGAAAGACTTACTAATGAGTTAAATCAGGCAAGAAATAAAGAACAACAACAACAGAAGGCCCTACAGACCTTAGAAGAAACATTATCCAAAGTGGAAACACAAAGAGTACAACACCAAGCAACAGAGGTATGTTTTTAGTATTAATTGTGGAAAGGCATCTAGAAAGTATATAATCACTAATTACCCGTTAAACATCAGTAGTCTGACTTCTTGATCATAGCATTACCATGAAATGCATATCTTATTACATGCCTGGTCTTTAAAAATTGAAGGTACTCTAACAAACCTTGATTATAAGAAACATGTACTTAATCATTTCTTGACACTGAGACATCTGATTTCATAATAGTATGTACACTAATGATGGTACTTGCCGATTACTAGAAAACATGGGCTTTATGTCCCTGCTCCTCGTCCCCCCCACCTTCCGCAATAATTAGTTTTCTAAGCACATCAAATCTAGAAAATACAAAACAAAATCAGTACACATGGGAAAGTGTCATTGGATTTTATTCTTTTCCCTTCTATAAAGTAGGACACATGCTCTGGATTTGAAAATCCAGATGCACACAGATCCCCAAATGGTAGCATTTTACAGAGAAATCTTTCTCTGCATTGGCCTGGATAATGATAAAAATCATGGTTTTTTTAAATGAAAATACTCAAACAATCCTTGTGTTTTCCCCAGAGGTAACAAATATACAACTTTGAACAAGGCTATTATTGTAGTTGTTAGTCTTATCCTAATCCAAAGCTTGAGGAGTAAACACCATTTTAAGAATTGTTCTTCTGATCTTGCCTAGATGAAGCGGATTCAGGAGATAGAACTTAAAGCTTCAGCAAATGAGAGAGAAGTACAGTTACTTCGCATAGCTCTCCGACAACAAAAAGAAAAGGTGCAACAATCACATGAGCTTCTTTCATTAAGAGAGCAAGAGCACAGGTAAGTTCCTTTACAATATTCCTGTTTATATCTGATACTGCAAAACCTAGAGAAGTTTTATTTGTTTGACAGTGTTCTTTGACAGTTGGAATGTGAGCCAAATTACTCATGAAAAGGAACAGGAATGTTTTGAAAAGACTGCACTCTTGTTAAAATTGCATGTGTTCTAACCTTGTCTCCCCATCAGCTCCAAACTAGGGCTACATACAGGCATTACGTTTCTACTGAGAAAATTGCCACCGTCTCGATAGAAGCCACAAGCATACAAGCATTCATCAGGTTTCTGTTCATCAGGTTTCTTCTGCAGGAAAAATCCCTCCTGTGGAAGACAGATCTTTTTGTTTCAGTGATGGAGTTCTCTCCTGCAGAAGTGTTTCTGCCACAGGAAAAAGTGCCTGTATGCTTCCCTGATTCTCAACTCTTCCTGGGGACTGGGAGAAGTTGAATGGAAGGGAAATGCTGTCTGCTGTCCTGAAACCAAGATCACCCCAGTCTGGGAAAGATGCAGGAAGCAGCTGCTGTTTGTTGCTTGTGTCCCAGCAGGACTTAAGCAGAAGTGAAAGGCTTTGTAACAAGACAGTCTGTCCCTTAAAGAGGAAACTGAGCCCAGTTTAAGAAACCTAGGTGTGGGACATTTGCATAATGAGGGAGTGTCCCACTGGGATCTTAAAACACCAGAGAAAGCAGATAGGCAGCAAACTGAGGGAGAAGTTTGCAAAAAGGGAGGAAACAGCTTGCGAGCTAAACCACTTGCTGCATGGAGGGACCAGGTCACTGTGCTGGAGCCACAACAAAGGGAGTTTGATCCCCTCCCAGTATCTGGGACAGGACAACAGGATTGTGTTTTGTTTCTTTAAAACATTGTTTTATTTAGGCAGACAGGTTGAGGAGCTCTTCAGGGAGCAAAACCCGCCTGCAGGAGCCAGCCACCTAAACAACCCCCTTACAGCCTCTAAAGAGTTACTCTGGTCTGGGAGCAACCACTGTTACTCTCTGCCTCTTCCCCAAATCGGGTACTGCCTGGTTTGAGGAGCATGCTGGGGCTTTGCTTTGGTAGTGCCTCTGCTCTGCTCCTGGAGACTGGGAAGTTGCTCCCCAACCATTTCCCAGATCCTAGTGTGGCAAAGGCATGACAAGTCTTTCTGCAGCTCCAGTCCCATTGGGCACTGGGAAGAGTGAAGCAGCCAGTGCTCCCCACACCTTTCCCAGACCAGGATTACCCTAGTCTTGGAAAGGTGCAGAGAGCAAGAAAAGGGAGCAGCAACCAGCTGAACACCTATACACTCCCTCTCCTGCCTGGAAAATGTTATTCATTGCTAGCAATGAATGCCTGTTTGTGACCTATGTGTTAAGAGTGAAATGTCTTGCCACAACTCTTTCACCCTTTAGAGTAGATGAATTTAGTTTGGTTGATGTATTTTATAAGTCTAGGACTTGCATTATTCAATATATTCAGCACATTTGAATAAAAGTACCTGATATTCCTTCCTTGAATGAAAGTGTATTAAAATGTAAAGTGTATGAGTTATATAAACTATATTTCATCCTGCAAAATATATAAAAAGTTAGCCAACATCCTACAGCATCATACTTCAAGATAAACTCTAACAGAAATGGGATTTTTTGACAGTTGTATTTGGGTAAGCTTTTGAGGGAGCCTACATTTTAAAGCAGTGATTTATGTTGATATTTTTTTCAGATTAATTTTGCAGCTACATCAGAAAACTGAATTATGATTTGGTTATGTGGTTACTGATTGCTCATCAGTAATCTTGAATGGTTCACTTTTAGCCCTGAAATTGATTATAGTTGGTATTTTGGAGGAATGACTGCTGGATGACCATGTCATAGCCAACTCCTTCTCTTCAGCAGTTAAGGATTGACCCTGGTACCGAGTATTGAGAATATTGGCAAGAAAATGAGCCAATAGTGCTTGATCCATTTGGTTTTTTAATGCCTGTAATTTAACCCTGTCATTGAGTATTTCTCTTTTCAAAGTCTCATTTAGTTCCTTCCAAATTTCAACAGCATCAGCAATAAAACAGTGACTTCCCTGCACTTTGTTCAAGGCTACAGAAATAAGCTTCACAGTATTCAGCATACATTCCACATTTCTTTTTAAGCCAAAGTTCTCAACATTGAGCATGACAATTCCATCTATTTTGTCACAGTTTTGTTCATAAATTGTCATCAGATTAGGTCAGTTCTCAATATATTGCTCAAAACAGTCTACTACTGAGTTCCATCACATATCTTAGTTTTGTTCCTCTTGCTTTCTTCAGTGCAGCTGCTGCAAAGTGATTCTTACGGAAGTATTTTGCAATTTCAACATTAGCCCTTATTTCTGGAGCACTGAAGTCTTTGGCTAAGAGGTGCATCAAATGAGCACTGCAGCCATATGTTATTTGCTTGGGGCTTTCTTCACTTCTACATTTCATCTCATCTGTGATATATTTGCAGCATTGTCTGTGATGGCTGCGTACTAGACATTTGGATTTTTTCAGTTTATTTTTCTTTTACTGCTGCTTGTTGTAAGTATTCTGCTGTTTGTGTATTTCCTGATTGTATCAATTGTTTCTGTAGAGTAGACAGTCCCTTCTGTTGTCACACAAGCACATATTACTGGGTCATTGTGAACATTGCTTCACTTATCAAGACTCAAGTTAACAATTTTCCCCTCTAGTGTTTTTGCACACTGTTCAGTTTCTTTCTTGTATACTTTATCCAGCAATTTGCCTGCTATATCTGCTCTTTTTGGTGGAATGTATCCTGGTTGTAATGACTAAACCACGTCAGTGAAGTGGGTGTTCTCAATCATACAGAAAGGAGAGTTTGTTGCATAAACAAACCGAGCAATTTTTTTATCAATTACCTCTTGCTGTAATCGGCTGGTTCTTATTACAAACTTATCTATGGCTGTTTCTGAATGATGGAGATTTTTTTTTCTTTCTGCAACAGTGATATATTAAGTGACATTTGACTGGTATCATTAGCAAATAACTCTGAAAGTGTAGGCAGTGGTGATGATGTTGAAGATGTATAGTCAGAATCCTGTATGTCAAGGATGGATTCTCCTGAACAAAAGAAGTCAGTGCAGTCACTACAGTACTGCTCATTTAGTATGCTTATTGCACTCAATACTACTTTAGAAGTGACACTGTAAAAAGACAATCTGCCAATTTCAGCCATTAATTTATATCACAACTGCATTAAAATATGAAAGTTCCATAAAGTAACAACTATATTTTTGCTCAAACATTTTTATGAGAATTTAGGTAGTCCAGAAGTCTCCCTAAAAGATATGGATAGGGAAGACAGGCAGCCTTTAAGAAAGAAGTATGAAATAAGAAAGTTTACTAACCTGGAGATCCTGCATGTGCAGACATGTTCCATTCATCTTTGAAGCAGCTTCCTCTTAAGAAGGAGGACTTCTCATGATGTTTCATTCTGGCAACTAGGCCTTGCATTTCTTTGTTGTACTGTTTGCATTTTTGACACACATGTGTCTTACCCACAGGTTGAGGAACTTCATTAAAATATTGCTAAAAACGATCTCTCTTACAGCCTGGCAAGCCTGCTGCCATGATGGGTTTTCTCTTCTACCATACCATTCCCTCACTAGATTGCAAATCGGTAGAGAGACTATACTCAGAAACTTATCCCTCAAGACTTCTGGAATATTCTACTCAAAATGTTTCTTTCTTATTTCTACTGCCCCGCCTCCTTGCATTTATCTCCAGACTCTTCATCCTTGCCCAAATCTATTCCACCCCCAACAATTCTCTATTCATTTAACTACTTGAAACTGCACGTCTAGAGAGAGGTAAGGGCTTGACCTGTGTACACAAACTTGCAGAAAGACAATAGGGCTGATGGGTAGGTAATCAGCAAGGATCCTGGTTTTCTTTGTTTAATAATCACAAATTCTCTGATGAAAACAGGTTTTTCTGATTAAAAAACCCAAAGTACATGTTTTTCCATGAGTAAAATGAAACACCACTATTTCTATAGGCATCATTTGAATACAATGTTTTATTCATAAGTTTACAATATTAAAGCATGTCGGAACCCTACCAGTGCCTCAATCACTATAATAAGATTGTGCCTGTCTCTGCTTGATGATTTGATCCCATGCCACCTTTGCTTGGGCAGCTGGTCTTGCTCACCAAGGAACCTCATGTAGACCCCATCGGGTTCCTCTGTTACCTTTGGGGTATCCCCCAAACTCACCTGCCATGATTTAAGATGGTCCTTCAGTGAAGGAGGTCCCCTCTGAGGATGCCTCCAGAGTTGTCATGTGTCCTGGCAGATGTTCACGAGGCTCCAGCCTCCCCTACACCCTGGCCACATGCCAACCTACAAGACAAGCCTCAGGATCTTTTACGGCTAGCCCTGTTGATGTCTTCCTCGGTTCCCACATGTCCTCTCTTGTGGACGGGTGCCTTGGACTCTGGCCAGACCTGGAGAGTCTGGTGACACTCTGCCTTCAGAGTTGTCCCTCTCGATGCCCTGCACATTCTACGACGGATGCTGTCAGTCGTCACCACGTTCTCACGTGGTCTTTCATCTCCAGATGGGGTCTCTAATTCCCCAAACCTGGTGTGGTGTACTAGGCTAACCTGCTCTAGGCAGGCAACTAAAATAGATCAGACTAAGAAACAAAAACGTAGCGCACTCACCATCAGAAAACTCCGTGCCACAGGAACATCCCAATATGACAGAAAAAGGAATTAAAGGCAAGACCGCAAAAGGAATGAGAGAAAGAGAAGAAAAAAAAGAGAAGAGGAGCAACCGTGGGGAGAGTCCCGTGCCCCTTTGCCCCATTGCCCCTCGACTAATGTGTCCCCTGGGTTGGGACCCATGCCTTCACCCTAGCTGGGATTTCTCTTATCTTCTCCGGGATCCGCCTCTGCATCCGCCACCTCCGGCAGAAGCTCCCTCACTGGCTCTTGCCATCGCCACTGCCAGTATCCCTGCCAGCTCCTCTGATCCCCTCCAGTCTTCCTCAGCGCGCGGATCTCCCGCATCTGCCACTCCCAGCTGCAGCAGCTGGACATGCTCCACCTTAGCGGTTCCCCGCCACTCCTCCGGCACTTGGCGTCCTCTTTCCTGCGCTCAGAGCCGGTTTTTATCTTTGCCAGGTGACATCACCTGGCTCCAGCTGGAGATGAGCCTGAATTGGCTTCCAGCACTGCTAGCATAACATTTGATGAAAATAGACTATATATATATATTTTTTTTTTTTTTTTGCATTATATTATATTGCAAAGCCTTAATGCTGGTATTAGTAACACCAGTATGCAAATCTGTTGCCATCTTTGCTTGCACTGGCAAATTATGGGGTGTTACAAACAAAAGAATGAAACCTTTTTTATTGAAATGTATAACAGATTTCCCACGCATTATTCTTGTTGGTTCTTGCAAACATGTTTGTGGCTAACAGAGCAATATTGTAAATAAATATATATTTCTTACTTTACCCTTGGCTAACTGTGTATTTAAAGATATTTTTATAGTAACTTAATGAAGTAACACTGAAAAGGGCTACATTTCTTAATTTAATGTATGTATGATTGTTAACTCCAGGAAAGAGTTGGAAAGCCGAGTTACTCTGAATGGCCCTGAATTTCAAGATGTTCTGTCAAAAGAAATGGCTAAAGAAGAAAAGAGGCATGAACAACGTGTTAAAGAATTTCAGGAGAAAATGAATGTGTTAAACCAACAGTATATGGAGTTAGAAAATGAATTTCGTTTGGCTTTAACTATTGAAGCAAAAAGGTTTAAGGAGGTAAGATTGAGAATATCTTGTAAAACAAATTCTTTATTGCCCTGGGCTACATGTGTGCTTTCCTATGGAGTAGACTAATTAGCTACGCAGTAAAGCACCACTGTCTACATGTGTGCCGGTATTAGGGTGCAGTAAACTAAATAACTCTGCTATAAAATTAACTCTGTCAGGGACATTACTGTCTTACGGTGAAGTAATTAACTGTGCTGAAACATGTATGTAGATGGGTGGAGGCTAGACTTGTGGCTGCTGCCTAGCCACACAGATCTGTAGGCTCGTGCCCCAGCCAGCCCCAATGCTGCCACCTGGAGCCTGGGGCTGTGACCCCCCATATATCCCTGCCAGCCTGGACCTGCTCTGCCCTGGCTCAAACTGCTGCTATTGTGAGCGGACATGTAGATTTTGTGCCTGGGAGTAGTTTACTCCAGTTCAAACAGCTCCAGAGTTTATTTCTTCCCCTTAATTTCACATGTAGATGCAGCCCCAGAGGAACACAAAAGTCATGCTTCTATCAAGCTTTTCTTTGTTAAAAAAAAATTATTTTTCTTTATGCTTTTCCTTTCAACATATTTATCTAACTAATCATTTGAATCTTAACATAGCAGTTAGCCTTATTCAGGATGGATCAGTTTTACTTGTGCTTTAAATCACTGATGTGTAACCCTTTATTGTATAGAATCTTTGGTTTTATCTTGTTTCTTATTTTTTAATTTATTTTTATAAGAAAAATTGATTTATCATTTATTGGGAACCATAAAAACACATTGATTTGCAAATAAATGTAACTATTGCACAAAGGTTGGCACTTTCTGCTAACCAGGAGGATTGTTATTATCTATACATATTTAAAATGCATTTATTCAGATTGAGTACTTGATGACTTTTTATGTTAGAAAATTGTGAATAATGTATTTTTATGTACATGTTAATTTTTTATTCATGATTTGTGCTAACCTGTTTCTGTGCATTCCAATTCCCATACAAGTATAGTTTTTTTAGAAGTCTGTTATTAATTAAATAAAGGTACCTTAAATATGCTGGAGACATAAGAACAAACTTGAGTATATAAACATATTTTGCATTTTTAAATTGATTTCATAAATGAAATATGTACCATCACTAATTAATGAATTATAACTATTCTAGTCAACACATTCTTCCAGCTTTAGAATGGATAGATCTTGTCCTGTTGTATACCACTCATAAGGGAGGGAGGAGTGGGTACTATTGTCTACGTTTTCAACTACCCAAGTCCTCAATTTTCAGTAAACTAGTCCTTGAACTGAAGTGATCAAATAATTGAAAGTTTTTCTGTATTTGTAGTCCAGATCTGGGTAATGCTCCAATAAATGTTGGTTCTTGGTGCCTGTCAGTCCTTTTATTTAAATTTTAGGCAGCAAATGGGTACTGCTTGATGTTATTTTGTTAAGTAATTTAAATTATTCTAATAGATTATCATACGATAGACAACAGCCTAAACTATTTAAGTTTATTTTTTAAACCAATACAATTGCACACATTTTAAATAATTTTTTTAAATCTATATTTATCCAAACTAGCCTTAACTAGTTTAACTCTGGAGTTCTTATTTCAACATTTTCATTTGGTTAGTGTGACTTAGAGCCATGCATTCATACTTTGACAAAGGGAAAACTAACTTCAGGTATATAATCTTTTATTAAGAATAGATGGTATTGATATCAGTTGTTTACTACTAAATTAGATTCTCTTCTGCCTCACAAATATATGTGTGTGTGTGTATGTGTATATGTATGTGTGTGTGTATGGACTAATCTTTTTATTGTTTTTATTTTCTTCATAAGGTTAATTTTTATTTTACATGTGTTTTATTACTTTGTTTTATCTTACACAAATATAGGTTAAGGAAAGCTTTGAGAATGTTGCTGCTGAGCTAGCAGAATATAAGCAGGTCCTTTTTCAGTCTCAGCAAAAGGAAAAGCAGTCAGCTACTCTGATTCAAGAGCTAACATCCATGGTTAAAGAACAGAAAGCAAGAATTACACAAGTAGTTCAATCAAAACAAGAAATAGTAGGAAATCTAAAGGTATCTGTTTAGAAACATTCTAACTGTCATTGTACGTTTTGTGTAGATAAAAAATTGTAACACTAAAAAATTCCCAAGGAAAATATTTTGATTTAAGTTAAAGACATGCTTTATCACTTTTGGGGTCAGTATTAATGTCCATAGCAACCTCCGTTTTCATATTTTACTCCTGAGACACTTTCAGGCTTCTGAATTCCACGGTAACCAAAATCAAGATTGTCATTTATTTCTTCATAAGTTTGTATTAGTAATTTGCACTGAACTATTAGAAACTAGATATCACTAAGCACTTAATATTATCTGTAAAAATTATTTATATGCCTGTAAACTCAGACAGGCAACAGTATTTTAGCTGCAGAACAGTTATTGTAAATAATAACCATACATAAATTATGTTTAAACATTGTAGCCATATTATAATCACAGTAGTTCTGGGAATATATAAATTAATATAATTATGGTGAATTTCTAATGAATCCAAAGTGACTGCATAGCATAAAAATATTAACTACTATGTAGCACAGTTTTTCTACTATATTATTTTGTTTAGGCTACAGAATTCTAATCGCCATAAATACATATTAAAACATTAGGAATAAATGATTGCTTCCCAACTTTTGTAACTGTTAAATGAGACACAGTCCAACTGTTATGGACTTTCTTATCTTTTACCAAAAGGCCACTGGAAAATATCCATATGAATAAAATGTGAAAATCCTGTTCTGTATTACTGGTAAAATATGCCCATTTTTATCAGGAAAAAACCTTGAGCGTAAACAACATTTTCAGTTAAAACTGAAAAACTACCTCAATATAATAATGATGGCGGGGTAAAGTTGGGCACCAGCCCCAAGCACCAATTTGGAGGGAGTGCCAGAATAGCAGCCCTCAGGGAGCCTGCACCACAGTTGCAGCAGCTTCGCACCCCACCTTCCCACCAGTCTCCTATCCACGGCACGAAAAATATCATGTATATTTCTGGATTAGCTGAATTGAATACATGTAAATACTAATTTCCTAGTAACGTGTTTTGTAATTAATTCCTGAATGCTTGTCTTATATAATGTAACTAACTACACATTCTGTTGTTATTTTATGCATAGAATAGAATCCAGACACTTGAGGCTTTGGCTGAAGAGGACAAACATAAGTCTGTTCAAATTGAACTCTTGAAACAGGAAAAATCAAAACTTAGTTCTCAACTGACAGCCCAGGAATCTGTAATTGATGGATTAAGAATGGAAAGGAAAATATGGGGACAAGAGTTGGCACAGCAAGGTAAAATTCATTGTCTTTGTGTTGTGCTGTAATAGGTCATAGATAAAGATCAATTAAATAGATCTGTTTCACTTGAATGTCCTCACTGACCAATCAGTACTCTGGGGTCCCACTGAGTTGAGAAATATTTAAGTATAATGTCCTGATATTTTATTCAGCACAGAAGAGGATTTGTGATATTAAAAAGTAGTAATTGAGCGGCTGCTACATGGGTAAATACTTGAGAGTAGTCTTTTTTCCTTTAAATGTTTGTTTATATGTGTGTTCCACTGAATATAAATGCACTTCGTGTTTGAGCTTGAAGACTTTTGACTAGTCGTACCATCACAGTATGCATGCTGTAGTAGTAGTGCTTTCAGCTAACTGAATAAAGGGGTATACATAGCTCTCCTTCTCCATTTCATCTCCATCATCATCTCGAGAGAGCTTTTTTCTGCTCTTTTCAATAGCCTATATTGGGACTGGGTTCCTGCTTATTGGCATTACCAAAATCACTTGTAGCATCCACCTGACACCAAAGCTGTGAATGCCTCCTTTGCATTCACTGTTTCCTGCCATCCCTTTTCTATGAATTCTTAAAATATCTTAATACAAGTTGCAGTGGGAAAAAAAAGCAATAGCAGTATCACTGCTCTTATTTGATATTATCCAGTGGTGGAGAAGACTTGGTACAATATTGGAGCCAAAGCAAGAACTTGAGTAGAACCCAGAGCAGCAGTGGCCAACCTGTGGCTGATGTGCCACAAGAGAAACCCTGACCCTCTCTGAGTGCTGCTCTGATTTCTGTCCTGCTTGATGCGTTTGTGCCTTCGGGCACTGGAATGGAAGTATGGGTGCTAAAACCTCCACCTGTAGTGGAGTAGAGCAGGGGTCAAATGCTGCTGTCAGAGTTGTCACTTCCTCAGGCGTCAGGTTAACTCTTCCCTGACCCAACAACCACTGCAGTTTTAAATGAAGATTGAGGATCCAAAGCCCTGAATTTGGCAGTGGCTACAGGGTCAGGGAACAGTTAACCTGGTTTTTGGTGGTGACCGCTTCCCTCACTTTACTCCACATGGTTCATCCCAAAAGTTGGAGCTCCCCTGCCTCCATTCTGGTGGGGGGTTTTTACTGAGTGCCCAGAGCTTATGTGCCACAAGCAACAACTACCTGTGCCACTTTTGCCACACATGCTTGTGGGCTGGCCAACCCTGACCTAGAGGAATGGTGCTTAAAGGATGCTCGTAAAAACAAACACTATCACTATCACTTACAGAATGTCTAGAGATGGTACTCTCAAGGAATGCCCCATAGGTATCTTGCTTTCATTGCATAGAATAAATCCGGTGTTTGCCATATTAAAACAACTTTAATCCTATGGCCAGAATAGAGCAGGCAGGGAAGGACCAGAAATGGTCCTCTAATGCTCCTGTTCTGAGCAATATACATTTCTTCAGGCATGATCGAAGTACAGGTCAAAGTGCAGTCATCTTTATTTTATTTTAGCCACATTGCATAATGTCTGCTTTCAATCTTGTGACCTCCAAAGTGAAAATCACAGAAGCAGGCGTCCTTGAACATGACTAATATTGAATCAAAATTATATTTTCTTTTGACATCTTTCTTGTTCTATTTCATGTAACTTTGTGTATATAGATTTGTACACATTTAGCTCCATCTTGTGGGCTCTTTAATATTGCTTAGCGCTCTAAGCATTATTTTTAATACATGTTATAAGAGTAAAAAAGATTAGACAACTGTTTAATATTTTTAAACTACAACTATTACAAAATATTACTTAATTACAATTAAATACTTGCATCTTGTTCTATGTGGGTCTCGGGCCTGCTTCCAAGAAATGTTAGGTTTTCTAAGCTTCATTTGAAAATTATTTCAAGATACGCAGTGCTGTAATGCTGATACTTGTATCCAGGAGCTTCTCTTGCCCAAGACCGTGGAAAACTGGAAGCAAAAATTGAAGTTTTAACTAACGAGATTGAGGGCTTGAGGAAAAAAAATGAACGTGACAGTGACGCTTTAAAAATTAAGACCAAAATAATTGAAGATCAGACAGAAACAATTAGGAAATTAAAAGAGGTAAGTGGTGTATATGTATGAGCATAAAGAAGGTAGATAAAAGACTCTTAAATGGGAGTCATGATTTGAGTAAAAGCTAGAGAGTGGTGCTATTCCTGTCTACGGGCTGATCACTATTGTTAAAGTCATTGACAACAATTTCACTTGAAGCAGTAAGTAGCAGGCTTGATCTGAAATAATAAGTAGAATTAAAGGGAATTCTGTTGAAGCACAACATAGTGTAGTTGTAGATGATCTAATTGGCTTTCAATTTTGCATTCAAGTGTAATTTTCTTATTTTGTTACTCAGGAGTGAATATTTACCCACAACTAAATGGATGTTTGCATATTTACATAGGGTTCATGTTTTGATGAAAGCTGTAAATATACTAGTATTACATGGGGCTCAAATATTTAGCTCACTTGAAAGCAAAATTCACAATTTATAAATGAGAGTTTTGTCTAAAATTAAATATGCTAGAATCATAAGGTTAAAAGAGATCTTGAAGGTCATTTAGTCCAACCCTTCACAGGCTGTGTCTGCACAAGATACCTGACTGCACAGTAGGCTAATCTACTGAGCAGTAAAGCATCACCAAGTAACCTTGCTCATAAGTCGCTGCATAGCATTGGTGACACGTAGGGGGTGCACATGCTCTAGTGTAAACTCATTGCCTTGTGTCCTTTAATAGCATGAGAGAACAAATATTCTCTGTCCTCTTTGGTAACTAATAATAATAAATTATCCTTGATATATATTGTCTGTTAAGTTAAAGTAGCAGAGTTTAAACTTGTTAATATTGAGCTTTTATTACAATCTTTCTATCAGAGATTGTAACTGATTTATTAATCTGGTTCAGGGGTGCTCAACCTCTGGGCCACAGGCCAAATGTGGCCTGTGGAGCCTTGGGATCCAGCTCCCAGGGTTCCCCGCAGTACTGCCACTCCTCCTCACTGCCGAAATCCCAAACCCCACAGGGCAGGTCAGAGCTGTGCTATGACCCTTCCCCCACCAGGGTTAGATGGAAGTCAGGTCACCCCCCTTTCTTTGACAGCTAGTGGTCTAGTTAAAATTGCTTCTTAAACAAAGCAAACTATAAAGTTGTGAATTTAAATAATTGAGTCTTATTTGAAAGAACACAATTGGGTGCCTTAATCAGTTAGTGCTTTTTTATGGGTGGCTTTTTTAATGAATAAGTCATTTAAGTAACAACATAATTACAAGACTGTTTTATATTGAAAAAATAAATATATATTGTCTTTAAATCTTTAAAGGGTTTGCAGGAAAGAGATGAACAGATCAGAACACAGCGTCAAGAAAATGCTGAAATCCAAAAGACTTTTCAGGTACAATTGGATGAAAGAGCTGCACAATTGGAAGAACTACTGGAAAAATTAGACAGGCAAAATGAAAGAAAAGAGGAATTAAAGCAACTGCTAGAAGAAAAAGAAGTAGAACTTGAAGATGTTAGGAAAATGTACAGGTGCTGTATGGAATTAAGAATGTAATGAAATATTGTGCAATATATTAAAAATTAATATAAGTAGAGGTGCACCGATACATTGGTCCCATATCGAATTGTCACGATATAAGGAAAATTGACAGTATTGTCAATCAGCTTTTTCAACTGATATGGCTGATAATGTCACCACTAAATGCCCACACAGCTGCAGCGCAGTACACAGGCAGCCAGGAGCACAGCCCAGCACCGTGGCAACAGCTGGGTCTGGCTGGTAAGTCTTCTGTGTGGGAAGGGGCATGGGAAGGGACAGTTTGAGGCCCCAGTGGTGAGGGATGGAGTGGGCCTGGGTAGGAGCAGGCACTGCACAGCCAGGGTGGGGCACAGGACAGAGCCATGAGCAGCTTGTCTGTCTGGGGGGCACAGGGAGGGGGTGGCGGCTCCCATTGCTGCACACACCCCAGGAAGGCATGGGGGCCACATGCCTCTCCGCCCTGGCTGTGCAGCGCCTGCCCCAGCCCCACTCCCTTCCTCACTGTGGGGGCCTCAGTCTGCCCCCCACGCCCCTTCCCTCTCCCTTTGCCCCACAACAGACTTACCAGCTGGATGCTGCTTTCCAAGCTGCCCAGCTGCATATTAGCAATCAGACAGTATTGGCCAATTTGGCTTGTTAAAAATCAGCCATGGGTATCAGCCCAAAAAATCTGTATCGGTGCACCCTTAAATTTGGGGTGAGGTGAGCACGCTAGTAGGGAGGAAAAGACTGCAGCAGGACCTGGATAGGTTACAGGGGTGGACTAGCAAAAACAGGATGTGCTTCAATACTGACAAGTGCAGGTTGCTGCACTTGAGCAGTAGTAACCAGTGGCACACTTTTTTAAGATGGGAAACTCTCTTCTTGAGAGCACAGAGGCAGAAAGGGATCTTGGAGTCATTACTGACTCCAAGTTGAACATTGGCTGACAACGTGAGGTCACGGTTGGCTGGGCTAACCCGACCTCGTCATGCATCCACAGGTGCATCTCTAGCAGGGACAAGGAAGTGATCCTCCCCCTCTATGCAGCACTGGTCAGGCCACAGCTGGAGTACTGTGTCCAGTTCTGTGCGCCCCATTTCAGGAGGGATGTGGACAGCATTGAGAGGGTCCAGAGGAGGGCCACACGCATGATCCGGGGACAACAGGGCAGACCCTACAATGAGAGACTGTGGGACCTGAACCTGTTCAGCCTTCACAAGAGAAGGCTGAGGGGAGACCTGGTGATAGTCTGTAAACTCACTCGGGGGGACCAGAAGGGTTTGGGAGAAACCTTGTTTCCTCTAGCGCCCCCTGGCATAACAAGGAATAATAGCCATAAATTGTTGGCGAGTAGGTATAGATTAGACATCTGTAAGAACTACTTCAGTCAGGGCGGCTAGGATCTGGAGCCAACTTCCAAGGGAAGTGGTGCTGGCTCCTACCCTGGGGGTCTTTAAGAGGAGGCTTGATGCCTACCTAGCTAGGATCATTTGAGCCCAGTTTTTTCTCCTGCCCAGGCAGGGGGTCGAACTTGAAGATCTACAAGGTCCCTTCCAACCCTACTTCTATGATTCTGTGATAAACGTAAGGCTTCTTACTGGTTGGGGGGGAGTACTTGGTTAGTCTGTAATTTAAAATTGGGAAAAGTGTAGACAAAATAGAAGTATTATGCCCCCATTTATTTAGAGAGAGAGATACAGTAGGGGAATCTGTACTCACTCTTACTATGTACATTTTACTTTCAGCACAATGAATAAGAAGTGGCAAGACAAAGGAGAATTATTAAGCCAGCTGGAGATACAAGTTAAACAAATGAAAGAAAACTTTGATATCAAGGAAAAGAAGCTGATTGAAGAGAGAAACAGAAGTCTTCAGACTCAGAAGTACAAACAGATTATTAGTTGTTGCTTTTGTGGGTTTGCTAAATTGATTTATATTCTACCATATAAGACTGCGAAAATTCTGGTTATACAGTACACTACCTAAAGTTATTATAGGTACTTTCTCTGGGCCCAATCTTACAAATGTTTAGGTGCACAATTAGTTCTTATTCATGGAAGAATGGCTTACTTTTATGAAAGAAGTCTGTATTATCTGTCCCTCAACTTTTAACTGAACTTTCTGTTTATTTGAAGATTTTAAGTTTCCTTACCAATAGTGATGTGCTCTTACACCGGAGTCTATATTGAAGACGCTACTTCTCTTGTCACACTGGGCTCCTATAGACCTGAGCAGGCTCCTAGAGAACCTGCTCCGATGCATGGGAAATCCAGCACATAGGAGTAGACTTGATTAAGTCCACTGGAGCATGGAAACTGACACGTTTCATCAGCCTTCTGCGTCACGTGGATCAGCATGCTGAAAAAATGGCAACAGGGCACTTTGAAATAAAGCATGTTCAATATTCAAAGCTCCCTGCTGCTTGTTTTTCAGTGTGGGGACACTGCTACATGTGACTCATGGGCACTTTTAATTAGCGCAGCTCACTAATTAAAGTGCCCACGCTGCATCCCAGAGCATATATAAAAATGCCCATTGAGATTAAATAAAGGGACATACACTTTATAGGTATAGGAAGTCCACTTGGCACAAATTTGTTGCAAGTTTAGAATGAGTTTGCATCTCTGTATTCTTGCATTGTTTCAGTATAATTAAGGTTGTCAGCATTCAAGTTGCCTCTTAATGCCTAGTACATGCAAGGAAATGAAATAAGTTTAGGAGGTAAGCAGAACTGAACAGTATAGCCTATTTGAGGGTGCAGATCTCCAGCTCTGTAAGTTTGCAAAGGACATGCATAAAGTGCCTAAAATAAGGTTTCTCACTGTCTGTAGTTGCACATTCTAATTTTATAAGCAGATATCTTGGGAATGACAATGTCCACAAAGAATAAGGATCTACTATTAGTTTTTTGGGAGGGATCACCAAGGATCGTTGAGTCAAGTATGGACAACTAATATAGTTTTATCAGTAAAAGCAGATGGTTGAAAGCACCAGGGGTTAACTACCTTAGCATAGGTAAGCATGAAAGTTATTGCTTTAATCAGTGATTAAATGTGCCAACTAGGGCAATGTTGCTGTTACCAGAAATTGAGAACATATCTTCTGAAGCTAAGAATTAAAACTATTTTTTCTCTAGACTCCTGTGTTATTAAGGGCATGATAGAATGTTATATGCATGTTTAAAAATAATAGCAATATATGTAATTTCTGGCTCTCTTAAAAAGACTCTCTTTTTGTTTTTGTTTTTTTAGAGTTGCAATGGAAAAGCTTCGTTCAATGGATGATGCCTTTAGAAGACAGCTTGAATCAACACTAGCAGCTCACCAAGCAGAACTAGCGCGACTGGCAAATGAAAAGCAAAGACAAATTGAAGCAGCAAATGAAAAGGTAATATACCTTAGTAAAAGGTTATTCTGTCATAAAATCTGTAGTTTCACTCATATTAAAGCTATTACTGACACCTAAACTTAATCTTTGCCCCATAGAATCATGGAAAGTTAGAGTTGCAAGGGACCTCAGGAGGTCATCTAGTCGAACCCCCTGCTCCAAGCAGGACCATCCCCAGCTAGATCATCCCAGCCAAAAGTGCAGGACTTTGCCCTTGTCCTTGTTGAACCTCATGAGATTCCTTTGGCCCAATTCTCCAATTTGTCTAGGGTACTCTGAATCCTAGCTTTACACACCAGCGTATCTACTACTTCCTCCAGCTTGATGTCATCTGCAAATTTGCTGAGGGTGCACTGTGCTATCTTCCAGATCATTGATTAAGACATTGAACTAAACCAGCCCCTGGGGCACTCCACTTGATACCAGCTGCCAACTAGACCTCAAGCCATTGATTTAGTACCCTCTGAGCCCAATGCTCCAGCTAAATTTCTATCCACCTTGCAGTCCATTCATCCAGCCCATACTTCCTTAGCTTGCCTGTGAGAATGTTGTGGGAAACCATATCAAAAAAGCCTTGCTAAAATCAGGGTACACCACATCTTCTGGTTTCCCCATATTCACAGAGCCTGTCACCTTGTCATAGAAGGCAATCAGGTTGGTTAGGCATGACTTGCTCCTAGTGAATCTAAGATGACTGTTCCTAATCACCTTTTTCTCCACGAAGTGCTTAGAAATGGCTTTCTTAAGGATCTGCTCCATGATTTTTCCAGGGACTGAGGTGAGGCTGACCTGTTTGTAGTTCTTAAAAAGGGGCACTGTTTGCCCTTTTTCCATCATCTGGGACCTCTCCTGATAGCCATGAGTTTTCAAAGATGATGGCCAAGGCTCTGCAGTCACATCAGCCAACTTCCTCAGCACCCTTGGGTGCATCCCATCCAGCCACATGGATTTGTACACATCCAGCTTTTCTAAATAGTCCCTAACCTGTTTTCCCACTGAGGGCTGCTCACTTCCTCCTGCTCCTGCCCGGGCCTTTTGCTTTGACTGAAGATTGATGAGAACACAACCTGAGTCCCAGATCCCCTCACCCTTGCACCCAGAGCTCCATAGTCACTTTTGATGCACTCAGGGTCTCCCCTGGCAGTATCATTGGTGCCCACATGAATGAGCAGCATGGGGTAGCAGCCAGAGGGCTGGATGAGCCTCAGTAGTCCTTCTGTAACATCTGGGCTCTGAGTAAGCAGCAGATTTCCCAAGACAGCAGGTCAGATTGGCAGATGGCTCCCTCCATCCCCTGCAGATGGGAGTTTCCAACCACCACCACCTGTCGTTTCTTGGTGGGAGTTGTCTTGGTCCTTCCCATGTTGGTGAGGCCTGGCCTGTCTTCCTCCACCAATGGAATGTGCTCCTTCCTAGCTGTTGCCAGGGCTGCATATCTGTTTTCCAGACAAACCACTGCAAGTGGAACTGAAGATCTCTGCTTGCTGCCAGAAGTCGCAAGCCTCAGCTTCCTCCCTATTGGGTGTCCATGTCCTCTCTCTTCCCCAGTGCTGCCTCTGGCATTTCTTCCTTCACCATCCCAGAGATCTCCTCCAGCATCAAATCAATGAACTCGTCATGGTGGAGGATATTTCAGAGCCTTGCCATCTCCTGTAGTTCTCTTTTCTGTTCCCTGAGAGACACCCCCAGAAGGCATCGCTCACACTGCAGGCACTCCCTGACCAGGCCATCATTGGAAGAAGCCTACAAGCCGCAGTCCCCCCAGCACCAAACCTGGACCTGGGTGGAAGCCTTGATGGTGAGCTGTCCTGCCTGGACAGAAACCTCACAAGTGCAAACAGAGGCAGTGGCTCTAGCATTGCTATGTTCTCCAGCCATTTCCCTGGGTTTCTTAATCTGCCTTCTCTCTCTTACTGCTTTTCTTCTAAGTGCACCTTTCCTAGTGAACTTGCCTGGAAGCTGGCCTGTTTATTGCTCCTTTGCCCCAAGGGTTCCTTTTCCTCCTGCTTCCTTACACCAAGCAGAAAGCCTTGCCCCTCAAGAAGAGAGTGGATAGGGGGAGGCACAACTGGCCTGTATGCTGCCTGTGAACTGCTTACCCTGTTTTCATCCTCTATAATAGACTCCTTTAAAAAGACATAGTTAATAGACAAAGTCTGTCTATACATATGACCAAGTAAAGTAAAATGGCATGGTATGTAGTCATTACCCAGTGCATGGACTTCCTTATTTATCAGAGGTTAGCATAATGATGATAAGACAGTTTATCTAAGAGTGGAGTGCATCTTTTTAACTTCTATTATTCTTAGCATTTTTTTTATTGTTCATTACTGGATTATTTCTAAGTGTGAAAACATGTTCATAATTGATAACATCCTACCTAGTTTTGCATTTGTTTTTTCATCTACCAAGGAATGAGAATTACTTGTAACATCATTGTTTAGCAAAACTTTCTACTACTGAATATATTAACAGATATAGTGTATCCATTATATAAGTATATGATGAGATATCACCTCTAGATTATTGTTCTCTTAGCCCAAAACGTTTTTATTCCATTTTTTCCTTATTTACCTTCATGAAAAGACCATAAAAATGTACCATTATATAGCCAAATAGCTGTATAATAGTTCATGTGCCTAACAAATTGCTATTTGTCAGAACTAATACTAAATGTGGGGAGGGTTTCCTCCGTTTTTTCAGTCTAAAAATAGGCCAAGATCACATCTTAGTATTCTAAAGAAGACTAAAGATTTTTGTTTACCTTTAAATATATTTCAGGTTTACCAAGTTGAAGAGGAAATGCGTCATCTTCTGCAAGAAACTGCAAATAATAAGAAGTCTACGGAAGAGAAAATAAGACGACTGACAAGTGCACTTAGTGACATTCAGCAAGGCCTTTGAAATATGTGATACCTTTCATTTGACAATCATGATCCTCTTCTTACTAAAAAAAGGAATTGCAAGAAAATATATACAGCAATAGAGATAATATATTTATTTTATAATTGTTTTTAGTTTTTTATTTTTGCAGTTTTCTATAAAATGGTTATTCCTAGGGAGAATTGTTATTATGTGATTTGTATTTTGAATGTTCATGGATCAGGTTTATTAAGGATTGTACAGTATTTTCATAATAAATAATTACATCAGTTGTATCTGTGTGTAGGAATTATTTCAAAACTAAAGTATCAACCAAATGATTAAAGGTCTAGAAAAACTGGTTTATGAAAAAAGGTTGAAAAACAGCTATTTAGTTAGGAAAAGAGACAAGTAAGGTGAGATTTGTTAAAGCCTTCAAATATATGAATGGTGGTTATAAATAGGATGATGATAAATTATTCTCTGTAGAGGATAAAATGCGAAGTAATGGTCTTAAACCGTAACAAGGAAAATGTAGATAGAATAATAGGAAAAAAAATCTTACTGTGGGAATGGTTAAGCATTGGACTAGATTACTTAATGAGGCTACAGAATTTCCATCCTGGATCTTTAAAGAGTGGGTTAGACAAGAATGGTTGAGATGGAGATGATCCTGCCTAGAGCAGGACTAGATGACCTCTGGAGGTCTCTTCCACCCCTATTTTTTCTATGTTTCTATCAAAGAAATACATGAAAACTAATCTAGAGCTAGAAAGTACTATGTAAAAGAATTCAGAAACAGGGTTTTATCCAGGATGGTAGTTTTTTCATGGTTTACAAGTCACTGTGCTATAGAATGGTTTTTCTTTGCTAGCATTTGAAATGTTCAATTACTGTATGTATTAACAGCAAATATGCAAGTACTTCGGTAGTGTTGGAGTAATGTTGTAACTGAGGGTCCAGGAGATGCACGAGATGCAAGGATTTTGTGGGCAGTATATTTTGAACTAACTGCATGGCTGGGATAGATTTAGACAAGGTTTTGAATACAGTTAGTCCACAAGGTGGAGCTATTTGGTTTTAAATTACTCCCCATCTAACAGAAGAAAGCTATGTTAATCTGAAGGCAGGCAGAGAGCACTGCCCTGCCTTGTGCCTAAACCAAGAACGTGTTTCCCTTCTCCACTCTTGCCTATTCAGCAGGATTTTTTCCACACTTTCAGGATGTACTGTTGTGGAAAACATTTTGTATAGCACCAAAATCACACAGGTGACTAACTCATTTAAACCTTGAGCTTTCTGAAAATAATACAAAGAGTACACAGCCTGCACACACACCAAATTTGCCATTTAAAATCTTTAGCCAATTCAGTTTCTCTTGAGATGTTTCTTATCCCCTGTTTTATCCTTGAGTTAGCTGTGGTCCTGGTGAATTGTGTGGTGTACTGTAAGAGTTTAAATAAACCTTGTGGCACATTCAAGGAACTAAACAGTTGTACAACCTCATCCTGCTTTTGGTTATTAGCATAGATTGGCTTAGAGTTTCTGTTCTGCCAGAATTCCCAATCTATTACAACGCTTCAGTTTTCAGTCATGCTTAATTTCTGCCATTATCCTCATCAGATTATGAGGATTTATTCCTTGGTTTTGGTCTGGCAATTCTACCCCACAACACAAATTATTTTGCATAGCTAGTTCTTTTTCTTCTCTGTCCTGCTTTCCTAATTACATTTTTTGCTATCACAAAATGTTTTGTTTCAATTAACCCATTTTGGCAGCAGACACTGTAAAAATAGGGCTCTACTCCCTGGAGTAGAGTTTTAATCGGTAAATATAATAACACAGTTGTTTCTTAGAATTATGGTAAGGAGAAAGGAAAGAAACAAATTACTGCTGTGTAGACAAACTTCAGTTAGCCAAAAGATCATTGGTTGGTTAAACCCCAGCAGATTCATCCATCTTCAGTTTTCATTTCCAGACAAAACTTGCTTCTTCTTGAAGCCAGTATCAGAAGATTAAGGGGTATGGATATAACAGTGGTCCATATCAGAAGGGGATGCTGGTAAAATTGAGCTGGAGAACCAGCAGCAGAGAATATTTTCTCAATTCTTTCTGAAATCTATTTATGCAGGTCATTATTTGGGTACCCAGCCACAGCAAGGTATAGTAAGATATATGAGAGTTGTTGCACAGCAATGATTTTGCTTTCTGGTCTGTGTTGTGTGATGCAATTAGCAAGATAGGAATAAATGTGAGATGAGTGGTGTTCTATGTAGGTGCTTGTTAACAGGGAAATTTCATAGCGTAATTATATTAATATGATTATTCTACTATAATTGTACCACTAATTATGCAGTCACATTTATTATAGAATAAGAATGCCAAACCTGCTAATTTTTCCCCAAGCAGACAAACCCTAAATCCCTGAGGTTGGGTGTTTGAGGTAGAACACTGGTATCAGCTGAAACTTAAGTGGCTAGTCAAGTTACCGACATCTCTGATTTTCCCAGTGGGCTTTTCACACTTCATGCAAACCAGGGTCAGCTGTGTTCATTAAATCTAAGATCAGCTGTAACAGGGGCTCTAGTTTTAAAATAATTTTGTTCAAAATGCTCACCTGGTATGAGACTTTCTAGGTAAACTTGCGAATCATAGTGTGCTATGGCTGCCCTGTTGCAGCTCATATTTTTCCAACTGAGCTGGATTCCTTTGTAGAACAACCCAGTCATATTAGACTCAAAGATAAGTCACAATTTTTTCATTTCTATGGATGTGTGTATAAGTTTTTATTTTTATACCTATCTAGACAGCAAAAATTGTTTCCCTTTTTATTTAGTCTGTTTTATAGCATTGTATTTTTAAGTTTTTACAAATGTTAGCATTACTTGTGTTGCAAAATAATGTATTTTAAAGCAGCAGAAAAGTACCCATTTTTATTCCATTTTCCAAATTAATGGAAAGTGTTCTATAGGGCTTGGGTTTTATAAATACCTGAAAATGAAATTTTGCATCATCTGAGACTAGGAAAGTGTCTCTGTAAGCCTAAAACAGGCAGGGCTGAATTTTAATAGATTAAGCTGTGTGCGTGCATGCGTGGTATATCCCTCCTGTTTCTTTTTTGCTTGGTTATGCAAGCATACAGGAAAGAATGTGAAAAAGCTGTTAATCTTATCACAAGCACACTGACTCTTCAAGTCCAGAACATGTTTCCTTTCACTTCCAGCAAATTCTTGGTTAAATGGCTGATGGCTTAGCTGGTGGTTCTATGGACTTAGTAACTGGGGAACTAAGTAAGCAAGGAACTTTTCCCAGTAAAGCCAGGGAATGGAACTGAACCACCTTATTACTGTGTTTGGTTTTTTGCTAATAATCAGTTTCCATTCTTTGATTTCATAGCCTCCACCCTCACAACTCATTTGTAAGACTAAGTGCAATAATCACCAAAGTGTAAAAATAGCCAGAACACCTGAAAAGGGTCAAAACTTTCTTTCCTAGAGTCTCAGGCTTAGAAGAGATGGAGCAGTTAAGTTACAACCTAGTGACAAACCATGTTTGTATTTTAATTTTTACTTCAGTATTTTAATATTTTAGGTTTTAATCTTGAATATTAATAGTTGATAGCAGTTATCATCTATATTCAAGTTTGAGTGTTTTAGTACAAGTCTCTGGATGCTTTTGGATCTGGAAGACGTGTTCTGTAACCGACTGAAAAGTGTGTACCCTCTGAGTCAGTCCAGGCCCGCAGCTCCAGCCTGCCCCTGCCCCGCACGCCCAGGACCGGCAGAAAGGTGGCTGTTTGAAGTGCGATCTCCCGCGCCAGAGCCCGGTCCCAGCGCCCTGCCGCTGCCCGGGTTTGTCCCCGCCGCCTTTGACTTCATCCCGGGAAGCGGGTCCGGGGAAAGGGGAGCCGAGCTCCGCTCCGGGCCAGTTACAGGTGATGGCGCCGGCAGCCTCCCCCTCCGTGACGGTGAGGCACCGCGGGCGGGAGCGCAGGACTCTCCGCACCGGGAGAAGAGCGGGCCCGAGCCGCTCACTTCTGAGCCCTGCCCTGGGCGTCTGCTCCCTCCTGCCGGCGTGGGGCCCGGCTCAGGACGGCTCGTGCCGTGTAAACAGCGGGGAGAGCCCGGGGTCTCCGCTCTGACAGCGCGGCCGGGTCGCGGAAAGGAGGCAGCGCGCGTCCGTGCCTCGTGGACTCACGTGTGCCCACCGCACAAGTGGGAGGTGTAGACGCACACGGGCGAGCACGTGCATCCACGTGCGCGAGTGTGCGCTCCTATCGACCGCGTGTGCGGGCGCGCGGCCAGGCCGGGCCCCGGGGGTGGCTCTGCCCAAGCGAGGGCCCGCCACCCCTCCCCTCACCCGCGCCCCCAACAAAAAGTTGGTCTCCGGGCAACGGCGCTGCGTCACTTCCTGCCAGGCCAGGCAGGCCTCCCCGGGCCGGGCGCGTTCCGCTCGGCTGTTGTGGCCGCGGCGGCCCGGGGACACGTGGTGCCGCCGCCGGGAACCGCGCTCCGCTGCGCTGCGGGCCAGCATGGCCGCCCTGGCCCCGGCGCCCGCCACCGGCAGCGGCAGCGGCAATGGCAGTGGCAGCGGCAGCGGCGCGGGGGGCGGCAGCAGCCGGCACGAGAAGAGCCTGGGGCTGCTCACGGCCAAGTTCGTGGCGCTGCTGCAGGAGGCCAAGGACGGCGTGCTGGACCTCAAAGCGGTGCGGGGCGGGCGCGGGGGTGCTCACCGGCGGGGTGCGGAGGCGGGAACGGTCCTGGAGAAGCCCCTGAGCTCCCCCGCGAGGCGCCGGCACGAGGGAGCAGGGGGCCGGGCTGGCGGGTGCTGCCCCCGGGCCCGGCTGCTAGGAAGGAAGGAAGGAAGGGGGTGGACGGGGCATGGGCAGTCTCTGCCTTGGGCTCTTCCCGCGTGGGTGGCAGCCTTTATTGGGGCCCAGCTTGCCTGTTTCCGCGTGCAAGGGACCAGTGCTGCAAAACATCATTTTAAAGGGTTTCTCTTTCCCGTAGTTTGAATCCTCCTTCAGGGAGACTTCAGTTCAGAGCCATGCTCTGTGACTCGGTGTCGCCTTTTAGGGCTGGGATGTGGAGGATTGAAAGGCCTGTGGTGTTTTATTTCTTTCTTTCTTTTTAATTTCCATGGGAGAACATCCCCCCTCCCCCATCCCCACCCCTTCACTGGAGGTGCAGTCAGCTTGTTCTAGAAGCACCTGCGATTGCTGCAGTGAACTTTCAGAAACACTTTTTTCCCTATTTGGTTTGTTCCCACCATGCTTTCAGCAATGCTGTGTATCATGCTGCCTGATTGGAATTTTTTTTTTAAGTCATTTTCAAGTTCGCAGGGCCTGTCTCACTTACTCAGGCTATGATATGTGAGCATCCTAAAACGCAGTGGTTTTGAAATGCAGTGGAGAAGAGGAATAGTCTTGGTTTTCAGTTGGATCTGTGCAGCCAGACTGGCGCATATGAGTATTAAAAGACTTCTTTGAAGTCCATGATGCGAATTTCCCACTAAGATGCATGCTGCATTACCGGCCAGGAGAGCTTTTAAACTGTCAGCAGTGTTCAGTGTTTGGAGTGGATTGACACAGGCCACTTGCAGAGGAGAGTGTGCAGAGACCAAATCCTAGCCTTGCTGCAGGTCAATAGCTGTGGGTGCCACCTGGAATCTGAGATCTTCTCTGAGTTCTCACAAATCCACATACTTACTTAGATTTTCCTGAAATCTGGTGTCTCTTATAGTGATGCAGTATAGTTAATGTTCTAAATTTGGGGTTAATTGAGCAGGAAGTTCCCAAAATATTCCATGCCTTCCATGCAAACTCACAGCTTTTTTGTTTTTGCACAATGTGGGAATCAAATGACCCCATCCCTTTGGGGAAGCTCCCATTCTGGGAAGAAGCATGTGTAGGAAGGAGGAAGGGTACAGGTCCCATTTTGGGTGGGATGTAAGCCCCTCTTCCTGCCCCCTGTGCATGTACAGGAATCTAGCTGGCCCTGCTTTTTTAGAGTGGCCTGAGCTTTTCCACTACTCTCCAGGTAAGGCAGGACTTTGTTTAAGTATGCCCCACCCCTGCATAGAGTGAGAGAGCTGTCTGAGACAGGGAGACACTGAACTGTCACTTGTCATTAACTCTATAGACTACTTCACCTTCTACCTAACTGCTGATGATACCTTAGCAAGAAGGTATCCCACTAAGCACCCAATCTATGCAACATAATGTTGACTCTCAAACTGCACATGCACCTTCCCTTGGATCACACATGTAGACTCAGACCAAGGGGCACATGCCTATTTTATCCTATCACAGTCACAACTCTGCCAAGATGTTCAAACTAGTTCTTCATTTGGTATAGCTACATGTAACACAGTGCATATAGACCATTCCTATTGGCAATTGCAAGTGTTAGCGAAGCAGAAGTAACACTGCAGGGGCTGGTGCCTTGTCTCCTCACCACTGTCTCTGCGTTAATGAAATTTTTCGTCACTGAAATATAACTTCAACAGTTACCAAAGAATCACCTCGTATGTCAGGCATTCTGAACATGAGTTTCATGCTGAATATTTGTTTTCCAGGCAAGAGCCTTCTTATGGGAAAGTCAGGTAATATATGCCATGAATACAGATTTATTCAAAATGCAAGAACTGATAATTTTTCTATAGCAACTTTTCCACTGAAGGCATTTTATTTTGCAATTCCAAATATGAAACATTTGGAGAACTGGGACAGCTATAGTAAATTGGTATTTTCTCTTAAAGTCAGAGAGAGGGGTTTTTTTAAACCACTTTGGTACATCTCGTAGAGTGACCAGTTTTTAAAAAAAAGATCTTGTGTCCATACTACAAAAAGGAGGAGACTTAATGAAAAGTCTTGGGAAAACTTTTCAAAAGTGACTAGGGAACTTAAGAATGTAAATCTTGCTTAAAGCTGATGAGACTTAGGATCCCAAGTCACTTTAGCATTTTTGACAGCTTTATCTCAAGTTATCAGACCCTATATCATGACATTTTATTAAAGGGATTATATTCTTTTATTGTTCAGACTTATGCTATTTTTTTTGCTATTTTTTTTAATTCCCTTGCCCATCCTATGTGTTTTGAATGAGAGAAACCGAGTGAGTTAGGGTTAGCTAGCTATTCTCACAAATGTATTGAGAGGTGATTTGGACCTTCTGGAGTTGTAGGAGCTCTCCCATTCCCTCCCAGCAATAAATAAGTCCTGTTCCACCAACTTGCCCATTAGTCTTGCATATTCTTTACTGTCTACCCTGTCTAATATCAGTTCTGTGCCTCCCAGTGTGCCTCAGTCTCTCTAGGCTTAGGGGAAGGCATCACTGTCATGGTGTCTGTTTAACCCCCGTCTTAGCTGACCATTGAAGATGATAAGGAAGGGCAGAAGAATTTTCCCCATTGTTCACATGAGGAAAAGAGGTGGGGGTGGGAGCAGAGCCAGCTGATACAACATGGTCCAACAGGAGGTATTGCTGGGAGAGAGTTCTGCCCATTTGCAGGTGTCTGATTTACTGCTTTGATCCAGGAGGCAGCAAGTCTGTCAGGAAGCCAATCTGAGGCTTACCTCCAAGGAAGCTAAACATTCCTGCTTTAGAAGGCTAAAGCATCTTGCATCATTGTGCAGCTGGCTATAGTCCCTACCAAATACCATCACTCATAAGGATTTACAAGAGTTAGAAATGTTTTATGTGTGTATGAGAGAGGTGGCTTAGTCTGATGGTGTGTGACTGAAGCAATGAAGCTCCTGGAAGCTCGACTCAGCTTGATGCCCCATGATGCAAGGCCAGGTTATGGACCAGAGGCTCCTACAAGGGCTGGAGGAAGCAGAGTGGGGGGGAAAGTGGGGAGAGAGTAAGAGAGTGCACCTGTAGATTTATATAGGTAAGGTTGCAAACACCATCCAGTAAGGCTGACTGATATTTTCTATGGTAAGATCCTATACCTTTTCACATCTGAAATTTTCAGTGCCCAGTGCTGAGTATCTGCCTAAGGATGACTTCTTTTGGTAGAAATTTTAAGAAATCAGCCACTTCCAAGGACAAAGCTAGAGGAAAACACTACATTCCCTTGCACCCGTTGAAAAAAATGGCTTCCATTTTCTTTGAAATACTTTTGTGTCGTCGTGCAGTGGAGCAAGATCTTCAAAGTTGGGTGATGGAAAGGACTGCTATTAGAATGAAAATCTTACCAGATTTGGCTGTGTTGGCAGCTTAACTCCTTAGGAGGAAAGTCTGAAGACCCTGTCTATACTGGACATGCTCCACTCTTGAGTTGAGACAGGAGTTCAGAAAGAAAAAGTGCCTTAGCCATGACATCATCTTAAGTGTTTTTAATGCTACCCTTACTACTGCTACAGAGTTTCTTGCTAATTGGGTTGTGTCATGTCTACTGGAAGACTTGTCATCCTTTGTATTGAGGGACTGCTGACAATGATGTTGATTGCGTCTCTCTTGACTGTTTAGCTTGAGATCTTGGAATGAGATTTGCAGAAATGCTGAGCCCTCAAAGCTGCAACTGGTAGCTGTACTTCGAGGATATAAAGTGCATTATGCAAAATTAGATCCAGGACATGAACCTGGGCACAAAAAATCGTGCGTATTTTCTACCTTAGTTCTCTGTGCTTTAGTTTCTCATCTGTAAAATAGGAATATTTAATACCACCTTGCCCATGAGTGTTATAAAAATGTATTCATGTTTGTGAAGTGCTGGGACAGCTACAGTGATGAACACCACAGAATGGCTCACAAAAAATTAATCTGCCCTCAAAGCAGTTTTTTCACTGCTGTCTTCAAAGCAATGGGTAATGCATAGCAAATAAGTCACTGGTGCTATACACTGAATAAGGAGAAAGAAAATTATTGGACAGCTTCTCATTAAGTGAGCACTGTCCATCCCATGAGCTGAATGAGGCAGGAGTCCTATATGTCACTGTAATTCAGGACTACCATAGTATATGTGCACAGGAGTAGATCTAAGATTATGCAAGCTACATAGGTTTCAAGTACAGTATAACCTCATAAATCTGGCATGCTCAGGACGGAGCACCTGCTACAAATTAGAAAATTCCAGATTTTTTAAACCGTGAGGCAGCTGGTTCTGGAGTGGGGAAAGAGAGGGGCGAAGGGGGTGGCAGCTGGTCCTGGAGCAGTGGCTGCATGCAGGGTGGTGGTGCGGGGTGGTGGATGACAGCTGTAGCCACTATGTGCAAGCTCCCCCCTCTGCTGCTCCGAGATCAGTTGCCAGTACTCCCTGATGTGCCATATTTTTGGAAATTCCAGATTTTTGATATCTGGATTTATGAAGTTACACTTTATTTATCTTTGCAACCTTAATGATCTTTTACTATAGTTCTTTGTAAGTAATGTGCGTGTGTGCACAATAAATCTATGATAATACCATGGTAGCGTCAGGTGCATACTTGATATTGCGTATGGATATGAAGAGAGCTTATTGCCTGCAAGGGGACCAAAGGATGCTGTTCTTAAATGTATTAAATGTATGTTATTCTTACATTAGAATTGAGCAAGACAAAAAGGTTGGTTTGATTTGATTTGTTTTGTTTTGGAGTAGTGATTCTCAACTTCATTAGTCTTAATGCACCCCTCAGAAAATGCCAGCTCTTAATTTTCACTTGTTTGTTGACAAAACCAAAATAGAGCAATTCTTTTGTTGCCAAGATCTCCAAAAACACAACAGGTCAGAATGTTTTTACCACTATAGACCGCCATTTGAAATCTCTGGGTTATCTTGTAAATTGTGTTTTGAGCACCAAACAGTGCCAACATTGTGTGGCACCCTGCAGCACCCTTGAAAGGATCTCATCTGAGTTGAAAATCACTAGTGTAGTGTAGTAACTAGGGCTGTGCGAAGCTTCAGTCCCTGATTCCATTCAGCAGAGATTCAAACCAATTCAGTAGTTGAATCTCCGAATCTGAATCGAATTGGGAGACCCTTTAATCTTTCCAAATCGATTCAGAACCCTCCAAATTGATTCAGAGATTTGGTTGTAGACACAGCTTTACTTTTTTTTTCTACATACCTCGAGGTACTAGGCAGCTCGTCAGCGCTGCGATGGTGGGGCAGATGGAGTGTCGCACAGGACCACAGGGGAGTCCCGAAAGCACTCAGCAGCAGACCTGGAAGTGGACCAGAAGCACTTCCAGTCTATTCCCGGGTCCACCAGGGAGTGTGCTGGCGGGGGGGGGGCCCTGCCGGCTAGGCGACTGGTGCCTCCTGGGACTGGGAGGGCACCCACGGTCCACCCCATGGTGGATTGGACATACTTCTGAGCTCACCACTGAGCATGCGGGCCCGCCCCCCACCACGCTTCATTGGGACACTCCATTCCAATGGAGCGTCAGAGCATTCCTAAGCCACGTCTGGTACCTTGAGGTATGTAAAAAAACATTTAAAGCTGTGTCTATGGCTGAATCGCTGATTCTCCAAATCAGCATCAAATCTTCAGAATCAGATTTGGCCAAATCGAATCGGGGACAGTGATCCGAATCAATGAATCAAATCGTTGTCCCTGATTCAGGCCGAACCTAAGTCAAATATGGCCTGTCACACGCCCCTAGTAGTAAACCCTCTTTGCTGTCAGTAACATTGTTTGATAGGTATGGCTTTGTAAAGTGGAAGTAACATTCCTTTACATGTAATTCAAGGCTGTGATAATTGCCCCACATTTCTCCACTATTTTAAAAGCCACTTATTATATTTTCTACTTGTTCTTCATTAATAAAACAACCATCAGTAAAAATAAAATGCCTTACAACTTATTTTCTGCTAGGAGGATTTCGTTGCTTTGGCAGATCAATGAATTGGATACGTCTTGGAAAAAGTGTACGACATTTGTTGTACAGTATGTTTTATTACCTATTCTGGTATTCGACTGTTTTAACGTGGAGTTATGTAAACTGTTTTTTTTGAACAAATGGATATAGTAGACTTTGATTACAATGTACAAATGTGTTTTATGACTAGAAACACAAAGTGTTACCATCACATTATTCCTCTATAAAATAATTCCTTTACATCACTGTAGAGTTTATTTTTCCCAGGCCCTGTTTTTTAAATGCAGACATCTATTTTTATTAATTAAAATGGTTTCTTACCTTCTGTATCATTATGTAATAGTTTAAAGTCTCAGTACTTTAAACACTTCTTCACACCTGTTCCACATGACTTCTTATAGGTGACTTAAAAATGTGGGAATTGGAAGTATACAATTGCTTACACTACAATGATAGTAATTTATCTCTGGTAGTTTATCTGCATGGTAACTGATTATTCTTCTGATGAATAATTTAATGCATTGTTTCTTTTTAATTCATTTTATAAAGTTCCTCATTTTTATAAAAAGAAATCTGTATGTTGGTCTATATCGTGGTTGGTAGTTCTGTCTTCTAGAGAAACAGTGGGACATTAATCAAGTAGTGGATATTTTTGGTTGTTAAGTGTATTGCAGAAATGAGGTATGGTTCTGAAACTGAAGTGCTGCTTACTAGGGCTGTGCGAAGCTTCAGTAAGTGATTCGCTTTGAAGGAGATTCAGCCCAATTTGGGGACCAAATGCGATTCGAATTGGGAGATCAATTAAAAGCTCTGAATAGATTCGGAGTATCTGAATCGATTTGGAAAAGATTCAGCCATAGACTAACCAGGCAGCTGACACAGCTGCCTCCAGCTGGTAAATCTGTTGGGAGGAGGGAGGAAAGGAGCAGGGGGAGGGAGGGGATTGGGGCTGGGACTGCGACAAGCTGCCCAGCCGGGGTGGGAGACGTGCTGCTTGGGTGAGAGGGGTAGGAGGGCGCAGGATGCGGACGTGGCAGCCCCCTTCCACCTGGAGCAAGCGTGCCTGCATCGTGCCCCCCAGTGCACCAGCTGGGCAGAGTCCCTGCTCTCAGCGCTGCCGCACCGGCAGACCGGCCCCAATCCCTCCCTCCCCCAACCCCAACAGTTACCAGCCGGAGGCAGCTGTGCCAACTGCCTGTTTAATGTATGGCCAAATCTTTCAGATCTGATTCAGCCAAATCAAATTGGGACAGCGATTTGAATCTCCAAATTGAATCACTGTCCTCTGAATCGGCCAATTCCAAATCTGAAGCAAATACTTGCCACTTCACACAGACCTACTGTTTACCTGTCTTTGCTGGTCTTCCAGACTAAAGTTAAGCCTCCTAAGCCTTCTCAAAAAGAGGTAAACCTGGAGTCCTAACTGATGTTCCTTTTTTCTGT
Organism: Crocodylus siamensis; assembly: GCF_052110815.1. Taxonomy (NCBI): domain Eukaryota; kingdom Metazoa; phylum Chordata; order Crocodylia; family Crocodylidae; genus Crocodylus; species Crocodylus siamensis. The sequence goes on from NC_143397.1 coordinate 211,214,728, forward strand.
TCAAATGTCCAAAACTGATCAGTTGCTAAGCATATAATGGTTCCCCATTTTTTTCTCTACAAAGTACTGTATTTACCCAAATCCAAGAGTGACTCTGAATTTAAGATGACCCTCCCCCACCCCAATAATTAGATTCTGTGAATAGAAAATGTATAAATTAGTTATCATTTTCTATGTACATTGGAGGGTTGTCTTAAATTCATCCCCTGGACCATGATGTGGGAGGGGCAAGTAGGAGAGGGGTAGATGGTCTGGGAGGTGGGGCGCTCCCAGCCCCCGCCTGGCCGGGTAGCAGTGTTAGTGCTAGCAGTTCTGGCCCAGCCCAGGCTTTGAGGTCTGGCCAGAGCTGCTGCCACCCCTGTAACAGATGTTGCTGGGCTGGGGCTGGAGGAAGCATGTGCTTTGTGCCCTGGGTTGAAGCCATGAAAGAATTGAGGGTAAGCAGCTGTGGGAGGCGGGAGGAAGGAGGCACGTAGGTGCCACATGCCCCTCTGGTGCCCTGTACTTGAATCCAAGATGAGGGGCTTTCATCCCCTCCATGTTGAATGGGGTGGGGAGGGAGAGAACCTTGTCCTGGTTTCAAGTATATAAGTAAGCCCCTGTGCTGTTTGAATCATGGCTTTCTATGATTTTTGGATATCTTCAGTGTAGAATATGCAATATGAGAGCAAAGCCAGAGGCACAGCAGAGCAGGTCTGTGCCTGGAGCAACTATCAATGCCCAGAGCTGCAGTGCAGTCAGCCTCCACTGCAGAGGCAGCTGCTTTTGTGCACCACCCCATGCCAAAGGCAGCACTAAGGCTACTGCCTAAGGCCCCTCCCCACTCCCTCACTTATGCTACTGGCAAAACCAGTTTCAAAAGTGTATTACTCTTGAAGTGCAAGGGTCAACATATAGTGAAGACATTAATATCTCAGTTGCTATGTTGTGTTTTTGGTTTCCATGTTCATAATAAAACACAAGAATTAGCCTGTTCTGCTACTCTGTTTTTTCCCCATTAGGCCTTGTCCACATTGCAGTGACAAGCATGATAGCATCTCATGTAAACTTATCCTAACTGGCATCAATATAGTAATGAAGCTGTGTGGTAATGCAAGCTTTACAGCAGGTAATTTTGGACGGTGAAAGATTGTGTCACTAGTTCATTGCTATCAGCACTTGGGCTATCTTGAATATGTCAACACTTGCATTCACAGTTCTTACTATAGAGCAGATGTAGCCTTAAGATGATTCAAGTAAATGTCAGCTCCGCTGGTAGAGGTCTGAAATGTATTAACAAAAAGTAGCTTCTCTATATATCATACAGCCCTGATTAGTGAGACCTTTCATTGTTCCATATGCTCATGCTCTGCACTAAATTCGATTTAATCCAACCTCGGAGGAGGGAGAGCTGCTTTGAGCTTCCTCTCTCTAGAGTTTTGGTCACTCCTCCTTCACTCTTGCCATTCCCTGCCTTCTAAAAATTGGCCCCTATGTTACAATATATGGGGGATTCTTCAAGCATGCTTTAGGGAACCCTGCATACCATTCTTGTGTGTGGTTTGGTTGACCTGAAGCAGGGACTCTGCTCTTCATAATGACAGTGATGCAAAATAGGTCATTTGGGATCTGTCCGTGTCAGGGGTCTTCCCTTCGGAATTGTGACTAGCTTCTGCAGTACCCAGGAGGCTAGCTCAGCCTCTGGGAAGAAACCTAATGATCCTAGACTCTTGCCCTCAGCACACAAGTCACTGGCATCTATTTCCTTTCTTTTAACAGGCTGCTGATACTCTTGCTGTCAGACAAAAAAGAAGAATCTATGACATCACCAATGTTTTGGAAGGGATTGATTTGATTGAGAAAAAGTCAAAAAACAGCATTCAGTGGAAGTAAGATGTGAACTGTGTATGTTTTCATGGGCTCAAGAAATAAAAAAGTTGTTCTCTTTCCATGAACAATTAAAGCATTGGCAATTTAAAATATATGTTAAGATTAGGATGTGACACATGAAATGTCAGTAGTCCCATTACTAGGTATAATCTTTGTTTTCAAATAGTTCTAGGGAGACTAAAGTACTTTGTGCATGTTGGCAGGGGGGAGCATGGCAAAGCTCATATTACTGCTTTTCATACCTTTGTGTCTGGACAGTGTTCACTTTTGGGGGACTGTCAGTCTGGTATTTCTCATGTTCACTAACATTTGTATAATCGATCATAACCCTTTGTATAACTAGGTCCCAGAGTAGATTCTTGAACTGAAAAATGAATCTGGGGCATAGGATTAAAATATTGTTCTGTGGTAGATCTAAAGTGAGAGAAGAGCCAAAGGCTCTACCTTTTTATTAAAAACAACATGAAGTAAAACCAAACATAATCCATTCTCTCCTCCCCAGATTCCCCCCGTAACAGTCAGCTTGGGGAAAATTGGAGTGGGTACAGAAAGCACTGCCAACCCTGAAGAAGAAAATAGATAAAGAAGTATTATGTTGTTGCATATAATATTAATATAATATTATACCTTTTTAAGAGGTGTAGGTGCTGGCTGCAATACAAAAGAAGTCATAGACAGGCTGAGGTATCTGGAAGCTGAAATTGAAGATCTGGAACTAAAAGAAAAAGAGCTGGATCAGCAAAAACTGTGGCTGCAGCAAAGCATCAAAAATGTAATGGATGACTCTACAAACAACCAATATCCTTTGGACACTTATTGGATGTGCCTTCAAAATAAAATTAAAATAACTGGATGGTAAAGCATGATGTTCATGGGAAGCAAGAAAAAGAAAATTGAACTAGGTGACTCATTGGGGTTTTAACAGTTCTAAAAGAAATTGAATCACTTGTGCATTTTCAGTTAAAGTGGAATTTCAGTTTTCTTTACAGTACTTGTGGAAGTAACTCACTTTTCACTTTTTAAAGTGAGAGTTATGAGTTGATAGCAAGATCCAGTAGGGTGTTGGATACATGGAAAAGTCTAAAGTGAAAGCAAGCATGCTTGTGAAATTTTAAAACTGAATTAGACAAAGTACTGGAAAATATACTTTGGGGAACAGAAATTGTATTTAACTGGTAGCAAGATTTTGGGTATTACAATAGACCTTTTTAAGTTTTAACTTAGACTGCGTGTGTTTTTTGGGAAGGGTGGGAGGTTTCAATGGATGATTAATTCACCAAGCAATGCTGCTTGTGGTAACCCAAAACTATTCATGAATTTAAGTTGAATTTAAGCAAATAGTTTTAGCTAAATTAAAATCTAGAAAGCTCAAAAATTAGTATTGCCGTTTCTAAACTGAGCCACATAATTTTGGTGGCTAGATCCACATAGTCCTTGAGATGCCATACAGAAAAACTGAGAGACCCCAGAGGTTGTGATACTCTATTGGGGTGTAAGAGACCTGGGTTCAGATCCTTTTTCCACTTAATTCAAAGTGAGGATTTTAACCCTGGTTCTTCACCTTTTAGACTAGGGGCAGAAGTTATACATATACTGGTTTAAGTAATCAGAAACTGGTTTAAACTTCTAACAGAATAGAATTTCAGTGCATACCAACCAGTTTCAAAGTGGCTGAAACTGGTTTAAGATAAACTTGGTTGAATGTAGTATCAGACTCAACTGATTTTAGGTTAAACCACTTATGAAACTTCTGTCCCAGACCCCTTTCTGGTTCAACTTAAATCACAGCCCGCTAGCATTTTGCAGCCCTGGGCTGGGTTGGGCTGTCTGCTCCAGAGAGCAGGGCTGGCCCCACCCCTCCACTCCCTAGCGGGAGGTCTGGGCCCGAGGGAGTTAAACTTCTCTTCCCCTGAGTACAGAGCTGCCCTGCCCTACTAAACTTACTGCTCGCTGCAACTGTGGACTGTAAATCCCAGAGGCACCTGGAAGCAGTAAGAGGAAATAATGAGCAATCCTGCAGATTCCTGCTGCTATGATTGTGGACTGCAAATTTCAGAAACCTTGGAGGCAGCAGGAAGAGGAAGTGAATACACAGCCCATGCTGGCTACATGCCAGAGAGCTGTGCTCTAGCACCCTCCCAGCTTCTGGCTTGAGCCACTCCAGGTACATGGCTATATTTCCTGAATCAAAGGTGAATGTCTATTCATTTGCTTATTGGATCAATCTTTGCAATTTAGACTAACCTGCAAAGACTGAATCAATTCAACCCCAGGCTTTTTGACTCTCTGTACTTGGGCTTAATGAAAGGACCTAACCATTAGGCCATAGGACTGGCATTACCAGCACTACCACAAGTTCTAGATGGCATTGAAATTCCCTTCTGAATACAGTCCTTTGCTTTTATTTTTAAAAGGCCTTAAAATGATACAAAATTTATAAGCCATTGTTGTATTATGCCAGATATTTTGGAAAAATTCAGTTTTGGCTTGACCTAAAGATGAAAATATTAATAATTTGTACTTCCCTGCCACAGAGCAATTTTGTAATGAAGAAAATGTAGCCTTTGGAATTAACTGAAATTCATTGTATTCATACATGTAAGTTAAGCTTTTTAGCAGTATCGTAGGATTTTTTTTTTTTTTTTTGCGTTTTATTTCTGTTGTTTACAGGACAAGTTACTTAATTTTTTGAAAAGGTAAGATTTCTGAGATTCACTGGAACTGTATTTTCCTTGTATGTAAACAGCCAATAATTAGTTTTGCTTGTTGTGTTTTTGCCTATAGTATGTAACTGTGTTTAGTATTCTTACCAATTTTGTTTCACATATTCTATAACTAGGGACTTTGGAGGTGGGAAATGCCATCTTTCCTATAAGCAGTTATGAAGTCCTTATCACTATGCTATGATTGCTCAAGAGGAACTGCTCAATAAAATCAAATACGTTTATCATGTCAGGGTTGCTTAACTTCCCAGATGATTAACCTGATGAACTTTAGCTGACCTGAAACCAGTTTGGTCAATACTAGTAACAGTGGGAAAGGCCATCATTCAGAAGTATGGCTTTTTTTTTTTCCCAATCTATGTATTTTTAAAACCAATAGCTGAGTCCAGCTGTGCGAAGTACATTGGAGTCAGTTTGCTAAGAACTGAGACTGCATCCCAAGTCAACAGTGAAGGAATAGCATGCATATGTGTGCGTGCATATATATATATATTTTTTTTTTTCCCTATAAAAATGTCAATATTTGATGTATTAAATCTCTCAAAAATATTCCTTCCCCAAATGCCCCTCTCCTTCAGATATATTCAACAATACAGACTGGCTAGTTAAAGTTAGCAGAGCTATATCAAATGCAGTTCATCTCTCTGACCTAGCTGCTCAAAAAAAGATTTTAGTGTATATTGGCCCAAATAGCATAAAGCAGAAATACTATATACCCTTTGCAAACTGCCACAGATACCAACTGCACAGTACTTAAGGAAAAATTCAGTTTGTTTGCCTTTTGAAAGTTTCCTTGACAGCAGTTACGTTTTCATACGTCACTCATGAAGACATCTGTAATTGCTTCAATGGTAAGTTGCTATTGGGCAGAAATCCTTAAAAGTGTTTTTAACCGGTCAGGAACTCCATATTTGCAGTCTTAAAAATAATGCCTTTAATAGTACTTCATTTCAGAACTGAACAAGAGGCTTATTGTATCCAATTTTGTCAGGGTTGTAAAGGGAAGTCAGTTAATGCTCAGATACTTGGGGCATGCTTCCAGAATTATTGGGGTCATATGTAGGAGTCTACCCAGCTCAAGGCAGCCAGCCAACGTCACAGGAAGATTGTGAGGGCGGCTGCCACTTCCATGGCTTATGCCTCTGATTGGTGGAGAGGGGTGGGGGCTGAACGACAGGCAACCCGCTCAGCCAGTCAGCAGCAAGGAGTGGGGATGGCAGCCATCTTACCTGCTTGCCTCCATGCCAGGCTGCACACCTGGGAGGACTGCTGGCTTCCACTGGAAAGTCACCATTTTATTTTAGTAAGGGTTTTTTGTGTCTTGTTCTTGGTTTTCCCTCTTCTTCCCCCCGCATTTCACAGAGATTGCCCAAGTCCACAATTTCTGCAAAATCCGCACAGTTGCGATATGTGTAGGTCCCTAGTCATATGATCACACAGTGAGATTTTATTTATTTATTCTTTTGTTCTTGTATTTATCTTGAAAGGGTGCAGTATATGAAGTGTCTGTAGAATAGTATCCTATGTGAGTGTATACTACTATGCAGGTATGTGGAAAGTTATACATGTGGTTAATATTTTCTTAAAATTACTACTTAACTAGGAGACACGCTTCTAGCAATTCAAGCACCTTGTGGTACACAGTTAGAAGTTCCTATACCTGAAATGGTATGTATGAACAACCTGTTTATATTTGTCTAAGAGGATGGGGAAATAATACTTGTACCAATCAGGGTTATTTTTTTTTCTTTTCACTCATGAGAGAAACTATTAAGATTCATGTAATTGGATATGGCGTTTTCCCCTTCTCTTACTCACTCCCAAATGCTGCTGCAACCCTCACAACAAAGAGTAATGGCCTTGGTCTCCCTTTTTAAAGTCTGCCAACATTGATCCCTCTGTGGTAAGTTCCTTGCTCTCATACCCCTTCTGGCCCAAAGAACTCAGAAACCCAAAATCAGATTTTTTATAGAGCAAGGAGGTTAAGGAGGCTGCATTAACAATTTTGCAGAGAACATGATGAAACAAAGCTTTGACTGGGTTGGTGGGTAAGCAAGATAAAAGCCAACAAAGCAAATCGCTTCTCTTCTGTCATCTTTGTATCTTCACTTTCTATATTGCAATATTTCCCCCCTCTTTCCAACACTACCTACGTGGATAGGAAAAGTGGCACAAAGACTATTTGCCATTGTGCTTGTAGAAAAGCAGTTCCATTTGACCAGTTTCTCATTTAAACTCAAGTGAGGAATGAGTGATTCACTTCTCATCCAAGTGCAGTAATTAAACTCTAAGTGCATAAAAAATCCCTCACAAGCTGCAGAGCTGATCTAGTGAGACTGCCCTCAGTACGGATGGATGCACACAATTTCAAGTTCTTTCTATAACAGAAATATTTGCCAGTTGCAGCATAAGTTCTGGCTCTTTGGGGGCAGATTGCTTTAGAACGTCATGAGAGTTTCATTAAAACTTGGAGTTCAGTCTTAAGTTGTAAATGATGCCCTTCTTGTTTCTTCTATTTCTTCCTTTTTTTCTCCTCAAAATGCGGGGGGGGGGAGTCATCTAATCCCCTGAAGTGGCACAGCACTCGCTAAACTGCACCAGAAAAAACAGCCCTTGTTAACAGAGAAGCTTAATGTTGACAATTCTGTTAGGAAATTGTCCCTATTAAGACTTAATTGTCCTGTGTTCAGTGAATCAAGGGAAAAGGATTCAGCCATAACAGGATACTTAGTCCCAATTAAAACAATTTTGCAGATGAGTGTAAAAGGAAATTATTTTACATGTAAATAGTCCCCAAAGGTCTTCACTGCTGGTTTGTTATGAGAAACCTACTGTGATTCTGGGATAAGTATGAATTAAATGCCGTGAACCTGCCACAAATTCTGTATTGTGACAGGTTTTGATTGTGTGAATAGCAAGTTTATAATCTGCTTATTGCTCATGTGGGTCATTGTATTTGCTGTCTGATTGCAAGCAGATAATTTTGCATAAAAACTGTCTCTACTGGGTTTAGTGTCTAGAAGATGCAACAATGCAGTGACATTCTTAATAAAAACCCTTTTGCCTGCAGTAACTGCCATAGAAAAAATGAAGATACTTACAATTCTTTGAACTTCTAACTAAAAAATAATCTGTCTTAATAATTAAAGGGACAAAATGGACAAAAGAAATACCAGATCAATCTAAAAAGCAGTTCAGGACCTATCCACGTTTTGCTCATTAATAAAGAATCCAGTTCTTCCAAGCCTGTGGTGTTTCCAGTTCCTCCACCTGATGACCTTGCACAGCCCCCATCTCAACCTGCTCCACCAGTGACTCCCCCAAAACCTACCACAGCTACTCAAGATACATCAAAGCACCATGGTCTTGACCAAGGGCAGCATTTACCACATACATCTGTTGCAGAGACACCACCAGGTAAGTCAAGGGGTGGGGGGTTCCCCTCAAATAAACTTTCTTAGAAAACTGGGTAGGAGGGAAAATGAATCAACAATGTTATGTATCCGCTGTCTTGATGGCAGAGAGGCTTCTACTCTTCAGACTGCTGCTGAGATTTTCCTTTACAATTAGTCTTTTACCAGGAGGATCTCAGAAGTATTCCTGTGAAATGTTCTTAGAACTAGCACACAGCAGGGCCCCACGTTGACTTTTTTTTTTCAAATGGATGTAGCAGTAGCTGAGTAAGATGGAAAGCCTCCAGTGGGGCTGCAATTCTTGAACCTTGTCATAAAACAAATCACAAAAAATTCTTGCTGTCATTCCAAAAGGTGGTTGCCTTCTCCCACAATTTCACAGAAATCATCCACACTCATTTTTAGCATGAAGGCTGAGGTAATAAAATGTTATTTTGGAACAGATCACAGATACCAGAACCAAATCTCTGAAGAGTCTATGGAGATATGTGCATCTTGCGGCGTAGGGGAGATTCATTTAACTTGCCTGCAAATATTGGAAGTGCTGTAATGCAGCAGTTCTCAACCAAAGTGCTGCAAGATCCTTTGCTATAGGATGCCATGTGATATTAGGACTGTGAAATGTACAAACATAATTCACAGGATAAAACCTAGAGATTTCTAATAGCAATCCATAGCATCAAAAATGTTCTGACCTGTTGTGGTCTTTCTGAGTTCTTCATAGCAAAAGAATTGCTCTTTTATTTTTCTATAGTCAAAAAAAACTAGTGACAGCTAAGAGCTGGCATTTTCTGAGGAGTACCTTGGGTCTAAAAAGGGTGAGAACTACTGTTCTAATGGACAAGGTGGAGGCATTATGGGTCATGTTTACACTAATTTTTAAAAAATAATGCATCCTTTCTTGTCTTTCTAGAAAGCAGTTTGCAACAGAGTGATACAGCTCCAGCAAATCCTTACCCTAGCCTTCCAGAGTCTGGCCTGTACACTAGCCTTGTAACAGATGTAACGCAAAATACTGCTAGCTCAAATGACTATCCAGCCTTGCTTCCCTTGGACGTTAATTGTATTCTCAAGCCAAACTCATTTGACATTGCAAAGATGGAAGAGCCCACAGGTAAGTTATCTAGTTTTCTTTTTTGTTTTGCCAATGCTGTACTTCATTTCTCCTAACCAAATAGCAGTGAATTTTCCTAGGAAGAACATGCTTTGGCTTGGAGGGTGTGTAGCTCGTTGTTGCAAGTGTTCAGCAAAAATCCCCTCGCCTAACACTCTACTTTAGCAGTTTGAACTTACTGCCTGTAGAGCCAGGGTAGGGAGAGGTGTTTCTTCAGGGAAAAGAGGCAGCAGTGGCACTGCGGGGAGGAACAGCGACTGGTGGCATGGGTCAGGTTGGAAGCAGGCAATGCTCAGACCTAAGCTCTAATAAAGCATTCCCTCAATCTGAAACATTGCTGAGCACAGCTCTATTTTAGTAATTCAATCTGTTTAATGCACAGAACCTAGATTGACTTTGACAAACATGTGTTTATGTTTAACAGGCACTATTAGCGGTGATATCATTGATGAATTAATGTCTTCAGATGGTAAGCATTTAGGATTCCCATTTTGCTTCAGTGAATAAGGATTAGGTTTTAAGCATGTATCTCATACTTGAGTATTAATGGACTGTTATGTTGGGTGTTTATCTAAATATTATTCCAAACTTCATTAAATATACCTGCTATTTAAAGTGGATGCCAGTACTGTGACCTGTTTCAGTTCTATTTCCTTCCCTTTCCTTCTTGGTTCTAGTCTCCACGCTTCCACCTGTTTCCCTTTTTCCTGCTGGCTGTAACTAAGAGACTATTCAGTGATTTGATTTGAGTGCCACTGTGAGCAAATATGGTGCATTTCCTCACATACACATGAACCTTCCAACTGTTGTCCCTTCCCCCTCCTCAAAAATCAATCCTCCAAAATGTGGTGCATCTCTTAAATGAGGAAGCTGAGTGGAACAGTTTTTTTTTTTTTTCTTTTTCTTCATTCTACCTTCCCAAAACAAAGTCTCTCTCTCTCTTACTTAGGGGCATATGGCACGTGAAAAATATGGTGGGTTTGAACTCATTAGATTTTTGTGTGAGTTTGGGCAAGACTTTAGTCTCTCTCTGCCTCTGTTCCCCCATCTGTTAAGTGGAGATAATAGTATTACTTTTACCTTTTAGTATAAATATATAGGAGAAGGTGAGGTGCACAGATGCTATAACAATAGGGGGGCATAGAAGTACAATAGATCACTAGTATCAACCACAAATGCTGCTTAATAGTTGCTTTGCTGCAGCCGAGGGAACTGAAATCTCCATTATACAGCATTGGCTCCAGTCCAGATAACATTGCTGGCAGATCCATTTGAAATGTAATCAACTGCACCTACCTATCCTGAATTTTTTTCTTTAATCTTATGTTGGTGGAGTTGCATTGGTGTCTTTCATTGCCTGATACTTCCAAATCCCTCTTTAATATCACATCTAGTATCATTGGACTTCAAAACTGACTTTCAGGGAAATTTTTACTATAATAAAGCTTATTAACTATCTAAATGGTTCTTGTTTTTACAGTTTTTCCTCTGTTACGACTCTCTCCCACTCCTGGAGATGACTACAACTTTAACCTGGATGATAATGAAGGAGTCTGTGATCTTTTTGATGTGCAGATACTAAATTATTAGATTTGGTATCAACCAGACTGTCATATCTACCTCTAACTATGTAACATTCTAGACTTCTTCATAACCTAAGTATTTAAAATAATGAATGTATAAATTCTTAGTTCACCGACTTTGGGAGTGTGTTTCCTTCTGCTTCCTCGACTACTTCACAAAACTTTTTACGTTCAAAAACTAGAAGAAAGGGCTTTTTCATTATAATGAAGTTCAGGTAATTTGATTTAAGATCCCAAGTTCCCTTGCTTTTTCTTTTCTTCTGAAAGTGAAAACCATTTTATAACAGGTTTTTTTTGTAATGACCCAGACTTGTTACTTACAGGTAAAAAGCATTGTGTATGAAGCTTTACTGCCAAGAAGTTTTTTGTATTTTTTTTAAAACCTTTTTCAAACAATTTTAAAGCTTTCACTGCCAAACTAAGGTGAAGGACAGTAACACGGTTATGCTAAATTGTTTCAGTGAACCAATTTTGTGAAGTGCCTTCTGTTTTAGCACTTTAAGTTTCTCACAATGACTTCTGACATTCCACTTTCCTAGACGATAGGAAAGGTCTGTTTGTAGTTTGTATTAAAGTGTGCTGATGCTTGTATATTAACAAGATTTTTTTAATAAAACTGTACAAAGAATCTAGTAGTTTTTATCATTTCATTTGGCTTTGAAATTTGTAGCTCTGCCATTGTGCATTACAACTGTGATAGTAAGTCTGTAGCAGCATCCACGTTGGCTGGTTCACTTTCCAGGGGTTTAGAAACCTGAAAAAGTATAAAACATCTTAATTTTACTGCTGAAAGAAAGCTAGAATACTTGTATGTCTAGACAACAGGTTATGAAATGTGTGCTATAATTTATTCACTTTTGAAGAATAAAAGACTTGCTAGCCTAGCTGGACCAGTGGCCAAAACATAATGGACTTAATGAAAAGAGACTTAGTTTTAGAGGAACTCCAGTCTGACACAGGGTTGCACCCCTCTTTAACTATCTATTGCATGCATAGTAAGCTTTCTGCCACTGAGAGCTGTAGTCTTGGCTCTTGGTCCCATCCTCCAAGCCCCCAACTCTGCACCCCATGTTTCAAAATCCTGGGTCTGCACAATCCTAAAATGGTGAAGGTGCATTCTTCCGCATAGAGTACTGTATTATCTGTCGTGTACTAAGAAGACCAATTATTGGAGCCCTATGAAAGCTCTAGACACAAAATACCAAATTTCAAAATGTGTTTTCCTCTCAAGAGGAATCTGAATGGATAGAAGTGGGATTTGCATCTTTTTGAGACTCTGTTAATAGATTTCAATGCTAACATTTAGTTGAAAGGAATAAAGTAATTTACATTTCAGGTTATCACCTGCAGACTTGACAGTATTGCATTGAGTCTCAACCACTCTTTTCAGTGATGAGCTAAAAATATTAAATTATTTCACTCTTTTTAACTGAGGATACTATTAATGTCTTATTGGCAGTGAGCACAAAGAGCACTTTTATAACTCTTACCAGATGTCCCTTTTGAGATTCTGCTGAAATTCCTTTTGATAGTTGCTTGACTTCTTTCTGTACTTCAGTAAATGCTTTGTCTACCATGCTAATTTTTTCATCATTCACAATGTTTATCTTTAGAGAAGAAAAAGAGAAGTTTAATTGAGTTAAGCCACTAACATAATTTTATTAGTCTAATATGAAGCTAGAATGTACTCTGCTTACGTGTGTATATGATAAGTGCATAATTCATAACACAATGCCAATCTCAATTTAACATTAAATAAACATGTGCTATCTGTATAGGAACATTTTAACCATGCTGTCTTCCACAATTGCATAGCAGTTGCCCGTCCCAAAGCTCCCAATATCAGAACTGAACTAGGTCCTTTCAACTTCAAGTCTACTATTAGAAGCATAGGATTCTCTGAGTAACAAGGCAGCCAGAATAAGGTGTCAAGAGCTTTTTGAATACTACATTCCTGTGGTTAGGGCATTATTTACATTGTTTGGGTGAGTTAGCCTTTTATTTTTGTCTCGAAAATATGCATTTAACATAGTCCACTGTACATGATATTTATATAGGAATTAAAAATGGCTATGCATAGCCTAACTTCTGAAGCTGCTTGCTGATTCTTAAAATCCTGCTTTAACTGCTCAACTGAGTAAATGGAATCGACATTTGTGGAAGAGGTGATACCTTTTTTTAGACAAACAAGATATTTGCAAACAAATAGTTTGTTTATTTGCAAGCTTTTGGGCAGACTCGCCTTTCATCAGGCATATGAGAACTTTTACAATCTCTGCTTTCTCCTAGGTAGAAGTGAAAATTCATATTTCACAGGGGAGCTGAAGGTGTGGTAAAGTCTCCTGTTTGGAACAGTTCTTTTTGTCCAGGTCAGGCACAGAGAAAGGTTGAAAGTCTTTTTACCTTGAAGTTGTTTGGTGGCTAGTTTTTAATAGAACACTAATACAAATGGGTCTCTAGCAACAGACTGACAAAATCTGTCTTATATTGCCAAGTTGACTTGAAGAGGAAAAAAGTTTTTTTTCTAGAAATAGGACATGTGTGACAAATTGTTTCAAACTATCACCTTCAGTTGATTTTAGCCAACATGGAGAAACAACTGATACCAGGAAGGGTTCTTAGTTTCTCAGCCAATTTGTTGGTAAATATAATTATGTAAATTGCCATACCTGCTTGAAGTCTTTTAATCTAGATTGTCTTCAGTGTCATACATTGGGCCTTTACCTGTGAACTCTGATTGCTTCATAGGCTGTTAAGTTTTGACAGGGACCTTAAATGAAACTACCTATTTTAACAGACAAGTACAGTATTGCCTTGGGAACACACTCACTTCTTGCATTTCCCATCCCTTACTAAATCTGGACATTCATATTGTAACCACCATTGTAAGTGAATTAAGAATTGCATGGCATTTAGTGATGGGTTGCCTCTATTCAAGAAAATGGATATAAAAACACTTCCATTTACTCACTTTTATTGGATGCCTGCACTGTAAAACAACAGCTGTTGTAGAGATAGTGACTGAGGCTGACAAAATGAAGCAAGGCTGGGAATGGCTTTATGCACACTGCTGGACTGTGACTTAAGAACTGTGTTCTAGACTTTCAGGGCTTACCACTATCTATCTCATGGCTAAGTTTCCAACTGTAAGTGTAAAAGGACACTGTGTTCCCTCAGAAGAATATTACAAGGAAAGAAGCAGTTAATGAATTATGAGATTTTTAGATAAAATGTAGACAGACACCATTAGTATCTAGACAGAAAAATATTCACTTAGAGCAGTGATTCTCAGTGTCTCTCTTCCCCCTTACCTTTATCGCCGGCTCCAGCCCTGAGCAACAAGATCTAGAGCCCCCACTGCTGTTTCTACCTGGCTGGGCTGGGCCAGGGCCACTGCTACTGCTGCCAAAGGTAAGCAGCAGGGGATGGAGGGGGCAGGAAGTGGCACAGGGTGAGAGGGCAATTGGTAGAAAGGCAAGTGGCATGGGAGCAGGCATAGGCATGGGTGGGAGCAAGGGGCAGGGATCTGGCCCCTCACTCCCCCTGCCACTGCTTTCCCTACCACAGCAGTGGGGGGACAATTAAGATGACCCCCCCAATAACTTTCTAGGTATAGAATTAATTATGGGGGCGTTCTTAAATTCAAATCCATCCTGGATTTGGGTAAATATGGTACATGCATGCTTAGGCTTATCCCTGCTTAGCTGCCCTCCACCCCCACAGCCTGACCCATCTGCCAAAGAGGTATGCACAGTAATATACAAAGTTGTTTTTTTTAAAACTAGTTGCCACTCAGCTCAAAACTTAGGGAGGGGTGCCTTAAGTTAAAAAAAAATGTTGAGAACCACTCCACTAGAGTATGTGCTTATATCAAAGTTGTTCAAAAAGTCAATTTTCTTTGTAGTTTGTAAAATAAGTTCCCTATTTTTTTGATCTCCTAAAAAGCAGCTCTGAGTATTTTGGTGTAATATTTAATTGTAAAAAGATTCACTAAAACACTATGTATTAAAAAATACAGTTCTAAATTGGAACGATTAAAGCTTACACTAATGAGCTCCTCTCTTTCCAACCACAAAGGCCTACTTCAAAACAGTTTCTAAGAATACAAACATGTACTATATTAAATGGGATCTGGCTCCTCCTGTAGGTATTTCTGAATAAGACTTTCTTCTGATGCATCACTAGGCATAATCTTTGATTATTAATTTCAGAGGCCAGCATCATGGATGATTTTCACTCTGGGTGCATGAATTTCATACTTGTGGTTATGTTCAACCTGTCCACTGGGTGAACTTACTTCTAGTGACTCTGGTTTCCTTAGAAACATTGTCTTTGTTGCTCTACATTCATTGTTATCTAGCATTTCCCAAGCTGGGTGGATTTAAGCCCCATCACATGCTCTTGAGTCCCCATCCCATCCTCCCCCCCATACTTCAGCTGCTATGACCACCACTATTTCCTGTCATCAGTGGCAATGCCCAGCAAGGAAATTGGCAATGTGGTAAGTGACAGCTGAAGCATGAGGGGGGCAATAGTGACTAAAATATTGGAGCAATACCCATCATGATTTGCAGGTGACCCCAGTAAGGACCTTCTGTTCCCAACACACCCCATGTAGCTCGGGAGTACCATTTTATGTTTACAATGGGAAACTTAATATTTGCCTGGCAGGAATATTGCAAGGATGGAATCAGCTAATGACTTGTAAGATACTTTGATACAGTGTCGATGGACACCATATGGAGCTAGGCAGAAAAAACCTTCACTAAAGCAGTGATTCTTAATGCCTGCCCCCTCCCACCTCTAGTATCTGCTACCCTTCCTCCTCCTTACCTTCAGCTCTAGCTCCAGCCCTGACCAACTAAGCCAATGCTTTTATCTGGCTGGGCTAGGGCCCCTGCCACTGACTGTCCTGGAATCTCTGGAGCCAAAACTGCTGACGAGGGTAAGTTGTGGGGGGGGGAAGCGCAAGGAAGTGGGGGTTGGGACACACTGATTTAGCAACTAGAGTACCTATACTGGAAACAATATAAATTACTAATTTTTTTCTCTGCTCCTATCTTTCCTGTTTAGCAGTCTATAATTCTATAGCAGATCATGCAGTACAGGGAAATGCACACTTTGTGAAGACAGCGTCACTGAGGAGACCTAGCGCACTGCCTTCAATGCAAGATCTGTCTAGCTTTACAATGGGAACTGCTTGAACTGGGCCTCACCACCCAGAGACATCCAGTGCTGCCATAGCTTGGTCTAAGGGCACTTTCTGATCAATGGCAATCAATTTAGGAGAAGCAGCATGAAGTCCTGGCAGGCATATGCCTATCTTCATGTAGGTAAGACTTTGCAGTCCTGCTCTTGTGTGGAAACTTCTTCCTGCTTATGGTAACAAATACTGCAGTTCCTCAGAGCATAGGGCTTCGCCTCCATGGGTAATGTGATTCTTCTCAGGATGGAGGCCAGGCCCAAACCCTTGTGCCTTTCAAATGATAAAATGGGATGAAGAAATGTCACCTTGTGCCCAGAGCAGCAGCTCTTGCCTGAACCAAAATCTGTCTGAACGCTCCTGGTAGTGCAACTCTGAACCTCTTCTCAATATAGTAGTACCTTCACAGCATAGTAGATTCTTGGACTGTTGGGGGCTAGAAGGGTCCAGGTCCCCTGCACTAAGCAGGAAAAGACAACTGGAGTCAAGTGACCCCAGTGAGGTGACTGTCCAGTCTCCTTTTGAAGATGTTCAGGGTAGGTGATTGCACCACCTCTGGAAGGAGTTTGTTTCACAATCTAGACACCCTAACTGTGAAAGAGTTTTCCCTGGAATGGAGCCTGAAGCAGCCTTCCAGGAGTTTGTATCCGTTGCTCTGTGTCTTCCCCAGGGGTTCTTGACATACTCCCCCTATACAGCAGTAAGCCACTACCAAGTTTGACACCAAACTTTGGGGCAAAGCATCCACGCCAGAAGATAGGCGGGTGATCCAGGCTGACCTGGACAAGCTCAGCAAATGGGCAGACGAGAACCTCATGGTGTTTAACACCGAAAAATGCAAGGTTCTCCACCTTGGGAGGAAAAACCTGCAGCACCCTTATAGGCTCGGCAGTGTTACGTTGGTTAGCACTACAGAAGAAAAAGACTTGGGGGTCATCATTGACCACAAGATGAACATGAGCCTCCAATGCGATGCTGCGGCTAGTAAAGCGACCAAAATGCTGGCGTGCATCCATAGATGCTTCTCGAGCAAATCCCGGGACGTCATTCTCCCCTTGTACTCGGCCTTAGTGAGGCCGCAGCTGGAGTACTGCGTCCAGTTTTGGGCTCCACAATTCAAAAAGGATGTGGAGAAGCTTGAGAGAGTCCAGAGGAGAGCCACGCACATGATCAGAGGTCAGGAAAACAGATCTTACGATGACAGGCTGAGAGCCATGGGGCTCTTTAGCCTGGAAAAGCGCAGGCTCAGGGGTGATCTGATGGCCACCTATAAGTTTATTGGGGTGACCACCAGCATCTGGGGGAACGTCTGTTCACCAGAGCGCCCCAAGGGATGACGAGGTCGAACGGTCACAAACTCCTGCAAGACCGTTTCAGGCTGGACATAAGGAAGAATTTCTTTACTGTCCGAGCCCCCAAGGTCTGGAACAGTCTGCCATCGGAGGTGGTTCAAGCACCTACATTGAACACCTTCAAGAGTAAATTGGATGCTTATCTTGCTGGGATCCTATGACCCCCGCTGACTTCCTGCCCTTTGGGCAGGGGGCTGGACTCGATGATCTCCGGAGGTCCCTTCCAGCCCTAATATCTATGAAAGTCCCCTCTCAGCCTTCTCTTCTGTAGGGTGAAGAGGCCCAAATCCCTCCGCCTCTCCTCCTATGGCTTGTCTTGCAAGTGCCTGATCATACAGGTGGCTCTTTGGACCCTCTCTAGTTTTTCCACGTCCTTGTTGAAGAGCAGCAGCTCCCAGAACCAGACGCAGTCCTGCAGGTGTGTTCCCACTAGTTCAGAGATCAGAGCGATCCCACATAAGGGGCGGGGGGCATCTTTTAACTTCTCATGCCCGTGAGAGCCCTTGTGTGGTGAAGTGGCAAGCGCCAGGGCTGGATGAATACCTTCCCAGCTGAAACATCTTAGCATGGATCAGTTCTGCCCTGGCCCCGTACTGGCAGCACCTCCGGCTGTCCTTGATTTGCTCCTGGGTGGGGACCGGCAGCACTTCCCAGGCAGGTCCCCTGCACCCTTGGTTTCCCTTTACCCAAAGAAATGTCGCGGAGGCCCCTTCCCCCCGTCTTGGGCTGCGCCTGTGCCTCGCCCCGCCCCGCACTCACCTTCTTCAGACCCATGGTGACACGCTTGGCCTTGGCCTTGCGGAGTTTGCTGCTGGCCACCTGGAACACGCTCTGCAGCCGCGGCACCTTCGCCCTGCTCTTGCCCATCGCCTAGCGGGGAGATCGCTGCGTCCCGCCGGGCCCTGACCCTAGCGAGCGCCGGAACTGCTCTGGAGGCCGCAGCGGGGAAAGGAGGCCTCACCCGGCGCACGTGCCGCTGGGCGAACGCTGCGTCACAGTAGCGCGGCCGGGAATCCCCGCCCCCGCCCCCCCCGGCGGTGACTCCGCGGGAGCGTTTGGGCGGAGCTCCGAGGCGTCCGGCGATGACTGGGCGAGAGCGAGTTCTAGAACGGCGAGGGGCGGGGCGAGCGATGTAATTAATGTGACATTGGAGCTCCCCGGGCTGGGTAGGGTGTCGCCATCCCCCCCGCAGCAGCGGCTCCAGCACCCCGGGGGAAACCCCCAGATTTCACACGGGAATCCGCAGCGGCAGAAGCGCTCTGCCCGCCGGGGCCTCCCCCAGCTCTGCCATCGCCCTAGTCAGCAGAGACTCACAGAAAACGAGGGTTGGGAGGGACCTCAGGAGGGCACCTAACCCAGCCCGCTGCCCAAGCAGGACCAGCCCCAGCTAGATCATCCCAGCCAAGGCTTTGTCTACCCGGGCCTTAAAACCCTCCAAGAATGGAGATGCCACCCCTCTCCGGGTTATTTGCGGCTGCTTCCAGATCAAAAAAGGCTAAGAACCCCGCACGGTCCCTGGTGGTGGGAGTGCTGGGGCAGGTCCGGTGCAACCCTGTGACCTTGCACTGCCCTGGGCTCGGGTGTAAAGTTCATTAAAGAAGGCTGCTGGGGGCAACCTGATGCCCCGATGTAACGAGAATAGTGATACCTGCTGTCAGGAGTCTTTAAAGCAGTGTGTGGTTGGGGGAGGGGGGCGTTATAGCCGGAGTGAATTGTAGTGGACTGCCTCCCCGGAGCAAATGGTTATCCCTGGGATAAGATACAGATACATAGTGTTTCGGCTGGCGCGGATTTATGCCGGGTAGGATAACCCTGGAGTTTTTGCATCCTGAACTGAGCCGGGGTGAGTTACCCCAGGGCAGGGCTCTGTCGTGTGTGCTCTTTTGTATTTACACTGATGTTAACACTGATCATGGGGAGATCCTGGTCTTCTCTGATTAAAAAACCCCCACATTTTCGGATTAAAACAAGTAACCCAAAATCCAGTTATCCATGATTAAAATGAAATGCGTCCCCCCCCCATGTCTGTCTGTCTATCGGGAGAGAGAGAGAGATGGGAGGGCAACTATAAATAGTGGCGCTTCATTTAAATCATGGGAAAACGTGGATTTTGAGTTACTTGTTTTAATTTCAAAATTGGAGATTTTGTTTTTATCGGAGAAAACCAGGATCCCTGCTGACCATCACACCAGGGTAAGCTCGTGTGTCTGGTGCCGGAGAGAGAGCAAGGAGCAGAGCCCCTGTCCGGGAGATAAGGGATCCGGATGTATGCAATGCCAGAAGCAAACCCGAGATGGCAGTGTTGCCCTCCGCACCCCGGCCTCCGTGGTTTTGCAATCTGCCCCTCATGCTTTGTATGTCATTAATGCTGAGCCCCGAGGAAGAATGTCTTGCGTGGGAAAGCTTGTCTAAGCCTACCCCAGCGACATAGTTGGTCCAGTAGATGATATCACCCTACGAAATCCTTGCCTCTCGCGTTTTTTCTGGCTACAACATCACTCTTTCACTGTTGCATGGCCATTAGCACTTAGAGGTGTTGGCTAGGATCATCCCACCCTCCTTGTGCCCTGTGGAGTTCAAACCCGTAGGAAGAGCTGTGCCCACTGATTCTTTCTAGCGTTTGGGTAACTTCTTTTATTTCATTGCTGCCCTCTCTTTAGGAAGGATGCTGTTCTGTAACCATGCATTTTTTATACATAGTTCACTGTAAATGGAGTGTGCTGACTTTCGCCAACGTTGCATTTAGCATGCCTTTTCTGTTACCTTTTTTATTAAAAGAAGTTGTGCTGTAGTTAGCAATTAGCAAGGCTTGTATACCCGGCATATTTTTTATAAAAATGAGTTGTTGGGGTGGAGTTGCTTTTTGGTTTTGGAGGTTTTATTGAAAACTAGGGAACGTGTTCTTAAAGCTCTTAATGGACTTTTTTATCCTGCTTTTAGACTAATACAGCTAACCACTTTTACTGCAAACATGCATTTAGCAGTTATCCGACCCAAGCATGCAACTCTGAAAGATAGGTCAGTACATGAAAGCAAACTGGTATCTACCCGTCTCAGCTTTGTAGGTGTTTGCTATAGCCCAAATCCCTTAAAGAGATAAAGGACTCAAGATTCATAATATCCCTCTAAGGTAGAGTACTTCTACTTAATTTTTGAGATCTGAAAAAATAGAAATCAAGGCATGTTTCATTTCTGAATTGATATTAACTGAAATATGTAATTATTTAGTAGGCAAAGAAATTAAGCATAGTTTTATACTCATTAAAGAATGCACATTTCTTCTACATCACAGTGGAAATCCACCTAAGAATATGCAAATCATTTACAAATGGCAAATAGGAAAAGGATGAATAAATGTTTTCAGAGTACAAGATTTTAATCCCTATGAAGGGACTTAAAGAAGATGAGTAATATCAAAGAGGGGTTTTTTTGTACTAAAAGCAAATGCTTTTTATCACCACAAACGCTGTTCATTGGATAAGAACTACAATTTTCCTGATGCATGACAGAATAGAATATTCTTTTTTAAAGTGTCCAAGACAGGGCAATTGAGTAAAAACCTAGAAGTGTACTTATGTTAGGTGCTGTGAGTGGATCATATAGTTAAATACACATTTGAGTTTTTGCAGAATCAGGAGCCAAAATGAGTAACTTGATGGGGCACCATCAACTTGGACAGCTCTGTTTTATTTGAAAATGTTTTCCTACCTTTGGAAGTAACTCTTTGTTTTACTGCCATTGAAATGGATTAGAGAAAAACTTTTTGTCTTTGAGAACACTTTGAGTCAGGGCAGCAGTTTGAGAGTTTTCTGTCTACATTAATAGTCTAGAATAGATTTTTTAAAAACTGCATGTAACATGGTGTTCATATTTTTCAGTCTATGCTTTTTATGCAAAATTATAGGCTTCACAAGGAATATTGGAAAATTCAGCTTTTTGTTTTAAATGTTGCAAATCTCCTGAACTGAATTGTCCAATATTTAGCAGTAACTTTTATTTTCTTTGCTTTTTGTGATGTCCTTGTTTGGAGATATATTTTATCTCCATGCCAAGTGTAAACCATGAATCTTCAATACTGTCTTTACAGGGAGATCATTTTCAGGCGACCTCTTTGCAGTGAATCAATAGATAAACAAGAGCTATAACAAGGAAGCTATGGAAAAGTGTGCAAAAGAAGTTGCAATTGTAATTCACAACTAAATTCAGCCCCAGAACTTGGAGTTGTTGGGAAAATATACTCACTTGGCTGCACAGTAAAAGTAATCTTCAGGTGGAGGCTTGGTGGTGTTTTGCTGAACACTGGCTTGCAGCTGGTAAGAATTTGGGTAGCTTATGATTATTTATTGTATTGCATTTTTTAAAAATAGTTGGAACCACGACCAGAAACATGCAATAATAAGACATGTTTAGGTCCAGGCTTTCAAACAGCATCTGTGAATGGGTATGGTAGGTGAGCAAATGACACGTATGCAGCCTTTGAGGTCTGAGGGTGGGCAGAGCGGCAGGATTGTGTTACCCACAACCAGGCCGGCGTTACTTTTAGGGCAGTGCAATGACAGTTTGGAGGCCGGCGTCGTGCTGTTTGAACGCTCAACGATTTTCTTGTCCGGTGTGAGGGCGTCAAGTCCTGCCAGTTGCTCAAACCCTTTTACTTGAGATTTGCAAGGGCGCTCGCGGGGGGCACAAGCGCCCAGAGCCCCACAAAGAGGGGTCCCCCGAGGAGGAGCTCCCCTGGGGACGGGGAGCGGGGGGGGGGCAGGCGGAGGCGCGAATGCCGCCGCACGCGTCAGAGCATCGCTGGGGGCAGGGCCCCCCGCGTGCCTGCCCCGCCCCCGGCTGGAGGGGGCGTGGCGCCGGGGCGGGGGCGGCATCTCCCGCCTCTTCAAAGCCGCCCGGCGCGGCGAGCGCGGACCAGTCCTTGCTGCTCTAGTCATGGCCATGCTGCACTGGGGATACGACGAGCACAACGGTGAGGGCTCCCCGGCAGGAGCATCGCCAGGGCCGCGGGCGGGGGCTGCTGGGACCCCTCGGGCTCGCTCAAGGAGGGGGGGTTCTGCAGGCAGGAAAAAGCAGGGACAAGTCCGAGGTGGCGGCGAGGAGCAGGGCTGGGAGGGACCCCCAGAGGCCACCTCGCCCAGCCCCCTCCCTATCTAAACCACCCTCCCCTGCATCCGCCCTCGGGGCCAAGGGAAACCTGGGCTCGGCCCCCTGCCTGGGCGAGCCGCGTGCCAGGGCTTCCCCGGAATATGATTTCCCCTCAGAGGGAGGCGGGTTGGTGAAAGCGGTGCCAGCTCTGGGCTTATCTACCGGCTCTTTCCCCCTTGCCAGTCCACCTGTCGGGCTGTGCCTCTGTCTGAAGTCAGGCAGGTGCCTGTCTAGACTGAGCAACTGCGATGCATATCTGCGTGTCTGTCCCCGCTGTAAAAGTGCCTCTGCGCCCGGAAAAGTCCAAATGCGCTGCCTAACCCGGAGCAGAGCAGTCCTGCCCCCAGAGCTGCCATCCCTGGAAAGAGCCCAGCAGCCTGCAAGCTCAGGGCAACCAGGGGCTGTTCTTAAATTTCCCAAAGGACCTTGCTGGTTCGGTGATGCGGTGACAGGGACAGTTTGGCCTGTCAGAGAAGGTGCCCCGTTCAGCAGCTAGAGGGTGAAGGCAGGGGCAGAAACAGGGGATGTGTAGCTTGAGCTCTCGGCTTTGAGATTCCTCCTTGGATTTCAGGGGTGTAAGTTGTAGCCATGTTGGTCTAGGGACCTAGGCAGATGAGGTTCTTTGGGTAAATCCAGTGTCTTTTATTGAACCAACTCAAATAGTTCTAATAAAAGATATTAGATTTACCCAAAGAACCTTGTCTGCCTACCTTGACTTCAGCATCCTCTGAGCTTGTTCAGGAAGCCAATTTAGTCAGAGCTGAGACCATGCCATGGGCTAACTGAGCCTGTTCTGTAGAGATAATGGCAGGAAACGAGTGTTGGAGGGTTTGGTTTTGCACAGACTGTGATCTGTGAGAGAGATTTGCTGGGTATTGGTTGACTGATTCAGTTGTCCATAGAACATTGTTCAGGCTGTTAGGCTGACGCTGCACCTGAGACTGGATATTAGGAGTATTTCTTAATTATTAAGTTCATCATCATTGTGGGACGTAAGCAATTTCTTATTGACTCGGTTCTGCACTCTGTCAACCACATGTGAATCCAGGTATTCCCACTGAAGTTTAGAGAGTTATTCTGTGTTTAGAGCTGTGTAGCGGAGAGCGGCAGTTTGACTTTAGTTATTTAAATGTTTCTTGGTCGTCTTGGGGGATGAATTTCCCCTCCTTGTTTATTTTGCACTGACAACTCCATTCCCACCAGTGGATGTATCCCTGATTTGATATAAGCATTAACGCCTGCATTCATTTTGAGGGAGTTGATAGAGACTACAAAGATTACATAAACAATTTAACAACATTATAAACAGAACATTTCTCATTGGAAACTAGAACACAGTAGGTAAAAAAAAAAAAAAAAAAAAAAGGGAACTTGGGTGTATAAACATAATTAATGTTTTTTTTATGAGTCAAGAGGAATATCTGTGAAAGTTGCTTTCTTCCTCCTGTGGTTCTTTCTGTTTTGTGCTTAAAAGAGTGTGTCTTTAAAAATGCTGAAATTTGGTGATGATGAAATGATGAGGTTTTAAAAAAAATCTCTTGTTGTATAGAGTGTATTCTTCCCCTCTCCTCATTATGAATAGACTATTTTAATAATACATAATGCTTTCTAGCTGGAAGACCAAACCTGAAAAACAAGTGTGCTGGGTCCCTCCTGCAAAGCCAAGATAAGAAGCCAACTTCCATCCCCAACTTCTGGGAAGGGGGAGGAGGTTTGGATTTCTATCAGGCTGCTGATCCAGGTTGGGGCCCGTCTCTCATCTCAGGCTCTGCTGAGTGACTGATAAATTTGAAACTTAACACCCCTCTTTAGCCCCATCCACATATTCTCTTCTCCCCTTTTGAGGGCCTCCAGTGGTTGCTAAGCAGACAGGTCTTCACAAGCCCATCCGTTTACTTGGGGGTTGGGTGGGCCGAGGGGAGGGAGGGAGAGATGTCTACTACTTTACTCCTCCACATTTTTTTTAAGTTCTTTCTCCTTTTATGAATTGCTCACCTGCCTGTATCTTCTCCAGCTAAGAACTTTGCCAAACAGCAGAAGTTGGAAGTTAATGTCTTGACAGTTTCAATCCCCTGCATGTTTCTGAATAGCTCCTATTGACTAGTCTGTAGGACCAGTTCTGGTCAGTCTTTCTTCATTTCACTCTGCTGCTGCTTGGCAAAATTTTTGTTTGAACAGCACCTAAGAACCCTAATTTGCTATGAATTTAGGAAGAATTGGTTTATATACAGTTTACATTTTTAATCTTGTCTTTGCCATTATAAAACTAGAATTTGTTCTGGGTGAAAGCTTACATTCTTCACAAATTAATGGTGTGGGTGCTAATACCTGCCTGGAAAAGCTCTCTTCTCCCCAACGGTGAGTGAGCAAACAACTTTTTTAACGTAATATCCAATATGCATTTGTGTACTTGTCCTTGCGTGTATGTAGGTGCATAGGTACACAGATTGACTGCTCTAACTGGATAGAAGGGTCATCACAGATTGTTTGCCACAAACCATATTTACATGAATCCAAGACATGGTCTCCCCCCCACCCCCCTTTATCATATGGGGGCTTGTCTTGGATTTGAATATGAGGCAGAGTGGGGGCAGGCTCCTGCAGTGGTTCTGGCTAAGCCCTGACCCGGGGCTTCTGCCTGCCTCCTGTCACCTATGCCCCCATGTCTCTGCCTTTCCTCTACCCAGATTCTCTGCCCCCCCCCCGCCTCTGCTTACTGTTGCTTCAGCTCTGGCATAGCTCCAGCCCCACTCCAACCTGGGACATAGAGCATGTGTTTATTCTTGTCCCAGCCCAGCCCAGTGTAACAGTTCGTGTAGTTGGTGGCAGCTATATCCAGGCCCCAGAGCTTGGGCCAGACCTGCTGCCACCACCATAACCATTGCCACTACCACCACAGCTACTGGGCTGGGTTGGGGCCAGAGCAAACGTGTGCTCCATGCTTCAGGCTGGAGTGGGGCTGGAGCCCTGCCAGAGCCAAAGCAAGGGTAAGTGGCGGGGGGGCAGAAGCTGTGGGGGAGGAGAGATGGGGCCAAGAGGTGGCGGGGGGGGAGGGGGGGCAGGCAGCAGAAGGAGAGCAGGTGCCAGGGGCAGCAAGTGGCAGGCTGATGGGGGGGGGGGGGGCAAGCAGCAGGGGGAGCAAGTGGGGGGGGCAATTGGCAGGGCATAAGGTATGGGAGGGCAAAGGGCAGGAGTCAAGTTGCTTGTCCCCCCTATTGCCTGCCCCCTACTACTGCTTTCCCACTTCCTTGGTGGGCGGCAGGCAGGGGATGAATTTTAAACAATCAGCTAATAATTAGGTAATTAACGTTGTTTAAAAGAAACATACTTGGAATTGGAAGACCAAAAACCTGATTTACCCAAAACGAAGATGACTTTGAATTTAATTAGATTCTATATATGTAGAATTATAACCAATTCATAAATTTTCCATGTAAGGAATCTAATTATAGAGGAGTTGTCTGAGATTCAGTCATCTTGGCTTCAGGTAAATACGGTTTCTGTCTTCAATTCTAAGTAGGGTCCTTTGAAGCAATGTTATTTTTTGTTTTTTCTTTGTATGTGTTCTTATTTCATTATCTGAACATGTGATTATTCATGCATTGATACACAACAATGAAATACTGAAAATTGACTACCACTTGGAATAGGGTTTGTTTGTTGTTGTTGTTGTTGTGTTCAGCCCCTGAAAGAGAGAAGTGTTCTCAGCTCCTGATATGATTGGGCCCTTAATTTCAAAGGTGGGGGGACTTCACTTTTAATATCTTGTTTTCTCTAATTTGCATTTCTAGTAGATGCTTACTTTCAAGGAGGAATTTGGAAAGTCCTTGTTTATGCAAACTGCATGACTATAAAGAAAGTTGTAAAGCTGTTGCAGTCAATATATAATTAAAGTGCTCTTTGTGGTGACTGAAATAAAGGGAAACTGTCTGTTACAGATAAAGTAGTATGATTTTTCTGTTTGTTTGTTTGTTTATTGTATCTCTATCATATCACTGCCTTATGGATAAGTTCATTGTTTGAGAAATGCAAGCTTAATTTTGCATATCATTCAAAATGGCTCTAAAATTTTTGCAAAGCATTATGTTTGAAGAGGACTGATGTACTAGCAATTTCAGCTTCGATTTGAAGATGCTTGTGTAGGATAAACATGGAATATAAGTGTTATTTAAAAATAAAGGAGGATATGATTCAACAAAAGATGCACACAGCCAGCTGACATCTTCCTCTGCCTAACAGAAACTTCTGAAATGTCTTCTCAATTTCCAGAAAATACAAGTCTGTTTCCACAAGTATAAAGCTAGTTCCTTTCCTAAACCCTTTTTCTCAGATGCATAGAGTACCTCTGATAGAACGGGTGCAAGCTATCCAGGGTTGCACCAACAGATTTTCTTGTCTGATACCAACAGCCAATGATTAACCAACCATATTGGCCGGTGCTGATCACGTAACTGATATTTAGTAATAGTGCAAGGCATTTTGAACTAGACACAAATAAACCTGGTTGGTTTGTTTGTTTGTTTTGCATTTATAATACATACAAGCACACACCTCCTGTCTGTTCTGGCTGTCAAGGAAGGTGGTAACCATGTTATTCTCATGCACCTTGCCCTCTCGCCTACAGCTCCTATCTGCAACCCTATTTCATGTGCAGCCTGTGCTGCCATCCCAAGTGGGTGGGGAGGACCCTTGCATGGACAGCAGTGCTAGGTGCATTTGAAGCCCCAGAGCACACCACCGCTTCAGCCCAGGCATGCCCCATGCAGCTGAGCTCCTGTAGCCACTGGGGAGAAGCTGCTTTTGCAAAGGTGGAGCAGTGTCCCTCACACGGCGCATTATCGCTTCTGTGCACAGCGCAATTTCTCTGCAGCAGCCCTGGTGCTCAGACCCTTGCCAGGTGTATGGTGTTGCCATGGCATTGGCAGAAGCAGCATGAGCCAATAACAGTCTCTTTGTTGCTGAGTGCAGCACCCCGTGACTCCTCCCCAGCGCACCCTTCCCCTCCTGCCGCTCACCGGGACCTGTAGTCTGCCACAGGCTTGGGCTAGCAGTGGGGCACAGGCACCGGACTACGCTCACTACGGTGCTCCAGGCACATGGCTGTAATTATTGGCTACAATGACCAAAAAGCCGCTAGCTAATAATGTAATTTCTCCTTTTATCGGTGCCAATCCAGTAACCAACCAATATCAGTGCACCCCTAGTTTTATAAGTAAAAAATGCTGCTTTTTAACTCCATCTGAAAACGAGCAGGTAGCCAGTGGCAGTCTTGATGCACTGATAGAATTTGTACCTTGCAAATTGTGAACACATTACTGCCATTTTTCAAGTTGTGCTCCAAAGGCTGTGGCCCTTTGTACAGTGGACTGAAGTCTAATCTTGACTGATCTCTGTAGCCCTAGTAAAAGAATGCAGCTTTCTGGACAGATGGATAAATCCTGGTCATTGCCTCTATATGATTGTTTATAGTGTTCAACAATCTCTACCGATGAATGGCATGGTATTTTCTGATGACCTGTACTAGAAAGAAAGAGCGCGGTATTCATATTTAAATATTGTTTGATTCTAAAAGATAATTTAAAATCTTGGATGTTCAATTATGCAATACATTCTACTTTTATGAATCTAAACTGTCTCCAAACAAAATTGTAGGCCAGTCCTCTTTTATATCAAAAAAACCAAAGAAGCTAACTTAGGCTTTGTTACAATAATTAATAGATTTTTTTCCCAATTTAAGATTTTGTAGTTGCCAGTTTTTGTAAAGAATAAATTATTGATCTGTTTTTGTTGTGCTTTAAGCACTTTACTGCCAAATATTTAGTGGTGCTTACAAATTATTTTTGTATCCAGTTTTGTTTTAAGATTTCTTTTGTACCATGCTGTAGTTTCAAAGGCCTTGCTTTGTTTTAGTCATTTTCTTTTTTGCATCAGAGTTTCACTGGATGGAGCTTATTATCTATGTTCATAATTACACTAATAATATTGTCCTTGAGCACAGATTTATTGGTAAGACCTAGCAACATAAATGAGTAATTATGAATCCTTCATTTTCCTACAAAAGTTAGACATACTAAATATGTTAGACATTTATTAGTGTTGAAGAAAAAAGTATTGGGTAAGCCATCTCACAGCAACTTTAAATTGCAAGAGAGAAGATTTGTGTGGGCATATACTGCTTCATCTGCATCCTGTAACTGTAAGTTGTATATGTTATGATACTAGAATCCATCTAAACATTATACAGTTTAGTATACTGGGGGTGGTTCTGCTTTGATCAGGGGGTTGGACTAGATGACCTCCTAAGGTCCCTTCCAACCCTTATTTTCTATGGTTCTATGATATTACATATTTTAGTTTTAACATTAGATGTTTTGGGCTGAACATAAAAAGTTGAGAGAGAATTGCAACTTCTTGGCTATGATTTCATAAATGAACATTTCAAATTAGTATTCTGTCTTAAATCCTGCTGGGTGCTTATTTAATGGGTTTTGTGATTTCTATTTTAATAACTAAAAGGTATCCTCAGACAAGTTCCAGATTGAAAGATCCTGCCTCCATTCTGCCTGTAGCCATGTTGATATCTGATATATAAATTATTCTTCTTATACAAAATTCTATTCACTTCCCCTCTGCTGTCCAGAACAGCTACACACTTACCATGAAAGTGCTTACAAGAGAGAGGTTTCTGAAAGAAATGCCTTCTTGAAGCTTCTCTTACACACTGACATTGCAAGCTGGCACTATTTTAAGGCCTCTGAGTTATTGAGCACCATTCACTTTTATTGTAATAACTGAGAGTAAAAGATACTTGACACCTCTCAGATTTAATCATAGAGCACTGAATGTCCTAAGAAGAAATGAAAATGTGTGGGTAGGGAAAAGGTATTGATAGTTTGAATGAAGGAAGGTAATGAGTTGATTACACTTTAATCCAAGTATAAAGACAGGGTTCACACAAGATACTGTGACCTAGATTCTCTAACTCTTGCTCCATGAATGCGCCTCTTGATTAGGATGGACCGATTTTGTACAGAAGGTACCTACTCGCCATGAGTAAAGGGTGTCGGAAGCTAGCCTGATTTATCATTGTCTCTACTATAGTCTTGTTCACTTGATAGACTGCCTGGGCATGTCTACATGTGTGTTTACACATGTCTAATGAGCATGTGCATTTGCCTAATGCATATTAAAGCAATTTAGGCACGCGTCTACACATGTATGTGCTAAGGCACATTAACACAGTGTGTGGACCAACTTGGGACTGAAGTCAATTAACATATACACATGAACGATGTGTGCTCCTGGTGGCTGGTGGGGTATGGCAGCACAGCAGCAGTAAGCAGGGAGGCCCTGCAGACACCACTGGTGCTGTTGGTGGTGGAGGGGTTGCAAGTACCAGCCAGGGGTCAGCTACCACCTGCAGATGCTGCCAGCAGCGGTGGTTGCTGACTGCCCACAGACGCCGTCAGCAGCAGGTGGGGGTGGGGGGTGGTGAGCAGTGACTGCCCACAGTGTCAGCAGCACCTTTTCGTAGGGGTGCGCCACTGCGCTCGGGGTGTGCACGTGCACCCCCTATGCGTTGCCAATGCAAATACACAGCGTTAATGCACCTTGGTGCATCTACACCTGTGTTAAGGTGCTTTAAGTATATGCGCCTAAATTTCATATCTGCTTTTGCAGGTATCAAATTTAGGCACAAATAACCTAAAATCGCCCTTTTTAAGGCACATTAAGGGCACATGCCTGTAGACCCTCACCCTTAATGTGCCTTAAAAATGGCTAATATGCTGTTAATTGGCATGTGTAGATGAGGCCCCTGTGTGTTATGACTGTTGCCAATCATGCTTACTAAGGCTGCCTCCTTGTTCCTCATGGCAACCCAGTTACCAGAAAAGATCAATAAAGAGACTTGTGGAAAATGTGATCTAGATGTGGCCAAAATGGGGACTCTTATGGTCTGCAAATGGAGTATTTGATACACCAGAGGCAAGATACTGGATTGGAAAAGGGGGAAAAAGAAAGTTATTAGTGAGATGCTTTGCTCATATACCAGCTGGGTTAATTATAGGAGTCTGCTGCTCTCTTGTTGTCAGAAAAGAAGCAAAAAGTGACAAACCTAATGTTGTAACCTGCACCTATGTTTAATCAACTAGAGATTTGTGAGGAGAGCAGTCACAGAGCTGTATAGTTTATTCTGTTTTATTAAT
The DNA here is from genome assembly GCF_052110815.1 of Crocodylus siamensis. Taxonomy (NCBI): domain Eukaryota; kingdom Metazoa; phylum Chordata; order Crocodylia; family Crocodylidae; genus Crocodylus; species Crocodylus siamensis. The sequence continues at coordinate 211,245,337 of NC_143397.1, forward strand.
TTTTGTTTTTAAATCTAATATGTTTTATATGTTGTGTTTTCTTACTAGACAGTTCATTTGGTTTTGTCAAATGGGAAACAATTTCTTTAACATCAAGCTTTTTTTTCCCTTTTTTCCCCCTTGAATTTTAGGGCCCTCTCGTTGGAAGGAGGTTTTCCCTGTTGCTAATGGAGACCGTCAGTCCCCCATTGACATCAAAACCACAGAAGCCAAATATGACCCCTCTTTATGCCCTATTAGTCCTAACTATGATCCAACTTCTGCTAAAGTCATTCTCAACAATGGACATTCCACTAGCGTGGAATTTGATGATGCAGAAAACAAATCAGGTTTGTGCTGTTTATAATAGTGTATTTTCTTTCCTAAATAAAGTATACCCTGTCTCTTCTGGAGACTACGTGAGTATTCAAACAGTAACACTTCAGTTATCTGAAAGGGAGGTGTTTTCCTGTCTTTCAGTATGTTGCAATCTTGAGATTATTTCTGCATAAATTATAAATAGTTATTATAAGAATTTCTGGGCTGCTCACATTGGCTTAATTCTCTCCCTGTGTGGTATGGTCTGATCTGCAGGACACGGCTAAACAATATCTGTACTCCTGTTTCACCAGTGTTTTAATATAGATTTCAATTGCTGTTCTTTCATTTTGTAGATGGAACCTTTGTCTCTCATTTCAGGTCCATTTGAATTGAATTACTCAAATCTCTTACCTGCATTTAGTTGCAGGTTGATTGATTTATGTTCCACCTCTAGATTTGTTATATCAAAAGAGACATCAAAAGAAACCATATGCTTAGTGATTCCATTTATTTTTGACAGATGTATTTATCTCATTATTTTTATTTTTCTTTATGGACACCCCTTTTGCAAACAATTATGTGCACTCAGAAAACTGGTCTTTGTAATATTGCAACATTTATTTTGGGCTTTCCAAATACTTTAAAGGCAAGGTGGTATACAAAATGCTTTCAGTTAAACAGTAAAAGTGCAAGTCCTTCATGAATAAGAAAAACCTCTTCTGGTTAATCTGCTAATGTCACCTGGAGAAGGTTGCTGAAATAAATCTTTGTTTATCTTAATAAAAGCCAGTGAGAAAAGCAACTCAAAGAAATGGGAACTGTTCTGATATTCAGTTTGCTATTTGATACATGTGAAATTTACATATCTTTGCACATAAAGTTGTTTCATTGGGAGGAACAGTAAGATCAAGGATATTTTGTGTGTATTGTAAAATTTAGAATATCCTGTAAATTATAGACAAACTGAGTCTTGTACAGTCCTGCCTTCCTACTTAACAGAGGAATGAGAGTGCTTTAAGGCAACTGTTTAATTTTCCTTTGCTTACTTTACCTTCCAGATTGTTGAATGCTTTATTCTATGCTCCTGTAACACTTTTCTGTTCTATACTTTTGCTCTTCTTCTCAATATACTGATGGAAAGAAAGGGTTATAAATTCAGCAAATCTAACCAGCTGGGAATATTCCTGTTGCAGGGAGTCTCTACATGCTGCAGAACTGGCGCCAGCTCTTTTACATGTCCTCTGGATGCCATTGTAAGAGGATGTCTGAAGTGCCACAGAGCATGAGTGAGCCCCACCTAGCATACCAGTCCTATAGCCAGTTGATATTATTTAGATCAGTCTGAGGCGATTTTTAAAGTAGGCCAGAAACTGGACTGGCTTAGGATGTGGAAGCTGCAAATGTGTCCCCTCCCTTTACATCTCCTTTTCCTGGCTAAACCCAGCATGTAGTGGGCCTTATGGAGGATCAAGGCCCATACTCCTAAATTCATGGACATCAGTCCCTTTTGGCCTTGACATTCTTCCTGCATAACGGAGGATACAGGACTTCTCTGAATTAATTTCTGCTTCAAATGTAATAGCTGTGCTTGAACTAGAGTATATCTTTTAGATAAACATCCAGTCTTGATTTTTTTTTTAAAAATTTCCAGCGATGGAGAGTCCACCACAACTCTTGGTAAGTTGTTCTAATTGTTAATTACCCTCACTGTTTACAAAATCACCCTTTTTCAAGCCTGACATTATGTAACTTTGGCTTCTAATCATAAGATTTCATTATACCTTTGTCTGCATGAGAGAAGAGCCTGTTAATCGAAGTATCCCATGATCATGCTCGCGGTTCAAGTCATTCCATAATCTCTTTTTTGGTTAACCTGAGAAGACTGAGATTCTTTAGTCTCTCGTTCTAAAGCATGTTTTCCTGATCTTTATTTATTCTCTGAGGCTCTTCTCTGAACCTTCTCCAATTTATCACCATTCTTCTTGAAGTGTGTACATGAGAACTAGATGCAGTACTCCAGTAGCACACGCTCCAGTGCCAAACACAGAGGTAACATAAATTACCTACATCTCCTAAACCCCTGTTTGTATCCCCACATTCTATACATTTAAGGATTCCATTACCCTTTTAGTCACAGCGTAGCACTGGCAATTCATGATCAGCTGATTGTGTCATAACCCAAAAGTCTTTCAGAATCATTGCTTCCCAGGATAGAGTGCCCTGTCTTGCAAGTGTGGCCTTCATTCTTCAGTTATAGATATAGCACCTTATATTGGGTCATATTTAAAGTATTATTGTTTACTAATGCCCGGTTTACTAAGTGATCCAAATTGCCCTGCATCAGTAACTGTCTTCATTATTTATCATTCTTTCCCTCCCCCACCCTCCTGCCCCCAGGTTTTGTATCACCTGCAAACTGTCAGTAATGATTTTATTTTTTTTTCCAGGTCATTGATTTAAAATATTAAATGGCATACAGCCAAGAATTGGTCTCTGGGACAGCCCCATGAAACCCACGTGCTGGATGAGGATTTACAATTCTATTTTGAGATTTATCAGACCATTTATTCTGCTTGTACATGAAAAGGAGTCAAATTATTATTACTTAGATTTACCATATTTTTTTTACATACTACCCCGCCTCCAAACAAAATAAGATGCACATCTTGTTTCTGGAAGGCAGAATGTATTAAAAATTTTTTTCCCAGAATCATGGCTGACTGTGACATGGAGTAAGTCCTCCTGGAAACAGTGTCCAGAAAGTGTAGCATCCTGGGAAACACTCTGGGTGAGGCAGCAGAAACTTGCTGGTGTGGCAAGACTGCAAAAGGCTAAGCCCTAGACCCTTGCAAGGGCAATAGCAAGACTATTATTATTACTTTACTGTAGATAGTTCTCCATGTAAGTTCCTATAAATAATAGTGTTTTTCCACACCAGAAGCCTTGCTAAAAACTACAGACTACATGCAGCAGCTCACGTGCCTTAAACCAGCTTAATTGTTCCTTCATGGACAAGCTTCAGTGCTGAACAAATAGCTATAGCTGTGAGAAAGTTAACACAGGACTTCACCCCTGCTGTATGCAAGGCCAGAGGCAAGTGGCAGCTATCTTAGCAGCCATTAGAGCACAGTGTCTGCATGCTTCTATTACAGCAATGAAAAATTACCTTCCTCGCTTAAGACATGCACTCCAATTTCGGAGGGCTGATTTTTTTTGAGGCAGGGGGGAAGATGGAATGGTATGCAAGTAAATATGGTAATCACTAAATTTCTGTTAAAATCATATAAAATTGGGCTGGAAGAGAGATCTCAGGAGGTCATCTAGTCCAAACCTTCTTTCTCAGGAGGTCATCTAGTCCCCTTGTCTAAACTTTCCTAGACAAGTTTTGTCTAACCGGCACTCAGAAACTTCCAATGATGGGGATTCTGCAACATCTCTAGGTAATCTGTTCCTGACCTTAACCACCCTCATCATTTTTAAAAAAAAACCCACAAACCTGTTTCCTAACCTCTAAACTAAATCTCCCTTGTTGCAATTTAAGACCATTTCTACTTGTCCTGTTCCTGCAGACATGGAGACAGACACTTCTGTGATCAGTTCCTCATTCTGTCAAGATGAGGTCTTACACAGAATTGTCCTCTATTGGATGCAACACTTTCTGAGTTAGGAAATTGTGATCTGTAAATATTTATATATTCAAAGTGTGTTTTAGCATTGGCAGCAGGATACCTCTATATGGAAGTCTGCCAAGATGATGTCATGTCTTGTTTTTCCCCTAAACATTATGGACAAATGCCTGAGGAGCTGGTCATCCATGTTCTGTAGTGTCATTTGATAGCCTGAATCAGGTACTAGCTACTACTCCATCTTGTGCTTTATTTACAAGAATAAGCACTTAAGATCGTTTGCTTCCAGGTTCTCAGTGACTTAGAGATAAACAGCAATACTTTTTTCTAAATACCACTACCTTCCCCCCCCCTTCCCCCCCCCCCCTTTTTTTTTTTGCTTATTTGATTTTTGGTATTAATAAGTTATGTCCAATATTTTTAACAGTCAGGTCTTCCTTTCAGAGTAGTTATGCTAGTTTTCCCACTAGCTTTCAGTTGGACCAAGTAAATCAAAGTGCTTATTAAACCACCCATTATAATTCCTGTGGTTTATTACCCAGATCCTTCATAGGCAATAAAATAATTTCTTCACTTTGCATCCCTGGGTAAAATTTTGTCTCATGATCTTGGTTTTTGTGCCAAACAAATGCTTATTTGTTCCCACTTTCTATCCTCCATCTCTGTTTAGTCTAATGCCTACCTTTCTCTTCTAGTCAGTCTGTTCCTTACAAGTTTGGTTCTTTTCGTACATACCTCTATCATATTACATATCTCTAAATGGAGTATAGTGAGAGACAGAAAGATCCACATTCCCAAACTTGGGAAGGCTGGGTGGAGGTAGGGCACTAAAGGTAGGCTTGAAATCAAGACAAGTTGTAAAGTACTCACTCAGGCTGGTAGAGAGAAGCACCAGGTGTGAACTCAGATCTGGATATGACAGTCTGAGCTTGGGATTGGGTCCCTTTCTAGTTTTAAAACAAAACCAAAATGAAACACCCTTACATAATTTCATAATGCACTGCTTATTGACCATTTGAATATCACTATTTTTATACTTGGACAGAACAGCATCTTTATTAGTTTGATTTGATTTATACTTATTTTCACTTTATGAAAACCAAAGTGCAGTTGCATTTGGGGTTCCAACTAATTCAGAAGAATGTTGACATGAATTTTAAACAAATAGATCATAGAAAAGTAGGGCTGGAAGAGACCTCAAGAGGTCACCTAGTCCACCTGCTCAAGGTAGGATCATCCCCATCTAAGCCATCGTGTGGAACTGTTTGTTTAACCTAGTCTTAAAACTCCATGAGCAACCCTCCATTCACAACTACCAGAACATCAGGATCACCTTAACTTGCCACTTGAGTTAATTTGGTTTTGCCAGACTGCCTAAGGAGGGGAGAATCCAAGCCCTCTCTTTGTTCCAGCACTAAAATAATGATAGTTTTCATAACCTCTTTTTACCTCGAGAGGAGGGATGTAGAATTTTCCATATACTATAGAGTGGAGCTATTTAAATTCAAATAAATTTAATCTTGTGCTATCAACTCATTTTTTAGTGGGCAATAATCTATTAAGTAACATAAATAACCTGAGTTTGAAAGGAACATTCTGTTGATGAACAGAATGATATTCTGTTAATAAATTATTTAAAAGAAAGAGAATGAATCTATTTGACATGTCTTTTGGGGGGAAAAGGGAAACAGCAGTTTGGAGCATGAAGTGTCAGGTATGCATGGAAGTGTAGGTAAGGGCTTTATAATAAAGTACTTTCCCTGGATTAAAAATGTCCTCTTATCTGGTTTATAGTGCTGAGAGGGGGACCACTTGCAGGAACCTACAGGCTGCGACAGATTCACTTTCATTGGGGCTCCAGTGATGATGCTGGTTCTGAGCATGCAGTGGATGGAATGAAGTATGCAGCGGAGGTAAAGTATTCCAGTGAATTTTACAGTTTTTTGGTAGTTAAAGCTGTGCCTATTTTTTATTATAAGCCTGAGATTTTTTTTTATTTTTATTTTTTGTACTCCCCACCTTTTCTGCCCCAACCTTTATCAAAACAAAAACAGTATTCTGGAAATGCTTTATATGTGATTCTTTTCCAAAATATATTTTTCTTTTTTCTTTTTTTTTTCCAACTTTGGAGAGGGTAAGACAGGAAGTACATGAGAGATGGTAACTTGAAAATTCAGAGATATTTAATAGCTTGAGAATGGTTTGGTTTTGTTTTGTTTTTATCTTTTTTCTAAGAACATTTTCTCTCAAAATCAGTCCACCCTAGAAACTACAAATTTTATTTAACTGACCTTACCAGGGGCCTGTGCATTTTACTATTTGTTGAAGAGCAAGGTGGCTATTTTTGTGGAACATTTATTTCTTTGTTTTCTGTGTGCTGCACCATTATACCTTTAAAGGACTATACTGCCTAACAAGACAGGTAGCTTTTTACTGTGTTCTATTCAGTGCAGAATGTCACAGAAGAGAAATGCAGTGTGCTCTCTCAGGGAGGCTTTACTTTTGCTCTTTCTTATTTGTTGCTTTTGAGTAAACTACAATAAAACCATCCAGATTAAAAGTATCTATTTTCTCTGTGTGTGGGAAATATGGTGAAGAGAATGGGATCTAAAACAACAAATAGCTCAGAGACAGTGAAGAGGCCTTTCCGGGTAAACATGGATTTTTAAAGAAAAATAGGGTTTCGGTATAATGCTAAAGAGAAACAAATTACAATGCAGAGGCATGATCAGTGTTGTATGGATAGACAGTGCCCAGAAAAAACGGTTTTTTTCTAACACTAGTGGGGAAAAGTTACATTTGCAGTTTTTAAAGGCTTATGTTTTCCACAGGAACCAGGTGAGATGGAGTGTAAAGAATTAATAGTGGTGCTTAAAAACCATTATGCACCAAAACCAAATTTCTAGCTGAAACAAAAATGTATGTTCCATCTAAGAAACCAAATGGAAGGAGAAAATATCTCTGAATTTCTAGCCAGTCTAACCAAAAAACAAACAAACACTTCCCACTACCTGTCCTTTTGGTAACCTTCTTCACGAAGCACTTTAGACATCGTTTTGGTTTTGGGATAAGGAACCCAGAATTGGGGAAAAACCCAGGATTAAGAGCAAGGCTGCTAAGCACTATTCATACAGAAGAAAACACCCAGAAGGAGCTGTAAATGCAGTTTCAGTGCTCAATTCGATGAAGAATGTTGCCTGTGAAACAAGAAATAACCTCTGCCAAATTGGCACATGCAAGAAGAAAGAGCTAGTTTACAAGCAAAGAAGACTACATGGTTCACGCCACACCAGATGACATCAGGAAAAGGAGGGATCATGGTCCCATTACTTTGAGACGTCGCATGGTGAGACCAAGGTTTCTTCAACAAGCTGCGGTGCGCAAGAGGTGGTAAGACCGGATCTATTCCTTAAAAGAGAAGTCACAAGCCATTGAGAATGGGGCTCTACCCTAAAATGTTTCACAGATTTTTTTTTTTTTTTTTTTTTTTTCTCTTGGCAAAATCAAAGCGGGGGGGAGTGTGGTTAATTTAGCTGTGGGGTTTTTACTTCTTGTGTTTTTGTTGTTTTTATTAATCCACAATAAAAGTAATTCATACTGAAAGTATCTGTTTCCTCTTTGTGTATGAAAAAATGTAATGTCTTCAAATTAAATTATTTTAAAATTTATATGTAAACCTAAAACTATGAATGGTCCAGTGTGAAAATTGTAAGTTCCAGTGCATGCTCTCGGAATGATCTAGGGGACTGACCATTGAGGTATGAACTCCTATATTTCATTTCTGGTCTAAAGAATGATTATCATTGACTTTTTTGTATAGCAGCTTTCTCCAAAGATCCCTGTGATGATGATCCAGCAATATACTTAAGTCTTTGCTTAGCTAAAGTTAAGTGCATGAGTCCCAATAACTTCAATGGCACTCTGTACTTGCTTAATGGTAAGCACATGCTTATTTGCTTTGCTGGTTTGGGGTCTGTGTATTTACTAAACATTAATTATGTCTCATAATGCCAAGTATTATCAGAGTCATTTTACAGATAAGGACACCTGAAGCTTGTAGAGATTGGGCAAGTGCCAAATCGAGTGTGAACCAGGGTTTTGGACAAGACCTCCTGACTCCTAGTTCATTCATATAATCACTTGCTTCCCATGCCAATTTATTCGGATACATCACTAAGGTCTATATTTTCTAAGTGGCCTCCACTTTGGGAATCTTCAGTTTCTCTGGGTGCATCTGGGGCCTAACTCACAGAGGTGCTGAACGTGCTTAACACTGAGTTAAATCACTTGGAGTGGTATATTTTCTGTACCATAGAAAATCAAAAATCTAAGCATCAGAAGGACCCCCATTATACTCTTTTTTTTTTTTTTTTTTTTTTTTTTTTTTTTTTTTAATTACTCAAGCCTCTATTTCCTTATCTGGAAAATATTGTTGATCAGGCTGACTGAGACTTATTAATGTTTGAAAATATTTTGAAACTACAATATCTATCTAGGTACTTACATATGTGCTCTTTACAACAAGGTAGGCAGAGAATAGCACTGGCTTGTACAAGGGAGAATTGATGTTGTGCTCTGTGAACTTGCTCCTTCCACAGAGATCTAAGGATTCCCACCTGGAGAATGTAGGCCTGACTTAGGATGGCTGCTTGTTGGGAGGGGCTAGTGTGATACTGGGGAAGAGATCAGTCGTTTTTACCTGACCAAATCATGCCAGAATGGATCTCTCAAGAGTGGATCAGCATACATGGAGCGTCCACTCAGTGACACAAACGGCCGAGGTGTCATTGAACTGCTTATTAAAATTTGAATACAAAACATCCCAAGCAAAAAATGTATTGGCAATGCAAGTTCTATACATCTTTGAATATCATAGGTGCCTAGGTAAATTTAGGCATCAATGTTATGAAAATTTGGGCCTTATATCTCCCAATATTTTGAATAGAGAGTAAATACAGTATCATGGCAGGTTTTTTTCTTAAGCTGTATTCATAGATACTGTTGTTTCTCTCTGTTTTTAAATGCTCTCTATTTGAAATACAGTATCTCAGATACTGTAGTGTCATAACTATGGATTACTCTTTTAAATTTTATTTTAAAATGAACCACCATGAAGATGAAAGATACTGGAGAAAAACTGCTAATTTATGTCAATTCTGTATCAGTTTTAATTCCAGCTACTCTCAGTGCTTGTTATTATTTGTATGAATTATTATATATTTACAGATTTCAATAAATATTTGCAGTTAGAAAATCCAAATGCGTCTGAGTATGAACAGGTGAAGTAGAATATCCAACACCCATGCAATATATATTAATTTGTAACTTAGCTCCAGTTAAGCAGAAATAACTGTATTTGTGCTTTTTTGCCTTTCAGTTGCATGTGGTTCATTGGAATGCAGACAGATATTCCAGCTTTGTTGAGGCTGCTCGTCAGCCAGATGGATTGGCTGTCATGGCTGTATTTTTAAAGGTAGGAAAAGAATGTTTTGTCTCTTTAACAAACTAGTGCTATAAGCATATAACAACATTGTTGTTGTAACACATACTGCATTATCATAAATTATCCTAAAATATTAGCATTCTCTTCAAAAGGCAAAAAGGTGCCAAATTTGGGAGGTTTGTTGCCATATCATCTGAAAGATGATTCATAGCTGTATTCATAGACTTAAAGTCCAGAAATTGTTTCAGATCATCTAGTCTGAACTCCTGTAGAACCCAGGCTGTAGAATTTCATCCAATTGCTCTTGTACTAAACCCAATAACTTGTTGGTTAAAGTTTGTTTTGCAGAAAGACACTAAGTCTTGATTGTGAAGGCTTCAAGAGACAGAAAAACCAAACCCTTTGTAATTTGTTTCAGTGTCTAAGCACTTCTTCTTGGTCTAAAGAGGAAAACAGACCTTTGAGACCTTCCTTTAAAGCAATTGAAGAAGCTTAAGTCTAATATATTTGATCACCTGCTCGTTCTCAGGTGAAATTCACCTTCTCCTAAAGCCTCATTGACTTCATATAAGGAGAAGTAAATACAAAAGCCAGTCCTTGATTAGGAGACAGAATACTGGGCAATTTTGTGATCACTGTTTCAATGCACATTAGTACAGTGATGGTCATTTTAGGATGCTAGTGCACTACTCCAAAGTGCTGTCTGTGACCTTCAAATGTACACAAACATTTGTGGCTGTACACCCCAGCCACCCATTCAAACTCCTTTTTCACAAAGTAAACAACAGAACTAAGTTCTGCTTCAAACCAGCAGCCTGCCATGCTGCCCTCTCTGTACTTGTATAACTACATGATTCTGCTACAATTCAAGACTCTTTTATAATCTCCTTGCTGAGTGGAGAATTTAATGTCTGAGACCACTGTCGTCTGAGGTCAATGACATTGATTAGCTATCCATGCTGGCCCTGCCTTGGTTCTGCAAGCTATTACAAAGTATGACTTTAATGAAATATTATTTTATACATGTTGCTGTCTTCCCAGTTTACATCATTCTGATTGAATAAATGTCTTATTGTGTGTGTGTGCCAAGAAATTCAGTTCAGCAGGAGCTAGACCCAGGAGAATCAAGTTTCCGAATTTTCAGGTGTACTTTAAGGAACGAAATTCTATAGTGTGAACTACAGGTAATTTATTTGAATGTGAATCAGCTGAGGTTGTTACAGTTCCTCTAAAAATACTGTTAGAAAAAATTTTTTTTTTTTATTCTACTGCAACAAAGGGAACTAAAAATATAGCTAAAATAATATCTGTGAATGTAGATTTAACTAGTTATGGGTTTGATTCCTACATCCTCTGAAGTTTATCAGTTTTAACTTCAGTGAGTGAAGGATCAGGTCCCATGTGAATACAGTTGAAACAAACTTTAAGGCATATTCTTTCCTTAAGAAAATAATTGTTTCCCTTTTTCTGTTTACAGATTGGCGAGTGTAACCCTCAGCTAAAGAAAATTACAGACCGCTTGGATGCCATCAGGGCCAAGGTAAAGTTATTTACCTAAAGGAACATTGAAGTTTTCCAGGATTTCTACTATTGTCCTTTTCCTTATCATTCACATTCTTATTCTTTAAGTATTCATAGCTGGGAAATAGGGACTAGCTCTAATCTGGGACAGTTCAGGAGCCATCGTGTTGGGTAATGATAAAAGCAGGACAGCATATTAGTAATTAAATTACTCTGTAGTCAGAATGTTCCTACTCACAGCATTTGATGAAATAGGCTATCACCTACAAAAACTTGCACATTTTTGAACCAGTGAGTCTGTAAAGAGCCACCTTGTCCTGGCTTCTGCCTAACTTCAGACTGTCATAGCTAACTACCTCTCTCTGTCATACAGCATGAGGTGAATGGAAGAAAATGTTAATTAGCCACAGTGAATGGTAACCCCTGATATCTTATTTATTATCAAGATCACTGATACAGGGTAACTGCATGATTTTGTCTGGGAAATTTATTTTAAGCAGTAAAGAAGGAAAGTCTGGTTTGACTTCCTTGTTTTCTAGGAATGTACAGGGGGCCCTGTATAAATTAATCTATCCTTTTGTGTGAAGAGTCAGCCTCTAGCATCAAACCTCCTGAGGAGTTTGTCAGTACAGAGATCCCTGTGACAAGAGAAGGGAAAGCCGGGGAGGAAGAGTGTCGTTAGGGTCAGAGATGCATATTGCCACCCCCTGGTGATTTTTAAAATATAATGGGAATATATTCCCAGGCTTTACTGTCTTTCTCTTACAGCTTCCATCCCTGGATCCTTGATAGTCAAGGGGAGGCTATGGTAATGGCAAGCTTCAATGGAATCATGGCACTTCCTGCAGTGCTTAATGGCAAAGATGCCACAAAGGCACAGATCTTTCACGTGGATGGCTCTGGGCTACCATGGAAGCCGCCAGAACCCTGCAAACCCTGTTCCACAATGGAATGGTCTCTGCCAGGGGGCTTCTAGTATGTCTCACCTAGGCTGTGGCTGGTTGTGCCTATTGTTTTCAAGGAAGCAACATTTTATAGCACCCATTGTTTTTACATCAGTGACAGTAGAGCAATTTACTAATTTGTATAACAAATGGTTTCCTGATGAAGTGGTCATGGATTAAAATATATACATTCTTTTTTTCCAGGGTAAACAAGCCTTGTTCACAAACTTTGACCCTTCCTGTCTGCTTCCCCGCTCTCTGGACTACTGGACATATTGTGGCTCTCTTACTGTTCCACCCCTTCTTGAAAGTGTCGTCTGGATAGTTCTCAGAGAGCCAATCAGTGTTTGCTCTGAACAGGTAGGCTCTGATCCCTCTAACCCTTCAAAATCACAGTTTTAAAATGATACTCACAAGAATCTTTTGTTTACAGTTTTAAATATTTAATTTTTTGGATCTAGTTTTGTTCTTTATAATTTGATAGACATTTTTATCCTTGGGTTTCTGAAACATTTGAAATTATCATAACATTTTTGTTTATCAGTTATCATTATTAGAAAAATATTTGAAATTTAAAACTGATTTGTGGAAAAAATTACAAAAAGAAACTGATTGATAGATAATTTAATTTTGGGGTTTTTTGGTAATTGGAACCATTTGTACTCTAGTCCAGTTTTTAATGACTGAATATTCCATTAAATTATTTCTTTCTTTTATTCATGCCTTACTTTCTATATAATCCTAGTTCAGCTTCATCAAATAGTTCCTATTTTTAGGTACAAAAAGTGTAAAGCTTGATGAACCTGAATGCTGTAGTTACACTCTATCACTCAAACAAAATGAATTTATGCTAGGATTAAGCGCATCAAATCTTTCATATTTCTCAAGCTAGAGCTGTAAAACTGAACTTTGGCTGTAGGCCTGTGCAACAGTGACATCCAGTGGCTACTGAGGCAAATCCTTTTATGCATAAGGTGTTTTTCCAATGCAGATGTATAATCAATCTCCAAATTCTCAGAAACTGGTAACTGGTATTCCTGTTGTGGATTTCATTGTTACACTGACCACATTAAAAACTTGAAGTTTATCACACGCCAGTATTCATTTCCGCCATATAAAAAGTCAGTAAAATAATTTACTCTTGGGCCATATATCGCTATTCTTTCCTTTCACCTTGGTATCCTTCACCAATGAACTGAGTCAGATTGTAGTCCAACAGGAATATAAAAGAGAAACGCAATATGTTATACTACTTAATGTGATTAAATATGGCAGACTGCAACCACAGTGATTAGTAGCTGCCAAGTTATTTGTGTCCATGGTATCTTGTTTGACTGAAATAAGTTTGCTGGAGGATTTTAGGGGTGAAATCCTGAGCCCCAATGAAGTTGATAGCAAAATTCACCTTGATTTCAGTGGATCAGGATTTCATGCTTTCAGCATTGTCTCTAGAGACTTTGTTTTCAGAAGAATAGAAAAGTGTAAGCTGTGTAGAGGGTAACACTTTTATGCACAGAAGTTACAAGTTGCATTCACAAATACATTTGTGAATCCTACTTGAATGAACCAATTCAGATACAGAAACCGGCCTGAATTTTTTTTTCCCAAAATAAAGACTGTGGTTCAATGGATGGGACCACTAGTCAGAGTCAAGGGCGTTTGAACTTTTGTTCCAAAGTAGCCTAAATGAGTCAGATAGCCACGCAGTACTTGAATTTCTCAATCTGTATAATATGCTTAATGTATTTTCAGCTTTGTAATTTAAGAGGAGAGGTGCTATGTTACCATTCAGCATTATTAGTGATTGGATAATAAACATAATTATTAAAAATTTCTAATTATTAGAATTACAACAGTTCTTCATCGTCATTCTTCACATTCAGGTCAAAATTTCCAAAGGCATAGTTTGTTCAGAAGAAAACTATTGCCTATGACTTGCTTCAAAGTGCCACCAATTTAGGATTTATTCCCCAGTCGGCCCTACTTCTCAATTTTTGTTTTTTTGACGGGGGTTTGGTTTCATTATGTTTCATAGAAACGTCAAACATTATTTCTTTTACTACTTGGGAACAATTTCAAAATTAAAGAAACCCATGTCAATGTGAGGCATCAGAGGAAAAAATAGGGAACAAATTACTTTAAATGACTTAAAAATCCTACCCTCCTCTGAAGTTTAATTTGTTTCTATTTGTTTGCACGTGCAGTTTTGTGGTGGTTATCTTTAAGTAATCAAGTAATGTTCTTGGATATAGTAGGGACATGCTAGATTTAGGAACCATATCTCATTAATTGTGGTCATGTAGCCATTTTAATGAATATGAAGTGTCAACTCTTAGCTTTGGCTATTATCCGTGAGGTATCAAACCAAGGAAACTGTAGTAAGTCAGCTGTGTAGTGTTTAGTTACACACATAGTTTAAACTATGTAACAAAGACAGAATCTGGCCATTTGTAATTTTCGACCCTTTATTGGTTTTTTCTCAAATAATTATCTTCTTAGCCCCTTTAGTTTTTGAAGTATTTGTTTTCAGGGTATTTTTTTTTCTCTGACATTTTATGCATGATCAGAATCATGATTTTTTTTTTTGGTCCAACTGGTAGTAACTACAAAGGGATAAAATTCAGAAGCAAAACACTATATAAAACTAGCAACTATCAGAAGTGGCTCAGAATAGCAACATTCAGATTACAGACTGAATTTAGTTTTGGTTACCCTCACAGTTCAGGGTTACTGAGATGGGTTTGACATGTTGAAATAGATCTAAGTTGTGAAGTTTGGATTGGGAGTTAAGCATTTTCTAATTCTGTGCATGCCTAAGAAGAAATCCTGGGTTTGATGTTATGATGCAGGTTCATCCCTAACAATTATTTGCATTGTGTTTGTATGCCAGTTAAATGACACAACATGGAAACCAGATAAGTCTTTTTAAATACAGCATTCATAATTCCTAACAGAGTAAAAATGTTTGTAGAACAAGAAAGCCTATAATCAGATTTTGCCTGCCTGTTTATGTGGGTTACCAGGCAACCCCTATGGTAAGAAGCAATTGGTATGAATTGAGTTGGCCTTCAAGCTGCAAAATCAAGCTTAAAAATCACTTTTAGAGAATATTTTTGGCTTCAGATTAGGAGGAAGCAAGTGTGAATATATGCAATCAGTGAATTCTATACCCACTTTCTTCTTGAGCAATACTTACTTGCAAGGTATAAATGAGAAATTGTAGCTAACAAGAACAAAGTCAGAAATGGCAGATCGGTGTTCTACACTTGTCCTGGGAAATGTGATCCCCGTACTTCCTGGAGGAATAAAGGTGACAAGTATGTTAATGTTTATTGCTAAGCTTTTTATTTAGCATAAGCATGACATTTCTTTGCTGAACTCTTATACCTCTTTTCATCTGCAGCTAGCCAAATTCCGCAGCCTTCTGTGTACTGGTGAGGGTGAGGCAGCCTGCTACTTACTGAGAAACTACCGGCCACCACAGCCTTTAAAGGGACGGGAAGTCAGAAGGAATTAAAGGAGTAAAGCAAGAATCTGCCACTGCTGAGACCATTTAGGAAGTTGAATTGTTTTTAATAATAATATGCTCTATGCTTTTTATGAGTTGTTAGAATAAATAGGTACCATTATTTATAATACTATATAGGTACTATTATAGTTACAATGCAATCATTTTTGACAAAGCAAACATATCCTGACTTGTAGCAGTTATGCCAATTTTACCTGGTTTGAGTGGGTTCAGCCCTTTTGGTATGTGTGTGCTGTGGCATTGG
The DNA here is from genome assembly GCF_052110815.1 of Crocodylus siamensis. Lineage (NCBI taxonomy): Eukaryota > Metazoa > Chordata > Crocodylia > Crocodylidae > Crocodylus > Crocodylus siamensis. Next base: position 211,260,944 of record NC_143397.1, read on the forward strand.
AGCAGAGCTTACAAAGCAACTTCCTTGCAGTCTGTGCAGGTGAATACAGTCATGAGCACTGAATGTGATTCTGCCAGGTTCTGAGTAACCCCTTCAAGACACTGAATGTGGTTAAGCCTATGACAACAATGGGAGTTGAGGTGTTTATTCCTTTGCAAAATTTAAGTTTGGATTTTAAAACGTTTTGGAGGGGCGGTGGAGTAGGGTTCCACACATTGCATCTTTTTATTGCATCTAGATTAGCCTCTTCTTTTTGTTCCCAAGAAAAGAATAAATTATCAAAGCTGGTAGGATTTCATTCCTGACCATAAGCAAGTGAGTGATTGTATAACCTGGAGTACTGTGATAGATTTGCTAAAATGTGATAACTGCCATTTAAAACCAAAAGGTAGTCCCACAGTGCCCATGTATTAGAAGGTAAATATTTACCTGTGAATCACCTTGATCTTTCATTATTTCAATGCAGTTTTCTCTAAAGTAATTTTTTCTTTGGTTTTTAATAGGATAGTTTAATAGGATAGTTTAAGGATATAAGTACCATCAGAATTACCCTTCTGTTCCTACAAGGAAGAGGAATTGAGATTGTAGCAGCTGCCTCCTACCAGTTGTGTTTCCCCCAGTTCCATATTGAAGCTTATCTGCTAGCTGTCTGCAGGTTTGGCATTCTATATGGGTTTTAAAGAGAACTAGAGATTGATTAAAGGAAGTAGAGGAGAAAACCAGCTTCTACAGTACCAGGAACTACAATAATTTCCTTGCTGATCCTATGAATTTTTTACTTCAAATTTAGTCATGATTTAATGCCACCCAAAGAAGTTAGTAATGCCAACTGCATTTCTCCAGGGCTGCTACAGATAAGTCCTGGAGGAAACAGCTAAAATCCAAACAACTCTTGGAAGAGTGGGAGGTAATGCCAGAAAAGCCATTTAAAAGAGAAGTCTTCTAAAAATCATGAGACTGACTGACTGCTTGTTTGTGTACAGCATCTAGCACCTTGGGTTTTGTAGGCTTCTCCTTTTGCCCTGGCCCTTGGTTTGAGGGAAACATCACGAGCAAGAGTTGCAGAGTTTAGATGGCTAAATGTAGACTTTCCTGAAACTCCAGTATTCCTTTCTATAGGTAGACAGATAGTTTAGCTTAGATTAGATAGGAAGATAAATACTATAGTTTCTTTGTTGTCTCTTCCCATTAAAAATGGAGTCTCTTTACAAGCTGGAGTTGAAATTGCTCCTGTTGCTTAGCATTGCAGAACAATACGCAGAGAGGGAATGTAAGGAAACTGGCCTCAGAAAATACATGGAAGGCAGTATAACAGAAGCTACTGGCCTGCAGGCACATGGTTGTCAGTCCAAGCATCATAGGATGGACAGGAGGACATAGGTCAGATTAAAAGACCTCCGAATGGTCCTGTCCAGATAAGATCTTTTCTTGATAGGGGTGTGTGTGTGTGTGTGTGTGTGCATGCGTGTGTGTCTGTAGGGTATAATTGCTGGTGTGTATGCATTTTTTCACTTTTTTCTTTTTTTGACCTGTTGTTGCATCTAATATGTTTCCCTATCACCTGAGTAGCTGCAGAACATCAAGAAAGAAACACTTACAAATTGTGTAAAAGATGCTAAAGAAGTGATTTTCCTGAGGAAAGAAAATAAGGAAGCTACAGCTGCATTTGTCCATGTTGGAGTCGAAAAGAAAGTTTTCTTAGATGTTTTTAATGTATTGAAAATAAGTAGTTAAGTTGATCCAGTGGTTTGATACTTCTAAGGATTTCACCAAATAAAAACCGATGTTGTGAACGTGTCTTCTATTTTCCACTTAACAGTTTGCAGTTTGGGATGGAGATGTTCACAGCCACCCTTGTGACTGATTTTTGGTATTTGCTCTTTCAACTCTAGTTTAAAATCAACAGGAGAACAGCCTGGATAAACACCAGTCTCTCAATAAGTTGCAGCTCAAAAAGGAATCTTATAAAAAGTGGAAACTCGGTCATAGTACTAGAGAAAAACATTGCATGGGTATGTAGGGAAAAAAATTGGAAGGCCAAGGTAAAATTTCAGATGCAGCTGGCAAGGGATGTAAAAGGCAATAAAAAGGGATTCTATAAATATGTCAAAAGTAAAAGGAAGACCAGAGAAGCCATAGGTCACTTACAGAATGTTGAAGGCAATCTAGTTACAGATGAGGCAGAGAAGGCTCAAGTAGTGAATGTTTTTTGCCTTAGTCTTCTCAAATAGGGGAAGTTACCAGATAAGGCAGCTGGCAGCAAAGATAGGGAAGAAAAGAAACAACCTAGAGTAGTAGAAGAGCAGGTTAGAGATTAATTTGAGAAGCTGGATGCTTTCAAGTCAGCAGGGCCAGATGGCATGCACCACAGGGTACTGAAGAAATTGGCTGAGGTAATTTTCAGAGCCTTTAGCTCTCCTCTGAGAGCTCGTGGAGGTTGGGTGAGATCCTAGATGTCTGGAAAAGGGGCAAATATAGTGCCCATCTTTAAGGAAAGGAGTTACAGATTAGTCAGCCTGACCTCAATACCTTCCAAGATCATAGCATTAGTCCTCAAGGAATCTATTATGAAGGACCTAGAGGAGAGCAAGGTGATCAGGAACAGCCAGCATGGAGTCACCAAGAGCAAGGCATAGGTGACCAACCTGATTTCCTTCTATAATAAGATGACAGGCTCTGTGGATGTGGGGATGAGTAGTGCATGTGATATACCTTGACTTTAGCATGGCTTCGGACATCGTCTCCCATGATATTCTCCTAAACAAGTCCAGAAAATGCAGACTAGGTGAAAGTACCATAAGATGCACACAAAATTGGTTACGTTATCCTGCTCAACAAGTCGTCATCAATGGCTCAATGTCTAGATGGGAGGAGGTATCAAGTGAGTTACTCAGGGTCTGTCTTGGGTTTGGTATTGTTTCATGTTGTCACTAATGATTTGGGTGGTGGGATCAAGTGCTCGCTTGGCAAATTTGCTGATAATGTCATTGTTGGGTAGAGCTAGAATCCAGAATGACATGGATAGACTGGAGTAATGGTCTGCAATCAAATCAAATGAGATTCAACAAGGACAATGGCCAAATCCTGCTCTTGGAACAGAATAATTTCATGCACAAATAAAGACTGGGAAATGACTAGCTAGGCTGTAGTACTGCAGGGAAAGACCTGGGGATTATGATGGACCATAAGCTGAATATAAACCAACCATGTGCTTTTATTGCAAAAAAAACCCCAACAGCATGGGAAGTGATTCTTCTGCTCTATTTAGCACTGGTGAGGCCTTGCCTGGTGTCCTGTGCCAGTTTTGGGTCCCACACTTCAATACACTTGTGGAGGACAGATTGAAGAGTCCAACAGAGAGGAACAAAAATGATTAGAAATGTGAGAAACATAACTTTTGAGGAAAGGCTGAAAGAAGTAGGGCTATTTAGTGTGGAGAAGGGAAGGCTGAAGGAGGATTTGATAACAGCCTTCAAATACGTGAAGGACGATTATGGAAAGGATAGAGATGGGTTCTTCTCTATGGTCACAGGGGACAAAACTAGGAGCAATGGCCTCAAGCTTCAGGAAGGGGAATTTAGGTTGGAGGTTAGGCGGAACTTTCTGATTATGTGGGTGGTCAAGCATTGAAACGGGTTACCAAGAGTCTCTGGAATCACCATGCTTGGAAGTTTTCAAGAGCAGGTTAGGTATCCAGGTTGTAGTCATATTGGTCTGCACTAGAGGAAAAGGCAATCAGGACTCGTAGTAAAAATGATATCTTTTATTAGACGAACAAGATTTTTGCAAAAACAAAAATTTTAATTGCAAGCTTTTGGGCACAAACACCCTTCATCAGGCATTGGAGGAAAGATTGTAAAAGTTCTGGGTAGAAATGGAGGTTCGTATTTCATAGGATTTCACAGAGGAATCAATAGATGGAAAACTCCTCTGGGCAGTCAGTTCATAGCTGCTATGGAGCCTCTCACCTCCTGTGAGGATCTGTGATGATGCAAATTACCTTGAAACAAAGACAGGAGCAGAATCTCAGGTTTCAGGGGGTCACAGTTGCTTCCTGCTTGCTTGGCTGGGATGGTCTGGTCAGGGGTGTTTCTGTGTTGAACAGGGTCTAGACCTTGTGAGTTTTCTTTCAGCCTTACTTTCCTATGGTCCTAAGACAGAATAGTTGAAAATATGTCTGAATTAGGTATTGTTTACAGGTTCTAAGTAAAATGTCTTGTAATTCGAAATCATCCATATTTTTTTACAATGGTTCAAAATATTGTGTTGCTTGGTTAGGTTTTCTGCTTAGTGGCAGTCAATCATCAACCAAGACATGTATGTCCTCTCTCCTTCTAACGGCAGCTCTTTTAGATCAACCATTATATAAAATACTCAGTTCCTCAAAGGTGGTTAAGGACATGTGCTGAGAACTATAGCTGTTGGGAGCTTCTGGCTGGTCATCTTAACACCTTTCTTTTCAGAAGTAAACAGATTGGGTCCAATTCTTCCCTGCTTGGCACAGGACCTGATGAGGAAGGGGCAAAAAGAGAGATTTGTGTCATCTTTATAATCCCCCAGGCTACCAAAGTCAGTTTTAACCAGGTGTAATTTAGAGCATCTTCAGAATACTTATGCTTTGTGTCTCCCCCCTGCAGCTGCCAGAGAGCTAGGAATTACTGGACCAAATAAGCACTCATCTGCCTCCTTTTTTTACCAGTCATAGCCTTAATGTCTCTTATGATAAAGACTGGGAAGTTTGGTGTAGAGTGAGCTGCACAAGGATTTCCCTTGTGCTAAAGGGAGTCCCTAAGAAGCTGATCATATAGGCTATAAAGCCTCTTCAGCATTTCTTTACCACTTAGGATACAGACAGAATCTGGCCTGTGTCTAGCAGGACTTTCAGAAAAGCATCTGGGGCTCAACTGTGGTACTAAATTGTTTTGTGCATCTTACCACCCTTCCCACAACAAGCTGGCTTGCTCTGCTTGATCAGGATAGGGGAGGGAAGAGGGAGAAGCTCCACTGCCACCACAGTTGCTTTGTGGAATTGTGGAAAAGAGAGTTGCTATGCTCCAGCGAGTGAGGGGTCAGCAATTCTGTCTAATCCCTGTGCAGGCTGTGAAGACAGCGAAAACCCGTGTGCTCCTTTTACCTGTTCTGGCTTTTAGTGTTCTTAATATAAAGCCTTGCTCTTCCATGCTGTTTTGTGAGTGTGCAACGGAAGGAATGGACAAAGACTCTCTTCCTCCACACCTTGTATGATCCATGTAAAGGTGTGGAAGAATTTTAGAACCTGAGTTCTTGTGAGTGCTCCCTGGTCGACAGTATGCTATTGGGAGTGAGGAGAAGGCAGGGCCTTGCTTCTGTTTGCCAGGAGAACTGAACAGTTGTGCAAGAATAGGAAACAATGTCAGCTGCACTATATATAACTATAGCCTCTGTCCACCCAAAGACATGGGCACAGAGATCAAATTCTCCCCAGTGTTTTCTGGTAGCAGTACAACTTACCAGAGCTCCTTCCCAGAGTCCTTGTTTTGGACTCAGTTTGTAACTGTCCTACCTTTGCACTCCTTGCAGCTGGGGGAGTGGCACCTTTCTGTTATTACCCCTGCCTCCATTGTCTTGAGCCAGTGCAGTAGTGAAATGGCTGTTGAAGTATTATATAGTATGGTCTATGGTACACTATATGTTACACCTTAGCTGCATCATCTAAGGATCAGTTGGCACTGTATCCTTTTGGGGTACAGCCTTTTGCTCTACAGCATTTTTCCTACCACCCTCTGGACCCTTACTCTATTGGCTGCAGCAAGAGGCCAAAAACTCTGTCTGTTTGCATTTCTTTACTCTAAAATTTCTTAATGTAGGAGAAGTAAGTAATGTAGCTATTTAATCCCTATTGTATCTCTGCAATATCTGTTGTCTTGGAGCCACCCATTGGAAAGTTGAGCCTTCTTTAATGAATGTAAAAAGTGCCACACTCAGACTGATGGCCTATCTAGGCCCAACTTTCCAGTGTCTTTAGTATGAAAAGTATCCCTAATCAAAAGTTAACTTCAAGCCTTCTTTGTCTCCTGTCATCTTAAATTATATCCACAGTAATCAGATATGTGGTCTTTAAAACCATGACCTCATAGGTATTTTTGTTAGAACTATATTGCAGGACTATGTTATGGATTAATTTCTTGGCAAACAGTTCTCAGGGGGAAAAAAAAGTCATTGTCCCTGTTGATCAGAGAATCATGCCAGACTCTCCAGTGCCAACAATTAGATTGTTTAAACGTAATTATAGGTAACATAATTCTAATTCCAGTTTGCGCAGAGTTAAGCTATCCTATAAAAGTGACATGCATCGTGGCATCCCTGAAATTACACCCTGTGGCTGACTATTCACATACTCTTTGGCATTCTAATTAGACTGCTGCAGTGTCACTGTAGTGTCACATGTATTAAGCCCCGACACATTTTTAAATGGCCGCAGGGTGCTTTAACTAAAACTCATCAACTGAGGTTTGAATAAAGCATCCTGCAGACATTTTTAAACATGCTGGGGCTTAATACATGTAACAGTGAGACATTTTAATTAGAGCGGCTGCCCGAGAACTGCTCTAAATAAATGCGCCTTCTACATCAGAGTACATGTATATGCAGCCATCATGTTCTGCCTAGCACTCTAAAAGTTTATAAGGAAAGACAATCAGAAGGTGATACCAACAAGCATAAAAGGATTGGGGTGAAGCACTCAATGATTTCTAATAGCTCCTTCAATTGGAATCCAATGAATAGGGATGGGAAATTTCTCTTCTGCCTTAAGAGCCCTTTCATGTGGAGTCCACCTGGGCTCAGCTGCATCTCTTCTCCTTTTCCATGTATAAATGAGCCTCACTGGAGTTGGTGAGAGATTGGTGGAACGAATACGCTGTCCATCAATATGCTGATGACACCTGGTTTTTACATCTCATTTTCAGCAGACAGAAACAGCAGCAATTCCCAGTGCCTGTAAGAGATAAGCATATGGATGAGAGGCAACTGACTCGAGATTAATCCAGGTAAGATGGAAGTGATGCTGATGGGAAGAGGGAGAGATGCTAAAAGAAGCTAATAACAATATGCCTGCACGTTACTTACATGACTCCAGTTCTGGTGTCCTGATTTCTATATTGTCTAGGAATGTGTGGGATAGACAGGAATAGTATGAGAAATAAACAGCAGGGGAAAGAAGAATCAAGGAGCCTTTTTGCCAGGAAATCAGACAGGTCTGTGTTCCTACATGATGTTCAAATGTGTGCACATTGCTTTAAAGAATTAATCTACTTATGCTTTTCAGTGGCATACGTAAGTGCTTTACAAGCAGCTGGGCAGCCCCCCTGTGAGATCAGAGGGTCGCATTATTGCCATCTAATCCCAAAGATTATCTAGTCCATAGGTAAGGAATTGAGGAGAGGTGAAGCAATGCAGCTGGATGCCTGGGGCAGCTACAACACATGGGGAGAGTGGTGACTTCCAGCTGCTGCTCATGCCACCAACACAATAGCACAGCAGCAGTAGCAGTATTTCACTGCCACCCTTCCCACTCCTAGTTTGCACTGGGAGAAGATGTCCCAGTCACCCCTGTGTTGTTATGCTACAGATAGTGAAGCACGCAGTTATTGGGTCAAAAGTACTCGCTGATCTGGAGCATCCAACCTGAGATGCCTAGAACCCGATGTTTCACGTGGCTCATCAGTATGTGGAACTCTGTAAGTCTGTCTAACTGGTGCAAGGTATCACGCTGACATATGCCACAGCCACTCCATACACGTGAAGTCCCAGGCCAGATGTTGATAGGCTCTGCTGATAGCTCACGCAGCTGCTCCAGTTAGGAAGCTAGTACATGGGAAGCAGGGGCAGCAGTGATCAGCATAGCACTGGCTGAATAATGCACCATACCCTCTGTTTTCAAAGCTTAGATGCCATTGACTTCACTTTCCAATGGATGTCCTCAATGCCTGTGAAATATCAGAACCCAGGGGCTCAAATGTGGCATTAGCAATAGATCTGGAAAAATTAAAACACCATTTTTCAGTGAATTTGCTGTTCATTGAAAGAGTTTAGCCCAGCTCTAGCTGCTGGTCAGGTCCCTGCTCATTTTATGATTGCAAGGCCAAGGGACTTGCTCTGGAACCTGTGCCTGGCCTCAGCATCCTAAGCCTTGATTTCAAAAATAGATTGTGATTGTAAAGAAAATCATTAAACTATGTTGTGGATTTAAACCAACAGGGTGCTGCTGTCCTCTGAGCCTTCAGACAAGATGAGACAGCAGCTCTGGTATGGAAACAGTCTCATTCACCTCAGTGGCCTTCTGAAACCTACAGAAGATCATTTAAGTCAGTGCTTCCCAACTTCTTAGCAGCCAGGGGCCTCATGCCCCATGGGCTGTATCAGCAGGGGCCTCATGCCCCATGGGCCACACCAGTACAGGTGCCCCCCCGCTGCACCAGTTGCTTCCTCCTATTGCTGAGCCATACACACAGGTGTTTCCCTCACCCGCTCTGCACCACTCACAGGCATAGGTGCCCCAGCTCCCTGGGTGTGTGCTCTCTTCAGCACTGTGACACACCCCCACACCATGGGTTTTCCCCAGCACTGTAGGTTGTGCTATGCTGCTCTGCCCTGCCCCTTGGAAGCAGAAGCCAGAGGGGCAGGGAGCCAAAAGCATCTGGCTGCTGCTGCTGCTGCAGACAAAGCAATGCGGGGGGGGCAGCAGCCATGTGGGAACCCAGGGACCACAAACTTACCCCTTGCAGGCCACATGGGCTGCCAGTTGGACAGATTTGATATAGATAATTCCTTTGATCATTATACCTTGGGTTGTTTTACACAAATATCTAACAAATACGATGTATCCTATAATTCCCAACTGCCCCCCTAGCTCATTAAAAACTTAAATATTTTAATGAGTCTGTTGCAGAATTTCCAGTTTGTTGCAGCAGCCTAGAGTCCTGGAATACAGTTAAAGTCCAGCTCACTGCACCAAGGAGGTTTTGTTAATGATGCCCAGAACAAAAATGAATTCTAGCAGAGGTTGAGGAAATAGTTGCTGTTGCCCATTGAGTTCTTGTCTGGCAAGCATTTGACTGAATGAGTGATTGAGCAAATGGACCCTAACGTTCAAATAATGTGAATGCACTCAGATATGGTGCCAAAGCCATCCTTTTCACTGCTAGATGCAGTGATGATGCATCTGCAGTGCTGATGCAAAGTAGACTGCAGTCATCAAATCAGAAATACTGAGAAGTAGAGATATTTAGAGAGATGTATTCTTGATAGCATCCTTCAGTTTCTTTACACTTCATTTTTTATTTAAAAAAATGACAATAGAACAGGCAGGCACAAATCAAATACTTGTATTATTTTCTGATGTGTACTAATTGGGGTTATACAACCTGCAAGATAAATTTGTTTTAAGCTAATTAGAAATTGTCTTTTTTGCTGGTTTTAAATTGTTATGCTTTGGCAAAAAATTCATATTCTGATTGACCAGATGTGTTTATATTTGATTGGCAATGGTGACAAGCACTATTATTCTTTATACTGTAGTAACACTGTATTTGTCATTCTCAAGAACAGGGCAAGGAAAGTCATTGAACTTCTGTCCTGGAGTACTTAGATAACATTTATCTAGTTTATCATACTAATAAAATACCATAATATTTCACTAAAAAACTGTATTTCCTTGACCTTATGAACTTTGGCATGTGTCACAATTGCAAGTGACATTTCATTTTTTGGGACCAAAAGGTGATTAGTGCATTAGAATTCTTAAGATTCCCACTATAAGCAGACAGTCATGTAGCTATATATATATATATATATATATATATGTAGGGTGGGTAGACCAGTATGCTCCTCAGGGCACAGAAAACGCCTACTTGATTGTGCAACATACCCATCATACTTTTGGGCGCTAATAATTATTATTGCTAAAAGAAAAAGGTGTCATAATCACTTCCACCACATTCTCATAGTGGTAGGAATCATCATCTTAAGCATCAAAAAGAGGGTAATGTATCTTTAGAAAGGGTAATCAGTGTATATGGACTCAAAGTAGAGACTTGAACTGAACATAAATTGTTTGATTAAGGTGTTGCCATCAATAAGGGAGAGGAAATATCCTAGATAGAATGGCTAGGAATACTGCCCTCTGGCAGCAGTCTTCTAGTAAGCAAGACCACTGCAGTAATGCTTTCAATAAAACAGAAAGCTCTTTGAAACCAGTTTTCTGCCAGTAGGTGTCAGTGCAAACAAGCTAAAGTGGAGTCAGACTAAGCATAATCTCCGGGGGAAAAAAGTTGCTATAAATTACTTAAAAATTGAGTGCAAGACCTCTTAAAAAGGCAATAATGAAAAAGATCTCATCTCATTAACAGAATGTGTGCCTTAGAAACAGAAGAGAAAAAAGAAAGTTCCAGCATGTCCAATTCAGACATGTCTGAACCTTTGATATTCTAAGTCAAAATGAAATATGTGACTTTACTTTGTTGAATCAAATGGTAGCATTTAGTTTTCACTGGGCCTAACATTAAAGAGCAATTACCAGAGTTGCTCCAGTGCCTGATAGCAGCTTTAGTCTGTAGGCCTCATGCTCTGTTTTGCTCTGCAAAAAAAAGTCAGTTCATCTACATCTCCCATGATGCATGAAGGTGGGTCAGCAAGAGGGAGATTGCAGTGTATCTTCAAAAATGTAGTCCAGTCAATGAGCTCGGGCTACAAGGAAGAATGGGAGCATGTGGCAAGGCACCACAACAGCTCTGGTGAACACAGAAGAATATCATACTGACTCAGGACAGAAATTTCAAATTCTGTTCAACAAATTCTCTCTCTCTCTCATATATATAGATAGATATAGAACCAGTGTAAATAAGACCTGAGCCAGATCTACTGTTCCTATTTTACAGCAGTTAAGAAGATTGCCCTGCAATACGTCACGTGTGTAAGAGTTCTTTGCAAATACAGGCACAAGAACCATTTTAAATGAAAACATAAAACTTGGAGGGGGAGTGGGTAGAAACCCCAGAAAGGTGCTCACACGACATATTAGCAGGTTCTGCCTTAGTCTAGCCCCCACCACTGACAAGGGTGGTCATATCTCTCTCTCTCTTTCTGTGTGTGTACACACACACACACACACACACACACACACACACACACACACACACACACACACACACACACACACACACACACACACAGAGAGAGAATTTGTTGAACAGAATTTGAAATTTCTGTCCTGAGTCAGTATGATATTCTTCTGTGTTCACCAGAGCTGTTGTGGTGCCTTGCCACATGCTCCCATTCTCCCTTGTAGCCCGAGCTCATTGACTGGACTACATTTTTGAAGATACACTGCAATCTCCCTCTTGCTGACCCACCTTCATGCATCATGGGAGATGTAGATGAACTGACACATTTTTTTGCAGAGCAAAACAGAGCATGAGGCCTACAGACTAAAGCTGCTATCAGGCACTGGAGCAACTTTGGCAATTGCTCTTTAATGTTAGGCCCAGTGAAAACTAAATGCTACCATTTGATTCAACAAAGTAAAGTCACATATTTCATTTTGACTTAGAATATCAAAGGTTCAGACATGTCTGAACTGGACATGCTGGAACTTTCTTTTTTCTCTTCTGTTTCTAAGGCACACATTCTGTTAATGAGATGAGATCTTTTTCATTATTGCCTTTTTAAGAGGTCTTGCACTCAATTTTTTTATATATATATATAGAGAGAGAGAGAGAGGTGGATAAATGTTGGTAAAATGGAAATTTTCCTACTGAAAATTTGGAACTTGTGGAAATCAGTTTATATGGAAACTAGCTTCCATCAAAAGACAGGCAACCTGTCTTTATGCTTATATTGCAAAAAAAGCAGAATAGGCAGAATTCAGCACCCTCGTCAGTGGTGGGGGCTAGACTAAGCCAGAACCTACTAATATGTTGTATGAGCACCTTTCTGGGGTTTCTACCCACTCCCCCTCCAAGTTTAATGTTTTCATTTAAAATGGTTCTTGTGCTGTATTTGCAAAGAACTCTTACACACGTGACGTATTGCAGGGCAATCTTCTTAACTGCTGTAAAATAGGAACAGTAGATCTGGCTCAGGTCTTATTTACACTGGTTCTACAATAGCAACAATTTACTAGTTTCAATTAAACTATTCCTAATTTTCACTGGCATACCTGATATCAGAATCAGGACTAACTGCTGTAAGAAATGTTAACTATCCTAATTCATTTCAAAGAGGTATTTAAAGAAGAAACCTAGAAAAAAGGGTATCAGAGTCAACACTAACAATTTCTCTGTTGATTGTTCTAGTTGTCTGGATGTGTGATTTTGTGTGTGAACACAATACCACGAATTCTCCCAAAGCCATCATCCATTCAGCAATCTGCCCAATAAAGAGGCCCAGTACTGAATTGGAAGGAACCATAACTACTCCAGTCATTAGGTAAGTTGCTGAGAGCAGAACTGTCGCGCATTTGAGAAATTTAGTGATGTGGCACTTCCAGTATGTTTGCTTTACTGAATTTGATGCAGGAAATACCAGGGAAAATCCTCTGTCCTTTTCAGTTAGGTGATCACAGTTATCTCTTCTGTCCTTTGTTTTGCTGGTAATAAGTAATAATCACTGCCTCAAGTAGATAAATGACCTTCTGGAGCAAACCGCAGGCCTGGGATGCAACCACAGAAACTGGAAGCAAGATAATGGACAGTGAAATTCTGTTTAAAATTCTAGTGAAGTGAGCAGATGCTTGATAAATTCTGAGCTTCCAAGGGTTTGGGATTTTTTAAAGCATTTATAGTATATATTGCTACAATAGGGGCAATTATGGCCTGGTAGCCTTGTGATTCAGCACGCCTCTGCATTCAGCAGAGTACGCTAAGACAAACTGGAGATTTCTCTCCATATTTTTACAATGTAATATATTTGCAGTGTATGTACTGAAGCACTTATGCTGAAGTATGGCCTATGGAAGGTTCTTCCTATCAATAATGCACCTGATGGATTGGATTACATGGAACACATTTGTCCTTGAATAGTTAAGAGCTATGAACGTTTGAAACTGGAATGTTTGTTAGACTCCTGGTGAAATTCTAACCCTGTTGGAATCAGTGGCAGTTTTACCAGTGACTTCAGTAGGATCAGGATTTCATTCTTTGGTCAGTGACATGTGAGTATTGAAGCCCACAGCCAATATTCTGGAAACCTTTACACTACAGTCATCATGGAGCAATCCAGCTTTTATGACCATTTAATTACCAGGTATTTCACAAACCAGTACACTACAGGAACTAGGAGCCAATACAGCTTTGCAAAGCAACAATTTAATTGCAGGGTGGGGACACACATGATATCAGGGCAGAGCAGCACTTCAATATGTACACTGTACATATTGATATTGCATAAAAAAAACCACAGGAGTCTCATGATAGTGCCTTGGTGTTCTCTGTTCACTGATGACGTCTCATGAAAATGTGTTTGCTCTGATGGCCCCTATTCCAGGGATATCTCTAACATGATGAAACCATTCCCTAGAAGTTGAAATGTCATCTGTATTAAGCCTCTGTTAACCTGGTTGGTGTTAAAAACCCCCTCCAAAATCTTATTTGTGCATTTCATTTATAGAGCAATTTATAGTAAAAAGAAAATGCTTCAACTTCTCTCTATTAAAACAGAGATGGCCCATTTTCCTCTTTCTAACATAGAGATGTTACTGTTGAATTATGTCCTGTCTAGTATTATCTGTACACATGGACTGGATTTGGTCTTTCTGTAATGATTTTAAGGCTTCATTCAATGCTCTTTTGCAGTCAATGGTTGTCTTTCCATTACTTTAAATGGGTTTTTAATTCAGTCATTTGAGTGCCAAGCAAGTGCTTCTGAACTAATTAATAATACTTAGCATTGTTAAACTGCTATGTATTTATACAATTTAATTTTATGCTAAATTAATTCTGAAATGTAATTAATTGAAACCTGTCATCTACACAGAAAAGAAAGACAGCTTTTTCTTTTAGAAGAAAAAATATGGACAAACCCAAAAGGCACCAAAATGAAATACATTGCTAACACTAAAAAGGATTTATTTCTACTTACAGTTACGTTGCTGTAAAATGAGAGCTATAACTATCATTTCAATGAAATCTGCTGTAGATTTACATTTGTGGAGCTGGGACAATTTGGCCTGTAGTGATGATGGTATTGTAGTGTAATCCATGAGCACAGAGAAAGGAAGAGGATCTTAAAGAAGACACTATAATGAAATTAATTTGTTGCTAAGGCACTGATACGACACTCAGAAGAGCCAGGTTTAATTCCTGGACTTTAGCTCTTATTTACGGTGTAAAAGTGTGCACAAGGGCAGTTACTGAAAAGCAGCTGGCACTCAGGCTCCACAACATATTACATTTATGCCCCAACCAACACATTAATTGTGGCATAAATAGAAAGGGTGCTAATTTCAATCTTCTTTAAAAATCCATTTATGACTGAATATGTGTCCAGGGTCAACAAGTGAACATGTGTCCATGAGCGACAGTTGATTGTCAGTCCCGAGGCCCAGACTGCACCTGGATGTGGAATGGCCCTGGGACTACAATCCTCTGCTAGTTAGCCCAGGCCCAAGATTGGTGGTAGTAGGGGAGCCAAAGGGATTTCCCTACTCAGGTCTTTAAAAAAATTACTTGGCAGTGGCTCCCAGTGTAGGGAGCTGAAGGGATTTCTACTACCAGGGACTCTAAATCCTGTACCAGGCAGCTCTGATCCCCCATGCATAACCAGACCTGCTGTGCATGAGATTTTGATAATCAGAGCAGCTGCCATGACAGCCCCAGTTGAACTGGACTTGTGAGGGTCCAAGGCTGGAAATCAGATGGCAGAAAGTCAAGCAAATTTGTGGCACCAAGGTTGGGGCCAACATTTAGCTGATTATTAGCTGCAGTTCCCAGACAGCTCTGGGCTTCAAAATGGACCCAGAACAGTCTGGCTGGGGCCAACAATCAGCTGACTATTGGCCTCACATGTGGGGCTGCAGCATCCAGCTTTGAACTTGCCGGTGTCAGACACACCTGGGCTCCCTCTGCACTGGCAAATAGTAATGGCATGATTGGGGCCTGAACCCTGATCCCAGAATTGCACCTCCTACTATGCACATGCCACATGGCAGAAGGAGGGATTACTGGGACTGGGAAACAAATTCCATTGCACCATTAAAGGAATATGGGCTAGGGGCCTCAGTAAATTCCTTGCCTTGTTTTCCTTGTGGTAACTTACTTGTATGTTCATGCTCTAACTCGCAATAGTGTTGAAGGGATATGTTCATAAACAGTTATGAGTATGCACCCTGGTTTTCTCTGTTTAAAAATCACAAGTTCTCCGATTAAAAAAACCCACATTCTGTGTTTTTCCACAATTAAAATGAAACTCCACTTATAGGTATCAGTTGAACACAATGTTTTATTGATATATTTACAATTTTAAAGCAGTTTGGAAGACTATCAGTGCCTCAATCACTATAATAAAATAAATTCTAAATACCTATACATTTTGGCATTTGATTTTGGGTTTTTTATCATGGAAAAGCAGAGCTTCCTCTGCCCCATTTGCTCACCAAGATGCAGTTCTAGCTGCAGCTGTCTTCCCACTGCTTTGTGGTACTGAGCAGCCCTGATATCCTGGTGCCCTGCCCATGCTATTGCCTCTCACTCCCAAGCCATGGTCCCCCCAGCCCTGCCAGTGCCCCTCACTCCTGACGCATAGCCCCTTGGCCCTACTGGTACCCCTTACTCCAAACCCACAGGTCCCCCCAACACTGCCAGTGCCCCTCCTCCCCCTTGGTCCTGCAAGTGCCCTTCGCTCCTGACCCATAGCCCCCAGCCCTACTGGGGCCCCACCCACAGCCTCCTAGGCCCTGCAAGTGCCCCCCACTCCTCTCCCATGGCCCCTCTCAGCCCTAGTGTTGCCCCTCACTCCCAACCCACATCCCCCTGGCCCTGCTGGTGCCCCTTACTCCTCATCCACAGCCCTCTGGCCCTCCCAGCCCTGCCAGAGGGGGCCCCCAGCTGCCAGAGCTATGGGACCAGCGACCCAGGTCCACAGCCCTCTGCCCTGCTCTGTCCCCCAGCAGTGCCTGAGCCCCGGCTGCTGCCCAGCGGAGGCACCGAGTGCTGCAACCTGAGCGGAGCATGGAACCCAGCTCCCCTTCCCCCATGGACTGCGCGGCTGGAGCAGAGCCCATGAGATGGGGTAGATGCAGGTTGGTGGCTGCAGGCTCAGAGTTCCCGCCTCTGCTGCCCCTTTCGCCCTGCCCCGCGGTGCCTCCATGGTCAGCAAGTGGGACCTGGTGCAGCAGGTCAGAGTGGGGCAGGGAGGCTTGGTGCTGCTGCTGGGAGCTTCATGCCACCATGGTGAGGTGCTCCTTTCCCACTTGGCAGCAGCAGGGGGGCCAACCCTGCTCAACTCCCTCTCTCCCTTTTTCACTATGGAGGTCTCAATCCCTACTACTATGCAAGGAGCTACAGGAGCTGCTCTCCATACTGCTTGGCTGTCATGTGCTTGTGTGTGTGCACATGCACGTGGCACCCCCTGCCTGATTGCCCTTCTCCCACTCCCCCCAACCCTTTGCAGGCTGGAACTCTGCCAGCCTGCAAGGGGAAACCTGCTGTTTCCCGCATTTTTCTCCTTCTCATTTTTCTCCTAAAAAGAGAAAAATCCACATTTTACCATATTTTCCCATGCCAAATGGAAAACCTAAATCACTGATTTATAAGATATTCAGACATTGGGGAAAAGAAGACAATGTAAGTTTGTAGAGAGATGCCTTTTGTTATTATGTATGTCAAACTAGATAAATATACTGGGCCTTCTGAGCTTAAAAATATTAATTTATAATAGATTTTTAAAGAAGACTGAAAATATTTCCTTTGAAAGGGAGCATGGGGGGTAGGAAGCAGCCAGTGGGATCATCTACTTGAGACACTATGTCACTGTAGCAACAAGCCACAGGACATAGTGTCGGCAGACATGAACTGTAATGCCAATGCTACTGCGCAGTAGGGTCAGAAACAATCCATGCACTGCCAAAACTGTCGGGGGCACTTGTAAATGCACCAAGAGAGACTTACTGAGTGCCTGTTAGTTGTTCTGAGGATTAAAAATAAGAGCCGCTCTGGTTGTAGGAATGGAGGAAGCAGCTGAACTAGAATGCAACGTTCAATGCGGAGTGGGGGCCAGGAGCTCCCTGCTGCCGGAGCAGAGGGATATTGTCCCAGTCCAGGTTCCACCACCAGATCCTGCCTTGGTAGCAGGCAGCTCCCAAGGGCAGGAAGCAATTTCCCACCTCCTGCTGACTGGGAGCAAATTTGTTAACTGCGCTAACTTACTCAGTTAATTTGCTACCTGCATTTGCCTGCAGGTAGCAAATTAACTGGAGAGTAGACCAATTTACTGTATAGTAAGTGTCTGCACATGTAGACAGTGACACTTACTGCCCAGTAAATTGGCCTACTGCGCAATAAATCATCTCATGTAGTTCCGTATGTTTAACGAGTAATAACAAAGCTGTGAATCTCAGTGTGGCTTCCACCACACATTGTAAAGAATAAGCCTGTATTGAATATATAAACTGGGGGAAAAATCCACCTCAGACTTGTATGATTCTATGAGCAATTGGAAGGTTGATGCAAACGTAGTAGTAATTCTATTACTCTACAGGAATAAATATACAGTAGGGGCTCTAGGCCTGTAACAGCATCGTGTCCCAGCAGGGATGCCCCTGAGCACATCCCACCTACCTACTCCTGTTTCAGTTCTCCAAACTTAGAAATATGGTAGTGAGACCACTTTGGGGTTGCTCATAGCAGTCCTTCCTGAGACCTCAGCCTCCATTGTTTTTGAGGGTGTCTGCTTGAGATGAATCAGGGGTGACTGGGATTCACTTAAGACCTGGGCTTTTAAAATTAGTTTCCTAAATCTATCTTCCGGCGTTTAAGCATAAGTGGCCAAATTTCCATAAAAGAGCTGAGTGCCACAAATCTTATTGTCAATGGGAGCTGCAGATACTCAGCACTTCTGGAAGCAAGTTTTTTCTGTTTAGATGGCTATTTATAGATATATAAATCTAACCCTTGGTACCCCAGTTTGAGAATGGTAGCCTTAGTGCTCTGACCAATGGTAAAGTCTGTGCTTTGAAACAAAGAGATGCAAATGTTGGATCGATGCTATGTGTGGCACATCTCCAGTCAGAGAAGAAAGAATAATATGTTCTATATAATATAGTTGTGCCATTTCTTCCAATATAAATTATGTTGCTTTAGCAGGTAGGCCCAGTCTGTTGTTGTAGCATGGAACTGGGACTCCAGAGATAATTCTAGAATGAGCTTTTCAGTGTAGAAGTGTCTGGTATTGCAGCTGGCTGAGCCAGCATCTGTTCTCCCATCTCCTTTTATAAATCAGATATGTCCAGATGAAGTAAAATGTCACTTGAGGAAAGAAATATGTATGTAGCAAATGCTTGGAGGTTTGACAAGCACAAAGGGATGAGAGAATAGGTCAGCAATGTTCATAGCAGAAAAACTAGGAGGCTAGACAGGGTACAATGAGAGAAATAGGAAACAATTTTGAACAGGCTGGCAAGCTGTTCCTTCATAATAAATAGCTAAAGATATCTGGAGCCTTGCCCCCTGGCTTTTCTTTCCCTTAACCGAGTGAGAAGGGAAGCCAATTTCCCAGCTTACTCCTGGGCAATGTAATGAGAACAGACAGAACTCAGCGTTACCAGCCGGCAACCTTGTAAAGAACATAGGTAATGCTAACCATAAAGGGCTTCTTCAGGAGCAGGAAAATAACTGCCTCGGCTGTGACAGCATTCCAGTTCAACACTTTTGCTTCATAAAGAAAATATCATCTTTCTATAGAGTAATAGAACGTTCTTTACAGATCTGTTCCCATAGAAGAAGAGGCATAATTCAGCCTTATGTACCCCATCTACAATAAGTAGGAAATAAATGCTGGTTCCTGCCTGAGGGGGTGATGGAAGTCTACTTACTAAAATAACTGGAAGCAGAAAAAGAATATAGCCTGGCTTGGGCAGTAGAGCCATGTACTGATGTAGCTTCTATTAGGAGGGCTCCAATGGAACTTGATTGTTATGTAAAGCTGTAGTGACGATGCAGGGGAGGGACAGCAGGTACCAATACCGACATTCTCTCAAAGGAAGAGAGGATGCAAGGGGCCCCACTGGTGCAGTTGTAATTTATTTCTTCTCATGCACCAGTGAATTTGATCCAGTAAGTTTTTGGGAATAAAATCTAAATATTTCCAGCCAAAGGCCTAGAACAACAGTCTGTTTCCCAAGTAAGATTGTTTTCTTATGATCATGGCATACCATCTATGTTTTGATGGAAAAGTAAATGGAGAAATTCTGCAGTCCTTACCACTGGTTTTTGTTTGTTTGTTTGTTTGTTTGTTTTGGTTTTTTTGCTAACATGTTGGCAGCAGATCATTTTGCCTTTCATATATTTTACTGGTTGGTGCTTTTTGGTGCACCAAAGTTCTAATGAAGATGGGGGTGCTTGTTGGACAAGTTGTTGGCATGTTGTTATTGCCACAGGATTCCTGTCCTTTTAGAGCTTGCACCTGCACCAGTTTAGTTGATAGACAGTGTCTTGAGTTGGGGTAGATTCGGCATCTAATTGTATAGTTATTTACATTGTATTATAACTTATTGTTTGAACACTACACATGCAATGCTAAAGTACTCACTTGGGACCAAATCATACTACTGGAAAAGGTTGCAGAACATGGAAAAGAACATTGAGTTAAGCAGAAAAAAAGCCATGCAATTGCAAGGCTCCAACCCCTTGGGCACTATGCAGTATTGTAAAAGTGAGCCAAGTGTCATAATGCCAAAACTATGCTGGAAATACTGTACGTGTTGAAAATATGGTCTGTGAAAAGGACATTTGCATGTTTCCAAGATTCCAGTGTATGTAGGATTGTGTATTTGAAAGGGCAAAAATTCTGTATAGGAAACTGGCTAATCTAAAGCTGATGATGTCAACACTAACCTAAGCCATAAAACCGGTGGGTGCAGTGGCCAAGGGCTTCAGCTTGGACTAGGTCCAGTTATGTAGTTACAATCAAAGGTTCCATAGCCCCTTTGCTTGGCAAAAATCCCATGTAGTAGAAACACTTGAGGTTGTATTTCAGACTGAATTCTGAGCTGTTACTTAAGGAAACATGCTTACTTTCCCCGCAATATCTGATTACCAAGACATCAGAGTAACAGCACCCTGCACCCCAACTCCTGCTGCCATGCCATTCTCTCTGCTGTTCCCAACAACCCCAGTAACTCATTGATCATCCTCAAAATTCTTCTGCTCAAGTTGATTTGCATTTTTAGTAATATATGTCATTTCTCAGAGGAGAGGGTGAATGCTATTCAGTAAATTAATTTGGTTCTGAAATGCATGAAAGTAAGAGAAACATGGATTTTTCCCAAGTCAGTTCTTATGTTTCCACTGGGGGTGTCTATGCATGCATGTGTACATACATGTACTTATTTATATTTGTGGACATGTGTACAGTACAAACAGTAAGCAAACTAAATAAAAATGACATCTTGCCAGACTCTGAAAAGACGCATAAGATTCCAGCATCTTGACTGACTGATTTTCCCAGAGAATAATGCCTGTGAACAGCAGAGCTTTAAAAACAGAATAGGAAGTGAATATAATAAGCATAAAGAGGAGATCAGGTGCAGATAGCTTAGCAGGGATGAAAGTATTAATTTCAGTATATGGGAGCAGAAAATGCTGCTGCAGTTACTGATCTCCAAACGTCATTATTGTTTCTAAATTTTTTTTTAGCTTATGCACTGTCTGGACATCCTTGTGATGTGAGACCCAATCAGCAGGTTTAGACCCAAACCTTTGAGGTGCCTGATATCTTCAACTTTCACTGAATTTGATGGGAACAGAGGGCACTTTTCAGGACTAGACTGTGTGCACTGACAGTGTGGATAGCATTTTTAACACTTTGCTGAATGAGAACCTTATTCCTGTGCCAGATTTTGTGTTGTAACTGATAGTCATTAAAGAAAATAGTCATAGTATATTGTGTTGACACAAACTAAAACATGGAGATTTATTTGTCCAATATAATTATTCTTTTTATAAAACTGGCTAAAGGGGATGATCTAGTCAGCAATCTAAAAATAGAAGGAAAGCTGGGAGACAGTGACCATGAGCTGATCACTTTTACTATCCATTGCAAACCTGGCAAGTCAGTCAGCAATGCAGAAGTCCTTGACTTTAGGAAAGCTGACTTTGATAAGCTCAGGAGGCTTGTTGTCAAGGCCCTAAGGGACCATGACTCAGCGGGGAGAGGAGTCCAAGAGGAGTGATTGTTCCTTAAGGGAACAATCCTGAAAGCACAAGGGATGTCCATCCCATCTCAGAGTAAAGGTAGCAAAAGGACACAGCAACCATCTTGGCTCAACAGGGAACTCGTGAACCTCCTACACCAAAAAAAGAGAGGCTTATAATGGATGGAAGGTAGGAATCACCGCAAAGGAGGAGTATTCTGCACTGGTCCGTACTGTAGGGAGCGAACCAGGAAAGCCAAGGCTGCAGCCAAACTCCACCTGGCTACATGTATCAAGGACAATAAAAAGTCCTTTTTCAGATATGTGGGGAGTCAGAGGAAAAGCAAGGGTAACATTGGACCCCTGCTAAACCAAATGGGACAACTGACAACCGACACCCAAGAAAAAGCCAACCTGCTTAATGGGTACTTTGCATCTGTTTTTCATCAACCCAAAGGGACCAACCTGCCTAGCATGATGTAGGACAACCAGGGTGAGGGTGAATTTATACCCAGCATCGGTGTAGACCTTGTAAAGGAACACCCTGAGAAGCTGGACACCTTCAAATTAGCAGGTCCTGACAGATTGCACCCCAGAGTACTTAAGGAGCTGGTAGGAGTCATAGCCCAGCCACTGGCAAAGTTATTCAAAAGCTCCTGGTGCTCAGGTGAAGTACCTGAAGGTTGGAAGGCCATTATGGTGCCCATCTTAAAGAAGGGGAGGAAAGTAGATCTGGGGAACTACAGGCCAGTCAGCTTGACCTCAATCCCTGGAAAGACTCTGGAGAAAATTATCAAGGAAACCCTTCTGGATAAACTGGCTGAGGACAACATCTTGAGGGATAGCCAGCACAGGTTTGCTGCATGTAGGTCTTGCCTGACCAATCTCATCTCTTTCTATGACCAGATGACATATCATTTGTACAAGGGAGAAGAGATTGACGTCATATATCTGGACTTTAAAAAAGCCTTTGATCTGGTGTCCCACGACCTCCTCATAGAAACATTGGCCAGCTGTGCCCTCAGCTACATTACAATCCAATGGCTGGGAAATTGGCTCCAAGGCCAGACCCAGAGAGTGGTAGTTGATGGAAGTGAATCATCATGGCACTCCATGACCAGTGATGTCCCCCAAGCCTCTGTTCTTGGACTTGTTTTCTTTAACATCTTTATTAACAATGTGGATACTGGTGTCAGAAGTGGACTGGCCAAGTTTGCCAATGACACTAAACTTTGGGGTACAGCGTCCACACCTAAGGAGGCTGGTGATCCAGGCTAACCTGGATAGGCTTAAAAAGTGTGGATATTAACTTAATGACATTCAGTACCAACAAATGCAAGATATTCCACCTTGGGGGGAAAAAACCCCGCAACACATTTATAGGTTCAGCAGTGCTATGCTCGCTAGCACCATGGCTGAAAGAGACTTGGGGGTCACAATCAACCACAAGATGAACATGAGCCATCTATGTGATGTCACAGCTGCTAAAGCAAGCCAAACTCTGACTTGCATCCATAGATGCTTCAAGTAAATCTCAGAATGTCATCCTCCCACTGTACTCGGCCTTGGTGAGGCCGCAGCTGGAGGACTGCATCCAATTCTAAGCTCCACAATTCAAGAAGGATGTGGAGAAGCTTGAGAGAGTCCAGAGGAGAGCCACGCGCATGATCAGAGGGCAAGAGAATAGGCCTTGTGAAGAGAGGCTGAGAGCCATGGGACTCTTCAGCCTGGAAAAGCACAGGCTCAGGAGTGACCTGGTGGCAGCATGTCATGGCGCAGGGCCCTGCAGGATGTCCATGATCTCCCCACGGCCCCCTTCCCATGCCAAGTTGGCCCCAAAGGGCACCCTCAATTCTCACCCGCCATGTCTTTGATGGTAAATATATATTAGGGAAGCTGCCTTTAAGTCTTCTTGGGCACAGTCTTGCTATACTCTGACCCTGTGGGCTCCTGGACCCCTTGTGGGTCCTGTTCTGCAATGGGTGTTTCGGGGCACCTTAGCCTGATGGGCTATGCATGGCTCTAACCACCCCTTTACCACACCCCAAGCCTCACAGATGGCACTGACATTCGGTCTGGGCCTTGTTACAGTTTGGTCCCCTTGTCCTCCCTGCACCCTCTGCGGCCCTGTCTCACACTGTGCCCTCACTGGCACCAGGGTTGGTGCACCCCCCAAATGCTGCACCCTCTCTGGTGTTGGGGTCCCCACGCTGCTGTGGGTCCCCCATGAGGCCTCCTCCATCCCCTAATAGCCTCACCCAAACCACCGGTCTTAAACAGTAAACAAAACACAAGCTCCTGGGCTATAACATAAATTCAAGCCACACCGGGGTGCTCCATCCCTCACCAATATCACAGGCTGTACCTGCAGTCAGACCTCTCCCCTTTGGTTGCTCTGGGAGAGCTCCTTCCACCTTGGTTGCTAGCAGGGAACTGCCATCCTGGCTTCAGCCCTGGGGTTTATACATGAACCAGGCCCTGCCCCTTCCGGTCAGCTGACCACTGGCAGGTGTGGGCTGCTAGCTCACTCTGGTTGCCCTGGTAACCAGCAGCTGGGGCTCCCCACTCACTGCTAGGGCTCTTTCCCTAGTAGTTTCCACGCTTTATAGAAGCAGGGCACCTAAGTGTTCTGCAACACAACATATAAGTATATCAGGGTGTGCATCGGGATCTGGGGGATTGACTGTTCACCAGAGCACCCCAAGGCATGGATATAAACCTAATGACATTCAGTACCAACAAATACAAGATATTCCACCTCGGGGGGTGGGGGAAAAACCCACAGCACATTTATAGGTTTGGCAGTGCCATGCTCGCTAGCACCATGGCTGAGACTTGGGGGTCATGATCAGCCACAAGATGAACATGAGCCATCTATGTGAGGTCTCAGCTGCTAAAGCAAACCACAGGCCACAGTTCACAAATGTAGTCTACATTTGTTTATGGTACTTTTAATTTATCACTGGAGGAAATTTACCGTTGCTTTATCTATCTGTGCATGTATATTAATATTTTTATATATGAATAAATTGTTGTTCAATATATGCAAGAGGGATTTAAACTAAAGTTTGAAAACAACATTGTTACATATTAGATACAGAATTTCAGTTCACATTTGATTAATTTTTTGAAACTTTTACTTTGAAAAATCAGCTGTTTCAACTTCTTCCCTATATAATTTCCTTTCCTTTTCTTTATATCAACAGTAGAGAATGCCATTATTGTCAAATATATCTTTTTATATGTACTATATTATCTTTATGTTTCAAGGTAGCATTTCCTGGTTTTTCTGTATTGCTTTATTCCTTTGCTATAAAGATAAGAGATCACTGTACTACTAGTGACTGAGGTACTGAGACATCAGACAAGTGGCTTGCCCATTTGTTAGGTTGATTACTTTATCAAGGACATCTATCCTACTTCATGTTTTATGAGACTGTATAATGAAAAAAAATCGATGTGTCATTTCTGGTTGCCATAATTAGACCCTGGTTTTTCACATAAGTTCCCATTTGATATTTCCCTCTGTTTTCTGTTGGAGTAATTAACAAAAATGCTAAAACAAGGGAAGTGTGGATAACGTAACTCAGAGATGGTAACCCTGGTTTAGGAGCATATTTCTTTGTCCAAAAAAGAGTACACCTGTCAGAGGTGGGGGGAGGCAGTGGGAGTATAATGGGGAGGGGCAATGCCCTGCCCCTGCCCATTCTGTTGCCCCTCACTGACAAGCCACTCTCCCCACTCCCTGTTGCTGCCTCTTATTGACCCCAGCTCTGCCAGTGCCCCTCACTCCCAAACAGCAGTACCCTGCCCACCCACTCCCTGCTGGTGCCCCTCACTCCCAACCCACAACCTCCTGGTGCTGCCAGTGCCCTGCACACCCAATCCACAGTCACCCATCCCATCCCTTGTGCCTCTTACTCCAGACCCGCAGCCCCCTGCCCCCCAGCACTGCTGGTGTCCCTCAATCCCAACCCGCATCCCCCTGGCACCGCCAGTGCACTGCACACCCAACCCACAGTCACCCCTCCTGTCCCCCATGCCGCTCACTCCTGATGTGCAGTCCCCTGACCCCCTCCCAGCCCTTGCGGTACCCCCTCATCCCCTACCCACACTCCCTGCCCTCCCGTGCCCACCATCCCTGCCAGCGTCCCACACTTTGGACCTGCAGTCTCTGCTCCCCCAGCTTGCTGGTGCCACACACACACTCTCTCTCTCTCTTTCTTTCTCTCTCTGTCTCTCTTT
Organism: Crocodylus siamensis; assembly: GCF_052110815.1. Taxonomy (NCBI): domain Eukaryota; kingdom Metazoa; phylum Chordata; order Crocodylia; family Crocodylidae; genus Crocodylus; species Crocodylus siamensis. The sequence continues at coordinate 211,286,571 of NC_143397.1, forward strand.
CTCACCTGGGAGCTTGCCAGAACCTGCACAGGGAGTGTGTGACCCCCAACAGTCAATCAGGTTGCCCACTGCTGCTGTTACACAAATTGCCAATTGCTCAAATCATGAGTGAGACCTTGTAAGGGAGGATAAGTCAAGATACTGCATGTATTGATTAGGCACTTAATACACACAAACACACAACACATTTATACCCCAATTTCTGTTCTGCACTGGTATACATTGCCAGTCTTATTAATACTCAGATTAATTTAGTGGCCAGCCAAGTTAATCATGAGTAGGGAGCCAGGCTCCTGCCAGTCGATCTCTTTAGACAAACCAGTGCTCCAGGATAACATGCAGAGCAAGACCCAAAATCGATATGCCTTGCCCCATCTTTTATACCCTTGTCATTGCACATAATCCTCAGGGCTTTTGTTGTGTTATCACTGTGTTCTTCCTTGAAGGTCGACTGCCATTGTTCTCTCACTGTTCGTGGTGGATTTCTTCTTGTTTTAGTCTTTTATCTGTCTGCATTCTTCAGGAAGTCACCAGCTGATGTTTTCCTTTTTCACAGACACACTCTCACCCATTCTCTCATACATACACCATACAAATGTTGAACACTTATGTCAAGCTACAGAGCAATACAAAATGAAGTTTATTAAGGCAATGCAAAACTCCAGAAAATACATAAGATTAAAAGCAATAGGCAAAAAAGTTGATGTGTATAACATTCCCTTTCTTGGTCCTTTAAAATATTTTGTTTTGAATGGATCACTCTATAATTTTTGCAAAGCTATATTTTATAAAGTAATTCAGGTATGTGATTTCAATTAAAAATGCATTTATTTCATCCAACAACACATACAACACATTACAATCAGCATTATTCCAGTTAGTATAGAAAAGAAGATAATAGGATGTAACATAACATTTAGGACCGCTATCCATGATGGTGACTGTCCCTTGAAAATATCATACCAATGGTGTATCATCATTTGTCTAGCTTGTTCAGATACTCTCAGAATTTCTGAACCTTGATATAAAATAGTTACAATACACAGTTGATTTTATTCTCATGTAAGATAGCCAATTTGTGAATTCTTTTGTAACCAATAATTTAAGGTAGTCCAACTGATCCCTAAAGAGAAATGGAAATCAATTCAGTTATTCCATCTGCAGGGATGATTTCCTTTAAGATGCTTGCTCAATTCAAAATGCTCAAAAGAAAAGTAAGAAAAGCGTAACAATATGCTAATACATCTTAACAAAGCAATAAGCAAAGCTAAGTCAAAATATCCAGGGTTTGTGCCATGCAGTTTCCAGCATTATGTGCCGCTTCTATATATGTACGTTAAATAATCAGTCATGTTAAACCGATCCATGTCCATCAACAACTTCATGGGCTGTTCAAATAAAATTTCATAGGGTTTTATATTGTTCATTGTCCCAGGGACAGTGAGAAGAGGGACCAGGAAGCCCCGCCTGCGAGGCACAGTGCGGAAAAAAAATGAAAATAGAGAAAGGAACACAAAACGGCCACTTACCTGCAGGAGAAGCGACACTGGAGGGGTGAGGAGAAGAACCCATGTGGTTTACAAGCCGTGCCTTTATACGATTAAAGCTGGTGGGTGATGTCACGGGGACGCACCAGCCAGTGGGATAAAAGCATCCACTGGCAGAAAGGTGAGGAGAGCGAGTGAGGAGGCAGAAGCTCTCTGCGCCAGCAGCAGACAGTGCCAGTGTGAACTGGGAACTCCCAGACAGCAGGTGGAAGCAGAGGCTGCAAGGACTCCTCTCACCTGGGGTGCCAAGATCGAGCCCCAGAAGGGAAGGAGCATCTGGGGTGACTCGCCCCTAATACTGCAGGGGAAGCATGGTGGTGGAGATGCTGAACTGTGGCACAATGGGAACAGTGACTTGGAGGAAGAGGCTGAGGCTGAACCCGAGGGAACAGAAGTTCCCCCACCTGGTCACTCCCAGGTACCAGGTTGGGAAGCTGGGATGGGGATGGAAAGGGAAGGGGGACCCCAACGGAGCCACGTAGAACGAGCACTGCCAAGTATGGGCAGGAGGGCTGGGAGAGCCACCCAGTAGGACGCTTGACTGGAAGGCCCCTTTGGGTTTTTCTTTTTCTTCTTTTCTTCATTTTGTTCTCTTTACTCTTGCCCGACAGGGGCACCCACACTGGCCTCAGGAATAGAGCTGACTGGCTCAAGGGGGTTCCAGCCCTAGGGCCCAAGCTGACCGACCATCCTTGCCCAAGGAGAAAGGGGGATACAGTCTAAGGCACAAGGAAGCAGTGATACCATAGAGCACTCATGAGGAACATCCACACTGGAGGGGCAGCTGTTTCAAGACCTAGCGTCCCACCAGAGGCTGGTGTAGGGGAGGTGGAGCTCCACAAACATCTGGCGAGTGGAATGGCCACTGAGAGGTCTTTTGAGGCTACCCCCCTTCCATTGGTGTAACATTCAAAGGCGTGGCAGGAGACGCCAGAGGGACAACTGAAGCCTACCTCAGGGGATCCATGAAGCCAGGGAATGTACACTCTCTACAGTTCGGGCCAAGGCGGCACATGAGCGGGCATTCAAAGCCAGGCAGGCGCATTCACAAACAGTCATTCTATAATTAAAAGGAATTTATTTATGAAATCTATTTGTAACTTACTCCACGGGCCTCCCCTCCTTTGATAAAATATTGATTAGGACTCAGAAGGTCGGGCCTCTTCTTTTGCACATTGGACATAATTAGCTATCTAAGGTTTCACATCATTTTACATGCCCATCCATTCTGTATTTTGCTTTAATCAATAAAAAGTTTCCTTTACTTCTTTATACAAATACTGATGTACTAGTTTATCAACTCTTGCTTTTCCTGTAAAACAATGGGTTAATGCAGTTTTCACACGCATCTGGTTATGTTGGTGTTATAAATAGTATCTAAATACAAATAAGATTTCCTTTATAGCCTTAAAAACATTTCATCAAGTTATTTACTAAACACACACATATTATTTTTTTAACAAATGCCATTTTGCTAAACAAGTACACTTTACAACTTAAAACTTTCATATGAATTGCTGTTCTTCGTTTCAAAGATTAGAACAGCTTTCCTGTCCAAACTCAATAAGAAGTGTCCTGGTCTGGGATCCACAGACAAATTCAATTTTTAGAGAGAGTATTACCAATGATTTTTTTATCACATCTTTATGATATTTATATACATTTAAACTTTTGACAACATAAAACAAACCAAACAAACCACAACAGGACAAACAACACAAAACAGACAGACAAAACAATTTTTGTTGGGATGATAAAACCATAGCTTAGGTGAAAAAAATGCTGTTGATGGTAATGAGGCCTCATTGTCTTTCAGGCACCTTTGCTATTAGATTGAATCTTACACTATGGTTTCTGCAAACAACCCCACGCAAACATGCCAAGGAAAACTCCTTGCAATAAAATATTGTTCATATTTACACATTTACAATGCTGACATGCAGGAACAATGCACAATTCTTGCGGTGTTTTTCTTGTATACATACATATATTAAGTGACAAGAGTTATTTACATTTATTTTACTATTTTCAATGGTTCATTGCTCCATTTTGGAAATTGGAATTGGGACCTTTACAATTTTTTCCCAGATGTGAGATCAAGGGATGCCAATACCTTTGCTACACTTTAACCAAAATGTCATTTTAAAATATTTTTTCCTTTTTAGAAGGAGAATTTTCCCCCTTGAATTTTTATTTAAAAATCTTTTTTCCACATCTTTATTGCTGGGACATAATAAATTATTTAAGGTATTTAGATACAACAATACTATTGTTCCCATGAATATCAATTCCAAATTACACCAGCACTTTTGTGCCAAGGAAATAACCTAAATATTAGCCAAATTCAGTATTAAAAATCATTTTACCCCTCCTGCTATAGCTGCTGGAACTTCGAAGTATTTTGTTATACCAGGAGCTGTAACAGTTGTTACTGAATTTAAAGCTCTGAAGTTTGTCAGTTTTCAGGTTTGCCCTCAAAACAGACCAAAATTAGGAAACTATACACATTAAACATCTATACTCTCATTTCCTAAGTTAAACTATCTATTATAACTCATAGTAGATAGTTTATTTCAGCCTCTAGTTAATATTTACACTGCCTTTGTGGGGGAGAAAGTTTGATTTCTCATTTAAAACACACACCTGTATCCTACCACATGTAATTCTTTCTGCCTGAGCCTTAAGAAATGCCTTCATTTACTTGTCTTGATTAACTCCATCAATTACAGTAAGAGCCTTCATAGCTAACACTGAGTTTTTAGAACCATCTTTTTTGTCTTAATAAGCTGTTAACACTTTCCTCTCTAAAAGATTCACACTATTTCTGGAAAGGGAGGAGAGGTAAAAAAAAACAAACTCTTTCTTACCCCCTTTACCAATGAGATTACAGATATTTACACTTCCAGATATTTCTTGGCCTTGCAATACACACACACAGCAAACATATCACACTGCTCACGTTCTCTATTTTGCACCAACACCTTAGCAGTCTTTAAGAAGCCACTCACTCGTTGGGCTCCTTAGGCTCTATTTCTGTTACAAACATTCACACAGTTTCCAGTACGGGTTAATTTTCTTTGCTACTGACTTCTTATGGGACCAGCAAGAGAAGGTATTTTACTTAACCACCTTGAACACTCTCAGATCAAGTTACAACTCTTTTTCAAGGTTGCTATATTTCTTTCTGCTACAAAGCAATTATTTCTAAAATGTCATTCTCGCACTCTCCTCTGCTCTCGTCTCGATGTGGCACCAAGGTGTATTTCTGCCACACATCTCTTTTCCTTGATCTTCATCAAAGTTTTTCTGTTGGGGTATGCTCCCCCTAGCCTTTTCTCAATGAAGGGTAACCCACAAGGCGGTGGGAGCTAGGGTTTTAAGGCACCCTATATTTGCCCCTGCCCATTCCCCAGGGTGATTATTATGTAGCATTTTGCAGAAACTACCCTGCTACGGGTAGCTCCACCACACTGGCCACACCCAAGAGGGTGGCAGTTTCAAGTCATACCCAGGACCAAACTCTCTTGCTCTGAACTTACCTAACTTCCAGGTTTCCTTTCCTTTCCCAAATCTTAACCATATCCTTTCTGGTCTACAGGCTTCACAATTCATTCTCATCAGTGGTCCCTTTCTTGTCTTGCTCTTTGCAAACCAACACATCCAGCAAATCTTGATCTTTCTCTCACAGCTTGTCAGTTCTTACAACACACACACAAGCCAGCAAGCTTTGTTCTAGGACCGAGAAATCTCCCTCTGAAAGATTGCGTGTGATGGATTACATACCACACACAATCCCTTTGGAGAAGCTCTTCCTACCTCTAAAACCAAGCCCCCAAACCATGCACCCCTACAGAAAAGCAAAACAAAACTATCTCTGATAACCTCACTCTTCCTTTCTCTGCCCAGAGTAACTTCTGGGCACTGATCTCTGTTTACACAGCTGTACCCTGATGTTTCCCAAAACAAGATGTTACACTCCTATAACAATCTTTTTTAGGCTCTTCACTGTTCCTGGACGGGGGGAGAGAACCAAGTTTCTCTTCTCACTTCCAATCACAAATTCTTTGCCACTGCCTGGGCAGATGTCTAGTAACATACCTTGTCTCTTTTTGTACCACCTGCTGCCTCTATTCTCCAGTGCATGTGGGATCCTGAAGTATCTGTCTCACATTCCTCTGTCTCTGGTCTTTCTGAAGCTGCACCGCCTGAGTAACATTCTACCTTTCCATAACCTGCACTTGTAACCTACACCTTACAGACCCCACAGCAAACATGCAAGACTGCTCTTGTACCATCTGCAAAAGACTGTAACCCTTCCCAAAGACCTTAAAGTCAAAAGACCCTGTCCTATTCATTAACACAACTTTTCCAGCACAGAGATGATGACTTTCTCTGCTCTCTAGCTTCCTATTGCAAACACAACAGGAGGTTCTTACTTAATCCCAAGCCAACCACAGCACATACCCATGTCCACTACACTGCCTGACCCAAAAAAACAAAGTCTCCTCATCAGCAGTAACAAATAACATCTCCTGCACAACACGTACAACCCTAGTCAATTACCTTACATCTGTACCTTACTACAAATCTTAGCTAACCCCTTTAGACCAGATTACTCTGCATCAACAAATTCCCTGATCGGTCAGGTTACTACCCTTGTGTCCTGGTGGAGTGGGCAATTGTTGCAGTGAATTTTAGGAACCAACCCCTATACCTTTGTTCCGGGCGAGCATAACCCTCAAACTGACCACAATACCTGCCAGTTGATAATAGGCAAGTTTGTGGATATAGAGCAATAACAAAAAGCAACAATACAAACAATCAAACAATTCTATATCTACCAATCCTAGGACTGTCATCAGAATCAAGGTACATCTGGCCAGGATGCAATCTTCACTTCTGAGGCTCTTTCTTAGGTGTCAATAGTCTGGAGGTGGGATTCTGAGGCCTACAGCCCCCCTCCAGTGGGCTACACGAGACAGGCTACTGGAATGCAACGGGTTTGTTGGAGGTAGGTCTTGCTTGACCAGTCTCATTTCCTTCTACGACCAGGTGACCTATCACCTGGACAAGGGAGAAGAGACTGATGTCATATATCTGGACTTCAAAAAAGCCTTTGATCTGGTATCCGACAATCACCTCTTCGCAAAACTGTCCAATTGTGGCCTTGGGTCCACCACGATCTGCTGGCTGGGAAATTGGCTCTGTGGTCAGACCAAGAGGGTAGGAATTGATGGCAGTCACTCATCAAGATGTCCTGTGACCAGTGGGGTCCCCCAAGGCTCTGTGCTTGGACCCATATTGTTCAACATCTTCATCAATGCTGTGGACATTGGAGACAGGAGCAGACTGGCCAAGTTCGCCGATGACACCAAACTACGGGGAAAAGCATCCACACCAGAAGACAGGTGGGTGATCCAGGCTGACCTGGACAGGCTCAGCAAATGGGCGGATGAGAACCTGATGGTGTTTAATACTGAAAAATGCAAGGTTCTCCTCCACCTTGGGAAGAAAAACCTGCAGCATCCTTATAGGCTCGGCAGTGCTACGCTGGCTAGCAGTACGGAAGAAAGAGACTTTGGGGTCAGCATTGACCACAAGATGAACATGAGCCTGCAATGCGATGCTGCAGCTACTAAAGTGACCAAAACACTGGCTTGCATCCATAGATGCTTCTCAAGCAAATCCTGGGATGTCATTCTCCCCTTGTACTTAGCCTTGATGAGGCCGCAGCTGGAGTACTGCGTCCAGTTTTGGGCTCCATAATTCAAAAAGGATGTGGAGAAGCTTGAGAGAGTCCAGAGGAGAGCCATGCACATGATCAGAGATCAGGAAAACAGACCTTACGACAACAGGCTGAGAGTCATGAGGCTCTTTAGCCTGGAAAAGCGCAGGCTCAGGGGTGATCTGATGGCCACCTATAAGTTTATCAGGGGTGAACACCAGGATCTGGGGGAACGTCTGTTCACCAGAGCGCCCCAAGGGATGACGAGGTCGAACGGTCACAAACTCCTGCAAGACCGTTTCAGGCTGGACATAAGGAAGAATTTCTTTACTGTCCGAGCCCCCAAGGTCTGGAACAGTCTGCCAGTGGAGGTGGTTCAAGCACCTACACTGAACACCTTCAAGAGTAAATTGGATGCTTATCTTGCTGGGATCTTATGACCCCAGCTGACTTCCTGCCCTTTGGGTCAGGGGCTGGACTCAATGATCTTCCGAGGTCCCTTCCAGCCCTAATGTCTATGAAATCTATGCTCTCTGTCTGTGGCAACCATGGGGACCATCTCCATGGAATGGGGACAGGGACCCTCAAGTCTTTGTTTTTGTCTTTTGCATAACAGCCATCTGCAAAGTTTCAACAGACAGCTGACACTAAGGATTTTTTAACTGCTTAACCTGTTTCTCTAGATCAGGGTTTGGCAACCAATGGCACACATGCCCTACGTGGCACGCAGCGTGGTTTTTATTAGCATGTGGGCTGCTTCCCACCCCAAGGGGCATACCCAGATAGAGCAGCACATGGCTGCCTGGGAACAGCCTTGTGCTGCTGCCGACCCCTATGTTAGCTAGCATACCCAGGCCTTGCAATACACACCGGCCAGGTAAGAGCCACTGGCCCCAACCCTAGAGTTGCCTGCCGTGGGCCCCATCCCTGGCCACCTCTGCACCCTGATGGCCCCCGCCCCAACCCCGTGTTGCCGGCAGGCCCCAGCTGGCACCATCACCGCTGTGGGCCCCATCCCTAGGCGTGGCCACGTGCTGCCAGTGGCCTGGCCCTAGCCAGCACCAGCACTGCTCCGGGCCCTGACCCAGAGCCAGCTCTGGGCCGGGGCCGTCTGCAGTGCCAGTGTTAGAAATATTATTAAAAATGCATTATCAATAGCAGATTTAGGAAAAAAAAAAAAACACAGCTGCTACCCCTCCTTGTCTCCTTAATGGGAGAGGGAAGGGGGGGGTTGGAAATTGATGGGAAAAACCACCAAAAGCCCTTTGTACTAAGGTATCACTCCCTCTCTGTCCTGCAAATTTACTATCTCTTTGTTACACTAAATCACACTTTCTTTCATGACCCCACATTCCTAGGCTAAGATAAGAGCAAATGCCATTTTTGCCTTCAGGTTGAACCTTGAGTAACCTTGGGTCCCATCTACGCACGCGTGATAGCCTAATGCATATTAAGCCTACCCGCCCCGCATACTTAAGTAGTTAATTATAATGCACATGGGACGTATGAAGCGACATGTTTACATATATGTTTGTATGAACCGGAAATGAGTTGTAAAAATTCCTCCTTCTACACACGTGGTCAGGAGAGGGGGGATAAAAGCCTGCTAATGATTGTGCTCGGGGGCAGAGGGATTTGATCTTTTGTCTTCTCCCTCTGACCCTATTTGCAAATATATATCTTTTGTGTTGCTAATAAAGTGTGTCTGTAGCTGAAAGTTTTTTTCCACCTCCCGAGAAACGAACCACGATTTTTTTAATTCAACACCAGGATGGGGCTGGGGCCCTGGCCCTGGCCCTGGCCCTATCCTGGTGCTGCCGGTGGGCCCAGCCATGTGTTGCCAGCGGACCGGGCCCTGGATGGCATTTCCACCACCGCTGCCTGCCCCAGCCTAGCACCACTGCTGGGCCAGGGCCATCTGCAGTGCCGGGATGAGGCTGGGGCTTGGGCCCATCTAGGTGCTGCAGACAGCCCCAGCCCCAGCCCCATCCTGGTGCTGCTGACGGGCACAGCCCCAGCTGGCACCTCCACTGCCGCTGCTGGGCTGGGGCCATCTGCAGTGCCGGGATGAGGCTGGGGCTTGGGCCTGTGGACCTGTGCAGGCCCCAGCCCTAACCCAGCAATGCCAGCCGGCCCGGCCCTGGCTGGCACCTCCCCCCCTCCCCCCCGACATCCCCCCCGCTCCAGCCCAGCGCCACTGCTGGGCCAGGGCCATCTGCAGCACAGGTATGAGGCCAGGGCGAGGGCCTGGTCCTCATCTTGGTGCTGGGCTGAGATTGAGATATGCCCATCACAATCTCTGGGTTATTTACAAAGTTCAACATAGGTGTCTTCCAACACAAGAATCACACAAGCAATTCAGGTACAACATTAAGTTTTATTTCTCTTTTGTTCTATTAAATTGTCAGGTTTATTTTGGGAAAATGTAAGGCATTAATTAAAATATCTTTGACTGGAAAAAAGTAGTGGTTGGGATAGATGGTGTTACGTCCTGTAGTACTTAATGTGTCATCTGAGAAGAGGGTTGGCAGTGCTTCTTTTATTTTGGAGAGGTATAATACATGAGGGGTAAAAGATTAGAAAAAGAGCTCTTCAGGTCTTATAGCCAATCAACAATACTCTTGGAAAATGGTAGGTGGGAATTTGTCTAACTCAAGGAATGCTTACGTTGCTGCAAAATGTCAAAACATTTGATCACTAGACACTTCACTTTAACTCAGGCAGTATCAGTGCAGGATGTCTCTCCAACTACTCCCATCAAAAAGGAAGATGAGAAATGTACCTGTGCATGCTACACACAGCTGTTAAATGAATGAAATAATAGTTCCAGTGAGACAGCCACATGCAATGTGGTTTCAGAAATGCTCACAAGAAAGTCTTAATAATCTGAGGGATTTGTTGGCTATCTTGCTATTCTTTCTCCAAGTTTGAATTCAGAAACCTAACATCCACACCAGGGGGTTTCAACCTTTTTTAGTCTAAGTACCCCTGGTGGCTGGATGCCAAGTGGGGCGGGGCGCAGGGGCATCGTAGCACATGGCTGAATGCCGGGTGGGGGGGAATAGCACGTGGCCAAATGCTGAGCAGAGGCTGGGGGGCGGGGGGTGGTTAGTGTGCAGCTGAATGATGAGCAGCCAAGGTGGGGATGGGGTGGGGATGGAGCACTGCTGCCTCCCAGGAGCAGGGCCAGGGCAGAGCAGGGAAGCTCACCAGGCTGGGGTGAGGGCAGCGGTGCCTTTCTGTAGGGCAGGGAAGCTCACTGGGCTGGTGTGTGGCAGCAACGGCCAAGCTTCCCCACCCTGCAGAGGGGTGCTGATGCCCTCACCCAACCCCAGCCCTGCTCCTGGGAAGTGGCGACGCTCTGTCCCTGCCTGCCCAAGCATACCCCCTAGGACTGGCCCAAGTCCCTGGCTGACAACCCCTGATTCACACTGGTTTTGCTTTATTTGCAGCAGTTAGTGAAAAGTTAGTAGGAGTTTGTATGGTTAATGAAAATAGCAACCTGACTGCGTGACATTCAGTTAGGTGTTTTCCTCTTGAACATAGAAATAAAGCATATCCTTGATGAATATAAACATCTATATCTCCAGGAAGTATGGGACTTTCCATTGTATATGTGTTTCTGCATTAGGCAATTGATATAAACAGGTCTGGTGGAAACGGGTTTTTTTGAGGCAACAGACTTTCTTGCCCAATTTATCTTGAAAAAGGCAATACTTAGTATTTAAGCTGAATAAAGTACAAATCAGACACATAGAAAGGACAAGCATGTCAGTTTTCATTGGCCAAATCATTGGTAACACCTAAGGTTTAGATAAACAGAAGTGATTCCTTTGTAAAAATAACACAAGCATTTACTATGAATCTTCTAGTCATTACCTAAATCATGAAAGATTCCAAACATGTATTTATTTTATGTGGCTGCTCACCACCCTGACACCTGACTATTTAACCAATTTGATCCATAATTCATGAGGCACATACATTCATTTCGGTAAAACATCACCATACTGGCACAATGAAATGATAACAGTACATGGCAGGTGGAGTAGTGCAGCTTAAAAGCAAAGTTATTTTTTCCTGATTCCTATGAACTGTTAAATGGTGTTATGTTTAGAAACTTTGCTTTGGATAAAATGACTCCACTCCTGGCCAGTCATCTTGACTGTCTGTCTTCAGGTTCTCACTACTCTGCCCTTCAGTGGCTGACAAAGTCGATGATTGGTCAAGATGGGACAAGGTGTTTCACCTTCAGCAGAAGATAGGATGCTCCGGAACTGGGCCAGCTAAGAGGAAGGAAAAAGATATGTTTGACTTCAAACTTAAATATGGTAGGTTAGAAAGAAAAAAAATGGTATTTCCTAGGCTGGTTTCACACTTAATAGAATAATGTGTGCATAAAATTGTTATTAAGCAGTGTTGAATCAGGACATGTGTTTACTGATCATATTATGATGACATGGCAATTTATTATTTATTATCACATTTGTCCCTAGCAATTCCAATAATCTTGATCAGCTGTTGGTTGACCAGCAAGACAATTGCTGTCCAGCAAACAGTCTAACAAAATATTTAGAAAAAAAGTAAGTTTTTATTCATTCCTCCTCTGTAATGTCTTATTTTTAAAACATGTCTAATTTTTAGTTAAATCATAGAAGTATGCTGTAAAATTTAACTTCCAAGAGAACTATTTTAATGCTAACTTGGCTTTTAAAAACCTTATTTAAAATGCTTGTTTGTTCCTAAATGCTGTTGATTAGACACGTTAATGGACAGTTTATAATCCCTTAAATAAATGTAAAGGTTCTTGATGGTAAATTATCTTGTAGAGACGCAGTACTTTTTATTTAAAAAAATCCAAGAGCACTTTACAAACCGGTGTACATTCTGAGATACAACCACCTCTAGAATGACAGGTGCCAATTCAGAAGCAGAAAAGAGTTCTATGCAAAAATTTAGGACAGGGGTGGAAAATACCTTACTTGGATGAGATTTTCCCTAGACCTATAACATAGAGAGTGATAAGCATCCTTCAGCATAACATCCTTAAACTATTACATAAACATTAATGGAGTGTTTTCCCCTGGTTATAAACTTCTATAGGGTAGATTAGAAATCCTATAATAAAGGATCTCACTGTTACAAAAAGATTTACAGAACAACTTACACAGGGGCTTATTATATTTTAATATAACCTCCTTCAATTCAAGATCTTTCCATATGCCTTTTTTATCAGGAGAATTACGGCAGGCATTTCTCTCAAAGGACCTCTTCACAGTGGCGTTTATTTCCTACTTCAATCTGAAATAGCCTAAATCCAGTAACCTTAGGGCAGGCTGCAAAGTGCACCTGCTTGAGTAAATGAAGGCTGGAAGAGTGACTTTTGTTTTGAAAGACATAAAGTTTTATGGGAACTGAGATAAGAAAATTGCAGTTTTGTGGACTGGCAGAGAAAGGCAATTGGTTGGTTATTTCAGACTCTCTCTGTTGGACTTTTTAAAATATCTGATGCTTCAGAAAACCTAAAATGTGTGTGACCTTAACGACATTAGTAGTCTCATCTTGCCTTTGCTGAATTAAAGTTTTAATGATCCATCAAATGCTATTTTAGTGCTTGATCTAGGCAATCTTTCATGGTTTTATGCTGAAAATAAGATGGACACCATAAATAATAAAATGATACTGTCTTTCAGTTTCTGTGTGAAAAAATATTTTTGTTTACTTCACAGTACTATACCTGCTCTGAGCTGATGGAAATAGGTTCCTTAAAGATAATCCAGATAACACTCTCGTAAAGAGGAGGATGAGTCAGAGAGCCATTGTAGGTCCAGTAGTCCATGGATTTAGGAAGTAGTGTTGATGGGTCAAAATTAGTGAATGGAGCTTGTTTGCCCTAGAAAGATGCATTTAATTTAATGAGAATGATAGATAAAATGCCCATAATAAGATTTTACTTGTTCAGCCTTACTTGCATAATTTATTTATTTTTCTAAGTCAGAATAAAGTAAGAGTCATTTGAATATATTAGTATTCTCTTATAGGCTTCATCATACAGGTTCTGAATCTATAGTTTTCATCTAGCAAAGCACAGAAGCATATAATTTAAGCCTTTGAAACCATATTGAAGTTAATAAAACAGCACATATTCTCAAATACTTTGTGAATTCAGGCTCAAGGATTTTCATTCCTTGTGAGATCAGTCCCACCGCCTTCTGCAAATCCTGTAGGATTTACATCCTGTGTATAATACAAAAATTCATATTCTAAATTTACTTAAGCATTTGGTGAGCTCTCCAAATTCTCACTAAGCATTTGGAGAGTGTATATATCTTCAATTAAACTAAAGAGTTGAGGCAAAATTTAGTCCAGTCCATGCTTGGATATTCTGGTGATGGCTGCTAGACCTAAACTTTAGATGGATGCATATGTAGAAGAGCTGAAAGGTAGAGGATAGGTATCCCAATCAGGTGTTCTGCCCACCACCATCATCTGTCTTGTCTGGATTCAGTGCTCTTACCATTTTGTAGCAAGCCTTTGGTAGGTTGCAGGATTGAGCTCTGATACTGTAAATTAGTTTTCTGAAAACATTTAAAAGGTCATGATGCAAGTGTCAAGGCCTATATTTAGGAGATCATATTGGTCCTGAATGAACTGCTAAAGTGGGCAATACCCCTCTGCTTCTAGAGAGGACTTACTAGATTCTACCCCAGGCTCTCTCTGTGACCATGGTGCACTGTGACCATGCAATAATGATATTTACCTTGGTCTTTACCGCACCTAAAGCCTTTACAATTTCCTGTAGTTTGTCATTGGGAGGACCAACCTGTAAAAATAAAAATAGCAATAAAAATGTTAAATCATAAATGTTTAACATTTATTTTGTCCTAACATAGCACCTCCCAGATAAGGATCTGAATATGCTTCACAAATATTATTTGCTTTATCCCTACAACCCCACTTAGAGAAAATTTAGTTTGAGAAAGAAATATTTACCCTGCAAATAGTCACACTGAAATCAATGGTGCTACTTAGCAAAGTAAAGTTCTTCTTAATGCAAGTAATAGTGGAAGAATTTGGCTATAATTGATCATTTATCTGACATGCATATTCTCTTACTCTGCAGGAAAATCAGAGTTTCCTCAAACATACTCTTTCTTTGAAGGCATACAGTAACATGTTTTTACCCATTCAGTTTAACTAGCTGGGGATCGAACTAGATGACTTTTTGAGGTACCTTCTGGCCCTACTTCTCTGTATTTCTATGATATGGACTGATTATGAATCCATATATTATTATAGGTTACTCAGCATTTGTGCTGTGTTAATTTTTTTGTGAGAGTCAGATTTTGTCACATGGTATTATTTTTACACTTCTCACATGAATTCCTGTGCACAAGTTTTTCACGTGTGTATTCCAGTAATATTTGTAAGTGTGACCTTGAAATTTATGTTTGCTACAGTTCATAACAGCAGAAGTTGATCTCACAAAGCTGTGTGAAAAACAAGTGAAGAGATGATTAAGGTAAAATGTGACTGAATGTTCCCAGCATTTGTTAATATTAGCCTAGCTGTACCTTATTATTACACACTTTCTACAGGTGAATGAACTAACAGCAGTTGAGTACAAGTAATTTGCCCAAGGTCATATAAACAGTTGAGTACAAGTAATTTGCCCAAGGTCATATAAAAAAATATGAGCAGAACTCATGTCTTCTGATGCCTCATTTTGTCCCTAAGGCAAAGAACATACTTTCTCCCTTAAACTCTCTCTATAAAATTACTGTTCAGCTTCTTGTATTTTTTTTTCCTTTTTAGTTTATTTATGATTTTCTTAAATTTAAGTTTAGTTACAGGCATCAATTCCACAATACCATCCCACTGACTGGAAGAGAACATTTTACAGAAATACATATTGACATAACCCTATGGCGAAAATTGTAGGCAGGAGGTAGGGTAGAGGTGCACTTTATAGACTAATTGAATCAGAGATGCATAAGGTTTCATGAGCAACAAAAGCTTATATAGCTCTGATTTAGCTAGTTTATAAGGTGAACTTCTACCCTGCCTTCTGCAACATGGCTAACTACCTGTCTCTGCAAAAACTATAGGTAGGTAGTTATAGCTGCAGTAAAACAATGGTGATGGGGAACAGATCAAAGGTTCAGACATAAAATCAGAAGCAGTCTTCCCAAGTGTTCAGCAAAATAAATTTGTATTTGATCCAACACATCCTGGTACAATATGTTTGCACATGACATGACTTTTTAAACTATTTTTAACAACCAACCAGGGGTTCAAAACATAATACCAGTAAGCATGTGTATAAGGGGTTTTGTGTGGATAGGTTTTTGAGGAAAAACAAATGCAGTGACACGGACAAAGATTAGATGGCAGACATGTTCAGGGACAGTCAGAAGGAGTGCGTCTCAGTTCAAGTAGGTGCTACTTCTCTAGTCCTCTTTGAACAGATCTTAGTATTTTGATAAGATGGGAAATAAAGCAATTTTTTAAAGGAGGGGCAGGGGGAGGAGAGGAAAAGTGTCTTCTGTATGCCATGTAACTCACCTTCAGAAAAACAGTGACAATTGCCAAACCATCTGGCTTATCTGAAGCCTCAGCTATGCTTGAATATTTATCTGAATTCCAGTGAACCAGATGAAGCTAAAAAGCAATTGACAGAAGTATATTTTTTCAATTTTCCTTGCAGATAAATATTGTCCAAAGCCCACAAACCATAGATACATTCTTAGCCCCCAGTCCTGCAACTGGCAATTGACTCAAACTGCTCCACCAGTCTCATGCCTGACTGACTTTAGCATGTGATTTGCCCAGGAACTGGCAATGACAGGCCTGCTGGCTAATATTGTAAGATGCAAAGCTGCACAATTTTCCTAAAAGCAAATTTGGGAGAAACTATAACTTACAAATAGAGAGGGTATTTATCTAACCCAGTGACTCTCAGTCAGGGTGCTGTGGGGCTCTCAGCTGCTTTGAGATCCTTTCAAGGGTGCCATGGGGTAGCATGCAAGGTTAGCATTGTTAGGTGTGCAAACATGAGAAACCCAGATCTTTTCAATATGAATTCATACTGTTAAAAGCATTTTGCCTTGTTGTTGGCTATCTGAGTTCTTTGCAGCAGCAGAATTTTGTAGGGCAACAGAAGCAGACATTTCAGTGACTGTTCAACTTTAACCATTTTGAATAAAGAAGGGATTTATGACATCTTTTGTTCAACCTAAGAATTAGCCTATTATATCTTCTGTTTTACTCCTTAGACTTGATGGAGATGTGTTTGGGAGTATGTACCCCTTGGAAATCATACAATTCTTAATTGTCATTAAGTTGTTCCTTGAAAATGACTAATGTATATTACATTTAGAAATTCCTTAGCCACTATTTAAATATAAAGTTGTAGTATATATACCACATATAAATGGTATAGAGTATTGAATCGAAAGATGACAGCTTTTAAAAAATGAAAATTTTGGATCAATAAGGGACAAAGCATGGAAATGATCATACTGCACACATTCTGTTTAAAAGACTGTGGTTTAAAGGAGAAAAAAATGTGATTTTCCCTGCCATGGCTAAACTGCAGTCTTTCCAACTACAGTGGCTTTATTGTTTTGAGTATTTTAAACACCCAAAACAATCTATAATAAAGATTTGTACTGGTGTTTCCCTCAAACACAATCCAAGTGTGTTATCTAGTTGTAGCAGGAATTCTAAAGGGACACCCCCTTTTGTATCTTGTCTGCATAAAATGAGATAGCTCTATAACAGCAACAGTGGAAAATTTTGCATTTCCAAACAAAATTGGAAAGGAAAACTCTGTTAATTTTGTAAGGCAATGCCTAAACTACAGATACACCAGACTGTATCATTACATTCACATGCAATAATGTTCCTAAAAATCTAAATAGTAGCTAAAGATAGTTACATTGATTTGTTTTTGACATGTTCATAAGACACTGGAAAGCAACTGCAAGCAGTTAGCTTAGGAGCAGCCTTTATTTCTTTATTATTTCTGTTAACTGAAGGTAATATATCTGACAGCACTTAAAAGCCCTATTAACTGCATCTTTTTATAAACACTTTCTTTCCCTATTTTCTTCTGATTTTCTTTTCTGTCTCCTAGAAGAGGAAAAGCACAATATACAGGTCCCAATTTTAGTGGAGCTGTGGGTGATCAGACCCTCTAATAACCTGCCAGATTAGGGGTTGATTCTGTAAACAGCTATGTGTATGACTAACTTTGCTCATGTAGGTAGCCTCATTGACATTGTGGGACTACTCACAAGACTAAAAGTCTATACTTGTGTGTTTTCAGCAATCAACTGTTTTTAGGCGCTTAAATATAGATTTATATGGTCTAAATTTAGGCACCCAAATTGTAGAGATTGGTCTCAAATCCTAATTTACGTTGCAAAATATGTACAAAAGGCACAGATTATTTCTTGCACAAATGGATGCATTTACATGAGCAATAAATAAAGATGCAGATTTCACATAGAGTTTGGCATGTGCATATGCATTGTGGTTTGTTCTGTGGGTGAAATTGATTACTCAGTCTTTGAAAATGTGACCTTGACTTTTCTTTCATTGACTCTACCTCTGATGCAAATTTTGCTCCATCCACTGCGTGCTCAGAACCATGATCATCAACTGGGCCCCAGTGAAAGTGAAACTGACGCAGCCTGTAGCTTCCAGTCAAGGGTCCACCAGTCACCACTGCAAACAAATAAAATAACTCGTTATAATCAAATTCAAATGCAGTAAAGTGATTGCAACATGGAAACACTTCTCTGCTAAACACTGCTAAATTGGAACTATTGATAGACAATTTCAACCCATAATTTTCATCATAAAGAATTTTGTATTGTTAAAACCTTAGAAATGAAAAATTCCTAATATGTATTCCTGAATGTAATTACAATAAATCAGTATTCTGCCCAGATTCAGCTAAAAAAATTACATCAAATAATTGTAAACAGAGATTATATTTGGAGAGAAAAAGAGAAAACAAAAGGAAAGAAGAATACTTTGTAGCAGCAGTTTATTAAATACAGAACTAGGATCCAAGTAGAAAGGGGTGGAAAAGTCTTATTAGATCATTGAGTCCATTCCTTCTTAGGGGAGAGGTATTTCATCACTGGAGGATGTGTGAAACAAGATGAGAGTTGATCTTGAAATCGCCTTTCTGTGCAAGAAAAGACAATTGTGTGTCGAAAATATTCTCTGAGTCTTGCTTTTATTCTGGTAAGAGTTTGCAGGTGAGTCTAAATGTCAATGTAACTGATGATGTAGGTCACCAAAAGTGATGCTCTAACTACTAATATGCAAAGGTATAATACTAAGTCTGGCTGATATGGATTTGCATATGCATACACATGTTGTTAAGAATCATGTGCCTGATGATTTAAGCAAGGCAGAGTATTTTAACTCAAAACCAGCAAATCTTTTATTAGACCAAGTGAGTAGTTGGAAAAAAGTTCTTAGCAAGCTTTCAGGTGGAATCACCCTTTGTCAGGCATAGGGAGCCTTTGCTGTTCTGAGACTCCAAGGAGAGGGTGGGTGATTGCCCCCGAAAGCTTGCAAAGAACTTGTTTCCAACTACTCACTTGGTCTAATAAAAGATATCACATCTACCCAAAGAACCCTGCCTGCCTTTAAAAATGGAACACTTGGCAATGCATCATAATTTTAAATTGAAATATTTGAGATCCTCCAGGATGTATAAAGTGACAGTACCGCATACAAAATTAATGACACACTTGAATGGATATTTATGCTTCTGAAAATCCATTTCACTACTGGGTGACAGCCAGAAGTTCACTCCCAGGACAAGCCACTGGTGCTGAGCGTAAGTTAACCCTTCTGTCTCCTTTTTTGCTGCAGAATGTCAGCTTTGGCATCAGCTTCCACATTAACCCTGCAGCAGCAGCGTATCCTGTTATGCCTCTGCTGCCCAGGGCATGGAACTATCCAGATACACCTCTAATCCATTTACCTTTGTTTTCAATGGGAATTAATAAAAAAAACAAAACATCATTAACCTGATTGATTATCCTTGTCTTCAAAATTCACATGGAAGGAGTGTCCAACATTGATGATTTCTTTACATGTGCCTGCATTCCAAGTGATCTGGAGACGCCCTAGAGATGGGTCTTTTTTCACTTCTTTGGTTTTGATATCAATAGGAGACTGATGATCTCCGCTGGCAATAGGGTATAATTGGTGCCATTGGTCAGGTCCTAGACAAACATAAATACATGTATTTAATTTTTAACAGCCACTTTAGTTCCTGAGTGTTAATACTGAATTATGACATCATCCCTGGGTATGGCAGGTATAAGTAATAAATTAAATCATTTTAAATTGTCACATACAGAATTTTGCATGGCTAGACAAATCCCTCATATCTCCTTTTATGTAAAAGAAAAGAAAACCTCTGCCAGTATAATAAATTTGCTGTTAAGGAAACTTATCCTTACCATTTCTGCCCTCATAACCCCAGTTCAGAGTTGCCATGGTCTTTTGCTTGTGAGATCTTGTCTTCTTCACAATTTGGTGGTTCTGATAATAGGTGATTCTGCAGTGAGATCAGTGCTTCACCTTACTGCAGAATTTCTGCTATAAACAGTCTAGGGATTTATAGACATGACCACATGATAGACACGACAGTATATTTTTAAGAGGCCTTTATTGCTGTCATGAGATCTCAGAATGATATGAGAAGCCATAATAAAAAGGAAAGATTGTAAAAAGGAAAAAAAGAAGTTGGCATTTTATTATATGAATTGTGATTCACTGAGGATAGTGAATTAAATAGCGGCAAAGTTGGATAGGATTTTTAAAACTGAAGATTTTATTTGTTCAAATGTTGACAAAGGTTATGTTTACCATAACCATAAACATCCAGAACTAAAATCTGCTTTTAGGTATGATGGTGCAATTTGCAACTTGCATTGAATTCAGTGGATGCTCAAAACTTTTGAAAATCCAGGTCACTTATTCAGGTATTTTAAATATGGATGCATGAGCCTAATTGTGAGCACTCATATTTAAGAACTCTAGCTTTAGTATTTTTGCAAAATAAATAGCAGAAACTTAATTTTTTAGGATACATTTCTTAATGACCATTTCAAATACAGGCTTAATGTTTTTAACAGCAGTGTTCTTCTAAATAATAATTCAGTTCCAAATATACACGTCTCAGGGTCTGCAAACTCAGGAGAATGTATAAGGTTTGAGGCAGATTTTCCTGGGAGCAATACTAAATTCAGTCTTCCACAGCAGCATAAAGTGGGGCGGGGGCAGACTCCACAAACAGATCCTCAGAGATCCATGATTTTTTTTCTGCAGGAGGCAATATCTTAAATTACAAATATTTTTTTAACAATAACCTATAAATATTTATCTCAGGCATTAATCTAGGCATTCCAGCCCCAAATCATGAATATAGCTCTATTTGGGGCCACATTTAAGCACATGATTAAAGTTAAGCATGTGTTTAAGTACTGTCCTGAAAAGGGCCTATATCACTATTTATCCAGTAATTTCAGGTGCATTAAGTATGATGACATCCTCCCCGCTCCCCATAACAATGTATGTTGGTCTGATCCTGCTATATCAATGGGATTTTACTTGCGTAAAACCTGAAAAGCAGGTCTTTAAATGCTTAGTAGTAGGACTCCATTTATAAGACCTTGCACTTTTCAAACTCTGCAATAAAATTTAATATTTTTGCTAATATCTCTGTATGTATCTACTTTAATTGAAAATAGGAAATCAAGCCAATAATTATTCCAATATAAAATAAGGTACAATTCATACTGTTTAAATACTGCCCTGTCATCCTGAGTTGCAAAAATGCGAACCTGTTTACATTGTCCTGTTATTTCTGACATTTTTTTCTTAGTAGTAAATTGCTATCAGCATCATACAGACATATGCAGCTGAAGAAAGGAATTGAAGATACTGCCATGTTGCCGTCATTTCTTATCCTTTGGCATTTGTCCTGTTGATTCCTGTAAATGTACAGCATATTGTGATACATGTCTTGCGTCTGGTCGACAATTTCCAAACAAAACAGCTATTCACCAGAAAACACTGATTTGTGGAAACTAAAATATTTCAGTTTCAGAACGATATCAGTGAAACTTCTGCCAGAATGAGGGCATTTACCCAACTGACTTCCTGTCTGCTCATTCAGCAGGCAACTAAGAAGATTAATTTTTTGCCCTACCACAGAATTTCTTCCTTAGATAGTTTCATAGTTTCTAGGGTCGGAAGGGACCTGAGTAGATCATCTAGTCTGACCCCCTGCCATGGCAGGAAAGAGTACTGGGGTCAAACAACCCCAGCAAGGTGTTCTTCTAGCCTCCTCTTAAAGACCCCCAGGGTAGGAGCCAGCACCACTTCTCTTGGAAGTTGGTTCCAGACCCTAGCCGCCCTGACTGTGAAGTAGCGCCTCCTGATATCTAGCCTGAATCTACCCTCTGCCAGCTTGTGGCCGTTATTCCTGGTCACTCCTGGTAGAGCTTGGGGGAACAGGGGCTTCCTCAGTGCCTGCTGGTCTTCCCTGACTAGTTTGTAACAGGCCACAAGATCCCCCCTCAACCTTCTCTTGTGGAGGCTGAACAGGTTCAGGTCCTGTAGCCTCTCCTCATAGGGCCTGCCCTGTTGTCCCCTGATCATATAAGTGGCCCTCCTCTGGACCCTCTCCATGTTGTCCACATCCCTCTTGAAGTGTGGCGCCCAGAACTGGACGCAGTACTCCAGCTGCGGCCTGACCAGCGCCGCATAGAGGTGGAGGATCACCTCCTTGGACCTGCTCGAGATGCATCTGTGGATGCATGCCAAGGTGTGGTTGGCCTTCGTGACTGCCTCCCCACACTGCCGGCCCATGTTCATCTTGGCATCAATGATGACTCCAAGATCCTTTTCTGCCTCTGTACTGACAAGAAGGGAGTTCCCCAGCTTGTAGGTATGGTGCCGGTTGTTCCTTCCCAGGTGCATCACTTTGCACTTGTCAGTGTTGAATCCCATCCTATTCTCGTCCGCCCACCCTTGTAACCTGTCTAGGTCTGATTGCAGCCTATTCCTCCCTTCTAGCATGCCCACATCCCCCCACATCTTAGTGTCATCAGCAAATTTGAACAGGTTGCTTTTTACCCCCTCATCCAAGTCACTGATGAAGATGTTGAACAGTGTGGGCCCGAGGACCAAGCCCTTGGGGACCCCACTGCCCACATCCCTCCAGGTCGAGGGGCCCCTCAAGAGACCCTGGCAAGGAAGGTTGCTCCAAGGCCAGGGCCACCAGGAATATCAGACCACCTGTCACAGAGTCTGGAAGCTTGGGAATGCCAGCTTTAGCTACCTTACTGGGGCATCCCAAGGCCCTGAAAACCAGGGGCCCTTCAGCCTTTTAGACTCCTTGAAAAGGAGTATAGACCCTGCCAGCTTGGAAACTGCTGTCAGGATCTTTTTGACACAAAAGATCAAAAAAGAGCATGCAAGCCTTAATAAACCTTCTTGAGATTGGGAATGGCGGCCTTGGTTGTCCCAACTTCTTGCAGTTTGTGCTATAATACTGCAGCAGAAAGCCTGGCAGCTCTGAAAACAACAGTTCACGCTGGGGTTCTCAGGTCTTTCATGCTCTCAGCTGCAGGGCCAAGAGACCGGCATCCTCATCTTCATACTTCCAGTCCCCTGACAGTTCGTTTGTGCTAATGGGGAGCCAGGAGGGTAGAAGTTCTGAGATCTTTAGCTGAGCTCAAGCCTCAGGACATAGGCTCCCAGGCTCATTCTGATTTTAAATTCCTTAAATAAAATGTTTTGGTTTTTCATAACAAATGTGCAGTACAGTTCCTCCTCCATGGGAAATGATGAAATTCTACTTATGTCAATTCTGTGTCAAAATAAAACCTGTTTTTCAGAGATTTGGAATTTTCCACAGCATGGAAAGTTGAGCTCTTAAACAGCTTTAGTGTCAATAGTATTCCCTTAAAATAACTCAGAAAAAGTTTCTTTACTTCCATTCTAACCATAGCTTTGGTGTTGAAATCTGCGTGACATAGTCAGGCAAACTGTGAGTGTATCGAGTCTGATACTGCCTTTAATGCAGCTCAACTGTTTGCTGAAGTAGCCAGCAAGAATCAGATGCATAGAAAAACTATAACAAAGCCACTGTATCAGTGTTCAAGAGCACAAGTCCTGCTAATAGTCTGCTAAACAAGTGAAAAAAGCAAAACACCAACATTGATAATATTGTTCCACAAAGAGTTCTGAAATTCATTCAGAACTTCTCATTTGTACTGAATGAATTTGTGTAATAGGCCTTCTGCTCAAATAGACTATCAGGACAATACATTGTCCTAATATTGTGTAATGCTTTAATGCATAATTGAAAAAAACAAAAGATTAAGAATAATGTCCCAAAGAAACATAAATCCTTCCCTATTTGAATGATACCAGAGGAATATAATCTAGAAAAGCATGTTACAGTATCTTTTATTTCATCAGATAATTGATGACAGTTTTCTGGCTATGAAAACTATTTTTTCTCTGCGAGGTGAGCATGGCACAGACCCAGAAAAAATATCCCTTTGGCAGGGCAGCCAGATTTCAGAGCTATGACCTTTTAGTGTCTCATCTGCCAACCTTCGAAGTAATCCTAGGACTCTCATTTAAAAAGCTGTGGACCAGTCTTGACTGACAAGACAACTGTTTTGCTTGCTGAAACCTAAAATGGCTGGTTCATATTCCCCAGGTTGTTCCTTTTGACACCTCTCTCCCCTCCCCTGTACTGAACTTCACATTTTAACTATGACTCTACTAGTCCTGCCAACTCTTGTAATTTTATCATGAGTCTTGCATTATTTAGTATTTTTATAAAACTCTCAGCTGCTGGGACTTTCAGCTTGCAGTAAAAAATAAAAGGGCTAAGTTTCCTGTCATCAGAGAAAGCTTGAAAACTGGAAGGAAGAGCAACCTAAAGGATTGAGCAAACAAAAATAATGCAGCGTTGCCAGAAGTTTGGCTTGAAATTATAACCGTTTCATGATTTTGGTGGGGTTTTTAGCTGAAAAAGCTAATTTTAGTTTTCAGACATTCGTGGTGTCGATGGCTGAGTTGGTCTCAGTCCCTCCTGGTTCAGCTTTGTCCCTGGTTTACTGTATGTAGAACTTATTAACCTTAGAGAAACAACTGAGTATAACTAGAAGTCCTTAATCACTGTCAGTAGGCTGATATGACTGACGCAGAAGGGAAGCATGCAAGCCTTACACATCTGAAGTGTCATAGAACAGTTACATTTTTAATCCTCTTGTTAAACATTTAAAAACTATAGAAACAAATTTTTTTCTAATGATTTCAGTAGAAAACCAGACACTGAAAATGTATATAGGGCCAGATCCTGCATCAAGTTCTGAGATGCTACCTATTGGCTTTACTGGAGAAGAATGATCCCTCTGCCCATCCCACCCATCAGCTGATGGGGGGGGCAGAAGAGGGGGGCAGTCTTCTGGGGTTGGACCACTCCCAGGGCTCTGGGGAAGCTCCAGCCCCAGGCACAACTGCCTCCCTTGCTACCACTCCTCTGGGTTGAACCTGGCAAGAAGTCTTCTTCAGGGTTGCGACCCCTCCTGGGACTGTGGGAGGATTCCTACTGCTGAAGAGTGGCCCCTCTTGTCCCACCAATCAGCTGATTGGTAGAACAGGAGGTACAGTTCCCACAAGGCTTTCTGACAGTTTGCCCCTGGGCTCCCTTGGAGAAAGGGAAGGAGAACAGAGAACTATGTGTGATATTGGGTGTCCTCAACACCCGAGAGAAGCATACAGCCATTCATGTTAGTACAAGAGCAGAAGGATTTTCCTGATTGGAAGAGTTGGAAATGTTTGTGAAACAGCTATTTTTCTTCTGCAGGAAAGCCCATGAATGGCAGTGCTCTCTTTTTTGGTACTGGGAGAAAGGCATAAAATTTAATGTCAGGGTGTGGCCTCATCTCATGCTTTGGTGTGCAAGTGCTTGCTGTAGTGGGTCAGGAAGGGTATTTCTCTCCATACATACCCCTAGATATTTAGGTTAGCACAAATTTTAATCTTCATCAGAAGACAGGCACTGGACACTGCTGGAGACTAGAGATTGGATGTGAAAGATAAATTGTGATATTCAGCGTGGTAAATCCTGTGCTAGTTTTAGATATTATGGGGCAGATTAGAAAAGAGTGCTCTGAAAGTTTTCAGAAGCAAACTCTGCCCTCTGCTGTCTACTTAAGTGAAATATTTCCAATAGAATGTCATTTAATTGCAGTACATGTTTATTTTGTCTGCCCTGAGCTATCTGTGGAAGGTGGGCAGCTGTATAACATCTGATTTTATATAGATATGTTTACATGTATTTTTCCTATATGTGTATTCGGTTAGATCTTACATAAAAATTACTCAAGATTAGGATGTCTTCAGAAATGTCATGGCAAATTTTCATTCCAGTTTTTCACATTTTGAGCTCAATTGGTTGGTGATAAGTCGTGGAAGTCATATAACTTTGTTTTTATATTCTTATTTGCCTGGGCCTCCTCCATGTAATCAAAGGGACTAACAGAAGAAAAGGGGAGGGAAGTAGGGAAAAAGGTCAGGAAATGTCATGATATCTGCAGAATAATTCTCCCCCTCTCCCCCCAAAAATTAAATCTTTGCATAAGAGGTGGGAATGAAAATATATTTTAATATCATATTTAAAGAGGGAATCTGTATGGGTGAACTGATTAAATAAAAGGACGATAGGCAGAAGCACAAACTGTGGCTTGCTTGTCAGTACTTTTCTTCTTTCATAGTTTCATAATTTCATAGTAGCTAGAGTCGGAAGGGACCTAGGTAGATCATCTAGTCTGACCCCCTGCCTTGGCAGGAAAGAGCACCGGGGTCAGATGACCCCGGCAAGGTACTCATCTAACTTCCTTTTAAAAATCCCCAGGCTAGGAGCCTGCACCACTTCCCCTGGAAGCCGGTTCCAGGCCCTAGCCGCCCTGACTGTGAAGTAGCGCCTCCTAATATCTAATCTAAACTTACCCTCCGCCAGCTTGTGACCGTTATTCCTGGTCACTCCTGGAAGCGCACGGGGGAACAGGGACTCCCCCAATACCTGCTGATCCCCCCTGACCAGTTTGTAGCAGGCCACAAGGTCCCCCCTTAACCTTCTCTTGTGGAGGCTAAACAGGTTCAGGTCCCGTAGCCTCTCCTCATAAGGCCTGCCCTGCTGACCCCTGATCATACAAGTGGCCCTCCTCTGAACTCTTTCCATATCGTCCACGTCCCTCTTGAAGTGTGGCGCCCAGAACTGGACGCAGTACTCCAGCTGCGGCCTGACCAGTGCCGCATAGAGGGGGAGGATCACCTCCCTGGACCTGCTCGAGATGCATCTGTGGATGCATGACAGGGTACGGTTGGCCTTCTTGACTGCCTCCCCACACTGCCGGCCCATGTTCATCGTGGAGTCAATGACGACTCCAAGATCCTTTTCCGTCTCCGTGCTGGCAAGAGGGGAGTTCCCCAACCTGTAAGTGTGGTGCCGGTTCTTCCTCCCCATGTGCAACACCTTGCACTTATCAGTGTTAAACCCCATCCTATTCTCATCCGCCCACCGTTGCAACCTGTCAAGGTCAGCTTGTAGCCTATTGCACCCTTCTAGTGCACCCACATCCCCCCATATCTTAGTGTCATCAGCAAACTTGAACAGGGTGCTTTCTACCCCCTCATCCAAGTCACTGACGAAGATGTTGAACAGTGCGGGCCTGAGGACCGAGCCCTGCGGAGCCCCACTGCCCACGTCCTTCCAGGTCGAGAAGAACCCATCCACTACCACCCTCTGGGTGCGGCCCTCCAACCAGTTGGCGACCCATTTGACCGTGTGGGCATCGACACCACAGTCTCCCAGCTTTTTGATGAGGACAGGGTGAGAGACAGTGTCGAAAGCCTTCCGGAAGTCCAGAAAGACTACATCCACAGCAACCCCTGCGTCTAATGATTTGGTGACCTGATCGTAAAAGGCCACCAGGTTGGTCTGACAAGACCTGCCACTGATGAACCCATGTTGGTTGCCCCTGAGCATGCATTCCCCCGCAAGGCCTTCCTGGATGTGTGCCAGGATAATTTTTTCAAAGAGCTTACCCGGGATTGAGGTAAGACTAACTGGCCTGTAATTTCCCGGGTCCTCTTTTTTTCCCTTTTTGAAGATAGGGACCACATTGGCCCTCTTCCAGTCCTCCGGCACCTCGCCAGAGCACCACGAGTGCTCATAGAGCCGCGCCAGGGGTCCCGCAATGACCTCGGCCAGTTCCTGTAGAACCCTAGGGTGAAGATCGTCCGGACCAGCGGACTTGAACACGTCCAGCCTCTCCAGAAGTACCCTAACTAACTCCTCGCTAACCCCTGGCCCAGGCGTGTCTCTCCCGGGGCCCGAGGGGGGCCCAGCAGGGAGGTGGCTGAACTGGTCCCTACTTAGGAAGACAGAGGCAAAGAAATTGTTAAATATGTTAGCTTTGTCATCTGGCGTGATGACTAAGTTGCCCATCGTGTCCTGCAGGGGCCCCACATTACCCGGGACCCTCTTTTTACCCCCTATGTATTTGAAGAAGGACTTCTTATTGTCCTTAATCCGGGAAGCTAGTCCTATCTCCATCTCTGCCTTGGCCCTCCTGACTGCCCCCCTACATCCTCGGGCGACTGTAACATAGTCCTTCACTGGAGCTTGTTCAAAATCTGTTAGTTTGCAACCTGGCAATAGTAATCTAAGAATTGCTATTAGTCAACACACAGAAATAACTTTCAGAATTCAGTGCAGTTTGTAAGGGCAATGCCAGTGCTTCTGCTCTTTGTAGCTGATTGGCCATTTGAATCTTTTTGTGCTGGACTAAAACTCATATTAGTCCTATTTATTTTTTTCAGTGTTACAAAGGCAGACAGTCCAATACTTTGTACTTACATGTGAAGAAATGTGATGAGCTCTAAGGAATTAATGCAATCCAAGTGGAAGCAAATAAGGGCTCACACAATCTCTCCTGCTGGAAGATTTCTGGAGTGATAATGAATGGCCACATGGGTCTTTCATACCAAACCAAGGGCTGAATATTGCTCATAAGCAATTTAGCATGCATATTTAATATTTTAAATTGCTACCCTTATTTCCTTTCTTATGCCAACAGTATCTCTTCTAGAGTTCTATTACAATCCAAATATGCCCAAGACTGCCTTCGGATCAGAGCATGCTAGAAATGAAATCTGATGGACTTGTTTCTCCAGAATGCTGTCATAGAAATTACAAATGGTGCAGTCTCTTCCCACCTCAAAGCTGCATTTTGTGCTATGAAATGTTTCTGCTTCATTCCAAGATTGAAGCATATAAATGCAGGGGAGCCAGCACAGGATTGTTAACAGGGCAGACTCTGTTTCATTCCAACTGGTTTTTGTTTGTTTGAAACATTCAACCTTTATTCCAGCCCCAAACATATGAAGTGATGTAAAATGACTAGGAGGGAGGAAAGGGACCCTTGAGTTAGACTACATTTGAAGAGCCAGAGGCCTGATGCCTGAGTGCTTGTGAGGGAAAACCCTCAGTGAAATGAGTAAGTAGGTTAATATCTGTGTAACAGAAATAGGGAGTTCTCCTGTGTGGGCAGGTTGTCTCACCCTCTCCTGCCATGCCTTGGTGTATTAATTGTTGGAAAAATATACTTGGGAAGACTGCCTTATGTCTGCAGTCCTGATGTTGGGGTCTAAGTATGTGGATCCACTATCCCCTACAGTGTGTCCATCTCCACTCTCAGATCTTAACAGCACTGGTTGGTCAACAGATCTTTTAATTAGGGCTTGTGAGGATCTTGTTTGCTCTCTGGACCTAGATGTTCAGTTATGGACAATTACCAATCTCTGCATCTTGTTCCCTGCATTTATTAAGGTAATAACTTAAAGGTAGTAACTTGAAGTAAAGAGTTGTCATCACTCATAATAGCAAACCAAATCAGCAGCGCACAATGAGGAGTCAGAATCCTTTCACCAATCTTCCTCTTTCTGAGATTCCTCTTTGCAAGACAGCTTCTTGGGCCCTGTCTGCAGTGTCCTGGGGTCCCTTCACTACAGTACAGGCTGTTGTAAGCTGAAAAATCACTGGTCACACATACCAACCACCTGATGATTCCCTCCGCTAGCATCTCTGTCTCTTCAGGAGTGCCTTCTCATACTCATAATGTGGGTACAACCCTATCTCCTCAATTGAATTATCTCTTTACCCAAGGGCTACTGTCACTTACCAGTTATAGTCCTCCCCAGCCGGAGTTCTCAACATCTTGGTCATGTCTCACCCCATATCCAGAATTTAGCTTATTACTTCTTATGGTTTCTTCCTGAAACTGCCACTTTCAGTTTCCTTTTGTCTCACACATCTGAAGAGTCTTGTGCCATCAGCAGACCAGGAAGCTCCTACAAGCTGTCTTTGTCCAGTGTCGTCTGCTGAACCTACTGCTCCAGCATTTGCCCACCAGCGTCTCTGTGCCAGCACCAGTAAGTATTGTCCCCCATCCTGACCCCTGGGGTCCATCCTCTACTCCCTGTGGTTGGAGTCATCCCTCCCTCTTCAGAGTCCCAGCATCCCTTTTAAATTTTACACACCCCTGATGTCACTCTCCTGCATTTGGTTAAAAGGGGCTGCACTTGTGTTTATTTTAGCCTTGCCACTTATTTTCCAGTGTCGATTCATCTGTCAGGTAAATGTAGCAGGGATGGATTCTGCCTTCCTTTTACAATCTGAAAAATCTCCTTTCCAAACAGAACTAATAGAAGTTTCAGTCAAGCAAAAAGACCCTCAGACTGTCCCTGTGGCTCTTGAGGTGATGCTACAGGGCAGACATCAGTCAACCTTGTGATAAGTGTGGGAATTTGAAGGCCTACCCCAAAATGCTTTTGTAACCTTCTCTCTCAGGCTGGATTGTAAACCTGAAGAACCTGCTTCTAATATGCAGCTAAAAAAGGGCTTTCTGTGGGTTGTTGCTTACTACTGCTGCATCTATAGGGTGCAAACCCATGCTCCGTGCATCACCATCTCTGCTGGCTCGTGCAGGGGCACAGAGAGGAAGAGTCAATGTAGCTCCATTGAGCTATTGCTGTACATGCCTCTCCCTTTGTCCAGCCCAAAGACAGGAGGGATCCCAGACTTCCTCCTTTTGTTTCTGTCTCCCAGGAGGGTCTTCCCATTCTTCTCCAGACAAACAAAATCTGCCCATTTTCAGAGCCAAAGGTGTTGGTTCAACATCAGTACTAAGCCATTCGGCAAGGGATTCCATCTGTCATAGCTTTGCCTCTGCAGCATTCAAAGCTAAGAAGTATATTTTGGAGCAACTCTTTAAGAAAAGAATTTCTTACTTATCACTGTACCCCCCTCATTTATTTAGCTCTAGGACTTGTAGGATAAATTGTGCTACAGATCTGGCTTACACTGAAAGTTTTTTGTCAGAAATGTTAGCTCCCATTTCCATGTCATTAAGATAAATATTAAAACTCCTAAGTAAGAATTATATTGAGAACCCCATGGTATCTATATTTCAATAGACATACTTGATTATCTCCTGCACTTATGTGCAGTAATCAGGCATTAACACATGACAAATTTGGTGTTCAGGGCCCAAAGTGTCATCTAGGAAAGCTTTAAACATTATTGCATGATGGACTGCAGATTTTGCAAGACTGTAATTAAGACATGCATGTACACATTGTGAGGATAGATGCATTTTCTGTTACTTTTTAAAAACAAAATCCCAAGGCCTTTCCCAATCCAAGACTTTCTACATGGCTAGTGAATTTAGAACTACAGTTTAGTTATTTCAAATGTTAAATTTGAAAGCTTGATTTCAAGAAATGTTGATATTCCTAGCTGATCCAGAACTATGTCCCCAATGCAGCAAACTGCATTAGCACATAACTTTTAAATATGTGAGTAGCTACATCAAAGTAAAAGACTAATTCAATGTTGAAAGTTATGCCTGTGTTTCATGTGATGTAGCTTCACTAACAGACTGTAAACTGGAGAACTGTGCATGTATGTCCAAATGTCTGTTTTCTCTATTCAGATGAAGGAAACATTTCATGGTCTTGATGTTGTTTGTTCTCTTTAGCTCTCCTTTAAGTTTTCTTGTTATAATTTCTGTTGTTTGATGTCTATCCTCCACTGGAGGGGGCCAGTTCCCCAGTATTCAAATTTCCAACTTCACTTAACAGAGAAAGACTTGAACTACAAAAGTGAGGACTGGTCAGGGCAGAGGTTTTAGTTTTATCTTTTCATTAATAAAGACAGAAATGCATAAGGAAACAGGTTTTTGGTAGTTTGTGAGGTTGATTTCCCTAAATAATGAGCAGTTTAAAATACTCATTTGTGATATGCTTTCAGTTTCTGCTGCCTGTTGTGGGTTTACTGTCCATTATAACGATAGTATTGGATACTTTTGTTCAAGTATGTTAGGGAGGGGGAATGTCACTTTGATTGAGTCACTACTGCTATTCTGATGATTTTCAGAAGATGAGATACCAGTTGGTTGCTAATATAATACAACCTTTTTGTCAGAAGACACAGCAATGTAACCACAAGATCCAGCAGGGCATGCCTTCAGCATTATTCCCAACATGAGGTCGTGTCTACAGGCGCAATTGACTCCTAAAAAAATTAATCTTATGTTTAAGACCTAATTGTGGTTTAACTGAGAAATGCACATCCTCCCAAAGGATCATCTGAAATGTGAAAACACAGCTCTTCAGTTTAGATTATTTGCGGTCAAAAATCAAAAGATTCTATTTTGCATTAGTTGTTATAATCTCTCCCCAAGGTTTAGCTGTTGGTCTTACTCTCCCATGTGGTTCAGTCCCTATTTTTATTGTTTCCACTGCCAGGTAAAGCAACCTTACAATATCACTTCTCAGGGAGTCAGGCATTCTCAGTACTCCCTATGAAAATACCCACAGGATTTTAGCAAGAATGTTAAATCATATCTCTGTTTCCACACACCTGCCTGCTGCACATGCCCACATCTCACCAGACAAGGACACAGCAGCCCCTGGGGTTCTCTACTCCATGACCAGTGTCAGCCTAAAGGATAAAGCCCAAACTTCTTCCTCAAGCTCGTTTAAGGGTGTTGGTTTCAATAGGAGTAGAGAAGGCTCAGAACTTAACAGAAACACTTAGTATCCTGGTAAAGCAACCTCACAATACCACTTCTCAGGGAGTCAGGCATTCTCAGTACTGTGCACAGATTTGACTGAAGCAGGAGAGCAAGCATGGCATGATGGGGTCACATCGCTTTGCAAACATGGAATGCCCAGCAGTAGCTCCTGAACTTCCACAAGAAAGCACACGTTTGCAACCTATGTCAGAAGCCTGCCCACCTCTCTGACACCAAAGATGTTTGACTGAGCCTATAGCAACAGAGGAGCAGCTTGTTATCATCATTTGAAAATGCCTTCTCTGATTGCCATAGGCCCTTGGCTAACCAATATGATGCTGACTAGTCACTTGCGGGGCAGCTGGTGGTAGAGGTGTACAATCCTGTTCTGGAACTTGTTGAATTGTGGGTTGTCAGCATCAAACATATGCCTGATAGTCTTTCTGGTTTTCAGTGACTGGGGTTTCCAAATTTCATGGAGGCTGTTAATGATGCACATTAGTGGGGCCCATTGATTAATCAAGTGAAAGGCTAGTGCATATGGTACATGCAAGGAGGATTCTTTCTGGTTCAGCCAGACTTGAAGGACCACAGGGACAGGTTCATGAACAGCAGTGAGTGAGGAATTGTCAAAGGGCATGATGTCAGGGTTCTGGCATTTGTAACCCAGGGCATTATTTTATCCCAGTAACATGGTCATCAATGGAATACAGGTTCTCCCTATGATTTTGGAGGACCTTAACTATTCTTTCTTGCCATAGCTGAATAAGAGAAACATGTGAATGCAGAGACACTTCAATCATGCTGTAAGCATTTGCAGAAAGGTGATAGGGTGCAGAAAGGTGGAAGGCAAGATGGTGCTGCATGGTGCATGCATATCTGTGAAGAAAGAGACAAGTATTTTTGCTCGGAGTGGACCTTGTACTCTGATGGACTGGTTAGCTGATATGCACAATTAGAAAATACTTCCATAAGCAATGTAAAAGCAAGGAAATTTAGGGATGCCATATGTGTTTATGTCCATAACACCTATAGCAATGCTGATAAGTTACTGATTCCTAATGAATGTGCCATTTTGCGTCTAGCAAAATAACATGAACCAGACTGAGGTATTTGATGAGAGATTTGAAATGCTTGTTTTGCTTTGAAGTGTTTTGTTTCACAGGGGACTGAGAAACTAGGTGGGGTATGGTGTTCCTTGTTAACGTTACGGTTTGGACTAGATGAAGGTCTGTTTGTTTGCTGAATTGAATAATTGCAGAAGTGTGCTTCTCTGTGTTTGTTTGTCTGGTGACATGGAGCCTGTTAATTTACACTTCCATCAAGGCTTTTTGGAATAGCTGCAGCTTTCTGTTTTTTTTTATAGCTGAGTGGACAACAAGTACTTGAACCCAGACAGCATTTTATTAAGCTGACAGAAACTTAGAAGAAAAGACTTGTTAACAATACAGCTGGACCTGCTAACTGCTTAAAAACACGTGTTCTGCTTTAGCTATTAAATAAGGTGTAATTTAGAAAACCAAAGTGCACGCTTAAAACTAAGACAACAATAACAAATCCAACAGCCAAAGCGTGGTGATATTTGCTGCTTGCAGTGGCCATTTTTTCTTTTCTTCTTGTTTGTATGGTGTGGGGCTGTACAACAGTTGTGTCAGGACCATAACCAGATCCTGGCCCTGTACAGAGTTGTGCACAAGGGCCTGCTCAAAATGGCCTTGTACCTGTTCAGTATCATGCAGAATTTGCCATACTCACTTGCTTTCTATAGTCTCTCTTTCCATCAATTTCTCCTGGTCTCTCTCTTTGCAGGAAGGGGAAGGAGTACTTAGCGCTGGACTGGCATACTCCAGTTGCTGCAGTCACAGAGCCGGCTCCCTGGGGACCACCATTCTGGCACCCTGTCTAAATTGGTGCCTGGGGCTGATGCCCCACTCACCCTTAGCTACTGATCATTTGCAACCTGAGTCTATGCGTGAAATCTTAGCAAGAGAAATCTTAATTTTATCAGGGGAAGATTATTTTAAAAACATATTTAAAAAATTTCCTAACAAGAATTGGATGTCAGATTTACTGTCCATGGTACACATTTGGGAAGGGAGTTCCTGTTTTACTACCTTGAGTTCCTGTTGCTGTTCAGTGAGGATATAAACATTTTGTAAATTCCTCAACAGAAGAGAAGTGGCATTTTTACCCAGCGGAGGGGTTTCTTCAACCTTAACAAGAAGAGTTCTAAGAACATGACAGCACAGCAAATGGAGGAGACAAATAACTTACATGGACAAGCAGAAACCCTGCCAAGTGACCCAAATGACTGACCAGAGTTTCTGCTGTGTGGCAGACTTGCAAGCATTAACTCCCAGGAATGAGCAAAGATCTGGGATACACTGATAAGTTGCTGGATAAAGTACCATGAGACTGATAGCTGTACTCCTTTTCCATTCCCTTCCCCACCCCAGCCACCCCAGAAAAATCACGGGAGAGGGAGGACAGTTGGGAGGGCAAAAAACTGAACAAGTCTAACTTCTTTCTATTAAGGGAATCAGTGACTTACATCCACAGAAATGCTGAATGCTCAGTCGGACCTTTGCCAAAAAGCAGCAGCTGTCCCCTCCCTGAGGGTAGCTTCCATGGAAAGAGACCTGCAGAGATTAAACTGATTTCTGGTAATGTTAACAATGACAGTTTTTTGTTCATTGAAGGGACTGTATAGTTCACAGGCAGTCACATTTTTTTATGAGTCTAGAACCGTAATCCATGAAAGATGTGTTTTTTATGGATCATAACACTGCATTGGAAAAAAACCCATTTAATGTAGCAGCCACAGACACCATGTATTGTAGTTAGAATTGATAAAATAGTGCTGTGTGTACACGATGGTCACCACTATGGCACATTGAGGTACAGGTGTGGGGCTAGGGAAATACAGAATTAACTGCAAGGCAGAGAAGGAGAGAAGCCACTGAGCAAAGTGTCCATAGCTTCAACCCATAACTAAATTTGATCACACCAATCCCCTCCCCATCCTCCTCTTGTTCCCATCCCTGTAACTATGAATTCCCTGGTCATTCACCAGGAAATCACACACTTTCCCAGCAAGATTCCCTTAAATCTATAGCAAATAGGGCAGCACTTACTGGCGTGAGACTGATTTCTCTGCTTCTTCCTCTTCGGCATCTGTGGCTTTGCTGGCAAACAGGTCTTGGGAGAATAATCCCTGAATATCCATGGAGCAGATCACTGAGCATTACTGGATCTGTTTGGTGCCCCTTGTCTTCTACACAGCTGTTAGAGGTGCTTGATTTGATCTTGGTATTGCTGCCCAGTTCTGTGTATGCCCAGATAAGCCAGCATTCCCTTATAATGATGAACATTCCTGCTACAGCTTGGAGTATTCCTCCAGAAAGTCAACAAGACAGGCATATGGAATTCTAGGCACTTGTTGGGAACATGTCCTCGTCTTGGCAGAGCAGGGGTTAGCTGGCAATTTGGAGTTGGCAGGGGCTGTGCTAACAGCCTGGAACAGTCTATGAGGAGGACTAAGGAATAAATACAGGGAGTTGTAAAGTTCTGTCCATCGTTTAGGGAGTAGAAGCAAGGGAGAGAGCTGTGCAGAAGGTCCTGATACATGGGAATAAGGAATCGTGGGAATGCCAGAAAAAGACTGCTTATATTCAAGCACTTTAACACACCGCTATGTTGCAACTACACTGAAATCGATGGTGCAGAGAGGAGAGTAGATCATGCCGGTACATCCCCAGAACCTGAGTACATCCTTTTAGTTTGAGCTAGTTACCCAAGGAAATGAGAATAAAGACTTGTGTGTAGCTGATAGAATGATAGAGGCAAAAATGCCAGCCCAAACATGTGGATACCTTACAATGTAGACAGAACCTTAGACTACAGATTCTTTGTGTTCTCAGATATATTGCCTGATTTGTTATGCTGAAGGTGATAATCCCATTTGGCATCTCATAAAGTTTCCTGGGTTTTCCATTATGAAACATGAAACTAAGGCGGGCCAAATTTTTCTTCATATCAGTAGATTATTTAATGCAATTTGCAGTTTTGGGTCATGCCCTATTCCTGAACTTGGATCACATATGCCTAATAGTTTTGGCTTTAAAAAAATGAAGAAAAAGACAAAATATTTTGGTTTGAATTTTTTTATAGTTGATGCCAAGGGCATGGATAACTCTAGATGTGCCTCATTCATATGCTTTCCCTCTAAAGTCCAAGGTATGAGACAGTGTCGCTTTAATAATAAGCCATCACTGCTGCCCAGAGCTGCCAAATCCCATCATCACCAGGATGCAACAACACTGAATTTGGTGTCACCTACCCTGTGGGGCCAAACTTGTGAGCCAGTATTGAGGGTGCCTGAGGTCAGAACTGGCCCAAGGGGTGGGGTGAGTTTAACACTTCTGGGTATAAAGCATCTACTATTTACTACATTCAGGGACAGGATATAGGGCTAGATGGTCTCATCCAGTATGGAACTTCTTATGTTTTGAATTTTCATTTTAAAACAGTAGTGCTCAGCCTCTGACCTGCAGATCAGATCTATCCCATGGGGTTATGTCATCCAGCCTAAAGGGTGCTCCTGAGTCTGGAAGTCTGGCAGCAAGGAAGTGGTGACAATAACACTGATACTGCTCACCCATTGCCAAATTTCCAAGCCCTGCATGGTCCTGTGTATCAGAGCCAGAGCCATGGGTGTGATCTGGTGCAGAGCTTGAGCTAACAAGTGGGGCTGGGGCTATCTGTTGGACCAGCCCCATGCACCAGATTGAGGGCTGGCTGGATTGGGCCCCAGCTGAACTGATCCAACACTCTGGCCAGGTCCAGGCAATGGCCAGATCAGGCCTTGGCCTTGCACTTCAGCCAGATCAGGTGCTAGCTGAATCAGGTCCTGGTTGGGATGGCCTTGCAGACCAGCCAGATTGGGCTTGCATGCTGGCAGGATCAGGCCCTGGCTGGATCAGGCCCCAGCCAGGCTGTTCCTGTACACTGGCCAGATTGGGCCCTGGTTGGATCAGGCCCTAGCCGGACTGGCACCATGTGCCAGCTGGACTGGGCCCCAGCTAGACCAGACAGGTGAGTCATATTGTGCTCCAGCCCCATGTGCTGGATCAGACCCAAGCCCTGCTTCTCACTTTCATTTATAAACCCCTAATTTTATGAGCATTTATTCTCTAGAGTATGATTGCTCTTTAATTAAGCTGCTCAGAGAGATAGCATCATCAAAGCACGTATTTTTTCTCAGCCACAATAAAGCATATCTGAATTTATAGCTAAACAAATGCCACAACCCCTGGAATAAACACAGGAAAGTTGTTGACTTGTTGCCCAACAATGTGTGTAAGATCTATAATTAAACCACTGATTTCATGGCAGCTGTAGGAAAAGGTACCGAGGTGTAAGTTCTGAAAGAATACTTTCCGTTCCTAATGTCTTATGAACTTTTCTATAATTTCTGCTCAGTACTATGTGAAAGGCATATATGTGATTAATGCCTGTTGTATCTTAAGCTAAGGGTATAGTTACAGGAACCCATAAAATAATAGTACAGGCAGGTATGCAAAGAAAAAGACAAATCAAGAAAGAGATACCAGCATATAGTTCAGGTTTCTGTCAGTGTAAATATGAGCTACTAAATATGAGTAATGCATTGGGTATTATCCTAAAGTATTTGCACTGATTGGCTTAAGACTTCCTAGGAGGTTGTTTCTTTTTCCTGCTGCTTTTTTTATTTTGGTGTTATTTCATTTTTATTTCTCCATTTCAGTTCTGGAGGATTGTATCACTCTGCTGATAGAAGGGATCTCGTTGGTTGGTTTGCTCCTGCTTGTTCCAGAATCCTACCAAAGGCAGGACAAACTATATTGATGGTTCCTCTCTCCACACTACAATATTCAGTCCTCATTCCTAGTTCCTCTCTGATTCATCACAAGAGGGCCCCTATGCTCTTTGTTGTTATACTGAACCATCCTTCAGTTAGGCAGAAGCATAGAATTAAGAAAATATATGTCCCTTTTCTGGAACAGTCCCCCAGTTGTATCTAGATTCTCTTAAATTTAAAACTACCCAAGATTTAAAATGAATATTGTATCAAGTTATTTCACTCGTTTTTATGCTAGCTACATATGTGCCTTCAGCTCATGTTTTAAGAGTTTAGTCTTGTAAGGGTCTGATCCAAATTTTGGTCCAATTTGAAAAGCACTTTAACAAAAGGATTAATGTTCATCATGTGAGTAGCTCCAGTGGTAAAATCAGGGTGGGGCACCCTACCTTGAGTGCCAACTTGGAAGGTAGGGGAGTTGAAAAAACTCAGCTGTTGCTGCAGCTGCACAATCATAGTAGTTGCAACAAGAAGTCAGCACTGTCCCTGTGCATGGCAGCTGCCCTGGAAACCTAGTCTAGTACTCATAGAAAGAGAAGTCCATTGATATGTTGGCATGCATTCAAGACCAACTTTCTTTGGAGCAGCCAACAGACAGCAGCAAGTGCCAAGACATTTCCAGATGAGAACCTCTTACCACAATGTATGTGTGAGGCAGAGGGAGAGAGAAATTGTCTAAATCAAGGTGCCAAAGATATGGTTCATAGGCAACATTCAACCTGTGGTATCAGAAACCAGTTCAATTAAATATGACCACATTAGTAGAGTAGATATATCCTAACATCTACAGGCAAATTCTACTCCTGGATAATTGGAGTAATGGATAATAGCATTAACTTTTCAATTAAATGATGAATTGGTCTATTGAAGCTAGAGACAGACATTTATAAGCTACATCTTAAATCTTTAGATTTGTTTGTTTTGAAGATTTACAAAGAAAAAGACATTGTGGTTTATTTTCCACTTCCTAATGTGCTTCTCTAAGTAAAACATTTAGCATTTTTTGCATAGAGATCTTATAGCCTCATGTTTCTGAATATCTAGTGGTGAATCATTCACGTTGCCTCCAAGTGATACCTGTTGGTAAGCTGGACACGGTGAGAAATATATGCTTAATAAAAGAGTTGGAAATATTGTCCTTGTTAACAATATGTATATGAAGGGTTTTAGAAATTCATATATCTCATTTATACTGATCTATCGGAGGTAAAAGTGTAGTACAGCTTACATACAGTTTAAGAGCTGATAGCATTATTTTTGTTATTTAGCTTTATTTTCTCTGTGTGTCAGAAAGTGCTTGATAAAGCTGTGCTGCTCTTCAGAAATTAGTCTCATTCGCGGGCCGATACAAAAAGGTATGTAGGAGTTAGGGGAACATTAGACATCTAAGTCCAAAACTGCAATCCCAAAAGATTCCTGCTCAGCAGCTACCTAATCCTATATGTTAGGGGTGTCAAACTAATGTGATGCTGCAGACCAAATGAGGGTCTCTGGGTTTGTCTTCAGGCTGGATCTGGCTGTATTGGAGCCAATGCATGGGGCCAAGCTGAGGGGGCACTGCATGATGCACCCCACTTATGATGGCCCCCTCCCACTCACTCAGTGTGTACTGGCCTTGATCTTGGCTGTGCACTACAGGGAGCTGGCATGGGGTGTACACTGCATGCATTCAGGCTCTGGATAGTCAGAATGAAGCTCCAGGCCATCATACCAGAAGGCCATCTGGTGGGGCACTGCATGCAGTGTGTGCCTTGTGTTGGCCCCCTGTGCTGTGGGCAGTGCTCACAGTGCCAGGTCCAGCCCACGCACCAGACTGGCTCTACATGTGGCATCAGTCTGAAACCCACAGGCCAGATCATGCTGCTTCATGGGCTAGATCCAGCTGATGCACCATAAGTTTGATACCCTGCTGTTGTAGGTGCTTGGATGCAGTAAGTGCCTTTTCTGGACCTGAATTTTCTGTAGGCACCTACAGTTTTGCCTATGCCCTTAACTGCTTCAGTCCAAGCAGCTAGATCCCTAGTTCTCACTTCATCCCTTTTTGGACCTAAAACATAGAAGGAGTAGCACTTAAATCCCTGAAGGGCCTAATCTGGTAAATGTGCTTGGAGTTCACCCAGTGCACACTGGATTGCACAGCCAGTTTCATTCAAACTGTAGGGGGAATAGAAGCAGCTGCATTTTAGAAACTGCATAGCAGTTAAAACACTCACCCAAGAAGGAGAGACCTCAGTCTTAGCCTGTCTTCTACCACACATATTTCACTTCCTAGCTGAATGGCCTAATCAGGCAATAAGATAGTAAAGATTGTGGTACCCTCTACCTCTTCTGTTAAAGCTGGGGGGCACTGTGCAGCCAACAAGGAAAGATTTCCAGTGCCAGAAAAAAAAAATAAGCAAGGATCCTGACTCTGCTGGTTAATTCTGTTTTGTATCAAATAACTGTTTCATTTAAAAATACACGAACAGTGTAGGGGTAGAGACCACCCCCTCTCCCTCCCTCCAAATTGCCTACCTACTCGTTTACATAGTCATCCTTCCTTCAGAATCATGCTCCCTTTTGCTCTCCTTCAGGCACCGTGAATCTTGCTTCACTGTGGGTACATCTAAACATGCTATTAATGCACTGTAAACTTACTGCACCTTGAAGTAATGCCTTAAAGTAAGGCGCAGTAAGCTTTCCCAGGAAGTGCATCTACATGTGCACTCATTGGGAGCAAATTTGCTCCCAAATTTGGGAGCAGTTCAGTGCAGGGCTACTCTTGTCCTGCTCTGCCCCCCTACAGCAGCCAGAGGGAGCTCCAGGCTCTCCTGGGTGCCCACCCCAAGCTGTCAGAGTGCACCAGGGCTGGCCTGGGTTCTGGAGATGGGGGGAGCTGTTAGCTGATCAGGGTGTGGGGCTCGGCAACTGTTACTCCGCCAAGCAGTTGCTTCCCAGCCCTATGCCCCAATCTGCTGATTGGAGCACAGGGCTGGGAGACAGCTGATTAGGGGAGAGGACAGTTCCTCTGCCCCCTGCTTCCTGGCCTGACTAGAAGCAACTTGTTCCTGGTCATCTGTCTACCTGTGCACTACTGCACACTAGGTACTGCACAGTTATGTACAACCTGTATCTACAGGTTGTAGACAACCATGCAGTAGACTAATTTACTGCACGGTAACTGCTGCACAAGTGTAAATGGTAATGCTTTACTGTGCAGTAGATTAGTCTACTGCATAGTAAGGTGTCTGTAGCTTTGTGAGAAGTGGAGCGTGTTCTTACCCAGCTTAGCACATAGCCTAATAATAAATAGATTTCATAGACATTAGGGCTGGAAGGGACCTCAGAAGATCATGGAGTCCAGCCCCACACCCAAAGGGCAGGAAGTCAGCTGGGGTCATAGGATCCCAGCAAGATAAGCATGCAATTTGCTCTTGAAGGTGTTCAGTGTAGGTGCCTGAATCACCTCCGCTGGCAGGCTGTTCCAGACCTTGGGGGCTCAGACAGTAAAGAAATTCTTCCTTATGACCAGCCTGAAACGGTCTCACAGTAGTTTATGACCATTTGACCTCGTCATCCCCTGGGGTGCTCTGGTGAAAAAACATTCCCCAAGATCCTGGTGGTCACCCCTGATAAACTTGTAGATGGCCATCAGATCACCCCTGAGCCTGCACTTTTCCAGGCTGAAGAGTCCCATAGCTCTCAGCCTGTCGTCGTAAGGTCTGTTTTCCTAACCTCTGGTCATGCGCGTGGCTCTTCTCTGGACTCTCTCAAGCTTCTCCACAGGCTTTTTGAATTGTGGAGCCCAAAACTGGATGCAGTACAGAATAAAGCATGTTCCAGGAAGATATGGATTTGAATCTTCTTAGGCTGATGAGGAAATTGAACTAAAGTTTCCTGTTCTTTGTGGTACGCCACTGCCACCTCCTCATCCTCCTCATAGAAGGAGTGAACTCTTTTTAGTTCTTTCAAACAATACTTGTAGGTGCTTACCTTTATAAATGGTTCTGAGCTGACGCCACTATTGCAGCCTAACACTTGGAGACAGATAAGAGTTCACAATTGTTTTACTGAGAGTCGTGTAAGGAGCATCTCTCCTAGAACAGTTTAGGGGGTCACCCTTGACCTTCATCATAATTCTGTTGTCTATAAAATGCATAGAGACTGTGTAGGAAAAGCCTCCCCTCCAGACTTTAGCTGGAACAGAGCTTAGTATTGTCCATCACAAAATGTGTCTCATTTTGGTTTTGTTGTGGTACCCCTGTGTCTGACCTACCTTGAGTTCATTTACTTTTTCTTCATTAAAACTTTTGGGAAAAGCAAATGTTTCTAATCTGTAGCATCAGCAAATATGCTGTAAATATGTTTCCACAGGGGTAATGTAGTCAGTGTGCTGACTTTATATATTCTTAATCTTCCTGGATTCATCTAAGTATATCTCGTGGTTGGTTAGAACTGTTCTCAGGTATTGAGAATTCTTGTCAGCTTCTAGCATTTGAAGTCAAGGTCAGACAGTAGAGAAGAGTTGCCAATCTGCTGGAATTTCAGAGTAGACACGTCCAGAGTTTATAAAGGCAAACAGCTTAGGTCAGATTTTCATTCCTTGATTATTCCAAGAGAGACTGCCAGAGTACATGAAAGCAGATTGCCCAGCTCAGATTTTCATTCTTGAATGGAGATTTGGATTTCAGCATGTACATCATGCAGGAAAATTCTTATAAGAAAACTACACATGTCCCCTTCTTCAAGAGATTATGCACTTCTTTGGATCAAATCTGAAAGCCGTGTCTTAAAAAAACCTGAAAATGTGTGCTGTATAAGGTTTTAACAGAAGCATTTATAGTGATGCTTTCTTTATTGTATGTTCATTTTAACAAATTTCCATAAGGAAAACTCTCTTTTATCTCTGCTGATGCTAAATGAACTCATTTTTGTCCTCATGTTACTTTACCTTTCACGGAGTAAACAGTAAATAATGTAAGTGATAGATTAGATACTGAAATGAAAGAGCATATAAAAGGTACACCTAATTTTTGGCTAAGTGTGTTTCATTCTGTTTTGATCAAATCAAGAAAACCTAGATAATTATCTGTGTACAAATGCAGCAAAACTTACCTCCATATCCTGTTCTTTTTGCTCCGGCAGATCTTCGATATAGATCTAGCTGTCGATGGGGTTTCCATCCATGCCAT
Source organism: Crocodylus siamensis (assembly GCF_052110815.1). Taxonomy (NCBI): domain Eukaryota; kingdom Metazoa; phylum Chordata; order Crocodylia; family Crocodylidae; genus Crocodylus; species Crocodylus siamensis. The sequence continues at coordinate 211,330,118 of NC_143397.1, forward strand.
GCCGTCCATATCTGGCATGCGTCTCAGCGAAGTGAAATGCACATGACAGTCTGGCTTTTTCAGTGTCATGCCACCTAGTCTATTCAATTCCTCAATCAAAACCACAGTATGACAGATTTTTCTTGTGCTGCCAGGTACACTACATATAGTATAAAGGCAACCCCTGCTTAATGCTGTTTCACTTAGCACTATTTTACTATAACAGTCATTTGAAATTTATACCTGATTTCATTTAGCGTTCAGCGAGTTTCGTTATAACGCTCTTGGTCACCATCTTGGGTCATTAAAAACAATTGTGGTAGCCATCTTGGGTTGTTAAATACTTTCAGTTTCTCTTAATGCTCATTTCACTTAACGCTTAGTTTTTCAGGAAACAATTAATGCTAAGCGGGGGTTGCCTGTACTGCATTTTCCACAATTTCTTTCCTTTGTAATAAACTTCTATTCTGTTTTTGCTTCTCTCACGAGCTGTTTAAATAAAATGAGGTGTATTTTTTTTAATTGGTAAGTGTCGGGGTAATCCGAACAGAATGAATCGGGCCCCAAGGTCACGGTGGGCCGGGGTGGCAATCAGATACGGACAGGTGGGATTATTGGCATGGAGTCAGGAGATATGGACCCGTAGTGGATTTGAACAAAGATGAATTTATTTAACTTACGCTTTAGGCGTAGGCAGCGATGTCTTCAGTTACAGTATTAACAACAGAGAACAACAAAGGGGTCTGTTGGCCCACGAGGTTCCCTGACAGGGCAAGCCTGTCAGATAAGTCTCAGGGCTGGTCAACAGCTCATAAACGGGGTAAACAGACAAACAGAACTGTAACATGTAGGTCAATAACCGGGGTCGTGACGGCAGTCCAACGGACAAACGGATGGTCGGTGATGAAAGCCGAGGTCGAAAGCCAGGTAAGTAGAGTCACGTCGAGGTACCGAGGGTGATCCGGAGGCGAAGTCAAGGCCAAAGCGAAAACAGTCCAGTAACCGGAGAATCGTCAGAATAAGGAGAATCCAAATCGTAATCCAAATCGTAGTCAAGGATGGCGAGAAGTCAATCGAAAGCCGAATAATCAAAGCCGCAATCACTATCAGTTAAGGACACAGAGTGCCAAATCGAGGGAGGAGATCAATAGGCCTAAGGGCCTGACTGAGAGACAGCCCCTGCAGCACCAGCCTCTGTCTCCAGCTAACGCCATCTCCCCTCGAGGGAGGGGCTCACTGAACTTTTATCTGAATTTAGTGGCCAATCAGAACGCTCTTCGCAGAGAAATTTCTAGTCAGATTACCTCATGTCAGGTTCTGACTGAGCATGCTCTCAGTCAGAAGCTGACACAATCTGAGCATAGGTCTGTGGGGAAAGTAGGTCAACAATGATTGACAGGTTCGCAGGTCACCCAGGGGGCAAGGGCTGGGTGAGCCTTGGAACTTTTCACTCACAGAGTCCAATATGCATGTCAGTCTCAATCTTCTGTGTTGGCAGCATCTAATCAAAATTTTGCTCTGACAGTAAGAAATAATAATGGTGGATTATTTATGTATTACTATGTAAGAATGTTATGCTCATTTTACATTTTTATAGCATTATATCTTCAATACAAAAAAGCCTTAATGCCAGTCTGGCTGACCATAGAAAATCACCTTATTGTCAGTGGATCCTTGGAAGTCATACAGCTACCATACTAACTTTTATGCTTCTAGTTGCTGGCATCAGGTAGTATGGCCAGGTCTTCTCTGCAAACCAGCCATTCTTAAATACCATGTTGACCACAGAGACTATGATGGCAAACAATATAAATTAAATTAAATCAGCCTTTGTAATATTCTAGTTTATAGCCCAGAAGTTAACTGACAGATAATTTAGGTAAAGTTAAGATGTTGGCCACTATCTATATTCTTCCAAATCATGCTTACCTTACTCAAAAACGTGTTCTCATTGGCTTCATTGAGTAACTTGCATGGGCAAGACAAGCAGGATTTTACCTATTACACCTCTGCGGAGAAAAAATTACATATGGACTGTCAATCCACCAGGAAGTGCATTTATTCAATATTAATCAACACTGGTTGTTCTGCTTGGATCTTTCAATTAAATGATGTGCAAAATCCCTTTGTGAATGGACAGTTCCTTATTAGCTAGGCATCTGAGGAGGCTCTATGCAGTGTTTATTCCAACAGCTTCTTGAAATATACTGAAATCCTGTAATTTGTTCTTCATAAACTAGTTTCAAACAAGAATGTGTACACATAACTAGCCCATAGGCAAAAATTGCCATGTATAGCCAAGCTACACCCCATCTATTTTTGTTAATGGAAAGGAGTGCATGATTTGCATGTTTCTCTGACAGTATTTCTCTTTATGGATGAATGTAGTACTGTAGGAAAAAAACCGCTTAGTATCTGCTGTGTTTGCATTTTTCCCCCTTTTGATGTTTTTAATTTGCATATATGAGCACAAAATTGAGCTGTCTGCCAGTAACTTTTTTAAAAGTCAATATTTGTAACATTCATTTATAAAACAATTTGCAGACCATGTCATTTATTTGTCATATTTTATTGAACTGACTCTTAAACTAAAAAGGGAGTATGTACCTAAGGAACCACCTTATGTCCCATCATGGTTCCTGAAGTTACCTGAGAGGCACCTCTTGCAAGTTCCATCTCTGTATCAACTTTGTTTGGGAAAATAATGTACCGACTTATCCTTAGTATTTGCTTTTCAGTTTTGGAATGTCCTACTCCCAGAAGCCTGTCAGATCCTGAGCCTGGACGTCTTCTGGACTCCTAGACCCTTTGTTACAGCAGCATTTAGTGGGTAAGTTAAGTTCTGGGATATTGTTCAGGACACTTTGGCAAGAGATCTTTAATTACTTCATTTTAATATTTTATGTTTCTATAATTTATCTTGCTTTTATTATAAGTCCCTCAGAGCCTTTTTGAGGGAGAGTGGTATATACATAAAATAAATAAATAAAAAAATATTATGATGCATAAAATATTATTCTTTCTGAAAGGGAAATTACAGATGACAACCTCACAAACATTCTTTGGATTTATTTACTAGCAATGCTGCTATAATATGTCTTTGTTCAGTTTGACTTTTTCTGCACATTTTCTCTCCTATTTCCACTTTTCCATTTTGTCTGTTTAGCAAAAGTTAGATAAAGGAGTTATATAATTTCATAATAGCTAGGGTCAGTGCGACAGGTCGCCCTCCCCGGCACCATCTTTCTGGTCATCTACACCTCACGTGGGGCACCCTTGGGGCCTGCTCTGTAATTCTTCAGTCCCACCCTAATCACTCCTGCCACATCTTGATGGAATATTTTTTTTTTTGAGAAGGAGACTGCCTATTATTTTGGGTATGTTGGGGTCTTGCCTATTATGGCTTGACCCCTGTTTTCTCTGGCCAGCCCTCCCTGTCCGAGCCCATTAAACAGGGTTTGACTCTGAGGCTCTAGCTTTTTCTGCTCCCTTATGGAGCCTGGCACTCCCTGGCCCAAAGGTATGGCAGCCAGACCCACAACCAGTGGGTCTTGGGTTCAAAACCCAGGTGTAACACAACCTGCCTCTGTCAGTCCAAAGAAAAAAAGAAAGACAAAACACAACCACACTCCGGTGTGCTAGTCCTCAGCTGTCACTTTTAAAATAGTACTTCAAATACCAGGGTTTGTGTCCCCCAAAAGCTGCGCCCTCACTGGCACTGGGGTCTGTGCCCCCAAAGGCTGCGCCCTCACTGGCACCAGGGTACCCACTCTGTAGAAGGTCCTGAAAATGAGGCCTCTTCCATCCCCCAATAGCCTCTCCCAAACCACCGGTGTTATTCAATACTCACAAAAAAAATAAATAACTGTACGTGCTCAGTCAATGCAGCGGGTCAGCTTACGTGAACTCTCTTCGAGTCTTGGCTCCACACCACTGGCTACCATCCTGGTTGTGGATCCAGTTATCATCTTGCAGGGGCTTCCTGCCATGTACTGCTGTCCAAGCTTCTTCCTGGAGCTCTCAGGGGGACTGCTTCCCTTTCCCTGTTGACCTCCTTACTGCCGGTCCACCCAGGGTTTTTATAGTCCTGCCTCTTCCAGTCAGCTGACTAGCCATCCCAGTTCAGCAATTAACCCCTTCCTCACCAGCCCTCAGTGCCCAGAAGGTTCTGGCCTTATAGGGGTGCACCTTTTTCCTCATGACAGGGTTAGGGTTCCCTGTCACAGTCAGGAGGGGCCTGAACAGATCATCTAGCCTGACCCCCTACCACAGGCAGGAATGAATGCTGGGTTCACAAGACCCCAGATAGGTGATCATCCAACCTCCTCTTGAATTTGCCCAAGGTAGAGACGAGGACCACTTCCCTAGGAAGTTGGTTCCAGATTTTGGCCACCCTAACTGTAAAAAACTGCCTTCTGATCTCTAACCTAAACCTATTCTCCACCAGCTTATTACCATTGTTCCTCATCACCTTAGGTGGTGCTGGGGAGAAAAGGGCTCTACCTATTTGCTGTTGATCTCCCTTGATGAGTTTGTAGGCAGCCACCAGGTCCCCCCTCAGCTTCCTCTTGCTGAGGCTGAACAGGTTCATATCCCTCAGTCTCTCCTCATAGGGCCTGTCCTGCTGCCCTCTCACCAAGTGGGTGGCCCTCCTCTGAACCCTCTCCAGGTTGGTGCACACTCTTTTGAAGTGTGGTGCCCAGTACTGGATGCAGTACTCCAACTGCAGCCTGACCAAAGTCGCATAGAGAGGGAGGATCATCTCTCTGGATTGGCTTGAGATGCATCTTTGGGTGCATGACAAGGTATGGCTGGCCTTGCTGGCTGTGGTCTGGCATTGGCGGCTCATGTTCATCTTGGAGTCAATAATGACTCCAAGATCCCTTTCCACCTCTGTGCTTTCAAGAGGGGAACTCGTCAGCCTGTATGTATGCTGTGGATTCCTTCTCTCAAGGTGTAGCACCCTGCATTTATCTCCATTGAACCCCATCCTATTCTCATCTGCCCACTTTTGTAATCTGTCTAAATCTATTTGCAGCCTCTCCTTTCAAGTGTGTCCACCTCATCCCACATCTTAGTGTCATCAGCAAACTTGGACAGCGTGCTTTCCACCCCCTCGTCCAAATCACTGATGAAGATGTTAAATGGTGCGGGCCTGATGACTGAGCCCTAGGGTACCCCACTACTCACATCTCACCAGGTTGAGTACAACCCATCCACCACTACTCTCTGGGTGCGCCCCATCAGCCAATTTTTTACCCATCCAACTGTGTAGGCATCTTAACTTGCTACTAAACTCCAACTATTGTAGTGCCACCATGTCAAGTTACTAACGGGGGGGGCACATGGCATTTTGGTTAAGGCACTTGACTTGAACTCAGAATACCTGGATTGTATTCACTGCTTTTCCCTCTCTCTTTTGAATCCCTCGGAAAATTCCCTAGGGTGGGATTTCCAAAAATGACCTAAGTGACATCTCAGTCCCTACTGCACATTCCATCCTTAAACTCTTTGTGTCCAAGTTGCACATCTGTGAGATGAGTATAATAATATTTCACCCTATCAAGTTACAAGGATACTATCACTAATGTGTTATGGCACTTATAGGATGGTGTTTATGTATCCAAACACACAGGAATTCTAAAGTAATTTGACAGTGATCAAAAACAGCCTTTTTACAATATGCCTTTACTATCTCAGGGTCCTTGTTGGATAGGAACACCTGAGATAGTTAACAAACATATTGTTGCACTGAACTTGTGAATGTTTAAAACTTCAACTTTGGACATTTCAGTGATTTACTGGAGTTACTTAATTTTATCATCTGCCAAATATGTTATCACCCAAGAGAAAGTAGATGTGGACATTGGATCAAAGAAAAATAGGGTTGGAAGGGACGTCACAATGTTACCTAATCTAACTCCAGCTCAAGATAGGAACATCCCTGACTGAACCATCCCAGACACATGTCTTTCCAACCTGCTCTTGAAAAAATTCCAGGGATAGAGATTCCATAGTTTCTCTAGATAGCCTGTTCCAATGCTTGACCACACTTTCTTGGTTTGAAAGAGTAAAAGGTATTTTTCTTTAAAATAAAAGTGCTGCTTTATTTCCAACAATAACTCATAATGTTCCTCCTGATCTCCAACCTAAATGTCCTCGGCTGCAGCTTGAGTCCTTTGCTTCTAGTCCTGTCCAGTACAGTCACAAAGACAAACCCACGTACAACTTTTCTATAAGTGCCCTTCAGATATCTGAAGATTGTTATCAAATCCCCCCTCAGTCTTCTCTTGTCCAGGCTAAATTACGCTAATTCTTTCAGCCTCAGTCTTGCATCCCAGGCCCCTAATATGTTTTTGTTGATCTCTCCTGGACTCTTTCCAATCTGCCCACAACCTTTTCAAAATGTGGGATCTAAAACAGGACAGAGTACTCTTGGTAAGGCCTCACCAGTGCTGAATAGAGTAAAGAATCACGTTCCTTCATTTACAAGTGTGATGATTATGTGGCTGTATTGTTTGTTTGGATGGTATATGTTGAAAAGGTTTCTTTGGATGAGTTTTATTCTGTCAGGGGTAATGGTTGGAATGCAGAGGGGCTGAGTGTGCCCTGGCTAGTGGCACTCCATCCTCTGGATGGCCCTGAAAGGATCCCTTACCTGAGAACTCTGGATCTTCCTACAAGCTGGTGTGTCTGAGGTGGGGAGGATACAAGTCAGGAAGCTGTAGTATGCATGTGCCTGTTCATGCTTGTGTTAGTGCCCACCAGCCTGCAGCATGTTGGAGTGTGTCCAGACAACTGTGTACCAGCAGTTCCCTGGGGATAAACAGCAGCATCAGGTAGTTGTGCTGTTGCTACTTGTCCCTACAGAAAGATTGTGCACACGCATCCTGGCACATGGCAAGTTGCCCTAGGTGATGTAGGGGAGGCTGGGGCCACCACCTGGGCTGGCCCCAACAGCCTTAGCTGGGGTCCTAGGGGACTCCCAGGGCTCCAGTGGTGGTGATCCAGAGCGTGGATCCTGGGTGGTAGCCAGAATGTGGCTCCAGCCAGCCAGGCTCTGGTTTCAGGAGGTGTATGCTTGCCGCCACATCTACATTTGCCATGCCGCTTTTTTCAGGTGCAGGTTTTTTTGACACTGGGATCTCCTGGTATCAAAAAAACCCCTGCTGTGCTGCAAATTAGCAGTGTGGTGAATGTCTGCATATGTGGCATGTGTGGTATGTAGCACCACATACAACACATGCGTGCTCATCTGGATGCACCCCTGGAGTCCTTGGAAGCCTGCTGCTGTGAAGCCCCAGAGAGTGGAGACAGATGGAGTCTGCCATGTGAGGACAGCAACTGAAAAGGCTGGAGCAAAGAAGCAGAGTGAAAAGTGTTAGGAGGTAATAGGCTTTAAACATTATTTAGATTTCATAGACGTTAGGGCTGGAAGGGATGTCAAAGATCATCAAGTCCAGCCCTGCAGGGGCAAGAAGCCAGCTAGGGTCAAAGAATCCCAGCAAGATAAACATCCAAAAGTTTCTTGAATTAATCCAGAGTAGGTGCCTGCACCACTTCTGGAGGGAGTCTATTCCAGGTCTTGGGGACTCGGACAGTAAAGAATTTTTTTCTTATGTCCAGCCTAGAATTGTCTTGAAGGAATTTATGATTGTTGGTCCTTGTTTTTCCCTGGGATGCTCTGGTGAACAGAAGTTCTCCCAGATCCTAATGTACACCCCTTATGTACTTATAAGCAGCCACCAGGTTCCCCCTGAGCCTGCGCTTTTCCAGACTGAAGAGTCCCATGGCTCTCAGCCTCTCTTCAGAAGGCCTGTTCTCCTGCCCTCTGATCATGTGTGAGGCTCTCCTCTGGACTCTCTCAAGTTTCTTGACATCCTTCTTGAATTGTGGAGCCCAGAATTGGATGCAGTACTCCAGCTGTGGCCTCACCAAGGCCAAGTACAGGGGGAGGATGACATCCTGAGATTTACTTGAGAAGCATCTATGGGTGCAAGACAGAGTTTTGTTTGCTTTACCAGCTGCGACATCACATTGGTGGGTCATGTTCGTCTTGTGGTTGATCATGACCCCCAAGTCTCTTTCAGCCATGATGCTAGCAAGCGTAACACTGCTAAGCCTATTAGTATGTTGTGGGTTTTTTTTCCCTGAGGTGAAGTACCTTACATTTATCTGTATTGAACCTCATCAGGTTTGTGTCCTCCCACTTACTAAGTTTATCCAAGTCAGCCTGGATCACTAGTCTGTTTGCAGGTGTGGACGCTATGCCCCAAAGTTTAGTGTCATCAGCGAACTTAGCCAGTGTGCTTCTGACACCAATGTCCACATTGTTGATAAAGATGTTAAAGAGAACCGGTCCAAGGACAGAGCCTTGGGATATGCCTTTGGTCACAGAGTGCCATAATGACTTGCTACCATCAACCACTACTGTCTGTGTCCAACCTTGGAGCCAATTACCCAGCCACTGGACTGTGATATAGCCGAGGGCACAGTTGGCCAATTTTTCCATGAGGCGGTCATGGGATACCAGATGGAAGGCTTTTTTAAAGTCCAGTTATATGACATCAATCTCTTCTCCCTTGTCCAAATGATATGTCATCTGGTCATAGAAGGAGGTGAGATTGGTCAGGCAAGACCTACCTGCAACGAACCCGTGCGGACTATCCCTCAGGATGTTGTCCTCAACCAGCTTATCCAGAAGGGTCTCCTTGATAATTTTCTCCAGAATCTTACTGGGGATTGAGGTCCAGCTGACTGGCCTGTAATTCCCGGGATCTACTTTCCTCCCTTTCTTGAGGACGGGTACCACATTGGCCTTCTCCCAGTCTTCAGGTACTTCATCTGAGTGCCCTGAGTTTTCGAATATTTTTGCCAATGGTTGAGCTATGACACCTGCCAGCTATTTGAGTACTCTAGGGTATAATCTGTCAGGACCAGCTGACTTAAAGGTGTCCAGCCTCTCAAAGTGATCCTTTACTAGATCAACACCGATGCTGGGTATAAATACGCCCTCACCCTGGCTGTCCTACATCTTGCTAGGCAGGGCAGTCCCATTGGACTGATGAAAGACCGATGTGAAGTACCCATTAAGCAGATTGGCCTTTTCCTGGGTGTCGGTTAACAGCTGTCCTGTTTGGTTCAGCAGGGGTCCAATGTTACCCTTGCTTTTTTTCTGACTCCCTACATATCTGAAAAAGGACTTTTTGTTATCCTTGATGTGTGAAGCCAGATGGGGCTTGGTTGCAGCCTTGGCTTTCCTGATTTGCTCCCTGCAGGTATGTGTCAAATATTTCAGTCACTTGCAGACCTGTAAGACACTGCCTGCTGGCTGACTAGGGTGAGACCATTTCTAATGGGAGATCTACATGCCCAAGTTTCACCTGCCACGACTTGATGTTAAAGGAGTTGGTTCAGTACCTGTACGTGTAGTCCCATTAGTAGTCTCACCGTCGTCCAACAAATGTCCTATGTTCCTGAGGGCTCCGCCATCCCTACACCCTCGCCCATTCCACTGGGTTCTGATCAGCCAGTTGGTCTTTCAGTGTGACCTCAGTTCCAATCAAAAAACCCCCAGGAAAACAAGAAAACAAAACAGGCACTCCTGGCCTGGGTTATTGTTCCAGCTGCTTTTAGCCAACAGCAAACCAAATTGACTTTTGTGAGGTCAGTCCCTCTTTTCTGCCCCTTTCCCCTCTTTGGTGGCTCTCTCTGAGCCTCTTGTTGAGGTTGCCATGATTCCCTTTAGCACATTAGGTCCATCTGTGACACCATTTTGGCATGTGCCACTTTTATGTGCTTTATGGTACCACAAAATCTATAGTGCCCCTCTATTAGGGATACTATGGTACAAAACTCTGTCGGGCTCCACCAGCTCCTGGCATGGAAACAAACAGTTTTGAGCCACACTGGGTCAGTAGTCTTTGCTCTAAGTTCCCTCAGTGGGGCTTACTCTCTGCAAGAGTCTCCTACCAGCTCTCCACGTTGCTCTCAGGGTTCCATGCAGCGTGTCGGCTCGCTCCTCCTCCTCCTCCTCTTCCTTCCGGTTCTGCGCTCCCCACTCTTGTCTGTTCTGGGCTCTTCTTTATATCGACATTGGAGCTCCCTGCCCCTCCTCTCCAGAAACACCTGGGTAAGGGAGATTTCTGCTTGGCTTTTTGGGGCTGTGGACCTGGGGTCACTGAGCCTTTGTTTAGCCCTTGTGCTTTGGAGCCCTGTGACTCTTTCTCTTTCTCACAGTATGGACCAGTACTGAGTCCTCCTCCTTGGTGGTAATTCCAGCCTTCCATCCTTTGTAAGTCTCTCTTTTGAGGCATGGGAGGTCCTCAATTTCCCTGCTGAGCCAAGGGGGTTGCTGTGCCCTTTTGCTACCCTTCCTCTGAGATGTGATGGCCATCCCTTGTCCTGTCAGGAACACTCCCTTGAGGAGCAACCAGTCCTCTTGGACTCCTCTCCCTGTCAAGTTGTGGTCCCTTAGGGCTTTGACAATGAGCCTCCTGAGCTTGTCAAAGTCAGCTTTCCTGAAGTTGAGGACTCCTGTATTGCTGTCTGACTTGCCAGCTTTGCGTTGGATAGTAAAGGTAATCAGCTCATGGTCACTGCCACCCAGCTTTCCATTAGGTCACTGACTAGGTCATCCCCTTTGGCCAGTACCAGGTCCAGCAATGTTTTGCCTCTTGTTGGCCCATAGACTTCTTGAGCCAGGTAGAGTTCATCCATGCATGTGAGGAAGTTTTACGAGCAATCAGATTTAGCCAAGTGTTCATTCCATGAGATGTCCAGATAGTTAAAGTCTCCCATGACAACCATGCACTGAGAGCATCTAGTCTCAGTTAGTTCCCTGGTGAATTCCTAGTCCAGCTCTTGTTTCTGGTTAGGAGGTCTGTAGTAGACTCCTGCCATAATGTCCCCTGCACCACTTTCCCCATGTATTTTAACCCAGAGAGACTACAGTCGTCCTTCCTGGGTATCAATGTCAATTTGCAGGGACATGTAGCTCTCTTGACATAGGGAGCTACACTTTCACCCCTGTTATTTGCATGATCTTGCCTGTACAGGGGATAGCCATCTATACCTGTGGCGCAATCTAAGGTGGAGTTCCACCAGGTCTCTGTTATCCCTATGATGTTGTAGTCATTCTTGTTTAGCAGGAGGACCAGTTCCTCCTATTTATTCCCCAAGCTCCTGGCATTGGTGTACTGGCAGGCAAGTGTCCCTTTGGGGGCCCTTGGCTTCCCCACAGATCATTCCGGGGCTAAGGTAGTGGTGGGTTTCCTTAAGTGCCTTAGCCTGCTGAATTTACAAAGGTTGCCCAGTGGGTTTGCAGTGGTGGTAATTCCCCCAACCCCCAGCAGGCTTAAATCCCAGTCGACCAGGTCAGCCAGTCTGGCTGAGAAGAGCCTCCTCCCCAGCGGAGTGAGGTGGAGGCTCTCTCTCCCCAGCAGACCATTGCCTCTCTCACCAAAGAGAGGACTGTGATTGTCGAAGCCAAAGCCTTCATGATGATACCAGCGCTGCAGTCTTTGGCTGACTACCTCGACCCATCTCTCCCTCCTCAGCCCATGACCCACAACTCAGAGGAGTGAGGAAAAGACCACCTGCACCCCCAACCCCCTAAGTCCCACTTCCAGAGCCCTGTAATCTCTCATGACCCAGCTGGGTTTGCTCTGAGCTATGTCATTCGTGCCCACATGGCTAAGGAGCATAGGGTAGTGGTCAGAGGGCCGGATAATCTTTGGGATCCTCTCTGCCATGTCCCAGATGCGGGCCCCCAGGAAATAGCAGACCTCCTGACCTAGGGGGGTGGGGTGGCAGATTGCCCCTTCAGTACCACTCAGGAGGGAGTCTCCCACAATGACCACTCTGCGTTTCATCTTAGGGAGAGTAGGGGTGGGTGATCCTCCCTTGCCTGCAGGAGCTAGTATCTCTTCAGGCTCTACTGGGGCTGCAAGAGGTTTGTACCTGTTGCACAGCCCCAGAAGGGAGGGGAGCGTGGTGCAGTGGGCCTTGGGCCCCTTGACCACCTTGGTCCAACCCCCTGGCTGGACAGTATGGGAGATCTCCAAGTCCTCCCTTGTCCCAGAAGGTGACCTTGGTCTACCTTCCACCTCCAGCGGGTGTAGGGCCTGGCAGTAGGAGTCTATCTCCTGCTTGGATCCCTGATGGCATGCAGTCTTTGGACTGTGGCCTGGAGCTCCTCTATCTGGCATCCCACAGACTCCAAAGTGGAGCAAACCTCACAAAGGGAGAAAGCCATGCTCCTGGTCTGACATGCCTGGAAATGTGCCAGGCAGCCCCCACAGCTGAGAGCCAGGGGCTCCGTCTGTGTGGAGCCCAGAACTATGGGTTCCATGTGGGTGGAAGTCTCTGAGGTGCCAGATGGGAAGGCCACAAATTCCAAGAAGACCCTCGGGGTGCAATGTGTGCCCATCCACATTGTGCCACTGGAAGGCTGGCTACTGATGGGACTAGCCTTCCCAGAGTGCATGGGCAGAGCCTCGGGCCCTCCTGCTCACCCTCCTGCGCTAACTCCCACTCAGGGCAGAGAAGCCCCGCTTGGGTTGTCCCTTGCCAGAGTTGGGGACAAACCATAGCTTTGCCATCAGCAGGCCCTTTTTAAACTGTGTGAATGTGCAGAAGCGCTCGCCGATGGCGCTGTGCCACTATAGGGGCTGGGGGATCCCTGCCTCATGGAAGAAGGGGACAGGTGAGTGCCCCCCCCTTCTGTCTCACATGCTGGGCAGGACTGGTCACATGGCTCCCTGGGGGCTGGACCAAGTAAGACTCGGGGGGGGGGTGTCCCTACTTGGCTCTGACTCACCTGCCCCACAGCTGTCTGGGTTGGAGTCCCTCCCTCCCAGCTGTGGGCCCCATCTACCTCTGGCTGCACTGCAGGTCCCACTGGGGAGTCCTTGGGGTCCCACTGGGGAGTCCTGGGGGTCCCTGGGCTCAATGGGGGCACAACGGGCTTCTGCCCATGTATCTCTGGCTGGGGACAAATTTAGGGTTCTGTCTTCCACAGTTCTGTTGTCGTGTTTTCCCTAATGATTAAAGTTGTGTTTTTGTTTTTATCCCCAAATTTAGCTGTCCTGAAATTGAGTAACACACTTCATGGGGAGTTTGTACCCCCATGACCTTGACCAACTCAGGGTCCCATCACAGCAAGTGACACTCCTGTTAATACAATCCAGTATACTGTTGTCTTTTTTTGCAACAAGAGTGCACTGTTGGCTCATATTCAGCTTTTGGTCCAGTGTAACCCCTTTTCTGCAGTACTGAAACCTAGCCAGTCATTCCCCAATCTTTTTTTTTGTGCACACAATTATTTCATCTCAAGTGCAGGACCTTCACACTTGTCCTTGCTGAATTTCATCTGGTTGATTTCAGATCATTTTCCCAGCCTATCCAGATCATTCTAGATCTTAGCACAACCCCTCAGAGTGTCTGCAACTCCATCCAACTTGGTGTCATCTGCAAATTTGCTAAGCATGGATTCAATTCCATTGTCCAATTCATTAATGAATATATTAAATAATACCAGACCAAGGACAGATCTTTGGGGAACTCTACTTGATACCTCCTCCCAGTTAGACATTCAGCCACTGATGACTATTTGCTGAGCATGGTGATCCAACCAGTTTTTTACCTTACGGTACTTTCCTTTAGTCTGTATTTCCTTTTCTTGTTAATGAGAATTTTATGGGAGACATATCCAGGGGTCAAAAAAACCTTCAGGAAAAAAAAAACAGGGCAACACACACTAAGCCAGTGCACGCTGCTGAAAAGTGGAGCCAAGAGTCCCAGAGCTGTGCTGCTGCCCAGACTCTGCACAGGAGAATTACAATTGCTGCAGCCCCAAGGGTCGTCCCCCCTCCCCAAGTCCCCCCAAGTCCCCAGGTAAGGTTGTTGAAGCCAGCTCAATGCTGGCCCCAGCCTTCCCTAGCTCACCTGGGCCAGTTTGCTGCTGGCACAAGTGTTCCCCAGGGAAAGGTAGCAGCGGTGCACCTTGTCCCCTGAGAACCAAATGTCCACACATGTCTGTATGAGAGGGTGAGAGCCCATGTCAAAGCCAGAAGCAGCTACCCTAGACCCACAGCCCCAAAGGACCCAGCTGAAACTCTTCATACCCAGGTGTTTCTGGAGGGGAGGAGCTGGGAACTCAAACCGCAGCATAAAGAGGAGCCCGGAACAGGCAGGAGGAGAGACTGCAGGACTGGAAGCGAAGAAGCTGGGTCAAACAATGCTGGAGGAATCTGTGAGAGCCATGTGGAGGGCTGGCAGGAGGCTCCTACAGAGAGGGAACTCCCCGGAGAAGCTCTAGAGGAAGGTACGGTGCACTGGGAGGGTCAGGAACTGCTGGAGATCTCCTCAGCAGCCAGCAGAGCCTGATGGAGAAAAAGGTACCATAAAGACTCTAATAGAGGGGCACCATTAAAGCCTGGTACTGTACTGACCCTAAAAGGGGTACAAGGAAAAATGATAAATGATGACCTCAGTGAGATGAAGGTACCATGATGACCCCAATAGAAGGCGCAAGAGGCGCGATCCTATGGACATGCACAGGGGAAAGAGAAAGTAGTTGCACTGACATTTTGTTTCTTTGTTTATTGCCAAAAGCTGGGCCACAATCCTCCAGGACAGGAGACGTGGGTTCCTTTCATTTTTTTGTTAAGGTAAAGGCCCTGGGGAGGAACCCGGCAGCTGAAAACAAACCTGAGGACACCTAGACAACCAGTGGACCGGGCAAGGGTGTAGGGGTGGTCGAGCCCTCAGCATCATTGGATTGTGGGTGATGACTAGACGGAACTACCCATTCAGGTACTGAACATCTTCCTATAAACACCAGAGATGTGGCAGACAAGAGCATGGGTGTGTGGATCTCTGTCTAAGACTCGTCCCTCATTTCAGCCAGCAGGTAGAGGTCCTATGAAAACACGCATCTAGATCAGCTGTCTATATGTGTGTATAGTTCTCAGCAGGAGGAAAAAACAAAGGAAAATATCGCAAGGGCGCTTGGGAGGGTAAACTACCCAGTTGGCCACTTGACAGTGGTGCATTGGCTAGGAATTCAGCAGCGGACTCCTAGAAGGGTGCAGGATGGAGCACCAACCAATATTGGCAGGGCTGGACACCCTGCAACAGACTTTAAATCTGAAAGCACAGGTACTGCAGCAGCAACAACAGCAGGCCACAAGGCACACGGCTATAGAGGAGCACCTGATACAACAGCAGGTAAGGACACAAAGGACTCCCTTGGACATTAAGTTGCCCAAAATGACCAAAGAGGACGACCCAGAAGTGTTCTTAGAAGTATTTGAGAGGGCGGCAATAGCGGCTGGTTTGGAGAAGGCTAGATGGGCAGGACAATTGGGAGTCCTCTTGATCAGACAGGCCCAGGCGGCCTACAGGGCCATGACCTGGCTAGATGCCCAGGATTACAAAAAGTAAAAGGAGAAATATTAAAAAGACTTAACATAATGCCAGAGAGGCACCGCCAAGCATTTAGAGGCAGAAAGAGAAGGGAAGAAAGGGTACCTTGACTTTTGTGGCAAAATTTGACAGACCTCTTAAATAAGTGGCTTAAACCCAAAACAGCTACCAAAGAAGACATATGTGACCAAATACTGTTAGAACAGTTTATAACAGACTTCGAAGAGGGCACCCAGAGATGGGTAAAGTGCCACTGCCCTAAGTCTCCATGTGAAGCCCTACAACTGGCAGAAGACTTCAACATGGCTCAAGGAGAGACCCATCAGGATCGAGGCACATGAGCGAGCTATATGTGGGAGGCAGACTGAAAAGGCGAGAGAGAGGGCAGAGAAACCCAGAAAGGAAGCCCAGCCAGGCCGTTCTGTTTTAATTGCGGTAGGTGGGGCCATATACCTTAAGAGTGTTCCCGAAGCCCATGGGTGACTCCAAGGTCAAGAGAAGTCAAAGTAGAACACACTGACCTTTGAGCAGGATCTAGAGAAGGACATGAAATGGAGATGATGGATTGCAGCATAGAGGCAGCTTAGTAGTGAAAGTACAACCCTTACTGCAGGTGACCGTGTGGGTGGAAGTCCGGTTGGTACAAGCCGTAGTCAATACTGGATGCGCTCAATCCATTGTCCGACCGTCACTGATATCATAGAAACAAACACCAGGGTATGCCGGTGTGAAAATGGTTTGCCTCCACAAACAAAAAGCCTATTAGGAAAGATGATTATTACACTTACAGGTGAAGGGGATTAGCAGAAGGATCCCAATGGGGTTAGAGGAAGAAATTTTATACCCCATGATATTGGGTAGGGACTGGCCAGAAATTTACGAAATAATAGCCTCACTCCGCAGCCCCGAGGACACTAAAGAGGGACTAGTAGGGGCCGATGTAGGAAGAGATGAGGAACTGGATGTAGAAAGTCTTGCCAGTAGCAGTCAATTCCAAGAAGCCCAGGAGAATGATGAGGAACTTTGGGCGTTGCAGGAGGCCAACCAGGGGAAACAAGACCAACAGGTAACACACCCCAATCAAAGTAAGCCAGTGCCACAGTGTGAGGTACATAATGGGTTGATGTATAGGATTAGGAGGGGTAAAGCCGAAGGGGAGGAGGTTGTCCAGTTAATTATACCCAGACCCTGTAGAGTACAACTCCTGCATTTAGCTCATCGGAACCCACTGGGGGGACACCTTGGTAAGACTAAGACTAAAGCCCACCTAGCTAGATGGTGTTTCTGGCCCCATATGTATGAGGAGATAGAAGGATTCTGTCGAGTCTGTGACATATGTCAAAAGGTGAGCAATTATAAACCCCTCAAGGTGCCCTTGCAGCCTACGCCAGTAGTCAGAGAACCCTTCGCCAGAGTTGCCTTAGATATAGTTAGGTCCCTTACCCCGGAGCGCAGCGGGACACCAGTTTATTTTAGTGTTAATAGATTACACCAAAAGTTCCCGGAGGCTATCCCATTGCGAGCCGTGACAGGACCAAGAGTGGCAGAGGAACTCATGAAATGGGTGGCAAGGGACGGTATTCCAAAAGAGATCATTACTGACTAAGGATCCAATTTTATGTCAATAGTGCTGAGTTCAGTGTGTAAAGTTCTGCAGATCCATCATTTAAAGACAGCGGTGTACCATCCACAAACGAACAACCTAGTTGAACACTTTAATGGTACCCTCAAGGGGATGTTGTGTAGATGTGCCCAGCTAGAGCCAAGGAAGTGGAACCTGCTGGTGCCACCTTTGTTGTTTGCAATAAGAGATGCCCCACAAGCATCATTAAGGTATTTGCCGTTCGAGTTAATGTATGGACACTGTCCCAGGAGCTTATTGGATATTGTGAGGGAAGGCTGGGAAATGGACCCAGAGACAGGAAGGGTAGCCTCGGATTATGTGAAAGATTTAAAGGAACGCCTCCAGCTGGGAGAATTTGGGATTGGCCCAAAATAAGCAAAGGGAAAGGTACGATGGGCCGGCCAAAAAGAGGGAGCTAAAAGTGGGGCAAACAGTGTTAGTATTGTTGCCCAGCTCTATAAGCAGGTTTCTCACCTGTTGGCAAGGACCTTTCAAGGTGCTAAGGAGAATGGGGCCAGTAGATTACCAGGCATCCTGTCCTGGACACAGGAGAGAGAGACAGATTTATCACATAAATCTGCTCAAGGAATGGCATGAACCTGAGGGCCTACTGATCTCCCCTGACCCCGAGTTGGAGGAATTTGGGTGCCCAGTGGGGGAAAATCTTAGTAAAGCAGGGGACTTAGAGGGGGTCCCCATGGGGAGTCAACTTGAGGAAGGGCAGCAGGAACAATTATGGAGATTGGTCCAAAAGTTTAAGGATATTTTCACTGATAGCCCAGGGAAAGTGATAGGGATTGAACGTAAAATTGTTACCCAAGAGGGTCATTAGGTGCGGAGAAATGGCAAAGGATCCCATACCGTAGGTATCAACCGATCAAAGAAGAAATAGGAAAGATGTTAGTCCAAGGGATTATCACTCCATCATGTAGCCCATGGTGTAGTCCATTGCTAGCAGTGCCGAAACCCGATGGAACCTTGCGACTATGCATAGATTTTTGCAAGTTAAACGCCCTGACTCAATTCAATGCATTCCCCATGCCGCAAGTAAGCGAGTTAGTGGAACGTATAGGCCAGGCATGGTTCATGTCCATGATAGATCTATCAAAAGGCTACTGGCAGGTGCCCTTGAGAACCGAAGACCAACCCAAGACCGCCTTTGGTACCCCATGGGGTCTTTCTGAATTTAAAAGAATGCCATTTGGACTTAATGGAGTGGCGGCCACCTTTCAGAGACTAATTGATTGGGTGCTTGCTCCGCAACAAGGTTACACATCGACATATATTGATGACATTGTGATATATGCAGAGTCCTGGGAACAACACGTGAAGGCGTTAAGAGCCATCTTAATGGAACTCAGGCTAGCAGGACTAACAGCAAACCCAAAGAAGTGTGCCTTGGGGAAGAGGAAAACTAAATATTTAGGGTTCCTAGTAGGGCAAGGGCGTGTGAGACCTCGGCGGAGGGTTTTCCTGTGGTGACAGATATTTATAACAAAGGATATTAAGAAATAAAATGAAACAAGATGTCCGTAAGAGTTGGTTTGAAAGAGTAAAAAGTATTTTTCCCTTAAAATCAAAGTTCTGCTTTATTTCTAGAACATGTTATTTTTGTATCTGAAATAATTTAAATATCCCTTTAAGTCCACAATATACCAGACTGCTAAAGCTGTCTTTATGATAACTGAAAGTTGTGGGCTCAGATAGAACTTGATGATCTCATAAACATTTCTGTTTCTCAATAGGTGAGGAAGAACTCACTTCTAAGGTATTAATATCTCTGTGATTTACTAATTAAATTGCAACAGTTATCAGTTTTATAAAGATGGGCTAAAAAACAAATGAAGTTATATGATACCAGCTAAACGTATTAGAGCAGGGGGGTCAAAATTTTTTGCCTCAGCAGGTGAGATCCAGACCACAGGGCTCCTCTTGGGTCAGATTCAGACCCACCACCAGTGGTGGGGTGAGCTGAGCAGTGGCAACATTCGTTACTGTAGGTGCTTGAACCAGTGTTCACTCAGGGATCTGCAGGAGTTAATGTCTCCATTGTTCATCCTGGCCCCAAATCTCTTCTCATCTAGGAGCCAGATGACACTTTGCACAGACTATATATTTTACATCCCTGTATAAGAGGATACAGTTGTTCTTGTGATTCCCTTTTGAAATTTTATTTCTCTTTTCTCAATTGTGAGGTTTTATTTCAATCAATGCCCAATTTTTCTTGATTTTGTTTGGCTAAGGGAACATAAAGGAAACTCCTATCATGAGCAGATCTGTCTAGTCTGATGGTGCTAACAGTAGATATTTCTTGTATAATAGTGTCATTAAAGGCATCACCAAGCCAATACAAATTCTTAGCAGAGGACTAAAACAGTGTAGAACATACGAAATTAAGGTATCATGCATTTTTAGCAAAAGGACTATGGAAAATAATATAAGGATTCCTAGGTCATAATCTAAGCAGGATACTGGGATGAGTAACACTGTTCCATGTTATAAACCTTCACAGACTGCAATTTGACCCTCCAGATAAGCTGAATAACATCTTCATAGCCTCTTGTGTTCTCAATCAAACACTGATGTGGGAAGTTTCTGTAGCCAGAGACTGAATGGTCTGAGCAGTTGTTCTTATCTCTGTGAGAAAGGTGAATAGCGCAGAGTATTAAAAGTATCTTTTACACATATGCATTTGCTTATTTTGATAGAGATGTAAGCACAGATCTGGCTGGGAAAATGATTTCCATAATTATGTTGTGCTAAATTGTATTATAATAGTCTATATCTATAGCTATATAAGTGCTTCCCCTGTGTCTTGTTCAGGCTGGCCAAACGAGGATGAGCTACCCATTATTGTCTCACCAGTTCTAATCCAGCTCTCTTACTGATAGTGACTAGTCTTACATGAGGGAAATATCTTGCTGAACTGTAGTATCTAAACAACAACATGTATGAGAAGGAAATACAACCTTCAGGCTTTGATCTCATGGCCAAGTCTGTCCTTTTTCTTCTTGTATTACCATTGTCATCTAAATTAGACTGCAGGTTCCTGAATTAGGGGTCTTCTCTTCCATGTTTCTGTAAAGGGACTGTATATTTATGATGCATTTTAAATCACTACGGGAGGCAAAATATAGACATGTTAGTCTGCTACTCAATCAGTGACTTAATGCTAATTCTGGTCCCCGAGCAATGTCCAAATAAAGGGACTCGTGCAGGGGAGCTATGCAAGGGCTGACAGGAATGGAATCCTACTATATGACAGTAGGGTGTGAAACATGAGCACACCCACCAAAGGCTGTGTAGCAGTGCCACGGTACTTTGAGGTGCCTTGAGATCCTGTCAAGGGTGTTGTGGCTACCATGCAAAGTTAGCATTTTTAGGGGTGCAAACATGATTCACAAGATAAACACAGAGATTTCAAATAGTATTAAAAACACATTACCTCTTGTGAGCTTTCTGAGCTCACCGCAACAGAAAACTGGCTCTTATTTTTTCCATAGTCAAATAACCAGTGAAAACTAAGACGGGTGCCTTGAGTCTAACAAGGCGTACCTTGAACCTAAAAAACTTGAGAATCACTGTTCTATAGGCTAGAGCAACCATGTACCCAAAGCCCATGTTACCACTAACCACACAGGATGTTTAACCATTGGTCTTCATAGTTGCAGATCTACTCTCCTACCATTCTCACATCTTCAGAAGTGCCTAAATGCCAGATGTTCAAAGAG
Source organism: Crocodylus siamensis (assembly GCF_052110815.1). Taxonomy (NCBI): domain Eukaryota; kingdom Metazoa; phylum Chordata; order Crocodylia; family Crocodylidae; genus Crocodylus; species Crocodylus siamensis. The sequence continues at coordinate 211,350,881 of NC_143397.1, forward strand.
CCTAATGGCAAAGATAGACACCTAACTGCTGGTTACAAAACTGCCTGATCAGGTTAGGCATCCAAGCCCTATTAACTTATCAATGGCAGTTAGGTTTATAACCTGCTTAAATGATTCTGAATATTCTGCCTACCTTTTTACATACTTGAATACAGATAATATATCTCTAAAGTCACCTAGCAGCCCTACATCCACAAAAGTGACTCAAGAATTCAAGTCCCTTAGTTTTTCAGTGCTCTGAAAAATCAACACTTTTTGTCTCTCTGCCTTACTCCAAATTCCTTGTCTTGACACTTCTTATGCTTGGAACAGCCTCTTAAGTAGTGTATCAAATTCAATTTTATCTTGCACTGAACTGTGGAAAAATTGCTTATTTTGTGAAGCATTTGCTTTTTCTGTGTTTGAACCGTTCTGTCTGAAAGAGTCTTTAAGGCAGATTTCTAATTCATCATGTAGTGTTCTTAACTTCCTGTAAAATATGTTTTGACATTTATCCTACTAATCTGTTTTCTACTGGGGATATTTCTATTTTCAAAAATATGCACAATCTTCACTAATTCTTAGACATACAAATAACCTAATGGAAAGTACCTTTGTCCAAAAGAAAAATGATGTAGAACCTGTGTGCAATGTCTTTTCTATGGTATCTTTTTAATCCCTTTTTATACTGTTAATAATTCCATCATATAAAAACAGTAGGGCAGTTGACAGTAAGAAGTAATACATTTAAAGCAGGATGGAACACTTTTCAACATGAGGACCAATCAAGCTATAGAACTTTCTTTCAGAGAACATGACTGAGCCAAATATTTTGGGAAGATTTTTTTCCCAGGGGCTTATAGATAAGCATACCATGCATCTGCTGTCAGTGTCTGCGATTAAAAATGTTTGGGTTTTTGTATTAAGATTTGTAAGTACAGGCTTCCCTCGTTTTATGCTGTACTTGCATTCCTGGAAAATGGCACATACATCAAATTCACATAAAGCGAACCCACTTTGCAGTGTAACAAATAGGTTTCCATAGCCATGAGGGAGGGAGGGAGGGAGGGAATGAGGCTGAGACTAGAGAAGGTGCAGAGGGAGAAGTGCTGCTCCTGGTGCTGCACAAGGCAGCAAAGCAGAGGGAACAGAGCAGTACTCACCCCAGCCCTGGCTGCAGTGGCCCTGGGAGTGGCTGGCACCAGCTGCCTGCAGCCTCTGGGCTGCATGGTGCTTCACTTGTCCCCACTCACCTGGGGTGTCCCATGCCCTGGTGCAAGCAGCTGGTGTCAGCTGCTCCCAGGGCCACTTCAGCCGGGCCATGGCCCGTTCCCCTCCTCACCACAGACTTACCTGATTGGATGGAGGGGCATCTACACTGATCGCATAAAAGTGAATTTATCTTGCATATAATGAATTATGGGTCTAAATATGCTCATTGCATAAAAGCGAATTCTCCTATAAAGAACCCACATACATGGACAGAAACCTGTACTAATAAAAAGCATCTGCCAGATAGCACTAGACATCAATTAAATACAACATCGGCTAAAGCATATTTCAAATGCAAATTTACAAGCCAGTATACTTAGCACAGCTTCCCAAAGACATGCACCATACATGTAAACCAGCTCAATAAACACTCCCACAGGACAGCATTCTTCCTCTGCTGCTTCCCTTCCAAATACCTGAGACAAAGGAGTTACTAGATGCCCTTAAGGTCAACGGATTTGGGCTGTTTTGTACCATAAGAAGTAAGGAAATTAGGGTCCCCTTGGAGAAAGCTCCATCCCATTTAAGCTGAATTAGACTCCAAACCCAGGTGTCTCTGTGAATGACAACTGTGCTGCATGGAGAAAGAGGGGCCTCCCAGGTAGACAGATTTGAAGACCATTTAGCTATAGCTCTATTGATAAAAACTATTAAAATTGTTACTTGAAGCCAGTGAACAATCAGGGGAGATTACAGAGTGCTAATATGAAGTAATGGATAAATAAAGGGTGCTGCACCAGTACAAGCTTCCAGACAAAGTCATACATAGAGCTGGATGCACTCACGTCAGCAGTCCCTCAATATGAGAATGGCAATCTTCCAGTAAATAAGGAAATTACCATCAGGGATCCTGGTTTTCTCTGATTAAAAAAAATCCCCAATATTCAGATTTAAAAAAGTAATCCAAAATCCACATTTTTGTGTGATCAAAATGAAACACCACTATATATGTGTGTGTGTGTGTGTGTGTGTGTATATATATATAAAAAAATGTGTGTGTGTATATGTATGTGGATATATATATATATCCACACACACATTTTAATCACAGAAAAATGTGACTTTGGGTTACTTTTTTAATGCAAAAATTTGGGATTTTTTTATCAGAGAAAACCAGGATCCCTGGTTATCAGTGAGTCTGTAGGTGACCGACAAGGTTGATCTAAGATCTGCATGTTCGGCTGCAGACATGGCAAACAGTTCTGGCAGGAAGGAGTAGATCCTGGTGATGTTGGGTCATTGCTTTTTCCTTTGCCTCTCATCTATCTGCCTCCATAGTGAGAGATGGATGCTTTGTTGTTTCTCATGGTGCCACTGGGGACAATTCAGTTTTCGAGTCTCCCAGGTACTAATGTTGATATTACATTTCTTTGGATTGGCTTTCCTCTAGAGCAGTGACCGCTGGTGAGTTAAAAGTACAGGACCTGTTTTGGGAGCCAGTTGTTAGGCAACATTAGGACATATGCTATCCAATAAAGCTGCTGCTGTGTAAGCATGGCTTCAATGCTGGTGGTGTCTTCTTGAGCAAGAGTGCTGGAGTTGGTCCACCTGTCCTTCTAATTGATTTGGAGGATTTGTCAAAGAGCTGCTGGTGGTAACATTCCAAGGCTTTCAGGTGTTTCTGATATACTGTCCAAATATCACAGCTAGATCACAGGGCAAGAATGAAAACAGCCTGGTAGATGAGAAGTTGTTTTCAGTCCTGATGTCATGATCATCCAGAGACATGATTTCAAAGATGTCTAAAGGCAGCCCTGGCAGATTTTATGTAGTCTGACTATTGTCATCTGTTTATTTTTAAGAAAGTAGTGGAAATATTGGGATCACCCTCTAATTGAAATACGTGGAGCAGCTGCTGGATGGTTTGGGGTGGGTTGGGAAAATATCATGAAGTTGGCAGTGGGTCTAGACACTTCATATGCTTCACAGAAGCTACCAAGAGTGCCCTGGAGCACTTCAATTGAGTGGGCACATGCAATGCAATTATCAGCATACTGAAGATCAGTAATGGAGGTATTGGTTATTTTGGATTTGGAATGCAACTTTATGTTGAAGAAATTGTTGTCCATGCAATCCTGGATGCTGTCTCCAAGTGGAGAAATAGCTGCAATACATATGGAAAACAGTGTTGGTGCAATCACACATCCTTGTTTGACTCTGGTTCTAATAACGAAGAGGTCTGTTTCTGAGCCATTGCTTAAGATAATTGCTGTCATGTAATTGTGAAGAAGTCTGATGATAGTAACAAATTTTGGTGGGCATCTAAATTCATTAGGATAGACCATAGAGCCTCTCTGCTGATTGAATCAAAGGCCTTAGCCAGGTCAATGACGGTCATGTAAAGATCTCTATGTTGTTCATGGCACCTCTCCTGCAGCTATCTTGCAGTAATGTGTATATCAACTGCACCTCAGAGTGGCCTGAAATTACATTGGGAGTTGAGTAGAGGCTCCTCAGCAAGGAAAGTGAGTCTGTTGAAAAGAATGAGTGCTGGCTGCACTACTCACCTTCAAAAGCCTTGCTCATAGCCACTTCTAATCACACTCTTAATTGCAAAACCAATTTAAAGTCAGCAAATGGAACCCTCCATCACCCTTGGTTGTTGCCTCTGCCTTCCTGGATCACCCCTGCGAGATCTGGACACATTTAGCCAGTTAGCCCTCAGTTGTGCCCCGTTTCACTACCATACGAGAAGAGGGGGATGTGTTACTTTCACAGACCAAGCAGTGAGGTTCATTCCCTGAATGGTGGCTGCAGTTCAGGCTCTGGGTGTCCAGGATGCACTAGCAAGGATACTCAGAGCTTTAGGCACACAGCTCTGCTTATTGAACTAGGAATGAACTGATCCAAATCAAACCTGCAAATGCATCTAGTCTGACAGCCAGGAATTTTGGTCTGTGGGGTGTTGACAACTGGCTGGTGCCCGGGAGGGGTTTGCAGCTTAACCACAATCCTCCTCCTCGGAAGCAGTGCTGTGGCTGCGGGACTCTGCACTTGAGCGTGCACCGGCGAGCCCTGCCGAGCGGCTGTGCTGGGACCGATTTCACACCCAGATTTGTGCTGGGAGTAGGGAGCAATGCATCTCCTTTAGTTTGTTTCTCTCTGGGGTCTCCTGGCAGAGCAGCCTGACTTGCCAGGACCCACCTCCCGTATCCACAACCCTCCACACGGTAAAGCACAGGAACATGAGGGGAAGCAGCCCCGCCGCCGGGCGAGCGTGGACTATCCGCCCCCGGCACAGGCTGCAGCTCGCTTGAACCCGCGCGCGGAGACGCCCTGGCGGCGACACCTGCGCCCATTTGAAGCGGGCGGGCTCGGGACCCGCCCCCACCCCCGCCCGGCCCCACCGCGGAGCTACAAAAGGGCGGGTGCGGGGGCTGGGGCAGTGTTGTGCCTGAGAGGGTCATCACCGCCCGAGGCTATGGCACAGCAGCCCTTCCCCTGGGGCTACGAGAGCCACAACGGTGAGCGCGGCTGGGGGCGGCAAAGTGCAGGGGGGGGCGCGGGGCGCTGCCGCGGGCGCTGACCGCCCCGTCCCGCCCCACAGGCCCGGCGCGCTGGCACGAGCAGTACCCGGTGGCCCGCGGCGAGCGGCAGTCCCCGGTGGAGATCCGCAGCGAGGAGGCGCAGCACGACCCCACGCTGCCGCCCTGGTTCGCCAGCTACGACCCGGGCGCGGCCAAGAGCATCCTCAACAACGGCCGCACCTGCCGCGTGGTCTTCGACGACACCTTCGACCGCTCAGGTCGGCCGGGGCCGGGGCATGAACCGCCGGGTATCGGTGCGGGGAGAGGGGCTGGGAGGGCGCAGGCCCGTGCTACACGCGCCACATCCATCCCACAATGCACTGGGCCCTTGCGCCGACAAGTGGAGGGGCCACGTCCTTTGCACATGGCGACCTAGCAAGTGGTGCAGGGCGCTGGCAGCACCCACCTTTGCCCTGTAGGCATCACTGGGCCAGGGTGACCCCAGCTGTAAGAGCCAGCCTGCTGCGGAGTGGGGCTCTAGTTCTTTCTGTCCAAAAAATACTTACCTGGCAGGGGAAATGCCATGAATCTGGGTCCAAGAAGGCAGTCTTCCTTAAGCACCTGGGGATAACTTCGTTTGGCATGGTTTAATACCTGCTGAGGTGTTTAGGCTTAATGCCCACTTCATGGAAATGAGAAGCTTCTGCCTAGCTTGTTCCTTGGGTCGTATGGCTGAGGGCAGGAGACATTTGGGGGGCATCCAAACCCCAAGCTTGGCCCTCCAAAAGACTCTGGAAATATCTGAAGACTCTGGTAGGGCCACTTACAGTTCAGGACTGACTTACAGATTTGGACTCAATTTGACTTGGAACACAAAACATTTCTCCTTTTTTTGTTTTTTTAAGTTAGTGCTGGAAACTGACCACTCCATAGCTGATCTGTATCCAACTTGAATCTGAATGTGTAGAAGGGCCCATATGGCACCCACACCCTGCTTTCTTATGCTTGAAGGCCACACTTTTCAGGCTTTGTAGGAGACAAGTGACTCAGCTAAAAGATCTCGTAGCGCGGCCAAGAGCATCCTCAACGGCCGCACCTGCCGCGTGGTCTTCGACACCTTTGACCACTCAGGTCAGCTGGGGTATGAATCGCCAGGTATTGGTGCCTTTATGGGAAGGCCTTTATGGGGGCAAAGCTTTGCTCATTCCTGCAAATGGGAATCCAACCTGTCTCATGCAAATGGGCCATGGAGCAGTGTCATTAGTCCTCACCCAAGTCTCCCTGGGACCTCTTCAGGTAAACAGCCTAAGGCAGCTCTGTGCAGAGGTACATGAGTGAATTGCTTAGCTGCCTTGCCATATGACTGTTGATTTTTATTGTCTTTTGGCTTGGAAGCTGGCACATGCTGCGGTAACTTGGGTGCCTCCTAATGTCACTGCCTTAAACTTTCTGCATACTTTCCAGTTCAGAACGGTTTCCTCTTTCCTCTCCTCCTAGCTTTTAGCTCTGTCCTGGCCAGCTTGTCTGGCTCCAAGCCATATGTAAAAGACTTGCATCAAGTTGGAATCACTTGCTGCTTTTTTTTTCCTTGGTGGAAGTCTGGCAGCAGCAGTAGCATTGGTAGATCACTTAAGCTAGCTGCTAGAAAACCTCTTTTGTCCAAGTTCACTAGCAGAACTTATTTGTCTGATAGTTCAACAGCAGAGAGAAGCTTTAAAATATGGTGAAGCTTTACATTGCTTTTGCTGAAACAGCCCAACATCTCCCCTCCTAGATCTTGTAGGTTACAAGCAGGATAGAAAACTGAAATAAGCTAGTCAGTGGGCTTAATTAAGACTGGACAATTATTTCCACATTCAGTTGGATCATTTCCAGCGTAGTTATGATATCCTACTGGAGCTAATTTTTTTAAGTTCTTCAATTCCTTGCTTTAGTTCATCTCTAATAGAAATTTTCTATTTGGATGTTGCTTCACTTCCACCACTGCAAAGAAAAGCCTAGTTTGTGGCAATCAGATTGCTGATTGATCGGATTGCTGTGTATTGATGTCTTTCTATTACAGATTGGGGGTGGCAGAGCCTGGATTCTCGATCAGTGCAGGTATTTTGTAATCCTCACTAGCAAAAGTTCCACCTCCACATGCAAGTTATCAGTCGGTTTTTTTTTTTTTGTTTCCTTTTTTTTTTTTAAGGAAACTCTGGGTGCTACTTGTTGTATCCTTGTTGTTTAATTCCTTCTTGCTGCTTGAGTTTCATGGTTGGCTGGTTGGTAGGGTCAGAAGGGACCTGAGCAGATCATCAAGTCCGACCCCCTGCCATGGCAGGAAAGGATGCTGTGCTCAAATGACCCTGGCTAGGTGATTTGTCTAGCCTTCCTTTTGAAGACCCCCAAGGTAGGGGTGAGCAACACTTCGCTTGGAAGTTAATTCCAGCTCCTAGCCGCCCTGACCATGAAGTAGCACCTCCTTCAGTGAGCACCTTTTATTTGCTCCTTGGTTCAGCAGGTAGACTGTTCTCCTTGGAAGCTGGAACTCATGCCTGACAACAGTGTAACTGCTTGATCTGAGCAGCTAGCAAAAATGTGAGGCTTCCTTAATTGTTAAAAAAAATTGATAATCAGATCTTCAATGTAATTCTGTTTGTTCACAAGCATGTGCAAGGTCCTACTTTTTTTTTTTAAAGCAACATGGGGGTTTGAAGAGACCTCAGAGGTCATCTGGCTCAACCCCCTGCTAAAATATCCTTGACCAGTGCATATCCAACCTCTGAAGAAAATGTCTCAACCTTTCTTGAACAAAGAAGGAATTGACAAATGTGAAACTTCTTTAAATCTCAAAGCAAGTTAAAAGCAGTACTTTTTTCTTTGGGACCATATTACATGGCTTGTTCAGGCTTTCTTCTCCATCTTACTGCTTCTCTGAGACAGTACAATATTGAGTCAAAGACCATTCTTCCAGAGCATTCAAATACTTGAACAGTCACCTGTTTCATGTTTGGAGATCTAATTTTTGCCTACATACTTCCATAAAAGAGCTTTATGGAAAGGTACAACTCTATTACATGTAGAGCAATACCCAGCAGCTTCCAACTTTATAACCATATCCAAAAAGTATAAAGGAAAACGGCTCTCTAGATGGTACTAATCTTGCAGTCCTTATTAGGCAAGACTTGATGTAGAGCCTGCCCCTCCCCCTGGTAGAATTTACCACAAATATTTTAGGTGTAAATGCATAAAGGAAACCTCAAATACCAAAGGAAAGAGCTGATAAACTTCATTTGAGATTTGTTAAAGAAACTTTGTACTATCAGTATTGCTAGTCTAATCACCCAAAAACCTTGTTTGGAACTGCACACATTGTTGAGTATGTAATGTCTCTTAAGGACTGTGCGTGCAGACAGTCTTACCTTTAAGAGACTTTACATACTTATTTTATATTTGAGAGAGCCCAGTACTAGAGGCTTTTAGCTTCAGTTTCCTTTTTTATGGCTGAAATTTTGCAGTAATACTGTGGGCTGTTTAAGCTTGAAATTTAATGACCAAACTCTCCTGAAACTACTTAATTATCTTTTTAAACAGGAAAAAATGGAAAATGTTGCAGCACTGTTCTGATTAAATACTTCATAGCTTCCACACTTTCAAAGCTGTTTTATTTTTGTGCACAGTTATACATATAGACTGGCAACAGCAGTTGGCCTTTCAATACTTTTATCATGCTAAGAATTTTCAAGACTGAAGGAATTTTTTGATTCGCTTCCCCTTTTTTTTTTTTTTTTTTAATTTAAATGTTTACTTCCTAGATACTGTTTGCTTTGCTTACCATTTGCTTGCTAATATGTTGCATGTCTTTCTTCCCCCCCCCCCCCCCCAAACCCCCTTGGGATTATTTTTGGTGGCATTTACACTGGCATTCTATTCTTGATAAGCTACTTCATTAAAGAAATGTAGCTGCAGTATGTTGAAAGACCTCACTAACTACTGCTTACCATGCCAACTATCTTTATTTCCTTGGGCTCCTACTTTGCTGTATCCACCTGGTGCTGTCTCTTCTCTCCTAAACTATTTAGGATAGTGTCCATCTCTGTTTTGTACAGTGCCTAATAAAGGGACTCATGTCTGTCTGCAGTCCTTGGACGCTAGCATCAGACCTGTTGTTTAACAGTATGCGTGGTCAGCCATAGAGTGAAAAAGCTTTTGCAATAGTGCAGTTTTGACCAGGTGTTCAAGTTATTTATTTATTGGGGAAAAAAATCAGCAACTGAAAGCTCAAAAGGCAGAGTATTCTATGCCTACTGCTCTGTTTGACTTATCAAATCTGTTTGCAATGCAGATTTGGCTTTAATTTCCCCCCCAGTGTAATAACAAAACCCCTGGGACAAGCCCCAATATTCTGCCTCTTAGTTGTTTGCTTGGGTTTTTTTGTTTGTTTTGGTTTTTTTCCCTTTTCTACTGTCATGGGTGTCCACTGTTTTGTGTCCCCTTTCTTCCCCCCCTCCCCCCCCCTTTTTAAGTTGGGGCAAGATTTTATGTAGTCATTCTTTTTGTAAAAATTAACACTTGCATTGATGGCACAAAATATACATGTTAACCAACTTTGTCACAAGTGAGCACTATAGCTTGTAAGCTATAGTAACAATAATATTTGCATTGCATTTGAACAATTGTGACCATATTCATATTTATGGCCCTTTCCAGCCACACACAACTAGTATGTGATGGAAAGATTTAAAGACCATGCAATATATTGCAAACAATATGCAAAAAGTATGTTTCTTGCACCTTTTTTAGTGCGCAACTTGTTTTGTCCCATCAAATGTTAAAAATATTTTTGGCAATGAACTTTTAAATAAAAACAAATAATAAAAAAAACCAAACACCTCAGCTGTTTGGAGAGTTGCTCAGTAGGTTTTTGGACAAAGATGCACCCCCCCCAGATATCCCAAATGCAAATTTGCCTACCAGTTGTACTTACCAGTTGTACTTCCCACCCTTCTGCCATTGACGTCCTGATGGCTACAGGATAGGAGTTTGAGGATTCACAGTTCAGACGCATTCCCTGCAAGTTGTCTTCAGTTGCCTCACCGAAGCACTCATTGGCAACTTGTTTATTTTTGGAAGTAGCCTGTACAAAAGCTATTTGTATTAAAATTCTGCTATTAAATGCTTAGGCCAGCACTTCCTCTGACATGCAGGTTTACCAACTTGTGATGAACAAGTGGACATGCTGGGTTCTGTGGCCTTGAAAATAGTAAAGAATAATTAAGTTTCAGCCCTGATAGGTTTGCTTTTGCAGTTAACCTAAATTTAAACACAGGATCTTATTTTAATCTAATCTCCCTCAAACTTTTTACTCTGTTACCAACCCTGCCCCCCGCTATTAAAAAAAACAAAAACAAAACTTGCATTAACAAACCAGTACAGTGTTGTCCCCATAGTATACAGGGAGGCAGCTAGAAAACTCTTTTAAGTAACTTTCCAACTTTTGCTATTGATTGCTCTTGCAAGTAAATGAACAAGATGCCTAAATAGCATTGAAGATCTGGGTCTTAACCTCTGTCTCAACTTCCCTGCGTGTAAATATGAAATGGCGATATGTTGATAGCTCCCGATGAAAGACTTTCTAAAACTGAAAATTTATTTGTGATGATTTATTTATGTATTACAAAAGTCAGTAAGAGTTATGAGAATTGCACAGCTGAAACCAGCACAATGTTTGCTTATGTACCCCAATGACTAGGATGTATGCCAACTAGTAAGCCTTCCCTCTGTAGTTAGCACATCCTTTAATCCCTAGGTAATCTAGTATGCATGATATCAAGTGTTAATTGAGACCAACAGTGTTTAGGCACAGGAGGATTTAAGAATTGTATCAATGTTAACTTTGAACTTACAAGCTATTGTTGGAGGTCAAAACTTTTATTCCAAGTCTTTTGGGGCCGCAGTCATGGAGCGTGTTTATCGGCTTTCTGTCTCAGGAGGGATGGGTATTAGTCTTGCTTTCAGTCATGAATGAGCATGAATTTGGAGTTTATCCAGTACTGGGCCCCTTTTTGAGCAGATACCAAACTTACAACACAGCATGCCTGTTAGTACACCCCAATACCAACTTAAAGTAACAAATCTAAAGAAGCTTAGTCCCTTCCCAAACTCATTTCTCAGAGGTTTTTTTTTTCTTTGAACCTTTCTTGAAGACAAGAAAACTACATTTACACTATGAATTATGCAAAATTCTGCTGAAAACTTTGGAAATGTGCTTGGGCAGTTGTTAGGTGGGATGACTTGAAACGGGTCTCATTTTAGTTGTTTGGATTTTTGGGGGGGGTTGTTTTGTGTTGTTTTTTCTTTTTCAGAATTAATCAAGTGACAAACTGTAACCTCATAACTATATATTTTCCCATTATTTTATTGGAAAATAACTGCCAATCAGGATTGTACATCACTCCCTTCCAGGTCCGTAGAATGCCTGCAGACTCAAGACTGGAGGCTGCTCTAAGCTCTTTTGAGTCCTTGGTTTCTGAGGGCTTCAGAGTAGCTGCCAGGAATGAGCCTGGAATAGCTTTGCTAGTGAACGTCTGGGGCTTGTGTGTGTCAGTGGACTTGGTAGGTGGGATGTACCCAGCTCTACCCTTTCTGGCACCAGCTGCTACAGTGGTCTACATTTCAATAAGTACCTCTTCCATGTTCCGTCCCTTTCATGGACCTGTACTCTGAAGACTATTTTTGTATATCATCCAGTGACTCTCATATAAAATGCATAAATAGCCTTCAGAGCAAGGCCTGGAACCAAGTCTCCCTTTTCTATATAAGTGCTCAGATTGCTAATCTAGCATTTCTCTCTCACTACTGTTTGAGATTCATTGGACTGCAGAATTCTTATTGCACGTTAGAACAGTTTCAACTGGAGGGTGGAAACTGTCTGCTTTGTTCCATGCATGTCACCTATGCTGGTGGGGAGAGCAGTCCCCTGACAGTAGGATAAAGTGGGTTTTAATTGCCTAAAGGTGAGGAGAGAATTGCTCCAACTGCTGTGTAACAGTATGCTGACAGCACCACCACTATCTCTTTTAAAAAGAGAAGTTAGCCAGGCTTCCCTTTAGGAATACATTACAGAATGAGCTGTGGGAAAGGGTTCTGGGTGCTAGCCTTGGTATAATAGCAGCCTGGGGCTGGTGCTCACTCCCTATCAGTGGGCTGTATCTGGCCTCTATGCCTGATCCAGCATGTGGGGTGGGGCATGATCCAGCTGTATGTTTTGGGGAGAGGGTCAGGCAGCAGCCCAGCCTGGCTCTAATCTGGGCCTTTGAGGGGGAAGGGTCATGGGCTGAGCCCACAAGGGGGAAAGGAGTATGGCCAAGCCCAATTCTGCTGGGGGAGGGGAAGAGGTGTGGCCTGGCCCTGTGTGGCAGCGAGACAGGAAAGCAAAGCAGTGACAACTAAGCTGCTACCTGTCACCAAGTTTCCTGACCCTTGGGGAGCTCTGCAAGATTGGATGCCATGCTGTACAGTCTTTGTGTCAGAGTTTGAGCACATCTGATCTAAGGTATGGGACTGAGCTCCTGAGGGATGGGATTTAAGGCGCCCCAGCCCCTGCAAAGTATTTTTTTTTGGGCAGGTTCCTGCCTCCCTGTGCTGGCTGTTGTGAATCTGAGACAGTACCTCTTTCCCAGGCACTCTACAGGGATTTTTAGGTGACTAGTTTAGGACTGGAATCTCCTGCCGTGGCCAGGTACTTAAAAGGTAGGTGTGGCAACATTCAACAGTGCCATGTCTTGGTGGCTTTGGCCTTTAAGCTGCAAGCCCTAACCCAAAACAAAATAAATATCCCTGTTTATGAACTGTGTTTTTAAGCCATATTTTCCTACCTGAACTTGGTCTTTGAATACTTGTTCTGGACTCTTTATAGTTGATCCTTGGGAGTTCATTACCCCACAACCTAGGAAACCCATCTTGTAAGAACATAAATCTTAAAACTGATGATAGCCTGAAAGAGATGCATTTAGCCGTTAGAGTTACTGCTTATATTGTCATGACATGGACTTTTTGGTGGTTTCTGATTTATGCCATGCTGCCAACAAAATGGAAAAATCCTTTCCTCTTTTTGGGAGGATTAGAATTCTGTTTATGGATTACAGGTGCTCTTAGTTTTTTGTTGTTTTTTTTTCTTAGTACCTCATTAAAAATAATTTTAGAGAAGTTATCCTCTTTTGGATGAGAAGTATTTTGGCATGAGGCTAGACAGGTTTCCCTTGTGCCAGATGCTTTTTAAAAAATGGTGATGGCAGAGGTGTAAAACAGGATTTCTTGCCTTGATGGATACTACTGGCATTGCTTACAAATAGCCTGCAGTATCACATGTCTGAGAGGACACACACACAGAAACAGACTTCTTTCCATACCCCTTCTGGCTCTGCCCAGATCCAAACATGTAATTCTTACCTATAATGTTGCCAGGCCCACCTGTGAGATGGTGGATATTTTTTTTATAATGGAATTGTTAAGGAGTGCTTATTGACACACTTGCTTATTGTTCTCGTAAGGCTTGGGCCCTTTCAGACAAAGGTGTGTAACCACTATGCAGTAGAGCTTCTTATAAAAAGTCTGATGTTGATATTCTCAATTGCAGTGCTGAGAGGTGGGCCAGTCCAAGGAGCCTACAGGCTACGCCAACTTCATTTTCACTGGGGTTCTTCTGATGATCATGGCTCAGAGCATATTATTGATGGAGTGAAACATGCAGCAGAGGTAGGATCTTTTTATTTTCCTCTACTTCTCCCCACCCCATCCCTCATTAACCAATGGACCTAACTGAAGTTTTGATAGTGGCATGCAGCTGGGAAAAATGAATAATTTTAATCTCAGAAGTATTTTATTTCTGTTTGTTGAATGACTGTCTAATAGTTGTTTAATGAAACCTGTTACTTCTGTGTATATCAAATGTAAATCATTTGTCCCCAGATATGTTTGTACAAACAAAATGCAACAATAGCAATATCACAACTTCTTTAAATGCACCCTAGCCTGAAAAATCATCAATGCTTCAAGATTTTGCTCACTGTTTTTTTTAGAAAACACAGTTGTTATCAGTGTTCCTTTTTTTTTTTTTTTTCCAGATGTGTAAAATGATCTACTTATATTGGTTTAACTGGCTATTAGAATCCTTCAGATTTGCCATTTCAAGAAATGGTTTGTTTTAATATGAATGTGCCAAAGTACTCTAGGGCCAAACTCCTTGAATTAATTGGGTTTGATTCAATGTTTGTATGGTTAAGTTACCAGTTAATTGGCATTGGAACACATTCCATTTTCTTTCTTTATCTGCTGGTAGAACAGTTTGGGCCTTGTGCTTCCCTGTCATGGAAATACTACTTTTATTTTACTTTGTATGAAGGGTATGTAGTGGTATGTCAGTGTTCTGACTTTGCAACCACAAAGGCAGAACTATCTGCCTCTCTCATGCAAAGAAAATGTTGGACAGAATGTATTTCATCATGGACTAGCCCAAAATCGTGTGAATGGTGCTATGAGTGACTTTTTTTCCTTTGTGGATTCCATGCTTAGTAGCATCAGCCATGTGTGCATGCACATGTACCCCTTCTTATTTGTAAGTGGAGGATGTGGATTGCTTTTGGTTTCTACCAAGCAAAGGCTTAGCTAGTGTGGAATTTGAGACTGTGGACAGCACCCAGAATAGCTCCTTAAGCTTCCACTTAAATTTTTAAGCACTGGAATAGTTAAGTGTCTGGCCCCAAGATGGCAATCCAAATAGGCTGTATTGGGTGCCTAGGCTCTCAGTGTTAGCAAAGGGAAGTGGTTCATAATCTTTCTTAAGGGTAGATGTCTGAACATCTCTAAAGGTAACTGATTGCACCTAGAAATGGGCAACACTAAGCACAGAAATGTCTGCTTAGCCATGCTTCTCCAGAGTTTAGGAATCTGGCCACGGGGTGCATGTTAAGCACATAACTTGACTTTGAGTCAGTCCTTTGTATAAATGGATGCAAATCTACACTTTTTTTTTTTCTCACTTCCTGGGAGAGTGCTCTAGCCACAGGGTTACACAGTTGGCTAGCTGAGAACCCCATTCTGACCAAGAAATTGAGCCAGTGCATTGACAAGAATGCAAGAGTCCTAGAAGAACAAGCAGTATGGGGCCCAATGATTAGGACACTCCTCTGGGAAGAGGGAATCTTGGATCCCTGTGCTGTTTTGTCATTTTCATTAGAAAGTCAGAACTAGAAATAAACACTAGTGAAATATTCTATTCATCAGGGTGTCACACTCCTCAGGCCCTATGCACTGAATGAATAGCATGGGCTAATTGGGGACTGTAGACCTGCATGCTAGATTATGCATATGTAGCATCTTCCTTGGAAGAGCAGCACGTGACCTGGACTGGCCCTGCATGCTGCACATGGGGCCAGTACAGCACAGGCCTTGTGCAGCATGCAGGCTTATTCAGAGACCTACACGTAGTGCCTCAGGTCAGATAATAATAAAGTTCTTCAGGCCATATCTTTGACACCCTGTTACATATTTTGACATTCCAGAGTGGTGGTGGTGGTTTTCTCAGCTATACAAAGAGAAGTGGGTCTAGAGTGCCTCTAGAAGAAGAAATAAAAATGTATTGAAAGATGTCCTGAAAGTAAAATAGTGATTTATTTTATTGAATTTTTATTTATTTTTATTTTTGGAGCTCTGTTTTTCTACTGCTTCATTGTAGGGAGGTGAATAAAGAGCTGCACCACAGTAATTTTATAAAGCACCCCTTAATCAGGAGGCTTTTGCTGAAAAATTCAACCCTGAAAATCTGGTTGAGACTAAATGCATCAATGGGTAATTCCAACAGTGCATGATGCATGTATAACATTCTTTTTACATTATCTGACTGACTTGAAGCAAGCTTTCTGTTTTGCCAATCTCCATGTTTTTGAATGCAGCCAAATGACTGACAAATAGTTGCATGAAGCACAAGGAGGAATTGTAGAAGGGATAGGATATACTTTTATATATGTTTATGCCAAGTCCTGCACTCTCCATATATTCAAATTTCAGTCAAATGCTTGAGGAAAGCAGGATCGTCATTGACAGCATTAATAAAATTCAGCTTCCTTTTGGTCCTCAGCTTCACATGGTGCACTGGAATCCAAAACATGGTAACTTTGCTGGAGCTTTGAAACAACGTGATGGAGTAGCTGTGGTTGGCATTTTTCTGCAAGTAAGTTTTATTCTTGGTAGTATTATACTTTGCTTTTATTATTTTGCAAATGTAGGGAAAATTGTATGTTGCATCACATTGGGAAGACATTTAGAATGGTGCATAGACTGAGGGTTTTTATGAGGTTTGGGCTTATTTTATAACTTAACGCACATACGCCCTTAGCACTTTGAGCCTAATCCCCGGCTCTCTTTTAACAGGCTTGAACAAGTCATACATGCTGCATTGGCACCATAGACGTTGGCTTGTGATATGAACTGAGGGAGCACTTCCTCCTGCTTAAGTGCAGCGTCAATGATGCATCTGCCCAGGAGCAGTCAGCTTTGCTTTGTTACTTGCTGACTGACTTGTATGTCAGGAAGCTGCCTTAAACTTCCCTGGAGGCTAAAACTTGCCAATAAGCAGCATGCAACACTGTCCACACCTTTTGCATGGACACTTTTGATAGAACTGATGGATGTATGCTATTCATGGTGAGAGGCTATTGACCCCAGAAGGGTCACTCTTTCCACCGTTCATGGCAGCTTATCCCATAGCCACCAGTATTCACGTAGCTTCTTATCATTTTTTTTTTATTTTTTTTTAACTCTTCCTTGATAGGATAGGCAGTGCTTTTATCATTAATATCAATTAATTAGGCCTCATCTTTAAACTTTTATATTGGGGATCATCATCAAAACCTTCTCGTTGTTGACATAAAAGGTTCTGTTCAAGCCATTGTAGAGATGGGTTTTGGATTTGACCCAAGTTCAAACTTCTCCCAATCTGAAACTTGATCCAAGGTTTAGTTCATGTAGTCCTTTATGTTAATAGACAAACAGCAAAACTGTATTTGATTGTCTAATATCAATAAGATATTGGAGGAATTTGGTAAGCAGTTTGGTGCAAGTCCATCAGAATAAGAAAACTTCTATAGTTGATTTTATTAACTTTCCTTTCTTATGTTTTTTTGTGCCCTTCTAATAAGAACAAGGTATCAAGAGTGTTGGCTGTTTTAAATGGCGTCTGATCTTATTTCATCTGCTAAAGCTTCTGGAAAAAGCACCTTAAGTGTCGCACTTCAGCAGCCTACTTGCTGAGATACTTTTGAATATTGACCTGCCAAATTCTGGTGCGTTTGGGAGAAGAAACCTAGGGCGCTATAGTCTTTTCTTTTGCCAAGCTTCATTGGTTCCTTTTATATAAGGATTGTAAGAGGAAGGTTTGGATGAACTGGCTTCATAAACATACAAAAAGGGCTATGTGATATGAGTGCCTGTAATAGCACAGTACTGGAGTTGATGACCCTGGAGGTCTTATTTATGCTATGACAGTGCACTATTTCATCTTGCTTTTCTAGACACTGCTGCCCAAGCCTTCCTGTGAATTGTTATCCTTCTGAAACACAGAATCCCATGGTTATAGTATTTATTTGCTCTTTGTCATTATCCACTTATTTGGGGGGGGGGGAAATGTCCTTGAACCATTGTTGGCCTCCCAAAATGCCATGGCAGAATCAAATAATTAAGGATAGGATCCTGCCAGATGGACTGCCAAGAGTTGGGCACCCAAGGCTTTCTTGCTGCTTTTAGACTTTGCAGTGGCTCCCCATGTGGTGTGCGGTCATTTGCTCCACTACCCTTAAGGGTGCTATGCAGGACCACTTTGCTGTGGTATGGTGTTAGCAGAGCAAATGACCCTGTGCATTTCTTTAAGAGTGGCAAAACAGAAGAGCCCGTATTATTTGGCTTTAGGTACTGGCCATAATAGCTTTCCTATAGAACCCATACACAGGGTATGGCATTAATGACCCTGCATGATGACTTGTATGATCCAACTGAGACTTTTATGATTTTGGTGTGGGCAGAAGGAGGTCAACCTATAATACAAGACCATAGTTGAGATATTCCCTCTATCCTAGAAACATTTTGTTTCGTATGAGATTTCGGAGAATGTTGACAGCTAAACCAGTTAAAGGGATGTGTCCAGTTCATTTGTACATCTGAGAGATGAAGAAAAATAATCTGGCATAACTACATTCTTGTGCTTTCTGTATTTACAGATAGGGAATACTCCCAAACCAGAGATGAAGAGAATTCTTGAAGAAATAGATAAAATTAAGACAAAGGTAACAACAATAAATGGTTTTACAGTAGGTTTAACTGGATAATAGCAGAACTATATCGGAAGCAGGATTCAGTTGTCTAGCTGCTTTGCACTGTTGCAACAATGTGTAAGCAGCTAGAACATTCTGAGGAACGTGGACTGGAGTCTCTTCTCCAAGTGGATACTCTTTTCATGACAGCTTTGGATTCATTGGCTGTCAGGTTGCCAGTGTTGAAATTACCCTCTGACCTACAATCTAGGGAGCAAAAGCAGATTGGGGGGGAGGGGAGACAAGCTGCTTAAACAAAAGGGTAATATTGGCATAACAAATGCATGCAAGTCACCCATGAAATAAATTTAGCTTGAAACTTAGAAGACTTCTAGCCATCAGATCAGTGGGTTCCTTTGGAACAATCTCCCAGTAATAATACTAATACTGGGGGCAACCAATCTAACCAGTTTTAAGATGGAGTTTCATTATGAAAAGGAGCAGCTGGAGACTTCCAGCTCTTTTATATCAGCACAAATGTCATTGCCATCTGTAGGTTAGTGTTTTTCAGACCATTTCATTGTCTAAGAAACTAGCTCCATTCCCACTAGAGGCAGAACTCCTATGGCAGGGGGTTTGTAGAAATGTTACAGTATCAGGCTTTTTTCATAGTAGAATGAAATACTCCCTGGATGTTTGCCTAAACTAGTAGTCCATGACCAACTTCAGGATCCTTTCTATTCTATGCTAATAGAATTCACACTTCACTGTACATATGATATTAACCATGTCACTCACTCTGTCTAGACATGCAATTTTTTTCACCCCCTCTTCTCTTCCCCGCCCCCTCCCCCACAAACATTATTCTATTATGATGTGGCATCTGAAGCATTGCTTTAGCTATTGGATGTTATACTTTTTTTAGTTCATATTAAAACAAACCCCTCAATTTTTGGATAGTGGAATCTAGTCACTTCTACATCACAAATGGAAACTTGGGTTGTAGCTCTTCTGAAAGAAACCATTCGAGACGAGCAGAGAAAGATTTGATCTTGACCTGAGAAAATAAAATGAGATGCTATATAACAATGATTTTGAAAAAAGGGAACTGATGGAAGTGATATCTGTTGCATGGTAGGTCCCTTGAAAGCACTCCACAGCTGTGCCTTAACGGAAGTGTTTGGTTGCAGAGTGCTTTTAAAAAGTGACTGATCACATGACACACAAACCATCATCTAGTGCTCCTTCATTAATTTTTGTCCCTGTGCACAAGTAGGGCTGGACTGATGCTGTGGAGCTCTGGCCCCAGGGCTGTCTGCAGGATGAGATTGGGAGAAGGGAGGGGAGGGGAGGGGAGGGAGCTCTGGTCTGAGGTTTTCCCAACCAGTGCAGGAGGGGGTTGACTGGAGCCCCCCACCCTCCAGCACAGGCTGGGCAAACCCCAAACTGGAGCCCCATCCCATCCTGAAGCTAGCACTGGAGTTGGGAAGGTAGAGGCAGCAGGACTAGTAGAGAGAGGTTACAGACATGCAGCTTCTCCTAGATTGTCTTCAAAATGGATCTCAATTTCCCCCACCCCAACAGCGAACATTTATGGGTCTGGTGTGGGGTGTGGGGGGGAGAAGTTGCTGTAACTCATGGTACTTTGTGAAGTGCCATGAGTTAATGGGGAGCTGCATGTTTGTGAGCAAACAGCTGCGAGTGATGTAGTGATAGGATAGGTTAGTGCAGGGCTATCCAACTTTTATAAGTGGCTGGCTGTCTGTACAGCACTGCACTGTGGTCCCTGCCTCCATCCCCACCCCCCCATGCTGCATGTCATCTCTCCCCCACCCCACTCCTCACCATGCTGGTGCATCTGTACTGTACAGAGTCCCAGGTCCTCAATGCTCCCATGCCTATGCCACCCCACCTTGTGCCCAGGGGCAGAAGACAGAAGCTGTCAAAGGAGGAGAGCCTGGAAACTTGGGCACCACTACCCTGACTGCTGACACTGCCCAGATTCTCTTCATTAAAAACATGGCTTTGATAATCATGGGGGGAGAGGGGGGAAATAGTTCTTAAGGCAATGACTGTTCCAGGTTGCCCAGTAGCTCAGTGGTTAGGGCACATCACTAAAATGTGCCAGCTGAACCAAGAAACATCATTTATTTTCATAGCTACAATTACAGAGAAGTTGTGTGACAGCAGATGGAGACATTCACCTTGTATATGGATGTTTATTTCTTTTTCTTTGGTAACTTGACTCCCCATTTGAGAAGGATTGGGATCTCCATTGGTTGCTGAAAAGACTTCTATCTTCTCTCTTTAAGGGGAAAGAAGCTCCTTTCCATCATTTTGATCCATCAATCCTTTTCCCCAAGTCTCGGGACTACTGGACCTATGAGGGCTCCTTCACTACACCGCCTTGTGAAGAGTGTATCACCTGGGTTCTTCTAAGGGAGCCTGTTGTTGTCAGCCCAGACCAGGTAAACTGAAGCTAGAGATTCACTCACTTCCATGACGTAAGCAGATGATGTACATAACACATTCTGACTTCTCTTCCAGTAAGGAAAAGGTCCATTAGAGCTGTATGGAGTACTGCACGAGTCAACTCTGAGTTAAAATAGAGTGGTGGGGGTGGGAACTTTGACTGAGCCCTTCTGTTGAAAACCTTATTGATTGGCTTGATAAGAGCATGACTGGGACTCCAAAAGTGCTGTATAGGACTTCAGTCTTCTATGGGCACAGTATCACATGCATCCACTTTGCTCACATGCCCCAGTTCCATCTTTCTCTGACTTGAATGGGTGGCATCAAAAATGGTAACCCTGAGCTGCCTCTGAGAACTCTTGGTTCCAGTTTCTGGCTTCCCAGACCATGTTGGTAGGAAAAATCAGGTTGCCTAGAGGCCAGGGAGCTCCATATTGAGTGAAGGTAAATAGTTTGGGAGTAGGGTATCACAGGGTGCCAGGGGATGACCAAGGAATGAAGGTTAGGGTTTTGATGGCATAGCAGTGTGGTGGGGAATAAGTACAGGCTGAGGAATCAGATGGATGGGATTTCCACCTCAAAGAAGGGTGCTAGCTCCTTTTTTGCCTTGTTCCCCGATTTGTTGGTAAGGATGGTCCTGGAGATGGCTCAGATGCATTATTTCACATAGGCCTTACAAAACAGAAAGCTGCCTCAAATAACAAGAGATACTGAAGATGCATCTAGGCTTCTGTGAGTTAGTAGCCTAGGCAGATGAGGTTCCTTGGGTAAATCTGGTATCTTTTAGACCAATTCAAATAGTTGGAAAAATTCTTCCTTTCAAACTTTTGGGTACAAATACCCTTAGTCTGCCTATGTCCTTAAACCAACAAGGCTACAACCTATACCCAGCCACTAGCCTAGATACTTCTGCAGTAAGATCAGTTGATGGAATTAGGAGCATGTGAAAAAAGCTTAAACTCTTTCTTTTCTAAAGAGGATGTTCCCCAGGCTATTTTTGTGAGGCTCTTTTTCCATGTTGGACTAAACCCAAACTTTGGAAATTTGAAATGCTCTCTAAAATTGCATGCTGGCCACAAGGGTCTTTGGTTCTCTAAATCTTACAAAACAAATTCATCCTCCAGAAGCCCCTGCAAGAGCCTCAATGCAGAAACTAATTGACTATGCTAAATCCTGGTTAAATGTATTGAGATACAAGGCCAGAATTACCTACCCCATCTAGTCAAGTGGCTACCTCTTTATGCCCCTTGGACAGATCTTGCACAAACTGGAACCAGTCTGTAGCCAATTCCACAATGGCACTTCATCCCTTCACTGGAATGGTTAGTAAAAATGATTGGGTTAATCAGTAATTCAGATTAATAATCCAGTTGATGCACACTTTATTGCTAATTGTGCAAGCATGATATTTGCACAACTAGTGCCATCCTATATACACTGTCCTCTACCTCTTTCATGGTGGGTAGTGTCATGGCAGATGGCTTGCCTGTGAAGCACCAGAGTTGCACAAGACATGATCATCCTATGTGCATTGTAAAGACTTTATGAGGGTTATGAGTATCCCAAAGAAGCAGCCAGAAACAGTATCTTCTGCTAAGTGACTTGCCATATGTAGCCAAGGTTCTTTAGGTGAATCTGATATCTTTTTATTAGACCAAATTAAAGTTCCACAAGGGCTTCTCAAGCTGTGAGGCTTCAGCTCTATTCTCCTATGACTTTCCTAGGAAAACTCTTCCCTAATCCCCAGGTTGAGGCATCATGCTCTGGATTTGCCCCAAGTATGTTCCATGTTTCCATGCAAACCTTTTTATTTTGGGTCTTTGTAGATGGCAAAGCTGCGGAGCCTTTCCATGAATGCTGAGAATGAACCTTTTTGTCCCCTGGTGGATAACTGGCGTCCTCCACAGCCTCTGAAGGGCAGGGTCGTGAGAGCCTCCTTCAAATAGAAACATCCAATTTCTGCAGAAGTTTGAGTGAGAAAATCCCCAGATGCCAAAGCCTAGCTAGTATTGTGTCCTCTGCTCCCCCCCCACAGGCACTAGTTGACAATAGTTTCCCCATGCAGAAGCACGGGCTGTATATAGAATGATGACTTATTCAGGGGAGGAGCACTGTTAGTTTAGGAAAAGGCAGCAACAGTGGATCAATGGCTTGCAAACAGTAAAACATCTTTCAGGGCATTTTTATTTTTTTTTGCAGTCATCCTTTTCCTGATGCTCCTTACCTGCTTGTAATGTGACAAACACATGCCACTTCCCTCTTCCTCTGGACCTCACTTATACCTTAATATTAGACTGGCAAAGTACTAAAGCCTGGATGTGCAGTCAGGTGGATTCATCACCCCCAGGTCTGGGGGCAAAGCAAGGATAGAGTGCTGCCTGGATTTGAAAAGATGCCTTGCTGCCATTTCTGCATCGTCTCTATCTCTCTTGCCTTGCTGCTGCTGCTTCTGCCAAATCTATTACTTTTTCTTGTCTTGCTACTGCTGCTATTCCACTTCCCACCACCCTGGTCTAGTGATTTAAAATTCTACTGCTCTGCCTTCTTGCTGCTGCTGCTTCTGTATAGCCTCAGCACCACACAGTTTCCAAGTACAATGCAGAGTCCAAATTTTTGAGACTCCACTAAAGTGGCAGCTTTTAGTAATTTTTGAATAATAGATATTTAACTGCTTGGGAGGAACTTTCCTATTGATGTCACTGTCATTTATCATCCTCACTGCTGTTTCCAAGATCAGGTCTGAAGTTCTGCCCATTTATTGGCAATTTTGATTTTAATAGTGTTTGGATGATGAGAGACTCAATGGGATCTTCTGAGCTTTATCATGACACTCCCCATTTGGGTCTTTTGTTAGGGATACAGAGTGTTCAAATGGCATGTAGATAAACAGCTGTTTATTAAATAGGAGCACTTGCCTCTTGACTCTTTCCAGCAATTTGGCATGGGTATGGTTCCACAGGGCAAGCGGAGTACAAATCTGCTACCTCTAGTCATGCAGGAAGGATAACTTTGAGGCACAGGGGGGGAAAGCCAAGACTTCAAACTTAATTTATAGCCCAAATGTACAAAACTGATCACCCTGGAGGTGTTGGTATTGCCTATGCAAATGAAATCTGCTTATCCTCCCTCCCTCCACTTTATTGACAGATATCAAAGAGGGTGCCTTCAGTCAAGTTTTGCTATGGTAGTGTGCCTGATATTTTGGACAAAAAAAAAGGGGGGGGGGAAAGGTCTGGTTACAAATAAGCAGAAATAAGCTTCCTCCATTATCCTTATGTTCTTCACCAGACTTCCAACCAACAGAACTGAGTTGTTGAATTTTATTATAGACTAAATCCTGCTCTTGGGTATACCACTAGAATCCCAGGAATCCTGGATATAACTGAAGGCAGATTTGTGCTGTTCCATTTATCAGTGTCCTTTCCACATGTCTATAATCAAACTAATAATTAAGCAAGGAATTTTAATGGCCCAGATATATTTAAGTTGAAAGACTTATGCTGAAAAGTGGAAACTAAGGTGTTTAAATAAGGAGTGTGGAATTGTGGAGGGTTCTTCCTTCCAATTGTTTTAACAACAATCAACTTTGTCCTGGCAACTGGATGAACCCTTCAGTTGCTGTACTAAATTGAAATAAGGCAAATTTTGTGAAACCCTAAGCTTTCTTTAGTTTCCTGAATCCCTGCTTCTCCTTTAATGAATGAAAATGGCTTTAACATGAGAGTTGTCTGAGCTAACTTTTCTACTGCAACACGTCTTACATGGCAAAGCCAAATTCTGTCCTCATATGTAGATACAGTGTCACCTGAGCTTTGTATGCAAGTGTTGAGATCAGAACTTGATTCTTATTCTATAAATGCAATTGACTGTATTCTCATCTCTTGTTTGTTCAAGCAGTAAAATAAGACTATGTGTTTGCACTTAAAGTAAGAGCATATCCAGCTTAAGAGAACCAATAAATACTCATAGAAATGGTGGTCTTGTCTTTATTTCTAATGGTGGGAGACTGAAAAGTGATAGGACAAGAATTCTGTGCACAGATTTTTTGTGACGACCTTTGTTGCACAGTAATTTTGGGCTACTTCTGGAGCTCTTAATCCCTGGATTTGTACAGATTTAACACCTTTTTAGAGTGGTTCCCAGCACTTGGTATGTGGTTCAAAGTTAATGTCACTCCAGGGCAGGATCATCTCTAATCTGTGCTACCCAGCTCCTGTTTCATTAAGGTGTGACTACTCTCCATGGATATGCTACCCAAGCTGAAGCGATCCTGGGATACCAGAAGACTCTCACCATTACCTGTAGACCAGAGATAGAAGGTGCACTAGACCTCTATTGGCAGCTCACAGCTACAGCTCCTTGTCCTGCCTCTGTTCACCAGGCATTTAGTGGCAAGATCTAGCTGTGTAGGTGGAGCAGTCACACCCTTAGTCCAGAAACCTTCTCTGACTGTCCCCCAAACTCAGAGCTAGCACTATCACTGATCAGCATGTGTGGCTCAGTGTAAGGTGTGACTCAATTTTACATTCTTGTGCACTTGAGAGAAGGGTACTAGAGTGCTCATCCACTTAGCACCAACTACATCCCTGGGTGGGCAAGTGCTCTTTGGAAGATGTGTCATGTCTTCCCCCTACCAGCTAATGGCTATCTGCTTCCATGGAATACCTCATTCAAAATAGCACTTCTACTTTGCACATGTCTTATCCATCATCCTGCTAGCTGCGTATACTTGGATGTATTCCATTGAAACTTTTCAAAGCTCACTGGATCAGTGTCTAACTTGCATATGATTTCTAGTTTTCTGCAAGAAAACATACTATACAACCCACTGAGCTATTTTGTCTGTCTGAATATCTTTAAAAACTGTTGCTGTTTAGCCATAGTTGCACAGGACAAAAGCCTGACGTCTCAAGAATGGTGGTAATAGACTTTGCCCCAAGCTGAATGTTATTTTGTCATGTAATGAGTCCTTGCTTTCTCCCCTTCTATACTAAGGTATGGCAGAAGAGACTATGTACACTTCTCTAACGAAATAGTCCTAAAAAAATTTTGGTCCCAAACTCATGAATTGTTTTCCTGGCACAAATGAAGTCTGTCTGCTTCTTGTGTTAATTCTCAATGTATCTAACACCCAACCTGGCCTGCTGCTTGCCCTCCTGAGGGGGAAGTGCATTCTGACCCCTCTAAGTTAATGGTACAGAAAGAGAATTAAAACTATTTTGTTGCTAATGTAAGAGGAAAGCAGCTACTTGTTTCCCCAACCCTCAAATGAATCTCCAGTCTCATGATCCTTGGTTATGTTGCACTAGTTCTAAGGGGTGTTGGTGGACAGGTAGAAGCATGCTGCACTGATTCTGTGATTCCTTTTTCCTGATTAGTTTCTGGGCTATTTGTACTTCACTCTTCAGTCTTTCAGTTTGGGAGGGAAATATCAAACTTAATAATTTTACAAACATTATTCAATTTTATCCAAAACAGTCAAATACTGCTTTGCAGTTTAAGTTGGTATAGTGAATAGATTGTTAATGCAACAGGAAACAGTGGTTCTCTTGAATCACTTAGTTTTGAACCTACAGGGACAAATCCTTTTTACCCTTATGCACTTAAATAACACTTATGTGGTTGTATAAATACAAGTTTTGGTACTTGTGCAGATTTTGTTTTCTATTTCTACTTTTGGCAGAAGAGGGTTCCATGGGGACCTGGATAATGGCCCAAAGGAAGAAGAAGGGTGGGTCCTCTAACCTTTTAGCTCAAGGAACTAACAGCTAGGGTACTAGCCAATGGAGTGGGAAATCCATGTTCAAATCTCAGAAGGGACTTAAAAGTTTTGTCTTCCACTTCCTAGCAAGGTATTTTAATCAGGGGCAGGCATTGTCCAGAGCACATTCTAGCTTTCGTGTTGAGGCTGGCCAACTGGCAGCCAAGACCAGAAGATTAAAATAAGATTCTTGTTTTACAAAAAATAATTTTTTTTTCTTTCATTTTCATCTGATTTAATCATGTTAATGGATAGTGATCAGTAATCAAATTATGTCACCATAAATAATGTCATGAGGCTCTAATGCCTGTTAGATTATTAATTGTTCCTACTTTCTAGTAGCTTAGCATAAAACTGGATACTCCTTTCCACCTTTTCCTAGATTTAACACTGATCTTGGCCATCTTTGAGCTACTTGATGCTCACAATCATGCATAGTGGCTTATATAGTCTTCCTGAAATATCAGGTCTTCCTATACCAGTAATTGTCTGTATACATGTTCCTACTGTGCGTGCATGTCATGTCCTGAGCCCTTAAGGCACACAACCTTTGGTTAGCAATAACCAATTAAGTGTGCTCCAGGATCACCTGGCATACACCCAGGTAATAATGGAAGTGCACATTTACCATTTCTCAGCTCCTCTCAGGTACTTCCCTGATTCAAACCAGGTTCTTGTAAACCTACACTGCAACTGGAGTACTTCAAGAACCTGGAGTAGTTTAAGTGGTAGTGCTTACATGCACATTCACACTCTCCTTACATCTGTCTCATTCGATGCTCATACTGAAGCACCTTGTCTCATACCCTAAGATTTGTTGCCTTAGCAGTCAGCATCGTACCTAGATTCCTGGCAGCCCTGGGCAAACTTTAAGTAGCAGGGGCCTCTGTTGCCAGAGAGGATGATAATAATAATTTGATAATTACCATTTTTGGGCCCCCTTTCAGTCTGGGCCCTGGGTGGTCACCTGGTTTACCTATGACTGTGTCCAGCCCTGTTAGCAGTATCCATAGAACACATTATAGCTGCACCCCTCTCCTGCCACGAGGATAAAGGCTAGCATGCACTTTCTGCTTGAGGCACTCTGCCTGAGGCTTCTGAGGGAAAGGCTGCAGAGGGAGCCCCAAACAGGGGTGGCACTAGGGGGAGCTTGGGGGGCAATGGCCATTCCAAAATTCCCCATAGCCACCCCTCCAAGCCCCGTTGCCGCTTGGCCCAGCCCCCCTGCTGGGAAGAAGTCAGTGGAGCCCCTAGCCTACAGTGGGCAGCCCACCCTCACCCCATGCACAAACCTGGGGAGCACATCCCCCCCATTCCTCCCCCAGGTTGCACACAGCAGTGGGGAGCTGCTCCCCCTCTGGACCCCCTGCCATCCCAGTTCAAGCTGCCCTGCATTTACTTGGCTGAGCAATGCCTGCACCTTCCCCAGCCCCTACCCCTGCCTCACTCCCTCCCTCACTGTGGGGGCCTCCATCTGCTCCCCAAAGTGCCTTCCCTCCCCCATGTCCCTACCTCTCCACAGACTTGGCTGGACACTGCTCTCCACACTGCCTGGCTGTATTCCTGGCCACTTGCACATGGAATTTATTGGTGATATTAATCTGCTACACTGGCCAAAAATAGCAGATGGCTGATAATGGTGCCTTTTTCCTTTTATTGGTGCCATTCCAATATGCAACCACTATATTGGTGCACATCTAGAGGGGGCCCCCAATTTTATGTTTGCCCAGTGATCTATACTTCACTTTAGTCCCTCTCTGTGGCAGGGAGCAGAGTATGAGGAGGGGAGGGCAAGACAAACAAGCCTGTAGGGTAGATTAGGGCAGAGGTTCTCAAACGGGGGGAGCAACTAAAAGCGGGTTGCAAACTTCTTTTCCCTTCCACCATCCAGCACTTCGCACCACTTCTGCTGCCATGTGTCACTGGCGCTTCTGCTTTCACTGCCACACTCTACGCAGGTGACTCCCTTCTCCCTCGCACTTGTCAACCTGCCACGGGGAGACACCTCTCCCCTCCCCTGCTCATCAATCAACTGCTGGGGGTAGGGCAACCAAGGTTGAAAACCCCTGGTTTTAATCAATAGCTTTAAACATGGTGGGGATCGCGCACATTTATATATTATATTATGGGGTCACAGTTTCACCAAGTGTGAGAACCCCTGGATTAGGGGATTAACAAGCAGAGAGTGGAAAACAGCCCCAGGACCACCTGGTTACGGAGGGACACCTGGGCAGATTGATTAGCAGCTGCTTCAGGGCTGAAACAACAGTTATCCTGTGACACTGAAATCTTTCATAGCCTTCCCATTTCAGCAAGCACACTCTTACTTCTATTTGCATCCTTCAGGCAGTGAAAAAGCAGTTAACACTTAGGGGCACTTGTACACATGACGAAAATTGGCTATTTTTGTGATTTAATTGCATCACACTACATGTATGTGGGGGGAGGGGTTATGATTTAAATAAGTTTGCTACATTGGAAATTAAACCACATCCACATGTAGTTTAGTTTGCAACATAGCTATTTGTAATGTTGCAGTCTTTGACAACTCATCCTCCTGCCACGGAAGAGGTGGGCTGAAGGCAGAAATGGTGAGGGGCCTGATCCTTCCCCCCCACCCAGAGCCTGGTCACATCCTGTGGTCAGGGGGTGAGCTGCCAGTAGTTGAGCAGTCTCTGAGCTGTGGAGGGCCCCAGTCCTTCTTTCTGCAATGGTGGGGCCCCCTTAAGCTGCGCAGGCAGGCTGCTAGTGGGCAGGTGCCACCCCTGCTTGGGCTCAGGGAACAGTTGGATTGGGCTAGGTGCTGCCTGAAAGCTGGGGAAGCACCCATCTGCTAGCTGCATGCCAAGGTGACCCTGGGAAGTGTTGCCACCATGGAGGGAAGATCCACTCCCCCCACAGCTTGGGGCCAGCTGGCAGCTCACCCCCAGTAATAGGAGAGGTGGGCAGGACCCATGAAAAAATAAAAAAAGGATCAGGTCCCTTGCCACTTCTTTGGCATGAGCTGGGGCAGCACCCATACAGCTAGCACCCTACCCTGGCAGCCCTCAGCTCAGGGACTGCTCAGCCTACCAGCACCTTGCCCCCTGGCAGTGGGAGACATGGGCAGGCTCCACAAAACAAAAGAAGAAAAAAAGGGATCAGGCCTGTCACTGTTACAGTGAAAGAATCCCCTAAATTGAAACAGTGGGTTTTTAATCATCACAATTAAAAACCTACCATTTCAATTCTAAACCCCCGTCGTGTACAAGTGACCTAAGGTACCATCACTGATCTCTGAGGGTAAGTCTGCACTGGAGACTGTGGGATAGTAGAGAGATACCTAAGTTAGCCTGGGTATCAATAGGTATGTCTAGGTGAGATGCTACTGAGCAGTCATTACCACACATTTATTTAGTACTTGTATTAGCAAGTATTAAATAAATGCACAGTATCCAGAGTTACTGCACAATAACTCTGCCTTTTTGTGATGCTACTGCTCATTGGCCTAATAATACTGTGCAATAGCACTGTCCTGCTGTGACATGCTACTGTGCAGTATTTTTTAGCTACTGCACAGTTGTCTTCTCTTGTAGATGTGCCCAGTGTTAGTATAACTGTGGCAGTACAGAGCTCAACGCAGACTAATTTGCCCTACAAAAAAGGAGGATATCTTAACACTATCGCAGTCTTCAGCCCAGACAAAGCTAAAGTTAGCATCTATTAAAATGAATGGGGCTCTTTACATCTCAGAGCTAGAATATGTCTCCTGCAAACTCAGAAGCAATCACTCTGCATGGTTTTACTTGTTCTGTACTTCCAGGATTTTCTTCACAAGCATAAAAGCTGGAGACTTGCAGCCAAGGTCATAAGTAACCTCTAATAAATTGCCTAAAGAGGACTTTATGTAAAAGAGCCATATCATTGCTTAGAGCTCAGTATGAAGCTGGACATAGGCCTGTTGAAAGTCTCTGGGTCAGGCTCAGAGGGGAGAACAACAAGGGTGATGTCGTGGTGGGGGTCTGTTGTAGACCACCAGACTAGGAGGAAGTGGTAGATGATGCTTTCTTCAAACAGCTAGAGGAAGCTCTGGTTCTCATGGGGACTTCAATCACCCTGACATCTGCTGGGAGGACAATACAGCAGTGCACAGGCAATCCAGGACACTTTTGGAGAGTACTGGGGACAACTTCCTGGTGCAAGTGCTGGAGCAGCCAAGTAGGGGCTATGCTCTTCTTGACCTGCTGCTCACAAACAGATGAATTGGTGGGGAATGTAATCATGGATGGCAACTTGGGCAGCAGTGACCAAGAGATGATAGACTTCAGGATCCTGAGAAAAGGAAGGATGGGGAGCAACAGAGTAAGGACCCTGGACTTTAGAAAAGCAGACTTTGACTTGCTCAGGGAACTCATTGGCAGGATCCCCTGGGACGCCAGTCTGATGGGGAAAGGAGTCCAGCAGAACTGGTTGTGTTTCAAAGAAACCTCACTGAGGGTGCAGGAACAAAGCATCCCGAAGTTCAGGAAGAATAGCAAATATAGCAAGCGACCAGCTTGGCTTAGCTTGGTGAGCTTAAACACAAAAAGGAAATTTACAAGAAGTGGAAGCTTGGACAAACAACTTGAGAGGAGGATAAGATTATTGCTTGGGCATGCAGGGATCAAGTCAGGAAGGCCAAAGCACAATTGGACGTACAGCTAGCAAGGGATATAAAGAGTAAGAAGGGTTTCTATAAATATGTTACCAGTAAGAGGAAGCTCAGGAAAAAATATGGGTCCCTTACTGAATGGGGACGCAACCTAGTGACAGATGATGATGAAAATGCTGAAGTACTCAATGCCTTTTTTTTACCTTGGTCTTCACAGGTAAGATCAGCTCCCAGACTACTGCACCAGGCAGCATAGTTTGCAGGGGAAGGTCAGCATCCCTCAGTGGTGAAAGAACAGGTTAGGGACTGTTTAGAAAAGCTGGATGTGTACAAGTCCATGAGGCCTGACAACATACACCTGGGGGTGCTGAAGGAGTTGGCTGATGTGATTGCAGAGCTGCTGGGCATTATCTTTGAAAAGGAAAACTCTTGGTGATCTGGGGTGGAGAAGTCCCTGGAAAAAAAGTGATCAGAAGCCATCAGCATGGATTTACCAAGGGCAAATCATGCCTGACCAACCAGATTGCCTTCTATGATGAGATGACAGGCTCTATGGATGTACAGAAAGCAGTGCACATGATATACTTTGACTTTAGCAAGACTTTTGATATGGTCTCCCACAGCATTCTTGCAAGCAAGCTAATGAAGTGTGGGTTGAGATTAATGGACTGTGAAGTGGACAGAAAGCTGGCTGAAATATTGGACTTAATGGGTAGTGATCAATGACTTGAAGGTCTAGTTAGCAGCTGATATCAAGTGGAGTGCCCCAGGGATGGTTCTGAGGCCGGTTTTGCACGGTATCTTCATCAATGACTTGGGGGATGGGATGGGATGGATTGCACCCTCAGCAAACTTGCAAATAACACCAAGCTGGGGGCAGTAGTAGATACACTGGATGGTAGGGCTTGGATTCAGAGTGATTTAGACAACTGGAGGAGTGGACCAAAAGAAATTTCATGAGGTTCAATAAGGACAAGTGCAAAGTCCTGCACTTAGAATGGAAGCAATCCCATGCACTGTACAGACTGGGGGCTGACTGGCTAAGCAGCACCTCAGGAGAAAAGGACCTGGGGGTTACAGTGGACAATAAGCTGAATATGACCCAACAGTGTGCCCTTGTTGCCAAGAAGGCTAACAACATACTGGGCTGCATTGGTAGAAGCATTGCCAGCAGATCAAGGGAAGTAGATTATTCCCCTCTTTTCAGCACTGGTAAGGCCACATCTGCAGTACTGTGTCCAGTTCTGGGGCCCCCCACTATCAAAAGGATGTGGACAAATTGGAGAGAGTCCAGTGGAGGGCAACAAAATGGTGAGGGGGCTGGGGCACATGACTTGTGAGGCAAGGCTGAGGGAACTGGGCTTATTTAGTCTGCAGATGAGAAGGAGACTGAGGGGATTTAATAGCAGCCTTCAACTACCTGAAGGGGGTTCCAAAGAGGATGGAGCTAGACTGTTCTCAGTGGTGGGAGATGACAGAACAAGAGCAATGGTCTCAAGTTGCAGCAAGGGAAGTTTAGGTTTGATATTAGGAAAGAATCTTTCTCATTTAGGAGGGTAGTAAAACACTGGAACAGGTTACCCAGAGAGGTCGTGGCATCTCCATCCTTGGAGGTTTTTAAGGCCCAGTTCAGCAAAGCCCTGGCTGGAATAATTTAGTTGGGTATGATTCTGCTTTGATCAGAGGGTCGGACTAGATGACTTCCTGAGGTCCCTTTCAATCCGGCCCACAGACCACTACCCCATGCTCCTTCTTCATGTGGGCACCAATGACACGGCTCGGAGCACCCCCAGCCAGGTCATGAGGCGCTACATGGAATTGGGAGCGGGGCTTAGGGTTCTGGGAGCTCAGGTGGTGTTTTCGTCGATCCTCCCAGTCTCGGGCTATGGGCTGAGGAGGGAGAGGAGGATCCACGCGGTGAACCAAAGACTGCGGCGCTGGTGTTATCGGGAAGGCTTTGGCTTCCATGACCACAGCCCGTTCTTTGGAGAGAGAGGCAGCGAGCTGCTGGGAAGAGATGGCCTCCACCTCTCTCCCCTGGGGAGGAGGCTCTTCTCAGCCAGTCTGGCTGACCTGCTCCACCGGGCTTTAAACTAAGCCCGCTGGGGGATGGGGGGACTACTGCCCCTGCTGGCCTGCTGAACGGCCCTTGCAAAGCCAGCGGACCAAGGCACTTAAAGGGGCACTTAAGGGAGCCCACCCCTGCCCCAGCCCTGGCACAATCTGTGGGCAAGGCAAGAGCCCCCAAGGGCACACTTGCCTGCCTGTACACTAATGCCAGGAGCCTGGGCAACAAGCAGGAGGAGCTCGTCCTCCTGCTCAGTGCAAAGAAATGTGATGTCATTGGGACAACGGAGACCTGGTGGGACTCCACCCATGACTGGACCACGGGTATAGAGGGCTATACCCTGTACAGGAGGGATCGTGTTGACAAAAGGGGTGGGGGTGTAGCTCTCTATGTGGAGGAAAGCTACATGTCCCTGCAAGCTGATGTTGGCGACCGGCATGGACAGCTAGAGACCCTCTGGGTAAAAATTCGTGGGGAATTCGGCACAGGGGACACAACGGTGGGAGTCTACTACAGACCTCCCACTCAAAGTCCCGAGCTTGACCAGGAGTTCGCCCGGGAACTGACTGAGGCCGCTTGCTCCAGGACCTCGGTTGTCATGGGTGACTTCAATTACCCGGACATCTCAAGGGAAGATCACTCAGCTAAATCTGAGCGGGCGCAAAGCTTTCTCTCGTGCGTGGATGACCTCTACCTGACTCAAGAAGTCTATGGGCCAACGAGAGGCAAAGCGCTGCTCGACCTAGTACTGGCTACGGGGGACGACCTAATCGGTGACCTAGTGATTGATGGGAAGTTGGGTGACAGCGACCATGAGCTGATCACCTTCACCATCCGCCGTAAAGCTGGCAAGTCAGTCAGCAACACAGAAGTCCTTGACTTCAGAAAAGCTGACTTTGACAAGCTCAAGAGGCTAGTCAGTCAGGCCCTCAGGGACCATGACGCCAGGGAGTTGGGAGTTCAAGAAGAGTGGTTGCTTCTCAAGGAAGCGATCCTCAGTGCACAAGCTAAATCTATTCCAACACGAAGGAAAGGCAGCAAGAAGGCACAGCAGCCCCCCTGGCTCTCCAGGGACCTAGCGGACCTACTGTGGCTAAAAAGGAAAGCCTACAAAGGATGGAGGACGGGATTCATCTCCAAGGAGGATTACTCCACGCTGGTCCAGTCCTTCAGGGAGCAAACCAGGAAAGCAAGGCTGCAACTGAACTCCAACTAGCTTCAGGCATCAAGGACAACAAAAAGTCCTTTTTCAGATATGTGGGGAGCCGGAGGAAAAGCAAGGGCAATGTTGGACCCCTGCTAAACCAGATGGGGCAACTGACAACTGACGCCCAGGAAAAAGCCAACCTATTAAATAGGTACTTTGCGTCAGTCTTTCATCAGTCCCATGGGATGCCCATGCCTGCTATGGGACAGGGAAATCTGGGTGAGGGGGATCCCCTACCCTCCATAAATGCTGACCTCGTGAAGGAACACCTTGAGAAGCTGGATACCTTCAAGTCAGCTGGCCCTGACAACCTGCACCCCAGGGTACTCAAGGAGCTGGCGAGCAGCATAGCCCAGCCCCTGGCACGGATCTTTGAAAACTCCTGGCGCTCTGGTGTAGTGCCCGAAGACTGGAAGAAGGCCAATGTGGTGCCGATCTTCAAGAAAGGGAGGAGAGTGGATCCGGCTAACTACAGGCCCATTAGCCTGACTTCTATCCTGGGGAAGATCTTAGAAAAGTTTATTAAGGAGGCCATCCTTGATGGACTGGTCCAGGCTAACATTCTAAGGGATAGCCAGCACGGGTTTGTTGCGGGTAGGTCTTGTTTGACCAATCTCATTTCCTTCTATGACCAGGTGACCTATCACCTGGACAAGGGAGAAGAGATTGATGTCATATATCTTGACTTCAAAAAAGCTTTTGATCTGGTATCCCATGATCACCTCTTGGCCAAGCTGCCCAGTTGTGGCTTTGGCTCCACCACGATCCGCTGGCTGGGAAATTGGCTTTGTGGTCGGACCCAGAGGGTTGTGATTGATGGCAGTCACTCATCGTGGTGCCCTGTGACCAGTGGGGTCCCTCAAGGCTCTGTCCTGGGACCCATACTGTTCAACATCTTCATTAACGATGTGGACATTGGAGTCAGGAGTGGACTGGCCAAGTTCGCCGATGACACCAAACTTTGGGGCAAAGCATCCACGCCAGAAGATAGGCGGGTGATCCAGGCTGACCTGGACAAGCTCAGCAAATCGGCAGACGAGAACCTCATGGTGTTTAACACCAAAAAGTGCAAGGTTCTCTACCTTGGGAGGAAAAACCTGCAGCACCCTTATAGGCTCGGCAGTGCTACGTTGGTTAGCACTACAGAAGAAAAAGACTTGGGGGTCATCATTGACCACAAGATGAACATGAGCCTCCAATGCGATGCTGCGGCTAGTAAAGCGACCAAAATGCTGGCGTACATCCATAGATGCTTCTCAAGCAAATCCTGGGACGTCATTCTCCCCTTGTACTCGGCCTTGGTGAGGCCGCAGCTGGAGTACTGCATCCAGTTTTGGGCTCCACAATTCAAAAAGGATGTGGAGAAGCTTGAGAGAGTCCAGAGGAGAGCCACGCGCATGATCAGAGGTCAGGAAAACACATCTTACGATGACAGGCTGAGAGCCATGGGACTCTTTAGCCTGGAAAAGCGCAGGCTCAGGGGTGATCTGATGGCCACCTACAAGTTTATCGGGGTGACCACCAGGATCTGGGGGAACATCTGTTCACCAGAGCGCCCCAAGGGATGACGAGGTCGAACGGTCACAAACTCCTGCAAGACCGCTTCAGGCTGGACATAAGGAAGAATTTCTTTACTGTCCAAGCCCCCAAGGTCTGGAACAGTCTGCCAGCGGAGGTGGTTCAAGCACCTACATTGAACACCTTCAAGAGTAAATTGGATGCTTATCTTGCTGGGATCCTATGACCCCAGCTGACTTCCTGCCCTTTGGGCAGGGGGCTGCACTCGATGATCTCCCGAGGTCCCTTCCAGCCCTGATGTCTATGAAATCTATGAAACCCTAAATTTCTATGATTCTATGACTTTGGTAGAATTTAGGCATCTGTGTGCAGAGTGGTCCAAAACAATCCCACTCAGTGGCTACTGGCACTGTGTAGATCAGTGAGTCTCAACAAGGGTGCCAGGGCACCTGGAGTTGCCTTGATATCCTTTAAAGCGTTACATGGGATGCTGTGCAATATTATTGCTCTGGCCAAGTCCCAGAGGACTGGAAAAGGGACAATGTGGTCCCCATTTACAAGAAGGGGAGAAAGGAGGACCTGGATAACTATAGGCCAGTTAGTCTCACCTCGGTCCTTGGTAAGACCTTTGAGAAAATTATCAAGGAACAGATCTGTGGGGGCCCAGCATGGGAGGTAATGCTCAGAGGCAACCAACATGGGTTCATTGCAGGCAGATCTTGCCTGACTAACCTTGTGTCCTCTTATGACCAGGTCACAAAGCCCTTGGATGCAGGCGTTGAGGTAGATGTTGTCTACCTGGACTTCAGGAAGGCCTTTGACACTGTTTCTCATCCCATGCTCATAAAAAACTGTGGCATTGATGCCTACACAGTCAGATGGGTGGCAAATAGGCTTGATGGTCGCACCCAGAGAGTAGTAGTGGACGGGTCGTTTTCAGCCTGGAGGGATGTGGGCAGTGGAGTTCTCCAGGGCGCTGTCCTCGGGCCTGTGCTATTCAATATCTTTATCAGTGACTTGAAGGTGGGCATGGAAAGCACGCTGTCCAAATTTGCTGATGACACAAAGTTGTGGGGAGAAGTGGGCACGGTGGAGGGGAGGGACAGAATCCAATTAGATCTAGACAGGTTACAGAGGTGGGCAGATAAGAATAGAATGGAATTCAACGCAGACAAGTACAAGGTGCTGCATCAAGGGAGAAGGACCTGCAGCACACCTATTGGCTGGAGAATACCCTTCTCAACAACACAGTGGCTGAAAGGGATCTTGGAGTCATTGTTGACTCCAGGATGGACATTAGCCGTCAATGTGAGGAAGTGGTCAGTAAGGCTAACCATACCTTGTCATGCATCACAAGCAAGTCCAGGGAGGTGATCCTCCCTCTATGCACCACTGGTCAAGCCACAGTTGGAGTACTGCATCCAGTTCTGGGCGCTGCACTTCAAGAGGGATGTGGCTAACTTTGAGAGGGTCCAGAGGAGGGCCACTCACATGGTCAGGGCGCAGTGGGCCAGGCCCTACGAATGCAAACTAAAGGGCCTGAATCTATTCAGCCACCACAAGAGAAGACTGAGAGAGGATCTGGTGGGCATTTATAAATTCACCAGTGGGGACCAGAGGAAAATAGGTGAAGCTCTGTTCCCAAGGGCACCACTTGGGATAACAAAAAATAATGGCCACAAATTGATTGAGAGTAGGTTCAGGCTTGATATCAGGAGGCATTACTTTTCATTTTGGGCTGCCAGGCTCTGGAATGGGCTCCCAAGGGAGGTGGTGCTCTCCGCTACCTTGGGGGTCTTCAAGAGGAGGTTGGATAAATATCTGGTTGGGGTATTATGATCCCAGCACCCATTCCTGTCCAGGGCAGGGAGTTGGACTTGATGATCTGTTCAGGTCCCTTCCGACCCTAGAAACTATGAAACTATAAAACTATTAGTACCGTTAGGTGTGTGAAAGTCTAAATGTGATTCATAAGATAAACTGGGAGATTTCAAATAAGAATCCATAGTGTGAAAAAAAATTCTGACCTGTTAGAGTCTTTCTAAGTGTTTTGAAACAGAAGAATTGCTCTATTACTTTTCCATAGTCAAAACAGTGAAAGCTACGGGCTGGGATTTTCCAAGGGGTGACCTAAATCTCATAGGGGTGCTACATTTCAAGATCTCAGTGTGATTATATACAAAAAGTTTTTAAATTATCTGGAACTAATTTGAACAATAGAGACCAAATTTTAAAGTGAAATGCAAGTCTAAAAAGGTGAGTTTTGTGTAAAATTGCAACTTTGTATACTTCTGCAATTCTTGCTAATAAATTGTTTAAATAATAGTCTTCTCTTCCTATTGTAGTGGAAGTTTCTTACAGATTTTCTTACTCAGATGTGCCTGAAAAGGGAGAACATTTAAGGAAAAAAATAAAATGGGTTTAAATGCATAGTTGACCATTGACTTTATTATTAAGCAAGATAAGTGATACTGAACACTTTTTTATCTCTTGTATTTATTTTTAGTTTTCTAAACTAAAATTTAAAATTTAAGTTATTTGAAAGATAACAATTTATATCATTTTTTCAAAATACAAATTAGTTGATTTACTTTGCTCAAATTCTTAAGAGAGGCTAAATTGTTGTGTGCAGCTGGCAGAGGCACAAATACAACCTGCCCACATTCATCTTCCTCAAAATTAGAACAATTTGGCTTTTGAACCCATAAAATTATAGCTGCTTGATTACAGGGTTTGGCTCTATGTGCCATATGAGGTTTGAATTCCAAAGAGCCCTTCATAAGGACTTGTTTTTATTTTAACCTATGAAGAATTTCCATTAACTAGAAATATGTTTGTTATGTATCGAATTAAGATTTTAGGTGTAAATCAAGAGGGTGAGCCTTGGGCAAATTTATCTTTTGGTACAGTAGGTGCTTTTTATTTTAGTACTTTTAAACCCCTAGGTCCTTTCTTAGGTCATTTGTTTCTCCTGTGGGATTTTGGAAGGGTACTAAAAGTTCAAGAATTTTTTCAATAGTTATTGACACTTTTCCTAAAATTGAACCTGAATATATGAAGTCATATAATCAGAACAATATAGCTGGTATGTGTGTAATTATATATAAATAATTCTAAATTATAAAATGAACAAAAAGCCCTATATATATAGTCCTTTATAGATATACATGCATACATACAGTCCTATACAGAGCTGCATCTCTGTGCGTGTGTGTGTGTGTGTGTGTGTGTGTGTGTGTGTGTGTAGATATATGTGTATATAGAGATACAGATATATAGGACTTCCTTTTGTTCATTTTAGAATTGCTGCCTAATGATTTCAACAGTTGCCTTCTAGTTCTTGCATTATAAAACACAGTGGGCAGGTCCAGGGAGGTGATCCTCCCCCTCTATGCGGCACTGGTCAGCTGGAGTACTGCGTCCAGTTCTGGGCGCCACACTTCAAGAGGGACGTGGACGATATGGAAAGAGTCCAGAGGAGGGCCACTCGTATGATCAGGGGTCAGCAGGGCAGGCCTTATGAGGAGAGGCTACGGGACCTGAACCTGTTTAGCCTCCACAAGAGAAGGTTAAGGGGGGACCTTGTGGCCTGCTACAAACTGGTCAGGGGGGATCAGCGGGTATTGGGGGAGTCCCTGTTCCCCCGTGCGCTGCCAGGAGTGACCAGGAATAACGGTCACAAGCTGGCGGAGGGTAAGTTTAGATTAGATATTAGGAGGCGCTACTTCACAGTCAGGGCGGCTAGGGCCTGGAACCGGCTTCCAGGGGAAGTGGTGCAGGCTCCTAGCCTGGGGATTTTTAAAAGGAAGTTAGATAAGCACCTTGCCGGGGTCATCTGACCCCGGTGCTCTTTCCTGCCAAGGCAGGGGGTCGGACTAGATGATCTACCTAGGTCTCTTCCGACTCTAGCTACTATGATACTATGATACTTCTCCTAATGTGCATTAAATTTAGTACCTGAATGTGTAGTAGCTTATTTTATTGTTCATTAGCATAATTGCATGGGGGTTTTTTACATGACGCTTTACCGCACAGTAAAAACACATTAAAGCACACATGTAGACGTGCCCAGTGAGTAATAGTTCCTTATTCACTTTTCTCATGCTATTCATAATTAAAAGCTGTGTGAAGTTTCAGTCCCTGATTTGATTCAGTAAAGATTTGGCCCAATGCAGCGGCCTAATCTCCGAATCTGAATCAAATCAGAGGACGCTTTAATCTCTCTGAATCAAATCAGAACCCTCCAATCAATTCACAGATTCAGACATAGAGACAGCTTTAAATGTTTTTTCTATATACCTCTAGGTGGTAGGGGCTGGTGAATGCTGAGATGGTGGTGCAGATGGAGCGTCCCACGGGAGCGCAAAGGGGTCCCCAGTGAATTCAGCAGCAGACCCAGAAGTGGATTGAGAGTTCTTTCCTGAAAAGGAATAGCTAACTGACAGCACGGTATTTATATATTTAGACTTATTTTTCCTCACATGCATTACTTTGCATTTATGCTGAATTTCAATTATCAATTTATTGCCCACTCAATTTTGTGAGATTTTTCTGTAACTCTTCACTTTCTGCTTTCAATACAACTTATCTGGAATAATGTTGTTTCTACTATAGGAAAATTTTCACTTCCACTCAATTCAGTGAGGAGCATCTCATTACTCTCAATTTATTCAGATTAGCAGCCTTAGTATAGTTTCATTTTCTCTGAAATTGAAATTGAGGCTTCCATTCCAGTGTTTGCTTCATGAAATAATTCAATCTTAGCGCCTAGCCATTTGACCTTATTTCCTAAAAATGGTTTTCCCTAAACATTTTATCTTTGCTCTTTATGGAGAGAACATCCCACAGGAGTTCACAAAACCAGCACATAAGATAACCTGGGTACAACCTACTGACCTTGGTCCATGGTCACTAATGCTTTTGATAATAAATCTCCTTCAGAGCTCCCATTTCAGTTTAAAACAAACATGGAGTTAGGGTGGCTGTGAGCTATTACCTATGGCATTCCTGACCCTCATTGCAGTAGTAACCATCCCTCCAGAGGGCAGGAAGAATGAGTCACATTGGTACAGAGGACACA
The DNA here is from genome assembly GCF_052110815.1 of Crocodylus siamensis. NCBI lineage: Eukaryota > Metazoa > Chordata > Crocodylia > Crocodylidae > Crocodylus > Crocodylus siamensis. The sequence goes on from NC_143397.1 coordinate 211,391,621, forward strand.
CCATTCCCAAACAAAGATACGGGATTGGTTGTATATCACCTGTGAGATCATGAGTAAATAAGCTAGTGGGAGGGTGTAACTAGAAAGCAGAGACTAATGTTATACCATCATTTTGTTTGGTGTGTGTTTATGATGGATGAGGGGAAAGGGGAGAAGGGCCTTAGGTCAGGATAGAGCCAGTGGAACAGCTGAGCCCATGCAGAAGGACTCCCCAATTCTGAGCCCATCTTATTCTAGTGTTGGAGAACAGAATGAGATTGGACTTGGACACATTGGAACTGTGCAGCTGTAAGTATATAAATACCTTTGTGGGAGGGTTCAAAAGCAGCTGTCACCACAATGGGCATGCTCCTGCTGTGGAGTGAACCTACTTTGTACACCTCTGTACTAACGCATACCATATTGGTGCTTGGTGTGCATCTCAGTTGATGGGGTATCCAAAGCAGTTGCTTGGCTTTCTCAGAAAGGGTAGAATTTTTATTTTGAATGTAGCACTTCCTGGAGGACCAGGACAGTAGGGTACTGCTGAGCTAGCTAGAGGCTGGAGAGCCCATGGAGCCCTTGCAGGCCACACATGACCCATAGACTGCAAGTTTTACAGTGCTGCTCCAGAGGTTTACATTGACTTATTTATTATTGCTCCAGTAACTTCCCAGGTATTCAAATCAGGCTGACTAGTATATAAATTCCCTAGGTCCTCCTAGACTTTTTTGAAGCTGGGCACCATGCTGGCCCTCTTCCCATCCTCCGGAACCTCACCTGTCTCCCACTACTTCATAAATATAATTGACAAAGGCTCCAAGATCCCTTTTGCCAGTTCCTTCAGCACCCTGGGATGAACTTAACCTTAATCAAGCTAAAATTTATTAAAATTAATCAAAAGCTCTTGGACATTGTATTTAGTTGTCATGAACCTCAATCATTCCTCTTTGTTTGTATCACTTTTGTTAGCTGTTTTGTTGCAGCATTTTTTTTTTGGCTAGGTCCAAAGCAAAGTAGCAGTTAACCGCTCTGCCTTCTTTGAGTCTTCTGCTAATAGTTTATCCTGGCTATTTAGTAGTGGACCCAGAGCTTCTTTGTTCCTTCTTTTCTGTCCAGCACAGTTATAGGAATTCCTTCTTGTTGTCTTTAACTTCCTTCACCAGGTGCAATTCATTTTTTTTTTCTTTTTTTTTTACATTTGCCTTCCTGACTTTCTCCCTTTTAAGTTTAGCTGTTTTCTCATATGCTTCCTTAGTGACTCACCATTCCGTTCATTGCCTCTACATATTTTCCTTTTGATTTTGAGTCACCGAGAAGATCCTTGTGTGGCTGTTTTGGCCTCCTGATATTTTTTGTTTCCATTATGTTGGAACAGGTTCTTGTTGCGCTTCCAGTACTATGATGTCCTTTATGAACTGCCAGCCCCCTGAATCTCTTTATCTTTCAGTCTGTCTGGTTTAGTAAGAGGGACCAGGATCTGGTCTAATTAAGTCATGTCAAGGCAAATGGGAGGGGACCCTGGCCTACCAGTGGATAGCTAGGGCATGTTCAGATAGGGCAGAGGCATATGAAATACTTGAGCACACTCAGTGGCTATGGCATGCAGGGCAATGTCAGTAGCAGAAACAACATAGCCATGTATGCCAAACACTGCAAGAAGGCTAGTTATCTCTATGGCGTGACAGTGCCAATTAGCCCACCCCATGGTAATTGATCTATTTATATTGCCACATGGAAGCAGCTGTACTGTTTGTAGTTGAGAAGTGTGTTTTGAAGACACTGTAGGACATAGTGGGTGTATCTACATCAGACACTAACTACAGTTGCTTAATTAGCTTTGCAGTTAAGCATTGCCAGTCTGCATGTGTGGAGCTATTAGACCAGAGCAAACTAATTAACTCTGCTATAGGTCAGAACTGCCAGATAAAACTGCCAGCAGTTATTTGCTCCACCACAATGCATGTATAGACACTGATCCAGCTGGCTGGGGTGCTAGGGTGCTTCAGTGCGAGGGCTATCTGCTGGCTAGCCCTACACTGAAGCACCCCTGTGCCCCAGCCAGCCCCTCTGCAGTTTGTTGAGCTGGGAGGGAGCAGTCCTAGGCTGACACCCGAGACTCCTTGCCAGCCAGGGCTGCTTCGCCCCAACTCAACATGCTGTGGTCTAAGGCACATATGTAAACACTGCACCTGGGAGCAATCAACTTGGGCACAAACTGTGCTGGAGTTTATTGCATTGCAATAATATTCACGTGTAGACATGCCTAGTAAGTTTTCCATGTAGACAGTTCTGAATTTGGGGCTGCATTTTGTCTTGCAGGAAGAATGAATAGGGAGTGTCATTCATAGAAAGAGTGGGTAGAGGAGCACCATTGACCTTCCCTTTTGCATGTACTAATTTCTAGAGAGCTTGGGGAGAATCAAGCTCCAACTCTCTCCCCAGAAAAAATCTTACAAGAGGAGAATATGGTGGTGGGCGTCACCTCACATGATGTTTTATTGTGACATTTTCCTTGTCTGATGTAACTTGAGTTTGTTTAGGTATTGTGAAAATAGAAAGTTTCTAATCTGTCGCCTTAGTGAATACGCTGCAAAGTATACTTCTCCCTGTTTTGTAAGAAGCTCTGGATTCATATCTTTTTAGTCTTTCTGGCCTTATCTAGTATGTCTAGTTGGTTAGAATAGCAGTCAAGTGTTTGAAAACTGTACACTCCATGTATATGTCGCACATGTATATAATCCATTTAACTGTATAACACACAGACAGTCCCTATTGCTTATTTTGTAACAAACTCCAGTTAACTGCATATTGTTTAAATGCATAAACCCAATGTCTATTTTGTGACTTAGTTGTATTCTCTAACCTTGTCAGAAATCGTGAAGTGCAAGCAGCTGTCAAAGGACCACTCTCAAAGCCTGGAAATGATAGGAAACAGGGTGTATCTTGACTGCTTATCCCCATTCCTCCATTGTCAAGACTTCAAAGAGCAGACCAGAAATTGACCAGTTCATCTCATTTTCAAGGTTTCCAAAAGTACTTGAAAACTGTTGGAACTATCAGTTTGGGGGCTGCTAATCTCACTGCAGTGTATACTGTATGAGCATTGCTGAAACTGGAAAAAGTATCTACAAGTACATGTAATAGGTTTTGTTTTTGTTTTTTTTGAGGGGGGGAGGGAAGGAGGGGTGGTCCTGAGGATATGCATTCTGTTTTAAGAATACAGTACACTGTATTCTTGTCAGCCTCCAACACACTGGATCAAGGTCAGACATAAAGCTGTACCTTGGTAGAGAAGAGTTGCCAATCTGCTGGAATTTCAGAGCAGTCACATCCGGAGCTTATAAAAGCAAACAGCTTAGATCAGCCTCTCATTCTTGGATTATTCAGAGTCAGAGTGTGCCAGAATGTATTAAAGCAGATAGCCCAGCTAGATTTTCACCACTAAATAGAGATTTAGATTACAATGTGCATGTCGTAGAAGGAAATCCCCATGACAAAAGTTTAATAGTCACCTATTCACAGAGATCAGGCAGTTCAATCTATTATTGTATCTGAAAGCTGTGTTTTAAAAAGACAGAAAACTTGTGCTGCAGAAGCTCTATAGAATTGATTACCAAACTACGCAATATCCTAGATATTAAGTAATGAAAATAGTGGCCTAAAATTTTGACCTACAGCATAACTGCAATGGGATTTTGCAAGTCATTTGCTGTGTGCGCTGCTGAAGGTGTGTTGCTGTACTGTACTTCTAATGAAACAAAAAAATTGTAAAAAGGTATATTGTAGCTTTGCTTTTGGATGAGGATTTCAGCACCCATGGGGAAGGGTAGTATGCCAACCACCGGAAGGAGGGAAACGGAGAGGGAGGGCCCTGTGGTGTCTTGCCTGCACACCTCTCCATACTCCGAAGGCAACTGCAGTTGTAGCAGCATGGGCTGACTGCAGCAGCTTTGCAATGCAGGCTCCCCGGGAGCTGCCCTGTTTGTTTCTTCCCCACGCTCCCCAGTTATGCTGTTGGACACAGGGCTGTGAATGCTGTGGCAAAGACTCCCTGGGGGGAGTGCCATTTCGCTCGCCTCACTCACCCTCCTATCCCCCAGAAACATTGCTGGGTGTGAGGCTGCACCTGTCCAGCTGCTATGGCCAGACTTTGTACTTCTCATGGCATGGATGTGAGGGGCATCCTAGTGCTCCCTTAGAGCTGGTGCCCCAGCTCCCACACTGGATTCTGCTCTTATGTCCAATAAAGAAAATGTGGTAAATCAGTATGTTGTGAAACAGCAAAACTTACTGGTATATACTGAGCTTTTTGTTCTGTCAAATCTTCCTGAAAGGATCTGGGCATTGATGGAATTTCTGTGCCATGTCTACTATGCTTTTTATATCCTACAAGCATCAAGTTTTTGGTTATGATATGTCCCCTGGACTACAGAAATACTACAGCATTTTGTAATCTCAGTACTTTATTCTGTACCCTGTTGTGCTTCCTTCTCTCTTCTCTTTCTACTGAAGGTATTTTATATTTTTATTTACAGCTAGTATTTTATTATTATGACTACACCTGAGGGATTCATTCTTGTGCTAAGATTTATTAATTAAAATTGCAAGAGGTGTCAATTTTATATGAATGTGCTAAAACACAAAAGTGAAATAATACTGCGTATCATTTAAGTCTTCAATGATGTACAAGAAGTTGTATAATAATACAAGGTCTTTAGTTTCAAACTAGAAGCAATGTATTTCTTTGCAATACAGAGTTTTTTCAATCATTGCCTATTTATCTTGATCTTGGTGGTCTTATTTTTTCATTCTCTCAAAAGGAGCATATAAGGAATGTTAAGAGGATTTAATATTTGTTGTTTTATGTTTTCAAAATAGTAAACACCTAAGCAATATACTTTTTAGTAGAGGACTAAACTCCAGCAATGTGGAATATATTGAAGTGATGGTATTGATGCATTTGTATCACAAGGGCATGCAACCTTTACTTTTCAATGAAAAAGAAAATGGCAATGCGTAGTTAAAATGTTCTTGTATAATCCAAGTGAGATAGAGAAATACATTTCTGTAGCCCCATTGTCCCTTGTCAAACTCATAGGCTGCAGTCTGGGAATGGTGTGGGAAGTTTCTGTGGTCAAGATGAAAGGGTCTGAGCAGCTGTTCTGCTAGGACTTGCTTCTGACCTCTCTGAAAAAAAGGTGAATAACATGGAATATTAAATGTATCTGTATGCTTTTAGAGGTCAGCATAATCTACACATTCTTTTGGTTATTTTAGGAGTCATGCACGTACAGATCTGACTGTGATAGAATTTCTGTATATTGTGGCCATATATTATCACTCTCAAATCCATGCTTACAGACATCTATTTTTATTTTTGTTTCTATCCTGTGGCTTTTTTGAACTGGCCAGTCCAGCTGTCTGCTAGGGAGGAACCATTCCCAATGGCCTAGAGCGCCTTTCCGCTTCTTTCCCATTGTTGATAGAATTTCCCTAAGTGCTTAAACGTGATCGTATTTGTGTGTCTGAAGTGCAAATTGGTGCTTACTAGGATTTATAAAAATGCCTAACCAGGGCAGCTGGGTGTCCAAGGTAGGGGTAACTTCTGGTTGTCAGTGCCACCAGTGCAGTCATGTGCCTGTTATGGCCTTAGTTATCCCAAATATCTTAGGCACTTTTGAAAACCTCACTAGGCATTTAATTATGTCCAGTAAACTGTTCTCATGTTCAGGATTGACTGAGAAATAGTTAAGTCTCTCTGACTTCAAGTGCTTTTAATATTTATTCCCAATTCTATACTGTACTACTAACACTACTTATGCTCCTAAAGATGGCCTGTCAATTTCATAGATTGCATAGACATTAGGGACTGGAAGGGACCTCATGACATCATTGGGTCCAGCCCCCTGCCATAGGTGGGAAGTCAGCTGGGATCAAGTGACCCCAGCAAGAAATATATCCACTGTTTTTTGAAAGAGTCCAGAGTATGTGCTTGCACCACCTCAGGGGGGAGTTTGTTCCAGACCCTGGACACATGCACTGTAAAGAACTTTTTTCTTATATCTAGTTTAAATTGGCCTTCCTGGAGTCTATGGCACTTAGACCTTGGTATCCCTTTGGGAGCTCTGGTGAACAGCTGTTCTCCCAGATCCTGATGTAACCCTCTTATGTAGTTGTAGGCTGCCACTGTCTCCCCTGAGCCTTCTCTTCTCCAAACTGAAAAGTCCCAAGTCCCTCCAGCTTCTCCTCATACAGCCGTGCCTCCAGGCCTTGGATCATACAAGTGGTTTTCCTCTGGACTCTCTCAAGCTTCTCCACGTCCTTCCTGAAGTGGGGGCCCCAATACTGAATGCAGTACTCTAGCTGCAGTCTCACCAGGGCCAAGTGAAGTGGGAGGATGACTTGCCTGGTTTTGCTTGAGATGCATCGGTGGATGCATGCCAGAATTTGGTTAGCTTTGCCCACCACCACATCACATTGGTGTCTCATATTCATCTTGTGGTCAGTCAAGACCTGCAAGTTCCTTTCGGTTGTGGTGCTAGTGAGCAAAGCACTGCTGAGCCTGTAAGTATGCTGGGGGTTCTTCCTATTGAGGTGCAGCACCTTACACTTCTCTACATTGAAAGCCACCAGGTTTTGGTCAGCCCACCTTGAGAGTGTTTCCAAGTCGGCCTGTCTTCATATCTTGTCCTGTGGTGTGACCACCCTCCCCCATAATTTGATATCTTCCGTGAACTTGGCCAGTTCACATCTGACTCCCAAATCCAGATCATTGATGAGGATGTTAAAGAGTACTGGCCCAGCCCTGAGGGACTCCACTGATCACCCTGCACCATGTTGATTTACTCCTTTCAACTAGTACTCTATGGGTCTGACCCCATAGCCAACTGCCTAGCCATCGAACCATATGATGATCAAGGCTGCAGTTCCCCAGCTTAACCACAAGGACATCGTGGGGAATTAGGTCAAAGGCTTTCCTGAAATCCGGATATGACCACATCATCTCCCTTGTCCAGGGCACATGTTACCTGGTCATAGAAGGAGATAAGGTTGGTCAGGCAAGACCTGCTAGTCACAAAGCCATGTTGGCTGGCATTCAGAAGCTTGCCTTCTGTCAATCCAATGTTGATGGACCCCTTGACAATTTTCTCTAGGATTTTTCCAGGGACAGATGTTAGATTAATTGGTCTATAGTTCTCCGGGTCATCCCTCCCCCCTTTCTTGTAGATAGGGACCACATTGGTTCTTTTCCAGTTATCTAGGACCTCGCCCGAGCGCCACGAATTTTCAAATATGTTTGCCAAGGGGGATGCAATGATGTCTGCCAGCTCCTTCAAGACTCTCGGGTGCATTCCATCTGGGCCTGCGGACTTGTGAATATCCAGTTTCTCAAGGTGTTCCCTCACCTGATCCACATTGATTTTAGGCCCGTCACCCACTCCCAGATTAGTTAATGCCATTCCTGACAGTGTGATCCTCCTGGGAGGGTGAAAAACCAATGCAAAGAAGTCATTTAGGAGATTGTCCCTTTCTTGGGCGTCTGATATCAGTTGTCCCATTGGATCTTGCAGGGGCGAAATGCTATTTTTGTTCTTTTTCTAACTTCCCACATAACTGAAGAAGAACTTTTTGTTGTCCTTGATTCCCATTGCTAGCCTGAGTTTGGTTTGTGCCTTGGCTTTTCTTGACTACTCTTTACAGGTGCGGGTGAGTGCAGAGTAATCCTCTTTGGTAATGCTTCCTGTTTTCCAGCTGGTATAAGCTATGCTTTTGACCTTAATGAGGTCCAACAGTTCCTTATTCAGCCATGGGGGGTTCCTGCATTTCTTGTGAGATGGTATGGCTATCCTCTGTGCTTCAAGAATTATGTTTTTGACAGATGACCATTCCTCATGTACTCCCTTTTCTGGCAGGGTATGGCTTCTAATTGCCTGACTGACCAATTCTGTCAGTTTGCAAAAGTCAGCCTTCCCAAAGTTAAGGACTTCTGTCTTACTGAAGGGTTTGCCTGCTCTTCAGTGAACTAAAAAGGTGACCAATTCATGTCACCAAGCTTCTCCGCTGGTCTTTATGCTGTGGTCCTTCATAAGCTTATGAAAATTCACCTGCCCTGCAAAACATTTTCGCTGTGAAGACCTCCCACCTTCTGCAGTGTTTCACCATTTTGTCTTTAGATTGGAGAGCTTTGAGGGAGTTTTTTTATTGCACATCTTCATTCATTTGTTGGAAAGCATATTGAATGTTACTAATACAATTTTTGGTAGGCACAAATCTCTTCACGTAATCCTTTCATGGAACAGTGAGGTTCAGCTTCTGGCTAGTACCTTTGGTAATGGCTCTGGGTACATACAGATATTCAGGGACGTTAGATTGAGTTAAAAATGACTACTCAATCTAAGATAAGTTGGGATGGGGGGCCTAGGAGGGGGCTTGGGTGGCTCAGGGTGCTAGTAGGGTCTGCGGCGGGGAGGGGGTTGGTGAGGATTGGGAGGGCAAGTGGGGTTAATGGGGAAGTTGGGAGGGATCAGAGGAGCTAGCAGGGTCTTCAGTAGAGTTTGGGAGGATGCAGGAGCTCTCTTTTTTCTTCACCCCCCAGGACTATGGTCTATTTTTAGAAACCCCCAGCAAACCAACCCCCAAATCCAACTTGTCCCTCCTGACTTACTTCCTTGGCTCCCAGCACTGGCAAACACTGGTAAAACTGGCACTGGGAGTGGCTTGCAGAATGGGGGGTTGGTGAGCTAGGAGGGGGTGGCTGGTCCACAGGGGAGCTCTTTGGGGGGTGTGGTGCAGGGACAGGGGGCTATAAATAGCCGGGGGGGGGATAGTAGTAAAAGCCTGGCCCCAGGACTGGGGACTAGGTTTTCCCAGTTCTAGGACTGAGCTGGGAGCTGTACAGAAGTTCAGTTAGATTGATCTTGCCAGAGCTGATCTAAGTTAGACTACCTCCAAAGTACAATTAACTTAGGTTCAGTCAGCCATTTTTAGGCTGATCTAACCTTCCTGAACTGCTGTACAGTTAATACTGAGATGCACCTAACTAGGGATCTTCAGGTGCACACAGAAGTGACAAGTTTTGCCTGGTGTGGGCATAGAAAGCAGTCTATAGCTGTGACCAGACACAAGTGCATGGCTGCAAACAGCTTCAAAAATGGGACATGGGGTGACCCCTTATTGCATGAGGTATCAGAAAATGACATTTCAAAATGTAGCATGTTCTGCAACTTGTGTGTGGGGAGCTCCAAGCCTGTCACTATTTTCAGAGTGGGAGGGGGGGAAGGGAACGGAAGGAGTTCAGTCTGGAACTTTTTTAGTCCCTCGCACTAGAGAGTGGGATGGGTGTATTGGAACCCCCTAGGTGTGGGGAGAGCTCCAGTTCACCCACCCCATCCTTCAGCACCAGCTGGGGAGCCCCAGTGATGGGCTCTGCTGCCTTTCCCCACTGCGGGTCTGAAAACAAGGAGCACTGGCAGAGAGGCCTGGCCACTGCTATGGGGTCTGCAGTAAGGATGTAACTCAGACACTTTTCTGCAAAGTGTGTTCTGAGTTACAGCTGGGAGCAGCACTTCCTCTGCATCCTAAGTGTAAGGTCCACATCTGGGCGAACTAAGTGAGCTTGGGCAGCCCTTTAAAAAATGTAATCTAACCTCTGGGAAGGACTGTAGCCGTCCTCTGTCCCATTCCCAGCCAGACAGGGAAGCTTGGAGTTTCTTACCATGCTAAACACCCCCGGGTGCAGACAGAAGTGACAGTTTTTGCCTGATCTGGCCACAGAAACCAATTTATAGCTGTGACAAAACACAGGTTCATTGCTGCAGACCGCTTCATGAATGATGTGTGCGGCTGGAAGCTGGGGGTGGCACAGCGGTGCAGGTGTCAGCAGTGGCAAGCGGGGCGTGGTGGTGCTGGGCGGTGGTGAGCGCTGCCCAGCAGTTGGTGACCACCTGCAGACGCTGCCAGTAGTGGTGGTGGTGGCCAGTGGCGATCCGCAACTGCCCACAAGTGGCGGCGCTGAGGGGCAGCGGGGCAAGCCGCCACCCCTCCCCCCCGCAGCTGCTTCGGTCAGGGGTGCACGTGCCTCCACGTGCAGCCTCCCCGCGGCGCTGATGGACCCGCCCTTGTGGCTGATCAGATGAAGATGTTTCAAAACCCGGTGTCTTCTGTAACTTGTGTCTGCCTGCCTGCCAGGAGGCCGTGCAGAGCACAGCCGTGTCCCAGGGCACTTCTGACGGCTCTGCTGCCTGGGCAGAGCAAGGATTTCGAAAAGGGGGCGCAGAGGGTGCGGGGCATCATTCAGCCCGGATTTTATTGCAGGCATTAACACACCGGGCGCTTCCGCAGCAGAGCGGCGCTCGGGCAGGGCGCGGGCGCGGAGCGGGACCGGCGGCGCGACGCTGCGGAGCCTGGAGAGGCCGCGGGACCGGACCCGCCCCGCCCCGCCCCGCCGCGGGGCTACAAAAGGGCGGGTGCGTGGGCTGAGGCCGGGGCAGTGTTGTGCCTGCGAGAATCGCCGCTGCCCGAGGCCATGGCGCAGCCGTCCTTCCCCTGGGGCTACGAGAGCCACAACGGTGAGCGCGGCTGGGGGCGGCAAAGTGCAGGGGGGGGGCGCGGGGCGCTGCCGCGGGCGCTGACCGCCCCGTCCCGCCCCACAGGCCCGGCGCGCTGGCACGAGCAGTACCCGGTGGCCCGCGGCGAGCGGCAGTCCCCGGTGGAGATCCGCAGCGAGGAGGCGCAGCACGACCCCGCGCTGCCGCCCTGGTTCGCCAGCTACGACCCGGGCGCGGCCAAGAGCATCCTCAACAACGGCCGCACCTGCCGCGTGGTCTTCGACGACACCTTCGACCGCTCAGGTCGGCCGGGGCCGGGGCATGAACCGCCGGGTATCGGTGCGGGGAGAGGGGCTGGGAGGGCGCAGGCCCGTGCTACACGCGCCACATCCATCCCACAATGCACTGGGCCCTTGCGCCGACAAGTGGAGGGGCCACGTCCTTTGCACATGGCGACCTAGCAAGTGGTGCAGGGCGCTGGCAGCACCCACCTTTGCCCTGTAGGCATCACTGGGCCAGGGTGACCCCAGCTGTAAGAGCCAGCCTGCTGCGGAGTGGGGCTCTAGTTCTTTCTGTCCAAAAAATACTTACCTGGCAGGGGAAATGCCATGAATCTGGGTCCAAGAAGGCAGTCTTCCTTAAGCCCCTGGGGATAACTTCTTTTGGCATGGTTTAATACCTGCTGAGGTGTTTAGGCTTAATGCCCACTTCATGGAAATGAGAAGCTTCTGCCTAGCTTGTTCCTTGGGTCATATGGCTGAGGGCAGGAGACATTTGGGGGGCATCCAAACCCCAAGCTTGGCCCTCCAAAAGACTCTGGAAATATCTGAAGACTCTGGTAGGGCCACTTACAGTTCAGGACTGACTTACAGATTTGGACTCAATTTGACTTGGAACACAAAACAGTTCTCCTTTTTTTGTTTTTTTAAGTTAGTGCTGGAAACTGACCACTCCATAGCTGATCTGTATCCAACTTGAATCTGAATGTGTAGAAGGGCCCATATGGCACCCACACCCTGCTTTCTTATGCTTGAAGGCCACACTTTTCAGGCTTTGTAGGAGACAAGTGACTCTCACCTAAAAGATCTCGTAGCGCGGTCAAGAGCATCCTCAACAACAGCTGCACCTGCCGCATGGTCTTCGACGACACCTTCGACCGCTCAGGTCGACTGGGGCCGGGGCCGGGGCCCACCTGCCCACTCCTGCACCCCGCACGGGAAGTGAGAGGCTGCCTTGTTGGCAGCCCGGCAGCGGGGAGGGGTGGCCACCCACACCGACATGGTTTCCCACCTTGCCAAATGGCCACACTTCCCGCGGCCAGGGCAGGCTCTGGCTGTGCCAGCCCCTGGCAGAGGGACCGGGCCCCAGCTGGGCCAGCCCCGGGGCCAGGGTTGGGCCCACACACTTCCCCCAGACTGCAGACCTGCCTGGCACCACTCTTCAGCCACGTGCGGCCACAGAAATTGGGCACCGCCGTGCAAGACTTGTACGCGTGTGGGCACACACCCCTTTGCAGTGTAAGAGTGAAGTGTGCCGGCAGCTTGAATCCAGAACAAAAGCATGATGTGGGTAGCAAAGGTTTTTGAGAAATACTGTCCTAAGCAGACGAGAAGGCAGAGCGGGGGATGAACAGTCAATGCCGATGTCCTTCCGGTGGGTAGGGAATGTCGGGGTGGGCGAGCAGCAAAGGAATCCCAGATCCGAGTTGGGAGTGGGTTTTTACTTCCTCCGGCACACAGCGTGCACACTGAGCCAAAATCCTCAGGCTGTTTACATGAGAAGAAATTTTCATGCACTGGGCCTTGAGGTGCACAGCTAGAACAGCTGTACAAGCATAAGCTCCTATATACGTGTGCGGAGCCTGCTTTGACATGCTGGAAATCCAGCATATTGGAGCAGACTCAATTAATAGAGTCTGCTGTAGTACAGAAATAGATGCGCTCCAGCTGCCTCCCATGTCATGTGTATCAGCATCCCAGAGGGTCTCCATGCTGAAAAAATGGAGGCAGGGTGTGTGAGCTGGATGCCGAATTATATAGGACTGAATTAAGCACAGGCTCAGACCTGTTCAATTTAAAACTTTTATTGTTTCACAAAGTCATAAACTAAAGGAGGTCTGTTGGTTCACGAGGTTCCCAAATCAAGCCCTTGCTCTCTAACCCGGAGGCTAGGTGCGGCTGCCTGATTCAGTAGTCTCAGAACTGGTCAATAGCTCATTTAAAAAGGAGTCCCTTATCTTTTTTTAGGCAAAAGATACAAAACTGTCCCCATGGTGGAAGTGAGGCATCTAACATAACTTTACTATTAGTTATATATGATAACACTTACACATATGCATTTCTAATTCTTACTTCTATTGGTTATTTAGTTAACTTATCTATATTATAATATCAGGTGATACGCTTTGTATTATAATCATTACGCTTCTTATGTTAATTCTTAATGACCTTTATATTTCTTATGCTAATTTTCTATAAGCTAAATACATTATTCATCTATATGTTTTGCTGGTTTTTGCAGGGTTAAAATGTCAAAACTGACATAATATGCGGTTGTTTTTTCGTCATTGCGGTTTAGCCACATGCAGTTTCCTATTCTTAACAATGTAAGCAGCATGTCTGCTATTTTTATCATTGTTTAAAGGTCAGAAGTTCAGTATTTTCATGTAAGGGTCAGAAAGTGATTACCAGAATGTCAATTGCTGACTCCTCAACCTCCTTGAAGCATTCTGGGAGTTTTAGTGCATTTTTTTTTTTTTTAATGCTAGGCCTTGCTTAGCATAAGCACTCTCTCACACAGGGTGCTTTGAAATAAAACGCGCTCAATGAGTTTTAGTTCAAAGCACCCCACCGCCACTTTTTCCTCACAGGGATGTGCAGGGACACTGATGCACAAGTGCTTTTAGCATAGGTTACTAATTAAAGCCCCTGGCGCTGTGTCCCACGACACATGTAAAATGAGTATCTCTTTTGAAAGCTGCAAACTTATTATTTCTGACACAGGGAAGTGGCTGCATTGACATACCCCAAATCCACTGTCATCTTGGTGTCAGTCTCACAGGTTGGGGTTCCTAAATTAGATATCCCAGCACCACAAGCCCACAAAGGCCTGATCTGGCCCTGAGCACACTTAACAGTGAGAGCACTGATTATTATTATTTTTAACACAAAGCATAGGATCTTTCATTCAGAAAAGGTTGTCAGCATTGCATCTGCTTTTATATAATACAAGTTTCCCTTGATTTATGCGGGTTCTTTATATGCAAATTTGCTCTTATGCAATGAGCATATTTAGACCCATCATTTGTTATACACAAGGTAAATTCGCTGTTATGCGATCATCACAGATGCCCCAGGCCTCTGCTGGTCAGTTCCCACTCACCCCTTCCTGTGCTGGAGCGGCCTGGGGAGTGGCGGACACCAGCTGCCTGCAGCAACTGGGCTGCACCGTGCCCTCGTGCCTGCTGCTCATGGGTCCACTCCAGCATGGGCTGAGGCGAGTGCAGACAAGCAAAGCACTGGTGGCGCAGGGCACAGCACTCACCCCAGCCCCAGGAGTAGCCGACACCAGCTGCCTGCAGCAGCTGGGCTACAATCTGCCCAGGTGAAGCCAGCTGGTGTTGGCTGCTCCCAGAGCTGTTCCAGCACAGGCTGAGGTGAGTGGGGACTGGCAGAGCCCCAGGGGATTTGGGGCACAGTACAGCCCAGCTACTACAGGCATCTGGAGTTGGCTGTTCCCAGGGCTGCTGCTGCTGGGGCTGGGGTGAGCACTGCTCTGTTCCCTCTGGTTTGCTGCCTTGTGCAGTCCCAGGAGCAGCACCCCTTCCCTAGTCCCAGCCTCACTCCCGCTCCCCCTTCCTCATCACCATGGGATCCCTATTTATTACACTGTAAAGTGGGTTTTCTTTATGTGAATTTGATTTATGTGTCGTTCTCCAGGACCGCGTGTACCACATAAATCAAGGGAAACCTGTAGTCAAATACAGCAATTCTCAGCCAAGGTGTTATGGCACCCTGAGATGCCTTGAGATCCTTTCAAGCATGCTGCAGGGTGTTATACAATGTTTAGCATTATTAGATGTGCAAACATGATTGTGAGGGCATGGGGCCTAGGAGTGGCCGTGTACTCCCTAGCGCCCCCTACCGTCACTCAAGGTGATTCAGCACCCTCTGGTTCTCGCCCGCCACATCTTTGACAATTAATTCAAAAGGGAGGCTGCCTTTATCCCCTGGTGAACGGTGTGAGTGTTACTACCCCTACTCGGTATGGAGTACCTCAGCGCACCCCTGCCTTAAGGGCAGTGCGTGCCTCCTACCTCCCCTTCAGCACACCCCAAGCCTCGCAGCTGTTCTCTGGACATTGTTTGGGTCCCTTGCCCCTTGGCGCCCTCTTCGGCGCCCCTTTGGGCTCATCCTGCCCTGGTGCCCTTCTCTGGCAGGCTCATCCTGCCCTGGTGCCCCTCTCTGGCACCCCCAGGCTTGTCGCCCACCTGGCACCCCTGGGGTTTGTTACTCCCCGGCCCCTCTCTCCAATCCACCTGGGCCTACCACACCACTGGCGCCCCTCTACCGGCACCTCTGGGCCAGTCACGCGCCTGTCGCCCTTTTACCGGCGCCCCTGGGGCCAGTTAGGCAACCTGCACCCCTGATACCGGCACCCCTGGGCCACTGCTGCGACCTGCACCCTGCTACCAGCACCTCTGGGCTTGCCGTGCCCAGGCCTCGCCCCACAGGGCCTGTCTCTCTGGTTTATCCCGCTCCTCGCCCTCTGTGGAGCCTGTGCTGCGCCTCTTGCACCCGCTGCCCCACTCTGGGGCCTGTGCCGCGCCTCTCGGTGCAAACCGCAGTGCCGACGGTGTCACGCACTCCGTGTCCCCCCGCTGGGCACCAAGAGCCCCCAAGCCACTGGGGCGCTCCTGTGAGGCCTCCTCACGCCCCTACAGCCTCACCCGGTCCTCCGGTTCTAACCGTAAATAAACCGGACAGTCAGCCAGCTGGCTACAACGTAACAAAAGGCCTACCGGTTTATAATCCAACCTCCACACAGTGCTGACTCTCAGTCGTACTGCTGTCCAGACTCTCTCTCTCTCTCCCCTCATATCATTGCAGCCAGCCAAACCACCATCATTGACCCTGCTGCTCAGCTCTCCCACAGAACTGCAACTGCCAAAGGGGAACTACTCCTGGGCCCAGGCCTGAGCTGTTATAAAGGGCCTGGCCCTGCCCCCTTCCGGTCACCTGATGGCAGGTTGCCATAGCAACCCGCAGCTGCACTGCCCTCTTGATTGACAGCTCTGTTACTTTCATTTATCTAAGGCACAGGACACCTCAGTGCTCCTGTGACAATGATTCACATGATAAATCCAGATATTTCAAATAAGAATCAATGGTATTAAAAAGATTGCTAACCTGTTGGGGGTCTTTCTGAGTTCTTTGCAATAGAAGATTTGTTTTATTTTTCTGTAGTTGAAAGACAAGTCAAAACTACGAGCTGGCATTTCTTCAAATACATAGGGGGTAAAAAGAGGGTCCCGGGTAATGTGGGGCCCCTGCAGGACACGATGGGCAACTTAGTCATCACGCCAGATGACAAAGCTAACATATTTAACGATTTCTTTGCCTCTGTCTTCCTAAGTAGGGACCAGTTCAGCCACCTCCCTGCTGGGCCCCCCTCGGGCCCCGGGAGAGACACGCCTGGGCCAGGGGTTAGCGAGGAGTTAGTTAGGGTACTTCTGGAGAGGCTGGACGTGTTCAAATCCGCTGGTCTGGACAATCTTCACCCTAGGGTTCTACAGGAACTGGCCGAGGTCATTGCGGGACCCCTGGCGCGGCTCTATGAGCACTCGTGGTGCTCTGGCGAGGTGCCGGAGGACTGGAAGAGGGCCAATGTGGTCCCTATCTTCAAAAAGGGAAAAAAAGAGGACCCGGGAAATTACAGGCCAGTTAGTCTTACCTCAATCCCGGGTAAGCTCTTTGAAAAAATTATCCTGGCACACATCCAGGAAGGCCTTGCGGGGGAATGCATGCTCAGGGGCAACCAACATGGGTTCATCAGTGGCAGGTCTTGTCAGACCAACCTGGTGGCCTTTTACGATCAGGTCACCAAATCATTAGACGCAGGGGTTGCTGTGGATGTAGTCTTTCTGGACTTCCGGAAGGCTTTCGACACTGTCTCTCACCCTGTCCTCATCAAAAAGCTGGGAGACTGTGGTGTCGATGCCCACACGGTCAAATGGGTCGCCAACTGGGTGGAGGGCCGCACCCAGAGGGTGGTAGTGGATGGGTTCTTCTCGACCTGGAAGGATGTGGGCAGTGGGGTTCCGCAGGGCTCGGTCCTCGGGCCCGCACTGTTCAACATCTTCATCAGTGACTTGGATGAGGGGGTAGAAAGCACCCTGTTCAAGTTTGCTGATGACACTAAGATGTGGGGGGATGTGGGTGCACTAGAAGGGTGCAATAGGCTACAAGCTGACCTTGACAGGTTGCAACGGTGGGCGGATGAGAATAGGATGGGGTTTAACACTGATAAGTGCAAGGTGTTGCACATGGGGAGGAAGAACCGGCACCACACTTACAGGTTGGGGAACTCCCCTCTTGCCAGCACGGAGACGGAAAAGGATCTTGGAGTCGTCATTGACTCCACGATGAACATGGGCCGGCAGTGTGGGGAGGCAGTCAAGAAGGCCAACCGTACCCTGTCATGCATCCACAGATGCATCTCGAGCAGGTCCAGGGAGGTGATCCTCCCCCTCTATGCGGCACTGGTCAGGCCGCAGCTGGAGTACTGCGTCCAGTTCTGGGCGCCACACTTCAAGAGGGACGTGGACGATATGGAAAGAGTCCAGAGGAGGGCCACTCGTATGATCAGGGGTCAGCAGGGCAGGCCTTATGAGGAGAGGCTACGGGACCTGAACCTGTTTAGCCTCCACAAGAGAAGGTTAAGGGGGGACCTTGTGGCCTGCTACAAACTGGTCAGGGGGGATCAGCGGGTATTGGGGGAGTCCCTGTTCCCCCGTGCGCTGCCAGGAGTGACCAGGAATAACGGTCACAAGCTGGCGGAGGGTAAGTTTAGATTAGATATTAGGAGGCGCTACTTCACAGTCAGGGCGGCTAGGGCCTGGAACCGGCTTCCAGGGGAAGTGGTGCAGGCTCCTAGCCTGGGGATTTTTAAAAGGAAGTTAGATAAGCACCTTGCCGGGGTCATCTGACCCCGGTGCTCTTTCCTGCCAAGGCAGGGGGTCGGACTAGATGATCTACCTAGGTCCCTTCCGACTCTAGCTACTATGATACTGTGATACTATGATAGGTGTTCCTTGAGTATAAAAATGTCTGAGAACCACTGGGCTAGCATCAAGAGCGCCTATCTATGGAAGGAGGGAATCTAGGTTCAAGGCCCTCCTCACCCTGAGGGCGTTCAGACCTGTGTTTCCCAGTACCCTAAGTATAATGAGAGAGGCGAGTGTGGTCTGGTGAGGCTGTAGTCTGTATCCTTCTTCTTGAAGCTGTGCCATTGTGCAACAAAATGCTGGACTTGTGGAACATGAAAGAAAGATTTATACTGTTTTGTCCAGCCATGGAGGAATTCACCTGGAAGAAAGGAAGGCTGGATTATAATTTCTGCTCCCAAAACTCTTTATACATTTTATCTAATGGTTCCTTTAAGGCAAAATGCATAAACTAGTTGTCCATTAAGCAGGAGCTGGAGCCTAGGATATTTCATTTTCACAGGGGTAGTTTCAGACCTGGAATATAAATTAATTCTCTCACACTTTATGAATCTTGGATTCCTCTTTACCATGTCCATAGCTAAGATGTTAACACAGAAATTGAGTAGTTGTGCTTATATTTTGGAGGCACTTAATGAAAATGTAGTCTTGACGAGAAGTCATTTTAATTTTTATTTTTATGAAATAAGAAAAAATGAAATATACATGTTTGTGATTTGTTCAATTAACAAATATCAAGTTGGTGTTTTTTTAATTGCAAGACCTTGAAGTATAAAACTAGAGATTTTAACAGGATAGTATTGCCTAATGTAAGGACATTTTTTGCAACTACAGCTGGAACCTTCTTAGTAATGTCCTCTAAAAACTTCTATAAAGTCACTTAGGTTCAATTTTGAAATAAAATCACTTTCATGTGACAGGTGAATGAGGTTACCTTTTTTTCAGGAGGTCATGCTCATCTTTTGATGTCAAGAGGGAAAAAAATCTCCTAAATTGCAGTTAATGTTACAAACAACAAGACCACAAGAGACATTTTAAAAAATGTGGGGAAGACCCCTTTCATTTCATGGCAGCACCAATAATTTCTTTGGATTCTTTGCAGTTTCAATGTATCAGTGATATTCAATGTATTCAATGAAAGGCAGTCATTTCAGTTTTCTTTCTCAATGTCTAATTCCAACAAGTAAAAGTATGCAGAGATTCCTATTTCAAGAAGTCTGAAGAACTAGTGAAAGAGATTTCTGCCAAGCTTTTGTACAAGTTGGAGTTTTTAGAAAAATCTCTGTTGTAATTCATCACTAGTTTTATTGATTCATAGGGATAAATCTGGGATCAGTGATGTTCACTTACATGGTAAGTGTTCAGTGACTATGGGATCTTGAAATTCTGGGGTATTACCTTGGCTCTTCAGGTGGCACATCATACCGTTGATGCTTCCTCACATAAATCTTTCAGAACAGGGTACTTAAATAAAATCTCTGAAAAAAAAATATCTTAAAGCTTCTCTCTTGTCAAAGCTCACTGCAAGTATCAACAGTCAGTTCAGCTCCTTCAGCAATGTGCATTATTCCTTTTGAAGGTAGCTGTTCATGGAAGAAAAGCCTTTCATTTCTATAATGTCAG
The DNA here is from genome assembly GCF_052110815.1 of Crocodylus siamensis. Lineage (NCBI taxonomy): Eukaryota > Metazoa > Chordata > Crocodylia > Crocodylidae > Crocodylus > Crocodylus siamensis. The sequence continues at coordinate 211,410,998 of NC_143397.1, forward strand.
ATAAGAACAAGATTTTGGATGATACCGTAACTTGCAACAGCCCTTTTTCTTCAATAGACAGATTGCCATATCCATTCAAAAAAATCTGACAAGATCCTTTGAATCTCTTCCAAATTACTGAGGATTCTTTCCAAGGTTCCCCAGTGGCTCGTGTCTTTGTTCCTATGCTCTGTGGTTCCTTCAAGAACCAAAGCACTGTCCATTGCCTTCCACTTGCACGTGCACAAATGCAGTAGGGAAGCCACCCCTATGAGGTGCTCTCAAGTACAGTGCATATAAAAGTTAAGAGCATCTGTGAAAGACACCACAGGAGTGGCTTCACTACTGTATTTCCAGATTTGGTGAATGCTAGCAGGAGTGGATGGGTAGGACAGGTTCAGGGATATCCTGCCGTCTCGTGAAAATGGTGTTAACCAACAATACTCAACCGTGGTTCTGTAGCACCCTGGGGTGCCATGAGATACTTTAAAGCATGCTGTAGGGTGCCACATAATATTAAAACTGTTAGGCATGCAAACACCTACATGTATTTGTATCTTTCAAAGCAGTCTTTAATAATCAACTCTTAAATTTTGACTTTCAGCAGAAGGTTTCATTCAAATCCTTGAATTTTGGATTTTGTTTTGCAGGAAATTTACAGCTGTTAATGAAAATACCTGATGAATTATTTGGAGTAAGCTATAAGCCCTTAATGTTTATGATAGATTTGATATCTCAGAGGCACTTTATTTATCACAACAAACTGAATATTTTTACAGTTTTTAAATAGTACCCATTTCCTTCAATTTGCAAATGTGACAGCAAAGTAGTCATTGTGCCACCTGAAAAAGTGATGATAAAATAAGTATCAGTAAGTCATTAATGTTGTTGAGCAAATGAATAAACATAATAATAATAAAAAAAACCCCTAGGTTTTGGGGGGGGGGGGGAGGGTAGGGGGGAAAGGGAAGAGGAGGGGTTCTGGATAAACCAGATCCAGTTTTTGGAGCATTCCTGAAGACAAGAGCCTTAAAGTTTATAGCAGGGGTGGGCAATTATTTCAGGTGGAGGGCTGCTGACTGAGTTTTGGCAAGCCATCAAGGGCCACATGACAGGCAGCCAGGGGCAGATAAATACTGATTTTCTAAATTTTTTAGGTGCTCCATAGGCCGGATAGAATGGCCTGGTGGGCCACATCCAGCCTGCGGGCCTCATTTTGCCCACCCCTGGTTTATAGGTGATAAACAATAGGGTTTAGGATATGTACGATTTTCTGAACAATTATAAGGTGACAGCATAATGACATGGATGACAAGTGTGAAATGTAGAAATAAGAGAAACTAAAGGTCAGTTGTGCTGTCTCTGCTGCAGTCCAGTCGAGCATTGCATTCAAGAGGAAAAGCAGTTTTCATGTTGATGAAAACGTTGCCTTGACAATTGCATTCTTTCAATTACAAAATCCAGAGCTGACAAAAAAAGTACCTGTTCCTATTTTATATAATTTCACTATATTCTCTCTACGTATCTGAAGTAGGGGCTGAACTTAGATAAGTCATTTTATGAACTGTATGAAATTTGTCCGTTTTGATAGCCAATTGTAACCACTGTGCTACTGGATATTAAACCTAGGTGAAACTTCAATGGGTGTTTCATTTTGAAGCTGTTTCCACATGTTTCGAGCTTGAAACAGTGAAAAAGAAATGAAACGAAAGACTTTGAAACAGCTTCAAAACTAAATGAGGGCACTTAAAGCTGGGCTTGACTGCAGCTAAACAGAAACTAAGGAGAGGGAGAGGGAGAGGGGAAGCAGCGGGGTAGGACTGCTCTGACATAGACTGTGTGGCTGGCCAGTGACTGTCATCCTTCCTTGAGGTCCCTTCCAATCCCAGTGCTCTGGGGGAGAGAGAGAAAAACAGCATAAAAAGCATTGTTTGAACTGAGGTTCTTTGTGCCTTGGAGTCAGCTTATTGAGCTGTGTCTTCCGGCAGCTCAGCAGCATCAGCAACCTATTCACCTATCTTTTTGAAACCACTGCGCCTATCTCCTTGAAACCTGGCAGGTTTCATGGCCTCAGCAGGTGCTACTATGCCTGCTGTTTTCATCCTGCTCTGCCTTAATACACACACGTGACATGAGTTTTGCTTGTCAGTAGCCTGAGGAGCAGTTTCACCAAAACCCCCACACCTGCCCCTTGAAACTTGACAGGCTTTGTAGCCTCAGCAGAGGCTACCACCCTGTTGTTTTCATTCTAATCAAGAAAGAAATGACAAAGTTATAGGCATTTTCATGATTCCCCATTATAGCCTGTGGATGAAACGTTGAAACAGCAAAACAGTTTTGACGCAACAAAGCAGAACAGTGCTTCAAAACAGTGAAACAAAACACTGTCCCTTCAAAATGGCAAAATGGAAGCTGAACAAAATGGTGCTGTTTCACACAGCCCTACTGGATTTACAAGAAAGGCTTGAATCTATAGGTCCATATAGTTTTTACGTGAGATGAGATGTCATTGTAGCATTAGTAAGTTAAATAAGCTATTGATTTTCTGTAATGTTTCAATTACCAATCAACAGGCTTTGGTGGCAAGGATGGTGAGGGAAGGGTTGGGATGAAGGAATCTGTCTGGGTGCATGTACATGTGCTATTAAGGCAACGCGTGCCATTCGCCCTGGACTCAGCTGCTCCTGGGTGTAATGTCTGCACATGTGCCCAGTACCGCAGCACTTGGAGCCAGGGTGGAGCGGCCCCAGGCTAGCAAGGGAGCTTGGGGGATCATCCCCGGGCTCCGCGTGGTGGCATCAAGGGGCAGAGGGGCTGGCTGGGGCATGAGGGAGCTACAGTGTGGGGCTAGGTGGCAGGCAGCCCTAGCACTGTAGTACCCTTGTGCCCCAGCCAGCCCCAGTCACCATGTGCGTTTTGGTGGAGTAACTTACTCTGCTGTAAGATAGTATTGTCCCAGACAGTACTATCCTACGGAGGACTTAATTTACTGTGCCCTAACAAAGTACACATGTAGACTGTGATATTTTGCTGTGAGTCAACTGTGCAGTAAAACACACATGTAGATGCACCCACTGTGGCTCAGCCAATAAGAGAGCTCTGGAAATGGGTAGAAGATTTAGATTTTTTTTCCCACCCTTCCCTTACATTCCTGATCTGAGGTGCGCCCTTCTGAACTAAACCACCAAACTGTTGAATAAAAGCAGCTTATAAAGATGCCCACTGGAATTCACATGATCAGAGATCCTGATTTTGCCAAGCTTGGCATTGCCCTGTGTAGGCACCCCTTTGTAATGCCGTCGCTCCAGCAGTCACCTCTGGTTTCTCCCCTGATATCCCAGGTGGAAATTCTCTTGCCAGTTGTACGTCCCACCCCCCTGTCATTGGCTTTGACGGCTACATAGGATAGGAGTTTGGATCTCCACAGTGCAGATACATTTCCTGTAAGTCTCCCTCTTTCTTCCTGTAGGATCTTAGACTGCCTCACCAAAACTTTTTGCAGCAGTGTTCTTTTTTGGAAGTAGCATGTACCTAAAAGCTTAAGCAAATGTTTAATTGTACATGTTTCTGTTGTCCAAGGGAAAAAATAATAGTAACAACTCTTCTTTGGGAAGAGAAACCAAACTTAACCAAAAGCTTTCATTTTGGTCTACTCCTCCATTAGGTTTTGAGTGTTAAAATAAATTAATTTTTATATTGGATAAATCCCAAATCATTAAAAAAGTATCCTTTAAACTCCTGCTATTTAACCTGCTCTCACAACTCACATTAGTGGCATGGTCCAGCTGTATTAGTTAGGAAACAGTGCCAGTAGATTTTCCAACTCTCCCATTTATTTGGTTTGTTATATTTTCAGTAAGTTCCTTACACCCAGGTCATCAAAGGCATTGAGATATTTTAGTTTTTCTTCCTGAGTTTCCCTATAAGAAAAATTAAATGGAACTTATGAAAATATTTATCTACCTTTGTGTGTCACTTTTTAAGAGGCTTTTGTTAGAAAATTATATAACTACATTATTTATGCTGATTAATTTATTAATAAAGTCACTTACAGTTTCAACAATTCCACAATTAAAACCCAGTACATTTTTGCTAATGTTCCCTATGGCAATGACACATGTCAACTAAAGATAGAAACAACAAAGTTAAGCCTTCCACTCTGGGTTTAGTGCGTCTTTTATCCCTGGATAATCCAGTATGCATGATCTCAAGCATTAATTTAGGACCAGCAATCCTTAGGCACAGGAGGATTTAAGAACTGTATTAATGTTAACTTTGAACTTCCATGCTGTTGTTGATGTTTAAAACTTGCATGGTATTCAGAGCAAGCCTCTGGGGCTGTACTTTTGGAGTGGATTGTTAACTTTCTGCCTAGAGACATAGGTTTCATTTCTGCCTTGGGTCACAAATGAAAGTGAATTTGAGAGCTTGGCTGATAGTAGCCTGTAGTCCAAAGGCCCAGAATTGGGGGGAGGGATTTGCCAAAGAAAACAAATATATGCACATAGTTTCTTTCATTCCTGTCGAGGTATATTCATAGTCTGGTCCTTACATGCTATACTGATTTATGGCAAGTCTACTGTCCTTCCAGCTAAATATTTTGGCCACACAATGTCTCTATAGGACTCCAGCTACATGCTGTCAAACTCTTGGTTTCAAGTTGATTAAAGGCTGGTTTAGTTGTTTTCAACAGGAATTTTGTTTTGTGGGAAAAATCAGACACAGAAAATGGGGAGAATTATAGAGTTGGGTGTAGAATTTTTTTACCTTTAATGCTCCTCAAGTTATCTTGTATGATATTCTGTTGTGTGAATGCGAAGAGCTAAAACATTAAAGACCCTTGGCACATGTTCTGTTAATGGCACTGTGATCTGATTGCCAGTCTCAACAACTTGTACCTCCTGCCATTGTCGCATACATTGCAGGAAGCATGACTTCAGGAATGGAGACAGGTCACAACAGTACCCTGCATTTGCCAGTGCAGGGAGAGCCTGGGGACATAATTATGCCTCCCCCTGTACTGGTAAGATGAAAGCTGGGTGTCCACAGCCTGGTGTGAACTATTGCTGTCCCAGGGCTGGGACTAAGAATCATTTGCTTAATAGTTTTAGCTACACTGGAGCTGGCGGGATACTCCAGTGCAGTTTTGGGGCTGGGACCCACAATCAGGTGATTGTGGGTCCAAGCCCTGTGACTGCACTGGGGCTCATCTCAGAGCCCGTTTGCCTGGATGTCAGAAAACCTCATCTGCAGCCCTGCTGCATATGCAGTTTTTTAAGATCTCAGTGGATGAGAACCCTCCATGATCCCAGGATTCCTGTGGCTAGGATGTATGCCCCTGGGAGCTGTGGAGCAAGGCAGTCAACTTCCCTGATTGCAGGGAGCCATGGCTGAAAACAGCAGGGTACAGCCCCATGCAGGGCTGCATGCCATGGCTGTCAGCCTGCCAGCATGAGGAGCTGTCACCCAAGCCTCACCATGCAGTGGATGTGAGGACCAGGCATGGTGAGGACCCTTCCACATATTCAGTTTAAGGCACAATGAAAATCAACCACAAAAATATTACACATTTTGTGGAATAATATTGTGGCTGGCTTTCCATTTTGTTGTGCCATTACTTGCCTGAATGTGTAGCTATGTTACTATTTAAGACAATAGGTCGATTGAGTCTGAAGTGCAACATCTGCCAGGGACCAAAGAGATTGTTAAGAGTCAAGTGGGAAAAGCCACACTGACACAAACAGGAATCCTTCAGGAAACAATAGGGAAGATTGGGAATACCTGTGACTTAGCTTTCCAGCCTAAGAATGAATTACTCTTTCCAAGGCTAAGTCTAGAATCAGAGGGGATAAGTTAGTTTTGACAGGCATGCAAGAGAGATGCAGAGAGATTCTGCTGCAAACAGTAGTCAGTTTCTCTGAGCCAGGAATAGGGGTTTTTCTCAGTGGAAAGGAGTTTATAATTGTTCGTTAGAAAAGATGAAGGACCCGGGATGGGGAAGTAGACCTAGAGGATTATTTGTGGCTTTCCCCCTCTGCTCTGTGTATTTGTTCCTTTTGGGCAAAATAAAAAAAATATTTTGTGTGTAAAGAAGCCTGTCGCAGCCAGTGTCACAGACTCCTGGAAGAAATCACTTTCATAGAACAAACTCAGCTTGGTCCTGTGCAGGAACAAACTATCCCAGTGCACAGAATGACTAGCAAGTATGGCAAAAGACTATCTTGGCTTGGCTTAGCAGGGAACTCTTCAATGAGCTAAAACACAAAAAGGAAGCTTACAAGAAGTGGAAACTTGAACAAGCAACTAGGGAGGAGTATAAGAGTATTGCTCACAGCAGGGATTAAATCAGGAAGGCCAAAGCACTGGCTGGAGCAGGGGTCCTGTGTGGTGTTGTCCCAGAGCTGCTGGGTGGCCACTGTGTGCAGTGCCTACCACTGGCCAGACTGCGCTGTGCTTGGTGCCCATTCCAGCCACTCCGGTATCCACATTGCAAACACCACAGGTCCCAGACAAGCTGGAACAGCTGTTGGATCAGGTATCCTGAGGTGGGGATGGGATCCATGGGTCCAGTTCAGCCTGTGGACCACCTGTGTACCACTCATTCGGCTTTTGGAGCCAGATGAGTTTGACATCCCTGGTTTATAGATTTGGAAATCTGGGCTGCAGCCCTTTTTATTATTGGAGTAGCTGGGCAAGTGTTTTCAACCAGAAAGAGAAGAAGGTGCCAGGTTTGTCATTTTAAGAGTGTACTTGAGAGGGACAAAAGAGGGCTTCCTCAGTAGCTAGCATCAGGAAAAATTATTTGCAGAAAGGGGTGTCTCTCTAGGTGGAAAATGTCAGGGGGAAACACGAAGGCCATAATCATAGAATCATAGAGAAGTAAGGCTGGAAGGGACTTCCATAGGTCATCTAGCCAAATATCCTGCCTCAGGCAGGATCACCCCTATCCAAAATATACTTTTCTGTCTCTGTTTTCCTGGGACAACTAAGACCAGGGAACTTGGCATAGGCTGACCTCTCCAACCAAATCCATACAGCTGAAATCTAGTTTCCCTCTAATACCAGAAACACTAGCATCTTCCTTAGCCCTTTGTTGAGCCACCAGAATATTAGACCTAAGTATTTAAAAGGAAGGAACTGTGGAGAAAGAGAAGGCCAAAGTGGGTGAAATGCTTCTGTTTTGGAGTTTCACAAATAGATTTCAGTCTTGTTCTATTCTTTGGTTTATAGATGACAGAACAAAGAAGTCACTGGGTGTGTCTACACATGCATTGATGCACTTTTATTAATGTGCATTACATTTAGTACCTCCAATATGAGATACTATGAGGTACTAAATAAATACGCATTAGGTTGTGCTAATGTGTAGTAGCGCAAGTGCATGCTTTTTAGGTAATGCTTAATGCGCAGTTGACTATTCTACTGCACATTAGCATATTAGCATTGTTTTTTATGCACTGCTTTAATGCACAGTAGAATAGGCTACTGCACAGTAAAGTGCACATGTAGACATGCCCTGTATCCCCTCCAGCTTAAAAGAAAGCTAGGAACCACTGGAAGCCAAGAACTAGTGTGAGCTAGCAAACAAGACAGTTAACAGAGAAATTTGATTTGGAGTGTTTTGGTGGTAGAGGAGCAGCTCCTGTTCACACAGGATCAGTGAATTTGTGTGTTTGGCGTTGTGTCTGCATGGTGGTAATATGTATTTTGTGGCCTCTGATGGTATAGAAATCACTGGTTTTTATTTTATTTTTTTTGAGAGTCTGCTAGAAGCATTTGCTACTCAGGAGCTTTCCTGCCATGGCTTCTAGTTGAGTGTAATTAAGTGGCATGTGGGTAGGGTGGAAAAGAGTCTGCTATATCTGAAGTAAAAGTAAATCTTAGTTTGCTGTTGCTGCAGAATTGGATAATATGCATCCCAGAATAACAAGATAATGGGAGAAAACACAAGATAAATTAATCCAAGAAAGATTATATCAGACCAATCTAATATCCTCCTATGAAGTATAACTTACTTCCTACACAAGGGCAATGATCTAATTTATGTAGACTTAAACACAGCCTTTGACATAGTGGAGATGTTATAACCCACATATTTGACAGGACTGCTGCGTGTAGACAAATATAGCTTGGAGGCCTTGAGTATAAATATGCTTGTCGGTCAGGCCCTCAGGGACCATGACCCCAGGGAGATGGGAGTTCAAGAAGAGTGGTTGCTTCTCAAGGAAGCAATCCTCAGTGCACAAGCTAAATCTATTCCAACACGAAGGAAAGGCAGCAAGAAGGCACAGCAGCCCCCCTGGCTCTCCAGGGACCTAGCGGACCTCCTCCGGCTAAAAAGGAAAGCCTACAAAGGTTGGAGGACGGGATTCACCTCCAAGGAGGATTATTCTGCGCTGGTCCGGTCCTACAGGGAGCAAACCAGGAAAGCCAAGGCTGCAACTGAACTCCAACTAGCTTCAAGCATCAAGGACAACAAAAAGTCCTTTTTCAGATATGTGGGGAGCCGGAGAAAAAGCAAGGGCAATGTTGGACCCCTGCTAAACCAGATAGGGCAACTGACAACTGACGCCCAGGAAAAAGCCAACCTATTAAATAGGTACTTTGCGTCAGTCTTTCATCAGTCCCATGGGACGCCCATGCCTGCTATGGGACAGGGAGATCCGGGTGATGGGGATCCCCTACCATCCATAAATGCTGACCTCGTGAAGGAACACCTTGAGAAGCTGGATACCTTCAGGTCAGCCAGCCCTGACAATCTGCACCCCAGGGTACTCAAGGAGCTGGCGAGCAGCATAGCCCAGCCCCTGGCACGGATCTTTGAAAACTCCTGGCGCTCTGGTGTAGTGCCCGAAGACTGGAAGAAGGCCAATGTGGTGCCGATCTTCAAGAAAGGGAGGAGAGTGGATCCGGCTAACTACAGGCCCATTAGCCTGACTTCTATCCTGGGGAAGATCTTAGAAAAGTTTATTAAGGAGGCCATCCTTGATGGACTGGCCCAGGCTAACATTCTAAGGGACAGCCAGCATGGGTTTGTTGCGGGTAGGTCTTGTTTGACCAATCTCATTTCCTTCTACAACCAGGTGACCTATCACCTAGACGAGGGGGAAGAGATTGATGTCATATATCTTGACTTCAAAAAAGCTTTTGATCTGGTATCCCATGATCACCTCTTGGCCAAACTGGTCAGTTGTGGCCTTGGCTCCACCACGATCCGCTGGCTGGGAAACTGGCTCCGTGGTTGGACCCAGAGGGTTGTAATTGATGGCAGTCACTCATCGTGGTGCCCTGTGACCAGTGGGGTCCCTCAAGGCTCTGTCCTTGGACCCATCCTGTTCAACATCTTCATTAATGATGTGGACATTGGAGTCAGGAGTGGACTGGCCAAGTTTGCCGATGACACCAAATTTTGGGACAAAGCATCCACGCCAGAAGATAGGCGGATGATCCAGGCTGACCTGGACAAGCTCAGCAAATGGGCAGACGAGAACCTCATGGTGTTTAACACCAAAAAATGCAAGGTTCTCCACCTTGGGAGGAAAAACCTGCAGCTTCCTTATAGGCTCGGCAGTGCTACGTTGGATAGCACTACAGAAGAAAGAGACTTGGGGGTCATCATTGACCACAAGATGAACATGAGCCTGCAATGCAATGCTGCGGCTAGTAAAGCGACCAAAACGCTGGCTTGCATCCATAGATGCTTCTCGAGCAAATCCCGGGATGTCATTCTCCCCTTGTACTCGGCCTTGGTGAAGCCGCAGCTGGAGTACTGCGTCCAGTTTTGGGCTCCACAATTCAAAAAGGATGTGGAGAAGCTTGAGAGAGTCCAGAGGAGAGCCACGCGCATGATCAGAGGTCAGGAAAACAGATCTTACGATGACAGGCTGAGAACTATGGGACTCTTTAGCCTGGAAAAGCATAGGCTCAGGGGTGATCTGATGGCCACCTATAAGTTTATCAGGGGTGACCACCAGGATCTGGGGGAACGTCTGTTCAGCAGAGTGCTCCAAGGGATGACGAGGTCGAACGGTCACAAACTCCTGCAAGACCGTTTCAGGCTGGACATAAGGAAGAATTTCTTTACTGTCCAAGCCCCCAAGGTCTGGAACAGTCTGCCATCGGAGGTGGTTCAAGCACCTGCATTGAACACGTTCAAGAGTAAATTGGATGCTTATCTTGCTGGGATCCTATAACCCCAGCTGACTTCCTGCCCCTTGGGCAGGGGGCTGGACTCGATGATCTCCCGAGGTCCCTTCCAGCCCTAATGTTTATGAAATCTATGAAATCTATAAAATGTATAAAAACAGGCTACACTGGATTTTAAAAACTGATCATTCTCTTCCTTACATCCAATATCAAGGGACATGTTACATATGGTTCTTTTGCAACCATTGATCACTAGTCTTTACTCATAATAAAACTGAGCTTCCTTCCTTTCATTTTTACCTCAAATAATAGAAAACTGCTTCAAAGACCTTGGATTCAGTCACAAGCAGAAACAAAATAAGGGTCCGTCTTCGCTACTTTTCAGCCAGGTCTACTTTGTAGATTGTTCTGGACCCTTTGTTTTATCCTTGGAATTTGGGCTGCGAAATAAGTAGACTTTAATATTTTCCCAATGAGAGCATAGAAAGTTGTATCACTTGCCTTCAGAGTTTCTGTACGCTCACAGTATACATGTGTATGTCTTGGACCATGCTTTCTAAACAAAACCAAGATGATGGGAGGAATCCAGTTGGAAGATCTTTCTACATTTTACAGATACTTTTAGTTTTTTATGTTGAACAAGTCAAGCCATATTTATAGATGAGAGAAACATGATTGTTTGTACTTGAGACCTTCTAGCCTCACCTCATGACAGATTTTAAATAAGTTGTAGTAGCCCATAAGTGAAAATGAAGTGTTAGAAAAGTATTACTTGGTCTGTCTATTTATTTTAATGGCAAATTAATGGCCTTAACAGCTATTGTTATTATAGTTTAGAAATACCCTGTATTATATGTCCCTAAAAATGCATTAAAATAGGCATCTTTCCAATACTTTGTTTTAACTATTTCAGCAAAAAAGATGAAAGTAGACTTATTCCCTATCTATTCAGAATGCAGGTTCTTACCTAATAAATAAGTTGGATGAGGCCCATAGCTTTTAGTACTTTACAAACCTTTTAGGCTGATTTTAGACATACTCCTTTTATGTCTTCATTAGAATTTCATGACATGATGATTGTTGAAGAATAATGAGCACCTGTCCTCCACAAGCTTTATGTGCTACTGTTAGAGAAATCTGACCTGTTCTTCAGCCAGTAACTAATTCTGTGGTTTGACTGTATTTGTGACCTATAGAATCTAATCCTTATTTACTGCATCATCCTTATGTGTAGGACCATACAGGCCAAATCCTACTAGATTTGCAAAGTGCCCTCAACTCTCACTGAATTCATTTGAATTTGTAGAAGGTTTTCAATACCTTTTCAGGTTTGGGAGGCCTGAAGATGCAGGAAATGCATGCAAAGCTTCTTGAAAAAGGCCTACCATTCAGGTATGTTATCATTTGCAGTTTTGAGAGGTGGACCGATTCAAGGAGCCTACAGGCTGCGACAACTTCATTTTCACTGGGGTTCTTCTGATGATTATGGCTCAGAGCACATTGTGGATGGAGTGAAATATGCAGCAGAGGTAGGGCCCTTTTTATTCTTCTCTCAAGATATAATGCAAATTTAAGTGTGGTGCAGCTGGGCAAACTGCCCAAGTTTCAGGTTGGTTTATAAAATGTTGTGGAAAGGGCTGTGAATGATTTCCTCTCTGCTCCCCTGTGTGAAAGTATCAACCATAGTCATTCTGAAAGTATCAACCTACTTCCTATTTTCTGCTTGAACCAATTAATTCAGTTTCCCCAAATATCTCCGTGTTGCCATCAGTGAGAGTCTTTTTCTTTGACCTTTACTTGCAGAAATAAGACTTGGCCCTTGTCTTCTGTACAGAAGAGAGAACGCATGGAATGTATGACTTTTTTTAAATGCAGTTGGAGATCTGAGGCTAGGCTGCTTTTATCCTTAACAGTGTCATGTAGCTTGGCACTGACAAAAATAGACAAAAAGCAGTATTCTATGTTGCGTATTTAGGGAGAAAGTTGGGCCTTTTTTCATTACTTTATGATAATGGTTACACTAACTAAATTGAATTAAACTATTGGAGAGTCTCCTGCAAGATTGCAGTCTAAATACAATAATACCATGCTAATAGTCCATGTAAATATGTACAAATTCCACATATGTTCAGGTATTTCCCAGGGACACTTGTTGTTGTATTAATCATTAGACAGGTCCTCTAGAACAGCATTTCTTAACCTGTAGGTTGCGACCCAAAAGTGGGTCGCAAGAATATAATGAAAGGGTCACGAACAAACTTAAAAAACAGCTTGTCCTTTAAAGGAGGAACATGTGGGAAACAATGGGTTTCCCCTTGCAGGCTGGCAGAGTTCTAGCCTCCAAGGAACTGCTTGGGGCTGGGGGAGTGAGAGGAGGGTGATCAGGCAAGAGATGCCACGTGCATGTGGCAGCCAGGCAGCTTGGAGAGCAGCTCCAGGTAAGTCTGTGGAGTGGAGAGAGGTGCGGGGCATAGACAAAGCATCATCAGGATGGGGGGCTCACAGGCAAGGTGTTGCAGGGGTATGGGGGGAAGACATGTGCGTGCATGGGTCTGCAGCCTGGCCAGACTGACACGGGTAGGATCTGCCTCTGCTGCCCAGCGGGCAGGACCCAGTGTGGGAGGGCAGAGCAGGGTAGCAAGACTCAATCCTGCCATCGGCAGGACCCTGCACCAACTGCACCACTAGCAGCATGAGGAGAAATGGATTGGGTAGGAGAGAGGGCCCATGCTGCCCTCACCTCCTCCCAATGCCAGCTGCTCATATGCTGGGCTGTGGCTCTACCCTGTCTCCATGGCCCAGCCGCTGCTGCCACACCCCTCAGGACACAGCTTTATCCCAGAGAGGAGCTGGCATGGCAGGCAGCACAGGTGGCCTGAGGAGTGGTGATGGGAGCAGGGTAGAGTTATGGCCCTGTGCCCAAGCAGCTGGTGGCAGGAGGAAGTGAGGGCAGCATGGTCCCCGTTCCTGCATCTGTTACCCCTCAAGCTGCTGATGGTGCAGCTGACACGGGTCTAGGCAGTGGTGGCAGCAGCAGTGAGTCTCGCTGCTTGGGATGGGGGGCAGCAGGTTGGGAGTGAGGGGCACTGGCAGGGCCAGGGAGCTGTTTTCTACTTAAACTATTTACTGGGTCAGGACTGGCCATCAGTGTTTACAAGTGGGTCCTGGTACAAAAAAAGGTTGAGAACCTCTGCTCTAGAAGAAAAAATACAAATGTGCTCAAAAATGTCCTGAGCAGAGATGAGAGGGAATTGGTATCTTGTTCATTCCCTGCCATTTGGGATGGAGTAGAATCAGGAGCTATAGCACAGTATTTTATAAGGCACTGCTTAATCAAGAGTCTTTGGTTGGAATTTCTCTAACCTGAAAATCTGGCTGAGAAAAAACATGTCAATAGGAAACTCCAATGTTACATGTATGAATATTACATGCATCTGTAATATTTTCTCTGTTGCATTATATGTCTAATTTTAAGCAAATTTTCTATTATTCTCTGCATTGCTCCATGGTCAATTTTTTGTTACATTTAAAAAGTAAATTTTGTAACATACGACTTACAGGAAGCATAAGAAAAAACTGTAGCAGGGATTGGGCATACTTTATTCATATTTTCTGCATTCTCTGTGCACTCAGGTTTCAATGGGGTGCATGAGAAATGCATGCGTCATTGTGGCTCTACCCTGCTTTATATTGCATAACAGCATTGATAAAATCCAGCTTCTTTTTGTTCTCAGCTTCACATGGTGCACTGGAATCCAAAACATGGTAATTTTGCTCCAGCTTTGAAACAACGTGATGGAGTGGCTGTAGTGGGTGCTTTTCTGCAAGTAAGTTTATTTTTGGTAGTACTGTACATATACTGTAGCCCGTTTGGGGGAAAGCTGTTTCTGTTGTATGGCCTTGCATTGCTTTGCATTATAGGAAAACATAGCATAGGCTGAAGATTTTTATGAGGCCTGGTTCCCTTATAATTTATTGTATGTAGAGAGACCCTTAAAACGCACTCATCCCTGTGTGCCTCATCTCCAGTATTTAGTAACATGTTAACAAACGTCACTTTAGAGCAGCATTTCTCAACCCGTGGATCACAACCCAAAAGTGGGTCTCAAGAAGATTTCAGAGGCTCACGAGCTGTAGGTTGAGAAACGCTGATCCCGGGAAAGCACAGAGACTGTGGCAGAACAAAGTGGCAGGGGGGAGCTGTAAGTCTGGGCTGGATGCTCGCGGCAGCAGGGTGGCTCAGTGGGCAGAACAGGCTGTGATCAGGCTGCCTGGCATGGTGGTGATATATAAAAAAGAAGACTAGAGAGGTCACAACTTCCACTATTTGTGCCTTACAGTTACCACTCTTTGGAGAGCTTTTTAGCTTTTCATCCAACCCTAGCAAAACAGGCAGTGGTTATTAAATGGAGCTGAGCTCAGAAGTTTATATATGGATAGTAATAAAAACTTGCTCAGGGTTTAGATCCAAGACTGTGATAGAAATGGATTCAAAGCATGAGCTTTGTAGCTTCCTCCAGATTCGGGAATTGGATCCCAGGTTTTGATCTAGGCCCATGATAATGAACATAAACACAAAATCCTTACTGAGTTGTTCAACTTTATTAAGGCAAAATTCAGTGGTTCCTATAGTAATTGTACAGTGAAAATCCCTGTAGTATTACCTTCTGTCATTTTTTTTCTCTCTCATTTGGGGGCACTAAAATTCAAGTGAGAACATAACATTGAGAGCATAGCCTACTAGCAGATATAACAGAAGCAGACAATGTTAACCTTTCTCTCTGCATGTCTTTGAAAATACATTTTGAGTGCAACCAACAACCATATGAGAGTGCTGAGACGCTTCTGAACATTAACCAGCCAGATCTTGTCCTGGGCTTGTGAGAAGAAACCTAGGGCTATGTGTAGATGAAATGAGGGGCGTGTGTGCACGACACTTTAAAGTAGGCTAAATGCTTTTACACCACTGTAATCGTGTCAGTGTTTGCACACCTTGGCACCATATTGTGCATTAATTCCAGCCGCTGTAGGATATTCAGCGGCATAATGTGCCTTAAATGACTTGGGGTGCAGCAAAATAAACTCCAAGGAGTTTTAGTTTGCTGCTTCTACAGCCATGGAGTGAAGCACTGGGCTCTGTGCAGCTCAGGGGGCCTGCAGGAAGCCCTTCAGGAAGCCCTGCAGGCAGCCTGGGAACAGCCTGGGAAGGCAGGCTTTGCCCAAGAAAAGCAGTGAGCCTGATTTTCAACCCCTCCCCCACCCCAGAGCCTGCCTGCCTACCTGCATGAGTATAGGGACCTGGTGCTTCCCTCCGAGGCTACGGTGCCCTCTGGGACTTCCTAAACCAGGTTCCTGTGGGTGGGTGCTGCCTAGATGGGGGCTGCCACTGATACCACTCCGCCCAGGGACCTCTCTGCCCACTGGCAGCTTGCCCTCCCCTCCCCCATCAGAGAGGGAGGTAAGTGCATGACACAGGAGTTTTAAGGTGTCTAAATTGAAGCAGTGGGTTTTTCAACTCACCACTTCAATTTAGGGCCCCTGTTTCATCTATACACACCCTAGGATTGTAGTTTTCTCCTAAGCCAAACTTCAGTGGATGGTTGGTTTATGGAGTGTAGGATGATGTCAAGAATGAGGTAGCTTGATGAGGCAAAATTTGCATTATTGATAACTTGAATCAAATTTCAACCCATTCTCCCAGAGGTGAGTGGTAGGTGTGCAAAACGGGGGCCCTATTCGATTCGGATTTGGGTTTGGCCAGAATTGGGGACAGCAGTTCAGTCCGTTGATTTGGATCACTGTCCCCGATACTATTTGGCCAAATCTGAATCTGAAGATTCGATGCTGATTTGGAGATGTGATTGGCTGCGGGGGGCCTCGGGTGCCCCCCCAGACCCAGGAGGCACCAGTCGCTGAGTTGGGAGGTCACGGGGTGGGGAAGGGGGGACCTCAGTGCACTCTCCAGCAGACCCAGAAATGGATTGGAAGTGCTTCTGGTCCACTTCCGGGTTTGCTGGTATAACCTGGGCGGTACTTCAAGAGGTACCCCCTCTCCAACTGAAGGGATCAAAGCAGGTGCACAACCGCTGTAGGAGGTGTTGGGACTCTCCTCCTCCTATAGAGCAGAGCCAGACCACCAATGGGGACTTAACCATATACCTTTTAATGAGAGAACAGTACTGGGAACATAACCAGTATAAACCAGGGGGTATAGGGGACACTACAATGCCCCGAGGGGGCAGGATTCAACAAAGGTTATCAATCATAGACATATTCATCCAGTTGACAAAAGACAGGGTTAACAAAATATAAAACACAAACAGCAGAATAAGCAATACTCGTTGGTGAAATATAAAAGGCCCAAAAATACAAAAAGGTCAAATAACAAGGAATATAGGGCCTAGGTACCCGGAGGGGGAGAACACAATGACCCCTGTTTCTTCACTCACCCAAGCTGGGACTTGAACTCAGATCTCCTACATGGAAAGTAAAAACACAACCACACAGCCACCAGTGTTGATGCTAAGCCAAGCTGCTAGGTGTCTTGGTCTTCCAGGAGTCCCAAGCTGCCTGGCCTCTTACGGGAGGAACTGGAAGCAGAGCTGGGAACCTCTCGGGTCACTGCTCAGATCCTTGCTGGAGCTGGGGAGCCTCTCCTGCTGGCCACAGCCTCTCGTAGGGGATCCTGGAGACCAGCAGGAAGCCTCTCCTGCTGGCTTCATGCCGTGCTGCTGAGGGTCCAACTGCTGCCTGCAGGTCCCGGTCCTTCAGGTGCTTCTGGGGCACTGCTCCCATCCCGCTGACCCCGCTCTTGCCAACTCTTTGAAGCTCCTTCCTTGTGGTCCCTCACTGGTCTCCCCTGAGTCAGCTGCACTGCGCCTTTTATCCCCTTCCAGGTGACTCAAGAGGACAATCAGGAGACATGGAGGGTGAGTCTCTGGGGCCTGATTGGTGAGTGAGGAAAGGGAATCCCAAGTCCTCCAATCATCTTTTACCCTTCAAAATCCCTGGACTAAGTCACTACTAGCTAGCCCGTCACACTGCCAAGTGTACTGGGGAGCCCCCTACACTTCTGTGGGACATTCCACCTGCCCCAGCATTGCAGCATTCATGAGCCACCTGCTACCTTGAGGTATGCAGAAAAAACTTTTAAAACTGCGTTTATGTCAGAATCGTCGACTCTTTCCAAATCTTTCTGAATCGGTTCAGAGGGTTTCGATTTCAATTTGGAGAGATTAAAGGGTCCTCTGATTTGATTTGGATTTGGAGATTTGGCCACCGAATCAGGGACCTTTGCACAACCTTAGTGAGCAGCTATCTTATTTTTAGATGCTGTTGCTAAGGACCTTCTTTTGTACTGTATACAGTTGTGATAACATCCTCCTTTGCTCTTCTCCTTTTTTGCTTTCCTGAGAAGATATCCTTTGCTAAGCTATCGACTGTCTGCTTATATCCGCTCTGGACACCAGTCATAAAATGAGGCCACTGTATAAGGGCCAAAGTATTTGAAGGAATGCTACCATTTAATGGCACAGATGCATGCTAAACAAACCATACATTTTCTATCTTTCCTAAGAAAAAATTGAGAGAAATAAAGTACATTTTTTGTAAATAATCACATTTTTTCTTCTATATCCTATTTATAATACAATGTAGAATCCCTTTCTCCCACTGAAGCCCATGGGTGTCATGTTGTAGCATATGTGAGTCTTATATGAAGATTTAGCAAATACTATTAGAATTAAATTAATTCACTTTTAATATTATTCAGGATGTTTTCCACAGTATCAGATATACTTTTGTTTCTTCGTACAAGATGTTCTGAGAACGTTGCTAATTAAACTTACAAGAGATATGGTTTGCGTTCATTTTTAATGCAGTTGTAAGATATGGTGAACAAATATATCATCTGACAAAACTACTTGTACAGCTCATGCTTTCTGCATTACAGGTTGGGAAAACTCTTAAACGAGAGATGAAAAGAATTCTTGAAGAAATAGAATCTATCAAGACCAAGGTAATAAAAGAGTTTGCATTTTATTAGGTTAACAGAGCATCAGCAGAAATGAACATTAGAGGCCAGGTATGACAATCTATTCTGGCTGTACTCTTGGCCATACATCAACATCCTGTGTGTACTGATGAACATGACTCAGAATATTTTCTTTTCTATAAGAAGAAATGTAATTCTCCTTCTCAATTCTGTTAGGTTGGCTTTAATAGGATTTGGACATAAGTTGCTAAATAGTCTTTACAGATATGGGCACAAATAGCACTGAACTCCATGCCCTAAAATGTTTTTTCAAATGAATGCAGTATAAGAATGTAGTTCTGTATTTTTTCACATAGGCAGAACTTCTACAGAATTGTTATCAGACCTAGTCTTATTGAACAGAAAAGTAAATTTTAACAATTTAGGATTTCCTAAAAATATTATTCTATTACCAACATCAGGATCCTTTCTAGCTGTCTCCACATTCTACGTTGGTAATTCATCATGCCGCTCAACTATTTGAAGACTTGCCTCAATCCAGCAAACCTTTAATACTTGGGTTGTCCTTAACGGCACTAGTAGTGCTGTTAAGTTGTATGGTTAAGTCCTCAAATCTCTCTTCCGAGTCTTTATTCACTTCCACCACATATAGAACTGTCTTTGACTTGTATTCCTATATTGACATTATTCCACTTCTTCCTATGGTAGACAAGCTGACCTCATTTGCTTCTCTTCCCCCCTCTGGTCTTCTCATGACATTCATTTCAACACCCCAGTCATCACTTGCCCTACTTAGACATTGCCTTGCTTTTTGCATGCCACCTGCAACCTGAATACCTGTCACTATAACCAAGATTTCTTGAGAAAGTTAACAAACAAAACATTTGTAGATATGTTGAAAAGCAGTGATATCAACCCCACTGCCTGACATCTGAGACTTTGTTTAACTATCAGATTTTTCAACTTGGTCTTGATTTAAAAAGAAAAGGGATGCATGGGGGAGTGGAGGGATAAATGTTCACTTTTATGTAGCAGAAACTTATTACTACTCTCAGAAATACAAAATTAATCTACAACCATTTTGAAAAAGAAACAGCTCAAGAAAGAAGGAAAAATAAGAAAATGAGCTAGACATCAACCCCCAAAATCATTGTCTTTTATTTTTGCATACTTATGTTTTTTACTTTGCAAGATATAAATCTAAACAAGGCTACTTGTTTTTGCTCTTGCAGAATGGTATAGTTAAATTATAGATAAAACTGTGACTACTTGAAATAGTTTGGTAAAGTACATTGTGGTGAAGGAAGTTACAACCATACTAAAAGTGATGGACAGTTTGATATAGTACACTTTTAATGTATTTATACAGGCGATGTAAATAAAATATATGCTGGTTGTTATTATTTTAGAAAGGAAATTTACTGAACAAATGTTTGAAAGGAGGATTTTACTCTTACATGAACACCTTTCATTAAGTTTTCTGTTGCAACTTGAGTCTCCCTTTAAACAAGATGTGTATTAAAATTGCTTACTGAATAGCATTTTGTTTTGTCTGGTTAAGGGGAAAGAGAGTCCTTTTCTACACTTTGATCCATCAATCCTTTTCCCCAAGTCTCGGGACTACTGGACCTATGAGGGCTCCTTCACTACACCTCCTTGTGAAGAGTGCGTCACCTGGATTCTTCTAAGGGAGCCTATTGTTGTCAGCCCAGACCAGGTAAACTGAACCTAGAGATTCATCTATCCACAGGCATGGCTTTTTGTCAATTTTGAATTGATTATGGTGTACATACCAATTCCTCAGCTTGCTGACCTTTTTATTATGGGTCTTTGTAGATGGCAAAGCTGCGGAGCCTTTCCATGAACAGTGAGAATGAACCTTTTCGCCCCCTGGTGGATAACTGGCGTCCTCTACAGCCTCTGAAGGGCAGGATTGTGAGAACCTCCTTCAAATAAATTTCTATTGAAATTGGGTGCCTTTGGAGTGAGAATTCCCAGCTGCCAAAGCCTAGGTAGCAATGTACTCTCTGCTGCTCTCCCCCTGGACTGGCCAAAGGCTGAAAGTCTGAGTAATGAAATATGGTGGATCACTGACTCTGATTTTTAGCAGAGAAAATTTGGCTTGGGTAATTTTTAAAGGTTAATATGGAAATGTGGAGTCTCTGTTGGGCTCATAACAACAGCTTTAGCTTTAAACGGGCCCTTTCTGCCAAGAGCTGTTGGGAGTAAAATGAGCTAGGTTCAATACCTAGATATCTAGAGGTGTCTTCATATTAAAAAGCATAATCATTTTAAGTCTTTACACAGAAAATTGAGAAAACAGAACACCTCTGCTAGATATCCTAATAGACAATATTTCCCTCCTTGCTAGCTTTCAGTGTCTGTACAGAACAATGGGAATTTAATTAGGGGAGGAGTGCAATATAAATTGTGACTCCAAATAGTATCTAATGAATAAATGTTCTTTTAACACACTGCTTTCCCCTTCCTCTGCTGCCTCTCACTTGCAGTTTGTTGTCAGAGATTCAAACAAAGAATCAAGAGCTGCCTTTAGAAAATGCACCTCCCACTTTTGTAGGTGGGAAAGAGTGCTGTCTTTCCCAGCGTTCGAAGAGTTTCCTAGTATTCAGAGAGTAAGCTGTAGCTATGATGATCCAGAAAATAAGCAAGCAGCAAGGATTTCTTAGAGTGATATTTTTTACGGGGCCAACTATGAGTTGGTCCAATAAAAGATATTACCCTAAAAAATCTTTGTGTCTGGCTTCTATAAAGACGCATCTTGCAGCAGTAGGAAACTGAAGTGACAATTTGCCCTTCACTTGTATTCAGCATACTGTTCTGTCCTAAAGTTCCAATACTTTGTTAATTTTTCATCCAAGACAAGACAATTTTGACCCAAAACAGCCCAAAATTATCTCTGTACCTTGTGTGTTGCCCGTGCAAATGAGATCTGCTTGTTTCATCAAGGTACCATTACATCTGGCAAGAGAAGACTTTAATCCATTCTTTGTAGGTTCTTCAATGGTTGCCTCTTCCAGACAAATGATATTTCCAGCTAAAAGATATATTTAGCAGTTGTATTTAAATTGGGCAAGATGAGTCAAAAATCTCCTATTTTTTTAAATTGATATAATTCTTGGGAGGCATTCAAGGCAGAGTTTTGTTCTTTATGTTTCTCTGGCACAGAGAAGGTACAAAGAAAGTCACTGATGAGCAAGTTTTGATTTCAACATAAGGGAAGATTAGCGGTGGACAGTTTTGTTTTGGAGAACTGAAATCAATTTAGCTCAAACTATGAGTATTGAATTTGGGAAACACTTGTAATTATTTTAACAATTGACTTACTCTGATCAACTTTCATTTTTATGTCACAGCATTTGCAATTACATCAGTTTTGAGAAGCTCCAGCATTTTCTTTGATTTCCCAAATCTTCAGGATTTGTCACTAGCAGAAAATGGTTAGTTTCTGTGGAAGGCTTTTTAGAATCATAAGAATTTTCACCTCCATTTTCTTACTCTACCATTTCTCTTACATTTCTCAAAGCCAAATTCTACTCTTGCTTATGTTTGCAATTGATCCTAATGTTAAAAAGATTTGTGAGCAAGAATCTAAGACAAAATTTTGACTCTTATTATCATCAATTGGCTGTGATGTTCTTGTCTCTTGTCTGACTAAAGTTGTCTCAGGATTGTATGGGTGTATAGTAATAGTATTTCCTTCCTTCTCTTCCTTAAGAGAACCAACACTAATAAATACATTTACAGAAGAAATGGTGTTTTTGCTTTCATTTCTAATGATGGCTGACATAAAAACACATAAGACCAGAATTTAACCAAAATACCTGTCACTGGTAATACCTGTCACCATAATGCATCCACTGTATATCTTAAGGATAGATGACAAGTCCAGTACCCATGCCTTTAGTTTGTTTATACAAGACATTGTCACTTTTTTGGCAAGGGAGTAGGATAAAAAAGCACAATCTTAACAATACTTACAGTGTCTAGCTTGGAAATGAACTATCCTTGGTTCAGCTTACCTTGTATGATCATATGTATTTTACTTGATGTTTCCTGAGCTGCTTTGGCTCAACTTTAACTTGCTCATGAAGTCTAGTTTCCAGCAAGGAAATGCATGCTACAACCAGTGGAGTTACTGGATTACTCAGATTTTTTTTTAACCATAGCTTCACCTTTTTGTTTTATACCAAACAAGGCTAGCTTCTTAATGGAGTTAATAGCTTCATTTCCCTTAGGACACAGAACAATATTTGATCAGGCAACAAGAGTCCTGTGAAGTGGAAGTAAAATCAAGTAATAGATTCCCAAGAGGCTGCTATAAAGTCAGGTAACAGAGTCCTGTGAGCCTGTAGAAAAGCCAGGTTGGTCAGAGAGGTCCAAATTAAGCCCTCTGGATCCCTGGAACTTCCATTATTAGTGCTAATGTAAAATGCATTCTCCTATCCTAACACCCTGACCTGGAGGTATATTAGGTTAGTGCACAGTCATTTTTTCCACAATGTGAATTCCAAAATATATCTGAGTAAGTGTAAAAGAAAACTTGTAACTGTGTGAGGGTGGGACACAAGTCAATACAAGCAAAGATAATCTTTTAAGAATAATCTGATTAATGATATTGTGGAGAAGAAAAGCCTCTGAATTTCCTACCAATTGGTATTATAATCTTAATATCTTCTGAAAATGAAATTACATTTTTGTATTCTCTTCCTCCAGGAAAATTTTTATAAAGTTATAAAGCATGTACCAGCAGAGCGTGTACTCTTCAGAGTTCAGTGTCCTAAAATCAGAACCCCTTATACAAATCAATAAAAGACAACATCTTCGCTTTGCATTACCACACATTGCATTCTCTCCTCCACTGCCTGAGGGAGACAGAATAGGGAGAGAAGAATCCTATCATGCTGTTGCATCAGAGCTCTGGTTGCAAACACATGGAAAACTTAATGCAGCAGGTGAAAACCCTACCTGTAATTTGTGTTATTCTATTATATGTCTGACTCCCACACCATCTTGCACTGGCTCTCTCTTTAAGGAAATGTAGTTATACCAGGGGTTGGAACAGATAACCCTTAGTCCACTCCATGAGCAGAGCCAGGATTTGGAGAAGGGGAGTGTGGCAGATGAGTCTGACACCCTGCCCATCTACTCTCCACAGCCTCCAGCTGGAGCAGAGCTGGAGTTGTGCTCCCCCCAACCCCCTCTACCACCGTAAATCAGCTGGGGACATTCTCAGAATCAGGTGGGTTTATTCTTTATGTACCCTCTCCCTGCCTGGCTGTCCTGGGCATCCCTTGCTAGCATAGGGCTTCCAACAGTGTGTTGATGCTCTAACTACAGAGGCAGAGGTATTACCTGACATGGCTTGAGCTCCCCTTGTGGCTACTGCTTTGGAGTGGATGTGAGGTCTGGCTGGGAAGCAGGTTCCCCATACCTTGATTTCAGAGTACTTTTCCCCCTGTCCTCTACTCCCCAGGAGGCTTCTCTGCCCAAGGAGTGGAAATAGTTATCTAGGGCTAGTATTGAGTTGGAGAGAGCTGGGGGAACTACAGTAGTTCCCTCACAGACACCTCTGCTCTCACCATGCCAGTGAGAAGCCAAGGAATAGGCAGCAGGAATCAAAGGGTGTATACTATGATACTACATCCCCCCTGGGTCCAGCCCTGGTACCTTCCAAACCTATGATTCTCTCTACAAGCTAATGTGGTGCCAGAGGAGTTAATACTGACTTGGAAAAGCAAAACTCTCCTTGGTAAGTACCCTTGGCTCTGGAAACTTAAAGCAGTTGCTGTGCTCACCTGTCCTGCCCTTGCTATGAATAGGTCCCTAGTCATGTGGTGCTACCACAGAGCAGGGCCAGAGTAGGTGCAGCAGCATGGTTGCAGTAATAGCAGCTGGGGAAAGTCCTGAAGAAGGTAAGAGCTACCTTCATGGTTCTGTGCTTGGAACCATGTTTCTTCCCCTCCCACTTCCCAGCCTGCTCCTGCTGCTGTCCATACTGTCCTGGGGGTGAGGGGAGCTCCTGTCCTCTCTAGTTGGGCTGCATCGGGGCTAGGCTAAGCCCAGGACTGCGGCAGCGGCAGGAAAGCATATTCTCCTTCTCTGCCTTCTCCCATGACTGGCATTCCCCACCAAGCCAGGAATACTGTCAATCATTTATAAATTACCCAAGCAGGGAAACAATATTGTATGCTAATTTGACAGTATTACTTCAGATAGTGAGTGTACTATTTTAATTTCTAGCAGTGATTCAAGTGAACTTTTACTTGGCATGGCAAGCCTTGAAACACATATTTTCTATATGCTCCTTGACTTAAAGGTTACTCAGAGTAAAAAACCAAAGCATTAGACTCATTTGCAAACTAATGCTATGTTTAATCAGATAAAAAAGCATTATTCCCCCAGCTGATGTCTTACAGGCCACAGTTCAGACAAAGTCTCAATACAGCCGTAAAAACACAGGCCTGATTATGCTGTGCTTCTGTCTTGCAAAGTGCAAAAGAAAGACCTAACAAGAGAGTCCTTTAGAGGTGGTGAATGTCATATTCTGAATTATAAGTATATATTAAAAAGGATTTGATAGAATGGACTGTGATTTTTTGGCAAAATAATGCATCCTGTCTTTAGTTGAAACTGGCAGTTTGCCCCTGGAAGCAAAATATGAGTTGCAGAACTACCAAAAATATTCCCTCAAGCAGATTTGTTTTTCCCCAGATGAATTCTAAGCTTTTTTTTTACTTGTTTATGTATTGATTTGTTAGTGAAGAGCTTTTGAAACTTTAAATGATCTTTTCCCCCACAAAACAAGAGTATGTTAATTATTAAAATGTATATATTGTTCTACTCAAAATAATTGTACAGCCAATTGTGTTAGAGCTAAAAAAATGTTTTGTTTAGAACAAGTTTTAAGAGAACATCCTATTCCAGAGGTGTGCTTTTATGCAGATCAGTGGGATATGCAAAACACAATACAAAAAAGAATAGTTTAGAGTCTGATAGCTGGCGTAAAAAAAAGTGGGGTGGAGGGTACACAAAAACTGCAGTTTTGTGTCTTGTGCACATTATTTTCTATTAGGAATAGAAGTGAATCACTATACAGTTTGTATGAGCTATATTGATTGGTTTAAACCATAGAAGGTCCAGGTAATGAGGTGTGCTACACATTCATTCTGCATTGCTCAGTGGGAATCTCTTCATTGATATCCAGGATATTCAGTTGTCTTTGAGTTACCTTTGTACAGCTAATGGAAAAATGTTCAGTCGCTAGTTTCAGCTTTTATTTGGACAGTTTTGTAGCCCTGCTCCACCTATTTACATCCTTTTTCTCATACTGTGCTACCTACCACTATTACTGATATTTCCTCTCCTTGTCTGTGGCAAAATCTGCACTGCCTAAATTAGCTCTGCTGCTAGCAGTCTGTTAACACTGCCCCCTCTTTTAGACTCTGGTCTTAATGCTCCATCCCCTCAGCCGCAAGCAAAGGCAGAGAGCAGTCTTCATACTTGAAGCTTCAAGGTTTCTGTTCTTACCCTACTCAGCTTCAAACAGAATCTGCAAACTGACTGACTGGCAGACAAATTAATTTACTCCACAGTACTAGCACTATTCAGATCTTCAGGTAACAGTTGATGAAGCAAATGATTTATATTGTCTCTTTCTTCTATTGCTAGTAGTAATTTAGGGTGTGTCTTGTATCACTTGGTCTAATGCCTAAGAGTTCAGGGAGTACATCTGTATGTAAGTTGTACAGCCTGTTATAAGTCTCAGCACATTGTTAAGTACGTGTTGAGTTTTTTATTGTGACAATTTCCAGACCATACTGACATCTGACATGAGTGTGTTTCTCATGGAGAAACCCTCCCAGAAGAACTTTTACAAGCCCTTGACAGAAAGATCAGAGGCAGGGTCTGCTTTTCAACCTGTTGATAATGGCTAGGGACTTGGATTCCAGGTGTAGGGTAAGAACAAGTTCTTGTTCTGATATTATCTTTTGTGTGTTAATTTATTCTGATATCTCTGTATCTCACAACAGATGGTTACTGATTTCTTGTGCTTTTTCTTGTTTTCATAATAAACCTTTCTGTTCTCTTTTTACCAGCCACTTGTCACTGACTATTTATGATTCCGGAGTATTTGAGCATACAGGCCTGCCCATTCTACAGAAACATGGATCTGTCACTTCTGCGCATGTGACCTGGACAACGATACACATTTTACTGACAAAATCACCTCTGCTAGCAAGGTTGGCTAGGGCTGAGACCAAGGAGTTGACCTCAGGCACATTTCAGCTGGTTCCCAGTGGTCAAGCAGCAGAGAGGGGTTTGGGGCAGAAGGGCATCACCCCAAAGGTGTGGAAGCATCCTGGGGATGTTTCAAAATCATACCCTGACTGCATTTGGGGCCCAGGTGTGCCACAATTACTGTGTGACAGCATTTACAGTTGTGTACATGTACTGTGTATGTTTCCTTAGTTATGTAGTTTGAATTGTACATCTCTCACCCACCCTGATTATGTACCATGAGTCATACATAACCCATCTCCTTCCCTCAGCTAGCTGAGTTCCTGGCCTCTTTTCACCCCTCTTTGGCAATGCTCCTAGTTCATACATTATTTGCCCTTGCCAAGATGGGCAGCTTCCCCCTCTATATGAAGGGGTGACGTGTCTTCATTTGGTATTTCCTGGTGATTAGAAGTGTAAATTTCCATTACCTTCTGGGTGCCCTAGATATTCTGACTTCCCACAAGTCAGGATATCTGGTTAATAATTCAGTGAAGCTGTCAGAAGAGTAAGATACCCTTAACTTACGGTGAAGGTAAGTTGGCTAAAGTCATCTCTTGTTGAAAATATAAATGTATCTTCATTAAAAAATGAGAAAGAAGTAAAAATGAAGCACTTGGTTCACAGAAATAATTTTGCCATGCTGCTGCAAACATCCGGGAAGGTTCAAAGGTAATATAATAAAACTTTTTGACACAGACAATAAAGAGGCCAGATAGATGGGAAGTTCTTATTTGGTGCTCACAAACTAGGAAGAAGTAGTTGAGAAAATGAAGGTAGAAGGTAATTTTGTGACAGTGGGCACATCCACACATTGCCCTACTGTGATGTAGCAACACACTATGTCACTGTATGGCGTGGTATGGCAATGTAGTGGTCACATGGGTCTACACATGATCACTATGGTGATGTAGCAGGGAAATTTAAGTATGCACTGCCTGTACAACACAATACAGGTGGTTGTTGTGCAGTGCTTTAGTATTTCCAGAAAGAAGTACTAAAGCATGGTGTAGTAATAACTTTGTGATACGGCAACGTGTAGATGTGCCCGATGACTGTGAAATGAGTTCAAGATCCTAAAGATGTAAAAGAAGGTGAGAAGCAGAATAAGGACATTGGACTTCAGAAAAGTAGATTTCAGCAAAAATGGGGGACTGGTGATAAGGATCCATAGGGAGGCAGGTCTAGCAAGGAAAAGGAGTCAAGGAGAGCTGGTAGTATTTTAAAGGAGACCTTTTTAAGGGTGCAGGCGAAAGCTATCCTGATGCAATGGAAGAATGGGAAGTGAATCAGGAAACCAGCATGGCTAGAGAACAGTCTCTTCAGTGAGTTGCAACTCACAAAGGAATCTTATAAACAGGGCTAACTTGGTCATAGGACTAGGTAAATTTATAAGCATTACACAGGCATGCAGGGAGAAAATTAGGAAGGGCAAGGCACAATTTGAGATGAAGTTGGCAAGGAATATATAAGATAATAAAAAGGGTTTCTACAAATATATCAAATGAAAGAGGAAGACCAGAGAAACCATAAGCAATCTACAATATTTACTCAGCTCCAAGATGAGGATTTTTCCACATTTACCATGGGGTGGAGACCTTCATCTTGGAGCTCCAAATACAAAGTGAAAGGGGATCAGATGGCTGCTGCAGCTCTGGTTCTGGTCTGCACCCTCAGGAGCTAGCACAAGCCAAGTTGAGGCAGTGCTTTGTGCCCCAGGCAGCAGTGGGAGTGGAGTCTGCCAGCATGGAGCAAGGAAAAATGGAGTCAGGAGGGTTATTGGCATGGAGGGGAGAAAGAGGTTGTGAGTGAAAGACAGGAGAAGGGAAGTGGGGGCCCAAGGCTGTAGGGGAGAGACAGGGAAGCAGGGGAGTTGGGGTAGTGGAGGCCCAAGGCTGTTAGAGGGGCAGACACAAGGATGAGTTAGTGGGGGAGAGCAGCAAGCATTAGAATGATGAGTGCAGTTGGCAGCAAAGATATGGAAGGAGACAAGCAGCTTAGAGTAGTAGAAGAAGAGGTGAGAGTTCACTAGAGAAGCTAGATTCTTTCAAGCAAGCAGAACCAGATGGGATGCACCTTAGGGTACTGAAGGAATTGGCTGAAGTAATTTCAGAGCCATTATCTATCCTCTTTGAGAACTCATGGAGGTCAGATGAGGTCCTGAGTGACTGATGAAGGGCAAATATAATGCCCATCTTTAAGAAAAGAAAGCAGGAGGGTCAGAGGAACTACATACTGGTGAGCCTCACCTTGACACCAGGAAAGACCCTGGAGAAGGCCCTTAAGGCATTTATTGTAAAGCACATAGAGAAGAACAAGGTGATCAGGAGACACCAGCATGGATTCACCAAGAGCAAGTCGTGCCTGACCAGCCTGATTTCCTTCTATGATAACGTAACAATCACTGTGGATGGAAGCAGAGCAGTAGATTGATATACCTTGAATTTAGCAATTCAACTCCCTTGAGCCTAATGGAAAATCCTTAAACAATTGCAATCTGTACTAGAAAGAGACCCTATTGTTAAAGAGATCTTCCCGGAACCACCCATCCTAGCCTTCAAAAGAGCATTGAACCTTGCTAACCTCATCACCAGAAGCAAACTTCCTCAGGCCCAGAACACACCAAATGGATCCAAACCATGCCATGACAAGAAAGGCAAAACCTGCCAACACATCTCCACCACCCCATGATTACTACCCCATGATCAGCATCCCTACATCTTACAGCTGCACCTCCAGAAATGTAATATATCTCATGCAGTGCACCAAATGCCCTGATGGAAAATACGTAGGAGCGACCAAACAACAACTGTGCACCAGAATGAATGCACACCGGAAATCTATCAAAGACAGGAATACCTGGTTACCTGTGGGGGCACATTTCTCACAAGAAAATCACTCTCTTTCCAATCTCTCAGTTCTAACCCTCAAAGGTAACTTACAAAACACTTCTCAGAGATGAGCCTATGAACTTCACTTCATCAACCTCCTGGATACTAAAATCATGGACTAAATATAGACATTAGATTATGACACATTATAACCTGCCTGACAGCTGACTCTCCAGGTACCTATTTAACTGCTACATTCACCCCCCTTCTCACCCCACACCCAGCCTGTCTCTCACCCATTGACTCTTCAATTTACATCTTCACTGATTGTCTGTCTTGTATGCATACCAGCTCAGCCTCTGGCTTCTTTACTATTCATTCCATCCAGGAAGAACACACGCCAACTGCAGAGATGTCCTCAGCCTGACAAAGGGTTTTTAAACCTGAAACTTTGCTAAAAAATTTTTTTCCATCTATTTAAGTTAGTCTAATAATAGATAT
The DNA here is from genome assembly GCF_052110815.1 of Crocodylus siamensis. Classification (NCBI taxonomy): domain Eukaryota; kingdom Metazoa; phylum Chordata; order Crocodylia; family Crocodylidae; genus Crocodylus; species Crocodylus siamensis. The sequence continues at coordinate 211,440,746 of NC_143397.1, forward strand.
CAGATTCACCCAAATAATCTTGTCTACCTGTGTCCTTAGACCAACATGGCTACAACCTACATCCTTGAATTTAGCAAGACTTTTGCCATTCTCTTCCATGACATTCTCATTAACCAGCTAAGGAAATACAGACTAGATGAAAGTACTATAAGGTGGATACATAATTGGTTGAATCATTGTGCTCAACAAGTTGTCATCAATAGTTCAATGTCTAGTTGGGAGGAGGTATCAAATGAGGTTTCCCAGGGGTCTGTCCTAGATCTGACCTTATTTATTACCTTCATTAACGATTTTGACAATGGGATCGAGTCCACGCTTAGCAAATTTGCAGATGGCACCAAGTTGAGTGGAGTTGCAGACACTCTGGAGGGTAGTGCTAGGATCCAGAATGACCTAGATAGACTGGAAAAAATGGTACAAAATTCAACAAGGACAAGTGCAAAGTCCAGCACTTGAGACAAAATAATTGTATGCAAAAAAAAAAGGAAAAAGATTAGGAAATGACTAGCTAGGCTCCAGTACTGAAGAGAAGGGGTTTCTGTGGACCATGAGATGAATATGAGCCAAAAAATGTCCTTTTGTTACAAAAAACAAAACAAAAAAACCAACAGCGTGCTGGGCTGAATAAACTGGAATATCACTTGCAAGGCAAGGGAAGTGATTCTTTTGCCCTATTCAGCACTGGTGAGAGCTCCTCTCGAGTACTAAGTACTAAGTCTTGGGCCCCACACTTCAAGAAGAATGTAGACAGATTGGAAAGGCTCCAGAGTAGAGCAGGAAAAATGTATAGGCCTGGGAAGCAAGACTTTGAGGGAAGGTTGACGGAACTAGGGTTATTTAGTTGCGAGAAGAGAAGACCAAGAGGGAATTTGATAACAGTCTTCAAATACCTAAAGGGTGATCGGAGAAACAAAAAAAGCCAATCTCCATTCTAGCTGTAAGGGACAGGACTAAGAACAATGACCTCAAGCTTCCAGAGGGAAACTTAGGTTGGGGATTAGGAGGAATGTTCTGCTATGAGGGTAGCCAAGCCTTGGGCCAGTCTACCTCGATAATTATGGAATCTCCATCCTTGGAAGTTTTCAAGAGTAAGTTAAACAGGTACTTGGATGGAATGGTCTAGTCAGGGATGATCATACTGCCAGCAGGGGACTGGACACATGAAATCCATTCCAGTCCTGGTTTCCTATTATCCTACTAATCTTAATGATCATGATAGTTGTAGCTGACTATTGACTGAAATACTGAACAAGCAACACAGCGATGCTGGAAAACACTGCAGACTAGAGAATTTCTTTAAATGGTTGATCTTGGGATGCAATCTGGAATCTGTTAAGTATGTTGTTCCCACAGTGCAGGCAAAACCTTAAAATAATGGGGCCTCTGCTCTTTATTTCGCTTGCTCTTTATTTGCTTCAGATTTCTACATCTTCTGCAGTATGAGAAAGAAACTTGTCAGTGTTTGGAAACATATATGCAACAAAAAAATACAGCCTAACGTGAAAGTGTGGAAATTTTGTTTCAAGTCAAGTAAATAATTTCATGAAGGATATGAAGATCGCAATAAAAGTTCAGAATCAAAAGTTGTAAATCTGTTTCACATCTTCTGATTAAGGAAGTTACATGGAAAAAACTTGTTATGCTTATTGATTCCCAGATTGCATTAGTAACTTAACTCAAGTAAGCTACCTTTTTTTTTTTTTACTGAATAACTGGTTTTGCCTATTGTTCTGGCAACTGTAAAATAAAGTTTACAATGAAATTTGGACATATACCCATATTTAGTGTTGCCCTTTTAAAATTGTGCTCAGCTAACTAACTTGAAATGAATACATATAGGAATGTTCATTTCCTGAGCTTTATTTCCCCTCTGGAAATGTAATGGTGTGTCACATTATTAATACTATATATGTTTTTCTGTATTCAAAAGTACAGAACTCATTTATTTAATAAATATACTAACCAGGACTTTACATGTAGCAACTTAACTTATACATAATATAATGCTCATTCTTAAAGAAGTAGATAACATGTAATTATGATAAACCAGTAACTACTTCAGATATTTCAAGTTTTATTAATATTTATTTAAAAAAAACTATAGAAGGAAACTTTCTTTACCTTCCAAATTTTCTGGAAGTGTTACATTTCCAATCACAGCCACCTTGTTCACTCCATGAAAATTTAAATAGTTTGCTTTGAATATTAGCAAATGTACCATAGCAGTATGGTACAACTGAATTATTTACATAACTTACTTTAGTCCCAACTTTAATTTTGCTTGGATAAATAGCCACTCTCAGATAATTTAATGTTCAATTTTCTCAGAATATTTTCTTCATTGAGCATAATGTGCTTTGTAATGCATTTTAATATCCACAATAGTGGGTTGACTATTCCTTTTTAATAATAACGCTACATCTTTACTAAATGATGTATGTTGTTAGATCTTTTTGTAAAATTGCTTGCTATATCTTCTGTTCAGTGGCTATACTCCACTGGGGGGAGCCAACTGCTTGATATCGAAATTTTCTCTGTCATTTCTAAATGACAGAGCAAGGCTTGAACTGCAAAGATGGGGTGGATTTTTCTATGTTTTATTTAGTTTTTTATTAAATACTGATCTAAAACAAAACGTTTAAGAATATCTGTTCAATAGCCTGCAAGGTTGGCTCTTCTAAAAGTGAATACATGAAACCCAGGTTTTAGCAACATATTTTCAGTTTCTCTCATCTGGTGCATGCTCATATGCCCATTCATCCTCCCTCCATGCAGACTTTTTGTATTTGCATGGAGTGTTTCCTCTGATTTTTAGTTCAGCATGCATCTGCATCTCTAAGACCTGAGGTGGGCCGCTTGATGCCTGAAAGCTTGTCAAACAGTTCTCCCAACTATACAGTTATACTAGTAAAAGGATATTTGTCCATTATCACTGCTATATTAAATATGATACCTAATTAGATAGGTAAAAGTATCAGAAGGAACAAAGTTAGTTACCTCATTAAATCATTGTGGTTAGTCTAGTCTTTTTTTTTTTGTCAGTCAGTGTCAGTCTGTTGCTAGAAAAATCCATCCATTTTTGTCTGAAAACACTATATAGCCACAGGATCCAGGGAGACAACTGTTCAGCACCTTCTTCATTGTGTGGCTGTGTCTACAGACACAGCTGACTGTCTAAAACCTAATTGTGTTTTAATTAATAAATGTAGACCCCACCAGAGAATACAGATTATCTGAAATATGACCAAGCAGCTCAGCAGGTTACATTAGTTACAATTTAAGTGCAAGAACCTATTAGCCAATATGTTGATGCCATAAATCCTCCCAAGAGCTTATGTTAGAATTAGGATTACAAATACTATAGTCTCCCTCCCTGGTGTGATTCAAATTGTTTCCATTGCCAGCTCCAGCTCCAGACAAAGACCAGTTCACCAGGTACATAAGCAAAGTGAGTTCCAAATGAAAGTGCACATAAGCTATTAACATGAAAGTGCACATAAGCTATTAGCAAGAACAATATATATATAAAAAAATATATATATTTTTGAGATAGGAAAGAGTGGCCAGGGCGGGTCCCTGCTGTCATTTCTCTCAACACATTGCACACCATAAGAAAAGGAAGTGGGAACTTCTAGAGTTCAAGCCTGAATTCCAGTGTCTGAATACTCAGTGGGTGTATCTACATGTCTCAGGTAGATGCACTCAGTAGCATTTGAATGAGCTAGGACCTGAATTCTTTATTCACTAGCTGACTCTGCAGAGTGCTGATTAACCTCTATCCCTGTTGACTTCAGTCGGAGGCTCCTGGAGGAAGAACTTGCAGGATCACACTGTCAGCTTTTAAGTGGGCATGTCTACATGTTCATTAATGTGCCGTAACTATGGCACAGAAGTTTGTAATGACAGGTATTGAATGGGCTGTAATCATTGCTATGGTGCATTAGCACAAACAAACAGTCTAATGAGTGCATTAGCATGGGTTTTGCACATTAGTGCATTAGCATGGGTTTTGCCCACCGCACTAATACACAGTAGAATTAGCCTACTACACTTGAAGCATCTCATGTAGATGCACCCAGTTAGTCTTAAAGTCGATAAATCCTATTGACTTCATGAGTTGTTCGATTGCATTAATTAAGCAATTAAAGCTAGGTAAATAAGGGTTTGTCACAGGAAAATTCAGCATGTTTTTCTGTTCACTAGTTTCTGCATTGCTGGATGTTCCTAACCAGAAAAATGGTTAGCTAATAGCTAAGTATGCTAGTTAGCTCATGGGAATAAGAGTCCCTCAGTCTCAATAGTGCTATAGGTGGTAAGCCACATCTCTGGGTTTATAGCTAAACAAATGCTACTGGCCCTGGAATAATGGGTCTTGTTGCGCAGCAGTGCATGCAAAGTCTACAACTGAAACACTGATTTCATTGCAGCTGTAGAGGAAGGTACGCCAGCGTAAATACAGAAAGAATGCTTTCTATCCCTATTGTCTGAGAGTACTTTGCTATAATTTGATTTAATTATGTAGTTATGAACATAGGAGCCTGGGATTTGGAAAAGGGGGCTGAGGGAGATGTGACTGGCACTGCAGCTAAGATCCTGGGGAGATGGGAGTGAGGCACTGCTGAAGCCTCCAGGCTAGTGTGGGATTCTGGGAGGGAACTGGGCAGGGGACATGTGCAGGGAGGGGGGACTTGCATGCTGCTGCTGTCCCTGGGGAAGCCCACACTTCACTCAACTGCTCCCTGCATCCCCCAGCTGTGGCATGGCACCAGTGGTCCTAAGGTTCAACTCATATTCAAGTTAGCCAGGGACAGCAATGGAGGTGGGTGGGTATCTCCCCACCTTCCTGTGCCAGCTCCAAGTCTGGCCTCACTGGGTTTCCCCTGCCATCCCACAGGCAGGGATGTATGGGGTAAGAAACTAAGCTAGTAGTCAGATCCTCCTACAAGCCAACCCCCTGCTTCCTCCCTCCCCCCCACCCATATCTCATGGTATCCCTTGCCAGTCAGCCGGTAGAGAGACTTCACTGTATACTTCAAAGAGGAAGGTGTGTGCAACTGTACCACCCCACAGCCTTCCCCCTGGATCTGCCCTGGCTATGAAAATTAAATAGACTTTGGTTGTATATCTGAAATTTAGGGTATAGTGTAACCCATAGCATACCCACAGAGAGTTGCCCAATTGAAGTAATAGTAATGAAAACATCTATAAAAATACAAAGATATGCCCAATGAGAAATCTATTCTGAGATTATAACATTTTATTCAGATTCTCTTTCCTGACAGGCTGTTACTTGATCTAGAACTCAGCAAAGGCAGAACAAAGGACAGCACTGTGGGTGCATCTACACATTCAATTAATGTACCCTGTAGTAAACTACTCCCAGGTGCAGCATCTACATGTGCACCAGAGACAGCAGCAAACTGACCTTGAGCTGGGGAGGAGCAATTTAGGCCAGGGCTGCCTGGCCAGGGCTGCTCCTGCTCTGCCCTGCCTCCATTCAGCAGCCAGGGGGAGCTCCAGGGTCTTGCCACAGCTGTCAGTGCACTAGCCACAGGCTGGCAGGTGGCATGGGGATAAGCCTCAGACTCTGGCTGTTGGGGGCAGTGTGGCCCAGGGTTCAAGGGGCAGCCCCAGGCTGGCAGGGTGGGGGTCAGGCCTGGGTAGGGAAGGAGATGGCTAAGCCACAAAGCTCCTACAGCTGCCAAGCCATGTGGCTAGGCATCAGGCAGGAGTGTGGCCCACTGCTGTCTGGGCTGACCAGGAGCAATTTACTCCCAAGTCAATGTCTGCACATGTGTTTCTGTGCAGTAAATAACTCTGCAGTAGGATAGCACTTGTATTTACGAGTACTACCCTGCTACAGAGTTTTTTAGTTTTCTGCAGCCTGATAGCACTGCATGTGTAGACATAAGATGTTTACTGCAAAGATAATAAGGCAACTGCAGGAAACGTCTCATCTAGACACTCACTGTGTCTTCAAAGTACAGCATCAAACCCAAATCTCTCAGCTTTCTTAAATTAATCTTATCAAGGCTATCCATATTTCCTTGTTGGTCTGCTTTAATAACAGATTGTTATGAAGAAGTGTGGTAAAGAAGAGAATATTTTAAATTCTAATCTGAAATAGACCCACAATGGTATTTAGACCCTACTAAATTTAAAATCACACCAATAACTAGAAAATAGTCAGTTTATAGATTTAGTTCACTGATTTCATGTACAGTGCATAATACCTTTATTTTATGATTTAAAAGTCTAATTTTGCAAGCATACTAGTACTTTGGTCTGATTCACAAAGCACATCAACACAAGGCATTATTTTGAGATAGTGAGTATTCCCATTTCAATTCCCATATCACAGCTGTCCTAGAGAGCTGAAGCTAGATAGCTGGCTAGAGAGTTTCCCTAGAAATAAGTGAAAATAATTGAAAATAGGTGTCTGTATAGAGTGCCTGATACGTCAAAGTTGTATTTTGAGAATAAGTTCAAAGAGAATGAACTTTCTTCTTTTCCCTGGCTCTCAAATGATCATTGTTGCCAAATTTTGGTCTGTTGCAAATTTCTTCTAGTAATGTGTTGCATATCAACAACACCTTCTGCCTATCGTTCTTCAAGTTTTACCACTGTAGTCGTAGCAACAGTAGTAGTTTATTTCCAGCTTTTACATTTTATTGTATTGTTTTAGCAAAAGAAAAATGTGTTGCTTTTTTATTACGTATATATTTTGCTAAAAACACAATAAGATTATCCATTTTACCATTTTACAGTGAAGTAAAGCAAAACATAGTAAATGATTATATAAACAAGAATAAAATGAGGCACTGGAGAATAAACAAAATGAGGGAATTCTACTTGATTTTTTAATCTTATTCTTTGTGCAAGTAATGCAAATATACCTAAAATTTACCATCGGTCGGCTGGTAGGCATCTAAGAGAAATTTGCATTGAGACGCTTGCAGCCGGAAATGAGATACAAGCTACTTCCCTTTGCTGATGCTCTTGAAGAGGAGTGGTGGAAGGAGATTTTTGCAGACCCTTAGAATTTTTTAGAGGTCCACAAATGAAAAAAAATTGAAAACCAATGATCTAGAGTGCAAACTCTTGTGAACCCAAGTTCATTTCATCAGCTACTGTGAAAGAATGTGCAGAAAGTAGAGTATAAGGAGAAAGAAATTAGATTATAAAAAGCGAGATATTGTAATTTCTCTCTCCTTATACTCTGTTTTTAATTTCATTTTTTTTTGCAAAAATATTTATCTATATAGATATAGATATCTAGATATAGAGACAGGATGTTAGGGGTATTGTGATAGATGGATCATAGATAGATCAATCGACTGGTCCCTCTAACAATCTGTCTTGTGACAGGTATGGTTATACTCTTCTTTCCCCACTCCTTTCATAGCATCTGATGAAGTGAACTTGGGTTCATGAAAGCTTGTGCTCTCTTTATATATCCTACTTGGTTAGTTTATAAAGGTGCATATCTTCCCTGCCTTCTATCAGTACATTACCATTTCAATCCACTTTTCACATTCCTTGACTGCTTTTCAACCTCCAAGTTTCAGGGATGTATTTGGTAGCTATGTTGGTCTGAGACAAACAGAAATGCAAAACTTTAAAACTCTTGGTTCAGAGATGATACCTTTTATTAGACTAAAGATTTTTTTATTTTTCTATTTTTGTCTGTGATTTCTTAGTTGGTCTAATAAAAGGTATCACCTCTGAACCAAGAGTTTGAGTTTTGCATTTCTTTCAACCTCCAAGTTATTCAGGAAACTATGCCTTGATTAAGGAGACCCACTTAACACTTTGACACCTTCTAGGAAATTTGCCACATCCTTATTTCATTCCTAGGATGGTTCAGACTGTCAAACAATCTTGAGCTAGCCAACACTATTGATGCTGGGGGACGGGGGGACGGGGGGAGAGGAGGGGAGAAGCAGGGCTAGAAGTGATCCTCTGACACACAGTACTGAATCTTCTTTCAAGCTGTTCTGAAGTAGACTTAAAAAAAAAATACAGGTAAAAGTCTGCTCAAACTTCATGCCCTGAATGTAAAGACTGGAACCAGAATTAAAATGCTAGTCATTTGACCTAATTCTGATTTTCCCCTTTTATTTACTTAAATCAGTTCAGTAGTAGCTTTTGTTTTCTTACAGGGGACAAATGCCCATGTACAGAAGAAAAGACAATTAAATCTCACTGCTTCCTTTAGAAAAGATCCATAGAGTATGGAAAGAGATAAAGACAGGGGATTTGTGGTAGGAGTACATAGATGGGTGGGATGTCCTAAAAATGGGATCTTGGAAAGGTGTTTATTGTGACATGAGGGTATGACGGCGCTTCTGGTTTCATAAGGATGTCTTGGAGCAGGGGTTGTCAGTGCTACTCAGATAGCTCAAAGGAAGATGATTTATGGAGATCAGGGAAAATAACCAATACTCCTGAATATCATACACGAGGTATCTCATGGGGGAGTGCTGTCATGGATTAGGAACATGAGACACTCCTGTCTTCTGGGATGCTTCTTGAGAGCCATTTATCTCACAGGAATACTGGGACTTTCTTAAAGAAATGGGACTGTCCCTCATAACACTTGGTGTGTCTGAAGAGAACAAGTAGAAGTTATCAATCACAGTTTCTCTCTAAGATCTTAACTCTCTTCTTCTTCTTCTTCTTTTTCTTTGGCAATCCCTCAGTCAAGGATGACTGTCTTCCATGACTGTCTTATCTGTGAACCTGAAGCTGGCTGATGAGGCTTATCCAGGATCAACAAACTCTACTCCAGCTAGGGCACATGTTTCTGTGTGGGGTAAGTAGGTGGCATCAGATTTTTGATCTGGCCCACAAAATCTTAACTACATACAGCAGAACCTGAAAGTATGTATCACTTCATTTTACCTTGTTTTATTTTTATCACGGTGATCTCCCTGTTTGACCAGCTTTGAGTTCACTTATTTAGCAATATTTACCTTTTCCAGACTGCTGTATCAGTAGATATTCTGCAAAGCTGGACTGTCTCATAGTTTGGACAATGTCATTGGTGTGCTGGGACAGAAGTTTTGGTTTTATACCTTATTAGTTTTTTTTTTTTCTGGTCTTACCTAACTGTTTGGTTACAATGGCTTTCATGCATTTGTGTTTTCTGGTCAGCCTTGAGTATTTAAAGTCAAGGTCAAAGATAAAGCTCTACCTTGGTTGAGGAGAGTCAGCAATCTGCTGGAATTTCAGAGTATACACATCCAGAGCTTATAAAAGCAAACAGCTTAGGTCAGCTTTTCATTCCTGGATTATTTGGAGTCATACTGTGCCAAGCTGTGTAAAAGTAGATAGCTCAGATTTTCATTCTTGAAAGGAGATTTGGATTCAGTGTGCATGCCACGAAGTGAATTGCAATGACAAAACCATAATAGTCACTCACTTAGAAATTACATAGTTCAATGTAGTAAATTTGGAAGGTAAATCTTAAATGGAGAGAAAATGTGTGCTGAAGAAGTCCTATATGGATTAAGCAGTTTATTAGATATAAGCATTGACAGGAATGCTCATTTTATCAGATTTCACAAGGAAAACCATTTTATTTTGCCTTTTGAGGTATGTCTGCAAGGTCCAGAGACATGTAGGTTTGGAAGTGTTTCAGAAGGAGAAGGTGTCAGAAACAGCATCTGTTACATTGTAATCATTAAGTGTGAAACAGCCAGAAACAATCCAACGAAGCAATGTTAAAATTGGATCATTTTGTTACATTTGTAGTATTCTTGGCTGGTTCATGGGTAACTATTAGAATGCAACAGCTGCTGTCCTTTTGAAATGGGTCCAAATGTACATCCAAATACATGTGTGTTCACACCCGTATATCAAGGTTTGTCTGCATGTGAACCTCATGTGCATGTGCACTTAGCTAGTTCACCTGTTCCCCTGACACCGATGTAGCTGCAGTCATACTACACTGTATTACAAACGTTTGGAGTTAGCATTTCTGGGGCATATCTCAGGGCATATTGCCATGCATCAGGGCCGTCCCACCCTATCCTGCAGAATCCGCAGATGCTAAGAGGCCCCCTGCGGCTGTGAATGCTCCAAATCAGTGCCATAGCAAGGCAGGAAGGGGGCCGGGCAGTTGCCACCACACCGCATTGCCATTGCCACTAGCTTCACATCCGGCTGCTTGCCACCTGCCACTCCCCCACCAGTGCTGCCGCTGCCATCTTCTTTGCATCGGGGCCCCAAAACTATATCTTGCACAGGGCCCCAAAAAATTGTGGGCTGGCCCTGCTGTGCATTGTGGGGAAATCTTATCATTCCTGAGCTTCTGTGTAAAGTACTCTAACCCAGTCAACAAACGTATCTAAAGTGGTTCAGCTCTTGTGCACACCATTTTTTTTTTCCTTCGAAGCCATGGTGCTAGTCCCAGTGAGAGAGATTCTCCTGTTTACAGATCCACTGTTGTTACGAGATACAAACTGTGGCTCTCCTCTATAATTGTGGACATTTTGATGGCAGAATCTGTCTTTTGAAAGGTGATGGTGAGTTCAGTTAGATCAGCTAGTGGCACAGTTAAAACATCCAACACTTGCTGCTATAGCTGCAGATTCTCCGCATGCATTTCTAAGGCAGACTGTCCAGAACGTTATGGTGGGGCCATCTTCTCATGACAACTTGGACTGGCCAGCAGTGCCTCCAGAATGCCCTCATGAGGAAAGCCATCTTCCCTGATCTGTGTAAGTAGACTGTCCTGGATGCCCAGTATCACAATATACAAGTGAAGGAAGCTATGCTAGTCCAGAAGTGAGTTGTTATTGTAACCTAGATTGGGGCTACCCAGACTGTAACACCTTTGTAATTAACCAGATTGGTGTTTGCAAATCAGCTGTTGTGCTGGAAGTTTGTGAGGGTTGCTGTTATAATTTATCCATGGCTGTGGACATCACTGGCTTTGAGAGAATGGGCTTCCCAAACTGTGTCAAGGCCACCAGAGTCACTCAGGCCTGCTACAAGGAGAAACAAGAAAGATAGTTATTCTAATCATTTTACAAGCCTTGTGTCAGCATAGAGATAGATTCATAGATTTACAGATGTTAGGGTTGGAAGGGACCTCAATAGATCATCGAGTCCAACCCCATGCATAAACAGGAAAGTGCTGGGTTCAGATGATCCTAGCCAGATGCCCATCCAGCCTCCTCTTGAAGACCCCCAGAGTAGGGAAGAGCACCACCTCCCTTGGGAGCACATTCCAGACCTTGGCCACTCTAACTGTGAAGAAGTTCCTCCTAATGTCCAGTCTAAATCTGCTCTCTGCTAGCTTATGGCCATTATTTCTTGTGACCCCCAGGGGCACCTTGGTGAGTTGAGCCTCATCAATTCCCTTCTGTGCCCCCATGATGAATTTATAGGCAGCCACAAGGTCACCTCTCAACCTTCTCTTGCAGAGGCTGAAGAGGTCCAAGTGCCCTAGTCTCTCCTCGTAGGGCTTGGCTTGCAAGCCCTTAACCATACGAGTGGCTCTTCTCTGGACCCTCTCCAGGTTATCCACATCCCTCTTGAAGTGTGGCACCCAAAACTGGATGCAGTATTCCAACTGCAGTCTGACCAGCATCCTTGGTTGTGTTTGTCATGCATCTGCTGATGCATGATGAAGTGCAGTTAGCTTTTCTGATGACTTTGTTGCACTGATGACTCATGTTCATCTTTGAGTCCACTAGGACTCCGAAATCCCTTTCCTCTTCCACGCTACCAAGCAGGTCATTTCCTAGGCAGTAGGTGTGCTGGACATTTTTCCTCCTTAGGAAAGCAGCACTTAGGTGCAGCACTTTGCATTTCTCCTTGTTAAATTGCATTCTATTGTTTTCTGCCCATTTGTTCAACCTGTCCAGGTCTGCCTGTAGTTGTTCCCTGCCCTCCGGTGTGTCCACTTCTCCTCACAGTTTTGTATCATCCGCAAACCTGGACATAGTACACTTCACTCCCTCATCCAAGTCACTGATGAAGACATTGAAGACTATCAGACCAAGGACCGAGCCCTGCGGGACCCCACTACCCACTCCCTTCCAGGTCGATACCGACCCATCCACTACCACTCTCTGGGTACAACCCTCTGGCCAATTTGCCACCCACTAGACTGCATAATCATCCAAGTCACAGCCTCTTAACTTGTTACTAGTATTGGGTGGGATACTGTAAGTAAATGATATCATCCCCTACTCCTGTGAATTAGATTCATTAACACTAATGTCAGACATATAGAAATATAGTGGTAGGTAACTGTCAATCCTCCGGATCATGGTGTATGGTATAGAAATAAACATGATCATATTGCAACGATCTGGTGCTTACTTGTTGGGACAAACAGGACCTCCATTTTTTTGAATACCTGGTTATCAGTGGGGTGTCATGCCACCATTAGTTTTGCTGAAACTGCTTATCTCTTTCCACAATAACTTATTAAACCAGATTCTGACCTCAGGGAGCCTGGGAAAAGGTTTTTTAATTAAAAATGTAATAGTTTCAGGATGGTGGTGACTTGTGCATTTGGCAAGCACAAGATGAGAAGGCACCACTTGGATGCTAATGTTACCAATGCCAGCTGTGTTACGGTACCATGTTATTCCCTGCACGTATCTCTGAGGCTGAAGATAGACAATTTCTCATAGGATACTGCTGGTTTGCAGGCTTGCTGCATTTTGTCCTACTTTTTTCCATTGACAGTCTTATTTAAGAAACTGTACAATCATTCTCTTCTCAGCTTCACGGTCCATCTCCAACTCCATTGAGAAACCAACTTTTCATCTGACTTGCCCACAATGTTCTTATTTCAGTTGGTCTATAAAGGTGCATATCTACCCTACCTTCTTTCACAATGTTATGCCACAGCTCATCTCCAGATCTTTTCCATATCTGGTGATGGCTGAGAGTCCTAATCCCAAGACTCCTTTGTAGATTGTGTGGTCTAATAGAAATGTAAGGTACTTTCAAGCAAATGTAAGGAGATATTTTTATGAATACAGAGAAAGATACAATTCTTCCTATTTTTATTCTTTGTATTTTATATTCTTTGTATTTTATATCTGGAGAGATCTGTTATCAATATCAGTCTAGCAGTATTGAAAGGTATGAAGGCCAGATATTCTGCCATGGGAGAGGGGACCAGTGGAGGAATTCTATGCAAGGCAGATTTTTCAGTTGGTGGCTGAACAGCATATCATATAGTGGACAAGACTAGTGAGTTCCAGAGACAACCATTTAACTTTTGTCTGGCCCGGGAATCTGACTGAATATATTTGACATAAGAGAAACCATAGAGGGTCAAATATCACCACCCAGGGGTGGAAATTTGAGTGAATATTTAACAAAATCCTGAACAAGAATGTGGAGGATGACTAGTAATAGTAATGCCCCTCATCTTCTTACTAAATTCTCAGGCCCATGCATTGTGAATGGAGAAGGAGTCCTTACTGCTATCTCCAAAAAATTCTCCACCTACTCTGCATCACTGGATCTCAGGGAGACTGCAGCAGTGATAACAGGGATCTTACTCTATAGAAATGTGTGTAACAGAATTAATCATATATTGAAATACACACTCTTGTGTGCTAAACTTAAATCCTGATTCCTTTTTCACTATCATAGAATCATAGAAAATTAGGGTTGGAAGAGACTTTAGGAGGGGACATCTAGTCCAATGCCCTGCTCAAAGCAAGATCATTCCTAATTAGATCATCCCAGCCAAAGCCTTGTCTAGGCAGGTCTTAAAAACCTCCAAGGATGGAGATGCCACAACCTCTATGGGCAACCTATTCCAGTATTTGACTACCCTCCTAGTGATAAAGGTTTTCTGAATATCTAACCTAAACTTCTCTTGCTGGAACTTGAGACCATTGCTGGAACTTGAGACCTTGTTCTGTCATCTGCCACCACTGAGCACAGACTAGCTCCATCTTCTTTTGAACCTCCTTTCAGGTAGTTGAAGGTTGCTATTGAATTTCCTCTGTCTTCTCTTCTCCAAACTAAATAAGCTCAGTTCCCTCATCTTCTCCTTAGAAATCATGTGTCCCAGCCCCCTCACCATTTCTGTTGCCTTCCACTGGACTCACTCCAATTTCTTCATATCCTTTCTGTGTGGGGGCGGGGGGTAGTGAGTGTACAGTTAGTAAAACTTAATAGCTAGTTCCTGGTTTACCATTTTTATACCCATGCTGACCCCCTCCCCCAACAGGTGTTTATGAACATAGGATAGCTTCCACCTTCCACAGATGCCAGTTCTAGCTTCCTGCATGTAAAATCCTATATTGCCAGTTTTATAATGGTTATAGCCCAGAGATCTTGCCTGCTTTTGCTGTGATTTCCAAGACAGTGATGGATGCCACTAACTAGGCCACAGCTCTAGCTCCTGGTGTAGTACTATTTCCTTTCTCAATTGTTTGAGCAAATTTTTGGAAGATGGCCTGAGAATATCCATTAGTCCATCCTGTCATATGTGGTGCTTCAGGGCTGGTTCTAGCACCAGCTTTCTTTGTGAGTCTGCTCTAGCCCCTCAGCTGCCAGACTCTTCTGGTCCTGTCCCTGCCTCTTCTGCCTCTGGTTCTGCACAGAAGACAGTCCTGGGTTCTGTAGTGGGGGAAGTGGTGAGCATCCTTTTGAACTCTTCACAGAAGGAGCAGTAGTCAGGAGGCTCCTGGACTTATTCTTATCCTTTGTATTTTGAGGTTCTGGGTGCCTTTTCCTGCACTAGGCAGGATTCTACCTTCCTCCCCCTGCCAGGTTGCATACAGTGAAACATAAAACATCTGTATGTAGCCTAGCAGGTGTCTTCTGATGCACAGGAAGGTAATGGGAGGTGTTTATGTAGGTGCAGTGAAACATAAAGGTCTCGAGGATAGTGTTGGCAGGCTATCCAAACACACCCAGTGACAGCAATGTGTTCTTTAGCTACATTCTTACTGCTAAGTGGGTAGGTTCTAACTACACTGAAGTTCAGCATGTACATTGTACCTTATGCCTTCAGACCAGCATACCAGCATGTTTTCAGTATACACAGGGATACATGCATAAAGTCTTCATATGTGAAAGGCAGAAGGTTTTAGGTTAAAATGTACATCACGATATGCAGCAAGCCTGTAGTGTGGACAAAGTGACTAAAGTTAAAAACCCCAAACAAGTTATTTTTTTCCCTGTAGCTTTCATTTATATGCAATAGTAAGCAATGCAAGTGTAATGAAAATTGAACTTATTATAGTAAAGCTATGATGAGATTTTTGCAGCCCCCCCTATTGTTTTTGGTGTTGGAAGTACACTGAAATATTGCAGACCTAATGAAATAAAAGGGTACAAAAATGGTATAGCTTTTATTTTTCTACATGGTAGATAATTGTCTTTGACCAAAAAAAGAGAGATAAAATGTGGATAAACTGTCAAATTGCCACATGTTATACAGGCAGCAGAATTTACCCTCCATACGGTATGTTGTTTTTTGTTGGGGGGGTTTTTGGGGGGGGAGGGAGGGGTTTGCTTTGGCAGATCTTCCTACACAGGTCTGGCTGTTGATTAGGTTTCCATCCATGCCTACCATGCCCTCCATATCCTGGCATGCATCTCTGTGAAGTGAAAAGCACATGATCCTCTGTCTGGCTCTTTGGTTGTGACATGACATGTAAGCTATGACATTTCTCAATCAAAATCAGTGTGACATGCCTTTCTTGTACTGCCAGGTATGCTATATATACTATGCCACAAAATGTGGCAGTCCTTTCTATATTTTGTTTAATCAGTTTCATTCTCTTGTATTTTCTGCTTAAAAAAATTAAATAAAATGTAGGATATTTTATATTTGCAATTGCCTTATAAATAAATAATCTCAGCTGAATTCTTTTAAGCTTTACCGACCATATGTTGTGCCATTTTGCCCCATACTGTTTATACAAAATAGCATTAAAGCAAGCAAAGACCATGCAGCCAGCTTATAACATCCATTGCCTTGCTGTTAAATAAGATAAGGGATATTTCAAGCTGGTGTCTCAGCCATGTTTATAATGTGCTAAATCCTGCTCACTTTTTACTCGATTGAGTAGCTGTTTGTGTGAGTCAACTGAGCATTTTTGCCTATTGCATCTCTGTCAAAGGAGAATAGTGTATATGGGTTCGCAATTGATCAGAAAGCATCTCATCTCATGCCACATTAGTTAGCATTGGCTCTTCTCTTTGTATCTTTCATTTAGATGACAGATGGGCATAATTCCATTTTAGATATGAACTAGAGGGCCATCCACTTGGTGCCTAAGCAGTGTGCATGCCACCTTCCCACCTCATCTATTTCAAGGAGCCACTGCAACTGCCTGCCTTCCCAAGTCAACTGTGTACTGACTATTCCCCCTCTTTCCCTGCATGCTGCCCCCATTTCCCCTCTCTGCCTTGTTCTAGGGCTCAGTGTACCCGTCATTATCTCCTCTACTATGGCTTGGTTACTCACTTTAAATCACTTTTCCTCCAGACCATTATCCATCAGACCCAACAGGGCTCAGATACACTCCTATTCCCCATGCCCCTTTTCCCTACCATACTCCTTCCATTTATATTCTTTCCTCTTTTCCTTTCACCTCTATCCCAGAGCCCCCTTGCTTGCCAGAGACCCATTCCTCTGTTCAACTCTATACCTGCCTCTCATCCATAGCAGCATTCCCCATTTTATTCTGCATCAGGATCTCTCCTTCTCTATGCCTGGGGCTTGTGTGCTCCATCCCACTTTTCTGGGCCCCTCATGACAAAGGCTCTCTGTGCTGCATTTCCCCCACCCCACACTGGCCTCACCTTCCATCATTTTCTTTTATTTTGTCTAGGACATAAATCATTCAGGGTGTCAGCATGTTAAATTCTATCAGGAAGATGGGTAGAGATGACATATGGCTGTTGCTATTTTGCAAGGTGTTAATTGGTGTCATCAACCAGTTACTTGATCGCTAGACAATTGCACAGCTGCTAAAAGCTGTGACACTGCTAAGCAGAAGATCGGATTTGTGCATTCCCTATCATTTCCCTTTACAGGTTTCCAGTTCTCCCCCCTTTTCCCCTACCCCCAAATCAACTGGGTTCTGCCCATGGTCACCTAACACATTCCCTGAAATTCTGGAATTGATTAGATTTAGCTTTCAAAAGTGTTGCATTGCATCCAAACAGCTACATCACTGAATATCATCAAGTTGAGTATAAGTGTCCATGTGTGATATTCATTTCAACAAGACCCTGAAATATACTGCAGTCCTGAAATGGGTTCTTTATGTTCTAGTATGTATTTAATGGTCAGGAAGCAAAAACCTCTAGGTAAGTTTTGCACCTCATCTTATTTTTCTTAAATCTCCCAAATTACGTATCCCTATGTCAGACCCATATTTGTCTAACCCACAGCATTACATTTTATGGATGACTGCAGTACTCCAGTACCCTTTCCTGCTATGGCAGGAAGTCGGACTTGATGATCTGCTCAGGTCTCTTCTGATCCTACTAACTATGAAACTATAACAGAAAAGTGGTTTCTGGTATTAAAATCTCATTCTGGTTTTAAGTGATGGTGTTGCTGTCTAATATACCAGTATTCCTCCTCCTTTTAAAGGCCTTACATGTGCTGATATGAGAACAAAAAGAGAGGTCAGTAATCTTTTGACATCATCAATATCCATTTTATTAAAAAAAAGTTCCCATGTCATGTCAGTTATATTTCAAATACTTTACTGAATTAAGTATCTGAATTAAATCTGTAAACTATTTTTAGTTTTACTTGTTAACTCCTGTTTACATTTTCTCACCAACATGGTTGCTTCTCTTAGCATCCACTATTCAAATATAGGTATTAGAAGCTTAATATTTAGAATGTGTTTAGATACAATTTGCCTGACTGCTGCTTACATTTTGTGGGAAGGGGTTGTATTTTATTTTTTTACTGGAATTTGGATAAAAGGAGCATTTGGACATTTTTTCCTCTCTGCAAATAAGTTTACAGATGCAACTGTGCCACAGTTCTTTAGACCTGGTCACTAGCTATGCTGCTGAAATACTTTTTCTTCTTTGCTCTATGCAACCTAACAGACATTAAAGTAATGGTGCAGTTGGGGTCTGTGGAATTTTATGCCCCATCCCAAACATTGTGCACGCTGGCAAACATGCCAGGTGTTCCTGGCAGGACATGCAATATTTGGGATGGGGCATAAAATTCTTCAGATACCAATTGCATGACTGCTGGCACTAAACTAGTACCTGAGGCTGCCCCCAGCCTGATCCAATGAAGCAGGCAGGGGAAAGCTGTTTCCCAGACTTTGGGAAACAGTTGTTGTGTACCTGATCCCGATGTATGCCTGATCAGGCAGAAGAAGTCCCAAGTCCTGAAGCTACTCTTAGCCCAATCCCTGCAGATTGGACCAGAGGTAGTAGCCCTGGGACCTGGGCTGTCTGGAGCTGATGGCAACTATCAGCTGATAGTCCATATCTGCTGGGGCAATCCTAGGTCTGGGACATATGCCACATGTTCAATTTAAGGAATTGAAACCAGCCACAAAGATGTTCTGTATTATACGTGGAACATATTTGTGGCTGGTTTGCCATTTTATGGTTGATCATGTTGCAATTTGTGGTGTAATTAGTAAGTTAATCATACCATAAATGCAACATCTGTCAGGACCCTATTTGATTACTTGTGTGTTTTATTACTTTCCAGCTTCCACTTTCTATCTCACTTAATCATAGTAAATTTTACGTTTTATCTTGTCAACACAATTTAAATGTGTGACCCACCAGGCTCCATCTCCTACTCCATTTCAGTGTCTCTGTATGTGGATATATTCTTTGGAGAAAAATACTGTCTTTTAGTTAAGACCATACACTAGAGCTCTACACTGAAGATCTAGACTTGATTCTATGCTTTCCAGCAGCCTCCCTACGTATCTCTGAGAAAATTCACTAAGAATGGGATTTTCAAAAGCAAAGGACAATTTTCTTGTGATTTCCCAGTTGGTCTAATAAAAGGTATCATTTTGGAACCAAAAACTCTAGTTTTTTGTATGTCTTCAGGTCACATTAGGCAATCTTGTAAATCTTGTTAATCACCTTGCAATGGAATCAAATAGAATTCCCTGGAAAGCTACAACCTTAAGGATTTTTCTGTAGTTTGTGGAAATTCTTACTGGAAGTGACTTCTCAAACTTTCATTTAAGAAAATGAAAGGAAGAAAAAACTTAAGCAAAAGGTATTTTCACTGCTTTTTCCTTGCTCTAAAACCATGTGTTCTTTATTTCTATAAATGGCCTAGTAAGTGCTCTTTTCCTATATGAAGATTAAGTGTGCCTTTCACTAAGATTAAGTGCCTCCACTAAATGGGACTGCTAAAGTTATCTGTTTATAATGACCGAAACACTATGAGCTGCTCCAAATGGAATTTGATGATCTCATAAATGCTTCTGGTCCGTGAGTAGGTGCAGAAAAAACCTGAAGGATTACTGTGTATGCCAAGATTACTGCCTATGCAACAGATGTCAACTGTTTATGGTTATGCTGAAAATCAAAAGTGAGACAATGATACAGGTAATAAAGACTAAAATATATAGTAGACAAGGTTAGTTGGGTAGTGTGATATCTTTTATTAAACCAACTAAATAGTTTGGTAAAATTGTTCTTTGCAAGCTTTCAAGCACAAACACCCTTCTTCAAACAAATAACACCTATTGCTTTCAGGCACAAACATCTTCAGAAGGGCATTTGTGTCTGAAAGCTTCCAAAGAGCAATTTTTCCAACTATTTAGTAGGTCTAATAAAAGATATCACATCTATCCAAAGAACCTTGCCTGCCTATGTTCTTAGACCAACACAGCTACAACCAACAACCCCAAAATATGTAGAAGTAATTTCTGATTGAAACTAAAAAGATGTCTTTTTCTTCTTCAATACTGAGTGTATTCCTTTTTTCCTTAATCTTGTTCTGATAAAGGAATTTACTAGGAATAAGCTTCTTTAGAGGACAACTGTGTGCTAAGCAGATTTTTAGCACAGTAATGCAGAGATAGAGAGTTTCAAAACCAAAGCAGTATAAAATTTCAGCAGAAGATCACACCCCAGCAATGTTAAATATATGAAATCATATAATAATTAATCTGAAAGACACCCTATTATCTTAAATTTTTCAGTTAAAAAAAAAAGAATGAAAGGACTGTGAGGTTATTCAAGTGAAATAGTAGAATGAATATAGATATTCTATTGCATGTTAGAAGCATTTACAGACTGCAGTTTAACCCTCCAACTTGTCTGAACATGCTTTCATAGTCTTTTAGTCATGTTCTCAATTAAACATTGGTGTGGGAAGTTTCTGTAGCCAGGGATGAAAGCTGAACAGCTGTCCTGCTAGAGCTAACTGCTGATCTCTGGATGTAAAAGGTGAATCACTTAACTTTATGTTCTATAAAGACATCATAACTTGTATAAACTCCTTTGTTTTGGAAGATATGCAGACACTGATTTAGCTATGAATGTAGTTTTCCTGCTTATGTTACTGCTAGATGTAATCCTTGTTAAATCCATACCTCGGAACTTGTATAGATTTCTACTTTTGGCATGTTATGTTTATCCTGTGTCTTACTTTGGTTAGCCAGTTTGGAATTAGCTTCTTGCCATTTCTTCGCTGTTTCTAATATATACTTCTAGCATAACCTTCATACTAACAGTGATTAGTATTACAGGGAAATGTATCTAGTTGAACTGAACTGTAAAGTCTAAGCAACGTATGTATGAGAAGGAAATACAACCTTCCAACTTTGATCTCCTAGCCAACTATATCCATTTGCTCTCTTCCACTGGCATTGTTGTTATACTTGTCCAAATTGGACTTCACACTCCTGGTTAGGGATCTTGTTGTTCATGTGTTTGTAAAGTTAAGCATATATTTAAGATGCACTTTAAATCATGAAAAAGAAGGACAAATTATAAATATATTATATATAGTCTGCTAATAAATCAATGCCTTAGTGCTAATTCCTGGTCCCCAGCAAAGTCCAAATAAAGGGATGGATGCACAGGAGCTATGGAAAGGCTGACCATGCAGGATTCCATTCCTGTCTGATGGTGGGGTATGAAACCTGAGCACAACCACTTCTGGCTCTATGGGCTGTAGCAGTCTCTGTACCCAATTGACCCATCACCACAAACAAAAGCAATACATGTTATAGCTAATGAGTGGCAGAACCATTTGCATTATCAGACTCCTATGCACTGCAACTCACAAGCCAAGAAGTTTGTGGGTGTTTGTGGTGTAGTGGCTCCTGGTGAGCACTTTCATATGGCTTGTAAAGGATGTGGCTTTCCTCTTCACAGTTTCCCTACTTGCTAGCTATGCAGCAGAATCCTATGCTTTTGTCTTTTTGCACCTGCTAAAGATAGAAAGGGAACAGAATTTGGATTCTGTTGCTAATTTGTATGCTTTCAATTTCTATCTGAAAAATTAACCTGAAATTACCTTCTAACCACTTCTTGCACACCTTGGATACCAGATGCACTCCCTTTGAGAAGCAGTGTGAATACTGTCAAAGCTAGAGATATAGTTTGGGAGCTGGGGCTCTGGTTAAGGCTTATAAAGGGAGATTTTTTTTTATTATTATTTTTAATTTTGTATGTTTTTGCTATTCCATTATTGGCAAGCCAGTTAGTGTTGATGACTGGGAACAAGTATCCACTCTCCCTACAGTCAGCTGAAGCTTTTATAAACTGTTCAGGCCCCATATAGGTTAATCTGTTACTGTTTGACTGAATAGTTATCTTAGTACAATTCAAGGTCAGTATGAGACCCTAAGCTGTACATTGGTAGGGAAGAGTCACCAATCTGCTGGAATTTCAGTGCAGACACATTTAGATTTTAAAAAAGCGAACAGCTTATGTCAGATTTTCATTCCTGGACTGCCAAGTCCGACTGTGCCAGATTCTATAAAGCAGATAGCTCAACTCTGGTTTTCATTCTTGAACTGAGACTCAGATTTTGATGCACATACCATGCAAGTGAATACCCATGAAAAATGATAATAGTTATTTAATTAGAGGGGTAAAGGAGTGCTGAATTTTCTTTTTTTGTTTTGTTTTGTTTTGTTTTAAGGAATAGAAGTTGTCTTTTAATTGTACTTACAACTGCTTTGGATCACATATTTTAATTTGGCTAAGTAAAATACTTGCAGTGAACCTCAGATCCCACACTAATCTTTTTTTTAATATTTGTTTTTTGTTTTATTACCGAAAATAAAACACAACATCAGAGTGTAGTGGATAGAGCAGGAACTAAGTGGTTTGAACAATGACCTGCTCTATGCCCTAGAAAAATAATTGTTTCACTTACTCAGGGATTGGCAATATTTTCCAGTGCCAGGTTAGAATTACTCATCTCAGGTCTAATGAGGGCCAGTTTTAGGACCTGGCTACCACTGCCACTGCTGCTTCACCCTGCTGCCTTTTCTTCCCCCTGGCATGACATGGATTAAGTGCCCAGGGAGCTAGCCACAGCACAGCACAGGCAAAGCCCCCTGGCTGCCGAATGCTGCCTGTAGGCTGGATCTGACCTATGGCCCATAGGTTAGTTCATGGATCAGCAACCTATTAGCGCACTGAGATCAGTGAACCATGGGCTGGAAGGGACCTCCATAGGTCCTCTAGTCCAACCTCCTGCCTGAGATATATACTTTAGACAGACAGTATCATCTAATAATTAGAGCCCTGGCAAGACTGTAGCTGAATTCCAGCTCTAGCACTGATCTTTAGTTTCCCTTCCCATTCATTTTAAGATGCAAAGGACAGTCTTGATACTCATGTTTTGTATGGTGCCTAGTATTCATAGATTTCATAGCCATCAGGGCTGGAAGGGACCTCGGGAGATCATCGAGTCCAGCCCCCTGCCCAAAGGCCAGGAAGTCAGCTGGGGTCATAGGATCCCAGCAAGATAAGCATCCAATTTACTCTTGAAAGTGTTCAATGTAGGTGCTTGAACCACCTCCACTGGCAGACTGTTCCAGACCTTGGGGGCTCAGACAGTAAAGAAATTCTTCCTTGTGTCCAGCCTGAAACGGTCTTGCAGGAGTTTGTGACCGTTCGACCTAGTCATCCCCTGGGGCGCTCTGGTGAACAAACGTTCCCCCAGATCCTGGTGGTCACCCCTGATAAACTTATAGATGGCCATCAGATCACCCCGAGCCTACACTTTTCTAGGCTAAAGAGTCCCATGGCTCTCAGCCTGTCATCGTAAGATGTGTTTTCCTGACCTCTGATCATGCGCGTGGCTCTCCTCTGGACTCTCTCAAGCTTCTCCACATCCTTTTTGAATTGTGGAGCCCAAAACTGGACGCAGTACTCCAGCTGCAGCCTCACCAAGGCCGAGTACAAGGGGAGAATGACGTCCCGGGATTTGCTCGAAAAGCATCTATGGATGCAAGCCAGCGTTTTGGTCGCTTTATTAGCCGCAGCATCGCATTGCAGGCTCATGTTCATCTTGTGGTCAATGATGACCCCCAAGTCTCTTTCTTCTGTAGTGCTATCCAACGTAGCACTATTATTATATGGTCTTATAGTGGCTGGGCCTTTTAGTGCTACTATAACACAAAAAATAAACTATAAGAATCATGGAATGAAGCACACACACAGATGTAAGGCAGGAATAGCTTGTTTGGTAAAATATATCTTTAGTTGAGTCTATATATAAAGGGCTTAGTCTGTCTGTCTGTATGTCTGTATGTCTGTCTGTCCGTAACACTTTTGGTCAAGTGCGCATGCGCTGCTGAGAGGGTGGGCAGCAATCGGCTGTGCAGGCCAAAGTCTGAGCCACTGCCAGGGAAGTTTGTGGTGGCAGCAAACATGCCCTGGCTGCTGAGCAGTGGGGTTCCCCAGGCCTCCCTACCTGAGGGCAAAGGGAGGGTGTCATGGTGGTGGTGCCCCTCTGCTGCCAACCCTGACATCCCCAAGAACAGCTGGCAGGGAGGGGAAGAGGTAAGAGGTGAGGGGAAAGGAGGCAGGTGGATGTGGGCCAGGTGGAGCGGGCCAGACAGATGCAGAGTGGGGCATAAAAGTGGGTGGCACAGGGCTGGACACAGAGCAGGGGTAGAGGGGATGGATGCAGAGCGGGAGGGGAAGTGCAGGGGCAGGGGGTGGAGTAGGGCTAGACACGGAGCAGTGGCAGTGAGGGGTGGAGCAGGGCTTGACATGGAGCAGCAGTGTGGGTGGTGTGGGAGGCGGAGGTGTGGGGTGGTGGGTGGCACTGCTCCATCCCCCCCTGCCGCTCCCCTCCCCTCCCCTCCCCCCATCATTCTTGTTGGATAATTTGCTAGTATTGTCATAAAAATGGGCTTCGAGATGTCATCCGTAGCTGACTTAGTACCATGTTGGGGGGTTAAACTCCCCAGGGAAGAGGCAGACCTGGATTTTTTACTTACTTCCGTGGCAACATTCAAGGGAAAATTTCTACTCCATGAGTTATAGGGAGGTCATTGTCAAAATGTTTGCCATGTACATATCTATCACATCTAATTTATTAGGATTTGTAAAGTACCTGTCACCATGTTATCATGGGCTTCATCCAAGACTCACTGAAGTTGACTGGAACCTTTCCAGTGATTCCAGCGAGCCTCAGATAAAGTCCTTGATGCTACATTTGGTAGAATCTGCTGTGTAACAGAGCAGGGACATGGACATGTCAGATTCTGAGCTCTGCATTGTTCTCTGAATGCTCTGTTGTGCTTCAACCTCCCTTTTGTATCTTTCATTGTGGTCTTCAAGTTCTACTATAGTTTCCCTGATTAGAATGCTCCTTTTGTGCTAGACATGGCACACAGGAAAATGACTGTGAACAAAAAGGCTTTGATGTGCTCTCCCGTACTTGAACAAGGGGGCTTCTGCTGATGAGGCCATTGATTTCCCTCCCCCCAACTCTATATGGAAACTTTTCTTGGAGAAAAGAATGGACACATAGTAAGGACAGAAACAGGGGCAATTATCATCTGTGAGACAGCAAGGCCACTGTGAAAGCAAAGAAAAATGTCTCCTGTCTCCTCTAAGGATGGTGAAGTGACTTGAAAAATGAAGGGAAATCCGGCAAAAGCTGTGAGGGACGGAGGAGTTGTTCAGGATTTTGTTTCCTTAAAGTGTACTTTGTTCAGAGTAATGTGGCTGTGATTTAAGAAACTCTTTGTAAAGATGGTTGTGGCAGGAAGGCAAACAACATTTTACCTGGACACCAGAAGACTTAGGGAACATGAAGCAACTGAGGGCTCAGAGAAGCTGGATGATCTTGGTAGCTGTGCTGCTCAGGCAGCATGCCAGGAGACTCAAAACTAAAAAAGTAACGTGTTCATCTAATGTGAACCACTGAAAGACCATGTTCATCTGTCCTAGATCGGAGCTTTTTCTTCTGCTCTCCTATTCTCCACAAGTGTAACATACAGATTTTTACAAGGTGTCGTCAAGGACTATGGATTACTTTGGCCTAATCAACACACAAAAGGCCTTAGAAGGACATGGATCCAGGATCTTGGTGCACTCCACCTGATTCTTGCAATAGTATACTTTTATGTGCATGACCTTTTATTGGGATACACAGATGAAAGATGGTGAGATTGGAAAGGCTGCTGGCACCATAGGCACATACCTATCAACCAGTAACAGTGCCTAGTTATGACAGGTACCCAACTACTGCTCTCTTCACCTTGTCTCTCCAGGGAGATGCTTAGAGTCAAAGTGTCTTACCAATTCTTACCACGGCTGATTAAACTTTACACCCAGCCTGGAGCTGCAACTGGATTCTGCCTTGTCTCCTTTTAGAGGCAAAGAGGAAGAGTGTTTTTCAAACAAAAATCTCCACAAAAGCCTTCAAAATTAGAGGGGAGATGGATCCTAGCTGAGCAAATACTGAACTGGGGCAACTCATGAATATGAAGGGCCAAATGAGCCGGTATGGGAGCAGTCTTCCTGGTACAAAAGGCCAATGGTGGGTTGTAACTAGATTTGGATGTGCAGCTTTCTCTGTCTAGATGATGTCCCATGTAAGATTAGACATGGAAGATAACCTGGCTCTGAGGAGCTGCTGGGGTGTTATGGTAGTGATGAAAGGGAGGGTAGAGGAGAGATGGGGTAGGTGACAAGGAAGAGGCAGGATTAAGGACGTGGTGTGTTCTCACCATCTCCCTGCTCAGGAAGAGGACATTGAGAACTGTCTGGCTCACTTCAGGAGCCTGTTGATGGTTATTTGGATATTCCAGGGGCTTTGGGTAGATTCTGGAAACTGACAGCAGCACCATCTTCTTCCTTAGTCTGAGCATGCCCCAAGGGAGTTTGAACCTGTATCTCCTGCTTCCCAAAGTGCTTTAACCACCAGCCCACAGGTTAGGCATTATGCAGACTCCTTTCCAGCTGCCTTCTTGAAGCTGAGCTGCTTCTCCCAGGTAGAGCAGCATCTGTTTCACCGACTCGTACACCTTTTAGCTTGTTCTATTCCTCCTGGCCCTAAGGACTAGGAAGTCCTTTGCTGTCCAAGACTGCATCCAGACAAGTGCAGCTGTGTGGTATCTGGCACCATAGATCAGTCTGCGGTGCCACATACCACACATTCACGTGTTTCCTATGCTGCTACCTTGTAGCAGGAGGGTTGGGGAGGGAGGGTTGACCCCAGGAGATCCCAGGGTCAAAAAAATGGTTGCAGAAAAAAGCAGGGTGGAGCATGTGGAGACAGTGCCTGCCACTCAAAAGTGGAGCCTGGTTGGCTGGAGCCATGCTCTGGCTGTGGGCCAGGCTCCCAGCTTTAGGAGCGATATGGCTGCAGCTTCCCCAGCCCCCAGGACCCCAGGTAAGCCTGCTGGGGCACAGTTGCTAGCCCCAGCCTCCCCTACCCCACCCAGGGTAACCTGCCATGTACCAAAGGATGCATGGCATGGGCATTCCCTGTGGGGGTATAAGGTGGGCCACTGCTAGTTGTCCCTGGGGAATCAAACAACTTCACTTGTCTGGATGCAGCCCAAGAGGCCAGTTGCCAAAGGAAAGCTGGAGAGGGGTCTGGATAATGCCTAACATTTGGCCGGGTAGTTAAAACACTTTGTTAGGAAGCAAAAGATGTTGATTCAAGTCCTCTCTCAGCGAGAGGGATCCAATACAGAGGTCACCAACCTTTTGCTGTGGCCAGAGCTTGCAACCCTGCCATGCCTGCAGGCCAAGTCTCCACACCCCCTCCACTTCCAAGTGGAATGGCCAGTCACCTGCAGCCATCCTTCTCGCTACAAATAACCAGTCCCTTCGCAGCAAGGAAAGAAAGTGCAAATCAGTGAAGCAACAGGCTCTACACCAGAGTGTAGTACAGTGGAAGTAAAGGGCAGCAACATGTAGTTCTGGCAAATGTTTTACTGAAGTCATTTGAGTTGCCAGCTGATGCATGCAAGCTAATAAATATGTTTTCCATTTCATGAGTTGCATATTCCTTACTAATTAAAAAGAAAATACAAACATTAAGAAAAACAAAAGCCAAAACAAGCCCTAATTTTGATGGGGATCTGATGGCAAGAATTTTATCATTTGGAGCTGACAGATTAGCCTCTTTATGTAGTGTAACAATTTCATAGCTTATAAGAAATTGTACTTTTTTTTTAATAGCCAGGAGCATGGAAATTCACCCTTTTCTTGACTTTGGGGGTCTGCCTGTTATGAGCCTAAGGGGGAAGCTGTGAATTACATACCTGCTCAGAGTAAGCTACATAGATGGGAATATATGCGAGAGAGAAAAATGTGAATTTGTGATCCACAATAACATACGTAGTTAACTGGGTCAGACTGATCCATAGTCAAGCTCCAAACCAGTGTTATACTGAACATGAAGAAGTTGGAAGTATTGCTAAATATGTCTCCTTGAGGTTGTTTTTTCCTTTTGGAGTCTAAAGTCTGGCTTTCCAGAAACCCTCTCCATAGGGAGTACAGCTATTTGTCTCCTGCCACCAAACCCAGAGTGGAAATAAAAGTAGCTCTCAATCATGATGAAAAAAGTAGCAGCACCCTAATTTCCATGGAAGGGAGATGAGTTATGCTTGCTAGATACCAACTGCTGCTTCAGCTTGAGCTGTCTTCTCAAAGAATGACAAAGCAGCAATCATATGGCAGTGCTTACGCTATGCCAGTATTCACATTCCATGTGGAGTTTTTTTCAGTTTGGACAAAGAGTTTGACAAATTCTTATTAACAGTCAGAGTTTTAATAAAATAAAATTTAAACAAAAATCCTTTAGCAAAAAAGATTTCTTTTAAGCCCTCATTTGACTGTCAAGTAGCCTGCCTTAACTTCAGTGGGACCAACCTTTTTGGTAGGCATGCCACAAATTAGACACAGGACCTCCCCAAGTGTCCCGCTGATCTCCCTGCCCCAGGCAATTTGTTGCTTTGCTTTCTACTCCCAGCCCTGTGGTGCCTGATCTGCTGCTTTGCATTTTCCTTTCTGCTCTGTCCTGCCTGCCCCATCCCTGATCTGCTACTCTTATACACAGAGGCTGTCTGTGCCATTTGTGACACATGTGCCACAGGTTGGCCTCCCCTGCCGTACTGAATTTTATAGATTTAACCATTCAGAGCTAGGGCAAGCTGTTTGCCTACGGCGGTTGTTCCCAACCTTTTTAGACTTGAGACACCACTCATTAGACTCAAGGTATCCGCTCTGAGTTTCACACACTTTTTGATGACGCAAAAATGAGAGAGCAATTCTTTTGTTGCAGAAACCTGAGAGAGACCCGCAACAGGTCAGGCTGTTTTTAATACAGTAGATTCCTATTTGAAATCACTGGATTTATCTTGTGAATCACGTTTGCACACCTAACACTGCTAGTACTGCCGCCATACTGCGGTTGAGAATCATTGCCCTAAGAAAGCAAAGGTTTCCCATTTCCACCTTCCTCCTTGCCCAACCTAAAGGAATGGCTTTTTTCCACTGGAAGTACTTGTTACATCTCACCGAGGAAGTTGGTTTTAAATGCAGTGACCCCTTTTCAGAA
Organism: Crocodylus siamensis; assembly: GCF_052110815.1. Classification (NCBI taxonomy): domain Eukaryota; kingdom Metazoa; phylum Chordata; order Crocodylia; family Crocodylidae; genus Crocodylus; species Crocodylus siamensis. Next base: position 211,469,760 of record NC_143397.1, read on the forward strand.
TGAATAATCAAGTCTGTAATCAGGAGGTACAGAATCTAATTATGAGAGGGCCCCCCTCCCACTGCTTCAGGAGGGAAACTAGTGGCTGGGGGGTCAGGTGTCCCCCTTGTCCTTTACTCCCCACCTTTCCCCCCCAGCAGCCTTTCTGCCCCTGCTACCGCCTGCAACCCCCCACCCAGCTCCCCACAGCCTCTGCCCACCACCCTCCTCGGGGTCACACCATGCTAGGTTTCTGTTCCCTACCCAGCGCAGCGCCTGGAGGCTCAGCCTTTGCCGGGCTGGGCAGCAGCCATGTCCCCCTGATTGCCTGGGCAAGAGACAGGTCCCGGAGGGAGCCCACCCGGCTGTGTCTGGAAAGGGAGGGGGGCAGAAGCTGGGGAGGGCAAAGGGGGGAAAGTCAAGGAGGATGCTGCGGGCTGACGTCTGAGCTGCCTCCCCCCGCGCTCTGCGTCTGAATTTAAGACGGGGGGGGGGGACGTCCTGTCTTAGATTTGAGTAACTCGTGTGTTTTCTGCAGGTATGGACACACTGGACGCTCCCCCAACAGCGCGGGGCGGCTTGAGGCTGAAGCCCAAACCGAGGTAAGTCGGAGCCGGCGGAAAGCGGGCGCGGCGGGGGGGCGCGGGTCCCGGGAGCTCGCGCGCAGCAGCGGCCCCGCCCCCGCCGGCGGGAGCCACAAAAGAGCGCGAGGCGCCGGCGCCGCCGCGCGCAGCAGCCGCATCCCGAGGCCATGTCGCACCCGCCCTGCCCCTGGGGCTACGAGAAGCACAACGGTGAGCGGGGCGGCCGGCGGGCGTCCCCGCTTGTGCCAGGGCTCCCTGGCTGACTGGGCTGGGCTGGGCTGGGGCTCGGGGGGCGTGGGTGCTTGGGACAGCACGCCTCAGCGGTCCGAAATGCTTTGGGGCTGAGTGCCAGCAAACCTGCAGTCTGGATGTTGGTGTGCCAAGGGTGGGGGGCGGTGGGAGCACCGAAGGGCCCAATGCTTGTGGTAGCGCAGCCCCTTTGCCACCAGGCACCCTGAAGGGCGCGTGCAGCCCTTGCCAGCCATGGAGCCTGGTGCACTGGTTGTGGTCTCCTGGCTGCCTGTCACGCTTGGCCCTAGCTCTGGGGGGTTATAGATCCAGGGTCAGCTGGCAGGGTGCAGGCCAGGGGGCAAGTGGCAGAGGAATAAGATGCAGGGGTCAGGCTACACATCTGTTGGGGCCAGAATTAAGACAGCCCTCCAGTAACTAGATGCTATACATGGAAAGTTAGAGCAAATTATAGAATAATATGTCCTGCCGACCCATGTATGGAATCTGCCTCTTTTTGGGGTGGTCATCTTGTGTTCAAAGCTGTCTTGGATTTGGTTACCTATGGTAGTAATTGGAAAAATAAATCATCATTATCAGTGCATAGTGTTCCATCCAGTAATGTAACATAGAAGATAGATGAGAACGGAAAATCACAGTATTAGCCCCAATAGTAGTAGCAGTAGGCATCTGTCTCGCAGGACAATATAATTATGATGCTGCTTATTATAATCCTCACTTGAAAGATGAAGCAAAGCCAGAGTGACTTCTCCAGGGTGCAAGAGCCTGAACAGTGTATATGGAGATGCTGAGCTGTCCACACACCAGTATCCCCCTTGCCGCCTTGCTGGTTTAATCCAAAGGAAAGGCAGGTGCCAGTTTGGCTGCAAGGGCTGCTGAAACAAAGGAGATAATCTAGTTGCCCATCTACTGAAGGTAGATTAATGGTAGCAGGTGAACTTGACGTGATCTGCATTAACACCAGTACAGTATTTCTAATTCCCTGACGGTGAGGCTTTGGTGTGTCCTTATTGTTTCTGGGACATTTGTACAGGAACAACATGGCTTGGTACATTTTCCTTCCAAAGAGCTTTGGAGAGCTCTTCAATTGCTTATGTATCTCCATATCCTACCTTGTTTAATTCTAAAATTGCAGTCAGCCAGTAACTCCAGCTCTGTCTCACCAAGTTTGTGGAAACGTACAAATGGTTGCCAGCATCATATGTTATCCCCACTCCTTTGTACCTGCAATGAGATAACTTTTGTTTCAGCCAACTGTGATAACTTTGCAAATATGTCTGATGTTCTCTGTTGAATTAATCTGGACCACTGACATGTTTTAACTAGCAACATTTCTTCTACTTGAATACAAAAGACCTAAATACAGAATACAAGAAAGATGTATGGGGCAAGGGAATAGGGTACTACCATCTCTGAAAAACCAATGATTGAGATTTGAGAAGGCATTGTTTAGTAATTTGCTACAGAGCTAGATATGCACATAACTTTTTTAATTTCAGTTTACATGGGTTGTAGGTATGATGACATTGTCTGGCACTACCAACTTACTTAATGTCATGTATAGAAATCTCTGGTGGAAAAAGCTGAGAATAAAATGGTGCCTGAAAAAGCTTCTTCAGAAGAGTCCAGCAATGGGGGAGAGGTGCAGTGTGGGTTGGCCCCAAAAGGATTTGGGCTGGGAGTCCCAGCCCAATCTCAGCCCTTATTCAGTGCTGTTTACATAGCACACATGCCAGTGGGATTGTCAGCTGGCTGGCATACAGAAATCAAGTTTTAGGTTGGGCAGCATCCTTCCCAGACTTATTCAGGAGAGTCCCCTGGCTAGGGAGATGTGTAGTTTGGGGTGACCCAAAGTGGGTTTTGCCTTGTGATCCCAGCCCAAAATAAGATCAATATTTGGTGCAGTGTACTTGGCATATGGCAGGCTGGCACTCAAAAACAAGCAGCGTGTCAAGCAGGGACCTGTCCTTGCCTCTTCAGGAGAGTCCCCAGGTGGTGGAGAGGTATGGTTTGGGATGACCCAAAAGGGATTTTGCCTGATAACCCCAGCCCAAATTCAGATCCTTATTGAAGTCCTTTGTAGGAACATATATAGTACACAAATCTGGGGTGATGTCATTTGGCAGACTGGCATGCCAAAACCAAGCTTGCCCTACCTAGACTTCTTTGGGAGAGTCCCCTGATGGTATGTCCCCTGAGGAATATGTGTTTTGGGGTGACCTGAAAAGGATTTAAACCCATAATCCCAGCCCAAACAGCTCTTTATTTGGGGCAACGTAGATGGCACACAGACCCTCTGGACCCTATCAGTAGGCAGGCTTGCATGCAAAAACTGAGGTTCAGGCTGAGCAGGGACCTGCCCAGGCTTCTTTGGGAGAGTCCCCCAATGGCAGAGATGTGTGGCTTGTGAGGTGACCCAAAAAGGTTTTCCACCCATAATCCTAGCCTAAACACATCTCCTTATTTTGGAGCTGGCACTTGAAAATGAGCTTTGGGTTAGTCAGGGGCCTTCCCAGGCTCGACAGGAGAGGCTCCCAGTGGTAGAGATGAGTGGTATGGGATGACTCGAAAGGGATTTTTGCCTGATTTAATCCAAGATCGTGCTCATTTTATAATTTGGGGCAATGTACATAGCACAGAGGCCTCGGGGCCTGTAAGTAGGCAGTCTGGCATGCAAAAATTGAGGTTTGGGTTGGGCAGGGGCCTGCCCAACACTTTCTTCAGGAGAGTCCTCCAGTGACACAGGTGTGTGGTTTGGAGTGACCTGGAAAGGATTTTCCCTCATCATCCCAATCCAGACACAGCTCCTTATTCAGTGCCATGTACATAGGACACGGGCCTGGGGTGCCATATTCTGGCAGGCTGGCATGCAAAACAAGGCACACTGGGACCTGGTCAGACTTCTTCAGGATTGTCCCCCCAGGCATGAAGACAGGATTGTCCTCTGGACACATGATTTATGGTGACCCATAGTTGGTTTTGCCCCATAATCACAGCCCAAGCACAGCTCCTTATTTGGGGCCATGAACATTACACACAGGTCTGTGGGGCTGTCAGGTGCCAGGCTGGTGAATGAAAACTGAGCTTTGGGTCAGAAGAAGCCCTGCCCAGGCTTCTTCAGTAGAGTCTCCCAGTGGCAGAGACATGTGGTTTGGGGTAACCCGAAAAGGATTCTGCTCCATAATCCCAACCTAATCTCAGCTCCTTATTCAGAGCTATGTACTTGATACCTGAAACTATTTTACATTTTTATTAGTAAATGTACATTTCTGATGAAATTCTAATGCCTTAGTGTGTCTAATTCATTGTTAACAACCTTTAAGTGTATAAAGATTAGCTTTAAAAAAGGAACCAAGAACTGGGAGCCAGGAATAAGTAGCTGGGAATAAGGAACCAACTTCAGCCTTATTCAGAGCTCTATAGCAACAATTCCCAAATTGTGGGTTACAACCCCAAATGGGGTTGCAGCATCAGCAGATGGGGCTAAGGGGGCTATGCTGAGGAAATCGGGTCATGTGAGGAAAAGGGGTCATGCTGAGAACAGGTTTGGGAAGCACTGCTCTATAGACTTATTTCAAACCTTTGTTAAAGCTTGCTCATAGCAGGTTTCCACATCTGGTGAAAAGGGCACAGCCTTAGAGAACATTTCTCTTAAGTAATGCATCTGGCAGCCAAAGAGGCAAGTCATATTTAATGGATAAAAGACTGGGTCTTGTAAAAACAGTGGATTGGAAGGACTTCGTGTGGTGGATCACTGCTTTAGCATGATCTTTCAGTACAGTGCTTAGGCAAAAAGGCTGTTGCAAACTTGGGCTGCGTGAAAAAGCCAGTGTGGAGGAGAGATGGGGATTTGATAGCCCCCCATGTGGCTACATTCTCTTAAATGCAGAACTATAAGCATTGGTACAGCACTGGTAAGATTGCTACCGGAGTACTGCACTCCAGTCTGGTGTTCCACATGAAGAATGATGTGTGGGTACTGGAAAGACCTCACCAGACAGCCACAAGGCTGATCTGGGGGCTGGATAACAAGCCTTACTGTGTGAGTTTTAAGAAGCTCAACTTACTCAGTTTATAGAAGACAAGAATGACGGGTGTCAATTGCTACATATAGGTAGTGACACACAAAAACCCCCCCCGATGACAGGGGACTCTTCACCATTGCCAAGAGAGATGGAACAAAGTCTGGTGGCTGGAAGTCAGTCATTTAAATTCAGCCTCCAAATAAAACAGAATTTCTTGGCTGTGGGAGGAAATAACCACTGGATTAGCTTGCTAGGGGAAGTGGTGGGTATACCATTGCTCAGAATCTTGCACATGAGATGAGAGATGCTTTTTAAAGTTCATGTTTTAATCTAGCTTCTGAGAGAAAATGTGGGGTGGGGTTGGGGATAGTGGAGGCAGAACATTTGCAGTTGTCCTATATGGCGTTGTAATCTGTGACCCCAGTCAAATTCATTATTGTGGAATGCAAGAAGAATAAGAGATCTTGCATTGCCCTCAACAGTCTCATTACACTTATAGCTCTGCATTTAAGAGAATGTACCTGAAACACACACCTCCAGGGCCTCATCTGGCTGCACAGGTCAGGGAGGATTTTCCCCTCCCCGCCCCCCAGTGTAATATTTGCTAGATTTAATCTGAGTTTGGGGATTTTGACAGGTTTAGGATTTGTCTTTCTTTTCTCCTCTTCCACCCTCTCCCCCCAGATTGAACTTAGTTGAAGATAGGACATTGGATGAGGCAGGCCATTATTCTGAGGAAGTAAAATCTTAGATGTGTGCCTGGCACGTCTTATGTATGCAGTCACATTAATTACCAGACATGGAGTCGAGAAGGAATTTTCTTGCAGAGTAGATTGGCAGAGGCATCTGCATTTATCATCTTTTCTTCTATGCAGCATGGGGCATAGTTTCTGTGCTGATATCATTTGGGCATATTCTGCCTAATTGGTCCTTTATTATTGCAGGGGTCTTGGGTATTGATGGCATCCTTGGTCTTTCTTTTTCTCTGCCTGTGACAATCATCTCATTTGAAGAGTGAAATGCTTTAGTTCATGGTTGTCACATTCATCTGCCCCCATAGGCTGGATGAGTGACATGAGGCTGGTCTGCAGGCTGCATCTGGCCTATGAACCTCCTCTCCCTTCCCCTCCTCTCCCACAATATACCTGATTTGGTGGCTGGTTCAGCCAGTCTGGGACTTGTGCTGCAGGTGGTATAGATCTGGCCTGCTGACTGGCTCCATGCCATGGGTGCATGTTGTGCCCCATGTGATCAGACTTAGGGGCAGCACTGAGTGCCAGATGGTGAGGTTCTGCAGGCTGGATCCAGCCCACGGGTCATATGTTTGACGCTTGCTTTAGTTTAACTAAAGTCTTTGGGTTTATATCTGTTGAAGTGTAATGACTTGTGATATACTGGAGGCTAAACTAGATTGGGGTGGCCAACTTGTGGCCTCTATGTATGGCATGTGGCAGAGGGGTAACACAGCATTAGATGGGGCAGAAAGCAGAGCAGGAGATTGGTCAGGGGTATAGGGCAGGGAACAGAAAGCAGGGCAGGAGAAAGGGATTGGCACTTGGGGAGGGTATAGGGTTAATTTATGACATGCCTGCCAAAAAAGGTTGGTACCCCACTGGACTAGATAATTTAATGGTCCTTTCTGCAATTAAATCCTGGTAGGTCATGAAATACATGCATCCAAGTGACCAGCAGTCCTCTTGCTAATAAGAGTTACTGGTGTTCTTTAGCTAAGCATGACATTAATTTTCTATATTTTAAAACAGAAATTAAATTTATGCCTGGCTGGAAGACATTTTAATAACATTCCTTTTAATTTCTTCATAGGACCTGATCGTTGGTATGAATATTACCCAAGTGCTAAAGGACACAATCAATCGCCTATTGAAATCAATAGCAAAGAAGTCCATTATGACCACTCGCTACTGCCTTGGTTTGCTAGTTATGATCCTGGTGCAGCAAAGACCATTCTGAACAACGGGAGAACTTGCAAAGTTGTTTTTGATGACACTTTTGATAGATCAGGTTAGTATTTTTTTAATGAGTTAACGTTTGAGTGCTTGGAAGACGAAACCTATTTTTTTATGCTAGTTTCTGCTCAACCGTCTCTGCATGAGCCCTGCTCAGACCAAAAGGCATATTGGGGATAAGATGAGGGTTTTTTAAGATCCACATTCATGCTGCCTAGTGGCCTTGATGCCAAACACCAAGAGCGGGGATGTTGCAACTGCTCTACAGTCTCAGGTAGGGGGAGGAGCTGTACAGCAAACAAAACGTTATCCTTGGGCTTGGAGGCAGGGAATTGAACTCTAGAGATGCAACAACCACACCGCTGTCCATGGTCACAGAGCTCAGATATTTTGGCTCTATGCAAGAGGGTGAATTTCACCCAGTGTGCTTTGATGGAATGCTTGAATAATTCTTGTAGTGTAATAATACTGATTTTTTTTTTCTTTCTTTTTTAACATGAGAAGAATGCAAATCATTTAATACTTGATTTACTAAGATTCTCCAAGATATATCAATGATGTTTTTGCCGGAGAGGATGGCAGGATTAGACTTACAATATTTCTTGCTGAAAGAGACCTGAAGTACCAAAGGAAAGGGCTGAATAGTTTTAGTTGTAAATAATCTTCTTTTTAAAGGAAATGTGACATTCAAAATCATCAGTCTTGATAATTAATCTACTCACCTGGAGTAGTTACAAGAATATGCACTAGGTTGTATGTCACTGTGGTTCTAAAGCTAAGAATGGACTCGTTTTGAAACCAGTATAATTATATGTGTAAGCATTTAGTTTTTCTTGACTTGATCACTCTGACATCTCAGTGGTTGTGTTGGCCGGACTTCATGGAAGATGCTCTGAAAAGAAGCTCTAAAATTGCTTCACTACTTACTGAAAAACTTTAACTGAATATTACAGCACTGTTTCAACTCTAGGAAGTAAAATGATTCAAAACTTGCTTTCATCTTTACAAAGTTTGTATATTCCTAAAAATAGAATAGCAACAGCCAAAATTTCAATAAAACTGTATTGAAATTTCAATTTCAATAACCCTGTTACTGAAACCTTGGCATAACCCTGTTAAACCAAGACATTGTAAGAATCTTTGGAAGGGTTATAATATATTTGAATCCAGTACTGCACTCACTCACTATATTTTGAGTGTAACATATGTAGAATTATGCCATTGGATTGTAATATATGAAATGGTAAGCTAAGGAAAGGTAAAACATAACTTTTCTAACTTTAATTGAACCAGCTTTTTTGTGTTTAATATAGAGTATATATTATGCAGCTAAAATTAACAGTATTGCAGTATTACTAGTAGGGATCACTGTAATTTAGCACAAAAGATTTTTGCTAATAGATTTAATGATCTTACATATTTAATGTGTGTATGCATCTTTAATTTTGATTGGGGTTATTTGGATTTGTTCTTATGAACCCACCAATTGTCAAAGTGCATAGGCTGTATTATCTAATAAAATAAGATGCAGCAACACAAAAGGCAGAGTAGTTGCTGGATTTCATTTCTTTCTCTGACAAGAAGAAAAATTAATCTATTTCATGGAGATTACTTTGCTTTTATTCCTAATATGTGATCTTTTTCTGAATTTGATTAATTTTGTTTTGGTGCAAATGCAACTCCATTCTTGATGAGCTATACCAGCTACTTAACTTGCTCATCTGTGTTGTCTTATTGTTTGTTTTCTTCTGCTCTGCCATCCAATCTTTGGGTTTTTTTTAATCTAACCGCTCCGGCCTGTCATCTTACTTTTAGACTGTAAACTAAAGTCAACACAATTTCAAATAAAACAGGGCTCTGATTCTTGATTGCAGTCCAAAGACACTACTGTCAAACAAATAAATTAAAAGAGTTATTGAGTGTAATATGGAATGCCGAGCCTCAAGCAGTGCATGGCATCAACGTTACATTGTGGCCATAGGTTTTCAATTGTCTGAATTTTTTTCAGATGAACTGCTCCAAGTGTTTGGCTCAGATTTCAGAGATGAAAAGTGACTAACTAAAAAAAGTAGGCGTCTCCCTCTATATAAAAGCAGAAAACATTCAGTGTGTTCTACCCTGTCTCTCTTGTCATGTCTTTATTTGCAGGGATAGTTTGTTTGCTGTTCCCTCAGGGTTATAGTAAAATAAGTAGAGAAAAATATATCGGATTGGCACTGATTAAAAGAAAAATTGACATCAGCAGTTGGCCTTTTTTGGCCAGCGTAGCTGATAATGTCACTGATTTAAATGCCGCATGCATGCATATAGCCAGGAATGCGGCCTGCCAGGAAGTCTGGGGGAGGGAAGGGACAGAGGATAGGGGGGGCACAGGGCTGGGGGCAGGGAGGAGCTGTGGATGACTTGTCCAAGGGGTGGGAAGGAAGGGTGGCTCCCAGCTGCTGCGTGCACCCCTAGGGGAGGTATGGGGAGCATATGCCTTGCTGCCTGGATTTGTGTGTGGGGCGATGGTGAGCTTCCCACTGTGGGCTCAGGGCCAGGGGTTGTGCTGGCTTATTCCCGGTGTGGGGGCTGCGCGGGGGCTGCACTCGGGGCAGGGCAGGCAGCAGCAGCACTAGGAGGGGTGGCTATGGCATGGTCTATGCCCACCCCAAAATTCCCTGTAACCCCCTTCCCAGCGCTGCTGCCACCTTCCCCGCTCCTGCCTGCCCTGTCTGGAGGGAGGAGTTTTAAGAGTAAACCAACCTAGTAGTAAGTCAGGCTTTCAGTCTTTATTACCTGAAATGTCTGGCTGAAGGTAGAGCCCTTAGTTGATGGTTGCCTTAGGGCTTCTTCCTGGTGAAGAGAATGCCAGACAGCACACCAGTGATTTAAAACTATTAATACATACTTACCTGTGACCCAGATGGGGGGCCACTGCTCCCAAGGGTCTTCATGGAAAAAGAATCTTACTATGACCTGGTGCTATTTATTTATTTATTTTTGGCTTTTCCCTTTTGACCATTAATAACTCTGGAATGGATGGCTTTCATGGACCCAAATAGAGGACTGTCTCCCCTGACTGACTCGGTTGTGATAGACTATTGAGATACTGTGGACCAGTCTGGGAGAACAGTCTGGTGTGCCCTTAACAGGTGACTTGGGACAGGAGTACTGTGACAACTTGGTTGAACATGTAGTCACAATATCTCTCGCTGATGGAGGCTTGACAGATCCAAGCCTCTGAACCAACCAAAGTCTAAGAATGTGAGTTGGTGAGAAGGGGACAATGTGGTTGGTGGAATACCTACTGAAATGGATGACTGAGAATCAGCAGTGGCTCCTGCAGAAGATGGCTATCTAACAGCAACAGCTGGTTTGTTGGTAAAGTGTATAATAAGAGCAACCATAATACTTGGTTCAAGTGATTGCTCTCCTGAAGCCTCAGTGTTCTGAGATTTTACCTGTATAGATTCTGGGCCGTTGTCTAGTGATAGCAGTAATACTTATGAAAATAGCTTGTGGGAATGTTTTTTTTATTATTTGAACAAATGGCAACAGTAGTCTGTTGGCCATCTGAGCCCTGGGCCATCCTGGTAGCCACATACGTAATGGGTAGCACAGCACAGGAGGCGGGGTACTGCAAAGCAGCCTGTGATGCCCGAGGACTGCAACCTAACTTGAGTCGGGAAGGGATCTGGTACAAAAGTTCAATGGACTGGTCTAACCTATTAGAAACCAATTAAATCTAATACTGCATCCATCCCTGTCTATCTTAGACTGGGTTTCACCATTTTAAATTGGTCTATGTCAGGGGTGGGCAAAATACGGCCCATGGGCAGGTTCTGGCCCACAAGGCCATTCTACCTGACTCACGGAGCCCCTAAAAAAATTCAGAAAATTAAAACTTATCTGTCCTTGGTTCCTGACAGTAGACCCAGGGGAAGCCCTGGAGAGCTCCTCCAACAGCAGGGCCCGCCTGGCCCCATCTTCCCAGCCGGGAGCCCCAGCAGGGGCTTCTGGCCTGGGACCATGTGGCTGTCCCAGTGTGAGAAACTCAGGTAAGGGTGGGGGGCGTGGGGAAGGACAGGGGACTAGCTGGTGCTGAGTGCAGGGGAAAAGCAGCCCCTCCCTTGCCTTGTACTCAGAGCTCCTTCCTGCTGCCGAAGTGTTTGCTGCTGCTGCCCAGTGCACGAGCTCCAGGCGGGTGGCAGTAGCAGCCAATACTGCCTGGTATGGCAAGCAGGGGGGCCACAGCTGCTGCTGCTATGGCACAGTCTTGACGGGTGAGCCCGGAGCCAGCACAGAGCCCAGGCTGGCAGCGGGGGTGGGTTACAAGCTGATGCTGAGCACAGGGGAAAAGCAGCCCCTTGCCCACCCCGCGATGGCTGCAAGTGGCGGCAGCAGGGAGCTCTGGGCATGGTGCAGGGAAGGGACCACTTTTCCCCTGCACTCAGCACCAGCTCCTTCCCTGCTGTTGAGCAGGGGCTTGGGGCTGTGCGCTGCCCCCCTGCTTGTACTGCGGGGCCAGGTGGGCACTGGGAGTGAGCAGGTGTGGGTCAGCATCAGCAGGGCCCAGAGTGGGGCAAGCTCCCTCCTCTCCCTGCTGGTGCAGCCCAGCTCCACAGACTCCTGCCAGCCTGTGCCCCGCTCTGAGCCCCACCGGTGCTGGCCCTGTGACGTTGGTCCCAAGTCAATGGGACATTGGTCCCAAAATGGTAACCCGGGGGCAGGGTACCTGTCAAGGGGAGGGGCTACCCATGCAGCCCCTGACTGCTTGGCACAACTTGGTAAGCGGCCCTCCGCCCGAAATAATTGCCTAGCCTTGGTCTATGGGTACCGAACTATTGTTCTATTACAGGTTTAGACCAGGTTCCGATCATTTATACCAGTTTGTATAATGTCTGTACCTAGCCTAGATGTCCTGCCAAACCAGGGAATGATGCCAGACTCAGTGGAGGTAATGGGTGTCATATTTGAATGTTCCAGCTGTGTTGGGGAGCAGAGAGCTGGACATAAGACCCTGAGCTGGGCATCTGACCAGCTGTGTGGAGTAAGTAGGGAGTTAATAGACTTGCTGCACTATTACTATGAACTCCAAAAAAAGTAAGTTTACCATCAGGAAAAAGACTTCTAGACAGAAAATGTCAGCTCACAGCTGCTTACTCCATGACTCTATTGTTTAGAAGTCATTTTGTTAGTTCATACCATTCCCCTGTGGGCTACCTTGGTCAGCATCTTGAGCTGTCCTTGCTGACCTTGAGCTTACCAGGAAGTGAACAACTTTTGCCTTGCCCTCTGAGCACCAACTAAACTAAGTCTTAACATTTAGGACCAACAGCACCCTTTTCTCCCCCTCTCCTTGGTGGGCATTCATTTTTTTAAAGAATAAGAATGGATCTGGGTGGACACCTGGGGAAAGAAGCACATAAGAAAGTCAGCATACATTAGTGATACTTGGTTATATTATCAGATATTTGGGGGCAATCGCATTCGATGACCATTGCCATGGAGCCGGCTGATGTCTTCCACAGGGAAACAGTTCAACCGAACTCCAAAAGAGCTACTAAAGAGGTTGTTTTGCTTCCAGTTCCAATCTCTTAAGATCAACAGGGCTTTTTTGTTTTATCTGTAATATTGAAGATACCTCAGTCATGCATAGGATTTTTTTCCATTCAAAGTCCTCTGTGGGAGATAACCCTATGAGATGGCAGAGGAGTAGGCTTTGAAAAGAGAACATTGTTTTACTACTGAAGTTCAGGAGGAAATTTAGAACCTTCTTAATTCCCAGGAGGTCCAGGAATAACCCAGTAATGATGGAGTGCATCAATCTGTGTTTAGTCCTGGTGACTGAGTATTCCTGCTGCTTCTTGGTGTAGTCTCCGATGTGTTGGCTAAGTAGCATGGGTCTTGTGTCCAGTGTAGACAGCTAATTATTTATTTCATCAGATAAGACAATAAAAGGAAAACGCAGGTCTACCAAGTGAATCTCCCAGTGTTTCAAGAGGCTTCAGAGGGCTTGAGGCCAAACCAGAGCTAGAATTAGGACTTTATGCATCTGCCTCCCAATTAGACAAGTCAACCCAAAAAAGAGAGCCTGTCTCCTGAGCAAGGAGCATAAGTGTACCAGGTTGTGAAAGTCTCTTCTCTGGTGGTGAATGTCTCTTCCCATTCTGGGAGAGCCAGGAAAGCATTTGAGAGGAACCTTGTCCACTTCCCTGAAAAAAGCATGACGCTGTGTAGCAAGAACTACTGTAGCTGCATGTTAATAAAGAGTATCACTATCACTAGCAAAGCCCTAATATCACATGGGACCATCTGTTTATATATTATGTATTGATTTAGGGGTGGTCTGTTTTGTTTCTAAGAAGGAGCTGTTTCACTGCTGAAATGGCCAGAAGCAGAAGGATGACAAAGAGGAGAGAAAGAAGAATGTGGTATGGTGAAATGTTCATGAAGAGGAGGAGTGAAGCCCAAGAGAGAAAGCTTAAAATGCTAAATGAATATTAACCCAAATCCCAAGGAACACTAAAGATTATTGAGGAAACTCAGGCAGGGAATGACATGTAGGTCTTTATTGTTTTTAGTTAGATATGAGTGAGTTCAGCTCTACTTTCCAATGAACCGTGTGCTTTTAAATTTCCCTCAGCCCCAGTATGCTTCAGCTACCATCTCTTTCTGTCCATGTTATCCTATGACTATTAAATGCAGAATCCAGAAATACCATTGACTTTACATAACTGAAAATTACTTATGATGACTTATATTGTTAATGTTATTATTACCATAATTAATATCTGATAACTTTTAAAATCATAGAGTCAATAAATGTTTTAAGAATTTGCCTAGTTAAAACCCAGAACAGTGCTTCACTTATTTAACCCAGTGTCTACAGCACATGCCAACAAAGAACAGAAACAAAGTTAAGCCTTTCTCTCTGTACTTAGCACATCCTTTTATCCCTAGGTAATCCAGCATGTATGATATCAAGTTATAATTTGAGACCAGCAATACTTAGACACAGGAGGATTTAAGAATTGTATTAATGTTAACTTTGAACTTTCATGCCATTGTTAGAGGTTGAAACTTGGAGGTCAGATCTTGATTGGTATTCAGACAAGGTCTTGCTAGAGTGGCTTGTCAATTTTTTATGCCCCTAGAGACACAGGTTTCATTCCTACTTTAGGTTATGAATGAAAATTCATTTGGGACCGAATCCTCTAAGCAGGGAAACTAAGCAGTCCCTAGTCAAATGAGGCCTATAATGGAAATAATGCATGTGTTTTGGTTATTAGGGCTGACCTGTATATACTGACAGAACTGTATATGACATACGGTCTAAATCCTTTGTGTGCTCAGTGCCATTTTGTGCCTTTAACACCAAGTTTACATCTTACACTGAAGTTCTTTTCCAGTTAAGTGCAAACTTCTCTTTTTTTAATAGTGGGCTAGCCTAGAGAAAATTCTAGTCCAAATGTGAAGTATGTAAATGTGTTGTGACAGATTTTTGAGAACGTGCTTACCTGTCTCATTAGCCATAATCACTGAAGGTGCTGATATCTTCTAAGCAAATGCTTATTTATGAGTTGTTTTTTTTACTCATCAACTATAACATTTTAATTACATTGTCCTTTTTGTTTATTGTAAAGCAACACTATGAATGCAACAATTTAGATTTTACTAAATTATTCCCAAATTATATGGCATAGAATAATCTATAGTTGGAAGTTGGACCTGGAACCAACTTCCAAGTGAAGTGGTGTTGGCTCCTACCCTGGGGGTCTTTAAGAGGAGGCTAGATGTACACCTTGCTGGGGTCGTTTGACCCCAGTACTCTTTCCTGCCATGGCAGGGGGTCGGACTCGATGATCTGCTCAGGTCCCTTCTGACCCTAGAAACTATGAAACTATGAAAATAATCAGTCACATGGACAAATATGATAAGCTGGAGAAGAGTCAGCATAGTTTTGATAAAAGGAAATTCTTCCTTGCCAGTCTTCTGGAGTTCTTTGAGGGTTAACAAGCACATGGACAAGGGGGATCCAGTGACACACTATAGTTGAATTTTCCAAAAGCTTTTCACATGGTCCCTCACCAGAGGTCTTGGGGCGGGGGGGGAAGGCTGGTTTGCCAGGGCATTGGAGGAAAGGTTATTTCCTAAATGGAGAGCTGGTTAAAAGATAGGAAGCAATGGGTAGGGCTAAATGGCCTCTGTTCAGGAGGGAGGAAGGTCATCTGTGCAGTTATCTGTGCTGGGTTCAGTTTTGTTCAACATTTTCATCAACAACCTGGGAATGAGCCTGCACAGTGGAGTCTCCAAGTTTGCGGATGATAGTAAATTGTTCCAGGAGTCAAATCCCAGACGAATAGAAAGGAGGTGTAGAAAGATCATGCAAAGCTAAGTATATGGGCAAGGTAGATGAACTTCAGTGTCAATAAATACAAGGTAATGCACATCGGGCAAAAAATAGCCTCAACTACATGTACACAATGCTGGGTTTGGGACAAGTTGCTATAAGTTCAGGAAAGAGATCATGGAGTCATTGTAGATAGCTGATGTTTTTGGAGAGCTCAATGTGCAGCGATGACTAAAACTACTAGTACAGTGTTGGGCAGAACAGAATTAAAAACAAAAAGAAAATGTCATCATGTCATTATACACGTCCATGGTGTGCCCACACCTTGAATACTGCGCAGTTTTGGCCTCCACATCTCAAAAATGCTGTAGTAGAATTAGAAACAGTATAGGGAAGAGCAAAATGATCAGGTGTATGGAGCAATTTCCATACCAAGAGTAAAAAGGCTAGAGATCTTCAGTTTTGAAAGGAGAAGGCAGAGAGGGGATATGATAGAAGTCTGTAAAATTACTGTGTGTGGGCAAAGTGAATACGGCACTATTTTTCACTACGTCCTGAATATTGGAGCTAGGGAGAGCCCACCAAAATTAGTAGGAAACCACTTTTTAAAACCAACAAGGGTGAATACTTTTTTAATGCAGTGCATAGTTAACTTGTGGAACTCATTACCACAGGACATCTTAGAGCAGTGATTCTCAACCAGGGTGCCATGAGTTGCTATTGAATCTTAGCACTGTTAGGTATACAAACATGATTCGCAAGATAAACCCAGATACTTCAAATAGGAGTTTGTAGTGCTAAAACATTCTGATCTGTTGTGGTCTTTCTGAGTTCTTTGCAAAGGAAGATTTGCTCTATTACTTCCTGTAGTTTTCATTTAATTTTTTATTAAGAACTGGCATTTTCCAAGGAGTGCCATTTATCTAAAAAGGTTGAGAACCATTGTTTATAGAGGCAGGTTCTATAGCAAAGTTCAGAAGGGACTGGACAAATTAATGCATGATGGATCTATTATTGGCTGTTAAACGGAACAGATAATCCTCCGGCACCTCTAAACCAATGATAATGAACACCAGACAAGATAGTGGTCAAGGGATAGACCACTTTAGATGCAGTTCAGGGTGGGATCAAGGAACACAGTGATAGATGGGGCTAAGACCAGGAAGCTGAGCCACAGATCAGGCAGGGGAAGGGGATTGAAGTAACACTCAGGAAGGATGAAGGGCTTATGTTGTGGCACACCTGCCAGAAAAGTTGGTTTTCACTTCTCTAAAGCAAACACTGCTGCTACTTCCAGAGCCAGAATACTGGGTTATTGGTCTGACCCAGTATGACACTTGTATTCTTAACAATATTTCATTAGTTTCACGTTTGTTGAGCACTTCAGATAATCCACTCCCATTTGTAGAATATTTTAGTGTATTGAGTAGGTTCCTGGAGCACCACAGTGTTTTTGTGTGCTTTATGTCATGTCTACATACAAAACACAAGTAAAACTCTCTCTTCTTATTTGAGTAATTAAGTTTAAATTAGTTTTGCGGGCATTTTAGTCTTTCATGTCATGAGTTGTTCAAAACAATGAAACACAAATTATTCTGTATTTATAGAGACAAGCATGCATTTTTGGTATGAAATCTTACAGCCTCACCTGATGCCAGATTGAAAATAACTGATAATCCACAAGTGAAAATAATTTATCAGTATTTCCCTCAAATGGGATTACACGGTTTTACAAATCTATTTTAATGGAGGATTGACATCCTTTACAGCTATTACTATTACTGTTTGGAAATAGTGTACTGTATTACCTATCTGAGTAAACACATGAGCAGTAGCTGATAACTTTTCACATCCTTCTGACATTTTAATTTATTTGATACTTCAGGTAAGATGGTTATGGATTTAGTTTTCAGAGCCTGAGATGTACATTAGATACAGCTAATTAGGAAGGCCCATTTGGGTCAACTTCTGGATGCCTTGTATATATGGCCATTAAAGAAGGGCAACTGAAGGCATTAATGCCTGACAGAATCAGACGTATCCTTAACAACTATCCTTAACAAGTAATTGGATGTCCAAACATAATTTTTCTGTTCATTTTATAATCCAAAATCTTCATTATTTGTTTAGAATAAAAATCTATAATAAAAAATAAAATCAACAGTTACATGGATTGTGATCTACTGGGGAAGTCAGGTTCGTTTTTGTAAAGGGAAATCCTACTTTATCAATCTTTTAGAGTTCTTCAAGGGTGTTAAGCACGTGGACTAGGAAGATCCATTTGACATATATTTGGAATTTCAAAAATCTTTTAATAAGGTCCCTCACTGCTGTCAGTCCTGTAGGTGATGGCAGTGCTGCAAGAATTAAACCTGTTGAATGTTTGTAGGGGAAAATAGCAGCTTGTCTAACATATTTCTTTCTCCTGTCATCTCTTCAGGAACTAGACCTACCTTACAGAAAACATTGGCTTTTTAAATATTCATGACTTTTCAAACTAGTCTGTTGTAGTTTGGGGTTGAAAGCATAGCGCCTGTAGACCCATTTCGTAGACTTTGCCATCAAATTCTAGGATTTCATCTGATTTATGGCAGTTTTATAGCTGTGGAATTAAATGGAAGGATATAGACCAAATTCTGCCAGAAGTGAAGTACCTCAAGGCCCACCAAAATAAACTGGATTTCTAGAAGGTGCTCAGCAGCTTTAAGGTTTGCTCTTGTGCAGGAAATGCTTGCAAAGCTTTTTGAGAAAGGTCTGAGCTTGGTTGATGCAGATAATCAATTGCAGTGCTGAGAGGTGGACCACTCCCAGGAATCTACAGACTGCGTCAGCTCCACTTCCACTGGGGTTCGTCTGATGACCAGGGGTCAGAGCATGTTGTGGATGGAGTGAAATATGCAGGAGAGGTAGGATTTGCTTTTTTTTTTTTTCTCCTTTTTCTTCTTTCTTTCTTTTTTGAAATGCTGACATGGGGCCAGGTGACAATTTAATGTTATTCCACAGCAGGGAAAAACACCGATTTTTATCTTTCACCTAACAAATACTTACTTCTGTTTAGTGATTATAGATTAAACCTCTTATTTCTACAGAGTTTCTTAACTGTGAAACAGGATGAGTTGCTTCCAACAAACATGCAATCTGGACCCATTAGCAAAAATGTAAATATCCCCCAAGCTGAACACCATCCTTCCTGGAAAGATGTTTGTTTTGTTTTGTTTTTTGCTTATTTCAAAGCATACCACATGTAGGAAAATTTTTCACGAATACGAGGGGAGGAAAATGAAACAATGTAATTTGTTACATTTTCACTTTATTATTAGAATGTTTGTACAATTATTAATGGTGTATAGATATTTCTACGGTCTCTAATCTTCTCTGATTTCTATATTGCCATGAAAATATCATGAACTATCTGCTTGAAGTATTTTGTTAGTGTTGCAGTTCTAAAATCTGTACATGCTGTATGTAGAGTTATACAGTACTCTGCCCATTCTTCATTAAAAAAATAATAGTTGGCAGACCATATGCATAATTACATGTCGTTTGGCCTCAAACTTTGTCAGGTGGGATCTCCACATGTTTTGTAGCATCAGTTGTTATGGTCAAGCTGTCTGGCTTTAGTAGCTTCTATTTGCAGGCTGAGTGGGCAGACTCCATCTTCCCAAACTCTGGCTTTTGTTCCATCAGGCAAAATGTTTCAAGTGTGTTTTTTGGAAGACTGCCATTTAACCTCTTTCCTTAATACAGAAGAGAGAGAGAATGTCTAGAGTACAAAGTGTAACTAGAAACCTTGGGCTATATGGATTTGACCTTAAGTGTCACAGTATGCCAACAAAAAAGTGAGCAAAGGGTTCTAAATTCAATAGTTGTTTTATTCCTGATTTTTCTGTGTGTTCAGATACTCAGTAGCAGTCACGACACTAGTACCTATGTAAATATATGGAGGACATATAAAAGAAAAAAAAACCTGTGGGGAAAATGTACTAAAAATAACTAAAAATCAGAGATGGACAAGATGCCCCAGTAGATCTTGATAATCTCATACAAATGCAGGGTGAGGACAAGAGTCAAAAGCATGGGCAGAATGATTTATAATGCATTTATAAAATGAATTATGATTCTTTTGTTAGAATGTGTTTATCCTGAATATCCAGCTAGGATGAGGAGGATATCAATGGGTAACTCCAACACTTCATGTGTGCTTTTGCATGCCTGGTTAAAAATCTCAAAGCATCTCCTTTGAGCAGGGGGTTGGACTGAATGTCTTCCTGAGGTCCCTTTCAGCTCTAATTTTCTATGATTCTATTACATTATCATGTTTAAAGTTATTCTGCACAGTCATCATATTAAAATATCTACGTTTAAAAGCAAAATAGCCAACATGTGTAACTATATCCTATACCTGTCCCAGCACTTTCATGAGGTTTTTTTTAAACAATCACATGTCGGCTTTTTATGGCATTTGGAGTTCTATCCTGTATTTCCTATGCTTTCTGAACTCTTTCAGTTGAGTGCCCCAGGGATACTGGATTGAATTTTGATGCTTATTACTCCATAATAGGATTCAGAGTACTTTAATTTTCTTTGGTTCCAGCTTCATCTATTACACTGGAATCCAAAACATAGTAATTATGCTGATGCTGTGAGAAGATATGATGGTGTGGCTATTTTGGCCATTTTTCTGAAGGTAAGTAAAAAGTGCTCATCGTTGCATGAAGCATATGCTTGTTGTTTGACCCACTGCAGCAAAAACGAATTACCATTGTACTTTCTAATATTGTATCATGTTAGAAGAAAAAGATCAGAATGGAACACAGGAATTTTAGCTTATTTTGGGTCTGGACTTACTAAAACTTACCTTAGGGGTGATCCAGCCTTCAGAACCACTCTAGGCCACCAGGGCAACCAGAAGTTGAGGATATGTAACCAGTGGCAGTGGTCTACTGCAGAAACTGGAGCCCTTGCAGCTGGTGGACTGGTGGATTAGTGGCAGGTTGATTAACAAGAGATGATTAAAACCCTCCTTACCCTCCAACCACGCCACTTGTCACCACCACCACAACCCTATTTCCTTGGATTACGACTCCACCAGCATGTGCTCTGTGCCAGAGCTGGAGCTGCTGCTGCATGCCCCTGGTTAGATTAGGAGCCGCCACTGCTGCTGCATATGCCAGACTGATCTGGCGTGGAAGGAATCCAGCCTGCATCTGGCCCAGGGCACAAAGTGAGTTTGACACCTAACTTTGCTGATACCCACTCTCAAATAGACTCCCTAGGTCCAGCCCTGACAGTACCAAATTTATTATTGTGCAAAGCTTGTATTATTTCCAGACATGTCTGATGCCACATCTGTGTGTCCAAAACATTGTGTAGACTTGGGGACCAAGTGGGGATGGAATCTCCAAGATGCATTTGTCTTGTTTGAGAGGTGTGATTTCAACAGTAGATGCCTATCTAACAGCAATCAGCTATATATTACTTCCTGCCTGATCTCCATTAACAATCTCTCTCAAAGTTTTGTCTTAATCTTCTCTGTACCCCCACATGTACAATTTCAGCTCAAAAACGGCTATAGTACTCCTTTGAGAGGGAAATTACCATCAGATGGTAAATAGGCATGCTCAAGAAACTATATTTTTCTGTTTCTGGTCAGTGGAATTGTTAGATGTGAAGTCACTTCCCTTTTTAATTATGATAATATCTTGTGCATCAAGTGTGTAGGCTCATCTTGTCCCCTCTCAAGGCAGTGCAGTTTATACTATTCACTTCCACTGGAGCATGATTGAGTCTTGTGTGTGTGTGTGTTTTGCATATAGCAGAATTATGAACAATTAGTTACTTCAAATATTATTCAGGAAATGTTCTTTTTGCCTTCTATAAAGTATAACATTTAACTATGGTATGTTCTGAGAATATTGACAGATGGGAGTACAGGGTTTTTTTTAATAGTTGTAATATACAGTGAAGCATCATACAAGAAAAATCCTCTGGCATAACTATTTTTTGGCTTATGTTTTTTACTTTGAGGTGGGGAAACCTATCAAACGAGAGATGAAGAGAATTCTTGAAGAAGTTGGAGCTATTAAGTCAAAGGTAACACAGTTTTTATTGTATCAGGTTAAGTGAGATGCAGCACAATTGCAAACCAAAAAGTCAGATGTGATAATACATAGTGGCTGCCCTGCAATTTACAATAACCACTAGGGCTGTTCAAAGCTTTGGTTGCTGATTTTGATTCGGTGGAGATTTGAGAGATTTGATGATTCAAACATAGACACAGCTTTAAATGTTTTTTCTACGTACCTCAAAGTACCAGGCACCTTGTGAATGCTGAGATGCTGGGGCAGATGGAGCATCCTGTGGGAGCATGGGGGGGCCCCCACATGCTTGGCAGTGAACCTCGAAGTGTACCAGAAGCACTTCCAGTCCACTTCCAGTTCCACCGGGGAGAAAGCGGGGGACCCCCCCAGCTCTGACTGGTGCCTCCTGGGTCTGGCGGGGGACCTGGGTCTCCCTACAACCAATCACCACGGGAGGGGGGCCTGCACACTTGGCTGCGGACCCAGAAGTGGACTGGAAGTGCTTCTGGTAGGTGGTTGAAGTCATCATAGATATTGATATTTCTTGTATGGTCACAGTTATTAAGTAACATTATATTTTGGTGAAAAGAGTTTCTCAGAAGTTTACAAGTCTTACTTGCCACAGTGGACAATTTGATAAGGTGTGTGCTATATAAATGAGACCTTGGCTTTGGACTAACAGTCATTTCTGGGAAAATAAATTTCTAAACAAACTTTTGAATGGAAAAGGAGTTGTATCACTTGAATGAAGTTGGACCTTTCATTGATTCTTCTATGGGAACTTCAGTCCTCCTTTTAAGCAAGACTTGTATCTCTACTTGTGCTGCTGTTGAGATTTCTGATTTGCTTGTTTTTTTTCTCTTTAAGGGGAAAGAAGCTCCCTTTCCAAACTTTGATCCTTCAATTCTTTTTCCTAAATCTCGAGACTACTGGACTTACCATGGCTCCTTCACTACACCTCCTTGTGAAGAGGTCATCACCTGGATTATTCTGAGGGAACCTATTATTGTCAGTCCAGATCAGGTAAACTACATCTACCAACCCATTGGCATGGCTTGCACTGAGGGGTATGATGAATGAGGTAGGATGAGTGGCACACGCAGTGGCAGCTCTAGTCCCAGAGCTCTTGGTTCCTAGTCCTAGTCCCCTGCTCCTAGTCCTGGTTCCTGAGCCTTGGTTTCCTTGTGTCCTATCCTGGTTCCTGCTGCCCCTCTTCTACCCCAACCTGTGCCTTGCTCCTGCCTAGTTCCTCCCTGAACCTTGCCTAGCCTAGCTTGAACCTGTGCCTCACTCTTACCTGAATCATTACTTAGTTCCTGCTTGCCCCTGCCCCTATGCCTACCTGCTCCTGCCCTGGATTGCTCTGTTCTTGTCCTCCCTGTTACTCATTTTTCCAGGCTTAGACTTACCAGTTTGCCCATCAGCATGCCTTGAACATAAATCCAAACCCATTTTAATAGTGTCTTATCCTGTGGCACCTGTGGCCACAGGGGTCCCGCAGTCAAGGAGCCATGCCCCACTCACCCCCTGTCACCTGCTCCATGTTTAAAGGGCTCAATGCAGGGCTTCTTAGGCCAAGTGGAGGAGGAGTTCCCGGCTCCTCTCCTGCCCCAGCCCCAGGGAG
The DNA here is from genome assembly GCF_052110815.1 of Crocodylus siamensis. Taxonomy (NCBI): domain Eukaryota; kingdom Metazoa; phylum Chordata; order Crocodylia; family Crocodylidae; genus Crocodylus; species Crocodylus siamensis. The sequence goes on from NC_143397.1 coordinate 211,492,603, forward strand.
GGAACCCAGGCGTCTCCAGCACATGCTGCTCCCACTCTGTGCCCCTTGTAGCACAGCCCACATCCACACAGCCAGGCCCCAACTATTTTATTTCAGTGAGCTTATACCACAATTAACCACAATTTTGATTTTTTTTTTGATGGATTAGGGGGCCCCAAAACTATATCTTGCAGGGGGCCCCCCAAATTGTGGGCCAGCCCTGTTTGCAGACAGGAAAACAATCTGTAAACTTTTTACCCTCTCATCTAGCTATACCTTAGTCCTCCTGAGATACCTGCCAGTCTCCCCAGAATTCAAATTTCCTGCTGATTCTGCCAGCACTAGCTGCTGGGGTCACTAAACCTCCAAAGCCTGAGATTCAAAGACCTTGATTCTATCGTAGCTAAACTGCCAAAACCTCCAAGGCAAGTCCCCCCCCGCCACCATTATTATAATTGTTCATGGGTCACCAGAATTGTGCAGAAAGTTCCAGTCTTTCTGAGGTACCTGGAGCTCCTCTGGCTTGATGGGCCAACCCTTTCAGATGCCTTTGCTACTCTCCAGTTGCCTCACACCCATCCCAACAATGGCCTCTTTTGTCTTTGATTGGGAGTGGTAGTTGTCCTTGCCTTAGAATGCAATGGCAAGGTACAACTGGTTATTCCACAAACCATAAAACTTGAAATCATTAATGAAATTTAATGTATACAGTGTTAACAGTCATATAATTGGTACAGCTAACATGGGCTTTCCAGTTAGACCACATATGCCATATCAGTATAGTACACACAAGAAAACAAACTTTGGGGCAAAGCATCCACACCAGAAGATAGGCAGGTTATCCAGGCTGACCTGGACAGGCTCAGCCAATGGGTGGATGAGAACCTGATGGTGTTTAACACCAAAAAATGCAAGGTTCTCCACCTTGGGAGGAAAAACCTGTAGCATCCTTATAAGCTCGGCAGTGCTATGCTAGCTAGCACTACGGAAGAAAGAGACTTGAGGCTCATCATTGACCACAAGATGAACGTGAGCCTGCAATGCGATGCTGCGGCTACTAAAGCAACCAAAACGCTGGCTTGCATCCATAGATGCTTCTCAAGCAGATCCCGGGACATCATTCTCCTTTTGTATTCGGCCTTGGTGAGGCTGCAGCTGGAGTACTGCATCCAGTTTTGGGCTCTACAATTAAAAAAGGATGTGGAGAAACTTGAGAGTCCAGAGAAGAGCCATGCGCATGACCAGAGGTCAGGAAAACAGACCTTACGGCAACAGGCTGAGAGCCATGGGGCTCTTTAGCCTAAAAAAGTGCAGGCTCAGGAGTGATCTGATGGCCACATGTAAGTTTATCACGGGTGACCACCAGGATGTGGGGGAACATTTGTTCACCAGAGCGCCCCAAGGGATGACGAGGTCAAACAGTCATAAACTACTGCGAGACCATTTCAGGCTGGACAAAAGGAAGAATTTCTTTACTGTCTGAGCCCCCAAGGTCTGGAACAGCCTGCCTTTGGAGGTGGTTCAAGCACCTACATTGAACACCTTCAAGAGCAAATTGGATGCTTATCTTACTGGGATCCTATGACCCCAGCTGACTTCCTGCCCTTCGGCCGGGGGGGGCTGGACTCGATCTTCGGAGGTCCCTTCCAGCCCTAAAGTCTATGAAATCTATGAAAACATTATTGACATTGTAAACCCCCAAAACATAATGGGGTCTGAGAGATAAGGGTCAAGAATCAATACCCATTAGCACATGACTGTATTTACACAAATCCTACAATTATTTTTCCTTGTGTATGTCAAGATTTAAAGGTATTTGATATTTGGAATCCTGCCTTTGACTTAGCAGAGCTCACCTCAATTGTCCATTCTTCTTGATGGGTTACCACAAATGTGGTTAGAGCTTCATTACCAATTTGGCTATTTACATTACAGAGGATTAACTAGGGATTTATCTGTAACCCTGATGAAAGTGTAGCTATTAATGAGCAACTGTGAATTTTAAATTCATTTAAAATGCAATGACTAAGTGCTGAGGAAGTGCTCACTTTCATGTGATATATTTTTGATGACTGCTATATTCAGACAATTAGCTTTAGGAATGATTTTAGAAATAGAGTACCTAGATACAACAGTAGCAATGAATCCCTTGGTATTTTACCCTCCCTATACAGTAGCACATGGGCTAGGACGGTTATGGCATTTGTTGCAATTCTATAAATTTACAGGGAAAAATTCTTCCCCAGAAACTACAGTGTATAAACCAGTTGCTTGGGCTACATTCTGGGTAAAGGATTGAGATAAAAGGGGAGAATTCTCTAGGCCAGTTGTAAACTGCACATTTTATTGTATAACTCTCCACTGTGTATCTTCTTTTCATGCTGCACTGGGCATTTCTCTCACAAAATGGAAATTATGCACAGCAGCATTTCAGCTATTCATTGGAAACATTATGCTCCTATACACAGGCAAGGCTGTTCTGATGCATTGTAATTATAGTGTATTGGAGCAGACTTGATTAATCGAGTCGATATAATCAAGTCTGCTGGAGCATGGTAATTACCACGCTCCAGCAGCGTCAAGTGTCTTGCGTATCAGTGTCCCCGCACTTCAAAATGAAATGGCAGCAGGGGCACTTTCGATAAAAGCTCGTTGAATGAGCTTTAAATAAAGTGTTCCTGCTGCCAGGGGTGGGTAGGTGAACTGGAGCCTGCCCCCAGATGGGTAAATTGGAGTTCACCAAGTCCTCTCTCCAGTGCTGGCTTGGGAACCCCTTGAATGAACTCTTTCTGGTCCTTGTCCCCCTCCCCATTCTGAAACCAGCGCAGGCTTATATGGAAGAGGGGCCAGTGCTTGGGGAAACTAGCTGCAGGCTCACAGCCAGCAGCTAGAACCCCCACCCCACTGGAACCAACAGTGAACTTGTTTGATCTGGGGGCTCACTGCAACTCAAAATGCTTTTTGCAAAGCATTCTCAGTTGGAGTGGGGAGCTGCACTTCTGTCTGCACTCAGAAGGTGAGAGTGCAGATCACTTACAGAAGAGGTGGGAAGGGTCAAAGGATCCATTGGTATACTGATCCATTGTTTAATGATCAGTGGATGCTATTTCACCCACTGGAATTCCAACTCAGTTCCATGAACACATGTTGGCATTTTTATTATGTTTCCTTGCAGATGGCAAAGCTCCGTAGCCTTTCCATGAATAGTGAAAATGAACCTTTTCGTCCACTTGTGGATAACTGGCGCCCTCCTCAGCCTCGGTATTATAGAATGGTGAGCTCCTCATTCCTGTGAAATCTTTGCTGAAGTGAAGTGTCTTCAAGGGACGAAATTTCTATATCCCAAAGTCTAGTAAGCTTTATGTCCTCTTCAACTCTTACACACATCTTCATCCAGAGGTCCTGAGACTGAATCTCAGCATAACAAAATTTGATGGATCACTGAATCTAATTGTAGAAGGGCAAAGTTTACTCAAGGCAAATCCTCAAAATAAAATGGAAATATGGAGTCTGCTTGGTTCTTAAGTGCTTTAGCTTTTACATTTGCTTGTTTGTGAAGATTTCTTAAAAAGAAAAAAAAAGTAGTTACTGGAAAAGACATTTTCCAATTACCATCATATTCCTTAGTATTTGCCTTTTTCAACACCAAAGAGTCTTTCAGAAGAAGTGCAAGTTACTTTCAACTTTAAAATGGTCAATACAGATTAAACTCTCATTTGTATTGGTGTAATTTATAAGCAGTCAGTATGGGAGAGGTGATATCTTTTATTAGACCAACTAGACTATTGTAAAGTCTTTATTTTCAAGCTTTCAGGTTCATGCACCCTTCCTTAGGCATAGAAGAATGCAAAGATTTTAAACTTTCTCCCAGGTAGAAATGAAAATTCATATTGCACAGGAGAGCTGGAAGGTGGTGTATTATATACATTTATGGGTATACCTGAGAGAGTACTTTAAGATTTTGTATTCACAGAAAAAGGGAGCACTAAGATTCACTAAATTCCTGTTGATACTCAAACAAGTTATGATTTTAACAAACTGAAAGACATTAAAAAAAATTGAAATCGTGGTGTTATATCAAACTAACAGTGTAGAATGGGAATTTCTCACTTTTATTGTGACATTGGTTTGTTCTGTTTACTAGATCAACTTCCATTTTAAAGTTGCAGCAATTGAAATTACATGACTTTTGAGAAGCTTTAGGCTTTTACTTTCCTGACTCTCTGGGTTGTCTTACTTGTTTGTTTCTATAGAAAGCTTTGTAGCATTATAAGTTACTTTATATACATTTTTCTACTTCACTTACCTGTCTCAAGGCCAAATTCTGCCTCACATGCATTTTATACAGATGTTGATGAGATGTGTGCAAATATCTGAGACCAGCATTTGACTCTTACTATATAAAAGCAATTGACTATGATGTTCTAATCTCTTGCTGTTGGGCTTACAGTTGCAAGAGCAATAAACCAAGATTGTAGAGTGTACTTAAAGTAACAGCATTTCTGCCTTAAGTGAACCAATATTAATAAATGCATCTACAGAAGAAATGGTGTTTTTTGTTTTTCCTTTTGCAAGAGGCAGGGAAAAATAATAGGACAAAAATTGAATGGAAAGACTTTCCACACTATATTCCTGTGGAACATAAAAATAACTCTTAAATTCAACCTGTTTGCTTGTGCTGCAGGATACTGTCACATTTTTGTGATTCCATGGAATTAGCATCTTAAAATGACACTTGTTTTTATGATTTCATTTGTTGGCTCTGTAAAACCTCATTCGCAATAGCATTTTTTTCTAGTTTGTATGTATTTTCCTGGATCTTTCCAGCCTCTGTATATTTAGACATATATCCTGCTTGAACTTCTTGAAATTATGAAGACATAAGCCTGTATTATTAAGAATTTATAGCTGCTTTGTCCTGAAGATCTAGACTACTATTTAATACAGTACCAAGAGTTCTGTGAGGCTGAGGTAGAGTCAGATAATAGATACCTGAGAGGTTAAAGGAAAGCCAGGTTGGTCAGTGCTAATTAAGTTGTTTGGAACCAACAGGTCTGAGACTTTTTCGGTGTTATTGCTAATGCAAAATGCAGTCTTCTATCCTGACACATTTTTTGGGCATCTTTGTCACATTCAGTCAGCAGATATACAACTCATATAAATGCAAGTGATGTTGAAATAATCATTTAAAGAAGTTCTCTCCCCAGTCATCTGAAAATCTGCAGTGTATGAATATAACAGAGCAGTGAACAGTGGGGCAAGGGCTGTGAAGTACTGGGAAATGTAAATTTATCAGTGAGCTGAATATAGTAAGGAGATTAAGGAGAGATTTGAGAACATTGTGGATAGGGCCTTTGGGATGTGAATAGGTATTTATAATGCTTCTGTGTCTGATGGTCCTTCTTATTTTTCTTGCAGGCATTTTTTGTTGTTGTTTTGTTTTTTTAATTCTACAGATGTAATTTTTTTGCTCTCATCTTTCAGGGAAGATTTTTCTTGTAATTGTAGGAAGGTTTCCCTTCATATAATTCAGTACAATCATACACATCTTGATGGTAACATTATCCAGCTATATACATTTTAACAATTTATTTTTATTTTATGCTTTTTTAAAAAAACTTTGAGGGTAACATTTTACTTCCAACATAATAACTAAACAGCCCCACACACACACACAGTTGGGGCTCCTTGCCTCTCACAAGTAAATGTGATCAAGTTTTTGTCTGGTAAGTATACTAAAGTCTCAGTTTAGTTGGCTGTCATTAGAATTTGACTTAGTGCACACTTCACTGTGTCCCTCTGGATGCTTTTTCTTTCTTAAGGCATGCTGTCTTATGCATCCATGAACACATCTAATATTTATACATTTGCTAAATCTAGCACCAATGCCTTAGGCAGCCTATAGGAGGCAGGGTGAGATTGCATTTCCTGCCTTTATCTTCTTGACCTGGACCATTACATCTAATTAAAATGTAAGTTTTCAGTCCTAGTCAAGAGAAAGGGTTAGTCAAGCCCAACATATTTCCTGTTGAGAAAACTGAAAGCCGAAGTAAATATAACCTGTTAGTGGTCTATGAAAGTGTTTTGCGATTCCAGCAGTGGAGCAACTGATGGTGCCATGGTGTATTTTGCTGTATTTTGATACTCAAAAATTAAAGGACTAATATCAAACTTGCTTGCCTTCATCTCAGCCTGCAAAAGCCTAAAATGAAATTGAGATCACTGTGAAGAGAGAGAAATGATTTACTATTTCTTCAGTGCCATAATTCATCCTGGAAGGGCTGTGTTCACTGCAGAGGAGATCCAGTTTGAGAAGAATGAACCCAAAGCAGGAAATCTAGAAAGCCAGGACTAATAGAATGATGGGCCACTGAGAGAGTTGGGTGACATTTTTTGAATGAATAATACATTTGTCAAGAGACCTAGCTTCAGCAGGATTTGGATCTTTTTGTGAGTTTGGGTCAATTTTTAATTGGAAAAATAGGTAAAGAAAATATCAAAATACATTATGATTTCACTAGTACCTTAGAAGTTGTGAAGTCTTTCAGTTGTGTGTTATCTAGGACTTGCAAGTACAACTTAATTCCCTAGGATATTTTCTCATATGTACATTTCTTTGATGCAGTAAGACAGAGGTTAGTATTATGATGAGTGGATTTTTTTCAGCAAGGAGAAGATATGTCTTCTCTCAGTCTGCACAGAAGAGCACAGCCAACTCTGATTACTGCTTATTTGGTCAGAGTTCCATTTACATAAGCAAGGCAGAATATTGCTCTAAGATCTGCTGTGAGATGTGGTGTGTATATACATATCCTGATCACAGTGCATTACATAAATAGACAAGGAACTTAAAATAGAAAGCAGTGTTCTGAATGCTCTGGTACAGGATCAGCTCTCAAAAAAACAAAATAATCACAAAAACTGGCAAACCAAAATGACATAGCTAATACCTGCCCTTTCTACCTTAGAGTAGAAGATGTATTAGGAGCACAGTAGGGCTGAAATACCTTGCTTTCCAAAAAGCTTGGGCTATGCAACAGGGGTGAAGCTTGGGCCCAGATTTCCTGCCAGCCTGCCCTCCTGTTTCTATGGGCAATCTGCCCAGTCTTTTCTGCCACAACTTTGTTGTTTTCATAAACAGTTGGTATAATGCAGGAGACTGCCCATTACAGTCCCGATGCCAGTGGACACTATCTGTGTCTCCATTCCTCCCCTACACTGCAGTCCAAGCCTTGCAGATAGCATCCACATGTTGTAGCCCACACATTGGGCTCTGTGCCCCTCACTCTTACCACATACCAGGCTCCTTGCCACACACACAGTTGGGGCTCCTTGCCTCTCGCTAGGCTCCACACCCCTTCCCAAACTCTGGGCTCCGTGCTCCTCATTTGCTCAGGGCACCTTGCCCCCCTCTGTACACCCTCTGGTCCCACTGACCTCCTTGCTAAGTTACCCACTAGGCTGTGGGAGCTGGGGTTAAGGCACCCCTACCCACCTTTCAGTGGGGTAGTAACTGGCCTGGTATTCCCTGGGGGCTCCCACACCACTAGAAGCCCCATCAGGCAACCCATCCCTGGTAGGGTGCAGTTCTAAATTGTGCCCAGGACTAAGACCCTCCTATCCATCCCCATAAGCTTTTTGCCCTTACCTCTAGGGTTGTTCCTACTACAGCTCAGCTAGGCAACATTTCTGCCTGGCTGGCAGCAGCAGACTGCAGCCTTTATGGACTAGGTTCTCAAAATGGCTGCCACCATCAGGCACCTGCTGGATGCCTGACCCAGTCCTTAAAGTGGCAAGCACCAACAGTGCCCTTCTGCAGGCTGGTAGAATAGTCTATACAGTTGTTTTGCACTTGTAATAGATCATAGCAGGTTTGAGACTCACTTTGACAGAAGAAACTATCAGCTGCCACTAGGGTCTAGGAATTAGGGACATCATAAAAAGCCATAATTGTTTTTAGTTTTCAGAGTGTGCGCAGGGAACAGGCAAAATGAATTGGCCCAGATATAATGAATTCAGGACCTCATTGTGCTAGAAAACCCTGACAGCTGTAAGTAGGAGGCTGTGCACCATTTGCAGGGTAGGAGGCCCCATGTGCATGTGGGGGACAAAAGGGAGGGCACCTCAAATGCTGGCAGTTCTATGGTACATCTGAGAAGCTGTGACAAGCAGAGTAGGTAACCAGCTTGTCATTGGACAGGGAGGGGTGGAGAAGGCAAGGTAGAACTAAACTATTTGAAGTTGTTTTTATTCTGTGACTGTTCTTACTTGTAAAGGAGAGGGAATAATTTCACCCTAAGAAATCCTTGCCCCTTGCACTGTTTCAGGACCATCGTAGCTACATCACTTTTGCACTACCTTACTTTAAAGGGACACCTACAGTAAGTTGAGCTTGTTTGGGCATAAATCTTTGGCTTTTCAAATGCAAAGCTTCACTTAAACTTAATATACCTCCTTTCTTTCAATAAACATTAATTACTGTTTTGAAAAAACAGCATATCATTACTGCTTATAATTCCACAATGGCACATTCTGCCTGAAACGGGAAAAGCTGAACTGAAACCAAAGGAGTCTCTTTCTTTCCATTTTCTAGGTTAACTACAGCACAAAAAAGGGAGGTGGTGAAAAGCAGAGAAATTAAATTCCTCAGGCCTAATAAAGAATGTCTTGCATTTGAAAGCTTGTCTAACTTTATACCAATGATGAAGTTGGTCCAATTAAAGATATCTCCCCCCAGATCCTTTCCCTCTTGCATTATTCTTGGGCTATCATAGCTGCAGCATCACTTCAACACTACAAGAAAATTTAAGTCACTCAGTAATGGTAGGAAGAAGGGGAATCTACATCAAACCAGGAAATTAAGGTGGTAGATGCTTAACTTAAAATAGCTGATATGACTGAATAGTTAGCTCCCATCTTCCTGTAGTTATTCATGCCTTTTGGATTGTATTCTTGGTGCAAGCACCTTGTCATCTGTGTGTAAAGCAATGTGGCACTAGGGGAAGTAATGATAATATACTGCCTACAGATGAGAGAAGGCAAGAGAGAAAGACAGCATAATAGGAGAAAGACAGATTAGTCCCTAGAGGGCAGACGAAACTTCCCTTATTTATGGTTGTTGCCTATATTATTTTTCCCAAAAGAGCTGATTACTCATCCTGTAAAAGGATTAGGTAGGAATGAGGAGGTTGTCATGTGGCAACTATCATACAAGGAACAGAGCTGATCCCACGTTTTCTACTAAAGAAGGGGGAATTTAAATATTTTCAGTCCAGGGTTTTCACAGCATAGTCATCAGTTCTCATCCAGAGTGAATTCTTCTCCCTTTCCCCCAGCATGGAGTGCAACCAGACTTTGGGGTTGTTTGCTGTAGCTGGGGATAGAAGTCACCTCCTAACTTGCAGGTAAGTCATGGAGCTGTACCTTTGTATCCACTTCTTTTCCCCTGCACTTTCATTGTAGAAGTTTTGGTTCGCAGAATAAGAACCCTGACATGGCCCTGCCTCTACAGCCTCTTTCATATCTGTCTATTTGAAACTCTTAGAGATGCCGCTCTGTACCCTTTCAATCTATACACCTTACCCTTGGAAGCCCCACATCTGGTATTGTCCTACTAGACTTCTAGTCCTCTATGAAAACAAGCTCCTTTTATGGGCACCTGTTTGAATTCCACACTCAATGTCTATGTTTAAAAGATTCAGGAAACAAAGTAATGGTTGTCATTACACCTGCCTGAGCCTTTTTAGTTCTTAATTCACAGACATGTGGCTTTGTGTGCACTGTTTACATTGGAAAGAAAAATAGTAATCAAAACTGAACTGGTTAAGTCTATTAGTAAATCTCATGTCTATGGAAATGGGCAGGTGTCAGCAATATACGTGCTTTCTGCATGCAGATTTCTATGTGATGCTAAAATAATGATTATCAAGAAAAAAATCTGAAAGCTCCAGAGTCAAATTAGATAAAATGAGTGCTTCATTATATCTTAGCTGTCCAGAACAAGTTATTATTTTGTATGTTACGAGGTACTTCAGTGACATTTTGAGTAGGTTGTCCTATAGCAAATACATTCTGGGGATAAAGTATAAGTGAGACAAGCGTCACAGGCCAGCTGGGCACTATGAGTATATCAATTTAGTTGCAGACTGACTGAGCACTGCAACTTTATTAGCCACTGAGCTTTTTGGTTCGGGATCAAGAAGGTGATGTTGGAAAGGAAAGAAATGACAAGTTTTACTTACAAAAAGGAATGAATTTTACTTATGACAAAAAAGATATAGTTTGCATATATATTCTAATTATGCTAATTTTTAGTTGCGTAGCTATTTATAATATTGCTTTATAGCTGTTATCCTATGGGGTTAAAAGGTGTTAGAAATTATTATAATAAGTTACTGCCCAAGCTTGGGTTTATCCAATAAGCAAATTGCAACACAGCATCTTCAGGTTTGAAATTAACATTACCCCGCCTAAATCCAGCCCCTTCAGAACTCTCTGACTATGCTTTTTTGAGATATCCAGTACATTTCAAGAAACGACAAGCTAGGCAGTTGAATCCAGTTTTTATCATCATCAAGGCTAAATTCTGAGCGAGAAAGAACTATTAGGTCAGCTAATTTCACAGCTAGAGCTTTGTCTTTGAGGCCTAGTCATTTCCACAAACAGTTACAAGTTACATTTGCAGGTTACAAAAATACAAGCTTCATATTAGACAAAAGTTCCAAACGCCTCCAAGAAGCACATATTTATTGCTTATTAATTTCTTTGGTTCTGGCCATCACAGACAAGTTCATGTTATTTTCTATACCGCTTAACTCCATAACATTCTGAAGAAAATGCATTCGTAATACTTTCAGTGGACATGTACAATTTGGGGTGGAATGGGGTCATTCCTCACATCATTATCATTATTCTTCATTTAAATTCTGATTCGATCCCCATTGTTCTTAAAACACTATGGACTTCCTTTAGCCTACTTCATGGTCCTACTTTATCTTCTTTCCTCACCTGATCTTCATGGTCTTCACCTTTATCTTCTTTCCTCTCTATTCCATTCCTTCCACCTGACTCCCCTGTTCCTTTTAGCAAATAGCTGTGTGCTCAATGCCATATGTGAATTATTTTTAACAATGAAAATACCATTTAACTTCTCACTCTTGTCTGGGAGAGAGATCAGCAGCTGGAGGTATAGGAAACATACATACTTCAGAAACAAAGGAACTGGGGCAGGAATCTGGACAGCCAGTGGGGACCAGGATAGTATAAGGAGGCAAGGATCATGCAAACGTGAGCGTTGGAGTGGGAGAATCTAGAAGAGTATTGGATGTGGAGAAAAAAGAAGAAAACGTAGGGGAGAGAGATGGGGCCTCTTATTCTTCTCCTCCTTCCATTTGTCTTCCTAGTTTGCCCTCTTTTGTCCCATTCCCTGTTCTATATCCTCATTTTGTTGTCCCCCTTGTCTTCTACCACCACTCCCAATCCTCTCCATAGGCTCCCGGTCTTGCTATTAGCCTGAGATTGCTTCCTCTTCTCTCCTTAGTGAAAATTAAGAGATCTGTCTCAGTATTGAACTGATGGTTAGACCTCCACAACTGGATGGCAGCCCTAGATTTAAGTTTGGACAGAAGGAGACGTCTGCAGCAGAGAGAGAAGCTTGAGAGCTCCCTGTGGGATCTCTAGGTGTTGAGAAGAATACCACAGAGGGCATCTGAGGAAGCCATTAGAGGGGTGCAAGTTTCCTGCAGAATCTAGAGAGAGATTTACAAGCTACATCCTGATTCTTTGTGCAGCATGTATTTGCAAAGTGAAGATGTGGCTTATGTTTATTTTCCTAAAATACCCCTCTGAGAAAATTAGTAGTTTTTGCTTGAAGACTATAGGCCAAATAGCTAACAGCATGTCTATAATGACATATCCAAGGGCTGACTGTTGATAAGTTAGACCAAGCAAGGGAGTATATGTCAGGAAGCAGGCAGATAAGCACTCAGCTGGCCCTGCCTAAATCCCCTTGGGGGTGTAAAAGTAGCAGCTTGGTGGGCTCTCAATCAAGAAGGCTCTAGTCCCAGAGCTCTTGGTTCCTAGTCCTAGTCCCCTGCTCCTAGTGCTGGTTCCTGAGCCTTGGTTTTCTTGTGTCCTATCCTGGTTCCTGCTCTCCCTCTTCTACCCCAACCTGTGCCTTGCTCCTGCCTAGTTCCTGCCTGAACCTTGCCTAGCCTAGCTTGAACCTGTGCCTCACTCTTACCTAAATCATTACTTAATTCCTGCTTGCCCCTGCCCCTATACCTACCTGCTCCTGCCCTGGATTGCTCTGTTCTTGTCCTCCCTGTTACTCATTTTTCCAGACTTAGACTTACCAGTTTGCCCATCAGCACGCCTTGAACATGAATCCAAACCCATTTTGACTCCTGGCTTGATACATCAGACTTTGACTGCTACCAGGTTTGTGACCCTTGGCTCTGGCTCTTGGATACCTGGTATTGTGACCCTCAGCTCTGGTTTTCTGGCCTTGTATCCTTAACCCCCAAACATTGATTTCCACCCCCTTCTCTCCCACGTCCAAGTCAGCCCCTGACATTATAGTAAATACAAGCACAGGAAATCTTTCAGCACTAATATTTGTAGAAAATATTTAGAATTATATGTCCATTTGTACTTGGACAATGCACTGATCCATTCTGAATACTACTGAAAAAGGAGATATTTATTATACCATCCTGGGTCCAGGATCTAAAGGTGGCACTAGTGTAATTTTGTTTTATTTTCTTTAAATGTAATGTTAAAATTGCCATTGATGTCAGTGGAGGGCAAGAACTGCCGCTAACATTTATTCTTCTTCTCCACATATTTTGGTAGTTTGTCTGGTCATACTTTATACTTTGAATATTGGAACAGGAAATGGAATTAAAATATTGTTACTAGTCTTACTTACTTTAGTTTTTTCCAGTGCATATGTACTAGTTCAGTACAGTTATAGTTTTAGCTTTCTTATATGAAACTAATGGCCACTTGGTAATGATGGAAGGTTTTTGGTTCCCTGTGAAACAAACAGCGGAATATTGGAGAGAGAGGGAGAAAGGTGAGATTCTAGGTGGAAGTATTGGAAGGCACAGAATAAAATGTTGGACTGTGCTTGGAAAAGGTTTTAATGTCTAACAACACAAACATGCCATGGAAGCTGACTATCATGAAAGGGTTCATAAGGAATGGCTATCTTACAAGGCAAGCTTATCAGATGTCTCAGTATCTCAAAGGGGATTAACTTGTTAAAGGCATATATATTTTATATGCATGGGGGTGCCTCATGGACTGGGAGCACATATAGAGTCTCTTACATGGTGTTCCTTGGTCATAAGGAATATATGTAGGGAGTGTCATTTTCTCTAAGGAGAGTTTCCTTATCTTCCCATCATAATACGGTTGTAACAAGCTCATAAGAGATTAACAAGCTGCTGGTAGCCTCCCACTAAAGATCTAGGTCAGTAGTCACCAACCAATTACAATCAACTGGTCAATCCATGAAGCCTCTGACAGTTGATCTGTCTGTGGGGGCTGAATGTGCATCTCCCCCAGACTGAGATCAACTGTCAGAGGCTCTACGTCCTATCACGAGGCAGACAGGGGGCACGGCTCAGTCCAATGGTGGGACACACGTGGTGTCACGCTGCTCCTGGGGCAGCTGCAGCAGGGCTCAGGGTGCAAAGTCCAGTGTAGAGTGGCACCAGTGCGCCTCCATCCCACGCACAGATTAGTGGTGGCATGTGTCCCCCGGGCCTCTGCTGGGGTGTGTGCAGTGGCGGGAGCTCCTCCATGCCTCCCAAGCTCCAATCATCCCACCACCCGGTCTGACTAGGTCCCCACTCAACCCAGCCCCTGCCCCTTCCCTTGCCTCTGCCCCACTCCCTCCCTCACCACAGGGCCTCGATCTGCTTCTCCCCCCTCCCACTTCCCTCCTCCACAGACTGACCTGCTGGGTGGGAGGGAGCGGGGTGGCATGTGGTAGAGCCTGGGTTGCACTTTAATTCAAAAAGTGATCTGGTACTTAAAAAGGTTGGTGATCACTGGTTTAGACCATGGCCAGAGCCATATTTATCTTCTGTTTTCTTGTTGGGGTACTCTGCCTGTCTGACCTATCACGAGTTCGTTCTCTTAAGGTATCCAGAAAAGGCATTTTTTCTAATCTGCTGCGTTAGCTAAATATATGTCAAAATAGGACGTTACCCTATATTTCCACATGGATAGCATTATTGATGTGCTAGGACAGACTCTCTGGCTCCATATCTCATTAGTCTTTCTAGCCTCCACTAGAGATTCTGTTGTTCGGTTAAAACCTGTTAGCCTTTAGCATTCAAAATCAAAGTCAAACATAAAGCTATACTGTGGTCAAGAAAAATTGACAATCTCAGTCCATAGAATTTAAAAGCAGGCATAAAAGCAAATAGTTTAGATCAGATTTTCATCCCTAGGTTATTTTGAGTCAGACTACCAGAATTTATAAAAAGTAAATAGCCCAGCTCAGATTTTCATTCTTGAATAGATGTGGACTTCACTGTGCATGCCATGCAAGTGAATCACTATGACAAAACCGTGATAGTTACATATTTACAGAGATTATGCAGTTCAGTGTATCAAATCTGAAAATTGTCTTATATGGACAGAAAGTGTGTGCTGTAGAAGCCCTATATGTATTAACTTGGTAATATTTCACTGGACTTATGAATAAATAATTCTTGTTTCTTTATGACTATGCTAATTTTATCATATATCCACAGAGGAAAAGCTTTTCTTTTTGCCTTTTAGGGTATGTCTGTTCTGCAGAGTGAACCTGCATCCATAATCTTGTGCTTGGGAACACACATACATGTGAGTTGCACATGCCTATGCTAGGATAGTCCTTATGGGTATATGTGCATAATCTATATAGGTGCATATCCCAGGGATCATGGTGGGATAGCTGGAGCTAGCTGCAGCTGCTTTAAGGGTAGCTATGATTTATGCGAAATCTTGTCCAGTCCTCCTTTCACCACTGTGCCAGGAGAGTTCTTAGCCCACAAATATGTCTACCTGGGACGCTTCCAACTTTGCACACTACTTACTTTTACCTTTTGCAGGTGGAGCTAAGCCAGAGATTCAGCACCAAAAGGAGAGTTTCTCTCACTTTCAGATATAGGATATAGAAAGGTGGCATGCTTTATGGTATCAGATATTTTGGCAACAATTTCTGTCTTTCAAAAGATAGCAACTGTTGGTCTCAAAAGTGGAGTACAGCCATGATAGCACAGTATAGTTGAGGCACTTGATGTTGTGGTATGGCTGCAAATGCCCCTATGTAGACCAGTATGTCTGATTCAGATAGCATTATGTGATGGGGACGTAGTTATGAAGCCCTGCAGTAACCAGCAGCATCTCCAGAATTCTCATATAAGGAAGGACACCTTCATGTGTTGCCCTGTGAGGTCAGGCCAATTCTCAGGATCTCAATATTGTGCTGTTAGACAGGAGTGTGTGACACAGTTGCACATATATACACACACACTACCAACTCAGGCACATATACATCCAAACCAGCCTAGGCACATGCATACCTATCACCAATTCAAGCACATACACTATACACCCCAAAAGTTAGACACAGATTACTAATGCGTATATCATGCACACAATGACATATATATACACACACACACACTCACCAGTTCACACACATAAAACCCACCTACACACAGGTAATTCCTAACTAGGATGGTACAGTGTGTATGTGTGTGCTTGGGATATCTGGGATACTTAGGGGAAGGTTCAGGTGAGAGAGAGAGAGCGTTAAAGTGTAGGGAGTGAAAGTTGCCAGAACTGGGATTAGAACCAGTGGACTACAGAGAAGCTGGCTGAGGAACTGAGGCTAGGGTTTACTTAAGGTAGGGTGGGGCTGGAAACTGATGCAAACAGCTGAGATATTGGGGGGTGCAGATAAGTGGTGGCAAGGAGGAAACAGCCAGGAAAGAAACTGAGACAGAAACCTGGTTGCTCAGGGGAAAAGGAAAAGGGAGTGGGGATAAGACAGTGGCAAAGAAACGGGGGTTGGAGGCAGAGAGGAGCTCAGGACAGGTGTTGAAGGTGGCAGTGAGCCAGAAGCAGGAGAGGGAGAAATGAGACAGAAGTTAGAGGGGCAAGGAGCAGAGAGTGGAGCAGGGGCAAACCATAGTAAAGCAAAACCCAACTTTGGGGTCCAAATAACAGTTTTATTAAACAGACAACACACTGTACAGCCCCATGAAGTTATTGATTCACACACACACACATACACACACACACACGCAAACACATGCAAGCACACACACACATTAGCACTCACAATGGCAGCAGGAGATAGAGACTCAGTGGAAGGGTTGGAGTCCAGTTAGGGAAGAGAAGCAGAGCCCAAGTCCTTGGTTGAAGAGGGGGTGGGGGGTGATAGCTACCTATCCAGGCTGGAAAGGAGTCCTTGACCAGTAGGTGTTGTCCAGAGGGGGGGTGCCGGCAGGGCCTCTGGGTGGATAGGTGGTGTAGCATGGTGCTGGTCCAGATGGAGAGGGCGTCCCACTGGGTCTGGCTTCACTGCTCCTTTTTAGGGGCAGACCTTG
Organism: Crocodylus siamensis; assembly: GCF_052110815.1. Lineage (NCBI taxonomy): Eukaryota > Metazoa > Chordata > Crocodylia > Crocodylidae > Crocodylus > Crocodylus siamensis. The sequence continues at coordinate 211,509,195 of NC_143397.1, forward strand.
TGTGACCCTAGTGACAGGAGGCATGCCCAGGCAAGGGTCAGCCCCTAGTGTACTGAGCATGTGTGCTTCATGCAGGAATGTGCAGTTTCGGGTGTCTGTAATGGTGGGTTACAATGGTAGAGTTGCTCATTCTGCAGGGTCTTTTGTCTTTCAAATGCTGGGTTCTTGTCTCTGTTCCTCTGTGAGGTCTGTAGTTCCTGGATGAATCAATGTGAGGTGATGGCCCAGTCATTACAGGCCATTCAGTAGATATCTGCTACCATTGTATTTCAATCATTCCCAATCACACTCATTCACTGGGGAACCAGTTTACATGGGAGGGATACGTGACTCATACAGTTGCAACACAGGGGATGCCCCAGGCAGAGGACACAAGACGGAGACTTGACATACAAAATGAAAACTTGACATGACTTACACTAACTTACATATATAGGCCTAAAACAGTAACCACACAATATAAAAGCAGTACAAACATAATAATTATCACTTATAAAACTGTGGGTATCAATATCAAAATAGCAGGGAACTTATTTGCAAAGAGGGGAGAGAAAAATAAAACTTACTACCCAAAATAAAATGCTAAAGCTTATCCTATATCTTAGCTTATTTATACTTATCTATAGGGAATAGAGAGGGAAAGAAAAAGTCAGAAATGGTTGGGGGGGAATGCATTTTAAAATAAATAAAAAAAGAAAAACTGGGGGTTTTGCTACACATGGAGCTGTATGAGTTCATTCCAGCCCTCCAGCACCAGAATACACAATAAAGGAAGCTATCTCAGGTCATAGGGGCGTTGATACTACCATCTAAATCTGGCTTCCTACGACTGTTACAGTTTCAGGGCTAATCAGTTTTGCAAAAATTGGCCTTGGATTTTTGGATAAATTACCTAAACATCATTGGGAGTGGAACCAGAACTCAGGACTCCCTCCCTATCAGGAGTGCCATCTTCACAAAGACAGAGTCATGCTCCCTCTTGCTTACTTTCCTTTGGCCCCATGCCTCTTGTATTCCCTTCTGTTCAGTGGCCCAATTTCAGCAGTAGGGATGGAGGATTGTCTTAGTCCATCTTAGTCTATAGCCTGGTGTTAAGGAACTTTTCCTGGAATCGATAGATGTGGACACAAACCCCACTCAGACTGAGTGGGACTTACAACGTAGGTATCCATATCCTAGGCAAGTCCCTTAAACCTAGTACATCTCAGTTACAAGAGAAAATTGGATATGCAATGAAAATCTATCCATGCCATGTTAGTTAGCACTGGCTCTTCTCCTTTAACCTTGCATTTAGGTGACAGATCCCATTTTGAATGGACCATTCCTTAGGAACTAAGGATACACTTTGTTGCTTCTGTAGGCCAAGCTCATTGCATCCACCAGGGGCTCTTTCTATTCTCCTACCCCCCACAAGCAATCTACGTGCCACCCACCCTTTCCCCTGTATTTCCAGGACTCTGCAACCTCCACAATCCTTCCCTTGTACTAGGGGAGTGATTCTTAACCAGGGTGCAGCTGCAGCCTTGTGTGTCTTGAGATCCTTTCAAGGGTGCAGTGGGATGCCATGCAGTGTTAGCACTGTGAGGATTACAAGCATGATTCATAAAACAACCCAGAGATTTCAAATAAAAATCCATAGTGTTAAAATATTCTATTCTCCTTGCAACACAAGTATTGCTTTTATTTTCCCGTAGTCAAAAAATGGGTGAAAACAAAGAACTGGCATTTTCCAAGGGGTGTTTTGAGTCCAAAATGGCTGAGAAGTGATGTGCTAAGGGCACTATGTGCCCCGCTACTCCTGCAAGGTCCCCTATGCCATTCTGTCTTCCTTGCACTCCCCATTCTTTCCACTGTACCAGAGGCTGTGTGTTTTCTCAAATCCACCCTTCCTCTCACAAGCCCCCTCCATTACCCTTTCCCCAATGGCTGTGGCACTCTGCCTTATCTTCGCCTTCTCTCTTCATTCTTTCCTATGTCTCCTTGTACCGTTGTCCCTTATTCTCCTTCTTTATTCTATCGGCTAAACATACTTACATTCCCCCTTCTCTGAACATGCCTCTTCACTCATTTCTCCTTTCCAGTCTGTGCCAGGGTTGTCCATTCCCTGCATATCAGGAGCTCTTTGTAACCGCCATTCCTCAAAAATGGGCAGTTTTTCAGAACCATTCCTACCCATGACAGAGGCTCTATATGCTGCCCTCCTCCACTGTTGTTCTTCCTGTTTGGGAAATGAGTCCCTGAAGGTGTTGACATGTTAAAATCTGTTTGGAAAATAGGCAGAGATTAAGCATAGCTATTGTTAACCAGAAAGCGGTTCTATCTATTGCTGCCTTAAATATTCCCAACGTTTTGGAATTGGTTACATGTGGCCTTCAGAGTTATAGTATTACATCCAAACATGCACAGATAAGTGCCATTGAGTTCAGTGAAAGGCTTTGCAAGTACTGCTAAAAAGGCAGTTGAAGAGGCTACTATGTGGCATTTCTTCCAAGCAGCTTTTGAACTACACTGTTGTCCTGAAACGGAATCTAGTTTCACACAAGAGTATATCTATAATTAACATGTAACTAAAACCTTTGCCAGGCTACACCCCATCTTATGCAGTACAGAATATGTGTATCCGTGTGTGCTGTTGTATTATACTTTCCAGGTGACTGTAGTTTTGTAACACCAAGACTAATGTTAGCATCTTATATGCTAAGTTTCTGGATGCTTTTCACATGCAAGTGTGACCTTAGAGATGATATATTATTAGCATTATTTTTTAAAGACCTCCCTTCATTCCATGTCACTTGTACTGGGAATGTTTTACTGAATACAGGCATACCTCGGAGATATTGCGGGTTCGGTTCCAGACCACCGCAATAAAGCAAATATCGCAATAAAGTGAGTCACATGAATTTTTTGGTTTCCCAGTGCATATAAAAGTTATGTTTACACTGTACTGTAGTCTATTAAGTGTGCAACAGCATTATGTCTAAAAAAACAATGTACATACCTTAATTAAAAAATACTTTATTGCTAAAAAATGCTAACCATCATCTGAGCCTTCAGTGAGTTGTAATCTTTTTGCTTGTGGAGGGTCTTGCCTCGATGTTGATGGCTGCTGACTGATCAGGGTGGTGGTTGCTGAAGGCTGGGGTGGCTGTGGCAATTTCTTAAAATAAGACAACAATGAAGTTTGCCGCATCGATTGACTCTTCCTTTCACGAAAGATTTCTCTGTAGCATGCGATGCTGTTTGATAGCATTTTACCCACGGTAGAACTTCTTTCAAAATTGGAGTCAATCCTCTCAAACCCTGCCGCTGCTTCATCAGCTAAGTTTATGTAATATTCTAAATCCTTTGTTGTCATTTCAACAATGTTCACAGCATCTTTACCAGGAGTAGATTCCATCTCAAGAAACCACTTTCTTTGTTCATCCATAAGAAGCAACTCCTCATCCGTTAAAGTTTTATCATGAGATTGTAGCAATTCAGTCACATCTTCAGGCTCCACTTCTAATTCTAGTTCTCTTGCTATTTCCACCACAGCTGCAGTTACTTCCTCCACTGAAGTCTTGAACCCCTCAAAGTCATCCATGAGGGTTGGAATCAACTTCTTCCAAACTCCTGTTAACGTTGATATTTTGACCTCCTCCCATGAATCACGAATGTTCTTAATGGCATCTAGAATGGTGAATCCTTTCCAGAAGGTTTTCAATTTACTTTGCCCAGATCCATCAGAGGAATCACTATCTATGGCAGCTATAGCCTTACGAAATATATTTCTTAAATAATAAGACTTGAAAGTCGAAATTCCTCCTTGATCCATGGGCTGCAGAATGGATGTTGTGTTAGCAGGCATGAAAACAACATTAATCTCATTGTACATCTCCATCAGAGCTCTTGGGTGACCAGGTGCATTGTCAATGAGCAGTAATATTTTGAAAGGAATCTTTTTTTCTGAGCAGTAGGTCTCAACAGTGGGCTTAAAATATTCAGTAAACCATGTTGTAAACAGATGTGCTGTCATCCAGGCTTTGTTGTTCCATTTATAGAGCACAGGCAGAGTAGATTTAGCATAATTCTTAAGGGCCCTAGGATTTTCGGAATGGTAAATGAGCATTGGCTTCAACTTAAAGTCACCAGCTGCATTAGCCCCTAACAAGAGAGTCAGCCTGTCCTTTGAAGCTTTGAAGCCAGGCGTTGACTTCTCCTCTCTAGCTATGAAAGTCCTAGATGGCATCTTCTTCCAATATAAGGCTGTTTCGTCTACATTGAAAATCTGTTGTTTAGTGTAGCCACCTTCATCAATTATCTTAGCTAGATCTTCTGGATAACTTGCTGCAGCTTCTACACCAGCACTTGCTGCTTCACCTTGCACTTTTATGTTATGGAGACAGCTTCTTTCCTTAAACCTCATGAACCAACCTCTGCTAGCTTCAAACTTTTCTTCTGCAACTTCCTCACCTCTCTCAGCCTTCATAGAATTGAAGAGAATTAGGGTCTTGCTCTGGATTAGGCTTTGGCTTAAGGGAATGTTGTGGCTGGTTTGATCTTCTATCCAGACCACTAAAACTTTCTCCATATCAGCAATAAGGCTGTTTCGCTTTCTTATCATTCGTGTGTTCACTGGAGTAGCACTTTTAATTTCCTTCAAGAACTTTTCCTTTGCATTCACAACTTGGCTAACTGTTTGGCGCAAGAGGCCTAGCTTTGGCCTATCTCAGCTTTCGACATGCCTTCCTCACTAAGCTTAATCATTTCTAGCTTTTGATTTAAAGTGAGAGACGTGCGACTCTTCCTTTCACTTGAACACTTAGAGGCCATTGTAGGGTTATTAATTGGCCTAATTTCAATATTGTTGTGTCTCAGGGAATAGGGAGGCCTGAGGAGAGGGAGAGAGACGGGGGAATGGCCGGTCGGTGGAGCAGTCAGAATGCACACAACATTTATCGATTAAGTTCGCCGTCTTATATGGGCACGGTTCGTGGCGCCCCAAAACAATTACAATAGTAACACCAAAGATCACAGGTCACCATAACAAATATAATAATAATGAAAAAGTTTGAAATATTGCAAGAATTACCAAAATGTGACACAGAGACACGAAGTGAGCAAATGCTGTTGGACAAATGGCACCAATGGAAAAATGGCGCCGATAGACTTGGTCAACACAGGGTTGCCACAAACCTTCAATTTGTAAAAAACGCAATCTCTGCGAAGCGCAATAAAGTGAAGCACAATAAAATGAGGTATGCCTGTAAAGGCAATAAGCTAAAAAAGTGAGGGCAATTTTCTTGAATTATATATGTTTATATAATATCAACATGTATTGCCTGTGTTACACACATTTACAGGCTGCAACATGACCCTCCAACCTGGCTAGACAAGGCTTTTATAGCAATACCAATGTGTTCTCAAACATTGGTGTGGGAAGTTTCCAGGGCCAAGGATGAAAGGGTCTGAGCAGCTGTTCTGCTAGGACTCATTTCTTGTGTCTATTAAAATGATGAACACAAAGTGTTTTTTCACACTCTCTAAGGGTAATATCACTCACACATACTCCTTTCTGGCAGATCTGTGTAGAGATCTGGACAAGTATTGCACAGACTAGTGACCTGCTAACAAAGACTAGCCAGGTTAAAACAGACTCCTTAGTTAAAACTGACACCCAGGGAGTAGTTGCTGTGGTTCTGTTGCATGTTTCTTTCTAATTTATTTTTCCTTTCATCTTTATAATTTTATTAATAATGCCTATTTTCACAAACTTTAAAAAAATAGATATATCAATGAACAGGCTCAGCCAACAACATGGACTATTTAAACCCTATTGAGCAAACGTTTGTTTAGAAATATTACAGAACTGTGCCTTTCCTTCCAACCTCTTACTGTCTTGTCCATACGCAACTCGTAGGGGAAGCACGGGTTGGCATGTGCCCCCCATGACAGGGCCATCCCCACTGGCTGTAGCGTCTGTAGGTGCTCACCAGCTCCATTGGCAGTGGCATCTGCAGGTGCCTCCCCAGACTTTGGAGGCACCAGTCACGCATGGTCTTGTCCCCTCTTCATACTTACCTCTGCTGAAATTATTTGTCTCATTGCTTCGCCTGTCCCTTTCTTTTTACATATTCTCTGCATCTTCTCCTTCCTCCTTCACTTTCAGAGCAGCTCAAAACCAGGGCAGTTTACACATGAATGAAGCAGGGCTAAGTTGTCCTAGTTTATTTTTCACACGGGGCACAGAAACAGCTACAGGGAGCAGATGGGGTCTACTATGTCCCCAACCACTTGCAAAGTGTAGGGGGTGCACGTAGGTGCATGTGCACCCCCTGAAATTGGCTGCCACTGCTGGCAGCACCTGCAGGTGGTCACTGCTCACCACTCCTGCTGACACCGCTGGTGGCATCTGCAGGTGGTTGCTGATCACCAGTCAGCACTCACCACCCCCTCCCCCCTCCAGTAACATCACCATGGCTGCCTGTGGGAGCTCCCTACTCACTGCCGCCATGCCCTCACTTCAGACAGTTGCCACCACCTGCAGGCAGTCACCATGCCCCAGCCTTGGGAGGCATGCAATGTTCATGTCCGCAACTCTTGTGCTTCATTCTAATTAATGTTCAGGATGCATCTTCAGGGTGGCCTTGCCTCCTTGTATGTGGGTTTGGAGTGTGTGGAGCAGGAGTTGGTGGGAGGAGCCATGCTTCTCATTGGCGTACTCAGCAGCTGCCAGTGTAAATATACCCTTGGAGTCTTTATAAAGAGATTATACATGCTTTTTTTAAAGATATGCCTTAATCCAAATTCTAGAAGAAACTCCTCAGCCTGATGAGGGAGAAATGAAGTTCAGACTGAATGGTTGTAGGGGTACCTTCTGGCCAAGGGGACACTAATCTGTGTCTCTTTGTTCAATCCCTTCTTATCTGGGACATAGGAAGTATGGAATTACCTGTATAGCCATTAACAGGCTCATTACTCTTTCATCTCTGTATTGAGATAATGACTATAATACATTTTCATGCTTCAGAGCATTAGCCAATTTCCTTGAGAGATCAGGAAGGAAAAATATCCTTTCTGCAAAATTGAGCAAATCTAAACTCATTTTCTTTCTTTTTGTGGAACAATGGGCAGGTGGGTCCAGGCCCAATTAGGTAGTCACCTGACTGCAGGGGACCACCTGATTGGAGGAGGGCTGGGCAGGCAGAGTATAAGCCCAGGCCCTGGGAGCAGGGCCCTCAGTTGCATCTGGGGAGCCAGAGGAGTAACATACGTCAGGCAGGAGCCTGTGGCTCCTTTAACACCTGGAGGCCAGGGTGGGAACTAGGGGGAGGGAGGAGGTTCCTTTTGGTCCTGAGTAAGACCTGAAACTGCACCCTGCTGGGGTTGCATGTTGTGGTGGGACTGCCTATGGTGGGGCAGCCCCCAGGAGGTGCCACACCTGTGCCTCCCCAGGAAAAAGCAAGGATGGGGCACCAGAAAGCCCCACTGCCTTGTGAGTCACCCCATAGAGGGGAAAGGCTAGGGGCCAAGGTCTACCAGGAGAGACCTGAGGCCTACAGGGCGTAAAATGCAGCCCAAAAAGGGGGTGGAGTGAGCGTGGTCCAGAGGCGGGTTGGGGGAGTGGCCCAGTAAGGGCGAAGGGGTCAAGGTCCACCAAGTGGGGCCTGAGGCCTGGGTGAGCCAGAGGCTGAGAATGGCCCAGTAAGGGGCTGGGGGAGTAGTGGATTTGGATGCCAACTGCGAGGCATGGGACATGGTATAGGGCCAGTTTGGAGCTGTGTGATTGGCCCAGTACACAAGGGCTGCAAATGGGGCAGCTGCTCCCATTATAGCTATTCATTTTACATCAAAGGTGTGGCAGAAAAGAGGAGGGCGGACTGCCCTAAACAGGAGGGGCATTGATTTCTTTGGGTGCCGGGAAACATTTGCCACTCCCCTCCCCGGTTACAAGTCTGTTGCCTTTTTGCACTACATTAGCAGTCAGAGCATACTGGTAAACTTAACTCAGAATACCCTCTTCCATAAGCATAAATGTAATTTTACACTGACGTCAGTAAGGGCCCTCAGTGACTTGGGCTTTGGATATGGGATTTAGAAAATGGGGGTGCAGATGTCATAGCAATTCTTCACATAAAACACAACAGATATTTTTCTCATGAAACTAGATGCTTTACTAATATGCTAGATGCCTAACGCTATGGTCAATGGTTTAAGATCAAAGCAAAAACATCAAATATAACTATTGGAATATCCATTAAATTATTTCCTAGATTTTTTTATATATATATATATAATTTATTTTAAATAAATTATATATATATAATTTATTATATATATATATAGTTTGAAAAATAAAGCACAACAAACTAAGAATAAAACAGTCAAAAGATATTATATCATTAGTCCTGGAGTCATTATAGTTAAATGTACATCTTGTATTCAAATTCATAAAACAAAATCTAACCTTCTTGAGCAACTTGGCCATGCCTCTAATACTTCACTGTCAGCCATTTATCCACTTCAGTTAATGTTTTTAGCTAGAGCTAAAAATAATCTTCAGAGCTGTGAAATAGAAGGAAACATTACCAGGAATGGCTAGCAGACAGCAAAATCGAACAAAAAAGGATAGTTTGTACAGGGGCATTTCAAGACCATTAAAAAGGATAGAGGCAGGGTCAGATCCAGAGCTTGTCTGGTACACTTGCACTCCCCTTTGATTCCTGATCCACCCAAATTTTAAAACCAACTGCCTAGAAGTGACAGCAGCATTTCAAGTCAGGCAGGCTGAAGGTGTCAACTGACTTCATGGCTACCCAATCCCTTCTAAATTCAGTTCCACAGGTGTTAACAACCCTCTTGTCATTAATGGTCTTGGTGTTCCACCAGTCAAGCTACCCTTTGTTTTGTAGTTCTCTTTCACAGCCCTGAAGACTGTTTTAATTCATTCTAATGAAGTTATATTTGTTGCTGCTTAATCTTAAATTGAATAATCCAGCCCTAGGCCCCTAGCATATAAGTAAAGATTTTGGTTTATTTTTAACTGGAAAAAAATGTGGTGTTTTGTATGTAGTGATGCACCTCACCGTTTGCACCTCCCATTTCAAAATTCTAGATCTGCCCACATGCACAGGGCTGTTAACACCTGCTGAGTGGAGACAGATTGGGAATCAAGGAAATGAGAATGAACCCTGCATTCAATTGACTTTCTCAACGTCCGGACCAAATTTTGAATGTATGCTGGTAACACAAGAGTTAAGTTTGATCATGCCCAGACAAGCAGACAAGGCCTATGGAAAATTCTACAGCCTGCCCAGCATGTGCCCCCTGTGCGACCCTTGCCTTGTCAGTCACAACTGACCTAGTTTTGTAACGATGCACATGCTCAGTTCTGCTCAACAGATGAAGTAATCTGACCAGACGCACACTCAGTCTACAGACTGCATGACGTAATCGGACTAGAAATTTCTTTAGAGAAGACAACCTGATTGGCTACCCAGTTGTCATAAAAGACTTGGGGGCCCCTCCCAAGGGGTTTTTTTTAGAGAAAGAGAGAGTGAGTGAGAGTTTTTGGGTTCTGACAGTGGTGCTGACAGAAAAAGATTCGTCCTGAGAGCAGAGGCTGCGGCTGCAGGGACTGCTCTTCAGGAGGGCTTTAAGCCCACTGGTCTCTTGTCTGAACCTGAGAGCAGAGGCTGCTATCGCAGGGACTGTTCCTCAGGAGGGAGACCACGCTCGACCTGCGAACAGATACTGCCTTGGCAGAGACTGTCTCGCAGGGAAGAGACCCTGACCCGACCTGAGAGCAGAGGCTGCGGCTGCAGGGACTGCTCCTCAGGAGGGCTTTAGGCCCACTGGCCTCCTCACGGCTGCGGTTTTGTGACTTATTCGATTTCGTCCTCGATCTGATTTCCCGGCTACCAAACTGATTTCTGGCATCGACCGACCACGATCCTGATTGACCCGCGCTGCTTCTCATCCACCGACTACAACATCGCTACACCCCTCGGCATCGTTCTCAATCAACTTCGGCATCACCACTGACCATCCGTTTTCGTCCACTTTGGACTGGCATCACATCGTTTTTCGCGTTACAGTTCCATTGTTCGTTCTCCCATTCATGAGCTGTTGACCAGCCCTGGGACTATCGAGTTGGGCAGCTGCACCTAGCTCCGGCTAGAAAGCAAGGGCTCAGCTCGAGAACCCCGTGGGCCAACAGACCCCTTTGTTGTTCATTATCTAACTGTAACCGAAGCAAGCTTCTCTGCCTACGGTCCAGAAGCGTAAGTAAAATAAAATCCATCTTTTGAAACTGAAGCACGAGTCCGCGTACCACTCAGACTCCTTGCCGCTAATCCCGCCTGTTTTGTACCAAACCGCTCGGCCCACCGTGACCTTGGGGCCCTGTCACAGGGGCACTGAGGTGCCCTGTGACTTAAAGGATAAGAGGAGAGTTGTCAAGCAGCAGAGCAGCACAGCTGCCGGTTGCTGGGGCAACCAGCCGGTCAGGTGACCGGAAGGGGGCAGGGCCGGGACGTTTATAACAGCTCAGGTTGGAGCCTGTGAGCAGTTCCCCTCCAGCCACTGCATGAGCAGGAGCTCTGCGGCGGAGAGCTGAGCAGCAGAGGCTACGGTGGCAGTTTGACCGCTGTGATGATGCGAGGGGAGAGAGAGAGCCCTGAGAAAGGTATCGGTGAGAACCAGCGCGGCGTGTGGTTTGTGTTATAAGCTGGTGGGCTTTTGCTTGTGTTGTAGCCGCTTGGCTTATGGTTTTGTTATGATTACACCGGAGGACTGGGTGAGGCTGTAGGGGTGAGAGGAGGCCTCACGGGGGCTCCCCAGCCGCTTGGGGGTTCCTGGTGCTCAGCGGGGCACAGCGAGTGGTGCCGGTGGGGCACAACAGTTTGCGCCGGAGAGGCGTGGCAAAGGCCCCAGAGGGGGCAACGGGCGCGAGAGGCGTGACAGAGGCCCTAGGCGGGGCACGTACTTGATCAAGCCACCCCAAGGCAGGCGGCAAGTTTCATTGACAGGCACCCAAGACAGGTGTGAGCTAAAGGGTTGTCTGGAAGGTCCCTGTACCAGCAGGGGAGCCCTAGGAACCAGAGGGGCCAGGTAAGGCTCCGGCTGCCTGAGCCGTACAGGACACACTTAGTTGGACAACCATCATTGGCAGGGGTCAGCAGGGGCCAGGTAAGGCTCCAGCTGCCTGAGCCCGATTGGATGGTCACCAGGGACAGGACTCAGACGGGGCCAGGTAGGGCTTAAGCCGCCAGAGCCCAGTCAATATAGAGGATTAATCCAGTCAAGGGGGGCCACGCCCAGAAGGGGCGCCGGCGAAGGGGCGCTGATTGCGGGTCAGGCCCAGGGGCGCCGGCGAAGGGGCGCTGATTGCGGGTCAGGCCCAGGGGCGCTGATTGCGGGTCAGGCCCAGGGGCGCCGGCGAAGGGGCGCTGATTGCGAGTCAGGCCCAGGGGCGCCGGCGAAAGGGCGCTGGTTGTAGGCCAGCCCAGGGGGCGCCAGTAGGGCGCAGGACCAGACAACGTCCAGGAAGAGCTGCAAGGCTTGGGGCGTGCTATAAGGGGAGGTCAGAGGCACGCACTGCCCATAAGGCTGGGGTGAGAGCACCCCATTTGCAATGGAGGCAATACCAGCGCGATGTCATAGGTGCAAGTAGGCAGCCTCCCATACTGAACCTAAGATCAAAGACGTGGTGGGCGAGTCGAGGGTGCTGGATTGCCTAAGTGACACGGCAGGGGGGCGCTAGCGAGTACACGGCCGCTCGTAGGTTCCTGCTCCGTGACAGGCCCTATTCCCTGACACTCAGCACAGTCTGAATGGAAATGCTACTGCTCTTCCCAGGTAATTGATTTTAAAGTTTGAGTGAAGGAGGAATCAAAAGCAGGGTACACTCCTTGTTTCGATATAAATCCCTGAGTACAGTTGGCAGGCAGCCTTCATTGATATTCACAGAAATTTTTTTGCAATCCCTATCCTCAAATGGTTTTCAAATAATTCATTATCTAAGAGCCTAATTCCATAATAATATAAACAGGACCCCTACACTAGGAGGTTTTGTTTGTAGAAGGATTAGAGTATCAAGCCTGTGTCTGTTTATCAGAAGTACTTTGTGTTTGCATTTACTTTTCTCCTAAAAATATTTGTCTGTGATCAACATCAGGGTCTTTTCTAACTGTGAGAAAACAAAATTCAACTCATACATGCATTCCTGTTGTATCACTATCAAGCCATACTGATATAAGCTATTACAACGTAACTCTTGTATCATCGTGCATCCCTTCATTTTGCAGGCATGAAGGTTTCACATGCGCACTAATGGTTTTTCAGGAGAAATAATTACAGTTGTAAATTTCCACCGTGTATGTGTATAAGGGTACTTTAATGGTTGAAACCTGATTAAATTAACCAATGATCCTTTTAGTGGTTAATGGTTATCATTTCTCCGTTTCTCCATTCAGCATGAATGAGCACCTCAAACTTCCATATTCTGGCTCACTGGCAGTACAAATATTCATTCATTTAGTAGGAAATTGGGTGCTCTGGTTCATTTATATAGATTACTCATATGTAATCTGTTTTTTTCATCCTAGGTTCTCTCAGTGCTTTATGAATACCAGCATAGGCCTTTTTATCATGCCTAAAAATTATGTTTGACATCAGGATATTGCACACTTATTGCTGCATATTTGATGAAAACTGGGCAATTGTAGTGTTATGTGGTTACTAGGACTCGGTCTCATTTGATCCTCAGTCCTTAGGTGAAAACTAAGATAGGCTTCTGCATAACTATGTGCACATTGCTCAGGGTTGCATTTATTTAACTCAACCAAATATTGAGCTGGTCTGAAAGTAACTTCCCTATTTTGTCTTTTTATAATGAAAGGGTTAGATATTTAGAAGCTTCTCCTTTCATGCAAAATGCAAACGGGCTCTAATCCGCTTTCCTGGCTCCACACCACAAATCTGGTTAGAACCTCATTACAGGCTTGGCTATTTACATTACAAAGGATCAACTGCAGATTTATTTGGAACTCTAATGAAAGCATAGCCATTAGCGAACAGCTCTCAGTGTTGCAGCAGCAATAAAAATGTCAACATCCTCTCCTCCCTCCAATGTATCATGCTTGTTCTAATGGGACATGCATTTACATTACAGCAGCAAATTACTGAATCAGTGATCCAACTTCTTGTGATATGTTTCAGGTCATTGCTATATTCAGACAATGTGCTTCTTTTGAAATGCTTTTAATAGTAGGTTCTTAGAAAGGCATTTGTTGTTCTCCCAGACAGCCAAGAGGACACACATCTAATGTTCAGATAAGCAGTTTGACCTAATAATCAGAAAAGACTGATCCATTCAGTAAAATGGAACATGAATACCTGTATGTGTACACAGTACTTATTCACTGATTTGGGTTCTACTGCTTTCTAGACAGATGTATTTATTCTGTATTGCAGTAATACCATTGGCTCTCAGTCATGGATCAGGACTCTACTGTGTTAAGTGCTATATGCATAATAACAAAAGAGATAGTCCCTGTTACAAGAGCTTCTCATAAGGAAGATTTGCAGCATCAGGCCCTTGGTGATTTTTAATCCTAGATACCCATTACCATTTCAGGTTTATTGATGGTAGCTGTTTTAAGTGCCTGTTCTTTCACCAAAGAGAACAAGATGGTTGGTGTCCCAGTCACACAGAGATTGCACCATACAGGGCACAGACAGAAGTTATATTTGTTGCATGATCAGCCCCTTGGAAGCATTCTACAGCCATGGCCTAACAGTAGTGCATGGCTGCAGAGCACTTTAAAAGTCCCCGATCATGCAACAAATCAATCCTTATTATATGAGGGTTCAAATGAAGATGATCCAAAGCAGAGTCGCTTCATTAACTTGTGTCTGATTGGGAGGCTGGGTTGATGCAGGCCAGCCCTGCCCCTGCTAGTATCTGCACAATGGTAGGGGAGGACAACGAATGGGAGGGTTGAGTGGATTGGAGCTCCCCACCCTGAGGAGTCTCCAATCCATCCACCCCCCACTTCAGCACAGGCCTGGCAGAGCCCAGCCCAAGCTGCCTCCTCTGCCTCCCCTACCCCCCATCCCATCGTGGGGAGGGAGGGAGCAGGGCTATGGGGGAGAAGTCCCATGTCTGCAGCTTCTCGGCTGGATTGGCTCCAAACTGGAGCTCAATCCACCATCTTCCCAACTCAACACTGAACATCTGTTGAGTTGGGAGGGTCGGTTTACCTCATGGTACTTTCTGTGAAGCACCATGAGTTAAACCAGGGAGCTGCATGTCTGTTAATGTCCACAGTGTACAACAGATACACTTGGGTAATATGTGCATTAAACTGTGCACAGCCACCCAATGAATCTAAATAGATGCAGTAGATGAACACAATAGGAATTGGTTCCATTAAAATTTGGCTTCTGCAGGTTAGGGAAGTCAGGGAAGAATGGCATAACGTTCTTACAAGTTACAGCGACACGTTATTTGTCAGACCTGTCAAAGAGACACTGACCTGGGATTTTCAATTTGCTTTAGTTAAAAAGAAGCAAACAGCAGGTCTTTTTTACTTTGAGCATTGTATTTTGTATTCTGTTTTCTTACCATTCCTGCCACTAGAATGGAGTCTTTCTGCTATACTGCAGCAGAATCAATTCTCTGTCTCAGTTTTGCCCTGAAGTGAATTTGTTGGAAAATCCAGCCCCTGGGCCTTTTTAGAAAGGACCCAGTCCTGCCTCCTACTCCAAGACGTTTGAGGGTTTCACCAGTGTGAGGAGTTTGGGCCCAGTGTAAATAGGCCACATCTCTATTCCATATACCTCTGGGGAAAGACAGAACCAGAGAGAGCAGAAGTGAAACCAATGGCTCTGAAATTATTTTGGTATATCCACTCTGTGTATATGTATTTGTCTTGTAGATATTTATAGAGTACCACTGCAGGACCTATCATTTGACAGATCCCCTGGCTATTTTACTACTCAAAGGATAATGTGCTGGCCACAAGGGTTGCAGCTGATACTGTGGCTCTGTGGCCTTTAGAAAGAATTTCTTCTCCCTGTGAGATGTTGAGGGCATAAACCTGGTGTTTGGATTATGGGCTGGTTAAAGGATTGGGATAAAAGGTCAGAATTCCTCGATCCAGTTGCATACTAAGCTTTTTACCTCTGCAGCTCCTTATTGTTTGCCTTCCTTTCATGCTGTTATGGGTAGATCTCTCAGAGAATTGGAAATGTATGCCTCCGGTTCTCTAAATCAGCCTTTCATCCTTTTATTTGAGGAGTTAATAACAAATTCTGTTACGCTAGTCACACTTCACACTTACACTTAGTCACATAATCAAGACTTTTTTCAGTCTGTAAACACTTTCCTTTGCCTCCATTTTCATGTAAATGCTTTCAGATGCATAGTAATTTCAAAACCCAGAATCACATAATGAGGGTTTCTTCGTTGCTATTCTGATCTACTATGCAAGGATCCACTGGCTCTTCCAGGCACTGCACTGTGTTTGTCTCCATGCTAAGGCACCTGCGACCTTGTGGGAAGGTTTCTTCCCAATCTTTAGGTCTCAGTCAAGGTATTAGATCCAGACTTGCCCCCAAATTAATTTCAGGTTTCCCAACTGACATAACTTTTCCATTCTCTTTATGCTGAGAATGAATCTCATCACTCCCAGTGGATAACTGGTGCCCTCTGGAGCTTTTGGAGAGCAGGGTGGTGAGAGTTTTGTTCAAGTATATCTCTGCTGAAAGTTGGTGTCTATGAGTAAGGAAATCTCTAAATGCCAAAGTTTAGTTAATGCTGTGTCCTCTGCAGTTCTTCTTCTGGATGTAGATTTGTGTTCCCAAACCTGAAACACTAAGAAAAGCATGACGGGTCACCAAGCCTAATTTTTAGGGCACAACAGTTACCTGAGGCAAATTCTGACCTTAATATGGAAATGAATGTGTTTTCCTTGTAACAGAAGCTTTAGCATTATCATTAGCATTGAATAGAATTTGTACGAGGAAGGGGGAAAACATTTTAGGGTTAGATTCACAGTATCCAGAATTGCAGCACCAAGGTCCAAGGTACTCTGCTGCTGCAAATAATTCACAACCTTGAGTTGTTTTCCATTTAAAATGGAAAATATAGTCCAAATGCTGCTATAATTTGTACCAGTGTAAGTCAATAAGAATTCATAGGTGTAACTGAAGGGGAAGAATTGTTCTCCATGCCTACATAAGCATGGAAAAGATGAAATATTACTAGACAGTTGTTAATAATCAAATAAGTATATTAACGAACTAAGAGGCACAGGGGGTGGGTGTGTGGGGTGGGGGGGAGTGGGGCATGGAACTCTGCCAGCCTGCAAGGGAAAAGCCATTGTTTCCACATTTTTCTCTTTTAAAGGAGAATCCATTTCTAACATTTGTTCGCATCCTTGCAACCCACTTTTGGGTCACAACCCACGGGTTGAGAAACTCTGATCTAGACCATCTCTGGTGTCGGTGGCTCTTTCCAGCTTCCATCTGCCACCACCACAGACCCCCCCAAGAGTCGGAGTATAATTCGAACCCTGTCTAAGGACATAGGGAACAATTGATTATTGTCCTCTTTTAACAACATTTTATATACTGGAACTCTGTTCTTATCTCTCTATTAGTTTTCTCTTTCTAAACTAACTAAACCCAGTCCTTCAACCTTTCATTGCTAACCATGTTTTCTAAAACTCTTAATTATTGTTGCTGTCTTCTGGACTCCCTTCAGTTTGTCTACAATTTGCTTAAAAGTGTTCCCCTAAACTGAAAGGAAGTGGAGAAAGTGGTTCAGTGGAGTCTTCACCAATGCCAGCAAAGCAGAATAATTTCTGATTATATTTTGTATATAGCACCCCTGCTAATATATCCAAAGATGAGTCACTGACCTTTGCAATCCCATCATCCTGTTGATTCAAGTTTAGTTTGTGGTCCACTTGTACCACATCATCCCTTTCTTCTGTATCGCCACCTAGCCCGTTACTCTCATTTCACATGTGTACATTTGGTCTCTCATAAATTTTAACCTTTATTGAATTTGTCCTACTGATTTCAGACCATCTCTCCAGATAATCAAGATCAGTTTCAATTTTAATCCTGGCCATAGTGTTTATTTTTATTCTTTATGTGCTAATAAATGGATTATGTAATAATTATTTATAGTATCTTTCCAGGATTCAAAATTAGTTTAATTGGTCTATTTCCCAGGCCCCTTTCCCCTTTTTTAAAGAGAGAGGCACTACGTTTTCCTCCTGTCCTGTGAAATTGAAGAAATTAAAGAATATTGAGAAAGTAAAGAAATGCTCTGAAATCCACTGAAATGTTTCATAAAGGTAAATTCTAAGTGAGGCACTAAGAAAGGAGAAATCAAATGCAAAATAATAGTATGGAAGAATTAAGGATATCTTGAAAATCATTAAGCTCAGTGTTTTGGTAATGTTGGAGTGATATTGTAGCTGTGATGGTCATAACATAAGTGAGAGGCAAGACGTGTTATGGGTGATATGTTTAATTGGACCAACTGCATGTTTGGGATAGACTTAGAAAAGTTTTTCAGTGTAGTGCATTCTTCTTCAGATCTCAAGAAAAGCAAGCACATCGGCATCACAAAGATGTGACAATAGTAAGACCTGAAAAATTAGATCCACGATGCCTACATTTACAAACCAAATTTTAATTTGATAAACTACTTAAAGCTAAGGCCTTGCAGGTCAGATTTCCTCTTGGAATGTAGTTCCATGGCTGAATTATAGATTTCCCACCAATTCCATTACTATATTCAGGATGTTTCCCTTATGCCAGACATCTATGAGGTGATTCCTAGGAGTTCTCTGGATCTGCTTGCTGCTGTTATTCTGTAAAATATTGAAAGCTACATATTGTTTATTTGATAGTCAGTGACTTTTGATAAAATAATACATCCACGTGTTAGTTGAAACTGCTAATTCACCCCATTTGTCAAACTATGAGGCTACAGACCTTGCAAAAACTCTGATTTCTTTTCCCCCATGAATTCTGAAATGTATCTACTTGTTTATGTATAGATCTACTATAATAAATCAACTCAAGACATTGTTGCGAAAAACTAGAATTTGTTATATATTCCGGATTACAAGATCCAAGATAATTTGTTCCATTAGAAATAGTTGCACAGCTAATGATTAATTTATATCCTAACAATGAGATGTGCTTTTTAGGAAAAGGTGTAAAATAGCAATACCAAGTCCAGCTGTGCAAAAGCACAACAATGAAAACAGGATGCTAACATGCAAGCAATATAATAAAACGGTGTGTAGCCCAAAGTGTAATGGATGAATCAAAAAAGGGTGGGACAAGGAAGAAGAGACAGAAGTTTTTTGTCCTTAAACCAGATGATTTATACACATTGATATTGCTACATGTTGACCAGAAGATGGCAGCAAAACTACAAGGATAAGTATTCTCCTACCTTCACTGAATTCTGCAGCCAGCTCACACTGAGTTTAGCAATGCAGGATTTGCCATAAATTACCTTAGACCAGAGAATTGCATTACAATTCTATTTTGTATGAAATAGAATTCTAGAAGCATCCTCTATATGTCCTTTGTTTAAATGAAGCAATGTTTTGTTTGTGGCTGACCTGATATTTCCCTTTTAAAAGGCATGATGGACTATCATTAAAATCCAGAAAAGGGAGGTGAAGAATTTTCCTGAAGAATTTGGAAAACAGGCAATGCTAATTTTCTTGCACCAATGAATATCAACCCATTTCAGTTACTCTACTATATATAAGGGTAGATAGCATCCATAGCATTTTAGTATTGATACGAACAAATGTGGAGTATGGAAGATTGAAATAAAAGCATATTTTATGTTCCAGACTTTGGTCAATGTGTGCGTGTATATTTATTATATATTATCCCATAACACTGGGTTGATACCTACCAAAACCCATTGGACCTGAAATTTAGTACCCAGCACAGCAGTGTCAATGAGGAGTAATTATATTCAAGTTAGAAAGTGAAAACCTGAGCTTGTTTAAGTTAATGAGCATCTTGCTGCTGCCCTCAGTGAAGATGAGATGTAACCCAATAGATATAAAATTGGAGTAAGCAGAGGCAAAATCAGACCCATGGATCAGAGAATGCCTTTGGCATCCTGTGAAATCTAATGTGCATAGGTACAACACAGCAGTTAAACTCTGGGAGGAGGGCACTGGGGCACTGGGAGGTGTAAACTTATCAGTGAACTGCATACAAGGAGAAGATTAAGACAATCAGAAAGCATTGAGGCGGGGAACCCCAGGGGGAAGATTGAACAGGCATTTAGAATACGTTCATATTTGATTAAATATTTCCTTACCTTCTTCAACCGCGTGCTGATTTTAATTCCACAGATATACTCTTTTTACCTTTACAGCATAGGAAAGATTTTCTTGGAAACTGGAGAGCGAGGTAGTTAGCTATGTTAGTCTGATATTAGGCAGAAGGCACCTTACAGACTAACTCATCCAGAGAGGTATGTGTTTTTGTAGTATCTGATGAGTTGGGCTATAGCCTATGGAAGTGCATGCTATCTTTTTTGAACAAGAGAGTCTTTAAAGTGCCACCCTGTCCTTCCTTCTGCCTAGTAACTGTTGGAAGGTTTTATCAGTGAAATTATTCCATATGATTGTATAAGACACTAATAATAATTATATCTGAAATATATAACTTTTAAGCATAGTTCAGTCCTAGGAACAAAGTGTCCTCCAAGAAAGTGCAGGGAGTCAGGCTTTTGGTTGCTGAATAGCTTAAAGAGTTAGTTCAGATTTGGCTTGCTCATGTGTTGCACTGTGGATGTTCAATCATAACTTGCACACAAGCATCTCTGAATATTACTGCCTTGCTCTCTCTCATAGTCTAATGCCATAGTCTAATGATGGCAGAGGCCGGTCACATGTTGTAATCTTACTCTTCATTTCTGCTGTTTCTAATATGACTTATTCTCGAATATACCTTATGTTTATTCCTTTGCAGGCCCCAGCACCAATTCCTCAGGTGACATGAGGAAGGCAGCAGTTAAGTTGTATTGCCTGCATTTAAAGGCCAAATGCAGGAGCAGAAGGCAATACAAAACAACAACAGAAAGGATTAACCCATTTTTGTCCAAGGTGGTTTCTGTTGAAAGGCTGAAAGGCAAAATAAATATAACCTTTCTCTATCTATCCATCTGGGCTGGACGTTCAATGACAAGTTTGTCGCTGAAACCAGACACATTCTGCTATATCCTTCACCCTCAAAACAGAAAATTAAGCTCTCCCAGACTAATTACTGGCAGTCAAAAATCCCAAGGCTGAATTGGTTAAATCTTTACAGGTTAGTCTAAACTGAGTAGACTGAGCCGATAAGCAAGTGAACAGACCTTCACTTTTGATTCCAGAAATGCAGACACATGCTTGCAGTGGCTCAGGCCAGAAGCTGGGGGGCACTATAGCACACTCCCTGCTTGGCCAGAGCAGACAACTTGAGCCAAGGCTAGCCTGCCCACCCTGAGAAGAGGGGTTTGTGGAGGAAGTACAAAGGATCCTGTGATGCTGGGCGACTATGAGTTAACTTGAATCTGAAGGGGATCTGGGACAGAAGTTCAATACACCAATATAAATTAAATCAGTTAAGTCTGATACTATATCCATCCAGGTTTATCTTAAACCAGTTTTGGCCATTTTGAAAGTAGTCTATATGCACTAAACTTCTATTGTGTTACAGATTTGAGTCGGTTTCTGATCACTTATACTGGTTGATATGTAACTTCAGTCTTGAGCCCCAGTGTTTAAAATTTAAGCTCCACTCTTCTCACCCAGGAGAAGCTGGAAATGTGAAATGAGGAAACAAAGATATCTGAAATGATGCACAGATAATTTCTATGCAACAAACCACATTTACTGTGATGTCAGTGCCATGATTCAACATATCAGTAATGGAAATAAATCAACACCCTGTCTGCATGAGCTGAACTAGTTCAACTTTGGTCTAAACCAGGGTATAGCCCTAGTAATTAGATGTGGAGTGTATTGATGCCATATTGCTCAGTGGGAACTTCTTCACTAAGAGGGTCATTAGAGAATTGTCCTTGTGCTACCTTTGTACAGCCAACATGGAAATGTTCAGCTGCTGGTTCCATTTTATGTGTGTTTCATGCAGGCAGAAAGATCCCAAGGGAGGGTTATATTGCAGGCCAACATTGTTTGTGGGGGGTCATGGTTTTCCTATCATGAGAAAAAAACTTCTATTCATATAACTTTGGTGAGGAAAAGCAGGATCTGTGCACTCCTCCTCCTTCAAAGTTATCTTTATATACCATAATGTTAAAATTCAAGCATTTTTATATCCTATTCTCTTCACTCAATTCCTTTTTTGCCTCATTGTACAAGGGTGGATGTCCCCTAACACTGACATTTCCATGTTCAATCAGAGACAGATACCAAAGTCTACATTGCTTTATACCTCATACTGCTGCTGTAGGATAGATACGATAAATCCAGAGTGGTATGGTAAAGTCAGAGTAATGCCAGATACCTTAATGTGCTGTTAGTCAGAAGTGGGGCAAGACAGAATTCTTAGAATCAGGCTCTGGGCTATGAGAGGGCTGGTGGACCATGGAGCTCTGATGTTGGTGAGTAGGTAGGTTGATGTTGGGAGTAAGCTCATAGCAGGGAAATAGCATTGGTAGCCCTGTAAGAGCAGTGAGAGTCAGGAGTGCCATGACCATCCAACAAGAGGGAGTGGACCTTTGGTTTGCTGAAGAGATTTTTAACTAGACTGGATCAGTCTTACCAATTTTGAATCCACCACACCTCTCACTTATACAAACATCACACCTGTATCATTCTACTCTACTTCAATCTCATCTTCCTTACATCAGCTTTACACAAATTTCAAAAGAATTATGCAGACTTGATAGTGATATAAAGAAGGTAAAATGGGCCTTGATCTTTAAATACTATAGATTTTATTTTTTTGCCTGAACAAACTATTTTGTATCCTAATTGGAGATGTCTGAACCTGATCTCAAAGGGATAAGGATGTGAATTGAGTCATGGATGGGGTAATCTTTCCTCTTGCTGCACACGGTGACCTTCCTGTAACACGGACATTTCTTTGAAATGTCAATGACCATCTGACTCTGAGTATGTCAACACTACAGCGTATATTCTCATCTGAGAGAGCTGGAACGAAGCAAGCCTGCCTCTGGTGGTTCACATTGCATTATGAACCTTGCACGCTACTCCCTACAGATTCTTGTCCCTGCTCACTGGTAATAGGGCTGTTAGAGGTATATCCTAGGTTTCCTAAAACAATACAGAGTGGAAACCTTTAAGGAATTGGCCTGTCTTTCTTTCAGGCCCCTAAAACGGAAGTAATTTTAGATTCTTTTAGGTCTACAAGATTCTTACTGCTATTCATTTATACTAGCTGATGAGCTCATCCTAACTGTGGGCCAACTGTTTATGCTTTTTGTTATTTACAGAAGATGTGGATGGCCTCTTGGGCCTGTCTGAAATCTGAGAGGATGTTGAAGTCTGAGGATAATGCTCTGAGACATTAGGCATGCCATAAATGCTATGCAATCTCTTAATATGTACAAATACTTCTGGAGCAGGAGCATGGTATGTGGTTACAAAACTGGAGGACTGTACTCAAAACTGAGGTGGCTCCAACCAATCTTATATTCCTAACATGGCAGATGCTCCTTATGAGGCATACTTGTTGTTTCCTGTCCTATGCTTCTGTATCTCTAGGCCCACTTTGCTCCAAACAGGGCCCAAAGAATTCTCCCAGGATATCTTGTAGAATTGCTTACTTAGCAGGAGGTTCTTGGTTAACCGCGGATTAATCTACATTGACTATGGCCTGCTCCTGGGATCCCTCCTCAGGAACATCTGAACATCCTAGGCTAGGGACAGACATTACATACAAACTGGTTTAAGTGATCAGAAACTGGCTTAAACCTGTAATGTGGGTAGGAAACATTTTTTGGCCGAAGTGCCAAAAAACCCACAATGTCTACGTTGGAAGGTGCCAGAGTGTGGGCATGCCAGAAAAACAAAATGAGGGCCCTGCTACTATGATGCACTACCTCCTTTGCCAGTGCCTTCTACTTTTCATTCTGCTCCCACTGTAAGAAAGTAGCAGTGATGGTTTTCACTGTCATGCAAACAACTCACTGGGGATAGATAAAGTCATTTTATTGCAAGGAATGCATTACAAGCTGCTGAGTGAGGAAAGGGGAAGACGAATAAATGACTTTTAAATCATCAGCTCTGCCACTTAGTCAGTCTGTGCAGATTACACAATTTGAACACCCAGTGAGTCCTTGGCTCAGTGCTGGGTCCCTGTTGGGGCAAGTCAGGGTAACCTAGAGATACTTGACCAGTGCAAGGCACAATGGGATGTGTGTTCTCTCTGGCCACCTGCTCCCAGCAGTACATTCAGTCACTCTTCAAATTCAATTGAAAGGGTGATGTGTGGACATGCCAGTCCCACTTCTCAGTTCTGGGAGACTAGGGTTACCATACATCTGGGTTTTCCCAGACATGCCCTCTTTTTTGGTTCCCTGTGCTGCATCTGGGTGGGTTTTTAAAATAAGAGCAAATGTCTGGGTTTTCTGATCTCCTGAGCCGGCTGCTTGGGGCTGGGAGCAGTGAGTAAGGCGATTGGCTGTCAGAAGTCATGTGCTCCCTGCATGGGCTCCAGGAAGCCAGGCAGAGTGAGTGAGTGAGACTGTGTGTGTGTGACAGAGAGTGTGAGTGGGCACATGTGCATTGTGGGAGCTGCTTGGGCAGCAGGGCTGGGGGGGGCAAGGGTCTGCAGGTTGGGAGTGAGGGGCACCAGGACTGCGGTGGGGGGGCAGAGGGTGTGGGTCCAGAGTGCAGGACACCAGCAGGGACTGAGGGGCACCAGCAGGGCTGCGGGGCAGGGGGCTGCAGGTCAGGAGTGAGGAGCACTGGGGGGCAAGGGGCTTCGGGTTGGGAGTGAGGGCCACTGGCAGGGCTGGGAGGGGTGCAGGGAATGTGGGTAGGGAGTGAAGGGCACTGCCAGGGCTGGGAGGGGGGCAGCAGGCTGCAGATCAAGAGTGAAGGGCATGGGGGATGGGACGGGTGACTGTGGGTTAGGTGTGCAGGACACCAGCAGCACCAGGGGGCTGCAGGTTGGGAGTGAGGGACACCAGCAAGGGATGGGAGACAGGGTGCTGCTGCTTGGGAGTGAGGGGCACTGGCAGGGCTGGGGGTGTGTGGCTTGTCAGTGAGGGGCAACAGAATGGGCAGGGGCAGGGCAGTGACATGTCACTGCCCCCCCACCATCATATTCCCCCATCCGCCCCCCCCTCCCCTCTCCTGGTGACAGATGTCCTCTTTTTTTGGACCTGGAAATATGGTAACCCTAGGAGACATCATCATGACACAACTTGTCCTGTGGTAAACATAGCATCTGTTTTTAGCCTTGAAAAAGTAGACGACAATTGTCCCAAAGGAAAATTCAGAGATAGACTTCAGAGAAGATCCACTCTGAATTCTAACATGAGGAGAGACAGCAAGGCAGGAAATCCAGATAGCCTGGGTTAAAAATGATGGCAATTCAGCCTAGACAGAAATCACATGGCTGCAGAAGAGAGCTGGTTACTTCAGTAGAAACAAAGCCTTTTCTATAGTAAGCACAATTTATGAGAGTAAATGACAAAAAGAGACACTTAGCTTGTAGGAAAGTGTGAGTGTAAACATTCTGGTGATGTCCTGAAACCAAATAAGCAAGATAGATGCTAGTCTAGAGCCAGGGAAGATGAAGAATCCAATGAGATATTTCATCCTGGTTTTGGTTTTCCAAATGACGGTCTACATTGATTTAGCTGATGGAAAAACAGAAATTACTACCCTCCCCCACCCCCCAATATGCAAATCTTGATATAAAAGATGTATGTAAACATTTTATAAAAAGTAGCTTTAAAAAAATACGTCTTAATATAAACTCCATTTAATATAAAAGTGGAGCTTATAGGTTGGTGTTCTGTCAGCATGGTGATGCCTCAGTCTCTATTGTAAATCTCTTCAGGGTATCACAGGCATAGGAATCAAACAAAATATTTAGTTTGTAACAGTGCCAAATTCCACACAATGGAGTTTATTTAAGAAAAAATTAACAGCAAGGAATGCATTGTTATCTTGTGCATATCTCTCATTAAGGATTATTGAGCCCTCCTTAATTAAGACATTGAAATCCTGGGTTGCATGCATCATGTAAACATGTCTTGTTTTGTACTGACAGATCGTAGCTAAAGCACAATCTACTATGTGGCTTTGATGCTCTCACTGAAATATTAACATGCAGTATTCAGACCAAGTGTAGGATGCAAGCAGTAATGATACACGCTATCCTACACCAACCTACATTAGCCCTGTCCAAGCCTCTGTGCACATTTAAAAAATTGGCCCATTTTCAAGCATGCTGAGAAAATTTATCTTTTTAACATACACAACTAACTCGAGTGGACTGAATTAATATGGGTCCCATTCACATAAGCAGTGCAGGATACTGGTCTAAGATCTGTTGTGGAAATTGTTTTATATCCTGATGACAATCCATCATAGAAAAGGGATAGGAACTTAAAATAGAAAGCAATATTCTGAATGCTCTGGTACAGGATGGGTGACACATTATTTAGCTGCATTTGTTAGTTGGTGTTGCAAGCAATTTTGTACACAATGTTATCTATATTTTTTCAATACTTTCTAGAATAATCTGGGTTGTCAGATCAGAAATATAAATCTCAAGAGAACAGTAAGCCTATCCAAATCTTTCAGAGTGTTGAGGAATACTAATACTTACTGAATGGTGAGTCTCTGAAAGCCATGTGTAAGAAACTTCACAGAACAGCAGTGCCCAACCTTCTGGCCCAACAGGCCAAAGGAGTGGAACAGGATCAGTCTTTGGGCCAGATACTGCATGAGATTGGCTCATGGGTTTGGTCCTTGGGCCCAATCCTATGCTCCTGGATTTGCCTGCATTTTAGCCTGATTCTGTGCTGGCCCAATCCAGCTGTGTGCCTGGATATGGCTGTGCACTGGCATGACCTGGGACACAGTGCCATATTATCTAATCTGTGGGTCTCCCCAAGGCTAGGGACAAACATTCAAAAAGCTGGAGCCTGAATTGATTCAATCTTTGCAGGTTAGTTTAACCTGGCTAGGCTGAATTAGTTTGTAACCATACAGACATCCCAGAAAGGCAGGCACATGCCTGCAGTGGCTCAGGCCAAAAGCCGGGGGGAGGGGCAGGGGTGGCAGTAGAGTAGCCCCCACTTCCTTTCTTCAATGCTGAGCTGAGGGGGGTGTGGCCAGGTCCAGGCAGGATGCTGATTAGGGAGGGGTTCCCCCCTCCTGACCAATCCAGCAGGGACTTGATAACACAAGGTTTATCGCCCCATTAAGAGAACAGCAGAGGGACATTACCAGCTGATTCTGCCTTTGTACCATTTGCCACAGCATGGACCATAACCAGCATGTAGTCTGCTAGCTAATGCTGAGAGGTGTCTGTGTAAGGCAGAGGAGATGGGGAATACCTGCTTAGCAGGGAGTGGGGAGGGGAGGGGGAGAGCAGGGGGAAGCCGGGCAGACACCTGCAGTCTCTGCTGAGGTCCAGCCAGGGAACACAGGGGAGGGACCAGTCCTGCTGTGGAGCAGAGAGCCCTGCCCAGTCCAGAGAGCATGCCACGATGCTGGGGGAGTGTGGTTTAACTTAAACCAGCAAGGAGTCTAGGACAGATGTGGCTGAGACACTACCCACGCCCTCACCTGAATAATGGGATCCTGGGGTACCCGGTAGCTAGTGGCCCTGCTCAGCTCCCTGTGCAGCTGCTGCAGGGTTCCTGAGCGGAGAGCCTCCCTTTACAATCAAACAACCTTGCAGACCATTATAAGACTATTTACAAGATTTACTTATTTACAAGGTAACATATAACCAATACAGTAAAACAAATGTTCCACCGCATGACCTGGTAATAGTGGCTTAAGGGTTAATGCTTCTTGAATATACTTTACACCAGGGGAAGGTATGCAAATTACCCATAATAAATAATGAACCAATACATAAATACATTAATACTCCAACTAATAAACCATCAAGAACTTATTTACACAATTTATAACTCATCCAGTATGTACTGAGGACCCTGTGTGCACTGCCCCTGGCAAGGTCTCAGGGAGCAGGAGTGTCTGTGCCCCTGCACAGGCTCTGTGGGTGGTCCCTGGTGCTGGCAGGAGCTCCAGGGGTCTTGGTGCAGCCGGTGGTGGCTCCTCCCTTGCAGTCCCTGCAAGAAAGCTTATTCCTGCCCAGACCCCTGCCCTGGCTCAGCAGGGAGTAGTGTCTGGGCTGCAGGTTGCTGAGCATAGCCTCACAGCACCCAGCAAATGCAGCCCCTCCCTGGTTACTTCTCGCTCACAGGGGAAAAACCAGGGCAGTCTCCAGCATCTCCCCCTGGCCCTGCAACCTCCTCCCCTGCTGTGCTTACACAGGGTCTTTTCTGGAGGGAGGGTCTTCCCAAGCTTGGAGTCTTCTCACAGGTAACCCCTCTCTTGTCCTGCCCAACAAGGCTCCCAGGGGAAGTGGGGGAGAGTGGACACAGTACAGCCTCTTCCCTGCTGCTGCTACTTCTGCAGGGCTCTGCTGGGGGCTCTCGGAGGGGTGGCCGTGGGGAGAGCCTTTCCCTGGTCTCTAGCCTGTCTCTCACCTCCCTCTCTTTCTCCTTTGTTCTCTCTCCAGGAAAACTGTTTCCCTCTTTTAACCAAGCCTCTC
The DNA here is from genome assembly GCF_052110815.1 of Crocodylus siamensis. Classification (NCBI taxonomy): domain Eukaryota; kingdom Metazoa; phylum Chordata; order Crocodylia; family Crocodylidae; genus Crocodylus; species Crocodylus siamensis. Next base: position 211,537,020 of record NC_143397.1, read on the forward strand.
AGCCAATCCCAGGCCAGGGCTCTCCCCCCGGGTTTGCTAAGGTCTCTCGCATTCAAACCCTGCTGGGGTTACATCAACCTTCCCACTTCCAAGAGGGCTACCTCCAAACTAGCTTCACTTGCCCTAAGGGCAAACGGTGTCTCTTCGCACTCTGTCCCTCTGCAGGGCAGCCCTTCCTATTCCTTTGAGTGGGACCATTTCTAATGCTGCTACAAAATTATATGATAAAAAAAGACTTTTTCTTAATATTCAATAAATGAACTATTACAATCCTCGAATTATTTTAGCTGCAGGAGATTTTTACCCAAGCAGGCAGGAAGTGGTTCTTGTCTTTACAGCTTCCACAGAGCGTGGGTCCTTCACTTGTGAGTTGGGTGCAGAATGGCTTCTTGATCTTCCCTGAACTGCGCACCTTGCTGGCAGTTCTGTTTTGCATTTTATATAGTTTTAATTGTCTAACTTCAAAGCATCTCTTCTTGATAGTTGGTTACTGGAAGTCTGAACAAAGCAGGCAAGGATGGAATTAACAAAATATAATTGTGTCCTGTCCAGGTGTTTGTTTTGCTTTTGCAAGCTTTTGATGAGTTTGGAATTAAATGGGATGGCGGTTTTGGTTAGTACTGCCTTTTGTCAGTTGTTTTGACACTGGAGCAGAATTTACAATAGCCTAATAAATACTTGTATGTTTAGGAAACTTCAGACATGCATTGGATGCCTGTCTTGAGAGAGATGCCTTGATTAAGGGAAGAAGTTGCAAAGTTCTTGGGGTATATGTGATACATTTTAACAGACTGGTTTTGGTCTAATAAAAAGTAAGTGGAGATAGTGAAGATCAGAGGCCATTGGATACAATAGGTGTGAGTTTCAGGAGAATGCACTGGTTTAGCATAATAAATATTTAAACATTTGTAAAACTTTAGACAGATATTGGATGTTTGCTTTGGGAAATATGTCTTAATCAACGGGGGAATGGGTTAACCAGGATATATTTACAGTCATGGTTTTAGTGCACTTTGGCTCCTCCGTCTCTTACGGGCTTTGCTTTGAAGTGGATATTTTAGTGCTTTTGTTTCCTTTAGTGAACCTTAGCTCAACTGAGAGGTACATGTAGTTTTCTTCCTAGGCCATTTGGCTTTCTAGCTTGCTCTCTGAGTCTTGTTATATAAATGTAATGAGCGTGTCAGGTCTCTGCCAATAATTGTAACCATCACTTTTATTTTTTTAGGCTCGGGTGTGGTAGAAGGTTGAGGACTGTTATCATTATTGTTACCAACTTACGGCATGGGTCTGATACTGGGTACCGCAAGCTCCATTTTCTCTACACCTAATGGGTTGCAGCCATTAGTACAGTCTAATTTTCTTTGTGACAGACTTCTTACCACAACCCAATCTTGGCTTAGCCACTGTCTTGCATTTTTGTGCAAGAGTATTTTAATCTGGTCATATAGCTTTCATGTGTAGGTCTGGCCAAGCTTTCACATATCTAGATAAAAATATGATTTAATAAAGTCTCAGAGAATCTTGGATTGAGAAGAACGTTGAAAACCAGCATCCAGATATTAAAATGGAGCAGTATCCAGATTAGATTTTTTTTAGGATTAGATTACACCAATTCAGAGCAATCTAGGTTCAAAGTTTGTGTTCTAAACTCATCCCAAAAGACGTAAATATATGAAAAACCAGATGCTCAGCCCCTTCTGCTCATTCTGCAACGGACAGTTTTCCAAACTGTGGTGCATAAGTCCTGATTGGAGGATCATAGATAGATTTTGTAGTTGTTCTTCAGAGTTTTAGCTATCAGTTTTAAATTTCACTTTCAGGGGATGTTGTCTCATGTAGAACTTTATGATCCTTTATGCCAAGGATTGAACAAGTCATCAGTTGCTTTCTAGCATCAGTAGGCCTTAAGGATGAAGATACCCTTATCTCCTCCTCAGCATCTGCAGTGAGAAGACTGTGGCCAGTTCTCCAGATTTTATCTTTAGTGTTTTCTAAGATTTCAGGTAGTGACGGGGGGAAAAGAAGTAATGTGTTTAAGGTTTGTGAGCCAAAAGGCAAATGTGAAACTAAACTATTGAAAAGTTCTTCTGCTCCATGACTCAAGTTACTTTTAGTTAAATTTCTAGCCATGACTTTATGAATGTACAGTTTCAGCCAAACCCTATCATCATCTTTATTTCAATAAAGAAAATTTATTTTCAAAAGAGTATCCCATTGTTATAGTTGCAACCCCAATACTGAATTGTCCTGCTAAGATAGGAGAACAGCAGAAAGGAAAGGATAAGTCTAATATCATTTTTCATACTGAATGCAGCACACAGAAACCAGGGCAAAACAGGAAAATAATTCATTCAACAAACTGAAATGTGCATTTTGACAGGTGGATTTGAAGGAAAGGGAATGTAAAGGAAAGCAGGAAATTATATTACATACTTAACTCCACCATTCAGTCATAATGGTTTTTGTTGTCTCTTATCCCCCAGTATTTATACATTGACTTCTAGCTTATAGTCTCCTTTGGATAAGATCTTCTTATCATGGTGTAAACCATGTAACAAAATGCTGACACTAAGCAAATAAGAATATATTGTGTAGGAATAAGACAGTGAATAAATGGCTAGAAAAATGAGGGGGGAAAGAGAGTGAGATTAGATCAGAAAGTGTTTGAAGATTGCTTTATTATTTATTATGATCAATGCCTGCATTGTTCTTTAAAGCCAAGGTGGCTAATCCAATAACTTAACTTTTTAAATTATTTGTTGAGAAGAGGAAGGCTGTCGTGTAACAGGGAACAGGAAGCAAAATCCATCTCACAATTCTTACTAGTAATTATTATTATGCAAGAGGCTACACAGACAAGTTAATAGGTATTCAATAAGAGCAAAGCTTACATTTATTTCCAGGAAGAACAACAAATGCTAAATATAGTCTGCATTATGGTGATTATTTTACCAATTTTATGAAGTTGTAAATAGATGTTTCTGAAATGCTCAGTAGCATTTAGGTATCCTTCCAGCCTAGGCGCCTGAACCGGATTGATTTACAGCTTGTCATCAAAACTAGAGACTGTCTCAAGCATCAAACTTGGCTCCAGAGTTGGGTTCATATTTCCCCAAACTATGGGCTTCAGATCTGGCATTCTGGTTTACAGCCATCTTAAATTGAAGTCCTCAGTATGCATGGTTGATTTCCGTATGGATCTGAGACCAAATTTGGCCATTTGGACTGTGTGTAGCTTTGAGAGACTGAATCAATTGGAACTCCAAGCCCAGAGTAAAACTTAATAAGGAAATGTAGGCAAAGTGAACAAAGTATTTAAAGCCCGGTGATGCAACACCACCAAGGATAGCAGTCTAGTCATCAGTCATCATTATTCAGGGTGTCATTCACTCCTTTCTTCACCCAAAGTTTAACCAGGCTCTGATATCCACGGGAATATCAGAGTAATGTTGTATGGTGCCCACAGGGGTTGTCCCGGCATACCTGACTTTAGGGGCCTCTTCCCACTAGCTTCCCTTGTCTCCTCCGGCTCTCCCTTTTTGTACTCTTGCCTGAATGTCTTATTGGAACAAACAGACAGGGAAGGCTGCCACAAGTGAGGAGACCTTCAGGAGCTGGACACTTGTCTGGCCCAGGACTCTCCTGGGCTTGTGCCACTTTTACTCTATCTGTGTCCTGTAGTTCACAGCCCACTATTCATGGCTGCAAGCTCTGGAGTATACTCTCAGGCTCAAGGACCCATCGCCCCAAATCCCACCACCACCTTTCAGTCTCTGACAGGCTTTGCCCTTCCAGGCTAGAAACCCCATTCAGTGGACTCCGCCTTCCCTACAGGTGCAACGCAGACCACCAGGAACAAAAATCACCACAACCATGGGTGCCTTCTCAGCTTAAAACCAAAATTGGCCCAGCCAGGGTTTGCCTCACCCTGAGACTGTTCTCCAAGCTACAAACAAAGATAGAAAAAGTTCTGGAAATTATCTGGCCCCCAATGCAGAGATTCAGGTCTCTTTCACCCCAGCTGCCACTCTCAGTCCCTTCTTCCAGGCCCTGGAGTACAGTCCCTTTGCCTTTTCATAGGGAACTCCCTTCTCCTGTGTTCCTAAGGCCACACTGTCTCTCAGGCCTGAGGCTTGGGCTTATATAGGATGCTCCGGTCACATGACTCTTCTACTTCCAGCCTTGGGCCATCAGAGACTGCCTGCATCTGGACCTGGCAGCCTTCTTGTTCCAGGCTCCTCCACCTGTTAGTTAGCTCAAGCAGCACAAGAAAGCAGAAATAAAAGAAAACAAATAATACTGGGAAGGTAGAGGGGGAGGGGCTGGATAACAAAAGAAATAGGCACAAAAACACCACAAAGAGAAGAGATGAACCATGAACATTGCATGCCGCCAGAGATGTGGGGGGGCCCAGTGAGCTCCTGCAGGTGGTGGTAGGGATGTCTGCAGTGGGGGCATGGCGGTGAAAAGCAGTGGGCTCCTGCAGGCATGGGGTGGTGGGGGTGAGTGCTATGTGCACCCACTACATGTCAGTAATGAGCTGGCAGACCACAAAGGAGAGTGGGAGCAAGAGGAGGGTGAGAAGGAGCGGGGAGAGGAAGCCCAGGCACTCCAACCCCTTTTCTCCCCATCTAGCAATTTCTCTCCATCTAGTGTTAAGGATCCCACTACATACCTCCCTTTCCCTTTTTGAGGGTTACAGTCTTGTAGGCTCTTCAGGTCTTCCTTCTTGTAGAAAAAAATCCACATTGCTGTGTCGCTTAAGCCTGGTAGCATAAGCCTGCTCATTCAGGTGCAGCTTACGGCTTATGCAACTATAGGATGCTCCTACCCTTTGTCCCTTTGGGACATCACTGCTCCTATAGCTAGATTGGAAACATCCATTTGTACCAGGAATGATTTTGTAAAGTCTGGCAAATGTATCACACGATACGTTTTTCAGTCTCCAAAATGTTTCCTCTGTCTCATCTGACCCCAGCACTCTTTCCTGTCCAGGGCAGGGGGTCGGACTCAGTGATCTAATACAGGGGTGGGCAATTATTTTGGGCCAACGGCCACTTACTGAGTTACGGCAAGCCATCAAGGGCTGCATGACAGGCAGCCCAGGGCAGATTAATATTAATTGTCTAAATATTTTAGGGGCCCCACAGGCCAGATAGAATGGTGAGGAGAGGCTGAGGGGCCTGAACCTGTTCAGCCTCAGCAAAGGCTGAGGGGGATTTGGTGGCTGCCTATAAACTCATCAGGGGAGATCAGAAGCAAATAGGAAGGGCCCTATTCCCCCCAGCACTACCTGGGGTGATGAGGAACAATGGCCAGAAACTGCTGGAGAATAGATTCAAGTTAGAGATTAGGAGGCACTATTTCACTGTTAGGGTAGCTAGGATCTGGAACCAACTTCCTAGGGAAATGGTCCTCGCTCCTACCTTGGGTAAATTCAAAAAGAGGTTGGATGAACACCTGTCTGGGGTCGTGTGATCCCAGCGTGTACTCCAATCAGTGGCGGGGGTTTATACTAGATGACCTATTCAGGTCCCTTCTGACCCCTAACTACTATGAAACTATGGCCTGGTGGGCCACATCTGTCCCCTGGGCCGCATTTTGCCCACCCCTGATCTAATAGGTCCCTTCCAACCCTAAAATCTATTAAATCTATTCAATCAACTGTCCACCGAACTTCGTTCAGGGCTGCAGCTCTAGTTAACTCAAACAGAGGTGCCATTAGCTCTGAAACCATGGGCACCAAACTTCGTTAATAGTTGGCTAACCCTAGGAATGCCTCTATTTACCTTAAATCCTGTACTTTGTCCATCAGGGGTTTAATCTGCCCCACTGCACCCCACCCATGAGAAACCCTAAATAAGGTGTTTCCCGATGACCAGAAGCACATTTTTGGATTGCTGTTAGGCCTGCCATTTGCAGCTCCTCCAGGAGGCCACAAAGGCTTTTAGGTGTTCTTCCCAATCTCTAGAATAAATTATCACATCATCAATCTATTCCACAGCATAACCATGGTGCAGGGCTAGCACATGATCCATGAGTCACTGAAAAGTGGCTGCAGCCCCATTAAATCTGAAAGGCATGCACAGGAACTCATAGAGACCTCAAAGGGAGGCAAAGACCATTTTGTCTGGATGCTGCTCCAAGGGAATCTGCCAACATCCCTTGGAAAGGTTATGGTAGAGATAAAATGGGCTCCTGCAATCTTCTCAATTAAGTCCTCTACTCTGGGCATAGGGTAGGCATCAAATTTAACCATCTCATTTACCTTTCGGAATTACCTTTTGGGCCACTTTAGGAATTCTGTTCCATGCCATAGGCACTGGAGCTTTCATATCGCTCTGATGTTATAGCTTGTCATTTGCCTAGTGCTAATTAAGCAGAGGTGTTGGGATCTGGGACTGGTTAGGCCATGCTAGGGATTGCATTTGTATTTCTGCAGGTAGTGCTAACCTTGAAAGACATGTGTTTACTCCTGTGTGGTGAAACAGCAATGAAATACTTATTTGCAAAGACTAAGGAGAATCCTGCTAGCTATGCACTGCTGATATTCACAAGGATGGTGCCTCCAGAGGTACTGTGTGAGTGGAAGGATTTAGTAACCTATCTGGGAACTTGGACAAGGTGGCCCACTAAAGCATTTTCTGCATGTGTCCATTTTATCTCCCAAGTAGACATGCTGAAATTTGCTGTTATGAATTTTATAAGGTGTGCTAACATTTCTACCTCCTAATTCAGAGTTAGTTTTAGTTATTTTGAATTGTTTTTTACCATTTTGCAAGTCATGGCTCTGTCACAGCTATTTGAGCAAGTTAGAATTACTTTGAGAAAAATGTTTACAGGGCTAGAAGAATACTGCAAATTGCTCTGCTGGACTGGCAGACTCTAACAATGCTATACTGACTTCCCACTGCAAGCCTCCCTGGAGTATCTTTCTTTAATAAACAGAAAACCACAAAAAGTAAAAATTCTTTAGGTTGCTTTTTAAATTTTGCTGCAGCTGGAGCCTAGGCAGTGGGGGAGGGAGAGCCCAGAAACAAGGGATAAATAGTTGGAAGGAGCAGAGGCTTTTTGGCAACTGTGTCTTGGACAAGTGGAGGGAGGCTACACTGCAGAATGAAGAAGGGTAGTAGAGTAACATATTTCCTGGCCAGAATTGTGGGCAAATCATGGGCATGGAAACATGTCTGTCTGTTGATTGCATCTACCAATTCAGTAACAGTCATAAAAAAGATGAGGAGTATTGTTTGCAAATAGGGAATACCAGTGAGTTGCCAGGCTGCTCTCCCAGGAGTGTCCTAGGTTGAAGTGGAAGAATCTGGCTTTGTACCAGCATTTTGAGAGGAAGATGATGTCTGATCACCATGACTCCAAGAGCAGCAAAGCCACACAAATAAGGAGTGGCTAAGTCTAGTGATAGCATAAAACAGGGCCACTTGGAAAGTCATGAGAGCACACCTGCATGTGAATGAGCCCCACATTTACTTGACTCAAAATAAAACGGCACCAAATTGAAATGTCCTAATGTATATCAGTTCTAAGGCTTGACTTTTGTTGCTACAATGAATTGGGACAAATGATTTAGCTCAGCATTTCCCAAGCCTGGTGGGTTTATGCCCCGCTCTAGGGAAGTTTTGTGACCGCCATATTTCCATGCCTTCAGCCACCACCACTCCTTTCTTTGTTTTCAGTTCTTTCATGCCCCCTTATTTCTGCTGCTGCCAGTTTCCATCACCACCAGGCAAAGCAGAGGGAAATTTGGTGGCAAAGGAAGCAGAGATGAACTGGGCATAGTGGGACACAAGAGAATCAGCAGCAAGAGAAAGGATGGCAGTGGTTGAAGTTTTTTTTTGGGGGGGGAGGTACAAGAGTGGCTGAAGTCAGGGATGATTGCTGCTGTGATTCACCCCCCTCCCCAGGAACCTTTCATTCCCCTCCTGGGGTGTGCACCCCACAGTTTGGGAAATGCTGACTTAGCCTTTACTTTTAACAAAACAGATGGATTAATAATACTTTGTTTCATTTTTGTCCTAAAAATATTCCTAAAACCTTGTGCACTTTAAAGCAGCTGTTGCCAGAGGCAGGCAGAACACAGCAGGGGAGGCAGTGATCCTTATTTAATCTTTCTCCACCTCCTGAGTGTGCTGTGAAGCTTAGTTTGGTAATGCTGATAGATAGTTTAACAGTTCAAGTTACTACAAATACTAAGAGTTGTTCTGTAAAAATGACTACAGCTTTTTCCTATTACAGTCAGTGATAAAAAAATCTTTGGACTTTCAGAGGAGCAGATTCAGAGCCTAAATGTGGGAACTAGATGTTACCAGACTGAATATGGAGGATATACACTCAGAAACAGTCTGTTTTCTGAGTGCAGGATCTGAATACATTCAGATTCAGCCTATCCCAGTAATTGATAGGTAACTATCTGAGCTCCCCAGGTTCTTCCAAAGCTTTATTTTAAAGTATCTGGAGTCTTTATCTTATATCCAGGCATAAAATATGGCAAAATATCCAGCTCCTGTTGGATCTGAAGTGAGAAAATATATAGAACTTAAAAACCTGCAAAGATAGGTAGTCTGGATGTCAGGTCTCTCAGCTGGCAATTCTATTGACCTGGCCTGTATGCTACCTGGTCCCCCTCATGATACCATGAGGGAAAGACTTGGGACATAGCTGTTGGCAAACATGGGCACAGCTGGAATGAATCAGGCCTTCTGATTATTTTCTACCTATGGGGACTTTTTACCATCTTTAATTTTCCCTGAGCCTGAGGAAGGGCATGTGTGCCCCAAAGCTTGCAGAAAAAGATTTTTTTGTTGTGATTTCTTAGGTGGTCTAATAAAAGGTGTCATCTCTGAACCATGGATTCTACAGTTTTGCATTTTTTTTCAGTCCTGATGGTATTTATAGCATCTCTTAGGCCATTCTAAGGGTGCTGTTACACGTTGCCCTTAGGCTATACTAAGAGCTCTTAATACAGGAGTGTCCATGTTTGAAAGCATAAAAATAGTGCTAAGCACCCTTGAGGCATTTCAAAGTTATGCCACTTTGAGCAAGATTTATCTTTGAGCTTTGTTACCCACCTTGTGTTATTGGTTCCTCACACACCCCTCCCCTGTCCCAATCCCAATTCATTAACACATAAGAGTTGTTGGGTTTTTTTTACTTCATTTTATTTTTTGGGATTTTATTTCTTAGCACTGGTTTATTTCTTTCATTTCACTTCAGTGGCTGACTTCTTTTCACCACAGCCCCCACCTCTGTATGCCTCTATACCTTCCAGCTCCATGCTTCGGTCAGGGTGATCCACCTGTCCCACCCCATCCTGGTTTGCCAGCCCTCTAGTGGTATGTCACAGTTGTGCAGGTTAGAGAGGATGTTAAGCCTTGATTCTAACATTAACGCTGCTTAACATTCCACAGCACTTAGTATAGCCTAAAGGTAACATGTAGTAAGTGACTTGAGGCTCTTGTTCAGCTCTCAGTTAGTCCTAGGTTCACAGTAGCAAAGATGATAGCTGAGAACACAGCTTGGTCAGACTTGAGAATCTGAAACAGTATGAACTGTATTTTCATTTGTTGTAACCATCATTTCCTGGATTTGCCCTTGTCCCATGTAAGCCCCCTGCTTCCCCTCCCCTCTCCTTCCTTTGCTGCCCTTGGTGCAGTCCAAGGACATTTTGCAATAGATTATGAAGTGAGCAGGATTGGTTCTTGGACAGAAAGTACTGAGAGGCATGAACTGCATATTTTTCACTTGTGTGAAGCACTGTGCAGTTACGGTACTACTGCAATAATAAACACTCACAAGAACACAGTGAGAACCTTTGAGAAAACACCTGGATTCTTGAGACTGTATAGACATATAGGTAAAATCCCTCTCTGTGCAGAGGGACGGCATAAAGTTTGTGCAGCAGTATGTGTGCAGGGAACTGGATTACACGGCCCTTGAGATCCCTTCCAACCCTATGGATCTGTGTTTCTGAGCATTCAAAACACACAAATGATGCATACACATTTTTCTAGTCCTTTGCACACGAGTAAATTTCATTTGCTGTGAGGGATCAGTTTGCTTCTACTGTGATTAGGTACATTTTTGACAAGGCTTGTATCTGCATTTAGATTTAAAGATAATACAAAGGTGCCATCAAATTGAAGAATACTTTGGCGGGGGGAGGAAATAACCTGCTTAGGCCTAATATAATCCCCAAAATGGAGAGAAAGACAGGCATAAACAAAACCATCGGGTTGCAAAATTTACTGAAGACTTGCGCTACAATAGCTGGATATTGCTGTAATCAAAATCACATTTTATAATTTTTATACTGTTGCAGCAATGACTAAAATTGAGAAATGTGCTTACCTTGATGCCATTTTAATTCCCACATTTTATGTAATTTTTGAAGGAAATGCAAAAGTAAGGGCTGTGGATAATCCCATGGCTACTATCAAATGTAGTCATCTAATCTAATCACTCTATTTATATTGCTTCTACTGCTATAGTATTTGAGAACCTGGTGCTCAAGCCCACACTTGCCAGGTGTGCAATCATTTCACCAACTACATTAGCACTACAGATGTGCCTTTATAAAGCCCAAGAATTCAGGCTTTATGCAGGTGGAGTGCAAGAAAATTAAAGAAATGCCCCAAAGCAGAGCCAGGGGTCTTTTTAACTTTGTGTAGCTCAGAGCACAGTGCTATAGGATACTGAGACCTCTGATTCTGAACAGTCTGTCAGATGCCTGACTTTAAGGCCTGAATTTGCAAAGTATATGGTAGCAATAACTACGTGATAAACTGTATAACCCAGTAGTAAAAAATACCCTGCTGAAATTGTAGCAGACATTCAGAAATAGCTAGAAGTCTTAGTCCTTCCTCATGCAGAGTCCACAGCCCAAATGGCTAGAGTACTTTGTTGCTTTTTTATGGCTGATGTCTGCATCTATCTGTACACACACCCACACACACACATTTTATGAATATTCATAGTTTTTCTACACATACCCACATTAATGTGCAGAAAACTATGACTATCCACAAAAAAGAAATCTAAAAGACAAAGAATAATTACCAAACATGGATTAAAAAGAGCAAAGCAGCTCCCAGTGGTGTTTTCCCTGCAAATTTCCAGTTGTGTTACATGATGTGCATTACAGCTGCTTCTAGATGACTGTATTAGGTACTGCTTTGCCTTCATGCTTCTGTTGGGGGGTCACTACTTCAGCTTGATTGGTACCACACACGTGTGAAATGGGAACTTTTTTTTTTTAACTGGTCATGATCTTTTCTAGTGAGGCATAAAGAAATGCCTTGGTTTCTTCCGAGCAGTTTCCCAGTTTGTTTCTTGTATGGACAATAGCTCCACTATACACGGCCACACGGCGGTTCCCTGGAGCAGACAGCGGAGCCCGCCGGGGACGAGCGCTGCGGTCCCCGGGCTGCCGCGATTCCAGGTGTGCGCGGAGGGGCGCAGCCCAACACTGAAGCGTATCAACCCGGGGGCAGCTCCGTTTCCCGCCACCCTTGCTCCGCTCGCCGCCCTCGTTCCGGCCCGAGACCCCGCGCCCGCTTCCCCGTGTCCCAGGCAGATCTTGATCATCCCGCCCACCCCCATTAGTACTGGGGCGCCGGGCCCGCGGGGAGCCGTAGCCAGGCCGTGGCCCGCGGGGAGCTGCGGGTCGGGGTCCGGCCCGTGGCTGGGGGTGGGGGGGTCCCGCCGGTGCCGCCGAGCCCGGGCCCTCACGTGACTGCCGCAGCCTTCCCCGCGCGGCCGGCAGGGCGCAGCCGCCGCCTCCACGCGCTGCCTCCCGCAGCGCCGCACAGCCAGCCCGCGCACGTCCCAAGGTCACAGCCGCCGCCGCCGCCGCTCGCAGGTGAGGGGCGCGGGCGCGGGCGCGGGGCCGGGGCGGCGCCCGCCCTGCGCTGCCGCCGGCCGGGTGCAGGGAGGGCAGATCAGATCGCGAGGGCAGATTATGAAGGGCTCGGCCCCGCCGCCGCCTCTCCCCGCCCCCGGCCCGCCCCCCCCGCCCCCACCTGCCGCCCCCCCCCGCCCGGCCATGGACTTGGCGGGAGCCTATAAAAGCCCCTGACGGCGAGCCGGGGCCAGCGTCCTGCCCGAGCCGCCCGCACCATGTCCCAGCACTGGGGCTACGGCTGTGACAACGGTGAGTGCCCCGCGCCGCCGCCTGTGCCCTGCCCGTGCGGAGCCCCCGGGCCGGGGGGCGCGGGGTGAGAGGCGGGCGCTTGCCCATGCTTGGCCCCAGGGTCCCCGGGTGCGGGGCCGGGCAGCCTCCCCGTGGCCATGTGCTGCTGCTTCCCTGGCAGACCTGCCTGCCCCTCTCCTGCCACCTGCAGCTACTTGCCTGTGGCACGCCGGCTAGCAGCTAGCTGGGGACCCAGGCAGCTTCTCCAGCACTTCCCCAAGGCTTCTCACCATGCTGCAGGAGGCTGTGCCAGCCTGTACCCCCGCGTGTCCCCGGTTCCGTGCCGTGGCAGGCTCAGGTTTTAGAAGTGGTGGGGCACCAGCTCTTTCGAATGACCTGCCTGTGCCTCAGGGCTCCCACGTCCTCAGGCCCGTGAGACCCTCGGGTCGCCAGCGGGATCTGGCGGTAACCCCAGGCCCGTGGCTTCTCACCCCCATTGCTGGAACAAGCAGTGGGAGCCGGCAGAGATAAGACCTCCGCTTTTCATGCATGAGAGCCTCTGCCGTGCACTGCAAGTTGACTTGGTTATGACTTATGGCCACCCTCTGGGTCTTGTGTGCATCCTTTCATGTTGGATCTCTGTGTGCATCCTTTTGTAGGACCGGCTCACTGGTGTAAGGAATTCCCTAATGCCAATGGAGAACGTCAGTCTCCTATTGATATTAACACCAGGTCCGCCAAGTACGACCCTTCTCTGAAGTCCTTAAGTATCAGTTATGATCCCTCCACAGCTAGAAGCATCGTCAACAATGGTCACTCTTTCAATGTGGAGTTCGATGACTCTGCTGACAAATCAGGTGAGTCCTCATGTTTAGGGTTTTTTCTACAATACTGAATCCATCTTCTGTAGGGGAAGGAACGGGAGGGAGGGTTTGAAAATGTTACTAGACAAGGGGGTGAAAGCTTGGCCCTGCTGAAGTCAGTGGGTATCTTAACTTCAGTGGGATCAGGATTTAACCCATGATGATTCAATGCACATAAGCATCTTTGCTCCAGTTAAAAAGAAACCTGAGCTTATCTGCATGGCTTTGATCTGTTCTGATCAAAAGCCCTTTGCAGTAGATGCAAGGTTTTTTAGTGAATTCAATAGGATTTGGATCATGCTCAAAATGCATAATAGACCAAAGTAAAGTACTTTGAGAGGAGTGACTTAAGGCTTATTTTTTCACCTGTAAAATACTGACTTTTGACTAGATAGTTAAAATAAGAGGCAGAGGTGAAGTTAAGACTGAGTAGCAAAATAGTCTTTTGTTATCAACAATATTGTTTCATACTTTTACTGCCAGAAGTTGCAAATGTGGCATATTTCCAGGGCAATGCAGGAATAGAGGGATGATTAGGAAACACCAATCTTATATCCTCTAATTTAAAAAAGCATCAGCCTAGGCTCTTCCTGAGTAAGGACTTTCAGGATAAAGATAGCAGTACATTTAACATATCCCTATATAGTTAACTTAGAGCTTGCTATTCTTCAGCATGCTAGCAGTGTGCTCATAATATTGTACTGTAGGGGTCAGCAACCCCCAGCATGCATGCCAGTGTGCGGCATGTGAAGATATTTTGCTTGACATGCCAGCCCTCAGGGTGGATGGCGGGGGAACTACCAGGGGCCCGATCCTTGTTGTGGCAGCATAAACCCAGACTCTTCCCTGTCATCCACCCTGAGGCACAGATGCACTGCCTCCAGCAGTGAGCCAGTCTGGGACTCCGTGGACCCTGGTGCAGCTGTTTTCAGCATCTCAGATGCCTACTGCAGCTGGCCTAGGCTTTGGGCAGGCCCCTGGGGCCCAGTGAGCCTGGGCTGCTTGCAGCAGCACTGGGGTCTACAGAGTCCAGGCCTGGCTCCTTGCTGGCGATGTGTGCCTCAAGGTAGATGGCAGGGAAGGAGTCAGGGTTGTACTGCCAGAAGGATCGGGCCCCTCATGGCTCCCCCGCCATCCACCCCTGGTGTGCCAATGTCTTACAAATTGAGGTTGTGGGCGGTGGGTTGGCAGTCTGGCCAAAAACATTGCCGGCCCCTGCTGTACTGCCAAGTTAACAACTAGGTCCTATGAGGTATATGGTTTGTCCCACTGAAATTAATGGGGCAACTGGCATGAGTCAGGGCTACTCGTATGAGCAAGGGCTTGCAGGATCTCTGCCTAATTGTAATTTCTCAGCTGACTGGATTTGCAAAAATTGCCACTCTGCTGTGATGAATGTGCCTCTATTTTTAATTTAGAAGGGGAAAACAATCCCATTGTAGAGATAGTAACTGTCTTCTCCAGACACTGCCTGATTTAACTTGCTGGAGCAAGTGCCCTATTTTTTCCTAGGCATTTCCTTGGCAATGTCATTTAGGGGTTGGTGCTGTAATGTAAATAAATTGCTGTGCCTAGAAAAATCTTGTTCTTTTTAAGGACTTAAGCAGAACTGCAGCAGTTCAAAATTGCACTAAAAACTCAGCATCCATTTTACTGAACTAAATGGATAGCTAAGAGTGTGTTTTGCCATTGTACTGATTCATGTATCGAATTCACTCAGAGCATCCATGACACCAGGAATATCTTTTTAGCTTCAGCAGGGTATTCTGACTCTCAGTTTTTGGCATCCAGTTCATGAAGTATTGAGCATCCTTAGGTCCTATGTTTGACACCCCTGAACTGAACTACTAAAGGGTATTTACTCTGGTCCTGATTTTCAGAAGCAGCTTGCCACAAGTCCTGCTGAAGGTAGTATGAACTGCCAGGATTCAGTACCTCTGAAAACCAGGAGCAGTGTGTGTGCATATGTGTGTATGGGAAGGTAGTTGAGAAACTATATTCAGTAACTCAAAATCCAAAACATCCCAGGAATGGAACATCTTTCTGTGATAGTGATCCACATGCACCTAATTGCTTTCAGGGAGTGAGAGGTGAGGGGATTGAAGGGAAAATATATGCAATAGCTAAACAGTTCATTAGACTGGACTGATTTTAAAAAAGAAAAGAAAAAAGAAGAGAACATTATATAGATATCTCCAAATTTACCTGAGCGTACATCCTTCAGAATCTGACAGTGTATGAAAAATCATAGTATGCAAAATCTACCTGCTGGCACACTGAAGCCTGTTTATAGGCAGTTAACTATTTATCCTACTTCTATAACACAAAATAAACCTGTTTATGGATTGATGGCAATTCATTCATTTCTTGTTTACAACATTCTTTTGCAGATAATTATTTCTGTACCGAGTTCCTGATTAAACAAAATGCCACCAGCAAAAATAGAAACTATAGGAGTTTATTTTATCTATCCTCTGTCCCTTGCAATAAAATTAAGGACCCAATCCTGCACAAATTAAAAATTATTTCATTAAAAATTAAGGGCCCAATTTTACTTTACTCATTTGTAAGTAAAATTGGCCTAGATCCCATTGGTTTAGATCTGGGCTCTCAAACTCATCTAGCTCCCCTGGTTGGATCTCCCTGGTTGGATCTGGACTGCAGCATTCCTTGCCAGCTGGATCTTAACACAGCAGCAGCAGTGGTGGGGCATGTGATGCCAGGGAGCTGCAGGGGTTAATTAATCCATTGCTCACCCTATCTATCTCTGAATACCTGGCCTCCAGGAGACCCACAGGCCAGATGACCTGGCTTTGCAAGCCGGATCCAGCTGCGGGCCTTATGTTAGATAGACATCCCTGGTCTAGATTCTAAAAGCCCTGAAGTACATGTATAGTTTATGTTATTAACTTTATTCATGTAAGTAAACCCATTGAAATAAGTGTGCATATCCTGTTGTGCATGTTCTGAATTTTTTAAAAGAAAAACAACATCATATTCAGCTTAGGAATATTGTGTGGTCATAGGAAAAACACTTTGCTCTACTTTGTTAGGGAAGTTGCTCTACATTAATAAGAGGAGATTTACAAACATAATTCTTCATTCCAGTTCCATTTCCAGTATTGCGATTTTACCAAGCACATATCATCTGCCATAAAACACCCTCTTATAGTGTTATTTTAAGGTTTCTAACTTGATCCCAATAGACAAAAGTTTGTAATAGTTTTGGAAATTTGATATTCCTGTCTCTTACTATTATATATTATAATTTGAGATAAGTTTACAAAATGAGTATTAAGTGAAATCTTTGGAATTTTAATTTATAAAATCATTTAGCCCTTACTCACTAAAGTAGTTTCTCGAAAATCCATGAAACTGGTGGGTAGGATTGGACCCTTTGCTTCTTAATATGTCCTTCATATTTTATGTGTTTAATTCATCCTTAGAAATGCTGTAGTTAACAGAATGCTGACGCATCCTGATCATCATTGGATACACATTACTCGTGTGTCTTTTATATGTTGAAATGTCATGATTTTCTCATAGTATAGACAGTTTGTTATTTTGCTTAATTGGCAGTTTTATTAAATGTTTTCTGAGGAAATGTGTATAAAGCGGGTTACCAATTTCTCCAATAATAATTAGCTTCTCTATCTAATTCAGTCCTTGTGGCTACATTTTTCAGTTGGCCAGCCTGTTATTTTTTAGTGGTATTAAAGTATAAGTCCTTCCAAGCAATAGTATTTAGGAATTTAAATAAAGACGCATGTTTTTCTAGATTACATATATCCTAAGAACTTATCTCAAGACAAAAGTGTACCCATTTGGATATCTTAGGGCTTGATTCTGCACAAAGCACAGTGTGGTAAGCATTATGCTAAGAAGTAAAAGTTTGGTAGATTGGGCGTTGATATATTACAATAAATATACTTTTATTTTGGGGATTATTCAGTTTGCCATTTATAACAAAGAAGATACTGGTACTTATATGACGTGATGCTTTCAACCTTGTGTGGGGAGCTAAGTACATTTTTATAATTGTTTATGGCAGCAAGCAACCGAAGTCTGCAACCATAGACTCTGACTTAGCTCATGAATGCTAAAAATAAATGAGGAGAGAGTTGAAGAAAGTTTACAACCTGTTTATAATGTGCTTTGTACAAATGTTCCTGAAAAAACTTTACACAGTACAACTGAAGTTTTAAGAAGTCCATAAAGATCTTGTTTTATTACCATAATTGAAAAGGCTCAATATTTTATCTATAGCACCAGTAGGATTTAATTGGAAAGTTTGATTAAACTGCCAGTGCTGTTACTAAAAAACGGATACATTTTTGTTTTGGTTAGCCTTTTGTGTCATTCCTTTTAGTTTTCATTTCCCTCAAAGGTAGAGAAAATATTTAAAATCATGTAGAAACTTATGTAGATTGGACATTTTTATGAAAATATAATCCTAGTAAAACCTTTTTTTACAGTATCACAGCTGGGAGGTCAAAATATTGGATCACTTTGGCCCTGGATAAAAACCTCTCCTTAGTCATTTTAAGCAAGTATATTTTTCCAGCTGATTCTATCTAGAATGGAAAGAATGATTAGGGAGAGTGCCACTCTCAGAGACACATCCAGTTTAATGAGTCAGTGGGCACGTTTACACAAGGCGCTAAATAATCTTTACCATTGGCAAAAACCGTGGTGCTGCCACTGTGTCACCGTAGCAATGTGCTCCTTCGTTATAGCGGGTTGCTACGGCGATGTAACAGCCAAAAATAACTGCACATGGCGGGCACAGCACAGTATGGGCTGTTATTGCATGGTGTTTTGAGTACTTCCAAAAGGAAATATTAAATGATGGTGCTGTACGATCACGTGCAGAAGTGCCCAGTATAGAGAGACCAGTGGATATTTGTTACCCTAGACACTTCTGGGTTTGCATTGCTTTGTGTATAGTGAGTTATACAGAAAGTTGGCGCTGGGTTCTTTTTATTTTCATTTCCCACTTCAAGAAGGGTCACTTGAGAGGAAATCATAACACATTTGCTCTCTCTTAAGACAAGACCTTCTGAATAGAGCTACTGACAGGAGGTCTATTTTTAGAGCCAACAGCTCTGACAGCATAACATTAGCTAGTGCAGAATAGTGTTATACCTTACCATATATGTTCTGAACTCTGAATCTTCACATGACTCTCCTGCCAAGCCTATATATTAATTGTTCTGAATCATAAAAAGAACTGTCTGTATAGAGCCCCAGTACCTTGAAGAAATAGAGAATGTGAACACTGGGCTTAAATAAATGCCTGTGATTTAGACCTTTTTCACTATTATGCATAGCTCAAAGTGGCCATGATTTATTTCTTACAATCATTTAAAAACTTTTAAGTCTTTTGGCCAGAAATTGGCTTTGGAGTGGGCATATAGCTTCCTCCTTTTTGTTCAAATCCTCCTGGAGTATCACTTGAACAGTGATGCCAGAAGAAATGAGTCATCTGCTAACAGCTAGGTCAAGGGCCACTTGTAAGTTTTTCTGGGCCAGTCCTCATAGGACTCCTCTGCTTGATGTCCTGTTTCATTTGCTTGTCCTGTTTCACTTTTTTAAGTATAAAAACCCTTGTGAGCTCCTGGGGACAGGGATAGTAATTCATCATCCAAAAACTTCCTTCTCTAGTCAAAGTGGCCACCTGTTGGGGTAGAAAAGGTGCTTGCTAGAGATAACAAGAAAGTAATGAAACGCCTCCTAAAATGCATACACTACATGCTGGCATCTTGACAGTGACTGTGACGCAACCTGATTGACGTATTTGATAATGGCTGTATGTCAGCTAGGGTGAGCCCTCCCTGTTTAAGGACATAAGGCTGGTTCCTGAACAGGCTCTTGATCTTTAACTTTTCGGGGCATTAATAATAATCTCTTGTGTGTGCATATTTGTATATATGAACATGTACATGTGATGTATGTGTTTATGTGCATCGTTGCATGTGTGTTTGGGTATGTAGAAGTATGTTTATGCACAGCACGTTTATTTACATGCCTATGCAAGTATGTACACACAGCTGAACACCATTCTGGTGCATTAAATACTAATGAGATGGGAACCACTCTGGCTCACAGAGCAGCCTTGTGTCCTTAAGCAAGGGTGTGCTCTCCTCAGCTGACATGCGAGTCACATCAAATAGGTCAGCCAAGGCGAGTCAGGGTCACTTGCAAACTGTACGCACTGAATATGCAGTGTGTACAAGTCTGGCACACTTTGGGAGATGCTTCACGTTACTTTCATGTTATCTTTCCCAAACGCACCCCTTTCATGCTATCAGGCTTTCCCACCTGCTTCCACTCGGGTTAGAGGAGGCTGTTTCTCTGAGGTCACCATTACACATTTTGGTGAAGATCATGGATGTTTTCCATGATGGCCATTCATCACAACCATGATCCATACCATCAGAACCCTGGGTTCTGCTTTCCTTGTGGCAATGAGTTAACCCAGGAATATTGTTTCTTTAGCCAGGAAGCATCTTTCACAAAGTCTGAACTGCATGCTGGGAGCTTTCCAGAAACAGTGACTCAGCGGCTGTGTCCAGACATGCATGAATGTTTGGTTCCCTGGGGGCAACTAGCGGTGGCGCACCTTGTGCTGCCGCTAGTTGTCCTGGGGGGAATGCCTATGCCATGTACCCTCTGGCATGTGGCAAGTTACCAAGGGTGGGGTGGGGGAGGCTGGGGCCGGTACTAGACTGGCCCCAGCAGCCTTACCTGGAAGCCTCCTGGGGCTGCAGCAGCAGTGCTCCTGCCGTGTGGAGCCTGGCCAGCAATGGAGCATGGCTCTGGCTGTCGTGCTCTGGTTTTGGTTAGTGCATGCTGTGGCCATGTGTGTCACTCTGCTTTTTTTCCCCACAGGCTTTTTTGACTCCTGGATATCCAGGGATCAAAAAAATCCTCTGCGCTGCACAGAAAACAGCTAAATATGCAGTATACTGCATGGCCACACTTGTCTGGATGCAGCTAGAAAAGCCCAGCCCTGCACATAAAGATAAGACTGAGTCCTAATAATATTAGAGTCTTACTTATGCCATTAACAGAGCAGCATGCTTAAATATGATGTTTCCAAGTTCGCTTCTATCGTATATACATCTCTCTATATGTATATGTTCACATATATACATACACAATGACTTGAGTGTATTATACATATACTTCCATTACACACACATATACTATGTATGTATTGTGTGTATATATACTACACAAGCTGTTGGAGTTTGGTTGGGGTGAAGGGGAAGGCACTATTGGCACTAGATTTTTCTGGGGTTTGAACCACGTACTTTCAGCATATTTTTAGGACTGTTTCAGCTGCAGGAAAATCCGCTGTATCTGATGAATTTCCCTTTGGAAAGTATTTCCTTAGATCGTAATTATTGAGATTAACATGGTCTAGAATAGAATAATTCTTATCAAACTGATATGTGTGAAGCAGAGGATTTAACTCCATTGTTTGAGTTATTTCACAAAACAGTTTTATAGCTTATCTTAGAAATCCCTTTGACCTCAATGGGATTGTTTATATAGGAAAATCAAGTATAATTTACTCAATTTTCTAAGCCTTAGGACACTGCAAATAATGAGAAAATATTTTGAGATAGTCTAAGAAATAAAATAAAGATCCCATTCTTATTATTATTATCTCAAATGTGCCTAGCATCATCTTGATACAGTAAATATCAAGTTCCCATTTCTTGAGTGCCTCCAAGCTCATTTAAAAGAAAACTGGACATACACTTGGGTGGGGTGGTTTAGTCACGGGTGCTCCTGCCTTGAACAGAGTATAGTGATCACTGAGTTCAATAAATGTAGGCGTATCAAGAATGAGAACTAATGAGAAGTTTTATTGTGAGCAGTAGATAAGCTTTTGCAGACTTGTTGTCTCTCTTTTTTTCCTGAGTAGGTGCTCTCTAACAGAGGCTATCTTCTAATTCCCAACTCTGTCAACTTCCTGTTAGGGAGTATCTCCAAACTATAACTTCTATTACTATTCAGGGGTCTGGACTAGGTGATCTTGTGAGGTTCCTTCCAGCCCTATTTTCCTACAGTCCTGTGATTTTTTTTTTTTTTTTTTTTTACCTCAATATTTCTCCTGCTATTGTCAGATAGAACTCATCATAGTTTTAGCTCAACGCCTCTTATACATTCAGGCTTCTGCCGTAGCTGTCACAAAGCCACAGAGTTGGAGTTACTGATACACACCACCACATTGTAAATTGTGCTTCTCTGAAAAAGAACTGTGTCACACCTTGGTTGTTCCCCTCTTCATCCTACAGCCGGCTAGCTGTTATCTCTTGCTCATGTCTATTGAGCTAGTATTGTGCACCCATGGGGGAGCTACATATTGGTATGCAATGGGAGGTAGTGCTAGTTCTCTTTCCCTGTCTTTCTGTAATTGTGAGACTCAGAAAAGGTGGGGGGGGGGAGGAAGGGGACAGTTTTTGTATATAACTGTGGAAAGGGGGTAAAGCTAAGATATTCAGATCTGGATGCCAACTGCAATCTTCAAAACAATCGGATAGGAAGATCTGATGCCTAATTTGAGTTTGGGTCTGTGTCTAATGTCAAGTGAAATAGCTAAAACAGCGAAGAAAGAAGCTTTTAAATTTGGGGAACTAGTAATGTTTATTAATGGATAAAAAAAGATTGCTCTGGATAAAATGACTTCCCAGTATTTATTTTTTGCCTGTCCAATTTACTTCAGTGGCATCACTGAGAAGTGGTAAAAAACCTGCCTAATATAAACTAACACAAGAAGGCTGTTGTGTAATTAAGCTTGCTGGGTTTATATTTATTCACACTAATATAATTATTACTTTCTTTAAATGCTTTGCTGTGACTTAAAATAAGCAGGTACTGAATTTGAAAACCACAGAACACAGAAAGCAAGACACAAGTGCAAGGATTATCTGAATTTTATGGTTTCTACCTAGAATCCTAAAGGAACAGTGCTGCAGATGAATTGAAGAATGTGCTTCTCAGCATGCTTTCCATTTATTCAAAATCGGCAGGTCATACTGCCACGATGTTATTGTTATTCTGGCATTCAAAGATTTTGGAAACTCATCTCCTTTTTATATCTGTATCACTGGTCTACTGACAATGAAACTATATAATACAGGCACATTGTTTGTGGTTTGTTTGTTTTTTAAAGTAGTTATTTAACTTGTAAAAGAAACTACTGTTCATTCACAGTATCTACTTCTTATTAAAATGTACCAATTTTAGGGCTAATTTGAAACTGCCATCATTCAAAACATATGGCAGCTTTTAAAAATGGATATTTATTATAAAATACAAACCTAAGTAGCTACTGTAGGCAGAGCACCACTTTGAGCATTGTATACATGCTTCATAGAATTTGGCCTGAGGCAGGGTGAATCCTGGTCTGTTCAGCGTGGTCTAGCATGCTTGAAATTGCAAAGACTAAAATAGAACATGCATTCATATTTTACAAAGTTCTGATTTTAGGTCCCAAAGGAGGAGTATTAGCCAAAGGGGCATATTATGTCTTCTTTTTATGTCACACCTACAAATCTGTAGGCACAATGATGGAAACTGAAGTATAATTTGCTTTTGTTACAGTTTGCAAAAACAAGTATTGGTTTCTAAGGTACATTATCACCCACATTTTAAATATCTTTGTTTTAAAAATATTATCAACCTAAGCAAAGAATTAATTTGTTCAACTGCGGAGCATTTGGTTATCACAATCTGAACCAGTCTTTGTTCTCTTTACTCACATGAATAGCTCCATTGACTTCAACAGGGCTTTTTTTCATGCTTGTTCTCTGCTTGGTGTGGCAATTTAGAAGACATTGTCCCTGCCTTGAGTGTTCTGTAGTCCAAGTTAGTTCTTGATCCTGCCAATCACAAGTGTGGACTGTTGAGTATAAACACAAGGTAAAAATTAGCAACAGTATGAAACCGCTCTGGGAAGCCTGCTCCTGCATGCATGACTGTCTCTTTGACACTCCAGTTATTCCTATTGGGTAGTAATGCCAATAGGGAGAACAAAAGTATATGCCTTTCTTCCAGACTGAGGACCATAGGAATGGTAAAGAATGGAGACTTGAATCCCCTAAATTCTATGCATAAACTTCACTCAGATTTGCATTGTAGCATGGCAACTTTGGACTCCAGTGCATGATTTTCAGGATCAAGGCCCAAATAGCCAGACAGCATAACAGATGCGCTTTGCTGGCCCTAGTATATGGCAGCAGTGTTATGGCCATTCAGGTTTGTGGCTTTTCTTATTCACGGCAGAAGAGTTAATCCTATAATGTCCTCCAAAACCCTGATCACCTTGTATAAGTAGTATAGCTGGCTAATTGTTGACAGGATATACAGTGATGGCATTTATGTTTTTATATATCTTGCAGTGACTCTGGCTAGTTTTAGCATTGGACTCTAAACAGTTCCAGAATAGCAGAACAGCAGGCAGAGGATCAAAGTACAGTTTCCTTTAGACTTGAGTTGGGTGCTCTGTTATAAAGGAAGGGTCTGTAATGAAGGGTGCGAGGCATGTGCTGATAAAAACTTCTTGGTTTGCAGTGCTGAGAGGTGGAGCAGTGGACGGAACCTACAGACTGATTCAGTTTCACATCCACTGGGGATCCTGTGAAGGCCAAGGGTCTGAGCACACTGTGGATGGTGTGAAATACGATGCAGAGGTAGGACTTCCTTTTTATCTGCTGAAGCGTTGGCTGTGTTTGAAACTCTTCTTAATTTCCCATCAATGCAAATCCATAGTGGTAGCAGCATAAGAACTTGAGCAGGTAAAAGTGATTCATTGTTAACATCGGTCAATGTTAGTACTTCCACTGGGGCTGCCCCATGCTAGAGTGGGAGGTGTCATCTTCCCTCTAAAATGGTTGCAGCTACTTCAGTTCATGAAGTAAATTAGCTACATCAGCTGTTTTTTCAGCACTCCCAGTAGGTCATGGAAAGCGATTGAAAATTTGCTGTTCAGCTCTACAACGTAGGCTAAATACTATGTCACCTTCACCTAATTAAGTGGCACTTCTATGGCTGTGCAACTGATTTTTTGGGGGCACTCGCGCACAGTTTTGATTCTGTGTAGTTAGACTCAGCCTGTGTTTCCATACTGAACGTGTTTGGTAGGATGCCCTCTGACAATTGTAGTTGCCTGGATGAAATAAAATTTCCTTGCTGTGCATGTAACACTGCAAAACCCTAAACTTTAGTCATGGAAAAGTCCCTACTAATGGATGCATGTTACAAAAGGAGCAGCCTCCACTGTTTATCCCAGTAATCTAGTGCTCGGGGACCACGTCTAGAGTCTGAGAGGCCTGGCTTCCAGAGTGGGTTTCAAATTTACTCCCTTAATTTTCAGGCAAGTGCCTAAAACATCAGGCCACCGACTAGCCTTTACCTGGAGTCCTCTTCAGCCTTCCTCATGAAGCTGGACCACTGGGCAGCCAGCATGGGGAGAAGATAGGTATGGCTAGAAGGAGTGGGACAGCATAGAGAGAGTGACTCAATGAGATGGCCACTCAGGGAAGGGACCCTGCAGTCTTGTCTGTACCCCTGGCCCCCAGTAGAGTTAAAATCACTATCTCGCTGCTGTTTGTCCACTTTATACAAAGACATTTGGAAATGCAAGATGTAAAGAAGTGCAGAGGGCCCTGGGCAATGCCTGGCCTGGAACCTGTAGGTAAAACACTTTCCTGGGAAGCAAGTCCACCTCTAGGTGTGGTATGAGAAGGCTTAGAATCTGGATCTCTTACTGCCTGGGCAAATGCCCTAGCCATTGTGCTAATACAATGAGCTGATTGTGCCGTGAGTAGAAACAGAATGCAAATTGTGCATTAGTGCTATGCATTGCCATTACAGTACTACATAAATGCCACTTAGGATTTAGCCCTATATGTTCCTTTTTACTTGCTTCAGTTTGTGACTTGGAGATGTGTGCATTAAAACAAATGGCTCCTAAAAGGCTTTTTGTGGCTTTAAAGGCACAGCCTGTGGTGATAAGTGAGCAAGGGCAGCTGTAGCAGAGACATGCAGCAAAACAAATTCAAGGAGAGAATCTTACTGGCTCAAATAGAATGCCTCCAGGATGCTTTCAGACTCTATGCCAAGCATTAGCTACATCATCCTGTGCACAAAGGATTCATACTCCATTAGCCCCTGGCCCACCCCTGTTCCAGGAGGATGAAACTATGTACTAACCCTCATCTGTCACTTCCTATCCACTTTGGAAGTATAGCAACAGAAGCAGAACTAAATTTTCCTGATATTTTTTCACCCAGATAACACCTGGCTGGAGTTCTGCCTGGTCCTTGTAATTGAGTAAGAGGAAAGTTACTCGTAGCACGTTCTCTGCTATCTCCCATTTACTTATGCAGGGCCAGAAACTGTCTGGTCTAGAGGGTTCATCTTCCCTGCTTCTTTTTTACAAGGTATGGAACAGCTTTCAGTTTCATGACCTCTTGGAGCACCTGGTTGGCTTGGATTCTTCCTGTTATGAAATTTTGCTCATTGTACCTTAATTAGCTGTTTAACTTGCTATGCTGACACAGATTGTTCTGATGTCAAATGAGAGAAGATCCACAGGAACCACTGGGTTCTAGGTGAAGAAGCATCTGAAGAACCAAAAACTTCTCTTTGCCCAAACAGCTGAGGAGACCAGGACAAAGAAGAGGAAAAACCCAATTAACATTGCATTTATTTTCAAACAGAAAGTCTTCAGTGTTTTCCAGGAGGTGTTTTTTTTTTAACATTCCCTAGATTATAGGCCAAACTAATCCTTTGTGTAACGGGTATGATTTCCTCAGATTTGGGGGCTGAGTTTGTTACCTGTGTCCTCTGGAAAAAGTGGAATACCAAATTTAAAACAAGTGAAATCCTGCAGTCTTTGTTTAGGCAAAACTCTGTATTAAAACCATATAAATCTGATCAGAATAGGCAAGACGTAGCTCACAGTTTGCACTTAAAAATTCACCTGGGAGAGAGAATGAGGAACAGCTTGTCAATATCTATTTGAATAAAGGTTACTACATAATATGTAAAGCAGAGGAATGATTCAGCAAATTCTTAGTTGCATGGAGAACTTTTAAAGCCTGAGCTGTAAAACACCATCTGTTGTTAATGTTTAATTTAATGACCTTCCTGGTTCCTTATTTTGAAAATTATTAGTTGAGATGCTCTGTCTGTTAGAATGCACTCTTCACAAATGCTTTTTTTGTCCCCCTGCTTTTAGCTTCACCTGGTTCACTGGAACACAAGATATGGTACATTTAGTGAGGCTCTGAAACATCCTGATGGCTTGACTGTGCTGGGCATTTTTCTTAAGGTTAGTTAAACCTTTATTATGGTAATGTGTTGTTTGTATTGCAGTAATTAATAGGGTCCCTGATAATGGATTAGGAGCCTTCTGTCCTAGCGTGCACAAACATGCAACAAAAAGATGGTCCCTGCCCAACTGAATGGCTTAGCAAGACACAAAATTCATAGCATTTTCATAATACCAGTATAGATTTAAAGTACAATTTCTGCAAGTGTGGACAAAGTTATATTGGTATAAAAGTGCTTTTTCTCCCATCTTTCCTTCCATACAGGAAGGACAACAAGCTATACTGGTATAAACCACCTTCAATACTGATACACTTGCATCCATGCTAGGCGTAGTATTAGTATAACCATCTCAGTAGAATCGCATTTCACACTAACATGGTTACACTAGCACAAAATTTGCATGCAGACCATTGCTTGGTATGCAGAATCTTTTGCCCTACTGGCATTAGCTTGACTTAATTAAGAGTCTGAATTTGAATTTATGAGAAACCAAAGGCACAGATCCAAAGATAAAGCCATCATATCTTAACACAATTCTATTCCCATTATCGATGACTTCCACAGATAAACACAGCACATTTGGGCCAACTGGCAAACTCTTAAATTCGTCATAAGGCCAGTTTACAATCATGTTTGTGCAACATTGTGAGCCATTCCAGTGGTGTGGTGGTGGTGTTATATAAAATGTTTCTTTAGCTGTTAGTCAGCTCAGCCTGAATTGTCACATACACACATACTCACTTGTGCTTCATTTGTCTTGCATTGCAGGTGGGAAATGCCAAACCTGAAATGCAGAGGGTGGTTGATGCGCTGGATGCCATTCGAACCAAGGTTGTTAATGAACCATGTGCTAAATGACAGCAATCACAACTGTTTCCTATGTCCTTCACCTGATATGCAGAATAACTATTTTGATTTCTGTTTGTTTTGCTTGTGTACTACAGTGGTGTTGCTCCATGTCAGCTGCACTGATGCATTTGTATTCCCTACTTTAAGGAGGGCTCAAATAGTTCGGGTTTTTTTTTTAGATTAGGATATAATAATGGGTAGTGTGGCTTTATGGTATCACACAACCCTTGAAGAGGGGAACTGTGAATACTGATTTATTTAAATATGATTGTGTTATCCTGGTTTTCAGTTGTAGTTGAGTCTAGTCAGAATACTGCGTCACATTTATATATGGTGTAAATCTTATGACTGTATTTTTATGAAGTAGGTAGTTAAAGTATAGCCTACTATGATTTTTTGCTATTTATTGCAAAGTTAGCTGTCCAAATTCTAAGGTGATGGACATTTGAGGAAAGAAAAACAGAGAAGGGGACATTTTTGCTCTTACCTTTTTGTCACATCCAGGTCAACAATCCAGATTCCACTGAGGTTAATGCGAGCTTTGCTACTGACATCCATTGATGCTGAACTAGACCCACCATTTTCATATGTGCTAGATCTCCTTAGCCATCAGAACATGTAGTTCTGTCTGATCCTTTCCGCAAGAACAATACAATCGAGGAACATATTAAAGGGAAGGGGCACTGACAGTGACATTTGAAGCACAGACCAGAGTTTGGACCTGCAATGTTCTGAGCACTTTTCAACTTAAATAGGCTTGTAAACTTTTAAATTTTAAATAGGCTGGGCACTGTGCAGGATTGATATGTGTGCGTGCACATGTTTGCCTTATGTGCGTGTCTGACCCTCTCCTTCCCCCTCCAGATACAGAACCACCTTGGACTCTCCTTCTGCAAGCAAAGTGTGTACAAGCTGACTTCACATCCTATTGGATTAACAGGTTGCTTTTTCTGTTATAGGGCAAACGAGCTGCCTTCACAGACTATGATCCCACAGGACTGCTTCCTGCATCCCTGGATTTCTGGACCTACCCCGGCTCACTGACCACTCCCCCTCTATTTGAATGTGTTATTTGGCATGTTTTGAGAGAGCCTATTTATATCAGCCCGGAACAGGTATATCTTCAGGGGTTAAAGAGCAATATTTTATATCCACGTATTATTGCTTTCCTTATTGTGTATTTTGCTAGGAACAGGAGCCAAATTGATCTCCTATAGCTTGGCATGTAGAAAGCTCCCAGCTTCCAGAAATCTGTATTTTATTTAAAGAAAAAGGAAGGAAAAAACCCTCTTGCATTGTGGAGCTTGAGGAGAGTGGGAAAGATTAAGGCACTGTTAGGTTGAGTCTCTAGGCTTAGGTTCTGTTCAACCTTCTTTAATGAAACTGTATACATGCAGAATTCCTCCTTCAGGTCTGCATGTGTTTAGGCTGGAGGCTATAGATAGGATCTGAGTGCCACAAATATAAGCCACATCTAAAGGGCTTTTGCCTTACCCTTCAACAGTTTTTAAATCCATGTTATCAACAGCTGCAGCACCAACTGTAGGACACACAGTTCTGGATTTCTTTAGTCAGCTGGAGTTTCTTTTGTCTGTGGATCACCTCCCTAAAGACATCTGCATGACATGACATACTTTCACTTGCATTGAATAATGCTTTTTTCATGTGTGACAAAATCATATACCACATATGAATGATTGTCCATATGAGAAATCCATGTGCTGTACTGGAATACTGGGTTTCACCATTAGATCTGAATTAACTGAGAGTCTACATCTGAAGACTCTCCTATGTGGTGTTTAATTAAGTAGATAGATGAACTGTAGACTTGTTTATAATGGGCAAATAAATGTTTAATAGAATAAGATTTCTTACTGATTTCCCACATGCTTTACCTCCAGTATTTCAGTAGATAAAACTGTCCTAATGTACGTTTGGAACACAGGAGTTTTATGGCAGAATTATCTTTTCACTAGAGCTCCCTGCTAGCTCTCTAAATAGATTGTGCCTTGGAGAGTAGGGCACTTGCATTTGATCCCCAAAAATCAGGATCTGCTAGTATTTCAGTCCCTACAGTGCCTTCTTACGGATGTTGGGACTGATTCGCCTCTCGTGCTAGGAGATCTTCATTGATTTTTCATTCTTGCTGATTGGGTCAGTTTTATTTAAACATTGAAGAGCCAAAAATGTTCTAATTTTAAATAACCAAGAGAATGCTGTGCTCTTCTGTGCTACAGAATGCCTAGAAAATTGCCTCTGGATGGTCCTATGTCACCTTTTCCCAGTTCTGATTAACAAAGGGGAATGCTGAGGGCAGGAAAGGGTATGTTGCCTTGTAGTGAGATTGTTGACTCAGAATATATTCCTTAGGGGGTTATTAAAGCAGGCAAAAATTAGAGTTGGCTTTAAGTCACCTTCTCCCTACTCTCAAAAATTCTGATGGGCTCTGATCCATACTGTATACTGCAAACCGGTCTCTTGAGGTCTAAGGCTGCAACTGAAGACTAATGCTGGTGCTATCTTCTTCAGATATCCAAACTCCGTGGCCTTTGCTTCAGTTCTGAAAATGAGCCCGTATGCCACATGGTCGACAACTGGCGCCCATGCCAGCCTCTGAAGAGAAGAGGAGTGAGAGCCTCGTTCCAATAAGCAAAGTTCTGAGCTTGACAGAAATTGCTGTGTTTGTGAGGAGCCCTTCTGCTAAGCACAAAAATCAAGCCTTTGCCATCTGTGCAATGGCAGTGTCTCATCTCCCAGATCCTTTGTTTCTTCCACTCTGCATCTAAAATATTAGCTAATGAAATGTGAAAGATCCTAGACCAAAGGAAAGGGTTTATAATACATAGGGTGGGAGGAACATCCTTGTGTGAAGTTCGATATTTACTGTGACTGATATTTTGATTACAGTAGTACTTTTGACAGCAAAATAAGCCATTTTAAATAACCTCATTCACAGGTGGTAGTACATAAAATTAAGTGTACTCAATAACTTGAAGCTTTTCCAAAAGCACAGGAATACAGAATAACTTGAACATTTTAAATATGATTAAATAGCTTAAAATTGAATTGACATAGTGAAAAACAAAGGTAATATTACAGGTTAGACATCTTTGGTTTTAAGCAGATGAAGTATACATATTTTTTTTTTAATATTTTAATTTTTTAGCCATACTATCATCAACCACAAATATGTCTTTAGTGTGTTGGGATTTTTTTAAAATTGTAAACTACTTAAATTGAGTATCATCTGTAAAAGTTCTTATCATAGATGTAATACAAAATATCTTTTCATTAAGGTAATATATGCTCTAATTTAAAAAAGAAGTTAAGATTGTATTTTAGATAAATTCTATAATAAAATATATAATTATTTCTGTTTCTGGACCCTTATTTCAATCTAAAAGAAATGTCAAGGAATTTTGTGCATCAAAGTATATGTAAAACTTACAGTCTAAATACCTGCTTATTAATTACTTCTTATTCATTTATTGTAACAGAAGGATCAGTCCCATGGGTTTTGTGGCAGAGTTCAAGAAAACATAAATTGAATGTGGATCAGTTTTGGTACGAGGGTAGTTTCCCAACGGTGCTGCTCATAGAGAAAAGAAGGAAGCAATTTGTTATAACATTGCCCTAAGCAACCACCCCCAGATAATCAGCCAAAATAGGTTTGTAATGGTGTTCTCCTTAACAAAAGGTTGATTAAAACTATATTCAAGATACTGGGGAAACTTTAAATGGGTTACTTCAAGCTTGGCCACAGATGAGAACCTGCGATACAAGTTGCAGTGTATTAACACAAGACTTTTTTTGCCTTTGTTCTCTCTATCTAGCACAAAAATACTTTCAAAATTAGGTGCCCAAAGTTCAGTTCCCAAGTCCACAGGTATGCATCTATGGCAGTGGTTCTCAACCTTTGCAGAGTGGAGGCTCCCCTCATTTGACTCCAGGCACCCCTCCATAATTTGTGTGAATTGAGTGGCACCCCATTTCAAAAACTAGTTTATTACAGTGCTTACCTCCTTGTAGAGTGCCTGGGCAGTGGAGGCAGGGCAGAGGCTGGGCACTTTTCACATCTCATGGCATCCCACCATGCCCCAGCACACTGGTTGAGAATCACTGATACGTGTACATGGCTCGGTCTTCATAAAAAAAGTGTTGAGCATGCAACTGCCTTTTACTCTGATTTCCATGAACCTCCAGCTAGTCCCTCATGCTCTAGCACGTGGTTTTCCAAGTCTGTTCCACAGACCCTGGGGTGCCACAATAGGTCATCAGGGGATCTGCAAAGAGATTGGGGGTAATGGCAGTGTGGACCCAGAGGCAGTGTGCTGCTATTGCCAGACTTGGTTGCCTGGCTCCCCATCAGCCTATAAGATAGGAGAAAAGGTTCTGTGGCAGAAGAAGTAATATGAAAGGGTTCTGTGACTTTAGGAAGTTTGAAAACCACTAGCATGTGGTAATAGGTACCTGTATAATAGGTTCAAAGAAAAGAAGATCTGAAGTTTCAATTATGGGCTGTATCTTGGTCATCCTTGATCTAACATGCTTAGGAGCTTTTGAAACTCTTTATAGAGGCTCGCTCCAAAATAGAACTGAGCTGCTGCAATGGTAACTTTTACGGTCAGATTCTAGTTTACATTTTCAGCAATCAAATGGACTTCAGTGCCTAAGCGTGCCTTATGGGTACCTATACATGTGCTTGGATGTGTTCTGATTAGAACACATCAGAATGGATTTGATTAATTGTGTCTGCCGGAGCATTCTAATCAGAACACTCCAGCATGCTGCAGCGTCTCGTATCCAGCATCCCAGCTTTCAAAACAGCAGCAGGAGCACTTGAACTATTGCTCATTGAATGAGCATTAGTTGAATGTCCCTACCACCATTTTGGAACACGGGGCAGTGGATATGAGACACTACAGGTGTCTAATTAAAATGCCCATCCTCCACCCTAGAGCACATGTATAGGCACCCTATGCATCTATTCCATCCAATTCAGCTACCTAAAATCAATGACTGAATCTACTCTTGTAACACCCCATCATCTCAGCCTTAAGACTGTCAGAAAAAAACAGCAAGGAGATGGGACCCACCTTTTGTATTAACAATTTTTCACTTATTTGAACAAGGTAGTACAAAATTGCACTTACATATCCAAATGTTATCTGTAGCCCTTAGGCGCTTAAGAATGGGATCCATGAAAACTAGAAAGCTGAATAGTGAGCTACTAAGGCTACCAGGAAATACTTAGGATGGGTGAGGCTCAAGCCCTTCCTATCTTAGGGATGTAGGAGCCTTACACTAGCCTGCAGGAAGGTGCCTGTTTTTGATCATGAGTCATAATCGTGACCTCTCCCAGACAGACACTTTGCCCTCTGACTGGCAAAAAGGCTGGCATGTTTGGATGTGGGCACCTCTAGGAGCCCTTAGATGGAACTTGAGACTTTAGCCAGAGGTGTCTAAAAGGACTTCGGTGCCACTTATTGGAGTATCTAACTTTTAAGTACCCAATAGAATTTGCAACATCCAAATTAGGTTCTTAGAAGTCAATTTGGATCTGGCTCAAAGGTACCTCCCACTGGGTCTAAGTCTAGTCCCACCTTTTGGGGATGTGAATGTCCATCTACCATGCAAATCCTCTAGTAGGGCATGCTAGAGTTCAAGAGGGAACTCTCAATCCCACCTCTTGATGTAATGAATAATTAAGATAGGGTAAAACAGAGCAAGATCAAGTAGGACACTATAGACTACTGGCTGGGAGAAAAGAAATTTGAATTAAATTTCCTGCTCCAATGAGTATTTAACTGTTTTAGGATATCTATTCATTAACTCAGTTTCCCCAGACAGAGCTAAAAATGTCAGGCGGTGTGTGTGTGTCTGTGTGTGTATGCACACACTCACACGTGTGCCCACACGCACAGAATAATAATCATATTCAAAATAATAATAGCACCTTTTTGAAGATTAGCTCACACTGCATTCAGGACATATGAAATCAGAGTGACACTGATGAAGAGGATACAAGGAATCTAAGATGCTATAATTCAAGCACAAAAAACAAGATGCTGCCTGTGGAATGTGCCCCTGGGGTAGGTCAATAATGTTACATGTCTGAATGAGGTAGGCATGGCTGATATTTCTATCAAGACTGAAGCCTCTGCTATTCAAGGTGGATAATCCTATGCTGAGACTGAGATGTGAGTCCGATGTAATGATTTATTTAAAAACTGTAATTGAGTCATCAGGCTGCACAAGTTCATATGGAGTAAGTGTACAATGCCATTACTGTAACCCTCACTATTGTTTGATACTCCTACTCATTGCATTGCATCTAAAATTAGATAAGAGTCCTTTGGGATAGGGACTAGGAGTAATATTTAGAGCTATTTATGTGCCCAATTGAAATAGCTAAATAGCTTTGAAAATGCAGCCCTGTGTCTTTCTATTTGCTCAGGGTAACACAGTGCATTATTATGTGCTCTGTAAATACTAATACATGAGTTATTCTGTAGGGTGCCACACTGCCCTGCCTTCTGCTAATAAGCAGTTAGCAAAGTCACCCAACATTCACCACTTATTTATAACTTTGTGTTTGTACATCATCATGGCTGTCTATTTGCCTTTACCAAATATGCAAAGAGGGCTGTGTGTGCAGCCTGGCAATGAGGGAATAGCATTAATGGCTTGGCGAATGTGTGGAACGGTTACCATCTACCAAGAACATTGGTTGGTAGCTGCAGTTGTTTGTTCCCTGGTCTCAGTCATGGGAAAGTGGGGAGAACCAAAAAATAATAAAAGCAAGCAAAAAATGCCCCACCATAAACAGTTTACCCAGCATAAAGCAAAGTACAAGTTCCCCCACAAATGATCACATAGTTAAAATATTGCACAACATCCATCTGTTTCAAGAAAGCGGTATGTGCTGAAACTAACTGAATGAGATAAAAGGAAGTGACTTTCCTGACATTCACAGGCTGTTTCCTCAATTGGAAGACTGTTCAAGATGACTATGAGTGGAACAGCAGAGGGCTCATGACCTTGGTTCCCCTTCCTTGTTGTTATTAGGTCAGAATTATTCTTCATTATTTTTTCAAAGCAGAGTATAAAGAAACATCAATATATACAACATCACAACTTGACCAGGGCATGACCAGTAGCCATTAGCTAAAACAAACCCAAGACATCTTTGCTGGCTGAGCCAAAAAAGTTGACATGTTATGTAGTACAGAAATTATGTATTGTTACCACCCAGACTGCAACTTTGGTAACAGAGGAATAACATGCTCATTCACAACAAAAGGGACAGAGCAAGGCATGATCAGCTGGATACCTTGTTATTTTTAAATAGTCAGAAACAGGCAGACAGATAGGCACTCACTTGTCAACTGTGATTTCTTTCTTTCTTTTTTTTTTAATTAAAAAAAAGAAAGAAAAGAAAACACATTGTGGTGTTCACTCTTGTTGACACCCAGCTGCCAGCTCCATGTTCTGGAACATTTTGTGATTTCTCTTCTGATATTTCCAAGGATTGGCTTAGTCCAAGAATGATCTGGGTATGTAGGATGTAATCATAGACAGTCCCAGTAAGACTGGACTATTAGTGCCCCACACAGAGTCAAAGCTAGGACAATTTATCACAGGCGATTGTCACTCACTAGCTGCCAGTGCCAGGATTTTCTGTCACTTCAAAGAAAAGCCACCAGCAAACAGCAGCTTTTAAAAATCTAAGGTCACTGAAACAAGTAGGGACTAAGAATGTAGCCAACATCTTCCTAGAGTTTTTCATAGACCATGACCCCGTCCACCCATCGTTACATGGACAACTTCCTCTTCCGAACTAGAACAATCTGCACAATCACAGAAGATCCCCAGAGGTTGTTTATGTGATAGACTAACATCAATGAAGTGTTTGAGTCATTTTTAGTCCATTAGTAATGGGAAATGTTTAGCAACCTAATCATCAATAAGAACAGTCAGAGGGTATCATGAGGCCATCACATCCCAAGCTGAGGGGGCAGCTGGAATGGCAGTCACGATTGCTTTACACAAGGGGTTGGCAACTTCCAACCTATGAAGAGGTTACACCTGGATTGCCAAGCCCATGCAGCAGCAGCAAATGGCAGCAAGGGGAATCAGCTGTGACCCAACTTAGGCCTGAGCTACAATATTTTCTACCATTACTGAATGGTTGTCAACCCCAAATTCCCTTTTAATTGTCTTACCATAGCACATGGGGGTGGAAAATTTCCAAAAGTACTTATGTAAGCTTAGAGCACAAGCATCTTCTAAGTCAGACTTGTGTTTTGCAATCAGTTAGGTGCTTTTGAAAAACCCCATCTTTAACTAGAGTAGGGCCCTGTTGTGCTAGGCGCTGTACAAACACACAGAATCATAGCTAAGTAGGGCTGGAAGGGACCTCCAGAGGTCAGAGTCTAACCCCCTGCTGTTACACATCAAGTATATCTACACATGCGCTTTGTTACAGTGGCTAATTAGCTCAGCACTAAAGTGTCTTCTTCTACATATGCACCAGTATTAGGGTGCAGTAAATTAAGTCCATCATAAAATAGTACTGTCCAGGACAAGTAGTATCCTAGTGCAGAGTAATTTTTGCCACACAATGCACACGAGTGCTACAGTGCAGGGGCTGCTGAGGGCTTGCCACCTAACCCTGCACTTCATCATTCTCATGCCACAGCCAGCCCCTGTATCATCTGATGCTGCCAGCCATGCCGCAGTCAGCCCCTGTATCATCTGATGCCTCCAGACACCCTGCCAGCCTGGGGCTGCTCCGCCCCCAGCTCAAATGGCTGCAATCCTGGGCGCACGTGTAACACTGCACCTGGGAACAGCTGACTGGCATGAACTGCACTGGAGTTTATTGCATTGGGGTAATTACACATGTGGCTGCACCTGGCAAGGAACAGTTACTGACCTGGAAAAATTCTAATCTAAACAGACAAGAAATATGGGGAAGGGCTTCAATTAGTATCTGAAGGGATCAGAGCAGGTGGTTGGCAAAAATGATGCTAATTCTATGATTTTGTTGCTTTGTCTTCAGGATGAGTTTCAATGAATGGGATAATGTCACTAGTATCCACTAGCTTGTATGGTCTGATTCATGTGGAGTTCTGGTGCCTAGAGACTAGTCATGGGACACAGACTGCCTCTAGGAATTCATGCTACTACTATCCTTGAAAAAAACATGGTGAGGAGATGCAAGTCCAGAACACCTGGCCCTGGGATTCCCCCTGGTCACCAGGTCCAGAACTGGGAGAAATGGAGGAGGGCAGCAGCTCTTTCTCTGCTTCCGGGTAAGGGACTTACACAGAGTAAGACTGAGTGCAATACAACATGAGTCTGATAGACCCTACAAGGTCCAAGAGTTTTGCTATGTGATACATGGACTTTATTAACTGAGGGCCTTAGCTAAAAAGGCAGGTAGGTGTCCAGAATCATTATCCATATAGTCCCTTTCAACAGCACTACCTGAAAAGACTAAGTGCCTCCTGTTCAGCCTAACAGGGCCCTAGACACTGTGCACACCCAGCACTGCCAAGGTTGTGTTAAGCTCTTACATACTCCCCATTGGAATCCAGAAACTCAGTAGAGTTAAAGTCCTCAGGGGGACTGATCCAATAGGCCTGCTCAGAGTACACCATGAACACACTGACAGAACTGGGGATGCTACAAAATGCTGCTTCTTCATTTTTATAACTTAGTCACTAGCGATTGAGCCAGTAAGCCTGGGGGGCTTACTCTATGGATAAGTGCCTCAACCACTAAGCTATAGCTTCACATTTCCTCCACCATCACTAGCAGATCCTGCTCTGTTCTTCCAAAGCTAGGTGTAAACACTCACTCTAGAAAAGGATTCCAGACTCTGGCTGCTGACTGACCAGGTGCCTAAGACCTGAAGAAGGAGCTCAGACAGACCAGTACTTAGCATCTCCTATTGGCCAGATCTTAGTGGCTTCCTGATCAATGCACATGGATAGCCCTTCTGGAGCACCTCTCTCCACCACGCACATTTTATTGGGAGCCTAGGCACACAATTCTGGGTTCTGGATACCATCAGAGGAGTTATATGTTTATAGGTTATGCCTTATAGCACCTAACTTCAGGCATCTAAGTCTGTTAGTGAATCGAGGTCTAACTTTTTACAAAAACACTAATGGGTGCCACTACAGGGGGTGTCTTCTTTGCTGTAGAGGCTGGCTTTGCTGGAGAAATCTATGCTTTTATTTCAAACTCCAAGGCAGCAAAACTCAGCTTCACAAGGCTTTGTTTCCCTGGAGGTTGCTTTCAAAAGGTACAGATACCTTGATCAAATTGAGGCTGGAGGGGAGCAAAGGGAACCTGACTGTGCCTCGTATCTTCTGCCCGATGCTGCTGCTGGCACAGCGCTGGATATCCCCTTCTTCCAGCCCATGGTGTAGACTAAATGCACAGGGTGATAGTCTGCTTCTCAGTGACTGGGGAGGGCTTCAGATGCTATGGGATGGCAGGATTCTTCTGTAAAAGTGGAGCTCATAACCCCTGCATGCCTTAGCTCTAGCCTGGCCTGTATTATGAAATGTAACCTCAGGATGAGTGTGAATGTTGTTGTATGCATGAAGAACCATGTCCTGCATAATGCGAGCTAAGAGAACTGACCTTGGCCTGAGGAAGGTTTAATCACTTGAATGACCTGATACAGTTCGCTGTTTGTCTCAGCCTGTACTGACCCGTAAACCATGTCCAGCACCAGTTAACACCATGGCTCCCAACCACGTTCAGCCACAGCATTTCAGAGTGCAGACCAGACCGCCACTCTGCAAGAGCTCCTCTCCTATCACACCTCACTGTGATCCTAATGCAGTGCTCCGTATGTGGACAGGGACAGTTGGTTCAGAAGCTGTTGCAACCTGCATGGAGTGCAGAAGCAGCAGCAACCCTGGATAGTGCTGTCTCAGCAGGCCCATGACATCCTCTCTGCTGCTGCTGAGGCTGGGGGTTGGATTCCTTGGTGCTTCTACTGACCCCAATTTTATCACCTGGGGAAGGATTTGGCCTATGTAAAGGGCTCATCATCAAATGTTCCTTGCCTTTGGTAATGCTCAGGAACACCATCATGTGGCTTATGTGTCGCTCCATGACTTGTAAAATCCTATCTAATCACTTGACTGTCCATGGGTAAAATACATATGCCTAGAATCAAAGGTCAGAACTGAAAGACATCTATATTCTTCTTTCTGAAGATCTCTTTTGTATTTTCAGGGCCAGTCACAATTATGCTTAGAGGAAGGATATGACAATAACAGTAATGAGAAGAGCACCTTGCAGACAAAAGGAAAATGAAGCTTGAAGGAACAAAATGTAAACACTAATTTTGCCTAGTGCGTGGTCCTGAAACAGATTTAAAAGGACAACATTTTGCAAATCAACTTGAAGGAGCATGAAATACGTCATTTCCTCCTACTCTCTTTGGAACCATTATGCTCGATTAAGTCCTGTTGAAATGGGAATGAAATCATAGCCAAACTGCATATTTAAAAAGAAACATTTGAAAAGGCTTTAGAAACTCAGTGAAGTAAGATCATCATTCCACAAATTTTGAAGCCGACAGATGTAACTAACTGATGCTGTAATCCCAGAATAAATACAAATGCCCCCACTGTACCTTTTAAAATATCATGTTCTGCTTTCCTCATATCATAACATATCTCAGGATTTTCTGTCTTTGGAGAATAATTCATCGCTGTGGGGGAAGGAATATACAACATTAGGGCTTGATCATGCAAACATATATGCATGCAAGTAACTGTTCACAAAAATTAATAGCCCTGATTTCCCAGACAAGGATCCCCCAGTCCACGTATAGAAGGTACACCTGGCACATAGATCTCTCCACTTCAGTGTAGGGTGTGGTGAAAGATGGATCACCTTTCACTCCCCCTTCTGCAGACCACATGAAGTAGTTCCATATGATTAAGTACTGACTTTGGCAAAGGCAGCAGGGGCTGGATGGGTTTGCAAGGAGGAAGGGCAGGCTGAGATAAAGACCACAGGAGGTACATTTCTTGCTGCTCCCATTTCAGAGATTCCTTGAAAGACTTTATATGAGCAAGGAGTATTATATAATTAGCATGGAACTGGGGCAAAACCTCCATGAGGATATTCCTAACCCAAAGTTGCTGACCCTCCACAGCTGTCCAGGGGGCTAAGGCCAGCTGGGCCCAAGAGAACCATCAGGGCAGAACTTCATGAAGGCCTCCATAGAAAATTCTCTCTCCAGAGTTTGTCCTTGAGGACTGGGAATGATCAGCGACTCTTTCTTTTTAAATGCCTGCAAGATCCCGCTCTTATTTTCTATTTTTTAGCCCTTCTTTCCACACAGTTACCCAGTTCTCTAAAATTCCCAGAGAGACAGGTATGATAACTCATTCCTGCTTAAATATTCATTTCTATTTCTCTGGGGATTTTACAAGGGTTAAGTAACTATCCAAGTTTCTTTGGGGTAAAAGTAAACTATGAAAATCTTTACCAGTAGTTATAAAAGGAACATAGAGCAAGACAGTGGGATGTTAAGATAGGTCAGAACTGAAAGGCATGGATCCTATACAATAAGAAATAATGAAGTAACTACCTTTCTTGTAAAGCACCTTCCACATTGCAAAAACCACAAGATAAGATAGTACATTAATGATTTTGTAGATCACAAAACTTGCCTGTTTAGAATAATATATCTAAATGTCAGCCTCAGTTCCAACGGCCTAGTCTGTCACTTCCCATTTTCTTTGACTCACTCAAAACGGGATGTATTACTAGCTTGTCTATTTTTTAAAAACTTGTCCCTGGTC
The DNA here is from genome assembly GCF_052110815.1 of Crocodylus siamensis. Lineage (NCBI taxonomy): Eukaryota > Metazoa > Chordata > Crocodylia > Crocodylidae > Crocodylus > Crocodylus siamensis. Next base: position 211,577,072 of record NC_143397.1, read on the forward strand.
CTACCACATGTTCTGCTTTCAAATACAATCATGCTGCACTGAATGCATTTATCTCGGTCATCTTGTAACTGTTTTACTTAGACTACAGGTAGTGAAGAAAACCACAATGTCAATTGTCATACAAAACTAATAAGCCATACAAAAGGTGAGCAAAATGTAATATTTTTTTATTGCTGTTGGCTTTATTTATTAAATTGCTGTTTTAGACCCTTTTCACTTTGACCATAGAAATGACCCCCAGTCTTTTCATTTCTAATAACAAAGATGAAAAAATATTAATCTAGAGCTGCGTTTTTCCCCCAAAATACTGTGCATTCAAAATCCAACCACTCAGCTATGGTTGTTTATAAGAAATAGATTATTATGGTAAAAAAGCCTAATTAAAAAGGTGTTTTAAAGGTTCAAATAAAACTGATTGCCCAGAAGGAATAGCTGATGAAGCCAAGAGCAGCCCTGTGGTAGACAGCTGTCAGTCCTATTCCCGGCATTACCAGTGACTGCAGATGTAATGAAACTAGACTCTCAGGAAATTCACAGACTGAAAACTTGATTAGGTATGGCAGCAAGCCTAATCTGCATTCAGTGAAGGATGCAGGGAGGGCTGCCAGAGCCTAAAGTTAAGAAAGCAGTGCATGGGTGAAAATGGGCACAAACTCTGCATATATCTTGTGACTTGGCTAATGATGAGCATCTGAAAAGCTGTCAGATCTTTTCCACAATGGTTTTAAAATTTGATGCCTACTCATTCTCCCATGTTGAGAAAATTTAGCATTGTGTGAAGACAGGGTTTGTGGTAATGTGAGACCCAAAAGTCAAAAGTGACTAGGAACAGCAGCAGTGACAAGCATCACAGCAGCAGCAGTAGCAGCTGCCACCAGAGTGCAGAGAGCTAGGGCAGGTAAGACTTCCAGTAGCTGGCATAATTCTCCCCCTCTGCTCACTACACATCTGGGTGCCAGGTCTGCAAGGTGGTGCCTGTAAACACCTGAATAAAGCCACCCTTTCTGCCATAGGTCTCCACACAGAAACCAGAGTCTGCCTACATGTCACATGGCTGGATTAGGACCTAGATTGTTGTTAGCATCCAAATGGAGTGAAACAGGGAAAAAAATGCACACAAAGAACCAGCTCCTCTTCAGCTTGCGGGGGGAGGGGGTGTGTGGAAAGAAGGGACCCACAGTTCTCACATTCCCAAGAAAGTGTCCTTGACCCCAGGCTACAGGGTAGACTGGGTGGAAAGGCTCTTCATCCCTCCTGTTGAGGGCGGGGCTTTGGGTGGTGTAGAGTACAATATTTTTGAGACCAGAAAAAAGAAAGCATCAGGATGAGTGTGTTTGTATGCTAGAAAGCAGGATATGTTTTTGCTACCGAAGAGTCCAGGTTCTGTCCCTAGCATCATTTCTATTTTTTATCCAGTGACTAGATTCTGCGTTCTGGGTTCAAAGTGGATGGAAATGCTTAAAATTCCAGAAATGGGCAAGATTTCCGACACCCACCTTGCTCATGGGTTGCTACTAAGTCGCTCTAGGCAGTTCCCTACTCAGTGTGAAGGTTTTTTGGATCATCCAATCAAAACTGAGGTGCCGAATTCTTCCATACATTGCAGAGGTAGTTCTGGCACTTAAATATGAGTTTTGTACTCCACTCTGGGGACAAGGCCCCTACAAAGTTAGACATTGTGGGACATACCTAATAGAAACCCAAGTTTTTGGGGTTTTTTTTTAACAGTTCTAGTCCTAAATTTTAAATTTTTACAGTTTTTGAGAAACCAAAGTAACATAACAGAATGTAAAGATTTCTTTTTACTATGATTTTCCTTTAAAATATGACACTCTCATGGAAATTTATTATGGTTGCAATACTGTGAAATAGCATTTGAAAGGGATTACACAGCCAACCATAACCCATAACTCACAATAATTCTATCAGTGTCAGCTATGCCTGAACTTTGAGGAGTTTCCTGCCTCTCTCATTTGGTGAGGGAGCTGGCATCCTTAATGTTGAATTCTAAGTAGAGGTCCCCTGTGGAAGAGATAAGATTTGATAAACTGAAGAAATATCACTCGGGTCATCCCAGCCTGTCTTTATATTTGACCTGTCCTCATTCTGACCACACTGCAGAATTCACACTGGAAGCTACCACTGGACAAAGATATGGACAGAGGACACAAGATTTATGGGACGAAGATGATGGCTTCCATCACTATTCTATGCAAATCCCTCACAAAGACTTAACCAACCTTACTATAGGGTAGCATGTGTCACCACCATTTTGCGCATAGGAAAATGGAAGCAAAGTCAGAGAATAAAATCTGTCAGTGCCAGAAATAAAACTCAGATATCTAGGGAGCAAGGTCTAGGTGCTATCGACAAGACCATTCTCACTTCGCAGGTTATGACGGATGACCCACGGCCTGCCAGAGGAATAGAGATACTTCTGAGAGAGTGCTTCCTCTTAGCCCTTTAAATAGTGACAGGGGAGTCAGGATTATAGCCAGGCGGTAGCACAGCTGGTACAGCCTCCTCTTAAGCAGTCAGCTTTGCAGCACAGAGGCTTTCACCCTGCATGATGCTGCGTATATCACCAATCTGTGAAGAATATGAGTCAGTCTCTACAGATTTCCAGGGCTGAAAATATCAGCAGCCTCAACAACTTCAGCTACTGCAAGGCATTTTAAGCTGGAAGTGAAATCTAATGCAGCAAACCCAGCCAGCAAAGGGCAGGCAGAGGTATCATAGTGACACAGTTAGCTAGAGTCAAGTGTCTGCCACTGTTTCCATTATAAATCCTTAATTCCAGGGGTTTGCAACTCCTCTGTAAATAATTACTCCTGGGTGAAGCTAAGCAAATCAAGTCTCAGCCCGAGAGCACAGTTTCTTTTTCAACAAATCTGAAACTATGACTCAGAGTATGAGCATGTGAAAAATCAGAGAACTTTGGTGCCTTGAGATTTTTTTTCATTTTGAAATTTAATAAAAATAGACTAAAATGGAGATTTATAATAGTGCACTTAGAACAAAGAAGCTTAAGGCCCTTAAAAGGTGACTAGTACATAATAAGTTACTTTACACATGTGAGTAGCTCCAAGGAGTACTATGTGATAACTCATACATAAAATTATTCACCACTGTAAAATTTTACCCATTGGTATTTTAAAGGCAATTTGTGATGTTTCTGCCATACACATGCTAGAGAGGGGTCTACAGCTACATCTCGTCCTTCAGATAAATTATTGGCTCTTAACCACTCCTCATCTGAATGCTCTGCCGTGCCAAAGCCCACCCTCCATGCTGGGGTGCAGGTCATATCCACAGAGATAGCCTTACCTGTACAACATGCATTCCCATGAGGAGACCCCCTGCACTTTGGCTCTCCCACTTAAGCCACAGGGCCCAATTCTGGACCTCTTTCTTCCCCTCGCATATATAACATAAGCCCAAGAAAGAAGGCTCTAGGGAGAAAATATTCACAAACCCCCTCACAGAGATCCCCTCCAGTGTTGTCTCCTCATTGCAGTATGGTTGAAAAGGCTGTGAGGGACATCTCCAAGTCATACAGACACTAGAGATCAACAACAGGTGTGTGCATTCATGCAGCTCTGATTTCCACTGCTTCCTTGTGAAAAGTTAAGGTTTTACTCTACCCAGGTTAAAAGACCCAGAAAGAGGCTGGCATGTGGGTGTGCTTCTGCGGCCCGCCCCATAGGGCCCTACCTGCCCATTCCTCTGCTACCCTCCCTCCTATACCTCCCCCTCAATCGAAAACCTCTCCCCAGAGAGAATCCCAGATCCATACTGACCTCACTATTGTATCCAGAGGAGGGGGACTGCAGGAATATGCGAGTCGGCTTTCCCAAGAAAGAAACAAGGAAATACAGTCCAAGACAGACTTCTCTATGGGCAGAGTTGGTGAAGGTGAAGGAAAAATTAACCTGGCTCCTGTTCTGTTACTCTGGCTAAAATAAATCTCAAATAACTTCAGAGAATTTCATATGATTATTATAGATTTCCTCTGAGTGATATAACTGCAAGAAGAAATGGTCCATTGTGTAGTGCTTAAATCTTCTAGTCTGGGGATAAAAGTAGGTTGGTCACTGTTTATAACAAGATATTTTGATGCTGAAATAAAATCATTGCTCTCTTTCTCTCAAATTACATTTAACACTGTCTCAAAGACACCAGTTGCTCTGATAACGTGACAAATATCTTCATGCAACAAACAAGCGAGTAGTTTTTCACTGAATGCACATCTTTCTGTAGATCAGCCAACAAGAGCATGTTAAGTGAAAGATGTCTGGCTGCCTTTGTAGTAAGAAATTAAGTACAGGTTGCTCAAGTAAAATAAAGCAAGCATCTCCTCTCTTCCATCATTTATATAACAACTCTCTGCTTTTATCAATTTGCACAGATCTCTCAACTTAATAGGGGTATGTTTGTCAAGTTGGATTGTTTTAAATTTTGGTCTTAGACACGCTTTTTATGCTAAAATATCATACATACAATGTCCATAACAAAGGTTCGGATGACAGGGTGGAACATACTATAAACCTGAGGACAGGGGTGACTAGTGCCTCCTGAGTCTGTGGGGGTACAATTTGGGGGCAGGCCAAAAGCCCCATATTCACTCCTATACTTCTGCGCTGCAGCTTAGCCCCCCCATTCCCTACACAGCACTGGCCCGCATGGCAAAAAAACTGTCCTGCCCTGAGCAGTGCCAAGTCAGGGGCTAATCTCGTGGGGGGGGGGGGGGGGGGGGGGGGGAGTGCACCCCTACCAGTTGCCTGTGCCTCAGGAGCAGATTGACAAGCAGTTTTTCCTCATAGTTTAAAGTGTTTTTTTCCCCCTTTTTGCTATTGTACTAATACCATGAAATAAAGGATTTGCCCTGTTAAGTAAAACTGTGCTAGCTGGCTGTGGCTGTGGGCTGATTTCTCAAGAATCAGAATTTAGGGAATGTTTTCAGGAAGAAAAATGTGGAGTCAGTACAGTGTACCAGAAACCAAATTCCGAGAACCTTATACAGTCATGGCACAGAACAACATTCTTCGTGTGCAATCAAAATTAATCCATGAATTTTAAACTTAAAACGGTTCCATCCAGGAAGAGCACACACCAGCTGCTGAAACTTCCTTAGCCTGATGAAGGGTTTTTGAACCCGAAAGCTTGCTTAATAATTGTTTTCCAACTATTTAAGCTGGTCTAATAAAAGATATCAGATTCACCCAAAAAACCTTGTCTGCCTATGTCCTTAGACCAACGTGCCTACAACCTACACCCCTGTAAACTTAAAACATTGCATCTTCTTATGAACAACCTATAGGCATAGATTTACTTGTAAAAGTGTACTATAATTAATGTCAAATATTAAAAATATTGGGAAAAAAATCTTAAATCATATGTAGATATAACAGCAATTTACAAAGTTATATCTGCTTTAAAAAAAAAGGTATAGTCATCAGATGGATTACTGCCATTGCATAATTTGTTGAGAACTATGTAAGACCTAGTATACAGACCTAGTAGTAGAACTATGCAAGACCTAGTATTCATAAGTACAAAAGTATATTTTAGCATGTATTCAGGTACTGGATTCAGTTAAGATAACATATCAACTTTTATGAACTACAGCACAGAAAACTATCTGAATTAGCTGGGACCAAAACCTATTTGTAAAATCAGATTGTTTGACTGAGTTGATTAATGAAGCAATGGAGGCACGGAGAAGAGCAAGCAGAAGGCAAGAGCCCTACTTTCAGTCTGGTTACTGCCACCAACTACAGCTGCACTTCAGAAAGAGTAACCTCCTCAAGGTAGAAATGCCTTTTGATACAGTGCGACTCCACAGCACTACTTGCCAGGATATCATAGTGAATGTAGCAAACACTGAAGGGAGTGAGAACAACAAGTATAGGAAGACACTTAAACAATGTTAAATACATTAGTGAGTCTGGATTTAGAACAACAGGCAAAAAGGAACCAACCAAAATTAAGCAGATGGCAATTACTGCATTGCAGCGGTGTTTCTCAAAGTGCGTGACAGGAAAGTATCTACCCTGAGATTATTTTTTATGGGGTGTGGAAATGAGGTACTGTCAGAAGCAGAGTGATGAAAAACTCAAGAGAGATCAATGTTCAGTTGATCAATAGGACAGGGCAGCGTTCATCCCAGGATTCTGAGGGAATACAAGAACAAAGGGACTTATCATGTCATCAGTTTCTAAGAGCTTCCCATTGACTGCAGTGGGGGGTTAATCTTAAAAACAGATGGCACTATATGGTCCAGTGTATCAAAGTAACAAGACAGCTTCATTGAAAAGCAGCTAGTATTTCAGAGAACTGGAGGACTGCCAATATCATACCAACACTTAACTTTGAAAAAAAGGCTTTGGCTTGAATTAACTCTTGCACTGGGGGTTGGTAATGGACTAGGGAGTCATCCAATCCTGTTGCAAGTTATTCAGATATGATGTAAAAACCATTTTTAACCATCTCAGGATCTTTATGACCAATGTCAAATGAAAGAACAGTCCTAATCTCACTGGATAAGTTTGTACCATCCTAGTTAGCAGTAACTGACCCCTTTGTTGCCAATTTTCTCAATAGGATAAAGACCGAGGTCCCAATCCAGAATCCAGTTAAATCAATGGAACTTCTTTCAATCCGGCCTTTGTGGGCAAACAGACAGACTGAACCAAATCCTCATTTTTAGTAGGGGCCACAGAACTGATTGAAAGTAGAACCCTTAGAACTGACAGAATGAAGCCTACAGATGACGACCTTGCATAAGCACGTTAAATCAACTTGTGGGTAGGCTGAACAGTTTAGCTGGTCTCTCTCACTAATGCTGCTTTGGCTTAACATTCATTTTCAAGACTTATTTTAGATGTAGCAAGAAATTGTGGTGAGGCATAAATTGCAGTCTATGGAAATTGAACATGGAGGGGGCAGGCAAGAAGAGGGTTTTGATCAGGGCCTTGAATCATCTCAGTCATCTTCACACCCTCCTCACCATTTAGTAAAAGGTACAAGATGTCTCTCTTTTTAAAGGTCTTTTACTCATTGTCTGTTGCTGTTGGTGATTCAGCTGCCTGTTTGCAAAGCCAGTTTTTACTGCCTACACACCATGGAGGCTGTGAAATTACTTTAATTCAATCAAAGCCTGAGTTTGAATTTCAATTTTTTTATCTATGTTGTGGCAGAGGTTAGTGTACAGGTATGAATTGTTTTGCCTGACACTCTGATTGTTGCTGAAAGATGAAAATGGGCACCTAGAGGTCAATCAGATAGTTCTGCACTTGCTGTTAGCAAGGTAAATGTGGGCAGAATTAAACCCAGGAACCAGTTCCTCTAGCTTCCAAAAAAACTCTCTACCATTAAACTAAGATCATACCACTATCATAGAAAGAAGGCCTGGGAGGGACCTATGAGATCATCAAGTCCAGTCCCCTGCCACGGGCAGGAGGTAATTGGGCTCAAATGAGCTCAACGAGGTATTTGTCCAGCCTCCTCTTAAAGACCACCAGAGATGGCAATTGCATCACCTCTGCTGGAAGTGTCTTCGAGATTCTAGTTACCCATACATAAAATAAGTATTTCCTTATATCCAACTGAAACTTTTCCTCGACTAGCTTGTGTCCATTGGTCTGCATCTTCCTGTGTGGGGAGAGGGGGGCAGGGGAAATGTGTGGCTTTTCAGAGAAGTTGTTCACCTAGGTCCTGGTGTTCTCCCTTGACATATTTGTAGGTGGCTATCAAGTTGCCTCTCAGCCTTCTTTTGCTCAGGCTGAACAGTCCCAGATCCTGAAGTCTCTCCTCATAGGGCCTGTCTCCCAGGCCCTAGATCATGCGGGTGGCCCTTCTCTGCATCCTTTCAAGCTTGTCCACATCCTTCTTGAAGTGTGGTGCCCAGAACTGGACACAGTACTCCAGCTGTGGCCTCACCACTGCCGAGTAGAGGTGGAGGAGCACCTCTCTGGATCTGATGGCGACATCTGCTGATGCACACCAGAGTTCTATTTGCTCTGCTGGCGACTTTGTAACGCTGGTGGCTCATATTCATGTTCTGGTTGATTGTCACCCTTGGACCCCTTTCGGATGCCGTGCCAGCCAGTAGACCACCACCCATCATATAGATATGGTGAGGGCTCTTTCCTACCCAGATGAAGGACCCAGCATTTGTCCCTGTTGAACCTCATCTGGTTTTGTTCAGCCCATAGGACCAGCCTGTCAAGGTCTTCCTGAATCCTTGACCTGTCCTCTGATGTGCCCGCTTGTCCTCTGAGTTTGGTATCATCAACAAACTTAATCATTGCACTTTTAACTCCTTTGACCAAGTCATTAATAAAGATATTAAAGAGCACAGGCCTAAGCACTGATCTCTGGGGTACAGGATTAGGCCACCCCATCAATTAAGACTTGTTAGGATCAGCTGCTGAGCCAGTTCTCATCCCATCTCACTGTAGCATGGTCTAGGCCAGTACTCTCCAACTTAACTGAGAGGATTTCATGGGAAGCAATATCAAAGGCCTTGCTGAAATCTAGGTAGATTTCATAGACATCAGGGCTGGAAGGGACCTCGGGAGATCATCAAGTCCAGCCCCCTGCCCAAAGGCCAGGAAGTCAGCTGGGGTTATAGGATCCCAGCAAGATAAGCATCCAATTTACTCTTGAAGGTGTTCAATGTAGGTGCTTGAACCACCTCCGATGGCAGGCTGTTCCAGACCTTGGGGGCTCGGACAGTAAAGAAATTCTTCCTTATGTCCAGCCTGAAACGGTCTTGCAGGAGTTTGTGACCGTTCGACCTCGTCATCCCTTGGGGCGCTCTGGTGAACAATCGTTCCCCCAGATCCTGGTGGTCACCCCTGATAAACTTATAGGTGGCCATCAGATCACCCCTGAGCCTACGCTTTTCCAGGCTAAAGAGTCCCATGTCTCTCAGCCTATCATCGTAAGATCTGTTTTCCTAACCTCTGATCATGCACGTGGCTCTCCTTTGGACTCTCTCAAGCTTCTCCACATCCTTTTTGAATTGTGGAGCCCAAAATTGGACGCAGTACTCCAGCTGCAGCCTCACCAAGGCCGAGTACAAGGGGAGAATGATGTCCTGGGATTTGCTCGAGAAGCATCTATGGATGCAAGCCAGTGTTTCGGTCGCTTTACTAGCCGCAGCATCGCATTGCAGGCTCATGTTCATCTTGTGGTCAATGATGACCCCCAAGTCTCTTTCTTCTGTAGTGCTATCCAACGTAGCACTGCCGAGCCTATAAGGAAGCTGCAGGTTTTTCCTCCCAAGGTGGAGAACCTTGCATTTTTCGGTGTTAAACACCATCAGGTTCTCATCCGCCCATTTGCTGAGCCTGTCCAGGTCAGCCTGGATCACCCACCTGTCTTCTGGCGTGGATGCTTTGCCCCAAAGTTTGGTGTCATCGGCAAACTTGGCCAGTCCACTCCTGACTCCAATGTCCACATCATTAATGAAGATGTTGAACAGGATGGGTCCAAGGACAGAGCCTTGAGGGACCCTACTGGTCACAGAGCACCACGATGAGTGACTGCCATCAATCACAACCCTCTGGGTCCAACCACGGAGCCAGTTTCCCAGCCAGCGGATCGTGGTGGAGCCAAGGCCACAACTGACCAGTTTGGCCAAGAGGTGATCATGGGATACCAGATCAAAAGCTTTTTTGAAATCAAGATATATGACATCAATCTCTTCCCCCTCGTCCAGGTGATAGGTCACCTAGTCATAGAAGGAAATGAGATTGGTCAAACAAGACCTACCTGCAACAGATGACCTACCCGTGCTGGCTATCCCTTAGAATGTTAGCCTGGGCCAGTCCCTCAAGGATGGCCTCCTTAATAAACTTTTCTAAGATCTTCCCCAGGATAGAAGTCAGGCTAATGGGCCTATAGTTAGCCGGATCCACTCTCCTCCCTTTCTTGAAGATCGGCACCACATTGGCCTTCTTCCAGTCTTCGGGCACTACACCAGAGCGCCAGGAGTTTTCAAAGATCCGTGCCAGGGGCTGGGCTATGACACTCACCAGCCCCTTGAGTACCCTGGGGTGCAGATTGTCAGGGCCGGCTGACTTGAAGGTATCCAGCTTCTCAAGGTGTTCCTTCACGAGGTCAGCATTTATGGAGGGTAGGGGATCCCCATCACCCGGATCTCCCTGTCCCATGTCCAGGTGGTTAGTTACCTGGTCATAAAAGGACGCCAGTTTTGTTAGGCAAAACCTCCTCTCTACAAAGCCATGGTGGTTGCTCTTGCTGGTTGCACTATTGGTGCAGGAACTAGTCTGATTATTTAAAATACCTTCCTAGCTTGGCTCTTCTACCACAGATTTACTGAAATTAACCTCTCTGATCTAGGAAAAGTGTCTGCATTTGTAATTTGGGGAACCATAATGATATCACTATTTTGACAGGCCTTAAGGCTCAGATCTGCTTGCATCATTGCCATTTTCCTGTGATACTCCAGAACACCAAAATATGAGCTGTTTATTGGGTGGATTGGGACAAGCAGACAATGTAGTGGTTGTCTGACAATGTAGGGGGTGGTTAGCTCTGTTTGCCTGAAGTCGGGCAAAAGGTAGGACAGGGTGACACCCTAAAGACTAATTGGTTCAGAAAGGCATGAGCCTTCATAGGCAGCAACCTCCTTTGTCAGATGCTAGGAATAGACTCTGCAGTTGGGGGTGCAATAAAGATGCTTAAGACAAAGAAACAGGTAAATTCTTGACATCGGTAGCCAATTCTACCCTGGTACAAGGAAGTCCCATTGCCTTCTGTGAACACATCACTTGCTTATACCTGGACTCAATTTCTTTTTGTAATTTCTTGAAGAAGTGATTACTGGTCATATTACTCGAACATCTGCCCACTAAAGGCCACAAACTGCAGCATTTTCCAAGGCACTGAAATCATTGGTAGTTCAGCCTGAGTGAGGTGTGCAGATTAGGCATTAAATCATTTGTTGAAAATCTGCCTCAGGTCTAAAACACTTGTGCTAACCACAGATTAAGAGAAAACCTTGTGTTTTAATAATAGTGTTCTTATCTAAGTTAAAAGTGAAATGGGGACATTTCTGTTATTTACAGGAGAATCATACTTACAGTATTATATCAGTTCTGATAAACTGACAATTATTAGACTTCTACATTTCCCACTATTTAAGTCTACCTTTATATATGCTGTCAATGCAACTCTTTCTTTGAGTTGGCTGGCACAAAATAGAGAGCTACTCATGCCCATGCTGCCTGCAGCATCTTACCATATAATTACAAGCACTATGTCAATCAACCCAGAATATGTACTCTTACAAATAGAATAAGAAAGGAATGAAAAGGAGAAACACTGCAGTTTTTAAAAAGTAAAGGTGGATGAAAAAAATGCATGTCTTTATAATATAATGTAGCTCATTATATTTTTTCCTGGAATTTCTAGCAGGCTTGCCATCAATAGGTTCTAGCAGTTTTAAAACCATCTTCTGTCCTCCTTGCAGTGTGACTCACATTCTTAGAGCATTGCGGTTTAAAATCAATCCACCTCTTGATACTACCTGTTTAGAAAGCCTGTCACTACCTGGATTAAGCGATCTCTTTACAAAAGACAGCTTCAGGTTCAAGCAAATGAATCTTTTTTCATGTGTTGAAATCTAGAACAATCATACCCAAGAGACAAGAGTTCTGTTACGCTAGTATGATGTCATCTGGCAGGGAGAAGGCTCTTTAAATCCCTTATTGTTAGAAGGTAGCAAGCGGGGGGAGGGAGGAAATCTTACTCTGTGTTCTATAGTTTTTCTTGTCTGTTTCCTCCTGAGTTATTACACAAAAAGCTTTGCTGTCAGCTCTTGGGCAATGGTCTGGCCAAATTGTGTAGATCTCGGAGGCCTGAGGATGTGAAATGCTTGTACACCACTGCAATATTCTGTGATGCTTTGGTACATAAGAAAAATCAGAGCATCCCACAGCTGTTTTAACATCTACCAACTGATAATGGTTCCCTCTAGAACCATTACACCACAATCATGACAGCATGGCAATACTGTACTTCAGTTACACTCTCTCCCCAGGCAAATTCCAGTGTGCCTGTTACCCTATAGGTTGGCTGGGTTATGTAGCAGAGGGAGATCTATGCTCTCTCTGTATGCTCTCTATATACACTAGAGATTCCTTTAATCCCAGGATTCCTTTATACTGCTGTGCTACTGAGGTTTTTTTGGACCGCTAAAGCAAAAAAATGGATGCATGGATCAAGGATTTATTATATTAGTTTTACTGGGAGTTTTGTCTAAGAAAGGACCAGAGGCCTTTGCATAAAAATAATTTATTATCCATTAGAACAGGTATATTAATATGAGCTGGTGAATAGCCAAACAGGGGGAAAATGGTGAGAGAGAAAAATCTTGGTGGAAGACAAAAATCAGACTAAAAATTCATTATGGATTAGAAGCTATGAGCTGCATGAATGAAAAGCCTGCCTTTATGCTACAGTGCCAACATTATGCCAAAGCAGTATTAGAATTCACCGAAGTAGCCTTCAACTTATGTGCCTACTTCCATTAAAATTCTCTAATTGCCTACTGCTTTACGTAAGAGACAAAGAAAGCTACTTCCCATCACTCTGAGCACATAAAACATTTACAGAAATCTTCATTTATTTAGATCTTTTTATTATGCCACCCACAGAGTGACACATACAGTAGATCTTAATGCTGGGTTGACCTTGACTATTTAATGAGACGTGTAATGATGGCATTGCAGGCAGAAGCAGGGCTGGCAGAACAAATGCAAGCAGGCTATACACAAAGATAAGATCTCTTGCTTTCTGCAAAGACAGCACGGAGGGGGGAGCAAAGAGGTGGATGGGGGAAACACGCTGATAAAAAAACTGGGTGGCACCAAACACTGAGAGAAGGACTAACACCAGCTGTTGACCTACATTCCATTAGAATTCTTTTGATAGCATAGGTCTGCCTGGAATGTAACCTAGAGGACCTGCACACTTTAAAACAACAAGTGCTAATGCAACTATTTGCACAAAACTCGGCCAAAATAAATGCACTGCACTCCTCTTCTGTCTTGGCCCCTTATGGTTCTTTAAACCTGTGAAAAATGAGATTATTTTGCGTGTCCAGGATAACCATTCCAATCTGGTGGTATTTTACTCAGTGACTACATAAGGAGAAGAGCAATGAAGACAGAGGCTTTCTATGTTATGATTGTACAACAGTGCCTAAAGGCTCCAGACAGAATCGGTGCTCCATTTTGCCAAGCACTATACATACACACACGCACCCCCGCCCCCCAAACCTTACCATGTTAATGCTAGATTCTATCTTCATGCACAAACCTGAACAAGAGACAATGGACAGGTACACTGTTCCAGCTGATCATGGGAAAACTATTTCAGAGACAGTACTGCAGTTCCCTTTGGCACTCCCAGAACCGAAGGCAGAATGTAGGGTGTATGTATACAGGAAATAAGGGTGCACCTAGAGCTCTGCCTTACCTGTACTTTTCATTAGGAAGAGAATGGTATCTGGCATAGTCCTTGTATATGCCCTTCAGTATCCGAAAATTCACCCTGGCTAGCCTCTACATAGTTGTAACTTCCCAACTCCCTGTATTGGCTACGAAGCATGTTACACTTAAAAGCACTTATAAATGCATGTTATACTTTAACTGCACTTAAAACACAAGTGTCTGCTTATTTAAGCCATAAAACACGAGCTAAGTGTGTCTGTATTATAGCAAAGTTAGGCCTTTTTGTGTGAGGAATATCTCCAGATTGTATTAAGGAACACATGTTCAGCTACCATCAGCCTGCTCCACAGAGATAATATGAGCAATCTTCAGTCTTCACCCAGCCGTGACCTCAGCCAGGGACTCCTGTGCTGTACCAAGTCTCCAGGTCAGATGAGGAAGGACCCATGTCAGGAGGAAAGATCCTGGATCTTTCACTTATGTGATTTCACTTGTCAGGATCAAGTTAAAAGCCACGTGCCTGCAGCCCTGGAGGGTCCCAGGTCTAGGACTGACAATCAGCTTATTGTTGTTCCCAACCCCAGCACTGTACTAGAGTTATTTCACGACTCTGGTGCAGTGCCAGGGATGGGACTGACCATCAGTGAGTTGTACACGTTAGAGACCATAGTAAACACTACCATGAAAGCTCTGTGTGTGTGTGTGTGTGTGTGTGTGTGTATGTGTGTGTGTGTGTGTTGGGGGACAGAGGTAAGAATCACTCAATATAGATTTTTAAGAAAAACCACCATTCAATTTTTTTCAGATGATTCCTTTTGTTTACGTTGGCTGTGGAAGACTTTTTAGAGGTATTTATTTATTGTTACAAATCAGGAGTGTACTCTGGCTTCTCTCTCAGGGTGTGTCTGCACAGGTAAATTATTTTGTGCAGCAAGCTGCGGGGGGAGGGGGGACTTTAGAGTGCACTTGTTTCTCTGCATAACCTACTCATGTGGGTGCTTGAAGACTATGGCTATGTACAGACATTCAAAAAGCCCAAGGCAAAATTGATCTAAGTTACATGGTTTTCTGTAAGCAGCATAGTTTAAATCAGTAGCAAATAGAACACACATTTGCTATTTGGTGGGGGGCAGGTGGCAAATCTTAGAGCACTTGCACACATGTGGCAAGCCTGCTCCAATGCACTGGAAATCCGGCATGTTGGAGCAGACTTGATTAATCAAGTAGATTAATCGAGTCTGCTGGAGCACATAAATTGGCTTGTTCTGGCAGCCTTACACCGCATGTGCATCAGTGGTGTAGTGTGTGTCTGTGCTGAGAAAATGGCAGTTGTGCCCTTTGAATTAAAACATGTTCGATGTGCTTTAGTTCAACGCACACTGCCGCCATTTTATCAGCGTGGAGGCACACTGCACTGCAGATACACATGCTCCCGACACAGTGCCTGGCACTTTTAATTAGCACACATCACTAATTAAAAGTGCCCAGCCCTGCACCAGGAGCACATGTAAAAATACCTTTAGACGGGGTTCCACCATTTTTAAACTGGTCTATGTATGCTGAACTTCTGTTTTGTCACAGGTAGACTGGCTTCCAATCACTTGTACCAGTAAAAGTGTAACGTCTGTACCTGGCCTATGTCTACACTGCACAGTGCATACCAGATGGACATAACTAGAAACAGCATAGCTCTGCTAGTGCAGCTATCCAACCAAAATATTTTATCCCAAGAAGCAGACTCTGATCATCTTAAACCCTGATATAGGGGAGCATGTTACAAACTGTTTCCATAGTCTCTTCCTTACCTTCTCTGTAAGGGCTGCTTCCAAGGTAATAAGTTTGCCTCTCATCATATAGGAGTCACCAGCCTACCTACACAAAGAGTTGGTGTGTGGGAGACAGCTGAATTGGAAAAGGACTTGTGTCAAATATAGCAGGTTGGGGTTATCTGCACGTCTTGGCTATTACCATACTCCTAGAGGACCCTGTATAAGTGAAGTAACTCTTAGGCTTCTGTATAGCGATTTGTAATCAAACAAAATATAAATATATACTCTATAGTTCCAATGTTTTTAACAATCATCATAGCTACACATTTCAGCTACCAACAAAAGACATGATTAAGGCTTTATCATAAGACCTGAGCACTGGATAGTACATTGTTATGCTGCTCCCGGAGTCAACTGAGTCACAAGGAGAATAGTCGGGGAAGCACTGAGGTCCTGGAGGGGAGGGGAGCCAAGGAGAGTGGTCGCTCCTTAAGGAGACAATCCTCCAAGCCCAAAGGGAGGTAATCCCAACACGGATCAAAGGGAGCAAGAGGGCACATAAGCCCCCATGGCTCACCAAAAGCATCCGGGAATGTCTCCTAACTAAAAGGGAGGCGTACACCCAATGGAAGGGAGGAGCCATCACCAGGGAGGACTATACTGCAGTTGCCTGGGATGTAGGGGGGCAGTCAGGAAGGCCAAGGCGGATATGGAACTGGGACTAGCTTCCCGGATTAAGGACAATAAGAAGTCCTTTTCTAAATATATAAGGGGTAAAAAGAAGGTTCCGGGTAACGTAGGGCCCCTGCAGGACACGTTAGGAAATTTGGTCGTCACACCAGACGACAAAGCCAACATATTTAAAGATTTCTTTGCCTCCATTTTCCTAAGCAGGGACCGGAACAGTCACCCCCCCGCTGGGTCCCCCTCAGGCCCCAGGGGAGGCTCACCTAGGCCAAGGGTTAGTGAGTAACTTCTGGAAGGACTGGATGTATTCAAATCAGCTGGTCTGGACGATCTCCACCCCACAGTACTGAGGGAATTGGCTGAGGTCATTGCAGGACCCCTGGCACAGCTTTACGAGCAGTCGTGGTGCTCTGGTGTGGTGCCAGAGGACTGGAAGAGGGCCAATGTGGTTCCAATCTTCAAAAAGGAGAAGAAGGAGGACCCGGGAAACTATAAGCCAGTTAGTCTTACCTCAATCCTGGGCAAGCTTTTTGAGAAAATTATTCTGGTGCATATCCATGAGGGGCCAGCAGGGGAGATTATGCTTAGGGGCAACCAACACGGGTTCATTAGAGGCAGGTCCTGTCAGCCCAACCTTGTGGCCTTCTATGACCACATCACCAAATCCTTAGATGCAGGGGTAGCAGTGGACATAGTCTTCCTGGACTTTTGGAAGGCCTTAGACACTGTCTCTCATCCCATTCTCATTAAGAAACTGGGGGACTGTGGTGTCGATTGGGTCGCCAATTGGCTGGAGGGCCACACCCAGAGAGTGGTGCTGGATGGGTCATTTTCAACCTGCAGGGATGTGGGCAGTGGGGTTCCACAGGGCTCAGTCCTCGGGCCCACACTGTTCAACATCTTCATCAGTGACTTGGACAAGGGGGTAAAAAGCACCCTGTTCAAATTTGCTGATGACACTAAGATGTGGGGGGAAGTGGGCATGCTAGAAGGGAGGAATAGGCTGCAATCGGACCTAGACAGGTTACAAGGGTGGACGGATGAGAATAGGATGGGATTCAACACCAACAAATGCAACGTGATGCACCTGGGGAGGAACAATCAGCACCATACCTACAGGTTGGGGAACTCCCTTCTTGTCAGTACAGAGGCGGAAAAGGATCTTGGAGTCATCACTGCCTCCAAGATGAACATGAGCCAGCAGTGTGGGGATGCAGTCAGGAGGGCCAACCGCACCTTGTCATGCATCCACAGATGCATCTCAAGCAGGTCCAAGGAGGTGATAGTTCCCCTCTATGCGGCACTGGTCAGGCCACAGCTGGAGTACTGCATCACTTCAAGAGGGATGTGGACAACGTGGAGAGGGTCCAGAGAAGGGCCACTCGCATGATTGGGGGCAACAGGACAGGCCTTATGAGGAGAGGCTACAGGACCTGAACCTGTTCAGCCTCCACAAGAGAAGGCTGAGGGGGGATCTAGCGGCCTGTTACAAACTAGTCAGAGGGGACCAGCAGGCATTGGGGGAGTCCCTGTTCCCCCGAGCACTACCAGGAGTGACTAGGAATAACGGTCACAAGGTGGCAGAGGGTAGATTCAGGCTAGATATCAGGAGGTGCTACTTCAAGGTCAGGGCGGCTAGGATCTGGAACCAACTTCCAACAGAAGTGGAGCTGGCTCCTACCCTGGGGGTATTTAAGACAAGGCTAGATGTATACCTTGCTGGGGTCGTTTGACCCCAGTACTCTTTCCTGCCATGGCGGGGGGTCGGAGTCGATGATCTACTTAGGTCCCTTCTGACCCTAGAAACTATGAAACAATCTGGTTTCTGGATGTTCCCTATAACTAGACTATCCCCGACAAGCATAGAAGGTTTGTCAGCCAGCGACCACAGGGTACTATTGAAGCTAAATCTCTGTCACCTTCCTATCCCATCCCACCCCCTTTTGAGGCACTTGTTATTAACTTCTAATCCTTGCTCCTGTCACCTTTTTTTGCATTAGTTGACCCAAGAACTCTTTTGCTGCACTCTTGGTCCACTCTTCTATTGGAGGGGGTTACTAACAGTTTCTGTGTGGGCTCAGGTACACATTTCCTTGTGCATCAGAAAGGCCTTTCCCATCACACCCACTTTGATGGGTTGAAGGATATAGAAGCCCTACAGAGTCTGGTTACCTATATGGGCTAGTACCTATGATGAATAGGCAACATAAGAAATAATCCTCTTTATGCCCTCACACAGCAATGCAAGCCAGCCTACAGTCCCAGGGAAGTGACCTTTTTCTCTTCATGCCAGAAATAAAATTACTCATTGGAATCCCATTAACAATGGGCACAGATTTCTCATTAGAACAACATAGCATTTGATCACATCTTCCTATATGTTTTCCAATATTATGATCCAAGAAAGATTATGTACTTTGGTCATCCTTTATGTCTCCAGAGGCATTTTTAAAACACACATGGCACTTCTTCAGATATACTTAAAAGTTTAAAGGCATAGAGTTGATCTTCAGTTAGTTTGAAAGAATTGTAATATATTTATTAGCTCTTTGGTGGTCCCAGGATGAAATCTGAAGAACCTACGAGCAAAACAGTAACATCAAATTGGTTTTGACCTCTTCCACAAAGAAGTTAGTAATTAAATCACAAAAAGGAAGCTTATAAGAAGTGGAAACTTGGACAAATAATTAGGGAAGAATACAAGAGCATTGCTCGGTCATGCAAGGATGAAGTCAGGAAGGCCAAAGCACAATTGGAGTTGCAGCTAGCAAGGGATGTGAGGGTAATGAGAGGGTTTCTACAAGTATGTCAGTAGCAAGAGGAGAATCAGGGAAAATGTGAGTCCCTTACTGAATGGGTAAGGCAGCCTTGTGACAGAGGATGCAGAAAAAGCTGAAGTGCTCAATGCTGCCTTTGTCACAGGCAAGGTCAGCTCCCAGATTACTGCACCAGGCAGCACAGTTTGGGGAAGAGGTGAGCAGCCCTCAGTTGTGAAGGAATGGGTTAGGGACTACTTGTACATGTCCAGCTTTTTTAAGTCCATGGAGCCAGATGGGATGCACCTGAGGGTGCTGAGGGAGTTGGCTGATATGATTTCAAACCTATTGGCCATCATCTTTGAAAACTCATGGCGATCAGGAAAGGTCCCAGATGATTAGAAAAGGGCAAGCATGGTGCCCATTCTTAAGAAAGGGAAAAAGGAGGATCCAGGGAACTACAGACCAGTCAGCCTCACCTCAGTCCCTGAGAAAATCATACAGCAGATCCTCAAGGAAGCCATTTGTAAGCATTTGGAGGAGAAAGGTGATTAGGAACAGTCAGCATGGATTCAGTCATGCCTGACCAACCTGACTGCCTTCTATGATGAGATGACTGGCTCTGTGGATGTAGGGAGACCAGTGGATGTGGTGTACCTCTTTTGATGTGGTCTCCCACAACATTTTTGCAGGCAAGGTAAGAGTATGAGCTGGATGAATGGACTGTAAGGTGGAAAGAAAACTGGCTGGAGCATAAAGCTCAGAGAGTAGTAGTCCATGGCTCAATGTCTAGTTGGCAGCTGATATCAAGTGGAGTGCCCCAGGGGTCAGTCCTGGGGCTGATTTTGTTCAATGTCTTCATCAGTGATCTGGAAGGTGGCATAGAGTGCACCCTCAGCAAGTTTGCAGATGACAGAAACTGGGGGAGTAGTAGGATATGCTGGAGTGTAGGGCTAGGATTCAGAGGGACCTAGACAAATTGGAGGGTTGGGCCAAAAGGAATCTTATGAGGTTCAGCAAGGACAAGTGCCAAGTCCTGCACTTAGGACAGAACAATCCCATGTACCGGTGCAGGCTGGGGGCTGACTGGCTGGACAGCAGCTCTGCAGAAAGGACCTGGGGGTTACAGTGGACAATAAGCTGAATATGAGCCAGGAGTGTGCTCTTGTTGCCAAGAAGGCTAACGGCATACTGGGCTGCATTGGTAGGTGTGTTGCCAGTAGGTCAACGGAAGTGATTATTCCCCTCTATTCAGCACTGGTAAGGCCACATCTGCAGTACTGTGTTCAGTTTTGCTCCCCTGCCCCCTCCCCCTACAGAAAGGATGTGGACAAATTGGAGGTAGTCCAGCGGAGGGCAACAAAAATAATGAGGGGGCTGGAGGATATGACTTATGAAGGAAGACGGAGGAAACTGGGATTATTTAGTTTGGAGAAGAGGAGACTGAGAGGGGACTTAACAGCAGCCTTCAACTACCTGAAGGGGGGTTAGAAAGAGGGTGGAGCTAGACTGTTCTCAGTGGTGGCAGATAACAGAACAAGGAGCAGTGGTCTCAACTTGCAGCAAGGGAAGTTTAGGTTAGATATTAGGAAGAATTTCCTCACTAGGAGGGCAGTAAAACACTGGAAAAGATTGCCCAGATATGTGGCTGAAGCTCCATCCTTGGAGGTTTTCGTACCTGCCTAGACTAAATTTTGGCTGGGATAATCTAGTTGTGGATGGTCCTGCTTTGAGCAGGGGGTTGCACTAAATGACCTCCTAAGTTCCCTTCCAGCCCTAGCTTTCTATGATTCTAATGGCATTATAATACAAGTGTCAGGGACCTAGCTAATTATACACGTGTATTGAAGTGAACTTCACTAGATTAAGGTGTCTTTTTTTTTTTTTTTTTTACAGACTAGATAATTCTGAGACCACAGCACTGAGATATTCTGCCTGATTACTAAGTACCCCATGAAAGACAATGGTTATCATCCTCCTGGGAAATTTCTCCACAGCACTAGTGTCAGTACTTGGCAAGACACACTGATCTGCCTGTCAAAGAGCTCAGTGATGAAAAACTAATGAGCTACCTACTGTATTACTATTGCATTACCAGCTAGAAGTCTCAAATTTTAGACACAGAACCACAGCGTGTGCTCTCTTTCAATATACACATATAATAGATCCTGCATCTTCCCTGGAATAATCAGGTGGTAGCAGCCAGGAATGCCAAGGCCTAGCCGATGCAGTGTAATTTACACCTACTCACTGAGGTGTAACACACAAAACTTATTAATTACCTCTAAATTTGACCTAAATTGTCCCCACCCTTTCCACATATTTCAATGAACCTGGTAAATCTTCCCATACACCAGAGGAACGAAAGCTAGGCTGGCTCTGCCCCAATTACACTGACTCTTTCAAAAGCTTGTAAAAAAACATGTAAGGACACATATTGTATCAAACATCCATTCAGATGCTAAACAACCAGAAAGCTTCCTTCATATGAAGGAAATCCATCAGCTTCAAAACAAAAATAAAATGTCTATCAGAAGAAAAAAGCAGTAAACAAATCAACACATCTCTTTAATCTGCACTCCAACTGGTTGGAAAAGAGGTTTTTTCCTATGAAAAATCCATTTGCAGCATATTTTTCTTAAAATGAATAAAGCTTTTATATGCAAAATATTTCACTAAAACCACAAACATGTCTGTTCTTTGGCCATTTTTTCCCTACAGACCACCCCCCAACATTTTCTGAAGAAAATAGACCCTCATCATCATCCCTGACAGTCCCCTTGTTATAACAAGGGTTTGGGGGTAGATTCAGAGTTAATTGTGCTCCAGTCATCCTAACTGGTGAAGCAGCCTCCGGGGTCATTACAAACTGACACACATTAGGTAAATCTCAGCAGTTGGTAATATAGGAAGGTGAGTTAGAGAAAGCTGGATCTGCTATAACAAGGTGCAAGCTGAAGCAGCAGAGGAACAATGTCAAAATATTACTATTTGCAGTAGTCTTATTATGGTTTTGAACAAGCAACTGGCTTACATTTTTGGAACAAAGGTTGAGAGCTGAAGAACAGTCTCTGAGCAAGAATTAACACTTTTCTCTGTTCTCTGGCCCATCTGCATTCTATCCAGGAATCACATCATTCAGTTAGGGCCACCATGGAAATAAAAGGAGATCCAAGGGCAACAAGGACAGTTTGAACTCATTCCAAAGTGGCTTCCATTTAGCAAATGAACTGAATGAAAGCAACAGCGATTCATTTCATTTCAGATAGGACTCCGAGCCCAGTATGTGCTGTCACAGAAGAAGAATAGAGAGAGAGCAACCCATCAAACACAGAACACGGATCAGGTCAATAAAGGACAGAGTCAGAAGACCAAGAATTAATCTCATTCCAGTTCACTGGGTTAGGTAGTTTCACACCGTCCTGTGCAAGAGTAGCTAGAGATATGGTCTCACTGATTACCCATCTAGTCAGACATTTCAAGAAAAATGTGAAAAGATTACTTCACAGGAGAAATAAAATATGACTGTGGTTTTCACCATGTATGAAGAAATACTATAAAGCAGAACTTCTTAGCTATAAAATGATAAAGAGACAGCTGACCCCAGTACATATGGGTCATTCTCATTAGGAAATAGTGCTGCCTTAGTCAGGTCTGTCATTATTTGGTAAACTTTTTTTTCTAGATCTACCAGCTCATTTAGAACAAACTTCTGCAATGCTGCAAACCCACTTCCACCTGTAAGCCCAATTCTGAGAGAGAGAGTACTGGTGGGAGACACAGGCACTCAGATCTAGCTCTCACAGGAATCCTGCTAACCTAATCTCTCAGAATTACTTCATTTTTCTTATTAACAGAAAATATATTTCATACCTAAAAACCCCTACTATGTTAATTTTTAGGATGGAAGAAGTTTCATTAGACTTAAAAGAAAACAATGATAGTATCAAGCCATTACAGTTATGTCAAGCCAATAGGAACACAGGAGTAAAAGAGGTCTCCTGGGCCACTGAATCCATTTCCTTGCATTCCTAGGCAATTGTTAAGCCAAGGGATCTCCAGAATCTATACTGTAAAACCATCATCCACAGCTACAAGACCCAGTACTCCAAATGCCATAGATAAGAAGTCAGGGAGAAAAGTGCACTATCAAAACCTAGAAATGAAGGAAAATAGTTGATTTATACATGGTCAGAAGAACTTAGGAGAAAACCTATTCCCCAAGGTACAGAAGAAGACCCACCATCCATGACCGTCTGACATAGGAGAAACATTTCTTTTGGATACAAAATGTGATGATTAGCATGACCCTAAGCAGAAAGCCAAGAACCTTTGGGTTCTCTCCATCTCTCCTCCAAGTACCAACAGGAGCACTGGCACACTCAATACCCCCTCCCCATCCAGACTTAGCAACAGCCAATGCCCCACTGCCTCGGAAAACCAGCCTTCCCACCAATGTTTCTCCTCTCACCCTCAAACCACCCCCACCCACTCCAAAACAAGAAGAAACCAGTAACATTCATAGGAGTACCAGTCACCTTCCACATTACAAGATCTCCTTTGCACTACAGCTGGAGGGATGCAAATAGCTCCAACTCTCACACACTTATTGATGAGCCAGAACCCCCTGCCCTATTATATCATTCCTTCTACAAACTTATCTAATTCAGTTTTAAAGCAATGCTTGGCATACCATTCCAAAATGTCATTTCTCCGCTACATATAAATCTTCTTTTAAATTTATTCATAGCTAATTTGTAACCATTTGTCCTTATATCAATATTTTTAGGCTAAAAGCTCCTCTTCTTCCCTAACATCCACCCCATAAATGTATTTGTAAAAACCAACTACATCCCTGCTCAGTCTCCATTTTGCTAGACTCAACTAACCAAACCACTTTAATCTTTCATATGAAAAGATGTCTATTCCCTTAACTATCTTAGTGACCTTTTTTTTTAACTTGTTCCAGTCTAAGTTAATTTTTTTGTATGCTGGGGCCCAGAACTACACAGTAGTCTAACAGGGCCTTAAAAGTGCCTTGTACAATTGCACTGTACCTCTTTTTCTGTATTGATGTCCTTTTCACTACACAGATGTAGTCTGTGTATCCTGGCAGGAATAAGAAAAAAAAGGGGGAAACAAATTACATAAAACTCTTCTGTTGACTAAATTTTGTTTTGGTTCCATCACTGACCTACTAATATTTTTAAAGATTCTTCCCCAACTATTCCAGTTTCGCACACCTCCCACATATAAGCCCTAAGGTTTTCTGTATTTATAGAGTTTTATTTTGGAGGACATTTTGGAGAATGCAGTTTTGTTACAGATGTAGCGTTCCTTATTTTAGCTAAGGCTTCCAATTGGGATTGGAACACCGGCTGCCATGGGACACAGTCCCAGGAGACAGTCATATGCTGTTTGGCTGCCAAACAGAGCTGTAATGCAAGTGACTCACTCTACTAAAGTTGAATAATTTACAAACTCTAGGGAAGAATTAGTAATGGCATTAGTCTTTTAAAGGCAGCTGTTCTATATCAATTATTTTGATACCACATTTTTGTACATAGATTAAGCTCTAATTACAGTTAATAGAATTTCTTTGTTCAATTTTTTTGAATGAAACAGTCTACTTTAAAATGAATATTTTCCTTCCTTTCAACTTTTCCTACTTTTTGACAAATATCCATCCCTCCCCCACCAAAAAATCCTAAGTGAACATTACAAATTATTATTTGCATTTCGGAACACTCAAATAGACAGGACTATGAACATTTCCTTTATATTTCTGGTTTACCCACTCCTCCTCCACGTGGAATTAGCAATGGCGATCCTCGTGTTGATGAGTTCCAGGAATGTTTATTGAAATTCGTTGTACCAAAGTATGAAACCATTGATCCTAAAAAAGCTCGAGTTTTTTAGGCTCAGAATATAGCAGGCTATTGAAAGTGTATCATCCCAGTGCTTAAGGCTTAACTGGCTCCCCACTGAATATCAGCTTGTGTTCAGGACTCAGTTTTTATCTTTCAAGTACTCTGTGGAACCGAGTCACCTGAAGGACTCTCTAAACCTGTTTGATCATAATCTTTTATGACAGGTATGTTCCACTGAAATAAGCATTCTACTAGCTGTAAGAGTGAAACTCTTGTGCAGGAGACAGCTTTCTTGACAACCAACCCATTAAACCAGCATTCACCTCTGGAAGTTGCCCAGGAGTGCACATAGACTTTACAGCCTGGCTTCAAATGGCTGCTTGTTTTGCATAGGCCTTAGCCTAACCCAGTGTTATTCTCTTGTCTCATAATCTGTGATCCATGATAACTTCCAGACTCTTTTTTTGCCCTACTTAAAAAAGCTGAAGTATAGCACTGGTACAGTTTTCCAACTATCTCTCTTTTTTGCACCCACCAGATTTACTTTACCTCTATTTTCCAGGCTTCTGGAGTTTACTACTCACAAGTTTATTGCTCTGCTCCTGCTACTGTGAATGATCTTGTGTGGCTTGAGGCTGGGAAAAACTATGTTCCTGACAATGAGGTGCAGATAAAGAGGGGCAGTGCAAATTTGTCCCAAAAGATAAAGCAGTGGGAAAAATTCCTTCAGCAGGAAGGAAGTTCAAAGTGTCCCTCTATACCCATAGTATTATAAATATGAATCTGTACAACAGAAAGGAAGTTTACACAACAAGAAGTGTGAGAAAAAAGAAATCCAGCTGTTTCCAAATCCTCTTAAATGCTATTCTTTAGCATCATAGAATCGCAGAGATACAGGGTTGGAAAGGCCCTCAGGAAATCTTCTTGTCCAACCAGAGGCAGGGTCAAGTATGCCTAGATTGTCCTCATTGAATACATATCTAACCAGTTCTAGAAACCTCCAAAGAATGACGTTTTGGACTCCCCTGATATAACCCCTTTCCATGTTTTATCCATCTAACAGAAAGTTTTCCTAATATCCAACCTAAATCTGTTTCTTTTTTTCTTTTTTTTTCAAATTAAGCAAACTGATTCCTTTCTTCCCCCTGTGGCCTGAAAGAACAGTTGGTCACTAGTTTCTTGATAACCAGGAATCCGGGTTTTCTGTTTCCCACAGAAAAATGAAAAAGAAAATGGAGTTTCCCTTAAAATGAGAAATCTGCATTTTTCTCAGTTTAAAATGGAGAAACACATGGCTTTTCCACTTTTGCAAAGCGCTCTTTGCAGGCTGGCAGGGGCAAGGGGTGCTATATGCATGTATGTATGTATATATAGTGGCATTTCATTTTAATTGCAGATTTTGGGGTTTTTCTGAGGGAATTTAGTTTATCAGAGAATTTCCAATTATTAAACAGAGAAAACAAAGGGCCCTCTTGATAACATACTTCCAGTACGTAAAAGATTATTATAATGTCTCTTGCAGCCTTCTCTTTTCTAGACCGAACAAACACAATTTTTTCTTACAAGTGCTCATCTTCTCTTAGGAGTAATACCCCAAACTAGATACAGTACTCAAGTGAGGCCTCATCAGCATCAATTAAGAGCAATATAATTACCACCTGTGGCTTATATATGACACAGCCATAAGTACATACATAAATGAGATTGAACATTTTAACAGCATCACACTCTTGATTTATAATGTGATCCACAAGAACTGCCTTATTCTTTTTTGCCCTGCTTTAATATAGCAGGAATCCATTTTTCTCTGAAATCTCTAACAGGCTTGATTAATTGGCTCATTACGTATCCAGGAACTAAAAACTTCTCTCATTGGACTTCTTGCTATTTTGGTAAGACACAAGGCCGAAAGGTTTCTTGACCCAGCCTTAGCTGCTAACTGTTGTAAAGTGATAACCTAAGAGGTTAAAACACTGTATATCCTAGACACTTAGAATATGGACAATTTACAGTAGGTAAGAGGGAAATGCCATGAGATTTTACCATATGTAAGAACTGATGCATATGCTTATGCACTTTCTATCCCTTAAAATAAATGTTTACCTGTTCTTAATCCAGGATAAATTGCTCATATGTACCTTTCCTTACAAGGGAACTTCCTGAAGTCAGGATCAATTGGAATCAACAAAAAAGAAACCATTCAAAGAACATAAATCACCATTTGCCTATTGAGCAGAATGAACCCAACAGGCTAGAACTATTGTACCATTATAGTGAAATACCACACACACTAACAGATATCCTGAAAAACCAGGATAAAAATTTCAGATCATTGTAGAAGAGGGTTGCTCAACACCTGTGTGGGAACAATTCTGTGGGTTCACTTAATTTATTTCTAATAACTTAAAAAAATGCAAGTGTGCACATTATACAACTATATTTGTTCATCTTTCTCTCTCGTTCTCCATGCCCTCCAAAGGTCACATTTTATCTTAGATTGCAAGCCATTTAAAGCAGTGACCGTGTCTTCTTGTGTGCCACATAGTACATAGTACAGTTCCTACTGGGGCATTACTGCAATATAAATGATTCAATAATAACTACCAACATGAGGGAAATTCCAGTCAGCTTCATTAATCCATTCCAAATTGGCATCTTTAAAGTAGGGGGCATGATGGGCACAGATTCTTATGCCCAGGATAGTTACTTAGGAAAGGAATCTTACTCTTAGACTCTTCTTGTTCTGATGATCCAGGTGGGCTGGTCTCTGCTTTCACTAGACACAACATGGCACCTAGGATACCTGAAGCTAAAAGATACTACTTGCATTGTTTCTTTGAGTATTTATTCATAATCTGCTACTCAGTTCACTTCAGTCATATGAGTGCAGTAATTCCCAGACAGCTTTCAAAACAGCTGTACAAACATATCCAGGATTAAAACAAATTCATATTGGCACAAACATTCATGAGATCCTCTTTCCTGAAACATATTTGGAAACAAAAACTGTCTCATCTGAGTATCTGCAGAGAACAAAATAATTTCACATACCATTGATGCAAATACTGCTCTATTCAGTTGGGGAAGTTGTGTGGCTGATGAATATAAGGGGGTTGGAAGCTCAGTAAACTGTATAGTCATTGGTTACCTCCTTCTGCTGGTTTTTCCTCATTGTCAATGTAGTCAACAATGTAGTCAATAGATATTACTATCATTCAACGGATCTCAAAATGCAAAACTACAAAAATGGTCTTAAATAATACATAAAAAAATGTACAGTTTTACTTTTTAGGAAAATATTACTGCCATGTTTGGATAACAAGCAAAATCATGCATCTCAAGGTGCAATATCATATGCCCCATAAGAGCTAGAAACTGCAGATTTTCTATCCCTATTCAGAAGTAATCAAACTTTGAAGCTGCAACATTATGTGTGCAAAGCCACTGTAGGTTAGAAATGTAAATATGTATGCATTATCATTTCTCTCTATGTGAGGCATGTCCAATTGGTACATAGTACCCCAAAACAGTTTGGCAAAACAGGCAGAGGTACAAAAATTAGAATAAATGGAAAGTTAAAATACTAACATATTCCTAAATAGATTGTCTGTGAAGTATGTGGCATGGAGGAAGTGCAGGATGGTACATGTCATATAAACAAGATTTTTGGCATGCATTTGAAATAGCATTCAGTCTGATAAAATCTTTATACTGTACCACACCAACACTGGTGCCTAACTATTATGGTGTTTGGTGATAATGTAAGATAGATTAAGTTTGACCCAAAACAAAACTGTGAATATAAACAAACACCAATAAATGTAGTTGATGTTCTGGTCTGAAATATATATACAAGAAAGCAAATATACATTATATTTTTTTAGCAAGACAAACTGCAAGGAAAACTTTCAGATCTCTTCTCCTATTGGATACTTCTCCTTTTCCTTTTGCTCTGAGCTAGTATGTTTCCCACTTTTCCATGTGCACATGCATGTGCACACACACGGTTCTTCCTATTCTATTCTTTCTGAACTGGAGATTCAAGATTAATTTTTGTGCAGCTCCCAAATACAGCCCTTAGCATACACTCACCACAATCTTTCCCATTACTTTCCTCAAGAGCAACATACTGAGATCATCATATGCTCTATCAAGTAATCATTCCCAGGTGCCCAAAGTCTGGAGAATTGTAAGGTCAATATTTTATATGTGGCTACACACACACACACACACACACACACACAGAGCTGAGATCCTTAATACATACAGAACTTCCATTTTTTTGAATGGGGGTCACGGGCAGGGCAGAACTCCACAATTGCCATATTTAAAATTTATTTGTATTAGCAGAGCACCTAGAACCCAGTGTAATAGGCACTGTACACACACAGACAAAAAGAGGGTTCCAACCCCAAAGATGTTAATATCTATATCAAATGAGAGAAAACAGATGGACACAGACAGGTGGGGGAGTATGAGGAGACTGTGCTGGTCAGCATGATAGGGAATGAACTCACCACATCGGCAGTATACCCACTGGGTGCACTCACAAGTGTGCTTTCCTGCAGAGTTGACTAATTAATTCTGCAGTAAAGTGTCACAGTCCATATGTGCTATATAAACTAATTAACTCTGCTGTAGGATAGTACTGTTGGGGCCAGAACTTTCTTATGGTGGAGTACTTTACTGCACCAAAATGCATGTGTAGACAGAGACTGGGGCCCAGCTAGCCAGGGCCCTGCTCTGCTCCAGTTCAATTGGTGCTGTTCTGGGTGCACATGTAAACACTGAGCCCAGGAGCAGTTGACTTCAGTATGAACTCTTCCAGAGTTTATTATGTTGCCTTAATTTCAGTTGTAGATGCACCCACTGTCAAGATTTTTTGTAGGCATAGAAGCTAATGTAGATCATTCATGGGAGATGATGAGCTAGCTTTGCAAGGAGCTCTCCCAAGTATGCAGGGCAGCCTGGGAGAGAGCAAGAAGGTGTCATTTTGAAAAGAGAAGAGGACACAGGGTATTATAGACTAGACTAGTCGGCCTGACTTCAACACTTGGGAAATTGCCAGAACAAATTAGAAGAACAGTCAAATTAGAACAGTGTGTAATATCTGGAGAAGGAAGGGATAATCACTAGCAGTGAGTATGGATTTGTTAATAAGAAATCATGACAAACCAGCTTGTTGTGAAAGGGAAACTCTTTTGGTGGATGAAAGGACTGAAGTAGGAGGGAGAGTTGCTACCTGAGTGTCCAGCAGCTTTTACACTGTAACTGCTATGTGTACATGACCTTGTAGTGATGCAAGTGAGCTGAACTGCTCCAATTTTAATCCTGGATGACAGAGGGTTAAAGTTGGAGCAGTTTTGTTACACCTGCGTTACTACAGGCTCATGAACATGTCATAGTTTCAGTGTAACAGTTGCTGCATGCTCACAAGAAACCTCCATCTCTTCCTCTGCTCTTGAAGCTGCTACAAGTGTACAGTTGTCCATACCTTTTGACACATTCCCACAGGACCTTTTTGAAAACAAAACTGGAGAAGTTGTGAGCTAGATAGGTTTCTATCAAGTAGAAATTGTATCTAGCTCATTAACCATGAGCAAAAAATAACTATTAGTAGATTGATGTCAGATAGACAGGAGGTCACAAGTAAGGCTCCACACTCTGGATCAGTTCTGGATCCTGTTGTATTTAACATTCTCAGAAAATAAAAATGGGAAGAATTTTAGACATTTTGGAGGGTAAGATCAAGTGGAAAATGACAGTGATGAACTGGAGAACTGGGCTACTGATGGGAAAATGAAGTTCCCCACAGCCAAACGTAAAGTGCTATACTTTAGGAAAAAATAAACATAGAGTGGGGGATAACGGGGGTGGCAATAACATGGCTGAGAAGGATCTGGAGTTTAAGATGGGTCATAAACAACCAGCAGTGAGATGCTCTCACAAGAAAAGCAAATGAAGTCTTGGGTTTCATTAACAGAATTATAATCCAAGATTCAGGAAGTGATAGTACCACTCTATTCAGTATTTGTTAGGCCTCATATGAAATATTTCATCTAGTTTTGGGTACCACATCATAAGGATGTAGAGAAACTAGAGAAGATCCAGAGGCAAGCAACAGAAATGATAAAGGCATTGGAAAGTCAGCCATGGGAGAAAAGTGCAATAGTGCTAGCTCTATTTATTTTGGAGAAAAGAAGATTAAGGAAGAACAAGATAGCTATTTTCAAATATTTGAAAGGCTGCCATAAAGAAGATCAAGAAACCATTGTTCTCCATTGCCATGTAGGGCAGAACACATGGCAATGGGTTTGCAATGGAGCAACACAGATTTAGATTAAACTTTCAGGGGAAAAAAAACTTCCTGTGAGAACAATAGCATAAATAAATAGACAACCTAAAGGAAATCGTGACGTTTCCGTCCTTAGAGGTTTTCAATAAGAAACTGGATTAGAACCTGTTTGGGATAGATTAGGAACAGCAAATCTGTTCGGGGGTGCATCTCTTCAGGGGTCTGACTGGACGGCCCTTGAGGTCCTTTCCAACTTTGTGCTTCTGTATAAATTTAACAAATAAGCAAACGAGGTTGGCATCATGAGCTGAACAGAAGCTGAAGTAAATCTTGTGATACTGCATGGGGGATGATCTATAGGGTGAAGCTAGGGGCAGTTTCAGAGGAGGTGCAGTGCCACAGCTGCACCCTCCTTTTGGACTGGATCCTGCCCAGGATCCTTGAAACTTTTTAAAGTCTCAAAAGCATGTAAGACTTCCCCTCCTTCCCCTTCATGCTCAGGAACCTCCCCTTCTCTGTCCTACCCTTCCACTCCCTCTTCTGCTGCTGCTGCTGCCGGCACTCACTCCCCTTTCCCTCCCTCACCCCCACCTGGGGCAAGATAAAGCTTCAAAGCTGCTTCTAGGGTGGACTCTGCCTCTCCTGCTTTCACTGGTCCCATCAATGGGCAAGGGGTTCCTTTTTCTCATGCCTGCTCTGGGGGACCAGGCAGGGTGGGGGAAATCGCTCCCTGCCCATCTCACTGCTACAGCTGTTACTATTTCCAGCCCACATGTATCCCAGCTGGAGCAAGCAGGAGTAGCCTTGAAGTTTCCATGCCCTCCAAACAGTGCAGAAAGCAGTAGCAGTAGAAGTCATGGGGAGGGAGGGGTGGGAAGAGAAAGGAGAGGGCTGTGCTTCTGCACATGGAAGGGAAGGTGGGGATTCTTACATGTTTTAAGAGTTTTCTTAAAGTCCCCAGAGGCTACCCCAGTGGGCTGGGGTCCATTACAATGGGGGGGGGGGAGGTTGGGAACAGGGGTACAGCCACTCCTGCAGTAGGGGGAGTTGCTGGTGTACCCCACTTTGCCAAATTGTGGATCCACCCCGGGTGAAGATAGTTTATGAGGTCCTGAAGAGTGAAAACAAATAATTTATACTGGATGCAGTAGAGAAGGCAGAGGCAGTAGTGGAAGTAAATAATGGAAAAAGAGAGGTTAGCTGGTCAAAGTGACAAACCAGGAAAATGATCTTTGCAGTAGCATTCTGGATAAATATGCCTGAGTGGCAAGTCTTACTGCTGGGGTCGCTAGTCTGTGATGGCATATAATTGGGTGCTATCACTATAATAAAATCCCGCAATAGGGACTGCTTAGGGTGGAAAATAGAAGCTGACTTAGGTATGCAGTTTAAGTATGTCTTTAATCTTTCTTTCTAAAAGGTCTTTTTGTTTCCCTGTAGCACTGCAGCTCCCCTGTGAGAGTTGGAAATTAACCAAGATAAAGTGTTCTCAAGATTAGAGAATGAAGTTATATAACTATGAAGCTTTTAATAAAGCCAAACAAATACTTGGACACTTGCAATTAATATACATCTTGATCTATTTATAATAGAATTTTAATGCCCTGGGACCTCTGGCATCAACTACTCCTTTTTACTTTGGATAAGTTTAGGAAAATTGTTGCAATACACAGTCCCCATAGGAGATAATAAAAGTGAATTTCTCATATGCAAACTTTGTAAAGAAAGAAGGTTAAATTTAAATTAGGTCTACCTTAAAGATTTCATTAAAGTCCCAATCCTGCTCCAAGAGCTCCTATTAAATTCAGCAGTGTGGGATCAACATTAAATCATCATAAAAGGTGATCGTCTGTAATGATGAAGTAATCACAAAAAGAATACTCAGTAACTAAGAGGTAAATAATAGGATATAAACAGTCTCTTGAATATACAAAAAGAGATTTAAATTCTGCTGTCTTTCTTTGATGAGGTAAAAGACTATAATCAGAAACATATTATTTTAACCCATTAAACTGTAATACTGAAGTAAGTAAAAATGTCCCTTGCATTCCTATTCTGAGGGAAAGTACTGTAGGGCCTGATTCAACTCTTACTCAACTCAGTGTGAAGTTTTCTATTGCACTCAAGCTAGGAAAGATTCATGAAACAAAACAGGTAATGATAGCATATCATCAACAGCGGTCCCTTGAAGTTGAGGATGATGGTCCGTCAAGCTTGATGGGTCCTCAAGTGACTGAGGAGCCTAACTCTGGATGCACACATTCTTTGGCAATGGGGGCATGTTGGCGTGAGGGGGAGTGGGGTTCACAGCCCTGGGGCGGTCTCCTTTTCCTTCCTCTGCCGCCGCCATTCTGCCTCAGTACCGAGTTATTGGGCCTCGAAGTGGCGTGCATCTTGGTGGACTAGGTGGTGCCACACCGAATGGTCATCAGCTTGTTCCTCCCACCCATTGGTGTCGATGCCTCCATTCTTGAAAGTGACCTTGAGCATGTCTTTGTACCATTTCCCTGGGCTGCAGTTTCAGATCTTCCGTGGTGGCAGTCATATCATCATGCTGATGTCTAAGCATCATGACAAACTTCAGCAGGCAGCCAAGAATATAGTAGCTACTCTAAAAGACCAGTTTCTGCTCAAAACTTGAAAATGAACTAGTCTACATGAGTACTGCCAGAAGGGAAGAATGTGTATGGTTAAAGAAAGAAACAACAACAATAGCAAATTACAAGAAGAGATAGATTGTTCAAGCATGCTGCTATAATATAGCAATGGTCAGTCTGTAGAACCGTAGTGCCTCATTACATTATTTTTAATACTTTGACATTTATGGTACAAATCCTTCATACTGTTCCATTGCTATTGCAATAACATGCAGCATACAAAGATAATTCTGAGAATTAAAAAGAAGTGGTAATTGAAATAAGGTCAGCTAACAGATAACAAGAATAACAGATAACAAGCAGCAAGGATGGGGGAGAAGATTAGCTGAGGTAATTTCAGAGTCATTGGCTGTGATTTTTGAGATCTTGTGAAGATCAGATGAGGTCCCAGATGACTAGAAAAGGGCTAATATAGTGCCCATCTTTCAGAAAAGGAAAGGAGGCGGCTCTGGAGAATTAAAGATGAGTCTAATATCCATACTTGAAAACATCATGGAAAATGTCATCAAGAGATCTATGTCTAAACACCTAGGGGAGAATAAGGTGTCAGAAACATCCAATGTGCATTCATCAAGAGAAAGTCATGCCTGGCCAAACAAGGGAAGTCATTCTTCTGCTCTATTAAGCACTGGCAAGGTCTCACCTGGCACACTGTTTTCAGGTTTGGAGACCACACTTCAAGAAACAGGTGGACAAATTTAAAAGTGTCCAGTAGAGCAACAGGAATAATTAGAGGTCTAGGAAACATGGTTTATTACAAGGCCAGATTGCAAGAACTGGGATTATTTAGTCTGGAGAAGAAAAGACTGAGAGGGGATTTGATACCTGAAGTGGATGGTGATGGACTATTTTCTGTGGCCTCAGAGGACAGGAGTAGGAGGAATGATCTTAAATTACAACAAGAGAAATTTAGGTTGGATATTAGGAAGAACTTTTCCACTATGAAGATGGTTAAGCACTGGAACAGATAACCTAAAGAGACTGTGGAATCTCTATGCTTGGAAGTAGACAAACACTTGACTGAGATGGTTTAGTTAGGGATGATCCTGCTTTAAACAAGGGATGGATTAGACAACTTCTTGAGGCACTTTCCAGCCCTACTTTGCTATGATTCTACAATGAGGTCACTTTTAACTTGGAAGACAACAAAAGATATGAAATAAGTGAGGTAGCCAATTTTTAGATCATTCTTATGTTGTTCTTAGGAGACCAAAGTCAAGCCACTTTGTGTAAGAATGAGCATGCTTCCTATATTATTTTATCTGGAACCCAGTATAGGATGTATACTTGTCATATATTGAAAATAGAAGAACCTGTAGAGTTTTCAATACAGTTCACAGAAATCCAAAGCATAAAGGTTGCATAGCTTATTATGTGGCAAACCTATCTCATAGGCTAATCAGTTCATATATATTACACATATTTTAAATAAAACCCAATATTGAGTTCTAAATCGTCCTACAAACTTTCCGCATTGTCAGAGTCTTTGCAAGATTCTCAATTGCTAGTAGCTCTTTTAAGAACTGTGGAAAACCTGGTATATTGTAAATATCATTATCCCAATATTGTACCATGTAGGATAAGAAAGGGGTTTCATCTTTGTCAGCATTTGGTTGTGTGGATGTAGCATACTTTCTTACAATTTAATAAAAATCTCCTTGATATAAAACTTGGTCGTAGCTCCCTACTACACTATAGCTTTATTAGAACAGCATCCTCTCAAAGCACAGAAATGCTCAACTCTAAGATAAGGACTAGAAAGACTTGAAAAATGTGTTTCTCTAGCTAGTATGAAAATGGATTGTATTTGGGCAGCTCAGCATATCCTATAGATGCTGACTAGATGCTGCATGAGCAAATCACTGTCTTAATCTCTCAGCCTAAAAATGAAAAGATAGTATGCTGATAAACTAATGCAGCATGAACATGGAGCTAGCCTTTAAATGACAAGTTAGAACCATGTGTTTGAGCCTAATGTTCTCAGCACCCCCACCCTGCCCCGCCCCACCCCGCGAGTACTCCTTCCTGAAGACCCAGGGGAAAGGACAAGATTCATCGGTATCTCAGTCCATCCTTCTTCAGAGGTATTTGTCAGGCAGAGTTACAGGCCCCATCAATCTCTTTCAACTTCATGTGGTTGGGCAAGAAATTGCCAGAACCTCCTGTAGGGCAAAGACAGTAAAACTCCTCTCCTATTAAAACAGCCCTTAGCCTGTGGGGCAGGTAGCTTTTAACATGGCCTGTTGTGGTAGCTTGAGAAAACTCAAAAGTACACCTTAAGAACTATGGGGCTTCATTCCATTTTATGGTATTGTTTGGGAAGCCCTGAAGGTTCCCAGCTATTATTATAGGTCTTAAAATCTGCCTTGAGGGTTACTGTGGGGCCCACCACAACAGGAGAGTGAAGATTTTCCCCTCTTCCTGCCTTGAAAATGACCAAATCCTATTCTCTTCTGTAGCCTGTTAGTCTGAGCTGTTGCCCAGTCTAGCATTCTAGCATCTCTCCCAAATTTGGAAGAGGGGCACCTTCTGAAGTTCCAGAAGGCAGCAAGAATGGGGTAGGGAGTGACTGGTTGTCCTAAAGCTGGCACTAACAAAGAAGGGGTCCTGGAGTTTAGTATGAAAATGGAAGATGAAAGTGGCCTAAAAGAAAGAAGGGAGGCTGGACATAGACCAAGGAACGACAGTTCCCTGCTGCGTAAGCCAAAACATTGTACAAAACCTTAAATCCACAGCATGGGTTAGTGGAGACCTATCACTTAATTGCAAATGGTCACACTGCATGCTATGTGCCTTGTATAAGCCAACCAAGTTACACAACATTCACAACTTGAATAGTCAAGTAACATCTGCTGTGTTAAAAACTACAGCAAAAATAAATCGCGCCCCAAAGCGATTTGCACCAAGCATCTATGGGCCAGAACCTTGTCCAAGTAAAATCAATATCAAGCCATTAACTTCAAAAGAGTTAAACTGATTTACACCAGTTATGGATTACACTCCATTTTCTTTAATAATAAAATAAAAGAGACCTTTTGATTCCACTACACCTACAGGCACTGGAGTAGTAAATTCTAGCTTTATGATATCACTCTCAGCATTGAGAGGTCTGCTATGTTTTTTTGTTTATTTTATACCACCTATATATTGTGCCCTAATGACACTGATCATAAAACCAAAAAAAAATCAATAAAAGAATAGTTTGAACAAGTGTAGACTGCATAATTTTGCATAGAAAATGTATGCATCAACCTGCTTTACTGGCAAAACCTTCAATAAAAAATTTATTTGAGGATTCGTCTTTGGAATGGAAGCTTGTTTCATTTGGTTAGAATAATATCTTCCCCCCTCCCCACCCCCAACATTTTTTAAACAAAGCACTATATTTTAATGGGAAAGCAGGTTGTTGAAAAATTTCAGCCAGCACTACACTGCCTAGCCACCACTGAAATGATTGCTGTTGCCCAGTGCAGGGGAAAGTAACCCCTGGCACAGGTGCCAGAACATGGAACTCAAAGGCATTTTGCTTGCGTTGTGCGCCTCGTTGCATTGCTATAACAAGGATCGGGCCCCTCATGACTTTCCTGCTATCTGCTCCTGGCACATTAACATCTTACAAGTCGAGATTATGAGTGTTTTTGATACTCTGCCCAAAAACATTGCCAAACCCTGGCCTAGACGGATCTTTATCTGAACTGCCACTTGCAGTTGAAGTTTGTGTTAGGTCAGTTGCCTTTCATTTAATCCTTGGCCTGTTTCAACGTCCTGTGGCTCAGCCAAAGATCTCATGACTAACAAGGGCACTATGCAACTCAGAAAGGGGCTCCACATCTCTACAAAGAAAGAAAGGGAAAAAATGCACCAAACTAATGAATCTCCAGGCTAGAGTTACCATACATCCAGGTTTTCCCAGACATGTTCTCCTCTTAGATCCTCCAATCTCATTCTGGATGTTTTTTTAAAAATACAATCAAGTGTCCAGAATTTTGATCAACTCAGCTTCAAAGGTTTTCCTGGCACCTCCCAGCTTACCCTAGCAAGATGCTACTTGGGGCTGGGCAACTGGGACAAGGTACCCACACCTGGTAGGCTTGTAGCCAGGCAAGTGGTGGGAGCAGTGCGGCAGCTGGATACAGGTACGTCTATGTGGGGCAGAGAGAGAGAGAGAGAGAGAGAGAGAGAGTGTGTGTGTGTGTGTGTGTGTGTGTGTGTGTGTGTGTACTTAACTATGCTGAAATGCATGTGTGGATGGTGACATGGGCTGGCTGGAGCACAAGCATGCTAAAGTGCAGGGGCTGCCTGCAACCTAGCCCTCCACTTCAGTAGCTTCGTGGCCTAGCCAGCCCCTTCACTGCCACCTCCTGGAGCCTAAGGCTGACCCCCCAAACCCTGTGCCAGCCTGGGCATGCTCGTCCCTGGCTCAAATTGCTGAACTCTTCAGCACACATGTAGAAGCTGTGTTTGAGAGCAGATGGCTCCAGCGCAAACTACACCAAAGTTTATCACGTCACCTTCATGGCACATGTATATGCACCCAATAGGTATAACAAGGCCCTAAACCCAAAGTTCCACATGGAAGGATTTCTTTCCATAGTCCACTTACTGTTTTCTTTTATGGAGGAAACCTTTGGGATTTGTGTACAAATCTACTCTAAGAAAAGCAGGAAGCAAATACAAGCTTGTCTGCATGTTCTGTGAACCCTTTATTTGTAAGACCCAATCGAGGCTTATGTATTATGAAGTCTTTGCTTTGTAAAATTTAAGACAGAAAGTACATCCTCCTTGCTGATTTCTTGCAGATTTCCACTAGATTTATTCCAATTTCAACCAATATCATTTTCCAGGGGGAAAAAACCACTCCTAGAGCACTTTTTGAGCTCAGAAGATCTCCATGTGTAAGGAACAACGATGACAGCAAGAAGTAATTTCTTATCTTTTAAACAGTGGCAGCTCCTCATTATAATTCAACCCAGGACTGGGTACAGTCAGTCAGAGTAGTTACTCACTGTATGCATAATTTAATGGGTGGATACAATGTCTTAATACAGCATTAAGGTTGAGAATGTAAACACAGGGAGCTGAAGATATGCCTCCCACAGTAACTGAAACTAGTCATCAGAAAGCATTATCAGATACAGCGCACATTAAAGAGAAAGCGCACTACTTCACTTTACGTGCTCAAATTTTCAAGAGCAATGCCTATTATACTGGTGCATGGGAGGTTGGTTAATGTGACTATATGCATTAGAGGCCATATGTGAGGGGAAGGTGGACTTGTGGACAAAGCAGAGGATTGTGATTCAGTAGATTTATCTTCAACTTCTTGATCTACTGCAGGCTTGCTGATGACTTGGGACAAGTCACTTCACACTTTAGTTTTCCCTGGTTAGTAAAATCATAATTGACTGATGTCTGCAAAAATGTTTCATGACTTGCAGAGAAGGCATGGAAGCAGTGTAAGTTTGAGTGTACTGCTCTCCAGTGATACTCTTTTGTATAGCCTCAGTGGCCATTTGTACATGCCACAAAATTGGCCTTTAAAGTGGCTTAATGCCCTTATGTACCACTTTAATGGTGCAGCTGTTTGCATGTGTCAGCAGCATAATGCGCATTAAATGACTTTGTAGATGTTTTATTTTTCTGCATCCCAAAGTGGTTTCATTTGCCGTAGAGGGAAACACCAGGCCCCGTGCATCTCAGGGGCTGTGCAGGCAGTCCAGGGGGAACCTGCGCAGGGAGACTCCACTGAAGTAAAAAAGTGGCAAGCCTGGTCTTTTGGGGGTTTTTTTGGGGGGTGGGGGGAGGAGGTTCCCCTCCCCAGAGCCTGCCTGCCTGAGCTGTGCAGGGGCCCAGTGCTTTCCTCCAAAGCTGTGGTGCTCTCCAGGACCGCTTGGGCCAGGTACTTGCAGGTGGGGGCACGGTCACTGTCATGGAGGGAAGCACCAGGCTCTCCCCACCCCCAGCTCAGGGACCACCTGGCTTGCCAGCAGCTCGCCCACCCTTCCTGCCACCAGAGAGGCAGGTAAGGGTCATGCCCAACCCTTGTATAGACGCCACAGAGGTTTACTTCATCCTAAATTGAAATGGTGTTTTTAAAGACCCACCACTTTGAGTTAAGGGGATTTAAATTGAAGTAAACCCCCGTGGCATATACAAAGGCCCAGTGGTTGCAATTATGCTCTTCATGTCCTTCACATAAATGAGGCCTAGGCAGCTAAGGAGAATGGTGCTGATCTAGTTTGAGAGCTATATCATTTTCCTTCCCAGTGTCATATAGTTGTAGTAAATTTGTCCTCCTTATTCCTCCCCATCATGCTCAACTGGTAGCAGGATGCTGGAGTCTATTTCAACAGTCACAGTATATATCAAGCCTCCCTACTATTTCTCCTAAGACCTTGCCAAGTTCTGCAGAATCTGAATGTCATTCAAGGTTGTAACCTGAGATACAGCTCTCCCTTGCCCGCAGCCAAGTGCTGACTCCTAGGTCTTGCCCATGAATGTTACCAAAAAAAAAAAAAAAAAAGCAATGACACATCTTTACGCTCAAATCTAATTTATTGTGTAACTTCAGGGCTAAGATACCTACAAAAAGCTCTGGAAAATTTTGTTGGCATTTCCACTTTTGAATCAGCAAATTTTGACACATTGTCTAATTTACCTCAGGAGCTTAAAGAATAAAAACAGTTCACTAGCACACTGCTAATGCTTACTCACACCCTGCAGCTTCATTGCAGTAGTGAAGGATAAAATCAGTACCCCGAGCAAACTTTAACATCTTTGTCCTTCC
The DNA here is from genome assembly GCF_052110815.1 of Crocodylus siamensis. Lineage (NCBI taxonomy): Eukaryota > Metazoa > Chordata > Crocodylia > Crocodylidae > Crocodylus > Crocodylus siamensis. Next base: position 211,617,380 of record NC_143397.1, read on the forward strand.
CTCTGCACAACTATCTCCCCCCCCCCAAAAAAAGTAAAAAATAAATGCTTTCTATATTTCAGTTACTCAGGCAACCTGTCTAATCTACCTCAAAGGAAAGAGATGGTTTTACCCCTCACTGCTAACTTCTCAAACTTTACAAGTTTAAATAGACATAAGATATCTGATGAGTTTTGTGCCTATCCAAGAATTAAGAAAAAATCCTGACCATCTGCCAGCTCCAGCCACCACCTCTGCTGCTCACCCCTGGCCAGGTAGATCCCAACTGGGGGTCCCCGGGGAAAGGGAGGGAGGAATAAACCCCCTCCCTGCCCCTTCACCTTGGGGGGCCATGCTGGCCAGCATCTGGTCACACCTCTGCCCCTGCCAGTGAGGGGGGTGGGACCCTGACAGGGTTGGCAGCCCCTGTCGTGGTGTCCTGGGGAGCACAAGTCTCTACCCAGTGGGGGGGGCTGGGCTGCAGGCAGGATTAAGGTGGGCAGAGCTGCACTAGGGGGTTTTGGGAGGTATGGCACCCCAAAATTTGGCTTGGCTCCCATAGCCACCCCTCCCAGCACTGCCACCACTGCTTGCCCCGTGTACATTGAGGAAGCTTAACCTGTCCCACTCCTGCCCACAGCACAGCCTCCCCCCCCCCCCCCCCCCCCCGGGAAGAGGCTTGTGCTCCCCAGGACACCATAACAGGGGTTGCTGCCCCTGTCAGGGTCTGCCCCCCACCCCGCCGCTCCAGTGGCAGGTGGAGTGGTTAGTGGTGGGTATGGCCAGATGCTGGTCAGCATGGCACCCTGATGTGTAGGGGCAAGGATGGTGGTTTATTCCTACCACCCCTCCTTCCTCTCTCCCCCTGGGGAACTCCAGCTGGGGTCTGCTTGGCTGGGGGTGATCAGCTGAAGTGGTGGCTGAGGCTGGCAGACCCCAGCTGTGGTCGCCTAGTGGGAGAAGGGAAGGAGGGGGGAAATAAACCTCCTCCCTGACACTTTCGCTTTAAGGGGCCATGGAGACTGGCATCTGACCACACCCCTGCCCCTGCCACTGGAGCGGTGAGAAGGGAGGGGTCCTGACAGGGGCTGCATCACCCCACCCCGGGAGAAAAGCGTGTAACTTATGTCCCTGGCCATATTGGTCAGGGGCACCATATTTCCAGGATCAAAAAAGGAGACCGGGGGGGGGGAGGGGGAGGAGAGTATATGATTATGGGGTGGGGGCAGTGATATGCCTGTGCTCTGATTCTGCCCCATATTCCTAAGCCTCTGCCCCCCACAGCCTTGCCAGTGCCCCTCACTCGCAGCCCCCTGCTCCCACGTGCTGCTGGTGCCCCTCACTCCTGACCCAGAGCCCGCTCTCCCCCCAGTCCTGCTGCCCATGTAACTGCTGTGCACACTCACCCACACAGGCCTGCATCTAGAGCATGTGACCCTCAACAGCCAATCACTGTGCCCACTGCTCCCAGCCCCAAGCTCATGCTCATGCTCAGGAAAAGTGGAGGCAAAGCAAAAACCCAGGCATTTGCTCACATTTTAAAAACCTGCCTGGACACAAAGACAGGGGGCCAAAAAAGAGGATGCATCTAGGAAAACACAGACATCTGGTAACCCCAGTGTTGGTAAATGAAGTGGCTGTACCCAGGCTAAGAGTGTAGTCCTGCAAACTCACTGGGATTGCTCATGTGTGTAAAACAGCCCATTCTAATTACCCCATGTAGTTCTATGTTCATTTAAAAGTTATATAAAGATTAGATGTGAAAGTTAAGTGCAAAGACCATAATTTAGTTTTTTTCTTCTTTGAGTTTTTATCATAGATAAATGACGTCTAATATTTCACAGGTCCCCTCTCTATGCCCCTTCCCCACCTAAAAAAACCCACTCTGCCTTTATTTCTTACATTTGAAACATCATCCTTTCTCTTTCCTCTTTGTCCAAGGACCTTGCCATGATCTGAAGTATCTAAATGATGTTAGATAAGGTTGTAATCCAAGCTGGAGCTGTCCCTTCCCCCTCCCACTGAGTGCTGACTCCAAGGTCTTTTTTACCAATGTTAAAAATACATGAGAGGCAAGGATTTTTTGGTTGATATCATCTATTGGACCAGTTGCATAGTTGGGATAAGTCAGATAAGCTTTAGAATGCAAATGATTATTCTTCAGGTCTGAGGAAGCACAGTACTGGTTAAGATGGGTGAGTAGAGCTGTGAAATTGGGGGAGGGAGAAATTCCCCCCCAAAACAAAACCTGGTGTAGTAGAGGGGAAGCTGTAGACTGTAATTCAGCAAAGCAAAAATGTATGCGCTTTTCTCTGAGTTCACAAAGAGGTGCTCTGCAGATCGGAAAATCAGGCCTTAATAAAATATTCCACCTCCCCCACCTGGAACTCACGTTATAGCTAGAGCAGCCTGAAAAATGAAGTTATATTTTCATCCAAATTTTAAAACTAGAAGGTTGTTTCGATTTCACAGAGTTTGAAATGGACCCATTTTTTTATTATTCTTTTTGTAATACTTTATAAGGAGTTTAATAAACTTTTTCACAACAGCATTACAGAAATGTCTTGTTTATTGACAAAATAAGCAAAGGTTGGTTCTTTAAGGGTTTTAATAATTTGAGGGAACAATGCAATTTATAAACAAGATTTCAACCAATGACAGTTGTACTTCCAAGTGACATCATTAATTAACCGAGCTGGATGAATGAGGCAGGTCTTTGGCCACAATCAGTTTGGGTTTAACATAAACAGGATTTTTTTAAAGAAATGAACAAACCTAAAATGTTATTGAGTCAACCTGAAATAGTTGTTTTAACCCATAGTGAAATGTATTTATTTACGATGGAGCTAGATAAGCAAATTCAGGAATCATGTTCAAATACCCTCATTTTATGTAGGTTCTGTATGTACAAATTCACTCTTACATGATGACCCTTTTATGTAAAAAATTCATTAAATGCAAGGTAAATTCAGTCTTATGCAACCTGTGTGGTGGAAGCCCTCACACATCTGCTCTGTCTGGTGCACTGTGGGAGTGATGTGCACCAAAATACAGTCTTCTGTGTGGATCCGTGCTCCTTGTTCATTGTCTGCAATATGTGTTTCTGTAGTTGCCACCCCCATTATGATAGTGCCCTGCGCTTGTGTGTACCCTGTGCTGTTGGCGAGTACCAAATTGGCTTGTAAAAGTGGTAGAAATGGGTCTGGGGGGTCAGTACAGTTGAGGTCTTAGAATGTATCCCTATTTGTTACATGGTAAAGCAGGATCCCTTTCTGCAAATTTGAGTTATACACCGTTTTCCAGGAACTCATAGTTTCATAGTTGTTAGGATCAGAAGGGACCTGAGCAGGTCATAAAGTCCACCCCCCTGCCATGGGCAGGAATGAATGCTGGGATCAAATGACCTCAGCTAGGTGATTATCTACCCTCCTTTTGAAGACCTCCAAGGTAAGAGCGAGCACAATTTCCCTTGGAAGTTGGTTCCAGATCCTAGCCACCCTGAGCGTGAAGTAGCACCTCCTGATGTCTATCCAGAACCAGTTCTGTCAACTTAGGGCCGTTATTCCTTGCTAATCTCAGTAGTGCTCAGGGGAACAGGATCTCTCCCATTGCCTGCTGGTCCCCCCTGGTAAGTTTATAGATGGCCACCAAATCCCCTCTCAGCCTTCTCTTGTGGAGGCTGAACAGGGTCAGGTCTCATAGCCTTTCCTCGCAGGGCCTACCCTGCTGCCTCCTGACCATGCAAGTGGCCTTCCTCTGAACCCTCTCAATGCTGGCCACATCCCTCCTGAAGTGCAGCACCCAGAACTGGACGCAGTTCTCCAGCTGCGGCCTGACCAATGTCGCGTAGAGGGGAAGGATGACCTCCTTGGTCCTGCTCGTGATGCATCTGTGGATGCATGACAAGGTGCAGTTAGCCTTACTGTACACATTTTCACATTGGTGGCCCATTTTCATCTTGGAATAAATAATGACTCCAAGATCCCTTTCTGCTTCTGTGCCAATGAGAAGGGAGTTCCCCAGCCTTTCTCCCTACATGCAGTACCCTGCACTTGTCAGTATTGAATCCCATCCTATTCTTATCCGCCCACCCCTGTAACCTGTCCAGATATAGTCATAGCCTGTCCCTCCCTTCTAGCATGCCCACCTCTCCCCATATCTTAGTGTCAGCCACAAATTTGAACAAGGTGCTTTACACCCCCTTGTCCAAGTCACTGATAAAAATGTTGAACAGTATGGGTCTGAGGACCAAGCCCTGGGGGACTCCACTGCACACATTCCTCCAGGCTGAAAATGACCCGTCCACCACCACTCCCTGGGTGCAGCCCTCTAGCCAATTCGCAACCCATGTGACTGTATAGGCATCAGTGCCACAGTTGCCTAGTTTTTTAATAAGAATGGGGTGAGAGACCGTGTCAAAGGCCTTCCTGAAGTCCAGAAAGACTACATCCACTGCGACACCTGCATCCAAGGATTTTGTGACCTGATTGTACAAGGCAACCAGGGGACCTGCCCCTAATGAACCCATGTTGGTTGCCCCCAAGCATAATTTCCCCTGCTGGTCCCTCACAGATGTGCTCCTGGATAATTTTCTCAAAGAGCTTCCTCAGGACCGAGGTAAAACTAATGGGCCTATAGTTACCTGGGTCCTCCTTCCTCCCTTTTTTGAAAATGGGGACCACGTTGGCCTTTTTCCAGTCCTCTGGCACCTGGCCAGAGCACCACAAATGCTCATAAAGCCATGCCAGGGGCCCCACAATGACCCCTGCCAAATTCCCTCAGCACCCTGGGGCGGAGAGCATCTAGGCCTACTGATTTAAACACGTCCAGCCCCACCAGCAGTTTCCTAACTAGGTCCTCCCTGACCCTAGGCCTGGTGGTGCCTCTCCTGAGTTCATCGGGAATCCCAGTAGGGGAGATGTCCTAGTCCCTGCTGATAAAAATGGAGGCGAAGAGTTTGTTAAAGAGGTCAGCTTTATCATCTGGTGCAACCACCAGATTGCCAAGCGTGTCCTGCAGTGGCCCTGCTTTACCTGGTGCCTTCTTTTTACTCTCTATGTATTTAAAAAAGGACTTGTTATCTTTGATCCTGGTTGCTAGTCCTAGTTCCGTTTCCACCTTAGCCTTCCTAACAGCCCCCCTACAGTTTTGAGCAATGGAGGTATAATCCTTCTTGGTGATAGCCCCTCTCTTTCACCAGATGCACGCTTCTTTTTTAGTTTTCAGACATTCCTGAATGCCTTTGGTGAGCCATGGGGGCTTTTGAGCATGCTTGCCCCCTTCAATTCGTGTTGGGACTGTCACCCTTTGGGCTCGGAGGATTGTCTCCTTAAGGAACAACCACTCGTCTTGGACTCCCAACTCCCCTACCCTCCAGGACCTTAGTGCTTCTCCTACTAGTCTCCTTAACTCATTGAAATCAGCCCTCCTGAAGTCAAGGCCTACTGTCTTGCTGCAGACACCCTGGCTGGATAATGAATTCTAGCAGGCAATGATTGCTATTGCCCAGGTGGTTGAGAACCTGCAGTCCCCTCACCAGGTCATCACCTGTGGCCAGGACCAGGTCCAGCAAGGCATTTCCCCTGGTGGGACTGTGCATCTCCTGGGTTGGTGGAGGTCCTGCATCTGAGCTAGGAACATACCCGAGTGGTCTGACCTGGCTGACTGCTCCTCCTAGCAGATGTCCAGGTAGTTTAAATCACCCATGACGGCCACATCCCTTAACTTAACTGCCTCCATGACCCAACATGAGAATTCTCGGTCCAGTTCTTCCCGCTGTTCCGGTGCCCTGTAGTAGACACCCACCATTAAGTCCCTTTCCCCATGACCGCCTTGTATTCTTACCCAGAGCACTTCATTCTGCCCCTCCTCTGAACCCCTTCTGTTTGTTGAGGATGTGTATTGCTCTTTGACATAGAGTGCCACACCCCTGCCTTTCGCACCTGTACAGTCTGTAGCTCCTAATGTTTACTGCCCAATCATGGGTTGAATCCCATCAGGTTTCAGCAAGCCCTACTATGTCCTGGTTTGTGCTAGCTAGCTGGAGGGCAAGTTCCTCCTGCTTGTTCCCCATACTATGAAAATTAGTGTAGAGGCATTTAAGGCCTCCTATGGGTGCTTGCACCACCCCCTTGATCCTAGGATTACCCAGACCTCTCCCACTTACCTGGGTACTTCTTGTGCTCATCACCTGTCTTGACTGGGAAGTGTCCTCGTGTCCCGAACCCCCAGCAAATCTAATTTAAAACATGCCATGTACGGCATTGTCTGTTTTCAGAAATGCTATCTTTCCCTCTACTACTCCTGACCCTATTGAAATCCATTGTTCACTGTTTTTTCACTCTTCTCTTTCATAAACTCTACCTGTGGTTCTATTTGCTCCCCATGGGTTACTTCCTACAGCTGCAGATAGTATATCCCAGAAGTACTCTATTTCCTGCCAATACTTCAACCTAACTTTATTCAAGAAATAAATTTGATACCCAGCATTAAAAGATGGAGGCTAAGAAAATCCAACACTTTCTTTTGTCCTCTTTTGTTTTGCATCTTAAACATTATTTTTTCTTGACTTTTCAAAACTTCTTCTCCTCCCATTCCCCATTGTTGTAATGCTTATTTAAAAAAAACCTATACTGTAGTTGATTGCTTTGCTTAACAAAGAGATCATCCTTACACCTCTCACCTTATTGGGGATTACAAAGCATTCTCCACAAACCAAAACATGGATGAAAAAAGACAGGCAGGCAGTTAGATCTCTTTCATCATAAGAGATTTTATAGTTTGGCTCCTTCACACATTTACATGTTTCTGTTGCAAAGGTCTTGCACTTGGCCTCTGCATAGGGGTGACTTAATGCTCTGTTTTTAAGTAAGACTAATGTATTCTGAACATTCACATTAGTCTTCCTTTGCACCACTCCAAAAGTTTAGCGTCAATGGACTTCATGAATTACATATGAATACAGGGTGAAATCCTGCCCTATTGAAAATCATTAAGTTTCTACAATTGGGTTCATGCAGCCAAGATTTCTCCCATACTATGTTACATAAATTTTACCCTGGTGTTTTGAAAATTGGCTTTTTTTGCCTGATGTGGCCAATAAATGCGCCGTGCATCTGTGCAGCTGCAGTGTAGCATGTAAGCAGTGAGGAGCACAGCCCGGTAGTGAGGAGAGCTGCGTCAGCTGGTATGTTTGTTGTGGTGGAAAGGGAGGGTGGAGGAATGGGGCACGGGGAAGGGGGCAGATCAAGGCCCCTGTGGTGAGGGAAGAACTGGGGCTGAGGCAGACATTGCTGAGCCAGGGCGGGGTGCAGAACAGAGCCAGGGCTCGTCTTGGAGGTGTGGGGTCGGGGTCAGCTCCCGCCAATGCATGCACTCTGGGAGAGTATGGGGGGAATGTGCCCCCTATCTGAGTACAGGGTGGGGTGGGCTGCCACTGCATGTAGGCTCTTCCTGGTGGGGGACTGGGCCAGGCAGTAGCAGCACTAGGCGGGGAGGCTAGGGGGGGTTACAGCAAATTTTGGGGTGGCTGCAGCCTCTCTGTAGCCCCCTCCCAGCGATGCTGCCCAACCTGCCACAAGTGCAGGCTGGTCCAGCCCCTGCTAGGAAGAGCCCAGCACAGCCCCAGCCTCAGCCCACAGCAGCAGCCCACCTCACCCTGCCCAGCACAGATCCAGGGGCACATGTCTCCCATGCTGTCCTGGAGCGCATGCAGTGGTGGGAGCCACCTCCCCTCCCTGCAACCCCCAAACAAGCTGCAGCTCCATCCTATACCCCACTGTGGGTGGGCAGCACCTGTCCCAGCCCCACTCCCTCCTTCACTGTAGGAGCCTTGATCTGCACCACCCATGCCCCTTCCCTCCCCATTCCCCTTCCACTGCAACAGACTTAACAGCCAGATGCTGCTCTTCAAGCTTCTGAGCTGGGTATCAGAAATCAAATTGGTATCGGCCTATATGCCTCCTTAAAGATTTTTGAGGCTGATACCAATAGCTGATTTTTATTGGTGCACCCCTAAAGATTTGAATTCAAGTTATGTTTCCTCACTGGCCTGCTGTATCCTCTGAGGCCTGCTGTAATCATGTCTCTGTAGCAGCTGAAGCTGATCCTATCAAAATAAGACAAACCTGGATTCTTCAGGCTATAGAGGGTATAATGTACATAAAGAAATTAAGTCTCTAATGTATACTGTTACACAACTGGAGTTTGATGGATTTGGTGATGATGCCATTTATAAAATGATTCATCTTACTTTCAAAGTTTCATTGTTTCCTTCTACTGCTTGAAACTGTAAAGGCTAAAAACAAGGAGTCAACCTGGTCAGAGTCTGGGTGGAGATGTATTGCTTCCCAGACATGAAAAAAAAAAAAATCTGGTGCCTCCATCATCTTTGTTTGCAGGACATGCCATGAAACGGACACATTCACATTCACACTTTCTCAAAATAAAATCTGCTCAAACTACCCAGAGTGCAAAGCAATAAGAGATAGCCCATCATGACTGGGTAGGAAAACAAGGTTTCAGAATGTAAGAAATGCAGGAAGTCTGCTCTTAGAGGTGAAGAAACTAGCCAAAAACAAGGCAACCGACTTGGCTTATGCCAAAATGTTGCCCTTACAATGAAGAGCCACATTCAAGAAACCACACCAGCAGGGACCCAAGAAACAGGGTAGCATAGGGCAGTGGAACTCAGAGAGGTCTAGGTAGAATACTTGGTTGAAATCCTGTCCTCTGCAAAAGGAGCAGCATATACGCCTTTCTAGCATGTAGGTGACAGAGGATCTGGCTACAACTTCAAGGCAATAAGTATGCCTCTTTTTGGGCACAGGCACTGGGGATGGGGAGTAGGGTGTCAAAATTAGTCAGGCTTCTTTCCAAAGGTTCCATGTACAGAGGCATAACAATCCAGCTGGGTGGCTGAGACAGTGGGATACATGAGGGCAGTGCTAACTTCCAGCTGCCACTGTACTGCTGGCACGCCTGCATCTGTAGCAGCAGCTGTTATTTTTCACACCCCCTTCTTCAGTCAGTGCCCAGGGCTGCTGCCCCAGTCACCCTGCCCTAGTTATGAGACTGTTTAGGTGTGTGCCTTACCTTGCATTGATCCCCAGTGAAGGGGGGGAGGGAAAGGAGCTGCCAGCTGCACCCTCTTCCTCCACAAATCATAGAATCAGAGGAAATGAGGGTTGGAAGGGACCTCAGGAAGTCATCTAGTCCAACCCCCTGCTCAAAGCAGGACCATCCCCAACTAGATCATCCCAGCCAATGCTTTGCCTAGCTGGGTCTTGAAAACCTCCAAGGACAGAGCTTCCACCACCTTTCTGGGTAACCTGTTCCAGTGTTTTACTACTCTCCTAGTGAGAAAAAATTCTTCCTAACATCTAACCTAACTTTCCTTGCTGAAACTTGAGAGCATTGCACCTTGTTCTGTCATCTGCCACCACTGAGAATAGTCTAGCTCTATCCTCTTTTGAACCTCCCTTCGGGTAGTTGAAGGCTGGTATTAAATTCCCCCTCAGACTTCTCCTCTCTAAACTAAATAGGCTTGGTTCCCTCAGCCTGTTCTCCTAAGTCATGTCCCCCAGCCCCTTCACCATTTTTGTTGCCCTCTGCTGGACTTTCCAATTTGTCCACATCCTTTCTGTAATGGGAGGCCCAAAACTGAACACAGTACTCCAAATAATTCATTCCAGAGAAGTTCAATTTTATACAGATGGAAGAAATCAGAGCTTTCTGCAGCATTTATTAACAAAGTACCCATGCACCTTCCTATTCCTCCAAAAGCAGTTATGAACCTCAATTTATTTTTTTTCCTTATGTATTATTTTCATTGCTGTTTTTTTCTTCTGACTGTAGGAACACTCAGATATAGATGTGTGGTTAGCACTTTCCTCAAAGAAGGTTGCTCTCAAAGTTTGTGATAATGTCTGGTTTCCTCTTGTGGGGAGCTACGTGCTTGACAACCTTGGGCTACCCTCTGTGAAAGTTATGTTTCTTTCGCATTTTTGAGATTGTCAGTTTCATACTTCCTGAGGAATACAACTGCTGAGAAAAAAAAAGATCAAGGGGACAGAGAGATGCTTTCTTAAGTAGTCGGGGTCAGTTTTATGAATGTCTTTGAAGACTGAAACATAGATTTTGAATACCAAGAACCGAGTTGTAAAGAAGCTTAATCTGTTGGTACATGCTACAATTCATAAAAAACATTAATGGGAGTTGCCCATATGCATTACAAGGATAACAACATCAATTATATGGATTTTATTGCTAGTGAAACAGGAGGCTTTCCAAGTCTTTTGTAATCCCATAATTGCTAATAATCAAGGAACGACTGTCTAAATGAATAGAGTAAGATGCCTAACAGACATATGGGAAAAAGCTTTGGAAGATCCAGGTCTGATTTTTCACTTAATTTCAAGCATTACTTTAAAAACAAAATAAAAGGTGATGGACAGAGGCAAGTGTAAGGAGAGAAATAGACTTTGTCTTCAAGACATTTTTAAAAATAAAAAAGGACAAACTTACATAGGGGCTTATCATCTAGGCCTGACATATTCTCTCTCAGAGAAATCTCTGAGAAAGAAAAGGGTCAAAATTGTGTCAGGGCTACACCATCTGGATCTTTCCTATTAGAAATAATACTGTGATGTTAGAGTGACGTTGCAACCATGATGGTCCAGGAATTATGCAGGAGGCAAAGATTTCTTAGGGTGATATATTTTATTGGGCCGACTTATTCAGGTCTGAAGAGTAAATATCAGTATGCTAAGGACTGACTCAAAGGCTGCTGACATCAGTGGAAAGATTTCAACTAACCACACAAGCTTTAGATGAGGTCCTGTATCTCTGAGATACTCTGTTACCGATATAGCAGTGTAGGGGTATAGACCACATTTCTGTGGAGGAGAACAGACAAGTAGCTACAGAGCAGCTCAGTGGTCTCTACATAGAGGTTCCTATCCTGCACTGCTCATTACTGTGTGAGTATAGACCCAGACAGGGCAATAGGTCACACCCATCTGGTAGCATTGTCAGGACTTGGCCCATGATAAATACAGTACACTGGACAAATAAAATAATGGAGCTTTGACAGTTTACACCAACTAGGGGCCTGTCTTAGAGTGCATTGTTCAAACCATTGTATTATCATCAGCATTAGATGCACAAGTCAAATTGTACCATCTGAGTATTTTAAAGGTGATTAAACCTACAATCTGAGGTCAGTGGAACTACAGCAGTTGACACCAGCTGAGACTCTCTCTAATGGTTTACTTTTGTTCCAAAGCATGAACTAAGGGGAAAAAAATGCACCCTACCTACACAGTGCAGTATATATGATCTTAAATGCAATCATTATCACCAAGAAGAAAAAAAATAAACTCTGTTTTCTTCAGTTGGGGTTTCATCAATTTATTTAACTTATTAAAAGTAAGTAAAAGTTATTCCAGTGTGCAAAGTCACCAGAAACCAACAGAAGCACATACACCACCCATCTACCCAAGCCACGTAGACAAGCAACTATTGTATTAAGTTCCAAGCATGCACAACACTAATATGCTGATGTGCTCTGCTTAGGAGGAGTCAGGACTTGCTAAATGAATAAGTACAATACAAATGTGTCAATGGGTTGGGTTATATTAATAATCAGAGTACAATTAATGCTTATAGCTCATCTAATTCAGAACACTGTACACAGAAAAAAGGCATAGGAGCTCATTAAGTTCTGCTGAGACAACTGCAAAAGAAATACTTTGTCAGTAAGTGATTAACACTTTAGCACCTCTTAAAGAATATTTCATAGGCATCTTTTGCAGCCTGTATACTGTCCAACATTTGGTATTACAGAGTCCTGGCAATTTCTCTTTTCCAATTAGAAGAAGTTCAGCATCAACCTTCTCAAATAGCTCTATTTACAACAAAGAAAAGTTGCTGGGAAAACTAACTGATGGTTTATGCTGCTCCAGGTCTACATTATTAGGTCTGCTTGATAACGTAGGAGTAATATTTTAACACAGTTTCCCAGATCCCTTAGCAATAGCAAAAAAGGCTCTCAGTAACAGTTTACTAGTTGACAAAAGGGAATTAAGTGGGCAATAGAATAAAAGCTTTTTGTACCATACTCCTCTCACAGCAGCATTTTCACGTAATTCTCTCATTTGGTATACTACATATTCACCATAAAGAATCCAATCAGCAAGCTTCAAGTGTTACCAAAGGATCTTCCCTGAATCAGTCTTGTGTTCACCTCCCAGAATCAAGACCATACTGTTTGCACAGCTGGTTTTGATATGGGGATGTTGGGGTTTCAGCATAATATTAACTCTCCCTCAGGTCATTAATCAGGTGATGCAGTGGTATGGAAGTAATATTTAACCCAATCAAAGTTACTTTGACACAGATATTAGAAATGTGACAAGGATCAAGTCACACAAAAATACTGACATATACCAAGCATTTGTACTGAACAAAATAGGCAACCACATGGTTAAGTGAATGAAATACAGGCATGCACACATTATATACATAAGTTTATTGCCCCTCAACCACACACAAAGCCTATACCAAATCATAAAAAAAATATCTATTCCCCTCCCTTGTAGTAAGAATAAAAGCACACAAAAAACAAGAATTAAAAAAAAAATTCCTAACAGTCACTTGTGCAAGTTGTATACTAGAGTCAACAACGTTTTTGTCAAAATGACCCAGATCTGGACCAATTTAGGATGGCACTAGGACCCAGGCACTGCCACCACTACCATTTCTCCCTGCTTCGGGGTGGGGGAGCATGAAGCCCCTCGCTGTGAGTTGCAGCAGAGAACAGGCAAAGTTCCCATCACCAAATGCTGCTGAGAATTATTCTGCACTGGTCCGGTCCTGCAGGGAGCAAACCAGGAAAGCCAAGGCTGCAGCTGAACTCCAACTAGCTTCAAGCATCAAGGACAACAAAAAGTCCTTTTTCAGATATGTGGGGAGCCGGAGGAAAAGCAAGGGCAACGTTGGACCCCTGCTAAACCAGATGGGGCAACTGACAACTGACGCCCAGGAAAAAACCAACCTATTAAATAGGTACTTTGTGTCAGTCTTTCATCAGTCCCATGGGACGCCCATGCCTGCTATGGGACAGGGAGATCCAGGTGATGGGGATCCCCTACCCTCCATAAATGCTGACCTCGTGAAGGAACACCTTGAGAAGCTGGATACCTTCAAGTCAGCTGGCCCTGACAACCTGCACCTCAGGGTACTCAAGGAGCTGGCGAGCGTCATAGCCCAGCCCCTGGCACGGATCTTTGAAAACTCCTGGCGCTCTGGTGTAGTGCCCGAAGACTGGAAGAAGGCCAATGTGGTGCCGATCTTCAAGAAAGGGAGGAGAGTGGATCTGGCTAACTACAGGCCCATTAGCCTGACTTCTATCCTAGGGAAGATCTTAGAAAAGTTTACTGGCCCAGGCTAACATTCTAAGGGACAGCCAGCACGGGTTTGTTGCGGGTAGGTCTTGTTTGACCAATCTCATTTCCTTCTATGACCAGGTGACCTATCACCTGGATGAGATGGAAGAGATTGACGTCATATATCTTGACTTCAAAAAAGCTTTTGATCTGGTATCCCATGATCACCTCTTGGCCAAACTGGCCAGTTGTGGCCTTGGCTCTACCACGATCCGCTGGCTGGGAAACTGGCTCCGTGGTTGGACCCAGAGGGTTGTAATTGATGGCAGTCACTCATCGTGGTGCCCTGTGACCAGTGGGGTCCCTCAAGGCTCTGTCCTGGGACCCATACTGTTCAACATCTTCATTAACGATGTGGACATTGGAGTCAGGAGTGGACTGGCCAAGTTCGCCGATGACACCAAACTTTGGGGCAAAGCATCCACGCCAGAAGATAGGCGGGTGATCCAGGCTGACCTGGACAAGCTCAGCAAATGGGCAGACGAGAACCTCATGGTGTTTAACACCAAAAAATGCAAGGTTCTCCACCTTGGGAGGAAAAACCTGCAGCACCCTTATAGGCTCGGCAGTGCTACGTTGGATAGCACTACAGAAGAAAGAGACTTGGGGGTCATCATTGACCACAAGATGAACATGAGCCTGCAATGCGATGCTGCGGCTAATAAAGCGACCAAAACGCTGGTGTGCATCCATAGATGCTTCTCGAGCAAATCCCGGGATGTCATTCTCCCCTTGTACTCGGCCTTGGTGAGGCCACAGCTGGAGTACTGCGTCCAGTTTTGGGCTCCACAATTCAAAAAGGATGTGGAGAAGCTTGAGAGAGTCCAGAGGAGAGCCACGCGCATGATCAGAGGTCAGGAAAACAGATCTTACGATGATAGGCTGAGAGACATGGGACTCTTTAGCCTGGAAAAGCATAGGCTCAGGGGTGATCTGATGGCCACCTATAAGTTTATCAGGGGTGACCACCAGGATCTGGGGGAACGTCTGTTCACCAGAGCGCCCCAAGGGATGACGAGGTCGAACCGTCACAAACTCCTGCAAGACCGTTTCAGGCTGGACATAAGGAAGAATTTCTTTACTGTCCGAGCCCCCAAGGTCTGGAACAGTCTGCCAGCGGAGGTGGTTCAAGCACCTACACTGAACACCTTCAAGAGTAAATTGGATGCTTATCTTGCTGAGATCCTATGACCCCAGCTGACTTCCTGCCCTTTGGACAGGGGGCTGGACTCGATGATCTCCCGAGGTCCCTTCCAGCCCTGATGTCTATGAAATCTATGAAATCTATGAAAAAGTGAAATAAGCGCCACTAAAAGGAGAAGGCTCCAGAAACATGCTCTTTTTCTGTCTCCTACAATTATAATTTCTTTTTTAAGGTTTTAATAGTGCCTGAGAGGAATGCTTATGGTAAATGTAGGGATATGAGTTTCAAGTGTGAAATTAAAATTTTATGTAGCTATGTCTACTTCACTGTGTAACAGCTTAGAGAATTATTAATTCATGAGTAATCAAACATTATACATATTATCAATGATATTTCTAATGTTTAAGCAACTGGTATAATAGTAACAGTTGTGGTAAGTAAATATGTCAACACTAGGCTGTTTGATAGCCAGGGCAATCACACAGCTTAAAATTTTCTTCCACCAGGAGTGAAAATTTGCCCCTTTAAGTCACAATCCTCTCAACCTAACCCACTCCACAAATGTTTATACAATAATAACAAATTTTAAAAAATCAATACAACTTTAAAAGGCCAAGTTAACTGTTAGTTTAAAAGATACTTTTTTTCCCAACACCTGCTCAATAGCTCAGTAGCCCATCCAGTCTTACTCAGTAAATCTACCATTGCCTTTTGTTTTGTTTCAGTTATTACTTTCATGGGGCCTGTCATTGCTAGTATATGTTCAACAGATTAAACCTTAATGCTGAGTCAGAACAGTTTGCAATGCTGGAACAATGTACCAGAGTTCCACATTCATGACTTTTTTTTGCAAATTACTTGGAAGATGGAAAGCATTTTATATCTAGATTCAGACTGGAGCTTTCCCTGTCTGGGTACTATGAAGGGGTACATGAAGCTTTTGTTTGTCCTTCCATCCTTTATTCTGTACAGATCACAACTGTAGGTGTATGCTTCCTAAATTCATTCTGTATCCTCATGGTATGTAAGTCATCCCAAAAGAGGTGGGCAGGTGTTATTCTTATGAACTGCAGGCTGCTTCTTTCAAGAACCACTCCCCTTTTGCCATGTTTTGGGACACTAATGTAAAAAAGAGCACAAGGAGCAGTTACTGCAGTCTAGAGAGCACGAGGACTTCCATTATAGCTGGTCCACACATGGAGGAACTCCATTCACAGAGCTCAAATCTGTATACTGATCAGATCAGATACTGCTGATTTGCATATTCCCTTTCCCCATCAAGTCTGTTTCCTTAAAGTCACAATGAAGCAACATAATAATACTAAAAAACCTAACTCAGAAAAAATAAAAGTACCCTCTCCCTCACAACTAGTAGTATTACTTGCTATATTTTTCCAAAGGTCCTCCAAGGCCACATGTGTTATCTGGAAAGCCAGCTGTGTGCATTTGCTCCTCCCTGTTCTCAACTACTACTACCACAGAACAGAAAGTAAGTTGAAGCATATTTGCGTGGTACATCTGGACAGTCAGTGCCTATCTCTTCTGTCATGACAAGTTTTTGTTCATTGCCTTTAATTAAGGCACAACAACAGCAAAAGAATACAAGTTAGAAAAGGCAATCAGGACTTGTAGTAGAGATGGTATCTTTTATTAGACCAACAATATTTTTGCAAAAAAAATTCTGAATTGCAAGCTTTTGGGCCCAAATACCCTTCATCAGGCATTGGAGAAAGGATTGTAAAAGTTCTCCTGGGTAGAAATGAAAGTTCATATTTCACAGCATTTCACAGAGGAGTCAATAGATGGAAAGTTACTCTGGGCAGTCAGTTCATAGCTGGTATGAAGCCGCTTCCTCCTGTGAGGATCTGTGATGATGCAAATTACCTTGAAACAAAGCCAGGAGCGGGATCTCAGGTTTCAGGTGGTCACAGTTGCTTCCTGCTTGGGAAAATATGAAGATTTCATTTTAAAAACTCGGCTAAAATTTGATATCTTCCATGTGTCAGGTATCCAGGTTGTAGCCATATTGGTCTAAAGGAAAAGGCAATCAGGACTCATAGTAAAGATGATATCTTTTATTAGACCAACGAGATTTTTTCAAAAAAAAGTCTTTAATTGGTAGCTTTCAGGCATAAATGCTCTACAAAGACATTGGAGAAAAGATTGTAAAAGTTCTCCTGGGTAGAAATGAAAGTTCTTATTTCATAGGATTTCACAGAGGAGTCAATAGAAAAGTTGAAAAGTTAGAAAAGCATTTTCTTTGAGCCAGTAGAAGGCATTTACTCCAAACAAGTGCCACAAACGCCAACAAATGAGCTTGGTCGAGAATTTCAGAATAGCTTATCAATAGAGCATAGTCACCCTTCTTCAGCTACAACAGAGAACTTGGTTTTCTTACTTCTTCCTCAGTATACCACAATGCACACTGTGTTTGCAGTTCCTGGTATCTGGCTCTCACTAAATCTACTGGGAATCCAGATTGTTACTTTTACAGTAGTGTTTTGCAGTTCCAAGTGAGATTAGGGCACTGTTTTGCTAGGCACGGTACACACACTGAATGAGAGGTGCTATTCTGTCCAGAGGAACTGTGAGATTAAGCAATGGCTTAGGTGGAAAACAAAGGAACAGGAAGGTAAAGTGACTTGTCCAAGGTCACAGCTAAATGGGGCTATCATTACAGGTTTATAATCCTGCCAGTTTAAAAGACCCTCTCTCTCCCTTTTTGTTATTTCTGCACCTGTGATAAAAAGGCAGGGTCAAGTTTGAGCCCTTTAGCTTTTGAATGGATGGAAGGAGCTTCAGCTTTAGAACTCATGGGGAGAGTTTGAGAAGTCCAGATCTGTTGTCTCAGTCAGCATATTGTAAAGTCTTTTTCCCACAAATATCTGGGAGGGTGAGAAGATGATGCATTTCTGTTTGTCTGGACGGCTGTGAAGATGCAGAAGGCTGCTGGGTTTGTGAATATTTCTTTAGATGGTCTTTACATAGACTGAATTTTATTCAGCATTATCTAAACTATTTCTTTTGGATACATAAAGAGAAATAAAATATTTGGCCCTGGCTGTAGGAGGTTCAGTGATTAATGGTTTGGTGTAATTATCCTTTATATTCATCTGAGGCCAACTGCACACTTGATACTACTATAAAATTCATTAAGCTAGACCCACATAAAGGATATATTATTATTCAAAGTCAAATGACTGTGCATTCACTATTATTAATGAGAGTTACAACAGGAAATGTAACATCAAAATTCTAATGCACAGCATAAAGCACATTATTTTGTTAAGCATTTGATCAGGTGACTACCACACACAAGAAATCTTTTAATGATGGTTCCACCCTATTTCTAAGTCTTTTCAGATTTTATGAGGCCTAAAAATGTTCACCTTTATTACCAGAAATACATTGCTGGTGAAGTGGAAACAGAGTTGGTATTAAGGGTAACATTTTCTTTTTTCTCAACAGATATAACACAGGTAAAAGGTATCAACCTGCGATCCCTGAGACTATTATCGTTATTGCTATTATTAAAAATGATATATTATATAGCACTGTAGGTCTCTACAGAGGACTTTACAATGTGCCAAACATAAATGCACCCCATACTGAAAAACTTAAAGTGAGCTCAGAACAAGTAAGAGAGTGAAACAAGTTTGATAACAGAAATGCTTTTCAAAAGGTGACGTAGAAGAAGGTTCTCACATTTATAGCTACTTACTATGCTGGAGCATACTTAAATATAGGGATGATAAGCTAATATGTTTCAGTTAGGCTAGGGGCAGACGTTCAAAAACACTGAGCTTGAATTGATTCAATCTTTGCCGGTTAGTCTAACCTGGCTCGGGTGAATCAGTTTGTAACCACCCAGGCATCCCCTCTAGACTGAAGAAATGCAGGCACATGCTTACAGTGGCTCAAGCTAGACGTCAGGGGGCACTAGAGCACTCCTCCCTTCCTTTCTATGGTGCTGAGCTGAGGGAGGACGTGGCCAGGCCCTGGCAGGATGCTTTGATTAGGGAGAGATTCCCTTCTCTCACTACCCTGACCAGCAGGGAGTTACACAGCATTTAGTTACACAGGGAGTTGACAGCTTTTAGCACCCCATCAAGAAAACAACAGCCATTCTTATTAATTCAAGCTCTTCTTAAACAACCTTTTTCCAAGGAAGAAATGGAGGGACATTACAAACTACCTGTTGATTAGCTCCAAAAAACCCTAAATTGACACTGTCTTGTCTGCCTTTGTCCTATCAGACTTACACAGACACCTCTCAGCAGTAGCTAGCATACCACATGCTCATTATGGTCCATGCTGTGGGAGAGGGGAGGGGGGGAAATCCCTGCTTGATCACTGAGGGGTGAGGGGTGTGGGGTGGAGCAAGGGGAAGCCAGGCAGACACTGCTGAGTCTGTAGTCTCGGCTGGAGCTCCAGGTAAGGAGCAGATGGATTGGGTCAGCCTGTTCTCTGGACCACAGAGCCCTGCCCAGGGCTGCAAAGCATCTGGGATGCTGGGGAACTCTAGTTTAAGTTAAACCAGGAAGAGGTCTGAGGCAGACGTTGCATAAATTGGTTTGACCCAAATCAGTTATGTCTGATACTACATTCAACCAGGTTTATCTCAAACTGATTTCAGCCATTTTCAAACTGGTTTATATGCACTGAGTGTCTGTTCTGTTACAGGTTTAAACCAGTTTCTGATCACTTAAGCTAGTTTATGTGTAATGTTGGTCCCTAACCTTAGAGACAGGCAAACAGCACATCCTATCCTGTTATTCAGTGTCAAATGAAATACTCAACTAGGTTTCCTACCTTTTGGACACAGAAATAAAAATGTTCAGAATCTAAACTTGCAGCAGACCAAATACTACTTCCATAGGGTAAGGTACAATACAATTCCATAAGATATAATACTTCTGATACTAATACTTGAGAAATTAACTGCTAAATTTAATCATCCCTAGTACCATTAGAGTACTGAGCTTCATGGTTAAAGTTTTGTTTTATTGTTTATCAAGGCTTAAAAGGAATATTGTTAGTTACTTTTAAATGCTTCTAAATAGTGTTTAATTTTGTCTTGTAAAACTAGCAATTCATCTTTAGAGAACATATATGAAAATTTATGACTCACTGGGCATGTCTATACATGCATTAATGTGCTGTAGTTACTGTGCATAACATTTATTACCTATAATAACAGGTACTAGTGCAATGCACAGTAAACAACTCTACTGCGCAGAAGTGCTAGCACACACTTTTTTGTGATGTTAATGCACAGTAGACTAACTCTACTGTGCATTAGTACATTAACACAATTTTTGTCTGCTGCGCTAATGCACATTAGAATTAGTCTACTGTGCATTTAGAGTCTTGTGTAGACGCACCCACTACAGTCCAGAGTACAATTCAAGAACTTTGGCTGTAACAGAAATGTGTATTTATGACTGGATATGGTAAAACCTTGGGAGGGATAGATATATACATTCTTAGGGACCCATTAGAGAAGAACTCCAGTGACAATACTGGAACTTCTAAAGTACAAAGGGTAATCAAATAGAGGGTTTAAGTTGTGGCTAAATGTAAACCCATGCCATTTGCATAAATCACATCCAAGCATAGGTACTCTGTTGTTAGCTCTTAGCTACAGGCCTAAAGTTGCAGTCTAGCTAGTAACTCACATTCTCCTGGGAATTAACTATATTTGGTATCCAATCCAGACACACTGGAGGTGAAAGGAATTTAAAAAGTTAGTGAAATCTTTTGGAGCAGGATGAATTACTAGAAATGCTGTAATTGGAGTGGAGGATTAAACAAAAAGAAAATGTTCTTTTGATTAAGCAGTTGCTATGCAGGTTACACTGTTCTTGCAAGTGCTCTATTGCTGAACACTTGAAATATGTGTTTTAAAAAGAGTACCATACCCTGTATCATTTAGTATATGTGCCATTGCTATTCTAACATTATACATTAGTATATAATAGCATTCAATATGTTAATGACTCACAACAGTAGCAGCCTACTGCTGCTTCAAATGAAACTGAGTATGCCCAAATTAATGGCAAATTGCACACACGTGAGGCCTGCCAAATACAGATGGCTGTGAAATGGGAATTCTTTAAGTTTCAGCTCAAGTAACATAAAAATCTGGGCACAGATAGTGCTGGTAGGACTGAAAAAAGTGGGGAAAGCAGAATCTGTTCAATCTACAGAATTTCTCTTTAAGTAAAGACATTGTACATGAATATGCTCAGATTGTGCCTGACCTGCAGAAACCCAGGGAGTGTATATTATCCGTTCTGTTAAGTCAATGACACTGAACAGTGGGTGGTCTATTATATAGTTTATTACTGCTTTTGATGCATGCAGTTAGATTTCAAAAGCATTATACTTATCTTTAATTAAAGTAAAATTAACAGCAACAAGAAATCCTTGTATTCTTTGTCAATAGCACAGCTCTTCCAGTTGCTAAAAGAAGGTTCAAGAAAATAGCACTTGACTTGGAAAACTTAAGTAAACAGCAAGATACTTTTTGACTCCATTTCTTCTCTTTTACCTTCAAGAATTAACTTATTATATAGAAGCTTTGGACTTTTGAGGTACTGAGCATCTGGATGTGGTATAATTAATAAAGCACATTATTAAATTCTTTGGGCGTGTGTAGACGAAACAAGGGGCATGTGTGCATGACACTTTAAAGCGGGTTAAATGTTTTTGCACTGCTTTAATGGTGTTGGTGTTTGCACGCATCGGTGGTGTATTGCACCTTAATTCCAGCCACTGTAGCACATTTGGCAGCATTATGCACCTTAAATGACTTTGGGGCACAGCAAACTAAAACACCTCTGAGGAGTTTTAGTTTGCTGCCCTACAGCCATGGAGCAAAGCACTGGGCTCTGTGCGGCTCAGGTACTGTGCAGGCAGCCTGTGCAGGCAGGGTCCAGCAAAGGGGGAAAAAAAGGTGGAGAGCCTGATCTTTTTTTTTTTTCTCCCCCTGGAGCCTGCCTGCCTGCATGAGCTGCGTGGGGACCTGGTCCTTTCCTCCACAGCTGTGGTGCCCCCCAGGACTGCCCAAGCCACCAGCCCTGCCCCCACAACCCAGGGACTACTGTGTCCACTGGCAGCTCACCCTGTCCTCCCCACCAGCGGAGAGGCAGGTAAGACACTGGTGTACATGACAGGGGGGTTTACTTCGCCTTAAATTGAAGCGGTGTTTTTAAAAACCCACTGCTTCAATTTAGGGCCCCTGTTTCATCTACACCCCCCCCATGAACTAACTCACAGAAATCATAGAAAATTAGGGTTGGAATGGACCTCAGGATTTCATCTAGTCCAATCCCCTGATCAAATTCATGCTACTCAGAGCATTAGTATAGTTCTTAATGCGTGCATCTACATGTGCACTTTACTGTGGAGTTGATTAATTAGTTCTGCAGTAAAGCGTTATTATCTACGTATGTGCTGGTACTAGGGTGTATTAAATTAATTAACACTATCATAAGATACTACTGTTCAGGACAGTACTATCCTGCAGCGAAGCAATTACGTGTGGTGAAATGCACACGTAGAGAGGCAGGGGCTGGTTAGAGCATGAGGGTGCTAAAGTGCAGGGGGCGGCCTGCTGCCTAGCCCTACACTTTAGCATCGTCGTGCCTCAGCCAGTCCCTCCACAGCCCAACACCACCATCCAGAGCCCAGGGCTGACCCCCAGGACTCCTGCCAGCCCTCCTGTCACTAAAAAAGTGTCCTGTCCTGTTTTCACTATTGTGCATTAGGGCAGCCTAATTAGGCAGATAGGAGTCTTTGCTTATATTTTATAACATAAAAGATAAACAAGGACTTAAAAGATAAATAGCATTTATCTTTTATAACATCGTTCTGTATTAGCAATTGTATAGAATTTCTGTTAACGCCAGCTCCACAGGCATCTGCGGGGCACCGTTTCAAAATAAAAGTGAATGGATCCACATACCAAAGTACCATGACTTGTCAACAAGGACTCAAAACACCATGCTACCAATTTCAGATTTGTTGAGCATAGATTATAATCTTGCCATTGCCCTTGGCAATGTCTTTAATGTCATCCAGATGACCACAATGGCTTGTCATAGTTACTTCAGTAGGAAAAACTGTGCAGCCCAAATGGCTCAAACTTCCAGTAGGTTATGCATGCTGTCATAATGGAGCAACTGAAAAACATGGGGGACACAAAATTTACCATATGCCTTCATTGCCCCCCCTAGGCAATAAAGCCAAAAGCCAGCAACTCATTTTAATTTTATACAATAACAAGAGAGGAGGTAGTTGTACCACCACAGCCGGGCTGGATTCCATCCTACTCATTTGCATCAGTGTCCAGAGCTCCAGGAAATGAACTGACAGGGCTGGAAGAGCACTGTATCTGCAGTGTAAACCAAAAGATTGGGCACTTGACTTTCCATTAAATCTAAGTCCTTTTTTCACTCTGGAGGCCCAGAACTGACCTGTGCGACCTCAGAAGTGGGCAGAACTGGCCATAGGAACAACATGGCCAAGACAGCCAGAAGATATACTGATTTAGATCCTGATTTAATACCTGGTGAAATGAATGCAAAGTCTCCCCAGTAACTTCAATGCACTTTAGATCATATCCTCTGACATCAGTACATTGTTTAGCAACCTTCATTCACGGCCCACTCACAATTGAAATCATTTTCCTTTGGCAGACAGCAGCTCTCTCCTATGGGCAAGCCCCAGACAATCTGGGCAACACCCTTTTGCATGAAAAGGTTGTGGTAAATTAGAAGCATCACCTCTACATTGCAGTAATACCTAGAGATCTTAGCTAGATTGGGGCCCATTGTTTTAGGCACTGTATGTGCAATTGGAGTGAATCCAAGAAACTGAGAAGAAAAGCTGCCCTTTCTCTTGCCCAGTGGTTAATTTAGAAATAGCCAAATCTAAAACACAGGTGAAAATGCAATCAAGAGCTGGCATATTCTTTCTTGCTGTGTTTCAACAGGTAGTAGCATAATTTCAGCTTGGATAAAGCATCTACAAAGTCAAGTTGTTAATCAAATCATGCCCTTGCCTGCTGAAATGAGGAAAGAAGCATTTTGGCTTTTAATAACCTTTTGTCTTGCTTTCTGAACACATGGATAACACAGCCTGAGTCATATTTCTGACTGTACACATGGCTCTGCAATATGCCTTTGGGAGTGGGGATTTCATATTTCTAGATTAAGAAATAAATTTAACAATCACAGAAATTTTCAATTTTTTCCATTTTGCAAAACTGAAAAGTGAGCCCACCATGAAAACTTTTCATGAAATGATCATTCAACATTTTTATGGATAACATTACCAAAATGGTCACAGAACTTTTGAGAACAGAAAACTTTTTTTCAGCTTGGATTCAGTGGATAATTGGGGCCCTCATCTAATAAATCCATGTTAGCTCACGCTGCATGTTCAGTGTCGGTCCGACATCCATGTATCCTTGGCATTCTATGAGGACATAAAGAATATTCACTTATTCCCATTGGAACAGATATGCATACCCACCTGGAGAATCTGCTTTCCTCTTCTCCACATCTCAGGCACTACTACTGAGCTATCCCTGAAGGGAAAGAGACTCAAACAAAGGAGCTGAGCTATGTGGTGTGTTGATCAAGAGCCTGCATTTTTAACATCCAAAATATCTCTACTTCCAATAATGCAAAGCCACTGGTGCATGTGAGCTGCTTTAATACATGCAACACTGGAAGAACAATGGAGCGGTGAGGGGTCCCGGGCTGCTTCACTAGGGGAGATAAATGTCCTTATTAACTCGATAAGAAGCTTTAGGGACAGGTCTGCCACATCCACCCTTGTTATTGTTCATTTTCTGGGGGAATAAAAATCTTGGATTTTCCATGATTAGGCATCTAAGTACATGAACACCAAGAATGTCACATCTTTTTAACCGTAAACAGACACATTTAGTCCACTGAAATCTAATGCAAAACTTTCAGAATGTTTAAGCATGTTCTCCCTTTGTATAACATGTGATTCTGTATTCATCACAACATGTTTGTTCATTAGTGTTTTATTTTTCCATATCCGAACAACAACAGGTTTTATAAAACAATAAATGTTTTCTGCAACATCTCTGAGAAAAAAATGGTCGTTGCTGATGTATGTGAACAATTCACCAACAAGCAGAAGTAGAGCAACCCGGGGGTCCCATTTGAAATGGATAGATGTCAGAAGACAGACTGGGTCACAGTTAACCCCTCTGCTATCAGGAATAACAGATACGTTTTCCAGCAGTAGAACACAAACCAGTTTCTAGAGTGGATTCACATTGTGAGGCACTAAGAACCTAATTCAAAGGTGCACCTGAGCTTGGCAGCTCCGTTTCTGCAGATGAAGCCATGCAAGGGGGTGAGATGACTAGCTTCACATCTGGATATTTGGAATTCTGCAGCCCATACAATCAAGTATCCATTTACATTTGGCGCAACTGGAAGTGGCCTCTGCTGCAAGTCTGGAGCAGGGCTCTAACTCATGCCCCTGTAGCCACAGCAAAATATATTAACTACTACATCAACTGCTCTGGCACTACATGCCAAGAATTCTGGGATATGCCTCCAAAAATCCTAGCACCAAACACAAATAGCTGTAGGACCAGTGTGATCTTGGTTATTCGGTTATGAATGGCTCATTGCAGCTTCGGTTAACCCTTGTCCTCATGCATGTAGGCCAAGATGCCATCCTGCAGTATAGAGTGCTTGATCAGTTACTTTGCAGTACATTATGCAAGTGAGTTTAAAGTGGACATAAAATCAGCAGGGTAGCATTTAGCATTCACTGTAAATGCCTTCACAAAGAGCAGGGCAAAGATCTTTTGGGCCCAGAATTCTAAAAATGTAAAAGTGCATTCATAAGAAATGAAGGCATCATCATTTCATATCCATGCATTTTGAAGCAGGGTTTTGATTCCTAAGAGCTGAACAATTCCTGCTGCTCTCCCCACTTGCAAATGGAATCCTGTATATGATATCTAAAAGGCTTCTGCAAAAATGACTGCAATGCTACAAAGTGATCCTAAACTCTGGGGACCTCCTTTAGCAAGAGAGGATTATGACCTCAACTGACCTCAGTCCAAAGCAGAGGATTATGATCTCAGAAATAAGCGGTGGGACCAGATGAACTGTTTAAAAACAAAACTCCTATTTGAATCTAGTTCTCTGAGCAATATAGTAAGAAGGAGAAGAAATATGGAAAATAAATGTGATGTGGGCCCAGCTGTTTGTAAACAGTATGTTCCTTTCCAGAACTGGCTACAGAAGCTTCTCAACCATTTCATTAAAAATTAAGGAAATGCATAATAAGTGCTATGCATAAGAAAATACAGTGAATGTAATAAACTATAACTGCTGCTGAACAGTTTAAAGCTGGAGATGATGGACTTGACCTGGTTCTAGTGCACAAGCACTAGGGAGATTACAATCACTTCTCTACAGCTGGCACAAACATGCTGTAAAGCAAGGGAGACAGAATAAAGGTTATGCCCTATGCTATAACTAACTGCATTCCACAGCTTTTAGGTAGGTTCTGGCTATCTCATGTATGCCTGCACTGTCAGGGAAGAAGAAACTATTTAGTCCATTGTTGATCCGGAAGGTGAAAGTCCTAAAACATATGTAGGTGCCTAACTCCCAATGAAATCAATCAGAGCTGAGGATCTGAGCCCAGTAAAAGGTCACCCAGGTAGCTTCAGCAAAGTCAAAAACAGAATATAGAACCAGGCTTTCAAAGCAGACTAGTGATTGGCAGTCCTCTGAGTGCCCAACAGGAATCTTTTAATGGGGCCCATATTTTTAGAAGGGTAAAGCCTCCAAAAAATCATTAACAATTATTAATGCGTTTTGAAGATCCCAGTCTGCATTTTAATGCCTTTTTTTGTGCTGCATGCTCAAAACTATGCTTTTAAACAGGGGTGTTAAAGCTAGTCCCAGCAGGCCAGAGCCAGCCCACATACCTGTATCTAGTTGCCCGTGCTGCCTGTGGGTCTCAGAGGTTAGGGACAAACATTCAAAAAACCTGAGCCTGAATTGATTCAATCTTTGCAGGTTAATCTAACCTGGCTAGGCTAAATCATGTTGTAACTGTACTGGCTTTGTTCCCATATAGCAGAGAAGCCTATTTTAATCCACCCCCAAACAAAGAAGCCCTCTTAAAACAGATCAGTTTTCAGTGAGTGTATGTTTAGTGTTTCCACTTTTTAAATCCTGACGCTCAACCAGTTCCTGTTTTCTATGACTTCTGCTCCCTTTCCCATGTGCTTTACTTCTTTTTCTAGTTGCTGAAGCTATATTTAGGCTTCCACGTTCAAAATTCTTCTCTTTGTAACTACTGCCTCCTGCACTTTATTGGTATTAGGTCCGCAGAGAAAAACTGTAGGCGCCCTATGTGACTGAAAACACATACATTTGATTAAGGAATCTCAAAATCTGGAACAATACCTAGCACTCTAAAAAACTGATTAAAATCCCATTGAAATCAATGGAAAGAGTCTCATATAGCTCAGTGGGCTTTAGGTCAGAACCCAAATGAGAGATCAGGCCGTCATGAGGAATGCAGGGCTGTAATGTCCTCTGTATATCTTTGTGTCTGTTATCCACACATCCACACGGCTGTCTGTGGAGAGACCAACATAAAAGAATCCCATCAAAGTTCTCAGTGAGGTTTACTGCTTCTTAATTTGTCCCTTTAGTAAGTAGAATACCAAGGAAGAAAGAATTTCCTTTTGATAATTACCTTTATTTACCACCAATATTTCTGTCTGATTTTGGTTAACAACAAAGTAAACTCATCACATATGGTTGGTCTTGTCATGCAATTACTGGTTCAGAAAAGAGATTAAGTTGGCAAGATTTCAGGGAAAGAGATATTCACCTGTGCAACACTGGGCATATTAAAGCTCCTACGTATGCCATTTACACATGCTCCCCAATTGAAGCATATTGAGCCAGCTCGCAGGAGCCTTGGCTGGCAGGGGGTTCAGGGGCTCAGCCTGCCAGCCCAGGCTGCTCCTCCCAGCTCAATGTGCTGAAGAGGGGCTGGCTGGGACACAAGGATACCTCAGCATGGGGCTTGCTGGCAGGGAGCCCCCACAATGAAGCACCTTTTTGCTCCAGCCAGCTGGGTCAGTGTTTACATGTGTACTGCTGCACACAAAAAACCCTCTTCAGCAGCGTAGTACTAGTAGTTATGCTGAGACATTTACTGCAGAGCGAACTAGTCAGTCACAGTAAACATCTTGTGTAGATATGCCCACACTATATTGATAACAACCTACTCCTTGTTTAGAGGCAATTTCACCACATGGACACATATATATTGGTCGAATAATATAAAAACTAGAAGGAAATTTTAGATATGCTCATTTTAAAATTCCTGATGGAAGACAGTTTTGTTCATCACCAAAAACTGATTCCTGTTTTCTACATCTGGCAGGAATCATTGTGGATTGATTTGCGATATACCCACCATATCCCCTTTGTCAGTAATGCAACAACTCATGGTCAATTATATTAAAATTACTGATATGTTCCAGAATTATAAAAATGGCTCACTAGTCACTAGTAAACTAAGGAGATTGCTCAAAATTTTAACCAATATGTATTCAGTCCTTAAAGAAGAAAAGGCCTAAACCCAGACTTATACCTCTTCATCTCTACAGGTATCATAAATGTTTATATTAATATTATAAAAGCCTTAATCTACCTGTCTGTCCATACCACTTTATTTGCACTCTGATAGGCTGACTGGAACAGTCAATCAGAGTGCAAATAAGCATTCGGACAGGAGGTGGCAGTGCAGCAGAGCACTGCCATGATAGCGTGGAAAAAAGGGGTTGGGGTGGCGGGCTGAAGCCAGCATAGCTGGGCTTGCCCGCTGCTTCTGGGAGGTGGTGGCAATGAAGTGAATGGAATGGAGGGGAGGGGTGCAAGGCCAACAGTACTGGCCTTTCCCGCCCTGCCCTGTTCCCTGAAGGTGGTGATGATAGAGTGGGGGGGGAGGGGGAGGCCACCAAATCTGGCCTCGCCCACACCCATGATCCTTGAAGGTGGTGGCGGTGGTGGTGCGGGGGGGAGTAGGGTTGGGACACCATGGAGGAGGGGGAGGCCACTGGCACTGGCCTCAGCTCGCCCCTCCCCCCTTCTGTTGTTGCTGCCTGCAGGGATGACATGGGCTGACACAGCAGTGGTGGGGGGAAGAGTGGGCCCACTGCAGGTGAAGGGAGTAGAGGTGTGGCGGAGCACCTCTGGGGTGCTCGCCACATGGCAGGGGCTGCTGTAGGCTGGGGCAGAGCCCAGCAAGGAAGGCAGCCAAGTGAGGCCCCCCAGATCTCATTCCAAGGGGGAGGTGTGTGGCAGAGCACCTTTGGGGGTGCTTGCCACTTGAAGGCTCTCACAGGCTCCAAGGGAAGCCTGCTTTGGAGGAGCAGCAGGGGAAACCTCCCCCTATTACCATTTTAAGTGGGGAGGTGTGTGGCAGGGCACTGTTAGTGCCTGCCACTTTAAGACCTATGCCAAGCAGTTGGCAGGTGCCTGATTGTGGTGGCCATTTTAGAGCTCTGGCCGCCTATATAAACAGAGCAGTTCGCTGTTGGCTGCGAGGCTCTATAACATTCTGGAGGTAAGGAAGGAGCTGTAGGGGATGGTCTGGAGGCTCCTGGTCCTGGGCATGACCTAAAACTGCACCCTGCTGGGAGTGGGTGGCCTGGTGGGGCTCTCAGTGGTGTGGGAGCCCCCAGGAAATGCCAGGCCAGTTACCACCCCAGTGAAAGGTGGGTTGGGGGTGCCTTAACCCCAGCTCCCACAACTGGGTGGGTTAACCCTGAATAGGGCCAAAAGATGGACCCAACAGTGAGAGTGGGGCTAGAGGCTTGGAGGCCTGATTTTTTCAGAGTACCCTTGACTGGTCAATGCTGGGGCCAGGACCAAACTGGTCAAAAGGGCCAGGGGGCCACTGCAAGGGATGCCCAGAGCTGGGGGCCTGTGGTTCCACCTGGCCTTGGAGGTGATGCCAGGGCCTGTGTGGCCAAAGGTCCCAGGGGTACCATGCCTGAGAGGAAAAATGATTCAGGGAGCTAGGCAGCCCTGAATGAGGGTGGGGTAGGCTGCCTGAATGCAGGGATCAAAAAGGGTCCTAAGTGGAGGATTCTGGAGCCCAGTGTGGGGCTGGTGTGATTAACAGCTGAATGCCATCTGCGAGGCAGTGTAGGGGAGGTACGGAGCTGCAGACAGCACCCCCTGGCATCAGGGCATAAAAATGGGCAGCCTCCTGTCTTAATTAAAATTCTTAATTAATTAAGAACAAGGTGTGGCATGAGAGTCAGGTGGGTGGTGTGCCCAAAGGCAAGTGGGGAACCTAGCACTGTGGCTAGGTGGGGAGCCCCACTTTACCACAGGCAGGCACACTTCAGCAGCAGTGGTGGTGATGGGAGTAGGGGAAGAGTGGGCCTGGGCCTGATGTGGGGGGTGGGGGAAGCTGGCCTGCTGCAGTGGTGGGGGAGAAGCAGTTCAAATTAATTTTAACCAATTAATTTGGCCCTGCCAAATACAGCCCAATGTGGCAGCGGCAGGGGGATGGGAGGAGTGGGTCACCTCCCAATCTCAGGCCTGGGCCCACTCCTCCACCACCCTCTCTTCCCCCAGGCCCACTCCTCCCTGCTACCGCTGGGTTGGCCTGGGCATGCTGCTCTCCCCTCCCCTGCTGTGGCAGGCCAACTTCTCCCCACCCTCAGACCCGTTCCTCTCCTGCATCAGGCCTGGGCCCACTCCTTCCCTCCTCCTGCTGCTGTGATGGGAAAGGGGAAGCGGGCCCAGATGGAGTGGGGGGGCATGGGGCTTTGTCCCTGCCCGCTCCCCTGACCCCATCATTCTTGATGGGCAACTGGCTAGTATTTTTAGTAAGTATTGTAAACTAATTCAATTTCACAAAACTTACATGTAAGTCAAAATTATGACCGGTATCCATACCAGTATCAAGAGAGGACTTTTTAAAATGGGGCACATTTTGGTGTGATTAAAAATGGTCTACAGATTTCCCGGAGAAAAGAAGTACTTATAACTAAAGGCATCCCTAGGGGCAGCCAGGAGAAGCAGAGGTTTGTATCGCAAGGTCTCTGTCTCAGGAAATTTATACTACTACAGATATCCTTGACATAAAATATATCACATGCAACCAAGAAGTGAATAATTCAGAGCAGGGGTGGGAAATTATTCTGGGTGGAAGACTACTTAACAGATTTTGATGAGGTTTTGAGGGCTGCAGAGGTAGACCTACCCCTTGACAGCTGTCCCACCCCCTGGTCACCACCCCTAACCCCTGACATTTGCCACCAGAAGTCCCTCCCTTTGCCCCTCAGAAATAGTCCTTTTGGGAGGAGGGGAGGGTTTGCCATCTTAGAACCAGAAAAAAAACCCAGAAATTAAACACTAAGTCAAACTCCTACTACAACATATTTTAATTTTATTACAAAAAATATTTTTGTCATGATTTGTGTTTGTGTACTGTATAGAGAGGTGATTGCATAATAATTCAAAAACTAAGTCTTCTATATCATGTGGGGTGTGTGTATGGTGGGGTGTGAGGGTCTATGTGGGAGGTTGTGAGGGGATGTGGCTATGTGTGTGGGGGCCATAGAGTATGTTGGGGGGTTGTGTATATGTGGGGGGTTGTGGGTGTAGGGTGTGGGTATGTAGCATTTGTGGGGTGCGAGGGAGGCTGTGAGGAGTGGGGGGACATCCACACTCCTCCCATGACATGGCAGCAGGTGGGGGCGCACATACCCGGTGGCGCATGGCTCCAGCCAGCACTGCACATTGCGGTGAGGCATGCAACCCCCTCTGGGCCATCTATTGCCAGCACTCCTCACACTTCCCTCCATCTTCCCCCCAGTGGTAGGTGGGTAAGGCAGCCAGCTCCAGTGTGTGGGGCTTCCCTCCCTGCTGAGCACATAAGGAGGCTGCACGTGCATGGCATGGGACACCAGCAATAGAGGTGGCTCAGTGAGGGCTGCGCTCCTCACCATGATGTGTAGCGCTAGCTGGAGCCACACATTGCTGGGCACCAGCACTAAGTACTAGTGTCCTGAGCAGCCCCACCTGCTGCTGCTGCTGCTGCTGCTTCCTGCTTAGGTTGCACACCATAGGGAGGGTTTTGGGGGGGATTCCCACAACCCCCCACCCACCCTCACACCCACACCCACACATTACCTATTCAAGTTCCATGCTGCTGCTGCCCCCTGGGCATGGGCTCTGCACTGCCACCAGCCCTATGCTCCAGGCTCCCACACAACTGCAGCTCTGCCTCCACCTCCATCACTTCCCTACCAGCTGCCCGGAGCTACCAGGACTCCAGGGAAGCTGAGCAGGTCCCCAGCGCCTGTAGCAGTGGTGGCAATAGCACCGTGTGGAAGCTGTTTGCTGGCCAGGCTGGGCCCTTCCACCTATGATGGTGGGAATGAGGCTCAATAGGGTAGGATGGGGAGCATGTGTATACATGGGCACCTTACTCCCATCGTTGTGGGTGGAAGGGCGGGGCAGGGTACAATCTGTTGGTGGGCACCCACAGGCCGATGAAAGTGCCTGGTGGGCCAGATCCAGCACCTGGGCTGTATTTTGCCCATCCCTGGTCCAGAATGAGTTATTCTGAACTTCCTACAATTAAAGCAGAGAAACATTGGGTAGTTGGTCTTTTCCATCTAAAAGACAAAGGGAGGCAAAATAGATTTACTTGACTGTGCCTTGCCTGGAATAATTCAGCTGACCAGTTCCCCTAATGTGGCTGGCTAAATTTAAGGTTGTGGTTACGCTGTATGTTCACATAACTGTGTTGCTTAAAAATCTATAAACTGTGGCACTGGTGACGTGTAGGGGGTACACATGTGTGCACGTGCACCCCCTGCGAAAAGGCACCACTGACACTGTCAGCAGTGTATGTGGGCAGTCACCACTTGTCAGCCCCCCCCGCACCCCGCTGCTGACAGCACCACGGCTGCCTGCAGGAGCTCCCTGCTTGCTGCTATCACACTCCTGCCACTGACAGTGCCGCCACCACCTACAGAAATTCACCGTGCCCCCCCAGCTTCTGGGGGCACGCACCATTCATGAACTGTGGTATAGTTGTTAACTCCCACTAGTCATTCCTGAATTATGGTAGTTATCAGATACAGAAAACAGACAGAGTGGGAGAGGGAGAGAAAGTCAAGGGCCTCACCAACAGCTGATAATAGCTGGTGGGTAGAAGAGTCAATCCTGCCTATATGCTAAAAATAAATATAATGCCCCCTGCATCCACAGAAATCTGGAAGACTAGGGTTTTTTCCAGGGGGGAGAGGGTTAAACATACGAATTAGAAATTTTCTCTTGCCTCACTCTCTGAACACATCAACATTTTTTTTTTTTATAGTAAGAGTTGCCACCTGTCTTACTGTGATGGTCCAATCTCATTTTTTCTGTAAACCTGAGCTATTTCTGCTGGTCCTGTACCTGGCAGTGTCTATGAAGTTACTTGGCTTTATTCCCTATTATTCCTGTCCCATCCATCACTTAGACCACTGACCGACACGGGGGGAAACCACCCCCCAAAAAACTGACACTTTATCAGAAGAAGAGTCATGTCACTTTGACCCAGCTCACCCAATGTCTGTATAGATGGCGTGCTTCAGCAGGGCTTTTTGGTGCGGTTATTTACTACCTGATCTACCAGGTAGTACATAAAAGCACCAAAAAGCCCTGCTGAAGCTCACTATCTATACAGACATTGGGTGAGTTGGGTCAAACTGAAGCAGCTCCTCTTCTGGGCATGCGCTGAGCTGAAAGTAAAGTGTCGTTTTGTTTTTTGTTTTTTGATTTTGTTTTTCTTCCATAGCTATCAGTGGTCTTCGTTAGCATCCACAGGGTGAACTAGAACAAACAAATAAGCTGCCATAAGTATTTTCCTGAAAGGAATTACTTAAGTCTATGTAGCTAATAAAGACAAATAATAGTCAATACATCAACCAACAGAAGCTTCTAGTCACTGTTGTCAAATGTCGGTACTTTCTGCCTACTTTTCCAGCCTTGGCCCTTAGTATTTTACCCTTATTCTCAGCAATCTGCTAGTGAGGTTGACCTTAGTGCTCAATGCCCCTGACGCCACCTCTGCTGATTCTTAAACTGTGGCCACATCTACATGAGATGCTGACTTTGCAGTCATTTAGTACTTTTATAAATGTGCAGTAACCGGAGTTACTGTGCAGTAGAGTTGCCAAACAGCTTTTTCGTGACACTGACTGCACAGTAGCCCAAGACTACTGCACAGTAGCGCTACATCGTGCTTCCTGCCATGTGACACTGCTGCACATTAGTCGCAGACTACTGCACAGTCAGCATCTCATGTAGATGTGGTAACACTTAAATTCGGTTCTTAAATCTTTAAAGTAGCAGCTCCTCTTTCCAAATCTCTATGGCTTTCACTCATCGGCGCTGGCAAGGAATTGAAATGGCAAAAATGTTCTAGAGCCAAGGCATTACGCTCTCAGTAGGTATTGTTCTGTAGCCACTGAACATGCTAAGACAAAGCTATAATTTAGACTGCAGTGGTCTGCAAAGGTACAGGGGTAGTTTTGAGAGAGACCTTGGGAAGGCAATAAATGAGAACAGGCAATCTACTACACAGCTTTCTTAAATACCCCTATGCAAATAATGCAACTACAGAATAAACAGGAATATTAAATAAGAAAGAACAAACATCTCCTGTGTCATAAACACTACTTATTCTAGCTTATAAAGCTCCAAGTTCATTAATAGAAAACCAAATAGATGGCACTTGAGTACTCTTCCTGCCTTTCCCACTTGTGGTGTCAAGATGCTTTCCTTTATCCTGTTTCCCAAAGATGCAGTATTTACAAATTGTACTTAACACTTTACAGATCTTTGTAATATTAAAGTAATAGTAAAGTAAAGATTGCATATGGCAGAGGCATCCAAATTTTGCCCCAAATAAGACCAGCTTGGTAATCTGTACAAGAGCTTGAAAGCTGCACCCATGTTACGTAAAGTGCACAAGAATACAGTGGCAGTGCTTTCAGGATGGTGATGCTGCCTCAGAAATCCATGTAATGCAGATCTCAGCCTTATTCTATCTGTCCTGGAGTTTATTAAAGATTGCCGGTTGTTGGCTGCACATTAGGACTCTGTGAAATCTTATTTGGCCTATAGGCTCTAGTGTGAGCATCAGCAGCATTGTCTGCAGGTCATTCAGCTCCTCAAAAGACGGAACCTGGTCCAATAATGCTAGTCAGAGCAGTTCTTCAGAAGGAATGTTCTGAATACTTTACAATCCACAAACACTTTTACAAGACCAGTTCCAGTCACCTTTAGAGGCAATTTGATTCC
This sequence comes from Crocodylus siamensis, assembly GCF_052110815.1. Taxonomy (NCBI): domain Eukaryota; kingdom Metazoa; phylum Chordata; order Crocodylia; family Crocodylidae; genus Crocodylus; species Crocodylus siamensis. The sequence continues at coordinate 211,652,362 of NC_143397.1, forward strand.
TTGCATTTTAACTGTACCATTGTCCAGTTTATCATCTCTTCTGATTATATTACACATTATAACAAATAAAATATCAGGTGCTCAATTATACACCACGTATATGTGCATACAATGACCACATATAAGTTTCACAGTATACGTAGGGATTACCTGCGTAAACAATGATACCCATCGCTGTGCATGTGTTTCTGTTTAGGTAAAAGAGGGGTTTGCATTCAAACAAGTGTTTATGCAACTCCTGTTGGCACAGGGGCTGCAATGGAGCTTTGCTGGTGCATAAACATTGACAATGTTTGTAACTAGCTTTGAAAATGTAGTTGGGCATATTGGAATCAGGAAGGTAAAATAGTTCAGAAATTCTGGTGTGTTGCAGTTTAAACCTGATATCTGCTAAAATCTCAAGTCTTGTCATATATATTCAAGGGAAAGGTGACACTTTTTTAAATAAAGGTCAGTCACTTACAACTAAGAAATCTTTGCCTTGAGCACTGATTTTCTTTTGTAGGAGAAGCTTTTACATTCCTGCTTTGAAAGCCTCTCTATTGATATCAGCATGTAAATAGCCCAAATATTTATCTAACACTTTCATAATAACATTTCCTCTGCTGTAGCTGTAAGCTTGGAACTGGAACTGGGAATCATCTAATATAAAATTATTTAAGTCTGGAGTCAGCATAGCAGTGTCTCAGGGATCACACAAAATGTCTGTTATCCTGCAATATACTTACACATTTGGATTTTATTTATGCTTTTGGGCTGAGCACAAGACTACTCATGTGAGTAACATTATCCCTACACACAATATTTTTTCAGCATTAGTGTGAAAATCAAATGTAGTCTTCATTTGAAAGTAGGATGACATCTTTTTCTTTTGTGTCCCCTCCCAACCTAAGTTCTTACTACACACAAGGCAACTTGGCATGACCATTTTAGGTCCTTTTCCCTCCTCCCTATCTCTTTCTCCTTATTTAGGGATAAGAGGGGTTTTTTTCAATATATTCCTTATCTCAAGGCACCTGCTTGCCTGCCTTCATTGTGATGCATAAAGCGGTTCATTTCTCTGGAGGCCACAAAAATCACAGACACACACTCATTAGATGGCACAAAAGGTGTATTTGCAATAGGGTCAGAGCAGAGTCAAGAACTCAGATTACTCTGAACCAACAAAGGAATTTTGCAGGCTGTATTTATCTTCTCCCTCCTGGGCACGTGTGCAGAAACAGGAACTCTTACAGCTCACTTCCGTTTCATACAAGCATACATGTAGTTACATCACTACATACATCGCATGTATAGTATAATTAACTACTTATGTATGCAGGGTGGAGAGGCAAATATGCATCAGCTAATTAAGCATGCTCAGAAACTACAGCAGGTCGCCAAGAGTTCAACCCCCCCCCCTTTCAAGGACACAGTCAGTTAAATTTCAGCTTCTGTAATCTGTATGAGAGGCTAGGGAGAAGCTGGGGGAAAGTCTGTGATTTAGCATAAGAAAAACTGTGGCAAGGCTAAGAAAGGAAAAAAAAGTCCTTGGCAGTGTTTCTTTCTTATCAGGTGCAAGATGCAAGCTGTGCATTTCTAACAATACTCCATTTCTAACAATATTCCATTTCTAACAATTGACACAGGCTTCATCAGGTTACGCTTTTTTGGTTTCAATGAAATAAGATTGGTCTGTCCTACACTGTGCCTTTCACAAACCTGTTGAGTGCTGTCACACTTGGTTTCTCAGTGACATGCCATTTTATATATATATATATATTTGAAGTGTAATTGAATTTCTGCTCTGGGCTTTATAAAACTTTCCTTTTGTTTACAAAATCTAAAATTGGGTCCAGGAATGGAAAGTGTCTTTGTCATATCATAATAAAGAGATAGTCAGAGACCCATGCTTAGACTACAGCATGAAAGGCCATCTAGCCAAATAACACTAAACCTAGTGGAGGATGTAGAGGCTGTAGTAAAGTGTTTTGCTCTATCAGTCCAAAAGCTTTTCTATTTTTCTCCCATCCTTTTTCTCCTATTATCCTGCTTGTTTTTTCCATGGTTCTCAAAAATACCATTTCCTTTAAAGGTCCTTTTATTGTTATTTAGGACTGTAACACAGATATATGAAGCTGAATCACACAGTATTTGCCAGCTTCATACCTTTCATCAATCTGTCACAGACAATGGAGGTAAAATAGCCCTTTCTGACTATAACTGCTTACTAAATCAAAGCATGTTTTCAATGGAAAATGATCTAGACCAGAAGTTCCAAAATTAAAAACTACTTTAAAAAATACGTATTTCCTGTTTGCAGTGTTTTTTTAACCCTTCCACTGAAACAAAAAATGAGAGTGCAGGAGATGCCACCAGTGGCTTAGGGGTGGTTGCAACCGCCCCATACTCCCCAGCAGATCGATAGAGTTGGGCAGCAGGTGCCAGAGACTCTCGTGTCCCTGAAGCAGGTAAGATCCCTGCCATACACACATTCTTGGTATCCCCTCCAGAAGAGGCACCTCTTCTCTCTTCCCATTTCCTGCTCCTCCTTTCCAGCAGGGCTTACCTCTGGGTGCATGAAGCAGGGGACCCACCTGCTGCTGCTATTATTCCCAGCTGATTTCAGGGCAGGAAGTGTCAGGGACTCTGATCAGGCAGATCAGCCTGGGCCACATACCTCAGCAGGCATACCTGCTTTAAACCTCAGCTAAGGGACTCTGTCCCTGTTTAGGAACAGCGAGCATCCTGACCGGCTGCTGGGAGTGCCAGCTAGCCATATAACATCGGCTGGGACCCTGGGCTTGCAGGCCAGTTAACAGTTCTGCTGTGGCAAGTCTCCTGGTTCCTGACCCTGGTTTTTTATTTATTTATGGACTTCAGCTTTGGATTTCCCTGTGGATCTGTTTCCTGGCTCTTGACCCTGGTTTTCCTCTGTTTTTGGACTTTGCCATGTGGATTGCCCTTTGGACTGGTACTTGGCACTTGATCCCCAGATCTTAACCCTGAACTGTGTTCTAGACTCTACTTCTGGGTTTCCCTCTGGTTTTGGTATATAGTTCCTGCCCTCTGACCCAGCCCCAGGTCTCTGCATTAAGGCAGACTGCCTACACCCTGGTTCCTTAGAGGAGGAGCCCCAGCCCCATTCTTGCCCCTTTCCAGCCAGGGTTTCTTTAGGTGGCAGTGCAAGTAGCCAGGCTTGCCTAGGTGCAGTAGTGACAGGAAGATCTCCCCTATCAAGAGCTCCTGCTCCCTGGCCAGATCTGCTGCAAGCCCTGCACTGGCCAGGAACAGGTGTTGAGAGAGAGAACTGCTTGCCACCACTGACATCCCCAGCTAACCCAGGCACCCTGCGTAGTCATTCCCCATGACTGGAGTCCCTAGATTGGTAGGGGAACATGGCTGAGAGGGAGGAAGCAGGGTCCCATCTGCTGCCACTACTACCTGGCATCCTGCAGCCTCTGGCTGAGATGTTGCAGGAGCAGTTCTGGGGCTTCCCTGACTTCAGTCAACCAGGAACAACAGTAGGTGGGTCTTTCTTGCTCATATGCTCCTTTCTCTGTCCTTGTAAGTCTCTCATGCCAGCCCAGGGCTCCAGTAGTGCCTCAGGCTCTACAGGGGACCCAAGTATCCAGGGGCACAGGGAACTGGATCCACAAGCACATGGCATACACTGTGGGAGCAGGATGTAAGCATGCTGCTGCCCCTTCCCCCAGATCTGCCCTGGGACAGGGGGGTGGCAGGTGGAGGGGATAATAAGAAAGGAATACAACAAACAACTACATTTTTAAATTCAAGTCTTTCAAATACATAATGAGCAACAACAGGCCTTAAAAATAAATAAATCTGTATTATAAATGTGATAGCTGATCAAAAAGCACATCTTTGGTTAAAGGCAGATAGAAGCTTACAGTGTACAGAAACAGAAAATCTTCACTGGCAAAGAAACACACTGAAGATATATTTGCCTCCTACTAAAAAACACTGATAGTGAGAGCAGTTCTGATACCCAGGCTAAAATTATGATTTACGTAAAGTTTTTTGGGGTAAATAGTCTTATTTCCTGTTCTTCCAAACTCTTCTTCTATCTCTGCAGCTTCCCAAGTTCAAGTTCCCAAACACTTGAAAAGAGAGAATTCTTTGACCACAGAAGCTGAAGAAATGATTTAACTTATACTCTGAATCCTGTCATCTGACTGATATTCAGATTCTATCAGACACCAAGTACATTTTTTCTCTGATGCTGAATAATTGGTGCATAACAGCAACTGCTTGGAACTTGTAGGGAACTAACTGGGCACATAGATTTCATAGACATTAGGGCTGGAAGGGACCTTGCGAGACTATCAGGTTCAGCCCCCTGCCCAAGGGGCAGGAAGTTAGCTGGGGTCAGATCACCCCAGCAAGATAAATGTCCAAGCATTTCTTAAAGGTATCCAGGGTAGGTGCTTGCACCACTTCTGGGGGGAGTCTATTCCAGACTGAGTCTGGAGACTTGGACTGTAAATAAGTTTTTCTTTATGTCCAGTCTAAAATGGTCTTCCAGCAGTTTGTGACCATTAAATCTTGCCTTCCCTTGGGGTGCCCTGGTGAACAGATGTTCTTCCAGCTCCTCATGCACACCCCTTATATATTTACACCAAGTCACCCCTGAGCCTTCACTTCTCCAAGCTGAAGAGCCCCATGTTTTCAGCCTCTCTTCATAAGGCATGTTCCCTTGACCTCTGATCATGTGCGTGGCTCTCCTCTGCACTCTCACAAACTCCTCCATGTCCTTTCTGAACTGTGGAGCCCAGAATTTCAGTACTCCAGCTGCAGTCTTACCAACGCAGAGTAAGGCAGGAGGATGACTTCTTGGGTCTTGCTTGAGATGCAACGGTAGATGCAAGGCAGAGTTTTATTTGCTCTGCCAGCTGTGGCAGTGCATTGGTGGCTCATGTTTATCTCGTGGTCAGTCATGACCCCCAAGTCTCTGTTCGTCATGGAGCTAATGAATGTAGCACTGCTGAGCCTATAAGTAGGATGCGGGTTTTTTCTCCCAAGGTGGAGCAGCTTGCATTTCTTCTTGATTTCTTCACATACAAATGCATTTAATTTTACCAATCTATCTTTACAAAGCAAATGCCAATAATACCAAATTAAGCAGAAAAGTTTTACAAATTTGCCTCTTTGGCTGCTTCTCAATGTTTTTCTTTCTTTCTGACTCGATGTACAGCTTGCACTGGAAATAAGACTGTAGCTCTTGGCGACTACCAGTGACTCAATACTTTTGATGCTGTTTTGTCTGCACAGAGAATTCCTCTTGATATCTCCACTGGCAGTACTGAAGTAAGAAGAGCTCTACATACAAAAGAAGGGTTTTTCAAGCAGTGTGAAATAAAACAAGCTTAGTCTTCAGTTCAGGCATGTTAAGATGTCCATAAATTAGAAGACCAGGAACTCTCAAGCATGGAAGCTCCAGACCACACATATTACCATTCCTGAAAAATAATTGATAGATTCATAAATATGCCAAAAAGACCCTTTATTACAAGCTATTCTGAAGATGATAATATTGATTTCCTAACATGACCATTGAACTACAACTACCAAAATTCTGCACAATCAATGCTTTAACAAAAATGTGTGCGCACATGAAAGAGAGAAGAAAAAAACCCCATAGAGGTCCTTTTTAAATTCAGAACTCTCCAACACATCCCACAGAGTTTCATCCAGTAATTTTTTCATTGAACCCAGTAACTAGTAATTCATACTGATTTAGATAAAGGAGTCCAGGTAGATGCTAGCCACAGGTGCTTCCAGGTAACTATATTTTGGGTTCATTTTCTGTTATATTAATTAGATTTCACAGACTCCTTTGAGCCACGTATACCTCATTACTGGTAATGGCTCCAATAGATTAGGGAGTGTTTGTCCTGACACTGATACTATATAAAAAGGTGGTTGTTCTGAAGAAGCCTATCCTGATAAGTGGGTCTGTAGATTATAGCCTAAATCAGTAATGGTTAGGAACAATTTCCTTATTTCAACCTAATATTCTTTCCTGGTAACAGCAGCAATATGCAGGAAAAAAATTGTCACTGTAAAGGAGGTAGGATTCTGGCACTGTAGATCTAGCCCAATGTTATGCTGCCTTATGTTACAATTCTGTCCAATTTCACAAGCTAAGCAGGTTGCTGTACTTGAATTGTAGTCTTCCGGTACTGTAAATATCTAGATGCTGCAGGAACAGCATGGGTGACTCAGAAGGTGAGCAGTCTGAGTCAGCATCAAAGTAATGCCCAGGCATGTGATTACTGCTTGACTTCTGATGACATGCAAAACTAAGGATGTTAATAATCCTTTTGTTCTGTGTCCAGGAATAATTTATGAGTCCTGATTTCCTGTCAAACTTCCCTTGGTTAATTAAATATCCTATGGATAAAATAACCTTCACATCATGCCCTAAACTATTCTGTAATATTCCTGGTTGCTGATGAAAACTTGCCATGTTTTCTTCCACGATGTGGCTGCCTTTCACTTGGCATGGAAGTTAGCCCAGTGAATTGTTTATGTATCAATCGGCAAAGCATTTTGGAATCCTTCAGGAACTACACAATATAAACATTAGCCCTTTGTTATAGAAACATTAGTTTATAGCAGCTTTGTCCTCCTTGCAGAGTACATTGATAAAAGAACAGACATGAAGAGTCAGGTGAGAAAAGACAAGAAGACAGAAGTGAGATGAAGCTGGTGCTTGTATGATGATTGGGCAACAGCTTTCTCACTTTCAGTTTTTGTTCTTTAATTCCTCTTTTAAGATTTTTTTTCCTCTTTCCTGTGTTCCTTTGAACTACTTTACTTAGACATGTTTGTAGTATGTGTCAAAATGTTAGTTCTTATAAATAAAACAATGGAAATTTTATTCTAATATGGATGGGTTATACTGTATATTCAGTCTGAAGAAGACTGACAAGTATGCTGAAAATTAATAAACTGAAAAAGCATAAAAACAAGCCTTCAAAAGAGTGAAGAGTTGAATCTGGTCAACATTCATTTTAAATTTATAAGAAATCTACACTTAAATATCTGAATTTGCCAATCACAAGGAAAAAAACCCATAGGCAACCAAGAGACAGAAACTTCCTGCAGTTTTCTTTTATAATAGCAAACAGTGGGAGGAACTTTGTGCTCAAATAAGCATTGTAAAACTGTTCAGTTTATTTTTGGAATGTACAACCTGGCTTTTCTTTGACACAGCTAGACAGAGTTTTCTAAATATTAGCTTGCTTTGTTCCTAAAATTTCTGTATCCATAGGACATGACATAAATCTTCTTAAATTGATGTTGTTTTAATTATCGGAGACATTTTCATAATGACTTTATCCAGACTTGCAGCTGTGTCATAACTGAGCTCTGTGAATAGACCAAAAGGGCTGGGTACCATATGCATTTCCACATATGCAGAGCTCCCTTCTGATAGACCTTTCAAGATATCAGCTTCTCAGAGGTTCCCTTTCATCCTTGACACTGCGTCCAAAATAGCTTTGCATAGCATAGGATTTCCTAACATTTTTAACAGTGTGGGCCACATCCTAACAGAGAGTCCACCTCCCTCTCATTTGCAATTGCAAAAAGCACAACCAGTCTTACAGGAAACAACATCACTTTTGCAATGGCATTAATTGTTCACATGCAAATCATATCATGGATGTGTTCTTTTTGAAAAATTTAGGACAATTTAGGGAAGCAATTATTTGGGCTGGAGGGCCCTTAAGGAGTTTTGGAGAACTGCTGTGAGCCAGCGGGGCTGGGTGCTGACCCAGCTCAGCACAGCAGGGTCAGGGCAATTGATCCTATTCTATCTATAGCTCTGGGCCCATCCACCCAGTGCCTACCACTGCGGGTGCCAGACAGAGCGGGTGTATGGTTGGGGTCTTTATGAAGACCAAGGTAGGCAGGGAACAGCATCTAGGACTGGGGTAGGCAGGCAGGGCTGGGGCTAGGGCCAAGGCCAGGATCACAGGGCAGTGACAGCACAGGGCTGGGGGCTGGGGCTGGGGCAGAGCCATGATCTGTTCCCTGTGCGTTTCTGTGACAGGAGCCAATTCTGCAAGCAGGGACATGGAAGGAGCAGATTGCAGTTCTGCCCCAGGCCCTGACCCTGCACTGTCACTGCCCTGTGATCTTGGCCCTGGCCCCTGTCTACCTGCCCTGCTCCTAGACATCCCTCCCCACCTGCCTGCAGCTCCATCCCATGCGACTGGCTGAGAGCAACCTGCCTGCAGTGGTCCTGGACCAGTCTCCGTGGCGACCCTGCCCACCCGCTTCATATAGCTCTTCCAGCAGTGGGTGCAGGGAGGTTGGACTGAGATGCCCAGGCAGCAGGGTTGGGTCCAGTGGTGGCAGTGTCCTTGGCAGTGGCAGCCAGAAGGAGCTGCCAGCACTCTGGGGGCTGCCAGGAAGCTGAGTGTGGGCACTATACCACCCCCACCCTGTCATGCACCCAGGGGCAATTGGACCATCTGCACATGCCATAGCCCAGGCTGTCCCCCATGCCTGAGCTGGGCACGGCCTAAAGACCCACTGCAGTCCAGAGAGAACCCCTTGGTGGACCAGATCCAGCCCACAGATGATATTTTGCCCACTTCTGTTTTAGGAAGTAGACAGCAGCAGCTGAACTTAGAACCATGTGACCAAGCAGCCACTTCTCCTTTCACACCGGGAAAACCTCTCGGGAGGTAGTCTAATAGGTCCAAGAGGCCATAGCCTCAAAATGACTGATGTACATAATACATAGAACCTATGCCAGAAGCCTAAGTAGATCTAATTACTACCTATATAAGCAAATGCAAATAAAGTACAGCATGCCAGCTGAGAAGGAAAAGGGAAATACATAAGAGATTTCAGGAAAAATGACTAAGTCAAGGAAACTTGGTGACTCAGGTAGTAGGAGGTATTGCTTCCCTTGTGAAAATGTGTATGACTATGACAAGAAGTCATAGATCAGGGAAAAGGATGGATTATCATATGAGACATGAAAAATAGATTGAGAGCCATTTAGATGCAGAGAGTTCTCTAGTGAGGGCCATGTGAAAGAATGATTCACCACTGAAAGGAGGTGATCATGCAGAAGTAAGTCTAGAGTTTGAAAAATAAAGAAAAGAACTAAAGAACAGACACAGGTATAGCTAATAAAACAGGTCCAAGGTTAACTCCAAGAAATATTTTGAGGGTCAAAGAACGGTTTTTGCATTGGATGCTGAAATAAATACATCAGCAAAGATTCCTGAGGGTGGAATTGATGATTTCCTGAGACTAAGCCTTTCTCCTGCTCATTTTCTGCTTCTGTGCCCCTGCCATCAGGGGATGTCTGGGGCATCTGCTCAGCTGCTTCTGCTATGGCCAGGGTGGAACAGTGTGCGACTGCAGTGCAGTATGTTTTGGCAGTCCTGAGCCAGTGCAGCAGGCCCTGAAGTTGCTCTAACGTGCTATATGATGAATTGATCCCCAGTGAAGCATAGATACAAGGGGGAAAGCTCACATGCACCTGAGGATATGACTCGTGTAAGCAAATGAGAAGACAAGCGGTGAACTTTGAATTTGAAACAAAGTTTGCAGCACTGAAACCTGGGAAAACTACTGAAATTTATGTTGTGTGAATAGTGTTTTGTTTTATAACTGATGTTCTAGAAGCAGGAACAGGTTCTTTAAAACTATCTAAACAAATCAGTTAACTAAGTAAATGTGAGGATTACAACAGCAGAGCTGAAAAGAGATGAGCTCATGTGTGTGACTTGCAATGCTGGATTGGCTGAGATAAAGTCTGCTTCAAGAGGTGTTTCAAAGATGACAGAATACAGATTTACTGATATGGAAGGTATAAAGAGAAAATGAGAAGTACACTGAAAATGATGCTGTAAATCAACAGTGTGGATGGACTTACAGTTTCCCATGACTTTGGGCTTCTTTTTAAATCTAGTCAAAATTTGCCAGAGATTTTCACAGAACCTACAGGTAGCTATTACAGTTTATGCCTTTTGGCTGCATGATGGAGACTAAAACAGCAACACCCGTCCAACAGAGGTATCAGGTAGGATCACAGTTTTGACAGCCACTAAAAGTGATTCTAATGGGACTCTACCATCTTTCAAAGGTAGAGATGGGTGATTTCAAATCAACACCATCATTGCTGATTGTGAATTAGTTCTGAAGCTCCAGTAGTCTGGCTCGACTCATTTAGTCTATACCATAATGTAAATGAGAACTGAGCCTGTGGAACTTTGTACTGCTGGCATTTAAAGACTACATTCAAATTGTTACTTTGGTTAAGAAGATTGTGTGTCATTCCAGACCACAATTTCATGGAAGGCTTCAAAGCAAATATTTAACAAGCTGAGTAGGATGGGAATTATATCATATACAATGTGAGTGTGTGAAGATGAAGGTCATGAGATTAGAAAAGATAAAGGTAGAGGAAGTTTCACAGTTAACAATTTCCTCTTATATTCTGTAGATGTATAAGAATAATGACTAACCATAAATTCTATTGCTTGTCACAGAAAATCAAAAATAAAAGTAATTGCCTCTTTTCTCCCATGCGTATTCCTTGTTTCCACCATATCGAAGATAAAATCATTGCAAACATGCATAAGACCGGAATGTGTCATATGACTTTTAGGTTTTCTTTCTGAAAGTAGACAAAATATCTCAGAGCTTGGACAATGGCATTCAATTATGGTACTACTAGATCATTGATATAACTCTGGTCTAGGTCTACTGTGGCTAGAAGCTGTAACTCATTCCAATCTGAAGGGACATTTGCAGACTTTTGGGATATACATCAGTCATCTAGGATGTTTGCTGGTGGACAGATGCTTCCATTGCAAAATCTAGTTCAAAAAGTGCAAAATGAGTAAGGACATGTTTTATTTATTGTAAGCATTACTACAAGATAGAACTTGTTCTGAGCAGTTGCATGGTAATGCTTGCATTGTCTGGACAGGGCTGGAGCCAGCTGTGTGGTCAACAAACAGCTGTTTGCCAATCCCAGGCCCCACCAGAGTCTCAAACCATCTCTGGTGGGGTCACAGAATAATAGAAAATTAGGGTTGAAAGGGACCGCAGGAGGTCATCTAGTCCAACTCCCTGCTCAAAGCAGAACCATCCCCAACTAGATCATCCCAGCCAAGGCTTTATCTAGCCTGGTCTTAACAACATCCAAGGATGGAGGGTCTAACATCTCTCTGGGTAACCTGTTCCAATGCTTCACTACCCTCCTCATAAGTGTTTTTCTAATATCTAACCTAAACTTCCCCTGCTGCAGTTGGAGACCATTGCTCCTTGTTCTGCCCAAAGTCAAGCACCGCAGGTGCACCCATAGTCAGCAGGAGTCAAACCTGTGGAGGGAAACTCCAATAGATTTCTAGTCCAGTTCCTTAACCACTCAGGCACAACTACCACTACTGGTACCAACAATGAGCTAAATGTCAGTCCCAGCCTCCTATGGGGGCCAGGGCTGGGACTGACACAAGTATTGGTTGTTGGTCTCAGCCCTGTCACTACACCAGTCAATGAACACTGCTCATATAACCTCTGTGGAGCAGTAACAGGATGAAGGCACACATTACACTTAGATCCTACTAAGAGCACTTACAGTGTGAACATCCACACATTACAACTCATTAACTTGTGTTAAGTGTCCTCTGAGCATCTCGAAGTTCTGCCGTTTTAGGCAAGGGTTAACTCTGGGCTTTGCTACCCAGCTTGTATTATGGTAACTTCAGTCTACTCCATGGAGATAAAACAAGCAATCTACAATCTTCCAGCATCCCAGGACACACTGCTCCTAACTCCCCCTCACCCCTGCTCCATGAATAAACTTTCTACCCTCCCAAACTCTACTATACAGGGAGTGCTACTGCCCAGAAGCAGGCAAGGCCCTGCCAGTGCCAGAAGGAAGTTGTAGCAGTCAGAGCATGGAGATCAGAGGTGGAGAGGCATAGGGGCTATGGCATACTGCCCTGCTCCCCATGGCCCCATGACCCAACAGTTCTGTGATGGGAGCAGAGATATTGGGTTTTAGCATGCTTCCCTGCTCCCTGCAGTCCTGTGTTCCCACCGTGTTAAACCCAGGGGCCTCCATGCTGGTAGTACAGCTCTTTCCCTCCCTCCCAACCCCAGGTTAGGAATGGATTGTGCAGGGGGAAGCCACAGCCCCCATGAAGCTGCCTGGCTGGGGAAAGCAAGTGATACTTAGTGGGGAAATAGGTCAAGTGACATGGGAAAACTTCAATTAACCTTAAGTAACCAAGGTTAATTGAGCTTGTCTGCAGTTTTTGCCCAGCTTGGGGTGGAAGGCAGAGCCCTCTCTGGGGAAGACTGGGGGCAGGTGGCTGAGACTGGGTCAGGGAGGCTGGGATCAGATTAGCAGGGTTCAGTAGAGAATAGCAGAACAGACCCCATTACATTGCACCCAAGGCAGGAACCCAGGGGTCTGTGGAAGGAAGCCACGGCTCCCGTGCCTCTTTACCTCCCAACTTCATGCTCCTGCCTCTACAACCCTGCTCTCCAATGCCCCACAATACCTGATCCAGAGCAGAGATAGAGTCCAGGTATCCTGGATCCTAGCCACAGCCTTGCTCTCCAGCCCTCTAGTGGCAAGTCAGAGTTGTGCAGGCAAGAAATGGTATGAACCCTTAGGGTGCCTGTATATGTGCAGCGAAGCTGCTCCAACGCACTGTAATTCCAGGTCATCCGATAAGACTGGATTAATCAAATCTGCTCTACTGTGGTAAATACCGTGCTCCAGTAGACTGCAGCATCACTTGTATCAGCATCCCATGTGTTGAAAAATGATGGTGGGGGCACTTTAACTAAAGCTCATGTGACAAGCTTTAGTTAAAGCACCTCTGCTGCCTTTTTCAAAAGTGGGGACACTGATACACATGATGATCTAAGCTCTTTATTTAGAGCAACTCTCGGGGCCGCTCTAAAATTAAAGCGCCCCTCCCCCACTCCCAGACCACTTGTATAAATGCCCTTAATGTGCAACTTCTCACAGCATGTCCCAATTTTAATACCATGTAACATCCTGTAGAGTTAGCATTGTCTAAGTGCAATGTGTAACTTCACCCTACAACAGCTGAACACATGTTATTTAATACCTTCTGGAGGTGCTTCTCCTGTGAATCATACTAACTGTGCTTCTATATAAGGGCATTTAGCATATGTTTTACTGCTTGAACACTCACACACTAGCTAGGCTGCCTATAGATGTGCTGGTTTGCATTTAATTAGAATGCATTGGAACAGACTTAATCAAGTCTGTTCTGTGTTCTAATTAGAATACTACAACATCACCTCAGCATCACCCGTATTGAGCCCCTGCATTGTAAATTTAACTAAATTTAACTAAAGCTCATCATTTTAACTAAAGCTCATTGAATGGGCTTTATTTAAAGTGCCCCTGCAACCATTTTTAAATGTGGGGCGGCGGGCTTAATACAGATTTCATAGACATTTGGGCTGGAAGGGACCCCAGAGGATCATCAAGTCCAGCCCCTTGCCCCAGGGGCAGGAAGTCAGCAGGGATCATAGGATCCCAGCAAGATAAGCATCCAGTTGTGTCTTGAAGGTGTTCAAAGTGGGTGCTTGAACCGCCTCTGGCAGCAGGCTATTCCAAACCTTGGGGGCTCAGAGAGTAAAGAAGTTCTTTCTTATGTCCAGCCTGAATCAGTCACGGTGGAGTTTGTGACCGTTCAATCGTGTCATCCCTTGGGGCACTCTGGTGAGCAGACATTCCCCCCAGATCCTGATGAGCACCTCTCATAAACTTATAGGTGGCCACCAGGTCACCCCTGAGCCTGCTCTTTTCTAGGCTGAAGAGTCCCATGGCTCTCAGTCTCTCATCATAAGGTTTGTTTTCCTGACCTCTGATCATCTGCGTGGCTCTCCTCTGCACCCTCTCAAGCTTCTCCACATCCTTTTTGAATTGTGGAGCCCAAAACTGGACGCAGTACTCCAGCTGTGGCCTCACCAAGGCCGAGTACAAGGGGAGAATGACATCCTGGGATTTGCTTGAGAAGCATCTATGGATGCAAGCCAACGTTTTGGTCACTTTACTAACCACAGCATCACATTGAAGGCTCATGTTCATCTTGTGGTCAGTCATGACCCCCAAGTCCTTTTCATCTGTAGTGCTAACCAGCATAGCACTGCCGAGCCTATAAGGATGCTGCAGGTTTTTCCTCCCAAGGTGGAGAACCTTCCATTTTTCAGTTTTGAACACCGTCAGGTTCTCATCCACCCATTTCCTGAGCCTGTCAAGATCTGCCTGGACCACCCTCCTGTCCTCAGGTGTGGATGCTTCACCCCAGAGTTTGGTGTCATCGGCAAACTTGGCCAGTCTGCTTCTGACACCAATGTCCACATCATTGATGAAGATGTTAAATAGTATAGGCCCTAGAACAGAGCCACTGGTGACCGCGCACCAAAACGATTGGCTCCCATCAACCACCACCCTCTGGGTCCTACCGTGGAGCCAATTCCCCAGCCAGCGGATCATGGTGAGGCTGAAGCTGCAGTTAGCCAGTTTAGCCCCTGGCTAACTTTTAGACTAAATGATGGAGAGTCATTTTAATTAAAGCAGCTGTTGGGAAGCCACTCTAATTAAAATGGCTCCATCCCATCCTTGAGCACATGTATAGGCACCCCGGCATTTTAAGAGGAGTTAATATGACCTAAGTGTAATGGGCCACAAAGCCCTAACTACTGAGGGCCTTCCCATCTTACTGTTGGTAATGGAAGTCTTATCAATGACTTTAAATGCAACAAAATCAGATCCTTAGTGATGGTAGGACCTAAACTACCAACCAAACAATCTCTTCAACTCAGGACTGAAACAGATTAAAAGAAATTGAGAGTCACTATATTCTATGAGGAGATAACTTTTGTCTCCAGATCTGTCAGTCTAGCTCCTATCAATAATACTATTTACTTGGAAAGAAAAACTAATCAGTGTTACCAGTTTAATGAAGCTAGCAGATCAAAAAACCATCATCATTGATATCTGCCAGTTTGTCAGAAATTGTGCTATGCTAAGAATTTCATAGATAAATAAAGCATGGGAATGAATCTTATGTCTGACATTCCTAGATGTATTCTTCTTTATGTGTGAACACTTTCTGGCTGGCAAGATAAACACATACAGCACTGTATAGGCATAAAGTATTCACAGCAAAAAAAAAGAGTTCATAAATCTTCATGCAATCTTTAAAGTGAGCAGATATAGACTGACAGAGTGTTTATGCTTCTTCATCACAGTCTGCTTAGTTTGCCATTATATATTTATAGCATAACAAAAACGAATCCGTGAACCGGATTCTGTATAGGAAAATTAAATAGCTCAACAGTGCATCAAAGACGTGAGATAAAAGGAAAACCCATTATGTGGACAGGACTGGGCTCTCTGGTTCTGGGTTCAGTTTCCAGGTCAGTCTTAGCTTTCCTGTCTGAAACTAGGCAATTTCCTCAAGGGCAGGATTCTACCACCCTTATTTCCATCCTGTAATTTCCCTAGGGTATGGGCTAAGAGATCAGTGAGGGCAAGGCTTTACAAGTTTACCTAGGTGTGACCCAGACACTTGGCAAAGAACAGCTGGCACTGTAAAGACCCATACTCATATACTTCATAATAACTTCTTTGTGTGCTCATGGATACTACTCAATAGAAGTAAAAGTGATTGAACCTAGTCCTGAGGAAAGTCCCTGGCATTAAGGAAAACTAGCCCAAGACATTTTACAGATCAAGACCAAGACAGATCAAGGCCCCTATGGTGAGGGTGGGAATGGGGCAGGGCTGGGGTGAATGGGGCTCCCCAGGGCAGGTTGTAGGATGAAGCTGTGGGCGGCTCGTCCAGGGTGTGAGGAGGCGGCGGGGGGAGACAGGACATGGCTCCCCACTGCTGTGTGCACCTCCAAGGGAGTCATAGGAGCATATGTCCCCCCAGATTTGTGGCACAGGGCAGAAGCAGGATGCCCACTGTGGGCTGGGGCTCTGTGCCCTGCTGCCTTTGCTGCAGGAGCCATATGATGCCATGTTGTGCCTCCTGCCACTGGGTGGGCATGGAACATGCAGCATGGCCAGTGCATGGGTCCTGAGGCAAAGACAGCAGGGTGCAGAGTCCCAGCCCACCTCTGCCCTCTGCACAAATCCAGGGTGTACATGCCCCCTATGCCTTCCCTGGGGGTGAGTGCAGTGGCGGGGAGCTGTGCCCTCCCTGTGCCTCTGGATGAGCCACCTGCAGCTCTGTCCCATGACCTGCCCCAGCTCCAGGCCCCATTAACCTTAACCCCTGCCCCTCTCCTTCCCTCACTATGGGGGCCTTGATCTGCCCCTCCTCTCTCCCCCTCCCCAGTCTTACCTGTTGGATAGTGTGTGGGTGTGGGTGTGGGTGTGTGTGGGTGTAGGTGGATGCCCTCAATCCCAAGCCACAGCCCCTTCAGTCCTGCTGCTGCCTCTTACTCCTGACCCAGAGTACTCCACATCCTGCCAGGGCATGCGAGGAACCTCTCCCCACTCCCTGAAGTCCAAACCACACATACACCTACTCCCCCCACAACTTCACAAATTCCCCACAAATACACACACATTTCATTATTAAAGTCAATAAGAATAGAAAATTATGGCCCTTAATCGCTCCCCATCTGTAACATGGTATAGCAATACATCAGTGACATGCTGAGAACTAATTCCATTGTTGCTTATGACGTGTGTAGATACATCAGTAACGAGAGGCCAGATAATGATTCTCTAACCTTGAGACAAATAAAATAATTTTATTTTCTTTAGAGATTCTATTATCATAAAAAACAGAAGTGTCACTGCCTCTTGATTTGTAAATGATCCTAATTAAAGATCACACGGAACAAATCAAAACATCTAAGCAGTACAACACATTTTCAGTTTTAAAATGCAAAACAGGAGCAGTTTATTTACAAAGCAATACTTACCATTTACATAGGTGTAATTTAACAAGACATCTGCATAGGATTTATGGTGTGGTTATCTGATAGTTAGAGATAAAAGTACTGCATGTAGAACACTGGATGTTTAACAAAGAAGGAGTGTTGCTGGTTGTAGCCATGTTGGTCTAAGGATACAGGCAGACAAGTTCCTTTCGTTAGATGTGATATATTTTATTAAACCAATTAAATAGTTGGAAAAATTGTTTTTTGCAAGCATTTTTGCCTATGCTGGAAGAAGGGTGTTTGTGTCTGAAAGCTTGCAAAGAACAATTTTTCCAACTATTTAATTGATCTGATGAAAGATATCACATTTACCTCGTGATACATTTACCCTGTCTCCCTAAAAAATAACAATTGATTATTATAATAAGACACTTCTGAATGTGAAATAAGGAATTGAGTTTATGCTGTATTCTGAATATTCTTATAGTATGATCAAATTGAAATGCTTAGGGCATAAGCTGCTCAATACAGGATCAGAAAAATTTACTCCTGTACTTACAGGGCATGTCTACATGTGCAAATAAGCACATTTAAATTTAATGAGCATTAAGCTAATGCATATTAAGTGATGTTTGGCAGGTGTCTACATGTGGTGGAACTTGGGACTAATCTGAGTCTCTCCAGCCCTGCCATGTGCCCCTGTGGCCATGGGAGGGGCGGGGAGGGGGGACAACACACACACAACCTCCAGCCTACAGCCACATGGCTGCCAGTACTTGGAAGCCATGTTGAAGCCAGAGCCAGTTGCCAGCACCTGACAGTCATCTTGAAAGCTCTGATCCCAGCAATCCCAGCACAGGGGCAGCATGCAGCAGTTCCCTTCTTGCCCATCCAGCATCCCTGTACTAGGGCTGCCCCTGGCCCATCCCTTTCCTTGCCAGCAGTGCCCAGCACCTTGCTGCTCCAGTCCGGCCCCTGCCAGTGACAGCCAGCACTCCACAGTTCTGCTGGCCATGGTGCTGCCTCTACTGGCCCAAACTGTTGATCAGTTGCCACATCAAGAGCGTGATCTTGCAGGCATGACCGGACTGACAGTTGTGGTTGGTCATGGCCACCCACTGTGCCTGCAAGTCTTGATCTTCACACAGCACTTGTGCATCATTCAAGGGTGGCCTCTCTCATGCATCCTGCCAACAGGGTCTCATAAACGTGGGTTTTTGAGTGTATGCCCTGTGCAAACTGCCTCTGCACTGCCCCAGAGCACCAAGAGGTTGTGTACCTCCTCCTGGCTCCATAAGGCTATCAAATATTTATTTAAAAACTAGTTCTTTAATCCCAATACATGGAATTACCACTAGGTAATGTTGCCTTTCATTTAGTTACGATTACCTTTTGAGCAATATAAATGTTCAAGATAGTACATGGTACTATACATACCATATGTCATGATGTTTGTGTGAGTATATGCACACCATAACAAACATGGTTGTTTTGGTACCCTAAATTGTCCTGTCTTTGTTAATTAATGAAAATAAAAGTAAATGTAAAGTAACTTTGAACCACAATTACTAAATACTGCTGTAAGGGTTGGGGTTGTACCACGTACCGTGGGACCCCGAACCCCGGATGTCCCCTGGAGAGGAGGGGTACTCGGTGGACCATCCCGCTTCGCCGCTCTCGCCTGCCACGACTTGATGGAAAATATGGGGTTCACCCATGCCGGGAAGCTGGCGGTCCACGTGGGGTACGGTACCTCCAAAGTCCAGGGGTCCTGAGGGCTCCTCCTCCCCTACACCCTCGCCCGGTCCTCCAGGGTGAGCCTCCGTGAGGGGCTCCCTTGATAGAGTCCCAGTCCGGCGGAAAAGGGGGGGTCCCTCCCCCGGCCGGACCCTCACTGGTGTTCCCACGGCACCTAGTCCCCCTGGTGCCGCTGGCTCTTATGAACTGGGTTATCTCAACCCCCGTACGTAAGTCTCCCACCAGGCGGGTTTTACACGGCCGGTCTCCCCCGCCCGCGGGTCGTCCTGCGCGACCACGTGTCCCGAAGTCTCTGTAGAAGGGTTCCCCCGTCGGTGGCCCCCTTCCCGGTTGCCCCCGGGGTCTGCGTTACCTTCGGGTCCTCGCGGCCTCCTGCCGTCGCTGTCTCCGCAGTTTCCTGCGTCACTGGTCCCTCTAGGGTCGTGTGGGGCTTCACCGCCCTCCGGGACGCCGCTGCTGTCTCTTGCCGCGCGGCTCCCGACTCCGTCTCCGCCGGCTGCTCTGCGGCCGGCCTCTGCTGCGGGGCTCCCGGCTCCGCCTCTGCCGGCTGCTCCGCTGCCGGCCCCCGCCGCGGTGCTCCCGGCTCTGCCGCTGTCGGCTGCGCCACCGCCGGCCCCCGCCGCGAGACTCCCGGCTCTGCCGCTCCCCGACTCACCGTCCGCGGATCCGCAGCTCCTGGCTCCGCTGCCGCCGACTCCCGCCGCGTGTCTCCCGGCCTCGCTGCACGTGGCTCCGCTGCTCCTGGAGTAGGCTCCGGGTGGAGCCTCCGCTCTCCTCTGCGGGTAAGCGTTTCCTTTTTATCCTCCCGCGCCGGTCCCGCGCCGGCGCGGTTCAGGTTCCGGCACACATTAAGTTCCCCGCCGGGTTTCCGGGTCCTGGCCCGGAAACGGGGCGGAACTCCGGGGTTCTTCCCTCGGGCCGGGCCCCGCGGGGTCCTGGCCCCCTCACAACTGCTATTACTAAAATATTATTAAATTAATGACTGTACCTATGTGAAGCCAAGAAAACCCTGAATTAAAAATGACCCCCCAATATTTAGATTCTATACATGGAAAAATTATAATTCTGTTATAATTTTCTATGTATAGAATCTAATTATTAGATGGCCATCTTAAATTCATCCCTCCTGACACTGCAATGAGGAATGTAGTGGCAGGAAGACAGGAAATGGGGGTAGTAGTGGGTTAGGCAGTGGAGGAGGCAGTAGGAGGGCAGGGAGTGGAAGAGACAGGTAGAGTGGAGTCCATCAGCTTTACCCCAGCCCCTTGTCCCCCATACACCTTGTACTTGCTACCTGTCCCCCCTCCACCACTTGTTCCCCTGTGCTTGCCACTCCCAAAGTCTCAGATCCCCATTCCTTCCATATCTTCCAATTGTGATGGGGCAGGACTGGAGCCAGAGCTTCATGCCCCGCACTGGAATAGAATCACAGCTTACAGCTCTAGAGTTGAACCCAAGGGTAAGTTGCAGGGGGGAGAGGAGAGAGGCTTCAGGTTGAGGGGAGATGAGGGAAGAGGTGGTGGGGAGTGGGGAGCTGGAGGTTGCATGGAGGCAGACAGGGGAGCAGAGGCTTTGTGAGGGGGGAGGATGAAGGACTAAGGCATCCAGGAGAGATGGGGTGGGGAAGCAGAAGCAGTGGTGGGGCAGCCACCAACTGTGGCTATGGACCAATCCCAGGTAGGGTTTGTGCTGGATTCACAGCAGCTGCTTCTCCCACCACCCCCCACTCCGACCTCGACCCCGACCCAACCCAGGTGCCTTGTACTGGAACCCAGGATGAGGAGCTTTTATCCCTACGTTAAATGGAAGGAAAAAAAGTCTTATAATATTGCACAGTAGTATATTAGCACTGTGTGCCCTGTGGTGCTCTGTTGCTCAATGTTATTAGTGTCTTGTGAAGTTATTAGCGACTGTGCAGTTAGCATCTCATGTAGATGCTCCCAGTTATATCATTCAATTTCAATGCCATTGAACCAGAGTAAATCTCTTGTAATATTAATCCAATAGTAAGACAAATTATCAATTATTATCATTGTGCAGAAAGTGGGGGTGAAGTGTTGCTGTAGTAGCTATGGTCCAGGAAATATGTGAAAAGCAAAAGTTAAGAACATAACCACTTTCATTTACTGGGTCAACCCATAAGTCCATCTTGCCCAGTATCCTGTGTAATACAGTGGAAGGGAGACTTATAGCTCTACTTGGTGGGCTTTGGCCCACTGTCCAGAATGGCATATGAAAAGGCCTGTCACAAAGTGGCACAGAATGGATGCTGAAAGGGACAGTGAACTGGGGCTGGCCAGAGTTTTTTCCACTGTTCCTCTCTCACTTGCAACCTCCAGCATTTTAGGTCTAGGAAGTTCTGATTCAGAGGCTGTTTGGATTTGGAGTCTAACTCCCATGCGCAATAGCTACTGCTGCCCCTTTCCTCAAAGAATTTGCCCGATCCCTCTTGAACCTGGTTAAACTGTCAGCTTCCACAACACGCTGGCATTGAGTTCCACACTTTAATTGCTTACTGTGTGGAAAAGAATTTCCTCTTGCTAGTTTTCATTAGTTTCATTTGGACCCCTACTTCTTCTGTGATACATTTTTTCATTTTATGGTAGGTTTTTCATGATACGTTTTATTGGACCAACTGTACAGGTGGGAAAGAAGTTAGACAAGCTTTCAGCCACAAAATGCCCTTTCTTGCTTCTAACATACTATAGAAAGCCATGCATGTAATTACAATAATCAGAATCACACGGACGAGGTGTGGTGAGGGCCTTATAAATACTTAGGAAAATTCAGTGATAAAAGAAGGCTCTTTTTTATATAACACTACTGCACACTAGCTTTGTTGAAGTGTTCTATAGGTTTCCACTTTATATCACCCTTGCAGCACATGCTGCTTTATTTATCTTTAGGTTTAACAAGAGGGTTCTATATCAAAGCCACTATTTAAAGGAAGTAAATATCCATTTGTAAGTGGCAGTGATAAACACAAAATGTAATCTGCACTACATTTGAGTTTTAAAAAAATGTATTTGCTTTGGGAAAAAACCATAATCAAAGTCCATCTTCTTATGTTTTCAGTTTCTTTGTTGTTATAACTAGGCCTGTGGGCCCACCCTACACTTTGCAGTTATTGCCTAAACTTTTTGTGTAAACATTTTTTTCCCCTGAGGAAAATTACAGGACCAACCTGCAAACAGGTCCTCGTGAATAAATACAGGTTTCTCCATCTGTCTGTATAGTTATCAAGTGACCAGAGTTTACCATGTCTGACTTGCATTTTGAATTTAGATTCCTTCCGTCATTAATTCCAAAAAAACCTCTTCCAAAAGCAGGAAACTCATGGAGGAATGAATTTTGTTCTGTATTCACTTTCAGAAGGGAGTACGTGTAGGCTGTTGCCTACAAACACGTATGCTTCTTTCAACCACTAGATCTCGACTGGCACTTTTATATGTGCTCCAAGGGTGGGGGGGTTTGGGGGGCAGCAGCAATGCCTTGTGCATCAGTACCCCTGCACTTAAAAATGGCTCCGGGGGTGCTTAAACTAAAACTTGTTCAATGAGTTCAACTAAAACTTATTTAAGTGCCCCCCACCCTTTTTAGGCACAGGGACACTGATACGTGAGACGCAAGGAGGTTACTGGGGTGCAGTAATTGCCAGGCTCCAGCAGATTCAATGAATTGAGTCCACTCTGACGCGCTGGAATTTCAGGACGTCGGAGCAACCTCCGTGCTCATGTATAAGTGCTCTATGGTTCCACTTGCCCTACCTTCCATCTTATTGGATGGTAAATGATAAGTAAAAGGCAGAAAAGATTTAATTTTTTAGATTTAATATAGATTAAAATATAAATTGATTTTTTCCAAAAAGACAAATGAAAAACCTGGACCTTTAAATATAACAGATTGACAGCAGGCTGATTTACACACTGTACAACTATCTAGGCACACTACTATCTTGTGCATAATGTTTCTGTTATGGAGAGATGCAGGAGACCCTATCAGGACCCAGATTCTCACAATCTCTTTCTTACTATGGAAGATTTTCATGGAATTAGATAGTCAGTGATAATCTTCCACTGAAGTCAACAGAAGGCACATCTACACATGACGCTGTGTCACTGTAGCAATGTGCTCCCTCATTACAGCGTGTTGCTATGGCAATATAGCCACTAAAAATAACCATGCACAGTGCGCCAGAGCAGTATGGGCTGTTACTGTGCCATCATTTGCTACTTCCAAAAGGAAGTACTAAGTGATGATGCAGTAACAAAGGCACCATAGGGACAGGTGTAGACATGCCTAGAAAGTATTTGGGCTTGTTCTCTAATAATCCAGTAAACCTCTGGACTCTCCAGGAAGCAACTGGAAGGACCATCCCACATCTCTCAGTATTTCTGGGACTAGCCAGCAAACACACATCTGCTCTGATGAAGTCAGGCCATGTGCTGTAATTCTAGGTGTGCAATGCTGGCTCACCATTTTGAAGAGCTGCAGGACCCACAAACACCTGCTAGTTCTGCAGCCAGTGGTTTTATCATTTAATGTCAATGTGTATACATAAGGGCTGTGCAAGTATAGAACTTTTTAGACCTCCACAGACAAGCTGAAATCCAGTTCAACTCGGTGTAGATTCCTGGCAGCAATGGGTAAAGGTGAAATTGTTTGGGGAGAGGGGACAAAGGGTGTGATTAGCTGCAGATCCAGAAGCCACAGCCCTCATTTGGTTTCTGTAACTACCTATTTTTGTCCAACTTCAGGCTAGGTGTGGATCTAAGACTGAGATGCATAAACTTTGTCTTGTAGGGATTAAACAAAGAAGCTTGCTTAGTAAATGTGTACCTTAAACGAACAGAACATATGGTGTGCAGGAGTGCTACTTGTTCGCTAGGTACAGACATTCAAAAAGCCCAAGGTGAAATTGATCTATGTTACGCTGTTTTCTGTAAGCAGCATAGTTCAGGTCAGTAGCAAATAGAACATTCCTTCACCCTTTGGGGGGAGAGGGGCAAATTTTAGGCTGGGTTTTGCCATTTTTAAACTAATCTATGTCTACTAAACTTCTGTCCTGTTATGGGTACACACTGATTTCCAATCACTTATACCAGTTGTTGACTGAGATCCTTCATGATTAAGGATGATCATACCCATAGGCAGTGCTCCCTCAAGCTACGTGGCATGCACAGGTGCACCTGGCAGCGTGGCATAAGAGCACCTGCGCGGGTGTGCATGCCACACAGCTTAGAGGGAATGCTGCCCACAGGTCAAGTAAAGAGTTGTAGATGAGTCCATTGATGGCTAAGAAGTCTAGTCCTAGAGCCACAGACTCTCTGGCAGATGTCACAGGTGGTGGTTAAAGGGAGGGCTGACCTGCAGATTTCTCAGTCTTGTTTTCTTTCCTTCTGTTTCTGTCATTTTTCTGCCTCCAGGGCAAGATGTGTCTTATCTGCTGGTGGACTTTTTCAGAGGTTGGCAAACTGACAAGTGCTTGTCTTACTGGATGCTGTGGGGTGGATCCGATGATTTCATCAGTCATCAGCCTTCAACTCTGTTAACCATGAGGCTCTATGAAAGATCTTATAAAATTGTTGCTGCTCGGGGAAATTTATGACCATCCTAAGACTCTTTCATGACCAGATGACTGCCTCCATCCTATGCAGTGGCTCCAGTACAAAGCCCCTTACCATAGACATGATTCTGGGTCTGGCAGATCCAGAAAAAAATCCCAAGGACAACACCAGGAAATGTATATGAGCTTTATCAGTTTTATACCAATAAAAGTGTCATGTCTGTATCTGGCCTTGTCACCAACTGAGAGGCGTATATTTAAATAGGTCAATCAAATACTCAGATGCTGTGTTTTTTGCTTTAAAATTGTATCATATTAGTTTCTTTTCAAACTACAGTTTTCAAAGAATTGTGTTTGTAGCTCATTCTTCAGACTGTTAGTGGCACTGTGATCTGTCCCGGAGGCCACAGTCATTTTTCCATACAACCACAGGTCGATGTATTTCTATCAAAAACCTAGTCCAAGCTGGGAAGGGGACCAGTCACTTACAATAATAATAACACTGTGTGTCAGCTTCTCTGAGAAAAAAATGCAGACTAAGTGTGGTAAATTGCCATGAGAAGAGGATGTGCACAATCTCTTCCGACTTCTGAACCTCACACAATTCTATATGCTCAAGAACTTGAAAAAGAAAATATGTATAAATTCCTATATCATTGAAGTTTGACTTTAGTGCCAAAAAAGGCCTTGCCATGTGTTCATATAGGAAACTCCCAGTGGGCCAAATACTGGTCTCAGTGGGCATGTCTACATGAGATGCTGATTATGCAGTAGCTGAAAAATACTGTGCAGCAGTATGCCACAATATGGACAGCGCAAACACACTACTGCACAGTATTATTAGGCTACTGTGTGGTAGCATCACCTAAAAGACATTCGCTGGCACTACTGAGTGGTAAGTCCAGTTACCACACATGTAGTTAGTGCTTGCTAATGTAAATACCAAGTAAATGCACAGTAACCACTGCACAGTAGCATCTTGTGTAGATGCACCAAGTATACGCACATATCTGTCACTAGCTGCAGAGAAAGTTGCATGCAAATACCTCAAGGGAGGATTTGGTACATTCATTTTAGTTGAAATCCTACACAAAAATCTTCAAGACAACGAAGGAATTAATCAAAACCTTAATTTTAAACAAATAATCTCCTGCTTAATGTGCTTTGCTCAACAGGAAATTATTTTGTTGAACTGGAGAGAAAAGGAAAACTTCTCTCCCACGCAGCTAAACTCATCTTGCATATGCCTGAGTTTGTTTTCTTCATAATGTATTTGAACAATGCTCACTGTTCTCAGCTATATAACTGCCAACAGGCATTTATCACTAAACTCAAAAGTGGGGAGTGGGATTAAATTTGGGCTTGTGTATGACATTTATTATTACATTGATAAGTGGCTATGCAAACAACTGACTTACTGTTCCCATATTTATCATAAAATTTTAGCCTTCTTGGTTTTTATTGTTTCTTTTTTAGTGGTGCACAG
The DNA here is from genome assembly GCF_052110815.1 of Crocodylus siamensis. Lineage (NCBI taxonomy): Eukaryota > Metazoa > Chordata > Crocodylia > Crocodylidae > Crocodylus > Crocodylus siamensis. Next base: position 211,678,101 of record NC_143397.1, read on the forward strand.
CTGAGGTCTATTCATCAACTGCTATGCTTAGTTTGTAAAGAGAATTCTTTGATAGCACTGAAATCGAATCAAATGAGTATTGTATATCCTTAAAGCAACAAACTTAAAACCAAATGATATAGCAGTTTAAAAGTGACATGCAGAACTATTCCATTTGCTCGCTTAGGGAACCCCAGAAGTTTCAAATAGCCTATTTTCCCAAAAAGATCACAAGCTAAATCAAAGAAAACTCCACTTCTCTGTTTGAGCTCAGCATGATTTCACTTTACAAAGAAAAAAAAACAAAACAAAAAACCTTTTCTTTCTGATTCCCACCAGTCTCTGCAAACAAACTGCATTGTCAGGAAACCTCTATGGGTCTTTGTTCCACATTAAAGATGACTTACAATTACATTGGTTTCTTCTCAGATTTGCTCCAAGTTCAGACCGGTGTCAAGAGATAGAGAAGGAAGAACAGACTGTCCCTACTTAGTATTCTAAAGGTGGTTTATACCTTTCTCCTTTCTTTCCAGAACAGCAAGATTTCTGCTTACTAACAAATGGATGCTGGAATAGAGAGTTGGCTACTGAAGAAGAGAGCTTGGATGCTGGAATAGTTTGCTTCTTGAGCAAATTTGCAAATGACACTACCTGGGACAGATTGTGGACATGCTGGAGGACAAGAGTACAATTCAGGAGGATCTTGATGTATTTGAAAGCTGGGCTGGAGCTAATGGGATGAAGTTCAATGCTGATAAATAGGCCTGTGAGAATAGGCAGCTATTCAATTGGTTCAGATCCGGCTGATTCAGATGCCAGTGATCCAATTTGGAGCTCTGGATCAGTTTCCTGTTTCGACTTGGCTGAATTGACTCCAAAACTTAGGAGCTGCTTCAGAGATCTGGCCATAGGGTATAATGGGGAATCAATGAAATATCTATAACTTTGTTGTTTTTTGTCTGATTTGGATTAAACTTGCAGGGAAGGTAGCCTCTGCTAAGAGCATGAAGTTTGCCAAGTTTCAAGGAGATAGATGTGGTGGGTTCAGGGAAACTGCACCCCAAATTCTTGAAAGCAAAACTCATGTCACGTGTATGTGTTACACCACAGTCGGGTGAAAACTGCAGGGGTGGTCACCCCTGCTGAGGCCACAAACTCTGCCAAGTTTCAAGGTTATAAGTGCAGGGGGAGTCTGGCTTCTGGGGCCCTGCACCTCTGGCTGCTAACAGGCAAAACTCGTGACATAGATGACCCTGTGTGTGTTAAGGCAGAGAGGGATGAAAACTGCAGGCCTGCTAGCCCCTGCTGAGGCCGTGAAGCCTGACAGCTGTTAAGGAGATAGGTACAGGGGGGTCTGGGGCCCTGCACCCCAAGTTGCTGACAGACAAAACTCATGCCATGGGTACTTGTTCAACTGACTGCCTTTGTCTTAGGGCAGTTGATTGTCTGTATTGATTATTTCCTCTCCTTAGTCTGTGGTTTTGTATGTGTTAATCCTTGCTAATTAACTTGTTACATTAGCTAGCTACTGTGTATAGAATTTGTCTCTGAGTGAATCATGATTGATTGGTAACTGGTAACACAGTAGCCTAGCAGCCAGATCTGCAGTAGTCCCTCTCCCCCACCTGCCCCAAGACAGACACAGTTGAACAAACACCCATGTCACAAGTTTTGCCTTTCAGCAGCTAGAGATGCAGGGCCCCAGAACCCAGAAGCCCCTGCACCTATCTTCTTGACAGCTGGCAGGCTTCATGGCCTCAGCAGGGGCAAGCAGGCCTGCAGCTTTCATCCTGCTGCACCTTAACACGCAGTGTCACCCATGCCACAAGATTTGCCTGTCATAGAATCAATGAGTTGGAAGGGACCTAGACAGATCATCTAGTCCGACCCCCCACCATGGGCAGGAAGGAGCACTGGGGGTGGCAGGGGTCATAAGACCCCAGCCAGGTGCCTATCCAGTCTCCTCTTGAAGACTTCCAGGGTAGGTGAGAGCACCACCTCTCTGGGAAGCCAATTCCAGGCTCTGGCGACCCTTACCGTGAAGTAGTTCTTTCTAATATCTAACCTAAACCTATCCTCCCTCAGCTTGTGGCCATTGTTCCTGGTGAGTCCAAGGGGGGCCCTGGTGAACAGACTTTCCCCGAGTCCCTGCTGCTGGCCCCTGATAAGGTTGTAGGCAGCCACTAGATCCCCCCTCAGTCTCCTCTTACGGAGACTGAAGAGATTCAGGTCCCTCAGCCTCTTCTCATACAGCTGGCCACAGAGGCCCCCAACCATACGAGTGGCCCTCCTCTGGACCCTCTCCAGGTTCTCCACATCTCTCTTGAAGTGCGGTGCCCAGAACTGGACACAGCTTGAGGTACAGTTTCCCCCAAACCCCTGCATCGATCTCCTTGAAACTTGACAGGCTCTGTGGACTCACCAGGGGCTAGCATGCCTGCAGTTTTGACCCTACTGTGGGTTAACACACACACATGACATGAGTTTTGCTTTCAAGGATTTGGGGTGCAGTTTCCCCCAAACCCCTGCACCTATCTCTTTGAAATTTGGCAGGCTTCATGCACTCAGCAGAGGCTAGAACCCTTGCATGTTTCATCTAAATCAGACAAAAAAACAACAAAGTTATAGACATTTCATTGATTCCCCATTATACCCTATGGCCTGATCTCCAAAGCAGCTCCAAAGCTTTTCCGAAGCAGTTCAGAAGCTCCAAACCACTTCAGAAAGCCTAAAGAAGCCAGCGCTTTAATCCAGACATGCTGCTTTAGCGTCCAAAGCATCTGTATCTTCTCCAGATCTGAAGTGCAGTCTGAAGCCTCACACAGCCCTACTGATAAACACAAGGTGGTACACCTTGGAAAGAGTAATCAAAAACACAAATATAAAATATGCAATGCCTGGCTGGATGGCAGAAGGGAGGGAAAACACTGTTACTCTCACTGAAAAAAGCAGAATGTAGATCAATGGCTTAAAGTTGTAGCAAAGTAGATTTAGATTGGCTATCAGGAACAGGGTTGCCACCCAAGAATTTTTTTTGTGCTGACAATCTGGAACCTTTTCATGATGGCCAGGCTTTTTTTAATGAGATGTTACATACTTTGAAGGTAACCCTTTTTCTAGGTCCTACACAAGGACTGTGTTCAGATTTAGGGGTTTAATACCACGATAGCAAAAAAGTCTGGTTATCAGTAAAAAATGTTCAGATTATCAGTAAAAAAATCTTCATGGGTTGGCAACCCTGCTTAACTTCAGAAATGGTTTTTACATTATGCTGCCCCAACCAGGAGTCCCCAACTCACACCCACACCTTAATACCCCAACAGCCAATCTCCAGCCTTACCCCTGGCAGCCCCCTGTCCTGTCCTGCCACAGATTCTCAAAGAAGAATCTTCCTGCCTATCTGTAAACTGGCAGTGTTACAGACAGGGAAGCTGTGGAATGTCAATCATTGGAGGTGTTCATGAAGAGGCTGGACAAGCATTGGTCAGAGATGATCTAGGAGTAGCTTTGCCTATGCTCTACTATGGGTATTTCCTAGGCTTCTGGGCTTCACTGATTGCTACACAGGGCCAGGAAGGTGGGGGTTTCACCTTCCTCGGGAAAATTGTGGTGTTGGCGATAGCCAAGGCTGGGGATTTGAATTGGGATGTGCCAATGCTCCTGTTGAGACCTAACCCTAGATATTTCTGGCTAGTGGGTCTTGCCCCTCAGCTTAGGGTCAGACCAACTGCCATATATGGGGACAGAAAGGAATTTCAGCCCGGGGCCAGACTGTCAGAGAACATTGCAAGCGGGGGGGGAGGGGTTGTTTGCTTCCTCTGTAATGGGGGACCTGGCCCTAATAGGTTAGACTGAGAGTGCTCAATCCTTGGAGTGGACAGATATAGCACATGACACCATGACGTTTGGCATGCAGGCTATGGGTCTGGAAATTGGAGGTGGGGGATAGGTACCAAGCAATGGTGGCTTAGTACATGCATGAATCTTTTCAACCATATCTTAGTTCTACAGGTTCCATCTTTTTTTTTCCTGACCATCTACTCATTTTCCCAGTCTTCTCTCTGTTCTCTCCTTTTATCCATCCTTTCTTGACCCATATTACTATTTTTTCTTAGTAGCATTCTTACTAATTTTATACTTTTGTGCCTTTTATTCTCATTTTGCTGTTCTCCTTCACTGTTGATTATTAAGCACCACACACCAATTCAATAATACTCTTATTGGTGTGTCCATATTTCCATGTTCTGTGCTCTTTCAGCTTAACTGAATGCCATGGAAGTAAAGGAGACATGAGTGGGAGTGCTAGGTGCTTCTGTAGCCCTATACAACTAACTGCTCTAGGGACCATCTTTAAGAGAGGCTTCTCTGAGACCAGTGGTACAAGTTGGGTAGCTTTCAAACAGCTACTTGATGTATACTCACGGTTTCAGGAGAACATCTTTATGTGTGAAGGAAAAGCTCTGAGGTCATGTAATGTTTTTCTCCTCAAATCTCTTGTCTTCCATTGCCACTTGTTCATGAACTTATATGGGGACATTATCCTTCATGTATACAATGAATGTCAAACCTGATGGGTTTAGGCATGTCAGCAGCATCTTCTTCACTAACCTTCAAGACTCAGCCCATATATCTACAAAACCTTTCACAGACATGAATTAGGATTTATGAACCCAGCAACCTTGATCACAGGCTTTGATCTCATGAATTCATGGTGAATATTTCATGTAGTTTTAGTTTTAATATCAGCTCTTGGAAATAGTAACAAACTGTATTTTTTGTTTTTGCTGTCAAGTGGCTCGGACCTTTGGTTATCCTCACAGTAAATGGTACATCTATCAGACAAAAAGGTATGTCCCTGAAGTAAAATCTAGCTACAGCACAGGGTTATAATGACTTGGAGAGACTCTCTTAATCACTAACACAACCTGAGTTTTCTTTGGCTTCCACTTCCAAACAAAGCGAACACTTCTCAGCTTCAGAGATCACAGGTGCAGGACATACTGCAGTCAGCTCTTTTGTTTTCAACAGCTGTCATGGAATACTGAAGGATATTACAAAGAAAGTTCTTACCAGATGATATTTTCCCACCCCATTAGGTTTCTTAGTGCTTGGAAGGTCTGTGTGAACAGTCACACAGCTTTGTATTTCAGTGAAGCAGTAAGGTTGTTGTCCTGACTTATGTTCCAGCAAAGGCAGAAAAACATTTCAAACAGTTCCCATTAATCTTAGATGTATGGGGTGGCAGAGAGAGCAGCTTGTTGGCTGAGGTCTGAATGGAAGAGCCAGAGTTTGACTGGCAAGCGACAATGCAAAAAGAGAACTAGCAACAACCTCATAAAAGACAAGGTGGCACTCGTTGTACTGAGTACATTTCTATTAACAGGTAGAACACAATAACACCTCATAATTTCAGCCAGTGCCACAGAGCTATTGTTCATTGCACTGTTGGTATTTAATAGAGGCTGATGGAAATATACTTTTGTGCCAGCCAATGTGTATTCCTTTTCCTTGCTGAAATGGGTTCTTTTGGATCCTGACTTATTTCTCCTAAGCCCTTTCTTATGTGTTGCACATTAAATACTTTTCATGCACTACTGAACATTATTGACTTCCCTACTGAGCTGAACAAAATACCAAGGTCATTTTGCATTGGCTCTGGCTCCAACTATGACTTCAGCTCTGACCCTGATCCCTGTTCAGGCTCAGACTTGGAGGTGCAGCAGCTGCCTCTACACCTGCTGCCTCTACCCCAGCCACTGCAGCTGCCCTCCCTCCTCTGCCACATCTGCCCTGGTGCTAGGCCCTCTCCCCACCACTTAACTTTAGTTGCAGCTCCAGCCCCAGCAGTGGGGGCAGACAGAGGGAGAGCTTCAGCTGGGTAGAGACAAGGAGCATGGCCTGGTGATGGTGGTAGCACAGAGCCCATGACCAGGAAGGTACAGGATTACAGAGCCCAAGTGGGCAGGATGTGGGTTTGAGGGAGGGTCAGGGGGGTGTAGACTCCCACACACACTCCCCCCCATGGTGCACAGTCCCCACCACTAGTGGCAGAAGCAGGCACTCAGGGTGCTTGTGGCCCATGCAGATGCTGCCACCTGGCAGCATGTGGCTCTAGGCAGTGCTGCACATGGTGACAAGAAGCACAGCTAGGCTCACCTGCCTCTATCATGTGGGGCTTTCCACGGTGCACATGCAACTCCCAGCACTCATGCACCACTGAGGGAAGCCCCGCATGATGGAGCCAGCTGCTTTGCCTACCCACTGCCATGCAGGTCTTGAGGCTCCACCAGGAAGCAGGGGTGGGGTGCCCTCCCATTTGTGGTGGATTCCCAGGACCTGCACTGCAACGGGAGGGGAAGGCTCCATGACTCAGAGCTTTCTCAGGAGCTGCACATGTGGCATGGGGAGCCCCACATGATAAAGGCAGGCCGGTCTGGCTGAGCTCCTTGTTGCCATTTGCAGCACTGGCTGGAGCTGCATGCTGCCAGGTGGCAGCACCTGTGAGGGCCATGAATGTCCACTGCCTGCTGCTGCTGCCACTGGCTGTACTCCATGGAGGTAAGTATGTGGGAGAGGGGGTCCCCACACTCCACACGCTCCCTCATACCCCACAAACCCCACACCCTACCCCCCCCATAACTCCCCTGACAAATGTACCCTATTGCCTCATGCCACCTCGGCTGCCAAGGTGAGGCATAGCAGCAGTAGTGGCATGGAGTTGTGCCCCACACCGCTCCCAGGTGGGCAGGGGGCACCTTACCTTGGCAACCACAGTGACGCAGTGCTCCCTCCCATGCCGGGTCCCACCCACTGGGCCGTGGAGCCTCTAGGGGTAATGTAGCAAGACAGGGAGCTCCAAGCCCACAGCAGGCAGCCCGCATCTTCCCCTGCACCATGGACTCTGCTCCAGGGGATGGTGGGAGGGAAGCTGGACTCTGCACTCTGCTCTGGCTACAGCAGCCGCCACCTCTTGCAGGTGGCAGCTGGGACTTAGGCGCTACTTGGGGGGTGGGGTGGCAGGGGCTGCAGGCTCTGGGCCTGGGAAACTGCAGGTTGGGAGTGAGGGGTCATGCTGAGGAAATGGGATCATAAATGGGGTCATGCTGAGGAAAAGTTTGGGAAGCACTGCTCTAGGCAGTTCAGGAGGGCAGACACAGGGGAGAGGGTAAGCAGCAGGCATGGCAAGTGGTGGGGGAGAGGCACCAGGGGGTGCAACTATGGTGAGAGCCAGGCCTAAGCAGGGGGACAGAAAGCAGGGGAGGCAAGTGGTAGGGGGCCAGGTGGCAGCAGCTGCAGGCTTTGTGGCAGAGGCAACCAGGGGGCAAAGGCTGTAGGGCAGGGGTTGTCAACTGGGGCTACACATACCCCTGGGGGTACTTGGGAAGGTCCCAGGTAGTATGTGGAAGTAGCATGGAGAAACGGGGGCAGGGCCACCAGCACTGCACCGTTTGTGCTGCTACACACCACCAGCATTCTGCACGCCGCTGGCACTCCTGGTTTTGTCACCGCCAGCACTCTTGGTTTTGCCACCATGCACTGCCAGCACTTCTGGTTTTGTGGTCACGTGGTATGTAGGCATGCGGACCTGCCCCCACCCTCCCCAGTCATCCATTGGCTGCTAGGGAACCCTTCTGATCATTGATAGGCTGCCAGGGACTCCCCACTTCTTGACTGGCTGCCAGGGGTACACCGACCAAAAAAAAGGTTGAAAACTCCTGCTGTAGGAGACCAAGTGGTGGGGGGCAGGCAGCAGGTAGGGTCAAGGTGTATGGGGGCAAAGGGTGGGGATCAGGCTGCCTGCCCCCCCAATGCTTGCCTCCCTGTTGTTGTTTTCCTGTATTCAGTGGAGGGGAACGCGGGGGGACAAATTTAAGATGACCCTTCAATAATTAGATACAAGGAAAATTATAACAAAATTGTATTTTTTCCATATACAGAATATAATTACTGGGATAATCATCTTAAATTCCTAGTCATCTTGGATTTGGGTAAATGAGGTACAGGTTTCCCTCACCAACTGCAGGGGTTAGGTGGCAAAACCATGGTTGGTAAAACTAAAAGCTTATGGGGAAAATGGGGTCAGCGACCTGAATACTGTACAGTTTAAAAATCATTTTTACTTACCTTTAATACACAAGGTGGTCAACCAGGCATAGGAGTACTTAGACAGGATACAGGGGTACTTAGATTATAGAGGGTACATGCCAGCAGGTGGGGACAGAGTGCGCCCACGGTGCCGCAGCAGCATCTCCTCTGGCGCATTCACCTCTTACCTGGGGGAAGGAGGAAGAGAAGCTGAGGGGAGGGGGAGGGGAGCTCATGATTGGATGGTCAGCAGCTTGTGGATGGGGCTCTGGGTGGGCCGGGTCATGGGACAATCCAAGCCTGGCAGCAACAGGAGCTACCCACCTGCACTTCTGGATGAGCTGCCGAGCTTGGATTGTCCCACAACCCAGCCCAGCCTGGGCTGCTGTTCCCTGCCGCCCTGCTTCCCTCCGCCGTGACCCAGTGCGGCAGGGAGCAGAGAAGCCATGCAGGGATCTCCTCGCTCACCACTGCTCACCCTGTGTTGCCCTGCCCTGGCAATTTGCTTCCTGCACATGGGGCTGTCCCCATCAAACCAGTGGCAGGCACAGAAGGCATGTCACCGAGGTGAGCAGAAGTGGGCAATGAGATACCTGTGGGGCTTCTCTGCTCTCTGCTGCATCAGGTCACTGGGGAGGGAAGTAGGTAGCAGGGAACAGTGGCAAATGGGCCTGCTGTTCTCTGCCACCATGCGTAGGGCAGCTCCCCCCCCACCCCGCACACCTCCAGCAGGGCTGGGGACCACCTCCTGCTGGGGAACAAGGGGCTGTAGTGGGGTGGTAAGGAGAGGCAGGAACAGGGTCGGGGGTTGGCAGGCTGAATCATGGCTATGGAAAACTGATTACTCAAAACTGTACACCATGGTAGCCAAAATGACATACAGAATCTTAGCCGTGGATACTCATAATCCTGAGTGGCAAAACCATGGTTGGCAAAGGAAACTTGTATTCAAATGTCTATTCAAATAGCTTTACCTTGACAGACTTTTGGTCTTGCCTATTTGTTTACATCAAGTAAACTGATAAACTGAGCAACACAACCCTTTATTTATTGTTGCCACTACTGCAGGGACTTCTAGATACTATGCATTGTTGAATCCAAACAACAAGGCATGTTCAGACTATCTTCTTCCCCTACGGTTTGTAGATTGCTATGAAAAAGCCTCAATTAACTGAGGCAATTATATTTTTAGTGACAGCAGCTGCTCATATATTCTGTACCTTGATAGTCTTTGCCTTCCCTTGGGTCCCACTTTATGCACCTTTATATTATTTGTTTCTTTATTAAAACCAAGTACTTGACAAGTAGAAACTAGTGGAATCTGTTTGGAGTATTTCTGTAGCCTGACAGCCTGACTCAAGTGGCAAGGGATTTCTAGTGGAAGACACAACTGTAACAGCACAATAATGAGCATATGAATAAATATAGTTACTTGGCATTACCAGAAGTAATTGTTTGTTAAGTCAAATGGTCACAGAGACATGAAAGCTAGGATGTCTATATCAGGTGGTGTTTTCTTTCTAGCATTTAATCCCAATGATAGCATTTCCACGTTTAATTGAATGAACTTCTAACATAACTACACAAGCAGGCCACTGTAGTTTCCATTACCCATCGTTCTGAAACATTGTTGGAAACTGAATTTTGAGATTAGTAGGTGCAATTTAATGATAAGTTGAGTTGAATATAATTGTTTTCTTCCTTCTTAACTTTCCTGATTATAATGATGTTCACGGCTCTGTGCAGTATGCTTGTTTTCTACAGCAGCAGGTGCATGACAAATTATTAAACTAAGTAATCTCTCTGGATTATTTTTGTGATCATATTGGAAAATGTACAAATATATTTCAATACTTTTTTTTTCAAATGGTCACAGGAGAAGCATAAATAAAATATGTGGCAGAAGCTATACCATCAATAATGCCTAAAACAATATTAGGGTTGTTGGTTGTAGCTGTGTTGGTCTAAAGACACAGGCAGACAAGGTTCTTTGGGCAAATGCTATGTCTTTTATTAGACTAAGTAAATAGGTGGAAAAATTGTTTTTTTACTGTTGAGTTTACCCCTTAGACATCCAATATGTCTGATGGTACCAGAAAGACACTTACAGAGCACAAAAGGAAGAAAAAGTTGAGAGAAACATTTAAAGTAACTACTAACAGAGCGGTCTGTTCAAATCTCTACTTTTCATAGCATTCCAAGTAGGCCTGTGAGCTGCCTTGTGCCTCACAGGACCTCCCAGTTACCAATGAATTCACTGCTAGTTAGAAGCCTCTTAAGTGAAGGGACACATTCCCATGTGCAGAAGCATGCATTCCCGGGGCACAAAAAGCAGCAGCACAAATTTGTGCTGCTGCTTTGTGCCTCTGGGCACCCCCCTGCAAGTGTGCTCTGGTACATGCCAAATTGTCCCGAGTTGGGGAGGGGAGGCTGGAGCCAGCACCTGTGCTGTCCCCAGCGCCTTACCTGGGATTTTAGGGATTTTGTGGGGCAGCAATGGCACCAATTCAGCTGCACAGAACCTGGCCAGCAACCAAAGCACGGCTCTGGATGACCAGGCTCCATTTCTGGTTGTGCATGCTCCCACCATGTTAGCTACGTCTTTTTTTATGCAAGTTTGGGGGGGAGGGGAGGGGGGGTTGGTACTGGGACATCCTAGTATCAAATTATGGCACCATGCTGTAAATTTGCAGTGCAGCAAACAGTTGCACATTTGCCACATGTGGTTTTCGGAGCTACAAACAGGTTTGAGGCACCGCAAACCATACATGCGCACTCATCTGGGTGCACCCAAAAAGAAAACATTTAGGTCCAGACTATGAGTGGCAATCCAACATAAACATGCAGGTACAGGAAGACCCCAAAAGCCAAACACTGCCTCAACCTCAGCAGTCACTGGAAGGAAAGGGAGCAGGGATATATCAGGGTAGGATCAGACATTGCATTTGCCCCAGGACAAGTTGTGCCTGTATTTGTCCCAAAACAGGAAAGTCCTAGGACTGGCATGTGTGCACATTGCCCTTCTAATCAGGGCTTACTGATTGTCTGAATGGTCTGCTGCTTTTATACCACTGATTCAATGATGCAAGCTCAGGACAACTGTTCAGGTGAACTTTTGTGATGACCTTGGGCAAACTGTTAGCATGTCTTATCCTATAAACCCTTTTAGGGTTTGTCCTGAGACAATGGTTGTGGACGTCTGAACTACTGCACTTTCTCCCAGGAAAAATGTGACATCTGTGGTTTTACTGTCACAAATATTTGTACCACCCAAAGTTAAAAGAAGCTAGTGCCAGCTTATCCTTCTCATTTCCCCATCACATCAGGCATTAGAACTGACTCTCTGCACCCTATAAAAGATAATGCAACTTGTAAAACAGTGTTGCATCTGCCATGTTCCAGTGCCAAATACTGAAGACTGAACAATCATTTATGACACTACAATATTTTATGTACAGTATACAGGGGAAAGGCAGTATATTGTTTCTATACATATACACATACCTTACCACTTCCCCTCTTAAAACTAAGATCATATTTCTCAAAATCTCTACAAGAAGATCCAAATTCAACTCCTTAGCATCCTTCTCATATTTCTGCTTTCCTGGAGAGAAACACGGGCTGCATGATACAGTTGCTCAGAAGGTAGTCTGTTTACCAAGGCATAGCTGAGCCATGAATAAGTGTGGGATGGGATGCATTATAGGAGTGTACCAAACTCGGTATTAGAGGCAGAACCACTAAGCGATCAGACCAATAAGCAACACTTTTATAATTAGATTAATGATATATATGTGAAACAACTTAACCAATATCAAGTGCACTACAAAATATCTACATGGTAGATTAACAATATTTAGTGTGCTAAGGTCAGATTTTGAGACTTGCATTTTAATTTAGACTTTCTGCCACATCACTAATCACGTAAACCATTAGAAAAATTAATTACATATTTTTGTTGGTCCATAGCACATTAAAAATGGAAATGTCACACTACTGAATGCTATAAATGATATACAGTTATGTAAATGGCATACACCTTTGTGTGCAATATTCAAACAGCCTAAGAGAATGGTAAAATAACAGTCATGGGGGATTTAAATAAACCATTAGAAACAAAGAGAATAATATTATCAAAGAAGAGAAATGGAGACAAAATAAAATTGGAAAAAACGATGAATTAAAGGAAAGAATCAACACTGAAAGGTTGAAGGTCACATTATGCCTGGCTCCATATGAATGTGCAAGAGATGAAGAGACTGAAGTCTGATAGAGATTTCTTTTTTCTGAATACCATCCTGTATTTTTTCATATGAGGAGGTAACATAGGAATGACTTGCCACCACTCAAGAAACAGTCAAAGTAGCAAGTTATAAAGAAGCCAAATCCTAATTAATGAAGCCAAATCCTAATTAATGACATACTTTCTCAGTGAGCTGCCAGTGCTGTTTATAAACACCAGGGCAATGGAAATAAAAATAGCACTAAAACAATATTAAAAATATTACATGACAATTTTTACTCCTAGATACAGCTGAAGAACTCACAATTTCAGGGAGGCTGGCTGGATTTAGCTGCACAAAGAATTTGTCTCTAAGGATTCAAGTGAAACAGACATAAGGTCTGACCCAGCTTCCACTGAAATGAATACAAGTCTTTCCTGTTACTTCAGAGAGAGCTGGATCAAGACCAGAAGTAAAGGAATTCAAAGTTAAAGCTCAACTTGGCCCAGTTTGAATCTTAAGTATTATTCCAGCCCCCCTTCTGGATCCCAAACTGCCAGAATCAATGGGAAAATACAGAGCCAGAGAGGGACCATGTAGATTAGTACTGCTAAATCTGGTTTTCCCACAGCTATTCCTTAGTGATCGCTGCTATTTTCATGCCAAATGACAAAATACATGACAGTTAAATGAGTCTTGTTCTCTGCACAGTGGCTGCATCTACACAAGACATTACCAAGCAGTGGTTACTGCGTAGGTATTTATAATGCACAGTATTACTTATGTATAAACAAGTCCTAAATAAATGTTTAGTAACTGGAGTTACTGTGCAGTAGCACTGATGAATGCCTTTTTTGTGGCACTGCTGCACAGTAGCTTAATACTACAGAGTAGTGTCGCATCACAGTTTTAGCCACATGACACGACTGTGCAATAGTATCAGGCTACTGCACCGTCAGCATCTCATGTAGATGTTCCCAGTCTTTGCTTATTAAAACAAGAACACAAAATGGAATTAGGCAGAGAGGGAGAGTTGTATTGTTTTTAAAAGCCTCCATTCATTTTCAAATACTAAGAACAATCCTAATTATTTTTTCTTGCGGGCTTTTTATTATTCAAAACTTGGTACCTCAAGCTAAACAGTTATGTGGCTATTTAGACTTGTAAGTGACCTGGTTCCTATAGGTATTGATTTAAATGGAAGCACATAGACACTAAACACTTTTCGAAACCAGACCATTTGGTTAGGGTCTTTAAGCCCCTATTTAGTAGGGCTGTGTGAAATTTCGCTGCCAGTTTTGTTTCGATGCTATTTTGACTCATTTTGAGGCTGAAACAGCAAAATCGAAATGAACCAGATATTGTCGAAACAGCCTCAAAACAAAATGAGGCAAGTCAAAAAATGTCACCATTTCAACGTTTCATCCATTGGCTATAATGGGGAAGGTTGAAACAGCCTATAATTTTGTCATTTCTGAACTGATTTAGATGAAACTTGCAGGAATGGTAGCGGCTTCTGAGGCCATGAAGTCTGTCAAGCTTCAATGAGATAGGTGCAGGGGGTTCAGGAACATTGCACCCCAACATCTTGAAAGCAAAATTCATGTCATGTGTACGTGTTAAGCTACAGTGCAGTCAAAACTGCAGGCATGCTAGCCCCTGATGGGGCCACAAAGTCTGCCAAGTTTCAAGGACATAGGTGCAGGGGTTTGGGGAAAACTGTACCTCAAGCTGCAGACAGGCAAAACTTGTGACATGGGTGACACTGTGTGTGTTAAGGTGCAGCAGGGTGAAAGCTGCAGGCTTGCTAGCCCCTGCTGAGGCCACAAAGCCTGCCAGCTGTCAAGGAGATAGGTGCAGGGGAAGCCTGGATTCTGGGGCCCTGCACCTCTAGCTGCTGACAGCAAAACTCATGACATGGCTGCTTGTGGGACAGTGTCTGTCTTGGGGCAGAGGCGGGGTGAAAACTGCAGGCCTGCTAGCCCCTGCTGTGGCCATGAAGCCTGCCAGCTGTTAAGGAGACAGGTGCAGGGGCTTCTGGGGCCCTGCACCTCTGGCTGCTGACAGGCAAGCTCATGACATGGGTGCTTGTGCAACTGCTGCCTCTCATCCAGCAGCAGGACTGAAGATCTCCCATCACTTGCCACCACAGACCCGGGGGTAATAATTGACCGCAGTATGAATATGCCAGCAGGGCCAACGATGTCCTGGCATGCATCAATTGAGGAGGAGCTTATTTCACAGTCTGGACACCCTAGTTGTGAAGAGCCCCCTGCCGTGCCCCAAGACAGTCAGTTGCACAAGCACCCATGACATGAGTCATTTCTAGACCTCTAGCCAAGTAAAGGTGCAGGGCCTCAGAGCCCAGAAGCCCTGCACCTATCTCCTTGACAGCTGGCAGTCTTCATGGCCTCAGCAGGGGCTAGCATGCCTGCAGCTCTCACCCTGCTGCACCTTAACACACAGTGTCACCCATGTCACAAGTTTTGCCTGTCTGCAGCTTGAGGCAATTTCTTTGCCTCCATTTTCCTGAGCAGGGACTAGGATCAGCTCCCCCACCACGATCCCTGTAGGCCCCAGGGGAGGCGCACCCAGGCCTAGGATCAGTGAGGATCTAGAAAGGAAACTTCTGGAGGGACTGGATGTTTTAAAATCAGCTGGTCCTGATGATCTCCACCCGAGAGTGCTGAGGGAATTAGCAGAGGTCATTGCGGGACACCTGGCATGGCTTTATAAGCACTCATGGTGGTCTGGTGTGATGCCAGAGGACTGGGAAAGGGCCAATGTAGTTCCCATTTTCAAAAAAGAGAGGAAGGAGGACCCAGGAAACCATAGGCCAGTTAGTCTTACCTCGATCCTGGGTGAGCTCTTAGAGAGAATTATCCTGGCGCATGTCCACAAGGGGCCAGCAGGGGAGATTATGCTTAGGGGCAACCAATACGGATTCATTAGCGGCAGGTCCTGTCAGACCAACCTGGTGGCCTTCTATGACAAGATCACCAAATCCTTAGATGCAGGAGTAGCAGTGGACATAGTCTTCCTGGACTTTTGGAAGGCCTTCAACACTGTCTCTCACCCAGTTCTCATTAAGAAACTGAGGGACTGTGGTGTCAACACCCACACAGTCAAAAGGGTCACTAACTGGCTGGATGGATGTGGGCACGCTAGAAGGGAGGAATAGGCTGCAATCAGACCTAGACAGGTTACAGGGGTGGGCAGATGAGAACAGGATGGGATTCAACACTGATAAGTGCAAGGTACTGCCCCTGGGTAGGAAGAACCAGCACCATACCTACAGGGTGGGGAACTCCCTTCTCATCAATGCAGAGGCAGAAAAGGATCTTGGAATTGCTATCGATGTCAGTATGAACATGGGCCGGCAGTGTGGGGATGCAGTCAGAAAGGCCAACCGCACCTTGTCATGCATCCACAGATGCATCACGAGCAGGTCCAAGGAGGTGATACTCCCCCTCTATGCAGCACTGGTCAGGCCGCAGCTGGAGTACTGCATCCAGTTCTGGGCGCCGCACTTCAAGAGGGATGTGGACATCATGGAGAGGGTCCAGAGGCGGGCCACTCGCATGATCAGGGGACAGCAGGGCAGGCCCTACGAGGACAGGCTACGGGACCTGAACCTGCTTAGCCTCCACAAGAGAAGGCTGAGGGGGATCTATTGGCCTGTTACAAACTAGTCAGGGGGGATCAGCAGGCACTGGGGAAGTCCCTGTTCCCCAGAGCACTGCCAGGACTGACTAGAAATAACGGTCACAAGCTGGCAGAGGGTAGATTCAGGCTAGATATCAGGAGGCGCTACTTCATGGTCAGGGCGGCTAGGTTCTGGAACCAACTTCCAAGAGAAGTGGTGCAGGCTCCTACCCTGGGGGTCTTTAAGAGGAGGCTAGATGAACACCTTCCTAGGGTCATTTGACCCCAGTACTCTTTCCTGCCATGGCAGGGGGTCGGACTTGATCTGCTCAGGTCCCTTCTGACCATACCAACTATGAAACATATCTCATTGAAGCTTGGCAGACTTCATGCCCTCAGAAGTGGCAACCATTCCTGCACATTTCATTCAAATCAGGCCAGAAATGACAAAGTTATAGACTGTTTTGACCTTCCCCATTATATCCTATGGGCAAAATGTCCAAACAGCTTTGCTGTTTCAACCCTGTTTCGATGGAACGGAATGGATCAGCTGTTCTGAATCAAAACAAAATTCGAAATTTGTGCCACCAAGTGTCGAAACGCTGGTGAAACGGAACGCTAATGTTTTGCACAGCCCTACTATTTAGATATTCAACTTTATCAACCTCAAATGAGGTGGTTGGGGAGATCATTCATTTTTTAATCATAAATATCTCAAAAATTTTAATAAATAAGATAATGCATTTTAAAAGTAATTGTATTTGTTTTATATTGTGTACAAGCAGTTCTTCCAACCTGAATCATGCATATATTTTCCTCTAATGTTTATATAGCCTGTTTCACATAAACACAAATACCTATTTTCACGAGATATTAGTACTCGGAGCCAGTTGGTTATATATGATGCTTTACAGATCAAAGGGGTGCTGCTCAAAAAGTAATTACTTTTAGGTGTTGCATGGGTATTTCAAGGCCTCAATTAGGTCAGTGTGTAAATGTAGTCTTCCAGTGACAAAAATAATACAAAAAACTAGATTGTACATTTCCTTGTGAGACTGTTGCTGTGACTTTTTCTCTGACACCTCTCTCCCCCTACAAGATTCGTAAGGGATCCTGCCATATTTTTATCATTTTCACTTTGTTAAAATGAACTGAAGACTGACTGACTGATTTTCCTGTTCCACTCACAATAGATAGAAGCTGGTTCTGGGGCCAGCACAAGGCACATGTTCCACTTGAGTCCTTCTTAGGCCTTCAAAATATGACTTATAATAGATTGCACTGACATTGCAGTGACTCTGTTCACAGGAGTGATTGTCACTCTTCATGCAATACTCTACTGTCAAGGAGCAGTGATCTCAAGTTGCATCAAGGGAGGTTTAGTTTGGATATTAGGAAAAACTTTCTTACGAGGAGGATGGTGAAGCATTGGAGCGGGTTATCTAGAGAGATGGTGGAATCTCCATCCTTGGAGGTTTTTAATGCCCAGCTTGACAAAGCCCTGGCTTGCGTGATCTAGTTGGGGATTGTCCTGCTTGGAGCAGGGTGTTGGACTAGATGACCTCCTAGGTCCCTTCAAACCCTAATTTTCTATGATTCTAAGTTATCAACCAGCCTTCAGTTCCATGACCCAGTAGGAATGAAGCAGATCCCCTGGAGGTTTACTACCCATGTTGGTCCGATATTAGTAAAGATTAAAAATTAACATTGATAGTCACAATAAATGTGATGCCTACATTCACACTCTGATTGAAAATTTTATAAAATACTTAAACCTAATGAAAAAAAAACACAGGAGTCTATTATTCCTCCTTTCCAACCTGGAGGATTTAATCAACACCACTTACTTGGCTATTCACAATTTGAAATTACTCTGCACATGTATTCTCTGAAATGGCAACCTCTTTCAAAGCAAGTAAAAATGGAAGATAGCATCTCATTCTGCTCTCAGGTTGGAAACAAATGTCACCTTTGTGCTGCCATAAGTTTTTATATAACAG
Source organism: Crocodylus siamensis (assembly GCF_052110815.1). Taxonomy (NCBI): domain Eukaryota; kingdom Metazoa; phylum Chordata; order Crocodylia; family Crocodylidae; genus Crocodylus; species Crocodylus siamensis. The sequence goes on from NC_143397.1 coordinate 211,696,033, forward strand.
AACAGAAGTGAAGCAAACAGATGTTTGTCTCTCTTGTCACACTACAAATGCCAAAAATTGTGGCAGCAACAATAGGTAGTATAAATTTATACTGCTTTTTTGCAGCACATCTCTGTTTGCTTCAATAGGAAAACAAGGGCAGCCTAGAGCTGCCTATGATCTCCAGCCACCTCAGACAGGCACTACCAGGGCTTCAGGGAGTTCTGCACATCCCAGGAATTCCCATTCCTAGGGCACAAAGGATTGGGCCCTGAAGCCCTGGGCATACCTGCCTGGGTTCCCCCATTGCAGATGCATGTCCTGAGAATCCCTAATCAGGGTTTTCCCCAGGCATACTTATTGCACTTTTGTGCCTTGACTCAGGATGCATATTTGTATACAGAGAAACCTTGAGCTTCCCCCATTTGCAGAGATGTGATCTGAGTCAGGACATGATGGGGAATTCTTTGGCATGCTTCTGCAAGTGGGGAAACCAAGGATTTCACTATTCACAGAGATGCATGTTATCTCACAGGACAGGGCCCTTGTTGCTCCTGGGAGAAGCAGGGTTTCAGCCCTGCAGGACAATAGGTGACATCTATTTCACTCAGTGATTTGGGTTAGCTGTGCCAGATCACATCCTGTCACAGCTGATCCACTTAATTTGGCAACATTTTCCCATAGTCTCAGTTCCATGCTGTAATTTGCATGTTAGCCCATGAATTAAAAAATGTTACACAAGGGTAAAGCAAGTGTTAGATCAAATCAGGAACTGTCTCTCTACAATGATCTAATATGGAATGATTTAAATAGCAGGGAATCTCTAAATCAACTGATTCATACATGGACCGTATGTACAATAAGAAGTCTACATCTGGGTAGGAGAAATACTTTTTAATAAAGTTTTATTATGAAATGTGCCTGTTGAATTTGCAAAATTTTGTACAATTGAAATATTTCTATGAAATAGCACACAAGATATTTTCCATTAACAGGACACTGGTGAAAAATCAGAAAGCTACTTGCTTGAAAACCCAGAATTTTGTAAAAGATAGGTTTAAAAGCAGTGCACCCCTACTCCTCTGGAGACAAATATAGGAAGAAGGAGGAAGGCAGATGTAGGAGGAAGAAAAACACACAACCTTTGCTAATACCTCTGCCACTCATATGCCTGAATAAGGCTTTGCACTTAAAAGTATTTGATACTTTGCCAACAGATAAGGATTGAAGGTGGCGTTGTTTAAAAAGTTAATGATACTTTTCTTATCAGTCTGCTATGAATATTAACAGAAAGTGTAATGATTCATGTTAGTCAAATAAAAAAAGAATGCCTTTATTCTGTGTGATTTGGCCTGTACTGAAAGAGCAGAGATAAATAGATCCAATAGAATTTGAGATTACATGAGTTTCTCAGAGTTTTTAAGCATTCTACAACTCAAACATGAGTCCAGAAGTTGTGGATTATATTTCCCCATAAATGCCACACATTTGACTCTTGTAAGTATAAATGATTCTCCTTTCCCCTCTTATTTGTTCCAATGTTTGCAAAAGACTTCCTTTTCAAAGCATGAATGGTTTTCTGTAACATGTATTTGCTGCCCGTCATCACATTGCCTCTATGCTGCTTCAGTCAGTAAAGCAGAAAAAAAGTATTCCTATTAGCCTAAGATCTGGCTCACTGGAGGAGGGGTTAGCACCAAGATTTCAATTCATAATAAAAATCATCCATGTAGGGCACATCCAGACAAGCGGGAACATTTGTTTCCCCAGGGACAAGTAGCAGCAGCACACCTTCTGCCACTGCTACTTGTCCCTGGGGAACACCCATGCCATGCAAGCTCTGGTATGTGCCAGGTTACCTCAGGTGGGGTAGGGGACACTGAAGCCAGCAACTGTGCTGGCCCCAGCAGCCTTACCTGGGGTCTGGGGGATTTCTGGGAGCTGCAGGGATGGCAGGAAGCATGGCCAGAAGCTGAAACATTACTCCGGCTGGCCAGGCTCCGGTTTTGGATGGCACATGCTACTGCCACATGGGCTGACCTGCTTTTTTTGGCACAAGTTTTTTTGACCCCAGGATCTCTGAGGGTCAAAAAAAAAAAATTCCCACACTGCAAAGTAGCAGTACAGGGAATGCCTGCATGTGTGGTGCGTGGAGCTGCAGACCTGCACATCCTCACTCGTCTGGATGCACCCATAAAGTGCAGTCTCAGCCCCATTGAAATCAATGACACAACTCCCATTGACAAGTTTACTGTCAATGCCATTGTAAAACTGGCCAAACAAAAGCCATGAAAATGCACAGAAGTCTCTGCACTATCTCTTGCCATACTACAGTAAAAGGAAAAAATTTCATACATTTTTAGGATTTGCTAACTTACTGCTAATTATCAAATCTTTTTTTTAAATTTGCCATAATTTGACAATAGATGTGGATACATATGGGTCTATTATCTCAGTTATTATTCTTTCTTATTATGCCTTGCTTAAATACCACACTGCACCATTTTACCCATACTATAGGACTTCCTTTCCTGTAACCAGCATTGGTTTAAGGGTTTATTGTTTTGATGTTAAGTGTCTAATTTGTGGATAAGTTAGTAGCACAAGGAATTTTCTAGCTTCCCAGATTGTCACAGGAGCCTAAGTGGGGAGGGTTCACTGCCCAGTTCTCTTGAGATAGTGGTATTCTACACCATAAATGAATAAAAAGACAGTGCTGTTGATGTCTTCGCATCACCTACTGATTGCAGCAAAAACTTTTTCAAACTAGTCTGAAATCTCTTTAAAAAGTAACCCGTGAATGTGACGTATCATTTATTAGTCACTGAAAACTAATGCCTTTGCAGTTCCCTTTCAGTGAACTCAGGGTCATTCATTACTAGTACCTGATACTCTCTGGGTACGTCAACACAAGATGCTTTATTCCACAGTAGTGTCGTTTATTGCGCTGTAAGCATGTGCATCTACATGTGCACATACTTACTGCATAGTAAACCTCACTAATTCTGAGTAAATTTGCTACCTCCAAATGCAAGTTGCAAATTTACTTGCAATTGTTAACTATGCAGTAGAACTTGTGTTAGTAATTGCTTGTCTGGAAGCAAATCACCTGGTCGGTCAGCCAGCAGGGGGCAAGAAATTGCTCCCTGCCCCTGGAAACTGCCTGCAGCCAGGGCAAGCTCCACCACCAGAGCCCAGGTGGGAACTATGCCCCGGCAGCAAGGAACTCCGAGCTCCCTGCTTTGAGATCATGATTTTGGAGCAGAGGCTAGAGAGGTTGGGGGGCTCAGGCTGGGAGATCCTTATCTCTCCTTGCCAGCCCTGCAACAATGGAGCTGGCCCTGGGAGATATGGATCTCCCAGCACTCTCCATGGGGGGCAAGGGAGCCTGTTTCCTGCTTAGCTCCGTGACTGCAGAGCTGGGTGGGGAACAGGCTAGAGAGCCTATTCCCCGCTCATTTCTGTGAGCACAGAGCTGGGCAGGGAGCAAGCTACCCAGCTTGCTCTCCACCCAGCTCCATGCTCACAGAGATGAATGGAGAACAGGCCCTCCAGACTCCACCCAATGATCATGGAGTTGGGGCTGGGATCTGTCCTGGTCAGGAGTAGGTCCCAGCCCTGTGTCCCAATCAAGTGATTGAGTCACAGGGCTTGGAAAGAGCTGCAGGGGTGGGGTAGGTCCCAGCCCCCTGCCCAATCTGCTGGTGGGCAGCTAGCAGCAAGCCAACTGCTGGCTGCTCCACTGGCAGATCAGGGCAGTGGGTAGGACCTGCCCCTCCCCTGCTTCCTTTTGCAAGTCCCCTGCCCCTGACTGGGGAGCCAGGGCCAGGAGCTCCCAGCTGCTGGAGCAGGGGATATCGTTCCTGCCCTGGTGGCAGGTAGCCCCTCACGGGCAGGGTAAAATGTCCCAGCCCCAGCATGGTCTCCTGGCCCAGCGCCCCCTGCTAGCCCCTAGGCTAGCACCCAGGGGAAGCCTAGAGCTCCCCCTGGTGGCAGCAGGGACCCATTGCAGGACCACAGGAAGTGCAGACACCTGCCCAGAAGCATTTACTCCTGAGTTATTCGGTCGCAAGTAAACTGCTCCTGGATCCCACTCACATGCAGACACATCCTCTGTGCCTCAAGCAAAATAAAATATTATAATGCACACGGTATTGAGGCCAATCAAAAGTGAAATTGGAGATAAAGCAGAAAGGAAGCATAATTATTCTTTCCTAAAAAGACATCTTATGCATAAGTCTCCTCTGACTTTGTGCAATAGTATCTTTGAAATGCACACCTAATATTACCTCATAAAACCAACAAATCTCATTCTTCCTGAACCATCTTTTCCCACAAACTATTAAGAGGCCAGGCACAGACTCTGATATACAATCGGGGAATCCATGCCACACAGGGAACAAGACAGATTTAATGTGGTAAGAAAAAGTGAAGGGAGTTTTAGAGGGCTAGTAGGCATTGTCCCAGTTTAAAATGTCCTACATACAAAGAGTAAGACTGGCCAGACTGGCCAGTAGGACTATACACTTGATGTAGCCAAATCTCCTAAATAGTTACGGCCTAGCTTTCTTTTCATGCATCTTTGGTAACCACAAGGTGTCAAAATGCTATCTTTAGAAACTACTGGACACTGAATATTGTAAAAATGTGCAATGCTTTCATTCCTTTATGACAGTCCACTGTGGCGATATGAAGCATGCTGCATGGCTCTGGGCTGGTTGTCTCCTAACTTTGAAACAGTGTAGATGAGTCTGTGTGGCATTTTGACTGGGCTAATTAGCATGGTGGAAGCTAATTGATGCTGTCACCCAGCTGTGTTAATTAGCCCATCCAAAGCACCATGCAGAGCTATATACATTGCTTTTGGTTTAAGACGTAGCCTACCCCAAGTAGCTCAGTATGTTGAAGGGCACCACTGCCAGGCATGGTGAGTTTGCTGAATAGATATAAGCAACATTCAACTAAATAAAAGCTTAATAAAAGAAACAACCAAATCTGCTCTCCTTACTAAAAAAAAAGGGGGGGTTATTTCCTTGTTTCTATTCTGTCTGTACAGATTCCTAGAAATTCATCTGTACTTACTAGGCAGTACATTGTTTGAATAAACCCCAAAAGACAGATGACTGGAATGTATATTAAGGTAGACAAAGCTTTGGCTGGGGTGACCTAATTGGGGATGGCCCTGGTCTGAGCAGGGGGTTGGACTAGATGACTTCCTGAGGTCCCTTCTGACCCTGAATTTCTATGATTCTACTGTATATATGTCACCATGGCTTATATTGGATTCCAGACACCAGCTACTCAGTGTTTAAAGGGTAGCCTACCTGTGACTTCACATTATAATGCCCACTAATTGTGCTGTTCTGAGGGAAACAGATGATTATAAAAAAGGAAATGGATGAGAAACAAAATGAGAGGTCATAGGAGAAAAAGAAAAAAATGGGAAGAGCAGGAAACTGCTCATGCTATCACCATGCTGTCAGATAATTGTTAGTTCTTACAGGGCATGTCTACACGCTGCCCTATGGCACGTTGTTATTGTGCCATGCTTTAGTACTTCCAAAAGTACCACACATGTGTACAACGTGCATCTACACATAATAAGGAAGTACGAAAGCACAGCGCAGTAACCGCCCATACTGTACTGTACATGCGGTACACAGTTATTTTTAGCAGCTACTTTGCCATAGCGGCACACTATAACAGGGGAGTGTGCCACTATGGCACAGTAGCTGCTGGTTATGTGTAGACACCTGTGGATGTTACGTTGCCATAGCGTGTCACTATGGTGATGTAGCATCATGTGTAGATGTGTTCACAGGTTCAGAATTTGCCCTTTTAATTGAGGGCAAATTAAATGCAATGAAAAACCTCTACATTTAAAATAAAAGATAAATCTCCAGCTTGCAGCCAGTTCCTCAGAAAGGACAAACACGTGCCATTATTACAAGGTTGCTAGGATGCCAGAAGAAGGAGCTCAATGTGAGATGAACCAGAAATTTGAAAGGTGACATGGTATTTTAGAGGCAGTCTAGAGCATCAGTTTCAGGCCATATGCCAAAAAAATAGAAAGTGCATGAACTTGCTCTTAATTCCAGGAGTTCTGGATTACAGATCAATTATGTAATTGGGATGAAACTTAATTTGAAGATATTTCTTTTTCACAGTGATAGCACAGGGGATTTTATGAAGAGCAGCAAGGAGTACTCCCAAGGGTCAAAGGACTGGAATTCACCTGATTAAAAAGGATGTATTACAGAGAAACACTTGAAGCAGAAAACATGAGTTGCTGAAGTGAGCACACAGATAAAAAATAGTCCAAACTAGTGATTTGAGACTATTTTGGTTCAGAGGAAGAGCTTACTTTAAACTGCAAAGGTTCAGAAGCTAATTAAGTGAAAAATTGAGAAAGTAAACTTTTGAGATGAGAATGAGACAGACATGATGTTATTAATTATACAGTGCCTGTTATTATTGAAAGGGCATAAGATTACTTTTTAGAAATACCTTCACAGGGTGAATACCAGGGGGGGGATAAGACCTATTTAAATACAAAATTAGTACAATATCAAAGGGCCAACTGGTTATGAAAATTAGTTTGAGAACTAGAAGATTCCTTAATAGTTAGAGGAGTACAGTTCAGGAATGGGCTTCTAAGCACAGCTATGGCAGGGGGAAGGGATGAATCCGAATCACTTCAAATTTTATGAAACTTCCATCAGTTTATGGAAGGGATAATATGATAGCACAGCTGGTTTTTGGAACACTCAGTGTATACATGATATGTGGATTGAAGTACGTGCAATTATCATGTTACAACTGAAAGTTAATTTTTTCTCTTTGTGGCAGTATCTGGTAATTCCACAATTCAGGGCTTCTTCTGCTCATCTGTAGGGGACAGGAAGGAAACTGTCTCCTCATGGATACTTTGTGAGCATATGCTAGAGGCTCTTTTTCACAATGAAGTACTGTATACTAGCAGGAACTAAGGGAGGAAGTTTTGACTGGGGTGAACTGGTGCTCCTGTTATTGCTTAGAAACTTCTCAGATACCTGGCTAGAGGGTCCTGCTCTTCCACTCAGGGTCAAACTGATCAGGATAGGGTTGGGGGGACCTGTCCCAGGTTCATTTGACAATGAACACAGAAATTTTGCTTTCCTCTGTAGCATAAAGTTTGGTCCCATTCCTAGGATCCTCTAGTTAACTAAATTACTTCCCTGCTATTGCAACAGCACCAGGCCTTTAAAATACTTTTGTCTCCTTTACTTCTTACCTGTGGATACTGCAGGCTATTTTTGGTTTTGTTTTCAAAATGTATTTTGTAGTTGTGGTGCGTGAGGGGTGCGACTGAACACTTTTTAAAGGAATCTTGGAATAAATGGTTGCTTTTGCACACAGGGGACTAGATTTCAGTGGCCCACGAGACTCATATGGACCCTATGTCCATGTGCAGAATATTTATTACACTCTAATTTCACAAACCTACATAACCAACCACTCCTTAACTTACCTTGAGAATTTAATGTGGAATATACCCATAAACTGAGAAAAGCAAAGAAGTGTGAGGCTTCAAAGTAACCCCAAGAGGTCATTAATTTGTCACCTGCTTTGAGGCACGAACAAGGGGCTCCTAAATTATTCTTATTTAACCTGTTCCAAATGAACATCCACTGGGTTCAAAAAGCTTCCTGTGTAACATGTTACAGTGCTTAACTATCTTTAAGGTTGGAAAGATTTTCCTAATACTCTATCGTACCCACATCCAGCGCTGTAGCAACAAAGTTTGGTGCTCAGGGCAAATCCGCAGCAGCAACCTGTCCTTGCCCCATGCAAAGATCTGGGGGGCACATGTCTCCTCTTGCTTGCCTGGGAGTGCACACAGAGGCAGGGGCCACCCTCCCCCCCATACTTGCACACTCACCCCCCGCCAAATGAACTGCTCACAGCTTTATCCTGTGCTCCACCCTGGCTGGGCAGCGCCTCTTGGTGCCCCTTTGCTTTGGCGCTCATGGCGGTTACCTCGTTCCTCCTTGCCCTCCACCCCCACCTTGCTACAGCACTGCCCAAATCTTTCCTACTGCAAACTAAGCCATATACTACCTGTCCTACCTTTGTTGCACATGGGGAACCACCACCTTGATAACAGCCACTTACATATTTAAACACTCTTATCATACACAATGCATGTCTGTGTTCAATGTTTGGCCTTTTCCAGTACTTTAGAAACTTATTTGTCTTAGCCGATTTCTCAAGAATAATTTTCGATCATTCAGAAATGGTTGTAATCAGTTCCTTAGGAACTTTGGAGTAATTTCTTCAGACCCTGCTTATTTTAATGCATTGAAGTATTTAAATATTCTTTAATATTTTTTTTCCCCATTCTGTCATGGGTCCAAATAGAAGAAACAATATATTGAGAATCTGAAACGGACTGGTTTTGATTCTAGACAGACAGAAACTATTTTGATTATTTTATAAACAATGCTAGAGATAGTGGCCAAAACTGCCAACAGTAAATGGTAATTTGGGTGCTAAAGTACCCTTATTTCCATGTGGTGGATAATAAACATTTTCAAAACAACTGAGCTCTTTAAAAAAATCTCAAACAAAATATGCAAAAATCATTGACCATTTTGTAATCCTAGACTCATAGTGAACCAAGAAATTGAGAACTGAATCCAAACATTTCCAAATTTCTGTTTACATTTGAGGAGTTTTGCTTATCTTTTATAGAATAATTCTGTATTTTGTGCTATTGAAGAAGAGATCATGCACTCCTAAAATCAAATGATTCAACCAGTGAGTTAAATATTTGATTAGAAAAACAGCTGACCCTTAGAAGGCTGTGTATAAATATAACCATACATGTAGCTATATAGCAGAAAACACAAAAAAAATCTTTTTTATAAATATGTTTTTCCCTTAATTTGAGGAATACACTTTTAAAGAGAAATTCAATACAAATTTTCAGGGCTGCTTGTTATGTATGCTTGGCATTTTTCCTCAGATGAACCTAGACTGTTCAATAAAATCCTTTTAAACTTACACAGGAGATGAAATTTGATGAGACTTTGATGGCATGTAGACCAATATATTGTCACAGCAAATCATGCATAATTTCAATGATGTAAGAACAAGAGCACTGCAGTATAAAATTATGACTTGATTAGACTTGACACTGGATAGTCTGCTGCCTGCTTTCTTTTCATAACTAGCTAGCAAGTGTTGGGGGAGAATGAAATCAAAATGATTTCAAGATTAGATTCTGTCTTATAAATTGCCAGGTCTCTATCTTTTAGCTTTCCCAGATATTTTAAGTTGGTCCTAAACTTGAACTCTTCAATGGACGTTTTCCCCAAGTAAAGCATACGGTATGGGGTTCTATCCCAGCTGGCCCATTATTTTTAACAGTCATGATTTTTACTTATTTATTATTAGGTTTATACAAAAAATAAGAACAGTTACTTATCAAGGCCCTTGATATATCCCAATAAATCCAATTAAATCCTCTGCAGACCAGATCTAGCTTGAGTACCTGCATCAACAGCAACTCTATGGCATAAAGATAAAGGATCTCTCTGAAGTAGCAAATTTTCAACCCAGAGCAAAACTACTATCTTGAATTCAGTCAGAAACCAAAAGATCTCCATTGCAGATGACAGAACACCAGTGACAAAGAGAAGGTAAAAGGAGTAACTTGTACATCATTTTTAAATACCTACATGTAGAAAAGAAATGTTATAACAGAAGGCTCTTCAGGCTAACAAAAATATATGTATTATGAGATCTAAAGTCTGGAAGCTGACTTTAGACTGCAAATAATATGCAAATATTTAACAGGGTAATTAACCATTGAAACAGCTTAAGAAGGTTTGTACTGGATTCTTTATCATTAGAAGATTTTAAATCAAAATGGAATATTTTTCTAAAAGATATACTTGTCAAACAGTAATTATTTAAGGGAAGTCATGTGGCCTATGTTATTAGGAAGTTAGTTTACATAATCAGGTTGGTCCTTTCTAGCCTTATAATCTATGGGCATTTATAGGCATGCTCTAGGAGGTGGGGTGCTTTAATTAAAAGTACCCAGAGTGTCATGTGTATCAGTGTTCCCGCACTGAAAAATGGTAGCAAGGGCACTTTGAACTAAAGCTCATTGAACAAGCTTTAATTTAAAGTACCTCATTGCCATTTTTCAGTGTGGGGACACTGATAGATGTGACACTGCAGTCTGCTGGAGCATGGTAACTGTCAAACTAATCAAGTCTGCTGAAGCACAGGAATTACCATAGTAATCAAGTCTGCTCCAATGTGTTGTAATTATAGCACTTCACAGCAGCCTCCTTGCATGTGTATAGGAGCCCTATGAATCTGTGTGCTGCCACCAAGGAACATGCCTCAAGTAAAAGGGGCCATTTAATTATGAATCATCTTTATAACTTATAAGGATTGAGACCTTACCATATGCTAGGTACTATACAAATCTACTATCTGCCTCTAAGAGTTTACAACATAAAAAGGCTCAATTGTTGGAGAGAAATATGAGAAACTGAGTCACCCTGGACACTGGATATTACTGCAGTGGCTCTGTTCACAGCTAAAACTTTAGTTTTACAAAATGGCTGAGCTCATAAGGTCCATTCCCCTAGTTGCTGTGCTCAGAGCTTTTTCCCACCTGCATTCACAGAAACAAATTGGGTATAAGCACACAAGAATCAGATCTGGTTATAATATTTTTTTAATACTTGAGAATAAACTATTAAAAATAATTCAGAAGAGGCAAATAAGCTTTGCTTTATGTTTAAATATTAACCCTCTTAGCAGGATTTTCATCTCACAGTTAATTTCTTTGAGAAAGCTGGGCTCCCAGGAGGAACGTTCCTTTCAGAAACCATATAGCAAAATTCAGAAAATACATGTGTGTGATTCCTGATCTAAATAGGAGTTGTATTCATGTATCACTTGACAGAATTTAGTTCTGATTGCGTGAATTGGTCCTATGCTCGATCCATAACACTGCATATTTTCAAATCTCTTTGTGTATGCTTGCTTGATTTGTAGCTATTTTGGACTCAGTTCTCTCTAGGTTCAGAATAGTCCAGCCAAAGAAAGCTAAGCTCAGTAAATATAGCAATCAAACAAACAGGAAACAGGTAGGCTATTTATGTTTCTTGCCAACATCCACCTACAACATCTGATTTTAAAAACCACATGGGTGAACAAAGGCAATGTGACCAGATTCCTGAGAATATCATTTGTGCAGAGAAAACAGCTCAGTGGATATCTGCACTGGAGTACTTAGTTGAGTAGTCACAGCAGTGCAGTGTTTGGACTTCAAAAACAACCAAAGCTGAGTAAATACTCAGAAAGTTAACCAGTGATAAGCTTTGTACAATCACTGCTAGAGCTGCAGTGGATGAGTGTTCACATAAGTACTCATTGCCCGCTAGAGAAACTGAGGATCCAAAATCAGAGCTCAAATGCACTGAATCCAGGTTCCAAGTCACTCACTAGCTAGATACAATGGCTACCCTGCTGGAAGTGCATATTTCATTGCTAACTCAGGTATGTCTACACAGTGACTGTAGTTTAGACACATCCAAAGAATGACATCCCAGTTCCATGTGACCAGCCTTAATTCTAACATTAATATTTGAAATCAAATTATTCTAATTTGCGACCTGCGACCCTTGTTGAAATCAATATGCTTTTATGAGGTGTCAGTTGATTTATAAGTTAGTCCAGTGAACTTATTCCTGGAAATGCTAAAAATGGAATGGCTAAAAGGTAAACCAACAGGTAAACACTTTAAATAGGTACTTAATGATACAGGTAGGAAAATATCTTCTTGACAAAGATAGAGAGCTCTTCCATTTGCAAAAAGCAAATTTTATGGTATAGCTGAGATATTTTAGGTGAACTAAGACTACACCAAATTCAAAATAAACTTCCTGATGTATCAGGAAGTTAGTGAACTTTATCTATTTATATTTCAGGTGCCTTCCTCCTTTCTGGTTTGAATGAATCTCATTGCAGAAGTATGAGAAACCATAAAAAGCCTATTTTTTCAGTATTTACAACCCAAAGCAGATAAAGAAATACTGGGAAATATGTAAGATTGAGCCTAGTTTTCAAATTAAAAGTTGTTCTAATGCAATCAAAACAGTATTCGTTAGGCATCCAAGTGACTGTTCAGATGACTGGATACTTAGGCACAGAGTTTGCGGTTAATGCATCTCTAGTGTCAGCTTAGGTCTACTAAGCATCTTTCAGCAAATCCAGTCAATGAAGGATGATTCTTGAAGCTATATTACTCTGATTTCTTGTAAATTTCACAATTTGCATTAATTTAAGAAATGACTGCTATTAGCACTATGCCAATCATACATATGAGCCTGCTGTAGTGACACGACACTGCTATTCAACAACACTACCTCTGTGAACTTTAGTTTTGAGTACAGCAGCAGTTGAACAGCTGTTCATTTCCTGTTTAACAAGTTAAAAACACAGACTTATATCGTCTGCAAAAGCAGTCTAATCAAATATCTAGACAGTTGGGAGGGCCTGAAAAGCTTGATCTCAAACAATTAAAGGAAGGCAGTAGCTGAAAATAGGTAATTACCTCCTGGAATTTAAAGGATGGAGCTTTACACATAAAAGAGAGAATGTAACCTTTAGTATAGCTAGATGGTCTTTGATTTAAAATATATGAGCAGGAGAACACTGAAGTCTTCCTTCTACTTCATCTGAAAACACATTCCCAGCTTGGCATCCCATGTCCATGAGAATGACATTTGTGTCTGTGGGACTCCACTTGGATGTTGCTATTCAACCTGACTGGACTACAGGGTTAGGGAACGGGCTTGTAGCAATGTGGTTTAAAAAGCACAAAGGTGTATTTGATAAGTGAGTGATCTAGATGCTTGATTCCATAGGCAGAGGGAGAAAAAATTATTTGGGGAGGCTGAGTGCATGAATGCCCACTCCCAACCCACCACTCAGCAGGTCAGTCTGTAGGGGAAGGGGCAGGGGGAGGGGAAGGGCCGTGGGAGAGCAGATTGAGGCCCCAGCAGTGAGGGAGGGAGTGGCACAGAGGCAGGGTCTGGGGTGAATGGAGCCCCGACTGGTGGGACAATCAGAGCCCAAGCAGCATATCAAGGGGTGGGGGGGCTCCTACTGCTGTGAGCACCCCAGCAGAGGCCCAGGGGACACATGCCCCCCCCCCACACACACACACATCTGTGTACAGGGCAGAGGGGCTGTCGCTGTATGCTGGGCTTTGCTCCCCCCTGCAGCTGTCCCGGGAGCAGGACAACGCCATGTGCGTCCCACTGCCAGGTGGGCAGGGGACACGGTGCAGCCCAGTGGCAGCAGACATGTGGCTTCAAGCTGCTCCTGGGACAGCTGCAGCAGTGAGAAAAGCCCAGCGTGCAGCGGCAGCCGCCTCTACCCCACACACAGATTGTAGGGGCATGCAGCCCTGGGCCTCGGCTGGGATGCACACAGTGGCAGGAAACCCCCTGCACCCCTGGATGAGTTGTCCAGGCTCCAATTGTCCCATGACCCAACCCAGCTGGGGCCCCATTCATTCCAGCCCCTGCTCCTGCCTGTACCCCATTCCCTCTGTCAATGTGGGGGCCTCAGTCTGCCCCACCAAGCCTCTTCCCCTTCAGAGTAGACTGGGACTTGCCTGCTGTGCTGCTAGTGATCCTTACACCGGGCTGTGATCCTGGCTGTGTGCACTTTCCTTCCCACCCCTGCTGCAGCTGTCCAGAGCCTATAGCTGGGCTGCCTTGTAGCTCTACCCGCCGCCCCACATTTGGGGGAGCTGAGCCCCTTTAAACCCAGTCTTCTGTTGCCTGTGTTTGACTCAACAATCTACACTGAATGAACAATTTCCACATGACTGACCTGCTCACAATTCCTGTTGTTTTCTTTCAGTTCACAGCCTTCTGATCAATCATGTGATCCATGATAAATAAAAGGGCCAAAATTTTCAAGAGTAGCTACTTATTTCATGATTCTTGATATTAGGGTGCCCATTTGAAAATAACCTGGTTTTGATTTCAGCACTGCTGAGAAACCAGATCTTCCATTTGACTTCACAGCACTTTGGAAAACCAGGCTGTAGATGTCTTAAACTGCATGTACAAAAGACATATATACAGTCTATGTTCATATATTACCTAAGCATTTAAGCCCTTCTGACACATTCTTTATTTGACAGTCAAAGTCACCCTGCCTATGGGGAAATCTTTACTGTCTCACAACAAAACTCAAAGCCAGAAAACACAACATAGAATATCTATTTGAACTTATATTTTTAGTACATTAACAATAATATTAAAATAAATGCTCTTATTAGAAGGTTTTTTATTTCCAATGCTGGATCATATTCAGACTGCAGCATTACAGGCAGTGTAGCCATGAACACTGTTCTGTCTGAATAGCTATTGAATCTGCTAAAAATTGCCTCTGATAAAGGAAAACTGATGGAATAAGTTAAATATAATTGTTCAAGGATGGGAAAGGTAAGGAAAAAACCCTTTAAAGGTCAGTTACACAGGGTCCATTTTGTTGACATTGTTATAAATACTCTGAAAGAGGAAAAATGGCTATATTTAGTGACTATAAAATGATGAGAATGATAACTAGTCTATTGTAATGAAGAATTACATTATATAAAAGGATCCGGTGTCTCTGAAAAAAGGCTCCCTGACCTTTCTACAGCAACATGCATTTAATGAAGCTGAAGCAAAAGCTGCAGCTCTTTTGCAACTATTTATTTTCTGTTTGCCCGTAACCCTATGACACAACCATGACACAATAAAAATAATAGTAACAATAACAGATGTAAATTAATTCAGAGCATTAATGTGTCTGAGAATAGGCTTAGTATATAATGTCATGGCAGGATGGATTTTGGGGAATTTGAATGGAATGGTCATCATGCTAAGCAAGCCCACAGGCACTGATTTTGACTTGATATTAGACCTCCACTCTGATTTATTCCATTGGCAGATTAAAATCCAGCCCTGAAATCCCTGGGACACATTATTGTTGTTTGTTTGTTTGTTTTTTATAATGGAGGTGTTATTACCAAGGTGTTATTACTTTAAGTGTGTAGTGCAACTTGTGTATAAGGTCACCTTTGTTAAGCAAAGCATATGGTATAGGAACAATCCTAGAGAATCTCCAACTTTATAGGCTAAACTGCACAGTTTCACTTATGTAGATCTGGGACAACTCCACAAAAAGCAATTTATCTGTGCTGGAATTACACCAGCATGACTTAAACAGCATTTGACTCACTAAGGACAACTCTGCAGATTATTGATTAGGTTATTTCTTAAAAATTGTGACTCAAGATGCATTCTGCTGTATTTAAACCACATGTTTTAAAGGATTTCAACAGTAGTTTAAGTATCTTGCCCTTAATTCTGCACAGAGAATTTAGGTTATTCCTGTGCGGAGCAAGACAGTGCTTCAGTTCCTTATATGTGTTTCAGTTCCTTGTCTGTAAGATGGGACAGAACCATTTTCCTAGCTCACAGATATCTTGTGAGGATAAATACATTAAAGGTTATCAATTGAAGGGCCATAAGGGCCATTAGGTTCTATAGATAGCTACAATTTACATGATACTCTTCATTCGTGACGTGATGCCATCAATACATTTTATTTGAATAAGCACCTGAAAAATTCAAATGCTTATTTAAATTAACCAAGCAAATCCCAGGACGTCATTCTCCCCTTGTACTTGGCCTTGGTGAGGCTGCAGCTGGAGTACTGCGTCCAGTTTTGGGCTCCACAATTCAGGAAGGATGTGGAAAAGCTTGAGAATGTTCAGAGAAGAGCCACGCGCATGATCGGGGTCAGGAAAACAGACCTTATGACAACAGGCTGAAAGCCATGGGGCTCTTTAGCCTGGAAAAGCGCAGGCTCAGGGGTGATCTGATGGCCACCTATAAGTTTATCGGGGTGACCACCAGGATCTGGGGAAATGTTTGTTCACCAGAGCGCCCCAAGGGATGACGAGGTCAAACAGTCATATACTGCAAGATCATTTCAGGCTGGAGATAAGGAAGAATTTCTTTACTGTCCGAGCCCCCAAGGTCTGGAACAGTCTGCCATCGGAGGTGGTTCAAGCACCTACATTGAACACCTTCAAGAGCAAATTGGATGCTTATCGTGCTGGGATCCTATGACCCCAGCTGACTTCCTGCCCTTTGGGTGGAGGGCTGGACTCAATCTTCCGAGGTCCCTTCCAGCCCTAACGTCTATGAAATCTATGAAATCTATTTACATATTCTAAAAGACATGAAATACAGCATTTGGCCACTTAAGATTTGTTTCAGATAAGTAAGTCCAATGGGAAACTTCATGCTTAAGCCCAAACATAATTCCTGGTGACAGAGCCCTCATCCAAACCAAGCAGCCAGGGAAGGGAGACATAGGCTCTGAGCACAAAGCATGACCTATTAGTTTTGTTTTATGATCTTTCTCAAGTTTCAGGGTTCATATAATAATTCCTAGCTCTGACAGATCACTGTTCATCAATTGCCAGTCTCAACAAATCCACCCGTACCTCCATTTTATAGATCATATAATTATAGAAAATAGAATTGGAAGGGACTTCCAGAAGTCATCTAGCCCAACCACCTCTATGAGGCAGAATCATACCTATCCAAACCATTGTATACAAATCCATAGTCTAACTTACTAACAAAATTACACAGCTAACCCTGAGACAACCACAAGACAAAGTACTGCAACCTGCCACAGGTAAAGCAGAGGCCAATGTTCTGATGTGGCAAAGTTGTTAAAATACGCTTCAGAGCTCCAACAAAGAAGGCCACCCTCCCTGCTACAGAGGAAGGCAAAAAAACCCCCACAGTCCATACCAACCTGACCACAGGGTAAAATTTCTTCCTGAACCTGAGCAGAAAGACAAGACCCCCTAGCTAGAAGTCTCTGCATTTAAGTCCCAGAAGGAACATTTGCCAGGCCCCCATCAAAATCCCCAGCGTTGGCTCCAGCCAACACCCAATCCTTTTGAGGAAGGCAGAAAGCACACGCTACACATGTAGCAGCAGGAGAGGAAAAAATTCCCTCCCAGCCCCACATAACAAGCAGAAGCATGGGAATATCCATAGTAAAACATAAGCAAAGCTGTACCAAGATCACACCTGACCAATGCTTATCCAGCCTCTTCTTGAACACCTCCATTGATGGAGAACCCATGACTTCCCTAAGCAGCCTATTCCACTTCCTTACTGTTCTAACAATAAAGAAGTTTTCGTCAGTATCCAATCTAAACCTACTTTGCCACAATTTCAAGCCATTCGTCCATGTGCTACTCCCTGCAGCAAAAGAGGAAATGTGGAAAACTAAGAAAGAGTATGGTGACATGATTTGTTCAAGGTTAGCCAGCAGGAAGGCTAAGGCTAGAACCCAAAGCTCTTGGGTTTGGTCCACAACAGCTCACCACAATTCCTGAAATAGTAGATTACTAGACATGGGAACAGATCACACCTTTGGCCCAGGCCGTGGCCCTGGCCCCACGCTGTCACTGCTCGGTGATCCCAACCCTGGCCCTGGAGCTTCCATGGAGACTGGCCCGGGACCCCCTGAGGGCATGCTCAGCTGGGCTGATGGGATGGGGCTGTGGGCAGGTGGGGAACAACATCTGGGAGGCGGATGCTCTGGTGGGGCCAAAGCCAGAACCTGAATCATCGGGTGGTGACAATGAAGGGCTGGGGCATAAGGCAGAGCCGCGACCTGCTCCTCATGCACCCTGCCTGGCACAGGGACGCTTGGGCAGTAGATCATGGTTCTGCCCTGGGCTTTGGCCCTGTGCTGTCACCACCCTGTGATCCTGGCTCCACCCACCATCCTGCTCTCAGACACTGCTCCCCACCTGCCCACAGCCCCATCCCATCCGCCCAGCTGAGCATGTCCTGCACATGGGGGTCCTGGATGGCTTCCATGGAGACCCCCCAGCCAGCTCCAGCCAGTGTCCACAGCAGTTGGTGTGGGATGGACAGGCCAGGGTGCCCTGGCAGCAGGGTCAGGGCCAGTGGCAGTGCTGACACTAGCAGCAGCAGGTGGAAGCAGCTGCTGCTGCTAGGGCTGCCAGGAAGCAGAACCTGGCTGCTGCGCCACTCCAGCCCCGCTGCATGCCCAGAAGCAGCAGGACCAGCTGCATATGCCGCAGCCCAGGCTGCCCCTGCACCTGGGCCCGGCGGAGCTGAGGGACCCACCATGGGCTGGATAAAATCCCTTGGGGGGCCAGATCCGGCCTGCAGACCATACTTTGCCCACTTCTGCCCTAAGCCACTATATGTGTTACAGCACCATGAACTGAACAGGAAAAGTACAATGTAAAATATTATATGTGAAAAAGAACCCTATTGCTTTTCTGCAGTTACTATATCTTTCAGTTAATACCACATATCTCCTAACCAGCTATAGAGTATTACATAGAGTTTCCTCACCAAGCAGTCCTTTTGGTATGCAAGGTGAACAGCTGTACATCATCAATAACAAAATAAACTCTGTTAAAAAGTATGCATTTGGCAATCTTTTCCACGTAGAAGTATGCAGTAACTATTTTTTACCTATTGAGGGACAAAGTATAAATCAAATACAGAATTTAAATAGATTCCAGTTCTGCTCCCTGTAGACTAAATCCAAGTGAAAAAATCAAAACATTTTCCAAAAGCTATTGAGGCCAATCTCAACAATGGCTACTTTGAAAATCAGTCCTTCATGTGCATAAAAATATTAAAATGACTCTCAATAAGGCTAGTGGATAACAGTCAGACTGCTCTGCATTACAAATGAAAACTTAAAATATAGTAACAAAGTACGTCATGTTAACTCAAGCTGACAGTAAATCAACAGTGACTTTCTGGTTTGTTACACTAAGTGCTCATATTAGTGATTCATCACAAAATTACTACTGCTCACTATCTTACAGTAGCAATCAGAAATGCAATTTTAAGCACCTAATTATAATCATATGATAGTTCTTAAACTCATCTACCCAAACAGCCCTAACCACTCTCTCAGTTTTAGAGAAGTAAGCCTTTTCTAATTAACTAAAAAAGGTACAAGATACTGCACTGTGCTCACTTTGATCAAGTGGCCATTAGAAGTTAGTTTTTAGTAATAAAAATGTAAAGAATGGAAATAATGTTATCATGAAAGTTATTACATGGAGGAATATCACAGAAATAATAAGTCATACCATGGAAGTAATTCCATGGTAAGGTAATTCATGAGACTTTTTAATGCAACATTTTATAGATTGAGAATTATGAAATAATCAATTATTTAATAATATTGTAAACATTTGTGTGAGGGGCTCTATTTCAGATATAGTGACCTAAGTCAATCAAACAGCTAAGACAATGCAGGATCTTCTGGTGAGCAGGATAAGTGTATTTCTTGTGCGATAACAATACTTACCAATCTCAGAAGGATAATGTAGGATTAATTTGTTCTGCTCTGTGTTTAAGTATGCCGATACATGCTCACTTTGAGAATGTTTACACCAGCAAATTTACTGCTAACATTATAGCACTCCTACATGTAATAGTACTAAAGCACCAGTACAAATGGGGCTGAGACTTTATTACAATTGTGTGTTTAGCAAAGAGCAATAGTTACTATCTGTGCCTCTGAAAATCTCCTTGAGTCACAAAAATTTGCTTATGATAGGGCAGCAAAAATGCCATCACTGTTACTATTAGTATGGTGGCACCACTACTGGTCACAGCTGAAACTTCTTCCTAAAAAAAAGTATGTGACTGGATGTGTTATTGCAAATCCCTAATCTTGCCATTTGCATCTGTTTAGCCAGCTGCAAGTGAAAATAAATGACAGGTATGTGTGCCCACAGTATTCCTGCAGTTTTAAATTACCTTGCTTTGACTATGTTTACGTCTCAGTTCTGTGCATCACTTTCCATGAATAACACAGCACTCAGGTCCACACAAGAAACTGTATATTTTAACTGGCCATGGGACAATATTAATGGAAAGTGAATTATTAACTTACAAATATGATTTTTTTGCATTGGAAAGCTGATGTAAAATGCAGGTCCTCAACAAACACATGTGAGATGCATCGACTGGCTCAGCAGAGCCTACAGTCAAGACTACTTCCAGGACAGGTGTCATGCTGACTGGCCTATAATTACCTGAATCATCTTGCTTACCTTTTTTTTGAATATTGGCACACTGTTAGCATTCTTCTAGTCTTTTAGAATTTTCCTAGTGTGCCCAAATTTATTACTTATTAACCACAGCAAGCTAGAGATTTCCTCAGATACCTCTTTTCTGAACTTTATGTACAAGTTTTGTGTGCTGGCTTCTTTAAAAAGGTTTATCCAAACCAGTTGCAATTTAACATACTCTGTAATTACAAACAGACTGGAAAGTGCATCATCATTGTCATGTGATATAAGGACTTTATCCTTTTTCTCTCCCAGGATAACAGGTTAGTGTAGGGAGAAGAATAAACTTTTATCTAAAATTATCTGCAAAGTAGAAAGATAAGGATAATCAATCTTGGCCCTTTACACACATATACTGAATTGTCTGAATTTCTTGTCACCAACTGTCTTTTGATTTCAAGAAAATCTATGGATGGCTATCTGTGGATTTATTTTTGTTTCAGAAATAACAAAATGAGGGAAGACAATATAAAACATATTACAAATGTCATAGCAGAGTGATAACATTAAAAAAAAGATGAAAGAATTCACAGTAACTTTAATTGGGCAGAATCCTATTTAATATGGCCTGATTTCCAAACTTGTTATGTTCCAACCACAACAGTTAAATTAATATTAAACAATTGAATTCCCATCTTATGGTAGCTTGAGAGTTGGTTTAATGCAGATCTGACCATGCAGCATAGGTATAAAAGTCTGAACACTGGGCTCAATGCTTCTGATGTAATTTTTGTTGGTTTGTCATTTTTATATGGTAAATTATTCTATTCTCAATATATGCAACCTATGACTTGGTATATTTTTTAAACAGAAATCTGTAAAGCATTTGATTCGCCAAGTGAGAACAAGTAGTGCATCCAAGATTTTGACAGGATAATTACAAATTTAACAACACTGTAACACATGGCATTAATGCCTACGGAGCTAAAGCACGTCTGTGTAACTAAAACACACACAGTCATAATATCCAATCCTGTACTAGGAGACATTAGCACAGAAGCTTGCATTATGAATCTCCATAGCCTTCTTGAGATTGTACACAGACACAGAGCTTCAACAGTGGATCCCAATCTGGAATTGGGACCCTACTTGGTTTCCATTCCCAAGTGATAATTAACATTATGCACATATTCTAACCAATCCACATATAAGTATATAAGAAAAAATGGCCTAATATTAATACATCTACATGAACTGTGGTTTAAAACTATGAATCCCTCCAGTGTGTGTTCCTCTACATTGCTCTCTGTTGCAGTCACTCCTACTCTGTAGACAGTGCCATAGCAATGAAGTTTGGTGCCTGGGGCAAAGCCCGCAGCGGCAGCCCGGCCTCACCCCTGCACAGATCCGGGAGGCACATGCCCCCCCCATGCTTGCTTGACAGTGCGTGCAGTGGCAGGAGCTGCTCTTCCCCCATCCCTGCATGCCCTTAAATGAGCTGCTTGTGGCTCCATCCCATGCCCTACCCTTGTTGGGCAACGCCTGTTGGTGCTGCTTTACTTCAGCACCTGGGGCAGTCATCCCACTCACCCCTTTTGCCCCACCCCCCTTGATAAGGCACTGTCTTTAGACCTCAGTTTTACAGCAACTCCGAGACTCTCAAATATAACTTCTCCTGAGACTATATCATAGAATCATAGAAAATTAGGGTTGGAAGGGACCTCAGGAAGTAATCTAGCCCAACCCCCTGCTCAAAGCAGGACCAATCCCCAACTATATAATTTCTTTGACATATCATAATTCCACTCTTCACACCACCTACTCCAGTACTTGTGCATGATTTACAATTAAAACAGTCCCACTACTGCAACAAGGTAACTGTACCACTGTTTACTATTATTTTTCTTCAGCAGCTGATGCACTATACAATCACTGCCACAGTTGGAGCCCTTCTCTGTTCTCCCCAGATGAACAGGACCTGTACAATTCAGAAACTCAGAAAGACATGTCTGTTCCTTAAATATCATTTATTCTTTTTCTTCTCAGAAGCAAAATCCTCATCATGTAGGCGAATGTTGAGGGGACACAGAAATAAATTAATTTAGTCACAAAAGCAGCGAACTACCATTACTCATGAGTTTATGAACAATGTAACCTGTATGGGGCAAGAACCAGTTATTTTGTGCATCTGTAAAGTACCATGCATACCTGGCATGGTATAAAAATAATATATATCATTTATAAAGTTTGCTAGATAATAAACAAAACATAGTCCAAACTAGCTGGGAGTTACAGTCATCAAGAGGGCTTTGAACAGCTGTCAGGGCTTATGGACAAATTTCCTTTATTTTATCACTAAAAAGGAGGTGCCTAGCTAGATGGAAGCAGGGTCTTAAAGGCTCCTGGTAAGGACCCAAGTGAAAATCACTGGCTTAAATGCAAAAATAAATAGCTGTTACCAGCAAACCACCACCTTCCCCCAAAATCAGGACATGCACCTTTTCAGAAATCTTTAAAGACTTCTGACTCTCTCTTTCATAATCTCTTTCTTTTCTCTCTTTACTCTGCATGGTTAATTTTGACTTAGATTATTTTTAAATCGAGAGTGGAAATCTCTGCTGTTCTCCCCAGTTGTGTTAAAACAGTGCTTTCAGCAATAGCACTTGAGTGTTTTTTGTTCGTTTTTTTTAACAACAGCACTTGAGTGTTACTTTAGAGGTCAGCTTGATCAGCTCAATACCGGTAGAAGAAATGACAGAAAGGGCCAGCTGGGGAAGTAAAATGGATTACAGGAGACTTCATAAACATGTAGAAGGCATCACATGGCTCTAAGATTTGGGCAGGCTATACATTTTTTCACCTCAATGTTCCCAAATAAAATCCTACCTCAGTCATAGCAACTAAAAACTGTTCACATTTGACAGATGTTCAGTTTTGTGACGGTATTTTGGTGGGCTTATTCCACTTAGCAGGGATAGATAATTGCAGAATGCCATAATCAATGGTAATTAGCAGTAATGTGTGCTCTCACAGCAGCAATCCCAAAGACTAAATGGGTTTGATAACTGAACTACCCTCCCCCCACTGGTTGTCCTTTGAGGTCAAAGTCTAGTGGGGGACACTTGATGACAAGTTTGTAGTGCTGCCACCCATGTTGGCCCTGTTTTGTGAACAAAAGACCTCAGTGTCCAGGGCTGCTAATGCAATATTCCTCTCAAACATGAATTTCTCATACAAATGTTATTTAAATCCATTATGCTATAACTGCCAGGCTTAATAGCTTTTTTTTTAAAAAAGAGAACAAAGCCACAAAGCTCTTTTCCAGAATGCCATATATATAAATTTTTCAGTGTCAATTGGCAAGCTTTCTAAAACATAGCTTTGCAGCTAAAACCCAGCTGGATTGAAAGGCAGCTTTAAGCAAAGGCATGCTGCTCTGTCTATCACTCCCTGTATCCTCAGAATAGTAAGGATTGCACCACTCCTCATGCAGACCTACATAAAGAAAGACCAATTCATTGCTACTTGAGTTGCTTGCAGGCATAAATTGCAGCCAAGGTAAGTTGTTCAGGAAACTTCTGTGCTCTGAACCATAAGCAGAAAGACTCTGCATGACTTGTACTCCACAGCAATTACAATGGCCAATACATTTTGTTCAGGCTTCTAAGCAGCACATGCAGAGGCTGTGAAGAAACACTGCTGAGGCTTCAAATGTAGTTACTGGCATTAAGATTCCCAGTTTGACCAGTTTTTGGTCTTGACAATGTGAACCTTCTCAAAAGACCCATTTATGGACATATAATTTCTATGGTTGTGAGGATGGGAGGAAAAAGGGACACAAAGAATTTCCTTCCTGTATTGTACAGGGGGACAGTCTAATTCTAGTCCTGGCACAGTGTAGTGGCATCAGTAATGTTAGATTCCCCACAGCATGTGGAAGGAAGAGCCATGTCCAGCATTTTCAGGACTGACAAGTAAAGCTCATCCTAAATCAACTAAAAGGCTCCACTGAGCCTACTTTGGTCTAGATCAGTGGTTCCCAACCCACGACCTACAGGCCTCATGCAGCCCAGTCAGCACATTGCTGAAGCCCATGTGACATCCTGTTAAAAAAAAAAAGGAAAGACATTTGACAGCGTAGAAATGAGAGGTACTACAGGATATTGTTTGTGTTGCATTACTGTCAGATAACAGACACAAAACTTTTTAAAATTGATACACAGAAAGGATGTTGTGTGGGTGTGGCATTGTCAAATGTCTTTAATTTCTATTTATATTGGATGTCAAATGGGCCAGAGCAGTGTGCTGATTGAGCCATATGTGGTCAGCAGAATGAGAGTTGAGAACCACAGTTTTTCACTTTGGGGGTCTGGATGTTTAGTTCCTCCAAGTATCTAGCCAAATGTGTCTAAAATTGGGAACCTAAAATTGAAGACACCCAAAATTAATAACCACTTTCTAAAACTATTGACCATGAGAAAAAAATTATCTCACTATGAGGGTGGTTAAACATTTGAACAGATTATTTAGAGAAGCTGCAAAAACTCCATCCTTAAAAGTTTTTAAGAACAGGTTAGACAAACACTTGTCTAGGATGGTTATGCTGAGCAAAGGGTTGCATTAGATGACCTCTGAGTCTCCTTCCAGTCCTACTTTTCTATGACTCTATAATTATCTGTATAATTATGTGTATAATCAGTCGCACTGAGATGAGGTTCGTCTGAGTGCTGGGACTATAATGTTTTAACAGCACCTATAGTAGGAGAAAGGACACTGCCATGCTCTCCTTTTCTTAAATCTTCTTTGGCTCTTGGGTAAAAAGATTTATAAAAGCCAGCTATGGAAAAATCTCAAAAGGAGCAGAATTTCCATCCTGGTAAATACAATGAATAACAATTATTCACTTCAAAGCTTTTCTAAACTTCTCTGAACATGTTTGGTGTGGCAACTGGATTGAAATCTTGCAAGAACACGCTTGCTCAGGGCACATCCTGGGTTTAGTCTAAACAGAATTATTTCAGGAACAGCTTCCATATGACATTTGGGGGCTTTGGTTTCATCCAGCCATAAGCAAGAAGTGTGTAGACTTTCTAAAATGAAAAATATCCAGTCCTGTAAAGTTGGATTTTTTTAATATATTTTCAGTGAAGAATGCCAGTTTCTTAGTCTAACTAAATTAATTTGCTAATCCCAACAAAAATATAAAATATAAGGATGCTGTACTGAGATTATAATGACTGAGGAGCCGAGCAGTTTCTGGAGACAATGGACATCCTAAGCAGTCCTCAGTTTCATTGTAAATATTCTTATTGTTTTGTGAACTTAGATATAATAGTTATTGGAGTAGCCTCAAAACTCCATGGCCATCTAGGGCTCTTTTTTTCTAAAGCATTTGTCACACATATTCATGACAGATTTACCATGAGAGAATTATCTAGGTTTGTGTCCCTGGTCCCCTCACCTTCACTGCATCCCCCAGGGAAAGTTACACTTTGGTGCCACCTTGTGGCCTTTTGCTCTACATAAAAGGGTCATCATCTTTAAAACGTGCACTGCAATAATTTGTCAAATTGCTACTTTAGATAGTTCTGCTATTCTAGTGTTTTAAGCAATTAAGTACTTTTAAATATTGTCTCATTTACTTTATACTGTTTTATAAGGGATGAACCTTGCAAATACATTAGTGGGTAGTGAAGGTTTTTACCACACAACAACAGGAAAATGCAGGCTAGAAAAAGATGGATGGAGATAGAGACCCTTTGCATAAAGACTATATTCAATAAAGGACACATAGGGTACCTCCAGATGAGTGTGCACATGTGGGTTGCAGTGCTGCAAACTGCATGCACCATACATGTATACATTTTTGCATCAGAGATGCCAATGTAAAAAAAAAAACACATGCCAGAAAAAAGTGGGGTGGCATACATGATGGCAACCTTGTGGCAGAGCACCTTTAGTGTCTTCCACTTTAAGGCTGAGAGCAGGCAGCCAGTAGGTGCAGGCCAGGCCTGATGAGGCAGCCATTTTAGACCCAGCCTGTCAGGGCTGAGGCAGCCAGAACAACACCTTGAAGGTAAGGGAGGAACTATGGGAATGGTAGGAGGTTCTTGGGGGCCCAGTGAGGACCCAAGCCCCAGAGAAAAGGCTTTCAGCCTAAAGAGAACAAGGCCCAGCCTTGGAACGGACTTATTGTTTGTGGGTCTACACAGGGGCTAGGCAAACCCCTGATTTATAACAGGCAAGGGTGAGGCCTGGGGCTCAGGTAACCCAGTTGAGAATAGAGCTGTGTTATCAAGATCTCTGGGGCTCAGAGTAAGCCCAGAGTGAGATGGTTGTATGGTGGGGCCCAAAGGGGACCCCATTGTCTAAGGAGGTCAGCTCCTGCAGGGCTGAGACCAATGAACCCCAACTGGTCAATGCAAGAGGGCCAGGGCCAGAAGGCTGAAGAGCAATGAAGCCGAATGCAAGGGGCATACCTGAGTCATGATGAGCTATCTGACACTCCAGCTAGCCTGGAGGTGGGGCCAGAGCCTAAGGAGGCTGAAGGTCCCCTTGATTGTGGGGGGGACGACGGACGGGACATCACTGTCATGGGGAAGAAAGGCTCAGTGAGGCAGCAGGCTAAAATGAAGGAGGTTGAAATTCAGCCTCTGGATGGGAGCCATCCAAGGAGGGGTATGGAAAGTTGGGCCAGTGCGAGGCAGCCAGCAGCAGACCAGGAACAATATAAACTACTTGGGCTAAGACTGGTCCTGGGTATGACAGAAAACTGCACCCTGCTGGGGAAGGATGGCCTGGTGGAACTCCCTCTGAGGGGGGTCCCCAGAAATGCCAGGCCAGTTGCCTCCCCAGTGAAAGGCAGGAAGAGGTGCCTTAAAACCCCAGCCCCCACATCCTGGTGGGATACTCTACTCCAGGGCCAGGCACAGGGGCTGGGCACGTCTCTGGACACTTGAGCCCCATAGGGTGGAAGACCCTGGAGGCCCCAGTAAGGGGACAGATAGTTAAGGTGGTCCCAGTGAGGGGACAGGCTGGGTCAGGTAGGTCAGCATGATGCCACAGTCCCATGAGGGGCGGGGGAGTGCACAAGACCCCATTGGCCCCTGGAAAGGGGGACCAAGATCAAGTGAGGGGCTAGGGGCTATGTCAGCCCAGTGTAAGACACAAGGCCAATGCCATGTAGACTAGGGAAGCTTGAGTGACCCAAAGGGCTGTGTATACACTAGTCAGAATGAAAGTAGTTAAGACCCATGGCTCAAAGGAGTTGCTTGTGCTCTGAAAGAATGGAGTGGAGCTCAAAGTTTCCTTTTAAAATGCAGCCAACAAAGAAGGAAGTGGTGAAGATGCCTTCGGCATCCAATGGTAACTGAGCTGGGGCTTTTTGGACTCCACAGTTTTGGACTCAGGCTCCTCAATCCATTTGTCCTAAATCTTGTTTCAGACACCAAAGATTATGTCTATATGACATAATGTGTTGCCATGAAGTGATACCCATGCTAAGTCAGGTACTGGAAGCAATATAGCCATGCTACTGTGTTCCAGCTAAGCTAATTAGCCTGCTGAGAAGCACTACACTAACATGGCAGTACTGGAGCTAGCTTGTTCACAGTCAGCTCAGGTATTTCTGCACAGCAGCTATACTGTGTCATATCAACCACCGTGAATCCTTCATTAGATCTAGCTGTAACTCCCTACAAGGCCAGCCATAATGGGTCTATGCTGATCGCTTGTCCCAAACTGGAGCTGAATCAAGACTTTTTTTAAAATTTTCAAATGTGTATTAGACTTTTTCCTCCTCTTCCTGAATTTCTGGATTCATTTTGGAGCAAAAAGTGAAATTATCAAAATACCTCTCACAATACAAGAAACCACTAAAAATCTAGGTTAAGGGACTGTGAGAAGCTCTAGGCTTTGTAATGGTTGCCCAAACAAAAGACAACTTTCTATACCTTTAGCATTATATCCTTCTCTGGCAGCATTTTTCTTATTACAACCTGTTTTATTTAAAATAAAGAAAAAAAAGGACAAGCACTGTCATTTCTTTACAATGCCTGCAGGTAAGAGTTTGATCAGAGGTTCTACCAGCAGCATTTCTATGGAATTAATGCCTACCTAGAAATCAATCCAAAATCCTGATTTCATTCTTTCTATTCTTTCAAAGTTATAATTAATTTTAACCTTTGGGTGAAGATCTGCTAAGAAGCTGAGGTAAGCAGGATATTTTTAGAGTGCATGTGACCACTGCATGCGGCAATTTAAAAAGTCATAACTAGACACACAAGCCAAGAGAACAGGGTGGTTTTCAGGACACAGCTTTGTTGACATGTCTTCCCCACTGAAATCTTCCTTGTGGCTTGCCCATTCTGTGACTTGCTATAACTCTCCTAACTATTAAAATAAGTTACATGGACACAAGGCCTCTCCTACTTGCTGAAATTCTCCAGGTTTCCCCTCCCTAGTTTAGTTAACACAATCATCCTTGCATCCCCTGCTTAGAAGAGTTATTTTCCTTCCTCATACATTAAAGCTCTCCTTTACCTTTCTCGCTAACTACAAACACCTCTGACATACCAGGCTACAAATCCATCTACCTAAAATGTATATTGGCTCTTTAGACCCTGCAGAGCACACTTCATATAAACCACTGCAACCTCTAGAGTACTGATTCTCAACCAGGGTGCTGTAGCACCCGGGGGAACGTTGAGATCTTTTCAAGGATGCCATGGGGTGCCATGCAATGTTAGCACTGTGAGGTGTTCAAACAAGATTTGCAAGAAAAACCAGAGATTTAAATTTGGTTAGTATTAAAACCATTCTGACCTATTATGGTCTTTCGGGGTTCTGTGTAATAGAAAAAAAGGCATTATTACGTTTCTGCACTCAAAAAACAAGTAAAATCTAAGCTGACATATTCCCAGGAGTACCCTGAGTCAATTGAGGGGTGTCTCAAATCTAAAGAAGCTGAGAGCCAACCCTGTTTAGGGGTGAATCAGATGTTTTTCCCCATTAATATGAGCACACAACATGAAAGCGAAATGTGACCGTATTGGGATTCCATTTACCATTGGAGAATGATAGGAACTGATTCTTTCTCAACCCAGTAGTGTAACTTGGAGTGGGTGAACAGGGTACCAGGCCCAGGCATTGACCAAGAAGGGGCACATTATGGTGGCCTCCCAAGGAGTCTTAGTCCCAGCAGCAGCAGCTTCATGCCACACAGTAGCAGCCAGGCAGTAGCAGTCCCATGCCATGGCACTAGCATCCAGAAGCAGACAAAGCCACACAGCAGCAGCAATAGGTATCTTTGAGTCCCCAGAGCAGGTAAGATTGAACACCCTTCCCCAGGGTTTTGCCCAAGGTGCAAAACTTTTTAGCTATACCTCTGTCACAACCTTTGTAATGTCAGCTACAATACAGCACAAATTGGTTCCTTTTTCCACTTAAATATGCTTGTGACTGCATCTCTTTTGAAAATGTTATTCCTGGACAATTTTGCTATGTAGAAATGATGTCCCTTGTCATACAGCAGCAATCCATCTCCAGAAGTACAGGAATGCATTGCTGTTTCTTTCCAAGTGGGAGCTGTGTTATGGTGGCATTGTGCACAACCCTATAATTAAAGATGGGTTTCAATTACAAAATCTTCTTCCAAAGTTTAGCCATTAAAAAACACCAAACTCAAACCAATCTGCCTTGTCTCAGGCAGGTACTGATATTAGTTTTCTAAAAATATAATTAAATCAATTAAAAGGGCACAAGTAAATCTGGGCATGGTTTCCTTTCTATTCTTGTCTCTCATTGTTTTAATAATACATTTGTAGAAGATCTAGTTGCAGGTAGCATTAAGGAACACATTCTGTTACCCAGCTCACAGACATTTGCACCTTACTACATGAGTACCTAGTAATTTTAATTGCAAATACTCACAGAGTTGGGTGGTAGTAAACTAGAGTAAGAATATTGGAACACAGCCCTACACAACTTTTGCTATGCTTGTTAATCCTGCTGTTCACAAGTACTATAAAAGTATAAACATCGACTCTTGTTTTTCAGTTCCTGGCACTAGTGAGAGACAGGAGGCTGAGAGAACATTAGTTTGGGATTTACTTGTTTCTGTCAGTTTATGTCACAACATTGCAGCTATTTTAACAAGGGGAATTACATTGTGGTGAATATGATAATTATTTAAAACAAATGGAAAAAAGACATAAAATCCTAGAGAATGTATATGTTTTATCCATTATATGGATAATCAGACCATTCTGTTACATTACAGAAGATAAAATCAGATAGTTTTACCTTATGGAATATCAATCTTTATGCACCAAAGTATAAAGCCAGGCCACGATGGTTACTGGTTAGCTAGAAAGGGCCTCTTGGTCAGGGTATTTTACAAGTGTCCTCTTGGCAGATTTTTGCACCCTCTCTTTTTGGTCATTGCCAGAGACACCATACAAGACTAGGTGTTCTATAGATGTGCTCCAGTATGATCATTTTCATATTTAATTCATGCGGTGATCAACATAAAAAAGCTTTAATAGACTGGTTTTCATACTAACACTCTTTCAATTCTGTACAACACAGTAATAGAAATTTTCTCTTATCCTGGCCACGTTTAAAACTTTGTTGCTTAATAATATTATGTGATAAGATCTCATACCTTTGTATTACTTAAGCCTCCTTTGCCTGCAACGGTTTGCTCTCAGTGTTCTTTTACTAATAGGATGTTTTTTTATCCAAACACAGGTGGTCATATTCATCTCCTTGCCCATCTGCTGTGTGCAGAGACAGAGATCCATTGCTTGGAGAATGGACAGAGATCAGCAAGGTCCTCAGGTAAAACAGTCAACTTCCAATTCTTCTTAAATAAAACAAAATTAATATTTATTGGCAGTTTGCAAAACAGAGTGAAAAACAGAACTAAAAGAGTCTACTAAGAATTGGAAAAGTAAGGATTGCTTCCAGTCAATCCTACACTTAACCTGCAATATAGCGATTGATTTTTACTAGATTCACTGCACAGTAGTGCAGTGGCAGTCATGTTTCCGTCTCCCCTATCAAAGCTATATATATGACATGACCCTGGAAGGGATGCATAACTAAATTAAACCTCACCCCAGTTAGGCTAGGGACAAAAGTTACACACAAACTGGTATAAGTGATGAGAAATTGTTTCAAATCTGTAATACAACAGAAGTCCAGTACATATAAACTGCTTTGAAAATGGCCAAAACTAGCTTAAGATAAACCTAGATGGATATAGTATCAGACTTAACTCATCTAGCTTAAATCAATTTATTGAACTGCTGGCCCAGATCCCCTCCGTATTCAAGTTAACGCACAGTCCCTCAGCATCCCAGGATGCTTTGCACTTCCTCCACCAATCCTCCCTCACAGGGTGGGCGGGCTAACCTGGCCCAAGCTATCGGCTCCAGTTCAACAGTGAGGCATTCTGCAGCATCCCCAGGTTCTCGCCTGGGCCATTCCAGGTATGTGGCTACATTTCTGGAATCAAAAGTGAATTTATATTCACTTGCTTATTGGTTCAGTCTACACAACTTACACTAACCTGTGAAGACTGAATCAATTTTGACTGTCTGTGCTTAGTCTTATAGTTCACCTGATTTTATGTGGTGTCATAAATTAAAATATATACTAGCATTTAATTAATATTTCTTTTTTTGAAAAGTCAAATACAGAAGTACAATTTCCTCCCAAACTAATGCTGGCCTCTACTTAATTATGCCTTCCTTTGTATCACAGTGCAATAAATTTAGTTCTTTTCATTAAAAACTTTCCACTTTCCACCCAGTCAAATAAAGATTCCTGCATAAATTTCAGTAATGAGACTTCTATATTGCTAAATATGTATTCAACCCACTTCAAAAAGACTTCATTTTCAAACAGATTAATTTGTTTCTTTCAGCTTCCTAGTGTGTGCGCGTGCGTGCGTGCGTGTGTGTGTGTGTGAAAGAGAGAGAGAGGAAGGGAGGGCAGGGGGAGAGGGGGGAACGGGGTTCAGTATAGTCCTAAAAGCTGTATGCTATTTATTTCTGGAAAAATTGCTAGAGATTTTAAGATGAGCAAGATATACGACTCCTCCTTAATTTTTGTTCACTGTTAACTGGCTTCCTAAGTACACCTGGTATGAAAACTCCTTTGCATTTTCTATGCCACATTAAATAGAAAAGGATTCTCTTTCCTCCTGATCAACTTATTTTTTTAAAAATTAAGAAACTCTTTACAACATATGACAGCTATTGTTCTCTCAATATACTCTTCTGTTCTAATGCTAATGACATTAAAATGTAAGTTCCTGAAAATAAATCATCTTGCTCTATTTATCTTTTTCAACATGATTTGAAAGCCAGAATCAAATGTACATGTTCACATGCAACACTGACATCCATATGATACATTTACATTCACCATCTGTTTTGGCTGTCTTGCACTTCTGACTGCATCTCTGGATTTTTTCTCCTTAATCCGACATCTCATTCCAAGAGCCAAAACCCAAGCAAAGTCAAATATTTTAAAATTACCCAAGCACAAAAACTCTTCTTCCTTAAATATGGGACTTGTGCCAAATATTATTTGGCTCAAGTCCTAGGTTGGGCAAAACTGACTCCTGAACCAGGAAAACGGCACGATTATATAGTTTGATATATTACACCTATGAAAGTCTAGAAAGGATTTAGATTCCTAGGCTGCCTGTACAATGTGCGGGAAGAGTTAAAGAGCTAATAAAAGGGGTGCACAAATCTGAGCCACTGAGTGGAGAGTTACTAAGGAGAGGGATATGCCTTAAAACTTCATCCTCAGAGAGCCTTAGGTTATGTCTGTACTTGATGTTACTGTGCCAGCAGCACAACTCATTTTTCTGGCCCACCACCACATTAATGTAGGTACACCACTTCCAGGTTAAGAGAGAGTACACGCAGGACAGTGCAGCGTGTTTCAGAATGACATTATCTGGTACAATAAGTGGGAGGTATAGCGGTGTCTGTATGCCAGGCTGCAGGGAGATGCCTATCTCTTCTTGGGAGTCATAGCTGTTAGTATCTTCCAAGTCAATCCTTTTCTCATAAAGCCTATGTCATTACCCCTCTATCCAATCAACACTATTCCAGGAGACCCTGGTTCAAAACCCTCTCCAGCCTGAGGGAATTTCAGCTTACAACATCCACATCCTAGGAGAGGAGAGTGATTTAATCACTAGGGTATAAAGCATATTGTGGCAGGGATTTTCTCAATCTCTCCTGTCCAATTTTACATGGAATAAGTATTCTTTTGAGGAAGGGGAGAGAATGACTCTCTAGTTTAGAGGGCAGGATGCTCAGGAGAAGGAAAACTTGAATCCTAGTTTCTGATTCAATAACTACTCAAAGTATTTGATATTAAATATTCATTAGAACAGCAACTACAAAGACCAAGAAAATACTCTCATCACAAAGCTAGATGGTATTTTCATACTGATTCTTGTACTACTCAGCTCCGCTAACCCTTTGCACTACTCTTCATGTCTTCATAGCTATGTTCTTCTGTATCTTCTGTTTCCTAAATCACAGCAACAGAAATCCTATCATAATGTAGAACCACACTACATTAAAAGATAAAAAGGAAACCCTTGCTTTTATTATTCAGTGCTCTATAATTCTCAAAATAGAGCAATGGGAGAGTGTTGCTATCAATACAGCCAGCAATGCACCCTCCATTTTTCATATATTGGCAAGATTATTCTTCATATGTCTTTAGCATGAAGAATTGAGAGGAAAAATTATGCCATTTGTTTTACTCCATGAACCTACCTGCAGGTATGCATTTTAAAATGTAACTAGCATTGTTCACTTCTCTCTTTTCCTCATGCCACTCTCCACTGAAACAAGTTGAGCAGTGATAGCGTGTTCTTTCTCTTGCTAAGAGGTTTCAATGTTTTTCAGCAGTGTAGTTACAGAGACTATGGTATGTTAAAAAGATCACCAGTTGCAGACTATATTTTTAGAACAACAGATGCTGATGCTTCTCTGAAGAAAGCAGAGATCAGTGCTGTGAAGGAAAGAGCACACTTTATGCTTCTTTCAGACTGCTACTCTTCTCTCAAGGAAACATCCCAACAGCTCAGTTTAAGGCATTTTAGTCCAAGTAGAGATTTTACCAAGGACAATACAATTTAATTCATTGGTAAAAAAAATGTCTGGAGCAATTTCTGGGAATCTGTTATTTGCATTACATATTGAATTTTAATGTACAGTGGATCTGTGACATATAATAGTTATAGTTATTTCCAAAAATCTAACCCTATGCTATAGGGAATTCCTAAAATACAGCTCCACTGGTATTCATTCTCATCATGGCATGTACTTGCTGCCAAATATATTTATGGGAATCGGATACAAGCTGAGTAGTGGTAGCAGCCCATCTCACAGCTGCTTTGGAAGCTGCATAAGTTTCAGTTAATTGTCTTTAAAATATAGTTTCTGGTCCTATTTGTAAGATTTGTACTTATGTCCAAACACAACCAATGCTGCACTTGATCCAAAGTCTGGTAAGACAATATGAGATCCAAAATGTCACTAAGTCTGGGGAGACAGAAATGACTTTTGACATGAGATGTGATTGCTGCTTATTGTCCAAAACATGTTTATGATCTCACTACTTTTATCTACTTTCTCTTCCACTCACTATTTTCTACACATTTTGCATCTTACAGTTTCCCAGGCTGTAAGTCATTAAGGGATGGACTGTTTTTTTGTTTTTTTACTATGTCTTCACAGCATCTAACAAAATGAGGCTCTGCTCCCTCACTAGGGCTACTAGGAAATAGACAGTCTTCAGCTATTAAACCCATCCTAATAAGAAATCAAAGGAATCAAGATGTGTATTCAAGTGAGAGGCTGAGCAAAAAAGTAACACTGTTGCCAGAAAAAGTAGCCATTTTACCATATGTGCTGCCAGTTATAATTTGGGGCACTAAGTAACTAACAGGAAAATTTCTTGAAGCAATAACTGAATCATTTAATTTAGATTTCAGATACAGGCTATTACATGTGCGCAGGTGTTTCAGTCCACGCCTGTCTCCATCATGAGGCATCTCTGTCACCCGTTATTCTGAAGGTTCAGCTTAAAAATATTTTGTGTTTTACATATGATGACTTGAGAACATGAGAATGCACATTTAATTACATGCAAAATGGGTTGATTTTAGCAGTTTTGCTTTAAAGTTAAATGTGTTTTTAATCATTAAGGAGGTTCAAAGCATTAAAACAGAACTGTGTGACATGAGTAATCTTCTGAAATGTGTTTGCTAGAGATGGTCCTGGAAGCAGAGAATCCGTAAACTAGTGGACACTGAGGTATAATGTGCACGATGCATTTGGTGTCTGGGAAAAGTGCCAGGTGCCCTGCTATCATCCTCCTTCAGCTGAGCCGTGTATCAGCAGCACTGACAAAGTTCACCTGTCCTCCATATGGAAATAGCAGAACATCTCAGCTATGTTCAGCAGCAGCTGGGGCATACCCCATCTGGACATATATGTAACAAAAATGACTGGACCTGGGAAAGAACAGGTTCTTTTCAATAGAAAGGTAAAAAAAAATCTTTGTCCCTTAAATTGGATGATTTTTTAAATTTGTAAACAATAAGAACATTAACAAACTGGAACTGCAAAGTATTGACATGAGTCTGATTATACTGAAAAATTAAGAATTGTGATGAGAAAACACAGGTGATTGAATATTACTACTCATATGCTATTGGGAGAATGGAACTGGAATGGAGGCAACCAAATGTCTTTTAAAAGTCTCTGAAGATTTTGAGAGCTCTTTAATGTTCAATGCTCTCTTTAATTACTAGAGTAAAAATCTGGTAAAACCAGATTATTCAGCCTTTGTTTTTAGTTGATTACCCCCTGTATTCCCAATTTAAGCCAGTGCTGCAGAAGACGGCTAGCCAATGAAAGGAATTCTATGGCTTGCCTATAGTAGTTATTTAGGTTACCTATCATTTTCCCATTGTTTTGGAGCCTTTTCTTGCTCCCCTACTTTGTTGAAAAGTTCAGTGATTTTATCACTGGTGTCATAATTTCAAGAAATCAGAATTTCTCTGACTGGATGTTTATGTGCAGCTATCTCTGGTTTTACCTTCTTATTGAGTCTCTTGCTCCCTTATCTGTGATGAAAGATGCTTTTGTGTCTAGTTCTGACCATTTAAAATGTTTTGTCAAAGAAATAATTTACTTTTGGTATCGCCTGTGTTTAGCATCTCTAGAAACCCATGCTCCCTGGGCATGTCTACCCAGCGCAAGGCAGTGCTGAGCAGAGACATACTGTGGTACCTCTGTACGCATGGGCTCTGGACCTGGGAGCAATATAGAGCATTACTGTAGCCCTGCAGACAGAGTGAAAAGCATTGTCTCTCACTAGAGCCTCCTACTTAGATTGAGGGCTGTATTAACACAGATACACTGTTTCTAGCTTCGGAGCCAGCACATGCAGAGTTCATATGGTGTGTGTCAGGACCGGGCTGCAATATAGGCCTCTCCTTATTTATCCTGGGCAGGCTTTCCAGCTGGTGTGAAATTACCAATTAGTAAACCACTTCATCAATTCAACAAGCTTCTATCACTTCTTTCAACAGCCACTTCAGCTTCTCTAGAGACATTCATGTGTTTTTTTCTGTTCACAATGTTTTGATTTGTTTTTACAACTTCGTTCTTTATTCTGTGCAGGTCTTTTTGCTGCTTATTTTTCTGAAAATGTGTCTGAGGAGATGATGTTTGCTTTAGCTTGTCTCTTTTCTTAACCCACTGCTACATTACATATATTTTGCAATTAACTAGTTAATTGTATAATAAGTTTAGAGCAACCACACATGCAAAGTAATTATCACACCACAAAAAAGACTATCCAGCTATAGGAAAAACCAACTAGTTACAAAGTATGTGCTTGAATACCTGTAGCAGACTATAGCTGGTTTCTATCCAGCTTTAATTTGAATGTGTTGGCAGGTCCTTTTTATACAGTTCCAGATCAAGCAGACATTTCCACTCCATTATCCTAAAGCACAAGCCTTAAATGCCCTACATGTGGAAGTGTTTGCAGGATCAGGCTAGTTCTTAGGGTCAGGATTAATCTTTTTTTTGCTGCAAAACACTATATAAATGTATGGATTTATATAATCATGTTAAAACCTTAGATAATGTAAAGTTCACATCTCTGGAAGAAAGACTATTAAGTCAGTATCTTGGTTCTAAGACAGAAGGAAAACAAAATTCTTAGGAGACTGAAAAGAGTTATTTGGAGAAAAATCTCTTTTCAGTAACCCACCTTTCTGGCACCAAAAAGGGTTTGACCTTGCTGTACTTATCTCCCACTAGGCGGTATGGGGATGGTAGTTTTATCTTGGTTTTACTTATGAAAAGAACTACTATGGTAAAAGGTTAAAATCTGTTTTCTCCCACTGGCTTGTGCACTTCAACAAACAAGGAAACAAACATTAAAAACTCTTTAGATCAAATGTACCACAAATACACTTGGAAAAGAACTGATTTTTTTAGTCTTGGGTGGCTGATGTGCTTACTGTTCTTCACCTTATTTCTTTTGCAGTAATTGATGTTTAAAGGGAGACAATCAATTATTTTGAGTCAGTATTTTTAGAACTGATCAAAACCTTTTTCATGCAAACTAAACTTTGCAAAATTTGAGTCTTTGTCCCAGACCAAAGGTCAAAACCTACCAATTTCAAATTCTTTGATCAAGTATACAAATATTAGTAGAATTCCTCATCTTACCTACAGTAGACATGCAGTTTGAGAGTTACAGATTAGGTTGCTATTATTTGGGCAGAGAATCCACAGATTTTACCTTTCTTACTTAGCCTAGCTATCTAGATATAATCTTAGCCTAGCTAACCTGAAATGATTTTGTATTCCTTGGGTGCATATACACATGATGCTGTCACCGTAGCAACATGCTACGGCGACACAGCGTCTGCAGGCACAGACCGTGACGCTGCAGCTACATCACAGTAGCAATGCACTCCCTTGGTATAATGTGTTGCTATGGTGACATAGTGGCTAAAAATAACTGGGCGCTGCTGGCACAGTGCAGTACAGGCTGTTACCGCGACATCATTTAGTACTTCCAAAAGGAAGTACTAAATGATGGCACAGTAACAATGGCGCCATAGGGGCACGTGTAGATGTGCCTCCTGACAAGCAAAACATTCTCATTCTCAGTACAAAGGTTAAAACTACTGGGGCTGTGTATAATCTTGCCTAAGTATAACAACATAATATGAGGTAACCGAATCAGGCTCTTTACATTGCATTTACTGAATAAAAGGGCTTCTTACTTCCTAATATAATAGTCCCAATTTCTACATCCATCTCAGACCTATCATATGTTAGATGGACTCAAATACTGAACTAAAAAAACTATTATATCTATAAAGCTCTTTTTATAAGACTGGACTTTTTACTAGATTTTATTAAAAGGATTCAGAGATGTTTGACAGAAACAGATTCATGCATTTATATTGCACTCTTTACTGTAAAGTATGCTTTCAACACCATCCTGACATAGCCACTGGGGAACTGTTGTCCCCAGAAAAGTTGTATTATTTAACATTTTAGTAAACCTACTTGATTCTCTACTTTCTTTTTAATACTCCTTGGCTACCTACTGACTACATCAGAAATATTTCTCCTTGAGCTCACTCAGTTGGTTACTGCAGCTATGTGAATAACTCATGTTTTTTTTCATTTGCAGTTGACCTGAAATTATTTTTTAAGCTTTTTGCAAACAGAATAAAAAAAACTTTGTTTTAGATCCAATTAAAATGTCCAATTAAAAGGAATTAACTTAAAAAGTCAAGATTTTTTTAAAAATAATATTGAGGTACACTTTAAAATGAAAATTTCAAATTACAGATTCAAAAGTTGTTGTTTTCAAAATATTGTATTGAAATCCTTTCAACTCCTTTTAAATGTTTTTCAGTTTTTAATCACCAAAGTAATTAAGCAAAATTGATGCTAATTCACAAATTGTTTCTGTTAACTCAAATCCTCATTTTCATGGGTAAAAAACAAATACAACAAAATAACAGCTGAAATGTTTTATCCAACTCTATTGGCAACCAGTGAATTGACAGAAATGAAAGAACCAGCACTGGATACAAAAGTAAATGTTAGGTATGAGACATACCTTCTTTAGGTAAAATAACCTGACAGAACCAAGTAGCAATAGTGGTAACCATTATGGGACAAATGCTTTCTGTGTCAGGATGCATCTTTCTGCCAAAAAGGCTGATCTCCCAAAGACTTGTGCCTGGCCGATATGCTGGGACAATACTGTAAGGCATTGTGTTTGATGAAAGGCCCAAATGCTATTGAAACACTCTGCAGGAAAGCATGCCAAAAGCCTGGATAATGAGTGTGGGACTTTCCCCAACAAAGCTTTTATGGAAGTAAAATCATTTCGCAAAACAGCCTCTCTGTTAATTCAGCCCTTTAGTGAATTAAGTGCCACAGTGAAGAACATTGCACGTGTTGCACTGAACCCTGAAACAGATGTAAAGTAGAGTAGTGCCTTGGAGTAGTGCTGTGCACATCTTAAGTTCTCCATTTGGGTTTACTAGTTGGCACACATTCAGCACTTCTGTATGACAGCTATATTACATCCAGTTGGGGGTTTAGTGTTTTTGGAGAGCTTATGCCACGCAGCACTATGACACCTGCTCTGTTTAGAAGTTGTGTAAACCTACCCTGTGTGGTAGCTAAGAACATCCAGCTCATTTAATTAGATTTATCCTCTCACTCAACAACATTCCTGCTGTGAGATAGTATTATATACTGTGTCCATCTCTACTAAGGCAGCCTGGTTTACTGTTTACCTGACAAAACAGCTATACTTATGCCATGGAAATAACTTCATCTTCTAGCAGTATAAATTGATGCATTATCAAGTACCACTTACATTCAAGGCAGCAGCTTTTCTGCAGCCTGCGAACGTCACTTAGCCAGGAAGATTATGGAGTGAAGTTCCATCCATCTAAAATGCATACTCTAACTGCGTAGTCCAGGGTTAGAGGCACACAAAATCTAGAGGTCTAAACTAGCTCTAGAGATTCTTGTTAGCAACAAGCAGCTTTGTTCTATATGTAGCAGCACTGAAATTATGTTTTAGTTCTCTCTGTTTTTTTATTTATATTTTCCCATATCCCTTTCCCTTGTGTTCCCTTTTAAAGAGATTTTCATTGTCTCCCTGAAAGACAAGTACAATATTTTAGAGCCATTTTTGGCATTCAAGCTACAGCAACTAGTGGTGCATGTGAAGAAACATGATCCTTATAGCCAGAGCCCCTTGAGCTAAAGTAAAAAGTTACAAGTGACTAAATTTCTTTGGGGGTTCAGAAGGAAGGGAATGTTGAAACTTGAACACCATCATTTTATGATGGGAAAAATCATAACTTCCATACACACACACAGGGTAGAACTTCAATGACCAATGAACAGGACAAACAGTACTATCCTACTGGCCTTGAGAAGTTTCAAACTGATTATTAAAACATGAGGAAAGGTCACTGTTGGACTTCTGGGAGACCACCTTAACCTAAAGTCCTAAAATTATTCAAAATGGGAAGACTCAATCCAAACTGACTGGAACTCAAGAAAGTCTGCAGCTCATTACTGCTTGCCAGCTTCAGTGTAGAAAGTTGGTTTATCATTGCTTAAGTGCCACTAACACAGTCACTCTATCATTGAGGACACCGACAGCTCCCCCATTAACTCATGGCACCTCACAGAAAATGCTGTGAGTTAGAGTGACCCCTCAACCCAACAGATACTCACTGTTGGTTCAGGGACTGAGAGAGATTGAGCTCCACTTTGGAGCTGATCCAGGAGGAGCTGCCTGCAGCCTCTCTCCTCTAGCCCCACCTCGCCCAGTGCTGTCTGCAGGATAGGAAGGGGGAAAGGGAAGGAGAGGGAGCTGTGGGCTTGGCAAAACCCAGCCCACAGCTCCTTCTGCCTCCCTCCTCCTCCTCCCTTTCTAAAGACAGCACTGGGGTGGGGCTGGGGTGCATCAGGCCTGCCCTGACTGCACACAGGGACAGACAGAAGTTAATGAAGGTACTCTACACTGGTGCACCTTCATCTGAACCCTCATTAACTGAGGGTTAATTTGTCACACGATCAAGAACTTTTAAAGCACTCTGCAATCATGTACTTCTGTTATGGCATAGCTGTAGAGTGCTTTCAGTTTGGCCCTGGGATTGGCATGAGACACACAGATGTAAGCCCATAGTGCCCCTGCACCCCGAGGCCCACCAGTGACCCCCAGCAACCACAGAGCACCCCACTGACCCCCAGCACTACGGGAGGTAAGTGGGGCCGTGGTGGGAGGGACACAGAGCAGCTGCAGGGTGGCTGAGTGGAGCCAAGTTTAAAAGGGCCTACCAATTGGAAAACAACCTCAGTTTGGCCCCAGGAATGGCATGAGATGCATGGCTGTAAGTCCATCAAGCCTCCCCACTCCAAGGCCCCCCCAGTGACCACAAAGCACCCCAGTGACTCCAAGCACTGCCAGAGGTAAGCGGGGCCCATGGTGGGAGGGACATAGCTCAGCAGTGGGATGGCTGAGTGGAGCCGAGGAGGGCCTTGCCCCACCCTGGCTCCTACTTCCCCCAGGGAGCCGTGTGAACAGGATCCACAAACAGGCATGTTTCTGGACCCAGTGCACAAGTTAGCGTGGGAGTTCATGCAGGAGGCCCTGCCAGCAATCCCCCTAGGGTAGGTGGTCCCAGCCACAGCTGGCCTACCAGTGGCACCATACAGATAGGCAAATGCCACAACCTGAATTCCCCTCAGGGTCTGTGCCCCCCCGCCCCCCCCCCAACTCCTCGGAGTACTTCACCTAGACAGAACACATGGTTCTGGGCTGCACACATGTGGAGCCTCTGACTCTTGGCTGCAGCAGCTGCCTGACATTTTTTCAGTCTCTGGGGTCCAAGAGCACGGCCACCTCCCCTTGTGAAGTCTGCTTCCTTTTGGGGTCTCTGGCATGCCAGCTGGAGGAGCTCCAGGCTGCAGTCCAGATTCCAGTCAGGGATGGTGAGCAGGATATAGACTCCTACTACCAGGCCCTTCTCCCCCTGCAGGCAGAGGGTAGACCAAGGTCTCCTTCCAGGCCAAGGGAGGATTCGGGAACCTCCCATGCTGTCCAGCCAAGGAGTTGGACTAAGATGGTCTAGGGCCCCAAGGCCCGCCACACCAAGGTCCCTGCCCCACTGGAGCTTTGCAGCAGATATGAACCTCTTGCAGCCCCAGCAAAGCCTGCTAAGTTGCCAGCTCCCACAGGCTCAACTGAAGCTACCACCCCCACTCTCCCTAAGACAAAATGCAAAGTGTTTGTCAAGGGAGACTCCATCCTGAAGGTACTGAGGGGGCAATCTGTCACCCCAACCCCTTAGTCCAGAAAGTCTGCTGCTTCCTGGGAGCCCAAATCCAAGACATTGTGGAGAAGATCCCTGAGCTCCTCCAGACCACTGACCACTATCCTATGCTCCTTATCCATGTGGGCACAAATGACATGGCTCAGAGTGCTCCCAGCTGGCGAACAGGATGCACAAACAGGCAGGAAACACTACAGGCATTTGGAAGTGGGGCTTAAGGGGTTGGGGGTGCAGGTGGTGTTTTCATTGATCCTCCCAGTTTCAGGCTACAGGCTGAGGAGGGAGAAGAGGATCAAGGTAGTGAACCAAAGATAGCAACGCTGGTGTCATCGGGAAGGCTTTGGCTTCCATGACCACAGTCTGCTCTTTGGTGAGAGAGACAGCGAGCTGCTGGGAAGGGATGGCCTCCTCCTCTCTCCGCTAGGAAGGAGGCTCTTCTCAGCCAGACTGGCTGACCTGCTCCACCAGGCTTTAAACTAAGTCTGCTGGGCGATGGAGGGGGACCATTGCCACTGCTGGCCCACTGAGCAACCCTTGCAAAGCCAGCAGGCCAAGGCACTTAAGGGATCCCATCCCTGCCCCAGCCCTGGAGCAAGCTGTAGGCAAGGCAAGGGCCCCCATAGGTACACAAATGCCAGAAGCTTGGAGAACAAACAGGAGGAACTTGTCCTCATACTTAACACAAATAATTATGATGTCACAGAGATAACGGAGACCTGGTGGGACTCCACCCATGACTGGGCCACAGGTATAGATGGTTATACACATGTACAAGACGGATCAAGTGGACAAAAGGGGCGGGGGTGTAACTCTTTATGTCAAGGAAAGCTATGTGTCCCTGCATTGGCACCCAGGGTAGATGACTGGAGACCCTCTGGGTAAAAATCGATGGGGAACATGGGACAGGTGACAGTGGTGGGGTTTGCCAGGGAATTGGCTGAGGCCACACCCTCCCGGTGCATGGTTATTACGGGAGACTTCAACTACCCAGACATCTCATGGGAAGAGCACTTGGCCAAATCTGAGTAGTCGCAAAGCTTTCTCTCATGTGTGGATGAGCTCTATCTGATGCAAAAAGTCTATGGGCCAACAAGAGGTAAAGTGCTGCTCAACCTGGTTCTGGCAATGGGGGACGACCTAATCAGTGACCTAATGATTGAAGGGAAGCTGGGTGACAGTGACCACGAGCTGATCACCTTCACCATCCGCCGTAAAACTGGCAAGTCAGTCAGCAATACAGAAGTCCTTGACTTCAGGACAGCTCATTTGACAAGCTCAGAAGGCTTGTCAGTGAGGCTCTAAAGGGCAAAGGGGAGGAGAGTTCAGGAAACATGGCTGCTCCTCAAGGTGTTTAACACCGAAAAATGCGAGGTTCTCCACCTTGGAAGGAAAAACCTGTAGCATGTCTATAGGCTCAGCAGTGCTATGCTGGCTAGCACTACAGGCGAAAGGGACTCTGGGGTCATGATTGACTACCAGATGAACATAAGCCTTCAATGTGATGCTGCAGCTAGTAAAGTGAGGAAAATGCTGTCTTGCATCCATAGATGTTTCTCAAGCAAATCCCAGGACATCATTCTCCCCTTGTACTCGGCCTTGGTGAGGCCACAGCTGGAGTACTGCGTCTAGTTT
Organism: Crocodylus siamensis; assembly: GCF_052110815.1. Classification (NCBI taxonomy): domain Eukaryota; kingdom Metazoa; phylum Chordata; order Crocodylia; family Crocodylidae; genus Crocodylus; species Crocodylus siamensis. Next base: position 211,740,279 of record NC_143397.1, read on the forward strand.
TCCACATCCACAATCCACATCCACAATTCAAAACGGATGTGGAGAAGCTTGAGAGACTGCAAAAGAGAGCCACACGCATGATCAAGGGTTGGGAAAACAGACCTTATGATGAGAGTCTGAGAGCCATGGGACTCAAAAGCCTGGAAAAGCACTGGCTCAGGGGTGATCTGGTGGCCACCTACAAGTTTATCAGGGGTGCTCACCAGGATCTGGGGGAATGTCTGTTCACCAGAGCACCCTGAGGGGTGACAAGGTCAAATGGTCACAAACTCTTCCATGACCATTTCAGGCTGGACATAAGGAACAACTTCTTTACTGTCTGAGCCCCCAAGATTTGGAAGACTACTACTGGAGGTGGTTCAAGCACCTACTTTGAACACCTTCAAGAGACATTTGGATGTTTATCCTGCAGGCATCCTATGATCCCTGCTAACTTCCTGCCCCTGTGGCAGGGGGCTGGACTGAATGATCTTCCGAGGTCCCTTCCAGCCCTAATGTCTATGAAATCTATGAAATGGGCCAATATGTTAGCAGTCAGAGAATCTCTCAAAAAGTTCATAGTTCCTTGAGCAAATAATCATATAAGAAAAAAAATATGCTCAGAAATTCTGGTTACCCTATGCATGTTTTGTTTTATGCATGATTAATTGTAGCAGTAGTACTTAGAAATTTTACATAGAACCTTCTGTGGCAGGGAACCCTAACCCTGTCATGAGGAAGAAGGTGCACCCCTATAAGACCAAAACCGTCTGGGCATGGAAGGCTGGTCAGGAAGGGTTTAATTGCTAAACTGGGATGGCTGGTCAGCTGACCGGAAGAGGCAGGACTATAAAAACCCTGGGTGGAACAGCAGTAGGGAAGTAAGCAGCTGAAGGGGAAGCAGTCCCCCTGAGAGCTCCAGGAGGAAGCTTGGGCAGCAGTCCTTGGCAGGAAGGGGGAGCCTACAGAAGCCCCTGCAAGATGACCACTGCATCCACAACCAGGATGGTAGCCAGTGGTGCAGAGCCAAGACTCGAAGAGAGTTCATGTACGCTGACCTGCTGCGTTGATTAAGCATGTACAGTTATTATTTTTTTTTTATGATTCTTGAATAACACTGGTGGTTTGGGAGAGGCTATTAGGGGATGGAGGAGGCTTCATTTTCAGGACCACCTACAAAGTGCCAGTGCCAGTGAGGATGCAGTTTTGGGGGCACAGACCCCAGTGCCAGTGAGTGCGCAGTCTTTTGGGGTGGATGCCGGTGCCAGTGACGGTGCAGTTTTTTGGGGACATGAACCCCGGTATTTGAGGGACTATTTTGAAAAGGCCAGGGAGGTCTGGTGTACTGGAGTGTGGTTGTAGTTCATCTTTTTTTGTTTGGACTGACCAAGTCGGGTTCGGGTTGCACTTGGGTCATGAGCCCACGGCCTGCTGGTTGTGGGTCTGGCTCCTGTGCCTCTGGGCCAGAGTGCCATGCTTCGTAAAGGAGCAGGAAAGGCTAGAGCCTCAGAGTCCAACCCTGTTTAGTGGGCTTGGATGGGGAGGCCTAGCGAGAGGAAACAGGGGGCAAGCCATAAGAGGCGAGACCCCAACATACCCAGAATAATAGGCAATCACTCGCTCAAAAAACCCCCCAAAAATTCCGTCGAGATGTGGCAGGTGGGATTAGGGCAGGACTGAAGAATTACAAAACACGCCCCAAGGGCGCCCCATGTGTGGTGCAGATAATCAAAAAGATGGCGCCAGGGAAGGCGACCTGTCCCACCTTCCCTACAAGATTCTAAAAAAAACCCATGAATAAGCAGATTCTCATGATGCTCTGGTGTACAATGTATTATTACTAATCTCTCCCTTTTGGTACCTGTGCCTCATTTTAAACATAGATAAGGAAACAGAAGCATTCAGATATGCAGCGATTCCTTTAAGATCACATTAAGAAATCTGCAGCAGAGTGGAAAAATAGAACCTACATAGATGTATCAGATGAATAAGAGTGACTCATTGATATGTCTAGTAAAAATAACTGAAGAAAGATTTGTTCTGCAATGTCAGATCAGATATGTAAAACTGACAAGAATGTGGGAAATTGCTGTCTATGGCTAAATACAGACAGTCAAAAAGCCCAAGGCTGAACTGATTCAATCTTTGCAGGTTAGCCTAACTGCACAGATTGAACAGATAAGCAAGTGAACAGACGTTCAGTGTTAATTCTGGAAATACAACCACTTGCCTGCAGTGGCCCAGGCCAGAAGCTGGTGGGTATTAGAACATGCCTCCATTTGGTTGGACTGGACAGCTTGGGCCAAGACTAGCCTGCCCACCCTACAAGGGGGGGTTTGTAGGGAAGGTGCAAAGCATCCTGGGATGCTGGAGGACTGTGAGTGAACTTGAATCTGAAGGGGATCTGGAACTATAAGTTCTATAAGCCAATTTAACCTAAATCAGTTATGTCTAATACTACATCCATACAGGTTTATCTCTAAACTAATTTCAAAATGGCCCAAATTGGTTTATGTGCACTGAACACCTGTTGTGTTACTGATTAGAAACTGGTTCAAATCTCTTATACCAGTTTATGTGTAATTTGTCCCTAACCCAAGTGTCTTCACTATATTTTTTCAGTTCTTAGTACTTCTTAGATATGAGGGAACAATTTATAGGAAAATGCCAATGCAAAATTCACTGTGCAACAACTATGAAAATTTGCGGACAAGAATAAATTAGGAATATAATTGACACTAGCTAAATTTTTTTAATATTAAAAAAAATCAGTTTTACCTCATTATAAATAATAATTTACAGTCTTCAAGAAATACAATTATATGCTGAAAAAGTAATAAAAGAGAAGGAAACTTGAATTGAAAACATGCTGTGCTCTAGACTGTTTTTTTCCTTTTTTTTTAATTATACCTCAAAAAGGCAAGTTTTTATTTAGCTTTAAATCTCACCTTTCCTCTCTTTTCCAATAGAAGGTACCCTGTGTTTCCTGAACTGATGTACATATATGGATTATAACAGAAAGATCAAGCATATAATTCTCAAAATAGGCTGCAAGTACTCGAAATTCTGATATGCAAATGAGTATTAATAAAAATCACCAGTCAAGACCTTCATATTACATGCTACAATTTTTTTTTTGATACTTTATATATTTTTGTCATATCCCATAGTCAATTGCTTGCATCTTCATTTGTACTCACAGCACTTAACTGAGGGGAAAAAAACCAAGATGCTTAATGGAAAAAATGTTCCATAATTAAATACTTTGGTCAAGATATTCGGCTTTATTTAGAAATTAGAAAATTTATTACAAGTTATTTATGCATCATATTTTCCTCCTTCCCCCCCCCTTATTGTTTGGGGCAGAAACCATGTGTTCATGGTCAAATAAATAAAAAACCATTGCAAATTTCAATACAGTATAAATAATAACTAATTATAATAAAATTATATCTATGCCCCTTTGTCCCCCTCTAATCTCAAAGCCCATTGTAGCCTACAAAGCCCTATCAACATAAATTAGACTCAAAGATGTTGCTCCAATAGGTGTGGATCACTAGGGCAGGCCCAGTCCTGACTTGTATGCTAGCTGCAGGAAGAGGCAAGGGTGCAGAAACATCCATGGCAGCTCAGCACCAACCACGGATCTCTCAGGGTGGACAGTGTTAGGCTACAGCCAACAAAAAAGAGTTTTAAAAGCAGTACTGGCTCAAAAGACTGGCACAAGTTGCTCATAGCATGCTGGAGAATATCATCTTTGTTTTAACAGTACGATGTCTTTCAGCAGGATTTTTTTTCTCTGATCTCATATGCCATATGCTAAGCAAGTGTCAGTCTATTTTAGTAATCCTTTTCTGTAAGATTGCATCTGTAAACATCCACACAGTATAAGCATAAAGCCATGTTAGAGCTTGGGTTAACCTAACTGCTGTTTAAGACCACTTCCTATCTCTGAACAAAATACTTCATCCAGAAGAAAGTGTCAGCCACCTTCAACACTGTCAGCCATGTTTCTCTCCTGAAATCACGTATTCCTTTAGCTTCCATTACTCTCCTGTACTGGTTCCCTTTCTAGCTTACTAATGTCTCCTTCAGAGGGTCTTCCTCATCCCACCTCCAATTTTCTGTGATGATTTCACAAGGGTCTGTTGTTTGTCATCATCTTCTTTCTCTGTCTTCCCAGTGGTACTTCCTTTATTCCCTCTAAAACTTTCTGAGATACCGGTAAAAACTTGATAACAGTTAGGATGCTCAACAGTAAAGACCACTGCTTATTATGCAGACCAAAATCATCTCACTGTTCCTTTGTAGTTTCTCATGTCTTTATCCATCTATTATCTCATGCTTGCTTTGTAAGCACTTTGGGGCAGGGGCCATCTATGTTATGCTTGTACAACATCTAACACAATGGCTAGGGACAGACATTCAAAAAGCCTGAGCCTGAATTGATTCAGTCTGTGCAGGTTAGTCTAACCTGGCTAGGCTAAATCAATTTTGTAATGAGACACACATCCCAGAAATGCAGGCATATGTCTGCAGTAGCTAAGGGTAGAAGCTGTGGGGAGCTAGAGCAGGCCTCCCTTTCCTCTCACAGAGCTGAGCTGAGGTGAGGGGGCATGCCCACACAGGACACGGTGATTAGGGAGGGGTTCCCCGCTCCTGAACAGCCCAGGAGGGAATGTTTATCACCTCTGACTCAATGTGTATCACTCCATTAAAAAACCAGACGGACATTACCAGCTATCTGTTGATTCTGCCTTTGTCCCATGTGCCTCAGCTCAGAAGCAGCTAGTATGTGGTCTGCTAGCTAATACTGAAAGGTGTCTGTGAGAGATGGGGGAATGCCTGCTTAGCAGCAGGGGGGTGGAGGGGAGCAGAAGCCAAGCTGATGCCTGCTGACACTGCTGAAGCTAGCGCCAAGGAGAACATGGGAGGGGTCAGCCTTGCTATGGAGCAGAGATCCCATCCAGCCCAGAGAGCATGCCGGGATGCTGGGGGAGTCTTATTTAATTTAAAGCAGCATAAACTGGTTTGAACTAAGTCAGTTAAGTCTGATACTACATTCAACCACATTTATCTCAAACTGGTTTCAGCCGTTCTCATACTGGTTCATGTGCACTGAACATCTGTTCTGTTACAGGTTTAAACCAGTTTCTGATCATTTAAACCAGTTTGTATGTAATACCTGTCCCTAGCAAATGAGATCCTGGTCCTGGATAGCAGAGCCTTGCTGCTAGCTGTTACAAACAGTATACTAGTCCGTACAGCCTGCTGTTGAAAGAGTTCTGCTAACAGAGGTAAGAGGCCCATTTAGATTTAGTCCACCCTCTTATTACAGAAGACTTTGGGTATCACTCTTGAACTACTTGCACTTGTAGATTGAGTTTGCCTTCTTATCACAAGGCGTTCCAGATTTCAGCTGTGACACAATTCCAGCACTTGTATTACTACAGGAAGTTGAGGAGGTCAGGAGGGCAACATAGTGCTGAGGAGAGAAAAATCTGTGGACTCTGCATGAACTCTAGCTCTGCCCGAAATATTTCACATAACTTGCATGTTCCTATAATGAAGTTTGTATACAAACTGTAAGGATCTGGGAGAAATAAATTATCATCTTGTTTCTGAAAATTATGCTACGCAGTATACATTGAATTTTACTTAAAGTCACATTTATTTTCAGTTTATTCTGATTATCTCTTCTAAATAAACTATGGACGTGTCAGGGGAAAATACATTGTGTTCAGCGGTATTCAGTATATTTTCCAGAGAGAAATTCATGTTCTACTTTGTATGCTACTTATTAATGTACAAGAAGTGCTCTTACAGAGCCTTTACATTTTAATATCTATTATCTATGGACATGATAGTCCTTTCTTTGAAATCAAGGGCAGTATGGCCAATAACATGTACTGAACAAGGTCATGCCCCTGTGACACTCCAGTACAGCTAAGCAAGGTTCCCTCTAAAGTGCATGCATGCATGGCTGTGCACAACTGAAAGTGTGGCCATGCACAGCCTTTTCAAGGCCATGCACCAGGAGAGGCTGGGGTGGGAGCCTGGCCCGGGCTCCACCAGCCCCAGGGAAGTGCTCCGCTCCCCTACATCAGGGCCAGGGAGTGGAGCACTTCCCCAGAGCGGGTGGAGGGAAGGCAGGGATGGAGGCTGTTGCGGGCTCCAGGAAAGTGCTCCAATCCCTGGCTCTGATGTAGGGGAGCAGAGCACTTCTCTGGAGCCAGGGAGTCCGCACCAGGCCCTGGCTCCAGCAACTGGCCCCCAGCCCCAGCCCTTGGCCTCCAGCTCCTGGCTCCAGCCCCCTGCTCCCAGCCTCAGCCTCTGGCCCCCGGCCCATTGTCCCAGCCCCTGGCTCCCGGCTTCTGGCTCCAGCCCCTGACCCCAGCCTCTGGTCCCCAGGATCCAGCCCCAGCCCCCTTTGGTAAGTATCCCATGCTGGACCAAGGTGGCACGCTCATGGACCAAGGCGCCATGCTCACGGACCGCTGCTTCTTAGAGGGAACATTGCAACTAAGCATTGATTACATCAGATGATGAACAAATACATACAGTTTCCAGTATGAAACTTGATATAGATATGATAAATGAGGAAGGAAAAAGTCCTTGCAAGAAAGTGGCAGGAAGATCTTGTTTTAATACCCTTCTCCCCACCTTTTATATTCAAATCACTCACTTCATTTTATACTCTGCTCTATGCTGTCCTTTCACAGCATCTGAAATTAACTTGAGCTCACAGAAGCTTATGCACAATACCATATTTATGCAATTCCAAGACTAGGTCCCCCTGCATTTAACATGAGGGAAAAAAGTCCCTTATCTTGGAACTGAGTATAAAGGTTCCAAGGAGGGATTGTGGGGGGGGGAAGGGGAGCCACTGTGGCTCTGGCCCCAACCCTGGGGCCAGGCAAGAGGAGCAGCTTCTGCCTGCCCCCTGTCACCTCTGCACCTCCTGCCTCTGCAGCCTCAGACCATCACCACCATTGGCAATGCATAGGGGGTCCACACGGGTGTGAGGTAAAAAAAAACTCTCTCTCGGTTCGTTTTCTTTGGAGGCTCATTGAATAACAAATCCTTAGGCACACATTGTTGGTGAGACAAAAGGTATATATTTGCAAATAGGGTCAGAGGGAGAAGACAAAAGATCAAAACCCTCTGCCCCCGAGCACAATCATTAGCAGGCTTTTATCCCCTCTCTTCTGGCACGTGTACAGAAACAGGAACTCTTACAACTCATTTCCGGTTCATACAAACATGCATGAGAATACGTCAGATCATGCATCCCATGTGTATTATAATTAACTACTTAAGTATGCGGGGCGGATAGGCTTAATATGTATTAGGTTATTGCGCGTGCTTAGAAGGGACCCAAGGTTACTCAAGGTTCAACCTGAAGGCTAAAATGGCAATTACTCTTATCTTAGCCTAAGAACTGTGGGAGCCATGAAAGAAAGTGTGATTTAGTGTAACAAAGAGATAGTAAATTTGCAGAACAAAGAGAGAATGATACCTTAGTACAAAGAGCTCTTGGAGTTTTTCCTTCAGTTTCCAACCCCCCCCTTCCCTCTCTCATTAAGGAGACAAGGAGGGCTGGCAGCCGTGCTTATTCAGAGGACAACACTATTGATGGGAGCTAACAGCTATTGATAATGCATTTTTAATAATATTTCTAACAATATTCCCCCCTCAAGATGCTTTCTGATCTTTACTTCATTTGGGCATATCAAGATAATTACGAGGAATTTTTCTGAGGACCATGACTTTTGCTACAGTCTGTGCTTTTAGAGGGACTGCTGCGACCTGCATTCCTTCTACTGTGGTGGTTATCAATCTAGTAAGACAAGGAATGAGACAAGGGATAAAAATCAAACCAGTTAGAGCACACAAAAGTACAAACCCTACTTTTTTCCACCAGGGTCCTCCAAATAATTGAAACCACCAGTCCTTATTCCATGTGGTTTCCCACGTTTGTATTGGTACATGGGCTATTTTTCTAATCTCTTTGGCAATCTCTTCCCGTTATCATCTATTTGGAGGCAACAATTAGAAAGGTTGAACTTTCCACAGACTCCGCCATCCTCTGCGAGTAAATAGTCTAAAGCCATTCGATTTTGGTATATGGCTTCCCTCATCTGAGAACTTTGTCGAGCCAGCAACTCGAGAGCAGTGGCGGTCTGGTTAGTAATTACTTCCAAGACTGCCTGCAACCGGATGATTCTATTCAGCATATATATTGGTGTCCGGTAGCCCCAACTCCCATCATTAGCCCATGTAGCTGGTCCATAATACTCAATAATCCTCTGAGGAGGCCACTCATCCTCCTTCCACTTTTGGGAGCCACCCTGTGTCAAACTTACATCAATACTTCTCTTGGCCCTGTTCCAATCATCATACAAAGAGACTCCCAGCTTATTTCCAACCTCAGATGGTAACAAAAAGAAAGATGGTACAATTACTCCAATATAGCAGGTTCCTGTCCACCCTCGTGGTAGGACCGTATAGGCACGCTTTCCACAAATCCAATAATGTCCTTTTAGGGCCCTGTGTTCCCCTCCCAAGGCTAGGGGGTCACGGCTGTGGAAAAGAAGGGGATAGTATTTGGTGCCCTTATGCCCTAAAGGGCCAGTGTGATAGTTACTCAGTTTAAACTGACATTTCCATACGCCATCTTTATCCCTATACTCGCACTTGGTTATTTCATTTGTGTCATTTAAGGCACTCCAATATGCATTAAACCTTGCCACTGTGCCATTCAGGTGTGTCCATTGCCACTTATAAATGTAGGTAAATCGTTCGCCTCGGGTCTTTTCATATGCCTGACATCTGGTAGGGTCAGGATCGAAAGGTAATATTCTTGTCCTTTTGAGATTTTGCATCTGTGTGGAGATTGGGAGCCTAATGGCAGCAGAATTCCATTGATCAGCATACTTGCTGCATACTCGGGCCCATTTTAATGTCCATGTACACTGACTATGTCCTAAACTCCTTCCTGTACCATTACTGCTAATACAGTACTCTCCCAATGCCACTTGGGAAAGATCCCAGCTGTGGTTCTCATCCCATTCTTGACCAGTACTCTTAACATCTGCTTTGTCACTGACTAACCATTTTGGGGCCAAAGGAAAAGCCCTCCAAGGCCACTGTTCTCTGGCCTCTCAGAGCCCCCCACAGGCCCAGCAGTTGATAAGATTAAAAGTACTTGCAATCCTCTCCATCATATCAACATACAAATTTGTCCCTGGGGGAGTAATTTGGGAAAGCGGGGGCATAGGCCAGTGGCTAAGGCTATGCAATCCTGCTTCTTTCATTATGCAGATAACAACAAGGCACATTAAAATTCCCACCATATTTTCCCTTTTACTTTCTGGACTAATTTTCTGAACTTTGATTAAGCCGTCTCAGGCTTGGAGATCACCAGTAGGTTCACAGCTCCACTTGCTGGCTTCTTGTTCCGAAGACGACTCAGCTTCCGGAGTGAGTTCGTCTTGGGAGTTGTTGTCCTCTGACACTTGTGGATGTCGTTTCACACGGGTATGGTGTATCCAACGGTCATGGCCAGCGATCTTTACAGCGGTGTGGGTTGTTAGAAGTACCTGGAAAGGGCCACTCCACCTCTCAGTCAGAGGTTCCTTTTTCCACCACTGCATCAAGACCCAGTCTCCCGGGGAGAAGTCATGTACCGGTACGTCTAAAGGCAGGCGCTGAAAGGAGGCTGCATACCTGTGAAGAGAAGACAAGACAGACTGCAAAGCAATAACGTACATATGAAGCTCACTATTACCCAATTCAAAAGTTACATTCTCTCGCATCCCAGGAGGTAAGACTCGAGGGGGTTTGCCAAACATAATTTCATATGGGGTCAATTTAAGGCCCCGTCGGGGAGTGTTCCGAATGCAAGTAAGGGCGAGCGGCAATGCTTGAGGCCACTTAAGACGTGTTTCAATACAGATTTTGGTGAGCAAAGTCTTTAAAGTCCTATTCATGCGTTCCACTTGTCCTGAACTCTGTGGTCTCCATGGTGTGTGTAATTTCCAAGTAACCTTGAGAGTTTGCGCGACTTCTTGAACCACCTTTCCCACGAAGTGTTGTCCTTGATCCGACTCAATGGACTCAGGCAGGGAATACCGTGGAATGATCACCTGCAACAAATACTTCACTACTGTAGCCGCAGTGGCAGTCCTGGTGGGCCAAGCCTCGACCCAACCAGAGAGCTGGTCTACCATGACAAGTAAAAACCCGTGATGTCCGGACCGTGGGAGCTCGGCAAAATCAATCTGCCATGCCTGTCCAGGGTACGCTGCCCAGCGTCTACCTCCCATTGGCACAGGGGGTTTCCTTCGGGGGTTTACTTTCTGGCATGTGATGCACTTGGTAGCAATGCGCTGAGCTTCTACATATAGCCCTGGGGCTACTGCTTGGCGGATCACTAGATCACCCATGGCCAAACCTCCCATATGGGTTCTTGCATGGAGCTGTTGCAGCACCTCCCGAAGCAATGGCCTGGGTATCATGACTTTCCCTCCTGGTACTATCCACCACCCCTGGGAGTTCTTTTCTGCACAAGCTCTTTGTGCAAATTTATCTTCTTCAGGGGAATACTGTGGGACTAAATCTTGGATGTCTGGCCATATGGCATGGGACATGGCCTGCTTGGATACCTCCTCCGCTTCTCCCCCAATAAATGCAGCTTCCTTTGCTGCTGAATCAGCCTTTGCATTTCCAAGCTTATGCTTTTCCTCAGCAGCCTTCCCATGGGCCCGCACATGAATGACTGCTACCTCTTTAGGCTGGTGGAGTGCCTCTAGTAGCTTGATAATCTGGGGGCCATTAGCAATTTTATTCCCAGAGGCCGTAATGAAACCCCTTTCTTTCCACAATAGTCCGTGTGCATGGACTGTAGAAAAAGCATAGCGAGAGTCAGTGTATATATTAACCCGCTGGTCTGTCCCCAGCTGTAATGCTCGGGTGAGCGCAGTGAGTTCTGCGGCCTGTGCCGACCATGAGCTCGGCAATGACTCCCTCCATACTACCTTATCCAAGGTTACCACTGCACATCCTGTTCGTCTTTTTCCATCGATGACAGAGCTGGAGCCGTCTACGAAGTATTCAACATCTGGGTCCTCAATTGGGTCCTCAGCAAGATCAGGTCGCACCTGTGTGGTTTGATTTAGGACCTCAAGGCAGTCATGCGTCGGTTTCCCTGGCTCCGGCAGCAAGGTTGCAGGGTTTAAGGCTGTAGTATGTTTGAAAGTAAGTCCTGGATTAGAGAGCAAAAATATCTCATACCGTGATTGTCTGGAGGGGTTAAGAAATTTCCCTCCCTCAGTCCCTAGGATCTGGGGAACTCCATGAGGAGTGAGTATTTCCATATCCGCACCCATGACTATCTTCTGGGCTTCTTCAACAACCACTGCTGTGGCTGCCACAGCCCGAAGACAGGCTGGCCACCCGAGTGCCACTGGATCTAGAACCTTTGAGTAATATCCCACGGGTCTCCAGGTCGGGCCCGATGGCTGTGTCAGCACCCCTGATGCAACCCCTCGATTCTCATGAACATACAGTCGATATGGCTTTTTACTGTTTGGGATGGCCAGGGCAGGGGGCTGGGTTAATGCTGCTTTAAGCAGATCAAAGGCATGCTGCATTTCTTTATTCCATTTCCATTTAGTGAGACTCTCCTTAGTCAGTGAGTCATATAGTGGTCTAGCCTTCCCACCATAATCTGGTATCCATAGTCGACAGAACCCAGTTAGCCCTAGGAATGCTCGTAGCTCCTTGGGTGACTTAGGTGGGGTTAGACCTTGGATTGCCTGTATGCGATCTGCACTTAGGGCTCTGACTCCTTTTGAGAGCTTATATCCCAAAAATGTGACTTCAGGCTGACATATCTGGGCTTTCTCTCTAGAAACTTTATATCCTTTTTCCCCCAGAGTGTTTAGGAGTGACCTGGTGGCTTCCTCACAGAGCTGCAAGTTTGGGCTTGCAACTAGCAGGTCATCCACATACTGGAGGAGAGTCACTGCGGGGTGTGATCCCTTCCACTCCTCCAAGTCCTTCTGAAGGGCAAGTCCGAAAATATGAGGGGCTGCTACGAATCCTTGTGGGAGAACTGTCCACATGAGTTGGGCTTTATGGAAGGTGTCTGGATCCTCCCATTCAAAAGCAAACAATTTTTGACTGTCTCGGTGAAGGGGAATAGAGAAGAAAGCATCTTTCAAATCTAGCACTGAAAATATTTCAGCTTCCCCCAGTACTTGTGTCAAAATCGTGTGAGGGTTCGGGACTACAGGATGGTCTGAAAGGACCTTCTTATTTACTGTCCGTAAGTCTTGGACCAGTCTGTATGAGACCCCATCTGCCTTCGGCACTCCAAGGATGGGGGTGTTATAGGGTAAAGACCCTTCCACTAGCCATCCGTACCTCTTGTATTTCTCTATTAACGGCTTGAGTCCAGCTCTGGCCACTCGGCTGAGTGGGTACTGCTTTACCCGAATGGTCCCCTCCCCATCCTTGAGTACGATCCTTACCGGGGAGACGAACTTAGCTCGCGCAGGGGTTCCATCAGCCCATACTGAGGGGTCTACTCCAGTCATGTGATCTTCTGGACTTACTGCAGGGCGTCGGTCCTCCAGGAGAGCCATCTGATAGTTCGAGCTCTGCTTGACAGGTAGCTGGACCACCATCTGATCGTCTCTGAAAAAGATCTCAGCTTGCAATTTTGTGAGTAAGTCCCGCCCAAGGAGTGCAACCGGGCAACTTGGAGAATACACAAAGGAGTGCTCAAGCAAATGATCCCCCACTTTGGTGAGGAGTGGTTTACAAACAGGGAGTCGGGATTGTGTTCCCTCAATCCCTTCTACAAGTACATGCTGTTCACTAGTTTCTGCACAGGGGGGTTTTTCTGGAATCATTGAAAATGTAGCCCCAGTATCCACCAAGGCTTCAAAGTTTTTGCCACCAACCCTAATGGTTACCATGGGATCTTCTCGGGCTCCAACCCGAAGGGTAGTGGTCTTAGATCCCTGTCCCCTTCATTCTGAATCCTCACCCTTGTCTTCTGCCCGCATGAGGTGACCTCTCGGTTCCCTCTCTCTCTTCTCCTTCAACTTCGGGCATTCCCTTTTCCAGTGTCCTTTCTCTTTGCAATAAGCACAAACGTCTGCTCCCACTCTTTCTCCTTTCCCCTTCTGCATCCCAGCCTTTTCAGAGTTCCCTCCAGTTATAGCAGCTGCTAGTGCTGCCATCTGTCGCTGAGCCTTTTTATCCTCCTTGCGCTCCTGCACTTCAGGGGCATGCATCATTCATACTCACCATCTCGCTCCTTACCCCATCTCTTACCATGCCACTTCTGCCCCATTTCTGCTACCATTTCTCTTCCTTTCCATCTCCCCCTAAGTATTTCCCTCCCAATCCCCCTTTCCCCTCCCGTTCTTACCCTTGCTCCAGCACTGGCAGGCTCTGTCCGTGATGCAGCCTGGGGCATGAAGTATGCCCCTACCCCAGCCCTGTAGCAGAGGAGCCAGCTCTTGGCCACTGCTACATGACTAGGCTGGGACTGTGCTCCATGGCTGGCGTTATCATACAGCCAGGTTTTCCTGGACATGTCCCCTTTTTGGGTCCTCTGATCTCCATCCAGGCAGTTTTTGGAAATCTGAACAAAAATCTGCTGGTGGGAGCAGGGGTAGGATGATTGGAGGCAGGGGCCAGGGGTTAGCGAGGAATTAGTTAGGGTACTTCTGGAGAGGCTGGACGTGTTCAAGTCCGCTGGTCCGGACGATCTTCACCCTAGGGTTCTACAGGAATTGGCCGAGGTCATTGCGGGACCCCTGGCACGGCTCTATGAGCACTCGTGGTGCTCTGGCGAGGTGCCGGAGGACTGGAAGAGGGCCAATGTGGTCCCTATCTTCAAAAAGGGAAAAAAAGAGGACCCGGGAAATTACAGGCCAGTTAGTCTTACCTCAATCCCGGGTAAGCTCTTTGAAAAAATTATCCTGGCACACATCCAGGAGGGCCTTGCGGGGGAATGCATGCTCAGGGGCAACCAACATGGGTTCATCAGTGGCAGGTCTTGTCAGACCAACCTGGTGGCCTTTTACGATCAGGTCACCAAATCATTAGACGCAGGGGTTGCTGTGGATGTAGTCTTTTTGGACTTCCGGAAGGCTTTCAACACTGTCTCTCACCCTGTCCTCATCAAAAAGCTGGGAGACTGTGGTGTCGATGCCCACACGGTCAAATGGGTCGCCAACTGGTTGGAGGGCCGCACCCAGAGGGTGGTAGTGGATGGGTTTTTCTCGACCTGGAAGGATGTGGGCAGTGGGGTTCCGCAGGGCTCGGTTCTCGGGCCTGCACTGTTCAACATCTTCATCAGTGACTTGGATGAGGGGGTAGAAAGCACCCTGTTCAAGTTTGCTGATGACACTAAGATGTGGGGGGATGTGGGTGCACTAGAAGGGTGCAATAGGCTACAAGCTGACCTTGACAGGTTGCAACGGTGGGCGGATGAGAATAGGATGGGGTTTAACACTGATAAGTGCAAGGTGTTGCACATGGGGAGGAAGAACCGGCACCACACTTACAGGTTGGGGAACTCCCCTCTTGCCAGCACGGAGACGGAAAAGGATCTTGGAGTCGTCATTGACTCCACGATGAACATGGGCCGGCAGTGTGGGGAGGCAGTCAAGAAGGCCAACCGTACCCTGTCATGTATCCACAGATGCATCTCGAGCAGGTCCAGGGAGGTGATCCTCCCCTTCTATGTGGCACTGGTCAGGCCGCAGCTGGAGTACTGCGTCCAGTTCTGGGCGCCACACTTCAAGAGGGACGTGGACGATATGGAAAGAGTTCAGAGGAGGGCCACTCGTATGATCGGGGTCAGCAGGGCAGGCCTTATGAGGAGAGGCTACGGGACCTGAACCTGTTTAGCCTCCACAAGAGAAGGTTAAGGGGGGACCTTGTGGCCTGCTACAAACTGGTCAGGGGGGATCAGCAGGTATTGGGGGAGTCCCTGTTCCCCCGTGCGCTGCCAGGTGTGACCAGGAATAACGGTCACAAGCTGGCGGAGGGTAAGTTTAGATTAGATATTAGGAGGCGCTACTTCACAGTCAGGGCGGCTAGGGCCTGGAACCAGCTTCCAGGGGAAGTGGTGCAGGCTCCTAGCCTGGGGATTTTTAAAAGGAAGTTAGATGAGCACCTTGCCGGGGTCATCTGACCCCGGTGCTCTTTCCTGCCAAGGCAGGGGGTCGGACTAGATGATCTACCTAGGTCCCTTCCGACTCTAGCTACTATGAAACTATGAAACTATGAAACTACGTGTGTCTGCATGCACACACACACACATATGTGGCTGGCATGCAGCCAGACATGATGGTAAGAGCAGCCTCAGTAGCTGGATGCAGGTAAGTCTATGGGGAAGTGGGAATTGAAGGGCCAGGGCTCAGGGACTGTCCAGATTGTGTGTGGGTGTCAGGGTGTGTGGGGGGGGGCAGGTGTGGAGGGAACAGGTGTGTGGGGGAAGCTATCTGGGTGATGGGGGCTATGGCAGGCACCTGTTCCTCCAGCAGGGGAAGGGGGGGCACTTTTGAGGGCAGTAGGGAGCTCTGTGGCCAAGCCAGTGGCCCATGCTTGCAGGGGTGGGGCAGCCAGGAGACGCTTGCAAGAGGTGTGGCCAAGTTGCTCTGCGTGGCATGAGAGCCCCAGCCCAGGGTGTATGGGGTGCCACAGGCATCCCTTCCTCCTTCCTCCAGCCAGTGCTGGGGCCAGATTCACTCTGCCACTGCCCACACAAATAGGAGTTGCCACACTCCAACCTGGTTGGGATAGGGACAGCTGGGGGCTCATCTGGCAGTGCTGGCAGGAGCAGGAGTCTGTGGGTTGGGAGTGAGGAGCACCAGGGGAGTGGGAGGCTGTGAGCCGGCAGTGAGCGGCACCAGGGGAGTGGGAGGCTGTGGGCCAGGAGTGAGGGGCACCAGCAGGAATGGGGGGCTGTGGCTCGGGAGTAAGGGGCACCAGCATAGCCCAAAAGGGTGAAGGACTCTGGGTTGGGAGTGAGATGGGCACCAGGGGAGTGGGAGGCTGTGAGCCGGCAGTGAGCGGCACCAGGGGAGTGGGAGGCTGTGGGCCAGGAGTGAGGGGCACCAGCAGGAATGGGGGGCTGTGGCTCGGGAGTAAGGGGCACCAGCATAGCCCAAAAGGGTGAAGGACTCTGGGTTGGGAGTGAGAAACACTGGCAGGGCTGATGGACTGCAGGTTGGGAGTGAGGTGTCTCCCCAAAAGGTGTCCTCTTTTTTGGAACTGGAAATATGGTAACACTGTATGACCTAAGCTGTAGTTGGAATGAAGGCTGCTAGAACCAGATCAAGACTGATGGGTGGGCAGGGAGGGGAGGGCCAGGTGTGAGGAGAGGCTGGGGGGGAAAGGGAGGCAAGGGCCTGAGGCTGCAGGGTAGGAAGGCACAAAAGGGAAGTTAGCAGGGGAGAGAGGGACAGGAGGCAGGGGGCAAGCTGCCTGCCTCCACACTGCCTGTCCCCCATTGCCTCCCTCACTTCCTGCCTCCCTAACACTGCTTTCTGCCCTGCAGTAGTGGTGGTGGTGGCAGGAGGGGGAATTTAAGATAATCCTCTAATAATTAGATTCCATACTTGGAAGAGTATAACAAATTTATATTTTTTTCATGTATATAAATCTAATTATTAGTAGGGGTGCAGCAATAGAGATTTTGGGGTCCAATACCAATAGCTGATTTTTAAGGAGGCATATAGGCCAATACCAATCCTATTTCTGATACATCTGTGTACAGCTGGTAAGTCTATTGTGGTGGAAGGGGAGGGAGGAGCGCAGATCGAGGCCCCTGCAGTGAGAGAGGGAATGGGGCTGGGGTAGTGGCCAGGGCCGGGGTGGGGCAGGGATTGGATGGAGCCACAGCTCATCTTGGGACAGTGGAGTAGGGGGCAGCTCCCAGTGCTGTGTGCACGCCAGCAGGGCATGGGAGAGGTGTGTGTCCCCAAAGCTTAGCAGGGTGGGGCAGGAAAGGCTGCAGCTGTGGGCTGGGGCTGGGACAGTGCTGGGTTCTTCTCAAATCGGGGCTGGGCCTGGCTGCACCCGGGGCAGGTGGCAGTAGTGGCACTGGAAGAGGGGCTATGGGGAGGGGGCTGCAGCCACCCCAAATTCTGCTGTAGCATTCCCATAAGTCCCCCTCCCAGTGCTGCCACTGCCCTCCCCAAGCACAGCGCAGCCCAGCCCAGCCCAGCCCCACCTCCCATGTACCAGGAAGAGCCCAGCACAGCTTTAGCCCCAGCCCGCCACTGCAGTCCCCCCATCCCGCTGCACAGATCCACGGTCATATGCCTCCCCTCTGCCCCCTTACCCTTCCAGGGTGTACGCAGTGGAAGGAGCAGCACCCCCCGGGTGAGTCACGGCTCCGTCCTGTGCCCTGCGCCGTCCTGGCTGAGCAGCCCCTGCCTCACCCCTGCCCTCACCACAGAGGGCATTGATCTGCCCCCCACACCCCTTCCCCCACAACAGACTTACCAGCTGCACATAGCTCTCCACGCTGCCAGGCTGCGCTCCTCACTGCCTACGTGCTGTGCTGTGCTGTGGATGTGAGCATTCACAGGCATTTAATCTGCCAAATTATTGCCCACATCAGGCCGACTTCCGATACAATCAATTTTCTTTATATGTGTTGATCTGATATCAAACCAATGCATCAGTTTACCTCTAATTATTAGGGGGTTGTCTTAAATTCAGGGCTGTCTTGAATTCAGGTAAATAAAATATTTATTTGTCTATAGGGTGGATATCTATTTTGTTGTTTTCTTGACTTCAGACTAACTACCTCTTCTCGTGAAGGACCTTCTCAGAAGCTTATTTAAAGAGAAACTAAGCAACATCCAATTTGGTACACGTAGTTAGCAAGACACCATTTCATAGCATATAGAGAAAGGGTGTAAAAATTAGCTCAGGCTTCCATTGCTTTTGATTCAACCTTTTCTTCTAACGTTTCTAACAAACGATGCCAGTAAGTTCAGAATATGTTAGTAAAAGTGCTTTTGAGTCTTGTCTCAGAAGAACCATGCTCTTTTAAAAGTACTTTATAAAATAAGAAAGCAGTGTCACTACATTTTGAACTGGTAAAAAAATACTAAGGAAGTAAACTAATCATCCCTTTTGCTTGCTTGAATGCTACATATTTGTAACAGTGCTAACAAAACTACAAGGACAATGTTACACATAATGAATGTATGTGATCAACAGAAGTCAATGCGATAAATGATTCCACAACACACACCAAATAAAATAATAATACTATAGAAATACTTGAAAAAAGCTGCCTGGATCTGCAAAAAGCCTTTTAAATTTCTTATCTTATATTTAAACTATTTATTTCTGGCCTACAGTACAGACACATATACTGATCTTTAGATGTCTTAAAAGCAGGCGCAGCTGGTGAACCCAGACTGGTGGGACGATGGAGTGTCCCACAGGAGCAGCGGGGGGTCTGCAGCCTTCCCGCTACTGGCCAGAGTGCTCTGCTGGCTGCAGCATCCCCCCCTGCTCCACCGCCCCACCAGTCCAAGTTCACCAGCCATGCCTGCTTAACTACCAATTGTATCAATAGTGTGAACTTAATTTGAAACTTTATTTACGATCACTGATATGAGGAAGTGGAATAATAAAATCATAGAAAATGAAGGTTGGGAGGGACCTTAAGAGGTCATCTAGTCCAACCCCCTGCTCAGAGCAGGACTAGCCCCAAATAGCTCTCCCAGCCAAAGCTTTGTCTAGCCAGCTTTTGAAAACCTCCAAGGACAGATATTCTACCACCTCTCTGGGTAACCTGTTCCAGTGTTTTACTACCCTCCTAGTGAGAATGTACAAGAATGCTAATGGGAAATTAAAAAAAAAAAAATCAAACTTATTTCAATAACTAGAATAATGCCTAGCATTTTTATAATACTTATTTATGAGAGGAGCTCAACACATTTAAAAAGCAAATTCAAGGTAGATTCAATCTTGATTCCAATTAGGTTAATGGTTAAACTCCATTGATTTCAAGAAACACAAAACTGAGTGCAATTAAATTAGTAGGTTATACTTAAATGGGGAAACTGAGGCCCAGATAGGTTATGGGACTGCCTGAGAAATTCAGTTCAGAATCATGAAGAGTTTCCAGAAGTTGTGATGGTATCATCACCAGGCCATATGTCTTCCTTTGGGGGTATTAAGCTAAGCTGCATTTGTAACCCCAAACCAACAAAACTATAATATACCCTTCATGTAGATACACATACTTTCTTTCTCTGTGTGATAGAATGAATGCTTTTGTGCACTTTTTTACTGTTATAAGAACAAAATGCTTTCAAGCCTTCTATATATGGACACTATAATGTCTATTTATCTATACTTATATAGCTTTATACTTCTATTTCCATCTATGAAACCCCTGTGAAACTATAGTTTAGTGCATTCCTAATGTGACGCTGACAGTCAGCATTGCCTGGTACCTGCATATTATCAGTGCTCTTACCCAATTCTGTTTAACCAAGTGATTGTTTGCCTTTTAGTTAATAGCAGACTATATCTAATCAGACTTCACATTCACTGGATCTGAGGGCCAGAATGTCATGAATGTAGCAAATAAAGCCTAATTTTGCTCCTCTAAACCAACTCTCTCTTCTTAAACCCGCATCCTGAATTGCTTATCTCAGCCTAACTTTGCTAAAAACATGATGTGAGCACCTGACAGTGTCACCAACTGGCAAAGATGAACAATTATTGTTTGGGAAATTTCTCATGGCATGAGTAGACAACCCTGCTTTAAAAGAAAGAAATTATCTAAGAATTTAGGTTATAAATCTATAAAGTAAGTGCTTCTGTCAGATTAATGTTTTAAGTGCTTTCTAATAAACTGTAAATTGCATTCAGTAAGATGTATGCATGGAATTTGACCATCTACTTCTAAGTTTTAGATATATGTCAGAGGTCACACGTTTTTGTTAAGTGTTAAACAAAAGCATGGGGAATGACCCATCAAAATTTAAGTACTTCTTAGATACAAATATTCCAGGTTAGCTTGATTTCAGTAAAACTGTCTGAATGACCTCAGTGTCTGTCAGAACTGAGGCTCCAGTCAGACACAAATTGCACTCACATGACTTGCCATTACAGTTTTTGTTTTAACAAGCCCTGGAATCAGCTGAGTGGCAAACCTAATTGTTAGCTTAAGTCTCCTCTCCAGAAATAAATGTTTTAAATTTTTACCACAGCTACAGTATAGTTTTGTCTATGTTTACACAATTTAGACTTGAATAACTACTGCTGGAACAAGCAATTATTTCTGCAGCAGACTATCTGGAGACTAGCCCGTCCAGAACATGGACCTCTGCATGTGTTTTTTGTCTCTCAGTGCTTTTATGTTGTTCAGTGAACTGTGAACATTAAATAAGCTCGACTTTGATATAATTACGCCATATCAGATTTTGATCAGAAGAGGTACAAAACCAGGATCCCATTACTGTTCCAATAACTGTGTTAATGAATTATAAGCAGTATAAGGTGATATAGTGCTCCCTACTATTTTCTTTTTCCTGTCCTATGAAAACCTGCTTTGCCATCTTCCCGTTTTCGCTGTTTTGCTGTTCTGCTCTTTGACCCAAAAATCTTCCAGAAGGGTTTTGTACTCCAGAATGTTGTTTGCTCTTATGTCCACTCCTATCTCACAATATCCAGCAAAAAATGGTACTTTCTTATACAACTGCACTTACTACAACTCTCTAGCAACCACCTGAGCAGGTAGTTCCTGAAACCTACTTTGGAAGTTGATAGGGCAGTAAACTACTAAAAATACTTATGCTACTAAACCTGAGACAATGTGGTACTGGATACATGCAAAGCTAGAACAAATGTCCTTAAATACTCTAGGGGAGAAATCCTGTAGTGTTTGTTTTAAATGTGAAAATAAGAGGACAGGGCTACTAGAGAATTTAGGTCATTTCCAGGTACTAAACATAACCTTGAGCCAACCTCCTAAAGTATTTCACTAGGAGCATGGTTTGGGTCTGGGCCCAGCTGTGGAGTCATTCAAAAGTAATAAGGTCAGATGTCTCAGAGAACTCTGGCTGGGCAAGACTGGAAATGTTTCAGTGTTGTAAATTTGTTCTCCTGGTCCACCTTCACATTTTGGATCCAATCCTGCCTGAATAGGTATTAGGCCTAGTACTCCCTTCCCCAAATTGAATGAACCAGAGCAGAGACTAGATAACTTGTTCCAACAATAGTACATACGACAGTATGTTTGCAGGCAGCTAGGATACACTAAACCAGCGTTTCTCAACCCATGGATTGCAACCCAAAAGTGGGTCACAAAAATATCTAAATGGGTCATGAACAAACTTTAAAAATGGATTCTCCTTAAAAGGAGAAAAACACAGGAAACTGCGGCTTTTCCTTTGTGGGCTAGTAGAGTTCCAGCCTGCCAGGGGCTGCTTGGGGCTGCCCTCGCCCCCACCCCACCCCACACATAGTGGAGCTGAACCTGGGGTGGGGAGGGTAGCGGGTCAGGTATAAGGGGCAGTCCTGGAGGTATACAGGTTGGGACTGGCCACTGATATTTACAGCTGGGTCCTGGTACAAAAAAAGGTTGAGAACCACTTCACTAAACACAATGGGACAGCTTTGTGCATCTGCACCACTGTTCAGTGATGCCTCAGTCACCCACCACCCTCAGGTAAACTAATTCACTATGCCTTTCTTGGGATGAGATTAGAAATTACCATTAAACATTGACTCTTAAAATGTGAAGAATCACACATCAATGCTCCTTAATAAGTGTTTAGGCCCTCTAGGCATCTTAAAATTATGCCTTTTGAAGTAAGGATGATCTTTGAGCTGTGCTCAGGGTTCGAATTATGGAGGGGACTTGGTAGGGAGGGGCTGAGCCCCCCATAAGAGATGACAGCTGCCCCAGCAGTGAGCAGAAACTCCTGTTCATGGGAGAGCAAAGGACCAATTCACAGTCTTCCAGCATCCCAGGAGGCTTCACTCCCAGGCTGACTAGTTATCCTCCTGGACTCCAGATCTCTTGATCCTGAGACAGCCTGGTTAATTGCACAATTAGCTTGAGACCAGCTACAGGTGCAAAGTACTATCATGCCATAAAAAGCTCCAAGCACCTGAAGCCAGACCTCAAAAACATGTACCAACTTTATTACTGGTTGCTACTGCACTTTAATCTGCACACGTAGCAGGGTCTCCCCTGTGGCTGGGAGGCCCATCAGCTGGCGGGGCTCCCAGCCCAGGGGTGCACCATGCCCAGCTGGAACTGGGAGTCCCATTACTGACAGGACTCTCAGTCCCAGCAGCTGCTAACTCTGGGTCCTGGAGCTGTATGAAACACCCCCACAGCTGGGAGCTTGCTTCTTGCCTGGGATCAGCCTCCCCCTGTACTAGCAATAAGGCGTGATGCGATCTAATGCATGATTCCACAATCATATGCCCTGCCATGTATGTGTGGCATGGCAGGAGATGCATTTGTGTGGACTGCATTAGATTGCACCATGCCTTAACTGTGTGGGTAGAGGGGCCCTTAGAGCTAGGAAGTGGGGCAGATGCAAAGCAGACTTGTCAGGTCCTAGTCATGCCCCTGTTCACCAGCCCTCTGATGGCAGCTCAGAGCTGTGCAGGTAAACAGAGGCTATTAAACCTGAACATGCCACTGCTCCTGGCATATACTAACTTTAACTACTACCTAAAATTCATTAAAGTTTGCAGGTGTTAACTGTAATGTGTAAGCACACCCAAAGGCTCCAAAAGAGCAAAGAAACTCTTTAAAATGACTTGTAATATGCCCCCCTAGATTCAGCAAATCAGAGATGAGCACTTTCAACCTTAATTCATAAAGAAATTTCAGTCCTGAGCCTAATTTTAGCAGTTTGTAGCTGCTGAATAGGGTGTGAAGCAGATTACAGAATCATAGAAAATTAGGGTTGGAAGGGCCCTCAGGAGGTCATCTAGTCCACTCTCTGCTCAAAGCAGGACCATCCCCAACCAGATCATCTCAGACAAGGCTTTGTCTAAACGGGTCTTAAAAACCTCCAAGGGTGGAGATTCCATCACCTTTCTGGGTAACCTGTTCCAGTGTTTTACTACCCTCCTAGTGAGAAAGTTCTTCCTAATATCTAACCTAAACTTTCTTTGCTGCAGGTTGAGACCATGGCTTCTTGTTCTGTCATCTTCCACCACTGAGAACAGTTTAGCTACATCCTCTTTGGGACCCCTCTTTAGGTAGTTGAAGTTAATTGAAGTTATTAAATCCCCTTCAGTCTTCTCTTCTCTTGACTAAATAAGCCCAGTTTTCTCAACCACCCGTCATAAAGCATGTGCCCCAACCCCTGAACCATTTCTGTTGCCCTCTCTTCTAGACTCTCTCCAATTTGTACACATCCTTTCTGTAGGGGGAAGCTGAAAACGGCATGGTACTCTAGATGTGCCTTCACCAGTGCTGAATAGAGGGGAATAATCACTAGTAACACTCCTAACAATGCAACCCAGTATGCCATTAGCCTTCCTGGCAATGACTCACTGTTGGCTCATATTCAGCTTATTGTCCACTGTAACCCCCAGGTCCCTTTCTGAAGAGCTACTGCCCAGCCAGTCAGACCCCACCCTAGACCGATGCATGGGATTGTTCCATCCTAAGTGCAGGATTTTGCACTTGTCTGTCCTTATTGAATCTCATGAGATTACTTGTGGTCCAATCCTCCAATCTGTCTAGGTCTCTCTGAATCCTAACCCTACCCTCCAGCCTATTTACTACTCTCCCCAGCTTGTGTCATCTACAAACTCACTGAGGATGCACTCTGCCATCTTCCAGGTCATTTATAAAGATACTGAACAAAACTTACCCCAGGACCGACCCCTGGGGCACTCCACTTGATACCAGCTGCCAGCTAGACATTGAGCCATTGACTACTACCCTCTGACCTTAATGATCCAGCTAGTTTTCTATCCACCTTACAGTTTGTTCATCCAACGAGGACTTCCTTAGCTTGCCTGCAAGAATGGTGTGGGAGACCATATCAAAACCCTTGCTAAAATCAAGGTACACCACATCCACTGCTCTCCCCACATCCACAGAGCCAGTCATCTCATCATAGAACACAATCAGGTTGGTCAGGCATGATTGAATCCATGCTGACTGTTCCTAATCACCTCTTTCTCCTCCAAGTGCTTACAAATGGATTCCTTGAGGATCTGCTCCATTATTTTTCCAGGGACTGAGGTGAGGCTGACTGGTCTGTAGTTCCCTAGATCCTCCTTTTTCCCCCTTCGTAAATGTGGGCACTATATTGGCCCAAACTAAGAATTGCCCTTTTCCAATCATCTGGGACATCTCCCGATCACTATGAGTTTTCAAAGATGATGGCCAATGGCCCTAGAATTGGCCAACTCCCTCAGGTGCATCCCATCCAGCCCCACAGACTTGTACACATCCAGCTTTTCTAAACAGTCCCTAACTTGTTCTTTCACCACAGTTGGCTGCTCACATTCTCCCCAAACTGTTCTGCCAGCTGCCGTAGTCTGGGAGCTGACCTTGCCTGTGAAGACTGAGGTGAAAAAGGCATTGAGCACTTCAGCTTTTTCTGCATCCTCTGTCACTAAGTTGCCTCCCCCATTCAGTAAGGGACCCATACTTTCCCTGATCCTCCTTTTGTTACTAACATACTTGTAGAAACCCTTCAGGTCCCTTGCTAACTGCAACTCCAGTTGTGCTTTGGCTTTCCAGATTTCATCCGTGCATGCCTAAGCAATACTCTTAACTTCTTCCCAATTTGTTCATCCAAGTTTCCACTTTTTTGAAGCTTCCTATTTGTGATTTATTTTACCGAAGAATTCCCTGATAAGCCAAGCTGGCCTTCTGCCATACTTGCTAGTGTTCCTGCACATTTGGGATGGTTTATTCCTGCACTCTCAGTAAAGCTTCTTTAAAGTACAGTCAGCTCTCCTGGACTCTTGTCCCCTTAGGCAGGCAGTTTGCTTTCACTGGGAAGGATAAGGGGAATTTGGAGGGGAGAACAGGGGCATATGCAAAAATATTTAGAAATGCTGGAGGTGTTTTTAAAAGAAATGGAGAATACTTTTTCTTTATAAATGGCCATGTCCTCACTGTCCAACAGCTGCAGGCTCAACCAGATGTGGAGTTATTAACACAGTGAGCTGCTGATTAACCCTGTTCCTCCTTGCTATGGCTACCATTCTTTGCATAAACTTGAGTTTACCTTGGATATATTTGCTAAATAAAAACCATCTCAAATGCAAATTGTTATCCTTAGAGAGAAGGATCTAACAATTCTACTTTACACTGTGGGGAGGGTGGAAGACAAGAATGAAGAGTCACTTCTAATAGGGGCCTAGGATAAAAGACTGCTAAGCCACTTACAGAATTTCAGCTAACAGAAGAATAACTATCACAGCAACACTGCTTTCAGTGCAGGTCACCTTCCAATTTTTCCATCTTTTGGCTCAACAGTGCAGCTCTCACTCCAATTGAATTGACTATCACTCCAGCTTAGAAGTAATTAACATTAACAAAGTAATTACTTACATGAAAAACACAAAAGATAATGCTCAAAAAAGCCTACTTTTGGGCTGCTAATTATGGTAACTAACTGACACGGCTTTCATTAATGGTGGCTCTAACATCCACTTAAGATTTTAAGAAAACATTAAACTGAACAAATGCTGTTTTATGGTTTTGCATTCCATTAATTACCAGCCCACCCAGAACACAGCCTGAAGGCCATTTGGAGCAGTCAATGCTTTTTTATTCAATATTATTTTGGGGATACTTGCTTCTCATTGGTTCTCCCATGGGCATTACTAGAAAGGGGTGTACTTTGTTCCCATATTGCGTAGTTTGCCTTGTGGGAAAGTAAGCAGCGCTTCTCATCAGTTCAGGGTTCTATCATATGCTTTCCAGGTGTTCTGATATAACCAAACCTGGGTGGGGTCTGACTGTAACAGAATATTTAGTCCATTTCTAAACTTCAATTGCACACTTTCTTCCAGTGTTTGCATTATGAGGACCTCTCTGTAGGTTAAGGACTGTCCTTGTGACGGCAGGATTTATCCAGTTTGCACGCTGGTTCTAAACAAGTCTGTGCTGGTCACTGCTATTATGTGCCCTATCAGAAAGCTATTAAATGATCCCATCCCTGTAGCTACACAATGCCTAAAGCAAAACTTTATCAAATGGTAGTGAACTGTGTAGATTAATTCTAGTACCAAAACACAGAATAGAAAATGACCTACATTATTTTCAGTAATGCCCCATTAAATTAATTGCCTGGGGGATTGCATTACTATGTGAGAGTCATTCCAACTCAATTTAAGTCAGTCCAATCAATATATGCACAATTCCATACTGAATGATACAGCCTTAGCCTAGTGCTTGAAATCTTTGCTGAAATTACTGCACTCTCCTCCCCGGGTTCATCTACATAAGATGTTTACTGTGGAGTCATCTAATTACTTAGCTTCTCAGTAAACATCCTGGTGTTTACACCTGCAGCCCTATTAGGCTGCAGGAAACTAATAAATGCTGCAGCAGGATAGTACTTGTAAATACAAGTACTATCCTGCTGCAGAGTTTGTTACTCCACAGCACTGCACGTGTAGATGCTGATGCAGCTGGCTAGGGCACAATAGTGTTTCAGTGTGGTAGCATCTGCCAGCTAGCCTTGCACTGGAGCAGCCTTGTGTCCCAGCCAGCCCCTCTGCAATACATTGGCCTATGTCGGAGCAGCACTGAGCTGGTAGGCTGACTCCCCCAAGCTCCGTAACAGCTGGGGCTGTTCAAACCCAGCTCAACATGCTGCAGTCCTGGGGACTTGTTCAAATGGCGCATCCAGAAGCAATAAACTCCTGTATATTGCACCAGAGTGTATTGCTCTGCATTAATTGCACATGTAGATGCACCCTGTGTCCTAAAAAAAAAAAATTTCATTTAGCAGACTGTAAACTACTGACAATCTTGAATGATTAAAACCAGATCTTTACAGGTACTGTGCTTCCTTTGTGTATCAGGGCAAACCTGTTTGCACCCTTTACCTCAGACTGTACATATTTTGAACATTATCTTGTTATTTGACATCACAGTACATTTATGTAATGGAGAAATACGGCTGAGCAAAAAAGCTATTGCTTCTAATGCACAGCCAAAAGTGTAATCCCACCGATATTTTTCATTAAATACATAAAATGTATAGAAGGAACTACAGTTTTTCACTGCCTACATTTTGGAAACACTGAAAAAGAACCCCTTTCCATCTGCTTGCACATACATACCCACACAATGTTAAATCAAAATAGACTCTTGTTTAAAAATAACATTGGAAGTGTAGTGTAAAGTTTGTCAGAAAATAACACCTAATAATGACACTAGTAATTTACATAGTTAGCCTGTCTGCAAAGGGATGCGTTTAGAATTAGAAATTTTCCAACAAAACATATTTTTATCAGATTAAAATGCCAGTTTCCTGAGCCCAAAATGCTTTGTTTGAAACATTTTGGGTTCAACAAGCTTTCTCCAGATAGAAAGCGGAGCTTTGACAGAACCCTTTTAGATTCATGGCATGCTTCCTCAAGGCTAGAGATCCCAGAATTTCCGAGTCCCCTTCCCTCACCGACTGTGTGGGGGTCTATCCCCATTAGCAACTCAGCAAAACAAGAATGTCCATTTCACAGAGTGGCTGCAGGTTCCAGGGGAGTTCCCTGTTACAGAATATTTTTTTTTTGGTTTTGTTTCTGTTTGGTTGACCAGAACCAAGTTTTCAGGGGGAGAGGGGGAGGAAGAGGGAAGAACCCCATAACATGGTATGAATTGAACACCCTGCTTTTTAGCCAATCCTAGATGTAATATATGTTTGACATATACATGAATTAACACATATATAGTGCAATAGACACTGATATTTCAGAACACTTAACATGTATTAATTATGATCTACGCAGTCCTATGAAGTAAATAAGCATTATCTTTATTTTACAAATGGGGAAACTGAGGCACAAAGCAGAAATGTAACCTGACCTAGGTCTTACAGTAAGTCTGTCAAAGCCATGAATTGAACCTTATTTCTGGATTTGCAGCTGAATAAAGATTTTTTCCTGTGTCTCAGCAAAAGCTGCTGGTCACAAGGCAGGATGATATATTAGAAGTAACTAATTTTGTAAATGCTTAAGCAAGCAGTTTTCTAACAATGGGATAGTGTGTAGAATACATGGTGTAAGAAGAACAAGATGCAGCTCACCAGCTATCATCAGGAGATAAAGCAGAAACAAAACCTTGGACATGAAGAAGGAGTCACCAAGAAACCAGAAAGAAGTAGCAAGTGACCGAGAGAAGCCAGGTTCATGGCCTTATGCATATGCTTTTAGCAGAGAGGCATGTAAATGAAGGAAATGCATAGGCAATTCCATGCTAATGAAGTAAATAGTAAACAGAGGAGGGGCTTGAGATGGGAGAAGAAATGGGTGGAACAGGAGGAACCAAGGTGGAATGAATTGTAATGAGCATGAACCAAGGTGTATAAATGTGAAAAGAACTAATGTTCAGTGCAGGTCCCCAGTTTGTCAGGTTTTTTTGGGACCTTTGCCTGAAGCCGCCTCCATTCTGAATAAAGATGTTGCAAGCAATGTGTGCAAGTAGCGTTTGCTTCCTGCTTGTTCTGGCTAATGAGTAACAGAATCCATGAGTGATTGGACCGTTGTCTCCCTAGTTGTTGGGCGCCACATGGAGTTGGGCCCTAACACTATGAAAGACATTTTAAGTACACAAAAGATAGAGAAGTTCTCCCACAACTGACCAGAAAGAATAATACAACATGTGAGTATAAAAAGACATAGGATAAGTCCCCAGATAGACATGGGCAAGTACAGAAACAGCAAAAGCATAGTAGCGTGAGGAGGGCTTGCACATGTGGTGACACCTGGACTAGAGTAATCTGGATGTTCAGACCCAGGTGTCCATCACCCGCCTGCATATGGACTCAGACAAGCCACCACTTTTACAACAACCTGTGTCCCCTAGTAAGTGATAGAGTCTAATACTCCCCATATGGGTAACAAACTCCCTATGCAAATCAAAATAGTAATCATCTGCATGTATATTAAACTACCACATGCATGCACAGTAAACAAGAAGCATGTGCAAAGGGCAAAGTTCAATCCTAAATCCAAAGTCCTTGCTTTAGGCACACCTCAGGAATAAGGTCAGAGCAAAAAAAGCAAATACAAAAATTCACACATCAGTTTACACCCTCTATTTTGGCTATACCAAAAGACCACTCTATCATATGAAGACAGACTATGAAGGGATCGAGTCACTTTTCAACTGCCTATTGGGTATACTAACAACAACAACAACAAAATCAAGCACTTGAGGCCTCACATCACAAGCTTTATATCTAACTGCAAGATCACTCATTACATTATCATATTGCCCTTTCGCAAACTTTTGAAACTTCTTGTAACAGCGTTTAAGTCCAGAAGCCTCTCTCTCTGTATGAGGAGGGTAGGGGGAGGGTGGAATATAGTTAGATAATGTGATAAAAAATGCTCAGAGTACATACAGGTGTTCATAACATCATTTGCTTTGGTATTAAGATATGCAAACACCCATTGAGCCCCTGAGTTTCACACTGAAAATCAGCTTCAAGCAAACAGAAATTTTCAAAGAAACATTTCACCAGAACTGACAAAACTCATCTAGTTTAATCAGTGAAAGCTGGCAATGTTTGGTAGTGGCTAGGGAAACTCATGCCTCGAAGTGCACACAGAGTTGGTTTACAGTAGCAGGTAATTGTCAGTTACCTGACCGAAATCAAAGCCATGGCTGGAAAATCTCTATTGGGTTTGTTATCTAAACATTGTGAAGTCGTACATTTTTGCATACCTTTTTCAAATAAGAAACCACATGGAGCTGTCTTCAGTGTGAAAAAGGTTATTCTTAACTTCAGCAGCTAACAAGTGGTAATTAACATTAACAGTCATAATGAAAATGAGGTATGTTGTAGTCTGCACAGAATTAGGCAGCTTGAGGTATACCTTAAACTATCCAATAGTTTCTACCTCAACTTTACCTCATGCTAACACACATGCAAACTATAAACCCACCTTGTCTTTACCAAGATTTACCTAATGCCAGACTTAGCTCAGGTATGTTTATGCTACTCTGCACTGACAACTGTGATTGGGATATAAATATGTCCTTTATAGTTTAGTGACAACTTCTCAGCCTAAAGCAGCCTAAAAGGCTATTTGTCCTTTTTTTGCTCCCAAATTCTGTTTTTAAATGAATAGTAACAAGGGACAAGATTTTCAAAAGTGGCCCATTATTTTGTAATCCTCAGTTTTTGGATGCTCAATCTTTGATGCCTTAAGAGCTGGATTTTCAGAAAATGCTGAAAAACCACCTTCTGGTTATGGATGGTAGAAGATATGCATTAAAGATATTTTTTTAAAAATCCCTGAGTTACACACTAAAACTATAGCAGACAAACCAAACTATGAATTTCCAATCTTTAATTGTTCATTAGAACACATTCCTTCCCTTAGCTTGACAGTATTCTTCACAGTCAGTTAAAGATTAGACAGGAGACTGAGGTCCCTGCCACGTGTTACACTTCAGGCATGATTAACATGTTAATCGTGTCTTAAGTTGTGACCTAGACACATGTTCAGTCAATTAATGGTTTGATAAAATGAGGAATAAACTACAAAAGTGATTCCTCAAAAAATGTGTGGCTGGTTCCTATCAAGCCATTAATTGAACATGTAGCTAGATGTTCACTGTGCAGTTAATCAACACACCACACAATTACACTTCCTGCCATGCACATTATGGAGAAAACTGCTCAAGTTGAACACTAGAGCTATTAAGCCAAAAGACAGGCTTAAAAGCTACTTTAAAAGGAAATAGGTTTTCAATATACCTCTAACCATTGAACAATGGTACAATATTTTCAGTTTCATTCTTCTTCCATAATGTTTATATTCAAACAAATGTACCTGCCTTACTAAAAATTCAATTTTAGTATCTCTTACAAAGGATTCTTATAAATGCAACAGCCTCACAAGCTGTTACTTAACCAGAAGGATGTTTTTCCCTTTCTCCTCTGCAAGTACGCAGATGGGAGGTGTTTTCAAATACATCAGAACACATCATAATCTATAGAACAGAACTACTAGTTCATACCGTTTCCCCGTAGTTAGAAAAGTCTAGATATACATTTGCCAGGTTTTAATTGCTATACATATAATAATTATTTTAAACTAAATTTTAATGTGATTTGTTTGGTTAGACCATTGATTGTGAAAAGATATCCAAACATTAGTTTTTCAAAGCACCATTACCATGCATTCAGTAGAATAAAATTACTAAGAGAATACTAAATAAAAAAAAAAAAATGATGAATGCATGAAGGACAACTTATTTAGATGAGGCAATTGGTCTCAGTTATCTAAATTGTTTATGTCTGGAATTCAAGAACTTCCAGAAATTGATGACAGAATTTTCTAGTAAAGTAAATTACTAGGAAAAAACAGCTTTTTAAATTCTATTCAAACCTCAAAACAACTTTTCGGTATATTTTACCCATTAAAAACAAACTAAGTAACTGTTGTTATCCACTTAAGCATGAAAAGCAGAGGCAATTTCTTCAAAAACCCAATCTGAAATGCATTTACACTTGTCCATTAGGACTTCTTGATTTTTCCAAGCAGGATTTTTCCCACAAAATGATTTCTGTGCAGTGAGAAACTGTTACATATAGTAGCTGAAATACACCACCTAGTGACTGCAAAATGAATACATTCACCAGGGAAATGAACAGAATAGCCAACTTTTACCTTAAAAGTGGGAGTACAGCAGCTGATACAACAGTCTTTCTCCCTGCAGAGGTAGGGAGGAAGGAATTACCAAGGTCGGAAGGGAAGAACAGCCTCCATTTATGCACTGAATCACACACAGATTTAGATTTATAAAAGTATTAATGAAGGGGTTTCCCCCTTTTGAGAAATGTGTTGTAGTTGACTATCATTTTGCACATTTCCACAGTCCTGGTTACAGGAATCTGTACTGAATATGGTTTGCTACATAATTGCTTGTATAAGCAGCATCTTGCATGTTGCATTGTTCAGTTTTCACAAGTTTTATCCATCTATGAATCATTATGTATGGCAACTCATAATTGGGTTTAAACCAAAAAATCCAAATTAACCTAAAATGTACAGTAAACTTTTGTCAACAGCTTGACTAGATCAGTTTAAAACTGCACTTCTGTTAAATTGGTACAACTCAAGCAGCATGTAAACAACAACAATAAAAGGTCTGGTAACTTAGATTGTGATATCCTGTTAAGGAGATCTTATGCTGGCAAGAATGAAAAACTCAAGTCATTTGTGATGCTATCAGGGCTAGGAACAGACATTACATATAAACCAGTTTCAGTGATCAGAAACTATTTTAAATCCAACAGAGCAAATGTTTAGTGCATAGACCAGTTTGAAAATGGCTGAAATCAGTTTGAGATAAACCCGGTTGAATGTAGTATCAGACTTAAATGATTTGGCTGAAATCGATTTCTGTAATGTCTGTACCACACCCCTTGCTGTTTTAAGATAAATCAAACACCTCCAGCATCCCAGCATGCTCTCTGGACTGAGTTGGGGGCTCTGCTCCCCTCCCCCGCTTTGCCACAGAATTGCAGGCACAGAGTGTCTGCCTGGCTTCTCCCTGCTAAGCAGGGATTATTCCCTCCTCCCTTCTGTCCTATGCAGACACCTCAGCATTAGCTAGAAGATCACATGCTGGTTATGATCTATGCTGTGGGAGAGGACAGAGGCAGACAGGCTTTTTGGAGCTAATCAACAGGTAGCTTAATGTCCTTCTCTGGAAGAGTTGTTTAGGAAGAACTCCATTAGTTAATGGAGCAAGGCTTTGTTTTCTTAATGAGCTGATAAACACTGAGTTAAGGGCAATAAACATTCCTTGCTGGGCTGCTTGAGGGGGGGGGAAGGTGGGAAATAATCAGAGCATCCTACCTGGGCATGCCCCCCTCAGCTCTGCCCTCTGTGAGGCTGCTCTAGCACCCCTCAGCTTCTAGCTTGAGCCACTGCAGGCAAGTGCCTGCATTTCTGGGATGTCTGTCTGGGTTACAAACTGATTTAGCCTAGCCAGGTTAGACTAACCTACAAAGTTTGAATAAATTCAGGCTCAGGCTTTTTGAATGTCTGTCCAGAAGCTTGAGTAGCATTCATAACTCCATTCTGTTTCCCATTACATGTTTTTATGCATTTTATAACCCTCATGATAATTTAGCCTGAAAACATATTAACAAAGCTAAATTAATTAAAATTAAATTAATTAAAGCTTCTATAAGAAAAAAATATGTAAGAAAACATTCTTAGGTATTTACCAGCTTACAGTTTTATTTCAGACCATCTATGGTGTAATTTGTAAATGGAGGAATTGAGGCATGAAGGAACTCAGCATGCAGTTGATTTCAGTTCATTTCCATGGTACAGCCTTTTGATTAAAATGTGAAAAAAGTTTAATTTTCCTCCCTGCAAATATTAAATGTCACTGCTGTGAAGTTACAGCCATGAAATACAACTTTCTGTTAAATACATAAAATTTCTGCTAACTACCAGCGGGATGTTTATTAGATCCATACAATATTTTGCAGCTCTCAACCTAGCCAGAATATTATCCTATTTTTTTGAGAAAAGCAAAAGTACTTTGTTCCCCCAGCCTCATTATGAAAAAATTTTGATCTGCTAAGAGATGGAAATAGAGGGTCACTAATGCATTCTGAAAAAAGATTAAACTTTTTAAAATTTTAAAAGCCTATGTTTAAATAACATTATAGGTCAGATTCTTACATATACACACAAAAATACATTTTGAATTAATGTCCCTATATTATTCCAATGAGTCAGAGTTGAGAAAACAATTCCAGGAACTGACAAATAAAATAAATGTATGTGAATTTTTTTCTGAATGGAAAACAGAGCTGTGCTTTCTAATCTACTGTTTCACTCTGATGACACCTCTTTCATTAGTCACGGGGGGGTCAATGTGCCTCAAATACCCAGTCCCACATTGGGGTGATTAGAAGTTTCATGTTCAGAGGAGCTCTGGGAAGAATTCAGTCTCAGGAACAACTTTTTTCTGGAGCCATCTACACTGTGGAGAAAGCAAACCCTGTGTTACATCTCTACATGAAGGGAAGCACATAATCTCCAACTACCAGACCAAGTTTCCAGGGACATTTTTACACATGCTCTTTGGATGTGGGGGCACTTTAATTAAAGTGACTCTGAGAGCTGCTCTAATTAAAGTGCCAGCAGTGTTTTGTGTATCAGTATTCCCGTGCTTCAAAATGGCGGCAGAGGCATGTTAACTAAAGCTTGTCGAATGACCTTTAGTTAAAGCACCCCGTCACCATTTTGAAACATGGGGCATGCTAATTAGTACATACCAGCAGACTTGATTAATTAAATGTGTTCCGATGCACTGTAATTACAGCACTTCAGAGCAGCCTCCCCACATGCCTACAGGCACCCCTGATTTCTAGTTCTAGGTTCTAAATGCTAGACTGTGTTGTTTCTCATAGATTGAAAAGAATTAATCTATGGAAGGCCTGATACAACTCAAGCTTTTTAAATAATTCAGAAAATTATTTTTCTCTTGCCACTTAAAAATAATTATAAAATACTCTTGTTCAGTATATCACAACTGCAATGTCCAGCAAAGGCCAAATCTGGATAATGTCTGCTCCAGAGGTGGTAAATTTAGAAAACTACAAACAACTGCAAACTAAGATTAAAGTGACTAACCTGGTCTAGATTTTCTGAGACCGTATGACTATCTGGGCTGTGTCCAAGGTTCCATGAGGACTCCCTGAAAAAGGATTTCCCTCCTAGATCCCAGTCCCAGATCATTGCAAGGCAGGATCCTGATCAGAACTGTTGTCTGTGGGCAAACATTAGAGCCCCACTGTAACTCATGGCACTTTACATAAAGCACCAAGAGTTAGAGTACCCTCCCTATTCCACAGGGGTTCTCCTGTTGGTTCATGGGGGTGGGGGTGGGGGGCTGGAGCCAGCTTGCATCGGCCCAGGCCAGCAGGTAGTGGGGTTCAAGCAGCTTCCCAAGAGGCTGCTGGACCACCCTTCTACCCAGCCCCACCCCACCACCTCTGAGGGTGTCAGAGAGGGAGGGGATGATGGGAGCTCACAGCATCTGAATGGCCAGAGCTGAGGGGAGGGAGGGAAATGGAGCCCCCTTGCCTCAGGGGCCAAACCCACTCCCCCCCAATATCCCAGCCAGGGTAGCGAAGGGGGGGCTGCAAGGTAAAGGACCCCCCATTCCCCACCCCCTCCCTCCCAGCTTTGGCCACTGAGCATTTAGAAGCTCCCCCTCCTTGCCCTGACAACCCATGCCCCCCCTTACCCAGCCCCACCCCTCACATAAAAAAATTAACCCTTGAGAGAACACAAGTACCCTAAGGCACTATAAGTTTAAGCACTTTAATGTAATATCTGATTTAACCAAGGTTATTTTTTCCCATTATTGGCCATTTTAAAACCACCCTACAGCCATGCATGTATGTTGTGACATAGCTGTAGAACACTTTCATGGACCAAATCACTTGAAAACATCACTTCTCTCTGTACTCACAAAACCATGCAACTATATAGTTCCTTAAACCTGATTATCTGCCCTTGATTCCAGGCCTCTCTCTACTTGTAGCCAAGAAAATGACTAGGTGGCCTCAATTTCATGACTAGCTGGTATTCTGTGGAGTATTCTGTGGAGCATCTGGGACTATGTTCAGGATGTTTGCTCTCTGAAAACTGGCGAGTTGAACAACTGTTTAAAATGAAAATGTCTCTTGGAGCCATAACTGAAGCTGTAACTACCATTCTCAACCCACAATACTACCTTTCATCCAAGAATCTAAAATCACCTCATAGAAAATTCTTTGAGAATGAAATCTTTACAACAACTAGCATATTCAAAAGAGGTCTATAGAGAGTTAGATGCTTAACAGCCATTGATTTTCAGTGAGAACTGGGCACTTCATTCCCAGTTATGAATGATTTCTCTACTAAACCACTTAGCTGCACTGAAATTAAAGCACATAACTGAAAAAATGGCAGCTTTCCAACATGCTGGTAGGTATGTTCTTTGCCACTTCCGTTTCTTTCTGAAGCAGAGACCTCACCGCTTCCTGTGAGCAACTGTAACAAGAGAAATAAAACCAATTGGCCTCCAGCCAGATAAGAATAAATTCAGGATAACAGACTGCAGAAGTAGAAATTTATCAGATCATTTACTATACACACTAATTTTATCTGACTTGGAAGCACTTGTTCAGAATAATCAGGTTAATTGACTTCATGTGATCAAAAGCAAAAGCATATGTTGTGCTTTCCTTTGTGCACTGTGATGCTAAATGAACTGTGATATGCTCAGAATAAAGTTCAGCTTGCATTACTTGTTTGCTTTTTTCCAATTTTGCCTTGGGAGCAGGTAAAGACTCCTGCATAGGTCAAAGAGTGACAGCTTATAAACTAGAGAAGGTTGCATCCCACTATGGAAAGCCACTTGGACTGCAAAGCCCAGAAGGTGGTACAGCCAAGGCACACAGAATTCAGCTGTTAGCATCCACTCCTGCCAACTATCAAGCAGCCTCAACTTTCAGGCTCCTAGTGTAGAAGGTATGTGCTGTTACAAACTACCACTGAATAAGAGAAAGTTACTTTGCAAGTGAACTTGCAGAATTAACAGTTCCTCCTACAGCTCTGCCTAGAAACAGGAACAATCCTCCTATAACAGAAGAAGTTTCTTCCATTTTTTTCTAACCAAATCTTCTTCCTCCATATGAAAAGCTATTTTCTACCTCAGTTAAAATAAATATAGATAATATTTTGCAAAATCCTACTTATATTTACCATAAACAACAATGAAAAGTAATGGACAAATGTGAGCATCTCCCATCTCTCTATAGATACGTCAGGTTTTGTACAGCAAGATGTGCAAAGCATACATCAGCAGTTTCACACACAGCAGCAATCCTTCCTTGCTGAGAAAATAGAATGCATTCAAACATTTGATGTATACAAACAGAGCAGCACTTATTGCAACTACAGCAGTTTTAAAGGAACACAGTTCTTGTCCCAAGTAGAAGGATGTCTCCTAAATTTGGTACTATGTTTACTCAGCATCTTCATCAGCCAAATACTATTATCAGATTCAAAATGCTATTACAGAGACAGCTGAAGCAACACCCATTACTTATCATAAACCAATTGTGAGAAGCCAGAGCTTTCCTTTGCCACCAAAGCCAGGAAGAACTCAGGTACTCACAAAACTGCTGCTAGAATGAGATAGCAAGGGCAGACTTTCTCAGTCCAAGGATGTACTTGGATCCAATGCTGGGACTTGGCTGCTGTAAACCTGCTCCCAGAACATGGTCCATCACATTAAACAAAGCAGTGAATCTGGACAGTGAAGCTAGGGACAGACATTACACATAAACTGGTTTCAGTGATCAGAATTTGGGCTAAACCTGTAACAGAACAGATGTTCAGTGCATATGAACCAGTTTGAAAATGGCTGAAACTGGTTTGAGATAAACCTGGTTGAATATAGTATCTGACTTAACTTACTTGGCTCAAACCAGTTTATGCAATGTCTGTCCCAGACCCCTTGCTGATTTAAGATAAACCAGACATCCCCAGCATCCTGGTATGCTCTCTGGACTGGGTGGGGCTCTCTGTTCCACAGCAGGGCCGACCCCTACCCTCTGCTCTCTGACTGCAATCTCTGCTGGCGTTTGCCTGGCTTCAGCCCCCCATCCCCTCCTGTGAAGCAGGCATTCATTCCCCGTTCCTCACAGACACCGCAGCATTAGTTAGCAGACCACATGCTGGCTACCTCCAAGCTGTGGCACAGGAAACAAAATCAACAGATAGCTGGTAATGTCCCTAAGTTTTCTTAATGGGGTGATAAACATCGAGTTAAGGGTGATAAACATTCCCCACTGAGCTGTTTGCGAGGGGGGGGGGGACTCCCTAATCACAGCATCTTGCTGGGGCCTGGCCATGGTCCCTCCTATCCCCCCTTAGCACATCTTTGTGAAGCGAAAAGAGGGCTGCTCTAGCACCGCTGGCTTCTAGCCTAAGCCACTGCAGGCATGTGCCTGCATTTCTGTGATGCCTGTCTGGTTACAACACTGATTTAGCCTAGCCAGGTTAGACTAACCTGCAAAGATTTAATCAATTCAGGCTCAGGCTTTTTGAAAGTCAGTCCACATCAGTGCACATAAACCAGTTTGAAAATGTCTGAAACCAGTTTGAGATAAACCTGGTTGAATGTAGTATCAGACTTAACTGATTTGGGTCAAACCAGTTTATGCAATGTCTGTCCCAGACCCCTTCCTGGTTTAAGTTAAATCAGACTCCCCCAACATCTCGGCATGCCCTCTGGGCTGGGCTCTCTGCTCCACAGTAGAACTGGCCCTTCCCCTCTGCTCCCGGGCTGGAGCTCCAGCAGAGACCACAGGCATCTGCCTGGCTTCCCCCCTGCTCCCCTCCCCCTTACCACTCTCTGCTGAAGCAGGCATTCCCCGCCTCCCCTCTGCCTTACACAGACACCTCTCAGCATTAGCTAACATACCATATGCTGGCTACTATCCATGCTATGGCAGACTAGACAACAGGAGACAGGACAGTGTTAGGGCTCTTTGGAGCTCATCAACAGGTAGTTGGTAATGCCTCTACTTCCTTGAAAAAAGCTGTTTAAGAGCTTGAACTAATGACAGATCCTTTTGTTTTGCTGGTGGGATAATAAACACTAACAATTCCCTGCTGTGTAAGATGACCAGTGAGGTTAGGAGGGGGAACCCCTCCCCAATCAGAGCATCCTGCTGAGGCCTGGCCACACCCCCTCAGCTCAGCACTGAAGAAGATAAGGGAGGGCTGTTCTAGTGCCCTTTGGCTTCTAGCCTGAGTCATTGCAGGCATGTTCCTGCATTTTTTCAGCCCAGAGGGGATGTCTGTGTGGTTACAGACTGATTCAGCCTAGCCAGGTTAAGCTAACTTGTAAAGATTAAATCAATTCAGGCTCAGGCTTTTTGAATGTCTGTCCCTAGCCTGACTGCTTCAGCTGCCAAGGGAGCCAGCAGAGATGTAGAGCCAAAACTCACTTTGACCCTTCTGCAAAGAAGAGTAGAAGAATGGAAAGAAGCAAGAAAGTGAAAGAGGAAGACAAGGATGTCTAAAAAATTTTAAAAGGACTAATAAATGGGGGAAGAAGACAACTGGCTCAATGCTCAGTAATGCCTTCTCTTCCGGGGCTGAACAGGTTCAGGTCCTGTAGCCTCCATTTGTAGGGCCTGCCTTGCTGCCTCCTGATCATGCGGGTAGCCCTTCTCTGGACCCTCTCAATGCTGTCCACATCCCTCCTGAAGTGCGGCGCCCAGAACTGGATACAGTACTCCAGCTGCGGCCTGACCAGTGCTGCATAGAGGGGGAGGATCACCTCTTTGGACCTGCTCAAGATGCATCTGTGGATGCATGACAAGGTGCGGTTAGTCTTCCTGACCATGTTCCCACATTGGCAGCCCATGTTCATTTTGTCATTTTAGTCACAGTACATTTCTTCATATACTATTAAAAAGAAAATATGATCACTCAAACAGAAAGGGAATCTGAGTTTCATTAATTTATTTGCCTCCATCATGAATAACACTGATTTTTTTTCCCGTAAGCTGCATGAAAATACTGTCATTTTAAGATTCTCCCTCAGTCTGGTGCATTTTATTAAGATCACAACAATACACCTATTGCAGTACCCAAATGAGTGTGGATTCTGTCCTGGGGAAAAGTTTAAGAGGAGAGTTCTCTTGAAAGAGACAGAAAAAAAATGAACAGATGTGCCATTCATGAGGGGGAGGGGGAAGAAACTTTAAACACTGTAATTGGAACATGGGAATGGAATTCAGAGACCTGAGTTTTTCTATTCTCTGTCTCAGTTATCGAATTGTCAAAGGTCTCAGAGGCTTACTAGTCTGGGTCTGCAAAGTGCTCTTAAGAGCCTGTGATAAAAAAGAATTGTAAATGTGCTAAGTTTTATTATATTGCATGTTAAAAAACAATGAAACCTTAGTCCCTTAGTGATGTATTTCTGTATCTAGAAAAATTATGAAACTAACAGTTCATGAATCTTTCACAAATGAATGGGAAAAGTGTATACATTGCGTTATACATGCTTCCCAGGATTTCCTCCCCAGCCTGACACTTCATTGGAGGCAGTCCCCACTTAAGGAGATCACTATAGGAACACTGTCAGCAGTACCCTAGCATGTGGGGGGGCAGGGCAGGGGAGGCCGAACAGGGCAACTGCCCTGGGTGCTGAAGTGAAGAGGCACCAACAGGCACAGCCCAGCTGGAGCGGGGCATGAGATGGAGCTGCCAGGGGCTCATTTAGGTGGGGCGCAGGGATGGGGACAGGGCATATGCCCCCAGATCTGTGCACGGGGTGTGGGTGCCCCCAGATCTGTGTGCGGGGTGTGGGTGCGCTACCACTGTGGGCTTGCCCTGGGCAACAACTTGCTTGCTACAGTACTGACTTTCAGTAAACTGTTATGATAAAAATACTCTCTCATTAAATTGATGCCAAAAGCAAAACAAAGAGAAAACTTCTGAACAATCCTTAGAATATTCTCACCTGATACTGGCATTTTGCTAGCATATAAAGTTGTTAAATTGTTAGGTTTTGGAAAACTGAATATAATTTAATTCTCTTTAGAAGGAAGATGAACTGTATTTGTAACAGGATACCAAATGGCTATGTTGGCTTTTGGTAATGGTTTGACAGCTGCTGTATCTTCTTTAAGAAAAACAATCTTAAGTATTGCTGCATCTCTCTTAGGGTGATTTGTGCATTTCAAACCTATCTAGTTTCCCTCAACTTCAGTACTGGGATTTTATTTCTCACTGGCTTTGGTGATGCGTCACTGTAACCTTGGCTACAGGGCACCTATTGATTCGGAATACAAAGACATTATGAGAGAATTGCACTGCACAACAGGGTTATCGTGGCTGTTCTAAGCAGCCACAATTTCTGAAGCAAAAGCAAGCCCTATTCTATCACCTCACTAGACATTTTGCACTGCAGTATCCTGTCTGTCCAGGATCCCTTAGTTCAGATTTAAAGACCACAATGGATTTACTACATGCTGTTCTGTTAGTAAATAAAACAATAATTCATTCTGTTCGTTTTACTACCTACACTGAGAAACACTAGTAGGTCAGTGGGAAAGTAGGCTAGGAAAATCAGTTTTAATCATGTTTCTAAATGTGTCGTGTCTAAGTCAATGACCAAAATGCTGGTTATAACCTCTGTAAGAGAAACAGAAGGGGACCAGCTCTCCCACACTGAATAAATAAGCCAGTCATGTCACTTGTCAAATTGCTTCCCAGTAGGAGCTTTAAAGCAAGTTGGAAGCTTGATGCTATGTCATGTTGTGTGTTTCTGTTCATGGAATGCGACAAAACACTTTGTTCTCCTGACTGATGCTCAAATATTTTTTGGTTTAATTTCCCAGGTTTTTTCTCAATGCATTATAACTTCATTTTTAGGTCCCTGGTTGTAGACTAAACATCAGCTCAAGGAATGTATTTCTTCTTTAGGACTGGGCAGTTGCCTTGACAAAAATCTATTATTTGTTAGAAAAATATAGATTTAGAAATACTTATTTTAAAATTTCTTGTTAATAAAATGGCTAAATAGATAAACAGTCCATTTTTTCATCTAGAAATAACCCAATTCACCACTGACTTATATTTTATGTTGTTGTTAATGCCCACAGAAAGGGAGTGCAGGAAGGTTGTAGAAGGCAACCAAATCAGAATGAAAAAATGAAATGCAAATATAAACAATGCAAGCAATAGAGAATTATTTCCAGTTGTTTTATCTGTGAAACTCCATCTCCAGAATACAACACACACCACATATACTCCAGCTGATCACAGCTCCAAATGATGAAGCTTTTTACTCAGTTAACATTTCAAAATCTAGGAAATAACACATATAGGCAGAAGTTAGACATAAACTGATTTAAGTGATCAGAAACAGGTTTAAACTTGTAACAGAACAGAAGTTCAGTGCACATAAACCAGTTTCAAAATGTCTGAAACTGGTTTAAGATAAACCTGGTTGAATGCAGTATCAGACTTAACTGATTGATGTCAAACTATTTTATGGAACTTCTGTCCCAGACCCCTTCCCAGTTTAAGTTAACTCACAGTGCCCCAGCATCCCAGCATACTTTGCAACCCTGTGCTGGGCTGTGCTGTCTGTTCCAGCTGAGCAGGGCTGGACCCACCCCCTCCCTCTCTTCCCTAGCTAGGGCACTATCACTGCTTTGGCTGCCTGTGAAGAGGGTGGGGGTGCAAAACCCTGATCTGAAGTGCAGCTTGGTCTACATGGCAGAGTGGCAGCAGTATTTGCCAAGTGTCCCCAGCCCCTACTGCTCCCTCACTGCTCCAGAAACAGGAGCAGGGATGTGGGCAGACACCGGTAGCCTGAGGGGAAGGGGGAATTTAATCCCCACATTGCAAGGGGGAGATGGTGCAGGTACTGATAGGCTTCGCTCATGCACTGGGGCCATAGAGGACAGACATCAGTTGCCTGAGGGGAAGGAGGGGTTTTAATCCCCTCATTGCAGGCAGCAGCAGTGTGGGCACTGACACAGTGCTGGCTTCATCCCACACTGAAGATCCCTTCAGGGAGGGCCCATGCCACAGTGCCTGGGCCAAGTCTCTTGGAGGAGTGGCACCCGATACCAATGCAGGTTCTGCTGCAGGGAGGGGGTAGGATAGAGGGCAGTGGGGAGGGAGGATCCAGGGCCACTGACTCATCACTGCCTCAAACTACAGCTGTGCAGCCTGGGCTGGGGCAGCCCTAGGAGGTGGGGGTCACTGCCTGCTGCCTCCTGCCTCACGGTTTGCAGGCAGCCTGCAGCTGCATCATGACTACCCATTCCCCTCCCTCTCCTTGCAGCAGCAGAATGAACCATTGTGGCAGGCAGAGGTGAAGCACCTGTCACCCACTGCCTGCTTGTAGCTGCACCAGGCACTTGGGGCAGGCAGCTGTGCACCAGTTGCTGCCTATGCCCTGGGCTGCAAAGTTGGGCTGAACCAGGCTGCAGCGGTCTATTGCCTCCCCCTGCTGCTGCTTACGCCCTTGGCCTGCAGCAGCCTGCCCTGAGCACCCAGTGCCACTGTGAGCAGGCAGTGAGTGACAAGTGCCTCACTTTTGTCCATTGCTGCTGCCAGGAGAGGGAGGGGGGAGTGAAGCCATGCTCCAGCTGCAGTCCACCTGCAAACTGCAGCCCCACCGTGGGGTTGGAGGCAGAGGGAACTGACCCCACCCCCTACTACCACCCCAGTCTGGGCTGTGCTGCTACAGTGGGAGGCAGCAGTGGGCCTGGCTCCATGATTAGCCCTGGCTCCCTTCCACCCCTCTCCATTCATGCCTGTAGCCAGGTCACATCCCCTCTCCTCCACCTCCTCCCTGTGGCTGGACCCACATCAGTATTGGGTGCTGCTCACTGATCCTGTGCCACTGTCACCTGCAATGGGGGGATTAAATCCCCCACCTTCCCTTCAGGCTACTGATGTTGGGCCACCATGGCCCCAGTGCATGAGTGGAGCCTATGCCACTGGGATCTCTAGGGACGTGGTATGCATTACCCACAGACCAGATGAGTGGTGCAGGGATGGTCCATAGGCTGCATCCCATGCACAGGGTTAGTCTGCACACAAGACACAGCATGGGGTTGATTTGTTGGGTAGGTTGCCATGTGCACTAGCCTGGCCCCTTCTTCATCTACCTACAGAGCAAACCCATGCACTGGCCCAACTGTATGCTGGTGCAATCTAGTATGCAGAGCCATGATATCTGGGGCTCCCCATGGGTCCAGAAATCTGGCAGCAGAGGAATGGCAATTAATGTTGCTACCACTCCCCTGCTGTCAAATTTCTGGACCCATAGGGAGCCCCATTGGCCAGCTGAACCAGCCACATGAGCTGGTCTGGCCCATGGGCTAGGAATTGAGCACTACTGGTACAGACATACCCAGTGTCTTCAGTTTTAGCTTCAAGGCCTCAGCCCATCAATAAATAAAATCTCAAACTCAAACTGAAAACTCAGGATATGAGAACCATTCTGTTAGTGGCCTTTTTACAAAAAGTATGGATTAAATGATTTCTTTAAAATTACACAAGAAATCTGTGGCAGCTTCAGTTCTCCAGAGCAAGATTCAAATGCCTTAACCACGAGACAATCACTTCTCTTCTTCTATGTATATATGAATTTATTTGATTAGTATGCTGCCCTTCCCAACAAAGGCTCAGGGTAGCTTACAGTGAGAAAACCTCCTATCTTCTACAAAAAACAATGCATAGGTCCTGAAGACAGTTGCTCCCCCTCCATAACTGCAAAACCTGATTCATTCATATAGGCCTGTATTATTACATTATTGTCATAAAATATAAGTAAGCTGTATGAAAGCTTTAATGACTATATCAGTAACATGTTTATAAAATGGTATAATCACACTGAAGTCCCTAATTTACTTGTCAATAATCCCTAAACTCCTTCCTCAAATTGTAATTTCTTCTGGCCAAGGAATGTATCTTACCTATGTATGACAAACATTTTGTAAATGCATTCCATTATGAAATTGCTAATACTTCACAATTACTGACTTTAGTAGTAGTACACATCTCACTTTAGCT
Organism: Crocodylus siamensis; assembly: GCF_052110815.1. NCBI lineage: Eukaryota > Metazoa > Chordata > Crocodylia > Crocodylidae > Crocodylus > Crocodylus siamensis. Next base: position 211,785,138 of record NC_143397.1, read on the forward strand.
AAGAATGTTTTTATTTTTATGCCATTGAAGAAACGGGATCAAGGACTGCTGGCCCTTGTCTTACACAGCAGGCATAAAAGGTTAAATGGTTTGTGTGGTATGTGAGAACTACATATGAAAACAGCATTTTCATTAATGGTAATTATGTATTTAATTCCCAGTGCAATATTCTGAAAAATCACCTTAATGACTTGATTACAAGCCACCACCTGCTTTTTTTAATGAAATAGGAAAACTAAGTATCATGACAGATTTACCCAGCTGCAGATCCACATTCTGTGCCTACCAGGACTGATTCAAAGCTGGAAGAAAAAAAATGTACTTAGCAAAACACAAGTGATCTGTAAATATATTACAGCAAGTACAGAAATACTGAAGGTATAAAATTATGAAGTTAGGGCAGCTGGGCATTTTGAGTCATGTGATATCATCTTACACACTTTTTTTACAGTACTTCTATAGCAATAGTTTGGGTCTGTAGGTTCCCCACCTCCTTGCCAAAGCATTCCCCATCATGTACACACTTCGTATATAAGATTAATCATAATTTTAGGTGCACTTGAAAGAATCATATTGCTAACTGATCCCATTTCTATAAAATGTCATACTAACTCTGTACAAAGTGGCAGGATCACTGTTCTGAGGTGACAGTTATTACTGGTGGCAGGACGCATAACTACCCTTAACTGTGGGTCAAATTCTAACGTGAATTTTGGAAGGATCTGGATATGAACTTGAAGTGGGGGGAGGCAGGGTGGGAGCTCTGTTTCCAAAATTCAGGACTTGGGCAAACCTCCAACTTACTGAACCAAGAGAAAATTTGAACAAGATTTCATATTGTGTGGCTCACATCCAACTAAAGAAATAATGATTTTTTAAAGTAACCATGCCTAGAATTTTAGAAGGTTATAGTTGTGATTTTGAAAAGCTTTTAGCATTGACCTAATTCTATTTCATGCTGAAATCAATGGTAAAAGGACAATTAGACAGGTGCTGAGAGTGTTGGAATAGTTACCCTTATATTTTAAAAAAATCCATACTCTTAAACTTGTTACTGAAAACAACTTTATTTTAAAGATATTCAGAGCAGCTATTCCTCATATAAAATAATAGCAGTTATACATTATTACTACTTAACATGTGAGAGCCCACTGACATGGCTTAGGTATCCTAGCCCAGTATTATTTAAATACAATGCATTTTCTGAGTAAATACTGTCAGTTGCACTAGTATCCCCACAATACAGGAGTATAGTTGCAGTACTGAAAAATATTAGAGGCGCACCAATATATCAGTCACATATCAGATTGGTACTGATTAAAAGACAATAAACATCATCAGCAACTGGCTTTTTTTCGCCAGTGTAGCCAACAGTGTCACCAATAAATACTGTGTGCATGCACACAGACGCAGCATGCATGCAGTAAGGAATGTAGCCCAGCAGCTTGGAGACCAACATCTAGCTGATAAGTCTGTGGGGGAAAGGGGCATGGGGGAGAGAAGCAGCATAAAGGGGCAGATCAAGGCCTCCATAGTGTAGGAGGGAGTGGGGCAGAGGAGGGCAGTGAATGCAAGCCCACCAGGGGCAGGGTGGAGCATGGGTGGCTCATCTGGAAGGTGTGAGGGGTGGGGAGGAGCAAAGGCTCCCCATTGCTGCATGCACACCCAGGGGGAGGCATGGGAGGCATGTGCCCCCCCCGGATTTCTGCACAGGGGGAGCGGGGGAGCAAGGTGGGTGGTGGCGGTGCTGTGAGGGGTGGCTATGGCAAATTTTGGGGTGGGTCTAGCCCACCCTGTAGTCACCCCTCCCAGTGCCATTGCTGCCCGCCCCACCCCACCTGCTCCAAGCACAGCCCCCCTCCCCCACTGGGAAGAGGCCAGCACAGCCCCTGGCTGTATTGGGCAGCCCTCCCTCACCTCGCACACAAATCCAGGGGGCACATGCCCCCATGCTGCCCCAGAGGTGCATGCACCCCTGCCCCACCTTCTTTCCTCCCTCACCATGGGTGCTTTGATCTACCCCCATGCCCCTTCCCTCCTCCACACCCCTTCTCCCAATAGACTTAGCAGCAAACAGCTGCTCTCCAAGCTGCCAGCCTGCATACAGGATATCAGATCGGTATCGGACGGTATGGCTGGTTAATAATCAGCCGTTGGTATCAGCCAAAATGGTTTTTTTTAATCAGTGCACCCCTAGAAGATATATTCAGATTGTACCAAATTATTCAGTTGCCAAAGCGTGTAACTAGCCCTAATATAGTGGTTCTCAACCTTTTTAGAATCATGGCACCCCTCTGTAATTTGTTAGCAACCAGTTGAGAACCACTGTTCTACTGCCTCAGCTTTGCTCAGTGGTTCTCAGATGGGGTCTTGCGGCTGCCACCACAATCTGGTCAAACTGACCACATACTTTCTGCACATCCAGATAAGTCTAAAGTAGGCAGAAGTGCCAACTCTTGTCACACCCTTTTCCAGTCCAGCCACTCTATGCTCCTTCCAGAAACAAATGAGTATGGAGCAGTTCCACCTTCCCTGTGCGCCTGTTTCCAGGAAGAGCATGGGCAGTTAGACCAGTAAGGGCTGAGGCTGGACCAGGAGATCTTTACTGTTGGAGTTGTGTCAGATATCATTAACGCAGACAAGAAAGTATGTTCATACTGTAGCTCTTCCTGATCTGGGTGTACACCAGGTGTGCCAGTGCCCATGCTATGGCACCCCTGAAAGGGTCTCAAAGCACCCTGGGATGCCACCACATTCCTAAAGCCTATCCTGTGAATAAGGGTTATTTATCAAGTTTATATAAATATAGTGTAATGGGATCAATCGTGCCATATATCCTGTCCTTTGGACATGAATCTTCATGCGCGTTGATTTGGGCCCTGACTTTGTGTCATAGATCAAGTGGAATACCAGAGTGCCTATCCAAGGCTATGGCTCAGGACTTAGCATGCTAGCAGCTCTCTAACGAGAGGATTACTGAATTGTGCCAGGAGAGGAGTATAATTTTTGGAAAGGCCGATATAGCACACTAACCCCACTCCTGGAACAGAGTGATCAAAGTCAGAATTCTGACCCTAATGAACACCCAGTAACAAGACAGCTGCCCAATTTACTGGTGGGCAGTGTCCATTCCATCTGGTTAGAGCATCAAAGATTGATCAGTGTCCACTCCACTGGATAAAGCATCAGAGACTGATCTTGGAGGGAAAGAGGCTTCAGATGGAGGATCTATGGATCAAGATGGAGGATTGCCAGCACCAGAGAGAATTTAAGCTGGAGATAGAGAAACTGAGGAGTTCCAGGACTCCTGATGCAGTAAGCCAGAGAACCATAGAGGCAGCCCACTCTTTGTGTTGTATAGGTCCTAAAATACAACCTTCCTTTGATGAGAAGTGAAAGGATATGGTCTCTTTTTGAGTGGACAGAGGGACAATTGTCCAAAATATGCCCTCCATACATTAACACTTGGATGATGGATGAAATACTATGGATCTGAGTGGTGTCAGTTGTTGGATAGATGGATTTGTGGCCAAGGGACTAAGGCCTCAGAAAAAGCAAAAAGGAGAATCCTTTAAGTCAGAGTCCAAAGGTGAGGCCAAACAACAACTCTGGACAAACCTAAGTTCAAGGGACATCTGAGCAAGGGAGGTAATCTCTGAGGGACCACAAAGATATGTGATTTCTGTAAAACACTGGGGCACAAGATGGCTAACTACTCAAAGTTAGAAGTGTTAACCTAGTTACAAGGGCTGATGTTCAGCCTGCAGTTGATGGTGAAAAAGGCCTGCTTGATCATTCCTATGGGGAGGGAGGTGGTTGGGGTCACTGAGCTCAACCCCAGGCCTGAGAATATTGAGTTTGCAATATGCTTTCAGAGTTATCTGCAGAGCAGAACCCATATCTTGTACCTGTTGAGGTAGATGGGAAACCTCCTGAGGTGCTCTGGGACACCACTGCAGAGATAAACTTAACTGGCAGGGAAGTGGTTAGCCCAGGCAAGCTGATTTCCAATTAATATATGGGTGTTCAGGGAATGTTTAGTCCCATGATGAGGATGCCTGTGGCAAAACTGCATCTGAGATGGGGCTATCTGATGTGATTTTAGGAACTGATTTACAATAATGGCCAGGTGACACCCAAAACATGTTAGTTCTCACCAGAAGCCAAAGCTGGAAAGGAAAAAATCCTAAGGTGAAGAACACCCCAGGGTGCTGTATATGTAGCCTCCAACCACAGCATTTACAAGAGTTTGAGCAGGGAGTAAATCCTGCTCTAGACAGCTTGAGAGCCATGTGAGTCTTGACCCAGATGTGGAGGAATGCTGAATGGTTTTCTAGGGAAAGGGGGACTCCTAGCAAAGACACACCAGTAGAGTAGGGAGGAGACTCAGGAAAGCAGTGTTTTTTAAAACCCACCAGTTCAATTTAGGGCTGCCATTTTGTCTACATGCCCTTAATACGTATCTGTTGAACTGAAGCTTTGCATGGGTATAGCGAATTCTATCCTAACTAGCAATTACAGTATGATGAACCATACCATGGCCTGCACAATCATAGTTTCATAGTTTCATAGTTTGTAGGGTCGGAAGGGACCTGAGCAGATCATCTACTCTGACCCCCTGCCATGGCAGGAAAGAGTACTGGGGTCAAATGACCCCAGCGAGATGTTCATCTAACCTCCTCTTAAACACCCCCAGGGTAGGAGCCTGCACCACTTCTCTTGGAAGCTGGTTCCAGACCCTAGCCGCCCTGACTGTGAAGTAGCGCCTCCTGATATCTAACCTAAATCTACCCTCTGCCAGCTTGTAACCTTTATTCCTGGTCACTCCTGGTGGTGCTCGGGGAAACAGTGACTTCCCCAATGCCTGCTGATCCCCCCTGACTAGTTTATAACAGGCCACAAGATCCCCCCTCAGCCTTCTCTTTTGGAGGCTGAACAGGTTCAGGTCCCGCAGCCTGTCCTCATAGGGCCTGCCCTGCTGTCCCCTGATCATACGAGTGGCCCTCCTCTGGACCCTCTCCATGCTGTCGACATCCCTCTTGAAGTGCGGCGCCCAGAATTGGACGCAGTACTCCAGCTGCGGCCTGACCAGTGCCGCATAGAGGGGGAGGATCACCTCCTTGGACCTGCTCAAGATGCATCTGTGGATGCATGACAAGGTGCGGTTGGCCTTCCTGACTGCCTCTCCACACTGCCGGCCCATGTTCATCTTGGAGTCAATGATGACCCCCAGATCCTTTTCCGCCTCCGTGCTGATAAGAGGGGAGTTCCCCAACCTGTAGGTATGGTGCCGGTTGTGCCTCCCCAGGTGCATCACCTTGCACTTGTCTGTGTTGAAACCCATGCTATTCTCGTCCGCCCACCCTTGTAACCTGTCGAGGTCTGATTGTAGCCTGTTGCATCCTTCCAATGTACCCACGTCCCCCCACATCTTAGTGTCATCAGCAAATTTGAACAGGGTGCTTTTTACCCCCTCATCCAAATCGCTAATGAAGATGTTGAACAGTGCGGGCCCGAGGACCGAGCCCTGCGGAACCCCACTGCCCACGTCCTTCCAGGTTGAGAAGGACCCATCTACTACCACCCTCTGGGTGCGGCCCTCCAGCCAGTTGGCGACCCATTTGACAGTGTGGGTGTCTACACCACAGCCCCCCAGTTTCTTAATGAGAACGGGGTGAGAGACAGTGTCAAAAGCCTTCCGGAAGTCCAGGAAGATTATATCCACTGCTACCCCTGCGTCTAACGATCTGGTGATCTGATCGTAAAAGGCCACCAGGTTGGTCTGACAGGACCTTCCACTGATGAACCCATGTTGGTTGCCCCTAAGCATGCAGTCTCCTGCTGGCCCCTCCTGGATGTGTGCCAGCATAATTTTCTCAAACAGCTTGCCTAGGATCGAGGTGAGACTAACCGGCCTATAGTTTCCCGGGTCCTCATTCCTGCCTTTTTTGAAGATGGGGACCATGTTGGCCCTCTTCCTGTCCTCCGGTACCTCACCAGAGCACCACGAGTGCTCATAAAGTTGTGCCAGGGGACTTGCAATGACCCCGGTCAGTTCCTTTAGAACTCTAGGGTGGAGATCATCCGGGCCGGCTGACTTGAATACGTCCAACCCCTCCAGAAGCTCCCTAACTAAATCCTCGCTAACCCGTGGTCCAGGCGTGCCTCCCCCGGGGCCCGAGGGGGGCCCAGCAGGGAGGTGGCTGTTCTGGTCCCTACTTAGGAAGACGGAGGCAAAGAAATCATTAAACATGTTAGCTTTGCCATCTGGTGTGACGACCAAGTTACCCATGTCATCCTTCAAGGGCCCCACATTACCCGGGACCTTCTTTTTACCCCCTACGTACTTAAAAAAAGACTTCTTATTGTCCTTAATCTGGGAAGCTAGTCCCAGTTCCATCTCTGCCTTGGCCTTCCTAACTGCCCCCCTACATCCCCGAGCAACTACAGAATAGTCCTTCCTGGTGATGACCCCTTCTTTCCACTGGGTATAAGCCTCCTTTTTATCAAGGAGACATTCCCGGATGCTTTTGGTGAGCCACAGAGGCTTGTGTGCTCTCCTGCTCCCTTTGATCCTCGTTGGGATTACCTTCCTTTGGGCTTGGAGGATCGCCTCCTTAAGGAGCGACCACTCTCCTTGGACACCTGCCTCCCCTTCCCTCCAGGACCTCAGCGCTTCTTCAACTATCCTCCTTAGCTCATTGAAGTCTGCCTTCCTAAAATCTAGGGCCGCTGCCTTACTGCATGCCTTTGCCACCTTGCACTGGATGGTGAATTCCAGCAGGTGATGATCGCTGTCGCCCAGTTCATCTCCTGTGGCCAGCACCAGGTCCAACAAGGCGTCCCCCCTGGTGGGGCTGTGCACCTCCTGGGTTAGATGGAGGTCCTGCACTCTGGCCAAGAACCTACGGGAGCGTTCAGACCTGGCTGACTGCTCTTCCCAGCAGATGTCCGGGAAATTCAGGTCCCCCATGACAACCACATCCTTAGCCTTCACTACCTCTGTGAGCTGACCCAAGAATTCCTGGTCAAGCTGTTCACCCTGGTTGGGAAGTCTGTAGTAGACTCCCACCGTTAAGTCCCTTTCCCCTCGACTGCCTTGTACTCTAACCCAAAGCACTTCAGAGTGCCCCTCCCCTGGCTCCTTGCTAATTAACGAGGATGTGTATTCCTCCTTAATACAGAGCGCCACGCCCCCACCCCTCTTTCCTATCCTGTCCCTCCTGTACAGCCTATAGCCCTTGACACTGACCGCCCAATCATGCGTTTCATCCCACCACGTTTCCGTAATCCCCACTATGTCCGGGCTGGTGTCAGCCAGCCGGAGGGTGAGTTCCTCCTGCTTGTTGCCCATACTACGAGCATTTGTGCAGAGGCATTTGAGGCCTCCTGTGGGTGTGTGTACTGACCCCCTAGTCCCAATGTTACCCTGGCCCCTCTCTCTTACCTGTTTGATTGCTTCGCTCGTCGGTCTGGGCTGGGCTGTAGTTGTGGGTGCTGTTTGGTCTGGCAGTTTGATATTTCCTCCACCCTCATCTTCCCCTTCCCCCGACGAGCCTAGTTTAAAGCCCTCTGGAGGAGGTCCGCCAACCTAGAAGAGAACACATGCTTACCTTTAGGGGAAAGGTGGAGCCCGTCCCACCCCAGCATGTCTCTTGTCGTGATGTGCCGGTTGTGGCTGAGGAAGCCAAAGCCCTCCTCGAAGCACCATTCCTGTAGCCGCCAGTTGGTTTCTGCAATGCACATTTCATGCCATCTGCCTCATCCATTCACTGGCAGGATAGAAGAGAAAACCACCTGTGCGCCCATCTCCTTCAGCACGCACCCCAGAGCGTGGTAGTCCTCCATCAGGCGATCAGGGCTCCTCCTGGCCGCATTGTTAGTACCCACATGGACTAGGACCATAGGGTAATAATTGGTGGGCTGGATTACGGTCTAGAGCATCCCTTTCACGTCCTGAATCCTCGCTCCAGGTAGGCAGTGTGGAGGGCCAGTAGGGGGTGCTCCTGCGTTGAGCCACCCACCTCCCTGCGCCTGACCACCTTCCAGACTCCGAATGCCTCCCTAGGGGTGCCTTATGCTTGGCCGACCCCTCTCCCGGAGCACACTCGCTAGTCTGGGGGTAACGTGCCGCCACCACCCCGAGAAGGGACTGTCTTGGCCCTGTGTCCTCGGGGAAACACAGGCCTAATAGTCCGACGGGTACTCGACCCAGTACAGGCACTTGGGGCACTTCCCCAAGTCAAGGGGGCAAAAAGTAAAGTCTCCCTTAGTCCACAGACCTAAGGGGTCTCTTAGGCATAATTTAGACCCACCCCTCAATAAGTCTCCCACACCAGTCAAAAAGGAGAACTTTATTGATTACGAGGGGTAGGAGAAACTAGGGTACAGGACTGAGCAATATCTTAGAAATCCTAAAGAGCAAACAGTGTGGCTGAGGTAGCCTTTTGATTACACATCTGTGTTACTGCCAGCTAAATATCTAATCCGACTGAGTAGCTTACTCACAAGCATCTTCCAGAGTTCTCCAGTTTCCCCACTGGAGTCTTGGGGTGAGAGAGAGAGAGCTAGGTCCAGATGGTAAGGCTTCTCTGTCTCCCCTGCTTTGCTGCTGCTTCACCTCATGGCCGAAGACAGTGAGCCTCCTCCCCCCCACAACCTATATAGCCCCTGTGACCTCATTCACCTGGGCCAGTGGAGGTCAGCCCCAGTTGGCTGTCAGCCAACCAATTTGAAATGCATCACCTGTTACCGGGCAGATTCCAGCTCCCCAGGTAGATGCCCCTCACCCAGGTAACAGATGCCAGTCACGTAGGCAGAGGGAGCAGGTTTCCCCCCTCCCTCAGGAATGCAGCCAGCTCAGGTTACCTAAAGAGACAGACTGAGGTGTGAATCCTCTGTGCTGGCCCATCTAATCACATAGTCACAGGGCAGAGATTTTGGGGAGAAACCAATGTGGCTTTCTGCCACAGGCAGTATACCTTGCGTGCCGAGGGGTCCCAGCGACAGATAGGGCCCTCCGTACCTCTCAGGATGGAGTCACCAATGACGATCACACGACGCTTCTTCCTCCTGGCCTTCTTGCCTCCTTCAGCTTGCACGGGACGCGGTGTGCGTGGAGTTGCCTCCTCCCCGGTTTCGTCCTCTCCGTCCTCCTCCTCCAGGGCTGCCAGAGCTTCGTACCTGTTCTCCAGCCGGACTGTAGGAACTGGTGTTGCCATGTCTCGAGCAGCCCTGGCACGGGAGGTGACCGTCTGCCACTTAGCAGTGGAGGGCTCATCTTGAGGTGCATCCTCCTTGGTCATACAACCCTGCAGGGAAAGAAAATAGCTGTCAATTTCTTCCTCTGCCTCCCTGATTCCCCTCAGCCTGCTAACCTCCTCCTGGAGCTCCCTCACCTGCGCCTCCAGGGTCCTAAGGCGGGCGCCTGCAGGACAGGTGTGGGGGTCCCCAGTCCCTGCCCCCCCAGGCCTTGCTGGGCAGCTCCCGCAGGCCAGGGGGTTGGAGGACGCCAGCCCCCCCCGCAGGCTCCGTCTGGGTGGAGGCCTCAGACAAGCCCCGGGAAGGCCGCGCCCCATGGAAGGTGATGGCATACTACAATATCTAGTAGAATATGTTGTGGGGAGTTTCAGAATTAGCACGTAAGAAAACCTAGAAGGTACAAAATATATTCAAACACCACCCAAAATTTTAATTATTATTCGCCACAGTTTCAAAAATATTTGCTCTAAAGATTCATAATAAAAGATAACAAAATTAATTACTCTGCTTTACATAGAATTCTCACTCCCCCCAGCCTGAAGAAAAATTTTAAAGAAAAGCTTGGTTATCATCATGTTGTAGACATGTGAACAGTGCAAACATATTATAATAGAGGCATGGATACTTAAGACTAGCTCTGGACTTCCATTCAAATCTTACTTTCAACTCCTTTTTAATTTTTGGCTGAAGTAATTAATTTGTTTGCAAATTGGAATACACATAATAAAGTATGAGAACACATTTTCTTAGGAATGTGGAAGGCAAGGGATTAAGATATTTTACACATAACGTACTTTTAAAAGTTGTCATTTTTTCCTTGTCTCACATTTTTATTTTGGCTCAGACTCTGTACTACAATAGATTTTGACTTCAGTCTTAGATGCATTTCAGACTACACTCTCAGACAGTTTTTACTTGTTTTAAATATCATGGGGGGTAAACTCAACTTCAGTCACTCATCTATGTGAAAAAAGCCCAAGCATTATGTAAACAAAAACATACATCATGCTATGATACATTTAATATTATTTATCTGGTTTTCGCAAGAACAAATGTATTTATTATAAATTGCTTTACATCACCACCATAAAATGTTAGGCAGTGGCTGGAATTGAGTTGTCAGGAATTTTAGCCTGAGTTCAGTAACAGGAATCTGGATGATATTATCTCATCCTGTTCTTCAGTTTCCTGTGTCCTCTTGACCCAATTGATTTGAGTTAGTTCTTAATATTCTTAAGTGAAAAGGATGGACTTAAAAAAGGAAATAGGCAAACAGCTGTTTATGTAGCACATCCTTCTTCTAAACACCTCCTAAACTCATTGTTTTTAAAGAATTAAGCACATGCAAAATAAAGCAATCACAGTTTAGCCACTGAGCCCCACTGCTCAATAATCTTATAATTTGGCAATAGTTGTGCCTTTTTGTAGCTTTACAGCAATGAAAACATGCATTGTTTTAATTGTTAAATTATGTTGAAGTAGCTTAGTATGCAGTGAGTAAAATAAATAATACATTTAAACATTTGTCTAAAATGATCTTGAATCTCTACAAAATGAGACAGTGCATTATTTACAAACTCCAGACAGATTTACACAGACAGATCTAGGATTTTCAAAAGTGGGTTGCAAATAGTGTGGTAATAGGATCATAAAAAATTAGGGTTAGAAGGGACCTTAGGAGGTCATCTATTCCAAGCCCCAACATCATAACCAGGGATCCTGGTTTTTCCTGATTAAAAAAAAGTCCCCAATTTTCATCTTAAAAAATAACCCAAAATCCACATTTTCCGTGATTAGAACGAAACACCACTAATATTTTAGGTTCACATTTTTAGCTAAGGCTGTGTAATAGGTGACACATTACCAGAAGCGGCTAACAGACATCAGAAGGACAGAAGAAAAAATAGCTTGATTAATGGAACATCAAGACCATTAAAAAGAAGAACGGATTGTTAGCACCTGTGGAATGAAGAGTTTAGAAGGAATCAGGTAGATTAAAACAAGCCCTGAAGTCAAGTGACTCCCTCACTGCTGCCTGAACAGAAACACTGTCACTGCCAGGTACTTGGTTTTAAACTCTGGGTGGAATCAAAGCTCTATCCAGCCCTGCAGATTTAGTTCTGTGTACAGTAGAATAATAAATTCCTTTCTGATTTGCAGTGACAGAAGAGGAGTGCCATTGGCATGTTCTAAAAACACACATTATACAGGAACTAGCATGTTATTAGGATTGTGGATGAATGTCACTAGTACAGCATGAGGGAACAAGAACAAAATTTGACACAGCCAAATTCAATGACCAGGCATTTTGAGGCCATCTGAAAAAAAACAGTGCTTTGCTAATTACTAAATAAAAGCCCTTGTGATGTTCTTCACGATCGTTAATGAATCAAAAATTAAATGTCAAATGAACTGTACACTGTTCACAGTACTCATATGCCTCAGAACCCCTGATAGTGTATCTATACCACTACACGATCAAGGTGACTTGCCTTTTCAATTAGGATTTACACAGATTTGTTTGCATAGACTAATGAAAGAAGCTGGGATTGAGCCCTGGGGCTTACTTAGCACTGCCCCTGCCCAGCCCTGTGTGCTGGGATCAGGTGCTAATCCAGCATACAGGTCCTGGAGTTCCCTATAGGTACAAAAATGTGGTAGTGGTGGAGCAGTGCCACCACGCTCCTGCCTCCAAATTTCCAGACCCATGGAAAGGATGTGGAGAAGGCTGTGGAGAAGCTTGAGAAAATCCAGAGAAGAGCCACTTGTATGATTAGAGGCCAGAAGAGCAAGCCCTATGAGGAAAGACTGTTTAGCTTAGAAAAGAGAAGATTTTGCGGGGATTTGGTGAGAGCTTACAAATATATCAGGGGAAAGCATCAGGGGCTAGGCAAATAACTATTCACCAAAGCGTCCCAGGGGAAAACAAGGAGCAACCATCATAAACTCCTAGATGAAGGTTTCAGATTGGATATAAGGAACAAGTTCTTCATAGTCTGTCTGACCAGACTCTGGAATAGACTCCCAGCATGGGTGGTGCAGGCACCTACCCTGGAGCACTTCCAAAGCAGACTGGACACACACTTTGCTGGGGCTATTTGAATCCAGCAGTCTTTTGGCCCAGTGTAGGGGGGCTGGACTTGATGATCTCATGAGGTCCCTTCCAGCCCTAAACTTCTGTGAATCTTCTGTGATACTGTGGAGCCCCACACACCAGATGATTATGGAGCCATGGGTCGGATTTAGCCTATGAGGCAGGAGTTGAGCACCCTGTATTAGATGATCCAGGCCTTTGTGTCTCAATTGCCTTCAAGATTTCTCAGAATAGAGCTTCCCATCAAGTACAATAAATACATGACATTTATAATACAATATTGGGCAATACATTTATTGTGCAATAAATGCAATTTATCACATGCTATATATGGTGCAAGACTTTGTATAAAAATTAGAGATGAAAATTCTCCAAATTCTGATATAACACACAGTGGTTTGCAAAAAAGTTTACAATACTTTTTCCCCATCTCTCAACCTGCTCTATTAAACTACAGCTAAAACTACATGGGGAACATCGGGTACAGTTGCTTCTTTTTATTCTCTTTAATGTTCATATTTAAAAGCTATGTGACAAACCAACATAGAAAGAGCCCCAAAATTTCTGTATCGAATTTGTGCACAGGATCTCAGAAAGGCTGATACCTATCTTTCAATGGTTAATCAGCGTGTTGATGACTGAGTAAAGTTTCCACAACCAGCAACATCAGCTTATAACAGTAGTTCAGAGTTCTGCATTCCCCTTGTGTTGGTTGAAGCTATAGATCCATTTTCTGCTGCAATTCTTTCTGAAAAAAAAATCTAACCCAGAAATATGCCCAGAAAGAAGATTGGAAGCTAAAAGCAGTCATAAGATAATGGAAATCCCAAAGGCGTAGTTTTGAATGATGGTCAAGCTCCACAGAGGGAAGAGCTATCATCAGTAAACCTCCATTGTGAAGCCTCCATTTAAATTTTCACTAGACAGAGCCAGAGATTATCAGCCTTCAACAAGAATGAACATGTTGTCTAGTGCTTGGCCCCTAGCCAGCCAGGAGGGTGCAGGTTGGACCTCCCACACCAGACAAGGGTTGCTCTGGGCAAAAGTGTCTAGTTTTATCATCATCAAGCTTTTCTAAATGAAGTGAACCTAAAATACAATATCATCATTGATCAGACAAACAACAGCCTGGCTATAGAATTTTAGTTCATAGAGGCTTGGTCTGATAATAACCTTCAGTCTGCAGCCACTTTCCTATGAACAATATCATTTAATCTGATTTCAGGAGCAGAAAATTAAATCATTTACACTGGATAGAACTTCTAACAACATTTATCTCACAGGCATCAAGGCTCTCAGAGCTTGCAAATAATTGGGATTAGAAATTGGTAATGCTGCTAAAGCAGCTGAATAAACAAAAGTGATTATTTAGCACAGACTGCAGTTAAAATCTTTAATATAGATTTAAATGGTTTACTGGAAAAGTTCCACTAAGCTACATGACATTTAGCTTTGCCAGATATTAATGTGCACAGAGGTTAAGGTGATTTTCATTCTCTGACCTGCCAATCCCCAACAATCTGTCTACAGATCCATAGTTATTCATATCCTGTTTGTTGAGCTGTGGTGGAAACTCCTTCTATCATCTGAGAGTTTATGAAATCTAACAATGTAGTAAAATTCATAACTCTATACTAACCTAGCCTTTAAAAGAAAAAGTCTGCATTTTTAATAGTACTGCTATATTTTATTAATATTTAATTAGAGAGATTGTGTGCAAACAATAGAATTGCTTGCAGAAGTTTTTAAAAAGCAGTAAAATCAATTTATAAGACACCTGAAGCTTTTAAAGTATCGCAGTTAAAGTAGCCAAATTAACTTAACTCTTCCCCATAAATATACTAGTCTCCCATCTTCTTTCCTTGAGCAGAAGCAAGAAGATTTACTAGGTGTCTGCTTTTTAAAATCTGTATGTCTCTGATAGCAAAAGTTGTCTTTATTGCCATCTTAACTTTTACTCATTTAATTGTAATCAATATTCACTGAACACAAATTACTAGAATTATCATTTGCTTTAAATCCCTCCCCTCAGGGTCACTCCAATTCCAAATGTCTCATAAAAATGGAATGCCTTGTAAACTCATTTTGTAGACGACTATACACTGAGGCACAGAAATTAAGCGACTTGCCTGGGCCATTAAGGAAGCCAGTGGCAGAGGGTGATGTCCAACTTATTGTCTAAGTAAACCTAAAGGAGTCAATTTTATAGTTAATAGTTATCTTCTCATACAGTAATCTTATATTCTAATAATGCTGAATTAGCAATAGATTAATATTTATCTTGCATTTTAAGTGAATGGGGTTTTTCATGTGATGGCAGTTAACTAGATGCTGCCCCCAAAACTCAGTCCCAAGAGAATTATGGCCACAATAACAAAACAGGTGACAATACCCTGAAACTGAAATGGCCTAAAATTCAAAAGCCAAGTGGCACCATACACATCCTGCTGGCTTTCTCCGTTATAATTTCCACAGAACAGAGGGAAACGCTGACTGCTTGAAGAGCTTCCCGACCTGCTCAGAGGAAGCAGAAATTGACCAGATACATCTAAAACTGGCCTAACACAGAAATGATAACAAACTGCTCCTTTTTCCTATTTCACCTTTCCTGTCTTCTCTCAGCCAATTACAACCAGCTAACAAAAACAATAATTACATGTTTTTCACTTCCTTGTCTTCCTTTCCTGCCCCCTATCCCTATGCATCCCATCATTGAACTAATTAATATTTATAAATAGCATGCATCAGTTGTAACAGTTTATGGTCCACTACAAGGCGTAGAGCAGGGTAGCAACCTGTGCAAAATAAAAAACAAAGCAGAAATAATAATGAGGGGATATGCTGCCTTCTAGCCAGTTAACCATTGAGGACCTTCTACAAGTTTAGGCTTAGCTTTGGTATGACCAGATTAATAAAAAACAGGAAGAAGTCCCCCTGAGAGGCATACTTTTCAAGTTGAAATCTGCCTAGACATTATTGCTGGTGACAACACCATGCTGCTCCTAACCTCTTTCAGGGAAGTAGGAACTAATGGAATTCGCTAGCTCCTCTGTGGGAAAGTCCAAAGAAAGCTGAACACTCATAAAAATAAAAGATGCTACTGAAAAATAAAAATAGTGTTCAGTTCTCAGAGTTTTACTCATCTGAGCCTGACTTCTACTGCTTTTAAACTATGCTCCCTATTTCACTTACTAGCATGGGAGCTGAATATGTGCATAAAACCCTTGGGCGAGTGGATAGACCATTTTTATGCAGGTTACATGGAAGTATATCATTTTGACTCCTTTTCAGGTGATTAACAGTTTGAATGTTACATGGTATCAATCCCCAAAGAAACAGTAGTTTTCTGTATTAATTGTGCATTGTAATACAGACACATATTCATACATTCTAATTTCTGTCATTCTACTAAGTCACATATTTTAAGACATATTAAATGCACATTTAAAACACAAAATACATACAATTACTGATTTTTTTGCTTAAAGTGTTAAAACTTAGAAATGTTATAATCTCAAGCTCATACATTATTATTTTTAAATGAATGGATGTCAAAATCACCTTCTAAGGTGTAACTATTCTGAACTTCAAGAGATATTTTATATGCCTTGCGTTTAAGGGCATAGATGGAGTTACACTTCTTCCTGGGTAGAATAGTACTGCAACAGTCATAACTGGATGGAGCAGATCTTTCTGAGCATGTTCAAAAGGATGAGGTGAGCTGTTCATGGGTGAATAAAATTAAAAATCTACATTAGTCACCCAAAATGTCAACTAACTTTAGCTATGTGAAAGCTTTTTATTCACACCAAAAGGGAGCTATAATGTGTGTGTACGTGTGTATGTATATGTGTGTGTGTATATATATAACTGTTAAATGAAAATTAAGCTATGTTTTCCCTTCTGGGTTTTCATCGGAATTGAAAAACAAAAAACCTATTTTCAGGTGAATTTGTGTCAATGGTACCTGTGTCACCTGTATCTTTCCAGAACAACAAAGAATATCTTTTCAGAATATCAACATGCATAGAAACTCTGCTAGACTCTTCTCAGAGCCATGTAGTCACATGAAAAGAGGAAATATTTAGAAACTCTACTAAAGTTTCCAGGAAAGTCTGTATCTTATAGAAGTATGAAAAACTGAAATTTCACTGTAAAAGCTATTAAAGTAAAACATCTGCTCTAACATTTGAAAAGCAACCATAAAATAATGACATCAAAACAAAATAACTCAGTAACATTAGTGTAAAGAAAAAGGATTGATTTTACCTATGTAGGCTGGTTCCTTTTATTTTCAGTGAGGGGTGTAAAATAAACATGTGAAGTGGGAAGTGGATGTCAAAAATGAGAAACTGTCACTTATAAAGTAGCATGAGTGGCCTGGGATGGGGTTGGAGCATCCAAAATTTAGATGCTCATTGTCATAAGTGCATTATAGTGAACAGAGCTGTGACAGTTTACATCGTCTTAGAATCTATCGCCTGCTCATTAATCCCATCTCTGCCTGTGATTTCCTCTGTGACCATAGCAAGTTATTTAGTTCTCTAGAGTTCACTTTCCCTGAATGTAGAATAGGGATGCTAATGGTTACTTGCTTCATAATAATGTTATGAGAACTAATTAGTTAATGTTTGTACTGTGCTTCTGAAAAAGCAAAGTGTCACCTTAGTGCTAAGTACATTATCATCACCTTCAGGCCTTTAAATCCAGTGAGATAAATACTAATTCTGTATACAGTTACAGACAAACTAATTTTATGGTACAGCACACATCTGTATTTAACAGCAAGGAATAATTTATTTTTGCTGCTTGAATTAATGCACAACAGACCAAGTTTACCTCAAAGGAGGACTCTGAAGGCAAGTTACAACAAGCTAGAGAGCTGAGATTACGGAAAAAGATGCTTCATTTGTCAAGTCATACATCAGACAGAAATGATTTACTAAGCAATTATGTCTTGCATCAACATGTTTTGCAGCTGCAACAAATTAAACTAAGCAAAAATAAATGTGCATTTTAAAGTAGTATTGTTTTCTAAATTATACAGTTATATAGAGTTTAGTATGTGGCCAATAATTATGACTGTAATTACCTGAAAAGAGTTAAGGAAACAGACTAACCTAAAATCCATTTTCCTAATAGGACTATGCAAATAGAAAAATAACTTTAAATTATTATTATTGTTATGTGTAGGAATATAATTGTCAGAGTGGATCAGACCAGGGTTGATCTAACTGTTATTGTGAGTGTAACAGTGATCAGGACCAGACAGTTCAGAAGGAAGTGAAACCTCCATAACAGAGAATTAGTGAATAACAGTCCCATCAACAAGTGTTCTACTAAATCAGACAGTTGGTGGTTCACTAATAGTGTGAAAAATGAGGTTTTATATAACCCAGACAAATAGTTATACTGTCTAACATAACACGTTTCTTTCTGCTACTGTACTGTATGGGCGTATCTACATATTCATTAATATATAGTAGTTACTGCGCATTTAGTTTAGTACTTGCTTAATGAAGTACTAACTAAATATGCAGTAACTACAGTTACTGCACAGTAGCGCTGGCATATAGTCTCTTAGTGATGGTTACTGAGCAGTAGCCTAGTATTACTGTGCGGTAGCGTATTAGCACGATTTTTACCCAGCACGCTACTGCACAGTGCTATTAAGCTAGCGCATTAAGCATCACGTGTAGACATGCCCTATATGTAGCACACAGACACAACATTCTGATACTATTGCTGATACTTGTGCTGTTGCAGTACTATTGAGAGTCCCAGGAATTATTCCAAATCTTCTCTCCTAGTTTAAAAAGAAAAATGACACAAATGGCATCTTTGAAAAAAAAGAAAAAAGAAATCAACATTCATGTGGATTAAATTTTCCTTTGTTCTTTTCTTTAGAATTACTATACATGCTCTTGTCCAAACACCAAAAAGTAATCCAGGGTGATATGACAGTCAGATCTAACAACTCCTATATATCTGATTTAAAGGGGCCACTCCAACAGCTGAATTATTAGGGGCTATTTATCTCTCTTCTTCTTCATCGTGTCTCCAATCCAACCGTTCTATATGGTCTGTTCCCAATACTCGGCACAAGCCACTGCTTCTGGTGGTGTTATTGACAGATCTTGTGGGGTTCATTTATTATTCATGGTAAATTATTGTAATCCAGTTCCCACTGAAGAGGATTATCATGCAAGACATGTATATCAAAAAATGAATGAGCCCTTAGCACATGGATCAGACCACAGAAGGATTATATCAATCATTGAATACACATACACATACACAGTAGCTATGTATTTTGTAATATGATCCTTCAGCACGGTAGATGTGGATGTACCTCAAATTCCCACCTAACATGCATTTAAAATTATATATAACCCCCCGAAATACTAGTTTTATATTATTATTATTTTATTTTTATTTAATTTTAAATTAATTTTAATAAACATATGTGTGTGCATGTGTGTGTATGTGTGTGCGTGCATGTGTATGTGTGTACACACACAAACACAAAAACAATGTTAAAAGGCCAGTGCAAAATCAAGAAGCCAAAACCTAAGGCATCCATAATTTGGTACCCTTGTATGCAGGGACTATGAAAATCTTCAATCACATTGTCATATATTATTTTTTCTATAGTACTATTCTTAATTCAAGGCATAAATCATAAAAACACCTAAGAGAATATTAATAATTATTTCTTTAGAGCAATGTTTGGGCAGTTTACAGTAAATAAGGCCTAGGACCACAGAAAACAAAATACTGAACATTGGTAAAAATTTAGCAACTGCAAAAAGTCTTATAAAAAGTATTCAGCAGCTTTAACCGGTTATACTCATCCAATGTGTTTTTAAAGATACAATTTTAAAAATGAACATATTTTACAGAAAAGACTGTATCAAACAAAATGTTCTTTTCATATTTTCAAAATGGGAAGCTGCTTCAAGCTGCCTAATTAACTCTGCAGTAAATATTTTGGTGTCTATACATGAGGCCCTATTAGGTCACAGGAAACTAATTAACTCTGTAGCAGGATAGTACTTGTAAATGCTAGTGTAGCTTGTAGATGTATAGATGCTGACACAGCTGCCTGGGGCATGAGGGGGCATCAGTGTGGGGGCTGCGTGCTGGCTAGCCCGACACTGAAGCACCCTCATGCCCCAGTGAGGCCCTCTGCAGCATGTGGAGCCAGGCAGACACAGCCCCGGGCTGGCAGGCTGACCCCCAAGACCCCCTGTCAGCCAGGGCTGCTTTGACTCAGCTCAATGTGCTGCGATCCCAGGCGCATGTTCAAATGGTGTGCTTGGGAGCAATAAACTCCAGCGTGATCACTATTAAGCAGAGTTTATGGCTTTGCATGTGTAGATGCACCTAATAGGTAGATGATATAGGGATAGATTGGATTTAGAGGCTGAGGAGAGAAGCTGCCAAAGTCTTGAAGGAACAGTAATCTTTCTATATATATAAAGGGGCTTTGTCTGTCTGTGTGTCTGTCTGTCCATAACACCCTAGGTTAAGTGCACATGTGCCACCAAGAGGGCAGGTGGTGATTGGCTGCACGGGCCCAGGTGGGCACAGGATGGAGAGAGGTGAAGCGGGGGGGGGGGGGTCACAGTGGCGGCTGTTATCAGGACCAGGAAGCAGGGAGGGAGGGGAATGGGAAGGAGAGCAGAGGGGAGGGGTCATGGTGGCAGTGCCCCCCTCCACTGCCCAGCCCTGACAACAACTGGCAGGGAGGGGTGACGGTGTGGAGGGAGGGAGGCTGTGCAGGCCCAAGCAGATGTGGGGCAAAGGGAGGATCACAGTGGTGGCTGTGGTCGGAGCCAGGTGGCGGGGATGGAGGGGAGCAGTGAGGGGGCGGAGTCATAGTGGCACCCCCCTGCCACCTGGGTCTGACAACAGCCGACAGTGAGGGGAGGGTGGCAGAGAAGGAGAGAGCCCCCGCGCCGCAAGCTGGAGGAGGAGGGGAGGCGGCAGCAGAAGGGTCTTTACATGGCTGGCCTGAAAGGTGAGCGGCAGGCAGGAGCATGTAAACACTCCCTGAAATCCATCATTCTTGACACTAGTCATATTCATAATGGGAAGACTATGGAAAAGAGGTATATTAATTTACACAGATATATAGAAGACTCAATGTACCTAGTGAAATTCACTGGAAATATATATTATTCTTTCAAAATGTTGATAAAATTATTCTTTGGTTTAAAACAACCATGTGCATAAGCTGTATTTACAAGAAAAACTCACTGTGCCCAGGAATGATATCCTCAAGCATGCTATGATGCTCCTTGGAAGCTCCCTCCTGATTGGAAGCATCCTACCCACGTTCACATGGTACTTTGGGCGGCTAATTAGCAGTGAAGCCAACTCTGAACTAGCTATCTCACATTTTGATATCAATGTAGCCAGAGATGACCCGAGCAGGGTATGGGGCCCAGGGCAAATCAGCCCACATGCGGCCCTGCCCCCACTCTGATCCCAGATCTAAAGAAACTGCCGCCATCATCAGCAGTGGTGTTGGCGGCCAGGAATTGGGGGGTAGAGAGGTTGGATGCAGACCTGCCACTCTGCTCTGCCCTGCACCACTTCACCCCACTCCATGGGCCCCCCCAAAGTGCGGGGCCTGGGACAGTCACCCCTGATTCACCCCCCACAAGGGAAGGCCTTGAATGTAGCTAAGAGTGTGCGTGCGTGTGTGTGTGTGTGTGTGTGTTTCAATATGCAAAGTACAAACTCTTCTTGAATATTGGGCATGTAATTCATAGCTGAAGCTCCTCTTGCTGAACCTGTATGGCTGCTTTGGTTACCTGAGCTGGCTGCTTTAAAGTTACCTATGTAAATTGAATTCTCTGATTCACTCCTCTGAACTAGGTAAAGTATTATTTTAAAAACAACCTTTGAGAAACAGTCAACAAGCATAATATTTAGAATTCCATATTTAGCAACTATTAAAGTACTTTTTATTCAGGGAGGTGTTAAGCTGTTGCTTAATTTTATCTATGTTTCACTTGGATACAGTAGGTATTGTAATGCATTGCTGAACGCTGATGTTTTCCTGACTTGGATATTAATAAAGCCAGGTTCTTTAATTTTAAATTTTTCTTAAAGACCATTAAACTCTTAATATTCATATAATTCCTAAGCATATTTTAATTCTGGTTCAATTTTGTCTCTAGAGCATATTAAACCTATTGACTTCAGAGTGTTCAGCAAAACCCTTGACATTCACAACCACAAGCTAGTATTTGAATGAATGTACCAAAATACATTATAAGGAAGGAAGAGGCCTATTAATAATATTTAGAACAATTTGTTCTGACAAGGGATTTCATCCAGTGGGCTCCCTCATGACACTCTATAAACATTAATTTAAACATTTAAAAGTAAAATGGTGAAATATTAATGAGTTACAATTTCAAGAAGCCTGGATTTACTGCAAACATTTTTCTGAGGCAGTTCAAGCTTATTGGACAGTTTTCTGTGAATGTAGCTTGTTTAACATGCTGTGCAATTAGAGGAGCAGTGGAATGGGAGTCTCAGGGCTCTGCCCTAGTAACTGAACATAACCTGTACCTAAGACACTAATCAAAATAAGAGCCTGACATGAAATAAGTTGGACAAAAGCAGCAGGAGTTACAGGTTCAAATTCTTTGTGAAATCTAGTAAAGCTGGAATAATCAATTGACTTAATTGTCAAAACTTACCTTACTTTGTCTTCTCCTTCAGACACTTAAATCTTTAGAACATCATTGAAGAATACAGCTGACTTCTTTATTTTGTAGCATTTTCCAAGAGTAGTAGTTATCTTCCATGGATAACCAAAATTAGACAGGTAGTTTGAAAGCATAAAGTACTATTCTGTTCAAGGGAAGGATAAAAAGGAATGTGTATGAGATTGCTATAACATTATATTGCTATGACAATACAATCACTGTAAAAATAACTGTGCAATACTGAGGTCCAGATGTATTTCACTTTGTATTACAGGACTTGTATTCACTGGGGACCTGCCCCAGTTGCAGCCACCAGAAGTACTGGACTCTGAAGTTAGTGTAGATAAACCAGTTTGAGTGTTTAAAAACTGTTTGAAACCTGTAACAGAAGAGAAGTTCAGTGCACATAAACCGGTTTCAAAATGGCCAAAACTGCTTTAAGATTAACTTGGTTGAATGTAGTATCAGACTTAACTGATTGAGGTCAAACTAGTTTATGTAACTTCTGTCCCAGACCCCTTCCTGGTTTAAATTAAATCAGTTAATCCCCCAGCATCCCAGCCTGCTTTTCAGCCCTGTAGTGGGTTCTGCTGTCTGCTCCAGAGAGCAGGGCTGGCCCCACCTGTCTGCTTTCTAGCTGGAGCAGGTGTGGGGTGTAGCCAGACACCAGTCCAGCATGGCTGCCTGAGACAAAGGGGCAGGAAGGGGCAGTTATTCCCTCTTCCTCCCCTCTGCCTGGGCAGGCCTCAGAAGACCCTGTCAGGCATTCTCCCAACCCACTTCGATGGAGTGATGGGGGGTGAGGCCAGCCCTGGCAGGAACCTCAAGCAAACAGGGAGATGGAGGGAACATTAATCTGCCCCTCCCTCCATCCCCTGTCCCACTGGCAGGGACAACAGCCATGATTTGCTCAGCTTCCCCCCCGCTCATGGCTTAGCACTGCCCAAGACCCCCAGAGCTCCACTCCCAGCCAGGGGACAATCCCACCGCAGCTTCCCAGCTGCCAGGGCCAGGGTTTCTCTTGGAGAAGCCCAGGAGCAAAGGCCAGATCAGAGGGAGGGCGGGGAGTGAAATGGCCCCAAGCCCAGGTGAGGACATGCACAGAGGGATCACGGCAGTGGCAGTTCCATCCTCGATGCGAGCCCCATCGAGCAGATGGACCCAGGCTGTGACTGGGGGTTGGGGAACAGGCTCAAGTGTGTTGGTGCTAGTGCAGGGCAGAGCTGAGCCAAGTATGCAGCTGGGGGAGCAGCTTCTGCCCAGCAACTCCATCTACCACTGGAGAAGGGTGTCTGGGCCAGCCCTGGCCCCTGTAGTGGCAGGCACAACAAGGGCTCATTTCCTCAGCCCTGAGCACTGTTACCTGTGCATTGAGCTGGGTGAGCACTGCTCACTCTTCCCTTACCTGGTGGCAGTGGCGGTGCAGCATGGCCCCGTGTACTAGGTGCCAGGCATGCGGTACTACCACTATGGTTTCCCCACCACTGCTGCTGTCCGCCTGCGCAGCGACTGACACTTACCAATATGGCCAGGGCAGGTCCCTCTGACAGCAGCGGCAGTGAAGCTATGGGGTAGTGCCTGGCACCTGGTACACAGGGCCGTGCTGCACTGTCACCGCCGCCAAGTAGGGGAAGAGTAAGCAGTGTGCACCCAGTTCAGCGCCCAGTGGTTAGGGGATGCAGATAACAGTGCTTGGGGCTGAGGGGTCGAGCTCATGCCTTGTGCACCACCGCAGAGACTGGGGTTGGTTCAGGTGCTGCTGTCCAGCAGTGGGGGTGGAGAAAGTGGGGGCAGCTAGACAGGGAGAAAACCAGCGGCTCAGCCAGGCCTGGTTAGACCGGGTTGGGTGTGCAACGTGGTAGGCCATGGCTGCTGGGTGCAGGGTATGACTGAGCTGGAGCTGCTGGCAGGGAGCAGAGCTGGGAGTGGTGTGTGGCTGGGACCTGCCAACAGCGGAGTAGCCCCAGTGCAGCCAGATCCCTGACCTGGCCTGCATGCAACCCTGCACACTGGCTGGGCAACCACTGAAGCTACCCACCAGGCAGCAGCTCCACATCCCTAGCACAACATGGGGTGATGTTACATGGGGTCCTGTGTGACTGGCCCTGGGCTCCAGCTCCAGCATGGAACTGTGGGCAGGGGCAGCTGCAGCTCCTGCCCTGAGCATGCCCTGAGCATGGGGGGCAGTGTGTCCCTCTCTGCACCAGCTGGGGATGGAGCCTGTGGTTGCAGGGAAGGCCCAGGTCCTGCAGGGCAGCATGGACAGGTAGAGAGGAGGAGACTGGAGTCATGGCTCAGTGGGAGGGGCTCAATGGTGCCTGCAAGCTTGGGTAGCCACAGCGAAGCACTGCACAGGTCACTCTGGGCTTGACTCCATCCTGTAGTGTCAGCAACCCAGCATCCCCAGGCAGGAACTGCCTCAGAGCCAGCACAGCTCGGCCCCTGCTGTCCCATGCATCTGGCCCATTCAAGCCCTTCCCCACCTGAGCTTCCAGGAGCCCCACCCTACTCTGCTCCCGCTTCCCTGCAGTGCCACTGCGTGCATTTGGCCCCATGGACTGGCAGCAGCAGTGGGGCCTGCGCAAGGGGAGCAGCCTGCTCCCAGGGTGGTACATGACTCAGAGCAGGACTCAACACCATGCACTCTGCTCCAGGAGCCCCTACGCACTCTGCAGACACAAAAGGCAGGGCAAGAGTGGGTCCCTGTGCTCAGCAGGTGTCAAGCCCATGGTGGAGTCACTGCTACCACAATCCCCCTGTGTATGTTTCTACCTGGGCTTAAGGCTGTTTCGCTCCCCTCTTCCCCATCCCTCCCCTGCAACTGGCCTTTGGTCCTGGGCTGCCCTAAGTGCAATCCCAACCCCAGTGGCTGGGAAAGTGAAGCAGGATTGTCCCCTGGCTGGGAAGGAGCCTCTGGGGGTCCAGGGCTGTGCCGTGCCATGAGCATGGGGGAGAAGCCAGGCAGACCCTGGCTGGGGTCTCTGCAGGCTAGGGTGAGGGTTTCAACCCCTCCCCCATCACACTCAACTTCTGAGGGCTTGGCCATGTCCACCCTCAGCTCAGAGAAGGTAGGGCTCGCTCTAGCACCCCTCAGCTTCTAGCCTCAGCCAGTGCAGGCATGTGGCTGCATTTCTGGAATCAAAAGTGAATGTCTGTTCACTAGCAAATTGGTTCAATCTGTGCAGGTTAGACTAACCTGTAAAGATTGAATCAATTCAGGCTCAAATCAATTTTGAAGTGTCTGTACTTAGGCCTTATATATACACAAACTCAACAGCTATAAACAGCAGTTTCACAAGCACAGCTACTTTGGTTTCAATGAGGTGTATTCTTTGACTACATATTGAATTCACACTAATATAGAGGGAACAAACTGTGGTTTTGGGGAAAATATCCCCAGTCTGGACAAGGTCAAAAAACACAGGGATTAGTTATGCCAGTAACACAATTAAAAAACACAAAGGGCTATTATCCCTTCATCATTTTGTGGAGGAACTGATAACAGATTGTGCCTTGCAAAAAAGAAAATATCAAGGTGTTCAAGAGCATGTTGAAAGATAAGGATGTTCAGATAGTGGCAGCTGACAGTTAAGGTTATATATACCTCATCTTGGTTTTTATGATCCTAATCATTTTCTTACTGAAATCAGAAGCTCATCATTCTTGGGAGCAGAAACATTAACTTACCTACTTTTAAAGTATTAAAAATTGTTTATAACAATTACAAAAGGTCTCAGGGGTAGAATCAATAAATATTTTGGTTTCTCCTGTTGCCTGTAAGGTGGGAGACTATGACAACACAGGCAGAGATAGAAATAGAAATAGAAAAGGTAAGGGAGTATTGGCTCAAGCTTGCAAGGGAAAACAATAATGAATTGCCTTTGTTTTCTATGCAAGCAGAGAAAGAATTCCCCTTCTTTTATCTCTTGTTCTCTTCCCTGCCTTCAAATACACAAATATGTACACACATACATATATGTTTGTTTATGTATATGAATATCCAGGGGCCAAAAACAAAAAAACCCCCACTACTGGGAAAAAACCAGTGCAACGCACACCTGGCCATTGCATGCTGCTGAAAAGTAGAGCCAGCCTCTCCTACCCAATCCAGGGCAACTTGCCGTGTGCCAAAGCATGTGAGGCACAGTCATTCCCTGGGGACAAGTAGCAGCAGCGCAAGGAAACCAAACATCCATGCACATCTGGGTGCACCCCCTGGGTACGCTGACAGTATCAGTAGTTCTGTATTGAAGGAAACTTCTCACTCTAGTAGGTAGGTAATCACTGAGCACAAAGCAGGCAGAACATTAAGCATTTAGTTTCACATTTCATAGATTTCATAGACATTAGGGCTGGAAGGGACCTCGGGAGATCATCGAGTCCAGCCCCCTGCCCAAAGGGCAGGAAGTCAGCTGGGGTCATAGGATCCCAGCAAGATAAGCATCCAATTTACTCTTGAAGGTGTTCAATGTAGGTGCTTGAACCACCTCCGATGGCAGACTGTTCCAGACCTTGGGGGCTCGGACAGTAAAGAAATTCTTCCTTATGTCCAGCCTGAAACGGTCTTGCAGGAGTTTGTGACCGTTCGACCTCGTCATCCCTTGGGGCGCTCTGGTGAACAGATGTTCCCCCAGACCCTGGTGGTCACCCCTGATAAACTTATAGGTGGCCATCAGATCACCCCTGAGCCTGCGCTTTTCCAGGCTAAAGAGTCCCGTGGCTCTCAGCCTGTCATCGTAAGATCTGTATTCCTGACCTCTGATCATGCGCGTGGCTCTCCTCTGGACTCTCTCAAGCTTCTCCACATCCTTTTTGAATTGTGGAGCCCAAAACTGGACGCAGTACTCCAGCTGCGGCCTCACCAAGGCCGAGTACAAGGGGAGAATGACGTCCCGGGATTTGCTCGAGAAGCATCTATGGATGCACGCCAGCATTTTGGTCGCTTTACTAGCTGCAGCATCGCATTGCAGGCTCATGTTCATCTTGTGGTCAATGATGACCCCCAAGTCTTTTTCTTCTGTAGTGCTAACCAACATTGTTGTTTTTTATCTTCTTTCCTAGTCAGAACCTTTGGCAATAGTGTTGATTGTTACTGAAATATTTAAGAAACCAGTTGTATACCACTAATTGATTGTGGACTCTGAATTTGACTCAAATTTTAGTACATATTGAGGTTACCATTAACCACTGGGGGCAGACAGATGTTTTCATAAGCAGATGGAATATAATTTATCCCAATTCACCACTGATTTTTTAGAAGCCATGACAGATTTTTCAAAGGCACAAATGGCAGTTAGGTACCTAACCTCACTAAATTCCACTGGGAACAGGGAACCTAATTCTTTTGTGCCTTTGAAAATTCCCCCCCTCCCCCAGAACTGCTTTACATAGGAAATAAGCTGGTCTAAACCTCTGTGTCATTGGCCTGCAGGGCTCCCCACAGGTCTGGAAATGTAGTGGTAGGGAAGCAGTGGCAGTTAATGCTGCCACCTCTCCCCACTACCAAATTTCCAAGCCCCGCCACCAGATGACATGACCCCATGTGCTGCATCGCACTGAATGGTGTGTAGGGCCCCAGTCCAGCACACACAGGGCCAAGGCTGGATTATGCCCACATGCCAGCTCCATGCTGGATTGGATTGTGCACTGGATCTGGCCTGCAGATCAACCCTGATCTACTGATTTAACCCGTAGCTGGGAAAGGTTGGGCAGAACTGGTATAACACATTACACCTTTCGAGAGTTTATTATTCAGCTCTTCCAAGGGAAAGCTACAGAAAGATACTATGTTTGTTTTAACTATAATTCCCATTAACATATTTGAAAATTGCCATTAAAAATTTCTAGTTCTAACATAAATGGGTCATATTTCTAAGTATCCTTGATAAGATACAAATGTATTTCAGCCCTTGGGCTAGGGACAAAAATGACACATAAACCAGTATAGGTGATAAGAAATCGGTTCAAATCTGTAACACAACAGAAGTTAAGTACACATAAATTACTTTCAAAATGGCCAAAACTGGTTTAAGATAAAGCTGGATGGATGCAGTATCAGACTTAACTGACTTAGGTTAAATTAGTTTATTGAACTTCTGTCCTCTACAGATTCAAGTTAACTCAGTCCCCCAGGATGGTATGCACCTCCCCTCAAACCACACTTCACACCATGGGTGGGCTAGCCTTGGCTCAGTCCAAGCAGGGAACCATGCTGTAGCACTCCCTGGATTCTGGCCTGGGCCACTGTAGGCGTGTGGCTGTATTTGTGGAATCAAAAGTGAATGTCTGTTCATTTGCTTATCAGTTCAATCTACATAGCTTAGACTAACCTGTGAAGATTGAATCAATTCAGCCTCGGGCTTTTTGGCTATCTGTACTTAGCCTTGATGTTCAGTCTTATTTAAATGAGGAAATGATTAAATCTCAAATCATTACTTGTTTGTCATTTTTGCTCATCTGGCAGAAAGCTAAATCTAAAGCCCAGTATTGCAGAAAAAATACACATGAATAATTTTTGACCGGTGACAAATCCCAGTAACTTCAAAAGTATTATTTACATGTGTAAAAAACCTTACATATATAAATATGCACAGAATGAAGTTTTATTCTAACTAAACTGCATTTTAAATACAAATAAAAACATGAAACAATTTATTCAAAAATGAATGTATTTAAGTTAAGCCAGAGTTCCCTTTAATCAAAAACTGCTTTCTAGTATTGCTTAGTAAAAGACTTGGCTAGACTGGACAAATACCTTTTAAATCCCGAAAATTTGGCATTTATTATAAAGACTAGAGAGAATAAGAGAAAACCTTGGCTGTTAAATGGAAGAATATGTCAACAGGTGAAATTGATGTAAAATCCCAGAGGTGAAACAAAATTTGTCTAGCATTAGGGCCCAATAATAAGAAACATTTTTGTAGTTGAAGAGTTTTTGTTACCCTATCTTCTGTGCTAGAATTGTCAATGCAAATATCAAATTCTGAGACATGCTTTTGGGGTGGGGGGGAGGGGGGCAGGACAAGGTAGAGTGGTCCCAATCCAGACATGGTGGAAGGGACTGAAGGGAAGAGCAGCCTGGCCCTGACCTGGATTCGTGGGGTGGGGTAGAGAGGCACCAATCCAGAACTTTGGGGGTCGGGAGGAGTGGGGTGGAGCAGCCCAAGTCTGGATGCACCTTAGGGTTATGGGGAGAAGGAGGAACATCTGATCCAGATGCCAAGCGGTAGGCAGGCTGGAGCAGCCCTGATCTGGATGCACTGACCTTCTCCGCTCCTCACCTGTCATTTTTTTCTGATCCATAGGGATCCCTGAGGACTAGATTTGGCCCATGGGCTAGAGGTTGAGCACACCTAAGCTAGAACATGGGCATTTTCACATAGTTTTGAAAAGTGACTTCAGTTTTGTTTAGCTTGTTCCACTTAGCCTCACTTGACTATGACAGGTGCAGTATGAAACAAGCAGCTTTAACAATCCCTAGGTAGTATAAAGCTGGCATAATCACTCAGCATGATCTCCTCTTGTGGCTCTCTGAACTAAGTGAATTAAAGGTGAAAGAGGAACAGCTACAGACTCTCTCAATGCTGTAGTTGTTTTTGATGGTTAGAATGTCCTCTCAGAGGCACAGAAACTCTCCTTCTTCCTTTTAATGCTGAATCAATTCTGATCTAGCCCAAACAATGGGGAACCTCAAAAGTGGTGTAAGATTCCTCTGTTTTCCACTTCCTCATAGGTCCTGTACATAGCATCAGACCCTGGAATTCAAAAGGTTATAGGCTATTTGCACCATGATGGTGACGAGAAGTTAGGTTGCTCCAGGTTAGTAGCATTATACTAAAACATGATATTACATAAAAACATTTGAGATATATAAATAAATAAATAAATAATGAAAAAATCTTCAGAATTCCAAACCTGAAGTGACTTCTGTGATGGTTACAGCTGTCTGTCTTTGAACAAAACTGTTGAATTCAAAATGATATTTGCATTGAGACTTGTGTTCCAGTTATCTGAGTTCTAGCATATTAATCACTCATTATTTTGCAAATGCTCACCATCAGCAACTGACATTTTTACGTAAGAGATAGATAACAGGGAGACTAAATTGACTGTATACAGATTTAAAAAGCTACAGAATTATTATTAAAATGTATATCTGTAATTTCCTGAAAAGAGGCTAGCTTCATATTTAATGCAACAGCTGAGAGGGAAAGAACAAGGTAACAGTAAGAACAATTTACAATCTAGTAAGGTGCTAGTACAATACATCAGAATGTGCCATCTTTCCTATGATTTTCCAGTCTTTTCAGCAGCACGGCTTAATTACGTACTTGTTCACTTAAATAACTGACCTAACACCCTTATAGTTCTACTACAAAAGAGGCAACTAAATGAACCAAAACATTCCTAATTGAATGCTTACCTTAACTCAAAGCAACATTTTATTTATTTACTATTTTCATTTTCACAGCTTTATTTGTCAATTATTATGGCCAATTAAGTTTTGGAGTGCAAAATGATCAGCAAAGTAAAACCGAAAAACAAAGACATTATTTCATACAATAACAAAATAGCAAGTACTTAGATACCACATTATTGTTCTGATTTTGCTATTATTGAAAACCAAGGGATAAGGATTGGAGGCATCAGGAACAAATGCAGTGGCAAGGTACAGCACATTACTTATCATTTGAAATTAAAAAAAACTTCAAATGTCGAGGACTAAATTATATAAAATTACTGTTTTCTATTGGTTGTCAAGGTAGATTTTTGTCCTTCACATAAAAATATATTCTCACAGCAAAATATTCGTGAAGCTTTAAATGAAGATATATATCTGATCCAGTTATCAAAAATGTCTTTCCTTGAAGCAAACAGTACAACTTGAAAAGCTTTGAATATCATGGCCGACAAAACAGCAGATTAAAATATCTTTAGCAGATAGAGTTCAGGTGTTTTTCATATACCAGAGATTATATTTTTCAGAGTTTCTAAAAATACTGTCAATTATATTTCATAGAAGTCTGCTAGGAAAGGACATTTCTACCTATAATAGATATGGCTTCTTTGAACTTGTATTTATTAGGATAGATGTTATAACTATTCTTAACTTGACTAGCCGCAATACACAAGACAAAATTGTGTCACAGATATAACTTACTACGAAATAAAGTAAAAAAAGAAAAAAGGCCAAAAACATATTTATTACATGGAGAATTAGCTCACCCTATCCTACTTATTAATTATGATGAGAGACAAGGCAAATAAAACCCCAAATTAAAAAGCATATTTTTTTATCAGTATGAGAAGACAAGTTGGAAAAAGGTATATTAAAACTCGGATAGCAAATTCACAACTTTTAAACATTCCTTTTATAACTCGCAGTGATTTATATTAAGCTGCTTGCAGTGCACACATTATTCCAAGACACCAAGTCAGAATATAGTCAACATGCACAGAAATATCTTACAGCTCCATCTAGTGAAACATTCTTAGCACATCACACTTTAGAAGCAGAAGTTGATTCATACTAATTACATATACAGTATTTACTTGATTAAGATGATGTTTTCCCCATTTAACATGGGGGAGAGAGTGTCTCATCTTGAAATTGAGTATGAGGTGGCAGGGGAAAGGAGGCTGCTGCAGCTCCAGCTCTGGTCCCAACCCTGGGTCTGGGCCAGAGCTGCAGCTGCTGTCTGACCCCCACTCCCTCTGCACCCCCACCACTGCTTCCCTGCAGTCTCAGGCCCCCACTGCACCCAGTGCCACTTCTCCTTCCCTCTCTGTCTCCCTCCCACCTCTGCACTCCCCCTTACCTTTCCTCCAGTACCAGTAGAGCTTGTCCTCACTGGAGCATGAAGCACAGAGTGTGGCCCCAGCCTGGCTCTGTAGCAGCAGTGCTGACTCCATGCTGCTATGGTGGGGACAGGCTGGAGCCATGCTCAGTGCCCCGGGCTGTAGACGGGATGGAGCCTGCCAGAGCTGTAACAAAAACTATAAAACTATGAAAAGAAAGAGGGTCAGAGGCAGAGGAGTAGGCAGGGGGTAGAGACTTTGAGGGCTGGGAGATAGGGGAAAAGGGAGGCAAGGACCCAAGGTTGTGGGCACCAGAAGCAGCACAGAGAGAAGGGGAAGATGGGAAAGGGGGCAAGGGCCTGAGGCTGTGGGGGGAAGAGGGGTTAAGTAGGGTAGAGACAGGTGGCAGAGGACAAACTGCATGCCTCCCCCTCTGCATTCATCCTGTCTGCTCCTTACCACCTGCCTTCCAACTGCCTGCCCCATCCCACACTGATACTCCACCACCTGCCTCCTTGCTGCCTCCCCACCACCTGCTCCTTATTGCCTCTCCCACCATCCCCATCACCTACCCCTTACTGATTCCCCGCAGCCTGCCCATTACTGCCTCCACCACCTTCTCTATTACATGACCCTCCACTGTCTGTTCCCTTACTGCCTGCCCCCTCATCACCATAATTAGCTTCTATACCTGGAAAATTATAATAATTTTATATATTTACCATGTATATCAGTGGTTCCCAAACTGTGTTATGTGTACCACCAGTGGTATGCAGACAACCTGTGAGTGATACACGCATAGGTGACATAAGGCTGGGGGGAAAGGTGTACATAGACAAGATACACAGCTGCAGCCTGCTGCAGGTGGTCAGGAGCATGGCTTAGCCACATGTGGAGCAGTGCTCAGCAGGTAAGTGTGTGGTGGTGAAGGGGTATGGGGGAGGCAAGAGGTGGGAAGGGCAGATCAAGTCCCCCACAGTAAGGGAGGGAGTGGGGCACAGGTAGGGGTGGGGGCTGGGGTGGATGGAGCCCTGGGGAGGGTTGGAGCCCCAGGTGGCTTATCCAGGGTTGCAGGGGGGCTACCACTGCTGTGTGCACCCCAGGGGAGGCATGGGGGCAAGTGGATCCCAGATTTGTGCATGGGGCAGAGGTGGGTTGCCCACTGTGCACTGGGCTCTGTGCACATGGCATCATGTGAGGCTCCCAAGGAAATGGCAGCAGGGTGCAGATCCCAGCATGCAGTGGGCAGTCTGTCTCTGTACTGCGCACAAATCTAGGGGTACATAACCCCCATGCTGCCCCCAGGGTGTGCACAATGGTGGGAGCCCCCTTCCAGCCCTGGGTGAGCCATCCAGGGCTCTGCCCATCCCACAACCCACCCCAGGGCCCCATTCACCCCAGCTTCTGCTCCTGTTTTAATACAGTCTGTTACTTATGTGTATGAAAAATTTGCTGGTGGTACTTAAGGCTACATTGTTTTAAACTGTTGGTACTCAATCTGTCAGAGTTTGGGAACCGCTGATGTATACAATCTAATGTGTATGTGGGGAGGGGTCATCTTAAATTCAAGGTTATCTTAGATTTGGGTAAATATGGTATTAGATTAATTAATCAAAGAAAATATTCTGTTTATACTTTAGTTCATATATAAATGTTTTAGCAATACACCTATTGTTTTAACAATTCACTTGCTGATGAGTGAGGCAGATGCACTTGCATGTGAACAATGTAACAATAACTAAAATGTCAATGGGATGGCATAGATTGGATAGATTCATGAAACTGGTCACTGAACCAAGTTAGATTACTACAATCTCCCTCTTGCCTGACTTCTTTCTCTCTGTATTCAGGCAAGTACTTTGCCCTGTTTGTGCCTGAAAGAAATCCTTGCTCAACCCTATTTCCCTCTAATTTCTCCCTCTTCCTCCATCTTACTACTCCCCACCTCCTTAGCTTCTTGATCTGGCTCTCTCCTCTGTGGACATTGTCTCCCTCTGTCTTTAATCACAACCAAGAACAGAGACGATGCATAGGGGGTACACGTGAGTGCATGTGCACCCCCCGAGTGTGGCGGTGTACCTTCTACAAAACGGTGTCACTGACACTGTTGGTGGTGCCTGCAGGCAGTTACCCCACCCCCAACACTACCCACAGCGTCTGTAGGCAGTTCGCGATGCCCACTGGCCACTGCTGGTGGCAGCTGTGGGTGGTTGCTGACCCTTGGTCAGTGCTCGCTACTCCCCCCACCCCCACTGCTAACAGTGCCAGCAGAATCTGTGGGAGGTCCCCTGCTTACCATCGCCTCGCTCCTGCCCCTGCCATGCCCCCCAGCTGCTGGGGGCATGCATCATTCATGAACAAGAATATGGACAAATGCACATTTTAAGCACTTTAGAAAAGGAAGGGGATGTGCTGTTTGGAAATTTGCATGAGCTGCTATGATCTATTACATCTGCGTATTCCTAGAACAAGATAAATCACCCTAATTTTGCCCCTGAATGAAGCAAGGTTGAAGTTGGAGCAGTTTTGCTACACTTAGTAATTTGTATTGCTACTGAATAATGCAGACATAACAACTGCATCACAAAAAAATATTTTTGATACCCTTTAATATTGGTTCAGTTGTTACATCTGTTTCTATTCTGCAAATGCCCTCATGACAGCCAGTAATAGACTCTCAAAATCCCAGACTCTTTTAACTTATTCATTTTCCCCAATCTCTCAACAAAATGTTGTATCATTAGTCATACGCTTCCATACACTATTAATGGGTAATCCAAGACTCAAAATGGGCAACTAGCAAATAATATGGACATTTGGTGCAGCTGAAATGAATCTCCAAGATACTGAAAACTTATCTGAACTTTAATAAGCAATTCAACCCTCTTTAGAATATAAAATAGTTAAATCTCATGAAACCAGGCTTCTTTGATTACTTTAAATTACCTTTGAAGTACCAAGAAAAGAATACTGAGAGAAGACCTTTACCTTTGGTATACTGGCATATCCACTTTGCATCCCAGATTGGTTCATGAAATCCAATGACTGATTAAAAAAAAAGAATATCAAATTAAAACAACTGACTGAACTTTTTCAAGATGTTCAACTTTTGTTTAAAGAGTGGATAGAACTTGTGGGAAAGTACTTGTTTTAGCCTAGTGATTCACATTCTGGGTGTCATGGCCTTAAAACCCTTTCATGGGTGCCATGGGATGCCAAACAATGTTAGCACGAGGCCCACCGACTTGATACCAAGGCAAAACGGTGGCAGTAGAGGCAGGAGAAGGAGACCAACCTGGGGCTGCATATCCCACTCCCCTGTGCAACAACATGTCCCCGCTGCTGAAGAACATGTGTTTCCAGAATCAGGCTCCTCAGTCACCTGAGGACCCATCAAGCCTGACGGATGTGATCCTCAACTCCGTCAGATGCGAACACAATAAACAAGATAAATTCAGAAATTTCAACTAGAAATTCATAGTGTTAAAATAATTCTGATCTCTTATTGTCTTTCTAAGTTCTTTCAACAGAATTGTATTTTTGTAGGAAAAAATGAGTGCAAATGAAGAGCTGACACTTTATGCGAGACACACCTTGAGTCTAACAAGGAGCGATCCTAATCTAAAAAGGCTACAAACTCTTTTAGACAAACTATGTCATATATCTCTACTGCAAGTCACTGGGTGGTACTGCCACATGACCAAAGCCTTACCAGTGAGCAGTCTGAGCAGATACAGAAAGAAAAAGAGGAAATATGCTCTTAGTGTTCATAAAAAAAACTATTTATATTTGCTAAAAATGAAGACACAGGCGAGAGGAAGAGTGTGTATTCATGGCAATAGAATTGCAAATAATCATTTGGGACATTTACTTATTGAGGACAAATGTCTTACAGCAGAAAACTATCTTTGGATTTTACATGCTGTATCATTGCCCTTTTTCTTGCCTGTGAAGATTCTGGTCCTGATTCTCAAACCACAATGTGCCTTGTAAATTCATTTACTTTTGCCAAATGCAGAAGCAACAAACATGGAATGTAGGCCCCTAGCAGATGTTACACTTAAGATGTGATTAACCAGTTAATCACGTCTTACGTAGCAACTTGGCCACATATTTGTGCAATTAATGGCATGATAAAACAGGGAACAAGCCACAAAGTCATTCTCTACTGTGACCCTGAAAGGAGGTTTTGAAGTTTAGAAGAGTTCATTCAGTCGGTCACATTAACTTTCATTTGGCATGAGAATTTCTGGGCAGATGCCACAAAGGCAGTTGGAGAAACTGGAGACTCAAAGAATATAGAAAGATCAGCCTGCAGGCCATGAATGTAGATGTGCTGGCAGAAGCCATCATGTGATCAGATGAGACCACAAGGTGATAATAACCCATGGAGGGAGGAGAGAGCAATACAGAGCTCTGGAGCACACTGACAACAAAATTATAAAAATAAATTAGATGGCCCACTGGAAGATTCAATACCAGTTGAAAAACACACTTCCATTAACTCTGTGGTATGTAACCTTTAACTGCTGGAGACCTCCTAACCCACCAGAGCTTGTAAAATAATCAGGTCCACCATTCCAGAAGCATATGGTAATATGGTACCACTGTCTCTGGACACTATGGCTAGGTACAGACATTCAAAAATCTCCAAGTCAGAATCAATCTGAGTTACACAGTTTTCTGTAAGTGGCGTTGTTTAGACTGGTAGTGAACAGAACATACATTCCCTCTTTGGTGGGGGACACAAATCTTAGAGAGGGTTCCACCATTTTCAAACCAATCTATGTGCACCAAACTTCTGTTTTATAGACCAGTTTTTGATCACTTACATGGGTAAAAGTGTAATGTCTGTACCTGGCCTATGTCAATCTGGAGTCACATGATATAATGACAGCACAAACCCTCAACCCCATCCATCCTAACTGCTGAGGAATGAAGATCAAGCTCCTGATAAAGACACCTATTACATGCACGAAGATTTGTTAGGCCTTCAACCTCACCGGGGTCTATATGATTCAGGACAACAAAGGGTTAATTCCCCTGAACCCATCCAGAGGTATACCACTATCAATGAAAACTTAACACTAAGGCAAAGGTTAATGAGGATATATTATCAAGGTAAGTATAAAAAAATCCAACAATAATAAATCCACAATACAACAATGAACAGAGAGTTAAGAGAACACTATATACAATAATAGATACAAGAAAAAAATCAATACAAACCTGCCACCAGGGGTGACAGGGACAATTACTCTGAAGCTGACAGGCAAGATGGCCTGGCAGTATTTCCTAGAGGATTTTTATCTTTTCCTCACTCTCAGTGAGTACTAAGTACCTCCAAAGGGATGGGTGAGTACAGGTGAGTAAAGGATGGCTCTGTCTATGAGTGTATACCTCCATGAATGGATGGAGTTTAGTTACACACTCCACTCAAGCAACTCATACTAGTCACATATATGAGCAGGTTTCACACCACGCGCTTATCAAGTGACTCAGTTTCTCACAAGCTTTCAGTCCCAATCGGACACAGTGCGTACTGACACCAACTCCATCGCTGTCCCAGGTGAGCACCCAGCCACCACACAGGGTCACAGTACACACAGGCTCTATCACTTCCTCTGTAGCTCTCCAAGAGATGGTCCTGACAGGTTTTATAGTGTCCACCTCACACCACCTGTCACTCATATGCCAGAACCAATTATCAGTCAGACCCTTCTGTCAGTCATCTGTCCATCACATTACTGACCAATCTGGAGGGTTGTTATCTCAGGTAAGTATTTCATGCCACACTTTACATTGGAACCACGGTCCCTCCAAATTCAACTTGTATAATACAGGCTGATTGTGCATGCTTGGCAGTCCTATGTAGGTCAACAGACCCATAAGACCAAGAGCTCACTCTCCTCCATCCAGGGTGCTGCAGCTGGGGTTAACAGGAAGGGCTTCTGTTTTTTCCCCCCTGCAATGGGAACACCACTCTTACCTATGATGAAAGTCCAGCGGTTACCCCCACTGTAGCAGGGCACTAAGGTGCCTGCTACTGACAAACAGTAATATAGGCTCAGCTGCCAGTCACCAGGGCAGCACAGGTGTAGGTTGCTGAGACAACCAGTCTGGTCAGCTGACCGGAAGGGGGCAGGGCCTGGCCTATATAAACAAGCCAGGCTGAGGCCAGAGGTCAGTTCCCCTCTGGCAGCTGAGGAAGAGGGAGCGCTGCTGGGAGAAGGCATAGCAGAGAAGCCTGATGGCCTGAGCAGCGTCTGCATGAGGATACTGGGTGGAGGAAACCCTAGTAGGGATGTGAAGCAAGGTTAGCCAGTTTGGCTTGGCATTTATACTGGAACATGGGAGTGGTTTTCTGTTTTGTTGGTGTGTTACACCGGAGGACTGGGTGAGGCTGTAGGGGTTGGAGGAGGCCTCATAGGAGCTCCCCAATAGCGTGGGGGTTCCTGGTACCGGAGAGAGTGCTGTGCTTTGGGATGTCCCGACCCCAGCCCCAGTGTGGGCAGTGTCGGGAGGAGCCCAGTGTGGGCACAGGTGAGAAGCCCCAGTGGGGCGTTACCCCCAAGAAGGGGGTCTAGGGGCCAGGCATGGCTACGGCCACCTGAGCCTCAGTTGCGGGGATCATGAGACAAGGCGGGATTGTGGAGGCAAGGCCCTGGTGCAGGCTACGAGAGCTGCGGGGGGACAGGCCCCGGTGGGGGCAGGAGAAGCCAGGAGGCGCCCACGAGGGCACAGGCGGGCACAGAGACAAGTCCAGGGACCTGTGAGGGCATGGGTGACTGTGGGACTCATGTGCAGCCCCAGAGGTTGGAGTGCACCGGGCAACTAGACAGAGCCAAGATACATCAAGGCACCGTGCCAAGGAGGGTTAGAAAGGCAGCCTCCCTTTAACAAGTTACCATCAAAGACGTGGCGGGCGAGATAGCACGGGTGCATTAAACCGAATTTGGCATGGTGGGTAGGGGGCGCTAGGGGAGTTCATGGCACCCCTAGGTCACACCCTGCCACACCCACCCACATGGGAGAAGCAAATCTTATGGGCACCCAATGTCCTGTTCTGTTTGCTCACTCCTGTCTGCACTTCTGGGGAACTCTGGGTACATCTACACATTCATTAATGTGCCATAGACACTGTGTATTAAATTCAGTACTTCCCCAGCCAAGTACTAAATCAATGTGCAGTAACTGGTGCTACCACACAGTAGTGCTGGTACACAGCTTTTACAGACGCTAACTGCACAGTAGTCTACCACTACTGCTCAGTAGTGTATTAGCACAGATTTTGCCTGGCATGCTACTGCATGGTGTTATTAGGCTGCTGAGCAGTTAACATCTCCTGTACATACACCCACTGATCACAAACATACAGTGCGAGAAGAATATGGCGCAAAGGAGAATAAGAAGGTTTTTGTGGCTTTTGAGCCACCAGCTGAGAATCACAAGAGATTTTATGAAATTTACCAAATTTTATTAACCAAATTAATCTGAGTTCCAGGTTCTCAGAACCTCTGAAAAGCAGACACTTGAGGTGAATCCTTATACCCTTATTTAGTACTCCTCATTTCTGCAAGTACATTCATAGCAGTTGACAAAGTATCTTACAAAACCTTGCACTCTTCTGAACAAGTTAGTGTCTAGGTAACATCCTGACCTGCCTTTTACCATTATTTCAGTGAATGAGGCATTCAAATTATTTATGCTTTAGAAAGACTTCTAGGGACGGATCACGTGCTTTTATCAGAAACATCTTAAATTTGAGATATACTTACTTATTTAGAAGCATAGCATGAAATGAAAAGGTTTTGTTGGCTTTCCAAACCATTACAAGTTATGAGTCAGCAGAATATTAAAAATGTTACATTCCAAATTGTACTTAGGCATGTTAAAATGTGATTTAAAATGCATTCTGAAATGAAAGTTCTATATAATCTAATTAGTGCTTAGCTTCACAACAACTTTGCCCAGTTAGCTTTAAAACAAAATCCACTTTACCTTTTTGCGGGGGAAGTGACACATCAATATTACTGTGAAGAAACCAGACAAAACAACCGTCAGACCGGTAATGTAACTAAGGTGGGGTGACTGAAATAGCAACCCCGGGCACCAACTTGGCATTTGAGAGGGTGGACGACAGAAAAATAACATCATCACTACTGCCAGCCACCACTGACATTGGCACAGGAGCTGCCAGTACCCCAGGGACATATTAAGCCTTTAGTGGGACCTTGGCAAACCAACTTGCAGGCCCCAGACCAGTCGAGACCCGCCCCCACCCCAGCACTGCTGCTTGTGGGGAGCGGGACTCAGAGCCACTGCTAGGAAGCAGTCACCGCAGTGGCGAGGCCAGCAGAGGGGAGGGGAAAGGAAGAGAGGCAGATGGGGCCATTCACACCACTGCCATGGAGGAAAGAACCAGGCCCCTCTGCAGCTCAGAGCCCTAGGTATGTACCTAGTTTGCCTATGCATTAATCTGGCCTTGACTACCCCATGCATCACTATTGCCTCAGATGCTGAGTTGCCTGCTCTTGCCTCTGCCTCAGACTGTAGACAAAGGAAGTGACACACTCTCATTGGCAGGGGAAGAAGGTCAAGTCAGCCACAGGTCTGAAAAATCTCCCAAACACCCTTGCAGAATTAGGTAAAGCTTTAGAAAACAATCTCTGTTTACTGTGTTTTGGAAACAGCTATGTATTCTGCCATTAACAAGACTAATTAACATATATAAAGTTACTTGTGTAGGTGCTTTCACATCAGTGTATTAGTCTCTGGATTAACAAAACTGGAGTTGAACAGTATTTTTCCTGAATAAAGAGCAATAAGTGGAGCTCTAAATATAAATAAAATGCTCTCTTATTATTTTTAGCTAGGTAACAGTAACATTTTCCTCTGAATCCATGTGATTTAAGATCAGAGTTTCATTGGGAAAGCACCAGTTACTCAGTACTCCCTAACTGTTGACTCTTTGTCATCTGGTCTTTAGCTTTTGTAATATTAGCTTCTACTGGAGCTGGAGACTACGCAACAAAAGAGGAAAATGTCTAAAGGAAAGGAATTGGCAAGAAGACTAAGACACATACAAAGAAAATATAATTGTTTACTTTTGAGTAGATATACAAGATTTTTAATAACAGTCTCTTAAAATTTCATTTGCAGTATTAGTTTAGCTATTTCTTTCTTTTTTAAAGACAACATTGATCTTCTATTACTTTATGCCTTTATTTCTAACTGTGGGAGTGGGTAGATTGCAAGGAAAGTGCAGTTCTATTGCAGTGTTATAATGACCCCTTGTGGTAACATTTTTTACATATTCTGAAGCTTTGGATGTCAAAGTCTAAATTCTGCCCTTAGATTTGCATTCTTTCTTCATTTATATTCTGTTTAGCTTGAATCAATTTAACTTCACAAACATAATCTACATACTACTTATATTTGTTTAGCTACTACACAATTGGCAGACTATGTTCTTTTGAAAAATCTCAGCCTAACACCACAAAGTTAATAAGTGACTTTGTCATATTTTTCACATGAAAACTTGTTAATGTTGACTGGCATCTATGTATAAATAACCAGAGTTTGCACTCATAAATTTTACATATACTTATAGGTAAACATAGCAGAAAAAAGAAAATGTGTAGTTTTAACCACTGCTGATAACAAGAAGTAACAGGAGTAGATACTGTAAAATGTCATTCCTTTGGGTAGAAGAGTAAAAAAATGAGCCATTCCTACAATAAGTTTATCAAACTCAGGGAATAGTTAGTTTACTGTTTTATTTGACTGTAGTGCTTTGGTGACTTTCTTTTAGTTGGATAAAAATAATTTGTTTGTAGAACTTACTAAAATTATTTGTCCATTAGCTAAACTGCAATATAAACCAATCCTGGCTATCTTTAAAAGTAATTTAAAACCTAGAATGGAATTTATGCATCTCTGATTACTTCTCTTTGGGGCTATATGAGATGCTTCCTGTGGAGTTGCCTAATTAGTTCCTCAGTAAAGTGTCTCCATATACATGTTCGGAGATACTAAGCTTGAGTAAACTAATTAACTCTGCCATAGGTTAGTAGTGCCATATACAAGTACTATCTTATGGTGGACTTATTTACTCCGCCACAGTGCATGTATAGACAGTGACTAA
Source organism: Crocodylus siamensis (assembly GCF_052110815.1). NCBI lineage: Eukaryota > Metazoa > Chordata > Crocodylia > Crocodylidae > Crocodylus > Crocodylus siamensis. The sequence continues at coordinate 211,827,166 of NC_143397.1, forward strand.
GGCTGGCTGGGGAACAAGGGTGCTATAGTGTGGGGCTACCTGCCAGCTAGCCTGGCACTGTAGCACCTTCATGCTCCAGCCAGCCCCTGCACAATATGTTGAGCTGAGTCAGAGCAGCCCCGGACTGGCAGGGTGACCCCATGGGCCCCCTACTAGCTGAGGCTATGCCGCCCCAGCTCAACATGGTATAGTCCCAGCCGCACATATAAATGCTGTACCCCAAAGCAATAAGCACCACAGTTTATTGTGTCACATTAATATTCACATGTAGATATTCCCTTTATAGCATAATAGTGAAGATCCTCAGAGTGAAACTTATGGCAACAAGGAATACAGCTTTCTGACTAGAAGATCCTTGGTTTGGAATCTGCTTCTGCCAGGAGCCCTTAGACCAGTGGTCTCCAACCTTTTTAAGTAGGAGATCACCTTTGGCTTTTAAAAGCAACCCAACATCTACCATGTGCTGCCACTACCTGCTCTCCCCCTCCCCCCCGCCTAGCAGGTAAGTCTATGGGGAGGGAAGTGGGGGGTGCAGATCGAGAAAAAAATTATTTGGGGGTGCACCTCCCCGGCAGGTAAGTCCCACCCAGCTGGGGCCCCACTCAACTTACCCCTGCTTCTGCCTCTGTGGCACTGTCCCTGACTGTGGGGGCCTCTACGCCCCTGCCCCTTCTCTCCCTCATGGACTGACCTGCTGGGCTGGGGCATGTGTGTGCATGCACACAGGCACTCAGCTCCCTACCTCAGCCTTGGATAGACTCCAAGAGGCTCTGAGATCTACCACAAGAGTCTCCGAGATGTACCACTGGCTTGAGATCCATCGGTTGGTGACCACTGCCTTAGACTTAGGACATATTGCAAGAGTCATTTCTGTATAAGACTTCACCTGGCACATTTTTGGAAGTTCTCCAGCCATATAACCTTGAATTCCCATCAGCTGGAATTGTTTCCTACTTGAGTATTGACATAGCTGGGACTGTTGGGCTGTAGTTTAGCTGCTCTGATATTCCTTGTTTATGTAATGCACATCTCAGAGATGTGTGTATTAAAAACAATACTTGCTTTTGGTGAAAATAACCTACGTACAAGGTTGTGTATTGATCTTTTGCCTATTGGATTTCCTTGAAAAATAACAAAGATGACTGAAACAAACAAGACACATCAAGCCAAAGTAAAATGAGGTTTGTTCTTTTTGCCAAAAGGGAAGTACCTTAAGCCAGTGACTATGTGAATGCCAGGAGAACCAAGACTATTTTTTCTTAATTTCTCTCAACTTATTTACACAAATACCCCCACCTATTCAAGGGGTTACCCCGGAACTACTTGTTCAACCACAGCAAGAAGCAATTCATATTCTGGCATTCACGAGCATTGTGAGGAGTGGCTTTCTACACTGAATGGAATAAGCTCCAGAACTTACTTTGAGTGACTTCCAACTAAATGATTAAATTTTGGTCATTTACTTACACAAATAAATCTCTTGAATTTGATAGCAGTCACAAAAGTAAATAACTGTTAGAACCTGATACTGATGCAGAAACACACAGCCATCTTATACGTATATATAAAATACACATATAGAAAAGCCAGCTATCTCAAATTCAGTAAAGTTTGTTTTGCTCTCTTCTCCTCCTTTTCTCTGAATTTATACTATAATAGTTGTGGGGTTAGCACTAAGAAAGAAATTGGGGTGTATTTGGCAAATAATAATAATGAAACCCATGGGATGTTTAGGACCAAGTAGAAAGTAACACACTGGTTCCAGAGAAATTAAAGTGGTTCATATTGATATATTGTCTACAGGCTTCATGTATTTAGAATCTACGCCAAGAAAAACTGGTATGGCCTCCCCAAGTGTAGTGAGATACAAGATAACTCAAGCTGCTGAACTGGGTAAGAGTACTGCCATGTGCCAGCACAGTATATATTGTAGCCATAAACAAAAATCATAAACCAGTCGCTTATGTTCTTAATAATGGCGGATGCCAGGGAGTATAAGCAGCAGATCAGAGGCAGGCAATTATTTCAGCTGGGAAGCTTCCCTCCCTGTGCCCCCAGAGTGGCACAGCAGGGGGTGGAAGTGGGAGCCGCATTGGGAACAGACTACCGGAAGCTGCATGTGTTGGCTGGGGCCAGTGGGACTGTTCTGCTTCACTGGCCTCCAGCTGCGGCTTGTGCCGTGCTACACCAAGTGGGTTGGTGGGGGAAGCTTCAGCAGGAGGCTCATGCCCAGTGCATGGAGATCCAGCTCCAGCTGCCTTCTACCTGCTCCACCCACCCGCAGGGGCTGCTCATTGAGCTGGGCAGGAGGAGAGGATGGAAGATGGTTGGGAGCTGGAGCCCCATGCACTGGGCAGGAGCTTCCCGCTGAAGCTTCCCACCCGCACATCCAGAGTTGCATGGCACGGTGAAGACGGGGTAGGTGTAGGGGCAGCCACAGCAGCATCTACAGCAGCACCCACAGCTGGAGGTGAGGGAAGCAGAACAGCCCCACCAGCCCTGGCCAGTGCATAGACTGGCTCAGCACAATGTGATTCTGGCTGCAAGGCTGTGGACTGCAAGCACAGCATGGAGCCAGTCTGTCCCAGCCAGTATGCTCTGTGCTGTGACCTGTGGGTCCCAGCCTTGCAGTGGGGAACCACAGCTGCTGGGATAGGTCAGGCTGGGCTGACTCTGTGCTGTACTGTGCAGTTCCTGGCTGCAAGACTAGGAGACACAAGGTACAGCATGAAGCCAGCCCAGCTTATCCTGGCTGCAGCACATAGTTCCCCACTACAAGGCTGAGACCCATGTGGCACAGCACACAGGAGCTGGGCCAGGCTGGACTGGTTCTGAACTGTGTTGTGTTGTCTCTGGCCCTGTAACCAGAACCATGTTGTGCCAGGCCAGCATGGACTGGCCCCATGCTGTGCCATATGGGTCCCAATCTTGCAGCCAGAAACTGTGTGCTGCAACCAGAATGGGACAGGTGAGGCTGACTCCTCACCTCCCACCATACCCCCAACACATACCCACACCCTGCCACCATAACCCCACACACAGTCCCACCCCCAAACCATAACCCCACACACATTCCCACATCCCACACCATATCCACACACACATTGACACCCTCCAACACACTTCAACCCCAACCTTACCCAAAAACACACCCACACCCTTTCACACATTCCTACCCCAACCACATACCCTCAATCCATATCCCTCCACACCCCACATACACCCTTCACACCCTCACACCTACTTCCCAACCACAGAGCCCCCACATACAAGCCCCTTTAGCCCCCCAATATGCAAAAGTAAGTATATTTTGAGCTATTATGCAATCACCTGTGGATACACTATGCAAACGCACATAAATTGAGACAAAAATAAATTTTTAAATAAAATTGAAATGAGTTATAATAGATGTTTGGTTTTTTTAGTACATGATTTGTTTTTTTTCTCCAGTTTCAAGATGACAACCCCCCTCTAAAAACGGGTACTTCCAGGGTAAAGGGAAGGATTTCTGGTGGAAAGGTCAGGGGCAGGATTTCCAGGCCCAAGATGGTGACTAGGAGGTGGGGTAACTGTCAGGGGTGTGGCAACCTATGCAGCCCTCGACAGCTCACCAAAACTCGTTAGGAAGCCCTCCAGCCAAAATAATTACCCACCCTTGTTCTAACCCTCTCCCTGTCAACCACTTTGTAGACTCTATAACCATTGTAACTGCATACTAATTGAATACATGTACAAATATCACCTAACAGGCTATAAGGGCACTTACACACATACATGCAGTCTGCTCTGACGTGCTGCAAATCTGTTACAGGTTACCTTTAAACCATTTTACATCTATGGGATGTTCTGCTTGTCATAAAGTTAGAATTGTTTCAGAGCAGTCACAGGTTTAATTAATGCCATTGCAGACCTGCACAACTGTGACTTGCCATGTAGAAGGCCTAGGAAGCAGGGGTGTAGGTAGGAACCAGGACTCCATCCTTCCCTGGGGTGGGAAAGAGAGGGAGTAGGGTGGCACGTAGCTCAGAGGTGGAGAAACCACCATCAGGGTCTCTGGCTTCCTCTCACTCCACAGCCAGCAGGAGCCACAGTCATGGAGTAGGAGGGGGGAAAAGTCTTGGAAAAAAAACTGTTTGAAGTGAATGGGCAGGGGGGAGAAGTAAAGAAAAATAAGGAGTGAAAAAAAGAATAATAAAAAGGATCAAAAATCTTGCATGTGTTTTACTGAATTGGGATTGTTTTTGGAAGGGGAGGTGGAGGGGAGTTGGGTTATTACTCATACCAGGTCAGAGCTGAGAATCCAGTGGGCTTGCTGGCATACATGCTACCACGCCAGGGCAGAGCTAAGACCCAGCTGGAATGGTTTCCATTCTCAGGCTCATTCTCTTCATGAAGGTAGGTAGTAGGATTGCTGTTGCTGTTTGCATGGGGATGCTTCAGTACAGCAGCAAACTGGTGAGTTGCATCTGATGCTCAGAGTAGGACAGGATATTCTGCTGGGTTGCAACTCCCCTGAGGGGGGAGTGTTGGCTTGGCACGGCAGCACCCCTTTGGGCAGTGGAGTTCAGGAGGGTTGCCAGTTCACAGACAAAGGAGTGGGAAGTCTGGGAATGGTGCATCCTGGGATGCTGGAGGAATGAAAATAGTGTGTTTATCTCTCCCTGAAGCTGACTTACAATACCCTCGAAAGAACTTGGGTAAAATGGATCAAAGATAACTCGCTTACTTGAACTGGCGTAAACTTTAAAACATTTAGAAGATACTTAGCACAGGATTAACACCCTTTAATGGGTGAATGCTCCCATTTTAAGTGACTTTATGATGGTTTAAAGGTAGCTTGTAATACCATCCTAACCCCCCTCCCCTGGCAGTGTCTGCAGGCAGTCCCCGATCACCACTGGCCACTGCCGTCACTGCCAGCGGTGTCTGTGGGTGGCTGCCACCATACCCCTGCCGCCAACACGACCGCCGCCACCTGTGGGCAGTCGCCATGCCCCCTAGCCTCCAGAGGCATGCAGCATTCATGGTTTGATCCAATGTTCACTGATTGATTGGAAAATTTAATTTACTTCAGTGGATTCTAGATTCTGGTCTTGTATACAAAACAAGAATTATTATTCAATATTGGTCTCATTATTTTTATATTATGCTCACCAAGACTATGATAAAAGTCAGATGGAGAGAGGGCAAGAAAAAATTTAATGAAAAACAAAGGAGAAAACCTCAGGATGAAGGTATCACATCATGATAGTAATCTAACAATTTTATAGATTGTTATCTTTCCTGGAGTGCAATGGAAAATTCTTGAGGACCAAAACAAGTAACAGATAGACATTTTAAATGATCTGAGTTTTTCCAATAACCCTTGAATTATTTCCAGACAGCTAATTCAGTCATTACTTAATATATGATTAGAGGGGATTTTGTGATGATAATACATACAAAAAGTATAAAAATATTAGTTCGGTTTCAGAGGGGTTGAGGGGGGGCTTTAAATTGTACATTTTCCAGTCTGGTCCAAAGAACTTTCTGTAAGCAACAATTAAATACTTTGCTCTCTCTTCTACTACTTCTTCCACCACAGTAGATCAAATTTCTGACTCTGACAGGAAGGAGCTGGATTTGTTGTCTGACTGATTAAATGATGTTGTGTAAGCATCAAGCAAAGTGGAACTTAGCTGTGCAGAGAGGAATAAACAGGAAGAAATAAGTCACTCTGACTTAGTGACTACCTTCCAAAGAGCGGCACAAGACCCAGTGCTAACACTTTACCTTCCCCACAAACAGGAGAAAAGTCCAAACTTCTTTTTCTCCATGCCAGGGTACGCAGAGCTTTACTTCAATGTGGACCATGGCTACCTGGAAGGACTGGTCCGAGGCTTTAAAGCTGGGATCTTGCGAAATGCAGACTATGTCAACTTAGCACAATGTGAAACACTGGAAGGTGAGTCTATTAGTTTACTTTATTGATAAAGAAATAGTGTTGGCTAGAACTTTGAAGAAAACTAAAGAAAAGAGGGAGGTTAAAAAGAAAGTTAAAAAGTAGGATAGAAAGATGATGTTTACGAGATTAAGTGGTAACTGATTTTTCTTTTATGAAAATATCCTAGAGAACTGAGTAGGATGAAGGCAAGAGGGCTCTATAGAAAGTACTCTATAAATCTATAGGTTGAGATTTTTAAAACAGTTTAGGTGATGGGAGTTTCCAGCACCTCTAAGGCACTTTCAAAATCACAGACAGGGAACTTTATTGAGATAAATACCTTCCCAGATGAATTTTTCAGTCATTCTGTAGAATTCTGCTAAGTTATATAATTCTCTTTTGGCCGGTACAGAATGGTTCACAGAATCCTAAAGAAAATGTATTATTTGGTATTAACGCTATTAACATTTCTCAAAAATAGTTCCGTTCTTAGTACTTTAGTACTTACTAGTTTTCAGAGTGCGAGGAGGCATTCTTTGTAACAAAAAAGGGAAATTTGGCTTTAGGAAGGTAAAATTGCACTAGTTTTTCACTTTGAAAGGCTTCTGTGAAGGTGACTTTGTTGTGGTGGTAAACAGAACACGTGACTGTTCCTAAAACAGTTTTTCTGCAGACCAAACAGGTCACAACCTGAATAATGCAGATTTGTTGAAAGCAGAGAAGCAGCTGCTGACCCCTCTCCAGATATTTCTGAAAATATAAACACAGCAGGAAACTTCTCTTCTGTAAATAGTTTCTCCTCCTCAATGAAGATAAAAATTATAAGAGTTTACAAAAATCTTTCACGTTATTTAAGATAGATTTACAGGCATAGTGAACAGAAATATAAGGTTCACTGTGTCTTAAGTGGCTTTCCTTATGCAATGATGGTGGCATTGTGAGTAGGAAGGAAGGAGAAGAAGCAGCTGAAAGTTATCTAAACAAAACCTCCACCAACTACCATATTACATGATAAGCCTGGCAGCGTGATCAGTGTCTGTAGCTTCTTTTGTACCTATAATTATGGTGTAAAAAATCTGTTGATATTCTTGCTACAGAAAGTAATTTCCATGAGTCAAATGACTCCTATTCAGTGAATTTACAAGCCCTTCTGGGAGAACTACTAGAGCTCCAGAACTTTATGAAACAGCATGGACAAATGACTAAATTATTAAACTCATCTTTCTCACTTCCTTTGTCCCCTGGGGAATGCAGAATAGATCTATAGGTGATGCTTCCCAAGTCTTCTGCAGAGTATAAATAGGTTTCTCAAAGAGGGAAATAATACCCTGATTTAGGTATGTTTTTAAATATACAAAAATAAATATTTAATTATATTTGAGAGAAGCAGAAACACCAAGTCAATTTGTTCAATTTAAAAGTAAGATACTTTCCTGACAAAAACAGTGAAGTTTAACAGCTTTTTAAACTTTCTGACTAAAACATTCTATTACGATTCCTGTAGGAACATGAGTGTGCATGTTACTTTGTAGACAATCACAGGGAGGAAAGGTCATTCTTCATATAAGGTTAACAGTACAAGGTCATTCTAATGTTTTTGAATCTCTCTACTTAGAATTCTCTCTCATATCCATATTAGTGTAGCAGAAATAGAAGTTTGTACCAAGCTACCTTCTAGCATGTAATTCCTCATCCAACATTTATCTGATGAGCAATACTGGGTATCTTTAACCAAATGTTAGAATTCCTTGTATCACCAAAATTAACAATTAAAACCCAAATGTTAAAAGTGTTAAAATACAATACTGTATAATGTAAATGCACTATGTTCGAAAACTAAACTTGTGCGCAGATATGGTGATTAGTACACAATGCATTTAAGAGATAAAGCGAGTTTAACCCATTAAACTGAGGGCAAACTTAGGCCCCTATAGGAAGTAATTAGTGTGTACATTACATGTTATATCTAGTGGACACATCTACACATGTGGCAGACTGCACAGTTGTTACTAACTTAAGCAGGCACTAAATGACTGCGTAGTAACTGGTTTTACTGTACAGGCCCATTGCCACATGGTTAGTTTTAACTGCTACTGCACAGTAACAACAAGTTACTGCGTGCCCAATGACATTACAACGCTGTCACAACGATCCACAGCACAGTAGTTTGTTGCTGCGGCTATGTAGTGTCTTGTGTAGATGCACCCAATCTTCTGGAATTACCACTTCCAGCCCCGCGGGCATGAAAACCTATATATTGTTTAGAGGAAGAGGAAATTAACAGATTATACAGCGTATTTAGTAGTATAGTTTCTGTCCATAGGTTCAGTCTTAAATCAGGTTTAAGTTAGGAAAAGTATTGCACAATATTAAAAAAGCAAACTAAAAACTAGAATCAAAGAGGCCTTTTAAATTTCAAAGTTGTTTGTATATTTACTTTTCACTTAGGTGAGAATCACAATGTAAGTACAACTAAGCTGGGGAGGGTGTTAAAGTGGCTTTAGGCCACCTTTGCACCTTCATTTCATGGTCTGCTCCAGGATAGAAAAGGCCTTCACTGTATAGCAAGGTGACCCTTTTCCAAGAAGCTACCCTATGACCAACAGAACTGCCACACAACTAGTGTTGTGGTCCTGTCCCCAACATACCAGGCCTCGCAATGAGAGCAAGCCCTAAATTATTAGCCTTTGCCAAAATCCGGGCTGTAGTCTTGGTAGTAAAATGAGCAATGGATGGTTAGGAAACATAGTAGGATTTGGAGACCTGCTTCCATTTCTTGGTTCACCAAAAACTTTTTCATGACCTTGTGCAAGTCATTGTCCCTGCATCAATTCTCCATCTGTAAAATGATAACAATGATGATTCTCTACTTTACAAGGGAGTCACAAGGAAAAATTATTGAAGACACTATACAGTGAAAGAGATTGTGAACGGAAGGTACAGACAGATGTGCTGATATGATGAATCCTTGGGTAGGTTCCAGATAAACTGCTTTTAAATTGTAGTTCAATGGTAAATTTAAGCCCGTAGAGTGCTGCTTTTTGCTGGTCTTACGTATCTTAGGGTCCCTCTGAATGTGTAGGTAAAGGTGCAATAGGATCTAATGCATGATCAACACAAATGCACACATGCATGGCAGGAAGTGTGATTGTGAGTCATGTATTAGATCCCATTGTGCCTTACTAGATTGTGGATCACGTGTTATTGCTGGTGCAGTGGGAGCCCAATCCTGGGCTCCCCCTGCACTGACAAGAAAGAAGCAAGTTCCCACAGGTGGAAGCCCCCACAGCTGAGGGGCTTTCAGCCACTGGGGTGCCCATGCACCCCCAGGGCTGACTGGGAGATGTGGTTGCCATGATCTCCCAGCCTTACAGATGTGTAAAACGCCCTGTGGGTGGGAGATTGCAGCCACACCCTGCTGACTGATGGGACCCTGCTGGGTCCTGGTACTGGGAGGAACACTGCAGGGAACCCAGCATCTGCAGCTGCAGGGTACTACTGGGATGGTACACTCCTATGGCTGAGAGTCCCATCAGCAGAGCTCCCAGTTGCAAGGGAGACCCTGCTACACATGCAAATTAAAGCTAGATAGCAACCAGCTATAAGGTTAGTACACATTTTTGAGGTCTAACTTTATAGCTGTTTGGAGCTTTTTTATGGCATGATAGTACTTTGCACGTGTTGCTGGTCTTGACATAATTGTGCAATTAACCAGTTAATTGTGTGATACCTGTAATGTGTAGAGGGGTCTTAATATGTACCATAGCCCATGACCATAGCATTACAATACCTTTGATACGAGATCAGCATCAAGAGAAAAGTCCTTAGTAAACTTCATGGACTTTTATACTTCTTCCTTCAAGAGGCTAGAATTCTGCTTGAAGAAGGATTTTTGGAGGAAATGGGAGTTTGGAGGGACTTGGGTTACTTGAATTGTTTTACTTGCAGTGAGACTTTCTTGAAAAGTTAGATTGTTGCCAAGTTTCCTAAAAATGGATCTACCCATTCACCTATAGAGATTATTCCACAGCCAGATCTCCTCAACAAAGAATGTTTTATGAAGTTCTTACTCACCTTCTTCCTGAGCTTTGACATTTGCATTGCCATGGTGGTTCATAGATAAAATTTATTCTTTGATGTAGTTGCAGATTAAGCCAATTATTGCTTTGGAATTAAGATGTAGCCCATTAACTAATAGGGAAGTTGAGTAGGAGCCAGTGGAGAGACTGGATCACAAGACTGATGTGCTCACAGCAGTCTGACCCATGCAAAATGTGGGCAGAGACATTTCACATCAACTGGGAGCCTTGCATTATCATTTCATTTATATTCTGATATGAGTTGCAGTAATCCAGCCTGGAGATAACAAAGGCATAGATTAGCATGACCAGCTGGGGGGAAGAAGTGAAGTTTTCTAAAAAAAAGATGACCAGGTAGAATCAGTTTTCAGAAGTCATCTAAGCATTGCAAGGAGTTGAATTGAATCACGACACTTCACACATTTGCAAGTTGAATTGAATTATGACACCTCACACAACTTGGATGAATTGGGGGATCTGTTTGCCTCTCACTGGAGGCCAAGACAATGCCTTGGCCAGTCCTTTCTGACCAGTGTCACTCTGATTTTGCCTGGGTTTAGCTTAAGCTATCTGCTGGTTGTCCAAGAGCTAATTTCCTGCAAATGCTCTAACATTTAATAGGTGCACCAGGAAATATGAGCGTTGTCAGCATATTGCTGGTAGCTAAGCCATGGCATTGGCATCTCACTGTCTCTCCCAGGTATTGAAAATAAAGACTTGTATAGATTCCCATGAGATTCCATAGGTGAAGGTCTACAGAGTACAATAATAATTGGCCATCATGATTAAATTCTGTTGGAGAAGTATATTTGGAAGCAGCAACCTACCTTCTGTCAAAGACATTTGAGGGGCGTAGCAATATTAGCATGGAGATCTCACTTGTGTAAACAGCTACAAGAAGGTCATCATATAGTGACTAGCACAGTGTCTGTCCTGTGCACCGGTCTGAACCCCAATTGTGGTATACAGGATGTCAGCTAAAATTATATACTGTTGGAGTTTGGTGGTTACAGTTTTCTCAATTAATTTATTCAAGTATATATGGCCGAAGATAGAAGAGCTGATGAGGAGATCCTTAAGGTCAAACACTGGTTTCTTGAGGATTTGGAAAAAAACTGCCTTTTTTTCCTATTAAAAGAAGGCATTTCTCACTGGCTCTTACCAAACAGAAAGGATAAAGTTGAATTTCACAGTTTATGGAGCTAATCTTTTTTGGAGTACTCTGCTTTGACATGAGCTAAACTTAGTAATGGTAGACGTCTGAAAAGTTAGAATTTTCTGTCCCAGTTTGCTCCACACCTCTCATGTTGATCTTATCACTAAAGCTGAAAGCTTTTTATAGTGCTTGATGCTTATATCTGGGTAAATTAGCCAGCTAACCCTCTAAAAGCAGGATCCTGGTATCTCAAGATACCAGAAAGGAAACTTTGAGGATTATGTCAAGGCAGATGAATCAGTAGCAAAAATGAAAATAGAGTGCAGATTACTTGATTTCCAATTCTCTACTCATGGTGAATTTGTGCACTCTAACCCCTTCCTTGTGACAAAAAAAGAAAAAAAAATGATTACGGATAATTTTTCTCTTAATAAAAAAGGTAGGTATATGATACAAAGTATAGCAAGTATAAAATTATTATAATTGTTCTTATACTTTTAGGTTTGATGTAAGCAGAATTCTATATAATACATGTTTGATTGTTTTTTCTTTTTCTCTAGCTACTTTCCATAGATGACTTTTAGCTGAGTATTTTCCCTGTTGAACATTTGGACTCTCTCTCTCCTTCCTGAAAAGGCCTGTACTGTAGAACTCTGAATATTTCCAGTTATCTGACTTCATCTTCTCTGTGCTTGAAAAGATACAAGCTTTAAAGTTTTTGTCGGCAGCCTTGCCTTTAATTCAGTAAGACTTGTTTAATAAACATCCTTTATTAAACAATTTGTTTATAATTGTAGTATTCAGCCTTGTTCAGAAGGATCTAGAGACAGTTGCACATGTATTAACTGGGACAAACTTTCCCAATGAACGTATGTGATGCAAGCACAGTAGTGTATTTAAGTGGCAGTATCTCTGCATAAAGCACTCTGTAAAGTTATCCACACAGGGAAGTTACTGCATAGTACCCTTGGGTATGAATTTACAATGCACTAGCTTGTGTTCTGGGAATTTTGAATGCAGAGGACTAGAATACCAAGTATTATAATTAACCTAGTACATTCTGAAATTTGCCACTTGGGAATTAATTTGAAAATGCAGTAACTGAAAACACAAAATAAGCCCCATAACCTTATCCAAAACCATTATCTTACAACAACAGTGTTAACATAATATAGGGTTATATATTATAACATATAATATAAAACTGCACTCTCTCTATCTTTCTCATATATATATAATGCAACCTTGTAGTGGCTTTTTAAAATGAGATGCAAAATTTTCAATATTAAGAATCCTTTCTTCTGCCTTGGGGCTGAAATGGTTATACAGCCTTGGGAGAATGGCTAAGGGACTCTGCGTAGAGGAATCTTCTGATGGCACAGAGTTGCTGACCACCCCACTTTCTGCCCCAGCCAGTGCAGACAGCATGGACATGATACTGCTATGTTCACAATGAACCCAGCTTCTGAGGCAGTTCCTTGAGGGATGCTAACAGAAGAAGTAAGTTACAGCAGTCTAAAAGGTCAGATAACTCAAATGTCAAGAGAGCATGAGAGTGATCTTGCAAACCCTCTTCAGCTACACTGTACATAGCTTGACCACATCCCAGTATCTGATCTGAGCAATACAATTACATTTATACATTTGAGCTCTGCTGCCTATCTCCTTACATGCCTTGCTATATGATTATATTGCTATATGATGATTAAATAAGCCACACGAAAGTCATAAACCAGATTCAATTTTGGTTTATCCCAGATCCTACCACCATAAAATAATTCATGGAAATCCTGACAAAAGAAAATTAATTAGAGAACAATTATTCCACTGCAGAAAGCTCTCTGAGAACTAGTGCAGCCAAAATAATGCACAAGGAAAACTTAGGAGCGGGGAGGGCAAAGGAGTGCATTGGGAGATTTGTTCCCACAGTCTTATTAGTAGGACTCTCTGGTGATTAAACCTCCTTCACTAGTGTAGTCTTTGAGAAAGGAAAAACTACTTGTAAACTTCTCCCCCATCCCTAGCCCCAGGTGTAGAATAAATCTTGTTTGAAAAGGAAATGCAGTTCGCTCTAAAGAAGGCAATGACTAGCCTTCCTTTGACTTCAGTGGAATAAGATTAAGCCCTCAAATATAGGGTTTTAAAGAAAATGTAAGATTATTCCAATTTGTTCTATTTCTATCATAATGACAAGTTATATTCATAGTTTCTTTTGAATCTATTTGTAGACTTGAAGTTACACCTACAAACTACAGATTATGGAAACTTCTTAGCCAATGAAACTGGCCCTCTCACAGTTTCCACCATTGATGACAAATTGAAAGAGAAACTACTCACAGAATTTCATTATTTTAGAAATCATGCTTTTGAGCCACTTGCCACATTTTTAAACTTTATCACGTAAGTAAAGTTACCTCCTCATTTAAACTTATATCTCATTTGAACATTAAAAATAAATGTATATCCAACCAAATATTACAAGCCTAAGAAAGGACACTTTCTTGTTCTTGCAATTTACATACAACTGGGTGAAAAGTGATATTTCTGTGATGCTAATATTATAAAAGTGAAGCTGAGTGTTTGGAAACCTAAATAAAAGCTATTCTTACTGCATGGTGAGGGACTACAAAAATGGGATTTCTTCTCAATGTGGAGAGGGAATCAGATTGGGAGATGGTATTTATAAATTCTAAAATTATGATTTTCTTTAATGCTTTAAGGCTTTTTTGGCACAATAAACAATTTCATGATGTTCAGGATAGTTCAGGATAGCAATTCTAAATAAGAACACACATAACAAGCTCTGTAACTCATTTAAAGGTGACAGTCTAAATTTGAATTGAGGTGCCATATTTTTCACATACAATTTGCACATAAAAGCAAGACAATTTTCTCTGACCGGAATTTTAGCTTTGGTTAAAAACCCTGTGTTCTATGTTATATTAAATGAATGGAATGATCAGGTCTTGATACAACTCGCAAATCTGTGATCTTAACAAGATGTTAATGAGAAAACAGAGACCTATTTTGTGTTGGGATGTTTACCTGTTTACTCCAGATAGGAACAACAACAACCTTGCAAGGTTTTACTTCCTGGCTTATTTGAAAGCAGTAATGTTTTACTTGACACACAAGTAATTTTTTTTCTCGTGACAGCTGAGTCAGTTCTGTGTCTGTACTAACAAATTGTGTCATGATGACTAGAAGACTGCACTAGAATAGATGTATAACATTGTTGTGCAAAATTCAGTTACTGGTTCACAGAATTTTGCATACACAGAATTTTGCCACATGTGTGCTCCCACGCATGAACAGGCTCTTCCCAATAAACACAGATGTTTTGCAGTATTGCAGCATAACATGATTTTATGGTACATGACACGCCTTTTACATCATTGAATAAAAGCTGCAGGACCTGTTAGCACCCTCTCAAATTTTGCATAAGAAAGTCCATTCATCCATGTGCTTCTCTAGTAGAATTCTGGAGGAGTGAAGCAAAATGAAGATTAGTATCTATATTATAAATATCAGAAGTAAACACTATCAAATCTATCCTATTCACATTTGGCAGTCTCTCAGGGTATGACTACACCATATCCCTAGAACCATCAAGGATGGTCACAGTCATACCCTGCATACCTTTTCCTGCTTACACATTAAACCTGGTAATGTGGCAGTGAAGCTGTTCTAGGGGTGTGCTATAGGACTTCTCTCAAATATGCCAGACTCTAAAAACTTGAGAACAACCACCTGGGGCATCTCTGGAGGAGCTTTCCTGCTACACTTAGGGGACAGGTGGACAAGGCCTGAAGACCTCCTGTTTGATCACATACACTAGTTCTGTATACTTAGAGCTAATCCAATTCCACCCTGCTTGAGTTTCCAAAACACTATTCAATAATCTCCTTTTCACAGATTTCATAGACATTATGGGGCTGGAAGGGACCTCAGAAGATCATTGAGTCCAGCCCCCCACCCACAGGGCAGGAAGTCAGCTGGGGTCATAGGATCCTAGCAAGATAAGCATCTAATTTGTTCTTGAAGGTGTTCAATGTAGGTGCTTGAACCACCTCCGATGGCAGACTGTTCCAGACCTTGGGGGCTCGGACAGTAAAGAAATTCTTCCTTATGTCCAGCCTGAAATAGTCTTGCAGGAATTTATGACCGTTCGACCTCATCATCCCTCGGGGCGCTCTGGTGAACAAATGTTCCCCCAGATCCTGGTGGTCACCCCTGAGCCTGCGCTTTTCCAGGCTGAAGAGCCCCGTGGCTTTCAGCCTGTTGTCGTAAGGTCTGTTTTCCTGACCCCTGGTCATGCGTGTGGCTCTTCTCTGGACTGTTTCAAGCTTCTCCACATCCTTTTTGAATTGTGGGGCCTAAAACTGGATGCAGTACTCCAGCTGCGGCCTCACCAAGGCTGAGTACAGCAGGAGAATGACGTCCTGGGATTTGCTTGAGAAGCATCTATGGATGCAAGCCAGTGTTTTGTAACACACCTTTATCTTAGCCTTAAGTCACAAAAAGTGGTAGGAAGGGGGACTCACTGACTTTTGAGATAATGTTTTTTCAGGGGTTCACGCAGTATGGACTAAGATTGCCTTAGACACCTAATACGTTGAACAAGATTCAGCCTGTAGTGTTTAGCAGTCCTGATAGTGCAGTGCAATCATTTTGGAATTGTGTTACCAAGAAATTAATCTTCACCATAAGGATGGTTCCAGAGCTTGAAAAAAAGGTATATTAGTTGTTGAGTTATCAAAAGGTATTCTATGGGAGGGAAAAGTATTCCAGAAAAGCTTTCGTTTTGAGAAGATGCTGCTGCTAACTCAACACAATGTGCTTTTGGTGCTATCTATGGTCAGACCTTAAAATAAAATCAGACTCCAAAGCTACGCACTTTACTATTTTACTCATGGTCAGGCTCCCACTTCTCTTTAGAAGTTCAAAAACACTTGTAAGTCAAAGCAACTTCAGGGTTCAAAATTAATATTATCTAGGCTGCTATTTAGCAGTCCTTATTTACTGGAAGGGTCTGAGCAGCTAGCAATGTTGCAAGTATATGGTGATTAATGACCATAAAGATCTCTTTTTAAATTAACAAATAGTCTTCTCTACACTTTTTTCAAAGCAACTTCCTTACAAGAAAAACAATCCTTTTTCCCCTTTTGTTTTTCAAATTCAGGTACAGCTATATGATTGACAACGTGATTCTCTTGATAACTGGTACACTGCATCAACGTCCAATAGCTGAACTTGTTCCGAAGTGCCATCCATTGGGCAGTTTTGAGCAAATGGAAGCAGTCAGCATTGCACAAACACCTTCAGAGCTTTTCAATGCTATTCTGGTTGACACACCATTGGGTATGAATGATGATTTCTCATTTGTTTACAGATGTTCCTACTCTTGTGCTGTTGATAAGCACACTTCATAACACATCATTTGTTTCACAAGATATTATAGGATTTTAAAATTTAACTTATAAACAGTTAATAAATATGTTGCTTAGATACTTTTATACTCAAACAAGCACCTTTTATATACCTGAGGTAGTCAGCACAAACAAAATATTGTAGGGAAATGGATATTTTTATAACTACTTTTCAGAAATATCAAATGACCGATAATGATTGAGTCCTTTTCTCAAACTTTATTATAGACTTGCTAACAGGTGTTTATCTAAGTGAAATATGTATAAGAAAAACCTGCCCAAATTTCTGTAGGTGCAAAGGCTCCCTAGTAAAGCCACCAGTTATTAGTAGTGTTATAATAGCAACTGGGGTTAGGCATCCAGTGGGCATGTTACAAACAGAAAGAGACAATCGCCGCCGTGAAGGATGTGTAATCTAAAGACAAAGCAAATGAAGAGTTGGGGGTGTCAATACAATTTACAAGCAAAGTAAGATGAAGAATTAATGGCTACACAAAAGTAAGAATGTGGTGTGTAACCCCTGCACTACTATTTTGAGTCCAGCTCTGTGGGTGTTCCCTGTTTAAAAAAAAAGTAGAGCAAGAATGGACTAGGGAAAGATGAAAGCTATAGTATCCTTTGTTATCCTCTAGCTCTTCCACTATACAGTCAACACACACATAGAGGATGTGCCAGGAAGGGAAGAACATCCCAGCACTTAGGTATGAGTAAGAGTATTGCTACACGTTACAAGTAGCACATACATATGCTAAAGACACTTAAAAGCATAAGTGCTCGCATGTTAGAGAGAGAAAACTTGTGCTAGATGCTCTCTGAGCATCTCAGAACTATGCCACTTTGGGTAAGAAGTATCTCTGGGTTGTGCTTATGTTGTACCAATGTCATTTGGATCCCAGCAGTCAGTCAGCTTCCACAGAAATAAAATGAGCAATTTCCCACTCCATAAACTATCTGGACACCCTCCCAAACTCTACTGCCCAGAAGGTGGTATTGCCTGGGAGGCAGGCAGGGTCTTGCCAGTGCAGGGGCTGCCACAGTGCACCCCTTGTCAATACAACAGCCCTGAGGCCCAGCAGGCACATCGTGGTGGCATCCTTGTGGCCTCATGCTCCTGCTGCATTAAACCTCTTCCCAGAGGCTGTGGTTCCATGCTGGTAGGGTAAGACATCAAAAGAGGAGCTTGCACAGTGAGAGCATGGACCATGTTTTCTCCTCTTCTGGCAGCAACATGCTCTGGCTTCCCCTACCAGCACAGAGCTGCAGCTACTGGGAGAGGGTTTAGTGCTGCTGGAGTATGCTTCTCCCTCCCTTCATGCTTCTGCTGTGATAAATCCCCTCCTGACAGCCATGACTCTGTGTTCCTAAGAGAAGCCAGAACATAGAGTTGCCAGAACGGAGAGAGGGAAGTTCCATGCTTTTGCCATACAAACGCTCCTCCGGGCAACTATAGCTTCATGCTCCTCTGAACACCACCAATAAGTTGTTTACTCTGTGTCGTTCTGTGTCTCCCATGGCTACATCTGAGACATTATCTGAGCCATGGCATAATGAGAGGGGAAGCTAAGGAGTTTGGTGGAGCTGTGAGCAGTAGGGCTTTGTATCAGTAAAGAGCATGCCTAAACAGGGGTCATCAGTTCTGTGAAGGTTTGCTGGTCCAGAATAGGCTCCCTCACTCACACACGGAGAAATCAAATCTGCAGACTCGGCTAAGCGTTCTGGGACTGCGTTAGCTATTCTAGGAGCTGGAGTTGCCCCTGGCCTGTATCTACTTCTGTTTGATCCTACATGGTTTGTCTACACTGCAGGTACTGCTTGGAGCTTCAGACACTAGGCTGGATGCAGCCTAGCTGCAAATGTAGTTGAGGCTTGGCTGCATGACCCTGCCATTCCTCACTGTTCCTCCAAAAGACCATCTCAGAGTCACTGCCAATTCTGTTCTGGCTCTGAAGCTGTATATTAGATCACTGCCTGGCAAGTACCAGAAGCCTGTAGTGAAGTGAATCCTCCATTCTCCAAGAGCTTGGGAGGATAGGAGCACAGAGGTGCAGGAAGCTCCCCTGCTCTAACCCCCAACAACCTTCCCATAACAGGAATTGACATCCTAGCACCTAGCCATGACTCTGCTTGTTGGCCCTCTAGCAGTTAGTCAGAGCTGTGCAGGTCAGATATGGTTGCCTTAAAGTGCAGCTGTTTAGTGCACATTCTAACTTTAATACCACATAACTGTCCTCAGATTTAGCATGTACTCATCGTCAGGGTGTAATGTAACACCCGCATTTCTGCAGATTCTTCTTCCCATTGCTCATTACAAATCTCCCTTAAGCCCAACCCATTTATTTGGGAGTAAATAAAACACTTAAAATTGTAATTTTGTCATTTCCCATCTGAAGCTTTCTGGAGATTTGCACATTTGCCACTGAACTGCTTGATTAATTTCCCTCCCACTAGAGACCTAGTGTAAAGAGAGAGAGAGAGAGAGAAAAAACAAGAACCAGAAGGATTTCAAGATGTCTATCTTTGCATCTTGCCCATTAGTCTTTTTTGTGCAATAAAACCTCCAGGCCCTTGCTTACAAAATCAATAAATGACTACTAGCCAGAGATACCTGCATATATACAGATGAATTTACTCTGTAATTAAAAAATTCTACTTTCAGCTGATTTCTTTCAAGACTGCTTGTCTGAGAATGACCTGGATGAAATGAACATTGAAATAATGCGTAACAAACTGTACAAGGCAAGTAATTTACTACTTACACGTTTGTATCAGTAGATCTTGAGGCACACTGCAGAGGAGATTATCTCCATTTTACTGGGGTTGTCCCCATTCTACTGATGGGGAAACTGAGGCACAGGGAAAGGAAATGAGACATACTCCTGAGACAGAACTTAATCTAGGTTTCCTGCACTCTACATTTAAAATTCCAAGTTCTATGTCCATGCTTTAATTTGAAATCTCTTTAATGAAAATGCTTTTTCTGTAAGGCCTCTGCCCACATCCATTTGCTTATTAAATAACTAAATCATCCATCAAAATCACAGAATTGCTAAGCTTTAGAAAGCAAAGTAGAGTTTTTAGATTGTTCTGTTTGTTTGAAAGTGCTTTATATTTGCATTTACAAGTGCAAATAAGTACAAAAAAATTACAAGTGCAATTTGTTGCATTTATGTTTGTTAAATCTCTGTCTTAATCCACTCTTTTAATTCTTCCAAGTCACATAAGAGAGAAAAAAAATTAAAGCTAAAGATCATAAAATAGGAAATTAGGGAAGAAATAACATATTTGTCTTTCATTTGATGAAAATGTGAACAACAGCAATATACAGAATACTTATATAGCAAATGCAGTATTATTTGCACTTATAAATGCAAATACATAACATTTAAGCTTGTTAATACTCTTTCTTAACCCTCTCTTAATTTCTCCATGTGGTTAATGGGACCATTATAACCTGTAATAAGAATTCTTTTCTTCATTGTTCTTGGGGGAGGTGTCAATCTGATCATTATTTTAGTCCTGACTTTAGGCAGAACTGTTTTGGATCCAACAAGAAATCCCATGCACAGCTTTAAAAGGGCTGTCACATTTATGATTACTGTATAGCTAATAATGACTTATTTTGATAAGATCATGTGATGCAGTAGAAAATGTCTTTCTATAACATAAAAAGATAATACTAATTGTATGTGACATGCTCTGACACTGGATATGGCTAGGTACACCTTTGAGACACACTCAGCATGCTGTCACACCTTCAGGTGTGCCCCTTAGCCCCAAACTCTTCCCTACTGTCTGCTAGGGCTGTGTGAAGCTTTGGTAGCCAATTTGATTTGGAGGAGATTTGGCCCAATTCGGCAGCCAAATCTCTGAATCTGAATCAAATCGGGAGACCCATTAAAAGGTCTAAATTGATTCAGAAGCCTCTGAATCAATTTGGAGAGATTCAGAGATTTGACCATAGACTATACAGGCAGCAGTCCTAGATGACACTGGACACAGCTGCCTCCAACTGGTAAGTCTGTTGTGGTGGGTGGAGTGAGGAGGGTAGATCACACAGTGAGGGACGGATTGGGGCTAGGGCTGGAACAAGCTGCCCAGCCGGGGCAGGGGCTTCGGGGAGGGGGGCACTTGCCACTGCATGCTGCCGCACACCACCGTTCCAGGAACTGCTCTTCCAGTGGCTCCTCCGGTGGCTCTCACCGCTGGTCCGAGAGGGCATGGGATGTGTGCCCCCAGATCTGCACAGGGTGGACTGGGCTGGGCTGTGCTCTGGGAGGCTAGCCCTGCCATAGCCCCTGCTCCACTGCGCTCTGTGGGACAGGTGGAGCCAGGGTTGCGCTCCAGGTGGCTAGCCCCAGCTGCAGCCTGGAGCGCAGCCCTGGCTCCACCTGTCCCACAGAGCACAGTGGATCAGGGGTTATGGAGGGGCTGCAGCCAGCCTAAAATTCCCCACAGCTCCTGCTGCCAGTCCCGCCCCAATCTGGGTGCACGTGCCTACCCCCATGCCCTGCCGCTGCTCGCCCAGCTGGGGCAGAGTGGGATGAAGCTGGAGCTTGTCTGGGAGGCGTGGGGAAGCTGGAACTGCTTCTACCGCTGCGTGCCACTTGTCTGAGGCAGCACAGCTGCACTGTCCCATGCCTCTCCAGCCCAGCTGGGTGAGCAACAGGAGGCCATAGCCCCTGCTCCCAGCACCTTCCGCCGCCCAACTGGAGCACAGCGTGGCCCAGCCTGCCCCACACAGATCCTGGGGCACATGCCTGCTCCCATGCCCTCCCTGACCGGTGATGAAAGCACCTGGAGTAGCCACCAAAACAGCAGCTCCTGGACCAGTACTGCACGACAGTGGGAGCCCCGCTACCCAAGTCCCGTGCCTCCCAGTCCCAGCTTGGCAGCTTGCCCAGCCCCAACCCCAATCCCTCCCTCACTGTGGGGGTGTTGATCTGCCCCCCAGCATACCCCTTCCCTCCCCCCTCCACAACAGACTTACCAACCAGCTGGAAGCAGCTGTGTCCCGCATCGTGGAGGACTGCTGCCTGTATAGTCTATGGCCAAATCTCCAAATTGATGCCGAATCTCCAATTCTGAATTGGCCAGATTGAATAGGGACAGTAATTTGAATCACTGAACCGAATCACTGTCCTTCTGAATCAGCTGAATCTGAAGCAAATACTTGCTGCTTTGCACAGGCCTACTGTCTGCTGCTTGACCACTAAGAATAGACTGATGTACTCCAAGAGCCACTTCCCTGATCTGTGGCACCTCAAATTTACCCACCTTACCTGTGTCTTACTAGATCTTAGCAGCAGGGGGTTTTCAAGCTAGAATAAGACCCTTGGCTAGTAATGGCCCTCAGAAATGCTAGATCCCCCACTTCCAGAGAAGATGCCTTGCCTATATGGTCAAATGCTCTAAGGTCATAGTTATCACCGCCAATAAGTGTGTTATAAATGATCATCAAAAGTTTATAAAAATAATAGCAAACAATAAATCAGTAACCATAAGATGAAATACAGAGAAGAGACATGAGAATAAACAAACAAAAGAAAATATCAGAACAATAATCTGATTTGCACTACATCTTAAACCCAAGAATTAAATTTTTATTCAGCTTAATAAATTAGAAAGCAGCTTCTGCTTCTGACCTTTCTGTCAGGGTCTTCTGCTGGAATAGTCAGCCTCTTGGCTGACAGAGTCTAGTGTTTCCCTATGCTTAAGCAAACTAAAGACTAACACTTGCTCTCATGGCAAGGCTTAAGTATGGTTTCTTGCCTGTCCGTTTACATACATCATTCACTGACTTCTTGGAAAGCATAAATTATGCATATAACCTCCCTGCCCTATATTCCAGCCCCCAGCTTGCCCCACCTCAGTATGTGTGTTTACCAAACTAAAAGCTTCTTCTCATTGAATTATGACCAGAAGAATATTTTCTTCTTTCCAGGTGTCTGAAAGATACTCTCTTATTTAATTTCTCCACCATGAGAACTATCCTGAGGTGATATTCATCACCTCTAAGGTCTCTCCTGTTTAAATGCAAACTTGTCATTGCCTAGAGGGCCTGGTTCACTAAGAACACATCCACCATGGTCTACTGGATGAGCAAAGAAACCCATGTCAGAAGTTACTTTTCAGTAGGCATGTCTAAAAGTACAATTAATGTGCTTGAATTGTCTGCACAGAAAATTCAGGCTCATTAATGAGCTTCTGGGCATATGTCTACGCATACGCCCTGCTGGCAGCAAACTGCACCTGACAGAAGCAGCCCAGTGCATAGCTTCTCCTGCCCTGCTCTGCCCCACTGCAGCAGCCACGGGGGCTCCAGGCTTCCTGGGTGCAGGGTACATGAAGGCTGGTTTCAATCCCCATCAGGTAGTGAGAACTATGCTGGCTGCAGGGACAGCTGTCTCCCCAACCACATGGGGATTGGGGCCCATCATGCAGATGTAATAACAATAAGGCTCAGTACAGCTCAACACTACTTACATGTAACCTATACATGCTATGTCAGTAAAAGAAATTCAAGAATACATGCATGACATCCCATAAACCCCTCAAAATATAGTGGGGTCTGTAATACTACCCTAAAAAAAAAATCTCAGACATTTAGAGGTTTGACTAACTAGTTCAGTTGCAGAGAGGAATCCAAGAAATAATCTCCTGACAATTAGAGAGTCATTTGCATTTTAATTTTTCAAACCCCAAACCACAATTACACACATGCCTAATATTAAGATTGTGAGTAGTACAAGAAACTTCACTGGCTGCATTTACATATTTAAACTAAATCTATGATCATATGCTTTGTTCTACTGACACTTTAATGTACAGCTATTTAAAGTGTTCCATTTTTTCTTTTCTCCTTTGTTTAGTCTTATCTGGAAGCTTTTTTTAAGTTCTGTGAAAAGCAAGGAGGTACAACAGCAGAAATAATGTGTCCTATTCTTCAGGTAAGAGGTTGCAGTCTTTGTGCAAAATATTGTGTTTTTCTAGCTCAATTACTTAAATTGTTTCTTTTGTTTTTAATTTTCCAATTTGTGAAACTGTTTTACCTGACAGTCAGTTTTGCTCTGAGTGATAAATGCTCTACTAAGATCTGATGAAGTGATTCATTTTAGGGCCAGATTCAACCATTAGTTGAAGCAACCAATATAGTTTCAAGACTATGTTTCTGTAACTGCCAGAATACCAGAGAATTAATATGGTGTGCAGTTGATTATTTATTGCTAATAGCGAGGAAAACATTAAAAAAAAAACCCTAGGGGTGTACTGATAAAGATTTTCTTGGATCCTGATAGTTGATTATTAACCAACCACCCCTAACCCCAGCCTCTGCCCCACTCCCTCCCTCACCCTGGGGGCTTGAACTGCCCCCACACACACCCCTTGCCCTCCCCTATACCCCTTGCCCTCCATAGACTTACCTGCAGGGAGCTGCTCTCCATGCTGCCCAGCTATAATCTTGCCCATGTGCATGCATGCAGCCACACACATGCATGCAGTGTCCTCTGCGTCTCACTCCCAGCTGCCTCAAGCAGGACCCCTTGGAGGCTAGAATGCTTCCCACTTACAAGGGGAAACCTGCCATTTTCTGAGGGAACCCAGACATCCAGGGCCCCAGCCCTACAGCGGAGAGGGAACCCAGGCATCCAGGGTACTGGCCAGAAGGCATAAATATCAGTAAACATTATCAGCTACAATGGCCAAAAAAAGCCAATAGTCAATAATGAATTTCCCCTTTTATCAGTGCCAATCCAATATGCAACCAATATATCAGCACACCGCTAAAAAAAACCCATTTTGCACCCTGAATCTATGTTCTGAATACCAAAATTCTCAAGTTAATTGATTTTCAAGGGTACTCATTGACAGCTATACAGTATATTAAAGGTATTATTAAAAAATAAAAAAAGACAAAAACCAAAACCAAAAACTTAATGATAGCCTAACCATGCTCCTATTACAATTAATGGTTGAAGTTAGAGTTGAGTATAATTTTGAATTTCTGTTTCACAGGAAATTGCACCAGGTGTGGCAAGGTGGTACTCCCTGACTAGCCACAGTGCTAGATTCCCTACCTGCCTTTGGGCACACCTCCCACCTGTCTTGTCTGCCATGCCTTGTTCTTAATTAATTAGGATATTAATTAAGGCGGGAGGCTGCCCATTCTTGCCGGGATGCCAGGGGGTGCTATCTGCAGCTCTGTTCCTCCCCTAGACCGCAGCCTAAGTCTTGCAGATGGCATCCAGATGTTACAGTGCTCCTGGCCTATAGCCGGACCAAGCTTAGGCTTTGTTGTCAGGCCTCAGTCACACGTGCATTCATACCATCTTCCTCTCACTAGGGCCTCACACACTCCACTCCCTCTCACAGGATCTCTTTCATGCATCAACAACTCATGCTGCCTTGCTCCCTCTTGGAGCGGGCCCTTAAACCATAGGCTTTACCTAGTTCATACCTTGGGTGGCAGACGTACTGTCTTTTGGGTCTCTCCCATGGCCCTCACTGGGGTAGTGGCTAGCCAATTACCCAACCAGGTCTAAGCTTGCCCTGACCCCTTCCTGGGGCAACTCCATACACTCTGACACACCGGGCTCCCAACCCTCTGGTTCTTCTCCCATATTGGGGTCCCTCCTCTCTATCCCCTTTCTAGGGCCACCCCTCACCGGGGCATTCTTCACTCATACCACAACTGGTGTTCTGGGTCTCAGGTGGCTGCAGCCATGCCTGGCCCCAACTACCTCTGATGACAAATGACCCACTCTAAGGTGAGAGCTAGGGTTAAGGTGCCTTTACCTGCCTTTCAACAGGGTGATAACTGGCCTGGCATTTCCTGGGGGCTCTCATGCCACTGAGAGCCTCACCAGGCCACACACTCCCAGCAGGGTACAGTTTTAGGTCATGCCCAGGACTAGAAGCCTCCAAACCATCCCCTATAGCTCCTGCCCTTACCTCCAGGTTGTTGCATGTAGCCTTTTAGCCAGGTGATGTTACTGCCTGGCCTGCCAGGATCAAACTGCCCCTTCCCCAGCCCCACTCCCTCCCTCACTGCAAGGGCCTCGATCTGCCTCGCCACACACCTGTTCACTCCCTCCACAACAGACTTCCCAGCTGGATGCTGGTCTCCAAGCTGCCTGACTACATATTGGCAACTGGATCGGTATTGGCCGATATGGCTTGTTAAAAATTGGCCATCAGTATCAGCCCAAAAAATCTTTTTTGGTGCACCCCTAATTAAAACTTTTACAATTGGATGCAGCAATGTAACATACACTTGTCTAAAAATGAAATTTTTCATGTATTTTAAATGTCCTGACATTTTTCATTCAAAATTATTTCAACCTTCAGCTGCATTTTCCCATTATAATTTCCATCAAAGGGCACGGAAGCCAGATTTCTCAATTTTCCATTATGCTTCTTATAGTTTCATAGTTTGTAGGGTCGGAAGGGACCTGAGCGGATAGTCTAGTCCGACCCCCTGCCATGGCAGGAAAGAATACTGGGGTCAAATGACCCCAGCAAGATGTTCATCTAACCTCCTCTTAAACACCCCCAGGGTAGGAGCCTGCACCACTTCTCTTGGAAGCTGGTTCCAGACCCTAGCCGCCCTGACTGTGAAGTAGCGCCTCCTGATATCTAACCTAAATCTACCCTCTGCCAGCTTGTGACTGTTATTCCTGGTCACTCCTGGCGGTGCTTGGGGAAACAGTGACTTCCCCAATGCCTGCTGATCCCCCCTGACTAGTTTATAACAGGCCACAAGATCCCCCCTCAGCCTTCTCTTTTGGAGGCTGAACAGGTTCAAGTCCCGCAGCCTGTCCTCATAGGGCCTGCCCTGCTGTCCCCTGATCATATGAGTGGCCCTCCTCTGAACCCTCTCCATGCTGTCGACATCCCTCTTGAAGTGCGGCGCCCAGAATTGGACACAGTACTCCAGCTGCGGTCTGACCAGTGCCGCATAGAGGGGGAGGATCACCTCCTTGGACCTGCTCGAGATGCATCTGTGGATGCATGCCAAGGTGCGGTTAGCCTTCCTGACTGCCTCTCCACACTCCTGGCCCATGTTCATCTTGGAGTCAATGATGACCCCCAGATCCCTTTCTGCCTCCGTGCTGATAAGAGGGGAGTTCCCCAACCTGTAGGTATGGTGCCGGTTGTTCCTCCCGAGGTGCATCACCTTGCACTTGTCTGTGTTGAAACCCATGCTATTCTCGTCTGCCCACCCTTGTAACCTGTCGAGGTCTGATTGTAGCCTGTTGCATCCTTCCAATGTACCCACATCCCCCCACATCTTAGTGTCATCAGCAAATTTGAACAGGGTGCTTTTTACCCCCTCATCCAAATCGCTAATGAAGATGTTGAACAGTGTGGGCCTGAGGACCGAGCCCTGCGGAACCCCACTGCCCACGTCCTTCCAGGTTGAGAAGGACCCATCTACTATCACCCTCTGGGTGCGGCTCTCCAGCCAGTTGGCGACCCATTTGACAGTGTGGGTGTCTACACCACAGCCCCCCAGTTTCTTAATGAGAACGGGGTGAGAGACAGTGTCAAAAGCCTTCCGGAAGTCCAGGAAGATTATATCCACTGCAACCCCTGTGTCTAATGATCTGGTGATCTGATCGTAAAAGGCCACCAGGTTGGTCTGACAGGACCTTCCACTGATGAACCCATGTTGGTTGCCCCTAAGCATGCAGTCCCCTGCTGGCCCCTCCTGGATGTGTGCCAGCATAATTTTCTCAAACAGCTTGCCTAGGATTGAGGTGAGACTAACTGGCCTATAGTTTCCCGGGTCCTCCTTCCTGCCTTTTTTGAAGATGGGGACCACGTTGGCCCTCTTCCAGTCCTCCGGTACCTCACCAGAGCACCACGAGTGCTCATAAAGTTGTGCCAGGGGACTTGCAATGACCTCGGCCAGTTCCTTTAGAACTCTAGGGTGGAGATTATCTGGGCCAGCTGACTTGAATACGTCCAACTTTTTAACCAGGTTTCACTGCCAGTGATAAATGCAGAGCCCTTTGACTCCCATAATACACACTCAGAGCTTTCATTATGGGAGATATAGTCTTCCAGGGAACAACTTAGGAGAGAAGGGGAGCCCAAACAGTAAGTCCTGTAAGGCAACATACTGATGGGGAAATACAGTTTAATGTTTTTATCAAACTCATTCAATGTCTCAATTCAGTTCAACAAAATGAAATATTGAACTTAGATTGAAGCAACCAGAAATGAAATATCACTCCCCTCTCCTCCCAATCAAAAGTTTGGCAAAAGGATTTTTTCTAAAGACATTTTTGATTTTTCAGAAACTAAATTTTCAGTCAGAAAAAAAATCATGAATTCTCACTCAACATTAGATGATTCCACTAGTAAACCAATGGCTATCAGGATGGATTTCTTTACAGTAGACGTGTTTTTTCCTGTAACATTAAATGGATCTTAGGTCATGTGTAAAGCAGTCCATCTCTTAGTTAAGCCACTTAACAAAGAATCTTAATTATACAGCAAAATAGCTGACATTTATGATGTATTCTTATACATCTAAAAAAGAATAATCCAGAAGACCTTTTGTAGAAAAGGCAGCCATAATTAAAATCAGTGGGATTATTTTTGTAAGGGTTATATATAGAATGACACCCCAAACTAAACTGTACTATATTTTAAAATTCATTCTAATACATGCTGGGCATGGAAGTCTTACTGTAATTTACTGTGCAATAAGCAGCTTTTACGCTGGTCTTTACACATGCAAGCATTACAGCACAGTAATGCTGTGTGGGGACTGATTTGGGACAAAAATTAGTTCCAAGTCAGTCAGAGATTCAGAGATTGTTAGGGGATGGAAGGGACCTTGTAGATCACCAGGTCCAGTTCCCCTGCAGAAGGCCACACAAACAGGGTTACTGTGCAGTAAGGCATCTACATGTGCCTTACTGCGTGGTAACTACTTGGGCATAAATCTGCTACCTGTATGATGCAGGTAGCAAATTTACAACTAAATTGGTGTAAGTCACCAAAGTTACTGCACTGTAACACCTGCACATGTAGACACACACCCATTCTGTGCAGTAATTTTTGGTTACTGCGCAGTAACCTAAGTTACTGTGCAGTAACAGTGCATATGCAGATGTGCCCATTGTCCTCAAAATGCTACAAATGTAATTATGCTCCCCCCCCCACAAAAAAAAAAAATCACTCTTCTTGGTTATGATGAGTAAAGCGAACAGAAGGATTTGACTTATGAGAGTAGTCCCACTGGAATTAATGTGTTTACTCACATTAGTAAGGCAAATAAGATTTGTTTGTATTATTTATTAGCTATAAGCCTTTTCATGCACACTTATTTCCTTCTAATTATTCCATTACTGTTTGTTTTCTTTCCCTACTCGGAAGTCAGTGCCAAAGAGCCACCAGATTGTTGTTACAAAGTGTTCTAGTGCAGCATTTCTCATTCCATAGGTCGCAACCCAAAAGCAGGTCACAAACAAACTTCAAAAATGGATTCTCCTTTAAAGAAAAAAAGGTGGGAACCTATAGCTTTTCCCTTGCAGGCTGGAATTCTGCCAGCCTGCAAGGGACTGCCAGGGGCCCCTGTATCCCCCACAACCCCTCCCCCACCCCCCACACTGGGGGGCACTGGCTATTGAAGTTTGCAAATGGGTCCTGGTACAAAAAAGGTTGAAAACCACTGTTCTAGTGCATCATCTGAGGGGTTAAGAATGTGATTCTTTCCTAAATTTGTAAAAGTGTTGCAATTCCATGAGTGAGCTACTTCCCTTGCTCAACTTGTATTGCTCAAACACCATGTATTTCTTCTTAAGGTGGTTTAAATGTTCATAAAGTGAGAAGCATCTCATGACTGTCTAAATTTTGTTCATTCTGCTTGTGCTGTACTATATTTTGAATAATTCTGATGCTATCCATAGCTATTCTATGACTTCTTAAAAATGTTAATATTATCATTATTATTATTAATAGTAATAGCAAAAATGGACATAATAACTCTATTTTTGTTCTCATGTCAGTAACCAAGTGCAGAGGCTCAACAAAAAATGAAAACAAGTTCATATAATATTACTTTCACTTTCAGTTACCTTTGAGATGTTAATTCAGGTTCTTAGGGTGATAGATTTGATTTTGCCCTGAGCAGAGGAACAGTCCAAGTTATATGCCTTTTCTGAATTTCAGTCTGTATTTTCTCTGCAGCAACAAATATCAGACATCTAAAATTATCAGCAGAAATACAGTCCCTAATTTTAGGATTTAAGAATCAGTTGTTAAAAAGTAGACAGAAGAAGCCTTTAGGTCTAATGTTGACTAGAAAAAAAAAAAGCTCAGGTCAATTTTACCATTTTCTTATCAATCGTTTTAAGACTGTGTGGGCACATCTACTGCGCAGATTAGTATAGTATGCAGTAGACACAGTATATTAATCTACTAAGCAGTAAAGCAGCAGCATCTACATGTGAAAACCATTTACTGTGCCATAATTAGGCTACTGCACAGTTAGCACATAGTTACTACATTAACTATGCAGTACTGTGCAGTAACTCTCATGTAGATGCTGACTGGAAGTAAATTTGCTTCCAGTCAGCCTTGGCAGCGGGGAGCCACAAAGGACAAGGAGCTCTCTGTTCCCAGTCCTGGTGCTGCTCACCTCCCATCTCCTCCCAGGAGCTGGGAGCCAACTGGCACTGGGACTGGGGAGCTCTCTGCCCCCTGTCCCAGGTCCCGGCTTCCAGCACAAAGCTGGTAGCTCCAGAGGGTGAGGAGGGGCTGGGAACCCAATTCCCATCTGGCCCCTGGAGTGGCTGTGCTGCATGAAGCTGGCTGATCTGGTGAGATGGTAGGGGGCTGGAAACCCAGCCCCTGCCTACCCCATGTAGCAGCTCGGCATGGCACAGAACTGGCCCCCATGGCACACAGAGCTGCTCCAGGGGATGGATTCCCAGTCCTCACCCGCTCCCCAGAGCAGCCAGCTCTGCACCAAGCAAGGCAGCTGCCGGTGGTATGGGCCTTGCTGGCAACTGTGTGTCACAATAGCCATAGGGCCAGGAGAGCTCTGCCTGCTGCAGGGGCAGCTGTCTCCCAGTCTAGTGCACATGAGGTACCTTCTTGATGTGCATGGGACCAGGAGAAAGCTGCCACTGCATCTGACAGAGCTCTCCCAGCCCTGTACCCACTGGGACCGGCCCCATGCCCCATGCGAGTCCCTGAGCTAGCACCAGTGGGAGTCTGGAGCTCCCCCGGGCTGCTGCAGGGAGGCAAAGCAGGGCAGGAGCAGCTCTGTGCCATGTAGGCATGCCCTGTGTATAGTAATTATTTTTAAGCAATTATTTCCATTTCATTGTTAAAGATTAACACATCTTACAATGACCTTGAAGTAACTTATCTACTCCTGATTCCATTTACTTTTTAATATTTTGAAAAATGTTATTGAAAACCGAGAAGAAGGGAAATTTCCTGGCAGAATTATACATCCTGGCCACATCTACATGCGATGCAGACTGCACAATCATTACTGTGTAGTTTAAACAAGCACTAAATGACTGTGCTGTAACTGGAGTTACTATGCAGTAGCATTGCCGAATGGCTTTCAGATGACACAGACTGCTCAGTAGCTCATTACTACTGCACAATAGTGTTGCATCACACTTCCTGCCATGCAATGCCACTGTGCAGTAACAAGCTACTGTACAGTAAGCATCTCGAGTAGACACAGTCTCTGAAAAGCAAAAGACATTTAAATAAATAGGTGGAGGATGGTTAAGACATAAGGTTTAAACTCTCTTTGGTTGATTAGTTAAAATGTAAGCATTGGTTATGATGATTCTGTTTTATTAAATATGTATGTACTTGTTCTGAAAACTGTGCTTTGGTTAATTCCTATAGCATTAAAAAACCTTGCAAATAATTCTACCAAGTGTAGCATTTATAGATATCATTAATTAAATTAGACTTCAATGGGCTACTTCTGGTATTGAACACTATTACATTGTTTATCCTTTTCAGTATCAGATGATCAACCTATGTTACTTATTTTTAATATATATTATTCTTTTAAGTTTGAAGCAGACAGACGTGCCTTTATCATCACCATTAATTCATTTGGCACTGAGCTGAGTAAAGATGACAGAGAGAAACTATATCCAACCTGTGGAAAGTTGTATCCAGAAGGCATGCACCTGCTGGCCAATGCAGATGACTATGAGCAAGTGAAGTGTGTGGCAGATTATTATGCAGTATGTATTGTATCTAATTTCTAACAAAAAGATGATTCAATATTCCATAGGCAATGATTTCTTAGGATGATATTTTTTGTTGGACCAAATTCCATAGCATTCGTTTAAAAAAATACATAAAAGGAACTCTGACCATCATATGCAAGTCCAAATACTTTAAACAGGCAACATAAACAATATAGGAATTATACAAATGATCCTGTAGAGAAGTCAATGCACAGAAATATTGTATTCTTTCCAAAGATATTTGAATAGTGACATTATCTTGATGCTATGTAAATTGTCCATCATAGAGAGGTCAAAATAGGGCCAAATCACACCTTCTTACAGGCAAAAAGTGTTCCCATCCCACTAAAAGCCAGAGAAGCTGAGGTTCACTACATACTTGCTACCTCAAGGAAGAAAGGGTTAGAAAGCCATTAAAGAGATTAGACTACAGCCTTCCACATCTAGAGATGAAAGAGGAAGAAAACCTGGCATAGGACTTCTTGGTTTCCTGGCAGCTTATTTCCTATAGGAGATTTACTGTCATTGGTGAACTGCAGAAAATATCTTTATTACCAGGGTTAAACAACAAAGTTTAAGACCTGCTACCTCCTGTAGTCTTAAACACAGATATCCACTACTGCTAGAGGCGAGAATGCAACGAGCATGTGTGTTAGTAGTTCCTATTCCCAGTGTGAAACTCTGTTGAGCCCTGGCTTCAGAACCACAAGTTTCCACAAAGCCTCAAAAGAGGGAAACATGATTTCACAGAGCTAGTATTCTCTCCCTTTCTTTCCCACTCTGTCATTCTTCAGTGAGGACTATTTGATCAGTATTATCTTTTTTCAGGGGAAGTGTAGAATGGAAGAAAAGACAGAGAAAACTAATAGATACCTCGACTAAACCTGTAAGGGCACGTGTAGATGAATCAGGAGCCCTAAACTGAAGCTGTGAGTTTTTAAAAACACTGCCTCAATTGAGGGCAAAGTAAACCCCCATGTCATGTACACCTGTGTCTTACCTGGTTCTCCAGCAGTGGGGGAGGGAGGGCAAGCTGCTGGGGGATGGAGCGGTCCCTGAGGTGTGCAGGGTGAGAGGTTGGTGCTTCCCTCTACAGCAGCGGCAGCTCCCCCCCAGGTGGCACCCGCCTGCAGGTACCCAGCTAGGGTAGTCCCAAGGGGTACCGCAGCTGTGGAGGGAAGGACTGGGTTCCCCACAGCTCATGCAGGCAAGCAATTTCCAGGAGGAAAAAAAAGAAAGAAAAAAGATCAGGCTCGCTGCTGGTTTTTTTTTTTCTCCTTCGGTGGAGCCTGCCTTCCTGGGCTGCCTTCCTGGGCTTCCCAGGCTGTCTGCATGGGCTTCCTGCACAGCCCCTGAGCTGCATGGAGCCCGGTGATTCGTTTTGCGGCTGTAGGGCAGCAAACTAAAACTCCTCAGAGGTGTTTTAGTTTGCTGTGTGCCAAAGTCATTTAGATTTCATAGACATAAGGGTTGGAAGGGACCTCGGAAGATTTAGTCCAGCCCCGTCACAGGGGCAGGAAGTCAGCTGGGGTCATAGGGTCCCAGCAAGAAAAACATCCAGGTTTCTCTTGAAGGCATTCAAAGTAGGTGCTTGAACCACCTCTGGTGGTAGGGCATTCCAGACCTTGGGGGCTCAGACAGTAAAGAAGTTCTTCCTTATGTCCAGCCTGAAATGGTCTTGCAGGAATTTATAACCATTTGACTTTGTCATCCCTTGGGGTGCTCTGGTGAACAAATGTTCTCCCAGATACTGGTGAACACCCCTTATAAACTTATAGGTGGCCATATGATCGCCCCTGAGCCTGCACTTTTCCAGGCTGAAGAGTCTCATAGCTCTCAGCCTCTCATCATAAGGTCTGGTTTTCTGACCTCTAATCAATCGTGTGGCTCTCCTCTGAACTATCTTAAGCTTCTCCACATCTTTTTTGAATTGTGGAACCCAAAATTGGATGCAGTACTCCAACTGCGGCCTCACCAAGGCCAAGTACAACAGGAGAATGACATCCTGGGATTTGCTTGAGAAGCATCTATGGATACAAGCCAGGGTTTTGCTCGCTTTACTAGCTGCAGCATCACATTGAAGGCTTATGTTCATCTTGTGGACAATCCTGACCCCCAAGTCCCTCTTGTCCATAGTGCTAGTCAGCATAGCACTGCCGAGCACTATAAAAATGCTGCAGGTTTTTCCTCCCAAGATGGAGAACCTTGCATTTTTCTGTGTTAAACATCATCAGGTTTTCATCCACTCATTTCATGAGTCTGTCCAGGTCAGCCTGGATCACCTCCTGTCCTCAGGTGTGGATGCTTTACCCCAAAGTTTGGTGTCATTGGCGAACTTGGCCAGTCCACTTCTGACTCCAATGTCCACATCATTAATGAAGAGGTTGAACAAAATAGGTCCAAGGACAGAGCCTTGGAGCCACTAGTCACAGGGCACCATGACAATTGACTTCCGTCAACCACCACCCTCTGGGTCTGACCACGGAGCCAATTCCCCAGCCAGCGGATCATGGTGGACCCAAGGCCGCAGTTGGCCAGTTTTGCCAAAAGGTAATTATGGGATACCAGATCTAAGGCTTTTTTGAAGTCAAGATATATGACATCAATCTCTTCTCCCTTGTCCAGGTGATAGGTCACCTGGTCGTAAAAGGAAATGAGATTGGTCAAACATGACCTACCTGCAACAAACCCATGCTGGCTGTCCCTCAGGGTGTTGCCATCGGCCAGTCCATTGAGGATGGCCTCCTTGATAATTTTTTCTAAGACCTTCCCCAGGATAGAGGTCAGGCCAATGAGCCTGTAGTTTTCCAGATCCACTTTCCTCCCTTTCTTGAAGATGGGCACCACATTGGCCTTCTTCCAATCTTCAGGCACTTAACCAGAGCACCAGGAGCTCTCGAAGATCCGTGCCAGGGGCTAAGCTATGATGCAGGCCAGCTCCTTGAGTACTCTGTGGTGTAAACTGTCAGGGCTGGCTGACTTGAAAGTGTCCAGCCTCTCAAGCTGTTCTTTCACGAGGTCAGCATTGATGGAGGGCAAGGAACCACCCTCACTTAGGTGTCCCTGTCCCGTAATGCCCGGGGTGTCCCACGGGACTTGTGAAAGACCAACACAAAGTACCCATTTAGTAAGTTGGCTTTTTCCCGGGCATCGGTCATCAGTTCTCCCTTCTGGTTTAGCAGGGATCCAATGTTGCCCTTGCTTTTCCTCCGGCTCCCCACATATCTAAAAAAGGACCTTTTATTGATCTTGGTACTTGTAGCCAGTTGGAGTTTCCATCGCAGCCTTGACTTTCCTGGTTCACTACCTGCAGGTCCGGACCAGTGCAGTATATTCCTCCTTAGAGGTGGATCTTCCCTGCATCCTTTGTAGGTCTGTCATTTTAGATGCAGGAGGACCGCTAGTTCTTTGTTGAGCCAAGGGAGCTGCTGTGCCCTCTTGCTGCCTTTCCTCCGAGACGGAATAGCCTTAGCTTGTGCATCTAGGATCGCTCCCTTGAGGAGCAATCACTCTTCCTGGACTCCCCTCCTCTTGGGGTCGTGGTCCCTTAGGGCCTCACCGACAACTCTCCTGAGCTTGTCAAAGTCAGCCCTCCTGAGCTCTGTACTGCTGACTGACTTGACAGCTTTTCGGTGGATGGTGAAGGTAATCAGCTTGTGGTCACTGTCACCCAGCTTCCCTTTGATTATTAGGTCACTGATTAGGTCATCCCCAGTTGCCAGTACCAGGTCAAGCAGTGCTTTGCCTCTCATTGGCCTGTAGACTTCTTAAGTCAGATAGCGCTCATCCGTGCATGTGAGGAAGCTATGCAACCATTCAGATTTGGCTGAGCGCTCTTCCCACGAGATGTCTGGTTAGGTGAAATCTCCCATGACAACCATGGACTGGAAGCATGCAGCCTTAGTCAATTCCCTGGCAAACTCCTGGTTAATCTCTTGATTCTGGGAGGGAGGTCTATAGTAGACTCCCACCATTGTATACCCTGTGTCACGCTCCCCACGGATTTTAACCCAGAGGGTCTCTAATTGTTCACCCTGTGTGCCGATGTCAGCTCGTAGGGACATGTAGCTCTCCTTGACATGGAGAGCTACACCTCCCCCCACTTTTGTCCACTTGATCCCTCCTGTACAGGGTATAGCCGTCTATACCTGTAGTCCAGTCATGGGTGGAGTCCCACCAGCTCTCCATTATCCCTATGACATCGTAATTGTTTGTGTTGAGCAGGATGACAAGTTCCTCCTGTTTATTCCCCAAGCTCCTGGCATTGGTGTACAGGCATGCAAGTGTCCCCTTGGGGGCCCTTGCCTTGCCCGCAGTTTGCTTTAGGACTGGGGCAGGAGTGGGTTCCCTTAAGTGCCTTGGCCTGCTGGCTTTGCAAGGGTTGCTCAGTGATCCAGCAGTGGCAGTAGTCCCCCTCTCTCTCAATGGGCTTAGTTTAAAGCCTGGTGGAGCAGGTCATCCAGTCTGGCTGAGAAGAGCCTCCTCCCCAGCAGAGGGAGGTGGAGGCCATCCCTTCCCAGCAGCTCACTGCTTCTCTCACCAAAGAGCGGACTGTCATGGAAGCCGAAGCCTTCCCGATGACACCAGCACAGTAGTCTTTGGTTCACTACCTGGATCCTCCTCTCCCCTCCTCACCCCATAGCCCAAAACTGGAAGGATTGAGGAAAACACCACTTGTGCCCCCAACCCCATAAGCCCCACTCCCAAATCCCTGTAGTGCTTCATGACCCAGCTGGGTGGGCTCTGAGCCATGTCATTGGTGTCCACATGGATAAGAAGCATAGGGTAGTGGTCAGTGGGCTGGAGGAGTTTAGGGATCTTTTCTGCAATGTCTTGGATATGGGCTCCCAGGAAGCAGCAGACTTTCTGGGCTAAGGGGCCAGGGTGGCAAATTGCCCCTTCCATCCCCCTCAGGATGGAGTCTCCCACGACAAACACTTTGCGTTTTATCTTAGAGAGAGTGGGGGCGGTAACTTCAGTTGAGCCTGTGTTGTCTGCAGGAGCTGGCAACTTAACAGGCTCTGCTGGGGCTGCAAGAGGTTCATACCTGTTGCAAAGCTCCAGTGTGGCAGGGACCTTGGTGTGGCAGACCTTGGGGCCCTTGACCACCTTGGTCCAACCCCTTGGCTGGACAGCATGGGAGGTCCCTGTGAATTAAGGTGCATTACACTGCCGAATATGCTACAGTGGCTAGAATTAATGAGCAACATGCTGCTGACACATGCAAATGTCAACACCATTAAAGCAGTGCAAAAGCATTTAACCTGCTTTAAAGTGTTGTGCACACATGCCCTGCATTTTGTTTACACACACCCTAAGATTTTTGCCTATAACAGATACCTGTTAAGATCCTGCTTCATTTTTTATATACAAGTTGCAGCTGCAAAAAATTGTAATTGGGAATTATTGCTAGGAGGATACTGATTGGGAAACAACGTCAAACATATCTTCAACAATTACATACTAAGGTATCATCACATGTTAAAGTATTAAAATGCTTTATTTAGTCATTGTTATAGGTGAAATAGGCCCAACAGACCAGAGGAAGTGAAATAAATGCTGTATGAAGATCAGAGCTCATGATCCGAGCTCTGCTTACAGTTCTGGGTCTGACGGGTACTGTTAAAGATAGAGACTTAGTACTGATTCCTGGAGGGTGAGAGATCATGTCATTCTCTAGCAACCCATTTCCAGTACTTTTATTTCAAATGAATATTAAACTACAGGGGAAAATTGGGAAGACGAGGAAATACCAGTACTTAACTTCAGTGTTTAATTACTTTGAATGTATAAACCATGAAAAGCAACTAGAATTTGCTTAAGGTTTTATGTGCAGAAAGGTTACATAACGTAGGGTTTTGTTTTTGTTAGTTTTACTAAATAGGTTGAATAAGCAAATTATTTCCCATTTGTGATTGTTTGTGCTTCTAGGAATACAAGGCTTTGTTTGAAGGGGTAGGGAATGGCACAGGAGAAAAGACATTGGAAGATGCATTTTTTGAACATGAGGTAAGATATTGCACCTCTAAATGTATTAACAAGTTAGCAGTTTTGCCCATCTGTGACAGGAATTGCTGGTGCTCATTCAGCTAGTGGCGCTGCTCCTACCTGAACCTGTATTCATACAATGGCCCATCATAATGTTCAAGCATAATGCTGCTACAGCCGCCATTTTTGGAAAAAACATAAGGCTTGTATTTTTAAATAAAATAAAAGCAATAGCACCCTTTGTAAGAATGTGTGTAGAGGAGCAGGCTCTGCTATCTTAGTCAAATTTCATGCCAATTAATTATATATTTCTTCCTAAAGTTTCCCCTTGCCTTATCCACTGGAGAATCTATTCATCAGCTATCCTACCTTTCTGTATAAAATTTCTGTGATCCATTTAAATGCTTACCACAGTTAACTCAGAGACAGTATTTCAATCACAATTCTATTGATGAGGTGGTTATACATAGCTTGTTACAGACAGTTAAGCTAGTAAAATACTTAAGAAACTTTAGGGATGAAAGGTGATATTTAAATGTCAAAGTACTCTAAGACAGTATATTCAATACTTCATATTTTTCTTTAGGTAAAACTGAATGTGCTTGCCTTCAATAACCAATTCCATTTTGGAGTATTCTACGCGTATATAAAGCTGAAGGAACAAGAAAGCAGAAATGTTGTATGGATTGCTGAATGCATTTCTCAGAGACACAGAACCAAAATCAACAACTACATTCCTATTTTCTAATTCAGAGAATTTATAATTGTAGAGTGCATAAAAATACACTTACTGCATATTAGGGGGAAATTGTTTATTTTTTAAAAGTAATTATTATCAGATTTTGCCAAATGAATCAAGTGATAGTTATCTTTACACATAGCACAATGTGAACAAACCAGAACCAAAATCATAGCTGCAAATCTTTTCACTTAAGAAACATCTGATAGATTTCTGTAGACTATTTTGACTGAGAAACAAAACAGAACAGTGATCCTGTTTTAATTTAATAAATAAAATGCCTATAAATTCTTGGAAATACGTTTTCTAAGCATGAAACTTACAAATATCTCCAAATGGTTTAATTTGGAATTAGCTAACAAGCTACTTTTTCTAAGCTCAGGGTTCATTATGGGCCAGAAACCACCATTTGAGTCTTAGATCATAGTTACCAGTCTCTTCTTGAGGGGTATTACAATGGAAGATGGAAGACCAACAGAGAGACAAAGTTTGAGGTTACTTTGTAGCTCTTCTGAGTTGTTGTTTTTTTTGCCTACATTAAACTTCAGGAAATCCCTGGAACACATGGCCAGTAGCACAGAGGTTCCAGGTACTGTCAAACCTTGCTTTAGAGACATATTATATTAGTGAGATTCCACCAAGATGGCTTTACTTTATTCCTCTCAGGCCACATCCAGAGTGGTGCGGTGGACGTGTTCTACATACTTTTCTCTGTGCAGACTTACAAAGATCTACACTCTCCAACACTGTTTAATATCAACATTAGAGATTTTCAACTGGGGGTCATGACACCCTTACAAGGACAGACTTGTAATGGTGCCATGGGGTCTGAGGAGATAAGTACTTGCTCTTCCCCATCTCCTCTTACCCTGGTCCCTGTGTGAGGAGGTAAGTACTAGCTTGTTCCTGTTGTCTCCCCATTTGCACCTGCCCCTGGGCACGGAAGGGAAAACACTGTAATAAATAACTTTGTTTTTTAAATGGGGTACTGCTAAATTCAGAAAAAGTTTTGAACTGATTCCTGGAGTCTACAGAAGCTGAGAACTACTGATCTCTATGTTGTCACCAAAGGAGGGTATGGAACATAAATGAACATATCAGCTCTCTAGCACCTTTCTGCTAGGCATAAAAAGCATCAGCTTTGAGCTATTTAAAGGCCTGGCTCAGATCAACCACTGGAAATATAGCAGACAGTCGAAGTTAAATCATGGCAGGAAAAAGATGATTTAGCTAAAGAGAGGGGAGCACTTCGAACACTTATTACCTCTGTGCTATCACCCTCCTTTGCAGACATTTATCTTCTGAACATTTAAAGAAGTTGAAGGCTTGATATTCTCCCTAGACTACTTCAAGATTCTGGATCACTGAATAGTTCACCCTAGTTTTCAACCTAGGGTATGGACAAACATACACTTGGAATGGCTTCAAAAAGGAGAAGGAACTATTGCTCAGGACTGTACAACAGCTGTTATACTCTAAGTATTACTTGTGCATGAGCAATGCAAGAGTAGCAAAACTATTCCAACTTTAACCCTGCTGCATCTAGGGTAAAAGTTGGGGCAGTTGACCAGACTGGTATTGCTGCAGGATAACGCACATGAAATGGTTGCAGCGCAGTTCCTCCTTCCCTTCTGAGGCTGCTCCAAGTGCATGTTTGTCCATAACCCTAGTCTTCCCTCTACGGCTAGGGACAGAAGTTATACATAAACCAGCTTAAGTGATCAGAAACCGGTTTAAACCTGTAGCAGAACAGAAATTCAGTGCTCATAAACTGCTTTCAAAATGGCCAAAACTGGTTTAAAATAAACCTGTTTGAATATAGTATCAGACTAAACTGATTTAGGTCAAACTGGTTTACAGAACTTCTGTCCGAGACCCCTTCCTGGTTTAAATTAACTCAGTCCCCCAGCATCCCAGCATGCTTTGCAGCCCTGGGCTGGGCTGGGTAGGGCTGTCTTTTCCAGCGGAGCATGGTTTGCCCCACCCCTCTCCTCCCTTGCCGGAGCATTATTACTGCTCCAGCTGGCTGAGAAGGGAGTGGGGGTGGGAAATCCTGTTCCAGCGGCAGGAGCAGGGGGTGTGAGCAGCCTGAGGGGAGCAGGGGGTTTAATCCCTTCTTCTTTCTGTCTCCCACTACCATGGGACCCCAGCCAGGGTCTGCCTGACTTTTACCCCCCACTTGCCATTGAAACTGTGAGAGCAGGGGCATGGCCAGAGCCTGGCCTTGGGCCTATGGCAAAGTAGGGGAGGGATAGGGGAAATCACAGAGAAGTGGGACTGGCAGGGACCTCCAGAGGTCCTCTAGTGTCTAGTCCAGTTCCTGCCTGAGCTCTGGCCAGACCCTCCTGTAGAAACACCATCTAAAGAGCAGAGGGTTTGCTCGCAGTGCCCACAACTGCAAACACCCACTAGCAGGGCTCGGTACTGTTGGGGATACGAGCCAACCAGGGCTTTCTGCAACCAGTTTTCCCCCCGTCCTACAGTGGGGCCCAGTGCTGCACCCATCCAGCCCTAAGTCCCGGGGTAATGCTGCACCCTCCTCCCCCAGCCCCATGGCAGGAGATAAGGAGGAAGGGAAGAGCCCTGCTCACTGCAGCAGCTTCGTACCAGGCCAGCCCTGCCTGGGCACAGGGAGCCAGGAGCAATCCAGGTGCACAGCTCCTGCAGCCCCAGCCCCAGCCACAGCTGGCTGGGAATGGCCTGGTCCCACCATCTGCCCATCTCACCTGAGCCTGGGCCAGCCCAGGACAATTTCACAGGTCCTGCAGCCCCAGCCTGAGCCACAGCCAGCTGGGAAGGGTTCTGCACCCACGGTTCAGCCCAGCCCAGCCCCTCCATGCCTTCCCTCAGCAGTGCCCCTGGTCTGGCTTGGCCCAGACCCATAGGCCCTGCCCCAGTCCCAGCCCTGGGCAAGGTGGGCAAACGGCGGGACCAGGCCAGGCCAGGCTGTGGTGGCAGGGCCCTTCCCAGCTAGCTGAGGCTCAGGCTGGGGCTCCAGGACCTGGGAAACTGTCCTGAGCTGACCTGGCCTGCAGTCCCAGCCCCAGGCGAGATGGGCTGATGGCGGGGCCAGGTTGAGCCATGGGGGCAAGGCCCTTCCCAGGTGGCTGCGACTCAGGCTGGGGCCATGAGAGCTGTGTGACTGGATTGCTTCTGGTTCCCTGTGCTCAGGCTGTCAGACAGCTGCTGCAGTGGGCAGGGCTCTCCCTCCCTGCCTCCTCCCCCACTGTGTGGTCAGGGTGGGGGGCCCTCTGTGCAGTACTGCCTCAGGGCTCAGGGCTGGAGGGGCGCAGCACTGGGCCCCCTCAGCGGGGAAGGAGCTCTGGAAGCCCCACTTCTCTGTGATTCTCCCCTTCCTTCCCCCGCTTTGCCTCAGGGCTGGGGTGTGGCCATGCTCCCCACCTCTGGTTGCTTGACCCTTCATTGCTAGCTGGGGGCTGAGTCTTGCCATGCTCCCTTCCCCTGCCACTAAAAGCCTGGCAAAGGCTGCTTCCCCTACCCCTCCCAAGCACACTCTGCTAGGGTAGGGATTTAAATCCCTCCCCAGTTATACTGAGGCCTGCCAGGGCCTGGCCACACTTCCCCCCCTGCCCCCCAGCTCAGCTCCTTTCCAGCCTTCAGCCTTCAGTGTGGAAGGGAAGAGAGGGCTTGCTGTAGTGCCCTTCCCCCCCAAGTTGTAGCCTGAGCCACTGAAGGCATGTGGCTGCATTTCCAGAATCAAAAGTGAATGTCTATTCACTTGCTTCTCAGTTCAATCTACACAAGTTAGACTAAACTGCAAAAAGATTGAAATGATTCAGGCCTGGGCTTTTGAATGCCTGTACTTGGCCTATAAGTTCACAATGAAATAAAAGCATACCAGCCCAGCCTTTGGCTTCTTTACTATTCATTCCATCCAGGAAAAGCATGCACCAACTGCAGAGACATCCTCAGCCTGACAAAGGGTTTTTAAATCTGAAAGCTTGCTAAAAAATTTTTCCCAGCTATTTCAGTTGGTCTAATAAAAGATATCAGATTCACCCAAAGAATCTTGTCTGCCTATATCCTTAGACGAACATGGCTACAACCTACACCCAATGAAATAAAATACATTTTATGTTGAGTGCAGAGATAAATAAATGTATACTTTTAATTTTGGGAAGCCCCTGGACACCATGGGCTTTCTACCATACAAGAAATATAATAAGAATGAAAATAAACAAGTTCAGCATACAGGAACTAAAACAGGTGACTCAGCACATCATCAAAAATATTTTTTCTGCACTAATACTTAAATCCTCCCTAGCTGCATAAACCTCGTGAATAGGCATTATGCCAAGAATTTGTTGCAGTAGTTTGGAAGGGAAAAAACCCTGTCTTCGCTCCGGGCCACTGAGTACCAGTAGCCAAGAGACTTAGGTTTCATAGTTGGTAGGGTCGGAAGGGACCTGAGCAGATCATCAAGTTCGACCCCTTTCTGATCCCAGGAAAGAATGCTGGGACCAAACGACCCTGGCTAAAAAGTTGCTAGAGCAGTCTATGGACTGCAACGGCTCACTGACAAACTGAGGGGGGATGGTGCTTGCAAGAGGGCTTGTCAACAGAGTTGGTCTTTGGACTCTGAAAAGAACAACCTCAGCATTTTTTTAAAGAAAGTTACCAGATAATTTCTAAACTAAACCACATGTTGCTGACATTGGTTAGATTAGATCCTTGATTAAAGAAACAGGCAGCCGTATTCTGTTACTGAATACAGAAGGATGGGAGTGAAGAAAGTCTTAAAATTACACTCTCTCATATTCATAATTTTTCTCCAAATCAAATCCCTAACATTTAGTCTTCTCCCATTATATTACCCTCCATGCCAGTATGCATTCTCATGTGACCCCCTCCAGTCACCCCGCTACTGGAGAGCATGAAACTGTGAGCACTATTAACTTACATGGGAACTTTTCTTTCATTTTCAGAAAACTGGAACATGCAGCATTCAGCTGTAGTTCTTTAGCTGTTTCTTGGATCTATCAATTCACGGAACCCAGTATATAGAGCGATACAGAACAAAACTTATCCTTACAGTTTCTTCTGTACCAGTATTACAACCATGCTTTCTTATAAAAACTTGACTTGTGGGATCACTGTCACAAGACTTTGCTAACTACTGAACAATTCTGTTCAGACTTAAATAATCTTGTCCTTTGAGGGCTTTAGATTTATTTAAAGTGTTAATAACAGTTTTAAATACTTTTCTAATGGAAAATAAATGTAATATTGGGTGCCATTTAAAAAAAATGCAATTTTCCT
This sequence comes from Crocodylus siamensis, assembly GCF_052110815.1. Taxonomy (NCBI): domain Eukaryota; kingdom Metazoa; phylum Chordata; order Crocodylia; family Crocodylidae; genus Crocodylus; species Crocodylus siamensis. Next base: position 211,871,002 of record NC_143397.1, read on the forward strand.
TTTTTTTTTTTTTTTTTTTTTTTTTTAACTAAAGTAGCCTTAATTACAGCATACTCTTAAATCTTTGTCCAGTCCACTTTGCACAGCATCTTGTCAGTCGTCTTTGTTTTATCAGTGATAAGTTGATATTACATAATCATTTAAAATAGCAACAGTACACGCACATTTCTATATAAATAAAATGAACTATCTATAGTACACATTAAAAAGATACAGATTACCAGACCATCTACCTTCAGGACCTAAATGCTGGATAAAGAGTTTGCTGAAATAGCAAATTCATGGTTTTTAATGAAGGTGATAACTGGCAATTTAGTTGGCCTCAACAGCATTATAAAGGTCTTTAACACTAAGAGTTAGATTACTGTAATGATTTAAGTAGGAGCAGCTGGGATCAGGCAGAAGCCAGTAACTTGCTGTACAACTTGTGCTTCAGCACAGGGTGTTAAGAAAATGAATGAATATAAATCAGAGAAGAAAACTGATAGGTGGCAATAATACTTACAGGCAGCTCGTAGCAGGTTATGCAACACTGACACTTAAAGAGAATTCAAACACACAAATAGTCATCCTATAAAATAATTCAAAGAAAATCCTAACCACTGAACTGAAGAAATGAAGACAGACATCATAGAATCCAGCTGAAGTTTTTAAACTGAACCTACATGCTGAGAAATATTCATGATTAGGTGTTTGGGCATTCCATAGTTACTAACACTTAGATGAAATATCTTCCATCTCAGTGAACTCAGGTGGCAACAGTAAGTCAAACATATGCTTTCAGGTTTGCCAAACACCACTTAGAGATTTTTCATTAGGAAGTTAACTTATAATTCTCTGGTTAGCATGTAAGCCAGCTGAGAATTTAATTAACTCTCCCATAGCTGTGAGAACACTACAGTGCTAACACCAATTTAAAGAAGGAAAGTTAAGTGGCATTGAAGTAAACAACTGCAACATTTACAGGGCATTAACTTATTGACTGAGAAGAGATAATGGGTTTTTTTGGTGTCACATATTTGTCCCTTGGCAAATTAAAAAAAAAAATTGAGACTATTGGAAGATGCAATTCTTTCAACTGAAATTTCAGGGCTTCATCATCTTTGCCATCAAATGAAGTATCACCTTGAGAGAAACTTACAAATGTCCTATGGTACCTTTTCCCTGAAGAAATTATGCAAAGCAAACATGTACACTTGCAAATAGTGAGTTTCTTCATTTCTGTCTATAACACATTTTCTTCCTAGATACTTTGGCCGTTGCTAGTTTAATTCTCTCACTACTCCTAGAAATACACATTTTTGTTAAGGAGGCATGATTTTCATTGCAAAGTTTAGAGGCTTAATCTCAGTGGGTGCAGCCACATATGCATGTACATACACTTGCAGCAGCTCAAATAGAAGCGGTGCAAATTTGAGCCCGGGCTTTTGCCTCAGCGCACATGCACTTTGGTGTTGGGGAAATTGTGCTACTTAGGGCAAAATAACCCTGCCTGGCTCTTCTAGGATCTGCAGCCAGGGGGAGCTAGAGCCCAGAGCCAGCACTTTTGCTGTCCCCAGCAGTATAAAAAGCTGCCCTGTCCTGGCCCCAGCAGTACAAAAAGCTCCCCTGTCAAGTAGCTCTGGGCTGCCCACTCTCAGGAGCTTCTGGGGCCCAGCCAATTGGTACCTAGGGACACTACCGCTTGTGCCAGCTGGACTGCTGCAGCAGCCCTGAGAATTCCCTGCACCCTCTACCCACTGCAGCAGTCTGGGAGTGGGGGCTGCTGCCTGGCTGTGACCTGCTGTGCACCTGCTAGACTGGGATGGGTACTGCAGAGCCAGTAGATGCATCTTCCCCTCTGGGCCAGCTGCCAGTGGACTGTGGCTGCAAAGTTGGCCTTTGTGTGGCACTACTGCCATGTGTGCCCCCTGCCTGGCCATCTGGGCAGCTATTGCCCAGAAGATTTTCTGGTTGTGGTGGCCTGCTTTGAACTGCCATATCATGTCCTCCTGGCCCCAGTTGGCCAGAAAGTCAGCCACAGCTAGCTGGGTCCAAGATGCCAGCTCTGACCAGGCAGGATCCATGGCCTCCCAGCAGGAATTCTGGTGCTCCCTATTTGAAAACTGAAAAATCCCTGACAAAAAATCACAAAGTCACTCTGTAAAATACCCTGAAATCCATGTTCCTCCACAATTAAAACAAAAGACCACTATATATGCAGGGAAAGAGTGAGAGACCGCAATCAGTTGGGCAATGTTCTATTGATATATCTACAGTGTGAAAGCAATTTGGAAACCTACCAGTGTCTCTATCATAATAATAAAATTAATTCTAAATATCTATATGTTTTGCTGCCCCACCCTGCAGGGCCCACATGCCCCATCCCCGCTTGCTCTCCCAGCCCCCAGGATTGCTGCCCTACCTGGCTCCGATGGCAGCTGCTACTACCAGTGAGTGCGTGAGGGGGGTTGTTTTTTGTTTGTTTTGTTTTTTTTAACTGTGAGGATGCTGGGGTGGGGGCCAGCAACTGGGAAGGGGCTCAGGGGGGCAGGTGGGGCAGTGATTGGGGGGGGCTCAGGGGGCAGGTGGGGAATGGAGCCGGGTGGGGCAGGGATTGGGGAGGGTAGGCGGGGGCTGGGCGGAGCAGGGATCAGGGGGACTCAGGGAGCAGGCAGGGCCGCCAGGATTCCCAACCATGGTCCCCTCTCCCCTCCTCTGCCCCCCCTCCCTACTTACCAAGTCCAGTGCCCTGCAGCTGGCACACTGCCTCAGCACTAGGGCGAGGGCCAACCATAGAGATGCTCTGGCTGTTACCAGAGCGTCTCTGTGGGGGACCCAGCCTCTGGTTTTTTTCACTGCAGTTTTTTTTGACCCGTTGATATCCAGGGATCTAATTTTGCCCCCATGCTCCCACACGTGCCTCTTGCAGTGTCTCAAAGGGCTTTGAGATGCTGTAAGATGCACACGTGTGCTCGTCTGAATGCACCCAGTATGGTTAAACTGGGGTACAATTTCACCTCTGTTACTTCAGATCTATGCTTAACAGAATGATTAAAAATGTGGAAGCTGCCAAAAATGAGTTTGTGCTTGCATTTCTATATACGCTGAGGTAACATGGTGGTGGAATCTAACATCTCCAAGTATTTCATCTAGGGTTGCACAACTCCCATAACTTCATAATTTCAAAATCACGCTACTGGACATTTTAAATGACTTGGTAGGCAGCAAACATTTAAAGATATTTATAAAATAATAAAACAATGTAGTTGTATTTAATTCATATTAAGTAAAATAAAACTTTATTTGCTTTGTAAGCTAAACTCTTCTGATTTAGACATTAAACTTCCTGATAAAGTACTGTATCTATCCTTTTTACTGCAAAGCAAACCAGCAGTACTCAGAAAACTGTGAGTCCAATCTAACTCCCCAGTGAGTGATAGTTGAACTAAACCCTATATGAGCAAAGCTTATACTATCCAATTGTATTAAATGGAATACTGCCTCACATGGCCACACATAATGCCAAAAAATAAAATCTGTTTCTTTACTTAGGCCAATGAGTAAAATAAACATGATTGGTTGCACATTTTCCTTGGTGTAAAGGGACAGACAAGGTCAAGTGCAGAAGTTACGCTATTCAAACTGCTTTTAAAATAACAATTAAAGTTATTAAGAGCTTAAAAAGTTTCTATTCTATTAAGAATAATTTCTTGTAATCATTCAGTCCTCTATAATGTATAAATGTTACATTTGTTGCCTAGCTAAAGGACAGCTGGATCATTTTATTACCTGAGGGGCAGATAACAAGACTGTTAGATATCTATGTGGTTCAGAAGATGCCAAAATGAAATAGTTGAAGTAGGATATTTAAAGCAAATATTATGACTTACACAGGTACTTACCAATCTTGAACTAAATTCAAATTTCTCTCGGTGCCGGTCATAACAATTATAGGATAAAACATAATAAATTTTTTAATTCAGCTTACATTATAACTGTTTAGCTGAATGTTAGTTTCTGTAAATGTCTCAGTGGGAGCAGGTCTAGGGCAATATCAATACTGTGCTCGTGTGGGTGGTAAGAGTGAAGCTGAACCACTGGTAGAGTTGCCAAACAGGGGGTTAAATATGTTTAAAGGAACTGTTGGCACAGGTTGGCAGACCAGCATGATCACTGCATTTAGCATATGTCATGAAACACTGAGCAGCTGGCTGAAAGTGATAATGTTTTCCTAGAACCCTTGGACATGCTAGGGTCAGTGGCTGGTGCTATCAGTTTCTTCTAAGACACCACTCTGAACACTTCTGATCGGCAGGAGGAGTAAATAAGGAAGACTGCTACATACCATTTTTACACATGAGTTTGTGTTTAAATACCTCTTCTGACATGGCTCTATAGTTCCCTTCTCTGCCCTTTGTAATTCACTATTAGTTTCCTATTTACAGGTGCATATTTTGGCATAGGTTTGAACATACTCTTAAATATACAGAAACATTCATGTTGCTATGCAGGTCTTCTATAAAGGTGCAGATCAAATGCTGAGTATTAACACTTTTGCTCTCTTTATTTCTTTCATCATCAGACTATGGAATCAAGTCTTGAGATCTCAAATCATGCCATTAAGTGTAATTTGTTTTAATACATAGGCCTTACCTACATAGTTTTTGTATTAGCATTACTATGTGAGATAAGCATGCGATTGTTTAACCTAGATGCAGCTATGTCAATGTAACCCCTAATGTGAATCTAGTTACATCAGAATAAACATGCCTAAACCAGTTTAGCTTACAGTGTGGCTATCAGGTCTGGATATCAAATCATGTTTCTTGCATAGTTGCTGCTACTGGTAAGTCTTGAAGATTTCATGACATCAAAGATTTCATGACACGTAGAAGTTTGGGCCATTTTTTTCTGCTTAAATGAGGCCCTAGTCAAAAGTATGTTTTCAGCTCAGAGAACTTTGCAGTCTGCCATTCTAGTTAGACAGCAAGCTTGCTTTTATGGTCCTTAGCACTTAAACTGCACTTACTTCCACTGTAGCCAAATGCCTTACAATAGAGCTGCTCAACCTTTTTCCCCAGAGGCTGGATGGGAAGTGCCCTGTCTGTCTGTGGGCTGGATCCAGCTGGTAGTCCCAATCCAGTGCCCAGGGCAGGCATGGAGGAGAGAAGGGGACAATGTGGCCACAATCCAGACCTGTAGAGGAAGGGAACTTAACCCAGCTCTGCAGGAAAGGGGGCATGGCTTGGCCTGTGAGGGGGAAGGGAGGCCATGGCCTGGCCCCAACCCCGCCCTGCAGGGGTAAGAGGCTGCAGTCCAGCCAAAATCCAGACATAGGAGGGGAGAGGGAGATGTGACCTGGCCCTGCAGGGGAAGGGGAAGTGATCCAGCCCCAATCAGCTGCATGGGACTTGGGTTTGGGGAATTTGGCAAGCGGAGGTGGGCGGTAGCTGTATTAATGGCCACTGGTCCCTCACCACCAAATTTCCCTACCTGTGGAGAGCCCTGCAGGCTAGATGCAATGGCTCTGTGGGCCACATTTGTCTCAGGGACCAGAGGTTGAGTACCCCTGCCTTACAATAGTAAAATCAATTGTGTAACTGTAAATAGGTTCAATAGGTGTGGGCCAGATGCTGTAAGAGAATTCCCACCAGCAGTCCGTTCTTGCCGTTGATACGGACAGCTCCACTACTATTGAGGCCAGCACAGAGAATTAACATAGTTCCTCAAGTAGGCTAAAATCACCAACTAAAATCTTTGAATATCAATGCCACAACCTTGAATTGCATCTAGCATTCAGTGGGAAGACAGAGTAGTGAACAAAATGGTATGTTCTTTCCTATCAGTGTTACTTAAAAGACAAACTAAGGTATTCTGAAACAGCTAGAACATTGTCAAGGCTTGTTTATGTACCCCTAGAAATGGCCAATGTAACAATGAAATGTGAAGATGACAAAAGTGAATGTTTACCATGGCTAGTTATGTATCTATCAGTATCAGATAGTCCCAAGGCCAAGCCAGATATCCCCAAGATTGGAAGGATTGAGACCACTGCCACCAAGAGGAAGTGATAGGTGGTGGTGGTTAGAGACTCTCTTCTGTAAGAGAAAGAGGTATCCATCTGGATGCAAGGATAAAGATGTCAGGGGCTTAAGTGGTGTTCTCCTCGATCCTTCCAGTCAAGGGGAAGGGCCTGGGCAAGAGCAGATGCATCCTGAAGGTTATGGCTGCACAGCTGGTGTCACCAGCAGGGCTTTGACTTCAACCACAGGATACTGTTCCAAGAAGGATTGCTAGAAAGAGACAGGATCCACCTGACGAAGAGAGGGAAGAGCATCTTCACAGACAGGCTTGCTAACCTAGTGAGGTAGACTTTAAACTAGGTTCACCAGGGGATGGAGACCAAAGCCCTGAGGTAAGTGGGGAAGCAGGTGGGCTGGAGGAAGCACAAGCAGGAAGGGGCAATAGGGCAGGCGTTCTCATTCATCCTGAGAAAGTAAGGCAATTGGCTAGTTATCTCAGGCATCTGAAAATGAACGCGCAAGCAGGATGCAAGCAGGAAACACGCAGGAAGAACTGGAAGTCCTCATACAGTCACAAAACTATGACATGATTGGAACAACAGAGACTTGGTAGGATAGGCCGCATGACTGGAGCTCTGTCATGAATGGTTATAAACTGTTCAGGAAGGTCAGGTAGGGGAGAAGAGGAGGAGTTGCACTGTATGTAAAAGAGCTGTATGATTGCTCAGAGCTCCAGTATGAAACTGGAGATAGGCCTGTTGGTGAATCCAAGCTGACTGTTCCACATCTCCTTCTTAAGCACTTGGAGGAGGAATGTGATTTGGAACAGTCACTTTGGAGTCACCAAGGGCAAGTCATGCCTAACCAACCTGATTACTTTCTATGATAAGATGAATAACTGTGGATGCGGGGCGATCAGTGGATACGATACATCTTGACTTTAGCAAGGCTTTTGATATGGTCTCCCACAACATTCTCACAAGGAAAGTAACGAAGTACGGGTTGGTTGGATGAATGGACAGTTAGGTGGATAGAAAACTGGCTGGATTGTCACGTTCAAAGGGAAGGAATCAATGGCTTGATGTCTAGTTGGCAGCAGGTATCAAGTGAAGTGCCCCAGGGGTTTGTTCTTGGGTTGGTTTTGTTCAGTATCTTCATTAACAACCTGGAAGATAGGATGGAGTGTAGTAAAGTGTTGGAACAGGTTACCTAGAGTTGTTGTGGAAGCTCCATCCTTGGAGATTTTTAAGACCTGGCTAGACAAAGCCATGGCTGGGATCATAGAATCATAGAAGTGGGGTTGGAAGGGACCTTGTAGATCTTCAAGTCTGACCCCTGCCTGGGCAGGAGAAAAAACTGGGCTCAAAGGATACCAGCTAGGTAGGCATCAAGCCTCCTCTTAAAGACCCCCAGGGTAGGAGCCAGCACCACTTCCCTTGGATGTTGGTTCCAGATCCTAGCCGCCCTAACTGTGAAGTAGTTCTTATGGATGTCTAATCTAAACCTACTCTCCAACAACTTGTGGCCGTTATTCCTTGTTATGCCAGGGGGGCGCTAGGGGAAACAAGGTCTCTCCCAAACCCTTCTGGTCCCCCCTAGTGAGTTTATAGACAGTCACCAGGTCCCCACTCAGCCTTCTCTTGTGAAGGCTGAACAGGTTCAGGTCCCGCAGTCTATCATTGTAGGGTCTGCCCTGTTGTCCCCGGATCATGCGGGTGGTCCTCCTCTGGACCATCTCAATGTTGTCCACATCCCTCCTGAAGTGGGGCGCACAGAAATGGACACAGTACTCCAGCTGTGGCCTGACCAGTGCTGCATAGAGGGGGAGGATCACCTCCTTGTCCCTGCTAGAGATGCACCTGTGGATGCATGACAAGATGCAGTTAGTCCTGCCAACCGTGACCTCGCATTGTCAGCCCATGTTCATCTTGGAGTCAATAATGACTCCAAGATCCCTTTCTGCCTCTGTGCTCTCAAGTAGGGTGTTTCCCATCTTATAAGTGTGTCACTGGTTACTACTGCCCAAGTGCAGCACCCTGCACTTGTCAGTATTGAAGAGCATCCTGTTTTTGCTAGCCCACCCCTGTAACCTATCCAAGTCCTGCTGCAGTCTTCCCCTCCCTACTAGCATTTGGGGTGCTCACCTCACCCCAAATTTTGGCATCATTAGCGAATTTAAACAGGGTGCTTTTCATCCCGCCGTCCAAATTGCTGATAAAGAGATTGAACAGCGTGGGCCCAAGGACCGAGCCCTGGGGGACTCCGCTGCCTACTTTTCCCCAGGTCGAATACGACCCATCCACCACCACCCTCTCAGTGCGACCCTTCAGCCAATCTGCAATCCATCTAACTGTGTAGGCATCAATGCCCCAGTTGCCCAATTTTTTAATGAGGATGGGATGGGAGACGGTGTCAAAGGCCTTGCTGAAGTCCAGAAAGACTACATCCACGGTAACACCTGCATCCAAGGCTTTTGTGACCTGATCATAAAAGGCAATCAGGTTGGTCTGACATGAGCTGCCCCTAATGAGACCATGCTGGTTGCCCTTGAGCATCATCTCTGAGGCCGGCCCATCGCAAATGTGCTCCATGATGATCTTCTCAAAGAGTTTCCCTAGGATTGAGGTAAGACTGACAGGCCTATAGTTGCCCGGGTCCTCCCTCCTCCCTTTTTTAAAGATGGGGACCACATTGGCTATCTTGCAATCATCCGGCACCTGGCCCGAGCACCATGAGCGCTCATAAAGCCAAGCCAAGGGCCCTGCAATAACCCCTGCTAGCTCCCTCAACACCCTGGGGTGGATAGCATCTGGACCCACTGATTTGAGCACGTCCAGCCCCTCCAGAAGCTCTCTAACCCAGTCCTCCCCAACCTGAGGTCTGGAGGCGTTCCCCTCGAGTCCGTCTTGCATCACAGTGCAGAAGTCCCAGTTCCTGCCCAAGAAAACAGAAGTGAAGAATTGGTTAAAGAGGTCTACTTTCTTCTCTGGTGCAACCACCAGATTGCCCAGAGGATCTTGCAGGGGCCTCACATTTCCCGGTGCTTTCTTCATCCTCCCTATATATTTGAAAAAGGACTTTTTGTTATCTTTGATTTTGGACACAAGTCCTAGCTCTATGTCCACCTTAGCTTTCCTGACAGTCCCCCTACAGGCCTGAGCAGAGGAGGTATACTCCACTTTGGAGATAGCACCCCCCTTCCACTGGGTGTACACCACCTTTTTGGCAATCAGGAATTTCTGTACACCCTTGGTGAGCCAGGGGGGCTTTTGGGCACTCCTGCCCCCCTTGCTTTTTGTTGGGATGGTCATCCCTTGGGCCCTGAGTATCGTCTCCTTAAGGAACGACCACTCATCTTGGGCACTGAGTTCCTCTGCCCTTGAGAACCCCAGAGCCTCTCCCTCTAATCTCTTTAACTCGTTCAAGTTGGCCCTCTTGAAGTCTAGGGCTACTGCCTTGCTGCTGGCCCTTGACACCCTGCTCTGGATGGTGAATTCCAGCAAGTAATGATCACTGTCACCCAGGTGGTCAAGGACCTGGAGGCCCCTTACCAGGTCATTGCCTGTGGCCAGGACCAGGTCCAACAGGGCATTTCCTCTGGTGGGACTGTGCACCTCCTGAATTAAGTGGAGGTCCTGGATCTCAGCCAGGAACCTCCTGGAATGGTCCGACCTGGCTGACTCTTCCTCCCAGGAGATGTCCAGGTAATTTAAATCACCCATGACAACTACAACCTTTGCCTTAAGTGCCTCTGCAAGCTGGCCTGAAAATTCCCAGTCCAGCTCCTCCCCTTGGTTGGGGGGTCCGTAATAGACCCCCACTATTAGATCCCTCTCCCCATGGCCCCCTTGCATCTTGACCCAGAGCACTTCAGCTTGCCCCTCCTGTAACCCCATTTTGCTGGCAGAAGATGTGTATTGCTCCTTGACATAGAGCGCCACACCCCACCTTTCCTTCCTTCTCTATCCCACCTGTAAAGCCTATAGCCCCTAATGCTAACTGCCCAGTCGTGGGATGAATTCCACCAAGTTTCTGTAAGCCCTGTTATGTCTGGGTCTGAACTGGCTATTCTGAGGGCAAGTTCCTCCTGCTTATTCCCCATACTACGATGATATACTTAGGGATGATATAGTTAGGGATGGTTCTGCTTTGAGCAGGCAGTTGGACTAGATGACCTCCTGAGGTCCCTTTCAAACCTAACTTTCAATGATTCTGTGATTCTGACACCTGGCTGGCTACACATGGAAGAGTGATTTTATTACTAATTGGATCTATAGTAGCTGCTAGCAGTCTGTAGGCTGCTCTAATGATTTGTAGGTAATCTCCCTTAAGGAAAAGAATTATATTATCCTTGCCAGTTCTTTGAATATCTTCTCTTCACAGTGAATCCATATTCACAAAGGAATATATAGAATTATTGTAGAGGTCACTTTAAGAGAGCCAGGACTTCAACTGTATGCATCCCTCAAACCATAGTGGCCTTAGGAGAGGGTAAACCGGGTGACTGCCTGGCACCCCACACTTTAGAAAATTAAAAATTAATTACACTGAATATTTTTATTATCAATATTGTATTAAGATACTTTCATTGCAGTTTCATAGATAGGGCAAAGTGAAATTGAAATCGAAAATGTCCGACTTTGCTTATAGGTTGTCAAAATTAAGCCTCTAAGGGGCCCCAAATAACTCTCTTGCCCAGGGCCCCAACAAGTCTAAGGCTACCACTACCTCAAATCTAAAACAAGCCTCTGGGACTTGGAAAGGAAAACTGCTTTATTTAGTCCATAAGGTGCTGCTCACTAACAGGTACCGTAACTGACCCATTCTTACACATGAGAACACTAGAAACCATCATTACATAGACTGAGTCCATCAGTTGGGGGCTAGTCTCAATGATTCTCTGGGGTCCCTTCCAGCCCAAATGTCTATGTAATCTATGAAAAGTTACTGAGGGGTCCTGGCACCAGAATGGTTAGTAAGCCATGGTCTTACGAGAAAAAACAGACAATGAAATTCCACAAAAGACAGCTTAGGTTGGGCTTAAAGTAAAAATTGTCAGACAGTTATGAAACTATTCTGATAAAAACACCACCCACGAACCCCCAGGTGATAATCTCCCAGCTATTACTGTGTTGCTGTTAGTCCCAATTCTGGTTGTACATGTTAAGAAAGGGGACTCCTCAAGGAGTAGCAGAAAAAGCTTTGAAGTTATAGCAGCCTGTACAAACATTCACTATACATTTATACCCAGCATCATCTTTATTTTGCCCATGTTCAGTTTCAGCCTGTTATTCTTTATTCATGTACTGTTTCTATTTAAATACTGATTGCTGATGTTGGGAAGATAGTATCTGAAATGTTGAAGGAGGATTAAATTGACTCAACTCTCTTCCCTCTACCATATTTAAGCAATCACAAGCTGTTTTCTTCTCTTGGAATCCTTTGCTAACATGACCCAGTCTGACTAATGCTGCCCAAAAATGCTACAGACAAAACTTAAAAAAAACGTTACTCATTTGTATTGTAATAAAGTAACAAGAGAAGTTAAATTTCTGGAACTATAAATCTTATCCATCTACTTCTTAACTTTATTGAGAAGAGGTAGGGATAATTCAGTGTTCTTATTCATATAAACTTTTATCTACTGAGATCAGGGACTCCCTGAATTAGATGCTGTGTTATGGAGTTAATGTACAAAGATCTTACTGGGTGATTTCAATCTACTTGAAGGATGAATTCCTTTGTCCTGGCTGCTATAGCAGTGAAGTTGACTGTCTTCAGGGCAAGAATGTACTGTTGGCTCCATTAATCTTACATTTTTCTATGAAGCAGCACAACTTCAATAGAAAGACCAATAAGTCTCACTTCCATCGGCAAGTTGTAGAATCCATAATAAAAAAATAAAATTGGCAGTCACGTGGATAAATATGATCTGCTGAGAAACATAAACACGTTGAGGAAGAGTTGGCATGGTTTTTACAAAGGGAAATCTTGTCTCACAAATCTGCTAGAGTTCTCCAAAGGTGTTAATGAGCATGTGGACAAGGGGAATCTAGCTGGCATAATATATATGGACTTTCAAAAAGCTTTCAACATGGTCCCTCACCAAAGGCTTTTTAAAAAAGTAAGCTGCCATGCAATGGGAAGGAAGGTTCTTTATAATGTTGAGAGCTGGTTAAAAGATAGGAAGCAAAGGGTGGGACTAAATAGTCACTTCTTAGAATGGGGGCAAGTCAAAAGTGGTGTCCCACACCAATCTATGCCAGGCCCAATTTTGTTCAATGCTTTCATCAATGATCTCAAAATGGGGGTGCACAGTGAAACACAGTTTGTAGATGATACTGAATTATTTTGGATAGTCAAATCCCAACTGATGGAGAGCTGCAGAAAGATCTCATCAAGCTAAATGAACAGGCAAAACAATGGCAGATGAACTTCAATGTCAACAAGCGTGTAGGGGGAAAATATCGGCAAAAATAACCTCAGCTATACATACACAATGCTGTGTTGTAAACTAGCTGTTACAACTCAGGAAAGAAACCTTGGAGTAATGTAGAAAATGATCTAAAAACAGAGAGAATCAAAAAAGCCAGTAAAATGTTGGGCATCATTAAGAAAAATTGAAAACAAAATGGAGAACATCAGCATGTCATTATACAAATCAATGGCGTGTTCACATCTTGAATAGGTATACAAAAAAGGAAGTACTGTAATAGAACTGGAAAAGGTACATAGAGACTAAAAAGTCTAGAACTCTTTAGTTTGGAAAAAAAGGCTTAGGGAAGATATAATAGTAATTTATAAAATCATGGAAGGTATGAATAAAGTGAATAAGGAATTGTTGTTCACCCAATCCCAGAATACTAGAACTAGGGGGAACCCACCAAAATTAGTAGTGACAGGTTTAAAAGTAACTATGCAATACCTAGTTAACTTGTAGGATGTACTGTCACAGGAGATGGTAGAAGCAGATAGGATAGCCAAGTAGAAAAAGGCAGTACACAAATTACTGGATGGTACATATATTAGCAGATGGTGAACGGAATGTTTGGCGATGTTTCCTTCAGCATCTCTAAACCAATGACCAGGAGGGTAATGAACAGAGAACAGATCACTTTTAGATCTATCTGGTTCAGTTCTCTCCCTTTGAAGGATCCACTCCTGCAACTTTGGAGGCAGGATACTGGGCTAGATGGATCACTGATCTGACCTAATATGGCATTTCTCATGGTCTTAGCAGAGGGTGCTGGATCAGTTTACAGCTGATACCACCACCAAAAAAGCCTAGACTAAAAAACGGACCAATAAAGGACAGAGATGCCTACAAATTAAGAGTGTAAAACCTACATACATGTGTAAAGTGTCACCTTAGAATTGCAATCCAAAAAAGCCACATGCTGAGCAGGGAGCTACACAGAGCTAACCAATCAGAAACACTCAATACAGGAGTGTGTTTGAACTCTCATCTCTCCCTGAAGCTTAGGCCCCACCTCAAAAGGTTGCAAGCAGACATCTCCATTAGCTGGAATTTTGGGCAATCCTTGCGTAGACAGATGCCTGCCCTTGCCTACATGCCTATGACATGGCTGGGAGCACTATGTTCTGGTTTCATCTCCTAGGATTTTTTTCTGGAAGCACAAACAACATTAAGCAGCATCTTTTAGAACTCACGAACCTCCCTCTAAGTTAAGTACTCTTAATCAACAGCCTATGCAGTAATGCTCTACTTTGTTTTCACTTTTTTCTGGCTCCAATAATTGTGCATTTCTTTCTGTGAAGTGGCACAGCTTCAGCAGAAAAATGACAGATCAGCTTATGGCCTGGGGGTTAGGACTTGGTGTTGGAAAGATGGGCTTGAACCCTTCTAAGATGAGGAAGGTAGTGAATTGAGGTCTCCTACTTCCTGGGTAAGTGCTCTAATATTTAGGCTACTTGTTTCCAAACTGTGATCTGAGGATATAGTATGTGGTCCACAGAGGACACGAGGCTCTGAACATTCTTTATAATGCTTTTAACTAGAGGTGTGAGGATAAGGGTACATAGTGGTCTGAAAACATTTTGAGCACTGACTGTAGTCCACTAGTAGAAATTTTGAGACGCGCTGCTTTAAGCTGTGATATAAAAGAAGGCCTTCCTCCTCCAGTTATGTTTAAAATGAAAGCAACCACAATTGCATTTTACAAGGAGCCAGACCCAAAATGTGTTTAAACATGTAAGGCGTGCTCTTGAGATCGCATGCTGGTACAGGCCCTTCAGGGGATCTAGGTATAAGAGAACCTAATTCCTGGATCCTAAATGGGCTTAATCAGGAAGGGCACATCAGGCTGTTCAGACTGCAAGAAATTTGGACATGCAGAGAGGCAAGAATTCTCAGCTTCCAGAGAACTCTATATAGTCAAACAGGGAGGAGCCAGCTGAACCATGTTATTTTGGAGTGCTATTTTGGACTTAAGAGGCTCTGTTCTACTCAAGTCCTGGCTAAGGTACCCATGTCCTTTATTGGATCTAACGCTAACTACAGAAGAAATGATGGGAGGAAATATTACCCTTATTTTACAACTGGGGAACCAAGGCACAGTGGGCATGTCTATTCTGCAATGTCAGGGATACTCCGGAGCACACACTGTATACCTACTCTCACATATCCCAAACCCCAAGATACACCGGTCAAGCCACTCTAGGAACATGTCACAGACTTGTGTCCTGAATGTAACTCAGAGGCAGAAGGGAGAAGATAGCCAGTGGTCTGGAGTTTGTGAGTGGGAGCACTGGTACTCTGGCTATGCTCAGGAATGTTCACTGCTGCAATGTAGATGAACTCAGGGACAGTGAGGGTTAGATCCACAACTGAATTCCTTCCCCCTAGAACAGGAAATAGCAATTTAATCCACTGACATAGTACACATATATTGCCAACAGTGTTTCGTTACCTATTTTTTCCAAAGCTCGTAAAAGATCATCATGTTAAAAGGAAAAATATCACAAGTCTTTTCAATGGTATTTAAGAGTCTACAGAAGTACAGCATTTAAAAAAATGGGGGATGACCTCTTTGGACAAAGCCTCCAAAGAATACCAACTTGATTTCTGAATCCTCTAAAAATCAAGGAATAAAGTTTAATGTATTACTCAAACAACATCTGAAAGCTTAGAAAGAACAAATTAGTGATACAACTTATTTTGGCGAAGTCAGAAAGTATTCAGAAATGAGATAATGATCTAATTCTGCTGGAAGAAAAACAAATCATCTCTGTATATGGAATCAAAGAGCAGTGATATACAAAATCTTAAAGCTTTCATAAAGTCTGCTGTATTAAGTGCTAGTGATACACTTATCATGCCAATTTAGTATTGTCCAGCTTTTTTCAAACAATAGTTCTCTACAGTATTTTGTTTTTGCCCACTCTACACATACTACTTATTGGCAGATATTTGTTAATGTGCATAGAACTAAAATGAGCTGGAATGACGGTTCTAACCAGGAAATCAGTACTACAAAGACTTGTTTTCTCATTGGCTGAAAGAAATGAGGTACCTGATGGTTTGCCTACCTGTTTGTAAACAGTAACTTTGGAATACCATATCTGATTAATTCCAAAGTTCAGTTAATTGCTTCTAACAATCAGCTGTTGCCAATAAAAGCTTACACCTCTGTGAGCCAGATAGCTTCTTAAGGCACATCCACATGAATGCATATGAGCAGTTTGTAGCACCTAAAATTTATTTGAGGCACCACAAACCCTGGTATAAAAAAAAATACACTGCAAAAAAGGGGTGTGGCACACACAGCGACTGCATACGCCGCCAGAAATGGAACTTGATGTCCAGAGCCATGCTCTGGCTGCCAGCCAGGCTCTGTGAGCCCAGATCAGTGCTGGTGATGCCTGGGAGGCCTCCAGATCCCAGATAAGGCTGCTGGGGCCAGCATGGATGCTGGCCCCAGCCTCCTGTACCCCACTTGGGACAAGCTGGTGTAGGCTGGAGTGCACATGCAGGGGGGTGCCCTGGTGCATAAAGCAGCGACACAAGTATGTGCTGTTATTTGTGCCACAGCAAACAAATGTCCCTGCACATGTGTGCTTGTCTGGACACGCTCTTAGGCGCTACTTTGCCCTACCTTTTTTCCAGCAGAGGCTAGATTCTCAACTCCTTTGACTTTAGGCATGAAAATTTACAAGAGTTGAAGATCATCTGTCTGTGCGTGCTTTGTGCCTGTATCCTTGTTCCTTTCCTGCAACTTCTCAACCATAAGGAAAATTTTACTAATGACAAGAGTCTTTATCAAAATTAAAAGGGAGTCAGTAAAGAAAAAACTACTGTTCAGCAAAACAACTGATGGAGAAGCAAAGAATTTGTCAATCTGCAATTTAGATCGGAAGAAAATAGAAAAGGTCTTTCAGCTGATCTTTCTAAAATGACAATAAACATTCTTCAAGCTTTTATTTGCTAAATCCAGCATTACATTTTGCTTTTCATTTTTTAAGTGAACAAGCCAGACTATAATACTAAGCCAGTCCATATCTCCACAGTGAAGGTTGAGACACCTATCAGCTCACAACTCACTCTGCTCTGAAGTACAATGTTAAGACTGAGTGGATAAGCCCTTCAATAAAGGGAGAAAAAAATCAATCATAATGTTAAAAAACAAGTGAAAAAGCCACTATCTTTGTATACCTTCTTGCACCTGTATAACACAGCAGTAGCAGGCACTTTTTTGCCTTGTCATTTTTCCTTTACTCTGATTATATTTCCAACATTTACACAGAACCAAAGGCAGTGTTTTTAATGTTTCTGCACTAATTTTCCTAAGAGAGGCTGATTCAGTATCCACCAATTACTTGTTAAGCTTTTTTATATTTATGTTCTAAGTTTGTTACATTGATTCTAGGAGTAGTTGCAGGATTGGGTGTCAACATAAGTGAAAACACTGCATAAATTGAAGCAGTTACCTATTTCACATTCTATAATAATTGACATTTGGTATCACAGAATTCAGCAGGAAGTAATTTTTTATGCCAGAATTAGACCATACAGAACAATATTAATGAATGACACTTCTATAGACCTCTAACTCTAACAGAATTAAAGGCAACACTTTTATTAAAACACCAAAAACTTAAAAAGTTGGAAGAGATTTTAATAATTTACAGTCCTGGGACAAAGGGTCAATAGCCCCAAGTAATGATTACAACATTAAATTAACTCTCATTTGACCTGATCCATGTGTTACTCAAGTATGTAGTCTTTTCAGTTTTATTGGTTAGACTAAAAAGTGCTTCATGTGAGAGCCTCATTATCACTAATTAATTTGCAAATGCCTTTAACTTGTGCAAAATAAAAAAAATGACACTTTAAAATTATAAAAATATCTTGCAACTTTTAATTTCCAGTGATTACTCCTTTGTACACATGAATTCTGTATTTCTAGACTTTTCATTCTTAAAGGATTCATTGTTAGAATAAATACATTGTTAGGATCCTAAATCTTTACCACCATAACTTTTTAGCTTAGTTCACCTGTACTTTACAAAAAGCCACATAACTACAATACTACATTTACTAATCCCCTTGTGAACATGTTTTAATTGAATATGCAGTAAGTGAGAGGGGAGCTTTAAGGCAGAACAGATTTTTATTCATGTAACATGTATCATGTACAGCAGAAATCTCTTCATCAAGAAAACACTGGGAATGATGTTTCTTCTTCACTGCAAAGAATTGCTGAACAATGGAAGACATCACTTCAACAATAAATGTTATGGTAAGTTTGCTACCTGTCCAGCAACATGCTTATTTAGTGAAGAAAAATAATCCTGAAAACAGCAATGGCAAAACATTTTGTTTGTGTATGACCATATACAGTTTTGAAAAGAACCCACAATTGCACCAAAAGGGCAGTTGCAATTTTTTTTGTGTTCTGAGTAGAGTGCAACAGGTTATTCAAAGATTCTGAGTATTCAGGTTCTTGCTTTTAAAGTAAAGTGTCCCTATTATTGATAGATCAGTACCAACTCAGAAAGAATATCACTTATCCATTAGCACTCACTCTTCTTGATGCTTTCCTTAAAAAGTTTCCAGTCCAGATACTGACAAGCCTTTCACCTTAATCTGTTTATGAAAATTTGTGAGTTCCCAGCACACGATGGCAAATGCAAAGGAATCCCTGTAACATGGAAGATATTGAATTCAGCCGTTTGAAATGGAAACTGTACAACTAAGGAATTCATGTGATCTTTAACAAAGCTGAGGCTTTTTAAAGCATAGCAGGAAGTGGCTGGCATTAGTTTTAATTTTCCTGACTTTTTACCCACTTCTCTTTTGTTCATTACCACATTCTGCTCACTTCCCTTTTAATATGCTACTACTATATGCATTTTATTGTTATGGAATAAGTGTTACATCTAGTGACTAGACTCTTGTATCCCAAGATAGTTCAAAACTGGCCCATGCCTTTCCAGTCCTGAACACTGGCAAAATTTACAAGTTTATTTTCAATAATTGTGTCATATATCTTGAAAAAATGGAAAAAATGAAGGTGTTTAAATGTTGTAGAATATAGATCAAAAAACAACCCCCGCCGCCTTTTATTCAGTACTGCCCACAAATACAACGTCACTGAATAAAAAATTAAGTATTTTTCTCTTACGTATATGCAGCATAAGTTGGCACATTTCAGCACTTCCAGAAATCACTAAATTTGCTTTCCAGTATACCAATGAAAGTACAGTAAGTAACATGATTGCTTTAATATTGGGCATTCATTTTCTAACAGAGCCTAGGAGAAAAACAATAAATTAAAATAAAAGTAGATTCAATATAAAATATTGCGAATGTCTAATAACGTATCTGTACATAATTAAGTTACTGTGTCTATTTTAATTTGAAGAGGGACAAACACACAGGACTCCCTCAGCTCTAGCTAGCCAATTCTCTATCTGTGTAGGGCCCATGTCAGCAACTTGATGCTGGAACAGCTTGGAATGGTAGGCTGGATTTTCTTACCTGTGATCACTGGGGAGTGGCTGGTAAGAAAGAACAGATGTAGCACAGTACAGAAAACCTATCAAAATGTAGTTAATAAACGAATAGATGTTAGGGTCGGAAGGGGCCTCAGTAGATAATTGGGTCCGACCCCTTGCCCTGGGCAGGAAAGAACGCTGGGGTCGGATGACTCCAGCTAGGTGCTTGTCCAAGGTATTGTTAAAGTCATTATACCAATTAATTTATCTCTTTGTTTGTTTTTGCAAGGAACTGGTATATGGAAAATAGTACTATGGAAGCGTATTATTCCATGAAGGAACAGTGGAGTTAGTATTACTTGTGTGAAGAGGGCAATATGATACTATATCCCTTGTTTAATTGTTTCTTAAGAAAGAGCTGAAAAAAAATCATTTTGTTTTCTCTCCCCAAAATGTATTTGTTTTGCAATTAATACTATTGTTGGTTTTAGCTAAGTTTATATAGATACTATTTTATCCAGTTACCTATTCTTTTGAAAGGACAACATAATACCTACCTCTGATTGTCGAGAAAATCTAGAACAAACTGTTTACCTTTCAGTCATGCCACCACTTCTCGCTGTCGCATGCTACATTCCTGCTCCCCACTCAAGAATACTGACAGCAAAATCTAACAGTAAGAGAGATGTGTGGCTAGCTGCCTTTCTGATTTCTTTGTTTCCACACATCTTTTTTCCTCTTCATCTTGTTTCTTTTATTTCCTAATTCACTTTCCTAATCTGTCCTAGGTAGATTTCCCATAGTATCAAATGGGAATCATAGTAGTAAATTACAAGAGACAAAAAAATCCAAGAATGTTGTTATCTAGACAAAGTCAACAACGTGTACAGGTGGCCAAAGTTAGCTGTGCAGGCCCATCACCAAAGCTGTGTTCATACCAGACCTTTTTACCTGGTATCTCCAATGACTAATTCTCTCAGTGCAAAGTGGAGAGCCAAAAAACAAGCCCTCAGTACATACATGCTCCATCCATGACAAATATGTTTTTCAAAAAAGACTGTTGAAGCTTATCTCCACCTTTCGTCCCTAAAACACACTTCAGCATATGAATGTACACTTGCAGACTCTTGTCAGAGCTTTTTAAGAAATAGCTTCTGGGTCTAAGCTAATTGCCCAGAATTTCAAATCAAGTCAGAGGAGGATCCACAGTAAACCTAGGTTGGTTTGTTTTGTTACCACTGTCTGTGGGCTTTAACCTGTAGGCAGTGGTTTACAACTTTTTAAACTGAAGGTACCCCTTGGTAAATGTTAGCTCTTGGTTTCCACTTGATTTTTGGCTACAGAAAAATAACAGAACAATTCTTGCAAAGACTCATAAAAAACACAATAGGTCAGAATGTTTTAAACACTATGGAATTCTGTTGAAATCTCTGAGTTTCTGTTGTGAGTCATGTTTGCATACCTTATAGTGGTAACACTGCATAGCACTGTGCAACGCCCCAAAAGGATTAAAAGGCAAGGCACCCAGGATGAGACTCACTACATTTGGCACTCTCCTCTTCATTAGGATTCAAACAGCATAGATAAAAGCAGGAAGAAAGGATTGATTAACTGATTTAATTAGGAGTACATCACTGAACTAATGAGGATGTCACAACCCTACCTTCCCACTACTAATTGATGAAGAAAGCACACAGGAAGAAATGGAAGAGCAACTTTATCCTCAAATGTTATGGCATGTTTATAGCTACATTTCTGCACTATATTTTGAATATTACATATTTTAAGCTGAACAAGAAGTACAATTATGCAAGGCAAAAAAGTATCTTTTTAATGTGCATGTCAGTACGTTAAATCAGTGGTACACAACTTTTTTGTAGAGTGGGGCAGATGGGCAATGCCTGTTCCCTCCGTGGGCCGGATCCAGCCAGCAGACCCAATCTGGCACCCAGGTCAGGTGTGACAGGGCTCCATCTAGCTGTGTGGAAGGCAGCCCAACTCCAATGCAGCAGCCCAACTGGTCCTGTGGAATGGGGAGGGGGCATGATCTGACCCTTTGGGAGGAAGAGGCCATGGCCCAGACCCAACCTGGATAGATGGGAAGAAATTAAAGGCCACCTCACTCCAAACCAACTGTGCAGGGGAAAGGGGCATGGCCCAAGTCCATCTGGCCATGGGGGATGGTTGTGGTCCATGGGGGACTTGGGAGTTTGGCAGTGGGGAGGTGTGGCAGTATTAGCTCCCACTGCTCCCCTGCTGCCAAATTTCTTGACCCATGCGGAACCCTGCAGGCCAGATGCCAAGGCTCTGTGGGCTGGAGGTTAAGCATTCCTGCATTAAATGAATGTTCAAATATTTTTGTTGATATTTTATTTGATACCTAACTAGAGAATACTCATGAGTATTTTACACAACAAAAGAATGTAAGATTCAAAGTGTACATATATATTTAAAACTTCTAACAAAAACTTAACAGTGATCTTGGGAAGATATCTTACAGATGTAATAAAAGACAATTTGCAGGCAAGTCAAAAGTTTCATGCCTATTTCTACAAGCCAAAAATTCTTATAGTCCCTTTCTGCATATCAACACATTTAGATGATGGAATAAGACCTTTTTCACCAAGGTTGCTTTGTACTGCCATGGATGGGCATGCTATGAAAGCCAAATGCTTTTGATTTTACATAAATATTTATACTTCTACATAAACAGATTAAGCTAATCCATACTTTGACAAATGATACGATCCTATTAATATTTCATTAAAAAGGCCTGATGCAGGTTGTGGAGAGACCAGAGAAGGGCTAAGAACTGAGAAAGTCTTGTGGGCAAAAACCCTAGAAACAACCAACTCAGACAGAAGCTATGGCTAAGATTTCCGTAGTTTCAAACTCGACCAATTTTACACTAATCCATACTTTACAAATCTGAAGACAAGTTCTTGACAGGAGATTGTCTGGCTACCTGCATTGCATGATTTACCAAGCCTGTAAAGGGCTTCATTTAAAAGCAAGTAAATGTATCTGTCCCATCTTCTGTTCTACCATGCACTTGTCAGGCCGGGCTCTGTCTTCTGTATACAAACATCAGAATAACACAGCTAGTCGCCACTAGCAATTTGTGATTTACATACAATTTACTTTAACAAAAAGAAAGTTTGATGTGAATTGCTACCAACAGATATCTCGCTGCAAATAATTCCTGGCTTTAAAGTGTTGCAACAAGCTGTTTTCACAGACTATGAGGATCTGAAGCATAAACCTTGCTACATGGTGTAGCATGTAGTTACATGAAAGGCACTTACAAACTCATTGCTGTGTTCACTAATGCAGGGAGGGTCAATGGCAAATTTGAAAAATGAAAATATACTCCCTAAGCAGGAGACAATTTTGGAGGGAGATATTTATATAATGTAATTGTAGGTTTTATGTACACATACTTATAAAATTAAGTTTAATCATTCCCAATCATTTATCTCCATACATACATGTTCCCACTGAAAAAAATTGGGAAAATATAACATTTCTATGGTCACAGAGGTTAGAAATATAGGCCCAAAACATTAAAATGGAAGTTAGCCTGCATTTTTCCAGGACAGCATTTCTGAAAAATATGTGCTTCCGATAATTATTTCTCAGTTACCTTAAAAGCAATTTGAAAAAGCAAGATGGGTAAAAAAGACCAAAAGGCAATAAAGCACAAAAATGATATGAGGTTGCAAAGTAAAAGGGTAACAGAAAAGCCACGAATAATCCAAACTATTGATTTGGGTGTTCTATCTTTCATGTTGTATGAGCTTCAAGTAACAAGCTCCTTTTGGAAAAAAGAACATATAGTTGAAATGTAGAGAAATCTTCCTTTAATTTTGTTAAATACTATTTTTATAAATAAATGGAATGATGTTGGCAAAATAAGCCAGCCCAATTTAGCAAACTGATGGCTGACCTTGAAACTTCATCAAGGTGGATTTGATTTAAATCAAATTGATTCAAATCATAATTTAAATCACTGGTCAGGAAGCCTCGATTTAATCATTATTTTCTGCAAAAAATGCATTTGTTTGAGATCCTCTATTCATTTAACTTCTTGAAACTTTGTACTTTTAGAGAGAGGTAAGGACTTGACCCTGTGTACACAAACTTGTAGAGAGGTGACAGGGCTGAAAGGTAGGTAATCAGGTCTGTTATCTCTCATCTTCATATTCTATTGCTAACAAGGATGTTATTTCTGGAGAGACAAATCTACAGTTTGAGAACTGAATCTAAGCATCACAGGGCACGTCTAAACATCGCCCTACGGTGACATAACGATTGTGTGGGTCTACATGCGATTGCCAGCTAAGTTGCCGTAGCCACGCACTCCCCTAGTTCTGCTATGGTGACGTAGTAAAAAAATCTAGCCATGTACTGTGTGCATGGCATAGTAACTGACCATACTGTGCCATGCTTTAGGGCTTCCAAACAAAAACCTGACAGATACTGTATCTAATTCTGCGGTCCTTTCTTAGGATAAACTATTGTCTGAATCCGAGTCGATTAAATACATAAAGATTTAGGTGACTGATATATTGATAAGAATAATATAGTAAGGTGACAAAGGAGTCATACTTTCCTTCTGCTTTTCAGAAGATTTCCATAAAAAAAATTCTATCCATTTTTAAACTATACTATAAGATAAGAGAATTATAGGTTTTCCCTAGATTTACATGGAATGGTCCAGAAATTATAGGAATTTTTTTTTATTCTAGATTAAATTCTGGGTTTCTTTAGAATCCTATTGGTTTTGTTCCTATGAAATATTAGAAAACTTTTTCATAGCAGAATTTGTGATGAACAGCACCATTTGGACTAAAAGAATGTCACTAGAATCACCCCGAACTCACCTTAATCTTCTACGGGAGTAAAGGAAAAGTAGAGATGTTCACTGAAGAGAGAATGAATGATATTGTTCCATGCAACAATCAAAGGACATCCATTCTACAGACTTGTTAAGACTAGCATTGCCACCCAACCCTGAGGCAATTTTCTTTACTGGTAAGGATGTAGGCCTATTGTACAAGACTGTGCTGCTTTTCTCTGTGCTCTGGATAAAACTAGGAAGGAAAGGTGGTCAATAATATGTTTGCTCAACAACCAGACAAGCAGAAGGGTGAATCCAGAACAGCAGCATACTAAGCACTTAGCTTGTAGGTTCTTTATTTGACCTTGAATTTCCCAGACGTAAACTCTGTGAAGCCTAGTGAGTGAATGCTATATAAAAATCTAATATTAATTAAGCTCCTGGAGGCCAACTCCAACAGTAATATACCACTTCTTTAGGGTTTACTTTCTTAGCCAATTATGTTTGTTACATTTGTAGTGTTTTCAAGCTTTAAGATGCTAAAAACTTCAGGCTGATTTATGGTTTCACATCTAAAGCATGTGAAACTTATCTGAGATTAGCATTAGATCTTTATTTGTCCAAAAACAAAACTCAAAGAAAGTTTGGCAAAAAATACACACATAAAAATGAGCATGCATATCAAAACTAGATTTTCCCCCAGCAGCAAGTCTGAGATTTACATCCAGTTAAACTACAAGAAGCAAATTCTAGCTGTTTGCACCCAATGAAGTGATGCAGACAACTAATACTGAAGATTCAAGCATACCATATTTCATCTTAATGTCACCATCCTGAAGCACTGCATACTGGAACTTTTAGTTTTTGCAGGCCAAAGCACATTATAAAGGTTACACGTGATCTACAAAAGGGGGAAAACCTGAATCCACAATTTTGTTTCCTCTTTGCTTTTTCAAGTTCATGCAGTATAACATAGACTTGAAATTTTGCAGCTTGTTTAAAAAAATTAAGGCTCCTAACTGGCAGACATTTATACACATACTTTATTTTACTTGCTAGCACACTCCCCAAAACAAGTCAAAACAAAAAAAAAAATCCTTAAGGTGTTTTATGCTTTACATGAAAACAAAACATTACCACAAACCTAGTTTTTAGAAGCCTGCTGAATATTACTTTCATAACATGTTATGGGTACCCTTTACATGAAGCTATCCATCCAATTAGGGCAGTTAGAAGACAATTTAGTGCATAATAGGAAGAGGTGGATGTAGGGAAGAGGCAAGCAAGCAAGAGGTATCAAGTACTGTATGTTAAAGTATTTTTGTAAAAATATACTAACTAAAAGCTATAAGGGGACACCCCATCCAGAACAGTATTTCCATATATTAGCCTGAACAGTTTGGTCCATTCACAGTAATTGTAAACTCCTTAGGACAGGAATGGCATCTTATTTTTGGACATAACTGAAAACATTAACCATATCTGCAACAAGCAAGCCACTGCGAAGTCATGAAGCACAGCTAAAAATGCTTATTAACACAAATTACAGATGCAGACCCCAATAGCAAAGTCAGAAAACAGGGAACTCAGTTACAGGGTACAGATTTTAGAACAAGTAAAAGGATAAATCCACAGCATTAGGTACCTTAAAGGAAAATTGTTTCTTGTGGATAAGCACCTTTTCAAAAGAAGAAGACACAAGTTCAGATAGATCCCATAGATCATCCTGGAGGCTCTGCAGGGCTGCCATCCTACACCTCACTGGCTCTCAACCTTTTTCAGCATGAGGCACCCTCCATGTTTGTGAATTGAGGGGCACCACATTTAAAAAACTAACTTATTTCAGGGCTCACCTCCTTGCAGAGGGGGCTGGGCAGTGAGAGCTGCCTTGCCCAGCCTGTGCCTGCACTTATCTGCTTGAGTCCTAGTCCTGGCTGGAGGTGCCCTGGTTGGGACTCACTGCTGGGCCCCATGAGACCAGCTGCTGCTCGCAGTGCAATAGTTCAGGACAGGATTTGGTTTTCCTCAGCCCCTTAAGTCAGTTTGCTATTTCCCTTAAGGCAGGGCTGCGATCTATGAAGTGAAGGCTTTGTGTTAAAAACAGGCCTCGGGTTTGAGGTGGTTATGGCTGACCCGAGCCCAAACCTGAGACACGAGAGCAGGCAGCCCTTGGGTTGTGCCAGCAACCAGCTGAGCTGAAACATTTTGAGTACTTTCCTCTTGCTTCCTGCGTGGGGCCTTCAAGTGGGCCCACGAGCTCTTTCTTCTATAGGATCCCAGCACAGAGGGAGAAATATCTTGCCCGGGACACCGCTTTTACCTTCCGGCTCTGCGGTCAGTTTAATTTATTAGGATTTTCAGGTGAGTGATCTTTTTTCTGGGCACTGTTTGCAGCAGATGTGTGATCCCCTCTCAGACCCCAGGGGCTTGAAGGGACCCCCACCAGGTCCCACTGGGGGAGCCCCCTACCCCTGCTCCCTCAGGGGCCAAGTCTCCTCACACCAAGGTCTCCCTACGGGGCGGGTATAGCTCAGCACCCCGTCCCCGGGACCCGCTGCTCACGCCGCCCCCTCCTCGCCCAGCGCGGCTTCAAACCAGACCCTGCAGCTTGAGCGGACCTGACCCTGCTCATCCCAGACCGCCCCGCCTCCCGATATGGAAGTTGGTTCAGTCCGGGGCAGGCGGTTACCGCACTCTTTTCCCTTGGTTCAATCCTCCCCCCCCCGGTTGCGAGGAAGTTGGTTGCGGCCGGGCGCTTCGCCAGGGTGGTTGTGGTCGGGCTCGGCCTGTCCGCGCGCGCGCACTCGGGCTTTGACGTAGGGAGGCCGGCGCGTGCGCGCTCCGGGCTCGGCCGTTGGGGGCGCGCGGCGCGGGGCGGCCCTGGCGCAGGGGCGGCCGTGGCGGTGGCTGCGCGTGGGCAGCCGATGCCGCCGCGGTGAGATGGCAGCGCCCCGCGAGGCGGCGGACCGGCGGCAGCGCGGCGCGCACGGCTGAGGGGACGCGGCAGCGGCAGCGGCTGTCGAGCTGCGAGCCACGGTAAGGACGCAAACAGGACAGGGCGGGACCCCCTGCCCGGCCTGTCACGGGGGTGACAGCGGCTTCCTCCGCTGCGGGGAGCGGGGCAGCCGCTACCCGGGCCGGGCCCAGCGCTGGGGCGGCGCCGAGCTGGGCTCGGGGTCGCCGCGTCAGCGAATAACCTTGTGTACTCCGTCTGGGGCGGGGGCGGGGAAGCCCCGGCCGCGCCCGCCGCCGCGGTGGGGTCCTGGGCGCTTGGCTGGAGGGGGGACGGGGCAGGAGGCGGCGATGTAGTGACATCGCTGTTTTGCTCCCCTTAAATGGGGAGCGGGGAGTCAGCTCTGGGGGGATGTCCCCTGCAGCCTGTCATCGCTGCCCCGGAAGGCACGAGGCTCTCCGGGAGTCCCGCGGTGGGGGGCTGCTCCTGCCCCAACTCCTGGTCAAGTGGGAGATCTGATGATAGCTCCAGTAGTCAGGCTTTTGAATGATAAAATACCTACAGATTGCTAGAACAGGCCTCAGGTCATTGCTTTTATTATAAAAAGAGCCTGGCGTGGGTTCCCCCAGTGTGTGTGGGGCTGTACGTTCACCACAGAAGCAAGATGCGCCTCCCGCTCTATGCCATCAGCTAATTGCGCTGCACAGCTAATTGCATGCACCACGTGCTTCGATGGCTGGCCCATCTGGATAAGAAAAGGATCATACGGATGCATGTGTTTGTAAGGGTCCTTCAGCCTTCGGATAAAGTTTTACAGACAGTCCCAGAAGTTATGTTCCTCCTTCCTTTGTGGGTTGTTGCTTGGATAGAGGTGACCAGAAGGGCTTACTTGCATACTAATGCAGGTTAGACACAGTGTGCTAAGGCCTAGTTTTACTACAGCAGTTCTCAGCCAGGGGCTGTGAAGTGAGGTGCCTTGAGATCCTTTCAAGGATGCCTTGTAATGTTAGGACTATTAGGCATGCGAACGTGATTTGCAAGATAAACCCAGAGATTTAAAATAGGAATCCATAATATTAAATATGTGCTTACTTGTTACAATCAAGTTTTTTGCAACAGAACAATTGCGTTATTATTTTTTTTAAGTAAAAAAAAAAAAAAAAAGAAGGAAAGGAAAAGTAAGGTGGTATTTTTGAGGGGTATCTTGAGTTTGAAAAGGTTGAGAACCACTAGTTTACTAGATTGTGCTATCATGTTGAATGTGGACTAGTAAAATGTGTGATGATTTGTATGTGTGAAACAAAAATGGATGCCAATGACACTTTATAGTATAAAGGCTTATACTTTGTTTATGACATTATTTTTTGTAAGTGAATGAACACATTGACTAGTGGTAATTTGTTAGAACCTTTTGGAAATATATAAATGGTAGTTTTGTGACTACTTATTGACTAGAGAAACCAGCTGGAAGACTGTGATCCTTGTATTGAGGGCTTGCTGATGAAGTCAGCTAGATATAAACTATGTTAATTTAGTGTTTCTGTGATTAAAAGAGATTCAAGGTATATTCACAAAATGAAAACAAAAAGCGTAGTTTAAGTTGTCAATGATCCCCAGATCTTAAAAAAAAAACCATGGAGTTCTTTTTTGGGACAAAATGAAAGAAGAAGTAGTACTTGTCTGTTCTTTCCCATCCTTCATTGTGTCATGAGGCCTGCCACATGGGAATACTCTCCGTGTCACTTTTTTCTTCTTCTCCGTCTTTGTTCTTTACTTTGCAGGAAAGGACAAGATGTGTTCTCCAAACCCTTCCTGTGTTACTTTTACTGACCGCAGCCCAGATTTGAAGTGGGAATGGGCAGTACATCTTGTCACTTCCCTTGTCTATCAAGCTCTACAGTAGCAAATGGCCTGAAATGAAAAAGAAGTTTTAGTAATTATGGATTGACAAATAAAACTGCAACTACTAAATACAAAAGGATATCAGTTATAAATTAAGGGCAGGAACTAGCTGTTGGGTGTTGCCTTAAAAAGGCAATTCTGAACACTTATAAAACTTTTGGTTGACCAATTTGATAAAAAGCATGCCACTCGTTAAAGCCAAAGGCACACACAGGAATTTTAAGGGGTTAAGGCTTTAAAAAAAACAATTTCCCACATTCAAAAAGAAGCTTTCCAAACTAAGTGGGGTTCTAACCTACCAGCTTTTTAAACTAATGTAAATTTCATTTAAGAAATACTAGATTGTTTTTAGGTTTGCTTCAAGTTGCACATGCAATTGGTGCAGTCTTTCTGAGTTTGTATGAAGTAGCTTGAGTGGAGGGAAGGTAAATGAGTTGTGGTCTGTTTCCCTAGTTTCATTATTATAAGATTCTGAAAATCAGCTATGAACTTACTCAAGAATCCTGTCAGTTTTCCCTGTTTTGCATTTTCTGAAAATTATGAACTAAATTTTACCAAATTGATTTTGTAAAGGATCAAGATATCAATCTCAGCAGAGAGCAAAGCACATCAGTGAGACAAACAGGATAAAATATGGCCTGGTGTATTAAGTAAACTAGATTTTTTTATATGTTGTTGTCATTTAGGAAGAAGGAAAATTTTGTGTGCTCCCCTCTTTTTTGAATATCCCTCATTTTTGCTTGCTTTCTTCCTCCATACTTTTTCTTTCTTTTTTTTTCTCCCCTCTCCTTTTCCTCTTTACTTCTTTCTGAATCCCACCACATTTCTCATCCTATATACTTTCCTGTTTAAATAGTGCAATAATTTATGTTGACTTATAAAAGGCTGCTATAGTTTCACTGTGTTGTTCACACCCCCATGTAATGGACATCAGGGTAGTTCATACCTCTTAGCCCTTATTTCAGACTGTTTAGACTTGGATAATACTGTATCAGTTATGTATGGGTTGATTGTGTGTATGTGGGAGCAAGAGTAGAAGAGGAGGCATTCTACTGGGAGGGCTAGAAGATGATAGGTTAGATTTGTCATGTTCTGTTTTTGAAATCTTACTGTAAACCAAAGTGATATTCAAAAGGAAGACCCTCTAAAACTAGAAGAGATTGTCAAATCGCCCTAAAAAAAGTAGGAAAGAAAGCTGCTTTCTTCCTGGGAAAGACAGCAGAGGGAGAGGCTTTCCTTCCCAAACAGAGATCCATAGAAAAGAAAAGTGTGGAGCAATACTTTCCTCTTTCCCAGTAGGTGAAAATGTTTGGGTTTTGTAGCAGGACTTTCCTTTTGGACTTGTTAAGTGGAGTGCCTTATCTTCTCATTCAGAGGTTCTGATACATTTCCAGAGACCTCTTTTAAGGTATTGTATCATTAGAGCTTCTTTTTAAAATAACCTACCTAAAACTTGCACATTTGTTATTTTAGAACAAATTTTTGCTTTACTTAGGACCTCACTTAACTAGAACCAGATTTCAGTGTACCTCTGTTTCATCATCATTTATTCAAAGATCAGCACTGCAGAAATGCTTGGGTTAAAGTGAAAAGGAGAAACATTAGTATTGCATATATATTCTAGGGTAAATCTTCAATCTCATGTTATCTATGGATAAACAATCTTTGCAGCTGGAAAGTAAGGGTAACATGACCCTTACTGTTAGTGATTATTGGCATAGGTAACCACATGTGCAAGTGTGCCTCTGCAACCAAAAAAGTGTAAGAAACAGCTTTTTTATTTTTTTTATTTTTATTTTTATTCCTTCAACTTGCTTTTATTTAAAAGCCATCATCTTATGCGAGTCCTAAAGGAATCGTGATATTGTAAAAGCACTATTAAAATCATGTTGGCAGAGGTTATGAACTTATATATGCTTTATAAAATATACTTTACAGAACTTATTCTTCACATTTTATAATATTAAGGTAGTACTGATTTGAAATTTGATTGAAGAATCTTTAATAAAAAAAGGTAAACACATGCTTTCTAAAGAATTTATCTACTTTTTCACTTCTGAATTTTGTTGTTGTTGACACGTTTTCCTTGCATTGAAGTGTTAAATCCAGTCTTTCTGATCTTTTTTTGTTTTCTACTTCTGGCAACAGAGGCAGCATATAATGATGCATTCTTTCTGAGCCATCCTTTATACCTCTTCATTTGCAAGCAATGTTAAATTTGATGTAGTCAGTGTGATCATGCTGATAACCATTTACTGCTCATATCAGCTGGTACCGTTTAAAACTAGGCCCTCTCCCTTGCTCATACTACTTTAGTCAAGAACTACTGCTTTAGTATGCCCAGATAGAAAATGGGATAATTCTGGTTCTTAAACTAGCTTCTTATTATCCCTATTTTTACTCCTCCTCTCTTGAAACCAAAGCAAAACTAAAATAAAACAAAAAATAGTTATTTGTCTTAAATGTACAGATTGCTGTTATATTATAAAGAAACTTTTTACTCTGTGTGTCTGTGTGTGTACACGTGCTTGTATGTGTGGTTTTTTTAAATACTTTTTTTCAAATTGTTACGGAGGTGTAGAAGATACAATTTTAACAAATGATAGATAAAAATCCCAACAAATTGTATACTAAAAATCAAACTTCTGTTGCAATGTATTTTAATTTTCTTTCAGAAAATAATTTTTGTCCTGATTTTATATGTTTTTTGAGTAGTGTATCTAGAGGTGGTTGCTCAAAATAAAGTCTTACTCTCATATATTGTGTGTCATGGGGGTATGTGGGGCAGGGTGGGGGTGGGGGCTGCCCGCCACTCCTGTCTGGGGCAGCCCACACCACGCTCGTGTCTACTCCTGCCCCAGCTTACAGGGCTCCAGCTTCTGGTCACTTTCTACCCATTTGGCTGCCCACAGGTGGATTCTCATTGTGCCAGGTGGCCTAGTGGGTGGAATGTGGTTGGAAACTAGAGCCTCACATACTGGGGCAGGAGCTGCCTGACTCTGTGTGTGGTGTCTGGCACCTGTCCTCATGGTCACTGCTGCTTCCACACGCTAACTACTACCAAGAGCAGTACAGCAAGGGTAGGGAGACGAGGAGCTGCTGGAGGCTGGGGTGGGGAACACGTGAGTGGTACCTGGGTAACGGCAGTTGCAGTGCTGAGAAGCTGTGCATGTTAATTGGCTGGGGTGGTGTAGTTGGTGGGTGCAGGTTGGGAATGAAGCACTGGCTGTCCAGG
The DNA here is from genome assembly GCF_052110815.1 of Crocodylus siamensis. NCBI lineage: Eukaryota > Metazoa > Chordata > Crocodylia > Crocodylidae > Crocodylus > Crocodylus siamensis. The sequence continues at coordinate 211,902,894 of NC_143397.1, forward strand.
GTGGGAGCGTTGGGACTCAGCTCCACATGGAGTGCTGGAGGGGCAACTGCAAGCTGAATACAGTCAGTTGGCAGAATAGATCTGGCCTGTGGGCTGTATTCTGCATATCCCTGTCTTAAGTTTCTGAGAATTCAGATCAAAATCATGAGTGCTTGAGCTTTTTATGACTATAGGTGTGGGGCCCCACACCTATAGTCATGCATGCAAAGTGCAACTCCCATGGCACTGCACTTTGCATGCATGCCAATGGGGAGCAGTACATATTAATATAATTGAGTAGATCTGAAATTAAATAAATTTTGCTAAGTCAGTGAGATTCACTTCTTATTAGTCTGAATCATTTTGGGAGGGCAAAGGTAAATAGGAAGTGTAATAAATCAGGGATAGGGGGAAATTCAGGATTTGTTACTTTTTTCAAACTTGCATGGCATATTTAACTTTAGAGAACTGGAAAGAAATGTAAGCTTTCACAGTACTTGCCCAAGCATGTTGTTTTGCTAGTTCATATAAATCAAAGTACTGAAATGTCAACAAGTTATAAATATGAGTGAAAAGTGCTAACTTAATTAAATAAGTTCTAACTTTTAAAATAAACTTTAGTTTTTGAGAAGTGGCAAGGCAGTATCTGTTCATAAAATTATCCTGATGGTGCTGCTAATTGTCAGTGGAAGCACAGAAAAGTGGGAAAGTGAAGGAACAATCTGGACTGTCACACTTTTTCTCATCTTGTATCTGTTTAGTTTTTTTTTTATTAACTTTCAGTTCATCTCCTAATTTCTTTATTTTTTCACATTCCTTTCTACTCTTCCTAATGTTGTCTTCCTCTGCCATGCTTTCTGTTTGTTGATACTGTTTTGCTTTGTTTGGGATGGCAAGTCTTGGAAAGATCTACTTTTTTCAGGAAAGTAGGGAGGAAAGAGCTCTTGGTGTTCAATGCAGGGATAACGGTATTTTTAAGTAGTTTTTTTTAATGTAGGTTTGCTACTAGAGAACCAGTTCATCGTTTCACAGTAGCTAGGGTCAGGAGGGACCTGAACAGATCATCTAGCCTGACCCCCTGCCACAGGCAGAAATGAATGCTGGGTTCACAAGACCCCAGATAGGTGATCATCCAACCTCCTCTTGAATTTGCCCAAGATAGGGGCGAGGACCACTTCCTTGGGAAGTTGGTTCCAGATTTTGGCCACCCTAACTGTAAAATATTGCCTTCTGATCTCTAACGTAAACCTGTTCTCCATCAGCTTATTACCATTGTTCCTGGTCACCTCAGGTAGTGCTAGGGGGAAAAGGGCTCTACCTATTTGCTGTTGATCTCCCCTGATGAGTTTGTAGGCAGCCACTAGGTCCCCCCTCAGCTTCCTCTTGCTGAGGCTGAAGAGGTTCATATCCCTCAGTCTCTCCTCATAGGGCCTGTCCTGCTGCCCTCTCACCAAGTGGGTGGCCCTCCTCTGAACCCTCTCCAGGTTGGCCACATCCCTCTTGAAGTGTGGCACCCAGTACTGGACGCAGTACTCCAACTGCGGCCTGACCAAAGTCGCATAGAGGGGGAGTATCACCTCTCTGGACCGGCTTGAGATCCACCTTTGGATGCATGACAAGGTATGGCTGGCCTTGCTGGCTGCAGTCTGGCATTGGTGGCTCATGTTCCCCTTGGAGTGAGCAATGACTCCAAGATCCCTTTCCATCTCTGTGCTTTCAAGGAGGGAACTCCCCAGCCTGTATGTATGCTGTGGATTCCTTCTCCCAAGGTGCAGCACCCTTCATTTGTCTACGTTGAACTCCATCCTGTTCTCATCTGCCCACTTTTGTAGTCTGTCTAAATCTATTTGCAGCCTCTCTCCCCCTTCAAGTGTGTCCACCTCGCCCCACGTCTTAGTGTCGTCAGCAAACTTGGACAGCATGCTTTCCACCCCCTTGTCCAAGTTGCTGATGGAGATGTTAAACAGTGCTGGCCCGAGGACAGAGCCCTGGGGTACCCCACTGCTCACATCTCGTCAGGTTGAGTATAACCCGTCCACCCCTACTCTCTGGGTGTACCCCATCAGCCAATTTTTTACCCATCCAACTGTGTAGGCATCACTTGCTTAATTGCCACATTCGCTTAATTTATTGATGAGGATGCGGCGAGAGACAATGCCAAAGGCTTTTTTAAAGTCTAGAAAGACTATGTCCATGGCGACACCATCATCCAAGGATTTAGTCATCCGGTCATAAAAGGCAGCCAGGTTGGTCAGGCAGGACCTGCCTTTGATAAACCCACGCTGATTGCCCCTGAGCATGATCTCCCCTGGTGGTCCCCCACAGATGTGCTCCTTGATGATTCTCTCCAAGATCTTCCTGAGCACTGAGATGAGGCATACAGGCCTATAGTTACCTGGGTCCTCCCTCCTCCCACCTCCCTTTCTTGAAAATTGGGACCACATTAGCCAGTTTTCAATCCCCTGGCACCTGGCCAGATGACCACGAATGCTCATATGACCGGGCCAAGGGCTCTGCGATGACCCTGAATTGATTCATTTAAATTTATTTGGCCTGTAAAAAAAAGTCTGTTAAAATTTCTCATTAGAAGCTGTTAGAGAGTTTGAGACATTGGAGGTACAATTTATTGTTGGCTATATGACAGAAAACTGTGGTTCAATCGAAAGATGATGAAAGATTAATTTCAGAGTGCTTTACGCATTTATAGTAAGAGGAGTGAGTGGAAAAAATTAATGGCAGTGTTTTTAGATTGCATAGTTGTTTAGGCTATTTGCATAAAAACCACCAAGGGATGAAAGACCTGCAAGTAGGTGAATGAACAGCATGATAGTAGGTGAAATTCCATATTGACATATGAAAGGGAAGAGTAATTGGAATTATTTCTGTGCTTTGCTGGGGCCAAATTAACTGCAACTATTTATGAAAAACTGCTGGTCATCATTGTAAAGAGTTTAATGAAAATGTGTTTTATGTTCAGCAGTGGTCTGAAAAGCAGTGTTTTGTGTGTGTACATGTACGCACAGACACACACACACACACACACACACACACTTTTCTTGAAATATAATGCATAAAAGTATTGTTTAAGTCAGTTACATAATTTTACCTGGAATATTATTGTTTTAGTGCCTAGAAGTTGTAATCATGGATAGGGACACACAAGTGCTATAGAAATAAAGAACAAAAATTGCTTTGGTTCAGTTTCCTTCTAATCACAGAAGACTGGGGAATGCCTTGTGTGATATGTGACTAATTATAATAACAATAACAGTAATTTCTATGTGAAAATATTGGCACATTTTAATTTAAAGAGGAGGGAACATGAGCAAAATATAGAGAACAGAGAGTGTAATAAAGACTTACTATACCAGCCATGCCCTCTTATCCTTTCTAAATATAATTAAACAAATTGAAAAGCAGCATAACTAAGCTGATAGGGAAAAATGTGCTCTATAAAACTATTGCTGAGATTGATAAGTCTAGTAGGATTCAAAATAAGGTTTGGACTTCTCTACAGATAATGAGAATTTGTAGTTAAGTAAAAATAGAATAAAAAAATCAGGAATGGTAGTTCTTATACTTCAAGGCTAAACCAACCCCATATGGGATGAGGGAGAATTATTTCCTACAGGTAGGTTATTCTTGGGTCACAAACAGACATTTTCATTTATTCTGGGAGAAATGTCTTCCAAGTGTTTGAGGGATTTCTTGCAAAAGAGAACTGACTTTTTTGCAAGAAGTTAGATTGGACACCTCTGAAAAAGGTCTCCCTCCTCCTGATCCGACTTGAATGGCTGTATGTACCTCTTGGGTGTGCAGGACACCCGAAGTCTTTGCTTTCCCTCCCTCCAAGGGATATCAAAGTTTGACGGGTGAGGAACAAGGCCAGGTCTTGTTCCTGGCCTCCAGGGCTTTACATGCTAACTCCACTGCCCAGCTGAGTGGTATGGATGGGAAAATCGAAGTCCATAAGGCTGGGAACCAGGGCCAGGAAAACTGTCCCTGCACCAGTTGTCAGTCCTTTAGGCTTCAAAAACTAAGTGCTCTACCCAGCTGAGTGGGACATGCAGAGATTTAAAGCTGAGGAACTCAGGGCCAGGACTTGGGGTCAGGAATGCCTACTTCCTGTGTGTCTGGCTTTAAACCACCCCTTGTTAAGTCTGTCTGGGCTGTACACAAATCAGGGAACTGCCTATTGACATCCTGCGCTCTTTCTAGGCAAGGGAGCAGACAGGTTCTCAAGTAATGGGCTTGAGCAGACAGGTTCTCAAGTAATGGGCTTCTCTGGTTGGTGTGGGGGAGAAGGGGAGAGCATGGAACAGCCCTCTCATGTCCTCTCTCTGGAGAGTTCTCCAGCTCCGTAGCTCTCTAGCCAGGGGGTTGCAATGTACCAGCGCCCAAGTTGTTTTTCTGCCTAAAGAGAGCACCTGTTGGTGCCTAGAATTGGCCACTACAGGGTTTCTTGGATTTCTTCTGAGGCACTTGATACTGGATGCTGTCAGACAGCATTGACAATCTGATCTATTATGTATGAATCTACTATACTGATTCCAGTAGGTCAGTATTTTAAAAAGAATAGTTCTTGAAACTGAGGTCAGTAACAAAGTTTATCTTAAAGCTGTGCAAATTCACAACTACATTTAATTTTGGTTCCTCTCACTTATTAATGTTTCATTTTGTTTATGTAGAAGCTTGATTTTTTTTTTACTCATTTTATCAGGTTTGATTAGACTAAGACTGCCAGATTCTATTTTGTTATTTAAAGGTGGCTGAATGCAGAACTGGGGGGAAGGAGGGGAAGAGGGTAGGTGAGCGGCCAAACGTGGAGTGGTGGCAGCCACTGTGTGCAAGCTTCCCCCATGTCCGGCCGGGTGGGCGACACCTGCATGGCAGTGCAGGATGGTGCGTGGTGGCTCTCTGTCCCTACCTGTCTGCCAACATGTACCCCTTAGGGCCTTCTCAAGTCCCCCTGGGGGTATGTGTACCTCTGGCTGACAACCCCTGCTCTGTAGGTTATTGCTAGAATCCAGAATGACCTGGATGAATTGGAGAAATGGTCTGAAGTCAATTAGATGAAATTCAACAAGGACAAGTGCAAAATCCTACACTTAGGGTAAAATAATTGCATCCACAAATACTGGGTAGGCTGCTGTACTGCAGAGAGACCTTAGGGGCTTATAGTGAACCATATGCTGTGTATGAGCCAACAGTGCTCTTGTTGAGGAAAAACAAAGCCACCAACGTACTGGGTTGTATTAATGAGTGCCACTTACAAATCAAGGGAAGTGATTCTTCTGCTCTATTCAGCTCTGGTGAGGCCTCATCTGAAGTACTGTACTGTTTTCAATGTCAGATCCTGCAGCTGAAGAAATATGTGGACAGGTTGGAAAGAGCCCAGCTGAGAGTGGGTGGGGGGGGCGGGGAAGGAAGTTGCTCAAACCTCTAATCATGACTTATGAGGACAGACTGAAATAACTTATGTTATCTAGTCTGGAGAAGAGAAGAGGGGGATGTGGCGGGAGAGGATTTGAGAACAGTCTTCAAATACCTGAAGGGTGATTAGAAAGAAGATGGGCCAGATCTGGCCTACGGGACTCCCCGTAGGTCCAGAAATTTGGTGATGGGTGAACAGTGACAATTAATACTTTAACACTACCACTGATCCCCCACTGCCAAATTTCCAAGCTCTTTCTGGCTGGATTGGGCCATGGTGGACCTGCTGGACAGACCCGTGTGGCAGGATCCGGCCCTGATTGTACCAGCATCACGTGAAGGATTTGGGCCCATGGATGGACCTGGCATTGATCATAACTGTTCTTTGTGGCTGTAGGGGACAGGACTAGGAGAAATGGCCTCAAACTGCAGCAGAGAAAATTTAAGTTCCAACTACAAGAACGGTCAAACATTGGACCAGGCTACTTAGAGAAATTGTAGAATCTCCATCCTTGGAAATTTTCAAGAGCAGGTTAGACAGACATGGACTATAATGGTTTAGCTATGGATGATCCTGCCTTACATAGGAGGAAGGACTAGATGATCTCGTGATGTCTTCCAGCATGATGATCCTGTGAACATATCTTAGTGTCATACAGGCAGTTCCACTTCAAACAAACAAACAAACCAAAAGAAGAGAGAGGAAAAGAATGAATACCAAGCTTTCAATGCAAAACATTCAGATCAGAAAACCAAAGTTAGGTTTCATAGATTTCATAGACATCAGGGCTGGAAGGGACCTCGGGAGATCATCGAGTCCAGCCCCCTGCCCAAAGGGCAGGAAGTCAGCTGGGGTCATAGGATCCCAGCAAGATAAGCATCCAATTTACTCTTGAAGGTGTTCAATGTAGGTGCTTGAACCATCTCCGCTGGCAGACTGTTCCAGACCTTGGGGGCTTGGACACTAAAGAAATTCTTCCTTATGTCCAGCCTGAAACGGTCTTGCAGGCGTTTGTGACCGTTCGACCTCGTCATCCCTTGGGGCGCTCTGGTGAACAAACATTCCCCCAGATCCTGGTGGTCACCCCTGATAAACTTATAGGTGGCCATCAGATCACCCCTGAGCCTGCGCTTTTCTAGGCTAAAGAGTCCCATGTCTCTCAGCCTGTCATCGTAAGATGTGTTTTCCTGACCTCTGATCATGCGCGTGGCTCTCCTCTGGACTCTCTCAAGCTTCTCCACATCCTTTTTGAATTGTGGAGCCCAAAACTGGACGCAGTACTCCAGCTGTGGCCTCACCAAGGCCGAGTACAAGGGGAGAATGACGTCCCGGGATTTGCTCGAGAAGCATCTATGGATGCACGCCAGCATTTTGGTCGCTTTACTAGCCGCAGCATCGCATTGGAGGCTCATGTTCATCTTGTGGTCAGTGATGACCCCCAAGTCTCTTTCTTCTGTAGTGCTATGCAACGTAGCACTGCCAAGCCTACAAGGAAGCTGCAGGTTTTTCCTCCCAAGGTGGAGAGCCTTGCATTTTTCGGTGTTAAACACCATCAGGTTTTCGTCTTCCCATTTGCTGAGCTTGTCTAGGTCAGCCTAGATCACCCGCCTATCTTCTGGTGTGGATGCTTTGCCCCAAAGTTTGGCGTCATCGGCGAACTTGCTCAGTCCACTCCTGACTCCAATGTCCATATCATTAATGAAGATGTTGAACAGGATGGGTCCCAGGACAGAGCCTTGAGGGACCCCACTGGTCACAGGGCACCACGATGAGCGACTGCCATTGATTACAACCCTCTGGGTCCGACCACGGAGCCAATTTCCCAGCCAGCGTATCGTGGTGTAGCCAAGGCCACAACTGGCCAGGTTGGCCAAGAGGTGATCGTGGGATACCAGATCAAAGGCTTTTTTGAAGTTGAGATATATGACATCAATCTCTTCTCCCTTGTCCAGGTGATAGGTCACCTGGTCATAGAAGGAAATGAGATTGGTCAAACAAGACCTACCCGCAACAAACCTGTGCTGGCTATCCCTTAGGATGTTAGCCTGGGCCAGTCCATCAAGGATGGCCTCCTTAATAAACTTTTCTAAGATCTTCCCCAGGATAGAAGTCAGGCTAATGGGCCTGTAGTTAGCCGGATCCACTTTCCTCCCTTTCTTGAAGATCGGCACCACATTGGCCTTCTTCCAGTCTTCGGGCACTACACCAGAGCGCCAGGAGTTTTCAAAGATCCGTGCCAGGGGCTGGGCTATGACACTCGCCAGCTCCTTGAGTTCCCTGGGGTGCAGATTGTCAGGGCCAGCTGACTTGAAGGTATCCAGCTTCTCATTTTAACAGTGTTTATAACTGTTAAAGCATGTTAATTTGCAGCAAAGCATAATCTTTAGCATGTGTGTGGTGCTGGGTGGAGGCAGGCAGTGCAGGACTGACCCCACACTCTTCTTCTTCCCCAGAGCCATAATCATGAGCACCTCTGCACCAGTGAATGAAGTTTCATTTATTTCATCCTTTTCCATCAGGCCTTCTGGTGGCAAGGATACCAGAAGGACTTTTGCGGTATGAAGGTTAAAGGGAGACATGGTTGATCCAAGAACTTCATAGTGGTCCAGACAAGAATATTTCTTGACGTAACTTGCATGTATGTAGCCAAAACTGATTCTATTTAAGAGGATTGTTTGGTCTCAAATAATCTGTTAAAACAAGCCACCTTGCTTTAGCTGTGGAGACTTTTCCTTGACAGCTTGACTCCTGATGGGGAAGCGCTTTATTGTTGTTATATCTTCAAACGGATTGTTCGAGTTTCTTTGAAACATTCAGTATAAGGTTTTGCAAAATATACATGAGAGAGTTCTGGTGTGTGGTGAATGCTGACCCACTCAGAATTGTTTTTATTATTGCATAAACCTACAATGCTGGTTTTCATATTCAGCTTAAGATATAATAGGGACCAAATCAAAATTTCTATACAGGTTCTTGCATGGGCAACTGGCGCCTCTCGAGTCAGTGGGGGTACGGGTCTGTCAGCGACCAGGGTGGGGTCGCCCCATGGCCAGTCTCACTGACCTGGGGAGTGGGGGTGTCCCCTGTGGCCAGTTGCACTGACCCGGGGTGGGGAGGGGCAGTCCACCAGGGTTGATCTCACTTACTAAAAAGCAGCTGCGGTGCTTCCCGAAGTTGCTGCGGGACTTCCAGAAGTGGAAGCCACTTTTGCTGGCCAGTGCTGGCGCTCCTGCCTTCCCCCCATGCCCATTACCTAAGCAGCAAGAGTGGTCATCAGGGGGTGCATGTGCACCTCCTACATGTCACCACTAGGTTCTTGATGTAAGAGAGCCAAAATTCTTCCACTACAGGTAGGAGTTTTTTCTGATTAATTTTTTAAAAGAAATATAGGTACTTCCCCTTTCTAGGAGGAATATGGCTAAAGCTAAACTATGATGTATTCGGCTCATAGGAAAACGTACATCCGTCTTTGGTGGTGGCAGTATTAAGTTAAATAGTAGTACTAAAAAGGTATCAGAAATCAAACTGGCAGGCTAGTACTTCTCTTTGAGGATAAAACTTTTTCGTGCTGACAGTTGGTGGGAGAAGCTTTTAAGTAAAGCATTAGATTTCATTGGGATTCTGAGAGCTTCTACAACATGGGAGGGATGCCAATTAAAGAAAAAACCCCCTTAGATTCTGAATTTAGTACTTTATCCTCTTTTGTACATTTTAGAGTGAAAGATTCAGCCCATTCAATACTGATCCCTTGTTTGATCACAGAAAGCTTCAGCCAGAAGGGCCATGGCTTCTTTTGGACTGCAGTAGATTAAAAAACTGCCATTGCATGGAGCCAAATACAGTTGGTTTGTTTCCATTGATGGTGAAATTGTCTGCATCCTCTGTTTCTTTTTTGGCTGTGCTGTTTGTGAAGAATGTGAGTAAAGTGCAAAATTTCTACTTCCTCATTCTACCAAAATTTTTAGTTTGTTTTATAGTAGGGGTGTCAAACTTATCTGGCACCAAAACTCGTATGTGAGTTGCTGGCCTAGCCCATGGGCTGGATCAGGACTACATACATGAGCCAGAGCGCAAGGCTGGTCTAGCAGGGTGTTGAATACAGCGCACACCCCATAGTAGCTCCCAGTGCTGCATGTAGCATGTGTAGTCTCTCCAGCCACACATACCACATGCAGAATGTGCCAGCTCCACTCCAAGGAGGAGGGGGCAGCCTACACATACAAGCTGCCCATACACTGGAACCAGTGCACAGGGCCAGTCCAGTGGGGTGCTGCATGTGTCTGTGCCAGCCCTGCATGCAGCAAACAGCACAAGCTCTGTAACGGAGCCTGTTCATGCTGTGTGTGCTGAGAGATGCTGAAACAGCTAGAAGCTCAGCAGCTACATGAGGGCTGGCCTGAGGCCCTGCATCCTGGATCTGGCATGTCCTGATTTGGACTAGTACAGAGCCAGCACTTAGGGCTGGTTGGTGTAGGCAGTGCATGCAGCCCGCACCCTGGACTGGCCCCCTGTACTGTGTGCAGCACCCCTGGTGCTGGGTCAAGCCTTCATTCTTGATGGGTGCCACAGTCTGGATCATAGGGTTCCGTGGGCTAGAGAATCTGGTCCGTGGGCTGGATGTTGGACACCCCTGTTTTATACTGATTCCACTGGTGCAAGCTGCTGGATAGCTTTTCCTGAATGCTGTTTTAAGTGTTATGATGGTCAGTTGCGTGTTCTGGTTTTTGTCTTGTGTTGTCATGCTGTCCCTACTTTTCTCAACATCTATTCTTGTGCTTTGTTGGGAAGAGGTGGCTTTAGTTCTCTCCTCTTTTGAGCTAGTTTTGGCCCTTCAAAGTCCAAATTTTTTAGATGATAATTCCAGCTATTAGAACAGTGGTGAACGTAACAGAAGCCAGAAGTGCAGTAACTCAGAAAATAGTTCTGGCCAAATGTACGCAGTCATGTATTATTTTTTTGTCTGCAGCGCCCTGTTGGGTCTGCCTCTTATGTTTTGCTTTTTTCATAGGAGTGACTAGTGGCTAGAATTTGGCCTACTCCAGGGGAGCGTGCCTCAGGCTTTCAGTGGCATCCTCACAGAAGTGAGACTCTGATACATATGGAACAAGAATTCAAGAAGTAGCCTGCCAAGATTTCTTAAGCTGCATGGACCCTTAAAGAGGCTTTTCTTCATCCACCATCACCTGCAGCTCCTACAGTTTCCAACTGAAAATGAGTGCGTTATGTACAGTTTGTATTGTATGTTGGATCTTTATTCTAAGCCTAACTTCTTTCTATATTGAACCTCTCTTCCATGCTAGCCTGGCCTTGGGGGCACTAGGCTAAGGAGAAATATGATAAAATTCAAGCTTTTTTTCATCAGAGCAACACCTCTAATAGCAGCCTTGAAATTAACAGAAGCTATCGTTGGTAAGCAATTCTTCATGGACATTTACATTATAATCAGCCGTAAGGTGTGAAGACTTAAGCCGGAGACCTGCTTCTAGTAACAGTGTCATCTAAATAGTTAATTGTGGGGGGAAAAAAGTGGAAGGCTCTTCCTACACAAAATTGCAGGCATGCTTAAATCAGTTTAGGCAGTACCTTTAATGTTAAAGTCAAGCAGTTGGTTCTGTTTGCATTTAAATATCTTGCCTTACCTTTGGGCATCTTAAGTGACTTACAGTATAGCCTTTTAAGAATAAACCTTTGCTGTCATACTTACCAGGTTATCTGAACTATATTTGGGGGGAAGAACTCGGATAAGATGAGGGCAAATAAGTTCTCTAGTCTTAGTATCAAATTACTGTTTGTGAACTGCAGAGAATACAGCAGTGGTCCTATTCTACTTGATGAGGTTTCAGCCATTTATGTGCACGTGACATCTAACCCTCTGACTTACCTTGTCTACTGAAGTAGATGTCAACCATGTGAGTCTATAGTGAGACCAATTTTCAGCTTGAACCATTCATATATCACAAACTGAATTTGGGGAAAATGGGAGCTAAATCAGCAAGTCTTTTGAAAATGTGTTATATGGTTCTTTCTGTGAACAAACCTTTGTAGAACAGTCCAGCAGCAAACCAGATATTTTTCCTTGAATTAACATTCAAATTCTCAAGAGTACACAATACCCAGGCTCTTTTTCCTTTGGATATGGCATATAATTTGAATATAAAGATGTCCAGCATGGATATCACCAGAGCTCTAACAACTGTGTCCCCTCAATTTGAGAATCGCACAACCAGGACATCACAAGCGACTCAGTCTGGCCATTTTAACTTGAGAAGATCTTTAGTGTTATGATGAGTGCACGTGTGATTCAGTGCACCAGTTTGCAGCCAAAAACCATGTCCATGTTTTCTGCAATATCACCAGCACTTTTGGAATTTGACTTGTGTCACTGCTTAAGTCTAGGATTTTTCTTGCAGACTGACACTGCTTCATGGCCCAAAGAGGTCGTCAATACCCTCTTTTTTTCCTTGAATTTCGTTACTGAATATATGCAAACAGTGATGCTCAACAGTTAGCTGGTATCCCACTTTGAACTAAATAGAACTTTAGTAGGACTAAGAAACATCAGTTCAGAGAAAAGAACATTACAAATTAAATGAATGCCATTGGAACTAGGAAAGAAGACATGTTTGCTAGACTTTAGATATGAGTGGGATTCAGAGGACTTCTGAAACTGGAAGAAAGAAAATTTTTCCCCCTTAGTCTCATAAATGAAATATATTTAAACAACTGTTTGGGTGGAGAAGAAAAAATATTAAACTCATTGTTCCTGTGGAGTTTTTCAGTGTCTGCACTCTTGAGATTAGTTGCAGTACTATCTTCTGTCATTGGTGGTGGCAGTCCCTTGAATCAAGGATGTTCTCTACCGTGGCTTATTGATAGAACTTGAGGTGACTTAAGAGTCCAGGGTCCTTGAGCCACAGACACATCTACAGAAGTTGCAGGTCTCTCTGCAGGGGAGAATTGACCACAGGCTAGGATTTTGCTTCTTTTCCTTCCTCCACTCTTCTCTGCTATGAGGGCAAGATGCTTTATCGCAAAATGGACTGCTGTTTGGTTGAGATTATGGCACCATTGGAATTGATTAGCAGCCAACTCCTCCCAGCTCTTGATGTCTGCATCTGTTTTCTTCAGATATACCTTCAGTGTGTCATTGTAGTGTTTGCTCTGGCTATTACTAAGCTGGGAGTAGAGCACTTGCTTTGGGAGTTGAGCAGGGTGGATAAAAGTCAATATTTTTTAAAACTGAGAAAATTGAATTTTTTAATTTAAATTGAATTTTTAAAATTTAATCTTTTTAAAAAATTGAAGATGGTTGTTTTGAAAAAATAAACCTATATAAAGTTAGTTTTAATTTAAGACATAATAAAGCTCAAAGATATCATGGCATAAGGATTATAACTTCTAATTGTATACTATTTGAGACAATATATTCATGTAACCGTTTTAGAAAAGTTTTATAAATAGATCACAACAGGCCAAGGACTATATTTGGGAACCCCATAAGATTGGGCTTCTGAGACTTCTCTATAGATTAGTAAAGATTAAAGAGAGCCACTCTCCACAATGGAACTCAGTGCTCAGTCTAGAAGATCCCATTAAGCTCCTCTGTGATGCTTAGTTTTAGTTCTCAAACTGGATTTGTGTTTCCAGAGTTAACTTCCTTGTTAACAGCAGTATATGGAAATTAGAGATAATAGACTTGATTATCTACCCATGAGCCCTCTTGTCTTTCTACAAGTTTGTGTACAGAGTCAAGCTCTTACCTCTCTCTAAAGTGCAGTTTCAAGAAGTTGAATTAATAAAGGATATCAATCAACAAGAAAGTTTGTTTTGTAGAAAAGGGTGATTTAAATTGAGGCTTCCTGACCAGTGATTTAAAATAGTGATTTAAATCAATTTGATTTAAATCAAATCCAGCTTGGAGTTGAAAGTTAGGCATCCGCGTGTAGTGTTGGTTCAGCAAAGTTGGTGCTTGAGGATCACTGACTCAATGCTGGTAACATTATTAACAAGTGCACATGTGCACTTGTGCTGGATCTCCTCATCACTGTTCATCCTCTCAAACAAGTGGCTATTCAGGTAAGGGAGGTGCTCAACTACCTCCAGGGTTTTTCCCTCAATAGTAATTTGGGGAGAGGTTTCACTGGTGGAGCACTTCAGTCTTCTCAGCGTTGAGATAGAGGCCCAAAGTTTGGCTGGCTTCTCTGAAAAGATCCAATACAGCAAGGGTAGGCAATGTTTTTTTGGTTGGAGTGCCGAAAAAACCACAGTGTCTATTTTGGAAGGTGCTGGAGTGTCAACATGCTGGAGCCCGGAGCAGCTGTTTGCAGGCTCCCAGCTGCAGCCGGCCCATGGAACCCAGTCTGCTTGCAGCAGGGCTTGTAGCCTCCCAGCTGCCTGGTGGGAGCAGCCTGGGTTCTGTGACTGGCAACAGCTGCTTAGAGCCCGGGCTGGTGGTGGTGTGCCGAGCAAAATGGCCATGCGTGCCATGCTTGGCATGCGTACCGGGGGTTGCTGACCCCTGCAATGCAGTCTGGAGGTTTTCCACAGTGTGTGCAAGGATGGCACAGCCTACAGTGTACTGAAGATCAAGGATGGTTTTGAGTACTTTGGTTCTTGAGCAGCAATATTCCAAATTGGAGAGCTCGCCATCCATTTGGTATTCAATGTCAGTTCTGGCAGGAAGGCAGTCTGTAATTAGAACCAAAGTGACTGTCAAAAAGTGGAGAACAGAGTTGGGGCAATGACACATCCTTGCTTGACCCCAGTTTGGATGACAAATGCATCTGTGTCTAATCTGTTACATAAAACGGCCATAATTATCTGGTCCTGGAGAAGCCACAGGACTTTGAAGTTCTTCTCAGGACATCCAAATCTGGCCAGTAGGATTCCACAAGGATTCATGATTGATGGAATCAGAGGTTTTAGTGAGATCAGTGAAGGCCATATACAGGTCCTGGTGTTGTTCTCACCACGTTTCTTGGACCTGTCAGGCAACAAAGATCTTGTCGGTCGCCTCATGGGGTGGTCTGAAATCACTCAAATTCCAGCAGGACTTCCTTAGCAAAAGGTTAGAAGACAGTTCAGGAGGATGCAAGCAAGGATTTTCCCCTGCTATGGAAAGGAGGGCAGTATCTCAGTAGTTCCCTCACACAGACTTATCTCCTTTCCTGAAGATAGTTTTCTGTGATAGAAGCCTGCACATGGCTTTATTTAATGTGAGGAAGCTGGTACACAAATAGCAACCAGCCTTGACAAGGTGGAGATCTGGGCTTAGTGGCAAGGGCAGATGGTAAGAACTTTAGATGACAGGAGACCATCTTGCTGCAGCTTTCTTCCACCCTTACAGCCATTGAGATTTTGACTGTGGTTTGTCTAGAACCTCCCTTCAGGTCTGTTTACCATGGATGACCCTGTAGGAGATTGTTATGCCTAATTCCAGAGCTGTGCCTGAGTATGTTGTATTGGTATATGTATATATGTATTTAAATAAGGTTTTCCAGGATATGTCTAGCTATTTTTTTACAAGAGCTTCAACAGCATGGTAGAATACAACAAATGCTGCTTTTTAAAGAAGTGGAAGTATTTATGTAACTATACTGAAATTAAGTACTAATTGCCTTTAATTTTATGTTTTTCACACTATAATTTTGTGTCTATATTTTTAATTCACCCCACATGTTTTAAGTTAAAATAAGTTATAAGTCAGGATGAGGAACACTGACTGACTTGTTTTCTCTTTTGGACTCTGTATGCTTAAGTGTGTTTTAACATTTCAAAAGCTACATGAAAGATCTTAAATAACTAAAGGTTCTTGGTATGTATGGAAACATAAGTTGTTTTTTTTCTTCTTACTACTTAAACCAGGTAACTTGAGGCCTGATCATATTAGGGCTAAGCCTTACAATGAGTCATAGAGAAGTAGGGCTGGAAGGGATCTCCAGAGGTCATCTAGTCCAACCCCTGAAGACCCATCAATAAATTAATAATTTAATAAGTAATACTTGACAATTCTAGAGTACTTTTCCTGCGAGTGTCCCAAAGGGCTTTGCAAGCATTAGCACCCTAGACAGTATTATTTGTATTACCTTCCGCAACATGGGTGTCCATAGACATAAAGCATGTTTGCAGAGCTAATGAACAAGAAGGTTGGTAGGTTCATCCTAACACCTCTCCCCAGAAGGTATTCCTGCTGTGCAGACAGGCTGGGCCAAAGGGGCAACCACAAGTTAGGGGAAGACTGAAGGCAGCCCCACTCAAGGTAGGGTAGGGATACATTAACCCCAATCTCAGAAGCACTTCTAGAGGCCCTGCTGGCTTGCCCGAGTAAGCATGAAAGCTTGAGGCCCACTAAGATACATGATGCCCTCCCATCTTCAAGATGCAGGGGGACCTGGCTTCTGCCATCTGGGTCTCCTTACCAGAGCTCTGCTTACTTTTATGTTCTGGTCAATGGAACAGGTTGCCGTATACTTAGTTATTGCCTTAGTCAGGGAGAGGATTGAAATTAATGAACGCTGAGTGCAATAGAAAAGTTAAATGTAAATATGTTTTTATGATTAGGGTCAGGATATATAATTGAAAAAGATCATTCACATTTGGTATACCTTCTAACTCCATGCTTTGGCATGGAGTTGATCTAGGAAGTGTATTATAATTTGTTCTTCAGTTGGCTTTATATAACATAGTTATTAGTTAAGATTCTGCTTCATGGGTATCTCTGTACGTTGTATACTTTATGTATTCTGCTTAAAGTAATTCAGGAAATAACTTTAAGGTTTTTATCCTTAGCCAATTTCTCATAGTTCCTAAACTGATTGATTGCTCATTTATTCTGAAGGACAAAAACAGTTGAGATCAAAAAGAGTTAGTAGATCATAATGCAAAATAATGATGTCTACTATACTTAAAGTATCTCATGTCCAATAGAACTTTAAGGTCATACCATGAGAAGAAGAATTTCTCCATTTTTGATCATCTCTCCATTAACGGATTTTCTTTTTCACATGGATTTACTTGCAAGTAAGAACAACAGGAACTACCTTATTCCCATAGCTTGCTTCCTATAACTTAAACTGGAGAAATGGCTTGAAATGAATCAGATAAGATTCCTTAAGAACAAGTGCAAAGACCTGCAATTGACATGGAATAATTGCATGTACAAATGTAGATTGGGAAGTGAATGGTTAGGCTGCAGTACTGCAGAGAAGGATTTGGGGTTACAGTAAGCTGAATATGAGCCAACACTATGTTCTTGTTGCAAAAAAACAAAAAAGACTAACAGTATCCTGGGTTGTATTAACTGGAGCATCACTTGCAAATCAAAGGAAGTGATTCTTCCTCTCTGCTTGGCACTGGTGAGACTGGAATAATGTGCCCAAGCCCACACTTCAAGAAGGTTATGGACAACTTGGAAAGAGTCTAGCACAGAGCAACAAAAAGTGATTAGGGACCTGGGAAGCAAGACTTATGAGGACAGGATGAAAGAGCTAGGGTTATTTAGTCTGGAGAAGTGAAGACTAAGGTGCACTAGATAAGTCTTCAAGTACCTGAAGGGCGACTGTAGAGTGTATGGAGATGAGCTTTCCTCTGTGGCTGTAGGTGACAAGACTAAGCAATGGCCTCAAGCTGCAGCAGATGAAATCTGGCTTGGAGATTAGGAGGAACTTTTTTATTATGAGGGTGGTTAAGCATTGTAACAGACTACCTAGAGAAATTGCAAAATCTCCATCCTTGGGAGTTTTCAAGAGCAGGTTAGACAGTCACTTAGCATGACTGTTCCTTAAAAAGGCAATATTAAGGGTACAATAGCATGTTAACCTGATGCAAACAATAGTAGCTTGGGTAACGAGTGGGTCTAAAGCAGTTTTTCACCAAAAACAAACAAAAAAAGGACTAAACTCAGTTGTATTACTAAGGATGAGAGAGAGTTAGTATGAGCATATAAGGATGAAATCAGGAAGGTTGGGGCACAAACTGAGATACAGCTAAGGAGCTTAAAAGCTTTCTGTAAGTTTAGAAATAAAAGGAATAGCTGAGTGTAGGTCCCTTATTTAACAGAGAGGAAGCTGATATTGGACAGCACAGAGAAGGCTGATAAGTTTAATGTACTTTTATGTCACTTTTCACAGAAAAGTTCAACAGTCAAGTGACAAGTATATTTAACAGTAAGGATAAGGATGGAGTTGGATAACTATCCTAGTGTAGAAAAAGAATAGGTGAGAAAATAACTTGGCGATTTTCAATCAGTGAGGTTTGAGATTCATCCTAGAGCAGGGGTTGGCAACCTATGGCTTGCTTCAGAGCTATTCTGTCTGGCCTGTGAAGCTTGAGGCCTCCCTGATGTTTTGTCAGTGGGAGGCTTCACCCATGTGTTAAGGCAGGGAGAAGCCACAATGGTCAGGTGGAAATGTCCAGCCTGCCTTGGACTAAATTTGGTAAATTTGGCCTGCTGCTTCTCTGACTCTGATCTTAGAGTATTAAGGGAATTGGCAGCTGTAATTGTAGAACGATTGGCTTTTAACTTTGAGAACTCAGGGAAAGTTCTAGAAGACTGGAAGTGCATAAATGTGGTGACCACCTTGACTTTTATCAAAGATTTTGGCACTGATGTTGATGACATTCTTTTTGGAGAGCCCCCATTCTGGTATGTTTATGTTGATAATGTACTCAGGTTTTCATATAATAAATATGTTTCTCCAAGTTTTCTTTCTAAATCCCCATGCTCATTTGAGGGAGTCCCACTTGTGCTTCTTTTAATGTAAAAGAGTAACCAATCTGTTTTTTGGCATGGACTCCTCTCCCTGTGACTTCAGATTACCAGGAAGTGCTTCCAACCTTCCAGTTGCATAGATTTCTAGGGTTGGAAGGGACCTATTAGATCACTGAGTCCGACCCTCCGCTCTGGGCATGAAAGAGTCCTGGGGTCAAGTGACCTCAGCCAGCTGCTTGTCTGACCTACTCTTAAACACCTTCAAGGAAGGGGAAAGCACGACATCCCTTGGGAGTCCATTCCATATTTTGGCAACACTCACTGTAAAGTATTTCTTCCTGATGTCCAATCTAAATCTCAAACAGTTGCGCCAGTGGTTTTGCTATGACACTGGCTAATTCCTGTAGTACCCTTGGGTTAAGATCATCAAGGCTTACTGGCTTAAATACATCCAACCCCTCCAAGTGCCCCATTAGCAGGTCAGTGCTAACCGTTGGTTGATTGGTATCTCCCTCAAGCCAGACTAAAGTCTCATTGGGAGTTGTGTTTGTATCCGTGTCCAGGAACACGGATGCAAAGAAATCATTTAAGAGCTGCTCTGACCATCCTATCTGTTATGAGTTGCCCTAGTCCATCCTGTAGTGGCCCTATGCTACCCTGCGCCGCCTTCTTGCTCCCTATGTGCTTAAAGAAGGACTTTTTGTTGCCCATAATCTTTGTTGCCGGCCTAAGTTCTGTTTCTGTTTTGGCCTTCCTCACTGTTTCCCTCCAATGGCATGCAACACTGATGGCATCCAAGGGATGCTGTGATGCCCCCTAGTGGCTGCTTTCTCCTGCTCATTTTCCCAGGATCTCACTTTACTCGCTTGCCTGTCACACCTTGATGTTAAAAGATAATATTAAAAGATAATGAGGGGAGGCTGCCCTCTGAGGCGGGTGAGCCTATGGTGTTTGCTATCTCTCTCTCTCTCTCTCTCTCTCTCCCTCCCTCCGTACTCGTTTCTAAGGCCATAGTTGCCTTAAAGACTATATTTATGGCCTCTTTCCGTCCCTTGAGTCATGCCTATGCTTTGCAGGTGTCATGTGGTTGCCACTTCTGGTGTGTCTAGATGTGTTCAAGTCAGCAGGTCCTGACGATCTCCACCCCAGAGTGCTGAGGGAATTAGCAGAGGTCATTGTGGGACCCCTGGCACAGGTTTACGAGCACTCATGGTGCTCTGGCGCGGTACCAGAGGACTGGAAAAGGGCCAATGTGGTCCCCATTTTCAAAAAAGGGAGGATGGAGGACCCAGGAAACTACAGGTCTGTTGGTCTTACCTCAGTCCTGGGGAAGCTCTTTGAGAAGATTATCCAGGAGCACATGTGCGAGGGACTGGCAGGGGAGATCATGCTTAGGGGCAAGAACATGGGTTCATTTGAGGCAGGTCCTGTCAGACCAACCTGGTGGCCTTCTCTGACCAGGTCACAAAATCCTTGGTCGTAGGTGTCGCAGTGGACGTAGTCTTTCTGGACTTTAGGAAGGCCTTTGACACAGTCTCTCGCCCCATTCTTATTAAGAAATTAGGCAACTGTGGCATCAGTGCCTACACAGTCAGATGGGTTGCAAATTGGCTGGAGAGCTGTTCCCAGAGAGTGGTGGTGGATGGGTCTTTTTTGACCTGGAGGGATGTGGGCAGTGGGGTCCTCCAGGGTTCGGTCCTTGGGCGTGCACAGTTCAATATCTTCATCAGCAACTTGGACAAGTGGGTGAAAAGCACCTTGTTCAAATTTGCAGATGGCACTAAGATGTGGGGAGAAGTGGGCACGCTGGAGGAGAGGGACAGGCTGCAACTAGATCTAGACAGGTTCCAGGGGTGGGTGAATGAGAACAGGATGCGATTCAGTACTGACAAGTGCAAGGTACTGCCCCTGGGGAGGAAGAACCAGCAGCATACTTACAGGCTGGGGAACTCCCTTCTAGTCAGCAGAGAGGCAGAAAAGGATCTTGGTGTCATTATTGATTCCAAAATGGACATGGGCTGCCAATGTGGGGATGCTGTCAGGAAGGCTAACTGTACCTTGTCATGCATCCATAGATGCATCACGAGCAGGTCCAAGGAGGTGATCCTCCCCTTCTATGCAACACTGGTCAGGCTGCAGTTGGAGTACTGTGTCCAGTTCTGGGTACCGCACTTCAGGAGGGATGTGGACAGCATCAAGAGGGTCCAGAGGAGGGCCACTCATATGATCAGGGTGCAGGAAGGCAGGCCCTATGAGCGGAGGCTACGGGACCTGAACCTGTTCAGCCCCCACAAGAGAAGGCTGAGAGGGGATCTGGTAGCTGTCTACAAACTGGTCAAGGGGGACCAGCAGGCTATGGGAGAGTCCCTGTTCCCCTGTGTAGTACTGGGAGTCATGTGATGTCACGGTGCAAGTGGGCTGAATTAAGGTTGTACAGAAAAACTTAATCTGGCATTTCTGAACTTTCAAAGTGCTTGGTTTATGCTTAATGCTGTTTTAATTTAAGGTGTTTGTGTGTGTACCTTTTTTTTAATAAGGAAAAAGCTTGTAGTTAGGTAGATGTTTTCTAGTTATTATTTTGACCACATCATTCTCCATTTGGTATCTCTTTTCTTCACCTTTTGTCTGTGGGTTTTCTGCTTGTTTCTTTTTTGGTTTTTTTTTTAAAGATTATAAGATCTTTGGGGAAAGGATTCTTCCTCCTAAATCTGTACAAATAGCATATCTTTGCATACTATTGATGTATGAGTAAAATATATCCTTCCAAACTATAATGTAAGGTACCTTGGAAAGAAAGCAGACTGTAAGACTGAGAAACTGTTAAAAGTACTGGAGATTCTTGGCCTTTATTAGGTTTTTGTTATAATGTTTTTATGTTTTGGATGGGGAACTGTTTACATAATTTTAGTTAGCGTTTGAAATTCTTAATTTTTTGGATTAAAATGCTTTTGGTTTTCAGAATAATGAGCCATCATGCTTAACCTAGTTCATTTTTAAACACTGTTTTTTCCTTTGTTTTTCTTTTTGATTCAAAAACTGGAACATAGGGCTGCACAAAACAAGTCAAAGCAAAACAGTGCTGTGTTTTGACGGAACAGTGTTTCATTTCGAGTTTAGTTTCATTTTGAAAGTACTGTTCCGTTTCATCAAAACAGTTTTGAAGTTTCAACTCTGTTTTGATCGTTTGCCCAGGCAATAATAAGCATGAAACTAGAGGAGGAGCAGCCTCCTCTGATCTTAGGCAGATCGGGGCTGGCACCCAGAGAAGTAGTCCGGCAGAGCCCAGCAGCCCTCCTGGGGGTGCGGGCAGGAGGCTGCCGCTGCCGCCTTCCTGGGAGCTAAGCCGGTGGAGGTAGCCAGGGCTCAGTTCCACAGGCTACAAGTGACTGGGAACTGAGCCAGGTGGAGGTTAAACACAGACCCTGGGCTGCACCCCATCCTCCTCCACTGGGCTGCAAGCTGCTTGAGAACAGCCTGGTCGGAACTGAGTTGGTGGAGGGAGGTAGGGCTCAGTTCCACAAGCTGCTGGTAACCCAGCCCTGCACCGGGCTGGGTTCCCAGTGGCTTGCAGCCTGGTGGAGCTCTGCCCAGTGGCAGGTGGCAGAGCACAGCCCTGGCTCTGCCTGCCTTCCAGCACCAGGCTGAGCTCGATGGGGCTAGTGGAGCCGATTAGAGCACAGCCCAGTGTTGGGAGGCGGGGAGAGCCGAGGCTGCGCTCGTTGCCGGGGTGAGCCATGTGGGGCTGCACGGAGTCACTGGAAGCACAGCCCTGGCTCTTCCCTGCTGCTGGCTGGGCTGCTGCTTTGAAACTCAAAACTTTTGAAATGTTTCTCTAGCCAATCTGGGATCTGTACCATTTGCAGCTCAGATCCGAGAACAGCTAGAATGGGCACAATGTGCAACATAATCTGGCTGGAGTGGCACTGCGCTGCACATAGTGGATGCTTTGTCAGAGTGCACTGCACATGGGGCCTGCTCTGGGATGCTCACTACACCAGGTGCCAGCTTCAGCTGGTTCAGGATCCACAATGCTTGCAGGTGCTGTGTGCAGCATGGGTCCTGGATCAGGTAGAGAGAGCTAGCACCATGTGCAATGCAGTCTTGGAGCTGCTATGCAAGTAATGCATGTGGCAGTCTAGCTGGGGCAGCCATCAGCTGCACCATACCACACAATGCCTATTTTGCCTGCTCCAGGATCCACACTACTCATGATACCAATCCCAGACCAGCTAAAGCAGCTGCCAAATCAGGTTGCAGCAAGTTAAGGGTGCTTGCCACAGAACTTGGTCCCATGCATTATATTGCAGACTACACAGGGCCCTAGATATGTACCTTTCTCTTTCAAACTTTGTAAATCAGCAGTGTCAAACTCACCCTGCCTCCTGAGCTGGATCCAAATGATGGGGCTCCTTGTGGACCAGGTAGCAATGGTAGGACCAGCAATGGAGGCAGTGGGGCAGATGGTGACAGGCCAAGTGTATGGAGTTAGTAGTGCTGTTGTGGCATAGCCCTTACTCTGTGCTGCCAGCGGTCATGCCCAATGGGGCTTTGTAGCTCTGGTTTCTGTGGCAGTCCTGATTCCCTGCTAGACCTGTCTCCACATTCTCTGGCCTGCCAGGGACTGCATGCACCCTGCCTGCGGGCTGCATGTTTCACGCCCCTGCTCTAAATGATTTTCATGTTATTGCTTTTACCAGTACAAGGTTATAAATTTTAATTTATGTGTACCTAATCTGAGCCCTAAAGTAAATTTTGTTTGTTTGTTTTTAATTTGTATGTCTATTTAGGGAGGGAATATCTTGTGACAAGAACAGAAGTTGGAACCTAGATTTGCGTTCTATTTTTTATTTTGCTTTGAATATAGTGCTTATGTTGTATGTAGTGTGTGGATGCCCTAGATGAGATCAGGTTCCCACTGTTCTAGCCAGTAAACAGAGTCCCAGCCCTAAAGCATCTACATTCTAAATAGGCAAGAAAGTTGATTGATTGATGGATGGATACAAAAGCCACAGAGGTCTTTTAGCAGAGCTGGAAATGAAAGCTAGGCCTCTTGGATCCCAGTTTGGTACCCATCTTAGATCAGGGATGTCAAACATAGGCCCATGGGCTGGATATAGCCTGCCTGGTATGAGCAGGCTACTGGAAGTTAGAGGGTGTGGCTGGGAGGAACAGGCCTCTGCTGTAGAATATGAGACCTTTGGGCCCTAGTGGACACAGTGATCCATGGCAGGAAAGTGAAGGAGGCCTGACAAAGCCCTACCCACCCTTCAGCCTCATCACCTGTTACCACTGCCATGGTCCTACCTCCCTAGCTGAGGGCCCCTGCTGAAGCTGATGCTGTGGCACAGGGTATGCAGTGGTGTGCTCTGCAGGCCAAACCACTGCGACTGTTGTGTTCCTTTGGCTGGAGTCAAAGTAGCTACTGCTGCCACCACCACTTCCTTGTGCCCTGGACTGGATTTGGCACTCAAGGAGCGCCATGGTCTTTGCTTCAGGCACAGGGTGAGTTTGACACCCCTACTTTAGACTGTGCTGCCTTTTTGCCTGGTTTTATTTTTACCTTGAGCAAGTCACCTACATCTTGATTTTCAGAATAGTTGAGTATCTGTAGTTCCCTGTGACTTCAGCTGAAATTGTTGGTACACAGTCTCTTTGAAAAATCAAACCCTTAAGCATTCAAGTTATCAACCACTACATATTAAGTAACTGAAGTAAAATCAAAGTAATACTTTCCTACCAACTTTTTAATATTTGCGAAGTCCTTTGAGGTTGTTCGAAGGAAGTACAATAAAAGTTTAAATTTACTCTAAGTTTGTTATACAATGGTAAAACGTATTTTGGTATATCATTAACAGGAGGGAACTCTGTTTTGTTGATCAGTTAATTCATACAGGCGTGAATAATACGTGAATTTGGATGCTTTTGGTAAGCTAAATGGGTATGTGCAAAATATCTGTTGTTTTTTAATAGGCGAAAGCTGCAGTCTCTGACATGGCTACAGCCTCACCAAGATCTGATACGAGTAACAATCATAATGGAAGATTACAGATGCAAGTAACTGGTAAGTAGGAATCTGTACATTATATGAAAATATATTAAGCACTGCTCAGGAGAGCATCCTTTTTCAGGGTAAATGGTCTTTTGTGACTTAAAATCTGTGGAATCTTGATTTGATATAGGCTGAGTTGAAAGGCAGAATAAGGAAACACCAACTTAGATCAGCCTTCAGGAAACGAATCTTGTCTTGAAAGCAAACATGGAAAACTTTAGAACAGTTTTAGCACAAAAGCTATTCTAAACTTGTATACTCAGAGCCAATTGATAGTAGTTGTTCAATGTTTTGACTTTGAAACCTGTCTACTTGCTACTACTTTATAAATAGTAAACATTAGGAAATGTTGATGCATTTAAACATTTATGTGGTAAGTATTACAAATTAATTTCAAGTGACATTTGAAAATAGAATTGGGGCTAGCAAGCATAAAACAGAATATCTAAATTTTTTTTAAAAGTATTTAATGTAAATCAGGAGGAGATTTTTAGACTATTTTGTGGTAGAATTTGATTACATTCTTTGACATATATGCTGGTCTTTGAAGTTTTTTAGGCATAGTCAGCAAAAGTGGGATGAGACAGTCCTGCAATTTTGTGGTATGTTGGGAGAATGCTTTTTATGCAGCTTATGCCTCATATATATCTATATCTATAGATATATATATATAGATGGAAACTGTTTAAATTGTCTTTTTAAAATTCATTTGAAGAATAATTTTTATATTTTTCTTTTTTATCTTTGTAGCCATTTAAAGAAACAACGTGCCATATTGTTAAATAACTCTTGACTAGTTCAGTGATGGAAGTTTGCTTCACAAGGCAGTGATATATGTAAAATTTAGGAGTGTATATTTGTGCTTATTTCTTTTTGTAACAAGTCTACTATGGTTTCTGCTGTAGCACATTGTCTTATTTAATACTTTATTTTGTTTGTTTCCTGGACTTTTAATTTTTGACATTTCTTCCTAAGTGAAATTTCAGTCAGAGAGTAGCATAGACATGACTTTAGTTCCCTCTGGCAACCGTAAACACTGTGGTTTGTGTATATCACAGCAAATCAAGGAGTCATCCTTTGTTGTCTTCAGGATCCCCTCAGTGATTTTCCCTACAGCAGGGGTAGGCAACCCCTAGAATGTGTGGCATGCAAAGGCATTTTGTTTGGTATGCTTGCCTTGGGGAAGGGGCCAGGGCTGCACTGTCACAAGCATAGGGCCCATTCCACCTCCCCCCACTATCCGTCCCTGGCATGCCGTCATCATACAAGTCAAGGTTGCAGGTGTTTCTGGCACTCTCCCAAAAAATGTTGCCAATCCTTGCTGTACAGGATTTTTGTTATTACCATATTTACACAAATATAAGATCAGGATTTTTTTTCCTCAAATCAGCATGAGGAAAAAAGCCTGTTGTCTTGCATCCATGTGTTAGCAAACGTTCCCCCTCCCCACAACGAACGTACCCCCTCCCAACAAATACATTGACATTGGCTGTCAATTAAACTTCTGTTAGAAGCAGCATGTGCTCAGTCATGGAAGCTAGTTATGAAGTTGATTGAATGCAGCCCATGCTG
Source organism: Crocodylus siamensis (assembly GCF_052110815.1). Taxonomy (NCBI): domain Eukaryota; kingdom Metazoa; phylum Chordata; order Crocodylia; family Crocodylidae; genus Crocodylus; species Crocodylus siamensis. Next base: position 211,928,637 of record NC_143397.1, read on the forward strand.
AGTGCACCAATAAAACATGGTCCATGTTGGGCTAATACACTGAAGGTAACCTACCACAAGGATAGGTTAGTACAGCCCATCTGAATAAGATATAGTGCCCATTGTACTCATGCCCTTCAACACCAACTTTTTCAAGTCATGGTGTGCCACCACATCAAATACATTTCAACTTCCTCTTCACTCCCACAGTTGAGCAACACATTTCTTTCCCATTTCTAATGGTTCCTGTTTCTTTGAGCCTTAAATGGCTGGCAAACATTACCAAACTTGTATGTAGCTGAGAGGCTCTGTTGCCCCTCTTTCAGCTCCACCCTCTATGGGGTAGAAGGGGACCAGGCAGCCCTGAGCCTCATCTACATTTTGGAGGGTCTCAGAACTTGTGACAAGAACACCCAGTTCTAGTTGCAAGTGGGGGCAATGGATCCTTTCTGAGCTGTTAGGTTGTGGGTTCACCATGGCTTGAAACGCTGTTGACTTTGCTGGAGCCCAGCCCAGTAAACTGTATGTTAAGCCATGATGAGCCTTTTGGCTCTGGACTAATGTCCTACACAGTTTGTACTATGTATAAGTTGGAGCAAAAGTAGTACTTAAAGGCCTGTTTATGGAGTACCTGTGCTAAGATTTGCTGCAGTTGAGGTTGGAGCCAGAGTCAGACCCACAACAGTCTCCTGTTCTCCCCTGCAGTTTAAGGCCTTTTCTCTGTTCCTTTACCCTTCTTACTACCACTTGCAGCTCACTTCCACATTGTGCTTGGGGGGAAAAAGAGAGCCTGAGCAGGGACTGACAGTAAAGGGGGGCAGGAAGTCTGCAGGCCAAAGAAGTTGTTGGGGCCGAGGGCAAGGAGGCTACTTGAGCCCCCTCAGCCACTGTTTTCCCTGCTGTAGCAGTGGAAATGCAACGAATTTAAGACAGCATTCCAATAATTAGTTTCTACACCTGGAAAATAAATTTATAAATGTTCCATATATAGAATGTAGTTGGGAGGTCATCTTATACTTAGGGGCATCTTGTAGTTGAGTAAATATGGTATTATGTCTGTACCAGTACCAGCATCATTGGATTTGTTTACTCATGAACTAGTGACCTCAGAACTGTTGCTGATGGTGCCAGCTATCTCAGCATTTAGGTCTGTGATACCACAGAATTTAGCTGCATCTCCTCTTCCCAAGTCCCTGCTATAATCTTCAGCAATCAAGACTTCTGTACAGTAGTATCTCTATAAGATCTTTGCAAATCAGGCTTTGGTACTCCGGCTAAATAGGTTCATTTAATAGGAGAAGATTGTTACTTTTATCATCTGTTTTTGACCAGAGAAGGAAGGGTTTGTGAACCTGTTCCCCAAAACCTTGCTCACATGACCCTATACATTTGGTAAAGATTCCAGAGTTCAAGGCTGTGCTAACAGAGATGGTGGGGAGGGGAGAAAGGATATAGAAGAATATCATTCCTGTCTGGTAACCACTAGGACCCTCTTATTTTTGCTTATATCCTGATTATTATTGGCATTGTGGGGATCTGCAACATGTCAAAAAACCTCTTTTACATCCAGTGCTAGATTTTTCTCCCCTGTAATATCTTGTATTCAACGATAATAGCCACCCCAGAGGTTGACAGTAAAGTTTTTAGTGAAGAACATCAGTTTACTAGAGGTGCATCGATACGCTGATCCAGTACTGGATCGGTACTGATATAATGCAAATTGGCTGTATCAGAAATCGGCCTGATGTGGCCAATTAAATGCCATTCGTGTGCACAGCCGTAGCGCAGCACTCAGGCAGCAAGAAGCACAGCCTGGCAGTGTGGAGAGCTGCCTCCAGCTGATAAGTCTATTGTGGTAGAAGGGGAGGAGAAGGGGCATGCGGGGGGGGGGGCAGATCAACTCCCCTGCAGTGACAGAGGGGGCTGGGTTTGGGGAGGGGGCTGCAGCTGCGGGCTGGGACCAGGTCTGTGCCGGGCTCTTCTCTCCAGGGGCTAGGTTCGGGGCCGGGGCTACAGAGGGGCTGCAGCCACCCCAGATTTCACTGTAGCTCTCTCTGTGTCTCTGTGTGCCCAGTGCAGCCTCAGCTTTTCCTGGCATGTGGGGGGAAGCAGGGGTTGAGCCAGGATTGTGCCAGGAACGTGGTGGCACTGGGAGGGAGCTGTGGCAAAATTTGGGTTGGCTGCAGCCCCTTCCATAGCCCCTGCCCTGGCAGTAAGAGCCCAGCTCAGCCATGGCTCCAGCCCACAGCTGCAGCTCACCTGCCCCCTGCAGATCTGGGAGCATATGTCCCGTGTCCTTCTCCGCCGCCCCCCCGCCAGGGTGCAAGCAGCAGTGATGGGAGCCACCCCTCTCCTCCCCTCATGAGTCATGGCTCCATCCCGTGCCTGCCTCAGCTCCTGTCCCCTCTCTTACCACGGGGGAAGAGGGACATCTGCCCTCCCCACAGACCCCTTCCCTCCCCACTCCCTTTCTACCACGAGGGACTTATTAGCTGGAGGCAACTTTCCACACTGTATCAGAAGTTGTATTGGTATCAGCTGATATGCCTCCTTAAAAGCTGAATATTGGTATGAGCCTCAAATATCTTTATTGGTGCACTCCTACAATTTACTTATTTCATTCCTTTTGCTATTTCACTTTTGCTTTTACCTGATTGCATAGTAGCTCTGTCTGGTCCATCATTCTTAAATTACAGAACTTCCTTTAATAAATGGGGGAGAGATTAAAAATTATAGTCAAGGGAGGGCAGAACATATTGTCACCTTGCCTTAAGAACCGGCGGGGGGGGGCCAGGAGACAGGGGGGACAGACTGGTTCTCCTCCCAAATGGAGAGCAAGCAAGCAGGACTGATATTGCCTTAAGAATATTCTTTAATCTTTCTCTAAAGAAGAATCTTTAATTTTTTTTCCAGACGAGAGTCATTTAGTTTCTTAATAAATCAGTTTATTGAGCGTTACAAAGTATTAACTACTAGTACACACGCATGCTCGCAAGCACACACCCTTGTTTATTTGTTTAGCATTTGTTACAAACCCAGGGTGGCCTTGTGCTAACAAACAACGTGTGTGTGTATGCACACACATATATACACATATGCATACACACTTTGTTAGCACCACAAGGCCACCCTGGGTTTGTAAGAAATGGAAAACAAAGTGTTTTTGTGTGTAATATATATATATGCATGCCAGTTTTATGACTACAATTCTGTCAGCTGGCAAGGTGTCACAGAACAGACTGATTCCTTGAAGGGAGAGCAGATGTTTTCAATCTTCAGACACAATCAGGATTGCGGAAGAAGATGAGGATACTTCTCTCTTTCAAGGTGGTGATATTTACAGTTCTTTAGTCACATAGCTACCAATTAGATAAGTTTGTTTTTCATAAACAATTTTTTTTTTTTTTTACTTTATACTTCCCTCAGTACCAGGAGCCTCCTGCTTTCAGATATTGGTGAAATGTGCATTAATAAGCCATTTTATCAGACTTTTGCAGAAAAACAAGTTACAAATGGTATAACTTGTGTGCAGGTGCTAACTTTGTAAATGCATTCATGTCAAGGCTAGGTCTTGTGGGCCTAACAGATCATTTTGGTCCTGTCAAATATCGAGAGGCACAGTATCTGTCAAGAATAAGCATCATGTACTTATTGCCAGAAAGACTGACTGTCCAGGTTAGTCTAAAACTGGTTAAGAACTTATAAAACTTCTATGACAGACATCAATATCTGTTCCACTGACTTAAAAAAAGCAGGCAGCAGGGAATTGGCATCATTTTGTATATTTGAATATTGTACTTACTCTCTACATAGCATCTTGTGATTACTGCTGCTCAAGACAAGTCAAAAAATCTTTGGAGCAGCACTTAAGAAAAAAGAGCCTAAATGTTTGAATATTTTTGGAAGGAAAAACTATTAATGTAATGGTTTCTATTAAGGTATTCCTCTAGTGCAGGCACTCTTCTAAATACGACTACCGCATGTGGTACACAATATAAGACTTTGCTAATAGGTAACAATGGGAATACAGAAGGGAATTGGATTTCTCATCAGTGATGATAAATTAGTGTGCAGACCCCATCATGAGTTATAGCTGTTGCCTCAGTACAGCAGGATTGATGTTAATGGCTGTTATTTTGGTTGGTAGCCCTCAGGGAGCCCCAGGAACTAGAGATCTTAACTGAGCATTTAGGTCTATGAAACCACAGAATTTAGTTGCATCTCTTTTTCCCAAGTTATTGCTGCTGCTCGGTAATTAGTACATCCATAATTTCTTTTGAAGGTTCTGATCTATAACACAAGTCTCATAATGTCTTAAGCTCATTAGAAGACCCTTGAACTACATTTAGATCCTTTTGGGGATTTATCCCACAGCTCAATGGCAGAACTACTAAGGAAAGAACTAAAATTCAATAGATGCCTTCAGCAGCAGCAGTGAGACAGATACTGATCCAGATTGTTTTGATGGCTGAGAGGAGCCTTAAAACCACAGTGTAATTTATATCTTTTTCCTACAACCTTTAGGGACTATTTTTGAGGGAAGGGGGGGGGAGATATACTCTGCTACAGGTAGCTTTCAGGCAGAGCAGAGCTAGGTAGGCATGTTTGGTCAAGTCCCCTGATCCAACCACTCTTACTTTTGCTGCTGGCTTTAGCTAAGGACCCATGTTCAGGGTCCTCACTTCTGCTGCAGCCAAGTTAGTCTGTAGCACCACAAGGCCTCCCTGGATTTGTAAGAATGCAAAACAAACAAAGTTCAATAAATAAACTGCTATTTAGCATTTTGCTGGCTTCGGCTTGCTAGGCTCTTCCCAGGCTTCCCCCCTCCTATCTTTCAGAGGCTTTGGAGAGAGCTCCCTGCAAACAAAACAAACAAGAGAAGTCCCAGTGGCTGCTTGACTTCGGCTACTTCCAGGCTCACGGGAGTCGTGTTCTCTGTCTCTTCCAGTGCAGCCACCCCTAGAAGCTGCTTTTAGCTGCTTTTCCTTTTCCCGTTGCTGGTTCATGTGGGCCAGCTCTTCATCCCATTCATAGAGGCATGAGCTTTCCTAGGCAGCAATGTACTTCATCAGGTGCTAGGAATAGACAGTCCATTTGTTGCATCTAGTGAAGTAGGTTGTTGACTGCAAAAGTGAATGCCTCTCTAATGTGGTAAGGTGCCACCCTGCCCTACATTCTGTAGTAAAGATGTGGACATGTAACACATTTACTTTGGGTTATTCCAGAAGAAAAGTAGAAAGGTCACACAACATACAGTATTTACCATGAAGGAAATGTTTTCTACTGTAAAATTACTTTTGATGACATCTGAGATAAATTGACCCTACACTATACATTGTATGTCCACCACAGTTGTTTTCACCCCAAGGAGCCCTCTGCTCTCTCCAGTCTGGCAGCTCTGCCACCTAGTGGCCAGAAATAGTCATACTGCCTGCTTTGAAAGCCAGTCTGAGGCAAATTGCTCTGTAATAAATCACGTTGTATGTCTGTACCCTAAAGGAGTTAAACTGGTAGCTTCCCTTGAAATGTAATGGGGGCTGGGTACCCAATTTCTTTCAAACTCTTCAGAATAATCTCACACTAAATACTCAGATAGTAATTGAGACATGCTTCTAAGGGGTCTGTAATCTAGCAGCATTACTGCATCTCTCTCTGTTTCCAGCTATCCGCTTCTTACTTTGTCTAAGAGAAAATAAGATACTGAGAGATTATAGGGAAGTGTTGTACAGTTCAGTAGCTGAAAATGTTCAGCCCTGCCTTTAGATTGAAAGAAGGCAAAAGAGAAATCTGCTGTGGTATGGAAGGAGGAGGAACAAAATACATTTGAGAGAAACCAAATTGTGGGACAGATCCTGAGGGGGGTGCAGTGGTGCAACTGCATGTTCCATTAGCAGGAACCTCTGGAGACTTTTTTTAAAATCCCAAGAGCAGGTGGGAACCCCCACTTTCTCCCTGTCTGTTCAGAGGCAGGTCCCCTCCATTCCCCTTTCTCACCTCCCTCACCTGCCACTGCCACTTTCCCTAATGACCAAGAGGCAGGGAAGCTTCAGAGCCACTTCTGCCTGCTCTAGCCAAACTGTGGGAGTTGGGCTGAGCTGGGGCAGTGGTGAGGGCTGAGGGTTTCCCTTCCTGTGCCTGTTCCTAGGAGGACCAGGCAGGTCAGGGGAACTACCCATAGCCACTGCTAGTGTCACAGTCCCAGTTGCGTCCAGTCCCTGTGCAGCCCTGCTGAAGCAAGGAGGAGTGGCTCTGAAGCTTCCTCCTCTGCTCCTACTCCTTACACAGTAGGGAAAACAGTGATGGAGAGGAAAGGGGACTGAGCAGGGAAGAGGGAAGGTTTAGGGATTCTTAGCTGCTTTAATGACTTTAAAGTGTCCCTGGTGGCTCCCAGGAATGGTTTGCCCTCATGGTGGGGGAGGCGAAGGGAAGGAGGCTGGGAGTGGAGATGCAGCCATCCCTGCAGCATAGGTTGCTACTCCCACAACTCCCCTTGCAAAATCCTATATCCTCCCCTGTAAGTACATAAAACTTCCAGCAGCTGAGAGCCAAGTGAATCTCAGGCTCTCAACTTCAAAAAAAAAAAAAAAAAAATTGTGCCTAGCTTATAACTTAAAATATCATCTGCTCTATCTGGTATTGCAGTAATATGAGAAGAACTATTTCTTCTAGTTTGGCTTGACAAAGAAATGAGAGAGTAGCTTTATGGGAAGAGGGCTTCCACTAATGACCTGGAGTTGGAAACTTACTTCCTCAGCCTGGTTGCTTCTGAATTGTTGAAGAGAACCTAATTTGATGGTCTCTGCTCAGCAAGCTGAATACTTTTACCTATGTACTAACCTGTTAGAGTAGGAGGTAATGTAGAGTAGGAGCTGATTTGACAGGCCTGAGGTTTGCTGGTTGCAGTGGAGTTTTGAGGCTCCAGGTGAGCTGAGCTTGGCTGCCTGGAATACCAGCTTTTGGGTTGAATAACACTTTATCAGGCTGAGGAAACACCTGCAGTGTACCCAGGGAGTCGTATGTCCAGCAGATTGTAGTGTCAAACCCAATGTCTATATTGAGTCCATGAGTTTCTGTACCTAGTAGGCTGATGAAGTGAAATTCATAGGCCCGGCTATGAAAAGTGGTTTGTAAATTCAAACAAGCACCAAATCGTGCTAACCTAACCTCATCACCAGAACTGATGCCAACTTCCTATAGCTCAAAACAAAACCTGTCAACAATCTCCAGTACCCCCACAAACTGCACACCAGAATCTATCAAAGACAACAATACCCAACTACCTGTGGGGTCACATTTCTCACAAAAAAACCACTTTTGTCTCCAGTCTCTCAGGCCTGACCCTGAAAGGGAATATACAAACTACTTCAAATGGTCACAAACTCCTCCAAGACCATTTCAGGCTGGCCATAAGGAAGAACTTCTTTACTGTCCAAGCCTCCAAGGCCTGGAACAGACTTCCACCAGAGGTAGTGCAGGCTACTCTGGACTCCTTTAAGAGACATTCGGACATGTATCTTGCTGGGATCCTTTGACCCCAGCTGACTTCCTGCCCCTGGGGCAGGGGGCTGGACTTGATGATCTCCCAAGGTCCCTTCCAGCCCTAATGTCTATAAAGTCTTTTCACAGCTGGACCTATGAACTTCACTTCATCAGCCTCCTCGGTACAGAAACTCATGGACTCTATACTGACATTGGGTTTATGACACACTACAACCTGCCAGACATCTGACTCCCCAGGTACCTCTCCACTTTTACCTGCACTGTTACATTCCCCTTCTCCCCCACTCTTCCTCCACCCCAGCCTGTCCCTCACACCCTGATGCCTCCATTTCCATTTTCACTGACTGGCTTTCTTGCCTACACTGCATGCCAGCCTCTGGCTTCTTTACTATTCCTTCCATCCAAGAAGAACATGAACACACCCCTCTGCATGTGGTTCCACAGCCTGACAAAGGATTTTTCAACCGGAAAGCTTGCTAAGATATTTCTGTAACTAACTATTCTGTTCAGTCTGCTAAAACATATGAGATTAGATTGACCCAAAGGAAAGGACCTTGTCCAGTGCCATGTCCTTAGACCAACACCCCTAGCACATGATCAGAAGGACGCAGGGCCCTGGACACATCTAAGCCCCGGGGCTGGGGCTGGCAGGAAACTTCTCTGGCAGCTGCTGGAGAAGAAGCTCCTGCAGGAAAGGAAAGAAAGGCTCTGTGACAGTTTGGCTGCCTGAGCTGCTGCTGGTGCTACTGTGCTGCTCGCTGTGTTATTTATTACCTGTTGTCATTTAAAGTGGTGAACCTGGATGAGTCTGTAGGGGAGGAGGAGACCTCATTGGGACACACTACTGTGTTGTGTAAAGGCCCCAGCACCAGTGAGGGTGCGCTTTAACACACACTCAGTATCACCCATGAAACGAGTTTTGTGTATCAGCAGCTTGAAGTTCAGTTTTCCAGAAATCCCTGCACCTATCTCTTTGCAACTTGGCAGGCTTCATGGCCTCAGAAGGGGCTACCATCCCTGTAGGTTTCACCCAAATCGGGCAGGAAATGACAAGATATAGGCAGTTTCGTGCTTCCCCATTACAGGTTTCCCTTGTTTTACATGGGTTTGAGTTATGTGAATTCGCTCTTATGTGATGACCCTTTTGTACCCAAAGTTTGTTATATGCAAGGTAAATTCACATATATACAATTGGCATAGGTTAATCTTATGCGATTGGCATAGGTGTGCTTTGCCCTTCCCCAAGCAGATAAGTCTGAGTTTGTGAGGGGAGGGGAAAGGGCCGTAGCCCCCTGCAGCTTGTCCTCCCAGTGCTGCTACTGAGTGCTGGGAAGAGCCTGGAGCCACTGCTGGCCCAAGCCTGCAGCGGCCACCTGCCTTATCCTGCTCTCATTTGGCTGCAGGTAGGTGGCTGCCCGCCCGCCCCCGCTGCAGCCCTGGGAGTGGCAGACACTGCCTTTATGCAGCCATTGGGCTGTGCCGTGCCCCAAACCCCCTGGGGCTCCGCTTACCCTAGGGCACCGTGCCCTGAGCCCCCTGGCATGGCGGAGCCCAGCAGCTGGGGCCCGGCCCTGAAGTGGAGAGGAGTGGCATGAGTGGGGCTGTCGCCCACCCTGAGCGCCACAAAGAGCCTGGTGCTACCCCTGCTGCAGCTCCGGGAACAGCAGACACCGCCTGCTTACAGCTACTGGGGTGCGCTGCGCCCCTCTTCCCTAGCCCCAGCCCCACTCCCTCCCTCCCTCACTGCCCTGGGAACGCATCCCTATCTGTTTAATTGTAAACTGGGTTTTCTTTATGCGAATTTGATTTATGCGCCGTTCCCTGTATCTACTGCATAAATGGAGGGGAACCTGTATAACCTAAGGGTGAAACAGCGAAACAATTTAAACAAAATGGAACAGCAGTTTCGAAATTAAATGAAACTAGAAATGAAACGCTGTCCCACTGAAACAGAACAGTGCTGTTTTGCACAGACCTATTGCTCAGCATACAGATATTTGGCTGTATAATAGTGCAGACTTCTTAACTTGTACAAAAATGGCTTTTAAAAACATGCATTTCCCCTGGTTGTGCCTAATTTAAAGCATGGATGAAGCATACATTTTAAAAACAAAAATCCCAAGGGAATGCAGTAGCTAATTCATATATTAATAATTTTCAGGAGATTAGAAGAACACCACAGGAAACAATATTTTTTTCTTTCAAGTGCTATTTGCACTGGTTGGTTAGTCACATTATAGATACCTGTCCTAAGAATAAGTTTATGGTTATGTCACATTTATTTGAGCTACATCCTGGAATACTTTGAAAATGAAAGTTTGTCATAGGAAAATGAGTTTATTTTTTTCAATAGGATTAGTGGTCTGAGAAAGGGGTGAGATGTAATGATGATTTCATATCCTTTCTTATACCTCTGAAAGTTCCTTGTGGACATATTTTTAGAAGATTCATTCACTACAGATCAAAAAGGTGATGAACCAGGTCATCTATTTACACACTTCTGGCTGAGTCAGTTTTTTAAGGTAGTACCTCTGTTATTTTCCAGCAAGAAATAACACTGCAATAATGATAAACACTACTTGCTTTGGTTTTTTAGTGTCTAGTGCCAAACTGAAAAGGAAAAAGAACTGGTTTGGAACAGCTATTTACACAGAATTAGCTGCAGATGGAGAAATCAGGAAAACAGCAAAATCAAGTAGTTCTTCAAATCCAAAATGGGATGAACAGTTGACTGTGTAAGTATTTAATAGAGGTAGAAACATATTTTTAATCGAACAGTTGATGAAAATATTTAAAAAACTCTGCCGTTCAGTTGCATATGTATAGTTTCCCTTAACTGTTCAGAGCTTCATGCATCTGATGGCAACTTCTGCCTTCAAATGAGTAAACTTGTCCAATGCATATGTGAACCATCTTAGTAAGCTTATTCTTAAGTAGTGGAGGAGAGTTCTGTATACATTGGTGGTGTATATAATTTGTACATCTCTTTTCATTGTGGACCCTACAAGTTCAGTCCCTGCTGATGTCTTCCTTTGTTTCTCATTGAGGAGGCCTGATCAGAGATGCTATTCATAGAAAGCCATATGCTGGATATGGGGTAGCAGGTGCTTCAGTTGTACTCTTCATCGAGCAAACAGATTTGTTATACTGACCTTATACTGATCAGTAGTATGGGGCCTTAGGATCACAAGGCTAAATTACTGTAATTTTCTCTTAGCTGGGTTTTTAATAGGACTTCTCTGTCACTTAGACTACTTCAGAATGCAGTGGCATGATTGCTCATTATTTTGATCAACTGTGATCTACATCAGTGGTTCTCAACCTGTTTACACTCAAGTCACCCTTCAAAAAATATCAGCTCTTTGCTTTCTCTCATTTCCTGACTCCAAAGAATAATGGAATAATTCTTTTGTTGCAAAGAACTCAAAAAAACCCACACCAGCTCAGAATGTTTTTGACACTGACACTGGTGACGGGGCTCAGCCACAGAGGAGACCTTGCTTGCTACACATGCAAATTGAAGCTCAATAGTAGTCGGCTATAACACTAGTACACACTTGTGAAGACAAACTTTACAGATGGTTGGAGCTTTTTATGGCATAAATATTCTATTCTGCTTGTATAGCTGGTTTCAAGATAATTGCACTATTAACTGGTTAATTGGGTGATGTAGGGGGCTAATATTACATGGCAGCTGGGGCACCCTTAGAAGGTTTTTATTTGGCACCCCATGGGACTATGACACTGGTTGATAATCATCCATCTATATTTTCTCCCTCAAATAAACTTAAGTGACTTTTTCTGCACTCTTGGAGAAAAAACCCAAGCAGAAAAGGCAAGAAAAAAGTGCCTAAAATGCCCCCCACCCCACCTCCGCAACTCAAACAAAATGCCTTTTTTCAAAATTGTTGGTATTATCACTGCATTTAGTTCTCTAGCTTTACCCTACTTCTATCTTACCATATATATATTAGCTTTTTTGTTTCTAGGGTTTTGTTCAAAGTTTTTAAGGATAGTATTTTTTGTATATTTCCTTACAGTTTGTATATTGTACCTGTATGCTATCTGTAAATAAAGTTTCATCTTCATTTTAATGTTAGTCATTATGTGCTGGTTTAGGACCCTGCTACTTGCAAGGAATCTAACCAGTTGGTTTCTATATGTTTGCTAGTATGATTCAGCGTTTTTTTTCTAACAATGAAAGCTAAAAATCAACTGTAGTATTTTTTTTTTCCTATTGGAAAGTATCATAAGTTTGCATTTATAATTTTAAGTGGTGAGAAAAATAGGAACTTTTTTAAAAAGCAGAACACTAATAGATATTGTATAATTGAGATCTGAGCTTTGGTGTCAGTAGTTTTGATGTTTCTAATTATTCTCACTGTTAATACACCTTTAACCCTGAACTATTCCCACCATGAAGTATGCTGAATTTTCTAAGGTTTATAGCCCTTGAAGCCTTTAAAAATAATTTCATATGTGGAAAAGTTAATTCAGATAGATTATAACTGTATGTAATAATGAGAAATTAGTACTTAAATCTGTTTTTTAAAATTTATATACAGGAATGTGACTCCACAGACTACGCTGGAATTTAAGGTGTGGAGCCATCATACTTTAAAAGCAGATGCTTTATTAGGAAAAGCCACTGTGGACTTGAGACAAGCCTTGGAAATACACAATAGAAAATGTAAGTTTTCATGAAGGATAACTTGATTCAAGTAAAATTATAATTCATATTTTCAAAAACCTGGACTATCAACATTATTGAACTGGTCAAAAAGTTGTCATTAATTAAAACAGATTTCCAGTTAGTTCATTTTAGTCATTCCTTCGGGATATTTTTCCTTCTTACAGAGAATAATTTAAATTTATGATGTGATATAATCATTAAACAAATATTAGTACTGTATAGGGAGCAGCTACTAAATAAAACATGAAATGGTGAGCTATTTAATAAGGCAAGGTATTCCTTAAGTTTCTTTGTTCTGTTACAAAATGTCCGTCCTTCTGGATGATCTGTAGTAGACTTCAAAAATAGCCAAAAGCTTTTTTTAAAGGGCTCCTTTCTCATTTTCCATATACAAGGTTTCTTTGTCTTTCATGGAGTCATAACCTAATAGACTAGATTTTCATTTTTGTTAGAGTTTTACTGACCTAAATAGAATTAGAACTAAATGATAAATAAGATGATTAACTTTTCCTTTGAGTACATCATTTTTCCCCATAAGGCAGCTTTCCAGGTGCCTGTTGTCTTTGCTAGAAGAATTAATAAGCTTTCAAACCTTCACATCTCTATTTTATTTTCATTAGTTTATCAGGGCACCAATATAATGAGTCCACACTTCAGATTTCATCATGTGTTGGGCTTAAAATTCTAGCTGAACTAGTCTCTCCTGATCATTTCTTGCCTGTCATACAAGACTTGGGCATTTGTATTTTGGGAAAACGAAAGTTTAAAAAGAATTTCTTGCATCTTTCTGACATAATATAAAAAACAATTCTAACTAGATTTTTTTCAGTAGTATTATGGAGATGCCACTGAAAGCTTCAAAATTAAGGATGATAGTAGTGTGTACTTTAAGTATTGAAAAAAGTTTCAGAGAATTTACCAGTTAATTAGATTTAATGAGAAAATAAAATGAATATTTTAAAAGATTCATCAAGAAATGGAACACTAGTTAGCCTTTATTTTTTCCAAATTTACCTTAATAACAAAATAGCATACAGTTGTCAAATTTCCCATGTAATTTAAACTAATTGAATTATTGAGCATATTATGTTTTTGAAGAAATGAAGATGCAGTTAAGCTGAGATTTTTTAGAAGTATTTGTATCTGTTTATTATGGTTGGGTAACTCTTCGAGGGTGTTACAGGTAACTCAGCCAGTATGTGGCTAAGGTCCCTTCACCATTTCTGTTGCTTCTAAAAAGTCAGGGGCATGAGAGAGTCTGGATGTGTTTCAAGATTCCTCATTAGTAGATAAATTTAAGGTTGTAAGGCTACATGCTAGCATGGATGTTAGTGCTTGAAAAACTACCGATTGCACTGCTGAATTGGCTTCGCTGAAACAGTAGTACAGGAGAATCCTGTAAGTGAAGAGGCACTGGGATTTGCAAACTGATCCTTCTTGTCCTTCCTTTCATGTAGTGCCAGTCTCTAAACCAGGTCTCTAAATGAAAAAAAAACAAACAAACAGTTGCTATTTGAGGCCAAATTTCACTACTTTGCTTCAGCAATATTGTGCTTCTCTAGTAATGAAAACATACTGTAGACTTAATCTTAATTTGACAGCGTGCTTGGAAAGTTTTTGTTGTGTTTCTTAAAAATGATTTAAAGCTGATTCTATATCTCTTAACATAATTAGTAATATTTCATGGTAGCATTCTCTTTGGTTTTCTTGTTCATTGTTCACGTATGAAATTTTTAATAACTGAAAACAAAGGATATTCTATTATAATTTAAAGACAACTGCGTTATCATGCCGTAAAGGCACAACCCTAATTTTGCCTTTAAATGACATCATGGACGTGGAAAAACAGAAACTTCTTTTAATGATGTATCTAATTTAAAACTACAAATGCTAAAATTCCTTGATTTTAATATCACTGCAGAGCACAGTGACAGAAAATAAGTAATTAATGCAGTGTCCAACAAACAGCACAGAACTTAATCGAAAGCTGGATGCTTTACACATGCCCAAACAGAGTAGATGGAGTCTGCACATTGAGCGATAATACCAAGCAGTGGTTCATAGATTTGAAAATTTGATATCTGATGCTGTACAAAAGAGAGAGAGAGAGATCCACATTTTCCTCATTTCTGCGGTTCTTTGGAAATGATGATTTTTTGCGGAGAACAGCAGAAAAGGGGTACAGTTTCTCTCTGCTTCACTGGCATGATTGTGCGTAGTGCAAGGAACCAATATCTGATTGTACCAATAAAAACTTAGTTTTAGTTTTTTAAATGTATTAGACTTGTAAAACTGGCGCATGATTCCATAACCGCATAATGAGAATTTAAAGGTGAAGAAGCTCACTAATAACCTATTTAAAGCACACGGCCTATATAAATCTAGTAGAATGCATGTTTTATATGCTGTTTAAGGTGAAAACTTATTTTAAATGGATTATAGGATCTTATACCTGTAGCTGGTATAAGCCAGGGATGTAAATACTGATTAAATAAATATTCGTTTAACCTGGTGTAATAACAGCAGGTTAAGCGATTAATTGGTTGGGCGTAGGGATGGGGATGGGCATGGCAAGGCTGGTGGTCTAAGCGGCGGCTTTGTAAAGTTGGGGGGGAATGCAGGGTCCCAGGCCAGCGCCTTCTCTATCCAACCCTGCCATGGAGGAGGGACTGTATCCATGTGCTTTACCAGCTGGCTGAAGCTGTTGGCATGCTTCGAGGGAAGGAGCAGGCAACCTCTCCCCACTCCTGTTCTCTTCTCCCTGCCCTCCTCCTCACTCTTTCCTCCCTCTGTGTAGCCTACCTATTAGGTATTGGTCACCCCTCCCCTCTGTCCTCTTCTGTGCTCCTCTCTCCCTCCCTCCCTCCTTCCCTCCTGCTCTGCCACCTTCTGTTTCTTTCTGGGGCACCAAAGGGGCTTCCCCTTACCCCCTTCCTTCCCTCCCAGACTGTGCCTGGCCCCAGGCTAAATGATAACTGGTAAGCTAGAATTGGTTATCGCTAAGCTGATTGGTTATATGATTAATCATTTAACTGTTCACATCCCTAGTATAAGCCACCGTTATTGTTTTAGATGTATTTTTTTGCAACAGCTTAGGTTGTGGCCCTGAATTTCTTTGACAACTGTGCAAGAGGCAAAGATTTCTTAGAGTGATGTCTTTGTTTGGATTAACTATGTAGTTGTGATGAAGTTAGACAAGTTTTCGAATGCAAGGCAGATTTTGTCAGAATGTTGAAGACTGCCTTGCCTTTGAAAGCTCATCTAATTGCATGATTTCTAGATCATCATGGCTGCAGTATCATTCTTGCACTACCTATGACAACTGCGTAATATGTGAATTTAAGCTTCTGTAGCTGAAGCAGTAGAAACCAACAACATACTATAAATGTCTTTCTTTTATTTAAATCTAACCTTCATCAGTTATTATATTCAGTTAGCTGATTCTTCAGAATAGTGATTTTTCAAAATACACTTTTTAAAAATTAGTAGAGCTTAAAGATGTACACAATGAAGAATTGATGTGTGTCCATTGTAGTGATTATTAGAAATTAATCTATATTGTTCTAGATAAAAGAAGAGGTTATGAGGTTGATTTGTATTGAAGTGCCTAGAACTTATGCAAGTGTGTGTATATGTATATATATTTTAGTTGTATGACATTATATATTTAGTATTTTTTGTGTTAAACACCCTGCGTGCTGACTTTACTCTTTTCCTCCCCTTTAGTGGAAAGAGTAAAAGTACTATTGAAACTGTCTTTGGAAAACAAGAGTGGCCTGGTGCAAACAGGTGAACTAACAGTTGTGCTTGATGGTTTGGCAGTTGAAGAAGAATCTCTTACAAACTGCAGTTCAGCAGCAACCAGTAAGTTCAGTTAGTAAAATAAAAGCTACATGTTCTTACTAAACTTTTTAAAAGGAAAAAAATCTACTTACATTATTCTTAATGTTCAGTAGAAGTCCAACAAAATGGTGATGCTGTTCATGAAACCAGAGAAACTTCAGGAAGAACTACATCCAGGTTAGAATTAATTTTTATTTTTATATTACAAATTTAGTAGTATATTGTCAACTATTTCATTTAAAATGCACAATAATACTTTAGTTTTGCACTGAAGATTGAGGTTTTATCATTAAATCTTATTTTAGACTAGGGGTAGGCAATATTTTTTGGCTGGAGTGCCAAAAAACACCACAATGCCTACCTCGGAAGGTGCTAGAGTGCTGGCATGGCAGAAAAACAAAATGAGGGTAAGAGGTACATGGCAGGATGCTCTGCTTGTGCCCCTTGCCCCCCAGCCTGGGCTCTGTACCTACCAGCAGCTTCCCCAGCTCTGAGTAGCTGCTGGAGCCTGGGCTGCTCCCAGCTGGGCTTGCAGCATCCCAGTTGCCTGCTGCGAGCAGCCCGGGCTCCCGGCTGGCAACAGGCCCCTGGAGCCGGGAGGCTCCAAACAGCTGCGCCGGGCTCCGGCATCAGCTCTGTACTGGCTCGTGCACCCATGCGTCGGAGCGGGTCGTGAGGGGGGGGGTCTGGGGCAGCGCAGCCCCAGTTTCTCCCCCACTCCTGGCATGGAGGTGATGGCAGGCTTCCGGAGCTCAGCACAGCTGTTTGTAGCCAGCCCGGGCTCTGGGCAGCTGCAGCAAGCAGTGGCCAGGCTGCAAACAACTGTGCCGGGCTGTACAGCTCCGGCATCAGCTCCGCGCGGCAGAGACTGCATGCGCACGTCAGGGTGGGCTGCACTGTTCTGCTGTCCGTCCCAAGGTACCTGTGCAGTTGCCACCAGCACAGAGCTGATGCCAGAACTGTAGAGCCTGGCGCAGCTGTTTGCAGTCTGCCTGCTGCTTGCTGCAGCCGCTCAGAGCCCAGGCTGGCTACAAACAGCTGCGCTGAGCTCCAGAAGCCTGCCATCACCTCCATGCTGGAAGCAGGGGAGAGACCAGGGCTGCAATGCCTTGGCCCCTCCCTCACCATCTGCTCCGACATGCGGGTGCACGAACCGGTGCGAAGCTGATGCCAGAGCCCAGCACAGCTGTTTGAAGCAAGCCCTGCTGGGAGCAGCCCGGACTCTGTCGCTGGCAGCAGCTACCCAGAGCTGGGGCTGGCCGTGGCGTGCCAAGCAAAATGGCTTTGCGTGCCATTCTCGGCACACATGCCAGGGGTCGCTGACCCCTGTTTTAGACTATGGTCCCATTGACTGTGTGGAGATTGTTTGAGCAGAATTTGCAGATTTTGGCTTACTAGAATGTAGTTAAAGAAAAAGTAAAGTTGTTATACCAATAGGCATCTAGTGATGTAAATATGTAAATGAATAACTTGATTCATGTGGGTAGTTGAATTTGGATGGATTTCTTGTGAGTTATACTACTGTTCTTATACCAATAGGGCTTGAGCTTTGAACTCCAGATAGGTGGTCTGACCCAGGGAGATGGTTCAGCCAGAGAGTTAAATTAACTAAGTCCACTCAGCCTTGAAATCTCTAACACGTTGTGGTGGACTTTAGACAAACAGCTGTGAATTTGGGAGTACTTAGCCCATTCCGCTTCCTTCCGCCTTCTGAGCTATGTTCAGTATCATCCATTTCCTTTGATCTGCTGGTAGAAGAGAGGAAAGGAGAAAAGGACCCTGTATGTCTCCTTTCCTTCTGTGTTCTCTCCAGATATGTTCCAGTTTGTATTAAAGTCAGTTAACATGGGGTCATTGCCACAGGAGGTTGTAGAGGCTGATAGTATAGCCAGGTTCAAAAAGAGACTAGACATATTCATGGATGATAGCTCTATTAATAGCTAGGAAACAGAACAGGTGGAGATGTTTTCTCTGGCATCTCTAAACCAATGATAGCAAATGCCAGGGAGGGTAATGGATAAGGGATAAGTTACTCTAAATATACCTGGTTCTGTCCTCTCCCTCTAAAGCATCCACTCTTGCCACAGTCAGTGACAGGATACTGGGCTAGATGGATCACTGATCTGACTCAGTATGGCACTCCTTATGTTCTTATGATCAGGGCCTCAAAACAAAGAATTTGCACAAGCTGGAGAGTAGCAAGGAAGGGGTTTGAGACCTGTTCATAGAAAGCAACAGGCTCAAATCTTCTATGTAGCAGATCAAAGGGCTCCCAGGAAACTATAAACAGGCCAAACTTGGCTGTCAGTGGTGGGAAGTTTCAGTACTTGGACCAGTGCTTTTCAGCATGTTCATCAACAATTTGGATTTGGGTATTAAAAGCAAGCTTGCTAAGTTTGCTGATGACACCAAACTATGGGGGAATGTGGTCACTCTCGAAGACAGGATGACAATATAGGGCAACCTGGACAGGCTCACAAGGTGTGCAGACCTCAACCAGATGTCGTTTAATACAGAGAAATGTAAAATGGTCCATCTGGGGAAAAATAATCTGCAACACATTTACAGGTTCAGCAGTGCTACATTTACTAGCACCACATCTGAACAAGACCTGGGTGTTGTGATAGCAAAATGAACATGAGCCACCAATACCATGCCATAGCTGGCAGAGCTAATCAAACACTGGCATGCATCTGCCGAGGCATCTTGAGCAAGGTTAAGCATGTCATCCTCCCCCTGTACTCTGCCTTAATGAGACCACAGCTGGAGTTCTGCATCCAGTTCTGGGCTCTCCACTTCAGGAAGGATTTTGGAGAAGCTTGAGTCCAAGGGAGGGCCACATGCATGATTAGAGGCCTGGAGACCAGGTTGTATGAGGAGAGGTTGAAAGACTTGGGACTGTTCAGCCTGGAGAAGAGAAGACTCAGAGGGGACTTGGTGGCAGCCTAAAAGTATATCAAGGGCATACATCGGGGCCTAGAGGAGCATCTGTTTACCAAGGCTCCCTTGGGGTGGACAAGATATAATGGGCACAAGCTGATTGAGGATCACTCCAGGCAAAACTTCTTTACAAATCGAGTGCCGAGGGTTTGGAACAGGCTCCCCTCAGCGGTGATATAGTCATACACCCTGGCGATCTTCAAAAAGCTTCTTGACATCTGTCTTGCTGGGGTCGCTTGATCCCAGCAGTTTTTCCTGCCCAAGTGCAGAGGGGCTGAACCCCATGATCTGTAAGGTTCCTTCCAGTCCCTAACAACTATGAAACAATGAGTTCAGTGCTCCACCCAGCTTTACTGCTACTGGCCTGTTCAGCAACTACTGTATTTTTGGCATGTTTGGCTCTGTAACTCCTAGCTGTCCTCCCCAAAGCAGGAGCTAAGGTGATTTTGGTGGACTATGACAGGCAAACCAGCCTGCATCATTTAGTTGTAATGTCACTTTGGGAAAACTGTAAGTGGATATGGATTTCATAATTTATATTATGATAAACATCAGGATTCAAATCACAAAAAATAAGTAATTAGTTTAGTTTTGCCTATATGAACTCTTGTCTAAATCTAATAACAGAATAATGTTAAAACCCTTTGCTCTAAAATTATTTGTATGTGTTTATTGAGTCCTTTAAGATACTTCTGTGCAGGGATTTTGCTCTAGTTATAGAGATAGGCTTAATGTATGATATGAGTTAATCTGTATACTTTTTTATTAAGATCTACCTGTGATGTTATTAATGAGACAGACAATCAAACATCTTCAAACTCTGTAGTAGAGAATGCATTCTGTATGCATACTGTTAATGGAGACAGCACATCATCTCCTTCTCATGTCTCCAGACCCAAAACTACACCAAAACCACTTACAACCCAGCCTACCAACAACACTGGTAAGAATGGAAATGTTATCAAACATTGTTTGAGTGGACTTTTCTATCTTGTTAAAATTAAGTGAACTATCGGGAACTGCTGTCTGCCTTTTTCTGCACATTTCAAGTTCTGTAATGTAAATCTTCACTCCCTTGCGTTATGAGGAGCACATCTGTTTGAAGCTCATCAGTTTACTTGTTTTCTTTATCTAACATATACTTAATAAGAAAAGATAAAGCCTCTGTTTCTGAAACAGATCACTGAAGTGTAACAGTGATTGTCTAGAGCAGTGGTCTCCAAACTTTTTTGATCGCGCACCCCTATCAGTAAAAAATTTTTGAGCATGCACCCCCAATATATGTATATTTATATTCACACACCCCATCAGTAAAACATTTTTGAGCATGCACCCCCAATATATGTATATTTATATAAATATATACATATAAGTAGAAGTTCTGATATTTTCTTCCTGCACCCCAATGGATTGTCTTTTGCCCCCCCCCCCCCCACTTTGGAGACCTCTGGTCTAGAGGGTAGACTGACTTCCTTTACTGGCTCATTTCATAAAGGTTTTTCTTGTGGGATTGAAAAGCAATAAGTAGATTTCCTGAATGCAAAGAAATGGAAGAGCTCTTTCAGCTCTATGTTAGAAAGTACTTCTTGCAGGGGAAATAGTAATGATAAAAGAAGCATGTGTTTGAGATATTAATTTCTTGTCAGCCATAGGGGTTTTTGCCATTATATAGATCTGTTGGGGTCAGTTAACTTCTTTTTCTTCCCATGTGTAAGATCCATTTTCCTTTCTTCCCCCTCCCCTCCAAAAAATGGAAGCCTAAAATTAAGACACATCTATAAATTGAAGTTGTGTAATAAAAAAATTGAAATCATTATAATAAGATATCATAAATGTTAAATCAGATTTATGTTAATTTTTTGTAGAAAAAGTTTTATCCTGTTCTGGGATACATCTTTTACTCTGGACAGTACTATAGGCTGAAATGTGTTGCAGAACATTTTAGCCTGTTTTCATTTCAAGCAATCAGCCATTTAAAAATGATAAAGCCCCTTTAAAAACTTAACTTCTATCTAGAAATCTTGTACTGTTGATTATTATAAGGTTTAAATATAGCTGAAAAACATTGAAGAAAAATATATTTTCTGAGAACAGAAAAACCTTCATTTTTTTTCAAAAGAACTAGAGGAGTAGGAGGAGATGAATAGATAGATCTCTGGAACAGATCAGAAAGTCAGTTTAAAAGATTTTTATCTTTTTAAGTTGTACATAATTTTGTTTGCTTCTTGGCACTATTATAACTAAAAGAAGTCACAGTAAGTCATTTCTTGGATAGGAAGCCTCCAAAGAAGACTTAGTTGTTGCAGGAAATGGTGATGCAGGATGGTATTGACCCAGTGCAGAAGGAGAAAATATTATGCTGATGGAGGCTGTGTTTTAGTCCAAAACATTGAATGCACCCCTGCAACACCTTAGTAAGTGTGAGTAGTGCTGCTCGTGGCCCAGCTCTAAAAGGGAGATTCTCACATACACAGTCTCCTTTGCAGACCCCTATTGCTCCAGAAAGTAAATATTCTGTGCCCTGTACCCTATACAGCATAGAGGCCCCTTTGTGCCAATGTAGGTATGCTGTTAGGGCAGTGATTTTGTACTGAGAGAAGTGTGCTGCAAAAAAGTGTGTGTGGTATTTTAAGCTGGGCCAATGTGTGTGTGCAGAGCAGGACACAGCAGGGTGTAGTGTGACTGTGTTCCCAGGGTGCAGGCAGGGCACGGCTTTGGCAGTTTACAGATGTCTGGTCCCAGCGCAGTTCATCAGTGGTTGGAAGCAGGGGGCCAGAAGAAGCAGTGGTAGCACTGAAGCTAGACATCTGCAAACTTCTGCTGCCGAGCCCTGCTTGCAATCTGGGGACGTGGCTGTACTGCATACCTAGGCATTGAGCGCTTCACTCTACTGCAGTCTGTACTCATGTCTCTCCATCTGCTGGGCAGGGTAGGTGTGGGTCCCTTTCTCTTCTCCCCTCCATTTCCCCGTCCAGCTAATCATGGGCAGTTAGGAGCCCTTCTACCCAGCCCCTGCCTCTGCCACACTGAGCTCTGGGGAGACTGCCAAAGATCGTCCCTGAACCTCCCTCACTGTGCCAGCTGGGACTACTGCATGGCTTTCCTGGGCAGCATAAAGTTTGTTTACCAGCCCTTTCTTTGTTCACATAGCAGAATGACTCCATGCACCCTGGTGGAGAGGCTGCTGCCCCAGTTCAGCCTGAAACTACCTCCCCAAGGATGGCTTTCCCCGCACCTTCCCTGCTGTCACTTCTCCCAGCCTCCTGTTCCTTGGCTGCCATGCGGGCACAGCTTTGGGGAGGTGCGCCAAGATCGAACATCTGCAAACTGCACTTGCGCTGCTGCTACTGCTTTTCCCACTCCTTTTTCTGCATGTAAGAGTAAAGTGTGCCACCAATTTGAATCCGGAAAAAAAAGTGTTCTCTAGGTATCAGAAGTTTGGGAAACACTGCGTTAGAAGTACAGGCAGCCCCTGCTTAGTGCTCTTAATTGGTTCTGGAAAAACCGAGCACTAAGCAAAACTGCATTAAGCGAAACTTACTTTCCCATAGGGTTTAATATAAATAAATAAAATTGGTTCTTGTGCTCCTGCCGTCCCTGGCAAGGCACTGCATGGGTTCCGCCAGGGAAGGCATCGGCTCCTCTCAGCTTCATTGTTCCGTAGCTGCGACGGTCCTTACCAGCCTGCCCTCACTGGCCACCAGCGCACCTGTATGCAGCCCCAACCACCCTGCCTGCGGGGCCTGAGTCAGGGACCTGCCTGCCCAAGGATTAACAGCAAGAAGGCAGGGATTAATGGTGAGCAGCGGGGCTCTGGCTGGTGAGTGCGTAACCAGAGCGGGTCATGGGCTGCAGCCTAGTGACCAGGGGGCTCTGTAGGCTTGGCTTCACTGTGGCTGGGGCGGGGGACACTGCACCACATGTCCTTGAGCACTGGCTCGCACCAACCCAGGCCCTGCATTCCTGCCAGCCCTGGCCTTGGGCTCCACGCTCCTGCTGCCCAGCCAGCTCTGGTTTTGGGCGCCAGCATAGGCCCCATGCTCACGCCCCTTGCCGCCACTGCTGCTCTTCCCTGCCCACCGGCTGCTCCAGCACCATGGGCCAGAGTGAACCCCAGGCTCCTGCCACCCCACCCCGAGCCCCACCAGCCATGCTTACACTGCCTGGCCTCTGCCTGCCCCATCTCACCACCACTTCTCCCCGCCTGCTCTAGCACCATGTGCTGGGGCGGACCCTGGGCTCCTGCCACCCCACACTGGGCCCCACCGACTGCCACTCACCGCTTCACTCTGCTGCTACCATCTCCAGTGTCGCCACTGTTTCTCCCTACCTCCCGTGCTGAGCATTATAATGAAACTGCTGAGCGCTAAGTGAAACCAGGTAGGTATTTTTAACGAGCGCTATTAGCAAAACTGCAGTAAGCAAACCGCGTTAAATGGGGGTTGCCTGTATTGAAAAGGTTGTAGCCCCTTCTTTATCTTCTTGAACGAGAGTAAGTTGTGGCTGTGCAAAACGTGCTATTTCCTGTGTGCTAAAAGAGGTGATAGCAAGGTGTTCCTAAAACAACCCATACCATTCATGCTTATGTTTTATATGTAGACCAGCAATGACTCCTTTTACAGATTAACTCATGGATCATATCTTTTTCTCCTTATGAAATGCTTATGCATCAAATATAATACTTGTTAAATAATTCTGCTCTTTTCCATTTTTCTGGCCTATATTTTTACTGTTATTGGGGGTTGGGCTAGGGAGTAAATTTTGGCTAATGCATTAAAAACAAATAGATGTACAGAACTAAGGTAAATTCTGACAAAAGGAGATATTCCGTTAAGATTTTGTCCAGTGGTTTCTTGTTTGATATAAGGGTAGTTTTGAAAACAACTTTTCAACTTACATGCTTTACAAAGTCTGCTTGTGCCTGGCAGCTTGCTTTTGCTGAACTAAATTATTTTCTTTTATCTTGTATCATTGCTTTTCTTTAAGTGCAAAAAAACCCCAAACGTGTAAGTTAAAAATTAAGAAATTATGGAATTCATTCTACTGCAGTAGTAAGAGTTCACCTTTTATGTATATTCCACAGGACTAATCAGTTTGCATAAGTACATGATTCTTAACATTTTTAGTAGGTTATGCTTCTTAATTGGGATGATGTGTTAATGTAGTTTTTACATAAAGGCATATAGGCATATGCTTTATAGTTCTAACAGCATTTCAAAGTACATTTATTAAACTAAGGTGTTAGTTAACTATTATATATTTTAAAGGGCTTGTTGTTGCTCTATACTTGATCCAGAATGTTTGCTATTTTCTGCAACTTTTAAATAGATGTTTTAAATTATTTGTTTAATTATCTCTTTTATAAATATGTATAAGCACATACATTTGCCACAAAGCCTATATAATGAGGCCTGAAAGGGGTTAAAGTGGAGATAAAGGCTGCTAAGAACGGCAGCTTTTTATTTTCATCCGTTATTTTTTTATTTGAAATTAACTTGCCATATCATGCTGATCTCTTTTGAAATCAATGCCATTTGGAATTTTAAAGAACAAATGCTGTTGTACTTTACTTTGGAGACTGGAAACAAGGTGCCATCTTCTGCTTGTTTGCAGACTACATCCTAATATTGCATTAAACAAAAACCCATGAAACGTAAATATAACCTTTTCAGACCTCACTAATAAAGAAAGCACAATTCGTATGTGTAATTTAAGTTATCTGATAATCAAAATGGATTTGTTACTAGCTAATGGCCTATAATTTATGTAGTTAAAGTACAGTTTTAACTATAGAAGCTGCCTCATGTCATTTTACATGAGTCTTCCTCAGTGTGAAATATAGCTGCTTAGGCAAGAGGGTGTAACTTTCAGAACTATTTATGTCTGGAATTCAGTTTATTTCCTATGTTTCTTATTTAAAAGATGCTTCAGACTGCTGTCTTACATATAAAATGTTCTTTCTTTCTCATTCCCAGTTAATGGTGAGTCCTTGTCTGTACCAGAAGCTGATGATTCTTCTGCCTCTGAGGCTTTTACAGGTTCTGTAGAAGCCTCCACATCAACAGATTGCACTAACACTACTCCAGAAACTTTATCAACAACAGAAGCAACTAGTTACTCAGAAAACAACATGTCTACGACAATCTCCATTGTCTCTGTTGGACTTGAAACTGTAACTACCACAGACTCTGTATCCTCAACTGCCGGAAGCAGTACAGCTACAGAAGCAGCAAAACCAAGGGAGTCTTCTTCGGGTGCATCTGTCGAATCTGTAAGACAACAGCCTGGTAATGCCAGTACTGAACCTTTGCCACCAGGGTATGTGGGCTTGATTTTAATTAATAATATGATCTAATAGAATCAGACCTGAATATGATTATATATAGACATGGAGATGTTATTACAGACTTGGATTGCCAAATGGAATCCCATTGGCTGAGACATGGTTATTTGATCTAAAATAGTTTTGCACTATGCTGCCCTGAGTGGCCAGTAGCTTTTGGTACCAGACACTAAGAACTAGTTTCTTGTTTACTGTCACAGTAATATGTTCTAAGCAGCTTGGGGGCGCTTCTAGACAAAAGAAGTGTTCATTTGATGTGTTTACACTCATTTCATACCTAGAAGCAGTATAGTGATCCTTGTTCTTTTCTGGTTTTTTTGTTAGCCATATTTTAGGACTCAAATATTGAAGAGAAAGTGTAGAAAAAATATGCTGAAAATACTCCTGGCAGATATAGGGACAACAGAAGTGATGTACCCAACACATTTCTGGATAAAAGTATATGTAAAGGAGAGAAAATGTATATCTTCTGTGTTATGCAAAGTGGTTGAAGCTACTGTGTTAATGCTGAACTTCTGTTAACTGACAGAATTGAGATTTGCTTATCAAAACTGCAGGACATTTTTAAGAATATATTAGTATACTGGCTGAAATTTCTAATAGTTTTAGAAACCTGTGGTACCTTGAGTAGAAAAATTGATTTTGCTTGCAGTGACTACTTCTCGAAACAAAAAAATGTATACAAGTCATTTTTTTCTATCTGCAGAGAAATTGATACTCAATAAGAAAGTACTTTCTTTAGCAACCCATTGGATTCTTTTCTAAGGCAGTATCTAACCAATATGGCTGATTTTCATAAAAACACCTCTGAAATAAGGGGTGGTGGAGACGCATGCAATACACTTAAGTTTTAATTCATGCTTGATTTTTTTTTTTTTTTCTTCTTCTTTAGGGTTGCCTAAATAGGACTCTAGAATAGTGAAAATTGTTTTCTTTTAGGACCAAAGCTGTTAGTGCTCATAATTAGCTGACTCTTTATTTCTCTCTGGTTAAAAAGCAGCCCTGAGAATGAGAGCTCTTTATAGGTAAGAATCCATGTTTTCACTACTCAAGGAAGCTAATAAACACTTTCCTTTGGGGGAAAAAAATCTGTTTCTGGGCATATTACTTGTGAAGGACAATGGCAGTCAGTTTTTAGCTTTTTCTCCTACTCTTATCTGTAAGTAGTTCCCAACATATTTCCCTTGTTCTTCTGTATTCTTCCTTCTGAGATGAATAATCTTTGACTGAAAGGAGAATCCAGCCTAATAAAGTTTTTAAGCCTTAGAATTTCTTGTCTTTGGATCTGGTTTGCATGTGTGTGAGTAAGCAAACAGAGGGAACAGGTAATACCAGGGAGTTAGTGCCAGTTTAAATACAAGTTTCCTTGCATTTTCAAAATTGTAGTATAATTTTAAAGTTATTTACTTCACCTGCAAGGCTACAACAATTTATCAGTACTTCCAGCTGAAGTAGGGTTGACAGGTCAATACTTTGGGTAAAAGGCTATGTGCTAGATGCTGTAGGAAATGAAGCCGATGATTCAGAAATCCCACTTTCATGAGGCTGTGGTAAACCTTCAGAGCACTTAAGTGCTGCAGGTACGATATATCCTTTGGGTGAAATATAAGACTAAGATTTTGACAACAAATGTTCTTAAAGAATATGAACAGAATGCTTAGATATTGCAAGCAGATTCCTGGGCTCAAAACCATCTTTCTCTCCTATATAACAAATTTGGAAGGGGACCCCAAAAAACTGGGTGGGTTGGCAGTTTTTTCTCTTGTAATATCAATGGATGGCATGGAAAAGATGGAAAACTGTTATTATAGCATAATATTTAAAAGTGTAAAGGTTCTAACTTGGATGTTTACTTTCAGTTTGTTTATTTGAGTTAACTTTCTCTGCTTAATTGTTGTGTATGGTGCTAAACAATGGTTATCCCAAAAGTGATTGTTTTAAAGAATGAAGAAATCTCTGCATAGTTTCTGCATGAGTTTATAAAGGTTTTTAAAGACATTTTCTGGGATGAAAAGTATAAATAGATGCAAAGTATATTATAGGAATAAATAAAATGTGTAATAGACTTCTTTATCTTAGTTTAATGCAAATAATGTTATATTTCTGATGGAGATTTGATTTTAGGGAGATTGAGCAGGACACTGATCACTCTTACTATTCTAGCAGTCCAAATGATTCTCTTTTCTCTATGAAAGCATGAGGACTTCAGTGTATTTCTGATTCATTGACCTCAAAGCTTTGTGTTCAGTGGAATGGGGACCAACTGTAGTCACTGCTCCAAAATGATTTCCGTAATGGCTTTGTAGTGGTTTAAAGCCAGGTTACAACTGCCTGAAAGCTGAAAATCCCATTCGTAAACATCAAGACCAGACAGGGCCATTACATTATCTAGTGTCTGATTGTGGTATATTACAGGCAATTAAATTTCATTCAGTTACCTTTATATTGAACGTTTTATTTAGGTAACACATATATAGGTATGCAGTTCTGATTTGCAGTCGTGAAATTCACCACTTTCTGTTGCAATGATTAATTGCCCTTGCTATTTAAAAAAAAAAAAAAAATTCATGTTAATTTCTAGTTGGAATATTCTGGCTTTCAGCTTCCAGCCACTGCCTTTCTCCACTAGGCTAAAGAGCCTTTTGTAATCTTTTACAAATTACCCACTGTAATCTTTTTGTAAAGGTATGAAGACTGTAATCTTTTCAGTCTTTTTCTTATGCTGAACTGAGTAAGCCCTTTAAGCGTTCTGCTATAATGTACAGACTCCAGCTGTAGCAGCCTCTAGAGCAGTGAAAAGAGAAGCTCCAAGACTGGGAGGCCAGGGGCTGCAAGTTAAGCCCTCAGTGACTGCATGTGGCCCACAGGCTGCCAGGTGGACAGTCCTTTGTTAGATCATTTTGCTGCAGCATCACTCTGGGAGCTTTTATAGCTGCTTTCTGCTACAATCCCGCAATTATTTTTCAGAGTCTGAATCACTGCTTTTAGGACTCTATTTTTACATACACCCTGCATTCTTTGTTCCTAGATGTATGTAGGACTATACACTTTAGCTGTTTAAAAATACATTTTATGTTATTTTCATGTTCTCATCTCATCAATGCCTCAGTTGCATTTGTTTTGTTTTTTTTTCCTGAGACTATAGCTCATATATTAAGGCTTTCCACTCTGTTCTGAGATCTTGACACTTTAAAGAACTGGGTATTTACAAAAATTGAATTGTGCTTAGTTTTTTTATATATAGATATATATTATTTGATTTGGACTGTGCCATACCTTAAGGCAGGCATGGGCAAAATACAGCCTACAGGCCACATCTGGCCCACCAGGCACTTTCATCCAGCCTGCAGAGTCCACTAATGAATTGTACCCCACCCAGACATCCCACCCATGAGGATGGAAGTGAGGTGCCCATGTATACACATGCCCCCAACATAAACTATTGCACTTCGCTCCCACCCTCATGGGCAGAAGGGTATAGCCAATATACAGCTTCCAGGTGGGGCTGCTGCAGCCACCCCATGGGGACTTGCTTGGCCTCCCTGACATCCTGCTTCCTCTGAGCAGCAGGTAGAGAAGCGGTGGGGGTGTGGGCAGAGCTGCAGTCCAGTGGGGCAGTGGTAGCGCAGAGCTTTGGTGGGCAGCATGTGGGTGTGAGGGAGGGCATGTGAATGTGGGAACCCTAGCCCCATACTCCCTCCATGACACGCAGCAGGTGGGGGTGCTTGTGCCCAGGCTGGTGCCTGGCAGTGGATGGTTCCAGCCAGTGCGCATATTGTGGCAAGGAGCATAGTCCCCACTGGGCCATCTCCATGCCATGCACTCCCTGCCATGCATGCACAGCCCCTGCACTCACGTGGCATGGGAGGGAAGCTCCATGTGCTGGAGCCAGCTGCCTTCCCCATCCCTTGCTACACTGGTTCCACAGCAGGGGGTGGGGAAGGTAGCCGGCTCCAGCACATGGAGCTTCCCTCTTATGTGGCGCAAATGTATGGGTTTCACATGTGTAGCGGGGAGCCCTGGCAATAGAGACAGCCTGGTGGGGCCATGCTCCTTGCCACAATGTGCAGTGCTAGTTGGAGTCATGTGCCACTGGGCCCCAGCACTCTTGCCTGCTGCTGCGCCATGGGGGGAGTGTGGGGGTGATCCTCATACCCCCTTCACCCTCCCTAACACCACACACACACACACACACACACACACACACACACACACACACACCCCCTGCCCCTGCAGTCCCCCACATATACACCATCTCCCCACATCCCCCTGCAGTCCCCCACATATACACCATCTCCCCACATCCCCCCACCCTACCACACACACGCACATTATACAAGTCTAAGAATTTATTTTTGAGTTATTATGCAATCACCCATACATATACTATGCAAACATAAATCATGATAAAAATATTTGTCATAATAAAATTAAAATATGTTATAGTAGGTGTTTGACTTTAGTGTATGATTTGGTTTTTTTCTGGTTTTAAGATGGCAACCCCTCCTCCCAAAGGAGTATTTGGGAGGGGGGCAGGGACTGTTGGTGGCAAAGGTCAGGGGTTAGGGGGTGGGACTTCTGGTCCCAAGATGGCGACCAGGGGGCTGGGCAGCTGCCAAGGGGCAGAGCTACCCATGTGGCCCTCAAACGCTCACCAAACCTCATTAAGCGGTCTTCCACCCAAAAGAATTGCGCACCTCTGGCTTAAGGCATCTTCCACAGTGTTGTTTCTCATATCTTGCAGGTATTTAATAGAGCTATAAAGGCACTTCTCAGAATTCAACCTGAAATTTTACAATTTTGATGACTTTTGCTACATTTTTCAGCTATAGACACTTTAAACAATGAAAGGGAATGGTTTTAAGAAGGAG
Organism: Crocodylus siamensis; assembly: GCF_052110815.1. Lineage (NCBI taxonomy): Eukaryota > Metazoa > Chordata > Crocodylia > Crocodylidae > Crocodylus > Crocodylus siamensis. The sequence goes on from NC_143397.1 coordinate 211,958,806, forward strand.
CAAGCATAAATAAGACCAGATAGCACATAAATGCAATTTAGAGAGAGAACTGATTTTCCAAAAAATGATTTTTAAGGTGATTTTAGTGCATATAACATCCTTGGTGCACATTTGTAGGAGCATTGTGGGGGTGGGGGTGTTCACAGTGGGCATAACTAAGCAGTTTGGTGTCCAAGAGGAATTTTTCCAAGCTGGTGGTAGTATAATCCAATGATAGTACTGAATAATTAGGTACTGAACCTCTTGTCTAATTGGTGGCTTGGGCCATGTTGTGTTGACTTGTGAGTCCTTGCCTACCAGGACCCAAACTTAGTCAAGTTCTCTTGAAGCATAGTTACTGGCACCTTATTTTCTCACTGCTGGTATTGCAGTGATGCAAATAGTCAGGATTACTGAACTCTGAGAAACTCCATATGAGCCTAACATAGATATGTTAAAGGGCAATATCATGGCAAATAAAATAATTTACAAATTTGCAAAGAATAATTTGAGCTATGCAAACAAGGTTCTTTGAGTAGATGTGATATCTTTTATTAGACCAACTGAGTACCCATACACTTTTCCTCAAATTTTTATTATGTTAGGAAAAATAGTTGGCCATTGTTGAAGTGTTAATGAAAATATCCATAAATGTGCAGCAGCAGTCAGAAAATTAACAATATGTTAGGAAACATAAAGAATGGGATGGTTAATACTACTGTACGTATATTTATTTTTGATTTCCCTATCAAATTAAAGTTGTAGAGATAAGTTGGACACACGATGAAGATAAGATTAGAGGCATAGAAAAATTGTAAATAGGCAACATAGGTGGGCTCTCCTTCTATGGTTCTCCCATGCTTGTATCTTCCTTCCATATAATTCAAGCACGGGTGAGCTGCTAAGGAAATTGAAAAAACAACACAGGAAAATTATATAAAAGAATGTGGAATTTGTTAGCTTTGTATAGCATTAATGCCAAAAGTTCAGAAAGTTATAAAAGATACTAGAAATTTTAGCAGGATTCAAGTGCTGTTGTAGTCTTGATAGTCCAGAAAATGTATGAGAGCCAAAGGGTTTTTTTGTGTCATCTTTTACTGGACCAACTATATAGTTGGGAGAGATGCTGAACAGACTTACAGGCAAAAAGCACCCTTCTGATGGGACCTTTGTGCTCAAAATCTTGGCCAACATTTCTCTCAGCTATATAATTGGTCCAGCAAAGATACCATAGCAAACCCTTGCCACCAAAAGTTGCTTATGGACAGTGAGACTAGTTAAAGAGTAGAACTCTTGTATTTTTTTTTTTTTTTAAATCTTGTCTAACCCCTATTTGAAAAGGATCATAGGAAGGTCGGGCTGGAAGGAGCCTCAACAGGATCAAGGCAGGATCATCTCTAAACTGTCCCAGCAAAGTGTCTGTCCAAACCGCTCTTGAAAATTTCCAGAGAAATAGGAGTTTTCACAACTTATCTGGGTAGTCTGCCCCAATTTGTAAGCACCGTTATAGTCAGAAAGTTCCTCTTACTTTCCAACCTGAATTACCTTTGCAACTCTACCCAACTTAGTATCATTCACAGATTTGCTAAGCATGCACTCAGTCCCATTGTCCAGTTCATTAATGAAGATGTTGAACAGTATTGGACCGAGGGCAGACTCCTGGGAAATCTTGCTTGATTCTTCCTCCCAACTAGATATTGAGCCATTGATGGCCACTCACTGAGCACAAAGAACCAGCTAGTTATGTATCCATGTTACAGTGCTTTCATCTAATTTGTAATTCCTTAGTTCATTAATAAGAATGTTACAGAAGACAGTGTCAGAAATCTTATTAAAATCAAGGTATATCATATGCACTGTTCTTCCCCCCCCCCTTCACAAGTCAGTTAGCATACAGTAGGGAGTTGAAAGCAGAGCACCAGGCTGGACAAAGGAAGGGCATCAGAGTGGCACTCGAGGAGAGTGCTGGGCTAACTTGTGGCACACCTGCCAAAATATTTGTCCCTTCCTCTTCCTCACTTTTAGTAATCCCTAATTTGTTCTTTCATTATTCCAGGCTGTTTGACTCTTTTCTTTACTTTGCTGACAATTGTGTTTGACTCCGTCCTTTTCTTTGCTGACAGTTGTGTTCACCATTTGTCACTAGATTGCTTCCTGTAAGGGAGCTACGGTTGGGGGATTAGGAAGAAAAATGTTCTGTGGGCAAATTATTCCAATATGTGTCTATTAAGGGATTACTAGTGTGAAATGTTATGGCAATTGTTTTGTTTCTAATAGAAAGCTTGTGGGTTTTTCTCCCTTCTGAAAAGTGCAAGTACTTTCTTTAAAATTCCTATCATTACCTAAAATTGCACTGGCATATTTTTTTTCAGTCTGTCAGGATTCCAATTTCATCTACCAGGTTCCCTAGCTGTGCTTGGATGTCTGTCTCTTCTTGACACTGCTATTTTACACTAATTTGCTGTGTCCATGATTTATTTAACCTTTTGTGCAGCAGAGCAAATTTTATAGGGTAGTGTGTACCATATTAAAAAATACAAACCAAATCTCCTGAGTGGCAGACGAGATATTTAGAGGTGTACTCGGTCCCATATTGGATCAGCACCAACATGAGGAAAATTGAGAGCATCGGCAATCGGCTTTTTTGGTATGATGTGGCCGATAATGTGGCTAATAAATGCTGCATGCATGTGTGCGGCCTGCAGGCAGCCAGGTGCTCAGCCTGGTAGTGTAGAAAACAGCCAGATCTGGCTGGTAAGTCTGTTTTGGGGTGGAAGGGGCTGGGGGGGGCAGATCAAGGCCCCATGGTGAGGGAGGAAGTGGGGCTGGGGCAGGGCAGGCACTGCCCAGCCAGGGCACGTGACTGAGCCACGACTTATCTGGGGAGTGGCAGGGAGCAGCACCTGCTGTTGCACACACCCCAGGAGGGCGTGGGGGGGAGGGTGTCCCTGGACTTGCATGGGGCGACGGCGGGCTGCTACTGTGTGCTGGGGCTGTACTGGGGTCTTCCTGGCAGGGGGCTAGGCCAGGCTGTGCTCAGGGTGGGTTATGAGGCAGTGCTGGGAGGAGGGTTTGGGGGGGCTGCCATATCACCCACTCCCAGTGTCACAGCAGCCCGCCCTGATCGCAGCACCCTGCCAGAAAATGCCTGGCACAGCTCCGGCCCCAGCCCACAGCAGCAGCTCACCCTTGCCCCGTGCGCAGATCTGGAGTCACATGTCCCCCATGCCTTCCCGGGGTGCATGCAGTGGTGGGACCTGCCCCCCGAAGTCGCTCTGGATGAGCTCCATCCCATGCCCCACCCTTCCCCCCCTGGCCACAGCACCCTGTCCCCCCACCCCCTACCCTTCCCTCACAACAGACTTATTAGCTGGGCGCTGCTCTCCACGCTTCGGGGCTGCATATTGGAATTGGAATGGTATCGGCTGATTATAGCTTGTTAAAAATCAACCATTGGTACTGGCCCAAAAAATCTCTGTCAGTGCACCCCTAAAGATTCGGTAGTTTTGGTTTGGAGATGTTGTCGTCAGCAGTCTCTCGGAGTTGAGGATGATGTCTGGCAGGTTTGATGGTCCTCAGGTGACTGAGGAGCTCCATTCTGGATACACACATTCTTTGGCAATGGGGGCATGTTGCTGTGTGGGGGAGTGGGATTCACAGCCCTGAGTTGGTCTCCTTCTCCTTCCTCTGCCGCCACTGTTCCACCTCAGTATCAAGTCATTGGGCCTCAAAGCAGTGTGCACCTTGGTGGACCAGGTGGTGCCACACCAGACGGTCAGCAGTTTGTTCCTCCCAGCTGTTGGTGTCAATGCCTCCATGCTTGAGGGTGACCTTGAGTGTGTCTTTGTACCATTTCCTTTGGCCACCCTTTGAGCATTGGCCAACGGAGAGCTGGGAAAAGAGTATCTGGCTAGGGAGGCAATTCTCAGACATCCAGACGCAGTGGCCCATCCATCGGAGTTGATTTCTCAAAAGCAAGGCTTTGGTGCTGGTGGATGCAGCTTCATGGAGGATGTTTGCACTGGTTCAGTGGTCCTCCCATTTGACCCCCAGGATTTGATACAAGCACCGCTGGTGAAAGCTCTTGAGGGTCTTAATGTGGCATCGGTAGAGAGTCCAGGCTTCACTGCTGTAGAGGTGGGTAGTTAGCACAACACCTCATAAATCAGGACCTTGTCGACTTCCAAAGGTCTCTGTTTTTGAAGACACATTGTCACAACTTGAAGAAGGCGGCATTGGCTCAGTTGACCCTGTGCTGGACTTCATCAGTGGTAGCCTGTTGAGAGAGGTGGCTGCTGAGGTGCAGAAAGTGCTCCATGTATGCCAGAGCCTCCCTGTCAACATGGAAAGTACAAGGGATGTTCAGCTGGCCTAGGGAGGGTTGATGGAAAACCTTCATCTTGGCAGTGTTCAAGGACAGGCCAAGTCTCTATACAAAGCGATGAAGAGATCTAAGGTCGCTTGCACATCCTGTGAAGAGTGAGCCATCGTGCAGGAATTGTCCGCAAACTGAAGGTCACGGATGTCGTTAGTGGTGAATTGTGTTTTTGCCCGGAAGTGCCCAAGATCTGAAAAATTTCCTGTTCAGTCGATACTGGATACTGACACCGGATGGTAGATCATCTTGGATAAGGTGGATAATAATGGTCAGGTAGATGGTGAACAGGGTGGAGGTGATCACATGATCTTGTTTGACCCCAGTCTGTATGCAGAAGGCCTCAGTTTCAGATCTTCCACTCAGGACAGTGGCAGTCATATCATCATGCAGGAGCCACAGCATGGTGACAAACTTCAGTGGGCACAAGGCATTAGAGGATGACCCACCCCAACCGTTCCCTCACAACAGACTTACTAGCTGGATGCTGTTTTCCATGCTGCGGGGCTGCATATTGGAATTGGATTGATATTGGCTGATATGGCTTGTTAAAAATCAGCCATAAGTATTAGCTCAAAAGATCTCTATTGGTGCACCCCTAAAGATACTGTATACAGTAGTTTTGGTTTGGAGATGTATTGGTCTGCAAGAAAAGCAAACTTTTGTGTTCAATGGAAGGCTTCCTCTCATCTATTTTCTTGGGTTTTCTCTCCCAATTTTCAATAGAATTCTGCTACCTAAGGGTGTCATAATAGAATGAAACAGGAGTTTTTTGTTATAAACTTGGTGTCCTTTCTGTAGTTTTACTGTTAGAATACTAAAACTGACTTTAGAGAAAACATCCCAAGTGTTATCAGGGCAAGTAATCTTACTTTTTATGACAGCAAATAAAAAGGCACTAAATTATCTACAAGTATGTTTTTCTATAATATGTCCTTTGTTAGGATGTAGAGCCAAAAACTACTGAGCTTATATTATGTTAGTGCAGTTGTTCTCAACTTTTTTAGATTCAGGGTACCCTCCATAACTTTCCTGAATTTGATGGACCCCAGTTGAAAACCACTGTTGCATCGCCTCTACTTACCTTAGTGGTTCTCAACTGGGACGATGCTGCCAATGGCAGGTGAAACTGCTCTGCATGCTTCACATGAAGTCAGATTGGGAAGGGGTACAGGAGCAGCTCTGGTGTTGTAGTTATCTGATAAGCCTAAAGCAGGCAGGAGCGGCTGCACTAGCCACACTCCTCCAAAAACAGGTGCACAGGGCAGTTCCATTTAGCAGCAGTGGTGTGGCAGCCTGGAGAAACAGCTGCTGCCAGGTGGAAGAGACCTGTGTTCCTCTGTTTCTGGGAGGAGCATACAGAGCTGGAATGGGAAGGGTTGAGGCAGAAGCTTCTCTTTCTGCTTGTGTTAAGTTTATTTGATAACCCTAATGAGGGCAGGAGCTTGGGGCTGTTCCCACAGCCCTTCCCAATCCGATTTCATACAAGGCTTGTAGAGCAGTTTCACCTGACAGCAGCAGTGCCCACGCTGTGACACTCCTGAAAGGGTCTTGTGGCATCCCAGTTGAGAACCGCTGCCTTAGTCCACAGCAAGGGCTACATATTCACAAACCCAAAGAATGCTGCTGTTTTTATGGAACAGACAACAGGGTAAAACTTATTGTGAAAAAGATTTGTGGGTGTTTAACGTTGTTTCTTTAATATTAGACCTTTCGCACATAATTATCTAGCCTTACTTTTCAAAGATAGATTCAAAATAAGATATTTAAAATGCATTTCAAATGCTTGTGGAAAAACAGTATAGCCTTTTCTATGCATCAGAAATATCCATTTTGGTGTTCAGGCAGAAAGTTTCAAATAATTTGCCCATAGGTGAAATTAAGTGATTTAAAATAGGACTTCAGTGCTCCACAAGCCTTGTTTCAATGACTAGATTTCACTGTTAGAATTTTATAGAAAGGATAACAGTTCTTTTTCCTTGGTGAAAATTTAATCAGAAGGAAATGTTTTCCTGACTTACATTTTAAGTATTTCTTTTATTTTAAAGATGGGAACAGAGAAAAGATCCTCATGGTAGAACTTATTATGTTGATCACAACACACGAACTACAACTTGGGAAAGACCGCAGCCTTTACCTCCAGGGTAATGTAGAATTCCTATGCTTCTTTCAATATGTGTATTTTAAATTGGTACTAAAAATACTTTTATCATGTTGTTTGTGGTTACAGGATAAAGCTATATAAGTGTAAGGTGAGAAGGCTATATTACTGTGTTACCAGGGAAGTTGTGGGGGCAAGTGGCAGAGTTCAGGCTGCTTCACTCCCCTGCTGCTTGTCTTCCACCCCTCCCCCCCCACCATCTTCCTTCCTCCTGCTGCTTTCTCAGCTGCAGTGGTGGTAGGGGATGAATTTAAGGTGACACCCCCAATAATTGGATTCTGTACATGGAAAATTATAATACATTGGTATTATTGTTGAATTAGTAGTTTTTAAAACCAATACCACCCATTTTATAGAGTATAAAACTTCATCCTAAACCAGTTGATCAGATTAATCTTTTATGGGAATGTTGGTGTTTAAATTTATTGCCCATGCCAGTGGTTGTCAACTGGGAGTACACATACCCCTGGGGGTACTTGGAAAGGTGGTAAGGGGTACGGATGGGCGGGCAGGGACAGAGCACCACCACCCACCACCCTGTGCCACTGCCTCCCAGGAGCAGGGCTGGGGGAAGTAGGGGGGCAGCGGCTCCCCTCTGTGGGCCGCATAGGCACTGCCTGGCTAGCTGGACATGGCAGGGTGGGGGGAGAAGCTTGCATATGGTGGTGCTGCAACCCCCCTCCACTCCAGATCTGGCTGCCACCACCAGAAGGGGTGCACTCCTTTAAAACGGTTAACAACCTCTGGCTTACACCAGTAATTTTGACCAATTTACCTGCTGCTTTAATTTGCCTTTTATTTAATGCTACATTTAAAATGTTAATTTTATCACACTTTAAGGTGACACCAACGTGTGAAGTGCACATCAGAAATATAAATTTGTGCCTCATTTCTATGTTTGAACCAAAATATTAACTTAGAGTGCCACAAAATATTAGTTTTATATTTTAGTTGAAAAGGAATACTAACATTAGTATTATTTTGGTAGCTGGGAAAGAAGGGTTGATGATCGTGGAAGAGTTTACTATGTGGACCATAACACAAGAACAACAACGTGGCAGAGACCAACAATGGAATCAGTCAGGAACTTTGAACAGTGGCAGTCTCAGCGTAACCAACTGCAGGGAGCTATGCAACAATTTAACCAACGATACCTCTATTCGGTAATTTTTAGCAAACTGAAATATTAGGAAAACAGTCTTCTTTTTTAACTTGACTTTTCTCTAGCAGTTTAACTATGTTTAGTGAGATATTGGAGATCTTTAAAGATTATTCACATTCCTCATGATGACTATGAGTTCTAGTTTAGGACCTTCACTCTTCTTAAACGACTATCTCTATAGGATTCTGATTCCTGGGTGTCAGTTCTCTAGGTCAAAAAATGTTTGTTCCGTATACATTTAATAATTGGAGGTACCTAATAGCCGTAACAAGTACAAGTATAAGCCACTTCTTCACCTTTGGGGGGACTTCAGTGCAATGATCCAGTCTTTTTTTTTAATCATTATCTTACTTTGGAATTTTTTTCAGTAATGCTCAGCTTATATACATCAGTATTTTTGCTTTCTTTTTTTTTGGCTAGGCCTCAGTGACTTGGAACCATTCATCAACACTTCTATGCTTCTGTTTTTTTTTTACTTTAATACCTGTTTTGAAGTCTTCGTCTTTGTCCTGCTCTGAAGTTTTCTTGCACAATTTCTGTGTTTTGTCTCAGGTTATCATACATACCTGCAGCTTTACAGGAAGAAGAAAACTGCTCAGTTGCTTCAAGAAATGTTTTGAAGTAGGCATACCATTCACAGTATTATCTCCCTGACAATTCTGAGCAAGTGAGGCAGATCTGACTGATATTGTCCTACATATACAAATACTGTGGGGATTGCATTCAACACCTGTGGGAGTTTTCCATTAAAGGAAACTCCATTTGCTGGCAGATATGCAGTTTCATAGATGTAGGGTCGGAAAGGACCTGAGCAGATCATCAAGTCCGACCCCCTGCCATAGGCAGAAATGAATACTGGGCTCATATGACCCCCACTAATTTAAGCTCATATGACCCTAGCTAGGTAGTAATCAAGCCTTCAAGTGCATCAGAAGAGAAATTACTGAACTATACGGTTGAGCCAGTTTCAGCTGCTGACTATTAGGATTATATGTTGGTGCTTCCTATATTCACATAGCCTTTGTTTTGTTTTAAAACTCAGTAGACCGTATTTATTATCAGAGCATGTCCTATGAAGTTTTTTACAATGCAAAAGATTCTGCTACATACTTAAAGTTAGTAGGGTTCACTCCCAGTTTATATAATTAAATGCCATGAAGAACTGTAAGCACTAGACATAAAACGATGCATTACTGATGAATTTCTTGATTCCTGCTGACTCTGCATCATTTTGTTTTCCCACTCACTTTAGCCTGAAGACTTGAGGACAGATGAGTGACTCTTAAGTCACTGCTGCTTATTTGAAGCATTTTTAAACCATTTACCATTTTAAAAAAACATTTAACCTTTTTAAATTTTTTTATTCCTACTGTGTCAAAATGTGTTGGAAATTAGAATGCAGTGATTCTTGCTTTGCTCTGATGGATAAAGCATTGGCCCTGATGCTGGTCCTCAATACCTTGTGCCAAGAATTTAGTACGGATAAGTTTGATAACTTTTGGAGGCATTGTCTCTGTGCTGTAGATATCACAATCAGCTCATCATGATCAGCAGTGTTGTGTGCAGGGTGGAGGTTGAGAGAAAGGATAACTTACTTGTGTTTTGAGGAATTGGAGGAGCATAGTGATCCCAAATACTTCTTCATTGCAGATGAACAGGAAGATGTTACTTCTTAGTGCAAAGTTTTTACTTTCCCCCTAGTTTATTAAAGTAACTACCTAGCTTGCTATTTAAAATGGTATATTTTAAATTGGAGTTAGTTCAGGGATCTAAAAAGTTTACAGATGACAGATACCCTGAGCTGAGAATGCTTGTCCATCCACGTTCCTATGCTTTTGGGCTTCCTACATGGGATCAGTTTATAAAAATATAGCAGGACACATGGGCTGCTTGCAGATGATAAAAAAGAACCCAAAACAGTGCTTTAGTTTTAAACTCCATGTGTTCCTGTGCCACACCTAGCACATGCCCAGAAGAGCCAGCTTGTTAGTTGGACCCAGCTTGCCTGACATCTGTATAGATTACACGCTTTAGCAGGACTTTTGGCACTTTTATCTAATAGCTGATTGAATAAGCTAGTAGATTAGCAGGGCTTTTTTGGTGCTTTAAAAGTGAAGTGGAACCAGATTGAAGTAACATGCTGCTGCTTCTGGTAAAGTGGTTTTTTTTTAAATAACATTTGCAGACAGACATTGTCAAATTCTGGGCTTCAGGGGAGGAGGAGGGGATGGGTGAGGTAGAGAGTGAGTTGGCAGGCACAGAAACAGGCATGGACACAGAAGGGCAGGTGGCTGGGGAGATGATGGTGGAGGACAGACATGGGGGGACAAGTGGCAAAGGATCAACAGCAGTGGTGGGGACTAATTTAAGATGAGCTTCCACTAATTAGATTCTATACAGGGAAAACTATAATAAATGTATCACTTCCTTATATAAAATATAATTATTCTTGAATTCAAAATGGTCTTGGATTCAGATAAACACAGTGTATTAACTAGACACATAGACAGAAGTGGCTCAGCTCTTTTATTGGAGGCGTGCTCATTTGTCTGTCTCATAATTACTATTTCAACAAGTTTACTACAAACTGAAGCAAAGTTGACTTGTAATCTTCAGGATCACAGGTAGTATACATGTTGATCACATATTGCCTTAATGGCTCCCTTTTTTCCTTTATTGTTTAAAGGAACAATTCTCTTCCATCATCTTGCTGTTTAGGTACTTAAATAATTTCATATTCATTTTTTTTCTGTTTGACTTACTGTTCTTCAAAATATCAGTTAGAAGAGGCTAGCATTTCTTGAGTTGGACCAACGCTGTCTCAGGTATGCTGTTGATCATAAGAAAATAACCAGGGGAATACAATAAATTTATTCTCATTTTTTATTTAAATTAAAATTCTTAAAATTACCAGATGTTGTCCTTGAACACAGAGTAATCAAGCTATGCAAGGTAATAACCCTGCAAAAAAGAATAAGAAGAACTTGGGCAGCTAGGGTCTGGAACCAACTTCCAAGAGAAGTGGTGCAGGCTCCTACCCCGGGGGTTTTTAAGAGGAGGTTAGATGAACACCTTGCTGGGGTAGTTTGACCCCAGTACTCTTTCCTGCCATGGCAGGGAGTCGGACTAGATGATCTGCTCAGGTCCCTTCCGACTCTAGAAACTATGAAACTGGGTAGGCAGGTGGGCAAAATACGAGAAGTTATTTGATTGAAACAGGTCACTGCCGAAACAAAAATTCAGCCCAAGTGATTCCAGCAAACAGACTGTAGTATTGAACTGGAAAGTGGAAATCTAATTGATTAAGAGTGAGTCAGAGTGATCTTATAGTTGTGAATGGTCTAGGAATATGAGAGAGGCCAGGATTTTTTAAGGTGATTTTATTGGACCAACTGCATAGTTGGGATAGGGTTGGTTCATGGTGCCACAGCTACTGCCACTGCCATGGCTGCTGCCGCTTATGCTTAGTCAGGGTTTGAATTACACTTCAACTCCTTGTGGAGGTCTGCAAAAAAAAAAATTGGCTGGGGTTGGGGCTGTGTGCATAGGTCCCCGCTAGTACTGCGGGACTGGGGCCAGTGGTTGTGTTAGCCAGAAGGAGCCACTGCTGCCTCAGCTGCTTAGAAAAGTACAAGGTAGGCCAGAGGCTGTGCACGGTGGCTGATGGGGTAGGGGGAGGTGGGGAAGAGGTGCTGACAGGCCTATGGGAGGAGTTGTGGGGGAGCGTTCTCACTTAGTGGGGGGGCTCAGCCCTGAGCTCCCCTGTAATTTGAACCCTATATTTAGTGAGGCTCTGGCTCTGGCCCTGCTCTAGCTGGGGGCACAGAACACACTGTGGCTCTGGCCCCCTACCTAGCCAGGCAACCAGCACTTGTGGTAACAACAGTTCCTGCCTGGGCTGTGGATTGCATCTCCAGAAGTTGTTCTCTGAATAATTCAAGGGATTTACACTTGCTGCTAACCAGGTTAAGAAAGGATCTCTTAAGAAAGGTACCCCAGGCTCAGCAGCTAAGGGCATGTCCATAATATGATGCTATGTAGATAGCTCTGAAAAAATAGTTGGATACCAGAAGCAGAATAGCTGTGTAATGTTGTTGATGAGGGGTCAGTTAGTCTAGGAAGGCCATCATTATAATATGGAATTGTAGACAAGTGGAGCTGGAAAGGACCATAGGGTGCAATTGAGTCCCCTTGCTTAAGGCAGGAAAATCCTTGACTAAACCATCCCAGTCAAGTGTTGGTCTAACCTTAACCTGGTTAGACTAACATTTGACTGGGACAGTATCCTGGGAGAGAGAGGGGACAAATGAAAAAATTAAGATAAGAAAAAATAACTTACCTGCAGCAGGAGCCATGGCACAGCGAGAACAAGAAGAGAAGCTCACGCAGCTTGTGAGCCACATCTTTATTCAGCTGAGGCCAGCTGGTGATGTTGCCAGCCAGTGAAAATAAAAATGGCGGACAACAGAAGGAGCAGAGAGGAGAGAACGGACCAGAGGAACACGTGGCCTCAGGACCCACTCCGGGAACCCCTCAGGAGGGGAAGTGTGTCAGACGAGGAGTCAGAAGAGACTCCTGGTCCCAAGCTCAGCAGCAGTGGCAGGGGACAGGCCACCAGTGCGGGAAGTGGGCCAGAAGCAGCCCCTGCAACCTGCAATGACAGCAGCAGCAGGAGCAGCAGAGAAAGGCTTGCAAGGACCCACAGTACAGCAGGTGAGAGTATTAGGAACGGTTGGAAGGAGGAGGAGGTGGTCCCATCAGAAAAGTCCCAGGAAGAGGCCTGGGAGGGCTCAGGACAAGCAGGGCACCTACACCGAATATAAAAGTGTGACCAACCCTGTGTAGAGGAACTACGGAACACTTGGAGGGTGACGCTCCAGGAGGGAGAGAAGTGGGGTGGCCCAAGGCTCGTGAAAGGAGCTAAGAATGTGAAGCGGACAACCCAAACAGGAGGATACTAGTATTATTCAAGTAGGGGGGGGAGTATCCCCTGGCTATACTATAGGGGAACTAAGCTCTTGAGACCCCTGCTGTGAGGAAGCAGGGAAGGGGGGACTATCCTAATTCCCAGCAAAGTGGCAGAGCAAGTGTCATGTGTTTTCTTTTGTATTCTTTCTTTTGTTTCCCTGGGTGAAGGGGTTGAGAGAGGACTAGGGAGCATAGCCCATAGGGCGTCACGTGGTGATTTGAGCCCGAGGACAGGAGGTTGCTCTGGACAAGGGTAGGTTCCCTAATCAGCACCTCTGATCATAGAAGACCCACAAAGGGGTAAGCGGAGCAGGTTCCAGGACTAGTACGCCGATAAGAAGAACCCTAAGAGGCACCATAGCTGTAGGAGCGAGGGGATGTGGCCGAGAACACGGAGGGATCCATCAGGGTGGCGTGAGGTTGGGGTGTAGGGATGATGGAGCCCCGCGAGTGACCAACTGGCAAACCGCAGGCTGCAGAGGGACCCCGCATAGTCAACCCCCCCCCACTGGGAACATTTAAAGTCCTGGCAGGCGAGATGGGGGAAGACGACTCCTGAAGTAAACAGCTACTCGGCCAATCACGGGAGCTGGTAAGATGCATGTCATCCATCACTCGGACCAAGGCTGCACGTGACAGGGTGTTAGAGACTTGGCAGTCACAGATGGTTTAGTCAAACATGATCTTTCCTTAAGCAGGGGGTTGTACTCGGTCACATCCTGTGGTCCCTTTTAGCCCCACTTTTCAATGATTAATGAAGATGTAAACAATACTGGATCCAGAACAGACCCTTGGGGTACCTCATTTGATACTTTCTTCCAGCTCCACAGGAGTATACCTTTATTCAATACTCCAGATACCTGTCCTAGCTCCAAACAAGTTATTTTCCACAGCACTGTATCATTAAGCATAGACATTCTGATTATCTAAAAATACTACACTGATTTATAGTCAAATGTGTTGGTCACAGAGGTGGTTAGCCATGTGAATTTGAAATGAGGCAGAAAGGTGTGCAGGATGGCACTTTAGAGACTAACTGGTAACAACCTGCTTCATCAGATGCTATATGGCTGAAAGTTTGTCCAACAGCTCTTCCAGCTATACAGTAGGTCCAATAAAAGATATCACAAAAATCTTTGCCTGTCAATCATAAATCCTAGATTCTTCATGTATTTGGTTCATCATGGAGATGATTCATAAGATCAGCATCTCAAATCACATGTTATCTTGTTTTGGCATATTTCATTTCTGTTACTGAGTTTTCTTTTGCTCTCATCATTGCATTGAAGTCTTTTAATGGGATGCATAATTTCAAAGGGCAGAGCAGATTTGATTTAATTTGCTTCTGGGATGATACCATGTTTATCTTTGTCAAACTCCAGTAACCAGTAAAATGGTGATTCAATTTTTAAAAATGTTTCAATTTGTCTTTAAATTTCTTTTAACCAAAAATGAAAAATGTTATGTTTTAAAGCTTTTTCTTTTGTGAAACTTTGGTGGCAAATATTTGTTTGGTGAAAATTATATTAGTAATGTTTCTCAAAATTTGAGGTTAGCACAGTCTTAGGTTTAAAAAAAAGGTGGGGGACAGGGCTTTTTCTGAACTTATGGAAGACACCCTGCATTTTTTTCAATGATTTTGTTTAGGAGTGAATCAATTAGTTTAGTTCTAGGTGTGGTTTTTGCCAGGATCAAATTTACTCATAGTTAATAAATGGTATCTCAAAATTCTTTCAGATGGGACTTAACAATAGTATAACATCTCATAGCATCTTGATCTTAAGGATATTTATTACATCAAAGAGCATTTTAATAGTCAAATTCTGGTCAATGCATAATCTTCAATATGGTATCATGCTTAAAAGGATTAGGGTGAGACTAACATCATAAAGAAAGTGCTGTGGGTGAGAGAAACAGGCAGTGCTCCCTTGCAGCGTGGAGAATATCTAAATATGCGGTTTGTGGTGCCACAGACGTGTTTGTGGCGCCACATGTCACACGGCTGTGCCCATCTAGATGCGGCCTTGAGGTGAATCATGTTTGCACGCCTAACGGTGCTAACATTCTGTGGCATGCTGTGGCACCCTTGGAAAGATCTCAGGATACCCCAGTGTGCCCTGGCACCCTGGTTGAGACTTAGTGGCTTAAGTCAGAGCACAGAAGCTAAATTGTTTAGTTGCAAATCGACTATCTCTGTGTATCCGTCTCAGAAAAAATAGGTAGCGACTGTCTGGAAGGTTGGCATGTCTAAACAATCAGAGATTACAATTCAGTGCATGCAGAAACATCATGCACAAAAAGAATCCAGTGGCAGAATCTAGCAGATGCAAAAAAACCATTTTCTTTAATCTAAGTGTCTCCTGTTTTGTTATAACTAGGCTTCAATGCTGACAGCAGAAAATGATCCACTTGGGCCTCTACCACCAGGCTGGGGTAAGATAAAATGTACTTTAATTTGGATATATGACTGTGGAGAAAACTTGTCATACAGTCATGTAATAATTTTCTTTTTTTTTCAGAAAGAAGAGTGGATTCAAATGATAGGGTGTATTTTGTGAATCACAACACAAAGACCACACAATGGGAAGACCCTCGAACTCAAGGGTAGGTGTATATTCTTCTTAACACATGTAGATTAGACACTAGTGTTTAAACTATTCTGTTGAGTTTCATAGTATAAAATAATGGACTGTTTGTAATTTGCTCCTCAGCTTACAAAATGAGGACCCTCTTCCTGAAGGCTGGGAAATCAGATATACTAGAGAAGGTGTCAGATACTTTGTTGATCATAATACAAGAACTACCACCTTCAATGATCCTCGTACTGGGAAATCCTCTGTGTAAGTGATCAGACAATAGAGGTTTTTAAAAGATTGAGATTAATGATCTAAAAAGTCATGTTGTTCTCATTAGTGATGTCAGTACTTTATTTGAGCTGTAAGCGTCAAGTCCAGAGCAAGCTTTGCTGCCTTGTTTCTTTTATTTTGGAGATGTATTTATCAACAGTTCTTTATTCATTATAACAATATGTGAAGTTACTTTGTAAGATGCTCAGATTTCATGATTATGAATGCAGTACAAGTAGAGGAAGTATTGTATATTTAATAATTGTATCTATTGAAATAATATTAAGAGAAAATAAAAGAATGAATGCTTTAATATAATATTTTTAGCTACAATATTCCTAAATTACTATATTAATAGTTAAAACCAGCCAGTTCTTTATACCCAGTATTGCAGACAATTAAGTTACTCTTCTGCAATTCAATTCTGTATTACACATGTTGATATTCCCTAAGCAGCATCTTATGTGCAGTTTGAAGTGTTCTGATATTTTTTCATTCATTCAAGAAATTAGCAGGTTATAATGATTAGGTTTAACTCTCCTTTCTTTTAAAGCTTGATTAAATAATTCTGAACCAGCACCAGGGACTTGGAACATAACCACTCATGGAAAGAGCTGGTATATTGCTTGTTGTTCTAATTTGTCATGTTTTGTTGAAATCCAAAAATTATTAGTTTAGTGGTGAAGGTATGGATACATTATTCTTTATCTGTTTCATTTGTTTAAATTATTTAACTATATTGTTTTACAGAAATAAAGGCCCTCAGATTGCGTATGAACGTAGCTTTAGGTGGAAACTTGCTCATTTCCGTTACTTGTGTCAGGTACTGTACTAGTAATAAAATCTATTTTTGTGCATAATTAAAATAATGCTGACTTAACACACATCAGTATTAGTAACATATATTATTTCTTTCACTTAGTCAAATGCACTCCCAAGCCATGTGAAGATCAATGTATCCAGACAGACATTATTTGAGGATTCCTTCCAGCAGGTAAGGCTATTGGTATTTCCTGTATTAAATGTGTTTAGTAAAACAAAACATAATTGTACTTGTGTTGGTTAGGCATATATAGTTTTGTAAGCATTAAGAGGAAGGACCTGTATTTTGTCTAGTTACTCAGATATTAAATATGCATAATTAAATCTTACATTTCTTTAGCTGTTGAATTCTAAAGTCCACAGAAAAGTATGATGCCTTCTAGTATCAAAAAAATTAAAACAACCTGCCACTTGTCTTCCTGGCCCCTCTAATTTTCTTCTTCAATCCCACCAAAATCCTTGCAATGCATTAGAACCAAGATAAATATTTTTGTAGAAAAATATGTTACTGTTACAGCCTAAATTAGTTTACCATAAAATATGAGTCAATTCATAAATTTAAATACTTCAGTATTTAAAATTTAAATATTTCAATATTTTTGAATAATGTATTGACTACAGAAACGTGCAAAAGATTGTATAATTTAACATAGGCCCTGGCAGACATTATTTAATCACAAGATGGGATCTGAGGAATTTTATGCTGAATCCCAAAAACTGCATCTTGCCATGACAGAGATTCAGTATATGGCATGACAGGGCACACAAGTTCTGCAATCTAGCATAAAATTCCTCGGATCCCATTGTGCACCTGGATCTTTCAAGGCACACTGGGTAGCCCAGTGTCATCTGCATGTTCCATCTTTGACTAGTTTTTCCACTTTTATCACGTGATAAATTGGTTCAGCATGTGTTGTGGTACAATATATCACACAATTAATGCGTTAATCGTGTGATATACGTCTGCCAGGGGCCAAAGATACCAAAAGACTATTTGAATCTTTGCTGTTTGTTTCACAAATGTCCTTGATCCTAACTTGTTTCTAGGTGCTTCCATAAAACAAACATAAGTTTATTGGGTTGAAAGTATGCTTATTTATTAACTGTTAAAATTTTGTTTCTGCTTTAAAATTTGATAGATCATGGCTTTAAAACCTTATGACTTAAGGAGGAGATTGTATGTTATATTCAGAGGAGAAGAAGGATTGGATTATGGTGGTTTGGCAAGGTAAAGAAAAATACTTAAACATCTTTAAAACATTCATAGGTTTTTTAATCACAAAACTGCACTCTTAAAATCTGGTTGTGAGAGTAACAGAAGGACTACTTACTTTGTACATTGCCTTATAATCTGAGTAATCTTTTTGTACTGCTTTCAGTATTTATAGACAGAGCTGGCTGCAGTGCCTGCAACTATCGTTGCTTTAACTTCTTTGTATTATTAAAAAAACAGTTTTTAGTTGTTTGTAACTTTTGCCAAACTCCAGCCATTAGCTGCCATTGACTGAATTTTTGACCAGCTCTTAGAAAAAAGATGTTCACTGTTTCAAAGAATGAGAATTGGGGAAATACATAGTTGTTCTGTGTAAAACATTCTTACAGATATTTGACTGAAAAGGCTTAGTGCCTCCAAGCTTTGCAGCAACTATTTACATTTGATTGATGGGGGCATGTCAAATTGAGATCAGAGAGGTTCCTTTTATTACTCCATGAAAAACCATCCTAATATATCTGGGTTTTAAGCCTCTAAAAATTGCTGTTTGTGCATGCTCAGTTGATGTTTGTTTTAGGTTGGTATCAGAATTGTCCAAATAGCAGCCCTGGGGGCGCTTGACTGTCCAGAACTGGGAAACTGATAAAAGTGGATAGGATGGGAACAGAAAGGGGTAGGTTGGTGGAGCGGATAAGAGATTCTGCGGGTTGGGCAGTATGTGCAGTTTGGAGGCGGACAAGTGTGTAACATGTAGAACGCTCCCTTTCAGAGCCTGGAATTGGAACTAAGGTGTCTTGAGCATACACTTGTGATTTAAATGTTTCTGTGCTGTGTGGCTTACTGAGTTAGTGACACCAATAACACAGTTTTGTCACAGGGGTGTTTTAAGCTACATTGATACTTGTAAATGTCCAGTGTAGTGCATCTCAGCCATTGGTCCATGGAGGGGAGAGAGGTGTGGAGGTGAGGGAAAGAAGACTGTGGAACACTTTGAGATATTGAAGGACTGCCAGAGGATATAGATATTTCAGAAAGTGCTTCAAAGATAATCCTACTTTTCAAGGATCATTTTTGAAGTGCTTTGGCCATTTTTGGAGTACTTCTTTGACTCTGAATGCCTGCACCCTTGCTGTTTCAAGCACTTTAACTTAGAGTTTTTCAAATGCCATACCTGTCTGTACCCTAAGTTCAAATTAAAGATAGTGTCATAGTTCAAAGGTACAAGCAGGCTTCACCAAGACTGTAATAAGCAGGCTTAATTTTGATATTTCCAAACTTTGGAGAGCTTGACTTTATAGTTGTAATTTTTAATTGCATCTTTGTTTGTTTAATAAATACACGTTGCTATTGATCATACTATATAATGTCTGATATTTAGATTTATTAATGTTTAGACCATCTGGCTAGGTATTTGCAGAAAGCTGTGAAAGTTCTGTATTTGTGATGGGGTTCTTGTATGTGGGTTGTTTTTTTGTTTGTCTTTTGTTTTTGTTTTTTTTTAGAGAATGGTTTTTCTTGCTTTCCCATGAAGTACTAAACCCTATGTACTGTCTATTTGAATATGCTGGCAAGAGCAACTACTGTCTGCAGATAAACCCAGCATCAACAATCAATCCAGATCATCTGTCATATTTCTGTTTCATTGGGCGCTTTATTGCCATGGTAAGTTAGATTCTTAAGTTTCTTTTTTTGTTTTCTTTGATTAATTATAAACATATTCCTAAAACAATAACAAGTATTTTTCTGTTCAAGATTTGTTTTTCATCGCTTGCTAAATAAAGAATTTAATTATGCAGGGCTGTCAACTCAGGACCATTAATTAGCAATAAAAGTTTTATGTTTGAAAGGCTCTTAGCAATGAGATTAAGTGAAGAGATAGTACAGTAGTAACATGAAAGTCTAAATTTGATGAAGGTATTTGATGCAAAAAGTTAATTTTACCTAATTTGAATATCCAAATAGGTATTCTTTTGAAAATGTGTCTAGAATTTTCTTGAAAAGATTCCTTCATGTAGCTAAGTTAAGCAAACATACATTCCTTTGAATTGTTTTACAATAGAGAATTCTTTTAAAATACTACTTGAAAATACTGAAAAAGCATCTTGAACCAGATGCCAGAGTTCAGATTCAGTGGAAAATGGGAGTTAGTAGGGATCTGATCATAGCTCACTGATTTTGTAACTGAGCTTCTATATAGGTAAAGCAGTAGGAAATGCTTGTAAGTTACACTGCCAGCCTACAGACTGGAGAATCTGCCACTTCACCCCTCCCTTCACAGCTTGTTTCTACTTGAAAATAAAGCAAGAGGCCAAATGCAAAAGAAGTATTTAACTATTAAATATCTCAGACTCAACATTACTCTTTTCAAAGCCACCTCTTAAAAATGAATTTTTCTGTTTTCATTGTTGGTGCTTATTTTCAGTATATTATGGTCAGGCTCACCCTTTAGTTACTTTGCTACGTAGGGGAGGTGCATTGGTCTAAAACAACAGTATGGCTTCCAGTATGTTGCTGATGTTGAAGTGATGTTGTTGTGATGGTCCAGGAAATACTTGCTTCTCACATTATTTTTGTGACGGGCATCTTATTGGACCAGCTGCATGATTGGTGTAGACATAGGCAGGATTTCAGATATGACAGTATCTTTCCTCAGATCTCTGGGAGAGTAGACACAGCAGAGTTAAGAGGCAGATGGAACCAATGTTTGTGTAAAAAAAACTGTAGGTAAATAAAAACAGGATATGAGCAGGGTGATCATCATACATCCTGGTTTGGCCAGGACAGTCTCAGATTTTGTAGGCCCATCCTAGCCAGTTAGTCAAAAGTCCTGGGCTGGAGTCTGGTGGGGAGGTAGAGCAGCATGGTGCACCTGACAGGCAGGACCACTGCTGCTGTGATTCTGCAGGAGCAAGGAATATGGACTTCAGTTATGGCATCTTAGGGTGACCATGCATCCTCCTGCTTTGCACCCACACTGCAGCAGCAGTGCCTGCCTACCCACCTGCCTGACGCACCATGCCATTCTGCCTTCCTGCTGGACTCTGGCCTGGGACTTTTGACCTACCAGGTTGGACTGGCCTATAGAATCCGGGACGGTCCTGGCCAAACTGGGACGGATGGTCACCCTAGATCCAAGACAAATTATCAGTGGGACAAGGACTGTAGAAGGGAGCCCTAAACTTGAATCGTCTTACTTTTAAGGTAACTAAATCATATGGCCAAAACCGATATCAAAGTTACAAATTATTCAGAATTTTGTTTTCTACTATTCCTGTTTTGTGAGTTTTGGGAATAATAAAGAATATTTTCAGGAGCTCCAGAAATGGGTTAAGCATGATGGGAGTCCCACAGAATTATACTGTTCCTACCCCAAAGGGCAGAACACAGAGAAGGTCAGGGGGAAGTTTAGCGTAGTTACGTATCTTTGTCTTGTTAGTTCAATGGTTGGATATATTTTTATTCTAGACAGGGCTGTTACTACCCCCTTACTTAAGGTTACCCTCAACTTCCTTTTAGGAAGGATTGTGCTTGCAGTTGCTAATACATTTACCAACTGTTTGACCGGAAGTGTTTTTGCTACATTTATATGAACTTGGGAAATTTTGAGTTAAAATAGATCAGTGTCTTCTGAGAGAAAGATTAGGAAAAAGAATAAGTAGTTAGTACCTAAAGTACTTCTCTCCTCACCCCCACTGTCTCCCCAAAACCCCCAGAAATTCATGCTCCTTTTATTGGGAAATTGTGGCACCTCCAAGCTTTAGAGCAAAGAATTTAAATGAAGTAAAGGAAGTTAAGAGAGTTTGCCTCCATTTGGCTATTGTGCAATCTCAATTTGCATATGCTTGGTATGGATACATTAGCATTTGACAGGTAAATTCGCTGGAGATTGTCTGCCAAAATTCACACCTAACAGTTTCAGGGATATAGGTTATAGCCATGTTGGTCTAAAAAGCAGAGGCAGATAAAACTCTTGGGCTAGAGGGGATATTCATTATCAGACCTAAATAGTAGCAAAAAAAGGTCTCTCTTCGGAAGTTTTTGGAGCCAAACACCCTTTGTCAGGCAGAGGAGAATTCAAAGATTGTAATAGTTCTCCCAGGTAAAAAAGTAACTTCATTTTGCACTGGGGAGGTAAAAGATGGTGGGGTGGGGTTCCCTTGGGTTTCAGAGTCCATTTGGGAAAAGGTTCCTCTGTAACTATGCAGATTAGGCAGAAACAAGGCTCCAGCAGGTTTATTCCCTGAAGGTGTCAGGTGTTAGGCAGGGAGTTCAATTTTAGTTTAGTGCAAGCCTGCAAAAAGTGAAGTTTTCATGGTTTAGGGAACTTTTATTTTAGGATTGCTCCAGTCAGGTACAATATAGAAGAAGAGAGGTAAAGCTGATTAAGGTTGGGATCATTAATGGAAAGTGAAAATAAAAAGAAACTGGATCCAAATTCCACTACGTTTTGCTAAGCATATGTGGGAGTTAATGCATATTAGTATTTCTGTGATCAAAATGCATCTTAAATGAATAATGAAGTGTCACTAATCAGAATTTTATAACTACTCAGGCACTAATATTAGCACGTCATTTTTAAAAACCGTCTAAGAGTTCATCTAGGGTGGCTGCCCAACCTTCTCACAGGTCTATAGGGCTCTTAGCCATAAAATTCTTTAATCGTTTTCAGCATTCTAAATTTCCTTTCTAAAAGATTTGCTATCAGACCTAGGTAAATAGATTTATTACCTTGCAAAGATCTTATGAATAAATAAAAATTAAATTTTGTTAAAGTCTGTAGACATAAGACAGGAAAGGAATGCCCAACATAATTAAAAGGAATAATTTTTTACCAGTAAAATGCAAGGCTTATGCTAATGACTATTTAAAAAAAAAAAAAAAAAGGAAATGACAGTCCTCATAGTGAGTGAAATATAATAGGTTAGAACTGAAGTAAACTAAACTTTTCTTATTGGGACTCTGTTCTCTTACATGTTTGGAAAGTATTTAGCAGAAGTTACTGCAATTGAAAGAACATAGTATCAATAACCAGCGCAGTTCTTTGTGCATATGCAGTCAGAGAGTAGGGATAACAGTAAAAAATTTTTTTAAATTATAATTTCCACTCCAGCTCGGGGGGGGAGTAACATCTTTTTCATAAGGGTGTTTGAAGAGCAGTTCAGTGACTGAGTTTTAAACTTGTCCCTCCCCTGCAAGCTGTGATGATAATCCTTTTGGTCTATTTTTTGTATATAGCAATAGTACCAAATAGTCTCAAATAATTGTTGGTAGATATACTCACCTACACAGAAGGTAAGGAAATATGTCAAAAGTTACTGTCATTTTCTTTTTGCAGGCTTTCTCCCTTTCAAAGGAAGATGATATAACTAAGAATTTTCAGCTTGTATGGTAGTAAAGATTCTCAGGCTTTATTTTAGTGCTCAGTTAATTATATTGTTTTCTTCATCTTTGCTATTTTCCTTTTTTTTTAGTCATAGTTACTAATAGTTAGGTGCTTTATGTGCATCTTCTTTCCCAAAGATTATTTCTGCCATGAAATAATAAGCAGAAATAATTCTCTGGTGAACATTAGATTTCTTTCCCCCCCGTTTACAGGCATTGTTTCATGGAAAATTTATTGACACTGGTTTTTCTCTGCCATTCTACAAGCGCATGCTAAATAAGAAACTGACTATTAAGGATTTGGAATCTATTGATACTGAATTTTATAACTCCCTAATTTGGATAAGGTTTGTAGATTTTTCCCTTTCCCCCTAATATTTTTCCTTTAGTTTAGTAAAAATGTATATTTGTTTAATTTTTCTTTTTCTTGTTTCTTCCCCCAGGGACAACAACATTGAAGAATGTAACTTAGAAATGTACTTTTGTGTTGACATGGAGCTTTTGGGGAAAGTTACTTCCCATGAGCTGAAATCAGGAGGTTCAAATATTTTGGTAACGGAGGAGAACAAAGAAGAATATATTGGGTAAGTTACAGGTATTGAAAAGTGCCAGCTATTTTATTTTCTTCTGTTGTCTTAGTCTTTTTTATATGGTACATTGAGTCTTTCTTTACATATTTAATGAATCAGAAGCCATGATAATTACAGCTTTTCTCTTTTCTTCATTAGTCTGTGCTGGCAGCACATTCACATATATTTCATTGTGAAAATAACCAAAAGTTAATTTTCATTCTCAGGAATTTATGACCTGAGAGTGAGGGGTTTTATATTACTTGTATCGATTACATTTATGCAATCATATTATGTAATTATACTACTATAATGTAATGTATAGGGTACTATATACAAATTTATAGTACTTAAAACTAAAGTTGGGGAGGGACACACATTTTGTTCACTAGCAGCAAAGGAATGTGAAGTCCTGGATTCAATTCCAGTTTTAGTAGGGCAGTGTGATCCAAGTACACAGTTCTGATCCTGTGACCTAAAGCAGTGTCTCTCCCTCTCTGCTCTTGCTCACCCTACTGTTTCCTTTCCCTTTCTGCTTCATCTTTTGTTTCTCCATAATTGTCAGATATTAATCATTCCTTTGAATTGGGTCCTGTTCTTCCTTTTTTGTTGTTGTGCTACTTGTACTCCCTTACAACTCCCTTTTGCCATCCTTCCACTCAGCAAATTCTCACCCCTGTGCATTGCAGTGTGGTTGTTTTTTAATTTTCCTTTGCTGCCTGGGCACCAACAAAGGGAGAACTGGCAGCATGAGAGAGCAAGTTTCCCAGTTTTGTTCCTGTACTTGTTGACCCCCAGCAGTTGGGAGGAACAAATGACCACTGTGCTCCACGTTGTTGCTACATGAGCTGGTGTGCAGTGCAGCCCAGGGAGCACATGGGAATTTTGAAGAGGTGGATTGCAAACTAGTGTCAGTAAACCCGTCAGAATGTAACTGCCTCTACTGAACTATTTTAGTTTAAACTTTCCCAGAAATTGATTTGGCAACAGGCACTTTCAATAGAAAGTGGTACTGTCTGGGGAGGTTTTTAAGCAACTGTGAATGAGGTCTTATGGAAACTCTTGAGCAAGCTGAATTGGCCTTAATACAGGAAAAAATATTTTAAAAGACAGACTTCTTTTCACAGTTGTAAGGTATGTCAGTTTTTGTTCTTAAACAGACTAATTCCATTCCCAATGAGATTTTTCATCTTGAAGGAGCAAAGTACAACATACAACAGCACTGTTAAAGTAGAATACCAAGTGATTTTGGACAGGACAAAGAAGTTTAAACCAAGAAATTGTCTTCCAGATTCTGTTTTGAAACATGAAATGTATTGTGCTCTCTCTTATGTCAATGTAAAGTACTAGTAATTTCAACAATAAGTTGTTGAATTACACTGTTTTAAGGGAGAGCAGAATCAGAAGCTGTAGATGCTGATGTTTAAACACAGGAAGGCTTCCTAACACAGTGTTTTTGGGTTTTTTTGCAGCCTGATGGCAGAGTGGCGCTTTTCTCGGGGAGTCAGAGACCAAACCAAAGCCTTCCTTGATGGTTTCAATGAAGTTGTTCCCCTACAGTGGCTACAGTATTTTGATGAAAAGGAGTTGGAGGTGAGTCTTTTATGTTACCATATTGTTGTTAAGGAAGGATGTGATTAAAGGATAAGTAAGCATAAATCTCACAAGTGAAAAGTTTTCGTATCTTCTTTTTACTTGGCAACCCCAGGTATTCCTTTCCTCCCCCACCTTCAATCAGCCGTAAATTCTTCTCCAAGAGAGCCATAGTTAAAAATGGGAAGAAGGTAGGGCACTTCCTTGGATCAGATTGTGATATAACAGTAAAAAAAAAATACCACCCCTAAATCCTCTTGCCTTGGTAGTGCCCTCTGTATTGTCTCACTTCAGCTAATCCCCTCCACAACCTGTAGAACCAGACATCTGTTATCCAACATAGCAACCTCAGCATGGAGTTTACTGTAATCATCTAGCAGCCACCATCAAAACTAGTGTTGCTAGATAGGGCACTGGGGTTGGGGCTTGGGCTACCTAGATTTGATTTCTGATCCTGCATCTCGTCTACTGGGTGAGGCCTGGGCTAGTGACTGCCCCTCTCTATATGTTTACATTTTGTGGAATGGGGGTAAATGAGGCTGATCTGTTTTGTGAAGAATTTTGGGATCTAAAGATGAAAAATGAGCTAAGTCTTAACCATAAAAGATTGTAGCCATAAAGAATTTGAGGGTGGTTATAAAAGATTGTGAGAATGGAGTAACTACAAAAACCTAGTGTCTTCAGACAAGGAACTATCTTTTTACTTCTCATCTGTAAATATTATATAATGAGATCCTGAGTCTTGAAAAGCACCTATGGAACTTCTGCAGTACGTAATCACACATAATGCAAATAAACAAATGTTGCACAGGTTTTGGAAATCTAGGTAGAGAAAGTGGAGAATACTTCGGTTAAGTGATTTCTTATGCTCCATATTTAGATAGGTGTAGGTTAGATACATTTAGAAGTTCAGTATATATAGAAATTAATAGAAAACTCGCAGCACGCTTATAAGCTCGGAAGTGCTGCTATGCTCTTTAGCACCATGGCTGAAAGAGCCGCCAATGTGACGTCTCAGCTGGTAAAGCAAACCAAACTCTGGCTTGCATCCATAGATGCTTCTCAAGTAAAACTCAGGATGTCATCCTCTTGCTGTACTTGGCTTTGGTAAGGCCGCAGCTGGAGTACTGCATCCAATTCAACGAGGATGTGGAGAAGCTTGAGAGAGTCCAGAGGACAGCCATGCACGTGATCAGAATACAAGAAAATAGGCCTTATGAAGAGAGGCTGAAAGCCTTGGGATTCTTCAGCCTGGAAGAGCGCAGGCTCAGGGGTGACCTGGTGGCTGCCAATAAGTACATCAGGGGTGTGCATCAGGATCCTGGGGAACACCTGTTCACCAGAGCGCCCCAGGGGATGACAAGGACCAATGGTCACAAAGTCTTCCAAGGCCATTTTAGGTTGGACATAAGGAAAAACTTCTTTGCTCTCTGAGTCCCCAAGGCATGGAATAGACTCCTTCCAGAGGTGGTGCAACCACCTACTCTGGACTCTCTTAAACATTAGGATGCTTATCTTGCTGGGATCCTTTGACTCCAGCTGACTTCCTGCCCCTGGAGGAGGGGGCTGGACTCTACTGTCTTCCAAGGTCCCTTTGAGCCCTAATGTCTATGAAACCTGTACTTTTTAGTTTACAGATTTAACTGTATGAAGTGTAAAAACTTTTTAATAAGCAAGTTTGTGTTTTTGTGGAAAAAAAAAGTTTTACTTGGACACAAAATTATACTTTAAAAGTGGTTTACTTTTTAGAAAAGTGAAACCAATCTATTTTAAATATAACATTAAATGGTGAATGTGAAATACCAATTGAAAAATAGTTGACCTGGGTTGTTAAATATTTGGGGGTTCATGGTACTTAGGGTTGATTTTATTAGCATCTCTTTGAGATCTACTAATATAGTATTGACTACAATTATTGTTAAATATACATTGTGAAACAGCTATTGATAGAATGTCATTATTAACATTTTGCATGTCATAAATGGACTTGATTAAGTACTGGAGGCTATAGCACTAGCATTTTATTTTCAGTTTTTTTCATCCTTTGTGGATATGTTTTTATTCCATAGTGTTGTTGATTTCAGTGATTTAAAGATTGACTTGTGTTTTGTACAGGAAAAAGAATGAAGGAAGAGATGTTTAACCTATTCCAGTTCTGCCATAAACATTAGGTGTGGGTTTGAACACGCAAAATGTTCTTTGTCTTGAGCCAGGTATACCCTACAGACTGTTGCTGGAAGAGTTGTCAGGCAGGAATGTGAAAAAATTAAGCCCCTTAGCCAACGGAGGTATTCTTACAAAACTTCTACAGTGGATGTAACAACACTGACAGAAGAGGGTTGGTGCTGGCTTAAGTTTTTTTTTAAGAAATGAACTGCCAACAAAATAAATCCTGTTTGGCAATGTGCGTTGTGTATTCATTAGAGAACTCTTGACATAGCAGTAGAGGTATAGCTATTGCAATAGAAGCTGTAGTGAAGACATGCCCCCAGTTTCCCAAACTATAAAATTGTGTAATATTGCCATATGTTTTAGAGCTGTGATAGGGTTTAATTCATTATGTGAATTAATTAGATTTGTTATGCTTCCAGGTAAGAGAGGTATGAGCTTGGAAATAGCTCTCATTTTTGAGCAATGTTTCTGGGGCTAACTTTGTAATGCAGGTGCAAAAATTGAGTTTTTGTCTTGGTGGTTATTCACTTTGTCAAGAGACTCTTGATAGACAATGAGCAATTATTTCCTTTTTTTTTTTTTAAATGTTCTTTCATACATACTTAAACTTTGTTATATCACTAGAATAATAACCCTTTCTTTATGCCAGTAACAGTGGTCTGGTTTCTACTTTTTAATTAATTCAAGAAAACAAATGAGAAAAGGCTATTTTGAGAACATTAGTGTTAGGAAATTAAGATCTTTAAAGGCAATGTATGGCACCAATTATGCTTTTCACAGACTAGATTTGGAAAACTTCAACCAGAAAAATGAACATTTGGGAAAATGAGAAAATGTAAAGAGCTTCGCGTGACAGCTGTGCTGGCAAAACCCCCAGTGTAGATGCACTTCTATTAGTAAAGGGCAAGAGTCCCATCCAAACCAGGGAACTTAGCTGTCATAGTGCTGCTGCTGAAATAAAGCAATAGTATTCCCAGAGTGTGGTCATAGTTTTTGATATCCTTACTAGTTGGGGATGCTCCCAGAGTAGTGGACTCTATCTTAAAAGGCCTTATTGAATTAACTCGGAGTTTGGTGTAAGGCCATCAGAGGCATTCACCTAGTGTCCTGTTCTACAGGCTGCTAATTTTCTTCTGGCAAGATGCTAACCACCCTCAATTTCAATTGAATGTAGTGAGTAGCATGTGCAGAACTCAACTTCAGAGCACTTTTATAACTGTTCTCTCAGCGTGTCAAGGGGTCTTGAATTTGTGGGCCCCATGGGACAAATCTAGACAGTGGGGCTTCTTGTGGAGCAGATGACCTGCAAGTGGCATTAGCTTCTGTGGCTGTTGAAGCCATGTAGTAGGTGCGTTTCTGAGTCCAGGGAGTTAATGCTGCTGCTACTTGTATTTCCCCTGGCGTTTCTCTTCTCTTAATCTGGAGCAATTAAAGATCCCGATATTGGCAGGAAAGGAGTGAACAGCATTAACCCCCCCAGGTTTCAGAGCTGTGCTGAAACAGCAGCTCTGGCAGTTGCAGTGATGAGCCCCATGGGCTAAGTCTGCAAGAAGTCACGTGGGTTGAAAGACCTACTGGATCTGGCTCATGGGCCATGTATTTGCCACTCTTGCTCTAAGGTAAGTATAGGGTGGGGAGAAGCTTGAGAAGATCTTAGTTACATATTTCAAACAAATTCCTTATTTTTTATCATTGTTTACCACTGGAGTATGGGCTTAACTCTTGGTATGCACATTACAGTGATGCAATGGACCAGTAGTTGAAGTGGGGGTTTTTTCTTGTAGGTTATGCTCTGTGGCATGCAAGAAGTTGATTTGGCAGACTGGCAAAGGAACACTGTTTATCGTCATTACACCAGAAATAGCAAGCAGATCATATGGTTCTGGCAGGTATGATGCTCCAAAAATGTCAGTTGTCTGGTTCTTTCTTGGACAGAGGGTATAAAGACAGATTCTCAACTGTAATCTGATTGTCATGCATTAGAGAGAAATTTGTTGGGCCTTTTTATTGGTAGAACAGAAATAAGTATTTTCAACAGCCATTTTGGGATATTGCTCTAAATTATAATCTCCATTTTAGACTACTTTGCTTCTAGCCCATGGCATGCATTTTTAAACTATCAGTAATTTTGTTGTAGCTTTGTAGACAGCTGTTATAGGGCTCTGGTGAAAGGAAACCGAGAAACTTTTGGTTACTTGGATAAAAAATGATTGGGAGGTTAATCTGCATAGTTTAGAAACTTTTTGTTTCATAAAAGTTACTGTTATCATTATACTGTAGTACATCATGTTCAGAAAATGAACTCTTTAGTTAGCTGCAACAGTGGTTTTCATTGCACTGCCTTAAATGAAGTCATTTATCTGGGGTTACTTTATGATAAGTACAGGGTAAACTCTGGTAGGGAGCCTGTGGTATCTGTTGATAATATATTGACATTTTTAATGGTGACTGCTACAGAATTACTATCAGGATTGTACGTCTCATCACTTGTGAGGGGAAAAAGAAGTGAATTCCAAAAATGACACTGAATTCATATGAATGCTGAAAGCAACACTAGCAGCTGCTGCATCTTCTTTGATGTGATACAATCTGTTTTAAACTGCCGTATGAAGCCAACATGAAAAGTCAAACTTCTGGGATCCTTTAACTGACATGAATTGTTCAGCATAATCCAAGGTCTAGTGATTGAGTCATTACAAAAGTAGCAGTTCCCAAGAAACTAATTATTAAAAGACTCTTAGCAAAGGTGAAATAGTCAGATACCATTTCCACATTTTTAGAGTATTGGTATTTATTTCAGATTTAATTTCTAAGAAGGTCAAGATTAAAGTAAGACCCTAGTGTCATCTCATGCATGCTAGATAAGTATCTTTGCTTTATTTGTCCTGAATAGTAAAAACTGCTTAAACTGAACTACTCAGCCCATTATGGCTATTTGTGCCATCTAAGTCTGGAGCCTAATGACCAGAGCTGGCCAGCTGATTAAAGTGGCAACAATCAAAATAGCAACAATAAGATGAATATGCCACATACTTTTGTTTGTTCTTTTTTTAAACAAGCCTTAAATCATTTATTTTTCTACTCCTCTTAGGTGGCACCAGCCTGCATCACTTAGTAGTGTTACCGCATCCTTTCATTCATTTAACCCAAGATGAGTCTTTTATTTTTCCTGCCACATCACGATGGAAGATCTGATCTAGCTCACTGTATATTTTTCTCAGGTTTCTTACGGAATCAGTTTTCCCTGTATTTTGTGATTTCTCTCTAACTATGTTAGCAAAGTGTTGTTCAGTTTTGTTTTAAAGTAACTTTAAATTTCTGTGCCTAGTTTGTAAAAGAGACAGACAATGAGGTTCGCATGCGACTGTTGCAGTTTGTCACTGGTACTTGCCGATTACCACTGGGAGGATTTGCTGAGCTTATGGGTGAGAGTAATATTACTAAAGTATATTATGCTGTACTTTATAGATATGTTCATCCTGAGTAAGCAACAGTCTCTGATTCTCTTTTTAGTCTACATGTTACCTAGCAGTAAAACACATTAATAGTTATATGGCACCATTACAGGTTTTTAACAAAAGTTAATTTAATCAATTTATTGCTTTCTTTATTCAGGAAGTAATGGCCCTCAGAAATTCTGCATTGAAAAAGTTGGCAAAGAAACCTGGTTACCAAGAAGTCATACTTGGTGAGTTCTAATATTTGAACAGGGAATAACTGTAAACTTAATTTTGTATCCATTTTTCATTAATGTACCATAACAAATGTTTTCTCTTATCGCTTTGCAGTTCAGTAAAAACTGAATCAAATGAAAGCTAATTTGGTTAGTTGACTCAGCCTTTAGTTTCTCTCCATGCCTAATCTCTTTTTGCTTTAGAGTGGCTAGTACATTTCTTAGTATTGAAAACTTTTGTTTTCCTTTTCATTGTTATAGGATAACTTGGAGGTGACATAAGTGAAAACTTGACCCATACTTCTTGGTTTTTAAAGAGAAGCTCCAGATCAGAATTGGTGCTAAAATAGTCATGTATTTCATTACAATAATTTAATAGTGAGAAAATGTATAGGATGCTACTGTAAAAATCATAAAGTGAGAATCCCTGTTAACATTCAAAGCTTAGATGAGCATCTGAGAATGTGGATGCTTAACCACAGCTCTGAGCAGACCACAGTACCCTAGCCGACTTCTATGTCTGTTATGCTTTCCTAGTGTAGGAGTTTGTTGTTATCTTTTTATAAATAATGTTTGCTTAGAGCAAGGAAGAGCCCTTCTTTCTATATGCCATCTTGGTGCCAGCACATTCAACACCTTTTTCCTTCATTCACTGCTGAATTCCTACTCCCCCTTCCCCTCTCCTCCCCTGCTTTCATCTGATGGCCTTCTTGAGTGAGTCCATATTGAAATCAAAGATGTTACCTCCCTAATTAGAGAAGCCAGACAGAAATTGCTAAAGATGACAGGAGCAGCACTTTAGAGATTAGAATTTCAGGGAAAGAGTTGCTCCTATAAACAAGTTGTGTGTGATGGACAGAAAAACATGAGCTTTTTCTACTGCTGCCAGAATTTGATCAGTATTTCAAATGAAGACCCCTACCATTCTTCATAATAGATGAGTTTTATGTAGCAGACTTCCTTTATGATTTATCCATAGTTTCATAGTTTCTAGGGTCGGAAGGGACCTGAGTAGATCATCTAGTCCCTTCTCCCCAGTGACTCAAGGAAGGTCTGAAAACTTATCCATTTTTGCTTTTGAAACCTCTTGGTCATCTTAAACGGCCTCTTGGTTCTGTTGGAGCCTTCCTCAAAAAGTGAAATTCAGTCAGGCAGGCTTCATGGAAGTTTTATGTCTGTTTACGGGAGACCATAGAATTGGCATATGCCTGAAATTGTTTATATATGGATGTGTAAAAGGAGCAGATCCTGGTCATTACACAACTGAAATACAGAAGTTGATCAGATTACATATCCTTCATTGAAGGCTCATAAAGTGATTTAGGGATTAGTTAATAAATGTTTTGAATGCACTGAATGAAGGCAGCCAGATATTTTTAATTTTATAATGTTATCTCTATAGTTTAACTTTCAAAGAACCCTGTAACTGAATAAACCTCCTCCTTTCAGGAAGGCTGATCCACGTAAGTGTGAACTGTGCTCCAAATTTTCATAACATAATTATAGTTATGTACATTTGAACTATGCTCAATAGTGATTTGAGAAAAGAGGCCACATGTATTTTATTTGTGGATCTGAGAACACTTGTCCCCAGAGAAGCGGTTGGTAACTGACTTGCCCATTATTATACAGATTAAGGTATTAATAATTTTAATATAATTAAATTATAATATAATCTTAATTTAATAAGATTCCATTGACTGCCAGACCTCGTTAAGTCGCTCCCAGCTCAGAATATGTTGAATGTCCTACCTGCAACATTTAAATTTTTTAATATTAAGAAAAGAAATTGTAATTGACAAAATGCTAAATGGGTTTTGGACAGATTGTAAGACCCCTTTTTTCTCTCTTTTCCAGCTTTAATCGTTTGGATCTGCCGCCATATAAAAGCTATGAACAGCTGAAAGAGAAGCTGCTTTTTGCAATTGAAGAGACAGAAGGATTTGGTCAAGAGTAGAAGGGGCTTCTGGGCAAAGAGGAGATCTTGCATTAGTAAAAGGCCCAGCCAACTAAAATTGCACACGTGATTGTATATAAGCTTTTGTTCTGTACAGTGATCTTTCTGGAACTCTAGAAATGTTCGCCGTTCTTCCACAGAGATATGCAAAACAGTTCAGCCTTTTCTACTTTATTTATTGCCCCTTCAAAAGACCAGGAAAAAAAAATCAAGTTTTGAAAGTGGACAAGAGACTTTATTTAAACTATATATATATTAAAAATATATTTGAATATATATACTGGTGGGCTCTAGTTTTATAGAGCTTTAAGTGTATGAAACATTGCAGCCATTTAAAAGGGCCTGGATTGCTTTACCTTGGCTTTATTATTCAGAAAAAATGTGCAGACTGCTCTGTGTTCTCATTCATGAAACATCTCCAAGGTTGTTTTACTGCATGGCTGTTCCAAAAGGTGTTAAAGGCTTAGGCCAAACGTATCTTAAATATGTAGAAAAATGCTGCTGGCTTTTGAGATGACAGAATTTCTTCTGTCAGTTTAATTTTTTCTTAAATACTTAAAATAACTGATATCCCTCTCCTACATTTATGTAGCTAAGGTCATGAATAAAGCCTTTATTACTTGCACAAGAGTAATGTTCAATAAGATGAATGTGATTAATGTTTCAAGCAATTGGTGCCACTGTTCTGACTTACTGTAGGAGCTGAACAGAGTATTTTATTTCATTGAGCAGCATTGAAATTTGTTTACATATTACCTTGGATTATTACCAAGAGTATGTTAGGTAAAGAGAAAAGAATAAAAAACTCACATGTTCTCTCTTGGTCTGGTGTCTTACAGGTATTTTTTTTTTAAATCTGTGATGTACTTAAATTACGTAGGGTAAATAATGCAATTTGAAGAATATATGAAAGATACGAACTTCTGCTGCTTTTATATTCATGTTCAGTTTTTGTTATAGGTCTGGAAAACCCAAATTGAGTGACAGCTACATAAGCCTTGCACAGTTAAATACAAATTTTCTTTTAGTATTAAATATATTTTCATCCCTTTAAGTTTGGACGTACCCAAATTAAATATCTGTATCTAAATCCTGCCATTCTTTTACATAGGCCAGGTTTGTCCTATGTGCATAATAACATACAATTTAATTTTAAAGGTGTTTTATCAGTATTGAGGGCATTTGCTGAACTGCAAAGCTGTTTAACAAATAATAAAAATCTTACTCATGTGAATTATTAAATGCTACTTTTAGCAAACCGTGCTTCCTTATTACAGAGAACATTTTGAAT
This sequence comes from Crocodylus siamensis, assembly GCF_052110815.1. NCBI lineage: Eukaryota > Metazoa > Chordata > Crocodylia > Crocodylidae > Crocodylus > Crocodylus siamensis. Next base: position 211,992,969 of record NC_143397.1, read on the forward strand.
CTTACTACTTGTATCATGCTTTCAATATTCACTGTAAATTCCATTATAAATTTAACTTATACAAAATTTTGTACACACAAACCTGATTTCTTAGAATGTGATTAAAACCTTTCTGTAACATATCTATCATATTGCACTGCTAAAAGTGTACGTGCAGAAAAATACTGCTGTACCTGTTGTTGTATCTTTTCAATATAGCAATTGAATTCTGCCAAACTTTATTTTTCTACATATTGGATTCTTATGCTTTGTTTTTCAAAATGCACAATTTAACTGTGGAGCTGTTAACCTGCAACTGGCTTTGCTAAAAGCAGTCTGAGCCAATCAGAATCACTGCTTTCCTGTATAGCAGTTACCCAACAGCAGGACTTTTCATCGCTCAAGTTCTTCTGCCATACTATGTAGAGCTGTTTTCATCAAATATGCAGTACACAAATACATTTAAGGTGGAAATTCACTTAAATGATAATAAATTCCATCTGCCAATTAAATTGGAGACTTATTTAAGATGCTGGAAAATCTATGTGGTTTGCATAAGCAACAACTGAAGAAGGCTAAGAATAGTACAGCTGAACTTCATTAATTTGCACTAATGAATGCCTGGGTCATCCCACTGCAAACTGCTGGATCTTGTGAATCTGTAACTGAACAAAATAAAAAAGCAAGGACAGCACATCACAAAATAGACTTTGTTTATTATTTCCACAACTGTAGCTGTCTTCCAGGATCCCATAATTTTCATGGAGTGAAGTAGTAAAGGAACAACCCTTAGTCAAAATTTAAACATAACAAGGCAGAGGACTGCAAGGCTTCATCAAGGTACTAAATAAACAAATATGAACCATCTTGGAGAACAATGGAAAAATAAAGTATAAAAGAGCATTTACCTTTCAGAACAACAGCAGCAGCAAATTCAGTGCTATTGCACAAGTATATTCAGAGGTCTGTAACAAGGATTTTATTTGTTTCACTCGTAGCTCATCTGCACTGTGTTATACAACACATTCCAGATTATTATTTATATCCCACCCTATCCAGAAAAGTTCCGAGAGGCTTGTACCAGTTAGGTGAGGTAATGAGAGATTGATTCTCTTCCACAGTGGTGAGAGGTAGAGTGGAATAAGTTATGTTTTATGGGAGCTGACTTACAGCTTCTGGGCTCTTTCTGATTCTCTCTCCTCAGCAAATGAGTTAATTGTACTACAAAGTTCCTTTCACAGATGTCCAGTCTCAGACTAATACATACCACTCACTCCCTGTTAGAGAAAAGGCTGACAAGCTAGGAACTTGTGAGGCATAGGATCACCAAAAGCTGAAAAACTGGGTTGAGGCTGCCAGAGCCCTATGGCTCTCAGCCTCTCGTTGTAAGGTCTGTTTCCCTGCCCTCTGATCATGTGTGTGGCTCTTCTCTGGACTCTCTCAAGCTTCTCCACATCCTTTTTGAATTGTGGAGCCCAAAACTGGATGCAGTACTCCAGCTGCAGCCTCACCAAGGCCAAGTACGAGGGGAGAATGAGAAGCATCTGTGGATGCAAGCCAGCATTTTGCTCGCTTTATTTTTCCACTCAGCGCGCTTCATTATAACGCTTATGGTCACCATCTTGGGTCATGAAAAACACTTGCAGTTGCCAGCTTGGATTGTCAGAAATTTTCATTTTTGCTTAATGCTCAGTTTTTCAGGAACCAATTAAGAACATTAAGTGTGGGTTGCCTGTATGACACTCTAGTACATATGCATGATAATTATCTTAATGTGACTGTACACATTATTTCATCAGACCTCTGCTTTATTCAGTCCAAAGTGGACTGGGCTCTGAGAACAAGTTGGGGGCTACATCATAATAGGATTTTGCCTAATGGGCAGAGCTGTTCCTAGGGGTGTGCGGTGCCTGGGGAGGAGGGGTGAGCAGCCAGAGCCAGCAGCACTTGGCAGCAGTGCATGGCAGCCATGGCAAGGTGTATGTGCTGCTGACCACAGGGGCCGCCCCCCAAAGTGTAGGGCCTGGGGCACTCACCCTGATTCACTCCCCCCAGGGACAGCCCTGCTTATAAGGTAGAGAAAATGTCATGTGAATATGGGAGGGGACTGCAGAAAGAAAATTAAATATCATGGTTAAGTTTGTTAAGTCATGGTTAAGCTGACTGTTCCCTCAAGACCAGGATCATCCTGCCTTAGGAATGTCATGGCAACATGATGCAAGACCCACCACAGCATACGCATCTGATAACATGCGCTTCCTGATTCTGGGAACCCAGTTTAAAAGGTATTTGCAACTAGATTTCTCTACTTGTGAAGTTCTCACAACTCCAGCTGAAAGTGCACATAATAGTAAATCCCAAGAAAGGTGCCATGAGATCCTTTTGAGGGTGCAGCACAATATTCTTGCTATTAGGTGTGAAGACATCTACAAATGATTTACAAGACAAATAGGAAACAATGTCAAAAACATCCTGCCTTTTCATGGTCTGTGTGTTCTATTATTTTTTAGTACTCCTAAAATGAGTGAAAGCTAAGAGCTGGCATTTTCTGAAGGGTGCTTTGAATCTAAAAGGGTTGTAGACCATGGGTTAGAATTTCATACTGAACACCTACTATACTAATATAATCTAGAAATATCAGGCTCTCACACTAGATACTCGATTTTAACAGGTAGTTTTGGCTTCAGTTTTTCTGTATCACACCTCCCTTACTAAAACTGAAATAAGACCACTACCACCCATGTTAAAAAGCAGCTGCTAAAAGCACGTGTTTGTTTGTTAGTAGGTATGCAGAAGAACATACGTAAACTGCTATTATCAGTCTGCTATGGCACGTCAGGCCACTTCAGCTGTTTGTTGCATTTGGTGCATGGGAGTGAAAGTTGATGGACCTGATCTCAGCAAATACAATTCAAAGTCTGATGAAGATGCTTTAACTGTCAAGCCTGTTAAAGACTGTTATGTTTGTTTCACTGAAAAAAGCAGCTAAGTTTCTTAGTTACAGTTCCACTGGAAGGGTGCAGTTAGCTGCCAATAAGAGATTAGTAAGACATTCAAAACTCATCTCTTCTCTCACTTCCTAACCTCTGCTCAAGTAGTGAAAATAAAGCAAAATTACCTTTTCTTTCTCCAACCTAGAGCTTCAGCTGCTAACTGGTAGCCAAAAACCAGAGCCAAAACTTCACTTCTCATTCTTGAGTACCAGAAGCCCCAGACAAATGCTGCAGTAGTTACTTTTTAGTATGCCATCATTAGTGTCTCTAACTAAAACTAATGGTGGATATATAATAAAATTAAAGTTTCAGTTTCTAGGGTCGGAAGGGACCTGAGCAGATCATCAAGTCTGACCCCCTGCCATGGCAGGAAAGAGTACTGGGGTCAAATGACCCCAGCAAGATGTTCATCTAGCCTCCTCTTAAACACCCCCAGGGTAGGAGCCAGCACCACTTCTCTTGGAAGTTGGTTCCAGTCCCTAGCTGCCCTGACCATGAAGTAGCACCTCCTGATATCTAACCTAAACCTACCCTCTGCCAGCTTGTGACCATTATTCCTGGTCACTCCTGGCGGTGCTCGGGGGAACAGAGACTCCCCCAGTGCCTGCTGATCCCCCCTGACTAGTTTATAACAGGCCACAAGATCCCCCCTCAGCCTTCTCTTTTGGAGGCTGAACAGGTTCAGGTCCCGTAGCCTCTCCTCATAGGGCCTGCCCTGCTGTCCCCTGATCATGCGGGTGGCCCTCCTCTGGACCCTCTCCATGCTGTCCACATCCCTCTTGAAGTGCGGCGCCCAGAACTGGATGCAATACTCCAACTGCGGCCTGACCAGTGCTGCATAGAGGGGGAGTATCACCTCCTTGGACCTGCTTGAGATGCATCTGTAGATGACAAGGTGTGGTTGGCCTCCCTGACTGCATCCCCACACTGCTGGCCCATGTTCATCTTGGAGTCAATGATGACCCCCAGATCCCTTTCCGCCTCCGTGCTGATAAGAGGGGAGTTCCCTAACTTGTAGGTATGGTGCCAGTTGTGCCTCCCCAGGTGCATCACCTTGCACTTGTCTGTGTTGAACCCCATCCTATTCTCATCCGCCCACCCTTGTAACCTGTCTAGGTCTAATTGTAGCCTGTTGCATCCTTCCAGTGTGCCCACGTCCCCCTACATCTTAGTGTCATCAGCAAATCTGAACAGGGTGCTTTTTACCCCCTTGTCCAAATCGCTGATGAAGATGTTGAACGGTGCGGGCCTGAGGACCGAGCCCTGCGGAGCCCCACTGCCCACGTCCTTCCAGGTTGAGAAGGACCCATCTACTACCACCCTCTGGGTGCAGCCCTCCAGCCAGCTGGCGACCCATTTGACTGTGTGGGTGTCTACACCACAACCCCCCAGTTTCTTAATGAGAATGGGCTGAGAGACAGTGTCAAAAGCCTTCCGAAAGTCCAGAAAGACTATGTCCACTGCTACCCCTGCATCTAATGATCTGGTGATCTGATTGTAAAAGGCTACCAGGTTGGTCTGACAGGACCTGCCACTGATGAACCCATGTTGGTTGCCCCTAAGCATGCAGTCCCCTGCTGGCCCCTCCTGGATGTGCGCCAGCATAATTTTCTCAAACAGCTTGCCTAGGATCGAGGTAAGACTAACCGGCCTGTAGTTTCCCGGGTCCTCCTTCCTGCCTTTTTCGAAGATGGGGACCACGTTGGCCCTCTTCCAGTCCTCCGGTACCTCACCAGAGCACCACAAGTGCTCATAAAAGTAATTTACCTCAGATTTTTCTCCCTAGTAAAAAGATCAATTCACCCAAGCTAGCTGCTTGCAGCGAGTGCTATTCAAGCAACTAGCCATTAGATGGCAGGTAGGCAGTTTGCACTGAACAAATGACTCCCCGAGAAGGAAACTAGAGGAGTGGATGGCTGGATGCACGTGTTCCACATAATACATGGGAAGTTACTAAAAATAATACATAGTTTTCAAAGGGTAAGTTTACTTTGGATTCAAAGTATTTACTTCAGTGTGCTCCTGGCAGTTGTGGCCATGTGGTTAAGGTGATTGACTAGCAATTTCACTAGGGTTTCCCTGCACAGGTTTTAATTTTGTCGATTATGAAACCACTTGTTTGTGTTCCTGATCCTATGCTGCGCATCATGTCTGTTCCCCATAGTAAAGTCAGTTTACTATACAGTAAACATGTTTTGTCCTGGCACCCAAAAAACAAATGATGTAACTGCAGGTAAAAAGTCTCTTATTAGACTGGAACTGCCATGACGCAGTAAAAGGATGGAAGTTGTACAGTATCATATTTTAGGTTTAAGGTGCCACCCAGACTGATACTGGATCATCCCAGTGATTTTACTTTGAAAATCAATATCAAACCTTTACAATCTTCACAGACCTGCCCCCTTCACTATTCCATTTATCATAAATTCTTTTTTAAACCTCTCTTCCTCTTCCTCCTCCATGTCATGTAGAGGCTTTTCAACATTTCCCCAACCCTTTCATGCATGAAATGTCTTCTCTGAATGAGTGCACGTAAAAGGTACTAGTATCTCTTCTCCCTCATTGTTTTTAAAAGAGCCAGCTATCAGTAAAGTATCATGACCATGCAATGTAGAAAATACAACTGAAATAAAACATGTGTATAAACTTGCAAATACCTGGCTCTACAATCTCCCTCCACAAAAAAAATCCGTATACCGATTTTTTTTTTTAATTTTTTTTTTTAAGAGTTTGGCTTATGGGCTCAGGGGTGAGAACATGTCACATCTGTGTGTAGAACACCTATCCCAGGGGTTTTCAACCTTTTTAAACAAGTGTAACCCTCCTGTCTCAGTTTCAGCTCATGTATTCCTTTATATTTTTTTTCTTGTTTTTAAGTGTGGGGAGGGGGGTGCAGACTGAAGCCCCATGAGGTGAGGGAGGTAGTGGGGCTGGGGCTGCATAGTCGGGGTGGAGTGTGGGATGGGGCCACAAGTGTTTCATCCAAGGGAGCGGGGAGGGGGTGGTGGCTCCTGCCACTATGTGTACCCCAGAAGAGCATGGGGGGGCATGTGCCCCTAATTCTGCGCATGGGGCGGGGCTACACTGGGCTCATTCCAGCAGGAGGCTGGGCCAGGCTCTACTTGAGGTAGGCAACGGTGACACTGGGAGAGGGGTTACAGGGGGGCTGCAGCCACTCCAGAATTCACTGTAGCCCCCCCCCGCCAATCCTCTTCTCCAAGTGCTGCCACTGCCTGCCCTAAGCGCAGCCCAGCCCAACACCCCTGCGCTGGGAACAGCCCAGCACAGACCCAGCTCCAGCTCACAGTAGCAGCCCACCCCACCCCACCCCACGGGACACATGGCCCTCATGCACTCCCAAGTTGCACGTGGCAGTGAGAGCCATCACACTCCAGCTGGCAGCCCCATTCCCTCCCCCACACCCTTTCCCTCACAACAGGCTTACCAGCTGGACCCAGCTGCTCTCCACGCTGTTGGGCTGCATCCTAGTTGCTTGCATGTAGCACTGCAGCTGCACACACACTTGCAGCTTTTAATTGGCCACATTATTGATCACATCAGTTCTGCATACCTTCTACAACCTTTTTAAGTACCCCCCTGGTTGACAACCGCTGACCTATCCTCTGATGGCTCATGAAGATGCTACCAGAACACAAAGGTATCTTCAGCTACATTAAGAACGGTATCATTTTACAGAATCCATTTTGAAAATTGTTCCCATCCAATATGCCTGTACTGAAGATAAAATGCAAATATTAGTTGACGGCAGCTTCTAACTGAAGATATATGGTGTTCAGATGACTAGCTTTAATAAGAGCCACAAGTGGAATGGGTCCAATTTTCTTCTCTCTGTGGTTTAGTCAAATTTTAAGGAAAACAAATTACTTGATTCTTATTATTTTAGTTCTTGTCGTATAGAATTGAGCAGTTCCACAGCTTCTTTTTGTACCTAAAATAGAAGGCAAAATATAAACATGAAGAACAACAAAAAAGTACTACTATTTATTCATAAGCTTTCCTATAGCACCCATCCCCATGTGGTTCAAGCACCTTACAACCCCTTGTGCTTAAAAATGCTATCTTAATTACCAAAAAAAAAGAAACTGGGGCATGGTAGTTTAGACACTTATGACAGAACCATGAATAGAACCCTAGACTTGTCATTTCCCAACTCAGTCCCTTCACTATAATGCTTAATTTGCTGACTGTACCATTTCTGTTACATATTAAACATATAGTAAAATAAGCATGCATTCATAGGACCTACCATAAAAAACTGCACTATGTACTTTGCTCTCTTATGTTTTGATCATAATCAAGCCAGAGGTTTCAGGGCCAAACAGCAGTTATTGTATTGAGCCCTGTACTCAAGACATTCAGCTCATCAGTAAACCTGGCAGTAAGGTGCTGTACTTGCTATAGTTGCTTTCAGAATATGCATGTTTATATGACAACTTTCTGAACATTGTGAAGTAATCAGCATTCACTCCTTTAGCATGAGAGATCTAACTGGACAGGTGGCTCCAAAGCATACCGTCATCAACAAGAATAAAGGCATAGTGATTGTGTGTGGTTAACTCTGTTTTGTTCAACCACTTGATTCTACATCAAAGCCTGATTTATTCCATTTTTAATCTGTCCCCAAATCAGACTCTCTTAAGAGTTCCCCTCACAACTCTCAGACTTGTCAGTGTTTTGTTGGTTCCAACAACAATCTGGATTCTTTTTAATTGCAACAGTACCATTAATTAAGAATTAATGCATCAATGCCAGAAAATACCATGTAAGGAACACAAATTAAACTAATGAAAAAGCAATGTTTCTGAGACATGCAGTTACTAAAGCAACAGGATTTGCTGGAATCCAAACATAGCTACAAACTTCATTTTAGTCTGAAATTGTTTTTACATATGTTCAACCACTGAAATATCACAGGACTTTTCACACAGTTCTTATTTTTCCTACCTGCGTATCCTCCTCTGTGTGTGCTGGATATTCCTTGGCTTTTGTTAACCACAAAAGGGCCATCTTTTTGTTGTTTAACTTCAAGTACGTCTTCCCTAGATACAGCAAATTTTTACTGTAGAAGTTCGGTTCAGCTTTACGAGGAAACAGAAGAAAAAAAATACATTTTTTTTTTTACTTCATTGTTTATAGTGATTTTAGACAAGGAGAGCTTACCCTTTTTCTGGTTCTATACATTGTTCATCGTTTTAAATGAAAACTATAGTGGTCTGTACTGGATGCCACACCCACTATTCACTATAAGGTACTGAAACAGATATTAAAAAAAAAAAAAAACCTTAAAGCTCTTTTATGTTTAGCTCAAAAGAGAAGCCAACCATTCACCCTAGACTAATATGAGGGTTTTTCTTGCTATTTCCTGGTTCTCTGCAATGTGAGAATTCAGTGTAAATTCAATATAAAGATGGAGGTAATTCATAGTAGCAGCCATGGCTCCCCTCCCCTTGTTTCTACTGCCACTATGCTATACAAGGTGACAGCTTAGATTCCTTAAGAACCGTTGGAGTTTGCTAAAAGTTTTCGTCTTTTCTATCCTTAGCAGGAGGCAGGTTAGATGACATCTTATAGACTTATTATCCCCAGTTCCATATGCGAGCACAGCTCAGGGATAACACTGGTGCAGCTCATGAATGAAGCAGTAAAGCAGCCAGAGGCCAGTACATATGCATGCATATTTCTTGCATACGTACTGGCCTACTGGCTTCCTGCTGCTTTACCACTCCATCCAGGAAGAACACCGACCATTTGCAGATGCTTCCTCAGCCTAACAAAGGGTGTTTGTGCCAGACAGCTTGCTAAGAAGAGTTCTTCCAACTATTTGAGTTGGTCTAATAAAAGATACCGAATTTACCCAAAGAACCTTGTCTCCCTCCTGTTCTGGTACTCTCACACTTCTAATGCAGTGTTTATATGCAATGTGTTTTAAGTTTGCATACTTCTGTCAGTCCTTGCCATATGTGAACACTCTCTCATAAAAATCACTAGCTATAGCAGACAGTCATTCACAGCCCAGGATCACATCTTTCTCCACGTAAAAACAGATGCTTTAGTTTGCTTTGGCTAGCTGGCTGCTTTGTATCTTTTTTTTTGGGGGGGGGAGGGTGTGTTTGAACAGATAGGAGAATAGTGTTCAATTCTCCTACAAATCTTGCAGCTGAATGGGTTTTTTTCCAAAGCAGCCTTGACAGAATAAAGCTACAGGTGGGCATACTAACATTCAACATCAGCTAGTATGGATTTAAAAGAGCAATACATTCCCTCTAAGGTCCCAGCCACTGTCTCTCCATGTAAAGTAAGGAGAAAACAATTTGACTGTCTTTTTGTCCAGGGGACAGCACGCTCCCAGTTTTATTTATATTACACACCTTTGAGCTAATGCCTTAAAATGAGCAGTTCCCAACATTTTTAGAACCAAAGCACCCCTCAGAAAATCCCAGCTCTTAACTGGACTGTTATGAGATCCTTTTAAAAGTGCTGCAGGGTATCCTCCATTACTTTTCTAACTACAACTGCCCCCCCCAAAAAAAAAACCAAACCCAAAATAAACCAAACACAAAACAGTAGTTCTCAAACTCTCAGACTGAAGCCACCTCCTTCAAATGTGTCGGCTTAGTTTTTACTTGCTTTTTAACTACAAAAAAATAACAGTAGTTTTAAAACTGCAAATAACTTGGAAAGGCCCAAACAGGTAAGAATATTTTTTAAAACTATGGATTCCTATTTGAAATCTCTGGGTTTATCTTGTGAATCAGGTTTGCATACATAACAGTGCTAACACTGTATGGCACCCTTGAGAGAATCTCAAGACCCCTGGTTGAAAACCAGTCTAATGGAGCAATTCCTCTGTTGCAAATAACTCAGAAAAACTACAACAGGTCAGAATGTTTCTGATATGATGGGTTCCTCTTTGAAATTTCTGGATTTATCTTGCAAATCATGCATAGGCATTTGCACTACTTACAGTGCCAATATTATGTGGCACCCTTAAAAGGATCTTGCAGCACCCTACTTGAGAACTGCTGCCTTAAACAAGAATTCTCATATAGATTCTGGTTAAACTATGCCCCTCCTAATTCACTTCATAGAAATGGAGAGTTGAGACTTTCTGCAGGAATTCTCTCCAATTGGTCTCTTTCAAAAAAATTACCAGTTCTACATATGAGTACTGGGCAAGTGGTCTTTGAACTGACTGCCTTTTTCTTCTCCAAAGGCTGCCCACACTAGAAATGCCAGAAAGTGCTTAGCAATATTGCTCTCCTACAAATGATATATAGCAATGCCACATTATGATGCCTTTTTAGAAATAAGTAATTAAGCTGAAGACTACCAAGTAAAACAATGACAGCCAACCTTTTCGGCAGGTGTGCCACAAGGTAAGCCCCACCTCTGTACTTAGTGGCACTCCAACCCCCTTCTCCTCCCTGATCAGTTGTTCTGCATTCTGCTCCCAGCCCTATGTGCTGCTCTGTTTTCTGCTCCCTCCTATATATACCACAGCACACACAGAAGCAGCCCATACCACTTGTGGCACACATGCTGTGAGTTAGCTACCCCTGAAGAAAACAATGCTGCACCACTCCATAAACTGGGGATTCTAAACTTAGGTCTAACCGACTGACTAATGCAAAAGTCTTGGGAGTACATATCAGGAGTCAACATGTTACAATGCATTTAAACCCTGTGCTTGCATGCTTCTGACAAATGGTTTAGAGTCATATTACAGACAAGATACTCTACAAAAGCTACCTTTTTCAGCCATCTGAAAGTAGTGAAGGGCCTGGAAAAACAAAACGAGAGCTCATGGTTAGAAACACGAGTTTAAATCCAGAAGTCAGTTTACTTGTGAGAACACTCAATTTTTTAAGAAAGCAGTGTTTTTTAAATCAAAGGATAATGTTATATATTGTCAACTGAACAGCACATTGTGAGATATAGATATAGACCTATATCTATATTAATCAATTACAAAATTATGCATTAAAAAATTTATCCAGGGCAAAGCTTGGAATTTGTTAGTTTGTTTTTGTTTGTTTTTTTAAAAGGAAGAACTGTATCATTTGCTTAGGATATTTCTGTTTTTTTCTTGTATGTATTTCTCCTGATCTTTCATCTATAAATATAAAATCAGAATCTTAAAGATCTGTTGCAAAATCTTCTAAAGTTCTTTCCAAAAATATTATGTTCTATTAACTGTCCTAGAACTGTTTTATTGTAATTATAATTTTAGGTTATAAAATATCAACACACAGCAAATTGGTTAATGTGGAGCACAAAGTACTGCTGAAATTAGTCTACACAATTATAAGTGATCATTAAGTTAGCGAATGTAAAATATTGCTTCACTACATTACTACACTATCCCTCTCCTGTACTCCAACCTGGAGGATCCGCGACAGTAATCAGCGTGGACACATAACACTAGAGCAGGGGTGGGCAAAACACAGCCAGCCCACTGAGAGATTCTATCCAGCCTGTGGCAGGTCCCTTGGTCCCATCCAGCTCAGGTGCAGAGGGCAGCTCAGGCCAGGATGCCCAATGCCACTAGACACACCTGCCAAACTAGCAGAGGCAGCTGCTGGCTTCCAAGCCAGCGCCCCAGCAATAAGGCTACCACTCCCACCTGCCTACCCCAGCGATTGGAGGGGGTACTGGTACCCAAAGTGGGCTTGGCAGTGACTAGCTGCACTTGCCGAGCTACTGCTCCCAACTCCCCCTACTGCACAATATCTCCAGCGCAGCCCCCATTGTGTGGCTCCCACCCAGCACCTGCTGCCCCATGTACCTTGTGCAGCCCTACCCAGCCCAGCCCACACTTTCCCTCCCCAGGCCCAAGCCCTCTGCTGCTCCCCACCACCTCCTAAGCCCCAACCCACTGTGAAGCTCCTGCTTCCAATCAGCCCATTGTTGCCTCTCCAGCTCCTTTTAGCTGTGCCCAAAGCTGCAAATGGCACCCACTTTTGTCTCTCTCCCAGCACCATTAGGGTTGGGCTAATGCTTGGCTCTGCGCAGTGCTGGGAGTAGGAACATCTGCAGAAAGAGCCGAGCCCCAGCCAGGACAGCAGAATTGAGAGGAACCCCTTGCATTCCACTTGCTCTGGGGTCCTTCAGGTCCTGACACCTGGTCCCATCAGCCACAAAGCTACCACTGCTTAGCCCAGGATCCCCAGTGCGCCTATCACATACTAGGGCTCTGTCCCAGCCCCAGCTGGGATAAGGCCACAGACAGGAGAGGAACAGCATCAGGAATGGGACAGGCTCTGTGATGTGAGTTTTATTAGTGCAAGTATTGCTATTATTAGTGGCACCTTATTTTTGGTAAGAAAAGCCTATGTAAAAAAAAATATATATTTGTTTGTGGTACCTCTTCATAGGTGGAGCTTGGTGGTGTAGCAAATAGCAATGCAGCTATTTTGCTTTGGTACCATGGCATGTCAGCAAAAGAGTAACACCTGCAATAGAAGCAGACAAATTTATATACTTTTCATTTGTTTTGGTTTCACTATTTTCTGGAGTGCAAGAAGATCCTTAAATCTCAGAGAATTTGTTATCTTTAAGAGTGTACAGCGACCAAGCAGCTGAAATGAGATTACAGTAAAACCTAGATTTTTCACATAGGGATGATTTGCAACTCACTTATTTTGCAGCAGGTTGCCAAATTAAAAACCAGCCACTCAGCTGCTTGCTCTGACTTACTTCAAAGAACACCATTTCTCAACTCAACTGGAGCACAGCACTAGTCCTGCACATCTGAACAGATAAATGTTACCCTTCAAAGAAGCTGCAGCACATAGCTGGGACACCTTTAAGGCCCCACATAGCTTTTGCTGTGGCTATAGATTACCCTTGAATATAGTGCAAACACTCATCTTTGGTGTGGGCTTAAAAACCTAAGATGAGAAGAATCTGGATTCTACTGTACCCAATCTGAGTGAATTGTTAAAATAAGTAATAATTCTTGCAAAAGACAATCACTTTGCTAAATTTTGCATGTCTGTTGTTGGGAATTGCTACTGCCTGGCATAAACAACATCCAAGTTCCAGACCTAAAGCAGCTGTAACACATACAGCTCAATCTGACTGACAGAAAAAAGTCACTGTTGTTGTTTCAACCAAATGCAGGCACCTTACTTGTACCACACAGATGCATCTAATCACTCCATCCATTTGCATGTTCTCATATTTTTGTGATAACCCTGTGCACTTAATCATAGGACATGCCACTTCAGTATTAAATTTGCTCCTCTCAGGAAAAGAACCCCTACCTCCTCTCCACCAATGTACTCTTTGAAAAGCTACATCATACTAGATAAAAGGAATAAGAACAGACCTGGAAGTCAACCTTGCAAGTTCTAATCCCTGTTCCATCCTCTATGGAAGTCCCTTCTAAGGGTGTGAAAAGTGGGCAGTATTGGATTTGGACTGATTCAAGGGACAGTGATTCAATTCGCTGATTTGGACCACTGTCCTGATTCGATTTGGCCGAATCTAAAGATTTGAGTCCGATTCAGAGAATCAGCAATTCAGTCAAAAAAAAAAGCTTAATATGTTTTCTCTACGTACCTTGAGGTACCAGGTGCAGCTCATGAATGCCAAGATGGTAGGGCGACTGGAGCACCCCCCCAGGGGATTACCCCACATGCTTGGTGGCAGACCTGGAAGTGGACCAGGAGTACTTCCAGTCCATTTCTGGGTCCACTGCAGAGGACTCCAGGTGCCCTCCCAGACCCAGGAGGCACCAGCTGTTGAGCCGGGAGGGGGTGAGGGTTCCCCACGTGCTCCATGGTGGACCCGGAAGTACTTCTGGTCCACCGCCGAGCATGCAGGAGACCCCCTCCAGCTCCCATGGGACGCTCCATCCACCCAACCATCTCAGTGTTCATGAGCTGTACCTGGTACTTCAAGGTACACAGAAAAAACAGACACAGCTTTATATGGCCAAATTGTCAAATCTCTCTGAATTGAATTGGAGGCTTCTGATTCGATTCAGAGAAACTAATGGGTCTCCTGATTTGATTCAGAGATTTGGTCACTGAATCAGGCCGAATCTCCTCCAAATCAAATCAGTGACCAAAGCTTTGCACAGCCCTCGTCCCTTCTATTCTCTCCCTGAGTTTTACCATGCATGCAAAACTATGCAAGAAATAGCTCAGAGGGATGCTTTAACAATTAATGATTGTAAAGTGATTTAAACATGTAAAGCACTACACAAGTATTACTGGTGAAGTCTAAAACAACATAGTCCAGAAACAGGTTTGAATCCAAACCTACTAGATAACCACACAAGAAATGTGTTAAATTCCTTGCTACAGCATATGCAAAATGACTTTTTGGGGAGGGCTGAGTTGATGCTGGTGTAGAAGAGACCTGGAGGAGTGAAACTTAAACCTAAACTTACTAGTAGAAAGTAAGCACCCAAACGAGATAAAATAACAGTGAAACCCTAGCAGAATGTCACTAGTCCATTTTTCAGACTTATGTTAATACTAAAATAGACAATTTCAGGGACTTTTTAAAAACCATAGCATGCTTTGATAGGAAAAGTGAAAATATTTGTACAGATCTATCATTTGCTCCGCACCAGTCTGTACACACTCCTTAACTCCAGCCTACATTTAAATTATGTGGTTAAGTTTTAGCTGCATCAAAAAGTCAATGATGAAAAGCACTGGAGGTCTGACACTAGAGATCCCCAAATCCCTTGAGGTAGACATTCAGGTCTATAAAATAAAGCTCCACAACTCCTGGGGGCATGCCCTAAAAGTAAATTTAAATCTGTCTGTTATTTTTCAATAATGCAAGGTGCTGCGATTGAAGAAAGAAAGTCACTAAACAACTAGTTTTTATTTCTGAAACTAAAATGATAGGACACTTTGAAATGTTACTTAGAACAATTTTAAAAAGGGTAATCTAGGATGGCTGAGACACTCAGCTATTTTAAAGATTTTTGCAAGTCATTGCTCAACTATTTTATAGTTCACCTACAATAGCTAGAAGCTTTTACTTTGTCACTAGAAAAGAAAACTGTTCAAAAGAAGTAATCTCTTACCAAATGCCCATAAGGTGAATTGAAGTAGCATCTTTGGGATTCAGTTCAATTGCTTTCTACCAAGAAAGACAAGCTTTTAGGTTAAGGAGCAAAAACTGAAACTAGATATGCATTTTATTTCAGTGTAAACTGTACACAAAGTGGCAGGGAGGGACAGTACTTGGTATCAATATATTCTGCATCTGTGTAAAGAATAGACGGCACCAATGATGATCAATCAGTTGCAGAAAGTCTGCAGACTTATTAGATTTGTAAGTGATGGATCATATCACTATCTTCAGATTTTGATACAACATCTGACAAAGTAAAATTATGTATCGTGATTGAGTAGGACTTTTTTCTTGCATTTTCTCCACTATTTGTTTTTCTGTGGCCCTCAGTCTTTACTGAAAGGGCTTGTGACAACAGTTGGCCATCAACAACCCAGACAATACTATAATCCCATTTCTCAATAGCACAACTGCAGTCTAATTAGGGCAATATATTTCAGCAGCTCATATAGGAGAGAAAAAGACTCATAACTTTTTAATATTACTAAATAAATTAGGGGTGTGCCAATAAAGATTTTCTGGGCTGATACTGAGGAGAGCAGCATCCAAATGTTAAGTCTGTTAGGGTGGAGGGTGGTTGGAGATGGGGCGAGTGAGGCCCCTGCGGTGAGGGAGGGAGTGGGGCAGGGGCAGTTGCTGCACAGCCGAGGGAAGGTGGGGCACAGGACAGAGTCATGGCTCGTCTGGGGGGTTCGAGGGCAGTGCCTCTTGCCTCTGTGCACACCCTCAGGAGACATAGGGATCATGTGCCCCCCATCTGTGCATGGGTTGAGGGCTGGCTGCAACAGTGTACTTAGGGCCAGAGGCTGTGTCAGCCTCTTCTCAACAGGGGGGGCTGGCCCCAAGCTGTGCTCGAGGCAGAAGGTGGCACTGGCAGGGAGCTACAGCAAATTTTGAGGTGGCTGTAGCCCCACCCCCCGCCCCGTTTCCAGCACCACCGCCACCTGCCCTGCCTCACCCAACCTAAGCGCAGCCTCATGGTGGTGAAGGATTGTGGGACACCCAAAGTTTGGTAATTATCATTCTAAAATAAAATATAATACAATATATGCATGCTGCTGTATTAGCAAAAGCTTATTTACAATACCTGGAAATGTTCCTTGATAACAAAAGCACTTGCAATCTTTGCCTTAATTCCTTCATATTCCCCAACATCACTGATGCAGATAGCATACCACTAAATTAAATTAAAAACCACAAATTAAACAGATTATTGACATATCTTTAATAGACCTAATTAAAATAAAATATGCAGTTACAAAATGTAATATTGCTCAATATTGCTCACAGACAAAAGGATTATGATTAATTACCCCTATTGTTTGCTTAAGAAGTCATTTAACTGTAATGAACAATTTAAACAGCACAAGTGAATGGCTCTGGTCAATCCTGACAAGAAAGCAGTTCACCATCATGTGAGGAAACTTGGGTGTCATTAACTTGGGCTGCCAACAGAAGCGACTAAACTGAGCTTCTCAAATCTCCTGAGAAGAGAACAGGAAAAGGAGATGAAAAGCAAAAATGACCTCCTTTCTTGCCTAGAAAGGTTCTCCTCTGGTAGAGAAGCAGTAGATTGCATCTGTGGAACACTTTCCAGGTGGAAATTAGGGGAATATCCAGGAACTTATTCTGGAGTGTTGGAGGCAATTTCCTGGTGCAAATGTTGGTATGGTTAACTAGGAGTTGTGCCCTTCTTGATCTCCTGCTCACAAACAGAGAAAAATTGGTGGAAAATGTAGAAGTGGATGGCAACCTGGACAACTGCAACCACAAGATGACTGATTTCAGGATCCTGAGGAAAGGAAAGAAGGAAAGCAACAGAGTAAAGACCCTGGATTTTAAAGAAAGGAGACTGACTTACCCAGGAAACTGATGGGCAGGATCCCCTGGGAGGCCAAGTCTGAGGGAGAAAAGAGCCCAGAAGAGCTGGTTGCACTGTAGTTTAAAGAAACCCAAGGTTGCAGGAACAAACCATCCCGATACACAGGAGACTAACAAGTGTGGCAGAAGACCAAATTGGCTTAGCAGGGAACTCTACAAAAAGGAAACTTCCAAGTGGAAACTTGGAAAAACAATTAGGGAGAAGGGAGGAGTATAAAAGAGCACTACTCAGGCAAACAGGGATGAAATCAGGAAGGCCAAATTGATATTGGAGTTGCAGCTAGCTAGAGTTGTGTCAGGGTATCAAAAGAAGTTTCTACAAGTATGTCAGCAACACAAGGAAGATCAGGGAAAGTTGGTCCCTTACTCAATGAGAGGTATCCTAGTGACAGATGATGTAGAAAAGGCTGGAGTACTCGATGCCTTTTTTAGCTCAGTCTTCACATGCAAGGTCAGATTCCAGCCTACCGTACCTGGCACCATAGTTTGGAGGGAAGGTGAGCCACCAACAGTAGTGAAAGAACAGGTTATGGATAACATTGGCTGTTTTGTTTTGGATAGACTGAGATAGGGAAAGGGAAGGGTAGCAAGGGGCAGGTTACTTCAGTTTGAAAGTATAACATTTTAGTGTTTTTATTGATGATCTGGAAGATGGGATGGAGTGCACACTGAGCAAGTTTGTGGATGACACTAAGCAGGGGGGAGTAGGAGGGCAGGGCTAGGATTCAAAGAGATCTAGACAATTTGGAGGATTGGACCAAAAGAAAGCTCATGAAGTTCAATAAGGACAAGTGCAAAGTCCTGAACTTAGAGCAAAACAAACCCACGCACTGGTAGGTTGGGATAGCTAAGCAGAAAAGGACCTGAAGGGTTACAATGGACAATAAGCTGAATGAGCCAACAGTACAACCTTGTTGTGAAGATGGCTAGTAGCATACTGGGCTGCATTAGTAAGGAGCACTGCCAGCAGATCAAGGAAAGTGATTGAACAATGCTTTCAAGTTATAGAAAGGGAAATTCAAGTCAGATATAAGCAAAAACTCTCTCATGAGGAGGGTAGCAAAGCACTAGAACAGGGTACCCAGAAGGGTTAGGGAATCTCCATTGTAGAGGTTAAGACCCAGGTAGACAAAGCCTTGGCTATGAATGATATAGTTGAGGATGGTCCTGTTTTGAGCAGGGGGTTTGACTAAATGACCTCCTGATGTCCCTTTTGTCATGGAAATTTTTTGAGTATGTGCTGCCAGCACAGAAGAGGTTAAACTGACATGCGCGGTTTGAAGCTGTGAGTGGAAATTTCCAAGGCTCACCCAGTCCTTGCCCCCTGGGTGACCTGCGGAGCTGTCAATCATTGTTGACCTACTTTCCCCACAGACGCATGCTCAGATTGTGTCAGCTCCTGACTGAGAGCATGCTCAGTCAGAACCTGACATGAGGTAATCGGACTAGAAATTTCTCTGCGGAGAGCACGCTGATTGGCTACTAAATTGATATAAAAGTTCTGTGAGCCCCTCCCTCGTGGTGGTGTGGTGGTGTGTGGTGGTGTGGTGTGTGGTGTGTGTGGTGGTGTGTGTGGGGAGATCGCGCGGACCAGAGACAGAGGCTGCTGCTGCAGGGACTGCTCTCTGAGTCAGGCTTTAGGGCCTATTGATCTCCTCCTTTGCCTCCTTCGCTTAGTATTTCGTATTACTCGTTGTATTTCGGTTTTGACTACGTTCATCTGGCTTCCTGACTTACCTTTCGAACTGATTAACGGCTTACGATTTCGGATCACCCTATGGACTTTGTTTAACCCGGTTCCGGATCATCGACCTCGGCTTTCTTCACCACCTACGACTCTGCTCATCCCTCCAACTGACGTTTCCGCTGCTGCATCTTCTGGCTACTGACCTCGGCTTTTCTCATTCGACCACCCGATTTGTCCATTGCTGTGGACTGGCGTCACGCGGTTCATCATCACCGTGTTACAGTTCGTTTTATTGTTTGTTTCGTTGTTTGTAATCCCCATTTATGAGCTGTTGACCAGCCCTGGGACTAGGTCTTCGGACTGAACCTCGTGGGCCAACAGACCCCTTTGTTGTTAATTGTTTGTTTGTGTTCCAACTGTAACTGAAGACCTTTCTGCCTACGCCTGAAGCGTAAGTCAAATAAATTCACCTGTTTTCCTCAATCCGCTCCGAGTCCCTAACTCCAGACTCTACGCCGCTAATCCCACCTGTCCGTATCTAATTGCCACCCCGGCCCACCGTGACCTTGGGGCCCGATCCTTCGGTTTTCCCCGACACCTTTCAACCCTAATTTTCTATGATTCTATGAATAGCTCAGTCACAAAGAACTCTGACCCGTTAGATATCTAGCCAGTTAATTACATAGTAAATAGTAACCCAGCCATACGTTTGTGCAATTAATAGCACGATAAAAGAGGGAATAAACCACAAAGTAACTATACAGAACACATGTAATAACTTTGTGGCTGGTTCCCATCATATCTTCAATTTAAGGTGTGGCCAGGCTAATCAGCTGACCAGCATTCCCAGCCTCAAAAATGCATCAGAGCCTTTCAAGGCTCTGGTGTGGTCCCTGATGTGGGAATGTACTGGAGACCTTCCCAGCCCTGGGAACATACCAAGGAGAAGGGCTCCAATGCATTCCCTTGGCTGGCAGTGCTCATCAGCAAACTGACTCTCACACCTGCAGGAGTGCACAAGAGCCCTTCAAGGCTCTGAAGTGCTACTGTGGCTGGAAGCACTTGTGCCCAAAAGCCTGCAAAGAACTTTTTTCCATCCATTTAGTTGGTTTAATAAAAAAAAATACCACATCTACCCAAAGAACCTTGCCTGCCTACGTCCTTAGACCAACATGGGTACAACCAACAACCTGGTCAGCTGACTGGCACTCCTGATGGGAGCACTGGCATGCTACTTCATGTTACTGGCATGCTATTTGCTGATGCAGGGATTGCAGGCTCCCCCTGCACGTGGCATGGCAGGAGGCACCACTGTTGGGATCATGGATCAGATCCCCTCATACCTCTAACTGAACATTTGTCAGAGGCCCAACAATCATTTTCCGCACAAGTTTTTGACTTTACTTGCAAATCTGGTACTCTAGGAAAGCTTATTTCAAACCCTGCTTATGCTGAAGATGGCTGGATGGCCATATAGCAGAATCATAGTGATTTCTGTTGGTATGGTTAGAGGACAGTGGATGGCAAAATTTCTAAGGTTTAATTACTTTGTATGGCTCACCTTGTGGGCTGCAAAATTTGACTCATTTTTTTCTAGTGCCTTCTTTGCATATTCAAGAGCTTCATAAATCAGTTGCTTTTTCTCCTCTGCAGATGTTCTACTAAGCTGGGCTAGATCGCGAGATGCTCGTGCCAGACGCCACAGTAATTCTGCATCCTCACTAATTATAAACATAAAAGAATGATTAACCATTAAAACCAGTTTTGTCTACAAAGAGCAAGGTCTTAAATCACTCAATAGATCTTAGCTTAGTATTAAAACAACAAACATACCATTCACGTACACCCAAAGGCTATGTGCAATAAATACAAGATCCTAGTCATGGGAGACTTTATTTTCATTTGTAAAGCAACAGCATTCAACTCAGATTGTTTGTAAGGTTAGGTTCCTTTTAAACATGAGGATTTGCAAATTGTGTGCTAAGGGAGGGAGGTGAGGAAGCACATTGCTGCAAGAGAGTTGCATAGGACAGAGGAGATACTCCAGCTGTTTGCTGTGGCTTTTATTTCAAAGGGCACCACTTCTCCAATCAGCTGCCTGGGACTGCTAACAAGGACTAGCTGAGTGGAAAGCAGTATCCTTTGCAATAAAAGCCACAGAAAACAGCTGAGTAACTGTTTGGCAACTCACAAACTAAGCATGTTGCAAACCATTCTCATATAGTAGAACCCTGGTTTTTTGTATGCATGGCAGTTGTATGCAGAGGTACTTTGTTTTCAAGAAATGGATACAAGTTCACAAAACAGCAGTATTAAACAGGAGATGAAATAGAGAAAGCAATGCTTATTTCTGACCCAAGCTATATTTCCTTGGTTTCATGTACACACACACTGCTAATATATGCTACTACATGAACATCTACACATATAATTCTACTGTAATACAATTCATCTAATGTTACTGTATGAGCCACAGTTCTATAGGATTTGTAAAATAATCACTTGTAAAATTCAGAATAAAAATGTTTTGGTGCTTTATAAAAAAAAAAATGTTCAGTGGAAAAGAGCTGTTAAATAAGCATTTTTCTGCAGTCTTGGCATTGCAGCACTGTCCAAGTGAACTTGACTGAGAACTGACTAGCAAAAAATTTCAAAAGTGAAAACAATAGCACTAATAGTGAAATTTGGATTTTTTTTCTTACTTCTGAATGCCTGATATTAAATAGCCCTGTTACCAGTACACCTACCTTTTCTACCTACTCACCACAGAAAAACAGTACCTAACTGTTCTTATAAATTAGCACATTATAAGCTTGAAATGACTTCAGCTGTGGATTGGATTCAGTACATGTACTTCAGTTACAGTAAGTCATTTCAGTTTGCTTATCTAGCTCATGGCACTGGTGCAGTGTGGGGCTAGTCTGCAGATTGGATCAGACCCTACAAAACAGGACTGACGCCATGCTGTGAGATCTGGGCCCCACACCATCTCCCTTGGCCTTGAATTGCCAGATCCAGGGCCCATGCCATCTCTCTTGGCCCTGAATCACTAGACTTGGCCCCACATTGCCTCCAGCAGGTGCCTACATACCGGATTGGCCCCCAAGCTACCTCTGTGCACCAATCTAGTATGCTATCTGACCCCTGAGGCTACCTACAGGTCTGGAAATTTGGCGGGGGGGAGTGTCAATTGCTGCCACAAGTCCCCTGCCACCAAATTTTCACATCCCTGAAGGCCAGATGATATGGCTCCATGGGTCAGATCTCACTTGCAGGCTGGGTACTGAGCACTCCTTATTTAAAAAAAAAAAAATCTATCAGAAAACAACAAAATGTTATACTTTCAAACTGAAGTAACCTGCTCCTTGCTGCCCTTCCCTATCTCAGTCCATCCAAAACAGAACGGTCAATGCTATCCTCCATTCTGGTCATATTAACTCTACCAATCCAAGCCTCTACAAAAGCTTTCCCACTCCTGTGTGAGATGCGGTATCAAATTAAACACTTTTAAAAGATCTGCAATTCCATCCTTGGCTGTCTCTCTCCCATTATAACCTCCTGCTCTTTACTATTAACTCATACTTCCTCTGAAACTGCTCTTCCCTTCCTTCACCCTCCAGCCTCATGCTCTGCCTTTCATGTTGCCCCCAAATTGTAGAATAGTCTCCTCACTTGAGATGCACCATTCACCACTTGTTTAAAAAAAAGAAATACTCACCTTGTTACCTCTCCTCACCCCGTATCCCATGAAGGATGCTGGATTATATTGTACGAGTTGTGACTTCACACTTTAAATGGTTTGAAAGGGGACTTTTTCCAGAGAGCACATGTTTCCTCTTGGAGAAACGAAATGAATGCTTGTACACTGCTAGTTTCGATCCAGAGAGCAGCAATCCTCCCAGTAGAAACATAACACCTGTTCATGGCCCAAGACTGACTCTCTCCTCAGAAACTTTTAGTAACCCCGTTTAAGTTTTTGTGGTTACAAACACTCTTTCATGGGGGAATTTGCAGCCTATTTATTATATAACTCTAGGATTAATTCCTCTCTCTGAAGGCAACTTTTCAGGCCTTAACCTTTGTTCCTCAGAGAGGCAAAAATAACAGCCCAACTCCAAGAAACCGCCAAAATTGCCAAAAGAACACATTTATAACCTAGAAATAAAAAAAGGAGTTCAGGTTATCTTCCTTTAAGGAACTAAATTTTAAGTAAAATATCTAGCTGTTCTCTTTTTTCTCCTTTAAAAGAGCCTGTCCCAATTTGCATCTAGATGTTTTTACTCAACTAAGACATACCATACATGCTTACGAGTCATTCTGTGGTCACAGAAGTTCATGCTTGGCAGAAGGAAAATAAGAGAAGAAATAAAACAGCTGGTTAGCAATAAGAGAGAAAGAGGAAGAGAACAGAAGAAAAAAATGTCCCAAAATGAATTTAAGGTTCCCACGTGATAATAATTAAATCCTGGGCCCCTCTCTTATTCCTCTGCCTTTCATTACTGGATGCTAAGCACTCTCTCCCCCGTTAGGAAACAATTATCAGAAACCTAACGCTCAGCTGGCCCAACCGAGCCTAGTTAAGATTGTTCCTTCCCTTCACATTGTTATTGCTGAGAAGAAAAATCACCGATTTTCCCTCCCACTGCAAAAATGTAAGCCAGAACTGACAAAAGAGCACTATCAATTAAGCCACAATTATTTGAGGTAATTCAACATACTTTAGTACCTGTTTTTGTGCTGGACCAGCAACTGATAGAGCTTTTCAGTTTCCCCACTCCCATACAGGTAGTCTGCTTGCTCTAAGATTTCTTCGGCTTTAAAAAAAGAGAGGGTGGGGATGGTAGAAACAGAAGAAAAAAGGGTTCATAAATATGATAGCCTACTATGCACATGGCAGGTCATTTAAGAGTAAACCAATACAATTAACACCCAAACAAAAGCATCCTGTCACACAAAAAAAATTAGCAGAAACCATGGATCCTAGAGAAAGAACCAAACACATACTTCTTAGTAAACATCAATATACCAGACATCAGAAGTTTCCAATTTTAAATTGGGTGCCTCTATGCTAACCTTTAGCAGCCATGTAATACAGAACTGCAACACCTACACAGCAGCAGATACCATATTAAAAGTACCAAGAGCTATGGGAACAATAAAATAGCTTTAGTAACAGACATACTTGGAAGTATCAATAGATTTTAGAATGCTCATCTGATGACCTCAGAATGGCAGCTTGGAAAGCACTTAGTTCGGCTAATCAAAGTCATACCACATTAAGCGTAAAGTCACATGAAGCCACAAAGCCTTACGCTAGAACTAATTTTATGAACTATTTACATATTGATCTAATTTAGTTAATTTATCTCAGTTAAGCTTACCATTTTCAAAATTTTGTTCAAATGAAGCCACTGAAACCTGCATGAGGACTTGGATTCAGGGAAAATGTCTCCTTTAGCTTCAACTTTGTTTTTTTGTCATTTAACTTTTCTGCAAGGCTCCTCAACTTTCCCTTGTATGACAGACAGAGCAGCCTAATGCTCCAGAAACAGCTACAAAAATCTGTTATCTAAAATCCCAGAAATAGCTCTGGAAGTCTGCTAGCATGACACTCATCTTTTCTATAGAATGCTAAAAATATTCAGCTTATATATACTGATCTTGTTCTGGTCATTCTTTATTATTTATCATCCCATGACAGATTAAGAGTTGGTTGTAAAAATAACGCAATGAACAAGCTGAATTTAATTGTTGGAAACCTTTGTATATTAATTACATATGGGAGTGTAAGTAAATCCATCCAGGAATAGAGATGGGGAACCAGATTTTCTCTTCAGTGTTGGCGGTTGACACTAAGTCGATCCATGTTTTATAGGCTAAGATCACGTGAAGTTCCTCTAGCTGCTGCGAGATCTCAGGTTGCAACTAACCAGAGAGTAGAGCACTTGTTTTGGGAGTCGACTCAGGCATCCTCCCACGTCTGGTCTAACAAAGTTGGTGCTTGTGGGTCAGTAACACTGGCTTCAGCAAGGATGCTGATATACGTGTGGCATTCTTCCTATTTAATGTGAAGGATTTTCTGGAGGCACCATTGGCAATACCACTCCAAATTCTTGTGATGACAATAACAATTCATCCATGTTTCATATCCACAGAGGAGAGTAGGGATAATGACTGTGTTGTAGACCTGGATCTTCCTGATGCCTTTCCAGAAACTGATCAATTACAATACGCCCAAGCAATTTCCCAAAGGAACTGCTTTGCATACTGAATCCTGTGCTGGATCTCCTCATCAGTGGTTTGCTTTCTGTGATAGGCAGCTACAAAGTAAGGGAAGTGCTTGACTACCTCCAGGGTCTTTCCCTTGATGACAATTTGAGGTCAGGGGTGTCACATTCTCAGCCTAGAGCAGGCTGATAGAGCACTTTAGTTTTCTCTATGTTGACAGAGGCCCAAAGTTCAGTAGGCTTCTGCAAAGGGGTCCAATGTGGCCTGTCTATATTCTTTATTTTGCAACAAGCCAAATACTCACAGATATTTGAAAAAAAGATTTATAGCATTTCTAAAAAAGTTGCACAGTCCTACAAACAGCATTTACTGCACTGACAACGTTGATGAGAGTTATTTTATCAGAATAAGGAATAATTTGATCTGAAATCTCCTTTCCCATTTAGTATTTTCTTTATTTCTAAAGGTTCCAGCACTAAAATGAATATCTGCTCAAGGTATTATTGCTGTTTTTAGCTTAAAAACCTGAACCCAGTACTGCCAATATAAACCATGATGTAGAATTCTGATAGTACCAATATAACTCCATTCTTAATCGCAAATGAATTGGAATTTGATGATCTTTAATGAAAAAATAGTAACTCTTGACTCTGAATCCTAAATTGAATATTCTGTCCTAAAAAAGAATATACAGAATTGTATGTCACTAGTTTATTATAAATGGAGCACGGTTTTGACATACTTCTGATGATCTCTCTGATGAAAAACAGATAAACAAATACCATATTTTTCATTTACCTTGGAGTTTAAAATATCCATCAGGGAAAAATCTGATATTAAAAAACAGCATATGGAAGAGAAATTGGAAAGCTTTCCCCAAAATGTGAATCACTATACATCAAGTTTCACATTTGACTGACCCTATATATAGCTGAATTTTTGAAGCTACCTTTGAAACTTGCATGAACTTCAGTAACACAAGAAATCAAATTATAAGCTTCATAACCCACAAAGGTCCCCAATGACAGTGTAAGGCCTCTTCTTAAAACAGATAACTTTTCAAAAACCTGAAAGAAAAAATAAGAGGAAGTTTACTACAAGATTTGACAAAACTGCTCTATAGCTCTCTGGAGCAGCAATTTTGTTCTAAATTTTGAGTATGGGAATCTCATAAATTATAGATTTAAAATATATTTGCCATATAAATAGTCTAACATAATGAAATATCAATACGAATAAGATGGTTTCAAACTCAAGAAACATTTTCCTTTCTCTCTATATATACATTGTGAAACCAGGGACCCTGTTTCCCTACATGTCAGTATACAAACCAAAAGTTCACTTCCAATTGAGAGTAAAAAGGCAGTGTTGATATACACCTCTATAGACTAAGCAAGTGTTATATGTGTAGAGCAGAAGCTTCTGTGAACCCAAGTTCACTTCCTCAGATGCTTGACAGCAAATAGCAGAGTAAAAAGTGGAATAAGTGATTAAAATACAACAGGTAGGCAAGCAGGAGGGAGGGGGCAGGGGACTTCTGGGAGAGGGAAGCAAGCAAAGAATCCACAGGAACAAAGGGATCTCAAAAACTAATAGAATCACAGAAAATGAGGGGTGGAAGGGACCTCACCCCTGCTCAGAGCAGGACCATCCCCAACTAGATCATTTCAGCGAAGGCTTTGTCTAGCTGGATCTTAAAAACCTCCAAGAATGGAGAATCCACAGCCTCTCTGGGTAACCTGTTCCAGTGCTTCACCACCCTCTTAATGAGGAAAATTTTTCCCAATATCTAACTTAAACCTTCACTGCTGTAACTTGAGCCCACTGCTCCTTGTTCTGTCAACTGCCACCACTGGGAACAGTCCAGCTCCATCCTCTTTGGAACTGCCCTTCAGGTACTTAAAGGCTGCTATCCAATCCAGGCAATGACATAAAAACCCACAGACCTCATTTACACCAGACTTAATGCAGTCCAATTTGTGGATGATATTTGTTCCACAATTTGTGTCAACTTGTTTTTAAAGTTTTGCTCCCCCAGAATCCTGAGCAATCCTGAGGTCAGTGAAGCAGCGTCCAGGGAGGCTGAAGTTTTCTGCGACAGAAATTGCAGAACAAGATGTGATCTACACACCCGGCTGCACCAGGTATGGTTTAAGCAGGGACGACAGTTTCTTACCCCAGGGTGCCAATTAGCTCTAGCGACCCCTTCGGTCCTATGGGCTCTGTTTGTTTGCCTCTCCCAGCACTGCCCCGCTCCCGCCTGGTTTCCTGCCGACTCTGTTTCCATCACCTCCTGCACATCATGTTTTGCTCCGTGCTGAACTGTCACAGCACCTGACATCACGAACTTGAGCTCACGAATGCCTGTGGTGCACCTATACGTCCGTCAACACCCCCCGCACCTCTCTGCCGCTTCCTCTGCTCCTCGCCCGCCCGCGCAGCAGCCCCTGGGTGACGCCGGCGGCTCCTCGGCGCACCAACCGCGCCGCAGCCGCTGCCATGGCGGGCCCGGCAGCACTCGTAAGTTGCCTGTGCGCGCCCCGCCCCCACCGGAAGCGGTCCGTCCGGAAGGACAATGCGGTCCCACCTCAAAAACGGTCCGGGTCGGAACAGGGCCCCGTCTCTAGGTTTCCGCTTCGGCTACACCTCGGCTGGCGGAGGGGCGGGGTTTCTGAGGGTCACCCAGCCAACTGCGGCAGCGGTTTGCTGGGAAGCGTGGTGCGCATGCGTTAGCGGCCTCGCCCGCTCCCTGGAGGTGAGGCGCTGCCTGGGGGTCGGGTGAAGTTGCCTCGGGCGCTGACGTCACGCTGGGCCTGAGCTGAAGCAGCCTTGCTCGTGGGCTGTCGCCGTCTGCCCGCGTCCGGCCCCCTCAGGTGAGCGCCGCGCGCGGGAGGAGCCGCCGCCGGGCCGGGTCGAGCACTGACGCACTCGGGGTCCACGCCCGCTGGCGGCCCGTGCTGGGGGCGGGGGTACGGGGCAAGACCCCAGTGCATAGTAATGATCATATTTGTGCGATCGTTTCAACCCTCCTACTGTACACGATCAATAATAGTAAAAGTGCTCCAAGCGTAGGATAGCTGATGAATGCGGCACTTGTAAAGCCTGCAGCGTCCTCGGAGAGTCTTCGCTTACTTTTGGGCTTGTCACCACTTTCTCAGGGCTGTTGGCTTCGAAATAAAGGAAGGTGTCAACTTGGACGGCCCAGTTCTCAGTCCTGGCGGTTTACAGCAAGTAATATAAAGTAAAGAAGAAGACTTATTTGCATACTTATTTGCATATTCCTTCAGCATGCGTTAGGCTTTCAACAAATAAGATAATTTTGAGCTTCCAATATGATAATTTCACCTGGCAAGAACTGGTTGCTGTGGGGTCCTCGGGCAGGGGGCAGGCAGGTCTCAGCCTGACTTGGGCCATGGACCATAGGCAAGGTGGGCTGGGAGCAGCTGCAGGGGCTTGTCTGGCCCCAAGGTGAAGCTGCCCAAAAATCTGCTGCTGTAGAGATGTCACAGCAAAAAAACATTCTGGCCTCAAACTCGCATCTTGTCAGCAGCCACTGCCACCACCTGGGGTCAAGCTGACTGCATTCCCCTCTAACATTATTGATTAGTATAATGGATCAGTGGTTTCTGGATGTATTTGGCTGGCTGTTCATATGAATACGCAGCTGTATTCAGCAGGAGCAGCCCCAGGGCCAGCAGGACCCATCTGGGTGTGGCGTGCGGTTGGGTCCCGCCACCATGGGCCTGGCCTGTCCAGGCAGCAGATAGTCCCCAAGGCCTGCAGGACTTGGCTGGGTCCAGCACATGGTCACCATGTGCCATGCCGGGTCCTGCCACCATGACTCAGCTGGGCCTGGCCAGGCAGCAGAGAGGCCCCAGGGCCAGCAGGATCTGGCTGGTCCTGGCGTGGTCCCTGTGTGCGACACCAGGTCATGCTGCCATGGCTTAGAGCGCCCCACTCTCACTGCTGCTGCTAAAGGTAAGTTATGGACCCTGGGCAGGGTGGGGCTGTAGCATTCCAGGGTGCCTGGGACCCTGTGTGGGGGGGGGCATTCCATGTGCTGTGTGGGGGGGACTGCACCTTGTGGGGGCCAGGGGACCTATACCTCCTGAGCAGCCCCCCCCCCCGACATGGTCCACCACACCCACAGTCCCCCCAGCAATTGCCCCACACCTACCCACACACCAACCCACATCCCTCCACACACACACCCACCAACCTTCCCCCACACCCCTTCCCACCCCCTTCCTGCAAACACCACATCCCCCCATCACACCCATAATTTGCAAAGAAAACCAAAAGTATCCATCAACACATATAGGTATTTAGAATTTGTTTTATTGTGATGATAGACACATTGGTAGGCTTCCACATTGCTTTAACATCGTAAATATACTAGTAAAGCATTGCCCAACTGATTGTGTGCGCACACGCTCTCTCTATGTATATATCTATATCTATATATGTGTATGTGCGTGTGTATAGAGTGGTCTTTTGTTTTAATTATGGAAAAACATGGATTTTGAGGTATTTTTAAAAATGGATTTGGGATGATGCTGCAGCAGCTGGCACAAGGGGTAGTGTCCCCAGTTACCAAGTGGGTGGGCCCCAGAAGCTCCTGAGAGTGAGTAGCCCTGAGCTGCTTGCCAGGGCAGCTTTTTGTAGTGATGGGGCCAGATCAAGGCAGCTTTATATACTGCTGGGAACAGCACAGGTGCTGGCCCGGGGGTGTAGCTCCCCCTGGCTGCAGATCCAGGAGGAGCCAGGTAGAGTTATTTTGCCCCAGGTGGCACGATTTGCTCTACAACAAACTGCATGTCCAAGGATGTGTGCTGAGGCAAAAAGTTCCGGCTCAAATTTGCACCGCTTCTACTTGAGCTGCTACAAGCGTACGTGCTTGCATGTGTGGACGCATCCAGAGGTTTCAAATAGGAATGTCCAAATGTAGTGTCCAAAACATTCCGACCCATTGTGGGATGTCTTAGTTTTTTGCAAAATAATTGCTCTATTGTTTTTCCACAGTCAAGAAACAAGTGATAGCTAAGAGCTGCAGGCAAGTATATGCATGCCCGATGCCTGCTCTGAAGCTTTCTAGTTACGAGCTATAGTTAAAGTGCCCTGTCACCATTTTGAATTGCAGGACACCAAATACATGTGATGCTGTGGGTGCTCCTGAGAGCCGCTCCAATTAAAGCATGTCCATCCTTCCCTCATCCCTACCCCAGAGCACATGTAAAGACATCCTAAGATTTTTCTGAGGAGTGCTTTAAATCTAGAAAGATTGAGAACCACTGGCTTAGATAATGATAGTATCCCCTTTTGGCCTTTTGTGTGAAACTGTAGCGCAGCTTTAAAAACAGAACAGACCTTTGGGGTTTTTATTGCTGTGTATTTAAAATTCTCAGCCATCACATTACATTAATGTGATGTTATTTGCAGCGCTATTCCCTAAGGCAAGGTGATCAACATGCCACAGGATGATCAATCAACATGCCACAGGAGAACATCCAACACATTTTATGAGAGAGAACTCCTCAGTTGTTCTTTTGATCAGGAAGTGTAGAGTGGGTGGGCTCCAGGCATCATTTATTCACTGCCTTTTTTTTAAAGGCTCAGTCTTCTCTTTCCTCTCTTCCCACCCCCTCCACAGTCTGTTTCAAATTCTCAGACAAGAGTTGGAGACTGAAATCAACTTAAATGATCTCATAAACCAATTAGTTATAGTTTTACTCTGTCAATTTTGAATTTGCAGCGTAGCAGTATTCTCGTGTGCTCTTTATTTAGTTCTTTGAATGATAGATGATGATGTTCAGGGATTTAAGAATGGCCTACTACATTTTTAGCAGGTTTCT
Source organism: Crocodylus siamensis (assembly GCF_052110815.1). Taxonomy (NCBI): domain Eukaryota; kingdom Metazoa; phylum Chordata; order Crocodylia; family Crocodylidae; genus Crocodylus; species Crocodylus siamensis. Next base: position 212,023,709 of record NC_143397.1, read on the forward strand.
GCAAGTGAGAGGTATCATGCTGGATAGGTTTCACTGCTGATTTGTGGGATTCTAGCCCAGTTGAAGCTGAGGTTTGTTTCTCATTCAGTTAGCTTAGAGACTTAGACAAATGCAGCCTTTGCTATTGTATAATGAAAATCTTCACAAATACCAGGGTAAAAGTATTTGCTGCTTTTCCTTGTAGAGAGACTGCTGATTCCTCCTTCTGAAGCCCAGACCTATCAGTTCTGCTTCATGCCAGCCTTCATTTTATACTTCTTACAAATCAAAATGCAAATGTACCTTTCAGGCAATAAAATGATCATTTGAATTGTATTTGAAACAAATGTGTATTACATATACAAATACATTTAACATTGCCAAAGGGAAGTAGGAGTTCTCTGGAGCGCTGAAGTTTTGTTCATGTGTTTGTACGGAAAATATTGCTTTGTTCATCTGATTCACAAGGAGGCCTTGTACAAAAATGTTCACTGGGTGCAGATGGATCTCTTACTCTAAGAAATATATTTTCCCTTATCTGAATCCTTTGTATCTGAGGTATATAACTGTATCTTCTGGGAATGTTTAGAGGTTATTTGTTGTATAACATATGACATACTAATTCTTTTGCTTAGAATGAATACTGGAAGTACAGTAAAGATACTGTAGGTATGTTTTTCCTCACCCATTTTCCAGTGAAGCATTGCTCACCTCAATTTAACTTTTCATCTAATAATGAATAAAGAATAGAAAAAAAACCTGATAAGTTGTAGCCCATCAGTAGGCCTTAGCAAACTGTCAGTGGGCATGTCTACATGGAGTTATTCATGGACTGCAGTTCATGTAAATTGGGCTGCAGTGCCTGGGTGATTGTTGCCCCAAACTGAGCACACAGCTTGGCATAGTCCAGATATGAGCATGCACATGTTACTTTGTCCTTATTCTATTTTTGCACTTGTAAGTGAGTGTATGTGGTATATTCTGCTGTTCCTTGTGCCAAGGTGCTCTGATTTTTTTTTTTTTCTAGTCATGTGTGAATGTCTCTGATGTTCAGGAAAAATTGTGGGAGAGTATTTGGGGACTGTTGATGTTTGAGTGACTTGTTTTGCTTCCTTACTTAAGGGGTAGGATTCCAGTGTAAGTGATAAAACAGAGCTAGTTTCTGCTTTTTTTTTTTTTTTTTTTCTCCAGCAAAGTTGACTAGTGTAAGTTGAAGCACCTCCAAATCTGAGTAATAGGATTTTGTTTTTTTAGCATGGCATGGCATGCATGCTAACTCCCAGGTAAATTCTACAGTGGAAATAGACTTCATATGTTGAATGTTTTTTTAACTCTGGGGTAAGTATGTCAGTGCTTGAGGTTATTCAGGAACCCCCATTCCTGGTTTGTTCTGTATAAATGTGCCATAAAGTCATATTGTGCAGACCAGAAGCTAGCAGACAAGTATATAATTAGTAACTTTTTGTTAAGTAAATGCTACTTAGCAAAATAACTTGGAAACATTTTGCATATAAATCTGTCTATACATTTTTCATAGGCTAACCTGTTACACAGGTTATTCCACCAATTCTTTAGATAAATATTTGAATTGCGTGCATTCATTAATGTTTACATCAGGAAATGACTCATGGTACCTGGATAACTGACATGATATGTTGTCCCTTGTTATCTAGTTAGATCCCTCAAATGTGCTGAGACTCATTTTTGCTGGACATGCTATGAAATGTGTTGTGGGGTCAGACTACTTTGTTACTGAACCAGTAGGATTTCAACAGCACAATTTTAGCACTGATGCTAACAACAGTGCAATTCTTAGCTTTCAAGGACTTATGCCTGCCAATTTGGGCATGTTTAGGGAATAAAATAGAGGATAACTGAGGTTATAAACTACCTTGACTTCAACTATTTTTATTTTATGTTTCATCAGCATTCCATACTAATGAAGCAAATCTAATAAATCCATTTTATCTATGGTCCAGGTCCTGGTTTCAACAGAAAGTCCAGACAACTATTTGGGATGTTCTGTCTGAGAATATGGATCTAATTATTTGTGGGACTTGAGGACACAGTCATTTCCCTTAAGTATTCAAGGATTACATTACACTATATAAAAATGTATACGTCTTTGCCCTACCATAAGTCCTGCAGTTTCTAACCCTCTTAAGGACAGAGACTACAGTTATATTTTCCAAGACACCAACCTGAATATCTCCCCAGAAAATGACCTCAGTGTTGTAAGGGATGCTAGTGTTCATGCTTCTCTCCCTTCAATCGACAGTAGGATTAGTAAAATGGTTTGAGCCACAGTGAGAACAAGATTCTACAACTGAACTTGGAAATCATCTCACCCTTTTCCATGGGGTGTTGCAGGAGCTTGCCTGACGCATGAGAGGTGGATATTTCCATTCACAACTACCCTCATCTAAGTCCTTCTCTGTACCCTACCAACTTCCATTCAGTATCCCTTTTCAGAGGGACCCTTCTCAGGAAAGCCTATCACAAAAAGCTCTGCCTTGGATCTGTAACACTGGGGGAGAAACTTTCGCCTATTATTTCCTAATTGCAAAGAAAGGATGCCTGTAGACATGTGGAGACATTGTTCTGACATTCTGTAACTACAGTGCGTCGGAGCAGACTAGATCAATTGAGTCTCCTGGAGCATGTTCATTGTTTGGGGCATAATACAGCAGTTGAGGGGACAGGCATATGAAGCAGGGAGCAGAAAGCAGAAAAAGGGGATTGGAGTGGCACTTATGGAGAGTGCAGGGCTAATTTTTGAATTAATTGATGCCACTGAACTATAGTAACTGCAAAAATTCTGAAGTATATCAAGAAGTTAGTAGTGATGCTTTTTAAGTGTACAAAGTCAAATGTTCTCCTCTTCTTCTCTAAATGTTGTTGAATGATAAACTAAACTGAAATTTTCTGTTACGTCAAGAAATATGGATGGAAACGTTCTGTGCATCTATGAAGAAAATGATACAGTCTGTGCTGGGAAGAAATATGACTATTTAACATTTAATTTTGAGGAAATCTACCGTACTATATTTATGTGGTTGTTATAGCTAGAGAGAACTGGGTTGTTAAACACCAAAAGAAAAACTATATATAAAAAAATCCAAAGCTGTTGTGCACCATTATTGTAAAATGTGCTATTTTTTTTAGGGTTTTCCAGTAAAATAGGAAACAAATTTCTCAACACTTCATTATGATATTTCATGACTCCATATTCAAGCCACTGTACAAACATTAACCAGTTAATCTTCCCAGCACCAGATGAAGTAACTAACTTTATCATTCTTACATTCCTTGCTGGAAAAAATTAAGGCTTAGGCACAGCCACCAGCTAATGCTGCGGTTACAGCAAGGATTCAAATTCAGAATCCTTTTAAGAGTACGATCATATGTACATTATGGTAAGATTAAGGCCAATGATGTAGTAGTGATTCTCAACCAGAGTGATACAAGATCCTTTTAAGGGTGCTGCAGGTTGTCCTATATTATTAGCATTGTTAGGTGTACAAACCCATGATTCACAAGATAAACCCAGAGATTTTGAATAGGAATCCATAATGTCAAAAACATTCTGATTTGTGGTCTTTGTGAGTTCTTTGAAATAGAAAAATTGCTGTACAGTATTTTTCCTTTTATCTGGCCCATAGCAGGTCCCTTGGCTCCATCTGGCCCAGGTGCAGGGGGTGGCTTGGGCCATGGTACATGGTACCAGTTTCACTAACCCCATTAGCATGGTGGGGCTTGTGCAGCACAGCAGCCAGACTCGGCTTCCTGGTAGCTGCAGCGCCAATAGCTCCCTCCAGCTGTTGTTGCCCGTGTTGCTACCACTGCTGGACTTGGCTCCACTGCCCAGGAATCCCGCAACCTGTGCTGAAGGTGCTGGACAGAGCAAGCAGGTGGGTTGGGTCTCCATGGAGACTGGCCTGGGACCCCTGCTGTCAGGATATGCTCAGGTGGGCAAATGGGATGGGGCTGCAGGCAGGGAGTGGTGTCCGGGAGCGGGACAGGCAGCCAGAGCTGGGATCATGGGGTAGTGACGGTGTGGAGCTGACACCTGGGGCAGAGCCATGATCCACTCCCTGCACATCCCTACCTACAGACTGGCACCCATCTTGGGGGCATGTGGGAAGCAGATTGCGGCTCTGCATTTGGCCCCAGCCTCACACTATCACTGCCCCACAATCCTGGTCCTGCCTACTCATCCTGTTCCTGGATGCCACTCCCTGCCCACCTGCGGCCCCATCTCATTCTAACCAAATATGTCCAGCCTGGGGGTGTCCCAGGCTGGTCTCTGTGGAGACCCTGCCTGTCCTCCCGCTCCATCCAGGATCTGGGTGGTGCGTGCAGGAAAGACAGTCCCAGGCCAGATAGGATCAATTGCCACCCCTCCCCACACACACTGCTGGGAAGGGTCAGCACTCCCTTCCCCACTCCTCGCTCCACAACAGTTCACCAAAACTCCCCAAGTGGCCTTCCAGCTCAATTAGTTGTGCACTCAGATGTATAGGTATGATTATTTTTCTCCATATGTATTACTTTGTGCTTATTGTTACATTTATTCTACCATTGTGTTGCCCACTTGCTCAGTTTTGTGAAATCTTTCTGTAACTCTTCACCATACATTTTGAATTTCCTGTTGCAGTTCTCCTATTTTGTAACAAAGTGAACATCTTCCTATGGGTTTTAGAAGACTCCGTTGGACAATGTTTATGAAGTGCTTTGAAAACTTAGGATGGAGTGTACTATAATTGATATGATTTTAATTTGTATTTCTTCCTGTTTCCTTTTTCTTAATTTTACTGTCCAAGTGTTCTGAAAAGCCTGACCTCTCTTCTCATATACAGATTTTGTTGGACTTTAATTAGCATATCAATGTGCTTTTAACCCATAGAAGCTAAGAATGTATCATTTCAGTATATCGTGATGCTTCCAGATGGCATTTAGAGCTTCAAATTTTACTCCTGATAGGCTCGTGCTGTGCCCTCTTCCCAGCAGTTTGTCAGAAGATTAAAGGCTCATTAGCATTCAGCTGTTTCTTTTCAAATCAATGTTTTTTTTGTAACACTGAATTCCCCTGCTTGGTTCCAGCTAAACAAATGGCAGCACAATGTGTGACAAAGGTGGAGCTGTCAATCTCCTGCAACAATCTGTTGGATAGAGATGTTGGTTCAAAGTCAGACCCACTCTGTGTGCTTCTCCAGAATACAAGTGGGCAGCAGTGGTACGAGGTACGTATGACGCTTCTTCCTCAAGCACTCATAGTAATTTAGTGTGGTCTGATTTTCCTGGATGCTTCTCAATTAAAATAATGGGGCACAGGATTGAAAGCACATCTAATGACTTGCAAAAACTACTGTACCCTTTAGGTCTGACTGCGTCTATATGGACTGCAGCCCTTTCAGATATTAGTCTTACCATTCTGATGGTAATTCTGTTTTACTTAAGTAATTGTAATAACAGCATGACATTCCTGAGAGATTCTGCAGAGTGGAGACAGACAGACTGTCTTCCAGTGCATTGCAGACACTGCTAACAGATAATGATCTCATCCAGAGCAGCCAGATTTTCTTAAAATGTTACTACTTTTTTCTCTCTCTCACCTTGGATTTTAGACAAAATAAGTTATATTTTTAATGTGTACAAGTTCAGCTCTAGCTGCATTTTAGCAGTGAGATATCTGGTCTCTTAACTTCAGCAAATGGATCTTTTAAATTTTACAGTGTCATATGTCTTGTTACATGTAGTGAAAGGACTTATAGAAATGCATATTTCTGTTCTTTTTATTTATGCATACCAGCCCAGCCTCTGGCTTCCTACTGTTCATTCCATCCAGGAAGAGCACACACCAACTGCAGAAACTTTCTTAGCCTGACGAAGGGTTTTTGAACCCGAAAGCTTGCTTAATAATTGTTTTCCAACTATTTAAGTTGGCTAATAAAAGATATCAGATTCACCCAAAGAACCTTGTCTGCATATTTCTGTTCTTGCACCTAGCAGGGCTTTTGAAAACTTCACATGAGATAACTTCTAGTTTTGGCCACATGCATAGTTTGAATTCTAGGTAATGAGCTGATTAGTAATCTGCTATATTTCTGTCTGCAGCTTGATCGCACAGAAAGGATTAAGAATTCCTTGAACCCAAATTTTTCCAAGAAATTCCTCATTGATTACTATTTTGAGCTCGTTCAGAAGCTCAAATTTGGAATTTATGACATTGACAATAAAACCATTGATCTGAATGATGATGACTTCCTGGGAGAATTTGACTGTACTCTTGGACAAGTGAGTACAAACTGCAATTTGAATATGTGAATGCAGGTCTTGGATACTCTATTCCCTACTTGATTTCTCCTAGGATTAAGTCACAGTGACTCTTCTTTTAAGCTCTTAATCACTTTGTGACCATGCATGCATGAAGAGAGTACTCTGAGTGACAAATACGTTTTTTATTTGGTTTTGGTTTGGTCTCCATTTAATTAAGGACAAAAGAACAAATGCCGTGAAATTTGTCTGTTGTACTCTTAGCTGTAGAATATCTGGGGTAATTTAATGCACAAGTAGACTAGGAATAAACAGTAAGTGAAGAATATTCACTACTAAATTCTTATTTTTAGTCCAAAGAACATAGTAAATTTTGTTCCCCTTCAGTGGTATAATGGGGATGAACCACGAACAAGAGGAAAAAGGATGACTGAAACCAATGCATGGATACATGCATATGCCATCAAGGCCCTTTGTGACTATGGTACGATTCCTTTCTAGTGAAGGTAGCAATTATTGTCTCTCTACTTTTCTCTTGGATTTCACTTGATTCTGCTCCCTTATTTCCCGGTGGGGTCTCTAGAGGGTCCACCAGAAGGTGTGCCTATATTGGCTGTAATGGTGGCATAATGTTTCCTACCTGCACCTCTCTCTTTGGGGCTGCATTAGCTTTTGCAGTAATAAAAACAGATTTTCTTCTTTAAAGGAGAAGACCACAGGAAAAAGCAGGTTTCCCCTTGCAGGCTGGGAGCATTCCAGATTCCAGCCTTCAAGGAGCTGCTTGAAGCTGGAAGGAGCTGGGGAGGCAGGGGGAGGAGCAGGCAATGAGCGATTGGGGACAGGGAACGCCACGTGTATGTGTGCGCGCATGCATGTGGTTGGCACACAGCCAGGCAGGGTTGTGGGCGTAATCTCAGCAGCTGGATGCAGGTAAGTATGTGGTAGGTGGGATTGGAAGGCCAAGGCTTGGGGACTGTCATGAGGGCTTTGGGGGAGAGGGAGGTGTGAGGCATTTCTGTGGCAGGAGTATGTGGAGGGGCAGGTGCCTGCAAGCACTGGGGGAAGGTGTCTGGGCATTTGAAACTGCAGCGGGGCAGGGGGAGGTGCCATATTCCCCTCCAGCTGGGGAACATGGTAGGGGGGCATTTGGGGGATGATGGAGAACTGTGTGGCCAGTCTGGTGGCACCAGGGCCAGTGCCCATGCTTGCAGGGGTGGGGTGGCCAGCAGATGGCTTGGGAGTGAAGGCCAGGCGCTGGACACCAGCATATCAAGGTGCTCAGCACTGCAAAACACTGTTTAGACAGCTGCAGCTGAACCCACATCTTGGTGAGCAAAGGTGGGAGGAGGAGCTCTGATCTTCCATGATTTAAAAAAAAAAAAGAAAGAAAGAAAACACCAAAATATATAGGTATTTAGAATTTATTGTATCATAATGATTGAGGTATTGATAGGCTTCCAACTTCTTTAAAGTTGTAAATATATCAATGAAACATTGTATTAAATTAATACCTGTGGGTGTATGGGTATATAAGTGGCTTTTCATTTTAATCATGAAAAAATGAAGATATTGTGGGTTCTTTTAATTGGAGACTTTGGGATTTTTTAATTAGGGAATGTGCAGTTTTTAAGTAGAGAAAGCCGGGATCCCTGTGTGTGTGAGAGAAAAAGATCTTATCCTAGTTGCAAGCTGTGTTATTTAGTGGTTAAAACTCATCTAATTCTGTTATTAAAAATGTTGGTGTGTTAAGACTGACTTCCTTGTTTGTATTATTTAACTTCCGGATTTGTAACTAATGTTATATTGCTAAGTGTCTTTAAAGATCAAAATACATGGAAGGGTATTGGAAATAAATATAATTGTATACGGTACATCTGGAAAAGCAAAATTTTCCTAAAATGGTACGTTTGTCACTATCCATTCCTTTCATTTAAAAAGCTATTAGACTGTAATAATAATTCTTGACACTTAACTTTTGTTTTGACAGATAGTCTCCGCCAAGACACTAACAAGACCATTAGTTTTAAAAAATGGCAAGCCTGCTGGAAGAGGAAGCATTACGGTAGGACCATACCATTTCTCCTTCTTGCCTCAGTCCCACACAATGCATTGTCCTCAAACATAACTTACCATATATACTTGATGTCGCTGGGCACTTGTGTGCCCTGCTCCTAATGAAGGTTAAGAACTTAAGGGGGAAGGAGTGTAGCGGAGCACTAGGGTGCTCGCTGCTAGTGGTGGCGATGCGGGCTTAGCTGCCAATCAATAGGGCAGCACAGCCAGGGGTTGCCTAAGCAACTGAGTGGGTCAGCTGACCGCCAGGGGCAGGGCCTAGCCTATATACACACACAAGGCTTAGGCCTGAGGCAGTTCCCCCCTGGCAGCCCAAGGAGCAGGAGCTCTGCTGCCGCAGAGCCGAGCTGAGCAGACCAGAGTTAAGCAGAGCAGCCAGAGCGCTCCAGCGTTCATATAATGATGATGGGGGTTGAAGAGAACCCTGGCAGAGAGGTGAGGGAGCGCCTAGGTGGCGCACAGTTTAGGGTATAGCCGGACGGCTTCTTTTGGGTTGTAGCCGGTTGGCTCAGGGCTTTATGTTGCTAGTTTGTTATCATTACACTGGAGGACTGGGTGAGGCTGTAGGGGAAGGAGGAGGCCTCATTAGGAGCTCCCCAGTAAGGTGGGGGTGCTCCCAGCGGGGTAAAGAGCACTGCATTTCGGGGTGGCCCGACCCCAACCCCATTAGGGGTGGCTATCGGGATAATTAGCGCGGTAGAGAGCGCTGCATGTGGGGGTGTCCCGACCCCAACCCCAGTGGGGGTGGCTAGCGGGATAATTTCAGGGGAGCTACCCAAGAGTGTGGGGGTTCCTGGTGATCCCGGCCCTGCAGGGTGGTACTTTACGAGGCCCCAGTGAGGGCGAGAGAGGGCGAGGAGCGCGGGACAGGCCCCAGAGGGGGCACGAGACCCCAGTGAGGGGAACTTACTGCGGGAGGCAGGTGACGAAACCCCAGCAGGGTAGCACCTGTGGGGAAGCACGCAGTGACCGCGGAGAAGCCCAGTTGGGGCGAAAACGCGGGGAGCGCGGAGACAAACCCTACGGGGTGGGGGGAGGACCCGCGGTGACTGTGGTGAGACAGACCCTAGTGGGGAAACTACCTATCTGGGAGAAGCCCCAGCAGGGCAGACTTACTGAGGAGCCCAACAGGGGCAAACTTATTGAGAAGCCCAGCAGGGCGAGTGTATAGACAAGCCCAGAGGGGCGAGCTTAGCGAGGAACTTAAAGGAGCAAGCATAGTGAGCCGGCCTGAGTGGGCTAGCGAATACAAGGGAACCGGTAAGAGGGTGCGAGTTGCATGACAAGCTCGGGAGCTCCAGTAAGGGCGCTGGTTACGTGACAAGGCCAGAGCGCCTGCGGGAGGCGCCAGTTGCGTGGCAAGCCCAAGAGCACCAGTCAGGGCGCAGAGAGTAAACTGACCAGTCAACGTCCAGTATATCTGCGAGGCTTGGGGCGTGCTAAAGGGGAGGTTGGAGGCACGCGTAGCCCATAAGGCTGGGGTGCACCAGGTCACCCCTCATAGGATAGGGGCCAGGACGTACAGAGCACTGTGTCATAGGGAACAGTAAGGCAGCCTCCCTTAAAAGATATATAACACCAAGACGTGGCGGGTGAGACTGAGGGTGCTAAATGGTTAACTTGGCACGGTGTGGGGCACTAGGGAGATCACGGCCGCTCCTACGGCCCGCTCCATGACACTTGAATAGAATATGTCCCTGAATGTAAGACACCTCCCAATAATTAGATTCTATATATGGGCAATTTATAAATTTGTTATAATTTTCCAGGTATGGAGGTTTGCCTTGAATTTGCCCTCTTTGCACTGCTATAGCAGGGAAAATAAATATGAGGGAGAGGTTCCAGGGGCCTCCTTGCCATTAATTGATGTTGTAAAAATCAAATTGTCTCCATTTTTTATCACTCCATTCTTGAGCAACTGTAGATTCTTTCTGGCACCTTTCTAGGTATTTTGTGAACAGTATTAAAGAAATAAGGAGTACCTGAATGTAAAATGCAATGTGTTTCTTTCTTATTTTAATTATCTACCTAGATTACAGCAGAAGAAGTAAAAGATAACAGAGTAGTCTTATTGGAAGTAGAAGCAAGGAAACTAGACAATAAGGTAATTAGTTTATTGCTATATAAAGTAGTAAAACTAGAATTTTCTGCAGTTCTTAATTTTCTTTCAACAGAAAGATATCTCAAAGTTCTTGATAGATAATATGCTTACTTTCTATGAATTTGATCATGTTCCAGCCAGTATTTGATAATATTCATACCATTGGCTATTCTGAGATAGTTAGTTATTTATTCTTTGAATACAGGATTTCTTTGGGAAGTCGGACCCATATTTGGAATTCCACAAGCAAACGTCAGAAGGAAACTGGGTGATGGTTCACAGAACAGAGGTATGATGGTATTTGGGTCAATGGCATGAAGTTTCTTGAGTCAGTCTGACTTTTGTTTGGCCAAGAACAGAAGTGTAAGGGTGGTGTCACATTTCTCCAACTTTAACACATGTTAAGTGCAGTTAAAACTCAAGCAGCTGCACTTTCCAGCAGTTTAGCACATGTTAAGTGCCCTCTTAGCATTGCAAAATTGTTTCCTTTCAAGTGAAGATTATCTCCTTAGCATGTAAGGAGCGTGTAGCATCTCCTTAATACATTGCAGTATTCCTATGATTTGCAACTGTTGCAAGTGAACCTATGATAAGGCCCTGGCACTCTCTCCAGAGAAGACGGCAGTCTTGTAGTTAGAATGGTAGAGTAAGTCTTAGAGTACTTAAGCTTTTTCAGCATTTCCAGAGACTTTTTTGTTTGGCCCTGGGTTAGCCACTTAATGTTTGTGTCTCAATTTTTCATCTTTAAAATGAGGATGGATAGTATTTATCTCCTACTTTTTTTTTCATCTGCCAAGAGGTGTAAAGAATTTTGTGGGGAAAATATAATAGCTGCCTTTTTTTCTTTTTCTTTTTTTTCCTGCACTGTTGTTTTTATGCTTCTCTGTTAGGGCTCCTGCATTCTCTAAAAAAAAAAATGATCAGTTCTTAAAATCAGTGTTCTAGCATGGGGTGAATAACAAGGGTTTAAAATAAATGTGTGTTTTTACTATAAAATGGCCTAACATTTTTAACAATTTTAATATTAAGTATAGTCAAGGCATTTTACTCATTGCTTGTGGATTTTTTTTCAGTACAACTTCAGCATATGTCTGGCTAAATTTAGACTTATAAAAAAATCTTACTATTTTTCTGTAAAGGATTTTTACTGTATCCAATCTAATTGCATCCTGTTGTATTTTATGTATACGTCACAATCTGAGAATTATGAAACTCTTCCATGCATGTTTATAATAGTTTTATGAAGTTCTCCTTTTACCCTTTTGGGTTGGTACAAGTATACATTACCTTTCTATTCATGCAATCTAGAATTTCTGGCAGTAGTGATTCTGGAAGTTGTGTTCAGCATAAATATGTGCTGGGGTGAAACAAGACTCAAGAATACAATGCCTGTAAATGACAGTGTATCTCACTGTCTCACTCTTACTGGTAAGCTGTATTCCCCTATATCAAAATCCTGCCTATAGCAGTGATCTTCCCTAGAAATAGTGAAATCTTGCCTCCAACCATGCTTAGGATGGTATGGCAGATTGTCTCTCCCAGGATATATGGAATTTCTAGCAGGGAGCAGCAGTCTGCAGTCTCCAAGTGAGTGTTGTATTCTTAGAAAGTGTGCTTCCTGTAGTATGAAATGCCAATTTTGAGATGTGTTTGTAGATGGATCTCATGATAGTGCACATCAGTACCTATCATCTCTGAATACGCATTCTAAAAGAATGGTTGCTCCCTGTTTCTGACTTGCTAGTGATCCTTTATCAACATTTTTGGTAGGTTATTAAGAACAACCTGAATCCTGTTTGGAGGCCCTTTAAAATATCTCTCAATTCTCTATGCTACAGTGACATGGAGAAACCAATTAAGGTAAGATTTAAGTAATGCACTAGTAAGGGTAAATGCAATATGTCTAAAGAAACTATTGTCATATTCATTTATATGTTAAATATAAAATAGTTATTTTTATTTGTAAGTAACAGTGGATTAGATAACTCTTATAGCTCCTGATTATGTGACCATTTGTGTGTTATGGTATGTGAATTTTTTTTTTTTAAGATTCTGTCAGTTCTTGCATCCACAAGTTAGGAAGACTGTTAAACTAGAATTAATGTTAATCTTCTTAATTTGTTGTTTGAATAATACAGTGTTATCACAACATTTGGCATTATCAGTATTAAGGATGTGCAAACTACATAGTGAAATAACAGATGATAGAGGCTGAAATATCTTAAATTGTCTCTCAGGGATCTTGAAACATTTGTTGGTGATGCAGTACCAGCAACTTGTATGAAGATTTCCAGAAGGTAGACTATGTGCAAAGCGTAAACTATTTCCTCTTACTTTTACTACTTTATTTTAACATTCAGTTTTACCTAGGTTTTCTCTCTCACCCTACACAAGACAAGCTGTCATCTGATGCTATATTTTTTTCCTGCTGTTTGTTAATTTCTTTTTCACTCTGCACTTGTCACAGCTACCTGGTCCTCTTCCTGCTTTATTCTAAAATAGCAAGTCCTTTTATCACTTTCCTTTATCTCACAAGAAGATAAGGCCAGCAGGGTCACTTTGACAACACAGGAAGTATATTTAAAAATATAACCCAAATGCTTAATGCTATTGGCACTCCCTCTTAACTTTGGGTAGTCTTAAAGGAACATAAAAATCAGTTGTCTTCTTCTTTAGTCTTTTTTTAATTAGATTTAAATTAACCTGTTTTATGCAAAGTAGCTTTCTGAATTTGGTGTATGAAGACATGTCCCAGTTCAGTCTGGCTCAGACAGTCTGATGTGATAAGGTGGGCTCTGCTTACAGGACAAGGTTCTAATCGATCATAATTGTGCACTAGCTTCTACCAACAACATACTGGGTGTATTTACATGAAACTTACTGACTAATTAGCTCTACAGTAAAGGCTCAGTGTCTACATGTGCACCCTTACTGGGCGCAGTAAGCTAATAAATGTGGCCATAGGTTAATATTTGTGAACACAAGTACTATTCTATGGCAGCATTATTTAGTGCACTGCAGTGCATGTGTAGATACTGACTGGCTTCCTGGGGCATGAGGGTGCTTCAGCCTGCCGGCTAGCCCCATACTGGAATACCCTTGTGCCCCATTCAGCCTCTCCACCGCAGGTCATTGAGCTGGGTTGGAGCAGTTCCTGGATGGCAGTCTGACCCCCTGGGTCCACTGCCAGCTAGGGCTGCTCCAACACAGCTCAGTGTGCTGCAGTTCTGGGCACATGTGTGAATGTGGTGCCCAGGAGCAATAAACTCTGGCATGAACTGCACTGGAATGTATTGCATCACACTAACAGCACACATAGATACTCCCACTGACTCCAAAATAGACCTTTCTTTATTTCTTATACTCTAGACCTTTGGTTATCTGATACTCAGCATCAGGTGAAGACAGAGTCTTGGAATATTAGCACTTGTGGAAAACAAGGACTGAAAACAAATTGTTTAACACTTCTTTTTTTTCAATTCTATGCTGAACCTGTTTATTGGGCCGGAAGACCCTTTCCATCTATTGCATTCTTTCAAATAGAAGATGTCCTTTTTAAAAACAAATGTGGTTCTAAAATTGAAAATTGTCTGTAACTTGTAAACTTGCCTTCATTTTACTCAATTTAAGTGCTGGAAAATTTGTGTGTGTTTAAACTCATGGGGCATGTCCACACATGCAGGCATGTGCGCTTGCAGCAGCTCATGTAGAAGTGGTGCAAATTTGAGCTGGGGCTTTTTGCCTCAGCGCACATACCCAGACATGCACTTTGGTATGGGGCAAATTGTGCCACTTGGGGCAAAATAACGCTGCCTGGCTCCTCCTGGATCTGCAGCCATATAAAAAGCTGCCCTGGCAAGTAGCTCAGGGCTACTCTCTCTCAGGAGCTTCTTGGGCCTGGCTAATTGGTACCTGGGGACACTACCCCTTGTGCCAGCTGGACTGCTGAAGCAGCCCTGAGAGTTCCCTGCACTCTCTACTCACTGCAGCAGTCTGGCAATGGGGGCTGCTGCCTGGCTGTAACCTGCTGCCACCAGTGACAGCTGAAGTTTTATATGTGGCCCTAGGGTTGCACACCTGCCAGACCTAGATGGGGACTCCATGGCAATTAGAGGCATCTGCACCTCTGGGCCAGCTGCCACTGGGCTCTGGCTGCACAGTTGGCCTTTGTGTCTCTCATGGTCCCCTCCCCGCTTCTCCAGCCCCCACCAACACGTACTTACCTGGCACGGAGCCCAGGTCTCTGCAGCCTGCACACTGCTTGCCCTGCAGGGGCAGGCAGCCTGCTTCAGCACTGGGGCAAGCGCCAGCCGTAGAGACGCTCTGGTAGCCAGCCAGACTATCTCTGCGGAGGATCTCTGGTCGCCTGCCTTGTTTTTTTTGCCCAGGTTTTATATTGCTTCCTGGATGTATAGGTACCAAATTTTGAATTCGCGCTGCAAATATGCAGTGCAGAGAACGTGTTTTTGTTCCCGCACATGCGCCTTGCAGTGTCTCAAAGGGGTTTGAGATGCTGCAAGAGGCACATGTGTACTCATGTGGATGCACACATGGGGTGTTTTATTTAAAGAAATACAGTACCTCTACTGGAAATGCCAGTTCCATTTCTAGGAGGTGTTTAATATGTTAAACAAATTCATCAGTTTTGAGACCCCGTAGTTCACAGTACCAAGCATTAAGAGAGAAATCCTACTCCGAAAAAACTGTTGACATCAAGGAATGCTTCTGAAATAGCTTGGATCAGTCTCCCAGTACCAACCAATCAACCAACAACCTGGTTGCTTTCCTGGAGTTCAGTGCATTTACTGTACCAGCGGACACCCTGGGGGTGTTAAGACATGACCTGTGAATCAAATCTATGAGTTTCCGTTCTCCAGTTACATTCAGAATAAGAGTCGTAACTATGGAATAGCATTTACAGGGCCTTAATGGAGTTTGTATGTTGACACAGACATGTCTCCCAATATGTCATGGTAGTGTGTAGATCTAAAGAGATCTTAATTACAGGGGTGTAAATCTACAACTACCTTATGGATTGTCAAGGACTTATTCTGTATTTACACAAATACAGCAGGTCAGGTTCTAATTAGCTGCTTCTTAACTTGATAAAATAGTGGCTCGTGGGAAAAAAAAACTACTTCCAAGTGAAGTGTAAAACCATATTGTCATGTTGTTTGAAGGACTAAACCATGCTTTAATACTTTTATACACACAGTGGCATGCATAATGGGCTATTTTATTATAGTAAGTAAAAATATTTTCCAGCTTTCCCTAATGTGAATGCCTCTTCACCTATTAAATAGCTCAATTGTGCATTCTCCGGTAATGCACAAATCAACTTGCTGCACTATCTCATTAATTTATTTCTATATTGTGTGTGTATTTGAAGTGAGTCAGTGAAGTCTTTCTGTACCACAAATGTGAGCCTCTCATTTTGAGCAAGCATGCATGAATTCATCAGTTTTGAAGGGGGAAAAAGGAAACTAATAATTGTGTTATGTGGATTCACCTACATCATTGCATGAGCAGTTCTGAGAGGGCTAACAAGTACTTCTCTTTTGCCTGAACTAGGAATATATCCCCTTTTTTGACCCAAGGGGGGCATAGAGTTAGGTATACTGAATATCTGAAATGAGCAGAAATGTTTTGCCTCTTAAAGTGGTTTAAAAATACCCCGCTACTGTACACATTTATGGGACAAGCTATGTTAATAACTGAACAAAGTGTTACTACTGTTGACAGAAAATATGACTTCAGTACTGAGGTTCAGCTAATGATGCAGTTGACTGAATAGCTGGTCCACCTTGAAAAATCTGCATTATATCTCACTCTTGCATCCAACCTGTTTTAGAAGTTTTTACTATTTTTGTCTGAAGTGTGAATTCGTGTTTAATGCATGTGCATGTGTTGCATTTATTTAATAGAGCCACACAAAACAGAGTAGAAGCTCTGAACAGGAATCTGCATGGTAGAGGTGCAGTCTAAACCAAACAGTAATGTGGAAATACTGAAATGTATTGTTCAGGTGAATAGTTGGTTTCTCTGAGAAACAAAGAGTTTATTAAGATTGCACTTTTTATCAGAAACAAAACTAGAGAGACAATCCAGCTTTAATATGCTAGTAAACAGTATATTACTTATTATCTGATAGAAAGGAGCACAGGTAAGAAGGGAATTAAACTGAGTATGTTCAAGAACATTTTTATCCAGGGTCAGTATATTAGTCTTGAGTAATGGGACAGTGCTTACATGAATGTTTCCGTTACTAGGAGGCTACTATTGTAGTAAGCTAGCATCATATAATCAAATCTTTATAAATTGATGTGGCTTGAGCAGTCTGTCAGTTAATTTCAATTTTGAATTAAACTGTATAGATTCATAGATGTAGGGTCGGAAGGGACCTTGTAGATCTTCTAGTCCAACGCCCTGCCGTGAGTAGGAGAGAACTGGGCGGTGCTGGGAGGAGGCTGCAGCCACCACAAACTTCACTGCAGCTCTGCTCCCAGCACCGCGCCACCACTCAGTGCCCAGTGCAACCCTGGCTGAACATCTTGCCTCCACCCAAACACCAGCAAAAGCTGCATCTGCACTGGGTGGTGGCACAAGGCTGGGAGCAGAACTGCAGCAAAATTTGGGGTGGCTGCAGCTGCCTCCTGGTGCCACTGGAGCCCACTCTGAGCCCAGCCCCTGCTGAGAAGAGTCCTGCACAGCCCTGGCTCCCCCTTCTCCCTGCAGCTGCAGCCTGCTCTGCACTGTGCAGCTTGGGGGCACACCCCCCACCCTGCTGGGATGTATTCAGCAGTGGGAGCTGCCCCCAGCCCATAAGCTGCACCTCCATCCTGCACTCCTCTCCTCACCCTGCCTGGGTAACGCCTGCCATTGCCCCTGCCCCATCTCTCACCCCTTCCACCCCCCAGACTTACCACCTAATGGCAGCTGTATTGGATATTGGATTGGTATCAGCCAATACACCTCCTTGAATATCAGCTATCAGTATTGGCCTCCAAAATCCATCGGTGCACCTTTAGGAGTTACCATTTAGATTTTTTTTTTTTTGGGGGGGGGTGGTGTTAAGTAAACAGAGGGATGTTATTGTATACATCCAGAAGACTTTTTATAAAGAGTCGGTCAAAGAATCTCCTTGGGATTGCTGATTTTGAGATAAATATTGATTTCTAGTTTTAACATTGAAACTTTAATGCTCTATCTCTGAGTATTATTATAGATAGTTATAGTGCTGCTTTCACTCTTCTGATAACCATCTGTTGTGACTTCCCAAGGTGCTGAGCATCTATAAAATCCCACTAAAATCTGTAAATACTGAATGTGCTCAGTACCTTTACAAGTTAGGCCTTGAGTCCATAAGGGGAGAGGAAAAATGAGGTGTTATGGATGAGTTTTCCAAACACTGTCAGAGTAAAATAGTAGCGTTAGCACTACTTAATCACATTGAGCCTAATCTTATTGTTGACTATGCTCAGTTGCATTTATTTCAGTGGAAGGTTCTGGGCCAGTAGCACATAAGACGTTTATTGCAATTAGCAAAACAGTCTTTGGTCTCTTGGATGTGTACTCCACTAATTTAAATCCATGGCACAAGGGAAGCATCTGCTATGCTAGATGTCCTGGCAGAAAAAGATGCATTTTATAAAAAATGTAACTCTATCAGAGCTGTAGCTATTTCTAATACTGGATAATACTGCATTTTAGGTACAGTGCTATGACTATGACAGCGACGGATCTCATGACCTCATAGGCACTTTTCAAACAACAATGTCAAAGCTGAAGGAGGCATCCCGGTCCTCACCAGTAAGTCCATAAGCTTAAGATTTTTGTATGTTTTCACTAAGATATTTTATGCTTTTGGAGCAAAGACAATAAAATTGATTTCTCATATTTACTTGAATCCAAGACAAGGTTTCCCCCTCCCCCTTTAACATGGCGGGGTGGGGTGTGACTCATCTTAAAATCAAGTGCAAGGCAAGAGGCAGGTGTGGCTGCTGTGACACTAGCCCTAACCTGCAACAGCTGCCTGTACCACCTTCCGCACCCTGTGCCACCGCTTCCCCACACCCTTACCCTAACCTGGATTATAGGGGAACTTGTAGTTGAGGCTGAATTAGTATTTCTGTTGTTAATCTATGCATAGGTAGACTTAATATCTTGGTTTCTTTTTAATGTGTAAAAACACAGCCAGTCAACTTAAATGAATTTCACTGATCCATAGTCATCAAAATGCAGAATCCAGTTTAAATGTCACTGTTTTTAAAAAAGACCAAAGCCTGTAGTCCTTGTGTCAGATTTTACTTAATCTTTCATTTCCGGCTTGAGAGGAGTGGGTTATTGAGTGAATCTAAATGAAGACTTGAAGATTTAACTTCTTATGTACAGAAACCCACTTGATATTTTATGCTGTTTGCATCCTTATTTCTTTTCGTTAAGGTTATCCCATGTATTGTGCTATGAACCTTTAGTAGTGCTGCAAAAACTTGTTACAAGACTGACTGCTTCCTTGTAAATTTGATTAAAGGCCACAGAACCTTTGCTTAGAATTTCTTTATGGCTTATGTTGCTGCACTATTTTAGGATATCTTTCTTTTATGTAACCTTTTACCTTCCTGAGTATTGTATGTACTAATATTACATTTTTCTCTTATAATCACCACCTCCTTCCATGTTGTAGCTTTGTTTGCTTCTGAAGTCTTCTTAAGACTAAACAGAAAATGATCTAACACTTTTACTAGTGCTTTTAAATGATTTCAGTATGAGTTTACTCATGTATAAATCTGCTAGATATTTCTAAGGTTGCTTTTCATCTTTCTAGGTTTTTTTTCAGGAACAGTGCATTGTTTATACAGCTTTTTACACAGTCATGTTTCTTCCTGTTGTAATTAAGTTCTACAAATAGTAAAGACTAAAGATTCCACAGGAAGGTTTAAGTAGCTGCACTGAACAAGTATATGGAGATATTTGTGTTCCACTATATACTTCTTTAAGAACAAATTGTACCTTTTTACTGAACCAGTTACCATATTAGGACCAAAGCTGAAAAAAAGCTAAGCAGTGTTCTATTTGTAAAATTTTGCACTTGCATCCTCACTCACCAGTGTATTCTGTCAGGCTATGTGAAATTCTGAGCTGCAAATAGTATTTCAGAAAAAATGTTCCTGATAATTCTAAGTCAGTATGTTTCACAGCCTCCCAAAGATGAAGTAGGCTCTAATTAAAATTAAGAAGAATCTGAAAGGTTGGAGATGATACATATGTATATCCCAAGAGCTTCAGACCTATCTTGCTGTTATACCACGCATACAAATTGTATGAGCAACTGATACTGAACCGGCTTGCCCCATACATGGATAAACACCTAATCCCCGAGCAGGGCAGCCTTCATCCTGGAAAATCAACAATAAGCCAGCTGCCCAATCTAACTGACCATATTGAGGATGGTTTTGAAAGAGGCCAAATCACTAGACCTGACAGCTGCCTGGGATGCAGTTAACCACTGACGGACGACTCCTCCACGAGACCCTGGAAATAACAAAAAATCTACACCTTATAGAGCTGATACAAACCCTACTCAAAAACAGACTTTTTTTTTTTTTGTCAAACTGGATGGGAAGCTAAGCAGATGTAGGCGACAGATTAATGGCCTCCCCCAAGGAACTATACTTCACTGATGCTGTATAATATCTATTTGAATGACCAAACAATCAATTCGGCAACAAAAATTTTCATCTGTCCAGATGACTTGTGCATAACAGCCCAAAACACTAGCTTTGACCATGTTGAAAAATCCCTAAATGAGGCACTAATTGGCCTACCCTTATACTACATTGCAAACCAATTATGGCACTGCCCGGTGGGGTTGGGGCGCAGGATGGAGCCAGGGCTCATCTGGGGGGGCATGGGGAGGGGGTGCGGCTCCTGCGACTGCACACACCCTGGGAGGGCATGGGGTGGGGGTGCGGGTGCCCCCAGATGTGGGCAGGGCAGACTGCAGATGCAGGTTGGGCCAGGGGCCATGCTGGGCTATTCCAAGGAGGAGGGGGGGCCTCGGCCATGCTGCTCTTTGCTCAGGGCAAACGGTAGCAGTGCTGGGAGGGGGGCTTGGGGGGGGTTAAGCCACCCCAAATGTTGCTGTAGCCCCCCATAGTCCCTTCCCAGTGTTGCTGCCACCTGCCCCAAGCCCAGTGTGGCCCAGCCCCCCCCCCTCCCCCCCCCAACTGGGAAGAGCCTGATGAGGCCCCTGTCTGCAGCTGCAGCCTCCCCACACAGAACCGGGGGCACACGCCCCAGCCCTGGCCCCACTCCTTCCCTCACTACAGGGGGTGTTGATCTGCCCCCACCATGCTTCCTCCCTCCCTCCCTCCCCTTCCACCACAACAGATTTACTAACTGAACACGTCTGTATTGGAAATCAGATCAGTATCAGCTGATACGCCTCCTTAAAAATCAGCTATCAGTATTGGCCTCCATAATTTCTATTGGTGTACCCCTGCAAAAATTGATGCAATTTATTCACTAGCTTCAATATTACCATTCATTCCTTTGGGAGATATTTTTAAGGGAAACCTTTGGCAGGAGCCTGATGCATGCTAGTTCCCTTGTTAACATTAATGGAAGTTTGGGATGTTTAAGTCATCCCAGGAATGAAGCCACAATTGATTCTTATTGGTGAATGCCTGTGTTTTCTGTAAGCTTCCCCTCGCACCTTTTTTTTTTATTATTTTTTTAAACAACTAGTTGCTAAATGTAATCAGTCATGACCAAAGTTGTTTTTGAAATTTGTTCAAACACTTATGTGCATGCGTGTTTTCAATTCTGTGGCCAGTGTTACTGGTTACCTTACCTACCACTTGCTGGAGATCAGTAATAGTTGAGGAGTAGCTGGCTGAAATGAAGCTTCTGTGAAATGGACATGAGCTTAATAGGATGAGACAGCTTCAGGAAATCCAAGGAACCTCTGCAAAGGATGGGTACCAGCCATATGTTTCCAAAGTTTGTGGATTGACGGATCCGCAGCTGCTGCTCAATAAGCTTATAGCAAAAAAACCCAAAGATGACTTAAACGTGTCTGTCTGGAAAGGAGGATATATCCATTTCTTTCAAATTCAGCTCTTGCAGACATGTTTTATGTTTTTTCTTGTTGATATTGACTGATGTGGCTTCAAATGGAATTACACCTTAAACCACTTCATTATGCAACATAGTTATTTGTGGAATTCATTTCCCCACAGAGTGATGGAGGCAGATTGCATAGCCAGGTTCAAAGAGGGACTGGATACATTCATGGATGAAAGATCTATTAATGTCTGTTGAAGAGAATAGATTCATAGATTCATAGATGCTAGGGTCGGAAGGGACCTCAATAGATCATCGAGTCCGACCCCCTGCATAAGCAGGAAAGAGTGCTGGGCCTACATTACCCCAGCTAGATACACATCCAACCTTCTCTTGAATACTCCCAGGGTAGGGGAGAGCACCACCTCCCTTGGGAGCCCGTTCCAGACCTTGGCCACTCGAACTGTGAAGAAGTTCCTCCTAATATCTAATCTAAATCTGCTCTCCTCCAGCTTGTGGCCATTATTTCTTGTAACCCCCAGGGGCGCCTTGGTGAATAAATACTCACCAATTCCCTTCTGTGCCCCCCTGACGAACTTATAGGCAGCCACCAGGTCGCCTCTCAACCTTCTCTTGCGGAGGCTGAAAAGGTCCAGTTTCTCTAATCTCTCCTCATAGGGCTTGGCCTGCAGGCCCTTAACCATACGAGTGGCCCTTCTCTGGACCCTCTCCAGGTTATCCGCATCTTTCTTGAAGTGCGGCGCCCAGAATTGCACGCAGTACTCCAGCTGCGGTCTGACCAGCGCCCGATAGAGGGGAAGTATCACCTCCTTGGACCTATTTGTCATGCATCTGCTGATGCACGATAAAGTGCCATTGGCTTTTCTGATGGTTTCGTCACACTGCCGACTCATGTTCATCTTGGAGTCTACTAGGACTCCAAGATCCCTTTCCACTTCCGTGCCACCCAGCAGGTCATTTCCTAGGCTGTAGGTGTGCTGGACATTTTTCCTCCCTAGATGCAGCACTTTGCATTTCTCCTTGTTGAACTGCATTCTGTTGTTTTCTGCCCGCTTGTCTAACCTGTCCAGGTCTGCTTGCAGCTGTTCCCTGCCCTCCGGCGTGTCCACTTCGCCCCATAGCTTAGTGTCATCTGCAAACTTGGACAGAGTACATTTCACCCCCTCGTCCAAGTCGCTGATGAAGACATTAAAGAGTATCGGTCCAAGCACCGAGCCCTGCGGGACCCCACTGCCCACACTCTTCCAGGTCGAAACCGACCCATCCACCACAACTCTCTGGGTGCGACCCTCCAGCCAATTCTCCACCCACCGGACTGTGCAGTCATCCAAGTCACAGCCCCTTAACTTGTTCACCAGTATGGGGTGGGATACCGTGTCAAAGGCCTTCCTGAAGTCCAAGTATACGACATCCACCCCTCCTCCTGCGTCGAGGCGTTTTGTGACCTGGTCATAAAAAGAGACTAGATTGGTCAGGCACGATCTACCTGCCATGAACCCGTGCTGGTTTCCCCTCAGCATAATTTGTCCTGCCGGGCTCTCACAAATGTGAGCCTTGATGATTTTCTCAAAGATTTTGCCAAGGATGGAGGTGAGACTGACTGGCCTATAGTTACCCATAATAGTTGGAGATGTTTCCTCTGGCATCTCTAACCCAATAAATGGTGAATGGCAGGGCAGCTATTGAACAGGGGATCTGTACAGGGAAGTACTCAATTCGGATTTGGCCAGTCTGCAGCACAGTGATCTGATTCGGAGATTTGGATCACTGTCCTGAATCGATTCAGCCGAATCAGCTTTGGGAGATTTGGAAAGATTCGGTGATTTGAATTGGCTGGGGAGAGGCAGGCACAGCCAGGTGGCTGCAGGTTCTCCTCCGTCAGTCTGCCTCTCCCCGGGCAGGGGGAGCTGCGGGAGAAGCCCCCATGGCTGTCCTGTGTGGCCCCAGCGCCAACCCAGTCCCAGCACTTAAAAAAATCCTGCACCCACTGGCTGCAGGAGTGGTGATTGGAGCCTCTGGGCACTCGTGGCAGAGCCCACCTGTGAGCAGCAGCAGCAGGGATTCCCCCCTGCCTGGTACCCATGCAGCAGCTGCCCCATGGCGCAGGCGCAGCTCAGCTTAGCAGGGTACTGTGCACTGTCTGGGAACTGGGACCACTAGGGCTGAATGCTACCAGGCTCTGGCTGACAAGTGGAGCCGCCTAGCTCCCAGGTGAATCAAACGGAGCTGGGGAATCAAGCCAGGTCCCTGAACATTTCCCCCAGTTCCTGGTTCGATTCCCTAGCTCCCCAATCTTTCCCCTAGCTCTTTGATCACTTCCCCCAGCTCTTCCCAGGGGGTGTGGGCCCCTAGATGATGTGGGATGACAGCAGGCTGCTGCTACCAGCTGGTGATGGCAGTGGCTCTGGGCTATTTCCCCAGCTGGCAGCAGCAGCCTGCTGAAACTCCATGTGGAAATCCGGGTGCCTGTCCCCCCAGGGAATTGCTGAGGGAATAGTCAGAGAGCTGGGGAATCGAACCGGGAGCTCTGGCTGACACGTGGAGCCATCTCAGCTTGGGAACAGCACACGGTGCTGCATCCACACCATGGGGCATCTGCCACATGGGTTCCAGGTGGGGACACTGATCCTTGCTGCCCCCACTGCCCCGTGCTGTGCAGGGGGGGCTCTGCCATGAGCCCTCAGAGGCCCATATCGCCACTCCTGCAGCTAGTGAGTATGAGCCTTCATTTTTTTTAATTGCCAAGAGGCTGGGGCCAGGTTGGGAATGGGGCTGGGCAGCACAGCCATGGGAGCTTCTCCCATGGCTCCTCCGGCTGTGCCTGCCTCTGGCCCAGCAGGGGAGTCATGGGGGCTCTGCCCTGCTGTCGTGTGCTCAGCTGGCGTGGGGGGAGCACGATCAAGGCACCACTCACTCTGAGCAGCAGCAGGGCATACCGCTGTTCCCAGTGCTGCTGCTCCCACATCAGCACTGGGAGTGGGGCTCTGCCTTGCCACCACTTGCCAGTTGGTGTGGGAGGCACAGGATGTGGGCACAGCAGCGCTGGGAGTGGGGGCTATACCCTGCTGCTGCTTTCCCCCCTTCTGCCTAGAGCAAGCCATGCCCGCATCTCCTATATCACCCCCACTCTCCCCCACCTGCCATGCCTGGGCAAGCGGCAGCAGGGCAGAGCCCATGCCCCACCCCCAACTGGGCAGCTTCTTCCAGCCCCAATCCCTCCCTCCCCCCATGCCCCTTCCCTCCCCCTTCCCTCAACCGCAACAGACTTACCAGCTGGAGGCAGCTGTCAGCTGCCTGTTTAGTTTATAGCCGAATCTCCAAATTGGCCTAATATATTTCCAAAGCTTTTCTGAATCTATTCAGATGCTTTGAATTGCTTCAGAGCTTTTACTTGATCTTCTGATTTGATTCAGATTTGGAGATTCAGTCCCCAATTTGGGCTGAATCTCCCCCAAATCAAATTGGCTGCCAAAGCTTCGCACAGCCCTAGGAGCTATCACTCTAGAGATCTTGTTCAGTGCTCTGAGCAGCAGCAGGACATCCACTCCTGCCACTGTCAGAGGCAGGATACTGGGCTAGATGTACCATTGATCTGCCTAAGTCTGAGGCTTCTTAGGTTCTTATGTACTCTGGTAACTGAAGTGAGTGCAGAACATGGATGGAGTCTTACTTAAGCGACAGAGTTTCTTAGTTTGGTTGCATGATGCCAATACCCCCCAGTCTTCCATGACTGTTGATTACAAGATAAACTTTAAAGAGTTGGTTCAAATCTTTAAATATCTCAGATCCTGCTTACTGAGACGGTCCAGAGAGGTGATACTCCCTGTCTATGAGGTTTTGGTCAGGCTGCAGTTGGAGTACTGTGTATAGTACTGGGTGCCACACTTCAAGAGGGATGTGGCCAGCCTGGAGAGGGTTCAGAGGAGGGCCACCGGCTTGGTGAGAGGGCAGCAGGACAGGCCCTATGAGGAGAGACTGAGGGACCTGAACCTGTTCAGCCTCAGCAAGAGGAAGCTGAGGGGGGACGTGGTGGCTGCCTACAAACTCATCAGGGGAGATCAACAGCAGATAGGTAGAGCCCTTTTCTCCCCAGCACCACCTGGGGTGATGAGAAACAATGGTAATAAGCTGATGGAGAATAGGTGTAGGTTAGAGTTCAGAAGGCAATATGTTACGGTTAGCGTGACCGATATTTGGAACCAACTTCCCAGGGAAGTGGTCCTCGCTCCTACCTTGGGTAAATTCAAGAGGGGGTTAGATGATCACTGTCTGGGGTCTTGTGAACCCAGCATTCATTCCTGCCTGTGGCAGGGGTCAGGCTAGATGATCTGTTCAGGTCCCTCCTGACCTTAGCTACTATGAAACTGTAAGACCTACCTCTCTCCCTACAGTGCGATACTCAGTGACTAGAACTGCTACATCTAGTATCCACTGGATTTATCAAAAAGGAAACAACAAGGGTCTCCAGCAAGGGGTTCAGAATCTTAGAATCTGCCTTTTCTCATTACTGCTCTTCCCAGCATTTTAGCAGAGGGAAGTATGTGCACAGTATTTAACCTGGGTGCATGTGTATGTGTGTGGTTGGTTTGGTTTGGTTTGGTTTCCCCTCCCTGTTTTTGAGCAGGCAGGGTTTGTTTTGGTTTTTCAGTGCGTCTAATTGTAATTTACTGTGAGGAAGACACCTGAGAGTCCTGAATGGGCACTTTGTAAGTGGATTGTACTAATGTTGCTTGTGATCTTGTTTTCCACTCATATAGGTTGAATTTGAATGCGTCAATGAGAAGAAAAAACAAAAGAAAAAAAGCTACAGAAACTCTGGAATTGTGAGTGTAAAACATTGTGAGGTCAGTCACTTAAGGCTTTTTAATTTTTTAATTTTATTTAATTACAAATGTCCAGGTACCATCTCTGATCTAATGCATTGTCTTCACCTCGTAAAGCTTACGAAAGCTACATAGTTGAGTGTAAATGGTGAAGGTAGTATACATGCAAAATGTGGTGAATGTCACACAAGCATTATTATGATAAATTATGATAAAGTCAGCAAAATGTTATAGCTTTCAGTTTGAATGAAAATTCAGTACATGCGAATAGTGTAATTTGTTTGAGATGATTTGAGTTCATCTGTATGGGAATATGGAAGCAATTGAAAGTTACCTTTATGTAAAAGTCTTTGATTAGTCTTTGTCTAAAATATCAAATCTCATTACCCTTATTTTCAATAGTATGGTCTTTTTAACTGAAATTAGGTGGTCAGTGTCTTTGCATTTTACTTGGTGGGAACTGCAGGTACTCAGCACCTTTTAACACATGCTCAGCATAGTCACTTTAGGAAATTAAGTAGCCTTTCAAAATTATATCAGCAGGTATGTTTGAGTGACAAAGGAATTGGTAAATGACATTCCCTTAAACACAGTCACCAAGAATCCTGGCTTTTACTGTATGTTGACTAGTAACTTCGGCCGTTTATAAACATTACATTTTTCTAGGTTTAATCCGGACTACAGCTGCCACCATATACACATGGACACCTGTAGTCTGAATTAAAATGGGTTCCAGTCTGAATGAACTAGTCCTTATTGAATAAGGATTAAAGTTAATGCAGACTAGGGCAGTCCAAATTAGGCAATTTAAACTGTATTAATTAACCTGTATATGTGGTATGTATCTAGGGCTTGTTGCTTGTGCCCACCACCAGCTGCAGCAAGTGAGCACAGTTTTATAGCCGATTGGTGGGCAGTGTCCAGTGCCCCTTGCAGTCTCTACTGCTGAAGTGCACGGAAACCTCTGTGATGGTCAGTGATCATCTATTAACTCTTAATTCAAATTGAAATTTGATTCAAACTGTGCAATGTGAATCAGTTAACACAGTTTAGAAAGTGGTGAGCAGCTCTACAAATGGTACTTTATATTTTAAGTAAACATATTTATCATATGAATTTTCTCCTTATATCCAAGTCTTATTTATATTTAAGTATAAAAGGCCTGTTTCTGATGCAGTAAGTGCACAGTATCTTGTTCTGTGAAAAAGCAGTGAAATGGGACTACTTGTGCAGAACTACCTGTGTGTGGGGAAGAAATCTGATTTCTCAGGAAATTCAGTGATCACCTTATCAACCTCTTTAGTTTCTCTAAATTGTTAAGTAAAATGTTAATCTATTTTAAATGTTTCCTTTTAGGTTATAATGGAATGCACATTCCTTGATTACATCATGGGAGGATGTCAGCTGAATTTCATTGTAAGTAAAATAAATCACAAATACAAAGTTGCTTTTGATTTTTCTTTTTTTTAATTCAGAACAAGTTGTAGCATGGATTGATCATTTACTGTATTTAACTAGTTATTGTAGCATATGGACAAAATATGAGAGACTGTCATGTGTGTTTGTGTGTTCATCCATTACTTGTAGAGATCTGAAAGGCTGATATTAGTTGTGCCTAGTAGGAGTTCAGTACAGCTGAGCAGACAGAGACCAAAGGAAAAGCATTCAGGTTCCTGGCACAGGTTTAACACATTGGGCATTGTTACACATGAAAAGCACCTGGCACTACAACGCATTCAGGTGTATAAGGGGCAAAATGTGCACAGAAAATGGCAGCAGCCCACTTTTGAATTAAAACACATCAAAGGTGTGTTAATTCAAAAGCACGCCGCTGCCATTTTTTCCACCCTGGTGCATGTTTCTCCACTTACGCAACTGGAAGCAACGCAGCATGGTGCACATCAGCTCACATGTGGAGCAGACTCGATTAATCTCTGGTGCATCGCAGTATGAAAAAGTGTGTGTATAAATGCCCGTTCTTTATATCTTGGTGTAGAGGATCAAACAGCCCTTAGATCCCCATTGAAGATAGCTTCAAGGGCCTTTTCCACAGCCTGAGCAATACCTCTGGGCCTTAATGTAGGATCTCACCTGAAGCTGTTTAAGTCACAACAGTAGTAAGATTTCTCCAGCCCAGGAGCTTCCCTCTTCCCTGCTCCAGGGAGAACTCTGTGACCAGGTTGAATGTTAATAAGGGTTAAGATTGTATCTATTAAGAAAAAGGTTGAGGCTATACACTTGGTTCCTACCCACTGAAGGGGTGGTAAGCACTTTTGGTCAAAATTTAATGAGAGACAGGAGCTAATGGATAAAGCTTGCCCTGGGGACTCAGTTCTTTCATGTTGTTTAAGTAGGGCAAACATCAACAACATATGTTCAGTGTTTCAAAAAGAGTAAGTGTGAATATGGTGTTTGGTAGGTGTTTAAATGTGCTAAAAAGCACTGCTGTCAAAGCTCTCTTACTGTTTACTTTTGCATGAAATTTGAAACTCAGGAGTAGCTCTCACTGCTAATTCTTCACTTGATAGGTGGGAATAGATTTTACAGGCTCCAATGGTGACCCTCGCTCCCCAGATTCCCTGCATTACCTTAGCCCTAATGGAGTTAATGAATACCTGTCAGCCATTTGGTCCGTGGGAATGGTTGTTCAGGACTATGATACGTAAGTTTTATAATTTGTCTTATTCTCTAATGTGTGTTTTAGAACCAGGATCCATATGTGTCACAGCCAGCATGCCAGAATGAAAGACTTATAGCTGAATGTAGTGGAAATAGAATATAACCATCTTTTTGTATTTTCCAGTGGTGACACATAGGGGGTTCATGTGCATCCCCTGACAGTGCACCTTCCCCTCCCCCCTACAGTCTCTGACTGGCTGCTGGGGGGCATGTGCCCCCCTGGCTCAGGAGGCACCAATTGCCAATGGTATTTTCCTTGCATTTTATGCACTCCTCTCACTTTGAATTAGCTTTCAGCCTCTGGGATAGATAGAGGATGTGGAAAATAGTCTATTTCAGTTACTTCATCTGACCACCACATGCTAAACATCGAGTTGTAGGCTCCAACTTTGTGGGTGCTCCAGGGCTCAGGCACCCATTGAAACAAATTAGCATGTGCTCAGCACCCACGAGCCATAGCTGTTTTGGTTTTATCTGTTAGGTCTGAACTGCTTGCAGATGTTAAAAAAAAAATCCAAAAAACCAAAAAAGCCTGCTTTACTGGAAGAAGCAGCATGTTACTTCAACCCGGCTCTGCAGTGGCTGTAAAGATTGAGTGCTTCAACAGGGCTTTTTAGCACTTTTACCTAATAGCTGATTTAATCAGCCTCACTAAGGTACCTGAGTTTAACACCCAAGTTCAGTTCCTTGGCAGAAATCCCCCAAGTTTAAAGCACCATTTTTTTGTTTCTAACATCTATAAGCGTCCACTGGCAGAAACGAAAGTTGGCACCTATGCATGAACTGGTATTTGGCTGGTGTCTCTTAGAGGGAGATGCAAAATTTTCAGTTTAGGTCTCTAACATTCTTTGAAGCAGCCAGTAGATGGCAGTGTAGAGATTATTTTAGGTATCAACAGTGTGTACAGCTATGAAAATGGTTTCTGCTCTGTGGCGAGCTTTGTGGACAGATGCACAGTTATGCGTGTCACGTTGGGAGACTTAAGGAACTGTGGAAGTTAGCTATTTTTGTTTTCCTGGTCTTAAGTCTTTACTAATATAATGTTGAGCTGAAGTTCAGATCTTTTGATAGGCTGCAGTCTGTGGGCATCCTCCTAAAGTCAGTCTTTATTAATACCAGTGGAAAGAATTTGAACCATTGAATCATAGAAAAGTAGATCTGGAAGGGACCTCAGGTGGTCATCTAATCCAACCCCTGCTCAACATAGGATCCTCCCTATCTAAGTTGACTTGTGGAAGTATTTGTCTAACCTGTTCTTAAAACTGCATGAGCAATCCTCACCCACAGCTATCAGACAGTGCCTGAAAACAGCAAAAAACACCTTAATGTGTGACCAAAAAAATGGGAAAATGAGGGCACTGCCAGTGTCCTGCCACTGCAAGGATAAGAAGTAGATTGTTAACTAGGGCTGTGTGAAGCTTTGGTTGCTGATTCGATTTAGTGGAGATTTGGCCCAATTTGGTGGCTGAGTCTCCAAATCTGAATCAAATCGGGAGACTGTTTAGTCTCTCCAAATTGTATTGAAACCCTCCAAATCAATTTGGAGAGATTCAGAAAAATTCGATGATTCGGACATAGAATCATAGAAGTAGGGTCGGAAGGGACCTTGTAGATCTTCAAGTCCGACCCCCTGCCTGGGCAGGAGAAAAACTGGGCTCAAATGACTCTAGCCAGGTAGGCATCAAGCCTCCTCTTAAAGATCCCCAGGGTAGGAGCCAGTACCACTTCCCTTGGAAGTTAGTTCCAGATCCTAGCCGCCCTAACTGTGAAGTAGTTCTTATGGATGTCTAATCTAAACCTACTTTCCAACAACTTATGGCCGTTATGCCAGGGGCGCTAGGGGAAACAAGGTCTCTCCCAAACCCTTCTGGTCCCCCCTAGTGAGTTTATAGACGGTCTCCAGGTCCCCCCTCAGCCTTCTCTTGTGAAGGCTGAACAGATTGAGGTCCCGCAGTCTCTCATTGTAGGGTCTGCCCTGTTGTCCCCAGTTCATGCAGGTGGCCCTCCTCTGGACCCTCTCAGTGTTGTCCACATCCCTCCTGAAGTTTGGCAGACAGAACTGGACACAATACTCCAGCTGTGGCCTGACCAGTGCTGCATAGAGGGGGAGGATCACGTCCTTGTCCCTGCTAGAGATGCACCTGTGGATGCATGACAAGATGCAGTTAGCCCTGCCAACCGTGACCTCGCATTGTCAGCCCATGTTCATCTTGGAGTCAATAATGACTCCAAGATCCCTTTCTGCCTCCGTGCTTTCAAGAAGGGAGTTACCCATCTTATAAGTGTGCTGCTGGTTACTACTGCCCAAGTGCAGCACCCTGCACTTGTCAGTATTGAAGAGCATCCTGTTTTTGTTAGCCCACCCCTGTAACCTATCCAGGTCTTGCTGTAGCCTTTCCCTCCCTACTAGCATGCTCACCTCACCCCAAATTTTGGTATTATCAGCAAATTTAAATAGGTTGCTTTTCACCCCGTCGTCCAAATCACTGATAAAAAAATTGAACAGCGTGGGCCCAAGAACCGAGCCCTGGGGGACTCTGCTGCCCACTTCTCCCCAGCTTGAATATGACTCATCCACCACCACCCTCTGAGTATGACCCTTCAGCCGATCTGCAATCCATCTGACTGTGTAAGCATAAATGGGGTGGGATGGGAGACGGTGTCAAAGGCCTTGCTGAAGTCCAGAAAGACTACATCCGCGGCAACACCTGCATCCAATGCTTTTGTGACCTGATCATAAAAGGCAATCACATTGGTCTGATATGACCTGCCCCTAACGGTGGAGGTCTACTACAGACCTTGGTTGGGGAAACTGTGCTGGTTGCCCTTGAGCATCATCCCTGAAGCCGGCCCATCGCAGATGTGCTCCTTGATAATCTTCACAAAGAGTTTTCCTAGGATTGAAGTAAGACTGACGAGCCTATAGTTGCCCGGGTCCTCCCTCCTCCCTTTTTGAAAGATGAGGACCACGTTTGCTATCTTCCAATCATCTGGCACCTGGCCTGAGCACCACGAGCACTAGTAAAGCTGTGCCAAGGGCCCTGCAATAACCTCTGCTAGCTCACTCAACTCCCTGAGGTGGAGAGCATCTGGACCTGCTGATTTGAACACGTCCAGCCCCTCCAGAAGCTGTCTAATCCTGTCCTCCCCAACCTGAGGTCTGGAGGCGTTCTCCTCGAGTCTGTCTTGCATCCGTCTTGCATCATGGTGGGGAAGTCCCGGTCCCTGCCCAAGAAAATGAAAGTGAAGAACTGGTTGAAGAGGTCTACTTTCTCCTCTGGCGCAACCAGCAGATTGCCCAGAGGATCTTGCAGGGGCCCCACATTTCCCGGTGCTTTCTTCGTCCTCATTATATATTTGAAAAAGGACATTTTATTATCTTTGATCTTGGACACTAGTCCTAGCTCTGTCTGCCTTAGCTTTCCTGACAGCCCCCCTACAGGCCCAAGCAGAGGAGGTATACTCTTCTTTGGAGATCGCACCACCCTTCCACAGGTTGTACACTGCCTTTTTGGCAATCAGGCATTTCCGGACACCCTTGGTGAGCCAGGGGAGCTTTCGGGCACTCCTGCCCTCCTTGCTTCTTGTTGGGATGGTCACCCCTTGGGCCCTGAGTATCATCTCCTTAAGGAATGACCACTCATCTTGGGCACTGAGCTCCCCTGCTCTCAAGAACCGCAGCGCCTCTCCCACTAATCTCAACTCATTGAAGTTGGCCCTCCTGAAGTCTAGGGCTACTGCCTTGCTGCAGGCCCTTGACACCCTGCGCTGGATGGTGAATTCCAGCAAGCGATGATCACTATCGCCCGGGTGGTCAAGAACTTGGAGGCCCCTTACCAGGTCATCGTCTGTGGCCAGGACCAGGTCCAACAGGATATTTCTTCTGGTGGGACTGTGCACCTTCTGAATTAAGTGGAGGTCCTGTATCTCAGCCAGGAACCTCCTGGAATGGTCCGACCTGGCTGACTGTTTCTCCCATATGTCCGGGTAATTTAAATCACCCATGATAACTCCATCCCTTGCCTTAAGTACCTCTGCAAGCTGGCAGGAAAATTCCGGGTCCAGCTCCTCCCCTTGGTTGGGGGGTCTATAGTAGACCCCTACCGTTAGATCCCTTTCCCCACGGCCCCCTTGTATCTTGACCCAGAGCACTTCAGCTTGCCCCTCGTCTGACCCCATTCTGCTGGCAGAGGATGTGTATTGCTCCTTGACATAGAGTGCCACACCCCCACCTTTCCTTCCTTCTCTATCCCACCTGTAAAGCCTATCGCTCCTAATGCTAACTGGCCAGTCGTGGGATGAATCCCACCACGTTTCTGTAAGCCCTATTATGTCTGAATCTGAACTGGCTATTCTGAGGGCGAATTCCTCCTGTTTATTCCCCATACTACGAGCATTGGTGTATAGGCATTTAAGGCCTTGCCTAACTGCATGTGCCGCTCCCCGAATTGGGGGACTGTCTGGACCCCTGTTTCTTACCTAGGCACTCCTTGCATTTGTTACCTGTCTTGTTCAGGTGGTGTCTCCTCGTCTTCCTGCGGCCCCCTCCCCCGGAGAGGCTAGTTTAAAGCTCACCGTACAAGATCAGCCAACCTGGAAGAGAAGACATACTTGTCTTTAGGAGAGAGGTGAAGCCCATCCCACCCCAGCAAGTCCCCCGCCTGAAAGCATGGGTCGTTGTCTAGGAACCCAAGGCTTGCCTGGCGGCACCAGCTGCGTAAGCACCGGTTGACCTCGCGAATGCAGGACTTGTTGCCGTCCCTGCCTACTCATCAGAAGAAGTGAGGAGACTACCACCTGCGCCCCTGTTTCCTTAAGCTTGTCCTCCAGAACCTTGAAATCCTTCATAATGGGGTCACAGTTGCCCCTGGCCGCGTCATTCATTCCCACGTGGTTGACAACCATGGAGTACCAGTCTGCAAGTCGGATGTAGGCTGGGATCCTCTCTGTGATGTCTCTAACCCGAGCCCCAGACATGAAGCAGACCTCTCGTGTCATGGGGTCAGGCCGGCAGATGGGACTTTCCTCATAGGATGGGAGTCTCCGATGACGAGGACCTGGCGCTTTTTCCTTCTGGTGTTCACTCTCTGCCAATTCTTTGTCATGTGGGGAGTGGCATCATCCCAGCCGGAGGCAATTTCTCTGTCTTTCTCCATCACAGCTGCCAGGGCATCAGACCTGTTCCCCAGGTGAAGCTGGGGAGCTTCTACCACTCTAGGCCTAGCAGCTGTGGATTTGGACACCTTAAGCCACTCCTGCATTGGATGCATCTCTTGTGGGGGCTGTACAGTGGGTGACCGGGCCTGCAGAGAATAGAAATGGGTATCAATTTCATCCTCTGCATCCCTGATTCCCCTCAGCCTGAAGCTCCCTCACCTGCTTCTCCAGGGCCCTAAGTCGTGCACAGGAGGGCCAGGCAAGGGGACCACTAGCCCCCCCCCCCCACCAGGACCCCACCAAGCCCCCTACACAGACAGGGGGGCAAGGGGCCACCCACCCCACCATGAGCTCCATCTGGGTGGAGGCCTCAGAAGAACCCATGTCGGGCAGCAGTGCCCGGGCGGGGCTCCTGGCAGCCGCAAACGCTGGTGCGCCCTTACAGAGCGCACCTGTTTGCGCGCGCTGCCCGCGTTCAGCTCAGGAGTGCAGCTCCCTGTTGGGTAAGCTAAGAGGGCTCCGAAGGGCTTCCCCTCCGGATCCGCCTCAGCTGCGCTGTACCCTCTGCTCCACTTACCTTGGGGGGAAATCAGCTGTTGCTGCCCCTGCCAGTGTCTCCTCCACAGCTGCTGCCTTCGCCGCCAAGGTAAGGGGGTACACGTGTGGCACATGTGCGCCCTGCTCTCTCTGCTCCTGCTCCCCAGCTGCCCGGGGAATTT
This sequence comes from Crocodylus siamensis, assembly GCF_052110815.1. Taxonomy (NCBI): domain Eukaryota; kingdom Metazoa; phylum Chordata; order Crocodylia; family Crocodylidae; genus Crocodylus; species Crocodylus siamensis. Next base: position 212,058,601 of record NC_143397.1, read on the forward strand.
CAAACTGCGGCTTTTTAAAGACTGCGGTTTGAAATTCCCGCAGTTGACCCCCCAGCCAATCAGGCCTTCCGGCTAGATCAGAAGTGCGTGCCAGTGGCCCCGCCACCCTACCAACCCTCCTGCTGGGATCCCGGAGTGGCAGGGAATACCGCCTCAAGGGACTAGCCGGAGCTGCCCCCTCGTGACATAAACACAGCTTTAAATATTTTTTCTACATACCTCAAGGTACCAGGCAGCTCATCGGTGCTGCAGTGGGGGGTGGATGGAGTGTCCCACAGGAGCGCGGGAGTGAGCTCAGCAGCAGACCCGGAAGCGGACCCATGCCCTCCCCCCCGGCTCGGTGACTGGTGTCTCCTGGATCTGGGGGAGGGGGCACCTGGGGTCTGCTCGCAGCCAGTTGCCAAGCCATGGGGAAGCGGGGGGGCCCCAGCAGACCCAGAAGTGGACTGAAAGTACTTCTGGTCCACTTCTGGGTTCGCTGCTAAGCATGTGGGGGGCCCCCCTGTGCTCCTGTGGGATGTTTCATCTGCCCCAGCATCGCATCATTCACAAGCCACACCTGGTACCTCGAGGTATATAGAAAAAACATTTAAAGTGGTGTCTATGGCCAAATCGCTGATTCTCTGAATCAGCACTGAATCTTCAGATTCAGATTTGGCTGAATCAAATTGGGGCAGTAATTTGAATCGACAAATCCAATCACTGTCCCCAATATGGGCTGAATCCAAATCGAATATGGCCCATTTTGCACACCTCTGTTGTGAACATATGCTTGAGGGATCCAAGAAAGTGGACGATGCCCCCAGCTACAGAGAAATGCAAAATCTCAACAATCCTTGCCAGTCTGACTGCAGGGTAAAATTCCCTCCTGATGCCAAATGTGGTGATCAGTCTGACCCTGAACAGAGGAGCAGGACCTTGTAGTAGTACACTAAGGTCATGGACAGGCATTCATTCTGGTAGTAAGAGTTACTGTAATATTCCTACCGCTCCAAAAATAGCCCAGGAGTTGAAAAAACAGCAGTTGCCACTGATGACCGCAGGAGAATGTTCCCTCCCCACTGCTGCCATCCCACCCATCACCTCAGGGCAGTCCCAGGACTAAAAAACAGTTTCGCTGCACACAGATGTTTGAAAAACCAGAGGCATGGAGAAGTAATATTGGAGAGAGCCTCCCAATTCCTGTTAGCTTTTAAACACCTGCATGTAGTCCAGCTCCTGGAGTCCCAACTTGCAGAACCTTACCACAGCTGTCCCCTGCTCTGTACCTGGAGAAGTGTGGAGGTGGGAAGGCCATCCAATGTTTGGAAAGAGGAAGGAGGAATTTCCTAAGGCAGAGCCTCCTGACGGCTCGCCGCTGGCTCTCCCTTCTATTTCCTTTGAGGGAGGGAGAGAGCACAGAATACGGGGATATTGGGTGTCTTCAGCACCCAGGAGAAGCATTTGGCTATTCAAGATGGATTGGGTGGAAGATTTCATTTGTAGGATCTGATCCAACTTTCTTGCTAAACATCCAGTTCTCTTCGAAAAGAAATCCCTTGAATGGCTGTGTTCCCTTTTTGTGCTGGGAGAAAGGGCTTTTCTCTCAGTGCAGATGTAACACCTGTCCACGGCCTGAGTTTGGAAGGTTTATCCCTTCTTTCATAGACCTGGGTGGTAGTCCCTTGATGGGACCCAGAATCCTCCAGCTCGAGTACCCCTGTTCCTTCGTGTCTCCACAAGCCCTGATCTGTAGAGCTGAAGTCAACAAAGCCACCACAGTTTTGAGGACTAAAATGACCTTGTGGCAGTTGCCTCTGTCCTATGTAAAACAGAATCCAGCAGAGCTTTTCAGCTCTGTATGCCCATGATTTGTTTTTCAATAAATTAGTTTTCTAGCTGATTTGGAAATAAAGCATTTCTTCTAGCTTTTATACCATTTACATAGGGAAATTACCTTTGGCTGTTGGTTCCTAATAAACAGCTACATTCAGGATGAAAGGACATGCTGATTAGCTAACATGTTGTGAACTATGCAGAGCTTTTAAAAGAAAACAATCGTTTCAGTTTTTCTTAAATTGATTTTTTCAGAGATAAGATGTTTCCAGCTTTTGGATTTGGTGCACAGATTCCTCCTTCCTTTCAGGTAACCAAATGCTTATGTGCATATTATAGGCAAACAAAACTGCCTGTAAAGAATTGGGTATGTGTAAGACCTGAACATCTCTTATGTGTTGACAGGTGTCACATGAGTTTCCATTAAATTTTAACCCCTCAAATCCATTCTGCAATGGTAAGTCTCAAAACTCTTTAAATAAATATGCAGAAGGCCTTGTTTTGACTAAGTTACAGTTTGTGCACAGCCTGCTAAAGTCAGTCTTTATTAATGGAAATAAGTTGACTTACGAGAGCAAGTACCTGGCATACTTGGATTGGGACGTGCTTTCATTCCCTCACAGTGCTGTTGAGGCAGATGCTTATTGCCTCGTGGTACTGTAGTTTCACAGTTTCATAGTTAGTAGGGTCAGAAGAGACCTGAGCAGATCATCAAGTCCGACCCCCTGCCATGGCAGGAAAGAGTACTGGGGTCAAATGACCTCAGCAAGGTGACTGTCTAGCCTCCTCTTAAAGACCTCCAGGGTAGGAGCCAGCACCACATCGCTTGGAAGTTGATTCCAGATCCTAGCTGCCCTGACAGTGAAGTAGCGCTTCCTGATGTCTAATCTGAATTTACCCTCTGCCAGCTTGTGACCGTTATTTCTAGTCACTCCTGGTAGTGCTCGGGGGAACAGGAACTCCCCCAATGCCTGCTGGTCCCCTCTGACTAGTTTGTAACAGACCAATAGATCACCCCCTCAGCCTTCTTTTGTGGAGGCTGAATAGGTTCAGGTCCTGTAGCCTCTCCTCATAGGGCCTGCTCTGCTGCCCCCTGATCATGCGGGTGGCCCTCCTCTGGCCCCTCTCCATGTTGTTCACATCCCTCTTGAAGTGTGGCACCCAGAACTGGATGCAGTACTCCAGCTGCAGCCTGACCAGTGCTGCATAGAGGGGGAGTATCACCTCCTTGGACCTGCTTGAGATGCATCTGTAGATGGATGACGAGGTGTAGTTGGCCTCCCTGACTGCATCCCCACACTGCTGGCCCATGTTCATCTTGGGATCAATGATGACTTCAAGATCCTTTTCTGCCTCTGTACTGACGAGAAGGGAGTTCCTCAGCCTGTAGGTATGCTGCTGGTTCTTCCTCCCCAGGTGCATCACTTTGCACTTGTCAGTGTTGAATCCCATCCTATTCTCATCTGCCCACCCCTGGTTGAACTGGTACAATTAACACCACAGTCAATAGATATTAAATTAAAAAGAAATACATGACCCATCAGAATGTGGTCTTACAGAAATGGAAAGGGAAGGGGAATGAATAATATACTTCATTGGTTAGCACACATTTGGGAGGTGTTTTTTAAGGGGCTTGATTCAAGTTAAATAGACAAAGACTTTATTTATTCCTGCCTTATTGGCCTGAAGAAGACCAAAGCTAATGGTGAGAGAGCTGATTCTCAATGACCATTCAGGCTGTGCTTAGTCTTTTAACAGGGCCCCCTGTTCTCAACCTTTTAGTCTCCTCATAAGGTCAAAAGTAACACTTCACCTATCTTTCTCCAAAATGTACCACTTTTTTTTCTTAAACCTAACTTTAAATAGCTGACATTATGGTAGTATAAACAGTTATCTAAAAAGGTGTCAGGAAGATTGAATGAGTTGGAATAGCTGGATTTAATATTATATGTTAGGACTTTAAGTAATTTATTGTTGGGTTTTGTTTTGTTTTTGAAAGGAATACAAGGCATTGTTGAAGCGTATCGGGCCTGCCTTCCACAAGTAAAACTATATGGACCAACAAATTTTTCTCCAATAATAAACCATGTGGCAAAATTTGCTGCTGCAGCTGCACAGCAGCAGACAGCATCTGTAAGTACTTTAACCTGGCATGGGTGTTTCCTTTCTCATTTGTTTTGTTCCATTATTCATTATTTCCCCCCTGTCTCAGCTGGGAATCATCAGTTGCACTAGTTAACCACTTACCTTATAAAGTTAGTTGCATTTGGTACCATTAAGCTGAATAAGTGCTAAAGCTTCCCCACTTGTTTGTATGTAACAAAAATGTTTCTTGATGAAACTTACATCAATTAAAAAAATACTTGGGATTACTGTAATTGCTTTCATCCAGGGCTTTGAATGAGTTATCGAGCATGTTAAGATTTTTGTACTCTGGGAGGGTAACTTTTCAATATAGAAGCATGTTAATACACTTCCATGCATGGTTACCTGTGATTGTTTCAGAATAGCAAACAAACTTCTCTGCCATTTCAAGCTCCAGTTTGTAACATAGGGAAGTCTGGATTCAAAACCAGCATTTGCACAAAAACTGTCAAAATGAGCTCTGTGGCCTCTAAAAACTGTCAAAATGACCTCCAAACCTTTCCACTTTGTCCCCTATGCTGAGATGCTGTCTGTGATATGGGACTAGGTATTAATAAGAACATGCTAAGTACCTTACTGGGTCAGAATTGGTCTATGTAGCCAGTATCCTGTCTCCAACAGTGGCAGGATTAGGTGCTTTAGAGGGAGAGCATAGAACCACACCTCTCTAGAGTGATCTGTCCTCTATTCAGTACCCTCCCCAGCATCCACCATTATAGATTTAGAGATGCCAGAGGAAATATCTCCACGTGTTCTATCAGTAGCTATTGATAGTTTTGTCATCCATGAATTTATTTAGTCCCTTTTTTTGAACCTGCCTATGAACCTGGCACACAAACTAGGATGTTTCTTTTGGACTTGTGGTGGTGGTGGTACATGCTTGTAGCAGGAGTCAATATTTATATTTTTACCATTAGTATGTTCGTACATGATCTTCCTCCTGAAATTCTTTCCTTGCTAACAGTCTCTGTACTTAGGAATTTAAGTTTGCACACTCATAGACGTCTATAGGAGTGCAGTGCCAAGGAGTCCTCTTTCAACTGAGGAGTGCTTGTTTTGCTTATTGAAAACATGTTTGGCACTGTACAATTGAATAGGTATTTACAGTTGAAACTATCAGTTAGATACACATGTACTACAGGCTACTGGCTTCTAATTGAAATATGAATAAATTATTCAAAAGACTGAACGAAGAATTCAAGCCTAGTGGCAGTTAATCTTAGCAAAACAGCTGGCATGCTAGAATAGAGAAAAGAAAGCTGTCATAGGAATTTTGAAGAGACAGCATGTGTGTGTGAAAATGAAGAGCTATCCACTTGTTTTCTAATAATCCAACCCAGAATGTCATATATACAAATATAAAACTTCCTTGATGAATGGAGCCATTACAAGGTAATATGTTCAAACTCCTTTCAGCTGCATTTAAAAATTGGGTATCTCATCTTTTTTTTTTCCTTTCTTTTCTTTTTTCTTGTTTAGCCAAAGCACGGTGTTGTCTTCCCTAGTCAATATCTTGCCAGCCTCTTAGAACAGGAAAGTGGTGCTAACAGTTTTGGTCCCACAGGCCAGATGAATGGCATGGGGCCAGTCTACAGGCCAGATTGGGTCCTTCCTGCATTACTTCCACCTGGTTCATGCCCAGCCATGATTGGATTCTGAGAGTCCTGCACACTTAGAGCAGGCCCTGTGCTGCCCAATCTAGCACACAGGGTAACAGCCCAGGGGCTCCCCATAGATTCTTGGAGAGCCCTGCGGGTCCAATGATACAGCACTGGGGGCCAGATCTGGCCCATGAGTGTTTGAGCACCCCTGGTGTAACATAGAGGAGAGTCTTCTGTTTTTCCTTAGTGCTCTTTTGGATGCCAAACTGTGCTGAAGGCACTTTTCTCGAAGGTATCCTTTCAAAGAGGACCAAAAAGAAAGGTATTCTGAAGGGTAGGGTATTTGACCAGTCAAAGTTTGGTCAATTGACCAGTCAAATGTTGGTCAAAAATTGTAAAACAAATTGCCTATGCAGTCAAATAATACACAGAAAAAGCACAAATTTTCCTTGAAGAGATGTGTCAAAAACAGTAAAAAATCATATTTATCAAGAAAACTGCAAAAACATTCACTCCCTATAAAATCGCTATAATCTCTGACCAATCAAAAAATATGCAATCAACAGACTGGTCATGTAACAAAATTTGACCGGTCAGTTGACTGACTTGTCAACCCTAGTATTCTGTAAATTAATTTTCAACCTTTGCCAGAGGTGTCATGAAAAACTCCAGTCACTGAATATTTCTGTACTTGAAATTTTGGGAATCGCTTGATAAGGAGGCTACTTGAACTTTAGGCTCCTTATTGTAAACTCCACTTCTGTCAAGTGTCAAAACTAAAGTTAGCAGCTTTTTTGTGGTGGTAAGTGACTTACCTTTATGTGTTGAAAGTAATGTACGGTAAATCTGAGTAGTAGGGTTGTAGTATTACAAATGTTGCATGTAAATTTGTAACACCCAAGAGGCAGTTATTCTTCAGTTGATCTCTGTTGTTTTGGTTTGACAGCAATATTTTGTGCTCCTTATCATAACGGATGGTGTGATAACAGACCTTGATGCAACTAGAACTGCCATAGTAAATGCTTCAAAGCTTCCAATGTCCATCATCATTGTTGGTGTTGGAGGAGCTGACTTCAGTGCCATGGAGTTTCTTGATGGTGACAATGGAAGTCTCAGGTCCCCATCAGGAGAGCCGGCTATCAGAGACATTGTCCAATTTGTTCCATTTAGGAAGTTCCAGAACGTAAGTACTTATGTAACTAATTATGTCCTGAATAAATACTAGGGAAGTACGTTAGATTTGAGTATCTAGATACAGGCAGCCTTGCTTTCAGTCTGGCCTGATCCATGCAGTGTTGTTGGGGTGAGTCGTGGAGCCTATTCATACCTCAGCAGAAAGCAAGGTTTTCATAGATTTCATAGACATCAGGGCTGGAAGGGACCTCGGGAGATCATCGAGTCCAGCCCCCTGCCCAAAGGGCAGGAAGTCAGCTGGGGTCATAGGATCCCAGCAAGATAAGCATCTGATAAGCAAGGTAAATCTGTATTAGTATCTTAAAAGAAATGTGCATTTTCTGGCCCATCTATAGAATTCACAGTAAATTAACTTAGTTCTAGTAAAAAGATGACCTATTCTTGGCTTTCACAAAATATATTTTGTAACTGATATTTGCAGGGGAGTGGCACTTACAAATTTGTATGGCACATTAATTCAACACAATCAAATACAATTCAACACAATTAAATACTGCCTTCCTCGGAAGGAGTAAATTTTCATCATTCTGTCCCTCTGTAGGAGTATTTTCTTTGAAATCAGTGGCATTGCCTGAGTATTTATTTGAAGGAAACCTAGTGTGCATGCATTGGATTATTTGATAAAATCATTGTGTGAAGGGGAGAAAATAGTATTACAGTTTTTATTAATACAAATAAGCCAGAACACAGAAAACTTGTAGGAATAGCTCAACTTGCTGCTTAACTCGAAAGGAGTTCAACTATATGCATGCCTCTCCCAGTATGTCACATAGTCTGTTTGTATTTTATGCCCTTGCCAAAATTAAAAATTAGTTTAAAACCCCTGGATTTGTGGGACGTTTATCCTGATAAAGCAGTTCAGCATTCCAGGTACATTCTCAGTCACAGAGTCAGAGAAGTAGAGCTAGAAGGGACCTCCAGAGGTCATCTAGTCCAACCCTCTGCCTTAGGCAGGAACATCCCTATCCAGACCATCCCATACAACCACAATCTCAACCCTGATGCAACATAGACCTAACACCCCAACCTACCACAGGTATAGCAGTAGGACCACAGCATTCAATGTCCTGCTTCTATAAAATGTTGTAAATATATGTCCAAGAGGTCCTGGGTAAAGGGCTATGTTCCCCACTTACAGAGGAAAACAAAAACCCACACAGTCCATACCAATCTGATCATGAAGTAAAATTCCTTCCTGACCCCAGATACGGCCCTGAGTGGATATCAGTCTGACCCTAAGTGGAAGGGCAAGACCCTCTAGCCAAGATCCGGCTTTGCTCCTAGTAGAAGAATTGGCACACCCCAGTTGAAGTCCCCAGGCTTAGCTGTAGCCAACACCCAGTGCCTCTGGCTTAAAAACATCCTGACGTGTATAGCAGAAAAAGGGGGAAAGGGGGCAGGAGCAATCAGAAAATTCTTAGATACAGTCTCATCTCTGTCTTGCATAGTCTTGTTTTGTACATTCTGTACCCTGGTCTCCTCCCCCTCCTGCTAAAAATAATTTCAATATAAGCCTTTTCTTTGATTGCCACTGTTTCATTTGGACAAATTACTGTGGGGGCAGAGCATAGTCCTTACATAAAGCATGCTTAATATGCCACCCTTGGTTGTAGATTAACTAACCAGTTAGTCTATTATAGTATTGATTATTCATTGAAGAACTGGTTCTGCTCAACTATGGCTTTCAGTTGCTAGGTTGCCAGTTGTATTGTGTCAAAGGTTTGATCTTCAAATATAAACAAGTATCCCCTGAAGAAATTCCCCTAAAAAACAAATAATGTAGTTTAATATAGGTAAGAGTTTGTGATATGGGTGGAACATTTCAGGTTGGTTTACACTTCTGTTATTTTGACCTTGTACAACAGACATGACTAAAAATATCATGCTTGGGCATGCATATTGTATTTTGATGAATTTGAGAACACCTTAGGAAGGGCTAATAATACACAAATGCTACCACCCCTGACTAGAGCTGACCCTAGGGGTGTACGGGGCCTGGGGCATATCAGCGTGGCTGGAGTGTGGGGAGGTGGGATAGCGAGTGGGGAGGGGTGGTGAAGAGGCAGAATGCAAAGCTGTCGGTGCACAGCAGTGCCCTTGGCACATGCCATTGGCACTTGTCTGCCACTCTCTGCGGGGGCCCCCCAAAGCATGGGAGGCAAACAGACCCCCGATTCCCCTCTCCCTCCCCCCCCCCAAGGGATGGCTGTGCTCCTGAGATTCAGGAAAACAATCAGCTAATTCACAGGAATCTGTCTAATATTACAGTAGAATAGCACAGGGGTTTTCAACCTTTTTTAAGCAGGGTTCCGCTTCCGGGTGGTAGGGGGCTGCTGACAGCTAGACGTGAAGCCACGGTCACTGCCACCGTCTATACACTTTGTGTCTTGCCAGCCATCAGCACCCTCCCCCCACTCCCCAAACAGCTGGCCGTGAAACTGGCAACGCGGAGAAGGAGGGGTACCTGGGAAGTGATGGCGCGGGGGACAGAGCTGCTGCTGCCATCCATTATTCCGTGCTGCCACCAGGTGCTGGTTTCCTGCATCCAAGTATTCCCACCAGGTTCACGTGTGGCCAGCCTTCCGCACCCCATCCCCCATGCAGTGGTGGCACTGAGTGTATAGATGGTGGCAGGGACAGCAGCCGTGTGCAAGCTCTCTGCGCCGCCGCCATGCACTGAGTGGGGAGCAGGTGTTGACAGCCAGCTGGACATGAAGCTGGCAGTGTGGAAAACCGGAGATATTTGGGCGCAGGAAAGTGGCATGTGGCACCATGGAGTGATGGATGGTGGTGGAGGCCCCGCCACCTCACTGCAACTTTCTAGGTACCTCCTGCTTCTCTGCGCTGCTGGCTTCATGTCCAGCTGGCCATCAGCAAACTCCCCCACCCCTCAGCCAGCCAGCTAGCCAGCCAGATGTGAAACCGGAGGCATGGAGAAGTGGGGGTACTTGGGTGTGGAGCAGCAGCGCATGGCGCCAGTGCAGAGTGATGGATGGTGGTGGCGACCCTGCACTGCTGCTTCCCACGTACCCCCATTTCTCCACGCTGCTGCCGCGTGCCCCCTGGGGCCTTCCCAAGAACCCCCAGGGGTACACATACACCCAGTTGACAACCCCTGGGATAGCATATTCTGCTGAGAAATATAGCTTGTTATATTTTCCAAAAAGAGACAGTGACTAAAATGTAAGGTCTCCCCTAACTCTTGGTTAAAACTGAAGTACAATGATCTCTTTAAAAAGGCTCCAAAAGAAGCTCTGGCTCAGTGTGTACTGGCAGAAGTGCCTCAGCAAGTGGTGAACTACTTTAACACATACAAACTGCAGCCTCCCAAGAATCCTGCAGCAAAGTGAGAGCTCTGAGTGGAAGAAATGAGGCTAACCTGCTTGCGGTTCCTGTGCCTCCTGCGTCAGCTGTATCAACAGACTTTTGCATGATATTCACTTTATACATTTGTACATGTTAATGTTTGTGTCAACTTTCTCATGGAATCCCTATGCTTTGCCAACATTTTATATTTGAGATAGACAGGTATTCTGTTTAATCCCCCTTACAAATTATAGTTAAGGCCTCAGATGGGCATGCTTTAGAAAATAACATTTGTCAAGAATAAGCTGAATATAATTGACAATAATACAATAATGAACTAATTGTATCAACAGATTGGGTGTGGAACACTTGCTTTGTGTTGCAATGCCCATGTAATATTGCCATCAAGCTAGTCCACTGTGCCTTGTGGAGTATCACCCCAATATACCATGATTTTTCAGTGGTGTAGACGGAGCATTTGTTTACATGAAAGGACACATGCTGGGATGTATGTGCACTTCAACGTTTTGATTGTTGTGACTGTCATAGCTCGTGTACTCCCATAAAACAAGTTTGCTCACCATACACAAAATAGCAGGTAAATTTAGGTAATGCAGAGGTAGATCTTTAAAGATACCTTTGCCCACTACCTCCTGAATTTTTATTATCTTGATCATTTGGGGGATTCTGGACCACTTTAATATTAGTTAAATTGATGAAACAGTAGATGTTAAAACTATTTTATAGTATGCAGCTTATAATTGTGCTGCTATAGATGCAACCAGCTGCCTAAAGTAACAGTAACTAACTGTCTAACCAGCATTTCAAAACTAATTCAACTGTTTGCCTCTATGTAATGTCGACCTGACAGTGTAAATTTTATACAGATCATGACACACTTGACAGTGTAGAGTGCTGGAAAACTACAGGTGCATATCACTTCTTTTATCTACAACAATAATGAGGCTAATTATCGACTCTGGTTACTGTTAAACTCAGTTGCTAAATGGGAAGGATAAGAGTTTTCCCTTTTTAGTAGAAGTATTGTTTGATTTTTAATTACATATTATCATACGAAGACAATTTTTTTGAAAGTGCTCAGGAATATATCTTTCATTGATATCTTTTTACCTTTTGTTGAGTTGGTCTGACATTGTTCATGCTTTCTAGTTCAAGTGTATGGTCTCAAAAAGATGTTAATTTTTCCATATGATGTCTCATGGAAGACTCCAAACTCCATATAATCCTGTGAGTCATATTGCTCTTTTAGAGTCCTCTGTTCTTTAGGTTTGGGTTTTGCCTTACCATTTTTTTCCTTGTAGAAATAGGAACTGATTTTTTTTTTTCCATATAGGAACTGGAAAATCCATTCTGCTTTTCTCAAGTGGACAGCTAGAATTTTAACACACCCCACTTGCACACTTGGTACCAACTCAGGCAACTCTTTTTGATATTACCAGTATATATAATACACAGTTGAAATAAAACACATTTTCATCCCTTTCCAAAATGTCCATTTTGAACATTAATTTTTTTGTAATGAAGTATCTGAAGTCAGCTGGATTGAGGGCAGAGCCCCTTTGATGAGGACTGAGTTGTAAACTCATGATGACCTGGAGCACATGTAGATTAACTGAACATTCACATCCATACAATAGCCTTTCTTACTTGCTAGGTTATGTACACAGGCCTCTCCTACCTATTGGAACCTCTGTATTTTGATCTCCTTTATCGTATGGCTGCAATGCCCTCTGTCTCACTTTTGTGTGCACGTTTTTCTGGTTTATGTGCATGTATCACTATTATCTTACCATGCTGTCTTGCACAGTTTGTGAAACAACCAAGATTGGTTGTAGGTGGTTAAGTAGAATGTTTAATTAATATGAATGATGTGATTTTCTTCTATCGCAGATGTCCCCATATACTGGTTCATGTTAAACCAAGTTCTATCTTTCTGTCTTAATTTTAATTTGAATTTTTGCTTACAGTATTGCCTTTTGTCAGTGTGGTCAAAATAAATTGCTACTCTATAGGGACAGTAATTAATATTGGGCACAGCAAAGTATTAAAAGCAAGAAAGCAGCCAGCAGTAAACTTTAGTTGTACAGTTACAAATTCATAGGAGATGTATTCGTAGGAGTAAACTACTTCAAGTCCACATGTGCCAAGGAGAGAGACCACTAGAGAGTGTTTGGGGGGTTTTTTAAAGCAAAGGTTACTGAAAAGTGTACTATAGTATAGAATATGATCCTTTGGTCCTCTCAGATATGTACCAGAAGGATGGTGAAGTAGATTCTGCTGCAGTCTTAAGTATTCCTTCACTGTGGCTTTAGTAGTAACATGGAAGTACTAGTCACATCTGCATAACTAGTGTACCTAACTTCTAAGTAATGACTGTGCATTAGGATTAAATCTGGTATCTTTTTAAGCTACACACGTGCACATTCCCAGTTTCTATGGTGAAGAAACTTTTTGCAGGTCTTGTACTAAAGGACAGGCTAGTAAAAATTCTCAGATTGTATCTGAAAGCAGGATAGATTTGCACTGTCCCTTGCTTCCCCTTTGCTCCCTCTCAGAGCTTCAGTACTTATTGCATTTTCTTTCACAGTGCCCAAAGGGAGGGAATCCTGTAGTTCCTGGGCTTTTGAAATTCTGCTTTTATCTTAATGTATTAAAAATCAAATGACAAAGTACATGTGGCCTTTCTCTAACTTTCAGATTGTAGGGACTGGAGTAAAGTTATGTATTCCTGAGAGGGAGGGAGGATGCATCATGTGTTCACTCTAGTTTTTGTATTTTAAATGCATCAACTGCTTTAATGGGTTAATATTGACAAAACAATTGTGTAACTGGATTTAACTTTCTGCTTTTCAGAGTACATGTGTTTGTAGCTCAATACCACCACCTTGTGATGCAGGTTATGTAAAGCAGCTTTCACAATCAAAAATGTGTGTTTTTTCCATATTGAATGTTTGCTGAGCTATGCATATGTACAGTGGCAAAATATTGTAATGACCAGATTTTAAAAAAATATTTTTTCCTTTATATACATCATTTATATATATATACACACACACACACTCACGTCTATCCCTTTATATTTCAGTTGTGATAAAGTCAAGTGATGCCAAATGGCTTAATGCATTAAAAGTATCATTTCAATAAACTAATGTTTTGCTGTGTTTTCTGTTCAAGTTTTCCTGTCATCCAGTAAGTGATGGGGGGGTGGGGGGTTGTAGCTCTTGTAAGAGGTCCAAGTGTTTCTAGCATATGTAGACATCTCAAATACATATCCTATGTTACCAGAACAGAGTAAGTGACATTTTGCCTAGCATTTTGAGATGTAGAGTATTTTTATTGACTTATAATGCTGATTACTTCAGTTAAGCAAAGATACTGACCTTATGCAAAATGTTAAATGGCCAATACTCAAGTTCAGCCATGCTTTTCCTGTGCCTCTTGCAGATTTGTAGAGTTGCAGCATTGCTCATGTATAGAATTATGACTGAGATTTGTAGGCCATCCAGGTTCTTTTTTAGGATTTCTGTATTGTAAAAGAAAGCTTGCATAATAACAGGAGTTGGTAAAGGCCAGCTCTTCTATTATGGATAAAATCTGGTACATACAATCAAAGGCAAAGTAAAGCTGCTCAATTTCCATCTGTCCTATGAGGTTGAAAGGGACTTAGCTTCAGGGCTATCCAACTGGCAGCCCAAGAGCTTGATCCAACCCACAAGGGGTTAATTCACGGGGCCTGGGCTCCCAGTTCAGGTGCCACTGCCTGCATCACTTTCCTGTTGCTGTCAGAGTCTCCGGTCTCCCCCGTGTTTCCTCCAGCTTCTGTAAACAGGTGATTGATACTTTGGGAAGCAGGAGTCTGCTATTAATTTCACATTTTTTTGCCATTTTGTAAGAAAATGATCATAGAATCAGAAGGTTGGAAGTGTCATGCGGACTAGCTTCTAAATGGCCAGGGTCCTACACTGCATAAGCTACAGGTATGCCTGCCTCTACTGTGCTGGGCAGGGCCACTGGAGTCTCTGGGCTTTGGCCTCCCAGGGACAGGAAGCAGAAGCTGGAGAAGGGAGCAGGAGCCCAGCAGCGAGAAAGTCATGTGGGTAGGGGCACCTGAACTGGCTGCCTAGGGGCCATGAGTTAATCCCTTGTGGGCCACCAGTTTAACAACACTAAACTAGACTAACCTTTCAACCTCAAGACAGTTGAAAGTTAAGCAACTACTTCTTTGACTGTATGTACCACATTTTGTCCATAATTTAAGAAGAGATAGCCATTACCAAGTCCTATTACCATGCAAGCTTTGTTCTTACAGTATAGTCCTTTGTACAACAGTGTATCACATACGTTGAATTCTTGAGCCTTCCTCTATTTGTACATTAAGGACAAAGCGTAACAATTTAATGCACTTTTTTTTCACTCTAACCAAGAACTGCATGTTCCTGATGATAATTTGGAGGCCCTCTGCAAAAGATTTACCCTGTATTGACAGCAAGTACAACAAAATGAGTGTTTTGCCTAGGGAGACCTGCCACAGAGAGAGATGGGAAAGGGTTTTAGTACTTTAGAGTGTCTGTGTAAAGATCATAATTTTCTTACAGCTTTCCCATAATCCCTGTCTTCTGCCTACATAATGGAGAGCTTGAAGAAACCTTAACACCTGCTCAGACTTCAAGTGTGAAGTTGATGGTATGGCTGCAACTTATCTCCTTCATGGTTTCAGTGAAAGATTTGTGTGCTGTACTTCCTGGCTATGTTCTCTCTTTGCCTCTCCTTGGGTTGCAGTGGGTAAAAGGATGAACTTTGCTAACGAGGAAAGATGCAGAAAAGAGAAATGGCCTAAAACTCATGGTTTTATCTGTGATCAGCAATAACCTCACATGCTTTTACAGATATGTAATAATTGAAGAGTAAGTCACCTTTCTCCTCCCTGCTATTGTACTTTGGAAAAGACTGCCACACAGTTTTCTGTGGTTCTTAAATAGAGTGCATTCGCATAACCTGTACATGGAGTGGTTCCATGTACAAATACTGGATTACTTTGTAAGAAGAACTCAGGCCTGTAGAAACAGATTATATTGAGTAGTGTCTGCACTGTGATAGTTGTGCATGCTTCACCTGATTTTTTCACACAACATTATCAGCTCAAAGGAATTAGGTTATTCCTCAACTGTGTTGAAGTGGCTTATACTTCTGACTATTGTTCTTGCCACCACTATCTTATCAGTTAAGGAGAAGGGCAAATAGGTCTACCAACCTAAAAGCCTGGCAGCCCCTTTTGGAAATTGGGAGAAAGATGAGGATGTTAGGAGTCTCTGCTTCTTCTCAAGAAAGTTGTATCTGGAACAGAACCTAGCTGTCTTGTGCCCATCCAGTGAGCAGAATTGGTTTTACCCATCAGTTTATTAATCTAGGCTAGGGGCAGACATTCAAGAAGCCTGAGCCTGAATTGGTTCAATCTTTGCAGGTTAGTCTAACCTGGCTAGGCTGAACTGGTTTGTAAGTGGACAGATATTCTCTCTGGACTGAGGAAATTCAGGCACATGCCTGTAGTGGCTCAGGCTAGAAGCCAGGGGGGGCTAGAGCAGCCCCCCCATCCCTTTCACAGCACTGAACTGAGGGGGGTGGGCATGGCCAGGCCCCCACAGGACCTCTGATTAGGGAGGTCTGCCTGCACGGTCCCTATTGGCTTTTCCCCACTGGCTACTCAAGAGGCAGGAGTGTTGCCAGCCCCAGCCCCCTGCTATCAATCTGAGGAAATGGGTGGGGGGTGCAGTTCATTCATGTGTTGATGTTACTGAGCTTTTAAATCTCCCTCTCCCTGCTTCTTCATACTGTCTGCAGCAAACGACAGGGGAACAAGCCAGCAGGCGGTTGATAACAGTGATTATCATCTCATCAGCAAAACAATAGTCTCTGTCCATTACTTCAACCTCTCCTTAAACAGCTTTCTAGCTGACCTGTTGATTAGTTCCAGATAACCCTAAGTGGTCACTGTTCTGTCTGCCTGTCCCAGTGAAATTGGAGAGATGCACACAGCGACACCTCTCAGCGTTAGCTAGTATACCATGTGCCTAGGAGCTGTGGAGCTGGGGTCTCTGCTGTGGAAGATGGAAGAGAGGGAGGTGGGATTCCTTAAACAGCAAGGGGGAGGCGCATAGGGCAGAGGGAAGCCAGGCAGACCCCGCTGTGTCTACAAGTCTCTGCTACAGCTCTAGCCAGGGAGCAGAGAGGAAGGGCCAGCTCTGGTGTGGAGCAGAGAGCCCCCACCCATCCCAGAGAGCAAGTCAAGATGTTGGGTGCGTATGGTTTATCTTAAACCAGCAAGGGGTCTGGGACAGACATTGCATAAACCAACTTGAGCCAAATCAGTTAAGTCTGATATTACATTCAACCAGGTTTATATCTAACCGGTTTCAGCCATTTTCAAACTGGTTTATGTGCACTGAACATCTGTTCTGTTACAGATTTAAACCATTTTCTGATCACTTAAAATGGTTTACGTGTAATGTCTATCCCTAGACCTAATGAGAGGCAAACACTTTTGGCTAGGCTATCTCTCAGTTGGCTTCCCTTTATGTCATGGGGTGGGGGGGGTTCCCACATTAGGGTCGCATGGGCAGTAAGGAGGAATGAGGCATAAATCTTGCAGGTAGAGAGGATCATCTTACGTTTTCTTAGTCTTTCCCTTAAATCAGGCTGGCCATCTTTGGGTTGCCAGACTGGATCTAGAATGCTGAGTTTCTTGCAAGTCATATGATCCGCATCCAGTGGCAGAGCAAGCAGCAGTGGCATTAACCCTGCATGTTGACCATACTGCCACCACTTGCCCTACTGCTGAAAGGCATCTCCCAGGGGGATATTGACCTAGAAAATTGGCAGTGAGGTCACCAGCACCCATGCAATTAGTGTCCCTGCCATTTGCCCTGCTGTTGCTGAAAGATGTCCCCAATGAGGAGCTCAACCTGGAGATTCCCCAACACATTAAGTATCAGCAGTGACAGCCTCACACCCAAAGTCATTGTCCTACCAACACACTGGTTCTGGCATCCATAGCGGTTGACACCACCGCTGCTGCTCACCCCACTACCAAGTATCTAGCTTCAGAGACTATGAATAACCATTTGAACAGCCCTGCCATAGATTGATCTGCCTGCCATAAACATTGTTGTGGTCTAATATAAACACAGCAATCATTTCTACTCTCCTTCTGAGAATAGAGACAATTTAAAAGTTATGCAGAAATTGCATTGTTATCTTGATGGAGTGAACAGCCTTGCATTCAGTGCTGTATATTTTACAAAATATATTTGTTGATTATGCTCAGCTGTTGCTGTGCAATGATGCCTCTGCCACAGACTCAGCCTTTACTTTATGATGCATGTCAATGTGATTGATAAAACTTCATTCTGAGATGACAAGAATGGAATAGCACTGTTTATTGAAAGCTCTGTGACAGCACTTGAATTTACAGCAGTGGGTCAGATCTCTGCTGCAACATCAGAACATTAACACATATTTTTAACAGTCTGTATTACATCACACGGGCTAACACTGACTTTACTGCAGAACAATATGAAACTCATATATTCAAATCGGTGAGCATATCTTTATTAGACTCAAAAGGCCTCATTTGCAAAGTAGGAATATTACAGTGTTCAATTTTGAAATTGCTGAGATGCTATCATGTACATTAGATGAATTATTCTGTATCAGTTTTCTAATCTGATTATGTCCCTGTTGTGCATGAGAGATCATTTATTCTTATTAAAAAATATTTAGTATATAAACAAGGAAAGTTCTTGTTGCACAGTATTAAGAACATATAAGTCAATAGTTACACAACGTGACTCTATATTTGGGTATAAGACAGGTCAGGGTGGCACCCTATGCCCTCAACAGAAGTTAATACCACGGCATGATTGGCATCTGAGGAATATTATCCTAAAAATCCCATGTCCTGTCATGCCAAACTTGTCACTTCTGGGATGGAGCATAATATTCCTTAGATCCCAGTTGTGGGACTGCTAGGACCAAACTGGATCCCAGGACTGTCCCCAATCCAATTCTGGGAACTGGGCAAAGGGAAGCTGTTTCCTGGATCCCAGGCATGCCCCATGTCTGATTGTGACAATCAGCTCAAGTCTTCAAGCCTCATACCAATGATCAGTTGATTGTTGGGTATTAAGCATAGGACAGTCCCATGTCTGTGATACATGCCACATTTTCAACTTAAGGTATGATACAAACCAGCCACAAAGATGTTCCACATATAATATTGTAAGTGGAACATCTTTGTAGCTGGTTTTCCATTTTATCACACCATGAATTCACTGAATCTGTGGCATGTTGCAATTTATGATGTGACTAACATGTTAATTTTGCCATAGATGTAACATCTGCTAGGGCCCTTAGAAACTAACAGCTTCAGAAAGGTTAAAGTTTTTGTAGGTGACAGCTGACTTTTTCAGATTGTATGACCCCAGAGTTAGAATTGAGGTTACGTTTATGAATCAAAGCATCTGAGTTGTCACCTAAGAAACATTATGTCCATCTGAAATAGTCTCTGATGTACCACCACTGTGCCCTGCCTTCTGCCTGGCTTTAGACTAACACAGCTAACTACCGCTTCCTGTTTGGGCATGAATACACTAAAAAACATGTGAGATAAGAGCCAACAGACAATGTAAAGAGCTTCTTGATTGTAAGAATTTTTTGTTGATTGCATTGACTTATTGATGATAGTTGTGCTAGGTGGTTCTCTGCCCCCTGGAGACCAAATTAAAGCCTTTAAACACATGAAACCCTGATCATCAGTATTCAAAGTGAGCCCATGTGGGTTATAAAAGCAATTCACGTACTAACAATATAAAAGGAGGAGACAGAAAAATAACAAGAAACAAACAATCTCAGCAATATTAATGCAGTAAAGAGGTAGAGAATTATAATTGGAAACAAGAAGAGGAAATAGGAAAGGACCACATGAAAATAAAGACTTAAAAAAATGAGAAAAAATAGTGAGATAAAAAAACTAGGAGAAGAGGGAAAAGGAAAAGTAGGGGTAAAGAGTAAAGGATAAGTGACAGCATGAAAGAAATGAGAAATAAATAGACTTGAAATATGATGTTTTTTACACACAAAATGTCTAGAGACAAAGTACATACATGTTTTACCCAATTGTCCCTAAAATGGAGGAAGAAACTAATTTTCCTTTTTAAAGTTGAAAGCCACACTGTGTTCTCTATGACTTCAGCAAAACTCTAGATTAAACCATAGACTAATCCACTGTCTACTCCTGCTTTTTTTCTTTGACTTCAACAGTAAGAATCTCTCCTTCTCCTGCTGTGGTGGAAGGAGACATGGTAACAATAAGAGACTTGTTAGTGATTCCTCTATGCAAACCCGAGTTGGGTAGAGGCTGAGAATTTGCAAGCGGCTCTTCCTTTTGTTCACTTGGGGTTTGGGGTTCTGCTTCTGCCTTGGGTTTCTTTTCCTCTGGGTCAGGTTTCTTTTCCTACAATAAGGAGTTAAATATTTCTTTATAGTGTGTGGAGACATATATTATGCCATGGATACTCTAATTAAAAATGGGGAGTTGCTAATCTGAAAGAAAAAAAAAAAATTCAGGCAGAATTAAAATAGAAAGATTTTAGATGAATAAATTAAATTAAAATGTTTTGTGTCAACCAGAAATGTTTTGTATCACACCAACTTAAAAGTTTGGTTTCATTTTTGTATTACCGAATAAAAAAGATATTTCTAAATGAAAATGTCAACAGTTTGTTTTGAAATTTCAAATCAAAATATTTTGTTTCAAATTCCTGAATAGTTTCTGTCCTCCTCAAACTGCATTTTCAGTGAAACAGTGAATTTCTGTTTGGCACAAAGAGAAAAGAAAGCGAGAAGTTTGAATGGACAAGGTAGGCAATGTCCTGGTATCAGACAGATCATGCTGGTCATGTTAGAATAATGTTTTCAAGAGGCGTCAGGATATTCTTAAAATTCAGATAGCTCCAGAGTTTATACAATCACTTTTTATCTGTATTTCTCTTTTTTCTTTTTGCCGCCTCTTCTATTCCTGCACACAATGTGAATACAGTAATGGGCCATACTTTTGAATAGCAATAATACAATGGAAGTCTTGCCATTAACTTCAGTTGGCCTAAGTCATTTTGCTATTGACTTTAGTCATCCATTCTTTTTGCCCACATTTCTCCTTGCTTATCTCTTGAGCACTTGGAAGAGCCTACTGTATTTGCTGTAGTGTTACCTGGTCTGCTTGCTTTATCTTCAGCTTGAGCAGCATACCAATGCCGCCTTTGCTTGAATTTCCAAGTAGTGCTCTGAACAGCTTAGGAGTTTGGGGTTTGGGGCCAAATAAGCTAGCCAAACCTCTTGCTTGCTGGTTTGGACCATCAGTAGTCTTACCCTTCTCCTTCAGCAGCACCCTGTAGGCAGAATAGATAAGAACATACAGCAGTGAGATCCATCAGGTGTAATGCTCAAAATGCTCAAAATAACTTATCAAATTAGAGCAAGTTTTTCAGGGTCATTTTCATCCCAACTTAGAGTGGCCAAAATTTGGTGGGAAGTTGTACGAGGTGACTTTCAGCAGCGTATGACTCTGTGGCAGACTACTGACTACTCTCTGAATTTTGAAATCCATTTCTTCTATGCATACTTTAAATAAGGTCACGTAAAAGAAGAAGGTGGTTGTGTGGTGTAAAATGAGAAGCAGGTGTATCAGAGTATATTCTCCATTACTGCCTCTGAACATATTGTTAGGCCAAAATTCTCTTCTGGCCAGTGCTGCAGATAGCCTGGGGGTGCTGAACACTCACTCTACTAGTAGAATTCCCCATAGGCTCCATGAACGTGGAAGCTGGGGCAGGGGGCAATAGGGGTTGCCTTCCTCAAAAACATCGGATGTTGGGTGCAGCCAAGGCTGGAGATTTTAACTAGGGAATGCTGGAACTAGTGCTCCTGCTGGAACTAAAATCTTGAAGGTTGCTGGTTAAAGGGTCTTGCCCCACTGCTCAGGGGCAGACTGATCACTGCATTTGGGGGCAGGAAAAAATGTTACTCTATGGTCAGATTGACATGGACTTTGGGTGGTTTTTGCCTTTCTCTGTACTAGGGGGCCTGGTTCTCTTGGACTTCTCAAGTGTATTTAAGAACCCTTGCAGAGGTGGGGCTTTATCACAGGCTAAGGTGTTCTTGGTTTGGGAGGGCAACACACCTTTACTTGTGTAACAGCATTGTTTCTTAATTCTACGAACAAACGGAACAAGCACTTTAGCAGAGGGTTAAACTAGCTGATTTCCAGAGCTATCTTCTAGCCCTTCTCTTCTAAGACCGTGTGGTACTATGCTGCAACATGTGTCCCTGTTGGGTGCTTGGTCAGGAAGTGATAGGTTGATGCCTTTGTTTTCAGTCTCTTTCACTAAATTGTCATTTAGAAGATGAAATGAAAGCTTCTGAATTGCCAGTGAGATACAGTATCAAGCTGTGCCTGATTACTGGTAAAAAGAAGATGGAGTTACAGTCCAGTGAGTAGTTTTGTCAAGAATGTGCAAGGCAAACACTTTTGTGCTAACAGAAGGAAGAAATTGTTTATGTAAGAGAACTGCAGATACAGGTAAGAGTTTGGGATAGCAGGTTGAAGCAGTGACAGGGAGCTAAGTACCATGCTGTAGTTCCTGTTAAGGGAGTACACAGTTGGTGGGCCAAATGTCATCTGTACAGAGCTGCACAAATTTGGTTTCTTGAAGCCCAGGACTATTTTAGTACTCTAAAATGCGGTGGGACCCATGCTGCTGTCATTGCTTTCTAGTGTTTGTGCCTTGAAGTCCTGAAGTACAGGGACTAAGGAGTGCATTTTCTGTTTTGGTTTTGTTGCCATTAATTGAAAAAATGCCAGTTTATATAATGAATTCCCACAGCCTACTAAAAACACTGCAAATAACCAGCCAGCAAACAGTGGGACAAATTTATCTTCAGAGAAGTGCCTTTTACCTCAGTTCAGTTATGTCAGGGATTAATTTACACCAGTAATTCACTCTTAGATAATGAATTATTGGTCTAAAGAGTGACACTGTTAGCCAATGCAGTGCTATTAAAATATTTCATTGTAGCCCTTTCATGAAAGAACAGTTGACTTAATTCCAAAATCTTGCACAACTGCAAATCTCCATCTAAGCAGAGCATATCTAGGTGTATCTCCTGTTTGTGTCCTTACCTAGGATTTTCAAAAAGGATGGCTGGCCACATGCAAATGTAATGTTTTGGTGAAGGGAGGCTGACAAGCTGTGACACATGGCAGGAATCCAGAAACAAATAGTGGAGAATTCATTAGTTCTCAAATGAATGATGGACAAGTAAATGATGGACAAGAAACAGGATAGAGGATTGTTTGGGACAATCAGCTACTGAAAACAGCTGTATACACAGACTTTTGCATAGTATGTTTTGCAGCGGGCCTCATGCCCTTTTCAAAATTAACCTCTCCTAAGTCTACACAGCACAAAGAAATCTGCCATAGAAGCAGATGCCCTACCATGATCTGGTGGTCTTATCCAAGAATTCCTCCTCTTCTGCCTCCCTCTCTACCTTTCACAGGCATCACAGTGGCTCCTTTACCCCATCTTCCTATCCACCATTTAAGCTTGGTGGCTCAATCTGTGAGCAGTAGTCCTCTGGGTAGCAAGAATCTCACTTGTAACTTTTCCAGATACTTGTTTATGTTATGGTCTCAAGAGTGGCTAAGTACATTTCCCTTCTTAACTTCAGCTAAATGTTGGAGTTTGGTATTAGCTTGCTGAAAACTAGCTTGCTCTTTATTCTACTAGGGGCCTGAATCAGCTCCAGTTGACATGGAATTAATTTGTCACTCATCACCACTGCATTATAAGTCAGAGTCCAGTCCTCAGGGGGCCTTCCTTCACACTAGCTACTTACCTCTGCTGCTCTGGTTCCTGGGAAGCAATTGTGTCTGAGTGGGATAAGTGGGAGTAATTCATTGGAAGACTGGAAGGAGCTCAACACAGTAGACCCAACCATAGGAACTTTTCCCTTATTAAAATGTCATTCCTGTGCTTTTCTCTGTTTTCTCTTGGAGTGTTTGTGGGTCTGGTAGATGCAAGTTGAGAAGTGCGTGGGCCATTATACCAACCCCAAGCCACAGTAAATAGCACTAGGTTAGTAGTCCAAGCATTATAAAAGCATTAAATGTTTGCCAGTGCTGTAATCATAGATTCATAGGTGTTAGGGTTGGAAGAGACCTCAATAGATCATCAAGTCCGACCACCTGCATAGGCAGGAAAGAATGCTGGATTCAGATGACCCCAGCCAGATGTCCATCCAACCTCCTCTTGAAGACCCCCAGGGCAGGGGAGAGCACCACCTCCCCTGGGAGCCCATTCCAGACCTTGGCCGCTCTAACTGTGAAGAAGTTCTTCCTAATGTCCAGTCTAAATCTGCTCTCTGCTAGCTTATGGCCATTATTTCTTGTGACCCCCAGGGGCGTATTGCTGGACTTAGTTGAGTCTTTTCTGAATGCAGTCTACAAGACCTTGTTTTCATGATTTGTTCATAGCTGGACTGCTGGTTGTACTGACCTTTATAAAATTTAATAGCAAAGTTGTAGGTTTTTAAAATGCATTGAGGTCTGAATCATTATTAAATGTGCAGCTGAAAATGGCTGAGCAACACTTACACTGCTCCCAGGCCTCCCAAACCCAAGGAGAAGTAGACAATTATAGAGGTGCAGTGAAAACAAGCTGGAGACACTTAAATACATTTTGGAATCTCTGCACCAACCCACACACACCACCCAAATCTGAGCACATTCTTGTCAGACTTAACTTTAAACCTGTTTGTGCATGTCTTATAGCTTTCAGAAATGCTCATCAATTTATGGCTGTAAAATATATGTATCTGTAGACCTAATTATATACACACAACTGCATGTTTAAAGATCTGGTTTGTAACTGACAACCACTGTACAGTATCCTGTTGTTTCCTTTGCATGACAAGGCAAGGTTCTGGTTGGGTACATGGAGTCCTGTTAATGCTTCTGAACCATTTCTGGGTTTTCATACCACATGGAAAGGGACTGGCCACCTTGCTATGAGAAATCCACACAAAGTTATCAGAATAAGTCCACATCCAGCAATAAACAACTTGATTTTTCTTAAGGAATGTATGTAAGTGTCTATTGGTCAAAATTATTAAATCCATATCCAAAAAAGAAAGGATTTGTTGGAATTGCCAGACACACACCTTCCCTTCTTCATCAGGATCCTTTTGGAGTCAGGATAGTGCACCAAGATTTCATGGAGGCTCTTCTTGTCTAGAATAAAAAGGTTGGCAAATCCATGTGCCACCACGTTAGCAGTCCGTCGATTTCCTCCACCTGCTGCTAACAGACTGTAATGAGAGCAACACTGACAATAAGGCATAAGTGACAAGTCTCCTTCCAGGTGTTTTTCACTGAATACAGTGAAAACAGTTCACATTCACTCACATTTACAAGGTGTTTTCTCTAAGAATCTGAAAAGTCTGCCTGAAGAACTGAAAAATAGCTTTGTGTTAAGTAGGCAAACATCAGCTCATAAATAGGGACCTACTGAATTGGGAGCAACTGCCCCCCGATTTCATGGTCTAAGCATGGTGCCAGTTGCCATTTTTGTGGTGGAACACAGTGAGCCCCTCCCCACCCCCAGCCTCTGGTCAAGGAGCCCTGGAAGTCCTGTCCCTCTCCATCTGTCACTCTTAGGGGAGGGGTGGGACTTCTGGGGCCCTTGGCCAATCAGAGGCATGGGGGGAGCTGCCACACTCCACCACAAAAATCTCCCTTGTCTCCCCCCACCCTGTACTTCAGCACGCCAGGGCTTCCTGCCATTTTCTGTTTGTAGCTCCCTTCCTGCCCTGGTTTGATGGACTTTTTCCTAGTCCCTGCACTTTTCTGCAGGGGACCTACCGATTTCACAGTTTCTGCAAAAATTGCAAAATCACAATTTCAGTAGATCCCAACTCAGAAATGGTCACTGTTGTACTAGCAGTGCTGGAAATGTGAAAATCCATGTCTTGGATAGAAAAAGACCACTCAGCTGCCCCTTGCTTCAAGCCTGTCACCCAATTTAGTCTCAAAGTTTCCTACGTTCCACATAATTTGGCATTGCCTCATTTTTATTGTTGAAAACATCAACCTCAGAAATAAAGAATCATCGAGCTAAATTATAGAAAGAGTCATTTACCCTAACTGAATGACTCCCTCAGCGAGTTTTATGTTTCTTACATGAATAACTGTTTGTCCCTAACTTTGAAGATTTTCTCACACACCACACTCCATGTTTGGACCTGGGCAGGTTGAGTGGCATGTATGGGGGAGGTCTTTTCCCCTGACAGCTTGTGAATTGTCTGTCTGAAGGAGACAGCTGTTTGTTTTGGAAGTGATAAAACAGAGACGCTTTGCTAACAAGAGTCAGGCATGAGGAGTTGAATATCCAAATAACATTTTATATACTTCTACAGATACAAAGCAAGGAATTTCTTATATTCAGCAAACAAAGTTCATAGATTCACTTTGCTGTCCTGTGTAGCAGCAAATGCCATGTGGGACTGTCTCAAAAGCCTTGCTGAAGTTCAGGTGTTTTATGTCCACCACATGTCTTTTGTACATCCAAGTCAGTCTGTCAGAAAAAGAAATCCAGCTTGTTTGGCATGATTTGTTCTCAGAGAATCTTTTAATGGCTGTGTGTGATTACTCCTTCCTCTTCTAGGTGTGTGATAATAGGGATAAAATGTTAATCTGAAGTCAGTTCCTATAAATTAGTCTCTGTCTCTAATTTCCTCAGCTGCAAACAGATGTTGCATTTATCCTGAGACAAAATGCAAGCATACAAATGTCCAGGTCCATTGTCCCAAGGTAAATCCAAAAATAGTTTCCTGAATAAGAGGTAATAATAGTTTATCCCAGGATATTGCAGCGTATGTCTGCACAGTTACATCAGGATAACATCACTGAATCAATAGCAGAAAGGTGGCACTTTATTCAGCCACTCACTAAACCCCAGTTAGAAGGACGTTGTATGTACCTACCAATCCCAGAATATTTTTGTTTTGGCAAAAACACAGGCACAACTTATCCAGAGACAAGCATAACATCTGTTGAGAATTAATATTGATAGCAAAAGGCCCCATTTAAACACAAGACTGAAATTAGCCCCTACATGCAGTTTAGCAAAAACATGAATATATTTTAAAAGTTTGTAAGTCCTTGAAATGAACCTTAACTCTTTTCCCTCCTCTTCTCCCAGAGAAATATTTTAAAGGATAATTTATACGCATTTTTAAATAGTAAGAATCCTCTTCCGTCCCCTCCTCCCCCCCAATTTAAAAAGAAGGGGGAAAGCTGTTGATATGTTCATGTAAAGAAGTTCTGAACCAGAGATCAAAAGGAAACCAGCAAAGTTCAGTACCATCCTGATGGGCAGTGTTGCCAAGTCCACTTATTACAAGAGGAATTGGGCTTGTTTTTTAAAAAGTTACTTTAGGTTTTTGAGAGTCTCAGGTTGATAAGCTTCCCCACTCCCCTCTCTGAAATGGGTTGAGCTTGTTTGGGGTTTGTATTTAAAAGCAGTGCCACTTTTTTTCTCTTGGGAATTGGCAACACATCACTCAAAAAGATAGGTGGATGTGTAACAGCAGAATTTCAACTGATTTAATTTGTTATGGAATGCATGTTAATTTTCCTATTACACAGGACCTGGAGCATCTTGGCAGTATTTATACAGTGACCTGTTGTAGAAATGTATTATTTCAAGCATGTTGCATGTAGGCAATGTGGATTCCCAATGACATGCTGAGCAATTTTTCTCCAAATCTGGTGTCATCTGCCCGCTGATGAGTACCTCCTCCTCCTCAGATCAATTCATTGCCTATTGTTTATGCTGGGGCCCCCAACCTGGGCGCTGTCTATTAGTGTCCCTGGAAGGATAATACGCTGTTGTCAGGAAATATGTCTATCACTTGGTGGGGATGTAATGATGACAGTGGCAGAGAGAGTAACTGTGTGTTGGGAATATGACCTTGGTTATTGCGCACACTTCATGGAAGCACCCCCTTGAAGTGTTTTTGCTGATTCAAAAGTTTGAATCCCCATCCTTTCCAACTTTAGAAAAATTAGTGAAAATATCCCTGTTTTTTCCATTGAAATACAGGAAGGGAAATGAGGCCAACCATTTTCTTAACAATTATTTCTTACTTAAGAATAGATCAGAGTTTGTCTGACATCCCATTGCCTAATTCAAAAGTTGGTAAGTGAAGAGTAAGAAGCTACTTCTCTCTGACTTTTTGGATTTTTTCAGTTGAGGAAAATTCCCTAAAAGAAAGAGGAGTGATGGAAATAATAGGAGAAATTGGTCGAGGTTGGATGTCTGGGGATTTTTTTCCATACCTACCCATTAGTAAACAATGACAGATTCCTAACCTTTTCTCGCAGTTTATAATTCAGTATTTTGAGTTTTATTGCTCTCTTCTTATACTGTCATGAAGAATTGATTAGAATAATAGCTTTTTCTCAAACAGCTGGTATGGTTTTATTTCCCTCTATCTGAAAAAACCCTGTCTCTATGAGAAACTTTAGATTAGGTTTTTGCTACTTGCAGATTTGAGCATTGGCAAAGTACTATGTTCATGTCTAAATAAATTGGCACACTTCCACTACAACAATGAAAGCTGCAAGCAAAGGAGACATTTAAAACTGGCACATAACTGTTTACTGGTTTTCAAAAGGTGGATTAAAGTTACAGTAAGGGGATTAACAATAACAGGGTGGCAGCTGGGAGAAATCAAGGTTCATATGCAACAGCACCTGGATTCAGTTATTACTTTCCTCATGCAGACCTCAGCAGGAGGTGAACAGGCTTAATCGTAGTGCTGGGCTTTAATAAGAAGGTTGTGTGACACAAAAGAGTTAATATATTTGGCACAGCAACTAATTAGAAAATATGAAAAATGTACGTGGTATGTGAAGAAGACTCCTCTCTCTCTCTCTCTCACAAAAAAAAGGGAAAAGAAAAGACTGCCAGGTGTTTGTTTTGTTTTGTTTTTTCCTCTTAGAAATATACTTCACTAGCATTTTAAAACCTGTGCATCTGAGGTTCAGCTTCTAAATCTATATTTAGACTTGTAAATAACCTGAGATAATTTGCTATTTTAGCTCCATGTGTTCTAGTAAAAAGAAGAATTCATTTGCATTATCTGGACTAGCAACAGACATTCAAAAAGCCAGAGCCTGAATTGATTCAGTCTTTGCAGGTTAGTCTAAAACCCTGTGTAGATTAAATTGATTTGCAAGTGAACATACATTCCCTTTTGATTCCAGGGATGCAGCACAGGCCTGCAGGGGCTCAGGCTAGAAGCTGAGGGACACATGAGCAGCCCTCCCTTCCTTTCGGCAGCAGCTGCAAGGCTGGAGGACAGCTGATTGGCGGGGGGCAGAGGGGAAGCTGGCTTGGCCCAGCAGGGCAGTTCTGCTCCCCTCACAGGATGGGGCGTGGTGGTAGCTATGGCAGGTGGCTGCTGGGCATGGGGCCCACCAGTCCCTCCAAGACGCCCGGACAGCCCATTACCTGGCCAGACCGGGCTGTCACAGAACCGCAGCCACTGGAAAAGGCCCTGCCCAACCAGCTTCAGGTCCGCTCCAGCCGCATTCGGTCTGGGCATGGGGGGCTGACAGCAACCTGGCCACACAGCCTTGCCTGAGCTGCAGCCCACTGGGAAGGGCCTGGCCCCCACAGCCCAGCCTGGACTGGCCCCTCCACTTCCGCTCAGCAGCACCCACAGGGCAGCCCGGCTCAGCCCCACAGTCCCAGGCACTGGTGAGGCAGGTGGATGGTGGGGCCATGCCGGCCGGCTTTGGCCACGCTCCCTCACCTGCCACTGGTGTCAGGAGGGCAGGAAATGGCAGACCTGGGCGGGACAGGACAAGGGGGGAGATTAAATGCCACTCACTCTCCCTGTTTGCTTCAGGCTGCAGATGAGGGGCCTGACAGGGGCTGCTGCACCCTGGCCAGGCAGACCCCAGCTGCGATCCCTCAGTGGGAGGGGGCAGAGAGGGGGCAATAAGCCCCCTCTCTGCCCCCTTTGCCTCAGGAGGCCATGCCAGTCGGTGTCTAGCCACACCCCACCGCTGCTCCGGCTAGAGCGGAGGGGCAGAGCCAGCTCTGCTGTCTGGAGCAGACAACACAGCCCAGCCCAGCTCAGGGCTGAAAAGCATGCTGGGATGCTAGGCTCTGGTTAACTTAAACCAGGAAGAGGTCTGGGACAGAAGTTGCATAAACCAGTTTGACCCAAATCAGTTAAGTCTGATACGACATTCAAGCAGGTTTATCTTAAACCCATTTCAGCCCTTTTGAAACTGGTTTATGTGCACTGAACGTCTGTTCTGTTACAGGTTCGAACCAGTATCTGATCACTTAAACAGGTTTATGTGTAATTTTTGTCCCTAGCCCTGGTGTTTGAAGGCATCTTATGTCACTGTACAAACAATAAAACAATTAAAATGGAACAATTATTCTTTTAGAATGGTCCAGCGAGTTTTGTCTGGTTCCAGTTTAAGAACACTCATTATGCATTATTCACCCTCTCAGATCTCACTACTTGAAAATGTATTCTTGATGATTCCATTAAATTTTCCTTTGCACACTTTCATTTCCTTGGTATTTGTCTTTTTGGGTTCTCATACCCCAGCAGTTCTTAATCAATTATCTACATCATGAAAACTTTAAAGTCAGATATTCTTTTTGTCAACCTGTCTGCTCACATCCCTCTACCATACCTTCCCTTCAGCAGCCATCCTGCTTACTATGAAGAAGTTACATGAAATAAATACTATTCGCTAAATGTTTTACTTACTGAATGACAACCACAGTTGTGGAATTACAGTCTTAAAACAGATTTTTACATTGAGCATTTGATCAACTTTAAAAAATAGCACTTAAAAACAGTTATAGGAGTACCTGATCTCCCCAAATACTGCTCCTGCTTTCAGGGTAACAAGGATTTTTGTGCTGTCAGGGCCTCCAAGAACATGAACTTCTCCCTGTTTGATGATATACATCTCTCTGCCAATTTCTCCCTGAATGCACAAATACATTAGAAACCTCCTGAGTTTCAGCAAATTAACAAACACTTTTTTGAATAATCTGACAAACATAACTTAACCAACCGCATTTGTCATATGTAAATTTACCACTTTAATGCAAAAAGAAAGATGATTTTGTGATATCCCAACTCTCATTGAGTAACACCTTATTCCAGATGCAGTCCTACTAATATTGATACCTACTGAAGTATTGTGAGCTATGATTCAGCATCAGTAAGGAAATCCGTGCCATCTATGGAAAGTGGCCATATAATTAACATCGTACTAGTTAGCTTTCATTGGCATGAATTAATTCTGATGGGATCTGAAGTGATTCAATAATATATTTAACAGAAGACAGTTTATGAAGAATGTTGTGCTTAGCTGTAATTCAGCCTTTTTATTTCTAATCATCATTTACAGAACTTAAAAGGAATATCAAGAATAATCAACTAACCAAAGCTCCTACTCTTTCCTGTATATTTACTAGCCAATTGAAGATTTTGCTAGCTGTTTAGTTAGTACCCAGATGAAGAAGATTTTAACTGGATATAAAGGATTGATATAATTAGAATACATAATGAAATGCAGCTGTAACAAAGTAATTTAACAGGTAAAAGGACAGGGTGATAGGATACCTAGGTATATATTACAAACATTAACAGTCCTCACAACATCCCTATGAAATAAGAATGGGGATATGGAGACATGGGACTCTTTAGCCTGGAAAAGCGTAGGCTCAGGGGTGATCTGATGGCCACCTATAAGTTTATCAGGGGTGACCACCAGGATCTGGGGGAACATTTGTTCACCAGAGCGCCCCAAGGGATGACGAGGTCGAACGGTCACAAACTCCTGCAAGACCGTTTCCGGCTGGACATAAGGAAGAATTTCTTTACTGTCCGAGCCCCCAAGGTCTGGAACAGTCTGCCAGCGGAGGTGGTTCAAGCACCTACATTGAACACCGTCAAGAGCAAATTGGATGCTTATCTTACTGGGACCCTATGACCCCAGCTGACTTCCTGCCCTTTGGGCAGGGGGCTGGACTCGATGATCTCCTGAGGTCCCTTCCAGCCCTGATGTCTATGAAATCTATGAAATTATTCCTATTTTACAGACGTGAAAACTGAGGCAGGGAAGTGAACTGACTTTAATAGAGCAATACTACAGTTCGATGGTTTTTCGATTAGCTTGTGAGGATTTGATTTTTGGGGGTAAATGTTGCTAAATGGCATTTTCACCTCACACTTAGGGACCAAAGAAGAAACATTTCCATCCTTATTAATAAAAATAGAGGGGAAGAACAAAAAGGAGTTGCAAACTGAAGTAGAGGGGCCAGTCTCTTTAAAGCTGAAATCAATAGGCAGCCTAATGACTTGTCAGTTAAACAATTAGCTGCTTGTTCACAGGTTCCAGGAAGCAGCCTGGAGAGAGACAACAGGCTACTTAAATCCCTACCTGAAGCCCAGGCTGAGTGGAGGGTCGGGTCGGGTCGGGTCGGGACGGGACGGGACGGGACGGGACGGGTCGAGTCGAGTATTAGAGCTGGACTGGGAATTCCTGATACCTGAGTGGAACAACTCAGGTGCAGAAAACTGGAGAGAAACTTTAAAAAGAGGTGAAGTAGCCTACTGGCAAGACTGGTACATGGAAAGAAAGACTGTAATTAGAAAGGATACAAGTTTTGGAGTTTTCTTGGCCTTTTCATTGTTTATTTGCCATCTCGGGGGCAGAAGATCTTTATGTTTTTAATTTAAACTGATAAAAATTGAAATAAATGCTTAAAATAAACATTATTATCAGTCAAAATTAATAAAAAATAAAATTCAGATTCTGCCAAGTCTACTTTTAGAGTAGACATTGCCAGGCTTAATGCTTTATGCAAGCTAATTGGGCAGCGCCTAGTATGCCCGTCTTTCCAGATCTCTGTAAATCCATTGGTGACTTTTCTTCAAAATTCTGTATAAGGATCCAGTTACACCTTTACATTTGAATTAATAGAAATTGGGTTAGCTTCTCAAAAAGTCCTGCTTTTTAGCTGTATACCATGCCTGAATGTCATATTTATGTAAAACACCATATTTATATCTAATATTTAAGGATCATATGAATCTAATTACAAGATCAAGGTCTTAATCTGTTTTTATCACTTGTGTATTATGGCCTTGTTACACCTTGCAGTTTGAGCTGCTCAGAGCAGTCACACCATATAGCTAAACTTTTGATTGTCCCTGACCAGCACAGCTGTGACTTGCCACTAGAGGGATGGTGAGCAGGGGCCTGACTAGGAGCCACAGCTGTGACTTGCCACTACAGAGCTGCTGAGCCAGGCGAGGCTTCTATCCCTGCTCTAGGCTGGGGTGTGTAAGAGATGGGTTGGGGGGTGGGAGGGAATGAAGCTGGGAGGCAAAGAGTTAATGGGATGGAGGTGGGTAATGAAATGAGAAGTAGAAAGGAAATGGAGGTGGGGAAATGAAGGAAGTCAGCTACTGAAGGATAAAATAAAAAGTAAAAATAAAAATATAAAAAATAAAGAGAAAGTAAATTTAAGAAGGCCTCATGTTTTAATAAAGTGGAGTGTGGGGGTGCTGGTTAGGCTTCTTGGGATCACTGGGAGGTAGGAGCAGTGAAGGATGGTGCTACTGGGGGAGCTGCTGCCCTGCCCCAGGAAGCCTCAGCTTATAGAGACCTGATCTGAACCCCTAGGTATATTACTGGGTGTAACCACTTATTATTGTATTAAGGTAGTTCATATAATGAGCTTGTTTGACAATAAGAACATGTGTGGTGAGCAATTAATCTCAGGGTAAGAAGCCTTAATGAGGTGTAAACAAATCAATGTGGGCTGTTCCAGCATGAATTAACCAGTATGTCTATGCTGGTCTAAGTAGTGCCTTTAATATTGAAAACCTAGCCTTGGGTAAATGGCTAGTGTTATTTACATGATTAAAACAGCTGCCCACTATACTGGGACTGTATCTGGGAATCTTGGAAAGCACCACGGATCCCACTGTCCTATATAAACACCGAACAAAAAGATAGTCCCTGTCCCAAAGAGCTCGTTGCATTTGTTCGATTTCATCCCTCATACCCCATCTACCTTCCTCCTCTTGTTATCTGAGGCCCCAACCATGCAGTAAGCTCCATGAAGCTCAGGCTAATGTTAAGCTTGACAAGTCTCGTGGTAGGCACGTTGATTAGTCACTGAAGTCAATAGAAGAATTCCCAGTGCATAAATGTAATTACATCATTAGCCTTTGCAGGACTAAACACTTTTGGGACAGGACCATGTCCCTGTATGTTTTTAAGCCACCTAGTGCATTGGGACCCAATTTGAACTGTGGCCTCAGAGTGCTTCTATAATACAAATATTTAAACAGATGGAGCATATACAATGTTTAAATTTGGGAACGTATTAGCATCACAGATTGTGCTCAGGAGCCAAATTTTGTGTTTGCATGTAAAAGTTTTTAACTTGTATCTTCTGTAACTTCTATTTTAAAATATTCCAACTTAATGATGTGTCACCAGATAAGTTGTATGTATATAAAGCAGTTTCCCAGGCTACCAAAATGTTATTTGATAACATAAGTAATAAAATCCATATTGTCTTGTTCCAGCTTGAAACTTGAGAGCATATTATTATTATTATTATTGTCGTTATCACTCAGAATATCATAATTATTTTATACTGTTTAATTCACCCAGGATTAATTTTGTTTAAAGCATGCTCTTGACCTATATCTGAACTCTTCTTATATGCTTATTGCTCTTGTGTATGAAAGATAAACAGACAAGCTCACCTTTTTGCAGACAAAGTCACCAGGTAAATACACAATGGATTTCAATCTTAGCAGCACGTCGTAAATCATTTGAGTATCACACCCCTGTTAAAAATAATTACAATTGTGCTGTACTTGGTACAGTGCTTGAAATGATTACTGGTTCTTACACAGGGCAGCAAGAGACAGCTGTACAGGAGTGTGCTGAGCCAAGGTTGCAGGAGCCAAATGTGAAGCTTAAGCATCATAAAGATCAATTTCTTGAGGGCTGAGAAACTCCTGAAGCAACTACCTATTAACGTATTTATAGAAACAGCCATCACTGTATTGTCTAAAGACCCCAACCCAATCTTTTCTGGGTTTTCACCTCATGAAATAATAGTCTAAATGTGAGAAGTCATTGCATCTGACACTCAGATTAGTCTTTGAATGCACCTAGTGTTGTAATTAAGCCTGAGGGAAAACTGCTGTAGTCTATTTTGTACTCTTTCCACTGCTTAGCCATAAAGAGCCACAAAACCATCCTAGAAAATTCCCTCGCTGGACCTTGCATCCTGTCCCCACCTGACATAAAGGGCACTATTTTAAACTAATCCTCTACTGGTGTAATTAAGGACCTATAGCAGTGGTGCAAAAGTCTGGCAGCAACTCATAATAGGATCAAAGTAGGCACTTGTTGGCCTTCAGTTTTATCAGCTGAAAATGAGTGTTGGACACTTCCCCCATTTCCTGAACCAAGAGGATTTAGGGGCAGGAGAAAATCCCACCCCCAGAGTGTCACAAAGTCAGAACTTCTGGAACAAAACCTGTGACATGGGAGACTTTTTTCTTTTTTTTTTGTGGCTTGATGTCATTTTGGCAAGCCTGCTACAGAGGGATGGTATTAATGCATTTATAGGCTCTCATGCCTACATTACCTTACTACATGCTGGTCATGAGTTAATGTATCCCTGAAATGCTCCTAAGAGTTAGGAACAAATTACCGGTATGCCCATTTCACTGAGAGAACTCTCAGACTCAGGAGGGATAAGTGACTTGTCCAATGTCTCCTAAAAAAATTGGTTCCTAGTCTGTAAATTCAGGGTACAGAAGACCCTCCCTTCCACTGGCATAGCTAGATCTACTTTGACCTCTCCATAAGGCTTCTGCTACCGTGTCTTTCCAGGATACACCGCACACTGTTCCAGCACAGCCAGTGAAGTGGAGCTGCCAGAAGCCAGGCAGGTGTGCATGCTGTGTGGTGGTTTTCCTCTGGTAGTTGCTGTGCTAGCAGAAACTCCCCCCACCTCCCAAAGCTGTAGACAAGGACTAAATCTATGTGTTAACTATTACTTAATAATAATACTCTAACTGGCAGTAAAAAGGATGGGTCACGTCTCTTCTTGGTGTAAATCTGCAAGCTCCATGTCTTCAGTGGGTACGGGGATGGTTGAGCAATATATTTATACTAGTGACAGATCTTGTCTTATGTTAACTGCTCGTTATTACCCTTGGCAAAGGATTTAGTATTAAAACTATCGTGTGTCATTACTTTTTCTTTCTAAACCAAGATATAATGATTTTGCATTTTTGCCCTGGCAAAACATGACATTTCTTACTAATTCTCTGGCAAAGATCCAGTCTTCAGCTATCATCCCTAATTTGCTTGCCGTTTACTAAGTCATTAGGAAGTCCATTCACATAAAGCGGCCATTGTCTAGAATATCAGGTTCCTGTTGACATTCAGAAAAGATAACAACATTGGCTGGCAAAAATGGGCAAAAGATGATGTAGATCTTACCAAAGTTTTTTTTTTTAGTAGTTTCTAGAGGGGAGGGGAGGAGAGAGGGTCTGGCTTAAAAACACTCTTCTGCACCCCAAAGATTAGTTTCCTCAGAAATGACACGCAAACTACACCCTCCTTTGTCACCTCCAAACCTGGTCTCTGATGTCAGCCTAACCATACTGATATAACTACACAGTATTTCATTTAACTCGTTCTTTTTTTTTTTTTTTTTTGGCTTCCACTTTGGATGCAGAGACAAGCACTTGGCCCAGTGCACTTGAGCTTCCATAGACTTTGCAGATTTTTGGCCTTATTTTGCCTTTTTATGTTTAATTAATAACATGTCTCTTGTAACAAATGTAAAATTAGATTTGGTATCTCACAAGTACAGCATTTTGCATCATTCTCCTTTAAAAGTACTTGCTTTGAATAAGTCAACTTTATTGAGAATGGCAAAGTTCACATCAATAGCAATGGCTAGCTGCATTTTGGCTGGCATCTGCTCCAGTAATTCTGATTCATCTGCAAGAGAAAAAGTCCCAAATACCTAATTACAAAGGGTAAGTACAAATAAAAATGGAGATGGAGGTAGGTACAATCTACAGCTAGGTAGATTGTGTCCCTTATATCAGGGCTGTCCAGTTGGTGGTTCACAGGGCACATGCAGCCTGCAAAGGATTAAATTGTGGTCTCCAGGTTCTCACCTGCCCAGCACTCCCTGAGTTGGTCCCACTGCAATAGCAGCTGGAGCCTCCAGTCTCTCCCCCCCACATCTTTCAGCTGCCACTTCTTGCCTCAACCTCAGGCAGTGGGGTAGTGTGCATAGCATGGGGAGCTGAGGAGGATCCAGGCCATGTGCAAGAGTGGGGGAAATACTGTGCCCCTCACAGGGCTGTAGTGGGGGTATGCCAAGTGCAAGAGTGGGGGGGGATACCAGCATGGAGCAGTGTGGGGAGGAGCATCTAATCAGTGTACAGTGCACAGTCCAGTGGCCCATGGCTCACCTGGTGCAGCCCCCACTGGCACAGTCCCTGGGGGCTTAAAATTTGACAGACCTTTATTATATATATAACATAGTGAGAGAATATAATAGATTAACTCTCTAATACATAGTTTGTAAGAGGGAATGTACTTTTCCACAAAAAAATTGCCTTAAATTATACATCATTTCCAGAATACTAGCCAGATGTATAAAACACACATATGTCAAGCAGCACATTGGATTGGGTTTTGAAGTGAATTAAATATCCTGTCTTCCCCTTTTCCATTTCCTATATAGAAAATTTCAACTGTGAGTCATCACTGTGTGATTGGAGGTGAGAGGTTTAAGAGTCATCTTACCCAGCATTCCTTGAGAGTCCCACGTATATTCATACCAGTTTCGCACACGATTCTGAACCATTTTTGGAATGGTATAGGTGTTCATGTAGGAGATTGTGTTGTCCATACAGGAACGATAGTAGTTGTGCCCTGCTGTGGCTGCACCAATTACATCCCGCATCTGCAAATATCAGTTGTTACTACACAGCACATTTCAGTGGAAATAATTTCAATTGTAATCCCTTGCTGTTACCATGAAAAATAAGTAAAATGTTTGTTTACAAATGACTAAGTAGAAATCCAGCTATATTAAATAGTTCATTTTATCTGTTTTTTTAAAAAAGAGAAAATAAGTGTTTGCTGGTTGTTTCCCGTATTATAACTGCCTTGGAATCCCGCTGCTAATTTTTTATATATGTACAATAATAGTTACAATCTTCAACACACTTTTCTCTCATGTTGCCAAGTTAGCATGAAAAATAGTTACCTTATTTGTTATTTCTAAGTAAGATATTTTGGATAGAAGCAAATATTTTTAAATAAAGATACTCCTTTAAAATTTACTAATAAAGCCTTTCTTTGAACAACAGCAAATCAGAAGTGAAGGTGAAGTGCATTAAGTTCTAGTAGCACTGTCAGCTGATACTTCTAAAGTTAAGAGTCTTTTAATGTTTCTTCTGGTAATTGTGTTTGAATTGCTCATAAAGATCCAGTTTGAACTGGAAGCTGATCTTAAAAGTCTGAGCACAGGAATGCAAAGTTCAATAAAAAGCCATTAAAAATATATATATATATTTAAGTAATATTAGCACATTCTCTTGTTCTACAACTACAGCTACAACATTAGTAGAATATCCTGAAATGTTGATGACCAATGGGTGTTGTGATTGTGTGCCAAATTCTGTTCTCATTCACTGCAAATTGAAAGTAACTCTACTGAGCTCAGTAGACACTGATGTGGATTTACAGAAATAAAAGAAAACAGAGCTTGCCCAGTAATTTTAAGCCCTTTTTACAACATAGACATTATTTATGGACTGTTGCTCACATATTCATGAATCTCTATTGAGGCTTTGATCCTATGATTGACACTGCACTGGTGTGGAAGTCCATTTTGCATGAAGTCTGCTGTTCACTTGGGATTTAATAAGGGACTTAGATTAGACCAGAAAAAGATTAGGCTTGCAGATTGTAAACTCAGAGGTTACACTGGCTATCTAGATTGTCTTCAAAACTGCTTTATCATCCTGCCAAATAATGTCCAGTGTGTTATATGTAAATAAAAACATTAATGCAGATAATATCTATAATTAAATGCAAAACCAGATGTTAAAATTACAGTTTAACCATGTGGGTGAACTAATAAATAATGCTCTCCCAGGCTAGGTGGTTCACAGAGGCATTTCATATAAAATGGTTTAAACAATTCATGTGTTCTCATCTTGCAATCTGATCCATAGAAGCTGACCTCTATATTGAGTTTAATCAGCCTGAATCCAACTGTGGGACTGGAACCAGGACCTGGAAGATTGGGATTTTACTGTGAATTATTAAGGGAGGCACATGATGTAACTGGTGTACATAAATATAATGTTAGGAAAAAATAAGAAGGCAGCAATTCTGAACGGACTTTTCAGTCTCTCTGTAATCCAGAGTTTTCTAGATCTAATATTCAAGATTATGTATATGAATGAGACTTAAAGTAACAGAATTGGAAGGGAACTCAAGGCCACTGAGTCTAACCCTCTACACATCATCATTCCATAGGAATGATTTATACTAATGAAAATCTAGCAATTACTTTCTTTGTTTACCTGACCAATTAAGCTGGAGAACACAAAGACACCCAAGAAATAATTCAGCAGTTGAAAGATTATCTCAAACAGGTTTTGTGGTTCTGGAAGGCCACCAATGGTAATTAAACTGCGAATTGCCCAGTAGTAACACTTCAGGTACCTGTGGATACAGATAGCATACATTTTTTTTAATTGATTTCAGTGGAACAACCTACATGCTCAAGAAAGCATGCATTTTGATGTCTTAATCTGAAACCTGTCAGTCAATCTGTATTCCATCCATTTCCTCCTTTCTATACTTAGCTTATAAAATCTTTAGGCCAAGAAATTTTTCCCCCTGTATTGTTTTAGCATGCTAGCATCTTAATTTATGACTGGAGTTCCTAGTCACTACATTACTACTAAACAGGAGATCAGATTAGATTATAATTTAGTTAAACTAAAATTAGATTGATACTAGAATTTAGCTGTGGCACCAGTGCTACCTCCCTTTCTTTGCCAAAGATGCCATGGAAGAACATTAACCCAGTTCCAAATTTCATTTGAAACATGGTATGGTGTCCTACTACCACCCACTTGCATAAATTAGGTTTTTTCAAACAAGTTTGTAATGTTAGTGAAAAACTGTATTGCTTTTTCCTTTTATGATTTAACCTTTTAGTAAGAAATTGAAGCTTTAAAAATAATTCAAAACAACTAGTTTATATTTATAACCCAGTCTTCTGACTCTCTAAACAAACTACGTTTAACTTTCCTAAGCTTATTAGGAAATGAAGTCCATTTTCCCCAACTGTACAATAAAGCCTTCAGTTTTACATATAACCTCAGCTCAGCTTCATGAACAAGCAAGGCTTTTTACATTTAATAAAATGTATTCCATTTAGAAAGAAATTTAATTAGCAAAACATAATTTCTCAGATCTCTCTCCTGAAAACAGCTTTGGTATATGTCTTAACGTCTGTGCTGAATCCTGAAAGAAGGTGATCTTTTTGCAGACTTGGAAACTTACTTAACAGACTTGGGAATTTTAACTTACTAATACCAAATATATCCAGTCCTTGGAGAGGTAGTGTCATTAATATACTATAGAGTACAACTTGAGCTTTATGAAAGGGCAGTTTCGTATAAGTATAGTGAAACCTGCATTAAAGGTAATCTCTTATAAGGAATTGTCTATTTGAAACTACTTTAAAGTGTTCCCAAAGCTTTTAATACAGTTTTAATTGACCTTTCAGTTAAACACCAGCATCTACTAAGCAATTGATTTTTGCTAGTCAATTGGTCACTTTAGACTGGTTTTACTATAATGAAATTTAGTACTGAGCATTTTTACCACAATTATCTACATGTAGCTAGAATCATCTTTCTTAAAAAAACCCAGAACACTGCCTATATAGTCTCTTTCCTCTTGTTGTGGCATGAGCAGTTAATTAAATTAAACCTCTTTATTATTTGCACAGTTTCATAAGGTCACCGTTTAGCCCCCTTTCAGCAAAGTTAGAGGAATTGGTGGCTCGTCTCACAGTTCTGTGAGGTATGCCCCTTGTAAAAAACATTATGTTCATGTTTTACAAGCATCACAGTCGTACAGGTAACATAATAGCCACTGTTCAGGCCTCCTGATCAGTTCCTGTGGATAGCAACCTCCCCATTTATGTCCACCTGTGGCAGGAGAGTCCACTTCCCCATTCAAGTCCACCTATGGCCATTTAAGTGTTGTACCTGAAGGTCTGCTGTGGTAAGTCTCCCTGCAGCCTATGCTCTTGGTTTTCTGACCCTGTCCAGCTCTGCTTATTGACTGTGGCTGTTTAAAGATTCTCCTTGACTTTGGGAACTTGGTCTCTGACTCCAGATCCCTGATTTGGCCTGTGGCTTGGATTCTGCCCCTCAGTTTCCCCCCTCAGATTTGGTAACTTAGTCTCTGAATCTAGAACCCTGACTTGGCTTATAACTTGACTCTACTCCTAGAATTCTCCCTCGGTTCAGGTACCTTGTATTCGGACTCTAGTTCCTGGTATCTCTGGTGCCCTAACCATTAGGCTGGACAACCTACAACATAGGCCTTACACTGGGTGCCCACTTAGAGGGGCTATGAGGACTGCTGTTTCAGCCAGCCCAGTTGCCACAGCCAGCCCTGCCCTTGTCACCCACGTCGCAGAACCTGACTGTTATG
Source organism: Crocodylus siamensis (assembly GCF_052110815.1). Taxonomy (NCBI): domain Eukaryota; kingdom Metazoa; phylum Chordata; order Crocodylia; family Crocodylidae; genus Crocodylus; species Crocodylus siamensis. The sequence goes on from NC_143397.1 coordinate 212,099,662, forward strand.
CCTCTGTTTCAAACTCACTGAACATATTGGGAATATCATACTTATTTTAAACTGTAGCTTTAAGAATGCAGGTGTAAGAAAGGAAGCATTGCTACTCTTGGACTAGCAACGTTGAGAAATTAACAAAGAAAACATAACACAGTATACCAGTGGCATTCAGCATGATAGAGAATGTATTGCTACTTCTTGGCTATGCCCATGGGCCTTTGTACAGTGCAGAGAATTCAGTGTTAATGGTAGAGGGAGCCCCAGGAGCATCAGGGGTTAGTCTCCATGTTGTGTGCATACACACTTAAGAGTTAGTGTCCATCCATCAGTGACGGTATACTTAAAGCAGTGTGCATATTTTAGTGATTTTTATTTTTTTTACTTCAAAGGAGACTTTTCACAAGGGTGAGTCATCTGGGCTAGGGACAGATATTCAAAAAGCCTGAGCCTGAATTAATTCAATCTTTTCAGGTTAGTCTAACCTGCCTAGATTGAATCAGTTTGCAACCATACAGAAATTCCTTCTGGACTGAAGAAATGCAGGCACATACCTGCAGTGGTTCAAACTAGAAGCCAGAGGTGGGGTGGTGCTAGAGTAGCCCTCCCTTCCCTTTCATGATGCTGAGCTGAGAGTGGGCATGGCCAGGACCTGGCAGGATGCTCTGATTAGGGAGGGGTGTAAACTCCCACCCTGCCTGCACCATCCCAGGCTTTTGCCTGCTTTCTGCTCAAGGGGAGGGAGTGTTTCAAGCCCCCGGCCCCTGGCTAGCACTATGAGACAAAGGGGGGGGGGTTGTGCAGTCCATGCACCTGTTGAAATCTTCATACTGTCTGCAAATCTGACAAGTGAGGGAGTGGTGCAGGGAGCTGATAACACAGCTTTTATCAGCCCATCAACAAAACAAAGCCTCTGTCATTAGTTTAAGCTCTTCTTAAACAGCTTTTTCCAAGGAAGGAATGGTGGGACATTACCAGATGCCCTGTAGATTAGCTCCAAAAAGCCCTAAATGCACACTGTTCTGTCTGCCTGTACCAATTAAATTGGAGACACTCACACAGAGACAACTCTCAGTATTAGCTAGCATAGCACATGCTTAGGGTCTGTGGGGCTGGGGTCAGTGCTGTGGGAGCTAGGATGGAGGGAGGGGAGGATCCCTGCTTAAGCATTGAGCAGTGGGGGGGGGGGCAGGGGGAAGCCAGGTAGACCTTGCTGTACCTGCAGTCTCTGCCAGAGCTCCAGCTATGAAGCAGAGGGGTGGGGCCATCCCTGTTCTCTGGAGCAGAGAGCCCAGCCCAGCACAGCCCAGCATAGCACAGCCCAGGGCTGCAAAGCATCTGGGATGCTGCGGGGGGTCTGGTTTAATTTACACCAAGAAAGGGTCTGGGACAGACATTGCACAAACTGGTTTGACCCAAATCAGTTAAGTCTGATTTTACATTCAGCCAGGTTTACCTTAAACCAGTTTCAGCCATTTTGAAACTGGTTTATGTGCACTGAACTTATGTTCTGTTACAGGTTTAAACCAGTTTCTGATCACCCAAATTGGTTTATGTGTAAAGTCTGTTCCTAGCCGTGGTGCTTACTATCTTTCAGATACAGGTTTTATATGTTTCTCTTTCCCTTAATTTATTGTTTTTTCTTTAATCTGAAATCAGAGTTGCATAACTAAAACATAGACAGTTCTTTGTGTAAAAAATGAAGAAATGTAATTGTTAAAAGAAAACAAAAAGAGCTAGAAGAAAGAGTTTCCAAATTCAATGGTATTAGTAGATCTGCTTTCTACCAGCTAGTATATCTGGAAATCATCATTGTTGGGCATACAGCAACTGGATAACTCTAAAATTACTGTTAAAACAAACAACAAAGTAGAGAAAAGAGTGGCATTTTCCCTCTACATAATGTAGACAGTATGTTTAGCCCTCAGGCAATCCAATCATCAGATTATTCCCTGAAGTAATTATAGACACATAAACATTCATAAACACTGCAAGTAAAATGTCCAATAACTCTGCCAGTGGAAATATTTCTTTTTCATAAAAGTTCATTTCAGAATACGCTAAACTGGCTTACATGGATTTGGTTAAAATAGTTAAAACTTTGATTTGTGTGAAGAACTTCATATAATGCACAAAGTGCATGTAGTTTTCACGTTTTAAAGTGGTACTTTTGTATCTGTTTCAGTCCAGTAAGGCATAAAGCTTTGTTCATTGGACTCTTCCAAGAATACATTTGGGACAGACCAAGGAGAGCTTGAAGTCATTTGTGTGACCCTAGCATCAAATGACTTAGCTCCTGAAGGTTCTTCCCCTAAAACACCATGTTAGTGAACAATAGCTCGCTCACCTCAAAGACTGAGGCAGCCACTACACAGCTTCTATTCAAATAAAAAAGAATGAAGTAGCTACCCCATGAATGCAAAGTTCTCAGACTGAACCCCCACCCCTCGCCCCTGCAAAATAGCTGTTTTGGCATGTCTTTAGTTGTTAACAGACAGTGGAGCAAAAATATTGGAGTCATAAGACCCACAGTTGCAATTATAAATTATAATTATCCTATTATAGTCCTATATATTCTATATAATTATAATTATCCAATTATAAGCAGGACTTAAGGCAATTCATGATAGGATTAAAAATGAGTGGTGAGAGGTAGTTAACCATACTAGTCTGAAGCCAGGCAGAAGGCAGGGTAGAGATGAATCTTATAGACTAAAAATGGTCATATTTGACAAAACAGACTGAACAGTGTAATGGGTACCAGCTGGCATGGTAACTAACCTGAATTTAAATATGCAAGTTAGATCATCCACAAGCAACTGTGGTTAACATGTTTTTTCTTGGTCTTGATTTAGCCCAAGACTAAGTAAAGGAACAAAATAAAAGGAACAAAACTTTGTGTCCTGGTGCAACTGTTTGTAGATGGCCTGCCTAAACATATTAGTTCATTCAAGTTACTGTATTTAGTCAAATATAAGATGACTGGCTGCATCTACACAAGTGGTGAACTGCTCAGTTGTTACTGTCCATTTATTTAGTACTTCCATGAGCAAGTACTAAATGACCACACAGTAACCAACATTACTGCACAGTACCATCGCCGCATGTTTTTTTAACGCTACTGCGCAGTAGCAACAAGCTATATGTCTGTAATTACTTCAGGGAATAATCTGATGATGCCAGCCACTAACCCTGTGGTGACAATTCTGCACAATAGTAACGAGCTACTGTGAAGCTACTGTGAAGTAGCTCTTTACTATTGTGCAGAATGGTCACCACAGCGTTAGTGGCTCAACAACACTACTGCGCAGCAGCACAAGCTACCGCATAGTAGCATCTCATGTAGACACACCTTCTGACTATAAGTTATCCCCCCAGTCATTAGATTCTATAGATGGAAAATGTATAAATTTGTTATAATTTTCCATCTATAGAATCTAAACATTGGACATTTGCCTTGAATTTGTCCTCCTCTGCAGCTCAAGTAATAAATCTAGGGGGATCATGTGTCCCCTTTGCCCTCTGCCCTGCCCCAACTTCTCCCTGGAGCCCCTTCCCCTTTTCCTGTCAGACCCTACTCTCCTTGAATACATGTAAGTAAGGAGCAAATTTGAAAACACTGAACTTGAAATAAACATACCCATAGTAATTTCCATATGGGAAAATTCCTACAGGTTCCCATAGACTTAATTAATCCAGTATTAATGCATTTTACCTTTCTGAAGCTGCTGCAAGTTTTATCCCAGGTGCTGCATACACATACTTTTAAGCAGCATGTTTGTACCTATTTATATATAGTTGTCACAGGAGCACTGAGGTGCCCTGTTCCTAAGCAGTGGAGAAGGGTAGCTGCCAATCTCTAGGGCAGCTCAGGTGCTGGTTGCTGTGGCAACCAGGCGGGTCAAGTGACCAGAAGGGGGCAGGGCTGCGCCTTTATAAACAGCCCAAGCCAGAGCCTAAAGGGCAGTTCCCTTCTGGCAGGAGCAGGAGCAGGAGCAGGAGCAGGAGCAGGAGCAGGAGCAGGATGACCACCTGAGCGGCTATGGCATGGTTAGAGAGCCAAGGAAGCGTAGACTGTGTGTTATAAGCCAAAAGGCTTCTTGTTGTTATGTTGCAGCCGTTTGGCTCATGGTTTAGTTATCGTTACACCGGAGGACTGGGTGAGGCTGTAGGGGCGTGAGGAGGCCTCACGGATCTCCCCAGCTGCGTGGGGGTTCCTAGTGCCCTGTGTGGGTAACAGAGTAGCGCCTGGGGTGGCACAGCTATTCAGTGCTGAGGCGGCACAGCGGGTAGCCCTGGATGAATGATAGTGAGAGGCCCGAGCAGGGCGGAGGACCCCGCTCAAGGGGCCGAGCACCAGAGTGAAGCCTGTAGGGACTCATGTTGGGCTCCAGGTGTGGGAGCCACACGAGTGGAAGCCTAGGGTGGGTGCTGTAAAGACAATTAGCCTGGTGAGGGTGACCCAGGGGCTATTTAGGGCCAGGAGAAGGTGCCGAGAAGCCGTGGGAGCGGGCACGTGCTGAAGAGGCCCCAGGCGGGGTATGTACAGTATAAAGCCACTCTGAGGAGGGGGCATGTATTATTGACAGTCACCCCAAGATGGGTGCGGTCTAAAAGGTGTTCCAGAGGGCTTCCGCAGCAACAGGAATCCCAAGGAACCAGAGGGGCCAGGTAAGGCTCTGGTCGCCTGAGCCTAACTGGACTCGCATGATTGACGGGACCCAGTGGGCCTAGAGGGGCCAGGTAAGGCTTAGGTCGCCTGAGCCTAATTGGACAATCATTATTGACAGGACCCAGAGGGGCCAGGTTAGGCTCAGGCCACCTGAGCCCACTTGATACAGATAATGAATACAAATAACTAATACAGATTGCGTGACAAGCCCAGGGGCACCAGAGAAGGGCGCTGGTTGTGGGCCAAGCCCAGGGGCGCCAGGTAGGGCGCAGAAGGTTAAGGACCGGATAACGTTCAGGAAGAGCTGCGAGGCTTGGGGCGTGCTAAAAGGGAGGTAGGAGGCACGCATTGCCCATAAGGCAGGGGTGCATTGAGGCACCCCACTCGGAACAGGGAAGAGTAGTAATGCGGTGTCCAGGGCGATAAGAGGCAGCCTCCCATATCGAACCTTATAACATCAAAGACGTGGCGGGTGAGTAGAGGGTGCTGGATTGCCTGATTGACACGGCAGGGGGGCGCTAGTGAGATCACGGCCGCTCCTAGGCCCCACCCGTGACAATAGTACAAACTATGTATGATATTAGTACAAAGGGCAGAAGGCTCATGATTTACCATATAGTTCACTGGGCTGTGCCCTAGCAGAGTCTACAGCATTTCAAGTCATGGTGATCTCACAGCTCATCACTGCTCAGTATGTAACTGGATGTCCCTTGCTCATGACTGGAGCTAGATTGTTATAGTCATGAGTCCTGGGATTCTCCAAACATTTATATGCAGATGAGATGCAGGGTAACCTGGTCCACATCTACCTCATGGAGGGTGGGGCCACACTAATCATATGTGACAGACTTAGAGGGGGTGACAGAGAGATTCTGGCTGAACTGTTTGGGCCTCTGTTTAGTGATGTTTGCCAGACATATAAGGGATCATTAGAAATGGGAAAGAAAGGTGCAGCTTAACTGTTGGGATGAAGAGGAAGTTGAAATGTGTAAATGGGCTGCACTAACCTAGCCTTGAGGTAGGTTCCCATCAGTAGATTTCTTCTCATCCTACAGGCCAAGATCAGGATTATGACCTGGTCTGGCTGGAAGGCTTAGGAGGAATCGGTGGTAGCTGAAGCAGCAGTGGCAGTGATGACAGCAGCAATGTTTGAAATGGCGGCCAGGACAGGACAGACTGCACTTTGTGGAGGACTGTGGGGGAGAGTTGGGAGAAGGAAGCAGTTCTATGTGAGCATTTTCACAAGGCAGAGCTTTTGTTTGGGTGTTTCAAAGCTAGAGGTGATCTACTAGATCTCAGAAGGCTGAAATTGAAGGGACAGTGAAAGTTTGGGTGCTTGATATAAACTGTCTAATCCATATGATGAGCAACTTGGACTGGAAAGTAATGTTTAGGGATGACACGGCATACTGAAAATTCTGGGAGATCTGCAAGGAATATCAGGAAGACCCTGTCCTGGCATAATTTGATTTTTGGGGCTGTTGAGGATACCCAAAAAAGAATAGTCACAATTAAGATGTATATGGACTTTATTGAAGAGGAGAATGTAAGATTTTGGTTATCAAGGCACTGTGAGAGAGTGGAGAATGTGGAAAAGGTCCAAAACCCAGCTAAGGTATGGACCAGGTCCTGGAGATACTATTTTTGGAAGACTCAGAGGGGCAGGTGAGGTATGGCACCTACCTCCAGGTAGCCTTAGCCCCACAAAGGACTGATGATTTACTATGGGCAATCAAAATTATGTTTGAGGTACAAGGAAGACGGGTATTTACCAGTGGCCTGCCCATACAAGATTTGCATGGCATGCAGAGAGAAGGGTCATGGGATGTGACAGTATAAGCAGGAATGGAAGTGTAATTTGTGCAGAAATTTGGGTAATCTGTACCAAACAAACCCGGCCGAAAGTCCTACCCCAGATCTTTTTCAAATACAATCAAAAGAAGAAAAGCTGGCGAAAGTATAGCAGGGAAAAGTGGATAGGGAGCAGGGATGGATCTCAGGGGGCACAGATGAGAGAAGAGGAAGCATACTGAGGCAGGAGAAAAGAATAGGCCAGAGGGGGTTGGAGAGATGGGGTCCACAGAGGAGGAACATGACCCACAGCTACAACTGTGTTAGTTAACAGGAGATAATTGGGGGAAGAGTGATGCAGTTGATTAGGGAGAAGGGTGGGGAAAGGTTTAGAATACTGAACTTTTACACACCAGCATAGCAAGAGGCCTACTGCACCTTCTTAGAGGAACTGACAGTCTTCCTACTGAGAGCACCGCCTCTAATACTGGTTGGAGATTTTCATTGTATATTGGAGAAAGGGGATAGGATGGGGAGTGATACCTCAGGATGAAATAAGTCTTCATGGATACTGACAAGGATGTTAGCAGAGCATAAACTACAGGATACCCAAAAGGCAATGCCTGGAGTTGAGAGTAGGTTTATTAGAGTGGATGCTCATTTTGGGGTATGTAGACTGGAAAGTTTAAGTGGCAGAGAGAATACCAGTCTTCTTCTTGGAAAAATACTACTGAGGATAGTTTTGGAAATGGGAGAGCAAGGAACACAAGGTAGAGGGCAGTGGAAGTTAAATAGAAGACTATTGGATGACAAATAAGTGTGCAGATGGTATAGGAGCCACTATGTAGAATGGGAAGTAATGAAAAGAATGTATGCAAGTCAAGTGAGATGGTGGGAAGAATGAGAGCCTTTTTTCAGAATGTGGAGAAAAGAGGGGCCTGGGAAAAGTGGAAGAGGTTTATGAGATTGCAGTGGAGACTGCAGCATCTCCTACAACTGGCAGAGAAGAGATTCCTGGTAGTGGAGGAAATGAGACATGAAGAACCTGTTGAAGGTGTGGCTTAGAGAGAAAGGACAGAAAAACATCTTCTGTGAGATGGCTGCCTGTGTGGAGGAAGGAAAAGATCACTTTTACTTTGCCCAAAAGCAAGGGGGAAAAAGTATTATGGCAGCGTGGGAAAAGAGGAGAATGCAGCTAGCAAAGACAGAAGTGTGTTTTAGCAAAGACAGAAGCAGCAAAGGTGTTTTACTAGTATTTATACTTAAGGAAAATGTTGCATCAGGGAGCCCTTGACTCCTGTTTGGTGGGATTAAAGGCAAGCTTGAAAGAAAGTGAGAGGTATCAGCTAGAGAAGGCATGACAACTGAAAGAACTGTGGGAGGCATCCCAGACCTTCAAGACAGGAAAGGCCCTGGGGAATGAAGGGCTCCCAGCCAAATTTTACTAGACTTTTTTGGGACATAGTAAGCTCAGACCTGTTAGCAGTGTTTCAGGAGTGTCTGGAGAGGGAGCAGGTGGAGGCAGGTATGGGCCCAGGAATAACAACACTATTGTACAAGAAAGGAGAGCAGGAAGAGTTGGAGGACTGGAGGCCAATCGCCTTATTGAACCTAGATTCTAAGATAATAGACGGGATGTTTAATGAATAGATTTTAAAAAGTCATGGGAAATGTGGTCCACAATGCCCAAGCTTCTGCAGTCCCTGGCAGAATAGTAACTATGATACTGCTACTAAAAAGTGATGCGATTTGGTACTGTTAAAAACAAGGACTGAATGTGGCATTCTTGACTCTCAATTTAGAAAAAGTATATGAGCATGAATTCCTGTTTGGCATGCTGAACAGGATGGGGGTTTCACCAAAATGTCTAAGTTGGATCAAGATTTTATACAAAGAAGTAGAGTGTAGGGTAGGAGTGAATGGTCATCTAATGGAGGAAGTCAAGGTCAAATTAGGCATGAGATAGGGGTGCCCCCTGCCCCTGCTCCAATTCATCTCTGTAGTGTTGATGCAGAGGATCAGGACAAATCATGTGAGGGCATGTCAATCCACAAAGGAAAGGGCACGCAAGCAAAATGCATATTGTACATGGATGAGGTTAATATCTTAGCAAGAGACAGCATGTCCCTAAAACAAGTGATAAGCCATACTGTAAGGGGATGGGGGTGCGTCACTTACCGTGAGACCCCGATCCCCGGATGTCCCCTGGAGAGGAGGGGATACGTGTTGGACCGTCCCACTTCGCCGCTCTCACCTGCCACGACTTGATGGAAATGTGGGGGTTCACCCGTGCCGGGAAGCCGGCGGTCCACGTGAGGTACCGTACCTCCAAGGTCCAGGGGTCCTGAGGGCTCCTCCTCCCCTACACCCTCGCCCAGTCCTCCGGGATGAGCCTCCTCTTGGGGCTCACTAGTCCAAGTCCTAGTCCGGCAAAAAGGGGGGGTTTGGGTGCCCGCCCTGCCGGACCCTCACAGGGAGTTCTCACCGCACCTGGAGTCCCCAGGTGCCGTTCGCTCCTTGCAGCCTGGGGTGGCCTTACCCCTGGGAATCGTCTCCTAAGACCTGGGGGGGGTTCCCGGGGCTTATCCCCCTCCCCTCAGGTCTTCTTCCGGGCCCAAGTGGCCCGCAGCCTCCGGAGAAGGGTCCCTTCCGCCGAACCTCTCCTCCCGGCTTCGTCGGGTGCGGTGGCCACCGGCACCCGCCTTACCGTAGGGTCCTCGAGCTTAGCGGCGACCTTGGTCCACGCCGCTCCCGGCTCCGCGGCTCCCCGCTCCGTTGCCGCCGGCTCTCGCCGCTTGGCTCCCGGCTCCGCGGCTCCGCGGCTCCCGGCTCTGCCGCTGTCGGCACGGCTGCCGCTGGCTCTTGGCGCGTGGCTCTCTGCTCCGCGGCTCCCAGCTCCGCTGCTACGTGCCTTGCTGCTGCCGGCCTCCGCCGCATGGCTCCCGGCTCCGTGGCTCCCAGCTCCACCTCTGTCGGTTCTGCTGCTGCAGGCTCCGCTGCTGCCGGCTTCCGTGGAAGCCACCCTCCTCCTCTGCTCGGGGTAGGTGGTTCCCTTTTATCTTCCTGGGCCGGTCCCGCGCCGGCCCGGTTCAAGTTCCGGGAAACCTTAAGTTCCCGGCCAGGCTTCCGGGTCCGGCCCCGGAAGCGGGACGGAACTCCGGGGTTCCCCGCGCGGGCCTGGCCCCTTGGGGTCCTGGCTCCCTCACACATACAAATAAATATGAAAAGGCACTGGGGCAGAAACAAACATACAAAAAAGTAAGGTAAGTGTCTGGTGGGTGGGAAGATGGAAGGAACAGGAAAACTGGGGTTACAGGTTAAAATGGACCAAATCAAGATATTGAGAATGTAGGTAGATGTGTGACTGACAGGCGAAGTGGCCAGGGAGAAGGTGAAAGGGAAGGTGAAACAAAAACTGGGGACCTGGTACAACTGCAGGCTATTGATAACAGCATAAGTAAATGTAATTAAGGTGGTGGTACTCATAATAATACTATATGTTGGCATAGCATTCCTCTGTCATGGACCAAGTGTAGAATTCAACAGGAACTGATGGTATTCTTTTGGAAAAAGAAAAGGAAAAGGCTTAGGAAAATAACACTGTACGAGGAGAAACTGAACAGAGGATAGGGCATCCCAGATGTATTTTTGTTTGTTTATGCTAGATATGTCAGTCTGTGCTGCACAGAAGAGATAAAAGAGATCATCAAATGAGTTGGGGTTGTCTGGTACTATGCAGGGACATTAGTGCTTAAATATAATATATGTAAAAGGTCACTCTCTCAGCCCTGGGCCTGGATAATGCCTCCAATGAGAAGACTGTAAAATTTGTGAATCTGTATGGCATGCAAACAGTAACCACAACAGAGTTGGTTGATGTGACAGGCTCATGACCACTGCAGTGCTGGTGGCATGTTCTGCCTTTCTGGTTACGTTGCACTAGGGTCCACTTGCCTCCCACAACTTGTTGTTGTATGGGATTTTACCTTTTGGAGGTATCGTTCAGTGGTCTCCCTAAGATCCTGGGCAGCTGTTGGCATTTCTTCTGTGGGGCTCATCCTCCCCTACACTTAACCCCTTTCCACTTGGGTGTTATGGATTGGCATCAATAGTGTTTTGACATGATGGTGGTGCCATCCCCTCCTGCACTGAGGCCTAGTAATGTGGCTGCCCTCAGTGGTATGGCTGAGGCCAAGTAAACTAACAAAATCACAAAAGAACAATAATCCAACCAAAAAGAGCTTGAATGACACTATGGGCTGGGCAATGATGCCTACTACGCCTAGGACCTCCTTTCAGTGTGTGGGACTTCCTGGTCTTGGGTGCACCCTTTCCCCATGTGGTTTTGCATTGTGGATACCCCCTTGTTGGGCCTGTGTCTTGGGCCAGCTACTACCAGGCCACATTGTAATGTCCTGAGGAGTGTTTTTCCATGCCTAGTGATGCTCACAGCTCTACCAACTCCCCACCGGGAAGCTTTGGGTCCATGGATGTTCAGTCAGGATGTGCAAGGTTGGGAGGTTCCTAGGTAGAGTCCTCCCCTCCGCGGGTCTCAGCAGTGCCCCCCGGGCTGCCCTTTCCCAGCCCCAGCTGACCTATGTGCTCCTGCAGTGGTCGTCACAGATGCCGGTGAGCTGTGTTGGGTTTGGACCCCTTGGCCTGTCAGCTGCCACAATCAGACTGCTGTCTGGTTTGATTCCTAGTGTGGGCCAGGTGATTTGGGGATTCTTGGACTTTCCAGGGTGCTGTGCCCTGGGGAGAGCCACCGGCTTCCTGTCAGTAGTTTGCTAAGTGCCCACGTCCTCCCTGGACACTTCAGCAGCAGGACGGGCAGGCACTTCCTCTCTGGGCATGCTCACCCTACAGGGACAGGCTGGCTCCCTTCTGGCTGTGGGGAAAGCATCCAGCTCTGCTGCTGGTGCCCCTTTGTATCCACCCCTGTGGCTCAGCTCCTGGCTCCTTTTTATGCCTGGAGCTTTCAGGTGCCAGACCAACTAGTAGGGCTCCTTCCAGCCGTGTGGTGCCAACTGATGGCATGCTAGTGCTGCAATGAGTTAGGCATGAGCCTGGCACAGTAGACCATACAAAATTAAGTCTTAAGTCTGAGGAAAAAGAGACTGTATCCCCAGTGGGGAGGGGAAGAAGCACAGATAATTTGGAATAGAATATTTGACAAATGCTTAGAGAAGCAGCACTGGGACTTCGGTTGGCTGATAGCACATCAGACTGTACCAGTGTGAGTGCTCCATTACAGTGTGAATGGAATGGAATGGATTGGAATGGAATCTCCACTACTGTGTAGAAAAGCCTAAACAAACATGTCACAGGGAAGAAAGGATATGGCATGTGATATGTGAGCGTCAGTTTGCCAGAATGGTCTGCAGAAAGGAAGAGAAACTCCTACAGCAGCTGGGTGACAACAGCCAACTCATGCTAGAAGTGGTTCCATGCTGAGCGTGGGCTAGGGCCCAGAGGAAGGATGAAGGAAGTGTACTGAAAGCTGTAGTGAGATTTCACACAGCATTGTGGAAGACAAGAAACTTACTAGTCTTTCAACAACTGGAACTCTCTGTAGAGGATACCGTGCATTTGGGCTTGAGCAAACTGGGGTGGTAATGCTGGCAGGACACAAGAAAACTATGTAAGGAGCAGGTGATGGATTTATGGAAAAGAGAAGAATGGAGATACCTAGTAGATCTAGAATGAAAAGACGATGAGACCCGAGAGGCAGCAAAGCTATAGTTGCAGCCCAGGGGTTTGCTAGGAAAAGTATGACGGGGACTAAAACAGGACATATATGTGATAAGTGGTGATAGGCATTAACAGACAAGCTTGGAAAGTGACATGGAATAACACAGTATTAAGAAACAAAAGTGTTCAAGTCCCTGGATTAATGCGAATTTGGAGAAGGAAGGAATCATTGGATAATGTCCAGTTTTGGGCTCCACAATTCAAAAAGGATGTGGAGAAGCTTGAGAGAGTCCAGAGGAGAGCCACACACATGATCAGAGGTCAGGAAAACAGATCTTACGATGATAGGCTGAGAGACATGGGACTCTTTAGCCTGGAAAAGCATAGGCTCAGGGGTGATCTGATGGCGCCCCATACGTTTATCAGGGGTGACCACCAGTATCTGGGGGAACGATTGTTCACCAGAGCGCCCCAAGGGATGACGAGGTCGAACGGTCACAAACTCCTGCAAGACCATTTCAGGCTGGACATAAGGAAGAATTTCTTTCCTGTCCGAGTCCTCAAGGTCTGGAACAGTCTGCCAGCGGAGGTGGTTCAAGCACCTACATTGAACACCTTCAAGAGTAAATTGGATGCTTATCTTGCTGGGATCCTATGACCCCAGCTGACTTCCTGCCCTTTGGGCAGGGGGCTGGACTCAGTGATCTCCCGAGGTCCCTTCCAGCCCTGATGTCTATGAAATGTATAAATGTCCTGTATTTTTTGTTAGTCTTATTTGTTGAAGTTTTGGAAACCGATAGAAGCATGTTTTAAGCTTTAACTTTTTTTTTTTTTTATTTTCCTCTTAGTCGATGTAGCTTTTTGTAATGTAATGTAAGCTGATGGAACCAGGTTTTTAAGTTTTTAACACTTTCATAAAACAAAAAAGTTCCCCATCAGTATGTTTGCCCAATATGGGCTATGTCTTTTATAGTTATGCTCAGTGTTGGCATACTCACCGAGTACATGCTACTTTTTGGCAGCAGTTTAGTAGTAGACAATGTATTTAATGAGGTTTCCTTGTATGCAGATATAAGACAAGGGGCTTGTTGACAAGGGGTTTTTTCTCCCATGCTGACTGAGGGGGGAAAAAACCCCTAATCTTGTATTTGAGCATATAAGGTAATTAACTATATATCATCCTGTGATACAACCTTGACCAAAAATCTAGTCTAGCTGTACCTCCTGTGTGGATTGTAAATACCACAGTGTAATTCTATTCAAAATTTTTGTAAAGTTATATAGTTAATTAAAGGTGTTATGTACATTAGCTGCAGACACTACAGAATATATTTTGTATTTAATTGTAATATTTGTTCAGTTAAACTTGGTGCGGGAATTGAGCGTTTTGAGGCAAAGAATTGTATTGTATTTGTTTTAACTTTTTTTTTTTTGTTCCTGGTATGATAGGTACCCTAACTTCAATAAGCTCTATTATCATATCATTAACAATTCTGAATAATAAATGCATTTGAGAATTCTTTTTCTGTTTACAAATCATCCACAGAAAGATTGCAGAGCTGAATATCCATACATATTGAATACATTTTGTGTGACTTAGCCAAACTGAGAATAGATTGTTAGAGACCAACATTTAATGTTATTCAGCTAATGACTGCACAAAAAGCATTTGACTAGACAAATGCGGGTTGTATAACTGTACTGTCCTGTCGGGAAACTAAAATGGAGTTTGTCAGTTTCCTATAATATATTCATCCACATAATTATTACTCTGAGGGGCCATTGAGAATTTGATGTTGAGGGTACATATAGAGGGAAAATTGATTGATACAGTCAGCTACTGCGGATGATGGCCTTCACTGAAGGCCATAACCAAGAAGATTAGGCAGAGACTAACACAAATGTGATAGTTACTTCGTTGGAGATAAAGACAGTTGGCTGGAAACTGGAGAGAGCATTTTTGATTGGTGGTGGTTTGAATATAGTCCTATATCTGTGAGTTATAAGTTGAAATTTGTTTTTATTATCTAATATACATCTTCAGGAATGCACATATCAGTTAGCTGATTAAGGAAACTGTTGTCTGGATCTATTTGTTTCTGTTCTGAGAGAGAATACCAATACCAAGAGTGCTAATCTTTTTTGACCATCCAGGCAGCCATCACCAGCAATGTTTTATGTACATACCAGGAATAGTACATTAAACATTCAGGGCATTACATCAGAGCTAGCTCATTTGCTTTAGGTCATTGCAATCTGAGACCAGTAAAAATTGTCTTGCATCCAGTATTAGCTGAAATGCTGACTGGTTTCTTGTTTAGCTACCTAAAACAGTCTTGTTTATCTTATCTTCACTCTGCATGTTCTCATCCCATCTGAGAACAATGACATATTTTTTCTTAAAATAATGGCAATTCTCATTGGGACATGAAAGAAAATGATATAAGAAATGGTATGCTTATAACAGCAGGAAACTCATCACTTTATGAGACTAGACTATATACAGGACCCAAAACACTCTAATATATGTGTTGGATATGAATTAGAAGAATTATGTCCCCCATCAAAGTGGAACCACTTCTGTGGTAGAAAATGGCAGACTTTCAGTTTTATATAACAGTATGATGTGGTAAAGAAAAAGGCTCAAGTCCACCAACATCTTACATGTCAAGGATGCTGCTATTTTGGCACGCTGCCTCAAAAATGTTGCCAGTCCATGTACTAGAGCATGGCTTCACTTACTGAATCACAGAAATAGATTTTTTTTCCCCATCCAAATAAAAACTCTTCTTATCCTGCTTACATTAGGAGATCTTATGACATTACAGCTTGCAACAGTGAGTCTTGTCATGTTTACAGTTAAAAATGGGATTGAAAAAATCTGTCCGCCTAACTTTAAATTCAACCCTAATTACTACCTTATTTAGGTGTAGACCGATATAATGGGGGATCATTTAATAAAGGTATCTTTTTCATTCAGCTGCACTTATAAAAAAATAAACTTTTTTGCACACCAGGAATAAATAAATATAAGCTGCTGATTACATTATTTCCATTTCACTGGATTTATAAAAAAGGTATCTAAGGGTAAGCCAGTAATTTCATCCTTCTGGAGACTTACTATTTGGTGGTTTTAGAGTATAACCAAAAAATGTCACATAGCTGGTGTTCAAATGGTGCTAGGCATGCTCAGCATCATGCTTTCAGTCTTATGTGTACTGATAAACCTGAGACTGATGCTAGGCCTGCTCTGTACATGTGCCTAAAGTAGCTATGTGACATTTTTCTGGCATGCAGCAGGTACAAAACAGAAGCGAGTAGGCACAGAATGGTTGTTGGTGACATCCTCTTTTACTGCCTGGCTCTAGAAATCTCCATTTTAAGATTTCATAACAATTGGTGCCTGAAGCTAAGCTACCAAGTCCACATTTAGACAATTTATATATGTAGCCTCTCAAAAGGATGGTAACGGAAGAGCCAAGAGATGGGAAGGGCTGGAGCTCTGGGGCATCAGTACCCGGGAGCTAGCAGGACACTCTGGCCCTGCAGGGTGGGGAGCTCCTGTGCAAGGTGTCTGCAGATGAGCCAACTGGCACCCATGTTGTCCCAGAGAGGTGTGGGAAAAGCCAAGGGGGACTTGTAGCTTGTACTGATCTAGTGTAGGGAGAATGTTTGTTATACAGCCACTGTGCTTGTGTTTACATTGTGATTAGGTTAATTGCTTGTGGCTGTGGGGTAAGTGTGGAGGCCATGAAGAGATGCCTGGCAGGGCAGTCAGTAACTAGTACCCTTGCCTGGGGTAGGGTGGTGACTGTTACATCTACAAAACACAGGACATCCCATTGGTGAGGGATGAGACCACTGGTTCCCCTGGCTAATCAGTGGTGAGGGTTAGGGCCACTGCCTCCTCAGCCAATCAGCAGTGACAGGTGGGTCCCTGGCCCCTTGGTCAATCAGCAGTCTCACTCTAGCCCCACTCCACACTTGGGAGCCAGGGTGCAAAGATGGTGACCATAGATTCCCCCCAGTCCCACTGGTGTTCTAGCAGATACAAATGCAATGTTCCACCTGCTTGCTCTCAAAGCCATTACCTTATGTCAAGGTGTTTGTGTGGAGACCGCTTGCCTGGTCCTGGTAGCCCAGGTCCACTGGCACAAGCCCAGCCCAGGGTCAGGGAGCTCAGGCATGCAACAGTACCTAGGCTCTTGCTGTGCATGCACTTGCACTGCAGCCACAGCTCCTCCTCCAGGCAAGCAGGGGGACCAGCCCCTGGCAACCTCCACCTCCCACCCTGGCTGGCTCAAAACCCTGCTCCTCCTGGCTGTGCATTCCCATACAGCTAAGCCAACAGAATTGTGAGGACAAATGGTTGGTATGCATTTCCACCAATGAACTGAAAATCAGGACTTTTTGCAGTCTGTTCCTCATTCAGGAATCAACAGGGACAATGGGTTTAAAAATAGGATGGTCCAGTATAAAACCAGACCAGTGGCCAACCTAGCCTAGGATCAGGGGCCTACTAGAGAGCTAGAGGAGCCAGGCAAAGGGCAGGAGAACCAAGGCCACAGTAGAGAGGCTGAAGCCAGGGCAGGCTTAAGCCAAGAGGGTTAAAGCATGCTGAAAGGAGCTGAAGCCCAACAGGGGCCGCATCCAGACTAGGGACAGAGGCCCAGGTGGAAGTGAGCCTTGCCAGGGCCAGGGGCTCGGTAAGCTAGGCCAGTTGTTTAAGCAGATGGGGCCAGTGGACCCAGTACAAGACTTAGAGGAACAAATGTGAGGCATGGTTGCGGCTACTGAGGTGGAAAGAGACTACAAATACTTCATAAGGCAACTGGTGTCCTGTGGCACTAATAGGGCCAGGAAGGCCATAACATAATGTCACAGGAGCAAGGTGGAACTAGACCAGGCTCACTCTGGGGCCAGCTTCCTAAACGTTTATAAATAATATGAAGGCATGACAGATGAGATAGAAAGGGAGGTACCCCAGGGAACTGAAGGGAGGGAAGGACCACCTGGGGGAGTCATGGCCATCCCTGGGCCCTGATCCTGTCACAAGGAGGTATTAATCTAAATGTCTATTAGTTTAATGACACAAAGAAATATATTCTAATATGTCTTATATCAGTATATTATTTTAGCTATGAGTATATATAATAAACAGAGCCAAATTGAATCATGCTTGATTGCAGTAAACACTACATTTGCAAACTGCTTTTATCTCCTTAGACAGAAGGTGACCCCAAATTCTAAACATAATACTCATTGTCTGTGGGCTGAGTTTGACTGATTGTGAAGGATCAACCTAGCAGACAATCTCTGCTATTGGTCTTCTGCACATGAATGTAAAATATTTCCATCCACGAAACTTGTGAAGCTCCTCTGCTCTTATCTTCCTTTCTGTTCCGGACAAAAAAAAAAAAAAAAGAAAAACAACACAAAAAAAGACCAAGGGACTTCATAAAGCAGTTTGTTAACTATCACTGCACTGAGGATATAGCAGTATGTTTAGGGGGAAATGTTACCCAAAATGTCACTGACTGAAACATCTCTACTCAAAATTCCATCTTTACTGTTTTTGGCAGAATCCCGGAAGTCCACAGCTCAGATCCTGTAAAGAGGCGCACACATGTTTCTCTTTATCCAGATTATTGTTCCCATTGATGACAATGGGATGGCTTTCATTTGCAGTAGTTGAGAAAACTGAAATCCAGCATCTGCTATGGACCTACTTAGTGGGCTATGGACACATATAGCTTATTTAGAAATCATCTAATTATTGTTAATAATGAACCATTTAATAAAACCACTTTCCACAGCATCTTCCATCTCCAAAGACTACTTTCTGTGGAGATTTTTTTCATACAGGTCTCTCATCAAAATACTAAACACACACTTAACCTTGTATAGCTCATGGAGTTTGCCAAAATCACAGGCAAAGGGGCTGCCTGAAAGCTACTAAAGGGGTTCTGAATTTCATTTCTAAAATAAGTAATTAATGGATACTCTTGGGCCTTTCTGGCTTTACATTTATCAATGCCCTTGAAACAAATTCAAATGTGTTTATGCATCTGTATCTCCAGTATATACCATGTGACTTTTGCTATTCTTTCCTTCATCCTAATTAATGGGCATTCCTTGGCATAAATCCCATAGCTGCGATGAACAGCTCTTGGCAGAGATGCCAGTACCAGCCCTTTTCAATAGAGTTTCTTTTTGCCATATGCTTAAGTGTGACCTACATCAAAGATGACAGAAAACAAGTACAACTTTTTCAGACCAATAGTTGTAGGGTCTACACAGAGTAAAGACATAAGGGTATCTTATATTACACCATAATTCTGCTCACCTGGCCCTTTCAAATGATTATTCTTTTTCCCTGTAGCCCTTCTCCATGTGCATACCTAATCAGCAAGTTTAATTTATGGCCCTTGTTGCTTTCTAAATGTTTAATTAAGTTAGTAGTTAGAGCTGACTCATAAACCCATAAAAACTCAGAGTGGGAAACTAATTATTCACTGCACCTGCCCTCCAAATAATTAGCATAATTCATTACCAACAATTAGCAGCAATAGTGGTAAAAGTTAGCTACCCTAGCAGTTGTAAAAATAAGGACAGATCTCTATCTTGCAAGCAAAGCTGGAGAACTGGAGGGAAAAAGAAGATCAAGAAAGGTCTTCTGCAAAAGCAGGACTTACATATTTCCTTTGCCATCATACACCCATTTGGTGCTGCCAATTCCTTCATAGTCTGAAGCCCAGTAATAAAGGCATGCATTAATGTGCAAGATAAACAGCAGGTATCCAGTTGTTCGAATGACTCTGTAAAGGACAATGCATTCTATCACAGCTGATGTAACTCCTGCTAATGTAGGCTGATTTATTTTGCCTTATGTAACTCCTACTATATGTCACCACAATACACCACCTTGACCATCTCTCCATTCTTCCTGGTGTCAAATAAATCACCTTTGTAGAATAAATGACACATAGTCACTCCTAACCTAAGTTTCTCTTAGGACTTTATAATCCATTAGTTACTTGGCTATGAATATTCATAGAGAATTTGAACTATATTAACAGAACTGTTGGGTACAAATCAATGTGCTTGACAACTTCTGCTCAAGAACGTTTCAGGGCTGAAGCCATAGGTATTTCAGGTCAGAAATGTGCTTCATAGACAGAGCTCTCTGAGGAAGTTTGCCAAATGGCAGCTTCTGGGTAAAGCCAATGTTTTTGGTCCCTCACTTTCTTGAGAAAATAGTTCACCCAGTTAAAGGAAAACCACAATACCCTCCTTCATCACAGGCCTGCCCTTTGTTCAGAAACTTTTTTACTTAGGTAAGTTATATACCAAACTTGTTAGCAAAGAGGGTCAGTAATTTAGTAAGCATAGCAGCAGATCCAGGCCCTGGCATTTTAGGCTAGATCCTATAAATTAGGTCAGTGCTTTAGGCCTAATCACTATATATGTTGTCAAAGGAAGATTCGTCCTGACGTGGAGCGCTCATGATCCTTAAGGAATACATAGGGTGATGTAAGCCCATAAAAGCAGGATCCTGAGAAGTCAACTGAGCAGGAAGCTGCCTAACTACTGGCTAAGCTAGTCAGGAATGATATGCAGAGTGAAAGGAACTAGGCTCATCTATATAGTTTTCTAGTCTGTGAAAAACAAAAGAGAAAAAAAGGTGGAGTATCACCAAAAATTCAGTACTTTAGTGGTTAGGACACTGACCTGTGATGTGTAAGTCCTTGCTCTGAATCAGGCAGAACAGGGATATAACTCATAACCCAGGGAGTGTAACTGCCAGAGGATAGTCAGACAAAAAGCTCTCATTTCTACAAGCTGCATCTAGCTAAGGCATACTCCAAGTATATGTGCAAGATCAGATCCAACATTCTTATTAAATGGAGGAATATTTAGTCTGAAAATCTGCTTTGGAGCCTGCAGGGCTTTGGCCTGATGTAAGACTGAACAGCTTAGCAGGCATGGGGTGACATGAGCACCTAGAGAGTTTTGTGCAGACTGGTGGAAATTAAATGCTACAGGACTTGGGTAGCTACAAGATGAGGTGACAGCTGAGCAGCAATTTTGGAAATGTTAATGGCACCTAATGGTGGATTTAGGTGTTTAAATAGGTGGAGAGGTGTCCAAGCATCCTCTAGCTTTTTCTCAGTATGTGACCTTGCGCATATTACTTACCTTTACTGTGCTTCAATTTCCCTATCAAGCCTTTCTCACAAGAGGCTTGTGAATCACCAGTATGGAAAGCACTAAATAAGTATTAAATACTATTAACCAACACCTGATCTTGTTAATAAATATGGTTATAGATTTAAAGTACATAGTAAACAGGAAGAAATAGAGAAATATAGGGAAGACAAGGAAGAATTTCTTCAGATAAGATTTAAATGGAATGAGAGGGAGTATTGACACAAAGCTATAGGAAGGTTGCTCAATATTAGGTAGGAACTACAGAGAAGGCAGCTTTTCCAATTCTGAACTGAATTCTGAAATGCTGAGAATTAAACGCATTGATCCAGGACTGTGTTTGAGTCTAAGGGCATTATCTACCTGTCACCCTATGGGGATGTAACAATGCGCTACATCATCGTACAGTGCACTACGGCAATGTAGCAATCACATGGGTCTACATGTGATTGGCGGCTATGCTGTTGTAGCAGCACACTCCCCATTTTAGTGCCAGGTGCATGGCTCACTGTGGGCAATTACTGTTCTGTGCTTTAGTACTTCCAGTTAATAGTAAGCCTATTAACCTATGGGTGCCCTGGAACTAGCCAGGGAAGAATTCTCCAGATACATGTATTGCATAGACCAGAGGCAGCCAAAACTGTTAATGCTTTTATCAGCAAACCAGAATTGTATATGACAGAGAGCCACAAGGCACACAATTTTGGAGATGTATATGCCTCAGAGTCACTGATTCATGCCCTAGCTCAAATAATAATTTGTTCTTCTTCTTAAGAACTGAAGAAAATAAAAAATAATAAATGGACTAGCTAATCAACTAACTAGTGCTAGTGATCAACTACAGAGAACTGGAACACTGCCATAAGCAAAGTTACTTTCTGTAACTTTACTTCCTGTAACTAAGTTACTTCTGTAATTCTCCCATTAAAGAAGCCCTTCTTTATTTAGTAGATTTTCTGTAGCTAATAGCAAACACTTATGCACAAGAGTAACTTTACTCATACATGCAACCCAACTGAATGGAATGGGATTTCTTATGTAAATGAAGTTATTTATATGCATAACTGATTACAGGATCGGGGACTACAATGAAGAAAATGGAGATATTTAAAACGCAATGAAGATATTTAAAAGACAATGACTGAAAGGAATAGTTTGAGGTTCATCATTTGTATACCATGCCTGACTGACAGCCTATGAGAGAAAGGCCATGTATAGATGTTAAATTTCTACCGGAAGAATTGCCATTCTGGCAGGAGGAAGTAGGAACATACAAGTGTTCATTCATTTTCATCTAGAGGTAACGCACCCACTCCGAGAGAAAGATCTTTCAAATCGACACCTAGAAGAACTCCCTTGTGAAGAACTTTTCTCTTACGAGAAGGAGCACGAGTACACTGCTAGAATGACTCACATTCTGTGCTAACCTTGCAATAAAGGGTCTATTGGGTACATACCTGTAGATGTATGCTTTGTCCAGGATAGCTTCCAACCGATCATTAAACTCAAAGAATGTGTTATGCTAGATGGAAATCAAATGTAAGCAATCCAACCATGATCTTATCACATTTTCTTTTCTACTGGGATGCACATTAGTAAACATACCTATTTTGTAACTACAGCATTTTTTACTACTCTGACTTGATTTGTGCATTTAGTTTAACAGTGAACTGCAGAACTAATATAAAAAAATGAGTTAAGCATAAATTTAGGTGGGCATTTTTGCATTACCTAAGCTATGGAAGATCCCTTACTATGAACCATAGTGACTTATGATGATGATGATAAATGATTCTTTTATTCAGACAAAAAAAGTCTCTTTGTCTGCATTGAACATAATTTTGCCAGAGTGAATATATCATTTTAGAGATCTTTTTTCTTGTCTCTGATTAGCTGATGATATTCCAGACTGCATCATTTTGTAACATAACAATGTGAGGTCTCAGTGACTACAGTTCTCATACTAAATTATTAAACACTGATAATCTATTCATGTGCTGAATTCCTCCCACAGTAACTATTTTTACTTAGTTTTACTGTTCACCTTTAACATTACCATGTATTTTTAAAAACTGTTTTCTGGTCAGCATGCATTTGCTTGCCAATTTGTTAAATGAGTGCTTCATTTTACATTCTCCCTTATCAGTTTAGTTATGAGTTATGGATACTTGTTGATAACAACAGCACAAAAACAAGCCACGTTGCTGGAAAGGATGTTAAAAAGCATGCCAATGACCCTTCCTCCCTTCGCCTTAGTTCTTTTTACAGGCACATGCTGATTAAGATAACAAAGTGAGACCTTTTTTAGGTAAATATTTGGTCCAAGGTTATATATCAATGATATTACCATAACGGGTTTTGATGAGGTTAGCCATGTTAGTTTGAAGACAAGGCAGAAGGTAGGGCACAATAGCATGTTACACCCCCAGTTGACATTACAATGATCATGCATTTGGGATCTGAGGAATTTTGTGCCCAATCCTAGAAGTCCTATATCCTGTCTTGCCAGAATGTGTATGGCAGGACGCATTATTTTTGGGACTGGGGATAAAATTCTTCAAATCCCAATCATGCGACTATGGAGCAGGCAATGCTGGAGCAGTCGCACATTTAGGAACCAGTTCCCTGATGTTGGGCTGTACAGACATGCCTTTCAATGGGTGGGGAGCAGCCCTGAGTTCTTAATACAGGACTGGGGATTCAGGTGGGAGAGAGTCCTGGGTCCCTGAGCGGGGATCTGAGGCTGCCTCTGCTGATTGGGTGGAGAGAGCAACAGCTCATGGTTCATCATGGAAACATGCAGTTGGGACTAGGAAGCTCTTCATTTGCCAAATGCACGTGCACTACTTCCTTGCTGAAGTATATACAGCCAGGGATTGTGGAGCTCCCTAGTCCCTGGGTGCACATCCCCAGGCCCATAGTTTCTCCACTAGAACGTGTACATCTGGGCATCAGGGAACCTTGGTCCCCAGCTGCCCTTTAAAGCAGCAATACAAACAAACCACCAAGTTGTTCTTCATTAAATGTGGAACATATTTGTGGCTAGCTAGCCATTTTATCATGCTATAAATTCACCAAATGTGTGGCACATTGCAATTTGTGACACAATTAGTAGGTTAATCGCACCAAAATTGTAACATTTGCCAGGGGCCCAAAAGACTTAACTGACTTTGAGAAACACAAATTTTTGTAGGCGCTATCCTACTTTGTCAGATGCCTTGCCAGGACTGGAGGAAAGAAACATTTTTTTAGAAGGGAAAGGTACATAAAGAGTTTTGGTTTTGAACCAGATGCTTTTCCCATTGTATAGTGCCCACATGCCAAGTTAATGAGTACTTTGCTTATATAGATAAAAATAAAGATTTTGACACTGTTTCATGTAGTAGTGAACTTTTCAGTGGTGGGAATAACAAAATGTTGGAGTTAAATAGAAGTATCTAACCTCCAGGTACCTCAAGGGAATAATGTGGAGGCCCACAACTTCACTGAGACCTCCAGGAAATGTGCTGGATGCAAGACTAATGTGCAGGCTGCCCCTCTCCACATCATGCAGACAACTTTGCAAGCTGATGTGGAGAGCAGGCAGAACTATGGTCTCTCTCTTTCCTGTCCCATCCACACTTCATTGACCACTGTGTATTTCTTTGTATTTGGTATGAAATAATGTGCTTGGGTTTATTACATGGGTAGTACAAGATTTACGTTATCTTTAACTCTTCATTCCCTTGACTGTCAGTGGTTGATTTTTATAAGTATTTGTAGTTTAAATAAATGGAAGATACTCAGCCTGGATAACAGAAGCACTATTTACAAGTAAAAAAAAAGTAAAGAAAAGTAAAATCAGCAGAAAAGCTCCAGAACTATGATTTCTGTTAGACAATATATCTGTTGTCTACGTATTCAAAAAAGGCAATATATCTTTTACATATTTATGTTGTAGCCATTTATAGATTCTGTGGTTTCGACCCATAGAAAGAAGTCTTTATACATAAGAAGCTAAAAGCCCCAAAGATTTTATGGAAATTCTTGCAAGGTTTCAAACTTTTCATGTTTATTTGGTCTTACCTTTAATACTCTGTTGGCTCTAAACATGGGGTTAAACCCAAAGAAGACATATAGAACATCAAATGGTATTACTGATGCCAGGTCAAACTGTTGAAAAGCACAATTCAATTAAGACTTAACAATAATTAAAATGTATTTACATGTTGTTCTGAACATGTCTACATTACGTAAGCATTGTGCACAGAATATGATCAGTCAACACGCAGTTCCCATCTCTTCCTAAATAAGTGACAAGCAATACAATCTCTTTAAAAAGACCAACGACTTTTCATTGCCCCAGAGACCACACATTCCTCTGATTTTTATCTAAATATTATTAAAAATATCTTGGATATTATTAAAAGCAATGCTATATTTAAATGATTACATGCTATTGGATCAGCTTGAGATGTATGTTGTGTGAGAGAAAAGAAAAGAGCACCACACAAGCCTCTCTTAGTAGGATTTTGAATGTCAGAGCCATTGCCTCCAGTGACCTGAGAGTGCACTACCTGCTCTAAACATACCAGAGGTGTCACCTCAGGTTACCTTTAATGCAGCCATTCTGTTCTATTCCATGCAGGTTCTTTTATCACCATAGTTTGTGAGCACCTCCCACCAATACCTGAAAAGATGCAACTAACATGTTTTCACAGCTGGTTCTCTCTTTTTTCCCCATTCTTTCCAAGAGGAAAGCCTGTTTTGTGGAGAGAAAGGGAACTGTGGTAGTTGGGTGCTGTCTTTTAAAGTGACAACTCCTGGCTACAACTCTGCCCTGCTATTCCTCCTATGGTAAGAAATAGGGTTGTCAATTAATCACTGTTAACATGTGTGATTAACATGTTAATTGGTTCTTGCATTAATTTTTTAATGCATTAATCACGCACATGGTTTTGGAGCCTTTGCCCGGGCTGTGCTCTGTCACCATCAGCACTGCCTCTGGACCTCCCAGAAGGGCAGCAGTGGCAGTCCAGAGGAGCTGCAGGGCAGCCCAGGTGTGGGCTCCAGGCTGCTGCAGCAGGAAAGGGGGGGGGGGGCGCACGCGCACGCACACACACACACAAGCAGCTGCAGCATGCATGCAGCCAGGAACACAGCCTGGCAGTGTGTAGAGCAGCACTGAGAAGGTAAGCCCATGGTGTGAAAGAGGCAGGGGAGCAGATCAAGGCCCCCACAGTGAGGTGGGAAGTGGGGCAGGGGCTGGGGTGAATGGGGCCCCAGGACCAGGGTGGGTCATGGGATGGAGCCACAGGAGACTTTTCCAGGAGTACAGGGGGGCAGATGCCCCCTGCTATGTGCACCCCTGGGGGAGGCATGGGGGATACGTGCCTCTTGGATTTGTGCATGGGGCAGAAGCAGGCTGCCCAGTACAGGCTGGGGCTCTGTACCTTGCTGCCTTTGCCCTTTGGCACTGCACTATGCCATGTTGTGTGTCCTGTCACCAGGTGCGCAGAGCCCATGCAGCACAGTTAGCACTTAGCTCCCAGGCAAAGGCAGCAGGGTGCACAGCCCCAGCCTTCAGTGGGCAGTCCACCTCTGCCCCATGCACAAATCTGGGGGGTACTTGTCCCCCTTGCCTCTCCCAGGGGGGCACACAGTGCAGAAAGCCACAGCCCCTCCCCCACATCCCTGGATAGCCTGCCCATGGCTCTGTCCCACCACCCATCCCAGCCCTGGGGCCCCATTCACCCCAGCCCCTACCCCTGTCCCACTCCCTCCCTCACCATGGAGGCCTCGATCTGCACCCCCCGCATCCCTTCCTCTTCACAAATTTACCTGCTGGGTGCTTCTCTATATGCCACCGAGTTACCATAATTCTAGTTTCAAAAAAGGACACCTGTGGTGGGGCAGTGTAATATGATTGTGGAGCGGCAGTGATATACCCTGCCCTTCCCCTCACTCCCAAACCACAGACCTCTCCAGCCCTGCTGCTGCCCCTCACTCCTGACCCATATCACTTCACATCTTGCAAGGGCATGTGGGGACTCCCGTCCCTTCTCAGGCTCCAAACTCCACCCCCACATGTTCACAAATTTCCCCTGACAAACACACCCGATCCTCACCCCAACTATCCAAAGTACCTGCATAATTTTGCATAATTTTGAGTTTTTCTGTGCATAATTTTGAGGTTTTAGCTGTGCAATTAAAATTGTGATTAATTGTGACTGGTTTTTCAATCGTGCAACTAATCACAATCAAATTTTTAAATTGACAGCCCTAGGAAGACAGTAAAAAGTTCTCACATGCAGAGACCTCATCTCATCTATCCAGGAATGTTTGTTTGCACCTTAGAAAATGCCACTAAAGCTGTCAGTAACCTGCCATTCACTCCATTCTTTGGTTTCCCAGAGCTGAGTTGGACTGTACATGATCCCTGTTTAGTGCCCCCTGGGCCCTGTTTTTCTTCTACTGTATCTGCACAGAAGGGTTAAGTATAGAAAGTCAAAAAGCCTAAAAAGTCAAAAAGCCTGAGGCTGAATCGATTCAATCTTCACAGGTTAGTCTTAGCTGCGTAGATTGAACCAACAAGTAAGTCAACAGACATTCACATTTGAGTCTGAAAATGCAGGCACATGCCTGCAGTGGCCCAGGCCAACAGCCAGGGGGTGCTAGAGCACCCCTCCTTGCTTGGCTGGTAGCTTGGGCCAAATCTAGCCTACCCACCCTTCAAGGGGGATTTGCAGGGGAGGTGCAAACCATGCTGGGATGCTAGGGGACTTAGAGTTAACTTGAATCTGGAGGGGATCTGGGACAGAAGTTAAATAAACGGATTTAACTTAAATCAGTTAAGTTTGATACTATATACATCCAGGTTTATCTTAAACTGGTTTCAGCCACTTTGAAAGCAGTTTAGGTGCACTGAACTTCTGTTATGTTACAAATCTGAATCTGTTTCCAATCACTTATACCTGTTTATATGTAATTGCTGACCCTAGCCAAGGAGGCAAAAATTAGCTTGTCTGAATATGTAACAATAGTATTGGATTAAAAGGCAAATTCTTAAATGAAAATGAGGATGGCCTATATCAGAGAGCTGCTGAGAAATCTCAGCTCCCATTACAGACATCAAGGGTAACAGGCACATTGCAGGATTGAACCTAAAAGACACGGGCCAAATATACTCAGTAAAGCATCTTGCTTATAGGATGAATCCCTTTTCTGCATACATTGTGTGGAGGGCCCTACAAATACTTTTTTGCAGGGCTTAACTTGAAGGATGCAAGCAATGCCACCAAAACCATTACTTGTGTACTTGAATAGAAGCAAGTGCAAAAGAAAGCATTTGCAGAAGTGGTGTAGTAGATCATATTGGAAGGTCCTAAGATGCACATACCCATGACTGAGGCCTTCAGATATTATAGTATCTCTGTACTCTGGCTGAGAAAATTACATTTCAAAATCAAGTGCAGTAACTGTCCTAAATCAAATGCATCCTTGATTTACCTAAGGCAGTTGTTGTCAACCAGGGGTACACATACCCCTAGGGGTACTTAAAAAGGTCCTAGGGGGTATGCAGACCGAATGTGACTGACACATGCCATATGTGTGTGCACAGCTGCTTCATAGCATGTAGGTGGCGGGTCCAGCTGATAAGTATGTAGTGAGGGAAGGGGCTGAAGGAGGGGGTAGATCAAGGCTGCAGTGGTTGGGGAGGGAGTGGGGCTGGAGCAAGGGCAGGAGCTGCCCAGCCAAGACAAACTGGTCAGGGGGGATCAGCGGGTATTGGGGGAGTCCCTGTTCCCCCGTGCGCTGCCAGGAGTGACCAGGAATAACGGTCACAAGCTGGCGGAGGGTAAGTTTAGATTAGATATTAGGAGGCGCTACTTCACAGTCAGGGCGGCTAGGGCCTGGAACCGGCTTCCAGGGGAAGTGGTGCAGGCTCCTAGCCTGGGGATTTTTAAAAGGAAGTTAGATGAGCACCTTGCCGGGGTCATCTGACCCCGGTGCTCTTTCCTGCCAAGGCAGGGGGTCGGACTAGATGATCTGCCTAGGTCCCTTCCGACTCTAGCTACTATGATACTATGAAGACGGGGTGCCGGACTGAGCTGGGGGGGCTTTGTGGGCGTGTGGTCCTGGATCTGTGCAGGGAAGGGTGAGATGCTGCTGTGGGCGGGGGCCAGGCCTATGCTAGGGTATTCCTGGTGGGCACTCGTCTGGGCTGAGCTCTGGACGGGTGGCAGCAGTGCTGGGAGGGGGCTATGGGAGGGGCTGCAGCCACCCCAAAATTCACCATAACCCCCCGATAACCCCCTCCCAGTGCAACCACCACCCACCCCCAGTGCAGCCTGGCTCAGCCCCCACTGGAAACAGCCTGGCATTGGCCCCAGCTCACAGCTGTAGCCCTCCTCTCCCTGTGTGCAGATCTGTAAGCACACACCCGCTGTGCACCCCAGGACTGCACGCAATGGCAGAGTGCGGGACAGAGCTGTGGCTCATCTGGGGAACGGGGAGTGGTGGCTCCCACCACTGCATGCACCCTGGGAGGGCATGGGGGTCTGTGCCTGGGGATATGCATGGGGCAGGATGGGGTGCCTCTGTCAGCTGGGGCTGGAGTGGTGATGGGCTTTTCCCAGCACAGCCAAGTACTGGGTTGCACTTGGGATGGGTGGTGGCAGCACTGGGAGGGGATTAACCTGGGCTGCAGCCACTCCAGGATTCACTGCAGCCTCCCCAAAGCCCCCTTACATCACTGCCACTGCCTGCCCCAAGCGCAACATGGCCCATCCCCTGCTGGGAACAGCTCAGCAGTGGCCCCAGCCAGCAGCAACAGCCCACCCTCCTCTGCTCAGATCTGGGGAACACGCCCCATACCCTCCTGGGGGTGCACATAGCTGTGGGAGCCACCCCTTGCATGGCTCGGTCCCCTGCCCTGCCCCGGGTGGGCAGCCTCTGCCTCAGCCCCACTCCTTCCCCCACCCCTGGGCCAGCCCTCGCTTGCCCCGCATGTAGATCCAGGGGCACATCCCCCAGGGTGTGTGCATCAGTGAGAGCTGCCACCCCCTCCCTGCACCCCCTGGATGAGCTGCTTGTAGCTCTGTCCCACGCTCTGCCCCAGCTGTGCAGCTCCAGCCCCAGCCCCAGCCCCAGCCCCAGCCCCACTCCCTCTGTCACCGCAGGGGCCTCAATTTGCACACCCCCATCCCTTCAAAACAAGAAAAAAAATATAAAGGGGTACTTGAGCTGGAACTTTGAGAGAGAAGGGGTACACTTGTTAAAAAAGGTTGAAAACCCCTGACCTAAGGCACTGGGCTTTAACTGTGAACAAAAGCTTTAGGTTTACTATCATGGAGCCATAACAGTATCCACTAAATGTTCATTATCACACATTTTCATCACAAGGAACATATGAGAATTTCTTAATAAACATTAGAATCTGATTTTAGGCTGGGCACCATGCTTCTTTCTTTGTTTAACACATATCTTCTGTGGTTACATTTTTAGTTTCTAATGCATACAAGAAGCTACCTCTCATCATAGAAAATGGGAATGATGCATCTAAAGGTGCAAAGAAACAAAGAAAAATTATTTAGGAAGACAAAAGCATTAGATATAATGAATGAGAAGCTAAAATGCCACACAGTCAGTGACCCCTTAGTAATCCTCAATTGGATGAAACCTTTCACTTAAAGCACTGAAACAAGGGTAAAATAGCAAACAATCTACTCACCCGAAATTTCAAAGATTTTTGGTAGAATTCTTTCATTTCTATCTTGTCTGCCTGAAATGATAATGGAAGGGGGGAAATCTTAGTTAAGAAATGTCGAAAGGAATGTCATCTGCTAATCTACAGCCTAATGTTTGACTCTGCATCCATTCAAGTCAGTGGCAAAACTCCTATTGACTTCAATTCAGGATCAGGCTTTAACTGCACAATCAAACTGCTCACTACAAAACATATGCATGGAGTTATACTGATGACTCTGTACAAGATTAGGCCATTAAAACCTAAATAAATGTGCAATAATTAGCATTTTAATAATCAACATTGCATTCATTAATAATGATTAGCCATTTATTTTCAATTTGCTCTCTATGGGAACTGGTGCTTATACTTTATTAGGAAAAGCTAATCAGAAGTATCTAAAGGAATGTGCCTATTATTATACTTACTATATTTGTATCAGAGATATTTTTAAATAGCTTTAAAAACCTAGGGATTTTTCAATACTAAGGAAACCTATATTCTATTATTTATTAGTAGCACTTCACTAGTTTATCTCAAACATGGGAGGTCAGATTCAAGATAATCAGAATGGTTCCGTTTAACTTTAAAATTCATGAAATCCTGCAAACATTTCATAATGAAATAAGAAAGCAATTTTCCTTGTGTTACAATTTTTAATTTTATTCACAAAACTCAAGTGTAGTAGAATTTAGAAAAAGATGCTAGTAACTGAATGAGTTGGCATGGAAAAATACTTGATTGTACACTACAGTTAGTAAGTGTACTAATTTTGGTTATGTAGCTCTATGTAAGACCTTAAAGTAAGGTTTTAAATCTGGGTGGACAAAATGGCAGATCTGGCCAGCAGCCAGACTCCATTTCCCAGCAGTCCCTGCTTCATGGCTGGGGCCAGTCTCCATGGAGACCCTAGCCACACTTGTGCTGTGATAGCAAGGCTGTGGTTGCCAGGGAGACCACCACCAGCCCTACTAGCAGGGCATGCAGCAGAGCAGGGCAGCAGCCTGCTCCGGTGCCACTGGGATCTTGCGGTGGCGGTGGACCAGGGCAGAGCTGTGATCAGCAGCTTGCATGCTCCAGGCAGGGGCACACAGGCAGCAGATTGCAGCTCTGTTCCAGCTCCTTGCAGCTGTTGACAGCCTGGTTCTGAGCCAGGGCAGAGCCATGAACTGCTGCCTGCATGCCCCTGCCTGCAGTGTGCAGGCGCAGATTGCAACATTGCCACGGCCCCAGACCAAGCTGTCTCCACCACAAGAACCCAGCAACTCTGGAGCAGAGCAGCTGGGGCCAGTCTCCATGGGAATCCCAGCCTTGTGCTATTACAGTGCAGATGTGGTCGGGGTTGCCATGGAAACTGGCCCAGCCAAGTAGGCAGAGGCTGCTGAGAAATGGAGTCCACTGCCAGCCTGTGGAATGGACTTTGCCCTCCCCTGTTTTAAATAGTAGCCAGCAGAATGCAAGTAACTAAATGGTGCATACAAACACTGAACAAAGGCTGGTAGGAAAATCAGTCCTAATTTTAAATGTTCTTGCTGTTGTGCAATGTGGTATTAAACTGATGTTATCTCTGATAGTTTGCATGTTAATCACATTTCATTATTATAACATTAGTTTTAATAAAGTAATCATGGCAGAGAGAAAAAAGCCAACCAAGATCCATGAGACTATATGGTACAAGGCAGTAACATTCTGAGACATATTATGCACACTAGCTCTCAAAACAAGTGGTGTAGCTACATTTGTGCAGCACTGTGCGCTAAGATGCTCTACCTCTCAGCTAATAGATGCTGAAGCGGTGGGTATGCCTCAACACAGCACAACACTCTTTAGACATAAATTGTATCCTTCTGAAGAAGGAGGGGGGAAGGCCTATATTTTCATCTGAAATACATAGCTGGGTCCCACGTCTACTTGCAAGTGATAGGCCAAAATTGAGTTTATAAACATCTGCAGGAAAACCAGAGGTAACAATATCAATAGGTTAAAAAAGTTCTAGAAAGAGCATGACAAATAACCATGTTTCTGAAAGCAGTGGAATTACTATACCAAATTTGCATGTGTTCAATTCATTTTCAGAGATACTGGATCAGAATCACCCCTGCCAGCATGAAAACGCACAAGCTACACAATGTTAGCCAGGAGAGGGAATTTGCGCACACACGACTGCTCTAAGAAAGAGAAAGCAGTGTTTCCATGACAAGTGGCTTTCTTAACAGCATTAAGTTTTGCTAATATCGGTCTCCACAAGAGTTTTGCCATTGCAAGCTTCTCAGAGCTTGCATCTCCCACATTGTTTTGGCCACGCCTAGCACCTGACCTCCTTGGGCTGTGCTAACCGCTTGTGAGTCCATCTGTTGGACAGAAGGTGGTAGCAGCCATGTATCACTGCAAGCCTTCCCTGTCTGCCAGTTTTTCCCACCTTAGGCTCTGTATTCTGCTCACTTAGAGTTGGCAGGGAGCCTGGCCTGCTAGATTCTAGTGGTGTCAAAAAGCAGTCTGGGGTGATGGGATCAGGCAATTTTGCTCAGTTATCCTGAAAATTCTCTCAGGCTGAAATGACATAGGAGGAGGTAACATAGTGCAACTGGAACCACAGCAAACCAAATGGGTAGTTTAAGCATCCAAAAACTAATCTGCATCATTACCTTGCTTTGACCTTAGCCGAACTGAGGTTACATGTCATGTTGCTGCAATGTTCCATCCCTTAAGTGAATTCTTCAGCTTCCCCCAAATAAAAGGCTATAGCCCAGTCTTTCCTAACAGTCTCTGCCCATGCAACTCTAGATGGCCTTTGACTGCTAATGCCAGTGCCCTCTCTGCTGGCCATTAGGTGCTTCCTTTTAATAGCTAGGACGTCTCTATCAGCTTCCTTCTTTTCATCATTTGCTCCGACTTCTGAATTTTTTAGATTTGCTGCCTTTTAAAGTTAGAAAATAGGAGATAAATTATATTGAATTCTCTTACAGAGTCTGGACATGTAAAAATGTATGTCAAGTTAAAAAGCAGTCAAAGCTTTCATTTACCTGCACCCTGTATATTTTGAAGTCTGCCATATAGAAATTAAAGGCAATTCTGTTAAACTAGTAGAAACTACAGCTAGTGAAAAACATTGACATGCCCCTATTACAGGGGTTTTCTACCTTTTTTAACAAGTGTACCACTTCTGCCTCAAAGTTTCAATTCATGTACCCCTTAATATTTATTTCTTGGTTTTAAGTGGTGGGGGGGAGGCGGGAGCAGATCAAGGCCTCTATGGTGAGGGAGCAGTGGGGTTGGGGCTGGGGCAGGGGCAGGGGCAGGCACTGCACAGCCAAGGCAGAATGCAGAGGCGCAAGAGCAGTTTGTCCAGAAGGTATGGAGGAGGCAGTTCCTGCTGCTGCGCATACCTCGGTGGAGGTCCGGGGCACATGTGCCCCCCAGATCTGTGCATGGGGTGGAGGCAGTTGCTTCTGCAGTCTGGACTCTGCACCCTGATGCCTCAAGAGCTGTGTGACGCTATGTGCCTGCTGTACGGGCAGGGGACAGACACATACACACAAAGACACAAAGATACACACAGAGGCACAAACACACATACACGCACACACACACACACACACACACACACACACACACACACAGAGACATGCAGATGCAGACCCAGACACGCACATGCACCCATACACACAGACAGACATACAGAGATGCATGCACATACACACACGCACACACACCCCAGCAGGTAAGCGTGTGTGAGGGGAAGGGGCTGGGCCGGGACAGATCAAGAATGGTGGGGGGTGAGTGTCTCTCTGTGTCTGCTCCCAGGAGCAGGGCCAGGGGGCAAGGGCAGCAGTGCCCCTCTGCAGGCCACACACGTGCCAGCCAGGAGGCCAGATTGGTGGGGGAGGCTCATATGTGGTGGCTGCCACCACCCCGTGCAACCACTTCCTTGCCCTGTACCACTTGTCCATGGCCAGTTGCATATGTGGCTCCACAGGCTGCTGATGGGAGGTGCGCATGAGCAGCCCGTGGAGCTGCACATGCGCCTGGCTGCAGGAAAACAGTGTGAGGTGCAGCAGTGGCAGCAGTGGTGGTGCAGGGTGGTGGCGGCAGCCACTACGTGTGAGTCCTGCTCCCCTCCCCCACGGCTGGGCAGCGTGTGGACAGCCTGCAGAGGGACACTGCTCTCCTTGCCCCCCCTGGCCCTGCTCCTAGGAGTGAGTACAGACAGTGAGTTGAGGTGGAGGCAGGGAGGTGCCATAGTGTGCCGTGTGGGGCCAGTGGTGTCTGTGTGCCCCTCCCCCAGGTAAGTAGCAAGGTATGGGAGGAGATGCCCTCACTATGCCTTGGGGCGCGCTCCTTCCTTACTAGCCCACGCGTACCCCCTATGGCCTTTCTAAGTACCTCTGGCAGTATGCGTATCCCTGGTTGACCACCCCTGCCCTATTGTTTCAGTCTGTGTGTGCTAATATTTTTTTCTGGGATTTCATTTAGAAATGGCAAATAATGTTCTGACAATGTCAAAACTTCCCATTCTTTACATTTTCAGATCAAAATGTTTCTGTTCTTCTATTTAGAAACTATTTTCGGTTAGATCTTTTATTTTGTATTATAATTTAGTCAGTCAAAACTGAAATGAAATGTTTAAATCTTATCCAAATGAAACATTTCAAATGACCAGGATATATATTTTCTAATTTTCTTCACAGAGAATTTTGAAATCTTCTTGTCTTTAGTCTCATTTGTATTTGAAATTTTGAAATCTTGTGGGTAATGGAACATCCATCCTCCTAGTAGAAAAGGTTGTGTCATCATCTGCAGCTTCCATTCCATGTGAATGGCCTAGGGAGGGGAGTTGTAAATTGCAAATATATTTCCTTAGCTTCATTGAAATATGATCTAACATCCAAGAAAAGTTGCACTTAGTTGGCCTTTTCCACCTATGCTGGTTGTGTAAGTATTTAAAATCTAATCTTGCCTAAGACATTAGATACTTGCTGTAACACACCGCTGTTACCTTTCCAGTGATTGTTGTGTGTATAATTATAATACTGCTATAGTATGTACAGTATAACATGTATTTCACACCTCTTCCAAGGCTAAAAATCAATGCAGAAGCACATAGATGTATTTATATAGATGTGTCTCACAATGCACATCTATGCGTCCTTATCTATCTGGCCTGTAAGCGAGTTTTCACTACACATTTAAGAATATGATTAAAAATAATTATAAATGAGGCTACCCAGCCTTACTTACTATTATATCTCCACCTTTTACAAATTGCTTTCGGGGCTGGAATATCAGCAAGTCACACAGGTAGCAGATATCACATAGGATATCTATGATAATCCAGTAAAATAGGTTGCTTGATGTTTGAACTGGGAACATACAGCGCAGTGGAATGAACCAACAGTTCCAGTTATAGGCTATAGTAACAAGCAGGAGCCACACTACATAGTAGTGATCTGAAAGAGAAAACAGAAGCTACTGACTTAATGAGCATCTATAGGCCTTTTCTCCCTTTGCTTGTGAATAGAGGGTACCTCTCTCTAGGGAAAGCAGTAAAACAATGAAATTTGCACAATACTGAGGTGGGGAGGAATAAGTACTGGGTTGAGACATAAGAAATCCTAAATTCTAAACATGACTAAGCTATTCCTTTTGACTTTAGGTGAGTCATTTAATTTCTCCTTCAATTTCACCATCAGTAAAATAGGGATACTAGTTTTTATTCGCTTTGTTCATGGAGTGATGTGACAATGAATTTATTATGTCAATACAGTACTTTGAACATGTAATTTAGAGTTTTCTGTTACCCCTCACATGAGGTATCTATCAAAAGAACTTGTGGTAAATGACTATGAAAAAAGATGTAAATAGTAGTTTTTGAATCATGTGAGAGTAATCATTCCTATTTTCTCCTTCCTGTTTCCCAAGTTTCAGGTAGCATGCTACTTGCCTACTGTAACAAGGACCAGGCCCCAGGGGCAGCCCTGATGCCCCCTGGTGGCCAGGCAGCTCTTGCCCTGCTCCAACTCCTAAGTTATCCTCCCTCCTTCCTTTCCTGCCATGCCTTTGATGGAATAATTGGAACGTGAAAAGGGAAGCTGCCCCACGGTCCCCAAATGAGCCTTTATCTATATTCCACCAGCAAGTCCTTTCCACACCCACTGCACACTATCCTGTCCTTAACATCAAATTGGCCCTCCTGGCTCATCCATGCTCCCCAGGGCACCTGCTACCTTAACCTATTCATGGCCTCTGACCTCCCCTATAGTCACACCCATGCTTCTTAGGTGTTACCAATTAATTATTTCAGTAAGCACTCGGCCCTAGTCCCATATCAGGTCTCCTCCAGCCTCTATACCCTCACTGGGGCCTCAGCCTTCCTGGCCTCCATCCCTTTTCTGTAGTCCAGGCCCATTGTGCTGGACCTGGCTTCTGGTCTCCCACCCTGGTTCTCACCCTCTTGGGTTCTAGTTTCTGTCCCTCTTGGTCAGAAGCTCATCTCTGCCCCTCTTGGACTGTGAGCCCTTGGTGCTAGTCTCTGCCTCTCCCTGGCTTAGTCTTCTTGGCCTCAGGTCATCTCTCTCTCTCTCTCTTTCTCTCTCTCAGTTTTGGCCCTCTCAGCCACTACCTGTCTGTGCCTTGTGCTCAGCCCCTGGCAGGGATTGAAACAGCCAGAAGTCTCTTGGGCTGTGCTGGGATCTCTTCCACCCC
Organism: Crocodylus siamensis; assembly: GCF_052110815.1. Classification (NCBI taxonomy): domain Eukaryota; kingdom Metazoa; phylum Chordata; order Crocodylia; family Crocodylidae; genus Crocodylus; species Crocodylus siamensis. Next base: position 212,136,438 of record NC_143397.1, read on the forward strand.
TGATTGTGCCAAACTAAATTGCTGGTTTGAATTGTAATGAAAGAATAAGCTCTCTGGTTAGAACATGATTCCACACCCCCGCAAATTGGGCATGGACATAAATCCCAGATCACTGGGTATAACTAAACCTTGCCTTGATACAGGGTCATATTCCCCTTTAGGCCATCAGTGCCTTACTAGCAGTTCTCAGTGGAGTGTATGGTGTACACCGCCATACACTCCTCTTTAGCCTTCCTGCTAAGGAGCTTTTTCTTTTGCAGGGCCATACTGGCTGCCCTGGCTCAGGCTCTGTAATTATATACTCCCTAAGCCCTGGCCTTTCCAGTCAGGTGACTTTGCAGCCACACAGAAGTTTTCTTTCTGGGCCTAATGACCAGCCTGCTTTCCCTTACTGATGCTTAACTGCTGTTTGCAGCTCTGGACTCCTGAGTAGCCTAAAGGTCTGCTCCCTGCCTCTTGCTACTGACAGCTGGATATAAGTTTTCCTAGAAGATAGTTGGCCGGTGCAAGTAGACAGCTATTTGATCTGGCTTCAGATCCGGCCGCTTCAGATGCCAGCGATTTGATCCAGAGCTCCAGATCCATTTCTCACTTCGATCCGCCTGAGGTGGCTCTGAAGCTTCGGAGCCACCTCAGAGATCTGGGCATAGGGTATAATGGGGAAATCAATGAAATATTTATAACTTTAACAAGTTAATGAGCAAGAATTAACACCTACAAAACCACAGACTAAGGAGAGGAAATAATCAATACAGATAATCAACTGCCCCAGGACAGAGACAGTCAGTTGCACAAGCACCCACATCACAAGTTCTGCCTGTCAGCAGCTAGAGGTGGATCTGGAATTCTCCAGGCAGCTGGGGAAGGCTGTGCATGCAAAGGATGTTGTGGTCATGGGTGATATGAATTACCCTGACATCAACTGGGAGGAGCAGTTGGCCAGGTCTAGCCACTCACGAAGGTTCCTGACCTGCGTACAGGACCTACACCTCATGCAGGAGGTACTTATCCCCACTAGAGAAAGCAGAACTCTTCAGCAAGTTCTTTGCCTCCATGTTCCTGTCCACTGACAATGGGGTTCTCTTGGGTGATAGTGTAGAGAGGGCCGGGAAGGATGCGAGTCCCCCAACTGTTAGTTCAGACCTAGTTAAGGACTACCTGGAGGGCTTAGATGTGTTGAAGTCAACGGGCCAGGATGACCTTCATCCACAGGTGCTGAGGGAATTGGCTGGTGTAATTGCGGAGCCATTGGCATGGCTGTTTGAGGACTCCTGGTGCTCAGACCAAGTCCCTGAGGACTGGAAAAGGTCCAATGTGGTCCCTATTTTCAAGGAGGAGCGAAAGGAAGAGCCTGGCGACTACATGCCAGTCAGCCTCACTTCTATCCTGGGGAAGGTCTTTGAAAAATTTATCATGGGCCACATTTGTGAGAGCCCTGCAGGGGAAGTGATGTTGAGGGGTAACCAGCATGGGTTCGTGCCAGGCCGATCCTGCCTGACTAACCTGGTCTCTTTCTGTGACAAGGTAACAAAGAGCTTAGATGGGAAGGAGGAAGTTGATGTCATCTTCTTGGACTTCCAGAAGGCCTTCAACACAGTGTCCCACCCAATTCTGGTGGGCAAGCTGAGCGACTGCGGCATTGATGAATGCACGGTCACATGAATGGCAAACTGGCTCCAGGGGTGAACCCAGAGGGTGGTGGTGGATGGGTCAATGTCGACCTGGGAGGGTGTAGGCAGTGGAGTCCCCCAGGGCTTGGTCCTTGGGCCAGTGCTGTTCAATATCTTCATTAGCGACCTGGACGAGGGTGTGGAGAGCACCCTGTTCAAGTTTGCTGATGACACCAAGCTGTGGGGTAAAGTGAACACACTGGCAGGCAGGGACTGCATCCAGGCAGAGCTGGATAGGTTAGGAAAGTGGGCAGATCTGAACAGGATGCGGTTCAACAAAGACAAGTGCAGGGTGCTGCACCTGGGGAGAGGGAACCAGCATTATGGTTATAGGTTAGGGGCTGATCCTCTTGGCAGCACACAGGCAGAGAGGGATCTTGGAGTCAGGATTGACTCCAGGATGAATATGAGTCGCCAATGTGATGAAGCAATAGGCAAAGCCAACTGCACCCTGTCATGCATCAACAGGGGCATCACTAACAGGTCCAGAGAGGTCTTGCTCCCCATCTATGTGGCGCTGGTCAGGCCGCAGCTGGAGTACTGTATCCAGTTCTGGGTGCCGTACTTCAAGAGGGATGTGGACATCATTGAGAGGGTCCAAAGGAGGGCTACTCGTATGGTTGAGGACCTCCGTGGCAAGCCCTATGAGGAAAGGCTGAGGGACCTAAATCTCTTCAGTCTCTGCAAGAGGAGACTGAGGGGGGATCTTGTGGCTGCCTACAACCTTATCAGGGGTCACCAGCAGGGACTCGGGGAAAGTCTGTTCACCAGGGCCCCCCTTGGACTCACCAGGAACAATGGCCACAAGCTGAGGGAGGATAGGTTTAGGTTAGATATTAGGAAGAACTACTTCACGGTAAGGGTGGCCAGAGCCTGGACTAGGCTTCCCAGAGAGGTGGTGCTCTCACCTTCCCTGGAGATCTTCAAAAGGAGACTGGATAGACACCTGGCTGGGGTCTTATGACCCCTCCCATCCCCAGTGCTCCTTCCTGCCCACGGCAGGGGGTAAGACTAGATGATCTGTCTAGGTCTCTTCCAACTCGTTGGTTCTATGATTCTATGATTCCATAATCTCCTGGGGTGCTTGTACACATGATGGTTGTCACAATATACATGTGACAAAAATGTAATTTGTGTGGCTTAATTGTACCACACATTACACATTCTCCAATTTTGGGGGTTTAAAATGACTGCATCATTGCAAACTAAACTACATCTGGATATAATTCAGTTTGCAATGTTGCAAATTGCAATGATGTAGCTGTCAGCTTGTCCCTTAGCAGCAGGACAGGAAGGCAGGGTCTGCAGACAGAAAAGGACCGGGCCCCTTGCTGCTTTTGCCTTCAGCAGACACCTCCATTTTACCCCAACAATGGAGGGGTAATATAGCCCCAGTGCACAGGCACATTGATTTTATGGCTCATGACTCTTTTTTTACACACACGCATGCATGCACACACATACACATACATACATATTTAAATAGGCTTTATCTCTGTCTTATTGTGTGGGCTTGGATAAGTCATTTTAGGTCTTTGTGTTTCTGTGTCCACTCTCACCTTCAACTACTTAGACTGAAAGTTCAGGGCCAGAATGGTCTCCCCCTATAGCTTTGTACAGTACAGCTCTCAGCTCAGTTGGGTGCTACAGAAGAAAGAAATGTGTAACTTGATTATATCTTTAGCATTTTCCTTTGAACAACTGCATTTGATTTACCTGTGTAAGCATCTATGCTCTCTGGAAGCCTTATTATCTTCAGATATTTTTTCAGTGCAGGTCTCTTGAATTTATAGCACCACAAGTCACAGTAATGATCCTCCTCCAGCTTGGCTTCTTCTTCTTCTCTTTCTTCCTTTTTTTCTTCTTTTGGTGGTGGTGGTGGTGGGGGAAGTGGCTGTGGCTTCTTTTTAGCTGGAGCTAAGTATGTATGTCACAAAGTAATATTTTAATAAGGGCATATATACTCCTCCTTGTTTTGATAGATCAAGAGCCCTAACATATTAGAAACCTTATTAAATACACTTCTCAGTGATTATAGCACTTTGTAATAGTACAGCATACATTAGAAGCGAGATTGGAGGATAAAAATCAGGAATGACATAAGCAGGAACATCTGGTAATACCAATGGGACATTTGGTGTTAGGTGTCACAGAGTGAAATGTGATACCTCACTAGATTTCCCTGCAGAGTACACATAAGCAATTTCGGTGCAGAGCTGAGACAAGCTAAGACAGCCTGTACTAATGGGCTCCACTTTGGAATTTAGCCTTGCATGACTGCTGCACACAAAAGGGATGCAAGTCTCTGAGGCTGGTTCAGCCTCTCTATCACGAAGCGGTTACATTCTCAATGATTTCAGTGGAGCTAGTGAGATACTTAATCTGTGTAATAAATGGGATCCTTTAAGAGTTAAAAATAAATGATTGTTAAGTACCAGATGGGGGGAAATCAGTTAATTGGCAAAGAAGTAATTAAAAAAACCCCTAAGACCATAATTTCTTTATTAGTTGGAACAGCTTATAATACTTTAGGTACTCATGCATATATTCAGCCTCCCTGCTATAATGATAGATAGATATTTTCTGCAAAGAGTGGAGAATATAAAAATGATCCACTCTTCCTTCTCTTGTGCAAAGCAGGGGGAGTGGGAAGGGGGAAATGAGCTTTTCTCTGAAGATGAGCAATATGATCATAATGTTTAATTAATTTCAGGTGGGATCCATTACCTTGCTCTGCCTTATTGAATTTTAAGCTATATATCTGGCATCTTTAATAAGGCTGGGTGATTACTATCCTGCCTCAAACTTTGTTTTTGCAAAAAAAAATCTCATCTTAGTGTTATTGATACACTCCTGAATAGAATATGTATACTTCACAATAAGGATCATATATGTGCCTCCTGGACTGCTATGTTAACATGTGCTTGAGGGTCTAGAACGTAATTTGAAATGATTCTAGACAATTTGAGATTTACGTCCATTGACTTTATTTAAACCTGTGGATCATTACAGTATGGATAATGCCATATTCTTGACTGCTGTCAACATTACTGCATTGCCTAGAGTAGATAAGCATTGTCTTATACCAGCTGAGGATTGGCTGTTTTCTTTCAGCATTTAAACTCTCACAAAATGATTTTCCTCTTAAAGCCACCAAATTAATAGCTACCTATTGAGAACTGAAGTGACTTACATGCTGTTGGGCTAGCCTCAGGAGAGGACAATAATGCATCAGTCAGCTTTTCTTTATAGGCTTCTGTCCTTGCCCGCATTCTTCTGACAATGTCGTGCAGCTGGGCTTCAGCATATTCATTTGTTACCCAGGCTTGATGTATTTTAGTCTCTGTGCTAATTAGGACAAAAGAAGAGCAGCATTGGAAAGCAATGAAAGAAAACATCAGTGTCACTACTATGATCCAAGAAGAATTCAAATGCAAGGGCCAGATGCAGTTCATTGTAATGTCTATTTATGCCACTAAGGCTGTTCTAAATGCACAGCCAAGTAGTCTGCAAGTCTGCAGTTGTTCTCAGCCAGTATAAAGCTATTCTAGTTGGCGATGTTCAAGCCTCCACAATAAGGGTTAGGAAGAGGTATTTAAAAACTGAGCGTGTGGGGTTAGAATCAGGGGTGGATCCAGGATTTGGCAAAGGGGGGGGGCACAGGAGCAGCTAGTGGAGGTGCAGGGGTGACTGCACCTCTGCTCCCAGCCTTCTACCCCAAGACCCACCAGTGCAAACAGGAGTCTGTGGAGACTTTTTAAAGTTCCCAAAGCAGGTAAGAATCCCCATTTTTCACTCCATGCACAGAGGCATGTGTCCTCCCCTCCTTTACATCTTCTCCTCCTCCAGTTGCTACTGCTTTCCCCACTGTCCCAGGAGTGGGAAAAGCTTCAGAGCTCCTCCCTCCCACTCCAGCCAGGCTGCGTGGAAGCTGGGCTTTGCTGGGAACAGCAGCAGCAGTAATGGGGGAGGAGGGGCGGTCCACCCATGCTGCTGGAGCAAGTGTGGGAAGGCAGCTACCACTGTCACTGTCCTAGGTGAGTCCAGCCCCCATGTACCCTGGCTGGAGCAGGCAGAAGCAGCTCTGAAGATTCCTTTGCCCCCAAAATAGTAAGGAAAGCAGCCTTGGCAGGTGAGGGACAGAAGAAGGGGAGGGGATGTGCCTCTGACATGGAGAGAAAAGGGGGAGTCTCCCCCACTCTGAGGACTTTTTTAAAGTCCCTAGAAGTTCCAGCATAATCCAGTCTGAAAGGAGGGTGCAGCCACACCACTGTGCCCCCTCCAGATCTGCCCCTGGTTAGAATGTGCCATGTTCCTGCCAGCTTTGTAGGTGTAATAGCCAGTGGAGAGCTATTACAGCCGGTGCTTTTTAGAGGAGGATTTAAGCCTGCTCTAATATGCTCCAGCCCTTTACTGAGGATTGAACACTTTTGTGATATCTTAACTATAAAAAGGTGATCTCTAGCCTTGTGCTAGATAATGAGCAGGAGGTAAAATCCTAGTAAAGATAAGACAGTTTGTCATTTTCATGATAATAATCAGGTTGAGGTAAAGACTTGGGAGGGAGCCTAAGGTTTGTCTCAAACTGCTAACTGGAGCGAAAACTACAGCCTGATTCATCTTCCCTAGGATTTTCCTTAGTTTTTGTTGTTAACTATTAACTACTGGACAGTAATAAAAATGTTTTCCTAGTGAAGACAAAAATCAGAGTTTGCTGTATTTGTGTCCATTATAGTGCAAAGCCTTGAGAACAGTGGGAAGACAAAGCTGAGCATTCTCAAACTCCTCAAAAATCTGTGAAACTGATGTAATAACTAATCCCATTTTCAAATACACTGGGCACTCAAATCTCCCATTGAAATCCCTGGCTTGAAAGGAGCTGTGATTGCTTGGTATCTTTGCAAGTCAGGTCAAAAGAAGATCCAGTCTCTGGGTTGGACCTTATTTGATCTTGAACAGCCTGGCAACCATTTGTAGATCATCTCATTTTAATGTAATTTCAAAATAAAAATGTGTCAGAAACAAAGTAAAAACAAATGATGCTGAAAAATCAAGCAGTCCTTGTTTCTTTATGAAATTTACTTAATATAAAAACACTGACTGAACAGATTAAAACACAGCTAAGGGTATGTTCTAGCTGTATGAAAGCTCCCAGCATGAGCATTTTGGTAGCAGTCCAGTATCCTAAATAAAATAAGAATAATGTAATATAAATTAATTGTCTCCAGAGCAAATAAAATATTAAATTTAAGCATGTTTAGTACATATAAAAATATTTAGCCTTCCGGCTGTGATGGGTGTACCTCAGACTTGGGATTTGGTTTGGATATCTAGCTAAATGTTTTGGGTTGCTTTTTCTAATCTGTTGGATATGCAAAACTGGACACCACAGCTATTTGCAACACTGTATAGTAGGGAGCAGGCCTGCCATTTGTCATGACACTGGGGTCTGGTCCCACTCTTACTCACTGGTTGTAATTCCCCCTCAACGGTTCATAAGGATGATGCAACGCTGTTCCTTCACTCTCATCTGTTAAGTATTATTCTGTGAATTGTCAAGCTATAAAAAAAATACTTCTAATGCAACAACTTGCACCTCTTGCATTCTTCAGTCTATTGCAAACTGCAGCAACCCAGTGGCCAACAAAGAACATATTTATTTGGTTTGCAAACACCATTGCACTTTTGAGTCTCGCCACTCTAGCAATAAATTCTTATACTATTTTCTTCCAAGTTTATTTACCACTTGTACTTTTATAGATTTTATCCTGTCGTCTGAACTCAGCATTTTTAGTTTGTATCTTTCTTCACTCCTTTCTCACTACATTCTGACTGGTGTCTATTTTATGATATTTTGACCAGCATATCAGAGGCAGTTCTTGGCTGTGCTAGCAGGTGTCACAGCAATACAATGTAGCAGCTGGGCAAGTCAGCAGGAGCAAGAAACTCATTTTGCAGGTAACCACATTCCATAGGAGGTATTTGATATGGCTCTGATAGGAATTCTAGAGGGAAGTAGAAATCTGGTGAGACAAAGTAGCTTCTACTTAGCAGCAGCAATTAAAGATTAGTGGTCCTTACTAATGTAATTGCTTATTACAATGAACATGTCCATGATATGCTATCAAAAGTAAGTTCTTAGAGGCATATACAGCAGTGTTCTAAAGACAATGATCTACCAGACTCTAACAAGGAATTTCTTGCTAGTGAAGGAGTCACCAGGTGGCACTATTACATATAATTTCCTAGTTCCTTTTCTTAGAGCAGGGGTGGGCAATTATGTGGGATGGAGGGCCACTAAGGAGTTTTGGTGAACTGTTGAGGGCTGGAGCGGGGAGGTGGGGATGGGGAGATGCCAGTTCTAGCACCATGTGTGCTGGCAGCTGAGACCTCACTGGATTGGGCACAATGCAGTGCACCGAGTAGCTATCCCACCTATCCACATGCTGCAATGAGCCACTGCACCACACTGGGAAAGTGGAAGATAGCAGCCCCAGGCTGAACCTCCCCCCACAGCAGGCATGGACTCCCCTAGCAGCACAGTGGAGGAAGCTGGGCAAGGTCAGGGGATGGATGTGGGGGGCTGGGGCAAAGAAATATGTGCACTGTATGGCCCAGCTCTGCCCCAGCTGTGGCAGAGTGGAATGGCATGAGGTGCAGCCCTCCCTCCTCTGGCTTTTGATGGCAGCCGGCAGGCTGGATATCAGAGTCAGCTCACAAACTCGGGGATACCTGACTTGTGAGAGGCTAACAAAGCCTAATTGGACAGAAAGTGCACATACTTGGCAACTGGCTCTGAACCGATAAGTGCCATTGATATATGTTTATGTTTGTGGTGTTATTGTATGTTATAGTTATAGTTAGTGTTTTATTGTTATTTGTAACCATCCCTCTGCTGTTGAACACAGTTGTTTAAATAAACCTTCTCCATGATCTAACCCAGAAATCTCTAAAACCTTCTCTCAGATCTGGCCAACTAGTATCGGGCCACGACCCCCCTGCCCCCTTTCCAGGAAGCACATGACTCTCCCAGCCTGGCTTGGTCCCCTCCCCCCTATACATGATACCACCTGGCCCACAGGCTTGGCGCAGCTCTTCAGACAAGACCCAGCCCTACCCCCCAGCCCTCAGCATTGCCCCCCTGCCTCTAGCCCTGTCCCCCCTCCTCCCAACCTAGCCCTCCCTCCCCCTGATTTATGCAGGGATGAGCTATTCCCCCAGCCCCATTGGTGGAGGAGGGGCCCTGCTTCCAGCTCCCAGGGAAGCAAATGTGAAAGCTACAGTTTTAAACTTGGCAACGAAAATAGGCACCAAGTTTAAACTGCAGCTTTCACTTCCCTGCTGGTGAGGATCCCGGGGCCCCGAATTGGAATGGCCCCCTGCATTGCACATGCATTAATCTGCCTATGGCCCGGCTGGTGCCCCCCCCCCCCCCCAGGCCAGCACCTGGAGGCCACCCCACCCCCCCAGCCTCCCTTTGGTATGCCACTGAAGACAGGCCTAACATATCAAGTTCCCTGGAATGGGCTCTACAAAAATCAGCCGGAGAAAGTGACACATGAGAAGTTTAAGGTGGAAAAGAGAAATCCTGAGTATCAGATAGTTTCCTAGTTTCTAGGGTCGGAAGGGACCTGAGTAGATCATCTAGTCCGACCCCTTGCCATGGCAGGAAAGAGTACTCGGGTCAAACGACCCCAGCAAGATGTGCATCTAACCTCCTCTTAAAGACCCCCAGGGTAGGAGCCAGCACCACTTCTCTTGGAAGTTGGTTCCAGACCCTAGCCACCCTGACTGTGAAGTAGCAGCTTCTGATATCTAGCCTAAATCTACCCTCTGCCAGCTTGTGACCGTTATTCCTGGTCACTCCTGGCAGTGCTCAGGGGAACAGGGACTTCCCCAGTGCCTGCTGATCCCCCCTGACTAGTTTATAACAGGCCACTAGATCCCCCCCTTAGCCTTCTCTTGTGGAGGCTGAACAGGTTCAGGTCCTGTAGCCTCTCCTCATAAGGCCTGCCCTGTTGTTCCCTGATCATGCGAGTGGCCCTCCTCTGGACCCTCTCCATGTTGTCCACATCCCTCTTGAAGTGTGACGCCCAGAACTGGACGCAGTACTCCAGCTGCGGCCTGACCAGTGCTGCATAGAGGGGGAGGATCACCTCCTTGGGCCTGCTTGAGATGCATCTGTGGATGCAGGACAAGGTGCAGCTGGCCTTCCTGACTGTATCCCCACACTGCCGGCCCATGTTCATCTTGGAGTCAATGATGACTCCAAGATCCTTTTCCACTTCTGTACTGACAAGAAGGGAGTTCCCCAGCCTGTAGGTATGGTGCCGATTTTTCCTCCCCAGGTGCATCACTTTGCACTTGTCAGTGTTGAATCCCATCCTAGTCTCGTCCACCCACCCTTGTAACCTGTCTAGGTCTGATTGTAACCTATTTCTCGCTTCTAGTGTGCCCACATCCCCCCACATCTTAGTGTCATCAGCAAATTTGAACAGGGTGCTTTTTACCCCTTCGTCCAAATCGCTGAAGATGTTGAACAGTGCGGGCCCGAGGACCGAGCCCTGCGGAACCCCACTGCCCACGTCCTTCCAGGTTGAGAAGGCCCCATCCACTACCACACTCTGGGTGCGGCCCTCCAGCCAGTTGGTGACCCATTTGACTGTGTGGGTGTCGACACCACAGTCCCCCAGTTTCCTAATGAGAACGGGGTGAGGGACAGTGTTGAAAGCCTTCCTAAAGTCCAGGAAGACTATGTCCACTACTACCCCTGCATCTAATGATCTGGTGATCTGATTGTAAAAGGCCACCATGTTGGTCTGACAGGACCTGCCACTAATGAACCCATGTTGGTTGCCCCTAAGCATGACCTCCCCTCCTGGCCCTTCGTGGATATGTGCCAGAATAATTTTCTCAAGGAGCTTGCACAGGATCAAGGTAAGACTAACTGGCCTATAGTTTCCCGGGTCCTCCTTTTTCCCGTTTTTGAAGATGGGAACCACGTTGGCCCTCTTCCAGTCCTCTGGCACCACACCAGAGCACCACGAGTGCTCATAAAGACATGCCAGATGTTTGGATATAAATTGCAGTGTTAAAAAAATTAGCCATGTGGTCACCAGAGGCATTGCTGGGCAGTTCTATACCCTGGCTGATGGCACACATGGGGTGACAGTAGCCACTGGGTGCCAGCAGTGGTGGCAGCCAGGCCCATAGCACAGGGCTATACCCCCTGCATAAGCCAGCCCCTTGAGGCTGGTGTCACCCCCACATTGTAGTTATGCTACTGCTCTTTACCTTTAAGGCTACTGCAATATGCCTCACAGGATACTGTAGGGGAGGAGAATTGCAGAATAAGAGGCATATCTTTTTGAGAATCATTACTCTTACAAGACACAAAACTGATCATGAGGAGATAAATGGAACCCAATGTTAAGAACAGCAGCAGCAGTCTTGAGTTTGTGCTGATCATCTCTCCAGGTTATGTCTCCAATGTCTTCTATTTCTTAGAAATCCTAAATTAGAAAACCAAAATTGACAGAACAGTACCTGTAAATTTTGTACTCTTGCCCCAGTTTTCTCCATCTCATGTATCCCCTTTGCCATGTCCATCCACAGTGCCATTAATGAATTTTCTTGCCTTACCAGAGTATCGTGATGCATTTTCTAGTTTCTGTACAAAGGATTTTAAATAACTCTCACTCTGTCTTGTTTTTAAGTTCCTGTAGTGTGCCTGAGAGTTTAAAATAAATGGAGCTTATCTCAGATTGCATGTCAAAGGTCCATTCGTTTTCCTTATGAGTCATAGGCCAGGATGTGTTTATTTGGAGCACTTCCAATACATGTATGTGTGATTTTTCTTACTAGTGCATAATATTTCCAACAGAAATTCAAGTGTCCTTTGGAATTTGTATAGTGTTTTATCATGGGTAAGTGGAACCTTGTCAGTCATTGGCATTGGTTTTCTTTCCTGGATGGAGATGATGCTGTTGTGTATCTGTTTTCAGTTACATGTTCCATGCTTGCTAAGAAATTGATTTTTTTTCCCCTGCTCTACTTCCCAAGTGTTTGTTATTGGTTCCTTCTCTCTATTGTCATCTCCTAATAAAATGACACATGTTACATTTGCTGTGGTTAATCCATAAGGAAAAAACTGTACATGGAGCCAGAAAGGGCAAATGCTGTACATGTGCTCTGAATGGAACTATACTTTAAATCATCTCAGAAAGTAAAGCTTCTGCCAAATGTAGCTGTCTCTCTTGTTAAGTACTTTCTTGCTCCCATTGCTTTGCAAGTGCCGCTTACTGCCTGTCAGCTTCTGTGTGGAGTTTTATGGTCTTGATCAGTGTATCAGGGTGGGATACCTAGGGGTGGCTGTGTTACCGCCCCAGATCCTTAACCATGCCAGCCTTTTGCCCTACAAGCACCCTCATTCTCGCCCGCCATGTCTTGTTGGTATAATAAATATAGAGAGGCTGCCCTTGAGCTTTAGTTTTGGACACGGTCGGGTTAGATCCTATTAACCCCTCTTTGACTTCCTGCTTCACTGTGGATGGTGCCTGAGTCTCTCAGCCTTATGGGCTGTATGCGTGGCTCCAACCACCCCTTTACCATGCCCCAAGACTTGCAGATGATACAGGCGTATTAATTCGGCTCCTTGTCCTTGTCGGGCTCCCCGCAGTCCTGTCTCAAGTGCAGCGCCCTCTTTGGCACTGGGCTCTGTGCACCAAAATGCTGCGCCTTCTTTGGTGCCAGGGTCCATCCCCCTGAAATGCTGTGCCCTCTCTGGCGCCAGGGTCCCCACGCTGTAGTGGGCCCATACGAGGCCTCCTTCTTCCCCAACTAGCCTCACCCAAACCACTGGTCATTATTGGACAGCACCCACTCAACCACCAACCACCATGAGTCCCTGGGCCGTAACTTAACACAGAGCTCATGTCATGCTCTGCCCCTTTAAAAGAGTAAAACTCCCTCTCTGAGGCTCAGTGCCTAGTAGGCAAGGATACTTTATGGGCTCCTGGTGTCCCCTTTGGTCTAAGGGTAGCATATTTACCAGCTACCATATCTCTGAGCCCTTCCTTCTCCTGGAAGCTCCTTCCCCTTCGGCTGCTGGTAAGGGACTAACTGCCTGGTCCCACCCCTGGGGTTTATATGGGCCTAGGGCCCTGCCTCCTCCGGTCAGCTGACCAGGTGCAGGTGTGGCCAGTTCCCTCATTAGCCAGTTGTCCTGGCAACCTGCACCTGGGCTCTTATCTCTGCTCTAAGAGGAGCAGGCACCTTAGTGCCATGCTACAATCAGTAACGTCCTAAATACATGCCTATGCTGTCCTAGAAGGAGAATGGACTGGTATGTGCATAGGGCTCCATTAAGTTGGCTACACTACTTCTGGTTCTGAGTGGACATATGACATCACCGAGCAGTGCTCCCTAACACCACACTGGGATCATATAGGCATGCCTTAAGTGGTTTGGGATTACCCGTCTGAGAGGCTGCTTCTTTCCTCATGGAATCTGTGTATTGATGGCTTGCATTTACGGTTGGATGCTTTTCTTTTCCATCTTGTCCCTTCACCTTCCCCCCCCAACACTTTTACTGGTTTTGGAGATGTTTCTAGGGTTCTTTGATGATATTGTGGGTGTACTTTCAATATATGGTGAACACTTTTAGAAGCCTGAATAAACTCTTAAAATTTACATAAATATATAAAACACACACATTTACATAAATATGCATATTAAATACACATACACAGGCAGTAAAGAAAGTCATACAAAATGGCCAGCAGGAGCAGTACGCCATTTTGTTTGTCAGCGACCCATCTGCTCACACCTATCCTTGAAGAGACAATATCTAATATTAATTTAATTGCCAGACATTATTAACATTTTTTCCTTTTGGCTTGTTGCCATCTAAGTCTTTCAGAACTTGAACCTATTGAAGAGGAGAGTTTGTTTATTTTTTAACATGGTCCATTGAAGAGATAATTAAGAGATCATCATAACATTTAGTTTTAATTAGCCAACAGCAGTTGCAAGTTGTATTGATTTCAAATGGTGATCCTGAGGACCCCTGGGACTAATGATTGCCCATGGACTAGATTTGATGGCCCAGGGAACCTGTTCCATTCCTATATTACAAGCTGGGCTCTTCCTTGCATCACTCTAAGCAAAAAACTCCCATGGAAAAATCTTCTTCAGGGCTTGGAGAGACATTGTGGTTACACTAGTGTAACTAGTCTTTACACTGATGTAAACAGGAAGAAGATAGAAGACGTAAACTCCTACACTGATATAATTCAAGTCCAGTATAGTCTTACCATGGGAAAAGTCAGGGGTAAAATTACACTGGTGTAGTCACACCACTGCAGGTATCATGTTCACTTCTATCCCAATGTAGCTGTTGGCTCAGTGCAAGTAGGCTATTACCTGCTACTGTACCACCTAATGACAAGTTTCTTTAATAGTGTTTACTGCAAGCAACTCTCCCAGAAGAGCCTGATGCCTCTCTCTTCTGGGTCCTGGCATATATTACATCAGTGTAAATGTGGTGCCTGTCCAGCCCTCACTTGATGATGAACAGACATGCAGGGATGAACTATTCCTTGATTTATAGTTTCATAGTAGTTTGGGTTTGAAGGGACCTGAACAGAACATCTAGTCTGACCCCCCCACTACTGGCACGAGCACATGCTGGGATCACATGACCCCAGACAGGTGTTCGTACAACCTCTTTTTGAATTTACCCAAGGTAGGAGCGAGGACCACTTCGCTAGGAACTTGGTTCCAGATCCTAGCTACCGTAACAGTGAAATAGTGCCTCCTAATCTCTAACTTGAACCTCTTCTCCAGCAGCTTCTGACCATTGATCCTTGTCACCCCAGGTGGTGCTGGGGGAAATAGGGCCCTTCCTATTTGCTGCTGATCTTCCCTAATGAGTTTGTAGGCAGCCACTAAATCCCCCCTCAGACTCTGCTTGCTGAGGCCGAACAGGTTCAGGTGCCTCAGCCTACCCTGTTGCCCTCCAACCAAGTGGGTGGTCCCCTCTGAACCCTCTCAAGGCAGGCCACATCCTTCTTAAAGTGCGGTGCCCAGAACTAGATGCAGTACTCCAATTGTGGCCTGACCAATGTCATGTAGAGTGGGAGTATCACCTCTCTGGACCAGCTTGAGATGCACCTTTGGATGCATGATAAGGTATGGCTGGCCTTGCTGGCTGTGATCTGGCATTGGCGGCTCAATAATGACTCCAAGATCCCTTTTTGCCTCTGTGCTCACAAGGGGGGAGCTCCCCAGTTTGTATGTATCCTTCTACATTGAACCCCATCCTGCTACCATCCGTCCACTTCTGTAGTCTGTCTAAATCTAATTGCAGCCTCTCTCTCCCTTTGAGCATGCCTACCTCTCCCTACTTCTTGGTGTCACTGGCAAACTTGGACAATGTGTTTCCACCCCCTCATCCAAGTCGCTGATGAAGATGTTGAACAGTTTAGGCCCCAGGACCGAGCTCTGGGGGACCCCACTATTTACATCCCGAGAGGTCGAGTACGACCTGTCCACAACCGCTCCCTGGGTGTGCCCCATCAGCCAATTTTTGACCCTCCAAGCGTGTAGGCATCAGTGCCACAGTTGCTCAATTTATTAATGAGAATGGGGTGAGAGACAGTGTCAAAGGCCTTCTTAAAGTCCAGAAAGACTACGTCCACGGTGACACCATCATCCAGGGATTTAGTTACCTGGTCATAAAAGGTTCGTCTGGCAGGATTGCCGTTCATGAACCCATGTTGGTTTCCCCTGGGCATGATCTCCCTGCTGGCCTCTCACAGATGTGATCCTTGATAATTTTTTCAAAGATTTTCCCCAAGACCGATGTGAGGCTTATGGGCCTATAGTTTCCTGGGTCCTCCTTTCTCCCTTTCTTATAAATGGGGACCACATTAGCTAGTTTCCAATCTCCGGACACCTGGCCCGTGGACCACAATCGCTCATACAGCTGGGCCAAGGGCACAGCAATGACCCCACTAACTCTCTCAACACCCGTGGGTGGAGGGCATCAGGGCCCACAGATTTTAAAACATCCAGCCCTTCCAGAAGATTCCTAATTACATCTGTGCAGACCTGAGGCCTGGCAGTGCTATCCCCAAGATTGCCCCTACATGTGGTGGGAAAGCTGTCCTGGTCCCTGTCCAAGAAAACAGAGGCAAAGAAATTGTTAAAAATTTCGGCTTTCTCATCTGGCGTAGCCACAAGATTACCATTTGAGTCTAGCAGGGGCCCTACATTATCCAGTGCCCTCTTCTTACTCCCAATGTATTTGAAGGACTTTTTATTGTCCTTAATCCTAGTCACTAGCCTGAGCTCCGTCCCTGCCTTGGCCTTCGTAATAGCCCTGCTACATTCACAGGCCAAGGAGGAGTATTCCTCCTTGGTGAAAGCCCCTCCCTTCCACTGGGTGTACGTCTCCTTTTTGGTCCTCAGGCATTCTTGAATGCCTTTGCTGAGCCATAGGGGTTTCAGAGCACTCTTACCCCCCTTCTTTCTCTTGAGGACTGTCACACTCTGAGCCTGGAGGATCACCCACTTAAGGTACAACCATCCGTCATGGACTCCCATATCCTCTACCTTTTGGGCCCTCAGTGCCTCCCCCAGTAATCTAAGTTCATTGAAGTTGGCCCTTCTGAAGTCAGGGACTGCGCTGGATGGTGAATCCTTGCCTGCATCACACAGTTGAAGGGTACTGTAAGGAGAACAAACCTTTCCAGAGAAGACTCTGATTAGATTTTAGTATTAAGTGCATCGTTTTTTTTCTGCTATTGCCTTTTGTACTTTTTTTTTTGCCTTAAAGTCACTTTTCTATGTTTTTTCCTTTACTTATACTGTACATCCAGCTGGAGATAACTATCCTGTCTGAATGCTGAGTTGTATTACAGTGACTTTTAAATACTGTAATCCTAGTTACTATAAAAAAAGATTAGACACCTGTTGCATAGCTGGAAAAAGGCCTAATAAAACAGTAGCAATGAGAAATGTTTTATGTTTAAGTATTTAGTATCACAGAAGTAAACTGTCATTGAAGATTGTTTTATTAAAAACCTCAAATGAAAATAAGAATCAGAAAACTTTAAGACAATCCACACCACACTATATAATATATATTTTAGATCTGATTTCAACCTGGTTTTGTTTAATTTAAAACCATAACCCATACATACTTACACTAGGGTATCTAGATTTTGCAACAGGGTAAACTATAGTTTTAATAAGCAGTGTCATTATATTTTATGTTCAGGCTTACAATCCATGTCTTGTACAGGTAGTCTCATGCGATAGGTAGAAACATCCAATCTAAATAACCAGTTTTAACAGGTACATGACAGTACATCGTTGTAAAATTGTTCATAAAATATTATGGAATGGTTGAAGGAAGCATTTTCTGTGATTAAGATATTTATTTCTAGGTATCAGTATAAAGTCTTGAGAGTCCAGAGTCCATTTGCTCTCTCTGAAGCAATGGACTGATGGAACTTTTTACTGTAAAAGAGGGAGAGAGATTTGTAGTTGGTGAACACACATCCGCTGTTGCAATATAAATGTTACATCTGTGTGTTCCTGTGGTGATACAACTGTGCTAAAGCATTGTAACTTGAATCCTGAAAAGCAACAGCTTGCTGTTTGTTGCTAGCTTTCCTATCCTTGCTACAGGTTTCGCTGTATTTATTACAAAACACATAGATGTAACAGTTCCATTATATAGTTTACTCCCTAAGGCTTGATATCCATGCAATCATTACATTTTCCTCTCTATGACCTCTGAAGTCAGTGAGAAACAACTGAAATGATTATACACTATTGAACAGAACATAGGAAACAAATTGAAGGAAGTAGGACTACTAATTCAAGGCATGAAACTGAGTATTATAGGAATTACTGGAACATGATGCTACAGCTGTTATGGGTAGAGTACGACTATTGTAGGGCTGTACACTGTACGACACTGTTCAGGAAAGATAGAAATAAAGATAAAGAGGGACAACACTGTAGATTAATGATGTAATAGGCAGCAATGATTAGGGACCTACTGAATTTGCAATTGTGTGATGTTTGTGGCAGGTTCTGCAAAAAATGGTAGGCTTGCTACAAAAAAAAACTTACTGAAAATAAAATGAGGGAGCCAGCTGTCTTCATGGTGCTGCAGCTCAGCTATGCAGCCTGCTAGGGGGGTTAGGGGGAGGGGAGGGCTGAGGGGGGCTGCCAGCATGAAGGGCTGCCAACAAAATGGCTGTCACCCCTGCTCCTTGCCACTGATTGGCTGAGAGGGCTATCTGTCATGCAGCCCCATCCTTCTCCACCAATTGACAGCAAGGGGTAGGGCTGCATGACTGACAGCCCTTGTAACCAATGGTGAGGGGCAGAGCCATATGATGGACAGCCATCACAACCAATCAGCAGCAAGGGGTGGGACCACCAGGACCCCTTGGCCAATCAGAGGGACGGGGCGGGAGGGGCGGGGGAAGCACCGTGTTCAGACCATGAAAATGGTGACCATGAAAATGGCTCTAGGATTTGCCTGTGAATTAACTGGCCATCTCCTCAAGTTAAGTAGACCCCTAGTAAAGAATAACTAGAATTAATTCGAGTCAAACATTTTGGGAAAGGATAGTAAAGGAAGTTTTTGTGAAGTAGTGATAGGAATCTGTTATACACCTCTATGATCAGATTTGGATATGGATGGATATTCATTTAGTATTATCAGATAGAAATACCACTGAGTTGTGTCATTATGAGAGACTTTGACTTCTCATATATATGTATATAGAGAGACTAAATGCTATTAATATCGATAAAGTTTAGTTATTCCCAGATGGGATAGCTGACAGTTTTCTTCACCAAACTGTCACTGAAGCAAGAAAATGCAATGTGACTTTTAGACTTGATTTTGTTAAGTAGTAAGGACATCATGGAGGAGCTCATCATAGAAAATGACCATGTATTCAGTGATCCTGTGCTGACTGAGTTTAAATGAAACAGAACAATAAACAAAACAGGTTTATAACTCAAGTTCTCTATTTCCAAAGGTTAAACTTGGAGAACTGAAGAATTCAGAGATGTGAATATAGAAAAGATGGAATTTGAAGAGGCAGGTGGCTGTGTTAGTCTGAAATCAGGCAGAAGGCAGGGTAGATTTATATCTACATTGACCAGCTGAGTCAGAGACGGTTACCATAAGCTTTTGTAAGGAGAGTGCTTACTTCATCAGGGGCTGTGAATGGACTGCAGGAAGCAGAGCTGCTAAATAGAAAGCAGTGATTAAAATACAAAGGAAAAAGCATCCCAAGTAATGGGAAGGAAGGAATGGGGGACACTTGTAGAAAATGTTCCAGAATAATAGGATGGAAGACCACTTCATACAGGATATTAGGAACAAGCAGAGATTCTATAAGGAAGGAGGAAGTGAGTGATCACTGGAGAGAATCACTCTTGAGGGGTCAGAAAGGGTAGGGAGAATTGCCAAATGAATACATTTGCACTGGAAATTAAGCTCAATTTAGAACAATCTTCCAGTGAGTATAGTGTGGCATGGGTAAGAAACATTTAGTTTTAGGATAATATACAATGAGTATATTAAAGATTTTATGACGTAGTTGCCTGCAATACCAGGGAAGAGGACTAGATGACCTAGAACAGGCTTGTCCAACATGCGGCCCTCCAAGCTGTTTTCTGAGGCCCGAGGTGCTGCGACAGGAAATGAGAGTAAACGCTGTACTTTCATGGGGGGGGGGCATGATGTGATGCCACTTCCGGTGAGGTCTTTGAATATGGCTCACTGGCCCATTGGGTGATAAAAAGTTCATGATCTGACCCCACATTCAAAAAGGTTGGACACCCCTGACCTAGAAGGTCCATTCCCATCCCATATTCCTATTGATTGGGTTTCTCCTACTGGGGTTCTACAAGAATTGATCAGTGATCAGATAATAAATATAAAACTACTGCTGATAACATTTGCTAATGATAGGAAGATTGGCAAAGTGAGACAGACAGATGCCTACTACTAAATGTGAAGTCATATAACAGAAACAAAGAATATAGATCCTACCTACAAAATAGGAGACTGCAGCCTGGAAAGCAGTGACTGAGGATTCATAGAGGAGTCATAGAGACAGACATATAACATGAGCTTCTAGTGCAATCCTGTGACAATAAGGGGCTAATAAAATGATAAGGGGAAAAGTTTATAGGGATAGGGAGTTGATTTTATTCTATAAAACCCTCTCTTGCTCTTTCATAGCCTATCTGTCATCCATCAACGCTGCTATCAATCATAGGTCTCTTTCTGCAGTTAGATTAAGATCTGCCTCAGATTGGGCAACTGCTTTTTAGCAAATGATTTATTTGATGAAAAGTACATTTTTGGTCACCTCAGAATAAGGAAGACATAATTTAGGCTAATTTGTTAAATGTTTTTATCTTAAAAAATAATTTTCATGGAAAGGTAGTGTCCTGCCCTTTTGCTCAATAACCCAGTGTTTAGAGCACTCTTTCAGGATGTTAGGCCCTGCCAGGCTTGCAAGTAAAGGTGTGATGGGATCTGGTGTGCAATTCATACAGTTGTGCTTCCTGTCATGCCACACTGCATGGCAGGAGGTGTGATGGTGGGATCATGCATCAGATCCCATCACACCCTATTGCTGGTGCAGGGGGAGCCCAGGATCATGATGTAAGTGGTGCACCTGGCCACATGTACCCAGCATTAGGTGCACCTGGCTACATATTCAATTAATAGTGTAATAGGAACCAGCTACAAAGTTCTGTGGAATAACTTTGTTGTTTATCTTTGATTTATGATGCCATTAATTACTTTAATGTGTGGCTGGGTTGCAACTTAAGACATGACTAACTGCTTAATCACTTCTTAAGTGTAGTGTGTGACAAGGGCCTAGAGACCTATGTTTCTTCGCCTGAGATTACATTTTTCACTTTCCATACCAGGAAACTGCTATAGCAACCAAGATGCATGCCATTTTGGTGTAAGTTTCTTCCAGTCTCTCCTGTTAAAGCTGTTCTACTTGGGAGACCTAGTCATGTGCCCACTCCTTCCTAGGAATACATATACTAGAAGAAATATATGGGGTTAGTTACTTTATGTTGTATGCCCACACCCTAATCCAGTGGTCACCAATCAGTGGATCTTGATCCACCAGTAGATCTCGGAGCCTCTTGAGGTAGATCTTGGAGCCTCTTGGAGATGATCTGAGGCTGGGGTGGGGGGCTGAGTTCCTGAGTGCATGCATGTGCATGCCGTAGGCCAGCAAGTCAGTCTGTGGGGGAGAGAAGGGGCAATGGCCAGGTCAAGGCCCCTGTGGTGAGGGACAGAGCCACAGAGGCAGGAGCAGGGGTAAGTTGAGCGGGGCCCGGCCAGATGGGATTTACCTGCTGGGGAGATGTGCCCCAAATAATTTTTTCTCCCTCTGCCTCAATCTGCCCCACCCCCCTTTCCTTCCCCACAGATTTAGCTGCTGGGGGTGGGGGGAGAGAAGGGGAGTGATGGCGGCTCACTGTAGATCTTTGGCTGTTTTTAAATGCCAAAGGTGATTTCCTACTTAAAAAGGTTGGAGACCACTGCCCTAATCTGATGTTTATAGAAAGGCAGAAAAAATATGGCTCTGGTTGTGGACTCCAAGGGCACATCTACACATGTGCATTGGCCTATTTTAATGCTCATTAAAGTGTCACTGAAAAAAACATGACATTTAATATTCATTAAAATAGTCTAATGCATATTACACATCACTTAAAAACCATGGGCACCTTATACACATGATGGACCTCTGCTCTGATGCATGCTAATTAGCATGCATTGGCCACATGTTCAAGTTTGCTGGAGCTCACTCCAGCAACCTCCGCATCATGTTTGTTCAGTGTCCCTATGTTTCAAAATGACAATGGGGGTGCTGTAAGCTCAAAAGAGCTTTAGTTAAAGTGCGCCTACTGCCATTTTGAAGCACAGGATGCTGACTGTACAGGACACTAATTACACGTGATGCTGTGGGAGCTTTAATTACAGCAGCTGTGATCCAGCCTGGAGCATGTATTATCAATGCCCTACACTCTTAAGTCAGGCTAATGCACATTTTCCTAGCACCTCACAGTTGAGGTACTAGATTTAATGAACATTGACTAAACTGCATTAATGCACATGTAGATGTTCCTCAAGGTCTCCGCTTTAGACAGAAAAACTAAGAAGGGCAGTATTGCTCTTACTTTCTCAGTAGAACAGATTCTGATACAATTTCAGGGCTTCTGTATACTCTATGCCTTACAGTACTGAGGAATCCTGTAGGCAGAAAATTTCTTCATGGTGGCAGTTGGTTTTGCAAATACTTCAATTTTTCTAGAATTGCTAGCTTTTTTATTTCACCTTCCAGGAGACTGCCATAACCAACAGGGCTGTGATGAAATTCCTGGGTTTGTGAAAGGTTAGCAGTGTAGCATTCAAAATGAATGTCATATACTTTGGTAGCCTTTATAGATGTAGTTAAGCAATTAATCAGCCACTAGTCTAGAACAGGGATCAGCAACATTTGGCCTGTGGGCCAGATCCAGCCCATGAAGCCACTGGATATGGGCAGCTTGAAGCTGCATCTGCATCACCCACCACTTTTCCCCACCTTTTGCTTCACAGCTTCAGCACAAGCACAGATTCCAGCTGGTGGGGAACTGAGCCGGGACTAGGCAGCTATCAGCTGCACCCACGCTGCAGCCAGAAGTGGTGGGGGTAGGGGCTGGGAGAAATAGCAGCAGCACAGATACAGCTGGAAGCTGCTTAACATGTCCCTAGTATAGTTCATTACCTGCTAGAAGCTGCACCCTCACTGCAGCTCATGGAAGTGGTGGAAGCAGTTTGGGTGCATTCCTCCATCACCATTCCCCTCCAGCTGGAAGTTGTGCTCGTGCTCTAGCCAGAAAACAGGGGATGGAGAGAAGTGGCAGTAGCACAGGCATGATTCCCAGCTGCCTGGCCCTGGCATGGGTGCAGGCAACCCCCGCTAGCTGTTGATGCACCACCGAAGCCATCCAACCTGTGCTGGACTGAGCTGGGTCGTTCTGGCACACAGCTTAAAAAGGTTGCTGGCCCATGGTCTAGAGCAGTGGTTCTCAATTTTTTGTGCTATGACCCATTTGTAAACATTGATGGTCAATCTTGACCCCATGCCCCTCACTCCTGACCCACTGCTTCCCATCCCCAGGCCCCAGCCCCTCAGTGTGTGAGGCAGGGTGGTGGGGGTGTGGTGCATGGGGGGTCCCAAGCAGCCCCTTGCAGGCTGGAACTCTAACAGCCTGCAAGGGAAAAGCCATGGTTTCCCACGGTTTTCTGCTTTAAAGGAGAATCCATTTTTAAAGTTTGTTTGCTATTATTTCATATATTCTTGTGAACCACTTTTGGGTCGCGACCCATGGGTTGAGAAACGCTGGTCTAGAGCAGTGGTTTTCAACCTTTTTTTATTTGCAGAGCCCTAAAAAATTTGAATGGAGGTGCAGACCTCTTTGAATTGTATGTGTGGGTATTCACATACTTTTGATTGAACATAGCCACCTTTTGTGGACCCTTTAAACAGCTGTGGCTCCCCAGGGGTCTGCAGACCACTGGTTGAATACCATTGGTCTAGAAGATTTCCTTCTTAAGAGAAGTCTGTTAAAGATTATGAGCTGCTCAGTTATTATGGTAATAGCACCCATATACCTAAATAGAAACCATATTTGGGGTATTGTCCATTTCCCACTGTGGAACGCTAGGAAAGGTATACATGCTAGAAGCACAAGAGCATAAAGTTATTTTGTTTTTACGACCAAAGCCTTAAATGACTCAGATTCCTCCAGAATGTCTGACATATTTTGTTCACCAGTCCTGAAAATACACTTGTGGCATTTTAGATAGCTTGCCATTTCAGCACACCTGAGTTTAACTAGTCATTATCATAACATTTTTGAAAAATGTTTGTCATCCATTTTTCTTCATCCCTATCATTTTTCTCTCTCCTTTTTGTGAAATAGTCATGCAGCGTTAGAGATAGCTGGCAGTGATCCAGATGGATAGGCTCTTTCTTTACGTGGACTCTGAGGTAATAGCAATACACTTATTTTTTTTCTTAATAAAAGGGATGATAGAATTTTTATTTCCATTTTACTTGAGATCTTGTTTCACGCTACACTGGGCAATTTTGATTGATGCTACTTTCATTCTTCTATTCCCTTTCCTAGTCATATAATTAATGCAGACATAATAACATAATAGCTGGGTTACTAGCTTTGATTATGTGAATAAGCAACACTATCAAAGCAAACTCATGAGCACCAATAAACTTCACAAAGGTACCATAAAAATGGAACCATCCATCACAGTTTATGGTTTCCCTTTATTTCAACTATTCATACTAGAATATACAGTTGTTGGCACTAATAAAGTAAAATTCACAGAGTTTAGCTTTGCACCATTTTAGTTTTCTTTATCAAGTGAGATACTTATGAAGGTGACACATTTAAAGCAAGGCACTGCCTATGTATAGTTGTCCAGTGATGCTGAATTAAAAATCAGCTGATAGAGTTCAAACTGCAGACTAATTATCTGAGTTGCATGAGATTCCTCCTGTTAAGTTCAAAGGTTTGCCACCACAGTTTGACAATCCTCTTAATCATTCAGTCATAGAAGCCTGTGAATCCTCTAATCTTCTTTCCAGAACTCTCTAAGGAGAAGTCAATCTCAGCGCTTAGTGTACAGAACTCTGATACAGGTATCAGATTAAAATGTGAATAAGGTTTTATTTTAATTACTAATTTGGCAGCCTGAACCATGAAAAAGTAAGCCAGAAGAACATACAAAGAACAAATTAACCTTTAAAAAAATCATCCTTAATGGTAGGAATAATACAAAGACATTTAATTGTATTAGATATTTACTGTAATGCTTCTTTTAAATAAAGACTTAATCATTTCTAAAACTAATTACCTTGGAACAAGTATAACATCCTGTGAGAGGCAGCAAGTTATAGGATTATCTCACTAAATTTATTTGTGCATCTGGTGCTGTTGTGTCATGGGGCCCTCTTATTTGTGAGTGATTAACTCTGTTTTATCTAGGGCATCTTCAGTTTCTCTCAGGAATTATAAGAGGACATAGACCATTATATTGTAAGAGCTATAAACTCATAACCATGTACTTATACAAATAGTAGTTTATGACTAGGGATTTTCTAGGAATTAGTATTCTCTACAGATTATGATTTGAATGTACAGGTCAGAGCTACAGAAGTTGATTTGTATGGGAAGATTAATTTTTCTTTTTTATTGTATCAATTTCTATTAACAGTTGAAGAACAAGTTAAAAAAAAAAGATATATCCTAAAATAAAGTATTCATACTTCTACAGTCATGATCCCAAGCTCCTCTTGCACTGGCACTAATGTGCAATTGGGATCTGATCCCCAGTTCCAAAATTGTGCCTTCTGCCATATGTGTGACATGGCAGGAGGTGTGATTGGTGCGATTGTGGATCAAATCCTGTCATGCTTTTAACCAAACATCAGCTAAGGGCCTAAATTGCAGTAACTTACTTCTCTTCCTCTGGAAGCTAATTTACTTTGCTGTAGTTTCCACTTCTCCTACATTGCTTTAGCATAAGTACTTCCCAAAAGTGCATGAATTTATTTTCATGATGCTCTTCCAGTGAGATACTACTACTATTGTTCCTAACATACAACCAGGGAACTAAGGTACAGTTATTAATGTCAGAACTATACACTAACTTGGGGTCTAGCTTGTGATGCTCATAGCCTGATATTTCAGAGACTCTGTCCTTTTGTTTGTTAACAATACTGTTCCTATCATCTCAGCTGCAACTGAATGCTTGGTACTTGTTCAGATCAGACTCCATCATGTGTCTCTGTCTAGGCACCCAGAAATGAAGAATGCTTTGTGGGAATATTTAAACAACAGCTGGAGGTATGATTGTAGCATGGGTTAGTATACATAGGATAGCTTTAATTTAGCTGGCATGGGTGAGGATAATAATGAAGATAGACTTCATCATGGACTACCCCTGAAATGCATGCTGACAAGTCTTCACTGTTTGTTCCCTGTGCTAACAAAACTAAAAGCAATTGTGGGAATGTCTGCTCCTGCTAGAATCATACTGTCATTTCCATGGTAGAGATATTATTAGTCACCACCTATGAGAAGTGTCATTTAATTGACTTTTGCCACAACACATAGGAACCTTGTGGCAGAGGCAGAAAAAGAATCCAGTTCCATACACTCAAAGCTGGGAAGTTCTTTCTAATATTAACCAAAATTTTACTGGGCACATCTGCATGTGCCTTTATGGTGCCATTGTTAGCTGTATTCAATGTATTACTGTGCTGTGCCAGTGGCACATGACATCTTTAGCCGCTGTATCACTGTAGCGACACACTATAGTGAGGGAGTGCATCACTATGGTGATGTAGCAATGTGTTGTAATGTAAGCCCGTTACTTCTTGTCCTATTGCCTGTGGATACAAAGAACAAATGATTTTCTTTATAATAAGCCGTGTTGCATCTGAAGACTGTCTAATGCTCCCTCATGAAATAATACCAATTTTTTCCAACCTTGACACAATAGGTGATGTTTTTTAGACCTTTAATAATTTTTATTTCTCTCCCCTCTGGGTTCCTTTAATATGTTCCACATTTTTCTTAAAATATGGTGCCTATAACTGAATGCAGTACTTCAGTTGAAGCCTACCCAATGCAGAAAGAGTGGAAGTACCACTTCCTGGCTAAGTACAGACAGTCAAAAAGCCTAAGGCTTAATTGATTCAATCTTCACATGTTAGTTTAAGCTGTGTAGTTTGAACCAAGAAGCAAGTAAACAGACATTCATTTTTGAGTCCAGGAATGCAAGCACATGTCTGCAGTGGCCCAGGCCAGAAGCCGAGGGGTGTCAAAGTATGTCCCCCTGCTTAGCTGGAGCAGACAGCTTGGGCCAGGCTAGCCCACTCACCCCGCGAAGGGGAGTTTGCAGGGGAGGTGCAAAGCATATTGGCATCTGTGAGTTTACTTGAATCTGGAAGGGATCTGGGACAGAAGTTCAATAAACTGATTTAACCTAAATCAATTAAGTCTGATACTACATCCATCCAGGTTTATCTTAAACCAGTTTTAGCCATTTTGAAAGCAGTTTATGGGCACTGAACTTCTGTTGTGTTACAGATTTGAGCCAGTTTCCAATCACTTGGAAGCTTCCAATCACTTCCAAGCTCTCACCAGTGTGTGTGTAATTTCTGTTCCTAGCCCCTATGATTTGCATAAAACACACCTGTTAGTCCCCCTGCCCCATATTTTTTCCAAGTCATCTGCACACACAAGCTTGGTACAGACAGTCAAAAAGCCTGAGGGGGAATTGATCCAATCTTCACAGGTTTCTCCAATCTGTGTAGATTTTACTGTTTATGAATGGAACTCATGCTCACTCTTTGGGTTGGGAAGTCAGGCAGATGCCTGCACTGGCCAAGGCCAGAAAGTGGTGAGTACACTCACACACCTCACAGCATGCCAGATATTATCAAGAGCATCCAAGTGCAGCCCAGTGGAGGCCATCCCTCACTGGCTGCCTGGCACACACCTCCAACCCTCTGCCATGGGGGGGGGGGCGGGGGCGGGAGAGGAGCAGAACCTCCATACCCTGGTCCTGGACCCCCCCTGAACTGGAGTCTCCCCACCTGGGGGGGGCAGGCACATGCAGGGGGGTGAGTTTCCCTGTTCCCACCTGGCCAGGCTAGCTTCACAGCCCTGCCCCCTGCAAGTCTCTGCCCCTGACCTACTGGAGGAAGGGGGGAAAAAAAGCCCCTGTCCTAGTCTCTATCCCCCAAGCTGGGGTCTGCTCAGCTGGGGGGGGATCTCTGTGCCATGTGGGGTTTCCCCCATCTCTGTCTGGCTGGGCTGGCTCCATAGAAGGAAGAATCAGGCTCTGCTGCCTGGCATAAGCCACCTGGGCTGCCTGGCATGTCTTTCCAGCTGCTGCTAGTGTTGGGCTCCAGTGGGACATGCCAGTCAGCTCAGGAGGCCTGTGTCAGGCAACAGGGCCTGATCCTTCCTTTTATGAAGTGCTATTATCCCTGCCACCCAGCACAAGCCTCCAGGCTGCCTGGCATGTCCTATCAGAGCCCAGCAACAATAGCAGCTGGCAAGATGCACTGAACAGCTTGGGGGGGGCCTATACTGGGTGGTGGGGCCTGATCCTTCCTTCTATAGAGCTAGCGCAGGCAGGCAGGGATGGGAGAAGCCCTGCTAAAGCTTGGGGCTCCCCCCAGCTGTGCAGACCCCAGCTTCGTGGGGCCTATACCCAGGTGGTGGGCTTCATTCCTCTCATTCCTCCTGTGGGTCATAGGCAGAGACTTGCAGGGAGCTGGGGTGTGCAGTTAATCCTGTTGGGTGGGGATAGAGGGGGAAGGAGCTCCAACGGTGTGCCCTCCACCCCAGCGGGGCATGATTTACTCTTGGCAAATCCATGTTAACTTTTCCTGATCACCTGTTGTCTTTTAGCTGCTTAGAAATCGATTTTTGATTACATTCTCTAGTCTCTTCTCTTTTCCTTCCACCACACCCTTACCAGACTCTTTATCCTAGCCTGTCCTCATCCCATTCCCTTCCTGACCTCTGTGTCTGTTTCACCAACATTCCTGTCACCCACTTTGCAACCTCTTCATGCCTGGCTCCTTATCCCTTTGCATTTCTGTTTCCTCCTCTTCCTCTCCACTGCCTGAGCACCAGTAGGCAAAGCACTGTTAGCTCAGGGAATACAGATTTCTTATTCTCCCTTCCTGCACTTGTGCCTCCTTGGCCTCCAGGAGAAGCAATCATAGAAGGAACCCTATTCAACTGGAGCATTTTCAGAATAGATAGAAGAGAATTTAAACTCTAACAACTTGCCACTGAGCATGAATAAAATAAGATTTTTAGTGGCTTAGCCAGACTGAGGCAGGTCTTCACAAGAATAGGAAAAGGTGCATCCTAAATACAAAGACTACTCTCCTGCTAAATTTTAAGTTTTTGTTTTGAGGCATGGAGATGTTAGAGTTTCTTAATGAAATGATTACACTTTTTTTTTTGTAACATGGGCAAATCAATTATTTTCCTTAACTTTATTCTGAGAAATGACTGAACTAGTTTAGTTAAAATTTTCCAATAATATTCAGCTTGCAGAGGATATTCAGCATAGACATTTTTAGCCCTAGATGGCTCATATTTGGCAAACTTATAAGCAACTGAAAACAATGTCTTATAACAAAAGCATGGACAGAAGAGAAATTAAACTCTAACAACCTTAATACAAGTATTACTACCTCTACTTCTTACAATGTGATCCTCAGTTTCCATTCAAATAACATAAGTATTACAACTACTTGTCTCTTTAGATCCAGCAAGACCATTATGGTATCTGAACTGTCAAATTTAAATGTGTGTAACAGTTTTAGTAATATTATGGTATCCCTTTTTTTGCTTCATTTTTGCTCATTCTTTTAATAATTGACCTGACAGATTAATAGCAAAATCAAATATTTTGGCAAAGTTGAGATATTTTTACTTCACTTAATAGTATCTTCCTTTTTTTATTGATATTTTGCACATTACTAGATCAGGGAAAGGCTTTATGCATAATACTTATAATTAAAGAAGTAAATCAGCAGCACAGTCTGAGAAACAATATAATACCAATAAAGTTTAAACAAGAAATAACTCTTTGTGAAATATATCTATGACCAAAGCTTAATATAAAACAATACCAAGGAGGGAATTAAAAATAACATAGAATTTCACATTGTACAATGCCGGTTCTGTCCTTTTACTCGCTTCACTTAAAGCCTTCATTGAAAAGCTCTCAAAAGTTATATCCTTTCAATTGCAGGCTTGCTACCATCCTGTCCTCATTAAACAACATAGACAACTATATGCTGAATTTTAAGACTGTAGGACTATATCTCTCAGGTTTGACCCCTGTAACTTTAATCCTTTTTTGGATGAGATAGTGCACCAATACTTTTCAATTCAATTTACAAGTACTCAGTTTATCCATTGCAATAAATCAACTTGAGTTACTAAAAGTGACAATCCCTAACCGTTCTATGCATGAAGAATGAAAATTCTAAGACGACGTTTCAGTGGTCTTTTATGTGCTTGAGGATCCTTCTGCAAAAATATTTGGCCACGAGCGTAAACTATGTGGGATAACTTCCTTCTGTCTGTTATTGTTAGTACTGTAGTGATTAGCCAGAAACAGCTAGGTGGAGATGCTGGCCAGTCTGTTCATTGGGATATTGTTGTAACAGGTTGTTATACTGGGGTGCTGGGTCTTTTTTCTCCCAAATATTCTAGCCTCGACCTAATTCTCTCTTCAATAATATCTGTGGAATAGGGCATCATGGGAATTGTAGTTTTGAGTCCCTTTCTCCCCTATGGGCCCTGGCCATGGTTGGACTGCATCTCCCATGCTTCACTGCTGACCATTATTCAGGAGGCTCTGCAGTGTGATCATCACTGTGAGACTGGTTCATTGTGATATTGGGCTCTGATTCCTGTTGTGGGATACATCTGCTTGATTGCAATGTACTGGGGTGCACTTGGATTGCTGCTTGGAGACAAGGGCCTCATGATGTTCCTTGCTCTGTTTTGGCTTCTTGACATGTATTGTGAGCTAACAGGGTATGTACTGATCATGAGTGACTTTCTTACAAATGTTGTTAGGCCACATTATTGCAATGGTATAGCTATCAAAGGATTGCCTTCCCAAGGGAAAAATAAACAAGGTGACTAATAGAGGTCAAGCACGTATTTCGCTCAGCCACCACACAGGCTTGAAAGGTAGGTTTGGCTTTTTATTAATCTTTCTTCATTTCATCTACTGCTGCTATGTTATGAAGAGGGACAAGAAATCCTGTTGGTTGTGCAAAGCAATAATTTCCCACCATTTCTGGCTGAATGGGGAGGAGAAGAAAACCTTCAGGGGGAACCATACTGATGAGGAATAGAAAAGTACTAAAAGGAGTGTATATGTGTCAGGACAGAGTGGGAGATGTTGGTGAAGGCCGAGCGGGAACAACATGGCAGCCTTCAGGATAAGCTTATCAGGAAACAGCTTGAGAAAACACACCTGGTTCAACAAGACACCAGGATGAGTCGCTGTCAGACTGCCAAGAGTATGTTATGGGGCGGGCAGATCTGTATGTGACTTATCAGCATATAAAGAAGTCTGAGCTTTGCTTTTGTTGAGAATTAAATGTCCCTTGCTTTTTCTCCCGTGGCCATGCAAAATAAAGCGCTTCTGATAGCCAACCACTAATCCTGTCTGAATTTCCACATCAATACTATATTTCTGGCTCAGTAGGAACACTGGCTGCAGCGAGGAGCTAAGAGCCAGACTCATAAAAGACTTAGGCACAACAACATTTAATTTACAGGCAGCTAAATTATAGGCATCTGGGGTGCGTGTAGATGAAACGGAGGCCCTAAATTGAAGTGGTGGTTTTTAAAAAACAATGCTTCAGTTTAGAGATGATTAAGCCCCCATATCATGCACACATCACACTGACTTACCTACCTCTCTGGTGGGGTGGGAGGGCGAGCAGCCGGCAGGCAGAGTGGTCCCTGGGCTGCAGGGCCAGGGTACTGGCTGGTGCTTCTCTCCACGGCAGCGGTGGCTCCCCCCAGGCAGCACCCACCTGCAGGCACCTGTCTTGGGCGGTCCTGGGGGGCACTGCAGCCACAGAGGGACGCACCAGGGCCCTGCACAGCTCAGGCAGGCTCCAGGAAGAGAAAAAAAAAGGACCAGGCTCACCACTTTTCTTGGGTGGAGCCTGCTTTCCTGGGTTGCTGCCAGGCTGCCTGCAGGACCTCCTGCAGAGCCATGGTGGTGCACGGAGCCCAGTGCTTTGCTCCACGGCTGTAGGGGCAGCAAACGAAAACTCCTTAAAGGAGTTTTCGTTTGCTGCACCCCAAGTCATTTAAGGTGCATTACTCCACCAAATTTTCACAGTGGCTGGAATTAATGTGCAATACACCACTGAAGCGTGCAAACACTGACAGCACTGAAGCAGCGCAAAAGCATTTAGCCCACTTTAAAGTGTTGTGCACACACGCCTCTCATTTCATCTACACATGGCCTTGGATCCTCGAGTGGAATCCAAATCTCAGTCAGACACTTAAACTTCCTTTACAATGCCTGGGGAGATTTAGGTGCCTCAGGAGGGCAGCCCCAAAGACTACCATAATGAGTAGGCAACTGCCTAGAGACAGTCAGTAGGAAATGGTAAGCAAGGGGTATGTCTCAGCTTCAACCATATTTAGAGCTTAGACATCTGACTCGGTGCAAGGGAATTGCTTCCATCTGCTAGGGATTTATAGCCTGGAGCTAGCCCCCAAGAGTAGGTGCCTATAATTTTTCTTTAAAAAAAAAAAAAAGCAACACTCACTATTTAATTTCAAAGAGCTGCAAGTTCTGGTGCAGCCACTTATTTAGTGGTTTAGTCTTTGGAGGACTCTCTCCGGAAGTAAGAGACCTGGGGTTTTGGCCTTATTCAGCCTGGTATGGGGTTCAAACCAATGTATCCTACTGGGCAGGAGTGCTCCTAACTACCTGACTAGAGGCTAGGCTGAGTGTGGACACTCTTCAGCCTTTCTGGTGAAGCTGGGCTGATGCACTAAGGAATAGAAACTTCCTGAGGCACCAAGAACAAAAAGGAGTATTACTGTAACCTAGTGGCTAGTACATTCAAATATGAATGAAGAGTCTTGAGTTCTGGCCTGATCCTTGATCCCAGGACTATTTAAGTGGGGTTTTTTTGTTTTGTTTTAAATAAAGTGCTTATGCCAGTGCATCAACAGTCCTTTTGTGCCCTGGAACTCAAGACTCTCTCCCACTTCTAGCTGACTACCCTAACCATATTACAGAGTCTTTTTTCCCCCCCTCTCTTTCTCTTCCCATCCTCTACCCCTAACCTTGGATTTTTTCTGCATAGCAGCACAGCATCAATCCTCATTCAGTTATTTAGCTCCAGGAATGACGCTTCAAGAAAAAAACACCGAATATCATGGGGCAGGTGCTAAAATCATGTCAGTTGACTACATGGTATATGAACACATTTATTATCGCTCAGGAAATATGCCCAATTGACAGCAGTTAGCGCTGAAACTTCTCTGTGGAATAGATACATCAGCAACAAAGAATGCTTCCTCCACATTTCTTTGTCAGGAAATCACTGCTAACATTCAGAAGATGGTCCAGTCTCTGACATATTCAGTGCCGAGCCATACCAACTAGTGCCAATTTTGATGGTGGTTTTTGTTGTGTGGACACTAGTTAAGTAGGCATTGGATGATGACCACCTGCTCATTACAAATAAGCCACTGAACAGCTGTCAGGTGTTAATGGTTTTCAGTTGATTTAAATTGGAGGTAAAAGTGAGAGGGTCCTTACTTCATTACCGACTGCTCAGGACATCAACTCCCATATAATTAAGTAAATATGATGTTATTTTTTAAAAATGGCTAATTAGGCAAATATGTAATAGTACCGGAGGGGTTATCTGATTTCAGGATTGAGGATAATAATATTTGCATGCCGGTTATACTCTTTTGCCTCCTTTTTGGCAGTTCATACTAACTGTGGAAATTCTGTTGGCTCCTATCAGAAAGAAGGGATACAATAAGGAAAACAGTACCATTTTTCTTGCACGCTACTTTGTGTAACCCACCTAACCACTGTCGTGTCTTTTCTTTCCTTGTGCAGCATGGAACTTCTCTACCTAATTTCTCTGTCAGGCTATTTGACCAATTAAATGACAGTCAGAAGATTTGTCTGCACTAGTTTAATTTTAAATCTATTAAAAATTAATGTAAGTAGATGGCACAAAGCACCATGTAGACTCTTATTTTGGGGGAAGAATTTTTTTTCTTTTTTTTTTTTAACCTGTGTTTGGAAAAGTACTAGTATAAGCTAAAATCAGTGAAGCAAGCCACACTGCATTGAAATCTGTCTCCCAAATTATTGGGCACATGTTTAATTAACTAAACTTATTTAAAAGCAGACATCTTTGTTTGACTCAGTAAAACAAAGTTGTATGCAGATAAAGTTAAACTGCTTCTGACATACTAGCAAGATAGCTTTCATGATCAATATTTCACTGGTGTGAGTAGGAGAAATTTTCCATAGTGAAGATTTTTATTATGAAGTATTTAATTAGTAAATAGCATTCTCCATAACCCTGGGCAACTTACTTAACTTTTTTGTGCCTGCTTTTTCTAATATATCTATGAAACTGCAGTAAAATCTGACTTAATGTTTGTAAAGTGCTATATATATATTTATTCATTATTGAGCATAGTCTGTGGAGATTGTACAGGGCAAAGATTTCTGACTTCCAGGGTCTAGGTCCTTTTCCAAGCCCTCTACACCAAGGGTGGTCAACCTGTGGCAAGCATGCCACAAGTGGTCCAGGAAGTCTCTGTATGTGGTATACTGCAGACTGGGGTGGGGAGGGGAGGTGCAGCACAGTGGCAAAATAGGGCCTGGAACAGAAAGCAGATGAGCAGATTAGGCAGGCGGGAGGGACTAGAGTGGCACTCAGGAAGGGTGTGGGGTGGTGTGCCTGCCAAAAACTTTGGCTCCCACTGTTCTAGGCCATGTGAATTTTAAGAGTTTTGTGATTACAAGATTTTTTTTGCCAAAATTTACTATGATAAATTTTATATGCCAGGTGGTTTTAATGTTTTGCACCATTTCAATGTTAGTATTTTTACTAAGGCCAGCTAACTTGGGGGTGGTGGTGGAGAGGTATGCTGTCTGATTTAAAGATACTGATTTTGCTCCACTCTAGACATAACTGAACAAAAGTGGGATGTTTGTTAGAAATATTATTAAAAATGCATTATCAATAAGTCTTGTTAAAACAGCGCAGCTGTCAGCCCTCCCTGGTGAGAGAACTGGGAGAGCTACTGAGAGCTCTTTGTATTAAGGTATCACTCTCTCTTTGTTTTGCAAAGTTACTATCTCTTTGTTACAGTAAAGCATATACTCCTCAGCTTTTCTCATGCAGATAAGAGTAAATTGCAATTCTAGCCTTGAAGCAAGGAAAATTCAAACTCTTGTAACCTCAGATACTTTCTACCCATGCACAATGAATTAATACATATAAGCCTATCCGCCCCGCATATTTAAGTAGTTAATTATAATACACATGCGACGTATGATTTGACGTATTCACATACATGTTTGTATGAATCGGAAATGAGTTGTAAAAGTTCCTCCTTCTGCACACGTGGTCAGGAGAGAGGGGATAAAGCCAGCTGAGCAGTTTCCCTCGGGGGCAGCAGAGTGTTTGATCTTTTGTCTCTCTCTCTGACCCTATTTGCAAATATATACCTTTTGTGTTGCTAATAGAGTGTGTCTGTGACTGAGAGTTTTTTTCGCCTCCCGAGAAACGAACCGCGATTTTTACATCAATAATTGGCGCCCAACGTGGGGCTTCTCGAGGACTACCCCGGAATTCAGCGACGGAGCGCCTCCGGTACCAGGAAAAGTGCGCACCGAGCCGACTTTGGACTCGCCCCTGTAATTTGAGGTGTAAGTCAGAATATCCGGGAAGTTAAAGGAAGTATCCCATGTAAATTCTGAGTTTCTGGACAGGCAGACACACTTTAGGATTTGGATCGAGATCTCTGGGGTATCTGAGTGAGTATACGAATTCCCTTTGCCCAATCTGGTGTACGGATCTAAACAAAGGATGTGTAAGTTTGCTGAGAAATTCTAGGCTCGGCTCTCGTTGTAAATCATCTGTTGTTGAGATCTTTTTGGTATTTGGTGTGCCTTGGGCGCATTTTTGTGGGCAAATGGGTACGAGTCGCTCTCGTGTAGAAAACAATATTGATACCCCTCTAAAAGTCTTATTACGTCATTTTAATAAATTTGCAAAGCCGGCCGATTATGGAATAAAAATGAAAAAAGGTGATTTAACTAAGTTTTGTCAACTCGAGTGGCCAACATTTGGGGTCCGCTGGACCCCGAAAGGATCCTTTGTGCTAAAAGAAGTGATAGCTATCCATGAAATTGTTATGCAGAATGGGTATTGGAATCAGTTTCCTTATATTGATTGTTGGTTGTGGGTGGTTCAAAATCAGCCACCTTGGATTAAGAATTACTTAGTAAAGTCTCATGTGATGCTTGTTAAGAAAAAGACTCGGGGGGGGGGGGGGGGCGCCTGTACTTCCTGAGTCTAATGAGGGGGGGGATTCTGAATTGGCTGAGTACCGGACCTGCGCTCCGGTTGCCCTGTCGAGTAGCGAAGATGAGTCAGATGCCTCCTCGGGGTCCAGTCCTTCTGCACCACCGCCCCCTCCCTTAGAGAGACCACCACCGACGTACCAAGGCATACCTAATGAGTTAGAGCATGAGCCTCAGCCAAGTGCCTCATCTGAATCAGGAAATAAGGGTTATTATTTGCGCAAGCCTGTAGAGTCACAGCCGGTGTTGAACTGTCCGATGCGAGAGGTTATTGGGGAAGGAGGCACTGCAACTTTTGTCTACACCCCATTTAGCACTTCAGATTTATTTAACTGGAAGAATCAGAGCCCCTCTTTTCGTGAAGACCCTGAAAAGATGAGGGACCTGTTCCGATCTATTGGGCAGACTCATCGACCCACTTGGGCTGATGTCCAGATGATGCTCCAGACCCTCCTAACCCCGGAGGAGAGGAGATTAGTGTTGGGGACAGCGGAACGTATTGCGGTGGCTAGAGTTGAGTCAGAAGGTGCTGCTAGTCGTACTCTGCGTGATACCTGCCCTGTAGAGGAGCCAAGATGGGATAATCATACTGCAGAGGGCAGAGAGCTGAGTGCACGGTATCTGGGAATTATAGTGGAAGCAATGGGAAAGGCAGTGCCTCGGGTTACCAATCTGTCTAAATTGTATGAGGTGAGACAGGGAAGAGAGGAGGATCCCTCAGCTTTCCTTGGGAGGCTGTATGAGGCGTTTCGCAGGTTTTCGGATCTGGATTCAGAAGCCCCAGATAACCAGCGTATGGTAAATCTTATGTTTATTGGTCAATCTGCTGCTGATATCCGTAAGAAGTTACAGAAAACTGAGGGAGGTGCTGGGAAACCGATTTCAGAGCTGGTGGAAATTGCATATAAGGTGTATGGGAATCGTGAGCAAGTGCAGGAGCGCAAGGAGGATAAAAAGGCTCAGCGACAGATGGCAGCACTAGCAGCTGCTATAACTGGAGGGAACCCTGGAAAGGCTGGGATACAGAAGAGGAAGGGAGAAAGAGTGGGAGCAGATGTTTGTGCTTATTGCAAAGAGAAAGGACACTGGAAGAGGGAATGCCCGAAGTTGAAGGAGAAGAGAGAGGGGGAACCGAGAGGTCACCTCATGCGGGCAGAAGACAAGGGTGAGGATTCAGAATGAAGGGGACAGGGATCTAAGACCACTACCCTTCGGGTTGGAGCCCGAGAAGATCCCATGGTAACCATTAGGGTTAGTGGCAAAAACTTTGAAGCCTTGGTGGATACTGGGGCTACATTTTCAATGATTCCAGAAAAAACCCCCTGTGCAGGAACTAGTGAACAGCATGTACTTGTGGAAGGGATTGAGGGAATGCAAACCCGACTCCCTGTTTGTAAACCACTCCTCACCAAGGTGGGGGACCATTTGCTCGAGCACTCCTTTGTGTATTCTCCAAGTTGCCCGGTTGCACTCCTTGGGCAGGACTTACTCACAAAATTGCAAGCTGAGATCTTTTTCAGAGATGATCAGATGGTGGTCCAGCTACCTGTCAAGCAGAGCTCGAACTATCAGATGGCTCTCCTGGAGGACCGATGCCCTGCAGTAAGTCCAGAAGATCACATGATTGGAGTAGACCCCTCGGTATGGGCTGATGGAACCCCTGCGCGAGCTAAGTTCGTCTCCCCAGTAAGGATTGTACTCAAGGATGGGGAGGGGCCCGTTCGGGTAAAGCAGTACCCACTCAGCCGAGCGGCCAGAGCTGGACTCAAGCCGTTAATAGAGAAATACAAGAGGTACGGATGGCTAGTGGAAGGGTCCTCACCCTATAACACCCCCGTCCTTGGAGTGCCGAAGGCAGATGGGGTCTCATACAGACTGGTCCAAGACCTACGAGCTGTAAATAAGAAGGTCCTTTCAGATCATCCTGTAGTCCCGAACCCTCACACGATCTTGACACAAGTACTGGGGGAAGCTAAAATATTTTCAGTGCTAGATTTGAAAGATGCTTTCTTCTCTATTCCCCTTCACCGAGAGAGTCAAAAATTGTTTGCTTTTGAATGGGAGGATCCAGATACTTTCCATAAAGCCCAACTCATGTGGACAGTTCTTCCACAAGGATTTATAGCAGCCCCCCATATTTTCGGACTTGCCCTTCAGAAGGACTTGGGGGAATGGAAGGGATCACACCCCGCAGTGACTCTCCTCCAGTATGTGGATGACCTGCTAGCTGCAAGCCCAAACTTGCAGCTCTGCGAGGAAGCCACCAGGTCACTCCTAAACACTCTGGGGAAAAAAGGATATAAAGTCTCTAGAGAGAAAGCCCAAATATGTCAGCCTGAAGTCACATTTTTGGGATATAAGCTCTCAAAAGGAGTCAGAGCCCTGAGTGCAGATCGCATACAGGCGATTCAAGGTCTAACCCCACCTAAGTCACCCAAGGAGCTGCGGGCATTCCTAGGGCTAACTGGGTTCTGTCGACTATGGATACCAGATTACGGTGGGAAGGCTAGACCACTGTACGAATCCCTGACTAAGGAGAGTCTCACTAAATGGAAATGGAATAAAGAAATGCAGCATGCTTTTGATCTGCTGAAGGCAGCATTAACCCAGCCCCCTGCCTTAGCCATCCCAAACAGTAAAAAGCCATATCGACTGTATGTTCATGAGAATCGAGGGGTTGCATCAGGGGTGCTGACACAGCCATCGGGCCCGACCTGGAGACCCGTGGGATATTATTCAAAGGTTCTAGATCCAGTTGCACTCGGGTGGCCAGCCTGTCTTCGGGCTGTGGCAGCCACAGCAGTGGTTGTTGAAGAAGCCCAGAAGATAGTCATGGGTGCGGATATGGAAATACTCACTCCTCATGGAGTTCCCCAGATCCTAGGGACTGAGGGAGGGAAATTTCTTAACCCCTCCAGACAATCACGGTATGAGATATTTTTGCTCTCTAATCCAGGACTTACTTTCAAACATACTACAGCCTTAAACCCTGCAACCTTGCTGCCGGAGCCAGGGCAACCGACGCATGACTGCCTTGAGGTCCTGAATCAGACCATGCAGGTGCTGAGGACCCAATTGAAGACCCAGATGTTGAATACTTTGTGGACGGCTCCAGCTCTGTCATCGATGGGAAAAGACGAACAGGATGTGCAGTGGTAACCTTGGATAAGGTAGTATGAACGGAGTCATTGCCGAGCTCATGGTCGGCACAAGCCGCGGAACTCACTGCGCTCACCCGAGCATTACAGCTGGGGACAGACCAGCGAGTTAATATATACACTGACTCTCGCTATGCTTTTTCTACAGTCCATGCGCACGGACTATTGTGGAAAGAAAGGGGTTTCATTACTGCCTCTGGAAATAAGATTGCTAATGGCCCCCAGATTATCAAACTACTAGAGGCACTCCACCAGCCTAAAGAGGTAGCAGTCATTCATGTGCGGGCCCATGGGAAGGCTGCTGAGAAAAAGCATAAGCTTGGAAATGCAAAGGCTGATGCAGCAGCAAAGGAAGCTGCATTTATTGGGGGAGAAGCGGAAGAGGTATCCAAGCAGGCCATGTCCCATGCCATATGGCCATACGTTCAGGATTTAGTCCCACAGTATTCCCCTGAAGAAGATAAATTTGCACAGAAAGCTTGTGCAGAAAAGAACTCCCAGGGGTGGTGGATAGTACCAGGAGGGAAAGTCATAATACCCAGGCCATTGCTTCGAGAGGTGCTGCAACAGCTCCATGCAAGAACCCATATGGGAGGTTTGGCCATGGGTGATCTAGTGATCCGCCAAGCAGTAGCCCCAGGGCTATATGTAGAAGCTCAGTGCATTGCTACCAAGTGCATCACATGCCAGAAAGTAAACCCTCGAAGGAAACCCCCTGTGCCAATGGGAGGTAGACCCTGGGCAGCGTACCCTGGACAGGCATGGCAGATTGATTTTGCCGAGCTCCCACAGTCCGGACATCACGGGTTTTTACTTGTCATGGTAGACCAGCTCTCTGGTTGGGTCAAGGCTTGGCCCACCAGGACTGCCACTGCAGCTACAGTAGTGAAGTATTTGTTACAAGAGATCATTCCCCGGTATTCCCTGCCTGAGTCCATCGAGTCGGATCAAGGACAACACTTTGTGGGAAAAGTGGTTCAAGAAGTCGCACAAGCTCTCAAGGTTACTTGGAAACTACATACACCATGGAGACCACAGAGTTCAGGACAAGTGGAACGCATGAATAGGACTTTAAAGACTTTGCTCACCAAAATCTGTATTGAAACACGCCTTAAGTGGCCTCAAGCATTGCCGCTAGCTCTTACTTGCATTCGAAACACTCCCCGACGGGGCCTCAAATTGACCCCATATGAAATTGTTTGGCAAGCCGCCTCAAGTCTTACCTCCTGGGATGCGAGAGAATGTAACTTTTGAATTAGGTAATAGTGAGCTTCATATGTATGTTATTGCCTTGCAGTCTGTCTTGTTTTCTCTTCACAGGTATGCAGCCTCCTTTCAGCGTCTGCCTTTAGATGTACCGGTACATGACTTCTCCCCGGGAGACTGGGTCTTGGTGCAGCGGTGGAAAAAGGAGCCTTTAACTGAGAAGTGGAGTGGCCCTTTCCAGGTACTTCTAACAACCCACACCGCTGTAAAGATTACTGGCCATGATCGTTGGATACACCATACCCGTGTAAAGCGACATCCACGAGTTAGAGGACATCAACTCCCGAGACGAACTCACTCCGGAAGCTGAGTCGTCTTCAGAACAAGAAGCCAGCAAGTGGAGTTGTGAACCTACTGGTGATCTCCAAGTGCGCCTGAGACGGCTTAATCAGAGCTCAGAAAATTAGACAAGAAAGTAAAAGGGAAAATATGGTGGGAATCTTAATGTGCCTTGTTGTTATCTGCATAATGAAAGGAGCAGAATTGAGCAGCCTTAACCGCTGGCTCACACCCTCGCTTTCCCAAATTGCTCCCCCAGGGACAAATTTGTATGTTGATATGATGGAAAGAATTGCAGGTACTTTCAATCTTACCAACTGCTGGGCCTGTGGGGGGCTCCAAGAGGCCAGAGAACAGTGGCCTTGGAGGGCTTTTCCTTTGGCCCCAAAATGGTTGGTCAGTGACAAGGCGGATGTTAAGAGTACTGGTCAAGAATGGGATGAAAACCGCAGCTGGGATCTTTCCCAAGTGGCATTAGGAGAGTACTGTATTAGCAGTAATGGTACGAGGAGAAGTTTGGGACATAGTCAGTGTACATGGACATTGAAATGGGCCCAAATATGCACCAAGTATGCTGATCAATGGAATTCTGCTGTTAGCATCCCAATCTCCCCGCAGATGCAACAGACCAAAAAGACAAGAATAGTACCTTTTGATCCTAACCCTACCAGATGTCAGGCATATGAAAAGGCCCGAGGTGAACGATTTACCTATGTCTATAGTTGGAAATGGGTACACCTGAATGGCACGGTGGCAAAGTTTAATACATATTGGAGTGCCTTAAATGACACAAATGAAATAACCAAGTGCGAGTATAGGGATAAAGATGGCGTATGGAAATGTCAGTTTAAACGAAGTAACTATTACACTGACCCTTTAGGGCAGACGGGCAACAAATACTATCCCCTTCTTTTCCACAGCCGTGACCCCCTAGCCTTGGGAGGGGAAAACAGGGCCCTGAAAGGACATTATTGAATTTGTGAAAGGAAAGCCTATACGGTACTACCACGAGGGTGGACAGGAACCTGCTATGTTGGAGTAATTGTACCATCTTTCTTTTTGTTACCATCTGAGGTCGGAAATAAGCTGGGAGTCTCTTTGTATGATGATTGGAAAAGAGCCAAGAGAAGTATTGATGTAAGTTTGACACAAGGTGGCTCCCAAAAGTGGAAGGAGGATGAGTGGCCTCCTCAGAGGATTATTGAGTATTATGGACCAGCTACATGGGCTAATGATGGA
The DNA here is from genome assembly GCF_052110815.1 of Crocodylus siamensis. Taxonomy (NCBI): domain Eukaryota; kingdom Metazoa; phylum Chordata; order Crocodylia; family Crocodylidae; genus Crocodylus; species Crocodylus siamensis. The sequence continues at coordinate 212,178,350 of NC_143397.1, forward strand.
AGTTGGGGTTACCGGACACCAATTTATATGCTAAATAGAATCATCCAGTTGCAGGCCGTCTTGGAAGTAATTACTAATCAGACTGCCACTGCTCTCGAGTTGCTGGCTCGACAAAGTTCCCAGATGAGGGAAGCCATATACCAAAATCGAATGGCTCTAGACTATTTACTCGCAGAGGATGGCGGAGTCTGTGGAAAGTTCAACCTTTCTAATTGTTGCCTCCAAATAGACGACAACGGAAAAGCGGTCTTAGAGATTGCCAAAGAGATTAGGAAAATAGCCCATGTACCGATACAAACGTGGGAACCCACATGGAGTAAAGACTGGTGGTTTCAATTATTTGGAGGACCCTGGTGGAAAAAAGTAGGATTTGTGCTTTTGTGTGCTCTGACTGGTTTGATTTTTATCCCTTGCCTTATTCCTTGTCTCACTAGATTGATAACCACTACAGTAGAAGGAATGCAGGTCGCAGCAGTTCCTTTGAAAGCACAAACTGTAGCAAAAGTTATGGTCCTCAGAAAAATTCCTCGTAATTATCTTGATATGCCCAAATGAAGTAAAGATCAGAAAGCATCTTGAGGGGGGATATTGTTAGAAATATTATTAAAAATGCATTATCAATAAGTCTTGTTAAAACAGCGCAGCTGTCAGCCCTCCCTGGTGAGAGAACTGGGAGAGCTACTGAGAGCTCTTTGTATTAAGGTATCACTCTCTCTTTGTTTTGCAAAGTTACTATCTCTTTGTTACAGTAAAGCATATACTCCTCAGCTTTTCTCATGCAGATAAGAGTAAATTGCAATTCTAGCCTTGAAGCAAGGAAAATTCAAACTCTTGTAACCTCAGATACTTTCTACCCATGCACAATGAATTAATACATATAAGCCTATCTGCCCCGCATACTTAAGTAGTTAATTATAATACACATGCGACGTATGATTTGACGTATTCACATACATGTTTGTATGAATCGGAAATGAGTTGTAAAAGTTCCGCCTTCTGCACACGTGGTCAGGAGAGAGGGGATAAAGCCAGCTGAGCAGTTTCCCTCGGGGGCAGCAGAGTGTTTGATCTTTTGTCTCTCTCTCTGACCCTATTTGCAAATATATACCTTTTGTGTTGCTAATAGAGTGTGTCTGTGACTGAGAGTTTTTTTCGCCTCCCGAGAAACGAACCGCGATTTTTACATCAAATTTCCTTTCCCTATTTCAAAGTTTGTCAATATCTATGGAATATATGCTTTAATTTGGTTCTCTTAAATTCATGCAGTAAAATTAGAATAATTCAAGGTCATGCGCAGTGATGACTAATTATTCAGGAGTGACTAGCTATCAAGATTTTGAGATACATTATGCCTTATCAAGGTACAATGAATAATGATTTTTGACATTTAAATGAAGAAAAAAGTATATTACAAAACCTGAGTGCAAACTGCACACACGCTGGCTCATTATATGAGAATTGTGAGATTAAACAGGTAAATGCTTAACGTACAGTTTCTTGCTACAGAAATTAAGAGTGCTCATTATAAAAGAATTCTAGTCAGTCCGTCAAAGACTTCTGCTTTCCACTCTTACATGAACTCATCAAAATTGAAGAAAATGATGTAAAATTGAATGATTGATTATCTGTGTTTTGGTGAGCCAAGAAAAGCTGATGAATATCCATTACTTTACAAGCGTCAGCTGGCTTGACAGGTGCTCAGGGCCTATAGGTGAGGACCTTTGAAGTCAAGTAATTATCAGGAGCAAATTCCATTGTAACTGAGAATGTGTGTACAGTTGGAAATGACTAATTTAAAGTATTTTTGTGTAGAAATCAACAAGATTATGCTGAGGATTCAAAGTTCAATATGCCCCCCCTTTTAGGTATAACACTTAGATATAGCTATAGTTTATCTAGTTAAATCTATATACTATTTATTAACATCCATCACAATCTATTTGTATATTTAAAAATAAGAACATTATGTTATAGAAAATCCAAATTGGATTATTTATCTTGCTAATGGACAAACAGCGCCTATGGGAATTTTCAGGGCTGAATACTGTCTTTCAGGAACTGATTCATCTGACAAAATAATAAATTAGTTTGTTCTTTCAGAAGAGAGTCACAGAATGGATTTTCTTGATAATAGACAATACAGGAATCGATGCATCATGACTAAAGAGATAATTTAATGTGGATGAATTAGAAGGTAGATACGTTTATGGCCAGTCCTGCAAATATTTAATTCTGCGAGTAGTCCTATTGGTTTCAGTGGGACTACTTAAATGAGTTATTTTGCTTGTTTGTGTGTTTTCAGGACTGGGGCCTGAGACTGTAAGCTTTGTGCAAAAAATTTGTATTTTTTATTTTGCATTATTATTTGTAGAGTGCAATCACCTAAGATGCAAGAATCTATTTGATGACTATCGCAAAAGTTGCCCTGCTGCCACAATAGGTGGATTGTCAAGAGGCATCTGTATATCACTGTGCCTTGTAGCTGATCATCTTCAAGGCATTCCACAATGCCCACCTGTGACTTGTAATAATGCAGAACAGTAAATTTCCCCTTGTTAAACTTTGACTCTTGGCATGTAATAAATAATGTAGCTGCTGAAAATATGACATGCACTCTGCCTACAGTTAAGAAACATCTACCAGAAATCAGTTTTTCTTAAGCTCTGATTCTGCTGACAGTTTTTCATATATAAAACTTTATTCACAGGCTAGGCTTTATTCATTAGGCTCATAGACTTCATTGAGACCATTTAAGTGAGTCAAGTTACATGTGCCCAGGTGTTTCTAGGGTGGTGTTTCTAGAGTGGTGGCGTTACTTACTAATGATTCAGTTAATGGCTCCCATGAATTAAACCCTACTAAAGTTGTAAATTTAATCTGATTCTCCTTCCATGTTCGTGTTAAAATTATTTATATTGTTTTTGCAGCAATGTGAGTGATAAGAGAACTATACCTTACAGATTTTATTGTAAACTTTAGTTGGCTATGTGTTGTCATATATACATTTCTATACTCCCATTCAGTAGGAGACGTAGCTCATTACAATTCCTGAATTTCCAGTACACTTGACAATTGTTGTTCAAGTAGTTGTTAGAAGAGAAGGAATAAAATAAATATTTGAAACTGCTTCTAGACAGGCTGACATCTGTCTCCTGTTCATTAAGCATCATAGGCAGACAAGGTTCTTTGGGTAAATGGTTATTAAATCAACTAAATAGTTGGAAATTTTTTTCCCCAACTATTCAGTTGGTCTAGTAAAAAATATCGCATCCTTTATTAGACCAACTTTTATTTATCTTTTATAACACCCCCTTAAGCATCAAAGCCTTTTGTTTCATAAGCATGGTGTAGTTACATTTACCATGGTTACCAAAGTCTCCTTTGGAATAGCAGCCCATAGAAACATATAAAACAACAGCACAATGAAGGAGCTTTAGCTGGGTTTTCAAATTGTTGACCTAGTGAGTCGCATTTAAATTGCCAAGTTATTTCTAACCTTTCCAATCTTTTTAGTGGAAATAATCTGTATCAACAGCATTCTTTCTGGAGGAATATGTAATAATATTTTGTTCAGTTTTCCTGGTCATTTGTATTGCAAGTTCTTTTGATGAAAGAAAGGAAGAAATAGCCAATTTTCTGTATAAATTAAATAGCATGTGAAAGAATGACTGTTTCTTTGCATCATCTTGATAATCAAAATTATAATGGGTTAATGTGAGCAGGAGGAGTACTATGATCATTTGAACAGAATATATGCACAATACTTTATCTAAGACCAAGCTTATTTGTTTGCTGAGGTTGGCACTGATTTTTAAATTAAAACAACAACAGGAAGGAGAAAAGAGGGAATAAACCTCAAAATTGAAATTTAACCTTTTCTTTCCTAATGTTTGGCTGCTCCTTAAGTCTTCCCTCAGAGACATCCTGTGCTCCACAGAAAGAAGAATGCCCTAACCCTTCACACATTTTGGCTGGAGTTACTAATATTCATCTTATATCATGACTCAACACCATTATTTTAATAGTCAAACAGATGACATCAGGATGATGCAACAAAAGCCCCCTGCATTTCCTACTCAGGGTCTTAGAAGTACTGCCCTGCTATGAGAAAATATTGCTGTAATAGTTAAAGAGAAGCAAAAATGGGTTGCTAAGGTAGGGTAATTTGTTGTAGATAAATGGCAAATCCTTTTGATTAGTGTTTGAATTTTGGATGATGTGGGCAAGAATTGCTGCGTTAGCAGGCTGAATGCAGGGAAAGCTATCAAAAGTGTTTGATAAATGAAATTTTTCACATATGCAGTGGCATGCTGATGGTTGCCATAGAATTACATGAAAAAGCAATAATAATCTATTCTATTGAGGTTCTTATAATGTGCGAATTACCATGGCATCTGAGGTCCTACTACAGATTGCAGTACTGCACACAGCAGTGCAAAGTTATTACCAGATGTCAAGAAAAAAAAATCCATGATCTTTAATAGTAATTACTTACTTGGCATCTTTTTCCTCATGCTTGGGTTGACCCTGTTCCTGTTGTGCTGTCCCAGCTGGTTGTGTTGATTTTTCAGTTTGTTGAGGCCCAGGTGCTTTTGCTGGAGCTGTTTTTTCATCTGGAAGCAGACAGCAATATTTAAATAGTGTTATTTATGAAATGACATTTGGGAAAAAGGCAGCTTAGCTTCTGTTGTTTCTTTTATGGACGAGCACCGCGAGTTACAGATGTTGGGGCATGTGGTTTGAACAACTTTCTGCATAAATCTGATCTAATGCCAGTTGCAACAAAATGTATGTAATGAGGGTTTCTTGTGGAAGGTGTATATAATTGGTATTTATCAGTGTAGAATTGTTGGCAGCCAAAAGAACAACGGTTAATGAAGTGCTGCTCCATACTCGCAAACAATTATGAAACATTCAGCATCATAGGATTGTTTAGTATACAGGTCCACCAGGAACTATTTTGAAAGATTCAGGATACGAAAATGAAAAACAGCTCCCGTATGGCTTCTTTGCTATTGCATTTTGATGTTAGTGAAATTATTTATTAAAAAAAAAAGAAATCATTAAAGCTCTTGTTGTCTTAGTCTCTGTAACAGCCCTGTCTGTCTGATGAGTGAAGTACAAATGAAATGTGTCATTAAAATGTGTGTAGCTTTTTATTTTAAAAAAAATACCCTTCACTTAAAAAAAAAGAAGATATTAACAAAAGCATTCAGCCAGGTTATGTGTGCATTTTGTGTGTTCCCCTGATATTTATCTATTCTTATGTAATTTATTTATCTAATTAGTCTTATTTTTTGTTTTAATTTTCATACTGAAAATAATATGAGAGCTGTCATCAGCCTGACATGCTGGAAAAAAAGGCAGAACAATCAAAGGCTTCATAAATACTATAAGGATAATATGATTATGGGGGGAAGGTTGGCAGCTGGATCACAACAAATAAATCTGGAGCCTTTCTTCAACGTGTTTATATTTCAATTTCAAGATACAAAGAGTACAGAAAAAATGTTAAGCCAAGTATTTTTTTTATTAAATAGTATCAGATTCATTTAATGTTTATTTAATGTTAATATCTGCATACAAAAGAGCTCTTACTCATCAGAGTAGATTTTCACAAATGCAGTTTTTGCAGTGAACTGTTAAACTGCACAGTCACAAAGTTATTGCTCAATACAGTATTAAAAAAAAAAAAAAAAGACCTAATATAGGCTCTTAGCCCTGATGAAAAGCTCCATTGTTCCATGGATGTTCCCAGAGGCATAACAAGTCAGCCAGGCACTTGGTGCAGCAAGACACCTGGGCTAGGACAATAGTTGCACATAAACCAGTTTAAGTCACCAGAAACTTGTTTAAACCTGGAACAGAACATGAGTTCAGTGCATATAAACCAGTTTCAAAATGGATGAAACTAGTTTAAGATAAGTCTGGTGGAAAGTCGTATCAGACTTAACTGATTTGGGTCAAACCGATTTATGCAACGTCTGTCTCAGATCCCTTCCTGGCTTAAGTTCAATCAGAGTCCGCCAGCATCCCAGATGCCTTGCAGCCCTGCATGGGGCTGTGCTCTCTGCTCCAGAGAACAGGGCTGGCCTTGCCCCTCTGCTCTCTAGCCAGAGCAGGAGTGGGGGTCTGACCAGATGCATGGCCCCCTGAGGCAAAGGGAGCAGGAAGGGGGTATATTCCCCCCTTCCCCTACCAGAGGACTGAGGTCCTTGTTACCCATTCTCCCCCTCCCAATCTACCAGCAGGGGAGGGAGCAGGGCTAGAGCTGGCTGGCATGGCCCCTGCCACCCACCTGCCTCGCCAGGGGCTGGGGATACAGGGCTGAGTCCTTTATCCGGCCAGTGCTGCTGAAGGTAGAGGCAGAGGGGCCAGCCTGGGCTGGACTGCCGGGTCCGGGTCTTCCCAGTGGGCTGCAGCTGGGGCTGGGACCATGGGGTCTGTGTGACTCCCTGTGCCCAAGCCAGGTGGGGCTGTCATGGAGCCCCAGTTGGCTGGGTAGGGTCCTGCAGGGCAGCTTATGGGAGCAGGGCCCTTCCCAGCTCACTGCAGCTGTGTAACAGTCCGGCCTGGCAGCATGGGGGGGCTTCCCTGGCTGGGGAGTGGGCTTCCTGGACCATCTTGGAGGTGCCCGCAGGCCCTGAGCCTGGCAGCTGCTGCCGCCACACTCCCTGCCCTGTGCAACACCCGGGACTGCAGTTGCACAAGCAGCAGTGGGTTGGCTGAGGCTGGGAGGGGGAGGGGGGCTGTTCTGCCTCCCTCGCTTCCAGCTGTTGCTGCCATGGCCGCACTGTGCTGTGCTGCACTGCTTTGTGTTGGCGTTGCAGGAAGCTTCTCCTCAGCACGTGGAGCTCCAGCCCCTGGACGCCTGGAAGACGGAAGGCATGCAGCTGGAAGGTGTCTGGGGCTGCACCTGGAGCTCCATGTATGAGGCAGAAGCCACGAGGCTGCAGCTCCCCCCGCCACCTCCCAGAGCAATGCAGCAGTGGCAGGAATGGGAAGAGGAGTAACTGTGGGAGGTGAGGGGAAGCTGGCTTAGTCCAACAGGGCTGTTTTTCTTCCTTCGCCTCTAACTGTGGCTCCTGCCGCACTATGCAGCACTGTTTGGAGCAGGGGAGCTTCCTTCCTCCCAGCTGCTTCATCTTGAGCTGGGCTGAAGCTGCCAGGCTAAATGAAGCTTCCTCAGTCCTGTGGCAGGATCCATAGCTGGGGATGAGAGGACGGGAGGGAAGATAAACAGCCCTGCCAGGCCAAGTCAGCTTCCCTCACCTCCGCAGTTATTCCCCCTCCCATTCCTGCTGCAGCTGTGCCGCTCTGGGAGGTGGTAGGGTGCAGGGAGAGCTTCTGCTCCATGTGTGGAGCTCTGGCTACAGCCCCTGGACACCTTCCATCTTCCAAGTCATCTGAGAACTGGATCCAGAGCACCACACCCTATGCAGAAGCCATGGGGTTGAAGCTTCTTGCCGTTCCTGAGTGGTGTGGCATAGCTGCAGCAGCAGCTGGAGGCAAGGGAGGGAAGAAAAGTACCCCCTGGCCTTGGCCAGCCCACTGTTGGTTGTGCAGCTGCAGCCCCAGGTGCTGCGCAGGGCAGGGGTTGCAGTGGTGGTGCCTGCTGGACTCGGGGCGCGCCAGTGCCTCTGAGTTTGCCTGGGAAACCTGTGCCCCAGCCAGCCCCTGTCCATGCTGCCAGGCTGGGCTGTCACACAGCTGCTGCGGGCTGGCAAGGTTAGACTAACCTGTAGCAGGTTAGACTGATCTGCAAAGATTGAATCAATTCGTGCTCCAGCTTTTTTAATGTCTGTCCCTAGCCCTGGGGGTAGAGGTGAATTTCATTTGCCACCATGCCAGTGGTGCAATTTGTGCACCTGCAACAGCAGCTGCTATTTCCCCCTTCCTCCTTTCCCCAATTCCCCACTGTTGCCCTGGGGTTGCCCCCCTGCCCTAGTTATAATATGTGACGTTCCAAATTTACCAGCAGGTGTCCTTGGCATTCAGAGCTTCCTGGTTGTACTGGGCCTGTCTTGCTTAGGGCCCAGATTTGCATGCAGCTCAGCTTGTGATAGAATTAGCTTTTTGTAACCTGGCATTATTGCCATTGCAGGATAATGAACAGGCATTTTCTTCTGTGTAAGAGTGGCAGGATTTTTGATCCTTGGACTGTTTTTGTAATTAATAGATCACTTGAAGTTTGGTCCTAGAAAACTGTTTACCCACCATCATGATTGATTCCATCTGTGCTGTCGTGAGGCTTGCAGTAGTGGCAATGAAGCAATGCTGTTTGAGGAAGTCTTTCTGGTGGCCATTTTAGGGTCTTGTAGATTAGGGAAGCTAGTTGCTGATAGATTGTAAACCATCAGAGATTTACCACAGGAGCAAGGAAAGGTCACCTTGACTTCCTGTTAGTCAAAAACAAAAAGTATGATGACTGAGAACTGGGAAGTAGGCCCTTTAATTGCTTGGAAGTTTTTCAACCATTCTAATTCGGTCTATGGGTCCTGGAGATGGGGATGTTTGCAGTGGTATTGAACAAAGCAGTTGAGCATCTGTCTAACAGAGAAGTTAGATTTTCATTCATGTAGAATAGGACAGCTATTTTATGCTGGACTGCTAGGTGTCAGGAGTAGGAGGGGAGAAGAAACAATCTACTCCACCCTAGAAATAAGGCCGTTCCAAGTTATTTGGCTGCCCAACAGAGCAGTATGTCAATGTAAAATGTCATGGTTAAACATGTAGTTACTCTGAGTTTGGATTGGAAAAGTCCCACTAGTGGACATCATATTGTTCATTCCTTGGCAAACCAATGGGACCTCCTTCATTCCTTGGCAAACCAATGGGACCTCCTCATACAGATGACCCTTAATTAACGAGGGAGACAATGATTTAGGAGTTGTAAGAGAAGCTAATCTGATCAATAGGATAAAAAAGTTGTATTGCTGGTCTGGTTGGAGAGGTCTTCAAGTTTGGTGGAGAATTGGTAGACTGGCAAGTAGGGGGCCTCTGGGAAGGTCTGGGAATATGGTCTCAAACTAACCGACAGGTTTGCAGAACTCAGCACCTTTGGTTTTTCATGGAATTCTATGCTGGACCAACCCTGCAGTACTTCCTTGTAGGATAATGTGTGATAAAGGGCCACTCTGCATTTAACCAGTGTATGACTCGGTGCTTCCATGTTCACATCAGTTTCTGCTTGATAAGTACATGGGTATATCAAATGCCTATTTTTCATCCCATTTGCTCAGTATAATCCCATTGATTTTCATGGAGTTGTATTGGCTTCATCAAGCATAAAATCTGGCCCATGGAGTATGCAGCCCTTCTGTCTCTAGTCTAGAAAGAAAGTGTTTCTGTCTTTAAACTTCAAACCTAACAAGCATCTTTCAAAGGCAGGCGTGAAACAGATTGTAGGGGAGCTTGTTTGACTCTGTACTTGATGTATTTATGCTGTGGAGAAAGGCCACCAGGACAGTCAGCATGATATCTCTAATAAACCCCAAACCAAAGACTGAAATACTAATAGCTTGATCAAGACAACTAAGAAAGAAGTTGGACTGTGGCCAAGAGGTTTGCAACATTTTTGACCATAAATTGCAACGTCCTTTTAAATTTACATTTCCAAAAGAATGTAATGACTACCTTTATCCAAGATGAGAAATAACCCTTCTCTTCTACACTGTTGTGTGGGTCTGTCTTACCCAGGGCCACCTGCTGTTAGCCACCCACGTTTAAACTGATTTTATTACTAAGCCTTTGGCCAAGGTGCAGCTGCAGAATCTGTTGTCCCAATGGCACATGTTTGTTCTTACCCCCTCTTCTACTCCTCCAGTGAGTTGGCACTGACCAACTGGTGCTGCAGTAGCCAAAAGATCTCTTCACATACGTGCTCAGATTTCCTTTGTGCTGCTTTGGCAATCTTTTCTTTCTTTTGATTTTTGTCACCTTGCAGTTTTCCAACCGCAGGAGAGAAAAAGAAAATGCAACTGTCCTAAATATCATGAGACTTTAAAAACACCAGGTTTTAGATACGTTTTAAGTACATCTTCTGTTTTTTGAGCCTTGGCTGTTCACAATTTCAAACTTTTCTCTGCAGTTTTCAGAGCTGGAAACATTGGAGTTTTTGAACAAAAGCTAAAATTGTCTTGTGGCTCTAGAAACTGGAGCTTGAAGAAAGCAGGCAATTTGTGAGACTAATCATGGAATTGAAAGAGATGGCAGCACTTTGTATTTAAACTCATCAGATAAGGCCTGGTTCTTCCTCTCTCTTTTTCCCCACCTTGTATTCAGAATGGTTAGTGCATTCTCTAGTACTACATATAATAAGTGGAAGTTGTAGGCATATGCAAATTCTTTGGCTATCTAGTATATAACACTGTAGAGAGATATTCTTCCTAGGTGTTCACTCCTGAACAGAAATGGGAAATGCCCCTAAGGGAGACATGGTTGCCTCACTCCAAGGAAATGGGAGCAGCTTAGGCCTAAAAACCCTTGCAATACTCTGGCCCTAAAAACCTTTGCAATATCTGGGTATACTGAGGGAAGCAGAAGCAGGAGTCGATAGAAGACTCATTATGGCCATTAGTCCTGAAGATGAATATGCTGATTCCATCTGCAGAGTGAGAGTGGCAGAAGCAGGAACAATGAATTTACCAAGACTGAATTAAAATGAGGAAAAAAGCATCTGTATTATTTTCAGACAGGTAAAAAATGCTTTTCCTTATCCTTTGCAATCAGATAACTAAATACTGGATAGGTCTTTTTTTTTTAAAGTAGTACTGTCCTTAAAGGTCCAGTAACAAGACTAAGCTCTTTGAAGAAGGGAAACTCAAGTAATATCCAGTCCAATGTGGTTTAGCTCCTTACTGGAGGCCTATAGCAGTGCTTGAAAAAACAGGGCTTGAAAAAAGTGCAGGTATATGTAGTAGCCATCAGGTTTCCCCCAGCCAGTACTATTGTGTTGCCTCTCTATTATCTCTGCAATCTGTTGTAATCTCATGTGTTAGAAGCACTTGCCATTGGACACAACTGCAGTACAAATAATGGATAGGAATTTGATTTTACAAGGCCTAAAACATAAAACCTATTACAGAAAATGGAAAGACCTGGATTTGTTTAAAAATAGGGGCTAGGGACAGAAGTTACACATAAATTGGTTTCAAAATGGCTGAAATTGGTTTAAAATAAACCTGAATGAATGTAGTGCCAGACTTAACTGATTTGGGTCAAACCAGTTTATGAAACTTCTGTCCCAGACCCCTTGCTGGTTCAAGTTAAATCGCAGTCCCGCACCATGCTTTCCAGCCCTGGGCTGTGGTGTGCTGTCTGCTTCAGCAGAGATGGGTTGTGGGGGAGGGGAGAGGAAGGGCACCACACAGGGTCTGCTCTGCACCACCACTGGCAGCTGAGGTCTCCATATGCAGCCTGGGCTTCAGCAGCAGCCACAGCAGCAGGGCATGAGGCTGCCAGTGGCAAGTGGCCATACCAACTCACTCTGCTCTGCCATCAGGGCTCTTGGGAGCCATGGGGTCATGTGCACACGTGTGCCCCCTCTCCTGGATTTTCTTACCCCATCCCAGATTTTTTTAAAACTAATATGCTTACCTTATTTAAAGAAGATAAGACTGAGGGGAGGTGCAAGAATTGTCTTTAAATATATAAGAAGATTACTGGAAAGAGGAAGTTCATAAGCTGTTTTCCATGACCACTGAGGCAGGAAAGGAAGTAAAGGGTGTACACTGTGACAGGAGCTTTGGTTTCAACAGTGGAGTGCAGGTGGGGGAACTAAATGAACTCCTGAACCCTTCCAACCCTCTGTTCTTTCCTTCTATGAAATAAGATCACCTAGCCATTTTTGCCAAAAAGGCAATTTTTGGAGGCCTTATGTGACTAAAGAGAGAGAAATAGAACAGAGGGCCAGATTGTGGTAGCTCAGTGGAAACCTAAGTATGGTGTGTTGTGAAGGTCCTTTAGGAGAGATTGTGTCTCAGAAAGTATAGTCCCTCTTGGAGCTCAGGTGTGCCCATATACAGACCCTATTGTGCTCTCCAGTACAGCGGAGATTGGAATCAAGAGCTTCTCTCTCTCTTCTCTCACAATTTTGGCAGTTAGCTTTCCTAGTATCTACAAGGAAAGAACACTCCTAATGGCTTGCAATAAATAGGTATTGTGGGATAAGGTGAAAGGCAGAAGACTCCTGTACTCTTCCTTCATAGGTGAACCTGAGTACAATTTAGCTCCATGTGATCACAGTGTGACTCAGCCACATTTCCTTTTGAAACAGCTGTATGCTGTATTTTTACCAGTTCATTGTAAAATGTTAACATGCCTACTTACATTTTTTTTATCAGTGGAAAAAAATTGCATCACAAGAAACAAATACTCTGCACTAATTAAAAATACATATTTTTAAAGCTCTTTGACTGGCATATTTTTGTGGGTATTTTTAAACTTTTGCCTAAAAAATTCTTGCTTCAACTCACAGTGGCACCTCACTGAATATATTAAACTCATGCAATCTGTAAGGACTAAACTTCTAAACTTTTAATCATCACTTGTGATGTCAACACTAATGTTGGCAGTCTTTACTTAGGGACATTTAATTTTGTTTTTTTCCACCCCCTCAATAAAGAAGAATTTGGATATCTAATTGGACTCAACGGTATCAGCTACTTAACAATTAGGGGAAACACAGAAGATAATTGGTCACAGGAGTAAAGGACGGCGTGTACCACCTAGAATAAAATATAAAGTAGGGGTGCACTGATAAAGATTTTTTTGGCTGATACCAATGGCCGATTATTAACCAACCATATCGGCCAATACCAAGCTGATAGCTGATATGCAGCCTGGCAGCTGGGAGAGCAGCATCTGGCCGAAAAGTCTGTAGGGGGGAAAGGGTGTGTCAGGGGGGCAGATTGAGGCACCCCACGGCGAGGGAGGGAATGGGGCTGGAGCAGGGCAGGGTGCAGGGCGGAGCCATAGGTGACTTATTCGGGGGTGCTGAGGTATGGGGAGGAAGGGGGGCTCCTACCACTGTGCACACCCCTGGGAGAGACATGGGGGGCATGTGCCCCCCAGATTTGTGTATGGGGCAAAAATGGACTGCCCTCTTCAGGTTCAAGTCCAGGGGCTGCGCTGGCCTCTTCCCAGCTGGGGATCTGGGCCAGGGCTGTACTCAGGGCAGGTGGGGATGGAGCAGGTGGCAGCACTGGGAGTGGGGGCTATGGGGGGAGCTGCAGCCCGTGCCCCCACCCCACTCTCTCCCTCCCTCACCATGGGGGCCTTGATCTGCACCTCCTCCCCCTACCTTCCCCCTCAGACTTACCGGCCAGACACTGCTCTCCAAGATGCCAGGCTGCTTTTCTGGCCACGCGCATTCTGCAGCTGAGCACATGCACATGACATTTATCAATGACATTATCATTCACATTGGCCAAAAAAAGCTGACTGCCAATGTCAATTTTCCTTTTATCAGTGCCAATACAATATGGACTGATATATTGGTATACCTCTAATACAAAGGTCGTTTGAAGAAATCCTTTACTTCTGTTGAATGCAGAACTGTGATGGTTGTGTAAAAAAAAAAAAGCTGAGCAAAGAATACTTTTCATAGATTTGATAGACATTAGGACTGGAAAGGATCTTGCAAGATCATTGGGTCCAGCCCCCTGCCCAAAGGGAGGGAAATCAGCTGGGGTTGAATGATCCCAGCAAGATAGGCATCCATGCATTTTTTGAAAGTATCCAGAATAGGTACTTGCAGCATCCTGCAGGGGGAGGGGAGGGAGTCTAATCCAGGCCTTGGGAACTCAGACAGAAAAAAAGTTTTTCCATATGTTCAGCCTAAAACGGTCTTCCAGGAGTTTGTGTTCATTATACCTTGTCTTCCCTGGTGAACAGATGTGTTCCCAGTTCCTGATGCACATCTCTTGTGTACTTGTAGGCTGCCACCAAGTCAACCCTGAGTCTACGCTCTTCCAGGCTGAAGAGTCCTATGGCTCTCAGCCTTTCCTCATAAGGCCTCCTCTCTTGTCCTCTAATAACTTGTGTGGCTCTCCTCTGGACTCTTTCAAGCTTCTCCACATCCTTTCTGAATTGCGAAACCCAGAATTGGATACAGTATTCCAGCTGCAGCCCCACCAAGGCTGAGTGAAGTGGGAGGAAGACTTCCTGGGTCTTGCTTGAGATGCCTTGGTAGATGCAAGCCAGAGTTTTGTTTGCTTTGCTAGCTGCCACATTGCACTGGTGGCTTATGTTCATTTTGTGGTCAGTCTTCACCCCCAAATCTCTTTCAGTTGTGGTGCTAGCGAGTGTAGCACTGCTGAGCTTATAAATAGGTGGTGTGGGTTTTTTCTCCTGAGGTGGAGCACCTTGCATTTCTCAGTGTTGAATGCTATCAGGTTTTAATCCACCTACCCTGTAAGCCTATTGACATCAGCCTGGATTGCCAGCCTATCCTCTAGGGTGACTGCATTTCCCCATAGTTTGGTGCTGTCAGCGAACTTAGCCAGTCTGCTTCTGACACCAGAGTCCTGATCATTTATAAATACATTGGAGAGTACAGGTCCGAGAACGGAGTCCTGGGGAATGCCAATGTTCTCCATGCTCCATGTTGATTTGGTTGCATTTACTATCACTCTCTGGGTCCATCCACGGCGCCAGTTCACCAGCCATCGGACTGCGATTGTTGAGGCCACAGTTCCCCAGTTTTTCTGTGAGGACATCATGGGACATCAGGTCAAAGGCTTTCTTGAAGTCCAAAAATATGATATCCACCTCTTCTCCTTTGTCCAGGTGATGTATAACCTGGTCATAGAAGGAAATGAAATTGGTCAAGCAAGACCTACCTACAGCTGAGTCAGGTTGGCTTTCGCTTAGAATGTTCCCTTCTGTTAGCCTGTTGTTAATGGTTTCCTTGGTGATTTTTCCAAGATCTTTTCAGGGACTGAAATCAAACTAATTGGCCTGTAGTTCCATAAATCTTCCTTCCTTTCTTTCTTGAAAATATGCGCCACACTGGCTCTCTTCTAATCATTAGGCACCTTGCCTGAATATCATGAGTTCTCATATATCCTTGTCATTGGCTGTGCTATGATGTCAGCCAGTTCCTTTAGCACTCTTGGGTGCATTCCATCTGGGCCAGCTGATTTGTGGATGTTCAGCCTCTCAAAAAGACATACAAAAAACTAGAACTCTTGATTCCAAAATGATACCTTTTATTAGACCAACTGGAGAATCACAAGAAAATTTCGTAGATTTCATAGACATCAGGGCTGGAAGGGACCTCGGGAAATCATCGAGTCCAGCCCCCTGCCCAAAGGGCAGGAAGTCAGCTGGGGTCATAGGATCCCAGCAAGATAAGCATCCAATTTACTCCTGAAGGAGTTCAATGTAGGTGCTTGAACCACCTCCGCTGGCAGACTGTTCCAGACCTTGGGGGCTCGGACAGTAAAGACATTCTTCCTTATGTCCAGCCTCAAACGGTCTTGCAGGAGTTTGTGACCATTCAACCTTGTCATCCCTTGGGGCACTCTGGTGAACAAACGTTCCCCCAGATCCTGGTGGTCACCCCTGATAAACGTATAGGTGGCCATCAGATCACCCCTGAGCCTATGCTTTTCCAGGCTAAAGAGTCCCATGGCTCTCAGCCTGTCATCGTAAGATCTGTTTTCCTGACCTCTGATCATGCGCGTGGCTCTCCTCTGGACTCTCTCAAGCTTCTCCACATCCTTTTTGAATTGTGGAGCCCAAAACTGGACGCAGTACTCCAGCTGCGGCCTCACCAAGGCCGAGTACAAGGGGAGAATGATGTCCCGGGATTTGCTTGAGAAGCAGCTATGGATGCAAGCCAGCGTTTTGGTCGCTTTATTAGCTGCAACATTGCATTGCAGGCTCATGTTCATCTTGTGGTCAATGATGACCCCCAAGTCTCTTTCTTCTGTAGTGCTATCCAACGTAGCACTGCCAAGCTTATAAGGATGCTGCAGGTTTTTCCTCCCAAGGTGGAGAACCTTGCATGTTTTGGTGTTAAACACCATGAGGTTCTCGTCTGCCCATTTGCTGAGCTTGTCCAGGTCAGCCTGGATCACCCGCCTATCTTCTGGCGTGGATGCTTTGCCCCAAAGTTTGGTGTCATCAGCGAACTTGGCCAGTCCACTCCTGACTCCAATGTCCACATCATTAATGAAGATGTTGAACAGTATGGGTCCCAGGACAGAGGCTTGAGGGACCCCACTGGTCACAGGGCACCACGATGAGTGACTGCCATCAATTACAACCCTCTGGGTCCGACCACGGAGCCAATTTCCCAGCCAGCAGATTGTGGTGGAGCCAAGGCCACAACTGGCCAGTTTGGCCAAGAGGTGATCATGGGATACCAGATCAAAAGCTTTTTTGAAGTCAAGATATATGACATCAATCTCTTCTCCCTCATCCAGGTGATAGGTCACCTGGTCATAGAAGGAAATGAGATTGGTCAAACAAGACCTACCTGCAACAGATGACCTACCCGTGCTGGCTATCCCTTAGGATGTTAGCCTGGGCCAGTCTATCAAGGATGGCCTCCTTAATAAACTTTTCTAAGATCTTCCCCAGGATAGAAGTCAGGCTAATGGGCCTGTAGTTAGCCGGATCCACTCTCCTCCCTTTCTTGAAGATTGGCACCACATTGGCCTTCTTCCAGTCTTCGGGCACTACACCAGAGCGCCAGGTGTTTTCAAAGATCTGTGCCAGGGGCTGGGCTATGATGCTCGCCAGCTCCTTGAGTACCCTGGGGTGCAGATTGTCAGGGCCGGCTGACTTGAAGGTATCCAGCTTCTCAAGATGTTCCTTCACGAGGTCAGCATTTATGGAGGGTAGGGGATCCCCATCACCCGGATCTCCCTGTCCCATAGCAGGCATGGGTGTCCCATGGGACTGATGAAAGACTGACGCAAAGTACCTATTTAATAGGTTGGCTTTTTCCTGGGCGTCAGTTGCCAGTTGACCCATCTGGTTTAGCAGGGGTCCAACGTTGCCCTTGCTTTTCCTCCGGCTCCCCACATATCTGAAAAAGGACTTTTTGTTGTCCTTGATGCTTGAAGCTAGTTGGAGTTCAGTTGTAGCCTTGGCTTTCCTGGTTTGCTCCCTGCAGGACCGGACCAGTGCAGAATAATCCTCCTTGGAGGTGAATCCCGTCCTCCATCCTTTGTAGGCTTTCCTTTTTAGCTGCAGGAGGTCTGCTAGGTCCCTGGAGAGCCAGGAGGGCTGCTGTGCCTTCTTGCTGCCTTTCCTCCGTGTTGGAATAGATTTAGCTTGTGCATTGAGGATCGCTTCCTTGAGAAGCAACCACTCTTCTTGAACTCCCATCTCCCTGAGGTCATGGTCCCTGAGGGCCTGACCGACAAGCCTCTTGAGCTTGTCAAAGTCGACTTTTCTGAAGTCATGGACTTCTGTGTTGCTGAGTGACTTGCCAGCTTTATGGCGGATAGTGAAGGTGATCAGCTTGTGGTTGCTGTCACGCAGCTTCCCATCGATCACTGTCTTTTTCTGCAAGCTTTTGGAATCAAAGTCCCTTTGTCAGGCTGTGGGAAAAGTATAGGTGGTGCAAGATGGTAAAACATCCACATAGGTAGGAAATAAATTTCTTTTTTGCACAGAGGGAGCTGGAGATGGAAGGCTGCCCCTCTGGGTCCATGAGAGTGTCTTTGTGAGCCGTGCCGAGTAGCTCTTTGATGTGTTGATTAGGTAGAATTCCTTCCCTGGAGGTGTCAGATGGTAGGCAGGGAGATAAAAAAAATTGCTTGTTCTGCAATGAAGTTACCAAAATTCTCTCAAGGGGTTCCCTCACGACTTGCTATTGCAGTGGATAGAGAAAGGGATCAACTCATGGTCACTGTCTCCCAGCTTCCCTTCGATTTTCAGGTCACTCATTATATCATCCTCTTTGGTCAGTACTAGGTCCAGCAGCGCCTAGTCTCTTGTTGGTCTGTATCCTTCTTGAGACAAATAGAGCTCATCAATGCATGTGAGAAAGCATTGTGACTGATCAGATTTGACTGAGTGCTCTTCCCATGAGATGTCAGGGTAGTTGAAGTCTCCCATAACAACCATGTACCAAGAGTGTGCAGCCTCAGTCAGTTCCTTGGCAAATTCATGGTCAAGTTCTTGCTTTTTGCTTAAGAGGTCTGTAGTAGACTCCTACTATTATATCCCCTTCACCATGTTCCCCCCACTAATTCTTACCCAGAGGGTCTCAAGTCTCCCTCCTTGGTTGGCAGTCTCCACCTGTAGGGTAGTGTATGGCTCCTTCATGTAGATAGCCACATCTCCGTCCTTTCTTTCAACATGATCTCTCCTATACAGGGAATATCCATCTATACCTGTGATCCAGTCATAGGTGGAGTCCCACCAGGTCTCTGTTGTCCATAGAGATCATAGTAATTTCTGTTTAGCAGAACAGACAGTTCCTGTTGTTTGTTGCCCAGACTCCTGGCATTTGTGTATAGGCAAGTGAGCCTGCCATCGGAGGCCCTAGGCTTCCCTGCCTTCCTAGAAGAACCCCGTTCCTGGGCGGTGGTAGGAGTGAGTTCCTTTGTGCAACGTGACTTACTGATTTGGTGGTTGATGCTTGGTGGGCTTGTGTCTGTTGTTATGTGCCCGTCCCCCAGAAAATGTAGTTCAAAGTCCGGTCAAACAGATCAGATATTCTCCTCGTGTGAGTGGAAGGGAGCCTGTCCCTTCCCAATAACTGACTGTTTGTCTCTCTGAAGTGCAGACTGTGGTCATAGAAACCGAAACCTTCATGGTGGCACCAGTGCCGCAGTCTTCTGTTTATTTCTTAAATTCTTCTGTCCCTCCTGTGTCCATGACCTATAACTGGGAGGATCCAGGAGAAAACCATCTGCGTCCCCAACCCTCTGAGCCCCACTCCCAAAGTTCTGTAGTTATTCATGACCTGGCTGGGATTGCTCCGAGCTGTGTCATTTGTGCCCACATGGATAAGGAGCATGGGGTGGTCTTTTAGTTCCTGAAAAGACTACGATGTTGGGCAATTTAATATTGCACAGAAGCACTTGGGCTAGAGACAGAAATTACACACAAGCTGGTATAAGCAATTGGGAACTGGTTCAAGTCTGTAACACAACAGAAGTTCAGGGCACATAAACTGCTTTCAGAATGTACGAAACTGGTTTAAGATATGGATGTAGTATCAGACTTAACTTATTTAGGTTAAATCCGTTTATTGAACGTCTGTCTCAGATACTCTCCAGATTCAAATTAATTCACAGCCCCCCAGCATTCCAGAATGCTTTGCACCCTCTGTACAACCGTGTGCCCCATCTCTCCACAGGGTGGGTAGGCTAGCCTTGGCCCAAGCTGTCTGCTCCAGCTGAGCAGGGAGGCATGCTCTAGTGTCCTTTGACTTCTGGCCTGAGCCACTACAGCCTTGTGGCTGCATTTCAGCAATCAAAAGTTAATGTCTGTTCACTTACTTATAGGTTTAATCTATGCCACTTAGACTAACCTGTGAAGATTGAATTGATTGAGCCTTGGCCTTTTTGACTGCCTATACTTAGCCTTCAAGATTAAAAGCACTGTTGTAATGGAAATTAAATTGTGTGAGGAATAGGGTGAAGCTTAGCAGTGGGAGACAGAGTGGCTGTAGGTTGGGTAAACTGAGCTTTCTAAACACCATTTCCTTTAAAACATAATTTAGAGCACTAAAAATAGTGATTTGGAGGATTACTGTTTTGTGCAACCTCTTAGGCTTGTTATGCCAAACCTGGACAGACTTTTAACAATCTTGGCTTTATCTGTAGAGATCACGTCCCTAACCAGACAATGGACAAAGAATATTTTTGCTGTTAGTGCCCTAGAATTTAATTTAGGAGACCCAAATTCATTTTTTTGCTTTGCTTCAGCCTTGGGTTACCTTGGCCAAGTCACTTGGCTGTTCCTTGTGTCAATTCCTTTACCTCTCAAAGGCCTTGTAAAGATAAGTCCAGAAATACTTGAGAGATGGACAGATAATATGGCTACTGAGGTTAAAGGAGCATGTAGATCAATCATCTCAATGTATTTGAAGAGGAGGTGGAGGAGTGGGAAGAAACATACTAAAATAATGTATAATTCCCCATGGATCAGACATTTAAGTTTCTGAATCTTTCAATTAATAACATAAGAAGGGAAGATAGGTGGAGAAATAAGTATGGCCAACTTAGTGGCAGATTGTGCACCTTCAATCTTAAAGAAAAGAACAAATTCAATCCTTCTTCTTAGTGGCTAACAAGTCTCTGATTAAAAAGCAAGAACGGTTTCATTTTGTATATAAAAAACCACCAAAAAACCCCACTTCTTTTGAGTGAAAATTTATTTTCTTACCATTTATCCTTGCCAGTCTGTCAAAAGAGAGAAGATCTGGAAAAAATTAAATAAAAATTGCCTAGCAGCGAGAGTGGAAGCAAACTGAATAAACACAGTCAAGTTCTTGGTAAGCTTTAGTGACAAAAACATAACTTTCTGGTCCCAGAAAACATAAGCTTCAACTGCCAGAGAGATTCAGTGGAGAATATAAATGCAAGAGGACAAGTAAGGCAAATATTTAAAAGAATTCTTTTATTGACTGAAGCTTTGTTCAGTGATGTATTCAGTGTGGCATATTAGCACTAAATTAATGTGCTTTAAAAGTATTCTCTGGGATCAACTGGATATTCAATAGCTGGATTTTGACATTGATTCTGATAAAAATTTTTAGAAGTGCTTATGTTTTATTTTCAAAAGCACCTGAAGTACTTTTGAAGTTACTTAAGTGCCATTCAAAGTCAAGGGGATTTAAATTCCAAAGTGACTTAGGCTCAGTTTATCTTGCAATCCCAAGATGCTACTGCAATAGATATCTTGCGCTAGTTTTAATTTAAGTAGCTTGGGAGCCAATAATAGTGAAGTTTCAGGAGCATGAATTTGGTTGTATGAGCCTGCCTAGGACTCTGGGTACTTACAAAGTAGTTGAAACCTATGCAGCTCCAGTATTACCAGTACTTGAGCTTCCTGGATTAACATTTATTTGATGAAGTATCTGATCGCTACCCTAGCAAACTGGATTAAGGACAACAAAAAGTCCTTTTTCAAGTACATTGGGAGGAGGAAGAGGGCACGAGGCAGTGTAGGGCCCCTGCAAGATGCAAGACGCAAACGGTAATCTTGTCGCTACGCCAGACAAGAAAGCTGATCTTTTTAACAGTTTCTTTGCCTCTGTTGTCTTGAACAGGGACCGGGATATCCCGCCTACCAGAGGTAGGGACAATCTTGGGGATAGCTCTGTCAGGCCTTCAGTCAGTGCAGATGTAGTTAGGGATCTTCTGGAAGGGCTAGACATTTTTAAATCTGCAGGTCCAGATATCCTCTACCCAAGGGTGTTGAGGGAGCTGGCAGGGGTCATCACAGAGCCCTTGGCCCAGCTGTATGAGCATTCGTGGTGATCTGGCCAGGTGCTAGGGGTTGGAAACTGGCTAATGTGGTCCCAATTTTCAAGAAAGGGAGGAAGGAGGACCCAGGTAACTATAGGCCTGTAAGCCTCACTTCGGTGCTCAGGAAGATCTTGGAGAGAATCATCAAGGAGCACATCTTTGGGGGAGATCATGCTTAGGGGCAATCAGCGTGAGTTCATCAAAGGCAGGTCCTGCCTGACCAACCTGATTGCCTTTTATGACCAGGTAACTAAATCCTTGGATGATGGTGTTGCCATGGACGTAGTCTTTCTAGACTTTAAGAAGGCCTTTGACACTGTCTCTCACCCTATCCTCATCAATAAATTAACCGACTGTGGTGTTGATGTCTGTACAGTTGGGTGGGTAAAAAATTGGCTGATGGGGTGCACCCAGAGAGTAGTGGTGGTTGGGTTGTACTCAACCTGGCGAGATGTGAGCAGTGGGGTACCCCAGGACTCTGTCCTCGGGCCCACACTGTTTAACATCTTCATCAGCAACTTGGATGAGGGGGTAGAAAGCACGCTGTCCAAGTTTGCTGATGACACTAAGATATGGGGCGAGGTGGACACACTTGAAGGGAGAGAGAGGCTGCAAATAGATTTAGACAGACTACAAAAGTGGGCAGATGAGAATAGGATGGAGTTCAACGTAGACAAATGCAGGGTGCTGCACCTTGGGAGAAGGAATCCACAGCATACATACAGGCTGGGGAGTTCCCTCCTTGAAAGCACAGAGGCGGAAAGGGATCTTGGAGTCATTATTAACTCCAAGATGAACATGAGCCGCCAATGCCAGACCGCAGCCAGCAAGGCCAACCATACCTTGTCATGCATCCAAAGGTGGATCTCAAGCCGGTCCAGAGAGGTGATACTCCCCCTCTATGTGACTTTGGTCAGGCCACAGTTGGAGTACTGTGTCCAGTACCGGGTGCCACACTTCAAGAGGGATGTGGCCAACCTAGAGAGGGTTCAGAGGAGGGCCACCCACTTGGTGAGAGGGCAGCAGGACAGGCCCTATGAGGAGAGACTGAGGGATATGAACCTGTTCAGCCTCAGCAAGAGGAAGCTGAGGGGGGACCTGGTGGCTACCTACAAACTCATCAGAGGAGATCAACAGCAAATAGGTAGAGCCCTTTTCCCCCTAGCACTACCTGGGGTGACCAGGAACAATGGTAATAAGTTGATGGAGAATAGGTTTACGTTAGAGATCAGAAGGCAATATTTTACAGTTAGGGTGGCCAAAATCTGGAACCAACTTCCCAAGGAAGTGGTCCTTGCCCCTACCTTGGGTAAATTCAAGAGGAGGTTGGATGTTCACCTGTCTGGGGTCTTGTGAACCTGGCATTCATTCCTGACTGTGGCAGGGGGTCAGGCTAGATGATCTGTTTTGGTCCCTCCTGATCCTAGCTACTATGAAACTAAAGCAGTCACACCTTTGATGGCAGTACAGTGTACACTTAGATGTTTTTGAAAACCTTAGATGCTTAGAATTGTTAGCAGAAAAGTAGTGAATTCAAAGTAAATACTTCCTGTGCAAACTTCTCTCTTCTAGTGGCATGTAAATACTTTGTCAAAAGTTCAGTTTTATTTAAAAATTGATTCCCTCTCACTGGGAAAGATGCCCAGTTTCTGTACCAACAGAAGCCATATAGATAAGAGGATGGACCGTGCCATGAGACAACAAAGTGAAAGTCATGGAGAGCATGAGTAAAGGGTGCTAGTAATAGAAGAGTGGGGAAGGGGGTGAGAGAGCCTGAGAAGCCATAGACATCAGGCTTACTAGAAAGTCACTAGTTAAGTCTTTGGCAGGATAGGGAGACAGAAACTATTGGTTGACACTGGAGATGAGGGCAAAGAGTTAGAATTCAACAGTAGTGTGATCAATGTGCAAGCCATTTTGGTGAGTTAAGAGTCTGGATCATAGAAACTAAAGGTTGGAAGGGACCTCAGGAGGTAATCTAGTCCAACCCCCTGCTCAGAGCAGGACCAGCCCCAACAAGATCTTCCCAGCCAAGCTTTTTCTAGCCATGTTTTGAAAACCCCCAAGGATGGAATTTCCACCACCTCTCTGGGTAAGGTGTTTCAGTGTTTTACTACCCTCCTAGTGAGAAAATTCTTCCTGATATCTAACCTAAACTTCCTGCAACTTGAGACTATCAATTCTAGGCTGAAGGACAAATAGGCCACATCCTGGGGAAAGTGGCAGCAGGACACCCTGTGCTGCTGCTACTTATCCCTGGGGGACACCTGTGCCATGCACGCTCTGGTATGTGGCAAATTACCCCAGGTGGGGTATCTGACACCGGGGTGAGCAGCTGAACTGACCCTGGAAGTCTTATCTAGAGTCATGGAGGCCTCCTGGGGCTGCAGCCATGGCAGGAAACCTGGTCAGCAGCTGGAGTGTGGCTTCAGCTGTCCAGACTCTGGTTTTGGGTGGCATGTGCTGCTGGCATGTGCACCACTCCAGTATTTTTCGGTGTGGGATTTGGTTTTTTTGACCCTGGGATCTCCTGGGGTCAAAACCCTCCCCCTGCACTGCAAGGTAGCAGTGTGGGGAACATCTGCATGTGCGGTGTGTGGTGCTGCAGACATATCACACATCCACGCTCATCTGGATGTGGTCCTAAGGAGTGAGGAGGCAAAGGCTAGGGATAGGATGAGATATTGGCATGGAAATTGAAATCAGCTAAAATGATGATGGAAGATTTGATGAATGGATTAATAAGAGTATTATTGGGGTGAAAGGGACATAAAGGGTCACTTAGTCCAGCCCCTTGCACACACACAGGATTTGCTGTTCCTAAGCCATCTCACAGATATGTCCATCTAGCCTCTGTTTGAAAGCTTCTAGTGAAAGAGATGGCAGAACTTCCCTAAGCAGCTTGTTCAATTGTTTTATTGTTTTTTACACTTAAGAAGTATTCCCAGTTTAAATGTAAATTTGTTTTGCTGTCATTTAAATCCATTATCATCAGTTCCACTCTCTGTGGCAAGGAAGAACCATATTTCTTTACGTTCTTTCGGGGAGACTTAAATATTTAAAAAACTGGTATTATGGTGGGACAGGTGAGTGATGTTGGTGACAAGACATAGCTTGAGAGACAGCTCAAAGATCAAAAAGGGAGATGAATCAGGAGTCCAAATCAAGGAGCAAGGTTGCTAGGAAGGAGCCAGGTGAATGATGAAGAACAACTGGGTGTTGTTGAAAAGAGGAGAAGAAATGAAAAGGGGCCAGAAGCAACAAGTGTGGGAAAGATGCCCAGTTTTCTCCCGGCATTTCTATGGAGACAATTTGGGGTGAAGTGTATGTAAGAAGAACATATTTCTACAAGGGGATGTTGGCGAAAGGGGGCAGCTTTTAGTACATGCTAGCAGGTGCAAGCCATAAGATGAAGAAGTCATGTACAGAAGCAAACTTTTAGGAGAGAGAATGGGGCTTCCAGAAGGAGGAGGAGGATGGAAAGCAAGAGGTTGGGAATGTGTGAAGTGAGATGGTGGGGGGTGGAAGGTGCATGGGTTTGAGAGGGAGAAGTGAGGCTGGAGAGAGGGGCAGGACTGGAGGAAAGGGTGCAGAATAAAGATACAGATTGGGAGGGCTGGGATGGATTTGGAGACTGAAGAAAACATGAATAGGTAGAATTGGTAGGACCCAGGGAGGAAAAGGGTAAAAGAAATCAGATGCTGGAAGGAGGAGGGGAGGGTCTATGATCCAGAGAATAGGAGTAGAGAGAATGAGCAGTGGGTAGACACTAGTGATGACTGGTCCTGATTTGTTCTATGATTCCATAAACAGGGCTACTGAACAATACGGCCAAAAACTAGTTAAGTATTTGTATGGCCAATCAATTATAGCAGGCACATAAATATGCAAAGGAATTACAGGAATATTAATCAATAATGTAGAGAATCTGTAATTAGGTGAATCAGAATTAGTTAAGCAGGGAATCAGTTAAGGATTTAATCAATTATGGAGAAGATCAGTTATGTAGAGAATTCATTATAGAGTAACTCAAATATGAAGAGAATTAGTTATGGATCAAAATGCAGGGAATTAATTATAGAGCAAGGTAGTTATATAAAGAAACTAATAGAATAAAGTAGCCATCAAGGAAGGTGAATGTACTAGGTGTTCTTGAATGATGTTAGTAGTCAAGTGCTAACACAAAAAAGTTCTAAATATGCATCCTGGTGAGTCGCCAGCTGGGCTGGCAAC
Organism: Crocodylus siamensis; assembly: GCF_052110815.1. Classification (NCBI taxonomy): domain Eukaryota; kingdom Metazoa; phylum Chordata; order Crocodylia; family Crocodylidae; genus Crocodylus; species Crocodylus siamensis. The sequence continues at coordinate 212,204,026 of NC_143397.1, forward strand.
ATTTATACTGTCCCAGGAGGTAGAGGAAACTGGCAGCTGGTTCTGGCTACAGGAAGATATGCTGGTAGGTGCAGGGGTCCACATACTTTGTCTGGAACTGTGCTGAGACTCCAGAGCCCTGCCAATTTTCATTTTTAAAGACTGTTCATCTCCACCAAGGCAATGAGGTCAGAGACTCTACTAGTCTATTTTATTTTTATAAAGAAGCCCTGTCTAAAAATTGGACAGCCCAGAGGATGTTTTCCCAGCTTAACCTTTAGTTTCTGTTGACCTGGCGATATCCTGCCCTGCCATGCTGTCCATTTGTTCCCTGTAGTCAGTACGGGCAACGCCCACTTAGCGCTTTTGTTGGGTTCCTGAAGAACTGAGCATTAAGCGAAACAAGTGTTAAGAGAAGCCAAAAGCCTTTGACGACCCAAGATGGCAACCGCAATGGTTTTTAATGACTCACAATGGTGACTGTGAGTGTTATAACGAAACTCGCTGAGTGCTAATTGAAATCAGATATCAATTTTAAATGAGCATTATAGGGAAATAGCGCTAAGTGAAACAGCGTTAAGTGGGGGTTGCCTGTACAGACAAATCCAAAGTGCCAAGTGCTTGTTCTTTTACTGCGTGATTTCCCACAGACTTTCTCATTTTTCTTTTGACTCCAGCAACTGCCTACAGAGACGAAAGCAGTTTGACAAGGCCTTTTTTTTGGGGGGGGGGGGGTTGCTATTTTTTATTGGAGCAACTGCATAGTTAGAGATTTTAGGGCAAACTTTTGGGCACAAGATACCTACCCTTCCTCAGGTCAGCTACTTATAGCTAATAGAGTTTTACTCTTTTAGCTTAGACAATGCTATGGACTTATATTTATGGTGCTGGTATTCAAATTTGTTCTCTTGACAATTGTGATACCAGTCTGTGTACAGTCATGAGTTCATCCCATGTACAAAATTCCACATTCGCTATACATTTCACAGACTGCACACCTAACTACCTGTTTGGCCTTTAAATATGAATGCAGAAAGGTTGAAGCTGGCTGAATATATAACCTTAGACAACCTCCAGATATTATGGATAAAGGGAGTAGAATGTAAAAACACTGGGTGAATTTAAGAGTTCCACTGCTGAAATACACTTATACAGATGGAATACATTTGATGAGGTAGTTCCGTTACATGCTGCCCTGTTTAACAGAAAAATGGTAGTTTGATACTCTAATGAATAGGGTTTTGCATTAAATACATCTGCCAAAAATTAGATCAGCTTTTGGATGGCAAAAGAGGAATTTTCCTGTTTCCGTGTTTCACATTGCCCTGGGGTAGCATTTGTTTTAGAATGGCTAAAGTGTCACGCAACATGTCAGTTTTGTTTTTCAATTGGGTACTTATTGCTACACTTAATTCATGTCATATTTTGTTTTCAATTGATTGCTTAGTTCTAGAGTTAGTTCAGAGCAGAAATTGTTTAATTTTTTTCCATTCTTTTTGAAGAGCTCTTTGTTATGAAAAGACGGGAGTAGTAACACTATTAAAAATCACACAGTAAATATTGTGAAAATTCCTTTTGTTGTTCTTCCAAACTTCCTCAGTCCCAATTAGCTTTGCTTCTATGTTCCAAGCCTGCGCAACTTTTGAATAGAGGCTGCCAACAAAACCAGATTATTCAGTGAATTTGGGTTACAAGTGAAAATCCATAATGGACTGTGCTAACATTTGATTTCTTCTTCTTCTTTGTGGTTGACATAAGATTCAAATACAGAACTCAGGAATTGAAAGGGCCTCTGCCCAAGTTCTCATTGTAAATGAAACATAACCGTAAGGACACATAGAAAAGATGCTGTTAAGTGCCTAAGCTTTAAAATGGAGACAACAGTATGAGGATGATGCACATGTGAGAAGTCTGAGCTGGAGAGAGAATTGGAGAGTTGCTACTTTTCAGTATTAGTTAAATCCATATAAGTAGGAAAGTCACTTAAATGTGGGATTCAAAGAAGGGGAAAAAAAGGCTAAGAACTGAGGAGGACTGGAGAAGAAGCGTGGTTGAAAAAGACTCCAAGGGCACATCCAAATGAGCCCACACATGTCTCTTGCAGCATCTCAAACTCCTTTGAGACACTGCAAGAGGCATGTGCAGGAATGGCAAAATTAGACCCCTGGATATCCAGGTGAGAAAAAAAATGTGTAGAAAAAAAAGCGGGGCAGGGCAACTTTGGAGGTTGGGTCCTCCACGGAGATGCTCTGGTAGCAGCCAGAACGTTTCTATGTTTTGGCCCTCGCCCTAGTGCCGAAGCATGCTGTCTGCCGCAGGGAGCTGGACTCAGGCTCCATTGCAGGTAAGTGGGAGGGGGGGGCTGAAGGAGCAGGGAGGGGACCTTCGGGGGACCCCTGCTAGCCCCACCCACTCCCCCAGCCCTCCCAGATCCCTGCCCCACCTGGCCTCCATCTGTCCTGCCCAGCCCCAGCCCCTCAAGCCTCCCCATCACTGCCCTACCCAGCCCCATCCCTCTCCATCCCTGCCCCCCCGATAGCTGCCCCCCCCCAGCATCCCAGCAAGTAAAAGAAAACCAACCCCCCCCAGCACTCACTGGCAGGAGCAGCTGCCATTGGGATCACTGGGCCCCCTCCCTGCAAAGCACAGAGCTGGGTGACAACAGTAGCAGCCCCCGCCCAGGCTCTTCTGCCCTGTGCTGCATTGGGGAGGCTCTGCCAGGAGGCCCCAGAGCCCCTATAGCTCCTGCTACTGCCGGTGAGTAGAGGCTTTTTTTCCTTTTTATTTTTTTTGAAGTGCCAGAGGCTGGGGTGGGCAGCAATTGTCGGGGCGCAAGTGAGGGGTGGGGCCAGGCAGGGCAGCCATTGGGAGGTCTAGGGGAGCAGGGGATGGGGTTGGGTGGGGCAGCCATGCGGGGCTGCATTAGCTGGTGAGGGATGGGGGGGCAGCAATCCTGGGGGCTGTTGGAGTAAGTCGGCATGTGGGCCCTGTAGGAGGGGAAGGTAGCCCCTGCGGAGGCCTTTTGGCCCCTGCTGTAGGGGCTGTAGCCTCTGTGAGGGGGATGTGGCCCCTGTGGGGGGGGGCAGCAAAACATATAGGTATTTAGAATTCATTTTATTATTATGATAGAGACACTGGTAGGTTTCCAAATTGCTTTCACACTGTAGATATATCAATAGAGCATTGCCCAACTGATCACTGTCTCTCTCTCTCTACATATATAGTGGTCTTTTGTTTTAATTGTGGAGGAACATGGATTTCGGAGTATTTTACATAGTGACTTTGGAATTTTTTTATCAGGGATTTTTCAGTTTTCAGAATTCCTGCTAGGGAGGTTAGTAGCAGCTCCACCACACCTGGAACATCTCCCAGCTGATAGCTGACCAGATGGCTGGGCAGGGGCCACAAATGGCCAGTAGTGCCACACAAAGGCCAGCTTTTCAGCCACAATCTACTGGCAGCTGGCCAAGAGGGGCATATGCCTCTATTGTCTGTGCAGTCCCCGTCTGGGTCTGGCAGGTGCACAGCAGGTCACAGCCAGGCAGCAGCCCCCACTCCCAGACTGCTGCAGTGGGTAGAGGTTGCAGGAAACTCTCAGGGCTGCTTCAGCAGTCCAGCTGGCATAAGGGGTAGTGTCCCCAGGTACCAATTGGCTGGGCCCCAGAAGCTCCTGAGAGCGAGTAGACCCTAGCTTCTTGACAGGGGAGCTTTTTGTACTGCTGGGGACAGCACAGGTGCTGGCCCCAGGCTCTAGCTCCCTCTGGCTGCAGATCCAGGAGGAGCCAGGCAGGGTTATTTTGCCCTAAGTGGCACTATTTGCCCATGCTCAAATGTGTACCACTTCTATTTGAGCTGCTGCAAGTGCACATGCTTGCATGTATGGACATGTCCTAAAAGGCCAGTGAAGTAGAAGGAGAAGCCAGAGAGGACAGTATCAGTAAAGAACACCGTTCTGTAGTGGGCATCTGGTCATTCAGGCTAGGGAGTAAAGGCAGCTGGATCTGATGCTAGTCACATTGTTCCTTTGGGTGCTGTTTGCTATAGAAACTACTGTGCTTTAACTATGCTACCCTAGTGGTCAATGCAAATTCAGGTGGACTTTTGACCTCTTTTTTGTTGGAGTTTAGGTTAAAAAAAAATACTACTGACCTTGTTGTGCTGGTTCTGGTTGTGTGGTATTATTGGCCATGGCTTTGTGTTGTTCCTCTTTATTTTTATTTCTCCCCTGAAGGAAACAAATAGAAGTACTTCAGATGTGTTTAAAAAAAAAGTAAGGTTTGGGCATAGCAGTGTGTGAAAAAAAGCATTACTTAGCTTCATTTTCTGTCCTTCATCTGCACATCTGTAACATTTATTTTCACTGTTTTGGTATGGGTGTCTATAAATAAACTAAATAGTGGGAGGTATATTATACAGTAACTTGAAGGTATTCATTAGAAAGCGAGCGAGGGTGTTCAGGGCAGTTCAATTTGGGTAAATATCTTAGGCCCAGATACTAAAAATGATTTTAGCACATAGACAAGAGCATAGCTAAGCACCAGCATACCTAATAACAGTGCATACTTGTCACATCTTCATTGGGCAAACATGTTGAAGGGACAAACATGCTGATGGGAGCCCACCACAAAGACAGGTCAGTGCAGCCTACACATGGCAGTGCCCATTAAGTACAGTCTCCCTCCCCACTGCCTCTTTTTCCTATTATGGTGAGCTATGACACTGCATACTGTTCACCAAGAAGCTCTGTCAGCCCTTTTCTCAGCCTGGTGCATATGATTAGTGTGGCCCTGCCCTCCATGAGGTTGAAGCTGGACAGGTAGCCCTGAACCTTATCTGTATATACATTTATGGAGCATCCCAGGACTTGTGACAAGAACACTCAATTTCAGTCATGAGTAGGGGCTAATTATCACAGGGATCCTTTGTGGAGGGTATGTGGAGTATTGTAACAGGGAGCCTCCTGTTACTTTAGTGAGATAAATGGCAAGAGATAGAGCCGAGACAGTTATATATGATTTCATAGACATTTGGGCTGGAAGGGACCCCAGGGGATCATCGAGTCCAGCCCCCTGTCCCAGGGGCAGGAAGTCAGCAGGGATCATAGGATGCCAGCAAGATAAGTATCCAAATGTGTTTTGAAGGCGTTCAAAGTGGGCGCTTGAACCACCTCAGGTGGCGGTCTGTTGCAAAACTTGGAGGCTCGGACAGTGAAGAAGTTCTTCCTTATGTCCAGCCTGAACCAGTCACAGTGGAGTTTGTGACCATTCGACCTTGTCATCCCTTGGGGGGCTCTGGTGAACAATCATTCCCCCAGATCCTGATGAGCACCCCGATAAGCTTATAGGTGGCCATCAGATCACCCCTGAGGCTGCACTTTTCCAGGCTGAATAGCCCCATTGATCTCAGCCTCTCATCATAAGGCCTGTTCTTCTGATCTCTGATCAAGCGTGTGGCTCTCCTCTGCACCCTCTCAAGATTCTCCACAGTATTTTTGAATTGCAGAGCCCAAAACTGGACTCAGTACTCCAGCTGCTGACTCACCAAGGCTGAGTACAGCAGGAGAATGATATCCCGGGATCTGCTTGAGAAGCATCTATAGATGCAAGCCAGCGTTTTGCTTGCTTTACTAGCCCCAGCATCACACCGAACAATCATGTTCATCTTGTGGTCAACCATGACCCCTAAGTCCCTTTCATCTGTAGTGCTAACCAGCGTAGCACTACCGAGCCTATAAGCAGGGTGCAGGTTTTTCCTCCCAAGGTGGAGAACCTTGCATTTTTCAGTGTTAAACACCATCAGGTTCTCGTCCGCCCATTTCATGAGTCTGTCCAGATCCATCTGGATCACCCTCCTGTCCTCAGGTGTGGATGCTTAACCCCAGAGTTTGGTGTTATTGGTGAACTTGGCCAGTCCGCTTCTGACACCAGTGTCCACAACGTTGATGTAAATGTTAAACAGAATAGGCCCTAGGCCAGAGCCTTGTGGGACCCCACTGGTCACAGCGCACCAAGATGATTGACTCCTGTTGACCACCACCCTCTGGGTCCTACCGCGGAGCCAGTTCCCCAGCCAGCGGATCATGGTGATGTCAAGGCCGCAGTTGGCCAGTTTAGCCAAGAGGTGATCGTGGGATACCAGATTGAAGGCTTGGGCCCTCCTGAGCCCATATGGGCTAGCTCCAAGAAGGAAGGCAGCAAAGAAACACTGTTGCCTAGGCAGGGAGCTGCCCATTAGAGTGAAAGGGTGCACCTGTGGCCAGTTAGGAGCACTCTGCCTGGGAGAAGCTGGCTGTAAGGGAACGGGCAGTTAAGGAAATAGGCCAGTAGGGCAGAGCCTAACTTGTACAGCAGGGTGTTCACTGGAGCAGCAATCGCAAGCTGCCACAGTAGCCAGCTTTCACGCCCTAATGAGAAACCCCTGCTCAGCTGGAGCACCACCTGGCAGGAAAGGACAGGGCCTAGGCCAGGGGTGGGCAAAATGCAGCCCATCCGGCCATTCTATCCAGCCCGCAGGGCCCCTAAAAATTTTAGAAAATTAATATTTATCTGGCCCTGGCTGCCTGTCATGCAGCCCTCAATGACTTGCCAAAACTCAGTAAGCAGCCCCCCGCCTGAAATAATTGCCCACCCCTGGCCTAGGCAGTGTATAAGCCTCAGGCCTGAGCAAGGTCAGGAAGGCTGGCCTAGCAAGCTCCAGAGTGGGAAGCTCCCAGCCATGGACTGCAGGAAGGGGCTCTGCTGACACCTGGGGTTCCCTAAGGATGCAAGTAATGTGCTGAAGGCTTGCTATCAGAAGGATATAACCCAGGGCAAGGGGAGGTATGGCTGCTCTGATGGTAAGCTATTGTTGATGTTTGGCCTCCGCCCTGGCTTTGCTGAGGTTATGGCCAGTGTGCTTATTTCTTTGTTATAGTTCAATCCAGTGGTTTGGGTTTGGGACTGTCAGGGCCTGGTGGAGGTCCCAATAGTGCATGTGTGTGTCCTGAGCCCACTAGGGACTCGGGTCTCAGGACATGGAATAGACTTTGGCCAAAAGCAGGTGGCAGCCAAGAGGGGGAGGGTAGCCTAGTTCAGACAGTAGCCGAGCAGGGCCAAGAGACCCAGGCAAAGAGAGCCAGAGGAGGCTCAGAGCCCAGAGCAGGGTGGAGAGAGGGACAGGAGAGGGACAGGCACTGATACGGCAGGCTTAGCATCCAAGTTGGGTGGAGAGTGTCTGGGGCAGGGCAGAGACGGGGCCAGGGAGCCCAGACAGTGCCAGAGCAGGCTTGTTGCCCAAAGCAGGGTAAGGACAGGGCCAATAGTGTCCAAGAAGAACTGACACTGGGGCTAGTGGGCCCAGGATCCAAGTAAGAGAGACAGGGGCTGGAACTCAGAAACTTGGTCAGATACAATGGACTGGAGCTAATGAGCCCAGCAAAAGAAAAGGGGTGGAGGCTGAGAAGGCTGAGGCCCCAACAAGGGAGTGATTACACAGTAATATCTGTGAGGCATGGGCATGGGGCCAAGGGGCAGTTGGAGCCACATAATAGTCCTTAAGGCTGTAGGTGGTCAGGGTGGGGTTATGTGGCTCAGGAGGGCCCATTTAGATGGAAGGGTAAGAATTGAGACCAGTGGGGTCTTGAAAGGACCTGCTGGTTACTAAAAGTACTGGGGTATACTCCAGGACCCTTAGATAGCTTCTTGATCAAATGAATACATCGAGGTGTGGCAGGTGAGTGAGAAGTGGATGGTACCCTAGAGCTGGAGCAGGAAAAGGGTTGCATGGATACCAGGGGGCATTGTGGTACCCTGGAGCACAAAGCTTGCTACAAGTACACACATATACTAAGCAATGCTGAACTGTGGAGTCACTATAACTTGAAATGCTGTTGAATATGTGGGACCCAGCTCAATGAACTATGTGGTAAAACATGAGCCTTTGGCTTTGGACCATTATCAGTATAAATAGGTACCAAAGTGCTGCTCAAAAGTGTGTTTCTGGAGTACCTGTGCTAAAACTTGCACCAATTTCAAAACAAGGTAATATGTATCAATTCTGGATAAACTCATAGTAGTATATGCAGATTGCTACACTCATGCTTAATTTTGAGGTTATTGTTTTTAAATTTGGTTCTCACTTCCATATACTCAGGGAGAGCAGGGTCTGACAGTAAGGAGAGGGAGAAGGTCCTGCCAGGGGAAAAAGTTGAGGGAAGCAGAAAACAAAGGGCTACTTGGCTCCCACAACTTACTTTCCTTGCTGTTGCAGTGGGAGGGGGACAAATTCAATGCAAACCTCCAATAAATAGGTTTTATACCTGTGAAATTATAACAGATTTATGAGTTTTCCATATATATTATCTAATTATTGGGGGGTTGACTTATAATCGAGGTCATCTTCTATTTGAAAAAATAAGGTGTATGTGAATATGTGCCTAAGGCTAGAGAAGCGTATGCTTTTTTGCCTAGTGTAAACTCCTTGCATGTGTGTTTTACCTAGTGCCAAGTTTTTTGGTCACCAGCACTTTACAATTTCTATGACTTTTTATAGCTTTACTTTATTTGTGACTGAGTCTGGATTTTGCCCTCTGGCCCTTCTTTCTTTATATGAATCCACTGTAAGGCAGGTCTGTCCTTGGAGAAACTGCATTCCAACTTGGATTGTCGGAATAAAGAGACCTGGAATCCTACAGTGGAAAACTTTCCCCAAAGGAGTATAATTTTGAAGACTCTTTTTAGATGCTGTTTGTAAGTAGTATAGTTACTACCTCTAGGTTACCAATATCAGGCATGGGGGTGAGGGGGAATGAAGCATAATGTAGAAAAACCTGTTTTTTCATTTGTACAGCCAACTAAAAATTCAGTAGCACTTCTCTGGAGATCAAATCAGCTAAAAATAACAGTTCAGATTCTACAATTCCAAACAAGCTCTGTGAGAAAAATGAATGTAATCTCAGCATACAATATAAGATTCTGTTAGCCATAGTTGCTGGTAGTAAATACAACCAATCAAAGTATGCTGCAATATAGTGTGACCCATACCTCACCTGCCACCCCAAATCAGTGGGGTTCATTGCTGGCAACTGAAATGAACCAAATGGCTTTCAAGAGGATGTCTGCTTAAAGCTGTTGAGTCCTTGAGGTACCCCTGGAGCACCCAACCCATGAGAGCCCAGAACCAGGGGTATAGGCACCCTCCCCAACCTGGCCCTCTGCCCAAATCAGCCTGGGGCCAATGAATGGGGTCCATTGCCAGCAGTGGAGTCCAGGTTGTGTTCCCCTACATATGCCTGTGCACGTCCAGTCAGGGTCTCACACAGATGTCAGTAAAATGCAGGAATGGTCTTTATTAAACCAGGTTGGTCTTTACTGAATACCATTCTAGTCAGAAGGGCAAGTAAAAAATTGCAATTTGGGGCAATTGACATCTTCCTCTTCCTTGGCATCCAGCCAGTTGAGGTTTTCCTTCCCTGTTTGGGGAATCCTGGGGCAACTCCAGGTACTCCCCCCTGTGAGAGATGCTGGGGTTGGGTACATGCTAACACCCCCTGATGTTGGTTTGACAAAACTGTAATGCCTAAAAGGTGACGATTCTACTGGGAACCCTTGGCAGTGTACATGGGGACACCTCTGACCTGGGACAGTTGTGAAGTGATTCCCAATCAAGGACATTCTTGAAATGGTTCAATTGTTTTGCCTGTCTATGCCGTCGAGTAACACATGCCTGTTTTAGTTTGACAGTGGTCAGCATACTTGGCTAAGCATTTAATTTACGGGAAGAAATGGGTTACCTCAGTAGGGTTCATGACTTAAACAGATATTTAAACTTAATAAAAGCAGAGGTTCCTGAGGTAGGTACCTGAAGAAGGTACCTTTTGTGTTCAAAAGTTTGCCTGGCATCTCTCCCAATTATATATAGTTCATCCAGTATAAAATGCCACCTAAAAATTCTTTGCCTCTTGCATAAATATTTCCTGGACCATCACAGCTACAAACACTAAGTGATTCAGTCTTTCCAGCAACTTATATAGCTTTGTAATCCTTCAGGACAGGCCTGAAAGCAGCTAGCAATCAATCAATGTTTTTGGGAAGAAAATGTAAGGAAAAATAAAAAACAAACCCAAAAGGCAGTTGTCACTTAGAACATTATAGTCTTGAATATCAGTCATTATCTGTACTGAGAAAGTCTAGCCCCTGGTTATTACTTCACCTACTTAAATTAATGATTACCAAATGCTAATATAACAATGATAGACCCATGGAAAATAAAGACTCTACCTGCTCTCTGGATGGTTGAGATTGGGTTGGTGGATCTTCAGGGGCCTCTTCTTTGAACACTTTTTCCTCTGGCTTCAGCTTCACTGCATTGAATATTAATCTCAGTTTATTAAGCATCTTGCCCACAAGATTGTTTCAAAACCTCTTAAACTCTTATCATCAACAGGTACAGCATTTGGCTTTTCTTGACATTGTTATTCAAGCCAATTAGACATTTAATAAGGGTTTAGTTCTGATTAATGGCTTAAAGTAATTCCCTATACAGACAGGATGTCCAAGTTACTGCTCTTGTCACTATTACTACTTTTTTGTTTTATATCATACAGTAAGTTACTTCTAGTTCCATAGTTAAAATTATGCCTAGAGACTTTAAATTTCTAATGAATGAATGCAAAGGAATGATTATCTCCTGGCTGGAGACAAGCGATGTTCTATATTGCCTATTACAACCTGGGTATTTAACATTTAATTATAATTTTGCATTTAGGTCAAAATTTTAGTCATAAAGACGTCAGTAGTCTAACTGGGAAATGAAAGAGGTTAATTGACCAATAATCCTGATGCTGTACCATCTATACAGATGATACGAGCTCTCTAAGATGCATTCCTCTGCAATCATGGTACACTTATCTAAGAACAAATGACACACAACAGTGTTAGCTGTCCTCTTAACTCTGTGTTCAGTTGAACAAATTAATGCCTTTTGGATAAAAAGAGGGGACTGTTACAGTTTAACAGGAGAACGTGAGAAAATTTCCAAATAAAATCCCAAGCTGTACTGTCTGATAAAACGTCTTTGCTGGTAATAGTTAAAGAATCATAATGGAAATAAGACTCTAAGGGACCTCAGGTCATCTAGGCAACCCTTGGCTCAAGGCAGGATCATCCCTGTCTAAACAAATACAGCCAAGTGTTTATCAGCCTGCTTTTAAAATGTCCAGTGATAGAATATGATAGCTCTAATACTTTCTGGACTTCAGATATTTTTCAAAGAAAATGATAGCCAAGTTATAAATTTTGTAGGATGACTCTGATATATAAAAGGTTATCATTCTACAGAAATAGCTCACTTAAATTTTATATAGAGTCTTTACTAGACATCTATAGAACTACATTGGTTCAGTCCCTATTTACCTACATAAGTACAATTTAGTACTAGAAGGGAGCAGTCTGTCATCTAGTCCAGGGGATAGTCCAACCTTTTTTAATGTGTACCCCCACGGGCCCCCTTTTTAGTACGTGTACCCTGCGGGGGGGAGTGGAGAGGTGGTGAGTGGCTGGATGCGAAGTGGGGGCATGGCAAGCAGCGTCCGCGCAGCATCTGTGCAGCCCTGCTTTCACCCCGCCCCGGCTCCGGTGAGACAGCAGTGCAAGGTGGCTGCACTCTGTCCCTGCCCGCCCCCGTGTACTCCCTGGGACATTTCAAAGTACCCCGGGGTACACATACCCCTGGTTGACAATCCCTGGTTTTGTCTGACTAGGTATCACAGGCCCATACATTTTACCCAGTTATCCCTGTATTGAGGTCCACAACTTGTGTTTTGACTAAAGCATATCTTCAAGAAGGGCAAATTATTAGTAAATTCTGTTTTGGGTTTTCTAAGTAGTTTAAAATGGGTACTGTAAGAATCCTTTAATCAGTTGCATACAAATTACACCTGAGAAGTGAACTGCTTGCAGAGCTAATAGTACCTCATTATAAAAGAATATATATATTTTATTAAAAAAAATAAATTATAGGATATTTAACATAGTGCCTTAATTATTTTTGCAGTAAGTCTTTACCATATATAATATAACACAATTAATGTGGTGCATTCATTGAAAGAAATAATATGCGTCTCTGTGAAGAATTTCTGCAGAAGTACATGCTTTTCCTTTTCAAAGGTGACAGGAAGTAAAGTGTTGTAGCATTTTTTCGGTTCTAATATTTTTGCTGCTGCTAATTTATAATTAAAATGCATGAGAAAGAAATGTAACAGATATTAGGAGGAAAAATGCCTTTGGGAACCTGTTTAATAACTATTGACATCTGTGACTAATGAATGTTATATTGGGTTAGGCTGTGACTAATGAAATAAATGTTTGAAAAGAAAAAAACCCTTATATGCCACAACATAATAAATAGTAAGCAGGCCAACTTGGACCTGAACACTGGTACAAATGGGACTATAGGTTCATCTTCTGTTTTCTACATGCCAGTGATTGCGAAGATGTGATTAACCTGCTCCAGTATTTGGTGTTCTTTTATGTACTAGAGCAGTTTAGTTATTTTTATCATCTATTGAACACACTAAAAGCACTTCAGTTAATTGAACATCATGATGTGCTGTTAAGTAAGAAGATTAACAGTACAGCAGGAAAGACAGATAGTCTGTATCCAATTAGCTTCTTAGCTATGTTGGCTCTGACCAGTGTTTACTATATGCTGTATTTATAGTGAAACCTAAAAGGTTTAAGGATTTTTGGAGCTGCTTGGTGCTGTCTTTAGATACTGGCAGAGGACATTCAAGGTTCATTAATAATGTATCATCTGCAGTCAGAGAGATTATTTCAAGAACTGATGACTTTACAATATCCATTTTAACTCTTCAGAAAACTCAGAACATACCCCTTCATTTATTTCAAAGAATAGTTTTTCCTCCCTTTTGAAGCCTGAATCTATTCAGCATTTGAATGACTGCAATATTTGTAAGGTTTCTATAGCTTTTTAGTTGCTATAAATGTGACCAAGTAACTTTCATCCCATCTAATATTTATTGTTTTCCACAAAGTTAAATGAAATGTGGAAGCCTAACAAACATGCAGAAGGGGACTGAATGTGGAAAAGCGGGGGCCTGAAGGGGGAAGGTTACAACTATTTTCTATAAAGAAATATATTTTCTGTTGTAATGTTTTAATACACACAGATCAATATACAAGTCTTCAATCTAAATTACTTACTTTTATAAAATAATAAAAAATCCATGAATGAGAGAACCCAGTGGTTCAGGGATATTTATTCTTTGATCTTCAGTTTTCCCAAATTACTGGAGTTGTGCTTTTGTGCAGGCCCAGAACTGTGCCAGTCAAAGCATCTCGGCAGCTAGATGATGCCTAAAGAGACTGGGATCCAGAAAGGAACTGTTCTTCCATCCGAGTCCCCTGTTTATCTAGGTATTGTTGTTCTGCCCTGCGTAATTATTTTATATTCTTGCATCACAGTGGAATTGTGCTGCTCCAGATAGTTATACATCTTTCCACAGATGTAATCAAATGGACTCTATCCTATTGATTCTGGTTTCTCTGGCATCCCAGCCTGCTTTGTGACCCTGGTTCTTCTCCCTTGCAGGAAGGTGTGCTAGCACTTGGCTTGTGCTTGGATATTCTGACTGAGCACTGTCACAGGAGCACTGAGGTGCCCTGTTCCTAAACAGTGGAGAAGGGTAGCTGCCAAGCTCCAGGGCAGCTCAGGTGCTGGTTGCTGTGGCAACCAGGCAGGTCAAGTGACCAGAAGGGGGCAGGGCTGGGCCTTTATAAACAGCCCAGGCCGGAGCCTAGAGAGCAGTTACCTTCTGGCAGGAGCAGGAGCAGGAGCAGGAGCAGGAGCAGGAGCAGGAGCAGGAGCAGGAGCAGGAGCAGGAGCAGGAGCAGGAGCAGGGCAGGGGCAGGAGCAGGAGCAGGAGCAGGAGCAGGAGCAGGAGCAGGAGCAGGAGCTCTGTGGGAGAGCGGAGCTGATGGTTGCAGCATGACCACCCGAGCGGCTACGGCATGGTTAGAGAGCCAAGGAAGTGTAGACTGTATGTTATAAGCCAGAAGGCTTCTTGTTGTTATGTTGCAGCCGTTTGGCTCATGGTTTAGTTATCGTTACACCGGAGGACTGGGTGAGGCTGTAGGGGCGTGAGGAGGCCTCACGGATCTCCCCAGCTGTATGGGGGTTCCCAGTGCCCTGTGTGGGCAACAGAGTGGTGCCTGGGGCAGCACAGCTATTCAGTGCTGAGGTGGCACAGCGGGTAGCCCTGGGTGAATGATAGTGAGAGGCCCGAGCAGGGCGGAGGACCCCGTTCAAGGGGCCGAGCACCAGAGTGAAGCCTGTAGGGACTCATGTTGGGCTCCAGGTGTGGGAGCCACATGAGTGGAAGCCTAGGGTGGGTGCTGTAAAGACGATTAGCCTGGTGAGGGCGAGCCAGGGGCTATTTAGGGCCCAGAGAAGGTGCCGAGAAGCCGTGGGAGCGGGCACATGCTGAAAAGAGGCCCCAGGCGGGGCACGTACGGTATAAAGCCACCCCAAGGGGGGGCATGTATTACTGACAGTCACCCCAAGACGGGTGAGGGCTTCTGCAGCCATAAGAATCCCAAGGAACCAGAGGGGCCAGGTAAGGCTTAGGTTGCCTGAGCCTAATTGGACAATCATTATTGACAGGACCCAGAAGGGCCAGAGGGGCCAGGTAAGGCTCAGGCTGCCTGAGCCCAACTGATACAGATAATGAATACAAATAACTAATACAGATTGTGTGACAAGCTCAGGGGCGCCAGAGAAGGGCACTGGTTGTGGGCCAAGCCCAGGGGCGCCAGGTAGGGCTCAGAAAGTTAAGGCCCAGATAACGTCAAGGAAGAGCTGCGAGGCTTGGGGTGTGCTAAAGGGGAGGTAGGAGGCACGCATTGCCCATAAGGCAGGGGTGCATTGAGGCACCCCACTCGGAATGGGGAATAGTATTAGTGCAGTGTCCAGGGCGATAAGAGCCAGCCTCCCATATTGAACCTTATAACATTAAAGATGTGGTGGGCGAGTAGAGGGTGCTGGATTGCTTTGGCAGGGGGCACTAGTGAGATCACGGCCGCTCCTAGGCCCCACCCGTGACAAGCACCCAGCAGGCCCTGCCCCAGAGCTGTCCCAGCACCGAGCAAGAACAGCCCCTCTTCTCAGCCCTGCCTCCAGTCACCTGTCAGCCATAGACCGGCAAGAGGGGGTAGTGAGGTGTCTATGTCCTTCACCAATGCAGACCCCAGTACTGAGCCCAGGAGAACCCCCATGCTCAGGCACAGCCCCACGTACCCTGATCTTGGCATCTGTACACCCAGCCAGGACACCAATGGCCCTGTGCTCAGACACAGCCCCATGGGTCCAGGGCCAGACACTGGCATGGGTGAACTGGGTGGTTGCCCAGGGAATGGGCAGAATAGGGGCCCCCAAATGGTTTTTTTTTTTTTACTATTATCTCTGGTGAAGGAGGGCCCAATACTAAAAGTTTACCTGGGGCTGCCAGGAGTCTAGATACAGTGCTGTATGGGTCCCAACTCTGGCACCCACCCACCATGTTTCACAGGCCAGACCCAGGTGTGCTGTGACCTGGATGCGAGCATAAATCCCCCACCCACCCGAGCAGGAGCTGATGAATCAGGATGGTGGGGCAGAGAACACTAGGATTGGGCCTGCACAGAGGTGATTCTGTGACCTCCAAGGCTCAGGTATTTTGCAAAGGTTTTTGGCCTGCAGTTACAGAGTCCCACAGTACTAGAGCCAGGGGAGGCAGGAGAATGCTGGACATCCAAGCTGGGGCAAGCTGGCAGACATCCCTGAAAAATTCAAGAGCAGGTGCCAGTTACCTTGGTGTTGCAGATAGCAGTCACTAGAAATTTCCAGGCTGAAGTATGGGGCATTGCTAGCATCATAAGAGCATCTGCTGGAAGCCCCTGGAAAACTTGAGGTCATGGGGGTGGCCTGGTCAGTGGAGCCCCAGTCACTCTGGAGCAAGGGCTGCACCTAGCTGGATTTAGTGGGAGAGCCATGCACCCACTGTTCCTTCTATCCATCCATATATCCATCCATCTGCCTTCTCACAGCTGGAACCTCAGCAGACCCCATGGGCACCACTGCAGATCATGAAAAACCCTGTTCCATCCACCTCCAGTACCCAACCCTGGTAACACAACTGGGGCCATGGGAAGATAAGGGATCTTGTCACCATTGAGGTAAGCAGGAGACCCAGGACCAGTTCCACAAAGGGTACTATAATAGGGATGTGTTCAAGTGCATTGTCCAACAGATACAAACACAGGGCTGCAACAGGGCCTGGGTACAGTGCCAGGCCAAGATGAAATGGATGAAGGTTCAGTACAAGCTTGTGCATGATACCCATTAAAAGTCTGGAGGCACGAGGGATAGCATGCAATTTTGTGAGGAGCTGTCCCACTTCCTCACCATGGACCATTTAACTGCCACTGTATACACACTTGGCACCACTGGGGGCCAGTAAGAGTCACTGGCATGGACATCACCATAGGAGAAGGTGTAGGAATCCCCTGGGATATTGAGACAAGTGGATGCCCAGGAGCAGGTCTCTGGGGGCCAGGGGACCCAAGGTCTGCTGCTGATGGTGGTACCCAAGAACTCTGGGCCATTGGTGCTGGTCCCCAGATCATTGCAGGATCTAGGAGCAAAGGTGCACCTACAGCTGGATCTGAGTTCTCTTGACATCTTTGGGGGCATGATCAAGTATACAGACCACAGCATGCAGGACCAGGGGGAAAGCTCCTGGCATGGTTGTTGTGATCCAGGACCTTTACCTTAACCTTGCAGGAGCCACCTACTAGTCCTTATCCCTGTGAACCATGGCTGAACATATGGCCCCCAGGACACTGTTTCTGACACATCTGCCACAGGTGTTCTGCTCCCGCTTGTCTGAGACCTCCTTGCTGTCCCCCTTCGAGATGCACAGAGTGCCCCACAGCTTCCTTGGTTACCACAGCACCACCATTGCACCCATGGCCCACCTTCCTCCCAGTGTTGATGAAGACTCTGGCACCAAGTGACAATGCACTGCTGTCTGGAATGGTACAGCTCTGACACACACTCCATCATAAACATGTCCAAACACATGTACTGCCAGATAGTATTTGTGAGTAAAAAGACAGATGCAGTTCTTTCAGAAATGATAAGTTAAATACTAGGGCTGTGCGAAACAGCACTGTTCCATTTCGCCTTGTGTTTTGACTGTTTGAGGGAACAGTGTTTCATTTCAAATTCCATTTTGAGTTGAAACAGCTGTTCCGTTCCATTCCATCGAAACAGAAGGCTGTTTTGACACTGTTTTGTTTTGCTGGGGATGGGAAGTCAGCCCAGCTGAGCTGCTTGCCTGTCCCCTGCCCTAGATTGGGCGCATGTGATCTAGCGTGGGGCACCGGGTAGCAGCCCTCCTGGGCTGCCTCCCAGCCCTAGCGCGATCTAGTACAGGGATGGGCAGTCAGCCCAGCTGGACATTTTGACCAGGCACGTTTTGTTTCAAGGCTATTTCGATGGCCTTTGTTTCATTCCAATTTTGCTGTTTCAACCTTGAAGTTGGTCAAAATAGTGTTGGAACTAAATGGCCAGCAAAATTTTGCACAGCCTTAATAAAAACCTGGGAAAGCTCTGGTAGCCACTTGTGTCAGGTTATATTTTAAAGAGACCACTTTCACTATAAAATAATATAACAAATCTTACACAGATCCACTAGTATTTTGGCCAGACCTTCTAGGGCACACTGGGGCAGGTATACAATATCCAGCCATCTGGTGTAAATTTATCCCAAGAAAAATCAGATATAAAATTGCATTAGTGTAAATTATACTACTGTAAGAACTGAGTATCCAGTGCTATTTCAGGATAGTCATTTAGGGTGAAGTTGCACATTACACTTAGACCATACTAAATCTGTGGAATGTTAAGTGATATTAAGAGTTAACACTGTTTCTTGCCTGCACAGTGGGTGATCAGGGGCATGGCTAGGAACCAGGACACCTGGGCTGTATCCCTGCTCTGGGTCAAGGGAGAGGAAAGGCTTGGAGCAATGCATTCTTGGATGCTGGAGGACTGAATATTGCTTATTGTATCTTTGTGGAGTCGACTGAAATTACCTTAAAAAGCATTGGTAAGGTGAAGGTGCATCTTGTCCACTGTTCTCCCTGCATCCACAGAGCCAGTCATCTTGTCATAAAAGACAATCAGGTTGGTCAGGCATGACTTGCCCTTGGTGAATTCATGCTGACTGTTCCTAATGACCTTCTTCTCCCCCAGGTGCTTAAAAATGGATTCCCTGAGGACCTACTTCATGATTTTTCCAGAGACTGAGGTGAGGTTGACAGGTCTGTAATTTCCCAGATCGTCCTTTTTCCCTTTCCTGAAGATGAGCACTATATTTGCCCTTGTTCAGTAATCTAGGATTGTCACAAGTTTTCGAAGATAATAACCAGCAGCTCTGTAGTTGCATTGACCAACCCCCCAGTACCCATGGGTGTATCGCATCTGGCCCATGAATGTATACATGTCCAGTTTTTCTAAATAGTCCATAACCTGCTCTTTTCCCACAGTTGACTGCTCACCTTCTCCCCAAATGATGCTGCCAGGTGCAGTAGCTTGGGAGCTGACCTTGCTTCTGAAGACTGAGGTAGAAAAGGCATCAAGTACTTCAGCCTTTTCTGCATTCTCTGTCACTAGGTTGCCTCCCCCATTCAGTATGGGACCCACAATTTCTCAGATTTTTCTCTTGTTGCTAACATACTTGTAGAAACCCTTCTTGTTACCTTTCATGTCCCTTGCTACTGCAACTCCAGTTGTGCTTTGGCCATCCTGATTTCATTCCTGCTTGCTTGGTCAATACTTTTATACTCCTCCCTAGTTATTTGTCCAAGTTTTCACTTCTTGTAAGCATCCTTTCTTAGGAATTACCTGCTAAGCCAGGCTGGTCTTCTATCATACTTGTTAGTCTTCCTGTGCATCAGGATGGTTAATTCCTCTGCCCTCAGTAACATTTCTTTAAAGTACAGCCAGCTGTCCTGGACTCCTTTCCCCCTCAGACTGGCCTCCCAGGGGATCTCGGCGATCAGTTCCCTCAGTGTATTGAAGTCTGTTTTTCTGAGGTCCAGGGTTTTTACTCTGCTGCTCTCCTTTCTTTCCTCAGAATCCTGAACCCAATCATCTCATGGTCAATGCTGCCCAAGTTGCCCTCCGCTTCTATGTTCCCCGCCAATTCTTCCTTCTTTGTGAAGCTATGGTATCCACTTACAATGGATCAAATTAATGTTTTCTTCTTATAGTGTACCAGATTGTATATGTAGTAGCTTACAGTGTACCAAACTGCGTATGACCCTAGGTCACCCTTGCATAAGATATTTGGATGATTAGTCCATGCCAACTATTTTCCCCCCCATTCCAGTACTTCAGTGGATGGGGTCCTCTTTTCATAGCCCTTGAGGATAACTCAGGCTAGACCCCCATCACTTTCAGCTGAGGCCTGGGGCAGAATCTTCTTCAGCTGGATCTACGCTCATCATATCACCGAGTTGGATAGGCTAGCAGAACTTGATGATTTTGAAATACGGTCTGAATTAAATACAGTGTGTCAAGCTTACCATTACAGCACATCTAGGCTCAGAGAATCCTCTTTGTGATTGGTGGAGCACATCCACCAATCAGGTAACTGTTGGAAGGGGCTTTGCCTCACCCCTGCTTGGGTTGAGAGAATTAAAAAAAAAAAAAAAAAAAGCCTCGAACCTGGTTTGAGACTGCACTCTGCTGGTACAGGAGAACTTTGGGGGGCTGGAGACTCTGAAGAGAATAAAAGGAGCTGCATGCCTAGCATGCAGCAGATGTGTCAGGGGACAGAGAAGGAAGAAGGGGCAGAGAAAAGCTGAGGAAGAGCTGCCTAGCAGGTGGAGCAATGCCAAGAAGAGCCTCAAGACTCCCTCACTGGGAGACACACCACTGCTCCATCAGTGTGCAAAGCGGTGCACGGGGCTCAGACCCTAAGGGCTGCTCAAGGCAGTTCATGTCTGAAAGCTCTGGCAGGGGGTCATGGTGTGACACAGAGATCACTGCATGGAGGATCCCAGATTGGGTCAGGGTTCTGGGAGCCACTTTGGGTGGTTTGAGCCCCATCCCCTGGCATGTGGCCAGATAGCTGATGCAGGCAGAGTGAGGCCAGAGGGCCCAAGAGCTGATTGAGCCCCAGCATCACACAAAGTGGCCTGGGCCTCCAACCTATCCAAGTAGAAGGATGAGCCCTGTGGGGCACGAATCAGTGCACAGGGCCATGAGAAGGTCGCTGCATGGGGACAGAGAGCCAAGGCAGTGGAGAGCCACCTCAGCTGGAGCCAGAGACATCCCTGCAATGTCAGAAGTCATGACTTGAGGCGAAAATGGGTTTCCCATAGGGGAGGGGAGCCAACAGGGGCCCCTGCAACCCACAAGAGACAGGAGGACCTGGAATCTTGTACCTCTCCCTGAAGAATAGCAGCAAGGGTTCTGTAACAGGGAACCCTAACCCTGTTACTAGGAGACAGGGTGGCCCCTTTCAGTCATGGCCGGCCAGTCAAGTAGGGGTTAAGGCTCAAGCCCTGCCAACCGGTCAGATGACCGGAAGGGGCAGGGCCTGGCTCACATATAAACCCCAGGGCTGAGGACAGGATGGGAGCTGACCCCAGCACCAGAAAGGGTGCAATATTCAGGGGTGAGTGGACCCCAGTGCCACAGAGGGGCAGGAGCCTGAGTGAGGGTTTTTTTTTTGAGAGCTAGAGCCTGGGAGTCAAACCCTGATTAGTGGGTTGTTTTTTTTTGACTGACAGGCCCAGCTAGAGAAAAAAGGGGTAGGCTTACAGTGGCCTAGACCTCGACATAAAGAGGAATTTACAAATACCATCTGCAAGGCTTGGGCTGCAGTGTAGGGGAGGAACGGAGCCACAGATAGAGCCCCCTGGCATCAGGGCAGAAAATGGGCAGCCTCCTGCTTAATTAAATCTATTAATTAACAACAAGGCATGGCAGATGAGAAGGTGGGTGGTTGGCCCATAACAGGTGGGCGGGGCCACCAGTAGATGGACCCCAAAGAGGCATCCCTGTTACAATGGTGCAGTGGCCGGGAACTTTTAATATGGCAGTATGCATCATAGGACACTGGTTTGCCCTTATGAGGGAAAGAACCCTCGGGTCCATGGAGAGAGAGAAACAAAAGCAGATACTAACCCCGGACCCAGAGTCACAGCAGCAAGTCTTGGATCGGCTACGCCAAGCAAATACAAGGCCTACAGGATCAAGCTGCAAGACAACAGGCACTGTTAGGCAACATGACTGGGAGCATCTATCTGTGATCAACGACCCAGGTAGGGATGTGTGGCTATGGAGCCAGAGTTAACTCTGAGGTGGGAGACGAGCCACCCACAATGACAGTGGAATTGTTGATGGAGGGAAAAAAAGTATGGGCTCATTGCAGACCATGATGTGGAATGACATGTTAACGCCAAGAGAGAGGGAAATACTGTACCACATAATTGTGCAATGTTGATGCGGGGATTCCATTGAAATTGACAGAGTAGGGATCATCTTACACTAGGCAATAGGACCCGCCAGTTGCTAGTTGGGGTCACTGAGCACTTACCTTACCCAGTAGTACTGGGCTGTGACTGGCCAGAGTTGTTGAAAGAGATAGCCAGCATGAGGCAAAAGGAGGGGACTGAGCTGAGAGAAAGTTGCTGTTGGAGGCCCTGGGAGACTGGGAAGCCTGAAGCTGGATGGGAAGGTGACCCAAGGGCTGAGGGATTCACGGGTGAAATTGAACAACCTCCACCCAAAGAAGAGGCTGAACAAGAGGTGGATGTCGCACATTTGTTGGAGGATGAACATTTCCAGTTGGAGCAGAGTCAGGAGGCAGATTTTTGGTATGCTTTGCAGGAACACCTGGCTCAACGAAATGGCAAGGTATTACAACTGGAGGTGATGAAGACAACACCTAGGTTCGAGGTAAGAAATGACCTCCTGTACTGAATTGAGCAAGGGAACCCTGAAGGAGGGGAGGTCGTACAGTTACTGGTACCTCAGTGATATCGACAGGCTTTATTGAAGGTGGCTTATGAGCTCCCTATGGGTAGACATTTGGGCAGGGACAAAACAGAAGCCCGCATTTGGGCAAGATTTTTTTGACGAGGACTGTTGCAGGAAGTGGCAAGATATTATGCTTCATGTCCTGTGTGCCAAAAAGTGAATCCAAGGCACCCTCCAAAAGCTCCTTTAATTCTGATGCCCTTGGTAGAAGTTCCCTTTGAGTGGGTGGCAGTGGACATCATGGGGCCACTTCCCAGAAATAGCACTGGAAAACAGTATATTTTAGTTTTACTGGATTATGCAGCAAAGTACGCAGAAGCTGTGCTGATGCGGACAGTGTCCGCTTCAAAGGTGGCAAATGAGCTATTGAAGATATTCTCATGAGTAGGACTCCCTAGAGAACTGCTGACAAACCAGGGAATGAATTTTACATCACACGTGTTTGAGGGACTGAGTAAAACTTTCAGAATTAAACACTTGAAGATGGCAGTGTATCATCCCCAAATGGACGGGCTCGTGGAGCATTTTAATTGGATGTTGAAGCAGATATTAAAGAAATTTGTGGTCGAGAGTCCTCAGAATTGGGATAAAATGATACTACCTTTGGTGTTTGCTATAAGAAAGGCACCCCAGGCCTCAACCAGGTTTTCACCCTTTGAACTATTGTACAGCCAGCAACCAAGGGGAATCCTGGATCTAATTAAAGAGAGTTGGGAAGAACAGCAAAGTAAAGATCAGAACTTGATCCAATACGTGATACAACTGTGGGAATGCCTTGAAGCAGCTCAGAGCGATTTTTTAGGAAATCTCAGAGAGGCTCAACAAGGACAAGTGAGGCATTATAACCGAGGCACATGGGAAAGGAAGTTTGACTTGGGGGACTGCGTGTTACTCTCATGGTCAGGCAATAGAACTAAGTTACTCATCCAGTGGCAGGGACCCTATGAAATTATGCACCAAGTGGGGCTCATAGACCATGAGGTGTATCAGACAGATAAACAAAAAAGAAGCAAGTATACTATGTCAATATGTTGAAGAAGTAGGAAGACTGGGAGTGTATGTACCTAGCCTTTCATCCCAAGGAATTAGAATTGGGACCATCCTTGACAGAGGGAAGTGGACCGGGTGACAGAACTGGCCCTGTGACTATCTGAAGAGCAGGGAAGACAGGCTGCCAAGCTAGTCAGGGAGTATGGAGATGTGTTCCAGGAAACTCCTGGGGAAGCTCGGGGTGTGGTACACCGGATAAAAACTCATCCAGGTCAGGTGAACTTTGAGAACTGGAGACGGATTCCACAGTGACTGCAGAGCCAGATAAAAATGGAGATAGGCATCATATGCGAGTCCCACAGCGAGTGGCAGAGTCCCATCGTAGCAGTACTTAAGCCTGATGGAAAAATTCATCTCTGTACCGATTTCCGGAAGGTAAAAGCAGTAGCTAAGTTTGATGCTGTCACAGAGCACTCGGGTGCCCTGCGCCTAAGAGCAGAAATGGCTCAGGAGAAACCCCTAGTGGTGAGAAGGGGGAGGATCAACTGCCAGTCACCAGGGCAGCACAGGTGCTGGTTGCTAAGGGAACCAAGGGAATCAGTTGACAGGAAGGGGCAGGGCTTGGCCCCTTCTTAAGCCCAAGCATGAGGCCAGGAGAGCAGTTCCCCTCTGGGGGCCAAGGATGGGGAAGCTCGGCCGGTGCAGAGAGAAAGGAGAAGATAGACTGCATGAGCATCCCCTGGTTGTGGCTATGAGTTGGAGTATTTTCCCGGTAGGGATAGAATGTGGTTTTGACCAGATGGTTTAGTTTTACGTTATAGCCCGGGGCTTTGTGCTTTGTGTTTACTGTTTTACCGGAGGACAGGTGAGGCTATTAGGGGTTGGAGGAGGCCTCATAGGAGCTCCACAGTAGTGTGGGGACCCTGGCACCATAGAGGGTGCAGCGTTTGGGGGTGCATTGACCCCAGTCCCGGAGCGAGAGGGGGCAGTGAGGAGCCCCAGAAGTAAAGAAGAGGGCCAAGGCATAGGGTAAACCATGTCAAGTACCATCTGCGAGGCTTGGGCTGCGGTGTAGGGGAGGAAAAGGGGCTGCAGATAGCGCCCCCTGACACTGGGCATATAAAGTGAGCAGCCTCCTGCTAATTACATCACTCAATTAAGATCAAGGTGTGGCAGGCGAGTAAGCAGGCGGTTAGCCCAGGACAGGAAGGCAGAGCCACCAACAGAAAGGCTCCAGCGAGATACTCCTGTCACAGATGCCCATCCGATGCCGAGAGTAGACGAACTGGTGGAAAGCATTGGGCAAGCTTGCTACATTTCTACTTTAGACCTGACAAAAGGTTACTGGCAGGTCCCAGTAGCACCTGAAGATCAAGAAAAGACAGCATTCGGCACCACTTGGGGGCTCTTCCAGTTCCAGTGCATGCTGTTCGGATTACATGGAGCCACAGCTACATTTCAGCATCTAATGGACAGAGTTTTGGCTCCCCATGGGGGTTATGCCGTGGCTTACATAGACGGTATTATTATATACACTGAAGACTGGGCTGAACACCTCACCGCGCTGAGAGCAGTAATGCAAGACTTGAGAAGGGCCGGGCTGACAGCCAATCTGAAGAAATGCGTGATAGGGAAAAAAGAAACGCAATACCTTGGGTTCCTAGTAGGAAGTGGGAAGGTGAGACTGTTGTTAAGCAGGGTGGAGGCATTACGAAAGTATCAAGCTCCTCATACCAAGAAACAAGTGAGGGCTTTTTGGGGGCTAGCTAGCTGTTATAGAAGGTTTGTACCTCACTTGGCAGACTTAGTAGTGCCTTTGATGGAGATGATAAAGGTGGGGGCTCCAACCAAGGTGAGATGGATGCTGGATGCGGAAAAGGCATTCCAAGCAGTGAAGGATGCACTATGCTTGCAATCCCTACTATATATACCAGATTTTAATAAACCTTTCTTGGTACAGACCGATGCATCAAATGTGGCTGTTGGAGCAGTGTAGGTTCAGAAAGAAGGAGAAGAAGAGCGCCCTATAGCCTATATAAGTAGAAAATTATACCCACCGGAACGGAATTATGCCACGATAAGAGTGTTTGGCGATTAAGTGGGCTGTTGAAATACTCCAGTATTATCTGTGGGGGTGGCGGTTAATGATGCTCACCGATCACGCACCCCTACGCTGGTTACAGAGCATGAAGATGGACAATGCTAGACTGATGAGACGGGCCCTTAGTCTGCAACCATATTGTTCTGAGGTAAAGCATTGCCCTGGAACCCAGAATGTAAGTGCTGATTTCTTCTCGAGACAATATGAGGAAGAAGAGGGGCTAGGGGAAACAGAAGGACCCCGGACAAGAGAGAAGAGGGGGGGATGTAACAGGGGACCCTAACCCTGTTACTAGGAGATACGGTGGCCCCTTTAAGTTCGGAACCTTCCAGTCATGGCTGCATGGGAGAAGTGTACCTACCTGAGCTCCCAGTTGAGTTCATGTAAGTGGAACTGGTACAGAGATGATCAGGAGCAGGAGCGGAGGGGAGCAGAAGCAGAGGGAGCAGGGTGCGCATGTGCCACTCACACGAGCACCCCCTTACCTCGGTGGCAGTGGAGGTAGCAGCAGCAGCAGAGGAGGCAGCGGCGGGGGCAGCAACAGCTGATTCCCCCTAAAGTAAGTGGGGCAGAGGGCATGGCACAGCTGAGGCGGATCCGGAGGGGAAGCCCTTCGGTGCCGCCTTAGCTCGCTCGACAGGGAGCCGTGCTCCCAAGCCGCGTGCAGGCAGCGCGCGCGAAGGGTGCGCGCAAACAGGCGCGCTCTGTAAGGGCGCACCGGCATTTGTGCTGGCATTCGCATAAGGTGGGCGCAAGGTAGCTGCACAGAGCGGCAACCCCAGGAAACAAAGCAGCAGGTGCACCTCTGCAGGCATGGTGATGCAGACGCAGAGCGCAGCTGCCAGGGGCCCCGCCCGGGTGCTGCCGCCTACCGTGGGCTTTTCTGAGGCCTCCACCCAGACGGAGCTCATAGTGGAGTCGGTGGCCCCTTGCCCCCCTGTCCGTGAAGGGGGCTACGTGGGGTCCCGGGGTGGGGTGGGGCCCGGAGGTCTCCTTGCCTGTCCCTCCTGGGGACAACTTAGGGCCCTGGAGGAGCAGGTCAGTGAGCTCCAGGCTGCGGTGAGCAGGCTGAGGGGGATCAGGGATGCAGAGGATGAAATTGATGCCTATTTCTATTCTCTGCAGGCCCGGTCGCCCCCTGTACAGCCCCCACAGGAGATGCATCCAACGCAGGAGTGGAAGAAGGTGCCCAAATCCAGAGCTGCTAGGCCTAGGGCAGTGGAAGCTCCCCAGGTTCAGCTGGGGAACAGATTTGATGCCCTGGCAGCTATGACAGAGGAGGACGGTGGAATGGCCTCTGGCAGGGATGATGCCACTCCCCACACAACAGGGAATGGGCAGAGAGCGAACACCAGGAGGAAGAAACACTGGGTCCTCATCATCGGAGACTCCATCCTACGAGGACTGGAAGGTCCCATCTGCCGGCCCAACCCCTGGACACGACAGGTCTGCTTCATGCCTGGGGCTTGGGTCAGGGACATCACGGAAACGATCCCGGCCTACATCCGACCTGCAGACCACTACCCCATGGTTGTCATCCATGTGGGAATGAATGATGTGGCGAGGGGCAACCCTGACCGCATTATGAAGGATTTCAAGGCTCTGGGAGACAAGCTGAAGGAGATGGGGGCACAGGTGGTATTTTCCTCTCTTCTTCTGGTGAGTAGGCAGGGACGGTGACACGAGGCTTGCATTGGCATAGTCAACCGGCGCTTACGCAGCTGGTGCTGCCAGGCAGGCTTTGGGTTCCTTGATAATGACCCATGCTTTTGTGCGGGGGACTTGCTGGGGTGGGATGGGCTTCATCTCTCTCCTAAAGGCAAGCGTGTCTTCTCTTCCAGGTTGGCTGATCTCGTCCGGCGAGCTTTAAACTAGCCTCGCTGGGGGAGGGGGCCGCAGGAAGACGAGGAAACACCATCCGAACAGGACAGGTGACAAAGGCAAGGAGTGCTAAGGTAAGAAACGGGGGTCCAGACAGTCTCCCTAAACGGGGGGGGTGGCACACCCAGTCTTGCAAGGCCTTAAATGCCTATATACCAATGCTTGCAGTATGGGGAATAAACAGGAGGAACTCGCCCTCAGAATAGCTAGTTCAAACCCAGATGTCATAGGGCTAACAGAAACGTGATGGGATTCGTCCCATGACTGGGCAGTTAGCATTAGGGGCTATAGGCTTTACAGGCGGGACAGAGAAGGAAGGAAAGGTGGGGGTGTGGCGCTCTATGTCAAGGAGCACTACACATCCTCTGCCAGCAGGATGGGATCAGAGGAAGGGCAGGTTGAAGTGCTCTGGGTTAAGATTCAAGGGGACCGTGGGGAGAGTGATTTGACGGTGGGGGTCTACTACAGACCCCCCAACCAAGGGGAGGAGGTGGACCCGGAATTTTCAGGCCAACTTGCAGAGGCACTTAGGGCAAGGGATGTAGTTGTCATGGGTGATTTTAATTACCCAGACATCTGCTGGGAGGAACAGTCGGCCAGGACGGACCGTTCCAGGAGGTTCCTGGCTGAGATCCAGGACCTCCACTTAATTCAGGAGGTGCACAGTCCCACCAGAGGTAACACCCTGTTGGACCTGGTCCTGGCCACAGGCGATGACCTGGTAAGGGGTCTCCAGGTTCTTGGTCACCTGGGCGATAGCGATCATCGCTTGCTGGAATTCACCATCCAGTGCAGGGTGTCAAGGGCCTGCAGTAAGACGGTAGCCCTAGACTTCAGGAGGGCCAACTTCAACAAGTTGAGGAGACTAGTGGGGGAAGCGCTGGGGTCCTTGAGGGCAGCGGAACTCAGTGTCCAGGGCGAGTGGTCGTTCCTTAAGGAAACAATACTCAGGGCCCAGGGGGAGTCCATCCCAACAAGAAGCAAGGGGGGCAAGAGTGCCCGGAAGTCCCCCTGGCTCACGAAGGGCGTCCGGGAATGCCTGCTTGCCAAAAAGGCGGCGTACGCCCAGTGGAAGGGGGGTAATATCTGTAAAGAGGAGTATACCTCCTCTGCTTGGGCCTGTAGGGGGGCTGTCAGGAAAGCTAAGGCAGACATAAAGCTAGGACTAGCGTCCAAGTTCAAGGATAATAAAAAGTCCTTTTTCAAATACATAGGGAGGATGAAGAAGGCACCGGGTAACGTGGGGCCCCTGCAAGGTACGCTGGGCAATCTGGTGGTTGCGCCAGAGGAGAAAGCGGAACTTTTTAACCAATTCTTCATGTCCGTTTTCTTGGATGTGTTCAAGTCAGCGGGACCAGATGCTGTCCACCCCAGGGTGTTGAGGGAGCTAGCAGGGGTTATTGCAGGGCCCTTGGCACAGTTTTACGAGCACTCGTGGTGCTCCGGCCAGGTGCCGGATGACTGGAAGATAGCTAATGTGGTCCCCATCTTCAGAAAAGGGAAGAGGGAGGACCCGGGCAACTATAGGCCCGTCAGTCTTACCTCTGTCCTTGGGAAACTCTTTGAGAAGATCCTCAAGGAGCACATCTGTGATGGGCTGGCTTCAGGGATGATGCTCAAGGGCAACCAGAATGGTTTCATTAGGGGCAGGTCTTGTCAGACCAGCCTGATTGCCTTTTATGATCAGGTCACAAAGGCAATGGATGCAGGTGTTGCCGTGGACGTAGTTTTTCTAGACTTCAGCAAGGCCTTTGACACCGTCTCCCACCCCATCCTCATTAAAAAACTAGGTGACTGTGGCATTGATGCCTACACAGTCAGATGATTGCAGATTGGCTCAAGGGTCGTACTCTGAGGGTGGTGGTGGACGGGTCATATTCAACCTGAGGGGAAGTGGGCAGCGGAGTCCACCAGGCCTCGGTTTTGGGGCCTGCGCTGTTCAATTTCTTCATCAGCGATTTGGACGACAGGGTGAAATGCAACCTGTTTAAATTCGCTGATGATACCAACATTTGGGGTGAGGTGAGCACACCAGAAGGGAGGGAAAGACTGCAACAAGACCTGGATAGGTTACAGGAGTGGGCTGACATAAACAAGATGCGTTTCAATACTGACAAGTGCAGGGTGCTGCACTTAGGCAGTAGAAACCAGCAGCACACTTATAGAATGGGAAACTCCCTTCTTGAGAGCACGGAGGCAGAAAGGGATCTTGGAGTCATTATTGACTCGAAGATGAACATGGGCCGACAATGCGAGGTCTCGGTTGGCAGGGCTAACCACACCTTTTCGTGCATCCACAGGTGCATCTCAAGTAGAGCCAGGGAGGTGATCCTCCCTCTCTATGTGATGCTGGTCAGGCCACAGCTGGAGTACTGTGTCCGGTTCTGAGCGCCCCATTTCAGGAGGGATGTGGACAACATTGAAAGGGTCCAGCGGAGGGCCACACGCATGATCTGGGGACTGCAGGGCAGACCCTACATTGAGAGACTGCGGGACCTCAACCTGTTCAGCCTTCACAAGAGAAGGCTGAGGGGGGACCTGGTGACTGTCTATAAACTCACTAGGGGAGACCAGAAGGGTTTAGGGGAGACGATGTTTCCCCTAGCGCCCCCGGCATGACAAGGAACAATGGACACAAGTTATTAGAGAGTAGATTTAGATTAGACATCCGCAAGAACTACTTCACAGTTAGGGCGGCTAGGAGCTGGAACCAACTTCCTAGGGAAGTGGTGCTGGCTCCTACCCTGGGGATCTTTAAGAAGAGGCTTGATGTCTACCTGGCTGGACTCATTTGAGTCCAGTCTTTTTCTCCCGCCCAGGCGGGGGGTCAGGCTTGAAGATCTACAAGGTCCCTTCCAACCCTACTTCTATGATTCTATGACCAGATCCCTCTCACAGCACTACTACGTAACCCCTCATCTCTTCCTTTTGCAGATGGGACACACAAGGGTGTACCTGGGCTACAACAGTGACATCCAATAAGGACAACCATAAAGTACTGCATCCCTACAAAAAAGGAATACTGTAAAAAGGAGGGTGATCAAGTATTGTTTGTGTCTGTAGGTAAATGAGACAAGAGAAAACTGTTTTATATTGCAGATAAAGGAATTTAGTTTGGATATTGGGGTGAAATTTCCCGCTATGAAAGTAGTTAATTGTTGGAACAGATAGATTCCACAGTCTCTGTGGGTTATCTTATTGGAAGTTCTTAAGAACTGGTTAGTAAAACAGTTGTCTGGGATGGCTTAGACAGGGATGTTCCTGCCTTGAGTAGAGGGTTAAGCTAGATGTGGTCCTTTCAAACCCAGTTTTTTCTGTAATTCTAAGTCATTGGAATTTTGCAAAACGCTTGAGGCAAGGTGAGAAAGAACTCAAAATAGCCCATGTTGTAAGTCTGACTTGTAAAGGCAAATGTCCTTTTGAGCTCTGATAGTGTGAATATGGACTGAGGATTTTAAAAAAGCTCCTTTGTTGTTCCCCTCTGGGTTCTTTTGTTGATGACAGGTCAAGTTGGGAAGGAGGAGGGAAGAGCTTGAACATGTAGATAGAAACTTCCTGTGGGAAATTTGAGTCTTATGGGCTTGAATCTGAATTTCAAAGTGAACTGTATGGAGTGATTTCTTCCTAGCACCCGTAAACCAAAAAACAGGGTGCAAAAACTGAGAGTCTGAAATTATTTGAGAACAAGTTCTGTTGGTGAAAATGTTGTTCTAATAATTGGAATTCATTAGATCTTCCCTGCACACAGACTAAGTAGAGAGATGTAGGGTGCGTTTATGAGTTGTTTACTGCTGAGTAGACTAATTAGGTCTGCAGTAAACATTGTGTGTCTACGTATGCGCCCCATCAGGCTGGAGTAAACCAATTATTCTGAAGTAAATGCAAGTACTGTACTACCCTGCTGTTTTTTACTCTGCAGCAGTGCACTTGCAGACACTGGCCCAGCTGGCTGGGGTATGAGGGTGCTTCAGTGCAGGGTCTGTCTGCTAGCTAGCCCACACTGGCGCACTCTCATGTCCCAGCCATCTGCTCTGCAGCACATTGAGCTATGGGGGGAGCAGCCCTAGGTTAATAGGCTGACCCCCAGGGCTCCCTGTCAGCTGGGGCTGCTCTGACCTGGCTCAGTGTGCTACAGTCCCAGGCACACATTCAAATGGTGCACCTGGGACCAGTAAGCTCCAGAGTTTATTGCTTCAGATTTAATTGTATGCATAGATGCTCCCATAGTTAGCTGTTAGTCTCAAGTCAGGCAGAAGGCAGGACACAAGTTATTAAATAGCATCTGATGCATTCCTTCTCAGCATCTAATGAAATAAACTGCTAATTTATGAAAGGGTGAGTATCTCAGATTTAGTTAGTCTGTAAGGTGTAAATTTACCCTGCCACAAATACTGAATGACTAGGCTGTATAAAATAAATCTGCCTGAGCAGCTAGCAGTTCTGGAAAAAAGGCAGTGGAGATAGCTTCCCTGTACCTCATTCTACCCTTGAAAAATGGTAGAAACTTAATACTCCTTGCTCTGTGCCCTTTTAAAAATCTTAAAATCTTGTTATAAACATTTATAGTAATATTGGGCACAATACACCTAATAAATTCCCCAAGGCTGAATCTAATCAATACCAATCTTTGACCTATCCAGCTACCTAAAATCTTACCCTTTATCAAGGCCTATTCTACATCTGACTTATTATCAGCCAGAATCCTGTCACTGAGTTCTTTATCTGAAATGACATGTGATCCTAGCACTAGTGGCTTATAATTGAATTTCCTAATTAGCCATCCCTGCTTCCTGCTACAGTTCTATTTCATCTTGCTCCCTGATCCATGTAGGTCAGTTGCAGAGATCATGCAGTGTCACATACTGGTAAGGAGGAAAGTGAATCACTTTGAGAAAGCTGAAGGCAGTAACCAGAGGGTTGTTCTTAAATTGCAGTTTAGTGGAAGAAGGGAAATTGAGCTCTAAGTAAAAGCAGAGACAGACCTGACCCAAAATAACTTTGGGGAAATTTAGGTTCAAATCTGTATTTAAGGGCTGTGGCCCATCTCATGTGAGGATGTAATTGCTGGTTAAACAAGAAAAGCATTTTTGGTAGAAAAAAGTCAAAAGAACTAAATGTTACCTTTGTACAGGAAAACTGACTTTAAAGGTTTGTTTTGTTTTGTGGATCCCCTGCTCTGCCTGCTTCCACTGAAAAGAATTAGAGGTGAAGCAAAAAAGTGAGCAAGTTGGAAGGAAAAAATAAGGTATTTTTACCTACTTTTCCAGTAGGAAAAATGAGTAATGAGCAGAGACTGGCAGTAAGGCATGGAGAGAGCTTTGCCTGATTTTCATTTTTTTTTTAAATTTTCACTTTGCAATAAAAAAATTAAATCAGGTTTTGATATCAAATTTTGAAAAATGACCTTTCAAATTTTTTTGTTGTTGAAAGTGGGGAATTTCAAATAAATGATTTTTTTTTTAAATATTTTCAAATGAATATTCAAGTAGAAAAGGTATCTGCTCTGATAAGGAGGGAACTGAAGCGTCTCAGTTTGAGAGTGGAGGAACCTCTCTCAAAATGTGTCAGTTATTGCTAATAAGAATAAAAATGAGAACTGTGGGTAATGAATCCCTGGTGCCTGTTCTTTTGGATCTCTTTTTAAAGCAAATTATCAT
Source organism: Crocodylus siamensis (assembly GCF_052110815.1). Classification (NCBI taxonomy): domain Eukaryota; kingdom Metazoa; phylum Chordata; order Crocodylia; family Crocodylidae; genus Crocodylus; species Crocodylus siamensis. The sequence continues at coordinate 212,236,723 of NC_143397.1, forward strand.
GGAAAAAATGCTCGAGGTGGGATGATAAAGTTAGGGCTTTTCGTGTCAACAATGTTAAAACACTTTAATCTCAAGAAATAGGAATAAGAAAATAGATTGTAACCTGCAGCTATTCTGGAAAGCTGAAATTCAGTGTTCTCAAAGGAATGAAAGCACTAACAGGGATAGGGCACTAGACTGGGAACTGGAGACTTGGTTTTTTAGTTGTGACTCTGTCTAAGGTTGTCCTATCACTCTAGGCTAGATCAAAAAAAAGTATTTCAGAAGAATTTAAACACCTAAAGTTTGAAGTTATAATCCTCAAAATTCCTGCTCAGCTGTTGCCTAAGCTTGCAGGTAACTAAATGTTACACTGAATGTTACAGGTACAGCAATTTTTTTACAGTGCTGCTTCTGTGCATACTCAAAAGTTCCTGTCTTGACAGAACTGAGCAACTTAGCACATAGTTCATGCCTAAGTCCAGTTGGGATCTATAAACTGATATTCCTGCTTCGGAGTTTCCTGAGGAGTTTGAGTATGATTGCAGTACCAGCATAATCTGTTTTTCATAAAAAGCTGCATTGGCTGATGCTTCCTTTTAAAGAGAAGCTGGTGGTGTGCACCTTACGCACTGCACAGTAGCCTGGTGGCTAAAGGACTTGTGTAGGATGATGTAGTAGACTGAGGTTCAGTGGTCTTTTCTGACTGAGGATTTTCCAAACCCACGTATCCCATGTTCCAGGAAGATGCCTGGAAAGCAATCAGTTGCCAGAATAGGGTGTTATGGGGCATGTGTATGCTTGGGGGGGCAGAAAGAGAGGACCTCTCCAACTCTCCTTTTGAGCTGTTTCCATGTCTTGGAAGAACAGAATGGGCAGTGAGAACAGGAGAGCAAGCCTGCTTCTGCATGCACATGGTTAGCACACTCATAGGAGAAAGGGTGGACTTCCATTTCAGCCTCTGTTTTAAGAACTGTTGGTGTAGTTTACATGAAATAATAAATGGAAAAAATATGGGAAGAAGAAAACTGAATTTAACCCCCTCCCAACCTTGAAACTAGAGTGAAATCCAGGTTATACTGAAGTCGGTAGAGTCTTTATCATAGACTTCAGTAGGGCTAGGAGGTGAGCTTGTTTTCATGGACAAGTATGGTTTTCTCCTCCTCCTCCTTCACCCTGGCCTTTTCCTTTGGCAATTTAACATATGCTTTGTTTCTGCTAACACATACACTAAAGCCTATGTGGAGGGTGGTGCGATGTCTGCTCCACAGGGAGCTGCTTTCCTTGAGACTGAACAGCATAACAGCAACTCCCACACGAGAGAAAGGGTAATGATTTTGTTTAATCTCCAGTCAGCACAAGATGCTGATGATGATGTGGCACACTTCAAAAAGTCTCCCCCTCACATGATAACTAGAAAACCAAGTCCTAGAAAACATTAGCTAGCTTATGCATCAGTAGATTTAATTGCTTTGCCTCCCTTTTTAAAGCCATATTATGCTATTTGAAAGGGGAAAATGAAATGCACCTTTAGAGACCCAGCCTTTTGGCAGGTTGTACCAAATGGCGGGTTATGATTTCGTCATGATAGGAGAAGCACAATGGTGTTGTTGGTTGAACTGCCACAGGAAGAACGGAGGCTCAGAGATAGAGAAGAAGGCCAGTGTTGACTCACCACTGGAGTCTTTTTTTATGTTCTGCATTGTCTCTTCCATTGCTTGTGATAACGGGTATAGAAATATCTTGTTTCTCTGTGTAATGTCAGAGTGGGATGCATCTCTTCAACTCCTCTATTAGTGCTCATTTTGATGAGGCAGATTGACCTTATTTGAGTCTACGAAATTCTTTTACTCCTTTGTCTGTCACAATTTTTCTTTTGTGCCAACTGATTACTTGGTCTTTCTTGAAGACAAGAAGTACTGGGGATTTGTGGCTTGAGAGAGAGAACATTTACTGGGATTGGAATACCAGTATGCCTTGTGTGACATTTTCCTTAACGGGGCTGTCACTTTCCCCACCACAGCCTTGATGGACCCATTGCTCTGTGGAAAGTGAGGACTTGAAGTGACATAACTAATGCCATAGTTTTTCCTGTACCTTGTGAATCCTGGGTTGATCAAACTCCTGATCATTGTACATCTCTTCTTGGATGCTGAGTCTTGCTGCATTTAATGAAAACATTTGAAGAAAAATATTCAAGCTTAGATAGCTTGAAACACTATGAATACTAGTCAGATATGAGAAGAATCACACTTTATCAGGTGCTAATTGCACTTGATCATGCTTTAGCAGATGCATAACAAATAGATTCAAGGAGGTGATACTCCCCCTCTATGCGGCATTGGTCAGACCGCAGTTGGAGTACTGCATCCAGTTCTGGGCACCGCACTTCAAGAAGGATGTTGATAGACTCAAGAGGGTCCAGGGGAGGGCCACTTGTATGGTTAGGGGCTTACAGGCCAAGCCCTATGAGGAGAGACTGAGGGACCTGGACTACTTCAGCCTCCACAAGAGAAGGCTGAGAGATTTATCTTGTGGCCTCCTACTAATTCATTAAGGCAACACAGCAAGGGATTGGAGATGCTCTGTTCACCAGGGTACCTCTTGGAGTAACAAGGAACAGTGATCACAAACTGACAGAGCAGATTTAGATTAGATATCAGGAAAATCTTCTCCATGGTAAGGGTGGCGAAAATTTGGAATGGGCTTCCAAGGGAGGTGGTTCTCTCTCCTACCTTGGAGGTTTTCAAGAGAAGGCTGGATAGTCATCTGGCTTTCCTGCCTAGGCAGGGGGTCAGACTTGATGTGTCGTGGTCCCTTCCGACCCTAGCATCTATGAATCTGTAAGAAACCAGTGACCATTCAGGTGGAACAGGTCAGCTCCCATGTGTTTCTAAGGAATGATTGGTGGCATGAATGGTTAATGTTGGCTATTCTGCTACTGCAGATATTGTTCAGTGCTGGATAATATCTTCCAGGTAAGATGAAAGGCCTGACCACAAGACTGGCTCTAGATATCCAACATATAGCTTGTGAAGTATTTCTACCTGCATGCTCACAGAGAATATTAGATGAAACTGCTTCATCAGCAATCCATTTTACAGCACAATCTCATGTTGGTGTTTCTGATCTGATATACAATCAGAATTCACTTGGTACACAAATGGCCAGTACTCCTGGCTCTACTTGGTGAGCTGAAGACAGGGTTAGTCAGCTTGTTTTGTTGACTAGGTATCGGCCAACTCCTGATCTGTAACTGGTAATAAAGTCATGACCTGTTGCATGTGCTCGGCCATTTCTTCAGCCAGCTCTGAGTCTCCTGTTTCAGTCACAGGGCTTCTTGGCAGTGTCTCCCACAATAAGGTTCTTACTGTTTATATGGTAGTATCCACAAGGAGTAACTCATTGTATGAATCTTGGTTCATTGTAGACATTGTGAGAGGGTGTCAAGAAGTTTCAATTTGAAGATGAGTACCAGTGGTTTGTGGTTGATTATGATGGGTACAGTGAGGCCTCTGATACAATCATAAAAGTGTTCATATGCCTGGGTAATCACCTAGAGGTTCTTTTCATATCTATATGTATTTTCTCTCCATTTCGGCTAGCTTTTGCAATGTGTAGAATCATCTCATTATTGGCTTTTTTGTGATGCAGGCAGTTCCTAGCCCTTAAATGGATGAATCAGCTGAGATGATGGTTAGTTTGCTTGGGCTGAAAATAGCCTAACTGTGAATTAAGCAAAATATATTCTTAATGTTGCTGAATACTTCTTTCTGTTCAGGCCTCTTCTGTGTTGGAGCATAGCAAATCATATGGGCTAGGGACAGAAATTACACATAAACCAGTTTAGGTGATCAAAAACTGGTTTAAACCTGTAACACAACATAAGTTCAGTGCACATAAACCAGTTTCAGAATGGCTGAAACTGGTTTAAGATAAACCTGGTTGAATGTAGTATCAGACTTAACTGATTTGGGTCAAACTGGTTTATGCAACATCTGTCCCAGACCCCTCCCTGGCCAAAGTTAAACCAGAGTCCCCTAGCATCCCAGATGCTTTGCAGCCCTGGGCTGAGTTGTGCTTTGCTCTGCTATGCTCTGTGCTCCAGACAACAAGGCTGGTCCTGCCCCTCTGCTCCTCCTTAGTCACAGCTTCAGCAGAGACTGCAGCCACAGCAGGGTCTTCCTGGCTTCCCACTGCCTCCCCCCCCTTGCTGCTCACTGCTTAAGCAGGGATTCCCCCCACCCTCCCTCCCATCTCCCACAGCACAGACAGACCCCAGTCCAACAGATCCTAGGCATGTAGTATGCTAGCTAATATTGAGAGGTGTTTGTGTGTGTGCATCTCCCATTTCACTAGGATAGGCAGACAGAACAGTGTCTACTTGGGGCTTTTTGGAGCTAATCAACAGGTCAACTGGTAATGTCCCTCCATTCCTTCCTTGGAAAAAGCTGTTTAAGATCGTGAACTAATAATGTTTTGTTGATGGGCTGATAAACAGTGTTATCAGCCCTCTGCTGGTCTGCAGCCCATTCAGATTTGCAGGGAGAGGGAGATTGAGATTTTCAGTATGATCAACAGATGCATGCACTGCACACATGCTCTTTCGCCTCAGAGCGCAAGCTGGGGGCTGGGACCTGGCAACACTTCCCCACTTGAGCAGCAAGTGGGGAAAAGCCTGGGGCAGGGTGGAGCTTCACATCCTTCCCTAATTGAAGGGCCTGCCAGGGCCTGACCATGCCTCACCTCAGCTCAGCATTGTGCAAGGGAAGGAAGGTCTGCTTTAGCACCCCCTGGCTTCTAGCTTGAGCCATTGCAGGCATGCGACTGCATTTCTTCAGTCCAGAAGGAATGTCTGTATGCTTGTAAACTGGCTCAACCAAGGCAGGTTTGACTTACCGGCAAAGATTGAATCAATTCAGATTCAGGCTTTTTGAATGTCTGTTTTCAGCCATGCAAGGTATAGACCATATCTGAGTAGCCCTCTCACCAGCCCACCAGTTACTACTAGGAATGCTGGCTACCCAGATATCAAGTGAGCCTTGATTGCATCAGGCAGTGCTTTAGCCTTGTGGTGTTGGTAGGGTTGATACTACTGTGCATGGCTTCTGTCTTGCTCTCATTAGCACTGACTATGTAGCTCAAAAATTAGCAGTGGCTCTTGAGAGACCTCTCAAAAGCAGTATTCAGAGGCAAAACTGACCAGTTCTGTACCTTGAGTGGTGGCAGTGCAGGAGCAATGGGCAGAGGTTTGCTGCTGAGGGTGGATATGTTGCCTTCTTTTTGGCAAGCAGTCATTTAAACACTCTTTTGTGGCATAAAAGGAGGCAAGAGGGTTCTGCTTAGCACCTTGTTTCTCCTGGCTGTACCACCACATGATATGCTGCCAGCACCCAGGTGCTGCCAGCCCTGTTATTGGTCACTGCTGTTCTGCCCTCCCTGTTGTCAGAGTTAGAGCCAGAGCTTCAACATGGAAGGTTCAGGGTGTGGGGTGGGCCCCCTCCTGGCTCCATTCTGGCTCCTTCTCCTGCTTTGGCAACATTTGGCGCTTTTACCCCACTCTCCCACCCATTGTTACATTATTGGTAGTATGTTCCAAAATCCTGAGTGGGCAGAGAGTTTGCTGAAGATTTTAGCTTCCTGTTGGTGCATCTACATGTGCACTTTACTGGAGAGTAGACTAATTAGCTCTGCAGTAAAGCATTACCATCTACATGTGCACCAGTATTAAGGCACAGTAAATTAATTACCTGCTGTAAGATAGTAGTGTCAGGGACACAAGGGGACACTACTGTCTTATGGCAGAGTACCTAACTGCACTGAAACACACATGTAGATGGTGACACGGACTAGCTTTGGCACGAGGGTACTAAAGTGTGGGGGCTGCCCCACACTTTAGCACCCTTGTGCCCCAGCCAGCCCTATTACCACTGCTATCCAGAGCCCAGGGCTGACCTCCCATGCCCCCTGACAGCCTGAGGCTGGCCCACCCCGGCTCAAAGTGCTGCTGTCCCAGGTGCCCGGGAGCATGGACTTTATTTCTTCATATTAATTGCACATATAGATGCACTTGGTGTGTTCTTAACTATTACCATGGTGTACTATTTATCTTCTACACACTTGTAGGGCTCGGATGTTCCAGCGCAAATATACATATCACAATAGGTGTATGTATGCCTGTCAGAAGGCTCATCATCTAACTCAGTAACTCCCCTGTGGGAGCTGCTTATTTAGGGCAGGAGAATTCAAAGAAGCACTCTGAATGCAAAGGGCTTGACTGTGTGGCCAGGTGCCTGGGACAGTGTAGATGCAGCGACTTTCCTTTTGCAAATGAAATCACACACCTGCTGAAATCGCATATCTCCTTTTTGCACTCTCCCTCCAAGTTGGTGATAAGGGCAACTACCCTGGGCACCACCTTCCCCTCTCTTCCATCCAAGTTACACTCTTGACATTGGTAGCCATGGGTAATGGTATTTTTAATTCTCTAATCAACAGATCGAGCTACTCGTGATGTAGGCTTCAAACCCTCCCCCTCCCTTAGATTAGAAAATTGAAGACTACCAATCTTTAGCTGATATGTGCATCAGTACATTGGGAATGGAGAAAGGAAGTTGTACATGGAATTTATTGTTTCAATCCCGGGACGTCATTCTCCCCTTGTACTCGGCCTTGGTGAGGCCGCAGCTTGAGTACTGCGTCCAGTTTTGGGCTCCACAATTCAAAAAGGATGTGGAGAAGCTTGAGAGAGTCCAGAGGAGAGCCACGCGCATGATCAGAGGTCAGGAAAACAGATCTTACGATGACAGGCTGAGAGCCATGGGACTCTTTAGCCTGGAAAAGCGCAGGCTCAGGGGTGATCTGATGGCCACCTATAAGTTTATCAGGGGTGACCACCAGGATCTGGGGGAATGTCTGTTCACCAGAGCGCCCCAAGGGATGACGAGGTCGAACGGTCACAAACTCCTGCAAGACCATTTCAGGCTGGACATAAGGAAGAATTTCTTTACTGTCCGAGCCCCCAAGGTCTGGAACAGTCTGCCAGCGGAGGTGGTTCAAGCACCTACATTGAACACCTTCAAGAGTAAATTGGATGCTTATCTTGCTGGGATCCTATGACCCCAGCTGACTTCCTGCCCTTTGGGCAGGGGGCTGGACTCGATGATCTCCTGAGGTCCCTTCCAGCCCTGATGTCTATGAAATCTATGAAAGTACATCATTAACACACAAACATGCTTTTGATAGGCATTTGGAGAGGGACTGACTAGACAAGGAAGCTGCATGGAATAACTGTTCTGCAGTGCTGTATCTGATGTATAGTAGCCATCAACTATATTGTATTTGCATGAAGGGGCTTCAGCAGTTAGAATGTTGTGAAGTCATCATTTATCTTTGCTATATTTGGTGTTGTCTTGAAAAGAGCTATTTTTTTCCATTATACTTACTGAAATAATTATAGTTGGAGATGCTGCAGGCCTATCAGTCTTTGCAGATCTGGGGCCTAAGATTCAACACTTACACTCTAATATGCTTATGGTAATTTGTTGACTATATATGTATATGCTAATATAGACTTTCTAAAGGTAGGACATAGTATGATGTCTCAAATACTATTGTGTGGTAACTGATAAAAAATAAATTTATTTTCAATGGCAGCTGGTACATAGCATGTCCGCCTATAGAAATGAGGTGAAATGGTTTAAAAAGTCATCAGTTCTAAATGTTTTTCCTCCTGTAATGCATTTTTCCTTTTTGAAAACTGTCCCAGTTTCAAGTCTGATACTGAAACAATAGAAGTTTTACCAATGTAAGAGAAGAGATTTATTTAAAAACTCAGCCAGAGCTATAAAAGCTGGAAAGAAGCCATTTTCCTTCTGTTGCAATGCTAGCGTGGCTATGGCTCTAAATGCGGCATATCTGCTCTGTCCGCTTGTAATAAAACACTATTTTTTCATAAACGCGTTAATCAAGTACATTACTAGATTCCTGATTTAAGCAGTTTATGAATAAAATTATGTTCTCTAATGAAAGAAAAAAAGACTTACATACTTTTTTCACACTGTGGTTGTTCTAGGATTATAAAAGCTGCATATAAGCCAGCTTTCTTCTGATGCCATTCTGGAAAATTTGTTTTGAGTTATGATTTCTTCCCTGGCTTTCAGCATATAGCCTATTAAATGTATATATGCCACTATGAATGTAGTACTAGGATAGGATATATTTCAGAATTTTGTTGAGAATGTAGTTGTATGAATCCCATTAATCAATAGGATAAAATAGTTCTAGTGTTTAAAAAGAATAAAGCCATTAGGCCTCTCTGTGTCCACTGAGGTAAAAACCATGGCTGGATTAAGGCATTTAAGGACCTGCCAGATATTCACACAGGGGCCTCTCCAGTTCTTTTGCAGGCCCTCCTGATGGTGATAGAAGTTACCTGTGCAAGAGTCCTCCCCTATGATGGTATACACTTACATCTGCTGATCCCAGATGCACTGGGATTCTGTAGGAGTAAGGCAACACCAGTTGCTCCTTGTCATAGTGTTGGGAGCCTTCCTTCCAGCCCATCAGCCTCCATCCAGCCTTTGGGTGGGATAGGGTCTAGACTGGCAGGCAGGAAACCTTGGCTTCATCAGCTACCCAGGAAAGATCTCTCTGTATGGAAAAGACTCCCTTATCACCCACACAAGCCTTAGATTCAAGGTGTACCACTCTCCAAAGGCAGGCTTTAAACAGCATTTGTGTCTGTATCTTCCATGTCTTTATTTTTTCCTTTGGAATTTGTTTCTTGTATGCTACTGAGGTCAGACTAGCATTTTTTTTTTTAAATATCCCAAACCTATGTTGCTGTTCTGGATGTGGTTCATTAACAATCCTTGCTACCAGAGCTATGATTACATGCACTGGTTCATTCAGAGTTCATTCTCGCTGACTTGAGCACTTTAAGTCTTGCTTCTACTTCAGATGTGGTTATTTACAATGCCATAACCTCATTCTCATTAGCTTTGGCCTCATATTCAGCATCATTAATTCTCATTGAAAACTGAAGCAAAGTATTTGTTTAGCTTTGAGGCCATAAATAGATTATCTTTAATTTTGATTGCAACCTCACTTCTTCCCATGTTGCCTTTTTGTTTATATGGCTAAAGAATCTTGTGCTATTTGTTGTACTTTTATTTGCAAGGTCTAACTCAGTTTATCTTTTAAGATTTCCTGAATGTTAAGATACAGCTTTGTTTCCTCATCAGTCCTTTTTGTTCTTCAGTTTTTGTAGGCTCTTTGTTTGTTTTTAGGGTATGTCTTTAAGGCACAAGACAGCACTTTGCAGAGACCTGTGAACTAGCTTGTATGCACTAGTTCCAGAACTAGAATAATATTGTCACATTAGTGCTGTAATGACCTCAGATTAATTAGCTCTTCTAAGAGGCTCAACCCAGGCAACATAATGGCAATGTGGCTACGTTTCTTCTGGTTCCATAATTAGCAAACACAGAGCTAGTTTGGTATAATTGTGCATGAAGAGATTGTTCATTTAATTGGGTCTGGAGTACTTCCTCTATGTTTCTTTTTCCATGCTTGAGATATAATTTTTACATCTTGGAGAAATTCCATGCCTCCATCATACTGAAGTCCTTAAACTCTTCTGTCCACGAGACTTAATTCGCATTTAGTATCTCCATGTTTGTTCTTTGCAATTGATGTCTTTCATTACAGGCCTGTTTTTAAATCCTAGTGTCTAAAATAGCCCCATCTCTTTTGAGGCCAGCCCTATTCCAGATACAATGAGGCAGGAGGAGTAGAACCCAGCCATGCCAGTTCTGTATTCTCTGGTGACTTCTACTATACCAGTGGACTGCTCAGTTAAATTAATTCCCTTTGTTCTGTTTGAGCAGTTTACCTGCCTAGTGCAAAGAGGCCATAGGGAAACAATGAATTGGCCTTATTCAACATAGTATCTTTCCTTCAGTATCATCAACAATATAAGAAAATATTAGCATTCCAATTCCGTGCAGAGGGAAACCGAGGCTACCAGATTATTTTAAATTACTTAAATACCTGTTACAGGTATGAGGTGATTGGAAGCTATCAGGTAATGATGATGCAGTTGAAAAAATAGAGTCCAGTTCATTTTCTCTCAATTGTGATAGTTCTTCAGTCCTAAAAGGGGTAAAAACCAAAAGAATTATATGTTTCTTATTAAAATATGTAGTTATGATCCTGAAAATACAGGAGCAGCAAATCTGTTTAGCAAGATTCCTGCACAGTTACTTTGAACACTTAAACTGAAAATAATAAATGAGATTTATAAATGAGATGAGTGGCTCAGATTGGATATACAGTCTTTTGAAAGATTTATTTTCTAGGGCAAACTTGTTGTACTGGATCTGTAACAAAAACAACACTAAATGAATGTAGCCTTCAGGAAGACCTAGACAGAGAAGCTTGTGCCTCCCTATGAGTTTCGATAGTCTAACCATGCCACAAAACTACAGTGACTTTACAGCTACTTGCCTTGCTGCCTACAGTTTGCCAAGGAGCCAGATGCCACTGTAACAACAATGCAATAACCTCAAAAGTCTGGCATGTTTTGTTCTCTGATAAATAGCATGATTCAAATCATCGCTCACTTTCACTCCTACTCTTTGGGTCCTGTTAATTGTATTTTAATCCTGCTGTGTATTTTATTTGCTCTCCTTTTCACAGTGATCTACTTTTTTCACACATCTGCCCAATGAATTTGGGAGTGATAGCTTGAGAAAGAATTTTCCTTGAGAATAAGTAGGTACTGGTATGCTGCATAGTCAAGTAAAAGTGTTCAATAATTTCAATAATGCAGTATCTCTTACTTTGGAACCCACTGACATTTGTTCCAGGGTATTTTGGGCAGTCAGAAAAATTCTTCAAATAAGAGAATTGTTTGGCAGTGTGCTATGACAGAAATACCCCAGGGAAATATTTTGCTTTGAGAGATTGTTTTTTAATTTATTTTTTAAATGAAACATGAGGAATGCAAATCATTGGTGTCTGACTACTCCATTTGCTTTAGGAGGAGAGATGGCTCTTTAGGATCCTAATGAAATAACTTTGTGTGATTTATAGGTCGTCTTTCTCTTTTGTTGTACTGAAAATATTGTTGTACTGTGGGCAACATATGGATGAAAAAGATGTTTTGAACAGTAATGGTTAAAGAACTGCTGTTATCTCATGGAAAATTTTGAAAAACATTTTTTGTTTTGGAACAGTAATGCTTATACTGTGTGTCATTTCTCAGCTGAAGTCACTGTCTTCCATTTTTTACTACGTTATCACTCCAACAGCAATGAATCATAATAGTAAAAACAAATGAACTCTTAAGAAATGAAAGATCCTTGTCCATGACAATATCCTTGACAAAGAAGGCTAAGGGAAGAGAAATAAGTTAAAGTATTCTATATAAGTAAAATACAAGAGAACCATTCAAGAAATTGTTCAAGAATTGTCCATATTTCTAGTCCCTGTATCTATCTCTAAGGCAGGAGCAGGCAATTATTTTAGATGGAAGGCTGCTTAACAAGGTTTGGCAAGTTTTCAATGGCCACATGGGTACCCCTTCCCCTTGACAGTTGTCCCACCCCCTGGTTGCCATCTTGAGGCTGGAAGTCCCAACCCTAGCCCCTGACTTTTGCTATTGGAAGTCCCTCCCCTTGCCTCCCAAAATACTTCTTTTGGGAGGAGGGGTTGCCATCTTAGAACCAGAAAAAAACCAAATCATACACTAAGTCGAATATCTACTATAACATATGTTCATTTTATTACAAAAAATATTTTTGCCATGAACTGTGTTTGTCTACTGTATATAGAGGTGATTGCATAAAAACTCAAAATAAATTCTTAGTCTTGCGTGGGGGAGTGTGGTTGGGTATGTGTGTGAATGGTGGGATTTGGGGTGTGTGTATGTGTATGGTGGGGTGTGGGACTGTGAGTATGGAGGGAGTTTATGAGGGGGTGTGGCTATGTGTGGGGGCAATGGGTATGTTGGGGGTGTATATGGCGGTGTGGTGTTTATGGAGTTGGAGGGAGGGTGGGCAGGTGTGGGGACCCCCCCACACTCCCTCCATGATGCAGGTGGGGGTGCTTGGGGTGCTTGTGCCCTGTGTAGGTGCTTGTGCCCAGTGGCACATGGCTCTCACCAGCACTGCACATTGCAATGAGGAGCAAGATGCCGGGGAAGACAAGCAGGTCCCCCAGTGGTTGCAGCAATGGCAGTAGCAGCTGTGTTGGGAAGCTGTGGGCTGGCAAGGCCAGGCCCTTCACCCACAAGGTTGGGAGCGAGGCACAATGTTGGGCACCTCGCTTTCATCCCAGTGGGCAGAAGAGCGGTATGGAGTACAGTTAGTTGGTGGGCTTTGCAGGCTAGATGAAAGTGCCTGTCGGTCCATATCTGGCATGTGGGCTGTATTATGCCCATCCCTGGGATAGAGGAATCCTTGTTTCCAGTTCTTACCAACACTGTTTATGCATTTTATATTAAGGAAGTCACTGTCCAGATCATAATGCTTCCCCATCCTAGAAGTATGCCACTACCACTAAGCTACAGGTTTATGCTCTTTCTTGCTTGCTTTCCTTCCTTTACCACAAATCTTGGACTCCTGGCTTCCCAGTTAGCCAGGTTCAGCAGGAGAAGTTGCCTAGCCACAGTCTGGTGGTTGTTGCACTTTTATGGGAAATAGAGTTTGAGAACCCCTAAGGGGACAAGTATTTTCACTACTAGATTATTGAGCCTGATTTCCAGTTTTGAAGAGTGCTGTGATTTATACAGAGGTCACTGCTGCTCTCATTTGGGCATCCAGGTTCTGATAGTTGCCTCCACTCTGAGCAGCCTGGATCCCAACATGATGGAAGTACCTACCTTACATCCTGGAGTCAGAGACCTCAGCTTTTAGAAGAAGCTGATGTTCAGACTCATCATTGGGAGGCATCTTGGTCTCCCTAGTCACTGTACAGGAAGCCTGGGTGCCTAACTCTATTGATCTGGGTTACCTGCCTGGGGCTCACAAAGTTACTTTGCATTTGGCTTTAAGTGAGCTGCCTAAGGTCACAAACACAAAGGTTGTGACAGAAAAAGTTCTTGAATCCAAGTTTCTCAAGGCTATTGCCTCACTAGAGGACCATTATGTCCTCTAACAAATTGCAGCAGAAAAAGGATACCAATCAGATATGCTGTTGCTGTGGGCTGTAATATCTGTACCTGCTGCATTCCACTCCAGTCCCACAGGGATGGAGCCAAGGGCCATTACATGCTGTACAGAGGATTCCTGTCTGGCCTTCCTGGGTGCATCCAGACAAACATGCATGTGCCTCTTGCCCCATCTCAAACCTCTTTGAGATGGGGCAAGAGCCACATGCGGGAATGAAAAATTGTTCCCCACACTGCAAACTTGCAGCGTGTGGAGAAAATTAGATTCCTGGATATCCAGGGGTCTAAAAAAAAATAAGTTTAAAAAAAGCAGGGCAGGTCCCAGACTGTGCCCTGAGGCAGCTGGAGGCTGGGTCCTCCACAGAGATGCTCTGGCTGCCAGTGCCTCTGTGGCTCTGAAGCAGCTGTTTCAGCACCAGGGCTCCAGTGCGTGTAAGTAAGGGGTTGGGAGGGTTGGAGGAGGGGATCCCTGCTGGCCCCGCCCATTCCCCCACCCCCTGCCTGCTCCCCGAGCCCCACTGATCCCTTTTCTGCCCAGCCATGACCCTTGCCTGCCCCCCTGACTGCCCCCAATCCTTGCCTTGCCTGGCCCCACCTCTCCTAGCTCCCCAGCATCCCAACAGTTCAAAACAAAACAAAACAGAAAAAACCCTGACACTTGCTGGCAGTTGGAGCTGCCTCTGGCTCACTGGGGCCCTGCCCGCACAGTGTGGGGCAGAAGGACAGCTTCAGTGGCCCCAGCCCAAGCCCTCCGTCCCCCTGTTGCCTTGAGGGGGGCTCTGCCAGGAGGCCCTGGGGCTCCACCATCCCCTACTTCTAAGGTAAGTAGAGGCTTTTTTTTTCCTTTTTAAAGTTTCATAGTTAGTAAGGTCAGAAGGGACCTGAGCAGATCATCGAGTCCAACCCCCTGCCTTGGCAGGAAAGAGTACTGGGGTCAAACGACCGCAGCAAGGTGATTCTCTAGCCTTGTCTTAAAGACCCCCAGGGTAGGAGCCAGCACCACTTTGCTTGGCAGTTGGTTCCGGATCCTAGCCACCTGACAGTGGAAAAAGCGCCTCTTGATGTCTAATCTGAATTTACCCTCTGCCAGCTTGTGACAGTTATTTCTAGTCACTCCTGCTAGTGCTCCCCCAATGCCTGCTGGTCCCCTCTGACTAGTTTGTAACAGGCCACCAGATTCCTCCTCAGCTTTTTCTTGTGGAGGCTGAACAGGTTGAGGTCCCATAGCCTGTCCTTATAGGGCCTGCCCTGCTGTCCCCTGATCATGCGAGTGGCCCTCCTCTGGACCCTCTCCATGTTGTCCACATCCCTCTTAAAGTGTGGCATCCAGAACTGAACACAGTACTCCAGCCGTGTCCTGACCAGTGCTGCATAGACGGGGAGTATCACCTCCTTGGACCTGCTTGAGATTCATCTGTGGGTGGATGACAAGGTACGGTTGGTCTTCCTGACTGCATCCCCACACTGCTGGCCCATGTTCATCTTGGCATCAGTGATGACTCCAAGATCCTTTTCTGCCTCTGCACTGATGAGAAGGGAGTTCCCCAGCCTGTAGGTATGGTGCTGGTTCTTCCTGATCAAGTAATGGTGCCTGCGGTTGTGGGGGCAGCCATGGGAGCCTGGGGTTGCAAGTGGGGGATGGGGCCAGGTGGGGCAGACATTGGGAGGGTCTGGGGGGAATGGGGGGTGGGGATGGGTGGGGCAGCCATCCGGGGGGGGGCAGCTGCAGCTAGCGGGGGATGGGGCCAGGTAAGGCAGCAATCGGGGAGGGGGGCTGAAGTGGGGCATGTGGACCTTGTGGGGGATGGTAGCCCTTGTGGGGGCCATTTGGCCCCTGTGTGGGGTCTGTAGCCCCTATGGGAGAGCAGCAAAATATGTATTCATGTTTCATGAATTCATGAATACATATATTTAGAGTTCACTTTATTATTAGAGACACTGGTAAGCTTCCACATTGCTTTAACACTGTAGATATATCAATAAAATATTGCCCAGCTGATCACTGTCTCTGTCTTTACAGTGATCTTTTGTTTTACTTGTGGAGGAACATGGATTTTGGAGTATTTTACAGAGTGACTTTGGGGTTTGTTTGTTTTTTATCAGATGGCCAGGCAGGGGGCATATGTGGCAGTAGTGCCTCACAGAGGCCAACTCTGCATCCATACCCCACTGGCAGCTGGCCTAGAGGGGCAGATGCCTCTACTGGCTGTGCAGTCCCCATCCCAGTTTGGCAGGTGTGCAGCAGGTCACAGCCAGGCAGCAGCCCCCACTATCAGACTACTGCATTGGGTAGAGGGTGCAGGGAACTCTCAGGGCTGCTTCAGCAGTCCAGCTGGCATAAGGGGTAATATCTCCAAGTACCAATTGGCTGGGTCCCAGAAGCTCCTGAGAGCAAGTAGCCCTGAGCTACTTGCCAGGGCAGCTTTTTGTACTGCTGAGGCAGCACAGGTGCTGGCGCTGGGCTCTAGCTCCCCCTGGCTGCAGATCCGGGAGGAACCACGCAAAGTTATTTTGCCCCAAGTGGCACAATTTGCTCCACAACAAAGTGCATGCCTGAGCACGTGCGCCAAGGCAGAAAGCCCCAGCTCAAATTTGCACTGCTTCTATTTGAGCTGCTGCAAGCGCACATGCTTGCATGTGTGGACATGCCCTCTGTGCTATTTTCCCTCCAGTGCAGTGGAACCACAGTGATACCACTACAGTTGGGCTGTGAACACCTGTGCAAAGAAATCCAGAGATGGAGCATGGTATTGAAAGAACATTTTTTCACTTAGATGTTCTTTGCCTTTTTAAAAGAAAAGCTGTTAGGGTGGAGGGCTGAAGTAAATGCCTTATAGTTGTTCTTGAGTGATGTGCCCAGAATAACAGCTACTAGATAAAGCCAGTACATATAGGAAGAAGGCACTAGACAACTATTCCTTCAGTTATAATACAAACCTCTATGATTTGAATTAAAGAAAATTACCTGCGAGTACTTGCATCTTTTACAGGTCTCTCTGTGGAGCAAACACTAGGGGGCAATGAACATGCCAAAGAATCATAGAAAATTAGGGTTGGAAGGGACTTCAGGAGGTCATCTAGTCCAATGCCCTGCTCAAAGCAGGACCGTCCCCAACTATATCTTTCCAGCTATGGCTTTGTCTAGCTGGGTCTTAAAAAGCTCCAAGTCTGGAGGTTCCACAGCTTGCCTGGGTAACTTGCTCTAGTGCTTTACTACCCTTCTAGGTTGAAGGTTGTTCCTAACATCTAACCTGAACTTCCCTTGCTGCAACTTGATATTAAATGCCCCCTCAATCCTCTCTTCTCCAGACTAAATAATCTCAGCCTCTCCTCAGAGGTCATGTGCCTAGCTCTCTAATAATTTTGGTTTCCTTCTGCTGCACTCTCTCAAATTAAGCTACATCCTTCCTGTAGTGGAGGGTCCAAAACTGTACACAGTACTCCAGAGGTAGCCTCACCAGTGCTGAATAGAACAGAAGAATCATTTTTCTTGATCTATTGGCAACACTACTACTGATGCAGCCTAGTATGCTATTAGCCTTCTTTGATACAAGGGCACACTGTTGGCTCATATTTAGCTTGTCCATTGTAATGCCCAGGCCCTTTTCTGCAGAGTTGTTGCTTAGGCAGTTGCTCCCCAGCCTGTACCAGTGCATGGGATTGTTCCGTCCTAAGTGCAGGACTTTGCACTTGTCCTTGTTGAGGCTCAGTTGATTTCTTTTGGACCATGTTGCCAATATGTCTAGGTCTTAGCCCTGCCCTCCAGTGTATCTACTGCTCCTCTCAGTTTGGTGTCATCTGCAAATTGGCTGAGTGTGCACTCCGTCCGGTCTTCCAGAATATTGTTGATGAAGGTATTGAACAAAACTGGCCTCAGGACTGACCCCTGAGGAACTCCACATAATGCTGGCTGCCAATTAGACACTGAGCCATTAATTACTACCCTTTGAGCCTAATGATCTAGCCAGTTTTCTATCCACCTTACAGTCCATTCATCCAACCTGGACTTCCTTAGCTTGCTTGTGAGAATGTTGTGGGAGTTTGTATCAAAAGTCTTGCTCAAGTCATGGTATATCATATACACTGCCCTCCCTGCATCCTCAAAGCCAGTCATCTCTTTATGGTAGGCAATCAAACTGGTCAGGTTGGTGAATTCATGATGACTTTTCCTAATCACTTTCTTCTCCTCCAAGTGCTTAGAAATGGATTCCTTGAAGATCTGCTCCATGACTTTTACAGGGACTGAGGAAAAGTTGACCAACCTGTAGTTCCCCAGATTCTCCTTTTTCCCTTTCTTAAAGATGGGCACTATATTCACCCTTTTCCAAATATTTTGGGACCTCTCCCAATTGCCACGAGTTTTCAAAGATAATGGCCAGTGGCTCTGCAGTTTTATTGGCCAACGCCCTCAGCACCCATGGGTGCATTGCATCCAGCCCCAATGGACTCGTACATGTCTAGCTTTTGTAAACAGTACACAGCCTGTTCTTTTGCCACTGTTGACTGCTCGCCTTTTCCCCAAACTGTGCTGCCAGGTGCAGTAGTTTGGGAGCTGACTTAGCCTGTGAAGACTGAGGTAAAAAAGGCATTGAGTACTTCAGCCTTTTCTTCATTATCTGTCACTAGGTTGCCTCCCCCATTCAGTAAGAGGCCCACACTTTCCCTGATTTTCTCCTTGCTGGAGATGTACTTGTAGAAACTAGGCCTGTCAATTAATTGCAGTTGATGTACACAATTAACATGTTAATTGATGCTTGCATTATTTTTTTAACACATTAATCATGCACATGGCTTTGGAGCCCATGCCTAGGCTCTGCTCTGCCACCATCATTGCCACTTCTGAGCCACAAATAATAAGTCCAGGGTCCTTACTCTGCTGCTCTCCTTCCTGCCTTTCCTTAGGATCCTGAGGCCCTGTTACTTTCTAATATCAAATTTTATAAACAGGTAATATAACAGACAATGATATTAAGTTCATATGTACAAGAGATCTATGTGATACTGCAACCTGGAGTCCAGGTTACAATCCATGTCATGCAAAATATGGTGTGCTGTTTGGGAAGTGAAGATATCTGTTTAGTGCCAGCAATACACACAGTACCTTAAAGTGGACAGACTTAGGATGGTCTGAAAAGCATTAGAATTTAGAAAATCAGTGTGTCTTGCATTCTTCATGCCTAGAAACGCGAAAGGGTATATGTTTTCCTGAAAACTTTGTGAAATATTTGTTTATGTGCTTGCTTGTTGAGGGTCTTTCAGAAAAAGTGCAGCTTTAATAGGAACTGCAGAGAAGACATGACGGTTTGATAAACTGAGATAGGGATAGTATTTCATACACGAAGAAAAGATGGAAAAATTTGCACAGATTTGATTGGGAGAAGAAAATGAACAACACATCATGAATTGTGGCAAAGAGGTTGAGCCTGTGGATATGATGGCAGTAGTTTAACTAGAAGTGTGTGAGAAGGGCATCTACCTTGACTGTCAAGTTAGGACGGGTGCTGGAATTACTTAGCACCCCTGTGGAGCCCATACCCCAGCAGCATTGCCATGCTTGGAAGTCTAAAAGGTTCATGGCTGCTGTTGTTTTAAGAGCAATAGAGCTAGGACAGGCAGAACATACGCAACACACTATTTTGAAGGCCCAGCATGGAAATGCTGCTGGAGCGTGTGGACTCTGCAGGGTTGGGAGGCATTTGAAGCACTTGTCTAAGGTAGCCTAATTCAGCATTTGAGATTTGCTGTTCACTGCATGAGTAAGGTTGCTGCTTTCCCTTACCCTCAGGACCTGTGTGCCACCCCTCTTCTGCCCTGCTTTCCTGCAGGGTTTGCCCTAGGTGCCATCTTGACCTGTTACAGCACTGTACAGCAGAACACTTTCATCCAAATCTAAGTGACGGATAATTGCGTAGAGATTTGAAGTAAAGCCAAAGAAGTTAAATTTTTATTTTAGTGTACAAGTCTTGAAAACGGTGAAACAGACACAGGTTGTTTCACAGAGGCAAATTTCTGAAGAGGAGTCTACTCCAGAAGAGGAGACTGGACATGCTCCAGCAAGAGTAGATATTAGCACAAACTTGAGTAGGCATGGCTACGGGTTCACTGGATTCATGTAATTCAAAATCCTCCAAAGGGAGGAATAGGTAAGGCACGTTTCTAACATCAACTCAGCACTTGCTGACAGGCATACTGCAGGAGAATCTTTGTTCTTGAAGACATCTAACTAAGTATTCTCCCAATTCTTTTCTTTTTTAGTGTGGTTTCAATTGAGTGACACCTCTAACTCAGGCTTTGCTTGCTTAATCATACCCTCTGGGTATGAAAACATGTTTTTTTAATGATGCAGTCCACAGCATATGGGCAGCCTCCGCACTGGATTTCAGTTTCCTACTGAGAGTTCACTTCATTCTTTGCAGCTTCCCTTGTCTCACTTCATTGAATATTTAAAGATTTTCTTTTTAATGGTCTCTCAATAATCCCATAGGATCTGTGGATCAAGAACTTTTTCTGCCTATGACCAGAGTTTACATCTTTATGCACCAGTGGGTACTTAATTCTCCCAGTACTTTGATAATAACAATTCTCAAGAGATTTCTTTATAAAATTTTACTTGTATAAAAGAAAGAGTCATAGGAACTAGGAGGACCTGTATCTAAATTACCTTACATAGATGTGATAGTCATAATTAAGGCACAACATTTTTAATTAAAAAAATTTCAAGGCAAACTGGCCAAAACTAGAGCAAAAAAATCCCCCCATTCATTTGAAGAAAACTAGTGAAGCAGTTACCAAGCCATAAGCAAAGAGACTAAAATATATTGGACTTCTAACGAAAGCATATTTCAAAAATACTAAATTCAATTTTCAACTGCACAATCAATCATTCAAATAGTACCTATTATGTAGGAAAAGAATGGAGCCTTGGTCTTCAAGACCATGCAAGGTGAATGGTTTCAAAGAATAAATCCCAAAGGATTCATGCATCTGCAGCATCCATTTCCTTTTTCCACCACTCATTGGTTTTAGAACATTTTCAATATGCCTTAGTTTATAAAAGGTTCATAAGAGGTTAATGGGTGTTCTCAGTAGTAGAACCTATTTAAGGGTGGGTGAATTCTTATCCTCAATCCTTACAAAGAGTCACAGCAGCTAAAATGCAAAAGAACTACCACATCACTATGACTGTCCTTGTCAAATCTTTCTTATTTATTGTCAAGGCCACTGCCATATAAACCTCTAAATAGTATACTGTAAGATAGGCTACAAATAATATTAGTTAATATTTATGTGTACTGTATGCCCACAAAACACTACATATCTAAAATGGTACATATTAACAATTCTGTGCCTGCTTTCCAATTTTTAGCTTGAATCTGCATGATGAATGATCTCTACTCTGTTTCACAGTGAGCTGAATTTGCTCTAAGAAAACTCTTGAAAGTGGGCTGTGATTATAAGGTGTTTTATTAGAAATGGCTATTTCTAATAAAATATTAAGAAATTGTAATAAAATAGAAATAAAATACAACTGAAATTAGGGCTTTTTGATACGGTGTGGCAGAAATTTCCAAGATGATGTACCCAGTAAGCTTGTGTTTTAGTTATATCTGTGTTGGATATGCAGATCTCCTAATGCATGTGGACAAGGCGCATGGGTTGTTTCGTAAAGAGAGAATAGCTTGTATTTGTGAATGTACAGAGGTAGATGCTAATGAAAATAGAGCTGTCTCTTGGGTATGTTGCCCCACAGCTTTTCCACTCTGTCAAAGCTCCTTGAGGGTGGGAAGATGTTAGCCATATGTAGTTCAATTCCTTGCAAAACCTACAGGATAAAAATAAACAAATTGTTACGGGCTAGTAGAGGACCTGGGATGTCCACTAGTGTAGAGGTCAGGACAGCAATATGAAGCCTCTGTGAAATTGCCACTGGCTTCATCAGGCCCAGTGATACCAACTTCTAAGGGAATGGAGAAAATGCTGAAAAGTTAAAAGGGTGCTGATGTATGTATGATAAATTAATCAATTACCAGTAGATGGCGCTCGAGAATACATAGCCTAAGTCTTGAATTTTGTAGAACCCTTAAACTTAAGCTGCAAATGGCTTTCTCTACTTGCTGTTTATATCAGCATATAACGTAAAACAGAGTTTATAAAATGTGGAGAGTCAGGTCTTTAGCTTTTAGTCAGTCAAAGGCAGTCAGATCAAAACAGTCAGAACACCCACTAGGTAGGAGTAAGTAAGCTGTCCAGGACTATGCTTGAAATTGGGAGGGGGTAAAAGAGGAGTCAAGACCTTTTGGCAGAAAGTAATGCTGTATTTTAGCCAATATTTTTTTAAAATACCTGGATCATTAATTCAGAGACATCATTATAAACTATGTGTATTAAAAAACCGGGGCTAGTGGAAAATTTTCAAATGATTTTTTCCCTCAGTAGAAAATGTCTGTCAATCAAAACTTCATCTTTCCGTGAAATGCCATTACCCGTTTTGATTGGAAAAGATTTCTAGGGTTTAGGATGGAATTTTTGACGCTAGTCAGAGATAGAATCTTAGAAAAGTAGGGCTGGAAGGGTCCTTAGAAGGCCATCTAATCCAGGCATTGGCAACAGGCAGAAGGCTTTGCTTGTTTCTGTAATTGTGCTGGGGTGAAGCATAAGAACATAACTGCCATTTACAGGGTCAGACCATAGGTCCATTTTGCCCCAGTATCCTGTTTCGCACAGCAGCAGAAGGCAGCAAGGAGTTGCGTTAGGGCCAGGCAGCTGCAAGCTGCACATGTGCTGCTGTTGCTTCCCCCAGTATACCATTCCCTGGCTGTGGTATAAACCCAGCTTTTAGCTTGAAGGGAGCTACACTCCAGCTGGGAGGTGTGGGGCGAAGAGAAGTGGCAGCAGTGAGGACACAGCTTCCACTTTGCCGGCTCTCCCTGTCAGCTGGAAGATACACCTGTACCATAGCCAGGGAGTCAGGGAAAGGGGTAGGGAAAATGGTGGCTGTGCAGGTGCAGCTCTTAGCTGCTTCACTCTGGAGCAGGTATAGGCAAAGCCCCCTGCCACTGATGCAGTGCTGAAGCCACCCACTCCATGTTGGACCAGAGATGGTTTGTTTTAGCTTGCCAGTTGTTAAAGGTTGTTGACCACTGTTGTAGTCTGCTAACCTTAGGCAGGTCATCCCTGTTTAAACTGTACCACTCAAGTGTCTTTCTAACTTAGTCTTAAAAATTTTCAAGGATTGAGAGTCTGCAGTCTCTCCAAGCAGATTGACTACTCTTGTATGCTAGGGACAGACATTCAAAAAGCCTGAGCCTGAATTGATTCAGTCTTTGCAGGTCAGTCTAACCTGGCTAGGCTAAGTTGGTTTGTAACCAGACAGACATCCCAGACATGCAGGCATATGCCTGCAATGGCTCAGGCTAGAAGCTGGGGGACACTAGACCATCCCTCCCTTTCCTTCCACAGAACTGAGCTGAGGAGGGGGGGGCATGGCCAGGCCCGAGCAGGATGCTCTGATTAGCCAAGCAGGGAATTGATAACAGTGTTTATCACCCCATTAAGAAAACAACAGAAGGAAATTATGAGCTAACTGTTGATTCTGCCTTTGCCCATCTGCTAGACCATAGCCAGCATGTGGTCTGCTTGTTAATACACAGACACCTCTTAGTAAGGCAGAGGGGAGCGGGGAATTCCTGCTTAGCAGGGGGTAGTGAGGGGAGAGCAGCCTGCAGTCTCTGCTGGAGCTGCAGCCAGGGAGCAGAGGGGAGGGGCCAGCTCTGCTGTGGAGCAGAGAGCCTCCTCCCTGGGGTGTTTGGTTTAACTTAAACCAGCGAGGCGTTTGGGATAGACATTGCATAAACTGGTTTGACCCAAATCAGTTAAATCTGATACTACATACAACCAAGTTTATCCCAAACTGGTTTCAGCCATTTTCAAACTGGTTTATGTCCATTGAACTTATGTTCTGTTACAGGTTTAAACCAGTTTCTGATCACTTGAACTGGTTTATGTGTAATGTCTGTCCCTAGCCATAGTGAGAGAGTTTTTCCTAATCTCAAACCTAAATTTCCCATGTCTATAATTTAAGACATCAAGAAATGTCTCCTTGTCCTATCTCCTGCAGACAGAGCAAACAGTCCACCTGCATCCTCTTTACAGAGGTGGACTCTATGGGTGCCTATACATGTGCAGAGAGGCTGCTTTGGCATGCTGTAATTGCAGTGTATTGGAGCAGACTGGATTAATCGTGAATAATTATCACACTCCAGCAGACTCCAACATCATGTGTATCGGTGTTCCTGTGATAAAAAAATGGCGGTGTGGCTCATTCTCTGAGCTTTAGTTAAAGTACCCCCACTGCCATTTTTCAGTATAGGGGCTCTGATGCACATGATGCTCCATGCACTATAATTACAGTGGCTCTCGAGCTGCTCTAATTAACCCCCCCCCACATCTCCTGGAGCAAGTTTATAAACTCCCTATAGGGCTGGGATATGTGCGACCGAGTTGCAAGTGCCTGGTCTGAATTGTGATTTCTTGCATGCCAGTTGAAAACTCTAACTACTGGGCTATTTTCATGCCAGTCTTTTAAGTTGGGTGGCAAAATTTTGATGAAAGGTCCCTAAGCCCCAGTGCCATCATGTAACTTCATTTGCTAGATCAGGGGTGTCAAAGATTGGTCCTGTGGAGCCACATCACCCAGCTCCTGGTCCTGGCCCTGCACAGAGCCAGTTTAGGACCCCCACATGTTAGATCCAGCACCCATGGTGCCCTCTCCAGCTAGCCCAATACTGTGCCACACATGGTGCTCACTCAGGCTTATCTGGGACATGAGCTACATGTGCTGCCTGCTCCAGCTGGTTTGGGGAGACCAGCACTGTATGCAACAAGGATCCTGGAGTTGATGTTGCATGCAGTTCAGTCTTGGACCGGCCAAACTGGGTGCTGGATTCAGCATGCAAAGTGGGGTGGCCTCTTTGGGTCACCTGCATGATGCATATGGTACCTGTTCTGATCTGTCTCGGACTGTGCCCCATGTAGCACTTACTCTGGCCAGTCTTGAACCATGTTGTATGGGGCATCTTCCCTGAACCAGCTGGAGCAGGAACCACATACAACTCTTGTCCCAAACTGGCCAGAGTGAGTACCAGATGCTGCACAGCCTTGGATTGGCTGGAGTGAGTGCTGCAGGCACTGGATTTGGCATGGGGTGGGGGAAGTTGTCCGGGCTTGATCAGACCCATGGGGCTGGCCTTGTGCCATTTATCCGGTCTGTGGGGCCAGATGAGTATAACTCCTGCACTAGAGGTATAATGGGGACAAGTATGTACACGCTTGTGGCGTACACAGCACAGATGACAGACAGAAATGATACTAGACTATTGATTTATCCTGGTATAGCTGTTTTTTATCCAAAGCTCTATGCTCTCCAAGCATACATTTGCAAGATACTACACTGTTCTATTTTCCAGTAAGGAACAATAGTAGTTTCTTTGCCAAAGGCTTCACTCACTGTGAAATTAATAATAATAGTTCTGCATTTGCTGCTTTACAGATAAATGCTCCAGCCCTTTCATCTATGAGCCTTGCTAATTTTTTGGAAAGATATTTCTTTTTTTTTGGCTTATAAATGGTTCGGGGATAGCCAATATAAGTATAAAGGAGTCCAAGTTTAAACAAAAAGGGTGAAAATATAAAAATAAAGAGAGTATCCATCTATCTCAGATGCATATCCAAAGAGAGAGAATGTATAAATTACCAGATGCTTCTTTCAAAACTTTACATTCTCCACCCTTAAAATGAATCCCAAATTGTTCCTGTGTCAAATAAAATAACATTGAGCTTGCTGTATGTTAATTATTCCCCCTTATTTTAAGGTTAACGGTACAAAAAGCAGTATATTAATATTTAGTCTACAGCCTACAAGCTTCCTTAGAACTAGGAGTTGAGAACATCTGAGGCCTCAGCCACCAGAGAAGGACAAATAGCTGAACATCCAGATTCACAGGATATTGTTGTTTAGTGTTCCTGTTATTTAAAAGTGATTCAGATGAGCAACTGCAAATATGATTCAATCTGGTTAATAGGCTACCCACACCTTCAGTGGCCGCCCCTCGATGATATTTACCATGTTTTGTTCAACAGGCTCCTTTTAACTTTTTGAAGGCTTTTATTGATAAAACCAAACAGCTGAGTATGGGAATTGCAAAGGAGATTGCCTACATCAGCATAAAACAGGGTTATTGCAATCCATATAGTAACTCTTTAAAAACCTTTGAACATTTTTTTTGAGAGAGAAACAACCCTTGGGGGCCTCGTCCAAAACCCATTGCCTCTCTGACTTTCGGTTTTGGATCAGGCCCAGTGTGTTTCTAAGCTCAAAACCACACTTTCTCCACCTAGAAAAATCATATTTCAACTATGTGGAAACAAGACGGGCAGCTGAGTGAGGCTAAGAAGTGCATCTAACGCACACTGTATCCCAGTGTTCCAGTTCATATTTCATTTTAATGTATTTTGAATAATCCTCTCCGTTGTTTTGCAACTTTGCCTTGATCACCTTCTGCAATATCTATTATAACCCTGAAGAATTTCTGCTGAGCATTTGAAAAGGTTATATGGTTGCTACCTCAAGCCAGGAAAAAACAGATTTTGTTCAGTGTTAATTTGGTTTGCCTTGAAATAAAGTAAGAAAAGCAGGGAAATGGAAGAAATTAGCAATATTGGAATAAGTTTCCCTCTCAATCTATATAAGATACACAATTATGATGGACATTTCTCAAGATTTTCCTTCTTTAATAATAAAAGTTTGTCTTTTGAAATGGACAGATAGTTTGAGAATCAGGCTGACCTACTTTAAATTTCTTATGATTTGATGTGGCTTAAAAGAAAACCACCATATAGACATTTAATACCTGATCCTTCCCCTTATACCAGACTATATTATGAGTAGCTCTGGTGTAGCCCATGGAGTTACATCAGTCTTAAACAGGCATAAAGGAGAGGAGAATCAAGCTTCTACAGCTGTGAAATGGAAAAACCTGTCAATCTTATCTAGAGGCAAAAAGCTTATAGCTATCAGGAACTGCAAGATTTTCCTTACACTTCCTTATACTTCAGAAACTAGAATTTTGAAAATACTGAAGTTAGCTAATGGCAAATCCTATTTACCTAAGGCAATGATTAGTATGCTTGGGTGCCCAAAGATACAGAGGCAAAATAGCTATTCTTCTTGCCAAGGTATTAAGAAGTGGCAGATTAGATTGTGAAATAAACAGGATCTCAATGAGAGAAAGGGTAAGAGGGTCAGTGTCATAGGAGCAGTGATGTTTGGAGTTAAAGTCAAATCTTCAGCATTAAGGGCATTTATACACATACCTTTTCATCCCGCAACACGCTGGAGATCTGACAGCTCAGAGCAGATGCGATTAATGGAGTCTGTTCTGCACGTGAGCTGACACACACTGTGCTGTGTCACATGCAGTTGTATAAGCATTGAAATGTGCATCAGCATGAAGAAAATGGTGGCGGTGCACTTTTGAGCTAAAATACCTTTGAAGCGTTTTAGTTCAAAAGCACACCTCTGCCATTTTCTCAGCTCTGACGTGTATTTTGTCAGTTTTTGGGATCTATTTCCAGTGGTCCATAGACTATATGTGGGTCCAGGCAACTAGTATGCTTCTTTTGTTTCTTCATCTGAAGAATAGGCATAATGTGTTTCTTGAGAAGCTACTCAAATACTAAATTTATTCTTGGGGAGACGGAGATTCAGATTTGATTTATACTATATCGCCGTCCAAGTAGATAAGGAAAAGGTTGCCAGATCTGACTGTGAATTTCTATAATCCCGTAAAAATTCATCTTATATAGTGAAAAATTAGAGTGAAAACAGAAGGGGTTTTCATGCAGCCAACCACTCCCTCCTCATCCTCCCTGGTTCCCCAGAGACAAGCAATCAGCATAAAGCCTAGGTACCACTTGTGTCCTACTTACATCCTATATTGAGGTTTTAAGTGAAACAACATTCATTGTCTCTGCTCTGGTCCCATGCACAGAAATAGAATGAACACTATATATGTATCTCTGCTCCTAACGAAGTCAACAGTAAAACTCCCCCCACTTCAATAGGCCTGGAACAAGCATTTTATCACCAGCCTCTTTCAAAGTGGGATCAATTCCCATCACTGGGCAGAATGCCTGGAAAATTCTGCCATGCTGATCACACATGGATCTTTCTCTTCACTGCTTTTTGTATGCCTTTATATCTTCATAAAGGTCAAAAATCAGCTCCTTGTCTGGCCTATTTCTTAATTCTTCATATGGGCTTTCCATAGGTTAAAACATCATTAAAATATGTAAGCGGTTCTGATAGACCCAAATTAAAACTAAGATCCAGGTACCTGTGAACTTAATCCCACGCTTTTAGAAAAAAAAGAAACAAAAGTTGTAATTCAAGAATTACACTGCCACGTGTAATAAACTGTGGTACGGCTTTCTGCTGAAGTATAGATGGGTCTGTGTGTGTATCCAGGTTTCTTGAAAATACTACTATAATTTTGAATATAAATCTCCCTATGACAGCAACTATGGAAATTATAAAATCTTCATTCAATATAATTTCTTCCAGTAAACTGTATGAACCAAGGAAAACTTAGCCTGATTTACTGCCTAAGCTCTACTTTTCCTCTTTGAAGTGTCAGAGGAAAAAAAACATGGAAAAAATGAAGTCTAGAGATGGCTGTGAATGTAGGACAGACAAGAAGCTATAAAATTAGGTTTTGAGATGAAACAAATGTTTCATCACAAGAAAAGAGGAACAGTATGTTCAAATAATCTGAGCTAAGATTTCTCTGACCTTGCAGATAGTTTAAACAAACGTGAAGCTATTCTGAGATGGCTCAGTGGGTTTATTTCAGTTTAAAAGAACTCACTCATTTGCATTTATAAACAAGTAAATACAAAATGATGCATTTTGAAGTCAATGACAAGGTCCTATTTGACTTTGGTGCAGGATTATGGCCTAAAGTTTAGTCCATTACCAACATTGTGGGCACAGCTACACAAGATGTTTACTGTGGAATTGTCTAATTAGGTCCTTAGTAAAACATCAGCCCCTACATGTTGTACTATTAGGCTGTAGTAAACCAATAAACACTGCCATAGAACAGAAGCTAGCCCCACACTGAAGCACCCTCATGCTCCAGCCAGCCTCTCTGTAGCACATTGACAGTGGTTGGAGCAGCCCTCGGCAGGCAGGCTGACCTCCAGCTCCACATGCTGTGGTCCTGGGTACATGTGTAAACTCTGCATCTGGGAGCAATAAACTCCGGTGCAAACTGCTCTGGAGTTTATTGGATCAAATTAATTTCACATGTTGACAAAGTTCTTTGGGTCAATCCAATAACTTTTATTAGATCAACTCAAGTAGTTGGAAAAAATCTTCTTAGCAAGTTTTTGGACACAAACACCCTTCATCAGGCTGAGGAAGCATCTGCAGAGGGTATGTGCTCTTCCTGGATTTTAACTGACCTTTTTGCATACATACTGGCCTCTGGCTGCTTTACCATTCTAGGCAGACCATCTGCAGTTGGTCTAATAAAAGATATCGGATTTACCCAAAGAACCTTGTCTGCCTATGTCCTTAGACCAACACGGCTACAATCTACAACCCTGTCATGTATTGAAGTGATCTTTGAGTATTCTTTTACCCCTAAGGAACTGTAGTGCAGCTTACTCAGCATCCTTTGCACATACAGAACATTATGGCATTCCTGCCCAGGCTTCCCTTCCTGGCAATCCCTGGCCCCAACAGCCTTTCTTGCCTTGCCCTGCCGCCCCTTCATGGCACTTAAAAATGCTGGATAACAGGGAGCCAGGCCAAAACCATTCTTTTTAGAAGCTCCAGGGCACAGGGACCTGGGGATGGGGAAGAAGTTTTCTGATCCTAGTGCCCTGGAACTTCTAGAAGTCGTGTGTGGGCTGTCCCAGAGTGGGACAAAAATCAGCTAATTATCAGAACCCTCCCTGACATTCCTGGGTATTGAACCCACGTGGGACTGTCAGACATGGCCCTAACAGCCTGGGTCATTAAACTGGACCCAAGACTGTTGGGACTGGTCCAACCACCAGTTGATTGCCACACCTGGATCTGACAGCCCCAGGTCTGGAACCTGCATGGGGCTGGAGGCAGCTGAGTCCAGGGCGGAGATGCCTGCTGTGTGATCTGTAGAATCGGGTTGGGTGAAGCTCATCAATGGCATGACTGGGACCAGATGAATTTTCTGTTGCATCCCAAACATTGCACCTCCTGCCATGCCTGTCTAGCATGGCAGGGAGTCACAATGTTTGGGATGTGACATAAAATTCTGTCAATCCTAGTTGTGCCTTCATTTTCACATCTATCATGGCTAAAAAGAACAGGTTACTAGGCAGTTAAGGTTCAGAGCATACTTTGCACAATTTAACAAAAATACACTGCAAGGATGTTGTATTCCCTAAATCAAGAAATTCAAACATGTCGAATATAGAATTGTTCACTCAGGGCATATAGGCAAACTTAACATTTTCTCTCTAATGATGCTGCAAGAGGGAAAGTAATCTAATGTGTATATAAAAATCAGTTTAATCTAATCTGGGGCCATGAACTTTATAATATCTTAATCCTAACTGTGATTTTTTTGCATGGTGTCACTACAGGGAAAAGTGACGCACTGAAAGGACAAATTAAAACACATATTACCATAAATACTAAAAATGTGTAAGGGTGATCACTGCATGGGGAGGCTGTATGGTGGCAGCACTTGGAAAATGTGAGTCTTATAGTGAGGGCATGAGGGTCTCTGATTCCCCACCTGTGTTGGCAGGGGGCTCCAGGAGATGGCCTGCTGCCAGTCTTTTCCATTCTACATCTCCAAGCAGGGGTAGAGCAGTGAAGTGCTCCTAAATAGTCCCCTATTTAAGCATGTGGTATTTTGGGGCACATCAACTGCTTCTGTGGTGTTTCACTGGGCATTTGCATTTGTACTGGGTGTCCTTTAAACTCTTCAGAGGTGTATGAAACACTTGAAATTTGATTTCTGTCTACACCTTAAATGTTGTTTAGGTGTGTAATTGTGCCTTTCCCTACCTTTACATGTTTAAATTTTGGCAGTTTTGAAAAAAGCATGAGAGAGGCCATCTTCTCAATGCCTCCAACAGGAGAGCAAGAACCTGAACCTGGGTCTCCTGCAGCCTGAACTACTGCCCTGATCTCAGGGTAAAACAGTTTCTCTGTCACGTCAACCAGATATTCCCTCCTAGGCTTGAGAAACCTTGACAAACCTGATGACATAATTTGAAACTTTTTAGTTCTGAGGAACCAGCATTTTCCATCACAAAAATACTTCCCTGAAAAGTTCCCTATCAACTTTATTTTTAATTGTGAGTTTTCTGTTTTAACTACCACGTTATTTTCTAAATTTCTGGTATGTACTCCCACCTTAGTTCCACCTCAATGTATATTTGTCCCGTGTCTATTGAGTGAATCTGTAATCCTCACAATAATTGAAACTTTTCTATTAAAATTAAAAAGATTAAACATTCCCCTCCCTTCCCATATTACTTACGAAATGCAAGTGTTCTTAGTAACAAAATTATTCTGAAGATTCAGGGAGGAAAGAAGCAGAGCCTGCATAGAGAGAGAGATGTAATCAAATACAGAAAACAAATTAAGCGAAGGACCCTTCTCATTTTGTAAGTCATCGTATTATTACATTTGTATATCATTTTTTTCCCTCTGGCAGTCCTACTCTTAAAATTGCTAACATTCCTGGAGCTATGCAAGATGTAATCTAAAGGTAATTAAAATCAAGTCTTAAGATTCTGAAGCACTGAAACTGAATTATAATTCATTGTAGAAACCATAGGGGGACTGAAGAGGCACTTGGGGAAAGATAAATGTCTCTGTTTTTTATTTAAATATGATGGCATAGTCAAGTAGATATTGGTTGTAATTTTCATAACTGATTAAGTAACTTGGAAACCTAAGTCTCATTGTCAAAAGTGATTTAAGCGCCTAAGTTTTGTTGTCTTTCAGTGGGACTTAGGCTTGTATGGGCCTAAACTACTTTCGAAAATGAGACTTAGGTATTTCTGAGAGTTTTACCAATTATTGGTGAAGTAGATTTGGCTGGGCATCCTAGTGTTGAAAAATTTCCAAGGAGAAGTTTGGAAATAAAATATAAAAAGTATTTTTGCTAAGTTAACACTTAACTTAAAATTTAAACATGTAAAGGTAGGGAAAGGCACAATTACACACCTAAACACCAGGGCACTTCTGCCTCCCTGTACTGGCATCCTTTTTGTTGGTGGCAGCTCCAGAGTCTAATGGCTTATGCATGGATATAAATGCTGACTCTCCCAATTCTCTCCTGTAGCTGCCATATGTTCATAGATTTACAGAAGCTTTTCTGTTCTGCTGTATTCCTCTTCAGGGGCTATTAGCGGGGAGGAGGGTGGGGGGAGAGGGTCACCAGCTAGAGGATATACATCCTGGTCTGGTTATACATTCAGAAATCACAGATAACCCTGTCCTTAGAAGAGGCCTGTCTGCAGGGTTAAATGCTCTGAAATCACACTTACCACTGATAATAAATATGTTAGGTCATGTAAGCAAGTAGTGCTGAGTCTTTTTAAAGGACTTTTTAAACATGGCTACCTTACTCACAGAGAAAATGTAAGTGATATGCAAATAGACAGAAAAATAACAAGCATCCATATACAGGTGTCCTCACCTTCCTGTGAGACCTTTGGGTCTTAGTGTATTCCAGGGAGTCCCTGAGTCTTCTGGTGAGTCTTGTCCTCTGCTCTCTTTCTGCCTAAGCACACATGCACACATAGAAGCACTCGTGCTTACATTGTCCTCCATGGTAAGGCCTTGTGTCCTAGCTATGTAGGGAGGCATGAATTGTCTAGTCAAGCTGTGACAGATCCAGGTTCCATTTCTGGTCAACCACAAACATCCTGTGTGATGCTGAGCAATCATCTCAATTCTCTGTGCCTTGGTTCCCTCCCTACCTGTGATACAGAGATAATATATTAGCCCTACCACATCAAAGCATTGGAAGAATAAATTGCTAAGGAATGTGAAGTGCCTAGATAGCATGGTGATGGGGATAGATAACAAGAACGAGGGATGGTGAAATTGATAAAAGTGTTTAACAAATAAATAGACCTTCCAGTCTGGTAAGACAAGTTTATTCATTTGTTCTTAATGTCATTCCCCTTCAGGGGCATATATCCAGGTGCCACGTCCCTTTCTTTACCCTAATAGTTATGATACAAGCAGACAGTGAAAGACAACTTCAGTATAGTTAGCAGTGATGTCAAAGCCAAACTGGAATTCATAAGTTCAGGTGCATTCCCAAAGTATCTTTTCGTTCTACCAGACCACTCTGGCAAGTTTTCATTGTTGCTTGTTGAGATATTTGGAGAATGGATGAGTAAGACCATATTTTATATTAGAATCTATGTAGACAGATTCTCATGATCATATACAGCAGTGGGGGTCAACCTTTTTTGGCAGGCATTCCACAAAATAAGACTTCCCTCCTCTCTGAGTATCACTCCAATCCCTTTGCCCTGCCCAATCTGTTGCTTTGCTCTTTCTTCCCTGTCCTATGTGTTGCTGTTCTTGCTGTCTGATCTGTTGCTCTGCTCTCTGCTTTCTGCCAGGTCTGCTGCGTGCTATACAAAGTGGCTGTA
This sequence comes from Crocodylus siamensis, assembly GCF_052110815.1. Classification (NCBI taxonomy): domain Eukaryota; kingdom Metazoa; phylum Chordata; order Crocodylia; family Crocodylidae; genus Crocodylus; species Crocodylus siamensis. The sequence goes on from NC_143397.1 coordinate 212,269,610, forward strand.
TGTGTCACTTGTGGCATGTGTGCCATGGGTTGGCTAGCCTGAATACAGAACGTTATTTAGTCCTTCATTTAATGGAATAATGCAAGAACTTTCCTTCATTCATGGATCAGTTTTCAGTGGTTGGTCTTTCTGTTTTCTGAGTTTCTGGTTGCTAACTGACTCTGTTCCATCCTATCTGGCTTTCCTCATTCCTCCTCATCATTAATTATGCTTTGTGTTTTCTTTCTTTTTTAGCTGTCCTGCTTCATCTTATTCAGATTGTGAAAGCTTCAGGATAATTGTCCTGGTGTTTGTAAAACACTGAATGAATTTGCAGTGGTGATAATTTAAAGGATTTGCAGTCATTTATAAATGTTGAAAAGAGAATTTTCCATCTTTCTGCCCTTTGATCGAGTTCATTATGAAGCATCCAAGGATGTCCACACAATGAGATTATGTTAGTGGTTTAACATTCCAGTGCTCTTTTTAAATGAAAATACCTTTCTTCCTCTTTTCCTCGCTCCATGTTTTTCAATAACCATTAGAGTTCTACTTCTTTCTTTGTATAAAAGTGAATAACTGGCTACTCTGCCATTACTCTGGAAGTTGCAGAAGCTTTTGTATTTTTCATAGTTTCGTAGTTTGTAGGGTCGGAAGGGACCTGAGCGGATCATCTAGTCCGACCCCCTGCCATGGCAGAAAAGAATACTGTGGTCAAACGACCCCAGCAAGATGTTCATCTAACCGCCTCTTAAACACCCCCAGGGTAGGAGCCTGCACCACTTCTCTTGGAAGCTGGTTCCAGTCCCTAGCTGCCCTGACCATGAAGTAGCGCCTCCTGATATCTAACCTAAACCTACCCTCTGCCAGCTTGTGACCGTTATTCCTGGTCACTCCTGGTGGTGCTCGGGGGAACAGTGACTCCCCCAATGCCTGCTGATCCCCCCTGACTAGTTTATAACAGGCCACAAGATCCCCCCTCAGCCTTCTCTTTTGGAGGCTGAACAGGTTCAGGTCCCGCAGCCGCTCCTCATAAGACCTGCCCTGTTGTCCCCTGATCATATGAGTGGCCCTCCTCTGGACCCTCTCCATGCTGTCCACATCCCTCTTGAAGTGCGACGCCCAGAACTGGACGCAGTACTCCAGTTGCGGCCTGACCAGTGTCGCATAGAGGGGGAGTATCACCTCCTTGGACCTGCTTGAGATGCATCTGTGGATGCATGACAAGGTGCGGTTGGCCTTCCTGACTGCCTCTCCATGCTCCCGGCCCATGTTCATCTTGGAGTCAGCGATGACCCCCAGATCCTTTTCCGCCTCCAAGCTGACAAGAGGGGAGTTCCCTAACCTGTAGGTATGGTGCCGGTTGTTCCTCCCCAGGTGCATCACCTTGCACTTGTCTGTGTTGAAACCCATCCTATTCTCATCCGCCCATCCTTGTAACCTGTCTAGGTCTGATTGTAGCCTGTTGCATCCTTCCAGTGTGCCCACGTCCCCCCACATCTTAGTGCCATCAGCAAATTTGAACAGGGTGCTTTTTACCCCCTCGTCCAAATCACTGATGAAGATGTTGAACAGTGTGGGCCCGAGGACCGAGCCCTGCGGAACCCCACTGCCCACGTCCTTCCAGGTTGAGAAGGACCCATCCACTACCACCCTCTGGGTGCGGCCCTCCAGCCAGTTGGCGACCCATTTGACTGTGTGGGTGTCTACACCACAGTCCCCCCATTTCTTAATGAGAACAGGGTGAGAGACAGTGTCAAAAGCCTTCCAGAAGTCCAGGAAGACTATATCCACTGCTACCCCTGCATCTAATGATCTGGTGATCTGATCATAAAAGGCCACCAGGTTGGTCTGACAGGACCTGCCACTGATGAACCCATGTTGGTTGCCCCTAAGCATGCAGTCCCCTGCTGGCCCCTCCTGGATGTGTGTCAGCATAATTTTCTCGAACAGCTTGCCTAGGATCGAGGTAAGACTAATCGGCCTATAGTTTTAAATTAGAATTAAATGAAAATGTAAGATAATGGTTATTAAAAATGTTCAGTATTTATTATATCCCTTCAGCTGGGCCTCATTTCATATAATTGTTTGGTGGCACAAACTGGGAGGCAAAAGAGCTAGAATGAGGAAAATGGTGTTTTGACGTACCCGGACTCCAGATTTGATCAGATACACCTTTGAGACATGTTTCTGGGGTGCCCTTCAGTCCCAAACCTCTCTTAGCAGAAGGGATTTTGCCAGCTAGAGGAGAAATTATAGTTTTCCCACTTCCTTAGAAACTGCCTTGCCAGCCTGGTCAAACACTCTGAAATCACACTCATCACTGATATTAAATATGATATAAAAAACAACAAAAGGATTTTTTATAAAAACAAGAGCAATCATAAGAAATTAGTAACTATATGTTGAGAAGAAGACAAAGATAGAAGACTAACAAAAAAAACCCCATCAGAACAATGACTTGACCTTATCCCTGCATCTTAGCCCTAAGCTGTAAGAATGCAGCTTCCATTTCTCAGCTCAGCAGGTTAGAAAGCAGCTGCTGCCTCTGACCTTCCTGTCAGAGCCTTATGCAAATTCTCCTGTCAGACTATCACACTCAGCCTGCTGCCAGAGAGACTAAAGCACCTTGGGTGCCTAGACATGACCTGAGAGGCTGCTCCCATGCACTGTAGTTGTGGTGCATTGAAGCAGACTCCATTAATCAAGTCTGCTGGAGCATGGTAATTACCGCACGCCAGCCAGCCTCCATGTCTCGTGTATCAGTGTCCCCATGCTTCAAAATGGTGGTGGGGGGGTGCTTTAACTAAAGCTCATTCGATGAGCTTTAGATAAAGTGCCCCCGCTTCCATTTTGAAGCGCAGGGTCGCTGATGCACAAGATGCTCTGGGTGCTCCGAGAACCTCTCTAATTAAAGTCCCCCCCACCCTCTGCTCCTGGAGCACATGTCAAAATGCCTCTTATGCCCAGGAAATGTGAGACAAACACTTGCGCCTATGGCAAAGCTTAAGTATGGTTTCTTATCTAGCTATTTACATATCTTATCTGTAGGATTCTTGGGGAGCATATACCATGCATATAATTTCCTGTCCCCCGCCCCAGCCAAGAAGTCTTTTCTGATCTAATTATGACCAAGAAACAAAGATTACCAATCCAATATCCTAAAGATACTGAATCTCACTTAACTTCCCACTGTGAGAAATGTCCTTCCCTGAACAATCAGGTGTTATTTTTGGTACATGCTTCTCCATTTAAAATACTGATTTGTCATTGTTTGGAAGGGCCTGGCTCCTGTCTCAGACCAAGTCTGCAAGGAAAAGTAACGCCATATTTTAGAATGTATGTAGGCAAATTCTTATGACCATACAGAGCAGTGGGGATGGGGTGACCGTATAAGTCATCCTGAGAAACTCAGAGTTTAGGATAGGTAAAGAAAAAGGTCACAGTGCATACAGAATTTCTTGTACAGAGATAAAGTAGGAATGTGTTGTTTCACTTGCAAAGGTTTTTTTTTTTTTGAGGTATCTTTTCTTGTACCAGCTGTATTTCCTGGATCATCACAACTATAACAGCACTCCAACCCTGGGTCAGGTCCTGTTTTCTTTTTTAATACAGATTATTTGGCACTAGTCAAATCATGAACACTTTAACAAATGTTTCTAAATGGATGAGTTAAAGTTGTTTCATGTACACAGATGACTTTGTTCACCAGCCAGTAAAGGACCTAAACACATGTTTAACTTCTTACTGGCTTGTATATGACAACTTGAATGCTTAAATTGTTCAGGTGAATAAGTATTATGTTGGATCAGGGCCTTAGTTGGGATAAAAAAGAAACAATCACATCTGTGAACCATTTTATGCCATTATTTTCCAGCAGAGCTCTCCCATGTTTTGAATTGAGAGGTCTAGTGGGAAAATTGATAGTGCCTTATAGCCCTATGTTGTTATAACAGCTGAATAACTCTGATTGTCTCTGAATACATGGCATGCACATCTGAGATATCCTGTAAATATGCATTTAGGCAATATGGGAAAGTTGCTTTTCACCCTATTTAATGGCATAGTATTTCCTGACTGGTAATCAGAAACAGTGTCATTTCTACTGTAAAGAAAATGCGTTTGAAGAAACAATCTGTGCAGTGAGACTCACTAGAGTTGCTATTGTTAAGCCTTGTTGGCATTTCCAATTAAAAAAATAAACTTTATACCAGTTCTTTTTTTTTTTTGGTAGGGAAGACAGGTCTTTTCTCAAATCACACTGAATCAGAATCTTTTCAGAAACAGAGAAAAGCAGACACCATAATGTTATTTTTGGTTTTAAGTATTGTTAATGAAGTTGGTAGCCATTATTTCTTCCCTTCAGTAAAGTGGCTCTAAGAAAACAATAGCTTTCACCTCAAATACAGAGACACAATGCTACCTAGAACTAAGACACATAGCGAGCTACCTGGAATTTCAGTTATATGGGAAAAGGACTCATTTTAGCATAGGGTTATGTGTGTGAGAGAGAAGCAGGAGAAACTCAAGAGAAACACAGAGAAGAACTAGAAATCCAGATGCAGCTTGGACAAGGAATGGGAATGTCAGTAAGAAAAGAAATTGTATTCCTTTGTTTGATACTTCCTGGGCACATCTACTTGTTCATTAATGTGCAGTAGTTACTGTGCATTTAGTTTTGTACTTGCTTACTGTACTAACTAAATTCCCAGTAACTATAGATACTGCACAGTAGTGCTGATGTACATTTTTAAGTGATGCTTACTGCACAGTAGCCTAATACAACTGTGCAGTAGCATATTAACATGGTTTTTACCCAGCACACTACTGTCCAGTGTTGTTAGGCTACTGTACATTAAACATCTCATGTAGATGTGCCCCCTGTGTTCAGGAAAATAGAACTTTGTACCATTTTGTTTGTAAGTCAGCAATACAGTAGCAAAAAGACCTTACTCTGTCATTAAATTCTTCTTCTGACAGAAATAATTTATAGGATGCCAATGTTTGGCAGTCTGCTTAAGTCAAAAATGTCTATCAAACAGGGGTAGGCATATTACCCAAGAAGTTATTTATTTCAATGCAGATTCCAAGTGAAACCAATGGCCTCAGAGAATACAAGGACATGTGAAGAACAAGCCTTTGGTAGACCTTCAGGCCTGCATTTGGACCTTGGCTGGAAGCCAGAATCCCAGCTATTTTCTTCTTGAAAGAAGGAAAGTGAAAACAAGTGGTGCTAAAACAGTGATTCTCAGCTAAGGTGTTGGGGCACCCTGGAGTGCCACCAGGTCTTTTGAACAGTGCTGTGAGCTATGAGGAGAGAAGTGAGTTATTAGGATTATATTAGGATAAGCAGATAAACTAAGCAGATAAGCACAGGCTTAGGTTTGCTTGAATGAGACCACATCCCCCTCAATGGGCCCCTCAGCAATTATTTAAGCAGTGTAATGTATGAATTAGTTTTTGAATTGGGTGCCACTTTGTACACAAAAGTTATGGAGGAGTGCCTTGAGTCCAACAAGGTTGAAAACCACTGTGCTAGAAACTCATGCTGGGCTGTAGGCAGCTAGGTCTGGGGGTCACCTCAACATTGGGAGAAGCCAGAAAGTCAGAACCTAGGAGATCTGTCTGGGGAGCTGAGTAGGGGATCCAGAGAGTCAGGTAGGACACATGGTCACAGGGCTGGCTAGCTCAGATATCTGGGAGGTCAGACCAGAGCTGGGTCAGGTATCTGGATGGTAAGGCAGAGAGTGAGATTAGGAAGCTAGTTGATTCAGGGATACAAGAGGTCAGGCCAGAGCCGGGTCAGGTGTCTGGGTAGTCAGATAGAGAGCAAGGTCAGGAGGCTAACTAGGTCAGTTTTCCAAAGAATCCGTCAGTCAATAGCCAAAGGTGCAGCAAGGTACAAGGTCGACCCTTGTTACCCAGGCACTTCTTCTGAGTCAGGGGTTAATATTAGAAGGTATGAAGGGTCAGCTGAGCCTGTCTGGCCACTCTGGTATCCACCCTAATCCTCTGCTGAAGAAGAAGTAGACCGGGATAAGTGGCTGTGCTAGGCAGACAGCGGCCCCAGGTTCAAGGCCACAGCCTGACATTACTCACCCCCCTGACCCTCTGCCAATGATTCCTGCCTGGGGGCACTGGTTCAGGCTTCCTGGGTGGTCCTCATGGAATTTCTGTGCCAAATGGAGGCAATATTTTCTGTGGGCTCCTATGTGTGTTCTTCTCGTTTGTACTCCTCCCCCCACCTCCAGTCTACCAGGAACTGTAATTTCCCTCATCTCCATCTGGGATCCAGGATCTCTTTGACCAAGTATTCTTCCTGCACCATTATGGGTGGTGGAGGAGGCTGGGAATCAGTGAGGGAGTGCATTTTCTGTGTCCAGCTTGAACAGGGACATATGAAAGACTAGGTAGTCCTTTCAGTGTTGGGGTGGGGGAAGAGCTGCAGTTCAAAGATGCCTGGATTAATTTGTCAGGTGATGCGGAAGGGGCCAATATACCTGTGATCTAGTCTCTACAAGGGCCAGTGGGTGTTGAGGTGTTCTGTTGAAAGACATACTTTTTGTCCAACTGAGTAAGCGGGTCCCTGCTGCTGATGTCCGTCTGCATATTGTTTGTATGCCTCCTTTGCCTTTTACATCTGGGTTTTTAGTTCCTTTTGGACTTAGAATCATAGAAAATTGGGTTTGAATGGACCTCAGGAGGTCATCTATTCCAACCCCATGCTCAAAGCAGGACCAGCCCCAACTAGATCATCCCAGCCAAAGGTTTGTCTAGCTGGGTCTTGAAAACCTCCAGGGATGGAGAATCCACAACCTTTCTGGGTAAGCTGTTCCAGCGTTTTAGTACCTTTCGAGTGAGAAAATTCTTCCTAATATCTATCCTAAACTTCCCTTGATGCAACTTGAGACTGTTGCTCCTTGTTCTGTCATGTCACCACTGAGAAATGTCTAGCTCCATCCTCTTTTGAACCCCCATTTAGGCAGTTGAAGGCTGCTATTAAATGCCCTCTCAGTCTTCTCTTCTCTAGACTAAATAAGCCTAGTTCCCTCCGCCTCTCCTCAAAAGTCATGTGCCCCCTCACCATTTTTGTTGCCCTTCACTGGACTCTCTCCAATTTGTCCACATCCTTTCTGTAGTCGGGGGCCCAAAACCGCACACAGTACTCCAGATGTGGTCTCACCATTGCTGAACAGAGAGAAATAATCACTTCCCTTGACCTGCTGGCAACACTCCTACCAATGCAGCCCAGTATGCCATTAGTCTTCTTGTCAGTAAGGTCACACTGTTAACTCATATTCAGCTTCTTGTCCACTGTAACCCTTTTCTGCAGAGCTGCTGCCCAGCCAGTCAGCCCCGAGCCTGTACTAGTGCATGGGATTGTTCCATCTTAAGTGCAGAACTTTGCACTTGTCCTTGTTGAACCTCGTGAGATTTCTTTTGTCCCAATCTTCCAGTTTGACTAGGTCATTCTGACTCCTAGCCCAGCATATCTACTACTACTCATTTCATATTGTTGTCATCTACAGACTTGCTGAGGGGTACATGTAGCAGCCATGTTGATTTACAGGCAAAAGCAATAATAACTTTTGGTAGAGGTGATATCTTTTATTAGAACATCTAGATAGTTGCACCTGGGAGAAATTTTACAATCTTTGCATTCTCCTATGCCTGAGGAAAGGCATGTGGGCCCAAAAGCTTCCAAATAAAGAATTTTTTTTTGCAATTTGCTGAGGGGTGCACTGTATGCCATCTTCCAGGTCATGGATGAAGATATTGAACAAAACAGGCCCTGGGACCAACCCCTAGGGCACTCCACTTGAGACCAGCTGCCAACTTGATTTCATACTTGGATTTCAACATAGTTTCATATTAGAAGAAGACATGGAGCATGCCAAAGTATCTCCTCTTAGGAGACTAACCACTAGGCTCACTCTTGTTGAGTCTTGGGAGTAGATCTTAGTTGAGCAATAAATAGTATGCAACATTGCACAAGGAACCCACAGAAATGTTGCCAGTCACCGTCATAGCTCTTTGGTAAAGGGATGGGCAAACAGGGTTCCAGGAGGGGACACTGACATGTGGAGCTCTCACTGTAGGGCTGCTCAACCTGGGAATGGAGGAACTGATTTTCTGCCAACAACTGTTGGACCTGATCTTTTGGTACTTGTTGGGCAAAGACCATCTGTATCAGCTGGTCTGGCCTGAGTAGGTCCAGGCACTCCAATACAGGGTTCTCCTCCATACTGAGCTCCCTTTGCCCCATGTGGTAGTCCAGGCAATGTGTCATGGTGGGCCATAGGCAGCCAAGTCTGGGGGTTACTGCAGGGTTGGGAGAAGCCAATAAATTAGAATCCAGGAGATCTGTCTGGGGAACTGAATCAGGGATCCAGAGGGTCTGACAGAACATGAGGTCAGGAGGCTAGCCAGGTCAGGTATCCAAGGAATCCATCAGCCAGTAACATCACAAGCCAAGGTGAAGCAGTGTAGGTACAGGATTGAGCCTTGTTGCTGTCCCGCGCACTGAGAGAAGGGCTATACAGCGCCCTCCGGTTTGTTACTGATCTGGATTTACAGGAGGAAGAAGTGTCGGAAACGTAACAGTTTCAAGCAAAAGAAAGTTTATTTATTTACTCCCCTCGATGAGATGGCTAGAGGAGAGGGCAGGCACACATCTTGAGTTGCAGTTCAGGTGGTTACAAATGGGTGCACGTTGCGAGATACGGTACAAGAATCGAAACGAGACGCTCCGGAGAACACGGGGAATTACGCTGGAGGGGATCATTCAGTGGAAGACATTGGGGTGATTGGCCCCGGGGGGTAACAGCAAGTCCGGCTCGAGTTACGGTGGAATGGCGGTCTCCCCGAACAAAGGACGGGGAGAGTTTTTATAACTTTTCTTATCTAGTTTTACTCTGTGTCCCAAGGCAAGAGGAGGACATGGACCCCGAAGGGTTAAGGAGGGACTCTGGGGGACAATACACCCCAGGGAAAACGAAAAGAAAGGGAGAAAGAGCAAAAACGCCCTACCTGCTGCAGGAACTGCGGCGGGACTGGAAGCAGTGGCAGGACCTGCGTGGCTTGTTAGCCGTGGTTTTTTTAAGGTGAAAGCAGCTGGGGAGAAGGGGGAGGAGAGTCAGCACGGAAGTATAATAAGGGGAGACAGCAAGACGGAAGGGGAGGAGAGGTGGAGAAAGAGCAAAGAGAGAGGATCTCCTGGACTCACTGAGGAGGAGGAGGAACCAGGGAACACGGCACATAGGGTAGGAAAAGGTCTGGAGCTGCTTCCATGTAAAGACGCTGCTGCCGGACTGAGGAGGACAAAGGTATCCAGGCTGCATATTACCCTAAAGCTGCGAAGAGTGCCGACAGGAGGGACCTCGTCGACAGAGACTGGGGCCAGCGAATCGTCCAGAAAAGAGGTAGACAATCAAGGGGCCAGTTAAGACCCTCACATCCTGGATGGAGGACCCGGAAGAGCCCGTCGAAGGAAGGTTTCTTTTCTGAGGGACGCCACGGGTGGACACGCGTTGGGTACACTAAGGGTAGGGGATAGGTAGCACTAAAGGGGGTAGCCGGTGAAGGGAGAGCACGCTATCACTAGACGCCCCAGGATAGTATCAAGGGATTATTGAGAGGTGGTAGACGATTTTGGTGCCAGTCTCTTTTCCTTTTATTTTGTTAATTGTTGTTTGCCCGGGATGCCGGGGTAAAAGTGAGGCAGAGGGCTACCAAGGGCTCAGGAGCTAGACGGCCTAGTTTTACTTAGCGTTCAACCCAGATTCAAGTGGAGAGGGTCGGCTGCCGCCAACAACATAAGCACGCTGTCAGGGCTGGGTATAGGGCAAGGTACCGGGGAGGTTGGAGCCTCGCAAAGGACATCAAGCCTCGGGCTGGAACAACCAAACCCAGATGGTTTGACCCCTCCACCACTGATAAGATCATCAAAGTCATGGCAGGTGGGATTAGGAGGGGATAAGACTGTCTGAGGTGAAAGACCATGGCCCCATACCTTTTAGGGACAGAGTGGAAGACCACTTTCAAAATCCAGAGCCAGGCGGCGAGGGACCAGATGATCGAGGCCCGGCAGGTGCACTCTGTGTCAGCCAATCATGACTACAAATGGATTTTTCTTTGTCTGCTCAGGTTTCAACACAGGCTTTTCCCTCCTGTCAGCCCAGCTGTCAGGACGGGGGTGGGGCATTGTTTTTATTTGTGTGGTACTGAGCCTGTTTGGTCACAAGAGGGCGAGTGCAGCACATCAATTTGACCTTACAGTTTCATTTGAGTCAGCTAATTTGAGACCGCACTATTAGTTACGTTTTAGTTACTTTGGGCACCGATATCTTTCTTTGACAACTATGTTGTTATGGTACCAGGCTTTATCTTTAATTCAAAGTTAATTTCTCATGAGTGGGGCTTTCGAGTGATCTGGATGGGGCACAGGCAAGGGTGTGCATGCGGCACTGTTGCCAATTTGTACTTAACAGTTGCCTAGGCACTTCTTCTTCCAGGTCAGGGGTTTATATGGTAAGGGGTCAGGGGTCAGCTGACCCTGGCTGGCTACCCTGGTGGGAAGGACTGTAGCTAGACCCAGCTAGAGGGTTCTGGCCACTTGTGTCCATTGTAATTCTCTGCTGAGGAGGTGGCAGACCAGGACAAGTGGGTGTGCTAGGTAGGTTGAGGTCCCAGGTTCAAGGCCACATCCTGATAGAAACTAGGTGAGACCTAGAAGGCATATATTTTTCCTGTGCATTGCTGCCCCCAGAGACCTCAACAAGACATTTTATAATTTCCCCCCAACCATGCCATAACTTGCCAAAGCTGTGATAGATGTAAACCAGACCTCTTACATGACAGATGGAAAGTGAAGAAACCTGCAGAGCTGTTTGTGAGTTTTACTTTGTGGAGGAAAAACACGTTAGGGCCCACAAAGTGGGGACCATTCCAAGCCCCTCATATCCTTACAGATCAAGCAACTAGGTTAAGATTTGGTTGGAAACAGGGAGGCAACAATAGCTACCTTTCAGAGCCACCTAGCGGTATCTTTTCATCTCATACAATGCTACCATCAAATAGGAACAAATCTCGTGATCCCCAGTGGGAGACAGCCACAGTGAGTTGGGACAGGCCACAGAGCCAAGGTCTAGAGGTAGTATGACAAAAGAAAGGCAGGAGAAGGCAGAAGTAAGAACCAACAGCTCCCACACATAGGAGCTGGGAGAAAAAAGAGTTGTGGGGGTGGCACATCTCCCTTCTCCTTCCAACTCTAGGGGAAATCCTTGTCTTGCAGTCTTGTTGAAGCTGCAGCTCTGTTTCTGAGGTCAGCACTATACTGAAAAAGTGACTAACTAAATAACAAACAAATTGTTTTTATTCAATTCAGGAAGCAATAGTTAAAACACGTTATGATTTATTATACCCTCTAGAAATCCCTAGTCTTATAAATGTGCTATTCTAGTGCATCTCATTGCATGCAGTTCTAATGGCCTGTCTGGTATTGTTCAACATATTCATTAATAATTTGGATGAAGGAACTGAGTGCACACTTACCAAATTTGCAGATGACACCCAGTTTAATGAAGTTACAGGCACTCTGGAGGTCAAGACTTGCATCTATAATAACTTGGATAGACTGAAAAATGGTTTCCAATCAATCAGATGAAATTCAGTAAGGACAGGTGCAAAGTCCTGCCTTCAGGATGAAGTAATCCCATGCATAAGTAGACTGGGGAATGGCTGGCTAGGTTGCCATATTACAGAGAAGGACTTGCAGGTTACAGTGGACCATAAGCTGAATATAAACCAACAGTGTTGTTGGAAAAAAATGCAACAGCATACTGGGCTACATTAACAGGAATGTCATTTGAAGAATCAAGGGAAGTGATTCTTCCCTTTTATCCAGCATTGGTAAGTCCTCACTTGGAGTACCATGTCCTGTTTTGAGCCTCTTACTTCAAAAAGGATGTGAACAGCTTGAAAAGAGGCTGGGACAGAGCAACACAAATGAAGGGCAATTTATAGAGAGGATGGAGATGGACTTTTCTCTATGGCCACAGGACAAGGAGCAATGACCTCAAACTACAGAAAAATAAATTTAGGTTGGAGATCAGGAGGAACTTTCTGAACATGGAGGTGGTCAAGTATTGGAACTGAGTACCTAGAGAAGGAGGTAGTCCATCCTTGGAAATTTTCAAGAGCCGGTTGGACAGGACTCTTGGCTAGGATAGTTTAGTCAGGGATGTCATTGCCCTGACCAGGGGGCTGAATTAAATGAGCTTGTAAGGTTGCTTCCAGCCCACCTTTTTTATTATCCTGTTATGACCATAATTGACATATTTGAGAGTCCTAGTACACAGTAACGTGCTAGACTGGAACGTCTTTTAAAAAAGTCATAAGCTAAATCTTTTTTTATATAAAGTATCAAGTGTCCATTTCTAATGAAAGCTATTTGGATCCAAATAAAATCTCTAAAAGACAATCCTGAATATTGTATGCAATTACATGATTCATTCTAATTAGTGTTCTCTTTAGAGCCCTTAAGATTAATCATGAAAAAATCTTTTTATGTTTACTATTAACTGTATGGGGATAGTACTTAGAGGCCACTGCCCCATTGTTCTAGGCACTGTAGGGACATGTAACAGCCAGTCCTAACCCTGAAAGTTTATAATATATGTTAAATTTGACATTTTAAAAATTGTCTCTATACATTTTCTCAAGTTAGGTCATTATAGCTCTGAATAAGCTTTTGCCATCTGTGAATTAAAGAAAAAATGTATAAATACAGACAGTTTATAAGAATATAGGATGTTTTCTTTTTATTGTACTAGATCACACAATTGGTATCCTCTTCTTTGTCCCTCCAAACACATATTGGGTGCTTTTGAATGCCTGCCTCACTTATAGGTGCTGAACAAATGAAAATATGGCCTTCATTTTCTACCAAGTGCTATTCTGCAGCAAGCTGTTAAATGCAATTCTGCCAGCCATATTTTTAATTTGCATGCCACATTTTTTTCATTTAATCAAACCTTGCTTTTATTTTCAGTGAATGTCACATGTTAGATGTTGTTTTCATCTGAAGAAATTAAAAAAACCCTGAAAGATTAAAAACCTCTGTCTCTTGAAAATAATAATCCAGTACATTTTAACAGATTGCTTAAGCAGATGGAGAAGTGATATTCACTACAGTAAATTACATTAACATGCTCTGAGACAGAGATGCAACATTCACTACAGTAATTTACATTAACATGATTTAAGACAGATTTGATTCCTTAAAGATGCCTTTCAAAAGAATCAGAAATAATTTTTCATCATTTCATTCTGTCTTGTTGGCTCTTCAGATGATTGTCTGTCTTTAAAATGTGACACATTTGTACAAACAGGTACTATTGTGCACAGGGCAAGAATATTACATACATGTGCCATCTTTAGGGAACTTGATTGGTAAGAACATCTATTGCCCGTCATAAATAATAATAAAAAAATAGTCCTGATAATTGGAACATAGCAGTGGAAGATGGGATGTATTGTTTTAGTGTAGTAAATTTAACATGGCACCATGTTGCCAACATGTTCACACATTTACACCACTGCAGACTCTGTAATTGCATTATAAGTACTTGCCTCCCACTTCTGATAAACTGATGGCAAATAAATTGAAAATAAATATTTACTTCTTAATATTACAGGCTGCTGTGCCTTCACTGGAGAGGTTAACCAAGTGGCAGTTGCTGAACACATTCTGTCAGTGTAGAGGGCCACCAAGAATAGCAACTATCATATCACATTAAAAGGGAACAAAGCCTGCTTCTCTCAAGGGCAGCCTGAAGCTGTTAGTGGGTGTTAAAAAGAAATGTCCCTTTGAATGTACATGTGCCTTTTGGATCAAGTGCCTTTTAAAATACTTCAGGTATCAGTATTTTGTCCCTCTCCCCATATCTTTTTTCTCCTTGCAACCATAAGCTGATCATATAATTAGCAGGAGCCAGTGCACAATGTAAAATGTTATATATTTTGCACTGTGTATATATATGTTATACACACACGACACATCAACATAACTACTGTAGGGTATAAGAAAACAAAGCCATTGTCTGAAGCTGTGCAGAACTGCCTTCAAGCTAAAGGTCCTCTGATAACTAGATTTCTGGCTAATAGAATATATGTATATGTAAAATATTTGATGTTTAGGTCAGTTCCAAAACTCCCTCAACCCACTGCATGATGATGTCAGTACACATGCTTACAGATGGCTTGGTTATTAAAAATGAGACTAAGGACAGATTCTGCACTCAATTACAGTGATGCAACCCCAGGCAAGAACAAGAAACTTGAGGGTTCTCACTTGGGAGTTTCTTTGGCAGCTTTCCATTGGAAAAGGTAGGAGCCACCCATGAAGAAAACGGAGGTCAGGCCACAGGTACTCTGTGAACTTCTGGGGTCCTGGGGCCATGTGTGTAGAAGCTATAACCACCACAGCAGGTCTGGCTCCTGACAGTGCAGCCCACTACAAGGCTTTCCAGCCAATAACTGCTCAGGGAATCCCTGCCATGGTGTGGAGGAGTAGATGTGGGAAATGGAACAATTTCAGCAACAAGCACTGACCTTTCAAGGAATTATCTACAAGGAACGGAGATTTGTTTCTCAGGTGAATCCAATCCACCCACTTGTATTTCCTCAGAACTGCTTTTTACAGTCTCTCTGCATTGCATTTATTTATATCAGTTTCCCTCAAAGCACTTGGGAGGTTGTATTTTTTTTATATATTAACACACTGACAATTGAAAATACATTTTAAAAATAGGTAAATGAAAACTGAATGCATAATATCAGGCAAAGGAGCTAAAATAGGAATGAAAGGGAAAGTTAAATGGAAATAGAGGATAAATCTGAGGTGAGTTAGTAAACATCCATCAATTTTCAGTGTAGCGATTTTAATTTTATCTGATAGTTTAGCAACTTTCCATGATGACTTGGCCCATATTTGATCAGTCTTTGGGATTTATTTTATAGGGTTTTATATCCTTACTGTAAGTAGAGCAGGCAGCTCTGCCTGTTATTAGGGATAGCTGAAACCTTCAATTTTAACCCAGCATTTTTAGTTGCTTATAAGTTTGTAAAACTTTGAATTTTCTCACACTGGGTATATATATTTTTTCTTTTTTTAAAGTTTTGGCCAAAATGTATCAGGCAGTCCATAGCGAGAACCATCACCTTGGCAGCTATTTCTGAGAGCAATGTATTGCAATGCTAAAATTCACTTTAGTTACCTTTCTTTTGATAAAGGCTCCTGGTTTGGGGTAGTGGCCTGGTGTCAGGGATATGCTTTTTAATGTTCATGTGAAAATCTGTCCAGCGGCCACGTTGAAGGTCCATGAAAAAGGTCATACTGGAATGCAGAATTTTTTCTGCCGGGGTGAGCAGTGCCAACATCTGCTATCTTGAGGAAAGTGTGACTAAGACTACACTGGCCAAGAAAGGATTAGTAAGCTGCTGGGGACCAAATCAGCCCTGCCCTGCTACAGCTGCAATAGGGTTGGAGAGTGTTATTAAGCAGGGAAAGCCCAGTTCAGTTGGGTGTGTCTCATTAGGGTTTTTTAATGAGGGAAGGCTGTTGTGGGCATAGGAATTGACAAGAGCACAGATTCCTGCCTACCTACTCATCCTTGAGGAAAGGTAGGCTTAAAATTCAATTTATTGTTTTGATTTGCTATCAGACAGGTGCTTAATTGTTTTAGTCTGAAGTCAGGGCAGGATGCCCCCATAGAGCATTTATACATGTGCTCCACAAAGGGGCGCTTTAATTACAGCGGCCCTCGGAGCCTCTCTAAGTAAAATGCCTGGAGTGTCTTGTGTATCAGCATCTCTCACTTAAAAATGGGGGTGGGGCAGGGGCACTTTAACTAAAGATTGCTCGATGAGCTTTAGTTAAATTGTCCTTGCTGGCACTTTTAAGTTCGGGGATGCTGATGCATGAGGCGCTGGAGTCTGTTGGAGTGTGGTAATTACCATGCTCCAGCATACTTGATTAATCAAGTCAAGTAATTACAGTGCTGGAGCAGCCTCACAGCTCATTTATAAGCACCCTTAGAAACTAACCAGTTTAGAAAGTCATGAGCTTTTGTGGGCAAAGACCTACTTCATCAGATATCTGATGAAGTAGATTGTTGCCCATGAAGATTCATTCATCTTTGAACCAGCTAGCCCTTAAGGTGCCAGCCTTTCTTGCTAGTAGCAATGGACTTGTTGAACAGGATGGTGACAGCTGAATAATCTCTTCCCTTCACCCCTACCCCTTTTCTTAAATGTGCCTTTTATTTATGTTTGTAGCTGACTTGGTGCCTTTGTGTATACATGAAAACAAGTATCCGTGAAATCCTTTGGCAAGTTCTGTGTGTCATCCCCTTTTTCTACTGGTTCGTGTAAAGGATAACAGTTTTCAGATACTCTGTTACTTCTTAGGCATGTCTGTTGGGTCATGATAGGATAAGACAGCTATATTATATCTATTTTAAGGTATAGACCAGTGGTTCTCAACACTTTCAGGCTCAAGGCAGCCTTTGATAGACTTGAGGCACCCCTCATTAAACTCAAGGCACCCCCTGGAAAATGTCAGCTCTTAGTTTTCACTTGTTTTTTTGCCTACAGAAAAGTAATAGAGCAATTCTTCCATTGCAGCAAACTCAAAAAGACCTCAACAGGTCAGAATATTTTGACACTATGGATTTCTACTTGAAATCTCTAGGTTTATTGTGTGAATCACATTTATACACCTAACAGTGCTAACATTACATGGCAACCTAGAAAAGATCTTAAGCACTCCAGGGTGCCATGGCACACTGGTTGAGAATCACTGGCATAGATGGAGTTGACCTGGGTTCACTGTTCTTCAGGGTTTAACATTCAGTGGTGGTGCTGTGAATGTTGGCCCTTCCATTGCTGCCTAATTGGCTAGACTGAGAAAACAGGAAATGTTAGTCCTTCTATCCTTTGTACCAGAAGTCTGGGTAGGCAGGAGATGAGAAACCCTACCTGTGTGTCCTGCTGCCCTTTTTTATGGGACTAAGGGTACTACTGGAGAAGGGAAAATGCGAGCCTTAGCAGGGTACATGCTGTTGGCCTTAGGGCCACAGCAGGTGGAAAGTCTGAGCTGGGTTTGGGCCTAAGAGTCTTGTAAGACTACACTTGAAACAGCCACTGCCCAAAGGAAGGAAGCACCCTGATCTGAGTGTAAGGAGTTGGGCCTGGAGGGCTCATGTGTGACTAAAGAAGTGAGAGTTTCTTTTAATCACTTTGAATTAATTTCCTACTCTTATGGAGTAGTACCGTGGACTTTCAGTTCCTTTGTTGGTTCTGCTCATGCTAGTAGAGGCCATTAGATAGCTTTTCTCACTGGAGTGATTCCTTCCTGAATTCCTACTTCCCTAAATTTTTGGATCAACATTTTAGAAGAAAGACACCGGTGCAGCATGACTGTCAACACTAGGTCAAGGTTAACCTTCATAAGAAAGTTGTATTGGCGGAGATAGCGGTCTAATACTTTCTATCTACAGATTTGTGTATGCAGTTAATTTGTGTATGCAGTTACTGTATATCAGTATAAAGGTGCTAGATATTTCTGTATGGAAAGGAGAATAACTATGCAAGTCATCACAGTTATACTGGTATATCTTTGGCCACACTATTTACCACTATACATTTTTTATAAAATACCATACTACTAATGAAAATAGCTGCAGCAGTACAACTTCTAAGTGTAGATGAAGCTCATTGAGAGAAACTGATTTTTGTATTATCATTCCGAAAATAATGTCCCATATGAATATAGTATGTTGGGTAAACTTTAGAAAGTGTGCTTTTTCTTCTTTCAGTGAGAAACATGTTATAATATATTTCCCTACAATATGATACATTTTTAAAAAGAAACAAAAGATTCTCCCTTCTTTTAGCTCATAATCTGCCCCTTTTCTGATAAATTAATACCTTCCAAAATGATGTACAGATTTTAGTAAGCAATACAGCACGAGACTATATTAGTATTACAAAACTCAAAACAAAGAAACAGAGCTGAGAATGCTTTAGAAAGTGTAATGTGAACAGAAGTGTATTTCTGATTATTGTTTGTGGCATGTAGACCTACATCTTGTAGTACAGTGAATTCATATTATTATAATATTGACCACAAGCACAATCAGCATCAGCAAGCAAAGTAGATTTGGGGAAAAAAATGCAAACACGAGTGAAATTTACTTGTCTGTTTCTGTTGCTTAAGAATGAGATGCAAACAATTTGAAGGCTTATGAGCTTTGGCTTGTGTATTATATCTGAATGGAGCCCTGTTGAAATCAGTGGGCTTCTGCATAAGCACAGGAGTTTCCAAAGGTGTAACTGGATGCTCAACTACTTTGCCTGGCAACTGCCCATGAGGCAGCGCCAGGGGTGGTGCTGCCAGCAGCCCAGTGGCAGCTATACCAGCAGTACAGCTGCTGCTATTTTTGCACACCTGATCTTTAAAAGGATTTATTTCCTGAAGACTTGCTTAATTTGTTATGCTGTTGAGGAACTACAGGAGTTAAGCTGAGCTGACTTCATAATTCTGTACTTGCAGGTGAAGAAATTTGATAGAACTTATTTTACATTTAACTTTTGCCAAATGCAAGCCTGCAACCTCTTTTGAGTTAACAGCCTGGAGACATTTGCATTCTCCATTCAAACTTAGTTGTCCATTTATTTCATCCTAGCTAATTTTTCCTGAAGACTGGTATAGGGACTGACAAATTATTTTTTATTCATTTTATAATAATTAAATTCTGGGTAGCTGCTCTGCAATCTCCTCTCCTGACAAGAAATGTAGGTCCTGTCAATTTTGCACTTGCTGAGCGTAATATGTATGTTTAGTTCTTTGTCATGGTGTAGAATGGTAAAAGAAAAATAGCTTATTTTAAAATCCTTTCCCAGTTTTTTTCAGTGAAGGGCAATCTAGATTGTCCAAAACAAGCAGCAGCCATGTAGAGGTTCTTTTCTCTCTTCCACATGAGATGTGCCTAATCTGAATGGGAGAGTTAGGGGACATTTTATACTCCCTTCGTCCCCCATGCAAACAGCTATATTCAGCGCAAAATGTGTGAATGACTTGAATGAGGTTTGAAGTCCTCAGTTCTGAGGAATCTTATGCTCCTGGGGGAAATTCATCCTGCTTACTGTGTTTGTAGGAATCTATCAGTCCTAAAGACGAAAGCAAATTAGAATAGTTTGTACATGCAGTGCCTGCCTGAGGATGCCTTTCCTGCTTCCAAAGCACTCCCAAAAAGCAAGCGCATCTCCTACTTTGACAAAAGTGGAAATGAGGCAGAGAAACTCAAAGTGTACCCCCAGCTGCTGCCCACAAGAAAGGAGGCATAACTGGGCATATGAGAGCACTGGGGAACAACCATGGCATCTGCAGCTATTTTTGCATCCGCCCAAGAGCTGGTACCCAGGGCTGGTGATCTGGTCACTCCCCGACTCTCCTGTTACACTACTGCTTAGGAGTGACATCAAAGGGTATCCTCAGGACAGCTTCACTGACTTCCTTCTTGCTTTGGCATGTGCACAGCAGGTGTAGGTGCCAGTGCCTCTTTTTCTTGGGAGCACAACAGAAGCAGCATAGACATGTCCTCTGTGTATCTTTTTTTTTTACGCCAAAGTGCCTACTCATCAGGATCAGCACAAGGAACCATCTCATCATGTGTTTAAAGATGAATACTATACATTTTTAATCTAGCAGTTGTACAGGACCCCCACTGAAACACCCTTAAAGGTAATCATCAGTTTCATTTTAATGTAAGGTATGATGGTCTAACCCACAGAAATATTGGCAATCAGCAGCCACATTATTATTATGAAACCTGTGGTGAAATCCTGGTACTTATGGGCATTTGTACACACCACAAAATTGGCCTTTAAAGTGGCTTAAATGCCCTTTTGCACTGCTTTAATGGCATTGCTGTTTGCATGTTTCACAGTATATTCTACTTTAATGGAATTGCTGTTTGCACGCTCAGCAGCGTATTCTGCTTTAAATGACTTTGGTACGTAGCAAGCATTGCCCTGTGGGGTCAGGCCAATGCTCAGGATCTCAATATTGTACTGTTAGGAAGGAGGGCATGAAGTACAATTGCACATGCACACACTCAAATCAATTAGGTGCATGCACACACACCAGGTGCATACACCCACACACTATGAACTAGGCATACACATGCATCCAAAATTACCAGCCTAGGCACATACACACCTATTACCAATTCAAGCTCATACACAGTATACACATAAAAAATTAGACAGTAATCAGTTGTCAATACCCACACATTCAGTACACATACAGGGATCACTAATTCATATATCACACACAAGATAACATGTATATTCACCAGTTCACACACAGACTGCCCACCTACACACACACACAAGTGAGTTCCTAACTTGGGTGGTGTGGGGTATATGTGTGTGTTTAGGGTATTTGGGATACCTAGGGTGCTTGGTGACTATGAGAGGGGGAATCAAAGGTCAAAGATATCCAGAAGGAGGGAGATGGATGGGGGCTAAAATGAGACAGTTGAAAGTGCCAGGAGTGAAAGTTGCTGGGACCAGGCTTAGAACTGGCAGACTGAAGGGGAGCTGGGGTTACTTAAGGTCAAATGGCCACAGGGTTACTCGAGGTCAGTGGTGCAAGGGGAAGAGTCCAGTGGCAAGGAGGAGACAGTCAGGAAAGAGAGAGAGGCAGACAGCTGAGAGCTCAGGGCTGGAAACTGAGGCAGACAGCTGGGAGATCAGGGGCAGATAAGTGAGGGTAAGGGGGAAAAAAAAACAGGAAACAGACAAAAACCCAACTCAGGGTTTCAAAATAACAGGTTTATTAAACATACAAACACACTACACAGCCCCATGAAGTTATTGACGCGCTCACACACACACACACCAGAAGAAAGAGACTGAGATGAAGGATTGGAAGAGAAACAGAGTCCAAGTCCTTGGCTGAAGAGAGGGTGATAGATACCTATCCAGGCTGGAAAGAGGTCCTTGATGGCCAGTTGGGATCTTTGTCCAGCAGGTGTTGTCCAGAGTGGGGGTTGCCAACAGCACCTCTGAGTTGATCACCAGCATGGTCCAGGTGAAGATGGCATCCTTACTGGATCTGTCTTCACTGCCCCCTTTTATAGGGGCAAACCTTCTGTGACCCCAGTGGGAGGGGTCTTGCCCAGGCAAGGGCCAGCCCCTGGTGCACTAAGCATGTGCATTCCAGGCCAGAACATGCAGTTTCAGGTGTCTGTAATAGTGGCTTGGGTGGGATCTGCAGCAGTCTTTGTCTTTCAAATCTTGAGCCAGGGAGGGTCAATGAAAGGTGATGGTTGGGTCGTGGAGTTGATGGTTTGGTCATTCATAGACAGCTATTTTTAGACCTACTGCCACTGTGCGTCTCAAGCACCCTCATTTATCCCCATTCATTCAGGAACCAAGTTACATAGGAGGGGTAGGTATGAGTCACACAGTTACAACAAAGTTACAATAGGGTATGCCCGGGCAGGTGACACAAGATTTGACAAACAAAATGGTAATATAGAACAGTAAAAATCTATATAAAACATAATAATGATACAATATAAAACAGTGGATATCCATAACAGAGCACTGATTTGGAAAGGAGAAAAAACCCCCCCAAAACAAATACAACTTGCTACCAAAAGGATAAGCTTCAGCATTTTACATGTCCTAGCTCACTTATACTTACATATAGGAAATAGAGAGGGAGAGAAAAAGTCAGAAATGGTTGAGGAAGGGGAGGGAATGTATTTTAAAATTAAAAAAAAACAAGAACAAAAACGGGGGGTTTTGCTACACAAGATAAAACACATCTAAAGTCTTTTAGTTTGTTAGCTAACAAAATGCAACAGTACGCGTGGTGGTGGAAGCCTATGTGGGTGGGGCTTGGCAGGCCCTGCACAGCTCTGGGGCTGTGGGACTCAGTGGCAGAAGAAAAGAAAAAAAGTGGCAAGCCTGATCTTCCCCCCGCCCCCCTTTCCCTTTCCTCTCCCTAGAGTCTGCCTGCGCTATGTAGGGGCCTGGTGCCTCCCTCCACAGCTGCGAGTGGATTGGGGGGAGGCAGTGCTTCTTTCTGCAGCAGCAGTGTCTCCTGGGACTGCCTGGACTGGGTACCACCTCAGGGACTGCTCGGCCTGCTGGCAGTTCACCCTCCCCCAACTTTCCCTCCACTGAAAAGGCAGGTAAAGATCGGGCCCCCATCCTTGTGTACATGGCACAGGGGTTTAGTTCTTCCCAAATTGAAGTGGCATTTTTTAAAACCCACTGTTTCAGTTAGGGAGAACTGAACTGAATTAAATCCTTGTGGCATGTAGAAACAGCATATGAAGTCAATGACAAAAGTTCCCATTGGCAACAAGATTGCACATCAGGAATGCAAGAGCTACCATTCTGGGTGAAGCCAAAGGGGCATCCTGCTCAGTATCCTGCTTTTGACAGTGGAGCTGTTTTCCTGTCACTCGTATGGTGTATATCTCTGGGCAGTGTCTCATTGGGCCGTGTCCACAGACTTCTTGGACTTGTTTGAGGGGCAGTGGGTGCTACCTGGTGTTGTTTTCTGCTTGGTATCCCCTGAGAACCCTTATTATGAACCTCTGACTCACACTCCCATCCTTGTGTTACCCTGGCGCATGGTGCTGCCTATGACCGCCACCGAATGGGGGGGATCCTGAGGTGCCCGGGAGCCAGCGAGCTCACCCAGCCCTTCTAGTGGCTTGGCATGTTCCTTGAGAAGAGGGTCTCCCTTTACAGAAGATGAGGCTTGTAAACATAATTAACTACATACAGGATTTAATTATTTGTAATTTGTATTGTATATAACAAAGCAGGTTTACCTCCTAAAGGCTATTAAAAAGAACATACAGTACACACCACAACTCCAGTAATGACAGTTACAACATATAACCTTTTCTTTGAATAACCCTAACCCAACAGGAGAATAATAATCACAGATAGATAATAAAGGTACCAACATTGAGCCAACTGAGTTATAGACTTACAGGTTTGCCCATACTTATTTACACATCTAATCAGTAACTTTTAGACACAAGAATAAATATGATGGCTGTCTGTACACAGCAGCCTGGGTGATGCCTTGAGAAGAATAGCCACCTCTTTGCACCTCTCACTGGAGCCATTGGCAGGTCTTCCCTGGCTTGTGACACCTGGAGCAAGAACAGAGGGGCCCAAGCTGCAGGCCATCACTCCCTCACTGGCATCTCTGCAATATACCTCCCTCCCCCGATCTGCATCCCCTGAAACAGCTGGCCACAGGAACTAGGCTTCTGGCTCAGACTGTCACCCTGGCCAGTACACACACTCCTCCAGGCAAATCGGGGGAGGGTTTTGTCACCTCTTAGTCCTGCTTTCTCACAGGTAAGTAGGGTCTAGCGTCTCCTAAACCCTACCTTTCCCCACCATGACTCCAGGAGGCAGCTCTGGATCCCTGCTTTTTCCACCTGTTTCTTATTCTTTGACCCCAGTAATCAGTTGTCATGCATTGAGTGCCCTTCCTCCAGCAACAGAGAGGGGCCTATACTTTTAGAGTGGGCCTGAGCCCACAGATCATTTATGTAACAAAAAGGCCTGCCTTTGACAGCAGGCCAATTTTCCTGTCACTCCTCCACATGTCTCTGGTCATAGTTTCACTGGAAGGCATCCATTGGCTTCTTGCACATGTTTGAGGAGTGGTGGGCACTGCCCAGTGTTTTCTTCATGGTATCCCCACTCCAAACCTTTGTATTAACCTATGACCATCACTCCCATCCCCACTTTTTCTTGTCCTTGGTAATCAAATGTTATGCTTTCAGTGGCTTCCCTGAATAAGGGAGATCTAGGAGTTCTCTTTCACTGCTTGTTGTCATAGTAACTAGACCTGCCTTTGACAGTGGCATGGATAAAAGATAAGAGAATAAGCAATAGAAAAAGAGTATTAGAAACAGGTAACATATTTAAATGTTCATGTAAAATTACCTGTTGGTACAGGCACTCTATTGTAACAAACTAGGAGCTCATGAAATAAAGCACACACTTCAGACTAAACCAGGGGCAGGCAAAATACAGCCTGCGGGCCAGATTCGGCCTACCAAGCTATTCTCTCTGGTCCATAGGTCATCTTAAAAGTTTAGAAAATTAATATTTATCTGCTCCTGGCTGCCTGTCAAAGATGACTAGAGACAGGGGCAGCAGGACCTAGAGGAAACCAGCAGGACTCAGGAGTAAGGCCAGTCAAGCCCCACCCCAGGCCCCTACCACCCCTGCCTCCCCCAACCGGAAGTGTCTGCATGCCCCGGTTTTCATTACTTTCCTGTCCACCTGCTTGAGCACAACATGGTCCTGGGCTTTATCACTGGACCATGGGAGCACAGGGCTCTGCTGGTACCCCAGGGCCAGGAGCAGGATGGTGTATGTGTGTCTCTCCATGCAATAAGGAAGGGGGAGAGAAAGAGAGAGTAATGAGGGAAGGAACGAAAAAGAGAGAGGTGCAGTGTGTGTTCATAGGGTGGTGTCCCACAAGCATACCCCACCATACACATGCACCCCTTCACAATGCTATACACAAAGATTCCCACCCTCATACCCCCTCACACTCCAGTCACTTTCTCCTCACACAGAGCCCCTACAAAACCCATACTCCACATATCCACCCCCCGACATGCTGCCTCACCCCACCCCCCACCTCCCACACTATACAAGAGTAAGATTTCATTTTAAGCTATTGTGCAATCACCTCTGTGTACACTACACACATGTAAATCAGGAAAAAAATATTTTTTGAAATCGAATGTTGCAGATGTTTGATTTTTTTTAGAATAGAGTTTGGTATTTTTCTGATTCTGAGATGGCAAAACCCCTTGCTAAAAGGAATATTTCCAGGGGCAAGGGGAGGGACTTCTGGTGGCTAAGGTTGGGGGTAAGGAGTGGGACTTCAAGTTCCAAGATGGTGACCAGGGAGCGGGGCACCTGTCAAATGGTGGGACTACCCATTTTGCCCTCGACAGCTTGCCAAAATTTGGTAAGTGGCCCCGTGAGGGAGCGGGTCCTAGGAGCGGCCGTGAACTCCCTAGCACCCCCTACTGTCACTCTAGGTGATTCAGCACCCTTGGTTTCTCGCCCGCCATGACTTTGATGACAATTAAGTTTATATGGGAGGCTGCCTTTATCCCCAGGTGAATGGTACATGTGTTCCTACCCCTACTCCATATGGGGTGCCTCTGCACACCCCTGCCTTAAGGGCTATGCGTGCCTCCTACCTCCCCTTTAGCACGCCCCAAGCCTCACAGCTGTTACTTGGACGTTGTTTGGGTCCCCTGCCCTTCGGCGCCCTCTCCGGCCCCACTCTGGGGCCTTGCGCCACACCCCAAGCGCCCATGGCCCCACTCTGGGGCCTCGCACCGCGCACCTTTCTGGCACTCCTCGTGCAGTGCCCACTGTGGCACTACACATTGTGCTGCTGCTGGGCACCAGGAACCCCCAAGCTACTGGGGAGCCCCCATGAGGCCTCCTCTCACCCCTACAACCTCACCCAGTCCTCCGGTCTAATCATAAGTAAACCAAAGGGTCAGCCAGCCAGCTACAACATAAACAACACAGAGCCTCCCCGCTTATAATGCAAACTCCAAGCCCCTCTAGGGCTCCCAACCCTACCACTTTTCAGGGTGTTCTCATCCCTAGCATCATCACAGCCGGTCAGCAAGGTAAGGCTGCAACCACCAACTCAGGCCACTCAGCTCAACCACAGAGCTCCTACTCCTGCAGCTGCCAGAAGGGAACTGGTCCCTAGGCTCCGGCCCAGGCTGTTTATAAGGCCCAGCTCTGCCCCCTTCTGGCCACCTGACACGCCTGGTTGCCACGGCAACCAACACCTGAGCTGCCCCATTGATTGGCGGCTCTCCTTACTTCCTTTCCTTAAGGCACAGAGCACCTCAGTGCTCCTGTGACAGGCCCTCTGCCTGAAATAATTGCCCACCCCTGGACTAAACTGTAAGATCTTTCTAAACCTAATAGGCCTTCTCCTCCACTGCCTTATACCTATGTAGTAATATACAACAGCGTAGAGTGAGTATAAAATACTGCCCTTCTGATTTCATTTCAATATACTGTTGTCTTCATTGTGCAGAGACCAACTTAGCAAAGAAGCAAATGCAGTGTACTTAACCTGGTGCAATTGTATTCAAGTTCAATTTTTGTAGTAACATTTTAGAGTGAGCTACTTATTTTGTAACATGTAGCTCTTACTGGTCAATTCCTTGGTTACTGGTTTCTTTGTCAAGGGGCAATATGGCTTACTAAGTAGAACTTTTAGGACTGAATTCCATTCTGGTATAAGTATATGCAGTGAATTCAATGGGTTGGAATTATTATGCTGGTGCATAACTTTAGGATTTAACCTCACAGCTGCTACTGACACTAAAGTTTTCCATTGGGAGACTTGTGGGTTGTCAGGTTGCTGTCTTTCTAATAAGAATTCAAAGCTGCTCCTTCTTTGCTGTCCTGACTTTCTGGCTTTGTTTATAGATTTGAGACTGCTTCTCTTGGCTACATCATCGGACAGAAATCTGGCTGTAATGCCCAAGGCTTTTTTGCTTTACTAAGAAATGGTTGCTCTTTCCCTTCACAGTCCAAACACTCCTACTATTCAATTTGATATTTTGTAAGGACTTCTGATAACTTTAGAAAAGTGCTATGTAAAACCATACAGTGTTTCAAATCTTCAGTGGCCTGTGTCATTTTACATCAAATGGAATCTGTGGCATTTATGAATTTTCATTTACTGTGAAATAGCATTTTCTTTATCTCATCTAAGCAAAATAAAATATTAAAAAATACTGATTAATGTAATTGTGATGAAAACAGGTGATAATTGAATCCTTTGAGAAAGCATAAAAACAGCTGAGTGCACAAGTTAGCTTCAGTAGTGAAGCTCGTATTAAATTTTGGGGGCTT
This sequence comes from Crocodylus siamensis, assembly GCF_052110815.1. Taxonomy (NCBI): domain Eukaryota; kingdom Metazoa; phylum Chordata; order Crocodylia; family Crocodylidae; genus Crocodylus; species Crocodylus siamensis. The sequence continues at coordinate 212,296,622 of NC_143397.1, forward strand.
GCCTAGCACTGTTTTGTCTTGAACAGCCTACTGCAGTACAGAACAGCATGGATTATTTAATTGCTTTTGACCTGATGTAACAACAATGAACTATATTACACAGCAAGTATAGATGACCTATTAAAACTATGTGTTCATAAAATGGAAGACTAATGTGAGATGAACAGAAAAGGGGATTAGATTATTTTTTGGCTAAGTGCTATCTGAGCTCTAAAGCAAGAGATGCTTATTTGTAGTATGTTTTATTTCTATGCTTAGGTTTTGATTTGTGGAGGAAACTGGTAATGTAATTGTTTCAGAGCTAGTATTATACCTGTATGTTGGGGAAGCATGGGAATACCTATTAGATAATCCATTTTAGCTGGGCAGAATCCAAAAAATGTTCATCTTCCTTTTACTGGATCTTAGCTTTCATCCCTGCTAGAGATGATCAAGTAACAGAAATGCCAACCCTCTTACATAGCTCTTTTGAACACAGTGTTATTATACAGCTGAGGAAACTGGGGAACTTAAAAGTAAAATGGCTAAGCCAAAATTGCATACTTTCTGGAGTTCTAGTTAATGCTTTATCGGCATTGGTTCAGAAATGATACCTTTTACAGGATCAACTAAGAAATCACAAAAAAAATCTTTCTTTGCAAGCTTTCGGGCACACACACCCTTCTTCAGGCTCAGGGAAAGTTAAAGATGGTAACAGTCCCGATAGGTAGAAAATGAACTTCATTTTGCGTAGAGGAAGCTGAAAGAAACTCGCACAAAGAAACTCTCATGAACCCAAAGGAACAGACATCCACCTTCAGCTTGTTCTGTGCAAAATGGAGTTTATTTTCTACCTATGGGGACTGTTACCATCTTTAATTTTTCCTCAGCCTGAAGAAGGGCACGCGTGCCTGAAAGCTTGCAAAGAAAGATAATTGTTTTTGAGATTTCTTAATAGGTCTAATAAAAGGTATCATCTCTGAACCAAGAGTTCTAGAGTTTTGCATTTCTTTTTGTCTCAGACCAACGCGGCTACCAAATACATCCCTGATCCACATTGTGCACACTACTTCTACTCAAACATCTGCTTCTCATAGAAACAGGAGTGCAATGCCTGGGTAATACGATAAATATTTGTCAAGTTTATTGGGTAGCTAAGGACATTAACTGCAAAACTATTATATTTAGGTTTTATATGAAAATGTCAACATGCTTTATAAAAAACAAGAGAGATGCTCTTACTACCTCAGCCAATGAAAATCACATGGGGTAAATGCTAAGGCAACATTGGCTAGATTATAGAAGTTCTAGTTTCAGTTGCTCGAGGTAAGGATGACAAAGTGTTTTTAAAAGGGGACTTACCCTTAAGTCTTGTAAGAAAAAAAATCAAAATTTTCACTAGAAAAGATCGGTCTGCTTTAATATATTACAGGAATTTGGAAATTAAATGTTCATTTAAAAAGTGGCCCATTTTAATGGTTTGACTGGTTTTATACAGTAAAAGCTCTGTTATCCAGCATCCCCTGGGAATGGTTATTACATATGCTGGATAACAAAAATGCTGGTTAATTGAGTGACCCTGGCCATGGCTTCTTACGCCACGTCTGGGGTGTCCCTCCACCCCTTCGGTGGCATTGCCACCCCTCCTGCCCCTCCCTGCAGACCCTGCAGGACAGGGAGGTGGGTCCTGCACAGCCCTGTTATGCTCCTGGGCCATGGGGGCTTGACAGCACAGGCTGCTTTGCCCCAAGCAATGGGGCCTCAGAGAAACCGGAAATGCCATGTGGGCACTTCTGTTTTCACTTTATCTTACAAGCCGGCATGCCAGTTAGTGAAACATGCCAGCTTGTAAGATGCCAGATAACAGAACTTTTACTGTACTATTAATGCTTAGCCTAAAAAATGTTCATATGTGTAAATATTGATACAATCTTTAATATACTGAAGGTGCAATAAGTTGATTGTTACACAATAACAAATTTATCTTTCTCTATATCTCCATTTACACCAAGTTATTTGTCAACAAATATATATTTTATTACAATGTGCTGAGATCAAAATCTACCTCTTATCATTCTTTTCAGCTCTTAATTAAAAAAGTTGTTTATTAGTTGCACTAAACAGAAGTTTTATATGTAATATTTCTGGGAAACAGCTGCATAAGATTTTTATGACATATTACCATCTAGTGTATAAAAAACCTGCATAATATATATATATTTTTTCAACCCCTCCTTATCCCCCGCAAACCATAACAGAACAAATGCAATTTAAGGTCTTTTTCCCCTGGAAATTTTTGATTTTATTCTTAAAATAAAGCTTAGACAGCTTTTCTTCATGTATTTGCAGCCATCCACATTCATCATTCTTCTCTGCTGTCTTTATGTGACACACAAAATCAGGAAAAAAGGATTCTGAATCATAAATTTAGCTCTTCTTCCAAAAATTCACTGCCTAACACCTTTCTTTCTTCTATGATTTCTAACTGTTGTCTTGTTCTTTGTTAAATTGTGACATGCAGCACGATGGGAGAAAATTAAACAGCTTTGACAAGCAATGGTGCTATAGCTCACTTTTACAAATCTATGACCGCTTGCATTCCTTCCATTCTTTTTTCCTCCACTTAGTTTAAGGTACATCTGACCCATGTGTCATGTAATGACATTTTGCTGAAATCTCCTTTTGTATGGAAAATGACAAATATCAAATACAAACAATGTTCCATGTGCTTCATTAAATGTAGAGTTTGAACCAAAAGCACTTTAGATTCCTAGACAGCTCTCTAGACTCTTTACCTGGCACCAACAGAGAAAGGGGAAAGGCTCTTAGGTTCTAAATGGACTGAAAGGCCGTCTTTACACGTGGTCCTGGGGGTGGGGTGGGAGCACTTTGATTAGAGCAGCTCTTGGGAACCATTCTAATTAAAGCACCTGCGGCAGCTTCTGTATTCAGCATCCTGTGCTCCAAACTGGTGGCAGGGATGCTTTAATTAAAGCTCATCTGATGACCTTTAGCTAAAGCACCCCCGCTGGTATTTTGAAGTGATGGGATGATGAATACATGAGACACTGAGGCTGCTGGAGCATATTAATTAGCACGCTTCAGCAGTCTTGATTAATCAAGACTGCTCTGACGTGCTGTAATTACAGTGCATCGGAGCAGCCTCCCTGCATGTCTAAAGGGACCCAAAGGTTCTAAATGGGCTGAAATATTTGGGAGAAACCTGTGGTAACCTAACATTGTTAAGTACATGTAGTGTACTGTAGGGGTGCAGCCTGTTCATTTGAAATAACTTTGTCTGCAATAGGATGGACCCCCTTTTTGCTCATCCTGTAGTCCAGGCACACCATGTCTAGTTTACAGAAAGCATTTACTTTGTTTGAACCGAAGGCTCACTCCCTCCAGTCTTGGAAGGACCCCCTTTGCTGTTGACAGGTGTTCAGCATCAACTCTGCCCGTAATGGAGGCATAGTAAGCACTGACAACATATGGGTACCCATCAACATCTGATCTGCAGTTACTTCACTGCTCTTGCAAATTTGTGATAGACCTCTTCACCATGACATAAGGCCTAAATATGACCATCTCTTTTCAGGGGGCAATGTTGTCTTTCTTGTATACTTGGATTAATTTATTTGGTCCTGAAACCTTGAAAGTTGTCCCTGAAGCTGAGCAAATGGGGGGTTGGAGGAGGGAAAGCTTTATAAAAGCAAAGTCCATGCAACAGAAAAGTAGTTCTCCTGTTGTACATTTGAAGCTACAACCCTTGTTAAAAATCCTGGGAAATGAAGTAGCTGAAGTTCACTGTGCATCTCTTCATTACAACACAATAAAAAAAAAATAGTTTTCTTATGACTATTGGTGGCTGGAGGTGCGGGGGATGGAGGGGGGAGGAGGGGAGGCACTTGTATTAATTTCCTAAAAAAAAGGGTGCCAACGTGTTAGTGAAGTACTCAGTCAATGCTTTTGGTTAAATGGTGGTGTCATTTAAAAGCTGCTACTGAGTGTGATTGAATCAAACCTCTGTGTTCAAGATGTAGAAAGAGTCTGTCTTGTGTAAAGGTCAGAAAAGGGACAGAAAAGCACTCAACAACTTGTGACAACAGTGGGATTAAAGGAGAAAGTGTTCAAGAGCAGCTACTATGGTAACTTGATTATTATACTTCCCTAAAATGAGCCAAGACCCGATTATTGCTTGCTTGAGTGATTTAGCTTGGGGAAGGTTTAAGACTAGAACTGACACTTATGTCCTTTACCAGCAAGGTCAAGACACTATATTGGCTCAAATGCTGTCTGAGGTCTTAGACTGAATGAAACCTGGCTCTTCTTTACATTCTCCTATGATAAGGCGAGTAAAAAAAATATCCTTCTATTGTCACTTATCATTTGATTTGATTACTACAAATTTACTAAGCTACTTTAAAGATATTATACAATGTCAAGTTAAGGTCACAATTAAGACTGAATCACTAAATCAATACATTCACCAAATTAATACAGTAAATAAACTAGTCAGTAATATTCTTGCTTAAGTGTATATTTTGCTTGTTCATGATATTTTTTAATAAAATCCATAAAAACATGTATATCAGGCTTTTTCTATCAAATGGGTCAAAGCATAAGGACACTGCTAAGCTTACATATGGTATTTGCAAGCTTCCTAGTCCTCCTTTCAGATAATACCCAAGTATAATTTAAAAACCAATGTGCCTCGCATATTCATAGTGGAAAATTATGCTCCTCCTGATTCATCTATAGATACCTCTGCAACATGTCCACCTTAGTAAATTTTTTACTTCCATCTAACATTGCCATTAAGTCATCCATTCATGGAATGGGTTAATTATCTAAATTGGGGGTTTGATTTTTATCATTCTCTCAGTTTTTTAGTTTAATTATGGGCAACAGAGGAATTCAGAAAACTGCACAGTGGAATATACCACACCTTTTTTCGGCCTCTCTGAGGGAACTGGGAATTGTCTTTACTTTAAGGTACCTGGGCTTGATTCTATCATGGGTGTAAATCTTTTTCATATGTTCACTTGGGTTCTGAACCTTGATACTGGGCTGGTTTTCAAACAACAAGCACATAATGTGTTATATGTGGTAGCAGTGATTAGAACCCAGGACTGCCCCCTCCATGACAAATGCTGCCTTCAAGCTAAAGGGTCATGCTACCTTTATTTGCTCCCAGATGCTTGCATATTTGTATGATGGGAATAGACCCTCTTCAGTTCTTTCCCTAGAGTTCAAATTGTATACTGAACCTATGTTCTATGCTCAATGTGTTGCTAAGGAAAAACAACTTGCACCATTACACGGATTTTTTATCAACAGTCTGCCGATAAGGGGAAGTGATTTTTAATTTCATTCTGAAGCATCTTCTAACTAAGACCAGATTAGTGATAAGGAATCTGCTAAACCTTCTTTTTAAATGTGTTAACCTATTTTTTTTTTAACATTTGTGGTTGGTGCTTCACCCCTCCACTGAAGAGCACAATACTGTGTGTTTGCCTTCTCCCTGAAATATCTTTTATATTTAGAATGTATATATACTCCAGCTTCGGTTTTTTGAGAAATCTCTGCCACAAAAACAACCTGGCAGAGATTTGTTCACCAGTATAGAATGGAAATAAATTCAAAGGTCTAATTTGTACTGGCAGTGGTCTTCCTCTTCATCAGAATACACACACAATTAAAATCTAAAAACAGTTCCAACAGATAGGACAGTGAACCAAAAAGAGGCTTTGATTCTTTTGAAGATTTAAATATGGAATGGCCATCATAACTTTTTCATTGTCCTTCATGAACTCTTCTTTATGAGAGGATTTTTTAATCTCCTACAAAGGCAAAATGTCAGTTTTTTTTAACAACTTAATAATAAAGAACCCTTTAAAATTCATTTAGCCCAGCACTTCTGCTCTTCTTTCTCTTTTATGTCTTAAATTTGAGGTTTTGAGCAGTTTCCTTAGGGAACAATTTTCTATCCTCCCTAATATACTTATGATCAAATTCGTCTGTTGTGCAATTGCAATAACTTAGAGGAGTTGCACCAGGAATAAATTTGGTCTGTTAGACTGATTATACTATTGGAGAGTGCAATTCATGAAATCCACCAAACAGATATTTTATAATGTTAAAAGGCAATTTAGGGTGCCTTTTCAGTAAGGCAAGGAAGTGTTTAAAGCAAGTACTTAATTGCTTTGCCGAATAAGGATTGAGTGCTGAATTGGGGTATTAATTTTGTACTAAACTGAATATAAAACTTTTGTGCTTGAAAGAAATGTACAATGGAAATAACATTTGAAAAAGTTAATTGCCTGCTTTTATTACATTGTTTAATATGATTTAAAAATAGTATTAATAGTATTGTGTTAGATTTGTCTACTTTAAAATAACATTCTTTGCTATTTGCTATTTTTATAAGTAACAATATGATTATTATTATTTCAAGTTTAGGAAAAAAGCATTCTCCCAGGTTTCTTTTTGCATTCCATAGCACTTTCTGTATACTCCCTTTTAATACTCCTTTATGGTCATTTTTCCTTATTATTTGTCTAAATCTTTGAAGCAGAAACAGGGGAGCAGGAGAGGCAGATATTTTCAGATAAAATATGGCTATAATACCACAAACATTGGTAAGGGCCTTGGGAATATGTAAATTACCTGAAACTGCTTCTAGATAATTTTTTTTTTAAACTAACAAGTCAGTTGAATTTCCTAGGTAGCTGTTGTTTTGTAATATGGGTTTGTATGGCTTACACTTTGTTTTTTGGGAATTGCCAATGGGCAATTTCTTTCAGAAATGTCTTGCCAACAGTGATGAAACAGCTATGCTCCTTTACCTACTGCTGCTTGTTTTTACTAAATACAGTGACCCACTCCAGCCAGCAGGATGCACTCTGGCAGCTATACCCTCTATCCTTGGTGCCTGTCCAGCTTTAAGCCTCATTACCTTTGACTTGTATGCAGCCCCATTTTGGGGCTCACTATGCAACTGCTTGGAGTCAGGCATTACTCAGCTGATAGAGAGAGGTTGCCAAAAATATGGTGTATCCTTGGGAACCTGGGAGGTTTAACAGATGTGTGCAAAATTTTCTTCCTTAATGAGCAAATGAGTCAACTGGAACACCAACTGATCAGTAGCCCAGGCAGTGACCCACTTATCAGAGGGAGGAGGCATTGTTGCCAAGCGTTATGATATTATTGAGTCTTACGATACTTGCTTGCTCTCGTAAAACTTCAGTTCAATAGGCTGGATTAATGTAATCTCAGCTTTCATTTAAAAAGAAAACTCTCCAGTGTTGCAGAATGAAACTTCAGTTGTGACCCTAAAGATTCAAAACCCACTGTGAACAAGAAATCCAAATGTATCATTGGTTTAAATCTATTGATTTTAATCTCTGTTACAAATGATAAGTTTGGAAATACTGTGAGGAGGTGGAACATACATTGTCCTTGAGTGGGTTGCTTTGTAGAAGATATCAGATCTGAGACCACTCCATAAAATCATGAGCTGCTAGTGCCTGAGCTAATATATCTGGGTCTCCTGGCACGAGGGCTATAGTGAACTAGCATCTATGAAGTCTAGCAGCCTAGGGAGAGATAGAAAGCTACGCTAAGCAACCGTAGGTTGTTGGAGTGAATGCTGACACACTAGAATTCTTATGACTTTGGAGGTTCAGGCTGGCTACTCCTGTGACATCATCTGAAGGACGGTGAGGTAGGGAGCTACTAGAATACGGGAGGAGCCAGGATTCCAGCAGGGCAATCTCAGGAGAGATCATGCTGCCACCTCTTGTGGCTTCTACTTCAGTGCCAAGCCAAACAAAACCTTGTGAGTGTGTCACCTTTTGTAGCTGCTTGGATGTTATTGCTGTGGGAGTACTTCTGGGCACTTGCTAGTTTTGTGGCTATCTGTGGGTTTAATTTTATTTTTTTTTACAAGCTGGTTGAGAGACAGGAAGACCTTGCTTTGAGAAAAATGTTGCTGGGATGACCTAGCTGGTTGCTGAGTCTCTTATTTAAAAACAAAACAAAACAAGCATGTTTAAAAGCATGTGAACATTTTATTAGCCAAATGCCTCTTCTGCACTGTTCCACCAAACGTACAGGAATATCACCTTGAGCGTTAACTGTGGCAGCTCATATTACCGGTGATCCTTGGAATGCCCTAGGGTCACTGAGGACTGTACTCTGGTACAAGCCAAATGACTTCTGTTACTTTGTCAGCAATCTTAGTTCAGAGATCTGTTGCTAACAAAAGAGGATGAGAAAACATCTTTTAGAAATGGGGAACAAATGAAGCATTTCAGAGCACCTGCACATTCACTTTGACTTTGGGGGGAGCTGTGAGTTTGCTGCCTTTCTCAGTGGGTAAACCTATCTGATTTTTCTTGACACAGAAAACTCTGGAAAAGCTCCTCACTGACTTAAAGCAGGAATGGGGGCAGCATTTCACCCCAGGATAGTTAATCTTTCTCTCTGTTCTTAAATGATTGGCACATGAAATTCAGATAGGAGCAGCAATTTTCATCAACTATGAATGGGACAATTATCAGATCTATTCTTGTTTGGAAGCTCTGTGAAAAGCTCTGAACAGTAAAGAGTCTAAGCTCTAATACTGATAGTTTTCCATCTGTCACACACAGTTGCTACAATGGATTAGAAATAAAACTAATTTACTGGAATGAAAATGAATTAAATAATGGTTGACAATAAATTAGGGATAGGAATAGGAAATATTACCTCTCTGCAGTAGGAAAGAGTTATTTTAAACTTGTTTAAAAATGAGAAATGAATTATTGCTATTTGTTAACCTTTAAAAGGAAATGGTTTGGACCTTTCTTTTACAATTGAAATGATCAAGATATTTACACTTTCAATAACACATGCACACAGATACTGCGATTCTTGGCACTCATCCTCTACCATTTAGTGTGGCCCAATTATTTTCAGTGATGAGTCAGGGGCAGCTGAATGTGCTGCCTGCATCCAAAGGCTATGCTAGCACTGCTTCATTAGGCACATGCTGCATACCCAGGGACACTCAAGGCAATTAAACATCTGTGCCAATTTAGATTTTCACATTTTCAAAACCCTTTTCTTTAAACAGTTTGCAGTTTGCAGTTTGCACTTTTCTTTCCCCTTCCCCACTCCTATCTGGTCCGTGTAGCATACAGTCCTCCATCATTTAGTCCCTGGGCTGAGGAAATTGTTATTGTAGTCGCAGTATGGGGCATTGGAATGGAGCTTTACAAATTGTGTGTAACACTGAAGGACACAGAAGTATTACTGTTAAGACTTATGTCCATCCATGTGCAAAGCTCGTTGTGGTAAACTAAACACTGTGTCAAGTGCTAAAACTTTATGAGCCAGCCTTTCAAAGGTGGGGACAGACAGTTGCTTTGCTCTGTTTGCATATGCTTGGATTATACATATCTGCATGGATGTCTGGTATGTTTACACAAAGTTTGTATATATGTGGGGCTATGGGCCTGAGCACATATCTGAGTTGCACATATTGGACATCATGTATGGACAACACTGCTGATGTTTGCAAATCCAATGCATGATTCAAGTCTCAAAATTAAGACTATCTGTCCTTTAGTCCTCCCTCCCTCTTGCTCTGCCTCCTGATTTCTGAGCCACCATCTTTCACCTGGGGCATGATCATTTCAGGTTCAAATTCAGCTTTATATGTATGCACATTGCATGTGCAGATATGTTTTCTCCATTTCCACCTTTTAGAGGGGAAGCCTGCTCTCCATTAATAGTCTTTGATGTGGAAGAAACTGCCTCCACATCTGCACAGAATCTCCAGAGTCCTGTATCTCTCTAAATACTTCTATTCCACTCATTTACATATCACCATACTTTCACTCCTTTCCCATAAGCCATTTTATCTGAAGGTAGTGTGGCTATCTGTTACTCAGTTGAGCGCTTCCTTTGTAAGGGCCCCTAAGCTCTGAAATTCACTCCTACTCCAAGTGACTCTCGGGGCATTCAGCAGGGCTCATTGGGTTTTTTAGGCTCTTGAGAAGAGGTAAGTTAGAGCACAGGGTTGGATTCTGCTCTAAGTTACCTTTAAGTTACCTTTGTATAAGTTACCTTTTTGTATAAAAGAAGAGAATGTCAGACTGACTTATATACCTGTATCACTGGCAGTATCACATAATGATAGGTTGTTTTGGCTATGTGATTTATTATGCCTTTATGTGAAAATAATACCTAAATATAAATTTTCCTTTTAGAAAATGCAGTAGGAAAATAATTCCATAGAATAAGCAAACTAATATGACTGGTATATAAAACATAATTATATTGCTATATGGCTTTGTGCTAGGGAAGATATAGGCAAAATCTGGCAAATTGTGTAATCAGTCATTTAAGTGATTTATTAAAATTAAAATTGTAGAAATGATGTGGATAGTAATCAGTTTTCATTACAGTTTTTTGCACATCTCAGTGCTATAATTAGATGGTGACATCTGTCATTGCTGATTAATTTGTAGAGAGTTCTCTCCTCCCACCAAGATTTAGTGTGTATGAAGTCAAAATTTTCATAATCAAAAATGTGAAATAACTGCTATTAATCTGGGGATGTCAGACTTTTCTTCTGTACCTTTGTAAAGCAGATGGCTGTGGTTTAGAAATGCATGGGTCAGTATCTTTCCTAACACTTGCTGAAGTGTAAGTATTCTAATAGGATCTGTGCAGTTCTCACACTACTGGGTAAATGGAATTTGCAATTGAATGCTAGCACCTGGGATTAGGGAATAGCAATCATGCTTTCCTTAAAGTCTCTTGCTGCAAGGTTTACACATTTTGGGTTCAGTGGCCCATGAAAATCTGTCCTGACTGTCGAAGAAGAACTTTAATAAATCATTCTGGGAAGAGCTCCTCTTCTAAACTATTGAGAATTTAAACAACCTGGGTGAAATCCTAACCCCGCTGCAGTCAATAGGAGTGTTGCGCTTCACACCAGAGGGCCTAATTTTCACTATCTGTCTTTGCTGAGCACCTTAGCCTTGCTGCCATTTCCGGAAGCCCTGACACTTGGAAAAATAGCACTTATGTCCTGTGTCCTGTCTCCCTGGCCAAAGAGATGCCAAAAGGCTGGTTTTATTAAAACTGGTGCAGCAAGGTGTCATTATCCACTTCTTCCTGCTAAAGGGTGGATTAAACCCAATGGAAAGCAGGCACTGTTGTGCTGCCCTGTTTGTCTTTCTCTTTCTTGGGTTTCTACTTATGTCTACTCTGTATAGGGGCTACTGCTCTTTAACTACAGTGACGAAGTTCAGATTGCCTGGCCCCTTAGTCTGGATGAACCTCTAGGAGCAGTAGGAATCCTTCCAAGTGACAGATTTGCCAACACAGTCTGTCTTCTGCCAGTGGGGCTGTGTCTACTCTGGGGATGTTACTGGTTGAGCTATTATGGTGCCAGGATGTAATTTTTCACCTCCTTTGTTCACATAGCTTCAGCAGCACCACTTTGTAATAAGGACAAGGGCTAAAACCCATTGTTTTCCAGCCAGCTGAGTTTATTAAAATAGCTCAGTCTCCGGAATGTCCCATTTTTAAACCCAAATCACACAGTTTTTAGTAGGGATGTGAAAGGTTAAAAAATTAGCCATTTAACCAATAAGTGCAGTAATAACAGTTAACTTACTTGTTATCCTTTAGCTTGGGTTGGGCCCAGTCTGACAGGGAAGGGGGAAGGGAAGCCATGTGGTGCCCAACAGCAGGCATCAAAAGGCAGAAGGGCAGGGAGGGAGAGAGAAGTGAGGAGGAGGGGTAGTCTAACAGGAAAACAGCTAATAGCCTAATGACTCATTAATTAAGCAGTTAGCTGCTTGTTCACATATGCTCCCTCCCTCTCACCATAGAGCTTCACACAGGTTGTGTTGTCTGGCTGGGCTCAACTCCCTATCCCTTTGCCCCCACAGTCAAAGGGCTCTGGCTTCCATCAGCAGCCGTGTCTGAGCTGCTGTGTTATCGATTAAGCGGTTAACCAATATAATGAGAGGAGATTAAACAAATGTTTTAAAAATGATATTACATTCCTAATTTTAATTTTTTAAAATGATATTTACATTTTAAATATATTTTTAAATGATACTTTAAATTTTAATATGTTAATATTTTAAAATATTTGACTATTTTAAAATATTTTAAAATGTGGTATTTTGATTTAAATGATATTTTAATTTTAAGTGATATTTACCAGAGACTGGTGGTGGATGGGTTGTACTCGACCTGGCGGGATGTGAATAGTGGGGTTCCCCAAGGCTTGGTTCTGGGTCCTACACTGTTCAACATCTTCATCAGCAACTTGGACAAGGGGGTGAAAAACACGTTGTCCAAGTTTGCCGATGACACCAAGATGTGGGGAGAGGTAGGCACACTCGAAGGGAGAGAGAGAGAGGCTGCAATTAAATTTAGACAGACTACAGAAGTGGACAGATGGTAACAGGATGGGCTTCAATGTAGACAAACAGGGTGTTGCACCTAGGGAGAAGGAAACAGCATACATACAGGCTGGGGAGTTCCCCCCTTGTGAGCACAGAGGCAGAAAGGGATCTTGGAGTCATTATTGACTCCAAGATGAACATGAGCTGCTAATGCCAGACCACAGCCAGCAAAGCCAACCGCACCTTGTTCTGCATCCAAAGATGCATCTCAATCCAGTCCAGAGAGGTGATACTCCCCCTCTACGTGACATTGGTCTGGCCTCAATTGGAGTACTGCATCCAGTTCTGGGCACCGCACTTTAAGAAGGATGTGGCCTGCCTTGAGAGGGTTCAGAGGGGGCCACCCGCTTGGTTGGAGGGCAATAGGACAGGCCCTATGAGGAGAGGCTGAGGGACCTGAACCTGTTCAGACTCAGCAAGCGGAGGCTGAGGGGGGATTTGGTGGCTGCCTACAAACTCGTTAGGGGAGATCAGCATCAAACAGGAAAGGTCCTATTCCCCCCAGCACCACCTGGGGCGATAAGGAACAATGGCCAGAAGCTGCTGGAGAATAGGTTTAGGTTAGAGATTAGGAGGCACTATTTCACTGTTACGGTAGCTAGGATCTGGAACCAAGTTCCTAGGGAAGTGGTCTGAGCTCCTACCTTGGGTAAATTCAAAAAGAGGTTGGATGAACACCTGTCTGGGGTCTTTTGATCCCAGCGTGTGCTCCATCCAGTGGTGGGGGGTTAGACTATATGAACTATTCAGGTCCCTTCTGACCCCTAACTACTATGACACTATGACTATGACATTTCTAATTTCTAGGAAGTTGTACTATGTCATGGATGTCATAGTAGTTAATCCTAATCAGGCTATTGCATGCATAAGAATGTATAATTCCAAATCCTAATGTCATGTGTATGGCAATATTGGACTCTGCAGTTTGTTGTTTGAAAGGATGCTTCTATGCAATCTCTTCATAGACATATAAATATTTTTTCTTTGTTTTGGAAAGATTTACAGAGCAAGTATTCTGGCCATTTACCTCATGGGCACAAGTCCAGTTTACACCACAAATAAATATGATAGATTCATTTTGGATGCCATCAGTACACATCAGAGAAGTGTTATATGGTTTGGCTACACTTGACATGCCTGGCAGTTTCTGTTCAAGAGATTTGGGAATGGAGCAAGGGGAATACAGGTAGAGACTGAGGAGGAATCACAGAGCTGTCCATGGAATACCTGCCTGTATTTCCTGGTTAGACTGATGCCTTCAGCCCCTGCAGCTCTTCCCAAGGGCAATTCCCTTTGAGCTGAAAGTGAGCTGCACCTGAAATAACCTGTAGAGACTTCACAATGTTTTTGAACATCTTTTATAGCTTGAAGTAATTTGAAAGATGTAATTTATATGCTTTTATTTATTCTCTATAGACAAGAAAAAATCTTCTAAGAAGGTGAACTATGATCATTTGGAGACATTATGTAGTATCAATGGGCTACAGAATAGGTAACTATAATAAATAAATACATATTTGTTTGTTTCCAGATTTATTGGGGGAAAGATGGCAGTACAGTGTTTTTTAAAGTGTTGTCATGGTCTGAAATTCTTCCTCTTTCGTGTTCTGAATAGTATATTCATTCTTTAGTGACAAACATAAGCTTATATTCCTTTTTATCCTGTAAACTCTACAGAGCCAGGGCAATTGTGGGAAAGTGAAGTGTATTATATGAGAACAGTAAAGTACTAAAAGGTGTGCAGTGCCCTCAATGTATTTTAGTTATGAGGGAGATCAATAGCTTGCTATTATACATCTTCACTAGGTTTATTGCTAGAGTGAATAGCATCTGCTTTATAAAAAATGGAGGGGAAGTTAAGAGGGGTCATGTGTCTTTTGCCTTATGAAAAATGCTTTCAAATATAAGGGACAGTTGAGAAGTATACTACTTTCTCCCCCCCCCCCTTTTATAAATGTGCTCTTTCTAGTTTTCATAGAATCATAGGGCTGGAAGAGCTTCAAGGATCATCTAATTCAATACCCTGTACAGGGGAAGGTTCTCTTTAACTTTCCTTGGACAGTCTGATAGCCACTATCTGAACCCATCTGGCCCTTTAGGAGCAATTTGTGGCCCATAACCACTAGGAACTAAAAAACAAATTTGGCACATGGATGAGCATGACTTACCTGGTGAGGTGAGGCCACATCTGGAGTACTGTGTCCAGTTTTGGGGCCCCCACTACAGGACAGTTGTGGACAACTTGGAGAGAGTCCAGCAGAGGGCAGTAAAAATAATTAGGTTTTTGGGGCACATGACTTATGAGGAGAGGCTGTGGGAACTGGGCTTATTTAGTCTAGAGAAGAGAAGACGGAAAGGGGATTTAAATAGCAACTTTCAACTACCTGAAGTGTTCCAAAGAGGATGAAGCTAGACTGATACTGCATAATGGAGCATCCATTATCCAGAATGGAGCTAAACTGTTCTCAGTGGTGGCAGATGAAAGAACAAGGAGCAATGGTCTCAAGTTGCAGGAAAGCAGGTTTAGGTTAGATATTAGGAATAACTTTCTCACTGAGGGTAGTAAAGCACTGGAACAGGTTACCCAAAGAGATGGTGGAATCTGCATCCTTGGAAATTTTTAAGACCTGGCTAGACAAAGCCTTGGCTGAGATGAGTTGTGCTGGTCTTGCTTTGAATAGGGAGTTGAACTAGATAGTAGGGCTGTGCACAGCTTTGGGGACTGGTTCAATTCAGAGGAGATTTGACCCGATACGGTGGCTGAATCTCTGAATCTGAATAGAATCAGGAGACCAATAAGAAGGTCCAAATTGATTAAAAAAAGATTTGGAGAGCTTTGGGAAGTCCCCGCTCGCCACTGCAGGGAGGTGGACCTGGGCTCTGTGCTGGCAAGTAGGGGGAGAGGGGGCTGGAGGAGGGTAAAGGGGACCATGAGGGGACCCCTGCCAGGCCCCATCCCTGCCTGCTCCTCCAGCTCCCCTGAGCACCCCTCCAATCCCTGTCAATTCTCATGGCCCTCCGCCCCCCATCCATGGCTGCCCTGCCTGGTCCCAGCTCCTGGTTCTTAAATTAAAAAAAGACAAAAAAAAAAAGCCCCGCACTCATGGGCTCCTGCCAGAAGGTGGAGGGCAATCCCTGCTGCCCCCACTGCCCCACACTGTGTGGGGGTTTTGTCATGAGCTGCCACCCCCTGCCTGCTCTCCCAGTCCCATTGATAACTGCCCTGCCTGGCCCCAGCTCCCAGTTCTTTAAAAAAAACCAAACCAAACCAAACCAAAACCCTGCACTCAATGGCTGCTGCAGCAGCCATCGGGGCTTTTGGGGGCTCGTGGCAGAGCCCCCCATGTAGTATGGGACAGTGGGGATTGCCCCCCCCCTCACGTGGCTAGAACTGGTGAGTGTGGGGCTTTTTTTTTTAAAAAGCTGGGACGCTGGGGCTGGGCAAGGCATCCTTAGTGGGCAGAGGATGTTTGATTCAGAGACTCAGCCGATTTAGTGGCAGCGGAATCTCCAAATCAGATTCAGCTGAATTGATTCAGGACAGTGATTCGAATCACCAAATTGCATCACTGTCTCCCGAATCGGCTGAATCCAAATCCAAAGTGAATACTAGCCACTTCACACAGGCCTACTAGACAGCCTCCTGAGGTCCCTTCCAACCCTAATTTTCTATAGCAGATTCAGTTCAATGTAGATAAGTGTAAAGTGTGTACTTGGGCAAAAATTCTCCATACTATACCTACAGTATGATGGGCTCTACATTAGCTGTTACCATACAGGAAAAAGATCTTGGAGTGGACAGTTTGCTAAAAACATCAGCCCTATGCTCATCAGCCATCAAAAAGGCAAAGAAAAGGGATTACTAAGAAAGGAATTGTAAACAGAACAGAAAGTATCATTATGCCCCTTTATTAAACCATGGTACATTCGCACCTTGAATACTGTGCCTTGTTTTGGTCCTCATGCCTCAGAAAAGATATAGAATAACTTGAGAGGTTACAGAAAAGGGCAACAAGGATGGTTACTGGTATGGAAGGGCTTCCTTATGGGGAGAGACTAGAGAAGATAAGCTTATTCAGTTTAGCAAACAGTTGCTTAATGGGGGACATGATAAGGGTTTACAAACTACTAAATGGTGAGAAGAAAGTAAATCGGGATTTATTGTCTGACAATAAAAGAACTAGGAGTCATAAAGTAAAACTAGTAGGTAGGTAAGTTTAAAACTAGAAAAAGGAAATTCTTTTTTACACACGGTGTAATTGAAATGTGGAACTCATTACCATAGGATGTTGGACAATCACCTTAACTTAGGGGTGGGCAAAATATGGCCTGCAGGCTGGATATGGCTCCTTTAGCAGCAGCAACTCATTGGATCTGGCCCATGGATGGCTGGCAGCTCTGGCTGCCTCATGGTGCTGGATGGGTGGGCAGGACTGCTTCTGCCAAGCAGCATCAGCCCTTGATGTTGTGGCATCAGTTGTGGACCCAGGTGGGGCTTCCAACACAGCAGGCAGGCAGTAGCATCAGTTCTGGAGCTGGGCATGGCTTCTGCTACAGTGCAGAGAAAGCTACTGCAGTGCAAGCATCATCCAAGCTACTCTCTCAGTGCAGAGGAAGCTACTGCCTGGAGCCCTGACCCAGAACCTGTTGGTAACATCAGCCATGGACCCAGGCAGGAGCTGCTGCCATGCTGGGTGGGCCACGGTGGCAATGTCAGCTGTGACACCCCGGCAGGTTCCACATTGTGGCCCTGGAACCTGCTGGCTGTGCTTGCCGCTGATTGCAGTGCCCACCTGCTGTGGTGGAAGTCCTTATCTGTGTCCACATCTGAGCTTCGGGGCTTCTGGAGAACTGTAGCTCTAGCCAGTTTCCGGAGGAGGGAGATGGAGAGGGGAGGGGGATCCAGCCGTGTTCTGAAGGGAGAGAGGTGAAGGGGGAGAGACGAGGAGAGATGAGGAGAGGAGAGAGGGGGATGGATGTGATCCTCAGCAGGTCCCCAAAGCTCATAAGTGGCCCTCCAGTCAAAATAATTGCTCACCCCTGGCTTAATCAGATTCAAAAAGGGATTGAAGAAAGAGGAACATTGCATCAGTAGCTATATTGATCATGGGAATTAAGGCTACAGCCTCCAAATTGAAACTTCCTAGACCTTACACATTTGAGGAGGCAAGTGGGAGAGGAACTAGGGAAAAATCTGGGTCACACCCCACTCACTTTCCTTTTCAGCATCCAGGCTCTGCCACTGTGTTACACAGGATACTGGACAAGATGGAGCTGTTGTCTGGCCCAGTGAATGGCAGTTCTTATGGTACCTAAATCGGCTCACTTACACTACCCAATGCAAAGCTACCTCTAAACATACTTACAGATTTTAAGCTCTTTAGAACGCTTTAAGTAAGATCTTTAGGACGAATTTGCAAATGATGTTGGGACAACAAAAGCAACATTTTTGTACATGTGTCTAGCTCTACTAATTATAAATCCTACACATCATGTATAAGAAAACTGGTTTTGATGAAGACTACCTTGCATATGAAAGTTAATCTAATGTTATCCCAACCATGCAGTTGGCCCAGTAAAAGATATCACTTAAAAAATCGTTGCCTCCTGAACTGTACTGTCAGTCTATTTGTTCTGTATCATGTATTTCAGTTGAAGATGTAGTAAAACTGTGCCAACACTTTTGTAAAATTCTGGTTTACATCTAATAAACTTATAATTCTTAGTGAGAATACCATCGCTGTGGTTGGGTTACAATATCTGAGATATTTATCAATGGAAAAAATATGATGTGTAACTTCAGAATTTTTTAAGAACCAGACTATTTGTTCTTCACTAGGTGAAAAAGCACCAAGAGGAAGATTTGATCTGTAAAGACGTTAGGGGCAGAGTTTGGCTCTACATTAGAAAAGTATTGTTCTAAGGAGAAATTTCAGGCTAAATGACTCCCATTCTTCAGTAGGGCTGGGATTTCACCATAATAAGTGTCTTTAGCTAAGAGCATGTCTTTTATAGTTTAGAAAAGAGAAGTGATAAATAGGAGGGGTTAATATTTTTACCTCCCTGTACTACTGCTAGTAGGTTATTCTATATTATTTGTTTGGCATTTTTATCTTAAAATAAACAGGCCAATTAGAAATTATACCTTTTAGTGAAGGCAGGCACTCAGATAAGAATGAGACATTTTGTTTTATGTACTTTGTGACTGGTTACAAATATTCTGTATAGATCATCAGGAAAAAAACAGCTAGGAATGAAAGGGCTAGACATTTTAAGATAAATCAAACAGACAGTTTTGAGCAGGATTGATGTAAAGCCCTTCTTTAAAGGGGGTACAGCTTGCTGTTTTATGTTCTGACAGCGTTTCCCCCCTCAGGCAGCAAGCATAGGGATTGTCAGTTTGATTGGAATTTCTAGAGTCGACTGAATTGGATAGCTGTTCTTTCTCGGTCCTTACAAAAGGCAGCATGCAAATTAAAACAACAACAGAATTAGATAAACATGGCATTTAGCCTGATCACATTCTGAAGTCCCTATGTAAATCAGACTAGTTTTGATTGGCATAGTTTAGAGAATTTTCTTATGTCTGTGTAGATTAAGAACATGTTAGAACAAATGATAGTGCCCAGATTGATGCAGGCTTAAACTGATTGTTAGTATGAGGCTGATAGCTAACCATTTGTTAGGATACCTAAGAAAAGAGAATGTTTGTTCCCATGGTTGCATGGAAGAGCAGCTGACTGCCCATAGGATATACTTCTTTAAGGATTCATTTAGAATTCTTGAAGAACACTATTTTTGACCCATAAAACCCATCTTTTTTTTAGTGTTGCAAGACCTCTGTCTTCTCTTGAGCCTGGATAGACACAACTATATTTAGATGCATGTAATAGAGTTGGTGTTAACATTATCTTGTACAAGTTGTTGTTTGGTCCATTCGGTGGCTTCTTTTTTTTAATCGTGGATTACCCCAGATATTTCTCTGTTTTTTCCATGCAATGTTTATTCATTCTCTCACAGCCTTTTCCCCTTCAATGTTTTTTGTGATAGTGAGACACTTGAATTCTTCCATTTGTGTAAGATGGTAGCCCCAGCTGTTTGTAATTGCAACACTCTCCTTCACATTCCTGCTATTCATCCTCACTTCTGTCTTTTGAAAGGTCATTGTCAGTACTTGTCCTTTCCCCCTGTCTCATATGCAAGATTTTCCTACCATCTTGCCCATGAAATGTCTCCACTGTCTCCACTATGGAGACTAGGTCATCAACAGACAGCAGTTCCCATGGGACTCTCCTACCTGATCTTTCAGTTATATGCAACTGAGTAATGAACAAGGAGGGCCTAAGGACTAGGAAAGTTTCTGTCAATCCAGTTGTTTTTACTGCTGTCAATATCTTCTGTATTTTGCATGAACGAGGAAGTGCTTTTTATATACCAGTAACACATAACTAACACGCGGAACTCATTGCCACAAGATCTTGTGAAAGCCAATAGGCAAACAGTATAGCCAGATTAAAAGAAGAGATTACACACTATATGGAGGATATGTCCATTGCTAGCTATTAAACACACCAACTAGAGGTCTAACCAACTCATGGTGATTGAGTAGGTATGTTAGAGGACAGATCACTCTACACATGCTTATCTTACACTCCTCTATCTGCTAATGTCCACTGTTGGAGATGGTGCCCTGGGCTAAACAGAGTTTTGGTCTTACTTAGTATGTCAATTTTTACATTCTGATATAGAGTCCTAGTCTCCATGTCTCCAGGGGAACTTCTTGAGTCCACTTGGTTCTACTCAAGCAGTACTGTATTTTATGTTGTATTTCTAGTGTTTCAGCTACCTGGTTATGTAAAGGCCCTTAAGTTTCTAAAACTTAAATGAAGAGTGGTCATGGTACCATCCACTCTTAAAGAGCACAGAGCCTAATTTGTGAATATCAACCATTCACAACAAAAACTATTAAAAACCCTTAGATGAAGCATGTATAGAGAGATAACCAAGAAAGGAAAGTGAGATTCTCAGTACAAGTTTTAAATTTGTCACCATATTTAAAAGTTTGGGCAAATATGCTACTTTAATTGTAAATCTAAAAGAGTCCAAAGAGTTTAGGACTTTAGCCAATGTAATATAGTCATGCTTTTTCCTTTTAAGAGCGCAGGAGCAATTTCTGAGGGATTTCAGGATGATCCTCTCAAACAATCATCTTCCAGCCACTAAGAGTTTGGCTGAAGACAAAACAGAAACGCTTGGCAGGATATCAGGACTGTTTTTGCAACTGTCTCAATGATCTCATTTGCAATTATGGGAGGGGGGGATCAATTTCTTCTATTCTCCTTCATTGCCAGGACCTGTTGATGGGAGAAACAAGAGGTTAGAGCCAGGAATTGAACTTGAAACCTGAACCTCTATCTGGCCTAGTTTTGCAAACGTATGTCTAAATTATGCAATCTGGCAGAAAAACAGAGTTAATTGGCAAAAAGTGACATTTCCTCTCACATAGATCATCCTCTAGATTGTATCATTATGAAGCTGCATGGTAAAGGCATATTTACATGTGGATTTATGCAAAGACAAGGCTAATAATTTGTAACCTGCCCAGCTAAGTCAAGTAGTCTGTAGTGAGTTCTCTCAAACTCAGAGGAAACTGAATATAGATGATGCAAGGCAGGGGTGGACAGTTATTTCGGCTTAATGAGTTTTGGTGAGCTGTCCAGGGTGACACACAATCTTTCAGAAGATATTATTTTAACAAATTATAGATAAAAAACAATCATATGCTAAAAATCAAACATCTACCATAACATATTTAAATTCTATTTAAAAAATTGTCCTGCTTTATGTTTTTGAGTAGTGTATATAGAGATATTGAATAACAGCTCAAAAAAAGTCTTACTTTTGAATATTGTGTGTGTGTGTATGGGGGGGGCACGTGTGTGTGCAGGGCTGCCCATGTGCTAGGTCCCAGGAGCTGGCTTAGGGTGGTGGGAAGAAGGGGGGAGGGGCAAGGAGAGTGTACAGTAGAGCTTGCCTGGGTAGTGCAATTCAGGCCTGTGGCTGCCCCCACAGAGCTCTGCATGGGGCCAAACCCTGACCACTCCTGCCCAGGGCAGCCCGCACTGTGCCCACACCTGCTGATGGCCCTGGCCCGAGCTGCCTGGGCATTGCTTAGCTTTCCTACCTCCAGTGGCTCCTTCTCCTCCTCCTGCCCCAACTCCTGGCTGTTGACTTTGGATTTAGGACCTCAGACCAACCACAACCTTTCCATTCAATAAGAGGCAAATTTATTGATACAGTGATAATAGAAAAGAAACAATATAAATAATTAAGCAACTCTATACATCTATAAATCCCAGGGCTGTCATCAAAGCCAAAGTATATCTGGCCAGGATGCAGTCTTCACTCTGAGGCTCTCTTAGGTGTCAGAAGTCAGCATGTCAGCAGCCTGGAAATAGGATGCCGAGCCCCCTGCCTCCCCTGCTTCCCCCCACCCACACAGTGGGGTGGATAAGACAGGCTGGTGTTGTACCCTTTGTGCATGGTGGCCTCGGGGACCCATGAGGGATTGGGAGGAGGGACAATGAGGAATGAAGGGGAGGGATGAGAAGGAATCAGGAGGGACCCTTTGTTGTTTTCAGGTCTCTGCTTTTGTGTTCTCCTTCCCTCCTGATGACTCTTCATTTGTGGCAATCACTGTTTGGTTGTCATATGTTCACATAGCTTATCACATGCACGCATACTCATTTGGTCTTTCCGGGCCTTCTCCTAATTTGTTCCCCCAAAACTGGGACTCAGGCCTCCCTGCTTTGGGGCCTTGTTAGCTGGTGCCACCTTATCACGTGTTACGGGACAATATGGTACAGACTATGTGTCCTTGTTGGACTTGTTGTGCTAGACAGCCAAACCTGTGTCTAACTGTGTGACCCAGACTCTTAGAAGTCAGTTAACCCCTGCTGCCCATTCTGAGCCACTCTAATAGCCATTCTAATTGGCACATATATATATGCCAGTTCTCAAAAGACAAAACTTTAAATACCCTTTCTAAGCCATCACTGGCTGCCTTCCACCAACTCACTGCCTGCAGATGGCTGCTCATTGTGCTGGGTGGGTGGAGTGGGTAGAAGGTGGCTGGGAGCTGGAGCCCCATGCATTGGGGCAGGAACTTCCCGGCTGCCGCTTCCCTCCAGCCTGGCTGGATATGTGGTGCTGTGCATATGTTCTCACAGCCGCTGCTGCTTCCCTGTGCTACCTGCTGCCCAGAGCGGTGCAGCAGGGGCTGGAGGAGGAGGAACTACTGGAGGTAGGGGGAGCTAAGCACTACCCAGGTGGCTGCAGCCAGGCTGGGAGCAGCCCTGTTGGCAAGCTGTGTGAGCTAGCCAGGGCTGGGGCCATTGGCAGGTGTGGGCGGAAGGGCGGTGATGGCCGCCTGTGAGGCTTGGCTTCGTGCGGAGCACCATGGGGGCTGCTGCAGGCTGGATACAGTCCATTGGTGGGTGCCTGCCCATGGGCTGTATCCAGTCAGTTGGCAGGTCCAGTCCAATCCATGGGCTATATTTTACCCACCCTTGGTATAAGGTGACCCATAAGCACTATTTCTGTACTATGTGCATATTACCCTTCCCAAAGCAATCCCATGGCCCTTCATATGTCTCACCTCATTGTGAGAGGCAAGGATATTTGTGAGTGATATCTTTTGTTGTATTAACTGCATGGTTGAGATGAAGTCAAACTCTAGTCTAACTTTAGTTAGACTACGCACAACCATGAAGCAGCAGGGCTCAAACTCTCTAGGGACCTTATGAAGTGCTTCTGTGTATGAACTTGTTCTGCCAGCAGATTTCTGAACAAATTCTCTCCTCCATCTCTCCTCCTGTCAGAAAAGTAAAGCATGTCACTTGAGTGTTAGTTTATATTCTGGCTTTCACAGTGAGGTGTTAAATGGCTTCTTGAAGAGACAGCCTTGAAGGCTGGTTGGAGAAAAGAGGAGGGGCAGCGAGTCATAGTATCTCCTGCTGCTTGCACGATGGGGCAGCAGAGTTAATCATGAATTGCAAAGAGTCCTTTTGCAGAAATGGGAGGGAGGAGAAAGGAGCACTCCACCTTAGGATTCTGGGGAACCTGCCAAGGCACTGTCTCCCTGTGTGCAACATGCCAGTCATTCAATTTAAAGCACTATAGGAATGAACTGCAAAGATAATATTCTGCATTTTACAAGTAACAACTCTGAGACGATCTCCATTTTAAAGCTTGTTATTCAGTGATAAATTGATTGAACATGCGACATGTTACAATTTATTGTGTAATTAAAACACTGCCCATGGGACAATTGTAATGTGTTCCAGAGGCCTCAGTTTCAGCTTCCTGCTAATACATAACTATATGGTAATAGGTAAAACTGCAGTCTACCTTAGGCCAGCATTAAAGTGAACTTTCTCACCATTACCTGCCTTCTCAAAATATTGTCATGTGGCATCACAGCTTCTCCACCCCTCCTCTCCTCCAGTCCCTGATGTGAATGATGGCTTCAGTGTGTTCACTTTCTCCATGTTTTGTCTGGGGAGTCCTTCATACAGACGTGGAGCTACTGCAGATCTTATGGGAATCCTATGGGAAAGAGCTTTTCAAAACGATACAATTTATCCTTCAATGTAGGATGAAGTGTTGATTAAAAATAAGGCTTTGAATTTCATTTGTTTGTAAAACAAAGAAATTAAAAAATCCCTATAATTAAGTTTTGCACCTTAAGATTACCTCACTGTATGCTTGTAACAATGACGTAAGATTGTGTACCAAATTCAAGCCAGAGTTTAAAATAGTTGTAGAGACATTGATTTGTAGCAGTCTTACCTAAATGCTGAATTTGGTCTGTTTTCTCCAAAATCAGGAACATAACTTGAAATGTAAATGCACTAGTTCATAAAGATGTCAGTGAACATGCAGCTGAAGACAAATATCCTAAAGCACAATTATTTAGAAAAAGAATGGTAAGGCAGAATGAATTTTGAGCTAGAGGGTCTGAATAATTTATTGACGGCAATAACCTTTTAATTCAGGACATCTCAGAAATGCATTTCTGAATAATTGCAGGGCAATTTTCTTCAGGATAGCACATAATTAAAGGAGAATTTTTAGGTATGGGTACGTTTAGCTGTTTGTAAAATTAATTAAATGCATATCAGACCACACCTGCTGCCTTTTCTAATGTGGAAGGGAGAAATTTACATTCTTTTGACTCTTTAGGTAAAAACATTTAAAATACAGACTATAAAAATTACCATGTCTAATGAGCCCAAAAGAGAACATATGTTTGGTAGGATACAGATAAAGAGAAAGAAGTTTTCAAGTTTGCTTTTGAGGGTCAGTCCTATCATACTTCCCAAACTAGTAAAGATTTAATAAATGTAGATGAAATCTAGTCTCCATTAAAATCAATAGCTATGACTGATTTGCATAGGCCACAATTTAACAATTAGTGATATATTCTGTTAGACTCCCTTGTGTTGAGTACCTGTTATAAATGTGATTTACAAGAGAGATGCCCATGACTATGTAGTTGTAAATCCATGTACTGATGTTTGGTTGCTTGTGACATAACAGAATTCTTGGAAATTTTTTTTGAGTCATTGCTACATTCAAGAACTCAGCACTGACCTTCTAGGGATTTTTTGCTCACCATCTATTCATCCCCTCTCAAGTCATCTTCTGCTACAATTTCTTTCATAATTCTCATCTGAAAAGTATTTCAGTTTCTATGCGTAAGGTGATCAAAGTCCATAAGTTTGCATCTGCTGATTTTTGACAATGTCCAGTGCATATCTTGTAGATAAAAGATAATGTGCCAAAGAGGACCCTCAAGAATTGCCAGAATTGTTCTTAAGCTTTTTAGGACCAAGCTTTTTGGGACCAATTATTTGAATTGATAAATGATTTTTGTTGGGGGTTATTTTTTATAGAATTCTTCACCATATGTTTTAGTTCTAGTTACTTCCATGGGACCTTGCATCAAATCATTCATTCAATGCACCTAAGGTGGCAGAATGATCTTCCAGCCTCCTTTTCTGAAGCTCACTTTGAGTCAGATTGTCAGAGTGCCAAGCATCTAGCAGCTTCCTCTGTTTTCAGTGTCTATTGATGGGAGTGGAACAGTTTTCTTGCCATTTATTTAATTTAGGTGCCTAAAGGGAAGCGATGCATTTTTGTTCCTTGATTCCTCAGTGTCTTTGAGTAACTTTTATATTAGTCCTTGTTTTTAGTGAGCTTATCTCCAGAGATGTCATGCTATAATCTGTTCTTTTAATAGCTATTATAAATGTGATATTACCTAAATTGAACACAGCAAGAAAAATTCAGGTTTGTGTATCCCCTGGGTCATTTTAAGGACAGAATTTGCCCTCTACTTCCATTGGTTTTTTAGTATTACAGGAAATACGACTTAAATTCCTGAACCTATTCCCCTTGAAACTTTTGAGAGTTTGCGTGTAGAGTTTTTAGTCAACTCTTTGGTGTTTATCTTAAAAAACCTCTACGTAATTAGTATGTTTTTCAAGAGAAGTGGGCCTGAATCCCAATAATACGAACTTACCTAAAGGTTATAATTTCCAGAGAATGTTTTTTTCTTTTAATAATTTCTACAGGAACAACCCATGTACCACTAAAGAAGCTCATCAACAGTTTATGGAACTTTATCCTAAAATATTCTACCAAGAAAAACGGTTATTGCCAGGAATTCCTACAGCACCCCCCAATAGGTAATTCATATCTTTCTGGGCCTTCCTTGTTTTAGCTTTGAGGAAAAGACTGAGACAGAAAAGTGTAAGATATTATCAGGTCAAGCTTCACCCCTGCATACCACAGAGCAGCTGTAGGAAACAAGATTAGTAGCTAGTGGTAAATTAATTTTCTGCATGAGCAGAAACATCTGTTCATTAGTAAGAAGTGTATTTGTCCAACCTATCAAAAAAATATTGGTTACACATTGGTTACCAGGATAGTTGTGTGTTTGTGGAAAAGGATTACCAGAGTGTAGCTGCTTTTCCTTTTTCCCTCCTTTCCTTCCTTCTTTCTTAATGGCCACCAACAGGTGTGTTTGTTCAGAGCTCTGAGAGCTCCCTGTTTTGTGAGCCTTTCTCCCTCTCTTGCTTTGTTTTCCCTCCTCCAGACAGTCTGATCCCTTTCCTACCATAACTCCCCCACTTTTCATTACTTTTCCCTGCCTACTTTCATCTTTTCTAAACCCTTTCTCCTGCAGTCACCCTCTCCCCTTCCCTCAGGTTGTATTTTGTTTTCCCTCCCTCTCCCTGCAGCTGCTCTGCTGCTTATTGTTTCCCCTTCCCTACCACATTGCTTAGCTTTCTCCTCTCCCCTGGGATTTGTTTGTTTCCAGCTTCTTTGTTCCCTGCCTCTGCACACCCCCAACCCCTCTAGTTCCTTGTAGAGTTAACCTTTTTTTTTTTTTTGCTGGAATGGCTGAAGGCAGCTCCCAGCAGCCCATTGCTGGGGTTTCAGCCCCTCTGGACTGGAGCTTTGATCTCCGGCTTCATGCCCCTCCCTCCATTGGAGTGGAGGAGTGTGCTGCTGATGTGGGGATGCTCATAGGCTGCAAACATGTCCTCCATGCTTCCCAGGTGAGTTCAGTCCCCATTATCTTCCTCAGCTCCCCTGCTTTAGTGCATGAGGTTGTGGTAACAGATGTGTCTGTATTTTTTGCCTTGCAACACCCGTAGACACACCAGCTGTTCATGTGATAGTCTCAAATGTGCATGCCTCCATTTTTCTCAGGCGACAACCCCACTAACTACCTGTGCCCTTATGGCATGGTTACAGGGCCAGTCCGTAGACTGCTGCTTGGCAGCAAGGTCCCTGAGCTCTGGCATGCCCTATCCTTTAAAAGGCAGCTGTTTATGATTCTCAATGGGGAGGGTTAGTGTTTGCCCCAGTCCATGTCCTTACCGTTTAACGGGCAGCGTGACAAGGTCTACCTCTCCACTGGGGACACCTCATGTTTTTGCTGTGGTACCAGGTCCCGCCTGGCTACCCAGTGCCCAAAGAAGAAGCCAGCCATGGTGGAGCCTCCTGCAGTTGTGCCCAATGGTGGCTCATCCACCTGTGGTGGCCCAGCCCTGTCGGGTGGTGGGGAAGGGCCTCCCTCCCAGTCACTCCCTGTTTCATCAGAGTCAGCTAGTTCTGTGGTGGTGGACCCAGTCCCCAGTTCCCCCCCCGCCCGGGGAGGATTTGGCCCATCCTGCTGGGAAGGGCAAGTCCCAGAAAAAAAAAGTCTTCTAAAAAGGCCTTGTTATCCCCTCAAGACCTCCCCACCACTTTGAGGGGAGCTGAGGTTAGTGACTAGGGTCCCCTCTCTCTGCCTGCCTCCTTGGCATCCCCCCCAGGCCCTGTAGTGCTCGTGGGTGACCTGGGGACAGAGAAAGTGGTGGTGAAATCCGACATCCCTCTCCCCACTTCTTAGCTCCTTGAGGATGATGAGGTTGATATGGAGGTTGGACTCTCTGGGAGCTGCAAGTGACTCCTGGAGCGAGAGTGCCAATCCCGTGAGAGCTCCCCACTCAAGAGATCAGGGACTGATGCTCCCCCACCAGGCTCCCTCGGAGGACGCTGCTCCCACAGGGCCTGATGCTGAGGATCCTGGTGAGGAGACAAGTGCTCCTCCGGGGGCCCAGTGGTTTTCAGTACCTTGCATATATAGCTCCTCCTCCTCAGGGTTGGATTTTGATTCTGCTTCTGAGGACAAGTTAACAGAAGTCCTGCCTCAGGAGGTGGTATCCTCCAATTCAGGTGCTCCCCCTCAATAGGGAGCGTCCCCAACCCAGAGGCAGAACCTGTTCCTGCTTCTGAGGAACCTCACTGTGTCAGTTACTCTGTTGAAAGCCTTATTGAGTTTCTTTACCAGATGAAGCACCACTGGAGGGTTACACAGCATATACATGGTTATATATGTTTCCCAGAACCTGATACATCTGTGATGTCTGCTAAGGCTGCAGTAGTGGTGCTGCACTCTACTGTGGGGTTGCAGCATTATAGCTTTTGCCTAAGCAAGCTTGTGGGCAATGTTGGGCACTTGTGAGCAGTGCTGCCTGGCAAGCTGTAGGCCTGTTTTTTTCCCCTGTTCTGCATGCTTGCTCCTCTGTGCTGTTTTTCTCTGTTCCCGTGGCTTTGCCTGTCCCCCTTTCTGAACCCTTCATGCATAGCTGCCACAACCTTTGGTTCACTCAGTGCCAACTGCTGCAGAGACCCCATGAAGCAGACAATACTCTTTGATTTCCTCTGCCAGAAAAAGCTAGACATCACCTTTCTGCAAGAAACTCATACTGATGCAGCTAGTCAAGACAACTGCCATGCTTCCTGGAAGGGTCATATGTTCCTCAGCCATGGCACCTCTCTCGCAATCCTCTTGCTGCCGGAACTGACATCTGACTCAGCAGTAACGCAAGGGGTTGTCCCTGGACACCTGCTAACTGCTTGTATCACATTAGCACAACATTGCCTCCTCCTAATTAACATCTATGTGCCCACTGCTGGGTTAGAACTGACAGCCTTCTTTGAGACTGTCTGACTTTTAAGGAGTGCAGCTGACAGTGACAACTTTCTCCTCCTGGGCGGGGACTTTAATTGCATGGTTGACAAATGGCATGACTGGAACAGGCCAGAACCCCATCTGTCCTCAGCCTGGTGGCTGCGGACAGTTTTCGAGGCAGGGGACCTTGTTGACATCGGGCACTATTTCCATGCTGATGCAAGGCAGCACACTTGGATAAAGGCAACCATTGGTGGGATTGCCATGGCATGCCTTAACCTCTTGTCACCAACCATTGCCTGCCAGTCCTGCATGGCAGCTACATTATTCCATCCAGACTCTCAGATCACAATCTTATTTGCTGCAAGCTGAGTCTCCTCGGCAGAGTGGAAAGAAGGGATCATCACCAGGGAGGACTATTCTGCAGTTGCTCAGGGATGTAGGGGGGTAGTTAGGAAGGCCAAGGCAGAGATGGAACTGGGACTAGCTTCCCAGATTAAGGGCAATAAGAAGTCCTTTTTTAAATACATAGGGGGTAAAAAGAAGGTCCCGGGTAATGTGGGGCCCTTGCAGGACGCATTGGGAAATTTGGTCGTCACACCAGACCGCAAGGCTAACATGTTTAATGATTTCTTTGCCTCTGTCTTCCTAAGAAGGGACCAGAACAGCCACCTCCCTGCTGGGCCCCCCTCGGGCCCCGGGGGAGGCATACCTGGGCCACGGGTTAGTGAGGATTTAGTTGGGGAGCTTCTGGAGGGATTGGACGTATTTAAGTCAGCTGGTCCAGATGATGTCCACCCTAGAGTTCTAAAGGAACTGGCCGAGGTCATTGCAAGTCCCCTGGCATGGCTTTACGAGCACTCGTGGTGCTCTGGTGAAGTACCAGAGGACTGGAAGAGGACCAACATGGTTCCCATCTTCAAAAATGGCAGGAAGGAGGACCCGGGAAACTATAGGCTGGTTAGTCTTACCTCGATCCTAGGCAAGCTGTTTGAGAAAATTATGCTGGCACACATCCAGGAGGGGCCAGCAGGGGACTGCATGCTTAGGGGCAACCAACACGGGTTCATCAGTGGCAGGTCTTGTCAGACCAACCTGGTGGCCTTTTACAATCAGATCACCAGATCATTAGATGCAGGGGTAGCAGTGGATATAATCTTCCTGGACTTCCGGAAGGCTTTCAACACCGTCTTTCACCCTGTTCTCATTAAGAAACTGGGGGACTGTGGTGTAGACACCCACACAGTCGAATGGGTCGCCAACTGGCTGGAGGGCCGCACCCAGAGGGTGGTAGTGGAAGGGTCCTTCTCAACCTGGAAGGACGTGGGCAGTGGGGTTCCACAGGGCTCGGTCCTCAGGCCCACACTGTTCAACATCTTCATCAGTGATTTGGACGAGGGGGTAAAAAGCACCCTGTTCAAATTTGCTTATGAAACTAAGATGTGGGGGGATGTGGGCACACTAGAAGGAAGCAACAGGCTACAATTGGACCTAGACAGGTTATGAGGGTGAGCGGATGAGACTAGGATGGGATTCAACACAAACATGTGCAAAGTGATGGACCTGGGGAGGAACAACCGGCACCATACCTACAGGTTAGGGAACTCCCCTCTTGTCAGCATGGAGGCAGAAAAGGATCTTGGGGTCATCATTGACTCCAAGATGAACATGGGCCAGCAGTGTGGGGAGGCAGTTAGGAAGGCCAACTGCACCTTTTCATGCATCCACAGATGCATCTTGAGCAGGTCCAAAGAGGTGATCCTCCCCCTCTATGCGGCACTGGTCAGGCCACAGTTGGAGTACTGTGTCCAGTTCTGGGCACCACACTTCAAGAGGGATGTTGACAGCATGGAGAGGGTCCAGAGGAGGGCCACTCGTATGATCAGGGGACAGCAGGGCAGGCCCTATGAGGAGAGGCTACGGGACCTGAACCTGTTCAGCCTCCAAAAGAGAAGGCTGAGGGGGGATCTTGTGGCCTGTTATAAACTAGTCAGGGGGGATCAGCAGGCATTGGGAGAGTCACTGTTTCCCCGAGCACTGCCAGGAGTGACCAGGAATAATGGTCACAAGCTGGCAGAGGGTAGGTTTAGGTTAGATATCAGGAGGCGCTACTTCATGGTCAGGGCGACTAGGGTCTGGAACCAACTTCCAAGAGAAGTGGTGCTGGCTCCTACCCTGGGGATCTTTAAGAGGAAGCTAGATGTACACCTTGCTGGGGTCGTTTGACCCCAGTACTCTTTCCTGCCATGGCAGGGGGTCAGACTAGATGATCTGCTCAGGTCCCTTCTGACCCAAGAAACTATGAAACTATAAGTGCATCCCCAGGCACATACTGGTGTTTTAACACCAGCTTGCTGCAAGATGCTCACTTCTGTGAATGCTTTGCCTATTTCTGGCAGACATGGGAGACTGCAAGAACCACATTTTCTTCGTGGAAGCAATGGTAGGATGTGGGGAAGGTACAGATCAGAGGTTTCTGCCAGCAATACAAACAGCTGGCAGTGAGTGAGCTCCGCCACCATGTCCGGGGTTTGGAGGAGGATGTAGCAAAGCTTGAGATGGACCTACATGATGCTGGCAGAGACACAAGACTACTTGAGAGCCTTAAGCTCAGGAGAGGCACCTGTGGGAGCTGGTGGAGGGCACAGCCTAAGACATGAGGATTTGTGCCCTCTGCCAAGAGCTGGCAGAGGCTGATGCCCAAACCCAGTTCTTTTTAAACTTGGAAAAGCGATGAAGTGATCAGCGTGATCTGTGCTCCATTCCTGGCTCACAAGGGCATCCACCAGGGCTGCCCCTTCTTGGGAATGCTGTACACTCTGGCCATTGAGCCCCTGCTTCTTGTGCTGCGATGGCACCTGACCAGCCTCGTTCTTCCATTTGACCTCTGGTTTGGGTGGCAGTCCACCGGTTAGGCTGACAGCGTCTGCAGACGATGCGACCATTCTCCTCGGCACCCAGGGTGATGTCCAGTCACTGGTGGACTGTCAGAGTGCTTATGAGTGCACCTCCTCAGCTCATGTTAACTGGCCCAAGAGCAACGCCCTGCTCCTTGGTTCCTCCTGATCGCCCCCTCCCACCCACACCATCTCCCTTGGCTGGGACTACATGCACTCATGCACTCTGGGGGCCAGATTGGGATCATCAGCTGGATCTTGCCCAAGAACAGATCAGCCTCTACTCAGCTTTTGATCTGGTATCTCATGATGACATATTGGCAAAACTGGCTAACTGCATTCTTGGCCTCACCATGATCTGCTGGCTGGGGAATTGGCTCCGTGGTGGACCCAGAGGGTGGTGGTTGACGGAAGTCAATCGTTATGGTGCACTGTGACCAATGGGGTCCCTCAAGGCTTTGTCCTTGGGCCTATACTATTCAACATCTTCATTAATGATGTGGCCATTGGTATCAGAAGCGGACTGGCCAAGTTCACCGACAACACCAAACTCTAGGGTAAAGCATTCATACCTGAGGACAGGAGGGTGATCCAGGCTGACCTTGACAGGCTCAGGAAATGGGTGGACGAGAACCTGATGGTGTTTAACACCGAAAAATGCAAGGTTCTCCACCTTGGGAAGAAAAACCTGCAGCATCCTTATAGGCTCTGCAGTGCTACACTGGCTAGCACTATGGACAAAAGGGACTTGGGGGTCATGATTGACCATAAGATGAACATGAGCCTTCAGTGTGATGCTGCTGCTAGCAAAACTAGCAAAACAAAGCAAGCAAAACTCTGGCTTGCATCCATAGATCCATACTCCTCAGCCTTGGAGTACTGCTTCCAGTTTTGGGTTCCACAATTCAGAAAGGATGTGGAGAAGCTTGAGAGGGTGCAGAGGAGAGCCATGTGCATGATCAGAGGTCAGGAAAACAGACCTTATGAAGAGAGGTTGAGAGCCATGGGACTTTCCAGCCTGGAAAAGCGCAGGATCAGGGGTGATCTGATGGCCACCTATAAGTTTATCAGGGGTGCTCACCAGGATCTGGAGGAACGTCTGTTCACCAGAGCACCCCAGGGGATGACAAGATCAAACGGTCACAGACTCCTCCATGACCTTTTCAGGCTGGACATGAGGAAGAACTTTTTTACTGTCCAAGCCCCCAAGGTTTGGAATAGACTGCTGCTGGAGGTGGTTCAAGCACCTACTTTGAATACCTTCAAGAGACGTTTGGATGTTTATCTTGCCGGGATCCTATGACCCCAGCTGACTTCCTGCCCCTGGGGCAGGGGGCTAGACTGAATGATCTTCTGAGGTCCCTTCCAGCTCTAATGTCTATGAAATCTATGCAATCTGGGCTGCTGGGGAAAAAGGTCAGATACCACTTATCTAGCTCATTGTTTGTATGCAGGTTGCCTATTTGAAAAGGAATGTAAGTCACAGTAGGCAAATTCTAACAGTTCATTTAGTTCTGATGTTAAATGAAAAACTTCCAGAACTTTAAAAATGTTTGAACATTATTACTGGCAAAAGCGTGCATGTAATTATTCCCACAAATAATTATTCCATATTTCAAGTTCAAAGTAACTTCTGTAAAGATTGCTCTTTGTAACAGGGTTTGTTCTCAAGGTTTTCAATCTTAATTATAAATATGAAATCTGATGAACCTTTGTGACCCTGGTCATAAAACTCAGATATTTTATTTGGTTTCTGTAATATAGAATCTTTTGTGTAGGCTTCTTTAGAATACCCCCCCACCCCATGACTAGAGGTTGATAATTCTTCTGTGAAAATTAACTAAAAATTAAACAGAAAGGCTCACATTTTGTAGGAGCATTTCCCTTTGTTATCATGTAGCATGACACACATTTTCTTTATTTTCTACTCACATTTTATTCAATTTATATTCTCTTAGGTTATCTTTCAAATGCTGTGTTCTGTAAAACAGAAGTTAAAATGCAGAATATAAGTATTATACTGCCACAGTTGGAAAAACTACATTTTAGGTCATTGATCAAATCATTTGTTGATTTATATACCTATACCGCTCCAAGGAGGGCTATGAATCTACTTGATTTCACTTGTGATTCTCCTATTTAGCTGAGAGACATGAAAACTTTTGAAGCCAGATATCATTAGTTACACTTCTAAGTAATCCATTATATTGAATCTTGCTAGGTTATCTTCAGAGATTTTTTTTTAAACTACCAGAATGAGAATAATTTGGGGATATTTGTTACTAGGAGAAAGAAATAAAAAACCCCATACTGCCCAATGCCTGCCTTTATTAAAATAGCTGTGCCTTCATTACCACTGACAGCATGCAGAATCCAAACTTGCAAGTAAGTGTTCAAATATTTTGATACAGGTTTTCCTTCAAAAATATAAAATCTTCATTCTGCAGGCTGGCTGCATGCAAAAGATTTGACCCTCTAGGGCCTACGGGCCAAACATACAGCCTATGGGCCAGATCCTGCATCATTTGGCTTATTGGGCTCCTAGAGGGGCCAGGAATTTGGGGGTGGGAAGTGGGGGTGTGGCCTGCTGTTGCAGTCTGGGGCACGGAGAATTCCTGCACCTGTCACCACTGCTTGCTCCACTGCTGTGTCTGACATATCCAGACCCAGCCTGATGTTGATTTGACACCCCAGGGATATGGTAGTGTGCGCGACTCCTACTGACATTGGTGGGAGAAGCATTTGTGCATTTGAAGACAGAAGGTGGCCTGATAACTTCTGCCTTACCTGTAGATAACTTCTGTTTACTTGCAGAGTGCTGTGTAGTGATTAATTTACACTACTAAGCAAATATTGTACTAGCTCAATTATAGAAAAGAGCCCTGCAGGATGCTAAACAAAGCTTCATATTTAGAAGCTGCTACTACCATACTTCAGCACATGGCTTTGAGAGCTGTTCTTGTCTTCTGGGAGTCTCAGACCTAGAAAGCAAGCTTCCATTTATGTGCAGCTCCATCCTGTTTATACACGATAATTTAGAACCGCTTATTTTAGACAAAGCTCCTCTTCATTTTATGTTAATGTGTTTTGCAGCATCTTTATTTTTTTTTAATTCCTATTTGGAGATATGGGGCTTGTCAATGCTACATCTGTTCTGAGTCTGGGAGCACTGCCAAAGCACCTACCCCACTTGCTCATTCCTACTCTACATGCACCAAATGCTGGAAAGGAGAAATTGTAGCTACTTTAGGGTGGCGCTGAGCATATGCCCAGAGCCATGCTCAGATTCTCTGCCTTGGGGGTGCTTATTGACGTGCTCAGCATTGCTCTAACGTAGCTACATTGCCTAATATCTGGAATCCGACACTCATGGAGTGGGAGCAAATGGGTGGAGTATATTTTTCTGCACAGCTCCCAGGCTCAGCATGGAGGCATTATTGAAGACAGGCCCACTAGTCACCATGTGAATACACTACTGTATTCTGACTTATGTACTTGGCAGAGATCAGAATATCTCCATACAGTGTATAAATTCTGTGCTGTAAATATGCATGTGTGTACATTAGCTCATTTGACAAGACTGCCTTAATGAACAATAACAGTTGCAATTAAGCCTAAAATCTTAAAACATTTATTCTGTACGTAAATGAAGATGGGAGGTATTTCAAAAGCCTGAGAGTGAAAGGTAGGGCCCAAAATGGGATGGCAGAATGTCTCTAAATGAAGTTGGTGGGATACTTTTACACAGAGCTGCTGCTGGGTTTTACATGAGGCCTTGTTACAGCTCCAGAGGTGGGAATTTAAGCCCCACACTAGACTTGTGCCAAAGGCTACTCCCAGTTTACCCAGCTATAAGTGGGCATCTGGTCATTTGGGCCAGGCTATCAAAGGCAGCCAGACATGATGCTAGTCACATCACTTCCTTTATTTTCTGTAGCCAATAGTACAAGTGTACCTCGCATACACTAGTCCTAAAGGCACGTCAGCTTTTGGTTAGAAGATGGTGGTGAGACACCAGTGTTTATCTCAGGGTTTTCTACTGGTGTCCATCACCACAGTAATCTAAGGCCTTAACTATGAAGGAAACTT
The DNA here is from genome assembly GCF_052110815.1 of Crocodylus siamensis. Taxonomy (NCBI): domain Eukaryota; kingdom Metazoa; phylum Chordata; order Crocodylia; family Crocodylidae; genus Crocodylus; species Crocodylus siamensis. Next base: position 212,332,591 of record NC_143397.1, read on the forward strand.
CAATATTGCCATACTTAGTGTTGCAATGCCAAGGTCTAGGAGGTTGTTTGTGAAGTGAAATGTACAGTCTTGAACTGGTGCTTGAGAATGACATCCAGAATGTTTAAAAGACACCTCAAAGCAAATGCACCAGTAAAACCCAACCCTCTGGATCTTGGGCACATTACTATGGTCTGCAAGCACTTTTCTGCATTTGGGATTTATGGCCTCTGCAATAAAGGCCTCTGTTTGGCATTCTCAGCAGGCGAATAAAACAAAGTTCCTTAACTTATATATGCCTGGTATGCTAATTGGATTAAAAGTAAAAGGTTGGCAGCTGGCTGTAGTCTTTTGGATTTGAGGGTAGACACGGAAAATCTCTATGGCTGGCAGCTAAGCTCTTGGATACAGCGCAATCAGCAATGAGAAGGGGGAGCATGGCATGCTCTCCTATTTTCAATCATTGGCCTTAGGAACAAACACAAATATCAGAAACAATACGACTTCCCCTCTCCCCTCCTTTTCTAGGGGTTTTGTATATGATGCACTATGGAACTGAGCCTGAAGATTTAAAATGATCCGCAGATGCTAGCTTTACAGTATATTTTTCATCTCCATTGCTTTAGAGTTTCTACCTATTTCAGTGATAAGTCCCAATACAACCGTTTAAAAGGCCCATTACAGAAGCTTGAGTTTATGGACTCTTTTTACTGTATGAAATTGACCAAAAATGGGAGAAGAGAATTTAGTTTTGCTTGGTGCATTTAGGATTTCGATCAAATATGAAGCTTGTAACTTTAAAGCCAAATTACTATTCCCTCCTAACAGCTTTTCAATAGGGTGTGTAAATACTGTACTATTAGGCTTCTGAAACATAGATTTAAAGAGAGAGTAGTTATCTTAAATCTGAATATTCTGGCTCCTGCTAATAAAATTTATAAACTCAATGTAGTTTAACATTTTATGTCTTAAGATATAACTTATTAGCAGCTATTAAAGGAACCTAGCATTGTAGATTGTTTTCAGTTTCAACTTCGAAAGGCAATCACGCTTTATTATGTATTTACCAGAAATCACCTCAGTCAATATTCTTTAGCAAACAGAAATGTCGTAGAAGATGATGACTGCATGACAGAATGGCCTTTTTGATAGGAATTTATTATTTAAAATTTAATCTGTCCTAGCATTTGCAGTGACAGGACTCCTTGGCAGTCAGAGACAGAAAGTCAATCTCCTTGCTTTCAGGGAAGCTTTCAATAAATTACAGCACTCAGGGTTTTTTCTTAAAAGAAAAACTACAGATCAGCAAAGTGGTGGTTTTGTCCAATCTTCAAATGGAAGAAAAATATTTTTTCAGCAGAAGCTTTCGTTCTTGCTGATGCACTGAAAACTTTATTTAAAAATATATTTTGATTTGCCCATTAAAAAATTGCTCTGTATCCAGCGTAGTTTAGTTTGCGAGTGAACTAAGGATGACTGCAGTCAGCTAATAAGATTATACACACACATTAAATGGTAGCACATGAGGCAAGACAGAAGAGGCGCATAAGATTGAATTTATTGCCTGATTCAGGATTTTTTTTTTATCTGCAGCCTCTCCCTTTCTATCCACATGAAATTCCCTTTTCTTTTAATTTTCTCTGAAGGGTATATGCACATTAAATGAATAACCCTCAGGAAACTCAACTTGCCAAAAATAAGCTCTGCTTAATAAAGCCAAATTTGTCTGTAATGATTGGACCCCAGAGACAAATATGGCAATTAGACAGTACTCTGATAAGCTGTTCAGACTTGGGGCTTGGAGGTATGCCTTTGAGATGTAGACGTAACAGTAACAAGAAGCCAAGGGGTAAAGAGTTCCTCCATCCAAGTTGGCAGGTAGGGGAGAAGTGGGGTAGAGGGTAGGACAAAGGAAGTTGAAACAGTTTTTCAAAATGAAGCAGGTTTATTTCCCCAAAGGAGAATTTGTTAAAAGTTTGAGGATTTGTTAAGCAATAAAGCCAAGATTCTTCTGTTTTTAATGTAGCTGATATGCTAGAGAGTGGATTTTGGAAATTGGCTTTTTTGACTTTTTCTTAAGTTGCCCCTCACCCTTTTGCCACTGTTTTGCATCTTCAGACCCATTGGGCACATCCACACATGCAGGCACGTGTGCTGGCAGCAGCTCAGATAAGAGCAGCACAAATTTGTGCCAGAGATTTTTGCCTCAGCACAGGTGCGTGAGCATGCACTTTGGTGTGGGGTAAGTTGCTCCTCTGTTCTCCACCTGTGCTGGCTCCAGCAGTATAAAAAGCTATAAAAAGCTACTCTGGCAAGCAGCTCTGGGATACTTGCTCTCAGGAGCTTTTCAGGCCCAGCCAGTTGGTACCTGGGGATACTAGCCCACCCTGCCAGTTGGACTGCTGCAGCAGCCCTGAACTAAAGTGGATCCTGCACCCTCTACCCACTGCAGCAGTCTGGCAGTGGGGGCTGCTGCCTCAGTGTGATCTGCTGCCATCTGTGACAGCATCCACCCTCTTGGACCTGCAGCCCCATGGCTGCATGCCTGCCAAACCTGGGCAGGGACTGCCTGGCTGCCTGTGCTCTAGCATGGGGACTGTAGAAGAGCCTCCTGCACCTCTGGGCCAGCTGCCATTGGCTTTCATGCATACAGTTGGCTTTCATGCACACAGTTGGCTTTCATGCAGCACTGCTGCCATGTGTGCCCCAGCCCTGCTATCTGGACAGCTATCGCCTGGAAGATGTGCTCAGTTATGGTGGTCTGCATGTATTCCTGGCCCCAAATGGTCAGGTCAGCTACCTCATTTGCCCTCCAGCTGAGTCCCCAGTGCCAGCCCTGGGCAGGCTTCTCTGCCTGGGTCCTGCCACTTGCCTAGTAGGAATCCTGGTGTTCCCTGTTTAAAAATTGCAAATTCTCTGATTAAAAAAAAAATCAAATTCACTCTTTAAAATACCCAAAATCCGTGTTCTTCCACAATTAAAATGAAATGCCACTATATATGTGGAAATTGATCAACCAGTTGGGCAATGTTTTATTGATATATTTACAATTTTAAAACAACTGGAAGCCTACCAGTGCCACTATCATCATATTAAAAATTCTAAATATCTATACACTTTGGCATTTGCTTTTGTTTTTTTTTAAATAGAAAAATCAGAGCTGCCTCTGTCACCTTCGCTCACCAGGATGTAGAGCACTGAGCAGCACTGATATGCCGGTGCCCTGCCCCTACCCTTGCCCTTTACTCTCAACCCACAGCTCGCTCCAGTCCCCTCACTCTGGACCTGCAGCGCCTGCCTGCTCCCACTAGCTCCCTCCCAGCAGCAGTTCTGTCCTAGCACCAGGACATGACTCCAGCTGCAGCTGTCCCACCCACTGCTTTGTGGCTCTGAGCAGCGCCTGCCATTGCTGTTCTGCTCCTTGTGCCCATGCCCAGGCCCCAGTGATCCTCGTGCTGTTCCTGGGAAGCCCTCAGCTGGGGCTCAGGGACTGGGCTGGGCAAGACCCTTCCCTTCCAGGCCAGCCTCCCCCTGCACAGACTGCTTTAGGGGGATGGGGGTTCTAAGCCTGGCTCTGGTGGCCTCTCCTATCCAGAGTGCTCCCCACCCTGATCCCCATCTTTCTGTCTCTCACAAATACCTCTGCTGCCACCTTCACCCCTCCCCTGAGCTCATCACACCCCCCAAATGGTTCCTGGGACCAGGAGTCCCCCAGGGTGGGGCACATGTCTCAGCTCTGGTGTAGGCACAGGGCAGGGCTGTAATATGGGGTGGGGGTGAGTATAGGCTTTGTGGGGGTGAGGATGCAGGGGGTATGGGGCTGGGTATGTAAGTGTGGGGTTTGTGGAGGTAGTTTGGGGATGTGGGTGGGGTTTATGGGTAGATTGTGGAGGGACTGTGTGGGGGTAGGGAGTGCTGCTCAGGAGGGGTGGGTCCCCTGCCCCCCACAGGGTGCAGCCTCTTCTACCTGGCACACAGCCCCCTCCTCCCTTGCAGCAACAGTGGCCATCAGGCACTCAGGGCCACTGTGGCAGAACACCCTGTGGTGCAGTGCATCTCCAGCCACCTGGCGCTGCCTTTTGTTGCATGTTGCAAGCCCGGCCCAAGCCAGCCCAGGGCTGTGTGCCTTTGGGCAGCACCTGGTCACTCAGGCTGTCACCTGAGGGCCTGGCATTGCTTACAGGGGCTGTGTTGCACCGGGCCAAGTCCTGCCTCCATGGAGTCAGCACATGCCAGGCCCCTGGGTGACAGTCAAAGCATCCTGGTGCTGCCTGATGGCACACGGCCCCAGGCTGGGCCAGGCCAGACCAGGACCGTGACATGCTGCACAGGCAGAGCTGGGCGCCAGGCAGCTGAAGCCACACCATGCTGCAGGGGAGCTCTGCCAGCAATGGCCCTGAGCACCCGATGGCCACTGCTGTTGTAGGGGGGCTGTGAACCTTGTGGGGGACCCATGCTTCCCAAGCACCCCCTGCATCCCCACACAACCCCTACAGCCCCTCCATCCCCACATCCCTATTTACCAGGGACAGCAGCCAGGACTGGGTCACAACACACCCTTGCTGTGCTCCTGTTTGCCTCCTATGCTAAGAGAGTGTATAGGGCAGCAGGAGCACCATAGAGATGCTCTGGAGCATCTCTCTGGAGGACCCTGCCTCTGGTTGCCTCAGGGCATGTTCCTGACTGTGCCTTGCTGTGCTTTTTTCTACAGTTTTTTTCTGACACCTGGATTTCCTAGTGTCAAATTTAAAGTCCGTGCTGCAACATTTTTCCATTCCCAGAGTACCTCCTGTAGCATCTCAAATTGCTTTGAGACGGCGCAACAGGCACATGCATGCTTGCCTGGATGTGCCCATTATGTTTCACTGCTGTTACAAAGTTTCCTATGGAGGAAGAACACTTTGATAAGTAGGGCTTTTTCGTCCAAGGGTAGGATACAAAACTGTATGATACATAGCCTCAAGGTTTATTAAAGAACAAAGTTTTTAGGCTTCTTTTTAAATTTTGAAATACTAAGATTTTGCTTCTCCTGAAAAACCTGACTTTGGTATCGCATACGTTTCTAAGCCAGTGATTCTCAACTGGGGTGTTTTGAGATCCTTTCAAGGATATCATACAATGTTATCACTGTTAGGTGTGCAAACATGATTCACAAGATAAACCCAGAAATTTCAAATAAGAATTCAAAGTGTTAAAAACATTCTGACCTGTTGTGATTTTTCCGAGTTATTTGCAACAGAAGAATTGCTTTATTATATTTCTGCAATCAAAAACAAATGAATACTGAGAGCAAATATTTTCCAAAGGGTGCCTTGAGTCTTATGGGGGATGCTTAGAGTCTAAAACGGTTGAGAACCACTGCTCTAACCAGAACTGTAGCTGTCCTTTCTTGCAAATGAGGATTTGTATTACAGATTTCCTTCGTTCTATGCTGTACATACATTCCTGGAAAACAGTACATAACTCAAATTTGCATAAAGAGAACCCACTTAACAATGTAACAAATAGGGATACATTCCAAGACCTCAACTGTACTGACCCCAGACCCATTTCTACCACTTTTACAAGACAGTTTTGGTACTCACCTACAGTACCAGACAGTATACACATGCACAGGACACTATCATAATGGGGATGGCAACTACATAAAAACATGTCACAGACAACGAGCAGGGAGCACAGATCCACACACGAGCCTGTATTTTGGTGCACATCACTCCCACAGTGCACCTCACAAAGCAGCTGACTGGGCTTCCACCACATGGATCACATAAGAGTGAATTTATCTGGCATGTAATGAATTAGTATAAAAAGGGTCATCATATAAGAGTGAATTTGCATATACAGAACCTGCATAAAGTGAGGGAAATCTGTATTTTATATTTAAGTCTGGCCTAATAAAAATAAAAGCAGTTAAAAAAACAAACAAACCCTGCAGTGTTTTTTAATCTTTTGAAGGTTAAGCTCTGCTTTCAAAAAATTGAAACCAGATATATGTCTGCCAGAATTGTAGTATAGTTCAAGGCTTATAGGTTTAACTTAAAGTGTAATCTTAAACTGATGCTTATTTTCATTTAGTTTAAATAGAACAGGATCAGGCTTAACCCAAATGACAAGGTAATGTCAATTCTGTGTGTAGATAAGGTCTTTGTTCAGGTATTTCCTTGATCTTGCCTTTGAGCCCCATAATTTTCATTCATATTTCAGTGGCCAGGAGTAATTCCTCTCCTGTAATCTCTGCCAGCTGAATGTCTATTGCAGTGATGCATTTCTACAACCCTAGTGGAAATCTGTGCTCTGCATATAGGCAATAATAGGTTTGCATGCTAGATAGCAAAATCTTAGACCTCAAAACTGGAATATAGATTCCTGCCATCACGAGTAAGTGCTGCTTCCTTCATCACTCATATGAGATACCACACATGCACGAGTCCTTGCAAGCAAAGCATAAATGCAGAAAAGACCTACTGTTAAACACAGGCCCATACATTAAATGCTCATTCTGTGCGATGGCAGCTGCAGAATCATCCTTAACATATACACAGAATTACATCTTTCTTTTCCTTTTAATGGAGTCTTGAATGGGAAGAAGGAGGATCCAGGGAATTACAGGCTGGTCAGTCTGACCTCAGTACCTAGAAGGATCATGGAGGAAGTCCACAAGGAATCTGCTGTAAAGCACTGAGAGAACAAGGTGATCATTAGGAACAGCTGCTGTTGCTGTTGCTGCACCAGCTGAGCCCAGCACCCCTGCTCAGCCTGGCTGGAGCAGGCAGGAGGAACTCTGAAGCTTCCCTCACCCTGGGACAACAGGGAAAGTAGCAGCAGCATGCAGGGGAGGGAAGGGGACATTGAGTATGGAGGGGAGAGTGAAAGGGCATTCTCACCTGCTTTGCGGACTTATAAAAGTCTTCAGGTTCCCAAGGTGTGGTCCAGTCCAATAGGGAAGTGTAGCCATGCCACTGTACCCCCTCTGGATCCACTCCTGGATCATCATGCTCAATGAGTAGTCATCACGGGCTCAATGTATACTTGGGAGTAGGCAGCAAGTGGGCTTCTTACAAAAAGTGGAAGTCAAATCCTAATGAGGAAGAAAAAGAGCATAAACACTGGCAAATCAAATGTGAAATTGTAATAAGACAAGCTAAGAGACAATTTAAGGAGAAACGTGCTAGAGACACATAAGGTAACAACATTTCCTTTAAGTATATTAGAAGCCAAAGACCTGCCAGGGGGTCATTTGGCTTTTGGATTATCAGGGTTTTAAAAAAGCACTAAATGATGACAGGGCCATTGCAGAGAAACTAAATGCATGCTTTGCATCTGTCTTCACCGTGGAAGATGTTAGGGAAATTCTATCACTGGATCCCCAGCTCTCTAGGGGCAAATCAGTGGAGCTGACCCAAACTGAGGTTTCAATAAATGAAGTTGTGGAGGAAACTGATAAACTAAACAGTAGCAAATCACCAGGACCTGGTGGCCTTCACTCTAGGGTTCTAAAGGAATTTAGAAGGAACCCAGTTTCTAAGTTGGGAAATTGCTGAACTCCTAAATGTAGCATGCAACCTATCACTAAAAGTAGCCTCAGTATCAGCGGCCTGGAGGGTTGCCAGTGTGACTCCCATATTTAAAACAGGATCTAGAGGGAACACAGCATACCACAGGCCAGTGAGCCTAACATTTGTTCCTGGAAAACTGGTAAAATCAATAAAAAAAATATATATATATATATATTCAGCACATGGATGAACATGATTTGTTGGAAAGAAATCAGTTTGGTTTCGTCAAAGGGAAATCATGCCTCACCAACCTATGAGAGTTTTTTGAGGGTGTCAATAAGCAGGTGGATGGGGTGATCCAGTTGATTAGGATGGACTTTCAAACAGCCTTTGACAAGGTCCCCTATCAGAGGCTCTTAACTAAATTAGGTAGACATGGAGTTACAGAGAGTGTCCACTTGTAGATTAGAAATTGGCTCCAAAATAGAAAGCAGAGTGAGTATAAATGGTCAGTTTTCCAGACAGAAAGTAATAAACAGTGGGGTCCCCCAGGGATCTGTGTTAGGACTGGTGCTGTTTAACGTATTTATAAATGATCTTGAAAAAGAAGTAGCAAGGTGGCTAAATGTGTGGATGACTATCATACAAAATGGTAAAAACCAAGGTAGACTTCGAAGAACTACAGAAGGATCTAGCATAATTGAATGAATGGACAATTAAATGGCACATGCAATTCAATGTAGATAAGTGTAAAGTGATGCACCTGGACAAAAAAACCCCTATACTATACCTACACTGGGAGTCATTGTGGACAGTTTGCTAATAACATCAGTAGCCATCAAAAAAGCATAGAAAATATTAGGGATTACTAAGAAAGGAATTGTAAACAAAACAGGAAGTACCATTATGGCTCTTTATAAATCCATGGTACATCCATATCTTGAATACCGTGCCCAGTTCTGGTTCCCACATCTCAGAAAGGATATAGGAGAAGTTACAGAGAAGAGCAACAAAGATGGTTAGTGGTATGGAGGGCCTTCCATATGAGGAGAGCCTAAACAGGATCGGTCTATTCAGTTTAGAAAAGAGATGCTTGAGGGGGTGCTAGATAAGGGTTTACAAATTACTAAATGGTGAGGAGAAAGTAAATAGGGATTTATTATTTATCATCTCTCACAATACAAGAACCAGAGGTAATAAGATGAAATTGGTGGGTACATCTACATGTACATTTTACTGTTGACTAAGCAACAGGGATCTGGGTTTTCCATTTGCCTTGGGAAAATGCCAAAAAACATGGATTTTCTGCTTTGAAGGAGAAAAACCTGGGAAACCGTGGGTTTCTCCTTGGAGGCTGGTAGAGTTCCAGTCTGCAATGGGTTGCTTAGTGTGTGGGGAGCAGGATGCAAGGGGCAGGGAGTACCACATGCATGTGCGCATGCATACATGCTTGTGGCACCCAGGCAGTGTGGTGGAGAGCAGCTCCCACAGCTATCTCCACGTGAGTGTATGGGGGTGGGGGGCATAGGTGATATGTTAGGCACATGTCCCCCCAGATTTCTGTAACCATAGCAGGACGTGGGGCTGCAGCCTGGCAGGAGCTGCCTCTGTGGCCTAGTGGGCAGGACATGGCACGGGAGGGAGCACCATGCCATCATGGCCACCAAGGTGAGAGCTGGTCTGGCCGGGCTGCAGCCCTGTGCCTTGTAGTGGGTTCATTAATCTGAAGGGGCACATGCTTCCCCTGCCCCCATAATGTATTGCATGTGTCCAGCCTGGCCCCCCGCAACATCACTTGTGCACCTCCACTCCTCTGATGAGTCACCTGTGTCCCCCTCACATTGCCTATTCTCTCACCCCCCAAAGCATTGCCTATGCCCCTCATTCATCACCTATGTCCACAGCCCCCCTTTCTCACACACCTAACTCCTTCCTTAAACACTGTGGGGCTGGAGTATGGGGGTGGGGGCAGCAGGTCAGGAATGAAGGGCACCAAGAGGGCTGGGGGCTGGTGGACTGTGGGTCAGGAGTGAGGGGCACCAGCAGGGCTGGTGGGAGTGCGGGACTATGGATGGGGAGTTAGGGGTAACAGCATGGGTAATTGCAGGGCACTGGCATATCAGGGGTGCTCAGCACTGTAAAGCAGCTGGGGGGGGGTGAAGGATAGTCACAGTTTGACCTGTGTCCTGGTAAATAAAGGGGCTAGGGAGAGTTCTGATTTTCCATTATAAAAAACTCAAAATCAAATGCCAAAATATATAGGTATTTAGAATTTATTTTATTATAATGATGAAGGCACTGGTAGTCTTCCAGGTGGTAATAAAATGTTGTGTTCAACTGACAACCCCCCCTATATATAGTGACATTTTATTTTATTTGTGGAAAAAAATGGATTTTGGGGATTGTAATTGTCGTGCCCCTAACACCGGTGCACCCTTGACCTGCGAGCCTGGGTTGGCACGACCGACTTGGTGCGAGAAGGGGGATTTATGACCGGGCAGGTGGGTGATAACGGTGAGCAGGAGTCAGTATGATTTAAACACAGCGTGATGGTTTCACAAAAGATTTATTTTACTTACGCTTCTGATGTGCTGCAGCGTAGGCAGAGGAGCTGATTGATTTAGTTACAGCATGCAGATATCATGTTACCCAGCATTTACAGGGTGGGTAAGACAGTTGCTTCCGAGCGATTCATATAAGCCGTTGCAGTCTGCAGATTACTAAGAGCTCTTGATAAGAAAGATAATGCCAAAGATAGAGAGATAAATGGACTGGTAAGACGAGGAACACCAAAAAAAAAAAAATACGGAGGCGGAAGAGATAACATTCGTTGTGCACAATCTGTTTTTCTTGAGTGTATACACGGTCCTCCGCTTGGGCGGAAGTTCCTTCAAAGTTTTATTTAGCACAGCTGACCAATTACTATATGCCAATCATAAATAATTAATGAGTTGGCACTTGTGCTTTCTTTGTTTGCTCAGGTTTCATAAAAAAGGCGGGTTATTTTTACTTGGGTGGTACTGGTTCTGTTTGGTCACAGGATGGCGCGCATAGTATATTTAATTTTACAACTTTACTAAAGTCAGCTAATCTCGTTACTATAGGTACTTTATCTTTTGTGCTGGGCTGTCAAGGTCAGTTTCTCTCTTTCGTATGAAAAGCTCAAGCAATTTGAAATGAGGCACAGATAGGGGTGTGTATGTGCAACACTGTTAATACAGAGGGATAAATTACAACCACAGAGTTTGTTGTGTTAGCTTCTGACCTTTTGTCATCTGACCTTTTGCCTTCAGCATCTGAAATCAAAGACTTTGATCTTTGACAGTAATCAGAGAATTTTGGCATTATTATCAGAGAATTTGGATTTTTAAACAGAGAAAACTATCACCATCTACACATGTGCCAGTATTAGGGTGCAGTAAATTAATTAACTCTGCCATAAGATAGTATTGCCGGGGTAAGTACTATCTTAGAGTGGAGCCATTGGGCGCGTCCACACATGCAAACACATGCGCTTACAGCAGTTGAAACAGATGTGGTGCAAATTTGAGCTGGGGCTTTTTGCTTCAGTGCACGTGCTTGGACATGCACTTTGGTGAGGAGCAAATTGTGCCACTTGGGGCAAAATAACCCTGCCTGGCTCCTCCCGGATCTGCAGCCAAGGAGAGCTAGAGCCCAGGACCAGCATCTATGCTGGTCCCCACCAGTATAAAAAGCTGCCCTGTCCTGGCCTCAGCAGTATAAAAAGCCACCCTGGCAAGTAGATCAGGGCTACTCACTCTGAGGAGTTTCTGAGGCCCAGCCAATTGGTACCTAGGGACACTACCCCTTGTGCCAGCTGGACTGCTGAAGCAGCCCTGAGAGTTCCCTGCACCCTCTACCCACTGCAGCAGTCTGGCAGTGGGGACTGCTGCCTGGCTGTGACCTGTCGCGCACCTGCCAGACCCAGATGGGGACTGCACAGCCAATAGAGGCATCTGCTTCTCTGGGCCAGCTGCCAGTGGATTGTGGTTGCAGGGTTGGCCTCTGTGTGGCACTACTACCATGTGTGCTCCCTGCCCAACCATCTGGGCAGCTATCACCCGGAAGATGTCCTGGGTGTGGTGGCCTGCTTTGAACTGTCAAAGCATGTCCTCCTGGCTCCATTTGGCCAGGAGGTCAGCCACAGCCAGATGGGTCCAAGGTGCCAGCTCTGACCAGGCAGGCTTCTGCCACTGGCCTCCTCAGCGGGAATTCTGGTGTTCCCTATTGGAAAACTGAAAAATCTCTGATAAAAAAATCCCAAAGTCACTCTGTAAAATACCCGCAAATCCATGTTCCTCCACAAGTAAAACAAAAGACCACTATAAAGAAAGAGTGAGACAGAGAGAGTGATCAGTTGGGCAGTGGTTTATTGATACAAGCATACCTCGGAGATATTGCGGGTTTGGTTCCAGACCAACGCAATAAAGCAAATATCGCAATAAAGCAAGTCACTCGCATTTTTTGGTTTCCCAGTGCATATAACAGTTATGTTTACACTATACTGTAGTTTATTAAGTGTGCAATAGCATTATGTCTAAAAAACAATGTACATAACTTAATTAAAAAATACTTTATTGCTAAAAAATGCTAACCTTCATCTGAGCTGAATGGCACCAATGGAAAAATGGCACTGATAGACTTGCTCAACGCAGGGTTGCCACAAACCTTCAATTTGTAAAAGTGCAATATCTGTGAAGCACAATAAAGTGAAGCGCAATAAAACGAGGTATGCCTGTATACCTTACAGTGTTAAAGCATGTCTCTTATCATAATAATAAAGTGAACTCAAAATACATCTTTCATGAATTCATTTTGCTGCCCTCCCACAGGATGATGGCCCCCACACAAGAGCTACAGCCCCCAACAGGGGGTTCAGCCCCCCAACAGCGGGTTTGTCGCCCACACAAGGGGTTCGGCCCCCCAATATGGGCCAAAGCCCCTGCACAGGCTACCAACCCCTTATGCAAGGCTCACATGCCCCACCCCAGCCCCTTTATTGCTGCCCCACCTGGCCCCATCCCCCAGTAGCTGCTGCAGCCCCCCAATGGCTGCCCCACCCTTTGCTCCCCCAGACTCCCCAATGGCTGTCCTACCCAGCCTCACCCCCAACTTGCACCCCCAGACCCTCAAGGATACCCCCAGAACCCCAGGCACCATCACTTAAAACAAAAACTCAGAAAAAGAACAGAAAAAAATGGAAAAAAAAAAGCCTCTGCTTACCTTAGAAGCAGGGGTGTGGGGGCTCCAGAGCCTCCTGGAAGAGCCCCCCCAGGAAGCACAGGACAGTGGAAGGGCAGGAGGACCCAGGCTGGGGCTGATGGGGCTGTCACCCTGCCCTGCACTGTGGGGATGGGGCCCCAGTCAGCCATAGGGCAGCTTCATCTGCCAATAACTGCTGGGTTTTGTTTTTTTTTAAAGTATGGGGTGGGGGGGCAGGGATCCGGGGGGCTTGGGTGGATGGGGCCAGCCAGGGCAGGGGCCAGGGGCCTCAGGATGGCTGGTGGGGATAGGGGCCGGCCACGGCAGGTGTTGGGGGCTTCTTGGGGGCTGGTGAGGGGAGGGGCCAGCTTAGGCAGGGGTTGGGGGGACTGGGAGAAAGGGTGGGACCTTTGGGGGTCCCCCATTTTCCCCTCCTCCCTCCTCCAGCCCCCCCGACCCCTTACTTACTGGCACTGGAGCCCTGGTGCTGAAACATGTGGCCTGGCCAGCCGCATGTTTCAGCACCAGGGCGAGGGCCAACCATACAGATGCTCCAGCAGCCAGAGTGTCTCCATGGATGACCAGCCTCCAGGTTTTTAACCTTTGAGATTTTTAGACCCTGGGGGGTCTAATTTTCTCCCCTCACTGCAAACTTGCAGTGTGGGGAACATTTTTCGTTCCCACACATGCCTGTTGCCTTGCCTCAAAGGACAGCATGTGCACGCTTATCTGGATGCACCCATTAAGTGCATTGGAGTGCATGTGTAGACAGTGTCAGAGGCTGGTTGGGGCATGAGATTGCTAAAATGTTGGGGCTCTTTGCTGCCTACTCCCTCACTGTAGCACCCTCATGCCCCAGCCAGCCCCTATGCTGCCTGACACTGCTACCTGAAGCTTCCCTTGTTTCCCCTGCCAACCTGAGTCTGCTCTGTCCCAGTTCAAAGTGCTGCAGTCCTGGGTGGATGTGTAAATGCTGTGTCTGGGAGCAGTTGATCCTGCCTTGAGCAGAAGACTGGACTAGATAACCTTATGAGGTCCCTTTCAGCCCTACTTTCCTATGATCTTATTATCCTAATGATGATAGTTATTTGCACTGTGGCAGTGCCACCCCAGTCAGGGGCCCATTTTGCCAGTACAGTCTAAATGAGCTGCTATTTTGGAGAATGTACTGCCTAGGGCATGCTCACCACATTGCCATTCTTATTAAGTGTATAACATGTCTTTAATTGTCTTATAATTAATTATCACTGGAAGAGGCATGCAGAGCGCAAGAGATGAACATGTCTGACATGCTCACTCTCCAGTGCTAACAGTTTATTTGTTGTCTGCAAAGTGCTAGTTTCCAAATCCTGAGGCTAGCACTTGCTGACTTGTCCTTAGATACCTCCATCCACTTACCTCCACTTTTTCACACCTTATGGATCAACTGTATTTAATTACCTTCAAGTGAAATGCTATTGAGAAAGATAGGCAAGCAAGGGGGTTTGCTTGTGTGAAGGATGTTGCGTCATGCGTGTTCACTCTTAATGTTCAGACTTTCTCTATGTTATTCTCCTTGTCTGCATTCTGATCTTTCCCTGCTACCAATAGCTATGTGCCTCTGGTTGTTATTATCTGTCAGGGATGCTTTGAGTAAACTCTTGGGTTTGAATACATTGCTTCCAGACTGTGCTTGGAAGAACCTCAGGGAAGCATGGCACATCTGCTGTATAATGTATTTGCCTTAAAGCTGTGCTGGTACACTCCAATAAGCACATGCAAGACAGTGAGCTTGCTGATGTGTTCTCAGTGCTGTATCTGTTTCAGGGTGTAGTGAACAAAGAAAGTGTATGCTGTGCTTCACTGTGGTCCTCCCTACCTTGGTCTCAAAACAGTGTTGATGTGCCCTTTGTGAATAAGGGACAACTTAGGTGTTGTACATGCTGGAGCTGATCAGCAGATAGTGAAAAATGCTTCATAGTGGCAGACACAACAACAGCATCCCGAAATGCATATCTTTGACCACATGTGAAACTCCAGTTTCACCCTCTTGGAACTGACTGTTCACAAGGACTGGTCCAGCACTCTGTTTCCAGCTGCTCTTGCACTTTACTTTAATTGCAGTGAACTCTGCTTGGGATTCGGATCCAGGCCCTGCCCCACACACTTGATCACCATGTCAGAAATCTCTGTTGCTAGTTGACTGTTTGTGTCCGTCTCCCTCACGCAGGAGGGAGAAATCCATGGCATTTTTAAATATATGGGATCTGTGAATCCAAAATATAATGTTTTATCTCAGGGGTAGGAAACATTTTTTGGCCAGAGTGTTGAAAAACACCGCAATACCTACCTTGGAAGCTGCCAGAGTGCCGGCATGCCAGAAAAACAAAATGAGGGCAGGGGGTACATGGCAGGATGCCCTGCTTGTGCCCCTTGCTCCCCACCCAAAGCCTCTGCTCCCCAGCCTTGCTGTCCCTTGCCCCTCCCCCCCAGCCCTGCTGCCCTTGCCCCCCAGCCCAGGCTCTGTGGCTGTCATCAGCTACCCCAGCTCTAGCTAGCTGCTGGAGCCCAGGCTGCTTCCAGCAGGGCTTGCAGCATCCCAGCTACCAGGTGGGAGCAACCCGGGCTCCTGGCTGGCAGCAGCTTCCCAAAGTCGGGGCCAGCTGCAGCCAGGAGGCTCCACAGAGCTGTGCCGGGCTCCAGAGCCCCGGCATCAGCTCTACTACTGTGTGCACCCACGCCTTGGACTGGGCGGTGGGGGAGGGGCCTGAGGTAGTGTAGTCCTGGTCTCTCCCCCGCTTCCGGCATAGAGCTGGTGACTGTCACGTTGCTGTCCGATCACAGTGCAAGGGACCGGAATTGGAGGGGTTAGAAGGGCCTATTAGCTCTCTATGGGACGGTTAATGCGAGTCCAGCTCACGTCGCCCGAAGAGACTGGAGGTGAGGTGATGGTCACGGAGACAGAGAGTAGTTGAAGGTAGAGGTTTATTTACTCACAGTGAGTGTTGAGGAGAGAAACGAGATGCAGAGAAATAGGCTGCTAATCATGTCGGGGCCAGCAATGAAGCAGCGTTCAGCGGTTGCTAATCGCGAATGGGAGGCGGAAGCTAGGTGATCAGGCTAGCATCCCTTGTGATAATCAAAGTGGGTGATGAACGACCTCACTTGGGTGCGGCTGTGCACTCCCTTATATCACTCAGGTGACGCGCTCAATGGTGAGCTGGCTGTTTTCACCTATTACCTCTCAGGGTTCTGTGTCCGGGCCTTATTTGGCGTTGCAGACTAGCTGACCTCACCTATGCTGGTGACGCTCTGATAACAAAAGTAATGGTATGGCAGTGTTTGTTTTTCCCTTTTGTGATGGCTGTGGGGAAGAAGGGCGGGGCTCGCCATCTTGGTGCCTCGCGCATCGATGCCACCATTATGGTGTGCGTGTGACAGTGACTAAGCTCCGGAGCCCGGCGCAGCTGTTTGTAGTCAGCCCAAGCTCTGGGCAGCTGCAGCAAGCAGTGGGTAGGCTGTGAACAGCTGCTGGAGTGGAGTCTGGCGCATCAGCTCCATGCTGGTGGCAACTGCATGCGCACCTCGGGGCAGAAGCAGGGCAGCGCAGCCTGCCCCGAGGAGTGCACACAGTCGCTACCAGCACGGAGATGATTCCAGAGCTGTAGAACCCAGTGCAGGTGTTTGCAGCCTGTTTGCTGAATCTGCCCAGAACCTGGGCTGGCTACAAACAGATGTCCCAGGCTCCAGAGCCCAGTCACCAGCTCTGTGCCAGGAGCTGGGGAGAGACCAGGCACTGCTTCAGGCCCCTCCCCAACCACCCGTGCCAAGGCATGGGTGCATGCGCCAGAACAGAGCTGATGCTGGGGCTCTGGAGCCTGGTGCAGCTGTTTGCAGCCTCCCCCAGCTGCAGCCGGCCCCGGCTCTGGGTAGCTGCTGCCAGCCAGGAGCCCGGGCTGCTCCCAGCAGGCAGCTGGGATGCTGCAAGCCCTGCTGGGAGAAGTCCAGGCTCTGTTGCCGGCAGCAGCTACCCAGAGCTGGGGCTGGCTGTGGCATGCTGAGCAAAATGGCCTTGCGTGCCATGCTCGGCACATGTGCCATGGGTTGCTGACCCCTGTTCTGTCTTTTGACAGGGAGTGAAAGCAAAGATTTAAAGTCCTGTAATTAAATTCCCTAAGCTTGCTATTTCTCTTTCTAAATTGCTCCCATGCTGTCCCTGAGTATCAGGATGTGGGTCAGCAACTCCATTTGCTTATAAGAGCTGAGTCAGCCAGTCGTGCAACAGTAATGATGCATTGTGACATAGCATACCCATTGTCCTGGGCAAAGAGTGAATTCCAAATATCACAGGGTGCCTGTACATGAGTGCGGAGGCTGCTTCAATGTGCTGTGATGATAGCGTATACAAGCACAAGCAGACTTGATTAATCACATCTGCTGGAGTGTGGCAATTACCATGCTCCAGCAGCCTTTGATGTCTTGTGTATCAGTGTCCCCGTACTTCCTAATAGTGGTTTGGGCGCTTGGATTTACAAGCATGTACAGCATTGAATGAGCTGTTTGGATGCTGATACATGAGACACTGAGGCACTTTAATTAGAGCGGCTGTCAGAGCTGCTGTAGTTAAACCGCCAGCCACCTCATCTGTCCCTACCCCTGGAACACGTGTAAAGTGCCCATATACACAAAGCCTTACTTGCAGCAAATAATGCACAGATAGCCTATCAGCCTTGCAGTGTATTCAGATGGACTCCTCAGTTCTGAATTATGGACCAGTTCTTAAAAAAAGTATTTTCTTGGACAACTTATAAGCAGAAAAAGGGCTAAATTCAATGGAAAAATGGTTTGGTATGGAAACATATAGCCACCATCTGGGTTTGATTTTTTAATTATTGATTTTTACTTTTTGTCTTATCACTGTGTTTTTTCCCAGATCAAAGGCATGACAGTAAAGATTTTTAAACTCTTTAAGATATGGGAGGTGATGGTGCCTCTTTACTTAGCACTGTTTAGGCCTCATCTGTAGTACTGTGTACAGTTTTAGGCTCCACACTTTAAAAAGTATGTGAAGAACTTAGAGATGGTCCAGAGGCAGGCAACAAAGATGATAAAGGGCATGGAAAGCAAGGAGGAGAATCTGAAGGAGCTAGGCATATTCAGTTGGTAGAAAAGGTGCTGAAGAGGGGACATGGTAGCAGCTCTTCAAGTATTTAAAGGGTTGTCATAAGATGGAAAGTACCTTTTCTCTCTAGCTGCAGAAAGGAAGATGTGGGCCAATGGCTTGAAGTTTCAGCAAAGTAAGTTTAGATTGGATATCTAGAAAAAAACTTCTTCACTGTTAAAATAGTGAGGCAGTAGAACAGAGTACTAGGAAAGTTATGGACTTTCCATCACTGGAGGTGTTCAAGAAGAGTTTGGATAGCCACTGGTCAGGTGGCTTTGTCTACATACTGCTATGGGTATGTCACATGCTTCTGGGGTTTTCCGGTTGCTTTGCCCCCTTCACCCCCCGTTTCGGCTACATGTGTCAGGGTGGTTTTAAACCTTCCATTCTTCCTGCTGGGACAAAAGTTGGAGGTTCAAGTTTAGAAGGTCTTGCCCTTCTGCTCAGTCAGATTGATTGCCATATTTGAGGTCAGGAAGTAAATTTATCCCATGGTCAGATTGATATGGACTATGGGCATTTTTGCTTTCCTCTGTGGTAGGGACTGTGGCCCTCTACCCGGCCTCTGCCACATATAGGCTAGGGACCGAAGTTACACATAAACCAGTTTAAGTGCTTAGAAACTGGCTTAAGCCTGTAACAAAACAGAAACTCAGTGCACATAAACCACTTTCAAAGTGGCTGAAACTGATTTAAGATAAACCTGGCTGAATGTAGTATATCAGACTTAACTGATTTGGGTTAAACCGGTTTATGAAACTTCTGTCTCAGAACCCTTCCTGGTTCATGTTAAATCACAGTCCCCCAGCATCCCAGCATGCTTTCCAGCCCTGGGCTGTGCTGTGCTGTCTGCTCCCCCACCCCCTCTATTTCCTAGCTGGAGCTAGCTGACAAGAAGGGCAGGGCCAGCTCAGCTGAGGCTGCAGCACAGTCTGGTTGGGGGAGACTGCCCCCCCTGACAAACCCTGGCTGGGGTCTTGGGCCAGGAAAGGGGTTAAACACCCCTCCCCCCACTCAAACTTGCTGCTGGCTGCAACTGTGGACTACAAATCCCAGAAATACTTGGAAGCAGGAAGAGGAAGTGATGTGCAACCCTGCAGAGTTCTGCTCCTGTAATTGTGGACTGCAAATCCCAGAGACCTCAGGGGCAGCAGCAAGAGGAAGTGAATACACAGCCAGAGAGCTATGCTCTAATGACCGCTGGGTTCTGACCACAGGCATTGCAGGCATGTGGCTGCATTTCCTGTACAGGTTTCCCTCGCTTTATGCGGGTTTTGTATGTATGAATTCGCTCTTACACAATGACCCTTTTTATACCAAAAATTCATTATATGTGAGGTAATTCCACTCTTATGCGATCGGTGTGGTGATAGCCTGCAGCCAGCTGCTTTGTGCAGTGCATTGTGGGAGTGATGCACACCAAACTATAGTCTCCTGTGTGGATCTGTGCTCCTTGCTCGTTGTCTATGATGTGTTTCTGTAGTTGCCATCCTTATTATGATAGTGCCCTGTGCTTGGTTGTATTGTCTGCTGTTGGTAAGTACCAAAATTGTTTTGTAAAAGTAGTAGAAATGGGTCTGGGGGTCAGTAGCTTCTTGGAACATATCCCTATTTGTTACATTGTAAAGTGGGTTCCTTTTATGCAAAGTCAGGTTATGTGCCATTTTCCAGGAACGCATGTACAGCATAAAGTGAGGAAACCTATATCAAAGGTAAATGTGTGTTCACTTCTGTTTCAATTTAATCTGTGAAGGTTAGGTTAACCTGCAAAGACTGAATAAATTCAGCCTTGGGCTTTTTAACTGTCTGTACCTAGCCATATTGACAACATTTAATAGACGCAGGATGTTGGCTGCTGTGTTCCTCTGCTTTACCTGTGGCAAGTTAGATTGGTAGGTCTGTGTTATGTCAGGGTTGATGGTTGTTTTATGTAGAGTTTAGAGTATGTATTGTAACAGATGGCTTGGATCCTGCCTCAGGCAAGGGGTTGGTGCCTTCCGGCCCTACTTCTCTGTGATTCTATTCTTCAGTGATTGAGCCACACACTTTCCATTATTTTTGATGTCCAGAATATCTAAACCACTAAAACCACATATAAATACAATGATATTAGTATCTACTATTTGTATGAGCCAAGGACCAAGTCTTCATTGTTTGAGGCAGTGAGCAATAAGAAGCCTAACTTTCTCCTAGGAGTTAGGGCAGGACCACAGACGGGATGGGGTGACCTGGGTTCTGAACTCTAGTCCCTGGATTCTTTTACATTAAACAGGCATTGAATAAGGACTAGAAATAATCATGAGAGTAGAGACTGGAACCAGGACTGCCTTCTGCCAGCCACTTCTACTAATCATGAGGTTACAGAATCAGGCTTCCTCTTGCTATTGTTCTCTTAGCCCCATGCCTTTTGCATTCTTGGCTAGCTGGTTGATGTCTTTCAACAGAAGGCATAGAGAGTGCTCCCAGCCATCCTAGCCAATAGCCTGGGAGTTAGAAGGGTCTCTGGGATAGTGGGAGAAATGGATATGAATCTTCAGAGGCTGAGTTGTGTCCAGTAATCCCATTTCCTTTAATCGCTAAACTTTGATATACAAGGTAGGCACTGGCATCATCACCATTATTTTAGGAAGAGTAAGTCATGCTCATCTCTTTCTAAGAAACTTTTGGGTGCCTGTCTTCAGGAGTGGATTCCAGTTTCTGGATCCCTTGTCCATGTGAACCAGCAATCAAACTCGAGTGAGGAGGCAAGATTTCAGACATAACCCTGTACTTGGTGTTTCTTCTAGGCAGCTCTCTTCTCAGTGTGTGGGACTTTTGAATCAACCTTCTGAGGCAGCTAACTTTCCACATGCACTGCATAGGGAGCCTAACTCTAGATTTGGGATTTCATTTTAGAGGACATGGACATAAAACTCATGTACACCTTAAGATCTCTTTTAGATTTGACCCATAGAGCAAGACAAGGGAAAAGGAAGAAAAAACCATCAAATATTAGCATATTGGTGTATGATTGATTTTTTTTGTTTGTTTGTTTGTTTTTTTTACCAGTGCTCTTTTTTATTTAACCCTTAGCTTAAAATATGACGCAAAAATAATAATATCAGTCCAGTAGAGAGAGAGCAGAGAGGGAAGAAAAAATATGACAAGACTATATAAGCATTGGGCTGACTAAAGGGAAAAAATAAACTGACTGGTTTTCAAGTGTCACACTTTCTTAATCAACGCGTAGGAAAAACTGAGAAGTAGAACAATAAATGCATGCTAGAGCAGATACTCTAACAACATTCAGCTGTGGTTACCCTTTTGTTTATTGTCTTGCATTCTGATTTACAGATGCTTCATCACTTTAATCCACACTGAGCTATTATTGAGAGGAGCTTCTCTCCTCACCTGTACCTGATTATTTTAAATAATTTCCTTTCTTATTAGTCTCTGAATTTAATTACAAGATCTGATTTTTAACATTCCCCAACTGTGTCTCTTGCTGTAGCTTGTGGTTTCTAGTGGGTGAGTGAGGAGACTGGTTTTCAAATCCTTCCTCTTTTTAAAATTCTGTTAAATAAAAGTACGGTTATAGTGCTCTTATTAGTTCAGAAGCTGCTGATCAACTTGCTTTTCCTTGCAAGTGACTTGGTAATAATATATAGGTTTAAAGGAACAGGTGAAAGATTGCTTTGGGCAAAGGAGAGACCTTTAAGAATTATGTAATTTCAGCTGTTCTTCAGCAAAGCAATCAAATGAGTTAACATATGAAACAGCTTGTTTTCAAGTACTATCTGTGATCATGTTGCATAATAAATTGTACCTGAAAATAGAACATATACTCCCATTTTAAATATGCTTTTATATTATGGGCCTCCCCTCACATTTTGGGCAGATTTTACACAAAAAACTCATTTAGGGTATAGACAGCATGGACAGTAGTGGATGAGACAGATCTTTGAATATTATGACAATATAGATATTAAATAGCAATAACAGATTGCAAGCTGAAGTAGCACAAGTTGCACTTTGATTTGCATAGTCAGTGCCAATACTTGGATGCAAAGTAGAATGAATGGGGATCTTTCTGTTTTTGAACATGTAAGGTTTTCCACATGTGTTTTGGACATAGATGGCATGTAGCTATCCTCCACCCAGATGAGAAAATTATGACCATGAAAGGAAAGAACTGCGGAATTGTTTGTATAAACACTAGTGAGTAGGAAGGATGGGCCTGATTCTCTATTCTCTGTAAACTTTGTGTGCTAACTGGGGGTAATAGGCTCTGATCTGTTCTTGGGAGTTTATGCTCAATTTGCAGAGCTGTGAATAACAACCACACTTCAGGGGTAAACGAGGCTACCTCAGCTGAATGAACAAAACTCCCTAAACTGTCAAATTCTGAACGCAGAGGCCAAACTTCATGATTTCAAACTTCATGACTCCTGTAATGGTGTGACTCAGGAGCATGCCTTCAGAAATACTAGAAAATTGGGATTCAGATCTGAACTTTACAACTGGAGTGTATTTGTTTGCCCTGCATTGCTAGTTGTGCAATCCTGCCTCTGGGGTAGAGTTGACCAGCCACCCTGGAACTGGGAATGCTGGAAACCTTATGTGCCTCAATTCTTCTGCTGTCCATATAAAGAACCAGGAGCTAGAGCTGGAGACCCCATGAAACCTAGAATCAGGGATTGTGGAAAGCCTTGGTGTCAGTGCTCTCGGATGGTCTTCTGCCAGCCAGGACAGCTGCTAAAAAAAAAAAAGGAGTGTCTGTTGGAAGCTTTTTTTCAGAGAATGCCACTGAAATCAATGCAGTCCTGTGAAGTGTTTTGGTTTTATGAAGCAGCAAACTCCATAGAAAAAGATGTTTGCCAGACTCTTTCTAGTGAGCTCTAATACACCACATCAGTGATGTCTATGCAAGAGTTTCTTGGAAGCTAGTGGCACATTTTAAATGGATCATCATAAACCTGCCATTAAAGTAAAGGACCAGGCTGTGGGGTAAAGAAGATGTAAATTTATATTGCTCATCTACACGTGAAATCAGCACAGTTCACGCCAGAGTTTATTGCACCTGGGGGCAGTGTTTACACATGCACCCAGGACCACAGCATGTTGAGCTAGGGTGGCACAGCCCTGACTAGCAAGAAATCTGAGGGGTTGGGCTACCAGTGCGGAGTTGCTCTGCCCCAGCTCAGTGTGCTGCACAGGGATAGGCTGGGGCATGAGATGCTCCAGCGTAAGGCTAGGTGGCAGGCAGCCCCACATGTCCTAGCCAGCACCAATCACCATCTACAAATGCAATGGTGGAATAAATACTAGTACTTGTATCAGACAGTGCTATCTTATGGCGGTGTTAATTAGTTTACTCTGGCCTAATAGCACCACATGTATAGATGGTGATGCTTTACTAGGGAGGTAATAAGTCAACTCCACAATAAAGTGCATGTGTAGATGTCCTTCCAGTTGTCATTGAATCTACCTCAGGAACTCAAATTGAGGGAGCAAAGCAGCAATGTAAATAATTGCAGGCATGGAAAATTTAAATAGATGTATCTTTTACTCCCAGAGATCTGATGGGGCTATTAACAAGGAAATCACTAAATAAATATTTTAAGAAGGATTTTTAATTAATTGATTTCAATTATCCAACAATGAAATTTCAACCAACACTATACTGAAATAAAAAACCATAATATTTTGAATTTAATGCTTTATTGTACTGAATGCTTTATCAGTTACTTTCTATTCCAAACAGACTAAACCTATGAGTTGTTATAACTGCTTCCATTGTAAATAGTGTTTCAGTTAGCAAGAGACATGAAGAGTAACAAAAAGGGTTTCTATCAGTATGTTAGCAACAAGAGAAAAGTCAGAGAAAGTGTGATACCTTACTGAATGGGAGGAGGCAACTTAGTGACAGATGATGAAGAAAAGGCTGAAGTAATCAGTGACTTTTTTTATCTTGGTCTTCACAAGCAAGATCTGTTTCTGAGCAGCACAGTTTGGGGAGAAGGTGGGCAGCCCTTAGTGGTGAAAAAGCAGGTTAGGGACTATTTAGGGAAGCTAGATGTGTACGAGTCCATGGGGCCAGATGCAGTGTATCAGAGGGTGCTGAGGGTGTTGGCTGATGTGATTGCAGAACTGCTGGCCATTATCTCTGAAAACTTGTGGTGATTGTGGGAGGTACCAGATGATTGGCAAAGGGCAAATATAGTGCCCATCTTTAAAAAAGGGAAGAAGGAAGATCCAGCGAACTACAGGCCAGTCAGCCTCACCTTAGTCCCCGGAAAGATCATGAGGCAGGTCCTCAAAGAATCCAATTCTAAGCACTTGGAGGAGAAAAAGGTGATTAGGAACACTCAGCATGGATTCGTCAAGGGCAACTCATACCTGACCAACCTGATTGCCTTCTATGATGAGACAACTTGCTCTATGGATGCGGGGAAAGCAGTGGACCTAATATACCTGGTCTTTGATACCATCTCCCACAGCATTCTTGCAAGCTGGGTTGGATGAATGGACTGTAAGGTGGATAGAAAGCTGGCTGGATCATCAGTAAAAATCAACAGCTGAGTCTCTAGTTGCAGATGACACCAAGCTGGGGGTATAGTAGATGCACTGGAGGATAGGACTAGGATTCGAAGTGACCTAGACAAATTGGAGGATTGGGCCAAAGGAAATCTCATGAGGTTCAACAAGGACAAGTGCAAAGTCCTGCAGGTAGGATGGAAGAATCTCATGCACAGCTACAGCCTGGGGACTGACTGGCTAAGCAGAAGCTCTGCAGAAAAGGACGTGGGGGTTACAGTGGACAGTAAGCTGTGTATTAGTCAGCAATATGCCCTTGTTGCCAAGAAGGCTAATGACATACTGGGCTGTATTAGTAGGAGTGTTGTCAGAATAGTGGAGAAGGTCCCCATTCCCCATTATTCTGCACTGGTGAGGCCACATCTGGAATACTGTGTCCAGTTTTGCTCCACCCCCAAACCACTATGGAAAGGATGTGGACAAGCTGGAGTCCAGTGATGAGCAATGAAAATGGTTCAGGGGCTGGGGCACATGACTTCTGAGGAGAGGCTGAAGGTACTGGGTTTATTTAGTCTACAGAATAGAAGACTGAGAGGGGATTTGATAGCAGCTTTTAACTACCTGAAGAAGATTGAAAGAGGATGGAGCTAGACTGTGCTCAGTGATGACAGATGACAGAACAAGGAGAAATGGTCTCAAGTTGAAGCAAAGGAAGTTTAAGTAGGGTATTAGAAAAAACTCTCTCTAGGAGGGTGGTGAAGCACTGGAATGAGTTACCTAGAGAGGTTATAGAATCTCCAACAGATCCAGGCAGATCTAGAGAGGTTGGAAAAATGGGCAGAATGAAATAGGATGCAACAAAGAGAAGTGCAAAGTGCTGCACCTGGGCAAAAAAATCCACCAACACACTTACAGGCTGGGGGATGACCTTCTCAACAGCACAGCAGCGGAAAGGGATCTTGGAATCATAGTTGATTCCAAGATGAACATGAGTCATGAATGTCATCAACAAGGCTAACCACACTTTATCACGCATTAGCAGATGCATTGCAAATAGGTCCAGGGAGGTGATGCTTCTACTCTATGTGGCACTGGTCAGGCCGCAGTTGGAGTTCTGTGTCCAGTTTTGGGCACCACACTTCAAAAGGGATGCGGAGAATCTCGAGAGGGTTCAGAGGCAGGCCACTCATATGGTTAGGGGCCTTCAGGTAAGGCCCTATGATGAGAGACTGAGGGTCCTAGATCTCTTCAGCCTTCACAAGAGAAGGCTGAGAGGTGATCTTGTGGCTGCTTATAAATTCATCGGGGGGGGGGGCAGCAGAGAATAGGAGATGCTCTATTTACTAGTGCACCCCCTGGAGTAACTAGGAACAATGGCCACAAATTGATGGAGAGCAGATTTAGGTTGGATATTAGAAAGAACTTCACAGTAAGGGTTCCCAGAATCTGGGATGGGCTTCCAAGCGAGGTGGTGCTCTCCTCTACCTTGGGGGTGTTCAAGAGGAGACTGGACAAGCACTTTCCTGCCCAGGGCATGGGGTTGGACTCAATGACCTACTGAGGTCCGTTTTGACCTTAACATCTATTAATCTATGAATCCTTACATGTTTTAGAAGCCTGGCTAGACAAAGCCTTGGCTGGAATGGTTTAGTTGGGAACGGTGTTGCTCTGAGCAGGGGTTTGGACTAGATGACCTCCTGAGGTCCTTCCAGCTCTAATTTTCTGTGATTCTGTAATTGTGCAAAATGGGCTGAGAAATTATTGTCCCATTCTGTGTCACTACAGAAATGGAGGGGTTTTATATATTTATCCCAAATTAATGTTGCTTTTTCGAACAAGATGCCTATCAAGTACCACATTTACTTGATTATATGACAAGGTGTTTTGGGTGTCATCCTTCCCCCCCCCCAATTTGACATGGGGAAAATGTAAGCCTCATGTTATGATTGTATATGACTTGCTTGAAATCAGAAAATGCACATGGGACAGAAAGGCTAGTTAGAAGGTAGTGTGGCCAGGCAGCCAGCGCATGGCCAGCCAACAGAGGGCCCCTGGACTCCCTTCAGTGCGCAGGGTTCCTGGCTGGCCAGTGCAGGGTCACTTCAAACTGCTGCATGCCAGTATGTGCTGACTTGCTTCAGCACCCACTGGCCAGAAACCCCACATGCAAGTTGAAACGGCCTAGCCACCACCAGCCAGGCACAATCCCCACAGCATGTGGGGTTTATGGCCAGCACATGTGAAGCCTCTTTGAGCTGCTGCCCCAGTGGTGGATGCCAGAGCCACTTGTCAGACACTGGCAACCTGGCCAAGTCCCTTGCTGGGTGCCAGGTTGCTCAGGCACCTGCTGCTGGAGCAGGAGCTCAGAGTGACTCAGCATGCACAGGCCAGAAACCCCCCCACTACAGGTATGGTGCCTGTCTAGGTCATTTTGAGCTGTGTGCAAGGGATCTGGCCAGTACATGCTGAGTTGCCTCAGCACCTGCCCTCCAAGCAGTAGCTGGGAGCGATGTGATCACCAGACACCCAGCATCTCTGGGGAGGGGCTGCCCAGGCACATAGCAGGGAGAGACCCTGAAGGCATTGGCCATCATGCAGGGAGGAGGGACCCCCAGAGGCCAGCCAGGCACCCTGGATGCTGTAAGAAGGGACCTGACTGCAGTGACAAGGGAACCAGCATGCAACGAGGGTCCCAATGAGTGGTGAGGTTCCAGGCAGTGGTAGGGAGGGATCCAGCATTCAGTGAGCCTCTTAGCAGTGGCAGCAAGGGATCCAGCACTTGGCAAGACTCCCAGCAGTGCCAGCAGGGGACCCAGCATGAGGTGCGGCATCCAGTGGTGATGGACCTGGCAGCAGTAACAAGGGATCCAGAATGTACATGCTGATGAGGGATCCAGCATGTGACAAGGGACCCAGAAGCAGTAATGTCAGAGCCAGTATGAGCATGCCAGTGAGGGGTATAGCACACAGCAAGGCTCCAGTTAGCAGTGGTGAGGGGACCTGTTTATAGCAAGGCACTGATAGCAGCAGGGCAAGTGGCAGCAAGGCATCCAGTGGAGGGGCAGGTGGCAGGGGAGCAGCTGGCAAAGTAGCAAGGAAAGCAGCAAATTACAGGCCTGATCACCCACTCAGTGGCCAAAGTTTAAAACCATGGAATCTCATGGTAAATTCTGTGGGGTGAGCAGTGGCAGGAAAACCTCCATGACAGACCATGTAGAAAATAAAGGAAGTAGTGGTACAAATGTGAAGATACCAAAAGAATGAGGCAGCTATGAAACAAACTTTAAAATTAAGGTTATAAATGATAGTGTCAAAACCAAATTTGTATGTAATGCTGGATAACACAGAGTTAAAGTGTTGACATGCGCAGACAGGCCATGGAAAATCCCCAGAGGGCTGACAAGCATGCCCAGTACGTGTCCCCTGTGCGACCTCTGGCTTGTCAATCATGGGTCTGCCATGAGGAAATCTAAACTGACACCCTGCCCATGCTCAGTCTTACACAAAGCATGACATAATTCAACCAGAAACTTCTATGAAGAAAGCTACCTGATTGGCCACCAAAATCATATAAAAGGCTTGTAAGTTTCTGCCCACGGTGGAGACCAGACCCAACCTGAGAGCAGAGGCTGCTATTGCAGGGACTGCTCCTCAGGAAAGCCTTTAGGCCCAGAGCCCTGGTTTGATCACAGAGCTCCACTGGTCTCCCCACGGTCGTGGCTTACAGCCCATCTTCGACTGATTGATTTCGTCTACGTCTTGTTTACCTGGTACCGACCTTTATTCCAACCTCACCGACTACGCACCCGGCTTATCCTTGGCATCATTATCATTGCTGTTACCAACCTGGCTTCACCCACGTTCTCTCCTTGTTCATCTCATTGACCATTCACCTTACCTCATTCGTCCATCACCGACAACGTGTTACAGTTGTTCGTTGTTCCCTTTTATGAGCTGTCGACCAGTTCTGGGACTATCGAGTCGGGCAGCCGCACCTAGCCTCTGGGCTAGAAAGCAAGGGCTTGGCTCGGGAACCCCGTGAACCGACAGACACCTTTGTTTATTTGTTCATTTGTCAATTCTGTAACTGAAGAAGCAAGTCCGCTACCTACGCTTCATCATCTTGTAGCGTAAGTGAAAATAAAAGCTATCTGTTTTTGAAACCACACATGTCCCATACCACTCAGACTCCTCGCCGCTAATCCCGCCTGTTCGTTCTGAACCTTGGCCCACCGTGACCTTGGGGCCCGGTCCCCGACAGATAGTGGAAAAAACAAATAATTGTGAGGCAAGAAGGAAGTATAATGTTACTGAAGCGAATGTGCATCAAGGGGAGACAATTAAAAGGAAAACTTGAGAATGTTGAGTCCACACAGAAAACATTTGGGTGTCCAAACAAAAGTTGCTTTCCTGAAATTGATAAGCAAGTTCTCAAATGTATTGAAAAAAAGAGAAAGGAGGGAATGCCAGTCACCTGCGAAGTGCTTCAACTCATAGCATTAGAAATAGCAAAGGAATTGAACTTTCCCCTTCGAAAATTCAAAGCAAATAGTGGGCATTGTATCCAAATGATGCAACTTAGTGGCTTAGCTCTGAGATGAAGAACATTACTTGCACAAAGGTTACCATCAGACTGCAGCAAAGAACTCGCTGAATTCCAGGGATACATTGTTGGGCTGTGTGGAACTCATGATTATCTACTGGGCCAGATAGGTAAAGCTGATGAGACTCCAGTCTATTTTGGCATTCCGAGTAATGTCACCATTCATGAGAAAGGCACAATCCATAATTATGAAAAGTACAGGAATGAAAAGTTGTGAATTGCAGTGATGTTAGCAGTATTAGCAGATGGGAGAAAATTGCCACCCTTTGTGATTTTGAAATGTAGAAGTCTTCCAAAAGAAAAGTTATCACCAGGAACAGTGGTTAGGTGCCTGGAACAAGGATGGGTGTCACAGGAACTGATGAATGACAGGTTAGACATTGTGTGGAAATGGAGACCTGGAGCACTGCTAAAAATATTAGTGTTAGATTCAATCAGAGGGCATTTAACATCAGATGTGAAAGCAAAAATTCAGTCAAGGAATTCTGATCTTGTAGTCATACCTGCTAGTATAACACCTCAACTCCAAGTACTGGATGTCATAGGGCATTTTCATAAGTGCTCTGGGAGGTGTGTGGGGGTGGGGGGGAGAGGGCACATTAATTATTGAGCTATGCTAATTAAATGTGCATGAGTGTCATGTGTATCAGCATCCTTGCACTGAAAAATGGTGGTGGAGCCCTTTGAACTAAAGCTCATTGGAAGAGCTTTAGTTCAGAGGGCCCCGCCATCATTTTTCAGCTTGGGGACACTGATACACACGACACTAGAGTCTACTGGAGTGCTTTAATTTTGCACTCCAACAGACTTCATTAATTGAGTCTGCTCCGACACTCTGGATTTCCAGCACACTGGAGCAGACTTCCTGCATATGTATAGGAGCCCATAGTGAATAAGCCCTTTAAGGATCATTTACAGTGTCAGTAGTGAGACTGGCTCGTGGCAGAAACTATGTGCTTCTACCTGGTGGGAGGATTGAGAAGCAAACCATAGCACTGCTTTGCCAATGGATTCTGATTTCCTGGGGCAGGTTATCTTCAGAATCCATTATTAAAGGCTTCAAGAAGTGCTGTATATCTAATGCCATGGATGGAACTGAACATACTGATTTGTGGATAGATGAGGGAAAAGATGAGAACAGTGAAGAGATTGAAGTGAAGAGTGTGAAAGTGACCAGTCCTAATTTGTAGGATCCAAGAAAGGAGTAGGACTCACCACATTCTTGACAGAACCTAATATAGATAAAGTTAAATTAATGTTTGAATTGAATTAAAGCTAATGTTGAAATTATGTTTTACAGGTATTGCTATAGTTTTTATCAGTAGATCTGTTTTTAAAAATTATACCAAATTAAAAAATTTCCCTGTGTGGAATATGATTATTGAAGGGGTCATCTTAAATTCAGGACCATCCTAGATTTGAATAAAATGTTACATTAGTGACAGAAAGATGCAGTGGATGAACAGATTTTATATTTGGTGTTTATCTCCTAATTTTAATATATTATGTTCACAATCTATACATACAATGTTTATAATATCTTAATTTGAAAGTTCCTTTATCCTCTGAAGGGTTTGCTATACGGACATTATCTCCTTTTTCCAGCTCTTGACTTTAGCTAGTTATCCCTGGTTTACTGACACTGTATCTGCTGTTTTTCATCATTCTTACTTCATGTATTACTTTGCTTTTCATTGCTTCTTTTTAGGACTGTTTTGGTACGCTACAATTCCGTGCAAAATCTATCCCATTAAGAAAAGGATAGATACCTTTTTTTTAGCTATATTTTAACACTTTTTTCATTTGATTGTTCTTATATTGTTTGCTAGAGGGTTCAAACTTGGGGGGTAGAGAGGGCATATCTTGCATCTCCTCAGGAGTGTAATGGCTTCAGACAGCCAGTTATTTATTAATATTTTAAAGATGATGACTGGATTGTTCTTTTTAATGGTTTATTCTCACCTGCTGGTGGGTTTACCAGATGAAATTGTAAAGAGAAAAGACGCATCCTGGTATTTATGATGAAGTTATATGTTATACTTCGACTATACTAAAGGCAGTTAGAATGCAAGTGTCTGCATGTTAAAGCTTACTAACTTGTGCTAAGTGCTTTGTGAATGTCTCAAAGTTGCCCCACTACAGGCAAGGCTAAACTTCGGGTTGTGTTACCTAGTTTGTGTTGGGGGAACTTCACTCTGCTTCATGGAAATAAAAGCAAGCAATCTGCATTCCTCCAGCAGCCCAGGATGCACAGCTCCCAGCTCTCCCCTCCCTTTCCCCCCTATGAGCAGGAATAGAGCCTAGGGGCATTTATACATGTACCTTTTTGTCTCACAATGTGCCGGAGATTAATTGAGTCTGCTCTGTACATGACCTGATGCGTATCATGCTGTGCCATGTGCAGTTGGGTAAGTGGTGAAATGTGCATCAGTGCACAGAAAATGGTGGTGGGGTACTTTTAAACTAAAGCACCTCTGAGGTGTTTTAGTCCAAAAGTGCACTTATACAACTGCATGCACCACAGCGCCAGGCACTTTTCAAAGCACCCAACACTGCAGCGCTTACATATGTTAAAAAGCCTTAGATATCCTGGCTCCTAGCCACACCCGCTGCTCACCACCCCTCTAGTGGCAAGTCTGACCTATGCAGGAAATAAACAGCATTAAGTTTTAATGTGACTGCTCACAGAATGCTCTAACTTTAACGCCACTTAACATTCCACAGATTTTGGATGGTTTAAGTGTAATGTGTGCAACTTTACGTTTAGGGAAAGGGAAATCCCGTCCCCACAGGTGGTGGAAATTCGTTAAGTTGGGCCTGCCTAACCTTTAAGGGAAATACTGGGTTCATCTACATGACATGTTTACTGCAGTTGTCTAATTAGCTCCTCAGTAGAGTTTCAGGGGGCACATCTACATGAGATGCTGCTGCACAGCAGCAACAAGCAATGACAGGATGCTACTGCCTGATGCAATGCTACTGCGCAGTAACTCGTTGCTACTGCACAGTAGAATCTGAAAAAAACATGCCAGTATGGTACTGTGTAGTAATGCCAATTATTGTGCAGTCTGCTGATCAAGTAGATGCATTCACTGTCTACACATGTGGCTATATTAGGCCACAGTAAATTCATAAATACTACTGTATATTAGTACTTGTAAACATAAGTACTATCCTGCAGCAGCATTATTTAATGCACTGCAATGTATGTATAGTTGCAGATGGGACTGGCTGGGGCATGAAGGTGTTTCAGTGCAAGGGCTGCCTGCCAGCTGGTCCTGCACTGGTGCACCCTTGTGCCTCAGCCAGTCCCTCCACAGCATATTGAGCTGGGTTGGAGCAGCCCTGGGTTGCCAGGCTAGCCCCTGGGTCCTCTGCCAGCCGGGGCTCCCCTGACCTGGCTCAATGTGCTGTGATCCCAGGCATATGTGTAAATACGGTGCTTGAGAGCAATAAGCTCCAGTGGGAACTGTGCTGGAGTTTATTTAATTGCATTAAAAGTATGTGTAGATGTGCCCACTAAGTTGTAAGAAAGACATATTAAAGTAGGTCTTTTATTGTTTTAACCTTCCTTATGACTGTTACGTCCATATGGATAAAATTAATGCGTTATTTGAAGAAGCTGTTCAGAGTTACTGCATTTCTCTATTGGCCATAGTTCGCAAAATGAAATCTGTAGAGGCTAAGTTCAAAGGGGTCTCTGAGTAAATATGGCTGTGAACTGGGGTACAGCAGCAAAAAGTTGTGTGTTGAAAAGGGAAAACTACAGATTTCCATCCTGTGAGAAGTGAAGTTAATTGGGCTATCACAGAGAGACCAAAAAGTGAAAGGAGTGGGGAGTGGGTTGGGGGAGAAGATCCAAGCTCTGTAACTATGTCACCTTCATTTTTACTTGATTAATCTTTCCTAAAAAAAAAAAAATACTTCACTTAAACATCTTGAACAATCACAAAACTGTGCTGGTTGGCAAGGAAGAAAATCTCTTTCTTAAGGTCTCTTGTGTCCTGCCATAGCATCCAGTAACTTTAGGTAGAAATGTAATTATCCTAAGTCCATTTGTCATGTAATGTAGTGGTCTGATCAAACTTGTCTCTCCTCTGTTTTTAGGGTACTTTTCAGTGAACCAGTGGATGAAAATTCTCACAATATAAGTGTCTATCTTAAAAAGATCAGAAGTCCCAAAAAGATCTGGTGTGAATCTCCTGAGTTCAAAGGGAAAATGGATATGTTAATAGGGATACTCAAGAAGATGTAAGTGTTATGAGCGGAATCAGTCTTTTTGCCTTTTGATATTTAAACAAGGATTTAGGAAGAGACGATATTCCAAATAATGGCTTTAATCTATGGGGAAAATTATAACAGAATTAAGATTTACTGATAAACTGTGCTAAAATTTAGTGACTGTCAACAATACTTTAAACAAAATTCTGCTTCCCTTTAGTGTTGATATTTTGTCTATTTAGATTGAAAGTTCTGTAGGACAACTGAGCTTCACAGCTCAGCACACTGTTGTTATGTAGATAATAATAGATAAGCTGAATATTTGTTTGAATATTGTATGTTTTTCAACCCAAGCCACACCTATAGTATGCTTTTACTAAAATATTGGATGGCTAAGAACCTGAAAAATATAAGACTGGTCCTGCCAAGTCTTTCCATTAAGAAACATGCTTAACTTTATTAATTGGCAACCTTATCCAGTGGCCACCAAGGATGTGAACAAATGCTTGTTGTACTTGGTCTAGGCTTAAGCATCTTACTTTAAGACACCTAAACCTAGCCTGGGGTCAGTGCATGCAGCTGTTGGCTGCTGCTGGGAGCAGAATGGGCAGCCCATGGTAAGTAAATTGAGGTGGGGATAGGGCTGGTGGGTCCATGGTGGGCTTCTGGATTCATGGGGGAGTCTGGTGGGTCCAGGAGGGTTTGGTGGATCTGTAGGGGGTCCACAGTTGCCCAGTCTGCGGGAGGGTTGGAGGGCTAAAAATAGCCCCATCAGGGTAGGAGTTAGGGAAGGGGGTTGGTTAGGAACAGTACAGCCCAGGGCTGTGCTGCAAATACATCCAGGTATTCCCTAGGTTGCATTAACCCCTTCCTAAATTGGGTGAACCCTTTCTCAATCTAAATAAGTGTGTCATTTTGGGGCCATTTTAAACCCTGTGAATGCCTGCACAAGTGAACATTTAGATTGACCTCACTCTGGTTAGATCAGTGTATATATAATACTTGTATGTACCCTACGTCAATAAGAAACCTTTCATTGATTTTAGTAGAATATGGGTCATGTTCTTTGAACACTCCTGCTGAAATAGTGACTAAAGTTAAGCACATGAGTAAGTTGTATTGAGAACTTGGTTGTTTCCATTTCCTTATCTGTGGACCAAACCTTTCAGCTAAGTCACTAGAATTCCATCTAGGATAACATTGACCCTGTACCTTTCGTTTATGACCTATCAAACAAGTCCTTAAAACTAATATCAGTGGATCACTGTATTTAAGTATTTTGTTAATTCTAAAATGTCATAATCCTTTTCATATTATTGCTGATTTAAATAACCAAATTATTGTTATTTTCATGCTTGCTAATCATGATGCGCTCTTTAATTTTAAAATGTTAATCAATCTGCCCTCCAGAAATGTCAGATGCTGCTGCTGTTGCCATCACTGTCTGCCAAACTGTTTCTGTGCCAGTGGGGGAGCTGCAGGATTGCTCTGTTGGAGTCCATGCACGTGTGTGTTCCTACTATGGATCAGACTGCAATTCTAGGGATTATATTAGATTTATAGTTTTTTAATGTGATCTTTAGATTTGGGCTTGCCAAATGAGGATAGGAATTAGATGCAAGGCAAACAGGGCTGTGTCTTGTTGGGCAGGTGGGAACAGGGGGGAAACACAGCCCATTTGTCAGCAGCAAACTAGTTCAGGAGGAAGGCCCTGTTCGCATTCATAGTCTGGACCACTTAAACTGAACTGAAAGTGTTTAAAAAAGTTTTCATCAAATAATTTTAACCTTGAAAGTGGTAATAAGAAGGAAAAAAAAAGCATCCCAGTTTCATTTAAATTCATGAACGTTCCAAATTAGGGGCTAGTTGTATAGAAAGCTATACTATGAAGGGCAAAGTGAAGAAGGAGTG
This sequence comes from Crocodylus siamensis, assembly GCF_052110815.1. NCBI lineage: Eukaryota > Metazoa > Chordata > Crocodylia > Crocodylidae > Crocodylus > Crocodylus siamensis. The sequence goes on from NC_143397.1 coordinate 212,367,686, forward strand.
CCTGAGGGCAGAGCCATTAATGTTGGTATAAGGCATAGAGTAAACTCCTGGCCCGCGGAAGGCCAAGGAAGTTTTGCCATTTTGGGTCAGGATTTGATGTATAGGGTTGCTGAAGTAAGTTTGTTGATTGGAAGCTATTAGTATAGTTGCTTCCAATCAACTATATAGAGGTATAGTTTGTCCATCTCCGAGGGTGCAGACAGAAGTGCAGCTCCCAGCTGTAACTCAGATGGATTTCTGCCGTGTTCTGAGTTGCAACACTACTCCAGACCAAACAGAAGTTCACTGTTGGTTCCAGGGGGAGGAGAGTCTACCTGTGGGCTGGGAGTCTGCACCCAGGTTACCACAGCAACTGTCACAGCTCTCTGCCAGTGCTCGCTGTTTTTAGAATGAGGCGGGAAAGGCAGCGGGGGAAGCTCATTCTTGGGGCTCCTGAGCTGGTGCGGAAGTGTGGGGTGGGTGAATTGGAGCCTCCCACTACAGGGGGGCTCCAATACACCCACCTCATCCTCGGTGATGGGGGGGGGGAGGTTGAAAAACCTTCAGACTGATCTCCCTCCATTCCCTTTCCCCACTCCCATTCTGAAAACAGTGACAGGCAGGGAGCTCCGCAGACACAAGTTACAGAAGATATTACATTTTGAAACATTTTTATCTGATGCCTCATGCTTTTCACCCAATCGGTCATTTTTGAAACTGTTTGCAGCTGTGCACTTGTGTTTGGTTACAGCTACAGACTGCTTTCTGTGGCCAGGTCAAGCAAAAATGGTCTCTTTTGTCTGCACCTGTAGTTGCTCTCTTGTGCTGTCAGGCACATCTGCTCTGGGATGATGTGCATTTAGAAGGAGTGCTCGTGTGCTATTTCTCTTGCTCCCTGAGAGTGTTAGGAACTCTTTTATGGTAGCATCTTGGCAGCTTCACCATGGAAAGAGTAAGTGACCCTGCAACCATTCCGCCTTCTCATAGGCGATTATCATTTTATCTTTCTGTTGAAAATAGAGGATGAAAAAGCGGCAAAAATCTCAATTATTGAAGGGGCTTATAGATCTAATAGGGGAGGAAGATTTTTTTTCTGTCTTCCTGCATCTAAAAACGCATGCAAAGCATAAGATACAGAAATAATTCTTGTAGTAAAGCAGAATGTCTAAAGAGACTTTAAAATTTACAGCTGTGAAAGGAATGTTGTTTTATCACAAAATAGAAGCTTTGGTTAGTCTTAATTGTTTGAATTATTTCTGAATACACGTATTATGGCATTTTTGTTTGGAGAGGAGATGAACTCATAGGTTAGCTGTGAAAATACTCAGCTAGAGCTTTCAGCACACCATGTGGCTATAAATTTTCTTGCCTTTTGCATCTGCCAGGGAGTTTCAGGCCCTCTGAGAGAAGACTGCAACACATTTTTATTATTCTTTTACTTTCACCACTTAAAGATCATTCCTTTGAGGATATGGCAGATCTGAAGATGATTATCTTTGTGTGGAACATGGAACTCTTTCAAGGAAAAGACACCAAAGAACATCAAGATTTTACATATTTTGACTCATAGCAACATCCTGCCCTGAGACATGTGGCAAGGAAAGACAAGCTTTGGTGGTTACACCCTCTAGGTCAGGAATTGGAGAATGATTCCATAGGGTGGTCTTTCAAACCATATGTGATATGGTTGTTGACTTAAGTATAAGTATTTTTCAGTGAGGTATCTAGATGATATAGTCCATACTCAATAGACCAGAATGATACTGTGTAGATCAGTACATTAGATAAGCCTCCCTTTTACCTAGCACTCCTTTGAGTGGTAAGGGGGCATCATTCTATGCTGCTTCCACAGAGGTGAGAGTGCTGGAGGAGTGAATAGGATGAAGGGTCCTTATGCAGGATTTAGTTCTTAGGCTGCCATACATTTTATGAAGGTTTTAATCCCAGCTTGGAGACGAGATTCAGGTTCAAAGAGTGTTAAAGACATCTAAGCAGTTTCTTGTTAGAGAAAAATATTTTCTTCCATTTCTCTCTGCCCCTGCAGCTTCACAGCATAGACAAGTAGAGATGGATCAACAATAGATTTTCCAGTTTAGCAGCTAAACATTGAAAACTGGTTCAAGCTGAACTGCATCTATTTTTTTTTTTGGTTGGGGCAGGATCTGTGGGGAGGGAACAGTGAAATGAAGAAACCCATTCTGAAAAAAATGATTTTGCATCATCTAAAATATTTCATTTTGGATCAAATGAAATGTTTTCATTCCCCCCACCCCAAGTTATTTAACCATGTTTAACCTTCAAAAATTTACATCACCTTTAAAGTGAGACACTCCATTTCAACAAAGTCCAAACATTTATTTTGGAAATGCAAAAACATTTAATGCAGAAAGTAACGTTATTTAAATCCCCCTATTTTTTCAGCCAAAATTTGTCAAATTAGATCTGAATTTTTTAATATTTTTAGTTTCCTGGAATTCCATTTTCCAGCAAATTTTCTTGTGTGTTAAAATATTTTCACCCAGGAATCACCTAGACAAGAAATATGTAAAATAAGTCAGGTCTCCAAATTCAGTTCATTTTATTGATTAAAGCACAGTACCTAACAGTGGCATAATGAAAAACAGGACCTCAAACTTTTTGTTGCAATCTCTCTCCTATGTTCTGTTTAGGACATTCTTTGACTTGTGTGACTCGTGTATCTCACATCTATTTTTCCTAACATGCTGTGACAATTTTCAAATACCCCCCCCCCACTAACCATGGTTGATACATTCTGGTCATATTGAAGTCAATGTGATGTGTTTTGCTATTGTATGCAGTGGAAATAGGATTAGGTGCTGAATTGTTAAGGATATCCTGCTTCTTCTATTGATATAATCAAGTGAAATTTCTCCAGGGCTGACTTGATTCATTAGATTGGTTCAGGCTATACTATGAGTATATCTAGGGTTTGGTAAAGAGAGATGCAGTATGTCGCACTCAGACCATGGGATCCCCAGGCCTGTGGAAGACAGAACATGGGGCAAGGCAGGGAGCAGGTCCAGGAAGAAGGGGCCTTCCTCCTGGCACCACTGTCACTGGCTGAGCCCCAAAACTACTCCTCCTCACCTTATGGGAGTTGACGGACAGAGGGGTGGCTGCAGGATGCAGCTACACAGGGTGCCAGGCTCAGGCTGGGGACTGCAGCAGTGACAGGTAGATTCCTCTGTCCTGCACTAGTTCCCTACTCACCCCACCCTGGGGTGCCCCCATTGGGAATGGACTCTGGAAAGGGAAACCCAACCCTCTACCACTGTTGCTGCCACTGTTCCCAGCTGAGCCTGGCACTACATGCAGCTGAAGGACAGCAGTGTTGGTGCATGTGGTCCTCAATTAGGATACTTGGTCGCTTAAACATAGGTTTAGTTTTAATTTTAGCCATGATATTATGCAACTGTCTACTCTGTATACCCAAACATCACATTAATGTGGGATTCTTTTATTTCTGGATATTCAGCGCAACATGACAAATAAAGCTGTGGGTGTATCTATGTTAGGCATCACTGCCTACCTTTGAATTAATTAGCTCAAGTATCAGCAGCAGTCTAGCTGTGGCAGCATGGAGATCAATGTAAGTGATCCACTTAAATGTTTACCCATTTTCCATTTTAGTTCAAAACAAGCTGGTGTTTGTTGTAAAGGTTTATTTCATTTTTTTAAACTTAAAAAAGCAAAATATCTGTGCTTTTGTTTTTATTCTATTTCACAGTGTAATTCTCTGTTTTCTTTCTGGGCTGTTGGAGTTCTATTCAGTAAATTACTAAGCACCTGCCAAATTTTAAGTGAGCAGTGCTACTGAAGTTTGTGAAATGACATTTTTTAAAACTATTCAGTAGCAGCCTGACTTTGCTCATAAACTCCTACTGGGAACAAAATTAAGTCCGTGTACAACTTTTTTAATACCATGCTTCCAAAATAGATTTAGTTGCCTAACTTGAGACACTGCTTTCTTTTAAAAAACTACATATTCCTTATGCCAAAACCCTCATTTTGGGGAGTTCTATAGGAAGAAGTGGTCATGACTAGGTGGAAGGGTTTTTTTCCCTAACAAAAGACTAAATAATAACCTCAGGATTTGACTCTAGATGTTTTCTTTCTTTGATCTTCTGTATGGTATTAATTACTTTTATTGTTTATATTTTTTTGCTTCTTGCTTTCTTTGGTGAATGTACATATGTTGCAGTTTTCTAAAAAGTGGTTCAGTTGAATTGGCTGATAAGGGAAGTGAAATTAAACAAAGCCTCTGTCTCTTGAACAACAGTTGCCTTGACTAAGCAATCCTTTTTGCATTTGTCAGTGCCCTGTACATTAATGCTGTTCCTAACTCTCGGTTACAGACCCTTTTGATTTCTGGCCAACAAAGTAAAAAAACAAGCTGGGAAATGTTATGGCAAAACACTCCTCATCAATATCTTTGGGAAGGCCCTTATCTTGTCAGTTTCAGCTTCTCCTACTTATAACTCCACTAGTTGCACAAAAGATAATGGGACCCACATAAAAGCTGCATAAGCCGTATATCTTACGTTAAAGTCACTTCAAAATAACAACAAAAGCTGTGCATCTCCTGGCAATTAGCCAGGTCCAATAAAAGACTCTAATAGCCAAATGGAATGTGGAGTGCATTTTCAATTGCATTGTCTAGAAGGCAAAAAGTAATTCCAGTCTATCTGCCTTGATAGATTTATAGATTCTAGGGTCAGAAGGGACCTCAGTGGGCCATCTAGTCCAACCCCCTGCCCCTGGCAGGCAAGAAAAGGGTCACCAAACCTGGAATCATGTGATCCCAGCCAGATGCCTGTCCAGTCTCCTCTTGAAGACCCCCCAAGGATGGGGTGAGCACCACCTCCCTTAGAAGCCCATTCCAGATCCTGGCAACCCTGACCGTAAAGAACTTTTTTCTAATGTCGAGTCTAAACCTACTCTCCAGTAGCTTATGGCCATTGTTCCTGGTTGTTCCAGGGGCTGCCCTGGTACTGGTAAACAGATTGTAACCTACTTCATGTTGCTCTCCCCTTATGAATTTGTACGCTGCCACAAGGTCCCCTCTCAGCCTTCTCTTGGAGAGGTTAAGGTCCCTTAGCCTTTCCTCATAGGGCCTTCCCTGCAGGCTTCCAGTCAGACGAGTGGCTCTTGTTTGGGCCTTCTCCAGGTTGTCTGCATCCCACTTGAACTGTGGCATCCAGAACTGGACACAGTACTCCAGCTGCAGCCTGACCAGTGCCGCACAGAGAGGGAGAATCACCTCCCTGGACCTATTCGTGAATCACCTACGGATGCATGACAAGGTGTGACTGACTCTGCTGACTACTTCATCACATTGATGACTCATGTTCATCCTGGAGTCAACAGTGACTCCAAGATCTCTTTCTGTCTCAATGGTGCTGAGAAGGTCACCCCCAGCCTATAGGTATGATGGCAGTTCTTTCTCTTTAGATGTAGCACCTTGCACTTGCCCTTATTGAATTCCATCCTGTTGCTTTCTGCCCACTTCCCCGACCTGTTGAGGTCAGCCTGGATCTGGTTCCTCCTCTCCAGGGTGTTAGCTTCACCCCATATTTTTGTGTCATCCATGAATTTGGACAGGGTGCTTCCCACTGCTTCATCCACATCACTGATGAAGATGTTGAACGGCACCTCAGGGCTCAGTTCTGGGACCAGGACTCCACTGCACACATCTTTCCAGGTTGACACTGACCCATCCACCACCACTCTCTGAGTTCAACCCTTAAGCCAGTTTGCTACCCAGTCTACCGTATAGTCTTCCGAGGCAAATTTCAGCTTATTCATAAGGATGGTATGGGATACTGTGTCAAAGGCCTTCTTGAAGTCCAGATAGATAACATCCACCTTGACTTCTGCATCTAAACATTCGGTGGCTTTGTCATAAAAAGAAACTAGGTTAGTCAGGCAGGACCCGCCTGCTATAAACCCATGTTGGTTACCCTTCCGCATCACATTAGCCAGCGGGGCTCCCACAGATGTGTTCCTTGATAATTTTTTCAAGGATTTTCATAGGGATAGAGGTAAGGCTGGCTGGTCTATAGTTCCCTGGATGGTTAACTCTGAACCAGTTAGTCTGGAGGCCTTTGTTACACATTAATTTTAGGTGGCTCCTGGAGCTCATTAACACCTGATACTAGTTTTAAGCACACTTTAGGAGACTTAAAGTTATGCTAGATGAGCCACCCAGGTTGAAGTCCTCTAGCTCCCAGCATGCAGTATCCTTTCCCCCACCCTTCTGTTCTGCATGAACAAACTTTACACTCCCTGAACTGTATTGCCCAGGGGGTAGTTGTGGCACCAAGCCAACTCCCCTTCCTGCTCCCAGGGGTGTGGTCTTCTCACTCCTGGGGTGCAACCTAATGCAAGCAGCCTGCAGACCGCTTGCCAGCTAGCCAGGTCACAGGGCACAGACTAGTCCACAAGTGGGGTCTAGGAGAGTGTTGGGGGAACAAGGCAAAGCAGCCTTTCCCAACCAGTGTGCCACGAGGCATGTCTAGGCGTACCATGGAATTCTGGGCTGGAGCCATGCCCCCCACCTGCTGCTGCCATGGACACACAGACAGATGGGGGGGCATGGCTCCAGCCAGTGATTTGCATCTGCACGCTGTGTTCAGCTGCACACCTCTGCCCCCTCCCCCTGGCTGCTCACCCCCCCCCCCCCACATCCCATCCTGTGCCCGGCCGCTCACCACCCCTGCCCCCACCCCCTCTGCTCCGCATTCATCTGGTGTGCCGCAGGATGGGAGAGGCCCAGTAAGTGTGCCACTGGAACCAAAAAGTTGGGAACTGCTGAAGTAGAGGGCCAGATTGGGTCTCCATGAGCTGGAGGTTCCTTCCCAGGACACAGACAGAGGCAGTAGTTCCTTCAGAAGTGCCTTACATCACCACTTCCACCTCCCAACCACTCTGGGAAGCATGACTAGCTCCCCTTCACATCCCAGTTCCAAATCCCAATTTATTAAAATATGAGACCTTCTTTAATTTACTTCCTCTTCCTCTTCCTCTTCATTTCTTTTTCTTTTTCCTTTTTTTCTTCTTTTTATTTTATCCTTCAGTGGCTGGCTGACTTCATTTTATCACCCATCCCCCACCTCCATTTCATTTCTATCTCATATTTCATTACCCACCCCCATCCCATTAACTCTTCACCTTCCAGTATCATGTTCCCACCTTCCTACCCCCAAAATCATCTCTCACACACCCCCACCTAGAGCAGGGATAGGAACTTCTTCTGGCTCACCTGCCCTCTAATGGCAATTCACAGCTTGAGCTCCTAGTCAGGCCACTGCTTACCAGGTATAAAGTGGCAAATCACAGCTGTGCAGGTGGGGGACACTCAAGAGGAGGTTTTTAACCTTAAGTTATGACTGCTTCAGAACTCAACCTAATTCTGAAACCGATCAGCATTTGAGCAACTTCAAGTGCAACGTTTAACAAGGCCCAGAGATTAATTATTTTTAGCCTTTTTTTTTTTATATATGTCACATTTTCAAAAGTAGTCTTTAATTTTAGGAATCTCAGTTTTAGGCCACAAGGTACTGTGATCAATCATGTTTGTGGTTCTGTTGACATAAGACTGCTGGTGTACCTAAGGTAGGCATGTGCTTAACTACTTCGCAGAAACACTATCTCAGATTTGATTGTTTTAGAGGTTCTGAGTACCTTCAGCTGTTACTGACTTCACTGGGAGATGGAAATGCTCAGCACCTCTGAAAATCAGACTGCTTTATTTTATGGTCCCAAAGAAATCTAAGTTAGAAATTTTGACCAGGCTCTGCTCTTCTCAGTTTTCTGCTTGAGATGTACTATTCTTGGTAGAAAGCCACCTCACCGGCTTCTTCACTATTTGCCTTATGTAAGACCAATGTGGGGATAGCATGGGATTAGTACACAAGAATGCTTTGGAGACCCCTGACAACTGGGATGATCCATTAGGATTTAGATAGGCAGGAAGTATCTACATCATGGGTGGGCAACTTGCAACATGTATTCCACAAGTGACATGGGTAGACTTGGATAATAGCATGTGGCAGATCAGGGAGGAGACAGGCAGCCTAGCAACAGATGGGGCAGGAAGCAGAAAGCAGAGTGGCAGGTTGGGCAGAGTAGAATGCAGAGCAGCTAATTGGGCAGAAGAGGGGACTATAGTGGCACTTGAGGAGGATGTAGGGCTAATTTGGAGCATGCCTGCCAAAAAGGTTGATCCCCCACTGATCTAGGGCACTCACAAACCTGGTATGTACCAGACTTTAGGAGGTGAGAAAAAGGCACAATTTTAATGTGTTCCAGAGTACATCCTTAATTTGTACATCCTTAATCTTTGCACAGTGGCAGTATCATAGCCTGTGAGGTTGAACTAAGGCATGATCATTGCTGGTTGTAAACTTGGGCACTTTAGCATGCACCCAATGGTCTGTGGGCAACCAAAATACCTAGTGAAGCCAGTAGGGAATCTGGTTGAGAAGGGAACTTGGGAAAAGACCTGAAAGGATGCTATTGATATAAGAGACTGCACATACATACTGCATATTGACCTAGGTATAGGACACTTCTGTGGTAAAAGGGGCTTTCCCCATCTCTAGGCATGATATAGACTGAGCTTGATTTTGCTCCTATTGAAAAAGACCCCATTGATTTCAGTGGGATGATGATCCAGCCCTTAATTTCCATCCTTCCTTTGAAGCATAACCCAATTAATCAATTGTGTACAAAGATTTTTTTATGTAAACATGAGTAAAATGCTCAGGTCCAGTTATTTTGTGTGTGTTTCATCTTGATTCTAATAAACATTCAAAGTAGGTATTCTTTAATAATTCATTTAATCAAGACTTGTTGGCATGATTTTATTGACTGTAATAGCTACCCTGGTTCTAACGCATCATATACTGACTTGAAATATAAGGCATCATAAAAATAGACATTGCTTGTTTTAAAGAGCTTTGTTTCTTGATATTGAAAACAGAATTAATATTTTCTGAGTTATGACAAATGAATGTGCATCAAAGTTTAGGAAAACTGACATGTCAGGTTTTTGCCCTTTTAAAACATCATTTTATCACTGTTCATTCATAGTCTCCAGGAGCCATATTTCTTTAAATTTACTCCCATTGCTAAACTAATACGCCACCGTACTTAAGATCAAATTTAGTAACAGCTGTGTTCAAATGCTAGATATCTATAGGCCTAAGCAATATTTGAAGTGTCTAAATTAATACTTCTTTTAAAAAAGTTGTTTTGAGAGTTTTTTTTCCAGTAAATTATTGTAAAACAAGCCCTGGTCTCCTATATCCACCCTTTCAGTTATTATGTACAAGTACTGAGAGGGCCTCCTGATCTTTGTTTCTGGGACATATTAATAACCTGTTTGCTAATGGACATATATCATGGTATTTGGGTGCTTATAGTAAAAGTCTGTATTTGTGATATTGGTTTTGTAAGCACTAGAGCATTTGAGTTTTGGTTAGGAAGGCAAGCCGTACTCCTAAACTTTCTGTATATGTATGTGTGTGTATACATACGTGTGTGTGTATGTTTGTGTATGTATATGTATCATACATATATGTGTTTGTATATGTATTTATCTATCTATCTAATGACAAGTTTAAGGCTAGGTACAGAGGTTACACTTAATGCGTGTTAAGCATACAGAAACAGAACAGACATTCACAATGCTTAAAGCACTTTAAAAATAGTAGATCCCAAGTTAATCCTTGATGGATATGGTATTAGAATAAAGCGCTTTAGGTTAGAGCATTTTTTGAATGCCTGTACCACATCCATCATACTGCAATGTAGATCTCTTTCAGCTGCCATCCTAGGGGCCCCTTGCTGGGCAGCTTTCTAGCTGCAGCCAGTACTTGTCTGTTGTGTGCAAACACTAGCCCAGCTCTGCCTCTGGACTTTTGTAGAGGAGACAGAAAAAGCTCTGTCTCTTCACTGTGCAGCTGGGGGGGTGGGAGGTGGAAATAGAGCATCTTGGCCACATGGATTCCTCCCCCCAAGCTTGTGGGCTTGGGTCTTGGCAGGTAGTAGACTGGGTCCATGTGGCAGAGGGGATCTGTTTCTTCTGCTGGGCCTGGTTCCTGGCATGGCAAAAAGCTGTGTTGGGCAGCTTCTGCTTGCCACTGTCAGGAGGCTGGGGGGTAGGGGGAAAGGGAGGGAGGAAACCCCCTCACCATGAGGTTCCCCCTCATGACTTGCTGGCTGGGGTCTTGTGGGGAGTGGCCCAGGTCCATGTGGCAGTGGGGCTTCCTTCCCCCTCCACTCCATTCTCTTGACACTTGTAGCCAGGATCTGCAATAAAGGGCTGCCTGGCTTGACTTGTCACCACACTGGGAACTGGAGCTGGGGAGAAAGGGAGCTCTTCTGCCGTGCAGACCCAGTCAGGTCCTCCCTGAGAACCCAGCCATCAAGCTGTGTGTGTATGGGGGGGGTGAGGGGCTGATGGTAGGGTGGCTTCTTTCCCCTGCCTCTTCTCCCACAGCCCCAGCTGACAGGGGCTTGGGTGAGGGGCCGCTTCAGCAGCCTCCTGGGAGATGTGCAGGAGTGCCCCCACCTGCTGACATTGGCCAGTGCAGGGAAGCACTGAGCCTCCTCCCCCCACCAAATGGCAAATGTGTTCGATTCATTCCCACTCTGACTTACAGGATTTTAAATAAAGTGCAATAGAGTGCTTCTGCCAGGGGTATTTTGAACTTCTGTCCTTAGCCTAAGAGTACAACTTGCCTTATATCTGGTCACCTGGTGTTAATTTTTTGCCTTGTTTCCATATGCTGAATTTAAAAAAAAGATGGACAAAGCTACATAAAAAAAACTTTTAAAAGATTAAATAATTGCTTTTGTTTACAAGGATATTTTCTCATTAGGAGTAAGAATGGTGATCTCTGCAACTCCAGGAAAACAGACAATTTGCTCCATAGTATATTCTGAGCTGAAATTCCATTTCACTGAAGATTCAATATTTCAAAATCTGATTTTATTATAGTCTGGGATGAAACACCCAGATTAAAAAATTTTCTATGGAGGAAAGTACTAAAAAAAGTGTTTCAAAGCAGTTAACATTGATTTATCTAAAGCAGTGATTCTCAACCAGGTTCATGTGACACTCTGGGTTGCTGTGTGGTCCTTTTAAGGGTACCGTACAATATTAATACTGAGGTGTGCAAATGCACAAGATAAGCTCAGAGATTTCAAATGAGAATCCATAGTATTAAAAACATTCTGGCCTGATGTGGTCTTTCCGAATTTTGGGGGTCTTTAAGAGGAGGCTTGATAATTACCTAGCTGGGGTCATATGAGCCCAGTATTCTCTCCTACCCGGGGCAGGAGGTCGGACTTGATGATCTACTTAGGTCCCTTCCAACCCTACATCTATGAACCTATGAATTCCTTGCAACAGAAGAATTACTGTATTATTTTTCTGTAGTGAAAAACTAAGTGAGAGCTAAGAGCTGGCATTTTCCAAAGGATGCTTTTAGTGTAAAGGGGTTGAGAATGGCTGATCTAAACTATTCATGCTGAACTTCTGGTCTGCAGGTTGAATTTGGCCCATGGGGCTTTCTATGAGTTTGGAAATTTGATAGTAGGGGAGCAGTGGTAGCATTAATTGCTCCCAGATGATGCAGGGGTGGTCTGTGGCAAGATCTGGGGTGTGGGGGTTACTCTGAGGCTGGATCAGCACACAAGGCTGTGAACTGATCTAGAGTACTGACACCATGCTGGATTTGGATTACAAACTAACTCCACCTGTGGGATCCAGCCTGCAGATGGGCTTGCATCACTCATCCAGCCCATAGGGCTGGAAGGTTGACTACCCCAGACCTCAACAATAACTTTATTTTGATAGCACTTTTTACTTTTTAATTACATAGTATAGTACAAATAAAACATTGGAATGAAATGTCATTTTGAAAGAGAAAAAGATGTTTCACCCTGAATATATTGACTGCATTCTCTTACAAAAAGCTGTTCTGTTAAACTGTTTTCCAACTAACTCTAGCCCCAAACCTTGAATTCTCCTAGATCAGCACTTTGAGTACCTACATGTCTAGTTCTAAACCAGCATTTTTAAACACTTCTATTAGCTGATGGAGGAGTAGTGTTTTGTACTTCAGTGATCTGGAAAAGAGAATGGAAAACAAGGGTAATTAGAAATGCTCATTGTGAGCACAAAAAAGTGTGTGTGTACTTTATGCATCTTTGAACTGTTATTTTTTACAAGGCTAGGGAACCTGGTTTTCACTGTAAAAGAATAAACATTTCCCAAATTCTCTGACTAAAAAACCCAAAATTCATATTTTTCTGCAATTAAAATGAAATACCACTATATATATAAGTAACAGTTGAACACAATGTTTTATTGATGTATTTACAATTTTAAAGCCATTTGGAAGCCTACCAGTGCCTCAATCATTATAATAAAATCAGTTTTAAATACATATATATTTTAGTGTTAATTTTTTTTTAAATCATGGAAAATCAGAGTTCCCTCTGCCCACTTCACTCATCAGGAGGTGGGTCCAGCTTTGGCTGTCCCCCCCTGCTGCTTTGTGGCACTGAACAGCCCTGAGAGGCTGGTGCCCTGCCCCTACCCATGCCGTTGCCCTTAATCCTGACCTGCAGTTCCCCACTCCTGCCAACCCTGCTGGTGCCCTTTATTCCCAACCTGCAGTCCCCTGACCCTACTGTTGCCCCTCGCTCCCAGCCCACAGTCCCCCACCCCCGCCAGCCCTGCTGGTGCCCCTCACCCCCAAACTGGAGTCCTCCTCCCCATCCAGCCCTGCTGGTTTCATAATTTCTAGGGTCAGAAGGGACCTGAGTAGATTATTGAGTCCAACCCCCTGCCATGGCAGGAAAGAGTACTGGGGTCAAATGACCCCAGCAAGGTGTTCATCTAGCCTCTTCTTAAAGACCCCCAGGGTAGGAGCCAGCACCACTTCTCTTGGAAGTTGGTTTCAGATCCTAGCTGCCTTGACCATGAAGTAGCACCTCCTGATGTCTAGCCTAAATCTACCCTCTGCCAGCTTGTGACCATTATTCCTAGTCACTCCTGGTAGTGCATGGGGGAAGAGGGACTCCCCAGTGCCTGCTGGTCTCCTCTGACTAGTTTGTAACATCCCTCCCTTTGGTTCCCAGGCCCCAGCCCCCCAGTATGTGGGGCAGGGTGTGTGTGAACACAGGTTATAGGTGATGATTGGTTGGGGAATGGGGGGGCATGTGTCTCCCCCAGATTTCTGTGCCTATACCAGGGCATAGGGCTGCAGACTGGCTAGACTGGTGTCGGGCAGGAGTCACCTTCATGACCCATTGGGCAGGAACCTGCATGGGAAGGTGAAGCAGGGCAGGGAGGCTTGGTGCTGCAGCTGCCATCACTGCCACTTGGTGCTGCAGCTACCAAGCACTGCACTACCATAGCTACCAAGGAGAGATGCCCCCTGGCCACCCAGCAGCAGCAGGGGGGACCCAACTCCATGCTGCTGCCACCATGTTGCCTCACCTTGACAGCCATGGTGGCACAGCTGTCACAGGGCTCCTGATGGTGGTAGCAGCACAGAGTTGCCCCTCCCCCAGCACTGGTGCTAGGCAGGCAGGTAGCCATAGTGACATGGAGCTCCTAGTAGCAGCAGTACTGAGGCTCCCCATCCTGCTCTGCTCTCCAGCTCTGGTCCCGCCTGCCGGACTGCAGAGGTGGATCCTGCTCCATGCCAGTCTGGCCAGGCAGCAGTCTCGTGCCCCACTGCCAGCCTGCAAGGGGAAACCTGTGGTTTCCCAGGTTTTTCTCCTTTAAACAGGAAAATCCGTGTTTTTCTGTGGGAAATGGAAAACTCAGATCTCTGCTAATAACTCAAAACTACAGATTACTGAAGACTGAAATCCAAAAATCAGTCATTCCCACTTTCCAGACAGTAGTCACCCCATTCCCATAGGATGCATTAATAGTCCTTTACAGATCAGTAGTCTTTATGCCGTACTGCAGTTCTCCTAATCATGAGACGCCATCCCTATTTAAAATTCAAAGGCAATGTCAGAAGGATATGCAGATATACAAAATACATAACCCCCCACCCTTTTACCCAAAGCACAAATGCAATGAAAAGGGAAACAACAAAAAGGAAACTATATGCTAATAGCTTTCTCTGTATAAACACAGAATCAAAACCAAAGCTAAGAAAAGGCAAAAAACTTATATTTGTGGGCATTCCTTTTTTCCTGACTTTTTTGTGGAAATGAGTGCAAATCTTCTGGTGCAGGTGTTGGATTGAAGGAGAAGATCATGAGAGCTGGGGTTCTAGTGTTAATTTATCAAAAATCATCAAACAGTTTCTTTTCCCTTATATAGCACTAGTAGATTACAACATAGGTATAAATTGTACTTAAAATAACTGTGTATATACATAGTCTACATAGACAGATATAGATAGATAAACTGGGTATGTAGTTGTATATATATTATCTAGCTCTCTGTCTACAGTTTATATCTATATATACAGTTTGCATCTATCTATCTTCTATATATAGAGATATACTGTATATCATACTGTGTGTGTGTGTATATATGTGTATGTGTGTGTATATATACACGTGTGTGTATGTGTGTGTGTATATATACACGTGTGTGTGTATATATACATGTGTGGGTATGTGTGTGTGTATATATACACGTGTGTGTGTATATATACACGTGTGTGTGTGTATATATGTGTGTGTGTATGTATATATGTACGTGTGTATACGTGTGTGTATATATGTGTGTGTGTATATATGTGCGTGTGTGTGTATATGTGTGTGCGTGCGTGTGTGTATATAAAAATAAACCTGTAGTACGGTACCTTGAGAAAGTTGCTCCTTAACAGAATTAAACATTCTATTATAAATGGGGGACGTACAACTTTCCCAATTATGACATGTTGATTTCTAAAGGGAGATGAGTTACTTATTCAAGTACTTTTGTAACCCATTTAGAAAAGAGTGCTGAAATTTCTGTTGCTCAAGTACCCACATTGACCCTCACTAATATGATATTTCGTAACCAAAGCTCTTCCCCCAGAGCATCCATTCAGTTTGCCGTGATCTTTCAGTCCTTAAAATTGTATTCTGTCAATTGAAGTGGATACTTAGATTCCACATTTGTCAAAGTGGTAAGTATGGAGAGGTCTGCAGTATTTTTAGTTTTGTTCTTGAGTTGCTAAAAATCATAACCTCAGTGCCTTTTTTTATCAGTTGACTTGGATCATACAGAATTGGCTGATCTCTGCAGAGTATTTGAAAATGTTGGTAAATCAACTCACTATATAACACACTCACTTTAATTCAAAGAGGTAAGAATGTTAGTGATTAGCATGGCTGATCATGCATGGCTTTAGGATGAGCTTGGTTTATTTCATGGCTTCTTTCAAAGACTCTTGAAACTAACATAGAAGACTTAAGCATTATTGAGGGAAGAGACTTCCAAATAAACCAAAATTAATTCATTGTATGACCTTATTCTCTTGGTTAAAAACAAATGACATTCTAGCCTGCCCATGTGCCCCTTTCTGATAACTCTCTGTTTATTTTATACAATAGTCTTCAGAGTTGAGGCACACACATGGAAAAAAAAGGATGTTTAAGACTAGGGTAGGAAAAATAAATTTACCAGTTTCAGATACTGTTTTCCTTCAAGACATTGTCATTTTACAGTCCATTATTCCATAATGATAACTAGGCCCTTTTGAATTGTTTTAAATTTAATTGGCCAAGTTATTAAGCTGTGAAACATTCTCTATATAAAGTGGAACAAGCGAGAGCAGTAACTCTGGTCCAAGCAGTTGAAGCCATCTGGAGAGGAAGATTAGTACCATTAGAATAATTTATCACTTGCTCTTCAAAAACTATTGTCAATCCTCTTTATGTCCCTTTAAAAGGATCTGTCCATCTAACAAACACAGAACCAAACACCTGTGTGGAAGATGCTGTATATCTAAACTCCTTGTCTCTTTGCAATATAGCAGGGGTTTTCAACCTTTTTTAAGGAGTGTTCCACTTCTGGGTACACTTCTGGCAAGTGGAGCGGGGGGGCAGGGGGTAGGAGCAGTCAGATGCTGAGCGGGGGTGGGGGTGAAGTGGATGTAGTGAACGGGCGGGAGGGGTTTGCATGTGGTGGTGTAGGATGGTGGATGGTGGAAGTGGCCCGCAGAGGGGAGCTGCTCCCCTGTCCCCCTGGCCCTGCTCCTGGGAGGTGGTGGTGCAGGGTGGTGAGTGGTAGTGCTCCATCCTCACCTACCTGTGTGTACCCCCTAGTCCCTTTCCAAGTACCCCCCATTGACAACCCCTGCAATATAGAATACATGGTATTATGGAAGAGGGATCCTTTAGAAATGAAATGGCTCACAGAACTAATTTTTTTTTTTCTTTCTGTCAATTTTTTTAAATTTCATTTTCTTCATCTTTGTGGCTTCTTATACTTTGGGCAGATTTTTATTGACTTCACACGCTAATGGCCCCAAGATACAGCACTAATTTATTGCCAAACTAATCAAAAATGCTAATTTACTTTATTTTGTTTCTCTGATTACTTGCCATTTTGGTAGAAGGGATGTTGATAATGGCCAGTCTGATGGTTATGCACAGGATACCTTGGAAACCATAAGTAAACTTCAAGAGAGCAGTACTTTCTGATGTTCTTTTTAGTACATCAGGCAGCAAACAACATGCTCTTCTTAGTGACATTTATTTCATTTTTCTTTTAAAGGCTGATTTGAGCCTTTTGTTTCTCAGTTGCTATATTGCATTTGTTGCATTCCATTCCCTGAAGTACATACAGTGTTATAATTAGTACATCTCTTTGTCTTCTGCTGCACTGATTGTAAGATGGCACTGAAAGCAGTATTTATGCTATAGAGAATTATTTCATACAGAGGAAAAATCCATTCTGTAGTAGGACTTTCTCACAGCTTATTCAAAAATGTATGTAGCATGAATTTTCTGAGCTTGTATGCAAATTAAATATTGTATGTGAGTGCTCAGCTTGCAAATCAGAGTAATTCCATCCACTTCACTGAAAGTAACCTATTTATACAAGGTAAGAATTTCTCCCTCCCCCTATTTCTCTTCGCAGTTCTTTACAAAAATCAAGTTTTGAAATTGTGTTTTGGGAGAATAGGCTATTGCCAAATTATAAGAAATTACTAGGTAAATTAGGGGCATGTCCCTTCTCTGTGCATGCTTTGGGGAATATGGGCTCAGTTGGACATTCATCGTAATGGAGGGCCCAATATTATTGCCGCTGAAGTCTTCGTGGTTTTGTATTACTTTGTAATTTGGCATTCTTTACTTCACATTATATTTAAAATATAATAACATTATTATTTTAATTAAAGATTAATACTAAAGATAGAAGGACGGGAACTAAAGAGCCACATCTGAACATTGACAAAAATTTGGGAGCCTAATAACCTAGATGTAAATATATACCTTACAGCTACTGTGTATCTGCAGCTGGAAAATTTGCTTGGAATTCTTTATTAGAGAGCAGACAGCTTGGGCCAAGGCTCGCCTGACCACGCTGCAAGGTTGGGGGGCGTTGTGGGGGAGGTACAAAGCATTTTGAGGTTCTGGGGGTCTATGAATTAACTTGAATGTGCAGAGGATCTGGGACAAAAGTGCAATAAACTGATTCAACCTAAATCAGTTAAATCTGATACTACATCCATCCAGGTTGGTCTTAAACTGGTTTGGGCCATTTTGAAAGCAGTATATGTGCACTGAACTTCTGCTAGGAACCGAAGTTACACATAAACCAGTTTAAGTGATCAGAAACTGGTTCAAACCTGTAACAAAACAGATATTCATTGCACATAAACTAGTTTGAAAATGGCTGAAACCGGTTTGAGATAAACCTGGTTGAATGTAGTATCAGACTTATTTGGCTCAAATCGGTTTATGCAAGGTCTGTCCAAGACCCCTTGCTGATTGAAGATAAATCAGACTCCCCCAGAATTCTGGCATGCTCTCTGGACTGGGTGGGGACTCTTTGCTCCACAGTGCAGCTGGCCCTTCCCCTCTGCTCCCTTGCTGCATCTCCAGAGACTTGCAGGCTTATTCCCCATCTCCCCCTCACCACTCCTTGCTAAACAGGAATTCCCCCCTCCCCACTACCATGCTGAGGAGGTGTCTGTGTATTAGTTAGCAGACAATATGCTGGCTATGGTCTGTGCTGAAACAACAGGTAGAATCAACAGGCAGAATCAGCAGGTAGCTGGTAATGTCCCTCTGTTGTTTTGTTAATGGGGTGATAAACACTGAGTTAGGGATGATAAACACTGTTATCAATTCCCTGCTGGGCTAATCAAAGTGTCCTACCCTGGCCTGTCCATACCTCTTCCCCCTCGGCTCAGTGCTGTGAAAGGAAGAAAGGGTTGCTGTAGCACGCCCTTGCTCCTCTCTAGCCTGAGCCATTGCAGGCATGTGTCTGCATTTCTGGGATGTCTGTCTGGTTACAAAATTGATTTAGCCTAGCCAGGTTAGACTAACCTGAAACAATTGAATCAATCCAGGCTCAGGCTTTTTGAATGTCTGTCCTAGCCTAACAGAACAGAAGCTCAGTGCACATTAAACCAGTTTCAAAATGGCTGCAACTGGTTTAAGATAAACGTGGCTGAACGTAGTATCGGACTTAACTGATTTGTGTCAAACCAATTTATGAAACGTCTGACCCCTTCCTGGTTCTTGTTAAATCACAATCCCCCAGCATGCTTCCCAGCCCTAGGCAGTGTGCTGTCTGCTCCAGAGAGCAGGGCTGGCCCCGCCTCTCTGCTCCCTAGCTGGAGCAACGGGGGTTGGCTGACAAGGGCTGGGGCACGCCGAGCTGGGGAACCAGCACAGTCTATGGGGGGGGGGGAACTGCCCCCCCACCCCGACAAGCCCTGCCTGAGATCTGGGGCCAGGGAGGGGGGTTAAACACCCCTTCCCCCACTCAAACTTACTGCTGGCTGAAACTGCACTAAAAATCCCAGAGGCACCTAGAAAAAGGAGGAAGTGATGAGCAACCCTGCAGAGTCCTGTTGCTGTAATTCTGGACTGCAAATCCCAGGGACTTTGGGGGTAACAGGAAGAGGAAGTGAACACAGCCAGAGAACCATACTCGAGTGCCCCCCAGCTACTGGCCTGAGCTATTGCAGACATGTGGCTACGTTTCCTGTATCAAAGGTAAATGTCTATTCACTTCTGTTTCAAATTAATCTGTGCAGTTTAGACTAACCTGCAAAGACTGAATCAGTTCAGCCTCAGGCTTTTTGACTGTCTGTACCTATTCCTGTTGTGCTACAGATTTAAACTGGTTTCTCATCACTTATACCAGTTTATGTGTAATTTCTGTCCCCTAGCCCTGGAATTTGCAGACCACCATAAGCTATAGGTCAAAAAGATATAAATAGAACTATTATCTTCTGTGACCTGTTAACTTTGAAACCTAAAGGTGACCATTTAAAACTGTTATTATTTCACATCTGAATAGTTAAATAGAAACATCTAATGAATGTGCTTATCCCAAAATTGCAAACTTCTTTGCCTTCTGAAATGCCAAAAAGTTCAGCCAGTCAATAAGCCAGATCAAGACCCTCCAGCTTTTATGAAGCAGTTAGCTATTTATTACTACAAAGTTTGACTAAAGTAGGAACAACCTTAAACCAAAGGAATCAGTACTATTCATGTTCACATTTAATTCATTTGTGCATAAACTGTTGGAGAGAGAATTTGAGGACTCTTTGAATAAATTCATTCTTGTGAATTCAGGGGACTGAACATGATGGCTCAGGACAGTAGGGTAATGTGGGCAAGTGGAGCATCATCCCCAAGCAGCAGGAGATGCCAAAACAACAGCTCCCTCCCCACTCTCAAAGGAGCCTGTGCCCTAGCTACAGCAGCAGCCAGGGACACAGATACTGTGCTGGTGCTGTAGTAGCAACAATTGGGGCATGAAGAGTGTGCTATGGCAGCGGGAGCCAAGAACTTTTTTGAGTCCCAAGTAAGTTTCCCCTGCCCTGTTCCCAGTACCCCCTCCTCTTCAGTGGTCAGTGGCACATCACTTCCCTTTCTCTTCCACCTGCTCTCTCCCTCCCTTCCAGCAGGTTTTGCCCAGGACACTAGTTATGTCTCTGGCTCTAGAGATCCCTCCTAATCTTTTTTTTCTTGCTGTAAAATTTAGGATTTTTTCCCCTCTGAATACAAAGGGCCTATCTCTTAAGTACCTTCCTTAGGAAAGAGACAAACCAGAGTCCTTCAATACTGGGAGTGTTAAAAATCAGGACATATATCCAATCATGAATTATGCAACTTATTCCTAACTCTAACAAGAGGTTTGAACATGCTTAGATAGCATGTATGCACTAACACACACACGTTTCTGTGCCCTGTGTCTTATTTTAGGATTTTCCATCAGATGGGCATGCTCGTTTGGGTTTTGCATGCACTCTCAGCTCCAGTTTTAAGCCTCCTCTGAATTATTTTTCTTAATAAAATCTACCTATTTATTACTAACCAGGCAAAATTGTTAGTGTTATCCAAAACACAACATTTAATTGCATGAAACCTAGTAAGGGTGGTCATCGTTTGTAGTTTTGCAGTTTGAAAGCAGCGTTTCATTTTATTCTGAGTACTCTCAAATTCGCAGTGTGATACTCAAATACGACTTTGATATGCATGAACTTTGGACATATGATGGCACTGTTGTGCCTAAGCTAACTTCTGTTTAGTGAACACATGCCCCTTGCCATCTGTGATTTTTATAGTTTGGTGTTCAGCAAAAAACACAACAGAAAACTAGAAACTAGTGTTAGCAATACACAGTTTACTTGCACTCTCCTGACACCTTTTCCCTGTTGTTGTTACTTGTTGCTCTTTTAGATTTCTTGAATACTTTCTTTTTCAGTTAAAGTTTAAAAATATTATTAATAGCTCAGCCATTTTAGACATTAATTTTTATTTTGCTGATCAGTTGCTGTAGGTTCTTGACTAGTGAGAGACAAAATTTTTGGCAGGCATGCCACAAATGAACCCTACACTCTTCCTGAATGCCACTCTGATCCCCTTCCCCTGCCTCATCAGCTGCTCTGCTTTCTGGTCCCTACCCTGTGCTCCTTACTTGATTTGCTGCTTTGCTTAGCTTTCTGCTCCCTACCCCTATACTCTCCACCTGCTCTGCTGCTCTGTTTTCTGCTCCCTGCTGTATCTTTCACTGTGCTGTTTGTCACCACCCTGATCTGCCTCATGCTATACACAGAGGCTGCCCATAGCACTTGTGGCATGCATGCTGTAGGTTCGCCAGCCCTGTTGTAGGTACTCATCAGCATGGTTTAGTATTGAAAATATAGGATAAACCTTTATAAGTAATGTTGGTTTAGTTTTATCTTGTTTTAGTTTGTTTTTTTTTACTATTGCTGTAGCTGTTCATAGGAAAACACACAAGCTCAATTCAAAGTCCATGTTGCTAGAAGGGATCTGTTGCTTGGGTCTTGCAGTGCATGCACATATCACAATGAATCTGTTACATCCCTGGGACCTTTA
This sequence comes from Crocodylus siamensis, assembly GCF_052110815.1. Taxonomy (NCBI): domain Eukaryota; kingdom Metazoa; phylum Chordata; order Crocodylia; family Crocodylidae; genus Crocodylus; species Crocodylus siamensis. The sequence goes on from NC_143397.1 coordinate 212,389,247, forward strand.
TACCCAGGAGTGATCCTTGTAAGTACACAGTATCATTCTTTACCTAGGTTATTATCAGTGGGTGTCAAATCAGCATCTGAAAAAAATTGCCTGCAATCTTCTGGCCAGGTGGAAGTGAACATGTTTTTATTGCCGCTGTGGTTTATTTGTCTCCTCGTGTAACGTAGAATGTCAATGCCCCAATGTTGCAGACAGATTTAATGAACTAATGGGAAACAGCTGCTGTGGATACAATTATTATGGAAAAAAAAGATTTCTTTCAAACAAGTCTCTCTGCCCCAGTATCACTTCAGTCTTGCCTGGACTGAGCCTAAGCCAGCTGCATTACTTCTTGTCTCTATCAGACGATGACCAATTAGGAGGTGGTACATTAACATTTGATATAAGCTGAAGTCTTTGCTAATAGAAAAAAAACAGTTACCCATAATGAGCATTTTTGTTTGGTCAGGTATTCTTTCCAGCCATGCCTTTTTCTTTTTCTTCCGCCTTTCCATCTTTAATTCAAGGAGCCAACACCAAGTGTGTCCCATATTCATAGGGTGACAATATTAGTTTTAAGGAAATCTGGAATACTGCCTACTGCCTCCCCACTCCCTGCCCCCCCCCCAAGCTGATCTCCTCACCAGGCAGGAGGAGTGGTGCCCACCCCAGCCTGCCCCCTGCCTTCAGCCATTGCTTAGGAGAGTGCCAAAGGGTGCCAAAATACAAGTTTGCCCAGGGTGCCATACACACATACATACACCTGTGAGTGCATGCATACATACACGTGCACATGCGAGCAACCCGTACTTATGCAGAGCTCTCTTCCTGTCCCACCCTGGCCAATCCCTGCCCCAGGCAGGAGGAGTGGTGCCTAGCCAGCTGGGCAGTGCAGCTGGAGTGATGCCAACCTGAAACTTTTGTTTCCATTTTCACCAACCAACTGGGATGCCAGGATGGCCGATGAAGTCTGGGCCACACCAGTACACATGAACACATGGTCATATGTCTCTACGTGTTCAGCTCCTTAGAGCTCAAGGATTCATACTTCCAACCCTTCTCCAATCTCTCTCATTTCCTTTTTCTAGGAATCCTCTTCTGTCCAGTCCCTCCTGCCTTCCTCTTCCATCACTCCAGAATCATGTTCCTCAATTTTTCCCCTCTCCACCCTCAGGAAACTCTCTTCCTCTGCCTCTCAGCCTAATATTTCTCTCTCTTTCTTCTTTTTTTGCCCCAGTAAGACCCACTCTTCCACCTCACCAAACATCAAATGTTGCTTACTCCTTCCCTTTCCTGAAGGCTCTGTCCTTGGGCCTATATTGTTCAACATCTTCATCAATGATGTGGACACTGGAGTCAGGAGCGGACTGGCCAAGTTTGCCGATGACACCAAACTTTTGAGTAAAGCATCCACACCTGAGGACAGGAGGGCAATCCAGGTTGACCTTGACAGGCTCAAGAAATGGCAGATGAGAACCTGATGGCATTTAACACCTAAAAACGCAAGGTTCTCCACCTTGGGAGGAAAAACCCGCAGCATACTTATAGGCTCGGCAGTGGCTAGCACTTTGGATTAAAGGGACTTGGGGGTCGTGACTGACCATAAGATGAACATGAGCCTGCAATGTGATGCTGTGGCTAGTAAAGTGAGCAGAATGCTGGCTTGTATCCATAGATGCTTCTCAAGTAAATCCCAGGATGTCATTCTCCCATTGTACTCGGCCTTGGTGAGACTGCAGCTGGAGGACTGCATCCAGTTTTGCTCCACAATTCAAAAAGGATGTGGAGAAGCTTGAGAGAGTTCAGAGAAGAGCCATGCGCATGATCAGAGATCAGGAAAACAAACCTTACGATGACAGGCTGAGAGCCCTGGGGCTCTTTAGCCTGGAAAAGCACAGGCTCAGGGGTGATCTGGTGGCCACCTAGAAGTTTATCAGGGGTGCTCGTCAGGATCTGTGGGAACATTTGTTCACCAGAGCGCCCCAGGGGATGACAAGATGGAATGGTCACAAACTTCTGCGTGACCGTTTCAGGCTGGACACGAGGAAGAACTTCTTTGCTGTCCGAGCCCCCAAGGTTTGGAATAGACTGCTGCTGGACATGGTTCAAGCACCTACCTTGAACGCCTTCAAGAGACATTTAGATTTCTATCTTTCTGGGATCCTATGACCCCTGCTGACTTCCTGCCCTTTGGGCAGGGGGCTGGACTCGATGATCTTCTGAGGTCCCTTCCAGCTCTAATGCCTATGAAATCTATGAAAGTCTTTCTTTTCCTGTCTTTCTCAGGATACTCAATCTTCTCCTTGCCCACTTTACCATTTTTCCCTTGACACACAGTGTTTCCCACAGGCACATTCATTGGTGCAGCTGTGACTGCATGGATTCTTACCACAAGTCCGTGTATACAGATAGCATGCATGAATGTTATAACATGCTCTTGTCTGTCTGTTTTGTTCTTTTATTTTTCCCTTCAGGGCTAATTATTTTTAGAGAAGTATGGCCTTTGATTTTCTCAGTAGTTTTGGATTTCCTTTTATTTATTGAAGAAGCAACGTAACATCTGTACTGCAGATATTTCAAGGTCTTGGCTCCTTGATGTGTCCTTGCCCCAACTGTTATGATGGTGAGATACTGCTGGTACCCTTGTTGTTCCCCCTTTCTTCCTCTGGCACATGGTATGTTTCCTCTTAATTGAGTGTTGTGTGTTCTTGTGCACTATTTTGCTAAAAACAGAGGACTGGATTCAGTCACCCTATTCTTCTGAGCTTTCTTTTCTATTTTCCTCATGATTCAGTGACATTTTGCTATCTGTAAATAAGCCATTTTAGTCTCTATTTTCTTGTCCTTTGTGGGGGAGAGATTCCTTCCATCTTTTTTTCCAATCAATTAGTAATTCAGCAAATTATTCCTACAGTCATTCAGACTTGATAGTGTCCCAGCTCATCTCTGAGTAAATGTTAGGCAAACTTTACCTCCAGGCACTCTTTTATCTAACTTACCCAGGTGCATCAAGTGAAAGCCCCATTGAAACATGCACTGTAATCCTTCTACCTTGTTTGTGTGTGTCATAATTGTGACATGAATTTAAATAACAATTTTAATTCACATTTGTAGTGTTTATTTCCATTCTGACTGGTCTATTTTCTTTCATTTAGTGAGCACTCTGAAATGTATTAGAAGGAGAAGTCTGGTTCACCTCGTTATTTCCCTTTGATTACAAGATCAAACTGAAGACCAATGGGGCACTTGTTTCAAAAGAGCTTAGCTATAATCATAAACCTTGGGCTTTTCCAAACTTTGGGTTGTTCAGATCTAGTATTTGTTTCAGGCCTATCTCTAGTTTTTATCAGACTGTTTTATAAAAGGAGCTGCCAGCTACAGTAAACATTCCAATATTTGGGTTGGACCATTTAAACAAATGGCCTGACAAATACAAAATGGTCTGACTTAACTGTTGTCCCTTTCTGCCCAAACACATTTTTTATTACACTTAAGTAGAGAAGGGAACTCCATTTTGAAAGAAAATGGGAAGTTGAAAGAAAAACATTTTTTTTATTTGAAACCACCAGGTTATGAAATAAGAAGCATATGGTTTCATGTTTATCTTGATTTACATTTCCTGCCTTTGGTTAGAATTTTCATTGATTCATAAAATCCATTCATCAGCATTTTTGGTACAGGGATGCGTCTGTCTGTACATTACCTGGCACTATTTTTTAACATGTTTTTTCCATCTAAATAATTAGTAATATTTCACAGATTCATAGATGTTAGGGGCTGGAAGGCAACTCATGAGATCAGCAGGTCCAGCCTCCCTGCACTTGGGCAGGAAAGACTGCTGGGGTCAGATGACCCCAGCAAGGTGTGCACCCAGTCATTTTTTGAAGATCTATAGGGTAGGTGATTGTACCATATCTGTGGGGAGTCTGTTCCAGACCCTAGACACTCGAACTATAAAGACATTTTCCTTATGTCATCCAATCTAAAGCCAAAATGACATCTGATCTAAGGCCAAAATGTCTTGATAGAACCAGTTATGGGAGACTGGTGCTTCCTGAGACTGGGGGGGGGGCACAGTTTGTGGGTGGCAGTGTCAGCGGCGGGGTGGGAAGCAGCAACCACCTGCAGAAGCCATTGGTGGCCGATTTCGGGGTGGGGGGGGAGAGGCATGTGCCCCCCTGTGCTCCTGCTACCAGTCGCATATGGAGCCAGTGATATTTGGATGACTCAGCTTCAGGCATCTTAAAAGTGCTTGATTTTTCAGAGAAGGCCTGAACACCACCCTCTGGAGATCAGGCCTCTTTTAGATTTTTTAAATTGGGCACTTAAAGAAATGAGGGATTTCAAATTAGCATAGTCTCCTCTGAAAGTGTGAGCCAATATTTGTAGAATTATTGTAGATATACAGCAACATAGAGGTTTAATCTTTATTTTATTGATGGGGTTTTCAAGAAAAAACATCCTTAGTTTCCTGATTTTGGACCTGGTGCCAGGCTTTAAAATTTTTTCTTGTTTTTCACGTAACCCGTTTGCACTATTACCATCCTGATTCTGTGGTGAGATGAACACAGACTGGAGAGGTCAAGATGAGGGTTTAGCTCAGTGGTTCTCAATCCAGATGCTGTGGCACCTTGGTTCTGTGACAGGCTTTGAAGGGTGCCACTGGGAGAGAGGAGATAAGCAAGATTAAGCACAGGCCCCAGTGAAGAAATAAGTGCAGGCTTTTCCTTTCCAGCTGCAACCATTCCCCTCACTCACTGCAGTGCAGGCTCTTCCCTGCTGGTTATTCCTCTTTCCTGGCTCTTTTTCAAGCAGGTAAGCGCTATAATAAAATTGTTTTTTAAATGGGGTGCTGTTTCAGTCACAGAAGTTATGGAGGTGTTTCAAGTCTGAACAGATTGAGAACCACTAGTTTAGCTCTTGAAGTAGGGAGCTACTCTTTTCCTTCAGTGCAGTTTTAGGGCATGCAAGGAATGCAAGATTTACCTTGCTTTCTTGGCCTAGACTTGCCTCCCTGTGGACCGTTTGTGTTAAAGTTTTCTGTGAAATTTTTCAACATAAATTTGCATCTTTATTACGGTGAAACTATAATCTTACAAAAAACTTTTGTTTCTAATGGCTGACCAGTTCCTATAATTTTGCTCCATCTTTGTGAGGCTCTTGTGTTTGGAACAGAAATTATTAAATGTAGCTACAGAAATTATTAAATGTAGCTACAGATTTCACACAAGATAGTATATAATAGTCTGGAAAGAATAAGAGAGGAAATGGTCTAATAATTTGGTGTTGTGCTGGCTAATCTTTATGCAAGTGTTTATAAATGTCCCCATGAGTACCGTTTTTCAATTTTGAATTCAAGTAAGAAATTAAGCTCAGATCTCATTCACATCACACATTTGAAATTGAAATATATCTATTAGCAGGGTTTTTAGAATTATAACCCCCCCAATAAGGATACAAGAATAAAAAAATTACATAAGTTTAGAACTCACTAAATGTAGTGTTGTTTGTTCCAGCAATCGAATAAACAATTTGTCTATTTTTTTCAATTAGCACTAATTGGAGGCTGAACAATGCGATAAGAATGGCTTGGATAATAGCCAAAATAAATAATTGTTCATAGCATAGTTTGGGCGTGAATAAGCAGCGGGACTGATTGCAGCAAAGGACAGCTGACTAACATCTTGGTATTATATCTGACACTTGCACACAATTATCATAGAAACATCAGAATGTCATTAGAGTAAATGAAATCCACAAACCACATAGCATATCTAGGATTGGGATTTGACAAGTTCTTTGTGCTTATACTCTTCACAAGACAACAGAAAAGTATTATGAAAACACCACCTAAGCAGAGTGAAAGAAACTCTTAATTGTATAGAATGGTATAGTAATTAGAGCTGTTGTTTGGTGTTAAAGCTGACAGCTTCAAACAAGATGCATTATTACAGATATTTACATTTGATGATCCAAGAAGGTAGAGAAATTGCCACCTTAAACTCCTTCATGATTTTAAGATTCAATAATTTACCAACCAAGGAATGAAGATTTTCCTTCCTTTATGAATTTCTCTGCATTTCCTTTGGGTTACAATATTATTTATTAAATAATTTACATTCATATATTTATTTTGGTCTTGAACTCCATAGCTTTCTCAAAGATGGAGAAATCCTTTTTTCTAAGGTAGGCATCTATTTGTCTGTCTCACGAGACAGCAGATTGTGCCGAGTGAAGCAGCTACCCTTTGAATATCTGCAAGTTTGGTTGTAGAGCATAATTCTTGGATGACAGTTCATTCCTCACTTTTCACATATGAAGTTTATATCTAACAGTCCTGATTGTAGTGTGGGGTTTTTCCTGAGATGTTTTTCGTTCCTCTGCATTTTGGGCTCTTTTTTCCTCAAAAGTCTTAATTCCATGCTTATTAGAATGTTTCCAAGCACTTTGATCCTCAGCAGTCTTCTCCCTGTCATTTGGTTCAATGTTCAGTGCCTTCATATCTCTCTTGCAAACATCTTTGAACCAGAGATCAGGACACCCAAATGGTCTTCTTCCTGTAAAGCGTTCTTCATAGAGGAGATTCTTGGGCCATCGTCCATTCTCTGCATGTGGCCATCGAAGTTGGCACTCACTGATAAGAGAACGGCTGCTTAGAATATTGGAACAGTCCAGGACCTCAGCGTGGACAACTTAGTCCCCCAAAGAAATTCCTAGAATATGGCGAAGGCAACATAGGTGGAAGCTGTTTAGGTGCTTTTCTTGAATAGAGTATGTGGTCCAGGATTCATTGCCATACAAAAGGATGTTGAAGACACAAGGATGATATACTTTGACATTTGTCTTAACAGTCAGTTTGTTTTTGTTGTACCACACAGCAACAAGAGTAGGAGTTTCTTGTGAGAATCCTCATGATACCTGATGCTTTGCCAAGACGGGTATTCAGTTCAGCTTCAAATGACAGGTTGTTGGTAACAATGGACCCAATGTACGTAAATTTACTTACAACTTCCAGTATGTTTTCACCTGTGTGATTTACTGGTGTTGAATCAGCATTCTGGCCCATGACATTAGTCTTCCTGATGCTGATTGTTTGACCACACTCTTGTAGGTGTGAGTGAAGTGACAGATGAGGCTTTGAAGGTCAGTCCTTTGTGTGGGCTATCACTGCAGTGTCATCAGAAAACAGCATCTTAGGAATCAAAACTTTTTCTAGGAATTTACATAAATAATTGCTCTTCAGTTATGTTATCATTTTGAGTACCCAAGATTCAGAGGTATCTCAGCCAAAGTATATAATGCCAATCAATATAAAATCTACCTATATATTAGTCACTTGTTTACAAATAACAACAGACACCTCCTCAGCAATAACATCCTCCTCTTATATCTGCTTAGCTGATCTCTAAAAATCAGCCTTTTCTAAATTGACAAATTTTGTAGAGATAATTATCTAACCTATGAGAAATACACATGTATTGGCCTCAAGAAAAATTAAATGTTAGTTTGGGAAACATACACAAGACCATGGCTCCTTCAGCTTCTGTTTTTGTCAGCATTTTTAAAAAGAATATTACTTTTGACATAAATCTACATCTTTGAATATTCAATGCTGGAAATATTTAAAAGGGAAAAAGGACGACCTGGGGAATTGTAGGGTGGTCAGTCTGATTTCAGTACTGGAGAAGTTGCTTGGACAAATTACGTTATCTGTGAGAAAAAGCAGCCTTTGTGTATTTATTTTGAATACGTCTTGCTAAACCAACTTGATTTGGGGGACGATGGGATTGTGGTTGACTTCTCAGCCTCCTGAAGGCTCAGTCAAGTGTAATTATCTAGATTTTTGCAAGGCTTTTGAGACATACTCACATGCTACTGTCATAATTAAGTGGAGAAACGTGGCCTAGATCAGAATTACCATTAGGTGGATACATAATCAGCTGAATAATCACAAGCAAACAGTAACTGTTAATGGATCAATGTCAGGCTGGCAGGAATCTAAACTGGGGCTGTGCAGTAATCTGTTTGAAATCTGTGGATGCAGGGATAGAGTGTAATGATCAGATCTGCTGATGACACAAAACTGGGAGAGATTACAAACACTTTGGAAGACGGAATGAAATCTAAAGGAACCTGATAAACTGAAGAACTGAAAGAGAAATTAAAGTGAGTGATGGCAAATGTAAGGTGCTACAAAAAAGAAGAAAGCACAAATACAGAATGGGGATAACTAGTAGATAGTAGTAACACTTGCTAAGATTGATTTGGGGATTCTTACAGATCTTGTGCTCCACAGGAGCCAACAATATGATGCTATCCCAGGAGAAGCAACTGCAATTTTCAGTTGTATTAATAAAAGCTCAGTATGCCAGATATCAGAGGTGATGTCACCACTCAGCTTGGCTCCCGTTAGGCATCAGGTGGAGTACTGTGTCAAGATTGGGCCACCACAATATGAGTAGTAGAAGAGAATGTGGAGAGGGTTCAGAGGTAAATGAGGATGGCAAAGGGTTTGGAACATAAGCCATATGAGGAAAGGTTGAGACAGCTAGGGATTTTTAATTTGGAGAAAGGAGAGTATGATAGTATTGTAATCTCTTGCCATAGGGCAGGAACATGGTAGTCCATTTAAAATGACACAAATTTTTAGAAAAACTTCCTGCCTGTAAGAAATGTAGGGCAGTGGTGTAATCTTAATCTGCCTAGGGAAATTGTGGAATATTGGTCATTGGAGGTTTTCAGGAAGAGTCTGGACTAATGTGTCTGGAAAGGGTGAATCCAGCATGTGTGCTGTGGTTTGTAGTAGATGATCTTCAAGATCCCTTCTAAGCCTATGAATGTATATAATGCAAGTAGAGTATTTCCCACCCCCAGCCCCTCCACTGATACCTTAGTAATGTAATCAGGAATGAAAGTGCTCTGTCTGCAAACCAGATACATCTTTAACAGCATGGATCCACATGCATAATAAAAAAAAAAGGGAAGTAGACAAGGTAGAATGATTTGAAGACACATGTGAGATTGGCTCAGATGAACAGATGCCCAAAGCTACTTTCTCAGACTTCTCTTAAGTATTTGAATAAACTCCACTTATCTACTCCTACTCAGTTTAAAGCAATTTAGCAACACTTTACCCTTTGATTATATTTAAGGCAACATGGATTCCTGATTGTATTTAGTATAGATAGACAGGTACGAAAGTAACTAGTGCTGTTTTGTTACATGCCATTGATCTGTGTGACTTTTATTCATTAGTGTTCTGAAGTTTTTGTGGATTTGTGACTATACTGTAGCGTATGAAATTGTCAGTCACTAGTGCCCTTGGATGATGGCCACATGGCTATTTACATATGGAAGCCAGGAACCTTCCTTGCCTAAAATAGGACTTTGACAAATTCTATCAGTTAAAATAGTCATACTGTATTTTGTTAGGTCTTATAAGCACCTTGACAAATTCATGGTTATCTAAAACTCTGTCTTCATTATTTGAAGTCTCTTTGACAGCTGAAGAATGTTAGCATCCAGGATGTGTTTTTCCCTGTTTTCGCTGAAAAACTATGGATTTATGCATGTATGTTATATTGTCTTTTGTTTTTGTAATAGTAAGTTATGAATATTACATTTTCAAATATTTTACCAAATGGAAAACCCTTGTTTCCATGGGAAACATGCTGTATGTTTCTTCTATAAACAAGATGTCATTCTGTTTTGGAGATGCTATGAAAAAAGGTTGCATATAATTTCATTAATTTCAGCTTGATTTGTTAAGGATAACATTTTCCTTTTCTTCACTCCATGGACACAAGTCTAAAGATAATGGGATTTTCCATATAAATATTGCAGACAATGGAGCTACTCAGACACTTAAAATTCAATGTTTAGGAACCTTACCAAGTCCCTTCCAGGACCTTTAATTCCATATATGTTGAAACATGGGTGGTGGGGGAGGGGGGGGAGGGTGTGTGTGTGGGTGTACACTCATAAAGTTATGCATTTGCTGAAGTGGCTTGGTGAATTTGGGTACAGGCAAGGGCAAAGGCATGAGGGGGCCCAATTAGTTGCCATAGTCCAAGTCTAACCAAGAATGCAGATTATTCTCTGCCCAGCAGCTATTTTCTTGAATCAGTAGGAATAGCATTTCTTACCTGTCCATTCTGTGTCCCAAGCTTCTCTGAGACTTCTGTACTGGCCCTCTTCACTTGCATTTCATCTGTATACATATAGTATTTTTCTAATAGTATGATAATAGTAATTTTATGTCTGAACATTTCTATTCATTTAATTTGTTTGAATCAGGAGAATGTTATAATTGATTGTCACACGTCAAAATACTGATTTGTACTTTGACACATTCACAAATTCCATGTCATTAAGACTCTTATAACTACTTATTTATGCAAATACACTAATCAAAAAGTAAATTTTGTTAGTCAAATTTTAATTCAAGAATCAAATTAACATTTTAACCATCTTTTTCTTGCTCTCATGAATAACAAACAGTTGTAATTATACAGGAAACTGGAATTCATAACTACTGTATTAATTAGTGAACATGTTTAGTTAATGTTACTTGGTATCTTACGTTCCTTAGAAAAATCAAAGCAAATCTGTTTGATACCATTTTTTAGTTGTTTGGCTTCCTCCTTCAAACCTGCTACTTTTATTTTAAATCCAGTCAAAGTAAAAGTTTAAGCCACAAAAAGTCATTATTCTTTGTCACATGCCAGTAGTCACCTTCTTAGAATTATCCCCTACAATAGCATAAACATAATTAAGACCTAGGCAGTTATCTTTTACTGACTTCCTGGTACGAGCTCCACTTAAGAATATAAGCAAAAGGGACATTTGCAAACAGTGAAGTTATCCATTGTTAAAGAAAAGGGTCATTTTTAATTTTGATATTAATCTTTGAATTTCTGAGATCCTATGGCTTGGGAATAGGGCTGAAATCCACTCAGGGTGAAATTTATCACTGGGGGGGAAAATACCATAATGCCTGTGCAGCATATGAGCTGTAATATGGTAGGTGCAGCAGGTTCTCTTTGATCTCAGCCCAGGAAGCAGCCTTCCCTCTTTCTCACCTCAAACTAAAGAGAATAACAAAATATCAAGAAAATTCCCCCATGCCTCTCCTATCCAGGGCAGGAGCTTCACCATAGTGCTGTACTGTTGCATTTCTTCTCAACTTTCCTGCTTCCTAGCATGACTTCTTTGGGAGTTGTTAACTTTCTCCAGGGCAAGCCAGTCATCTATGTCAGCTGGCCCAGTGCTTCTAGGTAGACAGGCCATTATCTTCTACCCCTTGCAGCTGGGCTTCTGCCCCTGAGCCATGCACCTTGTTACACTGGGTTTAAGAGACACATAAATGGTGTATGGTCATGTGCTCACCCTCTCAACTAAAGGTGAATTTTGTTATTAGTGAATTATTCAAAATTTATTTTCTCTAACAACTGTTATTATGTTTAAACCTGTTTTTATTGTCACTAAGTATGACAGCTTTTAGCATGTGTGTTCCCGTGCATTTCCTATAGTACAATGTCCTGTTGTATAACCCTAGAAAAGTATGGTTAGAAGGGATGCCCAGAGACACCCAGTTCAACTCCCTGCATTGAGGCAGGACCAATTATACTTGACAGAGGTTTGTTTGTTTCACTTATTCATAAATCCTTTTATGAATGGATTCTACAACACCGCTAGTGAGACTGTTCAATTATTTCATTATCCAAATGCTGAGAAATATGTTCTTGATATTTAACTTAAATCTTTGCTGTAAAGTAAGCCAACCTTTTCTTTCCCTACCTTAAATTGAAATGGAGAACAATTATTTACCATGATCTGTCTACCAACTTTTGCCTTCTGCAATAACACTATGTCCAACCCCCTCTTAAGTCGTCTTTTTTCTAGGCTGAACAAACCAAATTCCTTCAATCTTTCCTCATACATTATATTTTCTAGTAATTCTTATTGTTCTCCCCTGAAGTTTCTCCAATTTGTCTACATCTTTCTCAAACTGTATTGCTCAAAACTGAACTCTGCATTCCACCTGAGGCCTTGCTGGTGCTGAGTAATTACGAATAATTATCTCCTCAGTATTAAATACAATTTCTTGTTAATCCATCTATCTCAGGATTTGCCTTTTTTCAGTAGCATCAAACTGTTGACCATATTTCATTTTTGATTCACTATAATCCCTTTTCTTTTAGCCTGCTGCCAAGCCAGTTATTCTTCTCTTTATATTTGTGTATTTGATTTCTCCTCCTTCAGTGTAATGTTGTATATGCTATTTTTTTAAGGTCAGCTTTCTGATTTTGGAGCTTTTTCCCAGTTTATCAAGATCATTTGAATTATTATCCTGTACCCCAAAGTGCTTGCAGTGTCTCCCAGCTCAGTGTCATTAGGCTTTTCCTCAGCTGCTTTACTTTCTCTATGGTTATACCTCACTTTTGGAGGTAGACATTTAAAATTAAGTCTCAAATCCCCATAGTGCCCACACACAGCTTCAACACAGTTAAGGTAGAAGGGGGCCATAGAGAGTTGGTGTTAGCTTCCTGATCCTGTAGTAATGTAAAGAAAATAAGGACCTGCTTTGTTATGCCTGTGGGGGATATGCTTAGCTCTGCTCCACCTTATCTCTTCCATTCCTCAAGTATAGTCCCAGAGCATAACATCATTCTCCTGTCCTAATAATAAGTTGTTTACCACGTGGTTACCATGATTTCCAAGGTGTTCACTTTTACTTAGATGACTGAAAACACTGTTGTGAACATAGCTTTAGTTTTCCTTTTTGAAAATGTGCCCTAAATCCACGCATATCTAGCTTTAACCTATATTTCAGTAACACGTGGCATTAGGCTATTAAATTACATCCTTTGCATTTTAAAATTGTTTTATCTTCATTTTTTGGTTTTGTTTTTTTTTTATATGTAATTCCTAAAGCTTTCTCCTTCAAGGCAAAGATTTTTCTCTGGTGATGATTTGGGCCCTTTAGTATATACAGTTACTCCTTATGACTAAGGATAAACTACAGACATGTTGCATCATTCCTATGCCTGATAAAAATACTCTATTATTAATCCCAAATTCACTCCATTAATCTCATGGATTAACTGATGCTCTGGAGATATGGTTCAATGTCACAATGTTGTTTAATTCAGTAGAGCTAGTGGAAGTAAGGTCTTCATTATACATCATTTCAGTAGTGTAAGTAGGGGCAGGTGAGTGTGGAACATGTTCTAGGTGCCAATTTAGAAGGAGACCAGAATTCCCTCCCTCTGGGAGTCTTTGCTATGTGGGCACAGCACCATGCTCTCCAGGGACTTCCCTGTTCTTATAGTTTCATAGTTTCATAGTAGCTAGAGTCGGAAGGGACCTAGGTAGATCATCTAGTCCGACCCCCTGCCTTAGCAGGAAAGAGCACCGGGGTCAGATGACCCCGGCAAGGTGCTCATCTAACTTCCTTTTAAAAATTCCCAGGCTAGGAGCCTGCACCACTTCCCCTGGAAGCTGGTTCCAGGCCCTAGCCGCCCTGACTGTGAAGTAGCGCCTCCTAATATCTAATCTAAACTTACCCTCCGCCAGTTTGTGACCGTTATTCCTGGTCACTCCTGGCAGCGCACGGGGGAACAGGGACTCCCCCAATACCTGCTGATCCCCCCTGACCAGTTTGTAGCAGGCCACAAGGTCCCCCCTTAACCTTCTCTTGTGGAGGCTAAACAGGTTCAGGTCCCGTAGCCTCTCCTCATAAGGCCTGCCCTGCTGACCCCTGATCATACGAGTTGCCCTCCTCTGAACTCTTTCCATATTGTCCACGTCCCTCTTGAAGTGTGGCGCCCAGAACTGGACGCAGTACTCCAGCTGCGGCCTGACCAGTGCCGCATAGAGGGGGAGGATCACCTCCCTGGACCTGCTCGAGATGCATCTGTGGATGCATGACAGGGTACGGTTGGCCTTCTTGACTGCCTCCCCACACTGCCGGCCCATGTTCATCGTGGAGTCAATGACGACTCCAAGATCCTTTTCCGTCTCTGTGCTGGCAAGAGGGGAGTTCCCCAACCTGTAAGTGTGGTGCCGGTTCTTCCTCCCCATGTGCAACACCTTGCACTTATCAGTGTTAAACCCCATCCTATTCTCATCCGCCCACCGTTGCAACCTGTCAAGGTCAGCTTGTAGCCTATTGCACCCTTCTAGTGCACCCACATCCCCCCACATCTTAGTGTCATCAGCAAACTTGAACAGGGTGCTTTCTACCCCCTCATCCAAGTCACTGATGAAGATGTTGAACAGTGCGGGCCCGAGGACCGAGCCCTGCGGAACCCCACTGCCCACATCCTTCCAGGTCGAGAAGAACCCATCCACTACCACCCTCTGGGTGCGGCCCTCCAACCAGTTGGCGACCCATTTGACCGTGTGGGCATCGACACCACAGTCTCCCAGCTTTTTGATGAGGACAGGGTGAGAGACAGTGTCGAAAGCCTTCCGGAAGTCCAAAAAGACTACATCCACAGCAACCCCTGCGTCTAATGATTTGGTGACCTGATCGTAAAAGGCCACCAGGTTGGTCTGACAAGACCTGCCACTGATGAACCCATGTTGGTTGCCCCTAAGCATGCATTCCCCCGCAAGGCCCTCCTGGATGTGTGCCAGGATAATTTTTTCAAAGAGCTTACCCGGGATTGAGGTAAGACTAACTGGCCTGTAATTTCCCGGGTCCTCTTTTTTTCCCTTTTTGAAGATAGGGACCACATTGGCCCTCTTCCAGTCCTCCGGCACCTCACCAGAGCACCACGAGTGCTCATAGAGCTGCGCCAGGGGTCCCGCAATGACCTCGGCCAGTTCCTGTAGAACCCTAGGGTGAAGATCGTCCGGACCAGCAGACTTGAACACGTCCAGCCTCTCCAGAAGTACCCTAACTAACTCCTCGCTAACCCCTGGCCCAGGCGTGTCTCTCTCGGGGCCCGAGGGGGGCCCAGCAGGGAGGTGGCTGAACTGGTCCCTACTTAGGAAGACAGAGGCAAAGAAATCGTTAAATATGTTAGCTTTGTCATCTGGCGTGATGACTAAGTTGCCCATCGTGTCCTGCAGGGGCCCCACATTACCCGGGACCCTCTTTTTACCCCCTATGTATTTGAAGAAGGACTTCTTATTGTCCTTAATCCGGGAAGCTAGTCCTATCTCCAACTCTGCCTTGGCCCTCCTGACTGCCCCCCTACATCCTCGGGCGACTGTAACATAGTCCTTCTTGGTGATGACCCCATCTCTCCATTGGGTATATGCCTCCCTTTTAGCAAGGAGACATTCCCGGATGCTCTTAGTGAGCCATGGGGGTTTATGTGCCCTCCTGCTCCCTTTGACCCTTGTTGGGATTACCTCCCTTTGGGCATGGAGGATCGTCTCCTTAAGGAGCAACCACTCACCTTCGACATCTGATTCCCTTCCCCTCTGGGTCCTCAGCGCTTCCCCAACGATCCTCCTTAGCATGTTGAAGTCAGCCCCCCTAAAGTCTAGGGCTGTTGCCTTGCTGCAGCCCTTTGCCACCTTACGCTGGATGGTGAATTCCAGCAAGCGATGATCACTGTCTCCCAGGTGGCCCATCACCCGCAGCCCCCTCACCAGGTCATCACCCGTGGCCAGCACCAGGTCCAACAAGGCGTCTCCCCTGGTGGGACTGTGCACCTCCTGGGTTAGATGGAGGTCCTGCACTCTGGCTAAGAACCGACGTGAGCGATCAGACTTGGCTGACTGCTCCTCCCAGCAGATGTCTGGGAAGTTCAGGTCCCCCATGATGACCACATCCTTAGCCCTCACTGCCTCTGTAAGCTGACCTAAGAATTCCTGGTCGAGCTCTTCTCCCTGGTTGGGAGGTCTATAGTAGACTCCCACCGTTAAGTCTCTCTCCCCTGGACTGCCTTTTACTCTAACCCAGAGCACCTCAGAGTGCCCCCCCTCTACCCCCTTGCTAATTAACGAGGAAGTATATTCCTCCTTGATGTAGAGTGCTACTCCTCCACCTTTCCTTCCTATCCTGTCCTTCCTGTATAGCCTATAGCCCTTGACACTCACCGCCCAGTCATGCGATGAGTCCCACCACGTTTCTGTGATCCCTACTATGTCAGGGCTGGTGACAGCTAGGAGGAGGGCGAGTTCCTCCTGCTTCTTCCCCATACTTCGAGCCCAGTAGCATATCTAGGAAGGATGGGGAGTGGAGCTGCACCTTCTGTGGCAAAAATACCAGGGTGGAGTTGCAATTCTGCTCCCCCACTCCACATACTACATGATGTAGGGCTGCCCAACTTCTGTGGCTGAGCTGTGTGTGCAGGGCTGCTCCTACATAGAAATGACTTCCGGGGAGGGAGGTGGCAGGTGTTATTGCTACAGCCAGTATACAGCACCTTTGTTCCTCAGCTGTAGCAATCTGTGCCCATGCTACTCCAGCAACATCTGTCTCCAGAGTGTGGAGAGATCTGGAGCAGACTTTTTTTCTTCTTTGCTAATGGGGGAACTAGGGAATAAACAGCAACATTAAATTCCACAAAGATCCAATAGATCTTGTCTAATCCAGTAGATCTTGTCTAATATTTGTTTTTTCATTTTATTAATTTATTGCCATATGTTTAGCTATTTCATTTAGGCCATGAACAGAAGTTACACTGATTGCATGGTAGGTGCATATTGGCACTGGGTTTATGATCCAGATACCTTATTCAGAGTGGACCCAAACCCTTTGCTGCTCTGAAATCCCTCCTTTTGTATCCTATTTCTCTTTCTGATAATGCTTTATCTTTGGGCATCGTTGATTGGTCTCCATGTGGTCATTATACTGTCCATGTTCTGTCCTGTCAGTATATTCCTTTGTTTCACAAACCCATCACATGCACACATCCTAATTTGGCCTTTACCAGTCTTCTCCTGATTTGGTCTGTTCCCCAAACCTGGAAATCTCAAGGGCTCTGCAGCTGGGCACTGTGATCTGGCCAATGTGGTAAAGTCCCTTATCTCATGTTATGGAACAGTGTGGTACATTGTCAGAACTTGTTTTGACAAGGTCTCCAAGCAGAAAACCACACCCATCCTAAAATCAGCTACAAATCAAAATCTGACAGCTCCTTTCACTGAAGAAGAGATGAAAACAGCACTATCTTGTGTTAGAAATGGCAAAACTTCTGGGCCTGACCATATTTTTCCTGAACACCTCACCAAACTTGGGCCTATAGCCCAAGACTGGCTTTGCAGCTTTCTGTCAACATGCATGCATTACTGCAATATACCAAAAATCTGGCATAATGCCAATATCATTGCAATACAGAAGCTGGGGAAAGACCTGACAGACCCAAAGAGCTACAAACCCGTATCACTTATATCAGTGGTCTATAAAGTCCTTGAGTGGCTTATCCTGAACTGGATCACCAATTTTTAACCAACAATTGCCACATGAGCAAACAGGTTTCATAAGAAACCGGTCAACCCTTGACCATGTGGCAGCTCTTACAACGGATATTGAGAGAGTCTTTAAGAATCAAGAAAAGGTTGGAGTGGTTCTAGTTGACCTAACAGCAGCCTATGACATGGTCTGGCCCCTAGGCCTTAGTTATAAGCTACTTACCACACCATCAGAGAGGAGTCTAGTTAACTTCCTCATGTAGATGATCTCAAATCAGTCTTTTATTTTGACTACATCATGCAGAAAGACAAGCTCTCACAGAAGACTCAGGAATGGAGTACCACAAGGCTCTTTCCTAACTCCCACCGTATTTAACATCTACATGGCAGACTAAGTAAGCACCACATTGACCAAATACATCTATGCAGGTGACCTGGCACTTGCTGCTGCCTGTAATAACATATCATCAATAGAGGCCAAACTGAACATGACATGGATCTAATAGCTTCCTACTTAAAACAGTAATGATTGAAGCTGAATATACAGAAAACCATCTCAATACTTTTCCAACTGAGCAATCATGCTTCAAATGCTAAGATAAGAGTTGTTGTGGAGGGAAAAGAGTTACCCTTTGAGAAGACACCAACCTACCTGGGGGGGTCACACTAGATGGAAGCCTAACTTTCCACCACCACCTGAGAAGTTGAGGCACAAGGTAACCACTAAGGCAGCAGCCATTAAGAAACTGCTAACAGGCTATGGAGACTTCAGTAAAATCAAACATTAAATGGGTCTTACAAACTCATGATCGTGCCCATGTGGCAAAGGAGATTAGAAAGTCCACTGTCTGCCCTCTATATGGTCCACCAGAGGGAGCAAACAGTCTGAAAGATTGCGGTAATAGTGATGGATCTACTCTTAAATGATGCAGGAGTTGACTTTCTGAAGTCATAAACAACAAGAAGTGTGGTACATGTCTTCAATTTCCCAGCCTGTCTGCCACTTGCTTGCCTGTATCAGACACAATGGGCCTTGAGTAAACTTTGTCACAAACAGACTTTTAGAAATCAATTAACTCTTGCCATTGCCCTGGACCATTGTTCTAATGCATATCTACTTTACCTACAAGCCAATTCCCAAAAACAAACCTCTAAATATCATTTTCTAGTGATCAGTGTGCAGAAAGTGCACTATAGCTGTAACTGAACACATGGCCAGGGCCTGTAGAGCACTGTAAAAATGGTGGATCCCACTCTAAGCTAACCCTGGATAGATGTGGTAGCAGATTTCAGCAGTGTAGGTTAGAGTGCCATGATGAAGATTTGTATCACATTCTATTGCAACTCATGGTACATGGTGTATTTTGCCCAAATCCCATTGAGCATTGTCGCACCCCACCCACCCCCACATCATGGGACGGCAGTCTAGACTAGGACAGAGCTTATCTCCTCTGTCTGAGTGCTGGGCTGGCCCCACCTCTGGGCTTTCACTGACAAGAGTCAGTAAAGCCTCTGTCCCCAGGCTTGCCCGTATCCTTCCTCCAGGTAGCATAGATCCATCCACACAAAGAAAACGGCTTATTGCTGAATTTTTCTTAATGTAGATTGTGATGAATACAAGTGAGAAAGTGCTGAATGTAGGTCTGCTGCTATTTTGCTTCTGCGCACAGTTAGCCTGACTTAAGAACTGATTCATCTGCAGCAGGGGTGGGCAATTATTTCAGGCAGAGGGCCACTGAGTTTTGGGGATCTGTTGAGAGCCACATGGGGGTGGGTGGGGTGCCACAATGCTCAATGGGATTTGGGCAAAATACAATGTACCTTTGATGGTTGCCCCACACCTGGTCACCATATTGGGACCAGAAGTCCTGCCCACAACTCCTGACCTTTGCCACCGGAAGTCCCTCCTGTTACCCTGGAAGTACTCCTCTTGGGAGGAAGGGTGCTGCAATCTTGAAACCAGAAAAAACCCAAATTATAATAAAAATAGATATATATCTAGTATAATTTATTTTAATTTTATTTTAAAATATTTTGCCCTGCTGCCCACTGCACTGCTCCCCACGGCCCCACCACTTCCCATGCCACTCCCTGCAGCCCCTGCCACTCACTGCACCAATCCCCATGGCTTCTGCAGCTCCCACCACTTGCTGTACCGCTCCCGTGGCCCCCATCACTTGCTGTGCTGCTTCCTGTGGCACCTGGCTGCTCCCTGCAGGCCCTACTACTTCCTGAAATGCTCCCCATGTTCCCTGCTGCTTTTCTCATTGCTCCTTACAGCCCCCACTACTCGCCACATCCCCCACCACTTCCCTCAGCTGCCTCCAATTCCTATGCTGCTCCTGATGGCCCCTGCTACTTACTGTGCTGCTGCCACTTCCTGTGCCACTCCCTGCAGCCCCTGCCACTCCTTGTGGCCACCCTGCTTCAGCCGCTTCCCTCTCCCTACCCTCCTGCTGCTGCTTCCCTCTCTGGCTCTAGCCTGGCCTGGAGGCACCATGGGGCTTCTAGCTGCTGGGCTGCTTGCAGCGGTTCCCCGCTCCCCCCCTCCAATCTTATCTTACTTTCCATTTGGATGGAGGGATGGGGGGAACCACTCCAGGGTCGTGAGGCCAGAAGCCACAGAGGCTTCTGGTTGGGGATTTAGGACAGGAAGGGGTGGAGGGCTGGTGGCAGGGTGGAGCCGGGTCAGCCTTGCTCCTCAGCCAGAGGCTCCTGCTGACTGCTGCCGCTGCTTCCTGCCTGTCATCTTTGACAGGCAGCCAGGGGTAGATAAAAAATATTTTTCTAAAATTTGTAGAGGACCTGTGGGCCAGATAGAATGGGCTGGTGGGCTGCATCTGGGCCATGGGCTGTATTTTGCCTGCCACTGATCTGCACTGATTTCTGGAAATGAGCAAATTCCCTAATGAATGTAAAAAATGTACTTAAATATGCCCCAAATCTACTTCAGCACACCCATGCATACTAATATGTATCATCACTGCTTTCTGACTTGTCTGGGGAAACTGAATGCATGTGTATGTATAATGTAGATTATGAGAAGAGCTTACACTACCTGTGCTCAATATAGGATGCAGCATCAGAAACCCAAGAGTGCAAATCACAGATACATAGTCCCAGGAAACTTGGATCTGTTCAATAACCCATAAAGAAGCAGAAAGTGTTTCTCTGTTCTCATGCCTTGAAGACAATTTCATAATAATTCTGGTCACTCAAGTAATGATTTGGAACCATGTGCACTTGATAGAAAGCTGTTTCAGACGGTCCATTACAGAGTCTGAGGTATGTTCCTGGGAGTCCCATAGATGCATACACAAGGTAGCTAGGCTTTTTTGTCAAGCTCCCACACTGTTTGTTTTATTAGATACCATTGTTCAATTGTCACTTTTCCTGGCTATATTAATAGTAATATCCAATGGTCTTGCTACTCTTAATGTAGTGTTTCCATCCTAGAGCAACCACTACATTAAAAAAACAGAACAAACACAGCATCTAGCCTGTCCTTGTTTTGTCTCTTTGTATTACATTAGAGAAATTGCCTGGGCTGGGTAATCATTAAAAGCAGTTACAAGTATGCAAAAATTCTAGTTTGGAGGATGGTGGAGAGAGAAGATGGCACATTTGGGGTGAATGAAGCCAACTAAGGCTTATCAGGTAAAGTTGCTGAGCTCTATACACCTGTAAAGAAAATAAGAACAAGCTAGTTAACTCTGTGGTATAAATTAAGAAGCAAAATAGTCTGAAATATTAATAGCACTCCACTTTCTTACTCCATCTGATTTTTTGGGGGGGAAATAGATAACTAAAAAGTTAACTGAGTTTCTTGTTTTTGGTACATACAGGGTGTGTCTGCATGAGGTGCTTTACTGCACCTCAGCCTAATTTACAACACAGTATGGGTGCGTGTCTTCACATATGCACCCTTACTGAGCAGTAAGAATAGCTAATTGTGACTAAATCTGATACCTGCAAATGCAGGTATCAAATTGATGCATGAGTAGTTAAAGTGCAGTAATGCACATGTAGACACAACCTGGCACTAACTTTAGTGCCATGTCTGCCTAGTCACTGGGGGGCCACCCTGAGCCTAACCCCAGGGCTCCTGGTTGGGAGTTTTTTCTGCCCTGGGGCTGGGCTACTCCCTAGCAGCTCCTAGCTGCAGGCTATAAAAGCCTTCAGCCATTTTGTGTCCTGGGGTACATACCAAGGGAGCCTGAGAGAGCCTGTTATCTGATCCAGAACACTACAAGCTCTGTATGCCCCTTGGGCAGGATGGAGGTAACCTCTGCCACTCCTGTCCCCTAGCCAGAGCTGCTGCTTGGGCACAGGTGAGTGTTGTAAATCTCTGTAGCCTTCTGCACCCCCTGCTTAGCTGTCATGCCCAGGGCTGCTGCCTGGCTGTCTGTGGCAGCAGGGCCAGCACCTGGTACCTGCTGCTGCTCACCCCCCTGTGTTTGCAACTGCTGTGGTACAACACCTGGGGACAAGCCCATCAACCACCATGGTTGCTGCAGCCCCCCAGGCCCTAGGCAACCCCACTGCATGGTCCCTTAACTTCGGGAGTCAGAGACTGATAATGTTATATATAGTTTTCACTTTGGGAAGAGGGGTTTTTATTGGTGGGTAGGGAGGGTGGTGGAGGGGCTTTGTGTGTTGCAGAGGAAGGAAGGAGGGGGCTCCATGTGTTGGGGAAGGAGGGGCAAGAGGGCTCTATGTATTGAGGGGGGAGGGACAGAGGTAGGGATTGTGAGGGGGATAAAGCTTTTTGTTTCAACCATGTGCATTTCCTGAGAGTGGTGCTGGGAATGGGCAGGGGAGTGGGCTAGAAGGGTGAGTGCTGTAGCCCACCAGGGCCTCCCTCACCTGGTGCCCTGGCCCCTGCTGGTGGCGCCTCACTGGGGGGGGACCAGTTGCTGGTGCTGAAGCTCATGTTTCCTTCAGTGGGCTGCCTCTGCCCAGCATGTCTTCTCTGCCCAGGCCTCCCTGAAAGTGTTTCCCCGGGCCTTGCAAACACTGTGCAGCACACACACTACAATGATGACCCAGGGGAGTTTTCTCTTGGCCACCTCGAGAAGGGCTGTGAAAGACTGCTAGTGGCCTTTGAGGTGGCTGAATGCATGCTCTATGAGGGCACAGGTTCACCTGAGGCACCAGTTAATATGGCCATGGTGTAGGGCCTCATGAGCCACAGGAGTAGCGTGTCATCTGGGTCCCTGATGAGGGGTGGGATCATGGTGGTGGGCCAGCAGGGTGACAGAGAAGGCCAGGAGGATTTTGGGACCTTGTTCCTGGGTGCCAGGGCCAGGGGCTGGGGCAGCCATGGCTGAGAAGTGCATCTGGGGCAGTAGCAGTGTGGCCTTGCGCTGTGTGTGCCTCTACCATGCTGCTTCTGTCACAGAGGAGGTGTCTGCTCAGACTGCACAGTGCAGAGCTCTGTTTTAAAGATGGCTGCGAAGTGCTGGCAGTCATGTGGTCAGAGGCTGGACCACCACCCTGGTGGTTACAGGCAGTCATGGCAGGGCTGTAGGGACCTGACATTAAATTTAATGCTGGTTCTCTGCACATGTGGACACCTGCCAAAAAATCAATTAATGCACATTAAGCTAATGTGTAGTACATTTAGCCTACTCTATCCATCTTGCATTCTCCAAAGTGATTTGAGATGCATCTGATGTAGTAGAAGGATACACTCAGAAGTGTGTCCTGATTCAGCCAGTGTCTTGTTTAATCCAAAGGTGCATACTAGTTCTGTGCAAAACAGCACTGTTTCGATCCAACTTCTGTTTTGATGGAACAGTGTTTCGTTTCAAGTTTACTTTAATTTTGAAAGTACTGTTCTGTTTTATTTTGTCACAACAGTTTCAATGTTTTGACTCTGTTTCAACGTTTTGCCCTGGCTATAATGGGGAAGCATGAAACTGGAAGAGGAGTAGCCTCCTCTGATCACAGGCAGATTGGGGCCTGTGCTCCACTACCCCCCACCGGGATCAGATCCGTGGGGCTGCAAGTGGCTGGGAACTGAGCCCGGTGACGGAGGGTGGAGTGCAGCCCTGGGGCTGCATCCCACCTCCCTCCACCAGGCTGCAAGATGCTGGGAACTGAGCCTGGTGGAGGTGAGCCCCACCTCCTTCCACAGGGCTGCAAGCACCTGGGAAGCGAGCCCAGTGGAGGTGGGCAGAGCGCAGCCCCTGGGCTGTGTCCCACCTCCATCCACCAGGCTGCAAGACACTTGGAACCCAGCCTGGTGGAAGTCGGCTTGGTTCCCAGTGGCTTGCAGCCTGGTGGAGGGACTGCACAGCAGCTCACAGCCCTGTGGAACTCACCCAGTGGTGGGAGGTGAAGTGCAGCCCCAGCTCTGCCCACCTCCTGCCACCAGGCTGTGCTCTTTCAGGTTGGTGGAGCTGATTGGAGTGCAGCCTGGCAGTGGGAGGCAGGCAAAGCCAGCGCTGCATTCAAATTGGCTCCGCCAGCCCCAGGAAGCGCAGCCCGCCAGCATGAGGCAGGGAAAGCCAGGCCTGCGTTTCCCACTGCATTGAGCCCCCTGGGCCTACATGGAGCTGCTCGGAGTGCAGTCCTGGCTCTCCCCGGCCTCCCACTCAGCTTTTGCTACCATGGTGACTCTATTGTTGCATACCTGGACAGCCCAACAGCACTTTTCCCTCCTCCCCTCTGATCCAATCCACAGGTAAGATCCAATGGGCACTGGCTGATTCCAATTCTCATGGCATTAGGCTGTATGAACACTTCAGGGCAACTCCCAACCCCCCTCCCACAATTGCTGGCCCATCCCAGCCCTGGACCTGCCCCCCTATCCCCTCCCACTCCTGCAAGCTAAGTAACTCTTCCCCATTGTCTGCAAGTTCTGCAACTTTGCGTGGCATGCCAGCTCACTGTGGCTGGCATGGTGAGTCCAGGTTGGGTGACTGAACACCTGCTGAGCAAATGAAAGATGTGTGTATGAAGAAATGGTGAAATTAAGAGGAGACGTTAGAAGCTTTGGTCTCAGCCTCTGAGCTCAGGCCACGCACCATGGTCTCCTGTCACCAGGACCTGCAAGACCGGCTCGGGGAATGAATTTGGGTGGTGGAAATGGACAGGCTGGGAGTGGGGTAGTGCTTAGACTCCAGCCAAGTTGCATGACAGGGGATCCCAGATGACCACCTGCTGTTTAGAGACACCCTATGTCACAGCAGAACTGAGAGAGTTGCAGTATCAGGATAGGGAGTTAATGCAAATGGTCCTGGACTGCTGCTGGTCACCCTGTAGATGCAGGCCCCCAAGTGGGTCCAGGCCAGTCCCAAAGGGGTGCAGGAGAGCTTAGAATGGGCAGGAGAGTACAGCCTTCCCACCAGGTCAGGAAGTTACTGAGGCACCTTTTGGCAGTAGAGCTCGACAGTCACAGCTTTCTGCCCCTCCCCTCCCCCCATCGGGAGGCCTGGTGGCGAGATCTTCTGCTCCCTTTGGCCCCACTCCTGGCTCAGATCCCATTTCAGGGGAGCGAAGCAGCCTTGGCAGAGATAGGCAGCACTCTAGCTTGGGCAAGCTACCTAACAAGAGCCCCAGGCATTGGCAGGAGCTGTGATTCTGTGGTCCTTGAAGTGGGAGACAGGTCTGAGCGGGCTGAGGGGCCAGGGTTCCCATGTAAGAGTTCCAGCAGGCTTTGGTGCCCACTGGGGCGATGCCTCCTGGTCTGCAATTCCCTTAGACAAACATCGGGTCTGGGATCACACAGCGGTCCTGCTCCTGCACAGAGAAGTCTTTGGCCTTGACTCTGAACCCCTGAAAGTAGAGTGCCATGACAAAAGCACCCTACCCTGTGCTTCCCCTCCAAGGCTTCATGTTTGTTTAGCTCAGGCCCTGTGGCATTCCCCCTGACCCCAACCCCTCTTCCAGGTTCTGCCTCTCCACTCTCAAACCCCCTCCCCACAGCCTCTATGAAAGGTTTACTGTTTTGTGTTAATTTTGGGGGAGGGACCAAGCTGAGACATGGGCGATGTTCAGCAAGTTTTCTTTATTAAACTCAGGAAAAGTTTTGGAACTGCAACATTTTAGAACAGAGATGAGGCTCCTCCTTGCATCACATTCCCCTGCACCTCTGTATGTTCCCCAGGGGATGGGGAGGGAGAAGGAGAGGGGAAGAAGGATGGTGCCTGGGTAGCCTGGGTTGTGGGCAGCAGTGCTCATGATTCGGGGCCAGAGGAGCCCATGGCTGGAGACCCATGGGCACTGTTACCCATTGGTGGCTACAAAATGTTTTGTGAAGATATAATGTTGCCTCTGTATGTCTTTTAAAAAAATTGCTTACTTATATTAGATCTGTGCATAATATTCACAGTATTGTTAGCAAAATCTAGTTTGTGGTGCATGTATTAAATTATCCTTTTTCAAATGTAGAAATCTTATTTTCAAGAATTTAAAAAAAATTATTTTGGTGCTGAACACCATGCAATAAAAGAATAATAGCTTATAGATTAATTAAATATATTCCTTGCAGACTGTCTGGGTGGTTTCATGAGAAAAGAAAATGTAAGAATTAAATTCATATTTTCATTGGAAATGTGAAGCTGATTCACATTTGTTTAATTATTTCAGGTCCCATTTCCTTCAGTTAGCCATTTTTATTAGCAGTGAAAAAAGAATTAATGTAACTCTCTTCATATAAAACTGGCCTGAACAAAGACATGCATCCACAGATGCATCTTGAGGAGGTCCAGTGAGGTGATCCTCCCCCTCTATGCGGCACTGGTCAGGCTTCAGCTGGAGTACTGTGTCCAGCTCTGGGCGCCACACTTCAGGAAGGATATGGACAGCATGGAGAGGGTCCAGAGGAGGGCCCCTTGCATGGTCAGAAGGCAGCAGGGCAGGCCCTAGGAGTTGAGGCCACAGGACCTGAACCTGTTCAGCCTCAAGAGAAGGCTGAGGGGGGATCTAGTGGGATCTAGTGGCCTGTTACAAGCTAGACAGCAGGCATTGGGGGAGTCCCTGTTCCCCCCGAGCACTACTGGGAGTAACAAGGAACAATGTCCATAAGCTGACAGAGCAGATTCAGGCTGGCTATCAGGAAGCGCTACTTCACGGTTAGGGTGGCTAGGATCTGGAACCAACTTCCCAAAGAAGTGGTGCTGGCTCCTACCCTGGGGATCTTTAAGAGGAGGCTAGATGAACACCTTGCCGGGGTCATTTGACCCCAGTACTCTTTCCTGCCATGGCGGGGGCCGGACTTGATGATCTTCTCAGGTCCCTTCTGACCTGACCAACTATGAAAAATCTCCGTTTTATTATTTCATCCTGGTAGAGTTTTCAGAGATACATTATTCTTTTGATATTTTCAAATTTATAACAATTACTTAATCGATAAAATATTTTGCAAAAAAGAACAGTGCTGTAGCTAGGGTAAGGTGACCAGAGAGGTGCCCACAAATGCAGCCTTGGGGTGATGGGTGGGGAGTGAAGAAACCTCCCCCCCCACCTGACTGTCTTTGCCACCACATAACCATGCCTGTGTATGGCAACTGCCTTGAGCACTCAACCACATAGTTAAGCCATTGAAAAAGATGTTTCAGGGTAAGATGGCCATTCCAACTTCTCCATATTAATAGCTATAGTACAAATATTTCAGAACATATATCTGCAAAAGGGTCCATCTATTCTAATATTAAAATAAATATTTGGAAAAGAAAAATGTTTTAAGCTGATACACTAATTAAACATGAAAGCAGTCTGGTGTTAGAAGTCATGAACCAGTCACAAAAGAGATCCCATAGGGACCCCTTGGAAAAGTACATTTTTACCTTATAAGAGGTGCAATGCAAATTAAAACTTTTGTAATTCTTTTATTTTCTTGAAAAAAATAAAGTTGAGAGGGCTGCAATTTATTAACTCGTGAACAGTAAAATAAAAAAAATATTCATAATGTTTTCTAAAAGCAGTAGGACTCCGGGAAACACACATTACCATCTGCTAATCAGTTTTATTGGTACATTAAGCAAACTCTGTTTTGCCTTTAGCTACTAACCATAACATTGCCTAGCTTTGTCAGTTGCAAAATTGTGCCTGATTTTTATGAATCGTAGTTATTGTAAAAACATAAAAATAAAAAATCCTCTAAGTCTGCTGTATTTTAGTAATAGAAAACAGCACAAGTTGCATTTAACTATGAATCGCTCTCTCTCTCTCTCTATAGATATACTATTAAATAACACGTCATGTTTTTAAACTTTCAGAATAATGAACTGTGCTTTTGGATGTGCTTGCAGTATTTTAGAAGTGCCCCTTAAAATACAAAGAGGCAGTTCTACAATTCTTTATGCTCTACACAGCCCTATTAAAACACTTGAGGTTAAAACTAAAGCTGGCTGAAATTTCAGTGAATTCAGGTTGAATGTGCCTTAGGTTAAACTGGTGAAACTATGAGAGGATGAAGTGCTGACCCTCTTTTATCCAAAAGCCCATTTAAGAGGCCACCAACCCAGGATGTGGGAGACCAAGGTTAAATTCTCTTTTCTGCTTGAGGGGAAGACAAACACCCTCTTTGTCTTCCTCGCCTTCTTCCTCTTCCTCCTTTCCTTTGCTTTAATTACCGTATTTTGTGTCCACTTTACTTGGGATCCAGTGGAACTTTCTGTTTGATGTGGTATGCAGTTGTTCAGGTTTTAAATTTGTTTAGGTGAGAGAGAACAAAAAAAATCAAATTTTGCTTGAACAGAGACTTAAAAAGATTAGTTTGGTAAAATAAGAAAATAATGGCTAAAGTGTTATAATATTTGTTCTGTACTTTTTTGCTTGTATTTTTTGTCTGTTCATTTTTCTTAACCCCCTTCCCTATTTTTTTTAAGATTCCTTGGACTGTGGACACATCTCTATCTAATCCCCAAAGCCCAGATTCAGGTTTAGCAACTGTCTGCCACCCAGTACCCAATTTCCATTCCACACCAATTCAAAGTGGAAATACTTATTAGTTTAGCTTTTGCACTTAGTATTAAAATAGCTGAAAGTGATACATCTGAAACATTTGTAACTGACTGTTTTCGAGATTCTGAGTTCTTTTCCCATACCTGCCTCTGTTCACTTTGCAAGTGGAGGCAGGAGGAAAGAGAGAATGGGTGGGGCTTCCTTCTTATCTTGCTGATAACATTTTCGAGATTCAGAAGAAATCAATTAATTAGTGCTCTGTAAACATTTCTCTACTACTGATAATGAAATTATAAGTGATGATTTATGGGAAATAGTTCATCTTTCAGGACAATGCAGTTGCTTGAAGTTTGAAATTTTTTTTGTTCATTGTTATTTCGATTTTTACCAGTATTTCAGGGTGAAGAATGAATTTAGGGCTGCAGATTGCAGCTTACGAGCTAAAAGCCAGACAGCGAGTGCCATTTGCAAAGTAGAGGAAAACCTCATGTCCTTTCAGTGTGACTGTGTAAGAAAAGTTACTTCACTCACCACCTTGTGTTTTTGTGAGGGGCAATTGCTCCTCAATTACCAGGTTTTGGTATATTCTTAAGTGCCTTTGTGTTATTTTGCTTGGCTAGTTGTTTACTGTAAACATTTCAGTTAATCTAATTCCACATACCTCCTCTTCAATTACGTCATGGCACTTCCATTTCTAAGGTAGCTGCAGAGAATGGCAGGGAAAGCAGTAGGTAGATAGAGGAAAAGAAAGTGGACTATAGGTCTAGCTGCTTCTATAACTATAACTTGAATGGATACTTTAAAATAAAAATTGCTTAAAAATAACGTGGGAGTGCAGAAATGGTACACATCTTTCCTCCTGTTTTTTTTGCCATCAACTCTAAACATATTACAGATATAGGGATATAATATTGACTGATCATGTTCAAATTGTGTACTATTGAGTTTGCAGCATCATAAAAAAACTCTTAGCCATGCAGGCAGAATAACACTTTAGCCATTCTGCAGCTGTGAGCCTGCAAATATTGTTGAGAAACAGAGTACATAGGTGAGTCTGTCAGGAGTAGTGTTCTGAGGACAATTTTAGCCATATTTTTAAATACTCTACTTCTGCAAATTGAACATGGAAAAAAAACCATGGAGAAAATAATTATATATTCAGTTCAGGGTCTGGATAGTGGTCTCGCAGTTGAATAGGTTCCATTGCTGAGATTGCCTCAGATGATTCAAATGATGGAATTCATCAGAAACAAACACATTAACCAGAAGACGCATGGGAAACGAACAGAAGATAGAGGGGTTATGCGTGAGGCTTCCTCTTGAAGACAACAGAATTGCCCATAGGCCATCTGAACTTGGAATCACAAGACATGTGTTGCTTATGCAGGGCATGAATTCAGGATGCATCAGAGAGATTGCAGAAATTCACAAGGCGTTCCAGGCACTACTTCTCCTTTCATTCATGTGGGCACCAGTGATGCTACTACAAATGACCTGAGAATAGAAGAGCAGACTATGGCCATATCACCTCCCTGAAGAACCTGGGAAACCTGAGAGTAGTGCTGTGAGGGATGCTTTCAGAACCTCCTTAAGCCAGGTACTCTTCCAAACTGCCAAGAGGGCACTTGTCAGGCTTAGTTATGTAAGGAGTGGAAGCAAGGGGATGGGGCTTGTTTCTCAGTAGCAGCCCTGAGCTTGACCAGCCGGTGGTATAGACATGGCCTCAGGATGTTGGGTAGGTGGATAAAAGTCTTGTGGGATCAGCATGGAAAATTCACTAGCTGTTGAACAATTAGGATCAAGGGATGAGGGCCAGGAAGAAGAAGCTAATTTCTGGAGAATAGATGGGAAACTGTTTAAAAAGATGCAAGAGGAGAAATCAGCAGGTTGCTCAACAAAATACCTTCTACACTTGTACATACAAGAAATATGAGAAACAAGAGGATGAACTGGATGGGTCAATATCCGACAGGTGGGGAGTCCCAAATAGGGTTAGAAAGTTCAGACCACATAACATTCAGAGGGTTTGCAATCCCTTTGGAAGACGAGATGAATTTAAAAGGGATCTTGATAAACTGGGAAACTTAGCAATAGATGAAAAAAACCCAAAATTCAATAAACAAAAATGTAAGGTGATAGGAAAGAAAAATTAAAGGTCCAAATATAAAATGGCAGTTTTGGCTACATTAATTGAAACATTGTGTGATGGGCTGGCTGGCAGTGACCTGGCCCAGGGGTTTTGAAAGGGCAAAAGATGATTGGAGGACTTGGGATTCCCTTTCCGCACCAATCAGGCTCCAGAGACTCACCCCTTCCCCCCCTCCCCCATGTCCCGATTTGCCCCTTGGGTCACCTGGAGGGGGATAAAATGGGCAGCGTGGGCTGACTCAGGGGAGACCAGCAAGGGACAACAAGGAAGGAGCTTCACAGAGCTGAACCAGTGGAGCAGGAGCAGTGCCTCAGAAGAGCCTGAAAGAGCAGGACCTGCAGGCGGCAGTGGGACCCTCAGCAGTGCTGCGTGCGGCCGACAGGAGAGGCTCCCCACTGGGCTCCAGGAAGGATCTGAGCAGTGCCCTGAGAGGTTCCCAGCTCTGCTTCCAGCTTCTCCATTCAGAGGCTGGGCAGGGTGATGTGAGGCCAGGCTCTGGGAAGGTCAAG
This sequence comes from Crocodylus siamensis, assembly GCF_052110815.1. Classification (NCBI taxonomy): domain Eukaryota; kingdom Metazoa; phylum Chordata; order Crocodylia; family Crocodylidae; genus Crocodylus; species Crocodylus siamensis. The sequence goes on from NC_143397.1 coordinate 212,420,174, forward strand.
ACCTCTAGCAGGCTATGATGCTGTCATCAGTGGTGGCTGTGTGGCAGGGCTCCTGCCTCCTGCAGAGGAGATCTAGGTTTGAGTCCCAGCTGCAGTGAGTGAGATAGCAAGAAGCATACCTTTTTGCAGTGAAAAGGGGCCATTGTGTTTTCTCCCCCGCCACGTACCAAGGCCCTATGTTTCCTTGTCATTTGACATTTTGCATTTTGTGCCCTTTGTATATTTCACCAACCTGTATTGTTTGTTCTGCTGTTCGAGTTTTATATTTTGTTAACCCTGTTTTTGTCAGTGATTGTAAGTGTCTAACCTTTGTTGAATCCTGCCCCGTTGGGGCATCGTAGTGTCCACTATACCCTCTGATTTATTCCTGTTATGTTCCCAGTATTAAAAGGTATATGGTCAAGTCACCATTGGTGGTCTGGCTCTGCTCTATAGGGGAGGAGAGTGCCTACAGCTCCCACACCACTTGTGCACCTGCTTTGATCCCTTTAATTGGAGAGGGGGTGCCTCTTGGAGTACCGCCCGGGTTACAGTTGTTTGCAAGAAACACTGTTTAATGCACATTTGCCAACACTGCTTGGATGTGGTTAGGTCTCACTGAATTACTGTATTCAGTTTTGCACAATGCAAACTGTGAAAGATGAAAGAAGCAGGAAGGGAGGCGAGGGTAGGAATGAAAGCAATTTGAAGAAAAGTTGGAGAAACTGTTCATGAATAGTTTGGAGAAAAGTGGACAAAAGGCACATATGATAATATTTTAAATATTTGAAAACACTGTCATAAAGAAGACCAAAAACCTGTTCTCCCTTGCCACAGGAGGCAATGGATTTAAACTACAGCAGTGTGGATTTAGATAAAATCTAAAGAAAAACTTGCTAACTGTAAGAGCAGTAGGTAAATGGAACAATGTATCTTGTGAAGTTCTGGAATCTTTTTAGTGGAAGTTTTCAAGAAGAGCTTGGTAGATTTCAGTTGGCTTAGGAAAAGTGACTCTTACATCTCTGTGAGAGGGGTTGGATTAAAAGACCCTTGATGTCTTTTCCCACCCGTTATGCTATGCAATACCCCATTGAATTTCATCGTTCATGTACACTGAATGAAACAGAGGTCCTAGGGAAAAAATAATGTAGCATTTAAGTAACACTATATCATAATACATATGGACATAGGCCTGAACTAAGGTTGCACAGGAAGCTTTATTTGTGGCATTTTCTATTTTTGGTTGCTTGACCTTGCAGTATTTTAACAGTTTTTTAATGTGTAATAACCATTAGGGTGCATATCATATCTCTATATATGTAGAAACAAACATGAGAGATATTTTAAGAACAGAATTATTAAGAATGTAGAGTTCTTCAGAACTAGCCTGAATATACAGTAGGCAATATATTTTCATATATAGTAAAAAGTCATATTCATATATGTTGTAGCTAAAATGAAGTATTTTACATGAATTTTGATTTCTTAGTTATGAATCTATTCATTGAAATATATGTGAAGGAAAAAAAGTGGTTTCTGAAAAAAACATATCCCAATTTATCCTGTACTTTTTGAGTTTTATTTACATGCATGTTAGTAACTGTAATTCCATATTAAAAGGGATTTTTGTTAGGACATTTGACTTCTTTTAAATAATATTGTGGAGGAAGATTTTGTTGGCAAACTTTATACCTGAATTTTTACTGCTGGGTTATAAACAGGACTATAATAGAAGTAACCCAGCTAGAGCATCAATAGTGATATCTGTAGATATTGTATCCTGTGGTGTGTACTGATACACAGTTTAATTTACAGCAGAAGAAATGAGATAATCAGGGTGTCCAAGGGTTGGTTGGTTGTTTGTTTGTTTCCTTTTTATAAAGTCCATGGTAGTTCTCTTAAGTCAGTCATTTGTAGATTGGGGAGAGGCTGCAAGATTATAGCAACAAAATGGGACTTGAATTCATATTAATGCAGAATCAATACTGTAGTATCAAATCAAAATGCAGTGAACTGAGAATGGAGGTCTTATTCAAATCTTAGTAATTTGTGGTAGTAAATGATTTGGCTCAGAGAGATTTTTATTATGTATAATGCTACTGGTCTACCAGCCAAGGTAACTGCGTGGAATTAGTTTTTAAGTAGTGGGTGCAACTACATGTGCACTTTACCGTGAAGTTGATGCAGTTATAAATTTATGATCAAGTCGGTGTAAGTTACCATATTTACTGCACAGTATGGGCATGCATGGGTAGACATGTGCCTGTACTGCACAGTAATTTCAGTTACTTCACAATAAATGTGCACGTGTAGATGTGCCCACCTTGTAGCATCACTATAATATTGTTTAATACTGCTCAAATATATCCCTGTTACAACGCTACAATTCTTATTCAACAGTACTAATGACAGTCGTGACTGAAGTGAATGCATGTGTTAAACATGACAGTGCAGTTAGGTCCACATGGATGAACCGCTGGACAAATTGTCAGTCCCAATGAAATTAGTGAAGGGGTCTTGGTAGCACAAATGGAAACTATTTATTTACTGTCTTTCCATTTATAGCTGGACTTCACTGTAAAATGGTATTTCTTTTGAATCAATGTCTACAATTAGGGCATAATAAAAGCACATTATCTTGTGAGAGATTTTACATTTCTTCCAGTGTGCCACAGTGGGTTTTTTGACATGGTCGGAGCCCTGCATTGTTGGGGTTGAACATGCTTTCAGGGGAAAAAATAAATCACAGTTTCATAGCCTTATATGAGGATCAGATGAGCTCATTTGTTTATAGTTGGAATATTAAACATATCTACATCTGTTGCTCATATGTGCTCACTAAGTCTTTTTTTCTGTTATGGAATGCAGCCACCATATCTCCCTATATATTTAATTAAAAAAATACACGGCAGCAACAAAAAGTTACAAGATTTTGCTCCAAAGATATAGCTGACAAGTCCTGATAGGTAATAATAAATCTCCATCTTTGGAAGTTGATGACCCCATGACTGTTGTATTCCAAGGTATTATAACTGGATCATTTGTTTTCCAACTGACAATAGGTCTGAGGCATTGGATCCTGGATCATCAGCATTCAGACATAGTTCACAAGAATTTCACATATAGAAAAACACTGAGAGGATTTTAAGGAGAATCTTAAGGCCATCTTTATACTATAATATAGTTTTGTGGTCTAACTCTTGAGATCCAGGAAAGGGTTATGAATGGATCAGAATGCCACAAAGCCTTATTTTGGTACACTGAGGGTGTAACGCACATTAACGCACATTAGCCTAATTTAATACACATTACAGGTGAGTGTCTACATGTGGATGCCCTTACTGTGCATTAACTTAGGCTAATTGTGATTAAATTTGATACCTGCAAATACAGGCATCAAATTTAGTCATGATTAGTTAATGCATATTAATGCCCATGTAGATGCAACCTGGCACTAACTATAGTACTAGGTCTACCCTGCCATAAGGGCCAGACCTGAGCCCAGCCCCAGAAACCATCCAGGCTGGGGTGCTGGTCACCTGCCCCAGAGCTCTTCCCCCAAGCCCTTCCCCCTACCTCCATGGCTCCCCAATCTGGGCTTGAAGACCCAAAATATTATAAATAATTTTCCATATGTAAATAGTGTTCCACTTGTAAGCAGGTTTTTTAATGTTGGTGGGCGGGAAAGGTGGTAGAACGGTGCTGTTGGTTGAGGGGGGAGGTGGGAGGAATGGGGGTATGTGTTGTAAGGGTAAAAAAGTTTCTTCACTTCAACTATGTGCATGTCCTGAGAGTGGTGCTGGGAGGGGCAGGGGGTAGGGATGTGTGGGTGGCAAGGCAGGCAGGGAGTGCAGGAGGAAGGGGTCAGGCAGGGCTTCCTGCAACCAGTTGCCTAGTCCCCACTGGTGGGTACGCAGCTGTCTTGGGGCCAGGCTGGGTGTGCTGCTGGGGCCAGCAAGGCCAGCACCATGGCCAGCAGGAGCATGGGAGTCACTGTCAGGGACCAGGGTGGAACAGTGGGGTGCAGGGCACTGACAAGGATAAGGGCAGGGGCAGGGACTGGAGCAGCCCTGATGTATGGAGGCAGGGTGGGCAAGGAGGGAGCTGCTGTGTGCTGCCCTGTGCTGGGCATGCAGTTCCCGGGCAGGGAAGGGGCTGGCCAGGGATCTGTATTTCCAAGATGGCTGCCAGGTGCTACAGGGACTTGGCACTAACTTTAATGACAAGTCCCTGTGCATGTAGACACCTGCCACTAGCTCAATGTGCATTAAATTTAGTCATGCTTATATGCATGTGTAGATGTGTCCACTAATCCATACTTTTCAATAGGGCACAGGCACATTGATACCACCTAACTGCATTGTTTTTGTTGTCACAGGGGAAGTTGGAGGTTTTGTTACAAGATAGGATAGTTGGGACAGTGGTTGCCTATTGGAAATGGATATGCTTGAGGGATATGATTAAATGCTTTAGCTGGCAGCCCTGTTAAAATAATCAACAGTGAAATAAATTGTCCTATTTTAATTTTGTTAAATTGGTACACTATTTACATAAGCAGGGTTGTTTATACCTCTACCAGAGCTATTTGTTTCAGGCTGTCTCAGATTTAGAGTCCTTGTTTAGACTTGACATTTTCACCTAACATTTTCTGGCGTTTCTAGAAATGGGAAACCAAGACAAGGGGACAATGCCCTTTGATGTCATAAGTGCAGTGAGTTGTAGGCATACTGCGAGCAGAGCTAAATAATGAGATTTTGTCTGCCACCTTGGAACCCCATCCTACACTAGGGAGGTGAGTTGCATTCATGATAGCAACACTATGAAACTCGGGCAGAATATTATAGTGTAGACAACCAAGAAGATACATTAGTTTATATTTAGTTTATGTCTTTTTTTTTCTTCATAGGGAAGGAAATATTTTTTCCTCCATAGGGACTAGGAACATTTTTTTTAAGAAGGTTTAGAATCTGGAATAAAGTTCTAAAACAAGAGGAGGAAATTCCTTTGGTAGATTTTAGAATACATGGAGCCCACCCTCCATCAGTATAGTACATATCTACATATTATTTAGGTGTACCTATGTTGCTTTCTTTAACTGATGAGATGAAGATAGTCAAATGGAAATTACATAAAAAGTTCAGAAATATAATACAAATTATAAATAAGATATTCATAAATAGATGTTCCAACCACAAAAAATGTTAGCACATTAAAACAGGAGCTGTCATAAAAATTGTTTTATAATCACTGTTTATAAGCACTGAGATCTGAATAAAAAAATGCAAGATTTAAAAAGTAAGCTCTGCAGTGTTGCATAGTACCTTATGCTTACAGTTTTCTGTGTTATCTGTGGAATGGGATAGTGAGAACAGATGAGGGACCTGAGGTATCTCTTTTCCTTGTATTTGCTGCCGAGGATCAAAGACTGAAATACAGGCAAGAGAACAATGTCTGCAGGAGGAGAATTGACAGGATGGGGTTCCATTGTCAGTCAGTCAGCTAGCTTACCAGTGATGGTGTGCATGCAGAAGCACTTTATTCTAGGTAAAAGCATAACTTAAACATTGCGTCCCAAGATATACAGTTTGTTATAGTTATTAATGACTGACTGATGTACCCTTCAAAAGGCTTGCTGTGATGTAGTACCTTCTGTATTTAATTTTGTTGTTGTTGAGGGGTAGAGATGAAATTTACTGATGGTGAATTTGAGTGGATTTTACTGCCTTTACCTCTTTTGTATAGCACCCCTCATTATTGTATTTGGACACCAAAAAGCAAAGGATACTTCCTGAAGTCAAATGTGGTTCAGTAAACAGTGTTCACTTTGCATACAAAGATCCACTCCTACATTTGTGTTCTAGCCTTGTGGTGAAGACTTGAAATACTCATCTGCAGAGATAGGTAGTTGTATTAAAGTGTGTTGTGATTTTTAGTATTGATGGGTGTGTGTAGATGAAACAGGGGCGCTAAATTGAAGTGGTGGGTTTTTAAAAATACTGCTTCAATTTAGGGGCCTTTAAACCCCTTTGTTGTGCATACACTCAAACTTACTTGCCTCTCTGGTGATGGGGAGAGGAAGGCAAGCTGCTGGCGGGTGGAGCAGTCCCTGGGCTGTGGGGACGAAGGAGGGGGACAGGCTGGTGCTTCCCTCCACGGCAGCGGTGGCCCCAACCCAGGTGGCACCTGCCCACAGGCACCAGGTGCCCGGAGGGCACCGCAGCTGTGGAGGGAAGCACCAGGCCCCCGTACAGCGAAGGCAGGTTGCAGGGGGAAAAAAAAGATCAGGCCTGCCACTTTTCTTGGGCAGAGACTGCCTTCCCAGGCTGCTGCTAGGCTGCCTGCATGGGCTTCCTGCAGAGACCCTGAGCTGCATGGAGCCCAGTGCTTCGATCCGCAGCTGTAGAGTAGCAAACTAAAACTCCTTGAAGGAATTTTAGTGTGCTGCATCCCAAGTCATTTAAGCAGCATTATGCTGCCGAATTTGCTACAGCAGCTGGAATTACTGTGGAATATACTGCCAACACGTGCAAACACCAGTACCACTGAAGCAGTGTAAAAGCATTTACCCGCTTTAAAGTGTTGTGCATACATGCCCCTCATTGCATCTACACGTGTCCTATGATACTAACTTCTTTTCTCTTGTAATAACTGAAGTCAAATTTGAAACAAAACCATCAGAGCTTGAAAGGCAAGGAATTATTGCACATCAACACCTATCCCCTATATTTGAATGTATCCTTGCAGATAGCTTATTCATTTGAAGCTTTAAAATTAAATGTTATTGCAATTACAGTTTTGGCCAACAACATCTAAAACACATGTTGCAAAGAGGTGTGTATTATTGGATTATGAATTTGGGAACATGAGTAATGCTTATGTCACCATTTACTTATCTCGCAGTAGGAGCAACCCTGTTTTTATTTGATTTCCACATGGTAAATCTTTGTAGCACTTTTTAAAAGTACTTGTGAAATTAATCCTTAATCTTTGTATTGCTTAAACATCTACCATTTGTACCTTTTAAAATCTTTCATTAATTCTGAACAAATATTGGCAAGAGAAACATTGCCAATTCCTGTATTATACAGCAGTCCTAAGAGTACAATGTAAAATTTTCAGGGGACTGAACCACATCAGAGGCAAGTTAATGGTATAATTAGAATATGAAATTAAGCAATAAGCTCTGGCATATTAGAAGATAGAAAAAATAATACAACGGAAAGCAGAAAGGCAAAAGGATTAAAAAGTCTTTTCACAAATGACTTAATGTTTTTTCTTATCCATGAACATATGGAAAAGATAATACATAGGGAATGTGATTACTCAGATAAGATAGCTTCCTTACTTCTCCTCCAAAAATGGGATCATTGCTTCAGATTTAGTTATGTGCCAAACTACTAATAATATAATAATTTTATAATAGGTTTTACACTGAGGTTGCAAAAGAAGTGAGACTAAGAATTTGACCAATCCCAAACAATCAAAACTGAAAAGGCTGGCTATAAAATAATGAATTTTACATGTAGTCTTTTGGCTTATTTTTATCCTCTGGTTTCTAAATCTTGTGGATTCACTTGGATAAGGTCTTCAAGTTTTTCTTTGTAACAACAAAGACAAGAAACTTTGTTATTGCCTAAAAGAAAATTGAGATTCTAATGTATTCATGTAATCTCATCAAAAGTACTTTTTTGCACAGTAAAAGTGCTTTTTGCTTTGCAGCACATATTTAACTTGTGGAACTCATTACCACAGGAAGTTGTAGAGACAGATAGTATAGCCAAGTTCAGAACAGAGTAAGACAAATTAGTAAACAATAGTTCTATTAATAGTTCTTAAACAGAACAGTTAGGGATGTATCTCTAAACCACCCATAGTGAATGCTTTGGAGTGTGTGGCAGGGGATTAACCACTCTAGATAGACCCTGCTCATATGCTGTTCCTCTAAAGGATCAACTCCTGCCACAATTAGACACAGAATACTGGGCTAGATGGACCACGGTTGGTCTGACCCAAAATGACACTTCTTATATTCTTATCACTTGTGCACAGGAGGTTGGGCCTTATGTATATCATTGAGTATTATGAGATATGTGATAAAATCCCACAAGTTGGCAATGTGTTGGTATCTTAGTCTTGGCTGTATGTACAAATGTTAGTTATACATGCACAGTTGTATTTATGTAGGTAAATAGAAACAGATCCTGCCTTTATAGCAATGAAAGAGTTAGGATCAAATTGTTTGCCATGCCAGACTATGTGTTTCTGGCATTGTTGGCTTAAAAATGGCATTTAAAGGCCTGTTTTTTGGAAATTGGCTTATAGGTAGAGATGCATGCATTATAAGGGTTCAAGATTGGCAGCAGGGGATAAATGGATTTCTAAAGAGCTTGGGAGATGCACACAGCTTCTCATGGCCCTGAAAGCAGATGGGCTAACACAACAAGGACACACAGTCTGGAAACCAGAGAAGTTTGTACTATACCGTCCCATAACACAAGATAAGTGACAGCAGCAACAACACCTCAGACAGCAGGGGGGCCTACATCCTGATTTTTGGGGGAACAGACCAAATTAGGGGAAGGCCTGGAAAGCTACGTGGACATGTGACCACAGAGAGACAGCCAACCAGAAGAGATAGCCATGGATGAAGAGTCATCAGGATTCATCAAGAGGGAAGGAGAATACAAAAGCAGAGACTTGAGAATAACAAAGGGTCCTTCCCTTTGTCTCGTCTGGCCCTCCTGTTCCTCCCTGTCCCTTCTCTTTCTCCCTGTCCCTCCCTGTTCTTCTCATCCCTCTCTGTCTCTCCTTCTCCTCCCCAAGAGGGCTCCCCTCCCTGTCCCTCCTCTTCCTTGAGAAGGGTCCCCATTCCCATCCCTGTTCCCCGGGAAGGGTCCCCAAGGCTGCCATGGAAAGAGGGCACACACCAGCAGTCCGTCTCATGCACCCCACTGGAGGGGGGCTGTGGGCCTCATCACCCAACCTCCAGACTGCTGACACCTAAGAGAGAGAACCTCACTGTGGAGCCTGCATCCTGACCAGATGTACCTTGACTTGGATAACATCCCTAGGATAAGTAGATATAAAATTTTTTGATTGTTTGTATTATTGCTTTTTGTTATTAATCTGTATCAGCACTTCTCTCCCACTGCCTGCCTGGCCCCACTCAGTGCCGCTGCTGCTGGTGTTGCAATGAAATGCCATGGATATAGCTGTTTTCTGGGCAACTCCCCAAGTGGCTATATCGTGGCTTTTCTTTACAAATCACATTTTTCATGAAAATCACTTAATGTCATGATTTTTACAAAAAATGAGAAATTATGATTTAAATTAGTCCCTACCTATATATTGTCAGCTGCTTACAGGGCCCCTCTGTGTCTATATTGGACAAATGGGGCAATACACACTTAAAAGAATTATTGAACACTGATCTGATATCAGCTCCATAAAGGTGCAGTCCTGTGACTGAATATTTTAACCTCTATAGCTGAACACAGGGTAGATTGACTTAGGTAGTAAACCTTTAAAAAGTTATTTGAAAGGGGAATTGTGGAAAAGAAATCATCCATAGACTGCATTGTGTTAAGTAGGGTTTAAACATGGTTTATCCCCTTACCTGGATCAGACTGTGACCCCTTTGTTCCTATGCATTCTTTACTTATTAGCCTCCCCCAGCATTTCCCCCTTCCTTCTTCCCCTCTCCCTCCTCTTTCCCTCTCTTCCTATTTTTTGTATTCAAATTACTCTTTCTATTATATGCACTGCTTTGTGCATGTCCTGTCATAGCATCTGATGAAGTGAGCTCCAGCATATGGAAGTTTCTGCTACATACCTTTAATTTTAGTCTATAAAGTGCAGATCCACATTACCTTCTTCTTGACTTCAGGTTAACTTAACTAATTGCTTCTCTCTGCTCATGAAGAGTAGCCAGTCCATCTTCCTTGTTTTCTGAGATTTTTTACAGAATAAGCTTGATTCAAATCCCAATGACATCAGTGGCTTTCTATCCATTGAGTTTAGTGGCCATCAGATACAACCTACAGTAATGTGAATATTTAGTTGAAGGAGCTGTAGGAAATTCAAGATATCAGAATAATAACATTTATAACCTTTTTTTTTTCTTGTACAAATATTTTAAAAAGCTGATACTATTCTCCATGCAAGATTTCCACCAGATAAGGAAATGGTACAAATTTCATCTACCTGTTTAAAACCTTTTGAGGCTGTTTTAGCAGGATATACTGCTTCCTGTGTGATTAACTCTAGCAATGTTGAATGGGTTTAACTGCCAGGAAATATTGGAAAGCTGTCTGGCTGGAATGTCTCTCCTCTGCCATTCATAGATAAAGGACAAACAATACTTCCACATTGAGTATACCTTTCATTTGTTTCCTGAAAGAAGACCTTAAAGGTCACACTTTCCTTTTGTGACATTTTGGGAATCTTTCACTTCTAAATAAACTTACTTGATTTCAAATCAGACAGGAGAGTTATGGATTTCCACTGTCCTAAACAGGGTTTACATTACACTTCGACTCTTGGCGGGGTCTGCAAAAAAATTGGACTGCCCATCACAATGCCCTAATAAAATTGGAGACCCCCCAGGTTGATTTTCAAATTTTATGGGGGGCTCTTATCTCTTATTGGGGGGCTTAGACCCCCCCAGACTCCCTCGTAATTTGAACCCTGGTTCTAAAGACAGTAAGAAAATTACTTGCTCAAGTGCTATGTCTTTCATCTGGATCCTTCATTTCCAGGAGCCGTACATGCATATCTAACCATCATAGCACCATTAACAGCACTTCCTCATTTCAGCTGTCCTCTTGTCTTTTGGGCTAGGAACAGATGTTGCATTTGTCCTGGGACCAATTGTGCCTGTGTTTGTCTGGGAGCAGAAAAGTCCCAGGAGTAGTGTGACACGGACATCTGAATGATCACACTTTGTCTTTGGAGAACATTTTCTCCCAAGGCAAATGTGATGTCTGCTCAGAGTTCAGTTTCTAATTCAGCATGGACTAATTTCTAGAACACAGGACTGGGACTCAGGGGATCCAGTTTGTATTCCTAGACCTCCTGGATGACCCTGGGCATATCGTTTTGCCTTTCTCTGCCTCACTTATTTATTTTTGGTTAAAAATGAAAAACACTTCTTATATAAAGAATTTTTGAGATATACTGATGAAAATACTATAGGAAAGTGTATTGTCAGCATAATTATTGGATCTTCTTATGATTTAATCATTGCCAGTCACAAATGAGACATAAATTTTCGTAACTTGATAACCCAACTCCACAACTTTAATCAAGTAATTGTTAATTTGCAATAGTAAACAAAAGCAAGTTGCATCATTCTAGCCTCTGAAAGTCAGAATTTTATCTGTTTCTGTAGGAAAAAAATGAGTGTAGATGTTCTTCCATTGATTATTCTCAGTTCAATAAGAAAAAAAAGGGCATTTTAAATGAATCAACACTGTAAATTATTTGCTTAAAAATATCTAGAATTATACTGTGGTTCTTTTGGGAGCATAATCATCTTCTACTATGTTTAAAGAAAAACATTGGTTCTTATAATTCACTGAGGGCATTAGAGAGTATTTAAGAAACTAACATCCTTTTCAGGAAAGAGGACACCTTTTCCCCAAATTTTAATATGTCAAAAAAACCCCCAGGTTTTAATTGAAAAACATTTTTGGCAGGAAACAATAGCAATGACAACTACAAAAATCAAATCAAAACAACAAACAAGTACTACAAGATACCTTAGCCTCGACAACAGATGTCCCCAAGAAAAATAGAGCAGGGGTTCCCAAACTGTGGTACACATACCCTTGGGGGGAGACAAGACATTTCTGGGGGGTACATGGGAGAAACTGTGTAAAGGTGGATATAATTTTCATTATAATAATAATTTGCATTTAAAGGATTAAAATATAAAATGTATGCTGGTATCCCACCAAGTATAAGGCGCCTCAACAACCGGTTAGCTCAAGCTTCCCTGAGGATAAACTGCCTTACAGCCGGGGTAACTCCCCACCCTTGTGGAAATCGTCTCCCCAACAATTCATGACTCTGGGCCTTGATGAGTGGTTCTCATCCCCTTGGCTGAGTTTCTCCTCACATACGTGACCTCCCAGGCCACTGGTTCCCCTTGAGCTGCTGCCTGCAAGTGGCCCCATGCACTGTCATGTGCACTGAGGGCTCTGCCCTCTGCTGAGTGTTGGAGGCCCAGGCAGCTCTGGGGCTCAGTCCACTCCTGGACCCTCCATACAGCATCACCTGCACCAAGCCGCTGGCCTTGTGCCAGTGGCTGCAAACTTGAGCTACCTCAAGCTGCTCCCAGGGTCTCAAGGTTCATGCACTGCTGTGTGCACCGAGGTCCCGACCGCATGCTGGGGTTGCAGACCCAAGCTGCCTCATGCAACTCCCAGGGTCTGGGCTCCATGCACTGGCCCGTGCACCAAGTCCCTGGCCTCACACCAGGAGTTGCAGACCCGAGCCATGCACTGACACCATGTTCCTCACAGGGAAGCTGGGGACGCAGCTGCTCACTGCTCCTGCTTGCGAAGAAGCATCTTCAGGCTCTTCAGGGTGCTGGTTCTGCTTGCTAGCCAGCTCACACCAGCTCTTCTTTGCCTGTCCTCTTCTCTGACCCTCACCGTGTCTGCCATGTGCTGGGCACGCAGCTCCTTTATTCACTCCGGCTCCACCCCAGAGTGTTGTCTGACCTGCAAAGAGCAAACAACAACCAGATCTGGGGTTTTCCTTTCCCCACTCCTCCCCTGGGTAGGGGCAGAGCAAGTCCCTTCCCAGTGTTACCGGATTGGTGGATATGCTTCACCAGCCACAATGAAGATTTTCTGAGCCTGGGCATGCTGGGCTGTATCGGTAAGTCTGCCACATTTGCTTGAAAAATAAATTATAAGTGGGTTTAATTGAGCTGCTTGTACAGATCCTTAATACACTATTACTTGAAAACAGTTAACTAATCTGTTCTCCTGCTGTCATAAATACATCTACCATAAATGCAATTTAGATGTTACTTAGTGTAATACTTTGAATCTTAAATATAAACACTTCTTTTTAGGCAAGTCTTTCATTTATACAAATGTTTTGGCTAAACTTATTTTTAACATATAATCTTAATTGGACAATAGTAGCTGATTTCTCTCTTTATCCCGGAGTGGAGGGTGTGTGAAGGTGAAGAGGGTTGGCTTGGCTTTCACTGTTCTGTCTGTGGGGCCCAGGGAATCAGAAAATTGGCATCACTTGTGCATAGATGTCCAAGACCCAAATAGAAATAGTGCCACATTGTTTCAGACACAGCTTAGAATATCATGTTTCCCTTTCACCTGCTCCAGTGCCAGAGTTATTCCATAAGGGTTGTGTATCAGTGTGAATTGGGCCCTAGATTCTCCATATATCTGAGAGGAAACCTGAAAACAGAGGAATAGTGTGTTCTTTTAAATGTTGTATTGTGCAGCTAGATCTAACTGGAGGACAACAGTTGCATTTCAAGATTTGGAGAACTTTTTCTGTTCCATATTGGAACAAAACCAGAACATTTCAAACACTTTACCAAAAATGGAATTGCTGAACAAACAGGAACAGCTCAGCCCCAGACTTGGGCCCCATCTACGTGCTACACTTAAAGCTTGAGTAAGCAGTTAATCACACCTTATGTTGTGACCCAGCTACATGTTCAACCAATTAATAGCGTGATAGAACAAGAAATAAACTACAAAGTTATTCCACAAAACTTGTACTAATTTTGTGGCTGTGAGCCCGTCAACTGGGCGTCACAGCCACCGGGTGGCAACATCGGGAACGCTGCTGCCTTGTCAACTTCAACTTCTGGGCTGGCAGCAGGTAGTGTGTTCTCCACCTGCTGCCCCTGCTGTGAGCCTCATCAACTGTGGTGCTCACAGTGGGGAGAAGGCTGCTCATCCCCTATGCCCCTGCCCCCGTAAGCCTCATAAGCTGCAAGTCTCAAAGCAGAGACAGTGGGATGAACGCTGTTGCCACTGCCAGTCTTGTCAGCATATTGGGAGAAACGGAGAGAACACTGCATCCCTGCAGGCCTTGTCAGGTGCAGGGCTTGAAGTGGGGGGCAGTGGGGAGAACACTGCCACTGTGAGCCCCATCTGCTGGGGGTAGGGTGGCCATCATAGAGGACAGTCCAGTTATCCCCTATTGATACGGAACTGGACACCTTTATGAGGACATAAAGGCTTTGGGTTTCGTATCAATAGAGGACAGAGTAGCAGAAAACTGGTATGTCCTCTATGATGGCCACCCTAGCTGGGGGGCTTGCAGCCATTAGAAATGGTGCAGGGGGAGCCTAGGAACGTGATGGGTTCTAATGCACAGCCCCACAATTGCACTTCCTATCATGTACGTGTGGGATATCAGGAAGTGTTATTGTGTACGTCATGCATTAAATCCCTTTGAACTTTTACCTGCTTGGGTAGAGGTGCCCTTACAGATCTATTGTAACAGCATACAGAACCACCAGGATATAACAGCTATTTACGATGAGATCTCTGCATCCAGCCATTAAGACTATTGCATATAGCTTTACATTATATATCCTTTAGTTTTTCAATCACTAAGGGTGCCAATTTTGTCTGTAATGGCTGAGAAATGAAAATAATTAGGATTGAATATGTATGCCATCCAGGTATTTAAACCATTAAACTAAACCATTAAATTAATACATTGGCCAATGTGGGAATAAAACTCAAGTGTTCTGGAGTCCTGTCTGTGTCCTTTGTTCTCAGTAGAAATATTTGGTTTGATTTTTACTAAATATTACTTATGTTCTGTATTTTGTATAATAATTTAATGTCTAGTAAATTGAATATAATCAATTATCCTTTTTTTTTCTTTTTACTAAACCACACAAAAAGACTTAGGAAATACATTCATTAAACCTAGTCATTTCTTCAACAAATCATATTGTTACCAAATTGTCAGCAGCGGCAGCAATCCCTCAGTTTGACGATTATCTCTACTATAGTTCATTGATGGGTCTTGAGGTGATTTAAGAGTCTAATCCTTGAGCCACAGATCTGTCCTCAGAAGTTGCAGATTTTTCCACAGGGGAGAGCAGGCTTTAGGGTTTTTCTCCTTTTCCTTCCTCTGCTCTCTCCTCTCTGCTTCAAGGGCAAGACACAATACCATGAAGTAGGCTGCTATTTGGTTGGGGTTGTAGTACCACTGGAGTCAGTTAGCAGGCAGCCCCTCCTAGTTCTTGATGTCAGCATCCATTTTCTTGCCTTCTTGGTGTCCTTGTAATGTT
The DNA here is from genome assembly GCF_052110815.1 of Crocodylus siamensis. Classification (NCBI taxonomy): domain Eukaryota; kingdom Metazoa; phylum Chordata; order Crocodylia; family Crocodylidae; genus Crocodylus; species Crocodylus siamensis. The sequence continues at coordinate 212,435,451 of NC_143397.1, forward strand.
TCCTCTGGCTGCTGTGAACTCTCAGGCTGCAACTAAGCCAGGAGCAGAAAACATTTTTTTGGAGTTGAGAGTTGAGCAGTCTCACACAGTGTTCAGTCCAGCAAAGCTGGTGCTTGAGGATCACTGACTCAATGCTGATAACAGACTTCAGCAAGGATGATGATGTTTATGAAGTGATCTTCTCATTTGCTTCAGATGCATTATTGATGATACCTCTCCAGGTTCTTGATGGCAGTGGTAGGTTACCTATGTTTCACATCCGTATAGGAAAGTGAGGATGATGACTATGTTCTAGATCTGGATCTTGGTGTTTTTCTGGAGATCGTGATCAATAAAAACATGCTGAAGCTGTTTTCTGAAGGAAGCACTTGTGCACTCAATCACATGCTGGAGCTCTTCATCAGTGTTCGCTTTCTGAGAAAAGTGGCTACCGGGTTATGGGAAGTGCTCAATCACCTCTGGAGTCTTTCCCTCAGTGGTAATTTGAGGTGTGTCTGTGTGGTTTTTTTGTGGGGGGGGACACATTCATGGCCTGGGGCAAGTTGATAGAGCACCTTAGGTTTTTTGATATTAAGAAAGAGGTCCAAAGTTCAGTAGGCTTCTGTGAAGAGATCCAGCATGGTCTAGAGATTTTCCTCAGTGTGCACAAGGCTGGTGCAGTTGAAAGTCAAAAGATGTTTGTTTTTAATACTTTGGTCTTTGAGTGAAAATGTCTTATATTGAATAGTTTTTGATCCATTTGATATTCAGTGTTGATTCCAGAAGGAGAACCAGGATGACAAGGAAAAAAAAGGGAGAATAGAATTGGGGCAAAGACAGATCCTTGTTTGACCCCAGTTTGGATAAAAAATAGATTAGTTTCCAATTCACTACAAAGAACAGTCACAGTCATATCGTCATGGAGAAACCTCAGGACCTTGATGTATTTTTCAGGCCATCCAAATCTGGCCAGTACTTTCCACAAGGCTTTGCAATTGATGGAGTCCAAAGCCTTAGTGAGAGCAACGAAGGCCATATACAGGTCCTGATGTTTTTCCCAACACTTTTCTTGGACTTGGCAACAAAGATTATGTCAATTTTCCCACATAATAGTTTGAAAGTACACTAAGATTCCAGTAGGACTTCCTCATGAAGAGGTAAAAAACAGTTCATGAGGATGCGGTGAAAATTTTCACTGCTTTGGAAAGGAGGACAATACCTTGATAGCTCTTGCATGTAGACTTATCTCTTTTTTGAAGACAATCATGATGTTGGTGTTCCTCAGGTCCCTAAAGATCTCCTTGTTGTGCCAAATTCAAAGTATACATTTATGGAGTCTCACTACTAGTTCCTTACCCCCAGCCTTGAAGATTTCAGCAGGTATGCCATCCAGTTTAGTAGCTTTGCTGTTCTTGGTTTCCTTGACCAAATAGCAGTATTAGAATAGTAAGGATGCAGTTGACACTCTACAAAAAGAAAGGTATTTTGGCTACAGCTGCCAGCCAGCACTAATTAAATTTTCTTTAAGAAACTGAAGTGCATACATAAAAAGTTAGGTGTGTAAATTAAGTTTAATATTTCTCTTATGGAAAAGAGTGATTTTAAAGTGGCCTTGCTTTTGAATCAGTTCATCTTGCCTGGAACTTGGTAGTGGAGAGAGCAGTCTGCTGTGATTGGTTGCATCCTTGGGGCCTCTGGACCTTGTAAGCACTATTAAAAATGCACAGCTACTGGTAATCTTTCCTCATTGGTATCTGTAATCACACATGAGACCAAACTTTGAGGAATTCTGAAATGGTATGTAAGCTGGTTTGCAGAGGAGAAAATTGACTTGCTGCTAGAAGAAAAGAAGCTTAATGAATGTTAAAAACCAGCTCTGAGTTGCAGGGGTAAAGTTTGCTAGACTATATCCAGCTGAACTCTAGGTGGAATTTCAGGGTTATTATGCAATTAGTCATACTAATCAATACTTACCGGTCTCATTTGGCTATAGGGATCAAATTTCACTTTCCAATAGCCTTTAATGTTTATGCTAATGTCTTTGACCTTTCTTATACTAAGCAGTGGGGTCTTCAGGTATGAAATTTTTTAACTCTTCTTTTCATAATTTTTTAAAGGCATGAAAGAATTTTTTTTGATTGTCTTTCTAGCTCCAAGTAAAGCACATTACATCTTTCAAGAGCACTAATTAGAAACAATTATCATTTGACTGACCTCCCATGGCATTAAAATGTGTAGCTGACTTTGTCATCTTCTGCAAATATAAGAAGTTCAAACTGGTTCCTGGTTTAATCTGAGGCCCTTTAGTATGGCTCTGGTGATACAAACATCTCAAAGGTAAAGGATTTCCATTAGTGTGAAGAAATCCTTAGCTGGCATACAGCCAGCATGACCTAGCTCCATTGCTCTTCAGTCTCTGTTACAGTGAGCATAGCTGAATCACCTGTAATTTTGGAATTTCTCAGTCAGTGCAACAGGCTAAGGAAGTGTCATAAATGAGAACAGTTCTACAATTGATCTTACATATGAATATATAAGAACATAAGAACTACTTTTTACTGGGTCAGATCATAGGTCCTGCTTGTCCAGTATCTTATGTCACACAGTGGCAGAGAGTGGATGCTGAAATGGAGAGGGAACTGGGTATGATCAGGGTTTTTCCACTGTTCCTCTCTCACTTGCAGCCTTCAGCATTTAACATCTAGGAAGTTCTGATTCAGAGGCTGTATCCCTAACTCCCATGCTCAATAGCTATCAGTGCTCTTTAATTACAGTAAAGTGGAATTGTTCTTTTGGTGAGCTCCAGGATGGGGAAGTATGCAGCACTGAGTTTGCCCCTACAATGTACAATGAAAGAACTGTAGCAGTTTACCCAAGGACTCAGAAATGATGAGATTTCCATGTTAGAACTTGACTATAAAGCATAATTGGGGCTAATTACTGCTAGGTTATACTACATAAAAGCTTTAAGAAAATTCCTGGTATGAAATTTGGTATATCTGAAATTAAACTTCCATTTCAACCATAGAGGGTTAAGAAAACTTATCAATCACTTAGATTTTTTGTTTGCAATTTTACTATAATTTTTTTTCATAAGGTAGTCTTGTCAGCTGGATGTGTATCCCACTTAGAGAAGCAATGCTCTCTGGTGATTTAAGAACATTCTCCCAACTTTTCTTTGGTGAACACATTTCTGCTTCCTTATGTTAACAGTGCTTCATGGATTGGTTTCCTGTAATTTGTGTTGATGGACCCCTCATTGAGATATTTTGCTGTTATGTGTTGATCTGCTTTGAAAAGATGTGTTCTTAATAGTATAAACTTTTCATATTAATGTCCATATTGATGTTGTATGTTTTAATTTTCTCTTCTCCTTTACATATCTCTCTTAACTTAATAATTTCTCTTATTTTCTGGAAATTTCAGTTCCATTTACAGACTATCAAAAATCTGCACACTAGTCTAATTTCTGCTTGTATGGCTATTTTCTGAGTAGAATATAGGCAGAACAGCTGGGCTTCTATTTACTTATATTGCCTAGTTATGGAGTGGTTGTTTTGTTGTAAATATCAACAACTTTCCTATTTATATGCATTATTTGTTGAGTAGATCCTTTTATGACATTTTGAGGACTAGTATTTGAGGTAGTATTCACAGAATAGTGATGAAATTCAGTGTCTACCAACAATAGCTTTATTTGTCATGGTTCCCCTTGAGTATTTATGAGTTTATATTTGATGCTGGTGCTACTTATGGGTGTAGTTTCTTGAGAAGCTGTTCAAAAGGGTGTGAATTTTTAGACCTAAGCACATTCAGTTTGAGATTTCATCAGATTTCTTCTGGCAAGAATTTTCAGTCATTTATGGGCCTGTATTGAAGAACAAGCTGTTTGCAATATCTGAAGACCTAAACTTGTTTTTTTCCAATTGCAATGCTTGTCTTGCAAAGTCCTGAATTCTGTATGGTGACTTTATCTGTGAGATAGCTTTCTCTCTGCCCATTAGTATTTTAGTAGAGCTAGAGAGGAATTATAATTGTGTTTTAAACTAAGCAATAACTTAATTTGTCTACTGTACAGATGCAATATATTCATGCTGGCCTTTGTTACCTTTGTATACTGCTGCATGTTTTAAAAAATTACATTCTTTTTGTGGCAGTTGTGCTCAGCTTAACATATAGAGCGTGTCTACATGTGCTGTACAGCGCTGTCATTACTGTGCTGTGCTGGCAGTGCATGGTTATTTTTATCCACTAAGTCGCCGTAGCGATGCGCTATAGTGAGAGACACGTTCCTACAGTGACATATCTGTGGCATCATGGTTTTTGCCTGCTGACACGGTGTTGTCATAGCACATGGATACAGCAATGTAACATGTCATGTAGGTGCACCCATAGGGAACATTGAGTAGGCTACTCTGGCGGTGACAGTAAGATGACAGCAGTTTGACCTCTGGCTTTGAAGAAGTGGCAGCTGTTTATGGTGAACTGAAAATGAACAACTGTAAAAATGGGTACAGGTGCCAAATAATGCTAAATAGAAATTGTGCTTACCCTAGTGGTTACATTTTACATGTGCTTTACCCATCTATAAAGGCTACCCAAGGTATGTTATGTTTAGACAGTGTTGAATTAAATACTTTAATAAATTTGATTTTAGTTGGCTGTTTCATAGGCCCCTGCCACATGTTACATATATTCTACAATTAACTGTTAATCACACAATAAATTTAGACTGGCCACACATGCAAAGTAACTATCACACCATAAAAATGTCCACCCAGCTATAAAATGAGCCAACCAGCAACAATGTTAGTGCTTGAAAATGTGTAACAACTTTATGGCTGGTTTCTATCCAGCTTTAATTTGAATGTGTGGCAGGGCCCATAGCTAGGATATAAGAAACAACTAGACATAGCATTCTGACATCTAGTTTTCACTGTGTAAAGACAGCTTTAAACAGATTTCTTTGACCCTTTGATGAAGGACCTGGTAAAGAAAGTCTTGCATTTGAAGGCTTGTCTAACTTTATCCCAACTACATAGTTGGTCCAATAAAGATATCACCCTAAGACATTCTTGTGTCTCACATTTGATCCTTTGAGAGAGGTTTTTTACAACGTTCCTCCAAAATTTATTCTTGCCCCAGAGATTTAAAATGGAAATTTCTCATTATATTAGGAGACAGTGCTGTTATTAAACTCAAGAGAAGTCAAGATAGAGAGCTCATTTGGCTTATGCTGTCACTGCATGGTACAGCAAGGGACGATCAGTTGACTAAGTGGTAACCAATAAGTGCATCTGAATGATGTTAGAATGTCTGGATGCATACATTCGTACAAAATAAATACATTTGGGGATATTTATTTTATTTTTAGCTCCCAGACACCATTTGGGAAACATATGTGACATTTATACCATGGAGAGACATAGGTAGACATGAAAATGAGATTCATCTCCAGATTGCTTGGTTTCTAATGCTCTTTCTTTAGAGAATATTAGTTTCTCTTAAATGATTACCTGGTGGCCATTTATTTCAGTTACAAAGCAGAAAGGACCCTGACTGATGATAGTACAAGTGTCACCCACACTCTTTGGAGAGTAGGAAATTGTTGGATGGAAATTAATGAAGCTGGAAGTATCACTTTCTAAAGTATTTGTGAATTTTTAACTAATGGGCAACTTTCTTTGATAGCTGTTTTATAGCTAAATGCATTTGACTGCAAACCATGCACAGAGGGAATCTAATTTTGCTTATCATTAGCTGATTTGAAGAGACAACTTCTGGGTACGGTGGAAGCCTTCTTAATTTGTCTCTGTAGCATCTTCAGTGAATATATATGGCTAATGAACTGATTAAGTTTTTAATTATTTGTTTTCCAGCAGTTTTCTTCATTATTCAGATACTTTCAGAGCTAAAAGCAATATACTATTTATCATGCAAACACAAGTGTGCGTTCAAAGGATTCTTAAAATATTTTAAACACTGTTTTTATGACTATTAAGTAGTATAGAAAACATTGGCTGTGAGAGAATAAATGATGGAGTAGACACTGGGAAATGTGAAGTTACTTCTAAGTTGTGAAAATGTTTCAGAAGTGGGTGATGGTGGGTTGTCTCCAATAACTAAATTATAGCTTATATCCTATGGAGCACAGTGGTGGTTAGCCATGTTTAGTCTGAAGTTAAGCCATAGAAATACCATAGAAATACCCAGGGGAAAGTTAATATTGTTAGCATTCAGGGTTGGCTTGAATAGTGTATGGTAAAGAAGGCCTGGGGTAATGCACTTAACTATACTTTCACTAAATGAGTCAGATCTTGCGGGGGAAAAAATTGCATGCCAATCATAACTAAAATTAAATCATAATGCATGTACACCAGGAGGCCACTTTTTATTTTTGGAATGCTACATAATAATGATAAAGAATTTTCTTACACCTGGCTATGTCTACATGAGATGCTGACTGCACAGTAGCTCATTACTACTGTGGACTAGTGTTGCATGGCACAAATCATGATGTGACACTATTGTGCAGTAGTAATGAGCTACTGTGCAGTCAGCATCACCTAAACATTGCTCAGCTATGCTGCTGTGCAGTAACACTGGTTGCTGTGCAGTCATTTAGTATTTGTGTATGCAAATACTAAATGACTGCACCATAATGGGTGTGCGGTCAGCATCTCATGTAAACACAGTCTCTGATGCTTGCTTGATCATATAATTTCAAATATTTCAAAAAAGCCCCCACCCTTCCTTTTCCTAAGTCTTTGTTGGAGAGATTATCATGAGATATAACTCAGTGTAATGAATTGGATGCCTCACTGTTTCTGTGTTTATATCAAACAGGAATTTCAGAGACAACAGACATTTGAATGCATCTCAAGTGCTGATAGAAGGCTCCCTTCAGAACATTATTATTATTTTCCATACGTTATTTTTATTTTGTTCAAATGGTTATTTCTTTTAAATTGTTTTTTGGAAGGTCATGGATAAGATTTCTCTATTCATAGCATTTGGGGGGAAAATGGTATGTTGTCCCCCTTCAAGATATGGAAAATTAGAATGTGGTAATTAATCTTAACATGATGTATTTGCAAAAAGCATAGGAGTATTTTGCCATGATTCACAAATATAATGGTAATCATGTAATGAGAATGAAAATGCCTTTAAGTACAAATTAAAAATTGAAGCACAAGTATTTCTAAGCTGTCAAGTTAGCTAATATCTCCATAGTTACTGAAATTATGTAATTCCCTGACTTTTATGTAGTGGATTGCTACACTCCCATGATTAAAATAAATTACTTGTGACAGACAGAGACAAGTTATAGTGCTTTGCAGATTTGCCTCTGCTATTCTGCTGTGCTGTGGTCTGTAGAATGGTTTATAGAATGAGACCTCAAAAACTATCAAAACAATTGAACCCAGGTTTCAGCTGGTGAAAGACTGTTCCATTCATATGATAAGTTTAAAAAATAATGCTTCACTTATCAGCACTCTCAGAAATTATAATGAAAAATATTTTTTTCAGCAATCGGTATCATCAGGCATTAGTGAAGTAGTAATTTTTGTTTAATACACCTCCAAACATCTGCATAGACACATTTGAAAGTGGATACACTACCCAAGAGTGAACCCTGACTGCTGTTTTGCCAGAGCACAGGGAACTCAAATACTTCCATTTAAAATGTAGGTAGAGTTTGATCTCAGTTCTTATTTTCATTACTGTTAAAACCAATCCCAGAGTTAATATTTCATCATATACCTTCCTCTCATTGACAGCATTAGGACTTGCTCTTCAGCTTTGTGTTATTCTGAAAACTGCCCATTCATATGTGTCGTCCCACCAGGTCTCCGGCAATCCAATGAAATTAAATTCTTTGTTTACCAGAAGGAGTGCCAGTTCCTCTTGTTTATTTCCCAGGCTTCTGGCATTCCCATAAAGACACCTGAGTTGCTTTCTTGCATCTCAGGAAATTGGGGTTGTCAGTTGGGGGCCTCAGCTGCCTGTACACCAATGCCAGGAGCATGGGGAACAAGCTGTAGGAGCTAGCCCTCCTACTCTTTAGTGGGCAATTAGACCTGGTAGAGACCATGAAGACCTGGTGGGCTACACCCTGCACAGAAGGAACCAAGCAAGGAGAAAAGGCGGAGGGTTAGCTCTCTATGTGAGGGAGCAGTACACCTCTGTGGAGGCTGACAATGGCTCCAAAGATAAACAGCTTGAAACCCTCTGGCTCAAGCTTTGTTGGGGAGGGGATGAGGTGAGAGAGACCTAACTGGGTATTTACTACAGGCCACCAAATGAAGGGGAGGAACTTGAGCTGGAGTTTTGTCAAGAACTGACAGAGGCCGTGTGTGCAAGGGATTTGGTTGTAATGGGCGACTTCAATTACCTGGACATAGATTGGCAGGAACACTTGGCTAGGTTGGATTGGTCATGTAGCTTTTTAACTGTAATCAAGGATCTTTTTTTGACCCAGAAAATGCAAGGGCCAACCAGAAGTACTAGTCTCCTAGACTTGGTTTTCACCAAACGAGATGATCTGGTGTGTGGCTTGAACAGTGACAGTAGCCTGGGCAACAGTGACCATGAGCTCATCAGGTTTACTGTCCGCTGCAAGACTGACAAATCAAGTAACAGGATTGAAGCTCTGGACTTTAAAAATGCTGACTTCAGCAGTTTCAGGGCATTGGTAGAGGATGCGCTGTGGAACCAGGGACAGAAGGCAAATGGGGTGCACAAAGAGTGGTTGTTCCTCAAGGACGCAATCCTTGAAGCACAAAAGAAAACCGTTCCCATGAAGAAGAAAGATAGCAGATAGCAGAAGGGCTGGCAACCCCTCCTGGCTCAATAGGGACATTGTGGTCCTCTTGAAAAAGAAAAAAGCAGCGTACACACAGTGGAAGCTAGGGACAGTCCTCAAGGAGGATGATACAACAGTTGTTCGCACTTGTAGGGAAATGATTAGGAAAGTTAAGGCAGCGACTGAGTTTAAGTTAGCCAAGGGAACCGAGGACAATAAGAAGTCCATCTTTAGGTATGTAGGGAGCAGAAGGAAAACAAATGGAAGTGTGGGGCCTCTGCTTAACCTTGGGAAAGCTGGTAACACTCAGGAAAAAACTGAGCTCCTGAATGCCCACTTTGCTTTGGTATTGCACTGGACCAAGGGGAAAGGCAAGGGAGATAAGGATTACAGGGGGCATGGTGGCAATGATAGTCTTCTCACTGTTGATGCTGAGCTCATGCAAAACCAACTAGAAAAGCTAGACATTTATAAGTTAGCAGGACCAGATGGACTTCACTCAAGAGTGCTGATGGAGCTGGTTGAAGTCATTGTGGAACCCCTGGCAAAACTTTCAGAAACTGCAGCACATGGGGGAGATCTCTGAGGACTGGAAGAGGGCCAACATTGTGCCCATCTTCAAGAAAGGAAAGAGGGAGGACCCGGGCAACTATAGGTCAATCAGTTTAACCTCTATCCCAGGGAAAATCCTGGAAAAACTCATTAAAGAATCTATGTGTGATACGCTCTTTGAGGGTAAGATTCTGAACTACAGCCAGCATGGCTTTGTTGCAGGTAGGTCTAGTCTTACCAATCTCATCTCCTTCTATGAACAGGTCTCGTGCCACCTGGACACTGGAGAGAAGGTCAACATTATATACCTAGACTTCCAAAAGGCTTTTGATCTAGTATCCTACAATATCCCTGTGGAAAAATTGGAAGATTTTGGGCTTAACTGTTCAAAAGTTCAGTGGGTGGAAAACTGGCTGCCTGTAGGAACCAGAGAGTTTTCATGAATGGATCTATGTCATCCTGGTGAGAAGTGGCCAGTGGTGTCCCTCAGGGGTCTGTGGTTAGATCGGTGTTTTTCAACATCTTTATCAATGATGTGGATGTGGGGGTGAAAAGCTCGCTGGCGAAATTTGCGATGACACCAAGTTATGGGGGAGCATGGTCATGCCAGAAGATAGGGTGCAGATATAGGCGGACCTGGACAGACTGGATAGTTGGACACACCGGAGCCAGATGAAGTTCAACACTTAGAAGTATAAGTTAGTCCATCTGGGGACAAACAATCCCCAACATACCTACAGGCTTGGTGGTGACAATTTGACTTACACCACAGCTGAAAGAGACCTAGGGGTAATGATCGACCATTGCATGAATTTGAACCGTCAGTGCGATGCTGTGGCCACCAGGGCGAACAACATGCTGGCATGCATTAAGTGTTGCATCTCATGCAAAACTAAGGAAGTGGTACTCCCACTGTACTCCATACTGGTGAGACCACAGCTGGAGTACTGCGTCCAGTTCTGGGTGCTGCACTTCAACAAGGACTTGAGAATGTCCAGAGAAGAGCCACCCATATGATTGGGGACTTGCAAGACAAGCCATACGAGGAGAGGCTGAGGGACTTGGGCCTCTTCAGCCTACAGAAGAGAAGGCTGAGAAGGGACTTGGTAGCGGCTTATCGCTACATCAGGGGAGATCACCAAGAACTCAGTGAACAGCTGTTCAACAGAGCACCCCTGAGGAAGGCAAAGAGCAATGGATACAAACTCCTGGCAGGCCGCTTCAGGCTTGATTCCAGGAAAAACTCCTTCACAGTCAGGGTGTCCAGACTGACAAATAAGCTCTGTCCAGTGGTGGTGCTGTCACCTACCCTAGAAATCTTCAAAAGGAGACCAGACAGTCCCCTTGCTGGGGTTACTTGACCCCAGTTTTTTCCTGCCTAGTGCTGGGGGATTGGACCCGATGATCTACAAGGCCCTTCCAGCCCCTAAAAATCTAGGAATCTATGAATCTCTGTTCTGAAGGTGAAAAACACCAACCTGTGTTTTATTTAACATGGGCAAATTTCTTAGCTTGGGCTGTGGTACACAAATCATTTGCAGAAATAATATTTTTTTGTGTGTGGGTAAATTGGTTGATTGTTGGTGTAGATGTTTTTTAAATAATATAGGTGCAACTGTGCTCCCTTGAGGTAGGCCATTTATTTGTTTTTTTTCTGTTGGCTCCACTTCTTATATCATTTGATGTACAGTAATTGATTATATTATTCATAATAGTTGGTAATCTTTTGTCATATCATATTTTTTCAAGGAGGCTCTGGTGGTTTATAGTACCATAAGCAGTTGACAGGTCTACAAATACATTACAAGTGACCATTCCTTTTTCAAAGCTTCGTTGTGCTGCATGACGTTTAAAAGTTGACTGGTGCATGATTTCACTGGGTGAAATCCAACTTGCTCAGATATTAGATGTTCTTCTTCACCACTTTAAGATAGGGTGTTAACAAGACTTTGGGGACCACAGCAGGAGTGTTCATATTCCAGCCCTTGTCAGATTCTTCAAATCTGCAAATCCTGCTACATATCTATGACCTCAATCAAAGCTATATCCAGTTTTTTGTCTTATTAGTATATAAGAAGTGTCATACTGGGTCATACCAGTGGTCTGTCAGGCCCACTATTCTGTTTCCAACAGTGGCAGAATGGATCCTGTAGAGGAAGAGCATTGAACTGGATATTTGTAGAGTGATGTATCCTCTATTCAATACCTATTCCCTGGCATCTACTATTATTGATTTAGAGATATGAGGAGTGTTCCCTCTAAGCTTTGTGGCACTCATGGCTGTGCAGGTGCACTCATCCCACACTGCCATGCATGCTTGCAGAGCCGTGCATGCCACACAGCTTAGAGGGGATGCTGGATACGAGAGGAAACATCTCCAACCATTTTCTTTGGTAGACAATAGTTCTATCATCCATGAGTTTATTCAGTCCCTTTTTTGAACTGGCTATGCTTTCCACCTCCACCAGCTCCTGTGGCAATGAATTCCATAAGTTCCATTGCATAAAAAATTACTTTCTCTGGTTAGTTTTAAAACTGTCACCTGTTAATTTCAGCAGGTACACCCCAGTTCTAGTATTCTGCGACATGGTGAACAACAGTTTCCTTTCACTTGATCTACACTCTTCATAATTTTATAGATTTCTATCACATCTCCCCTCAGCCTTCTTCTCTCCAAACTGAAGAGTCCTAGCCTTTTTAGTCTCTCCTTGTATGGCAACTGTTCCTTGTATGGCAACTGCCTTGTATGGCAAATGACCCTGATCATTTTGGATGCCCTTGACTGTACCTTTTCTAAGTCTGCTATCTTCTGTTTGAAGAGGCCAGGACTGCACACAGTATTCAAGATATGGGCTCACCACAGAGTTGTATAATAGTATGATGATGTCCTCCCTTTTGTTTTCAATTTCCTTCTTAATGATGCCCAACATTTTATTGGCTTTTTTGGTCACCACTGCACACTGACCTGATGTTTTTAGATAATTATCTACCATGACTTCAAGGTCTCTTTCCTGAGTCATAACAGCTAGTTCAGAACCCAGCATTACGTATGTATAGTTGAGGTTTTTTTCCCCCCAGGTGCCTTACCTTACCTTTGTTGACACTGAAGTTCATTTGCTATTTTTTGCCCACTCACTCAGCTTGGTGAGAGCTTTCTGCAGCTCCACTCCATTTGCTTGAGACTTGATTATCCTGAATAATTTGGTATCATCTAAAAAATTGGAGACTAAAATGGGCACCCCTGTTTCCAGGACATTGATGAAAATGTTGAACAAAACAGCACCCAGTTAATGGGTCCCACTTTTGACCTCCCTCCATCCTTAGCTCTACCTTTTGTTACCTATCTTTTAACTAGCTCTCAATCAACAAAAGAAATTTCTCTCTAATCCCATGGCAACACCATTTTTTAAATGGATCCCCTTGTTCATGTGCTTGTTAATACCCTCAAGGAACTCCAGCTGATTTGTTAAGCAGAATTTCTCATTACAAAACCATGTGGCTCTTCCCCAGTAGATCATATCTGTCTATGTAAGATGGCTTTAGCTATCTTCTTCTTAGAGAGATATTTTCAGGCCTTAGCAAGAATGCCCTCAATAAGTGACTGTGGTCCAGAGTTTCCCTGAGCTCTTCAGGATCTCCCTTCTAAAAAAAAAAAAAATGGTGGAGGGGGAGCAGGCTGACTTCAGGGCTTGGGAAGGTCACAATGAACATTTGCCTTCTGGTAACCATGTACAACTGTTTTCTGCAGCCCATGTGTTCTGACAGCAAACAATCTGGGAGGGACAGTTAAAGATACAAGATCTGGCCAGTGACACAGATTTATGTCCCCCACCCTCAGCCCCTTACATTTAGGATACAGACAGATGTTTGAGGAGATTAGATCATGTTAAAAATGGCCACCCAATCTTAGTTTGCCCAAGTGTGGACCTTGCACTTAGATCCCTAGCTAGGTTGATCTAAGTGCAAACTGTACAGAAGTTCCAGGAAGGTTAGATCAGTCTAAAAATAGCCAACATGGTCTAAGTTAACCCTTTCTCTGAGGTAGTATAACTGATCATGTTGGCCAGTTTTAGATGGATCTAACTTTCCTGAACTTCTGTACAGTTCCCAGCTCTGGGGCTGCACTTTTCCTACCCACCTTCCTGGCTATTTTTAACTCCTTGCCCCTCGCCCCACTCCTAGACAGACAAACACCCTCCACAATGGACCAACCACCCCACCCCACCCTCAAGCCCACTAAACCCTCCATCCTGCAAAGTTCTCCTGGTGCTGGTTTTATTAATTTTTGCCAGTGCTGGGATCTGAGGAAGTAAGTCTTGGTGGGGGAGAGGGGCGGGAGTGACGAGGGATGTTAGTTTGCTGGGGGGGGAGGGAGGAGGAGGCTAAAAAGTGCCCCTGGTTGAGGGGGAAGAGAGAACTCCCCCATCCCCCTAAGACTTCCTGCAGACCCTGTGAGCCCCCCTCATCCCACCAAACCCTCCCAGACCCCCCAATCCCCCAAGGACCCCACCTGCTCCCTGATCCCATTGTGGACCCCAGCTGCCCCCCAATCCCTCCAGTTCCTCTTGTGGATCCCGCTTGCTCCTCTGATCCCTCCCATAGATGTCTCCTACCCTCTTGATTCCCCTGCAGACCCTATCTGCCCCTCTAGTTCCCCAATCTCTCCCCTCACCCCGGCAGACCCTTCTAGCCTTCCCAGTCCCACCATGGGCACCACCTGCTACCTCAATCTCAGCAATTTCCCTCTCAAGCCTGTTTGCTGCACCCAATCTCCCCAACCCCTTCCCCCCGCCAACAGCCCCATCCTGACTTCCCTTAGATTGGGTGGCCCTTTTTAACTTTATCTAACCTTCCTGAATGTCTCTACCCGGCCTCAATATTTTAGGATACAAGTTAGGGGACAGGCACAAGCAGGTTCCTAATCTTTTGAACCTGCATACCAAAAGAAAGAATGCAGATTTTTTAACATGTACAGTAGAATAGAGTTCTATTATCAGAACACATGATGCTATATATAACTATTTACTGTTAACTACTGTTAAATATCAATTAAATTGTAACCCCATTTATATATAAAAGTATTATAGAAAATATATTGAATTGATATTTAACAGTAGTTAACAGTACATACTAATTAGTACTGTTGAATTGATAACTGACAGTAGATAATTTACTGCAATAGAAGACCCAAACAAAATACTGTACAGCAGAAATAAAACACACTGATTTGAAAGTAGGTAGCAGGTTTCATTAATAACTGTCTAGGCTACAAAATAATCTCACTACACTCCTACACACCTACTCTCTCCAGCAGCTAGTCAGCAGCTGCCACATCTGATGGTGTTAATAGTCTAGAAATTTCATCATCAATTTTATTTTCCCAAACTGTTCCTGAACAATAACTTCAAATTCAATTCATTTTAAATTGCTTCCTAACTTCCTTAAATTTGAAATTGTAATGTGAAGGAACTGATCTAGTTATAGAGGGCCACTTTTTTTTCCTTGTGTAACTGAGACACCTACCTGATGTCTCTTTCAACAAGAGCTGAACTGTCAGCATCTGTGCCGCCTGCTATCTTTTAGTCATTTAAATGAGATTCGACTAAATGATACTGGATCTTACTCAGACATACTCTTAACCAGTTCTAAATTGTGTGAATAAAGTGAAAATAAATCTTTGCTTATCAGAGGTTCCTGTGCAGGAAATGTTTTCTGGGTCCCATTTTTCATTAATAAGGTGTGGAACTCTAACTGAAGGCTTTGATTTTGCTGTTTAAAATTTTGTGAGGTATAATTATAGAAAGATACAGGAAATCTGTCTGTTGAGTTAAAGAGAAAATTCAAACCTTTTATAGTTATTGAATTGCTCCATTTATAATGATAGATTTTTTTCTTAGGAAATATTTGCTAATCTTTATTCACCTCACCATTTCACATATGCTTCTTCATAGATAATTGGTCATTAATGATTAGACTGGATGTAATAAACTGGTTTTACTAATCATTTTAGGAACACCAGTCTGGAAGGGGTCTCCAGTGTCCCAGAGTATCACAGCCACCACATCAAGATATCTCTTTCATACAATTTTCATGCTCAAACAAAAACAGATTTCTTTGACCCCACTGTAACCACTGGAATGGGTATGGTGGCAAACCAGCTGTCATCTTACTATGTCTCCAAAGGCATGAATTTAAGCTTTATTCTCCACTCATACCAAATGGCTTTCCCAGTCAACTCAGCTGTAAATGGGTACCTAGGATGTATATAGATATTACATTTAGATCAACCTAACCATGGTTTAGTTGATATAAATGTCCAACAATACAGGCATTCAGGAGGTTCAATTTGGCCAAAAAATAGTGTATCAAATCAAAGTTAGTGCACCTTGGGAAATGTGCTAACTTACATCAGGAAGGGGTTAACCTGATCTAGGAAAGGACTACCTGCCCAGGGCTATGCTAATCCCACCTCTCTGAACTTGAACCAGGTTATTTTTAGTCCCCTGACTGTTCCCCTGACTAGGGAACTCCCCCTGCAGACCCACTGTGACAGTGCACCTTTGGATGCTTGCCACTTTAAGGGCTGAGCAGGCAGCTAGCAGGTGCCTGATGAGGGTGGCCATTTTCAAACATAGGCCAGTCAGGCAGAGCCAGCAGTTGGCTGCTTGCAGCCAAGGGCACAGCACCATCCAGCTCCCTTGTGGCATGGAACATCCTTGAGGTATGGGCAGGAGCTAGGGGGATGGCTTGGAGGCTCCTGGTCCTGGGCATGACCTAAAACTGCACTTTGCCAGTGTAGGGAGGCCTAGTGGGGCTCCTTCTGGCAGGGGAGCCCTCAGGAAGTGCCAGGACTGTGAACTTCCTTGATGGAAGGGAGGTAGGGGTGCCTTAACCCTGGCCTCCACCATCTGGTGGGTAATAGTGCAGGCAGGGACAGCAAGGGAGCCAGGTGCCTTAGTAGTTAGAAACCTGAGCCCAGCAGGGATGTGAGATCCCAAAGGCCCCAAAGAGGGTAGCTTGTGGATTGTAGTGTGATGGCTCACTCAGAATAGGGTCTAATAAGGGGCACCTGAAGGACTGAGTATACTGAGTAGGGCTGTGAAAGTGGCCTGAAGGGCAGTACATGGGCCAGCCCCAGAGGTGTGAACATGAGAGCAGTTGCCCGGTGAGGGGCTTAGGGCAGAATTAGCCCAGTGTTTGGCACAAAGCTAGGTCATGTAGAGTAGGGGAATTTGCAGGAACTGAAGGACTGTGTCATAGGGCCAATGTTCGAGTAGAGAAGCCTGATGGCCCAAGAGGGCTGCTCAAGAGAAGCAAGGGTGGTGGAGTGTGGCCCAGTAATGGGCAGTATGCCAGAGACCCCTGTGAGAGGGGGGCGGAGTGCAAGAGTCCTCTTGTGAGAGGGAGGGCAGAATGAATGCAGCCCAACTATGGACTGAGTTTGCTCTGATCTCAAACCTGGGAGCAATCATAACCAGGATGCCATCTGCAAGGCATGGGCTGTGATGTAGGGGAGGTTTGGAGACACAGATAGCGCCCCCTGCCCAAGGAATGGACAACCTCCCACTTAATAAATTAAGTTAACAATCAAGTCGTGGCAGCCCTAGGCAACAACCAAATCATGGCAGCCCTAGGCAGGTGGGTGTGCCTCAAAGTTGGGATCGGGATCAAAGAGGTCGGAATCTGGCCTCAAAGTTGCCCCTGTCACACCCACCAACCCCCCAATCCCACCAACCCCCCTCTCATAGACCTGCCCATCCCTCCTCCCACCCAGAGTTGTTTATATTGGGTTCACTGCATGACTCCTGGGAGTACCAAATGGCTGCATGCACCACTCCCAGTCTAGGTCTAGGCAGCTTAAAGTCATTGGAGTTGGGGAGTCAGAGGCTAGGTACAGAGATTCAAAAAGCCTGAGGCAGAATCGATCTAAGTTATGTGTTTTTTTGTAAGTGGCATAGTTTAGACCAGTAGCAAACAAAATATTCACCCTTAGTGGGGAGGGACAGGGGAAGCAAACCTTAGACCAGATTCCACCATTTTTAAACCAGTCTGTGTGTGCAGAACTACTGTTCTCTTGCGGGTATAGACTGGTTTCTGATGACTCATACTGGTAAAAGTGTAATGTCTGTACCTGGCCAAAGGCTGCTGAATGCTGTACAATGTTATACTTCCCTTGTGTGCCATTGGCTACAGAAATTGTTGTGCCTTACTCACATTTGCCCAATGGACTGAGATGGAGCATCTGACTTCTAAAATCTCCATTGGAAAACTGTTATAGCACCTTACTACTCTTATGCTTTGAAACCTTCTGCTAAATTCTGAATCATATTTATTTGTGACCAGTTTATTCACATGTGTTCATATGTAAACATTGTCCTTTAGTTTAAATATTTGTTTTACATCGTGGGTTTTTCCCCTATAATTTTGTTTGTATGTAAAAAAATCCTTATTTGGATTTGCTAGTCTAAGGAAGCCAAGCCTTCATAGTCTTCTATCATAAAATAGGATGATTTTCCTGATTATCTAAATAGACCTTCTCTGCATCTGTTGTAGTTCATCTTTCTTGAACATGGATAACCAGAATTTCTACCTGATATTCCAAAAGAGGTATAATGATATACTATTTCTCTATATCTGCTGGAAATACCTCTTTTTATGTATTTAGGGATCACCTTAGTCTTTACAGTCATATCACATTGGTGGTTCATTTTATAGTTATTATATTACTACACTTATAATGATAGTTTTTTCTTAGGAAATATTTGTTAATCCTTATTCACTTCAGCATCTTACATATGCTTCTTCATAGATAATTGGTCATTTGTTACAGAATAGAACATACAGGTCTTTTTCCAACTTATGAGTTCCAATTTTCAGAAGAGATTCTTTCCGTTATTCCCCAAATACATGACCTTCAATTTCATCCTATTTTTGTTACACTTCTGTTTAGTTCTTTTTTTATATCCTGATCTTCTTCTTTGGTGATGTTTTCCAACTTTTTATCAGCAAATTTCATCAGCATACTCCTACTTTTTAGGCCAAGATTGTTAATGAAGTGTTAAGTAAGATTGATTCCAAAAGCACTTGAGGGACTCTGTTTCTAACTTCCCTGTGGCCTGATGGTTCTATATTCAATTTTATCAGCTGCTCTCTCCCCTTTAGCAGATTTTTTATCCACCTTACAGTTCCTCCACTAATCCCTAGGTTTTCCATCTTACTAAAATTTTCCTATGTAGCACTGAATCAAGTGTTTTACTGAAATCCAGATAGATGTAATCTAGAGCAATCCGTTATTAGTTTGTTTCAGGAGCACTGCATTACTGAAGTTGTGGGCGAGAGGTTAAGACTTAAAGAACAGGAAAAGAACATCAGGAAAATCAATATTTTTGGATAACACTTCTAAAGACTTTTAGAAGTGATCATATAGCCCATATGTTGAACTATAGTACAGTAGTTAGAACACCACAGCAGTTTGGAAACTGAGGCAACCTTTATGATCTTGAGAAATATCACTTAATTTTTTAGGTTCTACTTTCCTGTCTCTAAAATGGTTATTATGAAAGACTTTGTATCCACAGGAAAAAAATACTACTTAACTACTCAGTTTTACTATTGTTATAAGGCATATAATCCTTTTTAACAATGGGAAAACAGAAGTGCAAAAGATTAATGGCACCATCAGGAAAAAAGGGTAAGAAACTAAGAATTTCTAATGTTTCCTGGGGGCTGGAGGCCAAAAAGAATTATTTTTTGTAAAATGAGATTTTCAAAGCTACCTCAAGAGTTAACTGGGAATTGGGCCTCAAATCCCTAATACAGCTCTGCAATTATTTGCTATTGACATGCTTATGAATACTGTAAAACTGCCTTCCACAATTGGCTTCTGACCATTCTACAATGCAAGTCCCATTTTGGGGGCCTAAACACATTATGCCTATACCTTACAGGTGTAAAAAAGGAATTGACTTAACCTGTGACCTGGCTGATAAGATTGCAGAGCCACTGGCCATCATCTCTGAAAAATGAAGGTGATTGGGAGAGGTCCTGGATGATTGGAAAAAGGCAAATATAGTGCCCATCTTTAAGAAAGGGAAGAAGGAAGATGCAGGGAACTACAGACTGGTCAGCTTCAACTCAGTCCCTGGAAAAATCATGGAGCAGGTCCTCAAGGAATCCATTTTGAAGCACTTGGAGGAGAATAAGGTGATTAGGAACAATCAGCATGGATTCACCAAGGGCCAGTCATGCCTGACCAACCTGATTGCTTTCTATGATGAGATGAATGAGTGGCTCTGTGGATGCAGGGAGAGCAGTGGATGCGATATACCTTGAGTTTAGGAAGGCTTTTAGTATGGTTTCCCACAACATTCTCGCAAGCAAGCTAAAGAAGTACAGGCTGGATGAATGGACTGTAAGATGGATAGAAAACTGGGTGGAACGTTGGGCTCAGAGGGTAGTAGTCAATGACTCAACATCTACTTGGCAGCTGGTATCCAGTGGAGTGCCCCAGGAGTCAGTCCTGGGGCTGGTTTTGTTTAACATCTTTATCAGTGAACTGGAATATGGGATAGAGTGCACCCTCAGAAAGTTTGCAGGTGACACCAAGCTGAATAGAGTAGTAGATATGCTGGAGAGTAGGGCTAGGATTCAGTGAGACCTCGACAAATTGGAGGATTAGATCAAAAGAAATGTCATGAGTTTCAATAAGGACACGTGCGAAGTGTTGCACTTAGGATGGAACAATCCCATGCACTGCTCCGGGCTGAAGACCAAGTGGCTAAGCAGCAGCTCAGCAGAAAAGGACCTGAGGGTTACAGGGGACAAAAAGCTGGATATGAGTCATCAGGGTATTCTTGTTGCCAAGAAGGCTAATAGCATACTGACTTGCATTGGCAGGAGTGTTGCCAGCAGATCAAGGAAAGTGATTCTTCCGCTCTATTTGGCACTGGTGAGGCCACATCTGGAGTACTGTGTCCAGGTTTGGCCCCCCACTACAGAAAGGATGTGGACAAATTGAAGAGAGTCCAGTGGAGGGCAATGAAAATGGTTAGGGGGCTGTGTGGCACATGACTTCTGAGGAAAGGCTGAGGGAAATGGACTTAGTCTAGAGAAGAGAAGACTAAGAGGGAATTTAATAGCAGTCTTAAACTACCTGAAGGGTTCTTCCAAAGATGAAGTAGGACTTTTCTGGGTGGTGGCGGATAACAGAATAAGGAGCAATGGTCTCAGGTTGCAGCAAGGGAAATTTAGGTTAGATATTAGGAAGAACTTCCTCACTAAGGTGGGTAGTAATGCTTTGGAGCAACATATCCAGAGAGGTGGTAGAATCTCCATCTTGGGAGGTTTCTAAGATCCGGCTAGACAAAATCTTCACTGGGATGATCTAGTTGGGGCTGGTCATTCTTTGAGTAGCGGGTTGGACTAGATAACCTCCTGAGGTCCCTGCCAAACCTAATTTTCTATGATTTTATGACTGAGCCCTATACTGATATGACTTACTGATCTGGTGAGCATTACCAAGGGAAAAAACAACAGTAAAAATGCACCAGAATAGGTTACACTGTCTGCAGCTTATCCCAGGATAGCAATTTGGTCAAAGGAAACAGGTTTCTGGCCAGCTTCCTTGCCAGCTAGTGACAGGGCAGTGTAACAGCACCTACTGTGGCTACTACCCCAAGATAACTGAATACCAGTTCATTCTGGGTCATTGTGTAATTTCCAGTGATGTAAAACACCAACCTAATTTATATCAATGTAAATGTGTTGTGTGTCCAGGTTCTTTGACCTATCTGTGATCTTTACTCTGGCAGATACCATGCAGGAAGGCATTCAGATGTGAGATATATCTTATGTTTTGGATTCCTTACAGATTAAACGTGTTAGAGGAGAAATTTTCAGGCTTACCAAAACATACCTTGTGAAGAAGTCGATTGTTAAAGCAGTTGGGCTGAAGACCCGGGTGTAAAAGTGAAATAGAGTTGTGCCTATTTTTGTAATAAGATTGTAGTCATGATTAGATGTTTAAGGGGATGAAGTGAGTGGAATTTCAAGTAAATATGTTGGGCATTTTTACACATGTGTGTGTCACAGCACTGAGCACTTTGAAAAGCACCCAGCACTGCGACGCATACAGTTGTGTAAGTGGCAAAATCATAGACTCATAGAATCAAAGGACCGGAGGGGACCTGCAGGATCATCAATTCTGATCGTAAGTGGCAAAATGCACATCAGTGCTGAGAAAATAATGGTGGCCCACTTTTGAACTAAAACACCTTAGAGGTGCTTTGCTCAAAAGCGCACCACCGCCATTTTCTGCGTGCTGACACACATTTCACCGCTTATACAACTGCACATGGAGCCCTGCAGTTCACCTCAGCTTGTGTATAGAGTAAATTTGATCAATCAAGTCGGCTCTGAAGTGGTGGATCTCTGGAGTGTCTCTGGAAAAAAAGAATGTGTAAAAATGCCCATTATGCCTTATCCCTGGTTTGTGCTGTATTTGAACTTCAGAGCTGACAGTTATTTCAAATTGTTGCAATTACTCGTTAAAATAATGGGCACATCTTTAGTGTAAAAAACTGATAGCATGATCCAGTGTAGGGCAAATCTGATATCATATAGAATTTCTGCAGTAACCAAAGCCTTCCCCTCACATAGCCCTTCGTCATCCAGGGTGCCTGTAGACATGTGGGGATGCTGCTCTGACGTGCTGTATTTACAGTGTATCAGAGCAGATTCAGTTAATCAAGTCTGTTGGAGTGTGCTAATTAATGTGCTCCAGCAGCCTCCACGTCTCATGTATTCAGCATCCCAGTGCTTCAAAATGGGAGTGGGGGCACTTTAATTAAATCTTGTTCAATGAGTTTTAGTTAAAGTGCCCCTGCCACCATTTTGAAGCACCGGATGCTGAATACACTGTGGGTGATTTAATCAGCGGGTCCTGGAGCCACTCTAATTAAAGCGTCCCACCCCCACCCCAGAGCACGTGTCAAGATGCCTCCATAACCTAAAGGATATTGCCAATGGAAAAAGGTTAAGGCCAGAGCACAACTGTACTCTAAAATTCTCTGGCTGATGGAATGACAAGGTATATTTGCACTTCATAGACTAACCAAAGTAGATATATAACACAAGCTTTTGAAAGCAGAACTCACTTCATCACATGAGGAGTCAGATGATGGAATGACTGCCCCTTCTGTGAACCTTTACCGGAGTGGATGCAGCCAGTGTTGGCATGCACCCACATTGGGTGGCATGTCATCAGTGCAGGCAACTTCCACACCACAGTGTGCGCAGCTGACTGGATGGAAGCTGCCTACTCTTTAGCCCATGTATAGCAGTCTACACACATGCCATTTCAAGGTGCATGTAACAGGAGATCTAGCCCTGTTATGGAGAAGAGGGGTCCATTGAAGAAAAGGCAGCAAGGTGTCTTTAAAGCCCGAAACTTCGGAGCCCAGAGAAGGTGACAATTACCTACTGTCAGGAAGGACCCAGCTGTTGGCATGGGATTTACAAACCAGTCCTGATACCTTGATGTGGACAGACGGACAGGGTGGTGCAGACCTTGCCTATGAAGGGGAGCCCCAGATGGACAGGAGAGGACAAGCAGCTTGTAGTAGAGAGGGCAAGCAGGGATCCCAGCGGCAAGAAGCCAGGCCCTGGGCCAGGGGCTCACACTTACAAAGCTCAGTCCACAGTCCGCCAGCTGCAGGATCCAGCAGGGTGAGAAGAGCAAGGGATTGATCACACCTGCACCCAGGAAGCAGGAAGTCTAGTCATCTGTCCAGGTGGGCATGGCTGACTGAGCTATAAACTATCCCCAAGCCAGAGGAAAGGAGACAGAGTCCTGCAGGGAAGCAAGGGTGGAAACCCCTCCGGCCAGGAGAGCTGCTGCCTGGGGGGAGGGACTTCTGTCAATCCATAAAGAAGGAGCAAGCGCCCAGGAAGTTCTGAGGATCTCTGTTTTTTTTCTCTTTTCTATTTTTTGTGGAGGGGGCCTTAGAAGCCCCTGGGAAGGGGATACAAATAATTGAGAGTGGTTTTATGTTCACCCTGGAGGAGCCCTGGGGCTGTTCCTGGTGACACCAGAGGGGCCTGGGAAGTGGAGTACCCCAAGGATCGCAGGCTGTTTTGAGAGCCCAAACAGTATGAGCCTGCTTAGTGTTGTTTGTCTATGTTTCTACTCATATTAATAGTAACAGCTGGTGGACCGGAGTGGCTGTGAGGAGATGCAAGGAGGCTGCAGCAAGGAGAGTGCCCAGTGCACTGTGATCTTTTTTCCCTGTGTTTTCTTTTTCTGGACATGAAGGTTTTGAGGTGAGAGACCTGGGAGGGGACCAGAACCCAGACTGTCCAGGCAGAAGCATGCAGTCAGCTGCATTCCCTGGCAGATGTATTAGGATCTGATGAATGTATGTTGCTGTGGATTCCAAAAACTGCATCCTGTCATGCACATCTGGCATGGTGGAACACATGATTTGCAATAAAATTTCTCAAATCCCAATCGCACAACTAAATTAATGACTGCCAGCAGCCTTAAAGCCATTATTGCTACTTACACAGCAGCAAGAGGCTGGGATATTAGAGTATGTATACCTTTGCTCAATGTCTCGCTGATATACTATCAGTACCTTTCTAATGCATTCTGAATTCTATTCCTCTGCTTATTTCTGCTGTGAGTGCAGGTCAATCCGTATACAATACCTGGGCTGCTGATGAGAAGATTCACAGGCAGTTGAAAAACTAAAACTCACCAAGAAAAACTTTACTGAAAATTCTTCGTTGCTTTGGAGTCCATGGAATATTTCCACTGACCTAAGTTAACTTTTAGTCAGACTCATATTTTCTATAAGATCATTTTGCCGTGATAATGCACATGTATAATTAATCTGGAAATCAGTTTTTGTTATGTGTTCTTGTTACCTGTGGTGTAATTTTTCTTATGCTTTTTATTCTTCCTCTTGCTCCCATTTCTTTATTCTATTTTACCGTTTATTTAAACATTTTACTCATTCTTTCATCCACAGTTTTGCTCCTACCTGTTAATCTTATCTTTTTTCCTCTTAGGATCTATCGGGTTCCTCTTGTATTTCTTTACATTAAATCACTTAATGCAGATCATTTCTCCCTTTGAAATCTGGTGGTGTTGGTGTCAAAGGATGACCTTAAAGTTAATGAATCGGGTTCAGCAGGACCCAAAATGTAGCTGATAGTAACTTCCTGTCTTACTTCCAAACCATGTTGGAAGAACTTGCCTGATATTATCCAGTGCAATTTCGAAGACTGATTAGGAGTTGAGCAGGTCATCTCCATGCCTCAGCAATCAAGAGGAGCTAATCCCTAGTGAGATTTAATTGACCATATAAAGTAGGATTAGGGTGTTTTTCTTGATGCTTTGGGGGAAAAAAACAGTGGAAATATCATTGAAATGAATACAGGCCTCAGATAGTCTGATTAAATCACAGAGGATAACATTTTATTCCTATGTATACACCTATGGAAAGAATCAGGGAGTTCATAAACCCCTCAAATAATGAGATTTATAAAATGAAAATTTATGAACTGAAAAAAAATGTCTGTGATAAATGTGGCTGTTTACTAGGGCTGGGTTGTGATTGCATGAAATGTTTTTACAATGTGATAAGAATTCTACATAAGCCCCAGATCCTGAGTCCAGCAGTGTCTGCTTTCACTCATGCCTGCCTACTCCCTCTGGTAGCAGAGTGAGAAGTGACAGCTAATGGTCGAGGTCTTGTCTTTGCTGAACCTCACAGCTGTGCCAGAATAGTGGTGTCATAACTTTCTGCCAGTGCCAGCTAGTATCAAATTGCTACCCCCACATGAACAGCAGAAGGAAACAGAGAAAGAATTGTATTGAAGGGCTGCTCCTGAGGAGTACAGCTTTTGTCTCACCCCGGCTTGGTACTGTCCCTGTAGCCACAATCTCCCACTAAGAACTTTTGTGCATTGCAGTGGTTTGTTTGTGCCAGTGAGATCAGAAAGCAACTGTGCAACTGCCTTTATTGTACAAAACACAAGGCACACAAGAACAGGCAATTATAGCACTCACTATATAACATAAAGATTGAACTTTGTGCCTGGGTGCACAGTATATTTATAGCAGTGTAATCAGTTTTAATACTGATGTTAAAACACGAGCAGAACCTTACAACAGCATAACGCTATGTCAGATTCGAGTAAATCATGCTAATTTTCACTGCCATCCTGAAGCAGCCATTTGCCTATAGCAAATAGGATATTTCCAGTTCCCCAGTTGGCGACCTATTTAACTGCGTAGGTGTCGACACCACAGTCCCCCAGTTTTTTAATGAGAACGGGGTGAGACAGTGTCGAAGGCCTTCCAAAAGTCCAGAAAGACTATGTCCTCTGCTACCCCTGCATCTAAGGATTTTGTGACCTGGTCGTAGAAGGCCACCAGGTTAGTCTGACAGAACCTGCCTCTAATGAACCCATGTTGGTTGCCCCTAAGCATAATCTCCCCAGCTGGCCCCTCGTGGACATGTACCAGGATAATTCTCTCGAAAAGCTTACCCAGGATCAAGGTAAGACTAACTGGCCAATACTTTCCCAGGTCTTCCTTCCTCCATTTTTTGAAGATGGGAACCACATTGGCCCTCTTCCAGTACTCTGGCAGTACACCAGAGCACCACAAGTGCTCGTAAAGCCATGCCAGGGGTCCCACAATGACCTCAGCTAATTCCCTCAGCACTCTGGGGTGGAGATCATCTGGACCAGCTGATTTAAATACATCCAGTCCCTCCAGAAGTTCCCTGACTAGATCCTCACTGACTCTTGGCCTAGGTGCGCCTCCCTTGGGGTCTGAGGGGGGCCCAGTGTGGGGGCTGATACAGTCCCTGCTCAGGAAAATGGAGGCAAAGAAGTCGTTAAATAGGTTAGCTTTGTTGTCTGGTGTGACAACTAAATTTCCTAGTGTGTCTTGCAGGGGCCCCATGTTACCCGGTAACTTCTTCTTGCCCCCTATGTATTTAAAAAAGAACTTCTTGTTGTCCTTGATCCAGGAAGCTAGTCCCAGTTCCATCTCTGCCTTGGCCTTCCTGACTGCCCCCCTGCATCCCCTAGCAACCGCAGTATCGTCCTCTCTGGTGATGGCCCCTCCCTTCCATTGGGTGTATGCCTCCCTTTTAGCTAGGAGACATTTCCAGATGCTTTTGGTGAGCCATGGAGGCTTGTGTGCCCTCCTGCTCCCTTTGATCCATGTTGGGATTACCTCCCTTTGGGCTTGGAGGATTGTCTCCTTAAGAAGCAACCACTCTTCTTGGACACCTGACTCCCCTCCCCTCCGGGACCTCAGTGCTTCCCCGACTATTCTCCTTACCTCATTGAAGTCCGCCATCCTGAAATCTAGGGCTGCTGCCTTGCTGTAGGCCTTTGCCACCTTGCGCTGGATGGTGAATTCCAGCAGGCGATGATCACTGTTACCCAGGTGGTCGAGCACCCGCAGCCCCCTCACCAGGTTGTCACCCATGGCCAGCACTAGGTTCAACAAGGCGTCTCCCCTGGTGGGGCTGTGCACCTCCTGGGTTAAATGGAGGTCCTGCATTTGGGCTAGGAACCTACGTGAGTGGTCAGACCTAGCTGACTGCTCTTCCCAGCAGGTGTCTGGAAAGTTCAGGTCACCCATGATGACCATGTCCTTTGACCTAACTACCTCTGTGAGCTGACATAAGAATTCCTGGTCTAGCTCTTCCCCTTGGTTGGGTGGTCTGTAGTAGACCCCCACAGTTAAGTCTCTTTCCCTTTGACTACCTTGTATTCTAACCCAGAGCACTTCAGTGTGCCCCTCCTCTGACTCTGTGCTAATTTAAGGAGGAATACACATCCTCATCTTGTAGAGTGCCGCACCCTCGCCTTTCTTCCCTGTCCTGTTCCCTCCTGTACAGCCTATAGCCCTTGATATTCACCCCCCAGTCATACTTTGGGTCCCACCACATTTCAATGAGCCCCACTATGTCTGGGTTGGTGTCAGCTAGCAGGAGGGTAAGTTCCTCTTGTTTGTTTCCCATACTATGAGCATTTGTGTAGAGGCATTTGAGGCCTCCTGAGGATGTGTGCACTGGCCCCCTAATATCAGCATCACCCTGGCCCTATTGCTTACCTGTGTATATGTCCCGCTTATTGGTCTAGGCTGGGCTGTACTTGTGGGTGCTGCTTGGTTTAGCGGTCCAAGGCTTCCTCCTCCCTCATCTTCCCCTTCCCCTGACGAGCCTAGTTTAAAGCCCGCCAGAGGAGATCTTCCAACCTAGAAGAGAACACACGCTTACCTTTACGGGAAAGGTGGAGCCCATCTCATCTGAGCATGTCTCTCGTTGTGATGTGTGGGTCATTGTCAAGCAAGCCAAAGCCCGCCTCAAGACACCATTCCTGAAGCTGCCAGTTGGTCTCTGTGATGCACGTCTCATGCTGTCTTCCATGTCTGCTCACTGGTAGGACAGAAGAGAATACCACCTGTGCACCTGTCTCCTTCAGCATGCCCTCCAGAGCGTGGTAGTCCACCATCAGGTGATCAGGGCTTCCTCTGGCTGCATCATTAGTACCCACATGGATTAGGACCTTGGGGTAGTAATCGGTGGGCTGGATCATGGCCTGGATCATCCCTGTCACATCCTGAATCTTTGCTCCAGGTAGGCAATAGATCTCGTGTGTAGTGGGGTCCTGGCTACAGATGGGGCCCTCTGTACCTTTTAGGATGGAGTTGCCTATGACGATCACTCGACGCTTTCTCCTCCAGGACTGCTTAGCTCCTTCTGCCTGTTCGGAGCGTGGAGAGTGTGGAGTTGCCTTCTTTCCAGTTGCATCCTCTCCTTCCTTCTCCTCCAGTGTTGCCAAGGCCTTGTATCCATTCTCCAGCTGGACTGGAGGAACTGGTACTGTTATGTTGAGAGCAGCCCTGGTTCTGGAAGTCACCGTCTGCTACTCTGCAGTGGAGGGCACCTCTCGAGGTGCTTCTTCCTTGGGTGTGTGGCCCTGCAGGGAAAGGAAATAACCATCAGTTTCATCCTCTGCCTCCCTGATTCCCCTCAGCCTGCTAACCTCCTCCTGGAGCTCCCTCACCTGCGCCTCCAGGGCCCTAAGGCGGGTGACTGCAGGACAGGTATGGGGGTCCCCAATCCCTGCCTCCCCAGGCCTTGCTGGGCAACACCCGCAGGCCAGGGGGTGGGAGGATGCCAGCTCCCCTATGGGTGGGTGGAGGCCTCAGACAAGACCCGGGTGGCTGCGCCACAGGCAGGGGTACTAGCAGCGCTCCACGTCGACACCATCATAGGAGTTGCTGTTTATTTATAGCTTAGTGCAGTGCCTTTGCCCTGTCCTAGCAAGAGTCTTCCTCCTGGCCCTTCCTGCTTTGATTTAAAAAAGACCCTAGCATAAAAAGGCCTGAGCTAAGCTCTAGAGTGTGTGAAGTTGGAACTGGGTGATTGGGTGTCTGCGGTGTGCGAGTTTGAGTTCAGTTCTGTGAGTTTGTTTGTGAGGAACTGTGTGTGTAAGGGTGTGTTTGGTAAGGTACAAGTGGGTATTGTCTGTAGAAATCTTGGTTGTGTGTGATCTGGGTAGAGCGAGGCTCCCCAGTAATCACTTGGGATCTAGCAACTGATGGATACCAATAATGACTGGCCAGCACCTGGTACACGGTAAAGTTATCACCCTTTCTCTCAACAAGGGAGGAGGAGTACCCTAGAGAAGGGGAATTCTTTGGGGGAGGTGGGAAATCTTCACATATCTTACTCATAGCACAATGCCTGAGGGCCTGTGACAGAGAAGCTCTGTGTGTGTGTGAGTGTGTGTGTGCTCATGCTTGCAAGATGCAACACTGCTGTGGGCAGATAGACTCAGGGTCTGTTTTCTGTCTTTCTCTGTTTTTTCTCTCTCTACAATTTTCCACTGTAACATATTTCTTGTATATCATTTTTTTGTTGTTATCTGTTGGTATTAATGTATTCTTATGGTTTCCAGTTAATTAACAAGTCTGTTTATTTTGTACTAGTGGTGGGGCAGCACTGGGCCGTAAGTGAACACCCTACTTAGAGCTGCCTGCCACCAGTAAGTCACTTTTCCCTGTGCTGAATTCTAAGAGCAGTAACGCCCCCATTTGCATAATTGAGAGTTCAGTGTTAACAATTTGGATAAAAAGTAAGCCTGTAAAAACTGATAACAGATGATGTTAGATGGCATCATATTAGTTATACATGCGATAGATCACAAATATACAAGCTGTGATGCATGGCTGACATACCTCAGTGATTAGTAACACCAATTTGCACTGAGCTTCAACAACTAACATTTTTTTAATACATCTCAGTGTAGGAATATAGTAGCAAACATAGTCTCACTTGTTAGATGACCTGATGTAACCCACACATGGCTTTGTTTTATTCTGCTACTCATGATTCATACAATTTTCTCTAACTTTTGAAAATCTTCCTCTATATTTCATATGCACATAATAATGTAGATACTCCACCCATTCCCTTTTCCCTGCTGCATTATGGTCTCCAGTGTCTATGGATTATGTTAAAGTACTAAGCCATTATCCAAATCAATAACACATTACTTAATCAGGCTTCTTCTGCTGGCACAGTCTGATTTTTGCTGACAGACTCCAAGCTCTGTATGTGCTTGTTCACTACCAGATGAACAGTTCTTTAAGAAAATTATCATGTTTTTGTTTTCTAATTTAACCTTTATCAGGAAGAGAGGAGATGGGAACAAGCACACAGTCTTTTATCACTATTTATAGACTAGTCGGTTTGGCTCGCTGGAGGATACCATCCTAATTTTTAAGGTTCACAGAATAGAGAATAAGAAACCCCCCCACAAAAAACGACATCTAGGGTGCTAGTACATGTCATGATCATCACCATGTATATGTGACAAAAATGATCTTTATGTGGCTTAATAGCATTATACAATACACGTGCGTGAGGTTTGGTGTTTCACATGAGTTTACAATGTTGTCAACTAAACCACATCTCCATGTAGTTTAGTTTGCAACATTTCAAATTGCAGCGGGGATAATGCACAGAGCACTGGAAGCTTGTGTGGGCTCGGGGAAGCTCAGGCTTGGCGGGCTGTCGGCACCCTGTGCACTGTCCCTGCTGCCTTTTCCAGTTGCCAGCACACCCAGCCACCCTCCTGCTGCTTCCCTGCACTGCCCCAAGGGCAAGCCAGTTCATCCCCAGGCAGTCCCATGCAGCAGGAATGTGTCAGAGACAGTGAATGGGGTGCTGGAAACCCTGGCAGGCCCGTGGAGGAGTTGGATCTGGCCAAGTCCTGCCTCTGAGCTTGGGACAGCACCTAGCCCACTAGTAGCCCACCCATCGAGCACTGTCACTGCAGAGGGAAGGACTAGGGGCCCCCCTAAACTCAGGGACTGCTTGCTCTGCTGGCAGCTGACCCCCTGGCCACAGGTAGGTGCCGCTGGGGAAAAAAAGGGAATTGGGCCCCTAGCCATAACAGTGGCAGAAGCCCCTATATTGAAACAGTGGGTTTCAATTAAGAACCCTCCATTTCAAATTAGGGGGCATAGAATAAAAACCTGAGGACTAAACTGCCATCACATGTAGAAGTGCCCCTAGTCCTTTCATACACTTGTTCTGCTGGTAATATGGCCAAAGAGTCCTTGAAACTCACTCACCTGCATATGGCCCCTTCTGTGGGTGGCTCCTGCAGATAGTTGCCAGCTGACACAGTGAAGCCTTCCAATTCAAGCTTCTCTCATTTGCTTTTTTGGAGCTTATCTTGGTCATAGGCATAACAAGTAGATACAGCCCAAATTCTTTCATTAATAAAATGGGAGATCACAGAAAAAGGAGACAGGGAAATAAGAGAAAATAGAAAATAAATAGAAATCAAATCTGTTAAAGGAGAAACAATGAGAGCGTCAAATCCTCTTTCACCTGGATGCACCTTGGTGCTACTTACATTTCTAGGCATAGCTGTGTGAGTCTTATTTCGGGGACTTTATGGATATTTTAGGTTCTGTTTCCACTTGCATATGTGCACTTGCCCTTTTGAGCATGCTCAGGAAGCTCCACTCTGGCTGGAATACAATTATTTTATAAAATGATCATATTTCCATTTTCATTGTACAGTTTTATAAAAATATGTACATTCTTGAAGATGTAGTCAGAGAAGAATTACAACTAGCATTCTGTGGACTAGGTATTACCCAGTGCACCCTCCAGCTCTCCTCTTTAAGTTGTCCAAATTTCTAGTCAATATCAGAAGCTATATAGATGCAGAAGGACAGTGTGCTGGAGGAAGTGTGGACTCAGTGACATGAGTATTGTCCTGGGGGCTGTGGATTCTGGGCTCTTCTCCTGCCCATGCTGTCTGTGGAACATAAGCTAGCCAACTGCTGTTTATCAGTTTTATGGTGTTTATTAAATGTAAGATAGAGAAAAGCCATTGAGGGAGAACAGAGATCATAGATAGGAGTGACAGTACTATATACATAATCAAAACTAGAATTTTTTAACATTAATAATAATGGTGATGTCTGAAAGAATGGATTACATGCAAGACATCCTCAGCAAAATTGGAATGACTAATTTTCCTATTTGGAGAACCTTTAGTCTAACGCTAACCATTTGTGTGTGTTTGTCTATTCAGTATTTGAAAGCAAGGTAAGAATCACCTATCATGTAATAGGGACTTCAGTTTGCCACCATCAATTGATACTTGATAAAGTAGGAATTGAGAAATGCTGCCAATCTTTCAGGACAAATTATAAAAAGCAATAATTCAGATGGAAACTCAGAGAGCCAAGATAAAATGCAAGAGTCAGTGAAATATTGCTATTTCTGGTAAAGGTTAGTACTCCAACTAGGCTTTTCACAATTTTCATGTTTTCTTGCATACTGATTGCCCCCAGTAAGACATAAACCATGCATCTGGAAAGACTGAATGAAACAAGAAAGAATTCTTCAGAGTTAGGGCTGCATAGAGCAGGAACAGATCTTACTCTTCAGTTTGCCACGCTCCCTTTTCTGATTAACCAAATAGTGGTGCTGAAAACTGGCCTTCACAGGTAGGTATACAATTTCAAAAAGAGCTAAAAACAGGAGGAGACTGGGGTCAGTTAACAGACAGGAAAATTGCCCAGAGAAAGGTTAGCTTGATTAGTGCAACATCAAGACCATTAAAAAGGAGATATGATCATTATAATGTGTGCAGTGAAGAGTATTAAGTGAACAAATGCCCTCAACTGCCTGAATAGAAATGCCACAGCTGCTGCTGGGTAGAACCAAGGTTAGATGTTTCTAATATGGGCAGAAAGTCAGCTACCTTGTTTAAGACATGCACCCTAATTTTGGGGCCTGTTTCCTGGGAAAAAGGTGTGTGATATTGATATACAAGTAAATATGGTGAATTCTCTCAGCAAAATCCTGTCACAAGAAAAATAGAGGTCAACTTGAATTAGAATGTTTATGGCCAGGTGGATCTACCAGATTTTATTAAACCATTCCTTTATAATTATACACAAAACTGAGGTTAAAACATGAAAAGAGAAGTTTGAGCTCTGAGGATTGTACATGTAAAAAGTGGGAAGTATTTTATATGCCAAAAACATTAAAGTTAAGTCAGATACTTTTGTGCATAAGGTCAGATTGAAACCTATTCATGAATATATGGCAAGATATCAGCTTTACTACAGTATCTTGTAAATTGATCCTCGTTCATCAATTTATACTTAAAATAATGGTAGCTGTGCTTCTCTTTGCTGACAGGATGTCTGTGTAATCACTTAACAATGGACTGTAGATTGTTTGAGCCATTATATTGGCACGCAGTAGTAATAATTGTAGTTCATAAAATGGTGAGCAATTATAAGCAGATTTTTTTTTTATTTACCTATTTTGAGCATTCTCTTGAAACATTTTTTTTTGTATAAAGCAACCAGACACAGGAGTTAAAATTATTGCACCCTGAATTTTCAAAGCAGCTAAGTAGCTAGATGCCTTACTTCTCATGGAAACCAGAAATCATAGTTTTAAGATACAGGAATTTTAGAGAAAAAGATGGAGTCCTTTAGAAACACAAACATAAGCATTCTCTGGCTGATAGCATTCGGTTCTGGGAATCAGGAGATCTGTGTTCTCTTTCTGGTTGTGTCATCACCTGCGTTTTACCTTTGGAAAAGTCACTTAACCTCACTGTGCTGATCCCCTTTGTCTGTCTGGCCTATTTCAGTGACAAACAATTTAAGACCAGACTTTTTCACCGGAGCTAAGTACAGACAGTCAAAAAGCCTGAGGCTGAATCAATTCAGTCTTTGCAAGTTAGTCTAAACTGCAGAGATTAAACTGAGAAACAACTGGACAGACATTCACTTTTGATTCAGGAAATGCAGCCATATGCCTGCAGCGGCTCAGGCCAGAAGCACAAGGGGTGCTAGAGCACAGCTGTCTGGTACATAGGCTGTGTCTTTGCTTCCTCTTCCTGCTGCCCTTTTTGTCTCTCAGATTTGCAGTCCACAATCACAGGAGCAGGACACTGCAGGGTGCTCATCACTTCCTCTTTCTGCTTCTAGGTGCCTTTGAGATTTGTAGTCCTCAGTTGCAGCCAGCTTTACATTTTTAGCAGGGCAGGGCAGGTCAGGGCAACTCTATACACAGGGGAAGGGAAGTTTAACCCCCCCTCCCTGGTCCCAGACTCCAACCAGGGTTTTCCAGGGACAAAGGGGACAGTCCCATCTTCTACACCCTCCTCCCTACCCCAGCCTTTCTCTGCTGGAGCAGACAGCATAGCCAGCCCAGGGCTAGAAAGCATGCTGGAATGCTGGGGGACTGTAATTTAACTTCAACCAGGAAGGGGTCTGGGACAGAAGTTTCATAAACTGGTTTGACCCAAATCAGTTAAGTCTGATACTCTATTCAACCAAGTTTATCTTGAACCAGTTTCAGCCATTTTGAAACTGGTTTATTTGCACTGAACTTCTATTATGTTGCAGGTTTAAACCAGTTTCTGATGACTTAAATCAGTTTATGTGTAACTTCTGACCCTAGCCCATGTGTTTGTACAGAGCCTATCCAAATGGGGCTTTGATCTTAGGGTCCCTCAGGTTTTAATCTTAGGGTCTCTAGGATATATGCTTTTAGTTTACCTTTTTTGAATATTCTGAAAAACAAAAAGAGTGTCCTGTTTACCTGATATTTTGGCCAATGTTATTAGGCGCCCATTTAAGAATTCCTAAATTCACAACTGAAATCATCATTGACTTAAAAATGTTGGCAACTCACATTGTAGTTTCATGACATTATGTATTTTGCCATGAAAAATGGAACAGTAGTGGGCTGCATTTAAAGGGAAGCATGCAAAAGCATAAAGCAAGGCTAAGTGCCCAGCTCCACACTTTTAGATGCCTAAGTCCAATTTTTTACCTTTTAGAAATCTCCCTTCTTGTCTTTTAAGCAGTAGAACACTCAAGGATGTGAAGCATGTTACATTCCTTTCCACTTTGTCTGTTATTAGGCATAAAGTTAACTTTGATCCCTCAGTTTTTGCTGATTCTTTTGCAATTTAATTTCCCATAAATCTCTCCAAGCATTTTATAGCCTTGTCATAGAGTTTCCCCATGGAAAATTCTTTAATGGTGGCAATTCCACAAAATGGACTCAGTAAATCTGCTCAGAAGGAAATGCTAGTTTTTAATTGTTATTTTATATCATTGTTGAAATTGGAAAGGACTGACAAGGATTGAAATAAAGAAATACTTTTTGTAGTTGAATGGCTGCCATATAGACCTTGATCTGATTTGTTCTTACAAGAGTTTGGGACACTGGGTTATTTGAGAGAGGGCTACCCATGGCTTAAAGGCATCTACTCAGTCATGAGGTTTTCTAACACTGAAGGGAAATGTGGGTTATAAAGATATCTGGGGTAGAGGGTAGAATGGGAGCAGCTTGCTATGACACCTGTTCAAAAAATTAGGAATGGGGGGAAGAAATAGATGTAATATGGGTTTAAAAAAATGTTTATTATTATGATTTGGGGTTCAGTCCTACATAGATTTCATAGATTTAGATTTCATAGACATTAGGGCTGGAAGGGACCTCGGGAGATCATCGAGTCCAGCCCCCTGCCCAAAGGGCAGGAAGTCAGCTGGGGTCATAGGATCCCAGCAAGATAAGCATCCAATTTGCTCTTGAAGGTGTTCAATGTAGGTGCTTGAACCACCTCCAATGGCAGGCTGTTCCAGACCTTGGGGGCTCGGACAGTAAAGAAATTCTTCCTTATGTCCAGCCAGAAACGGTCTTGCAGGAGTTTGTGACTGTTCGACCTCGTCATCCCTTGGGGCGCTCTGGTGAACAAACGTTCCCCCAGATCCTGGTGGTCACCCCTGATAAACTTATAGGTGGCCATCAGATCACCCCTGAGCCTGCGCTTTTCCAGGCTAAAGAGTCCCGTGGCTCTCAGCCTGTCGTTGTAAGGTCTGCTTTCCTGACCTCTGATCATGCGCGTGGCTCTCCTCTGGACTCTCTCAAGCTTCTCCACATCCTTTTTGAATTGTGGAGCCCAAAACTGGACGCAGTACTCCAGCTGCGGCCTCACCAAGGCTGAGTACAAGGGGAGAATGACGTCCCGGGATTTGCTCGAGAAGCATCTATGGATGCACGCCAGCATTTTGGTCGCTTTACTAGCCGCAGCATTGCATTGGAGGCTCATGTTCATCTTGTGGTCAATGATGACCCCCAAGTCTTTTTCTTCTGTAGTGCTAACCAACGTAGCACTGCCGAGCCTATAAGGGTGCTGCAGGTTTTTCCTCCCAAGGTGCAGAACCTTGCATTTTTCGGTGTTAAACACCATGAGGTTCTTGTCTGCCCATTTGCTGAGCTTGTCCAGGTCAGCCTGGATCACCTGCCTATCTTCTGGCGTGGATGCTTTGCCCCAAAGTTTGGTGTCATCGGCGAACTTGGCCAGTCCACTCCTAACTCCAATGTCCACATCATTAATGAAGATGTTGAACAGTATGGGTCCCAGGACAGAGCCTTGAGGGACCCCACTGGTTACAGGGCACCATGATGAGTGACTGCCATCAATCACAACCCTCTGGGTCCGACCACGAAGCCAATTTCCCAGCCAGCGGATCGTGGTGGAGCCAAGGCCACAACCGGTCAGTTTGGCCAAGAGGTGATCATGGGATACCAGATCAAAAGCTTTTTTGAAGTCAAGATATATGACATCAATCTCTTCTCCCTTGTCCAGGTGATAGGTCACCTGGTCATAAAAGGAAATGAGATTGGTCAAACAAGACCTACCCGCAACAAACCCGTGCTGGCTGTCCCTTAGAATGTTAGCCTGGGCCAGTCCCTCAACGATGGCCTCCTTAATAAACTTTTCTAAGATCTTCCCCAGGATAGAAGTCAGGCTAATGGGCCTGTAGTTAGCCGGATCCACTCTCCTCCCTTTCTTGAAGATCGGCACCACATTGGCCTTCTTCCAGTCTTCGGGCACTACACCAGAGTGCCAGGAGTTTTCAAAGACCCGTGCCAGGGGCTGGGCTATGACGCTCGCCAGCTCCTTGAGTACCCTGGGGTGCAGGTTGTCAGGGCCAGCTGACTTGAAGGTATCCAGCTTCTCAAGGTGTTCCTTCATGAGGTCAGCATTGATGGAGGGTAGGGGATCCCCCTCACCCAGATTTCCCTGTCCCATAGCAGGCATGGGCATCCCGTGTGACTGATGAAAGACTGACGCAAAGTACCTATTTAATAGGTTGGCTTTTTCCTGGGCGTCAGTTGTCAGTTGCCCCATCTGGTTTAGCGGGGGTCCAACATTGCCTTTGCTTTTCCTCTGGCTCCCCACATACCTGAAAAAGGACTTTTTGTTGTCCTTGATGCCTGAAGCTAGTTGGAGTTCAGTTGCAGCCTTGGCTTTCCTGGTTTGGTCCCTGCAGGACCGGACCAGCGCGGAGTAATCCTCCTTGGAGGTGAATCCCGTCCTCCATCCTTTGTAGGCTTTCCTTTTTAGCCACAGTAGGTCCACTAGGTCTCTGGAGAGCCAGGGGGGCTGCTGTGCCTTCTTGCTGCCTTTCCTCCGTGTTGGAATAGATTTAGCTTGTGCACTGAGGATCGCTTCCTTGAGAAGCAACCACTCTTCTTGAACTCCCATCTCCCTGGGGTCATGGTCCCTGAGGGCCTGACCGACTAGCCTCTTGAGCTTGTCAAAGTCGGCTTTTCTGAAGTCAAGGACTTCTGTGTTGCTGACTGACTTGCCAGCTTTACGGCGGATGGTGAAGGTGATCAGCTTGTGGTCGCTGTCACCCAACTTCCCATCGATCACTAGGTCGCCGATTAGGTCATCCCCCGTAGCCTCTTCTCATGCTTGTAGATATATCCATTTATGCAGGTAGTAAGGTGCTAATTAATTCCAGGTAGTAAGACAAACTTTATATAATGTTCTGGAGACTTACACATGGAACAGAAGAAAGATAACATACCACTTAGGGTAACTATCACACTCTCCGTCTTTTCTCAGGGAACATATTTCTAAAGGCTTTTTTATAGGGTTCTGTTTTGTGTTGATGTAGTTGGCCAGGAGCAAACCCGAATTTGGGTGAACGTGCTGACCCAGTATAAAAAGTGACTTGTACCTTGCAGGGGTTACTTTAGTTTAAATAACTTTTTATGCTGATGCAGTGCATCCATTCCAGGGATTTGCACTGATGCGGTTACATTGGCACATTCAACCCCACTTCAAACAAGCACCTGTTCAAACCCTGGCAATTGGTTATTTTAAAACGGACAACTTTTAAAATGTATTTTGGCCACTGTCTTTTCATTAATAAATGTTAGACAAGCATTTCATTTACTCAGCATTTCAGAAAAAATGAATTTGAATGAAAAGCACCTTATAATACTAAAATAACTTTGCTTAGAGGTATCAATGTTACACTATTTGAGCTACAAGTGTAATTTCCATCTTGCAAATTGCTGACTTCTCCCATTTTACCTACTGGCCCCAATCTGTATTATCATCGGGTTAGGCTTTGAAAGGCATGTATTAGATTTAGAATTAGTGATAATTCTAATTATGGCAGGCAAGATCCTAAATGAGTAAAGTAGCAGAGTTAAAATATGAAAGCTGATAAACCCAACATATGCATTTTAATTCACTCAATTAAAAGAATACTTGAACCCACATGTCAAAACCTGACATGTGTTATTGCTGATCATTGTTGGTTTTTAATTTCACTGATGTGATGTGTCATTTTATACAATTATTTTTGCTACTCCATGCCCTGAGTTTCTCAGTGCTTCCTCATAGCTACTGAACATCCTCAAATTCTATTAAAGTCACTGAGAACTGAGAATGGCCCTACTTACAGGAACAGGAATTTTGTTTTTACTACATTTTTAATCCCTATAAATCTTTTTGAAAATGGAATGGCATGCACCTATCATACTGTGTCATCTGCCAGAGAAATGTAGCACTAATAAAAGCAATAAATAGGCTATACAGATGGTGCACCTAAAATGCTAAATATATATAGAAGTTATTGTTAGTCATGAGTGAACCATAAGAGGTTATAAAGCCCATTCAGCTGTATCCAAAACTCTCCAGTCTGGAACTCTGGCTAGAAATGGTCCAAGGGGAGACTGTTGTTTTCTTCAAATATTTCCTGGTTTTGACTGGGTCTGCAATATTGTGGAAGTAGTTTTTTTGTTCTTATCAAATGCTGCAATTTTGTTTTTGACTGAAGCCTGGAGGAGCTGAAACAGGAAAAAAAAGGGAAAATATACTCAGATTCTTTTAAATCTCAGTAGGCAGTTTGGTTCACATTAAGCTCAGGGTGAAAGCTGGAAATATGTTCTGTTTTCAGGGTCTGCAATGTTTTGTTGAGGTTTTTTTTTTTAATTTAAATCAATCAATGCACATTGTTAGAAGGCACTTGGAATTTTGCATTTACACACTCTGGAGAAGTTAGATGAAACAGGTTCAGATCATCTTTCTCCTCAGGGGAAATTTCCTCTTCCCCCTTGTGGGGAGGAATACAATTTGCAGAAGAATCAGCAGGATTTGTCTTAAACCTGACAGATATTGAAACAATTTGCTTCAAAGTCCTATGCTTCTACATTATTTTTACATCAGCTCCTAACAGGGGTTTTCCAGTTCCCAGAAAGTATGGTCCCATTTGAGCTGGAGCAGCCCCACCATTTGAGCGTGGTCCCAAACTTCCTTAACTGCCTCCAGAAATTCCTGGGAAGGGCTCTGCAAAAAGAATAGAGCTATAGACTGCATCATCTTTTCAGATTGATTTATCTGAGGTTTAATGTGGGGCAATAAATGGGCATTCATTTCTACTGGTAACAGAATAGCCCAGGAGCGTACATGCATTCCAGCCCCCAGGATGTAGAGCTACACAGGTGAGCTCCCCAGCCAGGGGAGGGCTGTTTTCTGGGGCAGCCGTGCCTTTAGGGGAGCCAATTACATGACAGTGGGAAGAGGGCACACTGTCAATATGCAGCCTTGCCATCTGGGCTGCACACAGCATGATTTAAAGTTGCAGACAGGGAAACGGGGCTAGAGACAACCTCCACAACCCCAGGTCCTGGTTACCCAGCTTTTAATTTGCCCACTTCAGTGGTACATGCAGCACTTAAAGCCCTGGGGCCAGAAACTGGGGAAGGGTAAGTTCTTCAGCCCCAGTTCCTGTCCCCCAGAGTTTTGCAATCCTTGCAGCTGCTGCCCAGCTGAGCAGGAGAGGCAGCAAGGGAACAATTGTCGGGGCTGGGAGTTGGGCTTGGGGATAGCTTCCCTGTCCCTGTTTCCAGTTCCACATGCTTTTCAATCCCTGTCCCCACTTCCCAGGTGGGCAGCAGGGGCAGCATTTAGAAGTTGTGCTCCAGACCCAAGCACATCAGCCTCTCCCCATTGCATTCCTCCAGAATGAACCAGACGAGTGCATCAGTAGGGGCTCTTCTCCCATGGCAGGATCCCTCCTTGGGCTCCAAGTGGGTTTCCCTCCCCACCCTCCTTATCTCACCATTTAGCTGAATGGTGCAATAGGCAGCAGGGGTCTCACAGGGCTGGCGATAGCTCTCCCATGGGCTGGCTGTCAGGGATTCAGTGCTCTCCATCTCTCCCTCTCCTTTGGAGGGAGGGAAGCTAGAGGACTGTGGGAAACAGGGTGCCCTCCATATCTGAGCGAAGCATACAGCCTTTCAACTCCTCCTAGTTGAGAAAGGTAGAATTTTCTTTCAAAAAACCTGTTTTTCTACCTCAAGAAAGTGTGTCAGTGTCTGAATGCTCTTTATGTTCTAGGAGGAAGGCTTTTCTCCTGGCACAAATTAATGCCCATATACACCCAATGCCTTTCCTATCCATTTCACTGTATTTCTGCAGACACCCAGAACTGTACAAAGAAGCTTCAGCAAAATCAGGTGGGATTCACTGGAAGTGAGAAATACACAATTCGCATAGTAAGAAGGAAGTTGTGCATTCAGGGTACAGCTCTAGAAAAGTAGTTTTCAAACATTTTTCATTTATGGACCCCTAAGAAATTTCAAATGGAGGTGTGGAACTCTTTGGAAATTTCAAATGGAGATGAGGACCCTTTTGAATTGTAAGCATGTTTACTCACATACAGGTGATTGATCATAGTCGTCTTTCGCAGACCCCTTAGACATAGTTTGTGGATTCTCAGGGGTTTGCAGACCACAGATTGA
The DNA here is from genome assembly GCF_052110815.1 of Crocodylus siamensis. Lineage (NCBI taxonomy): Eukaryota > Metazoa > Chordata > Crocodylia > Crocodylidae > Crocodylus > Crocodylus siamensis. Next base: position 212,476,494 of record NC_143397.1, read on the forward strand.
AAACCAGTGCTGTAGGAAGCATGTCAAATGATATTTAAGTGCTGGGCTTGATTTTGATCTCATTTAGTAATTCCAGAGTAGTTAGCTAGAAGTAATAAGAGTTACTCCAGAATTACCTTAGTGTAACTGGGATCAAAATCAAGCTCATAGACCGTGCTAATACTATACCAATTGCTCCATGCTGCCTTTGATCCTTGTGTGTAAATCTTGGGGTTGCTGGTGACATCTGAAATGGGGCAGATAAGACTGATTCAGGTATAGCAGGCACAAAGTACAGTGACAAATGACATTATGGTATCTTACTTGAAGGAATAATTAAATTTACTCTGGATACTCTGAGAAACCTTCCTGGGGCATATATGTTTCATATCATGCATGTTACAACTTTAGGGCAAAGCTCACTGTCATGCAGAGGCCCTGTACCTGGTAGAGAGCATAAATGAGATCAGTGGGCACACAGGATACCTATACATGAGTGCCGAAGCTGTTCCAATGCCCTGGAATTCCAATGTATCAGAGGAGACTCAATTGAGTCTCCTGTGGTGTGGCAATTATCACAATCCAGTAGCCTCTTGCATCTTGTATATCAGTGTCTCCATGCTTAAAAATGGTGGCGGGGGTGCTTGAAATAAAGCTCAGTGACCAAACTTTAGTTCAAGTGCTCCCACTGCCATTTTCAAGCACAGGGACACTGATAGAGGAGCCGTGGAGCCACTCTAATTAAAGCACCAGCACCTCCATCCCCACAGCACAAGTGCACATAAGGTCTTTGATTACAAGTGAATTGCACCAATTTGCTTGTATCTTCTGTGTTGTATAGTTTGGTAGGTTATGATACTGCCAACAAACGAGCTTTTCTGTCCTGTGTTCTGGGATTTCTAAATTGAAGTTTCTTAATAACTGTCAACTTCTGTAAATCTTTTATGTTAAACTGACTTTTAAAAATTACTCAAATTCCATTTTAGTTCTGCAGAATGATCCCTTTGTTTTCCAAATTTTTCTTTATTCTTATGAAAATGTCTCTTTCTTCCCTTCATCCAGCATGGGCAAAATATGGCCAGTGGGCTATATCTGGCCCACCAGTAGATCCTATCGGTCCTACTGGCTGCTGCTGAAAGCCTGAAGGAAGGCTGCAGCCTGCACTGCTCGGCTCTTCTTCAGCCAGGGCTGAACCAGGCTGCAGAGCATGCAGACTCCTCTCCCCTCCCGTTCTGCCACATCCATCACCCCACACCTGACTTTCTGTTGGTGCAGTGGCTGCATAGTCCTGGCGCTGAAGCTGCCAGCAGTTGGGCCCACACAAGATGGGGTGTGATGCAGCATGCCAAATAACTGTCCTGCCCTCCCCCTCACTGCAGTGAGCTGCTGTACCACTAGGAAGTGATTCTGTGTCAGCTGGAAGAGGGGGGAGGGGGCTTGGCCTGGGGAAGCCACCCTCAATTTCCTGGTTTGATGCAGAAGTAGTGGCTCATGGTAACAGGTGGGTGAGCAGGATGGCTACTCTGTGTGCTGCATTGTTTCCTGTCCCATGCAGGCCTGGCTACCAGTGGCCATGGTGGAGGTGCATGGAGGGAATGGGATTGGAGGAATCTGTGCACTGTGTGGCGTGGCCCTGGCTGCAGCAAAGCAGGGTGAAATGGGGTACAGCCCTTTGTCCTCAGGGTCTGAGCGGTGGCTAGCAGGCTGGATAGGATCAACTGGGTCTCCCTTCCCCTCCTGGCCCACAACAGCTTACCACAACTCATTAAGTGGTCTTCAAGCCCAAATAATTTCCCACCCTTGCCTTAATCCTAAGAAATAATGTCCCCACAATTAGGTATCAAAGAGTTATCATGTGAATTAGCCGTCTCAGACTGTTTTCTACCTTATTCAAGTTTTTATGCTTTCTTTACTAGGTTCAATTTATTCTTGCAATTTATACCTCTCTAATCAGAGATACAGGGCTATACAGTAACCCTTGCACATATTTCACTGATGACAGGCATTTTTATTTTTCTTTAAATGCATAGAGATGTCTTCTAAATTTGAAGGGTGCTTTTCCAAATGCACATCCTTGCATCCATGCCAACTATCTTGCATTAAAACCTGTTAAATCTCAGTCAGTCATTTTCTGGTTGAGCTCATGTGTGAGTCATGCGAGAGCCCAAATCCTTTCCCTTTTTGCCATCTAGACATTTCAGAACTCTTTTAAAGAATTGCACAAATTTTCATTCAAAGCTTTTTCTAGTTGTTTACTCAGAAACCATTTCTCCATCTTATGATTGGATCCTTAATCTGACTGATTTTTTCCTAAACAGCTGAACCTTAAGAAGATGTTATTTAGTTTTTGTAGACATATACATTCTAATATTAGGATTTTCTTACTGAGAGATTCACAAGTTTGCCATCACATTGACAACAAACAGTTTAAGGATTTTAAAAGATAAGTTTTACAGTCGTGAGCTTGCAATATATGCCAACTTTGTACTTATTCCCACTTCTTACTGTCATTGTTGTAAGAGAAGGTTATTTGTGCAATTTTATGGTCTTTATGTGTAAATGACATTAACTTGATTCAGGCATATTGCAGGCTTATTCATGTAAGAGTTCCCATATATTATACACCCTTTTATATTTACACAGGATGTAAATAATAGATGCAGAGTTTTTTCTCCTTCTTTAAGAAAGCCCCGTTTTTTGCATAACCTATAACCTTCAAAGGATGCATTAGAAAAGTCATGTCTTAAATAATTTTTTTGCTTCTCCTAAGTGATTTATTTATTGGAAACTGTATTTCACTAAAGTTTCAACCCTTTTGCCTCCATAAGGGTTTTTACCCTGGCAAAAACCCTGAAGAAAGCAGTAATGCCAAAGCCATTTTTTGTAAGTAAAATACACAGTACAAGTGAGAGAACTACATGAACTTAGTGTCCACAACCTTTGTCACAAGAATGATGTCTCGTGTTATTAATGTCTGTTATAGTCTTAGAAATATAGTAGTATGGCATTTGGCTTTCACCTTTTCACATTTTATATTTGACTGGTTAGCTATTTTATTCCTTTTCCTGTTGATGGCCTCACTAATTTGAGAGAAAAGGTGCACTTGCTAGTCAAAAGATAAAATGCTGAAAGGTTAGGGCAGTAAAACACATTACTATATTTCATGGAAAGAAAATTACGTACCTGTAATTGTTGTTCAGTGAAGTAATTCAGCAGTTAGGCAGTCATTTCAAAGTGGTTTTCCTGGACACTTAGCAACCTGATGTCTAAGTGACGGATGGAACAAAATACTGGGCAGGTCTTCTAAAGGTTTCTGTCTCCCTGCTTAACCCAAATGACCTTTTTAGTATGTGAAAGAGGGACTTGCCAGAATATTCATGCTGTTCTGAGGGACTTAGTAGAGATAACTGCATGATTTAAGGATGAAAGGAATGCGCGATTAGTATGCAAACATCGGGTCACTTATTTATTGGTTCTTATAAAATTTGGGCTCAGTTCTGCTTGGCATTTTGGGTGTATGCCAAGGAGAGTTCAAAGAGAGAGAGTTTCTTTCAGACAAAGGTTCAGAAATTCTTACTTCTCTATATATTCTCTTGCACCACATTTCTTCCTTGGGGGAAGGGCAGTGGAATGGCCTTCAGTCATCATGTCAAAAAGAGTTGGGGTCAGCTACCACCTTCCTTTTTTTACTCTAGGATTTTCAGAGACCAAGTAGGCAATCTTCCATCTTCTGGCAATACCTCATGAGCACAGTCCCCTCCTTGCTTCTTTGTGAAGTTATCTTGTCTCCATCTCCCTCAAATCCTATAACCAGCTGCTTGTGATGTAGGAACAGAATCAACTCTGAACTCCTGAAAGTGTTAAATGTTTCCAGGCACTCATTGTTTTGGTGGTAAAAGGTCCTGATTGAGTATGGGTTATTCTGTAAAATAATTCTGAAATCCATTATGTCTCATGAGAATGGGAATTTGGAAATTCAGAGTTATGGGCAAGGCATAAAATACTTGATATCCTGACAAGCCAGTACATACAAGACTAAAAGCTGTGCAATGTTATGTTTTCATGTAAATGCTAGTAATCTTAGTAGTTAAGTTCATTTTCTGATGTGCAGATGGTATTCTCACATATAATGGCAAATCAGCTATACTATACAGAGAACAGGAGAGGAATGGGTAAGAGTTCTGAGTTGTTAGTTTCCTGAGACACATCCTATGCCCTGCCATGCATCTGCTGTCAGAACTGAACTGTGTGTAGCCTGCATTACCATAATGTAGAGAAGTCAAATGGCATTTATTCTTTATTTGATGTGACCCCTTACCTTTTGCAACCTGTGCTTTCCTAAGGCCTCTGGGAGGTGAACTGGAACATATCATTTGACTTGACTCACTCCAGTGGTTGTTTACTGAAATTGGATTATAAACAGCTATTATTGACTTTCAGTGCAGGAAATAGTCAAGCTCTGTCAGTGCCAACTAAAATGCTTGCTGGTGTACAATCCTACAGTTTATATCCTGTAAGTACAAGTTTAGCCTGTGGCCTGTACTGACTAACTTCAGAAGCAGGATATGAAATTTTAGATATATATCTTATAATTATGTGATCCTGTGGTGTTTCTATGATTTGTGATGTCAAAAATAAGTCTGGCAGGCAGGAACTGTAAAAATCATTCCTCCCAGCCACTGGAGGAATTTTCAAGTTAGGTTAAATCTAAACTGAAAGTTAAGACCAATTGTTAACCTCAAGGTCAATCCTATTTATCAGTGTAGACACCCTAAAAAGGCTAAAGACTCTAAATTAGTGGATTAAACTACTGCAGTTCACTCAAAGTATTACAAGATATATATGCTAATAACTGTTGATGTATCATCTTTGACTGTCATCAGGACTGACAAAACTCTTCCATGGCAGTAGATATTATAGAGGCATTTCCTATCTTTTCTTCTATAGCTCTTTACATAAGCAAGCATTGTGGGACACTGATACCCCCAAAAGACCTCAAACTTATATGCATCACAGAAGTCAGTGGAAGAGCCACCAACAGAACTGTTGTCTTTTTGACTCGCCCTTCAGTGCCTTACTCTTTGAATCATATTGTCATGCTACAGTACTGGTCACATATCCCTACATTACACTAAAGGAGATTAAATGACTAGGTGGTTTCCAAACTGCAAAGTTTAGTTCTAGATTTGGGTATCTTCAGAGTTCAGAGCTGTTGATATCTGGGTTTCTTTCTTTTGTTATTTATTGGTTTAAATATTTGACTAAGAGACCTTTTTTCAATCTATTGGCTCATGGGTCATATTGGTTTAATATCTACATAAACACGGGGCTAGCAGAATTACCTGCTTGGATTGTTGTTACATTTCTAAAAATAGAGGGAAGTAGTCAGCAGTATTAAGGTTATATTTAAATACTGCAGTTACAATTTTTAAAACTGTTGTTTCAAAGAATATTGATGGTTGAGCAGGAAACAGATAAGAGAGAACTCTGGAACTAGTAGTGACATTAAACAGAGCTTAAAAACTATAGAAAGCAAGGAAACAAGTTACCAGAATAACTCTGTATGGAGAGAGCCTGAAGAGGCATACATTATATTCAAGTTCAAAAAGTGTTTGTATCTACACTTTTATATTTTTATATTTGGCACAATTGAACAGGTGTACAATAGTTGCTTCCCTGGAGCAGCAGGTCGTAAGTTCAAATCAACAACAGCAGTAACAATCCCAGAGAGATCTCAGAGATTTGAGTAAAACATAGCACAGCCTAAAAAGGAGAGAAGGATGTCTGGGGAAAGGTGTGAAGAAATGAAACACATACGTGTGTGTGTGTGTGTGTGTGCATAGTCTTTCACAGTCATGTGTAAGTGCAGTGATTCCATGTGTCTGTAGGCACTGAGATAAAAGTCTGAGGAATGCAACTGAAAAGAGATATCTTCCAAAATGGAATTTGACTATTTACATGTTGTAAGGGTTAGTACAGCACCCCTGAAAAGAAATGAAATGAAAACTCAATTGTGTTGATATTTGTGGAGAAGGAGGTGATGGAGGAAGTTCAGAGAACCCCCAGCTTCCTAATTAGTGAGGAGTTGGAATGATGATGGCCGCTCGCCCAGAAGTCAAAAAAGGGTAGCAGTAATTTATTTTGGATTGTTTGAGGGTTACATAAATAACTTCAAATACTGAAGATGCACTTGCTTTCCAGCTTTGAAGACTAAAACAAAAATCTAATCTGTAATAACTGCTGTCAAGTATTTAAACTTTCTTTCACTGCAGCTGGCAGTGAGGTTGCTAATTGACAAGCGAGTCTGAATATAGAATGATTGACATTCTTGAAGGTAAACACGGAGACTTATTATGCAGAAGAAAATGCTGTCTAGAGATGGTGATATAACATCTGACACTGATGATAAGTGTTGTTGCTGGCAATTCAAGACCTGCAACAAATGTCACTGAAAACAAAGACTCCTCTCAACAAGAACTTGAATATCACTGATGAAGTATGTAGAAGTCCTGACTTTTGTCACTGGAGGATGACTGGCAGGATTTTGTTTTATTGCCAGACTTAATAAAAGCAAAAAGATGAAGTAAGTGAATGTAGGAATTCATTTTGGATTCGTACATTCTGGAGCTGACTGGAACTGCCTGGAGAGAGATGGAGGTAGAAGGGGGAGCAGCAACTTTTAAATATTTAATAAAAAGGGTAGTCAGTGCATGTAAAATATAGATAGTTGGGCTGGAAGGGACCTTGGAAGATCATTGGGTACAATCCTTTGCACCAAGCAGGAAAGACAACTGGGGGTTAGGTGACCCCCAGCAAGGTGACCGTCTAGTCTCCTCTTGAAGATTTCCAGAGTAGGCAATTGCACCACCTCTGGAGAGAGCTTATTCCACAGTCTGGACACCCTAGCTGTGAAGAAGTTTTTCTGAAAGTTGAGCCCGAAACAGTCTTCAATGAGTTTGTAACCATTACTCCTAGTGTTTCCCAAGGGTGCCCTTGATATATGCCCCTGATGTAGCAGTAAGCAGCTACCAAGTCCACTCTCAGCCTTCTCTTTTTCAGGCTGAAGAGTCCCAGGTCCCTCAGCCTTTCCTCATATGGCTTGCCGTGCAAGTCTCTGATCATACAGGTGGCTCTTTTCTGGACTCTCTTAAGCTTTACCACATTCTTGTTAAAGTGTGGCGCCCAGAATTGTCCGCAGTACTCCAGCTGTGGCCTCACCATTGCTGAGTACGGTGGAAGGATCACTTCTTTGGTTTTGCTGGAGATGCATCGATTGATGCATGCCAGGGTATTATTAGTCCTGTTGGCTGTGTTCTCCCAGCTCATGTTCATACTGTAGTCTATTATTACCCCAGTTCCCTTTCATTTGTAGTGCTGATCAGATTGGCACTGCCAAGCCTGTAGGTGTGCAGGGGTTTGTTTGTCCCCAGGTGGAGCACTTACATTTCTCAATGTTGAATTTCATCTGGTTCTGATCTTCCCAACTTGCCAGCTTGTCTAGGTCTGTCTGCCTTTACAGCCTATCTTCAAGTGTGACCACACTTCCTCATAACTTGGTGTTGTCGCAAACTTAGCCAGTGAGCTCTTCACCCCCACATCCAAATCCCTGATGAAGATTTTGAATAGTACTGGAGCAAGTACCAATTCCTGCAGGACACCACTGGCCACTTCTTGCCAAGATGACACAGATCAATTCATTAGAACTCTCTGGGTCCTACCCTGCAGCCAGCTTCCTACCCACCTAACTGTCTCGCAGTTTAGCTCACAATCCTCCAATTTGCTCATGAGAACATCATGGGATACCAGATCAAAAGCTTTTTGGAAGTCAGCGTATACAATGTCAACCTTCTCTCTGTCATCCAGGTGGCAAGTTACCTGATCATAAAAAGAAATAAGATTGATAAGACAAGAGGTTGGTATGATTGAACAATATAGGTACCTGTTGTGGGTCTCTTATTAAGGCTTTAACTTCTGATCTTTTAAGGTTATTTCAAGACTGAAAATAGCAGCTGACTGAAAAAGTGTCAAGTAACACAACCCTCTAAGGTGGAGACAAAGGGAGGTGCATTCCCAAAGCACTGGGGAGATGCTTGCTCTGGATGGCCAGTCCTTCTCCTTTGAGTGTCTAGGGTTCAGGTGGCTTACGGTGCTCATGGCCTCATTCTACCAAATGCCAGCATGCACCACCTTTAGCAGGACAGTGGTGCCCTCCCTGTACGAGGCATGCAGGGAGTACTTTGAAGGAGGAGCTGCACAAGGCAGGGCTGCAGGTAGCTTTGCACTTCATCTTGGGCATCTGGAGCAGCCGGGATGGAGATCATGCCTACCTCTCCCTCACAGGGCACTTGAATGATCAGTCAGGACGTTTGTGGGTTCTCCTTCAAGCAGAGGTGATGGATGGGTCCCACACAGCATAGGAGATCATGGGGGCCATGAACTGCATGGTGCAGAGGTGTCTCTTTGGGCAGGGTGAGCTCATTCATGGGTTCATGGACACCAACAATGGGGTCAATATATTCAAAGCAGTGCATGATGCCAACTTTGTCAGCGTCTTCTGTGTGGCACACAAGTTCCACCTTATAGTCAGGGACACCTTGCGGGGGGCAGAGCTCCCAGCAATGGTACCATCACTCCCACTACCAGTCAGCTCATTTCAAAAGGCAGGAAGGTGGTGGGCTGCTTCCACCAGAGCATCAAGGGGGACAAGATGCTGCAGGACAGACAGGCAGAGCTGAGTATCCCGCAGCACAAAATCATGCAGAATGTGGAGACTTGGTGGAACTCCACATACCTGATACTTGAAAGATTGGTGGAGCAACAGAAGGCCATCCATGAGCTGTCCTTTGTCGGAGAGATTGGGATCAGTGGCACAACAGAACCATCACCATTCCTGGATCTTACAGCAGCACCTCCAGAAATGTTATGTATCTCATCCAGTGCATCAAATGCCCTGTTGAAAAATATGTAGGAGAGACCAAACAACACCTGCACACCGGAATGCATTCACACCAGAAATCTATTAAAGACAAGAACACCCAATTACCAGTGGGGGCACATTTCTCACAAGAAAACCACTCTCCAATCTCTCAGTCCTGATCCTCAAAGAGAATTTACAAAACACTTTTCACAAATAAGCCTTTGAACTTCACTTCAGCAGCCTCCTAGATGCAAAAACTCATGGACTCAGTATAGACATTGGACGTATGATGCACTATAACCTGCCTGACATCTGACTCCCCATGAACCTCTCCACTTTTACCTGGCTGCTATATGTCCCCGCCACCTTCCCCTGCTCCCAGCCTGTCTCTCACACCCTGACGCCTCAATTTACATCTGAAGTTTCGATGCTGATTCAGAGAATCAGCAATTCAGCCATGGAACAACTTTAAATGTTTTTTCTACATACCTCAAGGTACCAGGTGTGGCTTATGAATGCTGTGGTGCTGGAGCAGATGGAGCATCCCACAGGAGCGGGGGGTGGGGAGGACTGCGTGCTCAGCGGCAAACCTGGAAGTGGACCTGAAGTACTTCCAGTCCACTTCTGGGTCCACTGCCAAGCATGCAGATGGCCCCCCTGCACTGCCCCTGGCTCAGCAATTGGCTGCAGGGGGAACCCTGGGTGCTCCCCCAGACCCAGGAGGCACCAGTTGCCAAGCCAGTGCAGGCAGGTCTCCCCACTGCGTGGTCCGTGGCAGACCCAGAAGTGGACCAGAAGTGCTTCTGGTCCACTTCCGGGTCTGCTGCCGAGTGAGCTGCAGAGCCCCCCGTGCTCCTGTGGGATGCTCAATCAGTCCCACCATCACAGTATTGACAAGCCACCTGGTACTTTCAGGTATGTAAAAAAAATTAAACCATGCCTATATCCAAATTGCCAAATCTTTCTGAAGCTCTCTGAATTGATTGGGAGGGTTCTGATTTCCTAGATTTCCTAGACATTAGGGCTGGAAGGGACCTTGGAAGGTCATCGAGTCCAGCCACCTGCATGAAGGGCAGGAAGTCAGCTGGGGTCATAGGATCCCAGCAAGATAAGCATCCAATTTGCTCTTGAAGGTGTTCAGTGTAGGTGCTTGAACCACCTCCGATAACAGGTTATTCTAGACCTCGGGGGCTTGGACAGTAAAGGAATTCTTCCTTATGTCTAGCCTGAAACGGTCTTGTAGTAGTTTATAACTGTTCGACTTCGTCATCCTTTGGGGTGCTCTGGTGAACAGATGTTCCCCCAGATACTGGTGGTCACCCCTGAAAAACTTATAGGTGGCCACCAGATCACCCCTGAGACTGTGTTTTTCCAGGCTAAAGAGCCCCACGGCCTGTCGTCATAAGGTCTCCTTTCCTGACCTCTGATTCCATGTGGCTCTTCGCTGGACTATCTCAAGCTTCTTCACATCCTTTTTGAGTTGTGGGGCACAAAACTGGACACAGTACTTCAGCTGCAGCCTTACCAAGTCTGAGTACAAGGGGAGAATGACGTCCCAGGATTTGCTTGCGAAGCATCTATGGATGCAAGCCAGCATTTTGGTTGCTTTACTAGCTGCAGGATCACATTGCAGGCTCATGTTCATCTTGTGGTCAGTGATGACCCCCAAGTTTCTTTCTTCTGTAGTGCTAGCCAGTGTAGCACTGTTAAGCCTATAAGGATGCTGCAGGTTTTTCTTCCCAAGGTGGAGAACCTTGCATTTTTTGGTGTTAAACACCATCAGGTTCTCTTCCACCCATTTGCTGAGCCTGTCCAGGTCATCCTGGATCACCTGCCTTTCTTCTGGCATGGATGCTTTGCCCCAAAGTTTGGTGTCATCAGCAAACTTGGCCAGTCCACTTCTGACTCCAATGTCCACATCATTAATGAAGATGTTGAACAATATGGATCCAAGGACAGAGCCTTGAGGGACCCCACTGGTCACAGGGCACCATGACAATTGACTTCCTTCAATTACCACCCTCTGGGTCCGACCATGGAGCCAATTTTCCAGCCAGCGGATCGTGGTGGACCCAAGGCCACAATTGGCCAGTTTCACCAAGAGGTGATCATGGGATACCAGATCAAAAGCTTTTTTGAAGTCAAGATATATGACATCAATCTCTTCTCCCTTGTCCAGGTGATAGGTCACCTGGTCATAAAAGGAAATGAGATTGGTCAATCAAGACCTACCCGCAACAAACCTATGCTGGCTATCCCTCAGGATGTTGGCGTTGACCAGTCCATTAAGGATGGCCTTTTTAATAAACTTTCCTAAGATCATCACTGGAATAGAAGTCAGGCTGATGAGCCTGTAGTTAGCCGGATCCACTTTCCTCCCTTTCTTGAAGATAGGCACCACATTGGCCTTCTTCCAGTCTTCGGGCACTACACCAGAGTGCCAGGAGTTTTCGAAGATCCATGCCAGAGGCTGGGAAATGGTGCTCACCAGCTCCTTGAGTACCCTGGTGTGTAGATTGTGAGGGCTGGCTGACTTGAAGGTATCCAGCCTCTCAAGGTTCCTTCACAAGGTCAGCATTGATGTGGGGCAGGGGATCTCCCTCACCCGGACCTCCCTGTCCTCTAGTGGGCATGGGTATCCCATGGGACTGATGAAAGACTGACGCAAAGTACCCATTTAATAGATTGGCTTTTTCCCAGACATCTGTTGTCAGTTGTCCCATCTGGTTCAGCAGGGGTCCAACGTTGCCCTTGTTTTTTTCTCTGGCTCCCCACATATCTGATTCTATACAGAGAGATTAAAGAGTCTTCTAATTTGATTTGGATTCAGAGGTTTGGCCACTGAATTGGGCCAAATTTCTGCCAAATTGAATCGGGGACCAAAGCTTCACACAGCCCTATTGCCTGCCTGTTCCTTGAACCAATACGGCTACAACCAGAAACCCAGTTAACACACACAAGTGACATGAGTTTTGCTTTCAACAGTTTAAAGTGCACTTTCACAGAAGCCCCTGCACCTATCTCCTTGAAACTTGGCAGGCTTCAGACCCTCAGAAGGGTCTGCCATCCCCACTGTTTCCATCTAAATCTCAAAAAAATGACAAAGTTATAGATATTTTAATGATTCTGCATTATAGTCAATAGCCAAGTCTCCGAATCAGCACTGAATCTCCGAATTGACTGAATCAAATCAGGACAGTGATTTGAATCACTGAATCAAATCACTGCCCCTCCAAATTGCCTGACTCCAAATCTGAATCGAATACTTGCTGCTTCGCACAGGCCTAATCCATACTTCCTTTAATCTAAGTGGCATGGGAAATACCAACACTTAAGCAGTATGGATTTCAGCCCTGGCTTTATAAGCCATTTAAGGTCCCTACATATGAATTTGTGCTGTTAGCTTGTGCTGAAATCTGTGTTGCTTCACATTAGTCAGATTAAAAGGATATGATAATTTGTGCTACTGTATGCAGTATATAGTATACCCTGGGAGATGGTTCCTGCTCTGAAGAACTCTCCATTCTTGAGAGGAAAGATTAAAAAAGCCAGGCAGAGTGAGCCGCAGAAAGAATGGCAAGGTCACAAACGTGGTTCTTTAATGTCTGGATGATTTTGGAAGGAGTGTTGCCACTGAGCCAATGTGGGGAGGGTCTCTGGTAGTTTTGAAAAAAGAGCATGGAGGTCAAATAGGTACAGTTAAAGTGAAGAAAGTGAGCCTGAGCTGGCAGAAGGGATCCAGTAAACAGCTGAACTTCAGAAAAAAAAGAGTACCAAGAGGGAAAACAGTAAAATATACAATGGGGCACTGATAATATCCTCAGTTTTGGAACATCCTTGCCATAGTTTCTTTTCTCCTACCAGAAAAATTTCCAGCTTTGCTCCTCCCAGCAGTTCCTTTCTTCTTCAAGTTCTTGTCAGTGACAGAGTCAGGTAGTCAGATGGGCCTAGTGACCCCAGAGTAGTTGGTCTCCTCTGCACAGTTTGGGTCCCAATGATGCTGAGGTGGGAAGGAATAACCTTAGCAAGACTTATCTTCCATTTTCTTCCAGGTTATGGTCGTACCAGTTTTTATACTCCTTCCCCTCATTGCTTATGACAGGTCTTTATTTTGAGCCACAGCATTCTTGACAGGCAGGATGGCCAACAAATATAGCTTGTCCCATGGTCATTCACAAATAGATTTTTATGAGCTTCAACTTCAAGAAGCAATTTTCACTGCTCACCACAATTGTGGGCATGGTTAACAGCATCCTGAGTGCTATCCATGCGTTTGGGAAGTTGTCATGAAGTTCACTGTTGTAAATAAATTGTAGAACTTCTTGAGGAGCACTACAGTCTGTTGGAAGTAGACTGGAGATAGCTAAGTTCTTTGCAGAGGTCAATGCCATTAATGCAAGAGCTCTCTCCATATGTCGACACACAATGAAGGTCCCTACAATGCTTCTTCAAAGTTTCTTCATCTGGGAGTCATGTCATCTATAGAAAGCCCCACACAGATGATTGTGGATTCAAGTTGAAGAGCTTGCAGCAGAAACAGAACCCTTGTCAGTGGACTCTGAGTAAAACAGCTGGTGGTGCTTCAGAACGTCACCATTTTCAAGATTTCTGTATAAAAACATCTTAGAAAAATGGTGATTTTGCTCATATAGAGGAAAATCCATGTCCTTTACTTTTGGTGGACTGTTGGCTGCTAGCATATCTTGAATTTTGGGCACTAGATTGAGTCATAAAGCAGGATCAGAAATGTCATTCCCAGTGTTTGTAATGGGAATCATTTAATCTCTGTCAGTAGTGGCATCATCATTATTCTGGTCTGGATGAAGAATTTGTTTCATTTGGGTCTCTTTGTTGCTCTTGTGATGATTCTTAGAAGTTGAATTGTGGATCATCTGCATTTTCATCTGATGGCTCTTCTGTGACTGTCCCACTACAAATGCATGGGTTGTTGTTAATGGATTTCAAGTATGTTTTCATTGTGTTTGCATCTTTTTTCCTTACATTCATTAAGTGAGCTTTTGTTTCCTGTTCTGCACCGCTGACATCCTCTTCTTAGGTACTTACAATATATTGTTTCCTTCCAAGTTTCATGACTGGTGAAAATTAAAATGAGCATCCCATCATATGCTTGCACACACTGGCAAACTTTGGCGCACACTTGCAAATGCTTGCATGGGTCACAGCCTGTGAAAATTAAATGAGCATGCCAGCTCTGGTCCCATTCCTGCTGTTGCCACCTTTGAGCCGCTGTCCACCTGCACTAAATGGTGCAGCAGCTCTAGTATTTATTACTATTCAGGCAGCTAAGGGTAATTGCCAATCAATTACCATTGTTTTTTACTTCACGGTTGTTAACAATCAGCTCCCTTAGCTACCTGAATAGTAATACCAGAGCTGCACCACACTCTCCTGCCTGCAGAGCTGCACCGTGCTGCCAGAACCCCCCGACCAAGGCATCCTGGGCAGCTGCCCACCCTGCCTGCTCCCCCAACCAGCTCTGCTTCCCTGTCTACTCCCCTGGGATAGACAGCACAGGCAGTCACAGATAAGCAGGGGGCAGAGGAGGTAGTGACTGGGGATCTGGGGTGCTGGGGAGGATGTGGAGAGCAGTGAGCCTGATTTACACCAGTGGGGGAGGAGGGCAGATGGGGAGGTACTAAGGTGTAGCCTAGAGAGGCTAGATCTTAGTGTAACATGAGCTGGGTAGCACAGATCAGAGATAATTCTGCTCTGGACTGGTGTAACTTTGAGCTGTATACTGCATGCTTAAAACTTGTTTCAGATGTTAACGTATGGACAGTCCAGGTGTTCAGGGCTCTAGGAGCCACCCAAAATTACTGTGCAATGAGGGCCTTACTTAGCTTTGATTAGCACCCCCAGCCTAGTAGCTATTACAACTCAGAAGGAGATGTCCAAGCAGGAAGATTATTGAGCATTTATTTTTCCTCATTTATAACAATAAATGAAACAACTGAGCTGATCAGATATGAATATTTGTAGTATTCAAATACCTTCAGAATACCTTGTTGTTTACCTAATATTGTCTAGTTGCTACCTTTTGGGCTGCATGGAAAATACTGGCTCAATATTTCTTAAATATTTTAATTTTATTTGCAAAGCACATCTATAAATCCATATGTGAACATAGGAAAGAAATTTTGCATTTATTTTTAGCACAGTTCACTAAATTATTTGACGGTAAGACATGTGAAGATCGCCTTATGCCATATGTCCTATATGTTTGTCTAAGCTTTTTGTGTGAGCTTGTGTGTGGGTCTTTTTATAATTCTTTGTATCCAAAATCCCATTCAGTTTATAACTGATGTTGTGCATTTCATCAGATTTGTTTATTATGCTCTTATTTAAGTTGCTTAGATCTCTTTCTGGATTATTTTCAACTATTGAGAATCCATCAGTGTGTCTAAATTAATTCTTTCCGTGTAATTTACCTTGCCTTTTCATAGATTTCATAGACATTAGGGTTGGAAGGGACCTTGGAACATCATTGAGTTCAGCCCCACACCCAAAGGGCAGGAAGTCAGCTGGGGTCATAGGATCCCAGCAAGATAAGCATCCAATTTGCTCTTGAAGGTGTTCAATGTAGGTGCTTGAACCACCTCCAATGACAGGTTATTCTAGACCTAGGGGGCTCAGACAGTAAAGAAATTCTTCCTTTTGTCCAGCCTGAAATGGTCTTGTAGTAGTTTATGACTGTTCAACCTTGTCATCGCTTGGGGCGCTCTGGTGAACAAATGTTTCCCCAGATACTGGTGGTCACCCCCGATAAACTTATAGGTGGCCATCAGATCACCCCTGAGTCTGCGCCTTTCCAGGCTAAAGAGCCCCATGGCTCTCAGCCTGTCGTCGTAAGGTCTGCTTTCCTGACCTCTGATCATGTGCATTGGCTCTTCGCTGGGCTATCTCAAGCTTCTCCACATCTTTTTTGAATTGTGGAGCCCAAAACTGGACGCAGTACTCCAGCTGCAGCCTCACCAAGGCCGAGTACAAGGGGAGAATGACGTCCCAGGATTTGCTTGCGAAGCATCTATGGATGCAAGCCAATGTTTTGGTTGCTTTACTAGCCGCAGCATCGCATTGCAGGCTCACGTTCATCTTGTGGTCAGTGATGACCCCCAAGTCTCTTTCTTCCGTAGTGCTAGCCAGTGTTGCACTGCTGAGTCTATAAGGATGCTGCAGGGTTTTTTTCCCAAGGTGGAGAACCTTGCATTTTTCAGTGTTAAATCAAGTTCTCATCTGCCCATTACCTGGGCCTGTCCAGGTCAGCCTGGATCGCCCTCCTGTCTTCTGGTGTGGATGCTTTGCCCCAAAGTTTGGTGTCTTTGGCAAACTTGGCCAGTCTGCTTCTGACTCCAATGTCCACATCGTTAACGAAGGTGTTGAAAAATATGGGTCCAAGGACAGAGCTTTGGGGGACCCCACTGGTCACAGGACGCCATGATGAGTGACTTCCATCAATTACTACCCTCTGGGTCCAACCACGGAGCCAATTTCCCAGCCAGCAGATCATGGTGGACCCAAGGCCACAATTGGCCAGTTTTGTCAAGAGGTGAGTTTACCTTGCCATTGTTTATCTTACCCATTTTATAGATTCCTTACAAACGTACATACAGCTTGTAGTTTTTACCAACAAACCAAAATAATTTTACATAAGCAGCAGTTATATTTACCTTGCTTATTCATGTCATCTTTCAAATTACTGTCCAATTAATCTGACAATCCTTTTATCACCCCACTATTGACTTCATTTTCATTCTGTGGGTTACTCAGTAGCAAATTAATAGGGCTACTCAGAGAGCAAGGATGGACCTTAGTTTTAGGAAGAGTATGAAATTCAAGTCTTATTTATTCCTGTCGCATTTTTGCTTATTTATTCCTACTTGTATTTCTGTTTATATCTTTACCATAACCAGTGTTTTCCAGTGTTATAATTTAGTATTATTATTTTAAATTAGTATGATGATTTTGGAAAGATCTTTATGAAAAACTTTAAGAATGTTGGTATAAATTGTATCAAAGGGACTTGTTTTTTTAAGTTGTCTGTTAATCATTGTTTTGTTAAGTCTTAAGTTACTTGCTCTGTTCATTCAGGACAGGGATGAGGTGACCAATTTGTTTTATGTAGGCCAGACAACCGCCCAATAGTGTTAACATAAGTGGTTGCAAGCACTGGGCATTTTATAAACATGAATAATTTCCCAGTAGTTAGACAGGAAGAGAACTCTGCATGGAGTGGGCTTACCCATACATATGGAACCTAGAACGATCGCTGAACAGTGATTTTAGGCTATTCCTGTTTTTTCTACTATTGCAGTATCTGGAAATAGAAGCACAATTCTCCTAGACTCACAAGAGACATAGATGGATACTATACCTTTTAAACCTTCCAATTTCTTTCCTTCAAGCAACTTAAATGTGATCCTAGATGTGCAGGTGGTATCCAATTAATAGTTCGCCTTTAAAGTTGCCATCTTATATTATTTTTGTATCTCTAAATATTTAAAGCAGGTTCCTAAATTATTCTACCAGGCAACTTACAACCTGATGGCACTATGAGTTGGAAAGTAAAGATGTTATTGCTTAGATTCAGTTTGTGGCTTAAAAGACCAGGGTAGGCATGTTTTACTCAAATGTTCACTGTGACTGACTTGGATTCTGGCTGCATGTAGTCTAATTTTTCCCCCTGTGTCCTATTGCTAATTCTTGCAGGGCTTAATACTTGAGTAAAATACTGTTGCTGCATGGCTGAGCTCAACTGAAAATGTACAATAGATTACATTTTTTAAAAGCTGTATCTGAGTTGTTCACAGAAGATAGGTAATTGCACCCACATATAAGTAGCTGCCATAATAGTAGTCATTGTTTAAGAGCATAAAAACTGTTTGGTATCTCAGTGAAATAGCAAAGGTGTGTGGGTAAAGCTGAGGCAATTCCATCTATTTAGGCTACTAGAACACTTTCAAGATAGTGGACAATATTTTTAGTTGCAAGCAAGGCTCCTTGATATTGGCAGTACAGAGAAACAGGCTGTTGCAGAACCATGCTAGTGTTGAGGGCCTTTTGGTATCTCTACATCAGAGGTAAAATTTTGGGCAGCTTTTAGATTAAGGAGCAAAAAAATGGTGGTTTAAAGCTATGTTTCTGTCTGCTCCCTTCAGCTTCAATGAGTATAAACTCGATACTATGGAGAACCCAGAACTAATTTTGTTCATCAAGTGATGTGTTAATATATCCTGTGGGGTGACATCTCAAAGGTGACATCCGTAACATCTCAAAGTACATTTCCTGTAGGGTGACATTGCCCATCAGGCACCCTGTCCTCAGTTCCCTTCTGCTTTTCTCTGTAGCTCATGCAGAGCCGAGAGTAATATTACAGCAGTAGTGTTTGCGGGCTCCAATTTATTAAATCTTTTTCACGTAGTGGCCACATCTACATGAGCAATCAATTGTGCAGTTGTTACTGTGCAGTCATTCAATACTTGCTTAACCAAGTACTAAATGATTGCTCAGTAACCAGCATTATTGAGCAGTACTGTCCACATATGATTATTTTAGATGCTACTGTGCAGTAGTAATGACCTATTGTACAATAATAGCTCATTACTATTGTGCAGTAGCATCACCATCATGGTTTGTGGTCAGCGACACTGTGGCACCATAGCAATGAGCTGTTGTGCTGTAGCTCATTGCTACTGTTCTGTAGCGTATTTAGGACTGGGAAAGGGGAGGATGCTTTTCTTTTACTGGTTTTCAGTTCACCCTTGCTCAAATACCTTTGGGCATGACTACATGTGCATTTGATGCTGGAGCAGTTTACTTGCGAGTAAACTACTCCAGTAAACTCTTCTGGGCAGGCGTCTACATGTACAGGGAAGAGGGAGCATATTTGCTGCTAATGATAGCAAACTGCTGCTACTTTCTGGGGCCTTGCAATGGGTCCCTTCCACCACCAGGGGGAGATCTAGGCTCCCTCTGGGTGCTAGCCCAGAGGCTAGCAGGGAGCACTGGGCCAGGAGACAGCTGTCACTTGGTCAGGGCTGGGACATTACACCCTGCCTCCCATGGCTGCCTGCTGTCAAGGCAGAGACAATGTCCCCCTGACCTGGCAGCAGAGAGCTCCTGGCCCTGGCTCCCCTCTCCCACACCCCCCATTTCCAGCTGCTGATTGCTTCAGCAGCTGCTACTGAAGGGAGGGAGTTGTCTTCCAGGTTGGGTGCCTGCCTATGCAGCCCAGCATGGGGGCACCAGGGAGCTTCTGCCTTGGGGGGCTTCTCCCCACTTCAGCCCAGGGTACCCCAGACCTGGGCAGTCCCAGGAGCTGTGGGAATTCTTTCCCTTGGGAACCCTGCTTGTCTTAGCTCTCTGAGTGTCAGGGATAGCCCAGAGAGTGGAAGGACATTCTCCACCTTCTCTGCAGCCTTGGCTATTTCCTGTCTGAGACAAAACTGATGCAAGGGAGCAGGAGAATGTCCCTCCACTCCCTGGGCTATCCTTTAGACTCACAGGGCTAAGACAAGCAGGGTTCCTGGGGACTGGGCTGCATGGGCAGGCATCTGGCCTGGAGGATGACTCTTTCCCTTCTGTGGCACCCACTGAAGGAATCAGCAGATGGGAAGGGTGGTGGGATGGGGGAATTTACTCAGCTCCCCAGGGCTGCCTGGGCTGGGAAACCCAGACTGGGGGAAGCCTCCTGAAGGGAAGGCTCCTCCAAGGTAGGCCAGAACCCAGACAGGGGGCTTCTTAATCCTGTGTGGAAAGACAGCAGAGGTTTGGAAACACTTGTCTAGGCTGGTGATAGTCAGTAGCTTGGGAGATATGCTGTAGTGCCCCCCACCTACTGGCTTGGGCCAGTGCAGGCCTCCCTCTGCCTTTCTCAATTGAAAACTGAATGTCAGTTCAATTGGTTATCAGTTCAACCTATGCAGCTTAGATGAAGCTGCCTACATTGAATCAATTCAGCCTCAGGCTTTTTGACTGTCTGTACTTAGCCATTAGGTTTGTCCTTCTGGCCCTTAATCATTCTTGTGGCCCTTCTCTGGACCCTTTCAAGATTGTCCATGTCTTTTCTGAAGTGTGGAACCCAGAACTGGATGCAGTACTCTAGCTGGGGTTTCACCAACACTGAGTAGAGGGGAAGTATCACTTCCTTAGCTCTGCTCATGGCATATAGGTTAATGCATCCCGGTATGCTATTAGCTGTGTTGCATACAGCATTGCACTGGCAGCTCATATTCATCCTGTGATCAACCATATATATGCAAACCTTTAAATACCATTTTCAAGCCATCACTGTAGACCAGTTACAATGGTTACACATGTGATTACTGTTGTTACATAGCTAAGGTTGCAAAATGGTTTCTGTTAATGCCTCTTTCAATGTCCACTCTCTAGATTTTGTAAAACCTTTCCCTTACAAATTGAAATTGTAAAAATATTTCCCTTACAGGCTGAAATTTTTCACAGTTGAATCTACCCAAAGGAGAATTATTTCAAAGAACTTCACCAATATCATTTAAGTAAATTTAAAGTGATGAGAACAGGGAAATAGACAATAGTCCTCCTTCCTACACAAATAATTATACTTGTTACTAAGAAACAGCAAATCCTGAGGACATGGACACTTTTTTTAAGTCTTATCATTCAAATGTGACTAGATATGTAACTCCAGGGACCCAATAGATTGGTGTCTAAACTGTATCAATCTCTTCTCACAGAAGTGGGGGAGAGAAAAAGACCCATCCAGTGCATACAGCAATCCATCTCTTTGGGAAGTTTTCTGGGTTTTGTGAGATCTGGCTTCAAGTTCCTGCTCCAATTTCTAACAAAATATAGGCCTCTGAAAACTGGTCTCCTTTCACCCAGGGAAGGGCCCTAACTCCTGGGATTCTGGGTGTAAAATGCACACCACCAGCCAGTCTTCCTTGTATGAGAGCCTTACACTTCCTTGTATGGGACCGAATCAAGGAAGTGCAAGGCACTGGACATGAGAGAGACTAGAGTGAGCATCCTGCTTGGGTTTAGGCATAGCATTACAGCTCTAGCTCAGTGGTGTCAAGTTGTGAATGCTTGTGCAATGGTAGGAAAGATAGGCATGAAGGCAGCTTTTATTGACAGTATGGATGCCTAGGACTCTTTAGGTGCTTCTGGGATTAGATGGAAGATGACTTACTTAGTTTTTTGAGGTTCTTGCTGACACTTAAATGTGAAGTTATTGACAGTTAAGTGTCTAAGGTTCTTTGCTTCATTTTTGCCAGTCCCTCACAGTTGAAGATAGTTCTTTTCCATGATTGTGCTATCTGTCGGTTTGAATATAGCCAACAAAACCAATCCTAGACTGGCAGACTCCGTAGCAACTCAGGCGCATGTTTCTGTGTGGGGTGGGTGGCTCCAGCTTCTTGATTAGGTCCACAAGACACTGTTTCTGCTGCTCCTGCTTTTCTGTTTCCTGTTGCCATAGTACTGAGATTATTGCAGCAGGCTCTTTCTCCACTGGCAGTGGCTGGAGATTATCAGGCGCCTCCTGCTCCTACCTGCCTTTCACTAGGGAGGTTCATGATCCTGGCATTTCCTGGGGCTACTGTGCCACCAACAGGCTGCAGGGTGCAGTTTTAGATCATGCCCAGGATGATGTGAAGCATCCTCCTCCCCATATAGACCCATCCCTTATACCTCCAAGTTCTTCCTGGCACAGGACCTCAGCAGGGAAATGTTTTCCCCTGCTGGCTGTACTTGTGAGAAACTAAACTGCCACCTCCAGCTCTGAGAGTGGGGCATTAAAACCACTCTGTTTCCAGCCTCTCAGTCCTGATCCTCAAGGGGAATTTACAAACCACTTTTCACAGACAGACCTATAAACTTCACTTCATCAACCTCCTAGATGCAAAAACTCATGGACTCAATATAGACATTGAATTTATGACACACTATAACCTGCCTGACACCCTTTCCCCCTACCCCAGCCTGTCTTACCCCATGACACTTCCATTTCCATTTTCATTGATTGGCTTTCTTGCCTGCATTGCATGACCACCTCTGGCTTCTTTACTATTCATTCCATCCAGGAAGAGCATACACACCAACTAGATGCTTCCTCAGCCTGATGAAGAGTTTTAAACCTGAAAGCCCATGCCTCGGAGATGGCATCCCAGGCAACTAAGCTGAAATCACCTAGAGCCTCAGAACTCCACTGCAGCCAGCAAGCCTCAGGCTTCTCAAAGATCTTAGGGGTCTGGGTTTTCCCCAGCCAGGGCTGTGCATGCATGTGGTGGCTGGAGATTATGGCACCTCATACCTGCTTTTTACCAGGGAAATCCTCAGTCCTGGCATTTCCTGGGGCTGCTGCGCCACTGGCAGTCCCACCAGGCCTCCCAACCCTGGCAGAGTGCAGTTTTAGTGGTCATGCCCAGGACCTGGGGCTACCCCCTTCCCCATACCTCCAAGTTCGTCCTGGCATGGAAGCTCAGCAGGGACATGTTCTTCCCTTGCTGCTGGTGATGCAGTGAGTGCTGCATCCAGCTCTGAAAGTGGGGCATTAAATGGTTTAAAAGAAAAGAAAAAAAATAGGTGTGGACAGAGTGAGGAGGGTAGCATTCAGTCCATCTGCAGGTGGAGCTTTGGGAACCCCAGCAGTGGGAAGTTCATCTTCAGGAACACCAGCTGCTCCACCAAACCAGGATCCAAGAGGTGCGGTGGGGTGTCACAATATCCCCAGCAATGCTGAACACCCTCTCGCTCAGAACACTGGTCAGTGGACAGGACAGGTGTTCCCAGGCAACATGGCCAGATCCTGCAACATCTGGCTGTGGCTTGCCCAGTAGGCCATGGGGTCGCAGTGCAGTGGCTCTATATCCTTGGTGAGATAGGTAGCCACCAAAGCTTTGGCACTACCTGCCCAAAGCTGGGGTCTGGTGTGTGACCACACCATGGAAGCCTTACCCTTGGCTCACATTGGCAGCAGCTGGCATGGAGGAGACTGGCTGGTGCTGGTGCTGAGAGTGCTGGCACGGGAAAGTGGCTCCCCCTCTTCCACGTCCCTTCACCTCTGCCTGCCTGCCTCCCTGACTGTTCACCAGCACCTCTGTCCAGTGATTGAGGGTTTTGGTGCTGCCAGTGCACATGCTCCCCTTCAGCCTTGGGTTGCACATGCCCTCCAGCACATGGACCGTACTGGACCGCAACAGATTCAGACATTTTTTGATGCCCTCCTTCAACTGCTTCACCAGTGCCTGAACCTCTGGTGAAAACGGCTTGCCTCAGCCAGGAACATTGATCCTCTGGAACTTCTCCATTTCATTCTCAAGCTCGTTGACTATGGGGATCATCTGGCTAAGTAGGGCATCACCAGCGCTGACGGTCTTGGTGGCCTTGAGGAACGGGTTGAGAACAAACAAGATTTGGGAGATGGTATCCCACTCAGCTCTGTTAAGGGAGCTGTCACAGGCCAGCTAGGTACTGTGAGCGTATCAGCTGTTAGGCTGCTGGGTTCGTGATTGAGGAGGTGAGTCAGGAGTGAAGTAAAGGCAAATTTACTTATAGCTTAGCATACAAATTTGACAGAGGTTAATGCAACAAACAAATAGTACAATAATAAAGAGCTAATAGTAAATAATAACAACAGATAGACAAAATGACAAAGAGTTCCCACATCGGGTTGGCAACTTATTGACAGTCCCTCTATGCCAGGTGCACCCCAAGTTGTTCCAGCAAAGTCAGGCATCCCCGATCAACACTGTCTGAGGGGTCACTGGGAAGGTCCCTTGGTCAGGATCCGGTTGTCGCTCACACTGCAAGTCCGGGGTCCAGGCTTGGTACAGTGATGGTCCTTCTGTCCCGTCCTTCAAACTCGTTACTTGACATGTGCATTCCTTTATACCTAATCTTATGCTAATCTGTTGACTTTAGAGCCACTCACAATCTTGCTCTATAGCTGTTACCCTATGGGATTAAAAGGTGTTAGAAATTACCATGAAAGGTTACCGCCCAAACTGGGGTTCACCCAATAAGCAAATTACACCACATTACTTTGAGGTTTGAAATTAGCATTACTCTGCCCAAGCTGAACCCCTGGTTTCTTATTCCTTGGATTCCTTGGCATGTGCTAATTATATTAGGTGGTCCGATCTTGTTATGGCTGACCTTTAAAAAACCTGTTAAATCAGCTAATCTTGTAGTTTTGCTTATTTTTGGGGCCCAGTCAGTCCCATGATGAGTGGAAATATTAGATGCAACAGTTTGGTTAAATTGTGACAGACAAATTCTACTTGCAGGTTGCAAACTTGCAAGCTTTGCATTATCTTATCTCAACTGCTAGACAATTGCCTGGATGACTCCAAGAGCATATATTTATCGCTCATGACAGTAACCCCTCTGGTTTTGGCTGCAACAGGGGGTCACTGATCCCAATCTCCCTGAGCAAGGCCATCTCATGGATGGCCTTCTGTTGCCCCAGCAGCCTCTTAGCATCATGTATGTGGAGTTCCACTGAGTCTCCACATCCTGGATGATTTTGTGTTTCAGGATGCTCAGCTCTGCCTGATTGTCCTGCATCATCTTGCCCCGCTTGATGCTCCGGTGGAAGTAGCCCACCACCTTCCTGCATTCTGAAGTGAGCTGGCTAGTGGTGCTGGCACTGTAACCAGCAGCCCTGTTCCCCTCAAAGGCATCCCTGACTATGAGGTGGAACTTGTGTGCCACACAGCAGATGCCAACAAAGTTGGAATCATGGACTGCCATGACCATGTTTGCCCCATTGTTGTTTCCAGCACGCTTCATAGTTTGTGTTCTGGAAATAAGTGTGTGTGTGTGTGTGTGTAATAAAATGAAATGTATGTGTATTGAGTGCTTTCCAGGCAAAGCACTGCTTTTTTTTTTGTTTTGGGGGAAAAAAAAGAACAAATAACAGGATTTTGGGGGAAGGGTAGGCAAGGGTAAATAAATAGGAAAGGATTGGCTACAATTTGGTAGCAAGGCACTACTAAGCTGCAAGCTTACAGATCCAGAATGATGCTGCAGTGCTCTCAGGCTCTGCTGCTCCTTCTGAGACTGCCATTTTGCAGCTGTGTCTGACTTAGTTCACAAACACAGCCTTTTATGCTGCTTCTCTGTCCCTCCCCCAGAACACTGGGATTAGAAGAAACCTCAGGGACAGATCATTGTCACTGGCCAGCTACAGATGTCAATATCAGAGCTTGTTTCATTTCAGAGCTGTTTCAGAACCGTGTGATTCTTTTTGGATTTGGTGTTTTGACTGTTGAAACGTCCAAATCTGAAATGAGATGAAATGGCTACTGAAATTTTGCACAGCCCTAAAAGTTTCCCACAAGTTGATATTGATGTTGCATTTTTTCAAGTTGGTCTTGAGGACATCCTTGAAGTACTTTCTCTGTCCTACTCTTGATTGAACACCTTGACTGAGCTGGGAGAATAAAATAGAGTCTGGAGTCACACGTCTGGATGACATGGCTGGCCCAGCAAAGTTCATGTTTCATAGATTTCATAGACATTAGGGCTGGAAGGGACCTCGGGAGATCATCGAGTCCAGCCCCCTGCCCAAAGGGCAGGAAGTCAGCTGGGGTCATAGGATCCCAGCAAGATAAGCATCCAATTTACTCTTGAAGGTGTTCAATGTAGGTGCTTGAACCACCTCCGCTGGCAGACTGTTCCAGACCTTGGGGGCTCGGACAGTAAAGAAATTCTTCCTTATGTCCAGCCGGAAACGGTCTTGCAGGAGTTTGTGACCGTTCGACCTAGTCATCCCTTGGGGCGCTCTGGTAAACAGACGTTCTCCCAGATCCTGGTGGTCACCCCTGATAAACTTATAGGTGGCCATCAGATCACCCCTGAGCCTGCGCTTTTCCAGGCTAAAGAGTCCCATGGCTCTCAGCCTGTCATCGTAAGATCTGTTTTCCTGACCTCTGATCATGCGCGTGGCTCTCCTCTGGACTCTCTCAAGCTTCTCCACATCCTTTTTGAATTGTGGAGCCCAAAACTGGACGCAGTACTCCAGCTGCGGCCTCACCAAGGCCGAGTACAAGGGGAGAATGACATCCCGGGATTTGCTCGAGAAGCATCTATGGATGCACGCCAGCATTTTGGTCGCTTTACTAGCCGCAGCATCGCATTGGAGGCTCATGTTCATCTTGTGGTCAATGATGACCCCCAAGTCTTTTTCTTCTGTAGTGCTAACCAACGTAGCACTGCCGAGCCTATAAGTGTGCTGCAGGTTTTTCCTCCCAAGGTGGAGAACCTTGCATTTTTCGGTGTTAAACACCATGAGGTTCTTGTCTGCCCATTTGCTGAGCTTGTCCAGGTCAGCCTGGATCACCCGCCTATCTTCTGGCGTGGATGCTTTGCCCCAAAGTTTGGTGTCATCGGCGAACTTGGCCAGCCCACTCCTGACTCCAATGTCCACATCATTAATGAAGATGTTGAACAGTATGGGTCCCAGGACAGAGCCTTGAGGGACCCCACTGGTTACAGGGCACCATGATGAGTGACTGCCATGAATCACAACCCTCTGGGTCTGACCACGAAGCCAATTTCCCAGCCAGCGGATCGTGGTGGAGCCAAGGCCACAACCGGTCAGTTTGGCCAAGAGGTGATCATGGGATACCAGATCAAAAGCTTTTTTGAAGTCAAGATATATGACATCAATCTCTTCTCCCTTGTCCAGGTGATAGGTCACCTGGTCATAGAAGGAAATGAGATTGGTCAAACAAGACCTACCCGCAACAAACCCGTGCTGGCTGTCCCTTAGAATGTTAGCCTGGGCCAGTCCCGCAAGGATGGCCTCCTTAATAAACTTTTCTAAGATCTTCCCCAGGATAGAAGTCAGGCTAATGGGCCTGTAGTTAGCCGGATCCACTCTCCTCCCTTTCTTGAAGATCGGCACCACATTGGCCTTCTTCCAGTCTTCGGGCACTACACCAGAGCACCAGGAGTTTTCAAAGATCCGTGCCAGGGGCTGGGCTATGACGCTCGCCAGTTCCTTGAGTACCCTGGCGTGCAGGTTGTCAGGGCCAGCTGACTTGAAGGTATCCAGCTTCTCAAGGTGTTCCTTCACGAGGTCAGCATTGATGGAGGGTAGGGGATTCTCCTCACCCAGATTTCCCTGTCCCATAGCAGGCATGGGCATCCCGTGTGACTGATGAAAGACTGGCGCAAAGTACCTATTTAATAGGTTGGCTTTTTCCTGGGCGTCAGTTGTCAGTTGCCCCATCTGGTTTAGCAGGGGTCCAACATTGCCCTTGCTTTTCCTCCGGCTCCCCACATACCTGAAAAAGGACTTTTTGTTGTCCTTGATGCCTGAAGTTAGTTGGAGTTCAGTTGCAGCCTTGGCTTTCCTGGTTTGGTCCCTGCAGGACCGGACCAGCGCGGAGTAATCCTCCTTGGAGGTGAATCCCGTCCTCCATCCTTTGTAGGCTTTCCTTTTTAGCTTGAATGCTCATTGCCTTGATGCTCACTTGTGAGAAGATGCTAATGTTGGTATGTCTATCCCCTCACTGGATTTGAAGGAACTTCTACAATGAGCTTGGTTTCAGATCTGATGTCATGATCTTCAAACACCCATTTCCTCAGGTGTCTGAAGGCTGCACTTGCACATTTGAGGTGATCTTTGATTTCTTTATTGATGTCAGTCTTCTGT
This sequence comes from Crocodylus siamensis, assembly GCF_052110815.1. Classification (NCBI taxonomy): domain Eukaryota; kingdom Metazoa; phylum Chordata; order Crocodylia; family Crocodylidae; genus Crocodylus; species Crocodylus siamensis. Next base: position 212,504,051 of record NC_143397.1, read on the forward strand.
GAGAGATGATTCTGAGGTTTGGGAAATAATGTTCTCCAGAGCCTCAGTGTGACTCTGAATTACCAGAGCTGGGGACTGCTCATTAAGAGTTTGTTGGTGGAAGACCTTATTCTTCTGAATGTTAAATATCAGTTCCATTTTCTTGTACGTCTCAGAAAAAATGTCAATGGTTACCTAAAGGTCTGCATCTGAGTGAGCATAGCATCATCAGCGTAATGGAGCTTGAAGATTTAGGTCAAGGTGATCTTCATTTTGGCTTGGGGTTGGTTGAGATTAAACAACTTACCATCCATTTGGTAGTTTACCTTCACTCCAGCTGGAAGCTTGTTGGCAGTCAGGTACAGCATCATGATAAAGAATATTAAGAAGAGTTTTGGAAGAATGTTGTAGCCTTGCTTAACTCCTGTCTTAACTTCAAAAGGATCTGTGATGGATCCATAATTGAGAACCACCAATTGTTTATTTGCAGATTTAGACCAAAAAGCAATAGGAGATAGTGTTTCAAAAGTTGTTCTGGGAAGAGGACCAAATTCTACATGTAGTATTGGTTCATGGGATGCAGTTAAAAATTAGAACTACAGGCTGCTCTTATCCAGGAATACTTGGAGACTTCTTAAATGTACAATTGCTTAGTTTTCATTTGCCAATGTAGTACCTTCTGTTAGGAGTCCAACTGTGTACAAAGATAGAGAACATATGCAAAGGCTGAATGAAAGATACCAGAATGGAAGTTAACAGAGAAGATAGGACATTTGGCACTTCTGAAGAGTCTGAATTAGATCCTGTGATGAAGAATGAACTGAGAGTGAAAAAGGAAAATTTGTGATTGATTATATCATTTTTGCTTATATGAAAAAACAGTTGTCAATATAGGGGGCTTCATTTTATTGGAAACAGAGACCTGAATTTAAGTTATATGTCATGGTCCAAAGACATAAAAGTCCGCCATGTCTGAATTTCTAAATCTTTTGTATCTCTAATGGTTTTGTCACTGAGGAGAGAGATGGAAAAGATAAAACCTTTTTACCTTCTTAAGAGTGAACCTATGTGCAAGATTCACTTTATAATCTCTTTTGGATGGGCAAATATTTTAGGGCTGCAGATGTGAGAAACTATAATCAATATTTTGATGAATTAAAGAGGATTTGGAGTTTTTTCCCATATTTTAAACTGACATGCCTCTCTAATCTTAGCATAATTAGAATAAGGCTTTCCCCTTATGTTATTTACCTTATGTTATAGTACAAAGGCTACTTTAAGAGCAGAAAAGTGCAAAGAACTGTTAGGTGCTGTTTACACAGGATAAAAAAGAGCAGATAAGGGGAAGCATTTTAATGAGCAAAGGGATATTAAATCAGTTAGCATTAGAGAGCATAACACCTACCTATTTTCTGTTGCCCAGCATAACGAGGCTCATAGCTAAATATTAGTTCAGAAGTCCATAGATTGGTTGAATATCTGGCAGCATGAAATGACATATTAGTGAAAATAAAGATCCTCTCGTGTTGAATATCCCAATGCACTGCCCTGCACTACAGATTTAGCTATATGATTAATCCCATTTATTTCAGTATGTTTTTAATGAACCCCTTGATACATCATAGCATTTTATATTCTTAATCCCTTGATTCCTTTCTGTGTAGTACACAACCTTTTCCCACCAAACACTGAATCCCACTGGGTAAAACTAAAATAAAATAGGTGAAATACTATTGTGCTTTTTTTCTATTATTTATTTTTGAGGGTGCCTATGTGAAACTAAAGGTTATTTGTCTTGGCTTGTTTCTTAAGAGTAACTATAATTTGCAAAGAAGTTGAAAACATGCCAAGATAGGAATGTGTGAAATTCCTTCAGTTGACTGCGTTAAGGAAGGCTAAAGATGGCAGAGCAGATAATGCTTAGTTTGCAACTAAGTCAATACTGTAGGATGGATACATGATTTATACTTTAGATTTGATGGACCTATGTTAATACCCTTTAATTTATAGAAACTTTAATTGCTACACTAAATAAATAAGTTGTAATTCTTTTGTAACCTTATGCAGTTAAATAGTAAGTGAATTAATATTACATTTTGAAAATGCATAAATAACTGCACATATGTTTCTGACAAGATCTTGAAATGTTTTACGATGACATAAATGTTACAGTGCATGAGCATAAATTCACAGCATAGAGAAGCTTAATTAAATAGTAGCTAGTGCTTCCTTTATGTAGTGCTATATTATTAACTGTAAAACAGTACTTACTTAATGCAATTATAGCCAATATATTGTGGACGGTAGAAGAAGTGTCCTGTTTTCAAACACATTCATAATTAAGTTATTAAGTTCTAAACTCCCAAATGCTTTACATTCTGACCTATATGAATTCTTTTACAGCCCGATTCTAAGATCTAGCAAAGAAACTAAGATAGTGTATGAGATGATGAAGCTCATTCCTGACATAAGTGCTCAGCTTTCTGATGCAGAATTGAAGGAACTCAGCATGTTTACCCTCAAGGAATACTGGGCAAAAGGCAGCACAGGTAGCAATATCTTAGTCAAATGATTTTCTTATCTGCTTCTAAAATACAAATAGGTTGTTTTTCCAGGTGCCAAAATAGATATGTTTTTTATCTTCTGCATATGCTGCAGTCTGTTAGGGATATGCATCTTAGAAAGAGTCATTCAAAAGAGTCATTCTTGTCCATCAAAAACATGTGGAGATACTGCCAAGGGCAGATCAGATCATATTTTTGGAGGCGAAAAGTGAAATTGCCATATATATAAATTCTAGAAAGAATAGTATTCATTTTACAGTGAATTTTAGGAAACTTACAAGGGCCCTTATTGTCCTTCATAAAGAAATTTCCTTCTAGGAGTAGTTGAAAAGTTCTCAACAGTACTCAGTGGCAGAATAAGAAATGCTAGCCAGATTTTTAGATAGTGACTTTTAATGTTTGGGCTCCACTTGATACTTTTCCATTGCTCACATGTACTGTGACACTGTTTATATTCTTATAATTATAATAGAATCAAAATAACTTTTGTAGAGATCATCTACTAGTCTTCAAGCAACAGAAATACAAACTGAGTGCCTTTTTGGTGGGTTTTGCATAATACAGTATTCAATCCCTACAGATTAAACATTGCTGTTTTTATTTTTAATGCAGATATACAATTTATTAAAAAAAAAACCTAATAGGTTCCTATAAATTAGGAAACCATGTGATGCACCTATATTATCAAGAAAAGCTCTTTTGTATCGTACGTTATCAGAGGACTATCACTCTGATGATGTATAACACTGAGTGCCATTGCCTATATGATGGATAACACCAAGCACCATTGCCCTAGTGATGGATAACACAAGGAGCCATTGCTCTTATGATGTATTCTAGAGAGGGGATAGTCTTGCTGTAAAATACATTTTGAGAACAAGTCTCTTGCAGTTATCTATCACCAGTGCAATGGCGCTTAATGTTATATATCCTCTCTGTGGCATTGGCCTGATAATACATAATGTAAAATTTAATCTCTTTACAGACAGAGTGGATTGCGCTTATTCTATGAAACATGGGTGGGAAAAGGAAATTTAATTAAAAGATTGGCAAGTCCTTTTGAGGGGGAGGAATGCTAGGAAAATTAGAGACAGCTAGCTAATAAATGCTTTGTTCGAGTCTTTAAAAATGAAGTTGTGGTATGTATTAAAATATACTATTTCTAAATGAGCTAACTCTTTTGGCACTTGTGACATCTAACTACAACATCTAACAAAGAAAAGTTGCAGCTAATAAAAGGCAATATCCTTTTTATAACTTTATCTAGTATAGGAAAGGCTAGATGTTGTTGCTATTCAATATTTGTAGTACCATAGTGCCAAATCATGAGCCCCACTGTGCCCCAGATCAGGACCCTTTTGTGCTAGGTGCTGAACAATTAGTGAGGAGCTCATATAGCTCCAGCCTCAGTTTAATGCCAGAGATCTATGTACTCCTCTGGGAACGATCCTGATGACTTTTAAACTTCTGAAATAATGTATTCAAATAAAGTGAATATGGAAATCAGAGCATGAAAGTCAAAACTGAGGAGCTTGCATTACAGCATTACTGTATAATTAACAGGCGGACTGAACTAAGATTTGAACATGCAGGAACTACATTTGCATAATGATGCAGAGATAATGAAAAGGACAAAGTTGAAGTCAAGTCTTGTGACTCAAATGAAAGTAATGAAAATTGGCATCTTAATTCATTATACATATTTGAAAGAAGCAAGGACTTATACTGTGAACTAGTGTACATATCTTGGTCACTTGGAATTCCATGTTACATTAGATTGGACTCTACATTGGTATTCAGAATCACAGTGGCTAAAATTGCTCATCACCAATCTGTGTATGAGATAAAAGCTAATCTTAATGACTCAGACGATCACGTTGTTCCTCAAAGACAAAGCTGCTTTGCATCAATGTGCAATCTTTTCCAGTTGTTTGAACCAGGCTAAGAAGCATTTTCAAACTAATCTGATGATATAACCTAAAAATAAACACAGCATTGATTTTATATTAAGGAAAACAGACCTGATAAAAATAGTGCACATCAAGTATGCTTTTAATCTACAAAGATTATCTTTCAGAGAATTATTCAACAAGATGAATATCTTTTTCTTCCTTATATACACTAATATATTTTGCTACAATGGTTTCTACAATATGTTTCTTTCCAGGTGTCTTTTGAAAGCACTAATGCTGTGATATTTCTGAGTTATAACAAGGATCTGGTAATGCATGAATGACTGGTAAATTTAAGCAAATCTTCATTTCATTGACTTAATTGGTCTCTGGCTAAAGCCTCAAGAGGCATGTGAATTCTAGTAAACTTACAGTAGGATCAAAAACTCTTCTGTTTTAGTGTACTGATTGTGTAGTTGTAGCTAAGTGGCTCCTTTAAGGCCAGGAGCCCTGTAACTGCCAAACTCTGATCAAGTAGACTCTCCCACATCTGAAGGGTACTGAATTTAATAGAAGAAAAATGCATGAGTAGCCAGCTATCTGCTCCTGTTGGATGTGGGGTGCCTGATAGACTAGGAATTGGTTACAGATAGTGGTCTATCCGAGGGCCCGATTAGTGGGATCTAATGTTGAGGCTGAAGAGGATGTTCGCTGTTTGCAAAAGGGAAACGAAAAGACTATCCTCAGAGAGACTGATAACATTGGCCTCTGAAAGGGAGACTTCTATGTTGGAAAGGTTGCCCTGAGGAAGAGAAACTTGGGGAATGGAGAAAAGAAGGCATCTTGAAGAAGTGGTGAGGTATGAAGAGCCTAGGGAGGTAGTGAAAGTCTGATATGCAAAACTGACTTCTTTATACCAGGGTCCTGAGCTGGAATTTGGAGGAATATATGGTCCTCTATTCTCTTATAGACCTACACTAATGGGGACACTATAAAAAAAGAGGGGGAGGACATATTAGGAGCGGTTGTGGGTGTAGACACACATACAATTTGGGGTGGTAAATCAACAGCCATTTGGGAAATAGCAGTTAGGCTAGTGGAAAATGTGCAACTAAAAGCACAATGAGATCAGATGCGTAATCCCCAAAAATGTCATGCCACATGTATATGGCAGGAAGCATTATTGTTGGATCAAGCATCATATCCCATTAATGCTATATTGCCTGTGCTGGTGGAATTCAAGATCCTGATACCAGGCTCCCCTTGCACTTGCAAGTAGCAAGCTCCCACAACAGGAGCCCATATCAGCCGACAGGGCCCTTGCCTTCAGCTGAGTCTGCCCCTGCTCCCAGCTGAGGGGGCATATTGGTCATATACACCCTTAGTGGCTGGGAGTGGCAGTGGATCTCAGCTTCTAGCCTTGGAGGCCATCAGAGCCCTTGACTCCAGTGGGCCCCTGAGGCTAGAAGCCCGAATCATCTGTCTCAATTAATGGTGTGATAAGAACCAGCAATAAAGTTGATGCACATCTTTTGTGTAATAACTGTGGGTCAGTCCTTTCTTTATCACACCATTAAATGCATTAACCTGTGGCTGTGTAATTGCTTAAGATGTGATTAGCTGGTTAATCATGTCTTAAGTGTAACATGTGACAAGGGCCTCAGTGAGAAAAAAATAAGATATTAGGGAAAGCACTCAGCAGTTTACCACATAACGGGGAGGGGAGTACTCTTGGATAATAAGGAGAATATTAACATCCCATAACTTCTGTTGGACAAAAGAAACTAGGAAATGACATGTTTCTGATTGCCAGATTAGGTCATTCTGGGGTAGTAGAAAGAAATATTATTGTTCACATTTTAGTTTTTGCTTTGCAAAAGCAATTACTACAGTCTGTGCATCAGGTATTTGAAGTCATCATAAATTCCTAGAAAAATGGGGTTGGAGGGGACCTCAAGTCCTAGTACCTCTGGGTGGGATATTGAAAAAGAAATAATATCAAAAGAAATATATAAGGAAGTAATGATCAACCATTTGCATATAAAATTGCATCTATATATGGTAATATAGTTGTGTACTGTGAAGAGAAAAGGTGAAGAGTCTGGTAGTTTTCATTTGTGAGGAAAGATTAAATAAACTAAACCACTGAAAGTATTTAAAGAGTTTAAATAGCAAAGTAGAGTGATTTGGTACAGGAGAATAAAATAATGTAATGGGAAGAGAGAGTGGTAGTGGATGGGTCATTTTTGACCTGGAGGGATGTGGGCAGTGGGGTTCCGCAGGGCTCGGTCCTCAGGCCCACACTGTTCAACATCTTCATCAGTGACTTGGACGAGGGGGTAAAAAGCACCCTGTTCAAATTTGCTGACAACAGTAAGATGTGGGGGGATGTGGGCATGCTAGGAGGAAGGAATAGGCTACAATCAGACCTAGACAGGTTACAGGGGTGGGCGGATGAGAACAGGATGGGATTCAACACCAACAAGTGCAAGGTGATGCACCTGGGGAGGAAGAACCAGCACCATACCTACAGGCTGGGGAACTCCCTTCTCATCAGTACAGAGGCAGAAAAGGATCTTGGAGTCATCATTGATCCCAAGATGAACATGGGCCAGCAGTGTGGGGATGCAGTCAGGAAGGCCAACCACACCTTGTCATGCATCCACAGATGCATCTCGAGCAGATCCAAGGAGGTGATCCTCCCCCTCTGTGCAGCACTGGTTAAGCCACAGCTGGAGTACTGTGTTCAGTTCTGGGCACCACACTTCAAGAGGGATGTTGACAACATCAAGAGGGTCGAGAGGAGGGCCACTCGCATGATCAGGGGGCAGCAGGGCAGGCCCTATGAAGAGAGGCTACAGGACCTGAACCTATTCAGCCTCCACAAGAGAAGGCTGAGGGGGGATCTAGTGGCCTGTTACAAACTAGTCAGAGGGGATCAGCAGGTATTGGGGGAGTCTCTGTTCCCCCAAGCACTACCAGGAGTGACCAGGAATAACGGTTACAAGCTAACGGTAGATTTAGGCTAGCTATCAGGAGGCGCTACTTCACCGTCAGGGCAGCTAGGATCTGGAACCAACTTCGAAGAGAAATGGTGCTGGCTCCTACCCTGGGGGTCTTTAAGAGGAGGCTAAATGAACACCTTGCTGGGGTTGTTTTACCTCAGTGCTCTTTCCTGTCATGGCAGGGGGTTGGACTTGATGATCTGCTCAGGTCCCTTCTGACCTTACTAACTATGAAACTATAAGAACTGACTAAGAAAGTTTTAGGATTCATAACAAAGCACACTTCTTGACCATGGGAATTGCTAGATCTAATCCATACAGCAGTTTGAACTGTGATTTCTATAACCAGTGAGGCCTGGTCAGATTCCCTAGTTACAAATCATGACGTTTGGCATGTTTCCACATAGCTACCTTCACTACCAGAACTATGTTTTCTGTCAGCACAAAGCAAATGGTAAACAATATATCCAGATGAACTGTTTTATAGGATATCATCAACTACCGTTATAGTTTTATTGTAACATTTCTGCTTTAAAGGTTTTCATGTTGTAATAATTCTGCATACCTCAGTTTCCCTGACTAACTTGTACAGGGGGAAATGAAGAGGTTAAGAGACCTGAAGCAAGAGTTGCCTGGCCTGTGTGATAGATTTTTTTACTGACAATATGGAACTTTTTTACTGACAACCAAACTCTCTTACGAGGCATACTTTCACTAATATATATTTCACATAATGTAAATGTAACCCTTCTGTTGTCAACTCCTGCAGCCAGTTAGATGAGCTGGGTTCAAATGTAGGGGTTTAATATCAACCCTAATAAAAATATTGGGTTGTCAGTAAAAAGTTTGCAAATTGCCAGAAATATTTTTGAGAGGCTGGTAACTCTGCTTGCTTGTAGCAGTGGTTTTACACTGTGCTGCCGCTACTCTGCGGGTCTCCTACTCAGTCACAACTTGATACCACCAGCTGCACTGTAACTTCTACCTCCCCCCGTTCACCTTCTAATCTGACCCCTACAAGCCCTACCCATCTCCTTCTACCCTTTCTCCTCAGCTCTGAAGCTCCATCCTGGCCCTTCACTTCTGTCCAACTGAGGCCAGGACTGGGTTACCCTGCACAACTTTCTGGTGAGTGCTGAGCAGCTGTTACAGCCAGGGGATGGCTAGGATGTACAGCAGTGGCACATGCAGAAAGAGGAAGGGCTGACAGACACCTGCAAGGTGCTGAGCTGTACTCCCATTAGAAACCAGGGGGCACTTCTCTGCTCAGTCTGTTCATCAACATTTGAACCTAGCTTCATGCCAGTGGTGACAACAGATCTTCAAATAAGCTCACTGTTTAGTTTTTTATGGATGACTCCACTTTTTATAGGCTTCACAGACAGGCCTTTTTAGCCTGTATTTTATGGGCTGTCTATAAATTTATGGATGGTTGGCAATACTGCAGAAGATGCACCCATCAGCAAAGACTTGAATAGCCTTGTTGATGCGTCACATGGGTTTGGTAAATATTCTTTGTAGGTGACACTCAGGAGGCCTAAAATGGAGGTGTTGGCACTGGATTTATGACCCAGATACCTTGTTCCAGGTGGACCCAAAACCCTTGGACTGACCATAGCCTCTCCATTCGAGAATAGGCTAATTTTATTGATATACAGTTATAGCAGATAAGAATAATGAAAATATAGAGCTGTCAGAGAGTCAAAGTATATCTGGCTAGTATCAAGACTCACCCTGAGCTGAATGTCAGATGTCAGCAGTCTGGAGGTAGAAGGCAGAGGCCCACCCCACCAGTAGGGTGGGTGACAGAGGCTGGTGGTATACCCTCTGTCCATGGTGGCCTCAGGTTCTTCTCTCAGGGACCCTTTGCTGTTCTGAAATTCCTTTTTTTTTTTTGGTATTATTTTTTCCTGTCTGACGACTCTTCATTTCTGGGCTTCGTTGACTGGTTTCTGTCATGTTTCATGTTCTGTTCTGTCAGGATATTCCTTTGTTTCACAAACCCATCACATGTACACATCTTAATGTGGTTATTTCTGTTTTTTTTTAAATTTGGTCCATCTACCAAAACTAGAAATCCCAAGGGCTCTGGAGTTTGGCGTTGTGACCTGCGGAGTCCCTTATCTCTATTATGGAGCATGTGGTACATGTCTCCAATCTCCCGGCCTGTGTATCTGCTCGTAGCTTGCCTGTGTCAGACACAGTGGGCCTCAAAGGAAACTTTGTCATTAAATAGCCTTTTAGAAACAAATTAACCCTTGACATTCCCCTGGACCATTATTCTAATGCACATCTATTTTACGTACAAGCCAGTTCCCAAAAGCAAGTCTCTAAATATCATCTTCTAGCCATCAGAGGCAGGTAGACTTCAGATAATGGAAAGAGCAGCCTGAATAGGAGGGTTCTGTCGTAGGGCTGCAAAATCTGGAAAGGAAACAGCAAAGCCACTTTGGGGTGATCAGGACTGTGTGGACTGAATTAGGGAGAGGGACAGCTTATCCCTTTGGAGGGAATAAGGTCATCTTGCTATCTGACATTTTTCTCAGTAAAGTCCTTTATTGAAAGGGGAGCTGTCTACTTTGCTGCTCAGAACTTGGGATGCACTTATTTTCCCTTCAAAGAGGTAAAGTCCCTCTTTCAAGAGCTGAGCTGGAAGGTAGCTTCCTGAGGGAGGGTCATGGATAACCAGGGATGGTTGTTGGACTGAATGGCCAGGGTCCCAGGACCAAGGCTCACTCCTCCCCCACTGTGTCTGGGCTGTCTACAAGGGGTATTTAGAGAGACAAAGCTGGGGCCCAAGAAAGCACTTTTCTGGAAGAATTCATAACAGCTACAGAAGATGGGAATTTTCTTCTTTTTCATGTGAAGATTATGGATTCTTGATTTTAAAAAAGCTATATTATTTTGCTTCAGGAGTTGCAGTGGTCACTTTTTCTCCCAAAGGCGTTCTTTTTCCTTCATGTTACTGCATCCTCCAGGTTCTTTTTGAATTGACATTACAGAGTAAAGCAAGTCAAACATAGTTACAGCCTCCAGAGCACTCTAACACAGTGCTAGAGAAGGAGATGTTGGTAGATGAAGATTTATCCATTTATGTTGGCAACCATAGGTGTGAGGTTGGCAGACTGGGCCAAGAAAAGCCCTTTCTGCTGATGGAAGAGCTTATTCAACTCTGAACTACTAGACACATCTGCCACTAAACCTGCCTTTTATTTTCTTGAAATAAAAACTACCTGTGAGAGATGCTGTCCCTCTGGATAAGAGTAAGCAAGGTTTATACTGAAAGAGAATGAAAGATTTATCAGTTTTTGCAGAATGAGACAGGTAGGAATGCTACTTATTGAAACACAATAAGGATATAAATGTAGTCTCTCGGCCAAATGAGATTTCTGGCAACACACGTGATCTTTTTGCTACTTTGGCTTGAAAATCTATGAACAAACAGTGAAGATAGTCAAAAGAGTGTTTCAGCTTTTACTTGAGCTGTCCAAAAATGACTGTGTGGATCTATGAGGGACCGAAGTAAACACAGAGTGAAGCATAGGGTGCAATGTCACAACTGGAAAGACTGTAAAAATCCTAGAGCAAGTGGTACTTGCTTTGTACTTCATATTTTTTGTAAGTATTTGCATTTAGTCTTTCACTGGCATATTAATGTTTAAAATAAATAATTTGTCATCTTGGTACTGATTGGAGTTCCCACATATGAGATTTAGATGTCTGTCTTAGATTTATATGCTTTGACTCAACAGGAATCCATTTATTGATCTTAGATCAAAATGTGATTGTTTAGTTGTTCAAAGCATGCTAATTTTGCACCTGTATTTTCAGAAATTTGAGAGCTGTATCTTCTATATTCACAAACTAAAATAAACTACACTGAAAATAATTCTGCCTTCCAAAATGTGTGTTCGTAAAGTGGGAAATGTTCAAACATTTGAGTCCCAAAAGCTGTTGGTCTTACATTGTATAAGGAGCTATTACATCTGCCATTGCAATATATGTTTGTCTTACAGCCTTAAGCAAAACAGGCTGTTATATTTTTTATTTTTATTATGTTTATATCTGTAGAATGATCGCCAGCTTTACAAAGCAATATTCCTACTGTATTCTACCTGATTGATGTAAGATTATTAGTCTTTGCTGGCTGGTTAAAGAAAATAGCTGTTCTTTATCTGAAGAACAGGATACCATGGTGTTTTGTAAAGAACAGATGGGCTAGTCTTTTTTAGGTAGTTGTGAGTTACTAGCATCACAGCTACATAAGCTAGAACCTCTCATGAGGTTCAGCAAGGACAAGTGCAAAGTCCTACACTTAGTATGGAAGAATCCCAGGCACTGCTACAGGCTTGGGACCAACTGGCTAAGCAGCAGCTCTGCAGAAAGTTTTTACATTATTTCACAGACCTGAGGGTTGCAGTGGACAGTAAGCTGAACATGAGCCAACAGTGTGCTCTTGTTGTGAAGAAGGCTAATGGCATACTAGGCTGCATTAGCAGGAGCATCATGAGCAGATCAAGGGAAGTAATTATTCGTCTTTATTCTTCTCTGGTGAGGCCAAATCTGGAGTACTGTGTCCAATTTTGGGCCCTCTACTACAGAAATGATGTGAACAAGTTGGAGAGAGTCCAGCAGAGGGCAATGAAAATGGTTAGGGGGCTGAGGCACATGATTTCTGAGGCGAGGCTGAGTGAACTGGGCTTATTTAGTTTGCAGAAGAGAAGACTGAAGGAGGATTTAATAGCAGCCCTTAACAACTTGAAAGGTGGTTCCAAAGTGGGTGGAGCTAGACCGTTCTCAGTGGTGACAGATGACAGAACAAGGAGCAATGGTTTCAAGTTGCAGCAAGGGAAATTTAGATTAGATATTAGGAAAAAACTCACTAGGAGGGTGGTGAAACACTGGAGTGGGTTATGTAGAGAGGCTGTGGAATTTCCATCCTTGGACATGTTTCTGGCCCACTTTGACAAATCCCTGGCTGGAATGATCTAGTTGGGGGAAGGTCCTGCTTTGAGCAGAAGGTTGAACTAGAAGACCACCTGAGGTCTCTTCCAACCTTAATTTTCTATGATACATCTCCTAACTTTACAAACTGCAGGAATTATATTGAAATTAGTTGTACCTTCAAAAAAGCATATTTATAAAGTGGTAAATATTTCAAACACACTGTGCAGGTTTTTTCACCTTTTCCTCCAAAGACCATCTTCACTTTAAAATAATGATATTAGTTTTCCTGCAAACACACACTGAGCTTATAGATACAGATACCTTTTTCAGGTTTGAATTTATTTTTTGTACAATTTTGTTTGTAACTTATAGGAATATATATTTCTAATTGCAAATAATAAAATAAATCAAATTGAAATGAAGTGAACCAAGAATTGAAAAATTAAATTATTTTTGTTGCTTTTTTATTTCAGTTGTTGGAAATCAAGGCTTCTATGCAATCTTAAAAGGCTCTGCTAAACCCCGAACAAAATTTTACAAGAGAATGCTGGCAGAAGATTTTGATTCTTTGTCTGTAGAGCCATCTACTATTATTCCATTTGGTTTATCAGCTCGGACATTGGTAAGCTTTGATCAAGGTACTATATTAAAGTAAAGAATAACATAAAGAAATCCAAGAAAGTTTTGTTACTGGCCTGTTCCATAAAAGAAGACAGAGGTACTTCAGAAAACTAGCAAATATTTATATTAACTAAGGAGAGAGTTTTGTCAGCGCTTCTTAGTGTGATTTGCTTCACTTAGACCAAGGATGCTCAACCTCTGGCCCATGGACTATGTCAGATGACCCATGGGAGCTCCAAACCTGTCTGGGCATTTGATGGCGGGGGCATGTAGCGGCATTAATTGTGTCTCCCCTGCTGCCAAATGTATGGACCTGTGGGGAGTCCTGCATGCCAGGTGCCATGATTCTGCATGCCAGATTGCTCCAGCACACAGCTGGATCTGTTCACATGGGGTCAGATTAGGCCAATGCACAGCTAAATTTGGGTATGTAGAGTTGGGATGGGCTGATCGGTGCCCCCACAGATCAAACTGGATCTGAGGACAGGGGAATCACACTTATGGACTGATGGCCTGCAGACTAACTCCATGGCACTCATCTGGCCTGTGGAGCTAGGTGGGTGGGCAACACTGACTTAGATCTTAAACTCTGTTTGGGTGTAGGGAATGATGCTTCTAATTGTAAAGTGCCAAGTCATTATAGTTTCATAGTTTCTAGGGTCAGAAGGGACCTGAGCAGATCATCTAGTCTGACCCCCTGCCATGGCAGGAAAGAGTACTGGGGTCAAACGACCCCAGCAAGGTGTTCATCTAACCTCCTCTTAAAAACCCCCAGGGTAGGAGCCTGCACCACTTCTCTTGGAAGTTGGTTCCAGACCCTAGCTGCCCTGACCGTGAAGTAGCGCCTCCTGATATCTAGCCTAAATCTACCCTCTGCCAGCTTGTGACCATTATTCCTGGTCACTCTTGGCGGTGCTCGGGGAAACAGTGACTCCCCCAATGCCTGCTGATCCCCCCTGACTAGTTTATAACAGGCCACAAGATCCCCCCTCAGCCTTCTCTTTTGGAGGCTGAACAGGTTCAGGTCCCGTAGCCTCTCCTCATAGGGCCTGCCCTGCTGTCCCCTGATCATGTGAGTGGCCTTCCTCTTGACCCTCTCCATGCTGTCAACATCCCTCTTGAAGTGTGGCGCCCAGAACTGGACGCAGTATTCCAACTGTGGCCTGACCAGTGCTGCATAGAGGGGGAGGATCACCTCTTTGGACCTGCTCGAGATGCATCTGTGGATGTATGACAAGGTGTGGTTGGCCTTCCTAACTGCCTCTCCACACTGCCGGCCCATGTTCATCTTGGAGTCAATGATGACCCCCAGATCCTTTTCCACCTCCGTGCTGACAAGAGGGGAGTTCCCTAACCTGTAGGTATGGTGCCGGTTGTGCCTCCCAAGGTGCATCACCTTGCATTTGTCTGTGTTGAATCCCATCCTATTCTCATCCACCCACCCTTGTAACCTGTCTAGGTCTGATTGTAGCATGTTGCTTCCTTCTAGTGTGCCCACATCCCCCCACATCTTAGTGTCATCAGCAAATTTGAACAGGGTGCTTTTTACCCCCTCGTCCAAATCGCTGATGAAGATGTTGAACAGTGCGGGCCTGAGGACCGAGCCCTGCGGAACCCCACTGCCCACGTCCTTCCAGGTTGAAAAGGACGCATCCACTACCACCCTCCAGGTGCGGCCCTCCAGCCAGTTGGCGACCCATTTGACTGTGTGGGTGTTTACACCACAGCCCCCCAGTTTCTTAATGAGAACAGGGTGAGAGACAGTGTCAAAAGCCTTCCGGAAGTCCAGGAAGACTATATCCACTGCTACCCCTGCATCTAATGATCTGGTGATCTGATCATAAAAGGCCACCAGGTTGGTCTGACAGGACCTGCCACTGATGAACCTGTGTTGGTTGCCCTTAAGCATGCAGTCCCCTGCTGGCTCCTCCTGGATGTGTGCCAGCATAATTTTCTCAAACAGCTTGCCTAGGATCGAGGTAAGACTAACCGGCCTATAGTTTCCCTGGTCCTCCTTCCTGCCTTTTTTGAAGATGGGAACCATGTTGGCCCTCTTCCAGTCTTCCAGCACCACTCCAGAGCACCACGAGTGCTCATAAAGCCGTGCCAGGGGTCTTGCAATGACCTCGGCCAATTCCTTTAGAACTCTAGGGTGGAGATCATCCGGGCCAGCTGACTTGAATACGTCCAGCTTCTCCAGAAGCTCCCTAACTAAATCCTTGCTAACCCTTGGCCCAGGTGTGCCTCCCCCGGGGCCCGAGGGGGGCCCAGCAGGGAGGTGGCTGTTCTGGTCCCTACTTAGGAAGACAGAAGCAAAGAAATCATTAAACATGTTAGCTTTGCCGTCTGGTGTGACGACCAAATTTCCCAACGTGTCCTGCAAGGGCCCCACATTACTCAGGACCCTGTTTTTACCCCCTATGTATTTAAAAAAGGACTTCTTATTTTCCTTAATCTGGGAAGCTAGTCCCAGTTCCATCTTTGCCTTGGCCTTCCTAACTACCCCACTACATCCCCGAGCAACTGCAGAATAGTCCTCCCTGGTGATGACCCCTTCTTTCCATTGGGTGTAAGCCTCCTTTTTAGCAAGGAGACATTCCCGGATGCTTTTGGTGAGCCATGGAGGCTTGTGTGCTCTCCTGCTCCCTTTGATTCTGGTTGGGATTACCTTCCTTTGGGCTTGGAGGATCGTCTCCTTAAGGAGCGACCACTCTTTTTGGACACCTGGCTCCCCTCCCCTCCGGGACCTCAGTGCTTCTCCAACTGTCCTCCTTAGCTTGCTGAAGTTTGCCCTCCTAAAATCTAGGGCCGCTGCCTTACTGCATGCCTTTGCCACCTTGTGCTGGATGGTTAGTTCCAGCAGGTGATGATCGCTGTCACCCAGGTGGTCGAGCACCCGCAGCCCCCTCACCAGGTCATCACCCATGGCCAGCACTAGGTCCAACAAGGCGTCTCCCTTGGTGGGGCTGTGCACTTCCTGGGTTAGATGGAGGTCCTGCACTCTAAGAACCTTCGTGAGCATTCAGACCTGGCTGACTGCTCTTCCCAGCAGATGTCCGGGAAGTTCAGTTATAATAATGTTAATTCTACTACTAGTAATACTGAGACTACTACTAATAGTAATAATACATACACACGTACATAAACACATAAAGAGCAAATATAGCCTGCAATTCTTAATATAAACCTTCACTTATTTGAACTTAACTGAAACATGATCATATTGTTTTCTACTTCAAACAAAGGGGTTTTTTTTAGATATGTAAGGCTCAGATCTGCAAGAACTGCTGGTCCAGTCTTCCAAAATTGACAGTTATAGCAGATGCCAGTAGGACAGAGCTCCTTTGAGTGGTTTAAACCAATTGGACTTGGGGAAGTTAGCTAAATAATCTTTATTCACTGGCAGCATTGATCTCATGAACGTTGCTGCCTCAGGTCCCCTCATGTACAATGAAGGCAGTATGGTCAGGCTTGATAAAGCACTAAACCTTGATTTTTTTCTTATCTTTATTACTCACCTAAATGATGTTGGGAAAGCCACTTCCCATTCCTGCCTCATTTTCCCCATATATGCCATATGGGAAAAATAACCTCCCCTCATAATGTTCTTTGAGATCTATGACTGAAAGGTTATTTAAAAGGAGCTAGATATTATATCTGAAAGTCAGGCCCCAAATACTTCAATACTGTGTTTGAAAAATATGTAATACTGAGACTACTACTACTACTACCCCAAATACTTCAATACTCTGTTTGAAAAATATGTAATTTTCTTATCCCCCTGAAGAGATAAGAATTCAAGCTGTTTGTTAAATAACAGGTTGTAAGCATACTTGTCCTTTGTGTGTCATGTTGCATGGTCTTACTTTTTAATTCAGTTGTACTTTTAAGATAAAATGTTTATATCATTTTTTTTTCTTTAAGTAGAGAAGCAGGTTAGTCTTCCAGAGAATATATTAAGTATGTTTTATTTAAAGTCACTTAAGAAACTTGGGTGTCTGAATTCCACTGTTTTTCAATAGGGCTTAGAGACTTTAGAAAATATTATCCTGAATTTTTGTAAAATTCCACATTTTAATGGTGTTAATTTTTATTGAGTTATATAATAGGGCTCTGTGAACTTTTGATGGGTGTTTTGTTTCAAAGCTGTTTCTACGTGTTTTAAGCTCAAAACAGTGAAATCAAAATGAAACAAAAGGCTTTGAAACAGCTTCAAAATGAAATGAGAGCACTCGAAACATTTCAAAACTTTTGAAATGTTTTGAGTGTCAAAGCCAGGTTTGCTGCAGCTAAACAGATACTAAGAAGAGAGAGGGGAGAAGGACTGCTCTCTGATATTGACATCTAGCTTGCTGTTTGATTCCCCAGCTTTCTGTTCATTTCCCCAGCTCTTCCGTGGTGGGGGGTGGGATGGGCCCCTGATCTGCACACAAGGTTTCATCAGGCTGCTACTGAAACTGCAGTGGCAGCCTGCTGAAACCCAGGGTACAGATTTGGGGGCCTGTGCCTCCTGGGAAGAGCTGTGGGAAGCAAATCAGAGAGCAGGGTAATCAAAACAGGATCTTGGGAATTGAACGGGGGGGGGGGGGGAAATGTTCAGGTCCTTGAATATTCCCCCAGTTCCCAGTTGAATTCCCCAGCTCCCTGATCTTTCCCCCAGCTTTCTGATCACTTCCCACAGGTCTTGCCATGGGGGCACCAGCATTAGCTGCAAAAGAAGGGCAGCAGCTTGGGGAGCTGTGCTGGGGTCTTCCCTACACAACTGAGCCAGGCGGTAGAAGAGCCAGTGATGGAGCTGCTCTCAGTGCAGCCCTGGGTCTGAGTGCAGCCCTGGCCAGTGGCTGTCCCCTGCCTCCTGCTGCCAGGCTTGGCTCTGTGGGGCTCATGGAGCCACTTGGAGTGCAACCTGCTGGCAGGAGGTGGGGGAGAGCCAGGGCTACTCAGCCTGGTGGTGGTAGGTGGTGGGAGAGCCAGTGGTGGAGCCACTCCAAATGCAGGCCTGGCTCTGAGTGAAGCCCTGGTGGCACTGGGTTCTCCCTGGTGTTCGGGGAAGGCCATAGCAATGGAAGGGTGGTTACTGCCACCCCAAAATTGGCTGTAGCCCCCGCCCCCACCTGCCCTCCCAGCACTGTCACTGAGTGCAGGCCCCCAGATCTGTGCATGGGATGACAGGAGGTTGCTGCTGCTGCTTGGGGCCAGCAGCAGCAGCAGTCTTCCCAGCGCTGGGCACGGGCTCTGCCCAGTGCCAGTCCCAGGTGGCAGCAACAGCCTCCTGTCATCCTGCATGCAGATTTGGGGGCCCGCACCTCCAGGAGGAGTCTGACACAGACCAACAGGCCTCCCAGGGGTGCGGGCTCCTAGATCTACTGTCACAGGATGATAGCAGACTGCCACTGCTGGCAAGTGATATGAGTTTTGCTTTCAGCTGTTTGAGGTGCAATTCCACAAACCCCCCCTGTATCTATCTCCTTTGAAACTTGGCTGGCATCATGCCCTCAGAAGAGGCTACCATCCCTGCAATTTGCATCTGAATCAGGCAAGAAATGATGAAGATATAGGCATTTTCATGATTCCCCATTATAACCTATGCATGAAATGTTGAAATGTGTCGAAACAGCAAAATAGTTTCCACAAAATGAAATGGAACAGTACTTTGAAATGAAACAATGAAACAAATCACTGTTCCTTATAAACAGCAAAACGGAAGTTAAAAAGAAACGGTACTGTTTCACACAGCTCTGTTATATAACCCATGCAATTACACATGAAAGCTTAACTTCAGATTTGTACTTATTTAGAAACTAACTGGCTTATGCAAATTTGGTATAGGAAAGAATATGCTTCCTGGGTGAGCACTTGACAAGGCTGAATGCCAGTTTTATAATGTGTTTGTATGCAGGTTAGAGCTAGAAGGTAATTAAATTATCAGATCTAGAGATTTACAATAGGAAAAAATAATAGGCTTTTTAAGATTGAATGGTTTGGTGTTTATACAGTACAGTAAAATGCATGAGCATGGGAGGCAAGCAGAGTTAGTTATACAATAGTTATAAGTTTGGAAATAATATGAAAATTATTTATGAAATAACATGAAAATTAGAATCTCTTTTCTTGTTTGTTGTCTAGGCTAAATAATTCTGATTGACATTTGGAAGTTTGGGGCAGTTGTTTGATTTGACGTGGTGGCATTGTCACTTACAATCACTTAAGTCCCCTCTACACATTACATTTCAGGAGAATTAACCAGGTAATCACATCTTAACTTTTGACCCTGATGCATGTTCAGCCTATTAATGGCATGAACAAATGAGCAATAAACTACAAAGTTATTCCGCAAAATATGTGTGACAACTTGGTAGCTAGTTCATATCATGCCATTAATTAAATGTGTGGCCAGGCCCTGTGGCTGGGAGCCCAAACAAGTGAGGGGCTCCTAGCCACAGGGGAGCACCACCAGCTGCCACCTCTGCAGTTAATAAAGCTCACAGTGGTGGCAGCCTTGTCAGCTGTGGGGCTTGCAGCGGGGAGAATGCTGCCCCAGCATGAGCGTCCTTGCCTGTGGGGTTTTCAGTGGAGGCAGCATTCCACTGTGCTGTACTTGCTGTGAGCCCAACAGCCCACATCAATGTGAGGCTCACAACAACAGCAGTGGAAAGAACTCTGCCCCCACTGTGACCCTCCTGAGATGCGGGGCTTGTAGTGAGGGCAGTGTGGGGAAACACTGCCCCCTGCTGCAAGCCCCATGTAACAGAGCACAGGGTGTTGTTGGGGAGGATGGTGTTGTGGGACTGCTGGTGGTGAGGCAGTCCTCAGGAAATGCCACTGTGCCTCGCTAGTGAGTGGTGAGTGTGGGGCACTGAGAAAAAGCCTCAGCCCCAGTTGCCTTGTGGGTGACCCCATGGAGAAGAAAGGCTAGGAGAGCACACCCTGAAGAACAAAGCAGGAACCCAGGCTTACAGTAAGTCCTGAGGCGGAGCCCAGGTCAAGAAGAGACTTGAGGCAGTTCCCAGGCTCACTGTGAGCTCTGAGGTTGCATCAAGGAGCCAGGTGTGAGGCTTCAGAGGAGTGAGGCCCTAAGCCAAGGGAGCTAGATGTGGGGTTCCTCAGGCAAGGGGATAAGGGGATTTGTGTAGCGCAGTATAAGGCAGGGGATGAGGCCCCAGTGTAGGGGCATGAAGGGACCGAGAGGGTCCTGAGTTGGGCACGGTGCCCAAGATGGTAGGGGCTTGGAGCCCTGAGTAGGTAGGGTCTGGGAGCCCCAACTGATTGAATGAGAGCCCAGTGTGTGGGCACAGAGATTGAGCTCCAGTGGGATGTGAGAGTCCCTCATGAGACTCTGGAGTGCAGGTCCCAGTGTGAGGGCATGGGCTTATAAGCTGAGTGTTAGGCCAAACAAGTTATAGGCTGGGTGTTAGACCATGGATACCATCTGTGAGGCATGGGACATGGTTTAAGGAAGGTCGGATTCATGTATATAGGCCCTTGGCATCAGGTCAAGTAAATGGGCAGCCTCCTGTCTTGTTATCATCTTTCAATTGTTATCATCAAGGTGTGGCAGATGAGGTAGGTGGGTTGTGAGCCCTAAGACAAGTAGGTGGGTGTAACAGGTCACCCTCCCCGGTGCCATCGTCCCTGGTAATCTGTGTTTTACATGGTGCGGCCTTGGAGCCTTCTTTGGAGTTGTTATGTCCTGCCGTATACTCTCCTGCCACGTCTTGATGGAAATTATTATGACAATGTTTTTGCGAGTGGGAGACTGCCTATTGTACTGTGTATGTTGGGGCCTTTCACCTGCGCAGACCTGATCCCTGTTTTTTCTCTGGCTAGGCCTCTCTGTCTAAACCTACTAAACAGGGTTTGACTCCGAGGTTCTAGCCTCTTCCAGTGTCTTGAGGCTCATGTCCCCTTTCCTGCTCCAATCTGGAGCCTGCCCCCCCTCCAGCTCAGAGGTCCAGGTGCTGGCCCTACAGCTAGGGGGTCGCAAGTTCAAAACCAGAGGATGACCCTGAACTCGCCCCTCTCAGTTCAAAAAACCCAATATAAGATTGCACCCCAGGTGCAGCAGGCCTCCCTGGCCTTTTTAAGATTGTGCCCTCACTGGTGCTGGGGTCTGTGCCCCCACAAAAGCCATGCCCTTGCTGGCACCAGGGTCCCCACTCTGTAGTGGGTCCCCAAAATGAGACCTCCTCCTTCCCCTAATAGCCTCACCCAAACCACCGGTCTTATTCAATAAAAAAAGAAAAAATAATAACTGTCACCAACCAATATGATCAACCAAAGCAGCAGGTCATCTTACATTCGCAGGGTTTGTGCCTCAACTCCCTTCCATTGGCGACAGTCCCTGCTGTGGTGTGGCTGGCGGCTCCCATAGTTCCCGCCTTTGGACTGCTCTCCCAACTTCTCTGTGGAGCTCTCAGAGGCACTCCTTCCCCTTCAGCTGCTGTCCCTCTTACTGCTGCTCTGCCCAGGATTTTTATAGTCCTGCCCCTTTCAGTCAGCTGACTAGCTGGCCAGGTGCAGCATTTAACTCCTTCCTTACCAGCACTCTGTGCCCAGAAAGTTCTGGCCTTAAAAGGGTGGACTTGTTTTCTGGTGACAGGGCTAAGGTTCCCTGTTACAGCGGGCGAATGATCAGACCAGCTCTATGACCCCAAAGCTCAGGAAGCTCACAGAGGCAGCAGTGGTTTTTCTGCTGCTGCCATTGCAAGCCCCACCACAATTGCGGCTGCCCATCCCCCTCCTGCTAGTGACCCGCACACCTCAGGAGACTCACAGAAGGGGCAGCGTTCCCCTGCTGCAACCTCTACAGCTGACTATGCTTGAAGTGCAGGCAGTGTTTCTACACTGCCCCTGCTAGAAGCTTGGCTGAGCTGCATCAACTGCAGGGCTCATAGCTGCTGCAGCCAGTGCAGAAGGAGCCTGGGATCATGATCCTAGGCTCTTCCTGCTCTAGAGATAAGGCATGATGAGAGCTAATGTGTGATCTACACAATCACACCTCCTGTCACACCATGTGCATAGCAGGAAGCACTATTGTGGGATTACACATTAGAACTCATTGCGCCTTTACGTGCACATGTAGAGGGGGCCTTATGATTAGCTTACATGAACCTGCTTAATGCTGTTAAGTTTACCTTTCAAGCATTTTAAGTGTTGTCTTTCACATCTCTTTGTCTCATCAAAATATGTCCCACACTGTTGACTCATGTCCATTTACTATGCTACCTGGTGGCCTTCAACCTCTTCACACTGGTGATTACATCACCTTAAGATGGCTAAAACAACATGCCAAAACTGCATACACTAAAGAAAATCGAAACACAGTGAATGAATTTCAGGTGCCTTTAGGATCAATAGTTAGGGCTTCATCAAAAGGGATCATTAAGAATTCTTCATGCTACCCCACTAGAATAAAATAACTGACCTTGAACAGAATGGCAGGAAGATGGGATTAATTTTCTCTTATCTGGTCCACCTATATTGGATTTTTCTTACAGATGGCTAGAGTTGTGCTGTTTACTCATAACTGCAGGAAAAGCTCTATTTTAATGTGTTAGTTGATGACAAACATAGTCTTTGTTTATGTCACTATTAATACAATATTAGAAATACACCACTTGTCCAATCCAAGAAATGTACACTGCACTTAAGTATTTAAATAAGAAGGGTTGCTGGTCCTCTAGGAAGTTTATTTTATGCATCGACCCTGTAGTTTGCCATGCTCTGCTAACTGGAACTCTATGGCTATTGCCAGATGAAGTAGAAAATATATATAGCTTTGTAATACAACTCTGAACCAAATGTATGATATGGATGATGGAGAGTGTATTAGCTTACTGCTGACAATGATAGGCATGTTTGCTTTTATTCTGTTTGGTCACATAGGGCTTTCCATTTTCAGTGTATGCCAACCAGGAGTAAGTTATCAAGAAGAAAGTAATATTTAGAACTCTACATTTTTAGCTTGGCAGTTTGACTTTTGAATAAAGGAACTACTGCTCTCAAGGAGTTGAACATCAGGAGAAAGACCAATTGTTCTAAAAATCCCTTATTCATAAATTAGACTTTTAGATTTATGGCTTGGAAACTCAATTTATTTCTGTATAAAATTGATTGGGTTTTCAGGCCTCTAATACAGTCACTGTTTTTGATAGCTACTGTACTTTGTTAAACTCTTTTAGAGAACTAGCTTAATTGTGTAGTGCAAGGGAGTTTATCTAGTTTTCCTTTCCTTGCTGCAGATTTATGCTCTCAAGCTACACACTTTTAAAGTAGGGCATCACACATTTATGAAAGGTGTAAAAAAACTTATCTCCCCTTGGGAACCTTTTGATCTAGACTTAATGCCTGTCTGTGGTTTTTAAGGTATTAATTGATTTTCTGTATCTCTATCAGATTAAAAAATGTTGAGGGATGATTTTCATAGCTGTAATTTTATTCATAAGAAATGCAGCCAGCTACAGCATGTCATTCATGCAATATTCCTAAATGCAGAGGTGATATTATTTCCAGATTTTCAGTATAAAACTTGGCCCTAATATTTTAACAATGGATATTAAACCATTTTGTAATAATAAGTTGTACTTTTCTGGCACCTTTCAGTTTTGGAACTTGAATTGTCTTTGTGATTTAATTAAATTAGCCTCAAAATATTGCTGTGGGTTAAGAAAGGTTGCCATTTTGCAGATGCAGAAACTGAGACACTGAGTTTTGATTGTGTTGTTTTCTGGGTTTCCAAAGTGGGACACTGCCTGATTTTTAGAGGCTCTGAGTACCCACTACCCAGATGGACTTCAGAGAGGTAAGTGTTCATCACTTCTGTAAATAAGTTTCTAAATGTTGGCACCCAGAATTGAATCATCCAGTTACTTGCTGGGTTGAAAGCCACATCATACTTTTCATGTGGTGTTAGCTACAGAAATTGGTATTAACCATGTGACCATGACGGGTTGTTGGGTTTGGTTGGATCTTTGATCCTTTTTTTTTTCAGTTGAAAATTTGAACCTGAATGACTTGCCCAAGGTCATACAGACATTTGTGGTAAAATTAGGAATAGGACATTGGGGTCCCTGCCTGTCATTCCTGTGCTTTAACCAGAAGCAGACACCTTTCATATAGAGCAGTGGTACTCAAGCTTTTGGCCCTGCAGGCCAGATCAGTGGTGCGGGGCTGGCACGTGGGCTGTATCAGGCCCTGGCACCTGGCACTGTCCTCTCCCAACCCTGCATCTTGGAACGGGGCTCTGGGGGCCTGGAACCGCCCCTTCCTACTCCCACACTCAAGGACTGAGTCCCAGGGGCCTGGTGCTATCTTCTCCAATCCTCTCACACTAGGACTGGGCCCAGGGGCCTGATGCTTTCTGCACTCAGCCCTACACACTGGGAACAGGTGCCCAATCCAGTGAGCAAGGCCTGGGGCACTCCATGGATCCAGAAATTGGGCAGTAAGGGAATGATGCTATCACTCCCCCCACTTCCAAATTTTTGGACCTATGGGGACCTGCATGACAAGGTACTGCAGGCTAGATCTGGCCTATGGATAAGATAAAGGTTTTATTAATATTCAGAAATGTTTCTTTGTGAATTTCTGAGGGCTCAGTTATCTGTGAGAAGTAAGTTACGTATATTTAAAGAGTGAGATGGAACAAAGCTGACTATCCAAACTTTGGTCAGAACCAAAACATTGTTTAACCAGGTAATTTATTATGTTTATATTAATGTGTCAGCAGACTCCAAACCAAGTTGGGGTGCCCTTGTGTTAGTCTCCATGCAGAACCATGGGCTCAGAGCCTATTCAGTCTGTTAGCCATCTGGGCCTAAATGGCCACATGACAGAAAAATGTGTCTTATCCCAGAAGAGAGATCTTGTTCTGCCTGGGGAGGCATATAGCATTTACATGTCTCTGAGGGTGCTGACACACATCCAGGCCCCTGCTCTAACTTGTGATGCTTTACAGAAAGCATCAGGAGTTAAAGCATACCCCTGACCCAACAGATGTTGGTCTGTTGGGTCTGAGACAGAGGAACGAGTTTTCCTGCAGGAGCCTGAGGAACCTGTTAGCTGCCCAGGAACCACCTCTCTCCCCCAGTCCCATCCCACCTCCCAGCTCCATGGCTGTCAGCAAGAAGGGAGGTAGGAGGGGAAGCAAGAGCAAGCTGTCAGCTGGGGTTTGCCTGGCCTGAGCTGGAGGGAAGGTAGCTGCGGGGGGATGGGGGGGAGCTCCAATCCACCCGCCCCTCCTCCAACCCAGGCTGAACAAACCCCAGCCAGCAGCTCACTCCCCTTCCCTTCTTGCTGACAGCCATGGGGCATCAGTCCAACTCTAATTGCACAACAAATTAACCTTTGGGAACACAAGTTCCCTAAAGCATTCTAAAGCAGAGCACCTTCATCTGATCTCTCATTCAATGAGAGTTAATTTGTTGCACCATTGGTCACTTTAAAAGTGCTCTGCAGCTGTGCATGTGTGTCATGGCACTGCTGTGGAGTGCTTTCAGGAGGCCAGTCACATGACAAATTCAACTTCTGTCTGTGCCCCATGAGATGCAGGGCCTTGTCTATAGGTGGCCAGTAGGAAATTCTAGACCCAGCGGTGTTTGTGAACTCCTGCCTCAGGGTAGCACATTGCATGCATGTACAGTTCTGCTGGTTATACTGATCTATATTGACTTCCAACATACAACATCTACATTTGAAAAAACCAATAGGGCCAAGATGCTAAGCCCAAAACTGGAAAACGTCTGTTTCTTCACACATCTCTTTATATCTTAATAAGAGCAAGATGTTTTGGGATTTTCCTTGCAGCAAAAAGAGGGGGTCCCTTAGTTGGCAATATACAGTACTTCATTTGTTGTGTTTCAGCCAGAGGTAAATTCTTCTGAGTTACAATGTTCTGAAAATAGATGTTTTTAATAGAAATCCTGACAGATCTTTAAAGGGGGACTCCCATATTTTTCAAGAGAATGTTTACTCAGGAAACAATTCCTTTGCTTTGTGACTTTCAGCATTCCCTTTACTGCTATTCATATTTGAATAAGAGATCATGCCTTCCCAGCTTTGTTATCCTTCAGAGAAATGGGAGTTCTGTATCATAATCTCATATACATATGGGTATAAAATCAAAAACTTAGCATATTCATAGAATCATAGAAGTAGGGTCGGAAGGGACCTTGTAGATCTTCAAGCCTGACCCCCCGCCTGGGCGGGAGAAAAGACTGGACTCAAATGAGTCCAGCCAGGTAGTCATCGAGCCTCTTCTTAAAGATCCCCAGGGTAGGAGCCAACACCACTTCCCTAGGAAGCTGTTTCCAGCTCCTAGCCGCTCTAACTGTGAAGTAGTTCTTGCAGATGTCTAATCTAAACCTACTCTCCAATAACTTGTGTCCATTGTTCCTTGTCATGCCAGGGGGCGCTAGGAGAAACAGCGTCTCCCCCAAACCCTTCTGGTCCCCCCTAGTAAGTTTATAGATGGTCTCCAGGTCCCCCCTCAGCCTTCTCTTGTGAAGGCTGAACAGATTCAGGTCCCGCAGTCTTTCATTGTAGGGTCTGCCCTGTTGTCCCCAGATCATGCGGGTGGCCCTCCTCTGGACCCTTTCAGTGTTGTCCACATCCCTCCTGAAATGGGGCGCACAGAACTGGACACAGTACTCCAGCTGTGGCCTGACCAGCGTCGCATAGAGGGGGAGGATCACCTCCCTGGCTGTACTTGAGATTCACCTGTGGATGCACGACAAGGTCCGGTTAGCTTTGCTGCTTGTTTAGAATTTGATTCCCTGTGCTGCTTAGTGCCTTAAATCCTGCTGACTTCACACACTTCATGGGCATAGAGTGGTTGGTTGTAGCCATGTTGGTCTAAGGACATAGTTGGTCTAATAAAAGTATCATATCAACCCAAAGAACCTTGCCTGCCTATTTCATGGGAGTTGCATTCTACCTTTGGCAGTTAAGGGCACTCAACACTTCAGTGGGCACTTCCATAAAAAGAAAAGATGGGACACAAAAGAGCAAACAAAATGTCATCAATAAAGAGAATGTAATTAGAAAAAAATGAAAAAATGAAATGTAAATAGGCAAACATAGTATAATAAAACTGAATATATCCAACAATATTAAACTCTGTCTTTGACTACACAAAAGCCACAGAACTGTGAACCATAATCACTTTCAGTTGCTTTCATCTTATGACAGATTCTAAACAAGTACATTGATTGATAATAGGTCCTGTTTTGTAGCAAAATCAAAATCATAAACAAGAGAGCTCCACGTTTTGATGTTTTTTTATCTACAAACAGCCAGCTAATAAGGAAATGCTGATTGTATCAGCTTTGTGCCTATTTAAGTCACAAAATTTAGTAATCATTTATGTACTTCAATTTTAAAATGGTATCAAAAAGCTTTCCCTAGTGTTCCAGTGCAGCAAGTTGCATGTGAGGAGTAAAGTCATTCTTTCAATATTTAAATATATTCGATCATCTCCCTATATGCCTCCGTACCATTTCATTTTGGGGTAAAAGAGTTTAAGATAAAACAGACTTAGGTTATAAAGTACAATTCATGTTTTTGATTGCTTTTTCTTAACTCATGATATTGAAGTTCACTTTCTACTGTGAATTTTTAAAATTACAGTATAGATTTTAACTTGTTTTAAATGTAAGTACTGATATAGATGCCAAATTACATTTCAAGTTCATAAACTCATATAGGGAAGCTTATTACTGAATGGTTTGTGGTTTATAGTTTTCAGTAGTCAGTAGTTGTTTTAGTGTCAAGCAAGGAAAGACCTTTAGCTTGTTCTTTCCTGCAGTGTTAGCCAATGATGCCAACAAGCCCCAGTGCCACAGTGCTACAAAGACTTAATGGCATGCATATGTGTTACATATTGTAATGTACCACACGGTATAGTATACACTTTGTATATCTTTTGAGCTCTTTGGGTAAAGTTATTGAGGAATCCAATCATTAATTTCCTCTTTCCAATGACTACACACACAGCACTAGTCATTCACAGATCTATCATGGACAAATCTGTAATTTCAGCAACACATTATAGCTTTATCATCAACTTGAATAAAACAAAAGTGAATGAGAGGTCATTGAGGACATAATTTTAATATACTAGCCAAGGCAAACAGTAATCTGCAGCTCCATCTGTGTTGTGGCATTGAGCCCAATGCCATAGTTTTGTACCCACTGAGGAACTGGAACACTCTTTTCATGTTACAGGGAAAAATTCAACATAGCTTGAAGGATTCGGACAAGGTGCTGTGCGTGACATCTACTAGGTAGCCTTCTGCCAAGGGTGGAACAGTTGTAAGTGAGGTCTTTTGTCTTTGTACTTTGCACTATGAAGGTATGATTAGTACCATCTGGTGTGGCCTCTGTTGATAGAACAGCTATCCACTAGCCACAGTGGATGAGCCTCAGCCACAGGATTTCAGTACCCAGGAAGTCTATAGAAGTGTTTCAGAGGAGCTTCTGCAACCTGGAATAGCATCTTTGGAGGAACAGAGTGTTATCACTGTCTGGATTGGAGGTTGGATTCTTAAGTAACCCTCATAGAGCACATTTAGTTAGGGCTTCTGCAGAATATGGGGTACATTTTGTTTAGTGATTTTTGGAGCGAAAGAAAGAGGGAGAGAATGAAAGCAGAAATTCTAGTAGACTGAATAATTGATTTCAAATCTTGGTATTTGTGAATGTGTAATCCACTAACACTACTATGTTAAAAAAATCCCTTCTGTGTATTTTTTTTTGTGATTTATGATGCACATTAATTAAATGATGGGACACACTCACCAGCTATATAGTGCCTTAATGTGCATGCTATAAGATAAAGCCACATTTGGTAGAAAGGAGAGGAAAATAATTTCCAGAAAGTACTGTAAATCTGTTAGCCAGAGGCAATGGAACAATAAAATATGACAATAAATCCATTAACTTGAGGGAAGCAGATCTTAAAGCATTGAATTTATGAGTGGTTCTGTCTCAGGATAAACTCTGATAATTTAAAAAGTTTACCATTTTTTCTGCATTCTGGATATTTATAAAATATGTACATATTTGCTAGTAGACTGTATTTGGAGAGGCTGATCCCTGTATCTCCACTTCTTGAAAAAGGAAATATTTCTTTTCACCAAATGAAGATAGGCATGGTCAGTATATTATTAGAGCATTTTGGGAAAAAAATCTCCACTCTCCCCTGCTGGTGTAGAGGGGCTGTGACAACAGAATGCGTCTGTCTGCATTGGAGTTTACTGTGGCAGTGCTGTAGATGAAGGGGGAGTGGAAAGAGTGGGGAAGTGGAGGCAGCCAAGGGAAGGAGTACCACGATGGGGCTGATGGATCTGTGACCCTTCAGTTATATCAGCCATATCCTTCTTGTAGTAGCAACGTGCAGTAACCACAAGGGTAGCTCTGTCTCTATAGTCCAGATTGGCATGGGGAGACAGAGTGGGCTCTTTTGCTACCCCTTTAACAAATAATGTAACAATTAGCAATATCTAGTATGCATAGTTTGCTGAAGTGGGTCTTGTGGGACTCCACTGTAACCTTAAAAATATAAGCACGTATCACTAAGTATCTAGAACAACCCTTTATAATTTTTTGGACTACCCAATACTGATGTAACTGACTTTGGAAATAAACACTTAGCATATTTGCTCCTGCTTCGAAGATGCATTTTTAAAAGGGAGTGAAATTGTTGGTGTACATGTCATCTGTTTACTTCAGCTCCATTACACAACTCATAAAAATGGGACATGTTTATTGGTATGTATTAAATCTGTGTACTAATGTTCCTTTAATAAAGCTATAAAAATTAAAAAGGAGAGCACTTCATTGATAAACATTATATCATTTTCACTGCTGTTTTAGGAAAAGCAGACTCAAAACAAGGGACAGAATTCCTGGTCATTCTGTTATATCTATTTCTTCTCAACCATCTTGCCCACATAAATAAGAAACCTTTCTTTTTGCTGTTATTTTAAGAAAATTCATAAAATAATAATGGTCTTATTTAATCATTTCTTCTTTTATACTGTATTTTAGAATTATTATAAAATATAAAAAGCAATCCAGTTTTTATATAATTGGTAGTAGACAAGTCAGAGTATTAAATACACAATAAATTAGAAGTAGCAGTTGGTGTGTGTTAAAGAAAACCATCATCACATTTATTAAGTTTTTCTGATAAGTAAGGCAAGTTTCATTTTCTTCAAATGTATCATGTTAAATCTTTGAGCACTTGAAATCAAATTACTTTGCAGCAGATGTTAGATTATTATATTTGAGGTTTTGTATTTGATTACTGTTTGATGGGTTTTTTAGTAATAAATGAGTGTATTTGATAACAAGTATGACAACTCTTTCCTTCTCATAATTACTTCTTGTTAGGAAGATAATACTGCCATGGAACAATGGGTATCCATTGTTTTTGGCTGGGAGTTTTGAGACACATACTGTAAAATAAACCATCAAGAAACCCACCCCAAAACAAAACAAAAATAACTCAAAGCCCCAAAACACATTGCACCAGTAGCAGCCTGTTTTAGTGAGACTATTTAGATAAATAGGAGAGAAAGAAGAAAACAGAAGGCTTGAGGAATAACAGAAGACAGTACCTGATCCTGCTCTTCCTGGAGCCAGTGAGAACGTTGTCTGAAATGTGATAGAATCATAGAAAAGTTTGTTTGGAAGGATTTCAGGAGGTCATCAAGTCCAACCCCCGACTCAAAGCAGGACCAGCCCCAACTGGATCATCCCAGCCAGGGCTTTGTCTAGCCAGGTCTTAAAAACCTCCAAGGATGCAGATTCCACCACGTCTCTAGGTAACCTGTTCCAGTGTTTTTTTCCAGGTTTTTTTTTTTCATAATACCTAACCTAAACCTCCCTTGCTGCAACTTGAGACCATTGCTCCTTGTTCTGTCATCTGAGAACAATCTAGCTCTATCTTCTTTGGAACCACCTTTCAGGCTGCTATTAAATCCCCTCTCAATCCCCTAAATAAGCCCAGTTCCCTCAACTTCTCCACAGAAGTCATGTGCCTCAGCCCCCTCAGCATTTACGTCGCCCTCTGCTGGGCTGTCCAATTTGGCCACATCCTTTCTGTAGTGAGGGGCCCAGAACTGAACACAGTACTCTAGATGTGGTCTCACCAGTGCGTAATACAGGCAACCGCTGCTTAGTGTTCTTAACTGATTCCAGAATAGCCACGCGCTAAGTGAAACAACATTAAGTGAAACCCATTTCCCCATAGAATTTTATGTAAATAAATATAATTGATTCTGCACAACAGCAGGGCTCTGCCTGGCATGGGAGGAGCAGTGGAGCCACCTGCCTGCCAGTGCCCCGCTCCACCCAGTGAGGGCTCTTTCCTGGGCACCCGACACTGGGACTATCTGCCGCTGCTGGATTGCTGCAGGATTAGGACAGTGTCCATGTCCTGTGGGTGAGAAGCAGCAGTGGCAACAGGAGCAAGTGAAGAGGTGAGTGACAACCAGTGGGGGCCCAGGGCAAGGCAGAAGGGTGGGGTTTGCTCCTGCACATGGTGCTGGAGCTGGTGGGGAGTAGCAGTGGCAGTGAGCCCGGGGCAGGGGGGAGGGCTGCAGCCCTGCGGTGTGGCTCTGCAGGATTGGCCCTGCTGCAGCCTAGGGCAGGAGACAATGCACATGTGTCCTACCAGCCTGGGCCCCGTGCTCATGCACCCTGCCCACCTGCCCCTTTTTGCTGCAACTGCCACTCTTCCCCACCTGCCCACCAGCCACAGCCTCCTGCCACGCTCCTGCTGCCCCACGACTGGGCCCTGCCAGCCCTGACCCTGGGCACCAGGCTGGGCTCTGCTTTCATGCTGTCTACCCCCCCGCCCCCTTTCTCACTGCCACTGCTACTCCCCACCAGCTCCAGCACCATGTGCAGGAGCAAACCCCACCCTTCTGCCCTGCCCTGGGCCCCCACTGGTTGTCACTCACCTCTTCACTTGCTGCTGTTGCCACTGCTGCTTCTCCCCAGCCTCATGCTGAGTGTTATAATAAAACACTCTGCATGCTAAGTGAAACCAGGTATATTTTTAAATGAGCACTATAGTGAAACCACAGCAAGCCAAACCAAGTTAAGTGGGGGTGCCTGTAGAGGGGAATAATCACTTCCCTTGATTTGCTAGCAACAATCCTACCAATGCAGCCCAGGATGCCATTAACCTTCTTGGCCACAAGAAGACACTGCTGTCTCATATTCAGCTTATTGTCTACCATAACCCCCAGGTCCTTTTCTGCAGAGCTGTTGCCTAGTGAGTCAGCCCCCAGCCTGTACTGGTGCGTAGGACTTTGCACTTTTCCTTGCTGAACTTCATGATGCTTTTTTAGTCCAATCCTCCAATTTGTCTAGGTCTCTCTGAATCCTAACCCAACTCTCCAATACATCTATAACTGCCTCCAGCTTGGTGTCATCCACAAACTTGCTGAGCATGCACTTCATCCCATCTTCTGGGTCATTTATGAAGCTATTGGACAAAACCACCCCCAAGATTGACCCTAGGGGCACTCCATTTGATACGGGTGCCAACTAGACATCAATCCATTGACTACTGCCATCTGAAACCTATGATCAAGCAAGCTTTGTATGTACCTTATAGTCCATTCATCCAACCCATACTTCCTTAGTTTATTGAAGAGTTCCCTGCTAAGCCAAGCTGTTCTTCTGCCATACTCACTAGTCTTCCCTCACATTGGGATCATCTGTTCCTGCACTTTCAGTAAGGTTTCTTTAAAGTACAGCCAGCTCTCCTGGATGCCTCTCCTTTGTCAGGTGGATTCTATCTCTCGAACCAGGATCATAGAGTAATAGAAAATTAGGGTTGGAAGGGATCTCAGGAGGTCATCTAGTCCAAACCCCTGCTCAAACCAAGACCATCCCCAACTATATCATCCCAGCCAAGCCTTTGTCTAGCCAGTTCTTAAAAACCTCCAAGAATATAGATTCCACAAGCTCTTTGGGTAGCCTGTTCCAGTGCTTCACTACCCTTCTAGTGAAAGTGTTTCTCCTAATAGCTAACCTAAACTTCCCTTGCTGCAACTTGAGACTATTGCTCCTTTAAACTAAGGGCTTTAAAATAAGTTCACTAGGGGATGGGGAAACACTGACTAAAGTGTTCCTGGGGACTGACATACAAGAAAGTTTCATAGATAGGGACACTGGGAGAGCCACTCCTGAGAGAGCTTAGGGGATAATCCTCCTTCAGCATGACAGGAAGCTGAGGGTCTCAACAGGACCCAGGTGCCAGAAACACCAATGCTGGGTGCCAGAACACCTCAGGTGCTAGGACACCAATGCCAGGAGCATGGCAAACAAGCCAGATGAGCTAGCCCTCCTGCTCTCCAATGGGTTGTATGACCTAGTAAGGATTACAGAGACCTACCTGGTGGGATTCTTCACATGATTGGAGCATAGCTATGGAGGGCTATGTCGTGCATAGAAGGGACTGGGTAGGGAAGAAAGGTGGAGGTTTAGCTTTCTATGTAAAGGAGCAATGCATCTCTCTGGAGGCCTACATCAGCTCCAAAAAAGAGTGGCTTGAAACCCTCTGGGTCAAGCTCTGGGGGAGTGAGGGGGGAGGGGGCATGGAGAAAGAGACCTAACTGTAGGTGTATACTACAGACCAAATCAGGGAGAGGAGCTTGTTCTGGAGTTTGCCTGAGAACTGACAGAGGCTGTGCATGCATGAGAAATGGTCGTCATGGGTGACTTCAATTATCTGGATATCTCTTGGAAGGAGCGCTTGGCCAAGTCAGATGAGTTGTGTTCCTTCCTGACCTGCATTGGAGAGCTCTTCCTGGCTCAGCAGGTGCACAGACCTAGCAGAAGTAATGCTGTTCTAGACTTGGTCCTGGCCAAAGGAGACACCCTGGTGACCGACTTAAAAATAGAAGGTAGCCTGAGCAACAGTGACCATGAAACCATCATGCTCACTGTCCATCACAAGGCAGACATCTGAAAGCAGGGTTGAAGTCTTGGAATTCAAAAATGCAAATTTTAACAAGCTCTGGTCACTAGTAGGGCAAGTGCTGTGGGACCAGGGACTGAAGGCAAAATATGTGCATGAAGAGTGGTTCCTCCTTAAGGACATGATCATTGAAGCACAGAGGAAGTCCATTCTCATGCAGCAAAAGGAGAAAGGGCAGCAGAAGTCCATTCCCCTGGCTAAACAGGGAATTCATGGTCCTCCCTAGAAAGAAGAAAGAGGTGTACAAACAATGGAAGCTGGGGACAAGGCCCCAAGGAAGACTATACAACAATGCCCCACACTTATAGGGAACAAATTAGAAAGGTTAAGGTGGCAACTGAACTTAGATTAGCAATGGTAATGAAAGACAACAGAAAGTTCTTCTTTAGATACATAGGGAACTAAAGGAAAGAAAATGGGAGTGTGGGGCCAATGTTCAACAACTCAGGACATCTGATTACTGATACTCAGGAGAAAACTGAACTCTTGAATGACTACTTTACCTCGGTGTTTCACCGGGCCACAAGGAAAATCATGCCAGATAGGGTACAGAAATAACTGCCTCCCTACTGTTGCTGTAGAACTGGTGCATGATCAGTTAAAGAAATTAGACATATATAAGAACTCCATCCAAGGGTGCTGAAAAAGCTGGCTGACCTCATCATGGAGCCCCTGGCAAAACTGTTGTGGGAAGAGGGCCAACTGGAGTACAGTATCCAGTTCTGGGCACCACACTTTAACAAGGAGGTGGTACAACTTGAGAGAGTCCAGAGAAGGGCCACCCATATGATTAGAGGCTTGCATGGCAAGCCATACAAGGAAAGGTTTGGGACTCCTCAGCCTGAAAAAGAGAAGGCTAAGAGGGAACTTGGTAGCAGTTTACCGCTATGCCAGGGGATTACATCAGGGGCTCGGTGAACAACTGTTCACCAGGTTGTCTTTGGGGAGAGCCAGGAGTAATGGCCACAAACTCCTGGAAGACCATTTCAGGCTCAACATTAGGAAAAACCTCTTCACAGTTAGGGTGTCCAGACTGTGGAATAAGCTCCCTCCAGAGGTGGTGCAATCAGCTACCCTGGAAATCTTCAAGAGAAGCCTGGAAAGTCATCTTGCTTCAGTCACCTGACCCCAGCTGTGTTTCCTGCCTGGTGCAGGGGGCTGGCCTAATGATCTTCCAAGGTCCCTTCCAGCCTTACAATCTATGAATCTATTAATCCTTTTTCTGTTATTGGCCACTACTGAGAACAGTCTAGCTCCATCTTCTTTGGAACAACACTTCAGGTAGGTGAAGGCTGCTATCAAATCCCCCCTCAGTCT
The DNA here is from genome assembly GCF_052110815.1 of Crocodylus siamensis. NCBI lineage: Eukaryota > Metazoa > Chordata > Crocodylia > Crocodylidae > Crocodylus > Crocodylus siamensis. The sequence continues at coordinate 212,539,371 of NC_143397.1, forward strand.
TCTCTTCTGCAGATTTCACTCATCCTCTCCTCATAAGTCATGTGCCCCAGCCCCCTAACCATTTTCATTGCCTTCTGCTGCAGTCTCCAACTTGTCCATGTCCTTTCTATAGTGGGGGACCCAAACTGAACACAGTACTCCAGGAGTGCCCTCACCAGTGCTGAATAGAAGGGAAGAATCACTTCCTTTGATTTATTGGCAACACTCATACTAACGCAGCATGTCATTAGTCTTCTTGGAAACAAGGGAATATTTGGCTCAGATTCATCTTGTTGTCCACTGTAACCCTCAGGTCCTTTTCTGCAAAGCTGCTGTTTACCCACTTGGTCCCCACCTTGGAGTGGTACATGCGATTGTTCCATCCTAAGTGAAGGACTTTTCGTTTGCCTTTATCAAACCTCCTGAGATTTTTTGTTCCAATCTTCCAATTTGTCGAGGTCTCTCTGAATCTTAGGCCTACCCTTCAGCATATATACTACTCCTCCACAGCTTGATGTCATCCACACACTTGCTCAGGATGTATTCCATCCCATTTTCCAGGTTGTTGGTGAAGATGTTGAACAAAACCAGCCCCAAGACCGAACCCTGAGGCACTCTACTTGATATCAGATGCCAACCAGACATCAAGCCATCAAGCTATTGATTACTATCCTATGCACCCGATGATCCAGCCAGTTTCTATCCATCTTACAGTTCATTCATTCAACCCATACTTCCTTAACTTGCTCTCGAGAATGTTGTTGGGGGAGAACATATCAAAATCTTGATTGAATCAAGTTATATCATGATCACTGCTCTCCCAACATGCACAAAGCCAGTCAGCTTATCATAGAAGGTGGTCATGTTGGTCAGGCATGACTTCCCCTCAGTGAATCCATACTGACTCTTCCTAATCACCTGCTTCTCTCCAAGTGCATAGAAATGGATTCCATGAGGACCTGCTCCATAGTTTTTTTCCAGGGACTTTGGAGGCTGCTTGGTCTGTAGTTCTCCAGATCCTCCTCCTTTCCTGCCTTAAAGAAGGGAACTATGTTTGACCTTTTCCAGTCATCCAGGACCTCTCCCTACCATCACAGGTTTTCAAAGATAGTTTTGATCATATTTCATCATGAGCTTTCATTGTATTGCGTTTGGCTGAAATGTTTGTGTAAGGTATTCTACAGACTGTAGTGCAATATCATGTGACAAACATTTAATCAACATCGTGTTTATTTTTGAAAATTTCAGTTTGGTTTTTAAAATCTGGAGTATTATAAAACTTTTACCTTTGTATCTGGTGGAGGAGTGGAATGGTAAGGGGTCAGTTTCACTAACCCTTATTTTTTATATCAGAAATCTTGATTCTCTGCTGAGGTGAAAGTGTGCTTCCAGCTCCTTACTCCGAAGTGCTGTCCTTCTTAGATGTATTTTTAGCATAATGCTTTATGCATTCTGTGGTCCATTAAAAAAAATAGTTTGTTCACTGTTGTCATGGTGTAAACACTGCTCTTTACGTACAGGAGCTAATTTTTCCTCCATTTGGTTTGTGTTAATTTCCATATTTAAATAAAGATAACTTGCCTGTTAATTAAGCCATAATTCTAGCTTCTCAGATGAATAAAGACTAGAGTGATCTTGTTGCTGAATCCTGATGCATGTAGAAATCCTGAATAAATTCACTTGCTGAGCGTCTTTTATGCATGACTTTTTTTGCCAGAAGGTTGCATAGGATATCAGTGCTTTGCAGCAGGGAAGTGTGACTGCAGTGTGTGTATGCTTGCTTCAGCTAACTTTTAATGTAGCTAGTTTGGTACCAATAGCAGTGGTACCATGGACTTCACCTTGGTTTGGCCACATTGAATAAGTGGCTAGGGTGAGCTTGTACAGTCCATCCTGTAGCTTGTACACCCTTGGCTTCCCTGCTGGCAAGATTAAAATTAACTTTGGTATGTCTGTGTGTGTGTCAGTCACATCTCTGCTTTCATTGTTGACATCATTAAAATAAAGGACACACTGTCCTTCATTTCCTACCAACAGTATTCTTTCCACAAGCTCCCCCAGCACAGTGGCATGGAGAAACTGCTATAGAACTGTCACTACCTAAAACACCTACAGAGAGTGGAGTCCACCTGTGTGGCAGCTCACTGGCTCTGAAGTGAAAGCATGCCATTTTTACATATGCATATGTGTATGTATGTATTAATATATTTGTCTTCTATGCAGACTTGCAGTGAAACATGGTGTCACAAAAACAGATAAAATAAATAAAACAGTTCCCTAAGCCTTGCCCCAAAACTTAACCCTTGGAAGTTGGTTCCAGATCCTAGCTGCCCTGACTGTGAAGTAGTGCTTTCTAATGTCTAGTCTAAACCTACTCTCTAGCAATGTATGGCCATTATTCCTTGTTACTCCAGGAGGTGCTCGGGGGAACAAATTCTCTCCCAAACCCCACTGGTCCCCCCTAGTAAGTTTATAGATGGCCACCAGGTCCCCCCTCAGCTTTCTCTTGTGAAGGCTGAACAGGTTCAGGTCCTATAGCCTCTTCTCATAGGGTCTGCCCTCATGTCCCCAGATCATGAGAGTGGCCCTCCTCTGGACCCTTTCAATGCTGTCCAGATCCCTCCTGAAGTGTGGTGCCCAGAACTGGATGCAGTACTCCAGCTGTGGCCTGACCAGTGTTGCCTGGGGGGGAGGATCACCTCCTTGGACCTGCTCGTGCATCTATGTATGCAGGACAAGGTAGAGTTAGCCCTACTGACTGTGTTCTCACATTGTTGGCCCATGTTCATCTTGGAGTCAATAATGGCTCCAAGATCTCTTTCTGCCACCATGGTTTCAAGAAGGGAGTTTACCAGCCTATAAACATGCTGCTGGTTCCTACTGCCCAAGAGCAGCACCCTGCACTTGTCAGTATTGGATCCCATCCTATTTTTATTTGCCCACCCCTGTAACCTGTCCAGGTCCTGCTGTAATCTGTCCTTCCCTTCTGGTCCGACCACCTCACCCCAAATCTTGGTGTTGTCTGTGAATTTAAACAGGATGCTCTTCACTCCATCGTCCAAGTCGCTAATAAAGAAATTGAACAGTGCGGGCCCAAGGACTGAGCCCTGGGGGACCTCACTGCCCACTTCCCTCCAGGTCGAAAATGACCCGTCCACCACCACTCTCTGAGTATGACCCCTCAGCCAATTTGCAATCCATCTGACTGTGTAGGCATTAATGCCACAGTCACCTAGCTTTTTAATGAGAATGGGGTGGGAGACTGTCAAAGGTCTTCCTGAAGCCCAGAAAGACTACATCCACTGTGACACCTGCATCCAGTGATTTTGTGACCTGATTGTAGAAGGCAATCAGGTTGGTCTGACAGGACCTGCTCCTAATGAACCCATGCTAGTTGCCCTTGAGCATCATCTCTGCTGCTGGACCATCACAGATGTGCTCCTTGATAATCTTCTCAAAGAGCTTCCTCAGGATTGAAGTAAAACTAATGGGCCTATAGTTGCCCCGGTCCTCCCTCTTTCCTTTTTTAAAGATGGGGCCACATTGGCCCTCTTCCAGTTGTATGGCACCTGGCCAGAGCACCACAAGTGCTCAGAAAGTCACCAGGTGCCCTGCAATAACCTCTGCCAATTCCCTCAACACCCTGGGGTGTTGACACAATTAGCATTAAAGAAAGGTTGCCACAGGGTCCCAAAGTGAGCCTTAGCTTGCTTTAGTCAGCACATCCCTCCTATATCCAGCTGACTCCAGTCCTGCCCCTCAAGCATGAAGTGGGGGCCCTCCTGGCCTCGGGGCCTAGTTGTCCTAGGGGCTATTTGTAGCCTCTGTCCTCCGCTGTAGCCACACCCATGCCTCACAGATGATACTTGATCACTTTGGAGGGCCCCCTTGTCCCTCAAACCTTTCCTGGAGCTTTCCTGGCTTCAGCCCTCTTTCTCTGACTGTGCCCCCTCAGCCTAGGTCCAGTGCCCCAGATGTTGGCTTCTGGGCTGCAGCCCCACCTTGTCCTTCTCTGGCTCTGGGTCCCTGGCCTTTCTCTCACCCTTCTGAGGATTGTCAGCCCCCTGGGGTCCCTGGCTCAGATAAGGCTTCTTGCATACTATACACAGGCCAGGATGTTCTTGTGCCACCCCTGACCCCTTCAGGGGTCTATGTGGGGTGCCTCTCAGGCACCCATTTGGCCTCCATACTGCTCTGTAGCCACAACCTAGTACTATGATTTCATATCCACAGTGTAAATACAAGTGAGTGTTTTGCAACTAAAAACCTACCCAGCTCAGGATCATTGCCTCACTATAGGACTTAAATTTCTCTTGGCTCCCTTCTGGCAGCTCTGTGGAACAGCTCATGTACCTGCCAGCCTATCAGCTACAGGTATTGGAGCGCCTCTCCCTCCCCACGAGTAGGGCCAGACTGTCTGCCTGGGCTCAGGCACAGAACTCATGGGCTCCTACAGATGTGCATAGGGCCTACTCCAATGCGCTAGAAATCCAGCACATTATAGCAGACCCAATTGTCTGCTAGAACACAGAAACTGATGGTCTCCAGCAGTCTTTCACATCATGTGTATCAGCATCTCCCTGCATCCCCACACTGAAACAATGTCGGTGGGGTGTTTTGAAATAAAACACATTTCATGAGCTTTAGTTCAAAGTACCCTGCCACCATTTTTTTAGCGCGGGGATACATAGGTATGCTGATACATGTGACATGTGGCTGCTTTTAATTAGTGTGGCTGACTAATTAAAGTGCTGGCACAGCATTCCAGAGCATGTGTAAAAATGCCTCATGTGCCTCCAAAGTCCTACCACTTCCTGTCAGGTGGCTGTCCAACCACATGCAGGGGTTTTCATTTAGCCCTGATGGCTTGCTTGCTTTCCTTTACTGCAGCTTATCCCAGCTGCCTGCACTTGTTACTGTGGTACCTGGAGGCCTGCTCCTGGGCTGCTTATTACAGTGCATCTAGCTTCCCACAGCTAGCTTAGGCTGCTGCACTTTTCCTATAAAGTAATGAGAGCCTCTGGCTCCCTATTACACCAAGTCATCTGTTTAGGTGCCTTAGTCTCATCCTTTTCTTTTGCATTTCATTCCTAACTAATTTAGGTGGCTTCTTGTACAAATGATTTTAGAATATCTTTTCTTTGGGCATGTACCTTATGAGAAGAGAATAAATTTATGAGAGGAGACTAAAGAGCTTAGCTTATTTACTCTAGCAAAAGGAAAGCTGAAAATTGTTATGAGTGTTCTCTATAGGTATATCAGAGGTGAAAACATTGGGGAAGGAAGAGGAACTGTTTAAATTAAAGGATAATTCTGGCACAAGATCAGATGGGTATAAACTGGCCTTGAATACATTTTAGGTTTTAAATCAGAAGCCAGTTTCTCAAAGGAATGAGTTTCCAGAACAGCTGTTCTGGCAGGTCATGTCAGACCTGCTGTTCTGGCAGGTCAGATCTATAGTTTTCTGAATCTGAAAAAAAAAATGGAGGGAATTCAGGGTTATTTTATAAAAAAACTAAGTGTCAGTTTTGGGAAAATACAGAACCTACAAGATTGAAATAATGCATTACAAAAAATAGAATATATGCTTTAAGTCATGATCTTTGGGCACCATTAAAACTTGTGAAGTATAATATAGTGATTCACAAGTGAAACAGTTAAGTCCATGTATAGAAATACTTACTATCCTTATGTGTATAATTACATTAATCTATACTTTGCTTTTACATTGTTCTTTGAAGAGCCATTTAAAAAATATCAATATTGTAGTGTCTGAACTTCAGTCCCCTCTACACCTTACAGGTATTGTGCAGTTAACTGGTTAATTGTGTATTTACCAAGACCAGCTACAGGTACAAAGTACTTATTACACCATAAACAGATCCAAACACTATAAAGTTAGACTTTGAAAATATATAACTTTATAGCTGGTTACTATCCAGCTTTAATTTGAATGTGTTGCAGGTTCTCCCCTGTGGCTGGGAGCCCCATTAGCTGACTGGGCTCTCAGCCGCAGAGGATGCCATGCCCACCTAGGAGGAGTCCTGCAATTGAGTGGACTCTTAGCCTCAGCAGTGACCAGGAGCTGCAGATTCTAGGTCAGGGGTGGGCAAAATACAGCCCATGGGCCAGATCTGGCCCACGAGGCCATTCTGTTCGGCCCGTGGGGACCTAAAAAATGTAGAAAATTAATATTTCTCTCCCCTTGGTTCCTGTCAAAAATGACAGGAACCAAGGGCAGTAGGACTCAGGGGAAGCCCAGTGGGGACCACCTGGCCCCATCACCCCAGCCAGAAGCCCCTGCCAGGGCTTCTGGCCTGGGAGCACGTGGCTGCCCTGCACCAGAACCACAGGTAAGAAGGGCGGGGGGACCCCAGGCAGGGAAGGAGCATGGGGGAGGAAGGAGCCCCTTCCCCGCCCCATGGCCAGTGCCCCTTGCTGAAGCTGCTTGCAGCCTGCATGGGGCTGCCTGTGCCTGCTCCAGACAGCCCTGTGGGCTGCAAACAGCTGCAGCAGGGAGCACTGGCCATGGGGTGGAGGAGGGCTCACTTTTCCCCCTGTGCTCAGCTCTTCCCTGGGCTCCTTCCCTGTGTAGAGAAAAGCGGGCCCTTGCCTACCTCATGGCCGGTGCTCCCTGCTGCAGGTGCTTGCAGCCCACATGGGGCTGTCTGGAGCAGGCACAGGCAGTCCCAGGCCGGCTGCGAGCAGCTGCAGTGTGGGGCGTCGAGCATGGGGCAGGCAAGGGGCTACTGCCCCGCGCTCAGCACCACCTTGTAACCCGTCCCCCCTGCCAGGCTGGCAGCAGGGCTGCGTTACAAGCTGGTGCTGAGCGCAGGGAAGAGCAGCCCCTTGCTCACTGTGTGGCCTGTGTCCCATGCTGCAGCCACTTGCAGCCCACATGGGGCTGCCTGTGTCTTCTCCAGACAGCCCTGTGCAGGCTGCAAGCAGCTGCAGCAGGGAGCACCAGACATGGGGTGGGCGAGGGGCCACTTTTCCCCACGCTCAGCACCAGCGTCTTCCCTGCTGGCAAGCAGGGGGTCAGGACTGTGTGCTGCCCCTGCCTGTACTGTGGGGCAAGGGAGCACTGGGTGTGAGTGGGCAGGGAGCCAGTGGGAACACAGGGCCCACACCACTGCCCCAGGGCTAGTGCCGGTGGGGCCCAGAGCAGGGTGGCAGGAGTGCGGGGTCCCAGCTGGCAGGGGCTCTGTGAAGCTGGGCCAGCTCCCTCCTCTCCCTGCTGGTGCAGCCCAGCCTGGCTCCACAGAACCCTGCCAGCCTGTGCCCTGCTTTGGCCCCCACTGGTGCTGGCCCTAGGACATGGGCCCCAAGACATTGGAACATTGGTCCCAAGATGGTGACCAGGGGGCAGGGCACTTGTCAAGGGGTGGGGCACCTGTCAAGGGACAGTGCTACCCATGCAGCCCTCTGCAGCCTGCCAAAACTGAGTAAGTGACCCTCCACCCAAAATAATTGCCCGCCCTGGCTCTAGATCCTGGCAGCACCCTGCAGCTGCTGGGACACAGTGTCCATAGCTGCAGAACTCTGGGTCCTGGCAGCTGCAGGGCATGGCTGCAATCAGGGGTACATAAAGCACCCCAGCAGCTGGGAGATTGCAGCTACTATGGTTTCCCACTTGTGAGGGTGTGTGGTGGCCCCTGCCATTGGGAGACAACAGCCCCCGTCATTGGGAGACATACTCCTGGGGCTGGGATACCATAATTGCTGTGATCTCCCAGGTGCATGGGGCTTCACATAATCCCTCTGGCTGGGAGATCACAGTTCCTGAGATTTCAAAGCCACAGAGGGCCCCATGGCTGGGAGATTGCAGCAGGTTCCTCTTAGCTAAGGGAGCTCCCAACCTTGCTTCTTGCTAGTGCAGGTGGATCCCATGATTGGGTCCCCCCTGCACCATCAATGAAACACCATGGAATCTAATGCATGATCCTACAATCATGCCTCTTGCCATGCACATGAGGCATGGCAGGAGGCACGATGGTGTGGATTGTGTATTAGATCCCATTGCACCTTTACCTGCACATGTAGATGGCCCTCAGTGTTTTCAGTACTGAAGTATTTTTTTTGGAAGAATGAGGAATGGAAGTTCTATAAAATAAAAATCAGATTTTGTCAACACTTTGCATTTCAAGATTTTCAGGAAATTTTGAAACGTTTTGTTTCTATTTCAGTAGGAAAATATTTTTAAATTTCATATAAAGTAATAATTCTAAAAAGAGTTTTGAACAGTTTCTAAATTTTTAAATGTTTTAATTTTAAAAATCTCTTTTGAAATCCTTAATGTTATTATTTACATTTAAAGCATTTTCCTTGTTGATCTTTTACTTCATGCACTACTTTGTGTACCAGTTATTAGAATCATATCAGACAGAGAAGTTTTGGTTTGAATGGCTGCTAATTCTAATAAGCTGCAGCAATACAAGGAGAGAAGAGTAAAAAGCATGTTTTCAGTACCATTAAGAAACATTGTACAGCTTTGGTACCTCATTTTAATTTACTCATTGATTGTAATAGCCAGTGGAAAAAGGCTAGTGCATATAAATCATGGCTTAAGATTTTGGTTGTAATAAACAGCTTTTCACATTTGGTTTTGAGACTTTGAGGCTAATGTGTAGCTGGTTCAATTAAGAGAGATTTTAATAACTAGCAGTCACTGTAGTGAATGGTGTTGTATAATATAAAATAATACAAAAATAAAAATAAATGAAAACTTATAGAATAAAATATCATTCAAAATAATTTTTCAAAATTCTGAAACAATTTTTTACATATTTCCAAAATGAAATTTTTTAATTTTTTTTTTAAATATTGAATTTTTTTCCTTGGGAATTTTCAGTGCAATGATATACTTTATTAAATATTTCAGTTTTGGGGAACTATCAGTAGAAAAAAATAAGGCTGCTAGAACTTAGTTACTTATTTCCAACTATTTTTTTCTTCTGTTAATTTTTCCACATTTTTGTTTGTGCTTGTTAATAGTGATTTCACATTTTAATTATTTTTGGAGTATTTTATACTTTGAATTTGTTATATGATGATAATTGTCCTGCACTTAATGCTTTTTTGTTTAATTCTGATTAGCTACATAAGTCATGTGGTCTTGTTTCTTCTTGATTTAATCAAAATGAACCCCTGTAACCAAGAGAAGAGTTAAGGGAGTTCCTCAGGATTTTGATGTCTTACAAAGATATGCAGTAACAATTTAGGGAGAAGTAAAAGATATGCACAAATTGGGAAGGTTAGGTAGTATTTAGATCGGGGTGGGCAAAATACAGCCCACAGGCTAGATCCAGCCCTCCAGGCTATTTTATCTGGCCCACAGGGCACCTAAAAAGTTTAGCAAATTAATATTTATCTGCTCCTGGCTGCCTGTCAAAGATGACGGAAGCCAGGAGCAGTAGAAGCTGGCAGGACTCAGGAGCAAGGCCGGCTCAGTCTCACCCCCCTAGCTTCCTCCCATGCCTGTCTCTCTCCCAACTGGAAGCCTCTGCCTGCCCTGGCTTTCACTGCTTCCCTGCATGCCTGCTCCAGCACCACATGGCCCCAGGCTGCCCCGCTGGACTTCGGGAGTCCAGGGCTGCATTGGTTCCATGGGGCCAGGAGTGGAAGGGTGTGTGTGTGTGTGTGTGTGTCTGTGCAATGAGGGAGGGGAAGAGAGAGACAGAGCGAGCAATGAGGGAAGGAGTGTGTGTGTGTGTTTGTATGTGTGTGTAGTGAGGAAGGCACTCTGTGTGTGTGTGTGTGTGTGTGTGTGTTCATAGGGCGAGTCCCACAAGCACACCCCACCTATACATGCACACCCCACCATATATGTCTACCCCCCACAGTGCCATACACACAGACCCCCTACCCCCACACACCCCAACCACCCTCCCACACAGCCTCCACAAACTCCATACCTACCCACATCCCATATAACCAAACACACCCCCACATGCTCCCTCACCCCACCCCCACACCCCCAAACCTATCAATCCCCCCTACACCCTCCTCCCCATCCCCCATACCCACACACCCACAGCCCCCCACAAATCTATACCCATCCCCCCCATGCTCCCACCCCCCGTGGTATATAAGAGTAAGACTTCATTTTTAGTTATTGTGCAGTCCCCTCTATGTACACTAGACAAATGCATATACATCGGACAAAATATTTTTTTAAATCAAATTAATTAATGTTGTAGATGTTTGATTTTTAGAATATAATTTGGTATTTTTCTGGTTCTGAGATGGCAAAACCCCTTGCTGAAAGGAGTATTTTCGGGAGCAAGGGGTGGGACTTCTGGTGGCAAAGGTTAGGGGTTAAGGAATGGGACTTCTGGTCCCAAGATGGTGACCAGGGGGTGGGGCACCTGTCAAGGGGCAGGGCTACCCATGTGGCCCTTGACAGCTTGCCAAAAATCGGTAAGCAGCCCTCTTCCCAAAATAATTGCCAACCCCTAGTTTAGATCTTTTCCTGTCTGTTTCACCAGTTCATCATTCTTAGAAAAAATTGGTTGCTGTAAGTGGATAGAGGTAGAATTCTGAGTTAATTTTCTCTTCTCACACTCACACAAGGCTAACATTTGTGCCCTTGCACTCCTCACTGCCAGTAGTAGTCCTATTCTAGTTCATTAGTGCCTGGTTTAAAACTATTAGAAATCAATGTGAGTCTTGCTTTTACATCAGGAATTTGGCAAAGAGAATGTGAACCATGACCATCTGCTAGTTCCCCACTTTCTATGTAATGTTCACACTAATTTGAAAATACTGAAAAGAGCTGAGGGGCGGGGGCATAGCCCCGTGGGGGGGTCCTGCCATGTCTTGATGTTAAAGGATTTATACCGGGAGTGTGCAACTTAAACACCACTGGACAAGGAGGTACTGATCACTTCCCTGGAGTATCAGTTACTACAGAAGCATTATTGTTGACTATAAAGACAACAACAATCTTTTTGTGAATAGTATAGCTCTTAGAGCAATTGGAATCTTGGATATTTGACCTACTATCCCCTTTAATTAACACTTCAAAAAGTGCCATTTAAAGACTGTTGTGGGACTATGTAAAGCAACGTTATTCTTGGTATGTTACCATGTTATAACTGTTGTTTCCAAAAGTGAAGCTTTCCAAGGGTTTAGAAAGAATTATCAAGGACAGGTTGCCTTGACAAGGAAAAATACATTTTCTGACTTAACTAACAAAGGTAGGTGAAAACTCCTTGGGCGTGTCCACACAGGCAGGCATGTGCACTTGCGGCAGCTCAAATGAAAGGAGTGCAAATTTGAGCCGGGGTTTTTGCCTCAGTGCACGTGCTCAGACATGCACTTTGTTGTAGAGCAAATTGTGCCACTTGGGGCAAAATAACCCTGCCTGGCTCCTCCTGGATCTGCAGCCAGGGGAAGCTAGAGCCCAGGACCAGCACCTGTACAATCCCCAGCAGTATAAAAAGCTGCCCTGTCCTGGCCCCATCAGTAAAAAAAAAGCTGCCCTGGCAAGTAGCTCAGGGCTACTCACTCTCAGGAGCTTCTGGGGCCCAGCCAATTGGTACCTGGGGACACTACCGCTTGTGCCAGCTGGACTGCTGAAGCAGCCCTGATTGTTCCCTGCACCCTTTACCCACTGCAGCAGGCTGGCAGTGGGGCTGCTGCCTGGCTGTAACCTGCTGCGCACCTGCCAGACCTGGGTGAGGCATCTGCCTGCCTGTGGGCTGTGGCTACAGAGTTGGCCTCTGTGCAGCACTACTGCCATGTGTGCCCCCTGCCCGGCCATCTGGGCAACTATCACCCAGAAGATGTTCTGGGTGTGGTGATCTGCTTTGAACTGTCAAAGCATGTCCTCCTGGTCCCAATTGGGCAGGAGGTCTGCCACAGCCAGATAGGTCCAAAGTGCCAGCCTGGGAGCAGGCAGGGTCCTGCCACTGGCCCCCTAGCAGGAATTTTGGTGTTCTGGAAAATCCCTGATAAAAAAATCCCAAAGTCACTCTGTAAAATATCCCCAAATCCATGTTCCTCCTCAAGTAAAATAAAAGACCACTATAAAGAGAGAGATAGTGTGACAGGGAGACAGCGATCAGTTGGGCAATGTTTTATTGATATATTGTCATAGTACACACGGGTGCCCTGCGCCTAAAAGCAGAAAGGGCAGGAGAGACCCCTAGTGGTGAGAAGGGGGAGGTTCAACTGCCAGTCACCAGGGCAGCACAGGTGCTGGTCGCCAGGGAAACCAAGGGGGCCAGCTGACAGGAAGGGGCAGGGTTTGATCCCTTCTGAAGCCCAAACATAAGGCAGGAGAGCAGTTCCTTCTCTGGTAGCCAAGGAGTGAGGAGCTCAGCCAGTGCGGAGAGAAGGCCAAGGTTTGGCTGCATGGGTATCTGCAGGTTGTTGATTTTTTCCTGGTAGGGATTAACTGTTGTACCGGATGGTTTAACTTTATGTTATAGCCCAGGGGCTTTATGTTTTGTGTTTATTGTTAAACCAGAGGACTGGGTGAGGCTATTAGGGGTGGGGGAGGCCTCATAGGGACACCATGATAACATGGGGTTTCCTGGTGCCGGAGAGGGTGCAGCATTGTTTGGGGGTGCATTGGCCCCAGCCCTGTAGCCCTGGAGCGAGAGGGGGCAGCAGGGAGCATCCCCAGAGTGAGAGGGGCAGTGAGGAGCCCTGAGCTAGGAGGCAGAGAGGAGCCCCGGAGCAGGAGGGGGCAGAGAGGGGCCCCAGAAATAAAGAAGAGGGCCAAGGCATAGGGCAAACCATGTCAAGTACCATCTGCAAGGCTTGGGCTACGGTGTAGGGGAGGAAAAGGAGCCACAGGTAGTGCCCCCTGACACTGGTCATATAAAGTGGGCAGCCTCCCGCTAATTACATCACTCAATCAATTAAGATCAAGGCATGGCAGGAAAGTAAGCAGGCGGTTAGCCCAAGACAGGAAGGCGGAGCCACTAACAGAAAGGCTTCAGAGCGCTAGACCTGTCACATATATCTATAGTGTTAAAGCAATTTGGAAGACTACCAGTGTCTCTATCATAATAATAAAAAAGTGAACTCTAAATGCATGTTTCATGAATTCATGAATATGTGAATATATATTTTGCTACCCCCCACAAGAACTACAGCCTGCCCCCCACAGGGGTTACAGCCCCCCACAGGGGCTACAACCCCCCAACAGGGGCCAGGGCCCCGCCACAGGAGCTATGCCCCCAACCCACAGGGGCTGCAGCCCCCCACAGGAGCTATGGCCCCACACAGGGGTTACAGCCTCCCAACAGGGGCTACCTCCCTTGCAGGGCCCACATGCCCTGCCCCATCCTCACCTGCTCCTCTAGCCCCCTGGATTGCTGCCCTGCCTGGCCCCATCCCTGGCCAGCTTCTGCAGTCCCCCCAATGGCTGCCCAACCCAGCCTCACACCCCCACTCCCCCCCTTGGCTGGCCACCCAGCCCCCACCTGCACCCCAAGCCCCCCATGGCTTTCCCCCCAACTGCAGCCTCTGGCACTTAAAAAAAATAAAGGCTCTACTTACCAAGCAGGGGCTGTGGGGGCTCTGAGGCCTCCTGTCAGAGCCCTTCCAGGCAGTACAGGGCAGCAGGGAGCAGCAGGGCCTGGGCTGGGACCACTGGGGCCGTGATCCTGCCCTGCACTGTGCAGACAGGGTCCCAGTGACCTTGAGGTAGCTCAAACTGCCAGTAAATGCCGAGGTGTGGTTTGTTTTGTTTTTTCCCAATGCTGGGATCAGGGGGGCAGGGATCGGGGGTGCTCAGGAGCTGGGGGGGGATGGGGCCAGGTGGGAAAGGGATTGTGAGGGCTCAGGGAGCTGGGGGGGCTGGGGGAGCAGGCAGGGCTGGTGGGAGACCCCCCTATGGTCCCCTCCCCCCTCCTCTAGCCTCCTGACCCCTTACCAGAAGTGGAGCTTGGGTCCAGCTCCCTGCTGCTGGCACACTGTTCAGAGAGCCCCCACAGCGTTCTTCATCACCAGGGTGAGGGCTCACCATAGAGATGCACTGGAAGTGAGAGCATCTCTATGGAAGACCCTGCCTCCAGTTGCCTCAGGGCACAGTCTTGCTTTTTTTCTGTGCAGGTTTTTTTGATCCCTGGATATCCAGGGATCCAATTTCCCCCCCATGCTACAAAGTTGCAGCACAGGGAACATTTTCTCATTCCTGCACACAACTCTTGCAGTGTCTCAAAGGGGTTTGAGTCATTGCAAGAAGCATGTGTGGGCTTATCTGGATGCGCCCCTCTGCTTGCTGGTGTTGAGCTTCTCTGAAGTTCTGAGCACGCTCCATTTCAGTAAAATGCAGAGTTGATGGCATGGAGTCAGGTGCTGGTTATGTATTCAAGTTGTATATTTCCCTTTTCAGTCATTTCAAAACACCATTTAGGGTTGTTAGTTATAGTGGTGTTGGTCTAAGGACATAGGCAGAGAAAGTCCTGTAGGTAAATGTGATATCTTTTATTAGATCAACTAATTAGTTGAAAAATTGTTCTTTGCAAGCTTTTGGGTACAAACACCCTTCTTCAGGCACATGGTGTTTGTACCCAGAAGCTTGCAAAGAACAATCTTTTCAACTATTTAGTTGGTCTAATAAAATATATCACATTTACCTACAGGACCTTGTCTGCCTAAAACATCATTTAGGTATTCTCACCCTGAGAATACAGAGTTGTGTTAATGGCAAGTATTATCCAGGTAATAATTTGAATTGACCTATTGTCATGACTTTCCTTCTATGTTGTTTTAAATATTTGCTCGTCTGTTAATTACAAAGTACATATGAGTACACCAAATAACTTCATTAGATATACACTGCAATTAGTATTTTATTGCTTAAAATGTGATGGCACATGTTATCTCAGTTCAGCTACATCACACGTGCAGCAAGAAGTATTCTCAGCTGGTATGAAGTGGCAAAGCTATGCAGATTATGTCACTTGAGGATCTGGCCCGTTATCACAAATCTCTCTGATGAACCCACCTGTCATGGGCATTCTCCCAAAAGCTGATTTCTTTAAAGCAAAGACACATTCATAAGACAAAACTATTGGTTCTGGGAATAATGCTCATTTTTTACAAGGAGGATCCTGCATAATGGTTGTTTACAAAAACGTTGCATCAAATTGAACTTCATTACCATAGTATTCTGATGTATTATCACCATCCCTAATTACCACATGATTGCATGATTAGTGCATAAAATATCAGCCATTGCCACTGAGTATAATTTGGCTGGGCTTTCCAAAAGTAAAATATATAGTATTCAAAAGAAACTGATATATAAAACTTAATTTTAAAATTTTGTTGCCACCCTGCTTTCCTGATAAAGAGGGACAATCAAGTTTGATACATTATGATATATTTTTATGTATTTCTGTATTGTAGCTTGTTAGCGGAAGCTGTTTTGGGACTTTGGAATTACTCCCACCAAAAATTCAGCACATGCTGATGTCTGTCATTACAGAAGAAGACTGTGAAATTCTTAAAATTTCTTCCACCGATTACCTGAGAGTAAAAGAGGTAAATTAAAATATAACTGAGAAATCTTCATAGGCAATAGGTTAATAGCCTATTTTTCTGTGTTGTACTATGACCTGTTTTTGTTTAGCAGTTTGATTAATTTTGAATACCTTAACATAAATATATTTGGAGTGTTTCTGCATTTCCACTGATTGAGTGTTTTCAGTATAAAGCTCAACTATATGTTATATAAGCTGAACAGTATTTGGGAGCAGATACACACACACTGCCTCACATTTGTTCACCAGAGCGCCCCAAGGGATGACAAGGTTGAACGGTCATAAACTACTACAAGACCATTTCAGGCTGGACATAAGGAAGAATTTCTTTACTGTCTGAGCCCCCAAGGTCTGGAACAGCCTGCCATCGGAGATGGTTCAAGCACCTACATTGAACACCTTCAAGAGCAAATTGTATGCTTATCTTGCTGGGATCCTGTGATCCCAGCTGACTTCCTGCCCTTTGGTTGGGGGGCTGGACTCGATGATCTTCCGAGGTCCCTTCCAGCCCTAATGTCTGTGAAGTCTATGAAATCTATGACATGCAATGTTAGAAGGGACCTGCTTATAATTTTTCGTTTCTTGCCAACTCAAGAATTTTAGTATATTGATAATCTGCAAGCTTTTTACTGACAGCCAAACTTATTTTTACTGACACATTTTTACTGATATAAATTTTAACTATTGTAAATATAAGTCTTCTTCCAAGCCCTGCCCTGCTGCGAGGCCTCAGTTAGAAGGTCTGGGTTCAAATTTAGGGGTTAACCATAGTAAAAAATAAGTTTAAATGTTTGGTTGTCAGTAAAAAGTTTGCACTAAAAATAATTTTCTTGGGTTGGCAACACTGCTTGACTGCAGTGATGGTTTTACTCTGTGCTGCCCTCTGTCCCTCCAGGGGTCCTCTACTCACCCCCATACCCTGATGCCCCCCGACTACAACCTGCATTATGCTGTTCCCTGCACCAGCCCCATTCCCCTCTCCCCTCTTGACATGGACCCCCAAAGATGCTTACCTGCAACCCAGCAGCATTACAGGCAGCCTGGGATGCAGCAACAGCAGCAGCAGCACATGGAAGAAAGAACACTCCCTGCAGGGTGCCACACTCTTGTTTGGACACCAGGTGATGCTGCTGTGCTCTGTTTGTCAGATCTTCAGTCAAGCTGCAGTTGCTTATTGTTTTTACTGATGGCTATCATATTTTTTAGAGACTTTACAGACATCCTTTTCTAGCTTGATTAAAATTTTTCTTTTTACTGACAGTAAGAAAATTTACTGACAGTTGGCAGCTCCGCTGTGGATGCAAGAGGTATCATTCTCTACTCTGCAGACTTAGGAGAAAAGGCCATAGGAAAAAAAATTCCTCCCCTTCTGGGAGGAAAAAGTGTAACTGAGCTTCCTAGCAGCTTCAGTAACTGCCTCTAACACTGCTGAAAATATAGCAGCTTCATAGCAAATATTAATATAGTAGAAGTCATGAAGCATGAAGTCAACATTTTTAAGTTTAATCCAGCAGGTCATCTGAGAAGTTTAAGGACTGTGAAATGTAATTATGTCTGTTTTGACCATGATTATTGCTATTGAAGATAATTTTTGTCTTAGAATTACTTCTTATAATACCTCTTCACATCTAGTTCACAGCCCTCTGAGTGGACCATTTGCATTTGCGGGGGGGGGAGGGGGTTCCTCAGATATTAAGCTTAACCTGTATCTGCCTCTTCCTTAGACCTGAGATAGGGCACCTGATGCCTGATAGCTTGCTGAACAAATCTTCCAATTATACAGATGATCTAATAAAACAGGTTGTCAACCAGGGGTACACATACCCCTGGGGGTACTTGGGAAGGCCCCAGGGATTACTCAGTAGTGGCACGGAGAAGTGCAGGTACTTGGGAAGTGGCAGCACAGGGGGTGAGACTGCCATCACCGTCCATCACTCCATGCCACTGCCAGCATGCATAGCTGGTAGCGCAGAGAAGCAGGGATACTTGGGCTCAGGAAAGTTGCGCAGGGCAGGGCTGCTGCCACCATCCATCACTCTGTGCCACCACCAGGCACCACTTTCCTGCATTCAAGTATCCCCGCTTCTCTATGCCACCGACTTCGTGTGCAGCCAGCCATGAGCACCCTCTCCTCTCCCCCCCAGCACGTGGCAGCAGTGCTGAGTGTGTAGATAGGGGTGGCTGCCATGTGTGTGCTCCCTGTGGTGCCACTGTGTGCCAAGGGGGGATAGGGTGCTGATGGCTGGCTGGATGCAAAGCCGGTGGTGTGGAGAAGTGGGGATACTTGGGCATGGGAAAGCAGCGCCCGGCGGTGACACGGAGTGTATAGAAGGTGTTGGCAATCACATGCCAGCTTCACATCTGTCTGTCTGTCAGCAGCCTTCCCAGTGTCTGTCAGCACACCCGCCACCCCCTGCTCTGCATCTGGAAAGGGTACCCGCCAGAAGGCGTACCCTGCTTAAAAAAGGTTGAAAACCTCTGGAATAAAAGATCACAATCCTTGCCTCTCATAAATTGACAATAATAGTTTCCAATTAAAGAATCTCAAAATAAAGGAAAGGAGGATTAGAAACATCCACAGAATCTCAAAAGGATAAAGATAGACTTTGAAGCATTTCCATTAAAATGAACAAAAATACCTTTTATTAGTGGGTACTACTCACATTTTTTTGAAGATGGAGATATCACATAACACAGAAAGTAATAATGCTGTAATGGATTGAAAACTCATTTTGTTCACCATGGGTTCTAGATGAGTGAAGAATAGACAGTAACCTTACTGCCAGAAATGGTTCATGTGGAAAACTTTCAGTTCAAGGATCCTATGTACACCCCACTCTACATAGATAGGATAACTGAAAAGACTGTGCAACCAGCAAATAATTGAGCACCATTTTGACAATGCTCTTCATGATTCTCACCAGTGAGATTGTGTAGAAAGATCTCCTTAAGAGGTAGATGGGATATGTCCTCTCACTAGGACTTATCCTGTTGAAAATCCTGCCCTTGTTTCCCAAGGAAATGGGACCATTTATTATCAACCTGATTGGTCCAATGGATACCTAATTGACCATTGCTAAGACATTGTTCATCAAAAGCAAAATGGTCTGGGAGATTTATACCTGGACTCACCTCCTGTGGTCATTACATCTGTTTAGTGCCATAGGATCATGTGACTGGCATCTGTGGGAAAGACCTTTGGACAGTTCTTTGACTGGAAGTTATATGAAATGATCTCTGGCTCACCTTTACATTGAAGATAAGATGGCATTTAGAGGGTCTGTGGTCTTTAGTGTTCAATGCAGTGGAGATGGATACTGTAGAACATTTTGGAAGGACTGTGTTTGAAATCTGTTGGATATTACCTTATCTCATATTACCCCACATGAAACTTGCATTCCAAAAAGTTTTCATAACACTTCACCTGTTAAGAAGCAGTGGCTACATGCCTGTTTGATTAGTGTGTAGAGTCTCATCTGATAGAAATGCTTTGTGTATTTTGCCTTTTATTGCAACATCCCCAGTTTACACTTGTTGGATAGTGTGAATTAGAATAAATTGTTTTTTTCTGATAGAGAGAAGTTGTAGAAATAACAGTGTTAAACTCTAAATAGCGTGACCCTAATCCTCAATGAAAAAAGGTAAGGGCGGGATAAAGGCAGCTTTATGACACTCTTATACTCCATCTTTTCACTTCCACCTCCCAGATTCTGAGTTTTATTTGAACCACAGAAAAACTTAAAGTGCCTTGAACACAGCCCTAAGTTATAGTTGAAGCAGTATTGCTGGCCTCTATTGACAATCAAGGATCAATCAAATATAGGTGAACGCTGGCTACTCTTTCCATTTGACTTGCCCTAATATATCAGGTCTTCTAGTTACTATGATGCATGTGGCACTGCGATGACAGTATACATTGTGTAAGGATCTTCCCAAGCCAGGTGAATTCTGAGATAATAGCCTCAGTTGTAGTTTTTCCATAAGGATGGCAGACACTAGAGTAGGATGAAAGATCAGGTTGTTTTTCTTAGCTCTATCTTTAGACTTCAGCTTGCTCAAATGGGGATCTCCACAAGCAAGCACCAGCTGTGTACAGACAGTCCTCGGATTTACGACATAATCAGTTCCTGAAAACCATGTTGTGGCAGGACACTGTTGGTGCCTTCCATTTTAAGGGCTGGAGCAGGCAGCAGCCAGGTGCTTAAGTATGGTGGCCATTTTGAGACCCTGGATATATATATAGGGTGAAGCAGCAGTTTGCTGCTGGCAACTGTGAGAGAGACATCAGCTGGTGGAATTGAGGCTTAGGAATAGCTATGAGGTAAGGATAAGAGCTTATGAGGATGGTTTGGAGGCTCTTGGTCCTGGGAATTACCTAAAACTACACCCTGCCAGGGATGGGTGGCCTAGTGGGGCTTTTAGTGGTATGGGACCCCCCCTAGGAAATGCCAGGCCAGATACCACCCTGATGAAAGGTGGGTTGGTATGCCTTAATAACCCCAGCTCCCACATAGTAGGGCTTGAGAAGGTGGGCCTGTGTTACAGAGTGTGGGCTAGATGCTCAGAAGCCTGACTTGAGGCACCCTCAACTGGTCAATGCTGGGGCCAGGACCAGAAGGATCAAAAGGGCAAGGGGCTCACTGAGGGGGATGCTAAGAGCCGAGGGCCTAGGGTTCTGATTGGCTTTGGAGGTGAGGCCAAGGCCTGTGTGGCCAAAGGTCCCAGAGAGGCCACACTCGAGAGCGTTACACAAATTGCCAATTGCTCAAATCATGAGTGAGACTTATAAAAGGGGATAAGGCAAAGTGCCTCTTTTATTGATTACATGAGTCAGAGAGGTTCAGACATACCATTCATACAAACGCACACAAGCCATCATACACATCATTGCACACAGGCATACACATACATAAAACAACCATTTCATTCACACATCTACCAGATTTAGTTACCAGCAATAGTTGCTCAATATCAGCCAAGGGTGGCCAACCTGGGCTTATTGAGTAGATGATGATGATTTGAAGATAGCAGATTTGAATATAACAGCTGGAGCTGGGTGAACAGATGCATCTGTGCTCTGATGAAACAGCAGTAGAGAAAGAGACTCACCCAACTTGGCATTTTCAAAGTGTTCTTTTATAGGGATTGGCATCCTTTGTTTCACTACTTCGGGGTTTTTCCATACCCAGCTTCTGTTTTTGCGGTTGTTCTTCTTTTGTCTTCAGCTTATCTTAGCTTTGGAGTGTTTTTGCTTCCTACATGGCAACATTTCCTCTTCTGTTATCTCCTTTGTGCCCTCGAGCTTCAAAGGGATTCTTCAGCCATTTGTTAGTTACTGGCTGATAATTTACACATCTGATACCTTGTTTGCTTACATAAACAGTTAAATCTTCTTTTCCTGCCTCTATGCCATTCTGTCACCATTCACATTTTTACACACATCTATACATAAAGGCTATGCAACGTTCATTCACTTTTGTCAAGCAGAAAGATACAAAATGGAGTTTTCAAGTTGCTTACAGGACAAGACTAACATAGTTATATTTTACTATTATTTTACTCTATGGTAACATTAGCTACATGGATTCATAGATTGTAAGTTTGGAAGGGACCACAATGGATCATCATGTCTAACTCCCTGCCCCCATCAGGAAAGAGGACCGAAGTCAGACGACCCTAGCCAGGTGACTATCAAGCCTCCTCTTGAAGACCTTCAAGTTAGGGGATAGCACCACCTCTCTTGGAAGCCCATTCCAGATTCTGACCACCCTTACTGTAAAACATTTCTTCCTAATGTCTAACCTAAATCTACTGTCCACTAGTTTGCACCCATTATTCCTAGTTATTCCCTGGGGTGCTCTGGTAATAGTGCATCATCAATTCCCTGTTGTCTTCCCTTGATAAACTTAATAGGCAGCTACTAGGTCGCCCCATAGACATCTCTTGTGAAGGCTGAAGAGATTCAGATCTCTCAACCTCCCTTTTTAGGGTCTTTCACAGAAGTCACTAATCTCATGAGTGGCCCTCCTCTGAACCCTCTCCAGATTCTCTGTGCCCCTCTTGAAGTGCAGCGCCTAAAACTGGACACAGTACTCCAACTGTGGCCTGGCCAATGTTGCATAGAGGGGGAGCATCACCTCCCTTGATATGCTGATCATGCATCTGCTCATACACAACAAGTGCGATTGCCTTTGTTGCTGGCCTCGTTACACTGCTGGCTCATGTTCATCTTGGAGTCAGCTATAACTCCAAGATCTCTCACAGCCTCTAAGCTGCTGAGGAGGGCATCCCCCAACCTATAGGTGTGCTGGTTTTCCTCCATCACAGGTGGAGTACCTCTCTCCCTACCCTCCGGTGTGTTAACTTTTCCCCATAACTTGGTATCATCTGTTAACTTGAAGAGGGAGCTCTCTGCACCCTCATCCAAATCACTGGTGAAGATATTAAATAACACTGGTCCAAGGACCAAACCCTGCGGGACCCCACTGCACACCTTCTTCCAGGTTGAGAATGACCCATCCACCACCACTCTCTGGGTGCGGTCCCTAAGCCAATTGGCCACCCACCTGACCCTTTAGGTGTCCACTCCACAGCCTGCTAACTTCCCTATGAGAATAGGATGTGAAACTGTGTTGAAGGTCTTCCTAAAATCCAGGTAGATAACATCAGCCTGGGCTCTTATGTCAAGGCAGTGTGTGACTTGGTCATAAAAGGCTGTAAGGTTTGTCAGGCAGGATCTACCTGTGACAAACCCATGTTGTTTCCTTTGAGCATCATTTCCCCTGCTGGGCCTTCACAAATGCGCTCTTTGATTTTTTTTCCAGTATGTTCCCAAGGATGGAGGTAAGACTGACTGGCCTAAAGTTACCCGGCTCATCCCTTCTCCCCTTCTTAAACATGGCCACCCTGTTGGCCCTTTTCCAGCCCTCAGGGATCTGGCCAGAGCACCATGAGTGTTTCATAGTTTCTAGGGTCAGAAGGGACCTGAGTAGATCATCTAGTCCAACCCCCTGCCATGGTAGGAAAGATTACTGGGGTCAAACGACCCCAGCAAGGTGGTCATCTAATTTCCTCTTAAAGACCCCCAGGGTAGGAGCCACCACCACTTCTCTTGGAAGTTGGTTCCAGATCCTAGCCGCCCTGACCGTGAAATAGTGCCTCCTGATATCTACCCTAAATCTACCCTCTGCCAGCTTGTGACCGTTATTCCTGGTCCTTTTTGGCAGTGCTCGGGGGAACAGGGACTTCCCCAGTGCCTGCTGATCCCCCCTGAGTAGTTTGTAACAGGCCACTAGATCCCCCCTCAGCCTTCTCTTTTGGAGGCTGAACAGGTTCAGGTCCCGTAGCCTCTCCTCGTTGGGCCTGCACTGCTGCCCCCTGATCATGCAAGAGGCCCTCCTCTGGACCCTCTCCATGTTGTCCACATCCCAGAACTGGACGCAGTACTCCAACTGCAGCCTGACCAATGCTGCATAGAGGGGGAGGATCACCTCCTTGGACCTGCTCGAGATGCATCTGTGGATGCATGACAAGGTGTGGTTGGCCTTCCTGACTGCATCCCCACACTGCCAGCCCATGTTCATCTTGGAGTTGATGATGACTCCAAGATCCTTTTCTGCCTCTGTACTAACAAGAAGGGAGTTCCCCAGCCTGTAGGTATGGTGCCGGTTGTTCCTCCCCAGGTGCATCACTTTGCATTTGTCAGTGTTGAATCCCATCCTATTCTCATCTGCCCACCCTTGTAACCTGTGTAGGTCTGATTGTAGCCTATTCCTCCCTTCTAGCATGCCCACATCCCCCCACATCTTAGTGTCATCAGCAAATTTGAACAGGGTGCTTTTTACCCCTTCGTCCAAGTCGCTGATGAAGATGTTGAACAGTGGCCCGAGGACCGAGCCCTGAGGAACCCCACTGCCCACATCCCTCTAGGTTTAAAATGACCCATCCAGCACCACTCTCTGGGTGCGGCCCTACAGCCAGTTGGCAACCCAATTGACTGTGTGGGTGTTGACACCACAGCCCCCAGTTTCTTAATGAGAACAGGGTGAGAGACAGTGTCAAAAGCCTTCCGAAAGTCCAGGAAGATTATGTCCACTGCTACCCCTGCATCTAATGATTTGGTGATTTGATCATAGAAGGCCACCAGGTTGGTCTGACAGGACCTGCCACTGATGAACCCATGTTGGTTACCCCTAAGCATGAAATCCCCTGCTGGCCCCTCCTGGATGTGTGCCAGCATATTTTTCTCAAACAGCTTGCCTAGGACCAAGGTAAGACTAACTGGCCTATAGTTTCCAGGGTCCTCCTTCTTACTTTTTTTGAAGATTGGAACAACGTTGGCCCTCTTCCAGTACTCTGGCACCACCCCAGAGCACCATGAGTGCTCATAAAGCCGTGCCAGGGGTCCTGCAATGACCTCAGCCAATTCCTTTAGTACTCTAGGGTAG
Source organism: Crocodylus siamensis (assembly GCF_052110815.1). Classification (NCBI taxonomy): domain Eukaryota; kingdom Metazoa; phylum Chordata; order Crocodylia; family Crocodylidae; genus Crocodylus; species Crocodylus siamensis. The sequence continues at coordinate 212,563,300 of NC_143397.1, forward strand.
AGATCGTCTGGATCAGCTGACTTGAATATGTCCAATTCCTCCAGAAGTTCCCTAACTAGTTCCTCACTAACCCTTGGCTTAGGTGTGCCTCTCCTGGGGCCTGAGGGGGGCCCAGCAGGGAGGTGACTGTTCCGGTCCCTGCTTAGGAAGATGGAGGCAAAGAAATCATTAAACATGTTGGCTTTGTCGTTTTGGTGTGATGAACAAATTTCCTAACGTGTCCTGCAGGGGCCCTACATTACCCGGAACCTTCTTTTTACCCCCTATGTATTTAAAGAAGGACTTCTTATTGTCCATCATTGGAATGGCTGGATGAGTACAAGTCAGCTGGCCCAGGTGATCTCCATCCACAGGTGCTGAAGGAATTGGCCAGTGTCATAGCTGAGCCACTGGCATGGCTGTTTGATATTATAAACATTGTAAGTGCCGTTCATTGTAATCAACATGCCCTATTCTGGGTGTGTTTCTGTCTGCAAAGCGATCCTAGGAAATTTTCTGTAAGTTCCAGTAAAGGTGGTGGAGGTGGGCAGTAGTGTAACTAAGGTCGCATTATCAACTTCGTTGGGTGGGGAGGGAGAGAAAAATAATAAGTATCACTCCAGCTGCACCGACAGCCAGAACTCACTGCTTCCCCGTGCATCACTGCTGCTCAGGTGCCTAGCTGCTGTTATACCTTTTCAGATAGGCTTCTGCACAATCAGATAAATTCAGGAATTCAACTCTAGCCAGGAGTTGCTGATGTGTTTCAAGTGTTTTTATGTTGAATTTAAATTTTCTTCCTTGTTTGTTTAGGCTCTTCAGGTTGAGGTTGATTCTGACCTCTTAAAAACTTTCAGAGATTAGAGAAGCATAGTTTGTTCCCTGTTGATTGTTATTTATCATTAATAAACAAATGATGATATTTGGGCTTTGAGACCTGATTAGGTGCTTCTAATTGCTAGTAAGTGGTACAAGGATAGGTGGGTGAGCAGGGCATGAGTCCCAGATGTTGCTTAACAGCGATGGAGGATGCCAGACTGGAGCATGGGGTGCCTCACCCTCCTAGCCCCCAGTTTTCCTAAACCCAACAGTAAGCAGGGACAGTGTGTGTGTGTCAACAAGTGAAGAGCACTTTGAGACATGCAGTCCTGTGCAACAGTAGTGACTGGAGTTCACTTTTGCAGGGGGGAAATATTTGCTGCTGAGAACAGGAGGGTTTTTTGGCATTCCATGTGTCTGCCTGTGGTAAAAAATAGTGACATCTCCTGCTGTCATCAGTAAACTTCAGCTGCTGCTTTTATGTGTGCCTTCTACCAGACCTTCTGGAGCTAGAAAAGGTACAGGGAGAGGGATGCCTTTTTTTTTATCATGGTCAGGTGGTATGTCTCCACATGCTATTAGCATGCAGCAATAAACTGGCACAGATCATGCTAGAGTTTATCGCTTCCAGGTGCACCATTTAAACATGATCTGCAGCCAGGATCTATGGGTTGGAGACCCTGGAGGGTCAACCTGCCAGCCTGAGGCTGCTTTGATCCAGCTCAACATGTTGAGGAGGGGCTGGCTAGGGAATGAGGGTGCTCCAGTGTGGGGCTAGCTGGCAGGCATCCCTGCACTGAATCACCCCCATGCCCCAGACAGCCGTGTCAGCATCCACAAGTGCACTGCTGCAAAGTTGTTTATGGTTTGTTTTTCTTTACTGTACAGCAGAATTGTACTTTGTATTCACAAATACTAACCCCCTGCAGAGTTTATTAGTTTCCTGTGGCCTAATAGGGCTGTGTGCATAGATGTGAGATGTTTACTCTGAAGCTAATTAATCTACTCCATAGTAAACATCTAATGTAGACATGCCCAGGATCATGACTTTTATGAGGATTTTACATTTGGTTGCTCTCACTTCCTACCCATGATATCCATAATTGTTATGTAGTTCTTTGCTGACAAAAAGAAAACATGTCCTGAAAAGTAAAATGGCAATTAATGGAGATTTTGCAAATGAAAAATGTTATATTGTACCATTATACAAACCAATATATATAATATATTCTGTAATATCACAGTGTATTTCTATCCCTCCTATAAGGGTGATATAATTTCTCAGACACTGGATGATATCTTGGCTAATAACCAATGTGATACTCTAATGTATTGCAAATAGCAAAAAGTTAAATTTACAGGATGGGTGTTAAGCCACTTCAGTGAAGTGTGGCTAATACTGTATAGTGTACAAGATTATTCTGTCAGTGTGACCCAAGCCTTGTTAAACTTAATTGTAAATGCAAACACTCCTTTTAAGGCATCATTCTTTTGCTTCTGAAGGCAGCTGTTTTTGATTTGCTAAGCAGCAGCTTTATACTTAAAAAGACCAGAGCCTCTTTGTTGAGAATGTGATTTATGCAAGGAGAAAAAGGATGTCAAATTAAGGAGCCCCCCCCCCGCCCCCACCTCCCTTAAAAGAAAATGTTGTTTTATCATTTTTTAGGCAGTTTATAATTAAGAAAACAAACTTCTAATCTCCATTTCTCAGGATTATAGTACTTTATAGTAAAGTACCAGCCTTATCAAAAATGGTTAGTAAATTGGCTCTGTTATTACAAAGAAAAACTTCTTAAAAATAAACATCATGCTTCTCCAAATTGGTTTGATTCTACAGCATTTAAATAAGAAAATACTGTTTTCATTTTTTTTGCTTTTATTTTGATTCTTTTTATTTTGTTTTCAAAATGTTTACTTTAATGTTGAACATGTAACTCTCTTTCAGGAAATAGCTAAGCGTGGACAAGTTGCCAAAGAAGACTTAATTCATGGTTGTAGCTATTATTGCAAGTGGCCAATGCTATATATATCACAGTTAACACCACATTTGCAATGGAAGCAATATCTTGCAGGCCAAGGTTGGTTGGTTTCATTCTATTTTTATTCTGATGCATTGTAGATTTTAAAAAGCAAAAACCCCCCTCCCACCTGTTTTGGAGCTTTTTTTTTTTTTAGCACAAATGCAATATAGTAATAGATTGTATATCATTGAGGATGATTCCTGTAAGTGAAGATTCCTGTAAGTGTTTGTTTCCTTAAATTGTTTTAGAGTTATTTTTCTTATTAAACTTCTTTAAAGAAGCATGCATAGGCAGAATTTAGAGGCTTCAACATTTAGTCTGTTTATATAAAGACTGCATGATAAAGCTTTTAATCAGCCAGTTTACTGGAGTGAATTGTATCTATAATCTTCATTGAAATAAAAAGACAGTGGCTTTACATGAGTGTTTGATTAATTAGTTGCTAAAAGTGTTAGTTATCTCACTCAGATAGTATTGCCAAGTATCATTTATCAAATGCAACTCCAGCATGTGCAGTGAGATTTACTAGAAGTAGTTGATACAGGGTGGTTAAAAAGTGTCAGATTAACTCCATATATGATATGCAATATCTTCTCATATAAAATCTTTTTCATTTGATTTTATATAACCATTTTGACTGATCTTCTTAAAAATATTTTCTTCAATATGCAATTGTGTATGGATGTATGAATATGCATGAATAGAAATATATTAATAAATTTTTAATTCATGTAGGTATATATATATTACTGTCTTTGGTCATGGTGGACATTTTTAGCAAAGAGATGTCTTGCTTTTATTTAAAATCTTATTGAATTTATATGGCACAGCAGAAATACTCTGCAAAGGATGGCATTGGTAATTTGCCAGAAATCAGTGTGTTGTGTATAGTGTTGCATAAAAATGATTTAGTCTGCAGTTATCTGTTGGGTAACATGTTGAGGCTACTTCTTTTTGTCCTCAGTGACTTCTAGCTGTATCAATATAGTAAAGAAGCCTCCAAGGATTGCTCACCTTCACTGAAGATGTAAATACACAGAAAACTGTGTGATAGAACTCTGTGTTTTTTCTTTGGTCAGCAATTTGCAGCTTCATTTTTTTCCAGAAAGTGAAATCTTAAGACGGAGGAAATATTTCATACGTTTCATAGACATTTGGGCTGGAAGGCACTCTGGAGGATCATTAAGTCCAGCCCCCTGCCCCAGGGGCAGGAAGTCAGCAGGGATCATAGGATCCCAGCAATATAAGCATCCAAATGTGTTTTAAAGGTGTTCAAAGTGGGCACTTGAACTGCCTCAGGTGGCAGTCTGTTGCAAACCTTGGAACAGTGAAGAAGTTCTTTCTTATATCCAGCCTGAACTGGTCACAGTAGAGTTTGTGACCATTCGATCTTGTCATCCCTTGGTGGGGCTCTGGTGAACAGTCGTTCCCCCAGATCCCGATGAGCACCCCTGATAAATTTATAGGGGGCCACCAGATCACCCCTGAGCCTGCGCTTTTCCAGGCTGAATAGCCCCATTGCTCTCAGCATCTCATCATATGGTCTGTTTTCCTGCCTTCTGATCATGTGCATGGCTCTCCTTTTCACCCTCTCAAGTTTCTCCACATCTTTTTTGAATTGCAGAGTCCAAAAGTGGACCCAGTACTCCAGCTGTGGCCTCACCAAGCCCAAGTACAATGGGAGAACGACGTCCCAGGATCTGCTTCAGAAGCATCTCTGGATGCAAGCCAATATTTGGCTCGCTTTACTAGCCGCAGCATTACACTGAAGGCTCATGTTCATCTTGTGGTCAACCATGACCCCCAAGTCCCTTTCATCTATAGAGCTAACCAGCATAGCACTACCGAGTCTATAAGCATGGTGCAGGTTTTTCCTCCCAAGGTGGAGAACTTTGCATTTTTTGGTGTTGAATACCATCAGGTTCTCATCTGCCCATTTCATGAGTCTGTCCAAATCCGCCTGGATCACCCTCCTGTCCTCAGGTGTGGATGCTGTAACCCAGGGGTTGGTGTCATCGGCGAACTTGGCCAGTCTGCTTGTGACACCAATGTCCACATCATTGATGTAGATGTTAAACGGTTTAGACCCTAGGACAGAGCCTTGTGGGACCCCACTGGTCACAGCGCACCAAGATGATTGTCTCCCGTCAACCACCACCCTCTGGGTCCTACTGCGGAGCCAGTTCCCCAGCCAGCAGATCATGGTGACGTCAAGGCCGCAGTTAGCCAGTTCAACCAAGAGGTGATCATGGCTTTTTTAAAATCAAGGTATATGATGTCGATCTTTTTCCCCTTTGTCCAGGTGATAAGTCACCTGGTCATAAAAGGAAATGAGATTGGTCAAGCAAGACCTACCCACAACAAACCCGTGCTGGGTTTCTATTGCCTTCAGCTAGCCTGTTAAGGATGGCCTCCTTGATAATCTTTTCCAAGACCTTCCCCAGGCTAGAGGTCAGGCTGATGGGCCTGTAGTTTGCCGGATCTACTTTCCTCCCTTTCTTGAAGATTGGCACGACATTGGCCCTCTTCCAATCATCAGGCACTTCACCAGAGTGCCAAGAGCTCTCAAAGTTCCATGCCAGGGGCTGAGCTATGATGCTCACCAGCTTCCTGAGTACCCTTGGGTGTAACCCCTCAGGGCCAGCTGACTTGAAGGTATCCAGCCTGTCAAGGTGTTCCTTCATGAGGTCAGCTTCAGTGAAGGGCAAGGAATTTCCCTCACCCGGGCCTCCCTGACCCATAGTGGGCAGGGCCGCCCCATGGGGCTGATGGAAAACTGACGCAAAGTACCCATTTAGCAAGTTAGCTTTTTCCTGGTCGTCAGTTGTCAGGTGCCCCATCTGGTTTAGCAGGGGTCCAATGTTGCCCTTGCTTTTCCTCCAGCTCCCCACATATCCAAAAAAGAACTTTTTATTTTCTTTGATATTTGTAGCTAGCTGGAGTTCCATTGCAGCCTTGGCTTTCCTGGTTTGCTCTCTGCAAGCCTGGGCTAAAGCAGAGTATTCTTCCTTAGTGGTGGTTCCAGTCCTCCATCCTTTATAGGTCCTCCTTTTAAGATGCAGGAGGTCCACCAGTTCCCTGGAGAGCCAAGGGGACTGCTGTGCCCTCCTGCTGCCTGTCCTCCTTGCACATCCAGGTTTGCTCCCTTGAGGAGCATCCATACATCCTGAACTCCCCTCTCCATTGGGTTGTGGCCTTTTTAGGGTCTCTCTGACAAGCCTCCTTAGCTTGTCAAAGTCAGCTTTCCTGAAGTCGAGGACTCCTGTACAACTGACTGCCTTGCCAGGTTTATGGCAGATGGTGAAGGTGATCAGTTCATGATCACTGTCACCCAGCTTCCCTTCGATTGTTAGGTTGCCAGTTAGGTCATCCCCGGTTGCCAGTACGAGGTCAAGCAGTGCTTTACCTCTTGTCAGCCCATAGACTTCCTGCATCAGATTTCATCCACACATGAGAGAAAGCTATGCGACTGCTCGGATTTGGCCAACCACTCCTCCTATGAGATATCTGGGTAGTTAAAATCTCCCATGGCTACCATACACCAGGATTGTGTGGCCTCAGCCAATTCCCTGGTGAGCTCCTGGTTGAGGTCTTGACTCTGGGTAGGGGGTCTGTAGTAGACCCCCACCATATTATCCCCTGCACTGTGCTTCCCATGGATTTTAACCCAGAGTGTCTCAAGTCATCCACCATGGGTGCCAATGTCAGCTTGTAGGGACGTGTAGTTTTCCTTGACACAGAGAGCTACGCCCCTGCCCCTTTCGTCCCTCTTGTACAGGGTATAGCCATCTATACCCATGGTCCGGTCGTGGGTGGAGTCCCACCAGGTCGCTGTAATCCCAATGACATTGTAGTTATTTTCATTTAGGAGGACAACAAGTTCATAGATTTCATAGACATCAGGGCTGGAAGGGACCTCAAGAGATCATCGAGTCCAGCCCCCTGCCCAAAGGCCAGGAAGTCAGCTGGGGTCATAGGATCCCAGCAAGATAAGCATCCAATTTACTCTTGAAGGTGTTCAATGTAGGTGCTTGAACCACCTCCGCTGGCAGACTGTTCCAGACCTTGGGGGCTCGGACAGTAAAGAAATTCTTCCTTATGTCCAGCCTGAAGCGGTCTTGCAGGAGTTTGTGACCGTTCGACCTAGTCATCCCTTGGGGCGCTCTGGTGAACAAACGTTCCCCCAGACCCTGGTGGTCACCCCTGATAAACTTATAGGTGGCCATCAGATCACCCCTGAGCCTGCGCTTTTCCAGGCTAAAGAGTCCCATGTCTGTCAGCCTATCATCGTAAGATCTGTTTTCCTGACCTCTGATCATGTGCGTGGCTCTCCTCTGGACTCTCTCAAGATTCTCCACGTCCTTTTTGAATTGTGGAGCCCAAAACTGGACGCAGTACTCCAGCTGCGGCCTCACCAAGGCCGAGTACAAGGGGAGAATGATGTCCCGGGATTTGCTCGAGAAGCATCTATGGATGCAAGCCAGCGTTTTGGTCGCTTTATTAGCCGCAGCATCGCATTGCAGGCTCATGTTCATCTTGTGGTCAATGATGACCCCCAAGTTCTTCCTGTTTATTCCCCAGGCTCCTGACATTTGTGTATAGACATGCAAGTGTCCCCTAAGGAGCTCTTGCCTCACTTACATTTTGTTCCAGGGCTGGGGCAGGGATGGGCTCCCTTAAGTGCCTTGGCCTGCTGGCTTTTCAAGGGCCACTCGGTGGACCAGCAGCAGCAGTAGTCCCCCCCCCCCCATCCCCCAGCTGGCTTAGTTTAAAACCTGGTGGAGCAGGTCACCCAGTCTAGCTGAGAAGAGCCTTCTCCCCAGCAGACAGAGGTGGAGGCCATCCCTTTCCAGCAGCTCGCTGCCTCTCTCACCAAAGAGCAGACTGTGGTCATGGAAGCCAAAGCCTTCCCGATGACACCAGTGCCGCAATTTTTGGTTGACTATGTGGATCCTCCTCTCCATCCTCAGCCCATAGCCTGAGACTGGGAGGATCAGAGAAAACACCACCTGTGCCCCCAGACCCTTTAGTCCCACTCCCAAATCCCTGAAGCACCTCACAACCCTGCTAGGAGCACTCTGAGCCATGTCATTGGTGCCCAGATGGATAAGGAGCATGGGATAGTTGGCTGTGGGCTGGAGGAGTTTAGGGATCTTGTCTGCAATGTCACGGATGAGGGCCCCCGGAAAGCAGCAAACTTCCCGGGCTAAGGGGTGGGGCGGCAAATTGCCCCCTCAGGAGGGAGTCTCCCATGACAAACACTTTGCCTTTGGTCTTGGGGAGAGTAGGGACGGTAGCTACAGTGTCCTCTGTGTCGCCTGCGGGAGCTGGCAACTCAGCAGGCTCTGCTGGGGCTGCAAGAGGCTCATACTTGTTGCAAAGCTCCAGCAGGGGAGGGCAGGCCCTGGGGCCCTTGACTACCTTGGTCCAACCCTGTGGTTGGACAGAAGGGGAGGTCCTCGAGTCCTCCCTTGTCCTGGAGGAAGACCATGGTCTACCCTCTGCCTCCCGGGGGAGAAGGGCCTGGCAGTAGGAGTCTATCTCCTGCTCAGTCCCTGATGGCATGCAGTCTCTGGGCTGTGGCCTGGAGCTCCTCCAGCTGGCATGCCAGAGACCCCAGTAGGGAGCAGACCCCACAAGGGGAGGTGGCCATGCTCCCGGGTCCCAGACCCTGAAAAAGGGACAGGCAGCTCCTGCAGTTGAGAGCCAAAGGCTCTGTCTGCATGAAGCCCGGAACCGTGGGCTCCATCTGGTTGGAAATATTAATTTTAGAACATAGTATTATTACTTTCAGGTTACATTTTTACATTCATGGGGACTGATCTACAATCACCTGGCTTACTTTAAGCTTCATGTTTAAAAATTGCATCCTTCTTATTCAGACATTCACTGGTGTCAGGAGCTGCACTAGGAAAGCAATCTAAGTATGTCGGGGGGGCAGGCAAGATTGGGGAGCATAGTTGGTTTGAGGGGGAGAGGGTTTTGGGCCCAGGTGGTACTGGAGGGGAATGTGGGTCTGCAGACGAGGGGTTGTCCATCAGAAGGTAGAGGGGTAATGGGCTAAAAATCTAGTCAAAGTTGGAGGCAGTAGGAAAAGTGCAGCCCCAGTGCTGGGGTGGGTGGCTAGGCTTTCCTAACCCCAAGGCTAAACTTTGAACATGTACAGACATTCATTAGATTGGGTTAACCTATTCTCGATCTAACTCGGTTCACCTCCCTAGGCCATTTGTACATATCGGCACTTAGATCAACCTAAGCCTTGGTAGTTTGTACATACCCTTAGAGGTCAGGTAGCTCCTGGTATTCATAGTCCATTCACTGTAAACAGCTTTGCAATTCACTGAAGCTGCATACTTAAGATGTATATATAGAATCATAGGACCAGGAAAAGGCTGCTCAGACATATCCACCATAATATGGGGATTTAAGGAGAATTGTGGAAATAAAATTAGACTCACCTTCCTTAATTTACGTGTGATTTTATTGTCCCCTCCTATCATTCTAATAGGCCAACGTCAGAGCACGTCTTCCAGCCAGAGGGACAATACTGATTTCCTTCAGAACCTTTACAATTATTTGAAGTATTGCCTGAAGGTTGTCATTTGAACTAGAGCAAGATTTGACCTCTTTGTGCTAAGAATGATGTCCCCACAATTTTTTCATCTCTACACTGTCCACCTTGCTAATTGGAGATATTCCCATAAACCTCGGTATCTTTTGTTTCCTGTTAAAATGTACACTGTAAAATAAGCTATTACAAAGGAATTGCACTTGATTACAACACTTGACCTTTGCTTTTAGATGATTAATATTAAGAGTACATAAGCAATGGGTCATGCATCCTGCTGTAAGCACACCAGTGTGCTTTTAAAATTGGTTTTGCACCTCTAGTGAGAACAAAATCCTCAACTTATTCATGAAAAACATAATTTCACATACAAATGGAAAATTGCCCAGCATTCATATGCAAATATATTTTTCTGCAAGAATGTGGATGAGTGTGTACATTTTTGGGAGTGCCACCATTATTTTGAAATTAGTGGTCCAACTAGGTAAAATGCTAATTAAATATTGTAATTAACAAAGACTTGAGCACAGACCAGCACATTTTAAATATGCTTGTTTTTATTTGGGTTATCAAATTCTGCTTTCACCTGCTCTGTTCTCTTACTAACCTAATTTTCATCTACTACCTGCTGTCTTTGTGCATCTGCCTCTCAATTAAGCCTTACACCTGCAGTGGTTTCATTGTACAGGCTGCAAACATTAACTCTCTCTATTACAGTTGTGTTCATTTAATTCTTCTTATGACATGAAAATGAGACGATATACTTCTAAAAACAACAGAAATGGAATGCTTCCCATTTGTGTAGATTCTTGGTTAACAAGATGTTTAATTAGAATGATTAAACAATAAAAATATTTGGGTTTTATTTTATATTCATTAATTACACGAAATATGATTTAAATAGAAGTCCCTAGAAAGATGGCTGTCATTATTCCATTTTACAGGGTCACAAAGCGATTTAAGTGAGCACAGTAAGTCAGTGTCAGCTATGACTAGGTTTCTTGACAGCTATCTCCTCACGTTTACTGACTTCCATTGAGCCTGATGGGAGACTCCCAGGATATATATGATGAGAAAGATTGGAAAAGACAAAATATTTGGCACAAGCATTTTTCCTAGCAAGAGAATATTGTTTAAAAATCCAGCAAAAACATATATAGAGTACAGCCAAAACAGATTTGGGCTGAACTGGAGGAGTTGTCTAATGAGTTTAAATCAGTACACACACCCCCCCCCCCTTAGTTTAAATGACAAGTGTAAAATATTTGTTTCCCTTCAAATTAGCTTATATCTAAACCTAAATTTCATCTCTCCTTTTCATCTTCAAGGTAGAGAGGCTATTTTGCTTTTTAGACCAAAGCTGTTTTACTCCTTCAGACAAGTATCTTGAATGGCCCCCAGATCCCAATGAGCTCTTCATCATTGTTTCAGTAGGTTCAGGGTTGTACCTGTTTGTTAACTTTGGATGTAGTGGTATAAAATTTCATCAAAATGTCATTGCGTAAATTGTGGGAGCACTTGCTGTTTGACAGTTGACTGTTGCCCACTTGCGAAAAGGCCTGCTGGGATTTTACTCTAACTGATAATGTGCTTTGGGATGAAAGGTACTCTAAAAATGAAGTATTATGGCAGTATACTATACTTAATTGGGATAGCTCCTTATTAGAAAACTCCTAGATAACTAATTTAACCTAAAGATAGTGTATTTTAATGACTGTTTTTAATTGGCCTGAATTAGCATAAATTCTGCATAATGACTGTCAATTTAGTAGTGCTAAGTAGGTAAATGGCTTTTGAAAAATGTGAAATTTTAAGCCACTGGAGGAAATTATTGCCCCTTTGAAGTAGATGGAAAAATACTCTGTGCTTTTACTGGGCAAGAATTCATTGTCTCCTATCACAGGAAGCTGGCAAACTGGAATATAATGGTATAGTGTATAATTTCCCATAAAACACTATCTTGGCTAGTTTCCAGAGGCATCAAGATAAACAATAAGGAATTTACAATTTTCTGTTGGTAATTTTGCCCCTCCTTGGTTGTCCCATCATTAATGCTGCTTTAAGATAGTGATGTTATATGCTCATTATCTGAGGTTTTTGTTGACCCTTTCGCCTCCACTGTGCACGTGTTTCCATTCTCATCCATCTCTGTCAGCATAACACTATACTTTTCCAAACAGCCTTTTGCTTGAATTACAGCATTCCAAAGTAGGGACAGAAATTACACACAAACCAGTCTAAGTGATCAGAAACCAGTTCAGAGCTGTAACACAACAGAAATTTAGTACACATAAACTGTTTTCAAAGTGGCCGAAAACCAGTTTAACAAAAGAACAGGAAGACGAGGATAATGATGAACTTTCAATTTTGCACATGTATTCTTGGCTTCTGCTCATCATTAATGTTAGTTATCTGGAGACAGATACAACCTGGATGGATGTAGTATCAGACTTAACTAATCTAGCTTTAATCAGTTTATTGAACTTCTGTCCCAGATCCCTTCCAGATTCAAGTTAACTCGCAATCCCCCAGCATCCCAGGATGCTTTGTACCTCCCCTGCAAACCCCTTCCCTCACAGAGTGGGTGCGCTAGCCTTGTCCCAAGCTGTCTGCTTCACCTGAGCTGGGAGGGGTTGTTCTGGCTTCTGCCCTGGGCCACTGCTGGCATGTGCCTGCATTTCTGGAATCAAAAGTAAATGTCTGTTCACTTGATCAGTTCAGTGTATGTGGCTTAGACTAACCTGTGACGGTTGAATCAATTCAGCCTTGAGCTTTTTGACTGTCTGTACTTGGTCCTTGAGTCCCCCTTCCTAACTTGTCCATGCTTAAGTCCCTCAAAAAGACTTATTCATCACAATGTCTAGTTCATCTAATTAACTTGTATAAAGTCTCTATTTCTTGTCCCTTCTTCCTTAACTCCTCCTCTTTACATGTTGCTTGCCCCTTGGCCTGTGAGAGCCTCATGGTGAAAGGATGGAGGTGCTGCCATGAGCAAGGAAGGGTTGATTTTTTTTTTTAATTTTTTTTCTAAAATGATCCTCTCTCAATAATTCCCATTGAGTTTGAGAGAGAATTACTGGGTGCTGATAATATGACTACTTATTCAATACAGGAATTGTTGAATCTGCTTTCTTGAAAATCTTTCTCCAGATAACTAACATTAATGATAAGCAGAAGCCAAGAATACATGTGCAAAATTGAAAGTTCATTATCCTTGTCTTCCTGTTCTTTTGTTAAAATGTATGATCTCTTGTTCTATCATTACCAAATATATGTTAACTAATATAATATAATATAAACAGGGATATCTTATTCATTCCAACATAGAAAACATTTCAAACCTCTCTCTCTCTGCCTTTCTCTGCATCTTTTTTTAAATGCTCATTAAGATCTAGACTACAGGCAATGAGTGGTAAAATATATTTGGCAACAGTTTTAAAGTTCTGGGCATTTTAATTCAAACAGGTCAGAGGTGGAGATTATTTCTGATGTGAAATAATCCCTTGGCTGAAATGAAGTTTAAGTCACCACTCAAAGGATTGACAGTAATAAGTTTCTTAATGAAAATGGTTTTCTAGTAAACGTGGAATTCATTACTCCAGGGATAGGTTTCCAGCCTTTTGAACAGGTTTCAGTGAATATATTTTTGGCAGCTTGCGCCCGTTCAGCACATTTCATAGTTGAGTAACTATATGGATAGCAGAGAAAAATATGTATATTTTGCATATATTAACCAGCATTTACATTTCTACCATTCTTGAAAGGAAATAACTCAGTCCCGTAAGGCAAAGAAGACTCCACAGTTCCTGATGAGTACAATTAAATTAAAACTAGAGAGAGAATACTTACCTGCTTAAAAAAAAGAAGGTATTATTAGTGAGTCTTAAACCTGGTAAGCTTCCTTTGGCTATCCAAGTATAAGGGTATGTGTATATTTGCTTAGAAGCCAAAAAAGGAGAGCGATTTAATAAAGTACAAGTTATGACTATTGTTATAACTGGCTGTAAACAAATAATAATCTGTTGATAAAAATTGAATATTTTCTGTCTACTATAAGCTAAACCCTAAGTTTTCCCAAAATTAATCTGTTTTAATAGCAGCAATCATCTATTTACTGCCTGGAAGTACTTGGGGGGGGGGGATGGCATCTTGGAACTGAAAAATAACAAATCGTATACCAGAAATCAGACATTTACTGTAACATTTAAATTTTATTCCAATATTTTTGTCCTGATTTATAGAGGTGATTTCATAATAGCTCAAAATAAAGTCTTACTCTTGTAGTGTGTGTATGTCCCCTCATCTGATCAGCTGCAAAGAGACCCCGGGTGCCCCCCCCCAGACCCAGGAGGCACCAGTTACTGAGCTGAGGGGTGCGGGGAGGGAGGGAGGGGGGCAGCACACTCTCCCATTGACCCAGAAGTGGACTGGAAGTGTTTCTGGTCCACTTCCAGGTGTGTTGCCGAGTGTGCAGAAGAGCTCCCTGTGCTCCTGTGGGATGCTTCATGGTAGTTGCACCATGATAGTTTCACCATGTCTCATTGTGATTGACTTATTTTGAATGGCTCCTATAACTGAGTAAGAGAGATGTTTGGTTTTGGCCCCATTCATATCTTTCATGGAAAATGGAGGTGTTTCTCTGGCCTGAAATCTAATATTATCTAGACCATTAAGTACATGGCTTACTATCCCTAATTTAACAGCTATAGATAGGGAAATCTCATGTTTATATTAAAATTTACACACAAGGGAGTATAGGCCTTTGTACACACCACAAAATTGGTCTTTATCATGGCTTAAATGCCCTTTTGCACCGCTTTAATGATGTTGCTGTTTACACATTTGCCAGTGTATTGCACTTTAATGATGTTGCTGTTTGCATGCTCGGTGATGTATTCCGCTTTAAATGACTTTGGTATGTAGCAAGATAAAACACCTCTGAGGTGTCTTAGTTTGCTACCTAACCAAGTGCAACAGTGTACGGGGCACTGGAAGCCAACCTGCTTGGGGCTTGGTGGGTCCCGTGCAGCTCAGGCACCCGGCAGCAGCCTGTGCAGGCAGGCTCCACTGAAGAAAGAAAAAAAAAGAAAGTGGCAAGCCTGATCTCTTTTTTTCTTCTCCCCAGAGCCTGCCTGCGTACCTGTGTGTAGGGGCACAGTGCTTCCCTTCACAGCTGCAGGAGTGCCAATGCTTCCCTCCACAGCTGCAGCTCCCCCTGGGACTGCCTGAGCTGGGTGCCAGCAGGCAGGTGCCTCCTGGGGCACCCCCCACAGCTCAGGCATTGCTTGGCCCACTGGCAGCTTGCCCCCGCACCTACCCCACCACCAAAGAGGCAGGTAAGGATTGGGCCCACACCCTTGTGGACACGCCATTGGGGTTTAGTTCAGTTTAATTCTCCCTAAATTGAAGCAGTATTTTTAAAAACCCATCTTTTCAAACCCATCTTTAGGGAGAACTAAACTGAATTAAACTCTTGTGGCGTGTCCAAGAAGCCTAAATGACTAGGGTGCCAATAAAACTCTTTGTTCACAATATTATTCTTGTTCTTTTAATTTTAACATTAAATCACTTTTGTAGATAGGCATTAGACTTGGCAGGTGCTTTTTCTTCTGTGTCCTCTTGATAATGTTTGCAATCTGGGTGATCATATTACCAGATGCCTCTCTTTGTGACAAAATTTAAAGATTATTTCAGCAATTACAATTCTTCCCTGCTTTTCTGTCCATTTTTTAAGCTTTGAGCTTTTTTTTAACATCCTCTCTTTCTTTGATAATCTGCTAAATCACCTCTTTGTATAATAGATTATGGAATACATCACCCCCTTGCACCTTTTTTAGAAGAAATCACTGGAATATGTACTACATGGAATGCAAGTTATACCACCAACATACCACAAAAATGAGAATGATTTACTTTTTCCACATTTTTATCATATAACTGTCATCAAAATATAATGTTTTCATTAAGATTGTGCTTAGTGATTTTAACTTGTTTTGTTTTATTTGACTATTATATTATGATGAGCATAAAGTGCAATACATTGGAGCATGCATGGTTTGTGTGTAAATTTTTGTATAAACAAATGAGAATTTCCTACCTATAGCTGTTAAATTTATTTTTTGGTTTCTTACAAAGGAAATTCAGATTATGGTCTCATTAGTTTCAAGTCAACTACATTCCTGGCTGCATAGATGAGATCTCAGTAATACCGTAATTTATTTAGAAAGAATACAATGTATATGAAATAGGTCCAGTCCTGTTCCATGGACAATCTGGATAGCTATCCAATGTGGAACTTTTAATTTAATTGTATGGGGTCAAGTGTCCATGTTGAGTCTAAGCACTTGCTAAGCTAAGTTAGTTAGGGCACAACAGACAGTGTATCCAGTGACACAGGGTAGTGCAGCAGTTCATGTCATATCTAACACCCTTTGACAGCTCGTGACAAATGAACTGACTGGGGCAGAGGTCTAGACCAGGGCTTGAGATCTCACCTTTGCCCACGCTACCACTCCACCCTGTGTGGAAGAATATGGCAGCAAAATTTTCCCTAAGACCTTAAAATAACAAGGGTCAATCCTAATGAGCAATAGGACCAGACAAGGTTAATTTCTGAGGTCTGTAACAGGGGCCATACACAGGTTTTTTGTAAAATGGGGTAAAATGTTGAAGGAGCCCTTCCACATGGAAGGCAAGCCTTTGGGGATGAGTGTCTGGCCATGGAACTGTGCACGCTGTGGAGGGAGAGGGGTGTTTGGTGGTCTTGAGCAAATGACAGCATAGGGCCAGTTGCCCCCTGCTACCCATCTCCTCTCCCCTCCTCCCCCAATGTATTTGCTTGTTTTTACTGACCAAAACTCCCATAGACTTTAATTGCAGTTGCACCCATTTACTGCAATACCAGAAAGGTAAAAGACATAGTATTTTACTACTTGCATCTCTATTCTAACTATCTGAATGCAGTAGGTGACTTGGAATCATGAAGTCATAGAGAAGTAGGGCTGAAAGGGACCTCCAGAGTTCATCTGGTCCACCCCCCTGCCTGAGACAGGCTCATTCCTTTCCAAACTAAAATTAATAATCCAATATTTATGTTAGTGCTGAATTTGCTCTCCAGTTAGTGCTGGTTGGAGAATTTTTGTCTGGAGTTTTTGATGAAAAACATGAATCAACCTCTGTGGTTGTTTCCTATCTCTTTTTTTTTTTTCTAAACCACCTTTTGCTTTCCTGTTTGTCCAAGAGAATTGAGTGGAATGTAGAGCTGTAGCAGTTATGTTACATAATTCAAAACCCCAGGGATGGATTTGACTCTTTCAGTTCACAACAGTCTCTCTCTCTCTGGTACAGATTTATCATTTGCAAGATCAAAGCCCAGGCAGTTAGTTTTGTGAATAAACAAAAGACTCACCCTAGGGTAATTTATGTAATTTACCTTTCTTGATAGAAACATCTAGGAAAGTATTAAACAGGAACTTTGTAACAAATGGTAGTTTCTTACCTTTCATAGATGGTGAACATTGTAATCATCTAACCTGCCCTCCTATGTAAAATGAAGCTACTATTTCACCCAGTATTCCTGCATCTAGCCCTGTGTTTGAATTAAAGCACGTCTTTTAGAAAGACATCTGATCTACACCTGAGTACATTTGTTACAGTAGTTGATTACCCTCACTTTAAAAAATATGCAAGTTATTTTCAGCATAAATTTGTCTTACTCTTATTTCCAGCCACCACGTCTCATTATGCCATCGTCTATCAGTATAGAGCCCTCTTCTTCACAAAAGTTTGTGGCTACATTCATTTACATTGGTTTAATAATTTTAAACTAATTTCAAGAAAGGAGGTGGAGAATAGGGATGGTTTTTAATGAATTGATGTAATAACATAAACAATGTGATTACCATGAAAACCAAATAAGTGCAAGAAAGGTCTCAGTTGATAGTGAAAATAGAGCTTGTAGATGCTTTTATAAATGTACTTTAAGTTTAAAAGTAAGTTGTACCATGTAACAATGTTAGCAAGGGCAGGAATCTCTGTATGGAGCGGGTCCCTGAATGAATCATGGTTCATTGTGTAACACAGTAGCTAGTCTGGATAACCAAGTTAACGAGCAACAATTAACACATATATACCACAGACTAAGGAGAGGAAAGAATCAGTACAGAGCCAGGAACTCCCTGAAACTTTACTGTTAAAGGTACCGAAGCCCCAGTTTGAACTAATCGATGCTGGAAACAGATGCTTGGGGATGAAATACCCCCTGATCAACCACTTCCAGAGCTCTATTCATCACGGCAGTGAATCAGTCAAAATTCATCAATGGACTCCCAGGACTGAGAATTGGGGAGTCACCAAAGTCTGCCAGAGAGGGATAAAAGCCAGTGAAGAATGACCCCCAATGGTGTCCTCTTTGACCTCACCAGCACCTTGCCTGCTCAGCCAGAAGGACCAGGGACACTGCAGCTACTTGTCCCCAGGGAACTCCCGTGCTGTGTGTGTTTTGGCACATGGCATCTTACCCTGGGGTGCAGTAGGGGAGGCTGGAGCCAGCACTGGGCTGGCCTTATTGCGGGGAGCCCAGCTCTGCTTTTCAGCAGTGTGCACTGCCTGTGTGCATGCTGCTCTGGTTTGGGTTTTTTTTCTGTGGGGTTTTTTTTTTTTTTTTTGACCCCTGGATATCCAGGGGTCAAAAAAACTCACAGAACCCTTCCCACCCCCTGAGCAGCTCATGCATGGGTAGTGCACCCTTGCAGCATAGAGGACACCTGACTGCGATATTGGGCACTGCAGACATGTGTGCAGCACCACATACATACCTCACAGCCATGCTTGTCTGGATGTGCCCTTACTGTTTACAGATGCTGTACTGACCTGTTGTTTCCCCCTTTCTTTTCCCCCTGTCCCCCACCCCCAAAGAAACCAAACCAAAAAAATGTAGAATGAAGTAGAATGTAGAATCAGAAGTCAGTGAGAGCTGTATGTCTGACTAGTTATTCATTATACATAATGTTTAACTCTGTTCACTTGGGGATTAATTGAAAGTTTAATGAAAATTAAAATTAATTTTAACAGTAGCACTCATTTTTCCTTAAGAGGTATCATTTAATTTTCATTCTTTCATTAGATTTTCTTCCTAGATCACCATAAGTAAACTGGAAACACCAGCTATCTTGTATTCTATACCTGCTTCAGGCCAAGTGTACAGCGAGCTTGACATTTTATCATCATGGCCTTGAATCATCCAGAGTAGTTGGCACCTGTGTGGAAGAAATTCAAACTTCCTATTCCACCAGCCCAAGCCACCTTAGCTGCAAACTTTTATATAAGTTCTTAACTTCTCTTCAGAGGTTGTTGCTCTTAATCTTACAGTAACTGCAGTGCCGTCTCATTATTTTAATATGCAAGTATGTTAACAGTCTTCTCAGTGACTTCTTTGAAATCACTAACATATGTATGAACCAGGGATTTAGAAAGGCTAACATTTGCCTCTGTGCTTAGGACCAGCTCACACATAATACTTAATTTAAATGCTTAAGTGTTTTTTAAGTGATACTTAGGTTTTGTGCTGACTCCTCTGTACAGAGGCCATTTTCAGCCAGACCACAAACTATGCAGGCAGTTATAGACAGTGTAAAACTGTGCATGCAGTGAAACAGAATTATATTCAGAAATATAACTAATGAAAGTGGCTTCCAGGTTCTCAAACAGATACCTGATTTGGGCCCTTAACTGAACATACATTTCATTGTCAGATTTGCAACCAATTCAGGGAGAAAAATGTGGCTGCACTAACAGTGATAAAAGGTTTCTGTCCAGAGCTGACTTGAGCAGGGTGTGGGACCCAGGACAAATCAGCCTGTGCAGGTCCCTGTCCCCATGTGACTCAAAGCAGCTGGTGGCGGATTCGGAGGCGGCGGGTGCTGAGCAGTCAGATGTGAAGCTGGCAGCAGCAGCACGGAGTCGCTGTGGCTGTTTCGCCCAGGTCCTTGGGTCCCCCAAAGTGTGGGGCCTGGGGCAATCACCCCGATTTGCCCCCTCCCCAAAGGATGGCCCTGTTCCTGCCTCATTGATGTATGTACCTGTCACACCTGCTCTAATTTCCCCTGTTTCCAAGCAAGCAATTCATAATTTTCATAATTAAATAAATATTATATAGCAATGAGAAGCTCATTTTAATGTTAAGATCAACTTATAAGTGATCACTAAAAAACTTTTTTCTCCAAAGTGTCTTTAATATTGCTGGTAATAGAGATCGGTTGCCATGCCTTTGAAATGCCACATTTATTCCCCCTAAGTTATTCTTTCACTGCATATGAAAATACACTAAATGGATGCTATCATGTCTCATAGAAACTTGTGTTTTGCAGTTATTTCATGTTTTCTTGAACAGCAAAATACAAGTAAAATTTAAGACTTGTTCCAGGATTAATTTTTGTTATTGAATTTGTTCCATTTTCAAGTCAAAAACAGCTTACTCTTAAATACCTAAACTGCAAGCTCAGCCTGTGATCTAAAAATAAAACTAGGCTTTTCCTGTTTACTTGCCATCAGCAACATTAAAATCATGTTTGCCCTGGACTCCTGCTTTGAATTTGGTAAAATTTGTTGAACCCAAGATGTTTTGAATAAACCCTTATGGCTTGATGAACTGTCAATTTTTGATGAAAACTTGTTTTGGCACAAATTTTCCAACCAGTTCTAAGGTTAAGTTGTACACTTTGAGCCATGATGTGCAACCCAGCTCTCTCTCATTCTCAGTCACTTTGTGCATTGTATCTTTTAGATGTCCAGGGGCTTAGAATTTAGATGCCCCTTTGAGGATTCGGGGTGCCTGTATGAAATGGTATATTTGTTATTCATTTATACTGGTGATGCGAATGCTGGTAGAAATAAAACAGGAACAGATGCTAGAAAAAATATCCAGAAGTTCTTATACAGAGCAAACTCAGTTTCATGGTTAGTTTCCAGATTCAGGCTCCTTGCTGTGACGTAAAGCCACAATGGTGAAAAAATAACAGGGGACAGAACCTAGCTGTGCAAGGCTTATGTCAGAAGTTACTTTTGCCTGTTCATCCATGGGCAGGAATTGTTATTAGACTGCCTCTGACCCAAAATAAAACCTATTCTAATTTAAATGTTTTCTGGTGTTTTAGATAGAAGTGATGTTGCCTTCAGCAGGGTATTGAACTAGATGGTCCAAGGTGTCTCAGGGCCTCTTCTAACCCCATGTAGCTATGATTTTTTTTCATTAAATACTGCAGGAATGGTTAGGTTAGGATGATGTAAAAGTAGAAACAGAAACAAATTCATAAGCTAAAGAAGTTTCAGTCCAGAATGTTTCTTTTGGGAAAGACAGTTGTCTCCAAAACCAGAAATATAGATTAAATTCAAGTCATGCCAGTGTAACTAAGAGTAGACAGGAGATCTTTGATAGTAGACTATATGTGTTACATCTGTTTGCATAGGTCTGTAAGTCTTGTGACCTATTCCCTTACAAACACTGCTTCACTTGCAAGATATTTGCTGATGATATTCTTCTGACAGACTATAGGAATGTTGTCTATATCTTTTTGTGAGAACCATATGACATAGTCTTACTAAAGTGTATTCCTAATATGAATGAGTTGCTCTTGTTGGTGCATTTATAGCACATGTGAAAAATTCTCGTGTTTTAACTCTGCTAGAAACCAGGGAGAAGTTTTAAGTTAAATTAAATGAAGTACAAAGTGTTATTCAGCATCATTAAAATACAGCATCAGAGGAAGAAATGAAACTAAGAAGCTGCTAGTATTGCTGCTAGTATTTCCAGTAGCCAAGGTGTTTGACTTCCTTTGGCATGAGAATGGAAATTTTTTTTGCTGCAGTGTTTCCCATTGGGAGACAAAACGAAACAATTTTCAGATGTGCCTGGTATATTCCTATGTTTGAGGCTTCACTGGAAATTGTGGATTCCCAGCACTAGACCTGGTAGGGTTTTTTTTGCTAATGTTAGGTTTTCTTTAACAAAAACTGATCATTTATGAAAACCCAGTCTTTTTTGTCAGAAGCATTAATTTTGACAAATATTGACAAAAATACTTTCCAACAGAAAAGCAGAATGAATTTTGGCTAATATTATTGAGAAAATTAAAAATAATCAAATGAAGCATTTTAGTTATAGAAATAAAATACCTGGTTTGCCTCAGATACTTGCTCTGTTTTCCCTTCTAATAGTTAGTTCATGAGTTTTTCCTATCTGATTTTCATCCTGATTTGAGACTGGAAGGTCTTCTTAATCCTCATACTTTCAGAGAGTGGGAATACTATCTGCTATGAGTTTCAACTTGGTGCTTTTGACATAGGAAAATCAGGGTTTAATTTTCAAAAGGGATTAATGATTGAGGGGTGGGGGGAGTGGTTGGTTATTTTGGTACCAGTTGTCAGATGCTATAAATCTCAATATAGTGGGGGGGCAACTTTTTTGGCAGCCATACCACAAATTAACTCTGCACCCACGCCAAATACCACTGCAGTCCTTTCTCTTCATCTGATCTGCTAGTTCACTATCTTCTCCTTACCTTGTGCTCCCAGATCTAACTGCTGCTTTGTTTTCTGCTTCCTGGGTGTGTCTACACATGCATTTAGGCACTCCTAAATTTAATGTGCATTACCTTAATGTGCATTAAGATGATTTAGGCTTCTGTCAACATAAGCACATGTTAAAGTGCATAGATTTCATAGAAATTAGGGCTGGAAGGGACCTCGGAAGATCGAGTCCAGCCCCCCACCCAAAGGGCAGGAAGTCAACTGGTGTCATAGGATCCCAGCAAGAAAAACATCCAGGTTTCTCTTGAAGGCGTTCAGAGTAGGCGCTTGAACCACCTCTGGCGGCAGGCCATTCCAGACCTTGGGGGCTCAGACAGTAAAGAAATTCTTCCTTATGTCCAGCCTGAAACGGTCTTGCAGGAGTTTATAACCATTCGACCTTGTAATCCCTTGGAGTGCTCTGGTGAACACCCCTTATAATGTTAGTCCTAAGTCAGTCCATACACTGCGTTAATGTGCCTTTAGTGAGTCTACATATGCATTAATGTGCTTTAACTATTTGCACTTAAATTTGACACCTGCTTTTGCAGGTATCAAATTTAGGTGTGAATAGCCTAAAATCACTGTTTTTAAGCCACATTAAGGGTACATACATGTAGATGCATACTCTTAATTTACCTTAAATCGGGCTAAAATTCCATATATTGGCACGTGTAGATGCGACCCCTGTTCTGTCCTCCCTGCCTGCTCTGATACTCTGCTTTCTGCTCCCTGACCTATCTGCTGTTGTGCTGCCTGTTCCCTCCTCAATCTGCCTCATGCTGCACACAGAGGCTACCTGTGCTGCAACTTGGTCACTCCTGTATTAATATATTGAAAATGAGGCACCTTTAGGTGTTTCACCTCAGATATTAAAAACAGAGGTGTCCAAAATAATAAAATGGCCTAAATCTATACTGTACAGTTAATTATATGTTTATGTACAAACTAATAATACAAAGATACTGCAGAGTCAGAATACAGCCATGGGGAATAAATAGGTTACTAAAAAATTAAGTGTTTATTACACAAAGGGATGATGTATGAAATGTAACCAGATTTAATGAGATATGCCTGTTCCAAGAATCCATTTCCTATGTTTCAAACCAGAAAACTGCTGGGATCGCCTAAGCAAATATCAGCTAAATGAAAAGTCACTTTAAAAGGATAATATTTTTGTTGAACAGAAGTCATCCATTTGATACCTTTTTGCTATATGTACTTAATGTTTCAACTTATGTCAAACAGGATACGTAACGAAATAGTACATACATAGCATTTTCCTCTTCCAGATTTCTCCCCACCCCTTTGGTGGGAGTAAGTCATCTTACAATAGCAATGCCTTCATTCATGCTGTTCCATAAGATTAGTATTCCATAGGAATGCAAAACCCTAGAGAGTTAAGTGCTCATTTGGAAGCTGTACAGAAGGTGCTGCTGAAATGGTATTTTAAAAACCAGCTACACTATATTATGTGGCAGTTCACAAGCATTTGAAAAAAAACTTCAGCATAATATTGCTTATATAAATACATTGACTGAAAATTTTCAAAAACAATTTTATTCTGAGAAAATGTCTATTATCCTTTGAATATTCCTCTTTAATAATCCTATTCTAGAGTTTCTAACAGGGCAAAAGATTATTTTGGAAAGATGCTGGAAAATGTTTGCAGTCTATTTGAAACTAGTTATTGATGTAGAAGACTTATGCACTGGTTTAGGAAAGGTACAGGTTTTCAGTATTACCAATAATAATGAAGGGATTAAAAAACAAACAAACAGTGACTTAGTCATCCTGCAAGAGGATATAAATGCAGAATTTTGGGGGGTAACTTTGTGTCCTTTTTCAATTAAAAGCCACTTTTTACGGGAAAGCAAAAGTCTTGTGATTTGTTGTAAAATCAATATATTGTTTCCTTCAAGAAGAATTTGAATGCCTTCCAATCTTCAGAACAAAACTCTTCCACTTGATCTTGAGAATTAGTTGCATGGGTTTAGTAAGCTAGCAGTGTAAGCTAGCTGGACTTCTATTCACGTTACTAGAAATTGGGTCAAGTCCTAAATCTACTACCCGAGAGAAATAGCAATAGCTATCCCTATCAGTCACAAAGGCAAATGCAGAGCACTTGCTGAACACTTGTACGTGTTCTGTGCAGCCTTCTGATGGCTCTACTGAACTCAAAAGTGCATTCTGTGTTTCAAATAACAGTGTACTATAATAGCAAGCATTGGAGTAAAGATTTTTAGTAAAGCTATAATGTCCGTTGTCTAAATAATATTTACATATTTTTCATTGAGATCTAAAGTCTATTTAAATTAGTGAAAAGACAAGAATTTAATTTCACATGGGCTTTAGATCAGCTTGTTTTTTTGTTAAAAGAAAGGGTTTTTATTTAAAAATATATAACTTCCTGCTAGCTGTGAGTTAATTCTGTTCATATTAGTTAACATATTGTAAAATAGCAAATTCCAGTGTAAGTCTATTGCTAGTACAATATTCAGAGTTTAAGGCTGTGGCAAAAGGATGGCTTTTTCATGAATGGAATGCATAATTTGTTGGAAAATTAAGCACATATTTGATTACCCAAAAGAGCAAATAAAATCCAGTCATCTAGTCTGATTAGAATATGATAATTGAGAGAATACATCATATGACTCATATTTCTATTCTCTTACCTGATTGTTTCTGTTTATCCATCTGTGAAAGGACATTGTTGTTAATGAAAAAGTACCATGTAGTATAATACAGCATTTTCATTTAACTCTTCAATACTATACTGTTCTGGAGTTCAGAACATCTCTGACCTATATGTAAACGCAGATGGTTAGTCATTGTGTTGGGCAGGATAAATAAACAGAGAGGAGGCTTGAAAGTTGTCCAAGCTTTCAGATAACAAGAGGCTTTATAGTATATAATCAGTTTTCCTATGGGGCAGTGAAGATTATAATTAATGATAATGAAAGACTTTCATCAACAATTCTTCCTACTTGTTCAAAATTGGTTGTGCATGCTTTCCTTCACAGATCTGATAAAGAATGCCTTGCATTCTTGTCTATCTTTATCCCAACCATGCAGCTGGTCCAATAAAAGATATCACCCAAAAAAATCCTTGCTTCTAGGAAGTGGGGGGGAATGTCATCTGCTATTCTGTTTTAGAACAGTGCCTAACACAATGGATCCATTATTGACACCTTTAGTGACTACCATTACACATGCTATTATTAATAGTAATATTTGGGGCAGTTCTGAACTATAATGAGGTACATACAGTACCATGAAATAACTTCTATGTTCTCACATAAAGTACACACTTTTTAAAAAAAATCAACCACCCCTCAAAAATTGGGGTCTGTGTTTTAAGTGGGGGAGCTGTTTTCTTTCTTAGAAGAACATAGAATCATACGGCTGGAAGGGACACCAAAGGATCATCGGGTCCAGCCCCCTGCATGAGCAGGAAAGACATCTGGGGTCAGACAACCCCAGCCAGGTGACTGTCCAGTCTTTTCTTTAAGACCTCTAGGTTAGATGATTTAACCACCTCTGGGGGGAGCTTGTTCCATAGTCTGGACACCTAGTTGTAAAGAAGTTTTTCCTAATGTTCAGCCTGAAACTATCTTACAGGAGTTTGTGGCCATTGTTTCTCGTTTTCCCCCAGGGTGCCCTGGTGAACAGTTGTTCACCATGCCCCTGATGTACACCTCTGATATAGTGGTAAGCCACAATCAGGTCACCACTCAGCCTTCTTTTCTTTAGGCTGAAGAGTCCGAGATTCCTCAGCCTCTCCTCATATGGTTTGCCATGCAAGTCCCTAATCATATGGACGGCCCTTTTCTGGACCCTCTCAAGCTTTAGCATGTCCTTGTTGAAGGGCAGCTCCCAGAACTGGACACAGTACTTCAGCTATGGTTGCACCAATGTTGAGTACAGTGGGAGAATCACTTCTTTGGATTTACTGGAGATGCATCAACTGATGCACACCACAGTTTTATTGGCTCTAGCAGCTCATACTCATTTCTGGCTCATATTCATGCTGTGGTGTATTGTTACCCCCCAGATCCCTTTCATTTGTAGTGCTGGTCAGGTTCACGATGCCCAGTCTGTAGGTGTGCTGGGGTTCTTCTTTGCCAGATGCAGCACTTTGCATTTCTCTACGTTGAATCTCATCTGGTCCCGTTCTGCCCAACATGCCAGCTTGTCTAGGTCTGCTTGTATCTGCAGCCTATCTGAGGTTGTGTCCGCACAACCCCATATCTTGGTGTCAACTTCAGACTTTGCCAGTGGGCTTTTCACCCCTTCATCCAGGTCATTGACGAAGATATTGAACAGCACTGGGCCAAGTACTGACCCCTGGGGTATGCCACTGCCCACATCTCTCCAGGACAACACTGTTCCATTCATTTGGACTCTCTGTATCCTACCCCGCAACCAGTTTCATACCCACTTTGGGTGTAAAACTGGTTGTGGGGTAGCATGCAGAGAGGAACACTCCTGGGGCACATCTACACATAACACTACATCTCTGTAGCAACACTCTCCCTCAGTATTGCACATTGCCATGTAGCGGCTAAAAATAACTGTGCACTGTCAGCATGGCTCAGTATGGGCTGCTACTGTGCCATCATTTAGTACTTCCAAAGGGTTAGTACTAAATGATGGCACAGTAACAATGGCAACATAGGGGCATGTGTAGACCTGCCTCTGGAGACACTGTGCATATTATGCAGCTGCTAAAATGACTGCTGCTTCTGTCTGCTCAGAACTGAAGCAGTGGAGTCTTGTGTTAATTTTTTCACAGCCATGGCTATTGACAGCACTGTTGCGTGTGCCTGAGGCAGAAAGTGAGCTGTTGGTAGTATCTTGATGGCTTTGTGATGTGAACACAACACTTTATTTACAGGAAATTATATAAAGAATTACAGTAAAGAAGTAACAGTCTTTCTGTGGCCTGTTGCCAGGGTCTATGACCTAACCTCATGTGAGATAAGTCCTCTTGTGAACATAGAGTATCCAGGAAGTGTAGCTTCCTACAAGAAAGTCTGTGACACCAGGAAGTTCCACACAATTCTTAGATTCCACAATTCTTAGATGCTTTGTGTTTCCATGAAAACTTAGTTTATGTCATATAGTCAATCACAGTTCTTGAAAAATCTTTTTTTTCTACATTCTGCCATCCAAAAACAAGGTGTGTTTTATATGGTGACATGTTGTATGTGAGAAGATACAGCAGAGAGGAGAGGTTGGTTTTAACTTTAAAGGCAAAGTAATTCCAGAGGCCATAGTGGCAAGAGATAATATAATAAATAAAAATAAAATATTAACCAGGGGAATGACTTATTTGAAAACTGCAACTAGTGGGTTTTTTACATGTTATACAGCATAAGATTTCATTTATGAAGCCTTTATTTACCATATACTGGGTGTGTCTACATATTCAGTAAATGTGACTGGATATAATCCAGCTCAATTTGAGCCAGGGTAAACTAATCCTGATGTCACTGTCTACACATGTGTTTAAGCTTCTGGGTACTACTGTTATCTGTTGGGACTGTCTGGCAGTGAAGTAAACCCTAACTGCTGCACACATGTATACATTGACACTTTACTCTGCAGCAAATTAGTTTGCCGCACAGTAAAATGTTCTGTGTAGATATCCCCACCGTGTACTTTGCCATGATACTAAAGTCTTGTGATTACTGCTCATGTGACCAAAAACTGATATAAACATACTGCAATTGATTAGTCTAATAAAGAAAATGGGGCAAATTATGCCCTTGGACATCTGCATATATTTCCAACTGAAGTCAGTAAGAATTGAACACATATGCCTCAAAACAGAAATGTCAAAAACATTTGGGGATGTAATTTTAGTATTTGATGGGCATGTCTACATGTCACTGTACTTTAGTACTTCAATAGTACTTTAGTACTTCCTTTTGGAAGCACTAAAGCATGACACAGTATGGGTGGTTACTGAGGCGTGTGTGCTTTGCATGGTTGGATTTGTAGATGGGTATAGTGCGTGGCGCACTATATCTAGGGAGTGTGCCATGATGGCAATATACCTGGCAATCATGTGTAGACACATGTGATTACTACGTCCCCATAGCACACCATACAGCGACGTAGGGTTATGTCTCTGTAGGGCAATGTGTAAATGCGCCGAGTGTATAACAGAGTAGATGCATAATCTCTTTTGATTATTACAAAGAGTTTAATGTAACATTTCTCAGCATAGTCATGAACATGTACTTTGCATTCTAGAGAATACTAGTTGTGAAGTGAATCTTTTGGAACTCTTCAAAAAGTGCTCCCATTATGAGTGGATCCAAATAATATTAAAATCAATGGGAGGTTTTCCTTGTATTTTGGATCTGTGAATAGTCCGTTTCTGGAAGTAAGTAATTTTACACATTCTGATTCTTTCTGAAAAAAAAACTATGGTTGTGCTAAACATAATATGTGTATTCACTATTTCTCCGTATGCCCAGTGCCTGAGTAATACAAGAGCTTTTTGTCTATTGTGGGTATTTCAAGAATGCCTAGAATCATAGAATAGAAGGACCAGAAGGGACCCATAAGATCACTGAGTCTGGTCCCTTGCCATGGGCAGAAGGTAATTGGGTTTAAACAAACTCCACAAGGTATTTGTCCAGCCTCCTCTTGAACACCTACAGGGATGGCAAATGCACCACCTCTGCTGGGAGCCTGTTCCAGATTCTAGTTACCCTTATGGAAAATAAGTTTTTCCTTATGTCTACCCTAAATTTTTCCTCAACTAGCTTGTGCCCATTGGACTTCATCCACCTGAGGGGTGCCTTTCTGAAGAGCTGCTCCCCTAGATCTTGGTGTTCACCCCTGACATACTTGTAGGTGTCTATCAAGTCACCTTTCAGTCTTCTCTTACTCAGACTGAACAGGCCCAGTTCTTGGAATCTCTTCTCATAGCCCTATTCTCCAGGCCCCTGATTATATGGGTGGCCCTTCTCTGTACTCATTTCAGCTTATCCATATCCTTCTTGAAGTGCGGTGCCCAGAACTGGACACAGTACTTCAGCTACTAGAAGTACAGATCTCTGGATCTATTAGCAACACATCAGCTGATGCATGCCAGAGTTCTATTTGCCTTGTTGGCAACTTCATTACACTGATGACTTATATTCATCTTTTGGTTGATTGTCACCCCCAGGTCCTTTTCAGATGCAGTGCTAGCCAGTGGGCCACCACCCATCGTATAATTATGGTGAAGGTTCTTCCTACCCAGATGAAGGATCTGGCATTTATCCGTATTGAACCTCATCTGATTGTATTCTGCCCATAGGATGAGCCTGTCAAAGTCATCCTGGATACTTGCCCTGCCCTCAGATGTGCCCGCATTTCCCCAGAGCTTGGTGTCCTCCACACACTTAATCATTGCACTGCCTATCACTGGAGTAGTTGAATTTACTTTCTATCAGTCAGTCCATGGTCTGCTGGAGATCAGCAAAAACTGGGTGGGTGCATCCACAGAGGCAGTTAGTATGCCTGAATAAAGTCTGGCACAGTTAGCAGTGGAGTTTATTGCTCCCAGGTGCAGCATTTACATGTGCACCTGGAACTGCAGCATGTTGAGCTGGGGTGGTATAGCGCTGACTGGGGGGTCAGCCTGCTGGCCTGGAACCACTCCACCTCAGCTCAGTGTGATGCAGAGAACCTGGCTGAGGCACAAGTGTGCTATGGGCTAGCTGGCAAGCAGCCCCACACTGTAGCACCCTCATGCCCCAGTCAGCCTTGGTCAATGTCTATGTGTATGTTGTGTTCACTAAATAACTCTGCTGTAGGATAGTACTTTTGTTGAGCAGTACTATCCTATAATGAAGTTTATGAGTTCACTGTGGCCTAATAATGGCTCACTTGTAGATGGTGATGCTTGACTCCACAATAAACTGCATGTATAGATGCCCCTGGTATGAGTAAATATGAGCCATTTTCTGGCAATGTTTGCTAGCAGAGCAGAGAACAAATAGACATGAGCAGGAAACCTGTTTTTTTTAAGTGTCAATTGGTAGACGATGATTGTTCTATAGCCTTGGACAGGCCGTCCCTGTGTTCCAGCATCCATGATCTCCCTGAGCACATTAATTTAATTTGGTATTACATCATCAGCGTTGGCAGCAAAATAATGTTCCATTTAATTAAAGATGAATTACAATGCAAATCCTAAACTCATTGCATTTATATTAAAACCAAATGAGTTCTTCATCCTATTAAAATAAATAACCAAGAAATTAATAGAGATATAATTATATCTCTATTATATTATAATAGAATGATTAAGCTATAATTGAAAGTGTTACCATACTAACCATATTCTATATATGGGCATTACTTTAGACTACTTCCAAATGAAACTAGAATAGGCATCGGGGCACCACTTCTACAAGGATCAACTCAGTTGAGAATTAAATTGAATATAACTAGGAACTGCTGATCCACCCTTTCTCCAATGCAAACAAACTTTTTATATATAATGGTTAGCTAAGTTTTCAGTTAGAATCATCATGTTAATTCCTCTAAAAATCCTTGGGCTGTCTATATATGCAGTGCTGTATTCTTTTTGGCTTGGTAATAGTTTTTGCTTGGGAGAAGGGTGAAACATTTGAGACGATCTTAGCTGTCTGTAACCTGACTAATGGAGGCAATTTTGGAAAAAAAATTAACCTTATGCCTCAAAAAGCCCAGCTGATCTTTTTCCTGGGAGTTACTACTTCTGTGCTCTGTATGTATGTGCATTGTGTTTGAATGGGAATCTGGTGTCAGACCCCTCATATTTGCAGATGGTTTTACCATAGATGTAAACCTTTCTAGTATTAGAAACTTCTCTTTTTTAACACAGCTCATTCTTCAAATATGTGCAGATCTTAAAATATTAATTGATGTTATTTCCTCCTTTGACAGTACAGGAGAAAGAAAGAGCGATAAAAGAGTGCGTGAGAGATTTAAGAACCAAAAATAGTCCTAAAGCCACTTCCCTCTCCCATTTCTTGTAAAGCCATTAGCCTGATATTTCTCATGTTTAATCTCCTGCTATATATGGGATTTAGTTTAAAAATTCTTGATTTTGACATTAAAAATAAATGATGATTTTGTTTTAAAAATTACTTTGCACATGGTGGTTATAATTGAAAAATTCCTCCTCAGTCAAATAAAGATTGTTCAATAGCACAACTGAAAGGCACTACCAAAGTACTGCCTGCCAAATTTTAGCTTTCTAGCACTTCAGCACTAGAGCTGTTCACAAAATGTGTCAGTGACCTTTATAATGGGTAGAGCATTCTCTAACCACCTCCCCCTCTGAAAATCAATTGACTATTAAAAATTCCCAGACCATTTTTCCTTTCAGTTTCCTAAACTTCTTTCTTGGGAAGATCAGGACTTTCAACTCAAAATGTGAAAGATTTAGGAAGATATGTGAGGTTATGCTAACATGATCATTCACAGGGTCAGCTGATGCCAAGGAGACCATTCTGAGTCAGGCAGACCTAAAATTCCTGCTCCTGTGGGGAGGTAAGTGCTTTTGTGCTCTCAAGACTTTCCTCCTTTGGGTCCCACAAATACTTTATAGTTTTAGTCTCTTTTTGTAGCTGGCAGACCTAAAGAGGCTAAAAACAAAACCAATCCAGTAGTCCCTAAAAGCTTGAATTAAGCTTCAGTGGGCACATCTACACAAGACATTTACTGCAGTTGACTAATTAGCTGCACAGTAAATGTCACGCACATATACATGCACCCCTATTAGGCTGGAGTAAACTAATTTACTCTGCCGCAGGATTGTACTTGTAAATATAAGTATTATCCTGTGGTGGCATTCTTTACTGTGCAGCAACACACATGTAGATGGTCATATGGCTGACTGGGGCATGAGAGTGCTTTAGTGTGTGGGCCTACTGCTGGCTAGCCCCAAACTGGCACACCCTCATGCCCCAGCCAGCCCCACCACAGCACATTGAGCCAAGTTGGAGCAGCCCTGGGATAGCAGGATGGCCCCCTGGATCCCTGCCAACAGGCTCTGTTCTGACCCAGCTCAAAGTTCTGTACATGAGTAAACTCCAGACCTTATTGCTCCTGGATGCACATTCAAACAGTGCACCTGGGAGCAATAAAATCCAGAGCACTAAGCTCCAGAGTTTATTCATGTGCATTAATTGCAGGTGTAGATGCATCTCACATACATTCATCATTTTTTAAAAGTGCCTCAAATATACTGTACATGTAGACATGCCTCCCATATATTCATATCTCATATATCTTTATCTTTTTTTTAACTTAATATGCTGACACATTAGAAACAGTTTTCCTGAAGTTATTCTGATTTGGTCAAAGGACTATATGACTTCCTCTCAACTAGTTGATCAAATGTAAAAAAGTTGTTGGCCAGCCAATATAATTTATAATGTGAATCTGTTTTGAGATTCCTACAATTGCCTTAAACAACTGGACAAGTTTTGGCAAGCCCAACTGTTCTGTAAATTATAACAAAAAAATGGCAGTGAAGAGTGTTTATGGTCATTATTTATTTGTTCCTGGTTGCTATTTTTCCCTTCTTTGAGTATCTTACTTTACTTTTCCCAGTTTAAAATGCATTAGTTATTATAGGAACATTTGTCCATGACAATCTTCTTGCTTGATCACAGCCACTTGATCAGAATAAAGTTGGTTTACATTACTTGAATATGTATGGAAGTTTTGGGAAAGATAAGAGTTATTTAATGAGGTTACAACCATGTATGTCCATATACACAAATAAACACAATTCATTTTCAATGCCTGGCTGGATAGGTGGATAGCAGGGCTTTAGCTTCTTTGACCATGGGATGATGTCCCAAGAAGGATTGCTAGGAAGAGATGGGATCCACCTGATGAAGAGAGGGAAGAGCATCTTCACAGACAGGCTTGCTAACCTAGTGAGGAGGGCTTTAAACTAGGTTTGCTGGGGGATGGAGACAAAAGCCCTGCAGTAAGTGGGGAAGTGGATGACGTGGACAAAGTGCAAAGCAGGAGTGGGGATCAGGGGAGGTATTCTTGTTCTTCCTGAGAAATCAGGATAATTGGCTAGTGACCTTAGGTGCCTGTACATGAATGCACAGAGCTTGGGGATCAATCAGGAACAATTGGAAATCCTTGCACAGTCACAGAACTATGGTGTGAATGGAATAACAGAGACTAGGTGGGATAGTTCACATGATTGGAGCACTGTCATGGATGGGTACAAACTATTCAGGAAAGACAGGTAGGGGACAAGAGGAGGAGGAATTGCACTTTATGTAAAAGAGACATATGATTTCTCAGTATAAAACTGGAGATAGGTCTGTTGAAAGTCTCTGGGTTAGGGTCAGAGGGGAAAGAAACAAGGGTAATGTTGTGGTGAGAGTCTGCTATGGACCACCAGACGAAGAGGATGTAGTGGATGAGGCTTTCTTCAAACACCTAGCAGAAGTTTCCCAATCACAGGCCCTGGATGGGGGACTTCAATGACCCTGACATCTTCTGGGAGGACAATACAGAAGTTCACAGGCAATCCAGGAAGTTTTGGGAGAGTGTTGGGGACAGTGATCATCACCTGCTGGAATTCACCATCCAGTGCAAGATGGCAAAGGCCTGCAGCAAGGCAGCAGCCCTAGATTTCAGGAGGGCAAACTTCAATGAGCTAAGGAGAATAGTCAGGGAAGCAATGAGGTCCCAGACGGGAGGGGAGCCAGGTGTCCAAGGAGAGTGGTCACTCCTCAAGGAGACAATTCTCCAAGCCCAAAGGGAGGTAATCTCAACAAGGATCAAAGGGAGCAGGAGGGCACACAAGCCCCCATAGCTCACCAAAAGCATCCAGGAATGTCTCCTAGCTAAAAGGGAGGTGTACACCCGTGAAAAGAAGGGGACATCACCAGGGATGACTATACTGCAGTTCCTCGGGGATGTAGGGTGGCAGTCAGGAAGGCCAAGGCAGAGATGGAACTGGGACTAGCTTCCCAGATTAAAGGACAATAAGAAGTCCTTTAAATATATAGGGGGTAAAAATAAGGTTCCGGGTAATGTGGGGTCCCTGCAGGACACGTCACACCAGATGACAAAGCCAACATATTTAACAATTTCTCTGCCTCCATCTTCCTAAGCAGGGACTGGAACAGCCACCTCTCTGCTGGGCTCCCCTCAGGCCCCAGGGGAGGCACACCTAGGCCAAGGGTTAGTGCGGAACTAGTTAGGGAGCTTCTGGAGGGACTGGATGTATTCAAGTCACCTGGTCCAAACAATTTCCACCCTAGAGTACTAAAGGAATTGGCTGAGGTCATTGCAGGACCCCTGGCATGGCTTTATGAGCACTCGTGGTGCTCTGGTAAGGTGCCAGAGGACTGGAAGAGGGCCAACATGGTTTACATCATCAAGAAGGGTAAGAAGGAGTACCTGGGAAACTATAGGCCAGTTAGTCTTACTTCGATCCTAGGCAAGCTGTTCGAGAAAATTATGCTGGCACACATCCATGAGGGGCCAGCAGGGGATTTCATGCTTAGGGGCAACCAACACGGGTTCATCAGTGGCAGGTCCTGTCAGACCAACCTGGTGGTCTTCTGTGACCAGATCACCAAATCATTAGATGCAGGGGTAGCAGTGCACATAGTCTTCCTGGACTTTCAGAAGGCCTTCAACACTGTCTCTCACTCTGTTCTCATTAAGAAACTTGGGGACTGTGGTATTGACACCCACAAAGTCAATTGGGTTGCTAACTGGCTGGAGGGCCGCACCCAGAGAGTGGTGCTGGATGGGTCATTTTCAACCTGCAGGGATGTGGGCAGTGGGGTTCCACAGGGCTCGGTCCTCAGGCCCGCACTGTTCAACATCTTCATCAGATACTTGGATGAGGGGGTAAAAAGCACCCTGTTCAAATTTGCTGATGACACTAAGATGTGGGGGGATGTGGGAACACTAGAAGGAAGCAATAGGCTACAATTGGACCTAGACAGGTTACAAGGGTGGGCGGATGAGAATAGGATGGGATTCAACACCAACAAATGCAAAGTGATGCACCTGGGGAGGAAAAACTGGCACCATACCTACAGGTTGGGGAACTCCCTTCTTGTCAGTACAGAGGCAGAAAAGGATCTTGGAGTCATCATCGACTCCAAGGTGAACATGGGCTGGCAGTGTGGGGATGCAGTCAGAAAGGCCAACCGTACCTTGTCATGCATCCACAGATGCATCTCGAGCAGGTCCAAGGAGGCGATCTTCCCCCTTTATGTGGCACTGGTGAGGCCGCAGCTGGAGTACTGCATCCACTTCTGGGCGCCACACTTCAAGAGGGTTGTGGACAACATGGAGAGGGTCCAGAGGAGGGCCACTCGTATGATCAGGGGGCAGCAGGGCAAGCCTTATGAGGAGAGGCAATGGGACCTGAACCTGTTCAGCCTTCACAAGAGAAGGCTGAGGGGGGATCTAGTGGCCTGTTACAAACTAGTCAGGGGGGATCAGCAGGCACTGGGGAAGTCCCTGTTCCCCCAAGCACTGCCAGGAGTGACCAGGAATAACGGTCACAAGCTGGTAGAGGGTAGATTTAGGCTAGCTATCAGGAGGCGCTACTTCACGGTCAGGGCAGCTAGGGTCTGAAACCAACTTCAAAGAGAAGTGGTGGTGGCTCCTACCCTGGGGGTCTTTAAGAGGAGGTTAGATGTACACCTTGCTGGGGTCGTTTGACCCCAGTACTCTTTCCTGCCATGGCAGGGGGTCGGACTAGATGATCTCCTCAGGTCCCTTCCGACCCTAGAATCTATGAAACTATGAAACTTCCTGGTGCTAGTGTTGGAGTGGCCAGCTAGAGGCCATTGTCTTCTTGACCTACTGCTCACAAACAGGGAAGAATTGGTGGGGAATGTAGAACTTAAGGAGTATTTAGAAAAGATGGACATATACATGCCAGCAAAATGGGGTCAGAGGGGCAAGCTGAAGTATCTGGGTCAAGATACAAGGGGGCCATGGGGAGAGTTATTTAACAATGGGGGTCTACTGCAGACCCCCCAACCAAGGGGAGGATCTGGACTGGGAATTTTCAGGCCAGCTTGCAGAGGCACTTAAGTCTAAGGATGTAGTTGTCATGGGTGATTTAAATTACCTGGACATCTGTTGGGAGGAACAGTCAGCCAGGTCGGACCATTCTAGGAGGTTCCTGGCCGAGATCCAGGACCTCCACTTAATTCAGGAGGTGCACAGTCCCACCAGAGGAAACGCCCTGTTGGACCTGGTCCTGGCCACAGGTGGCAACCTGGTAAGGGTCCTCCAGGTTCTTGACCACCTAGGTGATAGCAATCATCGCTTGCTGGAATTCACCATGCAGCGCAGGGTGTCAAGGGCCTGCAGCAAGGCACTAGCCCTAGACTTCAAGAGTGCCAACTTCAATGAGTTGAGGAGATTAGTGGGAGAGGCACTGGGGTTCTCGAGAGCAGGGGAGCTCGGTGCCAAAGATGAGTGGTCGTTCCTTAAGGAGACGATACTCAGGGCCCAAGGGGTGACCATCCCAACAAGAAGCAAGAGGGGCAGGAGTGCCCGAAAGCCTCCCTGGCTCACCAAGGGTGTATGGGAATGCCTGATTGCCAAAAAGGTGGTGTACAACTGGTGAAAGGGGGGGGCGCTATCTCAAAGAGAAGTATACCTCCTCTGTTCAGGCCTGTAGGGGGGCTATCAGGAAAGCTAAGGCAGACATAGAGCTAGGACTTGCGTCCAAAATCAAAGATAACAAAAAGTCCTTTTTCAAATATATAGGGAGGATGAAGAAAGCACCAGGAAATGTGGGGCCCCTGCAAGATCCTCTGGGCAATCTGGTGGTTGCGCCAGAGGAGAAAGCAGACCTCTTTAACCAATTCTTCATCTCTGTTTTCTTGTGCAGGGACTGGGACTTCCCCACTGTGATGCAAGATGGATTTGAGGGGAATGCCTCCAGACCTCAGGTTGGGGAGGACTGGGTTAGAGAGCTTCTGGAGGTGCTGGACGTGTTCAAATCAGCGAGTCCAGATGCTCTCCACCACAGGGTGTTGAGGGAGCTAGCAGGGGTTATTGCAGGGCCCTTGGCACGGCTTTACGAGTGCTTGTGGTGCTCAGGCCAGGTGCCAGATGATTGGAAGGTAGCCAACGTGGTCCCCATCTTTAAAAAAGGGAGGAGGGAGGACCCAGGCAACTATAGGCCCATCAGTCTTACCTCAATCCTAGGGAAACTCTTTGAGAAGATCATCATAGTGCACATCTGCTATGGGCCAGCCTCAGGGATGATGCTCAAGGGCAACCAGCACGGTTTCATTAGGGGCAGGTCATGTCAGACCAACCTGATTGCCTTTTATGATCAGGTCACAAAAGCATTGGATGCAGGTGTCGCTGTAGATGTAGTCTTTCTGGACTTCAGCAAGGCCTTTGACAACATCTCCCACCTGATCCTCATTAAAAAATTGGGCGACTGTGGCATTGATGCCTACACAGTTAGATGGATTGCAGATTGGCTGAAGGGTCATACTCAGAGGGTGGTGGTAGATGGGTCATTTTTGACCTGGGGAGAAGTGGGCAGAGACCCCCAGGGCTCGGTCCTTGGGCCCACACTGTTCAATTTCTTTATTAGTGACCTGGACGATGGGATGAAAAGCACCCTATTTAAATTCACTGATGATACCAAAATTTGGGGTGAGGTGAGCACGCTAGTAGGGAGGGAAAGACTGCAGCAAGACCTGGATAGGTTACAGGGGTGAGCTAACAAAAACAGGATGTGTTTCAATACTGACAAGCGCAGGGTGCTGCACTTGGGCAGTAGTAATCAGCAGCACACTTATAAGATGGGAAACTCCCTTTTTGAGAGCATGGAGGCAGAAAGGGATCTTGGAGTCATTATTGACTCCAAGATGAACATGGGCCAACAATGGAGGTCATGGTTGGCAGGGCTAACTGGACCTTGTCGTGCATCCACAGGTGCATCTCAAGCAGGGCCAAGGAGGTGATCCTCCCCATCTATGCAACACTGGTCAGACCACAGCTGGAGTACTGTGTCCAGTTCTGTGCGTCCCACTTCAGAAGGAATGTGGACAACATTGAGAGGGTCCAGAGGAGGGCTACCCGCATGATCCGGGGACTACAGGGCAGACCCTACAGTGAGAGACTGTGAGACCTGAACCTGTTCAGCCTTCACAAGAGAAGGCTGAGGGGGGACCTGGTGACAGTCTATAAACTCACTAGGGGGGACTAGAAGGGTTTGGGAGAGACCTTGTTTCTCCTAGTGTCCCCTGGCATAACAAAGAATAACGGCCATAAGTTGTTGGAGAGTAGGTGTAGATTAGACATCCTTAAGAACTACTTCACAGTCAGGGCAGCTAGGATCTGGAACCAACTTCCAAGGGAAGTGGTGCTGGCTCTTACCCTGGGGGTCTTTAGAGGAGGCTTGAAGCCTACCTGGCTGGAATCATTTGAGCCCAATTTTTTCTCCAGCCCATGCAGGGGGTTGGACCTGAAGATCTACAAGCTCCCTTCCGACCCTACTTCTATGATTCTATGAAGTCTATGGGGTCAGATCAGATGCAGCTGAGGGTGCTAAGGGAGTTGGCCAATGTGATTGCAAAGCTACTGGCCATCATCTTTGAAAACTCATGGCAATTGGGAGAAGTCCCAGGCAAATGGAAAAGGGCAAATATAATGCCCATATTTAAGAAAGGGAAAAAGAAGGATCCAGAGAACTACAGACTTTTCAGTCTCACTTCAGTAATAGGAAAAATCATGGAGCAGGTCCTCAAGAAATCTATTTGTAAGCACCTGGAGGAGAAGAAGGTGATTGGGAACAGTCCTCATGGATTCACCAAGGCCAAATCATGCCTGACCAACCTGATTGTTTTCTATTTTAAGATGACTGGCTCTGTGGATGTGGGGAGACCAGAGGATGTGGTATACCTTGATTTTATCAAGGCTTCTGATATGGTCCCCCACAACAAGTCTATAGGCCAACAAGAGGCAAAGCACTGCTTGACCTGGTGCTGGCAACCAGGGACGACCTAATCAGCGACCTACTGAAGGAAAGCTGGGTAACAGCGACCACGAGCTGATCACCTTCACCATCCGCCAAAAAGCTGTCAAGTCAGTCAGCAGTACAGAAGTCCTCGACTTCAGGAGGGCTGACTTTGACAAGCTCAGGAGACTTGTTGGTGAGGCCCTAAGGGACCACAACCACAAAGGGAGGGGAGTCCAGGAACAGTGGTTGCTCCTCAAAGGAGAGACCCTAGATGCACAAGCTAAGGCTATTCCATCTCAGAGGAAAGGCAGCAAAAGGGCACAGAAGGCCCCTTTGCTCTCCAGGGAGCTGGTGGTCCTTCTGCATCTAAAAAGACAGACCTACATGGAGGATGGGATCTACCTCCAAGGAAGGATACTCTGCACTGGTCCAGACCTAGAGGGAGCAAACCAGGAAATCCAAGGCTGCCATGGAACTCCAACTGGTCAACAAGTATCAAGGACAATAAAAAGTCCTTTTTTAGATATGTGGGGAGCCTGAGGAAAAGCAAGGGCAACACTGGCCCCCTGCTAAACCAAAAGGGAGAACTGGTGACTGACACCCAGGAAAAAGCCAACTTGCTAAATGGGTGCTTTGTGTCAGTCTTTCACAAGTCCTATGGGACGCCCCTGCCTATTACAGGACAGGGACACCTAAGCAAGGGTGGTTCCTTACCTTCCATCAATGCTGACCTTGTGAAGGAACAGCTTGAGGAGCTGGACACCTTCAACTCAGCCGGCCCTGACAATTTACACCCCAGAGTACTCAAGGAGCTGGCTAGCATCATAGCTCAGCCCCTGGCATGGATCTTTGTGAACTTGTGGTGCTCTGGTGAAGTGCCTGATGATTGGAAGAAAGCCAATGTGGTGCCTATCTTCAAGAAAGGGAGGAAAGTGGATCTGGGAAACTACAGGCCCATCAGCCTGACATCTATCCCAGGGAAGGTCTTAGAAAAAATCATCAAGGAGGCCATCCTTAATGGACTGGCCGATGGCAACATCCTGAGGGACAGCCAGCATGGGTTTGTTGAAGGTAGATCATGCTTGACCAATCTCATTTCCTTTTAGAACCAGGTGATCTATATTCTGGACAAGGGAGAAGAGATTGATGTCATATATCTTAATTTT
Source organism: Crocodylus siamensis (assembly GCF_052110815.1). Taxonomy (NCBI): domain Eukaryota; kingdom Metazoa; phylum Chordata; order Crocodylia; family Crocodylidae; genus Crocodylus; species Crocodylus siamensis. The sequence goes on from NC_143397.1 coordinate 212,603,410, forward strand.
AAAAAAGCCTTCAATCTGGTAACCCATGATCACCTCTTGGCAAAACTGGCCAACTGCGGCCTTGGGTCCACCATGATCCACTGGTTGGGAAATTGGCTCCGGGGTCAGACCCAGAGGGTGGTGGTTGACGGAAGTCAATCGTCATGGTACTCTGTGACCAGTGGGGTCCCTCAAGGCTCTGTCCTTGGACCTATTTTGTTCAACCTCTTCATTAAATGATGTGGATATTGGAGTCAGAAGCGGACTGGCCAAGTTCACCGATGATACCAAACTTTGGGGTAAAGCAACCACACCTGAGGACAGGGGGGTAATCCAGACTGACCTTGGTAGGCTCAGTAAATGGGCGGATGAGAACCTGATGGTGTTTAACACTGAAAAATGCAAGGTTCTCCACTTTGGGAGGAAAAACCTGCAGCATGTCTATAGGCTCGGCAGTGCTATGCTGAGTAGCACTACGGACGAGAGTGACTGTGGGGTCAGGATTGACCACAAGATGAACATGAGCCTGCAATGTGATGCTGCAGCCAGTAAAGTGAGCAAAACACTGGCTTGTATCCACAGATGCTTCTCAAGCAAATCCCAGGATGTCATTCTTCTGTTGTACTCAGCCTTGGTGAGGCCGCAGCTGGAGTACTGCATCCAGTTTTTGGCCCCACAATTCAAAAAGGATGTGAAGAAGCTTGAGAGAGTCCAGAGGAGAGCCATACGCATGATCAGGGGTCAGGAAAAGAGATGTTATGACCAGAGGCCGAGAGCCATGGAACTTTTCAGCCTGGAAAAGCGCAGGCTCAGGGGCGACCTGATGGCCACCTATAAGTTTATAAGGGGTGTCCACCAGGATCTGGGGGAACATTTGTTCACCAGAGCACCCCAAGGGATTACGAAGTCGAATGGTTATAAACTCCTGCAAAACCTTTTCAGGCTGAACATAAAGAAAAACTTCTTTACTGTCCGAGCCCCCAAGATCTGGAATGGCCTGCCACCGGGGGTGGCTCAAGCACCTACTTTGAATGCCTTCAAGAGAAACCTGGATGTTTTTCTTGCTGGGATCCTATGACCCCAGCTGACTTCCTGCCCCTGAGGCAAGGGGCTGGACTTGATGATCTTCCAAGGTCCCTTCCAGCCCTAATGTCTATGAATCTATGAACATTCTCTCAGGCAAGATAAGGAATCTTATGGTTGGATGAATGGACTGTAATGTAGAAAGAAAACTGACTGGATCATCAGGCTCAGAATGTAGCAGTCAATGGCTTGATTTCTAGTTGGCAGCTGGTATGAAATGGAGTGCCCCAAGGATCAGTTGGGGCCGGTGTTGTTCAATATCTTCATCAATGACCTGAAAGATGACACGGAGTGCACTCTCAGCTAGTCTACAGATGATACCAAGCTGGGGGCAGTACTAGATACACTGGAGTGTAGGGTTAATATTCAGTGAGACCTAGACAAATTGGAGGATTGTACCAAGAGAAATTTCATGAGGTTCAATAAGGACAAGTGCAAAGTCCTGCACTTAGGACAGAAAAATCCTATGCACCAGGTTCAGGCTGGGGGTTGACTAGCTAGGCAGCAGCTCTGCAAAAAAGGACCTGGGGGTTACAGTGGACAATAAGCTGAATATGAGCCAACAGTGTACCTATGTTGCCAAGAAGGCTAACAGCATACTGGGCTGCATTGATATAAGTGTTGCCAGCAAATCAAGGGAAGTGATTATTTCCCTCCATTCAGCACTGCTGAGGCCACATCTGGAGTATTATGTTCATTTTTGGGCTCCCCACTACAGAAAGGATGCACACAAATCGGAGAGAGTCCAGTGGAGGGCTATGAAAATGGTTTGGGAGCTCGGGCACATGACTTCTGAGGAGAGGCTGAGAGAACTGGGCTTATTTAGTCTAGAGAAGAGAAGACTGAGAAGGGATTTAATAGCAGTCTTCAACTACTTGATTGGTGGTTCCAAAGAGGATGGAGCTAGATGGTTCTCATTGTCAGCAAATGAAAGAACAAGGAACAGTGGCTCAAGATGCAGCAAGGGATGTTTAGGTTAGATATTAGGAAAAACCTTCTCACTAGGAGGGTAGTAAAATACTTGGAAAGGTTACCCAGAGAAGTTGTGGAATCTACTTCCTTGAAGGCTTTTAAGACTTGGCTAGACAAAACCCTGGCTGGGTTGATCTAGTTGGGGCTGATCCTGCTTTGAGCAAGGGGTTGGACTAGATGATCTCCTGAGGTCCCGTCCAACCCCAATTTTCTGTGATTCTATGAAGGTGTGTGTGTAGAAGGTGAAGTTTGATCGTTTTCACATCTTTGGTGCAAGGGCCTAATTCTCACTCTCCGTGTGGATCTTTTCAGTCCTTTCTGACTCAGAGATGTCTGTTCCCAGGGGATGTGAGAGTCTGGCCTCACGTTTTCTTTTTCCTGGGAGCTATTTGAACCAATGGAGTCCCATTCTGGGCATCATAGTTCTCCACCAGGTGTTTCTCCTCTCTTGTGTCCAGTTCAGCCTTCTTGGACAACCCACACCTGACAAGATGTTGGGGTCTAGCCTGAGAATTAACCTGCTTGGGTGAACTCCCTGCAGGTAGAACAGTAGATGTTGAAGCATCTTGTTGCAGTGTGATATTAGATCTTAGTTGCATATTTGTCATGGCTGTCGTACTCTAGATTGGGAAGCTCTGAGTGAGGTACATAGGCCCTCCCAAAAGAAAATTCATTAAAAACCTTTTTACTACACAGTCTTATTAAGTATTCTGCATAGTTCATATATTTTACAGAAATATCATTTGAAGATATTATAAATATATTGGCTCTGCAATGATTGCAAAGAATAACAGAATTACACCCTTTGATCTATACAGTGCAAAGTACACAACCACATGTATCCTGATGCATGTGTAGATATTATTCTCATGACCCAAAGTGTTTAACCAGAACATTTTAATGTGCATCAGTATGAATCAAACAGAGCACTTGCACAAATACAGACAGGGAAATGATTGGTTAGGCTGCAGTACTGCAGAGACGAACATTGGGACTACAGTGGACTATAGACTGAACATGAACCAGTAGCATGGTCTTGTTGCAGGAAAGAAAGAAAGAAAGAATGAGAAAAAAGTCAACAGCACTGGCTCTTGCAAATAAAGGGGAATGATTTTTTTGTTCTATTTGGTGCTGGTGAGGCCTCACCTAAAGTACCAAGTCCAGGTGTGGGCTCCATAAATCAAGAAAGATGTGGTCAGATTGAAAAGTGTCCAGAGGAGAGTAACAGAAATGATTAAAATCTAGGGTGCGTGATTTATGAGGAAAGGATGAAATAACTAGAGGGAGAGAAAAACAGGCTGAGAGGGATTTGATAACAGTTTTCAGACACCTGTTGTACTATTATATCAGTGGCTGTAGGGTACAAGACAAGGAGTAATGGCCTCAAACTGCAGCAGAAGAAATTTAGGTTGGAGATTAAAGGGAATTTTCTGACTGTGAGTGTGGTCATGCCTTGGAACAGGCTACCTAGAGAAGTTGTGGAATTCCTATCTGGAAATTTTCAAGAGAAGGTTAGATAGGCACTTGGCTGAGATGTCTTAGTGAGGCATGATCCTGCCTGGAGCAGGGGGCTGGACTAAATGTCCTTGCTCCCTTCCAGCCTATATCCTATAAACCCACTGTTTATGTGTTTCTAGGAGCTCTGAGTCCTATACCAAACCTAGCAGAACTCCACTACTGAGTGCTGAGAGGAATCCTATACTTAATAAGACGAGAGTGAAAATATAGCTGCATTGTTTCACTCAGGTTCTTTGTAAAGGAGATTATTTTTAGGGGGAAAAATAATATCCTAGTGTTACTGTGAAGTGTTCACCAGTCATAACTAATAAGTTTGGTGCCCCAGGCAAAACCCTGCCAGTGAGCGGGGAGAGGCTGCCAAGTGGCAGAGTGGAGATTGTGTGTGTCATACCTGTTGTGGCATGGTCTGTCCACCCCCGATGCCTACTGCTACAGTAGCTGCTATAGTGAATAGTCCCCAGGGGGCCACCATTCTGTCCCCTTCTACGTCAGTGCCTGGGGCTGGTGCCCATTCCACCCCCCCCCATAGTTACACTACCAATGGTTAATTAGAATTCCATTGATTTTAATGAACTTGAATTATTTCCAGCAAACATTTTTGCAAGTTTAAGACCAAAGGGATGTCAAGTTTGTAAAGAATTAGCTGTCTTGTGGCTCCTGTAAGTACCTATGTATTTTATCTATTACCTTCACAATTCTTTCTGCATTGTCCCAAACATAAAATATTATTTACTAGAAAATTTTGGTCCTACCATCTAAGTCTTGTTTTTATACTTAGGAATGAATTAATTCCAATTAGTTTACTTATTAACAAAGAGTGGCATTTCCTCTTTTCTGGTATTTCTGTTTTTAAATGAGTCCGAAGTTCTGACATGCCTAACTCATTTATCATGATAGCAATAAAACTACCCCATTTCTGTGTATCTTGGATGTAAACATCATTTTCATGGCACGGAATATGTTTTCTTCATGTTTATTATGTACCGTAGATGAATTCCACCCCTTTTTATGAATTTAAGAGGTTTAACTGGTGCTTATGCCTTATGGTGGCCTACAAAACGTGAAGATCACCACATGTGAGCTTACAGGGTAATAAACTTGATTTTTCATAATGCTGCAATGATGTAAGACCAGCTGTTCATTTTAGATGAGCACAAATTAAATAAGGCATGAATGAAATATCAGAAGGCTTACTTACTATACAGAGGGACCTATATCAAGTGCACCTTTACAGAAGGAACTAAATTGAGGAAGATATGGATTTTAGTAAATTATGTGGAGTTTTATTAAAAGATTAGATAAATGAATGGAGTGATCAGTGTAGCATTCATTGTAGAAATCATATCTTCTTTTGTAGCCTTAACATATCCTATTTTGTAAATTTAGCAGTATATATTGTTCCCTGTGTTGCCCTAGTAACTTGCTCCTGGCTTTTAATGAGTTTATGAAAGGGAGCATAGAATCCTCCACACTAACCAAAGTGCTGCAACGCCACTTACTACTATTGACATGTCAGATCTGAGGTAGCCTTTGTTTCTGCCATGTCCTCGTATATATGGGGTTTGGGCTGATAGTTTCATGTATGTTTGACTTCCCCTGCCACCAGTCTTGATCCCTTCTATCATCAGCAGTGCTCCACAGCTCACCTCTGTACTATGTTGGATGGAAATACCAATAAGCATAGGCCCATAGCAGATAGGGCTAAAGAACATCTTTATGGGCCTCCCAACATACAGACAAGGGACAGCCTTTCTTCTCTTGTTGCAGGGAATGCTTCATAAAGTCAGAGGTAGATAATGATGTATTGTGTATATGCAAAAATGCAGCTCAAATAAAGTCCTTTAAGTATCAGCTCAGAATCTATCTTTGATTACAGCCTGGCTAAATGCCTAGGCAGATGGTGAGGTATAAAATTATATCATGAAGATCTACAGCTGAAAATGTGTTATTTGCTAGGTGACTGTAAATGTGAACATGTATATAAACACAACAAATAGTATTTAATTAGAGATGAGTAAATGGGTTTGTATTCAGAAACCAACACAATTGTTTCTAGCATTTACTGAAAAAAACATACTTTTTTCCTGGCATATCTAGTTGTTAGCAAACCTATTCTCATATGTTTTAGAAAACATCATCCAAGATTGGAGTCTTATTCTATTTCAAATTGGACAAAATCCAAGAAAGACTATCAGGTTAAATTTGGATTTATTAGTTGGGATTTTGGGAGCCTGCCTTTCAGGTGTACCATGATTAAGACAGGGATGTGAAACTGGCAGCTAGTCAGGTTTGTCGGCGTTGACACTACATTCACATAGCTCCAGAACCCAGGGGTGAAAACTTTGAACGCTACCCCCACTTGCTCCTTCCTACATCTTTACCCAATCCCAATTTGGCATCTGCAGTTGCTCTTGGCAACTAAACTCAGCAGCAAGGGAAAATGGAGGGTGAGCAGCAATGGCGTTCAGCCCCTGGGTTTGGAGCCATGCCGACATAGTGGCTCTGGAGCCATGCCGACAAGCTGCCACCCTGTTGCCAGAGGGGTCAGATAAGCTGGATACCTCTGACTTAAGGCACTTAACACAGAGAAGTGAAAAATTAAATTGATTCTAATATTTTAAATAATTTCTGATCTGAGAACGATTTAATAGGCAATAAAGACGCTTATTAATTGTCTTTACAGTAACTAAAATTGGAGTTGAAATGTTAAAGTATTTCTGCTCATGTTTGCTTTAAATGAGTCAGCAGAACTGCTTAGTCTTTACTTTTTATGTAATTTATCTCAGATGTTGTAGTGAAGTCAGACTCTTCTGCTTAAGTGAATTCAGCTTTTTACTCATAGATCAGGCCATTGGGTATTGTTCTAGCTTATTGTTCAAGTGTTGGTTGGTTGATATTTATGATTCCCACATCTGAGAAATCCACTTGGGCTCCTCAGGAATTAGCAAACTTTGTATCTAGATATGTGTAGATTCTCATTTCAAACAGTTCTTAAGTGAAATTTGGATACTTAACAGCTATTTTTAAGCTGAGATCTGTGATCAAACTTTTTTTTGGCTCACTTAAGAAATACAAGTTTGACTCATTACACGTTTGGTGTTGCATACTTTATTGTTTTCTTTTAATTTGCATTATGTGCATTATGACATTTCATAAACCTAGCTCTTCTGTTTCTTGATGGACACATTTTCCTGACTGTCTCTTTTCATATTTTTTCCCACTGCTTCTGGTTCTTTTGATGGTTCTCTTGATGCTTAGGAGATAACATTTTTCTACTGGCTGTAGGAATCTCAGAATTATTTCTTTATATTTGCAATGATATTTTTCATTCAGTTGAGTTGTTTTCTCAGTCTGTTTGCCAGACTACCTTTCAAATCCCCAGTGGAGATTACTGGTGGGATTTTCAGAAGAATGCTACAATGGCCTCTTCCTGAAGGTTTTCATAAAACTCCTATCCCCATTAGTCATAACAGAGTTAGGACTATGCTCAGTGTTTTTGGAAATCCCATCATATGAATGGCTAAACATTTTTGTCTTCTGAGCATGAATCCATTGGAAAGTAAGAACACTGTTTCTTTTTTTAATATTATTGAAGTCTTTGGGCACATTTACCAACATACTTAGGCACACTGCCTGGACAGAGCAATCATAAACCTAGCTAAACTGGCATTTTGTGTTGGGTTTACATCTGCTTTGCATCACCAAGCAGCAGAAGCATACCAGTCATACATTTTGAAACAATATCTCTGATTTTGTTGTTTTTATTTCTTCCAGCCATGGGAAAATGTGATTGTTGAATGAAAGTGAGGACTCCAGCTGGTGTAAATTAGTTCAGCTTCATTGGAGCTCTTCCACCTTATACCAGTGTAGGATTTGTCCCCAGAACAGTGATGCCAGAGTACTTCTCTTTTGCGCAGCTGTTCAGTCTGCTGTCTTGAGGTGGCTTCTTTGTCATAGTTTCATTAGTATTGCACTAATAAATATAGTGTTGATGTCACTGTCAATTGTTTTAAAAAAGTCAGAAAAAATTATTGCAACAAATTGCATTTATTTATAACGTACTCTTCCAAGGGCAAAAATATGGCTGTTTGATTTGTGAACAATTAGAGCAAAAGTCTTTACCAGTGAAGGAGAAATGAGAAAGAAACCCTGCCTATGCTAATAAAGTGGGGATGTTTTATAACTCATTGAGTCAAATCCCCAGTGGACATAAATTGGCACTGACTTCAATAGAACCATACCAGTCTATGCCAGTTGAGGATCTGACCCATTCTTCTTAGATACATTTGCTTATCTGTGGAATTAGAATGGTCAGTTCTGAGTTTCTACTGTATTGTTGTAGACAATGTTAATACAGGAATTTTTTTTAAAATACTAGAATTTCAATGTTTTTTCATTTGGGGATGAAAGGTCTAAGTCACGAAAATACAATACTGAAATCTATAGTACTTTTTTTGTTATGAATGTTTCTGAGAGAGAATGGGTTGCCTCCATTTTTCAAGCATAGCCTCAAAACTGAAACTGAAAATATAAATTTACTAAATCTTTTGTATTTACGTGTGTGCATATGCACGCATTGCTGCTATAGCCTATATCTGTATTAATTCCATCAGGGGAAGATCCAGGTAGGGTTCACTGGTACACATGTATCCCCCTTTTATTCCTGTTCCACCCAGATTTTGAAAATCAACTGCCTGGCAGTAGCAGTGACATTTCTAGTCAGGCAATGCAGAGGGAGTTAATTGATTTAATGACGTATTATAATCTACCTGATCCCTTCTAAACTCTTCATTCCACAGGTGTTAATGACCCTCTCTTCTTTTTAATGGTCTTAATGCTCCACCAATTAGGCAACTGTGCTGTCTGTTATCTGCTCTTGGAAATTCAGCTCTTATTCCATAGCCCTGAAAATTATTTTTACCTCATTCCAATGAAGTTATATATATATTTTTTGCTTTGATCTTAAAAATAATGCAGTCCTAGGCACTTAGCATATTAGTAAAACTTCTAGTTCATTTTAAATTGGAGAAAAATGTGTGTTGTTTTATATGTGATAATGCACCTCACCATCTGCATTCCCCTCTTTTCAACATTCTGGATCTACTCATGAATCCCATGTATAAACATTTTAAATAATGCTCCAGTTCTGTAATGTACTATATGTGCAAGTACATTGTTGTGCCTGTAAAAATTCCTACTGAATGGTGTGGGGCTGCAAGTTGGTGTAACTATACCAGCAGGTGGTAACTTTCAAGGCCTGATGATCATAAAGAACCACTTAACTTTAGGAGTACAGCTATATAACATTCATTTATGCAATTCTCTAACTGTTTTTTAAATCATATTAATTTAAGAAAACTTTATATTACAATCCTTCCTGTTGCTTTTCTCATTACAGTGCTAGTAAAAAAAGGAGAAATAAGTACATTTGTAGGATTTATTAGCTCTGGATGCTGTAATATTTACAGAGAAGTTGAAGCACTTGTGAAACTACCATTGGGGAAAAGGGTGAGTCCATTAACATCTTGAAAAGTAAGCATTTTAATTGTTATTAACTTTATTGACAGGAACATGTAACTACATAACTGCAATTTATAGTACGTATGCACACTTTGGATTCTGTTTTTACTTGTATATGTACACTGGCCTTGTACTTCCCTTCTAAGTATGTATGGCTGCCTCAACTGGCTATGTAAACTCTGGGTCTCAAAACTTTAGTTGCAAAAACCCAACAACTAGTGTCTGAAGGGAAAAAATAGGAAACCTTCACACCTTTTATAGCCCAGTAATCTTGTGATTATGGCACATGAGAATGAGGCCCCCTCTACCCATTTGAGGTATTATGCAATTAGCTGGTTAATTGCATAATTATCTTAAGACCAGCTACACATACAAAGTACTTATCATATGAAAACACCCTCCAACGAGCTATAAAGGTAGGCCTAAAAATGTGTGCTAACTTTATTGCTGTTTGCTATCCACCTTTAATTTGCATGTGCAGTAGGGGTGTACCATGGTCATCATGAAACCTCCAGGCCTGGAGGATCGCAGCTGCCCTGATCCCCCAGCTAAGGGGTGCGTGGGGTGCCCCCACAACTGGGAGTCCTTCAACTCTCAGTCATGGGAGCTTGTTTCTTGCCAGTGCAGGAGGAGCCCAATATTGGGATCCTCTTACACCAATGATAAGGTGCAAAGGAAACTAATGGGCAATCCACATAATCATACCTCCTGCCATGCCACATATGCATGACAGCAGGCATGATTGTGTGGATTGTACATTAGTTTCCTTTGTACCTTTATCTGCATGTGTAGAAGGTCCTGAGAGACCTAGATAACATAGGTGACATCTAGGGGGGAAACGGGAGCATGTGCCCTCCCTGAGATTGGCTGCCACCGAAGCTACCGCTGGCTTCTGCAGACAGTCACCACCCCCGCCTTTGCTGTCAAAGCAGCCGCCAGTGGTGGCAGGCGGTCTCCACTTGCTATTGACACTACTGCGGCTGCCTGTGGGCAGTCCTTGCTTGGTCCGCCCACACCACTGACGTCACCGTGGCTGCCTGCAGGTGGTCCCCACTCACCATTGCCATGCCCCCACCACCAACACTACCACTGCCACCTGTGGTTAGTTGCCATGGCCCCCTGCCTCGGGGAGCAGGCATCATTCATGCTAGATGATAGGCTTCCCTTGCCTAGAGTGGGGTTTGAACTTTCATCTTTCATTTCTCAACAAATAGCTCTAAGCACAAGGTCAAGGAAGAGGTTCAGTATTCTCTACAGCCCTCCCCTTGAAACTGGCTCACTGGTGCCAGGCCTGGGAAAGTAAACCTGAGGAAGAGTGACTTAGTGAAATGGACAATACAGTGGAAGGGAGGGGATCCTGGATTTTGGCCCCAGCTCTGGATCCTAAAGTTTTTTCAGTACTTTTCATTCAGAATCTTTTAATTGGCTAAAATAGATACACACCACGAAGATAGTATCTTGATTCTGTTGATTTTAAACATTACTATGTTAAGAAAGTAAAATGTTAGGTCCCACTGAAAAATAATGCAGCCACTAATATAGCTTTTTTGTTTTCTGTGGTCCAATTATTCTGAATCTATCCACTATGGCAAGAAGTGTTGAAAGAAAATATTATGATTATTATTTGAGGAAGAAGTTGTAGTCTGGTGTTAACATGCTATTAATAATTTTGCATACATGTTGCTTTTCCCTGGTGTTCTTAAATCAGAACTTGGGAAATATTTAAGATTACTATTAAAATATTTCATACTTCACATTTTCCTTACTTGCAGCCTATTATGACCCAAATAGAACAAGCACCTAGACTTCCTGTTTCAGAATATCAACACTGAAAGATAAAAAAACAAGTATCCGTTCTCCAAAAATAAGATTGGCCTTGACAGCATCACATAAAGTAATGGTTGTCATCTGGGGATATGTGTACACTTAGGAGTAGTTAAAAGGGTCATAGGGATTATATGGAACTCTGCGTGCATTTGTACGCACAGCCGCAGCACAGCATGTGGGCAGCCAGGAGCATAGCCCAGCTATGTGTAGAGCAATTGGGTCCAGCAGGTAAGTTTGTTGTGGGGGGAGGGAGAGAGGCTGGGGCTGAGGCTGGGGCTGGGGCTGTCCAGCTGGTACAGGGCACAGGACTGAGCAACATGGGGAAGGATGGCTCCTGCAGCTGGGCACACCCTGGGGGGGCATGGGAGGCACATGCCTCTGAATCTGCACAAAGGGCAAGCTGGGGCTGGGGGATTGCTGGGCTCTTCCTGCTGGGAGAGGGCCTGGGCTGGACAGTGCTCAGGCCAGGTGGTGGCAGCACTAAGAGTAGGGCTGGGGGGGCTATGGCAAATTTTGTTGTGGCTGCAGCCCTCCCATAGCCCCACTTCTGTAGGACCCTGTGGTGAGGGAAGGAGTGGGGCTGGGGCTGGGGCTGGAGCAGGGGCAGGCACTGCCCAACTGGAGCAGAGCACAGGACAGCTATTTGTGGCTTGTCTGTGGGGTGCAGTGGGTGGTGGCTAATGCCGCTGCACACACCCTGGGAAGGCATGGGAGAACATGTGCCCACAGATGTGCACATAAGGTATGGCGGGCTGTGAGCCACTGTGGGCTGGGGCCATGGCAACGCCAAGCTGTTCCCAGTGGTAGTGATGGGCCAGGCTGTGCTGGGAGTGGGGTATTGTGGGGGGGCTGTGGTGAATTTTGGGGTGGTTGCAGCACCTCCTGTAGCCTCTTCCCAGTGCCACCTGTCCCAAGTGCAGCCTGGCTCAGCCCCCACCAGGAAGAGCCCAGTGCAACCCCAGGCCACCCCACCCCATCTCATGCAGATCTGGGGCCACATGCCCCCGATGCTCTCCCAGGGTGCATTCATCTGTGGGATATGCTACCCCCCATGCCTCCAAGATAAGCCACTTTCACCTCTGTCCCATGCTCCACCCTGCCCCTGCCCCAGCCCCACTTCCTCCCTCACCATGGGGGCCTGCAGGAGCAGGGCTATGGGGAGGGGTTGCAGCCACCCCAAAATGTGCCCTTGCCCCCCCAACTGCCCTCCCATTGCCACTGCCCACCCCAGTGCAGCCCATCCAGACCCCACCAGGAAGAGCCCAGTGCCCCAGCTCACAGCCAGCTCACTCCCCGTGTGCAGATCTGGGGGCACACTCACCCCATGCCTTCCTAGGGTGTGTATAGTGGTGGGAGCTGCCCCCCCCAGCTCAGTCCTGCACCCCACCTTGGCTGGGAAGACCCTGCCCCAGAGCCACTCTTCCCTCCACACTGGGGCCTCAATCTGAGCCCCCCTCCACCCACCCCACAGCGGCAGTCCACCCTGCTCTGTGCAGATCCATGAGCATATCTCCCATATGCCCTCCCAGGGTGTTGGCAGAAGCCATCCCCCCTTCCCACATCCCCTGAATGAACCACTCACAGCTCTATCACCTGCCCCTCCGCATCCCAGCTGAGCAGCACCTGCCCCTGCCCCACTCTATGCCTCACTGCAGGGCCTTGATCTGCCTCCCACACCTTAAAAAAAAAAGAAAAAACTATAAAGGGGTACGTGAGTTGAAACTTTGAGACACAAGGGATACAGTTGTTAAAAAAGGTTGAAAACCCCTGACATAAAGTAACTAAATCTTGGTTTTTAAATCATGTTTTTTTAATGGTCCGCTAGTCATCTGTTAGTGGGTATGTATGATTTTAACTAGAAAATCAGGCCCAGTTACACAAAAAGTATTTAAGATGCCTGATTCCAATCTCAAAATCGATGTGGGATAGGTGCCTACAGTTTTTAGGCAGACAAGATTCTTTGGGTAGATGTGATATCTTTTATTAGACCTACTAAATAGTTTATGTCCTATGTCCTGCCTATGTCCTTAGGCCAACACAGCTACAATCATCAATCTTGATACAGGCAGTCCTTGCACTTATAGCGGGTTATGTTCCTGGAAAAGGTGCTGTAAATCGAAACAATGCAAGTCGAATCTGATCTTCCCATTGAAACAATGTTATAATAGGGGGTTATGTTCCTGACCAAGGGCCTGATGCTCAACTTTTTATAGAAATGACCATAAATGTCACATTTAAATCACCTATTTAATCAACTATAAAAGGTATACACTGATAAACGATATACAAGGTACAGTACAAAGCTTTCTAAAGTGCAGTGCAGTAACTAATGACATAAAATTTTATTTAATCAGAAGGCCATTTGACACAATTGATTGATAGAACTGGAAGGGAGGCACCAGGGCTGGAGTGGGACACTTACCAAAGGTAAGCTTCTCAGTCCTTATGCAGGGGCTGGGGTTGGGGGTTGCGGGTTGGCGTGGGCTCTGCTGGCTCCGGGGAACTGCTCTGCTTCCTAGCCCCAATGCCATGTACCTCCTTACTCCCAGAGGCATGGCGAGGCGGGGACAGGAGCTGGAGGCTGGCATGGGTTTTGCCAGCTCCGGGAAACTGCTCTGCTACCCAGCCCTGGTGCCACGTGCCTCCTCACTCCCCAAGGTGATGAGGGGGCGCAGAGCAGTTCCCCGGAGGCAGCGAAGCCCACAGAGCAGTTCCCCAGAGCTGGCAGAGCCTACACTAGCCCCCATTCCTGCCTCACCATGCTTCTGGGAGTGAGGAGGCACATGGTGTCAGGGCTGGGAAGCGGAGCACTTCTCTGGTGCCAGCCCCCAGCCCCTGTCCCCATCTCGCCTCTGGGAGCACATGGCCTAGAGGAGGAGCTGCTGACTGAGCTTACCCACATAAGTGTCGCACACCAGCCTTGGTGCCTCCACCGCGCTCCGTGGCCAGCTCGTTGCCTGCCGTAAGTGCAAGGGTCCAGCACTGTAAGTAATGACGGGTGTAAATGGCAGAGTGCTGCCAATGCAAATTACCATATATTGAAAAGCTGTAAGTCGAGGACTGGCAGTGCACAGCTTTTAGTTGCCTTTTTAGTTGTCTTAAGGATTTTTCTGGAGCTGGGTCTCCTCTTGTAGCACACTGAGAAATACATTTCTCTCTGGCTGCTCAGGTGATACTGCATGTGTACTCTCGTCCTCTCCACCATTAGAGATTTTCTTCTAATGTATTGGTTCTGTGCTCCTTCCCAGTTTACTGCGTGGCCCCATATTTTCATATTCAATCCTTTCAATCAACTCCTACCTTCATGTTCTTGCTTTCCTGTAGTCACTTGCACTTTTTATGATGAGTAAAATAATCTGGCTGAGAGAATAACATCTTGTTCTTCACAAAATAAATAAGACCAGGAGCTACAGCAGCAACAGTAACAGCAGCAGAAAAAGGCATTTTTCCAAAGAGGTACCATTCGGTAGTTGGTCACCCCCAGTGCAGCTCTCCCTTAGGCTTTCCGTGGATTTCCCAAACTTAATCAAGTGGATCCCATATTGAGGAAGCATTATTTAGAAGGAAGCATATATGTTCCCTAAAAGGATGGTACCACAGCTTACTCTTTGTAGAGAGAAGTATTTGTCTCAAGCATTTTGCTTACCTGAAAACAACTGAGCATGTATGGTAAGGATGGTTGGGAGGAACAAGATGTTATTTATGTGGAGTGATATATTACTTTCAGTCATGAATATAGCACACAAAAGTCACAATTTCTGGAGGACTGTTGAGACGAGAAATGAATTTCCCATGGTAAGTGTAACAGGGTGAAAGACAACCTTGTACTAGAGGGGGTAGCCCCAGGGAAGGGGCAAAGAGTTATGTCAGGACAAGGGCAAAGGTAACACTGGTCACTGCTGAGGGGATCTGCACACCAGGGAAGAGTAAAGTGGCAAGCCAGAGGAAAAAAAGCATCGGCTTGTGAAGGGGATGTAGCCCTTGGGGCACTTAGATTCATAGACTCAAAAATGCTAGGGTTGGAAGGGAGCTCAACAGATCATCGAGCCCGACCCCCTGACTTGCGCAGGAAAGAGTGCTGGGGTCAGATGACCCCAGCCAGGTGCTCATCCAGCCTCCTCTTAAAGACCTCCTTTGGAAGCCCATTCCAAATTCTGGTCACCCTTACTGTGAAGAAGTTCTTCCTGATGTCCAGCCTAAATCTGCTTTCTGTCAGTTTGTGACCATTGTTCCTTGTTACCCCAAGAAGCACCCTGGTGGACAGAGCGTTTCCGATTCCTTGCTGCGTCCTCCCCCCGCTAAAGAACTTGTAGGTGGCCACAAGATCCCCTCTCAGCCTTCTCTTGTGGAGGCTGAAGAGGTGCAGGTCCCTTAGTCTCTCCTCTTAGGGCTTGGCCTCTAAACCCTAACCATACAAGTGGCCCTCCTCTGGACCCTCGCAAGGTTATCCACATCCTTCTTAAAGTACGGCACCCAAAACTGGACGCAGTACTTCAACTGCAGTCTGACCAATGCCACATAGAGGGGGAGTATCACCTCCTTGGTTCTATTTGTCATGTATCTGCTAATGCTTAATAAAGTGTGGTTAGCTTCGCTGATGATTTTGTCACACTGACAACTCATGTTTTTCTTGGAGTCGACTATGACTCCAAGATCCCTTTCCACTTCTGTCCTACTGAGAGGGTCATGTTCCAGCCAGTAGGTATGCTGGATATTTTTCTGCCCTAGGTGCAGCATGCCTCACTTGTCCTTGTTGAACTGCATCCTACTGTGCTCTGCCCACTTTTCCAACCTGTCCAGGTCTGCCTGCAATCATTCTCTACCCTCCAGTTGTAGTAGCAAAGATGAGACTTGTGTCATGGTCTGAATGCTATATAGTGATGCTGCAAAGTAGGTCATGCTCTGACCTTTGGGTGACCTGTTCTTCAAAGGATTAGGTCATCACTTGAGACCCCACCTGAAACAGAGTGTCATGTGCAAGAATGATGCCAAGTGCTATAGGTAAAGATTGCCATGTGTAACAGTGATATATAAGGGTCTGTGTGGGCAGAGTTGGGTGTGTCTGCAGCTGGGTGTGTATGAATATATGAATATATTTGTGAACCAGTATTGAGTGCGAGAGTGAGAGAGAGAGAGCGAACTAGCAGTTATAGGGTGAGAGTGTCCGTGAATGTGGTGTGTGTCTGATTGTGGATCAGGAACATAGAGTTCCAGTCTCGTCACCATGAACTGAGGAGGCCTCCTCCACCACTGGAACACTCCCAGGGACTGGGATAGGAAGAGGTTGGCTCCCCAGTATTTCCCCATTGGGTGTGGTTGGCATGAATGTACCAGCTTCCCTATCCTTGTAAGTATCACCCTTCTCTCCTAATCTAATCCTTAGTGGATTGAAACAGCTCAGGGAAGTTCTGGCCTCAGTCTTGTTTAAATAAAGTTCACCTCCCTCCCTCCTCTGGAATAACCTCCTCATGTTGGTTGTTTCCCTGGTGTTATTGTTTATAAGTGTTTTAACTTCTGGTGTTATTGTTTATAAGTGATTTTCCAGTATTAATAAGCCGTCTTATTCATAAAATATAACATCTTTGGGTCTGTGGAGTGATTGATTAATTAGTCAATTAATTTCTCAGTTAATTCTCTGATCCAATCTACTGGTGATCAGATACAGGAGGTTGGGTTATAAGTGGCCTGAGGGGTTAATGACCACCCTTTCGTTGACCGGACAGTAAAGTCGCTGTTTTAATATAGCGCTAATTAGATTCCAGTTTGTCCGGAGTCAACATGGTATGTTCACTTTGCCCCACAATTTACTATCATCTGCAAACTTGGAGAGAGTACACTTCACACACACGTCCAAGTCACTGATGAAGACATTGAAGAGCACAGGTCCAAGGACCAAGCCCTGCAGGACCCTACTGCCCACATCCTTTCAAACTGATACCAACCCGTTCACCACCACTCTCTGGGTGCAACCCCCAAGACAATTTACCACCCACTGGACTGTGTAATAATTTAAGTCATAGCCTCTTATTTTGTTTATGAGAATGGGATGAGATATTGTATCAAAGGTCTTCCTAAAATCCAAGTAAACAATATCCACCTCTACTTCTGCTTCTAAGCATTTTGTGACCTGGTCATAAAAAGAAACCAGATTAGTCAGGCACGATCTACCTGCTATGAATCCATGCTGGTTTCCCTGCTGCATTATTTTTCCCACTGGACTCACACAAATATGATCCTTAATAATTTTTTCAAAGACTTTTCCAAGGCTAGAGGTGAGACTAACTGGCCTATAATTACTCAGATCCTCCTTCCTCCCCTCTTGAAAATATGGACCACATTGGCCCTTTCCAGTCCTCCAGGACCTGACCTGAGTGCCCTGAGTGCTCAAACAGCTGTGACAGTGGTTCTGCTATGACACTGGTCAATTCCTCAGAACCTATTAGGAGACTTGTCATGACCCTTGTTCAGGAACACTTAGGCAAAAAACTCATTGAAGAGCTCAGCCTTGTCCCTCTGTCTGTCACTAATTGCTCCTGCTTGTTCACTAGGGGTCCTATGCTGCCCTGCGCTTTCCTTTTACTCCCTACATACCTAAAAATAGGACTTTCTGTTGTCTTTAATTTCTGTTGCCAACCTCAGCTCTGTAGCTGCTTTGGCCTTTCTAACTGCCTTCCTGTAAGTGCGGGCCAAGTAGGTATACTCCTCCTTGGTAGCTTCCCATTGCTTCCACTGCCTATATGCCTTTTTTTGCCCTTAGGCTTTCCATGGATTTCTCTGTTTAGGCACAAAGGTTTTATGGCCTCTTTCCCCACTTCTCACAATGGGATCCTCTCCCTCCGCGCCCGATGGATCGCTTCCATTAGGAATGACCACCCTTCCTGGACTCCCATCTTGCCAATACTCCTATCCTGCAGTGCATCATTGACTAAATTCCTGAGAACACTAAAGTTAGCCTTCCTAAAGTCAAGCACTTCTACCCTACTATTTGCATGTCTCATAGATTGTAAGCCCTATTTTCTCTCCATCTCCTGCCTTTTCATCCCGTTAAACCTAGATTAAAGCCCGATGTAGGAGATCAGCCAACCTGTAAGAGAGGAGAGATGAAGCCCATCATGTCCCAGGAAGTTCCTTGCATGGAACTGTGGATCATGGTCCAGGAAGCCAAAACGCACACAAAAGCACCAACTCCGGAGCCACGGGTTGACCTCTCTGACAGGTGATGTGATGCCTACTGCGACCACTGACCGGGAGGATCGACAAGAAGAGACTGGAGACATGTAGTGGCTGGAAGCCTCACTCCAACAACTGATTGCTTGGGTGAAGAAACCCACAGCAAGGGATCGAGAGAAGAAAAGGTGAGGAAAAAGTTACTTACCTGCAGGGTCCAAAGAGTGCGAGAGTGCAGTGAGTGGATAGATGCCTGACACAGCTGAAAGACGCAGGAACAAACAAAGGGAAGGTCAGGTCAGGGGGAAGAACCCTTACTAAGCAAGGCAAGAGCTAAGAAAGGGGAGGAATAAAGCATAAGAGTGCCATGGATCATGGTGATTATTAACACACGTGGGGACTACACTCATGTATGGAGCACAATAAAATGAAATTTCATTTATCTCATGACTTATGTGATTAATTAGACAAGTTCTCTTGGAGCATAAATCTGTCAAAAAAGTTTCTACAAAGCATTTTGCTTTCAACAAATCATAATTTTGTAACAGCAACAAAAAAAGTTTCATCATCAGATTCCTGACCATCAGATTCTAGCTCTAAGGATAAGGCCAAACATACATATTAACTGATTTAAAAGGGAGAAGGAGCTGCGACTCAGGCGCTCACATCACCTGCTTACTGTAACTGTTCATTTGTATGATCTTGTAGTGATAGAAGTAAGCTAAACTGCTGTCATAACAGTTTACAGTAAATGTACTGTTAACTGGCATCTTACAAGCCAGCATGCTTAATTAACTGGCATGCCAGCTTGTAAGATAAAGTGAAACCAAAAGTGCACTCCATGGCACTTCCAGTTTCTCCGAGCCCCCACAGCCTAAGGCAAAGCAACTTGAGGTGCCGAGCACCCACAGCCTGGGGGCATAACAGCCTGTGTGGGGCTGTGCAGGGCCTGCCTCCCTGTCCCATGGGGCCCACAGGACCTGCAGGAGGGGCAGTAATGTGGCGGGAGGGGCAGCAATGCAGCGGGAGGGGTGGTGTCTCGGACCGCTCAATTAACCAACATATTATGTTATCTGGCATTCCCCATTCCTGGGGGATGCTGGATAACAGAGCTTTTACTGTATATTACTTTCTACTGCTATCTCTACAGCTGTTATGTCTGTCTATACTCTATGGAAACTATGGATGAAGGGAAAACCTGTATTATTTCATTGTATTGTGTTAGGAAATTTCTCCTGTTGCTCAAAGAGATAGCTAAGTAGTATCCTGAGTGTTGCTAGAGCTATTGTAGTCTTAACTGTGCCCAGACAGTCAACACATTTTCACCAGTTTAGCATACTTTGGTTTTTCACAGTGATATAAATGGTAATAAAATCTAGAGAGAACAGCTGAGCACCAGTCCCAGGGAAGCAACACACATTAGGCTTCTACAGCACCTTGCCACCATATGGTAGAGTTTTTCCATTTATCTTAAACTGGCCAGTTGTGGCCTTGGGTCCACTATGATTCGCAAGTTGGGGAATTGACTCCGTGGTCAGACTCAGAGGGTTGTAATTGATGGCAGTCATTCATCATGGTGTCCTGTGACCAGTGGGGTCCCCCAAGGCTCTGTCCTTGGACCCATATTGCTCAACATCTTCATTAATGATGTGGACATTGGAGTCAGGAGCGGACTGGCCAAGACAGGCGGGTGATCCAGGCTGACCTGGGCAGGCTCAGCAAATGAGCGGATGAGAAACTGAAGGTGTTTAACACCTAAAAATGCAAGGTTCTCCACCTTGGGAAGAAAAACCTGCAGCATCCTTATAGGCTGGCTAGCACTACAGAAGAAAGAGACTTGGGAGTCATCATTGACCACAAGATGAACATAAGCCTGCTATGCAATGCTGTGGCTACTAAAGCGACCAAAATGCTGGCTTGCATCCATAGCTGCTTCTCAAACAAATCCCGGGACATCATTCGCCCCTTGTACTCGGCCTTGGTGAGGCTGCAGCTGGAGTACTGCGTCCAGTTTTGGGCTCCACAATTCAAAAAGGATGTGGAGAAGCTTGAGAGAGTGCAGCGAAGAGCCACGCGCATTATCAGAGGTCAGGAAAACAGAACTTATGACAACAGGCTGAGAGCCACGGGACTCTTTAGCCTGGAAAAGCGTAGACTCAGGGGTGATCTGATGGCCACCTATAAGTTTATCAGGGGTGACCACCAGGATCTGGGGGAATGTTTGTTTACCAGAGCGCCCTAACGGCTGACGAGGTCGAATGATCATAAACTACTGCAAGACTGTTTCAGGCTGGACATAAGGAAGAATTTCTTTACTGTCCGAGCCCCCAAGGTCTGGAACAGCCTGCCATCGGAGGTGGTTCAAGCACCTACATTGAACACCTTCAAGAGCAAATTGGATGCTTATCTTGCGGGGATCCTATGACCCCAGCTGACTTCCTGCCCTTTGGGCTGGACTCGATGATCTTCCGAGGTCCCTTCCAGCCTTAATGTCTATGAAATCTATGTCTATGAAATAAAAGTTATATATGAAGTATACCTGGGTGGAACTTTACACTGGTGCAGTCTTAGCCCAAATCTTAACAGGTTAATTCTACACTAGATTGGGAACAGTTATTCCAGATGTAGGATTCACTTTGCCTTGTCCTTTTTTAAAATGTAAATGTGGCCTTTCTCTACTCGAATCTTTCTTGCTTCTATTCTTACACTAATGATTAATTATCTAGTGATGCTACTCGGGAATGTTACAGAAACTGGGAAAATGCTTACTTTAATATTGTGACTCAGTGGGAGTGCACAGGTCAAATTCACTAATGGTAATGACCAATTAAAAATAGGATCCCACATGAAGATGAGGCCAAGGACTACCACTTAGTTGCCATACTACATGTTAACATTGCAGTTGTTCTGTGCACAGAATCCCTAAACTCTTCTTGCTCTTAGAGTCATAGAATCATAGAAAATTAGGGTTGGAAAGGACATCAGGAGGTCATCTAGTTCAGCCCCCTGCTCAGGAACATCCCCAACTAGATCATCCCAGCCAAAACTTTGTCTAGCCAGGTCTTAAAAACCTCCAAAAAGACCTCTAACTGGGTCTTTAAAACCTCCAAACAAATGCTCTGGGTAACCTATTCTGGTGTTTTACTACCTGTGATGGGGCACCAAGTCTGCCCCGTCACAGAACTTCGGGGGAGTGAAGGAAAGCAGAAAACTTACCTTAGCAACCAGTCCCAGGAGAAAGGGGGCGGTGCTACCCGGATGGGGGAGAGAGAGACCTGGAGGAAAACACAAGCCTGCGAAGGGAAAGAGTGCTGGCTGTGAGAGAGATAGTAGATGGCTGGAAGGTTTTAAAGGGGAAGTAACCCAAATTCGCTGGAAAAAGAGAAGAAAGCAGCCCAGAAGAAACAGGGAGAAACTACAAGAAAGAGAAAAGGGAATGTAAGAAGGGGCCTGGAGAGAGACTTACCTGGGAAGCTGAAGTGAGTTAACAAAGGAGGACTTTGAGTCAGCGAGTCTGATACCTGAAGACATCAAGTAACATCCCAGAGACTTAAAATTAAAAGAAAGGAATGAGAGTTGATGAAAACTAACAAAGAGAAGGGAACCCTACAATTTTGATATCAGTAGTAAATACAAGGTGCCCTAGGATTGCTATTTGCTTGGGACCCATGTGGAAGAGAATTGGGCAAGCAAGCAAGAAATGGAGAGTTCTCAAAGAGAGAGGGAACTAAATATATATGATGTTATTTATCTAAGAGAGACATAATAGTTGTGCAGAAGAGTTATTTTTGTTGAACCGCAGACACGATATCTTCCTCATCTCTCAGGACTGTGTTTCTTTCTGTACCTTGTTCCATCACAGTCGTGGTGGGCAAGAAATAAAGGAGATTAACCAGCTCATATTAAAACAAGAGATGGTGATTTATTTTGCAAGTGTAGCTTAACTCTCACACTACCCTTCTAGTAAGAAAATTCTTCCTAATATCTCACCTAAAGTTCTCTTACTGCAACTTGAAACAATTGCTCCTTGCTCTATTAGGTAGTTGAAGGCTGCTATTAAATCCCCTCTCAGTCTTCTCTTTTCTAGACTAAATAAGCCCAGTTCCCTGCAGCCTTTCCTCATAAGTCATGTCCTCCAGTCCCCAAAGCATTTTTGTTGCCCTCCGCTGGACTCTACAAATTGTCCACATTCTTTCTGTAAGGGGGGTGGGGCAGAACTGAACACAGAACTCCAGATGTGGCCTCACAAGTGCTGAATAGAGGGGAATAATCACTTCCCTTGACTTGGTAATACACCTACCAATGCAGCACAGTATGCTGTTAGCCTTCTTGGGACCAAGGGCACGCTGCTGGCTCACATCTGCAAATTTACTGAGCGTGTATTCTATGCCATCTTTCAGGTTGTTCATGAAGACATTAAGATGAATAGGCTGCAATAGGACCTCGACAGGTTACAGGGCTGGGCAGATAAGAACAGGATGGGTTTCAACACTGACAAGTGCAAGGTACTGCACCTGGTGAGGAAGACCCAGCAGCATACCTACAGGCTGGGGAACTCCCTTCTCATCAGGGCAGAGACAGAAAAGGATCTTGGAGTCATCATTGATGCCAAAATGAACATGGGCCGGCAGTGTGGGGAGGCGGGCAAGAAGGCCAGCCGCACCTTGTCATGCATCCACAGATGCATCTCAGGCAGGTCCAAGGAAGTGATCCTCCCCCTCTATGTGACATTGGTCAGGCCGCAGTTGGAGTACTGCGTCCAGTTCTGGGCACCGCACTTCAAGAGGGATGTGGACAACATGGAGAGGGTCCAAGGGAGCTCCACTTGCATGATCAGGGGGCAGCAGGGCAGGCCCTACGAGGAGAGGTTAAGGGACCCGAACCTGTTCAGCCTCCACAAGAGAAGGCTGAGGGGGGATCTAATGGCCATTTACACACTAGTCAGAGGGGACCAGCAGGCACTGGGGGAGTCCCTGTTCCCCTGAGAACTACCAGGAGTGACACAAGCTGGCAAAGGGTAGATTCAGACTAGACATCAGGAGGCACTACTTCACGGTCAGGGCGGCTATGATCTGGAACCAACTTCCAAGAAAAGTGGTGGTGGCTCCTACCCTGGGGGTCTTTAAGAGGAGGCTAGATGAACACCTTGCTGGGGTCATTTAACCCCAGTACTCTTTCCTGCCATGGCAGGGGGTCAGACTTGATGATCTACTCAGGTCCCTTCTGACCCTACCTACTATGAAACTACATTGAACAAAACCGGCCCCAGGACCGCTCCCTGTGGGACTTCACTTGATACTGGCTGCCAGTATCGAACCATTGATTATGACTTTCTGAGCCCGATGCTCCAGCCTGTTTTCTATCTATCTTACAGTTCATTCCTCTAGCCCATACTTCCTTAGCTTGACTGTGAGAATGTTGTGGGAGACCATAACTAATGCCTTTCTAAAATTGCAGTATACCCTATCCACTGGTCTCCCCGCTTCCACAGAGCCAGTCATCTCATCATAGAAGGTGATAAGGTACATCTGACATGATTTGCCCTTGGTCTGTATTTCCCTGGATTCTCCTTCTTCCTTTTCTTAAATATGAGCACTATGTTTTCCCTTTAGCAATCATCCAGGACCTGTCCTGATCTCCATGAATTTTCAAAAATGATGCCAGTGGCTCTGCGATCACATTAGCCAACTGCCTCATCACCCTCAGGTGCATCCTGTCTGGCCCTGTGGACTTGTATATGTCGAGTTTATCTAAATATCCTTAACTTGTTGTTTTGCCACTGTCTGCTGCTCACATCATCCCCAAACTGTGCTTTCTGGTTAGTTGTCTGGGAACTGACCTTGCCTGTGAAGACCGAGGCAAAATAGGCATTGAGTATATCAGCCTTTTCTGTCACAAGGTTGCCTCCCCCATTCAGTAAGGGACCCATACTTTTCTTGATCCTCCTCTTGCTACCAATATAGTTGTAGAAGCCCTTCTTGTTCCCCTTCACATCCCTTGCTAGCCGCAACTCCAATTGCCCTTTGGCCTTCTTGCTTTTTTCCCTGCATGCCCGAACAACGCTCTTATATTCTTCCTTAGTTATGAGTCCAAGTTTCCACTTCTTATAAGCTTCCTTTCTGTGATTTGTTTTACTGAACAGTTCCCTGCTAAGCCAAGCTGGTCTTCCTCCATACTTGACAGTCTTCCTGCACATTGGGATGGTTTGTTTCTGTACACTCAGTAAGGCTTCTTTTAAATACAGCCAGCTGTCTTGGACTCCTCTCCCCCTCAGTCTGGCTTCCCAGGGGATCCTGCCCCTGAGTGTGTCAAAGTCTGCTTTTCTGAAGTCCAGGGTCCTTACTCTGCTGCTTTTCATCCTTCCTTTCCTTAGGATCCTGAACTCTTATCATCTCATGGCCACTGCTGCCTAAGTTACCATCCACTACATTCCCCAGCAGTTCTTCCCTGTTTGTGAGCAGCAAGTCAAGAAGAGCATGGCTCCTAGTTGGCTGGTCCAGCACTTGCGCCAGGTAGTTGTCCCCAACACTCTCCAAAAACTTCCTGGATTGCCTGAGCACTGCTGTGTTGTCCTCCCAGCAGATGTCAGGGGCATTGAAGTCCCCTGTGAGAACCAGGGCTTGTGATTGCCCTAATTTCTCAGGAAGCAAGAGAGCAGCTCCCCTGTTACCCCTTCCTGCTTGCTGTTCTTCCAGGTCTCCCACTTCCCCACTTACCTCAGGGTTTTGATCTCCATCCCCTGGTGAACCAAGTTTAAACTCCTCCTCACTAGGTTAGCAAGCCTGCCCACAAAGACACCCTTCCCTCTCTTCATCAAGTGGATCCTATCTCTTCCCAGCAATCCTTCTTGGAACAACATCCCATTGCTGAAGAAGCCAAAGCCCTGCTGGCAACACCACCTGTGCAGCCAGTTGTCTGCAGGATGCACCCGCTCTTCTGCTCCTTTTCTATGTCCTGCAAGCACCAATCAATTAATTACAGTGGACAGCAGTGTTGATAATGTTATTGTTGTTCACCTTTCTTGGTTTGAAGAGGCATATGGTAAAGGAAATTCCCCTTGTAATTACAAATGTGTGAATAAATTACAGCAAGAAGCTCTTTGCAAATTTCTTGAACAAGGGTTTGGAACACTCATTGACTGAAGGAGTGGGAGAAGTACAGGCAATGTGGTAGCAAAGTTCAGCAGCTTTCTACGTTGTGAGAGGTATACAACATTTCTAAAAGTCATAATGCATGAAATCTATTGGGAAAAAAAAATTAGGGAGGTGATGGACGAGTTGCTGATAGCTCATTTCCTATCAGTCAGAAACTGGGATCAATTTGGTACATCCATTTGCCCATAACTGCTGTAAATAAATTACTATAGCCTTACTAGGGGGAACAATTAGTATCATCCCATAGTTTTCTAAAGGCTAGATTATAAAACTTAAAAGCTGTTAAAATTAGTCATTGAATTGCACAAAATTTATCGTCAACCTAATAGACTCCTTACATGTATAAAACATCCGAGCTAAAAAACATATTTGGCAAGATTTTTTTGCTGGTACCCTATTTTGAGAATTTCAAATTTAATTTACAGGCAAACCAAAAACATCAGAAAGTGTTTTTGTATTTATGATTAAAATTTGGAGCCGCATTAGCTTTTCACATGTTTTACATTTGCTGATGAAAAGAAACATTGAGGAATACCACATCCCTTGAAATAGCTGAGCTAAACTGTCCATACAAGATATCATTAAACTGTTTTGCCACAGCAAACAAACTGTCATAAAATTCTACTTTAAGCAGCTATTTCAGTGAATTGAACTATAGCCTATATGTAGTTTTGAGCATTTTCTAATGTAAATGTATTACTTGTCGTACCATTATGTTATCCCAGCATTGTTGTACCATTATGTTATCCCAGAACATATTTCTGTTTTCCATCTAGATAAAACAAAAAAGGCAAGTTCTAGTGGGTCAGCTCCACAAGATGCAATCCTTTGGAGAAGTAAGCATTCTTCTTCAGGCCCCTTTCACATGTACAATCATAACTGCAACAGCTGTCAAACTGGGGACCATTGACGCTAGTGTTATACTAGGTAAGCTTCTTTATTGTCTTGGCATAGTCAAATACTATCATTGAGTGGTAATTTGAATACATTTAGGTCCAGTTATAAAATATCCAAGCTTGAACCAAACCAGTTAATCTAGTTTTTGCCTCATCCTTCTCATCTCTGAGATTTTCTGGAGACTGACAACAATGTACCTGCTCAAAACCTGTTGAATGTCTCCAGGTCTCTACCTCTTGGTAAATATACCTGTGTTTCCCTTGTTCTGCCGCCCATCAGGTTGTACTTCAGAAAATTGGTTGATGAATCCAAAACTGGTATCGTTTCTCTGCTTACTCCCTTGCTGCCCCATATGTCTGTTTTAGAGAACTTTTGATATTCCCCTTACTTTGTATGTCAGGTTGACTTATTTGCTGGTGGATATTTATAGTGCATATGCCTGAAATATTCTTTTGCCTGGTCTGAAGTTTCATATGTATGGCATGGATTGTGGGGTGTAACTTTGTTACTACTACTCTTTCCTTCAGGTCATTAAGGTCTTTTCCTCAAAGAGGAGAATATTTACATAAAACTCAAGTCTGATGAGCATTACACACAATAGTTTATCTTTCCCCAATCTGGGGCCTCCTTGATTTGTGGCATTTAAATTAAAAGGGACATTTTCAATCTTTCATGGAAGGTAGAGGGGAACCCAAGCCCATGCTCTCCTCTTGGCTCTAGACCAAGAAACTTGTAGGAGGTAGCTATGGTCTTCTCTTCATGGTTCCCTGTTGCTTCTGCCCTTCCCTGTTTAGGGGCATTGCTCCCAGTGGCATCATCCAATATTTCTCTATCTCTGGGTGCCGCATCTTTCTTCCTAGACTGTAGTCTTTTATGTCTTCTGTTACAAATTAGCCCGTTAGCTGCATCTGAAAAAGTAATTTGTCCATTATTTTCTGTCTGAGACCTCTGAATACTGATCCACAAAGCTAATATCTAGATCCCAACAAGACAAGTTAATAAATAGGTGGGTAACAAAGGTCTTCCATTTTAGGATGAATGGGCAGTAGGAAAGAGAAGAAAGAGTAATCAGGTAGGATCCTGGAAACAGAGTTTAGAAAAGAGAAAGGAATTTGTGACTATGTAAGAGAAGAGATAGGGCCTGAGAAAGTCAAGGAATAAGGCTACAAAGAGACAGACCACAATAACCCAGAGATATTTAGGCTTTCATCCTCCAAATGCTCCCAGTAATTTTATATGGACTTCTGCACAAAGCAGTATTTGCTAGACCAGTAAAATACCTGTGCCATTGAACCTTTACTTTGGGGGTTTGAATGGAATAAGATGGTGAAAAGACCTTATACCATCACTACCATCACTCTGGACATAGTTAGCAGCACTGGCAGTGAATTTTGCTGAATCAGGCTTTGTTACAATTTACATATTATTTTTGTTCACCAACAAAATTTTGTTTGAAAGAATTTTGTTCTTTCAGGATTTGTGAAATCATCTAACATCCTAATCTTACCATATTAGATGGATGGTAAAAGCAAGGAATTCTCAGGGTGGTATCTTTTATTGGGCCAACTACATAGCTGAGATAGAATTAGGCAAGATTTCAAATACAAGCTCTCTCATAATTTCTGGACCAGTATGGCTACAAAATCACTTTTATGTTACCATTGATGATAAAGGGTTTTATGGAAATATGGTAAAATATATAATAATATATTACAGTGGATGCAAAGCAGTCAGCTCACAAGGGAAAGGGTAGTTGAAATCCATGCAATTTTT
This sequence comes from Crocodylus siamensis, assembly GCF_052110815.1. Classification (NCBI taxonomy): domain Eukaryota; kingdom Metazoa; phylum Chordata; order Crocodylia; family Crocodylidae; genus Crocodylus; species Crocodylus siamensis. Next base: position 212,631,300 of record NC_143397.1, read on the forward strand.
AGTGTTTTCTTTCCTTTGGTCTTGCACTGATAGCAATTGATATGATGTGGTTATTTCCCCCCTGCTAATTATGATAACTGATGCAAGACAAATACACATTGGATTGTTTCATATAAAATGAACATTTCACACATGAAAGTGCTTCTTCCAAGCATATATTAAAGTCTTCACCATCTGGCTGACTTCAATTCCAAATAGGCTATACAAAGATTTTCATGCTGTCCAGATTTCAAATTTCAATCCACATTAAGCTCACTTTAGACTATTCCTTACAAAGTTTCTGTCATAGTGCTCATAATTAGTTACAAGGTACTTGAATGGGGAAGAATATTATTTTACTTTGTTATTTCTTCTTCTACAACATGCTAAAAATATGGTTTCCTTTAATTGATGAGAGTGAGGTCTGATTTTTCATTTGGCTGATCTCGTACAAATAAAACAAAAGGAAAAAGGACAAATCTGCTCTATTACAATGACCAGATGCTAATACAGGGGCAGGCAAAGTACGGCACATGGGTCAGAGCCAGGCCACCGAGTCATTCTATCTGGTCCATGGGCCCTCTCCAAAACACAATGATTACCGGTCTGTGGTTGCCCCTCTGAAAGCTGGTGGGAGGCAGGCTTTCAGAGATTGCACACCATTGGACTGGTCATGTGCCACTGGACTGGGCACTCCATTTGGGAGTCCCATGTGGAGCCATTGTGTACGATAGCCATGAGGACAGCTGGTGAATACAGAGGTGAGCTCCTGCCTGCAGGAGAGGGAGTAGGTGTGGGGTTTGTGAGTGGGAGTGGGCTCTCCTGCCATGGCGCACAGCCCCCACCACTGGTGGCAGAGCAACAGGGAGTGGGCCCTTGGGTCATTCCTAGCCCACTGCAGGCAAAGCCCCCCCAGTGGTGCGTGGCTCCAGCTGAATCCCAGAAGCTGCGTGTGGGGCACAGAGCCTGCCTGGCCTGGCCTGCTAGCGCATGCCTTTGGGTCAGACTAGGTTGGCTCCATGCCAGCACGTGGGCTCCTGGCACTGCACGCGGAAGCCATAGATCATTGGGCCGGGCTGGGCCAGGCCAGGCTGGCTTCGTGCTTCCATATGGGGCTTCCAGCACTCCAACAAGGGAGCCACATGTGGAGGCATGGAGCCAGCCTGGCCTGATGGCACGTGACTCACCACAGCTCCTAGTCTGCATGCTATCGGGTCAAGTTATGTCCATGCATTACCGTGTGGCTCCCCACTGAAGTGGTGGAAGCACTACATGGAGGCATGGAGCCAGCCTGTCCTGAAGGCACACAGTTCCCACCTGCAGTGCCATGAGCACCTTGTGCTGGCACAGAGCCAGCTTAGTCTGGTTTGAAGGTGTGCACCAGTGGGCCAGGCCAGGCTGGCTCCATGCCACCACATGCAGGTCCCAGAATTCAGCTTCAGCAAATTAAAGCAAATTATTTATTACACTCTATCTGTATCTTTGCTTCTGGGCATCCTGTTCTGGGTGCAGGACCATCCTTGTACAGGACCATCCTACATTTTGTACAGCCATTTCCCCCTCCCATCTTCTGGCATGACTGTACATCTGGCTCACATGCCAAGTTCTGTTTATGTAAGGAGTTAAAAACCTTCTGTGAGGCCATGTATAGGTCTTCAAAAACCCGGGGGAAGAATTGATTTAAGTTATGCTTTTTTTTTTTTCAGGGCAACCTAGTTTAGATCAGGAGTGAACATTATGCACATTCACCCTTGCAGGGAGAGAAGGCACACAGACAGCCTGCACTGGTGGAGGCCTGCAGGTGGGAAGGCACTGCTGCATGCCTCCCAGCTTGCCTTGCCACAGCTGAGTACCCAAATGACAATCATACTCCCAATTCGCTGCAGCCTCACCATGGACAGTCCCCCACACTGTGCCCACAGGCTGCCAGAAGAGCCCTAGAGTGAAGGTTCTTCTTTGTTGATTGCATGTGCCTCCATGTTTTGGCCTGCCCTCACCTGCTATGGTGCCCCACCACCCATGCCCAAGCCTGTATACCCAAGAACTGTAGCACATCATGCTTGTTGCCCTGCACAATTCTCTGGAGCCTGCAGAACATTACATACGGTCAAGTGGACAAGACCAGGCAGCTGGTTGCCATCTCACACAGCTTTCTGCCCATGAGCTAGCAGCTATCTGTCCTGTGTAGGGCCAGCTACTGTACCTTGTGCCTGCTCAGCATCACGGACTAAGACACCAACTTCCACATACCTGTTGAAGACAAGACCACCTAGGACACCATGGTTGCTGGGGTGGTCTGGTATCACCTCCAAAACATCTTGTGCTGATTCTGGACCTGCAGCAACTGGTGGGAACAGATCATCCTGGACACGTGGGATGGCAAACAGTGGGCCCAAAACTTCTTTGTGTGCTGCGTCACCTTCATGGACATCATTGCCCAAGTGTTTATGCACTCCTTTCATTACACCAGGACATCAGTATGCAGCCCCCCCTCACTCTGGCGAAGTGGGTGGCCACTGCCATTTTGAAGTGGCCACCCCACCAGTTTCTGCTATATAACCAACCCGTGCAGCCTGGGCAGGTCCACGGCCAGAGATGCTGTCCAGGAGGTGTGTCTAGTCTTCCAGAATGTCCTAGCCAACTCCTTCATCTGCCTCATCAACCCACAAGAAGTGGTTGGTGGCTTCTGCTGCATGAGCTTCCCCAAATGTGTGGGGGCCATGAATGGCAACCACATCCTCTTGCTCTGCCTGCCCCAAGGTGCCTGGGCATTTATCAGCCACAAGGGCTACTTCTTTATCATCCTGCCAGATGACACTGACCATCAGGGACATTTTACCCACATCTTTGCTGGCTGGGCAGGCAGTGCCCATGATGCCTGTGTCTTCTGCATTCTCCCCTCCCCCAGCTGATGGTGAAAAGGTGCTATGCTCCAGGAGTCCCCAGTTTTGTCATCTGTGCCATTCTCATCCCTCTCCTCATCATCAGGGACCTGGATTACTCCCTCTTTCCCTGGCTCACAAAGCCCTACATGGGGCAGCTGGACAACTAAAAGGAGCACTTCAACTGCTGCCTGAGTGAATGCCACATGACTGTGGAGTGTGCCTTTGACCATTTCAAGGCATGCTGGCAGGCTCTCAGCAAGCACCTCAGAGTACAGGAAGAGAACCTGATATGCCTCAACATTGCTGCACATATCCTCCATAACATCTGAAAGACCAGGGGGGAGGTCTTCTGTGAAGCCTGTGCAGAGGAGAGACAGTGTGCAGACCAGGATGGTGCACCAAGCATGCATGGAGTAGGGAGGCTGGGGAGAATAAGCACCCCAGTGATCCTGGGAGCACTGGCCCCATGGACCAGTAGGTAGTCTAGGTCTGCAAAGACCTGGCTAACCAGCTCTTGGCCCATGGGGACTGGGAGGACTCCCCAGATGGGTAGGGCTGCAGGACACTGAGTCCCCGAGAGCTTGCACCCTGGCACTGGGCAACAGATCTTTTGCCCCAGGCTTTTCCGGCCCCACATCCCAGATGCTGCCACCCACAACCCTGGCTGCCTGGACATTACTTCCTACCCCCCCCAAGGGGCACACTCCCTGATATGGGAGAATGTGGCATGAGGAAAAGACTTTCCTGAGTTTTCAATTTTACAGGTGCCAAACTTTTCTTGCTTTAATAAAACTTGTTAAATGTTGCCTATGTCGGAACTTAGTCCATCTGACTGACCACGACCTTTCCATTAGATAATAGGCAAATTTACCGTTACACAATGATAACAGAAAAGAAGCAATACAACCAATCAACCAATTCTGTATATCTACCAAACCCTAGAGCCATCATCAGAGTCAAAATACATCTGGTCAGGACACAGTCTTCACTCTGAGGCTCTCTTTCTTAGATGTCAGCAGTCTGGATGCTGAGACCTGCCCCCACCTCCTCTGGGGTGAATGAGATGGGCTACTGGTGTGTGCGCTCTGTCCATGGTGGTCTTGGGGACCCTTCCCAGGGAACAGGGATGGGGACTCCCTCTCAGGGAGGAGAAGGAGGGACGGGACAAAGGGAGCGACCCTTTGTTAGTCTCAAGTCTTTGTTTATGTATTCTCCTTCCTCCTTGATGACTCCTGATGACTCTTGATCCATGGCTATCACTGGTTGGTTGTCTCTCTGTGGTCACATGTGCATATAGCCTTCTGGGTCTTCTCCTGATTTGGTCTGTTTACCCAAAACCAGGAGTTAGGCCCCCGTGATCTGGGGCCTTGTAAGTTGGTGCCACTTATCTCGTGTTATGGGACAGTATGGTGTATGCTCCCAGTTCCCAGACCATTTTTTAGACTGTGTGTCCTCATTGTGTTATACAACCTGTCTGCCTTGAAGTCTGTGATCTTGTGTTATGGGATGCCCCCTCCATTCTCAGGCTGTGTCCATCCATTGGCCTTATGTTAGACAGCCTGTCTGCTTCCAGGGCTGTGAGAAACTTTGTGTGCGAGACCCAAGCTTCTTAGAAATCAGTTAACCCCTGCTGTCTATCTTGAACCATTATAATACAGATATCTATACTTATAAGCCAATTCCCAAAAAGCAAACCTTAAATACCATTTCTAAGCTAACAGTTGGAGCATGTTAATTAGCACACTTCACGAGTCTACTCTGACACATTGTAATTACAGTGCATTACAACAGCCTCTGGCACATTGTCAGGCACCCAGGGTGCCTGGGTTTGGCCTCTGTGGTGTGGTGTGGTATATGGGTGCCATAGTCAGGGTTTGTGGTGCTGTGCTTGAGTGTAGGGACATGGGGGTCCTGCTTGGGTGTGCAGCTGCCAGGGTTGGGGTCTGTAGGGCTATGCCTGAGCATGGGGTCTCTGTGTATGTCATCACATGCTTCATGGAGTGGTGGGGGTGTGGGGGCATGGCCTAGGGACTCCCATGCCCAGGTCCTGGGGCTCATAGAAGGGACGCAGATTCTTTGCTTCCTCCTCTGCCTGCCTGCAGCTGACTGTAGGCTGAAGACTGGAGGTGGGGCCAGATAGAAGGGCTGTGCTGACTCAGCACTGGGACAGCCTAGAGGTGGGGCCTGCTGGGCACTCAGCTGGAATAGCTAAGTGTAGGTTGAGTGCTAGTGCACCTTCTGCAAGGGAGGGATAGGGGGGCAGCAAAGCAGGGTGAGATGCTGGAGGACAGTAATCTAACTTGAATCAATAGCTTTCAGCCAGTTGATAGCCATTTGTGTTTGTGACAACTGTGTCCTTTATCTTAAATATCTTTTCTCCCTTCTGACATATATCCCTTTGAAGAGAACAGTTGTTCTCCTTTGGAGCTTTTTTTTACTGGATTAAACAAGCCAGGGCCTGTAAGTCTAGTCTCGTAAGACAGACTCCACATTCCCCTGATCATCCTAACAGCACTTTCCTGCATCTGTTTCAGTTTGAATTCAGCTTTTTTGATCACTGTACACAGTGTTTAAAATAAAATTTCACTAGTGCCTTTTATAACAACATAATATTTCCCCATCTCTACTACAAATAATTTGCTGTATGCAATCTCCAGTTTGTGGGCTGCCTCACTTTGGCAGTTGTGAAGGATTAATACATCTGTGTTTTTTTTGCTGCCTCGGTCTTTTCCAAGTGATGAACTCACGCTTATAAAAGAAATTTTTGTTAATAGGCCCAAGATACATACCTTTACACTTTGCAACATTAAATTTCATCCTATTATTTTAGCCCTTACAGTGATCCTGTCTCTTCTTTATAATTCTGATTCTGTGTGTTAACAATGTCTCCCAGCTTTTTGTTGTCACTATATTTCATTAGCACATTCCTACTTTATGTACCTGTTACATAAATGAAAGATTTAATGAGCATGTCTACACATGCTTTCATGCACGCCTAAACTTAATGAGTATTAGCCTAATGCATATTAAGGCAATTTAGGTGCATGTCTACATGTACACACGCTAAGGCACATTAATATGGGTGTGCGGACTGACTTGGGACTCAAGTTGCTCTCAAGTCAATGGATGCACACTGCGCTAATGCGCATTAGCACATCTACAGGTTCGCTTATGCAACCTAGCTATTTGCGCATAAATTTGATACCTGCTTTATGAGCTATCAAATTGAGGCTCAAATAGCCTAAAATCGCTATGTTTAAGGTGCTTTGAGGGTGCACACGTGTAGACGTGCACCATTAATGCACCTTAAATTGGGCTAAGGCACATTAGACGTGCATGTGTAGACATACCCAATAAGACTGTTCTCAAAACAAGTTGGTTAAAGGAGCAAGAACTCTAACTTCAGATGGATTTTTTTCTCTTTTTCACATAATACTTTAGCCCATTTCTTAGCTACTTTATAGTTCTTTTTCTAGTCTCAATCTTCTGTAGCCTAAACAGCAATTTCCATATGCCCTATATCTGATGCTTTACCAAAGTCAACACAGATTAGAACTATCACTATTTTATGGCCTACAAACTCAGTTATTTTATGAAAGATACAAGATTAGTCTGACACAAACTCCGTTTGATAAACCTTTATTGAATTTTATCCTCTTTCCATTTACCTATGTGTGTTTTGTTAATCTTTTTCCTGTAAAAATGTATTAAATAATATGATGTTAATCAATGATTTATAGACACAGTTTACTTTTAATTAAAGTGTAGGTTTATTTATGGAAAGGAGGGTGGTACTGGTGAGACTAGATTCATGTCATGGTGGGGGATGTAAGTTCAAAACTACTTTCTGCGTGATTTAGAACTAGCATCTTTCCAAATAGTGTCCTGTAGAACTTTCTGAGATGTGTTTTACCCAATTCCTTTTATTGGAGATGCTCTGACTGACATTAAATATTTAAATAGTTTAAATAGGAGCAGTTGAATGATTTCTGAGTGGGACACCCTGGGTCCAGTCTCTGCTACATGTAATTATACAAGGTGGAACAATGTCAACAGGAGAGACTGAAAGTGTCCTCTGCCTTTGCCCCAGAACACCCAATAGCCTGTTGGTTAGGAGACTTCCTGGGATATGGGAAATGTAAGTTTATGTTTCCTCAGACAGAGGAAGGGACTGATTCTGTTATTTGTAGTCACTGAGCTGTTGAATAAAAAGAGGATAGCAACTTCCTTGGAGAGTTTCATAAATCTAGAGAGTTGCATGAATTTTCCTTTTGTGAAAATGAAACATATTGTATCAGGTCTCCTGAAGTGTTTCATGTTGAGCAAAATGAAATGCTGGAGTTGGGGTGAAGTAAAACTAAAAAAAAAGTATGGTTCACTCTGAATAGGTTTTTTTTAGCTTCTGAATTGAAAAATAAGTTATGTACACTGATTTGATTCTGTTTCCTTAATGAGTTGTCTTGTTTTCAGACAAGTGATACTTATTAATTTAAATGATTGCATATGCTGAGGAACGTGTATATTTCCTATTTTTTATGATGTGGAATCTGATTCATACAGACATATTTATAGGAGGGTATACATACTTATAAATATATACACATTGCTTTTATTATTTGCTCTTAGGAATGTGTAGAGCAAAATTTAGCCCTGCCTATCTGATGTAACTTAGAGCAATGGTATAGAAGAAAGTGTGGTAAGTTACGTGTCTTCATTCCATCAAATAAAAAGAATATTTTTTCTTTAAATCAAGAGTAACCTAGAGTTTTTCTGTTCTCACATGTCATTTACAGAGTAGTGTGTGATAAGTTTACAATCAGTTCAATTGATCTAATTATCATGAGTGGTCCCAGTGAAGTAGTAGACAGGAAACCTTACCTCATACTAATTTAGATGCTCAGGAACTTAGAAATTGTATGATTATATTTCACTGTATTGTTATTATTACTTGGGGAGAAGATAAAAAGACCTGATTTAAAATAGTAAAGGTATAGTATGAGAAACATTATAATAGAATGCTAATGCATTATGTTTATAAATGGGTTTTATCTTCTCCCAACTGTGATAAATTAAATTAATGGCTTGCCGTTTCTTTATAATAAACAAAATTACCAACTCTTAAAATAAAAAAATTCTTATTTATTCTGCAGAGAGAAATGACCCATTGTATTTACTTACAGTTTTCTTGTAGAAGATGGTAAGAATCATGTGTAATAAGAAAGGACTATTATTTCCTTTACAATAAACTGAATTACCAATTTTTAAGTCAAAGATAATTTGTTTTTCTCCAGTATGTAATCAACAAATTTTAACTCAGCAAGGACAAAAATGTCTCTTCTGCCTCTGCTAACAGATGGGATTCTGGAAGACCTTGATTGAATGTATGTGATAACATTGAATAAGTTATGCTTGTGTTATTTTGCTAAATTGATTTTCATGTAGTAGGCCTTTAGAAAACACTGCAGCCCTTGTTAATAAGTGGCCTCAGTTTTATTAGACTGTTGTTCTTCCCATAATAACATTGGTTTTCTTTGTTTCCCCATATAACCTTGGAACACACAAAACACAGTTTAATTCAAACATACAATCAATATGCAATATTCTTAGATATCAGTGTGTAAAATATACACGGCATAATTCTAAAGGTCTGAATTTTTGTCCTTTACTATTTTCCTGTTCATATTGTGGAATTAACTGTTTAGAGCTTGTATTTGTTACACAATAATGGCATGGAACAGATTTCCCGAGTTAATATTGTAGATTAATATTGCTGTACATCAGGTGAAGTGCATAAAGCCTGAACAGTAGGGTTTTGTGGAAGAAGCATATAGAAGGTTTCATAAGTAAAAGGTGGAGGTCTTGGTTAATGAGAGGGACTGAAGCACTCCTTTTGTGGTACCTACTTCAGGCTATGAGTCAGAACAGAAAGAACTGCTGCCTTTTTGCATCATTTATGTGGAGTCTTGGCTTTGTATAAACTTATGTCACTAGAGGTAAATTTTACCCTTATTACCTGGGTGATGGTTGCTAAAGAAATTCTCTAACAAGGCAGAATTTGATTAAATAGCTGCTATAATAATGGGGAATCTTATGAAATCATTGGGTGCTACAAAAGGCTTATAGAGATCCTTTATTAATATACTGTCAGAGGCATTGCAAGACTGCAAAGAGAGTATAATAATATTGACTAAAGGGTGTTGTAAGGTAGCGTACAGTACACATGTATGTACTGTGTTAGTAGAACTATAAAAGTTACAAGGCCTAGGGATGAAGAAATGCACGTTTTGTACATTTCAGGCTCTTTCAATGTCATCTTAGAATGATGCACTTAATAGGAAAGATTATCTTACATATTCCCACTAATGAGAAGCTTTCCATTCTCAGTAGCTCTGCAGGAACACAACACTTGATTTAGCCTGGCTGCCTTATCCAGTGACAAATTGAGGAAGTTTCCTGGTTATAACTGAAACTTATGTGACCTTAGGCAATAGCTGGGAAATTAAGAAATGGTTTATATTTTTCCTAAGGAGTATGAGTGACCTTCAGAACTGTAAATACCCAAAGACCCTCACAGTTTTATAGGCAGACAGCTAGGAGACAACATTTTTTAAATCAGTACTTTTCAATTCCATTTATTAGATCTGTATAACTTAATTTGTGGCAAAAAGATGGAATTTGACATTTTTCAGGTAAATTTTAGCCAGGAAATAATGTATTTGAATGAATTTTAAAATCCATCTAGATTTCATAGATTTCATAGACATTAAGGCTAGAAGGGACCTCGGAAGATCATTGAGTCCAGCCCCCCGCCCAAAGGGCAGGAAGTCAGCTGGGGTCATAGGATAAGCAGCCAATTTGCTCTTGAAGGTATTCAATGTAGGTACTTGAACCACCTTCAATGGCAGGCTGTTCCAGACCTTGGGGGCTCAGAACATCTCTGGATACAAGCCAGCGTTTTGGTCGGAAAGCCAGTGTTTTGGTCGCATACAATGCATAAATAGAGAACAGCTTTTTATGACCTCTCATAGTGCATTTTTTGAAGTATGATGGGTTTGTCCATCAATTGTGTATATCAATAAAATGAAATAAAGGCCTTGTACAAACATTCAGTTTCTCCTGGGAGAGTCTCTGATCTCCCAGGAGAAACTGCAAGAGTACAGATGATCGCACTTTTTATGCCAGAGTAAAAATGGCCACTCCAAAAGAAAAATAACCCGGGAACAACCAAGATTAAATCACTCCCAGGAAAGTTTCACCTGACACAACAAATATCTGTACGTGCTCTGGCTTCTCTCAGAAGAGAATATAGTCTTCCAGCATCACCTCCATAACTCCCCTTTCCCCTTGGATTTTGCTGCTCCAGCCAGGAGCAGAACACACACATTTTGCTGCAGGGAAAGTTGGGCTGACAGTGGGCAGTTTGGGTCAGCCTATCAGGTCATACTAGCATCTGGGCCAGGAAGAGTAAGGGAGCCTGCAGAGCAGATGTGTCCACAAGGCCCCTACCCAGGTTGCACAGTGTCAGCACTGCAAGCTGTCCACTCTTCAGAGTCTCAGGAATCAAATTCTGTACATGCACCTCTGGGTAAGTTTTTCTACCAGGAGAACAAACCTGGGAAAAATCTCCCAGATTATTTCAGTGTGTGTGCATAGCCCAGGTCTGGCACGATTTTTTTTTTCATTCATAGTCCATGCTATTCAGTTTTATTTTAATTGCTATCACATGTTTATCCATTTCACCCATTATTTTAGGAGGGAATTAACTTTAATATATTGCTTGCTAATTATCAGTCTTTCATCTCCCAAACACTTTTCTGCTATGCGTGTATTTGTGTCAGGGTGTTTTTAATCCTTCCCAGAGGCATTGGGTGTTGGGTACAGCCAAGGCTGTGGACTTTGACTGGAGTGTACCAGTGCTTTTGCTGGGAACAAAGCTGGAGGTTCCTGGCTAGAGGACCTTGCCCCTCTGCTCAGAGTTAGAGTGATCACCATACTTGAATTTTAGCCTTCAGTTGTTATAAATCTTTGTACTGAACTGATGCAAGGTAACCTCAGTTAACAGAATGTGTGCTGACCTTGGTTTGCCCTTGTCAAGAGTAAGAGCTACAGTGTGGTCAGCACCAGTGTAATTGCCAAAAACTGATTGCTGATGTAGTGCTTATTTCCAAGTGTAAAGTCCATATGCTCTACACTTTCCTCTTCTCTTTCCCCACCTAATTCTAATGCATCAGTTCACCATAAATTTTCAAAAATATTATTCAGTAAGTTCTCTGGCTAATCCTCTTTAAAACAATGCATCTGAATTATTATTGCTAGGTTATTTAAATTTAGTGCTTTTGTCCCCAGTTATACTGACTTGCTTTTCTGAACCACTAGCTCTAGATTTTCATTACTTCATTTTGTTCACTTCTGCACAGAAAAGCTGAGAAGATGGTTTCATTGATATTGTGACTTTTACCTTTGGGCATTTCCAACTGATGCTGCTCACAGCAGGGAGAAATTTGTAGCTGCTTAGAAAGGCAAAGGAAAAGCAACCTTTGCTAGCATGCAGAATAAGGCTCATAGAAATCCTGACTTAGTCCTGCATATCTTAAAGCATCTGCACTGAGGGCTTCATCCAAAGTCCATTGAATTTGATGGGAGTCTTTCCACTGATTGCAGTGGACTCTGGATCAGTCTCAAAGTTCATATCATTCCCAGTGCTGTCCTGGATCCTAGATCTTTTTCATGTCTGGTCTCCTTCTGCTCAGAGACCCAATTCAGTTTCTTTTGTCTTGTATTTCACCATTCCGCCCATTCTAATGTAACTAGGGTGAAGTGACTGAGGCAGCTGCCCCACTGCTGCTGCACAATTGTGCCAGTGGCAGGGCAGCATCTGAAAGTCTCCATTATCTTCATGCCTCCTGATATCCCAGGTGCCCAGCTGCTTTATTATACCTCTGCCCCACCCTTATTAAATTGTCTAATTATTCCATTTGCAGTGTCTATTTTTAACATCTTGGATTGATTTTCAAACTTCTATCAATGCTTTGGAAAGTTGGTGCAGTAATAATTCATGCACTGAGATGAAAACAGCATTTTGTCATAAAAAAGGATTAAAATATTCCAAGCAAAATATTATGCCAGTGCAACCAGCTTGATTCTTCTTGGAGAGTTTATACAGAAATATAAATTAATTTGTTATGGAAAAGCTCATCAGTGGGTGGAATTCTGTATTATTAGTTGCCTAGTTTTTGTTTTGAGATTTAATATAGAAAATGAAGTCTCATATAGTAAATATGTAAAAATAAAATAAAAGTGAGATGGAGTAAAACATAAAAACAAGTCTTTGAAAATCTTTGAAGCCAATGTTTCAGTTGATCCACGTTGGATTTTTTCTGCCTTGTGAAAATTTAGAATTTTTTTATCCTAATACAAAGGAGGAAACATGTTTGAGATCTTGAAAATGATAAAAAATATATTTGTGTCATTCAAGTAAGTGGAATGATTATGAATATTCAGAAAGGGCAAAACTTCCATTTTCTATAACCACTTCTTACTGTAGGAAAAATATTAAATGATCCAATTTGATCTTTTTTAGGTTAGGTTTCTCACTCTGTCCTCATTTTCCATGTTCTCCACTGTGTGCTGAAGCAGCAGCACTTTAAATATAATTGATCCAAGAAGAGAGAATGATGCCATGCTCAGTTAAAGTGTTTTCTAGATCAGTGATTCAAATCCCCATGTTCTAAGTTTTATTTGAGAGAATCCATTTTATTGGTGATTATTTATAATGACTCCTCAATGCAGTGAGGGTTTTATGAAGCAGGTCTATACTTTTAGTCATCACTGGTTTTAAAATCCTGAAATATTTCACAATTCAAACACAAGTGGAAGCATCAAGCCAACTACACTTCTTTGCCTTCAAAATATTTCCATGTCTTGAAAATACCCCCTTTCATTAAATTATTGTCATACTTTTAAATTGTAATCTATTCCTCTACAACCAAGAGCAACCTACCAAAACATGATGAATGTGTTAGAAAACCTAAAACAGCTATTTAAAAAAATCTCCATGATTTGTCTAATCCTTCCTCAAGTGCACCCCTTTCCTCCATTACCTTACATGTAGCTATTGGCCTGTTGTCCTGGCTGGAGAGTCTTTTGCATGTTGTTTCTGCCTAAGGGCTTTTTCTGACAATTGGCTATTGAACAATCAAATATATTCTGCAGACATCATACAATAACACAGTCAAAATCTTTTTTGTGATGCCAGAAAACAACACAGTGTTTCTTCTTTGATGTGAATTTTCCTTTCTCCGCTGCTAATCAGTAATGCCTATTTGTGCTGTGCAGCAGAGCCCACAAAATTAGTGGATGTAAGTTGGTCATCGAGGAGAGGAAAAAAAGATTGGTGACACGCTGGTAGGAAAAATCTTCATTTTGGAAAAATAGATGATTTCATACAGAACTCCCTGATATGAAGCTCCCACCAATGGATGTGCATCATTTACAATCTACTTATAGGGTGGGGTGCACATCCCTACCAGTACACCAAGGCAGATTCTTCCAAGAAATGTCCTGCTTTTGAGATTTTATTTTCTTTTTTCTTGAATTCACACATCATATTTTCAAAGTGAGGCAGATTGCTTGGCTGATAGAATCTTTGACAGGATGCAGCTGGTGATGCTAGTATTAGCGTATTGAAAAGTGCAGCCAGCCGTTCCTGACTGATGATCCAGTCATTTCTTTTCTTTGCTATTTTGTATCCTCTGGCATCAGCAATGATTGAAGCAATTGACCGACTGAGCCAGTCCTTCAGGGCATAAAATAACAAAGGGGAAAAATCATGAGAGTAAGTGATGGTTAGATATAGTATACAAAAAACAGCCATATGTGTCCACAATGACCTAATTATGGATACATAATTTGATTAACTTGCATCAATTTTATTAAAGTATGTATCAAATCCATGACAAGTACCCAGATGCAGGGTGAATTTTTCAGTTCATTGAATGTGCTAGTAAGCTGCTTCTACAGTCAAATACAAATGGTGCGCCTGATCCATTAAGGGACTGAATATGTAGTAAAACAGTGGTGCTCAGCCTTCCAGCACTGGGGCTGAATGAATGGCACAGGGCCAATACAAGGTCCAGATCCTGCAGGTGGAGTCAGTCTATGGGCCTCATCTAGAGTAGGGTCAGCACAATGGTGGTATCCAGTGCTCAGGGCCATGTCATCTGTCCTGCAGAGCTCCCCATGGGTGTAGAAAAATGGCAACAGGGGAGGAGTGAAAGCATTAATTGCCAGAGTCATGAAAGCTGCAGAAACTAACACTGCCACTGCTCCTCTTCCACCAAGTTTCCAGACCCACTGGGAACTGTACAGGCAAAATAACAGGCCAGAGATTGAGCACCATTGCTGATCATCTCCAGTTCAGAGTGAAGCTGTTGGCAGCAAAGGGTGCTAAACGCTTTATAGAATCATAGAAAGTTAGGGTTGGAAGGGACTTCAGGAGGTCATCTAGTCCAACTCCCTGCTCAAAGTAGAACCATCCCCAACTAGATCATCCCAGCCAAAGCTTTGTCTAGCCAGGTTCAAGCATGGAGCTTCCACCCCCTCTCTGGGTAACATTTTCCAGTGTTTTACTACCCTCCTAGTAAGACAATTCTTCCCAATATCTAATCTAAACTTCCCTTGCTGCAATTTGAGACTATTGCTTCTTGTTCTGTCATCTGCCGCTATTGAGAACAGTCCAGCTCCATCCTCTTTCAAACCCCACTTCAGGTAGTTGACAGCTGCTATTAAATCCCCTCTCAGTCTTTTCTTCTTTAGAATAAATAAACCCAGTTCCCTCAGGCTTTTCTCATATATCATGTGCTCCAGCCCCTTCACCGTATTTGTTGTCCTTTGCTAGACTCTACAATTTGTCCACATTCTTTCCATAGTGGGGGCCTCAGAACTGAACACAGTACTGCAGATGTAACCTCACCAGTGCTGAATAGAGGGGACACACCTACTGGCAGCACACTTACCAATGCAGCCCAATATGCCGTTACCCTTCTTAGCAACAAGGGCACACTGCTAGCTTATATTCAGCTTAGTGTCCACTGTAACTCCAAGGTCCCTTTTTACAGAGCTGCTGCCCAGCCAATCAGCCCCTAACCTGTACTGGTGCATGGGATTGTTCTGTCCTAAATGCAGGACTTTTCACTTGTCTTTGTTGAACCTTGTAAGATTTCTTTTGGCCCAATCCTCCAATTTGTCTAGTCACTCTGAATTCTAGCCCTGCCCTTCAGCGTATCTACTACTGCCCCCAGCTTGTTGTCATCTGCCTACTTGCTGAGGATGCACTCTGTGCCATCTTCCAGGTCATTGATAAAGACATTGAACAAAACTGGCCCCAGGCACTCCACTTGATACTGGCTACAAACTAGACATCAAGCCATTGATTGCTACTCTCTGAGCCCAGTTTTCAATCCACCTTACAGTCCATTCATCATTAGCTTTCCTATGAGAATGCTGTGGGAGACCATATCAAAAGACTTGCTAAAATCAAGGTACACCACATACAGTGGTCTTCCTGCATCCACAGAGCCAGTCACCTTATCATAAAAGGCAATCAGGTTGGTCAGGCAAGACTTGCCCTTGGTGAATCCATGCTGACTGCTCCTAATCACCTTTTTCTTCTCCAAGTGCTTCAAAATGGATTCCTTGAGGATCTAATCCATGATTTTTTCAGGGGCTGAGGTGTGGCTGGCTGTTCTGTAGTTCCCTGGATCCTTCTTTTTCCCTTTCTGAAAAACAGGCACTATGTTTGCCCTTGTCCAATCACCTAGGAACTCTGCCAATCGCCATGAGTTTTCAAAGATGATGGCCAGTGGCTCTGCACTCACACCAGCCAACTCCCTCAGCACCCTCTGGTGCATCCCATCCAGCCCCATGGACTTGTATACATCCAGATTTTTTAAGTAGTTCCTAACCTGTTCTTTCACCACTGAGGGCTACTTACCTCCTCCCCAAACTGTGCTGCCTGGTGCAGTACTCTGGGAGCTGACCTAGCCTGTGAAGACTGAGGTGAAATAGCCATTGAGCACTTCAGCCTTTTCTGGATCCTCTGTCACAAGCGTTCCTCCCCCATTCAGTAAGGGACCCACACTTTCCCTGATCCTCCTCTTGCTACGACATACTTGTAGAAACCATTCTTATTCCCTTTCACATCTCGTGCTAGCTGCATGTCCAATTGTGCTTTGGCCTTCCTGCCTTCATCCCTGCATGCCCAAACAATGCTCTTATATTCTTCCGTAGTTATTACTCCAAGTTTCCACTTCTTATAAGCTTCCTTTTTGTGATTTATTTTACTGAAGAGTTCCCTGCTAAGCCAAGTTGGTCTTCTGCCATTCTTGCTAGCCTTCCTGCACATTGGAATGGTTTGGCCTCACACTCTCAGTAAGGCTTCTTAGAAGTACAGCCAGATCTCCTTTCCCTCTAGGACTGGTTTTCTGGGGATCCTGCCCATGAGTTCCCTGAGTGTGTGAAAGTTTGCTTATCTGAAACCTAGGGTCCTTACTCTGCTGCTCGCCATCCTGCCTTTCCTCAGGATCCTGAACTCTTATCATCTCGGGGTCACTGCTGCCCAAGTTACCATCCACTACATTCCCCAGCAGTTCTTCCCTGTTTGTGAGGGGCAAGTCAAGAAGAGCATGGCTCCTAGTTGGCTGCTCCAGCACTTGCTCCAGGTAGTTGTCCCCAACACTCTCCAAAAACTTCCTGGATTGCCTGAGCACTGCTGTGTTGTCCTCCCAGCAGATGTCAGGGACACTGAAGTCCCCCATGAGAACCAGGGCTTGTGACTGCCCTAATTTCATAGGAAGCATGGGAGTAGCTTCCCTGTTGCCCCCTCCTGCTTGCTGTTCTTCCAGGTCTCCCACTTCCCCACTTACCTCAAGGTTTTGATCTCCATCTCCCAGTGAACCAAACTTAAATCCCTCCTCACTAGGTTAGCAAGCCTGCCTGCAAAGACACCCTTCTCTCTCTTTGTCAGATGGATCCTATCTCTTCCCAGCAATCCCTCTTCTTGGAACAACATCCCATGGTTGAAGAAGCCAAAGCCCTGCTGTCTTATGAGGAGAGACTGAGGAAACTGGGCTTATTTAGTCTAGAAAAGAGGAGACTGGGAGGGGATTTAATAGCAGCCTTCAACTATCTGAAGGGGCATTTGGAAGAGGATGGGGCTGGATTGTTCTCAGTGGTGGCAGATGACAGAACAAGGAGAAATGGTCTCAAGTTGCAGCAAGGGAAGTTTAGGTTAAATATTGGGAAGAATTTTCTCACTAGGAGGGTAGTAAAACACTGGAACAGCTTACCCAGAGAGGTGGCGGAAACTCCATCCTTGGAGGCTTCCAAAACCCAGCTAGACAAAACTTTGGCTGGGATGATCTAATTGGGGATGGTTCTGCTTTGAGCAGGGAGTTAGACTAGATGACCCCCTGAGGCCCCTTTCTACACTAATTTTCTATGATTCTATGATTTTTAAAAACCTCCAGTAAAGTAGATTGTACAGCTTTCCTATTCCAATACTAAGGATGATTTTCTAATCTAAATCTACATTGCTGCAATTTGAAGCCTCGGCTTTGAGTCCTGTCGTCTGTAGCAAAGGAGAAAAGTTGTTCTACCAC
Source organism: Crocodylus siamensis (assembly GCF_052110815.1). Classification (NCBI taxonomy): domain Eukaryota; kingdom Metazoa; phylum Chordata; order Crocodylia; family Crocodylidae; genus Crocodylus; species Crocodylus siamensis. Next base: position 212,648,821 of record NC_143397.1, read on the forward strand.
TTCTTTATGACAACCTTTCAGATATTTGAAGACTGCTATTATGTCCCTCTTTGCCTCCCAGCCTTAGTTACCCCTTCTACAAACTAAGCATAATTAATTCTTTCATATTTTCCTCATATGGCTTGCCTTTCAACCCCTTTATATTTTTTGGACCATGTCTGGCCCGTCTCAAACTGCAACATCTTTCTTGAAATGTGGAGCTCAGAACTGCATACCCTACTGTAGATGAGGCCTAACTAACACTGAGCAGAGTGGTACTGTTATCTCCCATGCCAATACTCCTGTTTAATGCAATTGAACATTGCATTTCCTTTTTCACAACTGCCTCATATTTCTGACTCTTTGAATCTGTGATCCACTGGAAATCTAGTCAGTCAACTTCAAAAGTGCATTCCCATTTTCAATTGTGTCCCCTATTTTTTAAAATGGACAATAACTCAAGAACTGGCAACAACCCTAGAAAGGAATGAACTTTTAAGTCAACCTACTATATGTCTATCCTTATGTCTTGGTAAAAATCCATTAATATTATCAGGTTTTTTTAAAAAATAAAGTATTTTAATAAAGAATTCAGCATGTGTTTGCAGCAGATAAAACTGGGAAAACATTTTTGCTAATTAACTCAATTTCAGTTTCATACTTAGGATGCTATACAGACAGGAGTGAGAGAGAAAATATTGGACAACTCAATAGAAGTAAGATTGGTCACATTCTTATGACATGCTTTCACAAGGTACTTTCTGTCTGTGGATTTACCTCACTGTCAGGAAAGTCATTGAAATGGAGTTGGATAAGCTGGTTAGCATACATAGAGATGAGGGGAGTTTAGTACAATGAAAAGATTAAAAGCATAGCAAGGCAAATCAATAATAGAAATTAGCTTCAGTGAACTGTGTCTGATAAATGTCCAACAAGAGTTAATAGAAAGTGACCTAGAAGCATTTATAGACAAGGTTATCAGTAAATCTGTTGAAAATAGCTCACAATGATTGCCTTTTCTGAAAGGAATAGTTCACTTGCTGTTGTCTGTTCATTCTTTGCATCTATTGGGTTATACGTTCATACAGTATCATCTACTGGAAAATGAACTGGGACTATTAAACTGAGGTACCACTTTAATATCAAAATTCTAAATGAATTGAGCTATGTGTACTTACTGAGATACAGAGTTTTAAACTTTCTCCAAGTTTACTTTTTCTTCTGAGTTGATTTTTCCTGTCATTTTCTGTATAAATTTTTAAAAATTACTATATTGTGTTTGTTGCAGCTTTATGGAAAGGACATTGCACATGAATCTAAATTAAAACTCTAGAAATACTAGCAAATATATTCAAGATTGTAAAACTTCTGTGTAATTCAGAAGTATTCTGAACAGGAATTTTTGCCTTCATAGAATGAGGCCTGTGGAATGCTTTAAAAACTGATGTAAATGTTTACAGCAATTTTTTCATTCTGCAAAAATTGGTACAGAATGGCACACAATCTCAAAACTTGAAAATCCAAAGATTCAAAGCAAAATTTTCCTCTCGTACTTTCAAATAACAATAGGTGGACGAAATCTTATACTGTCTAAAGTTAATGACATTTTTTTTGTTAACCTTGATAGGGACAGTTTCATCCACTGTCTCAACATTGTTATAGGTCAGGGCTGTCCAACTTCCAAATGGCTGGGGGCTGCACACCTGGTGGGCCACACCAGTGAGGCCCACACACCGTATGGGCTCCACTGGGGCAAGCCATGGCCCCAGGTTGCCAACTATTTGTATTTATGGACAGTATGTAAATAAAAAAGGCTAAAACTGCTAAACTGCTTATCTGTAAAGTTTGTAAAAATAAGAATTATCTATAAAAAAAAGCTAGGAAACTGTGAACTTGACTGATGATCTGTCTAGAACTTGACAGGCTCTGGAATTAGCCTGTATGCAAGTGTTGATAGATAGAGCAGAGCAGAGCCACCTTGTTTCTGATTGGGAGCACAGCTTGGCACCCTGCATGAGATCCTCCATAACCCCCTCATCTCCATGCCATGCACTGCTGCTGTATCCTGTTGGCAGCTGCCTGCTTATAATGGCTGCTTGCTTTGAGGGTAGGCAGGGTGATACAGCCCTGGGCAATCTGAGGCACCATGTGGGATAGAGAGAGGAGCACTGTGTCTCAGATGGAGCAACAGAGCTGAGGAACTGGAAAAGAGAAGAGGGGACAGGTAGGCACCATGGGGAGAAGTGAAGCAGGCAAGGGGAAGGCTGGCAAGTAGGCTGGGGTGGGAGCAGCTGAATGCAGGATGTGATATCAGGTATCAGGATGTGGGGTTGAGAAGGAAGCCCTTGGAGTGGGAGCAGCATGATGTAACATCATTTAAAAGTATAATAAGACTTTATTTGTCAACTCATCATCACTCATGTCAGTGTCATCTTTAGAAATGGCAGCTGATAAAAGAATAGTGATCATTTTAAAAGTGCAGGTGAATCAAAAGTAGGCAGAATGTGTATGTTTTAGCAGACTATAGACAGCAAATTTAAAGAATGCATTTGCATTAACAAGGAAATTGACAAGTGCTAAATGCAGGGTAGGGTAAAAAGCCATAGGACCTTGCAGAAGGGTTACATTTACATTACAGGATACATTATATAAAATGTCAGTAAAACATGTCATTAAAAAAAGAAGTTTGTCAGTAAAGAGTTTGCAGATTGTCAGTAAAAATATTCTTGGATTGACAACCCTGAATGGCGCTCCAGCCATGCACCATAGAGACACCTCTGCTACTGCACCATGTATCTCTGTGAGCATCCTCTACTGCCACTGCACTATGCACCCACATGTCCCCAGGCTAACCCTCTGTTTACTGCATTGTGTGCTGTACTGACCTAGAGGAGGATCCTGGAGCTCCTGTCTGTTCTTGCAGCCTGAATGATGGAGCAACATCTGGAGGCCACATCTTGATCACTTGCAGACCATATGTAGATCACAGGCCACCAGTTGGACATGCTTCATATGGATTATTTGTCAATTAACATAATAATATTAGGGTGAGATAATATTTTTTGCTGAAAATTCTGTGGAAAATTACCTTTTCTTCTAATTTCTTAAAACTTTATTGATTAAAAATGCATTCAGTCTCCTAAAATATACATGAAGACATTTATCTTCATAAAATGAAAATTTTAATGGAAAAAATTCATTTCTTTTTGATCTTTTCTGTTTTTGCTAGAATAAAAAAAATTCTTCCTTTTCCCCTTTTTTCCTTCTTTTGTATCCTTCTTCTATAAAACACCATCTACAAAATAAGTGATGGGGCTATATCTGCAATGCCTTTTCTGGTTAATCCTTACACAAGTAGTTTCATAGTTTCATAGTTTCTAGGGTCAGAAGGGACCTGAGAAGGTCATTGAGTCTGACCCCCTGCCATGGCAGGAAAGAGTACTGGGGTCAAATGACCCCAGTAAGGTGTACATCTAGCCTCCTCTTAGTGGCCCTCCTCTGGCCCCTCTCCATGTTGTCCACATCCCTCTTGAAGTGCAGTGCCCAGAACTGGACGCAGTACTCCAGCTGTGGCCTGACCAGTGCCGCATAGAGGGGGAGAATCACCTCCTTGGACCTGCTCGAGATGCATCTGTGGATGCATGACAAGGTACAGTTGGCCTTCCTGACTGCATCCCCACACTGCTGGCCCATGTTCATCTTGGAGTTAATGATAACCCCAAGATCCTTTTCTGCCTCTGTGCTGACAAGAAGGGAGTTCCCCAGCTTGTAGGTATGGTGCCAGTTGTTCCTCCCCAGGTGCATCACTTTGCACTTGTCTGTGTTGAATCCCATCCTATTCTCATCCGCCCACCCTTGTAACCTGTCTAGGTCTGTTTGCAGCCTATTCCTCCCTTCTAGCGTGCCCACATCCCCCCACATCTTAGTGTCATCAGCAGATTTGAACATGGTGCTTTTTACCCCCTTGTCCAAGTCACTGATGAAGATGTTGAACAGTGCGGGCCTGAGGACCAAGCCCTAGGGGACCCCACTGCCCACATCCCTTCAGTTCGAAAATGACCAATCCACCATCACTCTCTGGGTGCGGCCTCCAGAGCGACCCATTTGACTGTGTAGGTGTCGATGCCACAGTCCCCTAGTTTTTTAATGAGAATGGGGTGAGAGACAGTGTCGAAGGCCTTCCTAAAGTCCAGAAAGACTACGCCCACTGCTACCTTTGAAAATCAAGCAACTTTGTCTTAGATGCCAAAATAGATGCATTATATAAAGTGATCGTGCAAAGTACTTTATAGGTTCTTTTATAAACCAATAACTGCTGTTGATCTTATTTATGCTCTCAGTAACTCATTCTTCTTCCTCTTCTCACTGTAGAATATCTGCAATAAATTCTACTTATTTGCAGATTGTTTTGAGTGGATCCATTCCATTCTCATGAACTGTTTCCCCCTTTTTAGGATAATATGCAATCTCATCAGTACACTAAACTGTGTTTGAATATCATATCTATATATCCTGTTACCAGTACAGAATAATACTCCTCACCCAATTTTGTTTTCCCTAATTTTTTATTTTATTTTGTGTTTTCCTATTGAATATCAAGGGACAAATAATAGGTCCTATGCTTCCACTGAGCCAGAGTTCTATTGAAATCGTTGTTAATGAGTAGAATTGTTTTGGGTTTTTTGGTCAAAACACCTATTCAGTGTTAAAAAAAATGGCTTCAAACCAAAACCTATTTTTAAATGTTCCTATAGATAAAATTGTTAAAGATTCTTGAAAAAAAAGAACTATAAGCTTTTCTTTTGTTTGTTTGTTCATTTAGTTTTTATAACATTTGTTAGGTACTGGCCTTTGAAAACAAGAAAGTTATTTTTTCATCCTAGATTTCCAATGAAAAATGAATACACAGATGGAGAAAATAAAAATATACACATTCTGCCCATTTTTTCTTGGGATGTTTAGCTATCTCTAGTGATTGGTAGAGCAAAAATAAAAAGAACAAAACAAAATAAAAAATTCATTTTACTGTCTTAGCTCTGTCATGTCTAAGGACCTTACAGTTTTGCAATTATCACTGTGGCTAACATCTGCCGGATATAACTCTTTTCTCCTTTGTCCTTTGTTTTTCCCAGATGGGAAATTAGATGTGGATGTTGAAAGTAACATTTAGTTCCTGATTGTTGTGCTGTTCTTTAATTTGTGTAATCCAATTTGACAGAGTGCATCAGGCAGTTTGAAGAGAAGTTGAAGTTTGAAGTTGTTCCTAGTTCCTCTTGGATTTTTTCCCACAGTCTATGGCAGTGATTCTCAACTGGGGTGCTACAGCACCCTGAGGTGCCACAAGAGTGCTGCACCCTATGAGAAGAGGTAAAAACTCTCCTCCCATAGTACAGTCCCTACACTTGCCCCAGCTACTCAGTGGTACCTGCACCTGCTCCTCTGGAGACTGGCACTGCCACTGCTGCCTTCCCCCCCAACCCCTTGGCAGCCCATGTGCTAGCTCCCCTAAGTTGAAAAGTTATGGAAAGGTGTCTTGAGGCTAAAAAGGTTCAAAACCACTGGTCTAAGGGCTCAGCCAACTGCACAAGCAAGCTTTCGCTTTAAAATTAGTAAATATAACTCAGGTCAGTCCACTCATTTGACATAAGCCTTAGCTGTAGTACTTTAGTAGTCCTTTTTTAACACATTTTCATATTATCTCTAGCCAGCAAGTTAGAATTCTGACTCATAAGACTGCTGTTACATGTGTCAAGGATTGGGAGGGGAAAACAAAGTACTTGCTAATAATTTTCATTCATCATTTAGTGAGGAAAACAAGCCATCCTGTCAAAAGCTATAGCTAAAGAAGAGAGTATGTTCAGGCACCATTTTAAACAGAGGAAGAAACCTAGATAAGAAAATGATATACCATGAAGTGAGGGGAGCCCTGTAAGGTTAACCAGTGCTTAGCATTTTCTCTGATTCTCCAGATATAGCATTTGCTTCAAAATTGCCAGTCTGCTGTGCAAGCTCAAGCACTTCTTAATGACTGCTTTAGAGCAGTGTTAGAGCTTCAGAAAAGACTGTCAATCCTATTGATCTCAAGTTGGTACACGTAGAATGAAACAGTAAGTTACAGAGAAAAACTTGTATGCAAGAACAAAGGGTGAAAGACCATGTGACCTCTACTTTCTTGAGCTAGCCATACTTTAAAGTCCCTCGCTCAGAGAAGTAAGATTGATTATAGTACATGCCTGGTTATCAAACCACCACTCTGGTCCATAGGCAGACACCCTAAAAAAATAGACTGAGCATGTACTGGACTTATTTCTCAATTTATGTATCATAAACAGCCCAACTTTTGTCACACATGCTGTTTTTTCTGCATGTTAGAAGTGCAAACCAGACAGTGCATCCCAGTCTTCATAGTGACCTTTGTTGACAAAGGCAGAAATGATTGTCCAGGTGTGTAAGTAGCTTTGCCAAAGATCATCACTGACACTGTATTTGTTCAATGGGTCAGTAGAAAGTACTATGTACACATCATTTTTAAATTCACTTTTTGCTGTTAGCATGATTTAGAGTGAGATATCATGAGGAAGGGACTTTAGGCCAGCTCCAGCTTTCAGTAGCATTGCATCTGAGGACATAACTTGGCCTCTTGCTTTTCTCATGTCTTTTTGTCTCATTACTTGACTTTTCTTCTGTGTTTGTGTCTGTGGGTGGGTGTATGTGTGCGCTTGTATGCATGTAATGACATAATCAATAATATTTTCAACAGTTCGAAAACAAGCATTATTCTAAACAATGAAAAAGAAAAAGTTTACTTCTTTCAGTTTTTCTTCCAGACTTAAACAGACATAGTACTGGCTTGTTGTCTAGACTGCATACACATATATCTCACACTGGGGACAGCAAAGACTTTTCATCATGTTACACTTCTTCTACAGGATTTAAGTCACAATGCCTTCTTCCCTTGCATTACAGTGCCTCTGAGATATAGAAGTAACATCCCCCCTTTGATAAATTTGCTTTGTCCTTAAAGGTATAACTTAGCCTCTACTGTCATTAAAATATATTCTATGTTTTAAAGTGTTTTTAAAATTCAATGTATTATGTAACTGTAAGAAATACATAGTATTTTTTATTGGCATGGTACTCAAAAAAAGCAACAGCATATTTCAAAACAATCTGAGTCTAGCCCATAGATTTTAGAGCACCTGACATAGTCATTGCTGAATATAAACAAGCTCCCAACCTTGAGTATCTATAATATACTGCTATATAATATCCACTATAATAGCATGATAACTGTGCACAGTAAAATATTGTGCCCTTATAATCATTTTCTCTTGGGTATTTACTTTAAGGTATCATAGGATGGTGTCATATCCACATTATGAGTAAATATGGTTAGATTTGATGGCATTTGGTGGGGACCATGGGTTTGCACTACAAAATAGTTTTATGCAGAAAATCCCTGCGATACAGTTGGTATGGGCAGGAACAGGAGATACTTACAGCACACTCCCAAGTAAACATAAAGCCTGGGATTATATTTAGGCTGAAAGGCTCCAGCTGCCAAATAAAGAAGCAATCATTGTTGGTGACTTCTTTTAGATGGACTACTTTAACTGACTGGCAAATAATTAATGAGTCTGTTCACATGTACAGCCTGGATGAACTGGTTTCTCTTTCAATAAATCATTGCTTTGATTCTTTAACATGTATCTTTAACATGAGTGCAGAGTTACTCCTTCACAAATGTTCCCGGCATTGCTGAACAAAAAATGGGAAAGATTTGGAGAGAAAACATTGTCTCTGCATGCTGGGTTAAACTCTCTTGCTGTATCTAAATAAGTAATTAGGTCAGTCCAATTGCTTTTCACTATTATTTGTAGTTTGTTATCCTTAATATTTTTTTACAATTTTGAGTAATTTTACATTTTTTGTTTGTTTGTTTTTTAGGCTTAGATACGGTGACACAAATGCTTTTCCTTCAGACAGCTGAGCCAACATTTGGTAATATAACTCAAGTAAGTAAAAGCCCAAGGTGAATGGATTTAGAAATCAATGGATGAATCCCCACCTGAACTCAATGGAGCTCTGACAGTTTATACCAACAGAGGGTCTGCTTTTAGCTGTTCAAAAGGAAATGAGACCTGAACAAGGCTGTGATGACAGAAATAGTCATTTTCTCCATGGCTCATTGCATAACAACAGTTAATTAGGAATACAAAGTACAATAATATTATAAAAATGACTATAGAAATCAATATTTTTTCATTTGTCTGGAAAAAATAGTGCAAAGTGAAGCAGAAAGTGTTTAAAGCTACCGTGCCAATTCCTCCACCTACTAATATATGTTGGAATTGCTTGCAGCTATATATTGTGACAGCACAAGAATTTACAATAAATTCTCAAAGCTGTCACGTACCAGTCACAACAAAGATACTAAATTTCATTTCTTCTGTGATGTGTAAACATTGTCAGATGAGGCCTGTTTTAAAAGCTTCACTGAATCCTTTTAAAACATATTATTCTGAGTCAATCAAGCAACATATAGTCCATTTTCTCCAGCTCTATCACATGGGGCTACAGAAGTTGCATATAAGGGACTTCATTACCTGTTCCACCTCTCACTAATTATGACAATGGAGACATTGCCTGGAGAACAAGATTAAAGGTGGGTCTAAGTCCCATTTGTGCCTTTCAGTTTGGTTCAACCTGATACCATATTTTGAAGAAGATGAATTAATCTGAAAAATTTAACCTGGTTGTAGACTAAGATGGACGTGGAGGACAGGCCCTCCACATAGCAGTTATAGGGCACATTTACATGTTGCCCTATGGCGACAAAGTGACGTGCTACATTGCTGTACGGCACCTTATAGTGATATAGCAATTAGGGCCGTGTGAAATTTTGCCACCAGTTTTGGTTTGACACTGTTTCAACTTGTTTCGAGGTTGAAACAGCAAAACTGAAACAAAATAGATATCGTTGAAACAGCCTCAAAACAAAATGAGGCAAGTCAAAACATTTCACCGTTTTGACGCTGTTTCTAAGTTTCGCCCGTAGGCTATAATGGGGAAGGTTGGAACAACCTATAACATTGTCATTTCTGGCCTGATTTGGATGACACTTGCAGAAGTGGTGGCCCCTTCTAAGGGAATGAAGCCTGCCAAGTTTCAAGGAGATAGATGCAGGGAGTTGGGGGAACCTGCACCCCAAAGTCTTGAAAGCAAAACTCATGTCATGTGTATGTGTTAAGCCACAGTGGTTGCACAAGCACCCATGTCATGAGGTTGCCTGTCAGCAGCTAGGGGTGCAGGGCCCCAGAACCCCCATGCACCTATCTCCTTAACAGCTGGCAGGCTTCGTGGCCACAGCAGGGCCTAGCAGGCTTGCAGTTTTCACCCCCCTCTGCCTCAAGATAGACACAGTCCCCCAAGTACCCATGACACGAATTTTGCCTGTCAGCAGCTAGAGGTGCAGGGCCCCAGAATCCAGACTTCCCTTGCACCTATCTCCTTGACAGCTGGCAGGCTTTGTGGCCTCAGCAGGGGCTAGCAAGCCTGCAGCTTTCACCCTGCTGCACTTTAACACACACAGCGTCACCCATGTCCTGAGTTTTGCTTATCCGCAGCTTGAGGTACAGTTTCTGCCATACTCCTGCACCTATCTCCTTGAAACTTGGCACGCTTTGTGGCCTCTGCAGGGGCTAGCATGCCTGCAGATTTGACCCTACTGTGGCTTAACATGTACATGTGAGTTTTGCTTTCAAGATTTAGGGTACAGTTTCCCTGAACCCCTTGCACCTATCTCCTTGAAAACTGGCAGGCTTCAGGCCCTCAGAAGGGGCTATCATTCCAGCATGTTTCACCCACATCAGGCCTGAAAAGACAAAGTTATAGGCTGTTTTGTCCTTCCCCATTATATCCTGGGGTGAAACGTTGAAACAGGGTCAAAATGGCGAAACTGTTTCAACAGCATGGAAGAGCTGTTTTGAATCTCTCTCAAAATTGAAGACAGAATGCTGTTCCATCGAAACATCAAAAGGCTCGTCAAAACGGAACACTGCTGTTTGCACAGCCCTGGTAGCAATGTGCTACATCGCTGTACAGCATGCTGTAGTGACGTAGGAATCACATGTGTCTGCATGTGATCACCTGCTATATCCCTGTTCTGGAGCAGTACATTGCTATGGTGACATAGCGGGGAAATCGAAGTGTGCGCCACCCGTACAGTGCAGTGCCCACCCATACTGCGCCATGCTTTAATACTTCCAAAAGGATGAAGGATGTCCAAAGAGATTAGAAGAGAAAGGGAGAAGCAAGATAGGATTGTAGTTAGAGAAGCAAGTGGGGTTCAGGTTTTTAAAATTTTTTAGATGGGATAGAATATAGCATATTTGTGTTTTTAGGAGAGTGTAGCATTTTTGTATTGAGAGAAGAGTAGGAACGTGGATGAGAGTAAGTGTGAGAAAAATGAGGAGATGGTGTGGGGCCACTGCAATGAGTGGAGTGTTATTGGAGGACAGGAAACACATATGCTGGTGACTGGGGGAAAGGGAAAATGTAGCTAGCCCATGGGAGGAAGAAGGTCATGCTGTATTTTATCCATTTTATCTTGGAAGAAATAAGTGTCATCCTATGAACATATAAAAGTGAAAGCAAAAGGAAAGAAGGTGTCATAAGCCCCACTGACTATTATGGAGGGGCGGGGGTTTCATGCAGATTTCCTTGTACTGTACTGAAAAGGTGTGTATGGTCTCACTGAAAAAGCCCATGTTATGCTGTGTCCTTTTATCACTGTATGGGTTATGTTATGCTGTTTGTATATATCATTATGATTTTGGACATGGTTCAGTCAAAGGAGCAGAGGATGTATACTTAAGGAAAAGGTGAAACTACCAAATATCACTTGCCACTGTATTCTAGGGCAAGGATAATTGTCACTCCCAAACACAGACCAGGAGCCACTGGTGGAATAGGTGCCCAAGTTATTGTCTGCTGGTAATGGGAAAAATAAACACAAAATAGCAAAGGCATCTGAAAGAAATGGCCCATTAACCAGAAGGCAAGATATTTCTGGAGGATTCTGTGACTCATGAGTTATCAGAACAATGTTGATAAAGGGGAAGAGGGGTGGGGGAATGGCTTAGAGGTATTTTAAGGGCTATCTGTGAGCTGGCCAGCATCTTTGGATTATCCCAGGCTGGGGAAGAATCCAGGTTTCCAGCAGCCAGGGCTGGCAGGATCAGCAGGCAGGCTGATCTCTGAAAATACTGGCAGGTCTCTCTGAAGGACTACGTGGAAGTCATATGAGAGGGTAAGACATCTGCAGTTTTTTTGCTGTCTCCAAACTTATTGTTAGTTTTTCTTGACTAATTCTTTTCTCCAGCATAATAAGTCCTTTTATTGTTTACAGTAAAAAAAATCAGCTACTTGTGTGAGAGCAGGAAAAGGGGAAGTAGGTTTTGGATGTAGGCCAGGGCTGGAGGTTGGCAGAGCAGACTGTTAATGGGGAGAGGTGCAGAAAAGTGCAAGGTGGAAGAAAAGGAAGCATAGAGAGAATGAACAACTGTTTCTTCCATATTAGTGAAAGTAAAGAGAGGGTAGGGGTGGACTGGAACTCAGTAAAAGATTTGTGATAAAGCATGAAGAGCTGATGGGTGATGCTTAGAGAACCCAAGGGATGGTCAGAGGGTAAATTCAACGTAACAGAGATCAAGAGAAAAAGCAGGGATAGATGAGAAGCAAGCCAAATGAAAGAGTCTGTCAATAATTAGAAATGCTGAGCTAAGGCAGCAGGTCAAATGAAAAGGTGAGGGTGAGAAAACATTTAGCTGAAAAGTCAAAAGATGATTAACTGGAAAAATGATTGGAAGCTCAGACTGGGTACCCATTAGTATGCATAGCAACAAATCTTTCATATATAAACATAAGAAATACAATAGTTTTAAGTTATCTCTGAGTGTACAGAGGGAGAATGAGTTCCCATGAAACCGGTTCTGTTTTTCTTGTTGTCACATACGCAACTGACATCAGAAGTATTGACTTGCATCCAGATTCAGCAAAGCCTTTCAGCATGTGCTTAACTTTGGTCACTGGAGTAGTTTCTAAAGTAAAGCACATGCCTAAGTACTTTTCTGGACCAATAGTCATAAAACATAAATACTCTTAGGCGATGAACTTGAAGACCTTTTCCCTCATCGCTTTGAAATTCCCATTTCCCATAGAGATAGTAAACAACATTAGAGGAAAATGAATACACATTTTAAGAGGATCAGAGTGTTGTTGTAGCTGGGATGGTCCAGGAAGCGTATAAGGGGTAAGCATTTTTGTGTTATTGGACTGGCTGTATAGTTGGATAAGCTTTTGGCATCAAACGCCCTTGCTCAGGTCTTACCTTTAAAAAAAATATTTAAAATGAAGCCACAAAATAGTTATTGTTTAGATACAAAAAATGTTTATAATCAATTTAATGGTAATTACACAGATGTATAACATGAGGGATTCGTAATATAAGCAAAAAGGAAACAGAAAAGGAATTGAGAGTCAATTACAATGTCTGTATGAGTGTTCATACGGAGCAATGCAGTAATATCCCTCACCATAGTTAAGACTTAGCCTAAAAAACTTAGTCTGCATATTTTTTTTACAAAAGGTTTTAAATCCATGGGTGAAACTGATGATGTAACAAAGGTCTTGCATTATTCAACCTTTGTATTGGTGAGCACTTAGGGCATGTCATCATGGTTTCCTCCTGGCTTGGGGTCCAACACTGACAAGATAAGGCTCAGACATTTGCTGCTCCTTGTTACTTCAGAGACCCACAGTTAGATCAAGTAGGCAGCACAGACTGTCCCCAGAGTTATTCTCAGGCTCTCTATTTTGGGAGAGGTTGAGAACAGTGTTGGGGGTGCTCAGATCTGCTCCAGTACAGTTGGATTCACTCTGTAGCACTCTCCTCTGTCTAACTGTCAGTCTCTCATGTGTACAGGAGGAGTGAGTGGGCAGGGCTTATTCACTGGCCATGGACCTGGGGGTAGGAGGGATGCCATGTAAACATGGCATTCCTCACATCACTATTCCAGTTGACTTCACTGGGACTATTCCTTTGAATAAGTTCTCACCAAATGTCAGTAAAAGGTGGTATGGCAGAGCACTTTTGGGGGTGCTCGCCACTTGAGGGCTTTCACAGGCTCTGAGGGGAGCCTGCTTTGGAGGAGCAGCCAGCAGGTGCTTGATTGTGGCGGCCATTTTAGATCTCTGGCTACCTATATAAACAGAGCAATTTGCTGCTGGGAGGCAGGTAGAAACATCACCTGCCTGCAAGGTTGCATGCAATATCCTGGAGGTAAGGACAGGAGCTGTAGGGGATGGTTTGGAGGCTCCTGGTCCTGGGCATAACCTAAAACTGCACCCTGCTGGGAGTGGGTGGCCTGGTGGGACTCTGTGGTGTGGGAGACCCCAGGAAATGCCAGGCCAGTTACCACCCTGGTAGAAGGTGGGTAGGGGTGCCTTAACACCATCCCTCCTCTTTGGGTGGGTCATTTAATATTGGAGGTATTTGGGACCAGACTTGTCTGTGGCCACCTGAGCCCACTGGGGAGGGAAGCCCTGTGGCCCCAGTGAGGGGGGTGGAGATGAGGAGCCCCAGTTAGGCAGAAAACCAGAGGGCTGGGAGCCCAGTATTGTCCAAGTGTACAGAGTTGCCCTGGGAAGGGCCAGGACAAACTTAGACCCAGTCAGGTAATTGGCTGGCCACTACCCCTATGAGGGTTGTGGGAGAAGCCCAAAAGATGGTATGTCTGCCACCCAAGGTATGAGCTAGCTAAAGCCTGTGGCCTAACGGGCCTGCTGCAAGAGGGAGCAAGGCAGTACAAGTTCTTGAGGCATGAAAGAGACCCTGTGAGAGGTGGTGGAGTGTGTGAGGCCCTAGTGAGAGGAGGGCAGTATGAATGTGTGTGCATCTGAGGCCTGACAATGAGGCCTAAGCTTGGTCCAGCTGTAGCCTGGGAGCACTGTGTCATCTGGATGCCATCTGTGAGGCTTGGACTGCAATGTAGGAGAGGAATGGAGCTGCAGATAGTGCCCCTGGCATTGGGGCAAGAACGGGCAGCCTCCTGCCTTAATTAACACCTCGAGTACCAACAAGGTGTGGCAGGAAAGACAGGTGGGCGGCATGCCCAGAGGCAGGTGGGGAAACTAGCACTGTGGCTGGTCTGCAACCCCCACTTGCCACAGGTGGTCAGTCTGGTAGTATTTTTCACTCTTCAATCACTTCAGGCCAGATTCTGGAAATCTTTCTAAAACTGAATACTGCTTTACTCTACAAGTAGCCCATTTACTTCACTGAGACCTCTTATAAAGTCAGGTACTATGCAACTTAAATAAGAGTTGTAGAACTTGGCTGTCTCTGAGCAGCAGGGCTAGGAGTGCTGAGAAGTCAGCTCCCACAGGAAGGGAGTGTTTTCCACTCTTTCTCTCCCCGAAGCAGGGGCCAGAAGTGCTGAGGTGGCAAGGGAAGAGAGGAAAAAGCATCACTTGGATGATTCAAACAGCACTCTTTAATAAGTGATGGCCTTTGGAGAAGACCATATCAAGACCTTCTTGGCCAGAGTTACTTGAGTGTGTCTTCTTTACACTGTAGCAATGCTTTCCAATACCGTTGTCTCTGAAAAATATAATTTCTTAGCAAAACCTGAACCTTCAATATGTAACATTAGATGATTTGTATTAAAATCAGACTGTCCTATGAACTGTAAGTGCAATCCTGCCATCTGGCCCACATTTTCCCTGATGTTTCATATTACTGTAGATGATGCAAACTCACTGTGGGAAAAGAATAACACAGCTTTGTTTTTAATTTAAAAGCCTGGAATTATTACAGCAGTCTATTTGATAATATTTTGATGACTGCATTGCCAACACTGAACAATACTGTTGTTCTTAATCCAGATATTTCAGTTCTTCCCTGGTCCGAAACTTGTAGAACCATTTTTTTCAAATTATTAAAAAATGGTGGGGATTATAACAGAGTTGAATATAATCTGCAGAGAGTAGAAGGGAAAAGAAGGAAGCATGGATTATTGGGTAAAGCTCTTGAAAGTAGAAAGATCTAGGCTATAGTCTGAATTCTCTAGGGCCTTGAGAGAGGCACTTTATTTCTGCCTCAGTTTTCTCCTTTGTAAAAGATGATGATAATGCTACCCCCACTCCCTCCTGCATATATTGTTAAGAATAAATAGCGAATTGTCAAAATGCATTTAAAACCGTGAAGCCTATATTTAAACCATAGGGAAGGAGGGTAGAAGATATTGGCATATGTTGTATACTTGTCTGTATGCATGCACAGAAGGCACAAATGGTTAATTTTAAACCATTGGACAGAGTAAAAATAAGAGACTTATGCAATAGACTTAAAAAAAAAAAAAACTTTATTAACACTTAACCAAACAGCAAATGACCCCATGTAAACCTGCTACTTGCATTCTCATTTCTGAAGACATTTCTGCCACAATGACTCACCAGGTTTTACAAAGCCAAACCCATTGCCATATTGCTTTTGTGAAGACAAAGGAATAAAAATATCATCAATCCCACCTCTGTATAAACAATATTAAGCAAAAAATCCCATATTTCAAACTGAGAAATGAAACCGTGTTGTTTTCTGGTATCAATTAAGCTAGACTACAGTTGAAGTTGGCCCATATATTTTTCCATACTAATCTTTCCCACTCTCTCGTTTTAGTCAAGGCATTTAGGCATTTGGCTCTATTTTTGAAATATGGGGTGAAGTTGTTATTGAGAAGAATCAATGATTGTATATGTGGAGGCACATAGGTTGATATATAGTGTATGGCATGCTATGGAAGAAGAAAGACAGGTTTTACTTTGATAAACAGGAATGCTATCTTTCCACTGGGGAAAAACCAGGTTGTCCCCTATACTGTCAGTTTTCCTATACTTAAATGATACTTTAACCAAGGATGGTGGATGATAATTACTATTACATATATGATGTCTTGATGGGAACAAATAAATCTACATAATTTTCAGCTAAAAAAATGAAATACTCTCCTTTTAATTGGGACATACATAATCTGGTTATATTAATTTGGATGCTACCCAGGAGTGACCCCATTTAAATTTAGGTGGAAATTTTGCTTTCTGTGAATTGGTTGAATAAGCAATACTTATTTATTACGGCCAACACCCTGTCACTTGCTGCATGAACGTTTCTCTGTGAATAGCCTTGCTGAAATCGCTGGGACTGCTTGTAGAGTATGGTACTATGAAGCATGAGTAAGATTGGCAGAGCACACAAGATACCTGATGCTGGATGAGGAGTAGGATTTCTGCTTTAAAAATAAATCCTTATGAGGTAATTTGATTTCCCAAATACAGATGGCACCCAAATTCTGTCTATTAACAATACTTAGATTTGTTGAAGCTGCCTGATGGTTGAGATAAATGATCCAAGAAGCATCTTGATGAGGACTTGCTCTTTGATAGACCTTTTCTCTCTGCGCTTTGCCTCTTCCTTGTTCTGCCCCATTTACCTTTTTAATTCCTCTTTTCCTGTGCATAATTGTTCTGCTCCATATCTACAGTGCAGGTTGGAAATGTGCAAAGAGCAGGTGTCATCAAGAGTTTCAATTAAGGTTTTTTTGAAAAACAAAGCCTCTTAACCAAGTTGCTAATTTAATCACAAATGTTTATTAGGGTGTGCCCTAATTAAGCCAATTCTATTATATTGTTCAAAAAATTCTTTTCTTTAAATAATACCTTCTCAGGCTAGAGCAGTGATTCTCAACCTTTTTAGACTCAAAGGATCCTTTAATAGTCTCAAGGTACCTCTCCAAAACTTTTGTAAATTGAACAGCAATCCATTTAAAAAAAAAAAATTTATTACAGCACTTACCTTCTTGTGGAAGGGCTTTGCAATAGAGACAGGGAAAGGCCAGATGGGGACAGAGCCTAAACTTGTGCTTAATTGCTTATCTCCTCATGTTTGTGGCACCCTTCAAAGGATTTCACAGCACCCATGGGCTCCCTGGCATCCTAGCTGAGAATCACTGGGCTAGAGCAAAGGTACAGTCCAACCTTGGGTCTCCAAAGCAGCATACTTCTTACAACATATGTCAATGTTTTTTCAGTGAAACTACCAAGTAATAAATCATTTGGTTCTTGGAATAATATAGGTCTTACAATCCAAGATTTCAGAGTTTTTCTTTCATCTTTTCTTAGGCTAGGGACAGACATTCAAAAAGCCTGAATTGATTCAGTTTTTGGAGGTTAGTTTAGCCTGGCTAGGCTAAGTCAGTTTGTAACCAAGACAGACATCCCAGAAATGTCAGCACACGCCTGGAGTGGCTCAGGCTAGAAGTTGCAGGGGTGCTAGAACAGCCTTCCTTTTGCTTCCACAGAGCTGAGGGGGGTGTGGCCAGGCCCGGCAGGGTGCTCTTGATATCTCCGCCCCCCTCCAAGCAGCCCAGCAGGGAATGTTTATCACCCTTAATTCAGTGTTTATCAGCTCATTAAGAAAACAAAGCCTTTCTCCTTTAACTAATGAAGCTCTTCTTAAACAGCTCTTCCAAGGAAGGATTTTAAACTTCCTGTTGATTAGTTCCAAAAAGCCTGTCTACCTCTGTCCTCTCCCACAGCATGGACTGTAGCCAGCACATAGTCTGCTAGCTAATGCTGAGGTATCTGCATAAGGCAGAGGGAGGGGTGGGGGGGAATAATCCCTGCTTAGCATGGAGGAGCCAGTCAGATTTTTTGTGCCTGCAGTCCTTGCTGTAGCTGCAGCCAGGGAGCAGAGGGGAGGGGCCAGCCCTGCTGTGGAACAGAGAGCTCTGCCCAGCCCAGAGAGCATGCGGGGATGCTGCGGGAATCTGATCTATATTAAACCAGCATGGGGTCTGGGACAGACATTGCATAAACTGGTCTGAGCCAAATGAGTTAAGTCTGATACTACATACAACCAGGTTTATCTCAAACCGGTTTCAGCCATTTTCAAACTGATTTGTGTGCACCGAACATCTGTTCTGTTACAGGTTTAAACCAGTTCCTGATCACTTAAACCGATTTATGGGTAATGTCTGTCCCTAGCCTTAATGAAACTTGGCTTTTTTTTTTTTCAACAAAAACCTTCTGGAAGATAATAAATAGTTAGCCTTGCATTACTTCAATATTTTATCATATAAAAAGATATTCAGGAGTACATATGAGCAGTGCTAATTGCCCTTGAGGGAAGTAATATGTTTTGAGAATACATAACAATAAACTATACTATTTGGCATGTGAAACTCCTCCTTATTATTCTATATACCATAATACTATTCAATATTCATAAGATGCTGTAAAATATGAGTTTGATTACTTGATTTTGTTGTGACATACAAGGCTGCCTGAGAAATACTGTACATGCTTCAGGAAGAATATGGCTTCAAAGTTTAGATGTTTTGAAATGGAAATAATATAACTCTTCCCTAATAGTAGTAGAAGGTATGAAAGCTTCTCACAACTATAGACAGGCTCTAGCTAGAAATTATTTTCTTTGGCTTCCTGTCAGCAGAACTTTCTTTTACATGTGTGAATTCAGACCTCATGAAAGATACTTGATTGACAGCTTGACTGACTGATCTGTACAGCTGGGTCAATTCTTTTCAACTTTATTGTGTTATACTCTACTTAAATGAAAATACAAAAAAGATTTCAGGGATGGAAATCTTATGACAAAGGTAAGTGTACACCCAGATGCATGCATGCAGATGTTTCAACTCTTGTCTGAAACTTGTAGAAACATTGTTTTCAAATTATTTAACACATACTAACATTTTTAAAAATATTACTAAAAGTATTTTAAAAATGCATACACATATATGTAACAAGTATTTGAATAATATAATCTGTAATGGTCTATGCATTAATTTGGAGAGAAGCCAACACTGTATTGTAAAGCATCTCCTTCCTATCATTCTGTGGGCATAAAAGTGATGTGAATGCACCCTTCAGAATGCACCCATAATTGGGGGCAGGGAAAGGGTATGTAACAGGTGTAGATTGGCAATGATGATTCTACGTCAGTTCTTTTTCCTGCTTCAGACTAGGGCCAAGAGGATTTTTACCCAGTAGAAAACAGTTTTTTTACTTAAAGGGACAACCTCTCTCTATTAGCTGAATAAAAACAAACTGAAAAAAGGAGGGATGAGTGGTTCACAAACATTCCCACTCCTAAACACATACTACAGTGGTAACGGTAATAATGTTGCCATCTTGCTTCAGGCTGTGCTAACTGAAAGTGATTGTTTTCCATTTTAAACAACTGCAGCTGGATATGAAAACATCTGCTGGCTAACAAGAATGAGAACACATCTTTTGAGCTCCCTAATTCCACTGAGCCACCTTCTGAAATCCAGCACCAGTTAGTCCCTTCTCTGCTATATCTATTTACCCTCCAAATGTAGCAAACTGGTTTTCCTTCGTATCTCAAAGTACAAATATCAATACATTAATAACTTTTAATTTACTGTATTTTATGTGATGATCACTGAGCATCAGTACACTAAAATGCTGTGACAATGCTAATCTGAAAATATAGCCAGTGCATCTCTTCTTTTACTGAGCAGCATTTGTAAATTAGGATTAAGTGGTCTGCAGAGGTGGACATCTTAAAAGTTTTATGGGAGAATCTCTCATAAAGCCCCCATTTAAATGGAGTATAAAATAGTCCTGTCTGTGTTTCTAATGAGTAACTTGCATTGGATTGTTGTTATTTTGGTTTGGGTTGGGTTTTTTGGGGGGGGGTGCTGCATGTAGTAAATCATTACAATATTCAGATAAAAGGGGGGGGAAAAAGCTCTTTAAACCAGACTTGCTTTCTGTGCTCTGACATTTATATGTTGCTTTGATTTAACTTTATATTTTGTAGTAAAAATGTAGTTTGAGGACATTTTGGTTAACTCAGAGACTGTGTTTCCAGTCACATATACACACCCTCATTTATTCTGGAATTTATCAGGTTGTGCTATTCAATGTCTGCCAAAGGCTCTCTAAGATCTACACAAGAGTGATGCAGCAAAGAAGAATAAATATCCTATATTTTCCATCTTGGTTTTCATCTTCCATTCCCTTTTAGACTAGGTAAAGTCTATAGAAAAGCCTGTGATCAGCCTTGTACTATTTTGTCCAAGAAAATGAAAGTTACTTTCCAGCACCTAACTAACCTGGCAATAAATCGGCATGGGCAGAGGTTACTCCTACAAAGTGTCCCATTAAAGTTAGTGGGACTCCATATGGTTGTAGGAGTTTGCCCTTATAAATCCCTTTCCATTAAAGGGGTCAGTGGCCTATGGTGCACAGGGCAGATCTGCCCTTCACAGCCATTTTATCCAGCTGGCAGATCCAGGGTTTCTGCAGCATTTTGGCAGAAGGAGGCTTCTGTGATGTTTCAGCAGCTGGAGGTTTCAACTACATAGTGCCCAGGAGGCAGAGAGGAACCACAGAAATGGCACTGTGGCAGGGAAGCAGTGACTGAAACTCCAGTAGGTTGGAACTGGGCTGTGTTCAGAGCTAAGCTCCATTAAAGCATCCCCTCAACTCCAAAAACTGGCACCTCAGCTTTAAAAATGAGGACAAATATCACTGTGTCAGTATTTTAACATCAGTTGTTAAAAAGCCTTAGATAGGTGACATGCAACTTTTTAGTTTTTTGGTTATCAACTAAACAAATTTGCAATTGTATAATTTGATCCGAGTACTTTTACTATTTTATGTGGAAACATGACTATTTTTCAACATGGCTTTTGTACATCTATAAAATAAATTTTATTAGTTTCAAATGTAGCCTGTTAATTTTCATAGCTACTAGAAGCAAGATTTTGGAGTCCTCTAATGTTAATTTTGGGAGAAAAATAAAAGCACTTAGTGCTAAGTAGAATTCAACTTTTCAGTGAAAAGGACGTGGAAGAAATATAAAATACTACTTTAGCAGGAAATTAGTAAACATTTACTGTTCCCATTTGACAGTGATTCAAAACAAATCTTTCAAAACTCTTGAGGCAACAGTGGTATGAATAATAAATTATTTCCAGGGATTAGGGGCTGAACTCCCTCCTGACCTCTCCCCCCATCCTTCTTTTTTTTCCTTTCAATAAGGACAATGCTTGGACAATTGGACAATTTCAACTCAAAGGGACTAAGGTCAAGTCTGTCTCACGATACATACAACTGATTATTATGGTCCTGTGCTAAGCCAACTTATTTTTTCCCCTTCATCTGTGAAGCTGTGGAAAATGAATTCATTAATGCTCCTTTCTTTTAGTGATTCCATTTCTTGTTCCCTTCCACATTAAGAATAATTACTTTCCCACAACCTGGCCTATTTTGATGGAGACTACTGTTTTCCAAATGTAAATGGTCATTGATCTGCCAAAAATGGTCTAATTTATAAGTCTAAGGGAGTTGCACAGCTGGGAACCAATTGTGAAAAATGACCAAGTCTTTCACACTGTATTTGCAGTCACAAATTTAAAGCAAAGAATAATTTCTAATTTTTTTTCATACATCTTTAAGTTATTTCATGAGCTTGCAGCATTATTTTCTTGGTCTCAACTATCAACTGAAATGTATATGAAATCTGTAAAGTAGACAGATACATATTACTATAGTTTGTATTCTCAGGAGCTTCTCATGTTCAGTTGGCACAACAGCAAATGATAAATAATTATTTGGGTTGCCTGAGTGGTGTTTTACCTTTGACATTAAGAAAATGTTGCTGTACCCATATAACAGTTTGCTATATCCATGTAACATTTTATTTCAAGCCAGTTTCTAATACCTATAGCTACTTGTTCTGAAAGTCTCATTAATTTAATTAAATACTGTTCTGTGAGTAAGAATAAGATACTGCTCAACATGTGTAAGAGTATTACAGCCATTTTTTTCCTTTGGATTTATTTATATGTCTAAATCATGCCAGTATTATGTTGAGCAGTATCTTACTCTGCGAGTAGTCCTAATGATTTCACTAAAATATGACCATTACAGATTTCCCAAACCTTGTGAGTTTATGTCTCCCTGTAGTAAAATCGGCAGTTGTCACATGCCTCTGCTTCAGCCACAGCTGCTGATTCCCCTTGCTGCCATTTGCCACTGATTCTCCTTGCTGAGGGCAGTTGATGCTGTGTGAATGGGCAGTAGCATCAACTGAAGTAGAAGAGTACCGCCAATTCTGCCATGATTTGCCCATGCCACTGCTAATGACATTTTGCACCCTGCACCACACTTTCGGAAACACTTCCCTACTTCCCTAAGACTGCTAGTTCTAAGGTACTTGTACTGTTTCCTAATCATATAGGCTAAGTACAGACATTCAAAAACCCTGAGGCAGAAGCATTCTAACTACAGTGTTTTAATTAAAGCAGTCTAAATGAGTGCAGGAGTGAGCATAACAGACATTCACCCTTTGGAAGGGGCACAGAAGTGGCCTGCACTGGCAAAAGCTGGCAGGTGGGGGGCATTCCTACATGCCTCCCAGGAGGCTGCTGAAGCATCCCCTCTCAGCCCTGCCTCCCTCCCCCACCAGCTGTCACCCCCCGAGCTTACTGGTTTGGGGGTGGGAGGGCTGACCCAGGTTGTGAGGCAGGGAGGGCTCCATTCACCCCTGGCCACAGTACCCAACAGCTAAAAGCCAAGCTGGACAGCCCTATGCTGTAGCTTCTGGGAGGAGGCTGGGGCAGGGGGGGTGGGTGAATGGAACCCCACTATGCTGCAAGAGCCCCACCACAGCTTGCTGGCTTGCGGCTGGAGTGAGCCTGGATTGGGTCCATGTGGCAGGGGAGTTCCATTCACCTACCTCCCCTGTCCACCTTGCCCCAGCCTCCTGGTAATTGAAACCAGAAGCTGCAGCAGGGGGCCGCCCTTCCGGCTTTTGCTGTACTGGGAACTACAGCAAGGGGTGAATGGAGCCCCCTACAATGGAGCCCCCTACTCCACAGACATGGTCTCTCCCCTCCTCAACCTTAGCCATTAAGCTGCAGGGGGGCCCTCACAGCACGGGTGGTGGGCATTCCCTCCATCCAGCCATGCAGGGAGGAAAGTCTTTCTTTTCTGCCTCCTCTCTGTGATAGCCCAGGGGCGGGGCTGGGCCAGTTCTCACCTGGAGCAAATGAGCACTGACTGAGGCTAGCAGATCACTCAGTGAGAGGCCCCTGGGATGTTGGGGAAATGTGATCTACCTTAACTTGGGATGGAATGCTGTACAGACATTAATTTAAGTGCTTTAAGCTAAAGCACTTTAGTCTGATACCATATCTATCCAGGGTTAACTTAGCATGGGATCCTCCATTTTTTAAAGCATGTTATATGTCATGAATGTCTTTTCTGTGACACCTTTAAAGTACTTTCTGCATACTTAAACACAGTATCTATTATCTGTACCTAGTTATAATGGTCAAATCTGGTTAACAGTGATTTTTGTGTGTGTGTGTGTGGCATTCTTTTGAATTTCTGCCTTAGCCAGTTGATTTAAAAAACCAGAAATATGAGGACACTGTCCTAAGATGATAATTATAACTTACCTCAACTTATTCATATTAATTGCTTTGCAATATGGATATCTGTATACTCCATTGAATAAATATTAATTTTCATGTCTTGATTCTGACTGAATATACTTGCCACTCATGTTTTTGGTGCACAGAGCTCATACCTTAAGCACTGCATGGTAACCTGCTTGTGGAAATCAGTCTCCGTGTTTAGTAGCCTTATTACACTGAAATTTTTTTTTGCAAAAATCTAGTTGGTCTAATAAAAGATATCACCTCTACCATGAGCCCTGAGTGCTTTTTCCTCGAAACTAATACACCTACAACCTGGATACCTGACTTACTGCATTAATGACACTTGGCAGTGGTCATATACTTGTGGAGATCTGTATTGTACCAGTATGACTCCCATTCCTGGAAAGATCTGTTTACTACTGTAAGCTTACAGTGAATTAGTAGACAAGTTTCTTTCTCAGCTTCACAGAATGACCCTCTTCTTTTAAGTCAGTTTCAGCTAAAGTTATGGCCATGTAAAGAAGTTATCACAAGGGAAGCTAGTATATATACTGACACTGTCAGCTTCTCTGCAGTAACAGCCTATGAATAGGGACCTACTTAATTTTCAGTTTCACAGATCTTGCAGAAACTTTGAAATCTAGGAATCTCTGCAAAGTAAACAAACAAACAAAAAAAAATAAAAATCTGGCTCTCCTGTGGTCCTTACTGCTGGAAAGGGATGGTGCCAGCTGGCAGGGCAGCACAAAGGGCAGCAGACAAGGTGGCAGCTGTCCCTTCATTGCACCTCCCTCTGCTAGGGCCTCTCCACCAATCAGTCCCAAAGAGTGGGGTTGCACAAAGGGCAGCTAGCCTTCAAGATGGTGGCTGAACACATGCCCCTCTTCCCCCCTTGTCCTCTTCACAAATCGGCACTGAGGGTGGGACCTCTGCCAATCAGCACTGAGGGGTGTGGTTGCTGCAAATGCCTGTAAAATCAGCTCTGTGCACTGGGGGCGGGCCATGAAAAACTTTTTGTCTCGCTTTGATTTAGGTAGGTCCCTACCCATAAGCATGTTCTCTCTGTATGGTATATGAGGTAGCTTACCCCATTTTCATGGAGAAGCTATTTTTATATTTACTACAAGATAAAAGCATGTGCATGAGCAGTTACTTTGAAGTAGGTAATATACTGTAAGTTTGCACCCCCACTTAACTTGCAGTAATTATGTGATGCACTGAACAGCATTTGTGTATGAAGTAAAACTGAGAAGAGAAGTTGCTCCTGTCAGTGATTTGTTCAGTTGTCCCATGTTGGCCCCTCCAGATTGCTGTGATTCAGTTTAAACACTGGATCCCATGTGTCTTTTTAGGTTGCTAGGGAGACAGAGGTAAGCACAATTTCTGACCTTGGGCCTTGAGGCATGCCCTGTAGGTTCAGATCCTTTTCTACCAATTTGGCACCTCAGGAGACTTAGGTGCCGAAGAGTGATCCTATTCCACCCTTTCTGATTCCTTGAAAAAACTGTTAATGCAAAAGATGAGTGAATGGGTCCTCCTCACTATTTTTAAATCATCACTTAATCTTAAAACTAAAATGGCAGTGTGTTACAAAAGCATTAATTTCAGGGACTCAAACAGTGGAATTATATTGCAACAAACCACTGAAGTCTACTCAAATACCTAACAGGTGGAATAGAATCTGGCTCCTAGTGTTTGCCACACAGTTTGGCCATTGAACTATTGCAGTCCCCTTCCAGCTTCCCACAGCCCTTGCTCATGTCCCTGAATTCCACTGTACAATTGAACCCTTCAGGGGTATGTGGTAGGTTTGACTCATAACTGTTGGAGCAAAATTTTAAGTATAGGTGCTGCCAATGCATGAACTCAGTTTGATTGAGAGTGGAAAATTCCATGCAGGGCCTGAGTTACCCCTTCTATGACCTCAGGAGCTGTCAATCAGCCCTGACCCACTTTCAGCTCTGAGCAGACTCAGTTGCTATGCAGATCTTAGTGCAGAGCATGCCCAGTGTACGACTGGAATGAGGTAATACCTCTAGAAATTTCTCTTAGCCAAGCAGCCTGATTGGCTATAGGGCTGCTATAAAAGGTCTGAGGGCCCCTCCCTCTGGGGGGAGAAGATCGCGTCACTGCAGACAGAGGCTGGTGTTTCTAGGGACTGTCTGGCAGTCAGGCTTTTGGGCCTACTGGTCTCCTTCCCCAGATTAGCACTCTGTGCTGGTTAGAGCGATTGTGATTTTGATCTCCTGGTTCCTGATTCAATTTGACTGATTGCTGACTACGATTTTGGACCATCCCACTACGATTTCACCTCAACATTCTGGCATCCGACCTCGGCATTACTCTACGACTACTCGATCATCCACCAATACTGGACTGGCGTCACGTCTCGTTTTCATCATTCACCGTGTTACAGTTAGTTTGTTGTTTGTGTTATCCACTCAATGAGCTGTTGACCAGCCCTGGGACTAGGTCTTTGACTGAACCTCGTGGGCCAACAGACCCCTTTGTTGTTCTTGTTGTTGTTGTTGTAAACTGTAACTGAAGACATCGTTCTCCTACGCACCTAAGCGTAAGTCAAATAAATTTCCAACTTGTTTAAGAAACCGCTACGCTTCCCGTGCCTCAGTTCTCCATAGCCAATAGAACCCGGCCTGTTACCGAGTCTAATTGCCACCCCGGCCCACCGTGACTCTGGGGTTTGGTTCCCCACCCCGGGAAAATAACAAACAATCCAACTTTGCAAAGGACTTTGAAACAATATTGCTCTTCACTTGATTATCTGAGAAATGCACAGCTATAAGTAAAAATAATAAATCCTACATGCATTTTCCTGACTCAGTTTCCTTACTACTTTCGGAAGTGTTCTTTGGGCCTGAGTTCAGTGTCATGTAGCGATAACTAGAGTTCTCCTCTGTCAGCTGATGGCTTATTTCTGAACCATTGAATTTTTCTGATGAAATTACTTTCCTGACTTTGGTTGATCCTGCCACCAGTCTTGCCACCCCCAGTTACAAAACCCTGCCCATGTTTTCCCTTCTGCCCAAAGACTGCTCCTCCCTTCTCCAAGTTCTTGTGTGTCTGTATATGCTCTGTGAGTCTGTAGATATATCTGCTTACTCCTCTTTGGTGTCTTTGTTTTACTTTGGTAATTTTCAGCTTTCTAGGTGCCCTTTTTTCTCCTAACTCCCTGCAGATAAGTAAGAGAAACTAGTGCTTCTGGGCTTCAGTTAACCCTTGTTCCCAAGGTATTTACATCTGAATATAGAACTATTAAAATTTATTAGCTGACTATTGGCTGTAGTCTGGAGGAATATAACACAGCCCTTACCGTCAATGTTTGATACATATTCACGTAAATTAATTAAAAATAGAACAATCTCACAATTACTCGATAACATTAACAAGAATTCATAAGTTATGCAGAGACAGAGTCCTTAAATAGTCATAGCCCATGTAGCAGAAATGTGGGTTTGCTTTTGTGTATAAGGAAAGATGTTCCCAAGAACTATACAGCGGTAGTGTAGAAAGAATACTAAGATCCTTCAAAACAGTTGCCATCAATTGATGTTACCTTGAAGAAAGCATTTTTTTTTTTGTGTTCAGCTATGGATCAAAATGAACTTTATAAGGAAGCTGTGATTGACAGTGATACATGACTGCTGCTGAGGAAGTTTTACTGGAGACATGAGAAAGCAAGTTATTCACTACCTTTGATTTGAAGAGTACAAATCCCCATGTATTATACAAAAATAGCCAGGATATGTCAAGCTCCATAACCCAGGGAGGCCTCTGTTTGGTTTTGCTTCATGCTTTCTGTCTGTTTCCTCTCCAAATACTTTCCAGGGGGAGATGCCAGTGAAAGGACAGTATAGATAAATTTCTAGTGTACTGAAAAACCCTGGCATACCATGAAGAAAATTCTGAGAGCTGCATTTTAATATTAAATTAAGCCTAGTTTTTGAAACAGCTTTTTTCCCAATGCTACTTTAATAAGACAACTGTTTGTTTTTTTTCTTTAATTTTCTTGTCTGGGCATGTAACCTTAAGAAGGCATGATGCCCTCACTATAGTAAATGGCACTTTATGCAACAGTTACTGATTTCTGATCGATTTTGTTATAGGGTCTTCTAGACCTGTATCAGGGCCTTAGATTAAGTTGCA
The DNA here is from genome assembly GCF_052110815.1 of Crocodylus siamensis. Lineage (NCBI taxonomy): Eukaryota > Metazoa > Chordata > Crocodylia > Crocodylidae > Crocodylus > Crocodylus siamensis. Next base: position 212,676,519 of record NC_143397.1, read on the forward strand.
GCCAAGATAATGCCTGGTTGCTCAGTTGCAAGACTGACTAAGGCTGGTTCCCAGTCGCCTGTGTAGAGACCTCCACAAGAGAATTGCAATATTTCATCACCCTTTTTCCAGGATGGACCATGAAAGGCATTAATTTGACTTATATTAATGATGAGTCGTATCTGATTTGTACAAGTCAAAATTGAATATACATGTAAATCCAGTTTGTGTGAGGTCAGAATTGGGCCGCTTCTCCTATTGTTCTTTTAAGTTCCAGCTCAGATTAGCTCACTTTGTTCATGAAACTCATTGTAGATTCATTCAAGACAAATCAAGGCTGCACTGGTGGTCAAGAATTTACTTCAGTAGTGTAACTGAGGGCGGTAACCAGGACAGCAAGCCTGGTTGTCACTTGTAGTAGGACACAGAAAGTGCTGCCTTTGTGGTTGGCAGCTGGCTTTGCAGCCACTGTTTGCAGTGAAGCAGTTGTTACCAGATTTGCCCGCTACTTTGGGGTGTGCTCATTTATTAGGGCTAGGGTCTTGGTAATTCTATCAATGTGCTGCTTGTGTTACTTGTGTTTCTATACGGAGCTGTATCTCTCCCTTCTGCAAGCCCTCACCCCCAATGGAGCTATCTTGCAGGACTCAGTTCAGTGGGGCTGGGTTCCTCCAGTCCCCAAATCAGTCATACACACACAGATTAACGTGACACGCCTGACCTGGCCGGGTTGATCAGCATGGACAGGCTGACACCCTCATATGCCAAGAATCAGTTCATCAGAGCAACAATAACCACAGTCAGACACAAGCACACAGTTAAACAGAATCCCTCTGAACCTGGCTGGGTGTCCAGCTGACACCCTCATGGGCCAGCATTCAGTTCATTAGGGCACGTCTGAGCCAAATTGGGTCAATCAGCCTGTATAAGCTGATCCCCTTATGTGTTTCGAACTCAGCACATCCCAATCTTTTAGTCTCTTGATGAGCAGACCCCACAGTATTTCTGGGCTTCGCAGGGATCTTTAGCTTAGGTAAAAGGAGCGTTACTGCAGAGCAAGTGGGGGAAAGAGAAGTAAAGAAGGAAAAATATACCCAATTACCACCAGTTTGACTATAAAAGTTATTTATTGCTAAGTAGATGAAATATATATTGACACTAGTAGTGATAGACATGCAAAGGAAAAACAAACACAAACAGGCACAGTATACCCTGGTTTCACTAAGTATTTGGGGAAACTTAGCTCAAGCTTAACTAATACAGTTCAAGTTCAGAAATCTATGCTTAGAGAGAGAGGAGAGAAAAGAGAGCTGGGATCTCACCAGTCCAAGGCACTCGGGTTGCAAAGCTGACAGGTCAAAGTTCTCAGCACAATCCTTGAAGGGAGATGATCTTCCTTCTGCAGCCTCTCCAGAAGAAAGCGGGTGGTATCAACACACACTACTGCTGCTTTTACAGATTTTTATACCCCCAGTTCAGCTTCTTTCAAGCATTCTCAGTAGTGTAAATCAAATTGTCTTTTCTATTGACAAGGGGTTATCTGGGTGGAACATCTCAGGAACTTGATTGATACTCAGGAAACATCTACTTGGAGCCAGCTTGACATTCCTATGGATAGCAGATCTACTTGATGGGATATCTCCTGGTGTCTTCAGAAACAATAGATTGCAGCATCAGGGTTTTGGATTTTTACTTGCTGTGAACAAGCTTCAGCTTAGCATGACTTTTCCAGATCTTACTATAGTCTTTTAACAGACTTAAGGCAATTATTGGAGTGTTCATAACCTGTTGTGGAGAGGACTTCCACCAGTCGTCTCGGGAAAAGTATGACAACACTTGTGGACAGAGCTCCAATGGGCTGGATGCTGTGATGAACCCTGTATCATTGTTCAAATGTTGCCCATACCCCCTCGGACTCGGCCTATTGCCTCAGCATTCCCTAACCTGGCAACCGAGTTGTAGCCAATTAAGTTTACATAGGCCTCCCATAGTGGGACCGGGGAATGTACAGCCCAGGATGCCCAATAAACTTACTTTTGCTTAGAGGTGTGTTTGGGGGCGGGGAAGGAAAACTTTGTAAATCCAGATTAGAACTGGTCTGATAAATGCTGAGCTGAGTGTGTGGGTTGATGAGCATTTGGAGCACAGCTTCCCCATCTTGCAGTGCTCCCCTGCTTCGCTGATCCCAGAAGTCACTGCAGTCTCTGCTTCAGGCTTTCTGTTCTCCATCTCTCATGTAAATGAATGGTCATTTGGTTCCATCTCAGATGCAAATGAGACCTAGGGCAGTTGTTTCACTTTTGTCACCCTTATCTGGAGGGTTTTAGGTGTGTCTCTCACTGCATCTTAATCAGTTTCTGTTTAGGTGGGGGGGCGATTCTTTGTGGGTCAGACAGTCTGTGTCCTGTGTCAGGCTTCCCCAAGAACATGGAGCTGACAGGTAACAGCAGTGAGTGGTGTCTTGTGTGGTGTTGCTGCTTATGGTGCAAAGCTGGCCCATTATGCCTCTGATGGATTCAAATTAAGTACTCTAAAAGTGTATGTTAGTTCTCAGGGGTCTGACCCAAAGGCCAAGGAAATCAATGAAGGCTTTTCACTGATTTCAACAGGCTTAAACCAAGTACAGTAAAAGCCCTGTTATCTGACATTTTACTAACTGGAATACTCTATTAACTGGAATTCTGGCTGGCCAGTGAGGTGTGGCGGGGCGCCACCACCACCCACCACCCTGCACTGCCACCTCACAGCATCAGGCTGAAACGTCCATCCTACACTGCCACTGCTCTGTGTCTGGCCACTGTCCCCACCCCCCCGGCTGAAAACAGCCAGCCTCAGGTAACCAGAATTTTTAGATACCCGGCACCCACCATTTCCCACTCATGCCGGATAACAGGGCTTCTTCTGTACTGTGTGCTTATCAAAATAGCCGTAACACACATCTTAGCCAATTTGCTTGCCTGATTTTTAATACCAGAAGTATTGTATCACTGACTTTCGAAGCAGCAGCATCTAAAAGCTGCTGTGCTTTTATATTTACTATTTCTGTGGATGACCTGAATAATTCTTAACTTCCCTGTTTACTTTCAAAACAATAATCATATTCCTGTCAACAACCTTCAATTGTAAATGAAATCTGAAGTAATTAGTCACTGACAATAGACCTCAGTTTGCTTGCATGTAATCTGAAGAATTTCTAAAGGGGAGAAATATTAAGTACAGAGGTTCTTCCATTTATTATCCTCAGGCCAATAGGGAAATAAAACATTTTAATTGAATTTGAAAGACTGTTTCCAAACTGCTGACCTAGAAGAAAAGCCTTCTATATCATTTGTTGTAAGTTGCTTATAGACTATTGAGCAAACTCTAAATGCAGCAGTCCAGTTATGTCCCACAAGCCACTGGAAGTAAATGGACCAGGTCAGTCAAATGTTTGTCCTCAGAAAGGTACAAGAAAATGTGCAAGACAAATTTTGACTCTCACAGAATAAAAGTACATTTTTACAACAACATGTTGAAATGTTTTTAAAAATCAGTTTTTTTCTGAAAGAGAATGGGAAATAGAATGGCCCTTGTATGTGTAATTTATTATATTAAAACATACAGAAAGCTATCCTTTGCACAGAAGCCAGAAAAGAAGATCTATGTTCCTTATTTTCTTGATCAACATACTCCACATTGAAGTTTGTTTACTGCCCAAAGTTGTACTATAGCAAATTAAGCCGTGCAAGGATATTGTGTTGAATACCTCTATGGGCCAAAGGTTGTGTTTTATAAGAGTACTGAATTATTTTATTGTATTCATGTTATGGTTGCTGCCATATAATAATTGAACATTAGAAACTGTTCTTTTAAATTATATGAAGATGTAAGCAATGGGTTTATAGACTTGTTGTCCTCTTCTGCAGACATAAGTATAGTATGAATTTCATAGAGTGAAGAATGCTGTACATGGAAATTTTAATTCCATTGTAATTCAACTGGATGGAGCTAGAACTGCAATACTCAAAACATGGCTTCTGAGCTACAAGTGACTCTTCAAATCATTACCTGTGTTCCTTGTGTAAAATATTAGCAAAGGCTTTTATTTTTTTTCTTTGACTGCATATATTAGCTATGTCTTTCCTGCAGTCATGAATACTGCAACAGCTGGAACAGAAACTGCTAATGTCATCTAATGTACTCTGGGGGGTTCTTTACATTGAAATGGAGTGTGTTCTGTCATAGTTCACACAGGTTGGTGGTGTACGTTGTTTCTCTGGTTTAGGTGGCTCCTGAGTCAGTCAGGACATAGTGCCACTGAGCTTAGAGCATGCTTAAATGTTGTTGTTGTTGTTTGCTATTATTATTATTATTATTATTATTATTATTATAATACTAACATAACAGGAATGAACATGTTAGATTTTTTTAAGGGAGTGTTAGCTGTATGGTGGTATTGGTCTTTCCTAATGACGGTAGGAATTTTCTCACTAAAAGTGCAGTATGGTATGATGAGTTGAGAAACATGGCATAAGTCTTCACATTTCTCCATCCTGTGTGGTCAGTTTTATTAAGCTGAACATCTCATGAATACTTACTTACCTATTTATTTATTTCTCATGGGTCATGCTTTTATTTGCACCACTGAGAGCAGAAATATCTTTTCTTCAACATCACATAAAGGGGAAAAGAAAAATGTCAACTGTTAGCATTCATAGGGCTAAATTACCCTCAGATTCATATTGTTTCCAAATTTTATGTTACAAGATTGATGGGCTGGCAGCAGCATCCTCAGATATAGTACAATCTTTTGGAATTCCATCATTCTCTAAAATGCATGGATTTTCTGATCTGTTTTCCATAGTTATGATTGTGGGTCTCCTTAAAGAGGTGGACCAAGTTAGTAAAACACTGAAATCTTTGTATGTTACCCTCCCTTAGATAGACTTGGACCCAGTTCAGCATATATACATTACAATTGACTTTGAAAGCTATAACATGCATATGTGGAGCCAACAGGGATCTCTCTGATTAGGGATCTGTGCAATGAAAATCATTTTATTTTTCACTCTGGAGACTGGAAATTGGTTATCAAGAATGTGGTATAAGTGAACATCATGAAATAGTTTGGCTTGGTTAAATATATTAACAGGTCCAGGCTGACACAATTAAGCTAAGATAAAATATAATAGGTTTTCTTCTGATACGCCTTGGAAATATATGTGTTAGGCTGAAAGGTCTTCTAGGAAAATGTAGATCATATTAACACTGATGTCATTTATGTTTAGGTATATCTGATTAAAATTTAATGGACTAATTCCAATCTGGGAAGGTCAGTTTCAACTCCTTAATTAAATTAATGGGAGTTGAAACTGATCGTCTGACAGGAGAACTGTGTTTTAAACTTGTTTTTATTGTTGTTGTTGTTATGATTACAGTAGCATCTATGAGCTCTAGTTAGGGTTAATTCCATGTTACACTACATAATGTATAAGCATAGAGACACAAAGAGCATTGTCAAATTGCAAAAAGATGTAACAAAAGGAGGTAAGGGGAGAGCCAGCATAGGGTTTGTGTCACTTAACTTTTTCAAATAGATATAAGGAAGGAAAGAAATAATGGAACTGTCTGCGGTTGCCTTGGACCAAATAACTATAAGAAAATTTTTTAACCGATGATTGTTAATTGGAGGATAAGTTCTCAACCTGCAGTCAGTCATCCTTCTGCCTATGAATAGATTTATCTGAAGAATAAACCTTTATGATTTGATAGATATGTAGAGAGATGTGATTTCTTGCAGCAAAACTAAAACTACAGTGTAAATAAAGTCCTTTCCCCAAAGAGTGTTAAATCTAAAGATCCTTATCCTGGTATTTTAGTCTAATGATGAACCCTAAGCTCCATTCACTGATTTAAAAAAAATTAGGTCTCTGGTTAATCTGACATGATTTATTAAATATAAAGATTATGGAAATCTTGTTGCTGGTTTTTCTAATGAAATGCCATTTGGCATTCACTTTTTCTCATAACACAATTTCAGCAAAACATTGATTATTTCATAGCTGATATAATTCATAATTAGTAACATGATTTACATTATCCTACCCCCAATAGGTAAAAAGTCAGGAAACCTCATCTAAAATTGAAGCAAACAAGAGAAGGAAAAGGTGAAAGATCTACATAGGAATGAGGAGCCTAGTGCTTCTGTTTGGGTCATGGGCAAAGCTACTGTATCAGGGAGGGAAATAGGGAGGCTTGGGACGTTGGATATAAAGTGTCAGTAGTTGAGGATAATAAGACAGACCAAGGCAACTGGAAGAAAAGAAAAATGGGTGAAGTAGTGACTGAATATAAGCCAGGGTTAGAACAGATGATGACCAAGGGAGGAATGTGAAGGATCATGGAATAGAATGGAATGAAATATAGTGTATAAGCTAAGATAGGCATAGGCTATTAACTATAAGAATGACAGGGGATCAAAGTAAGGAATATCTGATGATAAACAAAAAGTGTGACACCACTTCACTATTTCTTGTCTTTGTGCGGTCAGTGTATGCATTGTTCCAGCCAACAGGTGGATTCCAGACTCCTGTACAAGTATCACAGTCCATACTTGCATATCAGCTTCTTAGATTGTAAACTTTTGGGTTTAGGGATCTATCTCATGAAATTGGTTCGTCTTTCATGAAGTTTTATATGTAAGGATCACTGGAGTTTGCACAAGAAGTGCGCTTCATGGTGGCTCCTTTAATCTTGCAGCTTCCCCCATGTACCCCCCTCCTGTCCCTGATTGGCAGAGGCTTTAAATATGCCATTATTTTTGCCTTCTGTTGCTGATTGGTGGACAGGCCCTGGTGGCCCCATTGCTTGCTGCTGCCCAGACAGGAAGCAAAAACTATGGCATATTTAAAACTGCAGTTTTCACTTCCAAGCTATGATTTCTGACATACACCATGATCACTGACAGCAAGCAGCGGGGCTGCTGGGGCCCCTCTGCTGATCAGTGATGGGGGTGGTGCACAGGGAAAACTGCAAGATTAAAGGAGCACTTTCAGTGCAAACTCCAGTGGTCCCATCCTCCCAGAGGTGGTACAGTTACCTAACCCTGGTTACCATCAGAAAGCATTTTGACACCCACCTCGCTAGGCTCATCTGACCCCAGCAGTCTTTCCTTCCCAAATGCAGGAGGATGGACACGATGATCTGTAAGGTCCCTTCCAGCCCCTAACATCTATGAAATTGAAATAATTGTATGTCCTGATATGGCAACATTGTGGGGCTACTTGTGGCAAGGTAGCTTCTATAAAATACCATAATGTTGCAACCTCCAGAATAAGATGAGTATAGGGCAACTAAAAACCCTAGCTTACTGACTTCTGGGTAGTCCTTGGTTGGAGAAAGGCTAAAGGACATCACCCTGACAGAAACATGCCCTCACTGAAGTATTAGACAGTCAGCAGCAGTTCTTACCTGTTGCTGTCTAGCAGAAGCTAAAGCCATTGGGGCAGTTAACATCTGGACTTAGTGTAGCCTTTGGATTTGGTCCCAGTGGTCTAAAGGGGAAATGCGTAGCCTGCACTCCATATTCTTGCCTAGGAGTATGCATCAAATGTCTTGGTGTGACAGTCTTAAGACTCTGTACAAACAAATATATCAGGCACCTGACTAGACCTATTATGCATACACCATGATCCAGAGGATCGGTGGTTGCCTATTATACTTATAGTTGCCGTGAGGGCACTTGGTGCATTTGGCTACAACATCATTCTTACACTGCCATAAACACTTTGGAATTCTCTGAATCAACCCTCGCATGCATCTTAATGACTGACTCTATACTAACTTCTTTCCTATCTCCAGACACCCTACCTGCTTTTCATAAATTGTTTAAAATGACTGCTGGTGGCACTTTAATTTTCTCTGGATGACCCCTTAGGAGCTTTGGTGATTTACTGTTTGAGAAATGTAATTGATCCAAGTACTCTTTGCCTTTTTGCTTAACAGGATTTTTACCTGAAATTAATATTTTTACTTTATGAATATTTCCCTCCTCAAATTTCCCCCCATTATATTTTTAATTAATGCCAGAGGAAAAGCAGCAGTGGTTAATCATGGACTGTTTTCATTTAAGTAGCAACATACATGGAGAGCTTAATCTCGCTCACAGTCCAATCTGCCCCTGTGGATCTTGGGAATTCAAGGGAAGAAACACTGTCTTTATGCACTTTGTGATGAGCAGGCACTGATGATAATTTTATGCTGAGGACTATAATTTCCATTTTAATAAAGGTTAGACCTGCATCCCAAATAGGTTTTTAAAATTTTAAAATATAAACTTAAGGCGTAATCTAAAGCCATTTCATTGACTTGAGTGGATTCTTGTTGAAGACCTTCATGAATGGCGAGTGTGAATAAATGTCTGAACTCAGTGTCAGGGTTCTATTATCATTTCAGAGCCCAACATTTTTTTCAGCAAAATCCCTCATGCAAATCACTTCTGAATATTTAAACAAACAATACATTACAAAAGAATAAATCTAGAAGAGAAAATGGGTCATTCCAAGAACTCCAGGATACTCATTCCATAGCTGTGTTAGTCTGAAGTCAGAAGGCAGGGCAGAGTTGCACCTTTATAGACTAATGTTGATAGTATCTGCCAAACTAAGCTGTTGCTTACAAAAGTGTATATACCTCTGAATGAGTTAGGCTATAGGATACAACTCTGCTTTGCCTTCTGCCTGATTTGTCCTTTGAAGATTGGCAATTTCCTTGAGACCAAATTTTAAAACATGAACTTTGTTTTTCTGTGTAGTACTGTTCATATGTCTGAGGTTCTGTAGTGTGGAGCAGGTTGTTTTCAGCAATTTTTGCCAGGGTAGCAAAACATTTCATTATCTGTAAGATGGGACCCACCAGGGGTTTTATTTCACTCCTCTTTCCAGCATTGGCTCTCACCTGCATAATCATGGGCTACTTTCTGTTAGTAGGCATGAATAGTAAGATCCCAGCTTTTATTAATAAACATAGCCAAATGTCTGCCTACAGGCGAGACATGTCTTGCTTTTCAGGGTCTGACAGCTTTAAAAAAAATCTTTGTCTCTGTTTTTGTGCACATCATGGGACCAGCTAGTCAAATGAATCACCAGCCATTTGGATTAATGACACTGGGTGCATCTACACATGCTATTAAGGCAACATGATAAATTCCTGTTCAGTTTGCGCTGGAGTAAGCAGTTCTTGGGTGCAGCATCTACACATGCACCCAGGAATACAGCAATTTGAGCCAGAACAGAGCAGCCCTGGGCTGGCAGAGGGTCTGTGGGATCAGCCATGGGTTCTGGGTAGCCCTGTTGGGTGGTGGAGAGGCTGGCTGGGGTATGAGAATGCTAAGGTGTGGGGCTGGGCAGTAGGCTGCCCAAGCACTTTAGGACCCTCGTGCCCCTGCCAGCCCCTGTCATCATCTACACATGAATTTTGGTGGAGTTAAGTACTCAGCTATAAGATAGTATTGTCCCCAACAGTAATTTCCTGCAGTGAAATTAAATAATTTACTGTGCCATAATACTGGTGCGTGTGTAGACGGTAACACTTTACAGCAGAACTAAGTAGTGAACTCCTCAGTAAAGTGAATATATAAATGCATCCACTGACAGTCATTTATGTGAACAGTATGTGCACCAGAGATCATTTCTAGGTCTGTCATATTATAATGTTACTATCCTGACTCCTCCATAAAAACTTGCAGGCCATACCACTCCATCAATTTAGCCCATTAATCCCATCCCATTAAATCATGTACATAGACTTGAGGTTCTTGGTCAAATTTTTGGTGAACCAACAAATAATGACAATTTATGTTCATTCCAATCAGACTCGTTATTTTTATCTTTCAAGACTTTGGACCAAAGCCACCTTGTGTGTGCTTATATGCATACTTACATATGCACATGCATGTGTTCACATACATATTTTGTCTGAGTTGCCCAAATCTATCAGGCTCACATTTGGCTTAACTGCAGACATAATAGATTAATTTTATGTTGATGTGTGTAAAGGAGATTGTATGGTTCTAGTCCCAGTAGATTTTGCTGTATTAGAAGTGGAAATATAGTTATTTGGACTTGATTCTGTGTATTGTCAAGAGAATTTACAGTTACTTCTTTTTAATGAAGTGAAGTTATAGGATCAACATTTGTCTGGTTTTGAATGTGACTTCCCTGTGAGAAAAGCATTTTTATTGGAGAACAGTTATTCAACAGTAACGTACCTCTACCTGATAATGCATTGCCTGTTGTCTGCAGTGATGTATGCTGTGCAAGAATAAATTAAATAATTAATAAATTAATACATAAGTTAAAGTTTTGTGCCCAATTTTGTCAAACTTCTCTCCCCACTATCCAGGTGTTCCAATAGAAGATATCACAAAAAAACCCTTGACTCCCATAAACTAAATAATATAGACTTAAAGGGATTATAAAATGTGGCAGTTACTGAAATTAGGCCACAAACTCTAAAAAAATTGAAAAAAAATAATCGGAATTATTCTGTTTCCATTTAGGATGAGATCAACTTTGAATATATAAACAAAGAAAGACAAAAAGAATGGCAGATTGTCAAGGTATGACTATATAATAATAGGGAGCACTTAAATAACATCTTACCATGTTTGTGAAAAACCCTGTGTAAAAAGGAGTTTTATAAAGCTTTGAGTGAATAAAATATTAGGTTTTTTAATGGGGAATTTCAAGTCTAGAGGCAAAAAGATGTTTTTACAATTTCTATCAAACCAAGGAAGCTTAAACCAAAAATTGAGCTATGTTGAACATAATTTGATGACAATATACTTCAGAATTAAAAAAATCAAGAAATCTATTTGCATTAAAAAAAATCACAGTAACTGAAAACCCAAACAATCAATACAATACAGAGTATCCATTGTTGAAAGTATTCATATCCATGTTCATATAAATAAGTATGAATATGCAAAGATGGTTTAAGTAGCTGTAAAAATAAGGGGCACCTAAACATATGATGGATTTCTGCTCCATGTGCTAATTAGCATGCGTTGGAGCCAAAACAATTAAATGAGTCTTCTCCAAGTCTGCTGAAGCCTGCTAATTAGTGTGCTCCAACAGCCTTCGCATCATGTGTATTCAGTGTCCCCACATTTCAAAATGGTGGTGGGGGCGCTTTAACTAAAGCTCATTGAATGAGCTTTAGTTAAAGCACCCCTGCTACCATTTTGAAGTGTTGGATGCTGAATACACATGAAGCTGCAGGAACTTTAATTAGAATGGCTCTCAGAGCCATTCTAATTTAAGACCCCCCTCCCCCTGCCTCGGAGCATGTGTATAGAGGCCCAAGTTGTATAGAAGTTTCCATTTTGTTTATATAATAATTTCAGTCACTGGAATTTACATAGGTGCTGATTTCCTGTTCTGGTCTATGGTTGGCAAAATGCGGTCTCTCAAACAGCATAGCGCCTATGTCTTACTGTTCTCCTCTTTGCACATAAGGGTCAAATCTATGCATATCACCACCATGCTCCCTCCTTCCCCCCGCACCTAGAACTATTCATAAAATGTTGTGGTTTTTGATAGAAGCTGTAGCTACATGAGAGAACATAATGAATTTTCAATAGCGTGCAAAATTTTACCAAAAATGCACCAACCACCTAATGTGTTTAATCTGTTAGCAGGTGTTATCACTGCTCTGTTCTTAAGTGACAAGATGTCCCTATGTTGTCAAGAATGTGTTAGAATTTAATAGATGTCCTGCTGGTAGTTGTAAGGATTTTTTTTAAGATATTGAAATGATATATTTTTGTGCTAAAAAAACCCGTACTAGCTCTTATCTTCATGTTATTAATCAATTCTACAAAGCCTTCCCTGCATGTAACAAATGTTAAATGGTGCTGGTTGTAATTGGTGCTGTAGAAATACAGATGACTGGTTGATGTATATATAGATAGAACGGTTGCACTGGCAGAAAATGTGTGGCCTGCCATAAGAATCCAAAAAAAATGTGTCATAGTCTGTTATGCATCAAATTCCAGAGTTTCACTTCTGTGAAGAATGAGCTTGCAGTGCCAAATGAATTATTTAACATTCTGATTAAACACAGGTACTGTAACAGCAAATTAACTTCAATATGTTTAGCAAAATATATCCTTGCCTCTGTCCCACATGGAAATAACTTATTGCTTGTTTGTTAAATAGAAACAATCTGTTTGATAACTTTTCGTAAACAGGAAAAAACCAAAAAACAAGTTCCAAATTCTCCAGATTTGTAAGGTTAATTTGAAACCTGAATTTCAGCACTAGCCATTAGCTCCACATCTGGCAAAATGAAAGCATTCAGGCTAAACCTTCCCAGTCTTTGTCTTTTGATCCTATCTCTAATACAGGCTTAAAGTTTTAGGTGTAAATTCTCCCTGCATTCATACAGTGATTCTCTGCTTCAGTGTGCTGATTGTATATAACTATATCTCCATCCATTCAGTGGGCTTTCTCCACTTCACGCTAGTGTAAATAAATGTACTTCTGTCTTTTGATTCATTGAAACTAGTGGGGTAAAATGAGCATAAGGCAGGCCATGTATTGCTCTGAGTTTACGCTATATATTAAATGGCCTTTCCTTTGTTAAAGCTTGTGCACAGTAATATTTTCATTTTAAGTTTTTCTGCTCTTTTCAGAAGATGGTGGTGCAGGACATATTGTTTCACAATGGAATTGTTCCTGGTTTGGGGAAATGGATACATGAATTGAGTCATCCAGCTAAGGCAGGGTGTGGGAAGAGACAGAACAAATGCCGTTAAGTGACGTCCGTCTGTAAGAGGTTTGGGACTTCAGTGCAAGCCAACAATCATTTCACTACTTTTGTTTCTCTTTGCTGTCACAACAGCCCTCCCAGGTTAAGTCTCTCGCCCACTCAATTTCTTCCTGTAGACCACCATACATCTGTTAATTATTTCTACTTGGCAAACTTTCCTCCCCTTATCCCTCCTGTTTCCTGTGCTATGACCCCTTTTTGATGGAAGAAATAAAAACAAACATGAATATGTGTATATTTTCTTAGCATTTAGTTAATTTTAACATATTAAAAACTCCAGAAATAATAGGTTTCTGGCTTCCTTGTAAAGTGTTTTAATTAACTGAGTTTTACTTTCTTAAATAATAGTATAGAAGAAGGATAGGTTCTCTGTATAATAAACCTTACTTGTATGTAGCAGTACAGAATTGTGTTGTTTGGAGCCTGAGACTCCTGACAGACATTACACTTAAGAAGTCATTAACTGATTAATTTTAAGTAGTGACCTGCCCACTTTAGCAGGGCACTGGGGTGTGCCTGCTCCTTTAAGGGAGCTAGCAGCCTGTGAGGCTGCTTGCAGGTATAGTACAGGGGGCAAATGAGAGGCTCACCTGACTAGAAGGAGGCTCAGGATGGAGCATTATAAACCCAGAGCCTGAGCCAGTCAGGTAGTGTCTTCCTGGTGGCCACAAGGTGAGGAGCTCTAGGCAACAGGTCTCTTAATGTGAGAGGAATTTATATAAACAACTCTGCAAGCCTGGAAGCAGAGACAAGGCTCCTGGGCAGAGAAGGACTGAGTTTTACAGGCAAGTGGATTTTTGTTTTACTTTGAGTCTACAGAGGGTCCTGGTGTCCAGGGAAGGGCTAAGCTGGACCAGAGGGTCCCTGAGCCAGAGAAGAGCAGCAAGTAGGACCAGGGGCCCAGGAGCACAGAGAAGGGGTAATGTGTAGGACCAGGAGCCCAGAGAAAGGGCGGTGTGTAAGACTAGAGGCCTGAGAGTACAGGAAGGGACTGTGTAAGGGCCCAAGGGGGTCCAAAGGCCCAAGGGTCCAAATTTTTAACTGTTGTTCACCTTTTGCAAGCAAAGATGACTGCATCCAGTGAGGAAGGGGGAGAAGAGAGAAATGAAGTGGAAAAGAAAAAAGGAGGGAGAAATAAGAGAGAGGAGGGGGAGGAGGCTAGGTCTCCAGCGGGCTTTAAACTAGGCTCATCGGGGGAAGGGGTAGATGAGGGCGGAGGAAACATCAGACTGCCAGACCAAACAGCACCCACAACTACAGCCCAGCCCAAACCAATGAGCAAAGTGAATAAACAGGTAAGAGAGAGGGGCCAGGGTAACGCTGGGACTAGGGGGTCAGTACACACATCCACGGGAGGCCTCAAATGCCTCCACACAAACGCTCGTAGTATGGGTAACAAGCAGGAGGAACTCACCCTCCTGCTGGCTGACACCAGCCCGGACATAGTGGGGATCATGGAAACATGGGTAGGACTCAACGCATGATTTGGTGGTGAATGTCAAGGGCTATAGGCTGTACAGGAGGGACAGGATAGGAAAAAGAGGTGGGGGCGTGGCACTCTATGTTAAGGAGGGATACACATCCTCGTCAATTTGCAAGGAGTCAGGGGAGGGGCACTCTGAAGTGCTTTGGGTTAAAGTACAAGGCAGTCAAGGGGAAAGGGACTTAACGGTGGGAGTCTACTACAGACCTCCCAACCAGGGAGAAGAGCTTGACCAGGAATTCTTGGGTCAGCTCACAGAGGTAGTGAAGGCTAAGGATGTGGTAGTCATGGGGGACCTGAACTTCCTGGACATCTGCTGGGAAGAGCAGTCAGCCAGGTCTGACCACTCAGGTTTGTTCTTAGACAGAGTGCAGGACCTCCATCTAACCCAGGAGGTGCACAGCCCCACCAGGGGAGATGCCTTGTTGGACCTAGTGCTGGCCACGGGTGATGACCTGGTGAGGGGGCTGCGAGTGCTCGACCACTTGGGTGACAGCAATCATCGCCTGCTGGAATTCACCTTCCAGTGCAAGGTGGCAAAGGCATGCAGTAAGGCAGCGGACCTAGATTTTATGAGGGCAAACTTCAGTGAGCTAAGGAGGATAGTTGGAGAAGTGCTGAGGTCCCGGGGCGGGGAGCCAGGTGTCCAAGGATTCCCCTTCCAAGCCCAAAGGAAGGTAATCCCAACCAGGATTAAAGGGAGCAGGAGAGCACACAAGCCTCCATGGCTCACCAAAAGCATCCGGGAATGTCTCCTTGCTAAAAAGGAGGCTTACACACAATGGAAGGAAGGGGTCATCACCAGGGAGGACTATTCTGCAGTTGCTCGGGGATGTACTGGGGTAGTTAGGAAGGCCAAGACAGAGATGGAACTGGGGCTAGCTTCCCAGATTAAGGACAAGAAGAAGTCCTTTTTTAAATACATAGGGGGTAAAAAGAAGGTCCTGGGTAATGTGGGGCCCTTGCAGGAAATTGGGAAATTTGGTCGTCACACCAGATGGCAAAGCTAATATGTTTAACGATTTTTTTGCCTCCGTCTTCCTAAGTAGGGACCGGAACAGCCACCTCCCTGCTGGGCCCCCCTCAGGCCCTGGGGGAGGCACACCTGGGCCAAGGGTTAGTGAGGATTTAGTTAGGGGGCTTCTGGAGGGGCTGGATGTATTCAAGTCAGCCGGTCCGGATGATCTCCACCCTAGAGTTCTAAAAGAATTGGCTGAGGTCATTGCAAGACCCCTGGCATGGCTTTACAAGCACTCATGGTGCTTAGGAGTGGTGCTGGAGGACTGGAAGAGAGCCAACATGGTTCCCATCTTCAAAAAAGGGAGGAAGGAGGACCCAGGAAACTATAGGCCAGTTAGTCTTACCACGATCCTAGGCAAGCTGTTTGAGAAAATTATTCTGGCACACATCCAGGAGGGGCCAGCAGGGGACTGCATGCTTAAGGGCAACCAACATGGGTTCATCAGTGGCGGGTCCTGTCAGGCCAACCTGGTGGCCTTTTACGATCAGATCACCAGATCATTAGATGCAGGGGTAGCAGTGGATATAGTCTTCCTGGACTTTCGGAAGGCTTTTGACACTGTCTCTCACCCTGTTCTCATTAAGAAACTGGGGGGCTGTGGTTGATGTAGACAACCACACAGTCAAATGGGTCACCAATTGACTGGTGGGCCGCACCCAGAGGGTGGTAGTAGATGGGTCCTTGTCAACCTGGAAGGACGTGGGCAGTGGGGTTCCGCAGGGCTCGGTCCTCGGGCCCGCACGATTCAACATCTTCATCAGTGATTTGAACGAGGGGGTAAAAAGCACCCTATTCAAATTTGCTGATGACACTAAGATGTGGGGGGAAGTGGGCACGCTAGAAGGAAGCAACAGGCTACAATCAGACCTAGACAAGTTACAAGGGTGGGCGGATGAGAATAGGATGGGATTCAACACAGACAAGTGCAAGGTGATGCACCTGGGGAGACACAACCGGCACCATACCTACAGGTTAGGGAACTCCCCTCTTCTCAGCATGGAGGTGGAAAAGGATCTTGGAGTCATAATTGACTCCAAGATGAACATGGGTCGGCAGTGTGGGGAGGCAATTAGGAAGGCCAACCCGTACTTTGTCATGCATCCACAGATGCATCTCGAGCAGGTCCAAAGAGGTGATCCTCCCCCTCTATGCAGCACTGGTCAGGCCACAGCTGGAGTACTGCATCCAGTTCTGGGCGCCACACTTCAACAGGGATGTGGACAGCATGGAGAGGGTCCAGAGGAGGGCCACTCGTATGATCAGGGAACAGCAGGGCAGGCCCTATGAGGAGCGGCTACGGGACCTGAACCTGTTCAGCCTCCAAAAGAGAAGGCTGAGGGGGGATCTCGTGGCCTGTTACAAACTAGTCAGGGGGGATCAGCAGGCATTGGGGGAGTCACTGTTCCCCCAAGCCCCACCAAGAGTGCCCAGTGAACACCTTGCTGGGGTCGTTTCACCCCAGTACTCTTTCCTGCCATGGCATGGGGTCGAACTAGACTATTCGCTCAGGTCCCTTCCGACCCTAGAAAGTATGAAACTATGAAACTTGGTTATGTATGTGACATATAAGCCCAATCTTTGCCCTGAACAGTCTGCTGCAGTTGGGGCAGGAAAGCAATGAGGACTGGACTTGAGAGGTCCCATTTTCCCGGCCATGCGATTCCACACTGCCTCTCCTGCATGCCACTGCTCAAAGGCCAGTGCTTCGCTCTGGACTGATGACCTCCAGGATGGATGGTCATGAGCGATTTACTCCCATGATTCCAGGTCAATGCCAAAACGCTTTAGGGACATCTTTAGGTTGTCCTTGTACCACTTCTTTGGTATGCTATGAAAGCGTACTCTGTTCACTGTAGCAGATTTTCTTTGGCAGCGAGTGCTGGAGAGTCTTGAAAGACGGCCGGCCCGTTTTAGCTGCACCAGTTTCAGTAGGGTGTGGATACGGGGGAGAGCTGATCTTCTGAGTACCTCAGTGTCTGGAATCTTGTCCTGTCACTTGATTTTCAGTCTCTTTCACAGGCAGCACAGGTGGAAGTGGTTTTGTTTCTTGGCATAACGCTGGGAGCCAGGCTTGCTACTTGCTGGTGAAGGGGAATCCTAGGATCCCTATTGCACAAACAATATGGCACAATGAGACCTGATCCAGTATCCCACAACCATGCCTCGGGCCATGAATGTGTAGCATGGCAGGAAGTGCAGTTGTTGGGATCCTGCATCAGATCCAGTTGCATGATTTAGATTTCCATGTCCCATTCTTTTGACCCTCCTGATAGTAGACACCTGCATTCAGTCATACGCTGGAACATACATCCTGGGAGAAGCAACCCAGAATACAGTGTGTGCGTTCAGTATCTGAAGAGAAATACGTCACTTCATAGTACTGATGCACAGGCAGTGATTAAAAAGAAACTTCTCACCCTAGTGTGGAGTCCACTGAGGTATGACTTTCTCTGAAGTAGGAAAATGAGAGCCATAATCTTCAGCACAGTTGATGGAGAAGTGAAGTATGAAGCATTTAGCTGAGACTCAACTTAGCCTTTTCCAGCCCAATAGACACCCCCCCATTTGTGGGATGGAAATACCAATAGACATCCCCCATGTGTAGGGTGGAATGCTGTTTCAATTTGTGTACCTAAATGACAACTTTTCAGACCCATAAGTGGCATTCTTGTAACTAAGACCCATAAGCACATGGATACATAAGCTGAGCATGCTCAGTAAGCTATGCACTGGCTGGGCATGTACACTCATAAAACCTGGAAAAGTGGTAGAGGAGCCTCCCTCTCTAATGTTTGTTTTAAGACTGGCATCCTCCTCCTTCCCCTTCTCCCCCTTGCCCCCCTTTGTCATGGATTTTTGTCCAGCTCTGTTTTCATAACTTATACACACTTATGCATCCAAAATGGGGGGAGGGGGGTCTGGGTACATGCCCAACCAGTGCATAGGCAACCAAACATGCTCAGTCTACATGCTCATGTTAAGCATCCACAGTTCAAGGTAATAAAATTGAAACCTATATATAGGTACCAAAAATGCCCTTTGTACAGCTGGAAAACTGCTGGTTAGATGTACAGAGTAATAGAATACCACTGTCAGAGGTGCCGAGTATATGGGGGCCCAAGGGCCCTCGCCGCACTTGGGAAGAGGGATGTGACTTGAATCACGGAAAACTTTCCACATGTCCATCATGTGGAAAGATCCTTAAGGATTGGAAGAGGGCCAACATTATGCCCATCTTCAAGAAGGGCAAGAAGGAGGACCCAGGCAATTATAGGCTATTCAGGCTAATCTCCATCCCAGGGGAAATCCTGGAAAAACTCAATAAAGAATCTATGTGAGATACTGTCATGGAGGGTAAGATTCTGAATGACAGCCAGCGTGTCTTCATCATGGGTAGGTCTTGTCTTACCAATCTCATCTCCTTCTACGAACAGGTCTCTTGCCACCTGGACATGGGAGAGAAGGTTGACATTATATACCTGGACTTCCAAAAGGCTTTTGAACTAGTATCCCATGATATCCCTGTGGAAAAATTGAAAAATTGTGGGCTTAACTATTCAACAGTTCAGTGGATGGAAGACTGGTTGCATGGTAGGACCCAAAGAGTTCTCATGAATGGATCTGTGTCATCTTGGTGAGAAGTGGTCAGTGGTGTCCCTCAGGGGCCCGTGCTTGGACTGTGTTTTTCAACATCTTTATCAATGATTTGGATGTGGGGGAGAAAAGCTTGCTGGCTGAGTTTGCAGACAACACCAAATTATGGGGGAGCGTGCTCATGCCAGAAAATGGGGTGCAGATACAGGCAGACCTGGACAGGCTGGAGAGTTGGGCAGACCAGAACCAGATGAAATTCAACACTTAGAAGTGTAAGATGGTCCATCTGGGGGTAAACAATCCCCAACATACCTGCAGGCTCAGTAGTGACAATTTGACTTGCACCACAGCTGAAAGGGACCTAGGGGTAGTGATCGACCATTGCATGAACATGAGCCAACAGTGTGATGCTGTGGCCAGCAGGGCACACAACACGCTGGCATGCATTAACTGTTGCATCTCATGCAAAACTAAGGAAGTGATACTCCCGCTGTACTCCTCACTGTTGAGAACGCAGCTGGAGTACTGCATCCAGTTCTGGGTGCTACACTTCAACAAGGACATGGAAAAACTTGAGAAGGGCCAAAGCAGAGCCACCTGTATGATTAGGGACTTGCAAGACAAGCCATACAAGAAGAGGCTGAGGGACTTGGGCCTCTTCAGCCTACAGAAAAGAAGGCTGAGAGGGGACTTGATAGTGTCTTACTGCTATATCAGGAGAGTACATCAGGAGCTCGGTGAACAGCTGTTCACCAGGGCACTCCTATGCACCGTGCAGTCCCCCAAAATGTTAATTTTTATCCTTCCATTTCTCTCAAAAATAGGCCATTTCACAACCCTTTTCTTATGGCTGTATAAATAATAGTCATGTGGACTTTTTCATGCCGAAAATAAATACGTACAGTATTGAGCAGAACATGAACGTTCTGCAGTATGAGTGAGCATTCGCCATGGATTTATATTATAGCTGCAATCAAAAACTGGAATTTGATTACTTCCTGTGTATTTGAATCTTTATTATCCTTGTCAGTAATTTAAAGTTAACATTTCTGCCTCTGTAGTATTTTAGTATTCTGAGAGCATTGGGATGCTAGACAGGTAAGTGCCTCTAGTCTGGCATCTATGACTACATCTGTGCCTGGCTTCCTGTGATCAGAGAGCTGACAAACAATGTCTTGCATTTGAAAGCTTGTCTTTATCCCAACTATATAGTTGGTCCAATTACATATATCACCCTAAGAAATCCTTGCCTCTCACATAATTTCTGGACTATCACTCTTAGATAGTCCAGAAATTAGAGTATCACTCTTAAATACTACCAGAAATGGTGCAGTAATATACCTTCTCCTAAACAATTGTCACTCGGTGTATACTCATAAGAGTGAATGAAACCTAATATGTAGCCTAATATAGAAGGGTAATGTTAATGCTGTGGCCCCCAGAAGGAATTCTGGTTGAGTTGGCCAGGATTCTTCCAGTGGCTGTGAGGGTCTGTGCACTGGACTTGTAGATCTGAAATCCTTGGAGAAGGGGACACTTGTAGTTACCTGCCTAGGCTGCAGTTCTCAGTGGCTTTATTATCAGTCCCTGTACAGTGGAGGCCGGAGTGAATGGCATTCTGTCTTATGCATCTGTATAAGAATCTAACTCACAGTGAGTTACATTATAGGCTGAATGGTATTTTTAGTTGACCATTCAGCATTATTTACAGTAAGTGAGTATTCTTAGGCTTTTAAAATTAGCTTTTAGATCAAAAGGTAAGATGGGATATGAGGCAATCTAGAATAATCATATTATGCATGGCGCTTTGCCTGATTCAGCTTGTTTTGGGAAAAAATTTAACACGGGCTTGGCCCCCAGAGACTTTGTTTGGAATCCAATGGCAGCAGGTGGTTACATTACCTGAAAGCATTTTGCTTGGGTACAGAATTGGTTAGGATTTTAGGTTTTTATCAGTGGTTCCAATTTTAAAAGATTCTCCCAATTAGTCCTCTGCTCATAAACTGTCTCCTGCTTGCAAATTTACACTTGAACTTAATCGAAAGTACAGTTCATGTTGCTTAGATATCTATCTCATTTCTCCTGAAAAAAGATTATTAAACATCCCAATTCTAGGAACTGAGTCCATAATTAAATGCAGCTGCAAAACTGTAGACACAACTGAAAGCAACTTCTCAAAATAAGGCTTTGTATGCACATTTATTCCATTTAAGTAATGGAAGTTCTGCCTGAATAAGAGCTTCAGGCTTTGCACAGTATTATTCATCTTTGGCTCAAAAATGCAAGTTTTGTGGAGTCCATTATCTGTGTGAACACATGCAAATCTATGCAGAAGTGCATTTTAGACAACTTGGCTCTTAAAGTGACACCACTGTTTCTGATATAAGCAGAGCATTTTGATTTTGAATGCACAGTTTCCACCTTCACAACTTTACCTCTTGAAGAAAATGATCAAATGTGATATCATTCTGGAGCCTGTTGAAACTTTAACTCTATAGCTTATGGTTTCAAGTCAACAGCTTGTTTTATGCCTACTCTGCCTTCTAAACAGAATTTATTTAAAACAAAAAAGATTTTATGATTCCTCCCAAAAGTCAAAAATATATTTTCCTTAAAAATATCATGTAAAATATTATAGCATTCTTATTGATTGAACATGTAACAAACATATCATACAAACTGATGTGTCTGGACTACAGTTAAAAAAGCAAGAGATCTAGAAATAAAGCAATGTTGTTCTGTTAAATAGTAATCTAAACATAAATGACATGTCTAAAATCTATGCAGATTAAAACCTAATCTACACTGATTAAAGCATTAACTTCCCACTCTGAAATAAAGGAAGAAAAAATATATTGTAGGTATTTGGTAAACAGTCTTTTAGAATATGTAATTACTGACAACATGTAGTCTTGTTTACAAAATGACAGATTTTACATCACTATTTTTCCTATTAACTCAAAGGACATCAGTCATATCAATCAGTAAGTTATTTGCACTGTACCACATTTCCTGACTCTTGACTTTTATTATAAAAATTATTTACATGTAAAACAGGGATATCATGAAATGGTGGTATCAAAAGAGATGCATTAAAGGGATGAATTTCATGGTATCTATTGAATAGCTAGTTTTTTGTGCCCTTAATTTTAGGTCTTGGTCATACAATATGCTCTTCATTAGATCCTTTACACACTGCATATTATTATTTTTATTAAATAATAAATAATATTTTTATTAAATAATGAGGCATTTAAAACAGAGCCTCAGTCTCAGTGTGTTTCTCAGTTTGCAGTGTAGCTTTGAATTTTATCCCTGATCTTATCCAGATGCCAGCTGATCCATAGCAGTAGGTTATATGAATATAGCAGTAAGCTTGAGAACAGATCTTTTCTGTTAGCTGTTGATTGGAGGGCAGAAAATGTATTGCAAAATATACCTGCTTTCAGAAAAAGAAATCCATAAAAAAGATAATGTGTCATGAACATTAATTTAGGCTGCAGACGTTTCAGTTCCTACCTTATCTTCAAAAGGTATAAGATAGTTTCCCTGGGGATTTGCAAGCTCACAGAAGTAAGATACAATCTAACTCAAAATTTTAGATCAGAAAATTTTCATGACTTAATAATGCTGCATAAGACATCCTAATTGCTTCATGGTCACAATGGCACAAATACAATTGTTTGGTTTAATCATCATTATAAACAACTGAAATGATCTGAAATACATTTTCTGAAATAGTTTATATCGCATTTTTTCTGAAACGAACGCAGTGCAACATCTAAAGTAATGAGACATGGCAGGAGTTCCATTTTGTAGAAAACATGTCAATAGCTGGCACTAATGCCCACTTTCTACAAAGTTCTTCCTCCCAGGATGAGTTTTATTGTACATTTTTATAAATACCAGATGATTCCAAATTGGTAAATGCAGAAAAGTCCATGTATTGTTCTTTATGGCCTTCCAGAAGAGGTCAATGAATCGCACATTTACCTGTACGAAACCAGGTTGCAAAAGTTAGTTGGAAGGGGGAAAACTCCTTTAACATCACAAAATATAGGTGTGATGCCTCTGACTAATCATTTCTGCTTCTCTCATGCTGGGGAAGCAAAGTTGACTCATGGCCAGTGGGGAGGGAAATCTGTTTCTAACACACACAAAAAAAGGACCAATGCAGCCTTATTCTTATTATAAAAGCAGCTAGGACAAACATTTAGTTTTACTTCCTTTTAAGGTCATAACTTACAGGATAACCAGGCTGGAGGACTTGTGAACCTTAACATTAAAATATCAAGGCCACATATGTGCCCAAAAAGGAGCCTAAGGGAAAATAAGATATATCGTCTCTCTCTGCACAGCTTCCTTGAAACACGGCTCAAAACATGGAAGACTAAACGACTGATGTCACATTCCCAGTGACTTGGGCCAGAAACAGGCAATGAGTTGGGTAGATACTAAAACCAGACCATTGAAAAGTTGCAACTGTTCTTCAGATTGCTTGTAACACTATAAAGTAAAGTAGCATTGACTTAAGCTGCAGGTGTAAGAGTTTGAGTCAGATTTCCTGATTTTATATTCCTAGATTCAGAGCTGTATTATATATGCTATAGTTATGTTATCTATTGAATTTTGCTTTATAGATTTCATAGAGATTAGGTCTGGAAGGGACCTCGGAAGATCATCGAGTCCAGCCCCCCCGCCCAAAGGGCAGGAAGTCAGCTGGGGTCACAGGATCTCAGCAAGATAAGCATCCAATTTGCTCTTGAAGGTGTTCAATGTAGGTGCTTGAACCACCTCCGCTGGCAGGCTGTTCCAGACCTTGGGGGCTCGGACAGTAAAGAAATTCTTCCTTATGTACAGCCTGAAACGGTCTAGTAATAGTTTATGACCGTTCAACCTTGTCATCCCCTACGGCGCTCTGGTGAACAAATGTTCCCCCACATCCTGGTGGTCACCCCTGATAAACTTATAGGTGGCCATCAGATCACCCCTGAGCCAGCGTTTTTCCAGGCTAAAGAGCCCCATGGCTCTCAGCCTGTCATCTTAAGGTCTGCTTTCCTGACCTCTGATCATGCGCATGGCTCTTCCATGGACTATCTCAAGCTTCTCCACATCCTTTTTGAATTGTGGAGTCCAAAACTGGATGCAATACTCCAGCTACGGCCTCACCAAGGCCAAGTACAAGGGGAGAAGGACATCCTGGGATTTGCTTGAGAAGCATCTATGGATGCAAGCCAGTGTTTTGGTCACTTTAGTAGCTGCAGCATTGCATTGCAGGCTCACATTCATCTTGTGGTCAGTGATGACCCCCGAGTCTCTTTCTTCTGTAGTGCTAGCCAGTGTCGCACTGCTGAACCTATAAGGATGCTGCAGGTTTTTCCTCCCAAGGTGGAGAACCTTGCATTTTTCAGTGTTAAACGCCATCAAGTTCTCATCTGCCCATTACCTGAGCCTGTCCAGGTCAGCCTGGATCGCCCTCTTGTCTTCTGGTGTGGATGCTTTGCCCCAAAGTTTGGTGTCATTGGCAAACTTGGCCAGTCTGCTTCTGACTCCAATGTCCACATCGTTAATGAAGATGTTGAAAAATATGGGTCCAAGGACAGAGCCTTGGGGGACCCCACTGGTCACAGGACACCATGATGAGTGACTGCCATCAATTACTACCCTCTGGGTCCAACCACACAGCCAATTTCCCAGCCAGTGGATCATGGTGGATCCAAGGCCACAATTGGCTGGTTTTGTCAAGAGGTGATCATGGGATATCAGATCGAAGGCTTTTTTGAAGTCAAGATATATGACATCAATCTCTTCTCCCTTGTGAAAGTGATAGGTCACCTGGTCATAGAAAGGAATGAGATTGGTCAAGCAAGACCTACCTGCAACAAACCCGTGCTGGCTATCCCTTAGGATATTGGCATTGGTTAGTCCATTAAGGATGGCCTCTTTAATAAACTTTTCTAAGATCTTCCCCAGGATAGAAGTCAGGCTGATGGGCCTATAGTTAGCCGGGTCCACTTCCCTCCCTTTTTTGAAGATAGGCACTACATTGGCCTTCTTCCAGTCTTCAGGCACTACACCAGAGCACCAGGAGTTTTCAAAGATCTGTGCCAGGGACTGGGCTATGATGCTCGCCAGCTCCTGGAGTACCCTGGGGTGTAGATTCTCAGGGCCGGCTGACTTGAAGGTATCCAGCTTCTCAAGATGTTCCTTCATGAGGTCAGCATTAATGGAGGGCAGGGGATTTCCCTCATCTGGACCTCCCTGTCCCATAGTGGGCATGGGACTGATGAAAGACTGATGCAAAGTACCCATTTAATAGGTTGGCTTTTTCCTGGGCATCAGTTGTCAGTTGCCCCATCTGGTTGAGCAGGGGTCCAATGTTGCCCTTGCTTTTCCTCTGGCTCCCCACATATCTGAAAAAGGACCTTTTATTGTCCTTTATGCTTGAAGCTAGCTGTAGTTCAGTTGCAGCCTTGGCTTTCCTGGCTTGCTCCCTGCAGGACTGGACCAGTGCAGAATAATCCTCCTTGGAGGTGAATCCCATCCTCCATCCTTTGTAGGCCTTTCTTTTTTGCCTCAGGAGGTCTGTCAGGTCCCTGGACAGTCAGGGGGGCTAATGTGTCCTCTTGCTGCCTTTCCTCCAAGATGGAATAGACTTAGCTTGTGCATTGAGGATCGCTCCCTTGAGGCACAGCCACTCTTCTTGAACTCCCCTCTCCCTGGGGTCATGGTCCCTTAGGGGCTGACTGACAAGCCTCCTGAGCTTGTCAAAGTTGGCTTTCCTGAAGTCAAGAACTTCTGTGTTGCTGACTGACTTGCCAGCTTTACGGCGGATGATGAAGGTGATCAGCTCATGGTTGCTCTCACCCAGCTTCCCTAGGTCACCCATTAGATCATCCCCGGTAGCCAGTACCAGATCAAGCATCACTTTGCCTCTTGTTGGCCCATAGACTTCTTGAGTCAGGTAGAAGTCATCCATGCATGAGAGGAAGCTTTGCGACCCCTCGGATTTTGCTGAGTGATCCTCCCACAAGATGTCCAGGTTTTTCAAGTCACCCATGACAACCATGGTCCTGGAGCATGCAGCCTCAGCAAGTTCCCGGGCAAACTTCTGGTCAAGCTCAGGACTTTGGGTGGGAGGTCTGTAGTAGACTCCCACCGTTCTGTCCCCTGTGCCATGTTCCCCATGGATTTTAACCCAGAGGGTCTCCAGTCATCCACCCTGGTCACCAATATCAGCCTGCAGGGATGCATAGCTTTGCTTAACATAGAGAGCTACACCCCCACCCCTTTTATCTACTCCATCCCTCCTGTACAGCCACCCTGTACAGCCTCCTGTACAGGGTATAGCCATGAGTTCTAGTCATGAGTGGAGTCCCATCAGGTCTCAGTTATCCCTATGACAACATAATTATTTGCATTGAGCAGGAGGACAAGCCCCTCCTGCTTATTCCCCAAGTTCCTGGCATTTTTGTATAGGTAGGCAAGTGTCCTCTTGGGGGCTCTTGCCTTGCCCACAGATTGTACCAGGGCTGGGGCAGGGGTGGGCTCCGTTAAGTGCATTGGCCTGGTGGCTTTGCAAGGATTGGTCAGCAGACCAGCAGTGGTGGTAGACCCCCCGTCCCCTGGTGGGTTCAGTTTAAAGCCCGGTGGAGCAGGTCAGCCAGTCTGGCTGAGAAGAGCCTCCTCCCCAGGGGACAGACATGGAGTCCATCTCTTCCCAGCAGCTCGCTGCCTCTCTCGCCAAAGAGTGGGCTGTGGTCATGGAAGCCAAAGCTTTCCCAATGACACCAGCACCGCAGTCTTTGGTTGACTACTTGGATACTTCTCTCCCTCCTCAGCCCATAGCCTGAGACTGGGAGGATCGCTGAGAACACCACCTGTGCCCCCAGACCCTTTAGCCCCACTCCCAAATCCCTGTAGCACCTCATGACCCAGCTGGGACCGCTCCGAGCTATGTCATTGGTGCCCACATGAATAAGGAGCATAGGATAGTGGTCTGTGGGCTGGAGGAGCTTAGGGATCTTCTTTGCAATGTCCCGGATGTGGGCCCCCAGGAAGCAGCAGACTTCCCGGGCTAAGGGGTTGGAGCAGCAAATTGCCCCCTCAGTCCCCCGCAGGATGGAGTCTCCCACAACAAACACCTTACATTTTGTGTTGGGGAAAGTGGGGGTGGTAGCTGCAGTTGAGCCTGTGTTGCCTGTGGGAGCTGGCAACTCAGCAGGCTCTGCTGGTGCAGCAAGAGGTGTGTACCTGTTGCTAAGCTCCAGTGGGGCAGGGGCCTTGGTGCGGTGGGCCTTAGGGCCCTTGACCACCTTGGTCCATGCCCCTGACTGGACAGAGTAGGAGTTCCTGAAGTCATCCTTTGTCCTGGAGGGAGACCGTGGTCTACCCTCTGGCTCCTGGGGGAGAAGGGCCTAGCAGTAAGAGTCAATCTCCTGCTCACCGTTGTTGATGGCACGCAGTCTCTGGACTGTGGCCTGGAACTCCTCCAGCTGGCATGCCAGAGACCCCAAAAGGGAGCAGACCCCACATAGGGAGGTGGCCATGCTCCTGGGCCCCAGAGCCTGAAAAAGGGAGGGACAGACAACTCGTGCAGCTGAGACCCAGGGGCTCCGTCTGCGTGGAGCCCGGAACCATGGGCAGAACTGCAGCCAACCTATTCAATGGATACTTTGTGTCAATCTTTCATCAGTCCCATGGGACACCCATGCCCATTATGGGACTGGAAGGCCTGGGTGAGGGAGATTCCCTGCCCTCCATTAATGCTGACCTCATGAAGGAATACCTTGAGAGGCTGGACACCTTCAAGTCAGTCAGCCCTGACAGTCTACACCCCAGGGTACTCAGGAAGCTGCCTAGCATCATAGCTCAGCCCCTGGTAAGGATCTTCGAGAACTCCTGGTGCTCTGGTGAAGTGCCCGAAGACTGGAAGATGGAAAGTGGATCCGGCAAACTACAGGGCCATCAGCCTGACCTCTATCCTGGGCAAGGTCTTGGAAAAGATTATCAAGGAGGCCATCCTTAACAGACTAGCTAACAGCAATATCCTTATCCAATATCAGATACCCAGCATGGGTTTTTTGTGGGTAGATCTTGCTTGACCAATCTCATTTCCTTTTACGACCAGGTGACCTATCACCTCGACAATGGGGAAGAGATTGATGTCGTATATCTTAACTTTAAAAAAGCCTTCAATCTGGTATCCCATGATCACCTCTTGGCAATACTGGCCAACTGCAGCCTCAGGTTTACCACAATCCACTGGCTGGGGAATTGGCTCCATGGTCAGAGCCAGAGGGTGATGGTTGATGGAAGTCAATCATCATGGTGCCCTGTGACCAGTGGGTTCCCCAAGGCACTGTCCTTGGACCTGTATTGTTCAACATCTTCATTAATGATGTGGATATTGGAGTCAGAAGCAGACTGGCCAAATTCATCAATGATACCAAACTCTGGGGTAAAGCATCCACACGTGAGGACAGGAGGATGATCCAGGCTGACCCGGACAGGCTCAGGTAATGGGCGGATGTGAACCTGATGGTGTTTAACACCAAAAAATGCAAGGTTCTCCACCTTGGGAGGCAAAACCTGCAGCATCCTTATAGGCTCGGCAGTGCTACGCTGGCTAGCACTACAGATGAAAAGGACTTGGGGTTCATGATTGACCACAAGATGAACATGAGCCTTCAATGTGATGCTGCAACTAGTAAAGTGAGCAAAATGCTGGCTTGCGTCCATAGATGCTTCTCAAGTAAATCCCGGGACGTCATTCTCCCATTGTACTCGGCCTTGGTGAGGCCACAGCTGAAGTATTGCATCCATTTTGGGGTTCCACAATTCAAAAAAGGTTGTCGAGAGACTTGAGAGAGTCCAGAGAAGAGCCACACACATGATCAGAGGTCAGGAAAACAAACCTTATGATGAAAGGCTGTGAGCTATGGGGCTCTTTAGCCTGGAAAAGCTCAGGCTTAGGGGTGATCTGATGGCCACCTATAAGTTTATCAGGGTTGTTCACCAGGATCTGGGGGAACGATTGTTCAGCAGAGCGGCCAAAAGGATAACAAGGTTGAACAGTTTAAAACTCCAGGAAGACCATTTCAGGCTGGACATCAGGAAGAATTTCTTTATTGTCTGAGCCCCCAACTTCTGGAATAGCCTGCCATTGGAAGTTGTTCAAGCACCCAGATTGAACACCTTCAAGAGAAATTTGGATGTTTATCTTGCTGGGATCCTGACTTCCTGCTCTTTGGACAGGGGGCTGGACTCAATGATCTTCTGAGGTCCCTTCCAGCCCTAATGTCTATGAAATCTATTACTCCTAACATCTGTGTATTTTCTTAATTTTTTTGAATGAAGCAGCACTAGAGCTTAGATTAGCTTCTGGGATTAAGGATAACAAAAAGTCCTTCAAGTATATAGGTAGCAAGAAGAAGTCTTGTGGTAACATTGGACCCCTATGGGGCAGGGCAAGGCAGTTGGTGATGGATGCATGAGAGAAGGCAGAACTCTTTAACAAGCTCTTTGCCTCTGTGTTCCTGTCTGCTGACAATGGGGTGCTCTTGGGTGATAGCATAGAGAAGCCCAGGAAGGATGCAAGTCCCCCGACTGTTAGTTCAGACCTAGTTAAGGATTACCTGGAGGGCTTAGATGTATCCAAGTCAGCGGGCCCGGATGATCTTCGTCCGCGGGAGCTGAGGGAACTGGCTGGTTCCAACACGGGTTTGTGCCAGGCCGATCCTGCCTGACTAACCTGGTCTCTTTCTATGACCAGGTAACAAAAAGCTTAGTTGTGAAGGAGGATGTCACTGTCATCTTCTTGGACTTCCGGAAGGCGTTCAACACAGTGCCCCACCCAATTCTGGTGGGCAAGCTGAGGGCCTGCAGCATTGATGAATGCACAGTCACATGGGTGGCAAACTGGCTCCAGGGGTACACCCAGGGGGTGGTGGTGGACAGGTCGATGTCAACCTGGGAGGGTGTGGGCAGAGGAGTCCCCCAGGGCTCGGTCCTTGGGCCAGTGCTGTTCAACATCTTCATTAGCAATCTGAACGAGGGTGTGGAGAGCACCCTGTTCAAGTTCGCTGATGACACCAAGCTGTGGGGTAAAGTGAATACACCAGCAGGCAGGGACCGCATCCAGGCAGACCTGGATAGGTTAGAGAAGTGGGTGGGTCTGAACAGGATGCGGTTCAACAAGGACAAGTGCAGGGTGCTGCACCTGGGGAGAGGGAACCAGCATTATGGTTATAGGTTAGGGGCTGACCCTCTTGGCAGCACAGAGCCAGAGATGGATCTTGGAGCCATGATTGACTCGGGGATGAATATGAGTCGCCATTGCGACAAAGCAATAGACAGAACTTACTGCACCCTGTCATGCATCAACAGGGGCATCACTAACAGATCCAGAGAGGTCTTGCTCCCCTTCTATGCAGCACTGATCAGGCCACAGCTGGAGTACTGTGTCCAGTTCTGGGAGCCGCACTTCAAGAGGGACATGGAGAACCTGGAGAAGGTCCAGAGGAGGGCCACTCGTATGGTTGGGGGCCTCTGTGGCCAGCCCTATGAGGAGAGGCTGAGGGACCTGAATCTCTTCAGTCTCTGCAAGAGGAGACTGAGGAGGGATCTTGTGGCTGCCTACAACCTTATCAGGGGCCAGCAGCAGGGACTCGGGGAAAGTCTGCTCACCAGGGCCCCCCTTGGACTCACCAGGAACAATGGCCACAAGCTGAGGGAGGATAGGTTTAGGTTAGATATTAGGAAGAACTACTTCACTATAAGGGTGGTCAGAGCCTGGAATAGGCTACCCAGAGAGGTGGTGCTCTCACCTTCCCTGGAAATCTTCAAGAGGGGACTGGATAGGCACCTGGCTGGGGTCTTATGACCCCTCCCACCCCAGTGCTCATTCCTGCCCATGGTGGGAGGTCAAACTTGATGATCTGTCTAGGTCCCTTCTGACTCATTGATCCTATGATTCTGTGATTAAAGTGCCCACACTTCAAGAGGGTGGTGAAAAGGAAAACCATTCCTTATGTTTACATATTTTATAAACCATATGAACAAGGTAGCTTAATAAAATGTTTCAAATTAAGTATCTATATTGGCCCTGAAATCCAGATTAATTATAAAGATAATATAAAATATCTACTTGCAGTTAATATACCCACTTAGACTCATCATCATCTTAGTATGCCATGGTAGCTAGTCATGTGTCCTTTATGGCACTTCAATTTATTCCAAGGCTTTAGGAAGAAGAATTTAAAAAACAATGGCTGTTCCTTGATCTCTCATGCCTTGAAGGTCAGTTGTGCCTTAGTATATAATACATCAACCTGAAGAAAACATTGTGTTTTCTAATTGCTTATTTTAAAACCTATTTCAGAGGGAGAAAAAAAGGTTAAACATTGTCACTGAAGGAAAAAATGATATGTTGCTTGAAAAACAGAGATAACTGCAGGCCAGTGGTAAAAATTTTTCACAGGGTTTGGGCAGCTAATATCTCTGATATCTCATTTATTTTATTTGTTAATAAACAACAGGAGATGGTGCTATGGATGTCAGAGAGCGTGGAATTTAATTTGAGGTAACCATTATTTTAGAAGGCAAGTTCTTGTGATGAATTATTAACTGGTATTATTAGAAAACTGAAATACTTGTTAGAGTTAAGTAACTTCTCCCAGAGAAACATGGTTTATAAACTACATGGTGAGACATAAGGTCTTTCATACGTGGTTCACAGGTTAATGCATTAACAACATTGTGACAGGCCCCTGTCCCATTGAGCTCAACATGGACATCCTCATGGCCCAGCTGGGGGCGAGCCAGCCAGCACCACATGGCCAGAAGGTGCTCTACTGTTTGGTCCAGTGCCAAAAAGCTCTGGGCTTAAAAGAAGCCCGAAGTTACCTTGTGCAGCCATCCTGGTCTAGCAAGCTGGGATGAATGGTCCAGGCTCAAGGTACCAGCGGGATGCCAAGGGAGCACCCAGAGGCAAATCCCTCTGCCAGCGAGGAGCTGGTAACTCTCCCTGGGGCCAGACTCCCCGGAGAAGAGGATGAAGCCCAGATCACCCAGGCAGACCCAGACACAGACATTGATGCCAGCTGCATTGTGGCAGCTGGTGGGTTGGGTGGCAATGACCCCATAATGCTGTACAGCACCCATAGAATCATAGAAGTAGGGTCGGAAGGGATCTTGTAGATCTTCAAGTCTGACCCCCCGCCTGGGCGGGAGAAAAAAAAAGATCATGAGAATCATCACAGGAGGATGCAGGTCAGCTGGGGCTGGGAGAGGGTGTTACAGTGGGCATAGCTGAAGCCTCTGAAAAAGAGATGCTGGCACAGGAGCCTACTGGCTGCTCATACCCCATTGACCATGCACAGAACCAGAGTGCCCCACCAGGGGACTCGCAGAACCATAACAGACTGCAGGCACAGAGGGATCACCCCACAACACTGTAGCACCTGGTCAGGCAGAACACAGTCCCAGAAGCAGGCCAACAAGAGGGGCATCCTTGAGAGACTGTGGGAGATGGGTGCATAGTGCGCCACCCAGCCCCACACACTGAAAGCCCCACACTGTTGCCCTGCCTACTGCCACATCCAAGCTATTTTGGGTTGAATTCTTATTTTGTATAGTTTTCACAAGTCTACAGGGTCACAGCTAGGCCTCCTGCAGCTGCCCCTGGTCCCAGGCATTAGTGCAGGAAGGAAGAACCCCGTCACCACATCAGGAGCATCATCCAGGCTGATCCAAAACACCGGAGTGGAAAAGGGTGGGATATAGAGGAGAAGGAGCCCACAGAAGATGCACCAGTAGTGTCGCCTGGGGCCATGGAGGAACTACTGAACATCACCTCCAAAGGTAAACTCCATTGAACAGCAAGCCATGGAGGGTGAGTAGCCCCAATACTACATAGGCAGGATGGTGAGACACACCCACTGATTGATATTTTTTTTTTGGTTTTTGTGTTTTTTAAGGGTCCAAGTGCTTTTTTTTTATCAAAGTTGAAACCCAATTTTATTACCATTTTTCCCCACAAAGTTCTGTTTCAGGCTTTCTGAGAATGTAGATAACTGAATTGTTATCCACCCAAGTGATTCATCTATAGCTCTTTAACCAATGGCTTGGCTTCTTTTCTTTGTATTCAGATGGCCTATTTTCAAAGGAAAATGTAATAATCATATAATATATGGGACATTCCATGCGGTCATTTGAATATTATGCCTAGGTGGAAAATGGGATGAACATGTCTTTTTTCTTCATTCTCCGTTTTGGTAGAATTGTCCCATCCTTTTTTATAGTACAAACACAAACAGATCATATGGTCTTTTAAACAAATAGGTGCTGGAATAGCTTTGTGGAAGAGTGCATTTCCTTTTTGATTAGCAAACAATTCACTGAAAATATTATTAGTGGGATCCTACTATGTCCATAAACCTGTATAGGAGGAGGTATAAACTACTAGAAATATAGTTCAGATTCCCAGGGAAGACAGTTCTTGACCTTAACTTAATTTCCCATAATTAAACATTTTCTTGAGAAACCCTAAGTCAGTCAAGGATCGGATCCTACTATGTATTCTTGTCTATTTTATCTTGATTAATTTTAAATAACCCAGACAATGAGGTTACTATGACTTCCCTCTATAAAGTACCCCACAGTGTAGAAGTTCTAATTCAGAAGAGCAGGAATAGGTTGGCAGTCACAGCCAGCTGGCTATTGTCCCAAACACTGCAGAAAGAAAGACAAGACACCAGGAATGTGGCTTAACTGAGCCACATCTTTATTAAATAACACAACTGGAAAATATCCAGTCCAGTGCAGGTTACCGTTCCTTTGTACCAGGTGAAGGACTACTATTAGAATTCTATCCCATTAATATGTTCCTAATACCCTTCCTGGGACCCCTCTACTCTTGCATGATGAGGTTTAAGAGGTGGAGGAAAAAAAGAGTTATTTCCTTCTTGTGCTAGCCATTATAAGCTCAAGCCCATTCCCAACCTTTGTGAGGGAATGTCTTTTCTTCATTGCTACTGGTTCCAGTTTATCAGGGAACCATACCCTGTAAGTCCACTGAATTCTGAGGTTCCCCAGGGTGAAAAGGAGAATCTTGGTAGTGGTATTCTGTCCTGGTTTTTTGGCTGGAGAGGAACATTCAAACAGTGTGTGTCTGTCACATGTTTAGAAGCCCAGATACTGACAGATCTCTGTTCTTCATTTTCTACAAACTGGGTAGGGTAGAATAAATAGACTTTGTGGCTTTGGGGGTTTTTTTTTTCATCTAGTTTATTTCCCTCAATGCCTTTTGGACAGGAAGAGAGCATATGGGGAAAGCTGACTCAATATTAGCAGAAAGTAATAACATCTCTAAATTCAAAATGAGTGGTTGACAAAATTCTGTTCTATTAAATCAAGTGCATCCAACTGTGACCCTGCTGTATTACTGATTTATTACGTTTTTATATTGACTGTTCTTGTGAGCATATCCTGTCTCAGCTGCATGGAAGTGTTGTCCTCTTCACTTCTGTTAGATTAGTTAAAATGTGTAAGTGCTTACAAATGGATTTTAGTTCTAAATTTGGAAATGGAACCTATGTTTTCTTTAAAGCACTAAGACAATATCTACACTAAAAAGTTTTACTGGTAGCATTTCTGTCAGTACACAGGTCCAGCATTGCAGTTTTGCTGGAGTATATGCTCACATGAATGACTTTGCTGGTACCTTTCAACCTTACAGCTACAGGTTATATTGGCCAGAGATATAATAAACTATGCATATGTTTCGCAAGCTGTCTAGTGACAGCATCTCTAGCACTACCTACTAGGATAGATGTAAGATACTAGCACTTCTTTAGGAAACTGCAGGAGATCAAGATCCCACCATTCTGTTTTAATTTTCTCTTTTCATATTGCTTTAATTTAATTTCCACAGATACTTCATTACATTCTAATATGTCCTTTCTCTTAACTTCTGTCAATCTAAGACTTCTTATCAGCAGAAATGTGAATGTTAAGTAAGTCAAAAGAATTCACCTGCCTGTTTTGAAGTCATGGCAACTGATTCTTTTCTAGCTGTAAAAGCTGAGGAACTACCACGGCAGTGTGAGAAGTGATCAGTTAATGAAAATTAGTAGGTGCTGCAGGCACTCACTGACCAGCTTCACATAGCGGAGCATTATTTCTGGACATATGAAATAAGCAGCAGGTGAAAGGAGAGGAGTGTGGTGGCTGCAGAACTTTCAGATGTAAAAAATGAAATGTTTGAAGTTGAATGAACTTACCCCACTTCTCCATTGCTGCCACATCAAAATGAGAACTGCTTTATGCAGTTGGCAATTGTGCTGCGGTACACTGCGGTACATTACAAATGCTTGGTGAGCAATCACTTTGGTGCTGCAAGGCTGGGGTTCTCATTCAGGTAAGACATACCATCTCCTCGCAGCACAGTATTTAGACACTGAGCAGTATCTATGGCTAAAGACAGATACTACGCATAAACTGGTTTAAGTGATCAGAAAGTTGTTTAAACCTGTAACAGAAGAGCTGTTCAGTGCACATAAAATGGTTTCAAAATGGCCAAAACTAGTTTGAAATAAACCTGGTTAAATGTAGTATCAGACTTAACTGATTTGGCTCAAACTGTTTTATGAAGTATTTGTTCCAGATCCCTTGCTGGTTTAAGTTAAACCAGACACCCCCAGCATCCCGGCATGCACTCTCCACAACAGAGCTGGCCCCTCCCCTCTGCTCCCTGGCTGGAGCTCAGCACAGTCTTGCAAGCACAGCAGGATCTGCTCACTTCTCTGTGTCCTTCTTCACCCCCCCACCCTCAAGTGGTGCTTAAGCATCTCTTCCTCCACCCTGCCACAGCATGAACCATATCCAGCATGTGGTATGCTAGCTAATGCTGAGAAGTGTCTGTTTGTGTGTTTCTCTCCGATTTCACTGGGATAGGCAAACAGAAAAGTGACCTCAGGACTTTTGGAGTTGATCAGCAGGTCAGCCTGTAAACTGTTTAAGAAGTTTGAAGTAATGTGGAGAAAGGCTATTGTTTTGTTAATTAGGTGATGCAGACTGTTATCACCCCACCCCCCCACTGGCTTGCTTGCTTGTCAGTTGCTGCAGACAGTATGATAAAGCAGGGAAGGAGACTGAAAAGCTCTGTATTATCAACAGATGCATGCACCGCACACCACCACTTGCCTCAGAGTGATAGCTGGAGGCTGGCGGCTGGCAATACTCCCACCCCTTGAGCAGCTAGTGGGGAAAAGCCTGGAACCATGAAGGCAGACATCCCTAATGAAAGAATCCTGGCAGGGCCTGGCCACACCCCCCTCAACTCAGCTCCCTGCAGAAGGGAAGGGAGGGCTGCTGTAGTGCCCCCTGGCTTTGAGCCTGAGCCACTGAAGGCATGTTCCTGAATTTTCTTGGTCCAGAGAAAATGTCTGTCCAGTTTCAAACCAGTTCAGCCTAGTCAGGTTAGATTAACTTGCAAAGATTGTATCAATTCAGGCTCAGGCTTTTTGAATGTCTGTCCCTAGCACTAAGGTCTATTTGTGGCCTCCTTCTACCTCTACAGCCATACCCAAGCTTTGCAGCTATTACCAATTAATAGCTTCCTCTTGTGTGTGGATGACCTCTAATTGACTCAAGAAGTCTATGGGCCAACAAGAAGCAAAGTGCTCCTTGACCTGGTACTGGCTACTGGGGATGACCTAAATGGTGACCTAGTGATCGATGGGAAGCTGGGTGACATCGACCATGAGCTGATCACTTTCACCATCCACCATAAAGCTGGCAAGTCATTCAGCAACACGGAAGTTCTTGACTTCAAGAAAGCTGACTTTGACAAGCTCAGGAGGCTTGTCAATCAGGCCCTAAGGGACCATGATCCCAGCTAGAGGGGAGTTCAAGAAGAGTGGTTGCTCCTCAAGAGAGCAATCCTCAATGCACAAGCTAAGTCTATTCCATCTCGAAGGAAAGGCAGCAAGAGGGCACGGCAGCCCCCCTGGCTCTCCAGGGAACTAAAAGACCTCCTGAGGTGAAAAAGAAAGGCCAACAAAGGATGGAAGACGGGATTCACCTTCAAGGAGGATTATTCTGCACTGGTCCAGTCCTGCAGGGAGCAAGCCAGGAAAGCCAAGGCTGCAACTGAACTACAGCTAGCTTCGAGCATAAAGGACAATAAAAAGTCCTTTTTCAGATATGTGGGGAGCCGGAGAAAAAGCAAGGGCAACATTGGACCCCTGCTCAACCAGATGGGGCAACTGACAACTGATGCCCAGGAAAAAGCCAACCTATTAAATGGGTACTTTGCATCGGTCTTTCATCAATCCCATGGGATCCCCATGCCCACTACGGGACAGGGAGGTCCGGGTGAAGGAGATCCCCTGCCCTCCATTAATATTCACCTCATGAAGGAACATCTTGAGAAGCTCGATACCTTCAAGTCAGCTGGCCCTGACAATCCACACCCCAGGGTACTCCAGGAGCTGGCGAGCATCATAGCCGAGTCCCTGGCACAGATCTTTGAAAACTCCTGGCGCTCTGGTGTAGTGCCCGAAGACTGGAAGAAGGCCAATGTGGTGCCTATCTTCAAGAAAGGGAGGAAAGTGGATCTGGCTAACTATAGGCCCATCAGCCTGACTTCTATCCTGGGGAAGATCTTAGAAAAGTTTATTAAAGAGGCCATCCTTAATGGACTGGCTGATGCCAACATCCTAAGGGATAGCCAGCATGGATTTGTTGCAGGTAGGTCTTGCTTGAGCAATCTCGTTTCCTTCTACGACCAGGTGACCTATCACTTTCACAAGGGAGAAGAGATTGATGTCATATATCTTGACTTCAAAAAAGCCTTCGATCTGATATCCCATGATCACCTCTTGACAAAACCAGCCAATTGTGACCTTGGATCCACCATGATCCGCTGGCTGGGAAATTGGCTGTGTGGTTGGACCCAGAGGGTAGTAATTGATGGCAGTCACTCATCATGGTGTCCTGTGACCAGTGGGGTCCCCCAAGGCTCTGTCCTTGGACCCATATTTTTCAACATCTTCATTAACGATGTGGACATTGGAGTCAGAAGCAGGCTGGCCAAGTTTGCCAATGACACCAAACTTTGGGGCAAAGCATCCACACCAGAAGACAGGAGGGCGATCCAGGCTGACCTGGACAGGCTCAGGTAATGGGCAGATGAGAACTTGATGGCGTTTAACACTGAAAAATGCAAGGTTCTCCACCCTGGGAGGAAAAACCTGCAGCATCCTTATAGGTTCAGCAGTGCGACACTGGCTAGCACTACAGAAGAAAGAGACTTGGGGGTCATCACTGACCACAAGATGAATGTGAGCCTGCAATGCAATGCTGCAGCTACTAAAGTGACCAAAACACTGGCTTGCATCCATAGATGCTTCTCAAGCAAATCCCAGGATGTCCTTCTCCCCTTGTACTTGGCCTTGGTGAGGCCGTAGCTGGAGTATTGCATCCAGTTTTGGACTCCACAATTCAAAAAGGATGTGGAGAAGCTTGAGATAGTCCATGGAAGAGCCATGCGCATGATCAGAGGTCAGGAAAGCAGACCTTAAGATGACAGGCTGAGAGCCATGGGGCTCTTTAGCCTGGAAAAGCACAGGCTCAGGGGCGACCTGATGGCCACCTACAAGTTCATTAGGGGTGACCACCACTATCTGGGGGAATGTTTGTTCACCAGAGCCCCCCAAGGGATGACAAGGTTGAACAGTTATAAACTACTACGAGACCATTTCAGGCTGGACATAAGGAAGAATTTCTTTACTGTCCAAGCCACCAAGGTCTGGAACAGCCTGCCATCAGAGGTGGTTTGAGCACCTACATTGAACACCTTCAAGAGCACATTGAATGCTTATCTTACTGGGATCCTATGACCCCAGCTGACCTCCTGCCCTTTGGGCGGGGGGCTGGACTCGATGATCTTTCAAGGTCCCTTCTAGCCCTAATGTCTCTGAAATCTATGAATTATCACTTCATGCCTCCATACCCTTACTGGGGCTCCTGCCTTCCTGGCCTCTGCGCCTTTTATCTTGCTGGGCCCCCTCTAAGTCTAGGTCCACTACACTGGACCTGGTTTCTGTACTCCAGCTCCTGGCTTGCCCCTCTCAGGCTATGTACCCCTGGCCCTGGCTTTTCCCCTCTATGGTTGTGGGCCCCTGGCCCCAGTCCCACCCCTCTTGAGCTGTGGGCCCCCTGATCCTAGTTTTCACAGGCTCTGGCCCTAATATTCCCAGCTCTAGACTGCCTGTGTTGCCTTTCTGTCTTCCTGCTTTAATCAGAGAGTTGCAGGTCAGTGGACATATGGCCATAACTGTTCTTCTTTTCCACTGGGGCTGAATGGAAAGGATACTGTGATAAGTCAAGGGTGTCTAGCCTATGAATTAGGGACATAAAACAGTCTGTGCAGTACAGAGGTTGCTGTGATAACTTTTTCTGTGATTTGCTCCATCATGCGCTGATACATATGCCTTCCCAATGAATCTCCTTGGGAGTCTTTCACATTTCACTGATCATTCTGCATAAAAGTAAAAGTAAAGAAGGAAAATTGTAAGCTGAAGCCATACAAATATGCAAATGGATAGATACTTTCTAGACTATCCCTTGCAAAGCATATAAAAAGTTGGAGTTATCCATCATGAGCTGAGCTCCATTTCTGATGCAACAAAGGTGTGATTCTTGCTTGGACATAGCCTTCTTGAACTTTAACATTGTGCAGAATGAACAGTTAAATGAAAATGACCCCCTAGAGGGTGTAATTGGTTGACTTCTAAATCCTAAAGCTGGTTGTGTGTGGGGGGTATGATCCCCACACATAGGAATTGCTTCTGTTTAAAAGGTCACCAAGTAATTTGTTGCAGATATTTAACTATCAAGGTGAGCTGTTGCCTTAATTCCACCATAACTCCCCTGGGCATTCCACAGCAGCAGGAGCAGCCTCTGATGAAAGGTATACTTAAACATTTTACAGGGTACTGGATCCAAGTTTAGTCATACATCAACTTAACGAGCTTCTAGCCTGTACCAAAGTGAAGAATTTATCTTGAGGATTTTTTCTAATGGAATTGAATTGCTGCACTGCAATTAGCTCTTTTAAGCAGTCTAAGTGGCATGTCCTGGTATATAAGACTGACAGATCCCTTGAAGGTATAAATAGTTTATTTCTCCACTCTCTCACATCACTCTCTTTTATTCAGATAGCTAATGCAAGAAATCAGTTTCTCTTATGAAAAACCATTCAGTAATCTTCCCTTACAAGGAGTCTTTGATGGAACTAATGGTAGTTCTGGGGGCTGTAAGAACACTTTCTGATGCATGCACATGCATGTTGTTGATAAATCTCCAGTCTCCCTTTCCACCATAGACATCTCCATTTCTTGCATAGATTCACATTGCTTTCTGAATTTCGAGTACCTATTCCTACATCCCCCTACTTCTTCATTTTAATCAAACTCTGTCTTGTTCTGTTGATGACAGTGATACAATCATCTTCACTAATTGGGTCATTT
The DNA here is from genome assembly GCF_052110815.1 of Crocodylus siamensis. Classification (NCBI taxonomy): domain Eukaryota; kingdom Metazoa; phylum Chordata; order Crocodylia; family Crocodylidae; genus Crocodylus; species Crocodylus siamensis. The sequence goes on from NC_143397.1 coordinate 212,716,942, forward strand.
TTGAATTCCCTCCCTTTTTTCTCTACCAGGCTATCTTTGAATGCTTCTTTCTTTACAGCATAAAAGAGCTTCCTTTCACTGTTCCTTCAAGTGAAGTGGGTATTCAAGCCTTGGTTATCACTCACTTTGATGACTTCATGTTCTTCCTCTCTGGCCCACCTCTTTTTCATGTCTCTGCAGCCTACTCAACCTTTACATCAATATTTCACCATTGCATCCCAGATCAATGAAACAGAACAGCATTGAGTTAAAAGTTTATTTTTAGATTTTGCACCCTTGTTATAACAAATGGCATGGTTTAATTTGTTAATTTTGAAATCAGGGTAGTAATATCATACTAATACAATGTGTTCATAATTAATATAATAAAATACAATAATATTTAATATTATAATATAATGTGCTGATACTTGCCAAGAATTTACAGTGACACTAGACAATGTTTCCACAGAATCTCCAGGAAATGTTTAATGATTGACTGAGGTGACATTTTGGATTGTCCAGGAAAACTACCCCATGTTTCTTCCACAAAATTAAATGTTTTAAAACTTTTTAGATAAAAGCCTTTATGTAGTCAAGGAAGTCTCAAATACTGCTTTCAGCAAGTAGTGAATTTTCAACTAGCATTCAAATTACTGAGGATGAATTTTGTTTTAAGAAAATTTCTCCTGTTCGATGCACTATTTTCTACAGTTAGCAACAGAGAAGCAAATTGTATATATACTTATAGAATTTCTGTTATTTTTATGGTTAAAAATTAGGAAAGTGAGCTACAAATGCAACTCTATTAGGCTGAGTGATAATTATCTACTATCATGACCTATTCTAAACTCATACCATTTGAACTGAAGAAAAGAAATATCTGTTAGCTGTAAACAGTATTAATCAGTTCTGTCTGATTTCAGTCAGTAGAAGTCAATGGTACAAAAACTCAGTAGCCATATCATTACAGAGTTTGTGATGGAGTTCAGCTTTTCCAGCAGAATATCCACATTTTGTTGTCTATTGTTTGATTTGATTTATGTAGGATGCAGGAAGGGAAGAGTATAATGTATAGGTACATTTGATTTATTCCAGCTTTTAAATACGTGTGTGTGTGTGTGTGTGTAATAATCAACATTAAGAGACTATGTTACTGAATAACCATTGAAGACTTGTGTAAAAATGTCTTCATATTCAAGATGATTTAAAAGGAGATGTGGGTAAATTTGATGATAGAACAAATTACCACACATCAAGTTAATGAATTTTCTATCAGCTCATGAATGACATCTGCCCCCGGAGGCTGGCGGTGGCAGCAGCAGCAAGGGTGTGGCAATGGCAAGCAGGGAGTTCCTGCAGGTGGCTACAGCAGTCTTGGCAGCAGTGGGGGGAGGGTGGTGAGCACTGACCAGCTGTTGGCACCCACCCACAGACACTGCCAGCAGTGTCAGTGGTGGCTATCAGTGATTGGTGATCATCTGCAGGTGGTGGTGGCATTGCTGGTGGTGGGGGGTGGCAAGTAGCAAGCGTCGGTGGCACTTCTCTCAGGGGATGCATGGTGAATCTCATGCACATACACACACATGCACCCCCTACATGTTGCCAATGCATCAGCTGAATCATAAATAAGCATAAATGTTAGAACCCAAAGAAAACAACCATGACCAGGCTTTTCCAGTATTTTCCCCAACTTGGCTTTCTTTATATGTTTGATTGTTTTCTGTGCAAAATCCTTCTGAGTTTCTCCTTCTTAACAAAAACACAAATAATCAATTTATCCACAAAACAAAACATATACTTGCTTGGGTTGCAACACATATGAGTAACTCTCCTACCTACTTAAATGAACAAGAGCAATTCTTAAAGTATTCTACAGCTGAATGACTTCTGAACTACATTTCCCAGAATACCAAAGGCCAAAGGGAGGATCATACAGTCTAATTAGGTATAAAAGTTCCATTAGGTGGTGTGCTTATTGTTGCTGGGAGCTTGTACTGCAACAAAGATAACCAGTTTAGGCAGTGGTGGTCCTCTCTCCCTTTTGCTGCTTTGTGTGGTGGAATCAACTCTAATCAACTTCACCTGAAGTAACTTTGTGATGTTGTCAGTGTATATTTTGGATTAAACTATATTATAATGGCATTCTATCAAAATACCTTTACTAATTTCAACTGCATTGTAACTTAATTCCCGTTCCCCCTTGCAAGTACAGATCTTCTTGAATGCTCCATTTTAATACTAATATTTATAGTAAGACATGGAGGTTCAAGTTTGTCCTAAATGACCCCAAAAGGTGGTTATTCATATACAGCAGTACTGAGGTACTCCTACTGTTATGACCAACTGAGTAGTTGGAAAAAAGTTCTTTGCAAGCTTTTGGGCACAATCACCCTTCTTCAGGCATGGGGAGTATCTGCTAAGTACCTATCCATGCAGTTGAAATTAGTTAAGGTATTTTGAGAGGATCCCATTATATATTGCCATTATACATATACATATACAAAAACATAAACATATATATATGAAGAACCTTCTATACTGTGGGTGGTGGTCCACTGCCTGGCACTTCATCTGAAAGGGAACTGGGGGTGACAATTGAACAGAAGATGAATATGAGCCAACAATGTGATAAAGTCACCGGCAGGGCAAACAGAACTCTAGTGTGCATCAGCTGATGTATTGCGAATAGATCCAGAGGGATGTTCCTCCCCCTCTATTTGGTGTTGGTGAGGCTACAGCTCGAGTACTGTGTCCAGTTTTAGGCACCACATAGGAGGATGTGGATAAACTCAAAAGGGTACAGAGAAGGGCCACCAATATGATTAGGGGCCTAGAGGATAGGCCCTATGAGGAGAGACTGCAGGAATTGGCTTTGTTCAGCCTGAGCAAGAAAAGACTGAGAGGTGATTTGATAGCTGCCTACAAATATGTCAGGGATGAACACCAAGATCTGGGGGAGCAACTCTTCAGAAGGGTACCCCTTGGCAGGACAAGGGCCAATAGGCACAAGGTAATTGAGGAAAAAATTAAGCTGGACACAAAGAAAAACTTCTTTTCCATAAGGGCATCTAGAATCTGGAATACACTCCCAGCAGAGGTGGTGCAGTTGCCACCCTTGGGGGTGTTCAAGAGGAGGCTGGACAAGCACCTCATCAAGCTCATTTGAGTCCAATAACCTCCTGACCATGGTAGGGGACTGGACTTAATGATCTTACAGGCCCTCTAGCTTGGTGACTAGTGCCTTCGGGGTCTGGGGGGGACCTGGGTTCCCCCCTGTAGCCAATTAACAAGCTTGGGGGGGGGCACAAGCCTGGAAATGGGCTGGAAGTACTTCCAGTCCACTTCCAGGTCTGCCACCAAGCATGCGGGGGGAGAGGGGGGCCCTATGCTCCTGTGAGATGCTCCATCCACCCCAGCATCTCAGCGAGCTATGCCTGGTACCTCAGGGTATTTAAAGCTGTGTCTATGGGCGAATCATTGATTCTAATCAGCATCGAATCCTCAGATTTGAATTCAGCTGAATCGAATCAGGACAGTGATCTGAATTAACTAATTGAATCATTGTCCACTGAAGTGAGCCAAATCTGAATTGAATATGACCCGTTTCACAGAACCCTACTCTCTATGCCTGAAGAAGGGTAATTGTACCTGAAAGCTTGTGAAGAACTTTTTACAAACTACTCAGTTGGTCTAATATCACATGTACCCAGAGAACCTGGCCTACCTATGTCCTTTGACCAGGGGCGAGCAGTTATTTTGGGTGAAGGGCCGCTTACTGAATTTTGGCAAGCCATTGAGGGCCATGTGGGTAGCCCCGCCCCGCCCCTTGACAGGAGCTTCACCCCCTTTTCACCATATTGGGACTGGAAGTTCCGACCCCTGACCTTTGCCACCAGAAGGTCCTTCTCTTGCCCCCCAGAATAACTCCTTTCAGCAAGGGATTTCGCCATCTCTTGACCAGAAAAGTACCAAATTATATTCTAAAAACCAAATGTACTACAACATCCATTAATTTTATTAAAAAAATAGTTTTGTCCTTTATGTATGTTTATGTAGTGTATGTAGAAGTGATAGTATAATAGCTTAAAATGAAATTTTACTTTTGTATATTGTGGTGGGTGTGGGTGGATATAAATTTGTGGGTATGAGGGGTATAGGGGAGGGTGTGTGTGCATGAGATTTGTGGGGGGTGGATAGGTGTGGGGGGGTGGGTTGGGTGGATGTGAGTGGATATCGGTTTTGTGGGGGGCTGTGAATGTGTGGGGGAAGGGCAGCTGGGGAGGGTTGTGGCTTGCATGGAGGGGGAGAGTTCATCCACAACCTGTCCCCCCCTTCCCGTGGCAGGCAGAACCCGTGCAGTGCTCCTGCAAGCATGGGCTCTGCATTCCTGCCTTTTCTGGCCCTGGGGCACTGGCACAAGCCCCGTGCTCCTGCTTTCTGCCACTTGCCCCTCATCTGCCACTGCTGCCCTTCTCCTGCCACTTCCCTGACCCCCCAACCCCCTTCCCCTCGCAGTGCTCTGGCACCATGTCTCAGCTGCTTCTGTGGTCCTGGCACTGCAGCTGGGAACCATGTAATGCTGGAGTGCAGTGGGGGGGACGAGTGGGGAAAGAGCTGTGGCAGGCAGGGGGAAGGGGCAGTGAGAGGGCATGTGGAGCACTACAACAGCTGAGCAGTAGCATGGGGCCTGCATGGATGCACTGGGACCACTGCTAGCAGGGCCCAAAGTGAGGTGGCAGAAGCATGGGGTCCGGGCTGCGCTGCTTAAGCAGGGAGAGGAGGGACCCAGCCCAGTTCCACAGAGCCCCTGCCAGCCCGGTCCCATAATCCTGCTGCCCCACTTTGGGCCCCACCAGCATTGGCCCCAGTGCACCCATGCAGGCCCCGCACTCCCGCCCCACTGTTGCTCACTTGGCACGCCCACTCACTGCCCCTTCCCCCCACCTGCCACTGCCATTTCCCTGCTCCCTGCACCCGCCTGCCAGCACCATGTGGTTCCTGGCTGCAGTGCTGGAACCACAAGAGCCAGCCTGGCCAGCCTGAGGACTGGGGCGATCACCCATGGTCCTCCCTTGCCTCCCTCCCCTCCTCCTTTTTATCTGTATTTCCCTCAATGTAAGGAAGCAGGAACAGCCCCAGGCCAGAATCAGCATTGAATCTTCAGATTCAGATTTGGCCAAATCAAATTGGGACAGGGATCCGAATCAACAAATCAAATTACTGTCCCTGATTCAGGCCAATCAAATCCAAATTGAATATAGCCTATTTCCCACACACCTAATACATATGAATGGGTAGTGATAATGACCTATTTCCTTTCTGGTGTGTTTTTCTGCTAGGAACCTTTGGGACCCTATAATCCCATCAAATTCAGTAAATAGTACCCTGCCAGCTATTGAGATATCTCCATGCCTTGCCCATTATGTTAAAACCTCTTTGCCTTGAACTAAAAATGCCAGTCAAAGACAACTAGGATTTCAAATAATTGTCTGAAGGCTTAGTGGTCTGACTTTTAGTAGTGTTAAAGTCATAGAGTTAAACAAAACTGCAGTTCTTTAAAAACAGATAACTAAGCCATTTTTAACTGGAGGAAAAATTAGTAATAAGTCTGAATACATCAGTGTAGAAGGAATTATGTAGTAAGCATTGGAGTGTGAATTCGATGAATGAGCCAGAAACAAGGAGGGAGTTTGATTCTTGGGGGGAAAAAAGTCCAATTTAGTGCAAATATTTTATAAGGAACAAGAAAGGGAAAAGGAAATACTGAAAAGAAAAACACATTTTTCACCACTATGATAAGGTTATGGTAAAGCTCTATATTTCAAAATGCTGTTGGTTTCTTGTGATGTTTTAATTATGCCTTCAGTGGGAAATTATTTACCACAACCATTTACATGAAGAAGAGTAAATAGGTTCTAAATTAATTTTCTTTGCCATAAATGGTTATCAGTTTGTCTGGTGGTGTTAACTGCACAGGTAATAATTGGATTTGATTATGACATCTTGAAGGGTAAGCACTGAGAAGGACTACTTGGGATGGGAATACGCTTTAATTATTCAGGAACTAATTTACCACTCTTTAGACCACTTGTACAACTGCTTAGCTTTCATAAACAATACAAAACACAACATACACAAACACACAAAACACAAAATTATGAAAAAAATTGTTCTTTCTGTTGATAATAACACTACAAAAAAGGATTACAAGTACAGCTACAAATTACAACTACTTTCTTGATTTCAGTATTATTTGTATTATTCATATTTCATACTTATCACACCAATAGGCGTAGCATACTTGGTTATGAGTCAGACGAGACATTGCTGGCCTGTTGTTCCGCGGCTTTCAGGCGAGACGACGTGTTCACTTAAAGTGAGATATTTTTCTCGGGGACTCTGTGCAGTTGATTAGGCTGCAACGCGAACTACTTGCGATTCTTCCTTAGATGGTCTGCAAGTGAGCTGTCCTCTGAATTGGGATCGTTTATGCTTGGCTTATATGGAGTGAGTTGACGTCATGGCCCTCTCCTACTCCGCCTCGCTATAATTCCCATATTCAGGTGCAGATGCAGCATCTAGCACATCCCCATTCTTAGTCCACTGACCCAGTTTTGGGCAATTTTTTCTGGTCTGAGCCAGTTCCTGGGACCTCCCAATTGCACTAAAATAACCTAGTAACCTTGTATGCTCAGTAACTGATTGGTGCGTTAAGTTTCATTCTGTTACTTAAGTTTTGTTTTACTAGAAATCACTCTGTTAGGTTTTGTTTTTCTGTATTTATATACAGGCCCTTTCAACAATGGCTAATAGGCAACACACTTATAGTTATTACTATGACAGCAACCATGTGCTTATCTTTCACATTGCAAAGGCTTCCATTAAATTCCTTGAGTGTTCTGCACATAACCTTACCTGAGCTCTGAACTGAGTCTCTTGTGGGTTATTGTCAGCAGCTCTACCAGGTGAATCAAAAATGGGCTATCACTTCTCTGGCCGAGCTAGTAATAACTGTACTAATCTTTTCAGACCTAGAGTACACTGTTATCATTCCTGTTTGTTCCTATACTATTATTTTGTTCCTATACCTTCTCTGTAAGTGTCAGGACACAAAATAATGTCCTTCATTTTCTGCTGCCATTATTATATGTTCATAAGGACTATGGAACTGTATGGGGATAAAGCCTTTTTTCAGTGAGAGTTAGGTGCTTAACCACCATTTGTGCCTTAGACAGGAACTATGAGTAGATTTTCAATCTGATGGAAATGAAGATGCTAGGAGGTTACTTAAGATGGAGGCTATTACTCAGTGAAGTGATAGGGTCACATGGAGCACAAGTTGTTCTATTTTGTTTTTGTTTTTCTCTTTAATCTAAAAGTTATAGTGAGTGAAAGTACATATTATCTCTGGATGAAAAAAATAATCATTCGTAATTTCCTGGAACTCAGTGTGGCACACACTTAGATAATAAAAGCCTATTCATCTTTGTGATATTTCTTTCTTCTCTGTGAACAGACTCTTATCACTACTGTGAGACGGACATATAGAACTATCTGTAAAGCAGAAAAAGGCTACTTTACGGTGACTGCATCTCCACTTTCTTAGAAACAGACCACAGAGGTCTAAAGTACCTTTGTTATAACTGATTGCATGGGACATAGTGGAGTAAATACATCAGAAATCTCTTAATGCTCTAAAAAAACTCAGAACAAAAAAGAAAACAAAACAAAAAAACCCAGTCCCTAACTAATGCCTACATCAACCTTCCAGAGTTGTCTTGTCTCTTTGCTTCAGTACTGTTTTTCTTTTCTTTTCATTCTGTGCAATCTCAATAACTCAATATTTGTGTTCTAATAAACTGATCATGATATCTTGTCTGATCTCTCTTCTGTAATATATCTTAGCGATCAGAATAATTGTTAAGGAAAGCTTTCTTTGTTTCAACTTGCATTTTAAAAGTTGACTTCATTATTTGTCTTAGTAAATACAAAACTATGGGAAAGAAGGGAAAATAATTACATTTGTAATAATTCAATTCTCAGTTAAATTAATACATGTTAAGCCATGCTATTACATATGTGGTTTTTTTGGGAAGTGCTTTGCCACGCCACTGTCTTTTATAATATGCATCATGTGCTTTCTGTTTCTTTTTTGTGTTCAAGAGCAGTAGTTTACATATTAGACAAAATCAAGAAGCCTTATTTTAAAACTTCTCCATGAATCACTTCCAAGTGGGACAAAAGCCTCAGCATTATTCATGTCGGTTTTGATGAGAAGGATTGGTGGGTTGTCAAATCTGCCCTAACTATGGACATCCAAGACATCCTGTTTGAATTTTGATGTACCTTGCGTTTTCTAAATCAGGTTAATCTATTTTTACCATAGTGCTATCATACATAATTCTTCAGAATTACGAAGCTACTGTTTTCAATTTTCTGGCATAAAGTCCACATGGCTAAAACTAAGCTGGTGACCACAGATAACACTCATCTTTCTAAATCCCTTAAACATATTTCCAAATGTCATAGAATCATAGAGAAGTAGGGCTAGAAAGGACCTTCAGAGGTCATCCAATCCAACCCCTTACCTGATTTTGCCACTTTTGATGCTGTCCTCTTTCATTCTGCCATCTTTCTCAACCTATACATAAAGGCTAGATTACAAGGCTTGCTATATCTATTTACATAAGTCAATGTCTTCTGCATCGCTCATTCTGATCCTCAGTATTCCATGCTTCATTTACATTCAATTCCTTTCCTCTAGCCATGAGACCAGTGACATCTTTTACTCATTTGAGAGACTGATAAGATTACTACTAGGATAATCTTCCTGATCATATCTCTACCTATTTTTGCATTTATTCCTGGTCTCCCTTTCTTCTCTCCCATTAGATGCACTATCTTGTCTTTAAGTTCCTTCACCGTGTTGCTCCTTCATGTACACTAGATAGACTAAGCTTATTGGCTACTAACTAACAGACCTGCTTTTGCTTTGCCAAAGATGGCAGCTTCAATTGTCCACATGTCTGCTTCAAACACTTCTTTCAAACATGATTGACACGTTGGTCAGACATGTAGATTCAATCCATCTCTGGGTGAGGGGTCCTAGAACCTTAATTTCCTGCTTCTTTGGGAAATGACGTAACCCAGTGGTTGTCAACCGAGGGTATGCGTACCCCTAGGAATACTTAATAGGGTCATAGAGGGTACTTAGGCCTCTGTGTGCATGCAGCTGCAGTGCAGCACATGGGCAGCCAAGAGCACAGCATGGCCATGTGGAGAATAGACAGGTCCAACAGATAGGTTTGTTGTGTGGGAAGAAAGTGGGGCTGGGGCTGGGGCATGGTGCAGGACTGATGTGCGCAGGGGGGTGGCTCCCACAACTACTCATGCCCTGGGAGGGCATGGGGGGCATGTACCCCTGGATCTGCACATGGGGTGGGCTGCTGTTGGCGCCACACCAGGCTTTTTCCTCTGAGGGCTGGGGCAGGCTGCACTCGGGGTGGGCAGCAGTGGTGCTGGGAGGGGGTTTGTGGGGGCAAATGTTGAGCTCTCTGGAGCCCCTTCTCATAGCCTTGCTCCCATAGACCCCTGCTATGAGGAAGGGAGTGGGGCTGGGGCCTGGGCTGGAGCAGGGATGGGTGTTGCCTAGCTGTGGCAGAGCACAGGACACAGCTGTGAGCAGCTCATTGGGCTGGGAGGGTGCAGGGGGTGGCAGCTTCAGGAAGGCATGGAGGGTGCATGCCCCTGGATCTGTGCCCAAGGTGGGGCAGGATGTGAGCTGGGGCCAAGGCAGTGCCAGGCTGTTCCTGATGGAGGCTGGGCTGGGCGAAGCTGGGCTGGGCTGAGGTGGAAAGAGGTCTACAGAGGGGGCTATGGTGAATTCTGTGGTGGTTGCAGCCCCTGCCATTGCCCCCTCCAAGTGCCACTGCCACCTACCCCAAGTGCAGCCTGGCCCAGCCCCTGCCAGGAAGAGCCTGGCACAGCCCTAGCCCTAGCCCACCCTGCCCCATGCAGATACAGAGGCATGTGCTGCCCATGCCCACCTGGGGTGCGTGGAGCAGTGGGAACCCCCCCCCCCCCAATATCCACTGGGAAGAATATTTGAGCACTCATGGTGCATGGGCCAGGTTCTGGAGGACTGGAAAAGGGCCAGTGTGGTCCCTATCTTCAAGAAGGGGAGGAAGGAGGATCCAGGCAACTACAGGCCAGTCAGTCTCATCTCCATCCTTAGCAAAGTCTTTGAAACAATTATTAAGGCTCATATATGTGAGAGCCCAGCAGGAAAAATTATGCTGAGGGGAAACCAGCACAGGTTCATAGCAGGTACATCATGCCTGACTAATCTAGTCTCTTTTTATGACCAGGTTACAAAGCGCCTGGGCTCACAGGGCTCAGTCCTTGGACCGATACTCTTCAATGTCTTCAGTGACTTGGACGAGGGAAGTGAAGTGTACTCTGTCCAAGTTTGTGGATGATACAAACCTGTGGGGAGGAGTGGAGACACTGGAGGACAGGGAACAACTACAGGCAGACCTGGACAGGTTGGACAAATGGGCAGAAAACAATAGAATGTGATTTAACAAGGAGAAATGCGAAGTGCTGCACATAGGGAGGAAAAATATCCAACACACCTACTGCCTAGGAAATGACCTGGTCAGTAGCATGGAAGCAGAAAGGGATCTAGGAGTCCTAGTGGACTCCAAGATGAACATGAGTTGTCAGTGTGACAAAGTCATCAGCAAAGCTAATGCCACTTTATCATGCATCAGCAGATGCATGACAAACAGAACCAAGAGGTGATACTTCCCCTCTATCAGGCATTAGTCAGACCACAGTTGGACTACTGTGTCCAGTTTTGGGTGCCACACTTTAAGAGGGCTGTGGATAACCTGGAGAGGGTTCAGAGAAGAGCCACTCTTATGGTTAAAGGCTTGCAGGCCAAGCCCTATGAGGAGAGACTAGGGCACCTGGACCTCTTCAGCCTCCGCAAGAGAAGGTTGAGAGGAGGCCTTGTGGCTGCCTATAAATTCATCAAGGGGGTGCAGAAAGGAATTGGCGAAGCTCTACTCACCAAGGCACCCCTGGGGGTTACAAGAAATAATGGCCATAAGCTAGCAGAAAGCAGTTTTGGACTGGACATTAGGAAGAACTTCTTCACAGTTAGAGTGGCCAAAATCTGGAATGGGCTCCGAAGGGAGGTGGTGCTCTCCCCTACCCTGGGGGTCTTCATGAGGAGGTTAGGTAGGCATCTGGCTGGGGTCATCTGAACCCAGCACTCTTTCCTGCCTATGCAGGGGGTCGGACTGAATGATCTATTGAGGTCCCTTCTGACCCTAACATCTATGAATCTATGAGTCCTCCGGATGAGCCACTTGCAGCTCTGTCTCATGCTCCACCCAGGCAGGGCAGTGTCTGCCCCTGCTCCAGCTCCAGCCCCCACTCCTTCCCTCACTGCAGGGGCCTATGGGAGTGAGTCTATGGCCACCCCAAAATTCACTGTAGCCCCCCCAACACCCCTCCCATCACCACTGCCACCTGCCCCAAGTGCAGCCTGACCCAGCCCCCACTGGGAAGACCCCAGTGCCCGAGCCTGCAGTGGCAGCGTGCCCCCCTGCATGTAGATTTCATAGATTTCATAGACATTAGGGCTGGAAGGGACCTCGGGAGATCATCGAGTCCAGCCCCCTGCCCAAAGGGCAGGAAGTCAGCTGGGGTCATAGGATCCCAGCAAGATAAGCATCCAATTTACTCTTGAAGGTGTTCAGTGTAGGTGCTTGAACCACCTCCGCTGGCAGACTGTTCCAGACCTTGGGGGCTCGGACAGTAAAGAAATTCTTCCTTATGTCCAGCTTGAAATGGTCTTGCAGGAGTTTGTGACCGTTCGACCTCATCATCCCTTGGGGCGCTCTGGTGAACAGATGTTCCCCCAGATCCTGGTGGTCACCCCTGATAAACTTATAGGTGGCCATCAGATCACCCCTGAGCCTGTGCTTTTCCAGGCTAAAGAGTCCCGTGGCTCTCAGCCTGTCATCGTAAGATCTGTTTTCCTGACCTCTGATCATGCGCGTGGCTCTCCTCTGGACTCTCTCAAGCTTCTCCACATCCTTTTTGAATTGTGGAGCCCAAAACTGGACGCAGTACTCCAGCTGCGGCCTCACCAAGGCCGAGTACAAGGGGAGAATGATGTCCCGGGATTTGCTCGAGAAGCATCTATGGATGCACGCCAGCATTTTGGTCGCTTTACTAGCCGCAGCATCGCATTGGAGGCTCATGTTCATCTTGTGGTCAATGATGACCCCCAAGTCTTTTTCTTCTGTAGTGCTAACCAACGTAGCACTGCCGAGCCTATAAGGGTGCTGCAGGTTTTTCCTCCCAAGGTGGAGAACCTTGCATTTTTTGGTGTTAAACACCATCAGGTTCTCGTCTGCCCATTTGCTGAGCTTGTCCAGGTCAGCCTGGATCACCCGCCTATCTTCTGGCGTGGATGCTTTGCCCCAAAGTTTGGTGTCATCGGCGAACTTGGCCAGTCCACTCCTAACTCCAATGTCCACATCATTAATGAAGATGTTGAACAGTATGGGTCCCAGGACAGAGCCTTGAGGGACCCCACTGGTTACAGGGCACCATGATGATTGACTGCCATCAATCACAACCCTCTGGGTCCGACCACGAAGCCAATTTCCCAGCCAGCGGATCATGGTGGAGCCAAGGCCACAACTGGGCAGTTTGGCCAAGAGGTGATCATGGGATACCAGATCAAAAGCTTTTTTGAAGTCAAGATATATGACATCAATCTCTTCTCCCTTGTCCAGGTGATAGGTCACCTGGTCATAGAAGGAAATGAGATTGGTCAAACAAGACCTACCCGCAACAAACCCGTGCTGGCTGTCCCTTAGAATGTTAGCCTGGGCCAGTCCCTCAAGGATGGCCTCCTTAATAAACTTTTCTAAGATCTTCCCCAGGATAGAAGTCAGGCTAATGGGCCTGTAGTTAGCTGGATCCACTCTCCTCCCTTTCTTGAAGATCGGCACCACATTGGCTTTCTTCCAGTCTTCGGGCACTACACCAGAGCGCCAGGAGTTTTCAAAGACCTGTGCCAGGGGCTGGGCTATGACGCTCGCCAGCTCCTTGAGTACCCTGGGGTGCAGGTTGTCAGGGCCAGCTGACTTGAAGGTATCCAGCTTCTCAAGGTGTTCCTTCACGAGGTCAGCATTGATGGAGGGTAGGGGATCCCCCTCACCCAGATTTCCCTGTCCCATAGCAGGCATGGGCATCCCGTGTGACTGATGGAAGACTGACGCAAAGTACCTATTTAATAGGTTGGCTTTTTCCTGGGCGTCAGTTGTCAGTTGCCCCATCTGGTTTAGCAGGGGTCCAACATTGCCCTTGCTTTTCCTCTAGCTCCCCACATACCTGAAAAAGGACTTTTTGTTGTCCTTGATGCCTGAAGCTAGTTGGAGTTCAGTTGCAGCCTTGGCTTTCCTGGTTTGGTCCCTGCAGGACCAGACCAGCGCGGAGTAATCCTCCTTGGAGGTGAATCCCGTCCTCCATCCTTTGTAGGCTTTCCTTTTTAGCCACAGTAGATCCGCTAGGTCTCTGGAGAGCCAGGGGGGCTGCTGTGCCTTCTTGCTGCCTTTCCTCCATGTTGGAATAGATTTAGCTTGTGCACTGAGGATCGCTTCCTTGAGAAGCAACCACTCTTCTTGAACTCCCATCTCCCTGGGGTCATGGTCCCTGAGGGCCTGACCGACTAGCCTCTTGAGCTTGTCAAAGTCGGCTTTTCTGAAGTCAAGGACTTCTGTGTTGCTGACTGACTTGCCAACTTTACGGCGGATGGTGAAGGTGATCAGCTCGTGGTCGCTGTCACCCAACTTCCCATCGATCACTAGGTCGCCGATTAGATCATCCCCCGTAGCCAGTACCAGGTCCAGCAGCTCTTTGCCTCTCGTTGGCCCATAGACTTCTTGGGTCAGGTAGAGGTCATCCACGCATGAGAGAAAGCTTTGCGCCCGCTCAGATTTAGCTGAGTGATCTTCCCACGAGATGTCCGGGTAATTGAAGTCACCCATGACAACCAAGGTCCTGGAGCAAGCGGCCTCAGTCAGTTCCCAGGCAAACTCCTGGTCAAGCTCGGGACTTTGAGTGGGAGATCTGTAGTAGACTCCCACCGTTGTGTCCCCTGTGCCGAATTCCCCACGAATTTTTACCCAGAGGGTCTCTAGCTGTCCATGCCGGTCGCCAGCATCAGCTTGCAGGGACATGTAGCTTTCCTTCACATAGAGAGCTACACCCCCGCCCCTTTTGTCAACACGATCCCTCCTGTACAGGGTATAGCCCTCTATACCCGTGGTCCAGTCATGGGTGGAGTCCCACCAGGTCTCCGTTATCCCAATGACATCATATTTCTTTGCACTGAGCAGGAGGACGAGCTCGTCCTGCTTGTTGCCCAGGCTCCTGGCATTAATGTACAGGCAGGCAGGTTTGCCCTTGGGGGCTCTTGCCTTGCCCACAGATTGTGCCAGGGCTGGGGCAGGGGTGAGCTCCCTTAAGTGCCCCCTTAAGTGCCTTGGTCCGCTGGCTTTGCAAGGGCCGTTCAGCGGGCCAGCAGGGGCAGTAGTCCCCCCATCCCCCAGCGGGCTTAGTTTAAAGCCCGGTGGAGCAGGTCAGCCAGCCTGACTGAGAAGAGCCTTCTCCCCAGGGGAGAGAGGTGGAGGCCATCTCTTCCCAGCAGCTCGCTGCCTCGGGGCACATGCCTCCTGGGGTATGTGTGTCCTCCCGGGGTGCACATAGTTGTGGGAGCTGCCCCCTACCACATGGCTCAGTCCTGCACCCTGCCCTGGCTGGATCTGTCCAGCCCCACTCCCTCCCTCACTGCTGGGGCCTCTCCCCACCACAGCAGCTGCCTGCCTTCACCCTGTGCATAGATCTGGGGGCACTTCCCCATTTCCTCCCAGTGTGCAGGCAGTGGTGGGAGCTACCAGCCCCTCCCTGTGTCCCCTGGATGAGCTGCTCATGGCTTCATCCCATGCTCCACCACACCCTGGCTGTGCAGCACCTCTCCCTACCCTGCCCCACTCTCTCCCTGACCACAGGGTCTCAATCTATGCCACCCCCACTTAAAAACAAGAAAAAATATAAAGGGGGGTACATGACATGCAACTTTGGGACAGAAAGGGTACACTTGTTAAAGAAGGTTGAAAACCCCTGACCTAATCAATAAGTTAATGTGTTAAGCCATACCAAGGTCATCTTCTTCCTTCTCCTCTGGCATCTACCACCAGCTAGGCATGATGTGCTCTATGGAATTTCATGACATATGCTCACACAAGGTAATACATGTACAGGAGCTGCATACACATCTGGCCATAGCTCAGCTTATTGCACATGCTCAGTAGCTCTCTATACATCCACCATGCCCATGAAATAGAATTGCAAAATGTGCACAAGTGCAAAAAATGGGAGTCACATGGCTGGCTAACAGCCATTTGGCTGTGTAAAGTGAAATAATTCATATATGGGGCAGAATCATAACTTATGTATTGCAACAGTGCTTACAAGTACTAGCATGCATGCTAGTCAGCATTTATATAAATACACAGAGATGATCCAGGAAAAGGAATAATAAGGAAGCTTGTGTGCTAAGAAATAATGGACACTTGGAAAATTTGACCATTTAATTCCAGAACAAAAAAGTACAGATTTTAAGAGTTTAGGGCAGGGATATGAGATGAAACAGAAGGCTCTTTTATTGGATAGGGATGGGGAATTGTGATGTAGAGAAGCAAAAAACCCAAAAAGATGATACATAGGTGTAAATCTTTGCAGAACTTGTTCCCACAGTGATTTTGCCCTTTTGAGCCACATTATCCTGAGGGATAGTTCAACTCTAAGTTATTATGCCTATCCATAATAGAATTGACTTTCAAAAGCTATGATTTAAACTGGGACTAAGCTTTTTGTTTTCCCTCCAATAGTGCAATTGAAACACATGTAGAACAGATGTGCTGCTACTACTGCCATAACCTTTTAGTGATTATGTGCTTTCCAACATCAAATTACTAGAGAAGGACAATCCTATAGAACTAGCTTAGTAAATTGCATCAAATGATACACTTTCACTTGCTTCTCATTTCCTTCTAATAAATACTTTCAGATGTGCTTGCTGAAGATGTTTCAGTGCCTATGTTTATTTTTCTTTCCATTTGGAAATGTCTCCTTCCCCTCCACACAGGCTTTATGGAAATCACCTTTGGGATTTAATTAATAGGACTGAAATAAGAAATTACCCTGAACCTACAGAATGTAGTAGAAAAGATAGACTTATATTTAATGTAGATATATATAATCTCAGATGTTATACTATGCTTTAGATTTGTATAAAGGAGTTATGTCTATATTAGATTATATAGGATGGTTCTAAACCAGTGGTCCTCAACCTTTGTGGACTCGAGGCATCCCTCCATAACTTGTGTGAATTGAGTGGCATCCTTTTGAAAAACTAATGTATATATTACAGTGCACCCCTGCAGAGGGGCTGGGTGGTGGGGAAGGGGATTGTTCAGGCAGAGGCAAGCCTGAGCCTGTGTTTATGTACTTAGTTTATTTGTTTATCTCCTCACACCTTGAGGACCCTTCAGAGGATCTGGCTGTGCCTTGGCACGCTGCTTGACACTGTTCTAAACAATGTTTTTTATAGGACTCTTTCACAGATTCAAATGTGTGTTCAGCCAATGACATAGGCTGATCATAGAACCATAGTGTGAGTAACAGAGCAACTGGTGCACTTGTCCTCTTAAGAGGACAAGCAACCTGAGAGGCAGCTCACGAGTGGCAAGGGAGGCTGATTAGGGATTCACCTGACCAGAAGAGGGATGGGCTTGAGCCATATAAGCCTGGTGCCTGGGCCAGTCAGGCAGGCCAGCACTGAGAGCCATGGAAAAAGGAGCAGCAGAGCTCCTTTGGCTCCTAAGTGACTGCAGGCCTGGGAACAGGCGAAAGTTACCCGGGAAGAATGAAAGACTTGTTTATGTAGGCAGCTGGCTTTCATTTTATGTTAAACCTAGAGATGGTTTGGGTGTCTGTGAGAGAGGAAAAGTGCTTGCTATTAAATTGAAGTGATGGTTTAGCTTTGAGCTCTGCTGGGGCAGGAGATGTGTAATTCTGCTGAGTGTGGGGCCTGAGGAACCATGAGCCCAGAAACGGGGCCATAACCAGAGACTGCCAAGGCCAGGGAGCCTGGTGATCCCAACTGCCCCAGGATAGGGCCAGGGTCTACAAAAGTATAGGAGGGGCCACAGGTGGGAACAGCCAGAGCTGTGGAGTCTGGAGATCTTGACTGGCTCAGGAGTGAGGCCAGGACCCAGAAGGGGCCAAGGGGCCAAGAGGGGCCACTGCCATGGACTAGTAGGGTTAGAGACTGACAGGCAAGGAGGCAGAGTCTAGAAGCCAGGTCTGATACTGTGAGCTGGGGCTAAAAGGCCTAGTTGGAGAACTGGGGGAGGAGGCCAATAAGGCCAAGACCCCACAAGGCAAATGATGGTACAATAACACCTGCAAGGCATGGAGTGTGGTGTAGAGGTGAATGGAGCCACCCAATGAGCCCTTAAGGCTACAGGTGCCCTGCAGAGGCATGGACAGGTCATAAGGACCTATTGAGCTTGAGTGCTGAATTGAGACTTGTGGAGTCCAGATGGGACCCAATGGTGACTTACACAAACTAAGGCTCACTTTAAGGGCCATGGGTAGCTGCTCTTATCTAATCCTTAATAAGAAGAAAGCATGGCAGGAGAGCAATCAAGGGAGAGCTACACTAGAGACCAGGTCAGGTAGAAGCCACACAGCTACTGGGGGTATCATGGCTACCCCTGGGACTCAGTCCTACCACACACAGGTTCTTGGGATATGAACATTTTTAAGTATACCTTGGAGGAGTGTGCAAAAACTACCTCTGCACTCCCCAGATCCTAGGACTACAGACTATGAGACTGGACCCTCACTGTAAGTTTAACGAAGTGCAGGTATCATAACTTTTCATTCCAACCATGTTAGAAATGTCAAGGGGCATGGCATAAGGATGTCCTTATACTTGACCCAATAAGCCAAATCAGCTGCCAGAATTAGTCAGTGGGGTAGCAGATGCCACATCAGAGAAGCTGGCCAGAGATCTTTAAATAGATATTGCTGGGCTCTCTTGTCAAAAGGGCTTTCAAAGTGCACATAGACTGAATTGATGGAATGGAACTTTGTTTATGTGACTTAAGGAGCTTGCCATTTTGGGGCAGACTGTATTCTGTTGTTGCACAGAAGGCTATGTATATTGCTGTACAACTTAAAAGTTGAAACAATACAGATGATAAATAGTATGAAGCAGTTGCTGGATTTGGTAGCACACCTAGTCTCCATCAACTATAATGTGGTCCCCAGATTATAAAACTATTTGTCATATTACTAGTTCTAGAAATCCTGGCTGAAAGTAGGACTCCTTTTTGACAATTGCATGCTAACATAAAAAATCCTGCTTTAGCTTTAAGCTCACTGATTGAACCCTGGGCAAAAAACAAAAATTATGAGTTGGCCAATCAGTGCACATGACTCCCTTTCAACAATGTGCTTTGTTAGTAAGGCTTGTGAAAGATTCAAGTTTCAGAGAAATTGGAGAGACCTGCAAGAAAGCTGTGCTTCCTATTAGTAGGAAACATACTGTTTTTATGTAACTCATGTTTATATTGCAGCATTTGTCCCGAGATAAAAAAGGGACCGAAACATTGAGGAGGAGATGTGGAATTAGGATGAATTCTGTCCCTGCTTGTGCACATATGCAAAAAGTAGAGCAGATTAAATTTGGTTAAGGATCTCAGAAAAGCCCAGGAATAAGGTATGGAACATAATATGCATGTCCAATAGCTGTTTTTGAAGCTGTATCAGCTTTCCATTGTAGACAAGTAGTCTTGCAGCTTTCACATGCCTACCATCAGAGCAATAAAACCCCTGAGGTTTAAGGTAGAAAAGGCATAAATATGGGAGTTGGAAACAGTTGTGTGCACTTAGTGGCTGGAAATGCAGAAAGTGTTTGGTGTAAGGATTCTTCCAATACCTGTACCAGTTGGTTACAAATTTCATATTCCCAGCCCTCCTGAAAACCCAAAAGACAATTGATTAATGGCTTTGGGACTATAGTTGCTGTTGGATCTGAGACTCCCTTGTCTGTTGTTGAGATTTTAGACAGAAGAATCATTCTCACTCTGCTTCAGACTGGGGGTGTGGGGAAATCCAGGGGATATGCAAAGACCAACAGACATTTTGAGGGACTGAGAAATATTTTTTGTAAAATCAGTGGGATGATGCCTCTGTCCAGGGGTACATCATGGCGAACCATTGCACTAAGTAAATGTAACAGCAGCAAAAATAGGTAAGTGTGGGTACAGAACACAAAGATGTTTACTGTTTAAACAGTGTTTATCTAAAGGCTACTGGCTGTTTGAGGGCATATCAAATATTTGGGCTTGTTTACTGATGATTTGACACTGACTGCAAGCTTTCATTAACACCTCAATTTAGGATTTACATATATTAGCTCTTATGTTAAACTTTTTGTAATACCTTATTGAAAAGTTTTTAAAAGCCAAAGCTATACATGCGTGATAATAGCCCCACTGGAAAATGTGAATGAGACGAAGGGAAAGATCAAGCAAAAAATGCCAAAGCTAAGTCTATAAATTGTGTGGGAGGGGATGTTTTTTTTGAAAGAGGGAAGGAGGAGAGGTAGTGTTACAATTGTGGCTTCAAAGTGAGGAAAAGCTTAAGCTGTGTGTAAAAGAAGTGTAACCCGGGTGGTACTGTAAGAGGTACCCCCTCTCCAATTGAAGGTATCAAAGCAGGTGCACAAGCACTGTGGGAGGTGCAGGGACTCTCCTTCCCTATAGAGCAGAGCCAGGCCACCAATGGTGACTTGACCATATACCTTTTAATATTGGGAACATAACAGGCATAAATCAGAGGGTATAGTGGACATTACAATGGCCCAAGGGGGCAGAATTCAACAAAGGTTAGACACTTACAATCATTGACAAAAAACAGGGTTAACAAAATATAAAAGACAAACAATATGGGTTGGTGAAACATAAAAAGGCACAAAATGCAAAATGTCAAATGACAAGGAAATATAGGGCCTTGGTACCTGGAGGGGGAGAAAACACAATGGCCCCTTTCCACTGCAAGAAGATTTGTTTCTTCTTATCTCACTCACCCCAAGTCACTTCAGCTGGGCCTTGAACCTAGATCTCCTCTATAGTAGGCAGGACCCCTGCCACACAGCCACCACTGGTGGCATTACACCAGCCTGCTAGGGGCCTTGACCTTCCTGGAGCCCCGGCCTCACATTGAGCTGTCTGGTCTCTGATTGGAGGAGCTGGAAGCAGAGGTGGGAACCTCTCAGGTCACTGCTCAGATCGTTCCTGGAGCCCAGTGGGGAGCCTCTCCTGCTGGCCGCACGCCGTGCTGCTGAGGGTCCCACTGCTGCCTGCAGGTCCTGCTCTTTCAGGATCTTCTGGGGCACTGCTCCTGCCCTGCTGGCTCAGCTCTTGCCAGTTCTGTGAAGCTCCTTCCTTGTGGCCCCTTGCTGGTTTCTTCCCTGAGTCAGCCCACGCTGCCCCTTTTAACCCCCTCCAGGTGACCCAAGGAGCCAATCGGGACACGGGGGGGGGGGGGGGGGGGGAGTCTCTGGGGCCTGATTGGTGCAGAAAGGGAATCCCAAGTCCTCCAATCATCTTTTACCCCTTTCAAAACCCCTGGGCTAGGTCACTGCCAGCTAGCCCATCGCAGAAGAAAAACCAATGGAAAGATTCAAGGAAGGAGGAAAAATAATAATCTCCTACTTTCCGCATTGCTTAAATTTTCTTATCTCCCATCTGAATATCTAGGTCTGTGAAGCAGAAACTATTACTTCTGTGACAGTACAATGGAAAGTGCTTCTCTAGCTGCCCCAGAAGTACAAATTAACAACAATAATAGGGGCAAATAATTAAAAGGAAAGACTAGATTTGAAGCAACAACCTAAGACTGAAGTGGAATCAAGGAATATGTCATCTGAGTAAGCCAAAATTGGAAATTCAGAAAAACAAATATCTCATCAGCAAGAATGGAAAGGGAGAGATGAACTTTGATTATGTTTAAAAGAAAGCAGTAGCAGGTTTTGGCAGCACCTTCACTTCTTCATCCTATGAAATCAGGAAAAGCTGTGAATGAGTTCTAGATATAATTCCTAAAAAAATTTGACACATTTGATGATCTGGAGATAAGTTGAGAAGACAGGGGTCAACATTCCTTTGAAGGAACATACAAAATGTTTTCTTATCCCATGAAAAGAATGCACTGTTACCTCTTATTAATCTTTTCAGTAGACACGTTACTCCAAATACTGGACTACCAATGGAAGAGTTCAAAATAAGAGTTGCACATGAATGAAACTTAACAGGGATGTTGTGGAGTTTGTCCACCTTAGTGGATTTTGTCAGGATTTGACAGTATCTGAGCATCCCTTCCCGCTTATTAGAAAGTTAGTCCATCAAGAATGGCAGTAGGGATGGAGCACTGCCATGACAGCGGGGATGGAGAGGAGGTGGGGGTGAGGATAGTGCTGTGCCACCAGAAATGGAGCTATCTCCTAAATTCAGGCTAGACACTCCATCTTAAAATTCACTTACTGCAAAGAGCCATCAAGATTTTAGTTCTAATTCTCCTACATGTTCTGGTGATTCATCCGGGGGTTCAAGAGTACAGTTGGCATGGTTTTATTTTTTTTTCCATTAATAATAGCTAAATTGACCTATTTCCAATTGCTGCACTAATGCAGAGGTGCTGGCTGTTAGTGGTTTGCTGCAGATGGCTGGAGATAGTGATTGTGAGAGGATGTGACCAGAAGTTTCTTTTAACTTTAAGACTTGATCTAAATTGTACATTTAATACTTATAAAACAACAAACTGTAATCTTTGTGGGTGTTTTATTTATAAAAATATCAGCCCTAAAGTTATTATTTTCTTTATAGTATAATAGAATCTGGAGAAAAAATAATGAGTCATCTAGTTCCTTTTCCTGATCATAAATGATTGTTTAATTTTTAGTGCCTTCAGTCTTTTTTTGAAAGCCCAAGGCAGTGGAGGAGAGGGGTCTCTTAATTATCTTTGTCATTTCTGTTAAGACAGTTTTTTAATAAATCCTATTTATTCGTTCCTCATTCTCCCACTGTCCACTGTAGTTGTTCGAACTACATTACCAGTAAATTAGAGAAGGGGCCCAAACTAGAACTTAGATCTAATGACCCTACTGTACTCTGGGGAAATCTGGATTTGGATCCAGATCAGGAATGGAACTTAGTGACTCATACTAAATTGCAATTTTATTGGGTTTTTAACATGGTGTACTTTCCTGACTGATAACTTCTTCTTAATCTTCACTTAATTTACTTTTAGCTTAAGCTCATATGCTTCAAATATTAAATGATGGTGGGGGGGTTCTTATAAAAAGTTGCTATCCACTGGATCAGAAATGTCCAGTGCCCAATGGACGATTGTCTCAATTGCATGTATTAATAAGGCTGTGGGATTTTTTTCTTCTACATAAAAAGATGCCATTTAGTGGGTTAGACTATAGGTCCATTCAGCCTAGTATCCTGTGCCACATAGTGGCAATGAGTGGATGCTGAAAGGGAGAGTGAACTGGGTATGACCAGGGTTTTTTTCAACTGTTCTTCTCCCTTCAGCCTCCAGCAGTTAAGGTCTAGGAGGTTCTGATTCAAAGGCTCTGCTAGGGTGACCAACTTTTCAAAATGGAAAGGTGAGACACATACCCACTTATTTTCCCCCCTGCCCACTCCCTCCTGCTGGCACATCTGGAACAGAGCAGAGCTGAGTGAAAACAGGGGCAGAAGCGGGCTGCCCACTATGGGCTTGGAGCTTCCGGCCCTGCTGCCTTTCCCTTGGGAGCCCCATGCTGGCCGTGTGACCCCTGCCCCTCTGGCAGCAGTGGGAGGCACAACTGAATGCCTCACCTGCTCCTTTTGCTGTCGGATGGGCAGGGGGTGTGCAGCTGATGTGGGGTTCCCAAGGAAAAGGCAGCAGGGTGGGGAGCCCCAAGCCCACATTGGGCAGCCTGCATCCACCAACACCCCACATACAACCTCCTTGGGGGGTACATGCAGCAGTGGGGAGCTGCCTCCCCCATGTCCCCTGGATGAGCCACCCGTTGCTCCATCCCACTCCCTGCCTTGGACCTGGGTCCTATGCACTGCCCAGGCTGAGCACCACCCCCAAACCCCTGTCCCTGCCTCACTTTCTCCTTCACTATGGGTGGCCTCAATCTGCCACCTACATCTCCTTCCCACACATTGTCTTACCTGCAGAGAACTGCTCTCCATGATGCCCAGCTGCATTCCTGGTCCCGTGTATGTGTGGGCATGCATATGCATGTGGCACCCTCTGTATCCTGCTGCCAGCCTATAAGGGGAAACCAGCTATTTCCTGATTCCTGCATAATACTGCAAATCCAGGAGAAATGCTGCCCCAGGGTTATGTAAACTGGGACTGGGACTTGATGTTCCCATTCTGGGACTGTCCTGCTTAATTAGGGATGGGTAGGTACCTTAGTCTATGCCAGGGGTGGGCAAAATGTGGTCCACAGGCCAGATGCAGCCCACCAGATGATTCTATTTGGCCCATGGGGCCCCTAAAAATTTTAGAAAATTAATATTTATGTGCCCCTGGCTGCCTGTTATGCAGCCCTCAATGGCTTGCCAAAACTCAGTAAGTGGCCCTCTGCCTGAAATAATTGCCTGCCCCAGTCTATGCCCTAATTCCCATGTTCAATAGCTACTGTTGCTCCTTTTTTGCAAGAATGTATCCAATTCATTTTTGAATCTGGTAAACCTGGCTTCCACAACATCTGGTGACAATGAATGCCACACTTTAATTATACACTGTCAAAAATCACTTCCTTTTGTTAGTTTTAAATTTACTACCTTCTAGTTTCATTTTGTTACCCCTACTTGGTGTATTTTGAGAGAAAATAATACATCTCAATTTGCTTTCTCTTTGCCATTTAGTGTTTTGTAAACCCTTATGTCTCCCTCAAGCATCTCTTTTTTAAACTGAATCGGCCTAGCCTCTTATTCTCTTATGTGGAAGCTTCTTCATACTGCTGTGTTTGTTGCCTTTTCCCCAGACCTTTTCTAGTTCTTCTATATCCTTTGAGGTGTGGGGACCAGAACTGGGCACAGTATTCAAGGTGTGCATTCATAGATTGTAAGGGGCTGGAAGGGACCTCAGAAGTATGAATGGTGTGCCCCCAGTGGCTGGGGGGGCATGGTTGTGCCAGTGGCGGCACCAGCCCGGTGGTGGTGAGCAGAGAGCTCCTGCAGATGCCACCAGCACTATCAGCAGGCGGGGGGGAGGGGTTGGCGAGTACCGACCATGGGTCAGTGACCACCCACAGGTGCAGCAGCCAGGGGCAATCAGGGACCACCCACACATGGTGGTGGTGAGTGGCAACCACCCGCAGGCACCACTGACAGTGTGAGTGGTGCCTTTTTGCAGGGGGTGCATCACCACACTCAGGGGGTGCATGTACACCCACATGCACCCCTTATGCTTCACCCCTGCTCAGAAGATCATTGGGTCCAGCCCCCTGCACCAAGCAGGAAAGACAACTCTCGTCAGGTGACCCCAGCAAGATGACTGTCCAGCCTCCTCTTGAAGATCTCCAGGGTAGAAAAGATCTCTGGAGGGAGCTTATTCCACAGTCTGTACAACCTGACTGTGAAGATGTTTTTTTTAATGTTGAGTCTGAAACAGTCTTCCAGGAGCTTGTGGCCATTACTCTTGGTTTTCGCCAAGGATGCTCTGGTGAACAATTGTTCACTGAGACCTTGGTGTACTCCTCTAATGTAGCAGGGATGCACCATAGATTTGTAAAGGGGCATAATGATATCTTCCATTTTGTTTACAGTTCCTTTTTCAATAATCCCTAACATTTGTTCACCTTTTTGGTAGCTGCTGAGCACTGACATCAAAGATGCTGCCAGTCCTGAACATTCAAAAATCCTGAGTCAGACCCCAAAATCATGAGATTGACTCTTAATCATGAAAGTTTTTAAAAATGAAATAATAACTTTTACTTTCTTTGCCTCTTGAAGGCATTAAGGTATGCATCACATTTTAAGCTGTTTTCCACAACCAGAAAAGCTAGAAACTTTACAAAATAATAATAAATGGAAAAGTAAGATGAGTCCCACTTAAAGAGATAGCAGAAGTTGGGACTTTGAGAAAAATAACATAAATTGTGAGAATTAATAATGCTGAATCAAATGGTGAAAGCAGGTTTTTAAGCTTCAGGGCTGTAAATTGAAAGTGAAATTCCATTTAAATTAAAACAAAGCAACAATCCAAATATGTCTTATAAAAACTGTTTGAGTGGAGTTTATGCTATGGGTTTGGGCATTTAAAGGCCTAGATGAATTCTTTGTTTAATAAGGCTTTTTTAATTTAGTGACTGTATACCAATAAGTATATTAATTTGTTTTAGTAAGGTCTTGATTTGTAAGCAATACAAAATGGTGTCTCATACTTCATACATTCAGTTGAAAGGTTACATTAATTAAAGTTGGCTTAATTAGATACAGACTTTCAACAAACTAGACAAAATAAACACTGGTGGTCATTATTAATGTGAAGTTCTGATTTGCATTACAACTGAGCTAATGTTTTCTTGATGAGTGAATTTAGAAACCACAATTTCAGAAAACTCAGTGTTATTTACAACAAAATACACATTTTTCTTGACTGTCTCTATGAAATGTCATAAGGACATACGCAAAGAGTTGCTTTCAAGGTAATGGGTTAAAAAGGAATGAACTTGGTTAAGACAGACGTATAGTTTCCCCTTGTGTTGCTTATTGCCCTCAAAACATTACAGGAAGAAAATTAGCCTGTTTAAGGTTAGAGTGGAAGCACCACCCACCCCCAGTCTTTTATTTCAAACAACTGAAAATACTAAGAGCAGCCACAGTAGGATCAATTTCAAAATGAGCTCACTGTTTGGAGGGTGGCCCCTGGATATGACTGATAAAGTAAATACATAGAATCACAAACATGCACATATGCACATTAATTAATATCTAACACCAGGAACCTAATGTATAGACATACATTTTAACTAAAATATTGGAAACAAATCCTATCTTCCCCTATCCATCTAACTTGGGATCTTAAATTTACCTTTTAGAAAATCACCAATTAGGAACAGGTGATATGATTGCAGTAAAGTAAAAACCTAATTCAATCCTTTGCCCAGGCTTTTCAACTTTTACTTCAGCCTTAGAAAAAGTTTGATTAAACTCATTTGTTTTTTTGTTTCCAGCTAGCTCTCTTGCATTGGCTAAAAAACCATGGGAGAGACACTTTTCATTACGTCATATTTTTGTACCAGCCAAAACCACAAGATAATGGAAACATCATAAAAAAGCCCATTCTTGCAAAAAAAATTGTGCCTGATTGTCTGCAATGTTTTCCTTAGCATGTCATTTCGAGGAAGAAGTGGGAATAGAGAAGCTGTGTTTCTGGCTAACGTGTGGGCAGTCATCAGAATTGCAACAGCTTGCAGCTGGATGACTGAACCATCTGAAACAGGAGTGAGACAACTTTTCAAGAAGAAAAGGTTTTTAAGGAGGCAGTGATAATAACTCCTGTTGCTTCTGTCAGCAACCAAACAGCTGGTAAATATGCCACAATTGAATTGCTTTTATTTGGAAGCCACTTTCAACTCATAAGCTAAAAGTTAGACATATTTCTACATAAGAGAGCAAAGGCAGACAGGTCTTTACCTACTTCTTGTCCCTTTATTGCAAGGGCAGAAGCAGCCTAGCCATAGAGCCCTGCAAGCTAGGCAGAACTCCACAACTGCAGGTTGCCTGGGCAACAGGCTAATGAGGGAATTAGCTGGCACCTGAACATGGTCCACTGACCAGAAGGAGGCAGGGCCCTGGGCACATATAAGCCCCAGGGTTGGGGTTGGGTTCATTGTCTGGCAGCTGCTGTGGGGGAGGGGGAAGGAACTCCTTCACAAAAGAGTTACCCAGAGATGTTTGGTTAGCTCTCATATGCATACAACCCACAAAAACGGCCAAACAGAGAGAACTAACCAGGTCCTAGTTCAGTATATCCAGTGGTACCTCAAACTTAAGATAGACAACTGGGCTCTCTTGCTAACACCCACCACATTTGTCTATAGCAATTCCACTCATACCTTGACTGGCCAAATACTCTTCTATGCCAATTATGGATTCTACCCCAGGCTACATCCCATCTTCCAGCCACCTCCAATAACCTTGCAGCTACAGACTTGGCACAATATACATGAAGTCCAAATGGAACTAAAAATCCATCTGGAAAAGGCAAAGGAAGCACATAAACAACATGTGGACCAATGCTGGCAGCAGAAACTGGCTTCCTTGATAGGGCAGAGGATAGGACTGTTAAGAGAGCACCTCTGAACCCATTGGCTCTCACAGAAATTGTATCTCAGGAACATCAGCCCCTTCCATGTCACCTGACAAATAATTCTGATCACCTTTGAATTGCAGCTCCCTCTAATCCTCTAACACTTAAAATCCATCCACTGTCACATGTACCTATTCAAAAGGAGATAGTGGACTCAAGATGGCAGCAAGGAAAACTACAGTATCTAGCAGATTGGGAGGGATACAGACCAGAGGAACACACATAGGAGCCTGTAGAAAACATACATGTCCCAAATTGTTATGGAACTAGCAAAAGAACTACATGGGAAATCCTGGACTGGCTCCCCCTAAAAGAGTCATTAAGGAGTGAAGTAATGTTAGACTATGATCTTGAACCCAATGCCTTGGTCTGCTGAGCCCAGTGACTCATCCCAGTCTGCCACCTCCCCAGTGGAGCCCTGGGGCAGACACAGGTGGCTAGGGTAGTCCGTCTGGGCTAAGGTGCATGCCTATTTTCTGCCACTGAAGTGGCCAGCCAAGGTTAGTGGACTTCTAACTCCTTCCCGTATAAATCCCTCATCTGGAAGAGGAAGTGTCTGGGCAACAAGGCACAACTTTGTATTTAAATGGACGTACCTTTTGATTGTACAAGGCACAACTTCGTATTTAAACAGATGCACCTTTTGATTGTACTGCTACTGACTGACAGTTTTTGGATACCTGACCTTGCATTCTACCTAACCTCTCTGGATACCCAACCTGGCTCTGGCCTGACCACCTGGATTCCTGATCTGGCCAGCCTCCTGACCTCATGCTCTGCCTGGCCCTCTGGATCCAGACAGATGTCCTGGGTTCTGCAGCTGTTTATTAATAATTCTAGGACTTGCATGGATTTTGTTAAACTGTTTTATGATAGCAACCAAGCAGTTCACCATCTTTTTATTTTATTCACTAGATGGGTGATCTATGAACTGTAACTATTTTGATAAGAACTACTTTTTTTTTTCCTTTTCTTCCTTTTCTCTTTTTTTGGAAAGCCAAGAAAAAATTGTGCGTGTTTAAGTCTAAATATAAGTACAGATTTATACAGTGCTAACTAAAATCTCAAAGTCATTTTGGCAAACAAAGCATGAAATATATTTCCAAATACTTAGTCCATAGCACACTGGAGCATAAAATCTTAGCTTACTCTGCCTGTTCTGCTATATTGGAAGTTTAAATGAAAAACTGATAAAGATATAATTAAAATCTCATGAATTATTAAAATCTTGCTCCTTCATAGCTTGCTAAAATTATTCTGCAGCACTTTCTGGTTTCTGCAGTTACTCTTTACAGGGTCAGACTAGCACGTAAGAGTCCACCTGCAAACCTGAGATAAAGGGCCCTGTGGCTCACTTGAACAGCTGTGAGTTGGACAAAGGCAGGGTGGTGCTGTAAAGTTTCATGAATGTCTTGGCATTCTACAACACCTTGTGGAATTATGGGGGAATAGTTGGATTTCCTTTATTCAGTTTTGGTATATCGATTTGCATTTTCATCAAAATCCTCAGACTGCACCAATCCTTAGAAATGAGTACTGAGTGTCAAACATTCTTGTCAACTGTAACCTTCTCCTATCCTTTGTTTGCCCTGAAACACCTTGATCACATCTAATTTTCTAAACATATTATGCAGAAATGTTTACTCAAATTCATACGGGTCTAATGTTTCTTTCATGGGAAATTCCATAATTACCATATTTAATCAAATATAAGACAAGGTTCTTCCTCCCCCAGTCAGCAAGGGGGAAAATGCTTCTTGTCTTACATCTGCATACAGTGAAGCCTCATTAAATACTTTGTCTATTATTAAACTGCTGCCAAAAGTAGCGTGTGCTCAGTAACGGAAACCAACCATGAAGCTACTTAAATGCAGCAAACACCAAGCATGACTAGAACAGATGGCCCATCATGGGACAGGGAGGCCTGAGTGAGGGAAATTCCTTGCCCTCCATCAATGCTGACCTCACAAAGGAACACCTTGAGAGGCTGGACACCTTCAAGTCAGCCAGCTCTGACAGTCTGCACCCCAGGGTACTCAAGGAGCTAGCTAGCATCATAGCTCAGTCCCTAGCACAGATCTTCAAGAACTCCTGGCACTCTGAAGTGCCCAAAGATTGGAAGAAGGCCAATGTGGTGCCTATCTTCAAGAAAGGGAGGAAAGTGGATCTGGCAAACTACAGGCCCATCAGCCTGACTTCTATCCTGGGGAAGGTCTTAAAAAAGATTTTCAAAGAGGCCATTCTTAACGGACTGGCCGATGGCAACATCCTGAGGCATAGCCAGCATGGGTTTCTTGCGGGTAGGTCTTGCTTGACTAATCTTATTTCCTTTTATGACCAGGTGACCTATCACCTGGACAATGGAGCTGAGATTGATGTTGTATATCTTGACTTCAAAAAAGCTTTCGATCTGGTATCCCATGATCACCTCTTGGCAATACTGGCCAACTGCAGCTTTGGGTCCACCATGATCTGCTGGCTGGGGAATTGGCTCCGTGGTCCGACCCAGAGGGTGCTGGTTGATGGAAGTCAATCTTCATGGTGTCTTGTAACCAGTGGGGTCCCTCAAGTCTCTATCCTTGGACCTGTATTGTTCAACATCTTCATGAATGATGTGGATGTTGGAGTCAGAAGCGGACTGGCCAAGTTTGCCGATGACATGGAACTTTGGGGTAAAGCATCCACACCTGAGGACAGGAGGGCAATGCAGGCTGACCTCGACAGGCTCAGGAAATGGGCGGATGAGAACCTGATGGTGTTTAACACTGAAAAATGCAAGGTTCTGCACCTTGGGAGGAAAAACCTGCAGCATCCTTACAGGCTTGGCAGTGCTATGCTGGCTAGCACTACGCATGAAAGGGACTTGGGGGTCACGATTGGCCACAAGATGAACATGAGCTTTCAATGTGATGCTGCGGCTAATAAAGTGAGCAAAATGCTGGTTTGCATCCATAGAAGCTTCTCAAGCAAATCCCAGGACGTCATTCTCCCATTGTACTCGGCTTTGGTGAGGCCACAGCTGAAGTTCTACATCCAGTTTTGGGCTCCACAATTCAGAAAGGATGTAGAGAAGCTTGAGAGAGTCCAGAGAAGAGCCACACACATGATCAGAGGTCAGGAAAACAAACCTTACAACAACAGGCTGGGTGCGATTGGACTCTTCAGCCTGGAAAAGCACAGGCTCAGGGGTGATCTGATGGCCACCTATAAGTTTATAAGGTGTGTCCACCAGGGTCTGGGGGAACGTTTGTTCACTAGAACACCCCAAGGGACAACACAGTCAAATGGTTATAAACTCCTGCAAGACTGTTTCCAGCTGGACATAAGGAAGAATTTCTTTACTGTCTGAGCTCCCAAGGTCTGGAATAGCCTGCCATGAGAGGTGGTTCAAGCACCTACTTTGAAAGCCTTCAGGAGAAAATTGTATGCTTATCTTGCTGGGATCCTATGACCCCAGGTGACTTCCTGCCCCTGGTGTGGGGGGCTGGATTCGATGATCTTCCAAGGTCCCTTCCAGCCCTAATGTCTATGAAATCTCTGAAATATTGGTCAACAGTTTAGCACAGTCCATTTGTATAAGATGTATGTTAGTACCTATTGCCCTCAGTCCTCTTTAGTGCTGACTCTTTCAAGTCATTGTGAGCTACTACACTGAATACATTTCAACTTCATTTTCAGTCCCACAGCTGAACTTTGCCTTTCTTTCACTGTTCCAATGATTTCTGTTTCTTCACCAGCCTTAAATGTCTGGCAAAAATCACCAAATCAGGCCCAAACAATACACCCAGAATCTTTCTGTTGTTCCCCCTGTCAGCCTGTCACAAGTTTAGGGTGGCCCCTCCCACCATGACATGGAGATGGACCACACTTCCCTTTGCCTCATCTGCATATATTTTTTTTTGAGGATCCCAGGACTTGTGAGAAGAACCCCCAGTTCCATTTATAAGCGGGTGGTTAAATAGCACGTGGATGCTTTGTGGGGGGTATCTGAAGTCCATACACATACTGAGCTGTGGGGTCACCATGGCTGAAATGTTGTTGACTTTGGTGATGCCCAATCAATCAAATATGTGGTAAATCATGAAACTTTTGG
Organism: Crocodylus siamensis; assembly: GCF_052110815.1. Lineage (NCBI taxonomy): Eukaryota > Metazoa > Chordata > Crocodylia > Crocodylidae > Crocodylus > Crocodylus siamensis. The sequence goes on from NC_143397.1 coordinate 212,748,566, forward strand.
CTTTGGACTAATATTATGTATAGGAAGTTCTTTGCTTTACACCCACTTTAGGGAACTGGGAGATTCCTCCTTGCCTTGCTTCTGTGTTCATATGGCTGAGAGCAAGCAAAATGCAGGGGCATCTGAATCCCAAGCCTCTGGGCTTGGGCTTGCATGTAGGATACCTACCAAATGATTTGGAAACATTGGAACCCGTAGGTGGGGGTGGCGGATGTTTGCAGGTAGTAGGGCCACGTATGGTTCTTGAATGGCTCATGGATTTGGAATTCATTTGGCTGATTTGACTTGAAACACAAAAACATTTCCTTAAGATAGATGTAGATAGATAGATAGATATATCATGACTAGTTTCTAGGCGTGTGGCACAGTACAGTTGGGGTGCTTGCCATGTGACTTGGACTGCAGCTGGCTAGGGAAGAGCCAGCAGTGAAAGCAGCTGGGAAAATACCCTGAGGGTCATTTTTTAAAGGGGGAAGCTGTATGGTAGAGCACCAGTCGGGTGCTTGCCACTCTGGGGCTGTTACAAACTCTGTGGGAGCTTGCTTGAAGAGCAGCAGGGAAAAGCCTCTCTCAGGAACCATTTTAAAGGGGGAAGGAGGGTGGCAGAGCACATCTGGTGTCTGCCACTTTGACAGCTGGTAGCAGGTGCTGCCCCAACTCTGATGAGCAGCCATTTTAGATCCAGGCCAGCAGAGCTATAGGCAGTTTTCTGCCTGATGCCATGGAAGGAACATCTCCCAGTGGAGCTGCTGCTCCTGCAACAACTAGTAGGCAAGTGCAAGAGCTTATGGGGATGGCTTAGAGGTTCCTGGTCCTGGGCATGTCTTGAAATTGCAGCTTGCTGGGGAAGGGTGGCCAGATGGGGCTCCTAGTGGTGTGAAAGCCCCCAGGAAATGCTAGGCCAGTTACCTCCCCAATAAAAGGCAAAGAGGGGTATCTTAACCCCAGCCCACACCTTTGGGTGGGTTATTTATCACCAGAGGCAGTAGAGGGCCAGGCATGCCCCAGTGTGGCACCTGAGCCTATGCGGGGTGCAAGACCCTGGAGAGTGCATAGTGGGGCCAGGCACGGCTGTGGAGACACCTGACCCTATGTGGGGTACAAAACCCCAGAGAGCAAGAATGGTGCATGCTGACAAATGGCACCTGAGCCTGCAGGGTGAGGCGGGTGTTTGACCCCAGGCCCCACCATAACAGGCGGAGTATGTGCTTCAATGGAGGCGGAGGTACAGAGCGGGGCATAGTGGGGCACAATGGCCTGCACCAGAGTGGCAGTTGTGAGGCTCTGGAGAGAGGGGTGAGTAAAGAGTGTGAGTAGTGATGCTCTGTAAACATGGGGGCTTGAGATGAGGCCCTGTGAGGCAGGGGTGTGAAGTGGGTCCCCAGTGAGCAAGGGGCTTGGGAGTAGGTCCTGCTAGCATGGGGGCTGAGTTAGGTCCAGGTAAGGCTTCTGGTGCCTGAGGCTGCAGGTGAGCCTGAGGCCATTTGGGAGGGGTGGCAATGGAGGAGCCACAGGGAAACAAGGGGGCAAGTCAGGATCCCCTTGACTGAGAGCAGGTGGGTGAGTGATCTGGTGAGAGACCAGAGGCAGAGTTAGGCCACTGTTTGGCAAACCGCCCAGCACTCACTCAGATGAGGAGAGTGGAAGATGCCCAAGAGGCTGCGCACTTGCTGGCCAGGGATTTCAGGGAAACAAACCAGAGGACCTTCTGGGTGAGGGCAGGGTGAGTGTGGCCCTGGGGAAAAGGAGGGACAGTATGAATGTGGCCCCGCAAGGGGTAGTATGAGAGAGACCATGTGAGAGGCAGTGGAGTGAAAGAGGCCTCAGTGAGGTCGAGGCGGTATGAGTGTGGCCTGTAATAGGGCAGAACACAAGAGGCCTAACACTGTGCTGAGTTGGGCCTGGCCTCAAGCCAGAGCAGAGCACAGCTGTTAGAAACATCTGCGAGGCTTGGGATGCATTACAGAGGTGGTTGGAGCTGCATAGGTAAGCCCAGGAGACAGGGCATTCAAAGGGCAGCCTCCCACCTAATTAAGTCCCTCATCATTTAACAGCAGGGCATGGCAGGAGAGAGAGGTGGGGGATGTGCCCAGAGGCAGGTGGGAGACTAGCACTTTGGCTGGTCAGGGAGTTCCTGTTTTGTCACAGGTGTCAAAGGTGTCGCTTCTTGGCAAGGGAAATATCACGACCATTAAGGTGGTTTTCCTACTTGCAAGGGAAAACCACTTTCTTGGTGGGGGTAGTACCTTGACGAAGGTAATGTGTAGGTAACCTCCCACTTTCACGTCTAGTGGGAAGATCTTGGTTTTCTGCCCACTTTATGAAAATGGGAGATGACTCCTGTGGCCAGACAGCTGAGGGCAAGCAAAACTCGAAGGCATCTGAACCACGAGCTTCCAGGCTTGGGCCTGCATGTAGGATGCCTGCCAAATGATTTGGAAGCATCTGAAGCCCCAGGTGGGATTGAAGGATGTTTGCTGGTAGTAGGGCCACATATGGTTCTTGAATGACTCATGGATTTGGAATTGATTTGGCTAATTTGGCTTGGAACACGAACGTTTTTTGTATTCTCTCTCTCTCTGTCATATATAAGTAAGTACAGAAGTGTTGCTTAAAAGTATGTTTTGTAACAGGGCCAGGCCCTGTTATTATGGGTGTCGGGGAGCCTGAACAGTTCCACACCCTGGGAACACTTCCGTACATCCACCCCAGACTTGGAAGGACTCACCAGAGGCTGAGGATGCAGTTCTGGGGGTAAGCCTCCCAGCTTGGGAGGTAACCCAGGTGTGGTAAATGAGGAAGAGCCGGCCACATGGACCAGCAGGAGGCACAAGCCCCACAGGCTTTCTTCAAAGTCTTTGAAAGATAAGAGACAACCAGGAGGTAAAACCTGCAGTGCAGGAAGAGCTGCACTGAAGCCAGCAAAAAGCTAAGTGGCAGTTTATTTGTATAACTTTGTTTGCTTATTTTGCATATCTTACAAGCCCAGGGTGGCCTCATGGTATTATCTACTAGCTCTGCTGCAGCAGAGGCAAGGGCCTGGAACAGTGCATTCTTAGCCAAAGCCAGCAGCAGAAGTAAAAGTGGTTAGCTCTGCTGGCAAGACTAGACACACCTGGCTGTCACCTGCTCAAAAGCTACCCATGGCAGTATACATGTTTATAAAGTACCTGTGCTAAACCTTGTAGCAGTTTCAAAAAAGATAAAAATGCATCAATTTGGGATGAACTGAGTTTTTGGGTGCCCATAGTAATTTGTCTATATACAAATTACTATAGTCATGTTTATTTCAGAATCACTGTTTTCAAATTTGCCCCTCACTTCCATGTGTTCAGAGAGAGTAGGGTCTGACAGTAAGGGGCGGGGGAGGGACTCCAGAGGGAAAAAATGGGCAGGGGCAAAGTGCAAGGGGGCCACCTGACTCCCACTTTTCCCTGCTGTAGCTATAGGAGGGGGACAAATTCAAGGCAAACCTCCAATAATTAGATTCTATTCCTGGAAGATTATAACAACTTTATAAATTTTTCATGGACAGAATCTAATTATTGAAGGTTCATCTTATATTTAAGTAAATATGGTACGTGTATTCCATCCAGGAAATATCCATTTGGAAATTTCCAGGGAGGCAGCTCTGGCCAGAACACCCCTTAGATTTAACTGCCTGGATATAGTCAGGTGCTTCACTGGAATAGCAATAGTGCCAGTTTTACCTGATGAGATGGAGCTTCACAGTTGGGAAACAGACTGTGCAATTTTATTAGCTCAGCTGTCAATATAATAAGGAAAGGGACACAGGGTAAGACCTAAGAAGATGAGAGAAGACAGGGAAATTCTGAAATACAAGTAGCAGATATAAAGAACTCATATTTAGAAAAGAGATTTCTATTTAGGAGGAGGGGGAAAAATATTTTCTTACTGCACCAGCTCACCGAAGATGATGTACAAGCCAAGAATGTACTGAGGAAGCAGCAATATAGGCAGAAATAGGCTAGTTGATATCCGTGATTCATTCTATAAATGTCTTCAGTGCTGAATGAGGCTCATCTAGAAGCTTTTAAGTTGAGTCTTTTTTTCAGTATTGAGCAGCTAAACACAGCTGTTGGGTTTATTTGTTTGTTTTGTTTTGCAAATCCTGACTAGTCTGGTTTTGGTTTTGGTAAATGGCACTCTGAAACTTCAAAACAATGCTCAAAATCAACTGTTTTCCTTACTGAACCCTCTGGGAGAGGAATGCTTTCTAGCTCCTTTTAGCTTTTCCAAAGAGCATGTCATTCTTCATTTAGCACTTGCTAATCTTCTGCCTTAACTACATGACAAAGTAGGCATTTTGGAAACACACATGATGAATTTTAAGCATGAGTAGTCCTGACTCACTTAACTAATAGATAGGGCCTGGATTGATGTCTAATAGCAATGTACTTCAGACTACAGTTTGAAACTAATTTTGCCTTGATTAGTCAAAAGCTATGCCCTGTGACATACCTCAGCAAGAGGGAAAGGAACAGAAATCATGAATCCCCTCCAGATCCTTGCAAGGACTGTCTTGGATCCACATGAACTTAGAATAAGTAGACCAACTTAATTTTGCCTATAACAACACCACGCACATCTTGACTGTGCAGGGAGAGGAGGCCTCCACTCTCCTGGTCATTTAGCAGTATGGATGAACTATCAAAGATATGTAGGTTTTACCTGCAGCAAATTCCTAGCCCCAGGATCCAGGGAAGAGATAGGAGATGAACTATAATTCAGTTGTGTCTAAAGCTAGGTTACATTCACAAACATTTGTCAAACTAGGAATCTTGTATAAGTGTTATGTTTTTAAATGACAACATTTGTATTCCAGCAAAAACATTAATTTAGGTACATTTATACAGGTGTCATGGTGCTTTTGCCAATAATAGTGTATTCCGATTGCTGAACCAATATGAGTTATCCTGTGCTTGTTGCTGGTGTAAATGAAACCTTCAGCAGGCATTTTGTGAGTAATCAATACAGGCAAAACTGGTTATCCATAGTGAATTGATGCAGTTTCTGTGTAGCCTAGCCCTGAGTCATCATGCCTACTTGGCCTGCTGTCTAGGTAACCCACCAACCTTTGGTCACAGGCAAGTTTCAAAGTATCCTCTAGGTTGAATGTCACTGAGATAGTAAATGGAGGGGACAATATTTGGAGCATTATGTTATACATGATCACTTCTGAATACAAACTGGTGTTTACCCAGACATATCAATTCCGTTAGCTGAAAACACAATTGATGTCCAAATAATCAGGTAAGCAAAATAACTTGGGCAAAGAACATGGCAACAGTATTTTGAAAATGGCTGGTCCTACGTATTCAGCCTTTTTCAGTCCACATCTATAATTTAGGGCTTCTAAGTACTATATTATCATTATTCTTGTTGTTCTACTGCTGTTTTTACTATTAATAATAATAATGATGACGATAATAGCATGTAAAAAAGAATAAGGATTGTAAGTTTATACAACATTTAAAAAATAAATATATCCTATGGAAATTTAAACTTGGGTGCTGGATGTTTTTGATTATATGTTGATGACCTCTAAGTTGTGCCACACATTCCAGTGGAATACATGTACTTGTTCCCTTAATCTAACCTGACATTGTAGATAGTGTCTTTTGTTCGGTATCTCATTTTAGAATTTCTTGCCACTGAAAATGCTACTCTTCTAAGTTTTCTTTCATGTCTACTTAGTATAACTTCTAAATCTATTTAAAATACCAAACATCTGGGCTGCATTTACCAAAACCATCCAAGAAATCTCTAGGGAAAGAGAGAGTATTTGATAACCTTTAACCAAAATGTTGTTGTAGTTTCTCTACATTCTCAAAGCATAGAAAAAAATCTCAGTCTGGTTTCTACTTAGGACAAAGTGTTAAAAAAAAAGCATATATTAAAACTTTCTAAAATCATATATATTTATAACAGGCAACCCTCACCCTGTTACTGGGAGAGGCCTGCAGAACCAGCGATGAGCCTTTATGGGAAGGATTTTTGTGGCTCAGAGTAAGGTAGCTGGCCAGGCAAGGCCTAATGAGCAGCGTCTGTGCTCAGGCCAGCTAATAGGCCAGACAGGCCAGAACGGTACGGACTCAGGATAAATAGGCTTGCTCTAAAGATGGAGGGTAGTCTGGCCCTGAAGGAAGCAGGGAAAATTGCTCCTGAGCTGAATGGCTGTTGGAGAGGGATTGACTGTTGCTGGAGCTGTCCTAGGAACTGCAAGTGAAAGGGCTTGTAGCTTTTCAGGTAAGTATGATCCAGGGTGGGGATGGTCTTTAGTTACAGTGCTTTGGGCATTTTTTGACTTGTTTGTTTAAGCTTTGTTACCAGTGGACTGGGTACGGCTGTAAAAAGGAGACTGTGGAGGGCATAGTGAGGCACCTGTGGGGTGCACCTAAGCTTAGCATCCTGTCAGGGCAGGGCGTAAACCAGAGACAGCCTGGGGCTGAGAGGGCCAGGGGCCACAGATCCAGAGGGGCAAAACTAGGGTCAGAGACCCCGAAGCTGAGAGGGTTGGTTCTCATAAGCCAGGACCCGGTGTTGGGAGCCTCAGCTGAAAGGAACCTAACTGGAAAGAGGGGTGGAAGCCTGAGAAAGGCCAAAACCCCAACAAGGGTTTGTAAGCCTGAGACCAGACTGTGTATTGAGGCAAGGTGCCTCCTGAGGACAATAGTAGTGAACATCTGCAAGGCCTGGGTATGACTATGGGGGCAGCTAGAGGTCAGGATTATTGCCCCTAAGGCTCAATTGTGGTTTCCTCTGCCCCATAGAGATTGGGGCAGAGAAGTCCAAATGACTGCATCCAAGAAAGACACTGAGGAAAAGGCTACCCCAGTGTCTGGTGACAGCCTCTCTAATTTAAAAAATCATAAAGATGAAATCATGGCAGGCGAGTGATAGGAGGTGAAAAGGGGACTGGGGGAGTGTGAGCAGGCTGGGCTGACTCCCAAGAGGCATCAGTCACAGAGTGGAGTGCCTGTTACAATGTTCTGTGCTGAAACTTAAATTATGTTGCAATCTTGAAATGCTTAGAAATGTAGTCTGTTGTCTATAAAACTATTATCTTAATGTTTGTGTATTTAATCTACTATTTTATTTCCTCTGAAAACAGTCTCCAGGATTACCAGTCAAAAACTTGTCCCTGTTTCCTATCTATATTATTTTCTAAGTCTTAAAAAAAATGGATGACATTTGGCGACTAAGAACTACCAATATCTTCTTTGAGGCAACAAGACTACATATCAATTCTAGTCCCATTTTGAATAGAGCTGTGTGGTAAAACTCTGAAATTTGTAAATTTATTTATATTTACACATTAAATTTTAATTTTTTGCACAATAGAATTGTTGCAAAATTTCAGGTTAGTCAAACCACTTTGATAAAGTTGAAATATTTCAAATCTCATTTTTGCATCTCAATAGTAATAATTTTCATATTTTTTAAAAATGAAAGTCATTTTGATGTAAAAAATCAGAATGTTTTGACATCATTGATATACTTCATTTTGATTATTTTCTGTAGTAAAACAATGCCAAAACCAACACATTTCCATGGACATATTGTGTGTATGTGGGGCGGGGGGGGTTGTATTTGAACTTTGGGAGAAACAGCTTTTTCTAATTGATGAGTGTTCTGTCATTTTTTTTTTGATCAACTCCATTTTGAGGAATTGTTTTATATGTAAAATGCCCATCCTTTATGAATATGAAACTTCAGCCATTATGGCTGCATCCAGATGAGCAGGGGCATGGACTTGCAATGTCACAAAGAGTAGTGGCACAAATTTGTGCTGCTACTTTGTGCCACAGTGCATACGTGTTTTGTTGCAGCATTGTCCTGCTGTGGGCAAACTGCCCATGCCCAGCTCATCCCAGCTCCCAGCCAAGCTCCAGGTGCTGTGGGAGGGCATTGGCTGAGATGCAACATGCCTCAGCATGGGCTCTGCAGCATGCAGAGATAGGGGAGCCTGCTTTCCCATTTCCATGCTTTTCCTGGTGCATGCTATATTTGCATGCTTTACACTGCTTTCTGGCCCAGGTTTCTGTGGGTTTTTTTGGCTAACAGGAAATCCCAGTAACAAATTTTTTGCCCCTGCGCTGCAAATTAGCCGCTTTGTGCATGCAACGTGTTCAGTTTGTGGCATCACATACCTGCCTGTATGTGTGGATGCAGCCTATGAGTTTAAGCTCCAGAATATGCATTTTTAAAAACAGCTTTACTAACATGATTAGAGAACAATTGAATAAGAACCTGTTAAGTTTAGGGTACAATACTGCTGTTCAGACTTCAACCATTTTAGTAATTAAGGCTTCTAAAATTGTTTAAATTTTAAATAGGTTCAAGGTTTGCAAATGGATAAAAACTATACAAACTATTTACTTTGCAAATTATTTACTTTGAAAATTCCCTTACTAATGCATTACACATTACTTCTTCCCTGTCTATTATTGGTTCAACCTCCTTGACTCCTTTTAATTAGAAATTGGATCATGCTGGAGTAGCTGCCAGTTGGCTATTCAGCCACTGTGAGTGTTGGAAGAAGCCTTCCACTTAAATTTACAAATGAATTTATGTACCAGCTGTTATCCAACCACATTATGGGCTATCTGCCTAAGTCTCTACAAGTGAAGTTCATTAAGGTACCTCAATTTCTGCTTTTGGGCATGTGAAGACCTGCTTAAATCTTGATAATGCTGAAGAAGCTAGGTGCCTTGGTCATACCTAATCCCTGGCAGGATTCATGAGCTCCTACCTATCTCATCTGATAGGCATTTTAATAGCTTGCCCATCAAACTGGGCCTCTCACAAAGCACCAGAGCAGGTATCCCATATTGACTTAATAGCTTTATTGGTAAGAACATTCATCTGGGAGTGTGCAACTCACAGATTCAAATCAATTTTCTGCCACAGAGGACTTGAACCCATCCTCCCATGTGACTGTATTATTTCCAAGCTAAGAGGTGGTTTAAGATGGGACTTTTAAATAAATATCAGTTGAGCCAGAGAGGGGGAGAAGTTAAAATGTGTCACATCCCTCTCTCTTATGCTAAGTACAGATAGTCAAAAACCCAGAGACTGGGTTGATTAAATCTCTTCAGGTTAGTAAAAATGCATAGATTGAACTGAGAAACAAGTGAACAGACATTCACTTTTGATTCCAGAAATGTAGCCATGTGTCTGCAGTGTGGCTCAGGCCAGAAGCTAGCCACTGCCAGGCTAGCTACAGCACACCAGTAGCCACTGCCAAAGAGAAGGGACAGAACCTAGGAAAGAAGCCCTCCAAGACTTCCCCCCCCCCCCCTACTCGAGTGGAGGGGCATGGCCAGGCCCCAGCCTGCAGCCAGTATGCTGAGGCCAAGGGGAGGGGGAGCTTTAAAACCCTCTCCCTGGCTTGCATGGGACCCCAACCTGGGTTGACTAGATGGGGGGGCACCCCCCCACCCCCAAACCAAGTCAACGTGCTGGAGGGGTGGGGTTTAAAACCCATCCCTGGCTCTCAGGAGACCCCAGCTGGGGCATGGTCATTCTGCCCCTCCAGTGAAAAGTGGGGGGCAAAACCATGGCAGGAGCTGCCCTCCCCACCCTGTAGTGAGAAAAATGGGGCCAGAAGCCTGGCAAGGTCTGCTCCCTCCCCAGGCAGACCTGGGTTACAGTCCCATGTGGCCAGCATGCGAGCCCCAGGCTGGAGCATGGGCATACCCCTCCACTTTCCACTTCACTGAGGAATGAGGGAGAAAACCCTAACAGGGGCTGCCCACTCCCCCTCCTTGAGTGGTGGGGGGCAGAAGCATGACAAGCCTCCCCCCCACCCCAGGCAGATCACAGCTGGGGTCCTGTCCAGCCAGGGAAGGGGTTTAAACCCCCCTCCCACCATGCCTCAGCCTGCTGGCCCCAATTGTGCCTGGCCATGCCCTGCTCTTCCCCTCTTCCCCCCTGCTTGAGCTGCTTGACTGGGGAGCAAGGTGGCGAAAGCTTGTGAGGCCACCTCCCCCACACAGACCCAGACTGGCATCAAGACTTGGGCTCTCTCACCCCCACCTGCTTCTCAGCCAGCCATTCTGGCTAGGGAGCAGAGAGACAGGGCCAACCCTGCTCTGCTGGAGCAGACAGCATAGCCCAACCCAGGGCTGAAAAGCATCCTGGGATGCTGGGGGACTGTTCACTATCTTGAACCAGGAAGTTTTGGGACAGATGTTCTATAACTGGTTTTACCTAAATCAGTTAAGTCTGATACTACATTCAATCAGGTTTATCTTAAACCAGTTTCAGTCACTTTGAAAGTGGTTTAAGTGCACTGAGCTTCTGGTCTGTTACAGATTATAACCAGTTTCTGATAACTTAAACTGGTTTATGTGTAACTTCTATCCCAAGCCTTAGACATTTGGATCCACACCTGTAGGAGGGAGGGAGACATTTCAGTCTCTGTTCCAATGAATATTTAATGGAAAGTAGAAGACATTGAGCCCCCACCACAGAACACCAGTTAACATGTTTGAACCTGGGCTGGGAGCAGGGGGTGCATCCACTCCTGCAGAGTTGGTTGCTGTTCCATATTGCAGGACATCAAAGCAGGTTATTTATATATGTTCCTACCTACTGAGAGAGGGGAAAAGAACATGTAGTGAAGAGTTTATTGAGAGCATGCAGTGAAGATATTTTACATCTCGTGTTGCTGTTACTTCTCTAAATAACTATTTCTAAGGATTGATTTCAAATCCAGTTCTACTTGCATCATTCCAACTGAGCTTTTAATATAACTTTATACCAAACTGCACAGTTCTAGTTTGGTAGCTTGTAGGTTCAAAGGCCTGATGGATGGCCAAAATTAAATTTCTCTTGTTCCGAAGCTCTGAAATACAATGTGGGGGAGGGTACCATCTAGAGAATAGAGGAACAATGTTTTTCTAGCAGATCAGATTTGTTTTCAAACTGCGTGTGAAACATTCATAGCTTTTGGTGTGTGACACTACATCAAGCCTTAGAATTTTAGAGCTAGTCCTGGAGAAGACTCAAAGTGGGTGGGGCAGTCTAAAGCATGATTGACCTACATATGAATTTTCTAAATTATCACATGTCCTGAAACTGATAACATATGTTGTCCCATAACATACAGAAGTACCCAAAAAAGCCAAGCCCTTGATACTACTAAATTTCCACTGAGGAGAACCCCTGTGATTGTCACCTTGCAAATCTCAAAAGAGCTTTCACTCAACAATGACACTTCTCCAGAGAGAGAGATTGTACATTTGAAAGAGCCACCTGGATACCACATGAAGAACTGCTATACTACAAAAATAAAATCCCAACAAATTGCACACCATTAGTTATGACATACCATCCTTCCCAGGAACCTATAAGGAAAATCCTCAAACAATTGCAACCCATACTAGAAGAAGACCCAGATCTTAAAGAGATATTCCCAGAACCACTCATCCTAGCCTTTACACAAACACTAAACCTCACCAATCTCATTACCAGAAGCAAGCTTCTTATGGTCCAAAGCACACCAAATGGATCCAGACCACGCTGGGACAAGAGGTGTAAAACCTGCCAACGTATCTCCACCACTTCCACAATAACTACACCCCACAACAGAACCATCACCATCCCTGGATCTTACAGCTGTACCTCCAGAAATGTAGTATATCTCATCCAGTCCACTAAATGCCCTGATGGAAAATAGGAGAAACCAAACAACAACAGGAGCGCCTGATTGGTGGGTAAGGCAGCGGCGGGTAATTCAAACCGCCTCCTTTATAAACGGCGGTTTGACGTAGCTTCCGCCACTTGGAGGTCAGGAGCAGCGGGGAGAAGAGGGACTCAGGCGCACGTGGGTCCTTCCCACACGTGTGCCTCCTTTCTGGACCCGGAGCGGAGGAGAGTGCAGCAGTAGAAGCGGCGGCGGCGAGCGGAGCAGCTGAGGGGCCAGCAGCAGCTGATCCCCCTAAGGTAAGTGGGGCTGAGGGACTGAGGGGCCGGCGCAGCTGAGCCGGATCCGGAGGGGAAGCCCCCCGGGTCCCTCTTAGCTGAGCCGGTAGGGAGCCGCGCTCCCGAGCCGCGCGAACAGAGCGCGCAAACAGGCGCGGTCTGTAAGAGCGCGCCGGTGTTTGCGGCGGCGTTCGCGCCGGCGGGCGAGCAGGCGGGGCCCAGAGGCTGACCCCTGCTCTGCTAGTAAGGGCAGCAACTCCTGCGATGGTGTCGACACGGAGTTCTGCCAGGGCCCCTGCCCGGGGGGCGCGGCCTTCCCGGGGCTTGTCCGAGGCCTCCACCCAGACAGAGCCCTCGGGGGGGCTGCCGTCCTCCAACCCCCTGGCCTGCGGGAACTGCCTGGCAAGGTCTGGGGGGGCAGGGACTGGGGACTCCTGCACCTGTCCTGTAGGTATCCGCCTTAGGACCCTGGAGGAGCGGGTGCAGGAGCTCCTGGAGGAGGTTAGCAGGCTGAGGGGAATCCGTGAGGCAGAGGAGGAAATTGATAGGTATTTTCTTTCTCTGCAGGGTGATACAACAGAGGAGAGGGCAGACCGGGATGAGCCCTCCACCGCTGAGTGGCAGACAGTCTCCCGCGCCAGAGCTATTAACCATGTTGCGGCACCAGTTCCTCCTGTCCATCTGGAGAACAGATATGAGGTCCTGGCAGCCCTGGAGGAGGAGGGAGCAGTGGAAGATTCCAGGGAGGAGACTTTGTGCACACAATGTCCTGTGCGGGCGGCGGGAGTCAAGAGGCCTAAGAGGAGGAAGCGTCGCGTCATCGTGATTGGTGACTCCATCCTGAGAGGTACGGAGGGCCCCATCTGTCGCCAGGATCCCTCAGCACGTGAGGTATACTGCCTGCCCGGAGCGAAGATTCAGGATGTGAAGGGGATGCTCCAGTCCATCATCCAGCCCTCCGATTATTACCCCATGGTCCTTGTCCATGTGGGTACTAACGATGCGGCCAGGAGAGCCCCTGATCGCCTGATGGAGGACTACCATGCTCTGGGAGGCGTGCTGAGGGAGATGGGCGCACAGGCGGTCTTCTCTTCCATCCTGCCAGTGAGCGGACGCGGCAGACGTCACGAGATGTGCATTGCGGAGACCAACTGGAGGCTACAGGAATGGTGCTTCGAGGCGGGCTTTGGCTTCCTCAGCCATGACCGGCACATCGTGATGAGAGACATGCTGGGATGGGATGGGCTCCACCTTTCCCCTAAAGGTAAGCGTGTGTTCTCTTCCAGGTTGGTGAACCTCCTTCGGCGGGCTTTAAACTAGGCTCGTCGGGGGAGGGGGAAGATGAGGGCGGAGGAGACGATGAGATACCAGGCCCAGCAACAGCCAGCGAGCCCAGACCAATGGTCAAAACGGAGAAACAGGTAAGCGATAGGGGACGGGGCATTGCTGTGACTAGGGGGTCAGTGGGCACAACCGCTGAAGGCCTCAAATGCCTCTACACGAATGCTCGAAGTATGGGGAAGAAGCAGGAGGAACTCGCCCTCCTCCTAGCTGTCACCAGCCCTGACATAGTAGGGATCACAGAAACGTGGTGGGACTCATCGCATGACTGGGCGGTGAGTGTCAAGGGCTATAGGCTATACAGGAAGGACAGGATAGGAAGGAAAGGTGGAGGAGTAGCACTCTACATCAAGGAGGAATATACTTCCTCGTTAATTAGCATGGGGGTAGAGGGGGGGCACTCTGAGGTGCTCTGGGTTAGAGTAAAAGGCAGTCCAGGGGAGAGAGACTTAACGGTGGGAGTCTATTATAGACCTCCCAACCAGGGAGAAGAGCTCGACCTGGAATTCTTAGGTCAGCTTACAGAGGCAGTGAGGGCTAAGGATGTGGTCATCATGGGGGACCTAAACTTCCCAGACATCTGCTGGGAGGAGCAGTCAGCCAAGTCTGATCGCTCACGTCGGTTCTTAGCCAGACTGCAGGACCTCCATCTAACCCAGGAGGTGCACAGTCCCACCAGGGGAGACGCCTTGTTGGACCTAGTGCTGGCCACGGGTGATGACCTGGTGAGGGGGCTGCGGGTGATGGGCCACCTGGGAGACAGTGATCATCGCTTGCTGGAATTCACCATCCAGCGTAAGGTGGCAAAGGGCTGCAGCAAGGCAACAGCCCTAGACTTTAGGAGGGCTGACTTCAACAAGCTAAGGAGGATAGTTGGGGAAGCGCTGAGGACCCAGAGGGGAAGGGAATCAGATGTCGAAGGTGAGTGGTTGCTCCTTAAGGAGACGATCCTCCATGCCCAAAGGGAGGTAATCCCAACAAGGGTCAAAGGGAGCAGGAGGGCACATAAACCCCCATGGCTCACTAAGAGCATCCGGGAATGTCTCCTTGCTAAAAGGGAGGCATATACCCAATGGAGAGATGGGGTCATCGCCAAGAAGGACTATGTTATAGTCGCCCGAGGATGTAGGGGGGCAGTCAGGAGGGCCAAGGCAGAGTTGGAGATAGGACTAGCTTCCCGGATTAAGGACAATAAGAAGTCCTTCTTCAAATACATAGGGGGTAAAAAGAGGGTCCCGGGTAATGTGGGGCCCCTGCAGGACACGATGGGCAACTTAGTCATCACACCAGATGACAAAGCTAACATATTTAACGATTTCTTTGCCTCTGTCTTCCTAAGTAGGGACCAGTTCAGCCACCTCCCTGCTGGGCCCCCCTCGGGCCCCGAGAGAGACACGCCTGGGCCAAGGGTTAGCGAGGAGTTAGTTAGGGTACTTCTGGAGAAGCTGGACGTGTTCAAGTCCGCTGGTCCGGACGATCTTCACCCTAGGGTTCTACAGGAACTGGCTGAGGTCATTGCGGGACCCCTGGCACGGCTCTATGAGCATTCGTGGTGCTCTGGCGAGGTGCCGGAGGACTGGAAGAGGGCCAATGTGGTCCCTATCTTCAAAAAGGGAAAAAAAGAGGACCCGGGAAATTACAGGCCAGTTAGTCTGACCTCAATCCCGGGTAAGCTCTTTGAAAAAATTATCCTGGCACACATCCAGGAGGGCCTTGCGGGGGAATGCATGCTCAGGGGCAACCAACATGGGTTCATCAGTGGCAGGTCTTGTCAGACCAACCTGGTGGCCTTTTACGATCAGGTCACCAAATCATTAGACGCAGGGGTTGCTGTGGATGTAGTCTTTTTGGACTTCCGGAAGGCTTTCGACACTGTCTCTCACCCTGTCCTCATCAAAAAGCTGAGAGACTGTGGTGTCGATGCCCACACGGTCAAATGGGTCGCCAACTGGTTGGAGGGCCGCACCCAGAGGGTGGTAGTGGATGGGTTCTTCTCGACCTGGAAGGATGTGGGCAGTGGGGTTCCGCAGGGCTCGGTCCTCGGGCCTGCACTGTTCAACATCTTCATCAGTGACTTGGATGAGGGGGTAGAAAGCACCCTGTTCAAGTTTGCTGATGACACTAAGATGTGGGGGGATGTGGGTGCACTAGAAGGATGCAATAGGCTACAAGCTGACCTTGACAGGTTGCAACGGTGGGCGGATGAGAATAGGATGGGGTTTAACACTGATAAGTGCAAGGTGTTGCACATGGGGAGGAAGAACCGGCACCACACTTACAGGTTGGGGAACTCTCCTCTTGCCAGCACGGAGGCGGAAAAGGATCTTGGAGTCGTCATTGACTCCACGATGAACATGGGCCGGCAGTGTGGGGAGGCAGTCAAGAAGGCCAATCGTACCCTATCATGCATCCACAGATGCATCTCGAGCAGGTCCAGGGAGGTGATCCTCCCCCTCTATGCGGCACTGGTCAGGCCGCAGCTGGAGTACTGCGTCCAGTTCTGGGCGCCACACTTCAAGAGGGACGTGGACGATATGGAAAGAGTTCAGAGGAGGGCCACTCGTATGATCAGGGGTCAGCAGGGCAGGCCTTATGAGGATAGGCTACGGGACCTGAACCTGTTTAGCCTCCACAAGAGAAGGCTAAGGGGGGACCTTGTGGCCTGCTACAAACTGGTCAGGGGGGATCAGCAGGTATTGGGGGAGTCCCTGTTCCCCCGTGCACTGCCAGGAGTGACCAGGAATAACGGTCACAAACTGGCGGAGGGTAAGTTTAGATTAGATATTAGGAGGCGCTACTTCACAGTCAGGGTGGCTAGGGCCTGGAACCAGCTTCCAGGGGAAGTGGTGCAGGCTCCTAGCCTGGGGATTTTTAAAAGGAAGTTAGATGAGCACCTTGCCGGGGTCATCTGACCCCGGTGCTCTTTCCTGCTAAGGCAGGGGGTCGGACTAGATGATCTACCTAGGTCCCTTCCGACTCTAGCTACTATGAAACTATGAAACTATGAACTGCATACCAGAATGAATGAACACTGAAAATCTATCAAAGATGAAAATACCCAATTACTTGTGGGTGCACACTTCTCACAAGACAATCACTCTCTCTCCAGTCTCTCAGTTCTAATCTTCGAAGGGAATTTACAAAACGCCTTTTGTAGATGAGCTTATGAACTTTACTTCATAAATCTACTGGATACCAAAAATCATGGAGTCAATATAGACATTGAATTTAGGTTATATTATAACCTGCCTGCCATCCAGTAACCCCAGGTAACCCCTCTATGTTTTACCGGCTACATTCTATTGCCAGATCAACATTTCACTCCCTCCCCACCCACCTACCTGTCTCACACTTATTATCTTCCATAGACTCTGATCCTTACTGCCACCCATTTGCATTTTCACAGACCTGCATTTTGCATATTGGCTTCTATTCCATCCAGGAGAACACAAAACAACAGCAGACTCTCCCTATGCCTGGAAAAGGGTGTTTGTACCTGAAAGCTTGCAAAGAACAATTTTTACAACTATTTAGCTGGTCTAATAAAAGATATCATATTTACCCAAAGAACTTGTCTGTCTTCATTCAATTACACACTTAATATAGCTATTACAAATAAGATGAATATACTACTTCATTTAGATAGCTTAAATTTGAAAAAGTCATCTCAAGCACTTAAATATGAAAATGGATAAAATATTCTTGATGTGTCCTTGGCCCGTAAAGTTTCTTCCACAAAGTTGTGGTGTTAAGATATAATAAGGGAAATATGTCACTTGAACTTTATTTAGAACTCCAGATTTCCATGCACAAATTCAGTATTCTATAGCCAATCGCCTTTACAGCTTGCAAACAGACACTCAACAGACATGCAGGGGGAGATCCAACGGGAGGGTAGTGGCACAGCTGCACCTCCCTTCTGGATTGGGCTATACCACAAGAGCCTCCATGGACTTTTTAAAGTCCCCAGAACAAATGAAAATCCTTTTTCCCTTCCCTTCCCATCCCAAAGGCATGCCACCTCTTCAACCCTTCACCTCCCTCCCAGACCTGCCTTTTCCTCTTGTTCTTGGGAGGGTAGGGAAGTACCAGAGCCATTTCTGCCTACCCATATGAAGACAATGGCAGCAGGGATGCACTGGGGTTCCCCTTCCCCATACCAGCTCCAGAACTGGGCAGGGTGGGGGGAACTACTTTTTAACCACCCTGTTGTTGCTGTCCCCTTCCCAGCTGAGCTTGGTCCTGGCTCAGTCCAGCTGGCTCTGGAGCTTCTCTGCCCCAAATCCGGGGAGAAAGCAGCAGCTGCAGGCAGGGGAATAGGGGAGGGTTGAGAAAAGAAGAGGTGGGGATGTGCCTCTGAGCAGGTTGGGGAAGGGGTGTGGGATTTTCATCTGTTTTAGGGACTTAAAGTCCTCACATGCTCCCATGGCATGGTCTTCACACATTGGTGGGGGTGGAGGAGGCTGGGAGCAGGGGGTGGGTGAGTTGCTGCTCCTACACCCCCCCTTTGGGAAATTCTGGATTCACCCCTGAACACATGTAGTAGTAAATGTCATCCAAAATCTTAAGGCACTTGGATTCTGTGGAGGCAATGGGTTCTAAAGAAATCTATGTACATAATTAAAATATAATTGAGACCAAATCATATTTTAATAGAATCTTTAAAATGAATAATTTTTAACAGATTAAAAAATGGAGGGGTGGGGACGAACCATTGTCCCAAGTAACCCTGCAAGTTAATAGAAGAAAATTAGCTCTGTTATAACAGAAGACTGATTTGCATTAACATCTGCTGACTGATGTTCATGGGGGCTGGGGCAGGAGTGGAACCAAAACAAAACGTTAGAGAACAGTACCATAAACTAAGGGTGAATTAACTGATCTTTCTGAAGTTTGCATTCAATAAGCACGTCTACATGAGATGTTTACTGTGGAGTTGCCTAATTAACTCTGAAGTACATGTCTTGGCGTCTACACATGTGGTGTTATTAAGCCACAGGAAACTAGTAAACCCCACCTAAGGTTAGTACTTGTAAATACAAGTACTATCCTGCTATGGAGTTTTTTCATGTGCAGCAATGCACATGTAGGCACTGATAGCATGAAGGTGCTTCAGTGCCTGGTCCTACTGACCATTGCAAAGAAGAGCTGCATGTGGGAGCTGCCTGACTGTCAGAGTGGCCAGGCAGCAGGAGGGGAAGGAGCAGAAGGCCCTGCTGAGTGCCCCTGCTTCCCATCTATGCTGGTTCAGGCTGGGGAGGGAGGGTGCAAGGTCAAGGCCCCACTCAACAGGGACTTCTGCTCCTCCCCCCCTCACTGCTGCTCAGTCCTGCTGATAGGTGGGTGGCTCCCAGCTGCAACTCTTTCCTGCACCTGGCAGAGGCAGAGGCCCTGCTACACTAACCCCTCCCTCCCTCAGCTGTGTTGCCTGGAGGGTGGGGCTGGGGCTGCTTGATGGGGACTTCTGCTCTCCCACCCCTACACTCCACTACTACCTGGCCCCACTGGCAGATGAAGGCAGGAGTAGTGCTGAGGACAGAGGTTTTTCTTGCTCCTCTCTTTGACAGTCCAGGGGTGGGGCTGGTCTGGCACTTGGCCAAGGCTAGTGAATGGGAGTTAGCAGGGACTTGCAAAGCAGCCTGAGATGCTGGCAGACTATAACCTAAGTTGGGAGGGGATCAGGTATAGAAGTTCTATAGACTAGTCTAACCTAAATAATTTAAGTCTGATATTATATCCATCCAGGTTTATCTTGGATCGAGTTCTGCAATTTTTAAACTAGATGATGTGTGCTGAACTTCTGTTTTGTTACAGGTTTACACTGGTTTCTAATCACTTATATTGGTTTATGTGTAATGTCTATACCTGGCCATAGGATGCTTATAGACTCATTATGTGGAACAGCTTAAATGAATGTGATCATGGAGTATGACACTACTCATTCTTTTTAAATGCAGAAGAAGTGCCCAGTTGTACATTAAACTAATGTGAGTAATGGTAAACATAATGATCAAATGTTGCCAGTCTTACCCATCTGAAATTGTATTGGTTGCATCAGTTAAGAATAAAAGCATATTTGAAGATTTCTGATTTGTTTGTAACATGGTATTTATAAATTTCAAGGAAGGATTATTTAGAGGAAAAGTTGAAAGAAGACTGGCAGGTGTAGAAGACTTCATGGAAGAAAATATGGGGCATATAACTTGGAGAATAGAGCATTGTATCACTTGCCTGAGCATTGCTGGTGCAAGAGTCATGAAGGGACAGATTCTCCAGACCCTTGCTCCATGATTAGCCCAACTGAAATTAATGGGATTACTTGCAGAGTCAGGCTAGCAAAACCTGGCCCAGCATACTATATGGGTGAGAGTTGTACTTTTCCTTTTTAAATCCTTGCCCGTTGTGTTCATGAAAACATACCACTTTGATATAAAATATATATTTGTGTGTAATATGTCAAAGATGTCAAAAACAGTGCAGGTTGCCTTTAGTGAGTCTGACTACAAAAGAGAATACTACAGAATACCAGCAAAATGTGGACATTTAAATTGAAAACACTTTGCAGGGCATATGTCTTATAGTTTTGTGATGCATCATGCATGTTCATGGCTCTTACATAAACATATACAGGATCATGAATGTTGTTTGAACTTGACTTTGTATTTATATTCCTTCAATTGTCCATGTGGCAGAATATCTTCAGCCCCTTCCCCCCACTCCTCCCACCCCCTGGGGAGTGGAGTAATTCTGTGCTATATCTTTGTTTGGGCTATGGCTAAATATCTGAAATCTAGACCAGCATTTGTTGTCCAGTTTTGCATAGAAAGGTAAAAGGTTGGCTTAAACTTGACAAAACTGTGCTGTAACAGTAGCATTTGATCCTTCCATCAGTTTGCAACCACACAGCCTCTGGATTCCCAAGACAGCTCTGTACATAGCATGATATCTGGAGAGGATGAGTATCTAGCACAATTTACTCAGTCTTGCTTTCATAATCAGTTTGCCAAGCTTTGAAGGAATTTATATATAATTTGACTGAAGCATATTTCTCCATTTAACAGAAGACTCTTGGATAAAAAAAACTCCAGTCCAGATATTATTTTATATTACAAATAAAAATGTCTGCCTTGTTTGATCATTTCATAGTATATGAATCTATGGTATTCATTATAAACAGATACCATAAAACTGGTTTGAAATAAAAAGAAACTGGCTCATGTGTCATTACTCTGAAATCTCTCTGGCTGAGAATTTTATATTATTGCTGTTTTCCGGAGTGTGCAAAATCATAAACATAATTCATTCAAATGTTCAAGTACTAGTGATAGTCCCTGTAACACCTTTCATAAAGGCATACATTCTTCAAAGTAAGTGCACATCCCTCTCCTATTCTGTTTAGAATCTGAAGCCATTATTTTAAAAAGATTCCAGTTCTTCAATGAGAAAAATTAGATTAAAAATCAACCCCAAATTTACTGGTAGTTTGGTTAGGAAGCTGGCATCTGTATGTTGTAGATACACAAATGGACTGCCTTGTATTCAAAGTGAATTAGTTTAGTAGAGCCTTTTAATAGTGGTTCAAACGAATGAGCAGAAGTTGTGTAGAGTCTCACTATTAGGTTACTGTATGAGATCTTGAGACAATGGCATTTGTAAAAGATTTTCACAAAGTGCTTAAGGCTGAAATATTGATACATACTGTGTCTGTTTGAAAAATTAGAGTCCTGAATTTTTCAAGCATAGTTAAGAATAATGTCATTTTACAGAGCATATCAACATGAACAATATACATCTCCTATTTTCAGCTCAAGATTTTAGTAGCCACTCAGTAGGCCTGATAGCATTGTAGTTGTACACGGGAGTAATTCCTTTGATATACAGCCCATTCTTCAGTGCAGTAGTATTTTACTATTCATGACAAGTGAAAGTTAGACAATTAATTTATGTGAATGAATTATTGCTTTTATGGCAAACAAGCATGTTGAAATCAAACAGATTGTGACATAGCATTTCTGGAGGAAGTGTCTTCTTGATTTTAAAACTAAACGTCCATGGGATTTCTTTAAAAAACACCTGCTCTGCAAACACCATTTCCTTCTCTTCATTAAGTAATCCACAAACAGATGGGATTTTGAGGCCCTATGCCCCTGCCGGAGCAAAGAGGTAGGAGACTAGGGCTGACCAGATCCTTTAAAGGAAAGACAAATAATAGGTTGAGCATGATGTGGCAGAGAAGTAGAATCAATAGTGTGGATTAATGTGGGCTGGATCCACAAGTAAGATATATAGTTGCATTTAAGTGGCTCGTGAGGCATTGTGGTGATATAGCTATTAAGGTAGCCAGAAAGGAGGAACTGACAGCAGTCAAAATGACAAATAGAGGTTTGAAAAGGGGTCTTAGTTACCAAGTGAGGAAGAAAATATTGGCTTCTGGCGATAACATGCAGAAAGCAACATTTAAGATGTGGGTATGATCCGCCTCCCTCTCACGGCTGCCTGCCCTCTCTGACTGGTCTTGTCTGCACAAAACACTTTACTGTGCATCTAATTCTCCTTTGTCTACATGTGCACAGGACTTACTGTGTATTAAATCAGTCTAATGCACTGTTTGCTAATACCAGCACATATAGGTATTAGATAAATGGTACATTAGATAATGCACTGTAGTACTCATGTAGATGCTGACTGGGAGTGATTTGCTCCCAGGCAGCAGGAGGCCTGCTGCTGCTTGGCTGAGTCCCAATGCAGGGGGAGCTGTTTTCCCAGCCACATGAGGATCAGGATGAGTTAAGTTTGCAGAAGTTCAGGACTTAATTTATTCCCACAGGAGGTGCCTTTGCAGTAAAAGTTAAAGTAAATTCTGTGGAACTTGGATCTTGCTCTTAACGCATCAAATAGTACTGAGTGACTAGGTTCTTGCATGGAGTTCTTATTCCTAGATTTCTCACTGTTTGGAATTGCACTGAGAAGTCTTTCTAAAAAAATTAGTCTCTGAAGTGCCCCTGCCATGCTTTATGCCTGAGAATCCTAAGGGAAATTTAAATTACAAGAGAGTGGAAAATATTCCTGCTGTGAGGTATAGTTGTACAAACACCTGGTCTAAGTACAGACAGTCAAAAAGCCCAAGGCTGAATCAATTCAATCTTTGCAAGTTAGTCTAAACTGCACAGATTAAATTGAAACAGAAGTGAACAGACATTTACCTTTGATTCAGGAAATGCAGCCACATGCCTGCAGTAACTCAGCCCAGAAGCCAGGAGGTACTAGAGCACAGCTCTCTAGCTGTGTGTTTCCCTCCACTTCCTACTGCCCCTGACTCTCTAGGATTTGCAGTTCAGAATTATAGCAGCAGGTCTCCTGCGGGGTTGTTCATTACTTCGTGTTCCTGCTTCCAAATGCCTCTGGGATTTGTAGTCCACAGATGCAGCCAGCAGTGTTTGAGTGGGGGAAAGGGTGTTTAACCCACATTCTTGGCCCCAGCCACAGTTTGCCTGGGAGGGGCGGGGGCAGTCATGTTCTCTCTTCCCCCACCCCTAGACTGGGCTGTATCCCTAGCTGGGCTTGCCCTCTTTCCCCTTGTCAACCAGCCCTCGCTGCTCCAGCTAGTGAGAAGAGGGGTAGGACTAGCCTTGCTTTCTGGAGCAGACACCACAACCCAGCCCAGCCCAGGGCTGGGAAGCATGCTGGGATGTTGGGAGACTGATTTAACTTGAACCAGGAAGTAAACCAATTTGACCCAAATCAGTTCAGTCTGATACTACATTCAACCAGGTTTATCAGTTTCAGCCATTCAGCTTCAACCAGTTTCAGCCATTTTAAAACTGGTTTATATGCAATGAGCATCTGTTCTGTTACAGGTTTAAAGCAATTTCTGATCACTTAAACAGGTTTATGTGTAACTTCTGTCCCTAGGCCTGCTGTCTCAAAATTAGTCATCATAGCAGAAATAATGAGCAATCTACCCTACAAAATAATCTGAAGAAGAAAGGGAGAATGCAGTTCTTTCTGGTGGTACCTAGTGACTATTGGGAAGGGATGTCAAACACAGCCCACAGACTAGATCCAGCCTGCAAAGCAGGTACCCAAGGAAATTTGGGTGGAAGGCTAGTGGTGGTCATGGCCTCCTGTAGAATCCAGGACCATGGGGCCCTGGCGGACATGACTATCAGTGTTGGGGGGCAATAAAGGGCTGTGTGCCAGAGCCCTTGGTTGCCCAGTGGCTGCTTGACCAGCTGCCACGTGTACAACTCCACTGCAGCAAGTGCTCACCTGGCCTACAGACTCTTGCCCTGCTGCCACTGTGGTGGCCACTGCTCTGTGTCCCAATCTGGATCTTGCATACAAGGAGCCCTGCAGTCCACATCTGAGTGGCCTGGAGTGCAGGGTGAATTCAATACCTCTGCTCTAGGGGATTATACCAGACTGTCTCTACAAGATCTTTTTGGATGAACGTATAAGGCTATTTCAGGTACATCTCATACTGTTACATATGGATCAACTGGGACTAGGGATCTCCAATATAGTCTTCTCTGTTCATTCTCCTGGGTTAATCAGCACATGCAGCATTTTTTTTTTGTGCAACTTTTATTAACTAATTTTGAGGCTTCTTTGCAAGTACCGTATGTGCAGCATGTCACTACACTGTTCCACACTGTTTTCTGGTTTCATCTTATACTGTTAGGGATATAAACTAAGCCAGTCCTCTGCTTGGTGTAATAAATGTCATATGGTGTGCCATCACATTTTAAGAGGATGAAATGCAACCAATGCTCCACCCATTCTTTGCTCTTTCTTGTCCAACCACAAGATGGGGTAGTAGATGCATCATCATGGTATGACCTTTCCTCTTACTGGAGTAAATATATACTTTACATCTCTTATTCTCCTGTGTAAGCATACAGGATGAGTTATAATCTATTTGCATTTTATAATGTATTGAGTTTACAGAGATCTTGATGATGATAATGATGAAAATAAAATATTGAATGTGATATTTTTAAGAGAGGTTCTTCATATGCTTCACACTTGTTTCAGTAGTTCAAACTACAGAAGTGCCACTGTGGTAGAAGTGGAGATGGAAGTTTGAACTGACAAAAATAGAGTCTTTTTTTTCTCTCTCTGACTCTCAAGTCTTTACTGACCATTTGTGGGCAAAGGTTATGAAGCTAATCAGGCTGCACCAAAGTCATAAGGAAATAATTTGTTCAGAGAAAAAAATATCAGGACATTTGAAAAGGAAGTATGCACAATAATTAAATATACAGGTACCTGCCTAGAGGGCATGTCTACACATGCAGAAGACTGTGCAGTTGTTCCTGCTCCATTATTTAGTACTTGCTTAAGGAAGTAAGCCAGTGTTACTGCATAGCCCCATCACCTCACAGGTATTTTTAGCTGCTACTGTGTAGTAGTGTTGCTGTCACAGTTTGTGCCTGGCAGTGCTACATCACTGTAGCAATGAGCTACAATGCAGTAGCTTGTTGCTACAGTGACATAGTATCTCATATAGATGCACCTAGAAACTAGTTAATTACAAGCTGCCTGGCTTCAGGATGCGGGGTTGGGAAACCTTTTAATTTCTTGAACTGTCTTAACCTCCAAAATGTCACTCAAAAGTCATCTGTGGAATCATTTTAAGTAAATGTCATATCAGTAAGACAAAAATCTAATAAACTTTGTGAACTCTGACACTTCAACCTTAGTGAAATATCCAGTTGACTTTTACAAGCCTTCCTGGTTAACAGGTAGAAATGTTATTTCCCAATCAGAAGGTCAGCAGTGTAAATTGAACAGATGTTCTTATAAATATTTTGTATTATGTTATATAATTACTTATAAATAGGCTTTGGGTATAAAAGCTAAAGCATATATAAAAATGATAAGAATATTTACATTGCCATTTGTGTTCAATGGCTACCTTTTTAGGCACAAAAGATACCAACATCAAAAGGCACACAATGGATAAGCATATATAAGAAGTAATATATTTTTACAAAAAGCCATTCAAACTATCTGAGGAGTTCAAAGGATATGGAACTTGTGATTTTTGAACCAGTAACCTGATGACTAGTGATCAGATATCTGAATATCTCATAGTCTACTTCACAATTTATCTATCCCCAAATAAATAAATATGTGTGTGGGTACACAAACACTACTCACTGTGTTACCATTTCAATAGTGGCAAGTTTCATATCCTTTGAACACATCAGCTCACCCATTAACTAATATATATTCAACATTTTCTAGATCACCAATTCCCTCTCTCTCTCCCTTTCTTTTATATATATGTATATAAATATGTGTGTGTGTGTGTGTGTGTACATAAAATAAATTCACCAGTGGCATAAACGCAGCAGGGCAGGGCAACATTGACACCTGACTTGGGGGTATGGGTTGGAAAGAAACAGCTGCTGCTGCAGCCATGCAATTGTGCTGGAGTCACTGTAACAACTGAAAGTCACTGCTATCTGTGTGTGTGGCAGCTACCCCAGGGGTCTGGCCACATTATTATGCCTCTGATATATATATATTTTTTAAGTATATATTTCAGCTTTGTTAATTACTGTCTCCAAAGACAGCAGATAGTATCTTCCATGTCTTCCTTTGTATTACCTCCATATGCAGACAGATTTCTTCTCATTAATGGTGTTATTTCCAGTAGTGACAAAACAAAACATACTCTAAGTATATATTATAGTTGGATACGATGGATATACTTGGATATGTAGTGTGGATATAGTGGTCCTCTGAATTTAAGGGCTCAGTTCTGGAGTTTCATGTAGAAGTAACAACAATTTCTCAAGTTTTTACCTTTATAATATATATGTGTTCTATATAATCACAGCAGCAGTGTGCACTGACTTCTTTTATTTTTTCTCCTTCAAAGTCATGCCCTGAATTTATTGAGTACATTTCATTTATCCTATATCGAGGTGCTCAGCCTCCAGCCAGTGGGCCAGATCTGACCTACAGAATCATGTTATCTGGCCCATGGGGTTCCCCAAGAGTTCAGAAATTTGGCAGCAGGAAAACAATGACAGCATTAATTGTGGGTCTTGTGCTACCAAATTCCAGACCCATACGGAGACTGGTGGGCTGAATAATGTGGCCCTGTGTGCTGAATCCATTATGCAAGGTCAGGCAGACATGCAGGTTTGGGCTGGCATGCAGTCAGACCAGGGGACATGAGGACTGTGCCAGCTCCATGCAGGATCTGGCCCACAGATGGACTTCACACTGTTCAGCCAGCCTGTGGAGCCAGAAGATTGGGTGCCATTGTCCTATATCCATGTTGCAGTCACAAATATGTAATCATTTTCATACAACTTCGTGCCTGCCTGGCTTTGAACGCCCACTCATGTGCCACCTTTGTCTGGATGGTAGAGGGTGTATGCTCTCTATCATTGTGGGTTCCCTGAGGTGAGCTTCGGTTGTCGCTCTGGCCTTCCCTGAACTCACCTGCCATGTCTTTGAATGTTATATCAGTGTGGGGTTCAGCCTCGAAGTTCCCCTCAGGGATGACCACTCCACTTGTGGGATGTTCATGGGGCTCCACCTCCCTTACACCCCAGCCTTACACCAACCTCTGGTGGCACACCAGATCTTGACATGGCTGCCTTTCCAGTGTAGATGTTCCTCATGCCCTATTGTATCCATCTGTATCCTTGGGGAAGGATAATTAGCTGGCATGGGCTCTAAGCCTGCAATCCCCTTGAGCCAGTCGGCTCTCTTCTTGGGGTCCAAGGGTGCCCCTATCAAGCAGGAGTAGAGAAATAAAATGAAGAAAAGAAAACAAAAGAAGGAACCCTAAAAGAGGTCTTCCTATCTAGTGTCCTACCAGTCAGCTTTCCCAGTCCTCCTGCCTGAACTTGTCAGTGCTCCCCTGATGCTGGTCTTGCAGGGTCCCTCTCTCCTTTCCACCCCTAGCCTGGCTCCCCGACCTGGTACTTGGGAACGGTCAGGTAGGGACACCTTTGTTTCCCCAAGGTTGGCTTCAGCCTCCTCCTTGGGTTTGTTGCCCTGGTTACGCCACTTCTTGGCATCTCCTTCAATGAACCTCCTTAGCAGTGCTAGGGAGAAGTCACTCCCAGCACACCACCCCTACTGGGGCTCGATCTCAGTGCCCCTGGCGTGAAGAGCTCTCAGTGCTTCCCCAGCTGCCTGTTGTCTGGGTATTCCTGATTCCTGCTGGTTCCGCCTGCTGCTGGCATGATATGCCTCAGCCTCCACACTGGCTCTCTCCTCCTTACTGCCGGCGGCCTTTTTTTAGCCCTGCTGGCTGGTGCGTCTTTGTGACATCACCCACCGGCTTTAATTGCATAAAGGCGTGACTTGTAAACCACGTGGGGTTTTCTCTTACATCTTCTAGCGTAGCTTCTCCTGCACGTAAGTGATTGTTTTGTATTTCTTTCTTTATTTTACTGCTTCTTCCTGCTTTGAGTCCCGTGGGCGGGGCTTCCCGGCCCCTCTTCTCACTATCCCTGGGACAAACTTAAATACTGTTGAAACTCACTTCACCCATGTAAAACCATACTATAATAAGTTTCTAGGCAAATCAAATGCATAGAGGTTTGAGGGACAGTCTCTCTTCTTCCCTCCCCATCCTCCCCCCCAAACCCAAACCAACAGCATGGAGTTATATACTAGCAATTCCATCTCAACTTTTGCAGCCACTAGATGTTTTTTAAGGACTAGCTCAGTCTGTCTGTTCATGTATAAATGGCAACTTTTTCTTGGTAACAATCTGATTTTATTATTTAATAATATAATATGGTATATTTGGAAATTACCCAGTATATACCAATGAACAATGTATGTTATCTAATACAAGAATTACTCAAGGCCTGGACATAAGACATATACACTGGAGATATTTTACAACTCATGTTGCCCTCAGGTAAAATTACACTACAGTAGGAGAAGACAAATGACCAGATTTCAGTCACTTACACAGTTTACCTAATTTATGTGTAGCTTATGTAGTTTGTGGCTATCACAGTGCTATGTAACTGATTCTCAAGTAAGCAGGTATCCCACTGTTACCTGAGACTCAGTATTTTTCTAGAATAGATACCACTGTGCATAATAGGAGGTTGTCAGAAGTGTGGGGTAGTTCAAGGCCTTTTCTTCCTCCTGGTCAAGAGGCAGGCAGAAGACTGTGCCAAGGGTTCTTAGACAAAATCTCACAGTGCAAAATTAAGGGATGAACAACAGTGAAAGGAATATCTTGAAGATACTTCCTCTTGTCTGCTGTGCAGTCCTAGCTGTGTTTAGTGCTTCATTGCTCAGGTTAAAGGTCTGTCTCATCCATGCATTGGTCACTCTGACGGTATTGTTGCTTAGAACCATGACAGGTGAACAATATAGACATAGTAGCTGGTAAGACATGTGGTGACATTGGTAGGCTTGTTCCCGGCAAGTGACTAGGAGGTTGATGGGGATGACAACATCCATGGATGGTCTGCTTTGGATTCAAATACAAGGGAAAAACACCAGCACTGGACAAAGGTGTCAAGCTGTGATTAGTGTGTGAAGATAGAACTACAGACTTGAGTTGGTCGATATCAGTGTGATAATTTTTGGGTAATAAAATAATTCTCATTATGTTACTAAGCTGACTCCAGAGCTGTGGAATTGGATCAGTATGCAGACCCTTTTGACCATGGAGAAAATAGAACTGTTTTGTCCATGGCCAACCATTTTGCGGGGGAAATTAGCCTCTGGCAAGAACATACAGGATGTATGTGCTTCTAGGAAAAAGGTGCCTACCCCACGTTTTTGTCACCTTGCTTATCTCTGGTAGACCATCCTTCAATTCACTTACTTAGGTTTTCCCAGTGTATTGGGGCAACTGATGACATACACATTCCTTTCTATTTTCCCTGTCCACTGTGCCTCAGAGTACATCAAAAGAATGCTGTTCTCCACAGTATGAATGGTGCACTCCCCTGACAGATGAGGGGCCATGGCTGTGCTGGTGGTGGCGGAAGCTTGGTGGTGGCAATGGTAAGCGTGGAGCTCCCACAGACACTGCCAGCACTGTGGAGGGTGGGGCTGTGGCAAGTGCCGACTGGGGTCAGTGACCACCTGCAGGTGCCACCAGCAGCAGCAGCCAGGGGCGATCGTGGACCACCCACAGACATGGCCTGCGGTGTTGGTGGCAGGGTGGCAAGCAGCAACTGCCTGTAGGTGTCGCTGACAATGTTGGCTGCGCCTCTTTGCAGGGGGTGCACTGCCACGCTCAGGGGGTGCACGTACACCAACGTGCACCCCCTATGTGTCACCCCTGCTCCACAGTGTTATGAACTACACAAGAGACACTTTCCTGTTAGGCAAGGTAAAGGGTAGGGAGAGCTGATGGTATGAAGCTGCCTGTATGCTGTTTTAGAAGTTCACCACTTCAGAGCAACTGCTGGGTTCAGAGATGGTTGGTTGATTAGTAGGGAGTTGGCTCTCTCTCTCTCAAGATTCAGACCTTAAGGCAGTCTGTCAGCCTTCATTTGAGATCAAAGGGTGTAGCATACTGGTGACCTGTGACTAGTAACTTATACCAAGTGTCAAGGGCCAGTGTAAACTGTTTGAACTGCTCTTCAGTGTATAGGTCAAGAAAGGATTGTTGTGTTTGTCCATATCAATTCCTCTTACTGGGCCTTGTGAAAAAGGAGGTTTTCCAACTTCAATCTTCCCTTAGCAAATAAAATCTTATTAGTATTCCATTTTCTTAATATTAGTTTTTTGGTTGCCAAAGTATCTCTAATGGTATGATATGTTTTGATAGCCTGAAGCAGCTAATTAATCTGTTCCCTAAGCCAATCAAAGAACAGCAAGTCAATAATGCTACAGTGAAATAATGTCACTCAATTGCTCCACCATCCATCAGATAAAATAATTACAACAATGTCAATCATTTGGTACAATATAAATAGTCATTAAAGTGAAACATTGTCACAGGATCAATGTCTAAGCTTCACTCAATATTTATTTTTGTTAGATGCCTTGCTATTCATGTAGCAGTAGGAGACAATTATTCTATGACAACATTCACTTTTACTGATGTCATGTCTTAGGATACATCATTTCAACAGATTTTCCAATATACATTTTTAATCCTGTGGAAGATAATATTTTAAAGGGGAAAGATAAATAGATATGAAATAATAAAAAAGGTAATCATAAAGGCATGGCAATGGCTGGTTCTGCTGTATTAAACTATATATGATATAGTAATCTATATATATTGGTATATATGTATTTGTATTAGTATTAGTAGACCTTGGGATTATAACAATAAATACAAGTTTAACAAGTTAAAAAGCTCCATACCCCTGACCATAAACCTATTATTATGGTGAAGGCTAATTTAACTCAACAATTTTAACAGATTTTAGTCCAAAAAAGTAATTGTTACTCTGGAAATTTATAGAATATCTGTTATGCTTTCACTACAAATCAAGAAAAAGATCATGTTGTGCATGTTTTGTTTCAAGAACTGGACTCTGGTGACATGTTCAGAGACTGTTTCAAGGTCAGTTTTTTTGTTTTCTGTCTAAAAGATATGTTATAGTTCAATTGCAAGTTGCTTGATGAAGTAGTAATAGCACGGTGAAATTCCATAGCCTGCTTTATGCAGGAGGTCAGACTAGATGATTGTAGTGATCCCTTTTGGCCTTTGAAATCTATGAATATGCAATAGCCTATTTGGTTTAGAAACCCTGAACAACTCTGGAAGCTAAACTCTAAAACCATTACAACCTGATCACTTTCTGTTAGATTAAGAGAAAATGAAACTGAAAATAACATGGGGGGGAAGAGAGAATTTTATAGATTTTGCTTTTTCATGCCTCTGAAATTCCAATTATGGGCTATCTCTCCTTTTTCTTTGCTTGTCTTCATTTCTACTTCAAGATACAGACCTACTAAGTTAATGATAGCTGATATCCAACATCTATTCATTAAGAGGAGCACCTGCAGTTCTCCTTTTTCCTTGTATCTACTTCATAAAAACTATTCAAGGGAAGAAGTGGACTTGATGAAACCAAAACTTTTGCTACGTGTCCATCACATAACAAAGAGTTAAAATAAAATAACTTGCAACTATTGCTAAATGTTTATTAATAAAACAGGATGTTTATACGATGTAAATGATACAGCACATTTGATTTTAATAAGAATAATCAGATAGAAAGGAACTTGTTATTTTTACAATTTGTATATCCAGTAAAACTTGGGAAATGCATATCCCATTCAAATTTCGTATTGTCTTAAACTTCTTTTCCACCCAAGAGAGTTTACAAACACCAGCACTCTCCCTATGCCTGAAGAAGGGTTGGTGCCCCAAAGCTTGTAAAAACTATTTTCCAACTATTTAGTTGGTCTAGTAAAAGATATCACATTTACCCAGAGAACCTTGTCTGCTTGTATCCCACTCACAGTTGTTTTACGGTGTGGAGCCAGAAAATGGTAACTAATTGTAAGTTAACAGAAATATGTTTTATGTATACTAAAAATGTATTTCCTCAACATTTTTTATATATATGGGTTTATCAAGTACAAATGAAGAGCTGATAAATGTTGAGTAAATGTTCATATATCACAGATGTTACCATTTTTAGTATACTTAAAACATATTTCTACTAACTTACAACTAGTTACCATTTTCTGACAACACACTGTAAAACAACTTTGAATGGCATATAAGCAGACAAGGTTCTTTGGGTAAATGTGATATATTTTTTAGACCATCTGAATAGTTGGAAAAATTATTCTTTACAAGCTTTTGGACATAAACCCTTCTTCAGACATAGGGAGAGTGCTGGTGTTTGTGTACTCTCTTGGGTAGAGAAGGTAGAATATATATATATTCCATTTTAAGAAGATGACAGGTTTATTTTACTTCTCACTAGATGGATAATAAAGAAGTCGTCTTTCTCTAGCCATCTGGTAAGAGAAAAAGTCCTTTCAAGCTGGAATTACCAAAGTGAACAATTTGCCAGTTGAACAAAAATGAACCAGTTTTGCATTGCTGTGAAATTGTATTCCTATTGGGCTAGATACAGTTTATAAATAGTGGAAGGGCAACTGCATACATTGTAGCCAGGTTGCCCTGTCAGTATCAAAAAGAAACTAACACAAATGGTCACAAGTGAGCAGTAGGTCTCCTTATGTTTGCTGCCACCTGTAGTCGTCATCTGGTAGGCACAAGTATTTGTGAAGACTGACATGAAAAAGGCATTAAATACTTCAACCTTCTCTGCATCATCAATAAAGAGATTGCCTTTTGCATTCTATAAGGAGCCTATGGTTCCTCTGGTCTTTCTTATTATTTTACTTTATTATTGAAGTAAAATTCCTTTATATTTCCTTGGGGTCTTTAAGAAGAGGCTTGATGCCTACCTGGCTGGAGTCATTGAGCCCAGTTTTTCTCCTGCCCAGGTAGGGGGTTGGACTTGAAGATCTACAAGGTCCCTTCTGACCCTACTTCTATGATTCTATGATTCCTTTTATGTCCCTTTCTAGCTTCATCTGAAATTGAGCCTTGGCCCTTCTAATTTTTTCTCTGCATGCCCAAGCAAAACTCTTATACTCTTCCCTACTGCTATAACCAAGTTTCCACTTTTTACTGGATTCCTTTTTAAGTTTCATCTCATTAAACAGATTGCTGTCTAGTCAGACTGGTCTCTTGTTGCACTTCCTATTGTTCTGTCACATTGGGATAGCTTCCTCCTGGACTTTAAAATGGCCTTAAAGTACAGCCAACTTTCCTGGACAACTTTTCCTGTTAGCTTTGCCTTCCAGGGGATCATGCCCACCAATTCCCTTAGTTTGTTAAAGTCTCCTTTTCTGAATTCCAGTGTCTTTCTGCTGCTGTCCTTCCTTCCACCCCTTAGGGTCTTAAATGCTATCATGTTGCAGTCATTGTCATCCAAATTATCTTTCACCTGTACATACTCAGCCAATTTCTCTCTGTTTGACAGCAGCAGGTCAAGAAGAACTTTCCCCTGAGTTGGCATCTCTACCATCTGTATCAAAAAGTTATCCCCAGCATAATCCAGGGATTTTCTAGATTGTGTGATTGCTATGTTTCCCTTCCAGTAGGTGTCCCAATAAATAAAGTCTCCCAGAAAAATAAATCCTCAGTTGTTTAAAGAATACCTTCTCTACTTTCTCCTTGTTTGGTGTCCTGTAGCAGATGCCCATGACATCCCCACTCTTGCTCTCTCTTATGGCCTTTATCCAGAGCTTGCAACAGGCCTACCTTCCAATTCATACTGTACCTCAGAACATGTGTATATCACTTTACATATAGGGTAACACCACCTAATTTTTTGTCCTGTCTATCCTTCCTGAACAAGCTATATCCTATATGCCGGTCAGGTGAACTATTTTACCATGTCTCTGAAATCCCAATTACATCATAATTCTGTGATTCTTTTAAGATAAGAATGGGCAAAATATGGCCTTTGGGTCAGAACTGTCCTGCTAGCTGATTGGATCTGACCTATGGGCAGGTACCCATCAATTAATTGTATCCAGCCAATGGCTATCCCTGCTGCACTCTGCACAGGGCTGAGCTCTGCCCACTTCCAACTGGGGCAGCACTCACTGCATTTCTGTCCTTGCCCACTGGAGGGCCTCAGCCCTGGCCCTGGCTCTGGCCAGCACACAGCTTCCCAGCAGGGCTGCTGCTGCAGCTACCTGGGGAACTGCTCAGCTCACCCACCTCCAGTGGCATTTCCTCCTCCTGTTTCTGCTGCAGCACTCTGGGTGGCAGGTAGGGAGGGAGGGGAAGCAGCGACAAGAAGAGGAGCCACTGGAGGTGGGAGCAGGGCCATCTTCCACCCACTCTACCCATCCAGTGCAAGCTCTAGCTCCCAACTGTCTTTCACACACTCTAGCAGAACGGGGTAGGGTACAGATGGGAGCATGGTACAAGCTGCCCTGGGTCAAAATGGGCAGGGCTCAGCCCCATGTGGAGTGCCAAGGAGCAGCCATGGGCTGGAGGGTGGGGGGGAAGTGGATTGTACCTGTACCTCCTGAGTGAGCTCTGCCCCTCCCTCCCCTCACTGACCCTAGGCCAGCTCCTAGGATCTAGTGCTCAGGCAGCCCTCCTCCCCCAAACACATGCCCAATACCTCACACCCACCTCCCAACCACATCCCCCCACACTCCACCACATACCCCTTAATCCCTTAACACAACACACACTTCCCCATACCCCCCACATACCCCTTAACCCCACCACAATATACAAGAGTAAGAAAAACTTGTTTGAGCTATTATGCAATCTCCTCTATATACACTACTCAAACACATACAAATCAGGACTAATTTTTTTTAAATAAAATTAAAATATGTTAAAGTAGATGTTTGATTTTTAGCGTATGATTTGCTTTTTATCTATGCTTTGTTAAAAAATACTTGTGAAAAATTTTGCATGTGGCTCTCAACTTGATTGGTTTAGTGTCATTTTTGGAGAGGCCCAATGCCCCTAAAACCCCCAACAACTGTTTGAGGATGAAAGGGCAGGTTGTTAGAGGGGTCACAATCCCTTGCTACCTGATAGGTAATGCCTGTGCCTTGTGGCCTAGAGGGCACAACTTCTGGGGCCCCAGGGTCAGGCCATGCCTGTGGAGGGGCAGTGTTTCCTAGTCAAAGACACTTTCTGATATCACAAAACATGTGATGGGGCCAGGGGATTTGTGGGACCAACATAACAGTGAGGTGGGCAAGGTTTGGTGTTGGGTCAGTGGGCCTTCTTATAACATGGACCATGTGACAGTGGGATTTCCAGTTACAAGATGGATCCCACCCCCCAAGGGGTACTTCCAGGGCAAGGGGAGGGACTTCCATTGGCAAAGGTCAGGCGTTAGGAGTGGAACTTCCAATCCCAAGTTAGTGACCAGGAGGTGGAGCACTTGTCAAGGGGCAGGGGTTAGCAGTTTGACAAGGAGTGTACCCTTTTAGCCTTTGACAGCTCACCAAAACTCGTTAAGTGGCCTTCCAGTCAAAACAATTCCCCCCCACCCTGTTCTAGGACCTCTTATTTTTCCTGTGTTTTTCCTGTACTTCTTGCATTAGTGTATAAACATTTCAGGTATCTAACTGATTGTTCTGTCTTCTCCCTGAGAATGTTGTTAAAGCTTCCATTATTGCTTTCCCTTACTAAGTTTTTTCTATGTCCTTAGGCTTTTTACTTACTTGTGGAGTTTTGTCTCCATGCTCCAGTGTACCTAATTTTAAAGCCTTGCTCATTAGATTAGCAAGCCTATATACAAAGATATTCTTTCTTTTCTTCATCAGGTGGATCCCATCTCTTTCCAGCAATTCATCTTTTTGGAACATCATGCCATGGCTGGCTGAAGAAGCCAAAGTCCTGCTGGGAACACCATCAATACCAATTGGACAAGTCTGATCAATTTTATATTGCACGCTAGCTGAACAAAAGGAGCATTATATTCTCTGTCCCATGATAAGCTAAGTAAACATTAATGTCTAAGCAGCTCTGGCTTAAGAGACTTACCAGGTGAGACTACGAAGGGCAGACAGAAGCAAAAGTTAAGAAAAGAATCTTTAAAAATTCTTTGTGGTTAGGCAGAGTGGCTTGTTTAAAATAGCTGAAGCTACTAGAGAGTAATTCCTGTGTGCAGTTCATTACTTTTTTTTCCTAACTGTGGTTATGGTTAGACTTAAGCAAAACAGGACATAAGCATATTTTATGAATAAGAATAGAAACTAGGAGAAAACCCAGGATGCCAATAATTTTCCTTCCAGCTGACCCAAAACACAACTCCATGATCTTCAAATGCACAACTATAGCAATGTTAACATCTCCAATTATTGTTCTGTATTGTCCTTTTTATAAATACTTCTTATTTCTGTTTCTGTGCAGTCTGTGGTATTACTAAGAACCATTCATTTGGTTTTGTTTGCCCCTGAGAAGAACAGAGTTTGACATAGTTTTGCAGAAAGCCATGTCATTCAGTTATACCTCCAGGTTTTCTATTGGTGATTAGAGTCCTTGAAAGAGTCTTTTTTCTGTGTGATTTAGTTTTTTAGTCTTGTAAATTACTGTATCTCCTATAATATACTTCTCTCATCTCTGTCACTTTACTGACAGTCCAAATGAAAAGCACAAAATTAATATGAAACAATTATATTATTTTAAAACATCAGGTGACATTTCTCAGAAAGGTAGTAGGAATCCTACTTAACAATCCTTCTAACAAAAAGACCTTTAAATAGTCTACTAGTCCACAGTTGATCTCTTCTGTTGACAAGGCCTCAAGGGCTTTGCTTGATAGGATTCCACTTCAAAACAAGCAGTCTGAGTTGCAAACAAAGAGAGCTTACACTCTTTTAGCTTAAAGTGCAAGCTGGTTTTAAATTGCTTTACTCTGTATTGAACTTTTACTAAGGTTCTGCTGTAGTTACTTGAAGCACAGTAGTTGTTACATCATAGTTCTGAAAAACTAACCAATGTACTGTATCAAAACCACTGTAGACAGTCAGGCCAGATATTACACTTTTCCCAAGGTGGTCAGAAATTGATGTAAACCTGTGCACATGGTCCAGTTCAAAAATGGCAGACTTGATCTAAGAGGCTAGATACAGACATTCAAGAAGCTGGAGGTGAAATAGATCTAAGTGATGTTGTTATCTGCTCTGGTCAAGTGCTGGGTCAGTCCTGCCCTCAGACTGTCACAGAGTTGATGGAGCAAAGTCTCTACTTCCCAGCATTTTGTCCTGGCTGCACCTGTCAACTGGTCCAGGAGCCGCAGCTCAGAGCCACATGGCTGTCTGCTGTGCTGGGAACTAGGAAGGGAGGAATGGAGCCTCACACTATGCAGCCTCCCCCAGATTGCTGGCTCAGGTCTAAAATAGGCAGGCTGGGTCTACACAGTTGGGAGCTCCGCTCCCCTCATACCACTGGTTCCTGATGTGGTGGACAGCTCTTCAGCCCCTGGCTGCAGCTGTCAGCCAGGCTGGGAACTGGGAGAAGGAGTGGGGGAACAGAGTGCCCCATTGTATGGTCCTGGCCTCAAGCCAGCATAGCAGATCTCCATTCCCCTGCTTCCCCTGTCCACCTTACACTTGCAGCCAAGAGGCACAGCTTGGAGTCATGTGGCTGTCTTCTGTGTCAGAAATTATAGGTGTGGGGAGTGGGAGACCTGATATGCTTTCCTGCCAGACCTGATCCAGCAAGCTGCGGTGGGGCCTATGGGGTGGGGAACTCCATTCCCCCACCCCTGCCTCCAGTTCCCAGTTTGGCAGACAGCCTGGCTCCAAGCCACAGCTCCTGTCTGCAAATGTCAGGCAGCTGGGCAGGGTAAAGGGGAGGACCCCCAACATGCAGCCTCCCCTGCTGTTCTGGCTAAGTCTGGGAGGGGTGGGTCTGGCAGGGGCTTCTGATTTCCTCCTCTTCTCCCCCCCCCAGCCACTGGTGAGAGGAGTGGGGAGGTGGCAGTGAGGGGGAGATATTTTGTGCTGGCTCCCCCCCCCCCCCCCCCCCCCCCCCCCGTAGCTGACAGCCGGAGGTTGGGGCTGTGTGCCAGCAGCCACTCAGGGATGGTCCTCACTTGGCTTGTGCTCAAGTGTCATTGGCAATCTCCAGCATGCTGGGAGACATGCAACAGCACCCCCAATCTTCTGGCTTTGGCCAATGCAGGCATTTGCCTGTCCCCCCACCACCAGAAGGCAAATGTATGTTCCATTGATTCCTGTTCTAATCTACACAGTTTAGAGAAACCCATGTAGATTGGATTGATTCTGCTTCAGGCTTTTTGAATGTCTATATTTAGCCCTCTTGTTGAACAGTAGTTAATTACAAGCTCTGCCTATCAAATAACTGTAAATATGACATCAAATGCCCGTATAAATTAGCCTATACAAACAGCCTAAAAAAATCACTTTATTTTGAAAAAAATAGATAATAGGACATGAATCTTGCTTATTAATAGTGGCATGATTCATTTGTTGTTTATGATATATTAACATCATTTTCTATTCAAGATAGAAGGTACAATATAAAATAGTAAGAAAGATGATTAGGCTTTCAAAATCAGGGAGCCTAAATGAGTTCAAATAAGTATGAGAAATAACCATGTCCGTTGCTTAAGTCTACTTGAATAATGGTATTTCAGTTCTTAAATCTTGTGAATCTGTAAGTGCAACCAGTCATCTCCCAAGTGTTTGTTGCATCTGAGCTATTTCCTTGGGTGGAAGGGTTGGGTCTTTGGTGGGGTTTTTTATTTATTTTTTGGTTGTATATTCCAAAGCCATATTCAAGAACAGGACAATCCCAAATGATCTCTTGTCAGCCGTCGCCAAGGTTGACAATCATACCTGACGGGTGGAGCATGGGAAGTGGGTAAAGAGGAACCCCCCACTCCCCCCAAACAAATGATTAGAAGGAACATGGGATTATCATTACTAAAAAATGTAAAAGGTATTGTGCTGGTTATATCTCCCCATCTCAAAATTCTGGGAAGAAAGAGCAAAGGACAGGTTTGCTTTGTTGAAAATTAATTCTTGGATTGTAAGCAATACATTTCTTGTGAAAGCATCTGTTAGGATATTGATGTGTATCTTACTATGGAAAACTACCTTAGTATTAAATCTTTGGCTAAGAAAATGTTAAGGGGATTGTTTTAATTATTTCAAGCCTTTAAAGAGAAATAAAAGTGTCTTTTTTTAGAAATCTAAAGTTAATTGCAATTATTTTCAATTTGTACTAGTTATTCTTTTTCCCTATAAAATTAAAACTCTTCAGATTTTGTGTTTGTTGGTCTCTGGTGGTGGCTTTCGAATATGTAACAGTTCTGAAAATCTCTATCTTACGGCCTTATTCACAAAGCCGAATAACATTAACCTCTATGACTTAGGCATGCCTGGTTGAATAGTTTATTGCAAAAGAGGAGGAAGCCCCTTAAACTTATATCAATATAGATGTTGAGTAAAATACTGGTTTCTGATTAAAGGTCTTCAAAGTAGCTGAGATTGTCTTTCAACTGTTCCTTTTAGAGGAAACAAGAAAACCTATGGACGTGGATGATGCATCAAGCCACTGTACTATTGTAAATTGCTGATATGTGTATTTAAAGCGATGAACACATAAAATATAATAAACATTAAAAATAAGTTTCTAAATCGGGAAGCTGTCCCGATTCAGAAAAGCACTTTATCAGAAACTTCACTTTAAGCAAAAATTTAAATCTCATTGACTGACTTTTACTTAAAGTCCTGTTTACAAGCACCGTGTTTATGAATAAGTGCTAACACAAGACTGTTCCCAGCAGCAACTCAGGGCACTTCATTACCAGATTTTCCCACTAAACGCTTTGTTACCAGATTTGCCCATCATTTTGGGGTGTGCTCATTTATTAGGGGTACGTTTCTGAGGTCACCGTAATTCTATCAATGTGCTGCTTGTGTTACTTGTGTTTCCATATGGAGCTGTATCTCTTCCTTCTGCACGTCCTCACCTCTAATGGAGCTACCTTGCAGGACTCAGTTTCAATGAGGCTGGGTTCCTCCAACCACTGAATCAGTCAAACACATATACACACATACACACACAGATTAACAAGGCACACCTGAGCCAGGCTGAGTTATTCAGCATTGACAGGCTGACACCCTCATATGCCTTGAACTCAGTTCATCCCTTATTTCAGCAGGACAATAATAAATGCAATTAGACACA
Organism: Crocodylus siamensis; assembly: GCF_052110815.1. Taxonomy (NCBI): domain Eukaryota; kingdom Metazoa; phylum Chordata; order Crocodylia; family Crocodylidae; genus Crocodylus; species Crocodylus siamensis. Next base: position 212,788,560 of record NC_143397.1, read on the forward strand.
CATACATACATGCTAACAGAGTACATCTGAGAAAGCTAGGTCTGATTAGCACTTTCAGCTGATACCCTCATGCTCCTCAAAACTCACCACATCCCAATCTCTTGTCGCAATGGTCCTAGTAGTAACTCCCTTGATGAGCAGACCCCACCGTTGTTTTGTACATTACAGGGATCTTTGGCTTAGGTAAAAGAAGTGTTGCTGCAGTGCAAATGGGGAGGTCAAGGGGAATGAAGAGTAAGTGAGATTCAGAGAGAGAGTATAGCAACCAGCTTGACCATAAAAGTTATTTATTTCCAGGTATATGAACTTATGATGATACCAGTAGTAATAGCCATACAAGAGAGACAAAACAGTCACAGTATTACATAGTTTCAGTTAGGTATTTGGGGAAGTCTAGCTGAAGTTTGATCAGCCAAAGTCAGGTTTAGAAAGCTGTGCCTGGAGTAAGAAAGCAAAAGTCAAGTTCCTGGACCAGAGAGAGAGGGAGAAAGAGAGAGAGAGAGTTGGGATCTCACCACTTAGCAAAGTTTGAACCAGTCGAGGTCCCCAGGTGTTTGTTAGAGCTTGCAGACAGGCAGAGCCCTCAGCATGATCAATGGAGGGATTCAGGCAGAAAAGGAGTGGAACTGGTGCAGCTTTTGGGTCCAAGCCCCGGGACAGAAACTTGAGCTTTGGGTAGGGGTTTTTGTAGAGAACTACCAATGGCTCAAGGCAGAACACTAGGTTTGTTTATGGGGAAACAATGGCTTATATGCTGGATAATAGGAACTGATCACCCCTGGCTATTGGTGACGTTACCCTGAGGAAGCTCACAATACAGACAGGCAGGTTCAGTGTTTTGAGTACCAGAAAAGAAGTAATTACTAGAATTGGTCTAATAAATGCCGAGCTGAGATGTGGGTTGATTAGCATTTGGAGCAGGGATTTCCCATCATGCAGTGCTCCCCTGCTTCTCTGGTCCCAGAATTCAGTGCAGTCTTTGTCTTGGAATCTCTGTTCTCCATCCTGAATGCTAATGAAGGTGCTTTCCTGTCCCATCTTCCATGTAAATGAGACCAGGGGAGTTGCTTCACTACTATCACCCCTGGCTGGAGGGCTTTAGATGCGTCTCCCACTGCATGTTCATTGCCTTCTGTAAGTCCTTCCTCTAATCAGTTCTTGTTCAGGCAGAGGTTGGGGGATGAGTCCTTTGTGAGTCAGCCAGGCTGCGTATTGTGCCAGGGTTCCCCAAGAACTAGAAGCTGAGAGGTAACAACTTCTCCTAAGGAAAGGTTGAAAGAATAATCATGTGACAATGGTTAGTCCTGTTGCTTGACTACCTATGGGAAGGTGCTGAAATAATGCAATGGCAGTGCAGCATAAGAATTTTGGAAGAGAAGTTGATTTTATACCTAATTTATGTTTCCATCTGTTCCCTTAATTGTTCACCCTTGCCCTCTGTTTCCCTCATCTCTAATTCTTGTGTTAAAAAAAATCCAATTTTTGCATCATGTTTCAGATTAAACTGTAAAGTTTTCAGGGAGAGGTCATATGTTTTTGTATATTTGTACAGTCCAGTTGAAAAAGGCTCCAATTGGAATCTACTTTTTAGGTAATTATAATTTTAGTATAGTTTAGTAAGACTTTGGAAAAGTTGTCTGTTTCATACAGGTGTTGAATGTGGAAGCAAAGATCTCCTGAACATCTGGTCCTGCATTCTGTTGGAGAGGAATGCCACAGGACAAAACACTGCTATGCAGAAACAAAACACTCACCAGGGCCAGGGCCACTCTGTTTTGGACAGTTCTCACCTGTAGATTTTGCAGTAGCAACTAGATTTCTGACTTGTACTTCCTAAAACTCAAATGTTTCTGTTCAATTGATGCAACCAGATTTTATCAACTGCTGCATAGTCAACTTGGCTTGAATAGAAAAGATAAACTGTCTTTTGCTTTCCTAGAAAAGACATAATTGGGTCAAATATTTGCAGCTACAATCTGCCCATTCCCTAGTTACTAAAATTTCTTCTGAATAAAAGCAGTAACAAATAACTGCAAATTATGCTTTCCTTCGGTCTCTCACATTTTTCCGAAATCACTGTATGAATGGCTACAGTAAGGTGTAGGCCATTATCTTTCCTAAGTGGCAGCTCCATCATTCTGTTGTTCTTTGCTTCATTTCCCTTTGTATACCATTTTGTCTGACTGAATCTCAGCTCAGTGTTGTTCTAAAACTGTGACTGTCACCTTCACCCCTTTACCAATGAGTACATGCCTAACTTTTAATAAAGGTCATGTAGTTTCTACTTGGTCATTGCATAGTGAGTGTATTGTTGCAGATTTACATCTGTGCTGGTACTCCTCCTAAGGAATGAACATGCAGAGGCATGTCAGGTCTAGGGAGTATGAGTAGCAGTATTTTGCAGGTAAAGGGATACATAGCCAACAAAGAAAACTACTGTTGGAAATTAAATGTCTCAGCCAAAGCAAGTCTCTTGTTTTGCACAAATTTGTTGGTCAGAAAACCTGCTTTTTAATTGCTTACATTCTCGTTGCATTGGGACTTTTGGCCAGTACAATGTTCTCAGTTTGATATACTTATGTGTTTACAGAGGCACCTGAATCTGTATAGATCTTGTCAGAACAGGGTTATGTAGGAATGGAAGTGTGGCTATTCTAAGACTGGATGAGATGTCTAATTCTGCTGTGGATTTTCTTTTTGTTTTACTTATATGAACATGTTTCAGTCACTTCCTCAAACTGAAGATAATTTCAAACTAGAAAACACATAAACCATTGTCTAGAATTAAACTTCAGTGTGCAGTGAAAAAATCCTGAGCAACCAATGACATTTCCCCTTTTATCCAAAGTACTTAAACACATTTGCTTTAATTTTTCTCTATTGCCCCTTAGGGTAGCATTCTGTCTTTGAGCGAGCAGATTTATGAAATTATTTCTGTGAGACAGAATTGGCAAAAATACATTATTTTCTTTCTGAAGACATTCTTTTGAGTGACAGTAGGACTACTTAATTGATTAGATGCATTTAATTTATGTATTTACTTACCTTCTCCACTTCCTTCATTGCCTGTTTTTCCTGGGAAGAAGACAAGACTTCTCTTTTGACTTCCCTAGTCCTTCTTCTGTTTGCCTCCCTTGGAAACGACACCTTTTTAAGTTTGCTAACTTCTCTGCTGTTCCATTGTCTAGAGATAAAGCACCTCAGAGACTCTTGGTGGATGATCTATGGGATGGCTTACAGAATGGTAAACCAGGTAAACATTTCTTAATGAATCAAGGAGCATATTTTTAATAAAAAGATATTCTACCTTAGTGTAGAAATTCAGGCTGGAGCCTTTAAGAAAGGGGTTAAGTCTAGGGCCTATCTGAGTAAACACCTGCATTTAGTAGGTCACTACATTTAAGACATCATTGTTGCTCCACTCAGACACAGCTGAAATAGCCATTTTTCTTTCCATGGACAGTAAAGCAAAATTGCATCTCACAGAGAACAATATGCATGTAATTGGATCGACAGATGTGAGAATGATTTGGAAAACAACTTGAACTGGCAAGTTTTTGAGATTATTCTGAACTGGCCAGGAACCATTGAGAAGTTTTTTAGCTGTCAGTAAACATATTTTTTCCCCTTCTGTCCCTTTACCATATAGTCATAACTGTCCTAGTGATCACCCTTTCCATATTAAATTAGTTTATTTAATTAAATAACAACAGATTGTCAGTCAGTCATGAAAGCTTAATCACAGGAATGTGGTGATACAAGGTTCCCTGTGTAGTACCCCATTAGATCTCTGACTTATTTTGATAGACTTCTTTCCTAACAGTAAGAAGAATAGGCTTTACATACCTTTAGGGCTAGATCTAATAAAGGACTTAGGTACTTTATCATTACTAAAGTCTTGCTTTGGTAACCTAAGCCCAAAATTACTATCCCAAAAATTCTACTTAGCTACTTGGCTAACACTAGAGAGGTTAAGACGTCTCTCCAGTTTTGGTTTAAAAGTTCTCTAGATTCTGGTTTTGTACATATGTATCAGTCAGAGCAACGGGTTACCTACCTCCTTGCAAACGTAGCTGGGATCCAAGGTTTAGAAGGATATTCAAGTCCCCTGTGGGGCCCATTAGAGAGAAACAACAGCAATGTGCAGGAAGAGGATATTTTGGTTTTATAGGAAAAGACAACATAATTTGTCTTTCAGGTAAATACAAGCAGCATAATCCAGATACGCTGGCCGACAGAGAACAGGTGCTAGGAGATGGAAGGAAGAAAAAAGAAAGCAAGAAAGTTCTGTCCTTAAGTAAAGCCCAAGATTATACCTCTGTGAAATTTTATATGTTACTGGTATATATGGATGATATTATGCTAGTAGAAAAACCATGAAAAGTGCAGATTGTAAAGTGTGATAACTCATATTTGAAATAAGAGGAAGAAATAATTATGTTTTCATGAATTTTAAACTGTTTCAGGCAGGTTTTTCTGTTGATATGCAGCACATCATTTCATGCTAAACATGTATTATGGGGTTTTTTGTTCTTGTGTTAATTATACTTTGGAAATTTCCATTGAGGGCTCCAGTAAATTGTTAGACTCCAGTTAAGAGCTTCAGAACGAAATATGTGATGTTGTTTTTTCTTAATTAAACATAACAAGAAATAAATGATGAAAAGTATTTTGTCACCAAGATACCAAAAGTTTCAGATGTCAGTATTTGGCAGCATAGCAGTTTGTTTACTTGAGGAAAAAAATCTTAGCTCCAGCACAGAACATCTCTCTTTACATGAGCCAATGAGAGGGAATATGCCTGGGCAAATCTTGTCAGGGAAGGATGGAGGACACCAAAGAAGGAAGCTATTGAATCATAACTTTGCCCTTCCCAAGACCTGTGAAACTCTCTCTCTGGTACATCATATTATCTTGGTAGTTGAAGTACTGGGAGGAGGAATCACTGTTACAGAATTCTTTTTAGTTTAAATATTCAGGTTGCTCTTCAGGCCCAAGTTAAAGGTATTCTCAATTTCCCTTGTGTAGTGGTACAGAAAGAGAGATCCCATGCCTGTATTTTATATGCCCTTATTTTAAAAAACTGCTCTGTCTTTGTTCCCTTTTTGAGGTCTTCTTGGCCTTTCTGTAGAATATTGCATTCTATCCGTCAGGTATAAGGAGTTTCATGTCTATGCTGGGAAGCGATATACCTTTTATGGGTATGGAACTTCTGATCAGCGTATTCAAAGTACATATAGCCCTATGGGTGGCAAAGCTCCTTAAAAATGCTGCCTCTCTCCCCATCCATCTCCCCAGAATGTTCCTTATGCTGGAGTTTGTGAAAGGATCCATGGATGATACCTTATTCCTGTTGTCAGGTTTTACACAGGGGGCATTCTTCCCCAGCTGGACAGAGATGCTTTATGTTGACTAGACCCTTTACCTTGCATGTAGGAAGCAGAGCAGGGGTAAAAATCTCTCACCCTGAGGATCCATAGCCACCATACTGCAGTATTCTCTTAGCACTTGGTTTTCTTCCCTCCCCACACCCTCCCCTTACTTCAACTTTTCCTTCTAATTCTTAGTTATACCCACTGTTTGCCTCTTACCTTAACTAGCTCAGTGACAGTCATCTTATCTATTTCTTTGCAGTGTCTACCACCTGTCTTAAAATTAAATTGCAAATTCTTTAGATTGGTGACTCTCTCTTATCTGTGCCAGGAGAGTACCTAGCATAATGGAGCCCTTTCAGGATTAGGGTGTCTGGATATATTATTATAAGCTTTCAGAGTTCCTATTTCACCTGCTGATTTATTTTTTCTCTCTCTCAGAAGGATAAATTTACAAGGGTTAAAGAAGAAAAATAGAGACAGAAAAACCTATTAGAACATTCAGTCAGTTTATATTTCAGCGTGTTTTTGTCCCTACATTATGTTGTATAATGTCTAGTCTCAATAATTTACCTTTCACTTTTTCCTTCAGCTGACTATGAGAGTATATGACTTGATTTTTATTGTTTTTTCTCCAGAATGTATCCCTGATTTTTTTTCTGGTAAACCTTTTCTGGTGAAACTTGGATTGGATTTCTGCATCAAGTTTAACCATGACAGTTTTTTCATTCTTCACTCTGGTACTGATGTGGTGCCCAGTTTCTGGAGACTGCTCATCTGCTGCTTCATTTGTGCCCTTAATTTAGGTTTTTGTGACTGCATGTATATTATTTGCTTTGCATATTTTTGCAGAATGTCTCTCTGTTGCAATTTCTGCAGACTTTGCCATATGTAGGACACTTATTTCTGGGAGGCGGAATGCCACAACTCCCACACCCCTTCTATGCTTAGTTTACTGCTCACTAGTTCTGGTAAATTTTTTTATGAAATGCTCTTGCTAGAGCTGCCTCTTTCTTTTAGTCCCAGCTTTTATTTGTTATTTAGTGACTTCTACAAAGATGTGGATATTTTACTGCTTTCAATCATGTTAAGTCTGGATCACTCAGCAGTCATTATTTCAAATAGGAGTTTTATTAACAAAGATAAACAATCCTGTCCTTTATTAGAATATTTGTTAATTCTCCAAATTCACATTTGTTCAGTTTTATTGGAGTATGCTGTTTATTAAATATTTGACCTTAAATATTTGAACATCACCATCACTTTGTAGTCTCGGGCCTTCCTGTTCCTTTCTGCTACCATTCCCTGATAGGTCAGTCCCTTTCCTGCATTACATTATATGTGATCCAGAAGGATTTCTATTGGGCAATGACACATTGACTCCATTCAAACTACACTTAACCTCAGGTAGAATGTATTCCATGTCACTTCTTACAGACTAAGAGGATGCCATATTCAAATGTAACAGACAGTTTAGTAAATGGAAAATAGCAGATCTTCTGGATTGGTTCCTTTTGATTCAGATGCCGTTGTGAAGGTGAGGAGGAGAGCAGAGGAAGTGCTGGGAGGTTGCAACACTGAAGCTGGTCTTTTGGGGCATAAGGGAATGGGAAATGGAGGTGTATGGTGGAATAATCTTGAAAGAAAGTATTATAAGAAGAGGAAGTTATGTTGGCAAATGGAAAAAATTGTGATCAGGTTAATCACAAGCACAATTACAGTATCCTTTACCCCAGGTAGAAACAAAAATTGATGGTTCCTGTCATTTTTCCCTAGCTTAGCAACAAACAAGAACATAAATGCTTAAATGAGCAAGGATAAGGTGTGGTCACCTACTCATCTTCTAGATGAGTCTATGATTATTAGGGCTGTGCGAAGCTTCAGTTGCTGATTCAGCAGAGATTTGGCCTGATTTGATGGCCAAATCTCTGAATCAAATCAGGAGACCCTTTCATCTCTCCAGACTGAATTGGAACGTTCTGAATCGATTCAGAGAGATTTAATGATTCAGACATAGACACAGCTTTAAATGTTTTTTCTACGTACCTCAAGGTACCAGGCAGCTCATGAACACTGAGATGGTGGGGCAGATGGAGTGTCCCAGAGGAGCATAGGGGGTGTCCACTGTGCTCAGTGGCAGACCCAGAAGTGGATGAGAAGCCTTTTCAGTCCACTTTTGGGTCCACTGCAGAGAGTGCAGGGGACCCTCCCCCTGCCCCTGGCTCAGTGACTGGTGCCTCCTGGGTCTGGGGAAGCACCTGCGGTCCTCCTGTGGCTGATCACCAAGCTGGGGAGGCATGTGGGGGAGTGCTGCTGAGCATGCTGGGCCCACCCCCACACACTCCTTTGGGATGCTCTATCCACCCTAGCATCTCAGCATTCATGAACCATGCCTGGTACCTCAAGGTATGTAGAAAAAACATTTAAAGCTGTGTCTGTTACTGAATCTCTGATTCTCTGAATCAGCATTGAATCTTCAGATTTGGATTTGGCCAAATGAAATCAGGGCAGTGATCTGAATCAACAAGTAGAATCACTGTCCCCTGATTTGGGATTAATCCAAATCAAATACGGCCCATTTTGCAAACCCCTAGTGATTATTAGGGCTGTGTGAAACAGCAGAGTTACATTTTGACCAGTGTTTTGACTTTTCAATGGAACAGCATTTTGTTTCGAATTTTGTTTCAATTTGAAACAGCTGTTCCATTTTGTTCTGTCGAAACAGGGTTGAAACGGCAAAACTGTTTCAATGTTTCACCCATAGGATATAAAGGGGAAGGACAACACAGCCTATAACTTTGTCATTTCTGGCTTGTTTGAATGAAACTTGCAGAAATGGTAGCCCCTTCTAAGGGCATGAAGCCCGCCAAGTTTCATGGAGATAGGTGCAGGCGGTTCGGGGAAACTGCACCTCAAAATTTTTAAAGCAAAACTTGTGTCACATGTATGTGTTAAGCACAGTGGGGTCAAAACTTCAGGCATGCTAACCCCTGCAGAGGCCACAAAGCCTGCCAAGTTTCAAGGAGAGAGATGCAGGGGTTTGGGGAAAACTGTACCTTAAGCTGCGGACAAGCTAAACGTGACATGCGTGACACTGTGTGCGTTAAGGCGCAGCACAGTGAAAGCTACAGGGATGGTAGCCCCGCTGAGGCCACGAAGCCTGCCAGCTGTCAAGGAGATAGGTGCAGGGGCTTCTGGGTTCTGAGGCCCTGCACCTCTAGCTGCTGAAAGGCAAAACTTGTGTCATGGGTGCTTATGCAACTGTGTCTGTCTTGGCGCACAAGGGGAGGGGGGGAAACTACTGCAGGCCTGGCTGCTAGGCCCTGCTGTGGCCACAAAGCCTGCCAACTGTTAAGGAGATAGGTGCAGGGGGGTTCTGGGGCCCTGCACCCCTAGCTGTTGACAGGCAAAACTTGTCCCATGCCTACCCTCTCACCCTAGAGCTCCCAGCCTGAGTGCCAACCCTTGCAGAAGCCCTTGCTGACAGGGCTCCCATCTTTGGATGTGATCTCTCAGCTGTAGGGGTACTCCATGGGTGTGAAGATCAAATATTGTTTAAAAACAGAAGAAAAGCTAAATGGAATTTAGCTAAATGGAATTTTTGGTCTGTTGAAACCAAAAAGATGCATGCAGATAACATAGGGAAAAGTGCCTGTGCATGAAGTATGATGCAAGTCTTCTAGGTCCTTTGCTCAGTGTTTCATATCCTTGATAATATTACTGCCATAGAGTGGAGGCTCCAAAGCTCAGTGAAGTGTTTGGAAGGACTTTCCCTCCTTCACTTGAAATCTCTTGCATTTCTCATGTTATCCCTTTTGCCTTTTATGATACTACTCCTGGCTTAATCAGCTTTTGAAAATCTTGTCCCAGCAAATATGGTGGCTAAGTGATTGAAGAGTAGTATGTTATGTGAGAGTAGTATGGGCTTAAAGTAACATCTGTAGCTGTTTTGAGATATGCAATATAAATACATGTGAGTTGATTCTTCAAGTTCATATTCTCATGCACCCATTGGTTCCCATGGGAGTTTTGCCTGAGCTGTGTTACAGTTCACACTTAAAAGTGTGTAGAAGCTAAAGATAAAAATGTTGGTAAATTGTCCTGGATGTCTTGGCTAGGTATATGATGCAGGAGGTAGGACAGGGTTGCACCTTAGGGCACCTATACATGAGCGCAGAGGCTGCTCCGACACACTGGAATTTCAGCATGTCTGAGCAGACTTGATTAATCATGGCAATTACCGTGCTCCAGCAGCCTCCTGAATCCCATGTATTAGTGTCCCTGCACTTAGAAATGGCAGTGGGGGTGCTTGAATTAAAGCTTGTTCAATAAACTTTAGTTCAAGAGCCCCCTCCACCATTTTTAAGCAGGGGGACACTGTTACAGGAGCCACAGAGCTGTTCTAATTAAAAGACCATCCCCCATCCCCAGAGCATGTGTAAAAGTGCCCTTAGAGCTAACTGGTTCAAAGAGACAAAAAGGAATAGATCCTTGATTACTAAACAACATTTTCTGAAACGTACTAGAACTATGTGTTAATCACTACAAACGTATGTTTAAGTGCACCTTTTGAGTCTTTCATGTAGCACTAATTGATAAGTTTAGAAAAAAGGCCCGGAATACCATAATGAAACTTTCTAATCAACTTCTTAAAAGTAAGTAGTGTCCCCTGTTTTCAGTTTGCCAAGGGAATTCTATGGCTTTTGCACAATGACTTGTTCTTTGTTTGAAATGGCAGCAGCATTAAATTATCTTCAATAATTGAAAATGAAGGGCACGTGAATTTCAGGAACTCTAGGGAAAAGTAAAATCACTTGAAGTCAAGTAAACTTATAAATACTGTATGTGTGGGTTCTTTTGACAGTGGGTCTTGTTGGGCTAGCATAAAATCTAAACAGCACCTTGTTATACTCTCTAAGATTGCAAATATGTCTAATAATTTCTAGAAGAGCATCTATTACAAATTTTAAAGAAATATGGATTGCAAGCTATAGGGCTAACTAATCAGATCATTACAACTTTGCTTTTTTTACTCCTGTTAATTTTACTGTATGATATTTATAATATATATAGTTTCATAGTTGGTAGGGTCAGACGGGACCTGAGCAGATCATTAGGTCCGACCCCCTGCTATGGCAGGAAAAAGTACTGGGGTCAAACATCCCCGGCAAGGTGTTAGTCTAGCCTCCTCTTAAAGACCCCCAGGGTAGGAGCCAGCACTTCTCTTGGAAGTTGTTTCAAGATCCTAGCTGTCCTGACAGTAAAGTAGCGCCTCCTGATGTCTCGTCTGAATCTACCCTCTGCCAGCTTGTGACCGTTATTTCTAGTTACTCCTAGTAGTGCTCGGGGGAAGAGGGACTCCCCCAATGCCTGCTGGTCCCCTCTGACTAGTTTGTAAATAGCCACAAGATCCCCCCTCAGCCTTCTCTTGCGGAGGCTGAACAGGTTCAAGTCCCGTAGCCTCTCCTTATAGGGCCTGCCCTGTTGCCCCCTGATCATGTGAGTGGCCCTCCTCTCGACCCTCTCCATGTTGTCCATGTCCCTCTTGAAGTGCGGCACCCAGAACTGGAAGCAGTACTCCAGCTGCAGCCTGACCAGTGCCGCATAGAGAGGGAGAATCACCTCCTTAGACCTGCTCGAGATGCATCTGTGGATGCATGACAAAGTATGGTTGGCCTTCCTGACCGTGTCTCCACACTGTCAGCCCATGTTCATTTTGGCATCAATAATGACTCCAAGATCCTTTTCTGCCTCTGTACTGATGAGAAGGGAGTTCCCCAGCCTGTAGGTCTGCTGCTGATTCCTCCTCCCCAGGAGCCATACCTTGCTCTTGTCAAGTGTTGAAACTCATCCTGTTCTCATCCGCCCACCCCTGTAACCTGTCTAGGTCTGATTACAGCCTATTTCTCCCTTCCAGCATGCCCACTTCTCCCCACAACTTAGTATCATCTGTGAATTTTAACAGGGTGCTTTTTACCCCCTCATCCAAGTCGCTGATGAAGATGTTGAACAGTGCAGGCCCGAGGACTGAGCCCTGTGGAACCCCACTGCCCACGTCCCTCTGGGTCAAATAAAACCCATCCACCACCACTCTCTGGGTATGACCCTCCAGCCAGTCAGTGACCCATTTGACTGTGTAGGTGTTGACGGCATAGTCCCCTAGTTTTTTAATGAGAATGGGGTGAGAGAAAGTGTTGAAGGCCTTCCTAAAGTCCAGAAAGACTACATCCACTGCTACCCCTGCATCTAACCTGGTCATAGAAGGCCACCAGGTTGGTCTGACAGGACCTGCCTCTAATGAACTGTGTTGGTTGCCCCTGAACATAATCTCCCCTGCTGGCCCCTTGTGGATATGCACCAGGATAAATCTCTCAAAAAGCTTACCCAGGATCAAGGTAAGACTAACTGGCCTATAGTTTCCTGGGTCCTCCTTCCTCCCTTTTTTGAAAATGGGAACCACATTGGCCCTTTTCCAGTCCTCTGGCACCACACCAGAGCACCGTGAGTGCTTGTAAAGCCATGCCAGGGGTCCCGCAATGACCTCTGCTAATTCCCTCAGTACTCTGGGGTGGGGATCGTCAGGACGAACCTTTTTAAATATGTCCAGTCACTCCAGAAGTTTCCTGACTAGATCCTCACTGACCCTAGGCCTGGGTGTGCCTCCCCTGGGGCCTATGGGGGTCCCGGTGGGGGAGGTGACCCCATCCCTGCTCAGGAAAATGGAGGCAAAGAAATTGTTAAATAGGTTAGCTTTGTCTGTTGTGATGATCAGATTTCTTTGCGTGTCTTGCAGGAGCCCCACGTTACCCGCTACCTTCTTTTTACCCGCTATGTATTTAAAAAAGGACTTCTTGCATCCTGCACACATGTATAAGATGAAAAAACTTAGAACGTTAGAGTGATTTATGTATACATATATGCATGTATATATGTATATATGTAAATGTCAGTCAATGCATGTAAGTCAATAATAATATTCATAATAGCATGAAAGACCATTCACAGCCAGTGTCTTAGTTCTTAGTCCAATATTCACTTGGAAAAAATGAAATGTCTAAATTCTAAAATGGTGCAGGACATATTCCTTTGCATCCTAATACAGCTTTTGGTGTTAGTGCTGACATAATAAGGATTACATGGATAAGGAATAGGAGAATTCAGAAGAGATAGAGAGCTTTTTTGGGGTCTGAATTCTAGTCAGCAGGGTGTGATGAACTTCATCCCAGGATACTGAAGGAACTGGCAGAGGAGATCTCAGAGCCCTTGGCAAATCATGGGAGATGGGCCAGAGGACTGGAAAAGGGCCAGTGTAGTACCCCTCTTTAAAAAAGGCAAAAAGGAGGATCTCAGGAACTACGGACTGGTTAGCCCACCTCAATATCTGGGAAGTTACTGGAGCATATCCTAAGGAAGGTCATGTTTAAGGCTCTAGAGGAGGAAAGGGTGATCACAAGCAGCCAGCATGGATTTATGAAAAACAAATCATGTCAAACTAACTTGATCTCCTTTTTTGACAAAGTAATTACATGGATGGATGAAGGGAATGCTGTGGAAATAGTGTATCTGGACTTCAGCAAGGCTTCTGACAAGTTCCCAAGTTTGCCTATCTAAACAAGCCAAGCTCCTTGATGTCCTTTCATATGAGGGAACAGAGTGCGCAAACAGGGAGGGCTAGGGAGGGGACTGTCCCCCCAGGCCAGCGAGCCCCCCCAGGGCTAACCCTTAAGAAGCAGGCTTCGGCGGCAGCGGATCCCCCCAGCGGGGGAGCGTAAGGGCCGGAACTGCCAGCAGGCACTTCCGGGTAGACCGGGGCGCCTGATTGGCCGTTAGAGCGGGGGCGGGTAATTCAAACCGCAGGTTTCAAAGCCGCAGGGTGACGTAGTTCCCTCACTCGGGAAGCAGCAGCGGGAAGGAGAGGAATCAGGCACACGTGTGTCCCACACGCACGTGTGCCCCATAACTAACTTCTGACCGGAGGCAGCGGCGGCGGCAGCAGCTGATCCCCCGAAGGTAAGTGGGGCGGAGGGCCTTGGCACAGCTGAGCCGGATCCGGAGGGGAAGCCCCCCGGGTCCCATATAGCTGAGCCGGTAGGGAGCCGTGCTCCCGAGCCGCGCAGCGCGAACAGAGCGCGCCGGCGTTTGCGCAGGCGTTCGCGCCGGCGGGCGGGCCGGGAGGGCCAGGAGTGGGACTCCTGTATGGGTAGGACGTAGACACCACACAGGTCTACAAACAGCAGCTTAGAATGGTGTCTACGAGGAGTGCTGCTAGGGCCTCTGCCCAGGGGGACAAGGCTAACCGGGGCTGGTTTGAGGCCTCCACCCAGACTGAGCCCATGGGGGAGCTGATGTCCCCCTACCTCCTGGCCTGCGGGGGATCCCCAGCAGGGCCAGGGGGGGCAGAGATTGGGAGCCCCCACACCTGTCCGACAGGTGCCCGGCTTAGGGCTCTGGAGGCACAGGTGAGGGAGCTCCAGGAGGAGGTTAGCAGGCTGAGGGGGATCAGGGAGGCGGAGGAGGAAATTGACAGTTATTTCCTTTCCCTGCAGGACCAGGCACCCAAGGAAGAAGCAGCCCAGGGAAGGACCTCCACAGCAGAGTGGCAGACGGTCACAGCCAGGACCGGAGCAGCTCGCAGCGAGCAGGTACCAGCTTCTCCAGTCCGACTGGGGAACAGGTACGAGGCCTTGGCGACTCTGCAGGAGATGGAAAGGGAGGAGGAAACCCTTGGGCAGGAAGAAACGCCACATTCTTCACACTCCAAACAGATCAAGAGATCTGAGAGGACCCAGAAGAGGAGGAGACGTGTGCTCGTCATAGGCGATTCCATCCTGAGAGGTGCGGAAGGGCCCATTTGTCGCCAGGACCCTTCAGCACGAGAGGTCTACTGCCTGCCTGGAGCTAAGATTTGGGATGTGACGGAGGTAATCCGGGCCAGGATCAAGCCCACCGATTACTACCCCATGGTCCTTGTCCATGTGGGTACTAATGATGCGGCCAGGAGAACCCCCGATCACCTGATGGCGGACTACCAGGCTCTGGGCGGTGTGCTGAGGGAATTCGGTGCACAGGTTGTATTCTCTTCCATCCTACCAGTGAACGGACGCGGCAGACGGTATGAGAACTGCATCCGAGAGACCAACTGGCGGCTTCGGCAGTGGTGTCTTGAGGCAGGCTTCGGCTTCCTGGACAATGACCCACACATTACAACGAGGGACATGCTCAGCTGGGATGGGCTTCACCTGTCCCCCAAAGGTAAGCGTGTGTTTTCTTACAGGTTGGCGGATCTCCTCCAGCGGGCTTTAAACTAGGCTTGTCGGGGGGAGGGGAATATGAGGGCGGGGGAAGCTGTGGACCACCAAACCAGGTGGCACCAACAAGGACAGCCCAGCCTGAAGAAAGAGAGCTTTGGGAACATGAAAGACAGGGGGTGGACAGCAATACGGCACAGGTAAGGAACAAGAAGGTAAGAGACAAAGAGCCCTTTGGGACTTGGAGCGGGGGGGCAGCAAAGGCACCAGTCGCAGGGCTCAAGTGCCTATATACTAATGCTAGGAGCATGGGGAACAAGCAGGATGAACTAGCGCTCCTGGTTGCACTAAACGCCTATGACTTAGTGGGGCTGACGGAAACCTGGTGGGATTCATCCCATGACTGGGTGGTACATATCGAGGGCTATAGATTGTACAGAAAGGACAGGGTGGGGAAAAAGGGGGGAGGGGTTGCGCTCTATGTTAAGGAGCAATATACATCAACCCTCATCAAGACAGAATCAAAGGATGAGGAAGTAGAAGGACTGTGGGTTAGGCTAAATGGGGGGCAAGGAGAAAAGGATTTGGTGGTAGGGGTCTGCTACAGACCCCCACATCAAGGGGAAGAAATAGATTTGGGGCTCCTGAGGCAACTCTCGGAGACCATAAAAGCTAAAGAGGCGGTGGTCATGGGGGACCTAAACTACCCGGACATCTGTTGGGAGACACAGACAGCAAAGTCCCACCGCTCACGCAGGTTTCTAACCTGTGTACAGGACCTCCACCTGACGCAGGAGGTACATGGTCCCACTAGGGGGAATGCCTTACTGGATCTGGTATTGGCAACGGGGGATGACATAGTAGGGGACCTACAGATCGGTAGCCATCTGGGGGACAGTGATCACCTAAAAATACAATTCAACATAAGGCGTCGAGTGGGTAAGGTAACTAGTAGGGTGAACGTGCTGGACTTTAGGAAAGCTGATTTCAGTGAACTCAGGCGATTAGTGAAGGACGCACTACAGAGTAGTAGTTTTGAAATGATGGGAGCCCAAGAAGGGTGGCTGTGCCTTAAGGAAACTATCCTTCGAGCACAAAGCGAGATGATCCCCGTGAGAGGTAAAAGAGGGAAAGGGGCCAGGAGGCTTCCCTGGCTGACCAGAGAAATCCAGGGCAGACTAAGGGCCAAAAGGGGAGCACATAAAAAGTGGAAACAGGGAGAGATCACCAAAGAGGAATATACCTCTTCTGCTCGTGCTTGTAGGGAGGCAGTTAGACAGGCCAAAGCTACCATGGAGCTGAGGATGGCAACCCAAGTAAAAGACAATAAGAAATTGTTTTTTAGATATATAGGGAGTAAAAGGAAGGCCCAGGGAGGAATAGGACCTCTGCTAAATGGGCAGAAACAATTGGTGACGGACAGAGGGGACAAGGCTGAACTCCTCAACGAGTTCTTCGCCTCAGTGTTCCTAAGCGAGAGGCACGACAAGTCTCTCACTGGGAGTGTAGGGAGGCAGCAGCAAGGCACCAGACTTCCATGCGTGGACCCTGAGGTGGTGCAGGGTCACTTGGAAGAGCTGGATGCCTTTAAGTCGGCAGGCCCGCATGAGCTCCATCCGAGGGTACTGAAGGCACTGGCCGACATCATTGCAGAGCCACTGGCGGGAATATTTGAACGCTCGTGGCGCACGGGTCAAGTCCCGGAGGACTGGAAAAGGGCCAATGTGGTTCCCATTTTCAAGAAGGGGAGGAAGGAGGACCCAGGCAACTATAGGCCAGTTAGTCTCACCTCCATCCTTGGCAAAGTCTTTGAAAAAATTATCAAGGCTCACATTTGTGAGAGCCCGGCAGGGCAAGTTATGCTGAGGGGAAACCAGCATGGGTTCGTGGCAGGCAGATCGTGCCTGACCAATCTAGTCTCTTTTTATGACCAGGTTACAAAACGCCTCGACGCAGGAGGAGGGGTGGATGTCGTATACTTGGACTTCAAGAAGGCCTTTGATACGGTATCCCACCCCATACTGGTGAACAAGTTAAGGGCTGTGACTTGGATGACTGCACAGTCCGGTGGGTGGAGAATTGGCTGGAGGGTCGCACCCAGAGAGTCGTGGTGGATGGGTCGGTTTCGACCTGGAAGGGTGTGGGCAGTGGGGTCCCGCAGGGCTCAGTCCTTGGACCGATACTCTTTAATGTCTTCATCAGCAACTTGGATGAGGGAGTGAAATGTACTCTGTCCAAGTTTGCAGATGACACTAAGCTATGGGGCGAAGTGGACATGCCGGAGGGCAGGGAGCAGCTGCAAGCAGACCTGGACAGGTTAGACAAGTGGGCAGAAAACAACAGAATGCAGTTCAACAAGGAGAAATGCAAAGTGCTGCATCTAGGGAGGAAAAATGTCCAGCACACCTACAGCCTAGGAAATGACCTGCTGGGTGGCACGGAAGTGGAAAGGGATCTTGGAGTCCTAGTGGACTCCAAGATGAACATGAGTTGGCAGTGTGACGAAACCATCAGAAAAGCCAATGGCACTTTATCGTGCATCAGCAGATGCATGACAAATAGGTCCAAGGAGGTGATACTTCCCCTCTATCGGGCGCTGGTCAGACCGCAGCTGGAGTACTGCGTGCAATTCTGGGCGCCGCACTTCACGAAGGATGCGGATAATCTGGAGAGGGTCCAGAGAAGGGCCACTCGTATGGTTAAGGGCCTGCAGGCCAAGCCCTACGAGGAGAGACTAGAGAAACTGGACCTTTTCAGCCTCCGCAAGAGAAGGTTGAGAGGCGACCTGGTGGCTGCCTATAAGTTCATCAGGGGGGCGCAGAAGGGAATTGGTGAGTATTTATTCAGCAAGGCTCCCCCGGGGGTTATAAGAAATAATGGCCACAAGCTAGAAGAGAGCAGATTTAGATTGGATATTAGGAGGAACTTCTTCACAGTTCAAGTGGCCAAGGTCTGGAACGGGCTCTCAAGGGAGGTCGTGCTCTCCCCTACCCTGGGGGTCTTCAAGCGAAGGCTAGATGTGTATCTAGCTGGGGTAATGTAGGCCCAGCACTCTTTCCTGCTTATGCAGGGGGTCGGACTCGATGATCTATTGAGGTCCCTTCCGACCCTAGCATCTATGAATCTATGAATCTATGAAAAAATAGGAGGATTGTGGGCTTAACTCTGAGATGGTTAGGTGGGTGAGAAACTGGCTGCAGGATAGAACCCAGAGAGTTATAGTGAATGGATCTGTGTCATCCTGGTGAGAAGTGGGCAGTGGTGTCCCACAAGGGTTGGTGCTTGGTCCAGTACTTTTCAACATCTTTGTTAAAGATTTGGATGTGGGGGTGAAAAGCTCACTGGCCAAGTTTGCGGACGACACCAAGTTATGGGGAAGCATGGTCACACTTGAAGATAAGCTACAGATACAGGTGGACCTAGATAGGCTAGTTGGGTGGATCGGAATCTGATGAAATTCAACATCAAGAAATGTAAAGCACTCCACCTCGGGACGAGCAACCCCAACGCACCTACAGGCTTGGTAGCACCAAACTGTCTTAGCACCATGAATGAAAGGACCTGGGGGTATTAATGGACCACATATGAATATGAGCCGGTAGTGGATTGCTGTAGCCAGTAGTCCAAATAATACTCTGGCATGCATCAATCAATGCATCTTCAGCAAAACCAAGGAGGTGATTCTTCCTCTCTACTCAGCACTGGTGAGATTGCAGCTGGAGTACTGCATCCAGTTCTGGGCACCACACTTTAACAAGGATGTGGACAACCCTGAGAGAGTCCAAAGAAGAGCCACACATATGATCAGAGTCTTAAAAGGCAAGCCAGATGAGGAAAAGCTGGTGGATCTGGAACTCTTCAGCCTGAGGAAAAGAAGGCTGAGAGGGGACCTGGTAGCAGCTTACCATTATACTAGGGGAGTACATCAAGGGCTTGGTGAGCAACTGTTCACCAGGGCATCCAAGGGGAAAACTAGGAGTAATGGCCACAAACTCATGGAAGATCGATTCAGGCTTAACATTAGGACAAACTTCTTCAAGTCAGGGTGTCAAGGCTGTGAAATAAGCTCCCTCCAGAGGTGGTTCAATCACCCAACCTGGAAATCTTCAAGAGGAGACTAGACAGTCTCCTTGCTAGGATCATCTGACCCCCAGTTATCTTTCCTGCTTAGCGCAGAGGGCTGGACCTGATGATCTTCCAACGTCCCTTCCAGCCATACAATCTATGAATCTATGACTGCACAGTAACTGAAGTTACTGCACAGTAGCATTGCCAAACACCTTTTAGATGATGCTGACTGTGCAGTAGCTCATTACTACTGCACTGTAGCCTCATGTCACTCTTCATGCCCTGCAAAGCTTCTGTGCAGTCCATGCCTCATGTAGACATGGCCAGAATAACCTATAATCTGTTAGTAAGGCTGAGATTCAGTAGACCCACATTTCCAATCAATACTGCCTAATTCAGAGAGGCCTAGACCTTCCACCTCTGCAGAAAATGCCCTCAGCACCTAGGTCATAGGGTAATCTGCTGAGGAGAAGGGTGTTACAATCTCTGTTGGTGGAGATATGCATCTAAAGAGCTTGAATATTCATTTTGAGCAACAAAGTGAGAATATCAAGTAGCAAGCTAATTTTTGGACTCCTCAAAATTTGTGCCTGTAATTATGTGAACAACTGTCAGCTATCCCTCTGGATACAATTTCCAGATGTTAATAGTGTAAAATCTATCTTGTCTACAATCATTTATCTCTTACTTGACCTTATGTGTAAGAAAAAATTGCACCCACAGATGTAACTATGGCCATGTCCAGATGAGTACAGCCATGCAACCTATCTGCAGCGCCACATGCTGCACATTCAAGGGGGGAGGGCTTTATCTCTGGAGATCCAGGGATCAAAAAAAACCTGTACAGAAAAAAAGCAGGGCAGCACATGAGGGGACAGTGCACATTACCCAAAACCAAAGCTTGGCTGGCTGGAGCCATGCTCTGGCTGCTAGCCAGGCTCCAAGTTTCAGGAGTGATGTGTCTGTCTTCCAGTCCTCAGGACCCCAGGTAAGGCTGCTGGGGCCAGCAACTATGCTGGCCTCAGCTGCCCCAACCCCACCCAGGGTAACCTGCTACACACCAGACCATGTGTGGCACAGGCACTCCCCAGAGATAACTAGCAGCAGCACAAGGGGTGCCACTGCTAGTTGCCTCTGGGAAACCAAACATTCACACTGATCTGGACACAGCCTATATGGGCAAGCTGGGAGGTCAGACATCATCCCGTTTGAAACTTTACTGCTACATCTATTCATGGATAGCTATTGTACCTGATTGTAGAATAGGGCAAGAGTGAAGATACAGAATGAATATTGACTGCTTACTTCAACCAAAATACAAAACAATGGGATTCCATAGAATCCCTGGTGAAATTATTCCACAATCTTAAAGATCAGATATTTTATTAAAGTAAGCTCTAATTGCTTCTCAGATTCTTTTCTACATCGTTTACATCTAGTTAAACCTTTAATTAGCTGCATTACATGAACTGCAGTCCCTTCATCTGGAGCATGTAATTCTTTCAAAGAAGAACTTGCCTTTGACTGGGAGGATTTGTTCCTTTCAAAACCAGGCTCATTTTATTGCTCATGTTTCTTTTATCCTCATAATGATTTTTCTGGCTTCTTTCTTGTAGATCATGTGATAGACTTACGAATCCAGCCTGGCTTAAATGGGCTTGGAAAATCTTCATTTTGATAGGTGGAGCCTGTCCACCGATCAGGCCAGCCCTGCCCCTTGCATGGATGGTGTGGGGGCAAAGAGCCTCCTGGATCTTACTGAAGCCTGCATTCTGCAGGTCTGGCAAGTCTTCAGGGGCGGAGCCTTTGAAGTGAATAAAAAGAGCTGTGTGCCCAGCATGCAAGGAGACACATAGAGAAGGAAGAAGGGGCAGAGAAAAGCTGGGAAATGCTGCCCAGCAGGTGAAGCCAGCACCCGGAAGAGCCCTGAAGACTCCTGGCTGGGACCGATGCCTCCGCCCCATTTGGAGCACAGTGTGGTGCATGGTGTTCAGACCCTGGGAACCACTTGAGGTGACTTGGGTCTGCAACCCCGATGTGCAGCCAGGGCTCCCCATGCAGAGCATGGTGCCTCAGACCCTGGGAGTGGTTTGGGTTTGCA
This sequence comes from Crocodylus siamensis, assembly GCF_052110815.1. NCBI lineage: Eukaryota > Metazoa > Chordata > Crocodylia > Crocodylidae > Crocodylus > Crocodylus siamensis. The sequence continues at coordinate 212,809,349 of NC_143397.1, forward strand.
ACCCCTGGTAAGTGGTCAGGCTTCTTGGTGCACAGGGAGGTGCATGGCAGGACCAAGACCCTTGGAGCCAACCACAGCAGCTCAGGTCTCTGACCCTTGGCTCGGGGCCAGGGCATGGTGCAGTGCAACGCTGCATGGAAAGTCCATGAGTGGACCAAGCCCTGGTGCTGCATAAGATGGCCTGGGCCTCCAACCCCTAGCATGAGGCGGAGCACCCGCTACATGTGGTGGTACATGTAGCCCTAAGTCAGGACAGCAACAGTGAAGCCAGGAGGTGGGAAAGCCCAGTGGGGAGTGGAGCTTGAGTCAGAGGATGGGTGGCAGTCCCTCAGGATGTGGAGAAGTAAGTTACCCTGGGAGAGAGGGCCCCCACAGGGGAGGTTCCCCCAGGTCTGTGAAGGGGCATCACATGGGCCACTCCCTGGTGGTAGGGAAGGGCTTAAGAGTCTTTGGGGTCTTCCTCTCTTTCTCTTTCCCCCCTCCTTTCCTGTAGTTATATCTTGGGAGTGGGGCCCCTGTCCTATAGAGCACCCAGGTAGTTTCTTTAGAATTGATTATTATATTTTGTGTCCTTTTACATTTTGGTACTGTGCCTTATATTTTGTTTGATTACGTTTTAGTGATAGTCTGTATATTAATAGAGATTTAAGGTTGCCCAATCAATATCCTTTGTTCTGGGTTGTTCTATTGTTTATTTGTATTTTGAATAACAACTGAATGCCTATATATTGTATATGGTTTATTGTTTTATAAATTTGTACATATTTGTGTGTGTGTGTATACACACACACACATCTATATACACACACACATACATATATATTCCTTCCCTTTAATGGTTTTGTTGTAATAATAAACTTGCATATAGTTAAGTAATTGATTGCCTGGGCCTGACTCTATAGGGGATGGAGGTGGCTCCTGGGCTTTAGTGTCCTTCCATAACATGCTGCCCTGCCAATAATTCCTTTAGTTGAAGAAGGGAGTACAAACCCATGTACATGTGGGCTGCAATCATACTACACTTAACTTTCCTAATGTTCCAGTATCTCCCTGTTTCTCATAATTTTTTTCATTGTACCATATTTATGCTGGTGTCCTGGTCTTGTATATAGTGTTAGCAAGAACAACCAGTGGCATGGATAGCAAAAAGCTGAGTCAACTTTTATGGGTTTAGAATGTAAGTGTTTTTGGGTGTGGGGGGGAGGAACTCAAATGAATTTTCAGGTTTTGGCCATTGGTCTAAGAAGGAAATCATTATTCTTAGTAGTAGTAGTAGTGGCAGCAGAATTTTGCTGTCTCATAAATTCTACCTACAAGTCCAGGAATATTGCATAATTTTTCATTAGAAGTTAATATGCCTCTAGTAAATTAGGGAGGTCCGCTTTCCACATGATGAACTGAAACAGAGAGCCAAGTTGTACAAAGACTGAAGACCATGCGTATGGTTACATCTTGTCTTTACCTGGATTTGTGCCCAGCTGCCCTGTTACGTTTCTGAATGTATGTAAAATTAAGCACCTCCCATCATCTCTTCAGCACTGGATCTTACGTGATGTCAATGCATAGATAGGATCAGGACTGGCTTCTAGTTTTCCTGATTAGCCCATCCTTTTGCTACAGCAGGAAACAGTAAAACAAAGTGGAGGTTTGGGATGTGAGAAAGGCACTTTTTATATTTGAAATTGACAGAAGTGAGGAAATATTGGAATCCTTATCAAACTTTTTCTTAAGGCTTCCAGCCCAATTTTGAAATCAAAGAATTTTTATAAGCATTCAAAAATATACGTAAGTGAAAAAACCCATAGTGCTGAGGTTTACTCAGTCCTTCCAAATGTATTTTCTTCTTGAGTTTGCCTGCTTGTGAACACTGTGACTGATATATTATGGAAAGAAATTGACAGTTGCACATTATGTCCTGAATTTTAAACATAGTGTTATAGTGATGTTGAAGCCATGATGGTCCAGGAATTATGGGAGAAGTAAGGAGTTCCTAGAATGGCATCTTTTATTGGACCAACTGCATAGCTGGGATAGAGTTACACAAGCTTTTGAATGCAAGACATTCTTCATTATGTCTGAGGAGAAAAGCCCAGGATAGCATAATAAAAAACAGTTTTAAGAGTGGGAAGGGAAATTCCCACAGATAGCAGACAAATAATTAGTAGAAGAAAAGAACCTGATTACTGGGATATCAAGGCCAATCAAAAGGGAGAAGGGTCATTATTACCTTTCATATGTGGGAAAAATTCAGGAATCTGGTAGATTATAATGTGTCATGAAACCAATACTAGTGTTAAATCCCTGGTTCTTAGTGTCCAGCCAGCTTATGAATTTTTGTTCCCACCTTTGCTTTTTAGAGCTGTTAGGTAGATTTCCCTTGAGCACAAGGACAGCGAAGTCAAAGAGGATTTTAAATCAGTGTATTGTCATCTGTTTGCTGATAATCTGGGTGTATGAGCAATAGATAATGGAGGGCTTGTAGCAATCCGGTTAAGGTCATTTAGGTCAATAAATCTAATTTATTAGAATTATCATTTATAATAAAACTTTTAATGCTTGCAAAGATTATTTTACTACAGCTTTATCTTGAATCAGCAGATACAGGGAAGATGTACTCCTAACATCATTATATAACCCTACATTGCATTTATTAGCAGACGTTCTAATTCCTTACTGAAAGATTCTTCAAATGAAGCATGTATAGTTAATTTCAGAAAGCAAAAACCTTGAGCAATGAGAATTCCAAAACCTCTAGTATTTTCCATACTGTAGAAGTGGGTTTATAAAGAAGCGTCCTTCTTTTTTCACCTATTAGACTTCAATGCAAATGACTACATATATAGTTTATGTAATTTGAATATTAAATTCTTGACTACAGTTACAAAGCAGAAAATTAAGTATCTAAATGACAGTATTTCCCTTTTACTTATTTTTAATCAGAGTCTTTCAAGGATTAAGAAGGTGGCCAGGTTGAGACAAATCTCCAGATTAGGCCATGGGACATTTTCTTGTGCAATTGTACAAAGGCTCAATTGTCAATATTAATTTTTAGAAAAATTACCATTACATTATTTGTTTAAAATATTTCCATTAATATCTTTATGAAAAAATACTTTGTTGTTCAAAGATAAATGTTCATGGAAAATTTGGGGGTACTTTGTTTTACTTTTTGAACTAAAAGCCGGAAAGCTTTATTTAAATTGAAAATGGATATTTTTAAAAAAATCTTTCATTTTTCAAATAGCATTTTAAAAGGAGGATATTTTCCAGATTTTATTTTTCAAAAACAAAGCAAATATTTTTCATTTTTTGTCATAGAAAATGCTGACCATTTTCCAAATACCTCCTGGTCATAACTTAGAATATTTATTCCAGCAATGCTCTTTATAATGCTGTACTGATACACAGTTGACAATGAGGGTTCTGGCGGAAGTTAGAATATTATTCTTATTTATTTATTATAAGACAGCAGATGGATATGGCCCTCAACAAGAACAAATATCACTTTCTTACTTGGATACTACTTTGTGCTGCATGCTGATTTTCTGTATTGCCATGCATATTAATATTTATAAGGTATATAGAGAGCCATCTCTCTAAAAATATTACATTGAGGAAGTCTGTGTCGGTATTACCATTCTGGCACAGTATGTTACATTTTCCCATTCATATATAAGAATGAGCAAGATGTTGGTCATAGTTTCTTTAAATACAAATTCATTTGCAGCTACTATTAAGAATGTTGGTGCCTAGTATAAGTTTGTCACAGAAAATTAAACCCACAATCTCAGAACTTTTTCTCAAAAAATACACACTGATGCAAATAAATTATAATTTTTTCCTCAACCATAGTTGTTACATTACCCAAGAGTGCAATACTTTCATTAAAAATGTAGTAAGTGTTCTCAGCTTTCAAATTTATGCAACCAATATAAAAGTTAATTATAGGGAATACAGACATACAATGGGACATGACAATGTGATGACAGCCATAGAAAACATCATTAGATAGAGACAGAGATGATTCAGCATCTATATTATCAGTTTGTGTTGACAAATAGCACTGGTGAAAATCATCTGCCAGATTCAAGGTGGATGAGAAATAAGACTTTTTTTTCTGCTTAGCTTTTTTCTCCTTGATGCAGTGATAAGTGCAAAAAAAAAAGTGGGGGTGGGGGGGAGGGAGAAAGGGACTTAATTAACCTTTCAGTCATTATAACCAAAACTAGCCAAACCTCTTTTAATTCACACAAGATTTGATATTTTGAAGCTGTTTCTATTTTGTCCTTTATTGGCATTCCCCCCCCACTCTAACTTTAATAGAATATTTTTTATTCGGAACATCAGGAGTTGTACATTTCCTTTGTTTATGATAAATAAATTTAGTGATAAATGTAAAACAAATTACAATTCATTTGAAAATATCATGAAATATCATTGTTTTAAAGGATGATTCTTCAACAGCATTTCTTTAAATTAAAAAACTTCCCATCCTGCCCTATTGCTGGTTATATTACCTATAAAAACACCATTAGGAGATAGGGTTTATACTCTTTGGGTGAGTCCAAACTTGGAAGCACATGCGTTTGCAGCAGCTCAAATAGAAAGGGTGCAAATTGGAGCCAGGGCTTTTTGCCTCAGTGCATGTGCTCAGACATGCACTTTGTTGTGGAGCAAATGGCACCAGTTGGGGCAAAATAACCCTGCCTGGCTCCTCCCAGATTTACAGCCAGGGGGAGTTAGAGCCCGGGGCCAGCACCTGTGCTGTCCCCAGCAGTATAAAAAGCTGCCCTGTCCTGGCCCCAGCCATACAAAAAGCTGCCCTGGCAAGTAGCTCAGGGCTACTCACTCTCCAGAGCTTCTTGGTACTTGGGGACACTACCCCTTATGCTAGCTGGACTGCTGCAGCAGCATCCCAAATCCATTTTTAAAAATACCCCAAAATCCATGTTTTTCCATAATTAAAACAAAAGACCACTCTATACACATACATACACACACACACACACACACACATATGTTGAGAGAGAGAGAGCAATCAGTTGGGCAATGCTTTATTGGTATATTTACAATGTTAAAGCAATGTTGAAGCCTACCAGTGTCTCTATCATCATGATAAAATAAATTCTAAATACCTATATGTATTGAGGGTACTTTTGGCTTTATTCACACATGATGGGTGTGTGATGGGGGAATGTGGTGTTTGCAGGAAGGGAGTGGGAAGGGGTGTTGGGGAAGGCAGGTGTGTGTGTGGAGGGATGTGGGTTGGTTTGTGGGTAAGTGTGGGGCAATTGCTGGGGGGACTGTGGGTGTGGGGAACCATGGGGGGGCTGATCAGAAGGAGTGGGTCCCCTGGCCCCCACGGGGTGCAGCCCCCCTACACAGAGCTCCCCCCTGGAGGGCCACAGGCCCTATCCCCCACAGTGCCCCAGTCACCCTGCCCAGGGTCCCAGGCACCCTGGATGGCCACAGCCCCCCTGCCCAGGGACCCAGCTCCCCCTTGGAGGGCTGTAGCCCCACTGCCCAGGGTCGCAGGCACCCTGGAGGGCCACAGCCCCCCTGCCCATGATCCCAGCTCCCCCCTGGCAGGCTGTAGCCCCACTGCCCAAGGTCCCAGGCACCCTTGAGGGCCACAGGCCCCCTGCCCATGGTCCCAGGTACCCTGGAGGGCCACAGCCCCACCCCCAGGGTCCCAGGCATCCTGGGGAGCCACAGCCCCCCGGCCCATAACTTACTTTCAGCAGCAGCAGCGGGAGTGGAGTGCTCTAAGCCATGGTGGTAGGACCCGACACGGCATGTGGGGACTGTGCGCTGGAACCAGCCGGATCTGCCAGCCCTGGGGGTGATCTGCCACCTAGCCAGGCTGGGCCCTTGGTGGCAGGCCCCAGCACAGTATGTGCGGACCACGTGCCAGGCCGAGTTGGGTCCTAGGGCCTCTTCGCCACCCGGCCAGGCCAGGACATAGTGGTAGGACCTGGTGTGGTGCACGGGGACCATGTTCCACACCTGTTGGGTCTTGCCAGCCCTGGGGCTGCTCCTGCTTCCCAGCTAGGCCAGCCAGGCAGCAGGAGCAGCCCCAAGGCCAGCAGAACCTGTCCCGAGGGTGGCAGAACCCAGCTGGGCCTGGCACATGGTCCCTGCATGCCGCACTGGGTCCTGCTGCCAAGGGCCCGGCCTGGACTTGGCTGGACATGGTGTGGAGTCCCCACGCACCATCCTGGGTCCTGCCTCTGCCCTGCTGTGCCAGCGGGTGGGTGTCACATGGTGGGACTTGGGCCAGTTCCGTGTGGTTTGCTAATCCAGCTTTGCACTGGAGTGGGTCACATGGGTCCAGGAGGCATGGGTCCTATGCATGCCTCCTGGAGCCCAGTGACCTGCTCTGGTACAAAGCCAGACTAGCAAGCCGCATGTGGCTGGGCCGGGTCTATACCCCCCGCACCCCAGGGACATCACCCCTGAAACTCCTCAAGCTCTCCCCCCACATCCCCCTGCCACCCCTCACCCACCCACACCCATGAACCCACACCACACACACTTACCTTGGACAGCACCAGCAGGAGAACAAAAGAGATGCTCCGACTGACACCAGAGCATTTCTTTTGGAGGACTGATTCTCTAGCATGGTCTGGGACCATGCCTTGCTCTCCTCTTCTGCAGAGTAGTTGTTTTACACCTGTGGATATCTAGGGGTCTAATTTTCTCCCCATGCTGCAAGTTTGCAGCATGTGGGGAAACTTTTTTTGTTCCCATGCGTGCCTCTTGCCCCTCCTCAAAGGGGTTTGAGATGCGGCAAGAGGCATGTGCGCATTCATCCAGACATGGCCTTTGTTTAAACTTTTCAGAATTCTACCCCTGCTTATGCAGTGTTTTGCTCTTAGTCGATTCCTTCTGAGCATGTCAGCATACTGTGAGAAAAAACTTCTGGCCTGCTAACTTTGCTGGTGGATGGAATACTTTCCCCCCTTTTGCCTTTTGAGATCAATGAGCATAATTACTGCTCTTTTAACACCCTTAAAAGAATTTTAGAGAAGGAGGTGGAAAGCTGTTAAGATGATACAGAAATAAAAGAATCTCTATTTCCAGCTCACTCTGTTGTGTTTTAATAGAGGGCACAGCATTTTGCTAATGTTAACACCATTATTTTTCCTTATTTGACTCAAAGATTGCACAAATTTCAGCAGCTTCTCACAAAATGAGGCAAAATACTACTGATAGCTAAGCCTATATGCCTATGGAACAGGCAATTCCAGGATCAAGAATCAAGCATGTAAGACCTATGTAACCAGTTACAACCAATCAATTCGGCTGAAAGTTAGATGAACATTATTGCTTAAAATTTAAATTCAAGTTGGAAGAAATTTAATACTTTTAATTAAAAATTATCAACATTTTTGCAGAAGAAGTTTCATTTTTTGAAAGAGAGGGAAGAGATTAAGTTTCCACCTCTTAAGAGAAGGAAAGAGTTCAAAGAGGAAAAAAAAGTTTTCATTTTATTTATTTTTTCAAACTATAGTGACAAGCAGTGAAGAAAAATCTTATAGATTTTTACACCTTGTTTCATGTATCATCCAAGATCTTTGGAAATTATTAATCAGCACAAATTCTTCAGGTGCCTTTGAACATAGGGCACAAAGGCCCTGACATCGTCTAGTTTCTTGCAATCTTAGGCAGATATATGATAGATATCAAGTCTGAAACAGCCCACAAGAAAATCCTCATGGACCCTACATGCTACTGGACACCCTGCACCCGGGAACACCCAATAACAAAAGCTAAAAAAACCCAAAGACCACAAACTGTAAAGTGTCATAGGAAATCTGCAATGAATACCAAGGATTCTGCCAATGCTGCAGGTCACTTCCAAATCTAGTCATTCTATTTTTCATGATTTGTGTCAGATGCTGAGCTGGATGACCATATCTTTCTTTGAATGAAATGTAATCCTTGATCTTTTCTGTGCTTGCCTTCAAAGTGTTTTCTGCCTGGACAATTAAATTTTAAAAAAAGCATCGGTGACACACTGAAATTTTCCTGGTACTTTAAATCTTTGTAAATGTTTGTATTATTCTAGGAGTAAAATCTGCAACCACATTGCACTCATCTTTCACTTTTCTTAATGTGCTTAGTCCAACAGTTTCTTGCAGAGCAGAGCTGCTGCTGCTTTCTGTCTCTTGAATAAAAAACTGTAATCTTCAAGGTGTGCCATGTGGAACATTGAAGCCTCACATCAGATTTTCCACCTGCAAATCATAAGCACTGGAGGGACACACAGTATCTTTTTATACTGTAGGAATGGGTGTATGAGGTGGCGTCTAAGATGGAGTTCTAGTTTCATTGCAGTGCCAACTTAAAAATCGTCCTTTTCAGCTGTAACAAAGTGATTTGTGGATTTTTTGAATAAAAATATCAGCAGCCATATTCAAGAGAAATAACATGAATAGTGTTTATTAAAAGAGCTTTAAGCTTTTTCTCATGCTCTCCTTGTAAGATGGTATTATCTATTAAAAAGGCTGAACTCATTGTAAATGAATACTTAGTCATATTTTAGCCTCAGCCTGGCTCATGGCATTAATATTCATATATTTAAAAAAAGTGTACTTTACCATGATAGGCTTCAAGTGTTCTTATTTTTCCTTCAGAAATATTTATCACAGAAGCAACCAAATCATTAAAAACTCTGGGTACAGCAAACCACCAAACATTTTGGGGGTGCACATTAAAATCTGGACATAAATGTGAATTCCAATTTTGCCAGTGCCCCTATTTTTATAACTAGATTATGTCAAAGCCCTGGTTAAAAATGCCTGAAAGTTTTGTTTGTTGTTGTTTGGGTTTTAACATCATGAACCATTCCTTTTTAAAATACATAAATAAATGTACCTCCCTTCTAAATGTCAAGATTTTAAACTCAATGTTAAATCATTGGTTACTGAGTCATTACTTTGAGGAAGAACCTGAAACATCTTTGTGTAATCTGATCCTGAATTTCCCACTAGGTGTTTCAGTTTAAGTTTGTACAAAGAAGACATTTGAATGCATGAGGAAACGGGGACCTTCAAAATTTCAATTTTTAAATTTTACTTTCTTTATAATAAAAAAGAGTTACTAGCCCTGAATCTGTACATTTATGTCAAAGTGATTTACTGTATAACAGTTCTATAACAATGTACACATGTTTCTTTTATAGCACTTTATACACCATTATAGAGCTACAGCAAAGAGTGTACATGAACAAATTGGAGATATGTGTGCTGGATAAAACTACTACATGGTGGATAGATAACTGGCTCAATAGCCATAAGCAAAGGCTTGATTATAGAATCATAGAGTCATAGAACCAGAAGGGACCTGTAGGATTATCAAGTCCAGTCCCCTGCTATGGGCAGGAAGTTATTGGGCTCAGACAAGCTCAACAATGTGCCTGTCCAGCCTCCTGATGAACACCTCCAAGGATGGTGACTGCACCTCCTCTTCTGGAGTATGTTCCAGATTCTGGTGACCCTTATAAAGAAAAAGTTTTTCCTTATAGCTAGCCTGTGTTTACCCTCTATAAGTTTATGTCCATTGGTCCTCATCCTCCCTTGAGGTGCCTTCCTGAAGAGTTGCTCGCCAAGATCTTGGTGTTCATACCTGATGTCTTGTAGGCAGCTGTCATGTACCTCCTTAACTTGCAGACCCATAGGACACTGCCTGCCAGCCGACTTGAGGGATGAATTCTAATTAAAGGTCTACACACCCACGTTCTTTCCTACCACGACTTGGTGTTTAAGGGAGTCAATTCAGTACCTGGATGTGTAGGTTCAATTAGTCGACCCACAAGGTTCTTTGTACCTGAGGGCTCCTCCACCCCTACACCCTCGCCCATTCCACTGGTAGCTGATCGGCCACTTGGTCCTTCCCCATGGCCTCTGTCCAAAGAAGGAAAAAAACAAAAAAACACAAAACCAAGCACTTCTGGCCTGGATTATTGTTCCGACTCCTTTTTGGCAGAAAACAAACAAAAATGACATCCATGAGGTCAGTCCCTCTTCTTTCCCGCTACCATCTCTATGGTGGCTCTCCACGAATCTCTTATTGGAGTCATCATGATTCCCCTCATCCCACTAGGTCCATCCATGACAAAAAATGTTCTTGTGCCCCTTTTAGGGTCTTTAAGCTACCCATTTTCTAGAGTGCCCCTCTATTAGAGACTTTATGGTACCTGTCTCTGCTGGGCTCCGCTGGCTCCTGGCGTGGTAACAGGCAGTTCCAAGACTTCCAGGTCAACAGCCCTCTCTCTAAGTTCCCTCTAGGGAACTCGATCTCTGGAGGAGTCTCTTACCAGCTCCCCATGTTTATCTCAGGGTTCTCTGCAGCGTGGCTCGGCTCGATCCTCCTCCTTCCGGTTCCACACTCCCCACACTTGCCTGTTCCGGGCTCCTCTTTATATCAGAGTTGGAGTTCCCAGCCCCTCTCCTTCAGAAACACCTGGGTAAGGAGGATTTCTGCCGGTTCCTTTGGGGCTGTGGATCTGGGGCCACTGACCCTATGTTTAGCCCTTGTTCCTTTGCGCCCTGTGACTCTCTCTTTCTCACAGTGGCTATCAAGTCACCTCTCAGCCTTCTTTTATTTAGACTGAACAGGCCCCATTCCAGAGTCTCTCCTTGTAGGGCCTACCCTCCATGCACTTGACCATGTGGGTGGCCCTTCTTTGTACCCACTTGAGCTTATGCATGTCTTTCTTGAAGTGCACTGCCCAGAAATGGACACAGTACTCCAGCTAAGCCCTCACCAGTGCTGAATAGAGAGGGAGCAGCACTTCTCTGGATCTCTGGATCTGTTGGACATGTGACAGTTGATGCATGCCAGAGTTCTATTTGCTTTCCTGGCTACATCAGCACACTAATATTCATCTTCCAGTCAATTGTAACCCCCAGGTCTCATGCAGACGCTGTACCAGCCAGTGGACCACCACCCAATATGTAGCTGTGGTCAGGGTTCTTCCTACCAAGGTGAAGGACTGCACATATCCGTGTTAAACCTCATCTGATTCCATTTTGCCTATAAGTCTAGTCTGTCAAAGTCATCCTGGATCCTGACCCTGTCATCCAGTGTGCCCGCATTTCCACAGCTTAATATCATATGCAAACCTAATAATTTGTAGCAGGCTTACCTTTGAGAGCTTGGGTTGAGTCCCAGGCTTGATATCCTTCTATTTTGATTGGTGGAGCCCATCTACCAATCAGGAGGCAGCAAGAGAAATAAAGTCACACCCCTTTCCTGAGGGGAGGGGGAGAAGAGCTCCATTGGACCTGATTGAAGACTGTAAATTGTCAGGTCCAGAAGACTTCAGGGGCAGAGCCCTGGAGCATATAAAAGGAGCTGCTTGTCCAGCATGAGGGGAAGAAGCGGTGAGGGACTCAAGAAGAGTGGAGCCAAGAAAAGCTGGGGAGCTCTCCCCCTGTGGGTGATAGGTCCAAGTCTCCTGAAGCTGCCACTGGAGGAGCAGCCTTGGGAGTGGTGCAAGACCACTTCGGCTATTAGTGATGCACAGGGACAGTGCACAGAGACCCAGCCCTGGGAGGGGAGCGGTGTGACCACTTGGGCCCATCACGGTGCACAACTCAGTGCATGGAGCTGAGGCTTTGGGAGCTCATGAGGGAGGAGCCAGGGAGCAGCGGAGGCTGTTTGGACAGCATAGGGACAGCTGGCCAGAGCCTGAAGGGTCCAGCCTGTGCTAAAAGAGCCCTCAGTGCTGAGCCAGGGCATGGGGAAATTGTAGTGCTGCAGCATGAGGCCCTGCACTCAGGAGCCAGCAATGGTGGTGCAGCAGCTGAGAGGATCTGAGCCCTTGGTGCCCAGAGCAGGGCACAGGGTGGGGAGGAGCCCAGCGGTGCAGGAGAGGCCTGGCAAAGGACACCCCATCGAGCTGTGCCCTGACCACTGCCACCTGACAAGGCATCAGTCATTGGTCCTTTGGGTCCCACAAGGGAAAGACATTTAGGGTGGTCAAACCCAGAGAAAGGCTGGGTGAGAAGCCCCCATCCCCTACCTAGTCAAGGCCCTTAGGGGAGGGGCCCCTGGTGCTTCCTGGACACCCCCAAGGGACCCCATTGGAAGGAGAACTCTCTCTTGTCATGGGTCAGGGCTTATATTAAGTAATAGGTGTTATTTAGGGTTTGACCTTGGTTATTGGTTAATATTAACTAAGTAAATATATGTGTATGTTTAGTTTTATGATTATGTATATTATAACTCAATACATTGTATATAGTTAAGAACTTTGGGCCTGGGCTAACTCTCTAGAGGAAAGAGGGATCTGCTCAAAATTCTGGCATCCCTACCTATCCTATCCAGTTGAGAATAGGGCACACCCTTGGGTGTACCCGGGTTACAAATTGAACTTTCCACCCTCTCATCCAAGTCGTTAATTAATATATTAAAGAGCACCGTTCCAAGCACTGATCCCTGGAGAACACCACTGGAGATGGCCCTCCAGGATGAGGCCATCCCATCAATTACCACCCTCTGAGAGTGGCCTGTAAGCCAATTGTCCACCCACCTCACTGTAGACTAGTCAAGTCCAGCACCATTGAGTTTGTTTGAGAGAATCCTGTGAGAGATAGAATCAAAGGCTTTACTGAAGTCTAAGTCTGTTTCCATCTTGCAAATAACGGCCTCCTTAATACATTTTTCAAGATTTTACCCAGGACTGAGGTTAGACTGACTAGCCTGTAGTTTGCATGGCCATCACTCTTACCTTTCTTGAAGACGGGCACCACATTGGCCTTTTTCCAGTCATCCGGGACCACTCCCAAGTTATGAACAGGTCCATGTCAGAATAGAAGGAGATTTTGTGTGCACTCTCACAGGGGTCTGTTCAATGTGTTTAATGGAAGGAGATTTTGCGTGCAGTCTCACGGGTCTGTTCAATGTGTTTATTAATTATTGGGATACTAGCATGGAAAACTTTTTGGGCAAGTTAGAAGATGACATGAAACTGGGAGGGGCTGTGAATACATTGGAGAATGTGAGCACAATTCAGAATGAAACTGACATATTGGAAAGTTGGGCAAGAGCTAATGGGGTGAAGTTCAAGACAGACAAATCCAAGACACTATCAATATAAAATGGATATCAAAAACAAATATAAAATGGGTGACACCTGCTGCACTATGGAAAAGGACTTGGGAGTCTTGGCAGACTATAGATTCAACATGAGTCTGCTGTATGAAGCAGCCACGCAAAAGGTGAATGCTGTTTTGAAGCATTAATAAAAGCATGAGGTGCGAGACATGGGAGGTGATAGTGCGTCTCCACTCAGAACTAGTTAGGCCTTATCTGGCGAACTGTGTCCAGTACTGGACTCCACATTTTAAAAAAGATGTGGAGAAGCAGAAAGGGTCCAGAAACAGGCAACAAAGATGATAAAGGGCTTGGAAAACAAATCATATGAGGAGAGGCTGAAGGAGCTAGACATATTCAGCTTGCAGAGAAAGTACTTAAGAGGGGACATGATAGTCTTCAAATATGTGAAGGGCTGCCATAAAAAAGAGGGAAAGCACCTTTTCTGTCTTGCTGCAGACAGCAGGTTGCAGACCAATGGCTTGAAGTTGCAGGAAAGTATAGATTTGATATCAAAAAAATATATATTTTTTCACTATTAGAACAGTGAGACAGTGGAATAGACTGCATAGGGAAATTGTGGACTCTCCATCACTAGAGGTGTTCAAGAAGAGGTTGGACACCTACAACCTCCCTGAATGGTCAGGGATGATCTCTGTGTAGCTATGCCTATGTTCTACTGTGGGTATTTCCCATGCTTCTGGACTTTACTGGTTGCCCTCCCTCACCTTTCTGCTATACGTGTCAGGGTGTTTTCAAGCTTTTCTCACAGGCATTGAGTGTTGGCTACAGCCATGATTGGGGACTTTGACTAGGGTGTACCAATACTCCTTTTGGGACCAAAGCTGGAGGCTCCTGGCTAGAGGGTCTTGCCCCTTCATTCAGAGTCAGACTGATTGCCATATTTGGGGTCAGGAAGAAATTTTATCCCCTGGTCAGATTATCATGGACTGTGGTGTCACTGGCACGTCGTGAAAGACAGTGGTGTTTAAATGGTGAACTTAGGCTAAAGATCTGGAGGTGCCAAAGAATTAGGCATGTGCAAAGCAGCTAGTATTCATTTCAGATTTCAAACTGGCAGATTTGAGGGGGCCATGATTTGATTTGGTGATCTGAATCTCTGAATCAGACAGGCCCCATGCCCCTCCCGCTCTCCCAGCCCTGTCAATGGCTGCCTCTCCCAGTCTTAACCTCCCAGCTGGAAGCTGGGACCAGGTGGGGCAGCCATGTGGGATGGGGGGGCTGGGAGAGTGGGCAGAGGTTCTCAGGGGAACTGGGGGAGCAGGCAGGTGGTGGGGCCTGGCAGGGTCCCTCCCATGGTCCCCTTCCCTGTCCTCCAGCTCCCCCACCCCCTACTTACCAGCATGGAGTCTGGATTCAGCTCCCTGTGGTGGCAAGTGGGAACTACCTGAATCTCCAAGGCTCTCCAAATCTTTTCCAAATCAGTTCAGAGAGCTTTGAATCAATTCAGACCTTTTTATTGGTCTCCTGATTTGATTTGGATTCAGAGATTTGGCTGCCAAATCAGGCCAAATCTCCTCCGAATCAAATCAGCACCTGAAGCTTTGTACAGCCCTATTAAGCATCCCTTTGTGACCCTAGTCCACTGAATTCTATGAGACTGAATTGCTCGTGGCATAGAAGACTACTGAGTATACGTGTGGCAGAAAGAGCCCTAAGCTTTGTCTAGCACTATATTTATTTATTCAGGGTGCATTGGCCATATTCATTGTATGCCTTTTTCTAGACAAAATAAAGACATAGATCAATAGCATTTTGTGGCAGATAATTGTAGGAAGATTTCTATTTATTTTTAGTAGGGTATATAGTGATTTAATGCCTCTTTCACAGAGATGCTTTAGGAAAGTAATTGTGGAATCTCTAAAGTGACATTTTATTTGAGAAATAAAAAAGCCCTTTTTGTATTATATACTTTGACTCTTTTTCCAGGTCATTAGGCTTACCAAAAGCATACAAGGAAACATGTTGCTGTTACTTCACATCTAAGTGAAATGTTCTTAGTTTTTAAAACCATTTTTCTCTCTTCCTTATTTTCAGTATTTACTGCATCACCAAGTTTACAAATTCAGTTGTTCTGTTGTTATTTTCTCATTCTTCTATATAAACCCAGTCTGGTACATCCACAAAAAGAGAAACTGCTACAAGACAAACATATTGAACAGAAGTGTGGTTAGGGGCAATTCATCTACAGGTTTCTAATACTATAAATCTCTAATTAGATCAAATGAAGAAAGGTCGGCAGAGTTCCTAATGAAGTCTGCCTCATTGCAATCAGTACTCATTGAAGATATAGCTAGAACAGCTATCTGTCTTCTGCCTAACTTACTTCATCAACTTGATGGGCAGCTAATATTTTCAATGATAAAAGGGGCAGAAAAGAAATTTTTCCCCTATACACTTGCCTTCTTTTTAAAATTAATCTTTTCAGTTTCATTTTTCATTTGTTTTTATTTGCCCATTGCCATTTTTCTGTCATGTTTTGTGACTTCTACCTCAAAATAGTGAACGTCTCTAGTAGCCACAACATTTGGATAACTCTCTGCTTTCAACAGTAAGATCATCTGCCAAAAGTGAAGCATAGCTTATATATGTGAGAGCTAGTCACTTTAGCAATGGGTTTTCAGTTGCGCATTGTGAGAGAGGAGGCAGAAGCCCCACCAAAGAGGCCCGGACCCCTGACCAACATGCTCTGGCACTTACCTTAGGAGCCAGGATGAGCAGCAGCTGGGAGGAAATGCAAGCACAGGCTCAGCAGTTTCACAGTTGCCTGAGCCTGTGTATCGGTGAAGGCTGGGTGCGTGGCATCCAAGCAGCGTGGGCTGCTCAAAAGGTGGTGGGGGAAACAGCTGCGGAGAGGCTGGGAAGCTGGGAGCAGAACACCAGCTCAACACCAGATGCTGGCTGCAGGTGCCTCAGCAAGGAACTGGGCACCTGCCAGAGGACCCTGACCATGGAGGAAGAAGGCGGCTTTGAGGACCATCAGGAGCAAGGGATCCCCATGCTGGGTCAATCTCTATGTGGGACATTGCCAAGGAGCCACAAGGCTCCAACCAGGAGCTTGGGCACTGTAGCTGGGGATGCCTCCTTCAGCTTGCAGGCACCCACAGACAGCCCTGCAGCAGGTAGAGCACAGGGGATCATGAACCCCCAGATGGAGAAAAGAGAGGATACCAACTGGAAGAACTAGGGTGCCTGGACCACAGGTCAGCCGGGCCCCATGGAGGTGACGCTAAAGGAAAGGGGAGAGGCTGGGCACAGGATGATTGCCTGTACCCACATCTACTAGGAGGAAAGGGGACGGACAAGTATCCCCAGAGGATCAAGGGCCCTGAGAAAAGGGAATCTTGGGAGTCCTGCCGACATGAGCTGGGCATTCAGTTTAAGTTACCATTGGTCCCAGATGGGGCAAGTTTAGTTTAGGTCACTGACAGGGAACTGCCTCCCCAATAACAACATCAAAGATGTGGCAGATGAGAAGGGGCAATGCCCAGACCATCTAGGCAGCCCCAAGACTAGGTATCACTCTGACGTCACTGGGGGGGCAAGGTACCCACAAAGAGGGCACCAAGACCCTACAACACCTACCAATGACACACATACTATCGTGAACATGAGTGAGTATGTACATCTGCTTAAGACAACTTAAAATAAGGTGACTTAAATAAGTTGATTTAAGCCATGTTGGAACGTACATATGTACAGCTCCTTGACATCGTGGTATCCATCTTGTGAACCCTCCCTTTTGTAGTCAATTTATATAATGTGACTCAAGATATTACACCTTGGAAGTGTATTATTTTGTGCAACATTTAAGTCAACTCTGCTCCACATATGTGTGTATGTTCTGACATTTAAGTCAACTTTTAATTTAAGTCAACTTTACTGTCAGAAAGCTAGTAGGTATCTACACACCCCATGTTACTAAAGCCCCCCTCTATAAATATTGTGAAATGTACTGGTTAATTGTGAAATTACCCGGAGACCAGTTACATGTGCAAACTAGCTATCATACAATAAGCTCCAACCAGCAATAAAGTTAGACCTCAAAAATGTGTGCTAACTTTATAGCTGGTTGCTATTGAGCTTTAATTAAAATGTGTATCAGGGTCTCCCCTGCAGATTGGGAGTCCTGTCAGCTGAGGGGACCCCCCAGCTTCACCATACCCAGCATAAAACCCTTGAGCTCTAGGGTTCTCAGCAGCTGTGATCCCCAAGGTCCAGGGGCTTCCCACACCTCTGAGCCCTGGAGATTACAGCTGCCATGATCCCTAAGGCTCCAGGGTGTGGGATCACAGTGATCTTCTGGCCCCAGGGGTTTCCCACACAACTGGGGTGGGGGGGATTGCCACAGCAGTGATCCTCCAGTCCTGGGGCTGCATTGGGTGCCCCATAGCTGGGAACACTAGGCTCCCTCTACAACTGCAATAAGGCAAGATGGGATCTAATGCATGATCCCATAATTATGCCTCCTGCTATGCATGTGTCATATAGCAGGAAGCGTGACTGTGTGAATTGCACATTAAATCCCATCATGCCTTTAGCTTCATGTGTAGAGGGGGCCTAATGGATCAGCTATATATGGCAGTGTTTCCCAACCTTTTTTTCCTGCGGACTAGCACGGGAGAAGGATGAGGTGCATGGAGCCAGCTGCCTCCCTCCCTGGGCTGCCCCACCCCCCAGCCTTAACCCCACATGCCCTGGAAGCCACTCGCCTGGGTGGACAGATGGGGGTCCAAGCAGGGGGCTTGTACCACGACCCAGCAACCAACCCTTCACGGCCCAGTACCGGACCACAGCCCAGTGGTTGGGAACCTCTGATATATGGCATATTCCTCAATAGTCCCTTGATTTGTTTTAAGCACTGTGCAATATTTATATAGAAAACACATGGGTAAAACTTTCTAGAGTAAATTGTAAATAACACTTAATAAACCCATTTTGTTTCCTCATTGTAGAAATGGATGCATCTCATGCAGCTGAAGAAAAAGGAGCTTTTTATAGAAGAAAAGCTAGATGGGAATATAAACCTCATTGAATTAACTAACCTTTATTCTGAAGGTACATTGAACATAGCCAAAATCTGATTTTTGTACCAGTATACAGACATCCTACTATGAAAATAAAATCAGACTAAATTTGTTCTTCCCACATAAAAATGCTGCCAACTGAGCTAATGAAGGTGTCCTTTGGAGTCAAAAAGCCCTTGCATTTCTTAACCTCCATAAAGTCAATGGAATAATGGTATATTCAAAAGGTATTTAGGCACCTAAAAATTCACTTAGAAACTTTTGAAAAAGTATACTCACTTTCACTGAAATCATTTACATGTAATATTTAGATGAACTGAATCTCATTCAGATTGTATTACATTTCACAATAAGACCCTTATGCATGCTAGACCACATGCATGCAACAGATTGCATCTGTCTCTGACAGGTTCAGAACCCAATTCAAAGATTATTGAAGTCAATGGGAACACTTTGTTGAGTCTATTACTTTGCCTGTTTTAGGCAGTACCTTCTTCTATGAGTAGTTGCAGAAAGGGAGGCCACTTGTTCAGTAAAAGATGTCACAAAAATCCTTGCCTCTAGTTGCAGATAGACAATTTTAGTTTAGCTGAATGCTGCTAAAAACATATATGCTTCATAGTTGGTTATTTTCAAGTAGATTGTATATGAACATCTGCTCTTACTTTTGGTATGATTTACTGACTGGAAGATTATGTTAACAGCAAGTATTTCTTTTTCAGAGGTATATAGTGAGGAACTTCCACCCAGTCCATCTCTAATGCAAATGTTCACATATTGCTAGTACTCCATGGATTCAGCTCCCACATAATTTAGTGAAGCCTACATACAGAGTTTCTGGGCTCCTTAATAAAAAGGAATGTTGGCAGAGAGCTATGGCTGTCAAATATACTACAACTGCAAAACAATTTTTCTGAATAAGAAACACATATTTGCAATATTCAATACCTTTTCTAGCTCTTACGCAGTGGGAGCATCTACACAAGATGCTTCATGTGCATTGGACTAATTCTACTGAGCATTAGCACGGCTGGCAAAAACCTTGCCAATGCACTAATGCACAGTAGATTTAGTCCAATGTGCATTAAGCATCACATTAAAAGCATTCATCTGCATAGCACCAATTACAGTTCATTAAGATTAGTACCTGTTATTAATTAGTACCTGTTACCTGTTTATAATTATGGCACATTAATGATTATGTAGATATGTCCACTGAAATGAAATATGGGACTTAAATTTGGAAGAGCAGATACATTTAACATTTACCATGATGTACTTGTTTACCTACTGGCAGCTGACCAGTCTCCAGAAAACATGTCACTTGACACTTCTGATATTCTCCAAAAAAGGCCCTTGTAATTTACAGGAACAAAGATCAGTATTTTTTTCTGACATTTTGTTAAGGGCAGAAATGAAAATGTAACCTCATTGTAAGATAGCAGGTTTGGAAGTGCTACTGTTGAAATGGTCCTGTCCACTGTCAAATGTAGTTTGTAGCATATTTCAAATGCATAAAGGAGAAAAATGTAAATTCAGTATATAAATTGAATATCTAAATGAAGTTGAGAATATTTAAGAGCCTTTTAACAGATTTTTTCAGACAATAAAATCCTTTTAATGCCAGATCATTGGCCATGTTTTAAAATGTTCATTTTTTCAAGTTTTTTCTGTATTGAAAAAAAATCCAGTATAAGTATTTGCATATGATAGCTTATGGTCTACCTTAAAAAAGATGTTATAGTCCAAAATACCCTGAAATGTATTTTGAATTACCTTGTCTTTCTCTTAAAATATTTAAATAGCTCCATTAAGATTTTATTTCAGGTTTTAAAGCTACTTCTTGCTCTAAACTACCGTCTAGAACTGAATTGTTGAAAAGTCACTGTATACAGGCAAAATCACAACCAAATTTTTGCAATACAATTAGTTATCAGTTACTGCATTATGTAATGGAAACAGCTTTGCAGTGAAAAAAACAAATATGCTTCCAGGATTCCAAGTCTGTTCATTAACTGTATTGCACTATTGATGCAATATTTTGAGAGCTTGGGTTGGTTGATGTTGAGAGCGTTTAAATGTGGGGCACAGTTTACTGTTACTAATGCTCCACTCATTTAATTAAATAGCAGCAGGATAGCATCTCTTATCTTTTTACATAAAAGTATTTTTCAGCCTTCCTTCCTGCTATTTCACATTCTAACTTTCAATACGCATTGAAGAAGTTTAATGTTAAACAGCAGAACATACATGGCTTGGATTCTAACATCAAGATGATGGCTTGTGCTGGTAAAAGGAGGTAAAACTGAGGAACAATTACAAGAAAGGAGAAATCACAAAGGTAACTCACTAATGTTTAATAAGCAACAGGAGTCAAGTTCATTAGGAGAGAAGATAACATTTTATTATTCCCAGGCTTTTGGAAGTAGTTAGTTCAAACTGGATATGCCGTATAATCTGTGGCTGAAATTCTGGTCCTACTGAAATGGGACTAAAATGTCACTCCTATGGGTGTTATTTTTTTTTTC
The DNA here is from genome assembly GCF_052110815.1 of Crocodylus siamensis. Lineage (NCBI taxonomy): Eukaryota > Metazoa > Chordata > Crocodylia > Crocodylidae > Crocodylus > Crocodylus siamensis. Next base: position 212,830,029 of record NC_143397.1, read on the forward strand.
TATAGTACCATCACTATAATATCTGAGTATTGAACAGGTTCAGTAGACATGTATAAAAACACATTGGACTTAGCATAGGTTTCTGTTTTTTGCCCATCCAAATTTAGAAGATGCTCTGCTTGGTTATGGTTTTTTCACAAGTTGATTGTGGTGTAAAAGCTTTAATGAACTGGTGAATCCTATCCCCCAGGACAGAAGGTCAGGGTATATTTTTCAACAACTGAAATCTCTTAGCTGAAAATATTTTCTTTTTCTTTTCTTTAGCCCTGTTAGCTGCCATGTCTCAGAGTCTTAGGAGGCTTGTTTGTGCATTCTGGGTGTGGGAAAATGGGTATTTGGGAGGCCTCATTCCCTAAATACAGCAACTTGTAGTAGCTTAACATAGATATGATTAATGCAAGGATAGTTATGGCTTAAAAGAAAGCACAAAACAATATATTGTAAAGCACCTGGAGGAGAACAAAAGGATGAAGAACATCCAGCATGGGTTCACTAAGAGCAAATCATGGCTAACCAACCTGATTTCCTCCTATGATAAAGTGGCAGGTAACTGTAGATGTGGGGAGAACTGTGGATATGATATACCTTGACTTTAACAAGGTTTTTGACAATATCTCCTATGACATTCTCATTAACAAGCTAAGGACATACAGACGAGACAAGAGTACTATTACATTGATACATAACTGGTTGGATCCTTGTGCTCAATGAGTAGTCATCAATGGCTCAATATGTAGTTGGGAGGAGTATCAACTGGGGTTCATCGGGGTCTGTTCTGGGTCTAGTATTTTTCAATATCTTTAATCATTAAAGACTTGGATGAGGGGACTGAGTATACACTTAGAAAATTTATGGATGATATCAAGTTGGAAACACTATGGGGGTGGGGTTAGGATCCAGAATGCTCTGAATAGACTGGAAAAATGGCCCACAATCAATCAGATGAGACTTAATAAGGACAAGCTCATAATGGAAAAATTGCATGCACAAATACAGACTTGGGAATGATTGGCTAAGCTGCAGTGCTGCAGAGATAGACCTGGGGGTTACAGTGAATCATAAGCTGGTCTTGTCTCAGAAGAGGCCAACAATATTCTGGGTTGTATCAGCAGGAATATCACTTGCAAATCATGGGAATTGATTCTTCAGCTTTATTAAGCATTGGTGAGGCCTTACTTAGAGTCCTGTGTCCAGTTTTGGGCACCACACTTGATGAAGGATGTGAACAGAATGGACAGAGTCCACCACAGAGTGACAACAATGATTAGGGGCCTTTGAAGCAAGGCTTAAGAGGAAAGGCTGAAAAAACTGGGTTTTCTTAGTTTGGAGAAGAGAAGACTGAAGAGGGATTTGGTAACAGTCTTCAAATACCTGAAGTATGATTGTACAGAGGATGGAGATGGGCTTTTCTCTGTGGCTGTAGGAGACAGGACTACAAACAATGGCCTCAAGCTGCAGCAGAAGAAATTTAGGTTAGAGAGTAGGAGGAACTTGGAGAGTGGTCAAGCATTGGAAAAGCTACCTAGAGAAGCTGTGGAATCACCATCCTTGAAATTTTCAAGAGCAGGTTGCACAGACACTTGGCTGAGATGGTTTAGTCAGGGATTATCCTGCCTTGAGCAAGGGGATTAGAAGATTTCATGAGGTCCCTTCCTGCTCTACTTTCTTCAGGATCATAGAATAGATCAAGAATCTCAATGACTGTAATTTGTAAAAGCACATTTTTCATCACTGGTGGTATCTCCAAATCAAGGATTAATGCTTTTCAGCCCTCAATAAAAGGAATAGGATCATAGAAAAAGTAGGGCAAGGAGAGACCTCCCTTCCCTTAGGAGAACATTTAATCTGACACCTTCCTCAAGGCAGGATCAAATGTTTACAACATCCTAGAAAAGTGTTTGCCTAACCTTTTTCAGTCTCTCAGTTATTTTATTGAAACAATTTCTCCCACAGCAGCTTAGCGTATCTCCTATGATCTATATGGAGACTGATCACTATGATCTATATGGAGACTGCTACTATCTTGAAGAAAAGGACAGATTCCTTTGGAACTCTGTTATTCAGGGCTCTTTGGAAAAAATAATTGTCAATCCACCATCTGGGCCCCATTTGATGGAAAAATTAGAAATAAAGCAGTGTTATCTACTTTGACTATCCCTCTATAACTGGAACAACAGTATCACCAGATGCTCTATTGTGGTGCAAACAGCAGAGAAGTTGGATATTAGGACTGAGCGTTCACCTGTGTTGACACATGGAGTTCTTCTGGATGCAGAGAAGGGTTATTCATGATAGCGATTAGCTTTGTTTCTGACTAGTGGATTGATGTGTACAGTGGTATAAGTAGCAGGGGGTGATGGGACAACTGCTCTGGGAAGCTATGGAGACAGAAAAAAAGTTACTGCTGCACATTTGTGATCATGAACCAGAAGTCACCGCTTCTGCTTTGCCCTGGATGCCTGGCTGTGTCCCTACGCTCTGGGGACAGTATGGGGCAATTAATATTTTGTGTATGAGTGGTTTTGAATGGATGTTTTAAATGAGGAGAGAAGCTAGAATTGTTTACTGGGGCATGTCACTTGATAGATTGTGATGATACTGCACGAAGGATGCATATCCTTTGTGTTGGTGGTAGTACTATATTGAGCCTTTGGCCCGCGTAATGAGGTAGGTCTCCTAAGACCTCCTCCTCGTAGAGGGAAGGAGAAGCATTACTGCAGCTTTAAACTTTTAAAAAGGCTCTTCCATACTGAAATTACCTTGTTTTACTTGTATAGGGTTAGAGTGTTGCTGCAGTCATGATGATCCAGAAAATGTGTGAGGCAAGGGTTTTTTTTGTGATATCTTTGATCACAGCTGTATATAGTTAGGCAGGATATTGGACAAGCTTTCAAACACAAATGCTCTTCTTTCAGGTCACTTGTATAGTCATTCTCATACTAGTAAGCTGATGGCTATTCTTCCAGTCCCTGTCTCAGAAACAATAATATTTGCTGGCAAATACGTTATTTGCTGAAGTACAAACTTTTTCCTTTTAGATGTGCCTTTCTTTCCCACTGGTGACCAAAACCAGTGTCTGTAGTTTAATAACTACATTTAAAACAACTTTCCTTTCTCTGTTGCCCAAAAAAAACACTTTTGGTCAGGCTATAAACAAAGCTTTTTGTACTGATCCTTAGTGTTGTCTTTATCTTTTAATATTTTCTTTGTAACGTTATGATGCTAAAGTCTAATTAAATTGCTAGATGAACTGAAACAACCTTGAAGACTGTCCCAATAATACTGTCTCTATTTTTTTAATACAATGAAGCATTTCACAGAAAAAAATAAAGTTATTGTAGGACTAGTGTAATACTTCCTCATGGCAAAACTCATGAAAAAGCCCTTTGTAAACTGAAAACTGCACAAGTTTTATTCTCTTGAGTACCACCATATGGACTTTCTGAATCTGAAAGGCCTGTTATTGAAGCCATTTGCTCACATAGCTATCTATCTACATACATGAATATGACAGTTTGTAAACAGGACAACTTCTTGCTGTGGGGTTTTATTATTCATATTTATTTACACTTCTTACTTATTAAGAAGCTTATGCAGATAGAGTCCATGGTAGAGGACTACTTTAGATACTCCTATTGAAAATGTAGATAAACTACCACTGGCAAAAATGTAGGGTCTTTACACAATAAGAACATATGTAAATGAGGTTTAAATAGTTATGTAATGAAATGAAACTAGCATTAAGTTAAGGGAGAGCATGGATATATGTATTTCAATTCCTTCCACACAAAAGAACAAAATACTGCTTCCTATTTTAATACTGATTTTCAGGGGTTAAGTGTCACAATAGATTGTTCTTAGGGTTGCTTATTTTTATGGCAACTACAGCCATGCATCTCAACTGGTGATAAATTACTTATAACCCATATATTTTTATATTTTAAGGTGTTATGGCATTTCTTATGCTTAGGCTGAATTGTAGTAGAAGTGCTTTGTATTTATTCTAAACTAAACTAGGGATTGTAGTATACCTCACAGTACTCTGACGATATTGCAGTAATAATTAACATAAGTACAAATATTTGCTTGCTAAGTTTGGTATGCTGTTGTTGCCAGCACAAGGTGCCCGAGGGAGGCAACAATTGGGTTCGTTGCCCGGTGTGCGTCGCGCCAAATAAACACACTGGGGGGAGAAGTAGACAGAGTTTATTGGAGCTCAAGTAAATGGCGCAGGGAGACTGTATTGTCTCAAATCCCACGCCCCTAGCCCTGCAACAGTGTATATTTATACCCTAGTCATTTTCTGCAGTATTTTTCCACTAGCTGGTCCCCCTCCTCCTCCCCTTTCCCTCCTCCCTTCTCTCTCTGAGCGATGCCCTTGCATTCCACAGATAACAGTTTCAGCTTGCCTGTTTTCCAGAAGGACAGGAGATTACAGGAGCCAAAGAAAGGGTTACAAAGGTTGGGCGGGGGGGGGCCCTGGCTCACCTGGGCCTAGAGCAGAGGGGCTTCATTGCCACTCGTAGTCTTCCATCCCTCTGAGTTACCTAGGGTTATGCCCAGTGACACCAACAACTCCCCCCTTTGAGAATACTCAACAAAGTTTTGGCTGAGTTTTCTCATATTCTGAAGATAAAAAGCAATTAAGTGTTTGGGAACTGGGATCTTCAATGCAGGGGTATAGTGAAGCGCTCGGGGAGGGGGATACACAGACTTTGCGTAGGAGGGCATTACAGCACGCAAATAAGAGGAGGGTAAGTTAAACACAACACAACACCGGTGACCAGGAGGTGAAGGATGCCCGTTCCTAGGCTTCCAAGGTTAGCCAACCAGCTCCAGAGAGAATTGAAAACAGTGGGTTCACATTTCTGACTTTTCCACTGCTCAAAAGCCTGTTCGGCTGACAAAATGTGTTTCTTAATATCTTGGGAATTTTCTGGGATATAAGTACAATATTCGTTCCCAATTAGAGCACATACCCCCCCGAGATGCTAAAACATAATCTAGAGCCTGATGGTTTTGAAGAGATAATAAACGAAGTTGATAAATCTCGGAGTTAAGGCTCTTTTCAATAGCTAAAGTGTCATTGGCAAATTTTGTAAGAAACGCAGAAAGTTGACAATACAGCTTGGCTAACCGGCCCACTCCATACAACAGGAGAAAGATCATGCCAAATCTGTCTCGTGATGAATTCAGTTCTTGTGTCCGTCGACCTTTGCCGCTGTGTAGGAAACTAGTAGGACAGTGTGAGGTCCTTTCCACTTCTCCTGGAGGGGCTCATTCTTCCAGGTGCGAATGAGCACGGAATCCCCTGGCTGTAACGAGTGGACTGGAGCATCCAGCGGAAGAGGCTGCAAGTCTTTAGTGTACCTATGGAGAGAAGAAAGAACAGCAGACAGAGAGCACATATACCGTGACAAAATATTACATCCTATTTCCCACTCCCCTGCTAGAACCGGAGTCCCGTTTATAGGCCATGCCCTTCCAAACATAATCTCAAAGGGGCTAAGCCCTAATCTTCCCTTGGGGAGGGCACGGATGCGAAGCAGAGCAAGGGGCAAAGCATCAGGCCATTGCAAAGAGGCCTCCTGGCAGATCTTTGATAGATGACGCTTGAGAGTCTGATTTGGATGTTCTACTACACCACTAGCCTGTGGTCGCCATGGAGTATGGAGTTTCCAGAGGATCTGTAAGGCATTTGAGATGTTTTGGATGATTTTTGAAGTGAAATGTGTTCCATTGTCAGATTCCATCCACTGGGGAAGTCCGAAGCCGGGAATAATTTCCCGGACGAATTTTAGAGTTACAGTTTTGGCTGTACAATTGCGACATGGAAAGGCTTCAGGCCATCCGCTGAATCGATCTACTATAACGAGGAGATACTTGAATCCTTGAGTTCAGGGGAACTCAGTAAAATCTATTTGCCAAACCAGTCCTGGGCCTGGGGTAGGTTCCAAAGTGGCTGGAGGTACTGAGAGACTGGGTCGAGGGTTATTCTTTTGACAAATCAAACAGCTGGCCTGTTTCTGGGAGGCCAGAGGTCGAAGTCCAGAGGTTAGAAAATATTTGTTCATTAACTGAGTGAGAGCTTCTCTTCCGGCATGAGTAGTTTGATGTAGCCGTTGCAGCACCAGCCGGGTCAGGCTCTTTGGTAGGAGGATCTTTCCATCAGTGGAGCAGAGCCATCCCTCCTTTTCTTGGAGACCAAGCTTATTAGCTAGTTCTTTTTCTTCATATGAGTACTGGGGATCCGGGAGCTCCCCCACTGATGGAATGAGGGCATGCATATGGGTATCAGCAGGTCTCAGCATCCTCAGGGTGGCAGCAATTTTAGCTTCTCTGTCTGCCTGGGTGTTACCCCTGGCTACGTCTTGATCCTCTTTCTGATGCACCTTACAGTGCATTACTGCCACTACCGAGGGAAGTTGAACAGCTTCCAGGAGTCGGAGAATTTGGGGTCCATACTTCATTGAGGAGCCTTGGGCTGTCAGCAGTCTCCTTTGTTTCTATAGGCCAGCATGGGCATGCGGTACTCCAAAAGCATACCTAGAGTCGGTATAGATGTTGACCCGTTTCCCTTTTGACAGTTCTAGCGCCCGGGTCAGGGCTACCAGTTTAGCAAGTTGAGCAGATGTTCCGGCGGGCAAACCCTTGGCCTCAACAACATCATAGAGGGTCACAACAGCATAACCTGCCCTCCTTTGCCCTTCTACAACAATGCTACTGCCATCAGTGTACTACTCACAATCAGCATTCAGTAGTGGCTGATCCTGTAGGTCTGCATGGCTGGAGTGCTGTGCATCTATGATGTCTAAACAATCATGCTCTTGTTCTTCCATTTCAGGTAAGAGAGTAGCCGGGTTGAGGCAGGGGCAGGGCTGCAGAGTCACTTCAGGGTTCTCCAACAGCTTAGCTTGGTACCGAGCCACCCGAGCCTGGGTGAGCCAGAGACCCCCCTTCGCGTCTAGCAGAGCCTGGGCCATATGAGGGGTATACACCTGCATGACTCTTCCCAGCGTTAACTTTTCAGCTTTCTAAAGTACTAAGGCAGTTGCCGCAACTGCTCGTAAACACGCTGGCCATCCCTTGGCAACTGGATCAAGCTGTTTGGAGAAATAAGCAACTGGACGTTTCCACGCCCCCAACAATTGAGTAAGCACTCCCAGAGCCATCCCTTTTCGTTCATGCACATACAATTGGAAAGGTTTAGAAAGGTCCAGTAAACCCAGGGCGGGGGCTTCCATTAGTTTCCTTTTTAGTATTTTAAATGCCTTCTCGGCTTCTGAAGTCCAGTAAAAGGGGTCATGGTCTGCCCCTTTTACACAGTCATATAGTGGTTTTGCCCATAGTCCAAATTCAGGGATCCATATTCTGCAAAATCCTGCCATGCCGAGAAACGCCCTGAGCCGCTTACGGTTGCTTGGGGTGGGAACCTGACATATAGCCTCCTTTTGCTCACTTGAAAGCTGGCGCTCCCCCTGTCTTATGTGAAATCCCAGGTATCGTACTTCGGGGATAGCAATTTGAGCTTTATTTCAAGCCACCCGATATCCTCGAAGTCCAATAAAGTTCAGGAGGCTTACAGTGGCGTTAAGGCAAGAGTTTAAATTTACAGCAGCAATTAATAAATCATCCACTTATTGTAATACGAGAACTTCATGGTCATTATTCCACTCCTCCAAGTCTTTAGCTAAGGACTGGCCAAAAAGGGTAGGAGAGTTCTTAAATCCCTGGGCTAATACTGTCCAACAAAGTTGTTTCTTAACCCTTTTTCTGTCCTCCCATTCAAAAGAGAATATCTCCTGAGAGGGGGTGTCAACTGGAATCATAAAGAAAGCATCTTCCAAATCAAGAACTGAGAAATGAGTATACTGCCCCCCGTATGGAGGCCAGCAAGGTATACGGGTTTGGGACGAGGGGATGAATAGTTTTAACCTGTTCGTTAACCGCCCTTAGGTCCTGCACCAGTTGATATATGCCATCAGGCTTTAGTACAGGCAAGATAGGAGTGTTCCAGGCTGACTGACACTCTCGCAGTATGCCATACTTTAGGAAACGGTCTATAGTCTCCTGCAGTCCCTCTCTGGCTTCCTTTTTGATTGGGTACTGCTTGATTTGTACTGGACTTTTCCTGGCAGTAGTTGGATATTAATCGGACAGCCGAGTGCCTGAGCCCATGCATAAGCAGTTTTTTGTAAGAGGTAAGACGGGTATGATCCACAGGATTGTTAGGGTCCCATCTAGGGTCTGCTAGGGGAACCACATCTGCCGGACCAGGAACATTGATGGGATCCCTTTCATGCCTCCGCTGTGCTTCCTCCCTTGCTTTGGAAATAATTTGATTCCGCTCTACTTCAGATAATAAGGTTCGCATAAGGATATTACAATCATCCTAATCAGGCTTGTGACTAGCTAAACATCCTTCAAAGACAGAGATAAACTTACTCGGGTTAGTTGAAAATTTTCCAGCCTGTGCCTTAAAAGTCGCCAGGTCCACCAGATTAAAAGGTACATGGGTGTATACTTGCATGGTCTGGGCTGCACGCCCATCTGCCCCAGGCCGGGCTATTACAGTTTCACTAAGTAAAGGATAAAATCCCACTGAGGGAGGAATCTCTGGAACCGGGGGCATCTGATCTTTATATGGTGGAGGTGTTAAAGCCGAAGGGGACACCGACTCTGGCATTACAGTGGTTGGGGGGAATGCTGAGGCTCAACACTGACAACTACCGATCCTGTCGGAGTCAAATTACACTTCTGCAAAATATCTGTCTTATTTCGTAAAGCCATAAACAATTGCGCATACAAATGTTCATTCCACTTACCCATCCGCTGACAAAACAGGAGTAATTGGAGGATTGTATTATAGTTAACTGACCCTTCTGGAGGCCACTTTTCCTGATCCTCCAGTTGATATTGAGGCCATTCCACTGTACAGAACCTTTTAAGATTATTTTTAGTCATTAGATCTGACTTAAACAGTTTCCAATTAGTCAGAATGCATTCTAAGGGTGTACACCGTGCCCTGCTAACCGTACTCTGTCCCTGCCCCATACTCCAGGGAGACACTGGGCGTCCCCAGGCCGTACAGGGAGACACGGGACGTCCCCAGGTCTTAACGGGCGATGCTCAGACTGCTGAGCTTATCCTACCTTGTCCGAGGGACCGGTTCCACACCGTTGCCCATGATCGCTTCTCCACTATTTGAGCATGTTGTACCGTTGTGCCCTCCGAGGTTGATCAAACCACGTCTCTGCCGAGGCCCCCGATGAAACCACTGGTGCGCGCTGGGTGTCGGTTGTTGCCGCAAGTTGTCGACCCCAGGAGGGATCTGGGCAAGGCGAAATGTTAGCCTCGAGCCCCACGTTGGGTGCCAAAAACTGTTGCCGGCACAAGGTGCCCGAGGGAGGAAACAATTGGGCATCGTGCCAAATAAACACACTGTGGGGAGAAGTAGACAGAGTTTATTTGAGCTCAAGTAAAAGGCGCAGGGAGACTGTATTGTCTCATATCCTGCGTCCCTAGCCCTGCAACAGTGTATATTTATACCCTAGTCATTTTCTGCAGTATTTTTCCACTAGCTGGTCCCCCTCCTCCTTCCCTTTTCCCTCCTCCCTTCTCTTTCTGAGCGATGCCCTTGCATTCCACAGATAACAGTTTCAGCTTGCCTGTTTTCCAGAAGGACAGGAGATTACAGGAGCCAAAGAAAAGGTTACAAAGGTTGGGGGGGGGGGGGCCCTGGCTCGCCTGGGCCTAGAGCAGAGGGGCTTCATCGACACTTGTGGTCTTCCATCCCTCTGAGTTACCTAGGGTTATGCCCAGTGAGACCAACACAGTTTATTTAAAATAGTTAAGTTGTTTGACAAATTTGGTTAAACCAGGGTGTGTCTACATGAACCATGGGAAAAAACCCATGTGGCATTGGGACTGCACAATAATGCCAGTTACTGCATGGTCATTTAGTACTTGCTTAAGCAAGTATTAAATAACTGTGTAGTAATGACTGCGCAGTCTTGCACATGTAGATGCTCCCACTGTGTAGGAAAAGGCCAGAAACTTGTTTTAGTTTGTTTAAAAATTGGTTTAAAAATATGTTTGGAACATCCATCTGGAGATGGGTGTCTGCTATGAGGAAATTGCTGTGAATGTTGTCCAAGGAGTTAACATGCTATCTTTGAGTACCGCCTTTGTTTTTTAGTAATAAACTAACTTACTAAGCTTGGCTATCAGCTGTTCTGAGTATGATCAATAATGAGCTCTGCTCTGTATTTAATATCAACTGAGTATAGCCCCACTAGGTGAAAACCTGGAATGGAATGTTACTCTAGCTTTCCAAAGGTTATATTTTACCATATTTAGTGCATAGGTAATGCTTATTGAGAATGGTATATTAATAGTTTGAGAGTGTGTGGCAGAAACTGATGCTAAATACATCAATGTTTTTCAAACTTGGGACTGTAAAGTTATGTTATTAAGTCCTAAATATAAAGGAATCTCTTGAAGATACTAGTTTCAACTAAATAAAATAAGCTGCATGAGTGCTCAGCTCTTCAAAAAAAATTACCATATATATTTACGTTCCTCACCTTGGCCATTTAAATTGAAAAATCTGGCTATGAAAAAAATCTGAACTAGATTTTTTAAAGTTGTTAACTTCAGTATCTGAGAGATAAAAACTGAAATATATCTAAGAATTTCTCACATTAAAGTTACTAGTTTTAACTTCTTTTTTTAGTACACAATAGAAGGAAAAATAGCTGCTTGTATTTCCAGACAATAAATAATGCTCTGTGTACTTGGAGTCTCAATAAAAAATTCTTTTTGATGGTTTTGCAGATAAGCCTCATGTGCTTTAACTCAAGCAACTGAATAATCAATTGTTTCAATGGGCCTGCTGCTCACAATTTGTTTTTCCATGGTAAAAAAGTGATTACTCTTATTTTTCACTCGGAGAGAAAAAATGTGCTTCAGTGTATCGAGCTGTGTAGCTTGTTTACCTTTTCTGCAGAAAGGCTTTTGACATGATACCAGGGAAAAGAAAACTGAGATTTAATTTTACTTTTAAAAAATGTCAAGTTTGGCCTTTTTACTTGGACTTCATAAAATGCACCATATGGAGCTGAATTGTAGAGCTTAAGATAGGTGTTCTCATACCCTTTGTATTTGTTGATACAATAATCACAGAGTAAAAGACATTTTAATGTCATTTCCAGACATACTGACTCCAGACATACTTCCAAAAAGGAGGTCATGACATCAGCTAATTGATTTTTTCACCAGTGCTGTGATGATAACCCAGAAGCAGGGATAGAAGCAGGAATACCATTATCTCTTTAAGATATATACTTAGGAGGAGAATATAATTCAAGGTAGTAGAAACAGTGGTTTCCCTGCCACTCTTGTCTGTTTCTGTCCTCCTTACCATAGAAAAAGTTGATGATCTGAAAGCAAAATTCTATTCTGCTGTAAAAAGCTTTACATGCACACACTGAGAAAAGGTGAAACTAAATTAACCCCAAATAGTTCAGCCCTGGGTCTTGGTGCTTAAGGGTACCTGAAGAGTTTTCTAGTTTTCTCAGTTCGGGAATGCTGACATTTCAGTGAACCCTGGCCACTGTGAAAGTGAGACTGAGATGAGACAGTTACATAAAAATGGAGTTTAGCTTAATGACAACAATTCACAGCATGGGCAGACAACCCAAGGCACAAAAGCATAAAAAAAAATACAGGAAGTTCTCCAAATAACCAACAGGCTACAAAGTAGAGTCTCTTGACAGTTCTCAACAGGTTCTCCCCAATACCATTTCTGCTTCCCTCCTGTTCCTTTTCTCAACTGAGGTTGCACAGACAGTGGCTGTGTTTACTTGCAATGCTGACTGCACAGTAGCCTGAGACTACTGCACAGTCAGCATCATGAAAAAAACATTCATCAGAGCTACTGCACAGTAACTCTGGCTACTGTGCAGTCATTTAGTACTTGTTTATACAAGTTTATATAAACAAGTATTAAATGACTGCGTTTAGCATCTTGTGTAGACATGGCCAGTGGCATTAAAAAGAACTGTATGTGAATGCAGGATTGGAGAGGAACTTAAAAACAAAGTTCTTAAAATTACTTACCCTTATATAGATTCTAATAAATAAATAAATATACCTATATACACATATCTATAGCGATAGATATATATATAGATATATACACATACAGAAGTTTAAATATATATATACTTATAAAAACACCTCCTAAATGGTGGTGATTCATCATTATTATTCAGTATGCATTCTAGACTGTTTCCTCTCTACTGTAATTATGAGTGAAATGCTTCACATTAGGGCATTTTCTTTTTCTAAAACCACTGTGTTATTGAGCATATCTACACATGCTATTAATGCACAGTAAGGTTATTGTGTCTTAAAATAAGGTTCAGTAAACTGTGCCCCAGAACGGGTATACATGTGCACTGGCTTGGGAGCACATTTGCTCCCAACTGGAGCAATTGAGACCAGGCCTGCCTCACTGACCTGCTTGGCTCACTGCAGCAGCCAGGGGGAGCTCCAGGCTCCCCCAGGTGTCAGCCTGGGGCTGGCAGGGGGCACAGGGCTGGTCCCAATCCCCATAGGGGCTCCCTAGGCTGAACAGGAGAAAATCGCTCCCGGTCAGTGTCCATACATGCGTTACTGCACATTAGCTTATGTACAGTAAATTTGCTACCTATATATATGAGTAGTATATTTACTGTAGCTCAGCATATGGTTACATACTTATGTTTTACTGCACAGGATATTAGGCTACTGTGCAGTAAAGCGTCTCATGTAGACACACCCACTGATTACTAAAATGTTCTGGTGCAATTTTCCTGACAACGATGACAAGTAAACCATCATTCTCAGTTTGTAAAATCATGTCTTCCAAGTTTCCCCAGTTAAGGAAGAATTATGATTTTTTTTAGCAATTATCATGTCTTTCTGAAGGTCTTCTTTTTACCTGATTCATATAGGTTTTCACAACTTGTCCACCACAACTTGAGTTGAAAGAAGGGAGAAGAGAAGTTTTGGAGTTTTTTTCTGGTGGTGAGTTGTTTTGGTTTCTGAAAAGTAAGTCATTACTCATTCTCACTTTTAAACTAAAAAGCCACAATCCTGACTGAATTTTTTTGCAACTACTACAGTTTGAGGGGTCACTTAGGATCGTCAGTAAAAGAGGGTAGACAAATATATTTTGTTCCACTTCACTGGTTCTTTATTTTTCACATTTGAAAATAATCCCAGTGCAGAGGAGATGGCATAATGATTATGCACCACTTAAGACACACTGGGTGTATCTATGCACGATGCTATGTTGCTGTAGCAATGTGCTATGGCAACATAGTGTTGGTGGGCACAAACCATGATGCCTATTCTACATCACTGTAGTAATGAGCTACCTCGCTATAGCGCATTGCTATGGTGATGTCGCTGCTAAAAATAACTATGTGCAGCTGTTAGTGCGCCATCATTTAGTACTTCCTAAAGCAAGCACTAAATGACAGGGCAGTAACAATTGCACCATGGGGGGCATGTGTAGATGTGCCCACTTAAGACTAATATTAAATAGCTTTTTAAAATCAACTTCTGATTCTAATTTCTTCCCAGGTGCTTGGGCTCAGTTCATGGTTGCCAAGCCAAGAATTTTTTTTTTAACCAAAACACAGGTTTTTACTGATATATATTTTATATAATGTAAATGAAACTCTTCTGCCAGGCTCCAGTTAGAAAATCTGAGTTCGAATCTGGGGGTTTATCATCAACTGCAGTAAAAAATTTAAAAGCTTGGTTGTCAGTTAAAAAAAAATGTCTTCATCTGGCAAACCTACTTGACATTGTGTTGTCCTCCCACCTAGGGGTCCACTGTTCACCCCCACACCCTGATGCCATTGACCATACCATGTTGCCCACCTCTCCCCCCTTACCCCTCATTGGGTCTGCTACCCATGTCCCAACATGGATGCCCAAAGAATCCTGCCTGTGACCCAGCAGGTAACAGGATGGAACAGCAGCAGCAGCACATGGTTGGGGAAGGGTGTCTACAAAATCTTGTAGACTTTTCTGTGAAGAGTGTTGTGTTCATGTTATTATACTGTTGTGTACCTTAGTTTACCTCATTAGCCTGAGCACACAAAATGAAAGGATGTGCCCACATGCAGAATGAGACAACATGGCACCCTTCCACCAGGAGACCTGAATAGAATCATAGTAATTTAGGGTTGGAAGGGAGCTCAGAAGGTCACTTAGTCCAATCCTCATCTCAAAGCAGGACCATCCACAACTACATCATCCCAGCCAAAGCTTTGTCTAGACGAGTCTTGAAAACCTTCAATGATGGAGATTCCACCACTTCTCTGGGTAACAAGTTCTAGTGTTTTACTACCCTCCTAGTGAGAAAATTCTTCCTAATATCTAAACTAAACTTCCTTTGCTGCAACTTGAGGCCATTGTTCCTTGTTCTGTCATCTGTTACCACAGAACAGTTTAGCTCTATCATCCTTTTTTGAACCTTCATCTGGGTAGTTGAAGGCTGCTATTAAATCCCCCCTCAGTCTTCTTTACTCTAGACTAAATGAGCCCATTTCCCTAAATCTGTCCTCATAAGTCATGTGCCTCAGCCCCTAAACCATCTTTGTTGCCCTCCACTGGACTCTCTCCAATTTGTGAACATCTTTTCTGTAGTGGGAGGGCTCAAAACTGAAAACAGTACTGCAGATGTAACCTCACCAGTGCTGAATAGGGGGGAATAATCACTTCCCTTGACCTGCTGGCAACACACCTACCAATGCATTTCAGTCTGCCATTAGCTTTCTTGGCAAAAAGGGCACACTGCTGGCTCAAATTCAGCTTCTTGTCCACTGTAAACCCCATGTCCTTTACTGCAGAGCTGCTGTCCAGCCAGTCAGCTCCATCCTGTACTGGTGCATGGGATTGCTCTGTCTGAAGTGATTTAATAGATTTCATAGACATTAGGGCTGGAAGGGACCTCAAAAGATCATCGAGTCCAGCCCCCTGCCTGAGGGGCAGGAAGTCAGCTTGGGTCATAGGATCCCAGCAAGATAAGCATCTAAATTTCTCTTGAAGGTGTTCAATGCAGGCTATTTCAGACCTTGGAGGCTCAGACAGAAAAGAAAGTCTTCCTTATGTCCAGCCTGAAATGGTCTCGTAGTAGTTTATAACTGTTCAACCTTGTCATCCCTTGGGGCACTCTGGTGAAAAAACGTTCCCCCAGATCCTGGTGGTCACCCCTGATAAACTTATAGGTGGCCATCAGATCACCCCTGAGCCTGTGCTTTTCCAGGCTAAAGAGCCCCATAGCTCTCAGCCTGTCATTGTAAGGTCTGTTTTCCTGATCTCTGATCATGTGCATGGCTCTTCTCTGGACTCTCTCAAGCTTCTCCACATCCTTTTTGAATCGTGGGGCCCAAAACTGGATGCAGTACTCCAGCTGCAGCCTCAGCAAGGCCAAGTACAATGGGAAAATGATGTCCTTGGATTTGCTTGAGAAGTATCTATGGATGCAAGCCAGCGTTTTGGTTGCTTTACTAGCAGCAGCATCGCATTGAAGGCTCATGTTCATTTTGTGGTCAATCATGACTCCCAAGTCTCTTTCTAGCCAGCATAGCACTGCTGAGCCTATAAAGATGCTGCCAGTTTTTCCTCCCAAGATGGAGAACCTTGCATTTTTCAGTGTTAAACACCATCAGGTTCTCATCTACCCATTTGCTGAGCCTGTCCAGATCAGCCTGAATCACTCTCCTGTCTTCAGGTGTGGATGCTGTGTCCCAGAGTTTGGTGTCATCGGTGAACTTGGCCAGTCCGCTTCTGACTCCAATGTCCACATCATTAATGAAGGTGTTGAACAATATGGATTCAAGGACAGAGCCTTGGGGGACTCCACTGGTCACAGGGCACCAAGATGATTGACTTCCATCAATTACTACCCTCTGGGTCCGACCACGAAGCCAATTTCCTAGCCAGCGGATCATGGTGGACCCAAGGCCACAGTTGGCCAGTTTCGCCCAGAGGTGATCATGGGATACCAGATCTAAGGCTTTTTTGAAGTCAAGATATATGACATCAATCTCTTCTCCCTTGTCCAGGTGATAGGTCACCTGGTTATAGAAGGAAATGAGATTGCTCAGGCAAGACCTACCCGTAACAAACCTGTGCTGGCTATCCCTCAGGATGTTGGTGTCAGCCAGTCCATTAAGGCTGGTCTCTAATAAACTTTTCTAAGACCTTCCCCAGGATAGAGGTCAGGCTGATAGGCCTGAGTTTGCCAGATCCACTTTCCTGCCTTTCTTGAAGATAGGCACCACATTGGCCTTCTTCCAGTCTTCGGGCACTACACCAGAGCACCAGGAGTTCTCAAAGATCTGTGCCAGGGGCTGGGATATGGTGCTTGCCAGCTCCTTGAGTACCCTGGGGTGTAGATTGTCAGGGCCAGATGACTTGAAGGTATCCAGCCTCTCAAGATGTTCCTTCATGAGGTCAGCATTGATGGAGGGCAGGGGATCTCCCTCACCAGGACCTCCCTGTCCCGTAGTGGGCATGGGCGTCCCATGGGACTGATGAAAGACCGATGCAAAGTACCCATTTAATAGGTTGGCTTTTTCCTGGGCGTCAGTTGTGAAATGTCCCATCTGGTTTAGCAGGGGTCCAATGTTGCCCTTGCTTTTTCTCTGGCTCTCCACATATCTGAGAAAGGACTTTTTATTACCCTTGATACTTGGAGCTAGTTGGAGTTCAGCTGCAGCCTTGGCTTTGTACTTGTCCTTGTTGAACCTCATAAGATTCCTATTGGCGCATCCTCCAATTTGTCTAGGCCACTCTGAATCCTAGCCCTATCCTACAGCATATTTACTACTCCCCCCAGCTTGGTGTCATGTGTGGACTTGCTGAGGGTGCACTCTATGCCATCTTCTAGATCATTGGTGAAGACATTGAACAAAACTGGTCCCAGGACCAACACATGGAGCACTCCACTTGATACCAGCTGCCAACTAGATATCAAGCCATTGATTATTATTCTCTGAGCCCAATGTTCCAGCCAGTTTTCTATCCACCCTACAACCCATTCATCTAGCCCATACTTCTGTATTTTGCCTGACAGAAAGTTGTGGGAGATCGTGTCAAAAGGGTACTGTGTCAAAATCAAGGTACACCACATCCACTGGTCTCCCTGTATTCATAACGCTAATCATCTTATCATAGAAGGCAATGAGGTTGTTCAGGTATGACTTGCCCTTGGTGAATCCATGGTGGGTGTTTCTAATCACCTTTTTCTCCTCCTAGTTCTTAGAAATGGCTTCCTTGAGGACCTGCTCCATGGTTTTTCCAGGGACTGAGGTGAGGCTGACTGGTCTGTAGTTCCCTAGATCTTCCTTTTTCCCTTTCTTAAATATGGGCAAAATGTTTGGCCTTTTCCAGTCATCCAGGACCTCTCCTGATCACAATATGTTTTCAAAGAGGATGGCTAGTGGCTCTGCAGTCACATCAGCCAACTCCCTCTGAAACCTCAGGTGTATCCCATCTGGCCCCATGGACATGTACACATCCAGGTTTTCTAAATAGTCCCTAACCTGTTCGTTCACCACTGAGGGCTGCTCACATCCTCCTCAAATTGTGCTGTCCTATGCAATAGTTTGGAGCTGATCTTGCCTATGAAGACTGAGGCAAAGAAAGGCATTGGGCATTTCAGCCTTTTCTGCATCCTCTGGCACAAGGTTGCCTCCCTCATTCAATAAGGGACCCACATTTTCCCTAATCCTCATCTTGCTACCAACGTATTTGTAGAACTGTTTCTTGTCACCCTTCACATTCTCTGCTAGGTACTACTCCAATTGTGCTTTGACATTCCTGACTTCATCCCTGCATGCCCAAGTAATACACTTATATTCTCCCCTAGTTACTTGTCCAAGTTTCCACTTCTTATAAGCTTCCTTTTTGTGATTTAGTTTACTGCTAAGCCAAGCTGGTCTTCTGCCATACTTGGTAGTCTTCCTGCACATGGGAATGGTTTGTTCCTGCAGCCTCAGTAAGGCTTCTTTAAAGTACAGCCAGCTCTCCTGGACTCCCCTTCCCCTCAGACTCTCAGCAGGCCTATCTCCAGTTTCATACTGGAGCTATGAACAGTCATATGGCTCTTTTACATAAAGTGCAACTCCTCCTCCTCTTCTCCCCTCTCTGTCCCTCCTGAACAGTTTATAGTCATCCATGACAGTCCTCTAGTCAAGCAAGCTATCCCACCAAGTCTCTGTTATTCCAATCATGTCACAGTGCCATAACTGTGCAAGGACTTCTGATCCTTTCTGCTTGTTTCCCAGGCTCTGTGCATAGGCACCGGAGATACTAGTTGATTTCTCAAAAAGTCTGAGAGACCTCCCCTGTTGCCTCTTCCTGCTTGCTTTTCCTCCAGGGCTCCTGCTTCCCCACTTACATCAGGGCTTCCATTTCCATCTCCTGATGAACCTAGTTTAAAGCCCTAGCTTTGTTCATATGCCAACAAAGGTGAGGATTGCAGTCCAGAAGGCTCCAGGAAAGCTAGATAAGCATGTCAATAAGAGAACAGTTTGGAAAAAGGAAGCACCAGCTGCTGACGGGAAGAGTCTGGAGAGAGAGAGACCATTAGAGCAGCTTTGGGGCTTGGGAGCTCAACAGACTGAAAGGAAACAACTGAGTAACTTTGGGATGCTCAGGACTGTACAGGCTTGATTCCCGAATCAAGGGAGGGTTTAACCCTTTGGAGGGGGACAAAGAACCTATGAATGGGTGTCCTTTGCCCCAGTAAATGCTTTATCAAAGAGGAGCTGTCTGTATTGTTGCTTGGGACTTTGGGGTGCAGATATTCACCCCTATGAGAGATACAGTTGCCCTCTCAGGAGCATCTTGAGTCAGGCCCATGGAACAACTAGGAAGGGTTGAATACTAAAAGCACAGGTTCTCAAGAGTGGAAAAGAAACAGGACATGTCCCTCTCAGACCATCCCCACCCACAACTTCCTGCTCTAGAAACTATGCCTGGCTCTCAGGCTTTTTATACACATGCAGGTGGTGGTGCAGGAGGTGCAGGCTGGGGGCTCTTGGAACCACTCTAATTAAAGCGCTTGGAGCATCATGTGTACCTGTGTTGCAGATAAAATATCAGTATCCTCAAAAAGTATCAGTGTCCCTGAAAAATGGTGGTGGGGGTGCTTTAACTAAAGCTCATTGAACAAGCTTTAGTTAAAGCACCCCCACCACCATTTTCAGTACAGGGACAGTGATGCACATGATGTTGGAGTCTGCTGGAGCGCAGTAATTACCATGTTCTAGCAGACTTGATTAATCAAATCTGCTCTTATGTGCTGTAATTACAGCATGTTGGAGTAGCCTTGATGTACCCTCAGAGACTAGACAAGGCTGCAGCAGTTCTGGGCAAGCACTCACCATTGGAGGGACTCCATGATACGTTAACAATTTATAGTATATCAAGCAGATTTTATAATGTTCCAATGTTTTTGTGGATTGTTCTTTTGGATTTAAACACATACACTCTATACCAAGTGCACTTTAGTTACTCAAATCTCTTTATTCCTCTCTTTTCAATCTGTTTCTTTCTTAATACTGAGGTTTTTCTTGTTATTTTTTAATGTTTACAATCAATACATTTTTATAAATAATACAGTATTATATAGAAGTAGCTGTAAGAGATATGACAGAGTCATTTTACATTAGTTGAAGGTTCCTTAGGTATCTTTCACTGGGTACCAAATTAAAACCCCACCACACCCTTGATGTCAAGTTTGAGAATCAGGAGTCCATTCTCAATTTTTCTATAATCCAACCCCCGCTGCACCTCGCTTCTCTTCAGTTAAAGAATATAATGTTAAAATATTCTATATAATTTATATGCCTTTTTCTTGAGAAAGTATCTAGGAAGCTCAGTGTCTATTCAGGCTTATTTTACCAGGGTCTTTTTTCTTGGTTTTGCAAACAATTCTTTCTGTTCTGGCAAGTGAGAAGAAGCCATGGCTGTAATTATTTAAACAGTGGGAGTGCATACAAAAATGCTAGTCTATAACTTAGTTTATTTTTATATCTCTTACAAATGTCACATTTGGAAGTGGTACTCACAGAAACCACATACAAAGTTCATGATCCGAAATCATAATTCTCTTTTACTGTAAACAGCTTTGTGTGCTTACATTGAGAGCAGCTGAAAGTAAATTTAATTTCAAACAGGTCTCCAGGTCTTCCAAATAATGGCATCTATTCTAAAGGTCTAAAAGCAATGAATAACAAAACTGTGCAGAATGTGTAAAATAACCTTCCAGTTGAGAGCATAGGCACAAAGCCATCCATGCTACTTTTGCCCTCTGGTAGGTACATTTGAAAAGAGGCAAAGGCAAACCAAGAGAGGAGTATCGAAGTGGTATGCCCTGAAAGACATGCATGGTTCTTTGTTGGCTGTAAAGAGACCAGCCTGCTGTTAGTGATAAGCTGAGGAGAGGCTAAGTGGTATTGAGTTCAATTTGTATCTAGATCCAGCAGCTCAAAATCTCCAAGGAAGACTGTGAAAGATAACTAACTAATGGAACAGTATTAGAATGCTGTTTCACAGTTCCCTCCATCACCAGTGAATTCCCAGCACAAAACTCAAGTTTTCATACTTCTATATAGTACCTTCTCTATCTTTATGAAATCAGCTCAAACTAATATGGACATCTTATCTCCTAAGTAAAGATACATCTTAAAAAAATGCATGAGGTGAATTGCCTGGCTCTTAGTGGAGTCTGTGTATTGCACCTTGGGGCATTAATTATGTCGAAATTCCTTTTAACTGATTTTTTCTTGTATTCTATTTATGAACCCTCCTTTTGAGGACTAGAGAAACTGCAGCACTGTTCTCATGGTCTACTTAGAAGCATCATCTGTTTCTGAAACTTTGATACTAAGGCATAGGATATTTGAATGTGCATGAAGAATAAAATGAGGATTTTCTACTTGTGTGCCAATAATCTGTTCTCTGTATCCCAATGACTGACTGCAGTACTCATTTCAGTAGTGTATTAACTCTCCTGTCTGGCCTTTCATGGGAAATAGAAAGCATCATATCCACCTTCTATTAGGCTGAAGATGCAGCTTTTACATTAGGGAATATATATATCAAAATCACAGGTAAAAAAGGACTTAAATGAATATATCAAGCAAACAACAACTCGTGTTTCAGAAAGCAGAACAGTGTTCTGATCTGTGTGATGTACTATAAGCTCTATTTTCTTAACAGGTTAAGATGAGGCCTTGTATTCGTGGAGCTGTTCCCCATTTCTCCTAATCTCCCACTGGTTTAAGATCTTGATTTCAGCTATTCCATCCTCATAGTCTCTTTCCACTGATAAAATCAATATTCCAAAATAGCAGTTCACACTTTCAAAGCTTTGTTAGTCTATGGGATATTAAATAGAGTGGATCAACTGAGTAATTAATAACTTGATAACTTGATGCAACATGCTTTGCTTATACTTACCCAATGAAAAACAAAAAAACCCAGCTCAAATCAAGCAGTTTTAAGAGTATTTTCACACTAGCAGATTTATCTATGAAATGGTATCCACTTGGATATTAGTTCTATACAATAAAAAGACTCTGTGGGAGGGGATTTATTCAATCTCTTTTGTTGTCTGAGGATTCTTAGTATCTAAGAGGCCCTGCCATTACTACCTGGGAGAATAGTGTTGCCTTTATTTGGTTTGGACTGAGGAGCATATAAGACCATATAATGAAACATACCACAGGATTTTTGTAAACTGAAGAAATGAGTGAACAGGATGTTGGTGTTTCCCCATGGATATGCTGATATTTAGAGAGCTCTCAATGTAGTCATGTAGGAAATAAGAACATTTCTTAGTAGACCACGAAAACCTTTAAAGCTGAAAAAGAAACCTTTTCTTTTTTAAATTGATTACTCTGTAGTTGGTCACAGCCAGGAGATGGATTTTGATCCACAGGCATGTGACACAATTAGGAGAAAAGATGCTGAGAGAGCATGAAAAGGCAAAGACCATTGCAGGCATCTCTGAAAAATCCATATGAGTTTCCTCCAGTAAGCCTAGGTTGTGAAAAGGGAAGATAATTGTTGTCTTAGAATCATAGAAAATGAGGGTTGAAAGGGACCTTGGAAGGTCATCTAGTTCAACTTCCTGCTCAAAGCAGGATTATGCCCAACTATATCCTCCCAGAGAAGGCTTTGTCTAGCCAGGTCTTAAAAAACTCCAAAGATGGAAATTCTACAACCTCTTTGGATAACCTCTTCCAGTGCTTTACTACCCTTTTCACAAGCAGGGTTTCCTAATATCTAACTTAAACTTCTCTTGCTGCAACTTGAGACCGTTGCTTCTTGCTCCATTGCTCTTAATGTTTTGTGTGTAATTGCCATTGAAAAGTAAGCATTCACTCACAATTACAATGTGGTGACAGTTAAAATACCACAGTTTTTCACTATAAATAGAATAATTGACTACCGTTTCTCAGATGACACCATGTGGTATTTCTGAGTCAAAGTTGATTTTTAATAGTGAGTTGTGGTTGCCAGTTATATGTGGTTCAGCTTATCCTGATGTCTTGTCTGTTATGCCCATTCAGAAGCATTCCTCCTGATTTACATTCTTTTTGTTTTTCCCAGCCATTTGGCTGTGGGATTTTTGGTATTACTCTTATTTTGCTTGATATTATTTTATTTGTATTGATTCTTTTCTTTCATGTTAGAATATGAGATTAGGTCAGACACCTATTATACTGGATAACAAGATCTTTAAGGATATCAGGACACTCTGCTTGTTTTTGTTTTTGCTATGCTGGCCCTTTTATTGATTTTTTTCTCTTAATACAAGTAGAACAGCTTGCTTTACTTAAAAAAAACTAAAAAGACTAAACTAAACTTACAAAACTAGGTCTTGTCAAACCCCAAAGACACAGCTTTATTGTTTTTGCAATAGCATGCAGACTTTAGGTGAAGACTACTGCTATGAGGCCATTGTGTATAGCTGAAAGTCTGTGAATTGTTTTGCTAACGTTGGTGCACACTGGAGATCTGGTACAGCACATGGTAATACTTTACCCTGTTGGCTGTTATGCTAATTATGTCTTCTCAGCCATATGTGTTTTCTAATCAGAGAAAGGGTAAAACAGATTAGGTTTAGTGCTGATTATGAAAATTATATGAATGTAACTTTAATGACTTCCAAGGACTCCTTGAATTTACTGTTTAAATCAGTTAGCTGGGGTACCACTAGCAGTATAGCTGTGTTAGCACAGAGCTCAGCACAGGCTTACCACCTATATTCCCAGATTCTTAGGTGGAATTTGCCACCTACACTGAGTTATCCAGTTATAGGCTAGCTCATCTAGGTCTACATGAGTTTCTGCTTTATAGGCCAGTCACAGGGGTACTAAGCAGGTTTCCTTGGGGGTTTGTCATGGAGTCCAGTATTGTTTAATATCATCATTAATTATTTGGATGATGGGACTGAGCTCATGCTAGGCAAATTTATGGATGACACCAAGTTGGGTAGAGTTGCAAACACTCTGGAGGGCAGGGCTAGTATCTAGAATGACCTGGGTAGACTGGAAAAATGGTTCACAATCAAGTAGATGAGAAATAACAAGGACAAGGGCAAAGTCCTCCATGTGGGACAGAACAATTACATGCACAAATACAAGCTGGGGAATGATTTGCTAGGCTGCAGCACTGCAGAGAAAGACTTGGAGGTTATGTGAACTGGATAGAGATAACAGTATGCTCTTATTCCAAAAAGTCCAAAAGCATAGTGGCTTGTACTGATAGAAACATAACTTATGAAGCAAGGGAAGTGATTTTCCCACTCTGTTAGGCACTGGTGTGGAGTATTCTGTCATGTTTTAGGCCTCTCACTTTAAAAACGATGTGGGAAAATTAGGAGGAGTCCCACAAAGAATGACAAAACCTACTGGAGGCTTGGGAAACATGAGTTGTGTGGACAGGATGAAAGAATTAGAGTTATTTAGTCTGGAGAAGAGAAAACTGAGGAGGGATTTGATAACAGTGTTCAAATACCTGAAGGGTGGCTGTATATAGGTTGAAGATAGATTGTTTTCTGTAGTTGCAGAGGACAGAACAAGAAACATTAGTCTTAAATTGCAGCAGTGGAAATTTAGGTTGGATATTAGGAAGAACTTTCACATTATGAGGATAATTAACCATTGAACCAGGCTACCCAGAGAGGTTATGGAATCTTCATCTTTGGACCTTTCAAGAGCAGAGTAGACAAGCACTTGTTCCAGTGGACTTTAAACTGAGCAACACATAATGTAGGTCTTAGGTTATCATAGTATGCTTGTAATTTTGAAAATCATAAATGACACTTTCCTAGCCGAAGAAGTGTTACATCCAAGATAGGAAAAATCTATATTAGACCTCATCTTGACAGATAAGAATTGACTGTAGAATTAATAGTTAGTAGGTTTTTAGGTACAAGTGATCATAGCTTAATTCTATTTATGTGCAAACAGAATGAAATACCAACAAGATACATGCATATTCTTGGTGTTTTTAAAAGATCAATTTCACAAATCTAAAAACAATTATGAGCCAAATCAGTTTCAAAATGTAACCTAAATAGAAAATCATCACTGAATGGATATGGTTCCAATGGCATCACAGGGCACATCTAAATGAGACATTTACTGCAGAATAGACAAATTAGCTCTGCAGTAAATGTTGCACATCTACAGGTTCCTATTAGGCTGGAGTAAACTAATTAACTCCACAGCAGGATCATACTTGGAAATACTATCCTGCTGAAGAGTTTGTTACTCTGCAACAATGAATGTGTAGATGCTACCCTGGCTGGTTGCGGCACAAGGGTCCTTCCATGCAGGGCTCCCTGCCAGCTAGCCCCACAATGTACCATGTTGAGCTGAGGGGAGCAGCCCTGGGCTGATAGATTAACCCCCAGGGCCCTCTGCCAGCTTAAGCTGCTCCAACCCAACTCAACGTGTTGTGGTCCTGGGTGCACATCCAAGTACGCACCTGAGAGCAATAAACTCCAAAGCAATACACTCCAGAGTTTATTGCTTCACATTAATTGCACATGTACATGTGTCCACGGAAGTGTAATCCCCACCTCCTTTTAACCCTCTGTAATTTGTTCATGTGTCCATATTCAGAGAAAAGGTCAAGGAATGATTTGAACCTTGGTCCTTGGGAAGATCTTTGAGAAAATTATCAAGGAGCATATCTGCAAGGGCCCTGCAGGGGAGGTAATACTCAGGGACAACCAACATGGGTTCATTGAGTGCAGGTCCTGCCTGACTAACCTGGTTTGTTTTTATGTTCAGGTCACAAAGTCCCTGGACAAGGGTGTCGGGGTGGAAGTCGTCTTCCTGGACTTTAAGAAGGCTTTTGACACCGTTTCCCACCACATTCTCTTAAAAAAACTTGGTGACTGCAGCATTGATGCCTGCACAGTCAGATGGGTGGCAAAGTGGCTAGATGGTCACACCCAGAGAGGGGTTGTGGATGAGTCATTTTCAACCTGGAGGGATGTGGGTAGTGGAGTCCCCTAGGGCTCGGTCCTGGGGCCAGTACTGTTCAACATATTTATCAGCGATCTGGATGTGGGTGTGGAATGCATGCCATCCAAGTTCACTGATGACACCAAGTTGTGAGGTGAAGTGGGCACTCTGGAGGGGAGGGATAGAATCCAACTAGATCTGGACAGATTACAGCGGTGGGAAGATGAGAATAGGATGGAATTCAACACAAACAAGTGCAAGGTGCTGCGTCAAGGGAAAAGGAACCAGCAACACACCTATAGGCTGGGAAACACCCCTTTTGTCAACACAGCAGCAGAAAGGGATCTTGGAGTCATTGTTGACTCCAGGATAAACATGAGCCTCCAATGCAAGGAAGCAGTCAGTATGGCTAACTGCACCTTGTCGTGCATCTACAGATACATCACAAGCAGGTCCAGGGAAGTGATCCTCCCCCTCTCTGTGGCATTGGTTAGGCCACAGTTGGAGTACTATGGCCAGTTCTGATGCCTCACTTCAAGAGGGATGTGGCTAACGTTGAGAGGATCCAGAGGAGGGCCACTCTATTGGTCAAGTGGCAGCAGGGCAGGCCCTATGAGGAGAGGCTACAGGACCTGAACCTGTTCAGCCTCCACAAGAGAAGGCTTAGAGGTGATCTGGTGGCCATTTACAAACTCACCGGGGGGATCAGCGGGAATTGGGGGAGGCTCTGTTCCCCTAGGCACCACCTGGGGTAATAGGAGTAATGGCCACAAATTGTTAGAGAGAAGGTTCAGGCTGGACATCAGGAGACATTACTTTACAGTTAGGGCTGCCAGGCTCTGGAATGGGCTCCCAAGTGAGGTGGTGCTCTCTCCTACCTTGGTGGTCTTTAAGAGGAGGCTGGACAGATATTTGGCTGGGGTGATATGACCCTGGCACCCATTCCTGCCTGGGGCAGGGGGTTGGACCTAATAATTTGTTTAGGTCCCTCCTGACCCTAAGCACTATAAAGCTATGAAACTATAAAAATGAGGCATATCTTTTTAACAATAGAGTAGTTACTGGAAAAACTAGCATATCTGAAAAAATGTAAATTAGACTGAATCTTTTACTGTAACATGTTCTCCAGTTCTATTGAGCTTAAGACAGACACTTATTCGGGTGACTCCTATGACCTGCACTATGCAAGTGGTCAAAGCATATTATCACAATGGTCCTTTTCTGGCATCTTAAAATCTTTTAATCCTATTAATGAATCTGCTTCATTGGATGAATGTCAACAGAGATGAAATGAAGTCCATTATACATAATTATAGTCTTTTATAGATGGAAAAAAAGAAAAAAATAGTGCCAGCTAGTCAGGAAATTGCATGGATCTTTTAATAGCTCTATCTGTAATTATGCACAGATGCTATGGGAGCAACTGTGTAATTCTATAAAACTACAGACCTATATTTCAGTTCAAAGAAGACTAGTTAACTAGAAGACATTGTACAGGAACTGAGTGAAATGTGACTGTAGTATTGCAAGGTTTTGAGCTGACGAAGTCACTATGCATAATTTGTTATTTGGACAGAGATCTTAATAAGTAAAAAAGTCTGATAGATATGAAGCTACTTCCTGAAAAAATGGCATTTTTTCCAATGCAAAGATTGTCTTAAAATATATCAGGAATTTTTCAGTAAATTGGCTGAAAATCATTTTGATGTTTAGAGTGCTGCATGTATGGCTAGTGACATGTGCAGAAAAGGTAAATTTGTGTGGCAGCATCTGTAGCCATGGAAATAATCCCTGTGTGGAAAAGATAAAGTACTGTAATGTAAACGGTACATCTGAGATTCTCACAATCTGTTCACAGACAACTTGCAAACAGAAAGAAGTGAAATTCATCAAGAAACCTATTCTGCATGAAATACACACCCACTTCTATTTTGAAAGTATTTTCATGTGCACCAGCAAGCAACCAAGCAACAAAACCATTTTTAAATGAGATCCCTAAGGCCAAGAAGAAGCAAATTTTCTGTACTGCACTGTAGACAAATCCCACAGATAATATGTAAAATTCTGCTGTCTACTGTTGAGTTAGACAACAAAGAAATCAAACACAGTCTTATTTCTCTTCTCTTAGCTCTCATGCACAACTCGGGCAGGACTGCAATTTTGTACTGAGAACAAAATAATGGTGGGTATGTCTGGTGACCCAGATACACAGAGGCAGTGCACTAGTTTGCTCAGCAGGCCCAGCCTACATCAGTGTAGAGCAGGCATTAACAGGGTGCACATTGCTCCCTTCTGAAAAACAGCAGTTCCTTGCATCACCCCATGCATTTCTTCTGACTCATCTGCTCTTTTCCACAGTAGTATCTATCCTTGGGAACCAAAACATGTCTAATACCATTCTACTTCCCTTTATTTCATACCTCTTAGAGTGTGGATAGATGTAACAGTTAGCACATTCCAAATACACATTAAACCACTAGGGCACATCCAGATGAGCTCACAAATGAGGTTTCCAGAGCTGCAGGCCCAAACTACACACACTGCACATGCCCAAAATTGCCATGCTTCTAATTTGCACTGTGGCAGGGTTTTTTGACACCAGGAGCTCCCAGTGTCAGAAAAACCCATGACAGAAAAAAGCGGGGCAGCACACATGGCTGTAACATGTGCCACCTGAAACTGGAACCTGGCCAGCCAAAGCCATGTTTTGGCTTCTGGCCAGCCTCTGTGCACCCTGATTGCTACTGTTGGAGCCCTAGGAGGCCCCAGAACCCCAGGTAAGGCTGCTGGAGCCAGCCCACATGCTGGCCTCAGCCTCCCCTATCCCACTGTAGCAATTTGCTGCATGCCAGAGCACATCTGCCTGGCTTTTCCATAAGGACAGGTAGCAGCAGCACAGCTGTGAGCTGCTGTTAGTTGTCCTTAGGGAAATGCATGTATGCCCTTGTCTGGATGTACCTCTAGAGTCTAGACATACAGACTATGTTAGGTTTAAACTTCCTGGAAAATTCCTGGTTTAAAATTCCTGGAATATTTAAAAAACACACTGGGGGAATCAAGTACTCTTTGGAGCTGGTCCTCCATGAACCAATTCAATGTGATGTGCAAACCAGGCAACCCTTCCACTCCAACCCCCTGCTCCAATCCAGGTCTTCCTGGAGAAAACTGGGCACTGACCCCTGGAAGGGATGATGGTCTAGGAACTCTACTGCCCTCTGGTGGCACTTTGGCACTCTGGCAGCGATACTTTTAGAACCCTTAGCAGTGTACCTGTGGACACTTCTTTCCAGAGGTATTTGTGAATATGTTCCAATCAATGACATTTTTGAATGATTCAAATGTTATGTCTGTTTGCACCTGTAGTAGTAAAATAAAGCTTTCACCCAAACTGCTAGAAAAATAAGTGGAAGTTAAGTCAGGGACAAACAAATACCTCTACCTGGCAATGCCACGTCCTATACAAATAAGAAATTGGTGTATCTTGGGCAGTAGTATCTATATAAAGCAAAAAGTAGAGCTCTGTAGGTCGGCATTTCTCACTGTCATCATTTCTGAAAAGAATAGGTGAAAGTTGTATACAGATTCAAAGCTGAGTGCACATATCCATTAAGGTCATAAAAGAGCAAGATACGGTACACACTGTATAGCACTGGCAAAAAAAAGATAATGCATATATTAGATGTTTAAGTGTTCTAGGAAGAGGCCGCTGAATAGTCCTAATCAGTCTTACTTTTTCTATTTATATAACTGATATTTTAAAACAAGAAAAGAAATGGCTTTGTTTAAAAGTTCGGAGAATTTCCATAAACTTTAAAGATAACTAAGACTTTCTGCTTTTACTTGTAGCAAAATCTGGTAGTCTAGAAAATGCAGAAACTATATAGATTGCCAATTTTAAACACCCTCGCCTCACCACCATCACACACATAGGAAGCTAATTTTATGCTCACAGATTTCACTCAAACACACTATTGTACACTTTCCAATTTCAAGCATACACTTTATAGGGAGCGAAACTTGGAGGAGATCTTGTCATTTTAAAGGAAAAGTCTGTGGCAGTATATATATTCATTACAGACAATGTCCCAGAACAGAGAACCTATGCCAGAGGTAGGCAAAATATGGTCATTGGGCTGAATCCAGCCCACCAAGGATTTTATCCAGCCAGTGGTTGGTCTCTCAGCCCCACCCAGGCCAGGTTGAAGGGCAGCCTGGGCCATAGTGCACAAAGCCAGTCCTGCTCTTTATGGGTGCACAGCAGGGCTGGAGCAGTGTGGCAGCAGGACTCCACTTCCTGGTAGCCCCAGCATTGGCAGTTCCTTCCAGTTGCCACTGCCAGTGTCACCGCTACCACCAAACCCATCCCCACTGCATGAGTAATCCAAACCACACCCCACAGCCACTGCTGGGCCATCAGACAGAGTAAATGATGTCTTTATGGAGACTAGCCTGGGAAACCTGTGGGCAGGGCATGCCTGGTCGGAAGGACGGGACAGGTCTGCAGGTGAGTAGGGACCAGCAGCTGGGAGTGGGATGGACAGACAGGCAGGGCTGAAGTCGGGGCCGAGATCATGGGGCAGTGCCAATATGGGGCTGGGGTTGGGGCAGAACTGCAATTCACACCCTGCATGATGGATTGCGACTGGCCCAACCCAGGAGTGGGGCAGAGTGCACGCCCATGACCTGGCCCCTGCTGCCCCTCCCACAGCACAAGTGTACACAGTACAATACAGCTGCAGAACAGTGTGACCCGGCAGTGTGGGGTGGCCTAATTCGGTCACAATCCATTGGGGTTGCCCTGCGCTACCGGGCTACACTGCTCTGCAGCTGCACTGTACTGGGGCTGCCTGTCTGCACCCATACTGGGGTGGGAGCAACAGGGGCTGGGTCATGCGTGTGCACTCCGCACCCTCCCAGGGATGGGCCAGTCATGATCTGTTGTGGAGGAAGTGGATCATGGCTCTGTTTCAGCCGTGGCCCTGGTGTTGGCCCAGGCTCCACATTGTGGCTGCCCTGAATCCTGGCACCAGCCCCAGAGCTGCACCTGCCCTCCCAACCCTGGATGTTACTCCCTGCCCACCCAGAGCCCTATCCCATCTCATCTGCCCAGTTAGGGAGTTTTGATGAGCTGTTGCAGGTGGAGGGGGGTGGGGAGAGAGTTGTGATGACCCAGCCTGCAATAGCTCATCAAAAATCCCTAAGTGGCCCTGTAGCCCAAATAATTGTCCACCCCTGGCCTATGCTGCATAGGCTATAGCATTCTGGAACCTTTCCTGTGCATAAATTAATTCATGTAGAAAATGCTTAGCTATCATTGACATATAAGAACGTACACAGGAAAATAACAAATATAACATTAAGAGATTCTTATGTAGATGTTTGAGCCAGTAGCAAAGCTAATTGAGGCACTTGTTTAACTTCCTTAGAAAATGATGCTTTGCTCATCAATTAAAGAATGGCACTGAAGCTTTCATCCATCTGCTTTTGATCCTATATTCCTTTCTGTCCTGCTCTCTTGCTCTGTGTTTGTTGCTACAATAATTAAATATGGCTCTGAAAGCATTTTAAATAATTAAAATTATCTAGCAAGGTGCAGAATACTGTGGTCATAATGTAGGAAAGCACTAAGCACAATCTCAGCTTCAGGTACATGAAGAAGCATTGATGTCAATGGAATTAGTTAAGCACATGGCTTGCTGGACTGAGGCCAATGTCTGTGTGCAAAATCAAGCTGAGATACTGGTCTTGTAGGCCATTATATATGGGCACTCCTCTTGACTTCCACCTATTGACTGTTTATTGCACCCCTCCTCACCACTGATTTAGGTCGAATTAGTTATTGATACTGAGCGTGTATTTGATCTGATTGTGAATACCTTACTTTTGTAGCCAGTATAAATTATTACAATAACATAATCTAATTTCAATATATAATAATAGATCATTCAGATTTTTGTGTAAAAATGTGAATAAGTTGGGGGAAAATTTCTATAGAAATATTTTGACATAAACTTCTTGATGTGAGGATATGTAAAAGCTCTGTTGTTTGTCGTTCATTAGTAGGGCTGTGTGAAATTTTGACGGGTATTTCATTTCGAAGCTGTTTCGACGCGTTTTGAGCTCAAAACAGCAAAATTTAAATGAAACAAGGTTTCAAAACAGCTTCAAAATGAAATAAGGGCACTCAAAACATTTCAAAAGTTTTGAAATGTTTTGAGTTTCAAAGCCAGGTTTGCTGTAGCACAAGCCCCCAGATCCGTGCAGGCCCCTGGATCTGCATGCAGAAGGACAGCAGGTTGCCACTGCCAGCCAGGGACAGTACCAGAACCAGCTTCCCAGCACTCAGCAGGGGCTGTGGCCAGCATTGGTCCCAGCAGGCAGCGGCCAGCACTGGTCCCAGCAGGCAGCGGCAGCCTGCTGTCATCCCATGCACAGATTTGGGGACCGAAGCCCCCCAGGAGGAGTCTGGTACAGCTCCACAGCCCTCCCGGGGCGTGCAGGCCCCCAGATCTACACGCAGGATGACAGCAGGCTGCTGCTGCCGGCTGAGACCAGTGGCAACACCAGGTTTCCTGGCACTCAGCATGGGCTGCACCCAGCACCAGTCCCAGCTGGCAGTGGCAGCCTGCTGTCATCCCACACACAGATCCAGGGGCTCTTTGCCCCCCAGGAGGAGTCTGTCACAGCCCCACAGCCCTCCTGGGGGGTGCAGGCACCCAGATCTGTGCATGGGATGAGTGCACAGAGTGCTGCTGCTGCCAGCTGGGGCCAGCACCAGCACTGGGTTCTTCCCAGCACTTGGCACGGGCTGCACCTAGCACCAGTCCCAGCTGGCAGTAGCAACATGCTGTCATCTCACACGCAAGTCCGAGGTCCTGCTCCCCTCTGAGAAGAGTCTGGCACAGCTCCGCAGTCCTCCCAGGGGGAATGGCCCCTGGATCTTTACATGGGATGACAACATGCTGCTGTTGCCAGCTGGGGCCAGTGCCAGCACCAGCCTTTCTGGCACTTGGCGCCCAGCAGTGGCAGCCTGCACTTGGCGCCTGGCAGCGGCAGCCTGCTGTCATCCTGTGGGCACATCCAGGGGCCCATGCCCCCTGGGAAGAGTCTGGCACAGCCCTGCAGCCCTCCCGGGTGGGATGGGGCAGGCCCCCAGATCTGTATGCAGGATGACAGCAGGCTGCTGCTGCCAGCTGCAGCCAGCAGCAGCACTGGGTTCTTCCTGGTGCTCACCACGGACTATGCTGGGCAGACTTGGGTGCCAGCAGTGGCTACAGCCAGCAGTGGCAGCTTGCTGTCATCCCACATGCAGATCCAGGGGCCTTTCTCCTTGAAACTTAGCAGACTTCATGCCCTCAAAAGGGGATAGTATCCGTGCAATTTTTATCTGAATCATGCAAGAAATGACAAAGTTATAGGCATTTTCAGGATTCTCCATTATAGTGTATGGGTGAAACATTGAAATGCATCGAAACAGTGAAGCAGTTTCGACGAAATGAAACGAAACAGTGCTTTGAAATTAAATGATAAAATGAAATGAAACACGAGTCAAAATGAAATAGTGCTATTTCACACAGCCCTATCCTTTATCACTCTAAATGTGACTTAAGCTACAAACAATATCACGCACAATGCAATATGACGAGCCCTTAATGTGAAAATCAATTTGTTTACATGGGAGAGAAGAGCTGTGCATTTGCTTAGATGGAAAAAGCCTAATTTCTCATCCCCCTGCAGAATATTTATGCTTGTCATTCCCCTTAAGGCTGGCTGAATAACTCTTCATAAACTGAGGCATGGATGCAGCATGATCTAATGGACTCAGTGGGACAGAGCTAATTCTAGCTCTCTTACTGATTTGCTCTGTGGTTCTTAGGGACATTAGGAGGACTAGTATAGGTAATAGCTGTACAAGATTTCAGTGTATAAAATACTGTGGATTTGACCATGAAGTCCTAGAGCAGACTGGGAGGTAGATCATAACACCAAAGAAAAGATTGAGGAAGGTGTACTGCACCAGGTCAATATCATGTGCAACATCCATCCCCTTCTGCTTTCCTGAATACTTAAATTCTGGCAAGTACTTCCCTCTCATCTGAGACAATTTAGGATAAACTAGGCATCAGATAGGCATTACCTTGCCTACTTTGCTTTCAGAGACCAATTTGGATAGTTGTTCACAAAGTATGCCTACCGGGTTTTCTGACCTTATAACCAGGCTATAGATTATAAATTATTCTGGGGTGGGTCTTTCTTAAACTCTTCCATTGGTAGCATTCCACTGTATCTATATTGTCCATCTTAAGCTGTGTTTGGTAATAGACAATATGCACTTAACAGCAGGTAGTCACTCTGCATGCTCTGGCTGTACCCAAGAAACTGGGACTTTGGCAAACTATATAAACCTCCTAAGCTGAAAGAGTTAGGTCCCTTAGTAGCTGATCTGAACTGGTTCTAACCATGAACATTAGACCAAGCCTACGTGCTTCAGGAGTCTTTTCAAGCCAAAATGGAGGTGCTAGTTAATCTCACATAGAGTTTTGCAGCTGTTGAAGTGGTGTTGATCTGAATTGGTTTTTATGGCTTCAGTATAAATATATAAAATAAATAAATCCATTATGCCTAAATCCTCTTTTGGCACCTAAGGCCACGTCCAGACGTGCAGGGGCATGCGCTTACAGTGGTAAAAATAGTAGCAGCACAAATTTGTTCTGCTACTTTTTGCTGTAGCACACACCCCTGTACATGTGCTTTGTTGAAGGACAATTATCCTGATTTGGGCAAACTACCCTTGCCCAGCTCCTCTTGGCTTCTGGCATACTGGAGGAACCAGGCCACAGGAGTGGAGATGCTCTGGCTAGCATCCAGATCATCTCTCCCTGGAAGACCAAGCCTTGGTGTCTGCCAGTGCAAACTTCTGTTGCATGTGCTGCACATGTTTTCTCCTGGAGCTTTTTTTTAATACCAAGATTTCCTACTAGCAAATATTGGCTCCACACTGAAAATTTGCAGTGTGGGGCACATTTTCACATTCTTTGTGTGTGGTTTGTGGCACCACAAACTGCACACCCCTGCTTGTTTGGACACAGTGTATATATTCAATTTGGATCTCTCTTTAAGTGACTTTTGAAGCAGACACTTAGAGTCATAAGTTTTGATGCCTATGTGTTTATTCTCAGATGCACTGTTTTGCTAAAGACCTTCTTTCCCTCATTCTTCAGTATCAAAATAAAACTCTGTCATGAACCAATGATCTTTCTCAGTTAACCTGAAGATAAAACTGAAAACTTAGAATCAGGCTACAGACACTTCTCAGCATGTAATTAATATGTTACAGTATAATCCGAATCGATAGATCTTTGGGCATAATTATCCCCATTACTTCCCTTCTCCTACTCTGACCCCAAAGATTTTGGTATTTGAAATTAAAAACATAAATCATAAATTGTAGCTTGAAGCTAAAAAATGATTCAATCTCTGAGTGTTCTTTTAGAATTTCAGCCGGGCAAAACTAATTCAGCCCAGTCTCACTGAAGTGCTTGGAGCAGTCTATCTAAACATCATGGTCCTTCTTAATTTCCAGAATGGTCACACTGCCTCCAGTTAGGATGAAAGTGACAAAAGTGACTATGCCATTGAAGCTGACTAACTTGACTCCCTCAAGTGTGGGTTGAGAGAGTTTGAAAACTATGAATAGCAGTCCTGCAGCATCAGGTCAGCTTAGATACCTTTGACCTCTCTAAAGGCTAAACAAAAGATTGGTAATAGCAAGAATTCTGCCTTATTTAAGTAGCCGTTGGATTTGATACACTGAACTAGCCATTGTGGGGACCTTGTTTCTATTACAGATCAAAGTAATTTCAGTAAGTCTAACTACTGCAGTCAATTTCTTGCCATTTCCATGAATAATCCAGAACTCTTAACAAATATGGGGATTGCCAAATATTCTACTTTAATCCACGTCCTGTCTCCAGCTATGGCTTGTACTACTATATGAATGGCTGGAAATGCATAGGAATTTCCTAAAAGACTTGCAGTAGGCCATTATACACTGCAATAGGGAAAAGGTTATTTATGCCTATGAGAGATGTGGCAAATCAACATGCCAGAAAAACTTTGGTCACACCTCGCCACAGTAGTTGCCAGTGTGTGGTATTACAAGAGGCCAGAACTGAGGTTGGCTTTGTCTTTCAATTGAGCAATGTCTTTCCCTATGCACTGAATGAATCAGTAGTCCCATGGAAAAAAATGTGATAGTAAAATAAAACTACAAATTAAGATTAAAGTGGCATTTCTTTAGTTTTATATGCTTGACTTTGCAACCATAATAATGTTCTTTTAGCTCAGATCATTGTTTTTTTCCTGTGTAACACATTCATAATGTATAGTAGAAGCTTTCTACATGTAGTAGAAACTTAAATATATACTATTCTTTCATGCATATTGGGTAAACAAATTTGTCATGAGCCACAATATAGAAATATTTCTAATCAGTCAGATTAATTATTACTACAGCTAGTGGGATATGAGAATCAAAGTAGAATATTTTGGTCTTAAATCATGGCTATTCCATAGCAAAATTCACTTGAGGTAGCCCAGATGGGATTATAAAGAAATGCACGAACATGAAAAATTATTATGGAGGAAAAATACAGGCAAATTTTTTTGCATCTTCAGAAAGGTTTGGTTTGAATGTGAAGGAGTTTGTATTGGTATTTTATTTCACCTGAACTGGTTTCCCCATCCCTTATTTAAATTTCATTAATTTTGTAGATATTAGTGAATTTCAGAAAGTACAGAATCCACTACAAATAAGAATGAATGTGTAGCAGGCTTGCCTTTTGGAGCATTGGTTGAGTCCCAGGCTTGAAATCTTGCTGTTTTGATTGGTGGAGCCCATCCACCAATCAGGAGGCAGCTAGAGAAGTTAAGTCATGCCCCTTTCCTGAGGAGAGGAGGAGAGGAGTCTTCCCCCCCCACCCTATGCCAGACCTGATTGAAGACTGCAACACTCAGGTCCAGAAGACTTCAGGGGCAGAGCTCTGTAGAGTACAAAAGGAGCTGCGTGCCCAGCATGAGGGAACACATCTGGGACAGAGAAGAGAGAAGAGCGGACCTTAGAACAGCTGAGGAGAGCTGCTCAGCAGTAGTTCTGACGTGCCCCTGAAGACTTCTATCAGTGTGGAACGGCAGACAACTCTCAGTGTGCAGCATGGCACACAGCATTCGATCCTGGGACCTGCGTGAGGTGGCTTGGGTCTGCAACCTCTGGCCAGAGACATAGTGCACAGGCCGGTACCTGGAGTAGGACCTTTGGAGCACTTGGGCAGCTCAGGTCCTCAACCCCCGGAACGATACTGAGAGCTCAGTGCAGGAGTCACTGCATGGACAATCCTGGAGTGGACCAAGCCTGGTGCTGCATGAGACAGACCAGGCTTCCGACTCATAGCAAAAGGCTGAGTCCAGGGAGCCAGATGGTGCTTGGGCTACTGAGCCAGCAGACAGGGCCATGCCAGAGGCCCCAGTAGCCCTGCATATAGGAGCCCTGTTCTAGGGGATAGTGACCCCCCAAAGCCCACTGCAGGTGAGAGAGCAGCTTGGCGCAGAGCATGAGGGCCACCTTCCAGGCCTGGGAGCCGTGAGTTGCAGGGAAAGGAGCATTCCCACAGGGGAGAAGGAGTCCCCCCCGGTTCAATAAGGGCTCCTGAAAGTGGAGGACCCACTGGGAGGGACCCCCCTAAAGTTACCAGCTTCATTGTAGGGCTTGGAAAAAGCCCAAGGGCATTAGGGTTTCCCCTTGGGATTGAGTTTATCTTTGGGGTTTATTTGTTTCAGATCAAATACTTACCTGTGACTTACCTGTATCTGGAGCACTGGTATAAGGTTTTATGTCATTTACCCAGAGGTTATTGTTTATGTTGCTTGTTTAGGTATCTTATATATATATAGATATATAGTACATATGTTTATATTTATGTTCCTTTCCCTCATGAGAAGTTAATGTAAATAAATGTGTATATAGTTAATCCCCTGACTGTCCTGGCCTGGTTCTATAGGGACGGAGGGAAACTGAGAGGTCTGCAGTTCCCCGCCCCCACCCTGCCCCGCCGTTTCCCCCTGCCACAGAGCACCTGCCAGCTAACAATCCCCTTTGGCTGGAAAAGGGGAGTATATGCCTGAGTTACCTGGGCTACAAATGCAACATTGCTTGGGTCATAAAGTCTATCTTGAATTTTATGTCTTTCTTCATTATGGGTATATGTAAAGATAAATCATGGGGAAGCTGGTGTTCCATTCTGTTACCACTCTGGTAGAATGTTTTCTCTTTTTCTCCTTTTTTTCAAATATGTAAAATCAGTGAAGTGAATTGCATTTGACTTTCAGAGGAGTTAAATAAAATTGGTATCTTAAAGTGATGATGATGCATAAAAATAATGAAGATAATTATCAGGTCCATTAAAGATGGCTATGAACTTCAAGAGAAATTTCATGAATAGGCATCCCCCCTGCCTTCTCAGATGCTCCTGTGGTTTCCACTTCCCCTCTTACATGATCTTGTTGAAGGATTAAGTTGAAATGAAAATAGAGAAGAAAAAATGTAATTTTAATCTACACAAGGGAATCAATTTAAAATGTGGAAAATTCACAAATCAATAGTATTAAAACAGTTATTGGATTTAAATATTAATAGGATGGGAGGAATTGATGGACTTGAACCAAAGCTACTTAAAAGTGAAGCACATTATATAGCTAAACCATTAGCTTGAAATAAGAAATCTAATTTTCTTACAACTAATATACTTACAAATTGGAAATATTCTGTTGTGACCACAGTCCATAAAAGTGGAGACTAACATCTCTACTGCTTTTCATTTAACTCAGTGAATGCCACATACAATTCAAACTTACTCCTCTTTTTGTTAGTACCTTGATACATTTCAGTAGGAGATAGAAAAGTACTTCTTCATGATCAGATAAACTTATCTTTAAAAAAAAGCAGACAAACTAGGTACCCAAGGCTTTACTGCTGGAGCTAAGCTTGCCATAGACTTCACAACAGGAAAAAGCTCAAGTCCAACATATTTAGAGGAAATATCTCAAAAGTTACAAAAAAACCAATGAAGTTCTAAGCTTAAAATTAGGCCTGCCTTAAAAATGCCAAATGAATTCTATAGGAATATATACTCAAAATTATGTTTAAAAATGCCAGTGCTTGTTTACGTAACTATATTTAGCATTCATTATCTGTTTCTTGTTGGTTCCTGTAATTGTTTTACTGAAGGTTATATGTTTCTATGAGTGCAGTTAATTATTATTAGTGGTAGTAGAATTAATACTAATTATATTTTAATAAGCACATACTACTACTACTATTAAACAACCTTAAACACAGAAGGTAATGAATGCATAACTCTTCAGTACTCCTTGGGAGGTGTTGGAAACAACCAAAGTCATAAATTCAAGGTTAAGTTTCATATGCCACATGTAAACACAAGTCATCCCTAATAATGACATCACTGAAGTTGCATCAGCAAAGAAAAAGATCCATTACATTTTGCAGTAGTGTGGAAGAGAACCCATGTCAGTCTATAGAGTTACAAATTGACATACTATGTGTGTTGCAGTTTCAGCTGTGCTATACTCAAGGTGTTCGCAAATTCTATGGCAATAAGTGTAGTTAGGAATCACAGTAAAAGAGACATTTCACAGGAGACATTGGGGATGTTTTCCTCAGATTGCTGGCATGGCTTTTATCTCTATGGTTTGGATTTCTGAGCTAAAAACATCCATAAAGAATAAAATATAAACCAGTACTTATCTGTTTTCTTGAAAATATAAGTTTCATAGGATTTTTTAACATCCAATCAGAAACCATTCCTACATGGTACGATGGTTCTGGAAGGTAGCCAGGAGCTGGAGCCAGAACCCTGCATGCCCACCAGGAGCA
Organism: Crocodylus siamensis; assembly: GCF_052110815.1. NCBI lineage: Eukaryota > Metazoa > Chordata > Crocodylia > Crocodylidae > Crocodylus > Crocodylus siamensis. Next base: position 212,869,536 of record NC_143397.1, read on the forward strand.
GCAGGAACAGAGCAGCACTCAGCTGGCTGCAGCAGCACCAGAAACAGCCCACTGGAAGCTGATCCTGCTCCTGCCCCTGCTGCACCATGCCACACCGTTCCAGGTGGGTGGGCAAGCAGCTTCCACTGAGTGGCTCCTGCCCTAGCATGGGGGCTCCAGCTTCAGCTGTTGACTGTCTTCCTGAGAGCTGGAGCCAGAGCTCTGCATGCTGGGACAGGAGCCCCCCGCCAACCTGGCACAGCACAGCAAGGGCAAGATAAGGAGCAGAAGCCACCACTAGAGATGGAGGTGGGGGAGGAATGGAGCAGCACCCGACTGGGTTACAGGTACCAGCAAGAGCATGGCATGAGCTGCCCCAGTGTGAGCAGGTGGGGCTCAGCCGCATGCAGAGTTTCACAGGGGCAGTACAGACTGCAATGCCCAAGGGAGCTCTGCTGTACACACCCTCACCTCCTTTCACTCCTGTCACTCACAGCAGGCGTCTGGGACCTAGCGCCCAGGCAGCACCCCTCACACACGCATCCATACAAACTCCCCCCCGACACACACAGCCTTCCCCACACCCCTCCAGGTGACAGGAATATTTAGGCAGTGGACTTAGGCCCCAGGCTCCAGTCTTCAGCTGTCACTGTCTGGAGACCTGGTCCCATGATCCCAGCCTCACCTGCCCCTCCTGCTCCTGAACACTGCTCCCCACCCACCCACACCCCCATAGAGAGTCTTAGTTGTTTTGGGGAGAGGGGGAAGTGTTGACCCAGCCCACAACAGCTCATCAAAACTCCCTATGTGACCCTTGGGCCCAAATAATAGCCAACCCCTGCTCTAAAGCATCTACTTCTTGCCATTGTCAGAGATACTGAGCTAGATGGGCCATTGGTCAGATCATGCACAATACTTCCTATGTTCTTATGAAACAGGCTGACATACAATGGAAGGTCCCCATCTTTTTAGATGAAACTGCTGTGTAGATGTGTATATGTAAATAGCTAGTAGAAAAGTGACAGCATATGGCACTCAAGAATATCAAGAATAGGTCCCATAGGGTTTGGGTTTTGGTGACAAACAAAGCTTGTGTACTGGTCTACTCAATCTGCTCTTTACACCTGCTTTTAATCTCTTCTGGCAGTATTTATCTGTGAGATGCGTTCCAGGATATCTCTTATTTGATTTTTCAGTAATTCTTAAGTTTATTCACAGGATGTTGATGAATACAAACTTTTCTGAGGAAATGCCACTGTCATTCTCCACCAGGTATATATTATAGGCCTTTTTCCCTCATTGTTCTTTTTTGTTGCAACAATTGCCACTTCTCCTTTGCTATTCCCAGAGATAGTATGATATACCATAGTAGGCTACTAAACACTAGAATAACAGGTGGTTTCTTGTGCATGCTCACAAAGTTATCCATCAGCTCATTTGCAATGTAATGAAACATACCTGCATATAGCAATACTATTGGATGATTTCCCTTAACAAAACAGAATACCAGTACAGTAGATATAAATTATTCATATGCTTGATACTTCTACTGTTTGTTATATATCTAGTATTGAGATATGCTAACTTGGGTGCTATCTAGCTGTTTGAAACCTACTTAAGGACACTGGTGTAATCTGTTTTAAGAGGGAATTTTGCCTTCACCATGTTCTGATTTTGCCCTATCTTTTGAAATGCAATATAGGACAGGCTGTTTCTCATATTTTGTATAAAACTACAAATGTCAAGCAAGTAGAAGAGAGAGCAGAACCATGATTAACATTATATTGAGTGGTAGGTTTAACCTCTCTGACTTAAATGTTAGAAATTTTTCAATTTAATATGTAACCTTTTCTTTTTCTTTTCCATTTTCTCATTATGGTCCACTGAGTCCCCCTTTGCCATTTGTTATTTGAAGATACAACCTCTCTTGAGTGTTTCAAGATCTCCATCCTTGAGATCTCTGAAAGATGCTCAATAAAAGAGGTCCAGATTTTCCCAGCCCATGCATTTGACATTTACATTATGGTTATAGACCCTTTGTTTAATCTCTTTGTAAGCCACTATGGCCTGTATGCTTGAATTTTAACACATAATGGAGACAAAGGGAGACAAAAGAGTGTACACATTTATATATATATATAAAAACATATATATATATATATATATATAAACACTAAGCTTCAGAAAACAAAAAGCTGGGAAGAACAGTCAGCCAGGTCTGAACACTCACGTAGGTTCTTGGCCAGAGTGCAGGACTTCCATCTAACTCAGGAGGTGCATAGCCCCACCAGGGGAGACGCCTTGTTGGACCTAGTGCTGGCCACGGGTGATGACCTGGTGAGGGGGCTGCGGGTGCTCGACCACCTGGGCGACAGCGATCATTGCCTGCTGGAATTCACCATCCAGTGCAAGGTGGCAAAGGCATGCAGTAAGGCAGTGGCCCTAGATTTTAGGAGGGCAGACTTCAATGAGCTAAGGAGGATAGTTGGAGAAGCACTGAGGTCCCGGAGGGGAGGGGAGCCAGGTGTCCAAGGACAGTGATCGCTCCTTAAGATGATCCTCCAAGCCCAAAGGAAGGTAATCCCAATGAGGATCAAAGGGAGCAGGAGAGCACACAAGCATCTGTGGCTCACCAAAAGCATCCGGGAATGTCTCCTTGCTAAAAAGGAGGGTTACACCCAATGGAAAGAAGGGGTCATCACCAGAGAGGACTATTCTGTAGTTGCTCGGGGATGTAGCGAGGTAGTTAGGAAGGCCAAGGCAGAGATGGAACTGGGACTAGCTTCCCAGATTAAGGACAATAAGAAGTCCTTTTTTAAATACATAGGGGGTAAAAAGAAGGTCCCGGGTAATGTGGGGCCCTTGCAGGACGCGACGGGAAACTTGGTTGTCACACCAGATGGCAAAGCTAACATGTTTAATGATTTCTTTGCCTCCGTCTTCCTAAGTAGGGACCAGAACAGCCACCTCCCTTCTGGGCCCCCCTCGGGCCCCGGGGGAGGCACACCTGGGCCACGGGTTAGTGAGGATTCAGTTAGGGAGCTTCTGGAGGGGTTGGACGTATTCAAGTCAGCCGGTCCGGATGATCTCCACCCTAGAGTTCTAAAGGAATTGGCCGAGGTCATTGCAAGTCCCCTGGCACGACTTTACGAGCACTCGTGGTGTTCTGGTAAGGTACCGGAGAACTGGAAGAGGGCCAACGTGGTCCCCATCTTCAAAAAAGGCAGGAAGGAGGACCCAGGAAACTATAGGCTTAGCTCGATCCTAGGCAAGCTGTTCGAGAAAATTATGCTGGCACACATCCAGGAGGTGCCAGCAGGGGATTGCATGCTTAGGGGCAACCAACATGGGTTCATCAGTGGCAGGTCCTGTCAGACCAACCTGGCGGCCTTTTACGATCAGATCACCAGATCATTAGATGCAGGGGTAGCAGTGGACATAGTCTTCCTGGACTCCCGGAAGGCTTTCGAAAGTGTCTATTACCCCGTTCTCATTAAGAAACTGGGGGGCTGTGGTGTAGACACCCACACAGTCAAATGGGTCGCCAGCTGGCTGGAGGGCCGCACCCAGAGGGTGGTAGTGGATGGGCCCTTCTCAACCTGGAAGGATGTGGGCAGTGGGGTTCCGCAGGGCTCGGTCCTTGGGCCCGCACTGTTCAACATTTTCATCAGTGATTTCGACGAGGGGGTAAAAAGCACCCTGTTCAAATTTGCTGATGACACTAAGATGTGGGGGGACGTGGGCACACTGGAAGGATGCAACAGGCTACAATCAGACCTCGACAGGTTACAAGGGTGGGTGGGCGAGAATAGGATGGGTTTCAACACAGACAAGTGCAAGGTGATGCACCTGGGGAGGCACAACCGGCACCATACCTACAGGTTAGGGAACTCCCCTTGTCAGCACAGAGGCGGAAAGGATCTGGGGGTCATCATTGACTCCAAGATGAACATGGGCCGGCAGTGTGGAGAGGCAGTTAGGAAGGCCAACTGCACCTTGTCATGCATCCACAGATGCATCTCGAGCAGGTCCAAAGAGGTGATCCTCCCCATCTATGCAGCACTGGTCAGGCCACAGCTGGAGTACTGCGTCCAGTTCTGGGCAACACACTTCAAGAGGGATGTTGACAGCATGGAGAGGGTCCAGAGGAGGGCCACTCGCATGATCAGGGGACAGCAGGGCAGGCCCTATGAGGAGATGCTACGGGACCTGAACCTGTTCAGCCTCCAAAAGAGAAGGCTGAGGGGGGATCTTGTGGTCTGTTATAAACTAGTCAGGGGGGATCAGCAGGCATTGGAGGAGTCACTGTTCCCCCGAGCACTGCCAGGTGTGACCAGGAATAACGGTCACAAGCTGGCAGAGGGTAAGTTTAGGCTAGATATCAGGAGGTGCTACTCCACAGTCAGGGCGGCTAGGGTCTGGAACCAACTTCCAAGAGAAGTGGTGCAGGCTCCTACCCTGGGGGTGTTTAAGAGGAGGCTAGATGAACATCTTCCTGGGGTCGTTTGACCCCAGTACTCTTTCCTGCCATGGCAGGGGGTCGGACTAGATGATCTGCTCAGGTCCCTTCCGACCCTAGATACTATGAAACTATTCAGCCTCTGCAAGACTATGTCCACTGCTACCCCTGCATCTAAGGATTTGGTGACCTGGTCATAGAAGGCCACCGGGTTGGTCTGACAGGACCTGCCTCTAATGAATCCATGTTGGTTGCCCCTAAGCATAATCTGCCCTGCTGGCCCCTCGTGGACATGTGCCAGAATAATTCTCTCAAAAAGTTTACCCAGGGTCAAGGTAAGACTAACTGGCCTGTAGTTCCCCGGGTTCTCCTTCCTCCCTTTTTTGAAAATGGGAACCACATTGGCCCTTTTCCAGTCCTCTGGCACCACACCAGAGCACCATGAGTTCTTGTAAAGCCGTGCCAGGGGTCCTGCAATGACTCCAGCTAATTCCCTAAGCACTCTGGGGTGGAGATTGTCCAGACCAGCTGATTTAAATACATCCAGTCCCTCCAGAAGTTCCCTGAGTAGATCCTCACTGACCCTTGGCCTAAGTGCGCCTCCTCTGGGGTCTGTGGGGGGAATAAGACCACATGTAAAATATTGTTCTGGTTACCTGTGTTCAAAAAAGATTAAATTTAAACTGGAACTATTGGGTACTAGAATGGTTAGAAGAACAGAGAACTCATGAGAGGAGGGTAAAAGAACTTGCCTTGTTTTAGCTTAGAAAAATGAGGTGGGGGGAGGGGCTATGACTATTGTTCATAAATGCATTCAAGAGCTAACAATCAGGAGGGGAGAATGACCATTTAAGTTAAAGAACAATATTGGCTTGAGATTCAATGGATTTGAAATGTTCACAAACACATTTAGACTAAAAATGAGAAGAGGGTTTCTGATCATCAGAGGAATGAAGTTTTGGGATCATAGAATTATAAAGAACCCAAGATGTCATCACCAGCTCAAGGAAGTATCATCCTTGTCTACACTAGGGATGATGTTAGATTAATGTTTTGTGTTATCTGCACTTAAACACTTCTGATCCTTTTACCTATGTCTAAGTAATATCTCCCATTGTTTAATAACCCTTATAGTTAAAAGAAATCTTCCTAATACCTACATTTCCCTTTTTGCAATGCGACCCTGTTCCTTCTAGTTCTGTTCTCTATAGGCACACAGAACTATTGATTGCCATCCTTTTTATAACAAGGATACTTGTTTTTGTATTTGACAATTGTTATCAAATCCCCCAGTCTGAGTAGTCAGAAATTGATGTTTTAGCTACTAGCTGGGAGTGACAAAAAGCAGAAGAGGACAGAAACCAAAATGGAGGAGGGTACAGAGAGAGGGATATGGCTGAGTAAATAGAAGAGGTGTATGTGTCTCCTGGACTTCTCTATCTGCACACAGTGCATGTTTTATGCCTTATGCATGGAATAAATTCATAAACTCCAGATGCTTATGTGTTCTATTTAATAAGCATTGTGAAATTATGTTGATTTTACTTCCCTGTGGAACACACTTAGTTGGAAGCCTCACAGTTGTAGAATAGAATCTGCAAATGCAAGCCTTGTTTCAAAAAGAACTATGTCAATCAAGGATGGAAACCAAAATAACTTTGTGGTACCCAATTATGTTAGCCAAGCGGGGGAAAAAAACCCTCATACTGTAGCCTAGTCTCAAACTAAGAGGTTGTATTTAGCATTTCAGTGATAAATTTTATTTTCATGGCTATGGGAAGAAAAGGCCTGGACATTAATAATTTACAAGGGTGGCGATCATTTAAGGTTTAAATATTAGATGACACATCAATAAAAGCAAAGTATAAACAAAAGAGCCAAATCTAGTTATGACTGCTAGGGATGAGCAAGAACTTGATCATTCTGAAAGGAAAGTGACTGACTGCCCTCAGGAAGAAAAGAAAAGAAGAAAAACCCTCCAGGAAAGCAATGGTGTAATAAATTATGATTGTGGCTGCTGCAATTTGTGATTGAAGGTATATACAAAGCCAGTGATGGCTCCATTGGGGTTACAGTGGCTCAGCTAGACCCATACTTTCTGACCACCTGGCAGGAGCAGAAGTTGGGGACTTTTTTAAGTCCCAAAGAACGTAAGAATCCCACCTCTGTATTCAGAGGCATGTCCCCTTTCCTCCCATTCCTACTGCCTGCTGCTACCAGTGTCCCCATTATCCCGGGAGCAAGTGGAGCTCCAGAGCTGCTCTAGCTGGGTTGTGTCAGGGCTGAGCTCAACCTGGAACAGCAACAGTGGGTAGGTAGGTAGGTTCTCCCTCCCTATGCCTGCTCCTGGGCTGGCAGGGAACACCTGGGGGGAGCAGGCACAGGGAACCCGCCCACTGTCACCACCCCACTGCTGCTGTGCTAGGCTGAGCCCAGCCCTCGTGCAGCCTAGCTCAAGTGGCTCTGGAGCTCCCCTTTCCCCTGAGACATTGGGGGTGCCAGCAGCACCAGATGGGGAGGGCGGAGTGGGAAGGAAAGAGACAGGGGAGGAAAGAAAGAGAGGGGACATGCCTCAGAGCAGGGAGGGAAAGGGAGTGGGGAGGATTCTTATCATTGGGCCTTGTTAAATGGTAATTTTGGGCAGTTCTTGTAGCTCTTACAACCTGGTTTGTCTGCACATCAACATCTGAAACATTTGTTTTGGAACTCAAAATTACTTCACTCCAGGGAAAGATTATCTAATTTGGGGTACCCAGCTTGTGTTATACTAATGTGTAGGCACACCAAACCTGCCCCCCCCCACCTCTGCTGGCCCAGTTCAGGCCCACTGCCCCCGTACCCACCAAGCACCCCAGATCAATGCTCTCCCCCACTGACTTGTGGCTGCCTGGGGAAGCAGGCAGGGAAGGGTTAATCTGCCTGTCTTGTCACTGCTGCTTCTGCTGCTGCTTTCTGGGAAACCTCAGTCCTAAGAAAAGAAGTATCCTGGCTGTGGCAGCTAGGTTTGACTGTGCCAAACTTCAGCTAGCACTAACACCTATCAGCTTTTGTGTGGCTTACAGTGTAAGGTGGAACAAGGCCCTTCTTCAGGACTCAGAGAAGTCCCTAACTGCTGCTCCTGTGGCACCATCTGAGATCCCAGTGTGGCGTGGGAGCGGGGAACCTGGGAGCAGGAGTGCAGCCACCCTTGCAGGGCTGGTTGCTGCTACCATGCTTCCTTTGGTAAAATCTTGGTTCTGCCCTTGTACAAATTGCATTGCTACAGCTGAGGATGGTTTTCTCCAGATTTTGCTCTCCTGAATCTAACTGCACTCATCCTGTTTGTGCAAGTGCCACTTGCACGTGTTACATGGCTAAAGTTGTGACTGACACACAAAAGATATGAAGCATCCACAGCTGTAGTACAAGAACTAGCTCTTTTCTTTGAAATGTACAAGCTCCTACTTTTAGGTCAGGAGGTTTGGATTTACCACCCCCAATTGTAACCAATAAATGTGAATAACGCAAATTAGGTTGACACCTTTTCCTACTGAAATTGCAACAGGGTATCTGTAATGAGTTCTGTTGATCTTTGTTTGATTTGCAGCACAGTGATTAATGACACTGGTAGGGTAGAAGACTGCATGGAAAATACAATTGACATTATTTTGCCAGTTGTGGATTTTTTTAAAACTTAATTTGGTCATGTGTGTAACAAACAAGAGAAGTAAAGAAGGGCTGGAAAGGGAGAAGGAACTATTGACAAAATCAGTATACAGAAAACCAGATGAGGCAGAGGGTGCACAATTGTCTTGATTATCTTACTTTAGTTCATTGATTATTTGCAATCAATGAGACTGAAACTACTGAAAGTAAAAGCCAGATGAATAGGAGTTAGGTTATTTATCATGTTAGGAAATAATTATTTTATTTATTTTTTCAGGTTCCTTTTTTATGACAACTTTCCTTTTATTTACAAGAGGCTGAAGATGTCTGCATTGCAGCATAATTGGTTCTGGCTGCTAGCCACCTGACAAGTTAATTATTGATTGTCTGTGCATTGGTCCTGTGAGAAAATCCAATGTCTATACAAATTAGTTTGAGGTAACTGTCTCATACAGACTAGGTACAGACATTCAAAAAAAGTCCAAGGCAGAATCAATGAATCAATCTAAGTGACGCGATTTTCTGTAAGTGGTGTTGTTCAGATTGGTAGCAAACATTCATCCTTTGTGGGGGAGGAGGTGACAAATCTTAGACCAGGTCCCCCCCGCCAATTTTTAAACCCAGTCTGTGTATGCTGAACTTCTGTTCTGTTACAGGTATAGACTGGTTTCTGATTGCTTATACCAGTGCAAGTGTACCTGGCCACCGTGCTCAATAATGACTTTTAATGAATAACTATATGATGCTCTATGCTGTCCCTTCACACAGCATCTGATGAGTTCACAAAACCTGAGTTCACAAAAACTTGTGCTCTGTATACATTATTTAGTCAGTCTATATGGTGCATATCTACCATTTTTAACCTGCTTTCTGCCTGCCTTAAGGCTTATAGTACTCATCTCCTCCTGTGATTCCATTTCAAATCATAAGAGGAATAATTTAGAGGGGTATTGATAAGTAGGCCTGACAACTATTAATGATTTACAAACCCAAGTGTCTTCTGATTTATTGTTCTAAGGAGAGATATTCTGCTTGGTGTTGAGGAATTGGTGTCTGTTATCCATGACAGTTCAAAATTTGCCCCTCAAACTACATTTTGAAATGAAAAAGTGTGGGCCCAAATTTTAACTTCAGTATTGTACAGTACCACTGAAGTTGACTTGTTCACATAGTCAAAGGTTCAAGGGGTATGTAAAGATGTTACTGGATCTAACTTGGGTTAGGTCAACCTAAGTGCCAATCTGCACACATTTGGGGAGAATAGATTGGGCAAAAAATGGCTGCCTGCTTTAATTTAGTTCATCCACATGCACAGGTTACACTTAGATTAACCCAACTAGGGTTAAATGCTGATCTACAAAAACATTCAGGAAGGTTCCCCTGTGGATCTGCTAGCTCTCAAATCTCACTTGCCCCTCCCCACACCCTGACTTACTTAGGTAAGTCTCCCAACACCAGCACCAGCACCAGCACAGGTTTGTACAATTGGCACCCAACCTACAACCATGCTGCTTAAAGTAAGTATCATGATGTAGATCAGATCCCAGGAACATGTATATGTGGCCATGATAGTTAAAGGGCTGAATATTTTCATTCTGGAAGAAGTGAATTAAAACTAGCTGTAAGTCTGATATGCAAGTTCTTTTGAATCTAAATGAACACCTTTACAAAGTTTAAAAGGGTGTTATTAGTCCTGTACTTTGGATCTAGTATATTAGAGGTAGGGCCAGTCTATAATTTATCAGATCCGGCTATGCAGATGTGGATTCTTGTTAGGGGCAGCTTTAATAAATATATATATTTTTTAAATTGTGGCATCTGTATTACTTTGCCAGGGACAAAAAGCAATATATTATATGTAAAGTAATCTTTCTCTTTGAAGACTCCACCACTACTTCATTCAGTTTCTGTAGGCCAGCACTTTGGCATTAATGCCAAACACAACCCCAACACGAGAAAAGTGATCAAGGGCATAGCAGTCAGCAGAACAGCAGTCAGCAGAATAGCAGATCCTGTGGCCTTACCCCTCTGTACTGTAAGAAAAACAACCATAAATAAAAAAGGGAAGCAGGAGATGACCTTTTAAAAGCAGAAGCTTGAACACCCCCCCGCCTTGATTGACAGTAAGTTTGGAGACCACCAAACCAACTTCAGCCAGCTTAAGTTTGCTCTGTTCCGCATTCTGTAACCCAGCAACAGCACGTAGAAGGACCCCAGACTTGTGGAAATTCCCCAAAGATGCTCGCACATATATGTCTTATACCTATGTGTTTGCATATGTATGTTAACATAAAAGAGTACTATCAAACTCAGATTGGGGGAGCTTTTTGTCTTTGGACATTGAGTACCCCTCTGCAGAGCAATAAACTCGCATACCGGACACTCCCTCGTTCTCTGCCTAATTGATCGCGGCTAGGAACGAGCCCAGAGATGGGACATGGCCAGTGCTCATCGGTGTATAAGCACACCCTTTGGTGTATGGGTGCTATGCAGTAGCTGGCCAATTTCCCTGACAATACCTCCTAACAACTGCTGTGAGACCCCCAATTCATGCCCACTCATTCTGACACTAATTCTACTCTGCAGGGGTGTCTTCACTGAAGTGGCTGCAGGGCAGGTTTTACTACTATGAACTGGAAAAAACATTTTCCTATATAATGAATCATCCATCAGTACACTTAAGAAAATAGTAATGGTGCCTATTCCCATTATTTTATCTCAGGTCTGACAGTATTTGGTGGTTTTCAGCTGTAACTTATTATTTTACTTAAGTTACTAGTCCCCATGGTTGCAGATAGATGGAAAATGCATCCTAAATGTTGAAAAGCCATAAATCAGTGAAAAATTACTGCAAATATATTGTTTTAAAATTTCATGATTTGGCAGAGGAGACTAATTCATGATTTTTTTAGAGCATAGGATTTGCTATATTGAAATAATCATAGTTTGCTCCCATTGACAGTAATTTGCTTTGTCTTAATCCTTTGAACTTCTGCCACTGCTATAAATAGGTCAGGTCTGAAGTGCATTAATATAGCTTTGTGGAAAAACTTGTATGCATATTGTGTTGCTTGATAAAGCAAATACCTTCCCTCTTGCATGAATTTAAATCTCTCAGTCTTTTTTATCTTTTAAGAGGAAAATCTTAAAACATCAGTAGTTGAGCCTATTTAGATTTTCTTTCTGATCTAATTGAATACTTTGTCATTGTACACAAATATTCAGCATTTTGCACTGCAGACTAAAATAATAGGAGGCAAATCTCTCTCAGAAAGACTAGTAATAGCTTCATTATTTTTAAAAACTATACATTAACCTGGGGACTGGAGTCTCTCAGCTGGTGTAACTGATATCAGTTCAAGTTTTACTCAGACTAGTAACCCACCCACTTTGCAAAAAGGTCACAGCCGCAAGTCATTGATAGTTCTTCAGCACCTTCCCACAATTCATCTACTGTGTCCAGAAGAGTGTGCACACACAACGGGGACTCTTCTCACAATTCAGAGGAAAAGATGACAGAGCAGTTCATGTGATTGCAGAACCATGAGCCACAGGACATACTAATTAAAAATTCTAGTGATATCATGTGCAAATAGTGCAGCACTAGGGAGGATGCAAAACAAATGGGTGTGGTTTTAAAGTGTGAACTGTATTTGGCAGTCTCAGGTGCTTATCACCCTGGCTGTATTTGCATTTTCTTCTATCTGTGTGTTGATTCTTGCTTCAAGTTATAATAACAGCATTTGTGCTCAAGTGTTGAGCTATATTTTAGACAGGCGGATACTGGGGTTATGTATCAATTTTTCCCCCCTGCTCTTTTCATGAAGTGGTATTAGTCACTTTATTATTGTAACTGGCTAATAGCAGCTGTGGTCCAATAGCTGGTTTCCTACAGCTTCTTTGCCCCAGGTTCATCCTGTAGTTAGACCCCTACTGTGATGAAGAACCTTTGGTGCTCCATCACTTTAAGGTCTGGAGCAGACAGCTGACAGGTGCTTTATTAGGGTGACCATTTTACAGCCCAGCTATCAGGGCTGAGAGCAGTTTGCTGCCCACCAGCAAGGGAATAATACCAGCTGGCTGAGTATAACAGGGCCCTGCCATGTTACTAGGGGTTCAAGGGAGTATGAACAGCCCTATACCCCACATGTACTTCTGCACACCCACCCCAGATGGGGGAGAACTCACTGGAGTCTGGGGAATCGGGTCCTGGGATGTAGTGAGTCCTGCAGCAAGGGAGCTGACAGAGGCGTGGGGAGTGAGAGAGGATTATCCATGTAAGCCCAGAGTGTGAAGGATAAAAGACAATGAAAGCAGCCTCAAGGGACTGTACCTGGCCAGGAAGCAGGCTGCCTGGAGCCTGGAGTTGCCAGGGGTTAAGTAGCCACCAGGAGAGCCAAGAGTAGGACTCTTCTCTGTTTGTTTGTTTGCTTGCTTGCTTGATCACTTTGTTGCACAAGCCTGCAGGCTCTGCAAAGCCTCTGAAAAGATGAGGGACAGCCAGGGGGTGAAGCCTGAAAGAACCACTGCTAAGTGCTTACTTTTTTGTTTACTTTCCTTGGTTTGTACTGCATTGCTAACAAGCCTGAGGTGGCCTCCAGGTATTATCCGCTAGCCTGGCTGCAGCAGAGGCAAGGGTCCTGAACAGTGGGTCCTTGGCCAAATCCCGCAGCAAAAGTAAAACTGGTCAGCTCAACTAGCTTGACCAAACATACCCTGCTGTGATCTGCCCATAGCAGCCTATACCGAACTACTGCTTGGGCCTCAGAGAAGGGGCAGGGTGTTGGCCTGAGGAAGGGGTGATGACCCCGGTGAGGGGCTAGGGGCAGAGTTAGCCTGGAGTTTGGTTAATTGAACAGTCACTGCTCAGATGAAGGCCAAGGAAACAACCCAGCAGGCTGAGCCAGGACTACTTGGAGTGTAAGGACAAGCCTGAAGGCCTATGGGAGCCACTTAAGGGAGCAGGGCAGTGTGTGTGTGGCCCTGGAATGGGGAGTATACTAGAGGCCCCAGTGAGAGGGGGGCGGTGTGTGTGACGCCTGAGCAAGGCAGTATGTGAAAGGCCTGATGAAGGTCTGAATTTGACCCGGCTGCAAGTCAGAGCAGTATTGACATACTGGAGGATATCTGTGAGGCATGGGACACCTTAAGAGAAGGTCAGAGTGTGTACTTATTGCCCTTATACATCTGGGTGCTCAAAGGCCAGCCTCTCACCTAATTAACATCTCGATCAATTAACTACAAGTGGCAGGCGAACAAGGTAGGTAGTTTGCCCATACACAGGTGGCAGGCTGATACTGAGATCAGGCCTGGGAGTATGCCCCTGTCACACTTACTTTTTGTTTGTCTTTGACTTTTTTGCATAAAAAGTATTTATGGGAAGCATCTTCCTCATACTGATTCACTACCTTATTTTAACACCTGAAATAATGTCAATAAAATGACTTATTGCCTCTGGCTCCTTTAGGTTTGCCAGCTGTCAATGCATTTACTGTCAAACAGAAAATTCTAAAAATTAACTGTCACATATATATATTAGTGACAGTTAATTTTTACAGTGTGTGTGAGAGTATAACTTCACAGTATGTGGGCCTGAGCCTGATTTCAAACTGGGTTTGCAGCTCTGTAACTGTAGCTTTCAGTGACATTGTTCTTTACTTTTACTAGGGCAAATGAGGTCAGAATGAGACCTTCTGTCACCATAAATAGAAATATAATTCTGATGAAATATGTCCTTTTCTAGTATATATTTCAAGGCTCGATGAGGTTTTGTAATTAAAACTGGATATAAAACCAGATGAAACCTTTTCTGTTTCCAGGTTTCTTTACAAGCACTTAGCTTGTCTAAGTTGGGCAAAAGTTTATCCTGAATTTACATTTTTTCCCCCATGATCCTTGTATAATGGAGGGGAGGGGGGAAGCATTTATTGAAGGCAGGTAAGATTTCCAGTTCAGTCATCTGAGAATAAAACATGCTGATTCCAATCTCCTAAATCAATTGAAGTGAAATATTATTTCTGCTAGAATTTTCTAAAAGTATTGACAAGTTGGCATTTATAATATTATTGCAAACAACCTTTTCCAAAGGGTGTTGTGGACTGCAGTTAGTTAATTGATTATATAAGATAAAGACTGGTTTCACCTATGGCAAGGTTTTCACAGATTTTTCATTAATGTATGAGTTAACTGCTTTGCTTGGAGCTCCCTTTCTTCCCAACCCTCACTTCTCACAAGGTGACAATGTCCCCAAGAGCTTTTAAAAGGAGGTTGGTAATGTGAAGTTGTTAGTGACTTAGCATCCATCTTAAAGAATCAATGTTCATCCTTGACAGCCTTCCAGGAGAAGAAAAGAGTAAGGTGTTTCTTCTTTCCAATGAGCTGAGGCAGTGCGCCAGCAAGTGCTGGCACTTTATCTTTGCTTGTTACATTTACCATTTGAGGATTAGATCTGTAACTGTTACAGAACTGTCACTAGGATGTTAGATCACAGAGAAAAAACATATAGTTTAGGATGGAATCTAAGTTTCAGATAAATCCAGCCAAACAGAGGTAACTTTGACATTGAAACACTCTTCATGCGTAGCATTGTTCTTTGGTTTCTATTTTTAAATTGTTGGGTTTAGTTTGTTTTTATTCCTTCCTTTTTTGTGTTCTTGTGACAAGGTACTTAGCAGAATTCACAGATTTGTTGGAATCTGATATGGCCATGCCATGAGTGCTTCTGCTATGGCCTCAAATTTGTGACCTCTAGGCAGTCAACTGTGCTCCTTGGCACCCATGCCACCCCAGTCCCTTATGTTTCTGTTGTGGTAGAGATGATCATGACCCTCCAAATTCAAACTGGTAAGTATCTGGGAGGATATATATGTAAGGTTTGAGGAGGGGAAGAGCAAGGGGGAAGAGGGAGGAGACAGAGAAGTGGCCAACACAAAATCTGTATCCAGGAATGTGGATGGTCTCATCGCTTTCTTTCTAAACTTTGAACATGGCCATTCTATGTTATGTTTCTTGAAACCTGAAAGAGCATCACTTTATACCCAGATTTGCCAAGGTTTCACATTACCAAGGAAGTAGAAGTTTAGCTGTGAACCAATTCAGGTGTAAATATGTAATGGTGAAACATTAAATAAGTATACAATTTGAAGTTGTATTCAACCCTACTGCCATCCCATGCACTGTTAATGGAAGTGATTTCTTTTTAGGTTGGGGTAATGGGCAGCAAAACTAGGTTTCCTGAGAACTAGATTAAAAAAGTGGAAGCTGGAAAGGGGACATTGAGGGAAAGTCTATGAGACAGGCTGAATTATGCATATGAAGAATCTTAGAAACATGCAAAATAATTAAACTGGACCCTATTTTAATGAGCAGTTAGTGGTGATGTCTGGAAATGAGATGAAAGTGAGGTGGTGATACTTGTTCGTGTGTAAATCATTAAGCTGAAGGAAGGTGAATTGAACCAGTGTATTAATGTGTGTGTTATATACATGGACTTCACCATAGAAAATGCATGAAGAACAGAAAAATAAAGAGCCAAAACTTTCTTCCTGTGTGTTGGGTAAAATACCTGCAGGCTATTAACATCTCTGCCTTTTTGGATTTGACTTTACTGTGTCATTTCTAACCAGGTGATTATGGACAATTTACAGTTCTCTTACACTTAAGAATTGGAGAAGAAATCACAGTCAATGCAGTCTGAGCTCACTAAGGAAAATTATCCCCATCGATATTAAAATCACTTTTTTCTTTTTTATTTGCATTTTCCAAGAATGTTTAATAAAATGGCACCCTCTCCCTACACTTTAAATATTATATTTCTTACACACACACATTTTCTAACAGCAGTGGTCTCCAGTGGTTGCAGATGGTACTGATTACATCACAGTTTTTGGCAGTCAGTTATTACCTTCACCTTTAGTTTTGGGACATTTAATTCTCATCTTGGACATTACATGGTCCAGGCAGGAGTTCAATTAGTAGAACTTTCATTGAAACAGTTCCAAAATATCACAAGTTATCACATTCCATTGGGATGGCAGACGGTGATTATTGCTTTCTTGAACATGTAAGTGCTTTGATGGCCTTTAAAATCATTAACTTTAAGAGGTTTTATTGCTTTCTTAAAAGCTTGCTGAGCTTTTCATCAGTTTGGTGATGGCAGGGAATTTTATTTTACTCAGGTACAGTAAAAAGTACCTCACTGAGCCATGAACACCTAAGCTTACCTGCCTTTACAAAGGGTCATTAAGAGGTCTAAACCAGTGATATTAACTTATCTGACTTTATACAAGTTAGCACAGCCAATAGAAGCAAGCTATAAAGTGAAAGATTAGCACTGCATTAAACTAATTTTTAAAACAGATATTGGCTACTATGAAGAACTGGCCACACAAAGTGTCTGACAAAAATGTTTAACCACAAAAGCCACAGAACTTACTCTGTTTTGTAGACCATGATCTTCCAACTGGAAAACACTAATACAAAGAAATCTTTTTTTATGTTGAAATCTATTTCTAAGCCAATTTTGCTTTACCTTGGTGTATGTGCTGAACAATATCCAAAAAATAATAACAGTTCTTTTAAGACGTCTCTTGCAAGATCAATAGATAGATTTCTAATGGATATAAAACTTAGCTGTGCATTTTTTTAAAAAAAATTCTATTTGGGCTCTGATCTTGCAAAGAATATTGTACATGCTTAACTTTATTCACCCATGTAAGTGGGGTATTTTTCATTTGGACAGGGGCAGGCAAAATGCAGGCCGTGGGCTTGATCTGGCCCACCAGGCACTTTTTATTAGGCCCATGGTGCCCACCAATAAATTGTATACTGCCCAGCCCTTCCGCCTACAAGAGGAAGGTTTTTACACCCACCCCCAATATACCCTATTATGCTTCAGTCCCACCCTCATGGGCAGAAGAGCCTGGCCCCCCCAGGTGGGACTGCTGCTGCAGGCTTCCCTAGCATCCCACTCCCTCTGGGCAGCAAGTAACGAAGCAGGGGGCAGGGGCGGGGACAGGGGCGGGGCAAGGGTGCAAAATTTAATTTTTCACAGGAAGAGAGAACTTGTGACAATTTGTAGCTTGAAGAAGGATAATATGGATGGAAATAGTGAAGTGGCCTTTAATTTTTTTAAATGATCTTAAATTCTCTGGGTTGTATAGGCTGCACGAAAAGTAAGACTTATCCAGTCTTTTGCAGGAATAATAGTAAGTTATTAAAATATTATGTAATTTTCCAAGTGAAAGATGTATAATCAACAGGTTCATTTATACTTTGTAGATATTGTGACTCCTTTATTACAGGAACAGAGTTAAAGTTATTTTTGTTCATAATCATGGAGAATTTTTTTAATAGATGTTATATATGAATTATATATTGAACTTGGTTCTGAGATGTTTTTATAACTTCCGTTTGAGATCACAGCAGAAAATAAAAGTATATCTCCTCCTAAACTGCATTTATCTTGCTTAACTGACACTTACGGTTTTGTTTTGTTTCTTTGGTCTGATAATGGTAATATTAATTTGAGAAAAATGGATTTCATAGATTTCATAGACATTAGGGCTGGAAGGGACCTCGGGAGATCATCGAGTCCAGCCCCCTGCCCAAAGGGCAGGAAGTCAGCTGGGGTCATAGGATCCCAGCAAGATAAGCATCCAATTTACTCTTGAAGGTGTTCAATGTAGGTGCTTGAACCACCTCCGCTGGCAGACTGTTCCAGACCTTGGGGGCTCGGACAGTAAAGAAATTCTTCCTTATGTGTGCTTTTGATTTGCTTGGACATCTTCCTGTCAGGAAATGTAAGTGACCATCTTAAAGCAATTAAAAGTTGAAAGGAATCAGATATTGATATTGAATTTAAAAAAGCAATGCATTTCAAAATATTACCCAGGGTCATTTTAAATGTTACACAACTTCAGAGAGAACTGTGAAGTATATTTGCTCCTGTCATAAGAAAGGGCCATGTGATTTGAGATGGTTGTAACAGGAATATTTAATAATTTGATAAAATATGTAATTTGTTAGAATATAGGCAATGTCAGGCCATGCAGTGTAGTAAATAAAGGTATGGACCAGTATTCATGAACAAAGATCTTTATCAAGTTAAGTAAAGCTAGGAAGGAGAGGATGAAGGAAGTCGAGTGATCTCCACCTTGAAGTTCTTGGAAGTTCTGCCACAGGTTTTTAAATGGGAGGTATTCTGACATGGAATAAGAGAGAAATATTTTTCACAGATAAAGATAGACTAGTGCTATGGCATTTTGGGAATAAACTAAACAACAGAACATATGATTAAGGGTCCCCACAGGTCAATAAAACAATTAGGCTACGGTGGTTAAGACACTGTAGTTTCTTTATCTAACAGCAGATATATTATAGAGACCTTGAAACTACAAAAGTTAACATTATTTGATACATATGGAGAATAATGTTTTGATATTAGTGAAACACATCAACTTCTGCTGAAGGCCATTTCAAGTACTGATGCTAGTTAATCCCAGAGATTAACTGGCATTTAAGTGGTGCATAAGCCTTACACAGGGGAAATGTTATCATCTATGTAACATCTATTGCACACTGCTTCCTATCTATTTCAGTTTAATTTCTATTAAATGTTTTTTTTGTTATTTATAAAAACTGTATGAGAAGAAAAGTAAATTAATAATTTCAGTGAAGTTTGTAAGATGAATGTTTTCAATCAGAGACTTGGAGGATGCTGATGAAATGCTTTGGAGCCAAGTCATGACAATGAATCTGCTTCTTCAATAATTACTTATTACAAGTGCTTAGTGAAATAGATACTTTATTGAACCATATGGTTCTACTTATTTTGGTACGGACTAATGGCTTGAATGGTATTTGTGGAATTGGATTCAATATTTTTATTGTTCTTTATGTCTGTTTACAACATTACTTTTTTAATTATTAGTTCAGCAAATGAAAAATAGTTAACTAGTAAAACAAAACTTGAAATAAATGGAGTAAAACAGAGATGGCCAACCTGTGGCACATGTGCCAAAATTGGCAAGGGAAGCCCCTGTGTGTGGTACATGGCATATGGGAGGGACAGGCTGACAGCAGCAGATAGGGCAGAAAGCAGAGAAGCTAGTCAGGTCAGCAGCACAGAGGAGGAAGCAGAGCAGCAGATCAGGCAGAAGGGGATCAGAATGGCACTCTGAGAGGATATGGGGCTAATTTGTGGTGTGTCTGCCAAAATAGGTTAGCCCCTGCTAGAGTAGAACATCAAATTGTGGTCGGTGGCTTGGTGGTTTCTAAGAGTAAATGTTTTTTGGCAGTATTAAAATATTGTTTTGTGATGTAATATCATGTGGTTGAGTCCTGCATCCATCCTGTAGTTCACTGCTTCAGACCCATGTCTTTGGGACAACATATTATCTGTTAGACTCTTCAGTGTCATAGTGAAGTAGGGCTGCAAGGGACCTCCAGAGATCATCATGGCCACAGAAAATTAGAGAGCTAAAAATGAGGCTGCTAATATGAGAATGTAGGTTGAAAGTATGCTTTGCTGTATGTTGATTACTATGTGTTTTGCCTACAGGAGGGCTAAAGTTGGAGACTAACTCTATATATCATTTTTAAGATTTCAGCTGCCAGTCCCTGATTTTGGGTTCTCAGACTGACAGTAATCAGGGTAGAGAGAAAATATACTCAGTCTCTCTTAATGTGAAGGAAAGTGCAAGACTGAAAATATACTGTGTATGCTATTTAACAGTGGCTCTTTGATTTTGCTTTAAAAAGTACTTTGATGTGTTACTTGTAAGAGGGAAAAAAACAAAGACATACATTTCAGGCTGTTAAACATAGAACCGGATAGTAACAATCCTAATCAGATGTAGGATGGAATAGCTTTGGCATATACTCAAGTCTATATACAAATTCTTCAGGGAGGAACAACATGGAAACATTCTGTTTTGTGGCTTATCCCATTGAAGTGCTCTTTTGGGCTAGGAACAGACATTCAAAAAGCCTGAGACTGAATTGATTCAATTTTGTAGGTTAGACTAACCTGGCTAGGCTAAATCAGTTGTGTAACCGGACAGACATCCCAGAAATACAAGCACATGCCTGCAGCGGCTCAGGCTAGAAACTGAGGGTCACTAGAACAGCCCTCCCTTCCTTTGCACAGGCTGAGCTGGGGGAGGAGAGTGCATGGCCAGGCCCCGTCAGGACACTATGATTAGGGAGAGGTCTCTCCCTTGATAAAAGACCATTTATCAGATTGGTTATCACCATTTAACACCCAACCAGAAAATAAAGCCTTGCTCATTACAAGTTCTTCTTAAACAGCTTTTTCCAAAGGAAAATGCATACCAGCTTCTGGCTTCTTTACTATCCGCTCCACTCAGGAGCTAACAGCACACACAAACTGCAGATCTATCCCTAGCCTTGGGGTTTATTTTATTTTTTTCTTGCTTTTTCTATGTATCCAGTAATAAAGTGTTTTGGCCAGTCTGAGCTGCCATATCTTCTCTTCAATATTCACTTTATTTTCTTTAAAACCTACCAGCCCTTCTTTTTACTCTCTCAAAGAGCAGCATAATACTAAGGTGTCAAGAAAGAACAGAACTGGTAGAATAGTTAGAAAACAGCTCTTTTGCTAATATTTCCATGAATAAAAGCACTGATAAAGCAAAAGGGCTAAGTACAGACTTTTGAGGAGGTTAGCAGGAGGTTAGATTATATTAAAAATTGCCACCTGATCTAAGGTAAATTAGGATGGGGAGGCTAGGGAGGTTTGGGAAGAATGTGGGGCGGGGAGTAGGCTTGCGGCGGGGGTGGTCAGATGTCTGTGGAAGGATCAGGGAACAACAGGATCTACAGGAGCATTTAGGGTGTTTTGAGGGGGTGGGGTCTGCTGGAGAAATCAGGGGGGTTATGGGGGCAGGTGAGATCCACAGGAGCAATTGGGGTGCAAGTGGCATTCAGGGGGGATAGAGAGGGCAGGTTGCATCAGGGGGAAGGCAAGATCCACTGCAGTGATCAAGGGTACAGACAGCATCCATAGGGGAATCAAGAAGGTTGTCAGGGTCTGCAGGAGGGATTGAGTGGATCAGGGGACAGGTTGGATTTGCAGGGGGTTGTTGTGGTCTGAGAGGGTTTGGTGGGACTAGGGAAGCTAGGAAAGTTCAGGGAGGGGTTTGAGGGGGACAGGAGGCTACTTTTAGTCCCCCAAGCTGCCCAGTGAACCCCATCCCTCCTGCCCCTCCCCCCCACTGATTACTTACTTTCTCAGCTGCTAGCATCAGCAAATACTGAGAAAACGACTGGCACCAGGAGCGGTTTGCAGGATGAGGCATTGAGAGGTGGGTGGCTGGTCTGCAGGGGAGGGGGGCGATGAGTTGCGGGGCTAAAAATAGCTTGGTGCCAGAGAGGACAGGTAGGAAATGTACAATCCCAAGGCTGGGGCCAGTGTCTGGGTTTCTCAGCCCTAAGGATATGCAGATAACCACACTGAATTTCTATTCACCAGTCTAACCTAGAACGATTAAGTTTGAGTATATATTGATCCAAGTCTACCTTATACCAGATTCTGCCACTTTTAGACTGGTCTGTGTACACTGACCTTCTGTACTGTTACAGATTTAGATTGCTTTCTGGTTGCTGAGACTGGGTCTAAGTATAAAGTCCACACCTGGGAAACTAATTAGATTTGGTGGCCATTTTTAACCCAATCTAACCTCCCTTTAACCCCTTGCAAAAGTCTGAGCCACAGTCATGATAATTACTATTATAAACATTCAGAAAACCACTGACTGTTTGTGAAAAATGGTTGCAATTCCCCGAAGTTTTGTGAATTTACTGTGAAAAATGTATGTGAATGAAGATTCCTACCAGATATTCTTTACTTTAATCAGTTGCTCATTTAAAATGGTTTGGCCATTCAATGAAGGAACAGTTTAGTGACCATGCATCAGACTTTTGTAAGGGTATGCAAGTGCCAGAAGATGCAGACAATGTGCCTCGGTAATTCTGAAAGAAATGAACTAATTCCCATTTTAATTGGTGTCTATCTCCATGCTCAAACACCCATGTAACTTTTAAATATCCAACCCCTTTTGACTTGAGTGATAGAATTCACAATACAAAATTGCAAGGGAACACCAAGTGAACTGGAAACAGTCAAGTACTCTGAAATTATGGACAATTTTATTTTGGTATCACCCACCTTGAATCACCTTTTCTATACAATCATCCAGAGCTGAAAGAGGAGGAAGGGAGGGAATCCCTTCAGAATGCAAAAGGTAATTGTGAAGTTGCACATTCCTAGGAAATTAACATAAAAAAACTTAAACCTATTTTTAGCCATAATGAAGATGTATTAAAACACATTGAAACAATTTATAACTTCTATTCCAGAGTAGCCTAAAGAGAGTTTGGCTATATCCAAATTTACCTCATTTCCTCTGTATTTTCTGTATTTCTCCAGGGTCTTTGAATCTACATCATAGAAAATTTGGGTTGGAAGGGACCTCAGGAGGTCATCTAGTCCAACCCCCTGCTCCAAGCAGGACCAGCCCCAACTATATCATCCCAGCCAAGGCTTTTGTCTAGCCGGGTCTTAAAAACTTTAAGGATGGAGATTCCACAACCTCTCTGGGTAACCTGTTCCAGTGTTTTACTACCCTCCTAATGAGAGAGTTTTTCCTAATATCTAAACTAAATTTCCCTTGCTACAACTTGAGACCGTTGCTCCTTATTCTGTCATCTGCAACCGCTGCCCCTTCAGGTAGTTGAAGGCTGCTATTAAAGCTCCTTTCAGTCTTCTCTTCTCCAGACTAAATAAGCCCAGTTCCCTCAGCCTCTTCTCATAAGTCATATACCCCATCCCCCTAACCATTTTCATTGTCTTCTGCTGGACTCTCTCCAATTTGTCCACATCCTTTCTGCAGCAGGGGCCCAAACTGGACAGTACTGTCTGGTGCACGGGGACATGGCAAGGCTACCCACGAATCTGGAAATTTGGTGGTAGGGGAGGGATAGCAGGGTTAATTGCTGAGGCTCTGGGAACCATGGTAATTAACACTGCCATCACTCCCTGCCAAACCCATAGAGAGCCCTGTGTGCCAGAGGGTCCAGCCCCCAGGCCATAGGTTGAGCACCACTATTCTACATTATTTCCTCCTTTGCATATATTACAACTGTTATAATAAGGCTGTGTGATTTTTATGGGACCCATTGTACAATTTTATCAGACCTCCAAATGATAAACTTATCTATTGAACTGCACATCAGACAGGACTTTAGGTGCCATTGTAGAACTCCACATCCTTCTGGGTGTGGAACAAAGTACCTGCAAAGAGAAAAGCTCTGTCTTCTCCTACTAAAGGGCATAGAGATCAGAAAAATGTGAAGAAAAGGCTGACTAACTGTTACGTTTGAGACAAAAAAATGAAAAGGTAAGAAAGGTTTGAAATTGCTACATTACCATGAACAAAACAATTCTCTTAACTACTAAGTTCATGGAAAGTGATAGGTTGATAGATCTAGAAACCCATACCCTTCATTCACACAAGGTAAAGTTTTTCTTTGTACAGAATGTCTAGCCTGGTATCTTGAGGATTCAGGTAAGAACCAAATGATTCATGATCCTTATGCTGTACATAAAAAAGTATGTTTTACTTATACAAAATAGATATGAACCAGGCAGGGAATGCTTTCTATGTGACATCAATTTGTGTGTGCGTGCACACCCATCTGTTTGTATGTAATTCAAGGGTGGGTTTAATTCTTGCTATTCATTCGGTCATTAGCTGGAAATTGTCAACAAGTATGTTAATTGATGGGTTTTTGTCATTCAAATATATGTTCAGTTGGAGCCCTAGCAAGCAGACATCTGATGCTCTACTTGTTACAAGAACCACTGAGCAAATATCAGGTGTAAGGCCTAGATAATAATTATCAGCTATTTCTGTAGACAAAACTAGAAGCTAGGTGTAGAGCTGGGCATTTTCTTTAAACAATACATTTGCAGAAAAACATGGTTTTGTTCATGCTAGAACTCCACAGGTTTTCAGGATCACGTTGGCAAAACTGCCCAAGGAGGAGTCATTATCTGATAGTTCAGTGTTTAGATCAGCCACCAAAATTTGGAAGATGCAAGGCTCATTCTCTCTTCCTCTGTTGACTTTAAAATGAGTATTTTAGTCTATCTATATTATCTTCCAAGAGTGAAGTGTAACTGCCAGGCTATAGAATAGTTTGGGGGTGAAAAGTGGGTTTAGGAAGACTGGCTCTCTGTTTCTTTTATTGATCATGCACTAGGGAACATTGTAAGAGTATCACACAGTATGTAGGGATAAATTTAGGAAGGCCAAGGCACAATTTGAGATGCAATTGGCAAGGGACTTAACAACAAAAGGATTCCACAGGTATGTCAAAAGTAAGAGGAAAAAATCATAGGTCCCTTACAGAATACAGAAAGCAATCTAGTTATTTAAGATACTGAGAAGGTTGAAGTATTTAATGACTTTTTTACTTCAGTCTTCACAAACAGGCTGCTATCAGATGATGGGTACAGTTAACAGAAAAGATAGAGAAGGAGATAAATAAGCTAGAAAAAATGGCAGAGCAGGTTGAGGATTACTTAGAGAAGCTAGATGCTTGCAAGTCAGCAGGCTGGATGGGATGTAGTCTAGGGTACTGAAGGAACTGGCTAAGGTAATTTCAGAGTCCTTAGCTACCCATTTTGAGAACATGTGGAGGTCAAGTGATGTCCCAAATGGTTAGAAAAGGGCAAATAGAGTGCCCATCTTTAAGGAGGATCTGGTCAATTGCAGGTGAGTCAGTTTGACCCTAATATGTGGAAAGATTGTGGAGCTGGTCCTCAAAGAATCTATTGTGAAGCCTAGAGGTGAACAAGATGATCAGGAACAGCCAGAATCGATTAACCAAGAACAGGTCATGCCTAACCAATGTGATTTATTTCTGTGATAAGGCAACACATACTGTGAATGTGGGGAAAGTAGTGGATATGACATACTTGACTTTAACAAGGCTTTTGACAATAACTCCCACAATGTTCTCATTAACAAGTTAAGGATATGCACACTAGACAAAAGTATTGTAACAATATGAATGCACTAGCAAAGTGTCCATCAAGAATGGTGGGTGGGTGGTGGGGACAGAGCACCACCACCCCGCGCCACCACTGTTCCTCATACAGCCACACACAACCCGCCTCCCCGCTCTGTGTCTGGCCCCATGCACCCCCACACACACCTCAGGCATGCACCCAACCACACACACCAGGCCACATGCCACACACCCACCTGTCACACTGCATGCACCCCCCCCATACTGGGAGCACCTGCTGGATGCAGGCGGTGGGGCGTGCAGGGGGATGGGAGGGACATGGCATCAGGTGCCACTCAGGGAAGGGGAACACAAGGTGCAGACAGTGCCCACCACCTGTAGCACATGTGGTGGGGCACACCCTTCACACCCACTCCCTGCATGGCACCCTGTGGCCATGTGCCATGCTCCCCCCCATGCAGGAAGTGACTGCCAGCTGTGGGCCATGGACGAGGCATGGCATGAGGGGGGAGGGGTGCAAAGCTGCAGGCAGCCCTGAGGGGAGCAGGCAGGGGGGCACAGGCAGCACCCACCAGCTGTAGCATGTTGCTGCAGGGTGGGGCATGCCCCTCATGCCCACCCCCCACACAGCACACACAGGGTTTTAGTGCTCCCAGCATGGGGGGGAGCATGGCGTGTTGCTGCAGAGTGCCATATGGGGAGCGTTCATGGGGGATCATACCCCACCCTGCCCCACAGCCATGTGCTCCATTCAGCCAGTGCTGCCCATGCTCCCCAGCCCAATCCCCTTGTGGCACCCTGAGGTGGCATGCCATCCCCCTTCTCACACAGCCATGCACTGCACCCCCCACACACATGGCTGCACACCCTGCAGCAGGGAGCACTGCCTGGCCCCACCCACCTTGGCCCCCACC
Source organism: Crocodylus siamensis (assembly GCF_052110815.1). NCBI lineage: Eukaryota > Metazoa > Chordata > Crocodylia > Crocodylidae > Crocodylus > Crocodylus siamensis. The sequence goes on from NC_143397.1 coordinate 212,895,588, forward strand.
TCCGCCTGTCTGTCTGTCCTAAGGCTGTGGGCTGCACATGTGCAGTTGGTCCAGAACATTATGGACAGATGGATAAAACTGGTAAGGCTTTTATTATATTAGAAAAACTGGTTTATCCTTGTGCTTAGTGAGGATGGGGTCATTAATGGAGTTAATCAACTGGATTTCAAATGGGTTTGTCTTGGTTCTTTTATTGTTCAACATCTTCATTAACTATTTGGATGGAAGGATTGAGTGCAAGTTTAACAGATTCGCAAATGCCAACAAGTTGGTTGGATTGCAAATACTCTGGAGGGCTGTGCTAGGATTCAAAATTACCTGGATAGACTGAAAGAATGGTTCACAGCTAATCAAATGAGCTTCAACAAGAACAAGTGCAAAGTTCTGCACTTGGGATGGAATAACTGTATACACAAACACAGACTGGGGGCTGAGTGTCTAGGCTGCAATAGTGCAAAGAAGGACCTGAGGAATACAGTGGACCATAAATGCTCTGAGTGGGTCAGAAGCATGCTATTGTTGCAAGAAAAAAAAAAAGCCAAACCAAACAAAAAGCCAACAATGTCCTGGGTTTATTAACAGGAGTTATTCACCAGAGCGCCCCAAGGGATGACGAGGTCGAATGGTCACAAACTCCTGCAAGACTGTTTCAGGCTGGACATAAGGAAGAATTTCTTTACTGTCCGAGCCCCCAAGGTCTGGAACAGTCTGCCATCGGAGGTGGTTCAAGCACCTACATTGAACACCTTCAAGAGTAAATTGGATGCTTATCTTGCTGGGATCCTATGACTCCAGCTGACTTCCTGTCCTTTGGGCAGGGGGCTGGACTCGATGATCTCTCGAGGTCCCTTCCAGCCCTGATGTCTATGAAATCTATGAAGTCTATGAAATCAAATTTACTCATTATTGTAACTGTGCAGTAGCACACATGTATACCCCTGACTGGGAGCTTGCTAATGGGCAGCTGGGCAGCAGAGGGTGGAAGATTGCTCCCTGTCTCCAGGAACTGCCAGCTGCCGAGGTGTAGGGGACAATGTCTCCCTCCCCTGGCAGCAGGGAGCTCCCAGCGCTGGCCATGCAATCATGGAGCTGGCACTGGGAGAGCAGGATCTACCAACCCGTGCTCCTCAATCAGGGAACAGGGCCTGGGGGCTCCCTGCTGGCAGGGGCTGGGGAACCTGTTCCTTGCCCAGGTCTGTGATTGTTGGAGCTGGGTGAGGAACAGACTTTCCAGCTCCTGGGGGGCTGGGAACTACTTTAGTCAGGGGCAGGTCCCAGCCCCATGCCCCAATTGGGCAGCTGAGGTGCAGGGCTTGGAAAGTCCGTGTGCACATGCACACATAGAGTCTCTTAAGGAGGGCTCCTAGAGGTCCCCCTAGCTGGTGCAGGGGCTGGTGCAGGGCTAGTGGAGATGAGAGCAGATTGCTGTCACAAGCAGCAAATCTGCTTCTGAGACCCTGCACATGTAGGCACCTGCCTGAGAGCATTTACTTGCAAGTAGCTTACCCGTGAATCAACTGCTCCCAAATCAAATGCATCTATAGACACATCCAGTATATGCAAAGAAAGATGAAGACTAGTTGGAGCCTGGATCTAGTAATGTTGAAATGTCACTAAAAGACTGATTCATAGCATAGTGTTTAAAATTGAACAAAGAATTGCAAACCAAGCCATTAGGCAAACATAATCCATTATGCCAATAGACATTCCAGTGCTTCAGGGAAATCTCTGTCTTTTCTATTCCTTTCTCTCTTGCCGTTTTAATTTGTGCTCTATAACTATCTATCTACAGTTTAAAACTAAGTTGTTGTCCAGTTGAAATCTTCTGCTCCTGGTTTCTTTCCCTCATTACATAAACTTCATTAACTGTCCCTCTCAGCTGCTTTTGGACTAATCTATCTGCTGATACATTCACTTTGGCTTTAATCATTCTGAAAGCAACATTAAGTAAAATCAAAGTAACAGCAGTAGTGGGCAACCCAAAATCAATAAACACCCCAAAATAAGTTCTACTGACCAACAAAGAGACAACCCTATTAAAACACCAGTCTCCTTTTCTTGTGGGTCCCATTATTCTTTGAGCACTTCTGTTTATTTTCAAAGGAAGGTAAAAGAATGGCATACATCTTTATAGCTGTTACAAGCACTCTAATTAACTGTGATGCTACCACAAACTGCAAAATTCAGGCTACAGTCACAGAAATTACTTTAATAATTACAATGGTGGTTCCAATATATACTCGTTAATATGAGTTTCAAACAATTTGGAAGGGACAAGTAGGAAAGAATGAAAAACACAAAAGATGAGATAAAAGACTAAGAAATTGTGTAATGGTAATGGAAGAAATAGAAGTAAAAATAAGAAATATAGAATAGGACAGAGTGAGGAAGAGAATTAAAGCTAAGCAGAGTAATACATGAATGAAAAGTCCAGATATTTTGTTTTTTAAAAAAAGTTTATATTAAGTCTTATTGCTGCATTTCAAGGAAACCTACAACAGATTGACTTTCGTTATATACATTTTCCCATTACATTTTAATTCGGAGCCTGAAAAGCCTCCGATAAGTTCTTTAAATAAAAAGGAACAAACACAACCACAGACAAAGCTTTTAAGCACCTCAGTCTTGGGGTCAGAAGTTAAAGTAGTGTTCCTGCCATGTAGCCACAATTACACTAGTGAAATTATTACAGATTTTTTTAAAACAGAAGATGGCTATGGGAGTCTGTCTCTAAAATATTCAGAATATCTATTGATATAACACAGTACCTTAGTATTTATTTAATTACTAATGATATTTGTAGTATAGATTAGAGAAATATACAACATTGGCCATCACTTTCACGTAGCTGCAGTGAAGTGATATATCTCATTATTTCAGGTGGTAACAAACAGGGTGTGGACACAAGGGCTGCTTCCCCACGAGCAGGGGTGTGTGGATGTCATAGGGGAAAAAAGCAGCAGTACAAATTCATGCCACTGCTTTTTGCCCTGGTGCACACCCCAGCATGTGGGGTTAGAGTAGGGAAAAATGCTCCAGGTAGAGTAGGGCAGGCTGCAGCTAGCATCTGGGCTGAGCCCAGCTACCCATCCTGGGGGCATCCTGGGACTCCAGCAGCAGTGATCCAGGCACATGGAACCTGGCCAGCAGCAGGAGCATGGCTCTGGCTGGCCAGGCTCCAGTTCTGGGCAATGCATGCTGCTGCCATGTGCACCATCCTGCTTTTTTTTTTCCACATGCTTTTTTTTGACACTGGGATTTCCCAGTATCTAAATTTAGCTATGTGCTGAAGCATGGAGAACCAAATCATGTGTCAGGGTGCATATTGCAGCTCCTCAACAGCCTTTGAGGTGCTGCAAAATGCACTTGGCCACATCTACACAAGTGCATGAGAAGGCGTGGAGACCTTTCAAATGGGGAACATTGCAAAAGGGCAGCTACTAAAAGTAGATTCTCATTGTTGTGAATGAGTGAGAATGCAGCAAGCCCACTCCAACTTTAATATTCCTTCATCCAGTGTTAAAGTTGGAGCAGGTGTGCTGCATGTTCTTAGCTCCTTCCCACACAGCCATTAGAACAGACTAGCTGCTGCCCTTTCAAAAGGGCTCTAAGTTTTCATGTATCAACAACCCTAGCATCCTACTCTAAACAGTTTGCAGACCAGGTAATGTCCTCAGTTACACCAGGACCAATGTGATTGCCTTCAATTTATGACCTCATTGACATCTGGCTAAATCTCATTGCTTTAACTGTGTGTTTGTGTTTTAGGAGGTTTTCATGTACAGGTGCATTTGATTACTAAGCAGTTCTGTTAATCATAGATTTCATAGATTTTTAGGGTTGGAAGGGACCTCAGCAGATCCAGTCTGAGCCCCTGCCCTGGACACGAAAGAGCGCTGGGGCCAGATGACCCCAGCCAGGTGCTTGTCTAGTCTTCTCTTAAAGACCTTCAAGGTAGGGGAGAGCACCATCTCCCCTGGAAGCCCATTCCAGATTCTGTTCACCCTTACTATAAAAAAGTTCTTCCTCATATCTAATCTAAATCTTCTCTCTGTCAGTTTGTGGCCATTGTTTCTAGTTACCCCAAGGAGTGCTTTGGTAAACAGAGCCTAATCCTAATCCTTGCTGCCCCCCCTCCCCCAATGCAGAGGCTGAAGAGGTCCAGGTCCCTCAATCCCTCCTTGTAGAACCTTACCTGCAGGCCCTAAACCATATGAGTGGCCCTCCTCTGGATCCACATTCCTCTGGAAGTGCAGTGCCCAAAACTGGACACAGTACTCTAATTGCAGCTTCAGTGCTGCATAGAGGGGAAATATGACCTTCTTAGATCTGCTTGTGATGCACCTGCTAATGCATGACAGAGTGAAGTTAACTTTACCTGTCACTTCATCACATTGATGACTCATGTTCATCTTGAAGTCAAATTTGACTCTGAGTTCCCTTATTGCTGCTGTGCTGCTTAGAAAGCCATCACCTAGTCTGTAAGTGTGTCGTTGATTCTTTCTCCCTAGGTGCAGCACCTTGCACTTATCTTTGTTAAACTGCATCCTATTCTTTTCTGCCCACTTTTCCAACCTGTTTAAATCTGCCTGAATCCATTCCCCGCCCCCCAATGTGTTTACTTTGCCCCATAATTTGGTGTTGTCTACGAATTTGGAAAGAGTGCTCTCCATGCCACCATCTGATGAAGATATTGAACAGCACTGGTCCAAAGACTGAACCTTGTGGGACTTCACTGTCCACTTCTTTCCAGGTTGATACTGACCTATCCACCACCACCACCCTCTGGGTATGTCCCATAAGCCAATTTGCCACCCACCTGTCCATGTAATCATCTATGACACAGCCACCTAATTTATAAGAATGGGATGAGACACTTATTGAAAGTCTTTTTGAAATGCAAGTAAGTGACATCTACTTTGATTCCTTCATCCGAGCATTTGGTGACCTGATCGGGAGCCAGGAGCAGTGGGGAGAGGAGGTATCTAGGCATGTGTGTCCTGCACGCACGTGTGCCCTCTTACCGGACCCGGAGCAGAGGCAAACGCAGCAGCAGCAGAGGCAAATGCAGCAGCAGTGGGGGCACCAGCAGCTGAACCCCCTAAGGTAAAGGGGGCAGAGGGACTGACGCAGCTGAGCCAGATCTGGAGGGGAAGCCCCCTAGATCCCTCTTAACTGAGCTGGTAGGAAGCCGCGCAAACAGGCACATTCTGTAAGAGCGCGCCGGCGTTTGCATCGGCGTTCGTGCCAGCAGGCAAGCAGGAAAGGCCAGGAGGGAGACTCCTGCTAGTGCGGGGTGAAGGCACTGACCTCAGCCAGAAACAGGCAGCAACTCCTAAGATGGTGTGGACACAGAGTACTGCCAGGGCCCCTGCCGGGGGGTGCAGCCTTCCTGAGGCTTGCCTGAGGCCTCCACCCAGACAGAGCCCACGAGGGGGCTGGCATCCCCCCAAACCCTGGCCTGCGGGAGTTGCCCAGCAAGGCCTGGGGGGGCAGGAATTGGGGACCCCTCACACCTGTCCTGCAGGCACCCACCTTAGGGCCCCAGAGGCGCAGGTGAGGGAGCTCCAGGAGGAGGTTAGCAGGATGAGGGGAATCAGGGAAGCAGAGGAAGAAATTGACAGCTATTTTCTTTCCCTGCAGGGTTATGCACCCAAGGAAGAAGCACCTCGGGAAGTGCCCTCTACTGCAGAGTGGCAGACGGTCACCTCCAGAACCAGGGCTGCTCGTAACACAGCAGTACCAGTTCCTCCAGTCCGGCTGGAGAACAGGTATGAGGCCCTGGCAACTCTGGAGGAGAAGGAAGGAGAGGAGGAAACCAGGGAGGAGGCAACTCTACGCTCTCCACGTTCCAAGCAGGCTGAAGGAGATAAGCAGGCCAGGAGGAAAAAGCTTCGGGTGATCATCATAGGTGACTCCATCCTGAGAGGTACAGAGGGCCCCATCTGTCGCTAGGACCCCTCAACACACGAGGTCTACTGCCTACCTGGAGGAAAGATTCAGGATGTGAAGGGGATGAACTAAGCCATGATCCAGCCCACCAATTATTACCCCATGGTCCTAATCCATGTGGTTACTAATGGTGCAGCCAGGAGAAGCCCTGATCACCTGATGGCGGACTACCACACTCTGGGGTGCATGCTAAAGGTGATAGGCACACAGGTGGTTTTCTCCTCTATCCTACCGGTGAGTAGACGTGGAAGACGGCATGCAACGTGCATCATGGAGACCAACTGGCAGCTTTGGGAATGGTGTCTCGAGGCAAACTTTGGCTTCCTTGACAATGACCGGCACATCATAACAAGAGACATGCTCAGATGGGATGGGCTCCACCTTTCCCCTAAAGGTAAGCATGTGTTCTCTTCTAGGTTGGCGGATCTCCTCCAGCAGGCTTTAAACTAGGCTTGATGGGGGAAGGGGAAGATGAGGGTGGAGGAAACATCGGACTGCCAGACCAAGCAACACCCACAAGTACAGCCCAGCCTAGACTGATGAGTGAAACCTGGGGAGGCACAACTGGCACCATTCCTACAGGTTGGGGAATTCCCCTCTTGTCAGCACAGAGGTGGAAAAGGATCTTGGAGTCGTAATTGACTCCAAGATGAACATGGGCCGGCAGTGTGGGGAGGCAGTTAGGGAGGCCAACCGTACCTTGTCATGCATCCACAGATTCATCTCGAGCAGGTCCAAAGAGGTGATCCTCCCCCTCTATGGGGCACTGGTCAGGCCATAGTTGGAGTACTGCGACCAGTTCTGGGCGCCACACTTCAAGAGGGATGTGAACAGCATGGAGAGGGTCCAGAGCAGGGCCACTCACATGATCAGAGGACAGCAGGGCAGGCCCTATGAGGAGAGGCTACGGGACCTGAACCTGTTCAGCCTCCACAGGAGAAGGCTGAGGGGGGATCTCATGGCCTGTTATAAACTAGTCAGGGGGGATCAGCAGGCATTGGGGGAGTCACTGTTCCCCCGAGCACCGCCAGAAGTGACCAGGAATAATGGTCACAAGCTGGCAGAGGGTAGGTTTAGGTTAGATATCAGGAGGCGCTACTTCATGGTCAGGGCGGCTAGGATCTGGAACCAACTTCCAAGAGAAGTGGTGCAGGCTCCTACCCTGGGGGTTTTTAAGAAGAGGTTAGATGAACACCTTGCTAGGGTTGTTTGACCCCAGTACTCTTTCCTGCCATGGCAGGGGGTCGGACTAGATGATCTGCTCAGGTCCCTTCCGACCCTAGAAACTATGAAATTATGAAACATATACACAGGTAAGCGACAGGGGCCAGGGTAATGCTGAAAGTAGGGGGCCAGTGCACACATCCACAAGAGGCCTCAAATGCCTCTACACAAATGCTCGTAGTATGGGAAACAAGCAGGAGGAACTTATCCTCCTGCTAGATGACACCAACCCAGACATAGTGGGGATCACTGAAATGTGGTGGGACTCAACATTCACTGCCCAGTCATGTGTTAAGGGCTATACACTGTACAGGAGAGACAGGATAGGAAGGAATCGTGGGGACGTGGCACTCTATATTAAGGAGAAATACACATCCTCGTCAATTAACAAAGAATCAGAGGAGGGGCACTCTGAAGTGCCTTGGGTTAGAATACAAGGCAGTCGAGGGGAAAGAGACTTAACAGTGGGGGTCTACTACAGACCTCCCAACCAAGGGGAAGAGCTCGACCAGGAATTCTTAAGTCAGCTCATGGAGGTAGTGAAGTCAAAGGATGTGGTTGTCATGGGGGACCTGAACTTTCCAGGCATCTGCTGGGAAGAGCAGTCAGCCAGGTCTGACGGTTCATGTAAGTTCCTAGCCAGAATGCAGGACCTCCATCTAACCCAGGAGGTGCACATCCCCACCAGGGGAGATGCCTAGTTGGACATTGTGCTGGCCACAGGAGATGACCTGGTGAGGAGGCTGCAGGTGCTCGACCACCTGGGTGACAGCCATCATCGCCTGCTGGAATTCACCATCCAGCGCAAGGTGGCAAAGGCCTGCACCAAGGCAGCAGCCATAGATTTCAGGAGGGCAAACTTCAATGAGCTAAGGAGAATAGTTGGGGAAGCACTGAGGTCCCAGAGGGGAGGGGAGCCAGTGTCCAAGGACAGTGGTCGCTCATTAAGGAGATGATCCTCCAAGCCCAAAGGAAGGTAATCCCAACACGGATCAAAGGGAGCAGCAGGGTGTATAAGCCCCCATGGCTCACCAAAAGCATCTGGGAATGTCTCCTAGCTAAAAGGGAGGCGTACAGCCAATAGAAGAGAGGGGCTATACTGCAGTTGCTCGGGGATGCAGGGGTACAGTCAGGAAGGCCAAGGCAGAGATGGAACTGGGACTAACTTCCCAGATTAGGGATAACAAGAAGTCCTTTTTTAAATACATAGGGGTAAAAAGAAGGTTCCGGATAATGTCGGGTCCCTGCAGGACACGTTAGGAAATTTGGTTGTCACACCAGATGACAAAGCCAACATATTTAACAATTTCTTTGCCTCCATTTTCCTAAGCTGGGACTGGAACAGTCACCCCATCTCTGGGCCCCCCTCAGGCCCCAGGGGAGGCACACCTAAGCCAAGGGTTAGTGAGGAACTAGTTAGGGAACTTCTGGAAGGACTGGATGTATTCAAATCAGCTGGTCCGTATGATTTCCACCCTAGAGTACTGAGGGAATTGGCGGAGGTCATTGCAGGACCCCTGGCACAGCTTTACAAGAACTCATGGTGCTCTAGTGTGGTGCCAGAGGACTGGAAGAGGGCCAGTGTGGTTTCCATCTTCAAAAAGGGGAGGAAGGAGAACCCGGGAAACTATAGGCCAGTTAGTCTTACCTCGATCCTGGGCAAGCTTTTTGAGAAGATTATTCTGGTGTATATCCACGAGGGGCCAGCAGAGGTGATTATGTTTAGGGGCAACAAACACAGGTTCATTAGTGGCAGATCCTTTCAGACCAACCTGGTGGCCTTCTATGACCAGATCACCAAATCCTTAGATGCAGGGGTAGCAGTGGACATAGTCTTCCTGGACTTTCGGAAGGCCTTCAACACTGTCTCTCACCCTGTTCTCATTAAGAAACTGGGGGGCTGTGGTGTCGACACCCACACAGTCAATTGGGTCACCAGCTGGCTGGAGGGCCGCACCCAGAGAATGGTCCTGGATGGGTCATTTTTGACTTGGAGGGATGTGGGCAGTGGGGTTCCGCAGGGCTCGGTCCTCGGGCCCGCACTGTTCAACATCTTCATCAGAGACTTGGACGAGGGGGTAAAAAGCACCCTGTTCAAATTTGCTGATGACACTAACATGTGGGGGGATGTGGCACGCTAGAAGGGAGCAATAGGCTGCAATTGGACCTAGACAGGTTACAAGGGTGGGCGGATGAGAATAGGATGGGATTCAACAGCGACAAGTGCAAAGTGATGAACACAGGGAGGAACAACCAGCACCATACCTACAGGTTGGGTAACTCCCTTCTCATCAGTGCAGAGGCAGAAAAGGATCTTGGAGTCATTATTGATGCCAAGATGAAAATGGGCCAGCAGTGTGGGGATGCAGTCAGGAAGGCCAACCGTACCTTGTCATGCATCCACAGATGCACCGTGAGCAGGTCCAAGGAGGTGATACTCTCCTTCTATGTGGCATTGTTCCAGTCGCAGCTGGAGTACTGTGTCCAGTTCTGGGCGCTGCACTTCAGGAGGGATGTGGACAACGTGGAGAGGGTCCGGAGGAGGGCCACTTACATGATCAGGGGGCAGCAGGGCAGACCCTACGAGGAGACCTGAACCTGTTAAACCTTCACAAGAGAAGGCTGAGCGGGGATCTAGTGGCCTGTTACAAAGTAGTCAGAGGGGACCAGCAGGCACTGGGGAAGTCCCTGTTCCCCCAAGCACTACCAGGAGTGACTAGAAATAACAGTCCCAAGCTGGCAGAGGGTAGATTTAGGCTAGATATCAGGAGGCGCTACTTCATGGTCAGGGCAGCTAGGGTTTGGAACCAACTTCCAAGAGAAGTGGTGCTGGCCCCTACCCTGGGGGTCTTTAAGAGGAGGCTGGAGCTATACCTTGCTGAGGTTGTTTGACCCCAGTACTGTTTCCTGCCATGGCAGGGGGGTCAGACTAGATGATCTACTCAGTTCCCTTCCGACGCTAGAAACTATGAAACTATAAAAAGAAACAAGGTTAGTCGTGCAGGATCTATTGACTATGAATCCATGCTGGTTGCCCTTCAGCATTATTTTTCCCACTGGACTCCCACAAATGTGGTCCTTAATTTTTTCAAAAGTGTTCCTGAGTATAGAGGTGAGACTAACTGGCCTATAGTTACCCAGATCCTCTTTTCTCCCTGTCTAGAAAAGAGGAACCACACTGGCCCTTCTCCAGTCCATTGGGACCTGTCCTGAGTGCCATGAGTGCTCAAACAGTTGTGTTAGTGGTTCAGCTATGACCCTGGCCAATTCCTTCAGCACCCTTGGATGAAGATCATCATGCATACTATAGATTACAATCCATGTCTCAGTCTTGCAAAAAGTGTAGTTACGCATTAGCACTTTCTATATCTAAGGAATGTTAGGTTGTTTTAAAATTAGCATGAGCTGCGAGCAGCTTTAAGTTGTTGTTGTAAGAGTAGTTTTCTGGTAACTCCTGAACAGATTAAGATTGCAAGTACCACAAGGACAGACCTTTCTGCAATACAGTATTTCAGTATAGCATTTTCTAGTTCTGGTAAAAAAACAAAAAAACCCCAAAAACTCAAATTTGCAAAACTGAAAGCAAATTCAATATCAGTTTTTATTCTATGCAAACATTCCACCAAGCTCAGATGAATGTCCTAATAATCAGGTCTACTGCTGTTCTGGAGGGATCTCTGTGTCTTCTATCTTTATATATACATAATTATAAATAATATTAAATATCCATTGGATAAAGAACTTAAGGCTGGATCTCTCCCATCCCAGGTAAATGCCCTAACCACTGGACTACAGAGTTAATGTTTCTCTTACTCTTTCTCTCTTCCTCATACTTAATGAATATTTATTTATTTTTTATATAAAAACGGAACAGCTCCAGCAAGAGCGACACAGAGGCTGATAAAGTGATTTGAATATACACGTGGGAGAATGATGTTCAAATACCTGCTTTATTTTTTGAAGCAAAGATTTAAATCTAGCTTTTCTACTTACCTTAATGACTTTACTGTTTGGTGCTTTCTTCCATTCTTCAACCCCTCAATTGCTATACTTTTCCCTGACAAAAGGTTTCACTTGGTTTTAGGTCAGTAGAGAAGGAAAAACATTTTTTAAAAATCTTTTTCAGTACAAGAATAATGATCTTCAAACTAGACCTCGACAGAATTTAAGTGTAGCATGTCAAAGTCTGTGCCATGTTTGGCATATTTTTGTATCTGCATATATTTGTTCTACAAAATGGCTTTGTTCCTAATGGCCAACTAAGGTATTCCTATTGTGTTAGTGTTCCTAAGTTGCTGATTTAACACTTAAAAATACATTATCTCCTTTTACTTAGGCTTGATCTTAAAATATTACGAAAGAGACAAGGTACCTTTGTTTTACACTGCAGTATAGAAAAACTTGACCTCAAGGGAAATTTTAATGCATCTGAGGTCAGCTATCTCAAATACCTATATATCTGATCTTGCAAAGTGATTACTACCGACTGTCTTTTTGAAGTCCAGGACTGGGGCATAAATGGACCATGTAATAACTGAATGCTCAGCATTCAACTGCAAGTCTATAAAACACATCAATTGTGTGTTCCTTTACTGAAGTTTCTCTTGCCTCCTGAAACAGACAGAAATAATAAGAAATGAATCTTTCTCAGTAACAGAGCTGTAGAGGTCTAATTCCATAAATAAAGTAAATACACTTTTTAAATGTATGGATATTTGTGGCAGAACACCTTCGGTGCCTGCCTTTAAGACTTAGATCAGGCAGGGCAGCTGACAGGTGTGGCCCAGCCTGATGAGGCGGTGCCATGACCACAGGAGGGCCTTGTGATTGGAGGAGGGGGCAGAGCAGCCTTCACTTTAATCCAGGCTCTCAGAGCTGAACCAGCAGCCTGCTGCTAGCAGCCAGAAGAACAACACCTGGCTGAGCTGCTGATCAGAACATCATTGGAGCTAAGGCAGGAGCTATGGGGATGGCAGAGTCCTGGTCCTGGGTATGACCAAAAACTACACCCTGCTGGGAAAGGATGGCCTGATGGGATGGCCCATGTTGAGGTACTTCCCCAGAAATTCCAGGCCATCTGTCTCCCCAGTGACAGGTGGGTAGTGGTGCCTTATAACCCCAGCCCCCACATCCTGATGGATTACCCAGTGTTAGGGCCAGGCACAGGGGCCAGGCATGTCTTCAGGTGCCTGAGCCCAGTAGGATATCGGGCCCTGGTGGCCCCAGTGAGGGGGGCAGTTGAGTATGGGGCCAGGCACACTTAAGGAGAGGCACCTGAGCCCCAGTGAGGGGGCAAAGAGAGTAGCCTGGGGGGGGCGCAGAATTATGTGTTGAGGCCAACACAGAACAGGGTGTGTGGTGGTGACCTGAAGTGCTGTGCATATGGTGTGTAAAGTAGGGTCTACTCAGGAGGACCTGAAGTGCTGCAGCAGGGGAGTGCTGAATAGGGTTAAAGGAGTGACCCACAGTGAAGCACACAGGCCAACCCCCACAAGAGTGTTGATCTAAGGAGGCCCTAGTGAGAGGGCATGAGTAGAAGGCCCTAGTGGAAAGGTGTAAATTGAAGCCCCAGGAAGGGGACAGAAAGGCCAAAGTAAGTCCATGGATGCCTGAGGCCACAGTTGGGCTGGAGGCTGAGACCCCAGTAAGTCCTCAAGCATGGTGAGGCAGCATTTGGTTCAGAGGGAGACCCCAGTAAGCACTCAGATGTTGTTAGGATGAGTTTGGGTTGTAAGATTAATAACTGCCCAGTGTGAGGGCACTGTGACTGAGAGCTCTAGTGTGGAGCGAGAGTCGCATGTGAGACTCTGCAGCTTTGTTCACAGTGTGAGGCACTGGAGCAATTGGATGCCATGTGCAAGGCATGGGACATGGTATAAGGTAGGTTGGAGCCATGTATATTGTTCTAGGCATCGGGGCATTAATATGGGCAGCCTCCCACTTATTACATTTGAGTTTATTAAGCAGCAAGTTGTGGCAGGCAAGACTATGGCAGTCTGAGTTCTGGCCCCAGAGGCCCCTGTCACAATAGTCAAATATCCATTTTAAGGATCTTAAGGACTTTGGGGCTTTTTAACATATCCACAACTTTTCCATAAGCTGTTATAAGGAAAATATAGTCAGGATATAGCCAGAAACATTCTCTGTATAGTAACGTTGGACAACAGTAAATAACTAAACCAGCTCTTTCTCTTTCTTTCACGCATTCAAGGCCTTGACCAAACAAACCTTTCAATGTTGTATCAGGATGAAGGTAGCGTAGGGTGACATCTTGCAGACTAACTCATTCAGAAAAGCATAAGCCTCTGCAGGTGACAACCTACTTTGTCAAATGCTGTGAAAGGACTATGAAAGCACTATGAAAGACTGGAGAACTATGAAAGATGCTATGAATGCTATGAAAATTTGTATCAGAAGTTGACATTTCTTGACTTTGGACCTCTCCTCAGTTCTAAGATCAGGGCCAAAGTCAATCATATTATGTTTTCATCTCTATATATCTTGCTTTTCTGGACCTGTGTTCATATATTATGATCATTATTAGATTCCTTTCCTAAATTGCCTTTTGCTCGTTGTTTCAATAGCAGTATTGTTTATACTATCTCTGTTGCTAGTATGGAAGTTTATTTGTAACCCATTGCTTCTCAATGGTCCTGATAGATGTCGTGCACTGCTTATCAAACTGGAGAGCATGTCCTCACACTATTTAATCAGAAAGGCTGAGATGAGGTACCACACATTGGCCTAAATTTACTTACTGGAAGTAATAAAATGAGTTAAAATAAAGTCCTATAAATCCTTTCCTTTGGGATAGTCTGATAAATAAAAAGTCTGAGTGACCAAGTCCATCATGAGTTTTCCACTACATTAAATTTATCATAATGTCTGGCTGAATATCAGGTCTATCACCTGCCGACAGGTAACCATGGTAGCAACTTATTGGGTCTCTCTTATAGGAGGTGTGCATTTATGCAACTTCCTCTTTCCATTTCCTAGTTCAAGTATTTTATACTGTTTCCCTGATTGTGACTTTTTGACAGAAAGGGGAGGAATATGATGGAAGAGTTAATCTGTCCATGAGTCATACTTGATAAACATGAGTTATTGGTAATAATGAATTATTGTAATTATATAAAATCTGCATCTTTAAAAGAAGATTAAGACAAGACTATTAAAATGCAAAATCATGGTCACCTTCTGCCAAGACAATTCACATGCAAAAGCATGCTTACTAAGGCCAGTACAAAAGGGAGATGGTTTTAGACTGGGAGAGGTTTTCTTAAGGTGTTAAAATGTGAAGGTGAAACAGAAATTATTTATGCAGAGCAAGGAATGCCAACACAAAAACCAATAATGGGCAAAGCATGAAACCCTGGAGAACCCAATGGCCTTAAAAAAAATAAGGTCCTGGGCAGGTGGAGAGTTTATAGTGGTATAGTCAGCATTGTACTGCTGCAGAGAAAAAAGCTAGCCACTAACACAAACGAGGGTAACATTAACCCATCTGATGGAGAGATGCATTGGAAAGAATCAGGATAAAACTCTGATAAAATTTCATTGGTTTAAGCATTGTCTGTGTGCTTCCATCCAGGTTAGTTATTTACCAAAGGGAAACAAACTATTATCTGCTCCTCTGCCAGTTTGTAGCATGGGATGTTCATAGCAGTCTATTTTGTGGGGCAGTTGCACATCTCTTTCTTTTGAACAGTGATGTAATTTGCATAAATACAGAAAACAAATGTGAATTTAAGCAAAGTATGTATTCACCTGTCCTAACTGACTAATATATTGTAAGTGTCAGTGTAGACAAGATGTGATGTATTTAAAACATGTTAAAGTCAACCTCTTTTTTTAACTGTGTTTAAAAACATATATAGCCCAAAAGTTTAACAAGACTCAAGTCAGAGAAAAGAGAAAGGACATGAAAATTATCTGTAATTTGTTTTTCTGACGTTGTGAGTTTCTATGAAGGCTGAATAGAGGAGAAGGTGGGAGAGACTAACAGAAGCCAGTACTGTTTTACATAAAGAAACATAAGACTATTACTTCACTCTAAATAAACTTAAGGTGTTCATGTTTTATCCAGCTTAGCTTCTGTCAAGTATTGTTTTAGTTGCTTTATGCAAACTGACTTTTATTTAAACTGATTTTTCTCTCTCTCAAAAAATCCTTTTTTTTTTTAATTAGACCACTTAAATCTTGGATTGTTCAGGGAATTTCATTCAGGCTGTTCCAGGCAGAGGAAATGACTCGTAACATTTAGGAAGAGGTAGTGAAGGAAGGGTATCTAGACTCAGGGTCCAGGGCACAGTCTAAAGACAAGGTATGTTTGCATGGGTGGGAGATGAAGGGTAGCTGTAGAAAAAAGGATGTGTGGGGAAAATCCAAATGACCCAAGATAAAAACTGAGATTAAAGGGTTTATGGCAGGGTGTCCAGCCTTTCTGAATGTGGGGCTGGATTATTAAGTTTTTATCACCCAGTGGGCTCCTGAGCTGTATTCAGAGACCTCACAGGAAGTGGTATCACATAACCCCCCCCAAAACAAAAGTACAGCGTTTACTTTTGTTTCCCGTCACAGCACCTCGGGCCTCAGAAGGACCTTCAGAAGCACCTTGGAGGGCTGCATGGCAGCCTGCGGGCCGTATGTTGGACAAGCCTGGTTTATGGGAATGCTCCCCAGCTAATACCTTCTGCTTTCTGCCCTGCTTCTTGTGCGCCGAGTAGACAAAAGGTGAATAAACTTTTTTATTATGCAAAGGGGTGAATTTCACACTGGAAGGACTTCTAATTGTAACCAGTCCCTTTTCCAGGTTCCTTAATTCCTTAAGAGGAAAATGACTTGTTCTTTGTCTTGGGCAACTGTAGTGAGGGCTAGCACTGGTTGTCTCGGCCTTCACCTCTTGCGTCTATTCTGACTCTCGCCTGCCATGTCTTGATGATTGTAGATGTTATTAGTCGGGGGGTATTAATTGCTGCAGTAGGCTACTGACAGACCCTACTCTTTTTATCAGTGGTCCCACCTTTCCGTTGTCTCTGTTACCGACACATGGACTTTAAGGCAATACTCAGAACACACTCTGTTGTAATTAGGTGACTCTTTTGTCTTTAGAGCTCCATTATACTCTTAACCATTACAAGACAAAAAAAACCTTCCCCATTTTTTTTTTAAGTTCTCTTCAAAAAACGCCTTTGGAGTATTCTTCTTTTCTTTAATATATTGATCAGTCCGTCTACTTTTCACAGTCATGCCAGGGATTGCCTCGACAATCTCACTTTTAACCTTCTGATAAGTATTTACCTATACTTCCTTATTTTTTCTATTAGCTCTCAATGGAAACAGTCAATAACTAAACCAAAATCAAAGGTAAGACTTTTTTATGCCTCCGTAGCCATTCCTTTCTTCCTTTCTCTATTTTTTCCTTTAGGGCATCCTCACTCCTATCTCTGCTTCTCACAGCTTCTCCACTTCTCTCCCTGTGTGGTCTCTCTTCGGGGAGCGCTCAGCCCCTTTTTTCGCCCAGGCCTCTCTCTCTCGCTGGGCTCAGCGCCTGGATCGCCCTGCCTCCACAAGCCTCTCCTTGTTCTCCGCACTGGAGGGAACTCCACCCCTTTTCCTCCCCCTCCTCCCTGCCATGCAGCTCTGCCCCATGGCTCCTTTATGTGTAGTGAGCAGCTGCTTCTAAAATGCTGCTCTCCTGGCTTCATTGATATCTCCCCTCCGGCGTCGTCCCATGCCAGTACTTCTTCACAGCATCCTACATGATCAAGACTGGGACCCGCTGACATTTTTTCATGGTATTATTACCCTGTAAGTCTCCTTGGAAAGAATGTGCTCTATGGTGCGATACAGGTCCTTTACTTTATAGATTTTGGAGTGAAAAAGGATCATCTTTTTGCATAACACAAACATATACCCTGTGAATAAGCCTCACAGCTACAGGCCCACTTGTGTCTTATATGCACAGACCTGTACTGCAACTAGAGCAAATCCACAGCACATGGGAGTTCTGCACCTTCCTTGGCATGTCTACACATGATGCCTTAATGCTTATTACTCTAAGTTAATGCACTTTAAGGGTACATGTCTACACATGCTTGCCCTTTAATGCATATTTAAAAATGGTGAATTTAGGCGCAAATAGTTAAAGCACATTAATGCTGTGTGTGTTGACTGATTTGGGACTAACCTTAGTCCCAAATCAGCCCACACACATCATTAATGCACTTTAGTACGTCTACATTAAGCTAATGTGCCTTAAATTTAGGCACACTTAAATGCACGTGTACACACAACCTTTGTGAACAACCCACATAAGTTCAGTGAGCATTTAGTTGCCACTGACTCTCCTAATGGGGACTCAGTTCCAGTTTTTTCTTTTCTTTTCTTCTCATTCAATACAAGTATTTCTGATGATGTTTCCCCAGCAATCTTAGCTTGCATATTTCTATGCTCTGTTCCATTGTTACCCTGTGGTCATGTGCCCACTTTCTTGTGTTTCCGATTTTTTACACTTTAGGATATATGAATTTCATTAATTCTATTTACTCCCTTTTTCAGGTCATTGTGGATACTTGGTGAGACTCAAGTTAAGGCCAAACACCTCCTAACTAAATCCTTTGCTCTCTATCAGTACATTTTATTTATGATCTCTTGGCCAGTTTTCAATCAACATGACAGCGTTCTTTGGTATCCAAAGTGATTTGAATTAATTTTCCAGGTATGATTTCATTACTCACTCTATCAAATGCTTTCCTAAAGTGTTTCATATAAACTGCTTTACCTTCATCTGCTAATTTGTAATTCTATCAAAAAAAAACAATTAAGCTTGTCTGGTAAGATTTATTCCTTATGAGTGAAATGCTTTAGCCTTCCCCATTAGGTGCATAATGTAGTCAAACTCTTGTAGTTCAGCTACATATTGAGATTGTCTTGGAAAGACTGAAAGGTGTAATCTATACCTTCAGTATGGAAGAGGCTCAATGGCACAACTTTTCATGAGGTCAGACAAGGAGATGTAGGGAATGAGACTAGAACAAGACGCATTCAAGGTGTCTACGTATTGACTATATGTTCCATACAAGGTTTGTCAGAGCACACCGCTATGGGTGTTGTTAGATGCTCATGTTAAATGCACTTATGACAGGAGCATCTGTGCTTTAAGGTGAGAAAAGACAAACTAAGTTTGTACTCTGAGCATCTCCAACGTACGCTTCTGGCTGATGTTATACAGCTTGTGTTGCAGTAATATCAGTCTGTTGCAGAGGGGCAGTCTGAGCATTTTGTGCTGTTCTAGCATCACTGGATGTGCTGCTCCCAGTTCCCCCCAGTGTGGATGATCTATCCTCTTAAACTCTACTGGCCTGGATGAACAGAAAGCTGGGAAGCCAGGGAGCTCTGGGAGACTGAATCCAACCACTGGAGAGCCAGACAGATCTGACAAACAGAGGCATGTCTAGAAGCTGCCAAGTCTGACCTGTGGCTCCCCAGCTCTCTCTGGTTCTTCAGTCTCCTGCACCTGCCCAATTCCCTGGCTCTCTGTCCATCTGGGGCAGTAAGGAGAGAGTGCAGAAAACAGGGGATAGGTCTTGCAGTACCACTGCTGTCAAGATGAGCAACATCTGGTGTTTTCGAAGTGACCTGCTCAAACAAGGAAGAAATTGGTTTGGACCCTCTTGTTTTCCTTCTTTCAGAACTGCAGTGCAGACTTGGCAGCTCCTAGCCACACACCTGTTCACCAGCCCTCAAGTGGCAAGTCAGAGCTGTGAAGGTCAGAGGCGGTATTAACTCTCAACGTATGACTGCTCACAGCACATTCTAACTTCAGTACTGCATAATATTCCATACATTTGGCATGCCCAAATTGTAACCTGTAAAACACCCTATTATATCCCATGCAATTTGGAAGGTATACCTCAAGGAGGCAGCAAGATTGTTTGGACTGATCCAAAAGCACATAGCATGAAGAAATGGGATGAAATGATGAAAGAATACTTTGGGGTAAAATAAAATAAGTAGATATTACCTAATGGCAAGGAGTATTGGAGAAGTCTCTCAGATTAAGGTAGAAATATTTTCCCTTAATTTAAAAATGGAATGGATAAGAGAATAGAAATGATGTTGGGAAAAATTCTACATTACCCAGAAAGGGGATGGACTATCTAGCCTTAGTACTTTCACCTTTAATTTTAATTAGAGTATTTTTATCCCTAACTTCAGGTGATGATATGTTTACAAATGTAGATATGAGGTACAGAAATAAACTGGAAAGATATAAAAATGCAAAGAGTAAAGGGGAGAAAGAGAAAAGGAAACAAAATGGAAGTGGTAGGACGGAAAGCAAGAATTTTCAAAGATTTGAAGAAAAAAGGGGAGCAGATAAGATAACTGTGAAATATGGAGTTATGCGCAGAGTATCTCTTATTAGTACAATAAGGAGAATGGCAAAACTCATTAATATATTACAGTAAGCTGATTCACTTCATCCTTAAAACTCCACAGTGGGAGTTCAGTATGCCTTTGTTGCTCTTGCAAAGCCTAGGTTTTGGATTTCTGGACCTTGAAACTGTTAATGTATGTTAGTTGCAAACATTCCCCTATCCATTTCCTGCATTTTACAACTCCCTGATGATGGCAGCCATACTTAGATTTCATTGAAAATAGATTTTTATTTAGAATGTAAGATATTTCATTTCCTGTTTGTATGGCAAAGAAACGCCTGAAGCTGGATAGCTTCTCATGCGGAGGGAATGAGGTGCGCTGAGTCACTGCCCTTTGGTGTGTGACAGCTTCCTAGGAAAGGTTAGACTCAGCTCTAATCTCTTTCTGTTACAGTGACAGTTTCCCCATCCATCCCATTAAATAGCTTTTGATACCATTTATCTGGCATCAAAATTTAACTCTTAAAGGCATGACACTTAGTTCTAAGAGCCCCGTGCATGAAATTAAGAGTACTGCTAGGTTTATTTTTCCTTGTGTCATTAACAGCTAAACTGCTTATAAAGTTCAGCCCCAATATAAAATAATGTTAAAAAATGCCTTTACTTGGCATTTGCTAGATGAGCCCTCTAAATAATTTAATTCTAGGGAAAGCTTTATCAAAAGGTCACTTTCTAATTCTGAAAAAGTCACCATAATTTCCTTGTTAAATTTCCTGTTTGGACTATCAGTGTGTAATGCCTCGGCAAGGCATTGCTTACATGCTGTGTGCCCCTTGGATTCTCTTCTGCTAGGGGGTATTGGCTGCTAGAGTGGACATTTATCACCAAAAGTAATCCAGAAAAAAAAAATGGATTAGTTATGCATCAGTGACAGCAGGCATCTGAGCACTTGGGTTGGCTGAGACTGTTCCATTGCAGTACAACTGAGTGGCTTGTTCCTGAGGCATCCTTACTGCAGAGGATTTCACTCAGCCAATCAGAGCACATGGGGTTATATAGTCACTGACCTGTAACCATACATTTATTTCTCATGTATGCAGATTCCCATCTCTGGTTGAAGGCCTGATTTGTGTAGCTTGGTTATTCCCCAGTAAGCATATTGTTAATATGCTAATGTCTCTCCTGATTGGCTAATATTAATTGCTCCGTTGTGTTTCACTGCCTCAGTATGCTTTCTTCTTTCTCATCCCATTTCTTTCTGTTCCTCATTCAGAGTCTGTTCCTGTCAATACTTCATCATCTTATGCAAGCTTCATTCTTCCCCAATTAGTATTTTGTATCTTACTATAATCTTAAATCTTTTTCTAACCATTCTCCCTCTCCAGCTCCCCACAACCTTTTCTCTCTTACTCCACCCTGAGAATTTTTTCATTACATTTCATAAAACAGAATGGTGGCCTGCAAGTCTCTTATTCAGTGCTGCTAATAACAAAACTGTGGTACAATTAAAAATCAGGCAAATTAAAAAACAAAATACTGTGAAACCTGAGAACAATGTTTATCATAGAAATAGGTGGCTTCTTACCACAATGTGATTTATATACTGTGCTTTGCAGATGCAATTTACCTGACTAGAGGTTCATACACCACGCTGATAGATGCTAACCCAAACCTTAAAATGGATGGCGTGAAAGACACATTTGGCACATGTATGGCAGGTTCCTATATAGATAGTCAATGGGGTGACAAAGGAAAGTGAATGCAATGCAATTGTATTCTCCCATTATTATAAGCTCCCAAACCTGTGATAATCAGTCTTCACTCATTAATGTTCTTAATCATCATCTTTTCATATTATGATCCTTTCTTCAAGCTACTTTCCCACACTACTACCTGGTGAAGAAGAGACAATGAAATAGCCCTTTAGAGGACTGATAAATGGGGCTGTTATTCTAATGTTGCTCCAATATTCTCTTTAAAAAACAACCTAAATAAAAACTTCAAGGTTGTTTCAGTTTGCTATTCTGACATTATATACAATTTCCTTTATGGTCATTTTAAGTAACCTTTTATTATTAATCAAGTACCATATCTTAACCATATATTGACTTTCAGAATCTGGTGAGTGAGCAGATGAAAAGCTTTGACCGTTGAGCTACACAAACTTGCATGGCCACTGCTCAGGAAATAAGATGTGTTTATGATATAACTTCAAATTTGATTAAGTTGTTTCTATTTCTCTGGTGAACTTCATGTTGTGAGCCTGACAAAAAAGCCTACATCCTGCTGAAAAAGATTAGCCTTTGAATCTTCCAAAAAGAATTTAGAAGAAGCCTATTTGACTTGTTTGTAAATTAATTTTAGGCTTTTTCCAAAATGATAGATAAGTGTTTTTAGTTATCCTCTTTATCTATACAGTACACAAAAATTGGGTCCATCTCAGCTGTGTCATCATGTCCACTTCAGTTAGCATGTGTAATCTGTTTTACTTGGCTCAGGTTTCTGAAGTGAAAAAGAGACCTAAAATTACATAATCTCATCTGAATTAACAGCAACAATTCCCAGTGTGTCATTATTTTTCACACTGCTATGAAGACTTGTGATAGCAATGTTCTGAACCTGAAAACATGCCTGTCTTTCTCTCTTATTGTTTCTTTCCTAAAGACTAACAAATTTACCTGGTAAAATGATCTGAAATTAGCAAAGGTGAAAGTCCAAAGCACAGTTGCTATGAATTACCTCTGCAATACACAGCTGAGCTGGTCTAACACCTCTAACATTAATGTTGTATGGAAAATGAGTGCACTGTGAATTATCTTCCCACTTGGATTGTATTAATATAAATAAAATACAAGAGGCCAAAGATCCTAATTTATTGCAGGATCCTATTTTTCCCTTTTCCTTCTCTTGCCAATGTGCTCAAGAGAAACTTTCTTGTTTTCCTAAGGAACACAGGCAAGAAGGATGTGTCCTAATTAATTCCACTTGTACTGGGAACTGAAAAAAAAAAAAAGAACTGAACTGTAACTTGTGAAGCTTTTGAACCTTCCCAGAATCCAGCATGTCTTAATAGCCGCAGGGAAAAACTAAGTCAATGAGCCTTCTACATGTGGTCCAGCAATCAGTCTATCAAGGTTCTCACTGCACAGTCCACCTCTTTAAGAGTAAATGAGGATAATAACTAAGATCAGTTTCCCCTAAGGTAGTTGAAAGTGTGAGAGTCTGCATTTTTTTTTAATGTTATATGTTTTGTTCTTTCTCTTTTCATTCAGCTTCACATTTTCCCCTTCTTCCTTTTCTCCCCTTCCTCCTTTATGAGAGAGTGGATTGTCAACCTTCATTTGAAGATGTGGATTGTTCACTCTTTTCTATAGGCAGTGAGATTTTATAGATGTGCTCAACTCCTCCAGCAATTAGCTCTGAAGCCTTGTCCCTGTTGTTGAGCGACTCCTACCCTCTACAAACTTCAGGTTTGACACTGGCAGATGGAGAGTTCTTGAGGTTGTGTTAAACATAGGCACATGGGCTGGAAGGGACCCCCCTCACTGAGTCTCCTACTATCACAAACTACTGTCATATTCCTTTCACAACCTAGTCAAGCTCCCTTATAACAGTTTTTTGGACTTTATATCCCACTGCTCATATTGGAAGTAAAGCACTAAAAATGCTGAAATTAAAACAAATGTTTAGAATCTTGTGGTTTGTAAAGGTTCTCCTGAGGTAGCAAAAGCAGAGGAATAATTATGGGAGGGACCCAAGGAGGGTAGACAGTAAGGATAAGCAATTTGGATTCACGCTGTTACTAATGCTCACAAACAAATAATGAAACTACAGAGTAGAGCATATTATTGAGATGAAATAGAAGAAGGTTCAATAGCATAAGTGCTACTCATGCTATTTTAAGGGGAAAAAACCCATGAAGTTGGTTGGTAGACATCAAATAGACACATTCTTCCTGTCTTTCTTACTAATGGTGCCAAGGTACCTAATTTTATACCTTACTTATAATAGGCATGTTTAGTCAAAAGCTCTTTTGACCATGTATTGATTATTCACAACCCAGCTTTAAGAGTCCACAACATTTTTATTGTGTACCTTTTAATCATTTGGTCATACTGGGTGTATCTATACATGCTATTTATGCAATTGAATAAACTCTGGTGCAGCTTGCACTGGAGTTTATTGCTCCTGGACACCACATTTACATGTTCATCTGGGACCACAACACATTGAGCCAGGTCAGAGCAGCCTCAGCTGGCAGTGGGCCCAAAGTCAGCCTGCCAACCTGGATCTGCTCTGACCTGGCTCGATGTACTGTGAAGGGGCTGGCTGGGGCACAAGGATGCTACAATGCAGAGCTAGTCAGCAGGCAGCCCCTGCACTGAAGTAGCCTCATGCCCCAGCTAGCCCTGTCAGCATCAATATGTGCATTGCAGTGAACTAAATAACACCACCATAGGATAATATTTGTGTTGACAAGTACAAACCTATGGCGGTATTTATTTATTTTATTTATAAATAAAATGTATTTATTTATTATCTGCTTCTTGTGGTTTCTTACCCAACTTATTTGCCATTTACTCAATATTATGTAATTAACATCCAAGCGTTAGTTTATCACTCATAATAACATAAACTTAAGATGCAGGCCTACTAATCTCTTATGTCAAACCTTTAACCAATGGGGTGTAAAAAGTGATGCTCCTATTTTTATGTTGCTCCCTATAGTTGTATTGATCTCTTAATGTTTTATCAGACTAAGCTACAGCAAGCTACTCTCCATCCTTACTTCTCTAATGGGTGTAATGGGTTAATTTCATAAATAAATTTGGAAGGTAACACTGTCATATTTTTAATTGAGTATCCTCAAATACTTGAGGATATTGCATCACTGAATCAATCTGAATTGGACTCCTTGATCACTGGATGAACTGGTGATGGTTGAACATAGTGCTCCCAAGAAAGGGAAGACCCACCTATGGGCTAGTTGTTTTGGGGATTTCTTGAGCCTAGCACATTGGATTTTAAGCCATTATTCTTTGATAATAGGTCCGATCACTTAGATGCAGATTTCCCCCTGCCCAGTATCACTCGGGGAACACATACACATTTCTAGTTCCTGCTGTGAGCTATTAGCCAATTTGGATATAGTATACTCTTGAATAAGAGTTTTGACATCATGTAGAAGTTGACAAGGTTTGGACAGCCAAGACATATTTTCCAGATAATCAGCATGGTTTAGGATGGATGGTAGGTTTCCCTCTTCAAAGGGAATATTGATTGACTTTTGTATCTCTTTTGTATCTCTCAGCAGCTTTGGTGGTGGAAGAAAAGAGGATGGTGGACTCAAACTTCTTTGAGCCTTTATAAAATGTGATCACTATGTAAGTATGCTGAAGTGAGTATAACTTCAAAAATATGATTCAGAGCCTCCAAAATTATGAGAAAAATCTAGTAAAACTCAAAATTATGGGGTTTAAGCTACAGATCTCATAAATATATGTATGTATGTGTGTGTGTGTATGTATGTATGTGTATATATATTTACTTACTTGACAAATATATATTTAAAATGTTTTATGGTGCTTATATTCACAAAATAATGACGGGGAAGTAATCTCTTATTCAATTAAAACATTACTCTGTTCAAAGATTTTTTTTTTCCAGTCCTGGGTAAAACATGGTTCTGATTTCAGTTTGTTAGTAGCTATAGCAGCCCTGCTGCTCCGTGACAGTCAGAAGCCATGCCTCATGACAGAAGCATATCTCTTACACAATCTTTTGGGCAGCAGGAACTCATCCCAGCATCAGGATCTCTTCAGGGACAGGACAAGAGCCAACCACAACAGTCTTTCACTGACAGCACTCCAAGAATTATTTCACCCTTCCATCTGTTTCCCTCTTTCTCTACTCTGCCTTATAAAGGAGGCCTTCCATTCAGTAATATTCAGCTGAATTTGCTGCAGGCAGTCAAAAATCCCATTCTTTAACTAGTTTTTTCCACGAGCTACTAGTAAAAGATTATTACAAGAAAGTTTAATTTTTTTTCTTTGCCCCATTCTCACTCTTTGGCACAAGTCTTAAAATACAAAATATATAATGGAATTCTGTATCTATTCTAAAATAATTATATGCCATCAGCTAAAACAACCTCCCTGCACTACTTTTCAAGCAGTCAGGCTGACATTTTTTCAAATTCCTCAGGTGGGAGGAAGAGGGTGGAGAGGAGAGGAGGGGAACAGATGAGCCTTGAATGTTTTATCATATTCTCCACTCTGGATTACATTTTCCAGTTCCTTGAACTATTAGATGCGAGTATATAAGGTAAAATTTGAGCAGTGCAGATAACAATCATCAATCTTAAAGAATAAAATTCTAAAAAGGAATGGCAAACTTTTGAATTCATACTGTTAATAATTTGGGGTCTGGTGTACAGATCAAGGGCCTGCTTAAGACTCTTTATTGTGAATAGTGTAGGACTGATAATAGAGTTTAGAAAACAGTGTCACCATGCTTAAAAATATTGAGGAAGTGGGAGGTTTTTTGTGATCCCTGCTCATTCTGAATAGTACAATTCAGTGTAACTACTATTTGGTAAGGTGGGGAGGATAGGGAAGAATTTAGCTCTACATTCTAATATTATAAAAGCCTAAGTCTATCTGACAGTCTTTCTGTCTGTTTGCCTGTCCATAATGCTGTATTTGCACTCTGATTGGCTTTCTCAGCAGCCAGTCAGAGTGCCCTACACAGACAGACGGACAGTGGAGCACTGGCATGACACTGGGGACTGAGGGACTGGAGGGGAGGGGAGCAAGGCTAGCTCTGCTTGGAGGCAGAGGGAGATGATGGGGACCAGAGTGCTCTGGCCGGTGCCCCCCACCCCCAATGACAGCTGGCAGGGAGGGGAGGTGGTAGGGAAGGGGGGTGGGAGAAGAGCGGGAAGGGGAAGTGGGGGTTACTGGTGGCTGCGCCCTGCTGCCATTGCGAATGCCGCCATGGTCACAGGCCCTGGCCCCAAGTGGTGTGGGGAGGCAGGGAGTGGCCCTGGCCCTGGCCCTGGCCCAAAATAGTGGGGAGGGGACAGGGAGAATGGTCCTGGCCCTGGCCCCAGCCCTGACCCAAAGCAGTGGGGGTGATGGGGAGAATGGCCCCAGCCCCAATGCAAAGCAGCAGGGGGGAGGAGGGGGAGTGGCCCTAGACCTCTCCCTGGCCCAAAGCAGCAGGGGAGGGGGTGGAAAACAACACAGGCCCCAGCCCCCGCCTAAGCAGCAGATGGGGGTGGAGGCGGGGAGTAGGCCTGGCCCCGGCTCAAAGCAGTGGGGAAAGGTAGGGAACAGCCCAGGCCCCAGGCTGAAGCAGTGGGGGAGGGGAGCAGCCCAGGCCCCATCCCCGGCCCGAAATGGCAGGGGGGAGAGGGGAAATAGGCCCAGCCCGAGGCAGGGGGGAAGGGATGCAGGCCCCACTCGCCCCCTCCCCCATCGTTCTTGACAGGCAATTGGCTAGTACACTTTTATAACAACTCTATCTGGTAGACAGTTATGTGGAACCCTGTTTTCCAGTGGTTTCTTCTTTTTCTAGTTCAGCTAGCTCTACTACTAAAAGCAAAGGATGGGCTTCCATTTGCTTCCCTAGCTTTGGGAAGCCACATTCCCCCAGAGTTCCCTCTACTCTTCTAATTTAGTTCCCTCTTAAACCTCTCCCCTTTCTCAAAAAGAAAATTATATACAAATAATGGTCACCCCCACCCCCTTATTACAAATCCAAGAGACTGAAGATAGGAAACAGAAAGGAGCTTGCCAGCCAGTATAAATATTTTCTTATTAGCTTTACTCCACCAAACCCTCAATCTATTCCCCTATTTCATCAATGCATACATTCTCTTCTTAATGGCTTCAGGACTAGCCTCAAGCTCCTCTAGAAAAATATGCACTTGGTGGACCACTGACTTCATTGGCCAGGCTAAGATTATTGAAAATCTGAACTATCCTCAGTTGTTTTTTGTGGGATATCTAAAATACTGTAGGGAAATACCCAAGTCAGAACTCGGCTACATAGCAATACTACTTTATATCTGTTTCTACAATTTTGGCACCTCATTAGTACCAATCCCTTCTGCTACAGCCCCCAGCATCCCATCATATGTTTTGGATAGAAGGGTTTTTGCGTTTTGTTTTGTTTTTGTTTTTTTCAAGCATAGGCTTTTTCTTCTGTTCTTTAATAACCTGCCTTTCTTCCTACTCCCTTACTTTTCTCATTAACTAAGGAAAAGATGGAGGATTTTGCAATCCCTCTCTGAGATGGAGTTGATTGATTAAAACAACATCCTCAAACAGATGACATCAAATGTACCTCAGAAAACCTGGCTCAACTGCGTAGAGTTTATACTGACTTGTTGTTGGCATTTTTTAGTAATATAGCAGTATCCCTCCAGATGCTGATAGAAACAGGAAAATTTCACCTATCCTTCTGGCCCAAGTGGCCCTTCTTACCTTATGTCTTAACAAGGAACACCTTGTACAGTCATCAACAATAGTTTCCCACATCATTATGGTCATATTATGTCTGTGATTGATAGTCCCATGTAATTGTCGGACAACACTTTTGGCACAGCTCCCTGCTATCCCTGAACCACTTATGCTGTGTGATCAATAATCTTGCCACAGAATAAGCTGCTGTACTCCAAAGGATGGGCAGTACTGGGTCAGGGTGGAAAAAAAGAATTAAATGAAACCTTACGAGACAGAGACACCAAAGTAAGCTATATACAAGGGAAGAAAAGGATTGGATTAATCAGAAACTGGAGAAAAGCATAACAATGGCAGCTTCCATGGCACAAAGACTATCAAAGATTTCATCTAGTCTCTGAGTTCTTTTGGAAGCCCAGTAACAAACTGTAGGTTAAATTAAGTAGCAGATCCAGAAACAGGGCAGAGAAGCCATGCTACTCATGTACAGCAAGCTCTGAATTCACTGCATGGTTATCAAGGGCTTGTGTTGAAGCTCTTCCTGAGCAATGAATGGTGAGATCAGCAGGTAGTTGGGATGGGGTCTGGCTGGAGCCACTGCATGATGTTGCTGTTTGTCCTTCCCCTCCCTGGTGAATTCAGCAGCAGAAGAATGGAGAGGATGAGCAATGGTTGCAGCATTCATCCCCTAGCCTCTGGAACTATGCAAAAGCACAGGCTCTGGCCAGACCCTACCTCACATGTGGCACAGCCAAAAGGGGTGCAACTGTACCATTGTACCCCTTGGATCTGCCCATGCTTAAATCAGATAAAAAATCAGCTATGTTGTTGTGTATTGTTTATATTATAATAGTGCCTAGGCCCTAATCAGGAATCAAGGCCATGTCATGCTAGGTACCATGCAAACGCAATGAAAATCTGGTCCCTGATTCAGAGAGATTGGCACCTATGCCAGTCTTTATTTTGATGGCAAAGTGTCACTCATGTTATATATAATGAATGATGGAAAAATGGACTTTGGAACAGGAAGACAATAAACAAGGGAGAGACAATGTGACAGACTAGGCACATCTACATGAGACATTTACTGCAGAGCTGCCTAATTATTGTTGTAGTAAAGTCTCAGCATCTACACGTGCTGCCCTATTAGGCTGCAGTAAGCTAATAAACTCTGCTGTAGGTAAGTACTTGTAAGCACAAGTACTATCCTACAGTGGTATTCTTTAGTGCGTCACAACTCAGATGGCACAAGGATGCCTCAGTGTGGGGGTTGCCTGCTGGATAGCCCCATACTGGAGCATCTGTGCCCCAGTCAGCCCCTCTGCAGCACAGTGAGCTAGGTTGGAGTAGCCATGCGCTGGCAAGCTGACTCCTTGGCCCCCCTGCCAGCCAGGGCTGCTCTGACCTGGCATAATGTGCTACAGTCCCAGGTGCACATGTAAACATGGTGCTCAAGAGCAATACTCCCATGCAGTATTCACAGGAGTTTATTGCTCACATTAACTTCACATGTAGATGTGCCCACTAGGTCAAAGTGTCAAAAACAGTAGTAAGTAACTTGGCTGCTCTTGCTCTTTTAATTATAGATTTTACAGGCATTAGGGCTGGAAGGGACCTCGGAAGATCATCAAGTTTAGCTCCCCGCCCAAAGGGCAGGAAGTCAGCTGGGGTCATAGGATCCCAGCAAGATAAGGATCCAATTTGCTCTTGAAGGTGTTCAGTGTAGGTGCTTGAACCACCTCCGATGGCAGGCTGTTCCAGACCTTGGGGGCTCAGACAGTAAAGAAATTCATCCTTATGTCCAGCCTGAAACTGTCTCGCAATAGTTTATGACCGTTCAACCTTGTCATCCCTTGGGGCGCTCTGGTGAACAAACGTTCCCTCAGATCCTGGTGGTCACCCCTGATAAACTTATAGGTGGCCATCAGATCACCCCTGAGCCTGCACTTTTCCAGGCTGAAAAGTTCCATGGCTCTCAGCCTGTCATCGTAAGGTCTGTTTTCCTGACTTCTGATCATGCGCGTGGCTCTCCTCTGGACTCTCTCAAGCTTCTCCACATCCTTTTTGAATTGTGGAGCCCAAAACTGGATGCAGTACTCCAGCTGCGGCCTCACCAAGGCCGAATACAAGGGGAGAATGATGTCCCAGGATTTGCTTGAGAAGCATCTATGGATGCAAGCCAGCGTTTTGGTCACTTTAGTAGCTGCAGCATCACATTGCAGGCTCATGTTCATCTTGTGGTCAATGATAACCCCCAAGACTCTTTCTTCCATAGTGCTAGCCAGCGTAGCACTGCCGAGCCTATAAGGATGCTGCAATTTTTTCTACCCAAGGTGGAGAACCTTGCATTTTTTGGTGTTAAACACCATCAGGTTCTCATCCGCCCATTTGCTGAGCTTGTCCAGGTCAGCCTGGATCACCCGCCTTTCTTCTGGCGTGAATGCTTTGCCCCAAAGTTTGGTGTCATCGGCGAATTTGGCCGGTCAACTCATGACTCGTCATATAGACATATGGGTGTTCAGCCCATGTGATGAAATGAAACTGTATCAGCAGTAAAGATAAAATATATTTAATTGCTCAAAAAAACCTCAGAGCTGGCCAAATGAAGGTGAAGGCTACAGGTAAATTACTTTTCTCTGCTTGCTTCAGCAAGAAAGAGGAATTGTAACTAGGAGTAAGTCTGGTTACATTAGACTGCAGCATAGTGTAGAGATACCAGTATCAAAGCCATAGCAGCAAGGAGCTCGGCATAGGTTGCAAAACCCACCTGAGAAGAAGCAGAAATTAGCTTCTTCTGAGTCTCTTTCTATCCTGGTTAGACTGATGATTAAAGCTAGTAGAGCTAGAGATAGCTCAGGTATCTCTGTGCTACATTGAAGTTTCTGCTGTGACTGGTGTAGACAGAAATGTGTTGATCAAGTCATAGTTCCTCCTGGTGTTTCATAGTTTCATACTTTCTAGGGTCAAAACGGACCTGAGGAGATCATCTAGTCCGACCCCCTGCCATGGCAGGAAAGAGTACTGGGGTCAAACGACCCCAGCAAGGTGTAGCTCTAGCCTCCTCTTAAAGACCCCCAGGATAGGGGCCAGCACCACTTCTCTTGGAAGTTGGTTCCAGATCCTAGCTGCCCTGACCATGAAGTAGCGCCTCCTGATATCAAGCCTAAATCTACCCTCTGCCAGCTTGTGACCGTTATTCCAGGTCAGTCCTGGCAGTGCTCGGGGGAATAGGGACTCCCCCAGTGCCTGCTGGTCCCCCCTGACTAGTTTGTAACAAGCCACTAGATCCCCCTTTAGCCTTCTCTTGTGGAGGCGGAACAGGTTCAGGTCCCATAGCCTCTCCTCGTAGGGCCTGCCCTGCTGCCCCCTGATCATACGAGTGGCCTTCCTCTGGACCCTCTCCATGTTGTCCACATCCCTCCTAAGGTGCGGCGCCCAGAACTGGACGCAGTACTCCAGCTGCAGCCTGAGCAGTGCCGCATAGAGGGGGAGTATCACTTCCTTGGACCTGCTTGAGATACATCTGTGGATGCATGACAAGGTACAGTTGGCCTTCCTGACTGCATCCCCACACTGCTGGCCAATGGTCAATGATGATTCCAATATCCTTTTCTGCCTCTGTACTGACGAAAAGGGAGTTACCCAACCTGTATGTATGGTGCCAGTTTTTCCTCCCCGTGTTCATCACTTTGCACTTGCCACTGTTGAATCCCATCCTATTCTCATCCGCCCACCCTTGTAACCTGTCTAGGTCCAATTGCAGCCTATTGCTCCCTTCTAGCATGCCACATCCCCCAACATGTTAGTGTCATCAGCAAATTTGAACAGGGTGCTTTTTACCCCCTCATCCAAGTCACTGATGAAGATGTTGAACAGTGCGGGCCCGAGGACCGAGCCCTGCAGAACCCCACTGCCCACATCCCTCCAGGTCGAAAATGACCCATCCACTACCACTCTCTGGGTGTGGCCCTCCAGCGAGTTGGTGACCCAATTGACTGTTTGGGTGTCAACACCACAGTCCCCCAGTTTCTTAATGAGAATGGGGTGAGAGACAGTGTTGAAGGTGTTCTGAAAGTCCAGGAAGACTATGTCCACTGCTACCCCTGCATCTAAGGATTTGGTGATCTGATCATAGAAGGCCGCCAGGTTGGTTTGACAGGACCTGCCACTAATGAACCCGTGTTGGTTGTCCCTACGCATGATCTCCCCTGCTGGCCCCTCGTGGACATGCATGATCTCCCATGCTGGCCCCTCATGTTATCCCAGCTTGCTTCAGTTTATGCTCCAGTCTTCATTCGTCATACTTTATGTAACAATCTAGCTCTTTTCCAGGTACAAAATTTGCACTTATTGTATGGTAGGCATGCAGAAAGCACTGTATAGCCAGTAGTGAACAGCTGGTCAGAGCACACAGAACACAGTAAAAATGGTAGATCCCACTCTAAGATAACCCTGGATGGATGTGGTATCAGACTTCAGGGCTGTAGTTTAGAGCAGTGGTCGCCAAACTTTTTTGATCACACACCCCTGTCAGTAAAAAATTTTTGAGCACGCATCCCCAGTATTTGTATATTTATATAAATATAAATAGAAGTTCTAATATTTTCTTCCTGTACCCCAATGGATCATCTTGTGCACCCCCTGGGGTCCACGCACCCCACTTTGGAGACTACAGTGCTCTAAACCAGTGATGAACATCTGTACCAGTCCCCATCCCACATTCCATCAGCAACCCTGGTGCTGTTCAGCCCCATGCTCACCCCCTCCCCACCCCACCCTCATGGTGGCACTCTAGCCTTGGCTAGAGCTCAACTCTTCCACCCGTGCACTTGGCCAGCTCCCAGGCTGTCACTGCAAAGAATCAGCAGGTCCACTGTTCCCAGAACCGTTCTCACTTCAGAGTGTCCAGGACACCTGGGTTCTGTGTGTATGTGTGTGGTGGGGAGAGAGGGGTTCACAGACACACACAGAACCCAAATGTCCTTTTTACACTTGTACAGAAACCAGGCATCCAGGGCACATGCGTGCACACATGTACATACAACCCAGGTGTCTGGGACATGTGCACATACACAGAACCTAGGCATCTCACACATGCGCGCACACACACATTTGGTGGGCACAGGGTGAGCTGTTTCAGCATGTGTGGGACAATCATCCAGTGGCTTGTGGCCATAACAGCACATGCCATGATGAGCTGCTGATGCATTAGGTCCAGGTGGGCAGCTGTGATGTCCCTGCTAGTCAGTCAGGGCTGGCTCAGACATTTGGCTCCACTTGGGAATCTTTGG
Source organism: Crocodylus siamensis (assembly GCF_052110815.1). Classification (NCBI taxonomy): domain Eukaryota; kingdom Metazoa; phylum Chordata; order Crocodylia; family Crocodylidae; genus Crocodylus; species Crocodylus siamensis. Next base: position 212,928,900 of record NC_143397.1, read on the forward strand.
CAGCTTAAGGAGCCTGTGGGGTACACTGGGAGGTGTGTGAGACCCCCCCCTACCACCTGCTGGACTTGGGCACACTTCTCCCTGCCCCTCTCCTGAGCAGTAATGTGTGTTCTGTTTGTTCCCAACCTAACTTTGGATGCTTGGAGTAAAGCTCCAGAGTTAGAGTTCTTCCACCTCAGACTTCTTGAATGCCTGTACTTAGCCTAAAGAGCACTTACCTATCCTATTAACAAGACTTGCACTGGTTTTCTTGGAGCAGGAAGGATGCATTGTCTGGCATCATCAGGCCCATTAGACAAAGAGCCAGATAGTCCACACTTCCTTTGGTATAAATTGGAAATAATTCCATTCATTTAATGGGGCCATGATGGTAAAAAGGAGTGAATGAGAAGAGAATTGACTCAAAAGATATTTCATTTTCAGGATTCAGAAACAGATGCGGGGGGGAGAAAGAGACACACTAGAAACTCATCCCCGATATTTCTCCCAGTGGAGCTTTAATAACCTTCTTCTGAAAGAACCTTATACAAAAAGAAAAGGCTATACAGAGAGAAAAGGCTAAAATGTACTGGGAAGCAAATGCCACAGAAGAAATGTCTCTCTCATTGTTATGAGAAACTATGAAACCAGTTCTAAGAAAGCTATAAAAAAAAGTATTCAAATCACAACAGAGAAGAAAATATCAAAACAAAGTAAATTACAAAAGAAACTAAAATCAAAATCCCAGAGGTACTTTATAAATCCTTTCAGAAAAAAAGTAGGCAAAGGTAGAAACATTGTAAAGTCACATTAGTTTTTTCAATACACAACAGAAGCAACTCATACATTTTTATATCTAAAACAAAATATATTTTTCAAGGACGGAGAATAAACTAAGGAAAATGCTTGATAACTTGATAACTTATGTTATGATAACATAAAAAATCCTCAGCATGATAATTATGTGCATAAAGTACAACCATAATTAGTACATCTCAGGAAATATTGAAAGAATTATTTACTTTCTATGAGAAACCTGATACAACTGAATGCAATGCAGCAAAAACCCGTGAAGCCGGGCATACCTTTACAAGTGGTTCCCCACCTGGGGAAATGCCTTGTTGGACCTGGTCCTGGCCAAAGGCGATGACCTGGTGTGATGGCCAAAACCAAATGGGTTAATGAGCAACTTATAGCAAAAAAAAAAGATCTGCTTCTTGAAAGTATCTGGTAACGGCATGTTAATACTGGCCAAGGCAGAGCTTGCAAGATTGTTCCCTGCAGACATATCCTGTCTGTCAGAAGCATAACCCTAATGTTAAAATTAACTGTCTGTACCAATCATAAGACTAACATGGGCCCCCAGAAATGGAACTAGAAAACAAAACTGCAAACTTTGCTGATCTAACAATTTTTACTTAAAGATCAGTAAAATTGACAAACCTGACCACAAAGTATAATTAACGCATTTCAAAAAATTCCTAGTGGGTTCAACTTAGGCAGGGAAAAATGCTAATCTCAGACCCCAAAGTGATGTGGTGTGATTTGCTTATTGGGTAAACCCAAGTTTAGGCAGTAACCTATTATAATAATTTCTAACACCTTTTAACTCCATAGGGTAACAGCTGTAGGGTAAGACTGTGAGTGGCTCTAAAGCCAACATATTAGCATAGGATAGGATATAAAGGAACATGCATGTCAGGTGATCAGTAGGAAGGACAGAACAGAACAGAACAGTCATTGCTGTTCCAAGCCTGGACTCCAAACTCCCAGTGGGAGCAAGGACCAGATTCTGACTGAAGGACCTTCCTCTGTGCTCCCTCCGACAGCGTGGATCGGGGACACCTGACTTCACTGGATCAACTTGATGTGTACTGGCACTGAGGGACTATCAATAAGTTGCCAACCAAGTGGGAACTCTTTGTCAATTTGTCTCTCTGTTTTTATTATCATTGCCCATTTTTAACTTTTATTGTTATATTGTCTGTTTATTAGCTTAACCTTTTTATTAACTGTTATACGTATAAACCATATTTTCCTGCTTAAACATATTTTTGTTGCTATTTTGCTGCTATAAGTAAAATTTATCTTTACTGTTATAAGTGAAACTTGTCTTTGCTTCATTCCCAACTCTGCCTTCTCGTTCTCAAACTAAACAGCCCTGTGGCTGATACAGTTGCAGCACTGAGTCAGCCTGCAACTAAATTGATACACTCACAGTGCCCAGCTGGCCTTTGACACCTGGTGAGGGGACTGCAGGTGCTTGACTACCTGGGCAATAGTGATCATCACCTACTGGAATTCACCATCCAGTGCAGGGTGTCAAAGGCCTGCAGCAAGGCAGCAACCCTGGACATCAGGAGGGTGGATTTCAATGAGGTAAGGAGACTAGCCAGGGAGGCACTGAGGTCCCACAGGCAAAGGGAGTTGGGAGTCCAAGAAGAGTGGTCATTCTGTAAAGAGACGATCCTCCAAGCCCAAAAGGTGACAGTCCCCATGTGGATCAAAGGGGGCAAGGGTGCTCAAAAGTCCCCATGGCTCACCAAAAGCATCCAGGAACATCTCAGCCAAAAAGGAGGCATATACCCAATGGAAGGGAGCGGCCATCACCAAGAAGGGTTATACCTCTACTGCTCGAGATCGTAGGGGGGCTGTTAGGAAGGCTAAGGCAGAGATGGAACTAGAACTAGTGACCCAGATCAAAGATAACAAGAAGTCCTTTTTTAAATACATAGGGGGTAAGAAGAAGGTACACAGGTGGTATTCTCTTCTGTCCTACCAGTGAGCGGACATGGACGATGACATGAGACCTGCATCACAGAGACCAAGTGGTGGCTTTGGGAATGGTGTCTTGAGGTGGGCTTCGGCTTCCTAGACAACGACCCACACATCATGATGGGAGACATGCTCGGATGGGATGGGCTCCACCTTTCCCCTAAAGGTAAGCATGTGTTCTCTTCTAGGTTGGTTGATCTCCTCCGGTGGGCTTTAAACTGGGCTCATCAGGGGAAGGGGAAGACAAGGGCAGAGGAAGCCTTGGACCGCTAAACCAAGCAGCACCCACAAGTACAGCCCAGCCTAGACCAATGAGCAGAACATATGCCCGGGTAAGTAACAGGGGCCAGGGCAATGCTGAGATTAGGGAGCCAGTGTACACCTCCTCAGGAGGCCTCAAATGCCCCTACACAAATGCTTGTAGTATGGGAAACAATCGGGAGGAATTTACCTTCCTGCTACCTGACACCAACCCAGACATAGTGGGGCTCACCTGAAACATAGTGGGACCCAATGCATGACTGGGCAGTGAATATTAAGGGCTATAGGCTGTACAGGAGGGACAGGACAGGGAGGAAAGGTTGGGGCATGGTGCTCTACATTAAGGAGGAATACACATCCTTATCAAGTAGCACAGGGTCAGAGGAGGGGCACACTGAAGTGCTATGGGTTAGAATAAAAGGTAGTCAAGAGGAAAGAGACTTAACGGGGGGGATGTACAACAGACGACCCAACCAAGGGGAAGAGCTAGACCGGGAATTCTTAAGTCAGCTCATGGAGGTAGTTAAGTCAAAGGATGTGGTCATCATGGGTGACCTGAACTTTCCAGACATCTGCTGGGAAGAGCAGTCATCCAGGTCTGACCTCTCACATAGGTTCCTAGCCAAAATGAAGGAACTCCCTCTAACCCAGGAAGTGCATGGCCCCACCAAGGGAGATGCCTTGTTGGACCTGGTGCTGGCCATGGGCAACTACCTGGTAAGGGGGCTGCAGGTGCTCAACCACCTAGGCAACAGCAATCATTGCTTGCTGGAATACATCTTCCAGCGCAAGGTGGCAAAGGCCTGCAGCGAGGCAGCAGCCCCAGATTTCAGAAGGGTGGACTTCAGTGAGCTAAGGAGAATAGTCAGGGAGGCACTGAGGTCCCAGAGGGGAGAGGAGGGGAGGGGAGTCAGGTGTCCAAGAAGCATGGTCACTCCTTAAGGAGATGATCTTCCAAACCCAAAGGGAGGTAATTCCAACACAGATCAAAGGGAACAGGAGGGCACAAAAGCCCCCATGGCTCACCAAAAGTATCCGATAATGTCTCCTAGGTAAAAGGGAGGCATACACCCAATGGAAGGGAGGGGGCCATCACCAGGGAGACTATACTGCGGTTGCTCGGGGATGCAGGGGGGCCGTCAGGAAGACCAAGGCAGAGATGGAACTGGGCTAGCTATCCAGATCAAGGACAGTAAGAAGTCCTTTTTTAAGTACATAGGGGGCAAAAAGGAGATACCGGATAATGTGGGGTCCTTGCAAGACATGCTAGGAAATCTGGTCATCACACCAGACGACAAAGCTAACCTATTTAACCACTTCTTTTTCTCCGTTTTCCTGAGCAGGGACTGTATCAGCCCTCCCACTGGGCCCCCCTCAGGCCCCAGGGGAGGTTGCACCTAAGCCAAGGATCAGTGAGGATCTAGTCAGGGACCTTCTAGAGGGACTGGATTAATTTAAATCAGCTGGTCCAGCTGATCTCCATCCCAGAGTGCTGAGAGAATTAGCTGAGGTCATTGCGGGACCCCTGGCATGGCTTTATGAGGACTTGTGGTGCTCCGGTGTGGTGCCAGAGGACTGGAAGAGGGCCAACATGGATCCCATCTTCAAAAAAGGGAGGGAGGAGGACTCAGGAAACTATAGGCCAGTTAGTCTTACCTCAAACCTGTGTAAGCTTTTTGAGAGAATTATCCCGGCACATGTCCACGAGGGGCCAGCAGGGGAGTTTATGCTTGGGGGCCACCAAGATGGGTTCATTAGAGGCAGGTCCTGTCAGACCAACCTGGTGGCCTTCTATGACCAGGTCACCAAATCCTTAAATGCAGGGGTAGCAGTGGATGGCTAGGATCTGGAACCAACTTCCAAGAGAAGTTGGTGCTGGCTCCTACTCTGGGGGTCTTTAAGAAGAGGCTAGAAGTACAGCTTGCTGGGGTCCTTTGACCCCAATACTCTTTCCTGCCATGGCAGGGGGTCAGACTCAATGATCTGCTCAGGTCCCTTCTGACCCTAGAAATTATGAAACTATGCTCCATGTGCTGCAGTGGGGGGGCTGGCTGGGGCACAAGGTGCCTCAGCAGGACCTAACCATCCCCTGCGCCAAAGTACCAGCAGGTACTGGGGGAGTCCTTGTTTCCCCATGCACTACCAGGAGTGACTAGAAATAAGTCACAAGCTGGCAGATGGTAAATACAGACTAGACATCAGGAGGTGCTACTTTTCTGTCAGGGCGGCTAAGATCTGGAACCAACTTCCAAGCGAAGTGGTGCTGGCTCCTACCCTGGGGGTCTTTAAGACAAGGCTCGACAATCACCTTGCTGGGGTCATTTAACCCCAGTACTCTTTCCTGCCATGGCAGGGGGTTGGATTTGATGATCTGCTCTGGTCCCTTCCAACTCTGCAAACTATGAAACTATGAAAGAAGGTACCAAGTAATGTGGGACCTCTGCAGAACATGCTTGGAAATCTGGTGCTAGCAGCAGACAACAAAGCTAATCTCTTTAACAGATTCTTTTCTTACATTTTTCTGTGCAGGGACAGGGACATCCCCCCCGCCCCCACTGGGATTCTGGATGGACCCAGGGGAGGTGCAGCCAGGCCCAGGGTCAGTGAGGACCTAATCAGGGAACTTCTGGAGGGACTGGATGTATTTAAATCAGCAGGTGGATGATCTCCACCCCAGAGTGCTGAGGGAATTGGCAGAGGTCATTGCGGGACCCCTGGCACAGCTTTATGAGCACTTGTGGTGCTCTGGCGAGGTGCTAGAGGACTGGAAAAGGGCCAATGTGGTCCCCATTTTGGAAAAAGGGAGGAAAGAGGACTCAGCAAACTATAGGCCCGTTAGTCTTACCTCAGTCCTGGGAAATCTCTTTGAGAAAATTATCCAGGACCACATCTATAAGGGACCAGCAGGGGAGATTATGCTTAGGGGCAACCAGCATGGGTTCATTAGAGGCAGGTCCTGTCAGACCAACCTGGTGACCTTCTACGACCGGGTCACAAAAGCCTTGGACACGGGTGTTGCGGTGGGTGTACTCTTTCTGGACTTTAGGAAGGCCTTCGACACTGACTGTCACCCCATCCTCATTGAAAAAAATTAGGCAACTGGTGTCAACGCCTACACAGTCAGATGGGTTGCTACTTGGCTGGAGCACTGCACCCAGAGAGGGGTGGTGGATGGGTCGTTTTTGACCTGGAGGGATGTGTGCAGTGGGGTCCCCCAGGGCTTGGTCCTCAGGCCGCACTATTCAATATCTTCATTGGCAACTTGGGTGAGGGGGTGAAAAGCACCTTGTTCCAATTTGCAGATGACACTAAGATGTGGGGAGAAGTGAGCACACTGGAGGAGAGGGACAGGCTACAACTAGATCTGGACAGGTTACAGAAGTGGGCAGATGAGAATAGGATGGGTTTCAATAAGGACAACTGCAAGGTATTGCACCTGGGGAGAAAGAACCAGCAGCATACCGACAGGCTGGGGAACTCCCCTCTAGTCAGCACAGAGGCAGAAAAGGATCTTGGTGTCATTACTGATTCCAAGATGAACATAGGCCGCCAATGTGGGGTAGCAGTCAGGAAGTCTAACTGCACCTTGTCATGCATCCATAGATGCATTACGAGCAGATCCAAGGAGGTGATCCTCCCCCTCTAGGCGACATTGGTCAGGCTGCAGTTGGAGTACTGTGTCCAGTTCTGGGCTCTGTACTTCAGGAGGGATGTGGACAGCATTGAGAGGGTCCAAAGGAGGGCCACTCACATGATTGGGGGCAACAGGATAGGCCGTATGAAGAGAGGCTATGGGACCAGAACCTATTCAACATCCACAAAAGAAGGCTGAGAGGGGACCTGGTGGCAACCTACAAACTGGCAAATGGGGACCAGCAGGCAATGGGAGAGTCCGTGCTCCCCCAAGCACTACCGGGAGTAACAAGGAATAACAGCCATAAGTTGACTGAGAGTAGATTCAGGCTGGACATCAGGAGGCACTACTTCACAGTCAGGGTGGCTAGGAGCTGGAACCAACTTCCAAGGGAAGTGGTGCTTGCCCCTATCCTGGGGGTCTTCAAAAGGAGGCTAGACAATCACCTAGCAAGGTCGTTTGACCCCAGCATCCTTTCCTGCCCATGGCAGGGGGTCGGACTTGATGATCTGCTTAGGTCCTTTCTGACCCTACAAACTATGAAACTATGAACTCCAACATTCCAACCCAGGTGAGAGCTCACCAACAGCTGCCCCAGGAGTGGAACAGCTCCCAGCCAGCCCCTACTGGGTGGGGAATCCTTGCCCAGCAGGGGGCTCACCAGCAGCTGACCCAAAAGCAGGGCAGCTCCCAGTGAGCCCCCTCTTAAGCAGGAAAGCCCTGCTGAGCATGGGGCTCGCTGGCAGATGTGTCCTGATGTGCATGGAGCCAGGAGAGCTCTGCTGGCTGCAGCAACATCTGTCTTCCAGCCCTGTGCACATCAGGACTCATCCCAATGTGCACAGGGCCAGGAAACAGCTTCTGCTGAAGCTAGCAGAGCTCTCCTCGCCCCATGTGCATTGGGACTAGCCCCAATGCCCCCTGCCATCCTCCAGACTAGTACCCCAGGGGAGCCTGGAGCTCTCCCTGGCTGTTGCAAGCGGGGCAGAGCAGGGCAAGAGCAGCCCTGTACCAGGCTGCTGCCATTGGGAGCATATTTGTTCCCATCAGGGTGCATGTGTAGACATGCTCCCAGGAGAAGTTTACTGCACAGTATTTTACTATGCAGTAAGCCTATATTGTATTAATAGCACATGTAGACATGCCCTAAGAGAGTAAAATGTGCTTTCATTTCAAGTTAAGGAAATGTACAAGGAACACATGAAGGAGATGGGCAAAGAGACAGATGACATCATCACTTAAAAGCTTTCTGAACAGATTGCTGAGAGCATTGCCTCTACAGGTGCCTTGCATGTAAAGGTTCAGAACACAGGTAGCAATGATGCAGGCTTGTTGAACTACTTAACCTGATAAAACTCTTATGTTTTTCCTGTCACCTAAATTCTTTTCCTTATGTCACCGCTAAGATTCCACCTAGATTCATAGCTAATTCTAGCTTTGATGCTAGACCAGTAATATTTTTCATCAAGCGTTATCTTAATTTGTCACTAAGCACACAGCTATCCAAAGCATATGATTTATTCTTACGGATCTCAATGCTTAGGTAGCATAAATATATAATAATGCTGGAAGGCCTTAATGGTTATTATCAAGTATATATTTGATTTATGGGCACTGTGGATCCAGTTAAAGCTGATGCCATGCTAGGCACTTCGGGCATTTATACACAAGCTCCCAGAGCTGCTTTAATTAAAGAGCCCAAAGTGTCTCATGTATCAGCATCCCCACACTGAAAAATGGTGGTGGGGGTGCTTTAACTAAAGCTCATTAAACAAGCTTTAGTTAAAGTGCCCCTCCTGCCATTTTTCAGTACAGGGATGCTGATACATGAGATGCTGAAGTTTGTTGGCGTGCAGTAGTTACCACACTCCGGCAGACTCATTTAATCGAGTTGGCTCCAACACACTGTAATTACAGTGCATTGAAAAAGCCTTACTACTCATGTATAGGTGCCCTTCATGAGCTGAAGGCAAGAAGCAGGTAAATGCCTTTAAGCAGTTAACGCCGTTAAGCTGTTCTGTCCCAGACATTTGTCTGTATGCAAGTTTGATTAGCACGGGCTGAGAGCTGAGAATTACTTGCTAATGGAAAGGTTAAATATATCAGGAACAGTAAGGTAATAAAAAGCAATCACAAAAAGTAGCAAATGAACAGAAACTATGGGGACAGTCATGAGCTTGGCCCTGAGAGGGACCAGAGACATAGCTCCTTGGAGAACAGTATTGGCTAAAAAGGCTGGTTTGGAAATTGTGAGCAGAAAATCTGTCTGCCGTTGGTCATTCTGCCTATTCTGGGATACAGGGCTTTGTAAATAAACTACATTGCACCCTAGATACACATGACTCTATCATCCACTTTTCCTTATTCATTGTCTTGCCAGGTTTTTTTTCTATTGTATGGGCTAGCCTCAAACACCAAAGATAGCAAGAATGATTTCCTAAGACTGATCAAATTCTATACCGCAAATAGGTTATCAAATCAGTGCTCCCATTCTTTAGTTTATTTGTTGAAACTGTATCAGCTAGATTGGTTGAACATCACTGTGCTCAAGAGTGCAAAGATTCAGTTGTCCTGGTGTCACTAAGGGCTGTGAGCAAAGCGTAAGCGCTTTCCTTCGTGCATCTGTTCAGGACTCCAACAGAATTAGCCTTTACTAAACACAGTCAGACTGCCACTCCCTTGAGAAAGAAGTTCTATTTTAGATTTCATGGATTCTAAAGAATAGCGCTAAACAGTTTCTATGTCCATTTAATGACATTTGCCACATACTTTCGTTGTAGATTACATACATGTAGAATATTTCTGTGTTCCCTGTTACTGTATTATCTGTGAATTACCAGTTTAAATAAAGCTTACTTAAAGCATTCTCTCTTAGTGGCATGGGTATAATATGCCCTCCCTTTCTTAGAAGAGCTAGATTCTGTCATTGCAGCAGATCAACTTTTTAGTTCCAGGATAATTTCTTCACAGGGACTTCCAATGATAAAAAGAAATTGAAAATTATTAGAAACAGATTAGATTTACTATCTTATACATTATTACCCTATAAATACAGCCTAATAATTTCCTTTTTAATACATTTTATATTAACTGGAACGGAGGTTTTGGTGCTGCTTGCTTTTCCAATTTAAACTGCAAGATCATTTTCTGCAAGGTAAAAAAAAATAGCAAGGAAGCCAATTCTAACTTTAAACAGTACTTGCCCTAATTGCCAAACAACATTGTCTGCCTCAGCAGCAAAATCAATACACTTCAACTAAATATCAATATTTTGATTACTGTTTTTTTAACAATGTGCACTTCTGATATGAAACAGCTGAAAAGGCAAATAGATTTAAAAAAAGGTGTTTGGTTTTCTGAGATGAAAATCCTGAAAAGCTTTTTAAAATGTGCCTAAGATAATGTGATGTGTAGGCTCCATCCTGTCATTAATTATTCAGCATGATCGGAGATTATGTTTTAAGCTACAAAAAAATGCCTGTTGAAAACTCTATGTGGTATTGGGGGTCTTCAGATTTGGGGTTCTGAGTCCATCAGTTTTGTAGACACTGCCAGACAAGGTCTGGATCTCCCCAGAGTTCAGCAGGAGGTGGTGTGGCAACTAGAAAATAAAAGAGCAGGAGAATGAAGCAGGAGGATGTTTGGAACTGAGGAAAACAGGCAAATGGTGAGTGGCCTTGAAGGGGACCAGGCAAGGTAGGTGGCAAGTTAATGGCAGTATGAGAGACTGTAAAAAAAGCATATTTCAAGCATAAGTCATGGAGAGTGAGGAAGTCTGAGATGTTAGGTCTGAGTCACATGAGTGAGTGGCCCAGTCTTAAAAAATATTTTCTCCACAGAAGTTATACAACCTTAAAATAAAGCTTCTAAAAATATGGGCCAGATATCAAACTCAGTGGAGATAATGGAGTAACTCCCATCGACTGCAAAAGCCTTTAGAACAGCTCCTGCTTCTATTCATTTTCAGCTGGAAAGGAAGTTCCTTTCCCACTATTACGATGAGGCACTAGCTTTTAGTAGTTTAAATTCAAAGATCTGTTCTCTTGCACATCTGATCTGAACGATGTATTTGGCTGCAACCCAATGTTACGTTTTTAATAGACAAGTTCATTCTTGACACATTTTTCAATATTGATTTATAAAGCTAGAAAACTCATCTGACAAATGGGTTCCTACTGATTTATTCAAGTCAAGAAATCTAGAGGTAATAGTTCTGTTTTCCACAAAATTCCACTTAGACAAAGATCTCTGGTAATGTAGATAATGGTACTTGTAATCTACAGACACTAGAGTTTGTCTGAGTAAGTGTAGGAAGAGTATACCCAACCCCATTTTTTTTAAAAAAGCCCACACAACTTTCCAGAAATGTACTCATTTTGTGCTGTAGAAATCGCTGAACCTGTATTTTTTATTCATTAAGTATCAGTGCTTTCCTTTTACATCACCACATCATTTATCTACAAAATTCTCTTTGTACACAGAGAATTAAGGAGCAATAAAACCTCAGCTATCTGAATAATCATTTTAGACAATAAATCATTCCTTTTTTTCAAATATCTGTTTTTACTATTAACTTCCTTGACATCTAATTACCTTACAAAGAACTCTAATCCCCAGAGAAAATGATGGCTGTGATTTGGACCACATTGTTGCAGAAATCATATCTAAAGGGCATGCTAAGTAATCATGCAGCTTCCTGCAGAAACTCATGGACTTTATTCAAACTGTGAGACGTAGCCTTGTGTTTTGACTTTTGCCTACAAGTCTGGCAATCCTGCTCCTGGTTTCACAATGAAGAAAAAAGTAATATTTTAGTGAACAAATTCCCCAGTGATTAAGTGGAACACAGTTTGCCAGCAAAGGATGCACAGACTCAAATGAGGTATCTTTTCCCGTGGCAAATTAAGGTTGTGTCTACAAAACACAAAGGCTGGGTCCAGACATGCAAGCACATGTGGATTGTGGCAAAAATGCATGAGTTGCACATAATCAGTGCTTGACACTACTAATTTTCAGTGCTGGGCCAAAATTTGCAACTGGGATTTCCCCGTCGCAAAAAAAATACCTAGAAAAAAAGCAAACCCTGCCAAAGTAGTGAGCACCAGAACACACAGTAGGTTGGGAAAGCGGGCAGCCCAGGGCTGCCTGCTTTGCTGTCTCTGAGTGCTGTGGAGTCTCCATGCTGAAGCACCCTGTGTCCCAGCCAGTTGTGTCCTAGTTGGCTGGGACACTGGGTGCCTCAAAACAAGGGAGCAGAAAGCCGCAGGCTAGCTGCTCCTCTTGTGTGCCTCAGTGTGGGGCTTCACTACAAAGCCCCCATACTAAGGCACCTTGTGCCCAGCCAGGTGGGGAGTGGCTGGCTCAGGCACAGGATGCCTCAGTGCAGGGGCTTCACAGCACGCAGAGATGGAGGAGTAGGCAGCCCTGGACTGCCTGCTCCTCCATCTCCACGTGTTGCTTCCCAGCTGGCTGGTGCACAGGGTACTTTGGCGCAGGGGATGGTTAGGTCCTGCTGAGGCACCTTGTGCCCCAGACAGCCCCCCACTGCAGCACATGGAGTATAGTTTCATAGTTTCTAGAGTCAGAAGGGACCTGAGCAGATCATTGAGTCTGACCCCCTGCCATGGCAGGAAAGAGTACTGGGGTCAAAGGACCCCAGCAAGGTATACATCTAGCCTCCTCTTAAAGAGTAGGAGTCAGCACCACTTCTCTTGGAAGTTGGTTCCAGATCCTAGCTGCCCTCACCATAAAGTAGTGCCTCCTGATATCTAGCCTAAATCTACCCTCTGCCAGCTTGTGACCGTTATTCCTAGTCACTCCTGGTAGTGCACACGGGAACAGGGACTTCCCCAGTGCCTGCTGGTCCCCTCTGACTAGTTTGTAACAGGCCACTAGATCCCCCCTCAGCCTTCTCTTGTGGAGGCTGAGCAGGTTCAGGTCCTGTAGCCTCTCCTCATAGGGCCTGCCCTGCTGCCCCCGATCATGCAAGTGGCCCTCCTCTGGACCCTCTCCATGTTGTCCACATCCCTCTTGAAGTGCGGCGCCCAGTTTTGAAGTGTGGCACCCAGAGCAATGAAACAATGTATCCCATTGCAAAGCACACAGGCAGGGGCATGCACTGGGGCACAAAGTAGCAGCACAAATTTGTGCCACTTCTATTTATGCTTCTGCAAAGGCACACCCCTGTTCATGTGGACCCAGCCAACAGGAGGAACTTGAAGCAGAATAAATTAAGATGACTTGTCTCTTGACTTCCTTGTGACTCTAAACACAAAACCAGCTCTACTCCATTAGGTAAGAGGAACAGTCTTTACTGCCAAAATGAATTAGTGATGATGACTTTGGGGATGTTGGCCTCAGCGACCTTGAGGCGGGTGATGAGGGTGTACCAGCCTCCCTTCAGGCAGCCAAAGTTGCACTCCACCAGTGCACGGCACTGGGCTAGGCACCTGTTGAAATCTTCCTGGCGTGGGTTGAGCCAGCCAGTGTAGGCCTCCATGAGCCACAACAGCAGCAGGTAGGCAGGGTCACTGATGAGGAGAGGTGGGACAGTCACATCACCCAGCTGCAGGTCTGGAATACCAGATGCAGAATGCCCACTCTCCACTAGGACTGGCAAGGTGGAGTTCTGGAAGATGTGAGAATTGTGGGTGCTGTCAGCCCAGTGAGCACTGATGTTTGTTAAGGTGCCCCAGTGGTCCACCAGAACTTAAAGCACAACTTAGTGGAGGCCCCGCTAGCTGTAGGATGGGTGGTGGTCCCCCCCAGTGGGCAGCTGGTGGGAATGTGTGTTCCGTCCAGGGCCCCAAAGCACTGTGGAAAGCCCAGGACTCAGAATTGCCACCATCTCCAGGGTGACTTGACTTGATAGAACACAGTGTGGTCCAGCATGTTCTGGAGGGCACCAAAGAGCTCCAGTGGTTGCCTTGCCCATCCTGAAGGTGAGCTTGAGGAAGGTGATGGCTACCCGGGTTTCTGTGAAGAGAAATAGACACATGGTGGTGGGTGCCACTTGAGGTGCAGGTGCAGCTGGTCAAGTACCTCCTGGAATGTGGCCCAGGTCATCCAGAAGGAGTCCACTCACTGCTCATCATCCCAGGTGCACTGGACAATGTAGAGCCACCAGTCCTGGCAGGCAAGGTGGTCCCACAAGTTTCAGGGCTGAAGCCCCAGGAACTTGTGGATGGCGGTATCCATGTGGGCATCATTGGCATCCTTGCCAGGGTCCAGGTGGTGGTCCAGGGGCTGGTAGGTGACATCTTAGGGGTGGTGGGCCACAGGTGGGGTGGTGAGCCTGGTCACATGGCTGTGTGACATGTGAGGGCTGACAGCACTGAGGCCTACTTGGGCTAGGTGGCAGTCACTGTCACTGTGAAATGCAGCACGTGCAGTGGCAAACAGAAGTCCACAGTGCTGCTCAGTGCTGCTGGGCCCTGGGTGTGGAGCAGCCATTGCACATTGGGCACAGGCTCTGCAGACAGTCATAGAAGGCTGTGAGAAGGCTGTGCCAGCAGGCTGCAGACTGCTCCAGGCCAGAAAAGCATGTGGCCAGGGAACATCTCATGAGGCTGCCTTTTAAAGAGTGACCCTGGCACCCAGACAACTGTGGCTGGAGCCTCTAGTTCCCCCTGGCTGCTGCAGGAGGGTGGAGCAGGGCAAGAGGAGGCCTGAATCAGTCTACTCCCATAAGGAGCAAATCTGCTTCCAAGAGGCTGCACGTGTAAAGAACTTCCCAAGCCTGGCTTACTGTGCAGTATTTTACTGTGCAGTAAGCCTACTGCACATTAATAGTATATGTAAACATTAGGGGTGTGCGAAGCTTCAGTCACCGATTTGATTCAGAAAAGATTTGGCCCAATTCAGAGGCCAAATCACTGAATCTGAATCAAATCAGGAGACTCATAAAAACCTCTGAATTGATTTGAAGAATACGAATTGATTCAGAAAAGATTCAGGAAAATATTTGGAGATTCAGTGATTTGGAAAGCAGTGTTTCAGGGAAGCAGAAATTGAGAAGAGGGAGAGAGAGCGGTGGGGGGAAAGAGTGACATCTGTAACTGGCCAGTGACTATGATCTTTTCTTGAGTTCCCTTCCAATCATAATGCTCTGGGGGAGGGATGTAGAAACAACATCATCCACTTCCTAGATACAAAACCTCATGGACTCAAGATAGGCATTGTATTTATGACTATAAATAACACTATAGCCTGCCTGACATCTGACTTCCCAGGTTTCTCTCCACTTTTATGTGCTACGCTCCCTTCCTGCCCCGCCTCCCAGCCTGTCTTACCCCCTGATGCCTCCATTTCCATTTTCACTGACTAGCTTTCTTGCCTGTATTGCATGCCAGACTTTGGCTTCTTTACTATTCCATCCAGGAAGAGCATACACACCAACTACAGGTACTTCCTCAGTCTGATGAAGGGTTTTTAAACCTGAAAGCTTGCTAAGATGTATTTCTCCAACTATTCAGTTGGTCTAATAAAATAGATCAGATTGACCCAAAACACCTGGTCTGCCTGTATCCTTAGATCAACACTACAACCTACACCCCTTAATACATACACGACATGAGTTTTACTTTGAGAATCTTGAGATGCACCTTCCCAGAAACCCCTGCACCTATCTCCTTGAAACTTGGCAGACCTTATGCCCTCAGAAGGGGTTGCCATCTCTACTATTTTCATCCAAATCTACCAAAAAATGATCAAGTTATAATTTTTTAAGTGATTCCCCATTATAGTCTGTGGCTGAATCAATTAATCTCTCCAAATCAGCTCCGAATCTTTTGAAGCCTATTCAGCCAAATTGATTTGGGACAGTGAACCAAATCTCTGAATGGAATCACTGTCACCTGAATCTGCTGAATCGGAATGCTAATCTAATACTTCCCTATCTGCACAGGCCTAGTAAACATGCCCTGGGACACTTTACTGTGGAGCTAATTAATCTACTTGGCAGTAAAACATATGTATAGATGCACCCATTGTAAGTAAATCTCTCAGAGGAAGAGCCTTAGTATTCCTGAAATTAAAAGTTACATTCTGTTACTGATTAAAAACTTGTTCAGATAGAGGCAATGTCAAGGAAAATAGTGGCACACCAGTCACATGAGCTACTACTAGATGTAGACCAGGAGAATTGGCCCTGTCCCAAGTGATGTCTAAAAGCTTGTTATCTAGTCAGAGCCCAACTTTTATCAAGGCAGTGGCTGATAGTGAATTCTATTAAATCCAATAACCATCTCTTACATATTAGGTTTCAACTCACCAAAATGTTCAGGAGACTTGTGTTCTCAACCTAGGGAGAAAGCACTTGGTTACAGTATGGATTTTTACTAGGCCACTTATGTCTGGGACTTGCTAGAATATTCAGGCTATGATCATAAAAAAGAAGAAAGAATGACAGAGGAGGGGAAGTGAAGAGCTAGGATCTTTCACTCTGGTCAGTGTTATACAGATGTAAAACCTGTTCAAAAAGAAATGGTGAACCTTCAGTTTTCACTTAATATCGTAAGCCATAAGCATTGCAGAATTTGCCTCCGATGGCCGTGTCCAGATGAGCGTGGCCATACAGTATGTGGCCTTGTAAACTCCTCTGCAACACCACACGCTGCACATTCAGGTATTTCCTGTGTTGCTACCTTGCAGTGGGGGGAGGAGGAGGTTGATCCCTGGAAATGCAGCGGTCAAAAAAAACGACAGAAAAAAAGCAGGGTGGGGTAGTACATGTAAAGACAGTGCATGCTGCCCAAAACTGGAGCCTGGCTAGCTAGATCCACACTCCGGCTGCCAGCCAGGCTCCAAGCTGTAGGAGCAATGCATCTCCAGCTTCCCTGGAGCCCCGGACTCCTGGGCTGTTGGGGCCAGCACAGTTGCTGGCCCAAGCCTCCCCTACCCCACCTGTGGTTGCCTTGCAAGAGGCGCATGGCACGGGCATTCCCCAGGGACAACTAGCAGCGGAACAAGGTGTCCCACTGGTAGTTGTCTCTGGGGAACCAAACATCAGTGCTCATCTGGACATGGCCTATATGTCATTCTTTATCTAGACAGTTTTTAGATAAAAGCTGCACAAATCACAGGGGGAATTTAGCCTTCAAACCGAAACTGGGTCACTTGATCCTAAACTGCATTTTGCCCTACGCCTGTTAGTATAAAAACATTCTAATTCTTTTCTTAAATTTTTTTTTTTACTCTTTTTATCCAGTCTTTTTAACTGCAAAGAGTTCCTTTGATCAGCAGGTATTGTTTCCATTGTGGTTCTGCAATATTATTATTCAATTTGCATATGTGTGTGTGTGTGTGTGTGTGTGTGTGTGTGTAAACCTTAAAAAAACCCCATAATTTAGAAACATCCTGTTTATATTATACTTCAATACACTTAGGCGTCAGGATGTCATTGCTATTTCTAGGATCAAACTAGCCAGCTGTTTCCCTGGTTTTAAATGGAGCCTCCTTCAGGTGTGCTGAAGGGCTATCATGCTACTGGTGACCTCATGACACTATTAGTATAGATTCAGATTTTGCTTTTTTTGAAGAAAATGGTGAAATATCAACAGAACAGGACCAGACCCTTTAACGGGAGCTTTCTAAATACATTGTGAGAAGTGATGAATAAATATTATTCACAAGACAATTTCATTGAGAGCCTATTGTGTAGAGAACAACAAATGAGCTTGTCAGTGTCAATTTTTCTGCAAACCCAAATAATAGAGCTGGTTGCCCTTCATTCCAATTTTTCATGCCTGTGTATGCAACTATTCTGCCAAGACCTGTTTGACAGAAACTGGGGCTGGGTTTAACTGCCCAGGGGTTCCTTTAAAAAAAAAAGACCTGGAATAACACTGCCTTGACTGTCCACCCAGAAATCTGGGAAGCTAACTTACAGTGCCTGGGTAAATAGGATCAGTATTTCCTTGGGTTTT
Organism: Crocodylus siamensis; assembly: GCF_052110815.1. NCBI lineage: Eukaryota > Metazoa > Chordata > Crocodylia > Crocodylidae > Crocodylus > Crocodylus siamensis. The sequence continues at coordinate 212,946,474 of NC_143397.1, forward strand.
TTGGTTCCATGGGTTATTACGAGGAAAAGGGAAGCACAGTAAAACAGCAGCTTGGGAACTCGTACCACCAGTGTACCTGAGCAATAATCCTGAACCCAGTCCTGCCCAATCCTGAACCTATGGCTGATAAAGCAGGTTGCTAACTCCCTCCTTCCCCTTGTAACACCCAATTCACAGCTTGTTGTCCAGGTTGAAGAAGACTAAATCTTGGATAGGTACACCTCTTACCCCTCAGGGATGTTTAGTTTCTGGCAACCTACTCATATCTCAGCTGAAGTGACCACAGTTCTAGTACATGACATGGGTGGCTTCACCAGAGGCCACTGCTTTCAGTAGCTTGAACCCAAAAAGGTTTAGCTTCTTACAACCAATCTCACATCAGTACTGCCTTGCCCCCATTTTAAAGGGAGTTCCATTAACAAATGCAGTTTCTACCACAAATGGGGGAGTTCTGGATGAAGCCCTTTTTGTCCCTCTCTCTTGGGCTTGCAAAGGGATCTCTTAACCCTGCACTCCAGACTGTGCTGTTGGCTAGGGTAACCTCCCCCAGATGCAGTAGAGACTAGTCTTCTGTCCATTTATGATCCACAGGGCTAATAAGATATTGTTCATCTTCACAATTTAGTGATATTTTAATAAAGATGCCTTAAAATGTCACATTGCCAAAATGCAAACAGGGTCTCTCCAGTCAGTGTCACTTGCTGGCCAACAGAGGCCAGGAGAGACTTCCCTACAGAACTCTCTTATGAGGCATCTCCTATGGGAATCCTGGGAGCTCAGAGCTGCAATTCTCTCTGTTTACCAATAGGTGTTGACAGTAAGCGCTTTCTTTCTAGCTGTAGGGCAGTGGTTTTTAAACTTTTTTCATTTGCAGACCTCTAAAAAAAATTCAAATGGAGGTGCAGACCCTACTGGAAACTTGGAATGGAGGGGCAGATGGACCTCTTTGACTTTTAAATGTGGGTAGTCATATACTTCTGATTGATCAGTCATCTTTTGCACATCCCTCAAATATAGTCTGCAGATCCCCAGGGGTCCTTAAACTACAGGTTGAAAACCACTGCTGTAGGGCTTACATGTGTTTTTATTGAATTCTTCCTTTTGTAACCTGTAGTTATACAATGGAGCTCTCTATTCCTTGTACTGTGTAGACCACAGAAAGGCCCCTAAACCTTCTACAAGTTTTTTGGTACCAGTGCTTTGTATTGTAACTTGGATAGTACAGACTCATATTTTTTAGATCCAAAGGTTCTAGACTGACAGTCCAGTTACCCAAGGGAACTATGTTATATTTGCTTTTCAGACATTCTTAACATGTCTTCAGTCCCCTCCAGCGATATAGCCAGAAGTATTTTGATCAGGCAGTTCAACAACCAAATTGGAAGAGTACAGAACAAACTTGAATATACTTTTAAAAAATGTTAGCTGAAGTAAAATCCCTCAGGAGGATTCTATTTAGCCAGTAACTTTGATTTGATGTACTATTACAGACTTCTGTAACCTATAGACTTGTCTACCTGAACATTGTTTCTTATGAGATTATTCTTTCTGATGGAGGAAAAAGAAAAGAAATGTTTACTACACAGAAATTCTGTTGAAGTTCTATCTGTAGCATTTAGCGCATGTGTATAGGGGCATGTGCACACTTGCATCAGATAAACATTAAAAACTATATATTTAATTGTAGTAATAAAATATACTGCAGTTACTTAACTACAAGGACAGACATTCAAAAAGCCTGAGCTTGAATTGATTAAATCTTTGCAGGTTAGTGTAACCTGCAACGCTTGAACTGACTTGGAGGTTTTCATTCCAGAAATGCAGCCACATGCTTGCAGTGGCTCAGGCTAGAAGCCCAGGGGCACTAGAGAAGTACCCCCCCGCCCCCCCGCTTCCATAGTGCTGAGCTGGGGGGGGGTGAGAGAGGGGGCCTGGCCAGGCCCAGCACAACGCTCTGATTAGGGAGGGGTTTAAAGCCCCACTCTGCCTGCCCTGTCTCAGGTCTTTCTCCCCCTCCCTCCCTTTCTCATGGGCTGGGGTCCATGCTATGAGAGATGGGGGAAGGGAGGGGGGGATTCCTGCTTGAGCAGTGAGCAGCAAGGTGGGGTAGGACAGGGGGAAGCCAGACAGACCCTTTTATGCCTGCAGTCTCCCCCAGAACTCTGGCTAGGGAGGAAAGGGGCAGGGCCATCCTGTTCTTTGGAGCAGAAAGTGCAGCCCAGCCCAGGGCTGCAAAGCACCTGGGATGCTGGGGGACTCTGATTTAACTTAAACCAGGATGGGGTCTGGGACAGACTTTGCATAAACTGGTTTAACCCAAATCAGTTAAGTCTGATACTACATACAACCAGGTTTATCTTAAACTAGTTTCAGCCATTTTCAAACTGGTTTATGTGTACTGAACTTATGTTCTGTTACAGGTTTAAACCAGTTTCTGATCGCTTATAAACTGGTTTATGTGTAATGTCTGACCCTAGCCCATGTGCTTAACTGACAACAAAATTCACAATTGCAGACCTACAGACAAGCAGCTGAACCTTTGCAAAACTGCATCTCTGTTATGAACGTTGTAATAATGTCCTTTAAAATGGCTTATTTCAAACCAGGAAAATGCAAGGGTTGGCTTAGAAAACTGATTTTCAACTGCTTGTGTGTAAAATGCTGCATTTAACTATAGTAATATTGCAAGTAAAACCAGTTCTCATTACATCTAAATTTGGTTTCTAATTTTTAGAATCTAATCACTCCATCCATTGTTTCCCAGCCTGGATGTAAACAGACCCGACTAGCCAAAGAGGGTTTAGGGCAGTAATGAAAGCTAAAATGTGTAATCCATTCCCGAGTCAAGAAGATTACATGCAATACTAGCCACAGCACTTGTGTACTGTCAGAAAAAAGAAACAGGCACGCCTTAACCATGCTGGCCAAATGCCTTGGGTGGATCCAGGCTTGGGAAGGAAGTTTTTTCCTTCTCTCACACTACTGCTGGAAAAAGAAGATCAGAAAGTAAAGCTTGCATAAACCTGTAGATTCCCTTAGCCTGCAGATTCTCAAAGTGCTATTTGCTTTCGTTGAGTTAAAAACAGACTGCAGCCGAAATGGTTTGTGTGGTATGTAGTCTACACCCAGCTGGTGACCAGAAGAAAGAATCTTCACCATCCAGGTGTAAGCAGTATTAATTTTTCAAGTAAATCTGTGCTGAAAACTAAGGCTCTGAAAATAAAGGGCAAAGCATTTCTCTTCAGCAGTTTACTTGCAAGTTATGGGAACTCGTTCCATCTATTCTTGTTCACTTCACCACACTATACAGTTTAGCAGCTGGTTATACGTCATCCCAATGCTTTGTGAAAGCAAACAAAATATTTAAGGTCACATCTGCAAGCTCTGTTTACTGTTTCTCTGACTGTTGCAAATGACTGCTTTTGCTAAAAATAAATAAATAAATAATGATCCCTCCCACTGACAATCAGACCACAGAGTGTTTTAAGTGGTAAGAGAGTCACAGTAGCTAATCAGCCAATCAGTCGATCAAGAAAGCTGTGAAGACTGGCTGTGCAGCTGTCTCATAGAGACATATCCTCCCGCCCCAGCATTGCACATCAGTGTCAGCTTCACAATGCACACACATAAATGCACTTTGATAGCTGCATAGTCAATCATTACTACATCATTTCAACTAACTGATGACTGTGCTTTATAGAGTGAATTCTTATTCACAGTCTGTCTCTCCATTGTAAGTGTTTTGTTTTGGACTCTTCCTCCCTCCCCCTCTGCCCATCAAGATCTACCATTCTGACAATAATACCCCACTCCTCCCAAAAGCCCAATTTGATAAACCCCACAGGAATTCTGACCTACAAACTGATTTTAATAGAATTTTTTCCTGACCTGTCTCAATTCTTTCATTTGAACTTTTCTCTGTCTCCTGTACTAGGCAAACTTGTGCCTAAAGTTCTACCCACTTATTGTCATAGTTATATATTACAGTTTAGGACTGGATTTAGGGCCCGGGCACAGGAAAATGTTACCAAGAGGTAAACCAGTGGCAGGGATTTCATTTAGTTTACACTACATTCCTGTCTGCTGCTTTTATCCGAGAGTAGATGTGAGATATCACACATGGGCAGTTTCTATGGAGGATCTGCTGAACTGTAAGCTCCCATCCTAACTTATCTTGCAGTAATGTGCTCATGCATCCATATTGTTAGGTTTCTATGTCACTGCTGGGAATAGGATTTAGGCTTCACTTATACGCTTTCAGAAATTTTACTATAACCTCCATGTCCTTTATGATAAGAGGAAATTATTTAATTTGTCACCTGCTTGTATGGCACATCCCAATATCCTCTTTGTCTTTTATGCCAGAGCCATATTTTATGCTGACAGCTATATGATCCAGTTAGTTTTCTCTTGTACTCACTTCTATGGAATACACCCATCTCTCTATTTCTTAACTTCCACTAGCTACAATTTATAATGTATACTTCTGGTTACAGTCCAGCTCTATTTAAATCTCCTTGGATTAAATCTCTTTCTTTCACAGTATTTTCTGGCCCAGCTAGTTTAGTGTCATCTGGAAACATGAAAATCATATCATGTTTGTTCTATCTTCTTCTAAATCATTTAAGTGCAGAATGAATGCATAGGACTCAATGCCTGTCCTAGTGGTATTATAATCTACTAACTGCTGAAAGGAACATTTTTTTAGAAAACATTTAAACTTGGTGCCCCAGTGTACCAAATATTTTGCTCCTTTCCTGTCACTAGAGACTATTTAAAAAAAATCTTTCTAAATTAGAGAGCGATCATATCTCCTTCTAATAACTTCAGTGCTGCTGTTTAAATTAGTAGATTATTTTCATGGCTGCCCAAATATTTTATTTATGTTCATTTCTAAAAGTCTCATCAGTTGTGATACTGAGCAGGGCAGGATGCATTTGATACATATATGCAATGAAAGGTCATAGAAAATACCAGTATTATATTACATTGTGTTATTTGAGAAATAATATACAATTTAATAATTAAATATAGTATCATCATGAATATACACATGAGAGCAGAGACAGAGTTATTCATTCATCTTTACTTTCACACATCTTTCAAGTGTTTTGCAGTGCATTATCCATGATGAGTTCAAGTAGAGTTGAAAGCCCTCCTTGGAAAGGTGTAACTTGAACTGGAAGAGAGGGTGATGTGGCTAAACTAGCTGAGTACTTACTCAGTCAAAGTTTTAGAATTCCTTTGTTTACCACAGACACATTTTCTATTTTACAGACAGAAACATCATTGGTATCTGCAACAATCATTAGTGAAAATATATTAATAATACTTTTGAAATGAGCAGTGCATCATTTACCCTATAAAGCGAGTTTCTGTTATTTGGACTTACCCCCCAACCCATCCACAGATCATGCCTGCCCTGCCACCTCCCAACTCCTAGTGAATAGTAATTTACTAAATTATATTATACTAAGTACAGTGCAGTCCAGACCTGATCTGGCACTTGAGGGGTCTCATTAACTTCCAGCCCTTATTTCTCAAATAATCCCACTGAAACTAAAGTGATCAAAGTGAATAAGGATATGAGAAACTATAGCCTATAGAGATTCTATCCTATGCTTCATAATCTACAATATTTAATTGGGGTTTTTTTGTAATCTTTTTCTTTTTCTCTTTTATCCAGATCTACTGGAATCTTTGCAGGAAATATATTTAATCTCTGCACCATCATGAAATGCAATTATTCTACTGACATGTGCTGAACTTTTCAAAGGAACTTCAAAACAGATTTTATGCTGTGATAAGTTAAATGTTTCCCAGCAACATCATTTGTCAAGCAGTAGCACTCTTAAAGGTGACCTTAAACAGAAAAAATGTGGCTTTTGCCCTTCTTGGTTGTTTTGATATGTCTAGGATTCTTAAAAGGGGCACAGGACTAAGCAGAAAGTAAAGGGGGGGGCGGAATATTTGTTTATTAGCTTCAATTATTCCCTGCCCACAAATGCTCTATGATGATAGCAGTGGATATAGTCTTCCTGGACTTCCGGAAGGCTTTTGACACTGTCTCTCTCCCTGTTCTCATTAAGAAACTGGGGGGCTGTGGTATAGACACCCACACAGTCAAATGGGTCGCCAACTGGCTGGAGGGCCACACCCAGAGGGTGGTGGTGGATGGGTCCTTCTCAACCTGGAAGGACGTGGGCAGTGGGGTTCCGCAGGGCTCGGTCCTCGGGCCTGCACTGTTCAACATCTTCAACATCACTTCTCAAGGAAGCGATCCTTAATGCACAAGCTAAAGCTATCCCAACACGGAGGAAAGGCAGCAAGAAGGCACAGCAGCCCCCCTGGCTCTCCAGGGACCTAGCGGACCTCCTGCGGCTAAAAAGGAAAGCCTACAAAGGATGGAGGACAGGATTCACCTCCAAGGAGGATTACTCCGTGCTGGTCCGGTCCTGCAGGGAGCAAACCAGGAAAGCCAAGGCTGCAACTGAACTCCAACTAGCTTCAGGCATCAAGGACAACAAAAAGTCCTTTTTCAGATATGTGCGGAGCCGGAGGAAAAGCAAGGGCAATGTTGGACCCCTGCTAAACCAGATGGGGCAACTGACAACTGACGCCCAGGAAAAAGCCAACCTATTAAATAGGTACTTTGCGTCAGTCTTTCATCAGTCACATGGGAAGCCCATGCCTGCTATGGGACAGGGAAATCTGGGTGAGGGGGATCCCCTACCCTCCATAAATGATGACCTCGTGAAGGAACACCTTGAGAAGCTGGATACCTTCAAGTCAGCTGGCCCTGACAATCTGCACCCCAGGGTACTCAAGGAGCTGGCGAGCATCATTGCCTAGCCCCTGGCATGGATCTTTGAAAACTCCTGGCACTCTGGTGTAGTGCCCGAAGACTGGAAGAAGGCCAATGTGGTGCCGATCTTCAAGAAAGGGAGGAGAGTGGATCCAGCTAACTACAGGCCCATTAGCCTGACTTCTATCCTGGGGAAGATCTTAGAAAAGTTTATTAAGGAGGCCATCCTTGAGGGACTGGCCCAGGCTAACATTCTAAAGGATAGCCAGCATGGGTTTGTTGCAGGTAGGTCTTGTTTGACCAATCTCATTTCCTTCTATGACCAGGTGACCTATCACCTGGACAAGGGAGAAGAGGTTGATGTCATATATCTTGACTTCAAAAAAGCTTTTGATCTGGTATCCCATGATCACCTCTTGGCCATACTGGCCAGTTGTGGCCTTGGCTCCACCACGATCCACTGGCTGGGAAATTGGCTTCGTGGTTGGACCCAGAGGGTTGTGATTGATGGCAGTCACTCATTGTGGTGCCCTGTGACCAGTGGGGTCCCTCAAGGCTCTGTCCTGGGACCCATACTGTTCAACATCTTCATTAACGATGTGGACATTGGAGTCAGGAGTGGACTGGCCAAGTTCGCCGATGACACCAAACTTTGGGGCAAAGCATCCATGCCAGAGGACAGGCGGGTGATCCAGGCTGACCTGGACAAGCTCAGCAAATGGGCAGACGAGAGCCTCATGGTGTTTAACACCGAAAAATGCAAGGTTCTCCACCTTGGGAGGAAAAACCTGCAGCACCCTTATAGGCTCGGCAGTGCTACGTTGGTTAGCACTACAGAAGAAAGAGACTTGGGGGTCATCATTGACCACAAGATGAATATGAGCCTGCAATGCGATGCTGCGGCTAGTAAAGTGACCAAAACGCTGGCTTGCATCCATAGATGCTTCTCGAGCAAATCCCGGGATGTCATTCTCTCCTTGTACTCGGCCTTGGTGAGGCCGCAGCTGGAGTACTGCATCCAGTTTTGGGCTCCACAATTCAAAAAGGATGTGGAGAAGCTTGAGAAAGTCCAGAGGAGAGCCACGTGCATGATCAGAAGTCAGGAAAACAGATCTTACGATGACAGGCTGAGAGCCATGGGACTCTTTAGCCTGGAAAAGCGTAGGCTCAGGGGTGATCTGATGGCCACCTATAAGTTTATCAAGGGGGACCACCAGGATCTGGGGGAACGTTTGTTCACCAGAGCGCCCCAAGGCATGGCGAGGTCGAACCGTCACAAACTCCTGCAAGACCGTTTCAGGCTGGACATAAGGAAGAATTTCTTTACTGTCCGAGCCCCCAAGGTCTGGAACAGTCTGCCAGTGGAGGTGGTTCAAGCACCTACATTGAACACCTTCAAGAGTAAATTGGATGCTTATCTTGCTGGGATCCTATGACCCCAGCTGACTTCCTGGCCTTTGGGCAGGGGGCTGGACTCGATGATCTCCCGAGGTCCCTTCCAGCCCTAATATCTATGAAATCTATGACATCTATGATTTGGACGAGGGGGTAAAAAGCACCCTATTCAAATTTGCTGATGACACTAAGATGTGGGGGGACGTGGGCACACTGGAAGGATGCAACAGGCTACAATCAGACCTAGACAGGTTTCAAGGGTGGGCGGATGAGAATAGGATGGGTTTCAACACTGACAAGTGCAAGGTGATGCACGTTGGGAGGCACAACCGGCATCATGCCTACGGGTTAGGGAACTCCCCTCTTGTCAGCACGGAGGCAGAAAAGGATCTGGGGGTCATCATTGACTCCAAGATGAACATGGGCCGGCAGTGTGGGGAGGCAGTTAGGAAGGCCAACCGCATCTTGTCATGCATACACAGATGCATCTCAAGCAGGTCCAAAGAGGTGATCCTCCCCCTCTATGCGGCACTGGTCAGGCCACAGTTGGAGTACTGCGTCCAGTTCTGGGCGCCACACTTTAGGAGGGATGTTGACAGCATGGAGAGGGTCCAGAGGAGGGCCACTCGTACGATCAGGGGACAGCAGGGCAGGCCCTATGAGGAGAGGCTACGGGACCTGAACCTGTTCAGCCTCCAAAAGAGAAGGCTGAGGGGGGATCTTGTGGCCTGTTATAAACTAGTCAGGGGGGATCAGCAGGCATTGGGGGAGTCACTGTTTCCCCAAGCACCACCAGGAGTGACCAGGAATAACGGTCACAAGCTGGCAGAGGGTAGGTTTAGGTTAGATATCAGAAGGCGCTGCTTGACGGTCAGGGCGGCTAGGGTCTGGAACCAACTTCCAAGAGAAGTGGTGCAAGCTCCTACCCCGGGGGTTTTTAAGAGGAGGTTAGATGAACATCTTGCTGGGGTTGTTTGACCCCAGTGTTCTTTCCTGCCATGGCAGGGGGTCAGACTTGATGATCTGCTCAGGTCCCTTCTGACCCTAGAAACTACAAAACTATGAAACTATGATGACTGAAGAATTAATGAAGCAAAGACTTCATTACAGAGTGAAGAGGATGAAGTTTGAATGATTGGGAGGCTACAGTATTTTTAGGCAGAAATTTTAGACTAAATACAGACATTTAGGGTGCATCCCCATGAGCACACATGTGCAGTTTGTGTTGCAATAGACCTCTTTGAGGTACTGCAAACCACATGCACTTCACATGCAGGTGTTCACTATGCTGATAATTTGTACTGTGGCTGTTTTTTTTGACACTGGGAGGTCCTGGTGTATAAAATACCTTCACCAGAAGAAAGCAGGATGGTGCATGTGGCAGCAGCATGTGCTGCCCCAAACCAGAGCCTGGCCAGCCACAGTCACACTCCAGCTGCTGGCCAGGCTCCATGCACCTGGATCGCCAGTGCTGGAGCCCTGGGAGGCCCCTAGGATCCCAGGTAAGTTTGCCGGGGTCAGCCCAGGGGCTGCCTCAGCCCTTCTTGTCCCACCCAGGGCAACTTGCTGCACTTCAAGGTATGTGTACAGGGGCCAGTGCAACCTGCGGGTGTGGTGAGCAGGGCCATTGTGATGAGCAAGGGGTGGGAGCAGGCATGACCTGTGTGGGGTGGGCAGGGCTGGAGCAAGCCACAGGGGGGTGAGGATAGTGCAACCCATGGGGAGTAAGGGAGTAAGTGGAGGGGCAGGCATGATCCATGGGTGGGTTGGGGGGCTGACATGACCCACGGGTGGCATGAGGTCCCCACAGTAAACTTACACCTCCCCCTCCCCCTACCAGGATATACTTGCTTAGCTCTGGCAATGACAAATGCTGATAAAAGCAGCTGCACCCGGAGCAGCTTGTGGGATGGGAGTTGAGAGGACTGGCTGGTCGCCAGGGGAGCAAGGTGCTGGGAGGGCAAAATATAACCCAGTGTAGGGTGGGGGTGAAAAGAGCAGCCCTAGGGCTGGGGCCAATGGCAGGGTTTTCCCAGCCTTGGGGCTGCACAGTGAAAGCATACAGAAGTTCCATGCGCTAGTTTGACCTAAATTGAATTAGTCTGATACTATACAGATCCAAGTTTATCTTAAACTGGGTTCTGCAATTTTTAGATTGGTTGTGTTTATGGAACTTCTGGAGGGTTACAGGTTTAGACTGATTGCTGGTCACTGAGACCAGGTCTGTGAGTGTAAGGTCAACCCCAGAATGAGCTAAGTTTAAATTGAGTGGCCATTTTGAACCCAATTCAACCTCCCCAAATATCTGTACTTAACCTTAGTATTTGGTTGATTGGCAGTTTTTGTTCATAGCTGTTTCAACACAATGAATCTTTTTATTTTATGTAAATGATGTCTTTCTATCAAATTAATGTCCCCCAACTCTTTACTGAAGCTCTTAGTGTTCACAATGAGCTTCCTGTGAGAGAAACCCCCAAAGAAGTCCTACCACAAGTCAGGGAGAAACCAGCTTCATATTCCTGTATTGTAAGGTAAAACAGCAAGAAAAACAAACATCAATAAATAAAAGCACCAAATGAATATGCACACACATGAACAAGATACAAAGAAAGAGCACACACCCAATTTTAAAACCATCCTTTGCAGGTCACCTTTTAATTGGGCATCTCTAAGCTGCAGTTTTCCTTTAATGATCTGTACTACTTGGCTGGATCTGCTTGTTTGTTCATTTGAAGTAACAGAGGTTATAGTCAATGATCATTAGTTCTGTGGACTTTAAATGACCTTGCAGAACTACATACTGAAAAGAATTACAGGTTTATTCCCTTGTGCTGCTTATGTTCATTTCCGGAAAACAGTAAGAAGTTTTCAGGGAGTCTTTCTTTAGCATACCTGTAGGAAGAAGGGAGATGAAACAGTCAGAGGGTCTTTCAGTTGCCCTTTGTGGAATAGAATCCAACTGCAAAAGAGGCGGAATCGCTTTAAAATCTTGAGATTTCTTACCAAAGAGCCCATATAAATCAAATTTATGTAGCATGTCTCTGTATTCTGAGGCCCCTGAGCTTACTGAAAGGGTAACCCTCTACAAGTTTTCTGGAACTTGCTTGTTCACTCAGACACTAAATGTTGTTTTGCTTGGTACTTAATCTAGTTAAATAATGAGGGAATTTCACACAGTTTGCTACCACGTCCAAAACCAACTTTCTCATACAGCTGAAATACAAACAGTGACTTCTTTAACAGTCTTGATCTTGGTATGTGTTACATGGAATGTAACCTTTGAGTATAGGGCTGGGTTTAAGCAATTATCTTTTCTCATGTTAATCTTGCCCGTGATCTGATTATATTGTATATGCAGGATATTAAATACAAGCACACAGGCCTTAGGCTTTAAGTTCAAAAGCAGTGTATAGTCTCTCAGATAAACACCATGATGAAAACTTGCAGTACCATAGTAAAATGCTAATTAAAAATAATAAGACTAGTACTAATATGTACAATTGTGTGATGGTTCAGTGCATAAGAAAGCTTGCCCCTTCCAAGTTTAACTGAATGCAGTGAAAAACAGAAAGATTCTGTCACATATGCTAACATACAGCAGTTGCAGATGTCATAAGTATCTTAAGGTTAATTTGATTTTAAAACATCAATAATGCCTGCTTACAGACATGAAAAAAGGCTCTTTAAGCTCAGTGTGCCCCCGTGCTAAGCACAACGTATGCCCAGGAAAAGAAGCACTAGTTGGACCTGTCTCAACCAATGTCTATATAGACTGGGTGCTTCAGCAGGGCTTTCTGGTGCTTTTATCTAATAGCTGATTGAATCTATTAGATAAAAGTGCCAAAAAACTCTGCTGAAGCATGCAGTTTATTACAGAGGCTATGGAGCTGGGTTGAACTAACGTGCTGCCTCTTCCAGTAAAGCACTTTTTTCTCACATCTGTCAGCACCCTATAATAATAGCAGGTTTTGGTTCTTGATTCACTTGAAAAATTGTACAAGGTGCAATGTGATTCACAGTGCCCTGCGCTACCATTATCAAATTGCTCCTGTTTCTCACTTGTGGCATGCTGTGTGTTGTCTCTCAATGTTTGTCTTAAAAGCTGAACAGTTGTATCAGTTTCTGAGATGTTCTCATCAAGTGCCTAAAGGTCATAACTCCTCACAGTTCTCCTACTAGCAGTGGCAGTTTTTACATGTAGCCATATTCTCTAATCTCATGGGGATAGTCTATCTAATGTAATATTCTCACCTCTATGCTACTCGTGAACTGAAATAAAGGCATTTTAGAGGGAAAATGTGACATGGCAATATGAATAATGCTTGAATAATTTTATTTGTTCTGAGTGAAATAATTAAAGGAAAGGTTGCTGGGATGACAGGTATTAGAAACATCTGTTTTTTTAAAACATGGGGTGCATCTACATGTACACTTTACTGTGAAGCTGACTAATTAGCTCTGCAGTAAACTATCACTGTCTACACGTGCTGACATCAGGGCATAGTAAATTAATTAACTCCATTGTAAGATAGTATTATCTTATGATGGAGTCATTAACTATGCAGAAAGCACATGTGGCCAGTGGCCAGGATTGCAGCAGTTTGAGCCAGGGCAGAGCAGCCCTGGGTTGGTAGCAGGCTCCAGTGGTCAGTCATATGGGTCTGTACTTTGGGCAGTCTTGTGCCCCAGCCAGCCCTTCCACCACCTACTGTGCTCCACCCCAGCTCAAACTGCTGCAGTCCTGGGAGCATGTGAAGATGCTGCACCTGGGAGTAGCTGCCTCTGGCATGAACTGTACCAGCGTTTATTGAGGCATACTAATTGCACATGTAGATGCACCCACAGTTTATACCAAACAGAAGTATAACTAGGAATAGATGCAGAATGGCTGCCTGTTAATAAGTTGGCTCATGGTCATCCTGTGGTTGTCATAGATGGTTTCATTTAAAAAATATTTGTGTTTACATATTCGGTTTATATGTTTATGAGCTTGATATTGTTTTATCCTTGAATTTACTGAGCACATCCCATGAGATCAGTGGCAGCTAAAGATATTCAGTAGCTAATAAAGTGTTCAACATCCAATAGGACAGGCTCTTTGTGAAGTCCAGAAAAGGTATTAATGATCTATTAACTAGGCTGGGGATAGCTGTTCCCACTCAAATGCAATGAATATGGCTCAGATGATACAAAAACTTTCCCTACTGTTTCTTCCCCAAAGCTATAGTTTTCTTACCTTTTTAGAGGTTATTAAATCTTTTCATATGAATAAATCAAGCATGCTGAGTAGGCAGCCATCATTCAAGAAATTACAACATGTCAAACTCATAACACTTAATCTATTGGAAATATGATGGTGGTCAAGAAAGGTTAGTTACATCAGGTATGAAGAAAGGTCAATCTTAAGCAACAAGACCAGGGTTTGATTTCCTGGTCCAAGACATTGTAAAACCCTAACTTGGAAACAACATTATTTCAGACAAGATTTTAAATGATAATAAATGAATGAACAAATGAGCATAAAGGAAAAATGGGGAATAACTCTTAAAGCAAACTTTCACCACTTTAATCCACAGGAGTTCTTTTTCATTAGGAAAAAAGGTGTAAAGTATCTAAGAACTCATGAGGTCACCTGAGTAAATCACCAATGCATGTGGAATCAGATCTTTCTTTGACCAAAATCTGAGACATTAATTTGAGTAGTTGAGATAATTATTAGATAAATGCTGCGCTGCAACGCAGGCTAAAAAAATTATACATTCTTCATAATCACTTTTCACTGCCAGCACTTAAAAACAATGCTACAAAGGTTTAGCAATATGTAACCACTACGTTCCATATATTGTAATAGAGTAGTGGGTCTCAATCTTCTCAGATATGAGGAACCTCTTGATAGATTTGTGGCGCCTCTTAGAAAATTTCAGCTTTTACTTTTCACTCTTTTCTTGACAATCACTCCCATGCCACCCTTGAAGCACTGTCATGGCACCCTGGCTGACAATCACTGTATTGGAGCCATGACTTGAAGACCGAAGCACAACTAGGAGCCCATTGTGCTAGGCACTGGATACATGTACACAAGAATAATATAATTATGAATAGGAAGGAAGGCAGTAGTTAATATAAACTCTCTATTAAAATATAGTCCACAAGCTTTGGAAACCCCATCCTGATATTTTGTACTGAGTTACACTGTGGGTGCATCTACATGTGCACTTTACTGAAGAGTTGACAAATTAGCTCTGCAGTAAAGCCTCACCATCAATACCATTAGGTCACAGTAAACTAATAAACTGCCCAAGACAAGTACTATCTCATGGTGGAGTTATTTAGTTCATAGCAGTACACATGTAGACAGTGACCATGGCTGGCTGAAGTAGAAGGGTGCTTCAGTATGGAGCTGTCTGTCAACTAGTCCTGCACTGTAGCACCCTTAGACCCCAGCCAGCCCCTCCACAGCACACTGAGCCATGGGGGAGCAGCTCTGGGCTGGCAGACTGACTCCTCTCCCAACGCCCCCCCCACCGGCCCTCAGTCAGCTAGAGCTGCACTGTCCTGGCTCAACATGCTGCAAATTTTGGTGCACGTGTAAACGCTGTGACCAGGAGCAATAACAAAAAAAATACTGCAGATGCTCAGGGAAAACTATTTATATATAAGGAACTTAGCGAGTTTTTAAGACTGCTATAGGTTCAAATTCTGCCTTGACTTTTATTCTGTGCCACTTCAATGGCTTCAAAGGATTTCACAAGATGTAAATGTTGGCAGCATTTGAACATTAAGGTATTCTCACACTAGTTAAATTCTAGTAAGGAGAGAGAAGGTTTGCAGTATGTTGAAATGTGAATTATATTTGATAACATCTTTGAAAAGTTTCATGCCAATAGAATAAGAGGCATGAATAATCTGTGTTCAAATGATTGATCTGTGCTTGCTTACTACAAACATTTGTGTTTACAAAAAATGATATTTGCTCCAAGCTAAATTTAATTTAACTTGGGGATGGGCAGTCTTTGAAGTCTTAGGGTTCATAAAGCAGCCACAAATTGAAATCCAAATGAAAACATTCTATTGGTTTGACTATCACCATTTTAGAAAGGAAGGGCATTAGAAAATAACTGTATAACTTTTGAAATATGGAAGGTAAATGATTATTTCTGATAGCAAATAAGAGATTCTAGCCGTATAATAGTCTTCAGCTTTTAAGATCTCTCATAAGAAGTGCTATTTCTAACACATTGCTCTTTTTATGCTTCATGTGTTTTGCCTTTGTAACACAAGACCTTTCCACTTTCTGCCACTTTTCGAAAGCAGCGGTGTTGCCTTCTTTTTCAGTTGTCCCTGCTGTATAAGGAGCTAAAAGGTTGTCTCTGTTTTGTGTGTGTAGCAGGGTACTCTCCAATTAAAAGGTTTTTTCCAACCTTTATTTTAAAGGCATATCAGGAATATAACAGCCTTTTTGGTAGAAGTGTTCATCAGTGACTAAAATATGGAGTAGTAACTTCTTTAATCCATTGCTGAAAGAGAGAGGTTGAGTTGTCAATAAAGAACATTTTTCTTCCAAAGGTATTAGTTAATTAGTTAAATAACATACCTTTCTTCCCTCCAAAAAAACCCAAAACAAAACAAAAAAAGTTTTAAATTCTTTGAATAAAAATAAGTGTCTGTCTCCCTCAGTTAATGAGATTTCACTCTCTTGGTATCTCTCATATGCCAGATTGATGAGACTTACAGTAGCCCATGGAGTCCTGCATAGGAAACAAGAATGTGACCTGAATTTCTAATATAAAACTCAAATGCAACATTTCCTTCTACAAAAAAAAAAAATTAAAACTTGTAGAGCTGTGATAAACAGTGACAATCATGCTACCATTATGCAAGTGATAATATGTGTTTCTTTAGGCCCTGCAATATGAACCGGAAGCTGGTAGGATGGGTACTCCTGGAACACAGCATAAACAGTTACCTGTAAATAATTAATTTTTAGTCACCAGGACATGCTGGATGCTTCTGGATAATGTACGTATATTCTGTGAATATCAGTAGGAAAGTAAAAACAAACTTTAAGCAGAGAGACAGCAGAGAAAAAAATAAAAACTTAAAAAATAACCTTTCAAGCTCTTGCATCTGTGGCCCTCAGTCAAGCATCTAAAGTCATTATATTTCACCCTGCAATTCAGGAATCACTGTCAGAAATGACAAACTCTTCCTACTTGTTTTGAAATTGTAGCCTTCGTGCTGAGTCAGCCTGGTCATGAGCAGCACTTTGTGTCAGGGGCTGAGAAGAAGCACTGCTTCCAGATCTATTGATTCTGCATGGGACAAGTGGTCCCACAGCAGCCCTGGGTGCCTTGAATTCCTTTCCAGGGTACCAAACATTTTAAGCGCTATTAGGTGCATAAACACGATTCACAGAATAAACCCAGGGATTTGAAATATTAATCCTTAGCATTAAACATTTTGACCTGTTGGGGTCTTTCTGGACTCTTTGCAGCAGCACAATTGCTGTATTATTTTCCTGTAATCAAAAAATGAGTGAAAAATAAGAGCTGACATTTTCTGAAGGGTTCTTGCATCTAAAAGTTTGAGAACCACTGGTTTCATCAAACAAAGGAAATCAACCCAGGCTTCTTCTCTTTAACCTAAATAGCCGGGGTAAGCTGGGTATGGACCATTTATTGTTTTTAATTGTATGTATTATCTGGTGCCTATAGGTTCTGATTAGGTGCTGTGGCTACAGCGTGGTATATACTCTACATTTTCTTGTTACCTTAGAGACAATACCCCTGAGGCAACAATGGCTCTCAAATGAAATGGGTTTAGCACCAAGGATAACTACAGTTCTGTACAGCAATGATTTATATAAAAAATTGGCACATTTGTTTAAAAAAATTGATGTTCGAGTGTTTGGGGTACAGCAGAATAAATTACTGTAGGCAGCTAAAAGAATTAAAGATATAGTACTCTTGTACAGCAGCCTGCAGTATATACAATTGACTGTCATCCAAATAAGTTTTATGTGAGGAAAACAGAATGCTATGTGCTAGAATGGCTCAAGGAAGATCAAGCTGCAGCAAAAAGCTCTGACCATTTGTAATCTGATTTTCAAGGTTGCCATTGCTGTGATCTGGGGAGTTTTTAAAAATTAATTGCTTCTTTCACCCTCTTAACAATGATAAAATATAATGGAAGACATTATTTAAAGACATCCATTGGAAAATAATTTTGAGGTTTGTTATGTCACAACATTTCTTGCGATGAGCAGAGACAAGGGCATGGACCATATGTTCTGTGTACAAGGTTTAGATTTCGCAGTAGGTCATTGTATTTATTTAAGAGAGACCTAGCATAAATGTACAAATGACATGTGTTTTCTTCATGACATAATTCCCTTAATATGCTGGAGGACACTCCTACAGGTACAGACAAAAAGATAATGAAGTGGGATTTTAGCAAGTTAAAAATTGAAAACTTGGTTCTTCTCATTTGCATAGATATTTTTATGGTGAACTTTTGAACATAAAATAGATTTATAACATGCATACTCTTCATTCTTGGTGCAACACAGCTATAACTATGATCCACCACTAGATGGCAGAGGCAAGGCTTCTGCTGCTTTGGGGAAAATGGACTCCTTTAATCCTTTCTGGTAATACAGTGAAATGAACTCTGAACAGCTGCTGTGAGCCATAGGCTCCGTTTTGCTTTCTTCTGGAAATACTCTTGCTGTGTCCCTGGTTGCACAGCTCTGAACCCAGTGGGGAATCAGCTTCTCAGGGGATGACACAGACTCTCTCAAGTTCTGATGCCTGCTCCCTGTGCAAGTTTTAGCTCAGTCTCCCTTAGCTGGGGGCTGAGTCTCTGTCCCCTCTCTTTAGGGCTGGTACTGGCTCCTCCCCAGCTTCTCCTCCTCTTTTCCCTCCCTCAGCTTTTTATGGTTCAGTAACAGCCAATCAGAGCCCTCAGTTCGCAATTCAAATGCTTCAAAGAAAGCATGCACCATGCACTGCATACTCTCTTGTCTTATAAAGCTTACTCACCCTTTGCAAAATTGCTGCCCTTTTTCTAGCAGGGTTCTTAAACACAGCTCACCCACTCAGCTTGCAGCCAAGTGAGCTTTGCAGCTGCTACATCAGGGGTGGGCAATTATTTCAGGCGGAGGGCTGCTTACTATGTTTTGGCAAGGCATCAAGGGGCGCATGACAGGCAGCCAGGAGCAGATAAATATTAACTTTTAAAACTTTTTAGGGGCTCTGCAGCCCAGATAGAATGGCCTGGTGGGTTGTATCTGGCCTGCGGGCTGCAGTTTGCCCACACCTGTGCTACATATACTGTAAGGCAGAATACCAAGAACACCCTATAACATGCCACAGGTTAAAATAGTGGAAATGAGTGCACTGTCAAAAACTCATTGGAAAAACAGGGAAGTCATTAGTCATTATTTTTTCAGAGGTTTCAAGGAGAAAGGACTGGGCCCAAACAGCATAGGAAGACAAAAACCTCTACAGTTTATGCCATTCTGACCTAGGGAAAACTTACTTTCTGACTTCATATTTGGCAGTTGTTATGACCCTGAGTGGAAGAGCAAGACCCTCTAGCTAAGAACCTCTGGGTTTTCTAAGTACTGCTAGGAGCACCATCATACCCCAGTCAAAACCCTCCAGCCTTAGCTGTGGCCAGCAACCCAGTGCTTTGGAGCTAGGCTGTCCAAGTAGTGGCCCATGTGCTGTATGTGGCATACAGCAATTGTCCCACTGCTCTGGCAGAGAAAGGCCTGGAGCAGAGCATGCAGTATTGTGGCACTGGCTGTGGGGCTGGAAATAGGGGAGCTATGAGCTGCCCATGCATTCCGTGCAGTAAAGGGCAGGGGGCCACATACCATTGGTACCACCTGCAGGGCAAGGTGAGCTGGATCCCAAGGGGCTGTGTAATTTCAACACAGCTTATGTGGTAATGAAAACCTTGCGGGGGGGGGGGGTGCAGCTGGGTATCATCAGGGTCCAAACCTGCAGCATGCAGCAAGTGCAATGTGCAGCTGTAAACTGAGATAAAGTTAGACAGCCCTGTTTCAGAGGAAGGTACTCCTTTAATCTTTTTTCATAATTAGGGTGTCCATATGGGACAATGTGAAATCTGGGAGAATGTAAAATCTGGGATGCTGCCCTGCCCTTTCCTCTCCCCACCACTCCCAACTGTTGTAGGCAGAGGTAGGTTGTGCCTGGGATGCTTGTGTCTGGGATGCTCATTTTAATTTTCACTGGCTGCCCAGGACCAGCCTTCAAAATCTAGGACTGTCCCAGCCAATTCAGGACATATAGTCACCCTATTCATAAGCAGGGATCCAGGTTTTCTCTGATTTAACAAAATCCCCAATTTCTGGTAAAAATTGTAACTCCAAATCCACATTTCTCCTTTATTTAAATGAAACACCACTAATATATATCTCTATATACACGTCTTTAAACCAAAAATAGGGGATGTTCTTTAAATCAGAGAAAACCAGGATCCCTGTTCATAAGGAAACGTCTTCTCTGCATTAACCATCACAGTGATGTTTCTTTGAACCTATTCCAGTCTAAGTTAATGTTTTTTCGATCTTGGTGACCAGAATTGACAGAGTAGTCTAAGTGGAGTCCTACTGATGCCTTGTACTATAGCATTAATACCTCCATGTACATAGTGTATACATACATATGCTGCCTAAAACAGCCCCAAGATTGCATTAGCCTTTCACAGCTGTATTGCAAAGGCAGCTCATGGTTTCTCATAATTTACATCAGGGGAAGTCCAAGTAGTCATTTTGCTATGAAATCAGCATTTGTGGTGATTCTGTCTTTCACTTTTATCTGTCACTGTTTAACAGTTTGAATTCTAATTTGGTTTTGTCTATAGTGAACACCAGTGTGTTACTTCTAAAAGGGATAACACTTTTATAAATGCTGTAATCTTCAATGCTTTGGACAAATGCTATCTATACATAAATCATCCAAGACTGAAATGAAAATAAACTCTTGAGATGATCTAACATCAAGGTTTCTGCAAGTTCCCATTAAGAAATTATGTAAACAGAGACCTTCATAGGAGAAGTGTGCTGCTGTATACAAAAGTATAAAGTGCACAAATACTGGCTTCTTAAGAAAACATTGAACTGCTTAAAAAATAGAGGGGGAAAAGACTCAGGAAAGAGCTGAATCTTAGATGTATGTCTTAGACTACAATTCTTCACCTGGAGGACTCTTAAAAAGATATGCTAATGGTTGAAACTGATGAAGATTTCATGCTTGATAATGTAATTAATATCCTCATTAATATGAGTCTTATTTATGATCCTGAGATTTGTTTCCAGATTGGTGACCAAAGAAAATTCAAGATTATAAGGAGCATTTACCTCTTATTTTTTTTCTGTGACCTCATCTGAAGCACTGGTAAACCATGCATTAGCATTTCTCTATGGCAAGGTTAAGACTTTGCTCTGTGTGATAACTAGGATTCTTTTGAAGCTGTTTGAAAAGTTCTCCATTTATTACAAAGCCTGGAGGCTATCCAGCCAGAATGAATGGGACACTTCTTTTGCAAGCAGTTCCCATGGCAGCAATTCTACGAAAGATCTTTTGTTCCAATCCTTTTAATGCTGTTGTAGACTACGATACATTATGTCAACTTTTCAGTGCTCCCTTATGTTTAAGATGTAGATGAAGGATCATATTATTGCTGTCCAACTCAGCTCTAATACCCAATTTATTCACACAAGAGAGAAAGTTTTTTTCTTTTTGACCCCTGTATTTTATGAGCAACTTTAATTTCTCAATTTATTTAATATATAGCCTCACCAAAGAAGAAGTGAAAGGAAGTTGAAAATATTAGACGAAAACTACTAGAAATTATTTTTTTACACCAAAGCAGGCTTGACAGACTTGGCCATGTATAAATAATACATTATAAATCCTCTTGGACCAGCATCCTTCTCAGATAAGGTAAGAAAGGCCTAGAACTGGTATTACAATTTGAACTGTGAATAAAGGACAGCCATGAAACTCTCTTGTGAACACATTTCAATTTCCCCTCAAAAAAAGACATTATACTGGTCCTCATGTAGGCCAAGAAATGATAAATAGCTTCAAAGGGACAGTCACTACTTAGAATACAGCTGCATCCAGAAGGATGTGAAAGGATTTACTTTGGTTGTATTTACTGAAGTTTCTCTTATTTTCTTTCCCTTGTCTATTTTTCCAATGGTTTCTTTGTTGCTGTCTTTCTCAAGGCTGGTACAGAAATCACAATCATTTGCCAGCTACACACAACTGTGTTTTAACTGTATGACTAGCTAAATATACCTACTATAGAAATTCTGATTAATGTAAGAGGGGCATCTTCCTTAGAATAACCCTTCCCCCCAAAATACAAAACAAAACCCTTGTCAGAATTTCAGAACCTTCATTATTTTAAATGTCTCAAAATGTTGGATTCAGTAAAAAAAAAATCAACCAACACAAATAGCATTGTTTATAAACACTCTTAAATAAATATATATAAAAATAAATAAATTCTTCCCCTCAAATACAACAAAGATCTCTTAAATAAAGTTCTCTTAAATCCCCCACCACCTTTGCAAAGTTAAGTACTAGCTAATATTACATGCACGGAGCCAAATTGTTCAGCGGAGCAGAAGGACTTTAAGCACTCCAATGGTGTAACTATACAAAATGTGAAAGCCCAGATGTCCAAACATCTTTCAGTTGTATTAAAGGAGCTTAAATAGCCTAGTTTACATGAAGAGCAAAGAAGATGGGTGTAAATCAGACAAACTCCAAATCTTAGAACACAGCAGCCAAAAACATGACTGGGTGTGGAAAGTGTGCCAGTAATAGGGGCAAAACAATAATCTACATCCACAGGAAAGTTGCCAGGGACTGTGTGGAAAAGCAAAATTAAGGATCTAAAAGGCTTCAGGGAGTTAAATTGAAAAAAAAATCACAACAAAGTGAACACTCAACACCACACACAACAGATGCTATGACTAGGATTTAAATAAAAGTCAACTAGAAAATTGTAAGCAACTTTCTTATTAGTGAAAACCTAGGAACAAAGCATGCACAGGCCTAGAAAAGATGTTTAGTATCTAATGGGAGAATCCCTGTTCTCCCCAGAGAAACCAGAAGTGTACAGACATTCAGGACTTTTCTCCCAGAGGAAAAATGGCTGTTCTGGGATAAAAATAACCTAGCAACAATGAGGGTTAATTTGCTCCCAGGAGAGTTTCTCCCGGGACACTGAGCATCTATTCATTTTCCCCTTGCTTAACTCCTCCTGGAGTCACGCCAGTCTGGAGAGGGCAGAGGGGAATGCGTAGCTTTTCCCCAGTTCTGTAGACCAGGAAGATGACTGTGGCAGTGACTTGGTCTTGTCTCTTGACAACAAAATAGTGTCTGCTTAAGAGAATGCTTGCTGAGGCATCCTGTGACAGCTAAACCGGCTTTCTGAGGGTTAAATCTGGTTTTCTGCTCCTTATCTATGTATTGCAGAATGCTTATAGCTAGAAGAAAGAGTGTAAAAGGATGCCATTGTGGTTAAGAATTTCCTGTATTTTGTTAGTGTATTTTGCCATAGCTTAAAGCCAGCTTCATTAGCAATGGCGCAGCTAAAATTAATCATATAAGGAAAACGCAATGGCTTGTACTGCTATTGGTTAGTCATATAAGGAAAGTTTGTAGTATAGAACTATAATTGGCTGCAAGCAAACAGCTAGCTCCAAAAAATCTATAAATTTGCTGGCGCATCCAGAAATCGGCTGAAGGAAAGCGGCATGGTAAAGGAAGCTATCATTGTGAAAGATAAGCTGCAGACCTAGATTCAGCAGAGTGGTTGGTCCTGAGAAGCTTGAAGACTGAATACTAGAGTCCTTCCCAGTACCCTGTTGGACAGCGTAGATTGGGGACACCCGACTTCACTAGATTTCAAGAGGCTTGTTGTATACCAGGCATAAAAGGGGACTGCCAATAAGTTGCCCACTTGGAGATTTACTGTCTGTCTTTGTTGTGTTGTTAAGCTTTGCGTAATTATGTGTTTGTTAGATCAATAAACCTTTCTTATATTTTCACCCTGACCACTCTCTCAATCCCGAACCAGCCCACTGCAGGCAGCTGGGACAGGTGATGTAAGCAGCAGCCACCTCTCCCTACCTATTTCCCCAAATTGAGCTGTCCCTGGTTTTGAGAAGAGGCCGGGAGAGGTGGCTCCTGTCAGCTTCCTCTTGCCACTCCCACTGCCCAGGGATAGCAATTTAAAAGCAATTTAAAAGCTGGCAGCTGTGGTTCTGGGCTCAGGGAACCTGTTTCTTAAATTTATACTTAGCTTTCTTAAATTTTAGACATTAGGGCTGGAAGGGACCTTGTAAGATCATCAGGCTAGGGTCACATGATCCCAACAAGATAGGCATCTAAATGTTTCCTGGAAGTGTCCAGAGTAGGTACTTGCACCACCTCTGGGGGGAGTCTATTCTATGCCTTGGGGGTTCGGATACTAAAGAAGTTTTTCCTTATGTCCAGCCTAAAACAGTCTTCCAGGAGTTTGTGACTGTTGGACCTTGTCTTCGCTCCGGATGCTCTAGTGAACAACCATTTCCTCAGACCCTGATGCACATCCCTTAAGTACTTGTAGGCCGCCTCCAAGTTACCCCTGAGCCTATGCTTCTCCAGGCTGAAACGTCCCATGGCTCTCAGTCTCTCTCCATAAAGCATGCTCTCTTGCCCTCTGATTATGCTCATGGCTCTTTTCTGGACTCTTTCAAGCTTGTCCACATTCTTTCTGAATTGTGGAGTCCAAAATTGAATGCAGTAATCCAGCTGTGGCCTCACCAAGGCCAAGAACAGCAGAAGAATGACTTCCTGGGTCTTGCTTGAGACGTGAGCCAGAGTTTTGTTCACTTTGCCAGCTGCAGTATTGCATTGGTGACCCATGTTCATCCTGTGGTAAATCATGAAACCAAAGTCTCTTTCAGTCATAGCACTAGTGAGTGTAGCACTGTCAAGCCTATAAGTGTGGTGTGGGTTTTTTCCCCTGAGATGGAACACCTTGCATTTCTCTATATTACATGCCATTGAGGTCAGCCTGTATCTCCAGCCTATCCTGAAGCGTGGACACTCTTCCCCATAGATTTAACACAGTATCTGGTGTTAATCATGTAGGATTGTGGCTTTCAAACTGTATTCTGCAGAACCCTGGGGTTCTGTGTTAGGTCATCAGGGTTCTCCAAAGATTTGGGGGATAATGGCAGCCCAGTAGCAACATGCCTCCACTGCTGGTCCAATTTGCCTGGTTCCATGTCAGCTCACACAGCTCAGAACCAGGGCTAGGGGTTCCAAGGCAGAAGTAGTGATATGAACATTTCATATAGTTGCATACAATTCATATAAAGTGTCCTGTGACATTAGCAAATTTGACAACCATTTTGCTGTAGGGAAAAAGTAATCGGGGCCCATGACAAGTGATATCTTTTATTAGAGCAACAAGATTTTTGCAAAAAAAAAATTATTTAACTGCAAGCTTTCAGGCACAAAGACCCTTTATCAGGCATCAGAGAAAAGTTTGTAAAAGTTTTCCTGGGTAGAAATGAAAGTTCATATTTCATAGGGAATTCATTCATTGTGCTAAATGTCATGCCTAACCCTTCAGAAAAGCAGTGTGGTCCTAGAGACCTGGGTGCAGTGGCCTTACCATAGATCCACTTCATAACCTTGGGTAAATCACTTCATCTCTTTGTGTCTTTTTCCCCTCACCCTTTTAGCCTGTCTTGTCTACGTAGACTATAATCTGTTCATAGCATGAACTGATGCTCATTGTGTACCTATGATGTGCCTAACAATACCACAGTTTCAGCTGGTGCCTCTAGGTGCTGTAGTAATAGAACTAATAATGATGATTTAGTGGAAGGTGCTTTGGAAAAGCAAAGAATTATTATATTATTATTGCTAAAATGTAGTGAAAAAATGTAGCTGTCTCAGAGGCCAACCAATTTTCTTAACAGTTGGAGTCAGCTTAATCCAAAAGCAGGTCTTACCTCACTCTTGGATCTCTTTCTGTTTCTCTCTCTCTGTACTTTTCTATTCAATTTTTGTGGAGGCAAATACATCAATTTTCAAATTAAGCACGCTGTATTATAGCAACTTGAAGGTGGCCTAATTTTCTCTGATTTCACATACTCTATTATTAATGAGAAATCCAGCCTAATTATATTTCCATATGCCTTGAAATTAAAAATGACAGACCCTTACAGAACACAGAGACATTTTCCAGTCAACCATTAACACTAGCACACACATTGTTTATTTTTTCTGGCAATTGGTCTTTGCTTTTTAAGCTCCAAAGTAATGTTAATTTAATAATACAGGATAGAGTTCAATGCTGGAAAAAGCCTTACTGTCCCATTAGGGCTTATACACAGCCCTAAACCTTCTCATTCCTCTATCTGAAAAGCCAGTAATCCCTTTGGCCATAGAAGAAAGTGGTTTCCGGTAGGACATAGGAATTAAATACTTGCATTGTCTGTTTCTGAAAGATCTCTAAAGGCCATTCAGCAAAGTATTACAGAGTTTAGGCTTGTTTTTTTGTAAATGAACTTTTCTTTTATTTAAAGGTGACCTGAAAAGGAAACTATTTGGATTTTTGCCCCCTTTTTTTTCTTTAATTGTATACAGACGGCCTGAAAAAGTATTTGATTTGTTTTTAATTTTCTGCTTTTTTTTTTTTTTTACATGCAGGAAGGCTGAAGAACTCTAAGCAAACAACACCAGCTTAACTGTGTTAATTTAATTACATTATTCAGACTTTAAAATGTGTTGGTTTTATTTTTTTTCCCTCTAATTATTAACACCTATTTGACGCAAACACCCGAGGATCACAGAGAGAAAAGATGGCTTTGTTTATGATCCATACTTCATTCCCTTCTGTGATGCATTGAAAAAGTCTTCTATCTTCTTGGGAGTCTCCAGGAAAAAAAACCTCAAAAGAAACCAGATGCAAGGCTTTTCTAATATTCACTCAAAAAATAGTTTAAGAAGTCAGCACACCTCTACTCACCAGCCTACCTCAGTGATGGACATTTTCAAACATTAGGAAATAAAACAATAGAGCATAAGTCCATTATATGATCAGTGGGTGCATCTAAATGTACGCTTTACTGTGGAGATGACTAATTAGTTCTGCAGCAAAGCATTACTATCTACACGCGAGCCTGTTAGTTTCATAGTTTCATAATAGGTAGGGTTGGAAGGGACTAAGTTGATCATCAAGTCCAACTCCCTGCCACGGGCAGGAAAGGATGTTGGGGTCAAATGACCCCGGCTAGGTGATTGTCTAGGCTCCTTCTGAAGACCCCCAGGGTAGGAGCGAGCACCATTTCCCTTTGAAGTTGGTTCCAGATCCTAGCCGTGCCGACTGTGAAGTAGCGCCTCCTGATGTCTAGCCAGAAAATACTCTCAGTCAACGTATGCCATTATATCTTGTTACTCCCACTAGTGCTCAGGGGAACAGGGACTCTCCCATTGCCTGCTGGTCTCCCTTGGCAAGTTTATATATGGCCACCAGATCCCCTCTCAACCTTCTCTTGTGGGGGCTGAATAAGTTCAGGTCCCATAGCCTCTCCTCGTAGGGTCTGCCCTGCTGCCCCCGATCATGCGAGTGGCCCTCCTTTGGACCCTCTCGATGCTGGCCACATCCCTCCTGAAGAGCGGCACCAGAACTGGACGCAGTACTCCAGCTGCGGCCTGACCAATGTCGCATAGAGGGGGAGGATCACCTCTTTGGACCTCCTCGTGGTGCATCTGTGGATGCACACGGTGCATTTGGCCTTCCTGGCCACGTCCCCACATTGGCAGCCCATGTTCATCTTGAAATCAATAATGACACCAAGATCCTTTTCTGCCTCTGTGCTGACTAGAAGGGAGATCCCCAACCTGTAGGTATGGTGCTGGTTCTTTCTCCCTAGGTGCAGTACCTTGCACTTGTCAGTATTGAATCCCATCCTGTTCTCATCCGCCCACCCGTGGAACCTGTCCAGATCTAGTTGCAGCCTGTCCCTCTCCTCCAGTGTGCCCACTTCTCCCCACATCTTAGTGTCACCTGTGAATTTGAACAGGGTGCTTTTCACCCCCTTGTCCAAGTCACTGATGAGCACAGTAAATTAATTACCTCTGCTGTAGGATAGTACTGTCCAAGAATAATACCATCCTACAGTGGAGTAGCTATGTGCCCAAAATGTACATGTAGATGGTAACTGAGGCATGAGGGTGCTACAGAGTGGGGGCTGTCCACTGGCTAGCCCTGCACTATAGCACCCTCATGCCCCAGCCTGCCTGTCTACAGCACATTGAGCTGGACTGGAACAGCTCAGAGCTGGCAGGCTGACCCCCTAGGCATCCTGCCAGCCCAGGGCTGCTCTGCCCCAGCTTAATGTGCTGCAGTCCTGTGAGCTCATGTAGATGAGGCACCTGGGAGCAATAAACTCTAGCATGAACTGTGAAAAAGGAGAACTCCTTGCGTTCTTATTGAACTCAGTAGGCAAAAAAGCGATTTAGTAACTCACAAGAACGCGCCCATCGTACTGCTTTTCTGGGTAATTTTTTCTCTGTGGCTCAGTATATTTGGCTCTGCATGATGCTCTGAATTGCAAAATCAAGGAATCAATTCAGTTTTTGAACCAGAAACTATAAGGGCACTATTATATTTAATGTCATAAAACTCTTCTAAAGAAATTATCTGTATTCATAGTTGGCATATAACAAGTAAGGAAACATTTAGTCAAATTGTTTCAAGACCTTGCTCCAACAATATACACAAAAAGGTAGTTCAAACTTTTCACATCACCATTATGCATCATGTGTTTCTTCCTGAACTAGACTCTATGTCATCTCACTTGCCCCAACTTCCCATGTCAGATGACTCTACAATGGATGACTATATCAAGCCTAATAGTCACGTCTAATAAAGCATATTTTTCTGCCTCAGAAGATTTGCACTCCAGGTAGTTGATAAAACACCTTGCAAATGTTACTTCAAAAAAGTCAGGCTCATGCTACAAGCACCTAGTAGACATGACATTACACAATAGCTTCATGGAATATATTGATATGGAACGGTAGATTAATGAAAGCATTTCTCAAGTAATATCAGAGCAGGAAATCTGAATTCTTCATCAATGCAACCAAGGAAATAGTTCCTTCTGGAATCTTGTTGGAACACAGTATATCACAGCTTTGATCAGTCTGAAGTGCATCTGTTTTTTCAATATATTATACAATTACTGTTATTACAATGTCTGGAGTTGCAGACATTCTACCTGGAGCCAGATGCAGCTCAGAGAGTTGAAATCAAGTTTTAAATAATAAAGGAGTCAGCCAACAGTTATGCAGCCAAAAGTAGATGTGTAAGGAAATATTCTATTATCTACTCATTTCATGCATATTTGTACTGTTCTTCTTGTTCATATTCTTTTCTCCCATTTGTGTAAAAAACAAACAAACAAACAGCCAAACAAAGCAATTTAAAACAATGTAAAATTCTCAGGATCAAGGTTATTTTTCAGAAAGAAAGCAGTGCCATTAAAATTAAAATATTGTTTTATTCCCCCAATATGTCTGGCATAAATGACATGCAATTTCATAAGCTAATTTATTTTTCTCAATTTATTATGAATTCATAGAATTGCTGCCCATCTTAA
This sequence comes from Crocodylus siamensis, assembly GCF_052110815.1. NCBI lineage: Eukaryota > Metazoa > Chordata > Crocodylia > Crocodylidae > Crocodylus > Crocodylus siamensis. Next base: position 212,975,387 of record NC_143397.1, read on the forward strand.
ACCAAGTAGAGGTGATCTCTGAAAATTTTTGAAAATCTTTTATGCACACTGCTCAGCTGCCCCTTAATACAATGAGCTCATTGAGAAGGAAACAAGAACTGGACTTGAGAGTTGGAATAGATTTATTTATGTTTAATTCCAAATACTTCCACAGTATAATTTGGAAAATGAAGTATGTTACACACATTGTTCATCTAGGTAGCAGCTATGTCAGAAGTAACCATAAGGATAGTTCATTCATATTGTTTCAATAAGTTATTTTTATAATGTCTGACCTTGATTTATAGTCAATATGGTTTTTTCCCATCCTTGCAGCAATTTACAACAAAGTAATCATGTAGCAGCACTGTCACAAAAGTATTATCATTATCTAATAACTGTGATTCCAGCACAGCACTATAGTCACAGCACAGTAAATTAATGGTAGAACTAGGCATGAAGTCTAGATGTCCTTTCTTGGTTTTTAAGAAATGTTGAATTTATAGTGACACATGTAAAACATGGTTCCAGGCAATAACAATTTCTTAACTTGGGCAGCTGACATAAGACTAGCAGTGTGATACAAAAACAGGTAAAATTCAGAAACTTACATTGTACTGTGTTTTGATTTTTTTAAGTTAATATGATTCCAGGACAAAGCTAGACCTAAGAGAAACAAATCCCATGGAATATGAAGAATAGTTTTCTATCCATTAAATCTAGAAGTATGTGTTTTTATACAAGTCTATCCAGTATTTGTTTCCCTACCATACACACCTGCCATAATGCGTCCCCCCCCCCCCACACACACACACTGGATGCCTATGGAAAAATAAGAACTCAGAGACAGTTTTAAAAATAACATTGCTTGTGTCTTGGAATGTAAAACATTGTTAAAAACTTAATAGTCAAACACAGGATTTTTTTCCAAAAAGAAATCTGAAATTCAGTTTTGAAGTTATAATCCATATTCAGGAAAAGTTGATACTAAAATACCTAAAGGAAATACTTAAATATGTGGGTGGTGAGGCTAGAAGAAGAGAAGAAGAGGGAATACATGGAGAGTGATAGATGAGAAAAATGTAGGAATCTTTCCTATGCATAATATAGTGGCAGGAAAAGTTTGAAAAAGAATACAAGCTGGCTATATAGTAATTAAAAATGTGTTGGGCTGCATATCTCACTTTTGACACAAAAGTTGCTGCTGCTCTACTAATTAAATTAAGAATTTATTCAGTATTTATTGCTTCCCTTTAGTTTATTTGACTATGTGAAATAAATACACACAATTTTTTAAAGTGACTACGTTTCTGCCTATCTGTTCATTTTTATATCTAAGACTGGCTTTTGAACTTCTAAATTGTAGCATACTAAATCATTCTGATGATTATTATGTGGTAAATATAATTGTTTAGGTATTTTGTAAATTCCTGAACTAGAGACAAATCTGTGAACCAAAGGGTTCATTCAGTTTGCATGTCCAAACACTCACTTCCATGTATATATAAAGAATGCCTGTTTAAAATGTGGAATCTAAGATAGGAATCTTATCATTTCCTCTTTCTGTTGAAATTGATCAGAGCTTCAAGGGGCAGCAAGTTTCAACATGGAAAAACTACCTTTCCAAATAGATTGCCCTTTGCTGATATATCTCCATTTGCAGTTCTGGCTATTAGAATAGGTTTTATAGTAAAGTACTGAACAAACTGAGCCACTGGTAACCATAACTGACTCCATCTTATGCTCATATTCACGAGGTCTGTACTCTGTCCACATTTAAGTCCTTCTTAATGACTCACTTCTGTCACATTGGGTGCATGTATATATGCCAGGAGGCAGCTCCAACACTCTGTAACAGCACACCAGAGTCTTCTGGAGTGTGCCAATAAGTGTGCTGCCACTAGGTTTTGCATTTCGTGTATCAGGATCACTGTGTGCTTCAAAATGGTGGCAGGGGTACTTTACCTCTAGCTCGTTTGATGAGCTTTAGTTAAAGTACCACTGCCACCATTTTGAAGCGTGGAGATACTGATGCATGAGACACTGTGGTGCTTTAATTAGAGCAGCTCTTGGAGCCGCTCTAATTAAAGCACTGCCCCACCCTTGGAGCATGTGTAGAAATGCCCATTACCTTAACTGAATTGTATTAACTTGCTTTAGAAAGTCCTTCTGTTTCTTCCCTTCTCCAAACTTACCTCTTCTCCTGTCCCTTCTTCTTCTACTGAGTACACTGTAAATGTAAATAATGTTCATTGCATACCAGTATAACAAGTAAGACTAGCATGAAGATAAGAATGGGGTACAGAAAAATGCACGTGTGCATCCCATGTGTTCCAAAGGTGAGGCAAACTCTGAAGCTTGGTGTCTTCTACCACTCTACTAATATCAGAGAAAGTTTTGGGGTGTAATCCTGCTGTCCCTGAAATGACTGGGATTTCTGCCATTGACTTACATCGGGTCAGGATTTAATTTCTGGATCCTTTAAATTCCACCTGCAGGAAGATTCTTTTTCCTACAGGAAACCAATATTAATCATTGGAATTCACTCGGCAGGGCAGGAAGTCTCCTGTAGGGCAGGTGGAATTTTAATGCCTCAGACCCAAATTGTGCATAATTTAATAATTCAGTTGGATATGCTTTACAACCAAAAGTAAGTCTTGTGATATTATATATCATATCATAATCCTTTACATGCAACACATGGCATAACAAAAATGTGTATTTTACCTTTGCCAGGTCATCTGCTTTAGTTTTTAGCAAGCCACAGTTGAAGTGACTCACCAGAGAAGTGTGCAAAATGCCACAAAATAGTGCATCCATTCAGACATTTTGTACAAATTCCTTTGTTGTGTTCTCATCTATGTGACAGGTGAAGTTCCCTGAATTCAGCTATGTTCACAGAGATTTGCAGAGGTTTCAGAGACAGTGTCGTGAAAACAGAATTCACCTCATCGTGATATGAAACAATTAAATCAAAGGTGTAAGATTATTTAGCTGTTTTCAGTAAAAAGCATCCAATTAGTCTCTGAATCTTAACTACAGCAATTATACATGTTATTGCATGTTTTTCATAGATTCAAAAAAACCCAGAAAAACAAAAGCCCCCCAAAAACAAAATAGGACTTCTAGCTGAAGGCAATGATGGCATATTCAGGTGTAGCGAAAAGAACGCTCTGTATGAGCATGTGAAAAAAATAAAGAATCCAGCTTCACCCTCCATTCACCTTTGAGTCTGCAGAACAGTTAGGGGAAAAAAACATTTTTTTACCTTAAATTTGAGATAGAAATTGATAAATACCATAAACATTATGCTTCATAAGTTCTATAGGTCAGCTTTCAGAGGCAATATATTTGTATGGCGTATTTTGGTTCTACATGTATATTTATAAATTATCTACATCACTTGAAAGTGTCATGTAGCATCAAAAGTGGCTCAAAAGGTTTTGCTGAAAATTAATATATTTTTCTGTGTTATTAAGAAAGCCAGAATTATTTTTTCTGTATTGTTTTAAGTCAGTTCTGGCACTAGTCATAATAATCTTTGCAACGGAAATAAATATTCAAAGGAAGTGGTTTGGGGATTTCTATTGCTAGCTAGAGCCTATATAACTGTTCAGGTTTTTGGTGGATATTCCAGGAGCCCAAAAATATAAACCCAGTAAAATCAAGGGAAGTACCTTATGGTGTCAGTTGTGACATTGGTTGACTGGAATCAGACCAGAGTCAATCAGGGACTTTCTGTCTGGAAGAAACATGACTTCTGGCTTCTTGGAGGCAGGACTTTTGTCTCAATTTGACTTGCTTCTGATAATGAACCATCATCCCTGATTCCACTTCTATAGAGCCTGATTACTAACTTTATTGAGAAACAAGGGACAGAACATATTTACTGACCGTGACTACACAAGATGCTGACTGTGCAGTAGTTCATTACTACTGCGCAGTAGTATCACATGGCACAAAGTGTGATATGACGCTACTGCACAGTAGTAATGAGCTACTGCATCATCAGCATCACCTAAAAGCCTTTTGGCGATACTACTGAGCAGTAACTATGGTTATTGCACAGTCCTTTAGTACTTGTTTATACGTGTACTAAATAACTGCACAGTAATGACTGCACAGTCAGCATCTTGTGTAGACGGGGCCACTGAGGGTGTGTCCAGACAAGTGCTCACATGCCTCTGGCCCCGTCTCAAACCCCTATGAGATGAGGCAAGAGGCACATGCGGGAATGAAAAAATGTTTGTCCCCTGGATATCCAGGGGTCTAAAAAAAACAAAGTTAAAAAAAGTGGGGCAGGGTATGGACCGTGCCCTGAGGCAACTGGAGGCTGTGTCCTCCACAGAGATGCTCTGGCTGCCACAGTGTCTCTATGGTTGGCCCCTTACCCTGACGCTGAAATGCACAGCCTGCCAGACAGTGCAGTACCAGGGCTCCAGTGCCAGTAAGTAATGGGTCGGGAGGCTGGAGGAGGAGGGAGGGGACTATGGGGGGCCCCTTTCAGCTCTGCCAAATCTCCAAGCCCCCAGTCCCTGCTCTGCTCAGCCCCATCCCCTGCCTGCCCCCCCCACCGAAGCCCTGATCAATTCCCTGGCAAGCCCCTCCCCCTACCTTCCTCCTAACCCCCCCAATCACTTTCCTGCCTGGCCCTTCCTCCCACCTGCCCCCCCAATCTTCCTGATCACTTCCCTGCCTGACCCCACCTCCTGCCTTCCCCCCAACCCCTCCGATCCCTGACCGCCCCCCACCCCAGTATTCCCAGAGGTTAAAAAAAAAACCAAAACTCACCCTGGCAATTACCAGCAGTCTGGCTGCAGTGTATCTCACTGGGGCCCCACCCACCCAGTGCGGGACAGAGAGACAACGCCACCAGCCCCAGCCTGGGCCCTTCTGTCCCGCACTGCCATGTGCTGCCTGGCGGGACTCTGCCAGGAGGCCCTGAAGCCACCCCCACCCCTGCTTCTAGGGTAAGTAGAGACTTTTTTTTCCCTTTTTTTCTTCTTTTTGTCTTTAAAGTGATGATGTCTGGGGTTGGTGGGACAGCCATGGGGGCCTGAGGGAGTGGGACTGGGTGGGGCAGCAATTGGGGGGCTGTGGTGGGGCATGTAGGCCTTGCAGAGGCGGTGGTAGCCCCTGCAGGGGCCATTTGGTCCCTGTTGGAGGGCGGTAGCCCCTGTGTGGGGTCTGAACCCTGTGTTGGGGAGCTGTAACCCCTGTGGGAGGGCAACAAAATATATATTCATGTATTCATGAAACATGTATTTAGAGTTCACTTTATTATTATGATAGAGACACTGGTAAGCTTCCAGATTACTTTAACACTGTAGATATATCAATAAAGCATTGTCCAACTGATTGCTGTCTCTGTCTCTCTCTCTTTATAGTTGTTGTTTGTCTTACTTGTGGAGGAACATGGGTTTGGGGTATTTTACAGAGTGACTGCGATTTTTTTTGTCAGGGATTTTTCAGTTTTCCAATAGGGAACACCAGAATTCCTGCTGGGGAGGCCAATGGCAGAACCCTGCCTGGTCAGAGCTGGCACCTTGGACCCATCTGGCTGTGGCTGACCTCCTGGCCAAATGGAGCCAGGAGAACATGCTTTGACAGTTGAAAGCAGGCCACCACACCCAGAACATCCTCCGGGTGATAGCTGCCCAGATGGCCGGGCAGAGGAGGGCACATGTGGCAGTGGTGCCGCACAAAGGCCAATTTTGCAGCCACAGCCCACTGGCAGTTGGCCCAGAGGGGAAGATGCCTCTACTGGCTGTGCAGTCCTCATCCGGGTCTGGCAGGTATGCATAGCCAGGCAGCAGCCCCCACTGCCAGACTGCTGCAGTGGGTAGAAGGTGCAGGGAACTCTCAGGGCTGCTTCAGCAGTCCAGCTGGCACAAGGGGTAGTGTCCCAGGTACCAATTGGCCAGGCCCGAGAAGCTCCTGAGAGTGAATAGCCCTGACCTACTTGCCAGGGGTGCTTTTGGTACTGCTGGGTCCAGGACAGGGCAGCTTTTTATACTGCTGGGGACAGCACAGGTGCTGGCCTTGGGCTCTAGCTCCCTCTGGCTGCAGATCTGGGAGGAACCAGGCAGGGTTATTTTGCCCCTAGTGGCACAATTTGCTCCTCCTCAATGAGGCAAAAAGCCCCGACTCAAATTTGCACCACTTCTATTTGAGCTGCTGCAAGTGCACATATTTTCATGTGTGGGCACGCCCTGAGAGGGCAAATCTGAGCTTTCATTGAGCCCATGGTAACTTTTTGTACAGCTGCGCTGATGATCAGTTGTATAGCACTAACAGTATGAGGCTCCTCTTCCCACCGGAGCAGAGGATTGTCTTCTGCTTAGTGTTGGCAGAGAGTATAGCAAGATTAATAAGTACAGGATAGGCTCATGAATGAAGACTCATGGATGCTGCCAGAGAGAGGGGGAAGAGGAGAATGGAGTAAATTTTACTCCCACCTGCTGATGAATCATGTGGATGATAATACTTGTTTTTAGATTTCTAGGACTATAAGTATTACTCTAAGCTGTACGTTGGAAACCTGTTGTATTGAGGTTATATTTACACAGAACAAGTTCCCTGAAAACTGAGAATTATAAGCAGAATTGTAACTAATAGCCAAGAAACAATTAGGGACTTTTATTTTCACTGTAAAAGGAGTTTAATTTTATCAATTTCCTCTATGAACGGGTTTTATTTAAAAAAATAAAGAAAAAGAGGAGAGCAACATTAGATTCTCATACCTTGAAATTCTATTTTTTAGGGTGTTACTTCTGGGAATGGCTAAAAAAATACTGCTACACCCACCATGGGTGTTGTCAGTATCAACAGTCTCAGTAGCAAAATATTTGCTCTTCCCTCATGGGGCTCTGAACAGAGTTTCCAAAGTTTTTTGAAGGCTTTCAGTCCACCATTATTACAAATGTTGCTAAATGATAGGTTAGACTCTCAAATAAGAGTCTGTCAGAGTACTGAGAGGTCAAGTCATGGGTAGAGAAACCAACAAGTTGACTCTGCCAAACCTTCTGCTAAGTGTTAAGGGCAGCTCATTGAAGACAGTCTTGAATCCAGATTCTCTCATTTACAAATCTTACCTTTCCTGAAATAGTAGATTTTTCATATCCATAAATGATTCCTATGCATTATTTCCATTCCTAATATAAAAACAGGAGGCAATGCCTGGGGTAGCTATGAGGAGAGAAAATACCAACCACAGATTTTTACAGCAAAAAATTTCACTGTGTATATTTAAACACCTCTTAGGGAAACAAAGTCTGTCTTACACTTTTGATAACTTTAAGAATATAGATCTGCATACTATCATTATAACAAACTCTCTAGATTTTCATGCTGATTACATTTTTTTTTAAAACCACTGGAAATGATGAACTAGTTATTTGTATTTTAAATAGATTTTCTAACATTGTTTAACTTGAAAGTTTACAGTATCATTACAGTGCTCTGCCCACAGTAAATATTAAGTAGTAATTTTCCATCTGGACAGGGCAACATGTCATCCAGATGGTGACTGGTGTTTATTCTGAAGTCTTCTCTAAACATTTGTCACACTGATAAATTAAAATTATTCTTCCTATTCTGAGCAGAAATTGCTTTGTTTTTTTGCACTGTAATAGCATTACATTCAGAGTAAGGATAGGAAATGTATCCATTATTCCTTTAGGAAAGGTTGTGACATGGATCTAGGCAGGGAATAAAGCTTGATTGTAAGGATGACAAGCTTAATATCTAATCCTGTCTGCGTAGTATTGGTTTACACAGAGGTACATATGAGGAAATCCTGTTTGGGCTAATGTGTATGCTTTCATGTAATACGTATTAACTGTTAAGCAGCTAGATAATTGCCAGATAGATGCCACATAGAAACTGGTATTTAATTTCCTCATTCATGGGAAGTCCATAAATAGGCACTGGACCATAGAAGTGGAAAATTTCTAGACCAGGAATGTTCAATGCCCAGTCCATGGGCCAAATCTGGCCCATGGAGCCCTTTCATCTGGCCTTTGGGGCTCACCATAGGTTTGGAAATTTGGCAGCATGGGAGCAGTGGCAGTCATCACTGCCACTACTCTCATGCAGTCAAATTTCCAAGCTTCACATGGCTGGATTGGGCTTAAGCCATTGACACATTGCTGAATTGGGCCCCAGCCACTCCCACAGCAGCTGGATTGGAACTGGGCCTGGGCTGCTGCCAGGTCGCAGGACTGGGCCCTGGCTGGGCTGTTACTGCATGGTGAAATTGGATCCTGGCCAAGCTCTTGCCACACAGCAGTGTTGGGCCCCAGCCAGGTTTGTGCCACGAGGCTGGATCTGACCTTAGCCTATGCCTGCCGTGCACACTGGATTGGGTCCATGGACCTGCTTATCTGGCCCATAAGTGAAAAGGTTGAGCACCACTGCTCTAGACTACTAGAATATAAGCTAAGGTATTTGTCTTTTGTGGAGACAATATCAATCAACTTGGACTTTCTTTGGTGTTCTGGATATGCTGCTTCTTCCTCAGCTAATGTCTTCTAAGATGAAAGACTGTTTTATTCAGGAGTGGAAAAGACAAATAACATGAGCAGAAAGGATGCTTGTTCTTCTACTAAAGAGAAAGCTGATGTTCTAAAAAAGAAAATATTTTCAGTTTTAAAGGTCTGATGCAAAATTACTGTATAGATGATCTGGGACTACCATCTTCATTTGAAAAATTGAAAGTTAGCCATGAAATCATAGGAGAACAGAGATAAAAGGGAATTCGAAGTCATCTAGTCCAATCCCTTACTCAAGGCAGGGATTGGACTAGATAATTCCTTATCTCCAATTAAACCATCCCATCTAAGTGTTTGGCCAAGCTGCAATGAACCTTCCAATGATGGAAATTCCACAACCTGTCCAGATAAGCTTTTCCAGTATTTTTTCATTACAAATTTATTATTTTTAAAATGCAACAAAAAATCATATATATATAAGCAATAAAGCAGAAGAGAAAAAAAGTAGGGAAGACGGAGGGATAAAAGAAGAAGAGAGAAGTGTGAAAAAGGACTAACTGAGTTACCAAAATATTCTAAGAATGTTTTTGAAGTTGCCCTGAACTTTTTAAAGCAGGTAAGCCTGTTAAACATGGCTCTCTACATAGAGATACATCTCTCATTGTACTTGATGTCAACCTTTGGGGATGTTCTACTTTTTCAGTGCAGTAGTATATGACCTACTTTTCAAATGCAGTGTCACCAGTAAGTCCCACTGTGCAAAAGCAATCTGGGAAGGATTCAGTTTGAATTCCTTAAGTCCGTGATTCCCAAAGGCTGTGCCATAGCACACTAGTTTGCTGCGAGAGCGGCAGAAGTGTGCTGCAAAAAATACTTTAGCAGGATCAGATCTGGCCCATGAAACCATGTCATCTGGCCTGCAGGGTTCCCTGCAGGTCTGGAAACGTGGCAATGGAGGAGCACTGGCAAATCTCAGTGCAACTTTTCCCCTCCTCCCAAAATTCCAAGCCTTGCATGGATGGATCAGGTCCCGTCCATGTTGGCCCCGTGCAGAGGGATCAGGCCATACCAGTCCCATGAAAAGGGATGAGGCGCCACTCATTCAGCCTGGAGGGCCAAAAGTTTGGGCACCACTGCCTAAGTCTTACTTATATATGTATAGAGGCAAGGATGTGACAGTCCAGAAATTATGCGAGAGGCAAGGAACATCATAGATACAACATATCATTATTATACTACCATATATACATGAATACCTGTTTGGCTAGAAGGGTAAAGTGTGATGCCGATTTGAATCCAGAAAAAGCGTGTGCCCCAGGTATTAACAGTTTCTGAAACAGGGCCTTAGGTATTTGCCCAAGAGCACACATATCTGCCAAAGGTATTACCACTGTGTTCAGAACCATGTTCACTCTAGTGATAATTTCTTTCAGGGCAGGATGGAAACATGTGATTAAGCATTGCCTGAAACGCATTGTATCTGCAGTAAGTATCTACTGGCAGTTTATTTAATGTTTTAAATTTAAAGTCTGCCCAGGGCAGATGAAAAATTATTTTTTGTTGGTTAAGACCAAGTCTAAGATAAATTGTTGATGTTTGAATGTTGTAAATAGCTGATTTCCACTCAGATTCTGTTATCTTAGTGGATACCTAGGTCTTCATTCTACTTCAGTCATAAATAGCCTGTATCAGGTCTGTTATGTGATATTATATATTTATTTATGGCACAGAATGGGGAAGAAAAGCACATTTCAACACAAAATGAATATATGTGGAGTATTTCCCACACACAAAGCTTCAGGTCCAAAATGATTTTCTAATATTTGATGCACCCACTTATATTGGCATCACCCTCATATTTAAAAAGTTCTCTATTATCAAACCTAATATCCAACTTCCTTTGTTGCAATTTAAGACTGTCCCTTCTTGTTTTTCCTCCTGTAGACACAGAGAACAGTGATTTCCATCCTCTTTATAATAACCCTTTCTTTATTTGAAGACTTTTAGGAAATTTTCTCTTTAGCCTTCACTTCTCCAAACCAAATAACTTCAGTTCTTCCAGTTGTGTCTCGTATGCCTCATTCTCCACTGCACTCCATACATTTTGTTCATGCCATTCAAAATGCTATGCTCAAAACTGGATAAAGGACTCCTACCGACAGTTCATCAGAGCAGTTGCTGATCAGAGCAGTTTGAGTTAATATTCTTCAGTGGTACTCCCCTTCACCTATTCTGTAGAACAGGCAGGATCGTAACCCAATGCCATCCCAAACACCTTTGGGGTCAGGAGCACCACTGTACATAAAAAACATAAGGAGGTTCTTGACATACCAGTAAACAGGCTCATTGCAAACTGTGGCATGATAGAGCAAGTGTCTAAAATAGTGTGCTTGCTGTGTTCACCATGTGAACTAGGAGGAGTGGTAGTATCACTGAAATCAGTGATACAGCCATTCAGTTATGCGATATTGCCCAGTGAACAGGACCATGGACTGGTAATTAAGAAACTATGAATTCTGTTTGTGGCTCAGTGTAACCTTGGGCAAATTTCTTCCCCTCTACTATTTATAACTGGATAATTGAATATTGTGTTTTAGTATATGCTTGTGAAGTAATTAGCATAACAGGGCCTGATCTCAATTTGGGCTTTTAGGCTCAACTGTAATAAAAATAAAAAATAATACTATCTCTCATCCATCCATCTCTCTGCCATTACAAAATTGTTTTCTAAGGTGCATTTTCTAGTGTCGTTGTCATTCCCTTAGTCATCATTTGGTTAAGCTGTATATACATAATTCTCTTGTTCTCTCCTTAGAAATCAGTCCCACCAGCCCTCAATTCATTTTTATTGCTTTTCTTTTAAGGAGGGAGTTAAGTGGACACTAATAGAAAACTAGTCCTGCATTTTCCAAGATTCTTATCAGCAATAACAGAGTTTTATGTTCTCCATAAGCAGTGTAACATATACATTTCTCAAAAATAAGGTAAATTGATTTAAGAAATTTTTGCTTAGGTAGCATTCAACACGCTTCATAATGTCCATGTTAGTTTGATTGGCAGATCAATTTCCATTATAACTTCCTGTTTCTTCATTGTCATCACTTTTCAGAGCGCAGGAACAAAAATTTCTACATTTAGGACCCGTTTGTCAATTTAGACTCATCTGTCCCTCCACTAGGGATCATACAACTTTGGCCTTACCTGGGCAGGCCCTAACTTGTGTATTCAGTTGACAGATTTTGAAGCCTGAACACACATGTACGTTTGGAGAAAAGGGCATGATATGTGCAAAAATCACATGCACTTTCAAAGGACAGCAGAAAAAAGGATCAAACAGATGTGCCATAGATGAGTATAAATGGAGACTGATTGTTGAGATTTATGTTTGTACTCTACCAATTTCTAGTGAACAGCTTGAGGAGAATGTGCAAAAATGCATTTACCAAATTAGAAAAAGAAATATTACCGCCTCCCCGTCTCTTTTTTAGAAGTGTGTTATAGGAAACATAATTGAAATGTTACAGGCCATAAAGAACTTGAAATGTGCTCTCGACTTAATCCTAATGCCAAAATAGAGCCTCATCTTATATTTTTTAATTCAGTATATATCTAAGCATTTGAAAATAACACTCTTATTTCAAGATACATACCAGCTAACATTGCTGCATGTACCGCTGTAGGAATACTTCATAAAACCTACATCATTCTCTCTCATTTTTTGAGAGTCATAGCCTAGCTAGTATGGTGACCAAAACTGAATTATGCATTTTTCACTTAATAAAAGAATGCAAAAATTTCCTTTAAAAGTGGTGGTGCCTACGTATGCCTATACAACAGACAAATAATGATAAAGATATTTAAATGCTCAACTGACAGTCAATTACTCACATGAGTAATTCAGCCTTGTTGCAATTCCATACATAAGATACTGCTCACCTGAGTAAATGGTGTTAAGTGTCTAGCCCAAAGAATAACAAATTATTTCAAGTTATCTGTAGGGAAATGAGAAAAAAAAAGATGATTTTGCTGTGAAAAGGACCATTCTAGAGCTGTCAAGGGAATAGACAGATTGCTAAAGGTAGCACAATATAACAAGAATAGGCAGAGCTATCTAGATCACTGAACAGCATGGCATAGATAAAATTAATCTAAACAGTTGGTATAAAGTGTTAATTGCCTCAACTTCTCAGAGACTAGAGTACATGCTATGCTGTTTGACCCAGTTCTTATTCGTGTTAATTAAAGATGGACTCAAACCAACGTTTATATTTGAATATAAACAGATTTTGGGGACACTTGGATAAGGATCTAAGTTTTGTGCCTGGCTTTTATCTCTATAATGGATCAAGCCAAAACCCTGGATCCAACCTCACAGGCCCTAAATTTGGGGCACATTTCAATCTGCTCTGGGCTTAGTGGTTTAGGCCTGTTTCCAATTTTAATAAATGTTCTTATGTAGCCTGATCCTATAAGGCCTTAAACTTTCTGAATTAGGCCTACACAGAACCTAATCACGTGCTTAATTTTATGTATTGGAGTAGTTCCATTGACTTCAGGGAGACTGCTCACATGCTTGAAATTAAGCATGTACTTAAGGGTTCCTAGGCATGTGCAGGGAGCCTGCTCCAACTCCCTGGAATTCCAGCACATCAAAGCAGACTGGACTGATCAAGTCTGCTGGAGTGTGCAAATTAATGTGGCCCAGCAGCCTCCTGCATCAAATGTATCAGTGCTCCTGCACTGAAAAATGGCAGTGGGTGCTTTAAACTAAAGTTCCTTCAGTGTGTTTTAGTTTGAAGCACCCTGCTGCCATTTTTCTATGCATGGACACTGCTGCATGTGATGCTCCTGGTGCTTTTATTTAGCGTGGCTCTTGAAGCTGCATGAAGTAAAGTGCTGTCCACACACGCGCGCGCGCGCGCGCGCGCGCACACACACACACACACACACACACACACACACACACACACACACAATGCCCTTAGCAGCTTGCAGGTCGAGCCCATGGAAAATGGACACATAATATACAACAGGGGATTGAATTTAAGCAGTACATTTAATAAAGCATTACTTGCAAACATACAGATTTAAAAGTGAAAAAGAATTCTGTACCAACCGTTCAAAACCCTTCTTCATTTCTCTTAATGCAGAAACTCTATGACAAATTACTGAGCAGTTGGAAAAAAAATATTATAAAAGAATCTGAGATAAGAATCAAAAGGTAGACCATCTTAGCCAAGACCAATGCCCATAAATACAGCCTTTCAAACAGGTTTCACAAACTGAGTGTCAAGTATAATCTGCCTTATACATCACTATGTAAGATCATGAAGTATTAATGTGTTAGTCAATAAAATAATTCCAGATAAGGTCAGACACCTCAGGTGTTATCTCCAGGACTACAATTGCTGTTGCAACATAAGTTCACGAACAGCATGTGACATTTTGCATTTTAACAGAGAAAAGATCAGTTGGAAGCAATAAGCTGTTTGTAGATAACCTAAAAGAGAGAGATAAATATTAAGTATACCTATATTAATGGCACACATATGGCATGCAGTTCTGTTATAATCATATGAATTGAACTTAATAGGTCTGATTTGCTGCCCTGTTTTGGTTTTCTTAGAAAAGTTAGATGGTGCAAGGAATGTTGGAATGACTTGACTCCCCACAGCTTCAGTTGAATTCTGGATTTGAGAAGTGCATAGGGTTATGGCCACAACACTGTGCTCACCCCAACCCCTGTTGACAAATGGTTCAATGGGGACCATTGATAGCTATGTTCGTTAAAGCAGCCTAGGGGTTGCTCAGACCTATCCTGAAGTCGAATAGAAAACAACAGGCATAAGCCATTCTTTAATGGCACTTTTCTTTGTGGTCTTGAAAAGATATTGGCTGCTACGGAAAATCTGCACCTGATGTCTTCCAGTAAGAGATTACCAGTGCACTCAAGAGAAAAAGAGAGAAAGTAAAAAAGAAAATTTACATAAAAAGGTTCTCAAGTATCTATGTTCTTGAGTAAGATATAAGTGGAAACAAAAGCTGTACATTACACATAATTTTCTTGTGATTAGTGTGAAGTTGTAAGATACGATAAATTCTTATAAGTATAATACTGTCAGAATTGTTCGTTTTAAAAAAGGAATTAAACAGTTGTTACTGTTCAGATGTCTGATTTTGATTAGGCTGCCTGCAAAAGCAGACATACAACTGAACTCAAAGATCTATGATTGCTCTTAGATCAGCATTTCATTTTCCCTAAGATTGGATGGGCCTCAATATGAAACACAGCAGTATTGTGTAGGCTATTTGCAAGGAAAATAAAGTCTTGGAGGAAATTATAAATCAAAATTAAACCAGAGTAACTGGGACTGCAAGCACTATATAGATTTATCTAGTGTTGATAATACCTTAGCAGGGTACAGAATAGAATATGCCAGAAAACTTCCACAGAAATCTCTCCTCTCTCATAGCAGTTGCACAGTTGGATTCTGATAGAGTTTAATTAGAAAGCAAGAGTCTTTGGAAGGAAACAGCTTTACATATATCATATATATGTCCACATATATGCAAGGTTACCAATAACATTAGGTCCCAATCCAGCAGGGGGTTTTACACAGAAAAAATCTCTTATACTAATGTGGTGGACTCACACATACAGCCCGGCACATCCAGGCTCAGCAAATCTCCATTATGATTGATGGAGCTCGTCCACCAATCAGGTAATGACAGGGAGGAGCTTGCCCTGCCCCTACCCAGGGTGAGGTGGAGAGTCCCGGACCTGGTTTAAGCCTGCACTCTGCAGGTCCAGCAGAACTTTGGGGGGGCGGAGCCTCCAATGAGAATAAAAGGAGCTGCGTACCCAGCACGTGGCAGATACACTGAGGATGGAAACGATAGTAGGGCAAAGAAGAGCTGGGGAAGAGCTGCCCAGCGGGCAGGTGCTGTTGCCTTGAAGAGCACCTGTGGATGCCTCTCACCAGACAGGAGTGGCGAGCAGCTTCAGCCCCAGTCCGTGCACAGTGCAGTGCATGGGGTGAGACCCTGGGAGCTGTGTGAGACAGCCTGGGTCTCCAGCCACTCAGTGCACAGCATGGTGCATGGAGCCAGACCCTGGGAGCAAGAGGCTTGGGTCTGCAACCCCTGGCATGCAGTCAGGGTTCCTAGTGCACAGAGCCAGCGAGAACCATCTGCAGTGGCTCGAGGTGCTATCTCCCAGCACGTGGCGGGGAACCTGGTACAGAAGACGCTGCACAGAGGGGCCAGGAGTAGACCGAGCCCCAGAACCCCACAAGGTGGTCTGGGCCTCCAACCCTGAGCAAAAGCCAAAGCCCCCAAGAGCATGTGACAGTGCTCAAGGCTATGAACAAGGAGCCGCCCAGCAGGACCAGCGGCTCCAGAGGCTTCTCCAAACAAGGAGCCACTTGCCTGAGGAGATGAGGACCCGCACCTGAGCATCGGATTCGTGAATTGCTCGGGGAAAAGGTTCCCACAGGGGAGGGGAAGTCCTTCTTGGCTAGAAAGGGGTTCCTGGAGAAGAGGTCCATGGAGGGTCCCTTCTGAGTTTACGGACTGCCTAGGGAGCTTGGTGCGATGCCCAAAGGGCAATAAGGTCTTCCCTCACAGGTCACTCGAGCGTGACCCAGGTCCCAGGAACATGGCAGGGCCCAGGTGACCTTTTAATGGTTTAAGGTTCTTCTGCACTTACGTGCCTTATAATTTGTGATACTGCACCTTATATTTTGTGATATTGTATCCTGTGAATTGTGTGCTCCTGTATCCGTAAGAAAATCAACATTAGAATGTAAGATCTATATCGAGGTCCTGCTAGGACCCCTCCCCATTACTTGCCTGTGTTTACTTGTAACTTATCTGAATCCTGGTTGTGATCATCCATTGGAGAGAAACAAGGTTATTAGTCCTATATTATATGTAAATATTTGTATCAATTTTATATTAACAGTTATCTTTATTAATATTTACCAAATGTATTTATTTAAAATTTGTATATAGCTGAATATTATCCTGACCTGGCTCTATAGGGAGCAGGGAGCCTGCTCTCAGCTTGCAGATCTCTCCCACAGCCAATCCCCTTCAATCAGAAAGGGGAGTACATACCGTGGGTAGACCAAGGCCACACTAAGATGAAACTTATATTGATTTCAAGACTGAGGACAGTGTAAGACCTTGTTTTTGCACTAAGCAAAATTCTGCTTTAGGCACAAACCTGAGCTTTTAATTATAGGACCTTTGAGTCACTGTTCCCCCGAGCACTGCCAGGAGTGACCAGGAATAACAGTCACAAGCTGGCAGAGGGTAGGTTTAGGTTAGATATCAGGAGGCGCTACTTCACGGTCAGGGCGTCTAGGGTCTGGAACCAACTTCCAAGAGAGGTGGTGCAGGCTCCTACCCTGGGGGTCTTTAAGAGGAGGTTAGATGCTCATCTTGCTGGGGTCGTTTGACCCCAGTACTCTTTCCTGCCATGGCAGGGGGTCAGACTAGATGTTCTGCTCAGGTCCCTTCTGACCCTAGAAACTATGAAACTATGAGTCTGGGATTCTCTCTCATTTTGAATATATACAATACCAAGGATTATCCAAATGAGGGCCTTCAGGCATTATTGTAATGCAAATAAATAATAACAGCAGTTAGTAATTAAGGCATCAGATAATGTATTCAAATACACAAAAGCTTACAGTGTGGTTTGTCTGTTTGAAAAGGTGTTTTTTAATAGAGAAAACTTCCCTAAGTTAGTTCATGAAGTTTTGCTTCTATTTAAAAATGGTGTTATGTAAACTGTGATGCATTCTATAGAACAAGTGTTTGAGGTTTCAATGATCAATCTAGCTACTCTATTGATCAAAGAATTTACAGTGAGCTCATTGCCTGGTGGGTCTTGCCATCCTTCTCATAATAACAAGCAACTCAGCTGCAAAGATTAAAGTGCCTGTCTTGAACATTTCTTTAATGGTAATATAGAAAACATTGTGATCAATAGAAATTGGGGACTGGATTCTTACCTCCCACAGGGACACCAGAGGAAAGAGAAAAGCTAGTCTAAGCAATTGTGTTAGTCTCATTGGTCAATGATCTCCTTTAGGCAATGCACAAAGATTGATCTAATTTTTTTATTTGAGCTGCCTTCAATACCATTGACAACGAAACCCTGCTGACACTGCTGTAGTCTCTGATAAGAGCAGATAAAGCCATGTCTGAATCGCTGCATTATTTTCTCTGAGGAGACATTGTAGATCATATTGGGCAGTTGCTCATGTTCTCCTAAGGCTCGTTTCTGCTAAATACTGTACAGTTCTTCTCTGCCCCTTTTTTGTTCACCATGTAAGTGAAGCTGCTAAAGAACATATCAAAGCTGTGCCTAAAGCAGGGGTAGGCAATTATTTCAGACAGACAGCCACTTACCAAGTTTTGGCAAGCTGTCGAGGGCTGCATGGGTAGCCCTGCCCCTTGACAGGTGCCCTGCCCCTTGGTCACCATCTTGGGACTGGAAGTCCTGCCCCTAATATCTGACCTTTACTGACAGAAGTCCCTCCCCTTGCCCCTAGAAGGACTACTTTGAGGAAGAGGTTTTGCCATCTTAGAACGGAGAGAAAAAACAAATGATATACTAAAAATCAAACATCCATAATAATATATTTTAATTTAATTTAAAAAATATATTTTTGTCCTGATTTGTGTATGTTTGTGCTGTATATGTATAAGTGTTTACATAATAGCTCAAAATGCACTCTTACTCTTGTATAGTGTGTGGGGTGTACAGGGTGTCAGGGGGTATAGGTGGGTGGGTATGGGGAGGTTCTGGGGATGTGTGTGTATGTGGTATTTGTGGGGTGTATGATTGTGTGTGAGGGAGGGTGGGGGTGTGGCATTTGCAGGAAGGGTTGGAGGTCATGTGGGGTGTCCATGGGAGCCCTCTGCATGTGCCCCCCTGAGCTGGTCAGCACCCATCCTTCTCACAAAAGCCCAGAACCTGAGTGCCCTGTGGCACTTTCCTGCCACCACCAACAGTGTGCAGCCCCAGAGCACCTCACACATGCTCTGCACTGCCTGGCCATGGTGTGTCCTGCTGCCCTTGGGTGTGCAGCAGTAGTAATGGGGACCAGCACATGCAGCTACAACCCTTTGCGCTCTGAGTGATTACAGGAAAAACTGCCCAGAGGAGGTGAGGGGGAGGGGCCGCTTTCGCCCACACTGAACAGTAATTTCTGTCCAGCTGCTGCTGCCACTGCTCAGCCCCAATGAGGGAGTCCAGAGCCAGCGCTGGGGCCCAGGCTGAGCAGTGGTAGCACAGGACAAACTACTACTCAGTGTAGGAGAAAAGTGGCCCCTCCCTCTCCCCTCCCCACCACCATTTTCCCCACTTTCCTGCCCACTGGCCCACTGTTCCTGTACCATGTGGCTCCCAGCTGTATGGCTGGACTGCAGAACTTAGCAGGAGCTGGCCTGGCTCTAAGGACTGGGGCGATTGCCAGCGGTCCTCCCCTGTCTCCTCGCCTCTCCCTCTGCTCCTACCCAAATTTCCCACTCCAAAGCAGGGAGGCAAGTGCTTCTGGCTGGGGAGGGGGCAGGCCACGCGAGCCTTGCTGTTGTAGGGTCCTCCCATGGCTTCCCCTGGGTCCTACTGCCTCTGGCTCCTGTCATCTTTGACAGGCAGCCAGGGGATGATAAATATTAATTTTCTAAATTTTTTACAGGCCCCACAGGCTGGATAGGTTGGCTTGGTGGGCCAGTTCCAGAATGTATTGCTTGTTAATCAAACTCATCTTAAGAAACAAGTGGTGGCATGGCAGAAGGTGTGATTGTATGGATTGTGTGTTAACTCCCATCACACCTTAATCTGCATGTATGAAGGGGGCCTAAGTGTCATTAAGAGCTTATTGAATATCCTATTAGAACAGTGATTCTAAACCTTTCAGCCTCATTGGCTGGATGAATGGCACGGGGCCAGTCTAGCGGCTGAATCCCATGCACGGTGTCAGTCTACAGACCAGATCCTGCCTAGGGTCATTGCATGGGAATGGTCTGTGGGTGTAATCCAGGGTATTGGCCCATCCCTGAGAGCCAGCATGCTCTAGCATTCAGGACCACGTTAGCCAGCCTGCGGAGATTCCCCTGGGTCCAGAAATCTGGCAGCAGGGGAGCCAAATTTCTGAACCCATGGAGAGACCTATGAGCTGGATGACATGACTTCACAGGCTGAATCTGGCCTGTGAGTCACAGGTTGACTGTGACTGTATTAGAACATAGACAGAGGAGAACCCATGGGTTGAAACCTGGTACAATGAGATGGCACAGCTGGCAACTATGGGAGTGCCACATTTATCAGTCTTAACTGCAATGAAAAGTTCACTGAAATTTGGAAAGAATTCTTAGATTAATTCAGTCATTAAAAATTAGTCCCTCTGAACTTCTATTTTCTTCTTCTATCTTTTCCTCTTCCTTCCTTTTGCTTTTCTTTTTTCATGTTCTTTTCCCCTTTATTACTTATTGTAACAGACGTGTACATAGTTCACATATATTTGATACATATATGGTGTGTGTATACAGTGTCATAGTTTCATAGATGTTAGAGGATGGAACGGACCTTTACAGATCATTGGGTCCAGCCTCCATGCGCTTAGGCAGGAAAGACTGCTAGGGTCAGATGACCCCAGCAAGGTGGACATCAAGACACTTTTTGAAGATTGTCAGGGTAGATGATTGTATCACCTCTGGGGTGATACTTGTAAAGAAGTTTTTCTTTATGTTTAGCCAGAAGCAATCTTCAATAGTTTGTGCCAATTATTTCTTGTACTCCCCCGGGAGACCTTGGTGAATAGATGCTCCCCCAGGCCCTGATGTGTGCCCCTGTTGTACTTATAGGCTGCCACCAAGTCCCCTCTGAGTCTTGTCTTTTCAAGGCTGAACAGTCCCAAGTCTTTCAGCCTCTCCTCGTATGACCTGGTCTCTAGGCCGATAATCATGGGTGTGGTTTTTGTACTACTTTTAAATCATCAATAAAAAAGAAAAAAATATATTGTTCTCTTTTTTCATAACATATTTGAGAGTTTTTTACATTCTCTGTCAATGTTGGGAGGAATGGGAGTGTGTGCATGGTCTAGAATGTGTAAGTGTGTCTTCCTGAATGCCAAGATGTCTATTAGTATGAAGTAGAAAGAGTCCATCAGTGAGGAAGGAAGGAGATACCACACTTTATTCTAGAACATGGTAGTTTACAAAACTATCTAGGAGGTGATGGCATAAGACACAGTGCTGAGCTCCACAAGCAAATAAGGGTCCCATTCCTGCTATTTTATCCAGTTCTAAAGTGAAATGAAATGCAGAATTTAATTGTCATCATCATTGCCCTTTCACCAGTTGCCTCCCCTAATTTATAAATTATGTACTGTTCAGTTTTTTCCAGACTTGCTAAGAAACTGCAACTGATCATATTTTTATCACTGATTTATCTAACTTATTAGGGAAAACTATAAAAGATGACATAGCAAAAAACCCCAGAAATCGTGTGTGGGTACGTAATAGCACATAAAAAATATACCAGGAAAGGTCATACAATCCACTGTTTCCAGTGGGAAAAAAGATTGGGAGTTTGTTACTGAATTCAGTTGGAACAGAACTCATCCTATATTGCCTGGTTTTAAAAAAATATCTACTGTGTTATGAATAAAATACCAGTGAATGTAATCTGGATGATAATCTTGTGCTGGCCAATAGAATCAATGAAAAGTCTTTTACAGTTAAATTTCTCACTTTGTTTAGTTTTTCAATTACCACTATTTTACATAAATTAATTGCTATCTTTGTGGTGATTAAAATTTTTAAATAGGTGATTTTAACTGAATGAGCTCAGGCTCTTCAACATGTATTTGACTGTTACTTAAACTTTATTTCCAAATTTCCTTCTAATCAAACTGTTTTCATAAAGGTAAAACCTTTACACCCTTATAGTTTAGTGCAGGGGTTTTCAACCTTTTTGGGTCAGTGTACCCCCAGCAGCTGGTCAAGAAGGCAGCAGCCCCTCGGTGGCCAAACAAGCAGGAGGGGGCGGGGGGCCGGTGCTCCGCCCGTGGCTGATCGATGACTGTGCTGGTGGCGTGGCAGTGGAAGTGCTGGTGGTGAAAGTGCCAGCAGTGTCGGCCACTGCTGGATATCTCCTGAGGCCAAGTACCCCCAGGGGTATGCATACCCTCAGTTGAAAACCCCTGGTTTAGTGGATAGGTTTATCAAAACTGTGAGCATGTACATCTTATATTATTTTAACAGGAACTAATAGTCATTCATTGGAGTTCACACTGCAAGTGCAGGAAATCCCTTCCAAAACACATTTTAAAACTATGCAAAATTATTTTACCTACTAATTGTATTTGTTCTAAATACATCATCCTATAAAATGATCTCCCATATGTTGATCCCTATATTAATCCAAGCATAACAGTGATTTTAAAGAAGTCTTAAATGTTGAAGAACCACACTGGTCTTGTGAAGCTGTTTTCTGAGACTGTTTATTCCTGGTTATTTTGCATGGGGCTAAGAAACTGAACTCTTCAAAGTCTCTACTTTCTTATCATCCTTATCAATGAAGCAGTGAGTTGTATTCCAAATAAGACTTTTCAATCAAGTCTGAATTGTTGAGACTCCCACTGGCAATAAATGTTTTGCAGGGAAGGGACAGAAATTCTAGTCTTAGCAAGTAGCTCCAATCTGACAGTGTCTGATGAAATGAGCTTGGGATCATGAAAGCTCATCTGTAATTTAATTAGTCTATAAGGTGCAACTCCACCCTACCTTGTACTTTAAGGAAACATTTACGTTTTAAACTTTAGTTTAAAGGATAGTTACATGTACTCTGACCCGGAGCATCTATTTAAATAGGTGCCACTTCATAGAAAATACATGCAAAATTCTTCGAAGTGGGGCTGATACAATGAAATATTTTTTTAAAATTCAGAAGCAATTCAGTGTTATGCTCATGATGGGAAATGGTTCTAACATGAACATTTTCAGAAATCTGTTCAGAGCCAGATAGGTCAGGCTTTCTTTTAAACTTGTGCAAAGTAAATATTTTATCCAGAGACAAGCAAAAATATACATAGTCAGGCTTCAAGAACTGCAATTCTCAGCAAATTCAGGAAATGCTATAATTATGTTTGCATCCAGTAAACACACTAAACACTGTCCTAAACAGTATATTTTTAATCTTTTGACAACCACAAGGAATGGACAGCAAACTGCGAACTCCAAAGTCCTAAGTGAGAGGCAATACCTCTGCAAAGAATTCAGGCCCATGCAAAATGTTTCAGCAAAATTACTCCTCAGGAACTATTCCTCAAGTTTTATGATAAACTATTTTCCACCTCGGATTTTCTATCTAGGTCATTATTATTACTATAATAAAGCACAGAAACACCATAAAAGTCAAAGAACATATATACTTGTTGGTATGCATGGGAAGGGCTGTCACATCTTGGGTGCTGAGGGAGAAATATTTATTTTCAGGAGAGACAAAGTCTGAAATTATGACCGGTCCTCCTTTGGACCAAGAGTCATCAGCTTTTCCACATCCAACCCCACACATCACTGATGATTAATCTCATTTTACCTCACAACAGGGCTGCCCAACTGCTGGACAGCAGGCCACGTATGGCCAGCGAAGGGTTAAGTTTCTACTTTGCTGCTGCTCCTGCAATGCTGTAGCTGCAGCTGGGGGCTCTATCCCTCTCTCTGACTTCCTGGCCTTCCTGCCCCTACCCAAGGGTGTAGCTGACAGCGGGGTCAGGGATGGGGGAGTGCTCTGAGTAGGAGAGGCTGCCAGAGCTGGGCTTAGCCCCCACTGCCCCTCTAGAGCAGCCAATGCAAGGGGAGGCCAACCTGGAAGAGAAAGGTCTTGCCCAGCCCAGTCCCTGAGCCCCAGTTGAGGGCTTCCCAGGAACAGCACGGGGATCGCCGGGGCCTAGGCACAAGTGCAGGAAGTAGAACAGTAAGGACTGGCACTGCTCAGAGCCACAAAGCAGTGTGTGGTACAGCTGCAGCTGGAGTCATGTCCTGGTGCTGGGACGGAGCTGCTCCCAGGAGGGAGCTACTGGGGACAGACAGGGGCTGTGGGTCAGGAGTAAGGGGCACTGGCAGGCTGTGGGTTGAGAGTGAAGGGCAAGGGTAGGGGCAGGGAAACAGCATATCAGTGCTGTTCAGTGCCACATATCCTGGTGAGCAAATGAGGCAGAGGCAGTTCTGCTTTTTCTATGACAAAACAACCCAAACAAAAATAAATGACAAAGTGTATAGATATTTAGAATTCATTTTATTATGATGATAGAGGCACTGGTAGGCTTCCAAAGTGCTTTAAAATTGTGAATATATCAATAAAACATTGCCTAACTGATCTCTGTCTATATAGTGTTGTTTCAGAATAATTGCAGAAGAACATGGATTTGGGGTATTTGAAGGAGAGAATTTGGGGTTTTTTTATCAGGGAATTTGCAGTTTTTAAACAGGGAACACCAGGATCTCTGCTAGTGGCAAGTGGCAGGACTTGGACAGAGGAGCCTGCCCAGGGCCAGCATTAGGTACCCAGTTGGAGGGCAGATGAGGTGGCTGACCTCCTGGCCATTTGGGGCCAGAAGACATCACAGCAGTTCCTCCTGAAGACAACCTCTTCAGGTAAGGCCCACTGGCAGCTGGCTCAGAAGTGCAGGCAGCTCTGCTGCAGTGCCTGTATTACAACCCAAATGGCCAGGTGGTCCCTGTCTGGGCTGGAAGGTGTGCAGCCATGGGGCTGCAGGTCCAGGGTCATCCCGGGGGGGTGGAGGGGGAAATTGGGATGACCACCCCAGGCCTTGCTCTTTGGAGGGCCCTGTAGAGTGGGGTGGAGCAGCGGCAGTGCAGAACCAGGCGCAGCAGCAACTCTGTGCCCAGCCACTCGCTACCCCCACACTCACCACCTGATGCCACTGGCATTGGTGGCAGCAGCTTCTTTGGGTCTGGAGCCCAGATCAAAGCAGGGGTGGGGCTTTGCATGGGCTGATTTGCCCCAGGCTCCGCACCCTGCTGAGGTCAACTCTGCATGGGTCCAAGGAGGCAGATGCTGTTGCAAGTGGCAGCAAGTCACAGCCAGGCAGCAGCTCCCACTGCCAGACTGCTGCAGTGGCTAGAGGGTGCAGGGGCCACTCTAGGTAGGGCTGCTCCAGCAATCCAGCTGGCACAAGGGACTAGTGTCCCCAAGTACTAACTGGCCAGGCCTCAGAAGTTTCTGAAGGTAAGTAGCCCTAGGACAGCTTTTTTGTATTGCTTGGGTTAGCACAGCCTCTAACTCCCCCTGGATGAAGATCTGGGAGGAGCTGGGCTGGGTCAGTTTGCCCCAAGTGGCACAATTTGCCCCACACCAAAACGCGTGTTCAGGTACATGTGCTGAGGCACAAATCTCTGGCACAAATTTGTGTCACTGCTGTTTGAGCTTCTGCAGGTGCATGTGCCTGTGTCCAGATGAGCGTGTCCATGCAGTATGTGGTGCCATGAACACATCTGTGGTGCCACATACTGCACTTTCAGATATTCTCCGTGCTGCAAGGAAATGCTGACTGTGTGCACTGCTCTGCTTTTTCTTCCCGTGGGTTTTCCAGGTGTCCAAAAAGAACCATGGGGGGAAAAAACCAGAGCAGCACATGCATGGGCAGCACATGCTGCTCAAAAGTGGAGCCAGGCTGCCCAAAGGTGTGCTGTGGTTGCTGGTCAGGCTCTGCACAGCAGAATCACCACTGCTTCAGCCCAAGGAGGCCCCCAGGGCCCCAGATAGGCTGCTGGAGCCAGCACAGTGCTAGCTCCAGCCTCCCCTACTCCACCCACGTTAACTTGCTGTGGATCAAAGCACGTGGCGTGCTGCCACTACTTGTCCCTGGGGAAACAAACTTCCACACTCATATGGAGGAGGCCTTTGAGTATATAGTATAGTAATATCAAAGAGAGAAACATTCTTAATCTGAAATAATACTTCATAATCTGTCACCTCTGCAGAATGCACCTGCTCTCACTGCCCAGGACCCAGACTGCTAGAGCAATTCCATGTGCAACACAACCCTGAACCAGGTTCAGGGGTGCTGTGAATGGTGCAGATCCCAGCAAGGGAGCAGTCTCGCTGGGACAGGTGCCGCATGTTATACATGGCACCCACTCCAGCCAGCCCAGGACTTGTGCTACATGTGGTGCCTGCCCTGCCTGGGCTGTGCCACACAGCACCTGTTCCAGCTGGCTTGGAACTTGCACTGCATGTTATGCCCGCAGTGCTGCATCCAGAGTGGGTCCCAGACTGACTGGAACAGGCACTGTGTGCAGTGCTGATCCCAGAGTGTCTGGAGCAGTGTGCTGTATATCTGGCACATGGGAGGGAGAAAGAGCTGTGGGGCCCTACTCCAGCCTCTGGTGTACTGATTGGCCCTACGCTACTCATCTGGCCTGTAGGACCAGAAAAGTTTGACACCCCTATTGTATGGGTGTCTCTACACATGCTATTAGCACAGAGCAGTATACTTCAGCACATATTACACTGGAGTTTATTGCCCCCCGGCATGTCATTTGAATATGCACCCAGGACCACAGCATGTTCAGCCAGGTTGGAGCAGCCCCAGTTGGTAGGGGGCCTGGAGAGTCAGCCTGCCAGCCCGGAGTTGCACCAACCCAGCTCAATGTGCTGTGGAGAGGCCAGTTAGGGCATGAAGGTGTTCCAGTGCAGAGCTAGCCAACAGGCAACCCCTACCCTGAAGCACTCTTGTGCTCCAGTCAGCCCGGTCTGTGTCTAAATATGCATTGCTGCACACAGAATCACTCCACAGTGTTTACAAATACTACCCTGTTGCAGAGCTTATCGCTTGCCTGCAGCCTGATAGGGCCACACGTGTAGGTTCCAAGATATTTACTGCAGAGCTAATTAGGCAAGTCTGCAGTAAATGTCTCATGTAAACATGCCTCCTGTGTTTTAAAAATTAAATCAGAACGGGCATTTTCCTTGCTCCATTGGATAGTATGACTCAGGCCAACAAAAATGTGTGTTGCTTTACCTGAAAAATATGACTTGCCTTTCTCTGCTTTTTTATTTCCTCTTTTCTTCTGTATTATGTTTTCCAATATTTATCCATCAGTGTTTTTGTTGGTTGGTAGAACATACAAGCCCTCTTACTCTAAAAAATGAGTCCCTCTCACTAACAAGATGGCTTTCTCCTCAAAAGGCGACTGTTTCTGGACTGCAGAAGTTTTGGCAAGAAGTGCTAAATAGATAAGTAAAGTATTCTTATCTGTAACCCTTCTCTGCTAATAAACAGATGCAAAAAGAACATAGGCACCTACATGCAGCTTATTTGGAACATAGAGCTTCAGGCCAAGAATACAAACTATAAAATTCCTGCCCCAAAACATTTAATCACTTGAGAGTTTGTAAGTGCCTAAGTTTCTGCCAGTAAAGTTACTTAAAAGCCTGAAGTTCTGCTATTGCCCAGAGGCACCAACATCTTGGAACAGAGAAACGTCTTGGCGCCTAAGCCCAATTGTTATTTTAAATTGCCAATTGCTCAAATTAAGAACAAGACCTTAGAAAGGGGGGATAAGGCAAAATGCTGTGTTTATTGATTACATGAAGCAGATACATAAGCTTGGACACACCAGTCATACAAATAGACATACAAAAGTATACATACAATCAGACAGAGATAGACATACAGACAATACCACTTCAGTAAGTTGTTATAGTTACTAGCAGAAGTTACTCAATGTTAGCACTGGATGTCCAGGTCCAGGCGTATTGAGGGTGATAGGAGCGGGGAAAGAACAGACATGCCTGTGCTCCATGAGGTTGCAGGGAGTGGATTCGCCATCTTGGCTTGTCTGCATCTCACTTCTATAGGGATTTCAAGTCTTTGTTCAGCATTAGGGGTTTTCCATGCTCAGTTTTTAATTAGAGGTTGTTTCTTGGTGTTATCTCAACTTGAGGTCATTCCAGTGTATCGCCGATGAGGTCATTCCAGTAAAGTTAGTATCTTCATTGGTATCTTTGCCTTGAAGCATTATGTGTATCTCCGAGTTGGTATTTCAATCATTGTGTAGTCAGTAACATTGCCTTGAAGCACTGTGTAGTTCAAATGGCAGGATATGCAAAATTCCTTCTTTTCACTGTCTTCTTTGCACCTGATCACAGGCAACTTCTTCAGTCATCCATTAATTAGCTTAATCAGTTTACTGTCTGGTAACTTATACATTGGCACCTTGTTGACTACACAATCAGTTAAATTTTCTTCTGTTTTCATGCAAATACTTACCTTCTTTCACCATTCACCCTCTCACACACATTCATGTACACAGGGCATATGAAGTTCATCTATTCATGTCAAGCAGGGAACAAGCACAAAATGGAGTTTTAGTTGTTCATACAATCATAGAGGTTGATCAATTCAATACTATTATCATTTAAACATAATAACTAATATGCAAAAATTCATACTACACAATCAGGATGAGAAACCTAAGCGCCTGCGTGTCTAAGTCTCTGAAGGCGCTTGATCTTATAGGCATGCTTAAAACTTAAGCCCCAGACTAGAGATGGAAGTGGGATGATGTACTCACTACCAATCCTGTTGAAACTGTGCCACTGGGCAAGCAAAAGTGCAAAACTCATAGGACCAGAGAGAGAAAAATTCTGGGACTCTACAGCATAGGACTATAGCTCTTTATAGCTCCCAAGAGACATTATGCATTTTTGCCTTTAAAGTTGTATTTGATAGATATACAGTGCTGGGAGCATGGATTGAAACCCAGACTTTTCCTCTCCCGGGATGATATTCTCACTACTAGACTGCAGAGTCATACTCCTGCTTGTTTGCTTGCTTACTCTCTGTCTACATCTCTCTCTGGTCCTGTGAATGTTTCATGGTGGCACAGCAGCACATTTTCCACAGGAGAGGTGGGTAGTGCACCCCAGCTTTGCCTCTAGCCTAAATATTGGGGCTTCTTCTGGGAAGTAGACACCCCTCAGACAGAGGAGAGAGTGGAAGGTGGGTTCAGTTTCCTGAGCAAGTGCTCTAACTTCAAAGCTCTTATATAAAAACTAGTCTTCTCCTCCTGTTCCAGCCATATTTTGCAGTGAGTCACCCATACCCAAAGGAGTAACTCCCAAAGAAAAGCACTAACATGAGGGAGGCCATTGCTTCACCTAAGTCCCTTTCTGGATCCATGAAGTAGGTCCTGTCCTGTAGACACCATGTATATACAATTTTCTACTGCCTCTTCCATACTTAATTTTGCCTCACTTTTTTTTTTTAGTGATCATGAATTCCACAAAGTCTCTATTTACAGGAGAGTGAATTCTTATGGAAGAAATAGACAATTTAATTCTTGCCACTACTTTTCTAAAAACTATCAGAATCCCAAAGAGCCTCTGCCTTAGAGGTAGTTTGTTGGTTGTCATAGTGGTTATATTATTTCATTTTCTCTATTATTACTGTATTTTTAAGTCTTTTAACATTTTCTTCTGGGCTTCTGATACACTTCAGCCATATCTGGGGGGAAGTTGGGAGGAATCGGTATTTCCGTCAGAACACCCTTGGTGGTGGGTGCACTGAAGTGACCAAGCAGGCGTTGGTCACTTCAGCAGTTTCTTTCTTCTCTGTGTTAACAGATTATATTGTAAATTTGTTTCCTCATAACAAGTAGGAACAAAATTCTCTCAATCTGGCACTAACAAATAATGCTACGTACTATTTCTCTTCATCTACAAAACTTCTTATGGCCTCTGAGACAAGGGCTTCACCTTTCCTTCTGGAAATCAACCTTTTTCCAGAGTGCAGTACAATGCATGATAGCACAATTCATTTTAGTGGTCACACATTGTACCTGTTTGAAACCCATTTCAAAGAAATATCTGACAAAAAGTCTGTTAGGAATTTGAAAATTCAAAAGATGGCAAATGGGGTAGGTAAGGAAAACAAGATTATTTCTGCTCCCCACCCTCCGCCCCATATAGGCTGGTATTATATAGGCATCAACAAACATAGATATAAGCAAGGTTTTCTGTACTGTTTAAATGTCCTGGTAGCAACCAGGCTTATGGTACCAAACTGGGGAGAATCCGAGTCATTTCTTCCTTTTTGCAAAACTTAATTTTCTCATCACTCACAGCTGAAGGAGGGATGTGGTCATTTGCCGTTTAAAGTCTTTTTCTCTGCCTCCCTTCTTAATTACAGGTTTCTCTTCCAAATTCCACCAGCTGCTGCCCTTAAAATGGATAAACAAATCAAGTTGAGATTTACACGACAAGTCAGAAAATACATGGGGATTCAACAGGGGTTGTGGGGAGGAGGGAGAATGATTCTTAGGAGAGTTTGTGGCTGTGTTTTTAAGAAGGTTAGGGCGGGTTGATTTTTCATATATATTCAAGTTTAGTGGTACCTGTTAAAATCAAAAAGTGTATGAAGTCAAACTGAATAGAATACTGTGTTCAAACTATCTAAAAGGGAAGTGGCAGGTTTAATACACAAATAAGGGGGCTCAAAGCCTACTTGTCAGTAAAGGGTCTAACTCAAAACCTCCAGAATAAAGAAACGAAAACCAGATAGCTCTACTTACAGGGAACAGAGCATCTCCATATTCAATGTTGTCCTTGATATTAGATTTTTCCACACCTGTTTTCCCTTTTGTTGGATTCACTGACTTCTCCATTGGATTTCCAGTTCTCAGCTTCTGGGCTCCTTTTAAGTGTCTTAGCCAAGCTAATATAATTTGGCAATGTAGAAACTGAGGCAGTCTTTGACAATTAAAGGAAGGTCACTTAATTAATGCTATCATTAAGTGCGTATGGAAAAGAAATCTTGTCAAACTAACTTGATATTTTTTACGAGACTACAAGTCTGGCTGATACTGAGAATGGTGCTGTTGTAGCAGACTCTTCCAAGATACCTGGCTTTATACCAGTTGATATTTTGAGTAAGAAACTAAAATGATATAAAACAACCTTGAATATCAGATGAGCCCATGGTAATTAGATTTTATGTATGGAAAATGTCTTAATTTGTTATAATTTTCCAGGTATAGAATCTAACTATTGGAAGGTTGTCTTGAATCCCCCCACTCCCCTCTCCCCCGCAGCAATGCTACAGCAAGGGAAGCAGTGCTGGGGTGGAGGGGGGGAAAGAGGTCTGCCTTAGTCACTTCGCCCCCTACAGCCTCCCTGCCCTCTGCCATTTGCAACCTCCCCCCACCCCCCTGCATTTCCTGACAGCTTCTGCCCTACCCCCAACTCCTCCCCAGTCTGTCTCTTCCCCTCCTCTCCCCTTACCGTTGATGCTGC
This sequence comes from Crocodylus siamensis, assembly GCF_052110815.1. NCBI lineage: Eukaryota > Metazoa > Chordata > Crocodylia > Crocodylidae > Crocodylus > Crocodylus siamensis. The sequence continues at coordinate 213,006,197 of NC_143397.1, forward strand.
TCAGGCTTTTGCATCCCAGAGCACAGCACATGAAACCTCCATCCTTGCCTGGTCATGCAGCAGTGTCAGTGCTGCTGATTGACTAAGCAGGAGGAGGAGTTTCCATGCGCTCCATGCCCAGGAGAGACCCCAGCCTGAGCTGGGGCCAAGCTGTACCTGACAGTAAGGGGAAAGAAGAGGGGGCAGGGAAAAAGCTGCAAAGGGGAAACAGGGAAGTGGCGGGTAGGAGGCTGCTGTAGGTCTATCTGTAGCCCTGACCTGGGTTCAGGGCCAGAGTCAAGCTGCAGAAGCTGCCTGCTCTCCCCTCTGCTCCCTATGGATATACAAGAGGCTTTTTTCCCCATGCTGATTGGGTGGACCTCATCTTTTATTTAAGTAAATATAGCAAATGGATTAAAAACTATCTTAACTGTAACTTTAAGTGGGGAAACAGCTAGTCAGTATGTTTTTAGTGGGGTTCCACAGGGATGTGTTCTTGATTGTAAACTATTTCTTTTGTCAGTGACCAGGGAGACAGTAAATCATTACTAGTAACATTTGCAGAAGACAAAGATTGAGAGAATGGTAAATAACGAAGAGGATAGGCCACTTGCGTAGACCACTAGAACACTTGGGCACAAGCAGAGTATTGAAATATGGCTAAGTATAAGGCCATACATTTAGGAACAAAGAATGTAAGCTATACAATGGTAGACTGTATACTAAGAAGCATCAGCTCTGATAATGGCTTGGGGATCATGGTGGATGTTCAAGTGAACATGTGCTGCAAGTGCAACATTAAGGCTAAAAGGGGATATGTATGGAGAAGGTAATATTGGCTATTAGTAAAGAGATTCTGTTACTTCTGTATTAGCACGGCCTTGACTGCACTGAAACAGTGTCAGCAATTCTGGTGTCTATTGTTCAAAAAAGTATGTTATAAATTAGGGATGATTCAGAGAAGAGGCACACAGGTGGTCAAAATATACCTTAGAGTGAGAAACTCAAGGATCCTATATGTCAGTCACATGTTAACTCTTCTCCCCACTCTCCTGCAAGGCTACTTCCTTCTTCCTTCTCCTCGGTGTCTTTCTATATTTAATAGCTAGGCATTTGGCAGATTTCCATGAATAATACTAAAACTTCTAGCTGGTTTCCCATAGCCTGTAATCTGGTCCAGACAGATTTTTCCACCAAGATAAGGCAGTCCCCTTCTAGATTATTTTGGGGGTTTTTCCTGCACTTCTGCCTTCTGAGGAAGTTATGTTCTTGCTTCTTATCAGGTGACTCACATGGCTGTCATCTGACCCTCAGCATCATATCCATCATCTAAAAGGCAAATATCTAGGCAAAGGTGGATATTAATTCGACTCCCTTAGAAACCAGACTATGAGATTACTCATTGTATTTGTGGTTCAAGGAGAGGAGTCAGGGGCGTGCAGCCATGCCCCATTCAGCTGTGCAGCATGTGCTCAATATATGAGCTCCACAGCTGATCAGCGTGGACTCTTGCCTAGGCTCACCCTCAAGTTGGCTTATGTCAGATAGCTGGTGAGCTGAGAGAGCTCCCTATGCAAATGGAGCATAGCCAAAAGGTGATGTGACCACACCACTGCTCCCTCCTTGGATCCACCTCTGGCTCAATGTATTGAACCTAGAGTTTGAATCTGATTCTCAGTAAAGCTAAGATTCTTCTGGAAGAGGCAGAATGATTTCAATTCCTAGTGAAGTTAACAGAGCCTTCTTCCTGAAAGACAAAGCAGGTAGGATCAGGAACTAGATCCAAAATATATCTATTGGCTTCCATGAGAATGGGAGTGTTTTATTTCACTTGCACATACAGATCTACATGACAGATAACAAACAGCCCTGAATGATATTAGACAGAAGATCTGATCCAATAATTAAAAAAAATCGTTACAAATAATTACTGTATGATTTTCTACTGAATACCTTTTAGCACGATCATATTCAGCTATCTGTAGGACTGATTGATATAAGTAGCCACAAACAGATTAAGTAGCCACAAACAGATATGCTAAGTGCCACAATTTCTGGGAGAAATATCCCATGCAGCAAATCATTCTACTTTTCTGAATTTTATCTTTGCACTTAGATGTTAAAATATTTGGCCCTGGAAAGATGAGATCTTGGCTGATGCTCCTGAATTCTCCCACAAGAGGTGGAGTATGTTGTAATACTGACTACTTAACCCAGCTATTGTTTCCCCAAGCAGACTCCCTTTTTCCTTCCTTTTTTGCATACATAAATGTTACCAAACACCCCAATATCTACTGGGAAGTGTACTGGGAGGGCTTCCCCGCACCTCCCTGGCTTGGCGACTGGTGCCTCCTGGGTCTGGTAGGCAGCAGCCTTGGAAGTGGACCAGAAGCACTGGGTCTGGTAGGGCATCCGGGGTCCCCCTGTGGCCAATTGCCAGCCCAGGGTGGGTACACGGGGGCCCCCTAGCACGCTCCCCAGCAGACCCAGAAGTGGACCAGGAGCCAGATTGGAGCAGCGGCTACTTTCTTCCTCTGAAAGCTTCTGCAGCCTCCCCAAGCGCCAGGACCCTGCCAGGTCATGCCACCCCCAGCAGCCTCAGGAGGTGACCCATGCTGCCCCTGGAGCTGGCCAGGAGCTTCCCCAGGGCCTCTGGACTCCTCAAGGCCACAGGAACTTCTGGAGCAGAAAAGCTGCTGTGGCCACGGCTCCACTCCTGCTCCTGGCGCAGCCTCCCCATCTGTCCTGGGGCCAGGAAGTGAGCTGCCTCTGGGCTCCTGCAGGGTGGGGGGGGCGGGCCTTCCCCCCAGGGCAGCAGCACCCACCGGAGCCTCCTGCGGGGGGCAGCCAGGCTGCTGCTGCCCCAAGCCTCGGGTGCAGGATGGAAGTTCCCCATTGCCTCCCTGCACCCCAGGCCACGTCCCTGCTGGGTCATGCTGCTCCCAGCAGCCCCAGGTCCCCCCCCCCAACTGCCCCTAAGGCTGGACAGGGAGGTTGGGAGTCAGTAACAGCCAGGCAGTGCCCCAGGGCCAGTGCCGGCAGGGCTCAGATCAGGCTGGCAGGTGCCCGGGGTGCAGCTGCCTGGGCTCTCTGGAGCCAGGCCAGGATGCCCCAGCAGGGAGAGGGGAGCCACCCTTCTCTGGGGCCTGTGAGCGCTGGCTCCTGTATGCTTCCTCACTCCCAGCCCCCCCGCCCCAACCCTGTGGTCAGATGAGGCCCAGCGTGACCCCCAAACTCCTCTTACCTGAGCTTCCCACTCCAGCATGGGCAGGAACAGCCTCAGAGTCCCTCCGGCTAGGGGTAGTGGGGCGTGGGGGCCCTGCTTTTCCAGGGGCCTGGCTTCCGCTGGGTCCTAATGCTCCTGGCTCCTGTGACTTTTGACTGGAGCCAGAGGCAAATAAATATTAATTATTAAAACATTTCTTGGGGCCCCGCGGATCCAGCCTGCGAGCCGTATTTTGCCTACCCCTGCTCTAAGCTCTGGAACTGTGTAAAAGTATAGGTTCCAACCAGACCCCATGCCAAGAGCTCATGTGCCACACAGCCCAAGGAGACTTGTGACTATGCTGCCATAATCTCTTTGGAACCACCCTGAAAGCTGTGTTCTGTTTTTTACCCAACAGCTCACTGGTGGTGTGTTCACTTGGGATGTATAAGATGATGGTTCAAATCCTGGATTCAAATCAGAGGAGGAACTTGAAACTGGATGTCCTAAACCCTAGGTGAGTACTGTAGCCACTTGGCTTTTGACTAAAGGGAATACTGTCAACTCCCACTTTCAGATTAGTGTTTTGAGTTAGAAAGGATTGATCTGGTTTGCTGCCTCGCTTCAGGAGCAGGCTAGTAGAATGGAACAATGAACCATCACCTACCCCAATATTAGACATATTGATCCAGATATATCCAAAAGAACTTAGACACCTAGATTATACACCTCTCTGCCCAAAGTTTAAGTGCCTGGTTAGGAACCCAGAACACTGTGTTAGGCACCTAAACTTCATCTATAGTTTGGCTCTTCAGAACGGGGCCCCAAATAACCAGCAGGCTGAGCGTGGAGCCACCCAACATCATTGCAGTCAGCCTGCATCTTTCTAAAGCAAGCTAACAGGGAAGTGCTGATATATGGATCAGTCCTAGAATGCACCCTTGGTGGCTCAGGCCTGCAAGCTAGTATGGAGTCTATTCAAGGAAAAGGTAAGGTAGGTTTGCACCTTATATCTACCCTGCCTTCTGCTTGATTTAAGATAAACATGGCTGCCTATGCTTGTATATTCAAGTTCCACAGCACATAATCCTCTCCTCCAGGTGTTCTTGCTTTTGAGGAACTAGGTTTGGCTCACTCTTAAAACACTGGTGATGGTGGTGGGGAAAGAGGGGTGCCGTTGCCTTTTCATGCCATTTCTTTCTCTCTCTCAATTTATAATGCAACAAGCAGGGTGAAGCAAAAGTGGCAACAAGCAGGGTGAAGCAAAAGTGGCTTCAACTGACCACTTTTAACGTTTTTATGCACTTATTTTCTTAAGTGCAAATAGAGGGGAAGGGTTAAAACTCATATTTAAAAGGAAAAAAGTGGGTGCAGGTGCATGCTGATATAGGCAGGTTACCCTATAATGCCTAAAAAATCACTGTTCAGAATGAAAATGCTGATGCACTCTACACAATCGAGTGTCTGTCACTGTAATGCACGTAGGCAACTTCAGGATGTGTGTGTACATCAGTTTTGATTTAATAGAAAACTAAATGATTTACGAACAAGACTACTCAGGCAAGGAAAATATAAATGGCCTCTACACTCTATAACACCGCAAAGCCCAGACTTTACTTTAGACAGTTAGATTACCCTGCCATGTTGTGAGAAGCTGATTTTCCACCCTAGAGATATGATCTGTTAAGGATACTTTTTCAGTTTTTTAGGATGGGAAAATATATATGATTATAGCCCAGATGTTTGAATTTATTTGACATTTCATGGCCTTGGCCTTCCCATATTTTCCCCTCCTTGCTGGATCTGGCCCTCTCTGTTTAGCTGCCAGAGGAATGCAGCTGACATCTAAGAAGTTTCCTTGATGTAACATAAATATTAGGTTTTAACACTTGCTGGTCCACATTATGGGATCAATCTACCCTTTCCATACACACAATGTAACTCTTCTTCCAGTTAGCAGAAGCTTTACTGTGCCAGGTTCTCAGCTGTGTTTACTGATTACTTTTTTGGGTAATATGTAGCTGCAGCACTTCTGAATCATTTTTTTTGCATTTGTCAAGCTACTCCCCAAGTTTGTTATAGCCTATGAACCTAAAAACCACACGCTTTCCTGCATCACAACAATTAAAACAAGAGAAAACAAATGGAGTATCCTGCACTTTTTTTTCCTTTCTTTCTTTTTTTGGGGGGGGCATTCTAAGTCTTTTATGCTTGATGCAGATTTTTTTTCTGTGCAGTTTAAATGACAGAGCCATGGAATATAGCTTTCTCATTTAAATTGCATTAAGCTGTCATTCTTCAAGTCAGATTATTCCTTGCTACCCTACTCATGTTACATTATGGAGATGAGGATTTCACCTGAAAAGAAACAGAAAGGTCAAGCCAAACAGAATAGGAACAGCCCCAAAGAGCATTTTATATACATTGTTTTCCTGGGCAAATGATATCTATGCCAAAACATTAAATCCTGTAAATTATAGTTTACTCTGGGCATCTTTACCTTTCACAACCCTTATGCTACAGTTCATAATGCTGGAGAGATTCCTTATTTTCTCATAAAGGCCAAGCAATTTCTCTAGTCTTAAAGGACCAGTCATCAACAATCAAACATATAATCATTCACCTGCCCCTATACAGATTCAGCCAATAGAAACACAATATAAACATGTCAGATGCAACAATTTTTTAAATCCTAAATTTAACATTAAAAACCTTATTTGAAGTCATTTACCCTTATTGTTCCTAAAAATAACTAGTTACTGAAGTAATATATGTGTATGTACATACAATAGCATGTTAGACTGATTTTTTTTAGGCACTGGCATAATGTCAAGCACCTATGTAGATACTTTCAAGTCCAACTCACTACATTATTTGGTTAAGGACTTTAAGCAAAGTACAGGGTCAAGTATACAGAGCTCATATGAAGTTTTTCTTCCCTTCTGGTTTTACTAAAAACAGAGTAGAGATTAAAGGCCCTCAACCAGTGCCCACTGAAGTCAATTGGAATGTTGTAATTCATTTCAGCAGAAAAAGACTGGGCTATTGCAAAAAAAATTGTGCCATGAAAACTGCATGGTTGTAAAGATAGTGTAAGGCTTTAAGACAGAAATGTTATTTTTTTTGGTTGTCTAAGTTTCTCAGTTGGAAATGTATTAACATGTCTTCCTGTTATGGGCTATAGACAGCAATCCTAGAGGCCACTGGGAAACATAGATCTCCTGGTTTCTGTTCTTTTTTTTTCTGGGCAGGGTGCAGATAGTAAAGATTATGAAGAATAGATGGGAGGGTCAGAGTTTAATATAGTATCATTGCATTTGATATTTCTTTCTGCCTCCTACGATGTTATAATTACTTCTGATAATTTCTCATCCTGTACAGGCAACAGGTAGGCCTGTTTTAAGAGCTCATGACCTTTATCATAATGCTATTAAAGAAAAGTAATTGTTATCACTGGTGTTTAGCTAAAGCTGTATTTGCTTCTTCCACAGACAGGAGAGTATTTTGTCCTAAAAGTTTGTCAAACATTTGTCACTTACCATAAAGACAGGTGGTCATGTTAGTCTGAAGTCAGGCAGCAGGCACGGCAGCCTCTAGGGTGCCAGCCTGTCCTGCCATCTCCCAAATATAAGGTGAACCCAATAAAAGATATTAGCTCACCTCAAACATCAGTCTTCTGTCATGACATAAAAAATCCCATTTTGCTTTTATTATCAGGCATTTTGTTCTATCATCCAAGGCTTAGCAAGTACTTTACTCATTGGGCCAGAAAGAGAATGAGAATTACTTTCTATAATTAAGTCTGTACTTTGGTGGTTAGGTCACTGACTTTGGTTTAATTTGTTCCAGTCCCCGCTCTTATGTATATTTCAACATTTTTTATGAAAAAGAACAGGATGCACTGGAAAAGCTGAGAGGTACCTCAGACTACCATGTTGCCCAAGGAGCAGGGATCTGGTGCCAGATCTCCTGCACCCCAGTTGAGAGCATTCACCATTAGAGTATTGGACCAAATGGTACCTTCATTCTTCCTGGTCATTGCTATATTTTCTAAGAGTACCGGCTGTGCTCCAACCTCCATAATTAGCCTAGGTACTGCTTCTTAGCAGTAAGTTTGTTAGATATTGATGTGAAGCATATTAGGCAAATATGGCTGAGCCCTGGTTTAGCATTTAAATCATCTACCTCCATCTTATAATTGCTGGATTCTACACTGGTATCTGTAGTGCAGACTCACATTTAGGATATTCCATCATACATTCACAAATAATGCAAGGATATCACCTCCTCTTAAATTAAGCCTTACACAAATTTGCAATCAATATTTTCTCAGAAATATAACAATAAGTGAGTTTTGAGCACATCATCTGATTCAGTGCTGAAGGTGCTGATGAACCAGCTTTTTTATGTATTTGTAAGTTTGGCTCTATTGCCACAGTGATTTACATCCCTTCTGTTTTTCACTTTATTTGGTTTGCCTGGCTTTCTTCAGCGAGGACAGAGAAAACTTGATGTATACTTCATAGCCACCTATCCCAGAATTAGGGCAGCCTTAATTTAAACAGGCAGCTAAGAACCCATTAAAATGAGTTATCCTGTTCCTTTCCTGAAAGCAAATTGACATCTTTGTTGGATTTCCTGTAGTTTGTTTAACAAACAAACCAAAGAAAACATTCACCTGCAGGATGAGGACAGCAAGCAGTTTAAAGCTGATGGCAGGTGTTGTTAGTAACTAATCCAAAAAAAATCCCCCTTAAACTAAAAGCATTTTTTTTTTCACATTAGATGAGGTGCTGCTCTGACAGTTTTATATTTAAAGTATAAAATACGACATTTGAACTTGCACCTTTCTACATGAAGTTGCTTAACATGAAAACAAGATTGATAATGTGGCATTTGCCACAGGGCCTGCCTAAATTTTGGGGGTCTTGTGAGGACAAAGTCACCAGGCTACATGTAGATGGGCTGAGTCAGGCAAATTTATAGGCCTGGTATTTAGATTATTATTGTTAGGCTAACAAATTATTATCTATCATTACAATTAGCTAACGGGTGGCTTTATGCCCAGTATACATTTCCATCCATCTGGTATCTAAGAGAAAAAATTCTTTAGTTTGCTCAAAAATATTGAGGTGACTTGCAGTCACCTATCACACTGTATATTATATAAATGAGCTTGGTTACTATTGTGTGTAGTCCTTTAAAACTGGTAATGTTTTGTTATTAGCTTAAATTTGATACCATCACCTTAGCAAGACCTCATTCCTTCTGTGGCTCATTCCTATTTATTCTGATGAGCAAATTAAGAAATTTACCTTTTATGAAAGGTAGGGAGTGGAAAAGACCAAGGAAAAACATCTGAAACAGCAAATTGCAGGTCCAGGTCCTGTCCTTTACCGGCAAGATACAACTAATCAGCATTACAATCAATGTGAGTTTTTCATATTCTTTCAGGAAAATATCACTCTTAGTACTAATAGACTCATTTTGGGATGAGCAAATATTAAACTTGCAAGTCCTTCTGTAGTGCATATTGTGGCTACTTGCCATAACTTCAGTCTTCATCTTTTATGAAAGTCATTTAAAATGTCATTTATCATTGGACTGAAGTGAAGTGTGTACCCTTGACAGTCTTTAGAGATGTTTATATTGAGTATCCTTGGCAGTATGAAACAAAAGGAAGGTAGGTTTCCTATATGTCTGTTCAGTGGACATAATTGAATGCTGTGTTCATTTTAGAAAGTAAAACAAATATTTCAGTGAAGCCTCACTGCTATCACAGACTTATGTATGCACTGGAGGCCAACAATTACATGCCCATATTATTCAAAGGTAATAATATCAGCAGCCGGAATCTAATAATTTTCATACCCCAATTATTCAATTACATTTTTCATTTTTATCTGTGCACAGCAGAAAATACACACCTCTTCAATATTGAATGAATTAACACTGTAGATGCATTTAATTCAAAGGGTTTAATAGATATGGAAATAAGAGCTAGATCCAGTAAAGAGCTTTGGTGCTTACAAGTTATACACTGTCGCAGCCACCTGTGGAGGGTTCGGGATTGAGAGTATGGTCAGGGGTAGAAAGGTAAAAAAGGTTTACTAACTTAACAAAAACACAACTACGCGTAGTAACAAGACAAACAATGACAGACAAAAGCAATTCACGTCGGCAACTTATCGGCAGTCTCCTCTGATGCCTGATACACAGCAAGCCTCTCTTTCCACAAAGTTCAGCGAAGTCAGGCATCCCCTAGCAACGCTGTCTGAGGGGTACAGGAAGGACCCTGGAATGCAGGTCTTGGGCTCCTCGAGGTCCACAGGCCCACTGGTCCAGGCAACAGCTAACTAATCCTTTTCACAGAGCTTCATCTTCCTTCTGAATGCTTTCCAGATATTCCAGCTAAATTATAGCTTCTGAAGGACACTGATAACGTACGACCACTCAGATTCCTTTTACTTCAACTGTCCTTAGACTGACCAATAGCAGTACAAGCCTTGCATTCCTTTGATAAGGTAATTTTAAATATGCCACAGAGCCTTACTACTTCAAGGCTTTGCTAAATTTACTAGGCCTTACTTTTAGTAACAACATGTAGCTTACTATCTAAACAAATACAGAAAAACACTTGGTCTAATCTTCATAGAGCCTTTAGCAAGCACCTTTATCACACAGACATACTTTTCAGCTGCCACAACAGACGACAGTGGCAAACTTTTAGGTATCTAGATTCCAGAAACATTTCTTTTACAAAAACCAAAACCCAGAACATGACATATAAGCTCCCAGTAGAATGAATGGGGAGACAAAAAATAAAAATCCAGCCTTAGCCGGAAGCCAGCTGGAGTTAGCCAATAGGAAATCTTTAGAAAAAGGCAAAAGATTTATACTAAATATGGAGGTGTCCCTAAACTTCTCTCAGGAGAGGTCCTGACTTAGATACTTCCATTCACTCAGCATACAGAGAAAAGGAGAGGAGCCTATGTTTATTCTTTGAAAGAGTGAGCAAAGCTTATTCTTTCCTTTTCAAACATGGACATTGGAGGAGCTTGTGACCGCTGCTACTAGCCTTTTATATAAGCGCACATGCCTAGCCAGTAGCCAACCAGAGTTCAATGTAATTCTTCTGCTTGAAGGAGTCCACACTTCTAAATGTTGTAACCACCACAATAGAGGGAATGCTAAGTGGATACCGTCTACCCCTCCTGTTAAAGATGTGCCACTGTGATGATAGGAATGCTAATTGCAGGGGACCAAAAGGAGAACAGGCAAATGGGAATCTGATCCTGGCCTAATGATTTGTCCACTTAGCAGAGAAGGGGGAACACTGGGTTTGGGGATGCTACTGCGCAGTAATTCCAATTACCATGCAGTTATTTAGTACTTGTGTATGCAAGTACTAATGACTGTGCAGTCAGAGTCTTGTGTAGACACGGCCTCTGAACTCTAAGATGTTGCTCTACTCAGATATCAAATATATTTAGGTAGGACCTCAATACATAGCTGCTCAGGCTGGTAAAGTTCTGGCCATGAGTAGAGGCGGAAATGCATGTACCAGAGGAACTTTCCAGTCAAAAAGAAAGATGCCTAGTGCTGATGAAGAAGGTTTTTTGGAATAATTATTTTGGCTTTATAAGGATTTTAGGCACCCTAGTCTTGTTTGTGGAGTCTCCATAAGGTCCTTATTATGTTATCCTATGGAGCCTATTACAGATTTCATAAGCTGGCTATCCTTTACCATTTCCATGTTGTTAGCAGTTGTTGATCGAACTGAAGATTTTAGGGATGGCCACTATGTGTCAACCAGTCCTGAGAAAGGAAGACCTTCAGAGAGAGAGGACACAAAAGGCATCCAAAAAGAAGACTAACAAGAATTGCCATTTATTGGGTCTTGTCCAGTATCCTGTTATACAGGTTCCAGTGGTGATGTTTAGGGGATGCACAAGGGTGCATGTGCACCCTCTGAGAGCATTTATGCATCCCCTGTCAGCCTGCATTCCTGGGCAGGGAGGGCAGGCGAGAGTGCTAGTGACCCTCCTGAGAGCACTGGCTGGGGAGTGGGGGCTCACCCAGAAGTGTCAGTGCTCTCTAGGAAGCACCAGTGGCATACCCAGAAGTGCTAGCTGTGTGCTGCTGCCATTTGTGGATTGGCGGGATCAACCACAGGGGACCCCCCCTCCAGTCAATGACTGGCCACTGCAGGGGCAAGTGCCCCCACTAACTCAAAAGGCACCAGTCACCCATATACAGGGCATATCTGCACAAGACATTTACTGCAGAGCTGCCTAATTAACTTCACAGTAAATATTTCAGCATCAACATGTGCAGTGCTATTAGGAAGGAGTAAACTAACTCTGCTGCAGGTTAGTACTTGGAAATACAAATACTATCTTTTCATGGAGTTCTTTACTCTGCATCAATGCACATGTAGATGCTGATGGGACTGGCTAGGGCACAAGTGTGCTCCAGTGGAGGGGGGGGGGGGGCTGTGTGCCGTTTAGCTCAACACTGAAGCATCCTCATGCCCAAGCGAATTCCTTTATAGCACATTGAGCTGGATTGGAGCAGTTCCAGCCTCTTTATAGTTTCATAGTAGGTAGGGTCAGAAGGGGCCTGAGCAGATCATTAAGTCTGACCCACTTCCATGGGCAGCAAAGAATGCTGGGGTCAAACGACCCTGGCTAGGTGATTATCCAGCCTCTTTCTGAAGACCCCCAAGGTAGGAGCGAGCACCAATTCCCTTGGATTTGGTCCTAGCCCAATCCTAGCCACCTTGACTGTGAAGTAGTGCCTCTTTAGTCTCTCCTTCTATAGAAGTCCCTCCATATCACTAACCATCCTGGTTGCCTTTCTTTGGACCTTCTCTAATTCTTTCATATCTTTTTGAGATGTGGGGACCAGAATGGTGGGGACTAGCTAAGGGTGGGTATTAGGGTTGAGCTGAACTTTGTTAGCTTAACATTTGTGTTAATAATCCAAAACCCCAGGAAGAGTAGGAACTGAATCCTACATGTGATGGTGTCTGAGAAAGCTTTGGCATACAGTCATTTCACAGAGCCTTTCTTCTATATGTTGCTTTAAATGGCAATTGACACAAATACTGTAGCCTTAATGCTTTTAAGGTCCAATACTTTCTTGTTCCAGTTTATAAATCAGGCTCTGAAATGTAGATTGAGAAATGTCTTTTTCCAAATGATAAAGTTAAGCTTTTCAGAGTGAGAACACTGATACATTCATATGCACAACTGACTTCTCAGTTAATGTTCCAAAATCTCGGGGGGAAGTATGTTTACTGATAATGGATTCATTAGAATCTCTATCCCGCTGCCAAATGGCACAGGAAAAAATGTAATTTCTCTGGCTAAATGTGTTGGCTGCTTCCAGTGTTGATGGAAGAACTGAAAAGTCTTTCAATAGTATTCATGGTAAAAGGAGTTCTTTGTTTTGCATTTTAATAGGACTGAAAGTGTTTGTTTTGAAACTCAAAGGTGTGTCTTCTAGGAATTCTTAGAAGATATTTGTTAACACAGTGGGCTCTAACAGGGGAAGTTAGGTTAAATATGCCACCATTAAATTTATGACAAAGTACGGAGGCATAAATAATTATAGTTTCTATGCAATCTTGATTTAATGTAGAAATGAGAGAAAAAATATTGTGCATACACTTCACTGATGATTAATGGGCTTTATACTTTTATCTAATTACAACTGCAAGATTTGAACTTGACTCCAGATATAGTCTCACTCACAATAGTTCTAAAAATGTTCTTTTTTTAATGAATGGTGATGCATATTTTGACTTGCTTGCAAAATCTGTCTCCAGCAGAAGAGCTCTTTCCAACTGTACTTGCTACTTATATTTATTTTCATATTTGTGAAAGGTGTCAATACTTAAAGTAATACAGAAGAACTTCTTTCTTGGTTCCAGATATATTTAAATTTCTCTGAGGTTGTTTTAATGTTGAATCCAGCATAGTAGAGGTTGTGACCATTTTAGAGAGTCCATTATGACTGACACACTACTTACCTTCTTTCTGGGGCTAGGGACATGACATTTGGGGAACAATTCAGGACTAGTCTTTCTGCAAGTCACAATAACAGGTGGAAGAAATGGCTAAAAGTTGGTTTGGTGGAGTCCATGTCCTTTTTTAGGCAATTCATGATTTCCTCAAATCATGGATTCATAGATGCTAGGGTCGGAAGGGACCTCAGCAGATCATCAAGTCCGACCCCCTGCCTAGGCAGGGAAGAGTGCTGGGGTCAGATGATGTACTGATCATTCAGATGTCAAAATGAAAGGTATACCAAAGGAATGAGAACTTAACAAAATGGTGAATGAAATCTTTACCAGATAATTCTCTCTCAAACCCTAGGAGTTGCTAACTTGTTTAATACTCTCTCTTATCTTTAAGAAGCAGTGTGTAATGACAGTGGGAAAAAAAGTCCCAAAGCAATTAAAATTGCTCATATGATGAACTTTTAGCACAGTATGATGACAATCAACATTTGTTATTTCATAGTCTTCCAGGTGATATTTACTTTGCTGCAATTAGATGAATCAGCAGAGGCATAACTAAGCAGTTCTGCACCCTGGGTAGTTGTAAGAGGCAGTGGTAGTGTCTGAGCTAGCAACGTTGCAGCTGCTATTTTTGTATCTTACTCCCCCCAAGTTGTTGCCTGGGGCTGGTGCCCTGTTCATTCCCCACTTAATTATATGAATATGAATCGTTTTATATTAAAACTGTCATTCTCTATGCTTGAAAATAGTAAAGATTAAGAGTTTATTGTCATTTACAGTATCTGGATAGGTTATCTTGCATTTATTTTAGACTACTTCAGTTTCAGTACAATCAAACATTTAAGGAAATAGGCATATTTCAGCTAAATACTTATATACTTAATCACTTTCTTAAATATTTTGCTGACTTGTGGCCAGGAGGGCTCGAAATAGGTGTTTATATAAGTATCATCTTTTCTTCTGCCTTCAGTTTACATGTATGGAACATTTATTACCTCTCAGTAATCAGCTGCCACTTGCTGCATAGTTATTTAAGCACGTTGATATGACCCCCCTTTTCCACCCTATGATATTTGAAATGATTCTGAAATTGCAAGCATGTAGCTGTAATGGGTATTTTTAGAACCATTATTGAAATTACATTGGCATCAGTTCATCAGCAGAGCTTTGAAATGCAAGGCACTTTGTTTTGATAATTGGAGGCATTTTTTCCTGGATTATCCTGGAGATGTATATACACATTCAGGAAACAAGCTCTTTTAAAATTAAATAAATTCTTATGTTATTTCTTATTTCATGGTTCAAAACTTCAGAGAAAACTATTTTTGACATGTGGCCCATTTCTCTTCATTTTACCAGGTGCTGACAGTGGTAGGGAAAAGAACTGATGCTAGATTTTGTCAGCTATTTCTTTTGTCAGCTATTTTTTCTCATTTTGTTTTGATTTTATTTCATTGTTGTTCTATTTTGTATCTATGTAAGTAATATGTAGTCTGCTGACAAAATCAATTTTTCTTGGCTTCATTCAAGGTACTAGCAAATATATGAAACATCAGAACTGACTCTTTAGCTTTCACTCAAGAAAAAGCTTTCAATTTCATTGACAAAGTTAATTCTTTCAGGATTAAAAATGTGTCACTCACCACCGTGGTCTATCTGGGCTCCTTTAGTGTATCTGTCTGAGAAACTGGGCACATTTACACAAGATGCTAAATGCTTAGTAGACTAATACTATCAAGATGCTAAATGCTCAGCAGACAATTACTATCACTATCAATACTACAAAGCCATGCTACTGTGCTTATCCACAGTAGAATTAGTCTTTTGCGCATTACTGTCACTAAAACCCCATGTGCCAGCACTGCACTGAGTTAGTAAAAAGGCTTAGCACTGGTTACTGCACATAGAGTTAACTTCCTGTTAACTACAGTGCATGTCTAGATATGCCCACTGCGAACTTTAACTGTTTAAAGCAAACACTCAAATACCCCCTTGCAAAACTCTGATGCAAAATCTGCTAGTATTACCATCAAAAACCAACAAGATATTGTGACCTACTAAAAGCTTAATCTACGTGAAATCTACTACTGTGCTTCTTTGAAAAGTCAAATACTGATTTGTAAGAGGGACCTTGCTTTCAAATTCACATCTCAAATGAAAGATGCTAGTGAAGACATGCAGGTTCTGCTCAATAGGGCTGTGCGAAATAGCACTGTTTCATTTTGACCACCATTCTGACGGGACAGTGTTTTGTTTCAAAAGTACACTTCTGGTTAGTTTTGTCTCATTGAAAATGTTTCACTGTTTTGACGCTGTTTTGATGTTTCGCCCATAAACTATAATGGGGAAACCTGAAACTGTCATTGTTTGGCAGATTTGGATCAAAACAGCAGGAATGGTAGCCCCTTCTGAGGGCATGAAGCCTGTCAAGTTTCAAGGAGATATGTCCAGGGGTTTCTGGGAAAATGTACCTCAAGCTGCTGACAAGCAAAACTTGTGTCACGTGTGTGTGAAGGCACAGCAGGCATGGTAGTCCCTGCCGAGGTCACGAAGCCTGCCAGGTTTCAAGGAGATACGTGGATAGGTGCAGGGGTTTCTGAGAAACTGCACCTCAAGCTGCTGACAAGCAAAACTTGTGACGTGTGTGACTGTGTGTATGTGTTAAGATGTGCTCTCACTAGCACTAGAGCCTCTACACAACATGGTAATGTGCCCCAATGAGGTCTTCTCCTCTCCTAGAACCTCAGTCCAGTCCACCACTTTAAATGACAACAGGTAATAATAACTTAGTAAGCAGCACAGTAGCACCAGCAGCATCTCAGGCAGCCAAACTGTCACAGAGCCTTTCTTTCCTTTCCTGCAGGAGCTTCTTCTCCAGCAGCTGCCAGAGAAGTCTCCCTGCCAGCCCCAGCCCTGGGGCTTAAATGTGCCCAAGGCCCTGCGTCCTCCCGGTCAGCTGAATGGGGACAGGTGCTAGGGGTATTGGTCTAAGGACATGTCACTGGCAGACAAGGTTCTTTGGGTCAATCTAATCTGGTATCTTTTAGCAGACCAACTGAATAGTTACAGAAATATATCTTAACAAGGTTTTGGGTTGAAAACCCTTCATCAGGCTGAGGAAGCACCTGAAGTTGCTGTGTGTGTGTGCTGTTCCTGGATGGAAGGAATAGTAAAGAAGCCAGAGGCTGGCATGCAATGCAGGCAAGAAAGCCAGTCAGTGAAGATGGAAATGGAGGCATCAGGGGGTGAGGGACAGGCAGGAAGTGGCAGTGCAGGTAAAAGTGGAGAGGTAAAAGTACCTGGGGAGTCAGATGTAAGGCAAGTTGTAGTGTGTCAGAATCCCAACATCTATACTGAGTCCATGAGTTTCTGTACTTAGGGGGTTGATGAAGTCCATAGACTCATCTGTGAAAAGTGGATGGTAAATTCAAACAAGCACTGAACCTCACCACCAGAAGTCAATTTCCTACAGCCCAAAACACACTGAATGGATCCAGGCCATGCCATGCCAAGATACATAAAGCCTGCCAACAATATCTCCAGTATGGGGATAGCTTCGCAATACAATACATATTGCCATCAAGGCACCAAGTTCCCTGGTGTAAAATACGTGGAGACACCAAGCAACAACTGTGCGCCAGAATGAGCGCACACCAAAAATCTATCAAGACAACAACAGAACACCACCTGTGTCCAATCTCTCAGGTCTGATCCTCAAGGGGAATTTACAAACCCCAGCTGCTCCAGATGCCCAAGGTGAAGTGCAATGCCACCTGCTGACCTGTCTTGTGCAGCTCCTCCTGCAAGTACTCCCTGCATGCCTCATACAGCAAGGGCACCGCCATCCTGCTGAAGGTGGTGCATGCGGGCACTTGGTATGATGGGGCCACGAGTGCCATGAGCCACCTGAACCCTGGCCACTCAACTAAGGAGAAGAGCTTAGCATCTCCATAGCAAGCATCTCCCCAATGCTCTGGGTGATCTTGCTCACCCTTGTAACATGCCCTGCTTTCTGTTCACCTTTCTCCAACTGTTCCAGAGTGGCCTGCCTCTGCTTTGGAGGGATGGGGGCTTTGGAGTGCTCTTGGAGGGGATGCAGACTCAGGCACAGGCAGTGGCACCGCTCCCCTTTCCTTGCTGCTTGTGGAAGCCTCATCTCTGCTAGTTGTAGGAAAGAGGCTGCGTCTCAGTTTGGGGGGCAGGGGGAACTTACACCTCTCCTTCTACCGCCTCTTCTGTCCCTCCTTGAAGGCTTGCCAGCTGCCTTTCTAGCACACTTCATGGTGTGTTTTATAGTGTCTTGTCTTCATAAATATATATAAATGTATGTATGTGTTTTCCTATATAAATTCTATATTATAATATGCAATATAATTATAAAATGGAAAAGAATCAATCAATGAATGTAGATAAAAGGGTCCAGAAAGAAAGCAAATGGTACTGTGGAATCCCACTTGCTAGGCTAACAAGTAAGAAATCAGTGGTAGAAACTTTTGTTGTCTAATGCTGCTGAGCTTCTGGAAGATAGCTCAGCAACTGAACCCAAGGCAGAAAGCAGGCCAATTCAAACAAGGCTGTCTTTTATGCTGTTTTTCCATCCTTCCCCCAGCGCACTGAAATTGGAAGGGACCTCAAGGAAAGATCACCAGCTATACAATCTATATGAGATCAGTCCTTCCCTTCCCACCTCTTCCCCTTCCCTCCCCTTACTTTCTGTTTCCCTGTGGGTAAGCCCAGCTCAAGCTTTGAAACTCAATATGTTTCGAAACTTTTTGAAATGTTTCAAGTGCCCTCGTTTTGTTTCGAGGCTGTTTCAAAGCTCTTAGTTTCATTTCAATGTCACCGTTTTGAGCTTGAAACAAGTTGAAACAGCATTTTTGTGCAACATGTATCTTGAAACATTTCATATACACTTAGAGGAAAATTCTACCCTTTGTAGGTACAAAGAGGCCTCTTTCTGTGGAACCAGTGTGATTTCTGAGACACTTTTCACAGAGAACAGATACTACTTTTATATACAGCTTCACTTTCAATAGGCAAATAATAGACTGTGCTAAAGATAAGGCCATTCTCGGTATCACTATTTTTTTTTTTACAGTAGCCCCCAGCAAGCCCCATTGTTCTAGGCACTGTCCAAACACTTTAAGGGGTGTTACCAGAGTGACACTGGGTGCATCTACACGTGCATTAATGTGCCGTAGTTATAGACAATGCACAGTAACTGCCACTACAGCTTTCTGCTAACTCAATGTTCAGTGCTGGCACATGCCTTTTTAGTGATGCTAATGTGCAGTAGACTAATTCTACTGCATATTAGCATAATTTTGCCATGATGTGCTAACGCATAATAGAATTAGTCTACTGTGTATTTAGCATCTCATGTAGACACGCCCACTGAGTGTTACCTTCAGTGGGAAGATATCTGCTGTAAGTTCCTGGAACTACTTGTGGAGTAAGGCAAAATATCAGGAACAGTATCATATAATCTGGTTTACAGTAAGAGAGAGGCCTTGCCGAAAGGAGGTTACATTTGCAATAGACAAGACACAATATTGCCTGGGAAAAGGGTACTCTGAGATTAAGGGCACCTCTACAAGTGCTCCAAAGGATTCTGATTAGGATGCTTTGGAGCAAACTTGATGACTCGAGTCTGTTGGAGTGTTCTCAACAGGATGCTTCAGCACTCTGCAGCACCTCATGTATTCAGCATCTCTGCATTTCAAAATGGTAGTGGGGGTGCTTTAACTAAAGCTCCTTGAAAGAGCTTTAGTTAAAATGCCCCTGGCATTATCTTGAAATGTGGGACACTGAATACATGAGATGCTGCAAGCATTTTAATTAGAGCCAAAGGACCCCTCTCCTACCCCATCCAGGAGCATGTGTAAAATGCCCTAAGTGATCTTCCCATGGTCACAAAGGTAGTCTGTGTGACTGGAAGGAATTCAAGTCCTTCTCTCCAGGTCCAAGGCAGCGATAGCAGTTTAGAATAATTCCAGTGCTGCTCCACAGTCTGTTAAATGGAAAACTCTTTCAGCCTTAGAAAATCTCCTTACTGTCCAGCTGGGATGGACCAAGACTATTGCCATACTGTTTGAAGAGCTTGAATGGAGAGAGAAGATATTTCCAAAGCTAAAATAATTAGTTTAATATATAAAGATAGACATCCTGCATGTAATATCATTAGAGGTGTACAGCTGCTAAATAAACAGGCACACCTGATTAAGCCACTGTCACTTAGAAAAAAATGTGACTAGAATCTCTGTTCCTTCAGTAGCAGATTCTCTTCCCTAAGCCAACAGTCTCATACATAATGCACAAATCCATACAACTTGACCGGTCAATGGAATAATTTAATCTTTAGAACTTTCAATTTCTTGTCTCTCAACCATTTACATTCAATTCTTTTAATTAAAATTTAAATGAGATTACAATTCCCTATTTGAGTTTGTTCAAAGGTCATTAGGGCAATATGGCATTTGGGCAATGTCTTTTTCATACTATAGGATTTGAGAAATCATTGCACATTTGGGCTTTTTTTTTTTACTTTCTGTGTAATGAGGCTGAGGTTTTTTTCCCCTTCTTTTTTAACTGTTGATTGTACTTGAGTTTAACAAGTAGTATGATGGAGAAAAAGTGCATGTTGTACACTTTCTCATTAAAAGCAAGTATATATCAAACAATGTTTGCTTCCAATAATATGTTAACATAGCTAAGAAACATTCTTTTGATACATTTTATTTCTATTGCTTGCTTTCCCATCACATTTGTACAGGAGGAATAGTGCTTATTACAATCCTATTTTCTCTTTCCTATTATACTTGTAATCCTCATTCACATATTCACACACTTTCAGAGGACTGATAGTCTGTGGTGTAGCAACATTTCTCAGAAGCTAATTTGTGCCTCAAATAGAGGTACAGGCATACACTAAAATGTGGTATAAAGACCTGCTGCAATACTAGGTGCTCAGCTACAGACATAATGCTCACTGAGCATACCTATAGCTGCATGCCATGCAGTGGGGCAGCATGCTTCTTTATTTGCATATGTTTAGCTCTGATAGTTGATGTGCAGATGGGTGGGCTTTATACGCTGGCTTCTCCTTGCCCTTTGGTGTTATTTAAAGGCCAAATGAGGATTAATTTCTCATCAAGAACTGCAGAGGCAGAAATAGTCCTCTTTTGCACCATCCACCAGTCTACTTCCATAAATTCCATTCACAATCTGGAAAGCTCATAAAGAAAGAGAAAAAGCAGCACAAGATGCAGAGTCAGTGTGGATATTGGCTGAAATCTTTTGCATGCTGAAATTAGCTTGTTACTTCTAAGGGTAAGTGTTAGACCCCGACTCCATGCAGCACCCAACGACTAGGGAGACGATGATCCGATTGCTCCTGGATCCAGTTGCTCATTAGCCAGGTCAAGTAGGGAGGAAACACTAGCACACATTGCTCACAACTGCTTTATTCAGAATGGAGACAGCTTTGGGCCAGGTCCAACAAACTGGGGACCTGCCATGAACAATAGTTCTTTCCACATTTATACACTTTGTTTCATGTTCATTAACATTTGCTCCATCTTCATCTCTCCTTCTGTTCCACGCATTTCTCCTCCCATCTCAAGCTCCGCCTCTGTTTACTGTTTACTTCATTAGCATGGGATTCCCTATGCATTTCACTCATTTATATGCCTCTTTGCTAAGAGTGCATGCCTAAGACTTTGACTCCAGCTTTCTCTGGTTACTCACTCGGTCTTTCTGGGTTCTCACTGACTCCTCCTTCATCTCCAAGGTCTTGCTTTTGCTTTATCTCCTGATGATAGCTGGTGGGTTGCATCTTGTTCTTCTTACACCATATATTCTACACACTACCTCATTGTTAGGAAAGTACTTCCTTAAGCATTTGCAAGGTTATTTTAATTCCTCATTCTGCCTTGTGGTCAGCAGCTTTTGCTGAGACACAGAAAAAAGCTTTTATTTAGCTGCAAATCCAGTGCTCCCCAAGATCCAAATACAGTCACCCTAACACTAATCAGTTTCTAAGGGCACAGATTAGACAATACATGTCAGAAGCTTCATTAGACACATACATTTTTAGTAGTTTATCATCTGTATTTAGAAAGCAGATTTACAAACTACACCCCACTTAAAATAATTGCCTGGAGCATTTGTAGTTATACTGAGATACTGGTAGGCCTATGGCTGAACATAACTTTATTTAAGATGGGAGAAGCTTCACACCTATGATTAGGTAGTGTGGTACTACCCACAATATCATTAGGTAGTAAAATGGGCATTGACACAGCAGCCTGTTTAAACAAGCAGAAAGGAAAGGGAGGCATATCTGCTAGAGGAACTGCTGCACCTGGCAACACATTGCTGGGCATTTATCTCAAGCCTAAGCTCCAGTGGATTCACAAATTACATATTCTGCCTATTACAATGCAAAACTTGCCAACTGGATACTAAAAGTGTAGGAGTCATGGGGTCAAACAGAGAAGGGGAATGTGATGCTGCAACCCAGGGATAAGGATATACATACCCTGAGGTTTTGTGCATTTTTGAGGAGGGAGGTTTGGTCTTTGTTCTCAGATATAATTACACAATTTATATTAGATAGTCATTGGTTAAAATGCAGAAATAATCCTTGAAACAATGACTGGAACCTAAATGTCCCACCTACCAAAGGTGTGCTTTCATCACTAGACCACAATCATGTTCCTTTCTTGCTTGCCCTATGGTCCTGAGACTCTTGCACTCTTTGCTTCCTAGCTGGGAACAGGAAGGATCCCCAACCTTTTCCATCATTATGCAGTGGTGTAATTGGGGGCATGCAGGGCACCAACCCCAGGTGCCAACTTACAGGGGCTCTAGAATGGTGCAGTCCACATACTGGAGCCAGAAACAGCCCCATGGCATTACTACTGTAGCAGTAGCTGGGCAGACAAACACAACACAGCAGCTGCAGCAGTGGGGTGTGCAGGCCATGACATGGTAACAGCAGCCAGGGACTGTTTCTGGTTCCCCAGAGTAGGTCAGATACCTCAGGCTTCCTGCTTTTGGCACCTCCTCTCTTCCAGCATGCAGTGGCACCCCTCCCCCCCCTGCTGTCTCCCTCTACCATGGGGTTTGCCTAGGGCACAAATACTGCTTGTCATACCTCTGCTGATTAGGGCATTCTCCCTGTAAGTGGAAGTTGTGAATTTGAATGCCATTAGAGGCTGAGCTTGGTCTAAAACCACTTCATGGATAAGTGTTCTAATTATCAGGCTATTGTGTAAGATGTGTGTACCTAGATGAATTTCCAAGTGAAAGTGCCTGTGCATGCTGTGCTTTGTACTGAACCCAGTGCTGTTGGAGTCAGTCAGTCAATAGGTGTGCTCTATGGATGTCTGCTAGATGAGGGATTTTATTCGTTTTCAAGCACCTACTAGCTCTGATCTGGATTGCAATGGGCTTAGGTACCTATGTACCTTGATTGGATAATTTCTAATGCTCAGAATTATAAATTTATGCATCTAGAGAAATTTTCAGCACTGAGACACGTAGGCACTAACGTGGTCATTGCCACTGGAGAAGGGTCCATATATGTGTAGGTGAACATGTGGTAGTGTAGGGGCTGGATGCTAAATTCTGTCCACTTCTTATTTAGGAATGATTTGGATCTGACCCTAGGTGTATAACATAATCTTGTAAAATAAACTAGGCATTCCCCTAACTATCACACTGCACAACACAGCTAACTGAACACACAAGAGCACAGGTGATAGGGCACTTAAAAACACGCACTGCAGTGCTGAGTCTAAATTTCCCATGTGGAATTTGGGAATTCTAGGTGGAGGATATAGAACTTCCTTGGAAAAGGAACAAGGTGAGTAGAAAGTGTTTGTACTGTGCTACCTTCTAACCTGAGCAAACCAGAGAACAATGACTAGGAACAAGGATATGCAGTAGGATGCTGCCAGGAATTCTTCCTAATGTAGAAGCAGAATCATAGCTGTCACTCATGATGGTGTGGATACCCTGCTCTGTGTTAAAATTAAAACAAAGAATATTTACAAACTACAATACAAGAGGCAGATTGAAACAGTGCAGAATGAATCTTTCATCTATCAATTAGAAAACAGACTAGCAAGTCACGGATAACAAGGCTGCCTCTCATGTCACTTCAGGGAAACATTTAAAAATAGAAAAATGCTAGAAAACAGAAGAAACATAATCAATACTGTGATTAATGACAGTAATTTTGCACAAACATCTGGGCAATTAAACATGCTCTTTAGGAGGTGTTTCTTGCAGTGACTTGTGAAGGGCTGAATAAATTTCAAACCAAATTTTACATCAATATATTGAACAGTGCAGTGGTACAGGTGACCATTTCAGCTTGGAAGCTTTCCAGGAACCAAATATCCATATAAAAACACCTCAAAAAACAATATAACCTCTGGATGCACTCTTCATTCTAGGATGCATTTTTACCATACATCTCAAAGTAGTTGGGTGCATTTATAACACCTTTAGTTACTAAACAAAAGACTTGTATGTGGATGAGGAAGTTGAAATGGAAAAGTGCTACATCCTGATCTGATCTCATTAGGGACTTTTCAATAAATGTTGACTGGACCTCTTTTGGGGGACATAGTCCAGAGGGGTGTAAACTATGTTTCCCTGTGCATACAAGCTTTTCACTTTGCTTTTTTTCTCTACTCATTACCTCCTGTTTTCTGTGTCCTCTATGGAGGACAGAGGTAGGTAGCTACATTAGGTGGGAACTACTGCAGACAATGAGTCAGTACACAGCTCAGCTGTTCTCTGTGGGACTATCACTTGTTTTTAAGGCAGCAGTGGCGACCAACAAAATACTCTGAACACAAGGGAAATTCCAGCTTCAGTCAGAGGGTCACAATTGTTAGGATTTTTGATTAAACCCTGTGTATCAAAATTATATCCATTTATTAACAATAACTAATATAAAGCCAGTGGGAGAGAAAAAAAAGGGCTTTTGTGTGTATTTTTAAATTAAGGACTGAATACAATATTTAGTGAGCAGTTGAGTGAGACATTCTTCAGGCAGGCACCCACATAATTGTGCAAAGGCATTTAATGTCTAACCTGGAACACTCCTGTCATGCATTTGCGATTGTACTCTTTATAGAGCTGGAGGAAGTACTTCTAATAAATAATTTACCCGGTAAATTTAGCCCTTTGCAAATTATTCATGGACAGGTTGTGTTTTTTATGGATTTATTCACTGTTTGCAATTGTTTGAACAAGTAGCCTGTGGGTTGTCGGTAAGGTGTCACTATAAATATGTGTTACTCACAATACATGGTATCTGATGGATCACTTACATCACAGGGTATTGTTTCTATCTCCTGATTAGATGACCTAAACTTTATAAGAAGCAGCAATTCCTAAAGACCAAACTCCTATATTTGCCCAAAATCAAGTCTTACTTGATTCTGCAAAATTTCAACCATAAAAAACAAACATTTCTGAGAATAATAAGCATATAAAAACAAGATACAACTGGAAACAATTTTTGGAATCTTAACTGACACATTAGCACTCTTCTGTTATGATTCACTGGACTTGTTACTAACAAGCTTTTCAGCTTTTGATGTCCTAAATTAACCAAAAGCCTTTTGTTTTTGAAAGATTTGAGTTTAAGCAACCTCAGCGTCAATATTCTCCTTGCCATTCTTTTCATAATTGCTGTTCCATTTATCAGGTTCTTTCCAGATTCAGCTCCAATAATGACTTTTCTCTCTATTTTTCTATGGATTTATACTGTGCTCATTACTGTGGTATGTGAATACCTTCTTATATAGTATTGAGTGACATGATCAGCATCTATTCACCAGGGTTCATTCTTTGTCTCTCTTCTTTTCCTGAAGTGGAAAAACCATGCATGGATTTAAAAAATAATATTAGCAAAGAACGAGGCAAGCAGCTGTGTTTTCCATCTAGAATGAAAAGTGATGACGTTTGTGGTAGGTCAGAGACTTGGTTGGAGTTTGCTCTGCAGTGCTGGATCATCCCCTGACAAAACTCCTCTTGCAACTGTCAGAAACTCTCAAGCTTTAGAAGTACTAAAGCCCTTCAGCTTGTTTCCAGTCGTTTTGGCTATGTTCCTGGCTTCCCAAAGGAAATGTGTTTGAATGCACACACATCACATTCTTCAACTCCTTATGACCTGAAAAGAAATACATTTCTGGTGACACAGGAGGAACCTAGACCACATCAAGCCCCTGCTCTGAATGTTACAAGAGCTCATATATCCAGTGCCTTCACCACATTTTATTTACAGACCCGCGAGCATATATGAATACTCCCCCATATGAAAACTATTTCAGGAAAAGCAGAGTCCTGGTAGAAGTCTCTTCAGCTATTTCCCCCAATCTGAACAATTAGACTCCATTTTTCATTTACACTGATCCTAGTGGTTTTTTTCCTTTCACCCACCCAGGAAATTGAAAAAAATCAGCTCTTTTATGTAACTTTTATGGTGGTTATAACTAAAGGCCCACAGGAAGTTAGCACAATCTCTCCATTAACAATGTGTTCTTATTCTCTGTAAAAAATGTGTTCTTATCCTCTGTCTCATCCTTTCTTTTCAGCTTTTGTTAGAAAATTAAGTGATTCTTCCCAGTTTGCATGCAGAGACAAACAGGGGATCTTTAAGCAGCGTCACTGTCTGCTTCCTTTTCTTCCTTGGTGTTGTGGTTGGCTGCAATTCCATATGGGACCTAAGGAGTGGTAATGGAACCACACAGAGTAATACAGAATGAATAAAAACACAATGCCTTTAAGAAAATTTTTTTTGCTGTTTTCTTATTTATTGACAGAATTTTTTTAATTACAACACAATGAAACAATGGTAAGTACATAAGATGCAATAGTATAAAAAAGCCATTTTACCCCTCCCCTTGGTTAAGACACTTACAGCAGACAAGAACTGCCCTACCCCAATCCCCCCTCCTCAAATGAAAACAAAAATAAATATAAATTAATAAATATAAAACAAATCACTGCACAGCCCTTAACTCTTTGATTGCCATGGCAAGAACCATAGTGATGATTCTAGCATGTGACTTTTTTGTGGTTAAAGGTTGCCGCAGCAGTCAAAGGGTTCTAGCATTGTAAACATAAGTTCTTTGTTGAAAATGTTCAGTCATGTTAATGGTCTACAGCAATGCGATTAATATCATGACCCCTTGACCTTTAATGACGCAACATTATAAGGAGTTAAAGAGATAATAGCTTGGTGAGCTGTTACGTAGATTAATTAACCCATTTAACAATGCACTATGAGGCCTTGATTTACTAATAAAAGACAACTTGTGTATAATAAAACACTGTTCAATGCATTGATTAATAAAATCAATGAAAAAAATCAGTCTAAGCACCACAAAATTTTGCCTGATTATATCTGACAGTCATAATACACTTTAGCACCATTTAGTCAGCCTTGCATTTGCACACAAACAAGCTTTGTGTTTGTCAGTAGAAGCTACCTGAAAGAATAACATATGCCAGTTATAAAAAGGTTACTGTATAGAATGCTGTGTGAACCAAAAAAAAATACATATATATATAATATAATAAGATGAAATTTAGTTGCAAAAAGCCAGTAAATGTTCCAGCTCCTTTTTTTTCTAACACACATAATGAGGCAAATTCTGGCATGGAATGCATGTGTGTCAATGCAGCAAAAAAGAATATGGTGAGAAAATGTGCAGCACGCTACAAAATCATTATGTTTATATTCTGAAATATTTGTAGGACTTTGTAAAATTATCTGATCAACTGCTGTATGGGTCAGAGAGCAGAGCTTGAAAAGAGTCATGGTTTATCCAAATGTGAGTTATGTTATGTGTAAAAATACATGCAAATCTGTCCTAACCATACCAAAAGCCATGTCCACATATGAAAACCTCACTGAGATTGATAATTTTGTCTCAGAGACAGAGTAAAGAAAACATACCACAACACAGAAAGAAATATTAACCAGTACTTAACGTGCCAGGACTGAATCAGTTTTTGAAGCAAGTACCACATTGAGCAGCTAATGGGAACTAGATGGAAAACTAAAAAGCTGCTAAGATCAGCCCAACATGTAACAACCAGAACTGAAGAGGCAATCAAGTTATGACAGACAGCAGGGCAGAAAGCTTGCAGGGTAAGCAGGATGCCATTCAGGAACAAGCAGTAGATACAAAAAGAGTATGCAAAACAATGCAAACCTATCATATAAATACATGCTAAACCCTGACTGACAACCTCCTGTGCAAAGCCAGCCCCTGTATCAGATACTTTAGCCCTTAACTAGAGTCAGCAAAGAACAGGCATTCATTTTTCCAACCAGCTTCTGTGCATCCAGAAACTTTTCTGTCACACTATAGACCTACAACATCCAGACACATGGCCGTCCCTGAAAGCTGCAAGTTAACATTGCCAGTGTCCTGAACCCTTATGTGTGGTAGCAATTGTCACAGAGAGATGTGCATAAAAATGTTATCAACAAGTATGAATTACTAGGGATTAGAAAACAAAATGCCTAGACAGGAAAGCATTTTACATCTAATAATGTTGCTCAATATGCTTTAACCCTGAAACAGATATGGTTGATGTGTATGAATGAACCAATTTATCACAACATTTTAGATTGCCTATCTTCAACACAGTCGATGGGCATCAGTACGTAGCACACAAGGAAAAACAGTGCAAGGAAAAAAGGTTAAACCCAATGAATGGAGCCACAAGGAATGCAAGCACTGTTGAAATACAGCCTTCTGGACTGGCCAGCAAACACAAGACCTGACATGAGTGAACCACAATTGATTGACAGCAAAACAATATGCTGCTGCCTTAGCATCATTAACAAAAGGTGTGTGAAACCAAGCATAGCGATCCACTCTGTGATGGCTAATGTAACATGAACAAGACATTTTTTTTTTAGAATGGCTTAGAAAATGAGAATTGCCAACAGAAATTAACATTCATGATCAAATACTTGGGCGTTTGACTCTGATTGTGAATCCATGGATGTAATAAATCTGACCAGGAGATAAGAAATGTGGCACCGTAAGACATGGATACGTTTGGAGTGTTGAATTGTGTAGCATCATTGCAGTGGAAGATGCATGGGAGCTTTAAATTTGTACATAGTGTGTGCTTGAATAACAAGAGTAACCATCACACTCCTGGTAGACCAAAAAATTGATTTCTCTCTGACAGGCTTTTTTCCCCTCTGTATGGCCAAATAGTAAAATTGTATTTCCTCCACCAAATCTATGTAATTAACAGGTTGGGTCTTACTATTCTAGCTAAATCACCCAACCTGTAGAAAAGTATGTTGGAGAAAAACAATGGATGAGAGGCTTGTGCATACTTCAGTCAAGTGCTCCTCACCATGACAAGTTTTTTTAAAACTTGGATTAAAATTGGCTTGATCAAATCTATATGGAAAGATCTGTGGCTGGAGTGGATAAATGACAAGTTCTCTCTAGTACATTTTCAGTCAGTTTTATGCTAAATGTGTTAAAGAGCCCTTGGGCTTGCTGCCACCTTTTCACTTCATGGTTAATAACATCAAGAGGGAACAATATTGGAGGCATTGTTGCTGGTGCCCATTGTTGCTTAGTGATAGCCTGAAAGAGATTATTAGGCCCTTACTCAATAACCACTTGATACCGATGTTCTAGTAGACTTTCTCTAGCATACATTTTATATAAAATTTTCAAGGCAGTGGTTGAAGGCAACTCTGGGCATAGTTAAAATGAGGTTTCTTTATTCCTGTCAAACTGGTTTCAGGCAGGGGGCTAAACTGTTCTTTTTGGTGGTTGGCATCTTCTCCTAGAGAAGCATAATGATCGGGTGCCCATGCTAATACTTTTATGTCTGTCAGCATCTTTTGAACTGAATGACTGCCTGTTTGACTCAGCTGTGGACACTGGCAATAATGGAAGAAACAGTTCATGAATAGATTAATTCAGGGTGAAGGTGAATAACTGCATTCATCACAATTGTGAACCAAGGACTACCACCCTCAAAACTAAGGGGTTACATATTTTGTACAATGAGTATGTAGACACCGGTAAAATTCTATAGGCTTGTTTCCATCCAGTTACAAATAAGACAGTAATACTGAGTGAACCTTACTTGTAGATGTTTCACCAAGAGTGTTATAGAAATAAAGCAGTGTCAACTGGATAAATATTGAATAGATGTTTGATACCACTGTGGAATTCTTGAAAACTGGAATCTTGCCCAAATTGTGTATCAGTGTTTAACATGAGAATGATGCTAACATGATTTTAATAATATTACCTCAATTACTTCCAATTCACGTCACCACAGATATTAATAACCAACAGTGGCCACTGTAGGGTACTGAAATTTGTAGTGTCTAGCTTTAGGGGTATGGTTATGGTTTGACATCAGTTGCTCATATGCTTTCATTAAGGAGC
Source organism: Crocodylus siamensis (assembly GCF_052110815.1). Lineage (NCBI taxonomy): Eukaryota > Metazoa > Chordata > Crocodylia > Crocodylidae > Crocodylus > Crocodylus siamensis. The sequence goes on from NC_143397.1 coordinate 213,035,877, forward strand.
AGTTAGATATGTAGACAGAAACCAGAATTTACATCACACATATATGAAATGTAGTCTCATCATGACAGTTAAGGTAGCATATGATCACAACAGCACTACTGGCCATTGACGTCTTCTGGAATGTATCCCATTATGATTGTCATCCTAATACACTTATCCTTTTTATACACTCAGACACTTGACATAAGCAAAGAGTGGTCATGCTGGAGTGATCTAGCCTTGGTGCTCCAGAAAACATGCAAAAAGCAAGGATTTTTGTAGGTGATATCTTTTATTGGACTGTAAACAAGGAGTCAAACATTACTGGCATTGCTGAGATAATGTGATCAGGAACAGCAGGTCAGCTTTCATTTTTATGTTGCAATAGCTATGAAAAGAACAAATGGTGGGTGTACCAGTTTGCACTTAAATTCAGTGTATGTCATTTTCTAATAGCACTTACTTAGATATGCCCAGGTATCATTCCATACAAGAGTGTGAGCACTATTAGTAATCTCACTTCATCTCAAATTAGGAATGACAAACTGGTTCATCATAGGCATAGGTAGTGTGGCTCTTTGTCATGGTGGTGCCAAACTATCTATTAAGGGTCACTACAGTATATACATGATTAATAACTGATGGGAGTACAGTATATGCAACTATCTATGTCATGAATGTAGAGCTTTAGTATGTAAATGCAATGAGAAAAAATGTATCAGAAAAAATGTGACTGTACAATGTGACTCACTATCCTTTGTAAATGCTTAACTTCTATTAGCAGAGGACTGATTTGAAAGTATGGTGTTCCTAATGGGTGAGAGATGAGATGTATTATCAGACACTGATAACTCATTTTTTTCTGGAGTGTAGCAAACAGAGCTGTTACATGGATATCTGAACACATCCCCATATTGATACAAAGGGAAAGCATAAACGGCATTTATTTATTAGACCACTTGAAAGGATGTGAAAGGATGTTGCTGTAGATTGGACTGCGGGGACAGGCCACTGAATAAGTAGTATTATTTTATATATTAGTATCATTTAATGAAACAGGAGCAACTGTTCATTGTACATTATAACTGCAAGAACTGACTGATGAGAGATGCTAAATTCAGGTTTGCACCCCATCCAAACATTAAGGAAAAGGAAACAAAGACATGCTGATGAGTGCCCACATGCCACTGTTGCTGATGCCATGGAACAGACATTTTTTAATATGAGATCCTGTAGTTTGACAAGGTCAGGGTTACTATTGACTAATCAAAACTCCATGGTAGTCTGGATTGCTCATCCCAATAATGATCTGTGGATGCTGCCATTATGCACAAGCTTATGAAGTCATGTTGCATAGCTTTCTAGGCAGAAAGAGTAGTACGTAAGAGTTACCATGTGTGTCTTTTCCCTGTGGTATCCTTTCTACACTGCAGTGCATGAATAGGGAGGTATAGCTAATACTCTCCAGTAATTATACTTGTTTCAGTAGCTATTACTGGTGTGTTCAGTTTCATCATTCTGTAGCACTTCCTTGATCACACACTGCAAGACTACAGCAGTGCATAAGGTTTTCAATACCATGCCTATGCTCAGTGTGTGTTCCATGCCAGGGGATGCTGTATCTAATAATTTTGTACTCACTTTGCATTCACAAACATTAACAAAGTGACAAAAATTGGTAGCCGAGATGCTAAAACTTATGTATATTAGGAGAAAACGGTATTTCCTAAGCATGTTTCTATGATTAACTTTGGAACAATGGTCTTAGGCAGTGGTAAGATAAGGCAGCGATTACAATAGTGACACACTAATGTTCCTCAGGCATCTGGAACTCAGATCATCAGTGAGCTTTCTTAGCTATTCATATATGTATCATATAACCTTGCAACATACGGTTTCTAGGTTTGTCACAGTAGAAGGTGTCCTGGGGTCAGCTATTACATGAAACTATTGAAACTACTGATGGTAACATACTGATCATGACTGTTAATACTGGTTATGGGGTGCAACACTTCAACTGATACCAATGCCTCTCCATATCAGCTCAAGCTTTGTGTCAAATATTAGGCAGGACACAAGAATGAAAAAGACAAATGAGAAATGATCATGTGTTATCATGATGTTTAGTAATAGGAGCATAATAAGAAAAGCTCTGTTGATCTACACTGAGTATGCCATGGTTGCTACTTTTATATGGGTGTGTGGGTGTGGGTGTGTGGGGGTGTGTGTGTGTGTGCGCGCGCGCGCGCATTCACTCCAGGGGATCCGCCTCATCTTAAACGGCCACTATTATGCCACTACAAGCAGCATACTGTGAACTAAAAAAGTATGTTCAGTGTTACAGTGTGTGTCAATAATGATTTTGCTGTATCACTAATTGTGACTATCAGTTCCTTAGTATATGTCTGGGAACAATATGATTTACACCCTAATTTGACCTCCAGTTAGACATCTGACCATGCTGCCCTTTCTAAGGATGCCTTTTTAGGTAGCTGATGGTGCTGCAGTCATTTGTTTGTGGGACTCTAAGTAGTATACCCAAAAGGTCACATATAAATGTAGAAAACAGCCGGTCCTGTTCTTGGTTCCTTTTACTGTCTTCTTGGACGGGTGAATGAAGTTGTTCTGCCTCAACATAGCATCATCCATTTCTGGACCCAATGCCAAACTAGCAGATAGGCCAAGCCTGAATTTACATGGGCTGTGGGTCTGCAGCGGAGAGACCCCTGATATTGTGCTTTCGTCTGGTCCTACTGTGATGGTTTCAATTTCTTTTACCATGCATGTGACAGTTGAATGCATAATATATGGAGCATGCACTGCCGAGTCTGTTATGCATCTTTTCAAGCCTTGCCCCACCAAGAATGCAAATGTGAAAAAAGCTAAATAAAAATGTTATGCTTTCATTGCTTCTAGGCAGATCTACTTTTCTGCTCTATGCACTTTTTCCAACCAACAAGCCAGAATTTGATTCGATCTAAATAGGTACCAAAAGCTACATTTAACTAACTGTGACATAAGCTAACAAAAAGCTGAGGAAATTGAAGTTAAATCTTATAGTTTATACTTATTGGGATAGGGATTCTGGGAGGAGGGTAAAACATAAACCAAGTTATGAGATAAAGGGAGTCTGGCTCTTAACTCTGAAGTTTCCTAGCTCTTGTCATTTGTTTCATAACCTAAACCTTTTCTTCTTTTGTTTTTTAAGATTTATAACATGATCCCCCAACCCTTCTCTGAAAAAGATAAATAAAGATAAAATGTCCATAGGATGTTATAAAATGTGTATTGTATTTATTCAGGAGATCTGAAAGGGCTCCTCTGGATCCCTTTTGAATCTCCATTCCAGCCCATCAAGTAAACATTGGCGTACATATTTTCTTAAATTTCTTTTCTGGTAAAAGTTAATTTCTGCATATAGTAAATAACTTTTTTCATAAATTCATAGGTTAGAAGGCCAGAAAGGACCATTATGATCATCTGACCTCCTGCATAACACAGACATTGGACTTTAGAGTTAAGAAACCTACTACATTCAGTTTAATAGCCTGTAGCAGATTGACAAAACCCATTTTTCATATTGTAGTTATTCACAATATGGATTGTAACAATATTAATATGGAGATGTCTATTAAAAACATTACAAAAAATGTTACTGAACATGACCAGTAATGAGAATTTCAGAACTCAAAGCAGGTATTTTATTTTTCCCCCCACTGATGCTAATAATTCTAGACCCTATTGGGTCCCGACTGTTTATCAAATTTCATTTTATTAAATTATAAACTATTTTTGACTTATACAAGTTCAAAACTAAACCCAGTAAAAAAATTTATTTGTGCTGAACACCTATAATTTAAAACAACCTCACACATATTTTGGATACTAAGCCAAACACAAATTATTCCTAGATCTTTAAGCCTGAAGCAAATTTTAATGGCTGTGTTATAACCTATTGAAATAGAAGTATACCATAGAAATGCTGACACAACCTTAGCCTGCATGGCATAAACATGCCAGTACAATGCTCTTATTATCCCTCTCTCTGTATATAATATATATATATATGCACTTTTAAGTAAAAGAAAATAGATTGAAGAATCAAGTTATTATGCATTCATGTATCTATGTTGTACCGAGCACTAGATTATCACACTTACCTTTCTGCATAATTACTGTAAGTTAAATTCTCCAAATACAAACATTTTTGTTACCCTATCAATGCACAAGTCAACATGCTCAGCACTTCATTATCCTCAGGGAAATAGTTGCACAAAAAGTCAAAGCTGCCATGAGAGAGACTTTGAAAATGAAGTGAAATTTCCAGGTGAGTCAGAAAACAGATAAAATGCTGTTCTGTTTTAAAGATAATATCACATTGTTGAGTTTTCCTACTGCAGAGGAAAATCAAATGCAGATTAAATACTTTTGTCAGTGTTTTCCACCAACTATCCAAGGGGCAAAATCAGAAAAGTATGAATTATTTTGTTCTGTCTGTAGCAGAACATAAATTTATAGCTGTTTGCTGACAACACAAGTCACTCAGTGGATTAAAAATATACGACAGACAGGCATAGTCTTTTGAATTTACTGAATGAGCTGATGTGCAGTAAATATTATCCTATGCTCTGTAACTATGACTAAACTCTAAATTTTCAGCAACAACTGAAATGGATTTATGGCAGCAATGCTATGGGCTGATACTGGTGCACTTCTAACATACAGTATACAGTACCTCTACAAAACATCTCCATAACGCCACCTGCATTGCATATTTACTGTAAAACTATACCTCTTTTGTAACTGTTCATTTTTTAGCTGTACGTACATATATCTGTTTATGCTCTAAGAAATAACAGTTTGCAATGCTTTATAGCATGCCACACATGATCTTAAAATAAGTCCTCAAATCAAAATATAATCATGTACTTGAACAAAAAAGGCATACTATTTTTTCATGCTATGCTCAATATAAATATAAATTCAAGGCAGTCAAGCTATCCATTACCAAAATAATAATAATAATATATATATATGTATATATACCTACACTCTCTAAAAAATGATCTAGTAATGTAGATTAGGAAATCAGTAAGAAATTGGTTGACTCTAGTATAAAAATTTTGTTTTATGTAAAAGCCAGTGCTGACTGTTTCAAGTATTTTGTATTTTTCCTATGTTTGTCATTAATAACTACTTATTTGTAGAAATGACTCATTTTATACTGAAAATTGTATTCAAGCTAATAAAAATTCACTTCTACTGTAGTTCATTTTTAGAGTGTGCATGTATACATAGCAAAATATCCATTGACAGATCTACCATAAATATTTTTGTTGCTGTCACTTCCTTTTCTAAGAAAACAGTTCAATGCTTTCTATAACCTTGGATAATGAATATCAGGCCTTTTAAAAAGAAAAAAACAATCAAAACTGATTTGTAACACCAGATTCCCCTCAGTTTGTGCCAGTTAGCAAGTTAAAGGTCAAAGAGCAAAGACATAGGATGGTACACTTTAAGGAAATTCAGACAGTGAATCTGTTCACAGAAGACAATGTTTAACATGGTAATGACAGTCAACAGATCAATAATCAAGTTCAAGGCAAGCTGTTCATTGTTTCAAAAGCTACTCCCCTCAAATCCTGGCTTTCATAAAAAGCCAGGTGTCTGACTCATGGGGTGCATTCGTTCTGACCATCTTTAATAAGTTCACAGCCCAGCGACTGTAAAGCCTATCACTGCAAGAAGCAGCTCTTAAAATCAATAAAGAGGTCTGTCAGTTGGTGACTTTTCTCTAGGAAAAAAATATTGATACAAACCTGCTCTGCAGGTCACATGAAAATGACAATACTGCTATTAGCACAAATTACACAAGAGACAAAATGCTTTGGTGGTCCCTTGGCTCTGTCAGTGATTTAATGTACGGCTAAATGCCAAAGATTTGACTAACCCTTTGAGAACTATGGTGAACATGCAATACGTAATGCACCAGAGAATACTCATGCAACATCAGAGTCATCATTTTTAGCTCTCCTTTGTTACTGTAACTCTACCTTTGTGTATTCATGTACCAAGACAAATTGAATTATCATGCAACATAGTTTAAAACAGAATTTCAATATGTGTAAGCTATAAAACTGTAGCTGGTTCAAAAATCCTGTCTAAGTGCTAGACATTAGTAAAATAAGTTTGGTTTATTTAACCAGAAAGTAGCTGGCAAATATAGTTTAATTCGTATTTATTTGCTATAAATATTTTATTTTATTTTATTTTTTTACCAATAATGCAAGTAACTAAAAACCTTTACTTGCAATCACAGGAAATCTGCTTTAAAAACCTGAATGTATTTTAACCTGTATTTCCAAATACCACATCTGCCCAGTCCTGTAATTTCATGGCAACCCAGGTTAGCATCCATCGGACTCTGGAAACTGATCCAATAGTTCTCAAAGGGTTACACCTATGTAATCCCAGTGTCAATTTTTCTCTAAAACATGACTCTACCTTTAGTTCATTGCAATCCACTTCAGAGACATACTGCTTTTTGCTATGCTTTGGAATGAGCGTTTCTGACAGACCTGTGAAAGGCCTGGGCAGTTGGCCTGGTATAGCTCGGGAAAAAAATGATGCAGGAAAATTAACAAACAAAAACAAAACAAATCAATAAAAAGGTTCTGTTTGAAGATAGAAATGAATATAAATGTGTTAAAACATTGAGGACATAGCTCAGAACAGCTGTATAAAACACAAAATGTATCATTAAGGCTGTTACTATATTGCAGATATTTTGGCCCCTTGTTTGTTGGAAAATGGCTGTCCAAACAGTCTGAAGTCCTGCGTGTCATCCAGGTCTCCCACTTGACAAAAATTGTGTGTAGGAGTGTAGGACTATATCCCTAGCAGACAGAAAGCAATCCTCTTTGGAGACAAAGCTGTTTTGGGTCTTCACACTTTCCTGAAAGTTCAATTATGGGTTGTTGTGTTGTTATATTTAAAAAAAAAATTACTTTCAGCAAAAATCTTTTCAAAGGGGAACAGGCTGTGTGGGGAAAACAGTAGAAACATTAGAGAATTTTCTTTTTTTTTTTCCTCTTCATTAGTTAATCCTGATAGTTTATCGGGTATTGAGCGTGCAGAGGAAAGGCCTAGAATCGAATGACAAAGAAAGACAAAGGACTGAAGAAACGGCAGATACTGTGTATCATGGAAGCTTCCTAGTTGAGTGAATCCCCACTCATGTGCAGGACAGGCAACCCCCTGGGTTTTAAAGATCAGCCTTGATTCAGGCTGACAGATGCCCATTCCTAGCTAGGAAACTGCTTAACAGCTCTTGTGTTGAACCTCAAGTTACCACAAACTCCTGGGAGAAAGAAAAAACCCTACATCACACCCACTCTTGCATAGAGCGTTTGCAGTACAGTATGTGGCGGGGTGTTCCTTTCCTCTTGAACTGGAACACAGTGTAAACCAAGACAAGGAGGCACAAGGCCAGGATGCAGGGAATGACAATGGCTATGGCTTTCACAGTGCTGGCTGTGTTGTCCAGTTTGATGACAATGTCAACGTCATCTTGAGGGCTGTATCGGTCTCTGTCCCGGTCTGTTGGGCCATCACAACCCATAAAATCCTTGAGGATGGATCTGGGATATCCAGGTTCCACCCTGAGCATCTGGTTATTGAATTTCCAGTACTCCTTTCCTTTGTAGAAATATGTGAAGCCTGGGAAACAAAAGTGCAATTATTCAGGGTCATGTCAATAATTTACAAAGGCTGAAGTTAAGCTGTTTAATATGAGCAAATGCCACTGAATTATTTCATAGCCTCAGAATCTAGAAAATAAAGTTACATGGATTAGTGAACTATATTTTAGGATCGGGAGCTTTTTGTTCTTAGCAATAGGTATATGGCTCCCAAGAAACCTCTTGTCCAGATTAGTGTTCAAGGAAGAACTTCATTCATTTTTTGAAAAATTCTTAGATTTCACGGTTCTTATTTGATTAAGCTGGGATCAAGTCTTTTATCTGTTGACATACTGAGGAAGGAATCCCAGAGAAACCATTTTGAACAACTGCAGGAACAAATGTTTCCTACTAATTGAACATTTAATCAAGGTTATACCAGGGCTGAGTCCCAACACTTTAAGAAGTTCCAGTTCCTCTCTTTATAGACGGTCCATTCAAACAAATTTCAACAATGTGCCAGCCTAGTTTGAAATGGGAACTGACCACCTTCAATTTCGTTTCAGCTTACTGATGTACTTTGGAAACAAGGAGCACTATGTGAACTAACAACAGTGTTGCCAAGAGAAAACAGGTGTACCTAGCTTCAAATTTTCTGTGGGTAGCTGGTATTTGATCATTCAGATGCAATCCAATATAATTATGAAACATGCTTAAATGAAGAAAAGCTGACTCCCTGCCAAAAACCTATAGCATTTTATTATCCTATTTGAAAAATGGTATTGATCTGGCATGAAACAAACCTTCAAGAAGGAAGAACTTCTTCCTACTGTTTGTGAACTGAATGCAAACAGCAGGAAATGCCCTTATCTTTATAGGTCTCAAGTTATTTCCTACAGTGCTAAAGGTCACTAGGAAAAATAAGATGGATAGGACAGAATTTTTCATTTTGAAAATGCTTTCTGGGAAGTCAGATTAATAGCAATTAAGGCCCCCTCTTCGCATTAAGGGTACTGCACAATTATCTTGAAACCAGCTACACATGCAAAGTACCTATCATGCCATAAAAAACTCCAAGCAACTATAACTTGCACATGTATGAGAGTCTCCCCAGTGGGTGGGAGGCCCATCAGCTGATGGGACTCTCAGCCACAGAGGTGCACCATGCCCAATCAGGACTACGAGTCCTGTAACTGAGGTGACTCAGACTCTCAGCCCCAGCAGCTGGTGACTCTGGGTTTTGGCAGCAACCTACAGCTTCTGGGACTCCGTGTCCTGCACCTGCAGATGCTGGGCCCCCATTGCGTGCCTTCCAGTACAGCGCTCAGCTGGGTCATGGCAGCTGTGGGGCACTGCTGTGATTTCCCAGCCCTGAGCGTGCATGGAAACATGGCTGCCACAACCTCTGAGCCTGAAGAGTGCATGAAACCTCCAGGGCTCGGAAATCACAGCTGCTATGATCTGCCAGCTTTGAGGGTGCATGAAACCCCGAGGAAAGGGAGACTGCATCAGCTGCAATCTCCCAGCCCTATGGGTTTCACTCTCCCCCTCCCAGCAGTAATGCACAATGGGATCTAATGCACCGTCCCACAATCACACCTCCTGCCATGCATGTGTGACATAGCAGGAGATGCAAATGTGTGGATCATGTATTAGATCCCATTGTGCCTTTACCTGCATGGGTAGAGGAGCCCTCCATGTTTGAATTAATAATAATTACATAGGGCAGCAAAAGCTGGCTTTTTGTAGACATATGGAAGAGGATTTTTTTTAGAATATTACTTTTCCTGCTCAAAACTTTTTGTATAAAGTCTTTGTCCACTACTGTTATTCATTTTATAATGTGAGGATTTTTTCAAAACATCTTTTTGCAGTAGTTATTTATGTCATTCTAATTATCTTCCAGACAGTTGAGTAGATATTTTTATACATTTTATCTGGTCTCTTGCAGTTTTAATATTAAAAACCTTGTGAGTGTCTATGTCTACATATCTGTAGCTTTAGCTTGAAATGTATATGACTGGCTAGATAAAAAGAATTGTAGTGAACTATATCAAAACTGCTGTTAGGATATTTGGTCATGAAATGCCTTCCCTACTAACAGAATACAGCATAAAAGAGCACAATAATTATTACTATGCCATCAACATTTAGTTCAAAAGTTGAGGTTTTCAATGCATTGAAATATCTTAAAGGAATCTGTAGTTTAAACTCAGAAGCCAATACATTTGCTCATTAACAAATGCAAAGTTGCAGTTTTTAATGTCATTATTTTTTAGCAGGGAATCACATTAATTTCCTCAACATAATAATGCTTTATTAAGAAAGCACAGTAATGTCAATAAAAATCTAAGTCTAGAGAATAGAAAGGATACTGATAATTATGGGCATTTCAGACTGCATTATCAAATGAACAGGGGACAAAATCAGAGGAAGATATAGTATATGTAGCTGGTTAGGAATTTTTCAACCAAAATTTTTTTGCTTCAGAAAATGCAGATTTGTTAAAACAGAAACTAGCTGCTAAATTGAAAAAAAAAAAATTAAAAACTGTTTAAACCTCCCATTTCAACATTACTGATACAAACAGGGCTATTTTGGGTTCAAAATGACTTTTCAATTAGAAATGTAAGTGTAGTAAAAATATTAAATGGAATAATACTTATAAATATTATCAAAATGGCACACTTTGATTAACCAAATCTGACATTTTTTCACATTTTTTATTTTAAAAAATGTTTCTCTCTTCCCAGTTCAGGCTAGGAACATTGTTTTGAAAGCTTGAAAATTCTTGCAGGATGGGCAGACTATTTCCTAACCAAATATATTTCTGCGTCAGACAAAGTCTATCTAATCATGTCTCAGCAGTGACCAGTACCACAGTCTTCCAAAGAAGGAGGAAGATCTAGCAAAAGGCATCTTCAGGATAATCTGTCCCATGGATTGTCATCTTAATCTCTATTTGTTAGAGGTTTTTAACATCTGAAAAGAGGTTCCTATAAAGGGGATGAAGTTGACTTAGTTACAAGTTAAGACAATCCATTACTGTACAAAGTACAGAAGAGACAAAGTTATTCCTTTGTTCAAGGTGGTTACTAGAATTTAACAGAAAAACCAACATGTACCTCATGTCTCCAGCATTAATTACTTAATCATGCCTATCTCCAGCTTTTTGTCATACTTCTACCTGCTTAAGCTTTCTAAAGCTGTCTAAATGGTGGGCTCATACCAAGAAAGTATCTGGAGTTGCCAGGTGTCCAAGATCTTTCTTAACATGATTCCAACTAACTTTTTGGAGGATTAAGTTTAGCCCCATCTATCTTCTGCCTATGGGCAAACCTCACTTTGTTTTTAATATGAAACTAAAAGGGTAAATATTTTAAAATATACATTTTAAAATCAAATCTAAAATATACATTTTAAAATCAAATGGATTAACTGGAACCAATTCTTCCTTGCATGACCTGTCTCTGCAGCATTGGAGATTCATCTGTTTGAATGTGAAGGTATTGTTAAGAAGCACAACTAAATGCTAATGTGTTAAGGGGAGAAAATATTAAACCCAAAGGGCATGTCTACATGTGCCCCCATGGTGCAGTTGTTACTGCGCCGTCATTTAATACTTGCTTTAGGAAGTAAATGATGGCACAGTATCACTTGTTACCACGTCATTCCAGCGGCACAGTTATTTTTAGCAGCTACGTTGCTATAGCAATGCACTAAAGCGAGGTAGCTCATCGCTACAGCCATACAGTATCAGCGTTACAGTTTGTGCCCCCTGATGCTATGTCACTATAGCAATGAGCTATGTCGTTGTTATGGTAATGTAGTGTCTTGTGTAGATGTGCCCCCTGTGTATATGTGTGTATATGAAAAAATGTATATACTGTATGTATATGTGTGTGTGTATACATGTATGTATACACACAGAAGGTCAGCTCATGTGTGATACTTATATGCAAAACAGCATCTTACTTAACCTACTTTTCTTATTTTAAAAGAACACACTAGCCAGAATCAGAGAAGGGTTTTTGCTGGTGGGTGAAACAGAGACAAATCAAGGAAGTGATAAAGCATATTTTGGAGAAAACTGTTTCCAAAACAAATTAGTAAAATAAGTTTGAGGAAGAAATGACCGAAACCAGAAAAGTAAGCTATACATCTACCTACTAAAGGGAAATGAAAACAAGATTGCAAGAATGATGTGTAGGTTGGAGGGGGGAATCCTTCAATCATAAACAACTCAATCAGAAACTTATCCCCATCAATGAGCACTGAGCATAAGCAATACTTTTGTTTACATCAGAAGCGTCTAAACTTTGTTTAATTTACAGTTGCACTGGCAAATTGCCAGTAGACCAAGGGTAGCACTTAATTTGCATAAAATGGAACAGATTTCAGCTGCTCTCATTCAGTTGGAGGAGAAACCTTTGGAGATACTAGGTTGCCCCATATGATGCTCCATCTTGGCCCAGGTAATAGCACTGCATGCTGAGATACATGGTCCCTGTGCATTGTACCTATGCATTATATAGTATAGGATACTTCCAGTCTTATAACAGAAGAGCATGGTTCTGCTCCAGAGTACTCCAAATGAAAGTAATAGCTTTTATGTTGGATGAACTGCATCAGTGACTAACAACACTGCCTGTTTTATGAAACACTCACATCAAGAAGAGAACAAAAATAAGCAGCAAAATGAACGAGATGCCCAACCACAAATTAAAATGTATTATATGAAGATTAAAACTCTTTCTCTTCCTTTCATTGTAATTATAAACAGAACAATCAAACAACCATATAACAGAGTTTAAGGGAGAGCAGTTCCACAGTATGAAATATTTCCTCTGGGTAAAAAAACATGTTTAGCCAATCTACCACCCTAATTAGCCAGTCACACCTATGCATGTTAAGAAACATTAGGTCAAGTTTAAAAGTTGTCCTGGGCCTAGCAGCCCTTTAGGCTAGCGTAGTTAAGGCATAACAATTCCAGTAGCCAATAGCACATGTGGCTACCTCAGATCTAACTGGCTAACTGAATCTTCAGTTTACAGGGTAACATATAGAGTTAAGCTGACTCTTAAACTCATGCCTCTAGACCTGTAGCAAAAAACTCCTTTGCCTCTATACCTCTAAATGGACAGCAGAATGCAACTAAAACAAGAAAGTACTTGCATACCATTTTCTTTATGGACAAAGGCTCCCTGAGGAGATTCTGGGATACCTTTCCAGATTGTGATTGGTTTGGGATAACCTGGGTCCATGGAGCTCACTTCTTCACTGTACCTCCAGTACCTAATTTATAGAAAAAAAATTAAAAGGACAATTTTTATTATGGCAGTGGATATACAAATTTTCTTTCTAACAATGGGGTGCATTTAATGACTGAAAGCAGGGTAACTAGACTTCTCCTGGTTAGAAATGTTACCAAGTATTATATCAGTTTAATCTACAAGCTGACTAGACAGCTGTTTCAAATTAGTACACAGCAGATAAAAGAGTTCTCTAGCTTGACATCTGAATAAACATGCACCTTATTTATAATCGGAGCATTTCTAATGCCTAGGGCTTCTGCACAGCAACAAGAAGATACAATATATGCAAAAGCTACATAAATGTTTCAGATGAGATTTTAATTACAAAGAAGTCACTGAATTCAAAGTTAAGGCTCCAGTAGCAAGCTTAACTCTACCCACTGTGTACATGCATTACAATCATTTTTCATTATATTATCATACAATATGTATGAAATGATACACAATTCTTTATAACTTATGTATCTCACTGACTGTAAAAATGTTTAATTCAGAAATATACAGCACACAAGTTCAAGGCAACCTGAACTTGTGAGAAATAAGAATAAATAATTGATATAATTTACACAGAAGAAGAGTTAATATTCAGCTTATGTGCTCATGCAGCAAGACAAAGTATAACACACATATGTATTTGATTATGAAAATATTGCTTCATGGCTTAAGCATGGAACATTATGTTATTTAGCACTCACCACGGATCTGGGTTTTCTGTTTCCCGCGGAAAAACAGAAATAATACTGATTTCCCCTTTTAACCAAGAAAAGTGCAGGCTGGACAGAGCAGGAGAGGCAGGGAGCACCATGTGCACATGCATGCTCACACATGCACGTGGCGACCAGGCAGCCTGGAGAGCAGCTCCCGCAGGAAAGTCTGGTAGGGAGGAAGGGGAGACTGAGGCCCCCATACAGAGGGAGGGAGGGTGAGTTGGGCAGGGCTGGGGCTAGGGCTGGAGCTGTGGCTGATGCCCAGCCGTGGTGGTATGTGGGGCTTGGGGCCTGGGGCCACAATATATGGCTGCAATATGTGGCCACAGGGCCCTGGTGGGGAGCAGGACGGAGCCATGGGCGGCTCGTCTGGGGGATGGAGGAACTGGCTCCCCACCACTGCATGTGCACCCAGGGGGACAGAGGGGGCATGTGCCCCCCAGATTTGTGCACAGGGCGGGGCCAGGCTGCCTGCTGCAGGTTCCCTGCTCTGCTGCCTTCCCCCTGGGGCCTCCACAGCCCAGTGCAGAGGGGGGCCAGGTGGGGAAGCTCTTTGCCTCTGCACACCCCATCTTGCCCTGGCGAAGTGCCCCCTGCTCACCCAGCAGCAGGAGTGGTGGCATGGAGTTGTATCCCTTGCTGGTGCCAGGCAGGCAGGTGGCACCTCATCATAGATTTCATAGACATTAGGGCTGGAAGGGACCTCACAAGATCATTGGGTCCAGCCCCCAGCCCAAGGGGCAGGAAGTCATGGTCGTGCAGAGCCCCCAGAAACAGCAACGAGCCTCCCCGGCTGGCTCTGCTCTGCCCTGCTGCACTGGGTCCCACCCACTGGGCCACAGAGGCCCAGGGGAGGGCAGCATGGCAAGGAGTTGGCAGTGAGCAGCCTGCACCCACCCCCACCACCATGGGCTTTGCTCCAGCTATGCCGCCCATAGGGGAGGAGAAGCCAGAGGAGGAGCTGCACTCTGCTCTGCCATAGAGCCACTGCCTCCCATGGGTGGCAACCAGAGGACTTGGATGCTGCTGCAAGGGGCAGAGGGCTGTGGACCCAGGTTCCTGGCCCCATAGCGCTGGCAGCTGGGGGCCCCCTCTGCCCAGGCTCGCTGAAGTGGGGAGGCTGTGGGTAGGAAGTGAGGGGCACCATCAGGGGTGAGGGAGCTGTGGGTGGGGAGTGAAGAGCACCGGCAGGGCTTGGGGGGCAGTGGCTTGGGAGTGACGGGCCTGGACCCGTGTCCTGGTGAGTAAAGGGGCAGAGGAAGCTCTGATTTTCCATGATAAAAAACCCCCAAATGAAATACTAAAATTTATAGTATTTGGAATTTATATTATTATAGTGATTGAGACACTGGTAGGCTTCCAAATGTTTTACACCATATTTTGAATTGTAAATATATCAATAAAACATTGTGTTCAATGGATACCTATATATACAGTGGTGTTACATTTTAGTCACAGATTTTGGGGTTTTTAATCAAAGAATTTGTGATTTTTAAACAGAGAAAACTAGGATCCTTGGAGATCACTCTGATTAAGAGTTAGGACATATTCAAGTTTGCCCTCAGGTCTGAACCTTACTCTTTTGAGTAATTTGTTGCTTATAAGAACGATTAATTATCTTTGTCTGTGAACACTTGAATCAAGCCACTTTTGTGTATATGATGGTCATTAAAGTAAAATTCTGTTCTGCTATATACCCTCCACACAATATAGTATTTATATGTTTGTAGCTTTATTATTTATAAATCTAATTCTTTTACGCAAACTTACATAGACTGTAATAGAGAATAATAACATTTCTACTTGTTTTTGAACAAACCTATAAAGCTTAACATAATAATATTCCTTGTGGTATTATGAGGAATGATTAAAAAAAAAACTTGAGAAAGAAAACTCTACAGGATTTCTATATAATTTCTAGAAAACCCTATTAATTTTATATATATTAAATTGCATCTGACAAAATAGGTTGTTGTTTACAAAAGGTCATCATCTCTGAACCAGTTAATTTCTAAAGTGTCACTCTGCCTCAACATCTCCCTGTTTTCAATAAGGATTTGTGCACATGTAAAACACAGAGGGTGTGTCTATACAAGACACTTAACTGTGTAGTAGTTTCTTGCACAGTAGGCACATGCATCTACATGTGCACATGCTTACTATGCAGTAAATTTCAATAATCACAAGTTTGGTACTTGCAAATGCAAGTAACAAATTTACTTTCAATTAGTAAGCGCAGTAGTGCTCGTCTAGATGCCTGACAGGAAGCAAATCTGCTCCTGGTCAGCCAGCTACCAGGATGTGGGAGATTGCTCTCTGCACCCAGGAGCTGCCTGCTCGCAGGGTGGGCTCTGCCACCAGAGCCCAGGCATGTCCCCCTGCCTCAGCAGCAGGGAACTCCAAGCACCCTGCTCCAAGATCGTGATTGGAGAGCAGGGGCTGGGAGATCCCCTGTGATTGCAGAGCTGGCATTGGGAGATAAGGGTCTCCCAGCGCCAACACCATGGTGTGAAGCTGGTGCTGGAAGCTCCCTGCTAGTGAGGGCCAGGAGCCTATTCCCTGGCCAGCTTCATGAGCACAGAGCTGGGCATGGAACAGGCTGAGAAGCTTGTTCCCTGCTGAGCTCTGCACTCACAGAGCTGAGTGGGAAGAAGTTCCCCAGCCTGTTCCCTGCCCAGCTCCACACTCATGGAGCTGGACAGGGAACAGGCTGTCTGACTTCCTGATTGGGAAGCCAGGGTCAGGAGCTCCCTGCTGCCAGAAGGCAGCCCCTGGGGGCAGGGTGCAATGTCCCAGCCCTGGCCAGGAGACAGCTTGGCCAGAAGACAGCTGTTTCCTGGTCTGGTGCTCCTTGCCAGCCCCTGACCTACTACCCAGAAGAAGCCTAGAGCTTCCCTTGGTGACAGCAGGGGCCCATTCCAGGGCCCCAGAAAGCAAGAGCAATTTGCTGCCATTAGCAGCAAATGTGCTCCCGCTTCCCTGGATGTGTAGCTGCCTCCCTGGAAGCATTTACTCATGAATAGTTTACTTGCGAGTAAACTGATCCCAGATCAAATGCATGTGTAGATGATCTCACACTCTCCATTTCAGAAGAATCTACCACTTCTCTCAGTAATTTCTTCACTGCTAAAAATGTGTGCTTCTTTATTTGAAGTTGTCTGGCTTCTGCTTCTAGCTGTTTGTTCCTGTTATGCCTTTTTCTGCTAGTCTAGAGGCTTGATATCCTTTCCTGGTGCAGAATACTTATGAATCTTAATGAAGTCATTCTTGATTGTCTTTCTGATAATTTAAGCGGACTGAGCTCTTTCAGTCTCTAACAGCAACATGCTTTCTCCAGTCCGAAACTTTCAATAGATTTAAAAGGTGGCAAATTTAAAACCAATTAAAAGTCAATATCAGACAAGTGATTTTCTGGCTCTGGTGTATGAAATAAAACAGCTCTGATCCCTTAATCTAGTTACACATTCACGAAGAAGCAGTTTGAGTTCAATCAGCAACATTATTCTACCCCTTTGATTAATAGTTTTTGCACATTTTTCAGAGAACTACAGTATAAAAGGGAAACGTCATATAGAAATAATAAATGTGTCTGAAAAATATTAGTTGTATGAAGCCATTTTTCCTCCCCCATTTTACTTTTGCATCTCTTGGTTTTCCAGTTACCATTTTTTCTCCACTTTTCGTCTCTTCTGTTTTTCCCTCTCATTCTTTCCTCTGTCTCTGTTTCTAGTTTAACATTTTATGTATTCTACTCATCTTCCCTCCTCCTACATTTCATGGCTGCTTTAACTTTTCCCTCATTATATGTTCCCTTACCTTTATCTTTTTCTTACTTTTCCCTCCTCCACTCGTTACTGTTTTCTCTCTTTTTCTTCCTCCCATCTCTGCATATTGCTGTAACTCCTTCCTCTATTAATAGTCTTTCTCAATGGTTTCCATCCTTTTCTCCCTGCTTGAAGGACTGGGGCAGGTGGTCCTACTAAGCCTTTTAAAATGAGTGTTCTGATTAAAAAGAACAGTTTAGAAACATCTAACTAGTAAGCTAGCAGCCCTGAAGTTATGTCTGGGATTAAAAGTAAGAATATATTTCAAAAGGGGGAACCTTTGAAAGCTGAAAGAAAGCCCAAGCATGCCAAATTGCAACAGGCAAACTGGCTCCTATTAAATGTTATCTAGAGTTGTACTGACATCACAGAACAAAGTAGACATCTCAGGCTCCTGGCATACATTGCCTTTATGGTCCAATTAGCTTGTTAATTGTGCCATAAACAGTAACAGCGGCATTTGTTCAGCCAATTTGTGGCGCCATAAAGTAGCAAACTAGCCCCAGCAATATACAGTTATTTAGGAACTCTTCTTCCCATGTCTCACTTTAAAAGTCAGTCATAGTCCATCTGAGTCTAGAAGACCAATCAGAAAGACTAACATGGTTTAGGCATATAGCTTTCATGTCAATAGAAAAAAAGGGAGCACAGACAACTAGGTTTCATGTCCAGCTGCCTATGACTCCCCTGTTGCAAGAGCAGATACCTATTTACAGCAAAGTTAAGAGTGAGGGTGAAGCAAGGTTGGAAACCATGCACCGAGCTGTAGCAAGACATTAGTTATTTTGTTATCTCACCTCACTTAGAAGATGAACATTAGTAAAAGTCCCTTTCTCCCACATATAAATTGAAACTGTTTTTAACTCATGTAATTTATCAATATTTTGTTTTAAAAATAATGTTTTAGATTGTGCAGCTGATATTGGCAATGTGAGACTAGATTAGTCATTCTGCTACAGAATACAATAGTTTAGGATAAGGTGATGACATGTTTGTAGGTTTTGACATGTTTAAAAGAACTCAGTTTAGTTATAGTATTGTTTTAGACCTTTTAACATGATGCCCTAGGTTCTACCATGGGGCTCTTTCACTACAGGTTATTGCTAAGGAAACAGAAAATAAATCTACAGTTGTTTGTGGTCGATAGGTATGTGAAGAAATACCCTTTCCTATTTTGACATTGCCACAACCTCTTGACTCTTTCTACTTTATACCACCAAAGATGAAACACTGTGTTGTACCTAGTTAAAAAAAATATAATAGACTTATACGTACCATTAAAAGCAGCAGGAGAATTCAACTCCAGCATTATGTTGAGGAAAAAATTGTGATATAAACAATACATACTGAGAAGCTTAGTGGGATGTGGGTTTATTCCCACTAGTGGTCAATATCCTGTAATAGCTCAATTATCTCTGCAAGACTCATGTTCTTCGATCTTCTCCTTACATACTGCATTGCATTTATGTCCTGCTGAGCCTTATTATGCTTGTCATAGCTCTAAGTAACCACTGCTCCATCAAAAAAAGTTGCCTTTGATAGCTCTCTGTTTTCTGCTATTGCTAATAGTATTTTAGGAAGGCCTTGATTTCATGTAGCTACTTATACATGGAAATATATTATTTCATTCCTCTCTTGAGTAAAGCCTAAAGAACATATAGCTGGAAAACTTAACTGAAAACAAATATAAAATCTTGTCAAATATAGGATGCAAATGATAAGACTGGTTTTGTTCACAGTGGGTGTGACTACACGTGCCTCTATGGTGCTGTTGTTACTGTGCAGTCCTAGCGGTGCATGGTTATTTTTAGTCACTATGTCACAGTAGCGATGCGCTATAGCAAGGGAGTGCGTTGCTATTACGACAGCTCCAGTGCCACAGTTTGTGCCAGCTGATGCTACATCGCCGTAGAGCATTGCTATGGTGAATGTAGTGTCTTGTGCAGATGCACCCAGTGAAAGCTGATTGTTTGAAATATGTTTGTAGAAGCACAGGTTTCAAACACCAAGAAATGTGAGTCAGTTATTTGTTTGCTTTCCCATGAGCACAGAAATGTGAAGAACATCTTAATATTGATTCTGGCACTCTATAATGTGCTGTTACAATACTGACATAAAAGCAATTGACAGTTTGGTTAACAGCAGTGTGATTAACATACAGTATGATGATGTATATTCAAACTGGTTTCATAAATATCCAACATTACTTTTAATGCTCAATGGTACTGGAATAATAATAATAATAATAATAATAATGATGCTTTCAACTCAAAGGTTGCTAGGTCTCCAAAGCAGCAGCAATAGCAGCAGAAGTAGCAGCAAAAATAAAATTGTAATAAATACATAATTATTTAATGGTAATTCATACAGTCTGATTTTAAACTGCTCAAATAGTTTGCTGATTTCCAAATTTGCTTAACTTCTGCTTACCCTTTCCAACTCATTTCTTAAAAGTTGCACAGCAACTGTTTCCAGTTATGTACATAGGCTTTGGATTGGTCTTTTCCTGTTTATGTGCTACCTTAACCACGAAGGTAGAAAGGAAAATGGAAGAAGACCAAAGATTACTTGAATAAAATTAAACTCCATGATAACTGTATTGCTTTGAATATTCGTTCAAATTTGCTGAAACTCTGAATTATTTGCTAATCCTTAAAAACACCTTTTGGACTGAAAAGGCAACATCCAGTGAGCTCATGCAAAAATAGTATAGGCGTTGAGTGATGCATAGGCGTTATGAGGGCACTTGACACAGATGAATTTTCTCCACAATGCATATTTAATATTGTAAATGGATCAGATTGCATCTTTTATGAAAGATAAGGAAACACTTCACGTACTCCTGTTGACATTAATCAATCAAATTACTTCCTTCCAGGACTCCAATACCAACCTATCTCCTTTGAAGAAGTAGGTTTTCCCAACATCCTCCCACCAAATTGCTGAATCAATACCATGGGGAGGAATTCCGATTCCGAGTGTTATCAAATCTTGAGGATACCCTGGCTGGAGAGTGGTGTCCTTGAAGACCCAGAACTTGTTACCTGTACAAAAACACATATATAAGCATGTGTAGGTTAGCTTCAGAACTCTCAATATTAAAATTAAAACACTCTAAGGGAATAAGAAAAACACTCAAAGGAATAAAGCAATATGTTGATTCTGCTAAATACATTTACTTAATTTTTTTTTTTATTAATGCAGACACTGAAAAAGAAAATAAGGTTTGTCTCACAGATGCCTTTTATTTATATTCAGTATTTTTCATTCCTCAATACTCGAGGACATGTTATATAGAACATACACAGGGATCATACCCAGAGTGAAAATAAAGTCAAATCACAAGTTTGTATGGGTAGTAGTATGATATATTTTACAACAGTAACACCAAGCAACAGACCTAGTTTTCTAAAGAAAAGAGAAATATATTTTAGGAAAACTGAAATAATTGAACATTTATATTAAAAAAACTGAACTCTATGGA
This sequence comes from Crocodylus siamensis, assembly GCF_052110815.1. Lineage (NCBI taxonomy): Eukaryota > Metazoa > Chordata > Crocodylia > Crocodylidae > Crocodylus > Crocodylus siamensis. The sequence goes on from NC_143397.1 coordinate 213,056,865, forward strand.
AACTTTCACTTTCCTACAGACAATATACTTTTATTAAGTTTTAACCTAATTCTCGCAAGAAAAGCTCATTCTGAAATATTTTAAGGAAAGATTTTAAATACTTTATATGAGCTTTATTTTGCTGTGCAATGAGAGAGCAAATGAGGGCACTTAATACAGTTAATGTAAATTTTACTATTGATGTTAGTAGGAATGTAATGCCTTGCAAAGAAAAATCCAAAAGTGCTTATGTGATTTAAGGCATGTCCACAATACAGACCAAAACTGTGACCGTGATGGGCTCTATATACACAAACTAGCTTTGAATTTTCTAGCTCTGATACCAACAGAAGCCTAGCTAAATGGCATGGGATTTGTCATAGGTTGCATGACAGCGCATAGGACAAGTATGTTATGGGTGAAACCTCTACTGCTTCATCTACACAGCACAACCCAGTCAACAACTCCAGGTTTTCCCATGAATTTTCTTTCCTTTTGGCCTGAGTCACTGTCTCTGAAGAAAGTCCAGGAAGCAAAATGATGTCCTCCATTGGCTCCTCTTTCTTGTCAATGAGCTTTAGTTCTCTCCCCTGCTCAACATCTATCACTTCTATTTCAGTTACAACCCTACTTCACTTCCTCAAACCTACTCTAGCTCTTTGTCTTTCTTTCCATACAGTTGGCCATTACTTCTCTCTGCCACACTATTACTTCTTTCTGGCACAAAACTAACTTTATTCAGTGTCGGTATGAATTCCCTTGCCCCATATCCATACTCTCCTTGCTTCACATTTGGTCAGCCTCCCCTGAAAGATTCTCCTGATCTGTATTTATTTAAAAGTATGCCCATCCAGGACACTGGATAAATAAACAAAAGTTACATAATAAAGCATGCAGATTAGGGAATATCCCCAACTCATAATTATTCTGAACCTGAGCTCTGCCACTCACCTCTTTTGCCGGAGAGAAAGTCTAGAATAGCACTGTCTCTGTCCTGCCACTGTCTCCTCTGTGTTCTACCTGACTCCTGCCTGCAGGCTATCAGTCTCATCAAACTGAGAGAGCTAAACTCACCTTCTTCACTGAGCAATCTAAGTAATCACTTCAGTCCCATCCTGATACTAGTCTCACTCCACCGTCCTCACTCAGGCACTGTGCTCTGATCATCCTATTCACCTTCAAACTTCTTTGTATCCTTCCTTCACAGGAACTTCCTTTTCTTTCATGTTGTTCCATATGCTCGGAACAGTCTCTCTGCTCCCTTCTGCCATACAACCCCCCAAACCTCCTCTAGGTCCCTCTTCAAAACATGTTTACCAATAACCACTCATATTCTTGTGCCAACCTAATACAGTCTACATTAATGTAAAAAAGAGAATATTTAGGTTTAACATGATGCATATTTTAGAAATAATATTATCCTGTAATCTTAGTTCATTTAAACTTCTTCTTTCTTGCTTTCTTAATCCCAAATGACACCCAATTATGTTTAACAAAAATTGTAAATTCCATTGCAAAGGGACCAAATGTTTATTTCCATGCCAAAGCTACAACATATTATTATTAATCATCATCACCTGGAAGAGGAATAATGGCTATATAACACAGCTATCAACACCATGACCATCCTTTATGCTAATAACATAAAAACGTCCAAAGACCAACGGAACTTCTAAGTTGGTGCATCCTAATCTTACTATATCCAAGACACCCTTAATTATAACAGCTAATGGAAAAAGCTTTTAAATGCATTTACTTGAATACATGTTGAAGAAGATATCTTAATGCAATACAAAAGAGACTATAATGGCAGCCCAAACTTCATTGTTTTTAACTATAAGGCTGCTCTACAAACACACATCTACCCTAAGGCACTGTTCTGTATAAATATTTTATAAGGAAACTTAACATCACCCCAAAGACCAAGGATCAAATCTCTGCCAGAGTCACTGGAATGGAAAATCCAGAAAGCTGTTTCACAGTTGGTTTTATATTTTAGTTATCCCTCTGTGGCATTAAATAAGAGAAGTCTTAAAAAAATATAAAACAAGAAAGAAAAGTAAAGCTTTATCTTCTTGCCTGCACCTCAGTGATTTAAAGCATGCTTTCTTTTATCATATTTTTAATTAGGAAAGGGGATATAGTTTCAATCCTTCATATGCTGGGTTTGCAGAGTAAATCTTTTATCAGCTTCTTTGCAGCTGCCTGTCACCCACTTTCAAACACAGGCACTCCAGTTTGCCCAGAAGAACCAACCTTTTTTCCCCAAGCAAACTTCCTAGCCCTCCATGTCCTTCGCCCCCCAACACTTCTTCAGCTTCCTTCAGGCAATACTAATTCCCAAGGCCACCTTGGAGATTCCTATCATTTTACCATTTTCTTTGTAGGGATGCAGTCTGAAATTTAGGGCCTAATGCTACCTTCCAATAATGGAAAAACAGATTTTCTCAGTTTGCATTTTTGAAGTGTCAAAGACTTCTTAAAGAAGATTCCAACTAACATTTCCCTTCATTTCATGTCTGATACCATAAAGATATCAACATTATAAAGTAATTATCATGAAATCATACATATCCAGAGCATAAAACCTTCCTTAATGAATTAAAAATACATAACAAACAATAATTTCCCCTAGAGGCAATAAGGAAAGGGCCACAATTCATTCAGACTAGAGGTGCACTGATATATGGGTCCATATTGGATCAGCACCAATAAAAGGAAAATTGACATTACTGGCCAGTGTAGACGATAAATGTCACCAATAAATGCCATGTGCATGCATGCAGCTGCAGCATGCATGTGGCCAGAAATGCAGCCTGCCAGCTTGGAGACTGGCGTTTGGCTGCTAAGTCTGTGGGGGGAAAGCGGCATGGGAGAGGGAAAGGGAAGGGACATCGGGGGAGCAGATCAGGTGTTGGCAGCACTGGGAGGGGGAGCTACAGGGTAGCTACAGCAAATTTTGGGGTGGCTATTGCCCACCCTGTAGCCACCCCCATTGCCGCTGCTGCCCATCCTGCCCCCAACTGCCCTGAGCATAGCTTTGGCCCAGACCCCTCCACTGGGAAGAGGCCGGTGCAGCCCCGGGCCATAAGCCCACAGTGGGTAGCTCGCCCTCACCTACACACAAATCTAGGGGGCACATACCCCCTGTGTCTCTCCCTGGGATGCATGCAGTGGCAGGGAGCTGATCCCTTTTGTGTCCCCCTTCCCCTTTGTGTACACTTCCCTTCCCCTTGACCCCTGGATGAGCTGGCCATGGCTCCGTCCTGCGCCCCACCCTGGCTGGGAAACACCTGCCTCTGACCCAGTCCCATTCCTTCCCTCACTGTGGGAGCTTCAATCTGACTCCCCACACCCCTCCCTTTCCCCACGTCCCTTCCTCCCCCCAGACTTACCAGTCCGATGCTGCTCTCCAAGCTGCCAGGCTGCATATCGGCTATTGGGTTGGTACCAGCTGATATGGCTGGTTCATAATCGGCCATCAGTATCAGCCAAAAAAATTTATCAGTGCACCCCTAATTCAGACACTGGTGTCTTCTCCAGGAATTTTCTAAGAGGCAGCACCCACAACAACTAGTAATATTTTATCAAGTTTCTGGGTTCTTTTAAATATTGCTATTCAGTGAAAGATGGGAAGGTGTGTCCAGTCCAAATTTCTTTCCCATGTTTTCTATTGTAGTGTTGTGAAAGATGAGAAGAAAATGAAGCAATGCTGATATGATCAGCCAAAGACAATGTTACATACACTGAAAGAAACTGGTAATCTTTAGAGCTATTCCATGCACCAGGGAGGAGGAAGAAGGCATTCATGATATATAGAGACCACTTTAAATTACAGATTATAAAGGAGGAAGAGTTTATGATGTGTGGTCCTTGGAAGGATACAAAATGTTAGATCTGTGCTGACCTGAATGCAATTACATTTAACTGGGTGTGTCTATACAAGAAGTTTATTGTGGAGCTGCCTAAGTAGCTAATCTACATGTGCACCTCTCTTAGGGTGCATGAAACTAATACAAACTGGACTAGGCTTGTAAATACAAGGACTACCTTGCTCTGGAGTTTTTTCGTGTGCAGCAGTGTCCCTGCAGACACTGCCTGGCTGGCTGGAGCATGAGGTTGCTTCAGGGATGTGGCTGCCTGCTAGCCCTGCACTGAAGCACCCTCATGCTCCATCCAGCCCCTCTGCAGCACACTGAGCCAGGCTGGGGCAGCCCTGGGCTGCTGCCAGCCAGGGCATCTGCTCCGACCAGGCTCAATGTGATGTGCATGAAAAAACTCTGGAACAATAAGCTCTGGAGTTTATTCGTGCACATTAATTGCATGTGTAGGTGTGCCCACTAAGTTGGTCTACAAAAGCTAGTCCTGAAGGTGATAGAATTGTTGCTAGGGATGTCAGATCTTCATGTCATGTCACCTTTAGTATTCTACAGTTCCCTCTCACCCCAATTTTTCCTCATCATCTTTAAACTAGTGGTAGTGGAGGGACTACTTCAAAAAGGAGTAGCTTCAAATTCAATGCTGAGAGGAGGAATCATGTTTTTTGAACCTTTGTAATTAAGTACATATGATGCAATAACAGATGGCATCTGATACTGCGCCAGGTCATTTCCTTTCAGAAGATCAAATTCACAGCTATTTTGAAGTGGTGAGAAGCAAGATCTATGATGTATGTATTTCTAGGTATCTCCTATTTCTAGGCATCAAAAAGGGTAAAAATAAAGGAGATAGGAATCATTTATAATTTGAGCCAGTAACTTTTGCATAGCTTGAAAAATTGTAGTAGAAACATATGTGAAAAGAAGGGTAGATGCATGAATTGGAATGAAATTGTACTTAGCAAATTTCTTTTCACTATTCAATGTTACTGTAACTGGGGAGAACCTAAATCTGGTGTTTTAGTTACACTGAAAGACACTGAGAAGTTCAGCAGTAATAAGGAAGATTTTCATGTTACAACTAAAAGGGAGTGTTATTTTATAACTACACTTGAAGATATATTTAGTTTGCTACAACTGACACAATTATTAATGAGAAAGACTGCATATAAGAAACCTGAATACTCCATCTTAAAAAAAAATTCTCACTCATCTGGAAGAATTATATTGGAGAGTGGCTGGCTGTTGATTAGAGAAGGATTTTAGAAAAATCTCAATAAGAATCAGAAACCTTCAGTCTCAGAACTGAACACTAAGGAGTAATTAAGATAAAGATCAGAGGAAAAAAAATTCTTGACCATAGCTAGGATTAGTTCCTTTTGTGTCTAGCTTTAGTAAGCTAATTTTATGTGGTTTCAAAAATGGACCCAAACTGAGTGTTTAAATCACAATGCTCATTATTTCCTTTCCTTTACTTTCTATCTGGGTCTTCTATAAATTATAGCACATTATACTTCAGGCCACTTTATTAGTCAAGATTATAATAAAAATAAAGAAAGAAACCTGTTACTATTCATACAATTACAGTTTGATCCTTCTTCCAAATACCTGAATGCCTGTATGACGCAACTGATCTATCTCCTTGGCAAAGGCAAGCACTAAATTTGTTGCTCCTTTTAGGTCTGGCTTGTGAGGTTTTATTTTCATAGATTTTAATGAATCACTACATATTTTGCGAAACCTGGCCAATCTTTTGAACGTTTCATGTCTCAGTGTGTTTAGTAAAATCCCTGTTATCCGGCATTCTACAAGCCGGAATACTCTATTAACTGTAATTTCCGACTGGCCGGCTGGACACAGAAAGTGGGGCGGCAGGGAAAGCTTGCACATGGTGGCCACCACCGCTACCCACCACCCTGTGCTGCTGTGGTTCATGTGCGCTTTGCTGCCACAGGTCCCCACCTCCCCCACCGCTCTGCATGCAGCCACTGCCACCTCCTCCCCGCATTATCTGCCTCAGATAACCAGAATTTTTACATAATCAGCATCTGGCATTCCCCACTCATGATAGATAACAGGAATTTTATGGTATTCTCTAATGTATGATCTAATATAATAACAAGAAAGATAGTAAGGTCTCATGCTAAGAATGAAACAAGTGATGAAAAAAATTGTCAAAATGTTGTGCTTTTTGCCATAATGCTTAAATACCAAGACCAAAGGGAAACAACTGAAGAAATGTGAACTGTGACTGTAATTACTTGAAGTTCTGGAAAATCTATTGCTACTATTCTGAAAATAGACAGAAATAATGGGCACATGCCCCAAGTATATGTTTTTGGCATACTGAAGATGTTGTATGGACTGTGGTTATTTCAGAGTAATTATTTACTGACCACTACAAAAAAAAATGTGTGGTACATATAAGCTCTAATGCCTATCCTATTATATAACCAAGAATAGTTTCTTGAGATTTCAAGAGCAAAAATGTTAAACATTTTGTTCATGTCACCAGTATGGTATTATACCATATTACCTAATGGAAGAGTATTAGGAATTAGGAAGGTAATATTATACCATATTATGGTAAAATAAAACCTAGTGTCCACGGACCCAAATCTTAAATTTTAGGGCTTCTCAGGCCCATTGAAATCAATGGGAATGCTTCCTCAGTCACATTCTGGACATTTTTTCTCCCCGTCTTTCTTATTCTAAATATTTTAGATGTCAATGCCAGAATTGTGTCCTTTTGTTTCTCCCAAACTTTTCTAAATCCTCCTTTTCTCTAACTGGTTCCTGTCCATTCTTTCTTTTGAATTCCATGATCTTCCACTACCAGTAAATTTTATTATTCAAAATGAAACTCACAAGCAGTGGGATAAGTGCTGCTGTAAGTCATGATGATAGTACTGGTAGTATGAATTTTACAACAGCTTTCTTACAGCTACATTTGGTTTGCTATAGGCGTCAATAAAACAGATGGCTTGACAGTTTCATTTTTAACACTATTTAAATTCTCTTTGATACACAGAATAAATTTTACTATCTACCTTTGTGTATACACAAAAACACAGACACAGAGATAGGCATACACACACCGCAGTCTTTCTGGTATTATTTTCTTGTCTTCTTTCACCTGTGGCACCAATACTGGAGAGAAGCAAGAATATAAACAGTAGGTATTTTTTTATAAGTAAATACCAGGCTCCTATATTCATTGTTTGCATTCTAGGTCACAAAAAATCTGAGCAGGTACCCCAAAGTTCAAGAATTGCCTTACAGGCACACACTCCAAGGGTGTGATAACGTGCATTTCCCAGGGACAAATAGCAGTGGCAGGCACCAGCTGCCTTGCCTCGGGTCCTGGGGATCTTCTGGGGCTGCAGCAGCATTGATCTGGGCACGAGGAGCCTGGCCAGCAGCCAGAGCATAGCTCTGGCCAGGCAGGCTCCAGTTTTGGGTCATGCACTCTGCCATCATGTGTGCCACCCATTTTTTTGTGGTGCAGATTTTTGTTATGTTGGGAGATCCCAGGGTCTACCCCACCCCCCAGTGTCAAGAGTATTAGCAGCACAGCAAACACATGCATGTGGGCAAGAGGTTTGTGGTGCTGCAGATGGATTTGTTTTGTCACAAACCAGGAGTATGCACTCAACTGGACATGCCTCAAGCATGCTACTGCATTTTTGCCATTATTTTCAAATGGTTTTTCTTGTATAAATAAATATCAATGTAAATCAGAGGGGTATAACCTAGTTCACATTTAAAAAGAAATAGCTTCAAAGCTTGGCACACAAAGGGATTTCATGCAAAAGCAGCAGCTAATTTTTTACAAACAACTGTAATAGACAATGATTGATTTAACATGCTCCTCAAACCAGTGGTTTTCACGTAAGTGCAAACAGACAATGCTGTGTATACATGTGCGTGATGATATAAAGATTTTATTAGCACAATTCTGGAATAGCCACATTACTCTGAGTAGCAAAGCGATAAGTTATGAAGGGTGTTTCAAAGAAATGCAAATGAAACCTGTGCCACTGTTACAGATTGCTTGTATGTACCTCCTATTTTGCAGCACAACCATATAGGAAAATTTAAGCTGGTTGTAAATATTTTTATAGAGATACTATTTTTTATTCCTTTTTCAGTAAAACAGTTTCTTGAATACCATGAATCCACTTGTAAACACTGAGGCAGGAAAAGCATAATACTAAAATCCCACCTTAAAAGCTCAAAAATTATATTTTTGATAATTCTATAAAGTATTTTCTAGGTACTGCAATTTTAGTTCTGCTATCACTAAACAGGAGATGAGCCATATTATAAAACATTGAGAAGGAACTAGGAAGAGTGACTCCAGGGCTAGGGACAGAAGTTACACATAAACCAGTTTCAATCATCAGAAACTGGCTGAAACCCCTGTAAGAGAACAGAAGTTCAGTGCACATAAACCAGTTTCAAAATGGCTGAAATTGGTTTAAGATAAACCTGGTTGAATGTAGTATCAGACTTAACTGATTTGGGTCAAACCAGTTTATGAAACTTCTGTCCCATACTCCAGACCAAATAGAGGTTCACTGTTGTTTCCAGGGTGGAGGGGAATCTAGTCCCTGACTGGGAGCCTGCAGCCAGGTTCCCATAGCAAAAGCCATGGCTCTCTGCCCGTGCTTGCTCTTTTCAGACCTGGAGAGGGGAAAGGCAGAGAAGGGAGCTCGTTCTTGGGGCTCCCCAGCTGGTGCTGAAGGGTGGGATGGGTGAACTGAAGCCCCCGCTACCTCAGTGGGGCTCCAATACACTCATCCCACCCTGCAGGTGGGGCTGAAAAACCATAAGACTAATTCCCTTTGCTCCCTTCCATTCTGAAAACAGCAACAGGCTAATAGTTCTGAAGATAAAAGTTACAGAAGTCACTACATTTTGAAACATCATTATCTGATACCTCATGCAATGAGGGGTCAGATTTTCACAGGATCTGCCATTTTTTAAGCTTTTGGCTGCTATGCACTTGTGTTTGGTCATAACTGTAAACTGCTTTCTGTGGCCAGATTGGGGGAAAATTGTCACTTCTGTCTGCACCCTTTATGTAAAGCACCATGGATTAGAGTGGGGGCCTGAATATCTGTCTGCGCCCTGTTTCTCTTAATCCTCTCGGCTCTCTTCCAGTACTCCCTTGCAGACATTGTTAGGTATTTAGCTAAGAAAGAAGGATAATAAGGATCTATCAATTATGGGCAGTATATATACATTCTAGCCTCCTACTTCTAATTGATAACCAAATTTCCAAAGAACGAAAAGAAATTTAGATGGGAGAATTCATTTTGAGGCCCCTTTGAAGCCTGTCTGCAAGAAGCAGAGATAGTTCTGAAAGGAGTACAATTACACATTACCTTCTTTCTCTAACACACAATAGAAATTTGGGAGATTATACACTGCTTGAGGGTAAGTATTATCAATCTCAGGAGAAGAACTCAGAGGTATCCTTTAAGCAAATACAATGAAGAACTTTTTCCACTCAAGCACCATACAATCAAACCTAGATGTTCTGGGGTGGAAAGACTGCGGGCCTGGAAAAAAAAAATTATTTGAACCTGGATGTCTTCCATGGAGAAATTGATGAAAGTGATAGCACCCCTAAAATCACCTCTGTCATGCCTGATTTCTCTCTAAACAACAGGTTAAGGAAGTAGATATTGTCCTAGTTTTATGCTCGAGTCACAAAAAAAAGCATCTTTACTTCAGAGTTTTAGAATAAAGCTTCTGCCAGATCCTGATTAGCTTGACCATCTTTTTGGAGATGAATTATCTGATGGTATAATTCCTTCTATGATATAAAGGGACATGCTCATCTTATTCATGATTGCCCATGAAGTCCTTCTTTTCTCCTTGTTACTTATGCTGAGAAGGCAGGAATGTCAGTTTGATCTTTATGGCTGTGTCCAGACGAGCACAGCCGTGCGGTATGTGGTGCCGCAGACGTGTCTGTGGCACCACATACTGCACATTCAACTATTCTCTGCACTGCTAGGAAATAGCAAGCATTTTTTTTTGACCCCTGGATCTCCAAGGGTCAAAGAAACCTGAGCAAAAAAAAAAAAAAGGGGGAGTGTTGCATGTGGGGGCATTATGTAACGCTCAAAACTGGAGCTTGGCCAGCTGAAGTCATGCTCCAGCTGCTGGCCAAGCTCTGAGTGGCAGGATTGCCTCTGCTGCAGCCCCAGGAGATCCCCAGGACCCCAGTTAGATCTGATAGGGCCAGTCCAGTGCTGGCTCCAGTCACCCCACCTGGGGTAACTTCCCTTGTGCCAGAGGGCGTGTGGCACAGATGATGCCCAGGGACAACCAGCAGCATCATAAGGTGCCCTGCTGCTTCTTGTCCCAAGGGAAACAAATGTCCATGCTTGTATGGACATGGCCTGTGTGTGCATTTTCATTTTATGAATGTCAGTGGCTGTGTGTCAAACACCATACATTTGTTCCATCAAAGGAACAAGCTCAAGACATCCTGGAAATACCCTAGATCGAAACACTGGCATTTGATCGACTCTACTTTTAGGAGGTCTATGGAAACAAAGGTAAAGTGGGATGTGTTTCTAAGACAGTTAATGAAATATCATACATCTAGCAAACTACGAGACTTGAGTTCTGACATATGGCCACACTCATACAATACAAGATGAGAAGGCAGACAAGAAAACTGCAGTGATTTTACTTGAATAGAATTATTATTTGGGTATCTCTGTGCTATGTGAGAAAAGCCATGGATCTATACCGTCTGGGCGTTATTTCCTAAGAAATTATACCAGTGAAGAGGCAGCCAGCAGCACATCTGGAATTTGTAAATAATTAATAAGCTTCAAGGCTTCTGGGCAAGGATCGTACACAAGTCGGTATGATTGTTAAGTTTGTTCTTCCCAGTAGAACATGGAGGAACACTAGGCAAGGTTTTGACTGCATATATTCATCCTCTAGTTAATGTAATATAAACAACAGGAGTGACTGTTACAATGGCAGTATGAGGCTCCATTTCATTGCGTCTCATTGATTTGACATTCAAATTTTTACTTTTACCTGAAGCTAAACAATAATTTTTCCCTTCTTTCTTTGCTGCCAGCTTGATAAAGTCATCCAGAGCACTGGCAGTCAAGGGCCTCCTCCAGATGTTACTTTTGTTGTGGATTTAAAGAGAGTGTCTTGTAACTTTTTTGAAACATGCCAAGTGTTCAGACAAGCTGTCCTGCAATAAAAATGACAAACCAGTGACAGAGATGCTTCAGATTTAATGTGGAACATCTTTGTGGCTGGCTTGTATCGCAGTTTAATTTGAATGCGTGGCAATGTTAAAGCCCTGCTATGCAGCCCAATGCTGGCTGCATGATGGGGCTTTAAGATTCCTGGTACAGAAGGGACCCATTGATTCTGCCCCTGCAGAAACATTTAAAGATGCACTGTGCCAACCACCATCTCCCTGCATGCGGGGACATCCCAGATCCCCAGCACACCCATCTCTGGCTGTCCATGGAGCTGAGCTACCACCAGTGTGCAGTCTGCTGGCTGCACCCAGCAGTTTTGAGATGTGCCATACAGACAGTTATGGATCAGGGTACTTCCAAGGAATGGGCAGCTCCCCAGCTTTTCCCACCCAGGGGGACAGGCGCAGCCAGCAGATGCATAATTCGAGTCTGACAAATGTTATCACAGATCCCATAAATCACACAACCTTCCTTGCACATGTGGCATGGCACGATGCGTGATTTTTTGGATTCACGATAAAATTAATTAGACCCCAATTGTGAGACAAACGTCTGAAAGGAGCCAAGATGGTGTTCCTGCAGGTCTGAATTAAGCCCTCAGTGTCTTCACATCATAATTTATGTTTACGCAACTCCAATTACGACTAACAAATTTACACAGAGAAGTTCTCAGATACCATGGTGATGTAAATCCTTATCAAAACAAAAACATATGAGAGACCTAGACAGAATCAAGCTACACAGATGGGCTGAGTTGTGGAGAAGAAGGAAAAGAGGTGGTCTGAAGGAGATCTATATAAATCAGTGAATTTGATTAGTGGAAGCTAAAACAGGAGGAGGAACCTCTTCCTTCTACTGTTTTGTTCTCAGTAGGTGGGAACCTCGAGAAGGCAGACAGAGAAGAAATAAAATCACTTCTGTGCTGCTCTGCTCTCTCTCTTTCTTTATCTCTGTATCTTTTCTTGAGCTAGAATGGGAGAAAATGAATAAGACAGAATTAGAGCGAATACCAGCAGATGAATACTAAGGCAGCAGCTGTTTCACTCTTGTAGCATGCAGAAGGAAAACAACTGAAAGGAAATGGGTTGAATAGGGCTTATGAAATGAGACTGACAGATCTTTGCTTCCAGGTTAGTGTAACCTGATTAGAAGGATCCAAGCCAATATTTTTGTGGTATTTTATATTAAAAAATTAGTCTTAATTATGAAGAATTAGAGGTAAAGGGTTATTGAGAAAATTGAAAAAGGTATTACTGAGCAGATGAAAAAAATGTAACTTCTCACATGATTCTTTTATTATTCATTATTAACTGGCCCTGGAATTTATGGGTACCTATACATGTGCCGGATGCCTGCTTCAACATCAAGAGCAGACTTGATTGATTAGCACGCTCCAACAGCCTTGGCATCATGTGTATTTAGCGTCCCTGCACTTCAAAATGGTGGTGGGGGTGCTTTAGTGTCAAACAAGCTTTAGTTAAAGTGCCCCCGCTGCTATTTTGAAGTGTGGGACACTGAATACATGAGATGCTGTGGGCATTTTAATTAGAACAGCTCCTGAGAGTTGCTCTAATTAAAGCACCCCGCACACCGGAGTACATGTAAAGATGCCATATGTTATGGCTGTGTGGCTACCACATACACAGTACATAAAAAGACCCACAACTTGCCTTAGGATACGTACAGAGTTCATGAGAACACTTTTTATTAACTGAACAAAATATTCATCATCATTATCTGTATTTAGCCAGGGTGCAGTATTTCTGCATACTATTTAATATTTGCCACTTTGCACTCCACGGTAATATTTCGGTTTGGGATATAGTGTTTCTTCATCATGGTAGCGCAACATACAGCATTATGCTAGTGCTCCTACTATAAAGGTGGGTCTACTTTTGAAATAACAACCTCAGTATTACTTTGAAGCTGTTTCTTCTGTTTTTCATAGGCATAATGGGCACTGACAGATGTGGAAAAAAAGCCAAAACAAAACAGTGCTTGACTAGAAGAGGAATCACATCAGTTTGACTCAGCTTGCCCAGAGCTTGCATGCTTCAACAGGGGTTTTGGAGCTTTAATCTAATAGCTAAGGGTAAAGTGCTGTTTTGCCTTTTTTTACCATGTCTGTAAGTAGCCAATGATATGAAAAAGAGCAGACCAATGAATCAGTCACAACCTACATATTTAATTCTGAGCTTTACAACCGGATTCCTAATTGTCATTTTGGATTCTTCTTCTTTGACAATTCCTACCTTATAAATAATCATATTTTACATTGGCTTTCATTTCCACTGAACAAGTTTTGATGTTAAACTGGTATTTCTTTAACATAAAGTACAATTTTCAGATTAAATCTAAATGAGATGCATATTTAATAATTTTAAAATTAAAGAACAGCTGATGCCTGAAGTAAAACTTGGGAAAAAAACATACTGCTTAACAATTCAGTATACAAAACATATTTTCTTAGTTTTATTCTTTATCATACTTTTTTTTTAATTACTAGTCATATTTACATGAAAATAGATTATCTGTTAGCAATTCGTTTCCCACCTGAAATAAGAAACGTTATGATTTCCATCAATTCACTGGAAATGATCTGTTACAGTAACATGGCACATATGACACACAGTAAGATATATACAGCGGGAACAGATGCTACTTAAAATATGCAAATGTCTCTAGTAATACCAGAGATGAAGACAAAACTATGGAAAACACATGGAACCTTAGGGTAAAATCACATTACACTTAGACCAGTGTTTCCCAACCAGTGTGCCATGGCATAACAGTGTGCCATCAGAAATGAACAGGTGTGCCACGGAACTTTGCCATGGCAATGAGCTACAACAGGTATGAGGATGGGGAATGCCTTAACAGGTGTGCCACAGAAAATCTGTATTAATATAAGTATGCCCTCAGCTGGAAAATGTTGGGAAATACTTACTTAGACCATACTAAGAACACTTTAAACACAAGTGTTCACAAGCTAAAGTTCTTTAACTCATGTTATGTGTCCTCTGAGCAGTTCAAAGTTATGTCACTTCAGGCAGGGGTTACCTCTGGGCTGTGTTACCTAGCTCCTCTTAGGGTAACTTCAGCCTGTTCTATGGAGATAAAATAAGCTATTTGCTGTCCTCCAGCATCCCATGATGCACTGCTCCATCTACATCAGAGCAAAGATAAAACCCAGGTATCTTGGCTTCTTGCACTCCTGCTCGCCAGCCCACTAATGCCAAGCCAGAGCTATCCAGGCAAGAACTAACCCTTACCATATGACGGTCCACAACATGTTGTAACCTTAACACCACTTAAATATTCCACAGATTTAGTATGGTCTAAGCATAATGTGTAAGGTCAGCTTTACTCATTCACATGTTGTTAATTCACACAATTTTTAATCCACATATAGAACGTCAGGAAAGATTTAACATACTCTTAATTAATTTTTGTCTTCCTGTCAGTGATACTTCCTTACCTTTACCAGAGAAAAATTACAAATACAAAAAATTATATATATATATATATATATATAAATATATATAAAAGCAACAGAAATGGTAGCTAATATGAGCAAAAAACGTGGCAGGCTTGCATTTTACCATTATCTGTTCACTCATCCAGCAATCCCCTAAATTCAGAGTTTTTCACAAGTCACAGGTGATATTATGAATGTAGCAGAAAGCTTTTACTTATAGTATCAGCAAGCTTTCAAGTGTTACCTTGATTTTAGCTCTTCTTACCTTTAAAGAAAACAAAATTCCCCTCGCTGTTTTCATAAACTGCATCAATGCTTGGAGGCAGTCCCCTCCAGAAATAGGTGATCTGCATGGGATATCCATCCATTACCCTATTGTTTCTGACACGCCAAAACCACTGATCCTGAAAACCAAACAAATGAATCTTTTAGCATATTCTGAGGCCTCTCTATATGTTGAGCTGCTTTTCACTTTTGAGACTGGGAAAACACATTGAATATTAGTATGGGACAACAACTTCTCTTCTTTGTCTATGTGTATTTGTATTAACTCCAAATGAGTATAAAATAAATATAACCCCAGCCAGGAAATGACAGCAAAAAAAAAGCTTCTTACAATAGTGATTCAGTGATATGTTAAAATAATTAAAAACAAAATATTAGACATATCCACAGAGAGGCAGAAAATTGATACTACTTCTTTCCATGCATCTACCTGACTTTTCTGTAACAAACATCTATTCTGCTTAAAAACAAAGGAAAGGAGAGCATGTGTATTAAACAAAAAAAGGCAATATTCTACTTAGAAACATACTAACATTTCCAGTATTATTTCATAGAATGTAATGGAATTACTCAAGGGTGTCAATGGATTTACTCAGAACAGCTTTCAGGCCTATTGAGAAACAGTACTAAGAAATAATTTGATTTTGAATAGCTACTTCCTGTGTTTGCCATGTTTAGAGAAAGCTGTACACACCAAATGACCCCATTTTAGTTAAATGCACTGCTCTAGGGGTATTTAACATCATCAGTCTTGCATCAGGTATTTGTTTAGGAAGAACTTACCATATTAGTTTAAATATACTTTCCCTTGAATGTTTTCTTTTTGAAGGCCTAGACTGAACAACAATCAATGTCAACATTCAGCCTTCAGTTCTTTATTGTACTATTTCCAAATCCTTTGCTAAGTTAAGTGACTGAAGGATGAACAGTAACCTCCCTATATGCTTGATGAACTTTCAGTTTAATCTTATTCAACACAATGCAAATCTCCTGATATCCAGGAAGGTGCTCTATCTGCAGACCAGGAATAATGTAGGGATTGGCACTGTAACCTTACACACTATGTCCTGACACGAGCCATCTGAAGCTCAGAGAAATCAGTGGAATGACTCCCCCATCTAAGTATGGGAGGATTAGTTCATTTGACAATCTGATTCACTTCTTTTCTGTAGTCATTGGTTAAGAAGCTATTTCTTGCTAATGAGACCCAGGCCACTAGCTATGATGGTAGATTTGCAATGTGGGTACTGACACACTGCACTAAGAACTGCACAAATATGACCAAGTGTTGTATGCAGACTATGATATCACCAACACTTTCAGCCTTTATCAGTGATACCCATTGCACGAACCAACCCTTAAATCCATCATTCTTGCATGATGTTGCCATTCACAATATCATCTTTCCCTAGAGGCTAAACTTAGCCTCTGCTTGCCAGAGCCTATAGTTACACTGTCCTAACTGGGAAGTGGGAGGAATATATTATGTGAGGAATTAGGTGAGGGTAGGGCAACATTTCCTTGATATGGTTGCTAAGGTTGGAAAGCCAAATCTGCCCTTAAGTGCAACTATTTCATATATGACATGGTGGAAGGGAAGAGCAGGGGCTGATGAAGTAAATGTTCCCTTCATATGTAACGGATACTTAATTTCTTCACTATAGACCAAGGTCCTTCAGTTCAGACAATTTCTATGCAAAATGCTATGCCGAATGTCTGATACGTATAGTTAACTCCTTTCTTTTCTTTTCACAAGCAAATACAAATTACATATGGAGTAATAAAGAATGAATATTACAAGGGATGAGAGCCAAAAGAAAGGAAAAATAGCATCATCTCAGATCTCTGTAACAGAAGGCTAAAATGGTAGCCTAACCTTCCTTCTGCATAGGTCAGCCTATCAAGAAAACGATATCTGCGGTCTTGTGGGAACTGGCACAGCTCTGAGAACAGATTAATATTTTTGCTAGGGTAGGCTTATGGAGAGCTGTATTAATCATTCTTCTCAAGTAGAATTCGCAATCTTCTTTAATTGTTCATTTTTCAAGCAGTATATCTATCCAGACTGGCGTAGAAAATAACAGTATTGCATATCTATAGTAGAAAGAAATATTCCCATCCCAGATCTACTGTGAGGAAGTTAACCTAGTAAAAACTACTCAAATAGATTAGTCATTCTGAAGGGTTTGGTTCTGAAATTTATAACTGGATGAAAATGGTACTATTAAGAAAATATCTTTTTCTGCTCATGTCTGGCTTTTGGGGCTGCTAGTGCAACATGATTATACATTATAGCTGCAGTATAATAGTCTGATTAGACTACTATTTTTGGCCTCATCCACTTTCTACTATAAAATATATTACAGCTCTTAAGGAAGGCCAGCAAATCAATTTTTAGGATGAACTGTCTAAATTCCAGTTAAGAAAAGGCAAAGGGAAAAAAATCAAATGATAACATAGAATAACAAGGATCTAGAAAGACTGAGAAACAAGGATTTAGCACATGTTCCGAAAGCTACCACAGAGTATGTCATCTTCGGTGAATTTTTTTTAATCATAGCACATACACGAGACAAGAGACCTTATGGGAAGTAAAAGTTAAGAGGAAAAATATTCTCAAAACAGACATTAGAAAGCATTTTCCAACAGTAATAAATCCTTGGAATGGGTTTGCAGGCAAGGTATTTGAGGTATAATCAATCTAAGAATGGCTAGGTGCTGTTCTGGGAAAAAATGATGTAATGATAAGTCTCAGTGGGCCAAATGGCTCTTTGTCATCCTCAGATTTTCTATAAAACCCTCAAACATAGACAGAGTATCAGGGATCAGTTATTAAACAAAAAACAAAATAAGCAGCAAGCTGCAATAATTCGCAATTTATATATATCTACTGCTGTCTTCATTGGGATGGAATTTCCCTATCTTGTCTATTTTCCCAGGAATAGTATAGTTTACGTTATACACATGAATATTGTTGCAAAACCAAATCTAAAAAATATATTTTGTGTGCTAAAGGACTTATCCAGGTTCTAATAGGTCTTCCAAAAACTGGCCCATTAACTTTAAGTAAAATTAGATAGCTTCACAACAGCATCACACATCTAGAGAAAGGGTTGGTATCCTTTTGCTAGTGTCCGCTGGAGCTTGTGACCCAGCTATAGCTGCGGACCAGAAGTGTTTGCCCCACAGAGCTGAACATCAGCTGCTTGAGCTTGCTCTTGCAGATTTCCAACCCCTCTGCAGCGAGGGAAACACAAGGCTTGGATGAGCAAAAGACTGCAATGGAGGGGAGAACTGTGGGGTAATAGGTGGCACATCACACCATCATTTTGTGGTAGACTGCTTACTATCCCTATAGTCTAGGGTAAGTGAGGTTGTGAACAGGTATTCAAAAACTTTGGTGAACAGGGATGAACTTAAAAACATACTTTCCTGAACTGGGACTAACTAACGGGCTCAAGCTTGCTTCTCAAAGTGATCCTCAGATTTGGCAAAGTTTTGAAACCCCTCTGATAGGCAAAGCTTCTAAAATGTTAGTGTAGCTAATAAATCTAGATTTTCAGAGAGGACGTTAGAGCAAACCTTGTAAATCTCATTCAAGCATTTTCAGGAGGGCTATATGTGTAGTTCTAATAACAGTAACAATCTCCTTTTGATTAGACTTAAAAGACACAATGTCAAACTGTCAAAAGATGGAATTTATAACATTCTGACTCTATTTTCATTTTAAGAGATTTTTAAAAATTGAGCATGAAGAAATTCAGTCACAAACTCACATAATGGTAACAGGTGAAAATAAGGTTTATTGACTTTGCACTTTAACTATTGCTATAAATTTCTGTAGTCATAAAAAGGAGAAAAAATACTTCCCCAAAACAATAGTAAAAGATCTGACTACTATTATGATGTAGTAATTTTGCTAAAACTCATTGTAATAATACCAGAGACAACATTCTATTTCATGATACAAATACACAAAGAGAAAATTCAGACAACTGAAGAGTCTCAATCATCACCACTTTCCAGCTAGTAAGTGACAAACGTAATAAAATATGATTTCCCATGGATCTTTGTAGGCTGTGGTCAACATGTCAAGTGTAATAGCTCTCTGCCCAGTTGAGCACTTGCTTCTGCTAGGAAGGGAATGGGTCACAAAATCCCCACTGGCATCCAATGAACAGTGTAAGTAATAGTCCAATTCCTGGGTGACTTTCTGAATTCAGCCTGGGGAGATAAATAATTCCTTGCCATGGCAGGGAAGACTTGTGCTTGTTAGCATAACTTCATTACCTTGGACCAGTATACTTAACTCCCCATCTCCCCTCCCTACCTAAAAGTTACTCTTGATACCTTTGTTTTGAGCTCATATCTTATTAACTTGATACCTAGGTTCAAAAGCATTAAAGCAATTCCTTCCACACAACGTAACACATTTTGAGTAGAAAATAAAGAGCATTGCACCAATTCAGAGACACACTCATAATCTGATCAGGTGTCCAAAATTACTTTCCATAAAGGTAAATTTATTAAACATAGCTTATAAATATCTTAAGAAAGTTTTTATTCCTAACTTTGAGATTCTTCTTTGGTAAACTACAATTCATTCTTTTTCCTAACCCCACTTCAAAGGCTGAATACACATCACTCTATTCAATACTTGCCCAACTTGTAAATATATAAGTGGGCTTTCAAAAATATTTTTTTTCTAATTTTGTGCTAACTACTGGATTGCATTATGGTATTGTGGGCCAAGGTCATTTCCAGTATAATACAACAATAATAAATGCAATTATACAAGCAATGAATTGGGACCTGTGTCTGCTGATGAAAGGACTAGTGAATTCCTGGCCTACATGAATTCCACAGTACAGAACTGTTTGCCAAACTAATGAAGCAATATACTACAGCTTCAGTAAGCGTTACTCTCATCTTGCACCAAGAGTACCATTCTCATCCTGATATTTCTTTCAGAGCTCAAAAATTATCTTCCTTACTATGTTTCTGCTATGGATTTCATATTGAGTTATAGTTCAAATACAGGGAGCTGAATTTAGTAAAGGCCTTTTCATTTTGCTAATGAAACTCGACGATCTTCTGAGGTCCCTTCCAGCCCTAATGTCTTTGAATCTATTAAAGTATTTTAATATTTGCCTAAAGTATTTACAACTTTGAATGTGTATATGTTTATGATTTATACCAAGTTACATTCATGGGCCATGTCCAGGTAAGTGCAGCTATGTGGTATGTAGTACTGCAGGTAAGTCTGCAGCCATGCTCCGGCTGCTGGCCAGGTTCCAAGTTGCAGGATCACTGCTGCTGCAGTCCCGGGAGGCCCCCAGGACCCTATGTATGGCTGTTGGCACCAGGACAGTGCTGGCCCCAGCTTCCCCTACCCCACTTGGCCCCAACTGGGGTAATTTGCCATGAGCCAGAAGGCACGTGGCACAGGCATTCCCCTGGGACAGCTAGCAGCTGCACAAGGTGTGCCGCTGCTCATTGTCCCCAGGGAACCAAATGTTCACACTCATGTGGACACGGCCATAGGCGTCTATCTTTAGACTCTTGATTTTAAATCAGTCAACCACCATGCATTAAGTAGAGAGAAGCACCTAGGAAAACAAAGGATTAGGCAGGACTTCTCATCAGTGCCCCCTCCTCCAATTCCAATTCCTATTTAAATAAATTACTTGTTTCCAGTCTATTCAGTACCACTGCTGATCTCTGCAAGTCCATTCATATCTTCTGATAAAGTAGGCTGTTGCTGACAAAAGCTTATGTTTCTCTGAAAAAGTTAGTCTCTAAGCGTCACCCGACCTTGTTATCATACATTAGACATAAAAGTGTATGACATTATTAACTTTCTATTGATTAGTATCAGGCTCTCTCTGCACCTCTTTTTCTTTATTCTGATTAGTACAAGGAATTTCATTTCAAGATCCAATTAATTTTTTCCTTCATGTTCTTCAAACCACTTTGCAGACTTATTTCACTGTCCCTTCTCTCTCCGCTCCCACTCTTCCTCCTCCCTCCACTAACTCCCCACACCATCTGCTCGTTTAAGAGCAGCACCAGACTCCTTTTTGTCCCTAGCTGCATCTGTCCATTACTAGAAATGTCATCTGCCCTGAAGGGTCTACTATTTGGAACAACTTTCTGAGTTTTTACCTCCATGTCTGTCCACATTAATAGTTATGGTTGACCTTAAAGATGCCCTAACCCCAAAACCTGTTGACCACCTATACCATGACCTCCTTAGCTTGAATTCCAGTGACAGCCCAGTGCCATCCCAGTTTTGCTAAACCTTAGGGTCTGAGATTGGTTATGTCACTTAGCCCACCACTGTAAGCTAAGCATTAAGAATTCACATGGGTGCTTCAGGACTTAAGTCTATTGCCAGCAAACCCATAAGTCTTTGTTCCTTACTTTGAGCTCTCTGTCACCCCGCTTCCTTTGTCTATTGTCCACGGAGACAAACCAACAGGAAGAGACAAATAGTCTACAAACTGATTTGTAGAAGAGCTCCACTTCATAAAAAAGCAGTTGGTTTTGATGCCAGCTGAAAGATATAACATTAGAAGGGGAAGGTTGGCTCATGTGGCTTCAGCTGATTAAAGCTGACATCAAGAGTCAACCCTAAGTACCTGTGTAGACCTCTCCTTTAAGTATACATCCATTTTCAATCATAAATGAAAGCACACTGAATTAAATCCTCCACTGGTTATATCAGCATTGCTTAACTGACTTCAGTGACTCAGAGAATGCTACACCAATTTATATTAGCAGAATAGCTAGATAATGTCTTTGTCTCTCTTAATATCTTTGCCTTTCCTGTTATTTATTAATAAATTATGTAGATGTTGCTAACATGAAATACAATAGAAAATATCAAGTTGCACTGCATTGTGTGACTTAAGTTTCCTTTTTAAAGCGCACAGTAAATCTGTGTGGTTAAAAGAAAAAAAAATATGTCCGTGCAGTTCAGGTGATAAATCATAATGGGAAAAGAAGCTTTACTTACTCTTTTCCTTCTGAAATGATCAAAGCTTAAGTTTAAGGACTCTGAAAAAACCTTTTCTTGCCTGAAAAAAAGCACTCTGGAAGG
The DNA here is from genome assembly GCF_052110815.1 of Crocodylus siamensis. Taxonomy (NCBI): domain Eukaryota; kingdom Metazoa; phylum Chordata; order Crocodylia; family Crocodylidae; genus Crocodylus; species Crocodylus siamensis. Next base: position 213,078,840 of record NC_143397.1, read on the forward strand.
GACTGTCTCATGGGCAAACTTTGATTTTTCAAAATCAAAGCAAGCAGAACCATCTCCTTATTCATATAGCTCATATGATGAGAGTTTACAACTATCAGACTAAGGGTTTTGCACTAGGAAAACCATTCTACCTATACATTGCTGTTGTGAAGCTATCTAATCAATCTTACTGACAACTGCCCTCAGAACAGAACACTTAGTGCAGCAGTAAATCATATACTTAGTGCATCATACCAAAGTTTAAGAACCTGAATCCAATTTTACCTCTTCAGGTATTTCTTCTTTAATCACCAATGGCAGTCATTTACTAGAATACTCTGACAGTATGACATTGAAAGCCTTTAATTTTCTGTTCAAATTGCTGCATTTGCATCAACATACGGATGTGAACTAAAGACATGGGGTGTAGACTTGATGCTAATCTAATGCTTTGAACTAGGCGTCTCTTTTATTTTTAAGAATAAAAACAAAGAAAGTGCAATTACACGCAGTGGTTCTCCCTGATGTATGGTAAAAGTATTTATTTTATTGTGACAATTTCTCCTCTAGCAACACTTCAAAGGGTAGTTATATTTAATCTACACTTGTTGACCTTAAACAACAAGGGCTGTGCCAAAATACATATTCATTTATGGTTTCTAAACCTCAGATTTATTTATTTATTTCTCAGTTCAGTCAGATCCCAAGCTAATGCCGGCAAACCCCAAAGCAAAGCAAGCCCCAAGAGGCTAGCTGTGGGCACTCTCCAGGGGCTGTGCCTTATTTCTGAAGTTGAATGGTGGGAGTAGATCACAGTTACTCCGTTATGGATCGCAACGTGGGAAGAAGGTGTACATTTGTGTGTGCATGTACATATTGACACACACACATGCAGATGCAGGTATTTCTTAAGAATGGTTTTGCCCTGAGAGAATATAAAACTTCTAAGCATTCTTTCATTTGTGACCTGGCATATACAACCCGTCCACCAATGGGTAGGGATGTAATATCGGGAAGCTGTGCTGACAAGTTCTGGACAACTTTTAAACAACAAGATATTACCTTTTTTTTCCCTTGCTAATTGCCAGTAATTTCCCAGTAATTATTTTACCTTGCTAATTCCCAAGATAATCATGTGGTTTTCTCTGCATCTATAATTTCTCTCTGGCAACCCTGTATGGCACATTTTTTGGAGGTAGACTACTCCTTGTAAATGAGCAATTACTTTCAGTGCAGTATTTCTTTCCCATTGTTGGAAGTGTTTCTCTGATTAATTCATCAGCTGGAAATAGCTTCAAGATACACAGTCAAATGATTCAGCTCATTTTCATTTAAACATATTCATAAACAAAGTTATATTACTGGCAATTTTGCAGTCCGTGCATAGATGAACATGTTATACAATATGACTAAAGCAATTTTGTAATATGATTTATCTATTAGAGGAGTAGGAAAGTGACATAATCCTGAAAGGATATGCACATATTTGAAAGATTCACTCTTGTACTTAAAAGAAATTTCAATCTCCTCAGCAGGTGATAAAGTTCAAGTTAGGATTTGATTATATTAGACAAATCTATTTTTGTCTTCCTTGGCAAATATATTTGATTATGCATTCTGAAACTGTTAGTTTTCCAAGATATACAATTTTAATGTACATCTAATTTTATTATTATCTCAAAATGTCATCAACCTTGGCATATCAGCTTGGACAAATGATTTATTGCATCCATTCCAATTACCAGCTGGACAAAGAAATACAGTGCAATGCATACAAGTTGGTGTCTTTTCCTTTAAGTTTGCAATTTCATTTAATGCCTTTTTTATAGCCAGCTAAATTGTGATGGTTAGCTATGTTCCTCCAAGTTTGCAGGTCATCATCACTTTGTAGTTCAAATGCATCAAAACATTAATTTAATAATTAAATATAAGACAGGTACATCAGGTAAAATTAAATTTAGCCAAAAGTAGAGTTTAAGAAAAAGGAGAAACTGATAAAACATTTATGTTAGAATTAGATACGCATCAGCATTAAAGAAGGAAAGAAACTGTTTAAGAAGGCTAAAATAGTAACAAAGAAAATGAGAAGCTGTAGGATGACAATAAGGAATGGGAAACTGAAATTGTGTGTAAGGGTAAATATCCAAAAAAGATGCAGAGAGAGAACCTACAGAGCTGTGTGTGGAAGAAAGAAAGCGAAACTTATTGCTAGTTACCTAGAAGTAGACTGAACAAAGACATGATACACAAATGCCATTAGGCTGGGAGAGGGTGGACTAGATAACTTTATGCAGTTCTAAGTGGTGTAGTGCTTAGGCCTAGAGAATAAGAACCAGTAGAAAAGGATTCTATTCTTAGCCTTGTGATTGACTTGTTGCCTGAATTGGGATAATCATAGGGCCTCTACAGACTCCAGTATCTTCTTTAATATATTGAGTACGATGGTAAGATGTATGAACATTTTGAACATTCTTAAAAACCATATTTGGAAACCTTGAAATAAAGGTGGTGTATTACAATGTCCATAATTAAAAAGTCAATGTGTAACCAGCAGTTTGCATATAATGGTATCCAATTACCAACGTTTCCTCCTAATCTTAGAATATGCAACAACAGCAATGACTCAAATACCCTTGGCAATCACATTAACTGCAAATTCTTATTCTTTGATTCTGTAAATTCTCATTGTAAAAAAATTTAATCCTAACAATGTTCCTTTTTTGACTACTTCCATCTAATACCTAAAAAATAATCAGTACTTTCTCACTTTTAGAAATAAACTCTCTAATCTGTATTGTTATAAATATTTTATATCAGTTTAGGTCTTTATTCTGACCTAACCTGTCCTTCAGAGTCCTTTAGGGATATGTAACAGTGTTGATAGTGAAGAGAAATAAAAACAGTTTGCCAATGTTTCAATTCATCTGTAATAAAAAAAAAAAATCTAATAGAGTTCTAAGGGCAAAAATAATAGAACTTTTTGGTTTTCTGCACATCATTTTCTCCTTCTCCTCTGTACCTATAACTATTGCCAACAGTAAAACATTAATGTACTGTGAAATCTGTAGAACTCTGCCCTTTATTTTTATACCTAATCAACTCTACGTATAATTCTGCAACTATGTATCACAGCCCGAACCATAGTTCCAAATTATACCCACTAATAACAGGAAAACTACCAAATGTAACACATTAAAAATGTGCAGAGCACTTGGAGGAAGAAAGAAAACCTTTAGCAACTTTTGTAGTTAATGGCTTCCAATAAAAAAAAAAGAAAAAAACCCACAACCTGTTAGCAGACAGAGAGGGGAAGTGCATCAAACAAGACATTAAATAAAATCAGCTCACTGCTGACTCAGTGGAAGGGGCTCAAAATGATCATCAAGACTCTGATCTAAAAAGATGCTCTCACATTCATTGGTCTTTCGGTTCCACTGAAAGCTTGGGTTTAACAAAGAAAAAATGAAGACATTAGGCCTTTTCCGTAGTTGAACTGATACATACTTTTAGCACTCTTGTCCTGCCCTTGAATGCTGTTTGCTCCAAAAAAAGATAGTACAGAAGAATTCAGCAGCATCAAGGGAATGTGAGGATGCAGGTGATTTTACCACTAATTTTGTTCAAGGTCTGCTTTTCATCAAGTGGAGACTAACACCAGTTCCCAATGCCTGGGCCACAATAATCCTTTTTATGTACACTGCACAAAATTCATCCTTGAAAATAAACCTTAAATTGCATATAAGTAGTGATAAGGCCTTGTGCTGACTGCAAAGAGATGATTAAAATTCACTATTAATAGACACAATAGAGTAAGACACAAGAGAAACAGTAGGAAGGTGAAAGGTCTTATTACAATTGTAAATTAATTATATTTTGTATTATAGTTGTATTACGTGTGTATTAAATCCAGAGTAGCAAAGGGCCTTTTTTATAGGAATGCAAGCATCCTATCTGAACTGGTACTAAATCAAAGTCTAAAAGGGTATTTAAAGTATACAATGTTGCAAGAGATACTGACTATTTGTAACTTTAAATAGACCCCTGGCATTTTTTCTGTTTTTATTTTTATTTTTTGAGACAGAATTGACCCTGATCAGGTTCTAATTTCATTTTGCCTATTTAATTTTTCAGTTATTGCAAAAGCACATATAATTTTTCATGTCCTCTTCTATGCATGAACTTATTGCATTGTATTATGTACTCAACTATGTCCTTCCCTTGAAGACTCCAGGCTTGGATAAAGTTGTCTCTGGAAGACAGCTTCTGCACTGACTGTGCATTCAGGGAACCCCTGGGACTGAAAAAGAGTTAAGCCCCACATTTAGCATCACTATGAGATTACTGATTGCCTCTGTAGCTATTAATATAGTTTAGGTAGAGGTAAATTGATGGTTTGTTAGGGGTCATGAAAAATTTATTCTGTCATTTTCCTCCTTACAGCCATGATCCTGTTTTCTCTGCAGTTAACTGGAATTTAGCCAGTTAGTAGTACATTATAGTACTGTGTGTTAATGCTGCATTCTTAATCACCTCACATTTTTCAGCCACCTCTTTTGATAACATCTATTTTACACTTTCCATGTTGTGAACGTTCACTATACCCAGGCAACTGGAAACAACTATTTGACAAAATAATATTTATGGAAGTGAAGACAATAACAACCTAAGGGACTTAAATGTATAAGACAGAATGACACAATTCAGTTATTTTAAGATTTCAGGGTTTGTCTAGTGTTTTCCTTTAATTAATACCAAAACTCAATGTTTGCTCCTACTTCTGGGATCAAGATCAAGAAGTCAATTAATTTCAGTGAGATCAAGTATAGATTCCACTTTATGATACAAGACACATATGACAATATGGATGTATTTAACTTTAGACTGGTTTATGAAACAATTACACTTAAGAATACATCACATTTGTACATTATTTAAAAGGCTTTAACATTAGGATGATATACATTAGGAACAGGAAAGGTTTATATACATACCATAGTACTAGTGTCCATCCATTAGCAAACAAATTTACTACTGGTTGCTCATTATTTATCTGAATCCTCTAAAGCAATGCAGCTCTTTCAAGGGGCTTCAGACAACAGTAATCAGTGTAGACTAGATATGAACAGCTCCGAAATGTGATGTAGGAAGTCAGGACACTCTTCACCTCTCAGAAAAAGCATAGCACCTTTCATTATCATCAGACTCAGATCTTTAAACTCTGTGGTTTAAGCTCTGAATTCTTTCAAAGAAAAAAGGAAGGATGCAAATGCAACAGCCAGAAATCTGCCATAAACTCTCACAAACACTGAACTGATTTCCATATTACATGCCTTAAAGTGACCATTCAGCATTGGAAGTTGATCAGTTGCTAAAGCACTCTTGCAAATGTTAACATACAATGTGCATTATTTATTACAGGCTCACTCATTCCTATTAGGCAGAGGAGTTACTATTGTTATATATTAAGAGATGATTGGGACTAATACCCTCTTGTTAAGTGATTTTATCTAGGAAAGCTCTGTTCAGGAGCAGCATATAAGTTTCAGCAAGGTCCATTCTTTTGTCTGTTTTTCTGCATGACCTGCCTGATGCACAGGGATATCAAATGACTTTTCCAAGGCCAAAACACATCTCATTTTTCATTAAATGCCAGTGCCTTCTTGGCTTCTTGTTCTCTACCCCCACCAGAAGACAACACAGCCTCCTTAGCACATCTGAGGTAAATGGAAAATACTTTCTCACGGCCTAAGTGGAACACACATGGGATTCTTGAGAGCAAGTGCAAAGCCATGAGGTTTAAACATGAGCATCTGAGATCAGGAAAGCAGGAGCTCAAAGATTAGGGAAAATCTAAGTAAGTGAAGCTCTTTGTTAAAGGAATGTAATAATCTATCTATGCTTTGTCTGCCTGTTTCTCTATAAGTACAAAAAAACCTCCTTTTCATTTTAATCTGTTGTGTACATATATTTTATGAGCTCTGAATGAGGCGTAGCTATAATGCACAGTCTTCTTTATCCAAAGCCTGTATAGCTGATTCTGTTTTGTAAGCTGTGATGACAAAGATGAAAGAGAAGAAAGCATTGCTGAAAGTGCAGCAAAAGAGCCTTCTTTATACACTACATCAAGTTCCTAAGTACTCTCCATTAAGCAAAATGTTAGCAATCCCTCAGAAACCTTTGCTGATTTAAAAAACATAGGAATTGCAACAAAATACCTACACATTTCAGTTTTCCCTATTTCTAGTGACATATGACATTAGATCTAAACACGCAATTCCACCTTCTTTTATAACCCTTTCATTTTCTTTTTCTCTCCCTATTTGGTTTCTTCTCTCCTTTAATTTTTTATTGTGCCATAGCTCTTATTTTTGTCATTAAAATTTGGATTTTTTTTTTACCGAGAGCAATATCTTATCTCTGTTCTGTGCCCTCCTTTTTCCTATATGCTTTCTTTTCTCTCTCATTTTCTTGCCAAGCTCTGTGTTCTCTATCTCTGCCATCTCTTTTCTGCATCCCCTCTTCTCTTCTCATCATCTCTTCTCTCACTTCTGCTTCTGTTACCTTCATTTTCTTGGTTATTTCGTACTGCTCCTCCTGCCTCTGGATTCTTTTCTCTACTTCACTACTTCACCCTTATCATTTCTTTTCCCCCAGCCCTGTCACTAAATACTTTCCTGTGTTACTCTCAGAAGTAGCTTCTTCACATGAAAGATGCATTAACTCTTGGTCTTCAGCAGTATTCAGATTTAAGAAAAAGATAGGACAATCATTAGAACAAAGAGGTAGAAATATTAAAGGCTCACTGGAGTTCAACAAAGCATAACTACTTTTTATGTCATATAGGTAGCAGTTCAGTCCCACTGAAACCATCTCAAACCACTCCAACACACGCAATCTGGGCAAATCTGTAGGAGCTGCTGCAGTATCAAGTCCGGTGCTTTAGTTCCAGAGCATTTCAGTCCTAGGGTGAGTCTTTTGGAAATGTGTGGATATGTAACCACAGGGGAGTCAAAGGGCCTATTAACTATTTTATGTGCCTTCTTCCAAAAATGTCTGCTCTCATACCTTCTATTGCTTTTTATGTTGCACATAAGAGCCTTTTCCTACTATTTTTATGGTCACACATGTCTGTTAAACTTCTTTCCTAAATGAGCTGTAACTGACAAGAGAAAAAAACATTCTGTTTAAACTCCTTCCCAAGAGCATGGTGGCCTAGACTGCATATCATGTTGAACAGATACAGATGCCAGTGAAATCATGGAAACATAGAAAATTAAGGTTGGAGGGGACCTCAGGGGGGTCATGTAATTCAATCCTTTGCTCAAAGCCGGACTTTCCCTAACTAGATCATCCCAGCCTAGGCTGTGTCTAGCTGAGTCTTAAACACCACCAAGGATGGAGATTCCACCACTTCTCTGGGTAACCTGTTCCAGTGCTTTACCACTGTCCTAGTGAGAAATTTTTCCCTAATATCTAACCTAAACTTCCCTTGCTGCAACTTCAGGCTATTTATTGCTCCTCATTCTGTTATCTGCCAGTTTAGCTTCATCCTCTTTGGAACCACCCTTCAGGAATACATCCCATCAAAATAGGAAACAGCCTCAGTAGCTGCAAACACCATGAAGACTCAGTTAAAGTGTGAAATAAAATTCAGCACTAACAAAAGAGAAACTGCTGGACTAAATGGTTGGATAGGGGAGTTATACAGCTTTAGTCCAAGCACATTGTTATCATATGCTACCCTGGCTTCTTTTTACAGGGAGAGAACTTCTCCTATAGCATACTAGCTTACCCCAGGAAACCTTATCTTTATCCCCTTTGTTCTTCATGTTTCTGTAAAGGTACACTAATAATTATCCTAAAAGTAATTAAGTCTACTTGTTAAACATTAATATTATCAAAATAGGAAAGACTTGCTACACAGATGCTTTTAAAACTTTGTATGTGCAGAATTTAATACGGGGAATAAACATCTGTCCATACATACTATTCATGCATGACATTTCCAATAATTTTCAGCCTTGCTTGCATTTTCTGTGTTGAGAATTTTAAAAAAGTCAAGAAACAAAAGGCTATTCTACTTCACGTGGTTTGACAAAATTTCACATGTATAACACTAAGTTCTGAACCACTGGAGAGATATCATGTGATGCCTTTATATTATATTTTGCTTATTTATATTAAAAATGAGCCATTCTAATAAGATATTTACTATTGTATTACTATTCATAAATGCATGTTTCATGTATACCTCTACCAGGGCACTCTGATTTCAGATACAATACAAACAAAATATTCTAAAACTTCAGACAAACAACATATTCAAGAAATATGTAGTTCTTCAACAAAGCTCTCAGTACACCCACTCATATTTAGAAAAGATTCTGTAAATCATTCTTTAGTGTTCATACACCTGCCTCATCTAAAAGACAACATGCTTTGTTCAATTGTTTCAGAGGGTTTTTCATTTTAGAATCAGCAACATAAAAGGATATTACAAACTTAAACTTTTCAGAACACACATTTTGAGATATGTGATATATTTTGGGTGTTCTGTGTTTAAAGTTGGCTAAATAAATTGCATATTACAAAGCCTATTTTCAAAAACAGGCATCCAATATTGGGAGCTAACATTATCAGTGCCCTACATTTAAAACAAAATTCCCTATGCAATTTGGATATTTACTCATATACAAAATTAGGCATTTGACTGACTACATTGTGCATAAACACGCTTTTGCGCACTAACTCTGGATACTGGATGCTTAAATGAATTACAGAAAAAATAGCCAAAAAATTCTGAAAAGCAGGTCCAATTATTAGAACATTAGATTTTCTAAAAAAAATCTTATTCGTATGGGAATGACAAAACTTTACAGTGGCATCTTTTCAAAGGCATATATGGTAATCCAAATAACATTAAAGTATCTATTAATAGTTGACACTACCCACTATTTAAGGTAGATTTTTTAGGGAGGAGATTTAATAATTTTACCCTTTCTTATTCTATAGGTTTAATTAATTACAAAACAATTTATTTAGTAGCAGTTAATTCTGGAATATTTTATTCTGCTTCTGATATACTGCTATGATTTTCAACAAAGTATGAATGCAATATATCCTTTGTCTTTCACTTCTTTTCAGTGACTGAAAAATTTAGAACACATCTTCATTATCAAAATGCATCTCACTTTTGTGAATATTTTTTATACGTTTCCCCCTCTTTGGTTATCTTTCCTACATGGATTGTAGCAATGGCATTTATATACTGTAAATTTTTTATCCAGAAGGATTCCTAGGTGTTTTATAAACTGTGGTAGGTATCAATATATTTTAACTGATTACCAGAAACAATCCTTGCCAGATGAAAAATGGAAGTTGGTTGGTACTGAACAACAAAACTATGAAATACTTGAGAGAATTTAAAAGAATCCAACTGAAAGTGCATAGAAGAATTACAATTGCAAAATGTGGCACAACTTCTTTAATTACTACAACAAGTCAGGTGCTTCAGGTTCTCACATCTTACCTGAAAGTCAATACCTTTATAGGTCCATACCAAAACACTTGGGTACTTGTCAGTTCTGACTCAGAAGACTGATGCCTATTGTATCAATAACAGCATTTCCAAAGGTGCTTTCCTGTAGATTGTGCAAGGAAATAGCCACAAATACTTGGCTTACAAATTGTGACAATATCACAGAGCACACAGACCTGGTGGGTATACCCATCAGCGCTATCATTTCTCTACGGGGCATTAGAACACATAAAGACTAATGGGTTCCCAGTTGTGAGAACATCCTATCATTCACAAATGTCGTTTAATAATGAGCTCCTTTTGGGTGGGCTTCACCCCCACCCACCATTTTAATTAAAGATTTAAGAAAAGTTTCAAAACTTCTCAACTCCAGTTCTGCTGTACCTACTCACAGGGCGCGTCTACATGAGATGCTTTACTGTGCAGTAGGCTAATTTCTTGTGTCGTAAAACTGTCTACACATGTGCAGCAATTAGGGCATAGTAGACTAATTTACTGTGCTGCTGGGCAGTCCCATGAGATACAAATAGTATCTGGCAGTGTAGTAAATTTCTGGGCTTAAATGCATTTGTAGATGGTGATGTCAGGATTGGTTTACTCCAGCTCAATTTGAGTCAGAGTATATTCATGTAGATGTGCCCATATAGTATTCACTTATGAGTGTACGATTTCTATGAGTCAGTAGAAAAATGGATCACTCAACATGAATAAAGGGGGCCAGAATCAAGCTTTTGTACATTAGAAAATCTCTTTTTCTTCTATATTGAAAAATCAAAGTATGTTTGCCTGATCTAAAACAAAAAGTCTTTCTAAGAAATAAAATATAGTTGATCCTGATAATCCAATAGTACTGTTCTAGATATGGTCAAACCTAGTACAATCATGAGGCTTACAAACCCAACTTATTTGTATAAATAAATAATATGTATGTGTGAAGATGCTTATTTGGTAGCATTATAATTCAAATTTAACAAGCTACCTTTTGAAATACCCAAGTGGATAACAGGCTGATACTGGGTGGATGGGAACTCCATGATTGGAAGCATATTAGGACAGAGTTAAGGACTCTTTTTTTATGTGTTTCTCCTATATCCTTATGCATGAGGGTGTGAAAAGCATTGCCATATAAAAACATTTCTATGTTGACTGATTAAGCAAAAATATGGTTCTACTGATATTGCTGTGAAACTATATAAATTTAATGAAAAATAGTCTCCTTCCAACCGTGTATTTAAAATTTCCATACAGAAGAGAAGTAACTGCTTAGCAAACTGTTTAAAGCAAAAATGATAAAAATGCTACTGAAGCCGCTTAATTTCTAAAGGACCTTTTCATTCAACCATGGGGGTAGAGAAGCTTCTGCAGAGTATGTGCTACCTACTTATGAGTTTGGGATAAACCTATAAGTTTATCAGGGGTGACCACCAGGATCTGGGGGAACGTTTGTTCACCAGAGCGCCCCAAGGGATGACGAGGTCAAACGGTCATAAACTACTGTGAGACCGCTTCAGGCTGGACATAAGGAAGAATTTCTTTACTGTCCAAGCCCCCAAGGTCAGGAACAGCCTGCCATTGCAGGTGGTTCAAGCACCTACACTGAATACCTTCAAGAGCAAATTGGATGCTTATCTTGCTGGGATCCTATGACCCCAGCTGACTTCCTGCCCTTTGGGCGGGGGGCTGGACTCGATGATCTTCCAAGGTCCCTTCCAGCCCTAATGACTACGAAATCTATGAAATAAGGCCTTGGAAATTAAAGACTGTGGCTGCACACACACATTCAAATAACTGGAGAGAATTTCCCCAGGTTTGCTGCCTGGGTAGAGAAACCCAGAGCTGTGTATAGAGACATTTAAATGCTGAGGCTCTGAAGAGTGGAGAGCTTGCAGTACTGACATTGTGCATTTTGGGGGGGGGGGCAGGAGGGAAGGGAAGGGGGACTGCACATACATCTTCCTTAGTCTGCCTGACAACAGAGTGCAGCAGTGCATAAGGCAGCCATGACTGGATGACCCAGACTGGCAATGGTCATCCTGTATTTCCCTGCAACACAATGTGGGAATTGGGAAGGGGTAGTGTTCTGGAGCAGCAGTCACAGGCAGCAGTTACAGGCAATTCATGTTATCCCCCCCACAGCTGAGCTACCCCTCCAAGGGCCACTGCCTGCCCACAGAGACATGGCAAGGTGCTCCCTGCTGGGCACAGCCTAGCCGGGCCATCTGCGGGTCTGCTTGGGATGGCTGGGCAACAGCTCCCTGCACGTGAATAAGGGTGTGGGGTGGGAAGGAATAATAAAGAAGCCAGAGGCTGGTAAGCAGGCTGGAGGGGGGGGGGGGAAAGAAGGGCGATGAATGTAGCTGATAGAAGTGGAGAGGTACTTGGGCAGTCAGATGTTAGGCAGGTTATAATGTGTCATAAATCCAATGTATATGTTTAGTCCATGATTTTTTGTATCCAGGACACTGATGAAGTGAAGTTCATAGGTTCATCTCTAAAAAGTGTTTTGTGAATTGCCTTTGAGGATCAAGAATGAGAGATTATAGAAAGAGTGTTTTTCTTGTGAGAAATGTGCCCCCACAGGTAACTGGGTATTCTTGTTTTTAAGAAATGTCCGGTGTGTGTTCATTCAGGTGTGCTGTTGTTGTTTGGTCTCCTATGTATTTTCCATCAGGCCATTTGATGCATTGGATGAGATATATTGTATTTTTAGAGGTGCAGCCGTCAGATCTAGGAATGGTGATAGTTCTGTTGAGGGGTACAGTAATTGTGAGAGCAGTAGATATATTTTGGTTTGAGGGAGGGGTGATATGTCATAACCGGCGGTAACCATAACCAGAATCACTCACTGATTCTCTCATCCACTGATTTCTCAATTTATATTTTCACTAACTGGCTTGCATGCAGACCAGCCTCTGGCTTCTTTACTATTTGTTCCATCCAGGAAGAGCACACCAACTCCAGAGGCTTCCTCAGCCTGACCAAGGGTATTTAAACCTGAAAGCTTTTAAACATGAAAGCTTACTAGAAACATGTTGTCAACTAATTAGTTGGTCTATAAAAGATATCAGATTTACCCAGAAAACCTTGTCTCCCATATGTGTGTACATGTGGCTGTAGCAGGGGTGGGGAGCAGGGAAAAGAGGTGGGTATGTGCCCCCTAGCCCAGCAGGGTCCACCCAGTCTCCCCCTCCAACACTAGGAGGGGAAGGGGCTCCACCCCCCCCCCCAACACAGTCCAGCTCCCATGGGGGAAGGGGGCCTCCAATTTTGTGCTTGCCCAGGGCCCCAATTACAGATTAATCTGTTTCTGGCTGGGGGGACTGTTGATGCACCCCAATTCAGCACCACGCAGGATGGGGCCAGGACTGGCCTGACTGTATGGCCGGGGACCGTGCTCTACTTCCTACCTAGTCCCGCCTTCTCTGACAGTGCTCTGGAGCCCAGAGTATCAGAGTGCTCCGGCCAACCACAGCACTGCCCTGACCCCCTCCCCACACAGTTTTTGGATATGGGGGTTCTGGCCCACCCCCCAGGCCCGCCTACAAATTGTGTCCCCCCCCAGACTCAGGAGGCACCAGTCGCCCATGATCAGAGTCCAGCAAGCAACACACTATCTCCCTCTGGGGAAGGGGGAGAAGCTGGAGAACTATTTTCTCTTCTGAGAGAAGCTATAGCATGTCCAGATAGCTGATGTCCCAGGAGAAACATTCCTTGAAATTATTTAGCCCTAGTTGTTCTCACATTATTTTTCTTCTGTGGTGGCCACTTTTACCCTGGTAGAAAAAACCTGAAAATCAGTACACTTGTGGTTTCTCCTGAGAGACCCCACAAGACTTTCCCAGGAGAAAGTAGAGGTCTGTATAGGCCAGTGGTTCCCAACCTCAGGTCACAACCCAAATGAGGGTTGTGGCGGCAATGGACACAGAGGATGAGCCACGCTGTGTGTTAGAAGTGCCTCCGACCCCAGGCTGCTGCTGCACTTTGCTCCCAGCAGTGGGGTACAGCAAAAAAATGGTTGGTAACCACTGGTATAGGGCAGATGCCGCTGGTCTTCTGAAGTATGCAGGAGAAAGTTTGCAAATTAATTATCTATTATGAGTAAATAAATATCAGTATTAGATATGAACAATCATTGGTTACTATTATTTTGATGAATTTTTACAAAATTATTAGGATACCAAGGTTGAAAAACATATTAACATTTTCAAAAACTTCCAATATTCCTTCGTTCCTTCCTTTCTTTTAGAGAAGATTTTATTTAAAAAGCATTTTATTTTTAGCAACTAGGTTAAATGAGCCCAGGGTCACCACTAATGTCCAGCTGGAAAAGTCAGGAGGGACCTGAGATAAACTGGTAGCCGCTACTAAGGGCAGCTAGGGACAGACCCACTGTAAAGTGTGGAAGCCCTGCCAGGACTGAGGGTTAAGGTTAGGGTTAGGGTGCTGAAAGATTTGTCCATTCACAGCAACTGAGGGAAACCCTCTGCTTATCCAAGCCCCCAAGGTCTGGAACAGCCTGCCATTGGAGGTGGTTCGAGCACCTACATTGAACAGAGCACCTATATCTACAGAGTAAATTGGATGCTTATCTTGCTGGGATCCTATGACCACAGCTGACTTCCCGCTCTTTGGGCGGGGGACTGGATTCGATGATCTTCCGAGGTCCCTTCCAGCCCTAATGTCTATGAAATCTATGAAATTTTCATTTCAGGGGAATTCTCTAAATTATCTCTTACAGTATTTAATTAACTTGCACTGACATGGAATTGTTCATTTAAGAATTTCAGCCGTTTGAGGAAAAGAAATTTAGATTTATGTTATATGTTTCATAATCCTAAAGCATTTTTCACTGTATAGAAGAAAACACATGATAAATTCTGTATCCCTTTTTGGTGAAAAAACACATAGTACAAAAAGCTCTGTTGTGATCCCACCAAAGGTAGCAGCTTTCTCTAATCCTCAGATTAGTTCATGTATTTTTAATTTATCATATCATAATACAAGATTCCTCAGTTTTTGTTTGAAAAAAGTCCTGCTTCCAGTCATCACTCTCAATGGATGCAAACTCTTATTCAACATTATATAATGCACACCTGTGATTCAGAAACCTCTAACTTACTCCTCTTTACTGAGCTTGATTTACCTCTTCTGGTGCAGTCTTGGAAACCCATTTGTTTCCAAGAATGAATTCATTACCTCAGAGGAAGACAAGTTGGCTTAGGGGCTGCCACTCTGTAGACTCCCACCAGGAGGAGATAGCTTAAATTTATGGTCATTGTTCCACTTGTGCCCTTTTCTTGGAACTTTATGCAGTACAAATAAAAGAAGCCATGGGCCAGCCTGGCCACATTCCCTCCCCTGTCAACTCTTCGTACAACCACATCCCCCTCTAAAGAGACTTTCTGAAAAATCTAGTATTCAAGTTAACTGTACTTCTGTTTGCTAATTTAAAAATAATAGTTGTGATGCCTCTTTATCACGTCTGAAATGTAGATAATCTGACTATTTCAATTCTCTACATTAGTGATTTTTGAGATCCTTTCAAAGGTGTCATGTCCACATGAGTGTGAATGTTTGGTTCCCTGGGGACAACAAGCAGCAAGACACCTTGTGCTGCCACTAGTTGTCCCAGGGGAACGCCTGCACCATCTGGTAAGTTATCCTGGGTGGGGTAGAGGAGGCTAAGGCTAGCCTTATTGGGGTCCTGGGGGCTCCTGGGGCTGCAACAGTGGCAAATCTGCCATGAGGAGCCTGGCTAGCAACTGGAGCATGGCTCCAGAGGGCCAGTCTCTGGTTTTGAGCAGCGGTGCTGGCCTGCGTGTACTGCTCTGGGTTTTTTTTGGCACAGGGATTTTTTGACCCTTGGCTAACCAGGTATGAAAAAACCCCTGTGCTGCTCTACTGAAGTGCAGAGAACAGCTGAATGTACGGTATGTGGCACTAAAGGTATCAAAAATATTCTGACCTGTTGTGGGCTTTCTGGCCAGATCCAGACATGCAGGCATGCATGGTGTGTGGTGCTGCAAACCACACACCTGGCATGTTAAATGTGCTCATGCTGCAAATTTACAACAATAAACAGAATTTTGTTGCTTCTGGGAATGTTGCCTTGCACCAAAGTGCACATGGAGGGGTGTGTGCAATGGTAAAAAGTAGCAGAACAAATTTGTGCTGATACTTTTTTGCCACTACAAGTTAATGCTCCTGCATGTGAGGACATACCCTCTGTGTTCTTTGCAACAGAACTGCTCTATTATTTTTCACTAGTCAAAAATGAGTGAAAACTAAGCTGGGATTTTCTGATGGGTTCCTCAAGTCTCATGAGGGGTGGCATAAATTTAATGAAGGGTACCTAAAGCCTAAAGAGGTTAAGGATCACTGCTTACACATTAATTCAAAATAAACAATGTCTTTACAATCTTTTTTCTAGTTTCATTTAGAAAAAGATAAGAAACTGGAATTATTTTTCACTCTTTATGAAAAGTTTTAAAAGAATCTTAAAACCTCTGAAACACACAAGGAACAGACAAGCTGTTGGCATAAAGATGTTTTCAAAATGATACTAATTCTAACTACATAATGATTCCTAGTACTATACAGCTTCACTTATGTTAGCAAATGTCCTTTAGCAGAAATGTTAATTCTGATCAACTGTGAATATGTTTCTACATAAATCAAAATGCTAATCCCATGGAAAAAAATCAAAGGATTTGCTTCATTAAGTTTTCTTATACACATTAAAATATATATTCTGGTCTAGAAGTAATATTCTTATATGTAAAAATAAGCTTCAGACTTAATTAAATTCTAGCTATTTCTGATTATAATGGACTTGGATTTGGATCAGATTTGGATGAAAAAGATATACACACACAAACAACTGGTTCAGGATAGGTTCATCTTCTGCTCAAGGAAGACATTTTCTGTCTATTTACTAAATCCAAATGATTGAGTTTTCTTTACCCAAATCACCTTTTTTACACATGCAATGTGATGCTTTTCTTCCAGGATGAAGAATAAGCAAGTGACTTTACTATTATTATGAATGTGTCTGAGTCATCACAGTCATTAGGCTCTCTGTGATGACTCAGACAGATTTACAAAGTCAAATAGGCCTGAGAACAAACTGGTTCTAGGACTGTTTGAGCCTGGCTAATATATATGTATTAACTGCACCCAAACGTAGAAGACATGTACTTCAAAACAAATTGCTTTATCAACTGTCTTGAACCCAGCCAGGAAGACCAAGGAAGTTCCTTGAGCAAGAGCACTAGGGAAAACTGACAAACAAAACCCACATCAGTTACAGCAGGCATAGCCAAACCATGACACATGCCACAAGTGGCCCAGGCAGCCTATGCATGACTGGCACATGGCAGACAGGGGAGGGGACAGGCAGCACAGTGGCAGACAGGGTAGAAAGTAGAAGCAGAAGAACAGATAATGGTCAACACTATTCATGCATGTATACATTTCCCCTCACCCTCCTGCTCCCCAAACATGTACACATTCAATATATCTAAAAGATATCTAAAAGATTTGGCATTTAAATAGCATGAATTTATACATTCATACAAAACAGGTCTGAGCTCTGGGACTAGGGACAGACATTACACATACACTAGTTTAAGTGATCAGATACACTGGTTCAAGCCTGTAACAGAACATAAATTCAACGTACATAAACCAGTTTCAAAATGGCTGAAACTGGCTTAAGAGGAACATAGTTGAATGTAATATCAGACTTAACTGATTTGGGTCAAACTGGTTTATGCAACTTCTGTCCTAGACCCCTTCCTGGTTTAAGTTAAATCAGAGTCCTCCAGCATCCCAGATGCTTTGCAGACCTGGGCTGTGCTGTCTGCTCCAGAGAGCAGGGCTGGCCCCGCCCCTCTGCTCCTAGCCAGGGCCCCAGCAGAGACTCTGACCCCACCTTTGCCTCAGAATGCTGTCCCAGGGCTGGGGTCTGGCGACACTCCTGCCCCTTGAGCAGCAAGAGGGGAAAAGCCTAAGATGGTGCAGGCAGGGGCCTGCGGGGGTCTGGCCATGCCCCCACCTCAGATCAGCACTCTAGAAGGGAAGGGAGGGCTGCTCTAGCACTCCCTAGCTTCTAGCCTGAGCCACTGCAGGCATGTGCCTGCGTTTCTTCAGTCCAGAGGGAACGGCTGTTGCAAACTGGTTCAACCTAGCCAGGTTAGACTACCCTGCAAAGACTGACCCAATTCAGGCTCAGGCTTTGTGAATGTCTGTCGCTAGCTTGGAGTTACAGGAACAAATTAGCTATGAGTCCCAGAGAAGTATAGTGTGATTTAGAAAAATGCTGCATGATAGTTGGCCAAAAAAATATGCCCTTCACAATCAATTGATCAGCTTTTGCTAGTTCAGAACCAGCCAAAAAATTTGTTTGAAAAATGCCTGAAAATCTAGTGATTTGTAATTATATGATAAAACAGTGAGCATATTATGGAATTAACCTGACACCTAAAACAAATTAATGTAAATAAATATGTATATATCAACCAAATATGTGGATAAGAGCCTTAAAAATGAAAATAAAGATTTTGCCTTAGCTTACTTTGCTCCTGCACTAGCATCGGTGATGTGTGTGTGTGTGAATGCTGGATATTGCGAGTTACATGTCATTAAAATACAGAGAGGTAGTGGCATTATTAAACAATAATTGAACATTCATATAGAGGGCTGGACACATTTGGCAAAGCGGTCGGTAAGTACCTATACTACACAATATATAGGAGGTTCTTGGGAACTGATGGAATAAAGGTAGAGAAAAGAATTTTGGAGGGCTGGGCTTGTTTCCACCCTTACAAAACACACTTTTGGGCACAGCGTGTTGCCTCAAGAGAGGAGCAATTACCTGGAAAGAAGCCTACCTAGTTCTCAGTTGGGGATAGAGTCTTTTATCCATTCAGTCTATAGTTACAAAATTAGATACAATATTATCATCAGCCCTTGGCCTTGCTCAGTTCAGAAGCTGAGAATATAGGGTGGGCAAAA
Organism: Crocodylus siamensis; assembly: GCF_052110815.1. Lineage (NCBI taxonomy): Eukaryota > Metazoa > Chordata > Crocodylia > Crocodylidae > Crocodylus > Crocodylus siamensis. The sequence continues at coordinate 213,097,372 of NC_143397.1, forward strand.
TTAATGCCACATGAGGTCTAAGAAACCAAAAATCTGATATTTTGTAACATTTTATGCTTGATTTTGCAATCTAAATACCTTTTAAACCCATTTTTGTGTCTAATTTCCTAGTTTTACTTTGTATAATATATACTGTGCAAAAATAGTGAAAGCGAATAACAAAAAATATCATTTCTCAGTGAATAGAGAGAAAATTTAGATAACAAAAGATGTTACTTCTTCAGGAATTAGCCTATTTGGAGGCCTAGGAGAAAGGTTATTTAAAATATTCTGCTGGTGAGAGAACAAAAAGTGCATCATTGACAAAAATTAATTACAAAATCTCGCAGCAAGGAATAATCTAAAATTACGCTGAGACATATCTTCAGTTCATAGTGCCAACAAGTGTTATCTTGTAGAATTAACAATACACAGTAATTGGGGCTACATTTTAACGGAACCAAAGGGAATAATTGCAAAAATGCTTAAAGCACAAGGCTTAATTAAAATTTCTTGTTGTACAAAATCAGGGCCTTTCAACTAATTTAGGTAAACAACTGGAATTGCTTGTACTGTAAGTTTTATCAAACAGCAGTATTAATTGTTCCACAAAATGTTTGTTTAAAACTGATTTCCAGGTAAAACTTTATAATATAAACATTTTTCTGTGTTTGCTTAAACAATTTTTTGCGTGTTTGCTGTATTAGAAAATTTATGGTGTGGATACCTTAAGGCAGAGATGGAGAGATACTCAGCTTATTTGTTCTACTAAGTCATTTGTTTCTACTAAAAGTACTGAACTTTTTGAAGGATTTGACTTCTCATTTTGTAATTTAGCGTACAGGCAACCCCTGCTTAATGCTCTTAATTGGTTCCTGAAAAACTGAGCATTGTGGAATAGCATTAAGTGAAATGTACAAAGCCCGTGAGCATTATAACAAAACTCACTGAGTGCTAAGTGGAATCTGGTATCAATGTAAAATGAACATTATAGCAAAATAGCACTAAGTGAAACAGCATTAAGGGAGGGTTGCCTGTAACCACTCTGTGTTTATATATAGATATCAATCAGACAACATTAAGTATTAGTAGTATTACTAATACTGTTGTCATATACCACAGATACTGTTTGTTGCCACAAACAATTTTTGAACACAAAAGCTTGCTTAATAATTGTTTTCCAACTATTTAAGTTGGTCTAATAAAAGATATCAGATTTATGCAAAGAACCTTGTCCGCCTATGTCCTTAGACCAACACGGCTACAACCTACACCCGTTTGTTGCCACGTAATTCTATGAGAGGATACTCCAGTGCAGCAGTGAAGAAAATAGAGTCCTGGTACTGCAGCTTTTATTTATGCGACTCATCTAATCATACCCACTGGTTGTCCACAATATATTATACTGTATTATTGGTCTCAATGAGACAACCTACCTAAGAATGAATTCCCATGTGAATGCTAGATGCTAAATCAAGTCCTCATTATTTATTTGCTAGTTTGTATTTTTAAACCTTATTTTTTCTCTTTTACTGTTCTGTTAAGCACTATATCTTCTTCAGAATCTGCCATACTTGACTTGTGTAGGATATTCAGTTTAAACCTGATCCAAAGTCCATTGAAACCAATGGAAATTCCTCCATGCATTTCAATGAGTTCTAGACCTTGTCTTCTGAGAGATGGAGAAAGAATAAATGAAGACAATGACTAGCAATGATGATGATTATAGTATGCAACTTCTTTCCTCTGATTGAAGCACAGAACTTTTATTCTGTAATGTATTTCTTGTGAGCTTTATAGTTACAGATTTTGTCTGTATATATGGCATTCCTGATTTTCAGTTTGCTGTTCTGGTGAACGTGGGGTCATTCTTCAATATTTAACTGAATATTATAAACACTTTTCTCTGTATTTCTTTGTGTCCCAGGATAGAGAGTATGAGCAATCACTAGACTGTTCTTTTATGGGGGGACCCCATATATATGATATTTTGAACCATAAAAATCTATTTGAAGATACGTGTTTCATTAAATGATTTCAAAATGAATCAGTATGTTAATTGCATGTTTTACACAAATATTTTAACATTAAAGACAATTATGGACAATGTCCCCACAATGCTAAACTTCTATGTATATAAGTTACTGTATGTACTTAAGCAATTTTGTTGAGTTCAGTGAAACTCCTCAAGTGTGAAAAATGTTGTAGGAATGTTCTATTCTATTCTACAGGTTCTTTCAGTTTGTAGCATTTGGGTCCTTCCAGTTTCTTAGAAGCAGTGGTTATCACTGATAAGGGAAGTGATTTTGATTATACTGTAAGTAGTGTTCCAAACTGTGCAGCGCGTGCAGCCGTGCAGGTGTGCTCATGCTGTGCTGCCAGGTGTGCCTGCACGGCTGCGCATGCCACGCAGCTTACAGGGAACAGTGGTTGCAGGTGTTACTTTTACTTCTGAGACAGAATTGAAACAATGTTTCAACAATGCATTTAGGGGCACTGGATCACACTGCATATTAAGATTGTATATTGTTTATAAATGTTAAATAATAATAAACAGATGTTTTACTAAAAGACTAATTTATCATGATAAATCACTCATGAGAACAAGAGGGCAACAACTTTTCTATAACACATATAATCATGTCTGTGTTAGCCTTTTGCCTTTTATGAACCAGTTATAAATGGGATCTTAATATAAAGGTATGAGGAGGCATGATGTTTCTAGAATTGCCATCTTCCAGACAAAGAAGACTTAAAGAGTTAAATCAAAGTTAAAGAATAGAAATAGTAATCTGACTGCTGTGACCAAATCATGAGTCAAGTAATTACTTTGTTCTTATCTCAGGCTCCTGCAGCTGGAAGTAGTGTTCAACATTTTCTCCAGACTAAGCATATTACTTCTATGCACTGCTAAAGAGGTGGTACCATATAACCTTCCATTCAAGAGCTGGGCAAAATGATCACTATATTCTTTACTTATTTTGCAGGTATGTGGGAAGGTTGAAGAAGAATTTTGAAATCTTCAGATAAAGACAACTATATATCAGCCAAGTGCTTATTACTATTTATAAACCATTGCCTACCATCATTATTCTAGTTTTTTCCTCATCCTTCTTTTTTCTGGATGCTTTTCTATTTATTCTCATGCCAATATGGCTGACACCCCCATCCTTTTAATTTCTTATGGTCTTGGACTATTCTAGGTGTAAAGAAGTCCCTAATGAGTTTTGCTTTATCTGTCCACTTCTTTTCTGTTACAGAAATATAGCTTAGTTAACTTATAGCTGCTGCCTTGACTACAGAGCTCAGGAATGAAAAACCCCATCAGCGTTCTTTCCACACATTCCAATGTAATGAAATGAAGATTAGAACCCAGAAGCCTGCTATCCTCAGCCTCGGCTAATTCTGACCTCTTGCTCCCACTCTTTCATATGACAGAACTGACAAACTAACGTCTTCTTGCACAGCATGCTCTGCTGAACTTTCCCAGGCTTGACAGCACAGACATTGTGTCACGTGACAAAAACAAACAAACAAAAATCACCAAAAAAACACACAGATTAAGGTTTAGTCTTGTGTTGTTGTCTTTGTTTCTCTTCTTTAAAAGTATTCCCCCCCCCAATCACACTTTTTCATGGGATTACCTATTGCTGAACAAATAGCAAATATGACAACTAATAGTGCATTTCCTTCAGGACACCTCAATCATCTATCACAGATGTAGAAAGATTTTTTCTTACTTGTATTTATAGGATACGCTGTGTTTGAAGAAAACAACCCATTCTGCAGTTAACATGGTAAAATGATAAGGGTAGGTGACCAGGTCCCTAAACACTAGGACTAAGGGGGGTGGATTCCAAATATGTAGACATTATCCTCATTTTCTGTCCTTCAGTGACTGCAACCCTATTGCACAGGCTGCTACAAAGGACAAGGATTTTGTGAAAATATATAGAACTGAAAAGAAGGAAAGGGGAACCTTGAGAGGGGAACCTGTGAAGGCATATAAATTCATAAGGGGAGAGCAACATGAAGTAGGTGATGATCTGTTTACCAGGGCACCCCCTGGAACAACAAGGAACAATGGCCATAAGCTACTGGAGAGAAGGTTTAAACTGGACATTAGAAAAACGTTCTTCATGGTTAGGGTTGCCAGGATCTGGAATGGGCTTCCAAGGGAGGTGGTGCTTGCCCCATCCTTTGGGGTCTTCAAGAGGAGACTGGACAGGCACCTGGCTGGGATCACATGATCCCAGGTTTGGTGACCCTTTTCTTGCCTGCCAGGGGCAGGGGGTCAGACTAGATGGCCCACTGAAGTCCCTTCTGACCCTAAAACCTATGAAAAGTTCTAATGATACTTGAGAGCTGGAAGTACTATTGCTGCTACGAAACAAACACTATGTGACAAGTAATAAAAGCTATGAAACTCAGAGTACTGGCATAATTTAGGAGTTGGCAACCTATAGCCCATAGGCCATATCTGGCCTACAAAGTTGTCTGGTTCAACATGGGAGGGATGGGTGTCACAGAGCTGCACCATCCCAACCACCCCCTCTGTAATCCTCCCTCCTACTGCATAGCCTAATCTCCATGGCATCTGAGTTTATCCTTGATGTGGAGGGAACAGGTATCTGGCAGATGGCAGCTGGCCCACATAAGCAAAACGTTGCCAACCCCTGGAATAGATATCTGGAGCAACTCTATCTGGGACCTCCGGGATGTTATGAATAGGTGTGGTCATTTTAAAATCAGGGCCAAACTAGACCCCTGAACAATTTTAAACCTAGACTGCCTTAAAGGCCTAATGACATTTGCCTTATAGATAGGATATGATTAAATATCTTTATAATTATGGCGCTTTGCTGCAGAAAACTTAAAAGGTAGAATGAATTATATCATATAGGGGAAAACAAGGAAATGTATATTGGAAACACCTGTAATAACAGACTTCCTCCAGCGATATGAGAAAACAGGGTGTCCTGTCATGAACCAATACAATGGTTGAGAGATTTTGCATTAAAGGCAGAGAGACAATATTATACTGAGTTGCACAATTTCCCCAGAAAAGGATCATCATTTTGTTTTCTTCTGTTTTTCAGTTATTTTCTACATCCCTGTGGAAGGCCTAACTTTGCAGCATCAGGACCTTGTTTATTGTAGCAGCTTGTGGTCACAGAAGAGAAGAAAATAGTTGAAAGGAACAGTGAAAGTTAAATGCTTAATAGGTCCAGAAAAAACAGTGGAAATTAACAGGAGCCTCAAAATAAAAAATGATGGTGCTCAAAACCCTTGCTATCTTGTTTGTACCTGACTGAGCATGATTTCAAGAAAAATTCTAATTAGAGACTGATTTTACACATCTAAAGAAAACACTTGATCAAAATTCAACCCATACATGCCATTGCTAGCTTTCAATTAACATTTCTCTCAAGAGCAAACTTCTTCCTCATCTACCCTACCTGTAATGGGGAACCTAAGGAACTCTCTTCTTCAAGTTTGTATGATATACTTTATAACCTAATAAATCTGGCGTGCTTTGGACTGATCACCTGCTGGAAATTTGAAAATGCCAGATTTTTTAAACTGGCACGGTGGTTGGTTGCAGAGTGGGGGAGGGGGTAGTGGTGGCCAGTCCTGGAGCAGCAGCTGCACACGAAGCAGCTGCATGGGGTGGTGAATGGCAGTGGCAGCCGCTGAGTGCAAGCTTTCCCCCCTGCATCTGGGGGAGTGGGGAAGGGGGGGAGTGGTAGCTGGTCCTAGAGCGGTGGGGGGGAAGAGCTGGATTTTTTATATCCAGATTTATGAGGTTATACTGTATTAGGACAAAGTAGTTACACAGAGGTAATTCCTGTGTATTTGAAGAATATTCATTTGTTTTTCCCAAAAATCTCATCATCACTACCAGAAAGGTTCAGCTACAAAAGTCTACATTTACTTGCTGATTTGTGTAAAGTCTTGAACAAGTTAATTTTTGGACTTATGCATTTACAACTTGAGTCAGAGCAGGAACAATTGTTTCACAATTACCCTGTTTACAATTATCTTTTAAAGAATGTACATTAAACTTGGTGAAGTAAATGAGAGTTGGCAGTACATCTTAACTTGTACTGTTTTAGGCCCCCTCTACATGTTATAGGTATTGTATAATTAACTGATATTGTATAATTAACTGGTTAATTGTGCAATTACCTTAAGACCAGCTACATGTGCAAAGTACTTATCACACAATAGAAAGCTCCAACTAGCCATAAAGTTAGACCTTAAAAATGTGTACTAATGTTATAGCTGGTTGTTATAAAGCTTTAATTTGCATATGCAGAAGGTTGACAGGACTTCCAGCTGCACAAGCACACCTTGCCCAGCGTGAAACCCCTGGGCCCAGGGGAGCATGGCTGCCTCAGTTCCCCAAGGCCTGAGGGTTTTATGCACCCCTGAGCATGGGAGATCATTGCTGCCATGATACCCTAGCCTCCGGGGATCATGGCTGGATTCCCTCAACTGAGGGGGCTCCCAACTGTGGGAACTTACTTTTTGCCTGTGCAGTGCAGCACAGGATCAGGCCCCCACTGCACCAGCAATAAGGTGCAAGGGGATCTTATGCAAGATCCCACAATCGTGCCTCCTGTCATGCACATGCAACTTTACCTACATGTGTAAAGGAAGCCTTATGCTCGGTTCTACTTTAAACTACAAAAAAAAAGGGACAACTTTTCACAGTGCACAAGATCTTTGACTTGGTACTCAACTTGCCCAAGCAATTCTAAAATTACAAGAACAAACCTAGCATCTGTGGCCTACACGTGGCCCATGAGATAAACATTTGTCTATTTGCAACCAGTAGGACTTGTCATTGTACATACATTGCAGATAGATGATAAGTAGGAGAACATGCAAACAACAGAATCATAAAACAATATAAAAGTAGGATTAGAAGGGACCTAAGGAGGTCATCTAGTCCAACTCCCTGCTCAAGACAGGTTCATTTTTCACTAAACTGTCCAAGTCAAGTACCTGCCTAACCAGCTCTCAAAAAGGATGGAGATTTGACAACCTGTATGGGTAGCCTACTCCAGTGCTTAAACACCTCATAGTGAGGAAGGTCCTTCCTAATATCCAATCTAATTTTCCACTGTTGCAATTTAAGGCCATTGTTCTATTGCTACACAGAATAATCTATCACTATTCTTTCTATAACCACTCCTCTAGTATCTGAAGACTGTTACCAAATCTCCCCTCTATCTTCTCTTCTCTTCTTTTCTTTAACTAAATAATCCTTGTACTTTCAGCCTATCCTCTTAAGGGATATGATTTAACTTAGCTGAAACTTCATTAACTTAACTAATTTGGAATACTGACAACCATAACTCATCAAGTATAGGTGATGTTCCTCCCCCTAACTGCTTCCTCCTTGTAGCGGGCTGCCTACTACAACTGGTTCCTAGACCATTGCTAGTATCTTATCATCTCTAATGGCTACAGGGTTAGGGAAAGGAGGTTATCTCCTCTGTGAAGCAGACCTTAGAATGCCCAACCCTGTTCCTCAGCTTATTTATAGGATATCTACTTTCCACTAAATCCACTTCCACTTGTGCTTTATTATGGAATTACATCATCTATGGAATGAATACCTGCATTAAACACCTGCTGCCTGCTAAACTGTGACAACCTGAACCTTACTTCTTGACTTATCTTGCTGGGTCCCTGCAATATTGTAGGGAGAGGTGAAAAAAAAAAGCAAACTAGCAAGCATTGGTCCTTCTGGCAGCAGAGGCACAGTAGGGCATCTCTGTGCCCTGGGCAGTGACTGAGCATGGGATAATGCTGGCTACCACAATGCCCAGAGTGATGGTGGCTATTTTGTTTTTTTTTTTTACACACACGCAAAGCCAATGCTCCTAGCTACTGCTGCCTCCCCCTCCCTTCAGCTGTGCTGCTGTCTGGCAGTGAAGGAAAAGTTCCTTCAGATTTTCCTCATTTTACCTATTTTTAGGCAACTAACAGAATTCTCATAGCAAGAGAATAACCCCAGTCCTATGTTAATTTCACGAATAGAAATCAGGATCTGATAATCTATCAGCAAAGACAGGGTTCATACATTTTCTTAGTTTCACAGAGGGTACCTGGCCTTAGAATGCCCAACTCTGTTCCTACCAATGTGAACACTTGTTCAGGTGATGTCCTTTCCCTTCCCAAACTTCTTGAGGGGGGCTGAAGTGATAGCATGAATGTGGGACAGTATGGATGAAATCTCCTGATAACAGCCTTTTAGAACCATTGCTAAATGTATAGACTTTAGTAAATAAACTATTACAAGACTAGTATACAAAATTAAACTAGAAGTATTTTTTTTAAAGACTACAACTTTTCAAGTAAAAAAGGGAAGAAAATAGTTAGAAACTGTATGTAATTATTTGTTTAAAAGCACAGGGTTGGTTAGACCAAAAAATTGTATTAGCAGGCAAACATTTCAATATTTATTGATTTATGTCTAAAATAAGTTAGAGTCTATTCTATTGTTCTTGAGACGGATGATATGTGGAGGAAGTAGGTATTTTAATATCCTGTTTAACGTCAACTTAGAAAATGAGATTCTTCCTTAATATTTCCATTTCATTCACAAAGACTGAAGACTCCCCAAGAAAGGGACACCAGTATTTAAAGAGATGCTAAGTGTTCAAATGACAGATACTACCTTCCTAAAAGGCAAAATCCTCAGCTTTTTTTTTTATGGAAAAAAAATAATTTGTCACTTGCCCTTTGGGTTATGAAGGGAACCCAACAGTCTGAATTAAGTACCATAGAATAACCAGCAAATAAGCACATTCTTCTTAAAAGAAACATTAAAAAAATCTAATAATTTAATACCGATTAAAAGCAAAGAACAAAGAAGCAGACAAGGACTGCTAGATTAGCAGGTCCATGTGGTAGGATAAATCCACCATAGTACTTATGTTGCCTGTGAACCCCCTGAAGCTACAAGAATAAACATTAAGTATCACTGTGAAGATGTCTATTCTCTCTTGGTATCATTATAAAATTAAATATATATTTACAAAACAAAGATTCTACCCTGGTTTATTTTTACACAAAATTGGGACCTCAGTGTATATTCTGAGGTAGTTTATTACCTATTGTTTAATGCTGGAAATTTCTATCTATCAGCCAATTAGTTTACTTAAGAAACTAATGATTCTTGTATTTCTATAGTTTTAGTCCAGTTTACAGACTGTAAAGAAGGTTTTGCTAGATCATAACAATCTTCTAACAAAAGTTGTGCTTAGCTTCTTTGGTTTTAAGTTCTTCTATCAAAAAAGCTTTCTTCTAGTCTAGGTTGTATGAGACGTATCACACATATGCAGTTCCAAATAAAATGATGAACTGAAACTTCTGCAAGAAGATTCTTTTAGCACAGACCTTTACTCAAACATGTATCAATGCAACCACGGCACAATGAAAAATATCCCTTTGACTGACTGGGCTAATTATAAAGTTAAATTATGGGGCCCTTGTAAAAGAAGAGTTTGCTAAACACACAATTTCTACAACATTGCCTGGAAGTGGCTAAATTCCCAATAAGACCATCCCTATTGACCCTATTCATGAATGAATTACGATTTTTTATCTCTGCATAACATGCAGCATTTACTTACCCTTAAATTTTGAAGCATTCCAGTTTCTGCTGACATGACTGTATTCCCAAAATAGAACATTATAGTAATCCTCTGCTAGACATTTAAGCCATTTGTGTATTTATTTTTTAGTTTCTTTCTTGAACTTTCTAACTGTGAGAGGGCTGGGAAAGTCGAAGCATGATGAACGAGAGTTTGTTTTCTAAAAAAGTAGAAATGCAGACATTTGATCTAACATTGAAAAATTCACAGCCTCCTACCTTGAAAACAAACATTTCCCGGCGAAGAATAGCTAGCGTGTCGAAGTTCCCATCACAGATGTTAGGTTTGGATCCAGGATAGGAAGGTTTGTCACCAGTGGGCGGCCGGGGAGGTTTTGGCTGCCTATCATTCTTCCCAGGGTTAGCTGGAGGGATAGAACGATGTGGGGGCACTGTTGGCAGAGGTTTTGTTGGTGGTGGGATCTTGTCAGGTGGACCTTTAAAAATACCAGCAGGACACTGATTCAGATCACACTTTAAAGAGGACTGCAAAAGTGCAACAAAGGTACACCGTACGGAACAAGCCTGTATCAATAGAAGACTGGATTAGATATTCCTTTTATGATTTCTGCAGTTTTGGTTCCAGATAGCTGAGGCACTAACAAAGGAAAAAAGAATGATTTCTTGAGAATTGATACCTTGCTCCTTTATTCAGCAACAAAGTTAGAGATTGCAAAGGGTGCTGAAATTTAAAATCATGAATTGTTTATAGCATGTGCTTGAACAACTTTGAAAAACTGTCTTGTTGAGAACAAAACTCTTGTTTGTTATGTAAAATGTAGGAAATGTGTCTTACAAGTATGTAACAAAAGCCTCACCAAACCATGTTTTTGAATATCCTCTTTATTATCTGTATTTATCTATCCATTCACCTTTGCACACACACAAACTGCACATTGAGTGGGAATATTTACATGAGAAATGACAGAAGCAAGTAATAAAGTGCATTGATCCAGCACCCTTGACTATCTAGCCTAACCAAACATCTGTCTACTAGTTAGTGTATTCTGGGACTATTATTAACATTTCTAGCTTTTGAGCAACTAGCTGTCTCACATAGAGACTTCATAAAAGCACAAAAATACTTCCTTCTTTCCCCAGAAGTGGAACTTACTCCACCATTTATGCTGGCCCAAATCACAGATCAGAACATTAATTGTGTACCAGTGACAGATGTAAGATCTAGTATCTTGCAACTCCCCAGGAATACAGCTTGGAAAATTTTAATTCCAGGAAAGGTTATCTCCCCATGTCCCTAAGGGACACAAAGCCCTTTTCTAGGATTGAAAGAAAATTTTTATGTTGGAGTCAGGCATTTCACGTGTCATAAATATATAGTAGAGCTCTTTAAAAGTTTCTAAAATTAGTTCCTTACCATTTTTATTTCCATGTGAGTTCTGTACAATTGCACTTATGGCTACTAATATGGCAACTGTTGCTATAGGTAAATGAGCTTAGATAAAGTCAAATTAAAAATAATTAGCTAACTCTCTGCATCGTATTTGCAAAACAGTTTTTTCTCTTTTTTTTTGAAAAATAAACGTGAAACTGGTGTGATGTAAAAATGTTGATGACACTCATTTAGGATGATCTAACGAGTCCATATATAGTTAAACTACTGGTCTACATTCATGCTATTAAAACTCTCAATGTCAGATCATATGATTTACAATTGGCAAAGTGAAAAAAAAGTCATTCAATTTCTAGAGAAATGCTGGGTCTAATAATATTTCTCATGTATAGGATAAGATGTCTTGCCTAGGACCAGTAAAATTTCTGGTGGCAGAAAGGGCATTTTAAGTCTACTTACTTCCTCTTTTGATCATTTAAATTACATAATTTCAGTATAACAAAGCAGCTTGCACTCTCTCATTTGCTGCACTCCCTCATTTGCATGATAGTAGGTTAAACAGCAACTCTAGCTGGAGACAAAGCTAAAACTCACAGTGAAATGTGAATTTCTGGTACCTGATCAAGGTAAATGAACTAGAAGGATAAATATTTACTGACCGAACATTTAAGGGAACCTTAAATTACCCACACAACCCCAAACAGCCATCACTAAGATCTAATAAATCATGTATTTTGTTCATAATTTGAAGGTGCATGACAATCATAATTAACAGTTAATGAGGAAGTTTTCAGCAAAATAGAACTTGTTTACTTCAATACAGGTATTATTTATAGAATCCAAATAAAGGTATTATTTATTGAATCCAAATAACCTTTTAACATATGTATTACAGAAATCAATTTGACTCAACATCCAAATTAAATTTTCATATATAATTTGCTATTGATGTCAGGAATTTCTTCCCAGGGGTAATAAATGTCTTCAAAAGTATAGCTTACAGCTGTCAGAGCTTAATATTTAGTGTAAAGAGAAAATATCCTTGTCTAGCCCTTTAGTCTAGACTAAAGGGCTAGACCAACGTACAAGGTCATGAGAAATAACCTTCTTTCAGTTTAACATACAAGAAATTATAACCAGCCAGTCATTGGGTTCCCTCTGTGGAACAGTCTGACTATAATAAAACTTAATATTAGAATATTTAACATAGATGTAGCTGGCTTTCAGTTGGAGGTACATTATTATCCTATACTAATTGAGATGGCTTTCCTAACAGTAAAGACTAGCAGGAAATATAATCCTGTTAATATTCAGTTTAACCCTGAGAGAACACTTACCACTCAGACATTTAAATTGAAAAACTAATGAATGCAAAACAAATTAGTGAACTTAAACTATACTATTTGCAAATGCAAATGATATCTACTGGTTACTTTGCATTTACATACAAATAGTATGCATCTTTCACTGTAATACTAAAAGCACTCAATTAAATTAGCAAAGCAGAATCCTTAATAGCTAAACTACAGGTGTCGAGCTCTTTAAAACTATGTAGGAAAAAGTGCCCCTGGAAATGTCAGAAACATTAATGTAGGAGTTGTAGGAGTTAAACCTACAATCAGTAAATTGTTTTTTCCTCCAATTAACTTGATTTCTTAAACTAACACAATAAATTTAGAATTTATTTACACTGGATGTTTCTTTCAATTTGGTTCACTAAAGACAAGTACACAGATATTTTAAAGACTGGAACTTTTTCCCTATGTTGTTCAAAACTTGGGTTGGTAATAACATAGTTTTAAGATCAATTTACTATATTTATCACAATAGGGGGCTTGCTGGGACCACAAAATTACTGTACCTTGGGAACTGCAGAGTATTATAACAGATAAATGCGCAAACAACCCATTCATCCATTTATATGAGCTCAGAGTACTGTGGAAATAAGCTTGTTAAGGTTTAAGCTTTCATATCTTAATATTTTAATAGTTTGGGATTTCTCTGCACATATTCTTTACTACCATTTTAAATATTTAAGGTTGCCATTCCAGCTGAGTGCAGATTTAGATTAAGGTTGTGAACAGTGAGAAACTAAATAAGAGAGCTTCATCAGAATCCTTAGCTTCCTCATAGCAAGAAATCAAGGCCTCTGAAACCATGGCTGACAGACTGCACTTTCATACACTATATTTTCTCCCTTTATGCCCAAAAATGCTCTTAAGTAAAATGCCTCACATGTATAATAACATACCATATATCTTCTGGATGCCTTGTAAATCATCAGTAGGTAGTTTGAAGTTGTCAGTTTCCATATACTGGTAAAATGGAGCCATAATTGCAGTGGGGTCATTGGAATGCTCCAAGCCTAGAGCATGCCCCAGCTCATGCACTGCAACTAGAAAGAGATCATTCCCTATGGAAACAAAAAAGGAAGTGCTTTATAATAATATGAACAATAAAACAAGGCTAATACCATAATGAAAGATATATTAATGGTAAAATATATTTTACCAGAAGAAACCAAGAATCAACATCTAGGGGATCACCTGAGCTGTGGCAGGCAGTTTTGTTTTTTTTTAACAAGACTATGATGATTATCATTTTATGATGGCAGAGATATGGTGATCCTCTGATGGATACCAATGAATATACTCATCTTCATTTAAATAGTGTTGTAGTGTGCACACAGTTAGTGAGCATCAGTCCTGCATCCATGGCTAGCTCACATACCATTTCAAAGTCTACTTTAATCCAACAAGAATGATTAAAATGTTTATGTTACAAAAGTAGTCTTAAGCTCTGAAGGAAAAATCGCTCTGCCAGATGCGGTAAACTTCACAAAATGAGCACTGCCTATTTAGGACAAATCCTGCAGAGAGCCTTAGTTTTCCTACTGTTTCCAATCAGACCCCTGCTGATGACCTGTACATGTTGTCCATTTCTGAATCAGCCCAGCTGAAATCATTACACAGATAAAGGTACAGATAGGTGTCCCATTACCTCTGTCAAATATGAACCACTTTTATTTATTTATTTTGCAGTGGGAACTAAGTAAATTCAGTACTTTGTGTTCTCTTTACATAGGTAAATGGCTATATAAGAATTAGAAGCTTTTGTTTTAAAATAGCTCTTAATAATAACCAAATATGAAGCATTTCCAGTTACTAAGATGGAAAAGATTAAAATAACTGACTGAACGTGATGCATATCATTCCTTAAGTTTCTCAGTGGGTGCGTCTACACAAGACATTTACTGTGAAGTTCTCTAATTAGCTCTGCAGGAAATGTCTCAGCATCTACACGTGCAGTGCTATGAGCATAGAGTATACTAATTAACTCCACTGTAGGTTAGCATTTGTAAACAGAAGTACTATCCTACAGTGGCATTATTTACTCCTCAGCAATGCACATGTAGATGCTGACCCAGCTGGCTGGGACATGTGGCTTCTGCTTACCCCCATGCTTGTGCCCCAGCCAGTCCCTCTGCAGCATGTTGAACCAGGTCAGAGCAGCCCTGGGCTGGCAGGCTGATCCCCTCCCCCAGGCTCCCTACCATTCAGGGATGCTCTGACCCAACTCAACGTGCTGCGGTCCCGGGCACAGCACCCGGGAGCAATGAGCTCCAGAGTGATATGTGCCAAAGTTTATTGCTGTGAATTAATTGCATGTGTAGAGGCACCCAGTTATTATTGTGTACTAGAGAACAAAAATAGGCATGCTCACATTGTGTTTATATCTATCTTTTTGGAAATCCATAAAAGAAATCAGACTGGTATTAGCATACAGATTTCACTTAAAAATTGTTCACAGCAACACTTGATTTTTATTACAAGTAGTTGAGAGCAATTAGAAATTCTGATCCATGGAATTATTGCAGCCTTGCTAAAACTAGAGACAGAGGCGTTGAACCTGGTATAAAGATCTAGACCAGGGATGCCCAACCTTGGTCTGTGGGCCAGATCCAGTCCATGGCACTATGTAATCCTGTTCATGGAGCTCCCCAGTGGGCCTTGCAAGGGAAGAGTGATGCTCTTGGAGGTTAATCCTGGCATGCAGGGTTAGTATAGGATCCAGTCAGGTGGTGCCCCAGGGTAGGAGCAGCATGCGCCCCATTCATTCCACAAACAGGCTCTGCGCCATTCATCTGGCAAATAGGGCCAAAAATGCGAGCATCACTTATCCAGACCAGAAACTGTCTACTGTAAATCAACTTTCATTAACTGTCTCCTGTAACAATCAGGGCACATCCAGAAGAGCATGCTTGTGTGGTCTGTGGCACCATGAACCACATGTGCTGCACATGCAGGCATTCATTGCATTGCTAATTTGCAATGTGGTGGGTTTTTTTGATACCGGGAGATCTTGGTGTAAAAAAATCCTGTGCCAAAAAAAAGCAGGGAGGTGCATGTGGCACCAGTGTATATTGCCTGAAACCAGAGTCTGGTGAGCTGAAGCCACACTTCAGTGGCTGGTAAGCTCTGTGTATCTGGATCACCACCACTGGAGCCCCAGGAGGATGTCAGGATCCAAGGTAAGGCTGCTGGGGTCAACTCAGGTGCTAGCCCCAGCCTCCTCTACCCCACTTGGGGCAACTTGCTGCATGCTGGAGCACACACGCAGTGTGAAAGTATGTGCTGCTGCTATTTGTCCCTGGGGAAACACACACACTTATCTGTCCGGATGTGGCCTTATTGTCTACTTGCTTTTCCAAGACTTTTACCTCATAAAATATCAGTTTAAATTGTGCAAACGTCTAGAACATAAGTTGATCTATTTAAGCCAGTGGGACTACATGTGTAAAGGTTTTAAGGCTGGGCCCATAAGCTTTGTTTTTTGTAGCCATACCAAATAGTGCCAGCAAAGATGTAAAGGACAGACTAATCCAGGTAGAGGAAAGGAAACTGAGTCAACACACACCACTTAAAACGAAAGTCCCTGGGACAGAACTATCACTTCTGCATATTTGTACAGTGACTACCCACAAAGGGAGCCAAATCTGGATCTCCTGCTGTTGATCAAATATAATTATAAATAATAACAGTGGAATTTTCTTCACATTTTCCTTTTGAGCAAGATGGTTTTTCCCTTACCCAAAACAAAATAGCTAAAGGGCATATTCTTCAAACCAAGTAATTTCCCATCTAAACAGCTCAATGATTCCATGCTACCTTTCAATTTCCTATTCTACAAGAGCACAGGTTACCCAGAGATGTTGTGGAATCTCCATCCTTGGAAGTCTATAAAACCCACCTAGACAAAGCCTTGGCTGGGATAATAGAGTTGGGGCTTTGAGCAGGGAGTTGGACTAGATGACCTCCTGAGGTCTCTTCCAACCCTAATTTTCTATGATTATATGATTCTTCAGGAACAGGGAGGTGAAGAGTGATTGTAAGAAAGATACCAAAGGAATAGCTCTTTTGTGTATTTCTCCCTCTCCCTGCAACTGTTTCTCTTATCTTGAATCTAGAGAGACAGAGGGGTTGGTTATGTTAATAGGGGATGATTCAGGCCAATAAGAAAGCAAAGTGCACCTCAATTCTTACAAATTCCAATCCAACTACAACACATTTTCAGAATCATATAGCAAAAATACAAAAAAACCCCAAACAAACCAAAAAAAAATTACCAAAGAACAGAGGTGGAATTAATTATGTGTTTTAAGAATCAATTTGATCGTGCCTCCAATTTTTCAAGTATGTTTCTATTACCAACGTGCCGAGATAAAACCATAACCTGAATAAGAATGGTGAATAACTGACATTCAATATTTCATATATAAGACTGTCCCAGCAGTCTGACTGCTCATGTAGATTCTTAGCCAAGATACAAGCTCTCCACCTAATTCAGGAGATGCACAGTCTCACCAGGGGAAATGCCCTGCTGGGGCTGGTCCTTGCCACAGGTGATGACCTGGTGAGGGGACTGCGGATTCTCGGCCACCTGGGTGATAGCAATCATCGCCTGCTGAAATTCGCTATCCAGCGCATGGTGTCAAGGGCTAGCAGTAAGGTGGAAGTCCTTGATGTCATGAGGGGTGACTTCAATGAGTTAAGAGTAGTATGAGAGGCATTGGGATCCCAAAGTTTCAGGGAGATGGGATTCCAAGATGGGTGGTTGTTCCTCAATAAGACAATGCTCCGAGCCCAAAGGGAGTCAGTTCCATTGCATACCAAGGAGGGTAACAGTGCTAAAAAGCCCCCATGGCTCAGCAAGGGCATTCAGGAATGCCCGAGGGCTAAAAAGGAGGTGCACATCCAATGGAAGCAAGGGGCTATTACCAAAGAGGATCACACCTCCATTGCTCAAGGCTGTAGGTCAGCTGTTAGGAAGGCCAAGGTGGAGATGGAACTGGGGCTGGTGACCAGGATTAAGGATAACAAAAAGTCCTTTTTCAAATACATAGGGAGCAAGAAGAAGGCACCGGGTAATGTAGGCCCTTGCAGGACATGCTTGGCAATCTGGTGATTGCTGCAAATGAAAAAGCAGACCTCTTTAACAAATTCTATGCCTCCATTTTTCTGAGCAGGGACCGGGACATCTCCCCCACCAGGAGTACGGAAGGACTCAGGGGAGGCACTGCCAAGCCCAAGGTTAGGGATGACATAGTTAGGGAACTTCTGGAGGGGCTGGATGTGTTCAAATCAGCAGGCCCAGATGCTCTTCATTCAAGGGTGCTGAGGGAATTGGTGGGGGTCATTGCAGGGCCCCTGGCATGGCTATATGAGCACTCAAAGTCCCCTGGTCAGGTGCTGGATGACTGGAAAAAGGCCAATGTGGTTCCCATTTACAAGAAAGGGAGAAAAGAGGACCCAAGTAACCATAGGCCCGTTAGTCTTACCTCAGTCCTGGAGAAGATCTTTGAGAAAATCATCAAGTAGCACATCTGCAAGGGACCAGCAGGGGAGATCATGCTCAGGGGGAACCAACATGGGTTCATTACGGGAAGATCCTGTCAGACTAACCTTATTTCCTTTTACAATCAGGTCACAATGTCCTTGGGCGAAGGCGTGGGGGATGGATGTCTTCTTCCTGGACTTTAAGAAGGCCTTTGACACTGTCTCCCACCCCATTCTCATAAAAAAAAAAACACTAGGCGCCTGTGGAATTGATGCCTACACAGTCAGATGGGTAGCTAATTAGCTGGACGGTCGGACACAGAGAGTAGTGGTGGACGGGTCATTTTTGACCTGGAGGGATGTGGGCAGTGGGGTTTCTCAGGGCTTGGTCTTTGGGCCTGTACTGTTCAACATCTTTATCAGTGACTTGGATGAGAGGGTGGAAAGCACGTTATCCAAGTTCACTGATGACACCAAGATGTGGGGTGAGGTGGGCATGCCAGAAGGGAGGGACAGAATCCAGCTAAATCTGGACAGGTTACAGAGGTGGGCAGATGAGAATAGGATGGCATTCAACATGGACAAGTGCAGGGTACTGCATGTAGGGAGAAGGAACCAGCGGCATAACCATAGGCTGGGGAACACCCTTCTTGTCAGCACAGAGGAGGAAAGGGATCTTGGAATCATTGCTGACTCCATGTTGAACATGAGCTGCCAATGCGAGGAAGCTGTCAGTAAGGTTAACTGCACCTTGTCATACATCCACAGATACATCACAAGCGGGTCCAGGGAGGTGATCCTCCCCATCTACGCAGCATTGGTCAGGCCGCAGTTCAAGTACTGCATCCAGTTTTGGACGCCACACTTCAAGACAGATGTGGCTAGCATTGAGAGGGTCCAGAGGAGGGCCACTCGCATGATCAGGGGCCAGTGGGGCAGGCCCTACAAGGAGAGACTAGAGGGCCTGAACCTATTCTGCCTCCACAAGAGAAGCCTGAGGGAGGAGCTGGTATCCGTCTATAAATTCACCAGGGGGGGGATCAGCAGGGAATAGGAGATGCCCTGTTCCCCTGGGCACCACACGGGGTAACTAGGAACAATGGCCACAAGTTGATAGAGAGCAGGTTCAGGCTAGACATCAGGAGGCATTACTTTACGGTTAGGGCAGCTAGGACCTGGAACCAACTTCCAAGGCAAGTGGTGCTCATTCCTACCTTGGGGGTCTTTAAGAGGAGGCTGGATAGACACCTGACTGGGGTCATATCACCCCAGCATCCGTTCCTGCCCAATCAGGGGGTTGGACTTGATGATCTGTTTAGGTCCATTCCGACCCTAGCTACTATGGCTATGACTATAACTAGGATGGCTTTTAAAATATAGGTTTCAATGAGTGTTGAAACAATCAAAGCTAAGACTCTACATGTAATTGACAGATGTTTTTCTTTCATTTTCTTGGTACCTAAGCCCAGAGATCCGAAAATTAAATAAACAGGCTTTTTACTGAGTGGAGCCATGAAAAAGAAACACGTCTTTCCAAAATTAGCATAATGTACTTCCAGAAATGAAGAATACAAGTTGGTTCTCTTATTTGTAATCTAAAATATTATCATGATAATATATTTCTCTAGCTACATTAAAGAAAACACTTCATGTATTTTTAGTACATTAAAGGAGACAAGAGAGTTATAAGAGCCAAGATTAGACATTACTGTCTACCAGGTCTGAGAAATTCTGACTGATATTATGAGGAACGCTTTTTGGAGAGCTAAAAACTCTCCCCCTACCAAGTTTTAACCTTAGATAATCAAATGCAACTAATTCACAACTGCCATTACTGACAAGTTATTGACCAACCCCTTATATATGATGAACAGTGATCTGGGTTTTCCATTTCCCATGGAAAACCAGAGAAAACCACAAGAGAGAAAATGAGGATTTCTCCTTTTGGCAGAGAAACCCATGGATTCCCTGCTCTTGCAAATAGCTCTTGTAGGCTGGCTGAGCTCCAGCCTGCAAAAGCTATTTGCAAACAGGGCGGGAAACCACAGCTCTGCCCAGAGGGTGAGGGTAAGGGCAGGACCTGAGGCTCTCAGTCAGCCACAGCTCTGCTCAGCCTCACTCTTCTCCTGGACCCTGGGGTAAGTGGGGCTTGCAGGGGGCTGGGGGCCTGTCTGGCAGGGCTGGGCGGGGGACACCGGCAAGGCTGGGGTGAGCCAGGAGCTGGCCCCGGCCCCACCTGTGGGGGAGCTGGCTCCGTGCTGCTTCTCCTGCAGCTGCCTGTGGTTGGGGGCAGGGAGCTGCAGACTTGAGTCCCTGGCCTCATAGCCCTGGTAGCTGGGGCCCTCTCTGGCAGAGTTGGGGGTCAGGGGCTATGGGTGGGTGGCAGGAGGCATAAGTAGGGCAGGGGGGCTGTTGTGGGGGCAGTGAAGGGCACCAGAAGAATTGGAGGGACTTTGGGGGCAGTGAGGAGCACCAGCAGGGTTGGCGGGTGCTGCAGGGGCTTTTTATTTGAATAATGGACTTGGGGGTTCTTGTCAGAGAATTTGCAATTTTTCATCAGGGAATTTGTGATTTTTTTTATCAGAGAAAACCAGGATCCCTGATGATGAACAAGAGAACACTAGAAAGTGTATTTAAAAATGACCGGAAGGAATATAGTCCACCAATGTACTCAGGTATGTTGGATATTGTTTTTCTGTTCATTTCCACCCTTTATTAACTTATTTTTACTATAAACATTTTTTTTTTTGTAGGGCTGGGGCACATGATTTATGAAAAGAGACTGAAGGACCTGGGCTTGTTTCGTCTGCAGAAAAGAAGACTGAGGGGGTATTTGATAGCTGCCTTTAACTACCTGAAGGGTGGTTCCAAGGAGGATGGAACTAGACTATTCTCAGTGATGACAGATGATTGAACAAAGAGCAAGCATCTCAAGATGTAGCAAGGGAAGTTTGGGTTAGATATTAAGAAAACTCTCACAAAGAGAATGGTGAAGCACTGGAACAGGTTACCTAGAGAGATGGTAGAATCTCTGTGCCTCCTGAATTTGGGGGCGTGCCCGCAGAAGCCGCTGACAGTGATGGCCCTGTCAGGGGGGCACCAGCCCTACTGACAACATCAGTGTTGTCAGGGGCACCAGCCTGTCAGGGCGGGGCACATGCACCCCCGTGCACCCCCTACCAGTCGCCTATGTTCCATCCTTAGAGGTTTTTATGGCCCAGCTCGACAAAACCCTGGCTTGAATAATCTTGTTGGGGATGGTCCAGTTTTGAGCTGGGGGTTGGACTAGATGATCTCCTTAGGTCCCTTCCATCCCAAATTTTCTATGATTCTATGATAAATATTCAAAACTAAACTCTCTGTCTTCCTTTGGGCCCTCATAAAAAATATTTGCTAAAAAGCTCCAAGGCTCACAAGCTCATAATCAAGGGTATTATCCAATCTGAGGCCTTCTCTCCAGTAGGCTGGTCACTGCATCTGCTGAACCTGTTTACAACAGTTTTAACCAAATTCAAGTTAATTTTATGTTACATGATTTGATTGACTTAATGTTGAGGCAAGGGGAGGGATGGGACACAAAATGCTGTATATGTAGTGTCCAACTTTTAATGCTTGAGAGTTGTATCATTTCTAAAAGGGCAAGGGGAGATACTCTAGGGGAGATTTTAAACTTTATTTTGCTCTAGTTGTGCAACTCAGTGTAAAGGGAATAGAAATGTCAGTGTTTTTCACTGCAGGCAAACTACTACACAGTAGTCACAGAATAAGAACAGTTGCTTAAAGAGTTTCCAGCTCATACCAGAGCTATTTCTTGGGGTTGTAGAGGAGGAAGTGGGACGCAGCAGACAGGCTAGTACTCTGTCTTCTCCCTGTGCTGATGGAACTTATTCAGATACTTCAAACACTTCCATAAATCACAGCATCCATTTCAGAGAACATATTTGCTATTTGCAGTCAGAGGCACAGAGGGCCACAACTGCACCACAACCTTTAAACTGTGCCACAACTGAAGGCTACACTACAACCAGTTACCCTAAATTAGTTTAAAAAGTTAGGTTTAAACCAGTTCCAGATTCCTTGTCAAACCCAGGCAGGTAGGATTTACCGTATTTTTCGGACCATAAGACACACCTGACCATAAGACGCACCCAGTTTTTATGGCAGGAGAGACTATGTGTGTCTCTCCTGCCATGACGGGCTCCTTGCCTGCCTGTCAGGGCACTGTGCTGCATCACGTAGTCCCGGCCGGGACGTTACCTGGTACCGTACCTAGCTGCCTCCTGTCTCAACGTTCTAATCCTGTCAGTCTGTCAGTGTCACACACACACACGCAGGGGAGGCGTGCGCTGTGCCGATCATGTGACCTGACTGACTGACTGACATTGAGACTCCAGGAGGCGGGACTTCCCCCACACACACAGCAATCCACAGCATGGGAACGGCAGCGGACAGCAGACAGTAAGCGGGCGCATGGGACCGCAAACAAATGTTCTGGGGTACCACACTGTGACCGTCGGGCTAGGAAAGGGGAAGGGTGAACCCCCCTTCGGGATAGCGGCTCACGGTGGAAGGGTGCCGCTATTCCCCTGGGCCGCCGTTGGTCCGGAGTAGATGTTGGGTCACCAGGCTCCCGCCCTAGTTCTCGCCCGCCACGACTTGTTGTAAGGTTCAGTGGGACGGCTCCTGGTTCTCCGTAGCCCGGGTCCCCGATGGTCACGTTGCGGGGCTCCGCCACCCCCTCACACCCCGGCCTCACGCCCCCTTGGGTCCTCTTGTGCTCGAGGCCCTGGCCCTCGCCTGGACCTCCCTGGCGCTGCTCCTCGCCGGATCCGTTGTCCGTGGCCAGGAACGTATCCGGCCAGCACCAAGCCTTCGCTCGGGGTCCTCCCGGGGGTACTCCCCACCGGGTTCCCGGCCGCTAGTGTCCGGCACCGGTCTAGGCGCCTACGGTGCCTCGCCGGCGCCCTCCCGGGCCCCCGCGCAAACCCCCGACCTGTAAGTTCCGTGGGCTGGCGGGGCACAGTCCCAGTACTCCCCGTCACTGGCGTCCTCCTCCTCTGGGTCAATCCGCCACTCTCCGCTCGGGGTCCTGGGTCCGGCTGCTGCTGCTGTCCCTCTCTCCGCCGGGGCGGACGGCCCCTCCCCGCCGGGGTCTGCGCTCCCGCCTGGTGCGGAGCCGCCTGCAGGCTCCCCTCCTGGAGCCTCAGTCTCCGTGGCAGCGAGTCCCTCCTTCGGACTCCTGCCCCGTCTGTTCCGGCCGGCCATTTTTATTGCCGGCTCCCGGCCACCGGCATGGGCACCGGCTTCCGATGTAAACAAGCGGCGGATGTCCCGCTCGGGCTCCGCCGCCTCCGCGGGCAAGCTCCGCCCCGTCTCCCCGGGACACGGCATAAACAAGCGGCGGGTGTCCCGCTCGGGCTCCGCCGCCTCCGCGGGCAAGCTCCGCCCCGTCTCCCCGGGACACACACCTTCGGACCATAAGACGCACCCTCGTTTTCCCCCCACTTTTGGGGGGAAAAAGTGCGTCTTATGGTCCGAAAAATACGGTAAATGGAAATATAATGGTTTTATTAGTATCCTCATTCTCCTTTAAATCATTATATTTCTAATACTTGGCTGCTATTACCACTTTCAGAATTACCCTATGACTTGGGGAGCAGATAATCATCTACAACTTCACAATGCCACTGTGACATCCTTTTACACTCTCATCAAGAAAAGAGAAGCTGTGCTCTTTTTTCTCATCAGATGGAGTATCATTCTTTTCAATTTCAGCCTAAAGAATCCTGAGCACACATCTGTCAAGTGTAAATGTGTTCATTTGGTGGTCCTCCATTTTAAGCTGATCTCACTAAACCCAAATGCTTAGCCAAAGTAGCTGCTGGAGACGGGACTAGACTCTTCCTCTTTAGTTTCATCAATATTGCAAGAACTGGAAATAATCCTTCTCTCAGGACATAGTAACAGAACAGGATCCAAACTTGGACCTCATTTCTTTCAATGTAAGATTTTTAGTGTTGTATCCTGGTCTGTCTGCTACCCACTACAAACTGTCTTCTGAAAGATTTTGTGTGCGTGGCCTTTGACAGCTCACCAAAACTTGTTAAGTGGCTCTCCAGTTAATTGCTCACCCCTGTTCTAAAAAGCAATGCAGAGACTTAAAATCCAAACCAGGCTGAAAAATAAAATAAATGGTTACTATAGGGAGAGAAAAATACAGAAGAAAAATATATGGAAAATTGCTTAGCATAAGAAAAATAAAAAATACCAAAAGCATAAATCAAAATGAAACACAGTTCTACTGCAATCTTAATATTTACCAAACAATTCTCCAAAATAATACTTTTTTTGTGGCAGTCCTATAAAACTCAGAGCACTTTGGGCACCTACACACGCACTGGACACCTGCTCTGATGTGTGCTAATTAGCATGCACCAGCAGCTTTGGCATCACATGTATTCAGTGTCCCCGTTTCAAAAAGGTTACAGGGGTGCTTTAACTAAAGCTTGTTGAACAACCTTAAGTTAAAGCACCCCCTCTGCCGTTTTCAAGTGTAGGATGCTGAATATACAAGATGCTACAGGTGCTTTAATTAGAACGGCTCCCAACAGCCACTCTAATTAAAGCACCCCTTCCCTCTGACACCAAAGGATGTATAAAGATGCCCTAAAAGTCTAACTTGGCAAGTTTTCAAGAAAATAATATACGTTTGATAGCCATCAGTTTGTGTTTCATGTGTACATTGTTTAAAGCTCAACATGGATTTCATTCTTACTGTTGACTTGCTAAAACTATGTTCTACAAAATGATCAGCGGATTTTTTACAGTTACATAGGAAGCAGAAAAAGATATTATAAATCTAATTTACTATTCTTTTTTGCTATTGCTTAATTTTCACTTTGTTATTTTACCAGCTAATGATACGAGTGATATTCTTTCCAGCTCTTCATCAGTTTAGTTTTTGGACTCATTTCAACAATGAAAAATTAAACGTATGTAACAGTGTATTCTAACTATCATATATATACGTATACACACACACATACACACATATATATCGCACAGTTGTATAAATTGTATAAGCACGTATAGTGAAGGTTGAGCAAGTTTCAATCTAAGAGATCATTGCTTACAAGTTTCTCAAAGTGTTGCCATTCTCCCTGAAATGTGGTTGCCTTGATACTAGTCAGAGAACATATTGCAAATTTAAATTAAAATGGTTAAGCCATTTTGAAAAAAAAAGCAAAAGAGTAAATAACACACATTCACACTTATATTACTATAGAATATAGAGTGCATGTGCATGTGTGTGTGTGTATTCACACATATACAGGGATATATACAGGTTCATCCATTTTGCCAGTATGAAAACATCAAGAGTAAGAAACTTATTTTTCCCATTGGATATATATGTCTCTGTGTGCATGTCTGTGTTATAAACTATAATATAGAATATAATGTACAATATAAATTAAATGTTATACATCTATTATTCAAAAACTTTCTTAAAACAGAACAGAGGATCAGTGGGAGACTTCAGATGCTTGAAATTTGCCAGGAAGACACTTGCTGTGGTGCAGAATGACTGTTCAGTGCTTCAGTGATAATGGATTGTGGTTTGTTAAAGTCACATGGAGTTTGAAAAAAGATTTGGTATATGCACATGATTTCTTCTAATGTTTGATTCTGAATAGGCTTTTTAAAGTGTAGGAAAGTTAATTAGCATGATTAGTAATGGTGTCTGAAGAAAGTCACACCTTTAAAAGGAGTTCACCTACCATACCATATATCAGTGTGTGCGTAGAAGGATAGATGGATGAATGATGGATGATATGCTACAGACTTACAATTGCATTTATTGTACCACGGAAAGCATTCTACTGCTATCTAGTAAACAGTTTGTTCAGGGAGGAATTTATCTGTCTTCATTTTCTTTTTAAAAGGCACTGATGAAAAGACCCTCTTTTGTTTCTCCACAATCAGCCACTGCACGTTCAGGGAATCTGAGAATTAGACTGACAGTATCTAAACTGCTAGCTACCAACCTTTCTACACACTGAAAAGGGAACCAGATAGAGATGGGAGAGGAGAGGTAATTGTAAATGCTGTTTTCTTTTCTATACTCCTATTGCACTTACACAGCTCAGAAGACACTATGCTTGTCTAGTTTCTGGCTCTGAGGAAACCCAGCTGAAGTAGTGCACCTCTCTATAGTTTCCAGTACCAGCCCTGCTAACTGATAAGAAGAGATTGAAGAGTAAATGTTTTCGATCCGAGCCTTCAAGAGGCCGAGAAGCGATTACTACATTATTCCATATGCCACATAATCATCCAGTATAAAACTGCTTACTATGGAGATCATCAGATAGTCCTTATTATTTAATTTCTGCTATTTGGTTTATGTGTTTTTTTCTGGAAAAAGCAGCAGATGTAAATCAGTGTAATAGTTAGGATTATGAGATTTGATGCTTGGAAGAAAATGTATTCAATAAAACTTAATAGTTGAAAAATTGGTGCCTTTTGGTACCATACTATACAAAATCCAAATGATACATAACTTTTCCACTAAGTAAGGAACTTTTAAAAACACATTGCAATTGTTATAGTAATAAAATCTTTTTAAATGGTATGTTTTAAAAGTAATACTTTGGTCTCAGCTGACTGTAGGGATGGACATCTTTAGAAACTACACATTTAAATTAGAGAACACTGAATTTTTCATCAGCATTTTGATTTTGAAAAGAAAATCTTCATAAATGCCCACCTTTAATCAAGATCTGTTTTCCAATTTGCACCTTCAAATTTGTGACTTAGAAATACAGCAGTCCTCTTTATGCAGCTGCAAATAACTAAGTAACTAAATAATGTTACCTCTGCCTTTAGAGGTCTCACTAATATTCCATATTGAAAGCACTGCAAATACAGCTGCAACTGTATTTATTTGTACTCGTCCTTCCTTCTCTCTCTGTTGCTGTTTTTAGTTGTTGCTGTGGGAACAATAAGCCAAAGAAGTGAGTTTTGCACTTCTTTCTGAAGGCTGTGAGAATGAACACATGCTGGGACTGAAGATTTGGATATGTATGAGCACAGAGCAGGTATCACACAGTTCCCTGGTTTCCTTCCCTGTTCTGTCCTTGAGGGTCACTCCTGGGAAAAAAAGTGTACCAGTTCCTACATTCAAAATGGCAATGTTAGAGGGAAGATGCAAAAAAAATGTGTACTGTAATTGTACAGGGGTTTGTTTTTAGGTCACTTGCTGTGGGGTTAAGATTCTTATAGCTCTTAAACTGAAGGACTAACCTCCCCTTTCCCCTCACCCCTTTCTCCCACCATCATCACTATGTGCTTTAAAACCCCATATATCCTACTATTAAATGAAACCAGTGTGATATTGTCAGGAAGGCCCAACTCCCACTTTCAATATTCACAAACGATGAAATTCACCCTAGCACAGAGGACTGTGGATCACTGGCAGCCCCACTATAAACCTTATATGGGATTTAATTTGTGTAGTTTTTGTGCCATCCCTTTGGACAGAGATGAATTTCATTTGGCCTTTTCTGAACTTCTAAGGGTGTTCTATTATTCTTCATTTTAATTCACATCCAGATCATTACAAATCAGGTTCAGAACCATATGCTATATATAAGTGATCCAAAAGCCACTTGTTTAGATTACACTCAGGCTTTTTAAATTATAAATAATATGATTTTTTTGATACTATGGCATTTCACAATCAAAATATCTATTATAGTTTAAAATCTAGGACATTTTCTTGGTGCTCATAAATGAAAAAGATGAAAGGATGACAAATCCATTATTTTTGTTTTCACTTTTTTACAGTTGATCTATTTATATTGAGTGTTCTGATCCAGTTTAATGGAATTACTAGTGTGCTAAATCTGTCTCTATCAAAGAATATGTCCACACAACAAAATGAAGGTGTGGGTATAAAAAGAAAGGGTATACCTAGTAAATATAACTAGCATGGGTATACTAACTAGCAAAACAGGGTTAGCTTCAGCACAAGGTAGCAACCAGCCTGGAAGCTCAATGGGAGCTCTGGGAACATACTCTAGTTACCACCCCTATGTCTAGGCTGTCTAAATGAAAACCAGCAAGGGTATGTTTACCTGTGCTACAATCACAAGTTTAGAACATAGCCCAGGACATGTCAGCCCTAGAAACTAAGGTCGCTATTGTTTTTATTTTTAAGGCTATAATAATGTAAAATATAGATTTAGTTTCTCCTGTATGTACTGTAACTACATTAACAACCCCTTTGAAAAACAGAGTAACAGTGTACAGACCAAGATTTTATAATAGTAAATCTGCATATACAGGAATGGCTTACTGCCATAAAGAAATAGGAGCAGTCTATACCAGTCTGAGGCTGGTACTGGTATTAACAAGTTTATTATCCACATTAGGAGTTGCACCAGCACAATTACTTTGGTACAATTCACACCTCTCATCAGAATAGGTCTACTGAGGCAAAACCTGGGCAGATCATGCCTAATTGTAGACTCCCATTACTTTGGTTGTATTTCTATATTCATTTAGGACAACAGCAAAACTTCCATTCATTGTAATAGCACTGTGCTTAAGTGAAAGTGATCTATATTTAAAAGCATTAAGAACATTACCAACCCATAGAAGGAACAGAAACATCAATATGCAAAAAGTGTTGTGTTTTAAATTAGCTTGGTCTGTTTTGATCTCCCTTTTACATTCCTCTTCCTAAACTGATACATCAGTTCTAGATGCTTTGAGGCAGCAGTGCAGTGCTAGATGATTAGCACTTTCAAAGGCAAACCATTTAGTTAGGAACCTAAATATAGGCTAGAAAAGCCTGACCTATACACATACCTTTAGCATGCTCAAGTGAGAAATAATAGCTAAAGTGAGGACTACATGCACAAATTGACCTTTGCTTTTATTTACATGGGTATTATGATAACGTCTGTAATTAGGAAATTATATATTGTTTCCCAAATATTAAAATGCAGTATTATACTATTTTTCCTACAGCTCAAGGATGTCATTCATATTACATGATAGATATTGAAGAAAACAGAGATTCTTATATAATCCTTGCTTATGCATCACCCACCATACCATATCTACAATGAATGAAGAATGAAATCATTTTGATGCTAAATATATATAGTAATATAGTCTATTGTATTATTTGAGCTGCCTCCAAATTATGGAAGTCCTTGGCTCCCACCTCCACAAGGAGAATATGTCCTCAGGACAAAAGCAGGTAACTGTATGAGGTTTGGAGATGTAAAGATACTACTAATGTCCAGGGCCTCTGTCCAGGGACCCTGACATCAAGCAAAGAGCCTGAGATTGGTATGGATCTTTTTGACTGAAGAGAGCAATAATGAAGAACTCATTAAAATGACTCTTTTAGTCATAAGATAGAGAACACTTTCAGATAAGAAACACAGGAGTAAGGAAACCTAGGAGAATTAGGACATTTTATTTTTACACTGTATATTTCCCCAGATTTAAAATCTTCCAGATTCTTCTATGGATGTAGAGACAAGATAAAAGCAGAATTTCTTTATTCACTGCAAAGAAGATTTTATTTTTTTTTTGTTACAGTCCCAAGGAAATTATTTATGTATATATGGAGTCAGGGGTTGCCAAAGGACTTTTTATAAGAAAATTATTGCATATAGACTATATATTTTAGTGAAGCTTAGGTTAATTATGAACCAGGCTAGGTTTGAAACTATAAATAGTAGGGGTACAATGATAGAGATTTTTGGGACCAATACTGATAGCTGATATTTAAGGAGACTTATCGGCCAATACTGATCTGATTTCTGATACAGCTGCCTCCAGCTGGAAAGTCTAGTGTGGTGGAAGTGGAGGGGAGGGGTGTGGTTGGACAGATCAATGGCCCCCCTGATGAGGTAGGGGGCAGGGTGAAGGGGGGTTGGCTCCCGCCACTGCTTGCACCCTGAGAGGGTGGAGGGGAGGGAAGAGTGTGCCCCCAGAGCTGCATGGGGCAGAATGGGGTGTACTGCAGCTGGGGCTACATGGGGCTTTTCTTGGCAGGGGCTAGGCTCAGAGTGGGCGCTGGCAGCACTGGAAGGATGCTGTATCCACCCCAAATGTCATCACCGCTCTGCTCTCAGGGCTGCCACTGCCAGCCACAACCCCAGCTCAAAGCCCTGCATCCACACACACTCCGGGAAGAGCCAGAGGAACGCTGGGCAGCTGACAGTGGCAGTGCTGGGAACTGAGCTGCGGTGAAATTTGGGTTGGATGCAGCATCCTCCCAGTGCCACCGGAGCCCTTTCCAATTCCAGACCCCAACAAGAAGCCTGCGCAGCTCCAGCTGCAGCCCGCCCCATCCCACCCCACACAGATCCCAGGGCACGCCCCCCCGTCCTCTCAGGGTGCAACCAGTGGCAGAAGCTGCCCTTCCCCCAACCTGCCTGGGCAGCGCCTGCCCCCACACCCTCCCTCAGCGTGGGAGGCGTTAATCTGCCCCCCATGCCCCTTCCCCTTCCACCATACCAGACTGACCAGTTGGAGGCATCTCTCCACACTGCCAGCTGTGCTCCATGGTGCCTGAGTGCTGCGCTGCAGCTGCACACAGCATGAGCATTTATCAGCCAAATTATTAACCCCACTGTGCCGACATCAGATACAGCAAATTTTCTTTATATCGGTACCAATTCAATATCGGACAGATGTATCAGTGCACCTCTAGTAAATAAAAGAAAAAAAGTATTATTAAGTAGGCAAGAGGTTTGGTGAAGCAACAGCTGAACAACAAATGGAGATAGGGTGTCCATCAAACCAATCAACCAAAAAAACCTCACAGCTCAAGTGCCAAGGACATAACTTGCTTTGTAGTGTAGCTGCAAACTGTGCTACCATTTGTTACAAAAATAAATGTAGACTATTGGCATGATAATGAAACATACTGACATATTGGTAGTTTTAACATGACAGCCCTCATAGCTTCAGCAAAAAGAATTAAGTAGTATAAAAACAGGTGCAATTTTGGAAGGGGACCTCTAGTTTGAAGTGCACCCTTATACCCTTTTGGAGCCCACTCTTATGCCTACACGAACTGCCGAATTAACAACACTTTGTTAAGGGGACATACTGCTTCTTTTGTCTTACTATAACCATATAGAAATGTTGGGACATCATGGTAGAGTGGTTAAGGTATCTTGCTATGATTCCAGGGGCACAAATTCAAGGTATATCCATTCAGTCTGTGGGACCTAATGTGATATTGGCCAGCCATATCGCTCTCATTTGCGCTGTAGGATTCAGGAACTGGTGTGCCTTAATCACATCAGCCCAATGGCCTATTGATTTTATACATAAGTTCTAACCTGGCATTAGAAGTTATTCAATACAGATCTTCTGAGAGGTGTTTACATGGCAACAGTGCTGTTTTTAAGTCTTTTGGCATCCTCAAGGTAAGTTTTTATTTGGGCTTTATTTGGGCCTAATCCAGTAATATAGTAAACAAAGAATTAAAAAGCATGAAGCAGGAGAAAATGTAACAAAATTGGCAACTCATGCAAGATCATGACTATGCTCATGAAAATACATGTTCATGTCTTACGCGCTAATTGCTTCAAAATACCTAATTGCCTGAATAAAAACCCTGCCCCATTTTTTTCAAGAAAAGATTCCAGCAAAGTTAGACTTAGTAAACATGTTGCAAATAAATGTATTCTGGAGATTCATATGTGAATAAAAAGCAAAACAAATCAGAATTTGCTAAGGTCTGGTAGGCTGGGCTCATCTTCCCTGCTGTACGTCTCTTTTTACGATACAAAGATTTGGAAAAACTCTTATCTGCCTACAGAGCATAGAAAGAACATGCAAAATGTTGGGTCAGGTCTTTCCACGTTCTGGTTCCTGTCTCTATTTGGTAATTAAGCCTGAGCATAAACACTGTCTGGCTGATAAAAAGACTAAAAACACAGCGTGGGAAGTCCTTATCAGCCTACCTTTTATTGCTTTAATTAGAATTATTGCAAAGCTCAACTTCTTCCTAGTATATTCCATAGCCCATCTTGGAGTTTTCATAATTGAGTATTTTACAGTTTTAGATCAAGGTGAAGAGCTGTGAGCATGATATTGCCCAGTGTCAGCCTCTGGGATACATTACAAGCAGCCAGCTAAATAAACATCTAGAATACTGTGTTGATTTCATTTATAAGGCTCTCCCTTTACTGATTACTGGTGTTTAATAGTTTTCTCTGTTAATAACATACAAATGAAGAACTTTTCTCAAATATGGAAGACTATGCCATGAAAGCCAAAACAAACAAACAAACAAGATTAAAACTGAGCTAATTATATTGCCAAATGTTAATATTTTCCATTTTCTGGCCTCCTGT
Organism: Crocodylus siamensis; assembly: GCF_052110815.1. Taxonomy (NCBI): domain Eukaryota; kingdom Metazoa; phylum Chordata; order Crocodylia; family Crocodylidae; genus Crocodylus; species Crocodylus siamensis. The sequence continues at coordinate 213,129,598 of NC_143397.1, forward strand.
CAATAAATGGCATCAAGCCAACGCATTCTCTTCTCCTGACTCTACAGACCTCTGCCTAAAGACTAAGTCTTCACAATCCAGCCACAGTCTTTTGATTTCATTTAACAGCATTTCTCACCTTTAAAATGGATACAGGGATATTTCTGTCCTCAAGCACATCTTTATGGTAATGTTCTTAAGAAGGCATTTCATATAGCAAACCTGAGGAATTGAGTCCTCATTTTAGACTAGATTTTAGAGTGACTGGACATGAAGTAAACAGAGGTTGTACTCACAATATGTGGGCAAATACAGTCACGGGAAGTGTTGGGAGACCTAAAGACACATATTCTCTTAAGGTCCATCAGCAGAGGCTGTAGTAGTTGTGGGAAAGTCTGATGTGCATTTCACAAGTGAATCTATTGCCAAAAATGAGTCTCACAGAAGGAAGGGGTTAAAAATATAGAAGTTGGATGCTGACCATCTGCAGGATAAATAGATATGGAATTTTGGGGGAGGGTATGAAGTGAAACAAATCAGCAACTGACTTATTTCAGCTACAATTTTAACATCATTAATTGCTCAATATTACACCACGTACACCTTCTGCTTGACCTGTATAGTGCAGTTAACTTTACCTTTCTAACAAATATAGATCAACATGTGTGTGTGTGTTGGTGTGCATGTGTGCCTGTGCTGAAAAAAAAAAGAGAAAAACTTCAACATATTTCTCTCCCCAGGTACAAAATAAGAAAACAAACAACACAGAGGTTAGTCACGCTGCTCAATACAATACTGGAAGAAACCGGTGCGTGCTGCATTAGAACCTGCATAGAAGAGAGATCCAGTATAAAAAAAAATGAACGCTATAAGAAATAGCAGTTATATGACAGTAATTCAGAGAATATTTTAATCTTAAGACCTGACTCTTTGCCTAGGGACAGACATTACACATTAACTGGTTTAAGCGATCAGAAACTGGTTTAAACCAGTAACAAACCAGACATTCAGTGCACATAAATCCATTTCAAAATAGCCAAAACCAATTTGAGATAAATCTGGCTGAATGTAGTATCAGATGTAACTGATTTGCCTTAAACCAGTTTATGCAAAGTCTCTCCCAGAGCTGTTGCTGGTTTAAGATAAACCAGACACCCCCAGCATCCCAGCATGTTCCCTGGGCTTGGCTCCAGGGACAGCTGGAACATGAAGCTCAGCTAGGCATGGTGTGGGTATGGGTGTGAGGGTGGGGGGTGTACGGACCCCCACACACCTCCCCATAGCATGCAGCCCCCACTGCCTTGCAGCAGCAGCAGGCAGGGAGGTCAGGGTGCTTGTGCCCGGCACAGGCATGACTCCAGCCAGCAATGTGCAAGGGGAGGGAGCGGAGCCTGCTCCATTGCCGGGGCTCTGCTCCCCACACCTGCAGCTCCAGCACTCATAGTGGGGCAAACCCCACACTGGAGCCTGCTGCCTCCCTCACTCCCTGCTGTGCAGATCCCCACACTTGGTCCAGAGTGGAGGGAGCCCTGTCCCCCGCTTCTGCATGGAGTCCAGTATGGGGCTTCCCCACTGTGAGTGCTGAGCTACAAATGTCCGGCGCTGAGCCACTGTGATAGATGCAGCCAGTGCTGCACTGGGGGAGTCTGACTTAATGGTGGTGGAGGGGGAGGAGGAGATAAAAGAGCCCCACCCTGAACAGGGCCCCCCTCCTGGCCCCACGGAGGTGTGGGAGAGGGAGAAGGGAGAAGAGTTCCCCTCTGGGGCCAGGCAGCCCTGTGTGCTGGGAATGTTCCCGGCTGTCAGGAAGCTGCTGGGGCAGGCCTGGCGGGACCTGGACATGCCCCTGCCCTCCTCAGCTCAGCTCCCCTGTGGAATCAAGGGCTGCTCTAGCGCCCCTGGGCTTCTGGCCTGAGCCACAGCTTGCATGTGCCTGCATTTCCTTAATGGAAATGGAATGTCTATCCCATTAGAAAGTGATTCATTCCCTGAGGTTAAACTAACCTGCAAAGACTGAATCAATTCAGGCTCAGGCTTTTTGAATGTCTGTTCCTAGCCTACATTATCAGAAATGACGGCCATTCAGTGAACATAAACCACTTTGAAAATGGCTGAAACCAGTTTGAGAGAAACCTGGTTGAATGTAGTATCACACTTTACTGATTGAACTCAAACTGGCTTATGCAATGTTTCTCCAAAACCCCTTCCTGGTTTAACTTAAACCAGACTCCACCCAAATCCTGCCATGCTCTCTGGGCCAGGCTCTCTACTCCAGACCAGCAGGGCTGGCCCCGCCCCCCTGCTCCCCATCCAGAGCACGGACAGGCAGGGGTGGGGGTCTGGCCAGATGCTGGCTGGGAGGGGAGCAAACAAGAAGTTTAGCCCTCCTCCTCCCTCCCCTGTTCCACCACCATGGATCTGCACTTCTCCATGCTGGCTGCTCCAGCAGAGGGGGCATGCCCAGTCCGGGCAGTAGCCTTGGCTGAACTGGCCAGGGAGGGGGTTTAATTTCTCCTTTTCTGTCCCACCAACAGGGACCAGAAGCAGGTCCCTTGGCAGTCCTCCTTCGCTCTGCAGCAGGGGACTGGGTGGGGCCAGATGCCATCTGGTAGGGCCCCTGAGGCAGAAGGGACAGGGGCGTGTATTCCCCCCTCTACCCCCACTGCCCCCAGAAGACCACAGCCAGGTATTTTTGCCCTGACCTCCACTGCTTGCTCACTGCTTGGGGCAAGTGGTGTGGAATAAGTTCCCTGCTGCCCCCTCCACTAGCTGCAAGAGGGAGGGGGAATAACTCCCTCTCTGTACTCTACTTAATGGGCCCTGCTGGCTGGCTTCTGGCCACACCCCCAACCAGCCACTTCAGTGGTGAGAGGGCAGGGCTCTTGATGGGGGCAGCAGACCCTGTCATGGTGTTGGGGAGCTCAAGCTCCTTCCTGGTTTGGGGGGGGACCACACTGTGGGGTGGGCAGAGCTATGGCAGACTGTGCATGGCAGCACTGGGGCTTGAAGTGGGCCAGAGCTCCCCCCAGCATCACTGTTGCCATAGTCCACAGCAGCTTTACCCACCCTCCAGTGCAGCCACCTTGCCAGGAAGGGGCTTGTGCTCTGGGAAACTATGACAGGGGCTGCTGTCCCCGTCACAGTTGCTTTGCCTTTACCAATCCAGGGGCTGGGTGGGGGTGAGGCCAGAGCCGGCCAGCAGGGCCCCTTAGGCAGGGGGCAGGGAGCGGGCTTTTTTTACCATTTGTCCTAGGCGTAGAGCAGGTGGTGGCGGCGGTGGGCAGGGCGGGTAGTCCCAGCTGCAGTCCCCTGGGGGCAGTGAGGGTAGAGGAGGGAATAAGCCCCCTCCCTGCACCCTCTGCCTCAGGGGTCCCGCCAACCGGCATCTGGCTGTGCCTGGTCCTGCCACTGCAGCAGTAAGGGCGGACTACCCGGAAGTCCCTGCTGGTGGGGCAGATAGGGGGGAACCCTCTCTGGCCCGTTCAGCCAAGGTTACTGCCCAAGCTGGCCAAGGCCCAACCCCCCCACCCCCCACACGCAGCTTTCCTGCAGCTGAGGGTGCTCTGTAGCACCCTCCAGCACCTGGCCTGAGCAGCTGCAGGCATGTGCCTACATTTCCTCAGTCCAGAGGGAATGTCAGGGCAATTGCAAATCGAACCAACCTAGGCAGGTTAGACCAACCTGCAAAGACTGAATCAATTCAGGCTCCGGGTTTTGAAGGCCGTCACTAGCCTTTATGCCTACATGAAGTGTGACATGACCACTGTTGAGTCACAAAGCTCTCAGGGGAGTTAGTTTTCATGATGTCAGCGGTTTGCATTTCCATAAGCATATATCTGCTCCACTGTGTCAAGCACGCTGGCAGCAAAGTGAAATTTATCAGAAGCTGATCTATGCAGTTCAGAGATCACAACTGTTGTACATTTTAATTGGCTATTAGCAAAGTTTGTGCACTGAAATCTGTACTGAATACATTCTAAGCATGTTTCAATAAACAATAGGCTAGGGACAGAAATTACATATAAACTAATATAAGTTTAGGGCAATTCTTCTGTTGCAAAGAATTCAAAGGCCATGTCCAGGCCAGCACAGCTGTGCGGTATGTGGTGCTGCAAACACATCTGTGGTGCCACATACTGCACATTCCGTTGTTCTCCGCATTGCAGAGGAGCAGCGCAGAGGGTTTTTTCTTGACCCCTGGATATAAAAAAAGCAGAGTGGTGCACATGGTGGCAGTGCATGACACCTGAAGCTACAGCCTGGCCAGCCAGAGCTGTACTCCACTGCTGGCCAGGCTCCACACAGCAGGGTCACTGCTGGTGCAGTCCCAGGAGGCCCCCCGTGAGCCCAGGTAAGGCTGCTGGTGCCAGCCCAGTGTTATCCCCAGCCTTCCCTACCCCACCCAGGGTACCTTGTGTGCCAGAGCGTGCATGGCACAGGTGTTCCCCAGGGACAACTAGCAGCTGCACAAGGTGCACCGCCACTAGTTGTGCTTGGGGAACCAAATGTCCATGCATGTCTATATGCAGCCAGAAAGACCACACCAGGTCCAAATGTTTTTAATGTTAAATATTCTTATTTGAAATTTCTAGGCTTATCTTATGAATCTCTGAGTTTATCTTTCCACACCTAACAGTGCTAACATTGTGTACCTCCCTGTGGTAACCTTTAAAGTAGGGTGCACAAGATGATCCATTGGGGTGCGTGGAAGAAAATACTAGAACTTCTATTTATATTTCTATAAATATACATATATTGGGGGTGCATGCTCAAAATGTTTTTACCAATAGGGGTGCGCGATCAAAAAAGTTTGGAGACCACTGCTTTAAAGGATGTCAATGAACTCCAGAATCACTGGTCCACTCCAAGCAGCTATCACCAGATAGCATATCATTTCTATGCTCTGGTCCTTTATAAAATTATACAAAGGATATATAAAAAGTGTGTCCAAGGCCTAAGGACTGAGTTTTTATACCTTGCTCAGATAAAAACCATAAAAAGTGAAAGTGCCCGAGCACAGTTTCTAAGTTCCTATCTATATTAAAAAGCTTTACATATTTATGTAGACCTATTTAAAACATTTAAAACAAAATGATCTAGTTAAACTGGTGCACACTTTACCCACCAAATCTTTATCCATGATGTCATGATTGGCAAGTGTCTTCCTCTTTACTCTGCTCACAGTCATCTTTAGGATTACACCTGAGAGCTTCTAATATTTAATAGGAATTATGTTTATAATAAAACATACAATAAAGATAGGAAGAGATTGATGGAAACTCTGAGAGAAAAATATGCAAGGAAATCTTACAGAAGAGAAACAGACAGTTAAGTGTCAAGGAATATATCAAATATATTTTTGGCTGTGTTTTTAAGTAATATAGATTTGGTACCTATATCTGCTATCTCTGCATCTTAGTCATAAATCTAGGCTGATGGGGATATTCTTTCATTCCTCTGGCAGGCAGGGAGCAGTAACCAATGACTGCAGAGATTTATCACAATTCTCTCTTCTTTCTCCCAGCTACCATCTGCCATAAGGAAGTTTTTGAGCACAACTAACAGTTCGGAATATAACGCTGATGGGTTAGAGGCTGACAGAGAACACAAGGAAGCTACAGGAACTTAAACATAAACCCCCATGGCTCACTAAGAGCATCCGGGAATGTCTCCTTGCTAAAAGGGAGGCATATACCCAATGGAGAGATGGGGTCATCGCCAAGAAGGACTATGTTATAGTCGCCCGAGGATGTAGGGGGGCAGTCAGGAGGGCCAAGGCAGAGTTGGAGATAGGACTAGCTTCCCGGATTAAGGACAATAAGAAGTCCTTCTTCAAATACATAGGGGGTAAAAAGAGGGTCCCGGGTAATGTGGGGCCCCTGCAGGACACGATGGGCAACTTAGTCATCACGCCAGATGACAAAGCTAACATATTTAATGATTTCTTTGCCTCTGTCTTCCTAAGTAGGGACCAGTTCAGCCACCTCCCTGCTGGGCCCCCCTCGGGCCCTGAGAGAGACACGCCTGGGCCAAGGGTTAGCGAGGAGTTAGTTAGGGTACTTCTGGAGAAGCTGGACGTGTTCAAGTCCGCTGGTCCGGACGATCTTCACCCTAGGGTTCTACAGGAACTGGCTGAGGTCATTGCGGGACCCCTGGCACGGCTCTATGAGCACTCGTGGTGCTCTGGCGAGGTGCCGGAGGACTGGAAGAGGGCCAATGTGGTCCCTATCTTCAAAAAGGGAAAAAAAGAGGACCCGGGAAATTACAGGCCAGTTAGTCTGACCTCAATCCCGGGTAAGCTCTTTGAAAAAACTATCCTGGCACACATCCAGGAGGGCCTTGCGGGGGAATGCATGCTCAGGGGCAACCAACATGGGTTCATCAGTGGCAGGTCTTGTCAGACCAACCTGGTGGCCTTTTACGATCAGGTCACCAAATCATTAGACGCAGGGGTTGCTGTGGATGTAGTCTTTTTGGACTTCCGGAAGGCTTTCGACACTGTCTCTCACCCTGTCCTCATCAAAAAGCTGAGAGACTGTGGTGTCGATGCCCACACGGTCAAATGGGTCGCCAACTGGTTGGAGGGCCGCACCCAGAGGGTGGTAGTGGATGGGTTCTTCTCGACCTGGAAGGATGTGGGCAGTGGGGTTCCGCAGGGCTCGGTCCTCGGGCCTGCACTGTTCAACATCTTCATCAGTGACTTGGATGAGGGGGTAGAAAGCACCCTGTTCAAGTTTGCTGATGACACTAAGATGTGGGGGGATGTGGGTGCACTAGAAGGGTGCAATAGGCTACAAGCTGACCTTGACAGGTTGCAACGGTGGGCGGATGAGAATAGGATGGGGTTTAACACTGATAAGTGCAAGGTGTTGCACATGGGGAGGAAGAACCGGCACCACACTTACAGGTTGGGGAACTCTCCTCTTGCCAGCACGGAGGCGGAAAAGGATCTTGGAGTCGTCATTGACTCCACGATGAACATGGGCCGGCAGTGTGGGGAGGCAGTCAAGAAGGCCAATCGTACCCTATCATGCATCCACAGATGCATCTCGAGCAGGTCCAGGGAGGTGATCCTCCCCCTCTATGCGGCACTGGTCAGGCCGCAGCTGGAGTACTGCGTCCAGTTCTGGGCGCCACACTTCAAGAGGGACGTGGACAATATGGAAAGAGTTCAGAGGAGGGCCACTCGTATGATCAGGGGTCAGCAGGGCAGGCCTTATGAGGATAGGCTACGGGACCTGAACCTGTTTAGCCTCCACAAGAGAAGGCTAAGGGGGGACCTTGTGGCCTGCTACAAACTGGTCAGGGGGGATCAGCAGGTATTGGGGGAGTCCCTGTTCCCCCGTGCACTGCCAGGAGTGACCAGGAATAACGGTCACAAACTGGCGGAGGGTAAGTTTAGATTAGATATTAGGAGGCGCTACTTCACAGTCAGGGTGGCTAGGGCCTGGAACCAGCTTCCAGGGGAAGTGGTGCAGGCTCCTAGCCTGGGGATTTTTAAAAGGAAGTTAGATGAGCACCTTGCCGGGGTCATCTGACCCCGGTGCTCTTTCCTGCTAAGGCAGGGGGTCGGACTAGATGATCTACCTAGGTCCCTTCCGACTCTAGCTACTATGAAACTATGAAACTATGAAACTTGATCCAGTAAGTAAGTCTTGAGGGTTTAAAAAAAAATGTGGTGATTCAGTTCCACCGATTCTCAAATTGTTGGAACTGATAACAGGAGTTCCTATAAGCAACTTCAACTTCAGGATAGGGAATTCAGTCCCTGCTCTCACACTCCTGATTTCCTCCTTCAGAAATGGCAAACATCAAAGACTGACTTGGTATTTGTCTGTCTACCCTAGGGAGAACACTTTAAACTTACACTGAACTGTACATTTCTATATTTACAACCAGCCCCGTCACCAAAGCTTTAAAGGTGATAGAATTTCAAGGACTTGGTCTCCAAAAAATGCATATTTTTGGGTGTCTTGATTTTGCTGCTTTCCCACCAGTTTAACAACTTCCACTTTGTTGCTCTAAACACAACTTGATTTGGGGTCTCTCTCCTTCCCTATTCCCTCAACAGATTTTAATCAGTGTGGAGCCACAGCTCAGTTGACTCTAAGGGAAGCTAGAGTCATTGTAAATAATACATGATGATGACTAATGGAATGGTTCAAAATATTTGCATGATTCTAAGTATATTATATAGGAAGACAGTGAGGGAGGGTTCAGAGTTACTCCTCATACCTAGGTAGACCTCAGAGATGCACCTTTTTTTTCTTAAATTGTGCAACTGTATAAGTATACTACTTTTCTTTGCCCCCCATTTATACATTTCCATGTGGAACGAGGTCAGTAAATGTTATCTAAATGATCTGAACAGATATACCAAAGATGACTCCTTGTTATTTACAGATACTGCAAAATACAGGCAACAGAAGTCAAGTCTTCAGTGGCCTGAAGACATACAGTCTCCTTTGCCTCAGGACAGGCAAAACATCTGCTGTTTACCTTATGAATGTACATGGTATATATGACACAATAGTAACCTACAGTGGTTTGGAAGGTCTCTGGAACCTGGGACTTCGCATGACTGGAATTTATTACAGCTGCTATAGGACTGGCTCTTCAGTGACTCTGCTAATCCCCTGACATCTCCACACTGTTATTTTATTATGGCTCATAGTGTTTAAACATCCAAACAGATAAAACAGATAAGATGAAGATGTTCTGTTGGAGAGGTGGGTTAATGACTTTTTTTCAAAAACATTAATAAAAACATTTTTAAATATATATTTTTCTTAAAAATAATCCTGGTTAAACTGTAATCTTTATATAATACAAAATATGTTAACTCCCAAACATCCTAATCTTTTAAATATTTAAATGAAAAATAAATATGCTGAATCCATGAGCCTCTAGGAAAAACTTCAAGCAATAGAACAGGCTACCTAAAGAAGTTGTGGAATCCCTATCTCTAGACATTTGCAGGAATAGGTGAGACAGACACTTGGCTGGGATGGTTTAGTCAGGGATGATTCTGCCTTGAACAGGGTGCTGGAATAGATAACATTGTGAGGTCCCTTCCAGCCCTACATTCCTATGATCCTAAATATTGCACAAAAGCTCATTCACTGTGCACTCTGTATTGTGGAGCACAAAGGGTGTAAAGGTACAAGAGACTGGCAAAGTCATCATAGGAGTTGATTCCCAATGGCATCATCATAAATCACTAAGGCTAGGGACAGACATTACACATAAACCTGTTTAAGTGATCAGAAACTGGTTTAAACCTGTAACAGAACAGATGTTCAGTGCACATGAACCAGTTTCAAAATGGCTGAAATTAGTTTGACATAAACCTGGTTGAATGCAGTATCAGACTTAACTGATTTGGCTCAAACTGATTTATGCAGTGTCCGTCCCAGACCCCTTGTTGGTTTAAGATAAATCAGACTCCCCCAGCATCCTGACATGCTCTCTGGGATGGGCGGAGCTCTCTGCTCCAGAGCAGGACTGGTCCCACCCCTCTACTCCCTGGCTGCAGCTCCAGAGACATGCAGGCTGTTCCCCCTCTCCACTTTCTGCTAAGCAGGAGTTCCCTCCTCCACTCCTCCCCAGCATCCCTCTGCCTTGCTGAGGAGGTGTCTATGTATTAGCTAGTGGACCTCATGACCACATGCTGGTTACAGTCCCTGCTGAATCCACAGGTAGAATCAACAGGCAGAATCAACAAGTAGCTGGTAATGTGTCTCTGTTGTTTTCTTAATTAGGTGATAAACACTGTTATCAATTCCCTGCTGGGATAATCATAGTGTTCTTCTGTAGCCTAACTATGCCCCCACTCAGCTCAGTACTGTAGAAGGGAAGAGAGGGCTGCTCTAGTGCTCCCCGGCTTATAGCCTGAACCACTGTGGGCATGCGCCTGCATTTCTGGGATGTCTATTTGGTTACAGAACTGATTTAGTCTAGTCAGGTTAGACTAACCTGCAAAGATTGAATCAATTCAGGCTCAGGCTTTTTGAATGTCTGTCCCTAGCCATAAGGATCATCTATGGAGCCCTTCCTAGGTAGTCTCATGCTCCTATTTCATACTCTGTCAGAGTTCTGATATGCTCAGCTCACACAGAGAAAACAAAATATGATGGTAATAAATGACAGACTATGATATATGCATGTGTGAGCTATATACATATATCTCAGTTCTCCCTATATATATATATATATATATATATATATATATATATATATATATAGGGGCTCAGTTCTCAAATTTACATATAAATGTATGCATCCAAAACACCTAAGGCAGAAGGCAGGCAGGGTAGCACCTTAGGCCACCTCTATATATTATACTTAAGGCATGATTAACTAGGTAATCATGTCTTAAGTTGTGACCCAATTACATGTTCAACCAATTAGCCACGTGAAAGAACAATGAATAAGCTACAAAATTATTCCACAAAAAATGTGTAATAACTTTGTAGGTTGTTCAAATGATGCCATTAATTGAATATGTGGCCAAGTGCTCCTTTGTGGCTGGGAGACCCAGCAACTGAGAGGCTCCCAGCCACCGGGGTGTAGCACCCACTGCCACCCCCACAATTGACAGGGCTTGCAGTGGTGGCAGTGGTGTCAGCTGCAGGGCTTGCAACAGGTAAAATTCTGCCTCCCACTATGCGCCTCATAACATGCAGGGCTTGCAGCAGAGGCAGTGGGGAGAATGCAACTGCCGTTGCAAGGTCCATACCTCATCAGGCTCACAGCAGCAGCAGCATTCCCAATGCTGACCCCACTGCAAGCCCCACAGGCCATGTTGAGTGAGCCCTCCCAAACTCCATCAGCTAAGAGACTTATAGCCAAGGAAGCTGGTGCAGGGGAATACCGGGATGGTGATCCCAGGTTCACCCTTCATTGGTGACAACATGCAACGAGAGCTTATGCACAATCCCACTATCAAACCTCCCCAGGGCAAGGGGAGGCTCTGTTCCATGCTGAAGGGAACTCTTCCCTTTCCTCTCCTCTCCCTGGGAGGGCAGTGGGAGCAGGGAGCTCAGCTGAGCAGGGTGTGGGTATGGGGGTGTAGGGATCCCCTCACACTCCCCCCATGGCATGCAGCCTCTACTGCCTGGCAGCAGCAGCGGCCAGGGATGTCAGGGCACTCATGACTGACACAGGCGTGGCTCTGGCCAGTGCTGGAGGAGGGAGCAGAGCTTGCCTTACCCCCGAGGCTCTGCTCCCCATGCCTATAGATCCAGCCCTCACAGTGGGGGAAGCCCAACACTGGAGGCTGCTGTCTTCCCTGCTTCTGGCTGAGCAATCCCCACACTCTGCTGGGAGTGGAGGGAGCCCTACCCCTGCTTCTCCACAGAGTCCAGTGTGGGACTTCCTCTCTTTGAGTGCAGCACTACAGGCACGCAGCGTGGAGTCCTGGGTTTAAGTTAAACTAGAGTCCCCCAGCATCCCAGATGCTTTACAGTCCTGGGCTGGGCTGTCTTCTCCAGAGAACAAGGGCTGGCCCAGCCCCTCTGCTCTCTAGCCAGAGCTCTGGCAGAGACTACAGGCACAGCAGGGTCTGTCTGGCTTCCCCCTGCCTCCCTTCCCCCACTTCACCACTCACTGATTAGTCAGAGATCCCTCCCTCCTTCCCTCCCATCTCCCACAGCACAGGCCCCAGCCCCACAGACCTTACTCAGCATGTGGTACGCTAGCTAATGCTGAGCGGTGTCTATGTGTGTGTCTCCTTAATTTCATTGGGACAGGACACAGGCAGACAGGCAAATGTCAGCTTAGGGTTTCCTGGAGTTAATCAACAGGCCAGCTGGTAATGTCCCTCTGTTCCTTCCTTGGAAAAATGCTGTTTAAGAAGAGCTTGAACTAATGAAAGAGGCTTTTATTTTCTTGAGGGGCTGCTCAACTCTGTGTTATCAGCTCCCTACTGCCTCCCTTGCCTGTCAGGTTTGCTGCAGACAGTATGAAGAAGCAGGGAGAGGGAGATTGAAAAGCTCAGTATCATCAATTGATGCATGCACTGCACACCACCCCTTTGCCTCAAAGTGCTAGCTGGGGCCTGGGTTCTGGCAACCCTCTGGCCCCTGGAGCAGTGAGTGGGGAAATGCCTTAGACGGTGCAAATAGAGTAGGGGTTTAAAGCCTTCCCTAATCAGTGCACGCTGCTGCGGCCTGGCCATGCCCTCCCTCAACTCAGCACTGTACAAGGGAAGGGAGGGCTGCTCTAGTGTCCCCTGGCTTCTAGCCTGAGCCACTGCAGGCATGTACTTGCATTTCCTCAGTCCAGAGGGAATGTCTGTGCAGTTGCAAACTGATTCAATCTAGGCAGGTTAGACTAGCCTGCAAAGATTGAATCAATTCAGGCTCAGACTTTTTGAATATCTGTCCCTAGCCTTAGAGACTTTCTGGTTCAAAAAGGCAGAAAGTTTTGTACCTTTTGATGAAGCTTGCTGTCTGTTTGCCTTCTGCCTGACTTCAGACTAACATAGCTAAAAATTATTTATATTCTTCATCTTCCACCCGAAAGGCATCCCTTTGAGTTTTCCCTCCTTTCTGATTCAACCTTCCTCAATTTTATTCTGGCTTAGAATGTTTTTTTTCTCTTATCACTATTCCCTTCCCCCTGGCACTACTTACCCCCAAAATTAGTAACATTTGTTTTATCATATGTAAAAGTTTAGGGATTACAGCCTCAATGTTTGGTGCCCAAAAATGTACATGCAATGTTACAACTGTTGCCCAACTTCTTTTTTTAACAAGTTCGGGGCTGTGATATCAAACTGAGTTCCACACAGACCAACCGCAAGTAAATTGGGGTCTGCATGAATGGAATGTCTATTTTCTTGAGATTTTCCAGCTGGTCTAATAAAAGGTATCATTTTGGAACCAAAAGTTCTAGTTTTTTGTATATCCATATGGAGCAAGCTGAAGAATGGACGCCCAAGAAAAAACAGCCATACATGAAGGGCAGGTAGCAAAGGATAGTTTTTGATATACACAATTATTTTTAACATACACACACACAACCATCTCCCCACTTTGCCATATCTCCCACCTCATCAAATTTTTGCTCCCAGTATTTCTCTAACTTCTGCGTTTCTCCACATGGATTCTGCTCTCTCATAATTCTGTTACACAAACTCATTGTTACTATTTCCTACCTTGCCTTGACTTTACTGTCTGGAAGGAGGAGTATGTTATGTTCATTACCGCTTAACTGGATTCAAGCTACCAGTTTCTGCTCCTCTGTCAATAAAAACATTCTCTGCAACCATAAAAACAAATGCTTTCAGAAACATGGGTATTGTTCAATTGTGGAAGAGGAAGATTTTTCTTAAGTAATAGCCCCATTGTCCTTCTCTCTTCCATGAATCTTCTCTATTCATTCTTCAAAATATGAATAAGGGGAGCATGAAAGTACAGGTATTTTCCTTTACAACATGACTTATTTACTGATTTTGTAATCCATAGTGATAGACCACTGACTTGAGAATGGAGGAAATGTAATACTAAGATGAGGCAGCAGTAAATCTCATTTGCATTTGTCATTTCAGACTGGTGTATTAATAAACCCGCACAAGCAAGGCATACTAAGAAACATCATAACATCAAATCAATATATAAAAACAAAGACTGTGATGGTCAACTAAAAGCAACACTGTAATACAGCCATAACCAAACATCTGGTTTGTACATGTTTCCTCCCAGTCAGGATTTGTTTTCTAAAATTTTCCCCTTGACTGGCAATGCATTAATTGATGAGCTTTAACAAAAGTAGGAAATCCAAACAAAAATGATAGGAACCATATATTTATTAAGGTATTACTAGCATTTGCAACAATTGTTTATCCTTTTTGAGGTACTCAACATTCAAATGATCTTCCCTAAGAGAGTTAACTGCTGCTGAAAATGAGCCTACTATCATTTTAAAGATTCACTGATTTATGGTTTTACAAAATAACCAAGCTGTTCTACTTTTTAAAACCACATAGAGCAGAAGAAAAAGAGGTAGAGGAAAACATTTAGTCAATAGTACATGTAGCACTTTAGTGCTAGATTCAACTTTAGCAGTTCAGTGAAATTTTCTGTTCTTCTATCATATTGTTAGATATTTCATAACTACTTCATAGGGACTACTGTACAAAAACCCTTACCAATGCTCCAAGACAAAAAGTATTTTAGCCACTGAGGTTTCATTATGCCTTAACAAACAAATCAAGGGTCACCAAACTTCTCATGTGCACTCACACTGCTTAGTGTTGTCTTTCATTTCTCACAGTGTTGTGTAAAAACTGCCAGTCAGTCTCTTTCCTGAGAGTATTCCACTCCAACAAGAATAACTTCTCCTTTACATATATCAATGAATACACAAAAGCATATAGGATGTTATTTTTGCAAAATATGAATTACAGTAAATGAACACATGTATTATTTTTTCAGTAGTACCTATCATGGTATAACGATAATTTACATTTCTTAATTATCCAAATAGCAAAATCTTCCCTTATGGGAGGTTAATATATTAATTATACAACAGTATTCTTTCAGGGAGAGTATTCAACCACATTAACTAACCGTTTGCTCTTCAGCGTTCTCCCACTTTTTTGTCCTTACTGCATGCAACTTTCCTCTTAAAAAGCTTGAGGGCTTTTTTATAAAGGGAAATTGCACATGATTTTCATTTCAGAAGGAGTTCCCATGTGTACATTCTTATTCGGGAATAAGAGTGCCATTTCCAAGTTAGAAGTGGAGTAAACTGGCATCCAGGAAAAAGTGTTCTTATTCTTACAATGAAAGAATCTATGTGGTTTCTTCAATTCAAATTCACATTTCACTTCAGTCCAAAATAACATTCAAGCATATGCAAGCCTAAGACTTTATAGAGTACTGAAACCAGCAGCTCAGAGAAAACACAAAGCAGTGGATGCTATGTAGTTCTTCCAGTGAAGTCTGTGTGCACAACACTGTTATTATTTAAGTACTGTAACAACAAGAATGTAAGACTACCAGCTGTGTTCATTTGTGTTGAATTGTATGAAGATTTTAACTTATAAATGAGATAAAAATATGAGCAATATAGTTCTAGAATACAGCACAGATTCTACTATACTATCAAGAATATCTTCTTCAGTCACCATGAAAGATCTTCCTTGTAACCAGTTTGTTAGTTAAGGACTTCACAATGCAGATCAATGCACTGCTGTCTCTTCGAGTATGCTACACTGAAAGAATTGCACCATAAGAATTGTTACCACATTGTGTTCATACTAATTAAGTTCAAGTCTTGCTGTGAGCACCTAAATACAAAAGTTGTTAAACAAAAATCCTATACTTTGACTTGAAAAATCCCAAGGGAAGAAAGACCTAATTATCCCCAAACCCAGATTAATAGATATATACCTCAGTTTTTATTTCAATTTTTTCTGCAGACAGAATAAAAATTTCTAGGGCATTTCTCTACCCTCTCCTTGATGCTTGACAGAGATCCTATTTAAAGAGAACCAAACTCATTATCTTAATAACCTGAGGTAAATTCGAACTCAGTCCCCTTACACCAGTCCAATATACTGAAGCAATTATCTATGGCGGAGGTTGGCAATATATGGACCGTGGGCCAGATATGACCTGTGAAGCTAAAGGGCTTTGCCTGTGCCCATGCTCACACCCATTCCCAGATCAGAGAAAGCCAGTATGCAGCTGTATCTTCACCGCCAGTGCTTCTCCCTGTTTTCAGCCAGTGGGGAGCTGTGCAGGGGCTGGTCAGCTTTTAGCAGTGTTTGGCCTGCAACCAGGAGGTGGGAGTAAAGGGAAATAGGGAGGAATAGCAGCAACAGAGACACAGTTTGCAACTGCTTAGCCTTAGTGCAGTTCTCCATTGGTAGAAGCTCTGCTTGATTCCTAGCCAGGGAGTGAGGGGGCTGCAAGAAGCAGTGGTGGCACAGGTGCAGGTCCCACTTGGTAGCCCTGGCACAGGTGCAGGGAAAACCCCCTATTTTTGGTGCACCTTCAAAGCCATCCAACCCACACTGTACTGGAGCTGGGATGTTCCAGCCTGTGGCTTGTTAAAGGTTGCTTGCAGCTGATCTATGGGTATGTCTACACAATAAGTTGCTGTCACTGGAGTAACCGCAATACAGTGCAAAGACACCTGAGTTACCTGTCTAGTCATGGAAGATTTGAGGTCAGCCCAGTCCTCTCTAGTACGTAACCAAAGGTAGTGTATCTTGGGTATCTCCATGCTATACTGCAGTTACTACTGTGACTACAGTGTAGACAAAGCCTACATCATTTAATGAATTAACAGCATTTAATACAATGACTGACCTTGACTAATCAGGTAGATAGTAAATGTTCTAAGCTGCTCTTGAGCCATTCAAATGATTCCAGTCAGAATGCCAGGAATGATTCAGTTGACATTGGAGATAAATTGAACTATGTCCCTGAAATAGTAAATCCAGGAGTCATATTGTAATTGCCAAGGGATCATCATAGCAAAGAAAAAAGAAAAAAAAAAGAAGCTAACCAGGCTGTTGTTCCTAGATAACTGCCATCAGAAGTGGATATTTCTCTTGACTCACTTCACCTATGCCATAATATTTCTGCTAATAAAAATTAAATTTCTCCTAAAAATAAATTAAATTTGTTATGATGGAGTTAAACAAACAATGAAGGTAGATTACTTAGTAAAGTCAATTGTTGGATGAATTGTTCCATAGCTGTTCCATCAATGGATGGCTAAAGACAGGGAAAATATAATAAATTAACTTACACTTATAACAGTTGGATCCACCAGCTGTTGACAGCTATTAAAACTAGAATAAAGTTAGGGAAAACCCACCAGTCACCTCAATGCCCAAAGACAGCATAGAAATGTTCTCCCATTTTGGAAATTCATGATACACTTGAATTAATTTTTAAAGCTGAAATATGCTCTTACCATCGTGATTAGGATTTCCCAAGGTCCATGGCTCATCTGAGTCAAAATGAGTGTCGCCCCCAATTCCTGGCCCAGGAAAATATGCATGAGCCAAAAATCCTCCCTCCCCATCAAAGGGAGAACTGTCTCCATGAAAACCTGATGCAAAAATGATTGTAATATCCACATCTCTCTTGCCATTTTCTAATTCAATATAAGGAACTTCTTCAAATGTCAGAGGAGTTACATTCTGCCACACATCAAAGGCACGGCGAATGGCTTTACGGGTTTCGGCATCACCTACTTTTGGAGTAACGTTCTTTATGCTGAAATAAAGAAAAGGAGAAAAATTTAATCTGATAGCATGGTCAGTGGCACTGCTCACATTCATTTTACTCTGCTTGCTGTGGGCACTGACATAACTAGTGCTATTATATCCTTGGAGAATAATAGCTTTAAATAAATAGGTGAGAAATTGCTGCATTAATCTGTGCAGTCTTTTATTCTAGAACTCATTATGGGTTAGTTATTTGATTCTCAGCAGTACAGAAATCTTATTCTAAGACCATTAATAATATTTCACAAAGAAAAACATTAAACAGTAGGATAAATGAATTAATCTATCACTGGCTGTTTACTTCTTGGACCACAATTAAAAAATAGTTCACCCAAAGGACAGGATATCATTCTGATCAAAAGCTAAGAATGCTTCCAGATGAATTAAATTTTAATTTCTTAGTGGGTACAATTAGCAATAGTATAACTCCATACTGTGCCCACCAACCAGCATTTACAAGGTTTCCAAAAAAATTCCTGCAACATTCAGAACTACACAACTAATTCCTAATTAAAAACAAAGCCTTTCCATTTAATGACAGGTTATGCTGTTCTTTTATGATTTGATTAAATGTGTCATGACCTTGTGCCAAATTGTATAGCTTATTAGAATGGGAAAGTTTGAAGCATGGTATCCATTCAACAACAGTTTATTTTAACCATTTCTTTAATAGCAAAAGTTCCATCTTAATTTCCAATGCACAGAATTCCCACGCAAAAATATTTGGTAAAATGATTGTGGTTGAAAATATGTTTCAACAGAACCTTACATTTAAAATAGTAAAAAGGGACAGGGAGAGGGAGAATCAATCACTAACCAACTTGCTATCTAGCCAATTCTCATTGCCATCCTTCACACACTATTGTCTGATTTGTACCATTCATCAAATCCTTATTTTACCCCCTTTTTTGGATGTCTGTCCCAGAACTTCTGTATTTGGATATACACTGTTGATTAGAAAAAGCAGATGATTACATGTCCAGGAAAGTTTTTAGGAAAGACACTATACCAGAGTATATTAAATTATGTAAGAGTTATAAAAGTTTTCATATTGTGATGCAGGGGAACAGGAGAAAATATTTTTACAAATAAAACTGGAATAATTTGTATGTTTAGAGACTTGAAATGTGTTTGATGATCTGGTGTCGTTGTTTATATAAGTGTTCATATTTGAATTTTTGAACTAATAATGCATACATGGAGTTTAATGAAGAAGGAAATATTATATCATCTAGCTTAACCTCCACACAGTCACTTTTGTACTGAACTCAGTAACTTGTGTTTGACTAAAGTATGACTGTTTCTGGTTAATGTGCATCTTCTAGAGTAGCATCAAGTCCTGAAATGAAGACATGATAAGATGGAGAATACATCACTTTTCTTAGTAGTTTGTCCAAACAATTAATCATATTCACCATTCAATATTTATCCTTAACTTTTAATTTGAATTTGTCCAACTTCAACTTCCTAGTGTCAGCTCTCATTGTGCCTTTCTAGGTTAGATTTGTACCCTGTCTTTTCAACCCTTGAATGCATGGGGTCACTCTGGCTGCAGAGTGACTGCATGTGCCAACCCCAGTACAGACTAGCGAGCACAGAAGTGGCAATTAATGCTGTTACCATTTCCCCACAGGCAATGTCTAGACCTGTGGGGAGCCCTACGGGCTGGATAACAGGTCAAAAGGCTAGATCAGGTTTGCGGGCTGGAAGTTGAACTGCACTGTTGTAACCAAATTGCACATTCTAAGCCTCTCATTATATGGCATTATAGTCAGGCCTTGAAGCATTTTTGCAATTATTTTCTTTTTAAACCAGGTCCAATTTTTCAACTTTTTTTTTGATATGTGGACTAAAAGTATGCAGTATTCTAATACTGGTTTCATAAATACCACAGAGAAAGAGAAAATTATTCTTTAGTTCTACCTACCACTCCTTCCACCTCCAACCATTTATTCATCTTAAGATTGCATCAGTCCTTTTTATCACAGAGTTTATTTTTTGTATTTATTTATCTGGTTTATATGCCACCCTTCCAAACAAAGGCTTGGAGTGGCTAACAGTAAGAAAATAAGATGACTTAAAAATAGGAGAATGTCAAGAGAAGCAAAAGAACTTAAAAGGGAACTAGAACACCAAGATAAAAACAGAGCCCTGAGGAAGGGTACTTTGATACCCAAAAGCTGGCCTATGGCTGTGTACACACACTCAAATAATCTGGGAGAATTTTCCCAGGTTTGTTGTTCTGGAAAATAAACTTACCCAGAGCTGCATGTACAGATATCCAAATGCTGAGACCCTAAAGAGCAAAGAGCTTTCAATGTTAATAATGTGAAGCCAGAAGGAGGTGGGGGGAGAAGGAAGGATGCTGCATATAAATCTCAGCATACTCTGTAAGCTCCCTTAGTCTGCCTGATGACAGATGAAAAATGCATAAGGCAGCCCTGATTGACTGACTCAGACTCCCCTGATCAGACTGTGTTTCCCTGTAGCACAGTCTGGGGACTGTAAAGGGAGTGTGTGCTGCTCTCTGCTGGAGCAGCAGAGTCCAGCAAGCAACATACTGTCTCTCAGGGCATGGGGGAGGGGAGCTATGGAAGGAAAGGGAGATCCTGGAGAACCATGTTCTCTTCTCAGTGAAGCCACAGCATGTACAGACATTCACTCTCCCAGAAGAAACTCTTTCAGAAGTGATTTAAACTTAGTATTTACCAGGTTATTTTTCTCCTTGAGTGGCCATTTTTACTCTGGAAGAAAAAGCCTGACCATCTGTACACTCATGGTTTCTCCTGGGAAAGCAGTGACTCTCCAGGGAGAAAATGTCTGTAGGAGGCCTCGATGTATACTAACCACACAGTTGGTCCAATAAAATGATATCACTCACAAGAATTCTTGCCTCTTGCATATCTCCTGAACCATCATGGTAACATCATTACCTCAATGCTACCAAGATGAAAAAGAAATCCTCTAAATAACATATCATCCTAGTTTTGTTTGGCAAGTGCCTGCCCCAGTAGGAAAGTAGCCAGGTAACAGAGTCGTTTAACATACACTATGCCATGCAACAAAGTCAAACAATTTATTATGGTTAAAGTATATCACAGGTCCAAAAACTTGACAATGATTAGACTGCTGATGGCCTGAGACCTAGCTGACTGTAGGTTCCCTGGATCCTCCTTATTCCCTTTCATAGTTTCATACTTGTAAGGGGCTGGAAGCAACCTTACAGATCATTGGTTCCAGCCCTTTGATCAACAGGGAAATGCTTATGCTGCTCTTTTTGTCAGTTTTGAAAGCCATTCCTCTTGGACAACCACATTCATTTATTTAATACAGCAATACATAGTGTTTTGTTGCTGTTGTTTGATACGTGTTATTTTCAATTTGGAATCTGTTTCAGGCACTGTAACTTTTGAATCCATGTCTACTGAATCCATGTCTTATTGCTTCAGTTGTATATACCCTTCACTGTTGTGTGATTCCTACAGACAGCAAATAAGACACCTGAAGGGCTTTCATGTTGATATTGTTAGTCTGAAACATAGAGCCTTGTTCATTTTATAAAGGCTTCAGGTTTTCTCTCTCCCACCCCACAAAAATGTTATTCATCTTTCAGGGACAGGTGTTTATGTTTTAAATGCTGCAACAACTGCAGGAACATCATACTCTTTGCAGCTAGCTCTTCAAAACATACTTCACCAGGTTGTTTGGAATGGGTCAGCGTAATCAGACGTTGATATTTGCCATTGTATTTCAGCATTTTCTTTTTCTTCCTGAGCCATCATTAAAATAGCCTCCCACTGTCCTTTTCACATAACTTGTCACTGCCCTTTTCATGAGACATGAACAGCCATTTTCCTAAAGTAACCGACAACTAGAGGGAACCCATCAACGATTGAGCAATGTTTGCGATGTGATCACATGAGACTTGCAATGCCCTTTCATCTTAGCGGGAGAGTATTTCCACATAATGCAATGCAGTTCTCTGCAGAGGTATCCAGACTACCTTGGTGAAGCAAGCTAGCTTGGTACTAGAAATTGTATAATCATGTTAGTGCACTGTTCTACACAATCCAATTACAGGGACAGTGTAAAAAACCTTACTAAGCTCAAGATACATAATATTAACCTCTCTCCCCCTTCTCCTTCCATCTACTACCCCACTCCCTATCTCTGAGGACTGCAAACTACAGATTAGGAAATGCTGTTCTAAAGAAACAGAATACATAGAAGGATAAAGAGGTTGAGAAATCCAGTTGAATGAGTGAAATAGTCCACTCAACAATCCATCAGAGATAATCAACTGATTCTAGATCCACACTTGATATGAAACAGTTAAGATATAATGAAATGAAAACAAGATCTAAATGTGAATAACTTGTTAAAATATTAACTTCTCCTTGCTGTTGATAGCAATCAAAGCAAAACTGAGCTGAAACACTGTTTTCTCTTCTTTCTTTTTTTTCTGGCTTCTCCTGTCTTACCTCTACTCCTATCGAAATGAATTGATTGCCTCTGGTCAAATATACATTTCATTCTGTGCCACTATTTCCCCGGAGATGTTTTCTATCAACTTTCTTCATTAATCTCTCACTGGTTTGGGTTAAGTCTTAGTTTAAGCTTCTTTCTGGTCTCATTTTGCTAACCCTTTGTAGCTGTAGCTTAAAATCTTTTTAATAGAAGATGTGATCATGGTTCATAGAGTTACAGTTTCAGTTGATTAAATCCAAATTAGAGGATTGTTTGTGATTTTTTTGTTTCATGATCACATTAAAAAGCAATGTAGTATTACTATATAATACAGGAACTATAATTCTCTTCCGTTTGTCTTTTCAGGGATGATATTCTTCCCATAACTCCTTAAAACGAGAAGGAAAATAACAATTAAGGTGTAGGTTTCAAGGATCCAAAGCCAAGATTAGCAAAGCATACTGCAGACATTAGTTATAAGAAAGATATTTTAAGGAGCCTAACATTCATAACTTATTAGGTCTTAATGTAAAATGTATAAAACTTAATAAAAATTTAAAATGAGATCACATATATATGTTCTAATATTTTTGCAGGATTGCTGAGGTAGGTATTTGTTAAAGTGAGAACCAGTGTTTTACAATGAAGGTAAATTTTAGCTGAAATAAGCTGACACTAAAAAAGGTATGGTAAATGGGAAACAATTTTTCTTTCTTAATTATACTGTGCAAAAGCATAGCTAATCAGCTTAATTGACTGTTAAGTATGAATCCTCTTAGAGGTATGGGAATCAGGCTATTTTTCATTGCACAAAGTTTATAATCAGCAAGGTGTCATTTAATCACCATTTATTAGGTATATTTTACCCTCTTCCTAACATGTTAGAAATAGTGAGGTATATAACAAAAGAGCTCCTATTACTAACATTTCTGTTCAGCAAAATGGACAAACATTGCCGTTACTAAATTAGATTTTGGGCAACCCACATGTAAGGTTAAAAAGGTATGCTTAATCAGCACCTCAGAATTTATAACTACTATTCAGATTCCTATTCTGTGCATATCACTGCAGCAGTGGAAGCCAGATCTACCCTTAGTAACATCTGCAGATATCAGAATGTCAGTGATTTTATGTCATTTTCATACTAATGAAAGCCCTGACATAGATGCGATTACACCAGTGTAAAGTGTTTTTGCTGGCATAGCTTTTTCACATGAGAAGCCAGTATAAGCTATACTAGCAAAAGCATTTTTCTTTTTGCTGGCATCTACACTAGAAAGGTTTATTGGTCTATACTACATGACAGATTATCTCTTTCTTAATTGTAACAGCCAGGAAAAGGGACAAAAAGCTTCATTAATTAAACACAGAAGCTAACACAGTGCCAAGGAGTTCAAAAACAGACTTAAAAATTCTCCTTTTTTTTGGCCTATATTAGGTATGTCTTTATTGTGCTGGCAGTAAGCCCCAGCTGGGTCAGACCTATGCAGACCCTGCACAGACATTTCATTTGCATGCTCCAATCCCAAAATACTGTGGGTGAAGTTCTCCCTGGTTGTCCCCAGTGGCCAGTTTCAGCACATCAGGGCCTTGTTACACATTACACCATGAGCTGCACAAATGTTGATCAGCTTAGTGTTAGCTTGCAATCAATTTGAGTGGCACATCTGTCGGGAGTGGCTGGGTTATACAGAACAGGAACTGGTTATGTGAATCAAGAGATAATCTTGCCCTGGAGTGGCATAATTTTGAGCTGCATAATGAGTACTTTAAACCACTTAAATGTGTTAACATGCAGACAGTTCAGGGGTTAAGGGCTCCAGGAGCCACACAAAATGAATGTGTAACAAGGGCCTCAGAGACCACTGTCTCAAGTGTACCACAGAGGGATGCCTTAGAGACAGAGGTGGAAGGTTATATCCAGGAACTTCCTGGCCAGGGCATGCTTCACTGTGGTGTAGATATGCCTGTCTTCATCTTTACTATGCAGCATCTGCTTCATAATAACTGCCCGTATCCATTTAGTAGGTGAAAGTTAACAAGCAGCAGCTTATCCTCCAGCTAGCTTCCATTTACTGTGGCAGAAGAGTCAGTTACCATACTGGTATGCAGTAGTTTTGAAGTTTTTTAGGGGCTGGAAGGGACCTTACAGATCACCAGGTCCAGCCCCCCCCCTTCATTTGGGCAGGAAAAACTGCTGGGATCACATGACCCCAGCAAGATGGGCATCAAGATGCTTTTTGAAGATCACCAGAGTGGGTGACTGTACCACCTCTGGGGAAAGCCTGTTCCAAACCCTCATTACTCAATTTGTAAAGAAGTTTCTTCTTATGTCTAGTCTGAAGAGATCTTCTGTCAGCTTGTGCCCATTATTTCTAGTCCTCCCCGAGGGGCTTTGGTGAACAGTTTCTCCCCCCGGCTCTAACATACACTCCAATATACTTATAGGCTGCCACCAAGTCTTCTCTTCTCCAGGCTGAACAGTCACATGTCTTTCAGTCACTCCTCCTATGACCTGCTCTCTAAGCCTCTAATCATGTGCATCGTCCTCCTTTGGATTCTCTCGAGCTTCTCTCAAATAAGCCCTCCTCCATATTTACCTTAGGACAATTTATTTGTGTGCCCATACCAGTGATTCAGAAACTTTTTAGACTCAAAGCAGTCTTTATTAGACTAAAGCCACTCCTCAAAGTGCCAGCTGTCAGTTTTCACTAATTTTTAGACTCTGGAAAAATAAGAAAGCAATTTATCTGTTCCAAAGAACTCAGAAAGATCACAACCAGTCAAAGTGCTTTTAACGCTATGGATTCCTATTTAAAAACTCTAGGATTATCTTGTAAATCATGCTTGCACACATAGCAATGTTAATATTATGTAGTAACCTGCAGCACCCATGAAAGGATCTCAAGGCACACCATGGTTGAGAATCATGGGCCTAAGCTTAAGAATCTGTTTCTGTAATAACATTACTGAATATTAATACTTAAACCAGGGAGTCAGTTTATTGTAGTTCCTTTAGTTATCACAAAATCAACTTTAGACAGCAGAACAGTTCATGGCTGTTCTCCTATGAATTGTATCTAAAACAATTAGTGTTTCTATTACAGTGGTAATTTACTGGAGCTTGTAGCTAACAAGATACGTAAGGCTAGATGCTCAAAAACTCATGGGCAAAGGAGTATTTTTGTTGTATTATTGTGCATACCCAGAACATATACATTTAGTTCAAAGGATGTAGGAGTTCTGAAATATTTGAATATCTGCTTATCTGCCCACACAATTTTTCAAAAGCTGTTATACTAGCAAACAGGCACATCCCAAGTACTCATTTACTTTCAGAGAATTTTCAGAGCTACCGGTACATATTCATGCATCTTCACAAGCTCTTAATCACTCCCTCACTAAATGGAGATATTATTGCTTAATAACATATCTCTTTACACATTTTCTATCAGTGACCATGTGCTCATTGCTACAGAGGCAGGTAAATAGCTTCAAATACTTTAGACCAGATTTTGGAGGTCTTACTCACACTCATAAATAAATTGTCCTGATGCTTTAAAGTGAGAGGTCTTCACTGGTACTGAAAAATACTTAATATTTGGTCATGAAAAGCAAGATGTTATAAGATATGGTACTACACTCTGAATGTGCCTAGAATGGTTAAAGCCTGCTATCAGGACACAAAATATTACAACTGATTACAGTTGATTATTTATAGGGAATACTACATATATTCTGAAAATCTGAATTTTAGATGTAGCATGTTTTCAATTAATTTCAGCAAAGAATCTGAAAAAGGTCAGGCCATCTATTTTAAAATTTTCCCAATTTTTATTCTTTTCATTTTCATAGGAAGAAAAGATGTTTGCATCTTGACATGTTTTCATTTTAAGCTGAAATAATATGGTCATGCCATGTGAAAACAATGCATAGTTTATTCTCATACGAGTATATAAAGCACAGAGATGATGCTGGTTCTAATTAGATTATCAATTATAAATTGATGAGTGCATCTTTTAAGTGCTCTGCTAGTTTAAAACACTTGATATTTTTCCTGAGTGCCGACTGGGCTTCATGGAACGTTTACATTTAAGTTTTATGAAAAATCTCTTCTGCTTTTAATCCAGGGCTTTTACTTTTATTCTGTATTTTAAGGACTTTATAGCACTCTTAGTTTATATTTGCTTTTTACCCAACTTGTCATTTTGAGTCCACAGTATTTTCCAAAAACTGGATACAACATTGCTCCTTTAGTGTGGCTTATTCTAAACAGTGTGTTTAGAAAATTCAGGACCAGCTTCTCTTTCCCCATCTCCAGCTATCTGGGCAATCAAAAGAGCACCAGTCTTATTTCTAATTGGCCAGAGAAGAATTAACTTAGCATAGGGGAGCTAAAAAACTGGCATTAAGTCATCACATCACTTAACTGATCAGGGTAAAGTCAGATAATTCCCTTTGCTTTATTTTCCCAAGGATCTGAGTAGAGGTCAGGAACTTGATTTCTGAAGGAGAAAACAGGAACATTTGCAGGCACTGAAGCTGCATGTCAAAGTCAATGCAAAAATTTTGTGGATTTTAATAGGCTTTGGATAAAGTCCTTAACCAGCTCTATCAGTCAAATCAGATCTGCCAGTTTGTCGACTGATACATGCTGCAGAATAATGAAAACTAACTTTCTCGGAAATGAAAATAGAGCCATAGAATGAATTTTAAATATCAAATTATTTGGAATTCTGTACAAAGCAGCCTTGTTCTACAAAATGGCCTTTGATGAAGATAAAAAATTGCCTTAGTGAGCATATTTCAACTATATTTGTATAAATTTATTGCTTGTTGAGTACACTTCAGAGAACTGGGAGATGTCTGACTCCTAACTGTAGCAGTAAAGATTATGAATCACATGGTTTTCCTCCTGATTATGGCAAAATATGGACTTTTCTTAAAAGAATCTACCTTGAATATTCAGTGTTACAAAGCCAACTGTTTTACTGTCATCAGTTCACAAAATTTTATCTTGTCTAAAACCAAAAATACTTTATAAAACTAAAGAGAAGTGGTTGTTTCTGAAGGGTTCATAGTTATCTTAATGTAAACTGCACATCCTGTTTCTAAAATATATATCCTTTTTAGGGTATCAGAGTGTTCACTTGGTGACTAGTTATATCACTTTATTCTGTACTCAGTTGGGCTAAGTACAGACAGTCAATTTAGTCTTTGCAGGTTAGTGTAAGCTGCAGAAATTGAACCAATATGCAAGTGAACAGATGTTCACGTTTGATTCAGGAAATGCAGGCACATGCCTTTAGTGGCACAAGCCAGAAGCCTGGGGGCACTAGAGCACCCAGCCTGCCAGCACCAAGGCTTTCACCTCCTCTCTGCTTGAGCAGAGGGGGTGCTGTCAAGCCCCAGACCAGACCTAGCTGGAGAGTCTGCCTGGGCGGGGGCAATGTCTGCCAGGCTGAGGAGGAGTGGGTGGGTGGAGAAAATGGTCGTGGCATTAAATTCATAAGAGCTTGAACAAGAATAGTCCTTTCTCTGAAGTGAGCATGTATTGAACAGAAGGAAACAACCTTGCAGAGTCTTGATAACTGTGATCATGAACTACAAATCCCCAAAGTGCCTGGAAGTAGGAAGAGGAAATGATGAGCCACCCTGCACAGTCCTGCTTCTGTGGGTCTGGACTGCAAATTCCAGAGACCTCAGGGGCAGCAGCAAGAGGAAGTGAACTCAGAGTCTATGTTGGGCTTCCTGGCTTTAACTTGAACCAGGAAGGGGTCTGAGACAGAAGTTTCATAAACTGGTTTGAAGTAAATCAGTTAAGTCTGATACTACATTCAGCCAGGTTTATCTTAAGCCAGTTCATCCAATATGAACTGGTTTATGTGCACTGAGCTTCTGTTCTGTTACAGATTTAAACCAGTTTCTGAAGACCTTAAAAGGTTTATGCGTAACTTATGTCCCTAATGCAGGTGACTAGTTACATAACTTGAGACTATCTGGAATCCTAAATAAAATCAAGATCATACCATTGGGTTCCCTCTTGCTTACTTTGGAATCAAATAACAAGTTTTCTTCCACTCTGGACCATATCTTTCGAATATACATTTATATGCCAAGTAATAGGGTCAACACTCCTCACTCTGCGGTGGACTCTTGTTTCTGTCTTGAGTAACATCCCTCTGAATGCTGAGGGCATATCTTTTAATTTGGTAAAAATACAAACAATTGTGACTACAATGTGCATTAATATTAAATATAGTACAATCAAAACCAAATGTAGTATACAAATAAGGCCATATAATCCACATAGTAACTGGATTATAAAAATCACCAATACATATATTTGCATAATTGGAGAGAGAGAGGGGAAGATAAAGCAAAATAAAATGTACAGGTAATTATTTTATCTGCAACTTAACATGCATGAGAATACTTAGTAACCTGATTCCAGCCTGATAATGAAAAACATAAGAATATTAGAAGTGTCCTCACTGGGCAGACTATAGGTCCATCTAATCCATTTTCCTGTCCCGCATAGTGGCAGAGTAGATACTTAAGAGGATAAAAAGAGCATCTCCAGGATTTTCTGTACTCTGCCCCTTTCCCATTGTAACTTCCAGCATTCAGAGGTTTAGGAAGTTCTCATTTAAAGGTGGCACCAGTATATATGATATTCAATACTCCTTCCCCTTTCAACACTACATACCAATGTCTTTTCTATAACCAGTTCCTTTTACCCACCGTATATTTTCTCTTCTAATCTTAATCTTCTCTAGCTTTCCTAGTAATTCTCCATATAGCATTATATTAAATGCTTTACTGAAGTTCAGACAGATGAGATCTTCCACCTTTGCTTAGGAAATCTATTTACCTACTGAAGAAAGCTATATGGCTAATGTGGTCTGATCTACCTTTGGTAAACCTCTGTTGCATTTTATGCCATGTTCTACTGACCTTCATATCTTTAATTTTCTTTCCTTCAAAACATGTTTTAAAGCTTTTAAAGGCCAATCAGGACTTTCCCTCCTATTTCTTAAATAAAAGTATTATATTTACTATTCTCCAGTTGGATGGAAGCAGCCCTGATTCGATGGATTTATTAAAAATAGTTCCTACCAAACTTGCAAACTTTCAGATGTTACTTCCTTTACAACGCTGGGATAAAGTTTATTTGGTCCTACCAACTTGTGAATATAAAGATATTTTAGTTGTGCTTCTATTCCCATGCCTTCAATTCCCTATTATCCATTTTACCTTTGTTTCTATGGTTCTGTACCATCCTAAAGAAAACTGAGATAAAATATTTACCTTTTGTAACATGTATAGATTATCCTTAATCTCCACCCTATCCCTACTACATAGTGTCCCCACTTCTTCTCCTGTACTTTTTTGTTATTATTTAAAAGGCTGAAATGCCTTTTGCTATTTGTTTAAATATCTGTTGCAAGGTCTAACTTGGCTTGACTTTTGGCAATTCTAACTTTATCCTCATACTCTTAAAACAACACTTTCTTTCCTAGCTAGACCTTCTCCCCTTCCCCCTGCTTTAGTTATATCCTGTATGCTTAAATTCTTGACATCCTTTGTGATGTGGCTTGATATGGAGCCCCTTCCTACATTTTTTCCCACTTGTTTGGGACACAAATTCCAGTTTTAGTGCTTTAGACCTGAAGGAACACCTGGTAGATGACTTTTCTATTTTCCAAAGTTCATCAGTTTGAAATTGAGAACCTTACTTGGAGACCAGCTTTTGTTCATATTTCCATTTAATTTCATCTGAATCAACTCGTGGCCATTCAATCCAATGTTGTATTTTTATGGTCTGCCCTTCCAGGGTTGCCTTCGGTAGCTCATAATATCATTATATATCCAGAAAAGTCTAAATAGTAGCTCGTTTTGTTGGTTAAGAGATTTGCCAGCTATCGTATCCAAGAATATCTGTATCCTATTACTATTAGTAATGCTTATTTTCAGACCTATATTTCAGAAGTCAGTCATCCAGGCAACATTTATCCCTACAAGTAGTGTTGAGTAATCTCTATACACATCTCATCCTACCCCATGGCCTTATGGCAGACACCAAGAACTATCCTAGCAGGACACTTTTAGTATAGTCCCCTGAAGTGACTTTGACCTAAACCTAACCATATTTTATTCTCCCCATGGTATCTCTTCTCTTTTCTTTTCTCTCACAATCTTAGCATACAGGGTTCTTTCACTACCTTCACATGTATCTTTTCTGAGACGTACATATTTACTTCTCTCCTGTCTTCTTCCGGTTGGCTGATCTCCTATGGCGAGCTTTAAACTAGCATCGCCGGGGGAGGGGGCTGCAGGAAGATGAGGAGACACCACCTGAGCAAGACAGGTGACAAATGCAAGGAGTGCCCAGGTAAGAAACAGGGGTCCACACAGTCTCCCAAATCCAGGGGTGGTACAAGCAGATAGGCAGGGCCTTAAATGCCTATATACCCAATGCTCGTAGTATGGGGAATAAGCAGGAGGAACTTGCCCTCAGAATAGCCAGTTCAGACCCAGACATAATAGGGTTAACAGAAACTTGGTGGGATTCATCCCACAACTGGGCAGTTAGCATTAGGGGCTATAGGTTTTACAGGCGGGATAGAGAAGGAAGGAGAGGTGGGGGTGTGGCGCTCTATTTCAAGGAGCAGAACATATCCTCTGCCAGCAAGCTGAAGTGCTCTGGGTCAAGATACAAGGGGGCCATGGGGAGAGGGATTTAATGGTGGGGGTCTACTACAGATCACCCAACCAAGGGGAGGAGCTGGACCAGGAATTTTCGGGCCAGCTTGCAGAGGCACTTAAGGCCAGGGATGTAGTTGTCATGGGTGACTTCAATTATCCGGACATCTGCTGGGAGGAACAGTCAGCCAGGTCGGACCATTCCAGGAGGTTCCTGGCAGAGATACAGGACCTCCACTTAATTCAGGAGGTGCACAGTCCCACCAGAGGAAATGCCCTGTTGGACCTGGTCCTGGACACAGGCAATGACCAGGTAAGGGACCTCCAGGTCCTTTACCACCTGGCTGATAGCGATCATTGCTTGCTGGAGTTTACCATCCAGCACAGGGTGTCAAGGGCCAGCAGCAAGGCAGTAGCTCTAGACTTCAAGAGGGCCAACTTCAACGAGTTGAGGAGATTAGTGGGAGAGGTACTGGGGTTCTCAAGGGCAGGGGAACTCAGTGCCCAAGATGAGTGGTTGTTCCTGAAGGAGACGATACTCAGGGCCCAAGGGGTGACCATTCCAACAAGAAGTAAGGGGGGCAGGAGTGCCCAAAAGCCCCCCTGGCTCACCAAAGGCATCCAGGAATGCCTTATTGCCAAAAAGGCAGCATACACCCAGTAGAAGGGGGGGTACTATCTCCAAAGAGGAGTATACCTCCTCTGCTCAGGCCTGTAGGGGGGATGTCAGAAAAGCTAAGGTGGACACAGAGCTAGGACTAGCATCCAAAATCAAAGATAACCAAAAGTCCTTTTTCAATTATATAGGGAGGATGAAGAAAGCACCGGCAAATGTGGGGCCCCTGCAAGATCCTCTGAGCAATCTGGTGCTTGCACCAGAGGATAAAGCAGACCTCTTTAACCAATTCTTCACCTCTGTTTCTCTTGGGCAGGGACCAGGACTTTCCCACTGTGATGCAAGACGGACTTGGGGGGAATGCCTCCAGACCTCAGGTTGGGGAGGACCAAGTTAGAGAGCTTCTGGAGGGGCTGGACATGTTCAGATCAGTGGGTCCAGATGCTCTCCACCCCAGGGTGTTGAGGGAGCTAGCAGGGGTTATTGCAGGGCCCTTGGCATGGCTTTATGAGTGCTCGTGGTGCTCGGGCCAGGTGCCGGATGATTGGAAGGTAGCCAGCGTGGTCCCCATGTTTAAAAAAGGGAGGAAGGAGGACCCAGGCAACTACAGGCCAGTCAGTCTTACCTCAATCCTAGGGAAACTCTTTGAGAAGATCATCATGGAGCACATCTGTAATGGGCCGACCTCAGAGAAGATGCTCAAGGGCAACCAGCACGGTTTCATTAGGGGCAGGTCATGTCAGACCAACCTGATTGCCTTTTATGATCAGGTCACAAAAGCCTTGGATGCAGGTGCTGCCGTGGATGTAGTCTTTCTGGATTTCAGCAAGGCCTTTGACACAGTCTCCCACCCCAACCTCATTAAAAAATTGGGCGACTGTGGCATTGATGCCTACACAGTCAGATGGATTGCAGATTGGCTGAAGGGTCACACTCAGAGGGTGGTGGTGGATGGGTCATATTCAACCTGGGGAGAAGTGGGCAGCAGAATCCCCCAGGGCTCGGTCCTTGGGCCCACGCTGTTCAATCTCTTTATCAGCAATTTGGATGACGGGGTGAAAAGCACCCTGTTTAAATTTGCTGATGATATCAAAATTTGGGGTGAGATGAGCATGCTAGTAGGGAGAGAAAGGCTGCAGCAAGACTTTCATAGGTTGGAGGGGTGGGCTAGCAAAAACAGGATGCGCTTCAACACTGACAAGTGCAGGATGCTGCACTTGGGCAGCAGTAACCAGCAGCACACTTATAGGATGGGAAACTCCCTTCTTGAGAGCACGGAGGCAGAAAAGGATCTTGGAGTCATTACTGACTCCAAGATGAACATGGGCCGACAATGCGAGGTCAGAGTTGGAAGGGCTAACAGCACCTTGTCGTGCATCCACAGGTGCTTCTCTAGCAGGGACAAGGTGATCCTCCGCCTCTATGCAACACTGGTCAGACCACAGCTGGAGTACTGCAGCAGGGCAGACCCTACAATGAGAGACTGCGGGACCTGAACCTGTTCAGCCTTTACAAGAGAAGGCTGAGGGGGGGATCTAGTTGCCTGTTACAAAGTAGTCAGAGGACCAGCAGGCACTGGGGAAGTCCCTGTTCCTCCGAGCACTACCAGGAGTGACCAGGAATAATGGTCACAAGCTGGCAGAGGGTAGATTTAGGCTAGATATCAGGAAGCGCTACTTCACTGTCAGGGCAGCTAGAATCTGGAACTAACTTCCAAGAGAAGTGGTACTGGCTCCTACCCTGGGAGTCTTTAAGAGGAGGCTAGATGTACACCTTGCTGAAGCTGTTTTACCCCAGTACTCTTTCCTGCCATAGCAGGGGTTTGGACTCGATGATCTGCTCATGTCCCTTCCGACCCTACAAACTATGAAACTATTACTGACAATAGCTCATTCCCTAGCCCAGGGGTGGGCAAAATGAGGCCCGCAGGCCAGATGATGCCTGCCAGGCCATTCTACCCAGCCTGTGGGGCCCTTAAAAAATTTAGAAAATTAATATTTTTCTGCCCTGGTTGCCTGTCATGCAGCCCTTGATGGCTTGCCAAAACTCAGTAAGTGGCCCTCTGCCCAAAATAATCACCCAGCCCTGCCCTAGCTATATTAGGGACAATCCTTTCATTAACTGTATTACCCAACTACTTAATTTCTCTTTATCAACCATCTT
Organism: Crocodylus siamensis; assembly: GCF_052110815.1. Lineage (NCBI taxonomy): Eukaryota > Metazoa > Chordata > Crocodylia > Crocodylidae > Crocodylus > Crocodylus siamensis. The sequence goes on from NC_143397.1 coordinate 213,162,780, forward strand.
TCCATTCACTGATATTACTTTACGCACTGGTGTATTCTCATTTTTCTGACTGCCCTCCTCCTGTGTGCTAAAACTTGTTGTGAATTTATACAAACGTCCCCCAAAGCCTTATCATTCTTACCAGTTTCAATCTTAAAAGGCTGTTTTCCCAGATATTCGGGTGGAGGTGGAGGGTATCCCCCAAGAAAAGCTATTTTTCAATGAGTGCATCACAATGTTAGAACATCCTAAAATTTCCCTATATCTTAGTTCTAATGCAGTCTGTCAACAGTTGTGATCTTCTACTCCTCCTCCCTCCTTTTCCATGGACCAGAAAAATTTTGCTGAAAACTGCCTGAGGTTCTTTGAGCATCTTCTGATCCAATCATCTTTGATCACTTCCACTGCAAATCTTGCAGTTTCATTTGTCCCAATATGAAGGATGATAAGTGTATTCTTTCCTACTCCCTTCAGGATACTTATCAACCTCAGGTCTGTATCTCATACCTTTACTCCTGGCTGGCAGTATGGCTTTCTATTATCTGGACTGACTCCTGTAATAGGCCTGGCAGTTGTTTTCAAGAAGGAAGTTCCAAATAGAAAGACCTACTTCTTTCAGATATTAGTGTGAATCTCTGGTTCTCTCCCTTCTGTTCTAAACATCTCTCTTCCTTCTTGCTCTTGCTTTCTCAGTCTCTATATCATACCTTTTCCTCCTCTGGAGCTGGTTGTTCTCCTTTCTTGTCACAGTCTTTTATTTATGCCTCTTTCTCCTTCTCTATCTCTGGTCTAGGAAACCTGTTTCTCAACTCTATTCTTCTTCCAATAACCAGTCTTTTCTTTTGCCCTGGGTTACTCTACAGGTCTAAGAAACTGTCCTCTGGGTCTAAGAATCGTTCTTCACTTGTGCGTGTGTATTCTCTTCTCTCCTCTCTGTTCTATGTCCTCAAGGCCAGGGATCCTGGTTTTCTCCAATTTTAAAAAAATCCCCAATTTTCAGTTAAGAAAAAGTAACCTCAAATTCACATTTTTCTGCAATTAAAATGAAACACCATTATATAATGGTGTTTCATTTAAATCACAGAAAATGTGGATTTGGGGTTACTATTTTTTTAACCAAAAATTGGGTTTTTTTAATTAGAGAAAACCAGGATCCCTACTCATGACCATATCTGAATTCCAGCATTAACTCTATTCCCATGAGCTCAATTAAGAAACACTTCATACATTTATAGCCAGTGTCCCCAGTCAAGTATAATGTCTATCCAGTTATCTTTACTTTCTTTGTTACTCTACAAGTCTCTTCCACCAATTCTTAAGTTTCTATCAACTTCGTGTCTTTGCCATGCATGCACCCTCACCCTCAAACTCCAAAGTCCAACACAGGAGCTCCAACAAAGGTCAATTACTCACTACTCTGTTCACTCTCTTTTCTGGATTGAGATGTCAATAAACCAAACATGTCAAGTGATGGAGACAGCTCTATATCTTTAAATCAAGGCTGAATGTTAACCACAAACAGGATATGGGATTTATAAAGGTGACTGCATAAATTCTGTGGCCTGTGTTATGCAAGAAATCAGACTAGGAGATCACTGGCCTTGCAGGTTATTAAAGTATTAGTGCTGTTAATATCCACATTGATTAGTGAACTTTAGGATACTTTTATCTCTGGAAAATTCACAGTGCTGTTCAGGGTTCCTTGCTAGATACATATTGCTAGAATCCCAGTGAGTTTATGCAATGTTTCTAGGTGACTCTACAGAAATCCTCTGCATTGCTGATAAATAACGGGTTACATACTGTGTACATGTGAGAAGCGTCTTGGCTGACAACAGTATATCGAGTACATTGTTTTGTATTTTATTAGCCCAGAGAAGGTCACCTTTGGTAGAGCAACCCTGATACCTGCAAGTTAAATTCAGTTTTACACAAAAAACACATATATGCCCATATCCACTCACGTTCATTATTAAGAGGGAGTGAGATGGCAGGGCCAATGACTCACCAAAATTTAATCAAATTCGTTTATATAGTTTGAAGCAGACCTGGAGGCATGTATATTTGCAGCAGCTGCCTCCCTCCAATGGGCCAATTTGCATATTTAAATTAGAGTCCACCATTTCATTAGCTTGTTCTAGCTTTTAGAGTGACTTTCCCTGAGAAGTTGCCAAGAGGGCTGAAAAGTACAGTTAAGGACATATTGGAGGTTAATTTGTTGCTGAAAAGCTTCAAAGAATATTCTATATAAATGCAGACAATTTAAATCCAAGAAAATCATTCAGTGATTGTACAGGACATGAGTACTTACCCCAGGGGTATTCAAATTAATATTTTCAAAATACAAAACATCTTAACATCATATAATATATGTTTAGCAAATTGTATCTCCAAAACATTCATTTTATTTTGATAAATGTTCAGTGCTATTGCTGAAATCTATGCCATTTTTGTACCTGTAAGTGATATGTTTGTGTTGCCACTTCTGTCCTGTTAATGCATAACGTTTCCGACGAATGTTAAATTTGGGGCTACCTCTTGTCTGGTCAGGCACACCACATCGAGGCCTCTTCATCCAGCTGCAAAAGTTAGTAGGACACAATTACAGGATCTTAAGAACGACATAAAAGCCAGAATACACATTACAACAAACTTCTCCAACTGACAGTACTGAAGACACCTTCTTAAAAGCTATATATTTTTTAAATGTTGTATTCACAGCAGTGATTTCAGACAGTGAGGTCATGTTATCAAAGAACTGTTAATGGTTTGTGGGACTAGAATAATATGAGGCACGAAGGCTGTGCCAGTGCTTTTCGGGCACAAATCTCCCCCCAGTCTTTTTTCTAATTTTCCCTTACTGCAGTCTCTGAACAAGGACTCATGGTACTCCTCTGCTGGTCAAGTTCTAAATCAGCATTTAGTCCCTTAGCAGTAATAACTTATTCTAACCCTTATGAGTTGACCAGCACCTAATGATAGGATTACTTATGGAAAGGAGGTTAAATATTTACAAGCAATTTTAGTCAAACCACTGGTTTTTAAACGACCACTTCTGAGTTCAAGTTCTTTTGTTTCCATCCTAGTATCTCTGCATTTGATCTTGTCCACAATCCTTTAATTACAGGGTTCAGTTCAAAGACACAAAAAGATTTTATTCCAAGACTCTGGGACTGTTAAAGTTATTATATTGCCAAGCTCCCCATTAAATATTTTTACTGTCCTAATGTACCTCTGAATAATGAAGAGCACCATCCCTAATCAGCAACTGTATTTTCTCCAAGGAGCTATCTAACTCAAGGATTCTGCCTGACATGTCTGAATGTGGTATCAACTTGAAAGGTCCTGATCAGCTTCTGCCATATTCCATCAGAATCCAACTAGCAAATGCCAATGTGAACTAAAAGAGAAATAAACACGAAGGCCATGTCCAGATGAGCACGGACGTGCAGTATGTGGCACCACAGACCCATCTGCAGCACCACACACTGCAAATGGATGTGAGGTGTTCCCCACACTGCTACCTTGTAGTAGGGGAGAAGGGGGAGGGTTGTGACCCCAGGAGATTCGGGAGTCAAAAAAACCCACAGCAAAAAAAAAAAGCAGAGTGGTGGGTGTACATGGCGGTAGTGCACGCTGACCAAAATCCGAGCCTGGTTAGCTGGAACCACACTCCAACTACTGCCCAGGCTCCTAGCTGCAGGAGTACTGCAGCTGCAGGTCCTGGAGGCCCCCAGGTAAGTCTGCTGGAGCCAGCACAGTTACTGGACCCAGCCCCTCGCCAGCAACACCATACCTCCCAGGGTAACCTGAGCATGCATGGCACAGATGTTCTCCAGGGACAAGTAGCAATGGCACTTGTCTGCGCTTGTCTGGACACAGCCAAAAGGATTTTTAAATCAAAGTATCATACAGTTGGAAGGAACCACAAGGATCATCTCATCCTACCCCATGCATAGCTGCAGAATTTGCTATTCCTTAAACCTTCCTAAATAGATGCCTAAGAGTATGCATATCAGAATCCAATCTCTTCTTGAAAACCTCTAATAAAGGATATTACACAACTTTCCCAGGCAGAAAAGAAAGAATGATAAGGAACGTTAAAGAAGTTGTGCTACTTCTGAGAAAGGTATTTCAAAGAATAACGTGCTTCAAATTCATAGGAATGGATTTGGGTGCACATAATTTTATTGAATCAATGTTTTTTCAGTTGAAAAATAAGGAGTTCTTCACCATGAGCAAGAGTGTTTGAGTCAAGCCTGAAGTGATTATGCAACAGAACCTTACACCTACAGAATAAATGTCCACTGCCACCACAATATAGTAAGATGACAACAAAATATTTATTTTCTAAGATGAAGACATTAATCATGTGACAAATTTGTGTACCATTTATTTAATTTCTATCATTCTAAATAATTAATGAAATGGATGTTTTAGTTTTATGTGCTGTTTTCCAACACCAAAATATTTACCATACCACTAAGAAAAAACTGTATTCTGATAAGCTGGGAGTACAGACATTTATTTCACTAAAGAATTATACAGCATTTCATAAACTAAACTGTACACTGGATGGATGCATAAATACATATGTACATTTTGCCCCTAATATGATTAGCTGAGGGGGAATTCATTTAGAATAGGATCCAATTAAAATTTAAATTATATTTACCACATACAGGATACATCTACATGAGCAATAAACTCTGGCGCAGTTCATGCTGGAGTCAATGGGTCCCAGGCACACTATATACACATGTGCACCCCGGCCAGCAGCAGTTAGAGCTGGGGAGAAGCAGCCCCATGCTGGCAGTAGACTCAAGGGGGCAGCCCCAGGCTTTGGGTGATGGCATTAGGTGACGCTGGGGCTGGCTGGAGCATGAGGATGCTACAGCGCGGGGGGCTGCCTGCCAGCTAGCCCCACAGTGAACACCCTTGTGCCCCATCCAACCCCAGTCACCATCTATATGTATGTTGAGGCAGTGTATATTACTCTGCCATAGGGCAGTAGAGTTAATGAATTTAATGTGCCCTAAAACGGGTGCACATATAGATGGTGATGCTTTACTGTGGAACTAATTAGTCAACTCCACGGGAAAGTGCACGTGTAGATGCAACCACAGCGGCAAAAACATACTTTCTTGTGTCCTACAGAAGCATAGTTAAATATAAGTAGGAGAGAAGATTCTTTAAAGTTCTCACAATGGAAATAGCACGCGTCACTATGAACTATTTTTATAGATATAATACGTGCTTCAGTGAAACCACTGAAATGTTAAATAAAACAGATCCTGTCTAACAAACGGCATTAGTATTATATATTTTCAGGCTTATACTCAAGGGCTTATATGTGCATTATAACTTTTAGGTCAAGTAATACCATGTAAACCATATACTACAGAAAAATTATGAAGAATAAAAATTAGAATATGGTGTCCCTCTTTCTAAAGCATCACACTAATTCCATATATCCATTTATATAGATATATAGGTACAGCCATGCACATCAGGTCATATATACACTTCAAACAAGAATAAAGAACAGGTTATTATGTAGGTGCCTAATATAAGTTCAAGTGACTGACCTTTAAACAGACAAGTTTAAACATTGTAGCTGTTACATTTACACTATATAGTAGATATGTTTTTATGTGTGTGTATGTGGGTTTAGATGGGGGAAGTGGGGATATGGAGGTATATATTGTGTCTTTTGTTTCTAGTGTATATAATGTCTGATACGGATATCTCCTGTCAGACCAAAACCTGTAGTCTTCAATCACAGGAGTACATCCATCAACAGTACAGCCTACTCACATCAGTAAGCGCTTTAAGACCAGATCAGTTGTTTCAAAGACTGTGATTGGTTATGTCTCCATTATGCAATATAAGACTAGGAATGTAGGAGCCAATTTTCAAATGTGGTTGCCTGAATCAGCAACCTGAAGAATAGGAACCTTCAGAAAAGGAACACATGCTTCATTTAGCTACCTAAATATAACCTGTAGACAATCAAGCTTGTTTTTTTTCAGTCAGAGTGTTTAAAAGCTGCCATACCAAAAGAATTAGAGACAAATTACTTTTTCTAGTAAAAAGCAAAACAAAACAAACAACAGTCCTGTTCCCACCCCCAACTACAGAGTCATGTCTGTGGCAGGAAATAGTTGATTACTATTAATGCTTTTGGAGGGATTACAAGGAAAGACACCTTCTTTCTGTAGTTTCTGCAGATACAGAATTTATAAGCCTGATTTTACCCCCATCTGTTAAAAAAAATCTTCAGATTTACATGTTCCCTATGCCTGTAAAATATTTAGCTTAGGCAAATAAAATTTCAGGGATATATTATTATTGCCAACTCCAGATTCATTCTAATAATAAAATAAACCCAGAGGGCAGGATTCACATTTTAATTACATGAATAGAAATAAAGGAGAACCCCATTCTTTCTCAATGAATCACCCTAGATTTGTGTCAGAGTAAATGAGATTATGAGAAATGAGTAAATTGCTTCAGATTTCAGTAAGTTTTTTAGGCACACTCTGTCATTAACACTTATTCTGACTGGATGTAAAATCAGCATGCAATTACCATGCATTTAAACTACAGGATATATTTACATTAGGTTAAGGAAAACACACACATTGCAGAAAGTAACATATAAGTAACAAAAGACAAGTTTTTCTCACCTTAAGGTGATATCACTACATCAAATGAAAGAAGCAAGGAATAAAGCAAAAACATAAAACTATTATATTTTGTTAGAACTGTACAAAAAAAAATCAGGGTCTAATACATATTCATAGATCATTTCAAACATTATTTTAAGGTTGCTAGCTAATTCAAGTGAATTAGGCCCATATGAAAAAATGCCCATTTTTAAATTAGTCAGCTTAACTGATGGAGATCTGTGTTGAATAACAGGGTTGGCTCACCTGGAAGATTTAAGGCCAGAAAAGGGTTGTAAATCTCCTAAACTGTAAATTTAAAAATTAATCTTCAAAGTTGTTATTGAAATGAGCTTGCAAGTTATGTTGAAGTTTCAGCATTCTGGTAGAAATCACTGTTAGCATCATAAAAGGTTTATGTTCAAGAGATGTATTTAGTACAAAAGACCAGACTAGCTGGTAGCCAACAGAGAACTGAATTTCAACATTATATCATCTTGCTTGAGCTATTTACAATCCCAGCACTTTTTAAATAATAATAAAAATTGATTCATAACATGCTTTTAAGAAAAGCTAATTACTTCTACAAACAGTTTTAAAAGTGGCATGAATTTGCCAAGTTACATAATGCTCAAATGCTTTTAAGTTGGAGCAGGCAAAGAATGGTTCACATAATACTACCACTGCTGCCTGTATGCTTAATTATAGAGGGTGGCTACCACCTCACAATCTCAGTGTAATCCAAATCAAACTGATGCCTTTGCACATCATAGTATGGACTTCTAGTGTGGAATGAATTTACAACTCATTTGTTTATTTTGATATGTTCCCTCCTGTGTTATAAGTAGAACTGGCAAAAAACCCCAACAACCCAAAACTTTCATTTCTGGTAAGCTTTAAAACAAGAAAATTACACAAAAATAAAAATGAACTTTCAATTACAAAAATATTTTTCAGATAGTTATATGGGGTGTGTTTTTTTTCCTTTAAAAATATTGATCATCTGGAAAAGGGAGGGTAGGTATGTATCTTACATAAGGTTCACATCTATCCTGCCTTCTCTTTCTGTCTCACTTCAGACTAATATGGTTGACTCTCTCTCTCATCTGATCATATTTTTGCTGAAATCAATTTTTCAGCCACCAATTCTTCTTTCAGTCCTATCAATGTAAATCTTAAAAAACACAATTGAAGTCCTTGTGGTTATACTAGTATAGACTCAGAGTAGACACAGATTTAATCCAGGGTATGCAATAGTATAAAGCCCTCTCAAATGCCATTGTTCAACCAGGGGCTTGAACAAATGTCTCCCACAATTCAGTACCATAATCATATTGGCTGTTAGATGATCTTTTCCTATACCCCTTTATTTTTTTCCAAAACAGGATAAAAAGGTTGTTTTTTCTTCTGAAGAGGAACAGAAACAGATTTTGAAATATATATTTTTAACCAAACCAGAATTCTTGTTTTCTGATCAGTCCTGATCACACATTCTCTCTCAGTTGTAAAGGCAATTCAAGGTCAAAAAGGGGATTTGAACATGAGTTGTCTTTAGATATATATTTTCAGAAAAAGAAAGATGAATTATTTGGAGAGTTGTTTTGAGAAGCAAAATCCATAGCTACTAAAACTAGAAGCTGTATAACTGGAGGGGAAAGTATGCAGGCTAGGATTAGATTCAGAACCAGAAACTCTATTAAAAATTTAAGGATCTCACTCAAAGGTTTTTAATTTTGTATTTTTCCTGACAGGATTCCTTTGGATTCTTCCATCACTAAGGCCATATTTTCTTCCAGGTAATCTCAAGAGTATCCCTTAGGCATTGCAATCCTTTTCATGGGGGTGGTGATTTAAAGTCCATGAGTCAATGGAAAGTGTTTCCACTGACTTCAGTGGTCCCTGGCTCAGAGCCAAAGGGAGGAGAGATGGATATGGATCTTCCCAGGGCCTATCAGTACTACTCCTTCTGTTACAGAGAGGTAGCCACTAGAGACTGATGTAAGATATTCCATTTTGCCTCAGTGACTGAATGCGTTTCATCTGCAATACTTCTAGTTCACTGCTAACCCAGGTAACAAGGTACAGAGTTCAAGCTTCAGCTCAGACAACCTGCATGCCCAATGATATGTGCTTTTCCCATTGAAACAACTGCTCTCCTCACTATTAAAATAAACTATTGAATTAGATTTCATAGTTTTAAAACGTATTGTTCCTTATCATTTCTGAGATTTAGACAGATTAATAATATCTAAGTAGCAAAGATCATCAGAAATTAGGTGGACATGTGTCTCATTTTGCTAGGGACACTCCAGGATTCTGTATAATGTTTTTAATTTCATTAAAAATGAAATGACTACTTTCATGAAAACAATATTATGTTATCAACAGGGATCTGGGATTTCCATTCACTGCAGAAAATGTGGTAAAACCTGAATTCTCTCATTTTAAGGAGTGCCCAGGAGGTGCTACTTCACTGTCAGGGCGACTAGGATCTGGAACCAACTTCCAAGAGAAGTGGTGCTGGCTCCTATCCTGGGGGTCTTTAAGAGGAGGCTAGACGAACACTTTGCTGGGGTCATTTGACCCCAGTACTTTTTCCTGCTATGGCAGGGGGTTGGACTTGATCTGCTCAGGTCCCTTCCAACCATGAAACTATGAAACCCAGATTTTCTCCTTTAAAGAAAAATATGGGAAATGGTGGGTTTTCCCTTGAAGGCTGGCAGAGTTCGGACTTGCAAGGGGTACATGGAGCAGGAACAGTGTCATCAGCACACATGCACATGGCCACCAGGCAGCCTGGAGAGAGCAGGTCTCGCAGGTAAGCTTGGCAGCAGTGGTGACAGCAGGCAGGCAGGGTGGTGGAATTGAGGCCCTCATCGTGAGGGAGGGAGCTGGGCAGGGCTGGGGCTGGGGTTGCTTCCTAGCTGGGGCCGTGCATAGGACTTGGGGCCTGGGGCCTCAATGCGTGGCCACAGGAGTCAGGGAGGGAGTGGAACAGTACTGAGTGCAGCTGATCTGCATGCCAGTGCAGGGGGCTGGCTCCCCGCTGCTGAGTGCACCCCAGGGGGTGGGTATGAGGGACACGTGCTCCCCAGATCTGCATGCAGGGTAGGGGTGTACTGGCCACTGCAGGCTCAGGCCAACCACCTTGCCTCCACAAGGCCTCTGCAGCCTAGTGGGCGGGACCCAGAGGAGCAGGGTAGAGTGGGGCAGGGCAGGGAAGCTTGTTACCCCTGCTTGGAGCCCCACGCTGCCATGGCAAAGCACCCCATGCCACCTGGCAGCAGCAGGGGCAGTGGCGTGGAGTTGTGTCTCTCACTGTGGGTGGGAAGTGAGGGGCACCAGCAGGGCCAGGGGGCTGTGGTTTGAGAGGAAGGAGGACCAGCACGGCTGGTGAGCAGAGGAGGTAGGGCTGTGGCTGGAGAGTGAGGGGCGCCAGCAGGGCTGTGGGTTGAGAATAAGGAGCAATGGTATGGACAGAACACTGCCAGATCAAGCCTGGTCAGTGCCACAAAGCAGTAGGTGGGGGACAGCTGCAGCTGGACCCACATCCTGGTGAGTGAGTAAAGGGGGCAGGCAGAGCTCTATTTTCCATGATCAAAAACCCCAAATCAAACAACAAAATGTATAGGTATTTAGAATTTATTTATTATACAGTGATTGAGGCAGTGGCAGACTTCCAAATTGCTTCAAAATTGTAAATATATCAATAAAATATTGTGTTCAACTGATACCTATATATATATTAGTGGTATTTCATTTTAATCATGGAAAAAAACATAGATTTGGGGGGTTTAATCCAGAGAATTTGCCATTTTTATCAGAATTTATTATTTTTAAAACAGAAAACCAGGATCCCTGGTTATCAAACATCACGTAACATTATTACATGCATTTATTTAGTAGCCTCTACACCTATACCTATAATTCTAAGTGCACCATCTTAACTAAGGTACACCCTATTTAATCAACATAGTTCTGGCAGAAATATATGCAATATGAAAAAAGAAATAAAGTAATACCTACTCTTTTTTTCAGCTTACTGGAGAAGGTAAAATTTTCAGATACATATTTTAAGAGTGTGGAAGTACAGAAAAGTAACCAATTTATAATAATCCCACTTCTATGCAAGGTTGACTGATCTTGGAAACATATGGAAGCCATAATGTAAAATATTATCAAAACTAAAAATTATCACTAGAATATTTTGTAACAATTTAACAACCTTGCCTTTTTCATGGCATTATAAGAATAATTCTTTCTACTCCCAGCCCCTAATTTCATCTATAAAACAGGTACAGCTCTTTTCAAACTTCCTGAGAAACCAGTTCCAAAGCACAACAAGGTATAAGTGGTGATATTAAGGGAGTAGTGAGCACCTCTAATATTTTGCATGCTAAAATATTCCTTTAGGGATATTTTGTTTCAGACAATAACAAAGTCCATCCCTAAGAGACTTCTGATGATGCTGTTGCTACATATTATTTCTTTGGTAATACTCCCAAAGTTGGTTCCTATTAGGCAACTATATTAACTTATTTTAATTGTTTGTCCTTTTTAAGATTAACTGGTAATCTCTTCTCAGTGTATGGGACATAGGCAGGTAAATCCCTGTGCAACAAGATGAGAACATACTGTGTTTCTATGAGGTTCCTACCACAGTTTTATTTTGTAAGCCGAGCATTTTCTTTTGGTTCCTAATCTTTATTACTAGGTTTATTAACTACCAAGGGATAAATCATAAATTGTCAAACACTTCTGGCCCAAAAAAGAACATGCTTCCTGTTCAGGATGAGATGGTTACAAATTCTGTAATACAGCAACAATCCAAAAGATAGCTCAGTGTGATTTCAGTGATGCTAAATGGATAACTGAAGACATGATCTGTCTGGCCCAACAAGTGTATTTTCTCAAGATAAATGCTTCTGTGCCAATAGGTTAATAGGTCAATTTCTACCCTTCATTTGGCTTGCATGAGACTACCTGAAGTCAGAAAAACTGCAAATGTATAAGCTAATGCAGGAAAGACCACAAGTAAACTAATTATGCTTTAGGGCAATATACCTGTGCTCTAATGGTGCATGTTTTTTGTACTTCTCTGTGTGGCTAAGCACACTGCTTCATTACCTGTCTCAAGGAAGTTGAACTCCCAAGAATAAAACAGAATACAAAATATAAGATTTGGATTATTATGATAGACAAGTTCCTTGAAAAAAAGGTAGCAACAAAGAGAGAGAGACAGAGAGAGAGACAGAAAGAGACAAAGACAGAGAGACAGAGACAGGCTCGCTGGTGTGCTACCTAGCATGGCCAGCTTCATTTACTGGAGGTTGAAATTTTTATGTACGTAGAAAATATCTTCCTTACAAACTGAAGCTCTTTATACATGCTGTCTGTCATCCAATAATGAGGAATGGTCATTGTGCCCTATCCCTGTCCTGTTTGCCACTTCTTATGCTCCCCTGGCTGCCAATTCATAACAGATTATTTTCTTTCTACTGAAATAAATGGCCTTTTCCAAAACCACCACTAATGTGGCTTTAAAAGCCTACTAGTAGCTGGTATAACAGCATTCTCTCCTCATGGATCAATCATTTTAGCTCTGTGAAGAACTCACACTCTAATTCCACCCTGCAGATTGAATCATAAATATACTTCTAAACCTGGATTTCTTACAAGGCACTTTCTGATTCTATTGCTATTGCTGTTGCCTGTGACAAGGTCCTCTAAATTCCTAGGTCCAGGGACATCTGACCAACACACCTCCCCCTAGGGCAGCTCTTAAAATGGTTTTCGTTATTGCTTTCCAGAGTAAAAATGCATGTGCTAGTGGAATAAAATGATTTTTTCCAATCCTTATTGAGAAGTTTAGGAAGACTCTTTCTTAAACTGTTAAGCAATTTAAAAAAGAAAATATTCATGGCAGCTATTTTACCAAGAAACAACCAGCAAAGCTGCCACTCAGAGAAGGGGGGCAGGAGAAAGAGGACTGAGGATGAGAGTGTAGGGGGAGAACAGAGGGAATTGTTTTAACAGAAAGCTTTCTGTTAATGTTGAAATAACAATGTTGATTCACTTCCTATGCAGCAACCAGTGGAAATGTTATCACAGTGTGCTATGAAGCAAATGTTATCACCTGTTATGAAGCAATAAAAATTCTTTAAGAGGGATTGTATTTTTTTTCTTAAATTCCAACAAAGAAAATGCAAGTAAGCATTTCAGACTGTTATTTGCAGACTTGTTTTCTAAATCACATGTTAATATTTATTACTTTATTTTGGCACATTTTACTTTAACATTGCTGTGAGCCACATATGTAGCATGGAAAAAAAAAAAGCATCCTAGATAGCCTGCTTTTACCAGTCTCCCCTATCTTCTCTTGCCTCTCAGTCACAGGTGCAGGAACAGAGCAGAGAGCTGTGCGGTCTCATGGAATGCAAGGTGTTCTGGGAAACTTAATCCAAGCAACTCGCAAGTTGCTAAATACAGATGGTCAAAAAGCCCAAGGTTGAATCGATTCACTCTTTGCAGGTTAGTCTAAGATACATAGATTGAATCATTAAGAAAGTGACCAGACATTCAGTTTTGATTTGGGAACTGCAACCACATGCCTGCAGTAACTCAGGTCAGAAGCTGGTGGGAGCTGCAGAACCCTTCCCTGCTTGGCTGAAGCAGACAGCTTGGGCCAAGGCTAGCCTACCGACACTGTGAAGGGGGAGTTGATGGGGAGGTACAAAAGCATCCTGGGATGTTGCGGGACTATGAATTAACTTGAATCTGGTGGGACAGAAGTTCAGTAAACTGATTGAACCTAAAATCAGTGAAGTCTGATACTACAGCCAACCAGATTTATCTTAAACCCATTTCAGCCATTTTGAAGCGGTTTATGTGCACTGAACTTCTGTTGTGTTATAGATTTGAACCAGTTTCCAGTCACTTATACTGGTTTATGTGTAATTTCTGTCCCTACGCATAGTTACCAGCTAGCTGGCAGGCAACAGTAATAGGAGAGGCAGCAGCAAGCTGGTGAGCACCTCTCCTCTCTTCCCTTATGTAGCAACCATAGCACATGCCCTACTCACCCATCCCATGGTCCATTACTCCTTTATGTCTTTGAATATGAATTTCCACTATGTTACTGTGCAGTGTTGTGCTGTATCTACTGATATAATGTTCCACATGGTAGTAGTTCTGCAGTAGTAAAATCACATACCGCAGAACCTAAATGATTTAAGCATGTGGAATGAATTTAAATCTATCATATGCTAAAATGATCATATCTGTATTTTCTGGTTTTGAAACTAAATAAATAGGCCAGAGGAGAGCCGTAAAGATATTTGGGTAGAGGAGTAAAATAGGGTTACCATATTCCCCAGGTTTTCCCAAAACCTGTTTTTGGGTCCTCCCATCTTTGTCTGGGTGGCTTTTTGATATACCAACAAATGTCCAGGATTTTGGTATGCTCAGCATCAAAGTTTTTCCCAGAACTTCCAAGGAGCTGCTTGGGGCCGGGGGGGGGGCGAGGGGTAATTAGAGGCAGGGGGCATCATGTGCATCTCCGTGCACACATGCACATGCCTGGTATGCAGCCAGGCAGGGTGGTGGGAACAGCTCTGGAAGCTGCATGCAGGTAAGTCTATGGAGGGTGGGGGGTTGGAGGGCCAGGTCTTGAGGACTATCTGGGCTCTGTGTGCATGCGCGAAGGAGATGGGTGTGTGAGGGGGGTAGGTGCCTGCTGGTATTGAAGAAAACTGTCCGCATGTTGTGGATGCAGCAGGGTGGGGGAGGCAGGGGAGGCACCTGCCTCTCCAGTTGGGGAAGAGGGAAGGAGGGCCCTTTGGAAGCAGCAGAGAGCTGCGTGGCCAGGCTGGTAGAGAAGTTGGGAGACACTGCAGGGTTGTGAGGAAAATGATGCTGTGGGTCAGGAATGAAAGGCACTGGCAGGGTGGCGAAGACGGGATCTGTGGCTTGGAAGTGAGGAGCACAAGGGGGGTGGGGAACTGTGGGTCATGAGTGCAGGGCACAGGAAGTGCCAGGGATTGCACTTTGGGAGTGAAGAGTACCAGCACGAATGGGGTTTTGCAGGTTGGGAGTGTGGGGCACCAGCACGGTCTGGGAGGCAGGGTACTGTGGATCAGGAGTGAGGGGCAACAGTCGGGTTGGGGGAGGCTATAACTTAGGAATGAGGGGCAGGGCAGGGACATCTCACTGCCACCCCTCTCCCCCTGAATCATACTACCCATCCCCTACCCTGCCAAACTGGAAATATGGTAACCCTAAGTAAAAGGAAATACACCCTAAAGACTTTCAATCAAAGATACCGTTGTTTTCTACTGGGATACTGTTGTTTTCTACTGGGATACCGTCTCATTTTTTTTCCTGAAACTCTGATACTGGGAGCTGTAGTAATTAACCTATAATAACTCATTTTGGTTCACATATGAAAAAAAGTGAAGGCCAACCGACAGAAGAAATTTGCCTACAGAGAGAGAGAGAGAGGGAGAGAGAGGGAACGAACAGGCACTTTAAATTCCCCATCTGAGTCGCCATGCTGTTTGGATACCCTAGTTACCACAGTTCATTGGCTTTGAATTTCCTTCAGTTCTGCTTTATTTTACTGAAATGTAAAAGCCAAGAGTAGTTCAGTACCAATTACTTACTCAATTGTGTTCCTGTCCACTTTTCCTGTCATATTAATGCCATAGAACTGCTGCATGGCAGCTATCGCGGATTCCATGGTCTCTGCAGAGCGCAACACTGACATTCTGGGGTCAGTTGGTGGAAGATAGCCATACTTCTGTAGCCATACCTGCAGTAACAAGCACAATGTCTGTTAAAAAGGAATTATCATTAAATAAGTTTCTCTAGTAACTAGACTCCATGTCAATCTGATGAAGCTTTTAATTCACCTAACAGAAATCATTTTAGTTAGTTAGTTTGTAGAGAAAAATATTTCTTTGGGGTTTTTACTTTATCTGCTTTATTAAAGATTCTGCTGTATTAAGACTTGTAACACTTTGTACCCTGAAGCTAGATCTCATTATTATCTACAAGTGCCTGCTTCAATTATTTATTTAATGTATTTATTTATTTCACATAGAATTTAAGAACCTACCCCTGGCTTGAGGCACTTCTACAAATTTTTATAGTAGACAAAATAGAATATCTATAATATATGTCAGATATAATTGACTGTACACAGGATATATAATAATATTCACCCACTATAACAATAAAACCAAAATAGCTCTCACATCCAATGACTGTTCTTATTTCTTCTCAAACAGCTAGGGAAAACAACCGTTTCCTTGGTACCTACTGATCTCAGGACTAGCAATGTTGACTGTATAGCTATGTTCCAAAGCCATGCTTAGGCAAACTGCATTGCCACGGTTTCACTCCCCAAATAATAAACTTCTTCTAAACCCATCGTCAACAACATTAAATCAATTTTGCCCTCCCACATGAGTCAAATAAATTCTGCTTCTTTCCCACTTACCAACAACCCATTGAATAGATTCTAATTCCCAGAACGTTCCTGTTGTCACCCAATAACATATTTTGGGATAGTCTACTCTCCCTATAGATGAATACATCACAATCTTTAATTTATGGTATTTAGGCTCATAACATCCCTGAGAGGTAAAGGTACAGGGGCACAAAGAGCAATTTCACTATACCACATACGCTAAT
Source organism: Crocodylus siamensis (assembly GCF_052110815.1). Lineage (NCBI taxonomy): Eukaryota > Metazoa > Chordata > Crocodylia > Crocodylidae > Crocodylus > Crocodylus siamensis. Next base: position 213,179,120 of record NC_143397.1, read on the forward strand.
TTCTAGATATCTCCTTGTTCATGAAACCAGAGGCTTTCCTCCATCCCCCTTCCCCATCAATGTATTTGGGATATCCCACCATTGATGAATTTTAGGCTCGTCTCTCAGCTCCCTCCCTGTTAATGAATTATGTTTACTTACTAGCTTCATAAGTGATATGAGACTGAAGCCTGGGAATGAAAGAGTAGTTGGGGAATATGTCCCTTGGTAAGCAGAGGGCAGCCACTCTAGAATGACTCCATTCACTTTTGCAAGAGATCACAAATATGTCAGCAATACTTTGTGGTTACCATTGTAAAGACTTCTGTAATCAGATGCAAAAAGTACAACCACATCTCCTCTCTAATCATGATTTCCTAAATGTTAGCCTACATATTCAACTGAATAAAAATGCACTAGCAATGGTCCCACTGTTTCTTAGTCTGGTCTTTGTTACGCACACCAAGTCACAAGTCTCACAGATGACAATAACTTTATTGTCAATCAACCATGCATTAAAGATGATGATCAGAATCACTCCAAATCCATGACAGTCTGTGCTTTAAGGCTCTGAGGAAACCTTTATGTTAACTATCAGCAGTTCAAATATCCCGACTCAAGCAGGCTTAAAACTGCACCTGGTCTCACAGACTTCCAGTTTCAGCATAGTAACAGGAGTGATGCTATTCTCTACAAGGCAACATTAGCATATGTCCTGCACACTGTTGCACTGGCACATCATCTCCAAGTACAACTGCCACTCAGTGCAACAACAAAGTTCAATGCAAAAGAAGGGACGATACTGTCAGGTCCCATTTGACTCCAATTTCCACATTCTAGGTCAAAGTTCATTTACTTTGTGTGCTTCTGCTGTACTGCACTCTATACAGCTTCAGGGACGATCAGGCTTCTGAACTTCATGCCTCCCCTACAGTGTATTTTTTAACTATAAAGTGACTAGCTGGTATAATGGCAGGCAAGGTTGCCTGCCTATGTCCTTAGACCAAAGAGTGTTCTCCAAACTTTTAATGGCAAAGATCAGTTTTTGCCACCCCAGGACCTATTGCCCTGCTTCTGCCTGCCCTGCCCCCAGCTGACCCGTCCCGTCCCCTCCCCCCACCCCACAAGCTACCAGGGCTCTGACCCCACTTACCCAGCCCAGCATGGACAGTGGGGGGATGTGGCTCAGTCCAGCCACATGCATCCTGCCGCTCCCAATCGTCGAGCCTCTGACAGACTGAGGCCCCAGACTGTCAGAGGCCCCACAGTTGACCAGTCAATCAAGATCTACTGGTTGGTGACTACTGCCTTAGACCAACACAGCTACAACCAAAAACTTAGCCAGCATAATGGTTCATCAGGAGCCACTATTGTTTGCATTCTTGGAGTCCCACCCTTAAGAATCTGCAGAGCAAGAGAGGGCTGTAGATGCCATGTGGTTTGGGAGATAAGGAGATGGCTAACATAGTCTCCAGCAGATTAAAAGGCAGAGTGGACAGGTTTTGAAGGGAGAGAGTGCAGCTACCTTGAACAGAAATTGTAAGTTACAGAACGGGGTTAAGTTTTTGTACACCCCAACCAGCTCAGAAGGGAGGGACTGAGAAAAACAAGGCTCCACAAAGAGTAAATAATATTCAGGAAGTAAAACTGAAACAAAAGTATGACTAAAAGAAGTCATTCTTGTCAACAGTTGCTTGAGATAGTATTCTTCCACTCCAAGTGCCTCATAATTAGGATACGCACATCCATACAGCCTTCATTAAATCCATTGTCACTCGCTGATGAATGGATGCCATCATCCATTCAGCAGTTGGGTGGCCTCTGGAAACATACCATATTCAGAAAAAAAAAGGCCAAATGCTGGTCTATGGAGGAAATCCTCTGGTGAAACCAAAAATGGGTAAGTACGAAAAATTACAAAAAATGTAACCAGATGGGGGAATTAAATCAGTTCTGTTCCATATCTGCATTTTAAGATACCTACATCAAAGAAATTACTTCTGCTGGAATTTCCTGATTTTCTTCCCCTATTAGATGGCAATATAGTGCAGGACTTGTCATGGGGAATGGTATTTTCAGAACCTATTTTGTATGCTAGGGAATTCATCTGTCATGAAACAAGAAAATGGTGAAAGCCACTTATCTTACATGACTGGTATTCCAAGGAAAACTGAATAGTGCTGTTAAGTAGTTAACAGTGATGGTCTGCAATAACTCTTTCTTATTTATGAGAATAGTATTAAAACAAGGAAGTATTGTTATCCAAATTATGTTTTCTATGTGTAGATTTCCCATGATACAACAAATCTGTATGCAACTGAAAGGGACTTTGTTCTTATTTTACTCCATCTCTTTCACCCACACACATCCTAATATGTATTAATCTGCATTCACCTAGATTTACTTAGTCTTCACAATAATTTTTGAAATAGGACCTTACGAAGTTTTTGTTTCCATTGCATGTCTGTGCAAACTTTTTATTGTTAGTTTATTAACAGCACTAAACTGTAACAGATTTTGGTGGACATTAAGCTGCTTAAATCATAGGCAATGCATAGGGAGGGCACAGGGGGCACGTGCCCCCCCGAGATTGGCCCTCGCCAGTCGGGGAGTAGGGGTGCTGAGAGAAGTGCCAGTGGTACTTCTGGTTTTGCCACCAGCATTTTTGAGGTCAGCGACTGGCTGCTGGGGGACCCCTCACTCCGGTCGGCAATAAGCCGCTGGTGCCCCCCCAGACTGAGGAGGCACCAGTTGCCCATGACTTAAACCTCAGCTGAGCTTACTGCATGCAGGCTTTCACTGTATGCCAGGAGGCCCAGGCAGCCAGAGGAAAGTCAACTGAGAGGGGGAGAGGGGGGACTGGTGGGCCTAGGAGCACATTGGCAGGTCAATGGGGTGCTAGCTAGGTGGGGAGAGGGGTGAGGGAAATTTCATGGATCTCATAGATTTCATAGACATTTGGGCTGGAAGGGACCCTGGAGGATCTTCGAGTCCAGCCCCCTGTCCCAGGGACAGGAAGTCAGCAGGGATCATAGGATCCCAGCAAGATAAGCATCCAAATGTGTTTTGAAGGCGTTCAAAGTGGGCGCTTGAACTGCCTCAGGTGGCAGTCTGTTCCAAACCTTGGAGGCTCGGACAGTGTCCAACCTGAACTGGTCACAGTGGAGTTTGTGACCGTTCGATCTTGTCATCCCTTGCGGGGTTCTGGTGATGAGCACCCCTGATAAGCTTAGACACGATAAAGGGTGGATAGTGGGGAGGGAGTGGCAAAAAGGTCAGGGTGGGGAGGGAGTGGCAAAAACTCCACAGTCCCAGGACTGTGCTGAGTGGCTGGGCTTCGCAGTCTGGGGCTGCTCTGGGAACACATGCAAATGTTCATTATGTTGAGTTAATCCATTTTAGATTGTGCATGCAGGTGTAAAGATAGTTCCCATCAGGTGAGAACTAACCTTAAATCAGGCACACCATTTTTAGGACCACACAAGCCCCATGCATGCACACCAAGCCATTTAGATGGCCCTAAACTTAGGGCAATTTAAAATGTAATGCTTGTACAATATACATCCTGACACACACAGTGTGAAATCTTGACCCTGCTTGTGGCTGCAGTAAAGCTTTTAGAGTGTGGACACACACTTCAAGCCCTTTCAAAGTGGGGACATTTAAAAACGGCAGCAGCTGGCAAGTTCTAATTGTTATGTGTGAATGAGCTGAGAAAGATTCAAATGCAGCAAACTGGCTTCAGTTTTAACACTCTTTCATTTAGGGTTAGAGTTGGAGTGGTTTCCTGTATTTGAATCATTCTCCACTCATTCATGCATAACAATTAGAACCTACCAGCTGCTGCACTTTTTAAACATTCCCATTTTGAAAGGGCTCCAAGTGTTTGCAGGTCTGTACCCTTACAGACTTCAGTGATCCACTACTGCAACCATTATTTTCATGAGCTTGGAAAGCAAAATCCCTCTCAAAAGCAGCATTTTGACATTAGAATGGCACAATGACTTTAAAAAAAAAAACCCTTGAAATTATTACAATGAAACTATAACAGTCAGTAGATAATTAAGTTATCAGTAAATCCAATACTTTCTAACAGAGACTAGAAAATATAGCACAGCGATCAGTTTTACTGAAAACTAGCATGCGACATAAATTAAAGTATATTGTATTCTATAAACCTGATAATTCAGTAAATCAAAAATCTTAAAAAGCCTGCTTACCATCAGTTTACCAAAACTATTTCATAAACACCCTAGATAATGTACGTACATAATGTTATTATTCAGATATGTTTGCTCGTCTTGATATCCGATCATGTGTACAAAACTCCTATTTGTACTTAAGTATGACATTTCATAATTTCACAAAGTGCTACTTATTTAATGCATATTAAAATAGCCTAATGTGCATTAAGTATCACTTAAAAAGTATGCTCTTTGGTTAATGTGCATTGAGATAGGCTAAGGCACATTTTCCTAGTACCTCACAAAAGGAGGTACTAAGTTTAATGTGCATTAACTAAGAGCTTGTTAATGCACATATACAGGCACCCTAAGACATTTAGGCAAATCAGAGAGATTTAGGGTCCTAAGTGCCTAAGAGCAAAATGCAGATAGGCTGTTGAGTCCAATTTATGTCCATACTAGGCTTCAACAAATTTAACCCCCTACCCCCCCCGCCAAAAAAAAAAAAAAAAAAAATTCAGATTCCAGGCATATGACTCAAAAAAATGGGATTAAGCATCAAAGTTCCTTTATGGTCAAGTGGGAGGATGAGTTGCAACTGAAAATCTGTGTGTTGAGTGGGAGCCACCTAGAGCTAAAGAACTGGTAACATGATGGTGATGCTGTTCATCTTTCACACTGCAATCTAGTGTGGGTTGTAGACCTCTTTAGCCTGAAGGAATACAAGCCCACTTCACCCATTAGTCTTAGCCACCAGGCTACAGAACAGTCTGGCAGGGTAACTTCCATCCTTCCCGTTCAAGTTGGACCACTATGCATCTACAAATATAGAAGACGTGGCTAAAAAGACATTAAACAATGGGAGGGATGAGAGCTTAACCCTGCAGTCCGATGATTGGAGGGAACTTGAGTTCCGGTTTTATACAAAGACTGTTTAATGTAAAATGCATATCTAGACCAAGGAGATGGGCCAGAATGCTGGTCTCCTCCTTGCATATTTTTCTTTAGACCCAATAATGTTTTGTATTCTTGCCAGTGGCTTTTGTGCTTTGTACTGAACTCAGTGTTGCTGGTGTGCATTACATGTGCCAAGAGCTCACACCTACTATATCAGGCCTCTCTGGGGATTTAGGCAGAATTTAGGTATATAGCTACTCCAAATGGGATACTTCTCTGTGTGCATTGAAGGCTAAGTTTAGGTTCCTCAAGACCTTTGCAGTCCAAACCAAAGATACCTACAATGGGTTTATGGCAAGTGAGTAGGGAGATCCTGGATCACATTTTTTGCTATTTTGGCACCTAAATTCTGCCTAAGTGCCCTTAGTATACCAACCTAGCTGTAGCTGTGGCCCTAAGTCACTTCTGAAAATGGCAAGCAGGTTCCTAAGTCACTTGGATGCTTCTGCAAATGTTAGCAGACATCTCTTTTAGGTATACAATATCAGAATTTGTCTTTTGATGACTTTACCTCCTTGTAATGTTGTTATAGTGCTGCATATTGTAAATGGACAGTGGTGTATTTCAACTACAAGTCAATGTGCTGGAGCAAATGCTAACTTTTCAGTGACAGATCAGACTTTATTATAGTTTAGAACAGTATAGGCTAATTTTTTTTTTCTGTTATCTCCATTCCACCAGTCCTACCCTGTTGGAAGCTTCCTCTTTTAAATACACTAAGCAGTTCCAAGAATACTTGGAACATGTCTATTAAATAGAAAGACTTCCCATTTGAACCTTTCTATGGGTAACTTATAGGCTATATATAGAAGAACACTGAACAACAACAATCCAATCAACTGCAGTGCACTCAAACATTGCTGATGGTGTCACATGACATGTTTTTAACCAAAAAGCAGCTACTTAAAACCTTCATTATCCACATCTTTTCCTCATCCATGCTGAATAAATATCCAGAAATTTCAGTTTCTGATAAAGTAAACCTTTTCAAGAATTTTAAAATGCAGTATCTTTTTGATACAGTCATGTAAATAAAAAAAATAAGTGAAAAGTATGTATTCCTTTTGGTTATGGCATGTTCAGAAGTGCTTTAATGTGATGTTGCATCAATACTGTGTTCCATTTTACTGCAAGTTTATATGCGCTATTGTTGAACAAACTATATTTTGGGAGGCTATCCACCAACTATGTGTTTCATATTCACACCAGAGCCAGCCTCAATTAATGTTGTTGTTTGGTGTTCTACTGCAAAATAACTTATACAGCAGAAGACATCATAGCTTATAAAAATCTCACTATCAAAGGTAATAACTACAGTAATTAACAAATTAATTAAACAGTTCTAAATGATTTGTTCTAGATCAGCAAGATGTGTGATAACTGTGAACATATTTTCTTTAAGAAAGCCTGTACCCTCAGAACTCACTAATCTTTAACTCCTTGAATATGATGAAGAATCAATCCCCTTCTTTGAAACTGTATGGGGATGAGAAAGCTTAAAATGAAACAGCCATTCTCAGAACTTTACAAATAACTATTCTGTCAGCTATTGCAAAGATGTCAAAATAAAGCATTTAGATGAAACAGAGATGAAACCAAATTGCTGACCTGCAAATTCAATTCACAGATGTGTCAACTTTTCCCAAACAGGGAAAGCGATTGTATTCCTGTCCTGTGAATTACTGAAATAAAATATATAGCTACAGGAACCCTTTATACAGTTATAAATGCACACTGTGACAGTCTGGGATTATGTCGGTTAAGAATTCTGTGTTGTTTTATGAATACCATGTATGTTTGTAACCTTTACTATGGATCTCAGGATCCATTTTGTAGCAGGCACTTGACACATAGTTGGCATATTCTGAGTAAGACTACAGTGTAGAGAAGCTCTGGTTAGCTTCAGGTCAGCTATCTGATACTGGAAGCATGCCTCACCCTAGCAACAGGAAACTTACTGGGGGCAATTTAACTTATTCTGCCTGCCAAGAACGGGGTTATCTCTGAGCCTGATGTTGCCACAGGTAGACTGCATCATACAGCAAACTAGTTTAAAGCCAACAGGGGTATCTCTACTCTGCAGTCTAGGATGTAGCCATACCATGTGTTTAGGAAGCTATAATAAAGCCATCAAGGGCTGGCCAAATAGCTCAACTGTAGTGGAACAACTGAGTTTGCAGCCAATAGAGGCTGTTGACATTGAACGACCTAAGTCTGGAAATTCCATAGCAGGAAATCTTGGGAAATAAGGATGAAAGACACCATTTTAAAAGGAAGCTGATTTTCTAAGGAAGACACCATTCCAACCCAAAAAGCAAGAGAGCCAGACCAAAGCAACCAAACGGGCTGCCTGGCTTAATGACTTGGCCTAAAGCCAGAACTCACAAAGACAGTAAGGTCACAACAAGCTAAATGTGTTCAAAACATATAAATATTCTCATAACATCTGCAACTCCAGTGTGGTTTAAAATTGCCAGTACAAATTAGTCGCTCTTTTACTAAATATCCTACTTTATTGCTACATAGTCCCTAGTAAGAGTAACAGCAATCAAACAGTCTGGCGGAACTGGGGTTGTAGGGGACATGTTTAGTGTGCTTGGGAAGGCAGTGGTCTTAGAAGCAAGGATCCCACTACCCAAGGAGGATGTCAGACACAGGGTCTGCACATGAGAGTGCAGCTGAGAGATCTGACACTAGGAGCAGTGACCAACAGGGAGCCTGGCTTTCGTTGTTTAAAAATCACAAATTCTCTGATAAAAATCATAGCTTCCCTGACCAAACTCACCCCCCCCCCCAAATCCGCACTTTCCCATGATTAAAATGAAATACCACCCTCTCTGTCTATATGTACATACACACACATATATATATATATAGGTATCAGTTAAACACGTTTTATTCATATATTTACAATTTTAAAGCCATTTGGAAGCCTACAAGTGCCTCAGTCACTATAATAAAATACATTCTAAATATCTATAAATTTTCATGTTTGATTTTGGATTTTTTATCATGGAAAATCAGAGCTCCCCTGCCCCCTTCACTCACCAAGATGTAGGTCTAGCTGCAGCGGACTCCCATCACTGCTTTGTGGCGTTGAGCCGCCCTGATATACTAGTGCGCATGCCATTGCCCCTCACTACCAAGCCACAGCCACACAACTCTGATGGTGCCCCTCGCCCCCCACTCACAGCCTCTTGGCCCTGCTGCTGCCCCTCACTCCCTCCCCACCCCAGCCCTGCTGGAAGGGATCTTCAGCTGCCAGGGTGACAGGACCCGGGACCCAGTCTATAGTCCCCTTTGCCTTGCAGCAGCTTCTGAGCCCTGGCTGCTTCATGTGGGAGTTGATGGCTACTGCATCAGAGCAGAGCACCGAGCCTGGCTTCCCTTCTCCCATGGGCAGCATGGCCAGAGCAGAGCCTGTGCAGGGGCAGGTGCGGGCTGTCAGTGCTCCCTACCCTGCTGCCCTCCCCTGAGGGCCTCTATGGCCCAGCAGGTGGGACCCAGGACAGCAGGGTAGAGTGGGGCTGGGCAGGGAAACTCGTTGCTGCCACTGATCACTCCGCACTGCCATGGCAAGGCACCCCCTGCCTGCCTGTGCCACTACCACCACCCCCACTGCTGCCAGGTGGGCAGGGGGATAGGGATATGGCAGTGTGGGGCTTGTGGTGGCAAGGAGCTTCCTTATCCTGCTCTGCTGCTCTAGGTCCTGCTCTGGGTCCAGTGAGCAGCCCGCACCCGCCCATGCCCCATGTACAAGACTGTGAGGCATGTCCCCCTGTTGCAGGGCGCCCTCTAGGGGTGCCGTGACCTCCCCTAATGCCCCTACCTACCATGCCAAATTGGGTCTTGAATGCACCCTCTATCTCGCCCGCCACATCTTGCTGGAATATTATTAATGGGAGGCTGCCTTCCTGCCGTCCTTGGCACGGTGCCTGCCTTGTTGTACCGGGGCTCTGGCCAATTGCCTGCCTGTACCCTCACGGGTGCTCCCTCGCTTCTCTTGCAGCCTTGTTGCCACACTGGGGCCTGCTCGATATAGGCGCCCCCTCCCTGGGCCTGCTCCAATATCTAATATAGGCGCCCTCTTCCGGGGCCTGCTCCCTGCCCGTGCTTGGGGCTTAGGCAGCCTCAGCCTTACCTGGCCCCAGACCCCTTCTAGGGTCCTATGCCCACTGAGCTTCTCCTGATTGGGGCTCAGGCAGCCTTAGCCTTACCCGGCCCCCAGACCCGCCTCTTTGGGCCTATGCCCCACTGGGGCTTCTGCCTACGCACAACACTGAGCTCTTCCTGAAGCTGCCTGCACTGGGCCGGGGTCGGGACACCCCAAAACACAGCGCCTCCTGCTGGGCTAGGAACACCCCCACCTTACTGGGGAGCTCCTAATGAGGCCTCCTCCACCCCTACAACCTTGCCCAGTCCTCCGGTTCGTAATTTCATAGACATTTCACAGACATTAGGGCTGGAAGGGACCTCGGGAGATCATCGAGTCCAGCCCCCTGCCTGTAATTATAACTATCAACCCAAAACAGAAACTCAAAGCCCCTCAGCTACAACGTAAATCTTAAGCCAACGTGGCTAACCTTCTCTCATCCCTGTCAGGGTCCTCTCCACCCTGTATCTGCATGCTGAAGCACAACACTACCCTGCTTGCTCTTGCTCCTTAGGCTGCCAGAGAGGAACTGAACTCCAGCCTCAGCATCCTCTGTTTATAAAGGCCAGGCCCTGCCCCCTTCCGGTCAGCTGACACAATCAGTTGCTTTAGCAACTCACACCTGTGCTGCCCTATTGAGTGGCAGCTAAGCCCATGTTACCATTATCAGTAGCAGGCACCTTAGTGCCCTGCTACACACCGCCTCCCCCCATGTCCTCCCTGGTAGTTCATGCAGCGGCAGGGACCCAGCCGGCACTGCCCCCAAGATGAGCTGCCTGGAGCCCTGTTCTGGCCTTTGGCTGTGCATTCCAGCCCCAGGCCCCAAGCCCCACACATCACCCCAGCTCCGCACAAGCTACAGCCCCAGTCCTACCCATCTCCCTCCCTATGGGGGCTGAGCCAATTCACCCTGTGGAACCTCCTTTTCAAGCTGCCTGGTACTCATGTGCATGTGTGGCCCTTGCCTGACTGCCCTTCTCCTGCTCTCCCGAGACCCTCGCAGGCTGAAACTCTGCCAGCCTGCAAAGGGAAACCCTCTGTTTCCTGCATTTTTCTCTTTCAAAGGAGAACAACTGGATTTTTCTCCTCAAAATGAAAAAATCCATGTTTTTCTTCTTAAAATGAGAAAATCTGGGTTTTACCATGGTTTTTCAATGGTGTTTTCTAAGTTTGCCTGTCTGTCACTCTCTAAAAATAATTGTTACAAATAAAAGTAAAGCAGTAAACCATGGGTTGGTTCACTCAGATCCCTGGTGATCAATGGAAAACCCAGATCCTTGGTGATCAAACACTTCCCACACTCGGGGGCACTTGTAAGTTTATAGGGGATTCAGTAGTAGACTCAAGTATAATGGACTGTCTGATTAGAGAGCATGTATGTCATGGTCTGGCTGCAACATATTATGACTCAAAATCATGTCATATCCAGAAGCTTCTTTGGGAGATATGATTCTATCTTTTACCACAAGAATGGATTTGTTACTGACTGAAAAATAAGGACCTTGTTCACTAAATGCTCAGGGCAATGTTCTCCACTAGCTAACAGAAATCTCAGGAGAGGCATGGCATGAAGCCAGACCCACAGAACCACCTCCACACATGAAACTAAACAGGCCTAGCAGATGTAAACACTCCCTCATGCAGCATATGTTGAGGGACATAATCCTCCTTATGGCGTAGTCTCCTGAAAGATGAGAGTATTTTTATTAGGTATTGTACTGTATTAAATAAATTGGCCCTATAACTAAGAGGCTGAAAGGTGCAGAGAACTTTCGAAACATCTAGACTTAACTTTCTGAAAATCTACAAAATCTTGCTCAAGTCTAACTTAATCAAAAACATGGAAAAGTCCCTAGAGGGACCAGATATCAAGGTAAACAGTTACAGTTTCCCTCTAAGGGCTGCTGCAATTACCACTGCAATATCACTCCAGACATTTTGTGACATGGTCAAACCAAAGGCAGGAGCTCTTCATTGTGCACAATCCCCCCAGGGTAAAGCAAAGATAAATCTGATGGGACAGGACAATGTGCAATGTGCAAGTGTGCCCTCAGGGAAGCTAATTCCCTAAATTACAGATTCCAGCTGATTTCATTTAAGTAATTTAACACCAAAAATCTGGTCAGAAATGGGACATACACTTCTGAATTTACCTAAGAATAAATCTTTTGCAGTCTCTGTTCCATAACTCTCCACAATGTTCGTCCCAGACGCCTTACTGATTTAAACTAAACCAGATACCCCCAGCATCCCTGCATGTTCTCTGGGCTGGGTGGGGCTCTCTGCTCCACAGCAAGGCTGGCCCCTCCTCTCCACTCCTACAGCTTGGCAGAGACTTGCAGCCACAGCAGGTTCTGTTGGCTTCCCTGTATCCCCTTATCCACCCCCACGCACCTCTCACTGCTTAAGCAGAGATCCCTTCCTCCCTCCCATAGCACAGATCATAGGCAGCATGTGGTATGCTAGCTAATTCTTTGCAAGGCAGATTAGGGCAGTGTCTGCTTTGGGCTTTCTGGAGGTAATCAGCAGCTCAGATGGTAATGTCCCTGTATTCCTTCCTTCCCAAAAAGCTGTTTAAGAAGAGCTTGTAATGAGAGAGGCTTTGTTTTCTGGTGGGGTGTTAAATGCTGATAATATTGCTGATAAAGGCTGTGTTATCAAGGGGGGGGGAATATCTCCTCCCTAATCACAGTGTCCTGATGGGGCCTGGCCATGCCCATGCTCAGCTCCCTGCAGAAGGGAAGGGAAGGCTGCACTACCAACCTCTGGCTCCTAGTCTGAGTCAGTGAAAGCATATGCCTACATTTCTGGGATGTCTGTCTGGTTACCAAATTGATTTAGCCTAGCCAGGTTAGACTAACTTGCAAAGACTGTATCAATTCCGGCTCAGGCTTTTTGAATATCTGCCCCTAGCCTAAGAGTGAAAGAAATAACATTTCAGAGACTGGTCAAAAGGGGCAGGTACAGACATTACACTTTAACCAGTTTAAGTGATTGGAAACCAGTCTGTACATATAACAGAAGAGAAGTTTGGCACACAGACCGATTTAAAAATGCTGGAAGCCAGTCTAAGATTTTCTCTCCCCTCCACCGACAAAGGGTGAATGTGCGTTCTGTTCACTACCAATCTAAACTACACCGCTTACAGAAAACAGTGCAACTTGAATTGATTGCTCCTTGATCTTTTTGAATGAACATCTTGTGGTTGTTGAGACATCAGTCTTGTGGAATTAATTTTCTTTGTGCACAAACAAATAAATAAAGTATCAGTAATCCTTAGTGGCTATCAAAAACTATGGAAGGAAAAGAGGAAAAATCGCTTACCTGGTTTGTTTACTGAACATCAGGAAGAAGAACCATGTCTGAAGATATGATTAAGCCCCATGAAGCAGAATTCTTCAAAGGGTTCACCATGTATAGAATTATTAAGTACTGTAGACTAAAGCTCATACACCACTGTCCATTGAACCTCCATGTGGTTTAGAAGAACAAGCTTAAGCATGGGAATCAGCAACTTGTCCTAGTTCTGTTACTGACTCAAGAGACTGTCCTGAGAAGACTACTAAATTTCCCTTTGCATCAGTCTATAGAATGTGGGTCCTATTTATTAGTTTCTTTCCCCCTCGGGTTACAAGGATTTATATAGTAAAACACTCTAAAAATGCTTTTCTATTTTAACAAAGTCTTTAAGTAGCAATTGGAGTTCCATGTGACTCTTTTTTCCTTATTACCCTACAGGAGATTACAGGAAGTTGAGGGGATAAATCCTATCTTGTCATTGCCTTGGAATTAGCATTTCTTTGATGTTGATCCCTTCGCACTCACTCACTTCAAGCCCATTAACTTTACCTCATCTAATTTATCCATTTTAGGCATTATTCCTACTGTGTTCACTATTACAGCATTTGAGGAGACCAGTGTTTATTTTATGACACTCACTCTGATGAAAAGTAGGGGACCAGGCACGAACCAGAAAGTGTGCTGCCTACTTCCTATAGTTAACACTTGCTTCTTCTTCCCCTTCTTTATGTTTGAGTCCACTGTACACAAATTATCAAAAAGATAACAAAAGAACATATATGCCCCCAAAAGGACCACAGATATAAAGTCCAACAATAAAAAGATCACAGATACAAATGCAACAGTATGCTTAGAAGGAGGCTGAAGATGCTAATTAGAAATGCTGCAGAATTCTCATGGCAATCAATCATTTTGAAAAGAGGTAACCATATGGTTTAGCTAGTTAAGTTATGAGAATACAGAATTGCTGCCAATGCCTTTTTAAGAATTACCTTTATTGCCTACATAAGACAAAGAGAAACTACTTACATACTATATGGCAATACAATTAAATTTGAATTGCATGGCTATTTCACATTGTTGCTAAGAGTCGTTGTGCATAGATATGATATAGCATATCACATGATACAATACAATATGATAATACCCTAAAGTATATCAACCAGAACAGTCATTTCTTATATGTCCCAGTAGATGGTTTGGAATTATCTTAATAAAAGTATAGAAACTTTGTTCTAAGATGTTTATGTAGGAAATACAGAAATTCATAATGTACGAACAGATGGTATTGCACTACTTTTAAAAGGCTCATGGGAATGTGGTCCATTGTAATAAAATCAAAAGGTCAAGCTGCAAAGTTCCTTTGGGGAAATGACTATTCAAACTATATCTGACATTTGGTATTTGAATCTATTAGATAAAATAACTCTACTGTTACCATTTCCAAGACTAAGTTTACATTAGCAAATTTGATGGGCTGTAGGTTAGAAAGCTGAATTTACCACTTTTTCCTTGTTGTTCTCGTTAGCACTTGTATCCAATTTCCTTTACTACCTAGTTCATTTTTGTTCTAGTTTCTATATCCTTAAGCAAAATTAAATGTTGAATTCTATATTCTTAAAACATATACAAAAATTATGGTATCCTTGAAGTCTGACACTAAGGGATAACTCCCGTTTCACTTTAGTGCCTGAATGGCAGGTACACAGCCATACAACTACAGTTTGGGCACAGCATGCAATTCAGTGCAGCTCATTAGAGCTGGAAAGTTGTGCTGGGAAAGGGAATCATTTAGGTACGTGCACAAGGCCAAGTCCTGAAATTTTATTCAGGCATAAACATGACTAGAGGGTGTTAGCCACTGGTAGAGAAGGAAGACAACCCTCTCATTTTTTAGCTCAAAAGCCTAGTGGATCAGGTACTTAAAGCAAGAGACTGAAGTTCTAAGCCCTGCTCTCATAAAGATGAGGTTTGAATCTGCATCCTTCCAGAAAAGTGGCCTAACCACCAGGCCACAGGTTTGGCATTACCCAGATCCCTCTCCATTGAATCTCTTATTGAAGCTGGTCCACCGGGTAGCTAAGAGAAGGAGGTATATGGGGTTGGAAGAAGGAGTATAAGGCAGAGGATAAATATGTCCCTTAGCAAGACAGCTGCTGCTCTGGATGGGAACAGACGCTTGTTCTTCCAGCCTGAAGCACTTGTTCCAAATGAGGAAGAAAACATCCCGTGTTGTTTATCCATTTTATCCAATGAATAATAAATATAAGATGCAGCAGGCTGGCTTTAAGTGGAGGCCTGAAGACTAAAACTTAAACACAGTCCCCTTACTCCAATGGAAATACACAATGGCAGGTGAGAAAAAACTATAAAACTATGCATGGGTCAAATTTTGGAGTTTCCACTCTAAGAAGTAGGAGTTAGGGGCCTAGTAGAGAAGTCCGTGTGTATAATCTCCCCAGCTTTTCTTGCAGGAAATCACTAAACCATCTTTGCAAGAAGTACCTGTGCTTATGTCTGGAATCTCTTGGTAACTGATAATTTGCATGTATGTCAGTGACTTGAAAATTTTCCATTTTGTGTCATTCTCCAAAATTCTATTTTTGTTAAAAGGCAAGAATACCAAAATAGAAGGGGAGGGAAAAATGGTGGACTGATGGTAATGAGTAATGTGACAAGGTGACACCTGCAGGGAGTGATGGACATATATTAACTGTTTCAAAGCATGAGATTGTCTCTTATTAGGTCCCCTATGGACTACTGTCACCATTATTTCAGTTTAAAATGTAATAAAACAGTTTTAGGTTTGCTTAGTTCGGGGCCTGATAAGGGGGCATTATTATTAAGAGTCCTTGATGGTTTGTTTTGACAAGAGTTGACAGTGCTCTGCACATAGCAGGATGGTAAGAGGTATGCAGCACCAAGCAGCAGGATTATAGCTTACACTGGCATTTGCAATTTTTTAAAAATTGAGAAATTAGAATGTGAGAAATTCGTTTCTCTTACAGCCAACAGGGGGAAAATCATGTCTTTTTTAACAGCTTAGGCATTATGCTTTCTTCTCTCCACATACATTGTTTTTCTAGCTCAAGGATTCAGCCAGATTTAAAATGGATGAAAGAGATTAAACAAAAAGAATCTTTTCTTCCTCCACCTAAGAGCCACGATCTTTCACATAATTAAGAAAGATAACATGCAAAACAATGCAACCTAATACATTTTAGAAACTGCATTTGTAATGATTAAATGTAATAGGGTCTTGTAGCAATGTTATTAGCATGCTAATCTTGTAAGCATTATGTTTAAATACTCCAAGCAGCATCTTTCATCTGTGTTAATTCGTGTTCATTTTAAGTGTAAGCTATTTTGATTTGACCTACAATAAGCAAATGATAATATTAAGAAATGGTTGAGCCCTATCTAGCATCTAGGTTATAGCTGCAAATGTGTACAGAGAATTTTACACAGGCCTGAGTTGCAAGTAGACAATTTTGAATGCATGTACACAAGTTGAGCACCCTGTTTATCTGCACAAGTTAAACGTTACTGAATGTTTGTACTCAGAAGTGAGCTGACCCCAAAAATTTACAAATTTGCAATTCTGGCCTTAAGAACAAGCAAGTCTGCTCAGGACAGTCATGACCAAACAATCCTAAGAGTTTTATGGTTTATATAATCTAATTCAGTTTGTTCTTAAATAAATTCTAGGGTGCAAGAATCCCATCACCAGTTTGGTAGTGAATTTAATATTGTAAATGTGAAGTGAATATAAACAGATGCAGAAATTACTTCCTAAGCAGGCTGACTGAGGGCTCATGATGCTGCTTCTAGCTTTGCAAAGTGGAGCCAAGTGAAATTAAGACAACTGATTAGTTTCCCTGCTGTTGTGCTAAGTCCTATAATATGGTTCTTGCTTCATGGGAAAGTTACAAGCAGCAACAAACAATAAAAATGTTCAGGGGAGAAAAATACCCCAAAACTGAGGCTGCGACTTAAGCAGTGGTTTTTCTCCCCTTCCAGCCTCTCCTCCTAGCAGGCTGGGAAGTCAGAGGAAACAGCAATGATGATCCTTCCTACTCACAACAGCCGAGGGACACTGGAAGCAAGACAAAGTACTTTTAGCAAGTCTGCAACTATTGCAAGCTGGGGGTTTTAAAATGATCTGTCATCTATTAATCAGAGGTAGAGGACAAGGTGTAAGGTTATCAGCCTAGCACAAATGTTAACAACCTTGCCCTTTCCAGTAGAGATGGAAATATTTATAGAGCCACTGAACCACTTAATTTCTGCTTTGCACAAACTCCTGCATTATGATTCCTGGGAACTGAAAGGCAGATCTACAGGGTAGTTACAATGAGCCCATTGTGCTATACCAAGTAGACTTCCTCTTAGAAAGCCATGGCCCCAACCATACCACAGGTAAGCTAATTAGCTTATGGAAAGCTATTTAAAACTGTCGCTCAGCAGAGCTAATTGGTGTGCCCATGAAGCTATGCGGAACTGGCTTTGTTGCTTCCAGTTTAAGAGACAGCCCATAGAAAGCTTCATGACATGCTTGAAGGCTCCCCAGTTCAGAGCATATAGGTAAGACTTAAGTTGCCGGAGTAGAGAAACAGTACAGGAGTCATTTCCCCCCCCATTTCCACTATCCAAAAATGGGACACAGACTTATAGGCTTGCCTGAAAGGAAGAAGTCCACAAAAGGATCTCAAGCAAAAGGGATATCCCCCTCGAGTCCAGCAGACGTGAGATAGAAACAGGTTTAGTGGTCTCTATTTCCCCTTCCCCAAGCTAACAAACCAGGATCCTGACATTGTCCCTGACTTGTCTCTTTATTTCTCTGGCCTTTTCTAGACTGCCCACTCCCAACTCTTCTCCTTTCTAGACACCTTAATCTATTCCTCTGTCTTTTCATCAGGCAAAGGAGCTTGTCTTCTGGTCATTGCTTCTTACTTCAAATAATGCTTTTCACTTTAAAAAGGCGGAGGCCTTCAATCTTTCTCCAATTGTGGAACGCTTCCTAGAGTACACTCTGAAATAAAACCATTTCTGACAAGCAGCCATTTGAACTGGCTAAAGGATAAACCTGCTTTCAAAACTTGCCCCTTTACCCAAAAATGGCAGATTATACCTTTTAAGCGATATGAGCTTTTATTTGATATTTGGCACACCTAGCTACCACTTAAACTAAGCAGCAGCATTCATGGCACAGTGATTTGCCTCAACATCAAATGGATTTTGCAGTTGACTGAAAAACAAAATAAAGTTGAAGCATTTGCTAACTGCAAATGCCATTAAATGCATCTACATGCCGTTTCAGGAATGTTATTCCTATCACAGAAGAGGAGAATTTGCACATTCTGTCCTTCTTTTTTAATAAATAATCATGAAAAATAAATGAATAAATAGTAACGATATGGGGACTGCCATAACAGATAGTATCAGTAACCTGTTGAATACTGTATTCCATCACTGATAGTGACTAAGTGTCACTAAATCACCCGTGAATCCAGAAATTGCAAAGAAAAAAGTGCCTTAAACTGCTTAGTGGATGATTATGAAACAATCTAGCTGTCTGCGGACATTTTCTCTTACCCCTAAAAGCTAATGGTTGGCCTTTGACCTAAAGCAGGGATATTTTTATCCTATCTAATGCCACCGTAGATGTTGTTAACCATAAAAATATTTATCATTTCTTCTCCCCAACACCCTGTTATATTATGCTCTTGGAATTGGTGTCTTGTGACAATGAGTTACAGTCTACGTACAGACATTCAAAAGAGCCTGAGGGGGGATCGATCTAAGTTACGTGGTTTTCTGTAAGCAGCATAGGTTAAATCAGTAGCAAACAAAACAAGTCTGCCCTTTGATAGCGGGGCACACAGGCTGCCTTCCCTGAGGCCAGCAGTTTGAGGGCACTTCTGCATGTCTCCCAACAGGCCCTGTGGGCTCCCTTGGTTGCCAGAGACTGCCGAGTGCTTGGGCCACCCCAATAGTCTGTTGGGCATAGGTGAGCTCCCCCACCCCCCACTGCATTGTCTGTCAGCCACAGGCATCTGTCAGCAGCAGACAGGCAGCATGGGGCAGGGGGGAGGGAGGAAAGGACAGTGTCTGTGTCCCTGCATGAATCCCATCATGGAGCACCCCAAGATGTACACACAGACCTGATACTGACCCAGGAGAACCCCTGCAAGTGGGCGCAACCCCCCAGAGCCCAATCGGGCCGCAGGGCATGGGTGAGCATTCCTGCACACCCCACACTGCCTATCTGCAACCAACAGATGCCTGTGACTGTCAAACAACGCAGCAGGGGTAAGACGGAAATGTTCACTGGTGCCCAGCAGCCCAGTCAGGCTCTGTGGGGCTGCGCCCACTCGTGGGGGGGCTGACAGAGGCTCCTGGGCTGTGCCAGGTCTGTGTGAATATCATGGGATGCTTTGTGATGGCATTCATGCAGGGTCATAGAAGCCTCCTTTCCCCACCCACACTGCCTGCCTGCGATTAACAGCTGGCTGAGGCAGTAGGTGGGGCTGCAGGAAGAGACTGCGCTGACTCAGCTCTGTGACAGCTCAGAGGCAGGGCTCACTGGGCGCTTGGCCAGAGCAGCCGAGAACAGGGTGAGTGCCAGCATGCCTCTCTATGACGGGGGCACAAAGGAGCCCGGGATGCTGAAGGCCAGTGACCTAACTTGAATTGATAAGGGAACTAGTACTGAAGTTTGAGGCACAGGTCTAACCTAAATTGATTAAGTTTGAGGGCATATTGACCCAGGTCTATCTTAGACCGGGTTCCACCATTTTTAAAACAGTGCGCTGAACTTCTGTTATGGGTGTAGATGGGTTTCTAATCACTTAGACCACAAAAAGTGTGATGCCTATAACTGGCCAAAAAGAATAGTTATGAACGTGGTAAAAAGAGTGGTTCCTCTTTTTTCCATTTTAAATTCATTACTTCCATTTTTATCCTTACCATTTTTGTGTTATGAAAAAGGGTAAATAGGAAGCAATTTACCATTCATTATTCACAACGAGCTTTCTATTTCCTCTCATGCCTAAACTAAGCTACCACAGTAAAGTGCTTTTCATGGCAGTTTTGCTAAGCCTCTCATCATTTGTACATCCACTTGTAGAACCTTTTCCATTCTATCTCTTTGAGTGGCCAGAACTGAGTACAAGAGAGGGATAACATGTCACTATTCTTTAATATTCTACTCCTTAACAAGTTTCTCCCTGTTTTGACTGCTGCAGCATATTGAACAGATGTTTTCACTGAGCTGTCCAAAACAATGCCCAAGTTTTTCCCTCAGTGGTTACAGTTAATTTAGAAGTCTGCCACATATACAGCAAACTGAAATAATTCTTCCTACGATGTGTTACCCTGAAAACATTGAATTCTACTTACCATCACTAATAAATTAACACCCATCCATGTAGATCAAAGCAATCTGAGCAGAATACTATGTTACTCCATAAATATAGATGGAGTATAGTGCAAAAATCCAAAATAATAAACTACCTTCTTCAGTAAATCCATGAAAACAAACTACAATAACAGTTATTAAGCACTAAACAACTTACAAAGGGTTATATGAGATTCTGCACGACTACAAATCAAGATATTTTTTTCTAAAGTAGTGGTGATCCACCTATGGCCCACAAAACCATGTCATACAGCATGTGGAACTCCCTGCAGATCTGGAATCTTGGCAGCAGGGGACTGGTGGCAGGACCCCAGCTGTGGCAGTGGGGGAGCATTGGCAGCCACTGCAAATTAATTCTGACACTGCTCCAGTGCTGCTGAATTCACAGAACTGTGGGTAGCCTGATGACTGGATGTGGCCTATGCACCAGATCATTCCAGTCTATGGGCTTGGGTTGCTCTATGGCCAAGTATGGCTATATCCAGCAAGTGGGGCTGCACCTATGGACCAGCTTCCCATGCTAATCCTACCTCTTATAACTCATTCATCCTGGAAACCAACCTTGCACCATTTGTTTAGTCCACAGAGCTAGATACATTGTGCACCACTGTTCTAAAAGATATAATTGAATTAAAGCAAGAATGAAGGGAAGTGTTATGACTTGTGTAATACAGGTCAGAGTACGGCTTTATTATTTATGAATCTAATAAAATAGACCTTATGTTGTTTTACTTTCAGGGAGTGAGGTGGTTTGACACCAAGACAACCAGCATTACAGAACTGCATACAATTTTTTTGAAGTGTGTCACAGGCCAGTGCAAGGTCTTTCTCCTGGCACCTTGTTTCAACTGAGCCAGGATAAAATGACTGCTCAGAGTTGGGGATTCCTACAGCAGGAGCCTGTAAGAAGAGGAAGGGCTGGGTCAGAGGAAGAACCTTGAATGGGGTCTCCTTACTAGGCAGAGCAATAGGAGAGGAGATACCTGCATGGAGCCATAGTTTAGTGGCAGTTAGGTGTGCCAAATACCAAATAAAAGCTCATATAGCTTAAAAGGTATAATCTGCCATTTTTGGGTAAAGGGGCAAGTTTTGAAAGACACGTTCTGTAACCTCTACAAACTTAATTGAAATATAATTCTGCATCATGATAAAATATATTTCCTTCTAAATGAACCATTTACTTTGTTTATTTCCATAGATGTCTCCAACAGTTAAAATATCAAGTTCTATATACAGCACTCTTCCTAACAAACCATTTGCACCGAATATTTTCACTTCTAAGTTCTTGTGAAGGCCATAAATCTTTTCAGATTGGGAAAAATAGACTGATTATCTATCATTGTTAGAAACTCTTGGAAAGATTTTTTCCCTAATGCTAATTTTCATATTCTCCTTTCTTTCTTAAGCTTACAGTGCTAAAAATCACTAGTAGCAGGGAAGCAACTGAATCTCTTCTGAAGAGTTTGCTGACCCTCCTGCCATGAGAAGACTGTGCTGTAAAAATTCAGATCAGATCTAACACTATTCAAATTCGGTAAGGATGGGGCACCTTTAAGATAATACCCCACCATTCTAAAAGGCTTCCAGAATGGCTGTTCTTTGCTTAAAAGGCACAGTGTTCAACTCTGAAATACACAAGCTCAAGTGAAGAACTGAATTATTGCAACAGGAGAAGCTACACTTTAAGGGTAGGCCCCAATTCAACAAAACACATACCTATCCTCTCTAACACAGTTACATAGATCCGTTATGGTAGTATCATTGGTTCATAGAAGTTAGGGTCGGAAGGGACCTCAGTAAATCACTGAGTCCGACCCCCTGCCCTGGGCAGACAAGGTTCTTTGGGTAAATCTGATATCTTTAATGCATCAACCCAAATAGTTAGAAAAATACTTTTTTGCAAGCTTTCGGGTATACTGACGAACGGTATTTATACCCGAAAGCTTGCAACGAAGAATTTTTCCAACTATCTGAGTTGGCCTAATAAAAGATATCAGATTTCCTAAAACAATCTTGTCACAATCTTGGGGCTCCGGATGC
The DNA here is from genome assembly GCF_052110815.1 of Crocodylus siamensis. Classification (NCBI taxonomy): domain Eukaryota; kingdom Metazoa; phylum Chordata; order Crocodylia; family Crocodylidae; genus Crocodylus; species Crocodylus siamensis. Next base: position 213,201,153 of record NC_143397.1, read on the forward strand.
AAAGTGTGGGGTGCAGAGACAGCTGCCTCACCCCACGCATGTATTGGGAGGACACATGCTCTCCAGGCCTCTGCTGGGGTGCCTGCAGTGGTAAGAGCCCTCCCCGCCCCCGATGAGCCACCCAGGCTCCAACCCTCCCCTGGCCCGGCCCAGCCTGGCTGGGGCCTCACTCACCCCTGCCCCTGCCCCACTCCCTCCCTTACTGTGGAGGTCTCAATCTGCCTCCGTCCGCCAGACTGACCTGCTGGACCAGGGAGCGGGGTGTAGATCCTTTACTTGAAAAACAAGTTCTTTACCTTAAAAAGGCTGGAAACCACTGCCTTATACATACACACACACCATTTTTAAATCAATGGAATTTAAACAGAATTCTAAGGTTAGCAATATACTTAAGCAGTTTTCTAAATACACACTGATCGCTCATTCAATGTCTCAGGAAACTTTTGGGCCAAAGTTTCAATCTTCTGCAACAAAGAAATTGCACAAGGCAGTTCACATTTCTTACAAAGGTATGCTCCCTGCATTTCTGCATGCGAAAATTAATTACACGTTTAACTCAACTGTATATTTAAATGCAAGAGTCAGCTCATTTTGTGATAATGTACACACTTGTGCACATTTAGAACTACTCAGACCTTTACAAACGTTCCCTTTTCTGTATCATAGTATGGCTTGTCTCCAGAGTTTTCATATTACAAATAGATTTCACGATTTTGCCCTCTACTTAACTCTACATTGTATTATTTTCATAGAATACACACCAGTCTGTCTACTTCTCAGCAAACAAGATTCAATAGTAGTAAAATTTCATGAACATTGCAAAATATATTGCATTAATTAGTACATTGTCATAAATAAGTAAAATCAAACTATAGTTGTCAAAATAAATTAAGAAAACACATTTCTGATGACATGTTATTGTTTGTTAGTTTTTAAATTCATAATTTTTTTTCAGTAGGATAAGTCTCAGAAAGTATAAATTAGCGAAGTTCTATTCTTAAAGATTCAACAAGAAATAAATTTATCTCTGGAAGCTAATTCCATAACGATTGCATATAGTAAATAAAGATCTTTCCCCAGCTTTAAACTGACATAGGAATCCTTAGTTTGCTACAACTGCATAAAACAAAAGAATCTTCAAAGTCATGTCCAAAATTATGAACCAATCCTCCCAAAAAACCTTCTCAATCAAAGCATATCCCTAAATTTATTCTAAAAATACTACTGATTAAATTATTTCTCAATGTCAAAGCAAATTTTAAAAATTGTAGGAAAAAATATTCCAGGAATATGGAATATTTTCTCCCAAGGCTACTAACTATAGAGCCGGCTGAAATTATTCAGATTCCATATTTTTCGATTCCAAATTTTTGATTAGGGGAAAATCTTTAATGAACTGTTTGGGTAGGGAAAGACATTAAAAATGCCTGAGCCTGAATTGTTCAATCTTCGCAGGTTATTCTAACCTGCCTAGGCTGAACCGGTTGTAACCATCTATACATCTTCTCTGGACTAAAGAAATGCAGGCACATGCCTGCAGTGACTCAGGCTAGAAGCCAGAGGGTGCTAGAGCACAGTGCTGAGCTGAGGGGGGCGTGGCCAGGCTAACTGCACCTTGTCCTGCATCCACAGATGCATCACGAGCAGGTCCAAGGAGGTGATCCTCCCCCTCTATGCAGCATTGGTCAGGCCACAGTTGGAGTACTGCGTCCAGTTCTGGGTGCTGCACTTCAGGAGGGATGTGGCCAGCATCGAGAGGGTCCAGAGCAGGGCCACTCACATGATCAGGGGGCAGCAAGGCAGGCCCTATGAACAGAGGCTACAGGACCCGAACCTGTTCAGCCTCCATAAGAGAAGGCTGAGAGGGGATCTGGTGGCCGTCTGCAAACTAGCCAAGGGGGACCAGCAGGCTATGGGAGAGTCTCTGTTCCCCTGAGCACTACCAGGAGTAACAAGGAATAACAGACATTAGTTGGCTGAGAGTAGATTCAAGCTAGACATAAGGAGACACTACTTCACAGTCGGCACGGCTAGGATCTGGAACCAACTTCCAAGGGAAGTCGTGCTTGGTCCTACCCTGGGGATCTTCAAAAGAAGGTTAGATAATCACCTAGTCAGGGTCATTTGACCCCAGCATCCTTTCCTGCCCATGGCAGGGGCTGGACTTGATGATCTGCTTAGGTCCCATCCAACCCTACCTACTATGAAACTATGAAAAAGCCCTGAGCAGACATTGTTCTGTTTCCCTCTGTCCTGTCTGCCTTACACAGACACCTCCCAGCATTAGCTAGCATATCACATGCTAGCTAGTGTCCATAATGTGGGAGGGGGAGGGGGGAACCCCTGCTTGAGTGGTCAAGGGGAAGGAGGAGGTAGGGAGAAGCCAGGCAGAGGCTGCCATCTCTGCTGGAGCTTTAGCCAGGGAGCAGAGGGGATGGGCCAGCCCAGCTCTCTGTAGAGCAGAGAGCCCTGCCCAGGGCTGCACTGCAAAGCATCTAGGATGCTGGGGGACCCTAGTTTAAGTTAAATCAGGAAGGGGTCTGGGACAGACATTGCATAAACTGGTTCGACCCCAATCAGTTAAGTCTGATACTACATTCAGTCAGGTTTATCTCAAACCATTTTCAGCCATTTTGAAACTGGTTTATGTGCACTGAACATCTGCTCTGTTACAGGTTTAAACCCATTTATCATCACTTAAACTGGTTTATGTGTAATGTCTGTCTGTCTCTAGCCATGGGGTTTAAGTTAGGAAATGTGCCTGCAGGCCACAGTGACTCATTTGAAAATATGACTACATGACCCTTAATACAGAAACACAGGGGTATTCAGATTAGTAGATTCTTACAAAATGGAAGAAACATTTTAAAAGTGGCCATTACTAAGGCACCCTGACACTGTTTTGCCAGGGGCCTTATGGAATTTTTAACTTTCTTCTGAATCCAGTGTGTACTTCTCACCAGTGGAGTGAGAATGCTGATAAAAATAGGTAGAAAACAGGTCTTTTCGAGCATTGCAATCCTAATCCCCTACTTAATTTTTCAAGAGGCAGAATGCATTGCTTTTCTGGAAGCTAATGAAAGGTATTATAATACACAAATCATTTCCATTGTGATGTACTGTGCACGTGTACAAAGAACATCACTTATGTACTGCTTAAAAGGTTTATTCTAGAAATGCATCAAAGAATCCAGACAGTAATCTGAAAAAAGAATTTTATTTTACATTTATGCATATCAGAACTACTTGTTATATCATCAGCCAACATCATGCTATTCTGCTTTAAGTGGAATGAACCACCTGGATGTAGAAGAAAAGGGGTGAGATGGTGTCGTCGACTTCCAGAAGAAGGATTTGGAAAACCAATCGACTGTCAGAGGATTCTAAATAAACAACGTAATGCTCTTTACAGATATCATTGTCATAATTTGATCTACCACTACACAACTGTGATAAGGGCAGATGTGCTTTTGAATTACAGTAGTGGAATGCTTTTGCATGTTCATGTGGTTTTGATTAATTTCATTCAAATTAATATCTTTGTCACTGTAATCGATCTTTATTTTTTTAATTCTGTTTCCAGACTGTTCATTAACTAATACTAGAACTGTGACACAATTGGCATGGAAAGAGAAATGACTGCTGTGCTTAATACATACTGGGTGCATGTACATGTTCATTAATGCACAGTGGTTACTGAGCATTTAATTTAGTACTTGTATAATCAAGTACTAAATAAATGCACAGTAACTGGAGTTACTGCGCATTAGTGCCGGCAAATGCCTTTTTAGTGATGCTACTGCATAGTAGCCTAATATAATACTCCACATAGTATTAGCATCATCTGTGCTGTGATGCACTACTGCACAGTTAGCATCTCATGTAGACATGCCCAGTAGAAAGGGAAAATATTAGTACTAATTGAACAATTAAATGTGAAGTGCTAATATGCATAACATATGCTATTTCTACAATCTCCTCTCGTGTCTTAGGTAAATAAATCAAGAAATGCATCCCCATATTAATCCCATGACTAACCCAGGGTTTTGCCTAACTGCCATGCAAGTTTGAAAGGGAAGATTCCATGCATATATACCACTTTTCCATGTTTTATATTGACAGGCCTCAGCATCCCCCTCACTTAGCCCACTACCCATTGAAGCCAATAGAAGCAGGTACTATACCATACAAAGTACAAAGACCTTGGACACCTAATTTGGGTTTTATATTTAAGTCCTGGAAGTGCACATCTACAATATTAACCTGACTTTGCCTGAGCTAGGGTTACTTTTTAATTGGGCCCTAAATTCTTCAGAGAAGCTTATGCAGATCAAATATGACAGTGCCACCAGAACCTGAATAGAAGAAAATACAGCCAAGTGATGCACCCACCCCCAAGAAAAACTTTTTGTCATCTCCTTTTGACTCTTAAATTGTGATGTTTTGGTACTAACTTCCTTAGTTTTGTAAAGTATCATGCATGTATGTACTGCCATATAAGGGGAAATAAAATGGATTATATGATAGACAAAATTTTGAAAAGTACACAAATGATGTATGTACCTAAGCTCCTCCCTGTTATGTTAGGGGAACAGTGTGTTCATTGCCACACAGTTTGATAGATTTATTACTAGCCTTGCACTAGGCTTGCACAGTGGCAATTTTTCAAGGCAGAAGGATTCATTGTAGAAGATTGGATGTTTAAAGTCAGAAATCTGACACATTAAATCAATGACCATGATCCTCTTTTGTTGGACTGTTTGCTGGTTTAAGTGTGACTGAGCACTGGCTAATATTTGTAAGCCTTTATAAATGAACACTACCTGTTTAAATATTTCAAATGATTATTGCTTCAATTACAAATGTCATGAAAAGGTATTTTTCCAAACAAAAATAATTTCTGGAACCATACAATATTCATTTGACTCCTACTATATGGATGTATTAAAAATACTGTAGATTTGTGAAACACATCCAACTGTCATTACATTGAAAAAAATATGAAGGAGAAACAAGAAAATTCCATATTTCAACTAGGATTACTGATAGTATTCATTTGCACAGTACTGATTAAAATAGTAAACTTTATGAGAGAGTGATTCTGCTAAACAGAAAACAGCCTCTAATTTCACAGTGTATTTGCTTCTTAACTTTCATAACTACTAAATTAACTCTCTCTCACTTTGGAAATCCTGTAATGATACTGTGCATTAGATACTGTAGCCTGCTCATTCTCTCTCACAGGTACATTTTTCCTTGGCATTACTTTAAATGTCTTTTGTTTGATGAAATATATTCACATTTCGATTTACTCTGACATTAGGTTTTATTATGGTATATACCTGGGAGTTATTTACTAGATAAAAAATGAAGCAAATTGGCACCAAGGCAGAAGCTTTAAATTTACTTAGGGAACCTCCAGAAGCACAGCTCTTACCAGACATTTTTCTTGCCCTGTTATCAGTGACAAGACCTATAGATTCATGTGACACCTTAAACACTATCATTTTACAGTTACTGATCTCAGCAACAATGGCTTGGTTTTCATTTCAGTATTTCCATCATTACAACAAATCTGCAAATACTTAAGAAAACCAGGAAATCTGTGCTTTGCTATACTTGACTGTCAAAGTCATGTTATTACTATTAGCAATGCCCAACCCCCAGTTGATAACTCTACTTCAATTAACAAAACGAATTGCAATCACATTGGTTTTCACAAAACCTTAAGTTTATGTTGGTTTTTCACTACTCAGCTGTGCAAACAGAATTAAATGCAGACCCAGATGTCTTCCTTTGTGTGTTGCAAATTCCCATACACTTGCACATGAGGAAAGGCTTATGCCTAATGCTCCGAAGTATATTATCTAAACTGGATATTATTAAAATTGGGATTAAAATGGTCTCACCAGATGTTTTTCTTTTGTGAAATCTGGTTGAGAGTGGCACTGACCTAGGCATCAACTTTTATTTTTATGTTGATTAAGATTTCTTTGCTTTGAATATTAGCGAGTGTTTACATAAAACTGTGATAGTTTTCTTGGAAGGATGTTTCTCATTTTACACACTTTTGCTAGCAACATTTTGACTGGCATTGCAATTTGCATTTGTACAGTGCATCATTTTCAGGGGCTTATCTGCAGATAAGAGCAAAAGGCAATGCTTAGATTTTCATGGTATAATTTCCAGTATATACAGTACTGATGTAAAATCAAAGACAGAGGGCTGGTGACAAATCTGACAAAGAATCTCAAAGCAATTCCATCTGTAATGAGAATCTGAAATGTTCAACCTTAGTAAGGACAAGGCAGAGGGACAAGCTTGCTTGCATCTTTAGCAGTGGAATTCAGCTGTCTAGATTAGATGGATATTTTCCTTTAGCTTAACATATCATGAGGTGGCAGAACAACTTGCTAAAACAGTTTTGGTTGGCACAGGCATATTTCTAATAATGATTTTACCTTCACTTCTTTCACCTTCTCCACCCTACTGTCCTAAAATGGTAAGGTTCTTTAACCGTAAAGTCCAATGGGTAAAATATTTTGGAAAGCTGTGGTTCTCCAGTTGTCAGAAAATAAATAAAGGAGAATGAATTACTTGATAGGGAGGTTCCTCAGGCACTGGCCCTACTTCAAAGTTAGAAGGTATTTGTCTTGCTTTGACTGAAATTAAAAGATATATTTTTAAATTGCCAATTCGCCCAGCTGCCATTTGGTACTATCACACTACCATGCAAGCCCGTTCCCTGGTATCTGAATGTATAACCTATGAGACCCTCATCAGCCATTCAGTGACATTGGTTTGGAAAGGCTTCCCCTTTGTGCTGTGATACCCAGGTAGAATTACCATCACTTTAGCTGGCTTGCTCTCAGCGTTGGCTTCTGTTTTTCTCTGACCGCTCACGTAGGTTCCTTGCTGAGATAAAAGACCTCCACCTAACCCAGGAGGTGCACAGTCCTATCAGGGGGAGTGCCCTGCTGGACCTGGTCCTGGCAACAGGTGACAACCTGGTGAGGGGACTGCAGGTGCTTTATCACCTAGGCGACAGCGATCATCGCCTACTGGAATTCAGCATCCAGCGCAGGGTGTCAAGGGCCTGCAGCAAGTCAGTAGTCCTTGACTGCAGGAGGGCTGACTTCAGCAAGTTGAGGAGACTGGTAGGAGAGGCATTGCGGTCCCAGAGAGTAGGGGAACTAGGTGTCCAAGACGAGTGGTCATTCCTTAAGGAGACGATCCTCCAAGCCCAAGGGGTGACAGTCCCAAAGCGAGTCAAAGGGGGCAAGAGTGCTCAAAAGCTCCCTTGTCTTGCCAAAGGCATTCAGGAATGCCTGAAAGCCAAAAAGGAGGTGTACATCCAGTGGAAGGGAGGGGCTACCACCAAAGAGGATTATAGCTCCATCACTTGAGTCTGTAAGGAGGCTAAGGCAGAGACAGAACTAGGGCTAGCAACAAGGATCAAGGACAACAAAAAGTCCTTTCTTAAATACATAGGGAGTAAAAATAAGGCACCAGGCACTGTGGAGCCCCTGCAGGATATACTTGGCAATCTGGTGGTTGCACCAGAAGAAAAATCAGACCTTTTAAACAAATTCTTTGCCTCCATTTTTCTGTGAAGGGATTGGGACATCTCCCCCCCACCGGATTCAGGACAGACTCCCGAAAGACTCCACCAGGCCTAGGGTCAGGAAGGACTGACTTAGGGAACTTCTGGAGGGGCTGGATGTGTTCAAATCAGCAGGTCCAGGGTGCTGAGGAAATTGGCAGGGGTCATTGCAGGGCCCCATGCACAGCTTTACGAGCACTCGTGGTGCTCTGGCCAGGTGCCAGAAGACTGGAAGAAGGCCAGTGTGGTCCCCATTTTCAAAAAAGGGAGGAGGGAGGACCCAGGCAACTCTAGGCCCATTAGTCTTACTTCAGTCCTGGGGAAGCTCATTGAGAAAATTATCCAGGAGCACGTCTGTGAGGGACTTCAGGAAGGCCTTTTACACTGTCTCCCACACCATTCTCATGACAAAAGCTAGGTAACTGTGGCATTGATGCCTACACAGTCAGATGGGTTGCAAATTGGCTGAGGGGCTGCACCCAGACAGTGGTGGTGGCTGGGTCATATTCTACCCGGAAGGATGTGGACAGTGGAGTCCCCCAGGGCTCAGTCCTTGGGCCCGTACTGTTCAATTTCTTTATTAGAAACTTGGACGAGGGAGTGAAAAGCACCCTGTTCACATTTGCTGACGGCACCAAGATTTGGGGTGAGGTAGGCATGCTAGAAGGGAGGCAGAGGATACAACTGGACCTGGACACGTTATAGCGGTGGGTGAATGTGAATAGGATGGGATTCAATTGGGCAGAAAGAACCAGCAGCGTACCTATAGGCTGGGGAACTCCCTTCTCGAAAGCACTGCAGCAGAAAGAGATCCTGGAGTCGATATCGATTCTAAAATGAACATGGACCGCCAATGTGAGGATGCAGTCAGGAAAGCCAACCACTTCTTGTCGTGTATCCACAGATGCATCATGAGCAAGTCCAAAGAGGTGATCCTCCCCCTCTGTGTGACACTGGTCAGGCCACAGTTGGAGTGCTGTGTCCAGTTCTGGGCGCTGCACTTCAGGAGGGATGGGGCCAGCATCAAGGTGATCCAAAGGACGGCCACTCACATGATCAGGGGGCAGCAGGGCAGACCCTGTGAGGAGAGGCTATGGGACCTGAACCTGTTCAGCCTTCACAAGAGAAGGCTGAGAGGGGACCTAGTGGCCATCTATAAACTTACCAGGGAGGACCAGAGGGGAATGAGTGAGACACTGTTTCCCCCAGCACCTCCCAGAGTAACAAGGAATAATGACCACAAGTTGATTGAGAATAGGTTCAGGCTAGACATCAGGAGGCACTACTTCACAGTCAGGGTGGCCAGGATCTGGAACCAGCTTCCAAGGGAAGTAGTGCTGGCTCCTATCTTAGGGGTCTTTAAAAGGAGGCTGGATAATTACCTAGCTGGGATCATACGAGCTTAAACTTATCAGGGGTCACATAAGCCCAGTATTCATTCCTACCCAGGGCATGGGGTTGGACTTGATGATCTGCTCAGGTCCCTTCCAACCCTACATCTATGAACCTATAAACAGTCCACACAGCTATAGCCACCAGGTAAGAGTCAGGTAATGAAAACATCTTGTTGTTGTTGCTGTTGTTGACAATTTTATAACTCACTCTCTATTTCTCTGAAGTTTAATAAACATACCACCGCTCTGTATAGAAAAAAAATCAAGTATTGTGGAAAGGACTGCTAGCACACCATTGCATAAAATTACATAATAAGGCCCAGGACCTTCTCCCACTAAATTCAGTGGCAAAAGCCCTTCAATAGTACAGAAGCAGAATAAAATGGAAGTAGCAAAATCCCACAGATCCCATTCCAGCCACTTGCTATGAATTCCAGGCCACATCTCACAGGAAAAATTACTCCACTTCCCCCAAAGACAGTATTTTTTCTCTTTGGGGGATATTTCTCTTCACCCAGGACAATGATTTCTTTCTTTCTGTATCATCTATTAACACTGAATCAAAGAACATTTTCATTTACCTGCAGCAGTCTCTGCTAAACAAGCTCTGTTTTTGCTATCAATACAGGTTGCGATGTAAGTAGATCAAGTCATCTAGAAGTATCATGTTTCCCAGTTCTTGTATACAAAAGTCCAACAGCCTCTCTTTTGCATTTTTAATAACTGTGAAGAACTCACAGATTGCTTTTGCCACATATTTTGAGGTGACAGTTTAAACCCAAAAGCACATTAGCATGTCATTCAGACAACAAATAAAATGCTCAAATGTTTCATAGTTTCTAGGGTCGGAAGGGACCTGAGCAGATCATCTAGTCCGACCCCCTGCCATGGCAGGAAAGAATACTGGGGTCAAATGACCCCAACAAGATGTTCATCTAACCTCCTCTTAAACATCCCCAGGGTAGGAGCCTGCACCACTTCTCTTGGAAGCTGGTTCTAGACCCTAGCCACCCTGACCGTGAAGTAGCGCCTCCTGATATCTAACCTAAACCTACCCTCTGCCAGCTTGTGACCGTTATTCCTGGTCACTCCTGGTGGTGCTCGGGGGAACAGTGACTCCCCCAATGCCTGCTGATCCCCCCTGACTAGTTTATAACAGGCCACAAGATCCCCCCTCAGCCTTCTCTTTTGGAGGCTGAACAGGTTCAGGTCCCGTAGCCTCTCCTCATAGGGCCTGCCCTGTTGTCCCCGATCATATGAGTGGCCCTCCTCTGGACCCTCTCCATGCTGTCCACATCCCTCTTGAAGTGTGGCACCCAGAACTGGACGCAGTACTCCAGTTGCGGCCTGACCAGGGTCGCATAGAGGGGGAGTATCACCTCCTTGGACCTGCTCGAGATGCATCTGTGGATGCATGACAAGGTGCGGTTGGCCTTCCTAACTGCCTCTCCATGCTCCCGGCCCATGTTCATCTTGGAGTCAGTGATGACCCCCAGATCCTTTTCCGCCTCCGTGCTGACAAGAGGGGAGTTCCCTAACCTGTAGGTATGGTGCCGGTTGTTCCTCCCCAGGTGCATCACCTTGCACTTGTCTGTGTTGAAACCCATGCTATTCTCATCCCCCCACCCTTGTAACCTGTCTAGGTCTGATTGTAGCCTGTTGCATCCTTCCAGTGTGCCCACGTCCCCCCACATCTTAGTGTCATCAGCAAATTTGAACAGGGTGCTTTTTACCCCCTCGTCCAAATCACTGATGAAGATGTTGAACAGTGCTGGCCTGAGGACCGAGCCCTGCGGAACCCCACTGCCCACGTCCTTCCAGGTTGAGAAGGACCCATCCACTACCACCCTCTGGGTGCGGCCCTCCAGCCAGTTGGCGACCCATTTGACTGTGTGGGTGTCTACACCACAGCCCCCCAGTTTCTTAATGAGAACGGGGTGAGAGACAGTGTCAAAAGCCTTCCGGAAGTCCAGGAAGACTATATCCACTGCTACCCCTGCATCTAATGATCTGGTGATCTGATCGTAAAAGGCCACCAGGTCGGTCTGACAGGACCTGCCACTGATGAACCCGTGTTGGTTGCCCGTAAGCATGCAGTCCCCTCCTGGATGTGTACCAGCATAATTTTCTCGAACAGCTTGCCTAGGATTGAGGTAAGACTAACCAGCCTATAGTTTCCTGGGTCCTCCTTCCTCCCTTTTTTGAAGATGGGGACCACATTAAACCAGTTTAAGTGATCAGAAACTGGTTTAACCCTGTAACAGAACAGAAATTTAGCACACACAAACCAGTTTCAAAATGGCTGAAACTGGTTTTGGATAAGCCTGGTTGAATGTCAGGGTAGTGCCTTAAAAACAAAGCTGTAATGGTTAAACAACACTGGTCATAAATATGTACAGGAAAGTCACCGTCTAGGTGAAGGAGTGAATAGTGATTTGGCAACCTGAAAAGCATTTTAAATCCTTCAGCTACTTCATTGCTGCTAAATGAGAAGAATATGCATGTCCAGTTTCACCTACTGTACTTTCTTTTTTCAAGGAATGTCCCCTAAACCCTCTACCACATACAAGGTGATGTGCCATTCTACAATATGTCTATCTTAATATTACTTCAGAATATCTAACTCTTGAGTGAAAGGGAAGAAAAAGGGATATGCACAATAAAATAGTAAGTACATTTTACTTCACCAAATCAGGGCTGAATATATAGGCTAGACACAGAAGTTACACATAAACCAGTTTAAGTGATCAGAAAGTGGTTTAACCCTGTAACAGAACAGAAATTTAGCACACATAAACCAGTTTCAAAATGGCTGAAACTGGTTTTGGATAAGCCTGGTTGAATGTAGTATCAGACTTGACTAATTTGGGTCAAACTGGTTTATGAAACTTCTATCCCAGACCCCTTCCTGATTCAAGTAAAATCACAGTCCAGCATCCCAGCATGCTTTTGTAGCCCTGGGCTGTGCTGTGCTGTCTGTTCCAACAGAGAAGGGGAGGGGGAAGGGGAGGCAAGGACTGCCCCCCCCCAGCAAACCCCAGCTTGGGTCTGAGGCCAAGGTACCTGGAAGCAGGGAGAGGAAGTGATGAACAACCCTTCAGAGTTCTGGTATTGTGATTCTGGACTGCAAATCCCAGAAAACTTGGGGGCAGCAGGAAGAGGAAGTGAGCATACAGCCCATGCTGGCTATGTGCCAGACAGCTGTGGTCTAGTGCCCCCTGGTTTCTAGCCTGAGCCAGTGCAGGCATGCAGCTGCATTTCTGAATCAAAAGTAAATGTCTGTCAAGTTATTTCTCAGTTTAATCTCTGCAGTTTAGATTAACCTACAAAGACTGAATCGATTTAGCCCTGGACTTTTTGACTGTCTGTACTTAGCCATAACAACATAGCAGTTTTTGGCAAAAATATTTGGAAGCTTGATGAAATTATCTACTTAGTTCTACTTTGTTTCAACATTTCAGCATACATTAGTTTAGAAAATAGCAAAGTGTTCTGCCACATTCAGAAATCAGTTACATCTTGAGAGCACAGCCCTGCCCTGAAGGGGATAAGGCCTTGTGTTGTTCAAGCAGTAGTTCCAGAGGGGACTGCTCTTCAATATTTATATTACTATGGTGTCCAGATGCTCTAGGACAGGGGTACCAAACTCGCTCATTCTTGCAGGCAAAATATGGATACGGACACAGTGATGAGGTGAATGGTGGCAGTACAGGATTTACTGCAGCCATGTCTCTCCCCTCTATCACTCCCTGCTGCTGACAGGGCTCCCTACCGTGGATTTCACTGGCAGGCCATGCCCCCAAATTCTCAGCTCTTTTGGGAGCCCAATGGCCTAGATGACATAGCTACACAAGCTGGATCAAGCCTGTAAACTGGACATCTGATAATCCTGCTCTAGCAGATGTAAATGGTCATTTCTACATATGACAAAATGCTCAGTCATAAAGAGTTCATAATCCTATTGAAGTACAATGCTTTTCTGATTTTTGAGGGGAAAAAACCCAGCAGTTGCACCATGCCTGTAGAGAGTACAATAATACTTGCTCTCCCATCTTGGATCCAAGGACAAGTCTCCTCTCCACTCCCTTAATGACAGAAGGCAGACAAGATTCTTTGGGTAAATCTGATATCATTTATTAGACCAACTAAAAGAGTTGGAAAAAATTCTTCGTTGCAAGCTTTCGGGTACAAACACCCTTCTTCTTCTGACACAAGACAGAATTAAAGGCCAAGTAAAAAACTGTATAGCTACACTGTCTTTCCTATAATGTTCTTTTCTAGACTGTTCTAATTTGTGGTTGAGAACCAACCCAATGCAAAGCCATGAGAGCTTGAAGTGGTTTTTGCATTTCCACCCCCCCTCCCCCAACACTAGTTAGTCCCAGCTGGATATCTAAATTAAAATATCTCTTTTTTCAAGAAACAAATACATCTTTCACTTTCACAAACTAAGAGCTTCCATATGGTATGACTGTCAAAGCAGATCAGCTTCTGACCCAGTTCCAGCTACCTTAACACTACCACTATAACTACACATGCAGAAAAAAAGTCAGAAATGTAACAGGACTGATGAGACTTGAATTTAAATTAGTTTTTAACGTACTTGCAATAATAGTAGGAAACTTTAAACAAGTCATCATTTTATGACTCTTTAAAATATATTAAGTATGCAATTACTTTTTTGAAATATAAGCAAAAACTAAGTCATTTTTTGAGAAGGGCATGTCCATGGCAGAAAATAAAACTTTATGACAGAACCCAACACAGTACAAAGCTAACCACAACATGAACATGAGCTAGCAATTCAATGCTATAGCGAGCAAAGTGAACAACACTGGCATGCATCAATCGATACATCGCAAGCAAGACTAAGGATGTCATCCTCCTGTTCTACTCAGCTTTGGTGAGGCCATGACTGGAGTACTGCATCCAGTTTTGGGCGTCGTACTTCAAGTGGGATGTGGGGAAGCTGGAAAGAGTCCAAAGGAGGGCCACATGAATGACCAGAGTTCTAGAGAACAGACCATATGAGGAGAGGCTGAAGGACATGGGACCGTTCAGCCCGGAAAAGAGAAGTCTCAGGGGAGACTAGGTGGTAGCCTTTAAGTATATAAGGGACAAACATCAGGGGCTAGGAGAACATCTGTTCACCAAGGCACCCCAGAGGAAGACTAGGAATAACAGTCATAGACTGAGGGAAGATCACTTCAGATTAGACATAAAGAGAAACTTCTTTATGGTTCATGTGTCCGTAGTCTGGAGCAGAACTCGAGATGGTACAGTCACCATCCCTGGAGATATTCAAAAGATGACTGGACGCACACCTTGCTGGAGTCATCTGACTTCAGCAGTCTTTCCTGCCCCATGTTTCCCTCATGGGGGCTGGACCTGATGATCTCATTAAGTCCCTTCCAGCCCCTAACTTCTATGAATCTATGAACTAATAGAGAATTTTGAAAATCCACTGATATTTATAAAGGGTTATAATAGGCAAGAGTGATACAATCTGGAAACAAATAGGAACTAATCTAAAGGAGTCTAAAATCTGACTCAGTCAAACTGAATTCTTCCCCGCTGTTTCAAAATTTGTTCTTCTTTGAGCTCTGGCATTGTTTTATCCTTCTCTGGAATCCCTTAGCTTGGCAATCTCAAATTTTGTTGATTAACTGAGGGCAGATGGGGGAAAAATATTCTTGAGGAATGCCACTTGTTTAGAGAAAGTTCAAAATATCTAGAATATGAGCACAGCAGAAATCTAGGTCCTGCAAGACCTCTCTACTATCATCAAAAGAAAAATGTTTTGGAAATGTGAGTGAGAAATTTTTGAATAAAGTCAGAGGAAGTGAAGGAAGAATGAAGGATGTAGTTGAGGTGGGAGCAAAAATGGAAGACATAGAAGAGGGATGAGAACAGAAAATTGACATCCAAAAGATTCACATGAACTTTGAATGAATTTCCAAATATGTGAGGTTGAATTCAAGTCATTTGCTTAAACTGACACAATAGACACCAACTTATCACTGGAAAAAATAGCAAAGTACTTCTAGGAATGCAAACCAGTATTCAAATCTTTCCCACACTCACTTTCAAGCTTTTAACCTGACAGCAATATGGTGCTTAGATAAGCTGTACAGTGACCACTGCAAGGATAACTCATTTCTTGCAGTCAGCTGACTTCTTTATATGAATTTTCTAGGTTAGCTACTAATATACACTTCATTTTGTTAAATATGTTATTGTCTATCTTGGGACAAAACCCAAACAAACAAAAAGGCTATTTGGGAACTTAAAGCAACAAGAAGGAGAATTCCACACAAGACAGGTGGGACATGGAGGCAGCCTGCTGACCAATTAGAGCTCTGCAAGGAATCAGGAACATATAAGCACTGTCAAATTTTCTACTGTAATCACAAATCCAAAAATTCTGTACTCTACACCAGGACTGTCAAACTCATCTAACCCCTCAGGTCGGATGAGTGACACAGGGCTAGTCCAGAGCCCACAGACTTCCCTCCACTCCCCGACCCCACACACACATGAAGGATTCACCGCACACTGTCCCAGCCAGTCCAGGATCCATACAGCACAAGGCACCCGTTTCAGCCAGTCCAGGACTCACGTTGGATGTGCTGCTGCACGCACTGTGCGCAGCGTGGGTCTCAGACCGGCTAGAGTGGCCAGTGTGTGGTGTGGATCCCAGACTGGCTGGAACAGGTACCATGTGCAAGACAGTCTGGCTGGCACAAGCATCACATGTAGTGTGGGGTCCTAGACCAGCTGGAGCTGGCACCATGTATGATGTGGTACCCGTCCTGGCTGGACTACACCACATATGGCACCTGTTCCAGAACCTGTGTTGTAAGTGGCATCTCCTGAACTGATCAAGAACTGTGCTACACAGCAACCACACCATCTGAAAGTATCCCAGACCAGCTGGAGGAGGTGCCATATGAAGCATGGTTCCTAAAGTGGCTGCAATAGGTACCATGTGTGGTGTGTTCTGGGGCCTGCCCACGCGGCTGTGTTGGCATGTACTGTGGATGGCTTGTGGATCAACTCAGCACCGGAGGCCTGAAGACAAGGCTTTGCAGGCTGGATCTGGTACACAGGCCAGATCTTTGGCACCTCTACTCTACATCAATGTGATCTCATTTCACTCCATGAATTCAGCTTTTAACTCTACACTCACAAATACACCTACTCACTTCTTCACCTCTGGTGCCTTCTTTTTGTATTTTTTTTAACTTATGAGTACGACTAACCTTGAACTACTGTTGAGGCTTCCCCTGTCCTACCATAATGAGCATGGTGTATATACAGCAGAAATCCAGCCAGTGACATAAAAATGATACTACAATTCTTCTCATAAAACTTTAATTTCACTTTTGTTTATTCTCGCTTTACATTTTGTTAAAGCAATGTGCCAAGAATTAACAATAAGACCGGCATCATGTAAACAGTAGACACCATTATGCTCTTATTTACACCAAATTAACTCAGAACTTCCCTAGAATTACTCCTGATTTGCACCACTGTAGTGGAGAAAGGAATCTAAGTCTTTTATCTTTACAATATAAGACTTGCATATGGGATTTGGGTAAACTGGCACCAGGCTTTTTATTTCATTTTTCTATGTTGTATTTAATAACTATTTTAGGAATGGTCAAAAGTGAGTGTCAAATTTGGTTACATATTAACTGTATTTCTACTTTATTGCTAACCATGCAAGCTGACAAAAAGAACAACTTCAAAGAGCCCTCATCTGTCCTACTGAAATGGGTTAGTTTCAATTAAAGATAAAAAAAGCAAAGAAATAAATGATTAAAATCATCTGTATTTCCTCTTTACTGCAGGGTGCACTATTATAAAGCTTTCTGTAATAAGACTTTAGTGCATCACAAATCCAAACAAATAAGTTTAAACATCATCCCAATCCTTAATAAAAGAACAATTGCCACCCAAAAAAATGGTTCTATCCTCTTCTGTTATATAAGTATATAAAGCCATAACATTGCATGTCATTACCCAGTGTGTAAGT
Source organism: Crocodylus siamensis (assembly GCF_052110815.1). NCBI lineage: Eukaryota > Metazoa > Chordata > Crocodylia > Crocodylidae > Crocodylus > Crocodylus siamensis. Next base: position 213,218,188 of record NC_143397.1, read on the forward strand.
GTACTGAATGATTAATACAGCTTTGGCACCGAAGAGTTTGCATTCTAAAGACATGAGCCACAAACAACAGAACAGATGCTGATTTGCATGGCTGGCCTAGCCAGTTCCTATAAAGGCTAGAGGTTTTTTTGCCTTGATTTCAATATTATCAGCTAGTAAGTAAATCTACCCACCTATGTATGGTTGTCTGTAATTAGGGTTCTCTAGTACCATGGTACCCTCTCCAAATCCCAGTGGTACTGCCTTGGGCAGGAGCAAAGTCTCAACTGAGTTGCACAGGATTTAACAAACAATGGTACTTGGAGCATTTCACATTTTGGAGCACACCAAGACATAAAAGGTAGGCATTTAGAACATCCCATGCTCTTTGTGTGCCAATACAAAGATGGATGAAGGTCCAGAGACAGGACAGGTAACTTCACAGTTCATCATTAAGCGCAATGGGAGGTAAGACAAAGAGAATAAGAGCAGCAGGACTTCCGACTGTCCATAAGTTTACAGGAAGCCTGTAAAAAGTAGGGCAAAATACACCTGTTTGCAGCCTGCAAAAAAAAAAAAAAAAAGAAAGTGGAGCTACCCATAAAAATACAGCAGCACCTCCTGATGTCAAGCTGGAGTGTAACACCCCACAGGGAGCTCTCATCAGGTGTTGTGCTTCATAGGAGCTTGCCCAGAACCCTCCCGCAGTCCAGACACATGTCACTGTTACATCTTAGGCCATCGCTTTGGTAAACAGCTGCCTCTAACAACTTCTCCCTTCAAAAGTACAGGAATAGGTGGTGTGGACAGGACAGAGCTTCAGGCCGGGAAGGGGAATGCAGTGGGTAGAGGTCCATGCCAGAACAGGAGGGAGCAAGGCTGGAGGGGAAAAGACTAGTGGGGCTGGACTGGGTGGAAAAGCAGCATGGTACAGTATGTGGTCAGGAGCAAGAGCAGATACGGGGAATTAATTTGGGCAGAGGGCTGCTTACTGAGTTTCAGCAAGCCACTGAGGGCCGCATGACAGGCAGCCAGGGGCAGTTAATATTCATTTTCTAAATTTTTTTAGGGGCCCCACAGACCAGACAGAAAACCCTGCGGGCTACATCTGCCCTGCAGACTGCATTTTGCCCACCCCCAAGCTAGAGTCTGGGGGTGAGCAGAGGACCCCTGGGGGACAGCATAATATAAAGCCACTGCTGAAATCAGATAGGGGTTTTATTTTTTTTTGTTTTTTAATTATACTCCACAAACATTTTACAGAGAACCAAACTTTTTTTTTTTTTTTTTTTTTTTACTTTGGTTGCTGTTATACTCCTAAATTTGAACCTTTCCCTTATCACTCACATCCAGGGCCTGGCAAAAGGACTGCATTTACATTATGTAAAATATGCCTCTTAAAAACCAAGAGTCAAAATATTTGCAACATGCCCTTCCTATCAGTTGCTCAGCTCTCTCACAGCAAGTACACATCTCACATCTCTTAAATTAAGAATAAAGAATATTACCTGCTGAATCCTACTCAATTTTGATTTATGTTTCAAACAGAATCCCATTCTTGATTGTTTAGATTGCAGCCCTTTTGGGGCATGTTTGTTCTTTATTCAATGCTTGTACAGTGCCTAGCATACAGTGGGACTTCAACCTCTACTGAGGTCCAGTGACACAATGGTAAAACAACTTAAAAACCTAAATAGTCCAAATTAGAGTTAGATATTTTGGTTGCATCTTTAAATCTGAAGCTATCTGTGTTTTTCTTCATTTAGTGTTCTACCACAACTACGTATGTTATAAAGTTATACCATCCGTCAAGAAAACATGTATCAAATTACATTTTAGGGTCCTGAGTATATGAAGCAGAGCCATACTGAACTCTGACCAACTAAGAATTATAGAGTAATAACTATGTACACAACCATCACTTAATAAGCATTTTAGTAAAATTACTTTGAAGATGCACCATAAAGTACAAAACTCTATCTAATGTATTTTATACGTAACTTTAAAAACAGAAATTTCAGTGTCTCCAAACACTGAGACTAATTATATTTTTTTTAAAAGTGAATGAATCCAAGTGCTTAGGCATGTATCCAGAGCTCCTATTCAGCCTAACGGTTTCCAATGGCATCTGCCAATAAGAAAGATGATGCAGTGAGAACAGGGATGAGCCTGTGGCACTGGAAATCCAGATTCAGGATCCTTGCTCTACCACAGGCTTCCAGTGTTGTTTGGATTGAGTAATTTAGCCGCAGTTTCCCCATCTGTAAACCTAGGATAATAACATTTCCCTACCACACGAGAAAGATGAGGATAAACGCACTAAAGAGCAAGAGGCACTCAAGCATTACTACAATGGGAACTTTCTTAGTAGATGGAGATCTTCAATATCATTATTAAAATGGAAGGTTAATAGAGCCCTCGTCCCAAGGAGCTAGATTATAAGTACAGGGAAACAACTATACAGTAGCACAGAACAGATGATGTTTGAGTGATCTGACCAATACCTTTAAAGCCTGGAGTTGTTATTGCTTTAAACTCCACATTGTCATTCCACCTTCCTATGATCCCAGCTGACTTCCTGCCCTTCGGGCAGGGAGCTGGACTCGATGATCTTCTGAGGTCCCTTCCAGCCCTATTGTCTATGAAATCTATAGTAGATGTAGGTACAGAACTGATCAAAATGGTTAAAGTACTATTGCTGCATGGATAAATTGCTGTCATTCAAGGCAATGCAGGAGTGTTCTCAACATTAACAGGGCTAAGGAGCCCTACATGACAGCCATCTTCCAAGGTTGCCCAGTTTTAAATGGGTTAACCCAGAGGAAAATTTCTGTTGAGTTTTCTAGTCAATCATTCATCCCTGTCTGTGCCCACTTTCATGAATTTTAAGTGAGCCATAAAACAGGCACCTCTTCCTGCCCTTAACCCCTGAAGAAGGCAATGACCATGCTGTTCTGTGAAAAGACCAGGTGAAGTAGCAACTAACTCTTGTTTTTGTGTTGCATAGCACAGGTTGGCATCACCCTTGCGCTCCAAAACTGTAAAATCCCTCTCTTCCCTTTCCTCTGGCCTTGTCCTTTTCACATGCATAAGTATATGGAGCCTTCTAAACTCCTTTTTGCATGGAAAATCTGGAAAACAAAGAGAAGGACAAAATGGGTGGCTAACCGACTGAGGAAAAGTGATGAGGATGCTGGCAATAATGCAGCACCAAAGTACTGTAAGCAGGTCACACACTCAGCTTCCTTACCAAGGGCAGGCAACTCCATCTTCAGGGTTTCCAGTCAGTTTATTTTATATAGAGCACCCCTGCTCCTACAGTAAACAAAACATACAATGAAACAAGGGAGAATCCAAACAACAAACAGGACCAAAACCTGCTGTCAGACCTTGACGGGGAACCTAAACTCCGCGCTTCTTCTTTAGCACTACAGGCTTGTCTCTTGCGGCCCTCAAGTATGCAAGAGAGAGATCAGTTTCAGCTGGCTCTCAGCCTTCCAGCCAGGCAGACTATTAACCACTATCTACCTGCCACTGGGTTTCAGCCCTCTGAAGGCTGAGCACCTCCTTACAGATATTTGCAAGATAGTTACTTAAAAAGAAAAGAAAAGATGCAGCTATCTGCACAGATGCACAGTCATATTATATACAGTGGTCTGAGTACAACAGATATCAAAATCAGCTAATATATAATCAGTCTTATATACAGTAACACGATTTTTTAGGGCTTAAGATTTATTATATTAAATGTGTTGGAGTCAAACAGTAGATTTCAATTTCTGCTATTAGGTTCTTTGCATTTCTAAGTAATGTCAATCTTTGTGTGATGTGCATTTCAGATTCACATCATAGCAGGTATGGAACTGGAAAACACAGATGCCTATTGGTTATTCTAGTTAATGCTAGTGTACACAACGACAAAGTTTGGCCCATCACTTAAAACGAAGCAAAATAAATAATGTTTTTAAAGGAAACGATACTTTCCCTGTTTTTCACTAGAAATAAAACTATATTGAGATCACTAGGATTTATTTTTAGAGGATATAAGTTTTGTATGTGGTTTATTTCATTATTTACAAAATAATGAATACTTAAATGCTTTCAAATCTAAATTTATAGCATTAGTTTCTGTTGAAAAACAACATTACATGGTAGCTTGATATTCATTTTCCAGAACCATTAAAGTGTTACAAGCAGGAAATAAAGTATTAAGAAGAAAATGTCACTGTTTTGCAAGAAATAAACAAAGCCTTTTGCAGAATCACTTTAACTGTTACCAACAGAAAATTCCTTTTAAAGAACAATAAGCTTTCAAGGATCAGCTATCAACCATGTAAGAACAAATTAAGCAGACTATAATGTAGCACTGCTGTATCTCCTTAAACAAAATGCCATTCATTTCTGCAATCAAGCTTCCTTTTTTCTTTTGTTTTTTCTCACCTTTGGAGTAGCATATCCGAATGGGGATTCTATTGGGTCTGGAAATTCATTTCAACAATCAGGGAAACAAATACATCAATTGAAACTTTCATATATCCTTCAAAAGGTCCTGGAAAAAGCCAGAATGTTCATCTAACAGCTTCTATGGTGACTGTGATCTTTGCAGAAGTTAAGCTTTCAGAAGAAAGAAGCAGCATAAACTGAAGCACATCAAAGAAATTCAGGGACCATGATGTATCATGGAAAATGCAGTTTGGGAAGAAAGGGTGACAGCAGATGTCAAAATGTTGCTAATTCTGTGGGGTGACATTTGCAATTTTCAATTAACTGTAATATGAAATTCTTCAATATTATGCTGCTTGCCATCACAGAACAGCTTATAAATAAATAAAACAGAAGTTCCTAAGATGACAGACTCCCTATTTTCAAAATAATAGAGAGAGTAACCCCACAAAAAAAACACGCAAGCATTTGTGGGTCTCTACATATTTCAGTGTAAAAAGTTTAACCAAGCTTCAGGAAAAGTGCTTATATGGACTAAATGGGGCTGTCTAGCAAATGAGTCAACTTGAGCAAATTTACAACCTCTATTTTGTCCTGTGTATTGCTAAGCTTCTTTGCCACAAACTATTATGCTAAATGCCATGTTTGCAGGGAACATCAAGAGGTCATCTATTCTAGCTCTGTTTTGTGGCAGAAAAAGTATACTTAGACCATGCTCAAAACATTTCTTTCAAATGTGGTCTTGAAACTTCAATATATGATATTTCACAACCTCCTTAACTAGCCATTTCCAGTGTCTAGCTATCCTTTATTTTGAATTAAGTCATGTATTTTTTGTCCTTTCCCCCCATAAAGAGAACATTTGATCTCTGTCCCTTTTGTAACATAAGCCACGACAAAAGTGGCACCTTATACACTAACTTGTTCAGAAATGCATACATTTTCATAGGCAGCCGCCTATTTTGTCAGATCTATGAAACAACTTTCATGTATTGGAAGACTGCTATTACGTGCCCCTTTGGTCTTCTTTTCTAAACTAATCATACCCAATTTCTTCAAGTTTTCCTCATAGGTTATATGTTCCAAAAATTCTTTCCATTTTTCTGGTTCTCTAGTTATCCAACTTATTCATAACTTTTAAAAGTGTGGTGCCAACACTGGACACAGTAGTTCATATATGAGGCCTCACCAGCACTGAATAGTATGGAATAATTACCTCTCCTGTATTACATATACCACTCTTCTTTATGCGTGCTGTATTCAAGTCTGCCTTTAATTCAGCAGAATCACATTGTTGACATCATAACCCACAGATCTTTTTCTGCAGTATTGCTACAAGCCAATATTGCAAGAAATGGATCTGGAGGCTACTGTGCATCACAAAACTCACTAGCCAGATATTACCCAATATTGTAATTATGCATTTGTGCTAAGTGAACTACTTTGCATTTGTCATTATTGAATTTCTTTATATTGGTTTCTTAATAGTTATCTAATTTATCACGATCATTTTGATTTTGAATCCTATCTTCAATAGCCCTCAGAACTTCTTGAAAACTACCCATCATCCACTAATTTTATAAGGGCATGCCCTACTCTGACATCTCAGTCATTAATGAAAACACTGAATGGAATAAGGTCCTTGCAGAGACCTGTGGGTATACTCTAAGGGCACTTACACATATGCGGGGAGTCTGCTCCGAGGCACTGGACATCCAGCGCATCAGAGCAGACTCAATTAATCAAGTCTGTTCAAGCACATAAATTGATGTGTGCTGGCAACATTGCGCGTCATGTGCATCAGTGGCACAGCACGCACTAGTGCTGAGAAAATGGTAGTAGTGTGCTTTGAACTAAAACACCACCATATTCTCAGCACTGACACGCACTGCGCCACTGATACATCTGATTCCAATGCAGCGCTGGGCACTTTTAATTAACACAGCTCATTAATTAAAAGCACCTGGCATTTCACTGGGAGCATACGTAAAAATGCCCTGTCTGCCGAGGAGACATTTTGATGGTTTACAGTAAACAACCAGTAACAACTTGCTGGGTTAGGTTTTGACTGCTCTTGTATCTACCTATAGTAAGTTTATCAAGGACGTATTTCCTTAGTTTGCTTATGAAATGTTATATGTGGCAGCATCAAAAGTCTTAATACTGTAAATATATCACATGTGCATTCCCCATTCAAGTGGCTCAGTTATCTTGTCATAGAAGGAAATTAGATTTGACTGACATGATTTGTTTTTAACTTATCCCCTAAAAGCTTCCAAAATGATTATTTAATAGTTTGCTCTTTTTTGAGGAGATAGGGAAGATACTGAAGTTAGGCTGACTGTTTTTAATGCCCTGTGGCCTCCTCCTTTCCGTTTCAAAAGACAGGTACTATATTTACCTTTTTACAGTCCTCCAGGACCTGCCCCATCCGTCACAAATTCTCAATAATTGCTAGTGATACAGAGATTACTTCAGTTAGTTCCATAAGTGCTGTACAGTGAATTTAAATGAGGCCTAGCTGACTAGAACACATGTAACTTGCCTTAATAATCTTTATAACCTGTCATTTCCCTATTCTAACCTGCCATCATAACTACTTTTTTAAATTAATTTTGTTAAGTAGTAAGGTAACCTTCTTCTGAATACTGAAGCAAAAAAGTTGAATATTCAGCCTCTTCTGTGTCATCACTTATTTGCTCTCCTTTCCTATCAAGCAATGGACCTGTACTTTTCTTTGTCTTCCTTTTACTTTTAAAGCAAGCATTAGCAACCATTTTGCCACTGTGGGCTGCTGCTTATGACCCAACCCCTGACACAGGCCACAGCACTGCACCCCCTAGCAATCAGCAAATGTTACAATAAAAAAGGGCAGACATTAGGACCCCAGGTATGGTGCCTCTTATGTACTAGGGAGGAAAAGCTGAACACAGCAGGTGCAAAACTTCCCCTGCTGATGAAGATGAAGACGATGCATGCTGCCAATTCCCCAAGCTACTGCAGACTGGATCCAGTTTCTTCATGGGCCAGATGCAGTTGCCAACCTCCATTTTAACAAATTTAAAAACTTCAGGTTTTTTTGCATTTCTGTCTTTTGCTTGCTGTAACCCATTTAATACTACAACCCTTCTGATTTAATCTATACATTTGCTTTGTGTCATTGCTTCGTATTCATCCTCAACCATGTATTTTTGTTCATACCTTTTTTCTAATATTCAATTTTTTTCATGACATTAACGAGCTCTTGATGCAGCCATACCACACGTTCTAGATTTCCTTTCATGTACATCAGGTCAACTTTCCATTTTGCTTTTAACTGTCAGCTCTCCTGCATACATACAGTCCATTTACCCCTTATATTATCCCCCAAAAGATCTTAGTGATTCCAAAAGATTTCTGAAGTCTACTTTCTTGAAGTCCATTATCTTTATTCTGCTAGCTTCACACCTTCATTCCTTAGAATTGTGAACTGCAGTTTCAGGATCATTCTCACCCAATCATTCTCACTGCTTTTCACCTATAGATTTTCAACCAACTCTTCCTCATTATTCAGACTCCCTCTAGGGCAGGGGTGGGCAAAATGCGGCCCGCAGGCCAGATGAGGCCCACCAGGCCATTCTGTCTGGCCTGTGGAGCCCCTAAAACATTTAGAAAATTAGTATCTATCTGCTTCTGGCTGCCTGTCATGCGGCCCTCGGTGGCTTGCCAGAACTCAGTAAGCGGCCCTCTGCCTGATATAATTGCTCACCCCTGTTCTAGGGCTAGACACAGAAGCCACACATAAACCAGTTCAAGTGATCAGAAACTGGTTTAAATCAGTAACAGAACATAAGTTCAGTGCACATAAACTGGTATCAAAGTGGCTGAAACTGGTTTAAGATAAATCTACTTGAATGTAGTATCAGATTTAACTGATTCACATTAAACCACTTTATGAAACTTTTGTCCCAGACACCTTACTGGTTAAAGTTAAATCGGAGACCCCCGACATCCCAGCACTTTGTAGTCCTGAGCTGGGCTGGGCTGTCTGCTCCAGAGTGCAAGGCTAGTCCTACCTGGAGCAGGGGAAGTGGGGGACAAGCCTGGTTGAGGATGCATCCCAGTCTATGAGGAGGGGCTGCCTTCTACCAGGTAAACCCTGTACTGGGACTGAAGTGGGGGGGAGAGGGTTAAACACCCCTTCCCCCACTCAAACCTACTGCTGCCTGTGACCATGGACTACAAATCCCAGAGGCACCTGAAAGCAGGAAGAGGAAATGATGAGCAAACCTAGTGTCCGACTGCTGTGATTTTGGACTGCAAATCCCAGAGATCTTGGGGGCAGCAGGAAGTGGAAGCAAATGCACAGTCCATGCTAGCTACATGCTGGAGAGCTGTGTTCTAGCCACCCCCCACCAAGCTTCTGGCCTGGGCCACTGCAGACATGTGGCTGCATTTCCTGAATCAAAGGTAAATATCTGTTCACTTTTGTTTCAATTTAATTTGTGAAGCTTAGATTAACCTGTAAAGACTGAATAAATTTAGCCTTTGGCTTTCTGACTGTCTGTACTTAGCCCACCTGACCTCAGTGCATTTCAAGAACTTGTTGGACCTTGTGTATCCCATTACATTGCTATTTCAACAGATAACAAGGTAATTTCATAGATTTCATAGACATTTGGGCTGGAAGGGACCCCAGAAGAGCACTGAGTCTAGCCCCCTGCCCCAGGGGCAGGAAGTCAGCAGGGATCATAGGATCCCACCAAGATAAGCATCCAAATGTATCTTGAAGGCGTTCAGAGTGGGTGCTTGAACCGCCTCCGGCGGCAGTCTATTCCAAAACTTGGGGGCTCGGACAGTGAAGAAGTTCTTTCTTATGTCCATCCTAAATCGGTCGCAGCGGAGTTTGTGACCATTCGATCTTGTCATCTCTTGGGGCGCTCTGGTGAACAGACATTTCCCCAGATCCTGAGGCACACCCCTGATAAAATTTATAGGTGACCACCACATCACCCCTGAGCCTGCACTTTTCCAGGTTGAAGAGCCCCATGGCTCTCAGCCTCTCATCATAAGCTCTGTTTTCCTGACCTCTGATCATATGTGTGGCTCTTCTCTGGACCCTCTCAAGCTTCTCCACATCCTTTTTGAATTGTGGAGCCCAAAACTGGATGCAGTACTCCATCTGCGGCCTCAGCAAGACGGAATACAAGGGGAGAATGACATCCCAGTATTTATTTGAGAAGCATATATGGATGCATGCCAGCATTTTGCTCGCTTTACTAGCCGCAGCATCACACTGAAGGCTCATGTTCATTTTGCGGTCAGTCATGACCCCCAAGTCCCTTTCATCTGTAGTGCTAACCAGCGTAGCACTGCCAAGCCTATAAGCACGGTGCAGGTGGAGAACCATCCTCGTCTGCCCATTTCCTGAGCCTGTCAAGATCTGCCTGGATCACCCTCCTGTCCTCAGGTGTGGATGCTTTGCCCCAAAGTTTGGTGTCGTAGGCAAACTTGGCCAGTCCACTTCTGACACCAATGTCCACATCATTGATGAAGATATTAAATAGTATAGGCCCCAAGACAGAGCCTTGAGGAACCCCGCTGATCACAGCGCACCAAGATGATTGGCTCCCATTGACCACCACCCTCTGGGTCCTACCATGGAGCCAATTCCCCAGCCATTTTGAGGTCGAGGCCACAGTTAGCCAGTTTAGCCAAGAGGTGATTGTGGGATACCAGATCAAAGGCTTTTTTAAAGTCAAGATATACAACGTCAATCTCTTCCCCCTAGTCCAGGTGATAAGTCACCTGGTCATAAAAGGAAATGAGATTGGTCAGGCAAGACCTACCCACAACAAACCCATGCTGGGTATCCCTCAGGGTATTGCCTTCCGCTAGTCTGTTAAGGATGGCCTCTTTGATAATCTTTTCTAGGACCTTCCCCAGGATAGAAGTCAGGCTGATGGGCCTCTAGTTAGTCGAATCTACTTTCCTCCCTTTCTTGAAGATAGGCACCACATTGGCCCTCTTCCAATCATCACGCACTTCACCAGGGCGCCAAGAGCTCTCGAAGATCCGTGCCGGGGCCTAAGCTATGATGTTTGCCAGCTTATTATTAACCCCCCATCCCCATTATCATATGATTCTGTCCTTGGGTTTGTTTTATTTGTTGGTCCAACAAACAAATAAAGCCTCACCTACATCATCTTTGGAATCTGTTACAGACCTGTTTATGGATCCCAAACAGCACCCTAGGTTTTTCCTTTATCTTCATCAAGTCTGCCTCTCTCCTCTTAGTGGACTTCAGAATAACCATATACATGCTTGATATATAATGCAACACTTCCATCTATTTCAATATTCCAGTAACATTATTTATCCAAAAAGACCTCAGATTCCGAGGGTTAGTTTTAGTTGTATACTAAGATTTCAGTTCATCCTGTTTATGCCCCATATTCCTGGCATTTTGTATAGACATCTCATGCATGTGGCAGTTTGCACTACCTGCAGTTTGCACTGCTTGTTCTTTTATGACCCTCTAGTAATTTCCCACCACAGGTTCCAGCCTAATGACCCACCATGCCATACAAGGGGGGGGGTGGGAAAGCTCCTTGTCTTGGATTTGAGTACAAGGCAGCAAGCGGGCAAGGGCTGCTGCAGAAATGTATAATTTCTCCATGAATAGAATCTAATTGAGGGATGACTGTGAAAGGATAAATAAAGTACCTGTCTTTTGAAAAAGAAAAGGAGGCCCCAGGGTATTGTAGAACAGTCAGCCTAACTTCCCATCTTAAATTCAGAGTCGTCTTGGATATGGATAAATATGACATTTTAAAGAATTCCTTGCAAGGGGGGAGTTCAGTATATTCCCTCCCCAAGAGGTAATGGCAAAATTTTACATCAGAAAGGCAGCAAAGTGAGTCCTCTGCTTATGAAAGCTTACACTATATGTCTCCAATTTATTTGGTCTATGAAAGTGCAAGTTTACCTTGCCTTCTGTGTGGTAAATATAATATCACATAAGAAAATATTTTATTTATAAAGGGTGGGGAGGATCATCATAAATGCTACTAACGAGCATATCCCAAGCAAATTAAAGAACATAAAATTAAACTTAAGGTATGGATATACAAACAAGTTAGGGGAAGTAAGCTATGATGTGGACTTATTGGCTACTTTGCAGCAATGGGCTGTATACATGATCTTATTCTATGGTAAATGCAAGGTGGTTTAATGATCCTGGCCTCTGACCAAATTGTGATAGGAATCTTACTTAGGTTTTATTTTGCAGCATCAGGAGGACAAAATTAAGAATCACACAGGCTATAATGAAAGTGAAATAACCTACCTTGCTTTCACCAGGGGGTAAAGACATGTACATTGGGCAGTTACTGGAGAACAGCTGACACACTAAGTTTACACCCTACCTTCCCTCAAAGTAACTTGTTCACTAGTGCAGATAGAATTTCTACTACTGCGTTTGCTGTTTTAGAGTTCAACCTTCCTTCAGTTATTATTACGTCAGTGCTGCAGGTAGCTAGCTGCAGAATGTCAAGTGCCTTGCTGCTGCCTTAAAGTACAAGGTATTAAGTGAACAGCTGTCAATCATGTCCCTTGACCCAGTTGTGACAAGAATCTTAATTAAGTTTTCTACAGTAGCAGGAGAATGTTATGCATTGCAAAGGTTACAGTGAAAAAGCATGCCCTACTTTCTTACCAAACTAACTAAAAATATTACAATAAAATGACCACTCTGAAATACAACTAACAGTAGAATTTTTAGGGTCAAACCCCTTCTGCCTGAGTCAGTATGATCATCCCAAATGGCTACTTTGTCTGTAGTAGAAAATGTAACAGAACAACATGCATGACAGAGTTTCCAACCTACTGCATTGCACAAAGTTTTCACCCCAAATCGTAGAATACCTTCAATAGGCCAGTGGAACTGTGGGAAGAAAGAACAGATTCTTATATATGTGGAAACATAACTAGACATCAATTTCTGGAGTGAGTGATCAGTGCATTGTGAGACAATAATAAAAGAGCTACATCACTTAATTTAACCTAGAATTATGATGTCCCCACAGTGGTATTTCACTAATGTAGCTCTTACTGTTGTAAAAACTGCATAAACATTTCTCACTCTGTGTGTGCATGCACATGTGTATAAAAGCAAAAAATTGTTCTAGTTACTTCCAGAGCAAGTGCACCTAAGTAAAGGCTAAGTGAAAACCGAGGCCCCTTCTGCATGTTATATCTATTATGCAATTACCTTGTGAATTGCACAATAATCTTAGACTGGCTATACATGCAAACTAACTATGGCACCTTAACAAGGTCTAACCAACTATAAAGTTATTGCTCAAAAATGTGTAATAATTTATAGCTAGTTTGTAGCCAGGTTTAATTTACACGTGGAGGCAGTCTGTGTCTGGGAGATCATAGCTACCGTGATCCCCCAACCGTTTGGAAGCACAACATACCCACAAAGCTGGGAGATCCCAGCTCCTGCCATCTCCCAGCTGGAGAAGCCCTCCACACAGTGACTGGAAGACTACAGCTGCTGCTATCTCCTAACCATTGCGATCTCCCAGACACAGGATACTCCACACATCCCAGGACTCGGAAACTGCAGTAGCCCCCGAGTTGTGCGTGAGACTCTTGGCCCTGCTTGTGAGTAGTCAGTCCCCATGGCTGGGAGCCCTCAGTAGAAGGGGCTCTCAGCTGTGGGAGCCTGCTTCATACCAATGCAGGGGGAGCCCAGGATCAGGATCCCCTTGCACTGGCAATAAAGTGTGATGGGATCTAATGCATGACCCCATAATCACACCTCCTGCCACATGTGTGGATCACACATTAGATGCTATGGCGCCTTTACCCATGGGAACATGTAGAGAAGGCCTCAGTCAGGAATTCAGGATTTCATTTTTCTAAATTCAAAATTCAAAAATACTTACTAGATAAGTAATGTCAATGGCAATGAATCACAGGATATTATTCTGCTTCTGCTGTATATATGCTGATATAAACCAGACATTTACTGAAAATGCTGAACCTATGACAACTATCACAATTGCTATATTTCCTTTATATCAAATGTTCAATGTATATTTAAATATTTCATCTGATGGATGTTCTTGCAGTAGTACAGCATTCTCTCAGTGTTGAACTGCTTCTGTGCTCAATTATCAATAAGGGAATAGCATAATAAGGTAAGCTATAATGTTAAGCACTTGTTTCTCTTACTCTGTCACTGAAAAATGGTCAGCAATTTAGCCATCTCACCACAGTATAAACATTTACAGAAGTGCCAATCACCATGGCTTCTAAGTGCTGAAAAATAATTATAATTTGCCCAGGAGTGGTAAATTCTAATCTCTGTCCTCGTCTTGGTTCTGTCATAAACTGTTCTTACTTAAAGTCCTCACAGGTCATTTGGGTCTTGCACACTAACCTGAAAATGAGAAAGGCTCTTCCTTATGTATCCAAATCTTAGGCCTGCTCTTAACATGGAACTACTTTCTGATCCCTTGAGTCTGGGTTCCTTTACTTTAGGGGTAGGCAAATGCAGCCCAGGGACCAGATGCGACCCACCAGGTCATTCTATCCAGGCCTTGGGGCCCCTAAAAAAATTTAGAAATTAACATTAATTGGCCCTGGGCTCCCTGTCATATGGCCCTCAATGGCTTGGCGAAACTCAGTAAGTGGCCCTCTGTTCAAAATAATTGCCCACCCCTGCCTTACATGCATCACGGAAGGAGAAGGCAGTGATATTAGAGATAATGTAGACTTACATTATAAAGTGTTTGCAGAGAAGTACAAAGACCTTAAACAGGATCAGTTTAAGTAGAAGCAGCAATGTGACTGCCTACCATGAAGACTTTAAAGATTTATTTAACATGTTATATGATTTTCAAAGGGGAAATCTGCCTCTAAATTTGGGGTGGCACAAAATACGTACTCCAAGAGGGATGAACAAACAGGAAACAAATGTTCACTAGTTAAACCATTTAATATTGAGTGATAAACTGAGCTACAAAAGGGCAAATGTGAACTGAGAAAGGAAGAGGGAGCAGTGAAGAAGTAGCCACTTGAGTGATGCTTTCAGAGTCTCTCAGAAGCCGATCAGAAAAATCAGCTATGACACAACACAAGAATTCATGACATCTTTGACATTCAGACACACTCTGGTCTGAGTACTCAGGAGGATGAAAGCAAACTCTATCCCCAGTCTCCTGAAAACAAGAGAAAGCTTCTATCAGAAGGTTTGTTCATTCCAACAGATATTACAGTGTATAGGAAATGGACACCATTTTAATATTCTAATTTACTGAGAAACCCATGTCTTGAAGACAAATTGTAGTTGCCAACCTAAGAAAAAGAAGGGAGTGGAGTGCAATGTAGTCTGGAGAAACCAGTGACAGGACAAAAAAGTGTGCAATTTCATACCTTTTTCAGGGAAAAGCCATTTTAAACCAAGAAAGCAAATATGGGGGCCAGGTATCTGGGGAAAATTGAACTTTAAGTTTAAAAAAAAAAAGGTCTTGGTGATCTTTTTCTTCAGTATTCTACATTAGCCAAGTCACTGAAAAGAAGCCTCCCACTCCGCCATTAGAACGAAATAAAGTCTTATCTTTGATTATGAATAAATGAGGTAGAAACTCAATAACTGTTCTCAGTTGGCTCCATACATTGAAGGAAACTTGTTCAGAATTATCCTAAGTGGCTAGAGAAACTTACAAGAAGATCATTAAGACAATGGATACATTTGCCAGAATTTTCTTGGATTTTGTCAAAACCAGAGGGTGCATTTACATGAGACCCATTCTGATCTCCTGGCAGCTGGCACAGCTCTCCCCTGCCCCTTGGAGTGTGGGACCAGACCCCATGCCTGCTGCTAGCCCCAGGCAGGCACCTGGGGGAACCTGGAACTCCCACCGGATGCTGCAGGGAGGCAGAGCAGACCAGGAGCAGCCTTGGACTGAACTGCTCCCGACTGGAAAAAAATTGCTCCTGATGGGCTCATGTTTAGATGTGTGCAAGGCTACAATTTAAAGTGCCTGAATTTTCTGCACAAAAAATTTAGGAACATTAACTGCACCTGTACACATGCACAGTAAGGATTTTAGATGAGCCACATCCCAATATAATAGAAAACAGATTAAACAACATTTGTATCAACAGGCCAGAAATTTCTGAAAAGCAATCCTGATTGTTATCTTTGAGGCAGCATTATTGACCTTGAACTAAGTTGCACCAACGTTCTTAAATTTTCATCTTATTAACTGGAATCAGTCCTCAGATTTTTCTGTACTAGGGAAAACTGACTAATAAAATCTTGTTAGGTTGTGTGTTAGGATGGCTTCAGTCTATGAACCAACTATTTAAGTAACCAGATCCAGAAATTGAGAATAATGAGAGCCAGAGAGCACATGAAGGCAAAGGGGTTTGAACTGAATTAAGAAGCCCAAAAATTAGGTGGCTATAAACTGAAATGGCTTTCTGTAGAACCAGATCTTCTCTGTAATAGGTAATCAGTTTTTATGGCCTGTGGCTTTACTTCATGCATGTGGCACAGTGAGGGAAAAAAAATCATTTGTATTTTACACATTATTAAATTATTAAAAGTTAGGCTTCCCTTTATTCTGTCACTAGTTTATGTACCTGTTTTACTTTAAAGATATAAATAGGCTGTTGGAGTCAATGGGACTGCTCTCATGTATTAACATAAACACATGCATTAGAGTTCACAAAACATGGACTGGCTGGGTTTAAAAGCACTGCTGATGAAGTGAATAGCTGTGCCTATCACTCTGAGACATCAATTATTTCTTTGTTGCACAATTTCCCCAAGATTTATATTTGTTTAATTCTCAGACTAATTTGCACCTTAGTGTTTGTCAAAGTAGAAGAGTTATTTTTAGTAATTTAGTTTAGCTTTTGTCATGTTCTCATATAAATAAGCAGAAAGATGCCATCAGAGCACTATGTGAAAAATACCTGTCTTCTCCAAAATTCCTCACAATACACCTGATAAGATACTACAAAAAAATAAAATATTCTAAAGAAAAAATAAATCCTGTCCTGTTTATTTGACATGGATAAAATTAATATAAAATGATAAATAAGTATAAGTCTGCAGGCTTTAAACTTCACACTCAAACAGGACCCAGCACCAACCAATAGATATCAATAACTCCTAGTAAACATCTAGGAGTTAATTATACTAATTTCACACACTAATGATTTTGCAGTGCACCTAAAAGAGCCTACAGCCCTTTTAATGAAATGTAAAGAAAAGTATGCTTTATTTTTAGTAAGAATTAATTTGAATGTTGTATAACTTCTGTTTATGACACCTTGCACCTGTGAAGATATATGATTTCAGTCCTTATTCAGTATGGCAGCTGTTAACACCATCCTTTCGCTGTTTTACCCAGATTTAGGAAACTACAAAATTTCAGGTCAAACAGGCTCTAGATCAAAAAGAAGAGACAGGATCAATTCTCATTTTCTAAATGGAAAAAGTCCATTGTGTCAACAAGGCCACCCTTAATTATGGATCCATCAGCAGCCTATCAGAAACAAGTTAGAAAAATGCTTGCAGCCTATCTACTGATCCTACTCCAAAAAACTACTCATTGCTAAAAAGATTTTGCCTCTGACAAATTAAGATAAGTCATAACATAGCCAACCATAATCTGCTCCTGAAAATGTGCCAATCGATACCTTTAGATTGAAGAAAATAATCCACTTTTTCAAGATTCTGCTACTCCTGGAGTCCCCACTTTTTTCCCCATTGAAGTTATGGGAACTTTTGTACATATTTCAAAGAGAATATGAAAAGGTTCTTTTTGGGTACGGTTAAAGGTTACCTTTAAACTGTTCAACCCATGATAAGTACCTTCTAAACATGTTAAAGTTATGCCACTCCAGGTGAGGGTTATTTTTTACCTGTTTTACCCAGGTCATTCCAGGGTATTGTTAGTCAGCTCCAGGAGATGAAATACACTGTTTTCATTCTTCTAGCATCCCAGGATGCACCATTCCTAGCGCTTCCTACTCCTTGACTCTATGGGCAAACTTTCAAGTATCTTCAACTCTACTGTCCAGTGGACTGTGCTGACCCCAAGCCAACATCCCTTCCCACCCCAGAGGGTGGTACGCCAGCATAACCTGACCACTCTGAGACTCCAGGTGTAGTTCACACGTTTGCTACTTGCTCTAGCACCTCTGTACAAACAGCAACAGCAGTCCATGCAGCTGCACCAAGCTCCAAAAAGACAATAAGCCAGAGAATGGAAACTATTCTCAGTTGCCCTGGTACGGCATACACGCAGTGAGCCTGCTGGGTCTCAGCTCTGCCCTGTGTGGGATGCAAGCGGTGAGCTTGCGGGGCCTCAGTTCTGCCCTGGTATGAGTACTAGCCCAACCACTCCCCAAACCCATGCCCCTGCCAACCCAATACCAATTCAGTGAAACATGCAAACCTTTGATCCTTTTAAAAACAAACAAACAACATTTTCATGCATTTATTTTTACTTCACCACCCCCCGCCTGTTTACTTCAGGTTTTTTTTCAAGCCTTTTCCCCTCCCACCCACAGCTCCAGCTGGCTATGTAGTAAGGAAAGCCACAGTCCCTCCAACTTCTCCACCTACATACCACCTCCCCATCCTTTCCCACCCCAGAGGAGGGAGAGAGCCCTGGCTTCTGTCCATACCACTGCTTGCCAGGTTCTCTAGTGTCAAGTCACAGTTCTGCAGGTCTGAGATGACATTAAGCCTTACCATAACTGTGACTGCTCTGAAGCTATTCTAACTTCCTGATGACATAATATTCCACAGATTTAAAATGTTGTAAAGATAACCTGTAATAGCACCTTGAACACATTACTCCCCTCCAACTGAAGTTTGGGACCATGCTGGCCTGCAGTGGTACTAACCAGTGATCAGCTTCCATTTGCAAGTCATCTGTCATATATGGGATGTCTGTAGTACACAGGGAGTGCAGAGCCCCTCTGTGATTTGATACCACCTAGCAGGCAAACTTTCACTATTAACACTACATCTGGGGCTTTGCATACAAGGGTCAAGTTCATCTTCCAATTTGCTCCATTTTTATATACAACAGATTCACATGAACCCACTTGCAGACTAGCTATGAACTAACTATAATCATTCTCAGTCTTAGGACATGCAAACATTATAAAATCAGCACCAGCTCTTTCTGGGTCTTTTCTGTGGGTACTAAAAGAAGGAACTGGGACATGGACAATGCCAGTAGAGAAGAGAAAATGAAGCCTTATGCAGGGCCAATACTGCCTGCAGACATCTGGGAACTTTCATCCCTCTGGATTGCCTGGATATATGGCACTGGGAAGTCTCATTTCCTTCCCGCGCTATAGCTGCCCAAATTCCTCTTGCAAAAAAAAGGTGATTTCCAACATTTTCAGTCACATTGCCAGGGGATTCTTCAACAAAGAAAAGAAAAAAAATCTGGCCATTAGATCCTGGATCATGTGGTTTTAATGTTATAATGTACACAAAATAATTGCTTATGAGACAACTGACATTTTTCCTGTAATACACAAATAGTCATCCCCTTTTTTTTTTTTCTTTTGGAGTTGGCCTTTTGGCAAGCTGTGATGGGAACCCTGTGTTGCATATAATGAAATTCCTGTCAATGTAATAAATTAAAGAGAACTGATGTCCAAAAAAGCCAATAAAGATATTATTTAAATACGTAAACAAGTCTTAAATATTATGGCCCATTTTTTTTCTTCAGTTATTTGCCACAGACTAACATACTATCTGGCAATCAAACTAAAAATCATTATTATTTTAAGGGTTTGCACTTCTCTCCAGCCTGGTTGAGTATCACACAGACTTCCTTCATTTATTAAATTTTCTATAGGGAATTAGACTTTTAAAGGAATCTTAATGTGGAATTTAAATCTTGTCAGCTCACACGAGCCTTTAGGATAGCATTAGGAACTCAATCCCAGTCCTACTAAATACAGTAAGTTATGACACACTGTCTCCAGAATTAAACTTTTCATCCATAAACATCACCCTACTTCACCAAAGAAGGTAAATTTCATTTATCCTCATTTTTCAAATGGAAAAACAGGGAAAGAGAAGTGAAGTTATGGGTTCTGGTCTCATGGCAGGTCAAGAACAAAGTCAGAAAGAAAACAAAGCTCTCCTGAGTCCAGTACTTTCCTTATGGGTCCAAGCTGTCTCACTATAAAATTACTGAACTTTTTATAACGCTACTCCAAGAAGCTAGCTGACATAAGTACCATTTAAATTTGTACGTGTGTGTCAGTGCGCGCGCGCGTGTGTGTGTACCCCAGTGAAAGAGGTTTTTAAAATACAAAATAGCCCTAGTAAATCTGACACATAAAAGTCCTGAATTAAATCTATTGCAGCAACATCCTGTTTCAAATTCTGGCCTTGTTTAATTACAGCTGAGGGTAAACATCTCCCTTGCCTGTAGGTAGCAAGAGACATTGACATGTATGACCTACAAAAATTCAAGGTCTTAAAACATGCCAAGTAAAATCTATCATCACCTAATTCAAAAACACTCCAGTGACTTTAACTGATTGTTTAAAACCTTTCAAGATTAGAATTTGCTTTTTCCCATGGTCGAATGAAAGAAAAAGTCTACATAGCTGTAATACCTCAACAGCGGTAATCTCTGTTTTAAAGATATACAGTCAACTTGAAATAGTCTGTTTCAGAATGTGGGTACACATATTGAACCTTTCCACAATTCCAATAGCAATTTCTGTAGTTTTACAACAATTTCCTGTTATAATAAGGGTTTTTTTTCCCCCTGTTACAGCATGAAATACTCAGGCAAACAGTGGAAACTAATATATTAGCACTATTTTGAAAGATAGCTAACACACCAGGATGGTGCTTCATGTGGAAAATTATAATAGTTCCGTAGCATTGAATCTCTAGCCCCAAGTTTGTAGAAACTCTGAGGCAGGAAGCAGCCTGTAACAGGGAACCCTAGCCCTGTTACTAGGAGACAGGGTGGTCCCTTTAAATCCAGAACCTTCCAGTCACGGTCAGCTGGTCAAGTAGAGGTTAAGGCTCAAGCCCTGCCAGCCGGTCAGGTGACAGGAAGAAGGAGGCCAGGACCCTAAAAAAGGCACAAGGAGAAAGCCAGAGGAGCAGCAGGGAGGGGGACTCCCAATGACCATGGTGCCATGGCTGCAGTCTCTGTAGGAAGACTATGCCATGCTGTGAGCCATCCTCATGATCATCTAAAGTAAGCAGGCATGTTGCCTCTCTTGTTTCTGTATTATCATTTTTCCATTATATGGCCATAGAAGCCTATGTTTTGTGTTGGATGTTAAAACTGGTGGTTTGGGTGATGCTCGTTGGGAAGGAGGAGGCCTCATTGGGGCCCACTGCAGTGTAGGGACCCCAGCACCCAAGAGGGCGCAATATTTGGCGGTGAGCAGACCCCAGCACCACAGAGGGTGCAAGAGCCCAAGTTAGTTGTTTGGTTTTTTTTGAGAGGTAGAGCCTGGGAGTCAAACTCTGATTAGTGGGGTTTTTGACTGACAAGCCTAGCTAGAGAGAGAAGGGGTAGGCCCACAGCAGCTGAGACCTCAACATAAAGAGGAATTTACAGATACCATCTGTGAGGCTTGGGCTGCGGTATAGGGGAGGAACGAAGCCACAGATAGTGCCCCCTGGCATCAGGGCATACAGTGGGCAGCCTCCCGCTCAATTAACAACAATTATTTAACAACAAGACATGGCAGGAGAGAAGGCAGGCAGTTGGCCCATAACAGGCGGGTATGGCCACCAGTAGATGGACCCCAAGTAAGCCCCTGTTATACAGCCATACACAGAAAGTCTGCTGAAGTGGGCTGTACCCATAATTGTTGATCATAGCAACACTAGTTTCATCAGCTATTAGTAAATGTAACATTAAGTGCAGCAAGAACCTAACTGCATCCACTGAAGAGGACCAAGCCATACTGACAGGGGGAAAAAAGACTGCCACAGAGAAAAGTGCTCCCCGCCCCCCCCCATGTCCAATACATTATTCATTCTTCTTTACCTTAGTAAGTCATCATCCTGCATCACTATGGGAACAAAATGCTACTGACACCTAGGCATGCAAAGGTATTACCCTAAATACATTTAGGGTATTTTTTCTCTCCAGGATAGTCTATTTAGAAGACAAGTGGTCAAACTTAACTAGTAAACAATTTACAAATCTTTTGCAAATACTCATTACCTTGCATAAAACTATAAAACACATCTAAATACAGCATCCTGCTCTAAGAGAAGCCTAAAGTTGATGTTCCACTATTCTGATGTGGCTGATAACATGGCCAATAAATGCCCCATGCATGCACACAGCCACGGCACACACATGAGCAGGGGCATAGCCTGACAGATTGGAGAACAGTGTTGGGAAGGGGTGGAGTGAGGGAAGGGGCATGGTTGGGGCAGATTAGGGCCCCTGTGATGAGGGAGTGGGGCAAGGGGCTGTTCAGTTGGGGTGGGGCGGGTGCAGGAAAGAGCCACGGGTTGATCATCCCAGGAGGGCAGCTCCTGTTGCTCCACGCACCCCAGGAATCATGGGGGGGTGTGCCCCCAGACTTGCATGCAGGGTGGGGCAAGGTGGGGCAGGCTACTGCTGTGGGCTGAGGCTGTGCTGGGCTCTTCCCAGCAGGGGTGTTGGGCTGGGCTGCGCTTGGGGCACACAGTGGCAGCGCTGGAAGAGAGGCTACTAGGAGGGTGGCAGTAAATTTTGGGGTGGCTACAGCCCTCCCCCAGAGCCCCCTTCCAGTGCTGCTGCTGTGCGCCCTGAGAGCAGCCCAGCCCAGCCACCCCCACTGGGAAGAGCTTGGCCTCAGCTCACGGCAGCAGCCTGCCCGGCCCTGCCTGATGCACAGATCCAGGGGCACACACCTGCCATGCCTTCCCGGGGCGTGCACAGGACAGGAGCCCTCCCCGCACATGAGCTGCTCAGAGCTTTGTTCCATGCCCCACCCTGCCCCAGCTAAGCAGCACCTGCCCCAGCTCCACTCCCTCCCTCACCACAGAGGCCTTGACCTGCCCACCCCAACACATCCCTTCCCTCTGTCCACCCCTTCCCCCACACCAGAATTACCAACCTGACACTGGTTTCCAAGCTACCTGCCTGCATATCGGAATCAGATCAGTGTCGGCCAATATGGCTCCTTAAAAAACTGGTCATCGGTAATGGCCCAAAAAATCTCTATTGGTGCACCCCTAAAATCTAAATGAATTAATTCCTGTGAATACAACTGATTGACTAAATATTAAATACATTTCCTTTCTAAATAGTAAACTTGAAGCCTTTTAAATCAAACCAGCATCATCTTGTTTTTCTCCTAATGCAAATGGATAAAATGAAAGCCTCAATATATTTTTCTTTACGTTCCTAAGACTGAGTAATTCTGCTTTACAGTGTTTACTGACCTGTACACATTTTAAATTGGTTTAACTTCCTGGTGTAACTTTCTTATTTAGATGTTGAAACTTGGTAATATATCACAACCGGGTCCCAGTGGATTCCAGTCTGCTGTGCTGGGATCAAACTACTGAGCTAAATACAGACAGTCAAAAAGCCCGAGGTTGAATTGGTTCAGTCTTTGCAGGTTAATCTAATCTGCAAAGATTGAACCACTAAGCAAATGAACAGACATTCGCTTTTGATTCAGGAAATGCAGCCACATACTTGCAGTGGCTCAGGCCAAAAGCCGGGGGTGCTAGAGCATAGCTCTCTGGCACATAGACAGCATGGGCTGTGCATTAACTTCCTCTTCCTGCTGCCCCCAAGGTCTCTGGGATTTGCAGTCCAGACTTGCATCAGCAGGACTCTGCAGGGTTGCTTATTACTTCCTCTTCCTGCTTCCAGATGCCTCTGGGATTTGTAGTCCTTAGTAAAGCCAGCACTAAGCAGGGCACAGCAGCTCTGTTCTTGGGGAAAGGAAGTGTAACCCCCTTCTCTGACCCCAGGCACCAGCAGGGGTTTGCTTGGGGGGGAGGGCAGGGCACTGAGTCAGCTCTTTCACTGCTCCAGCTAGGGAACAGAAGGGTGGAGCCAGCCCTGCTCCTTGGATCAGACAGCACAGCCCAGGGTTGCAAAATGCTGGGGGACTCTGATTTAACTTGAACCAGGAAGGGATCAAAAGTTTCATATAGAGGTTTGACCTAAATCAGTTAAGTCTGATACTACAACCAGGTTTATCTTAAACCAATTTCAGCCATTTTAAACCAATTTCAGCCATTTTGAAACTGGTTTATGTGCAATGAACTTTTATTCTGTTACAGATTTAAACCAGTTTCTGATCACTTAAACTGGTTTATATGTAATTTCTGTCCCTAGCCCTAAAGTTCACATGCTACTAAGCAACCTGGATTTAAGTAATGACTCAGTGTTCCTAGTTTTGCATCTCAAGCACACTCCCTACATCCAGAGCCTAGGTCTGACATGCTTTCTGGGCAACAAGACCCTGCCTTCTGGCCAGTAAGAACTTGGGGCCAGTCCCTCCATTGTTAAAGATATTCCTCCCAGAAAACTCAAGGCTGTGGGAGCTCTGGTCTATTATTAATTCCTCCAGGGACAAAACAGCAGTTCAGAAGAGAGAAAGAGGCTCAGCAAACAGATTTCCTGAATACAGACAGACTTACTCTTAGAAAACACAGAAGAGTTGTAGATCCAAAAGAAACAACACACTCCTAAATGCAACCCCACTTTCCAAATGGTTCAAGTCATTTAATATCTCCTACCTCCGCTCTCTTTAGCTACCTTTCTGATTCCCTTTGCTTGAAACACCCTTTGCTCCTTTAAAACATCCTATGACACTTTTTCAGAGAATCCTACTGTGCCATTTGGAAAGTTCTGTGCCCCAAAACCCAAAAGCCCAACCAGTAAAACCGTCACTGCTCCTAAAGGAAAGCATTATCTCAGCTTCAATAGGCCTTGGTTGCTCAGACACAGTTTTCCAGACCTAATGCTAAAATAAAGTGTCAGGCTGCTACTCAAAAATGAATGCTTAAAGCCACACTAAAGATTAAATTCAAAATAGAGATTGAAATACTACAGTTATTCACCAAAAAGTGGAATTCACACAGACATATCCACCAATCAATCAAAAACATATTTTTTTTCTGCAGCACAATAAAACAGGCTAGTTCTTAAACTGGTGAGAGCAGTCAGCTCTTGAGGTTAGTTCCACTCTGAGAAGTGTCCTTCTGGAAACAGCACCATAGGGTTCAATGTTTATCATGTTTCAATGACTTTTCTCATCTTACAAGTGAAATAAATGGTTTTGCTAACCTCCAGCAGCCTTGAAAACTCAGTATGGGATCGGATCCAAAAGGCAAGCTGCTTTTTTTCTAATATTTGTCCCAGTAATCCCCATTTACATGTCTATAACATAGATCCAGGTAATGTACAACTAGGGCATGGATAACATTTCTGCCTCAATTTCCTTATCTGTAAAATAAGTTTATGCTGTTTAACTGGCTACTGTTCACAGCATGGCAAAATATATTAAAATTTACCCCTAATTCTCTAGAATCCAAACAGCTACTAAACTCCGATATCCATTTTATTTCAATAATTCTTTTTCACATTAGTCCAGACCTCCATACAGGCATTTGGATTCCAGTTCTCCTCAAGAAGGAGACTGGAAAAGACCTGAAAATTCCTGTCTTTAATGGCAAGGCAATGTCATTTGGGAGAACCCCCCAAAAAATCTCAATGGCCCTCCACAAACTCTTCATGATCACCATAAACAAGAGATAGGTATGTCTAGATTAGGGGAAAAGGGGGAAAACAGGGTACACATTTTGTTCATGGGTACATCAAAATTGCTGAGGGAGTCTCACTCCAAAAAGTTAATTATTAATGTCTGCTCATGAAACTCTATATCAGCTTTGTCAATTGTATTGAAATTATCTATAGACAAATAATACACAATGAAGGAAGGGGTCTTGCCTTTATATCTTATTTTGAGTATTGCCTATCACAAAGGGGAGACAGGATAGCTTAAACAGTATAAAGATATAAACATTTAAGTAGTTCCCAGCACCTCCATTTTGTATTTCCACTTAACAATTTATTTAATCAATTTTATATTTGATAAAAATAATAAAACATAATAAAAAAATTTCAATAAGCAGATCAACCATTTGTTTGACATTTGTAAGGGCAAAATATCAGTTTTTTTATCATGGAGTTTGGTTAGAACACCTAATCATTTTGACTGCATAAAAGATCCCCTACCTTATGCAGTCAGAGGTTAAATTTTTCATTACCTAATCAAATAACTGCATTCTGCAGTCTCTGGCTGTGTAATTAAAGGTACACCGCTAAGCTGTCATGTCCAGGGTCAACAACTGAAAAATCAATAATTTAAGTAATAAGCTCTCTGTTCAGTATTCCTAAAGCCATCCTTTGGTTTTGAAGTGTTTTTCAACAGGCTGATGTCTAATTGAAAAAAAAAAAAAGTCATATCTTGTCTTGGCAAACCTTTTCAGAAATATAAATCAGAACACAGGCTTTAAATATATCAGTATAAACATGGG
The DNA here is from genome assembly GCF_052110815.1 of Crocodylus siamensis. Lineage (NCBI taxonomy): Eukaryota > Metazoa > Chordata > Crocodylia > Crocodylidae > Crocodylus > Crocodylus siamensis. Next base: position 213,244,190 of record NC_143397.1, read on the forward strand.
TGGTAAGATTCCATAAAGGTGTAATCATGAATATTGTTCAATTATGAGTATTACTTAAAATTGCTTCAACATTTTAAGCTTTGGTATTCTTTGAAAATTTAAACAATCTTAGTCAGACCTTAAATTAAATGTAATATTCATTAACTATATCTTAACAATCCCCAGAGATGCATATACTTCAGGCTTAATTTATCCTGTTCAATAAGGCCTTGATTCAGCCAGGCATTTAAACGCTAAGCATCTGAGTAGTCCTACTGAAGTCAATGGGACTATTCACATGCATAAAAGTTAGACCTGTATTTATGTTCCTTGCTGAATCTGGGAATCAATCTCAAAAAGAGCCAGATTCTACAGTTCTTTCTTAGCCAAGATTCCAGATGAATTTGAGAGAATTTTGCCTGAAGAAACACTGAGAAAAACTTAAATATTTGTTCTTTTTGCTTCTCAGGGAACAGCCCAAGGATAATATAATGACATATTATATTTTCTGTAATGACAAGGAGATCTTTGTGATGTACTAAATTTTGGGATGCAGCAAATATACAAAATACAGAAAAACATCAAAAAAAAAACCTTTGTTCATTTCTTCAACAATTGTTACCCATAAATGCTCTACAGCATTTTTAATAAACTAATACAGACATCTTAGGTGAAAAATGAGATAACCCTATTACACTTTGTGTGCAAGGTCTTTGATTCAGACCATTGGAAACTAATGAGGTTCTAGTGCATATCAAAAAGCCACAATTCCCACATGTTTGATAACTACTTATCAAAGAATTTGTATTACCAAAAGGATACACCCATAAGCTTCCAAAGGCAGACAAGGTTCTTTGGGTAAATCTGATATCTTTTATAGGACCAATTCTTCTATTTTAGACCAACTATTTGAATTGGTCTAATTAAAGATACCCAAATAACCTTGTCTGCCTATGTCCTTAGGCCAAGACAGCTGCAACCTATACCCCTGTAGGGTTCCAAAGAAAATCCTTTCAAATTTTATTTAAAGAGGATGAGTATAAGCCTTCATTGTTTTCCATTAATTACAAAGCTGTTAAATCCAGAAGTTACAATCTTATGAAACCCAATGTCTAATAGGTACCACACACCTGACTCTGCTTAAACTTTCCATATGGCCTTAGAGGCTAAATACAGACAGCCAAAAAGCCAGAGGCTGAATTGATTCAGTCTTTGCAGGTTAGTCTAAGCTACAGAGTTTGAACTGATAAGCAAATGAACATTTTTGAGCATTTTTGATTCAGGAAATGCAGCCACATGCCTGCAGTGGCTCAAGCCAGAAGCCAGGGGACGCTAGAGCATGGCTTCCAGCCAGTCCCAAAGGGGAAGAAAGAGAAAAAGCCCTGCTGGAGTGGTGGGGGCATGGCCAGGCCCTAGCCCGTGCACTATCTAGGCAGGGGGTATGGAAAGTAGTAGCATTCAATTCATAAATGCTTGAACAATATAGTTCCTGCTCTGAAAAACTATAAACTGAAGAGCTATAAAAACAGCCTGGGCTGTGTGTTCGCTTACTCTTCCTCCTGCCCCTAACGTCCCTGGGATTTGCAGTCCACATCAGAGCAGCAGGACTCAAGGTTCCTTATCCATTCCTCTTCTTGCTTCTAGGTGCCTCTGGGATTTGTAGTCCACAGTTGCAGCCAGCACTAATTAAGCCAACAAGCCAGGGCGGCTCTGTACTTGGGTGAAGGTGAGTTTAACTCCCCCACTCCTGGCCCCAAACCCCAGATGGGGTTTGGCTTGCGGGGGGGCAATAAGCTGGCCAGTGAGCCAGCCCTCACTGCCTCCGGTAGGAAGCAGAGGGGCAGGGCCAGCCATGCTCTCTGGTGCAGACAGCATAACCCAGCCCAGGACTGAAAAGCATGCTGGGATGCTAGGAGACTGTGAGTTAACTTAAACCAGGAAGGAGTCTGGGATAGAAGTTTTGAAAACCAGTTTGACTTAAATCAGCTAAGTCTGATACTACATTCAGCCAAGTTTATCTTAAACCAGTTTCAGCCATTTTAAAACTGGTTTATGTGCACTGAAATGATGTTCTGTTGCAGGTTTAAACCAGTTTCTGATCACTTGCATTGGTTTATGTGCAATTTCTGTCCCTAACCAGAGGGATCAAACACTGAGCTTTATTTTATTCACATTAGATGGAATAATATAGGCCATGTAAACTGATCATTTAACTGGGGGGAGGGAAGGTTGGACATAGAACTAAAATATCATTTTATCCAGGTAAATTTAAATTAGAGAGGAGTAAGCATATTTTGTACCCTACTTGAAAGTGCAAAGATATTCATAGAAGCGTAACTAACTCTCTCCTTCCAACACACCTGTGCAGGGCCATCAGACAGAAAGAAAAGAATACAAAAGCAAGTCAGGAAGGGTGAAACAATAGCGTTGCATTAAAGATGAAATGTAGCAACTTTAAAATTTTTCAAAATTCACATTCAACATTTCTTTTATAAAACACATGGGACAAATGGAGAAGGAACAAGGGAGAAATTATTACTTAGTGTTATTTAAACAATAAAAACCTGATATAGTTGGAATAAAATTTACTTTCCAATTGAAAAGAGGATTACAGTATAAAAACATAAGTTATAGTCATAGAAGAATAAGTTATTAGGATAGACTATATTCGGAGGTGCATTTACATGACTATAATATCTGAATGTATATGGACCTCCTACCTCGGTGCTGTACTCAGTGGAAGGTCTGGACATGCTTCATAGGAACACTGCTACATTAATTAGTTGAAGAACATGAATAGTGCAAAGTAGACTGGTCAAAATACCAGAAAATGTATGATAGTGAACAGTCCTTTGAGGAGAGAAATAGGCTGCCTGTATGATTTAACACGTTTTTCATCACCAATTTTGCTATTCCTGCATATTTGCTGGTTTCCTGTGGGGACCTACAAAGGCATTGCAGCTGAGTGGACAGAGACAGAGACAGAGAGACAGAGAGAGGAACTAGGAATTAAGTCTCTAAACAAAAATGTTTCTTTAAATCAGGGGTGTCATTGATGTGGCCTGTGAGCCAGATCTGGCCCAGAGAGTTCCTTTTTCTGGCCTCCAGTGCTGCCCCTGAGTCTTGTATATAGCTAATTCAAACTACACACACCAGAGAAGGCCCACCCAGAGTGCGCTAGATTTACACTACTTTTGCTCATTCCAACTGGTTGGGGACTATACCACATTGGCATCAGCTCTGGATAGTCAGAAACAAGAGCCACAGGGGGTGCCCACTCCAGCCAGTCCAAGACACAACCTTCATGCAGCACAGGGCAGTACTGGATCTCCAGAGTGAGTCCTACATCTGGCATGAAGGGGGTCTGTGGACCAAATGGGCCAGCCCAGTGCTGTGGACCTGGCTCATGGATTGATCCCATTCCACTCATCTAGCCCATGCGACGAGATAAGTTTGACATCCTCCACCCTTTAAATCCTCTCTGAGTGGATAGGTTCAAGTGAAGCTCTATGTCCTCATGAGCCTCAAGTGTTTTCCTGTATGATAAATAGTTTTCAATAAGCAACTAGAGATTCTGAACTAAGAGTGTGTGGCTTCTTTTCAGTTCTGGTTAGATATATATATATCTATATCTATATCTAGAGAGAAAGAGAGAGAGAGAGAGAAGCTAGTGTAAACTTTCAGTTCCTTGATTTTTATGAAGGGTACAAAGGATACTCATTCATTTGAATTATTTTAGGTTCAGACTTTCAAAAGGAACTGGGGAACAAAGTACTAAGAGGGCATATCTACACACCCTATTAGCATACAGCAGTAAACTCCGGTACATACAGTGTCAGAATTTATTGCTTCTGGGCACGCCATTTGTAAGTGTGCTTGGGATTGCATCACATTGAGCTGAGTCAGAGGAGTCCCAATCTGCCAGCCTGGGACTGCTTTGACCTGGCTCAACATGCTGCACAGGGGCTGGCTGGGGCATGAGAATGTTCTTGTGCAGGGTTAGCCAGCAGGCAGCCCCACACTGAAGAACCCTTCCTTGTGCCCCAGCTAGCCACATCAATGTGTACACATGTGCAGTTCCACACGAAAAGACTCCACAGCAGGATACCCTGCTTCAGAGTTTATTAGTTTCCTGCAGCATAATAGGGCTGCACTTGTAGATGTATGTTATTTACTGCAGAGCTACTTAGTCTACTCTGCAGTAAATGGCTCATGAAGGTGCACCAGTGAGAATCAGTAAGTGCTGGACATCAAACTCCTTCAATGCATTTGAAAAATCTCAACCTTAGGACTGATTAGGTTACTGAACAAAATTTGATCATGGTAAGAAAAAATGTGAAAGGAAATGGCTATCAAAAAGGGATTTGAAGAAAAAAACTATGACTGCATAGCATAACATAGCATTAGGCAGCAAAGACACAACTTGAGAAGGAGAGAAGAAGCTGTGCTGCTGAAATAAAATCTGCCCTCTTTTGTTCTTTATGGTTAAGCACATGGTCAATACTATTTTATCCTTCCTACTGCATCATCTGCAATATTATTCTAGTTGTCACATTTCATATTTGTTTTCCTTTCCATCTGCAAAACATTGATTTTTCTTCTTATGCCTAAAATGGAGTTGAAATTTACATGTCTGTATTTGTTTTACAACAAAAACTACTTCAGCTTATGCAAGTTTTAGACATTCCAATATGTCTTTGCCTGTACACTAGCATCATCGATTGATACCAGCATAGCTCTAGGAACAGTGATTGCTTTTTAACTGTTCCTGCATAGTTAAGAGAAGACCTAAAAATATTCTTGTGAGTTGCACAGAAATAATGGTTTAAGAAAAAACTTGCAAACATAATACACTGAAAATAAAACCATGAGCCCAAACAAAAGGACTCTGAAGAACTTAACTCCGAAAGAAGATAACACTTATAAAGTAGGTCTGATTTGAGAATTACAATCAGAGATGTGGGTTTTCAGGAAAATTCTGAATTGGAAAATTTTCCAATGCCCTAAATAGAGCGTGATTTGATTTACCATGTTTATTTGACTTATATTTTGTAAACCAAAATAAAAAAGTACCCTCAGGTTAACTGTATGTCCCAGTAGCCACAAGTATTTGCGGGTAGGTCTTGCTTGACCACTTTTATCTCCTTTTTCAAACAGGTGACCTATCACCTGGACAAGGGAGGGGAGATTGACATCATATATCTTGACTTCAAAAAGCCTTCGATCTGGTATCCCATGATCACCTCTTGGCAAAACTGGCCAACTACGGCCTCGGGTCCACCACGATCCGCTCGCTGGGAAATTGGCTCTGTGATCAGACCCAGAAGGTGGTAGTTGACGGAAATCAATTGTCCTGGTGCCCTGTGACCAGTGGGGTCCCCCAAGGCTCAGTCCTTGAATCCATATTGTTCAACATCTTAATTAATGATGTGGACATTGGAGTCAAAAGTGGACTGGCCAAGTTTGCCAATGACACCAAACTCTGGGGTAAAGCATCTACACCTGATGACAGGCGGGTGATCCAGGCTGACCGTGACAGGCTCAAGAAGTGGGTGGATGAGAACCTGATGGTGTTTAACACCAAAAAATGCAAGGTTCTCCACCTTGGGAGGAAAAACCTGCAGCATCCTTATAGGCTCAGCAGTGCTACACTGGTTAACACTACGGATAAAAGGGATTTGGGGGTCATGATTGACCACAAGATGAATATGAGCCTTCAGTGTGATGCTACGGCTAGTAAAGCAAGCAAAACGCTGGCTTGCATCCATAGAAGCTGCTCAAGCAAATCCCAGAACGTCATTCTCCCACTGTACTCGGCCTTGGTGAGGCTGCAGCTGGAGTACTGTGTCCAGTTTTGGGCTCTGCAATTCAAAAAGGACGTGGAGAAGCTTGAGAGAGACCAGAGAAGAGCCACATGTATGATCAGAGGTCAGGAAAACAGACCTTACGACGACAAGCTGAGAGCTATGGGACTCTTTAGCCTGGAAAAGCGCAGGCTCAGGGGTGATCTGATGGCCACCTATAAGTTTATCAGGGGTGTTCACCAGGATCTGGGGGGATGATTGTTCACCAGCGCCCCAAAGGATGACAAGGTCGAACAGTTATAAACTCCAGCAAGACTGTTTCAGGCTGGACATAAGGAAGAATTTTTTCACTGTCTGAGCCCCCAAGGTCTGGAATAGCCTGCCACCAGAGGTGGTTCATGCACCTACATTGAACTCCTTCAACAGACATTTGGATGCTTATCTTGCTGGGATCCTATGACCCCAGCAGACTTCCTGCCCCTTGGGCAGGTGACTGGACTCCATGATTTTCTGAGGTCCCTTCCAGCCCTAATATCTATGAAATCTATGAAATTTGAAATGAAATATTTGATTAGGAAAAAAATTAAATACAGTACACTTAACGTGGTTTAAATGTTATATTCAAACAAATTCAAAGCTTTATGTGGAAAGAAATTATTTTTATTGGAATACTTGTAAAAAAGTAAAGACAATACACAATAGCATGTACTTCACTTACATTGTTTGTTTAAATTTACGGGAAAAAATGAAGGCACAGAAAACTGTTGATACGCGAATTTTAGCACACACAAAGAACCATACATGATACTCCATGCTTTGGTTTTGATTTGGAATAGCCAATTAGGTAAATTCATAACTTGATTTTTGGTTTGCATTATTATGTGAGTGTTTTTACCCTCCAGTTTCAGTAAAACATAGATGTACCGTCTCTCACACTTCCTAGGTATAATCACCTGAAAAACATTCATTACAACTTTTTAAAACTGCTAAGCCTGCTTACTATTGTATTGGCCTCCGTTCATTGTTACTAATGAATTTTATGAAACAATGACTTTCTAGAAATGGAAAATTTCCCATGGAAAAATAAAGCAATGGAAAATTTTCCACCCCACATCTCTGATTACAATACCTTATTTTAAAACAAATACTGGACTAAACTATCAGGTATGAGTATGAAAAATTACAGCTTCTGAGGATCTAAGAGCATCTTCCATTTCCTGCAGTGTACACAATGTACTATATGCTGTACAGACATAGAAAAGGCATAGTCTGTGCCCCAGAGTGCCAATATTTTACAAAGACAGAGGGAAGAGAGTTGGAAATGTGGGGGAGGGAGTACCTAAGGTTGACAAAGTGATGACTGGTCACATCCTAATAATACTAATGTTAGTTACAAAACATTATTTTTTTTTATTTTGCAATATTTAGATACCATTACAAGTATTCCTACAGCCACACTGTTAGAGTTTAAGTACACGCATTGAAGAAGCCCAAGGTGGAAATGCTCTAGTTTTCATGCTTTGCTCTAAACACCCACAGTTAGGTCAGGAGAAAGCAAAACACACCTTGCTCTTGTCAGGGGGGCAGTGGGGACTGAGCCCAGCAGGTGCAGGGTAGAGGGACTCTCACGTGCCTCCCCATGTGCCCCTCAAGCTCCTTCAGGCTACTGAAGGCTCCCAAGTGGAGCCAAATGGCTGAACCACCCAACTGGCTGTGCCACACATACAGGGAAACCAGGCATCCTGAACCCACACATACACAGACAGAACCCAGGCATCTGGGACAAACACACACGCGCGCGCGCGCACACGCATCTGAGGCACAACTGGGCCACTGATTTCAACATGGCTCTGATATGGACGATGCCCACCTCTTGCACAACTCCCCATTCCCCAGGGTGATGGCGAGTGGATATTACGCTTCTGGGATCCCCGATTTTATCATCAGCACAGTCATTGTCCCCCCCAAATCTTTGCCAAGGGCTTGGCCTTCCCCCTCCTCCCCTGACTCATGAGGCCCTATCGGGCAGCTGGAGTGCTAGAAGGAGCACTTGGACTATGGACCAGGCCTAACACAGAGAGCATATGCAGTACACGGATGGGGAAGAGAGTAAACCTCCTGCTGATGTGTGTGGCCCTGGCCCTGGGCTTGCACCATAGCAAACTGTCCAGATCTGTGAAGCCTTAACCAACTGCCTCCCCATGTCACCAGGAGGCCTCCCTTAATTAGTAGGGTCAAATGACTTTGAGTGCCCCCACCCTAGCACTGGGCTGAGGGTCTCCTGCCCCAGGCTTCTCTGCCCTACATCATGGGCAGCACTGCCCACAACCCAGGCTGCCTGGGCACCATTCCCCTTCCCTACTCTCTCCTCAACCCCTCCCAGGTGCACAGACCTGGCTGTGGGGGAATGCAGTGCGAGGAAAGGATATGCCTCGGTTTAAAATATTGTGGTTGCCAAACTCTTCCTCTGTTTAATAAAGAAACCCTGTTGACTGCCCATATCTGAGCCTGATCCATCCTCACAATTGATACAGAACAGCAAACCCTTGGAGGGGGTAGCGTCAGGGGAGAGGGTTGACAATGAGGCAACAGAACCTAGAAAGGGGTCTGGAGTCAGGGGAACACCCAGGCCTTGAATTAAACAAACATGAAAACTTGGAGGGGAGGCACGGTGTAAGGGGCTTTTGACTTGGCACTCTACTTTATAGGGCTCTGGAGTCAAGACCAGCATCTGCGCCATGTAAGAGCTGGATAGCTGCATAACCCAATGTATATCTGAAACAGCCACAGGCCAGGAGGTATCACTGCAGTGGGTGCTGAAGTCTGCTGGCCCTCCCCCATCCCTTGGCTTCCATGGCCATGTCTCCCCCTTTGAGGATCTAGACCCCACATCAACACCTGGGGCTTATGTCAGGCAGTTGGCCCAAGCCAGAGGGCTGACTATTCTTTCCAAGGCTGCACCACCGAGTGGGACCTGGGCCACAAGTGGGACCACAGGGAGTGGAAGAGCTCCCCCCGCAGGTCTCCTGGTATGGGTAAACAAGCTGGTGCCTCTGGGCTCTGCTGCAAAAGCTGCCATGGCCTACCCATGGGTGCCCTGCACCCCTTTGTGACTGGCCTGGGCCTGCTTGGGAGTGGTTCAGGAATATGTACATTAACTCCCTATCCTGGTGCTGTGAATCTCTCAGCTTCACTCTGCTGTGGGGTGTCTCCTCCAAACAGATGGAGGCCATCTGGAGTTCCCAGTCTTGCGACTTGGCAGCCTACATGTAAGCACCCCCAGCCTGTTCATTTCTCCTGTATATGACCTGATTCACTCCCTCTGCTGGTCTCAAAGCTCCTGGCAACAGGAGTCCATGGTGTACGGCCTGAGCTCAGGGCCTGCAACCACAGCTTGTAATGTCTCTTCAATTATCTGGCATCTGATCTCATACATCTTTCATTTGCTCAGCAGGTGTTCAGCCACCCGTCCTGGACTCCCCATGTTGTCCACCACAAGCTGACCTTCCACACACATACGTGCAGTATCTGCACACAAGGGGGAGGGGCTACTTAGCTTGCAAGAATTTGGCAGGGGGGAGGAAGGTCCAGATCTGGGATGGGCCCTCAATCACAGGAGGGAAGTTAGGGGTTGTCCTAAGGGATCAATACAGTGAGCACTTGCACCATGAGAATCAGAATCAGCTGGTGCCCATTGGATTTCACCCATGGATCCAGGGCCAGGCAGAGGCCTGGGCGAACCGGGTGCTCACCCAGAACCCAGACAGGAAGGGGGCCCCAAAATGGTGAAAATAATTATTATTATTATCATCATCATCTCTGGCAAAGAGGGGCTGATACTAAAAGTTTGCCTGGGGCCACCAGGAGTCTAGGTACAGCGCTGCCTAGATCAGACCAGGCAGAAGGTGGGGAAAGTGCTGTTGGGCTGCTTCCCAGTGCTGAGTGCCTGAGATAACAGTTCCCACACGGGAAACCTTCCATCACGTGTCCATTTCCAGGAGTGGGAGGGAGAGAGGTCTGAGGGTTTTTTGGCATCATTTCTTCAGTGATTATGAGTCATATCTTCTATCCCTGACCTGGTGGTGGTCTCTGCCAAAACTGCTGTTTACCCTTTTGCCTGCTGAACTCAATAAATGCTATCCATGTCTTTCCGTAAGTACTTTGGGGGGAGGGGAGCTGTTTACACTCAAGCACTTGAGGTATCTGTGCTTAGGCTTGAATCCCTCACAAAGTGCAGCATGGCCCAACAGAAATTTCAAGGTGTCAGTTAGGCAGATTTATGATCCCACTGAAGGGGACGTGCTCTCTTAAGTGACTAAGGGGGAGAGAGAGGAGGGGGAGGGATACCTTGTCTGGGCTCCAGGCATCAGAAGAGTAAGGCAGGTGTGAGGGGAAAACAGGGTGATTCACCCTACCCTTACACCCCAGCATTCCCAGCAATCCCCTCTCTGGCCCTAACCCCTTTGTGGGCTTGTCAGTCATAAAGGCCTAAGACAGGGCTATGACCACAGGGTAGCCTGTGGCAGCCTCGGCTCCCCTTTCTGCCCCCTTCTTCCACCTGTTTTCCTCCCCCAGGACTCCACATTTCCTCCAGGACCCGAGTCCCTTTTACAATCACATGGAGCCACGGCAAACTTTACCATCGTGAGTTACACGCTGTCCTCATACATGGCCTGACTCATCAAAACAAATGTCAGGAGGAGTGGTGGCAGGTCTTGTGGGTCGTGCCAGCACAAGTTGCTGCGGTGGTACTGGAGAGCCTGGTATGCACTCTACACCTCTGGGAGGAGTGCAAAGATGTGTGATCGGAGTTACTCCAGAACAGCCATAGCCCCAGTGTAGGGAATGGTGTCCCGGGGTCTCCCTGTGCCTCCTCCTCTGGGGGAACTGCTCTAGAGCACCCCTGGTCCCATGGGCATGGGGGGTAGTTTCTGCTCTGTTCTTGGTGAAGAAATTGGACAGGTCCTTATAGAAGGGTATGCTCTGCCTGTGGCCCAAAGCCATTTCTAGCATCAAGTATGCAATAATAATGACTCCTCATTACTGTGGTCTTGGCAAGGCACTGTTCCCAGTCTCTCTTGTGGCCCCATGCATGCATCTGCTGGGCAAGAAATCTCCGATATGATGAAGACATCTCTGATTCAATGCCCAATAGTCTCCTCACCCCAGATTGCACTGAGATCTCTTATTTCCCCAAAGTGCTGCTTACATTCCTGGGCCTGGCTGCTGGCTGGCAGATGGGGCAGGCTCATCCATGGTCTGGCTGTAAGGGGATGGATGGAAGGATGAATGCAAGCAGTGGCAAACACATCAGGGTGCAGTTTGTAGTTTGTGGTTCTCACACACCTCAGAACCTTGGGGCTCCTGCTCCCACAACACCTGCCCTCTAGTGCTCAGGTCACCTCCACAATCTCAAAGTGTCCAAGGGCTTTTAGCTGATGCCCCATGATTCTAGCAATCTCAAGCACCCTGCCTAGGGTGTAATAAATAGTGCAATGAACCTGGGGGGGCGGGTGGTAGTACGACGTTAAGTCTGTCACGCAGTCCTCCAGTCATATGCAAGTTATTGAAATGTAGTAATACTTTAAGACCATGTAATACTTTAAGACCATGGATCCTTGAATTTACACCCCTAAGACTTTGCTTCCTAATTTAAAACTACACACATAACTGGCTCTTATTCCTGGTTTTTGGGGGGGGGTTGTTTTTTTTACAGGTATATAGAGCTCAGCAACTTCATCTGATAAGCCTTGGTTGGCTTCATCTATCCCTGAATGTGCTGTCTCCTCTCTCTCCTTTCCCCCAAAATGTAGAATTTTTGAATATTTGCAACTACTCTTAATGATTACCCAGATGGGATATGACTTTCCCCATCTCAGGCAATTTCTCTAATTCATTACTAGGAGACAAAACAAGAGATGGCTAGAGATGTACCTTATAGAGAAAACAGTACAGTGCAAAGACCCCGCCCCACTCCAGTTGAAATCAAGGGAAAATTACCCCAATTTCACATTTAAGTATTACTACGTTTCAGTAACCTGCATTTGACTAAAGGACTGTGTGACAAACTTAACACCCCACCCCTCACCCCCGAGCTCACCGCACTAGCCAATAGACCACTTCAGAAAACACACAATGGGCATGTTGTTGTCCTTAGTACAAACAAACAATTCTTTTGCAAACCTTCAAACAATTTCTTGGTAAAGAGTATATTGTCCTCCCTGCACATAGCAGCTCCACTGCCTGTCCTGCAGAAACACACTGCCGCCTACTGACCAGTAATGTTAGGGCAACTAGGCAATTAAAAACGTACTGATGGAATATTGACATAGTGCCAAATACCTAGTGATGTTAAGTCAACCTTTGCCTCCATTCACAAGGACTTCAGGAGGGTGACACCATTTGCCCCGGGCTTTCAAATTCTGTATGGATTTTAGGGAATCTACTGGGTTCACAAAGGGAAATAAACGTATTGCTTCTTTTGCAGGCAGCAAATTAGGAAGCTGGGGAAAGAGTTTCCTTTCCTCCCAATAAAGAATCCACAGTCTTCTGTGATTTTATATATATATTACACACACACACACACACACACACACACATATATATGCATATATAATCTGATATATATATATAAGTGGTGTTTCATTTCAATCCTGGAAAAACGTGAATTTGGGGTTACATTTTGAACTGAAATAGGGGATTTTTTTTAAATCAGAGAAATCCAGGATCCCTGGTAATGACACAAATGGGGTAACCATTGTGTCCACGTTTGAGATTCAAACCTAAAATATCAGGTATCCATTTATAGCTGGATCATCTGACGGGAATTCCACAGAAGGGCATAGAAAGGTGGAAACTCATGCCTTCGGTGCTTTACCAAGGTGCCTCAACCATTACACCACTGAGCCCTATCAGGAAACCATCTTTCTGCCTAATTTACCCACTATTCTCTTAGTGGCTTTAACTGAAGATAAAGCTGTCTTTCAAATCTCTTGTTCTATGGAAACTGTATGGAAACACGAAGAAGGCATAAGTTTATAAAAGGTTGTGCAAAGAATCTAAAAGGTTCAGAAATGTAATAAAATCTTCTCAGCAATTTACTTGTTCCACTGGGAACCTGGAGTTGACTCAAACGATTTCATTTGTCCTAGTGATGCAGTTTCCAGCATTTACTGAACTTGAGTCCATTCTTAAACTATATGTACTTGACTCAGCGGTCAGTTACAGATAGAAAAGTATATCCTTTTCAAATGGTAAATCTTACAGTAATAGCCTTAGCAACCCGGTATTGTAGGATTAAACTTCTTCAGTAGCTCATCAGCCAGAGTTTAGCCCAGTCAAGTTAAATTAAGGTCAGAGGTTCAACTATAGCTGCCTTTAAGCTGATGAGTTCTGGAATAAGAGGAGCTACTTCTATATTGCTGTAACATGGCTGGAGATTGTGTAAAGAAAAAAGGATGTTATCATTTTAGCTTCTTTCAGTCTACAGCAAAGGTTATGAAAATAGCTTTTCTCATTCCACTGAAAATTCATCTCAAAAGAAATTTGCCTGTTCTGAGATTTAATTCCATATCAGTCTTCTAATTTACCAATGGCATGTATGTTGCAACAACTACTTTTAGGGTTGTTACTCCATAATTTTGAGCAACTCCTAGAGGTCTTCATCCCTAGATTGATTGTACATTAACACCTGAAACTGGTTTTAAGCACTCATTACGCAGTTTAAAGTTTCACCACGCCAGGGCAAGATTATCTTTGGTCTGTGCTATCCAGTTCATGTTACACTAAGTAGGGGTGGAGACTTATTTTGGCTGAAGGGCTGCTTAATAAGTTTTGGTGAACTGTCAAGGCCCACAAGAGTAGCCCTGCCCCTTGATAGGTGCCCCATCCCCGGTTGCCATTTTGGGATTAGAAGACATACCCGCTAACCACTGATCTTTGCCACTGGAAGTCCCTCCCCAGATGTACTCCTTTTTGGGAGGAAGGGGGGTTGCCATCTTGAAACCAGAAAAAAACAAATCATACACTAAAAATCAAACATCTACTATAACATATTTTATTTTTAAAAATATTTTTGTCTTGATTTATGTGAGTTTGTGTAATGTATCTAGAGGCAATTGTATAATAGCTCAAAATAAAGTCTTACTCCTGTATATTGTGTGGAGAGGGTGTGAGGGGTACCTGGGGTGTGGTTGGGGGCTGGGTTTTTGTGTGTGGGTGGGTGTGAGATTTGTGGAGGAGTGCCAGGAGGATCTGTGTGTGTGAGTATGGTGGGGTGTGGGGTGGATATGTAGAGGGCTCCCCATATACCACCCCCCATGGTGCACAACCCCCACTGCCAGCAACATCAGCAACAGTTGGGCCCTCGGAGCACTCATGGGCTACAGCTCTGTCCAAGTCCCAGAAGCTGCACATGGCAGCAGTGAACAGAGTCAGGCTGGTGAGCTCCGTGGCACAGGGCTCCCCACAGTTTGCATGCAACTCCTGGGATTTAGCCAGGGCAGCTGGGGTTAGGGCCAAACTGGTCCATCTCCATCACATGGGGTTCCCCACCATTCTTAGCCAAGTCCAAGGAGCTGCATGTGAGCCACAGGGAGCCCCATGTAATGGACTAGGGCCAGCTCCACACTCCTGGCAATCCAGACCTCCAAATCAGCATGTGGGACCAGGGTGGGGCAGGCTGCTGCTGTGGCCTGGAGCTGGGGCTGCGCTTGGCTCTTCCCGGTGGGGACTGGGCCAGGCTGTGCTCAGGGCAGGTGGTGGTGGCAGTGCTGGGCTGCAGCCACCCCCAAATTCGATGTATCCCCCAATCCCCTCTTCCAGCACCTGCCCCAGCCCTACTGCAAGCCCCACTCCCTCCTTCACCACGGGGGCCTCGATCTGCCCCCCCATGCCTCTTCCCTTCCACCACAACAGACTTACCAACCGGACACAGCTCTCCAAGCTGCCTGGCTGTGCTCCTTGCTGCCTAAGCGCTGCACTGCAGCTGCACGCATGCACGGGGCATTTATTGGCCACATCAGGCAAAAAAAGCTGATTTCCAGTACAGTCAATTTTCTTTATAACAGTGCCAATCTGATATCTAATTGATGTGACGGTGTACCACTATCCAACACCTCAGCTCCTGGCCACGGAAGCAGGCTGAGAAAGGTTAACTTTCCTGTCCAGCCACCACTGCTGCTTCTCTCTAAGCTTTGTGGCTGAGCCCACACAGAAAAAGTAGGGGTGCACCAATATAGCTTTTTGGGGCCGATACCAGTGGTCAATTATTAACAAGCCATGTCATCTGATACTGATCCAATTGCTGAGCAGCCCAGCAGCTTGGAGAGCAGCATCCGGCTAGTAAGTCTGTTGGGGGTGAAGAAGCAGGAGCAGGGAAGGGAAGTGGGCCCTCTCTCACCAGGCCTTCCCATGCCAGCACCCCTGGCTATTTGCACTTGGGAGGGAGCTCCTGCTAATGCCAGCCTGGGCTGTTTTCAGCGTCCAGCATCACAAGTCTTCAGGTCTCTCTGCTGCCACATTTTTTACAGTGCCCCTGGCTCCTCCAGCACCCCTGGCTCCTCCTGCGCTCTGCCCCCAGCTGCACTCCCCCCACAACTGCACCTGGTGCCCTGCTCACCTCCAGGCTCTTCCCCTGCTTTGGAGGCCTGCCCTGCCCCTTCTGCAATGGGCGCAGCAGATCAAGACCCCCATGGTGAGGGATGAGCAGGGGTGGGGGTAGGGCAGGTGCTGCCCAGCCAGGGCAGGGCGTAGAATGGCGACAAGAGCAGGTTGTCCAGGGTCATTGGGGTGGGAGAGAGGAGCAACACCCACCATTGCACACACTCCTGTGGCAGGCTTAGGGGGCATGTGCCTCCCAGATCTGCATGCTGGGCGAGGCTGAGGAGCTGCTGCAGGCTGGAGCCAGGGGCGGCACCAAGCTTATCTTGGCGGGGGCGGGACGGGGCCAAAGCTGTGCTCAGGTCAGGTGGTGGCAGCACTGGGAGCAGAGAGTACAGAGGGAGCAGCGCCCCCTGCTGGGAAGAGCCTGGCACCACCCCCAGCCCCAGCCCACATTGGCAGCCTGCCCTCATCCCGTGTGCAAATCCAGGGGGCATGATTGCTGTGGTTCCACACGTGCATGTGCATTTGTCAGCAGCATTATCAGCCAAATCAGCGAAAAAAAGTGTATTGCCAATAATGTCAATTTTCCTTTCATCAGTACTGATATGATATAGATCAATGTATCAGTGCACCTCTACCAAAAAGTGGTAGTCCCACAGCTGCAGCTGGCCAGGCAAGTTAACTCTTTCCTGCCTGCTCCCCTGGGACAGGCAGCCAGGCAGCTACAAGTACATGGGGGAGTATCTCCCCCAGGGAGAATCCCAAGGGATGGGGGGAGCTCCAGGGGGAGGGTTAAAGTGGGGAAGCCCAGAATGGGAAGCAGGGGATGCCTACCTTTCAGTCTTCTGGGCCTCTGCTGACCTGAACACATGACTGCTTCAAACTCAGCCTAGCACTAACATCCATTAATGTTTATGCAGCTTATAGTGTAACAAGGCCCTAAGAGGTTTACTTTGTCCACTAATTTCTCTCACACAATGGCTTCAGCTATTCTGTCACAGTTACATGAGGCAACTGCAGAAGATACAACATCCCAAATTATCATCAAAATTTCATCGTTGTGAAAGCTTTTGCAAAAGAAGAATGAAAAAGAGGTAGCTAATTGAAGCTAAAGACATGAAAGAATGAGATAGCGAGAAATAGGAAGGATAATATGTGACGTGGCAAAAAGGGATCACAGAACACAATGGGAAGGAAATTTGGATATGCACAGGGCAAATGAAGGCAAAAGAACAGAACAGATAGGAGAATAGCTGTGATAACAGAGGGTGGGATGTCCCAGGAGGGCAAAGATTCTCTTAAAAAAAAGCAGTAAGTTGAGAAAGCATGTGGGGAGAGACGGGGTGGGGGGGAAATGGAAAGCAGGAAATAAAAGGAGAACTACATTTTCAACTCTGACTCTCTGGTAGAAAAGTAAAAGTTCCAAGCCTTTGGCTGGAGAGAATACAAAACCCCTTTCCCAGATCTTTGACACGAAAGATTTACATTTTCAACCTTCACTGACAAATATGTCGGTTGACTTCCGTTGGCATATTAAGGGAGCTAAAGGAGAACGCTAGTAATTAGAGAGGGAGGTAGAACCAAAATTATATCCACTGCTCTAGGAAATAACCACCCTTCTCACAGGCAAAAATTTGTTCCCATTGCAAGAAGTGCCACCTAAAGTACACTTCAAAACTTAGCAATTTAATTTAACTATACAGTAATAATTGCATGTTAAAGTAACTGATAAAAACAACTCCTAAAAATTGTAATAGTGTTTGAGAATGATTTGGTATGTTTTCCCCTTCCAGAAACCTCAGCAGGCCTGGCACATATTACAAAGCAGAATACCTGTCATTTTTTATGTGATGAAAGAAATTAAGGAAAACCCTATTTCTTTTAAATGACAAGGTTAATTAAATAGTATTTTCCTCCCTCACCAGCCATGGCCATGAGAATGAGAGATGTTTATAGAAGACAGAAAGACATTTAGGGCTTTGTAAACTATCCAAAGCAGATAGCTCATCATAACTTTTTGACAATGTGCTCAAGCCATTACAATTATCAGGGTGTTGGAAAAAAGCAAATTCAGCAAAACCAAGAATATTTTAAGCAAACTATTTTTGGTTCCATACTTACAAAATCCTGACTAGTAATCATATTCTGAACAATCAAAAATGAACACGGACAGTTAATTCTGGAAGACTCAAACAATCAAACAGAGAAGAGCTATCCAACAGGATTAAATAAAATTCTGCAGCTGCAGTCATTTATATTGTGCTAGTATAGGACTTTCAAGATACAGACATAGGAAATGAAAAGTGCAGTAACACTCGAACATAAAAGCTCAATACACAATCAGAGTGTGGAATGAAAATACACTATTTAGAAACAGACACTGTTATTTTCTGCTGCTAAAACTCACATACATTTTAGATCTTAATGGATATATATGAAAAAAAATAGCTCAGAGTCTCTTAATGAGAGATTTTCCCCAAATCAATAAGTAATCCTACCAGCTAAAATAATAATACATTTTAAATAAAGGATTACTCAGGTTATGCTAGCCAGCTTTTACATTCACTCAAAGAAATATAAAATACAGAAGGCAGTGTCAGCTAAGAGTTTAGCTTACCACAGGCCATGTGGAAGGATGTCCCAATAGATTCTGCATCTTGTACTGGCATGGTATCTGCTGTACATAGTAACACTTTATCTGATGTAATAAGGCCTTCTGCTCTCAGCCACTTTAAGTCATAAAACAAATGATTAAGTGATTTCACCATAAGCAACTTCATGGTGCATTGAAAGGGTGGGATGAATATAATGGACTTACTGCAAAACATGCCAGTTGCCTTGTAATACAATGCATCAGGAGGTATCTTTGAAGAAATCCTTTTGCTGCAAGTATATAGTATTTTACCAGTTTCAGAGTCTTTTAAAATTTGTCAACTGGTTTGGTGAGTGCAGACTTATGAAACATGTTATGCTATATTTTCTGTTTATAACAAGCACCCATTACCCAACCTATGTTTTACTCCAATTAAAACATAGTTAAAATCACTGCAACTCCATGCTGTGGTGATATCCAAACTCATCTCTAAAATTGCTTCTGTTTTTAAGATGGAATAATGTAAAATATCCCCAAAATATTCCCAGTCTGCTCATAAACACTGCCCTCCTTCACAACAAGCTTTCATTAAACAAAATCCACGAGAGAGAGAAAGATGGGCTTTGAAGATAATCACGCCCAGGCCACAAAAAGCAATGAAGAGATTTCGTTTTCCAAAATAACCCTTCAGTGGTTCATTTGTACCCCACCATTCTTCCCGCAAAATGCACATTACCAGTAATTTTAGTGGAAGTGTTGCAAATGATAGCCACTACTGGGAGAACCCAGTGAGAAAAAATTGACCTTCATCCATGTCTCTAGTTCAGTTAGCCACCAGATAAGGTACCAACCAAATGAAACAAAGCCAAACATCTGAATTCCTGTTCAGTGTCTCAATAAATCAGTAAACTCCAAAACAGAACGTGCAACAAGGACTTGCATATATGACTTTATTAATGGCTAACATAAAAAGATGGTGATATCAGCAATTACTGACAGACTTGTCCAAGGGCTGAACAATACTGAATCAATGAAATCTGTCCTCTGCCTCTATGAAACTCCATAACAAACTCAAATGAGCATATTCCCTGACAGCAGCCAAGGGACAGACTATAGACAGGGAGTGGGTCGTCGGGCCTCTGGGGCTTCTTTTGGTCCACACGATCCACCTTCAGATCTGAGCTGAGGGGCTTGACATTTATCCCACCTCCTTTCCTGTTGCTGAATAATGACAAAATAGAAAATTGGGGGGGGGGGCAAAGGGAGAGTTGGGAAGCAGCACTAACTCCTTGGATGCTGGCCCACATTGCCACAGTAGCTCTGGTAACCATGGCAACAAGCCCCACAGGCCAGATCCAGAGGTGGATCATCCAGACCTTAAGAAGCCTCATGGATCAGACAACTTACCAAGGTTATATACTTGATGCTCCTGCAATACAAGATCTATATCTTACTAAACCTAACCGAACATTTTAAGGGTTTGTTTGGAATGTCACGTGTTCTCTGTCCTTTTCTGATAAATGAGAACACCATTTGGATCGGGTTGTCCAACATTTCCACCAAATGTTTGTATGAAATAAGACCAGAATAGTAGGAGTAAAATGGATTGCCCAGAATACCAAAAAGTCAGACTTCGTACTGTTTTTTCTCAGGTTATCTTTGGCCCCAACCCTCTTCAGTCGCTCAGCATGTCCCTCCGCTCAGACAATATTTCACAGACTCAGAGAATCATAGACTATTAGGGTTGGAAGGGACCTTAGGAGGTCATCTAGTCCAATCCCCTGCTCAAGGAAGGACCATCCCTAACTAGGTCACCCCAGCCAAGGCTTTATCTAGCCAGGTCTTAAAAACCTCCAAGTATGGAGATCTACAACTTCTCTAGCTAAGCTGATCCAGTCCTTTACCACCTTCCTAGTAAGAAAGTTCTCCCTATTAAATGAACTAAACTTCCCTTGCTGCAACTTGAAACCATTGATCTTTGTTCTGCCATCTGCCACCACTGAGAAGTCTAGCTCTATCCTTTTTGTAAACACCCTTTACATCTAAAATGACAGTAAGTCAGTGCGGGAGGATTCTTTTCAGAACTCTTTCTGTGTAAACCTACAAAAATCAATGGTCTCCTTTGACTGGACAAAAAGGGATCCTAATTCTCAAATCCTCTGTGAATTACGAAACCAAAATGAAAAACGGAAGTTCCATTGTTCCATTGCAAGGAACCCGGCCTAAAATAATCACATTTAGACATGAAAAGCAAGACCCACAAAACCTATCTAATTACACACACACACACACATACACTTTAACCAGAAGGTTGTCAAGGTTTAATCTAATAAGGACTTGGATTTACTGCGATCTTTCTTCCATTAACTATACAATTTCCTTCTATTGTCAATAAAGGATCCAACGCAACTAAACAGCATAGGTATTAAAATGCTCTTCTCCAAACTGATCATCAGCTCACTGGTCTAGGTTTTAAACCCAGCTGTAGCATAAAACCAGAGTACCTACACTGGTTACAACAGAAGAATTCTAAGGCTAAGTACATACAGTCAAAAAGCCTGAGGCAGAATTGATCCAATCTTTGCAGGTTTCTCTAAGCTGCATAGATTGAACTGATAATGAACGTAATTCAGGTTTACTCTTCAGCTGGAAAAGGCAGACAGATGCCTGCAGTGGCCCAGACCAGAAGGCAGGGGGCGGTGGAGCACACATAACAGCCTGCTAGTCCTTGCTGAGCCCAGCCGAGCTGGACACATCCTAATGGGCTGCCCAGCATGTGCCTCCAACCCTTTCCTGTCCTCCTGTGGGGGAGGAGGGTTCCCCTCATCCTGGTGCTGCCGCCCCCCACCCCCAATCAGGCATCTCCCTACACTGGAGGAGCCCCAGCCTTCAAAGGGTTTCCCAGGCCAGGGTGAGGAAACCCCCATGAAGCATGAGGCCCCCCACCTGGGTGATGGCCAGCTGGGGTAGGGAGGGAAACAGCAACGAGAACTCCTCTGCCCCATTGCCGCTGTGGGTCAGAGACTTGCAGGGGATAGAACTGAAGAGTTGGGCTGGGGCTGCAATAGGGGGGCTCTGCCCCACAGGGCTGACAGGTGCAGGAAGGATGGAGGGTAGGGAGCAGAGACTCTGCTGCCTCCGCTCTGTGACAGCTGTGGAGCGGGGCTGGATGAGAAGCACTAACAGAGGCTAGCCTGCCCATCTTCTGGGGGGGTGCGGTTAGTGGGATGTTGAGAAGCATCCTGGGATGCCAAGGAACTGTGAAGTAACTTGAGTTGGGAGGGAATCTATGACAGAAGTTTGATAGACCAGTAACCTAAACCAATTAAATCTGATCCCTTCTGGTCTTTCTTAAACTGGGTTTGGACATTTTGATACCAGTTTATGCATATTGAACTTCTGTTCTGTTACAGGTTTAGATTACTTTCTGATCCTTATACCAGTTTGTGTGTAATTTCTGTCCGTTGCTTGAGTGTATCCTAGTATGACCCTATGTTTAGTATTGCTTAAGAAAAAATAGGGATTTATGACTGTATTCACTGCTAGCTTTCCCTTTAGAAAATTAGAATCATAGAAAAATCATAGAAAATTAGGGTTGGAAGGGACCAGGAGGTCATCTAGTCCAACCTCCTGCTCAAAGCAGGACCATCCCCAACTAGATCATTCTACCCAAGGTGTTGTCTAGCCAGGTCTTAAAAGACTCCAAGGATGGAGATTGCACAATCTCTCTGGGTAATCTGTTCTCTAGTGCTTTACTACCTTCCTAGTGAGAAAGTTTTTCCTAATATCTACCCTAAATTTCCCTTGCTGCAAAAAAGACCATGTTCCTTGTTTTGTCCCCTGCCACCACTGAGAACGGTCTAGCTCCATCCTCTTTGAAACCACCCTACATGTAGTTAAAGGCTGCTATTCAATCCCTCTCAGTCTTCTCTTCTCCAGACTAAAGAAGCCCATTCCCTCAGCTTCTCTGAATGGTCACGTGCTCCAGCGCTAATCATTTTCAGTGCCCTCTGCTAGACTTTCTCCAATTTGTACATGGCCTTGCTGTATTGGGGGGGACCCAAAACTGGACATGGTACTCCAGATGTGGCCTCATCAGTGCCACACAGGGAAAAATCACTTCCCTAGATTTACTGGCAACATTCTTATTAATGCAACACAGTATGCCATTAGCCTGTATGCTAGTGGTGCTGCATTTACCTCAGACCCCCTACTAACACACACCAAGATACCCTACGGACCTTGATGCTGCAGAAAACTGAACTGCTCCACAATTCGTTCCCAGTGAATTATGGGAGAACATGCATGTTCTATTAATGCACAGTCGAAACACAGGGAGATCCTTGAGGATTAGGAGCCCTAGAGTGATGTAACCTGAGTCATCCCTGCACAAAGGCAGATACCAGCCAACAGGAAAGTGAAACCTGGGCTCTACCTCACATCCTTAACCTGGGTGGGAAGCACCACAAATTATGTGCAATGCGTTTTTCTGGGTGTGACTGAGAAGGTCATTCATCAGTAACAGTCCAGTAGGAGGCAGGGGCAGCTGAAAAGTGAACCCACGCTGAACACCAAGCAAAATACAGCAACTCAAGATTTTCAAATGTACATTGTGTGAGGACCACAGAGGATGAAGGAAGATGAGGAGGAGCTCTATAAGGAGAGGGCTGGGGAAGTCATGAAGCGGAAGAGAATCAGCAAAGCCGTGTACATGCCTGAGAAACCCTCCTGCATTCATAGACCACTGTCATGGAGAAGAATGATATGAACAGGGAACCAAAAGAGAGCTGGGGAAAAGCTCAGGCCCATACTGAGGCCAATGAGGTCTTAGCAAAACTGAACCTCCTCCCCCTGGAAGTTCAGATAAAATTGCTTATAGATTTTTTTTTTTTCAACAGAGATACAGAAACAGGAGCCATGGTGACTCTAGACAGTCTTTCAATTAATTTATCAAACTGCTTGCAATTCACATTTGAACACGGGTAAAACAATTACAAAGTCTGAGTGGATATGTTAAGTAATGAACAACACATTTTAACAAAGTAATTTTTTCTTTTTTAAAATGAGCGTAGATCAATTGACTATTGTCAATTCTTTTGCAGTAAAATAACAGGATATGCTTTGCACATGGGAAAAATGGAAGCTTTGCCTGATTAAGGACTGCATAGGAACTGCAGAATGAAGTCACGTGCTTTTGTCCATTAACCTTTCTTTAAAATAAGGGAAAAGATTTCAAAATGCCGTTTGATTTCCTGGAGTAGCTTCATTAATTTTTACAAAATTTTCTTTTCAGGAAGAATTAATGAATACATGCATTTAATTCTGCTTTGTTCTTTTCATCAGTTTCTCTCTCTCACTGAGATTTTTTTCCAGCTGTCAAAATGTCAACTATTCAAGACATGACCTAAAATTTCATGAGCTCAACTATCCCTGCAAATTGTGCATGGAACAGAAGCACATTTTTTATCTTAGCCCTATGATTGGAATTAAGTATTTACAGGATCTAACCCTAAGCCAATACACATAACTGACATATTTTTGCCATAAAAATATTTTTAAACCTTTGTCTTCTTTGATTGACAAGTCCTAAACATTTTATATCACATCTCCCCCTACACAAACATAAAGCTCTGACTTGTTCATAAGCAGCTGGATGGATTATTAGTGTGTTTGTATGCGTGTTATTCTTCGTATACAGACCATAGACCTAACTAGCATACAAAATATCCCTGTTACCAACAAAAACAGAATATGCTATCTCTATATAGCATGATTAAAATACTGAACCCACTCATTCAATTTCCAGTGGAAATGGAGTGAAATACATCTCCATTTCTGGAAATAATTTCCAAAGAAGGAACCTAATGTAACCTCTGAGACTAAACTTTGCAGACCGTCCTTCAGTAGTGACCAATATCTCAGTCAGAGACATACTGCATTGACAAACAGAAGATGTTGCACCACAAAGCTGCCTCATACATAACACAAAGAAGTGGTACAAGACCAAAATATGTAGGCAGCTGAAGTACACAACAAATTAATTTCTAAAATATATCAGATAGGTATTCAAAATATCACAGAATTTATAACCCAGAAGATTCAGATGGCCAACATCATAAATAATTTACAAATATATATAAAAAAAAATCCTGTGGCTTGTGATACAGTCAAAGACCTTCCCTTGTTTGTTTTTAAGTTCTACTATACAGCCACTACTACAGACTGTTAAGGCGTGATGACAAAGTGGTTGAAGTGTCTTTCTACAGCTCCAGAAACATCATGTGTAAGGTCTGGTTTACACTCATGCCAAAAAGCTACCTTCTGAGCTGGGGACAGAAGATATACATAACAAGGAGGCATAGGGGGCATGTGCCCCCAGGTCTGTGGGCAGGATGAGGGTGGGCTGCCCGCTGCATCCTCAGGGCCAGAAGCTGAACTAACTTCTTCCTGGCACAGAGGGTGAGCTGGGGCTGCGCTCAGGCCAGGTAGGGTGGGGGCGGCATTGGGAGGGGGGCTACAATGAATTTTGGGGTGGGTGTAGCCCCCTCGTAGACCATACTCCCAGCACCACAACAGTCCACCCTGCCCTGCCCCAGCTGTGGAGCACCTGCTCCAGCCCCAGCTCCACTCCTTCACTCACCGCAGGGGACTCGATCTGCCCCACAATGCCCCTTCCCTCTCCCCACCCCTTCCCCCTCAACAGACTTACCAGCCAGGCTGCATATTGGCAATCAGACTGGTATCAGGCAATATGGCTGGTCAATAATCGCCCATCAGTATCAGCCCAAAAAATCTGTACCAGTGCACCCCTATATATTACATATGAATATCTGAACTTGCAAAGGAAAAAAAACCTATATATTTTACTCTGTTTTGGAAACCAGCATGTGATCATGTCATTACAGGCTGCACTGTATTGAGCATTTACAAGAGAAGCAAGATTTGTGAAGTGAGATGTATCCTTTTTTTTGGATGAATTTTTGTAGTTAGAAGAGACAAGCAACAGAGTTTTGAAGCTTCAAGTGCCCTTCACTGGGTCACCTAGGAAACAGAAGTGACCTGATAAAGAGTACTCAAAGGCCAAAAGCTCTTCCAGTTACATATGTTCATCCAAAAGTGATATCATCTCATATAACAAAAGCCTTTTCTGTCATATCCCTTGACACCACTGCTACATTCATGAAATGCCAAATTTACTGACAGCACTCACTTTATTATTCCCTCACTAATGCAAACTAAACTATGCACCCATCTTTGACTATGAGGGATTGCCAAAGCAGCAGCCGCATTCATTCAAGGTTGTTTTTTTTTTACTTCCAGAATAAAACCCCACAGAAATTCTATATAGTGAAAAAAGTGGGCTTTTCTGGCTTGTCATAGATAGTCACAGCGCGCTTTCAAATCCCTGCTGTAGGATCCAAATGAAAGAGTTTCTCTTTTCCCTTCCTTGGGAATTCTACAGAAGATTAAGTAGTGCAACCATAAAAAAATCTAAAGAAAGAAAAATGTCCCTCTCTCATTCAGATCAAAATCATAAATAATTAAAAATACTGTACGGTGATTTCAAGCAAAATCCATTTTGCTTGAATCACCCACCATAAGCCAATTATGCTCAGCCTACAGCTTCAGAAGCCATGTCATCTGGCCCATAGGTCCAGAAATTTGGTGGCAGGTAAACAGTAGCAGCATTAATCAGGCCTATAGACTGACTCTGTGCCAATCACCTGGCCCATGTGGCTGGATGGTCTGGGCACCGCTACACCAATTTACCTGAACTTACTACAGCACTCACAACACTCGTGTCTGTTGCACAACCATCCTAATGACTTATAGTAGATTTTTTTTTAAATATTTGAGTGGCTATAATCTTTTTGTGCATTTCTCACCATTCCTTCTAAAAATAGAACTGAAAAAAACCCTTCATTTTTCAACATCAAAACCATCTTCCAACAACTGAATGGTATGGCTGGTTAGCAGTATGATGTAATCAAGGAATCCTCATTCTGTTCTAATTGGCCATGCTATTTTCCTAAACTAACCTGTAGATAAATGTGTAGTGGAACATTTCATTCCAGTGGTTGTAAAATATGATGTAGTATACACAATTGGTGAAGCCACGAGGTACACACAATCATCTATTAGTGTTAAGGCACGCACTGCATTAACTAATTGTTTCCTAGAGTTCTTCATAAAATATAAGTGCTTTATAAGTTACCATTAATAAAAGAACAGTAACACATTTTCTTTATTCCTTCAGCCACTACTAACTTTAAAGGGACTAAACATGATCTTTTCATAACACATTTTATAGAGCATGTCTACACATCTCCCTACAGCACCTCCTTTGTTACTGAGCCATAATTTAGTACTTCCTTTTAGAAGCGCTAAAGGACAGCACAATAATAGCCTGTACTGCGCCATACACGCTGCACACAGTTATTTTTAGCTGCTGCGTCTCCATAGCAACATGCGATAACAAGGGAGTACATTGCTACAGGGACGTAGCTGTGGAGTCACAATTTGTGACCACTGGCACTACATCACCACAGCACATTGCTATGGCAACACAGCATTACGTGTAGATGCGCCCATAGTGTGCTTTCCTAGCAAACCAAGCCAAAGTCACATATAGACAGAAAACACGATATTTTCAAAATAAGCAAATCACATTATACCGAACTCCGAACTGAGCCTCTGAAATGGATCCCTAATCCACATTTTCAAAACAGAATGAGAGTCCACCTGCCCATTGGTCTAAGCTTAGAAATAATAAAGCAGAAGGTAACAATGGCCTCTTCTCTGCCACCCCTGACTGCTGCCTCTGCCAGTCGGCCCCTGAGCGGGGCGAGCAGAATAAGCCCCCTCCATACCCCTTTGCCAGATGCCAGAGAGAGGTGGAAAAACATCCCCATGTACCCCCGTCACCTAAGTGGCTATGCTGGCCAGCCTCTGGCTGTGCCCCTTCCCCTGGAGAGGTGAGGAGACAGAGACCATGAGGGGAGAAGCAGCCCCTGTCATGGTTTCCCAGTAGTGGAAGTATCTTCTGGTGGGAGGGCTGTGCTGTGAGCAGGGGCGGGAGAAGGAAGGGTAGAGCTGCCACAGACTGCACAGGGTAAGCATTGGCACTGAGGCTTGGAGGGGTGCCATACCCCTACAAATCCCCCCTAATGCCACTGCTACTCACCTCGCAGTCTGCAGCAGCTCTGCCTGCCCCACTCCCACCTGCAGCACAGCACCCCTGCTGGGAAAAGGCTTGCGCTTCCGGGAAACGGGGGCTGTTGCCATCGGGATCACTCCCCACTCACCACTCCAGCAGCAGGAGTGGGGACACAGCCAGAGGCCAGCTGTCATGTGCCCCTTCGGTGACAGGGGCATGAAGGGAGGTTATTTCCCCCTTCCTTCCAGCATCCGATGAGGGGGCATGGAGGGAGCTTGTTCCGCTGCTTGCCCTACACAGGGAGCAATCAGCAAAGGCAATAGCCAGGGCTGGCAGACCCTGGCTGCAGTCTCCCAGGGGCAGAGGGGGAAAATAAACCCCCCTCCTGCCCCCTTTCCCTCAGGGGGCCATGCCACTTAGCATCTGGCCACCCCCCATCCCAAGTGGGGAGCACCAGGCAGACCCCGGCTCAGGTCCCTGCCTGTGGGACAGAGGGGGGAGGAATTAAACACCTTCTCTAGCCAGTTCACTTGAGGCTACTGCTGGGGCTGGGTATACACCCCTCACAGCACAGCTTCCCTGCAGCCAAGGATATGGTCTAGTGCCCTCGGCTTCTGGCCTGAGCCACTGCAGACATGTTCCTGCATTTCCTGAATGTCTACTCACTTGCAAACTGGTTTAATCTAGGCTAAACTGAAAATATTGAATCAATTCAGGCTCCAGCTTTTTCAATGTCTGTCCCCGGCCCAAATGGTGGAGCTGCAAATGCTGGCTAAACTGAAGTTTTCCCTTTCTTTGTCAAACTATTCAGTGATTTTGTAATATTGGCAAACCCCAAACTGTTCCTTTTGCATAGGATTTAGAGTCCTACAAAACTGTGCACATCTATAAATATATGGCAAGTCAGCTTCATTTTTCCTTTTGACATTGGGAAATTCTCTGTTTTGGCTCAATTTTGAATTGACACACATCAGTTTACCACAGACCATTTGGAACAGAAGCAGTTCCTATATCTAAGTTTTAGCTTGCACCAGAGAATCATTTAGGTGTAGCAAACAGGCCAAAAGAGGCAACTTATGTAAACACTCCTTCCACAAATTTCCTAGATGTGGCGGGTGGATTGTAGAAGCCAAAAGCCATTATTTTAAATTACCACAGGCTTTCTCTTGCTGTAAAACGCATTTACCCCATACTTTCAATCCACTTACACCTATCAATAGACTGGAAAACCACAATAAACCTGCAATGGCATCCAGAGTATACACAATAACAGATAAGAATCCTTTAAAGTGGAATCATTTCATTTTCTACAGTTCACATACAGTTTTGGTACTGACAACCATTTTCTTAACCAGAACTACACATGAGGCCCAAGCACTGGCTACAAGCCAAACTGCAACTTTCTGACAGGCTTTGCTTGGTGGCTTGCAATGCCTCTTACCTCACTCCTAATAAATGATGAAGTAGCTATTTAGTTGCTTGGCATTCCCCACTATCAATCTTATGCTATACCAGCAGCACAGCATAACTTCTGTCTTTGTTGGAATGGAAGAAAGCTCCAGATTCCTGGGCAGAAAGTCTCTTAGGACAGGTACAGACATTACACTTTTACTGGTATAAATGATCAGAAACTGGTCTATACCTTTAAAAGAAGTTTGGTACACAAAACTGATCTATACCCATAACAGAACAAAAATTCAACACACACACACACACACAGAGGTTTAAAAATAGTGGAACTCAGTATAAGATTTGTTCCCCACACCAAAGAGCAAATGTATGTTCTTCACTACCAATCTAAACTACACCACTTACAGAAAACCATGAAACTTAGACTGGTTCCACCTCAGGCTTTTTCAATGTCTGTACCTAGCCTTAGATTATTTGGTGTTCCTCATTTAGGTAAACGGCACTACACTGGAATACATCCAGGAGAAACTCTCCCAGGTGACCTCCATGCCCTTTTGCCTTGTAGTTTTCCTTTATATCAGTATTTGCCCAATCCACCAATTCACATTTTGCAACTATGGCTCCTTTTCTGACATCCCACAAATGAATAGGGATCAGATTTACAAGAGCTTTAGCAGTTAAGATTCCCCCAAGACATGGGTCTCAAAAAAGGTTTCAGCCTTATCTTTTTTTTTCTGAAAAGCTACCACAGCAGGTAGCTGTTAAAAGGTTTCTGCCTCCAGAGACAGGATGACTTGTTCACTGCAAAACAGCTGTCTATAAATCATACGTTTTTCCTGAGCTGAATCTTTAAAGGCACTTTTCATAGAGTGAATTTGCAAACCACATTCCCTGGCTTTTGATTACAAAATTATTAGCTACAATAAAATCCAAACTGATAACTAGCTATCCAGAGTCCTTGCACAAGTTCCAAAGGTACAGTTTTCAAAGCCAGTTTTCTCAATTTTTGGAAGGATGCACCATGCCCAAGTCACTATCTGCATGTGAGAACAATTATTTTGTTCAGTTTTGGATCCCCTTGTTAAGAATATTTCTGATCTAAGAGCTTTTATGTTTGAACCACTGTCCAATATTTCTAGACATTTTACAGCCCAGATCCTAGACATCAATGAATGGCTAAACTCTCAATATTGTTACTTAACTGCCCAGAACTGGCAGTATTCTCTCACATTTTGTTTGTTCA
This sequence comes from Crocodylus siamensis, assembly GCF_052110815.1. Taxonomy (NCBI): domain Eukaryota; kingdom Metazoa; phylum Chordata; order Crocodylia; family Crocodylidae; genus Crocodylus; species Crocodylus siamensis. The sequence goes on from NC_143397.1 coordinate 213,273,979, forward strand.
GTGTACCCCCAATTCCCAGACTGCAAGAGAGGATTTCAGCAGGTTCTTATGAAGGTCACCTTATATTTATTAGTTTGTTTTGCAATCAGTTTTTTCACAATGCTAGCATTTAGCTGAATGGTTTCCCTTAAATTTTTGTATCATTGCCAATTTCCCTTATTTTACAAACAAAATGTGTCACTTTTCCTAATCTCTACAGTTCAGAAGGGTTCCCTCATTCCATTTTCTTCTAGCTCTTAGTTACATCCTACCCAGGTAAGATTGATAGCTGACTCTAAACCACATATCTGCAGCACCATCAGAGCTAGTTAGGTGGTAAAAAACTCCCTTTGGTGTCCATTTTGCTAGCCATTTGTTTGAGGGCTGGTATTGAACTACCAGTCAAATAATTCTCCCAATGAGCTTTTCCCTCAAAGGGATGAGAGGGGGGAGGGTCACTTTATTTGAGCTAGACCTATATGATTCTCCTCCTGGGCCTCTCTAGGTTAAAAACACAATAAAATCTGTTCTAAGTGTCTAGCCTTACTTAAGTTTTCCAGTTAGTCCAGTTCTACATCCAAGTGGGCTTTTCCCAGGATGTAGCAGCGGAAGAGGAAAATGGAGTTGACAGGAGAATCAACAGGCTGGCTGGAAAATGCTGCAAAGCCAAAGTCTGTACCACTGGCAGCCCTTCCTCTGCCTATACCTGTGTGGGCTCTAACCAGGTGCAACCAATGAACACTGAGGCTTGTACCCAAATTCTGGTCTTGCTTTGCAGAGGCTGTGACCTGCATGTCTCTCTCTGGAACAGCCAGATGGAGAAGTGCCTGCAGTGATGTGCCTCCTGGTGGATTTTCTCAAGAATCAGGTATGGGAGGCTGAAAGAGCAGGTAGATATGTGTGTCAATGCTCCTGAGCCTGAGTCCTACAGCATCATAGAAGAGGGAGAACCAAAAAAGGCATTGGAAGACACAGAAGACTCAGGTATGTAGGAAGCTGGCAGCTTGTCACTTCTGGCAACACACAGCACTCCTCTTCCAGGCCTGCAGCTGTCCAGCTGGAGAACAGGAATGAAACCCATGCAGTGGATGCAGAGCCCGCTCCAGTGGCGGAAGAGGCCAAGGATAGAGACCTCTGTCACCAAGAGGAAGCAACAAATGATGATGGTTGGAGGCGGCCTCCTGTGGGGCAGAGTGGAATCCATCTGCGGACCTGGCCTGTTGGGTTGGGAGATCTGCTGATACTCTTAAGGATAAGGCTAGGATCTGGAATGACCTGGATAGACTGGAGAAATGGTCTGCAATCCATCAGATGAAAGTCTATAAGGACAAATGTAAAGTCCTGCATTTGGGACAGAATAACCATATACACAAACAAACTGGGGAACAACCAGCTAGGCTGTAGCACTGTAAACACTCCTGACTCAGCAGCACTCTTTCTAACACATGGGCCCAGGCAAAATTCAGGGTCTTGCAAGTTTTTCCCATTCAGAGAAGAAATTGATACTGAAGTCAGGTATTTTTGATATACTTCTCTACTCAGTTCTATGAACACAAAAATCCCCGTATCTTCAATGCAGGAGGAAGCAACAGCCAGGCATTTTCCTTACTCACAGGTTAGAAAAGACTATTCTTGAGGCTTCTTCGTCAGCGAACCACCTATGCCGCCATTCAAGCAATGCTAATGCTTCCTTCAGTCTCTTCTTACTCCTTCCCCACTTGGGCTTTCTCTCTTCCACACACTTCTCTGCCTACAAGGATACCTAACCAAAGCCCTCAGACAGAATGGTTGAATTCCTGAAAAGCTTTGCATTTGTCTTTGTTTTTTGGCAGACAAATGCACTGTATTGATTCTAACAGCTATCTTAAATAAAAGGTAGTAATTAAAATTACCACTCAATGAGGCTGAACCAAACCTATAAGTCAGCCTTTTATTATACAAGAAGAAGCCATTTTATGTATATAGAGTATGTCTCATCTCTGAACTGTCAGCCTTGTTCTGATTTCTGAATCCTAATAGGAGCGGATGTTCAGCTTCAATCTAACAGATTAGCAGGGGTTTTCAACCTTTTTAAATAAATGTACCCACAGCAGCCCCCTTTTTAGTAAGTGCACCCCCAGGGGAGAAGGGGGTGGCAAGTGGCCAGACGTGGAGCAGGGTGGGGGGGAGGTGGCTAGCGGCCAGACACAGAGAGGGTGGTGATGAGCGGCAAAGTGGCAGCAGCACGGCCTCTGCGTGACCCTGCTCTCGCCCTGCCCCAGCCCTGCTCCTGTGAGGCAGTGGCACAGGGTGGCGGCACTCCGTCTCCACCCAACCTCTGTGTACCTCCTGGGACCTTTCAAAATACCCCAAGGGGTACACATCCCCCTAGCTGACAACCCCTAGGTAATTAGATTGTTATTTAATAAAATAATTCTGAAAAGTCAATGCTTATGAATATTTAAACTTATCAGCCTGTGTCTGTGGAATCAACAAAGAAACAGATATTTTATAATTAAGGCATATAGGCTAGGTACAGACATTCAAAAAGTCCAAAGCAGAATTTGGCTTGTTTTTTTCTGTAAGTAGCATAGTTTAGATGGGTAGTGAACAAAACACATATTACCCTTTGGTGGGGAGGGGAGCAAATCTTAGATCAGGTGCTGCCATTTTTAAACCAGACTGGTTTCTGCTCACTTATACCAGTAAAAGTATAATGTCTGTACCTGGCCATAGATAGAAAACCAGGGTAAACAGTTTTGATGGCATAAATAAATGGGCCTTACACATTTCCTTAACTTTAAGCTTATGATGAAGTCCCACAGAAACTAAGGGCTACACACTATTTCCCTAAATAGCACATACATAGCTGAAGTTTTCTGTATTTATGCACAATTTGTAATTCAGCTCTCGAGACACAACCATGCATGTACTCACTGAACACATGTAGTAGGGCTGTGCTCTTGATCATCCAAGTATGTACTTAAGGCTGTATAAGTCCTCAAATTTTAGTCACCAAAAACAGAGGGATGTGGGAAGGAAGAGCAAAAAGTAGAGTTTGACTATGTTTTAGTTGAATAGCGCAGTGAATAGGGCATTTGCCCATCAAGCAGGAGACAGATTCTAGCTCCCCCTCACCCAGAGAGATTTGAAGCTGCATCTCCTGCTTCCCAACAATGTTAAGCCACAGGCAGGACATTATCCAGGCCTTTCTCCAGTCTTCCTCTTGAAGCTTGCTTCCTGTGGAGCCAGGAAAGGGATCTGTGGGGTCAGGGTTAAACAGAATCTGAAATGATGCATGATCTTCAAAAACTATATTTACATGGCTGAATACATGCTATTCAGGTATGTAAAGTGGAATAGGATTTTGTATTAACTGTTTACTGAATCAAGGTATAATAGCTTAAGGTATAATAGCTTAGAGAATTGAGTCAAACTGGTTTTGCAGAATTCATTTAAATCCCCTTAGAAATTAATTAATCAATCAATCAATTAATTAAATCCTGCCAAAATTAGATGAAAACAACAATGGTCTGTTATAACGGCTAAGGTTGGATCTAGGAATACTAAAATCCACCATTGGACAAACATTGATTACTAAACTTCGGGATTCAAATACCAAATAGCAACAATTGTAGAAATATCAAATTGGCCTCTTTCTTCTACAGCCAAAACGCTCCCTTAACTGAAACCTATCCCTCAACAATGTGAGAGGAGAAGAAAAATCCTCCTACAGCTCCTTGAACATTAAGGCTGCCTAAGGACATGCTCATTCATGTTCTAATTAATTGAGTCCGCTCCATGTTCTAATTAGAATTCAAATGAATCACCTCGCTATCAGGTATATTAAGCCCCCCACCTCACATTTTGAAATGGCTGCAAGGGTGCTTTAACTGAAGCTGATCAAATGAGCTTTTGTTATAATGCCTTCACAGCCATTTTAAAACACGAGGAAGCTTAACACAAGTGATGGTGAGCCATTTTAATTAGAGTGTCTGTCAGAGAACCAATCTACTTAAAGCTGCCCTTCTCCACTCCTGAGCTCGCACATAAGTTCCCAGTTGATAGAAGGCTGAAAGTGAAATAACTCTGGATATATGAGCTTAGCACTTGCAAGTGCTATCACCTGTGTACACAAGTATCAGGCACCATCAACTGGACACAGGCTGTGATAGAACAGGGTACAAGATCAGGTACCCGCACAAGTGGAACTTGAGTTGAGGCTCTTTAAAAAAACATGCTTCCTTCTATATGCTCATAACTCTTTGAAGAACTAAGTACATAAATTAATTATAGATCATCATCATTATAAGCAACTGAAAAAAAATCCTTTGTATTGAAGAATAGCTCCAAATTATCTTTTTTTCTCCTAGTTAAATGCAGTAGAAGAATTCTCATATGAAATCACAAAGGGTATGTACCATGTAACCAATGTTCAATTCTGCACTACAATTCTGCACAGCTGTACATGGATAGTGCTTCTTCTCACACAAGTCCACAGGTTTGAGATGTTTTGCAGCATATTTTTTTATCCACACTTTTTCCCCCACAAAGGAGACCCCTAAGCTAACAGTTACTCACACTAAGGCCCAATCTGGCCCAATCTAACCAAAGTTTCTATACTCAGGAAATAATTCTTTATAAATCAAAACAGCTATCCTGACACAACCACAAATATGAACATAGTTGAAGCATTATAAAATGGCATGTGATAGAAATAGCTTATTTCTTCCCCTCTAAGGAAATTATGATACCAATATAACTCTGGCCCACCATGCTAGGAGCAGCCTACTGCCAATTTTGGATCCCTGGGGTGCTAATGCCCTCCCATCTTTCTCCTAGTCCACCAAACGAACAGTAGTAGCCCAGCAGCAGAGTACCCCAAGTCCCCTTCCTCCAGTGCAAGACACTATTCAAAAGGCAAATGCAGAGCTAAGCTATTAATGCCAGTTAACCATCAACAATAAACAACCCAACATTCACTAACTGGACTACTAGGAACTATACTTCACATTGGTAACACAGCACTTCAAATACACGGATGACTTAATACCATGGTTCTTAGGGTGACAATAAAATGCCATTTACAATCTCTTCAGCGGTCAGCAGGGAGTGCAGCTCGGGGTCCGCTGGGCTCAGCACACACAACCTGGTCTTCAGCTGGGTTTGCAGGAAGCAGCTGGTTCATCTGGTAGCTGCCTCTGGCTTCCGATACCCTTAAACAGTGCTGTCCTGGTACCAATCTTAACTCAAAGGCAAACACAAAACAAAGCAACACAAAAAAACTACGGTGCTTCCCAACCCTTCTTGGCCTCCTATAACCCTCTGCTCCCCCTCTTAGGGTTTCCCCTACCACACAGCTTTCCTGCATGACACCCAATACCCGCCTTCCCCTCAGGCCAACCCGACCGCTCACAGACACCAAAGGTGACCCGGACTATCTCCCTGTGGTCTCACCTTCCCTTTCACCCCACACAAGGCTTGTGGGTTCCTGGTGGATGGTCCCTGCAGGCATCAGCCTGTCACGTCCTGAAGTCCCAGCTGGGATCTTCAGGGCCGTGCACACCCAGGTCCCCCGGAGGTCCCCTCACAAGCTCCAGCTGCCCTAAGGGGTGGATTTGCCACTGCAAGTCTCCCTCTCCCCTCTGGCCCACGCACACACCTTCTCTCTTAAAGGATCCATCCCAGCCAACCAGGAGGCTGGGGTTTTTCATGGGCTTGCTGAGGGATCACTTTAGTTTGCCAGCCTCTTACTGGGACTTCCCTCTTTTATGATGTCTCCACTGGGACAGATTTGCATTTGCCCTTAGTCTGGTGTCCTGGAGGGACAAACTTCACTTCTCCCTATAGTGCCCTGCAAGGGACAAACCTCCACTGCCGCAAGCCACGCTGCCTCTATGTGCAACACTCTGCTTTGAGGTACGAGCACTTTAATACTTGTTACACCACTATAGAGCACCTAAATACCAATATCACTGATATCTTTTTATTTATACAAAGGTTTTTCATAACCATTTTAACTACACCAATACAGTTAATGAGAGAGAATTCTGTGGTGTATACTAGCCAATGGAGAAGGTAAGTCCTACAAGAATAGTTTTAAAAGGATCTTACTAAGTAGTATGTGAAGGCTGAAACAACCTGCATCTATCACCATTGGTTATAATTTCATGAATTTAGTTTTTTGCTATTCAAAGATTCAAAACTTATAACTTGCTGACTGATGGCTAAACATCTATGTGGGAAAATAAAAGAGATAAAAACATGTATAGCTGTACAGATGAATGCCATCTAGCCACCAAAACTAAGGATAGCCAAAAACGGACCATCTTGAAGTGCTCCACAGGCTACCAACAGGGCCAACAGATTACAGTTTGTTGAGTAAGACTTCTTAATATTTCTATTCCCAACATAGTTTTAAATAGCTTCAAACCAAACTATCTTAAATTTTTAAGCATCTATATATTTACAGTCAATCTAAACTGACTGTATTTTTAGTTTAAAGAATTATAGTCATTAGTTCAAATGTAATGCTTGCGTTTAGAAAACTGCTAATAAAATATTTTAAATGAATGACAATAACCCTAGCACAGAAGAATATAAAAAGCATCGCCACAATAATTTTAGAGCTAGGTTGGCACAACTGCATGCTGAATTGTTCACTAGCAGAGCAGAACACTTCCTAAGTTTTATTTTTCACTCCAAATAAAAAGTTTTAAACTTAATTTTTATTGCTACACCAATCACCAAATAGTTCTAGGCAGCATCACTTGCCCTGAGTACTCATTCTCCTCTGGGAATAATCCTACAATTTTACAGAAGCTTAAAAAAGATATGAAAGTAATTCCATGTTTCCCTTTCTCAAGTTTAATTTATGCAAATATTTAACTCAATCTGATGGAAAATTCCAGAAGAGGATTAAGTTAATCAGTATATGAAGGAGATTCAGTCCACTGCACCTAAAAACAAGAGTTCAAGTGCCATTCTCAGTCATGGTTTACAACTGGTATGTCTTCTCCCACATCCCAATGGTACTGTGCTTTGAAAGGCTGGGTTAACTAATATGCAATGCATTTCTTAAATAACTTTGTTTTTAATTGCCTAAAACTAAAGTGACTACATTTGATGCCTTTAAATTATGGATCACAGTCTTCTACTGCAGCAAAGCTATGACATCCTACAGTTTGTTAATTAGAATATTATCTTTCAGTACACTTGCAAATTTAACAACACCAGCAAATCTTGCAGAAGCCAATGGGTTAAAATGATTATCGGGGTTGCAATGGTGCAAGTGGCAAGGATAATTGTTCACAGAGTTTAGCCCACTCAGGTAAGCTTCAGAAGGGTTTTTAAATACTAATCTAATGAAATGCTTTTAGTTTTCGAAAATGTATATGTAATGAGAAAACATCCACCAAGCAAGGTTCTATACAATTAGATGATTGGGAGGAGGTGTTTGTTGTTGTTGTTTTTGCTAGCATCTAGAAATGAAATTGTACTAAAACTACTCAAGAAGATAAAGTAATCTCAAAGAGGCAAGCATGTGTTAAAATAGGGTTGGGCAATTATTTGGATTGGGGGACCACTTAAGGAGAATCTGTGAGCTATTGCAGGGCGAATAGAGAGTGCTGACCCTGCCTGGTGCTACAAGGGAGGTAAGGGGATGGCAATTGATCTTATCTGGCTCCAGGCCCATTCACCCCAAACCCACTGCCAGCAGTGCTGGACAGAGTGGGCAGGCAGGGCCTCCCTAGAGACTGGTCCAGGACCAGGTGGATGGGATGATGTCACAGGTGGGTAGGAAGTGGTATCTGGGAATGAGACAGGCAGGCAGGGCCAAGGCTAGGGCTGGGATTGCAAGATGGTGATACTGTGGGGCCAGGGCCTGGGGCAGAGCCACAATCTGCCTCCTGCATATCTCTGTGACGGGCACTAGTTCTGCAGGCAGGGGCATGCAGGGAACAAATTGCGGCTCTGCTCTGGGGCCCAGCTCCACACTGTTGCCACTCTGCTGTCTCAGTCCTGGCCCCATCTGCCTGTTCACACCTTGCCTGTGTATGTCCTGGGCTGGTCTCCATGGAGACCCCACCCACCCACCTTCCTGCCCACTCCATCTGGTGCCTCCAGTGGTAGGTGTGGGGCAGACTGGCAGCAGCAGCTGGGTAGAGCAAGCCACTTCCATGGGGGCCAGGAAGCCAAGTTCAGCTGTTGCACCATCCCCTCCCATGCGCCATGTCCCAGGGGCAGCAGGACTGGATACACGTGACATGGCCCAGGCTGCCCCCCGCTGCCATACCTGGACCAAACAGAGCCAAGGGACCCATGACAAATAGGATACAATCCCTTGGCGGTGCGGAGCTGGCCTGCAGGCTGTAATTAACACCCCACTCCCCCATGTTAAATCTACAATAGGCCAAAAAAAAAATAAATGCTGGGTTTGATGCAAAAAGAGAAGTCAATATATCTTAAAGAAATTCTTCATTAAACTTTAACTGAAAACTAAAGATGTGCAAACCTCACATCTTTCTTTGTATTGCTACTCTTTGTTTTTCTTCCAAACATTTTTTAAGTAACAAGCCAACAGAGAAAAAGGAAAAACAAGTGCAAATACTCTAATTCAATACCAAATTATCTATTTATACAGCCTCCAAATCACATTTAGTTATTAATATGACAGCATTTACAGTTATTTGTCAAAATTTGATGCTATCTGACTTCCAAATATGTACGTCTAAATCATTTAGAAATAATTTCACCATAGTCATAGAATTATTTTAGTCAAGTCTCATAAATTCCTACTAAAGAGATCTGCTTAGACCTGCAGAGCAAAACTTTAGAATCAGTGGCAAAATTCCCACCGACTTCACTAGAGCCACGATTGCACCTGGGGACATTACTCACTCTCTTCTACTTGACAGTAATGCTGATTCACCAAAAGCAAAAACTTATTTTAAAATCTAAAATATTTTCAGCAGCAATATAACAGTCCAAACCTTTGTGCGAGAAGAAATGTGCATCTTGCATCAGAGTTGTTTTTGATGAATTATAAAAAGGGGTTAAGTCTAAGATACAGTTTGAGCTCATGCAGTTTGAATGGAGGCACTTGGCAAGACAACCTCAAATGTCTGTTGTCAACTGGCAGGAAAATCACCTTAATGACTGATGCAACTCTCCAGGAATTTTAAAGAAATAGTATCAATTGTACAAGTATATGCTATAGAAACTCATCCATTACATTATTAAAAAATTAGTTAAATTTTTAAGGATGAGAAAAAATTAAAAATTTAACTTAGTTTTTTGCCTTTCTTCCATTATTTTATTTATTTTGGGGAACAGTGAATGAGTGCATTCATAAATATAAAAAAAAATAGTAATTCAGATTCATTAGTGTTGACAGTCATTTTCATTTTCAGCTTCTCAATAGTGCAACAGAATTTCAGGGGAAAATGATATATTCCTTTTTTCTATAAACAAGGAACTGTTTTTGACAAATTCTAGAAAACACATGGATTTATTTTTATTGGTTTTAAATATAGTAAAAAGCCAACTATTTGCCATTTAAACGGTAGCCTAAACTTAAATTGATGCGTTTAAATGGAGACGTGGCTACAACAGTATTTTATAAAGTAAACTTCATCTTAGCATCCAAGCAAATCCTCCACCTCTTCACAAGTGACCCAGAGGACCAGAGGACATAAAAGAAAGTGAGCCTCCAGCTCACGCTGCCCCGCCCCACGCAGACCTGGGGGCACATGCCCCCCATGCCCTCCCAGGGTGTACACAACAGCAGGAGCTTCCCCTCCACCCCGTACCCCGCAGATGAGCCACAGCTCTGTCCTGTGCCCTGCCCTGCCTCCCTCACTGCGGGGGCCTTGATCTTCTCCCTACACCCTTCCCTCCTATCCAAAACAGACTTACCAGCTGCATGCAGCTCTTCACGCTGCCAGGCTATCCTCCTCGCCACCTACATCCTGCACTGTGGCTGCACACACGCACAGGCATTTATCAGCCAAATTAATCGGACACATCAGGCCAATTTCTGATATAGTCAATTTTCTTTATATCGGTGCCAATACGATATTGAATCAATGTATCAGTATACCTCTAACTGTCACCCAAGTTACCTTCCACCTTCAATCAATTCCTCCCTGTCTGTGAGCAGAAAGTCAAGAAGAGCTTCCCTCTTCACTGACCTGTCTGCCATCTGAATCAAAATTATCCCTAGTAAACTCCAGGCACTTGCTGGCCTGCTTGTGCACTGCTGTGTTTTCCTCCCAGCAGATGTCCCAATAATTAAAGTCTCCCATGAGAACCAAATCCTGCAATTTAGAAGCTTCCATATCACTTGTTTAAAGAAGGCCTCCTCCACTTCCTCCTCTTGGTATGGAGGCCTATAACAGATGCTCATTATGACATCCTCCTACTTCTCTCCTCTCTGACTTTTACCCAGAGGCTTTCAACAGGCCTACCTTTCACTTTATACTGTACCTCCAAACCATGTACATCTTCATATATATAGGACAGCACATTCTCCTTTTTATTCCTATCTTTCCTGAACAATCTATACCCATCTATTCCAGTCATGTGAACTATCCCACAATGTCCTCATAATCCTATACAAGTACACAAACTGCACCATTCTACTTTAGTTTCCTAATCTCAATTTTTGTGTTCACCCTGGTTTTAAAATTAAATCTTATTTTATATATAATTATCCCTTACCCTGAATCCACTAGATTTTTCCTTAAAGAAACAGTGGATTAACACAACAGAAACCAATCCAAAATGATCAGGAGTAACATTAATAAAACAAGGAATAAAAACAAACTGAGCCAAACAACTGGGCTCAACCCACTGTGATCCCTACAGTGTGCTGATTCTTCCCATGTCTCCCAAACATCTAATTTATAATCCTTCTTTTATAAACACACCCAAGGGGAAGGCAGAGGTTGAGTGAAAGGATAAAGTAAATATACTGAGCCCTGTCATTATATGATTGCAAAATAAAGAGAACAGAGAAAGAATCCTGACTTCTGATCATTTAGTGTAATGGAAACAAATATTGGTTCAGTAGCTGCAAAAAGTTTTCTGTTTTCTCTTAGGAAGTAAACCATCAATTCTCCTAGCATGGCCGGGGGTTTTAATCTATTGGAGATTATTATAACCTCATACTGCAAAACATTATGCACATGTGTACCTCTTTACATGATCAGGATATAGGATATTTTAGACTCAGTCTCAAACATTAAAAAAGCATTGTTAAATGAGTAGATTGCCTCCTCTCTCCCCACTCTATTACTGGTTTGAGCAGGTATTCCCAGAAATAATCATCTTTTATATATAAGCAACAGTACACAAATAAAATGTAGGTCAGTTACTGGGGAAGGTTACTTCCACTCCTACCAATTTCAATTTAACATAGCATTATAATACTTTAAAAAAAAATGTCATGTGCATGCATGCACACACAGTGTGATGTACACAATAACTAGTTTCAGGACCTCCCTATGTTGTGTATGACCCACAAAATTCTGCCTTCATCATTTTGTACAATTATTGCCAATGGAAACTCATCATAAAAATGATAAAATCATTGAAACTGTTCCAAGATAATTATAGGACTATCAACAAAAGGAGACTGGCAGGCCACAGAATGAATATTATGCTGTATTCTATTCACTCTTACAGAAAAATCAGGCGATTAACACTGATAAAGACAAATAGCAACATCTCAATAAAAGCAAAGCAAGCTGATCAGCCTTCTAACTGAGAACCCCAGATCACATCAGTAAGCTACTGATGTCACCTTACTGCTCTCCTCAGTTATTCACATGGAGCCTGTTGCTATATTTTTCTCCAGGAGAGCTAAATAATTCATCAGGGCATGGTGTTTTGTGAACAGGCCAGACTGCAGGCAACAGGCCAACAGCAAGGTCGTCATGGAGACCTAAAGGCAGCTTTATCCTCCTTCCCCTCTTTGCTAAAAAAGATGCATACAAAATATGGAATCATCTGAACAGCTCTGCCTATTTTACCAATGTATTATATTTACATTTTTAAGGTAACAAAATAAGTGCACAAAAGGATCTTCATTTTGAGTATGTATGGGTAAAGGATTAATTTCCTGATGACAAATGATTCACAATATAGTTTCTGCTTGAATGAAAACAGTTACCTTTCTCCAGAATAAATAGCAAAAAAAAAACAAACCAAACCACATTTAAGAAGCAGATTACTAACAAGAGCTTTCATTGTTGCTCGTCAAATAAAACAAAATAACTGGTCAGATCATCCTATATACTAAAACCTGCTGCTGGTTTATTTAACAGACCATATGAAATCATACATATTCTTTAAAGGAAACAGTATATTATTATTGATAGCAACAATAAAGGATTCCAAGCTAAAAACAAAATGTAACAGGGAAATGCAACTTATTTACATTATCTTCACCCATGTTTCTCCCTTCATACTTGGTAGAAACATTAACAGTCAAAATTCTGTCATTATTCTTTAAAGAAAAAATCATATTTGTTGGTATAGACAGAAACTATATTCACAAATACTATAAATTACATCAAAGACGACAAGATGTTTTTGAAACATGTCCCTTCAAACCTGTGTGTCCTTTCTCATAGGATTAATAGCACATAGCAAATAAATAAGAGCATATTTTGAATTTTTTCTCAAAAACCAACAAGAAAGCTTATTCTGAGGCTCTCAGGGCTAATTAAACTTTAAGGCTAGGGACAGACATTACGCATAAACCGGTTTAAGTGATCAGAAACTGGTTTAAACCTGTAACAGAACAGATGTTCAGTGCACATAAACCAGTTTGAAAATGTCTGAAACTGGTTTAAGATAAATCTGGTTGAATGTATTATCAGACTTAACTGATTTGCTCCAACTGATTTATGCAATGTCTGTCCCAGACACTTTGCTGGTGTAAGATAAATAAGACACCCCCAACATCCCATGCTCTCTGGGCTGGGCAGGGCTCTCTGCTCCACACCAGGGCTGGCCCCTCCCCTCTGCTCCCTGCCTGCAGCTCCCCCCCATCCCCTCATCGCTCCCTGCTAAGCAGGAATTCCCTCCTCCCCTCTGCCTTGCTCAGGAGGTGTCTGTGTATTAGCTAGCAGACCACATGCTGGCTATATCTGTGCTGAATCAACAGGCAGAATCAACAAGTAGTTGGTCATATCCCTCTGTTGTTTTCTTAATGGGGTGATAAACTGTTATCAATTCCCTGCTGGGCTAATCAGAGCTCCTGCCAGAGCCTGGCCATGCACCCCTCAGTGCAGTGCTATGGAAGAAAGGGAGGGCTGCTCTAGAGCACCAACCTCTCCCCCCCAGCCCCCCCCCCCGGCTTCTAGCCTGAGCCAGTGCAGGCACGTCCCTGCTTTTCTGGGATGTTTGTCCCATTACAAAATTGATTTAGCCTTGCCAGATTAGACTAACCTGCAAAGATTGAATCAGTTCAGGCTCAAGCTTTTTGAATGTCTGTCCCAAGCCTAACTTAATTTTCCACTGAAATCTTTTTTTCATGCTTGATACCATGTTTATTAGATCACCTTGCTTTATAAGCAACTGTTGATAAACACAACCATATTTTATGATTCACAACCACATAAAAAAATCTCATTGGTTCATTATGAGACACATATGGTAAGGACCTGAAGACCTGGTAAATCTTTCTAGAATATGAAATCCTCTGCCTCCCATCATTTTTACTTTTCCAGAACTCTACCCTATTTGTTTGTAAAATAAACTGTTTCTGTGGGATGTTATCATCACATCAGTTTGGCACAGTAGTATTAATGTATTCTCCTGCTGTAGTGTGCTATCTGCTTGTGATGGCACACAAAACACGCACCCTAAAGCCAATTCATTCTACAGCTTCTTTGATACACTGACACCAACAATCATGCTCCATTTCCTTTTGGTGCCATTAGAATATACCTGGGTGGCAGCCTTGAAGGCAGAAAAGAAGCAGCTCTTCCAACTGCTGGGTGTAAAGAGGGTCTGTAGGACCAAAGAAAAGTATTCTGGTAGGCAGTAGGTGGGAGGAGATGTGGGGAAAAGGTCTTAGAGGCTAGAGGCAATTTTTAACTAGTTGATTTTAACTTTCATTGCAAAAGAAACACAATAAAGATCTTTTTTTTACTAACGTTCTCTTGTTCAAAAGTTCTCATCTGTACTTTCAGGCTCTTGTACAAATACACACACACACACACACACACACACACACGGCTACAAAGCTGTTTCAGTCAGACCACGCTTACTCACTTAAAGAAACAGCCCTGTACCTGACACGCTCAAAGACTTCCAGTAGAGACTCTCATCTCTCATGGCTTTTGTCTCTGACTCCAGATCTCTGCCTAGACTTATTTCTTTTTTAATAAGTTATCCTCTTGTCTCTGGTTTTTTCCTTCTTACTTTGCCAGATTCTTCTTTCTCTTCCCAGGCTTCCCATTACAAGCCTCAGTCTCAGTGCAGCAGGGGATGCACTGACACAATGCTCTTTTTTCTTTCACCTTGACTCATCCATTTTGTACTTTCATGCAGTTCCTTTCCTGCCCAAGTAAAAATGTGCACAAGCACAAACCACTACAGGGGACTAAAACAGTCCTTCATCTGGGCATTGTTTCTCTGTGGGTAGGTACAGAAGTGACACGTAAACTGGTTTAAGTCATCAGAAACTGCTTTAAACCTGTAACAGAACAGAAGTTCAGTGTACATAAACTAGTTTCAAAATGGCTGAAACTGGTTTAAGATAAACCTGGTTAAATGTAGTATCCAACTTAACCGATTTGGGTTAAACCAGTTTATGAAGCTTCTATCCCAGACCCCTTCCTGGTTTACATTAATATGTTTGCCAGCCCTTGGCTGTGCTGTGCTGTGCTATGTGCCTCCAGCAGGGAAGGGTTGGGCAGGAGGGGGTAGGCAGGGATCGCCCCCACTAGGCAAACCTCAGCTGGGGGCTGGAGCTAAGGAAGGAAGTTAAACCCCACCTTACCCAAATTACAGAGACACCCTACTGCTAAACTTACTGAAAGTTACTGCTGACTGAGACTGTGGACTACAAATCCCAGAGGCACCTGGAAACAGCAAGAGGAAGTGGTGAGCAAACCTGCAGTGTCCTGCTACTGTGAAAGCCATGCTGTAGTGCCCCCCGCCCCCCCAGTTTCTGGCTTGAACCACTGCAGACATGTGGCTGCATTTTCTGAATCAAAAGTGAATGTCTGTGCATTCGCTGATTGATTCAATACTTGCAGCTTAGACTGACCTACAAAGACTAAATCAATTAAACCTTGGGCTTTTTGACTGTCTGTACTTAGCATAGGTGTCTACGCTTCTGGTTCCAACAACGCTTGCAAGCAATCTAGTTTGAATGCCCAGGTGCCCAATTCTCATGTAAGTTATATAGTAATTTATATTGGTTATAGAAGTGGGGAGAGTTCCTGAATTGGAGGGGCCCAATTTGTTAGTGTACCTTACTCACGTTGGCCACAAAGAATTCAAAGAAGAAATGGGGGAAGGGCAGGGAAAGGCAACAGCACACTAATTTAGTGGTTAAAGCATTTGCTGTTCAATACTGCAAATACTCTGTACTGTTCAGTTCAGGAAGAAAAATCCTTTTTCTGCTCTCATTTGCAAGCGACTAAGATTTGTATCCAAAAACACAGAAATCAACAAATGTAACTCCGACTTCCAAGATCCGAGTTCACTCCCTCAGTACTGAAGAGAGCAGAAGCTCAACATCAGTATGAGTCTGCAGATCTCATTATGAATAAAACATCCAGATTACAAAAACACAGGCCATGGACATCTGAATCACTCCAAATTCAGAACACTTGAGGCCCTGTATAGACATGTAGCCCTCAAATATGCCCTCTTGCTAGAGCACTTCAAAATCACCATGACACTATGCAGTAGCATGCTCTCCAGTCAGGTGACACAATAAAGGGTTGCTCAATCCTATGGCTCCATTCCCTCCAGAAAGCAGGTGAGGGAGGGGCAGGACAGACAACCAATGAGCACTCTCCTGTGTGCTCACCCTCCAATATGCTGGATGGTAGAGTGTACAGGAGAATGCTTATTGGTGGTCCACTGCACTTTCCCCCAACCCTCATCAAAGAAATCATGTAGACTGGCCATGGACACTTTCATCTTTCCTACAGGATACAAGAAGTTTCAGTGACTCTAAAATGGAGTCCAAAATGGAGAATTTCCTAGTGACTACAGTGTTTTTTTCCATAAAATATGTGGGTTAAAAAATTTAATGTAATTTTGGAAACCAAGCTGTAATTTCTTTGGAAAGTCCCAGAGAATAGTGCAATGCATCTCTCTCAGGCTCTATTTTACTGCAGGCAGAAAGGTATTTTTATTATGGCACACTATCCCTTCATTATCTTGGCAGGAAATATCTACATGAACCTCAACCTGGAAAAATGAAAGCTAATATATCTGGAGAAAAAGAATGCACAAAACAGACATTAAATGTAAAGAAAACATTTGATGAAAAAGGCCCAGAGGTAATAATGAATAAGATTAAATGTAAAGGGAAGAAGGTCTTTCTGCTCCCTGGTCTGAAGCAATTGCAGTTGAAACCACTTAGAGTGCCCTGAACAAGGTCTGTGAGTGCCAAACATTGAGAGTTTTCCAACAGGAGCACACGCATGCTCTCAAAAACACAGAGTTATTTTGGGGGGAGCATATGGTGTATAGTTCTAACAAAGAGTACTGTTCAAAGAAGTGCACCATACTTCTTTTTTTTACTAGCTAGGTTGTATGATCATTATTCTGATGAGTTCTGTAATTGAATAACTGTTGAAATTATTTTTCCCTGGAAGTTAGACATGCTTAATCTTAAAAGAGTGTTTAACCTTTCACTGTGTTCACCTGGGATTTATGCAGGTTAAATAAATCGTGATAAAAACCAGTTCTAATGTGAACAGTTGCTTTCAAATACCACCTTCTTACTCAATGGATGTTTTGTGTATATGCATTTAGATACAGGTCTGCTTCCTTCAGTGACAAAAACCAAGGGTTTGTTGCTTTTATTCCCATTAGCTCTAAAAAGCAACAATTGCTATAAGAAAGTTTGATAGATTTTATTTTGGTCTATACATAATCAACAGAATTCTTCCTGCAACCACATCTGTGCAACCACACTAATGATAATGTGCTAAATTGGACTTAGCTTAGCAAGTACATGCAATAAAGGAGAGGGTGCAATAATGGGTTTGGGTTCAATCCTACTCAGTAACTGAAGAATTACTCCTACTTAACACTATTCCCTGTTCTGAGGTGAGGACTGGACCACAAAATTATTGGAGAAAGTACAAGGGATGTCAAACAAACAAGCTGTAGGAATTTACCTAGACCTAAAACTTCTATGCCTGCCTGTTAACCAATAGCAATTTCCTTTAATTATATGGTAGCTTTGACACTTATTTTCCCTTATTTGATTATTTGGAAATGTTACTTAAAGAGACGCACCTAGATAGATAGATAAGATAAATGTGAAATTAATTCATGTTTTGAATCAAAAGGTCTGTTTCTGTTCTGCCCAGGGGGGAGGTGAAGCACATAAAAAAAAAAAAAGACTCCAGATAGACTCGTGCACACAAAGACATTTTGCTTGGCACACATGCCTTGGGGTGGATCTGTCTACAGCACCACAAGCCACACACACTACACATGTAGGTATTCACCTGCATGTGAAGGTTTCTTGACACCCGGAGATCCCAGTGTCAAAAAAGCGCACACTGGAAAAAAGCACAGTGGTGCACACTGCTGCAATGTGCAGACCTTCTGATTCAATGTGCACCCAAAACAGGAGCCCGGATGGCTAAAGCCATGCTCTGATTGCCAACCAGGCTCCGCACACCTGGATCACTGCTGCTGCAACCCCTGGAGACCTCCAGGACCCCAACTGAGGCTGCTGAGGCCAACCCAGGTACTGGCCTCAGCCTCCCTTGCCCCACCTGCAGCAACTTGCCATGTGCCAGAAAAATGTTCTGCTGCTCATTGTCCCCAGGTAACACAGGCTCCCGCTTGTAGGGTCATGTCTCCTGTGCCTTTGGATGGCAGATTTGGTACTTTTCTCATGTTCTCCACAGGATGAATGACAGAGATATTGGCAGGGGCAGATCCAACATGGGTGCAGTTGCATTTCCATTCTACTCTGTAGCACTGTATAATAGAGTACTGCTGAAAACAAAAATCTAATGCAATTTTGGGGTGTATATAGAGGCACCAAGGTACAGTGGCAAGTGCTGATTATCTGTGTCAGTCAGGCAGTAATGGGTAGTGTTTGTATTTCTTGTCAATATACTGGTAATAAAAATGATACTGGCAAAGAAAGAAAATTCAATCTGATTTCTGTATAATTTTTTATGGTGTGGATTATATTATATTATATTATATCACTTATATTGCTAAACTGAATTTTTTTTTTAAATCAGCGAATAACTTTTTTTTAAGTCACATTTAATCTAAACATGAAGTGGTAAGATCTACCAGACTGAAAAAAAAAATCCTTCAAAAATTTATGATGATTTTAAAAAGTAAAAACCCATTAAGACGATCTACCCTGGACAATATGAAGGAGTACACAGTGCCAAGAACAATCCAACATTTACAGGAAAATTAGTAATAAGGGTTTTTCCACCTAAAATGTCTATGATTTACATTATGTGACATTTTGCTGTCTTTATGTATTCTACAAATAACATTACATTCAAGATAGAGGTAATGATTTGAAATGTCCTTACCAAGCACACAAAAACGTTTCCCTCGCTTATTCCCTCAATTATCGGTCTTTTTTTTTTTTTAGTCAATAAAGAGCTTATCCTGCAACCATTACAGTGATACAAACAAACAATTCCATTGTCTTCCATGGAAAATCATTCACATCAGTAAGAAATACAAAGTAAAAAACAACATTAAAAATTACAGCTAGGGATAGAATGGTCCAGAGTTTCAGATATGTTTCCAGATACTTCCATCAAAAGCTTTGTAAGAGAAATTCCAGGGATTTAATCATGATCCTGTTTAGGTCACTGTAAAACTCCCATTAATTTCAGGAGAGCCTGGTTTTCACTCCAGGATTTTCATTTGTTCCTGCCAGCTCTAATTTCAATACCATCTCTTTAACTCAGGGGGGGAAAAATGAAGTTTGAGTATACAAAAGGAGCATGAAAATATCAAATAATACAGTGGGATTATTGCATTTACTAGAGGAAAAAGGATGAGCTCAGTAATTACAACCCAGTAACTTTGATTTCAGTCTGAATGTAGAAATTAGTAATGTTTGCTATCACCTTGATTACAAAACTTCAGAGTAATTTCATAAACTTATGAAGCTTATGCCTGACAAGTCCCTTCTGCATTTTGCTGATGTGACAGACAAGAATGAAGTACTGAATATCATTTGCCTTGATTTCAAAGAAGCATTTAGTACACTACCACACAACACTTTCATTTAGAAGGTCAAAATATACACTGTTAAAGAACTGGGTTGGGAAGAAGGGGAAAGGACATCAATAAAAGGAATCCTTTCAACTTGAAGGGAAGTAACACACAGAAAGAACTAGCACTAGCCCTGTTTTTGTTTACTGTGTGCATACAGAAAATGACATTTAGGACGCTACAAAAAAGACTTCTTATACTGATGGCAGAAAATAGACACTGTGAACTTAATCATACAAGATGCTGAGCGCTCTGGCCTTAACCCAACAAAGCACTCAAAGCACGTGCTTTGCTGGATCAGAGCCAAAGTACTCATGTCCTGGCAGGGCTGAGTTTCTCCAGAGGAAGAGAGAAATTCAAATGTATTTGTACAGGCAACTGGGAAGCTCACATAATGGAACAAAGAGCCTTTTTCATCGAAGTAGGTGTTCTGAATCTGGCTCGTGTTGATATTCATTGCTGCCAAAGGATGTTCAATGGTCTACTGATATGTTAAATGAGTTCATGGTCTTAGGTTACCTCCTACTGCATAAGTGTGGAGGCCATGAATTAAAAATAATTTGAACTGCATTTTTCTTGACAAACAAAGGAAACACAAACTAATGAATATGCCTTAAATCTGTGCTACAGAATCTATGGATTCCATATGTTCCTCCAATTCAGGCTTGTTCCACTTTGGCAGGGCAATGTAGGGAAGCTTGCATTGCTCTTATTTATAATAGGCCTTTCCTATGGATAAAAACTTTCAGGCCTTTATACACATACTAGCCAACTGCCTGTCATGAATGATGGCGTGCTAAGGGAGTGTTTACATGGCCCCTCCCACTCACCCTTTGGGGCCAGCTACGTAAACAGTCCCTCTGCAGCCACCACCTCCTCCTTCAGCCTCAGGCGCAGCGGCTCCCTCCCCCTGCCCGCCTGCCTCTGCCTCCTTCCACAGAGCAGTGGGGCTTCCCTCCACTTGAAGCGGCAGTGGTGGCAGCAGCTCCTGCCCCCCAGCACACCCGCCTCTGCCTCCTCCTGCAGAGCAGTGGGGCTTCCCTCTGCCTGAGGCAGCAGCTCCTCCCTCCCCCGCCACCCACTTCTGCTTCCTCCTGCAGAGCAGTGGGGATTCCCTCTGTGTGAAGCAGTGGTGGCAGCAGCAGCTCACTCCCCCCCATCCACCAGCCCGCCTCTTCCACAGAGCAGCAGAGCTCCCCTCCACCTGAGGCAGCAGAGGTGGTGGCTCCCTTTCCCCACTCGCCTGCCTCTACCTCCTTCCACAGAGCAGCAGGGCTTCCCTCTGCCTGAAGAGGTGGCGGCTCCCTTCCCCCTGCTTGGCTGCCTCTGCTGCCTCCTGCAGAACAGTGGGGCTCTGTCATGGGATGGGGTCCTCGGGGATGGCTGTGATACCCCTAGGTCCCTTTGACCATGCTAACCATGCCCAACAGGCACCCTCTTTCTCGCCTGACACGTCTTGCTGGTACTTTTAATACAGGAGACTGCCCTTGATCTTATTGTCTGGCCACAGCCTTACTAGACCTCTCTGAACCCTGTGGGTTCTTAGACCCCTTGGCACCCCGCTTCAACATGGATAATTCACGGGACACCCTCAGCCTTATGGGCTAGATGTGTGGCTCCAAAACTGCCCCTTTACCACACCCCAAGCATCGCAGATATCATACCAATTTTGTCTCCTTGAGTTGCGACCTCAGCTTAGTCCAGCCTCTGCAACTGCATCCCCTGGTGCTGGAGTCTGCTCTCCCCCATGTCACTGCACCCTCTGGAGCTTCACCCCCAAACATTGTGCCCTCTGGCGGTGGGGTCCACTCTTCCAATTCTCACTGCACCCTCAGGTGCTGGGGTCTGTTCACCCCGCAAACACTGCACCCACACTAGCACTAAGGTCTGTTCACCACAAACACTGCGCCCACACTGATGCTGGGATTTCCCACACTGCAGTGGGTCCCCAATGAGGCCTCCTCCTTCCCCAATAACCTCAGCCCAATCCTCTGGTCAAATGGCAACCAAAATCTGAGCCCCTGGGCTATAACATAATATAAGCAGTGCCGGGTGTTCCCTGTCCCTTTAAAACATCCAGCTTCTCCTACCACTAAGTACCCTGTAAGCCAGAGTCTCGGTCGAGCTCCTGGAGCCCCTTAATCCTACCCAGGGTAGAACAAGCAGCCAAGCCTCTCTCATGAGCTTCTTTTCCAAGAGCTCCTTCCCCCTCAGCTGCAGATAGAGGACTCTCCTCTCTACTCCCAGCCCTGGGATTTATATTTGCCCAGGGTCCTGCCTCTCCCAGTCAGCTGACTGGGTGCAGGTGCAGGCTAATTTACTCATTGGCCTGCTGCCACGGTAACCTGCACCTGGGGGTTTCTGCCTGACTCTTAAGATGCTCTCCCTAGACAGTTTCTGCTCTTATAGGAGCAGGCACCTTAGTGCCCTGCAACAGGTTCCCGCCTCCCTGCCTGAAGCGGTGGTGTCTCCTTACTTGCACGAGGCAGAGCCCCCGCAGCCAATCGCTGCCAGCTGTCTCAGAGATGCATGTGCAGTTGCCAAAAGGCATTACAGACAGACAGACACACAGAGATAGACTAAGCCCTTTACTATATTACAATATTTGTCTGCTCCAATGTGCCGGAGATCCAGCACATCAGAGTGGACTCGATTAATTGAGTCTGCTCCGTATGTGAGCTAACATGCCCAGTGCTGCAGCTCATGCATTTGTATAAATGGCAAAATTCACATCAGCGCTGAGAAAATAGCAACAGTGTGCTTTTGAACTAAAACACACTTTCATTGCACCGCAGCAATGGGCACTTTTAAAAGCACCCAGTGCTGTAGCACAAGCATGTGTACAAATGCCTTCTGTTTCCAATTTGGTCAAGTATGAATCTTTCAAAAATGCTAAATTAATTGTTGAAAAGAAAATAATTATAGACTATATAGCTCATAAGGAACCAGTGCACATTAGGGATGCAGACAAGTTTTTGTAATGTTTACCAATCCATTTTAAAAATCACACTATTAGCCCAGTTTTGGTGAAGATGTGATCAAGCTATCTGCTTATAGCAAGGAATATTGTGTAAAATATGTATTACTAAATACTATGTCATAATGTAGCTCAATAGTATAACTAGAAAGACCAGAGGCATAACTATCCATTACCTTTTACCTTGTGCAGTCAGTTATATCAAACCAAAGTGAGTGCAAAATGCTGCCACTCTGATTTGGTGGCAGTTTACACTTCCTTTATATATATATATATATATATATTTGCACGGATGTAAATAGCTACATAAGGAGAAACACAGTGGACAGTCAAAGACACAATGCTGTGTACCATTTTAGTCAGTCGCCCTTTAGAAGGACAAGCCTGTAACCGAAACTATGCTGAAGAGGGCAACCAAAGTCATACAGGATTTTAAAGGTATAAAATACGGATAGGCCAATCAGATATAGTGAGCTCAGGGTAGGACAGGTTTTTATCCCAGTACACTGCCATTGCAGACCAACTGCAAAGTATGTGGAATCTTCCAATAGGGTTGCGCTGACATGAAAAGCTCATTTTTCCTTCTGCTAAGATCTATATTAATGGGTGTGCTGGCCAGTAGAGCGTTAGTACCATCCAAAAATGCACAGGTATATTGCTATAGCAAACAAGCAATGTTTGGCAGTGCACTGCCCCTTCGGCATCTTCTGCAAGGACCCTTCTGGTGTTTCTAGAAAAACTACACTCCTTGATAGAGTCATACCCTAAGATCAACCCCAAACACAATCTAGCCACTTGCAGGAAGCTCTGCTGAATTTCAAAATTTAAGAGCTTCTTCTAGCAACAGGAAGCACAATGTGAATTGCTCTAGTGTCAGCTGCAAGATAAAATATAGATAGGTAAGTGCAGTTCACTTGGTTCAGTCTAGCTGAGGTGACCCTCAAAGATAACCCACTAACATCAGTTTAGGCATATCAGAAATTGCCTTCAGCTCTGAACACCACAAGGAACTGCCTTTGGAGGGAGTTGCAGGAAGAAGCATCCTAATTTATTTAAGGGCCTTGTTACACTTTATACTGTGAGTCACACAAATGTTGATTGGTATTAGTGCTAGCTTGGAGTCTGGAGCAGTAACATGCTTGAATCCTTCCACCTTAATCTTGAAACCTTCCACCTGCACAGCTGTGACTTGCCACTAGAGGCCTGGTGAGCAGGGGCAGGACTAAGAGCTGTAGCTGTGAGTTGCCAGCTAGAAGGCTGGAGAGCCAGGACAGGCTTCTATTCCTGCTCTACTGGTGAAGGTATGAAAGATCCTGGGATACTGAAGGACTTCAACTTGGGGATAAGAGAGGCTTAGGAAGCGGTGCAAGACACATGGGTGAAAGCCCATTATGCTGCCGCACCTCAAAGCCCCCCAGTGACCTCCAACTGTTGCAGAGCCCCCCACTGGCCCCCAGAAGCAGAGCCCGTGGTGGAAGGGGACTAGTCCAGCTAGTAGGAACCAGGGAGAGTCTCACCCTGCCCTGGCCCCTACTTCGCCCAGCCCCCCAGGGACCCACGCAACTGGAGCCACGCAAACAGGCTGAGCAAACAGGCACGCTTGTCTGTCCGGCACGTGAGTTAGCGCAGAGTTTGCGCAGGAGGGTGCATGGGAGAGCCCGAGGCCCTGCCTGCGAGCCGCCCTAGGCAAGGCAGTCCTAGCCATAGCCAGCCCACCTGTGGCAGGACCCAGATGGGCACACGCTGCACCCTGAGGGTCCCCTCAGGCTCTGCGCCCCCTCCCCCGGCACCTTGGAGGCTTCCACCCAGACGGAACCTATGGTTCTGGGCTCCACACAGACAGAGTCTCTGGCTCTCAGCTGCAGGGGCTGCCTATCGCTTTTGCAGGCTCTGGGGCCCAGGAGCATGGCCACCTCCTCTTGAGGGGTCTTCTCCCTACTGGGGTCTCTGGAGCGCCAACTGGAGGAGCTCCAGACCACAGTCCAGAGACTGTGTGCCATCAGGGTTGTGAGCAGGAGATAGACTCCTACCACCAGGCCCTTCTCCCCCAGGAGACGGAGGGTAGACCACAGTCACCCTCCAGGACAAGGGAGGACCCGAGGACCTCCCATTTTGTCCAGCCACAGGGATGGACCAAGGTGGTCAAGAGCCCCAAGGCCCGCCGCACCAAGGCCCCTACCCCGCTGGAGCTTTGCAACAGGTACGAACCTCTTGCAGTCCCAGCAGAGCCTGCTGAGTTGCCAGCTCCCGCAGGCAACACAAGCTCAACTGTAGCTACTGCCCCGGCTCTCCCTAAGACAAAACAGAAAAAGTGTTTGTCATCAGAGACCCCCATTCTGAATTGGATGGAGGAGGCAATCTGCCACCCTGACCCCTCGGCCCGGGAAGTTTGCTGCTTCCCGGGAGCCCGTATCCGAGACATTGCAGAGAAGATCCCTAAACTCCTCCAGCCCACTGACCACTACCCTATGCTCCTCATCCAATGACATGGCTCAGAACCCGCCCAGCCAGGTCATGAGGTGCTACAGAGATTTGGGAGCAGGGCTTATTGGGCTGAGGATGCAGTTGGTGTTTTCCTCGATCCTTCTGGTTTTGGGCTACAGGCTGCAGAAGAAGAGGAGGACACAGGTAGTGAACCAAAGGCTGAGGCCCCCTGGGTTAAAATCCATGGGGAACATGGCACAGGAGATACAATCGTGGGAGTCTACTATAGACCTCCCTCCCAGAATCAAGAGATTGACAAGGAGTTTGCTAGGGAATTGGCTGAGGCTACATGCTCCCAGTCCACGGTCGTCATGGGGGACTTCACCTACCGGGACATCTCGTGGGAAGAGTGCTCGGCCAAATGTGAATGGTCGCAAAGCTTCCTCATGTGCATGGATGAGCTTTATCTGACTCAAGAAGTCTATGGGCCAACAAGAGGCAAAGCACCACTTGACGTGGTGCTGGCAACTGGGGACGACCTAATCAGTGACCTAACAATTGAAGACAAGCTGGGTAACAGCAACCACAAGCTGATCACCTTCGGCATCTGCCGAAAAGCTGTCAAGTCAGTCAGCAGTACAGAGGTCCTCGACTTCAGGAGAGCTGACTTTGACAAGCTCAGGAGACTTGTTGCTGAGGCTCTAAGGGACCACGACCCCAAAAGGAGGGGGAGTCCAGGAAGAGTGGTCGCTCCTCAAAGGAGCAATCCTAGATGCATGAGCTAAGGCTATTCCATCTCGGAGGAAAGGCAGCAAGAGGGCACAGCAACCCCCTTGGCTCTCCAAAGAACTGGCAGTCCTCTTGCATCTAAAAAGATAGACCTATGAAGGATGGAGGACGGGATCCACCTCCAAGCAGGAATAATCTGCACTAGTCCAGACCTGCAGGGAGCAAACCAGGAAAGCCAAGGCTGCCATGGAACTCCAACTGTCCACAAGTATCAAGGACAATAAAAAATCCTTTTTTAGATATGTGGGGACCTGGAGGAAAAGCCAGGGCAACACTGGACCCCTGCTAAACCAAAAGGGAGAATTGATGACTGACGCCCAGGAAAAAGCCAACTTGCTAAATGGGTACTTTGCATCAGTCTTTCACAAGTCCCCTGGGACACCCCTGCCCATTACGGAACAGGGACACCTAAGCGAGGGTGGTTCCATGCCCTCCATCAATGCTGACCTTGTGAAGGAACAGCTTGAGAGGCTGGACACCTTCAAGCCAGCCAGCCCTGATGGTTTACACCCCAGAGTACTCAAGGAGCTGGCTAGCATCATAGCTCAGCCCCTGGCATGGATCTTCGAGAGCTCCTGGCACTCTGGTGAAGTGCCCAATGATTGGAAGAAGGCAATGTGGTGCCTATCTTCAAGAAAGGGAGGAAAGTGGATCCGGAAAACTACAGGCCCATCAGCCTGACCCCTTCTCAAGCAAATTCTAGGACATCATTCTCCCCTTGTGCTCAGCCTTGGTGAGACCGCAGCTGGAGTACTGCACCCAGTTCTGGGCTCCACAATTCAAAAGGGATGTGGAGAAGCTTGAGAAAGTCCAGAGGAGAGCCACGCACATGATCAGGGTCAGGGAAACGGGCCTTATGACAAGAGGTCGAAAGCCATGGAACTTTTCAGCCTGGAAAAGCGCAGGCTCAGAGGCAACCTGATGGCCACCTATAAGCTTATAAGGGGTCTTCACCAAGACCTGGGGGAACATTTGTTCACCAGAGCGCCCCGAGGGATGATGAGGTTGAACGGTTACAAACTCCTGCGAGACCATTTCAGGCTGGACATAAGGAAGAACTTCTTTACTGTCCGAGCCCCCAAGGTCTGAAATGGCCTGCCGCCAGAGGTGGTTCAAGCACCTACTTTGAACGCCTTCAAAAGAAACCTGGATGTTTTTCTTGCTGGGGTCCTATGACCCCAGCTGACTTCCTGCCCCTGGGGCTGGACTTGATGATCTTCCAAGGTCCCTTCCAGCCCTAATGTCTATGAAATCTATGAAATCTGTGGGGAGTGGCCATACCTTAATGGAATAGGAGCTGGGTGTGAAGATCAGAGATAATCCTGCCCTGTAGTGGCGTAACTTTGAGCCACATAAGTGACTAAAACCACTTTAAGGTGTTAATATAAAGACAATCCAGGGGTTTAGATTTCTAGGAGCTACCCAAAATTACTATGTAACAATAACAAAAGCAACAAAAGTCTGTTACCAGATTGTACACCTTCTGATGTATCCAAAGCAGCATAAACTAACATGAAAGTTTACTTCTGCCACTCTACATAATTTTGGGACTAATGCCTGCCTTTCCATGAGCAAATCTCTTAGAAATTATGCTAAAAGAATTCTAAAAGAAACTTGCAGTAGTCCTTTGTTTCAGTTAGGTCAGGAGAGCACTTTATTTTTTTGTAATATGTCAGATTTACTACATCCAGTCTTAGAGAAAACTATAAAGAGTTAATTTTATAATTTCAATGTATATAACAGTCAGATTTCTTTCAGAAATCCTTAAATACTGTGTTCATTCAGCATAAATCCATATGGTGTAACCTGAAGCCACAGAGGCCACTCTGTACAACTTAACTATACAGTCCCTACAAAATAAGACAACGGTTTTACTATGATCTGGGTCTGTGTTTCAAATGCTCTTTTGTCTCCCCAGCTAATGGGATCAGGTTGCCCCATCTACACTGGGCATAATGAGCTAAATTCATCCCAACCTCTTTAGAGACACACTCAGGGAATTGACCTCAGAGGCTGATTCTGACCCAATCAGGTTAGTGATGAAACATGCCTACAGAGACATGACTTCTTTTTCCAAAAATGAAATCCACATCATCCAGTGTATATATATGAAATACAGTACTGTCTCTTTTTTGTTCTTATTCACAACACCTGTCTCCTTTCTCCCTGAGTAAGGTTTTCTGAACCACAAGCCAGCCATGTGTTAGCTAGTTTAAATACCTCACAATAATATGCAAGGTGGGAAACACTTAAGACCTTGTCTTATGTTCTTGTGATAGGCAGAATTTCATAAATGTAACTTGGCATCTAAAGAGAGCCCTTAGGCCCTGTCCATCCCATAGTCCCTGGTAGCAATCATAAAGGGAATTTTCCTATTCACATGTATATGATTAAGAGTCAACTGAATAACTGCATCTTCCTAGTCTTACTGGTATTTTAATAAACTAACTTTAGGAATCTCATCTTTAAACACTATATTATTACAATTCCACTGCTCCTTTTCTCCCCACCTTCCACTACAGACAGCCAGAAAATACTTTGGAGTCTAAGATCATAGCTTAGTTTCATGACTATAAAATATGTGCTTTCTTCCTGCCTCAACTTCAAATATAGAGCCTGCTGCCACTGACTGAGGAGAGGAGCTATGTGTAATATCTCTGCAGTGTTCTCACTCCTCAATGCACAGAATTAAGATATTGGATTCTGGAGTTAAACCTGAGTCTTGCTCACAAAGTAGTGCAGAATAAAAGTGCATGGAGCCAGAAGACTGAATATTTGTAAACAGTTTGTTCTGCATGTTGTATAAGTATAGCAGTTAGCAAAAGGCCCTAAGAAAGCACGTGTCTGACAGTGCTAGAGTAGCACTTTGACTACTGAAGTGATAAGATTTAAGTCCTTAGACCTATGGACCCTGCAAGATTTAACTACAAAAAAGTACAGAAAAAAATTTAGCGGTACCAAAAAAGAAAATAGGGGACTGAGGTAGAGATGGTTCAGTAATTGGAGGGCTAGAAGTAAGGTGTATGTTGTTTAACAAAAATATGCAAAATGGTACTAGTATTGTAATGGCAGAACTAAAAGGCAAGCTGGTGTTTAGGAGTAGATTATGATGGCAGTTAAGCCTGTGAATGGTTAAACAATCAATCACTTTACCAATAAGCCCAGTGGTAACCAGCTATAAGCTTATCAGAGAGTCGCTGAGTCCCCACCACACCTTGTGGGGCTGGAAGCACCCTGCTGGTGCTGAGCCAGGCAGGGGCACCCCAAAGGCCAAGCTGGAATAGCCCCATGTGGTTCAGGCTGGGGGTTGCCATACTAATTAATGGTTTAACTGTTGTAATTACAACAGGTTATATGGATATTTTTTATTTGGTATTTACATCCCTAATGGCAATGAAACTGGGAGAGACAGTATCATGCAAAGATGTCAATTCTTGTGATTTTGTCACAAATCTCATGATAGCTGACATTTTTCTGGAAGCCCCTAGAGTCCACTGAAAATATGAACATCTCATCACTCTTATTTTTTTTAATGCGAGTCTCTGGAACTCATGGTTTCAGAATAAACTTGAAAACAGGAATTCTGTAAGCTAGGAAACTAGAAAACAAATGAAAAGCAATGACATTTATGCTTTATCTTTTCTGATTTTTAAACAAATCTTGTTTAAATATGAGGCCTTAGGCATAATTAGCATAATTGCTCTTGGACACAAGAGGCTGCCCTTAGTAGCATCTGAAGAGTGCACATGATTGCAAGACAGGCAGTAGTAAAGGTGCTGATACAAGGAAGTCCAATTGTTGCTGAAACATTGAAGTCCAATACATTGTTGTCCAATACAACAATGAAGAGTACTGAAGACAGTGAAGATTAGGACAGAGGAGGCAACCATAGATTTCCATATAAGGCACTGTGAAAGAGGCAAAATGCAGGCTGGTTGACTGCACTGATATTCAATAAATGCAAAACTGAATTGCCTAATGTTACAATCTTGGCCTACTCATTTGCATGGACATATTCTGTTTTCTCTATTGAAATACTTGGCAATTCAAAATTTGAAGTTCAAAACCAGTTCAAAACTTACTTTTACATACTGCATTATTAACTTTTGGAACTCACTGCTGCAGAAGGTTGTAGAGGTAGATAGTATAACCAGGTTAAAAAAAGGTATTAGACCAATTAATGGAGCATAAGTCCAGTAACACCTATCAAACAGAACAGTCAGGGATGTATCTTATGACATCACTAAAAAAAATGATTGTGGAGACCAGAGAGGGTCGATTAGAGGAAATGGATCACTCTAAGTATGCTCTGTTCATATGCTCTCCCTCTAAAGCATTTGCTACTGCCACTGTCAGACCAAGAGAAAACACTGGGCTAGATGGACCCTGTATGGCATTGCTTATGTTCTTACATTAATTACTTGAAACATGTGAGGCAAAATCTTGGCTCTCCTGAAGGCAAAACCCCACTGAGGTCAATGGAGTTAAGATTTCATCTGTGCTGTAACAAAGAAAACTGGACAAAAATACTAAAACAAACAAATGAGTCTATTGAGGAAAAAAGAACATATTTATAGAGCTTCCCTATTTCTTCCTGTCTGTCTCTCTGCTTTAGCTGTCTCTGTTTTTTTATGACTGTTCCATGAGAAAACTAAAAAAAACAAACCCTTGGAGGTGAAATGTCTGCTTTCCTTCTATCCTTTTTCTAAACATTTGAAAACAGTTGACTCCTTTCAATATCATTGTGACTTCTTTATGGTGAAGTAAAAAGAAATGAAATCTATCAATAGAAGAAGTTACAGTTTTTCAGGAGTTGTATTTATTGTACACTTTGGAGTGCAGTGGCAGAACAGTTATAGCATCTTGGTAAAACTCAAGAAACATGAGTTTGAGGGGCATCACTCAAGGCTGATGCCAAAGGCTACCTTGATCAATCCAGCTGTAAATGGCTCTTTTAGGCTGAGGAGTCAAAAGCAGCTAAAAGTAGAATGGCATCATGAATTTCCCTGATTTTATTATAGTTGAAATATTAGTAATGACTATATCTAATACATCATTTTAAGTCACCCTATCCTCAGTCACTCATAACTTTCTAAAAATCTCACTGATGGTATTGCACTAAAACTTCCAAACACCCGATCTCTCCACAAGGGCAATTTGTATTTTGTGCGAAGTCCCCTGCTGAATGAAGAAGGTACAAAAGCACACATTTTTAAAGCTGTACTAATGTGTTTGGCTTTTGTATAAAATATGAATCAAGATACAAAAGAGTACCACCTTATATGGTAGGAAAGTCAGTAACATCAAAGAAGTGTTGGCTCTATAAAAGTTCAGAACTGAAACTAAATTTGAGGTGTTCAACACTGTCTTTCTGGCATTTCAACTAAATCTGAGTTAACAGAGTATAATCTGATGTTTCCTTGGATACCCTCATGATAAGAACAGCATTCATCTATTTATCTTTCATGTTGAAAAAGAAGACGGTTAAAAAAAAGTAAAGAAAATGGTAAATAAACATTTGGGATGGATTTGGTGAGGGGTGGGCAAAGTGTGGCCTGGGGGCTGTATCCGACCCACTAATTGATCATATCCAGCCTGCCAGACACCACTGGGAGCATGAAAAAGGAGGGCTGCACCCCACACCACTCTGCTCTGCCACAACTGGCGCCGGACTGGGCCAAGCAGCGCAGTACGCAGCCTCCTCTGCTCCACCACATCCATCCCCCACCCCCACCTGGCTTCCTGCTGGTGTTGCAGCTGCGCAGTTCTAGCGCTGTGGCCACCAGCAGCCAGGCCCGCATGGGACAAGGAGTGATCCAGCTGCTTCCGCTGCACCACAATGGGAAAGTCGGGGTGGCTGCCCTAGGATCAGCACCCCCTCTTCCTCCAGTGCCGGCATGAATTCATCTCCTAATTATGCTGCAGCAGCAGTGGCTCATCTAGCCTGCGCGGGGGGGGAGGGGGGGTGTCAGAGAAATTTGCGCACTGACCCAACCCCAGCTGACGCATAGCAGAGCAACACAGGGCACAGCCCTCCCTCCCTAGGCTCCTGGCGATGGATGCTGGGCTGGATAGGATCAGTTTGCCCTCACCCATGGGGCCAGCCCCCTCCCCCCACCCCCAACAGCTCACCAAATCTCATTAACTGGCCATCCAGCCCAAATAGCTGTCCAACCCTGCTGCAAGTGATCATCCTTTGTGAATATGCATCATGTGGCATTTCCAACTAAAACAAGTTAAAAATCATTAGTCAGTTTTTTAACAATACATATAAGGGAGTGTTTGGGCAGTTTACATTTTCAGGCTTTTCTCCAAAGACACAAGGGACAGCAATTTCATTTTCAATGAAAAGCTGAAATCCTTAGAAAACAACCTGATTCTAGAAGGTGTGGCTTTAAGAAAAATGCCGAACTTCACAAGGCTCAACAGCACTGTGAGAACTGGCAACACTGATTATGCCCATTTAGCAAAAAAGTACTTTTAACAAGCTTCAAAAACATGGCACAGAATGTGGTGCATGCAGGCATAGACAAACCCTCTGCAAAGGATATAACTCAACGCCTCAGGGCAAGGACCTCCTCAGTTAGGCACCTCTCAGAAGTTATCATAAAAATAAAAGATAAAATTAAAAATTTAATTACAATAATTGTGAGGGTTTAATTTCAAGTGATAGCAACAAAATTCAAAGATAAAATGATCATTCTCTTCCTAAATTAATCTGTCGTGCCTTGGGATTTCAAGGGATATTAAATAGTGGCTATGTGTGTGCACCAAGTATTGCAATACATTACCAAGGTACAATGAAGTGAACTATGCTCAGTGCTTTTGAGGTTGGAGTCAATGGTAAGCAAGATGAAAGATTTCAGAAACAACTTCTGTAGCAATATACATTTCACAATACCCATTTAAAATTGAACTCTTGCTGGCCGCTGGCTGACACTAAACACTTTTGATCATTGATTCAAGGACAGCCTAGTAGATAACAAAGGGATGAGGGTATGGGCAGAGGAACAAATTACCACAAGGTAAAAGGGAGCAGGGTTTACCACACATCAGCTGCTCTGTAGTAATGACCTGTATGTACCCTTTTACCCATGGCTAGGTATTCACCTGCCTGTATCCTGACTCCTTTAAACATACTCCTTGTCATGCATCCACAGATGCATCTCAAGCAGGTCCAAAGAGGTGATCCTCCCCCTCTATGCGGCATTGGTCAGGCCGCAGTTGGAGTACTGCGTCCAGTTCTGGGCACCGCACTTCAGGAGGGATGTGGACAGCCTGGAGAGGGTCCAGAGGAGGGCCCCTCGCATGATCAGGGGGCAGCAGGGCAGGCCCTATGAGGAGAGGCTACGGGACCTGAACCTGTTCAGCCTCCACAAGAGAAGGCTGAGGGGGGGTCTTGTGGCCTGTTATAAATTAGTCAGGGGGGGGATCAGCAGGCATTGTGGGAATCACTACTCCCCTGTGCACTGCCAGGAGTGACCAGGAATAATGGTCACAAGCTGGCAGAGGGTAGGTTTAGGCTAGATATCAGCAAGCGCTACTTCACCGTCAGGGCGGCTAGGATCTGAAACCAGCTTCCAAGAGAAGTGGTGCTGGCCCCTACCCTGGGGGTTTTTAAGAGGTTAGATGAACATCTTGCTGGGGTCGTTTGACCCCAGTATTATTTCCTGCCATGGCGGGGGGTCGGACTACGTGATCTACTCAGGTCCCTTCTGACCCTAGAAACTATGAAACTATACTGGCATAAGTATAGAAACCCTGAGGTGCTGAATCTTTAATGTTTCCAAAATGGCTTAATCCTGCAAACCAAACTTCACCCATACTCTTCCTGAGCACCTCTTCTCAAAGAAGCAGGTTCAGGACCATGCCTAACTGGAGGACAGTAAATGAATGAGGAATTGACAATGTCCAGTATTCAAAGATCAGGAGTCAGGTCCTCTCCCCACAAGAAAAATCACAAGATGCGGTTAAAAACCATGAGCTATTAAAAATGCATCTGGGGTTCTTTCCATTTGTCTTTAATTGTTTCTGAATCTTTGTTATGTACCCAGTTCTCATTTTCAAGCATCTCTGCAGCTAAAAACTTCAGAGCTAACTGCAGCTGAACTGTGACAGCTAAAAATTTTGTTAAAAAAAAAGAAGCTATGATTGTACTAAATCGGGGCAGGCAATTTTTTCGGCTGGAGGGCCACTTAAGAAGTTTTGGTGAGCTGTCAAGGTCCGCAAGGGTAGCCCTGTCCCTTGATGGGTGCCCTGCCCCTTGGTTGTCATTTTGGGACCAGAAGTTCTGTCCCTAACCCTTGAATTTTGCCACTGGAAATACCTGCTCTTGCCCCAAAAGTACTCCTTTTGGGAGGGGAGGTGACCATCTTGAAAGAAGAAAAATAACAAACCATATACTAAAAAAATAAAACATCTACTATAACTTATTTTTATTTTAGTTTTAAAAGTATTTTGTCCTGATTCATGTGCTTGCATGGTGTATCTAGAGGAGATTGCATAATAGCTCAAAATACAGTCTTACTCTTTTATATTGTGGGGGTAAGGGGATAAGGGAGTAATGTCAGTGGGTGTGTTTGCAGAGTGTATGTGTGGTGGCATGTGGGGATTGTGGGTATGGTGGGTGGGGGGCGTGGGGGTGAGTATGGAATAGGTGTGGAGGAGTGTGGGGTATGTGGTTGGGGTAGGGGTGTGTGGGAACATGTGGGGATGTGTGGGAGTATGGTGGGATAGAAGTATGTGGGGGGCTGTGGGAAGATATGGGTGCATTTGGGGGTGTGATGGGGGGTAGGGGGATGCGAGAATGTGTGCGTGCACGGGTCCTCAGGGTCCTTGGAGCGTGCTATTCCCTGGAGCCGCACGTGATGACAGAGAGTGTGGTCAACTTCACCCTGCCCCACAGCACTGCCACCCAAGTCCCCAGCCTCAACTGGCAGCAGGGTGCAGGACCAGCCCCACCTAGCCCCATAGCTGCAGCTCCCACCCCAGTCCCTGGCCGCACGTGATAGCAGCATGCAGGGCCACGTCAGCCCGACTCCACAGCACTCCCCCCCAAGTTCCCAGCTGCACCTGATGGGAGGGTGCAGGGCCATCCCCACCTGGCCCCATAGCTGCAGCTCTCACGCCAGTTCCCAGCCACATGTGGTGGCAGCATGCAGGGCCAGCCCCACTTGGCCCCATACTGCACAGTTCCCCGCACTCCCACCTCAGTCCCTGGCCGCAGCTGGTGACAGCATGCAGGGCTAGCCCTAAGCAGCTTTGTAATATGCAGCTCCCATCCCAGTTCCTGGCCACCCACTGCAGCATCATGCAGGGCCATTTCCACCCAGCCCCATAGCCGCAGCTCCTGCACACCCACTTGAGTCCCTGGCTGCACATAGTGGCAGCGTGCAGGGCCATCCTGACCCAGTCCCATAGCATGCAGCTCCA
This sequence comes from Crocodylus siamensis, assembly GCF_052110815.1. Lineage (NCBI taxonomy): Eukaryota > Metazoa > Chordata > Crocodylia > Crocodylidae > Crocodylus > Crocodylus siamensis. The sequence goes on from NC_143397.1 coordinate 213,309,035, forward strand.
GTGCTCCTGCAGCATGCAGGGCCAGCCCATCCTGACTCCTGCACACACGCATTCTCCCACCCCTTTCCCCCAATGGGAGTGCCTGGCGCCTGGCCAGGTGGGGCCCATACCTAAATTCCCAGGCTTGCATGGAGGCAGACCTGGGAAACAGCCTCAGGGGCAGCCAGGCACAACCTCTGCCACGCAGAGGCTTTTGTCTGATTAGGCTGAAACCCTTCTCTTGGATTTGAATAAATACAGTATACCAAGTTAAAATTTGGAAGGGGACATTCATAGGTCTGCTTCCACATGAAGTAGAAGCAAATTTTGCTAATTTAGCCTTATTTCATTTAGGGATAAGCTGTCTCAGTTTACTTTTCACTCACTGCAAGAGAAGAGCAGATACCCAAAGCAGTTAGAAAAAGGTAGTGCATAATACATTTGCCTTCACTTTTAACTCAGTAATTTGTTTGGGCCAGATTTGGGTGGCATAGCTAGGAGTCTTTGGCAGCATTTTGGTGGAGAGGGACTTCACCTGAATCCAGGAGATGTACCCCCACTGCAGCCCATGGGCAAGGAGACAAATCAGCGAGGAAAAGCTGTACTTGTGGCAGCAAAAAGAGCCCGGTTAGAAGAGCACCCCACCTTGGGCCCAAGCCAGATTATTTCTGGCTTGCAGATCTAAAAAGCTGTCAAATGCTGTCTTAGATGTTAAGATGAATTGCAATATTGGTGATTTTCCTCAAAGCGCCAGGTCCTCAAGTGAGTCCATTGCACCATAATCTTTGCTTTAATTTTAAAAAAAAGAATCTAGGCCTGACAGAAAAACACTTGAAAACGTGAAATGTAAATGCCCAGAAGCCAGAGCCAAATAAAAAGATCGTTTTTTTCGTTTAAGTCTCATGACGTTTGCAAACTAACATAATTTCTGAATGACCCTGGTGGCTGTACAACCCTTTTCAGTTCAAGTTTTACATGAAAACATTTTAAGTAATATTACTTTTTGACAAAGTACCCTTTTACGAAACGTAAAAATTTTGTTCCAATATGAGTTGATACCATCTCTTTGGCTAAGTACAGACATTCAAAAAGCCCAAGCCTGAATTGATCCAATCTTTGCAGGTTAGTCTCACCTCCATAGATTGATCTAATTTGCAAGTGAATAGGCATTCCCTTTTGATTCTGGAAATGCAGCCACAATCCTGCAGTGGTTCAGGCTAGAAGCCAGGGGGTGCCAGAGCAAGCCCTCCCTTCTTTCTAGCAGCAGCTGCAAGGCTGAAGGGAAGCTGAGCTGGGGGGAGGGTGTGGTCAGACCCTGACAGGCCACTGAGTATGACTGTGGAGGGGTTTAAGCCCCCACCCTGGCTTGTAAGGACCCCCCCGGGGTGTGCTTAGAGGGGGAAAGGGGAGGTAGCCCATGCCAGGTTTGTCCCCCAAGATGGGGACATAGCCAGACACTGGCCAGGGCAGTGCCTCAGGTGAAGGGAGGAGGCAGGGAGGGGGATTAAACTCTCCTGTCTCCCCTCTTGGACATGGGCACAAGGACCCCAGACTGGGTCTGCCTGGCTTTCCGACCCAGGATGGGCTGCGGGTGCAAGGCCCTTCCAAGCTGGCTGCAGCTTGGGCTGGGGCCACTGAAGCTGTGCGCCCAGATTGCTCCTGGCTCCTGTCCCTAGCTTAGGAAAACATCCTGTATATAGATAGAATTATTCTAATGTGTCAGTGGAAAAGCCATCTAAGTAATAAACTTACGAGGAAAAATGATTCTAAATTTATCTGACTGCTCAGACCAAAGGCAAGTAATCTTGGCATCCAGGAAAAAAAATGAAATTGTTCACAAAGGCTAGGGATAGAAATTACACATATGGAGCTGTAAGTGATTGGAAACCAGTTCCAACCTGTAACACAACAGAAATTTGATGCACATAAACCACTTTCAAAATGGCCAAAGCTGGTTTAAGATAAACCTGGATGTATGTAGCTTAATTTAGTCTAAATCAGTTTATTGACCATCTGTTGCAGATCTCCTCCAGAGTCAAGTTAGTCCTCTAGTATCCCAGAATGCTTTGCACCTCCCCCGCAAACCTCCCCTTTGCAGGGAGGGCAGGCTAGTCTTGGTCCAAGCTGTCTGCTCCACCTGATCAGGGAGGCCAGCTCTAGTGCTTCCCAGCTTCTGGCCTAGGCCACTGCAGGCATGTGGCTGCATTTCCAGAATCAGAAGTGAATGTCTGTTCACTCTCTTATTGGTTCAAATCTATGCAGTTTAGACTAACCTGCAAAGACTGAATCAATTCAGCCTCAGGCATTTTGACTGTCTGTACTTACCCAAATAGTTAAAATATTTTTTCCCATTAACTATGAATGTTGCTGCAAAAAAAACAGAAAAGAACTAAATATCATGAAAGATTTTCTGGAAGAAAATGATGCAGTGGTATTACAGTTTCTTTACATATCTGAAGTTAATTTTGACCCACAGATTTATGTTATCTAAAACAATAAGGAAGAGGTAGTTTCATAGTTTCACAGTTTCTAGCATCAGAAGGGACCTGAGCAGATGATCTAGTCTGACCCCCTGCCATGGCAGGAAAGAACACTGGGGTCAAACAACCCCAGCAAGATGTTCATCTAACCTCCTCTTGAACACCCCCAGGATAGGAGCTGCACCACTTCTCTTGGAAGTTGGTTCCAGACCCTAGCCGCCCTGACCGTGAAGTAGTGCCTCCTGATATCTAACCTAAACCTACCCTCTGCCAGCTTGTGACCATTACTCCTGGTCACTCCTGACGGTGCTCGGGGGAACAGTGACTCCCCCAGTGCCTGCTGATCCCCCCTGACTAGTTTATAACAGGCCACAAGATCCCTCCTCAGCCTTCTGTTTTGAAGGCTGAACAGGTTCAGGTCCCGTAGCCTCTCCTCACAGGGCCTGCCCTCTTGTCCCCTGATCATATGAGTGGCCCTTCTCTGGACCCGCTCCATGCTGTCGACATCCCTCTTGAAGTGTGGCGCCCAGAACTGGACGCAGTACTCCAACTGCGGCCTGACCAGTGCCGCATAGAGGGGGAAGATCACCTCTTTGGACCTGCTCGAGATGCATCTGTGGATGCATGACAAGGTGCGGCTGGCCTTCCTAACTGCCTCCCCACACTGCCGGCCCATGTTCATCTTGGAGTCAATGATGACCCCAAGATCCTTTTCCTCCTCCGTGCTGACAAGAGGGGAGTTCCCTAACCTGTAGGTATGGTGCCGGTTGTTCCTCCCCAGGTGCATCACCTTGCACTTGTCTGTGTTGAAAGCCATCCTATTCTCGTCCGCCCACCCTTGTAACCTGTCTAGGTCTGATTGTAGCCTGTTGCATCCTTCCAGTGTGACCACGTCCCCCCACATCTTTGTGTCATCAGCAAATTTGAATAGGGTGCTTTTTACCCCCTCGTCCAAATCTCTGATGAAGATGTTGAACAGTGCTGGCCCGAGGACCGAGCCCTGCAGAACCCCACTGCCCACGTCCTTCCAGGTTGAGAAGGACCCATCTACTACCACCCTCTGGGTGCGGCCCTCCAGCCAGCTGGCGACCCATTTGACTGTGTGGGTGTCTACACCACAGCCCCCCAGTTTCTTAATGAGAACGGGGTGAGAGACAGTGTTAAAAGCCTTCCGGAAGTCCAGGAAGACTATGTCCACTGCTACCCCTGCATCTAATGATCTGGTGATCTGATCGTAAAAGGCCACCAGGTTGGTCTGACAGGACCTGCCACTGATGAACCCATGTTGGGTGCCCCTAAGCATGCAGCCCCCTGCTGGCCCTTCCTGGATGTGTGCCAGCATAATTTTCTCGAACAGCTTGCCTAGGATCGAGGTAAGACTAACCAGCCTATAGTTTCCCGGGTCCTCCTTCCTACCTTTTTTGAAGATGGGGACCATCTTAAAAATCACTTAGAATGGTTTACTTGAAAAATGGAGGGATAACACATCAGGGTTTTGGGTTTTGCTTTTTTTAAAAGACCTGATTTTGGGAGATAATCCTAAATTAAATATTCTTTATTCTGATTCAGTTGGGTTTACGGTCTCTCATTCCCAAAGCAAGGTGTTTGTATAAAAGCAGTGGAAAAACCTAAATGGATTGAACCTGAGACATGCCCTGATATTGTTAACTAGGAAATTAAACTGTATGTCAAATTGCTCTGCAATATATTCTATTGTAATAAAATAATTAAAGATAAAATAATTAAAAATAAAATTGCAGCTAAATAAGTAAAGTATATATTTATAGACTCCTAGACAGCTACTTACAACTAAGTACCCTGGACTTTATAGTCATGTTACACCATTGTGAATATAAGTTACCTTTTAAAATTTTTTTGAAAATAGTGTACAGATTTATATTGTTTTGAAAATTAATGCTTTGGCTACAGGCATGTTTTCTGGGTATCTATTGCAAGATGTTTTGAATGCTATAGGGTATTTTTGCCCTTTCTTGTGAATCTGTTGCTAAATAATTAATACTTAGCTATCTTGAGGGCTTGCTGATTCCTACCCAGTAGATTGATTAAAATGCTATTTTCATTTGTATCTTCTTGGGGATTGTCTGTCAGACAATAGACATTTAACTAGCTTATTCTTCTCAGATATTTTTTTCTAATTAGTTACTGTTTATAAAAATGCTTAACATTCTGTTCTTTCCCCCCTAGGGCAATGAATAGATGTTTAGATTTGCCTAAGTTTAGGAAGAAAGGACAGTATTATTAGTCTTTTACAGCATCAAATTAACAGTCAGGAGCCATGGACTCTATTGTCAGATTTACCACAGACACTATTTGTGACTTTGGGCAGAGACTTTGGCAGGCCAGTTAAGGTTTAATCATGCTCTCAGTGAGGGTATGGCAAATGTCCCACTGATGTCCACAGGAGAGGGATTGGGTAAAACTACAAACAGATGCTACATCTGACATGGGAGAAACCATTTTCTCCTGGGACAAAGTGTGAAGATTCAGAGGTCCATGTCCATTGTCTGAGGACATCCCCTAAAAAAGTTTGCAGAATGAGAAGTATTACCAGTATGTCCTGGGACATTGTTAAGTGCATCTGAACAGTTGTCCCAGGACTGCATCATGAAATCAATGGCAGAAAATTTGCAGTGCGCTTTGCCACTCACTATTCTCCGACTGGAAGGACAGTGTGTTTACACAACAATCCCACAACATTTCTTTTCCAGGACAAACACAGCCACAATTAGTCCCAATACAAAGGCAACATATATTTACAGCTTAGCCCACTTCCTCTTGCTCAGCACATGCCAAATGTTGGAAAAAATCTAGCATACACACTAAAGCAGAACTGAGAACATGCTATTAAGATGCCTGAGAATAAGAGTTTGAAATGGCAGCAGGCATACACCAAGCAGCAGCTATACATGTATTTTGGTATGTTGGCAAGTATGGAGCAGGGAGAAGCAGGTAGATATGTTTTCACAGCAGAACTACCTTGCATGGTTGGAGGTGGCATAAATATACCCAGAACTACAGAGACTGTTAATCACATCCACATGCTCATGGAGAAACTATGGGTGAGTGCAACTCTACAGTTTGCTCACTGATCCATCCATCCAACCTGTTATTCTGAACCAAGCTCATTTACTCAGACTTTGTTTAGGAAAATGAATGCATTTTTAATATCTGGGAAGAATCCTGAGATCTTTGGTTGGAATATACTACAAAATTGCAATGAACTGTTATTGTACTTGCTTATATGTTCATGGCACCCATCATATCTTGGCAAAATTTGTGTCTATTCAGGCCACAGACAATCACTTTCTACTGTGAGGGTTGCTGTTCTCTCAGTAGAAACCGTGAATGTTCTGCTCTGAGAAAAACCCAGGAATAACCAGAGTTAAATAGTTCCTGGGAGAGTTTCTCCTGGGAGAGTGAATATCTGAACATAATCCCTTGTGAGAAGTCCTATTTATTTAATGCATCATAAGAGCTGATTAATGATAATCAATGACATATCCTAATCCAATCAAATTTTCTTTAGAAAATATAGTGGCAGATACCTGTGTTTTTACTTTCTAAAAACTGAACTTTAAGCAGGGTGCAGGATTGAAAGAACTCCACCTCTTATGAGAGTCCCCATGTGCTTTTGATTCTGTCAAATCAGAGAAACATGTTGAATTACCAATCAATACATTTCATCTATGTTCATGTATAACCACTTACCAGCATTTCACATTGCAGAACAAAGAAATTGACTATTATTGTCGGACTCTCAGTCAGCTTAGGCTGTTGCTGCTGATGGCAATGAAAAAGAACTGTTAAACACCCTTAGAGTATGATAGTTCCTTATTGGAATTTTGTCAAATCTAGTTTTGAAAACCCTATCACTGTGAACATTTAAATCTTGACTTGACAAAACACTAACAAATATACAATAGGAAACAATCCTGCACTGGCAAAGAAATAGACTATATGACTTAATAAGTCTTTTCCATCAAGTCCTATGATTCTATGGTTCATTAATAATGACTGATGATTTTTTATGGCTTCAGGTACAGATCTAAAGCAAGACAGTGTGAGGAGAGAGAAAAAAGGATGAAAAACATGAGAGAAAGAAGTATGATAAAGAACTTCGTATCTAAGAAAGTTGTGTGGTTAAAGCACAGGATTGGGACCACAAAGATATAAGTTCAATTCCCACGTCTGCCATCTACTTCATGAATGACTATGCCAGATCTCTTAAACTGAAATTCAAGTTGGACAATGAGGTGCTTTCAGCTTAGTGAGCTTAAAAATTAGATATCTTCCCCTGGAAAACAATTCAAAGAAATAGCACAACTGAATGTCATGACTAGCAGGATGGAATCACACGCTCCCTTTCTTGCTCTACCTTCAGCCTCGTGAATTTTGACCTTTTTGCCACTGGTAATTTAGAAGGAAAACCAGAGAACGCTTCTACCCAAAGTGTCCCGTAGGCACGAGCACAACCACCTCTTCTGGCTGTGTTCTTGTCTAATACCAACTACATCCACTTCTCTTTGTACTGAATTCAGTGCTCTTCAGTGGATTAAATTTGCTCTACACCTGTCTACTGGACTGGATACTATGAGGATTTTGTGCGTATGTGCTACTCCACCTCATATCTGGATCACAACTGAGCTCAGACAGGAGCCAGATGCCTCTTCTCAGACTTGTTGGGGAGAAGTTTCTGTGCATGTGCAGATGTCTCAATTCAAGTATCTAGGGATCTCCTCAGTACAAGGACAGTGAATGAATTTGAGTGCCCAATAAGTTTTGTGGATGTAAACATGGAATAGATCACTTGCTGTGATTTAGGCACCTAAATTCCATCTAAGTCTCAATTGGCCACGCAGTTTATCAAACCATGTCTCTCTGCTTCAGGTCAAACAGTCTAAATAAGATTCATTTCTAGCCTAAGACGAACCACTGTAAATTTAATTCCGTAACGAGAGTTTGAGATTTGTATAACTGAAATCAGGTGCTTATAAAATTCCACTTAACTTTATTGCCAGCATTTTATACCAAGGCATGGTTCTAAATGTACAATTTTTCATATGTGAGTTGGAATGTGTCTGCAGAAATCCTGTTTACCTTTTCTGTTCTGTTACTGCTCTTAAGCAAACTGCCTACTTGTAATTAATTACGGTTTTGGCTTTCTGGCTGACATGCTTAAAGACCTTTCAAGACAACCTAAAAATTAAAGTTTATTCATATATTCACTATTTTATTAGTAGAAAGAAAAAATAATGTAAAGGGTCCTTCTTTGTACAGAAATAAACAACAATGTTTAGCACTCTACAGCACTTTATGGGTCCTAATGTACTTTTAAAAAGATGGCAAACATTATCATTCCATGTTACAAATGGAGACCTACAGCACAGAAGAAGGTAAAATGATTTCTTCTGTGAAGAACTCTGGTACAATTGGGAATACAACCATGGCTGTCTGGCTCTCAAAAAGTACATAATCCCTGAATTCACTGCTTTCCATCTTATTTTGCCAGCATATCCAAGATACTAAGAAATACTAAAAAGCCATGAAAAGTACATTTTACATCTATGACAGTAAGAAGTGGCATGAGGACACAGTATATCACAGTCTACTGGGAAACTAAAAATGGAACACATCTTTCAAAATAGAAAGGAATAATGTGAAAAAGCCCCATCCGCAGAGACTCAAATCCTTTTGCAGATTAGTACTTTAGTTTGGGCCCATCTACATGTGCAATTAGTGCAACTGAATATAATGGGAGTAAACTAATCCCAAAATCACCAACTACACATCAATTTAGGTGCAGTAATTTACTGCAGCATAGGATAGTGCCTGTGTCTGATGGGAATATCCTATGCCAGAGTAATGTACTACACATTAATTGTGGTACATGTGTAGACAGTGATGCTTTTTACTGCACATTAAATTAGTCTGATATGCAGTAAAGTGTACATGTAGACACACCCTTCTAGTAGTAATAATAATTTATTTTTATTAACAATTAACTATGAATTAACACTGCAATAAAAAATGAACAATGAAAAGTCATCCTTACTATTCTGGCCATGGTTTGAAACACTGCATACCAGTTTATGAAAAAAACAGGGAGTCAAACCAATCTGCCACTAGCATATTAGGTGATCAAAGTCTGAGGTGAGGAAGAGTTGTGTAAGAGTATAATCACCTCCAGATGACACAAAAGGGAAGTCATTTCCTCCCTGGGGACATTCCATGGACATCCACTGATACAAGTCAGGGAAGAAGGCTCCTTCCCATTTAAGGTATATGTGTTTTCCTGTTTGGTTTCCTAACCATGCCCTGACAATTTTGTAACTTTCCTTCAGCCCTTTAACTGGAAGAGGAATCTCCCCCATTGTCTGCTTGCCCCTCACATTAGAGGGTGGAGATGTGGTTGTGAACCAGTAAAAATAAACAAGCCAAGGGAAACAAAGAGCTCTGATTTTCTCCCAGAGGATGAGGAAATAATTAAAGGCCAAACTGCCTGAGGACATCCTTTTACATGGAGGTGTGAAGCCAGCTTACAGTGTAAATGATAATAAAGGAAGGGAAGAGAAGCATTAAATCATCTTATTGAATCAGGACCAAACAAGTCATATCAGGAAAAATGCTAATGGAATTGCAAAATATTAAGATTCATCTTACAGCATTTAGGGCCAGATTGTGTCCTATGTGTCATATAAAGATAGGCCTAATAATGGAGGGTGGGGCTGAGTTGTTCCCAAAAGAAATTCAGGGAGGGATTAGTCCTTGGCACACAATCCTTCTCCAAGGTCTCTGATGAATGGGCTACACCATCTACAGACCAATGGAGATGCAGGAGCTGAGACCCAGACCCGCTTGTCCACATGGCTCTCCTGGAAAAGAGCAAGCCCTGAACTCCTCCCAGTCAACAGGGTCTGCAATTATGACTGGTGTATAACATGGACAGGAAACTATTTCACCCCACCTTTCACCCAACCCTTTCCCACTGTAAACCTACTCACAAGCCAGCCTGTAAAGAACAGCTAAAAACATATTACAAAAAATCATCATCTACATTACAAAACAGCTGTTAAATCATATGCTTTATGAATCTGTTTTCATGCAGTGTAATAAAAGCTGCTATTGTTTTATACCAAATGTAAAGTGGCTTGAATCTTTTACAGAAATTATTGTGGTTCACTGTTTTGGCTGCATGTCCACTGGAGCAGCAGTAGTAAGAATAACTGTTATATATTGCTTTTCATCTCAGAATTTTGCAGCACTTTTCAAACACAGGGTCCAAACCTGAAGTACTTCAGATCTGAACACCAGTCCTGCAGGTTTCTGATTGCCTCTAAGTGTTCACTGCATTAAAATCAATGGGGATTGAAGTGATTTTTCAGCTCCTCTTGAGGTCAGGCCCATCAACCTTTCTCTGGAATCAGTGGGATACTTGAATGTGCAAGAAATGACAGTATAAACTTTTCATTTGTTATCTTTTACAACCCACTACAAAGCATGTAAGGATCACTTTGCCTGCTACTAAAATACAGCTGCTTCCAAAGTGGTATAAAGCAGCTCTTGACAATGTACAGAAACACTGTACAACTGTTTCAATCAAAAGATAAAATTACATAGATAAAAATGTCTAATTCTATAATTTCTGTCAATTTTAATTCAACACAGAAAGAAGTTGTTACAACTTAATTGCTCTTACCGTACAGTAAAAGATGTTTGTAATGAAGGGTGATAAGCAGTAGCATGAATGAACAGTTGCCAAGCAACCAACAAATAAAGGTTCCCAGTAGCATGACCTCTCTTTAAAAGATAAAGCTCTATCCATAATTATTTTTAAAAATCCATTTCTGTACTGAGCAAATCATGCTTGTAACTCTAATCAAGGTCTTCTTCATACAAACTGAAACCAAATCTGTTATATGACATATCACAAAATAACAACTAAAACATATTCAACTTGCCCTTTAACAGGATGGAGAGTGGCAGGGCTTGGAGATGGCAAGTGGTCAGACAATAAATTGTAATCCAAAATGGAGGGGTGAGCAGCCTGAGCAATTAAACAAGAGCATTGGAGAGAGGAGTTGTATTAAATACTTCCACCCATCATCAATAAGAAGCCCTGTAGGATTTTAACTCCACAAACGGATACATTAAGTCTGGAGGGGTAGAAGGGCTAGGAAAAGAGATGTAACTTCAAATGTTTTAAAATGTATATAATCCAGCATTCCATCTTTATAAACTCTTACAACTCAGTCCTACCAACTGTATAAAAAGAGCAGAGGTGCCTAGAGCAAGTACTGACCTTTGAGATGGATTCAAATAAAACTGACAAAGAGAGGCATAAATCTAAAACCAGTTAAGGGAGATGGTATACTCACTCTGAGAAAACAATAAATGGGAATATATGAATTTCACAATGTTTTCTTGTAGGATGGCTTCTTGGATGATGAAAGTAGAATAAATTTAAATCAATAAATTCAATATCTATTGTATCAAGATTATATGTCATAAAGTATTAATATATTACCTTTTACTATGTTTACCTTGCAGTGTTCACTATATGTTTTAACTACATTTTTTTCTTAAAAGTTGAGTGGTACTAGTCTGATGTTCAAATACCAACCAAATAAAAAACAGTACCACAAGATAGGATACATTATAATTTTAAATCTTTTTAAAGATCACATTAACCCTAAAGAGTTAACATATTCGACTGTAAACTCTTTGTGACAGAGATGATATTTTGGTTCTGTGTTTGTACGCAGACAGTTGGGCCCATAAGCATTCCTAAAATCCTGATGGTAATTAAGATGTATATTTCATTCCTGTGGTAGATTAATCTATTGGCATTCTTGAATACAGGAAGTATCTTTTGAATTATGGCAGGCAATGCAATAATCCAATCTTTAATCTGCATGCATATTTCTTCTTCACACCGGAAAGAAGACATAGTAATACCTGCCTTTTATGATGGAAGAATGAGAAAAGCCTTCCATTACCTATCGGAGCTGTAACTTTCTGATTAAAATTAATTTATACTAATGCTGCAGTGTAATGCTAGATCTATAACTTAGTTCATCAGAAGCCTTTACAGGTCATTTTCTTTGTGTCTGCTTTTCCTGAGTAAGTAGAGACAACGCTAAAGCACATCAAAATTTGTTTCCAAGTAACAGACCTTATATCAAGCTAACCATACCCTCCACCAGTATTAACAGATAGTCTTGCATCCTTATACAATACAGGGTATTGACCTGCACTCCTTCAGAAAAAGTGCACTCAGTTCAAAGGATGCTTTTTTCTGAGTAAGAAATGAAGAACTTGCACCTTCAAAAATTTTAATGTAATGTACCTAAAAACTAATATGAAGGGTGGGATGAGCTCCTTTCAGTACACATGGCAGTGGTTTTATACTTAGTATCAAAAATATCCCTAATTGCTTCCTTGCATGCATTTTTCAGGCTTCCCTCTTTAACAAGCTCTTATTACAATACCACACAGAACTTGCAATCCTAATGACTAAAGCTTCCAATTGAAAAAGCACATAAAGGTGAAACTGGCAGAATTTTTCCTCCCAATTAATTGTTTATCCCCTCACAATTACAGACTGAAGAGTTAAAATGATCAGTTTTTACACTCAGAAAGACTCAAAGCACAGGGATTTAAAGGTCACCCATTTACCATGCAGCAGGAGTAGGACACTAATTGTGAAGTTTGTTAACAATGAAAACAAAGAGGCTCTCAGTTGCTTCCTGCCACAGAAGAATGCTGCTTGACAGTATTTCTCTGAAGTTTTGATTTCAGTGTGTTTTGTTCCTCAATATGGAATTTAAGTACCATGTCTATTAAAAAGGAGTGGAGGGAGAAGGCTGCATTGTTTTCAGGTGAAATTATGCTCACTTCAAGATCTCCCCTAGGGTCCCAAGCATATAAATATATATAGCAGAAGGCTGTAGAAAATAGAATATAATAGTCTGCATTAGACAAGAGATCAGGAGGAACAATATTGTCGCTAGGATTTCTCACAACACGGATCCACTTAATGAGATCAGCCCAGATCCTCCAAATCCTCTCTTACCCAATAATCCTTACTCAAATGCTCAGTTCCATTGACTTGGATAAGGCTGCCAGGCCAATGCATCTTTACCCTCATGAGTAAGGATATGCAGGATCAGAGTCTGGATATGAAAACAGTTTTACGATACTTATGTTGTCTGTTGACACAGGCAGCTTGATTGAGGAGAATTTTTTCTATTAAAAATTGTGAACCTGGTTCTAATCCCATGTAAATAAACAACTGAAGAATAGAAACACTCAGGCTAGGGAGAGACATTACACATAAACCAATTTAAGTGATCGGAAACTGCTTTAAACCTGTAGCAGAACAGATGTTCAGTGCACATAAACCAGTTTGAGAATGGCTGAAACCGGTTAGAGATCAACCTGGTTGAATGTAGTATCTGACTTAACTGTGTGGCTCAAACCAGTTTACGCAATGTCTGTCCCAGACCCCTAACTGTAGACAAGTGTCAACTTTATGAAAACATTACATATCTAAGAGTCACATTTACTGCTTTAATCCTTGCCAACCCCTATAGATGTTAGTAGAGATGTTCCTCTGGTGGATCTTCAACAGGGGAAATTGCCAAGGAAATTCTTAATTATCAAGCAATGCAAGAAATAATTAAAAACCTAACAGAAAAGTATTTTCTCACCTGAAAATGACATTCTTCTACATAGATTTTCAAAAAAAAAATCCCGGCAGATTACTACAGGAATTCTATACCAAAGATCAGTCACTTAGCAGGACAAGTCTAAATTTCAAATATTTTGGTAAAAGGTATTATCCTATTTTAGAAACTAATGCATACATCTTACTTCTGAAATGAACCTAAACAAAACACTTGGGGATAGCCTAAGAATTTATCAGCATTGGTACACAATTGCTCACACAAGTAGACTTGACAACTTCAATGACAGTGCTATTATGCTTAATGTCTCAGCACAGTGGAGTTTGACAGTCTAGATTTTATTCTGTCCTACAATACAGGCAACATGTTCAAAGATGATCACCAAAACTCTAGTGATGCCCATAAACTTAAAAAAATAAAAGCTAAAAGCTTCTTTAACTGATTCTGACATGAATCCTAGATTTCACAGTGACTACCTGAACACTCATAAATACTTAAAATAAACCATGGATACAGCACTCTCTTATATGAGTCAGGGTAACCCTTGCATTCACTTCAGTTACATTAAGTGTGGAACCTTTAAGGCAATACTGTGGTTAACGCAATAAATATATTATTCTTGTTTAGATATAACTCATTGAGACATGTATCAAAATACTACGTATTACATAAACTTTATCAGTGATGTTCATCCATTTCAGAAATTACAAATCAGCTACCATTGGAAGCACTGGAAACTCTTCCCTATAGCCAGAACAAATTTTGCAGACAACATAAAAGACAGTAATGCTCACACAAGAGTACAAAGTTCAGCATCCTATGTTTTTGTCAAGAACATACTACCAATATTTAACAACTATGAACTTCAATAATATCCCTTGAGAATTAATCTTGCTCACAGTCTAACAAATCTGAGTCATAAACAAAGAAATCAAGATTTATATATAAATGTTACTTAACATGTAACATGTTAGACCAAATGAAGCACAATTACAAGAGGAAAAGGACAGACCCACATTTCCAACGTCCAACAGGTATTTCAACATTTCATATAAGTTTTAATATAACAAAAGCATGTAAAATAAATAGATCTTGAATTCATAGAAAGCCCCTTTTTGGATAAAGGCAGTAACATCATCTTTTGTTTTCCAAACTACCAGAACAATGTGGCAATGAGTTTGACCACGGGCACTTTTTAGAGACAGGCTATTTTCAATGTTTAGTTTAATGGCTCTTGAAATAAAGTCACCATACTCTGTGTTAGTGATTTACTACAGGGGTTAAGAGTTTTACAGGGCTGATGCAGACACAAGGAATTGAGGGGCACAGTACCACCACACTATTATGAAATCTTTTGCTTTGCATTCCCCTGCTCTGTGACCATGGTTACTCTCAGTATTACAACAAAAGAGAACTGAAAATTTCAGCTCTATCCAAGGATAAAGGCAAAACAGCTGGTATTACACTCCAAAGGAAAAGAAAGATAGCATGTACAGAATCTCATGGGTACCTGCTCCCTCCCCTAGCTCCCACCCCTCCACCCCCAGCTGTTTTTATTCTTCATGGTACTCTCTTTGTCCCCCAAATCTGTCATTTTCCATAAGGCAGGGGTGACAAAAAAATGAGTGCTTCTACTTTTCCTTGAAACCCTCTGTCATACTGTGGCTGGCCTTCTCTTCATGCTCCCCTCAAACTATTCTCTGGCTCATTCCATCTTTCTCTTGCCTCCCACACTAGCTCCATCTGCTGCCCATCTCTTCAGAAGAGCCTGCTGCTGGCAAAGCAATCTACAGTTGAAGGAGGAAGCTCTGTAACTAGAATTTCTTCTTTATCCCCAAGTGTGGGAAACCTAGAGAGGGTACAGAGGGCTATCCAGCTTCCTAGCCCATATCCACAAATGGAAAAAGGAAATTGAGCCCATGGACAAGTAAAAGATCAAAATGCCCGAGTGAGTCCTGAGGTGTAAAAGTTTAATTTTTATTTAGATTGCAGTAGTTTCCAAAAACTGTTATCAGGGTCAGGTTTCCATTGTGCTAGCCACTGTAGAAACACAGTTAAAGTCATGGTCCCTGCCCCAAAATGTTTACAATCTAATACAAGGACAATATACTGGGGGAAAATGTGGTGGAGGGAAAGGGGGCAGAATAATAGTGGTGGATAAGCAGTAGTGACAAGGAAGACCAAAAGTGTGGCTAGGAGAGGAGATCTTACTGATGGGGTAGAGAAACTAGGATTATATGGGTATACAAAGCAAGACCACTGATGCATCTTATGTTAAGAGATCTTGGGAAGATGAGCCCAAAAAACGTGTGGCTGGTGAACTCTTAGTGACAGAAAGGACACAATTGGTATTGTATGACGGAAGAGCTTTCAGAGGGGAGACCAAAAGTGTGCACGCTGGTGAGTTTTGTGGGTGGCCTTCTCTTCATGCTCCCCTCAAAGTATTCTCTGGCTCACTGTATCTTTCTCTTGCTTTATCTTGTTCTATCGGAACAAGATACATAAAAGATCTTGGGGAGAGTATAGGGGGAATTTACCATCTTGGGACACAACAAGAGTGGTTTGAGGAGATGAGTGTGGAAGGAGAAAAGACATAAAATGTAAGGATTTGTTATGGTAAGACCTGATCCAGGGACCAGGGTACCTCTGAGGGAGATTTTGTTACCAGAAGGAAAGGGCAGGAACAAACGTTAGTAGGTGAAAGTTGAGGGTGAAGTTATTAATTACGGGTCCTTATTGTGTAAAGATTACCTTTGAAAAATCAACGAGGAACGGGAACTAAAGAATTGGGAACTGGGAATAAGGAACCAACTTCAGCCTCATGGGTGGAAGCTAGGATGGGGAAAGGAGGTGTTGTGAGAAGAGGAGACAGATGTGTGTGGGTGGGAATGTATGCGGGAGAGAGAAAGATCTTGGGGACAAGAGTATATTTGTATCAGAAGGAGCTCTAGGAATACAAGCGTGTGTGTGAGACAGTCAGGATGGGAGTGAGTGTCTGTGTATGGGTGTAGCAGAAAGTTCGTAGAGGCAGACTGGAGAGAGAAGGGTAAGGAGAGGTAGCAGAAGGACAGAATGATAATGTGAATGGAAACTGGAGAAACGTGTAAAATCGGGGGCACAGTGGAAGGGAGAGAGAGGGAGAAGTGGAAGAACTGGAGAGAAAGAGAGATTAGGGGAAAAAAGAATCAGGAAAAGATTCAGAAACAAAAAGATAGATCAGGGCACACAGTAGGAGGAAAGGAATCAAGGAAGGAAAAGGAAGGGAGACTAATTCCAAGAAAAAGAAAGCGTCAAAGTACTTAATGGAAAGCATGAATAACAACTGAAAAACCGGCTGGCTTAGAGGAGGGGATGGAAATGGAGGTTCACCCTGAAATTTCACTATGGCAGCAAATTTCCTAAGGTTGGCCCTGCCTGGGTAACCCCACATTTATTCTTCTACATTAAAGGAAAAAAAAACGTTTCTTCCTCTGCCCCGCCCTCCAACTTCTGTTCAGTAGCTGCACCTATGTGCCATTTGTTCAGTCATTTCAAGTTACAAGAAAATGGGTATGTTTCAATTAATAGTCTGACAAATACCTAGTGACAAAGAACTATGCTAATCTAGCACGTTTCCTTCTCCCGCACCTCAGGCCCACCTTAGATTCCCTTTCATTCATCCTTCCTCCAAAAAAACAAAACCCCACAAAGAAATAATAAGAGCAACACATCTGAAGTCAGGGATGATGGTGCCACATTCCCTGAGCTGTTCTGTATACATTGCATCGCAGCTGCTTTTCTCGTGCCACTGGGGTTTGTGTTTAGGGTTTCACACACACCATATGTGAGGGGCATTGCCAGGGCACAGTGATGTGCTCTGGCGCTCAGCGTCATGCTTTGTGCTGCCAGAGATAACGGGATTGTGGGTCTGAAAGGCACGGATCAAACAAGAGATCTCAGAACAGATAAACTGGGCTATTTGCTGCAGGAAAGACAAACCTTTATGTATGTGTGTGTGCTTGAGAGAGAGAGATGCGTGTGTGTGATATGTCTGATGCATGTGATGTGTGTGTGATATATGTTATATATGTGTTATATGTGTCTGATGTGCTTGTGATATCTGTGATGTCTGTGCGGTGCGTGTTATATATCTGTGTATGTTGTGTGTGTGTCCTGGCTGCTCACAAGACATGGCTGGGGAGCTGTCGCTTTATTGAATCAACCCAAATATTTCAGCAGCAGCCCTTGGAAGGGGAGGGAAAACCGGAACCAGATGGGCGCACAGAGCAGCAGCCCCGCTCGCTCACATCCCCGAGCCCGACCTTACCTCCACATTGAAATACTGCTCCGCTCCGCACACCGTAGCACATAAAATCCAAAGCAAGGCTTGCAAGAACCCCCCCCGGGACGGCTGCACGAAATCCAAGCGGCTCCCAGTGCTGAATGGGAGTACGAGCATAGTGCCCGGGCTCCAGCGGGCGGAAGAGCTCCTGCTCCACGACCGGGCGGGCGAGCCGCGTGCCGGCGGGCACCCCCGCGTGCGGGTCGAGCCGCGCGGGGGCAGCAGCAGCAGCAGCAGCAGGAGGAGGAGAAGCGGACACTCGGCTCCAAAGCGCGGCTCGCGGCAGCCGGGTCAGCTCCTGCTCATCCACATCGCCAGCCCGTACGGAGGGAATGTGGCGCCCGAGTGCCGCCGCGGCTCCTGCACGGCTTCTCCTTCGCGCGGCAGCCGCCTCTCGGTGTCCTCCCCCTCCTCCTCCTCCCCCTCCTGCTGGGAAAGGCCTCGGCTGCCTGCCTCTGCTCCCTGCCCTGCCTCTGCCTCTGCCTCTGCCTCAGCTCACTCCTCGCCCCGCTCTCCTCCACTCCAGAATGTTCATCCGTGATCTACATAACTCCTCCTCCTCCCCGGGCAGCCTCCTCGCCCGCATCTTAAAGGAGACGGGCTGGAGCGGCGGCTGCGGCACGCGCCAGCCGCCCGGGCTCGGCGCGGGACAGCCTCGGAGAGAGCCTGGCGAGCGCGCTTCATGTCTTCTCCCCTCTCGCACGCACTCGCATTAGACTACCTCGGTGAAAATCACACAGACCGCCTGCTGAAAGCAGTGCTGACGAGAGAGGAGTTCGGTCCCGGCGAACGAACACTTCTTTGCCTTCTTCCCCACAGATGAAAAAGGAGGCTGGAGGATTTTTACAAGGCATTGGACTGTGGACTGTATTGGAGTCTATTTCTCCCTTAATATATACATTCCCCTTCTTTCCGAAAGGTGCTGTGGCACTGAATTAATGTGCAGCCTTAGCATTAAGTTCTCTCTACAGATTTCCCCCGCTTTCTCACTCCCTCCCTTGCGTACATCGCTATACTGGCCTTCCTACATGTTTCTGGAATTGAGTTCTCCGCACACTTACTCAAATACTCTCTCCATGAAACTTATATTACGTAGCCTCCATTAAAAAGGACCATTGCCAGTTCTTCTGCTAGCCTTTCAGGATAGAACTCACGGTGCCTTTGCCATGAAGTACAAGCCTAAGGGTCTTTATAAACCAAGCTTTGTAGAAAGTAGGTGTTATCAAATTACCATGATTTTCTTCATAGAGCTTACAAACAGGTAGGGAAAGCACTTCTGCTGGCCCGATTGGCTCAAAACACCTTACAAAAAGTCTACCATGTATTCTTTAAAAAAAACCCCAAAACAGAACCAAAAAAACCCTATGCTGTCCAAAAGCAACGTGGTGCATATTCATTTGATCAAAACTGGCCAACGCTAACTGATAAAGCTCAAAAGGGTATCATACATGCTGCTTTTAATAGAGACCCTCAAAGATCTGTTCTTGAACCAATGTGATCCAGTGTCTTTATGAAGCAGATGGAGGATAATATAAAAGCATTCCCATAAAGTTTACAGATGACACAAAAATGAGTGGAATGCTTAAAAATGATATAGGACGGTCACTTAAATCCATTCAAGCAGTGCCTTTAAATGCAACCAAATAAAGACAGACATATAAAAAGAAAGAATATGGGTCACTCCTGCAGCATAGAAAACTGTAACCTGGAAAGCGGTAACTTAGGAAAGACCTCAATGGTCATTCTGGAAAAGTAAATAATCATACTGCCTCTAAGTGATCTTATGCCTAAGGGATGTCCAGTATAGTTCTTCATATAGAAACACAAATATATTGGAGTAGACAGGTGGTGTTACTTCAGATGTTGGGGTCAGTAAGTGGAATACCAAAACATTGCACCTAGTTATAGTGTCCACACTATAAAAAGGTTGTTAAAAAACAGAATGATTCAGAAATTTTCTGCGAGACCGATCCACCCTGGAAAAACCCAACAATAAATGCTGTTATTACTTATTTAACTATCAAGGAGGTTACAAGCTGACTTAATCACAGTTCAGAAATACCTACAAGTGGAAAAAAATTTTGGTGGAGGAAGGCTCCTAGTCTGGCAGACAAGGGCAATGACTAGCATTTAAACTGGATAAACTCAGGCTAGAAATAAATTTTGTTTTTTTCCCCCCAATGATTGTAATAAGCCATTGGAACACAACTAACCAAGAGATAGAGTGTATTAATACATTATTTGAAGTCTTAAAATCAAGAATAGATGTCTCTCTGAAAGATAAAATTCAGCTCAATCAGAAATTATTGACTGGACATGTTGGGTTAAATTCTATGTTTTCTGTTATGCAAGTTCCTTCTTCCCCTTGAATCTTTATTGACTTGGTTGATGGAACCAAAAGTACAATTTAAAAATGACACCAAGTTGTGAGGGACTGGAAACAATTTGGATCAGATTCAAAGCAATATTGACTAACTGGAGAAATTGTCTAATAATCAACAAGATTACATTCTCTAAAGACAAACCTAAAATGCTACACTTAGGAAGTATAAGAGTGAGTTGTAGCTGTGATGGTCCAGAAATTATGGCAAAGATTTCTCTGCATGATATCCTCTACTGGACCAACTGTGCAGTTGGGATAATGGGAGGTGAGCTTTCGAATGCTGATGAAGAATGCCTTGCAGTCACATACTTGTCTCACTTTATCCCAGCTACGTAGATTGTTCAGTAAAAGATATAAGCCAAAGAAATCCTTGCCTGACACTTAGGAAGTAACACAAATGGTGTATATCTCACTAGGCAACAGTATTGCAGAGGAATATCTGTTATAGTGGACCATAAATGAAATATGAGTCAATGATGCAAGAAAGAAAATCCCCATTCTGGAATATATCAACAGCCTTGTATGTTAGACAAAGAATGTAATAATTTCACTCTACATCAGGTTCCTCAGCTTTTGGGTACCACACTTAAAGCAAAATATAGACAAACTAGAAAGCGTGCAGAAGAGAGCAAAAATGATAAACAATTTGGAAAACATGACTTGGTATGAAAAACATGGGTTATTTAAGTCTAAAAAAGGGGGGGAAGTAAGGGTAAGTCATATAAAAACATGAAACTTAAATGTTTCTTACAAAGATCAACTGTTTTCTTTCTCTGCTAGAGGATATAAGAAAAAATCAGCAAAGAACATTTAGGTTGGATATTGGGAAAACTTTGTAACAGTTTGGGTGATGAAATGCTGGAACAAATTATCGAGGATTTCTGTGAAATCTCCCATGGCAGAAGTTCTTAATACTATGTTTGACCATCGTTTAACTGAGGTAGTCTAGTTATACTTGATCCGACTTTAGAAGGGACTAAATGATTTCTTAAGGTCCCTTCCAATCAACAGTTCTTTGACTTTTACACATATTGTTATAAATACACGACTCTCTAATCCAGGTCATAAACACTGCTGCTTGAAGAAAAATAAGTGGAGGGGCAGGTAAAAATGAAGAAATGTTTCTTTTACTTACTCCAAATACCCATGTTCCCTTTCTTTTTTTATTACCCTGCCCTAGATCCACCTGCTATAGGTGTATTTTGTAGATCCCGCTACTGTCACAGTATCCTGCATCTCCCAAATCTCTCATGCTGCCCACAACAGGGGCTATTGTCGACAGCATGGGAAGGCATATGGGCATACATAGAGCTGTCATCTTTTCCTGTACTGTAGCTGTCAGTAAAAGGAGGAGTTAAAAGCAACAACATTGACAGATTTGTGGGGGAGGAAAACACCATACTATCCATGTTTGTGTATAAGAGATTGATGGGGGAATGAAAGTAGGAATGTACAAAAATGTGTGTGCTGGAAGAAGCCAAGTGTGTAGAAGGCAAAGGAGATGTTGCGAGGAAAACAAAATACTATCCAAGGTTGTTTGCATCAGGGAGAAATATCAGAAATGTGTGTGTGATGGCATATACCCATGAGTAGATGCAAGTGAGCTGGGGGCAGGAATGTGCGAGTATGTGAAAATGGAGGAGGAGGAGGTGAATAGGGTGCAATAATTTGTGATACCACAGGAGAGAGAGAGAGAGAGAGAGAGGTCTTGGTTATAAAGCCTATTTGTGAGACTAGCAGAGATCTATGTGTGTATGAAATATTTAGTGAGAGATGCATATTATCTAGAAGAGCAATACAAATGTGTCAGAGAATAAGGTAGACTTCAGAGACAGTGGCAGAAAAGGCTGAGTATAGGGAAGATAATAGAACAAAGGGATGACAGGGGGCAGAAGCAGAAGTGAAAAAGACTGAATCTAAGGGAAGGAGGAGAGACAAAACAGGAGAAAAAAAAAGAAAGCATGGTGAAGGACTGTAAAGGAATCCATCTGTCCAGATTCTAACATGACCCCGCAGCAGTTGTATCTGAGTGTGTCTCAAATTTCTAAATTATAAAACATCAACAGCATCTTCTCTGTTACTTTTCCATGCATATCGGAATAAACTGGAATCCTTTCTAAAACAGTGTTTGAACAAGTCAATTGGCTTGCAGTGGGACTGGGTTAAGAGTGGTCAAAAATGGATCAAAGAGGTGATTCTTCCATTGAATTCTGAATGCAGTGAGGCCCTTGGTTTTCTAATAGTTCAGTCCTAAGGTGCTGCAAAACGTTTCTCTTTTGATTAAAAGTCACTCGCTTACTGGTTCAGTTTCTTAGTTGGTCACAGTCTCAGGTTGTGGAGACCATTTAATAGACCTTGTATTCCATGAGGAACCAGTGCAGAAAGCAAAGATGTTTCTCACAGCAACCTATATTGTTTATGTACAGTGTGTACCAACTGGAACTATTAAAGTATAACTTCCTTGTGAGATAAAATGAACTGCAGTTCTTGTGGGTGGATATTATATACACAACAATCACCATGTCCAAGTCTGAACTGAATACTGTGGAGTCCAAACTTTTGGTCAGTCACCAACAAATGGCTATTTGAACATCTAGCAGCACAGAGATACCCTACAGGACATCGAGACTGCAAACCAATTTAACAGTCTAATAGCAGATACCCTCTGCAAAGTGGTATGTGATGAGGAAGGTACATTCCCCTGAGCACTTTCTTCTTCCCACTAGGATCTCTTCTTCTCTGACTAGGTCCAGCTTTCATGAGTCATGACTCATGAGGGTATTCTTGTCTCTGCCGGACATGTGTTAAAGAGAAGACAGAGCTAAATACAAGTGAAAGCATCTCAGCTGTATTTTCTGACTGGTCCACCAATGGCTTTGTATATAAGTTGAGTAAGATAAAAGCAATGACGGAGTCTTGTGGCACCCCACAGGTAAGGTCTGTAGAATCAGAAGAAGAATTTCTGTGTTGCTGACTATTCAGGCAGGGCCTTTTGTTACACTCCTGGTACCAAGTCTTTATGATAAACCTCATGAGCCTTCATCAGAGCAGCAGGGTGTAAAAGGCTGATCAAGAGATTCCATGCTTCAGCTCTCCACTTGCAAATAGTTTCCCTACCAGGTTTCTTTACCATGCAGGCTAAACCACTGGCTAATTTTGAGCCTCTGAGATATTTCAGGTGTTTCCCTGGAATCTCTTTTAAGCAGGAAAGGAGATGGTTGATGAGAGGTTTAAAACAGAGATTGACTGTCATCTTTTCTTGCATACAATGAACCCTCAAATAAAACACCTTGTTTTCAGAAGGCAGAATGTAGAAAAGGAAAAGTTCCCAGAGTCATGGCTGGTTGTGTGACCTGGGAACAATGAGCATCCAGGAAATGTGGCCTTCCAGGTGCCTGCCTGGGGGAGGCAACAGGCAGCGAGAACTACCTGCTTCCCACTGTCCCACCCAGACCATCTCCTGGGATGGTACGTTTCCCAGACACTACTTTCCCAGGAAGACTTACTTTCAGTCACACAAGCTTAGGCCTCAAGCTTTTGCAAGGACAGTAGCATGACTGGAAGTTAAGTAGTTATTTAAATAAGTTCCTGCAAATGAAGTGTTTCCACATTAAAGTCTCATCAAGAAACTGTGAACAACTCACTTGCTGCTTCAGGCACAAGCTACCAGTGCTCAGAGTGCTACCCTTTAGCCTCCTGAGCTAGACACAAGCAGCAGGCATTTTGGCAGCTGCATGGCATGCATAGTGTTTCCAGGCTGTCTTCTTTTCCAGCAAAGAAAGCAGCTTCTCTGTTTAAGATGCATCCCTATTTTGGGGGGCTGATTGTGGAGGGAAATGTTGTGCATGTTGCATGTGAGAAAATAGTGTTACACCTGAATTGCAGGTAGATTTGAGGTGGCTGGGGCAGTAACAATAAGTGAGACTTCAGACCACTCCAGTCATATAAAATACATTGATTTGTTAACAGACTAAACAAAGCAAAATGAAATGATTGATCAGATACATTACATATAGGATAAGTAGTCTTTGCTTGGCAATGGCACTAGCCAGGCTAAGTTATCATACAAGGGGGCTTCTGTGCACCTGAATGGTGGTGTCTTCAGTGTTACATACCGAAATTGCCTTCCACGTAATCTCTTCTTTTATACTGTACAGTTCCTTTGTTTGCTGTTATCTAATCAAATTCTACCACCTCTTCAGTCGCTGTCACATGTTCAGTCTCCACATATCTTGCAGTGGTCTCCTTTCAGTTCCAACCTTTCTCTCTTGCTCACCTGCCCTTATGCATAGTCAACAAGTTAGCAAGCTTGACACAATTATATGCAAGTTATTTTCATATCACAAAGGGGGCCCATTGTGGTCAGCCCAGACTTACTCTATTTCAGGTACAGATATTTCCCTCCAGTCTAGACCTCCACACGGTCCCCATCATGACTTTAACTTATAACATCATGTTAGTCTATGATCAGTCTTTACAGCAATACATATCGTATCGACATTGATAAAAGGAAATTGTATTATCAGCAATCGGCTTTTTTTGGCCAATGTGGCCAATAATGTCACCTATAAATGCTGCATGCATTCACGTGGCTGCAGCATGCACATGGCCAGGAATGCAGTCTGGCAGCTTGAGGCCCCCATGGTGAGAGAGGGAGTGGGGCTGGGTTAACACCCAATGTTGTGTTAGTACCCAGTGTTGCCTATAGTCAGCAGTTTTGTTTCACATCCTAAAAGCGCTACTTAAAGGTTACTGCTTTTGCAAAAACAGCAGCAAAAAGCAGGCTCTGCTCTCCCAAAAGCCTTTTAGGCTTGATGTGTCTTTTAGAAGCCTAGAATTACTTTGCAAAATGAGAGACATAGGCTGCAATAGGGTATTACATGCTGAATTAGAAGACTGTGTAATAGATATAGACACAATAGATGGAAAAAACAGACCTGAAGAACACATGAGGAAGGCAGAAAATTTGTAATTTTTTAAAACAAATTACTGATTTTTTTCTTTAAAAATATAAGTTAGTATTGGGTTAGAAATGCAGTACAAATATAAAAAATAAATAAATGGTAAATGGTGCAGCCAGATTCCTAGATCTGACCCTGCCTGCCTACCCAGTGTGTCTTGTAACACTTAATTTTTTATGTTTTAAAAAAACTTCATCCTGGCTGCTTCCCTCCTATCCTTGTAATCTTTGCTCCTTGCTTCTTCTTATGTGGTTCAGCTCCTACAAAGCAAAGGCCCCTTTAAACATCAGCTCTGTCAGCAATTTCTCCACATGTTTGTGTTCAACTTGAGGGCTCCTTATGCCTAAGCACTCACAAATAGACCAGCTGGCACTGGGATTGTGCTGCTGATTACTCAGTTAGCTTGTGGTAATGTTGTAGTGGCAGTTCAATAATTATTGTGAGATCTTAACAGTTTGTGTTGAATATTGTCTCTTTAATTTGTGTGAGATGGTTTCAGTATGAGATTGGTGTTGTTAAAAGCTAAAGAAAAAAACAAATAAAAATAAATAACATGCACCAGCAACAGGTAACTAACAGAACCTAAGGAGTAAGAAGGATGGGGAGAATATTCCTGCATATATGAATCGGTTAAGGAAGGATCAGGTTTTTTAAAAAGCTGCTAAGAACATTAAAAGACTTATAAAGTTGGTCATGGAAGAAAAGAATAGGCATTTTTTTTTGAGAGAGAGAAAAGCCAATGTGTGGCTTTTAAGGTACAGTATAAAAGGCTATGTTCCTAGCTAACTCTGAACCTAAATTCTGAGGAAAGTCATTCTGATTTGCAGGACAGGACATTGTCCAGGAGCTTTACTTGACATTTAAGGTATTCATAAAAGAATGGATTAAAAATGACAAAAAAAGAAAAAAAGGATAAAGTTGCATAGTTCACTTGGTGTTTGCTCTCTTGACAAATCAAATTATTTTATATTGCCTAAACAATTTCAGTATATTTGTACTGATAAAATATAGTGGTATCAAAAAAGGTGCTAAGGAGAAGCGGAAGAATTTTTGCAGACAGGTAGAAGGTAATTTTATCATTTGGCAAGAGTGAATATGGGGTTGTGGTGCAAAACTGAACAGCAATAAAATAGTTCAGAATGTTGACATTTAAATGCCAGCAGTAGGTTTCAGAGTCAACCACCAATGACACAAGTAGAGCAGAAGCAAATTAAAACTGTTTTGTACTTTCAAGGCTATCTTTACCATCATGACAGCTTTTGTCAAATTATGCTTAGGTTCTGGAGCACAGTTCTACCAATCATCTTCATCCTAGGTTGAGTAGGCATGAAGTTTCTGGTCTCAGAATCATACAACTCCTGAATAAAGTCTTGGATATATGCCACATTGATCTCAATGTAATTTACATTGCAATTAAAAAAAGATATGTTACACTGGGATTCTCAGCAGTCAGAAGAAGAGCAATTCAGGAGTCGGTTTTAAGTGTTTTCACAGGCTCATGAATAGGGAACATACAGTAGCTTATTTGTCCCAGGAAACCCTAGGATAGAAGAACATAGATAAAACTTTCTTTTGTTAGTGTATTTTTACTACAGATTTTTCCCAGGACAACTTTACCCCAAATTTGGTTCACATAGGTTGATGAAAGAATTGTCATTGTCTATCTTTTTCTCTGATATAAGTCCCAATTATGTGTGTGTGGGTTGTCTCTCTAAGTGAAAATAGTTATACATTTATAGCATTCTTGTGCAATATTTTGGAGAAATATGGGAACTATTTAAAGAAAGAAAATTCCACACTGTTCTTGTTAGAAGAGGCAATCATTGATGATAGGGAATGTGTTTGACAAGAGCCCACAATAATTTGAAGAAGCCAACATAAAACAAACAAGAGAGAGTCCACTTAAGAAAGTAGGAGCTATCTGGCATCAGGCGTGGGTAAGCAATATGTTAACACCCGTGTACTTTACACTGTTTGGTACACTAATTTAAATTACAAAATAAACCTAGAGGAGAGAAAGATGACCAGTTATCAGATGCAATAGGTGCTATTACAGAACCTCACCACCAGGTGGCAGGGGAGCAGGCAACAGCCTTTTTGCAATGAACACTCCTAAACTACTCTGGAATAAATGCAGATTCATGGTGCGTACACAACTATTTTTACTGCTGTTTCTTTCCAAGCAAACTATCTCAGTTTCTAGTAAGGTAGACTGCTGCATGACTATACATTATGAATCATATCCTATTTTCTTCAGTCTGCAAATGAAGAGAAGCCTCTCTGGCAATGATGGCTCATAGGGCATGGCTAAAACATGTGTAATATAGTGTGATATTTGAAAAACAGAAAATGACTGTATTACTGGAGACGCTCAGATAATTTGTAGGCACTGTGAAGGCTGCATATACTATTTCAACTTTTTAATTTTTGAGTATTGAGTGCTTAACCAGACATTTTCAACGTTCTTATGATGCAGGTTTTTTGGAGGATGAATATGAATCTAATGGAGGATACATTATGATGTGGTCTGGTATAAAGTCTAATCAGCTCCAGTTCATTATTATTTGTATAACTTGTGAATATACAAGTTACAAGAAAACTTAAACAGATTAACCTTATACCACAGTCACATATTCTCCGTGTATTGCACAAACAAACACCTAGAGTATTTTAAACTATCCTGTCTTTTCAAACATCCTGGCTTATAACTTTTTCAGGTCTTTTCTCTCTGTTCGTCCTCCTCGTTTTCTACTTTTTTTTCATATTTATGGAACTTGTATAGTGCCATGCTGAAGCAGCCGAGAGAAACAGCTGCTGCCAAGTGAAAATGCCCCACGTGTCTTTGGTTCCAGAAGGAGCATGCAGGACCAGACTGGGAAGGGCTATGGTAAGAGCACCTGCTCCTGCCTGCGTTAGGTTTACCAGATAACCATAATATGTGCAGGATCAGTCCTTCCTGATCTAGCTGCACATGAGGTGCATGGGGCCATGGGCGACTGGTGCCACCTTAGGGGAGGCCAGTCAGTGACCAGGGGGGCAGGAAGGGGTCCCCCTATGGCCAATCTCGCTGACTAGGAAGTAGCTGTGGCACTCCTGGAGGTGGCCGCAGTGCTTCATCCGGCACTCCCACGCCCTGGCCAGTGCTCACAGGGAGGGCACCGGTGCTCCCCCTGCTCATTGCCTAAGTGGAGAGTGTGGTCTGTCAGGGGGTGCGCCAGTGCTCTCAGGTGGTGTGCACCCCCATGAACCTCCTATGTGTTGCCACTGCACGGGGCAAATTTTACCTGGCCATGCAGCACTCATACCCCTGAAAGGGTCTTGTGGCATCCTAGTGGAGAGTCCCTAGATCAGGCTATAGCATAACAAAAGTAAATTTCTCTCTAAATGAGACATGAGTAAAAAGTAAAATAAAAAGTAAGAGGTACATAGAATATAAAGTAAAATGTCACCCTGCCCTGCCTTCTGCCTAACTCCAGACTAACACAGTAACTCTTTCTCTTTGTTATATCTCTCGCTATTATAATCAAGGAACAGAAGTAATGCCACATGTGTTATGTATAGGGAAATTGCAAAATGGGGCAATCTCCATGAAAACCACGAAAAAATAAATTACCAAAAATAAAGTGCTGGCTCCTCAGTGGAAGCCAGCACTCCCCTGGTCATGCAGATCAGCATGAAAGGAGCTGCCAGCACAAAAGTAAGCAGGCAAGATGATTACTGCACCCACCCCTTGCCACTGATTGGCTGAGAGGGCTGCCTGTCAAGTGGCCCTGCCCCTTTCTACCAGTCAGTGGTATGGGGATGGACCTCTTAGCCAATCAACAGTAAGGGGCATGGACATATGATGGCCACTGAGCAGATGTAGAAGGCAGGGGCTGCTGCCTTAAATTGGGTAACACATAGTTAAGTGTGTAACCAACACAGCATAGAATTTGTATATTCCTAATAAACTGTCTTATAAAGAACATGTAGGGTAATAAAGCAACATGTATATAATTGTGCAGAACAAATCCGCTGGAGAATTTTGTAGTCTGTTCATGGAAGGTTCACTAGTAGAAAAAGATCAAAATTATCCAAAAATTGTATGTTACAAATTACTTATGCAGGTCAATGAAGTATGAAAATATATATTTACCAAAGGGGTCAAATTATATTTTATATGGCAGGTCCTCAGCCAGGGTAAATTGTCATAGTTTCACCAACTAAAATGGAATCAACAATTATGCTAGTTAAATATCTCTCTAGATTTGTCTAGATTTGCCTCTACTTCTGTTAAATATTTTTGCTTGTGTTAAGTATCTGCATATACATACCTAGATCCATAATAAGATGAATATGAATCAGCATTGTGCCCTTGTTGCCAAGAAGGCTAACAGCATTCTGAATTGCATTAGTAGGACTGTCACCAGCAGATTGAGGGAAGTAATTATTCTGCTCTATTCTGCAGTGGTGAGGCTACATCTGGAGCCCTGTGTCCAGTTTTGGAGCCCCCACTACAGAAAGGATGTGGACAAGTTGGAGAGAGTTCAGTGGAGGGCAACAAAAATGGTTCAAGGGCTAGAGCATATGACGTATGAAGAGGAGCTGAAGGAACTAGGTTTATTTAGTCTGCAGAAAAGAATACAGAGGGGATTAGATAGCAGTCTTCAATTAGCTGAAGGGTGGTTCCAAAGAGGATGGAGCTAGACTGTTTGCAATGACAGAACAAGGAATAATGGTCTCAAGTTGCAGCAATGGAGGTTTAAATTGGATATTAGGAAAAACTTTCTCACTAGGAGTGTGGTGAAGCACCGGAACAGATTACCTAGAGAGGTGGTGGAATCTCCAGTCTTGGAAGTTTTTAAGGCCCAGCTCAACAAAGCCCTGGTTGGAATGATGAAGTTTGGGATGGTCCTGCTTTGAGTCACTGGGGGCCCAGGGAGTTGGACGAGATGACCTCCTGAGGTCCCTTCCAACCTTAATTTTCTATGATTCTATTTAAACAAAATAGTCCCCTACAGCACAATACAACCAAGAGCATCACCAGCATGTCACTTGAGCATACCCTACAACCTACACAAATGATGAGGAATGCAGTAATGATTTGGAAGGCTTTAATTAGGCCTGTCCACCCCTGGGGACCTGCATGCCATGCCTAGCCCATGAGTAGTTAATATGTGGCCTGTTGGTTCCCACCTGACCACCACCACCTCCCAGTTGCTCCTGCTGTTTCAGCAGCCTTGGTCTTTGGGTCCAGAGCAGCATGGTGGGAGGGGCCCAGAGAGCCTGCTATGTGGTGGGATAGGGGCTCATTCTGCCCATGCATTGGGATGGCCGCACTGTCTATGAGGTGGGCATCCCAGGAGGCCCCATAACATACGACCCAGGTTACACAACTAGTGCAGCATGCGGCCCCCAGTGACTCAGAAGCTGAATAGCCCTGGCTTAAATTGAGCCTTCAGTTATCCCTACTTGTAACCAGAGCAATCCGTAATACTGCCAACTTTAGCTTTATGTCTAGTTCATTTATCTCAAAGTGCCAGAGTAGATCTGGTATATGTTTTGGGGGAATTTTTACTAGCCATTATACAGATGTTTAACAGAAATAAGGCCTTTTTCCTAATCGTACTATGCTAGTGGCTTGACTCCTTACTAACTCTTGCTCTTTTAAAGGATTATGATACAGGCAACATGGTTTGCTAAACATTTCTTTAAACCAATATTTCTAAAAAGTTGAGCATCAGACACCAGATCCATGCTTTTTCAAGTACCAAATGGTTTAAGTTACTTGATAGTATGTGAGATTAACAAAGCTGGAACCATAGCAAATCACCAGTGGTTTAGATATTGCCACTCACCCAGCAAGCCGTATAGAATACAAACAGATCACATTTTGTATTTTTAGGCTCTGATGCTTCAGGCCCAAAATCTGTGCAACATTTTTGCTTTACACATTTTAGCTGAGTGCTCTGTTCCCCATCAAGGCATTTTGTTGCTATGGTGATAAAAATATTTCCATTCCCCTCACTACATGCACCAATCAGTTACGTGTATTTTTTCAATGGGGAAAAAGAAAGGGAGAGAAAATCAAGACATGGGATAACGCATGAATAGAAAACCCCTTATTTTTAACTCAGTTTGCATAAATCAACTTTTTACAAGATGTGTTCTACTTTTCATTTTTCTTAGGCTTCTAAATGAACTCACTAGTTCAGTACTCAAAAACCATATTCAAAGACTGTTTATTAATGACCCATGGCAAAGTGAGAGGTCATTTCTGAAGCAGAGGGGAGAGGGAGATCTTTCAAGGGTTTGCCTTAGATGGGTTCTATATAATATTTTAATTCATACTTTGGATGATAAAACAAAATATATACAATGCATGAGTGGTAGAAATGGTTTCAAGCACTTTGAGCAGATAATATACATTCAACACAATTATGTTAAACTAGACAACTGGTCCAAACAAGTTGAACATTAACAAGATGTACTTCAATAACAACACAGGGGGAATATTATTGTTTAGGATACATCAAACATATAAAAAGAAAATGGGAAATATTTAGTCAGGAATATTTGGTACTGCAAAAAAGGATCTGAGGGTTTTTTAGATCAGAAACTGACTGAGCCAACAATGTGATACTCTTGCCAAAAAAAGGCAAATCTCCTTTTTGACTATTTTAAGAGGAGTGCTGTATTTAGGACATGGAAGGTAATTACAGTACTGTATTCTACTCTAATTGCCCAGGTGCGACCTCCATTGGATGCAAAATGTCAAGCCACTAATCCCAGTCTACCACCTCCTCAGTAGCACACTGGGGCAAACTCAAGCGACCAGAGCCCTCCATCTGGGCCTAGCCACGCACCCACTCCTGGCCACTGGAGTGGTCAGCCAGGGTCAGCTGACCCTTCATTTCTTCCAATATAAATCACTGACCTGGAAAAGGAAGTGTCTGGGCAACATGGCTCAACCTTGTACTTAGGCTGCTGCACCCTTGCTGTGCTGCTACTGGCTTTCTGCCAAGATGTTCTAGATACCTGGCTTGGTTTGCCCACAGACCCCAAGTTTAGCCTGACCCTTTGCTCCCTGATCAACTCTCTGGTTTGATCTCCTGGATGCTTGACCTGGCCAGCCTTCTGACCTTGCATTCTGCCTGGCCCACTGAATCTCTAACTCACTTTTCTAGACAAAGCTCCTGGCTTCTGGCTTCCCCCCAGGCAGAATCTGCACCCTCCCCTCAGATCTTGGCTGTTTCTCCTGACCCACACCTGGCCATCCACTGCCTGGCATGACAGAAAGAGGTGGACAAATTGGAGGGAGTTCACAGGAGAGCAACAAGAATGATCACAGGTTTGCAACACACCCGGGGAGTTCAGGATGAAGGAACTGGATTGATTTCATCTGGAAAAGAGAAAACTGAGGAGAAACATAGTAACTGATTTCCAAGATATGACATGCCGTTACAAAAATGACAGTGATCAAATGTTCTCCATGGCCACTGGGGATACAATGGGAATGAATCCGTATAATCTGCTGTGAAGATGATTTGGTTTGGATAAGAGGAAAAATTGAATATACACTGGGAGAGGCTACGTAGGGCAGTTGTAGAATTTGCCTTCTCTGATTTATTTGTTCTAAGATCAGATTAGAAAAAAAACATCTGGTCTGGGATGGTCACAGGATACTTAAATCAGTCTCAATAAAGGGATGGACTAACTGGCCTCTTGAAGTTGCTTTTAGCCCCACCTTTCTAAAATTTAATCTTTCTTGATACATTATATCGAAGCCTATAAAGAAGTCAGTACCCAAAAGGACCAATAAATTTGTCTCTGATCAATATTAAAAGACGGAACTGTTCCTTCCTAGAAACAGCAGTTTCTTCCATGCTGTCTGTCCTGAGGGAGCAGACAGGGAAGGGTTAACCTGCCTGCCCATTTCCCACTACCAGGTTGCTGCTCTTCTCTGGACTGAGCCTGGTCTAGAGAGTAGCAGCTGGGGCAGTGATAGTGGCTAGGCAGTCAGGTTAACTCTTCCCTGTCTGCTCCCCTGGGACAGACAGTGCAGGCAGCCACAAGTAAGCAGGGAGAAGGGGCAGGGGGCAGCAAGCAAGAAGGATCTGGGGTCCTGTGGAAAAGAGGTGGGAGAGGGGGAGGCAGTGGGCCTGATCTGGGCCACAGGGGGACAGGAGGTTGGGTGGAGTGTTTATACCAATATGTTGCCTAGAGTGTCTATACATTAATATGACTCAAGCTGGGTAACACAGAACAGAGAGAAACCTGCCTTGGAGTGACATAGCTTTAAGCCACCTAAAGAGTGCTTAAAACTATTTTCAGGTGTCAATGTGTAGACAATCTATGGGTTAAGAGCTCCAGAAGCCACCTAAAATTAACACATAACAAGGCACACAAGAGACACACACTATATCCGCTTCAAGTTGATAACTCCAGGATTAAAAACACGATGAGAAATCGCAAAACTAACTTCAAACATTCTGCATCAATGTCATTTGGCCTGGAGATGTCACTTGTTGCTCTGATGGAGAGAAATAGATGACTCATTCTTCTTTTCAAAACAAAATATTCACCTGCAGAATCTGTATTTTGTCAACTTCTGCTTTTACCCAGTTTCACAGCTCGACTGATGCAGGCTCAGACTGGTCAAGCAAGGTACTCAAAGAAATGCAGTTAATATGTTAGACCAGACTGGAATATGGGACTTCAGTGGTGAATCCTTTGATTACTATATATTTCACCATAATACTTTGAATAACACCTGCATATTTCAAGAAGCTAATCTAATGCAAGTGTTTTGTGTAGCACTGAATATCTTATGGGGACATCACCATTAAGTTTCAAAATATTACAGACTGCAAGGCACTCTCACAGCTGTCTGGGCTTAGATAACTGAAAAATGCTACTGCTTGTCTGTCTCTGACTATTACTGCAGCTATAGGCGATGCTCTAAAAAAATCTATATGACAATCTATACCAACAATGTCTACATAAAAAACTATCAAATAAGTATTGTATGTATTCTCAGACAGCTGGAAGAAATAAAGACATACATAAAGTGGTGGTTAGAGGAGGGCAGAACAAACCAGCAAAAAAGTGCAGAGTAAGGATAGTAGGGGCTAGATTGTTCTTTTCAGTTCCAGTCCTAAGAAAGATAGTGCGAAAGTGCCATCCTTCCCTGAACTTCACTGTTTGCCTGGCTTTCCAGGCTTGGTTCTGTCCTCTCACTATTCATTTACATGCCTGAGGTGTGCTGTGGGAGTATTTCCTGGCTTCATAAAGTACAGAGAGTAACCTTGTGACAGGTCAATCTCAAAATAATAAGGACATAGGAGGCCAGAAAGGAGGAGAGAAGAGAAAGAGAGAGAGAGAGAGAATGCACAAGTAACAGTGAGTCAGACTGAGAGGGGAAGATTGGGTAACTTGTTTGTGACTGATTTCATGTATAAAGCGAGAGAGATTGCCATATCTAAGAGAAGTCAGGAAAAATGATGCCATCCTGAGAACATCATGGCTGATGCAAATAAAGGCCAAAGAAATGATGAAGTAACAAGAGATGGGAAAGGCAGAATAAGGTCATGAGTCAAAAGGATGCCATTTTAGCATTTTATGAGTGCAAATGAAAGGATTCTAAAGATAACCAGGAAACCTGTTGAAAAAGAATGAAAAAAGGGACTGAAAGAAAAAACAAAATAATGGAAAAGATGACCTGGACTCCATTGTATTCTGGCATTCTCAACAAATTAACTCCAAATTAAACATTGCCTTTCCTGCTGCACTCTTAAGTCAGTGTTTGAAATAGTCTTTTCTCTAGGTAACAGAATGAAATTCTAGCTCTATTTGAATCCAAAAGACATATTGCCATTAATTTCAGTGGGGCTAGAATTTCACCCAGAATATCTAACAACTATCATAATGATTTTTGCTCCAATTTTTTTAAATCATAGTTTTTGGGAAATTTCTTCATTTTTGCTACATATTTATATTCTTTAAAACACCTGTTAAAAATCAATTCAACCTTGAATTAACAACAAGAGATACTTTGTGGGAAATAAGAATAATAAAAATAAAGACGAAAGTATGCAGAGAGGGTAAGCAAACAAGCACAGTACATCCATATTAGAGAAGGGAGAAAGGATAGTGTTTGGGAGTATGACAAATTATGTGGACATTTATGGACAAGAAATGCATCTGGATAAACAAATAGTAACTTGTGTTTTCCATATTTTCACTGTGTAGCTGAATTAGCATTCCTTGACTTAATGAAAATTGATATTTCTATTGATGTTGCAGTTCAGAGGCTAATATCATTATGTACACATTCAGTGACCAAAAAAGAGAGTCTAATGAAAGTGGAAAGACTTTTATGTCACGAGAACCTATGACAAATATACATTTTTTCCTAGTAAGAGAATCTTCAGTTTTAGATGAATTTAGATATTGCCAACAACTTCATGGTACTGGACTTTTACAACGATACCAGTTTGGGATACAGGTCTCAAAATTCAGGATTTGGTTCCACCAACCTTACTTTCATGAGGTAATACTTCACATGATAACTAGTTTTATGGGCCGAGACTCAGCCATACCTATAAATGCTGAGTAATACTTCAGTCAGATCTAGACCCACCAAAATTGGGTGCCTTTCACAAAGCAAGGTACTGCTTTGAATGAAGAGTATCTGTTTCATGCTGTAATATGAAGAAAGTATGTTAGTAAGATTCTGGAATGTTACATACTATTTAATCTCAGTTAGTTACAGAAAGCTACACTGCAGTGTTGCCTTCTGACCTCTCTATGGGTTGTGCATAGGTGTGCTGCTGCAGGAGTAGCACAGAGCCCGCCCTTCTTCCTTATTACTGTTAGAGGCCAGAACTTAGATACTGGGCTACATCAGCAGCAATTATGATACCCCCCAGCCTGCCACACTCACGCAGCTCAGTTATGTTAGCCTGTGCTTTGCTATAAGGGCCAGAGACAAAGTCCCCCAACCCAGCCCCTGATCCTCTCAACAACCTTCTTTGCAAAAGTAGAGGATATACAATGTCTATTTACTTCTTCACACCACAGCCCTATGTCCAAATAGCCTCATGGGAACAAAATTATAGAGCCATGAAGTATAGGGGGAAATGTAGTTGTAGTCCTGTGAGGTTGTCAGACTAAATTTTCAATGGTATAGCTATTCCCAGCCTTCAAGACTGGGTCTCAAGTAATGAAAAGTATTCAGTTATGGGGTTATCATAGTGGTGATCCTGACTCTTGCCTGCCATGTGTTGATGTAAAAAGATTTCTATTGGGAGAGTTGAATTTTAAAAACCACTAAACAGCAGGACCAAGGTTGGTTTCTCTTGTGGCTTTGAACTGTCTTGTAACACCACTCAATGATGCTGAAAATTCTGCAGTTCTTATTATTAAAACTCACAGGGCTCAATCTCTTTATTAGTCAACTTTTATTAATTCAATTATTTTCTTTTTCTCTCTAGGTACCTCAGATCTCTGTCTGCCTAAAGTGGTGGGCGTACCTCTCCAAATACTAACAGACAGCTGTGTCAGACCCAGATAAGTACAATGTCCAGTCTTTATCAAAATTAGGAAAATGAAAAAGCATAACCAATTAAATGAGTACACACTTCTGGGCTGTGGTTGCTCAATCCAACCCTCTCTTAGGTAGCTACAAATAATGCAAAGGGCATTCTTATGATTTTAACTTGGCTAACTGTGTCGGGGGTTCAGTTTCCAGAAAGTGCAGTTCTCTTCAGTAATCAGCTTCACTCGATTTTTAAACTATAAAAATTAAAAGGAAGTTTTTACTTTTTGTCGAAGGGGCTCAGATGATCTCTCTTGACTAGGCCTCCATCTCTTTGAAGTTGTCCCACCTCTAGCACTGCTCTCCCAGCAAAGCTTCCTCAGCTGGTATCTCTCAGCTTAGAATAATTCTTCCGAGCTCCTCAGCCAGCTGGCTGCAGGCTCACCGCTGCCACAGCCGACCCATTCATCTTCCTGGGTTCTTTCCTGTGCAACGTCACTCTCCTCTCCTCTGTCTGGGTCCCTCATCATCTCTTCCTCTTCCAAGGGCTGCTCTAACTTCATGGAGCAGTAACTCTGGTAATGCGGCTCCTGTGGAGCTCTCTTTTCCTTTGCTGGTTCCTGCATGCTCTCGGGCAGTATTGGCACCATCTTCTCTTCCTCCTTGCAAAACTGAAGAAGGTTTCTGTTTGACTCTGATTTAAACTGTAGACCCCTCTACTTTCATAGCCTTCTTGACTTCTCTTGAAGGCCTTCATGTGATTTTTACCAATATCAAGAGCCACTAAACGGCAATGAGAACATAGTTGGGAAATTACACAATTTTCACACAAAAAAATTAAACTAGAGAGTCAATGTAATGGCTAAAACTTGTTTTAAATATTATTTGAAATCTCAAAAAAGAAGCTTTTAAATGGAAGGATCACCCTGCACATTTAAAATGGCCAAGTTTAAACATGTCTGATAAAGTGCAAATAAACTAAACCCAATGACAATAAATTAGACTCCTAACTGAAATTCTTAGGGCAAGAATGTAATCTTATTGGCCAATGTAAATCAAGAATAGCTGCATGTACTTCAAAGGAGACGCACTAACTTTTAAAATCCCAGATCAAACGTCTTCACCTGCTGTAGGCTGTAGGCCTTGTCGATATCATGTGCTAAGGCAGGGGTTTTCAACCTTTTTCAACAAGTGTACCCCTCCTGTCTCAAAGTTTCAGCTCATGTACCCCTTTATATTTGTTCTTGTTTTTATGGGGGGGAGGGGAGACAGATTGAGACTCCTGCGGTGAGAGAGGGAGTGAGGCTGGGGTTGGGGCAGGCGCTGCACAGCCAGGGCAAAGCATGGGATGGAGCCACAAGTGGCTTGTTTGGGGAGCACGGGGGGTGGGGGGAGCGCCCAAAGAAGGGCTTACACCACTGCACACACCCCAGGAGGGCATGGGGGGGCATGTGACCCCAGAGCTGTATGTGGGCAGGCTGCCGCTGCAGGCTGGGGCTGGGGCTATGCTTGGCTCTTCCTGGTTGGGGCTGGGCCAGGCTGTGCTCAGGGTGAGTGACTGCAGTGCTGCAAGGGGGGCTCTTGCAGGGTGGGTGGGCTAGATTTGGCTCAAGATATCTGCTCCAGCCGAGCAGGGATATGTATTCTAGTGGCCCCCCAGCTTCTGGCCTGGGCCATTGCAGGTTATGTGGCTTCATTTTTAGAATTAAAAGTGAATGTCTGTTCACTTGCTTATCAGTTCAATCTATACAGCTTAAACTAACCTGCAAAGACAGAATCAATTCAGTCTTGGGATTTTTTAGTGTCTGTACTTAGCCCTAAAAACCTGTATAAAGCTGGACCTTTCAATGTTAGACTTTCTAAACTAATGCACAAAGTTTCTCATGTCTTGTGCATATCTAAACTACTTCGAAAATCATGCAAGATATTTTTGACAATATTTCTTTTTATTGCCTTTTAAATTTCTTTCCCTCACTTTTAAATTGATAAACTTTAATCTGAATCTCCCAACAGGAGCTACACAGCTTTAACATACTTACTAATTTTGGAAATATAACTAAGTATTGAAGCTACAGTAAAACATGAAGAATAGCTGGTGATGATTGAGTCTGGTTAATACATGTATTGCAGAATTCAAGTGAGAATCACCCACTCAGTCTAACTGTATTGTGTGGGGTTTATACAAACCTGTTATGCTTGATTGGTTGGTGCCACTATGGGGCGGATTTTGAACTCTTTCAAACAGCAGGCTTTATATATTGCTTAATATAGGAGAACAACTATCCCCTGCCTTGTAGTTTAACATAGGTTTTATGATCATAACCATAATATATTAAAATCAAAACATGGGGTATTTTTTAATTAAGGAATTTTGTACTGATTCATGCTTACAACAACAGGTTACAGAGCATGTGTTTTAAAGGTCTTTTATTTCAGGATTGCTACACAACTGCAGATAAATAAAGCCACTAGAGGGCACCCCCATTGCTAATCTAGCTGAAACTGCAACATTTCATTTGATAAAGAAGCACCACTGAATGAGAACAGATACAAGAATGGATCTAAGAAGTAGGCTCCATCTTTAGCACTGGGGTAGGGAACATTATCCCATCCTTCCCTCCTTATGGTACTAGGCATTTAAGGAGTACTAATAGGAGTTTAAAGCAGAGGTTCCCAACCACCGGGCCACAGCCCAGTACTGGACCACGGTGGGTTGGCTGCTGGGTCATGCCATGAGTCCCCACTCAGCCCCCCATCTGTATGCCTATGCAAGTGGCTTCCGCTGCTGGTGGTGATGTGCAGAGTTAAAGCTGGGAGGAGGGGTGGGGCAGCCCCAGGAGGGAGGCAGTTGGCTCCACCAGTCCTGCACCAGTCTGGGGCACAACAAATGTTGGGAACCACTGGTTTAAAGGATTCCCACCATATATCCAGGCACTCAGGATAAACGCTCTGCAGGCTACCCATTGGATTCAGCTCCCTTTGTTTAATCTTCCCTCCATCCACACAGAGAAAATACCAGACGGGGAATGTGGCCTATGAAGACATCAGGTCTTGAATATCAGCTCTCCACCTCTCTCAACAATAAACTCTATGGGCCTTTGTACATGTGACAAAGGGCCCTTGTACACATGATGAAATTGCCCCTTTTAGTGGTTTAATTGCCTTTTTTTCTGAGTGATCCCAGAAGGTGGGAAGGTAGCAGGGATGGTGCACGGGGCACCAGAAGCCTGCCAAGCCTGAGCTTCCCCAAGCACGCCCAGGTTTCCAATGCCCCATGCACCATTGGATCTGGTGGGTGCTTCTTGTGAGCTGGGGCAGCACATGCCCGCTTGCATCTCATCTGGGTGGAACCATGGGGTGCCACCACCATGGAGGGAAGCACCGGGCACCAGCTTATGCAGGCAGGCTCTTCAGAGAAAAAAAAAAGCAGGAAGAGCCTACTTTTTGTTTTTTCCTCATGGCCCTGGGGCCCCCCACAGCTCAGGGGCTGCTCCACCCACCAGCAGCTCCCCTTCCAACTGTGAGAGATGTGGGCAGGCTCTGGGAACAAAAAATAAAGACCAGGCCCCTTTCTCCTTTTTTTCTTTTTTTCTCAGTGGAACCTGCCCGCGTGAGCTGCCACTGGTCCCTACAGCCCCTGAGCTGCAAGGGACCCGCTTCTTTTCTCTGCAGTGGTGGCACCCCCCCAGGACTGCCCAGGTGTGCTACTAGCTGGGTGCTGATGCTGCCTTTGGGGGGTGCCACCAGTGTGGAGGGAAGGACCAGAGCCCCCCATAGTGCAGGGCCCACTGGCAGCTCACTCCCCAGCTGTGGGAGAGGTGGGTAGGTTCCAGGGGGAAAAAAGAAAAGGATCAGACCCTCACTTTTTTTTTCCTTCAGCAGAGCCTGCCTATGGTGGAGGGATGCGGGGCATGAGCTGATGGGGACCGTCACTGTCCTGTCACAATGACAGAAGTCTCTAAATAGAAACTCAGAAGGCTGCAACCAAACTCAAACTGGCTACACAAATCAAGGACAATAAAAAATCCTTCAGATATGTGGAAAGAAAAACAAGGGCAACATTGGACCCCTGCTAAACCAGTTGGGACAGCTGACTACCAACACTCAGGAAAAAGCCAATCTGCTTAATGATTACTTTGTATCTATTTGTCACCAGCCCAAAAAGCCCACCCTGCCTAATATAATGCAGGATGACCATGGTGAGGGTGAATATAAGACCACCATTGGCATAGATCTTGTGAAAGAGCATCTTAAGAGAATGGACCCCCACAGCTCAGCTGGTCCAGATAGATTGCAAAAGGAACTGGCAGACATCATAGCACAGCCTCTGGCAAAAATATTTGAGAACTCATGGCGCTCAAGCAAAGTTCCTGAAGATTGGAAGAGGATCAATATGGTGCCTATCTTCAAGAAAGGGAGGAAAAAAGACCCAGGAAACTACAGGCCATTCAGTCTGACTTCAATCTCTGGGAAGATCTTGGAAAAAAATATCAAAGAAACCATTCTTGACAGGATAACAGAAGGCAACATTCTGACGGATAGCCAACACTGGTTTCTTGCAGGTAGGTCTTGCCTGACCAATCTCATTTCCTTCTATGACCAGGTGACATATTACTTGGACAAAAAGGAAGAGGTTGATATCATATTGTCCTGGGGCATGGCAAAGGAACAAACCCCGAAGGATCCAAGGGGGACCCTGGGGGGCAGCACACCACTGGGAAAGGAAAGAGGAAGAAAGAATAAACAAAAACAACTTACCGGTGGCAGGAATCATGGTGGGGCTGGAAGTGGCAGCAGGAGTCGCGATGGAGTGGAAAGCGGTGGCGGGACCCACACGGCTCATTAGCCGCTGTTTGTTTAAAGGGGAAACAGCTGGGGAAGTGGGGGAGGAGAACCAGCTCAGGGGGACAAGAAGGGAGAGTGAGTGGGTAGAAGGGGAGGAAAGACGGCAAGAGAACTGGGGAAGAAGAGCTTCCGAGTGCACTAGGAAGGTGGAGGAGCTAGGGAACGTTGCCTCCAACTCACAGGAGGAATCTGAATTGTGCCCAGGGGAAGACGCTGCCATCGGACCTGACAAGACCCAGGTGTCCTGACTGTATGTAACCCTGGGGGCGCGTGGAGAGCTGAGGCAAAAGGCTTCGTCATCTCAGGTGGAGGGCGACAGACATAAGAAGTAAGAGGGGATACTTACAGGAGGATGGACTGAGACTCCACATCCGGGACAAGGGCCCTGACCGAAACTTGTGGAAGGGATATTCCTCTGCTAGGGGGGCTTAGCAGGTCTCACGAGGAGGGGAATCTGCGGTATTGCCTGGCACCCTACAAGAGGAAGGGCACTTAGGTTAAGGGAGATAGCACCGCAGTAGGCATACCTAAACGTTGGCCTAGGAAAGGTTGTGAAGGGACCTGGAGGGGTTTCTATAGCCTTGTGATTAGTTTATTATTTTTGTCACCACCTTTGCCGCTTGTTTGTGAGGGTTATTTTCTTTATTATAATTGTTTGGGGCTCTAAAGTTAGAGGGAGCCAAGATCCCTAAAGGCCAGACTAGCCAAGAAGGAACCAGGGTTTCCTGGGCCCCTGCGTGAGCCTAGCTGGAACTCAGAGGGACCCTACATCAAGGGAAGGGTCGGCCATCGGCAACCACGATAGCACACCACTGAGGCTGGGTCTAGGGCAAGGTACAGGGGAGGATGGAGC
The DNA here is from genome assembly GCF_052110815.1 of Crocodylus siamensis. Taxonomy (NCBI): domain Eukaryota; kingdom Metazoa; phylum Chordata; order Crocodylia; family Crocodylidae; genus Crocodylus; species Crocodylus siamensis. The sequence continues at coordinate 213,351,081 of NC_143397.1, forward strand.
CTCACAAAGAACATCACGCTTCGGCCTTGGGGAGGCAGCTGGCATCAGGCAATTGGACCCCTCCATCACTGAAATACCATCAAAGTCGTGGCAGGCAGGATAAAGAGGGGGAAGACCACCTGAAACGGGAGATCATGGGCCACTCCCTTAAGAGATGGAGTGAAAGGTTACCACCAGGCCCCTGGGCAAGGCAGCAAGGGATCATGTGATTGAGGCCCGGCAGGTGCACATATATTTGGACTTTTAAAAAGCCTTTGACCTGGTGTCCCATGATGTCCTTATGGAAAAATTGGGCAACCATGGCGTTGACTACTCCACAGTTGTAGTTGATGGAACTGAATCAGTATGGCACTCAGTGACCAATGGTGTCCCTCAAAGCTCCGTTCTCATATCTGTACTCTTTAGTGTCTTTATAAATTATTTGGATTTGTGTCAGAAGTGGACTGGCTAAGCTTTCTGATGACACCAAACTTAGGGGAAGAGTATCCACATTTTAGGATAGGCTGGTGATCCAGGCTGACCTTGATAGGCTTTCAAGGTGAGTGGATGAAAACCTGATGGCAATAAATATGAAGAAATGCAAGGTGCTCCACCTCAGGGGAAAAAAACCCCTATCACACTTATAGGTTTGGCAATGCTACGCCCACTAGCACTATGACTGAAAGAGACTTGGGGGTCATGACTGACCACAAGATGAACATGAGCCACCAATGCGATACCACAGCTGGCAAAGTGAACAAAACTCTGGCTTGCATCTACTGATGCACCTCAAGCAAGAGCCAGGATGTCATCCTCCCACTGTACTCGGCCTTGGTGAGGCCACAGCTGGAGTACTGCATCCAATTCTGGGCTCCACAATTCAGAAAGGATGTGAAGAAGCTTGAAAGAGTCCAGAGGAGAGCCACATGCATGATCAGAGAGCAAAAGAACAGCCCTTATGAAGAAAGGCTGCAAGCTATGGGACTCTTCAGCCTGGAGAAGCACAGACTCAGGGGTGACTTGACACAAACCTACAAGTACATAAGGGGTGTGCATCAGAAGCTGGGAGAATGCCTGTTTACCAGAGCACCCTAAGGGATGACAAGGTCCAATGGTCACAAGGTCCTGCAAGTCCGTTTTAGGCTGGACATAAGTAAAACTTCTTTACTGCCCGAGCTGCCAAGGCCTAGGATAGACTCCCCCTAGGAGGTGATGCAAGCACCTACTCTGTACACTTTTAAGAAACATTTGAGCCCTTATCTTGCTGGAATCCTTTGACCCTAGTTGACTTCCTGCCTCTTGGGCAGGGGGCTGGACCCAATGACCTTACAAGGTCCCTTCTAGCCCTAATGTCTTTGAAATCTATGAAATCTCTATAAAACAGTGGGTTTTTAATCAACATAAGTAAAGCCACACGAATTTAGAACTCACCATTTCAATTTAGGAAGAACTAAACCCGTGGCTAGTGTACAAGCACCCTAAGGTTTCTTTTCAAGCTCTTAAAGCTGACCCTTCAGCTTTTTTTCCTGGAATGGACAATGACTACACATTCTGATGAAAAAAACAATCCTACAAATTACTAATACTGATTCTTAAATCTTACTTGTATTTCATCTGCTAAGAGAAAAGTGAAGAAAAAGAAGAGAAATCCTACCAGTCCTCTGCCAGTTTTGGCCACAACAGAAAAACTCTTCCTGACTTCCAAAACAGGTGATCAGACAGCAGACCATTACTGTATACAGCAAAATTGGCAGTTCTCTTTATAATATGCTTTAAACTCATCTCTTTCTATATAAAAATGTCATCATTATTCAACTCAGTAAACATTAAGGAATCAGGCTGAGTCATTGCATCTTCCCCAAGTTTATACAGAACAGAAAAGTATATCGGTGTTGGAAAATGATCTCAGGGAACAATCACCATGGCTGAAATAAGTGGAATGGTTGATAAGATGGTGATGATGTCATCTATATCAGTAATCCCAAGGATTCTCTTCAGGGCTTAGCAACACAAACCACCTAGGCTTTTTGCTACAACTACAGTGAGGGAGGGCAGGAAAGCTATCAAGAGCAGGAGATTTCAAAATGCCCATGCAAAAGTGTAAATAATGGGGAGTTAGGGGGTCAGTTAGCTGCTCCCATCTTGCTCTGCATGACCAATGGTAAGTCAAGAGCCCACAGAACGGGAGGGGCCAATCCTAAATTCCCCAGTATGTGCTTCCCTCTCAGGAGGTTGTCCACTACTTGCAGGTCCAGCCATGGTTTCTACCTGATGAGACCAACAGATGGCATTTTTTACACTGAGTGCAAATACTATAGGCTCCATTTTCATTCTTTAACATAGATTAAATTTATTTATAAATTGCCATGTTTATCCATTTCTGTGTAAGGAACTATCAAAGCTCGTTTCTTCCTTCACTTATAGTGAAAAATCTGGATAATGCAGTAAATATATGAATAAGAGGGATCAGGATTTCCTGTTAGTTATTTTTTCAGAGCTTTCTAATCCATGCTACTAAGGATTAAATTATTTGTTAAAAATGATGAGTTACCGTTACTTCACAGAGCAAAATGGGCAGTTCTCTTCCCATTAAGCTTTAAACTCATCACTTTCAATATCAAAACTATCACCATTATTCAACTCAGTAAACATTAAGGAACCAAGCTGAGTCACTGTATCTTCCCCAAATTTATAGGGAATGAAAAAATACATTGCTGTTGGAAATTAGAGCGGTGCGAAGCTTTGGGTGCTGATTTAATTCGGAGGAGATTCAGCCCGATCTGGTGGCGGAGTCTCCAAATCTGAATTGAATCAGGAGACCAGTGAAAAGGTCTGAATTGATTCAAAGCTCTCTGAATCAAATTGGAAAAGATTTGGAGAGCTTCAGTGATTTAGGCAGTCCCCGCTTGCTGCAGCAGGGAGCTGGACCTCCATGTTGGTAAGTAGGGGGTGGGGGAGCAGGAGCTAGAGGAGATGAGAGGGGACCATGGGGAGATCCCTGCCAGGCCCCACTCCCTGCTGTCTCCCCTAGCCCCCTGAGCATCCCCTGACCTTGCCCGCTGAGCCAGCCCCCCCTCCCCATGGCTGCCCCATCCAGTCCCAGCTCCCGGCTCTTTTAAAAAAAACCCTACTCACTGACTGCTTCCAGGTAGGGTGGTGATCCCTTCTTCTCCCCAGTGCCCCATGCTGCATGGTGGGCTCTGCCATGAGCCCTCCAACTCCCCCCACTCTCCCAGCCTCCCCCCCATGCCTGGCCCACTCACCCCAGCTCCTGACTCTTAAAAAACCAAAACAAACAAAAGTCCAGAATCACGAGCTGCTGCAGTGAATGTCTGGGCTTTGGGGGGCTCATGGAAGAGCCCCCGCCCATGCAGCACAGGGCATCAGCCAGTGACTGCAGGGCTTTTTTTTTTAAAGGGCCAGGAGCTGGGATGGATGGGACAGCCATGGGGGGGGGGCTGGAACAGTGGGCAGGGGGCTCATGGAAGAGTCCCCCATGCAGCAGAAGGGCAATGGGGGTCAGTGGGGATCACCTCTCCACCTGGCAGCAGCTGGTGAGTGCAGGTTTGTTTTTTTTTTAAGAGCCAGGAGCAGGGAGAGCGGCTGGGGCAGCCATTGAGAGCAGGTGGGGAATGGGTCAGAATCAGAGATTTGGTCGATTCAGTGGTGGCCAAATCTCTGAATCAGAGTTGGCCAAATTGATTTGAGACAGTGATTTGAATCACCGAATTGAATCACAGTCCCATGAATTGGCCAAATCCAAATCCGAAGTGAATACTAGCCGCTTCACACAGCCCTATTGCAAATGACGTTACAGAACTATCACCATGGTTGAAATAAGTGGGGTGGTTGAAGTGATGTCATCTTTACCAGTAAGCCTAGGGATTATTTTCAGGTGTGAGTAATATGAGAAATTAAATGATGTATAAATTTGGATTGGGTTCAAATCAGATAAGCAGCATTTCAGAACCAACACACGGGATATGATTGTACTACTGATGGAATTGGAGTATTATATTAAGAAAGTGATGGTTACAAGATATTTACCTCCCTCATGTCCATTGTATAGCCCAGGAGAGTGCCCCCAAACACACTCTGCTCATATACTAGAAATCTGGAAGTGTACCAGTGAAGCTGCTTCTCATGCATCCCTCAGAGCCACTGTTGAGATTAGAGTTTCTATCATGCCTGATAGTTGTCACTGGGTACTTCTTTGCAGTGTCTTTACCACTACATTTTCAGATAGGTTGCATACAAGGGGAAATAGGTGGGGAGGGTTGCTCAGGCATGTCCCTCTTAGCATGTCAGGGAGAGATGCAGTGGAGATGCATCAAAGGGCATCTAAAAGAATCATGCAATCATACACTACACTCAGCTATTAAAATAGAAAGTAAACATTAACGGATGCCAAGGTTTCAACAGTCCATTTAACTATAACCCTAGATTCCAAAGAATATGTGTTTGTAGTTAAGAATGTCAAGGTATAGAAGCCATTAATTATTCAATCACTTTGTGAAATTTGGCCTCTCAAATTAACAAAAAGAGAACTGAGGAGAGATTAATGGAATCTGGTTAATTCCATTCAGAATAAAGTGATGGAACATGAAGAAGACCTTAATCAAACAGCTTTTTGATGAATATATGAAAGAGGAAGCTGAAATATTTGTGGAATTTATCTATGAGTGAGAAAAAGGTGCTGAAAAACAGACTCAGCTTCATAATAGTATAAGGCTAGAGGAAATCTCAAGAGAGCATGAAGTCTGACCTCTTGCAGTGAGTCAGGATCAAAAAAGAAAAAAATCCCCAGAAAACATTTGTCTAACTGATTCTTAAAAATCCCCAGTGAAGGAGAGTACACTATTTTCCAGCTAGCCTGTTCCTATGCCTAACTATCTAGATCAGGGTAGGCAAAGTCTAGCCCACAGGGCGGATCCAGCTGGCAGGGGACTCCATTTCCCAGCAGCCCCTGCCTGCATGCCTGGGGGCAGTTTCAATGGAGACCCCAGCAGCAGCCCTGGTGTGATAGCAGCCAGCCTGGGATCTTGCAGTGGTGACAACATGGTCTGGAGCTGGGATGGAGTCACGATCTAGCCTCCATGCTCCAGGCAGGGGTGTGCAGGCAACAGATTGTGGCTCTGCCCCAGTTCCAGGCAATGCTATTCTTGCTGCAAGGAGCGGGGACAGAGCCACGATCCACTTCCTGTACTACCCTGCCCAGGGCATGTAGGCTGCAGTTTGTGGCTCTGCCCCAACTCCAGGCCATACTGTTACCACTGCAAGATCCCAGCCCAGCTGCAGAGCAGCTTGACTTTTATTAGTAGATGTTTAGGATTGTGAATCCAAAAAAAAAGATGAAAAAGCCGGTAGGGAAATACGTATCGCCTGAATGAGTGACTAACATTAGAGGGATGGGGGTGAGGAGGGGAATGCAACTAGGTTACAGGAGATACAATCTACACTCTGCCACACACCCTGCCAGTGCTGATGAGGCTGATCTCCATGGAAACCCTGGACTCATGTTATCACAGTGTGGTGGCTGCTGCTGGGGTCCCCATGGAAATTGGCCCCAGCCACACAGACAGGGGCTGGTGGAAAATGGAATCTGGCCACCAGTCAGATCCACCATTTTGGCCACCTCTGTTCTAGTGCCTAGCTATAATTAGAATGTTTTTCTTAATATTCTAACTTAATTTCTTTTACTGTCAATTAAACCAAGTACTTAAATGGGTATGGAGAACAATTGATCACAATCCTCTTTATAACAACCTCTTATGTAGAAGAAGATTTATGCTTTCTCTCTTTGCCTTGTTCTTACAAGATCAAGCAATTTTTTCAACCTTTCCTCCCAGGTCATGTATTTTTTTAATATCTTATCATTCTTGCTACTGTCTTCTGGAGGTTTCAGTTTGTCTTTGTTATCAGGATTGCGTAATACTGCCATGTCCTCTGGTTATCGCCTGCCACGACTTTGATCTTATTAGAGGAGGAAAGAGATTGATGTGATGTTAATTGGTACTCGTAGAATAACTACTCCCAACTTATTAAGTCACTCCAGGTCTTGTCTTGTCTTGTCTTTTATAACAGCCTGGATTGCAGGCAGAAACCCATTCATCATAAATTGGATGCTTATCTTGCTGGGATCCTATGACCCCAGCTGACTTCCTGCCCTTTGGGCAGGGGGCTGGACTCAATGATCTCCCGAGGTCCCTTCCATCCCTAATGTCTATGAAACCTATGAAATCTTGCTTCCTGAATCACCCTTTGGCTCTGGAGGGGATCCCCACCTTCGAAAGCCTCAAGGTAAGTTCTGGCCAATGCCCTGCAGCACCAATTACCTCATTATAGGTCTGTGCACACTATGCCTTTTATTTCATACAGACAACTTGTGCTGGAAGTGGCCCTGGCTACTCCCTCTCTGTTAGTACTGGCACTCAAAGTCCTGGATCAGTCCCACATAGTCAGGGGTGGCTATAGGCTTCTTCTGCCCATGTCTTTGTTCATTGCCACTAATTACCTCATTAGTGGTTCACATTTGTTGTGTTTCTCTGTCTATCCCCACGGTTTGTGCTGCGGGAGTTCCCTTGCCATCAGGGTCAGCCGCTAAAACCCTGAAGCAGTCCCCCCTGGACTCCGGAGTTGCTACCAGTATCTCCTGCCTGTGTCTCACCCTGAGACACCCTCTTCAATCAGAGATGCTCCGCCTAGCCATGACACAGAACCTTGGCTTTTCTCTGAACTCACCACCGTGGCTGCAGTTCCTCGGTAAGTAATTAGTTGGGTTGCTGACCTGCCATCTCCCTGGGTCTCCTGGTATCCCGGTCTCTGCATCTCTCAGGTTCAAATACTGGGGTCCTTCTCCTTTGGGGTCTCGAACACCCCCTCTGTCCATCTGCTGGTGCCCGAAGGCGTTCTCTCCAGGACCTCCCCCTGCTTTTATCTCTGGAAGCTGCATCCAATTGACCAGTCTTGAGTAATGTGGGGAATCCTCCCCCACCTGCCTGGGTGTTGTCATTAACAGCCCCCAGGGGTTTCTCCAAGTAACCGCAGTTAAATTTCCATGCTTTGGCTGCAGCTAGCACCTAGTGCTTCTGAGGAAGGTGCAAAAGTCTCTGACACCTGTAGAAGCAGCAGACAGGAAAAATTCCTTCCTTCCCCAATGTGGCAACCAGCAAAGACCAGAAGTATGAGATAAACCAAATACCTCTTGCTGTGCTCTACAACCTTAGTATGGCAAATGCTTTACACATCGCACCTCATAACTGGAGAGGCAAAACACACCCTTATGTCATTGTATGCCAGCCATAAACTTATCCCAGATCCTTTAATCTTCTTTTGTAGATGCTTGTGGAGCTCTGCTTCATTCTTATGCTGCTGAGCATTGTTCTCTTCAATATCTTCTCACGTGATCTCTCAGTGAAATGTATACAGAGGGTTTTACCTCTCAGGTCTGTGTTCTTGAGGAACACTGGCATGGTACGCAGCCTGTCTGACTCACAAAGGACTCCCCCTCCCCCCCCCAGCACCTCTGCCTGAACAAGAACTGATTACAAAAACAATGAAGATGCAGTGGGAGACACATCTAAAGCCCTCCAGACAAGGGTGATAAGAGTGAAGCAACTCCCCACGTCTCATTTACATCCAAGATGGAATTGGATGACAACTCATTTTCATGGGAGATGGGATAGGAAAGCACCTTCACTAGCATCCAGGATGGAGAACAGAGATTCCAAGGCAAGGACAGCTCTGAACTCTGGGACCAGAGAAGCAGGGGAGCACTGCATGATAGGGGATCCCTGCTCCAAATGCTAATCAAGCCACATCTATAAACACCCAGCTCAGCATTTATCAGATCAATTCTAGTAATGACTCCTTTATTGGTATCCAAAACACTGACTCTTCCTGGCTGTATTGTGAGCTCCCTCAGAGTAATACCACACATAGCCAGGAGTGATCAGTTCCTGCTGGAGTGATCCAGCAAATGAGCCATCGTTTACCCATAAACAAACCTAGTGTTCTTCCTTGAGCCATTGCTAGTCTTCTACAAACCCCACTACCCAAGCTCAAGTTTTTGTCCTGGGGCTTGGATCCAAAAGCTGCACCAGTTCCACTCCTTTTCTGCCTAGATACCCCCATTGATCATGCTGAGGGCTCTGCCTGTCTGCAAGCTCCAACAAACACCTGGGAACCTCGACTGGTTCAAGCTTCACTGAGTGGTGAGACCACAACTCTCACTCGCTCTCTCTCTCTGACTCCAGGAACCTAACTTTTACTCTTTTGCTCCAGGCACAGCTCTCTAAACCTGACTTTTCTAATCAAACTTGAGCTAGACTTCCCCAAATACCTAATTGAAATGATATAATATTGTAACTGCTTTATTTGTTAGTCTTGTATGGCTATTAATACTGGTATCATCATAAGTTCATATACCTGGTGATGAGGAATGGAAAAGTACTGAAACGAGTGTATACATGTCGGGACAGGATGGGAGATGTGAGCAAAGATCAAGTGGGAACAACACAATGGCCTTCAGGATAAGCTTGTCTGGAAACAGCTTAAGAAAACATGCCTGGTTCAGCAAGACACCAGGATGAGTTGCTGTCAGACTGCCAAGAGTATGTTACGGGGTGGGCAGATCTGTATGTGACTTATCAGTATATAAAGAAGTCTATGCTTTGCTTTTGTTGAGAATTAGTTGCCCCTTGCTTTTTCTCCCATGGCCATGCAAAATAAAGCACTTCTGATAGCCAAACAGTAATCCTGTCTGAATTTCCACATCGCTGGCAATAAATAACTTTTCTGGTCAAGCTGGTTGCTATACTCTCTCTCTGAACCTCATTTACTCTTCCTTCTCCTTCACCTCCCCATTTGCTCTGCAGGAATGCTTCTTTTTCCTAAGGCAAAAAACCCTGTAATGCCCAAAACTATGGTGGGGTCTGCTCATCAAGGGAGTTACTACTAGGACCATTGTGACAAGAGATTGGGAATGTGTTGAGTTTTGAGGCACATGAGGGTATCAGCTGAAAGTGCTGATCAGATCCAGCCTGCTCAGATGTACTCTGTTGGTGTACACGTGTACATGGGTCTAATTATTGTCCTGCTGAAATAAGGTATGAACTGAGTTCAAGGTACATAAGGTTGTCAGCCTATCAATGCTGAATAGATCGGCCTGACTCAGATGCACTCTGTGAACCCGTGTGCTTGTGTCTGACTGCATTTTATTGTTGCCCTGATGAACTGAGTGGGGAGGGTGGAGAGGCTCTGTTAGTTGAGGGGGGAGTAGGAAGAGGGTTCTGTTCATTGAGGAGGGAAGCCTGGGGGGTGGATGTTGTGAGAGTAATGAGATTTTCTGCTTTACACATGTACATGTTCTGAGAGTAGTGCTGGGAATGGGCAAGGCGTAGGAGGCGTGTAGGTGGTGGGGCAAGTGGGCTAGAGCCGGGAGTGCAGGAGGACAGGGTTGGGCAGGGCCTCCAAAAGCCAGTGCTGTGGCCTCTGGTGGTAGGTATGCAGATGTACTAGGGCTTGGGCAGGGGGAGCCTGCTAGGGCCAGCAGGGTTGGCACCATGGCCAGCAGGAGTGTGGGGCACTGCTCATCACAGGCAGGGGCTAGGATGGAGAAGCACTGTGATGCATGGGTGGAGCAGGGGCAGGAGCAGGGTTATAGGAAGTGACATAGGTTGAAGTAGTTTTGGTGTGGGGAGGCAAGGTGGGCAGGGAGGGAGCTGCTACGTGCTGCTCATGAATCAACTGCTACCCCTCCCTACCCCGCCCCAAATTAAACAACAAAATCTTATGCAAGTTTTATTAACTTATATTTAAAGCCACTTCAGTATATTTCCTTGAGAAAGCAAATAATAGAAGAATGGAAATATCAGTCATCCACATTTACAGGTAATACAATGACAGTCTCTAAGCATTAGTTTGTTAATCCCTATTTAATTACACTATCAGATATCTTCTTTAAATATACATATTTTCCATCGTATATCTCTCTCCTATTATCCTTAAAGCATACAAGATATTATTGAAAATTATATTCAGCATTAATTCTGATTAAATAATTTATTGTTATATAGTAAATATACACATGCCTATACAGTGTGTGTTTTCACTTTGTAATATAAATGTATGGTTTTATTTGGTGCAGTGGATTGAACTGTTGATATGAGAGTTTTCCTTTCTAATTTAATAATATAAATGTAGAGAAGAAATTTGCATTTTATCTAAAAAATTCTGAGTAGAGGTGAAAAAAATACAAATTTTATCTATCTAGTGTTCACTATGCAAGAGTACCAAAGTTGTAACTTTAGGATAATAATGATAATTAAACTCATCTAGTAATTTAGAATTTGAAAGCAACAATTAAGATTTTATGAATTATTGTAATGAAGGTTCCAACTCTGTAGTTAAGGCTGAGTTTTATTTTGCACCTAAAGCAGGGATTCTACAGCAGGGGAAAAACATTATATTCTTCCCAAAGTTTAGACCAGTTACTCTGAATACATCAGAAATGTTTTGACAAATATATAAAATAAATCTGCTAATTGATATCTAAACCAAAATTAAAAATTCAGTCTTTTAAGAAATTTAACTTCTGAGTTAGTCAGAAGGCAGAGGGATGGGATTTCATAAGTGTGGCAGGGCACTGTTGGTGCCTGCCACTTTAAGGGCTGGAGCAGGCAGCAGCCAGGTGCTTGAGTATGGTGGCCATTTTGAGACCCAGGATATATATAGGGTAAAGCAGCAGTTTGCTGATGGCAGTTGTGAGAAAGAAATCAGCTGGCAGACCTGAAGCTCAGGAACAGCTTGGAGGTTTGTGGGCTGGGGCTATGGGGATGGACTAGGCTCCTAATCCTGGCCTAAAGCTGTATCCTACTGGGAATGGGTGGCCTGGTGGGGACAGCCCCCAAGGAATGACAGGCCAGTTACCACCCTTGTAAAAGGTGGATTGGGGCACCTTAATAACCCCAGGTCCCACAACCAGGTGGGTAACCCCATAGTAGGGGGCGAGAAGATGGGTCCATGTAAGAGAGTGTGGGCTAGTTGCTCAGAAGCCTGACTTGAGGCACCCTTGACTGTCAATGCTGGGGCCAGGACCAGAAGGTTCAAAAGGGCCAGGGGCCCACTGTGAGGGATGCCCAGAGCTCAGGTCTTGGGGTTCCAACTGGCCTCGGAGGTGAGGCCAGAGCCTGTGTGGCCAAAGGTCCTGGGGGGGAACACCCAAGATGGAGAGAAGTACAGGGAGCTAGGCAGCCCAGAATGAGGGCAAAGTAGACCACCTGATTAAGAGGGATCTAAGTGGGGTCCAGACTAGAGGGTTATGGAGCCCAGTGTGGGGCCAGAGATATTAAGAACTAAGATGCCATCTGCGAGGCATAGGCTGTGGTGTAGGGGATGTTCAGAGCTGCAGATAATGCCCCCTGGCATTGGGGCAGGAAATGAGCAGCCTGCTGCCTGGGTAATATCTTAATCATTTTCCATCAAGGCGTGGCAGGTAATTAGCCCAGAAATAGGTGGGTGGGCCAACTTATAACTAGCTTCAGGAAGGCTCCCTGTTACAATAGGATACAGCCTCCACTGCTGTAGGCTATGGCCTATAAAAGCTCATGTCTTTTTGACCAGTTAGTTTTTAAGGTGCTACCTAGTTATGCCTACTGCCTAACTTCGAACTAACACAGAAAACTATTCATTTCAGTGTTAGTGTTTTGCACTAATGCAGAGGGATCAAACTTTCTGCATTGTGGGAATCAATAGACTTTTGTGGATATGTAATTTAAAAAAAAATAATTTGCAGTTACAAAAATCATTATAGAATCATAAAGAGGAAGGGAGCTCCAAGAGTCATGTAACTCAACCCCCTGCCAGAGACATGATCATCCCTATGCAAACTATTTTATACAATACATAATCTAAATTCTACATAAGACTACTGTCAACCCTGATGGGTCTGCAGTGCCACAAACTGGACATGCATGCTCATATGGATGTGCTCTAGGAATCTGTATTTGTGATGGCTATTCTTAATGGCCAGCCAAATAGGCTCATATGGATATGAGCTGAGGCCATCCTGGGCAATGATGCTTCATATTTCAAAATGGGAGGCTGTAGAAGGGCTAACAGCTGGAAATAGTTTAATCAAAGACAAATGCTTCTCACAGTTGGGGGACTATCTGGGATAATTGATAGAAAATGATATGTGTTTAGATCTTTAAGGACTGAAATATCAGTCATCCACATTTACAGGTAATACAATGACAGTCTCTAAGCATTAGTTTGTTGATCCCTATTTAATTACACTATCAGATATCTTCTTTAAATATACATATTTCCCATCGTATATCTCTCTCCTATTATCCTTAAAGCATACAAGATATTACTGAAAATTATATTCAGCATTAATTCTGATTAAATAATTTATTGTTATATAGTAAATATACACATGCCTATACAGTGTGTGTTTTCACTTTGTAATATATATGTATATATATTAAGGACTGAAATATTTCTTAGCTCTAACTAGATCAGGAATCATACCTGACCTGTCAATTGAATACCCCCACACTGAGAAAGTTGCATGTTTAACAGTCACTTACTTCCTGAGAATTCAAGAGAAGGATGTAACTGACTAGATAAATATATACTTAAGATATACCTGAGAAAAAAAATGTTATTTAAGAACCCATGAAACTTTGGGTGGATTAGTCCCCAACCTGGGAAGTGCAGACTGACAGACTGGCTTGCAGGAAACTGACAGAAAATCAGAAGTGGACACTGCATTTTGAGGGATAAGATGCAGGGATAAGATCAAATAAAAGAAATTAGAGGTTTTTTGTTTGTTTTTCATATCCCTGTGCACATCAACATCCAGTTCCCAATTTCTATACTTTCTCTTGTTTTTGCAATCGACCCTTTTGCTCTTTCTTACAACTTACTTATTGTCTGTGGTAAATGATACCATAGCATTTGACTATACTGACTGGCCTTTCTCTGAGGAGGAGCAGAATTTGTCTTTTCTAGCTGCTGGTGGTGGCAGTGGCAGTGGCAATGGCAGTTCCTCAATACAAGGATGACAGTCTTCAAGTTAATAGGGAACTTAGTGATTCTGTAGCTGACTCAGGTAGCTGATCTGAAATCTGTATGTTCAGCTGCAAACGTAGCTAATAGTTTCAGGAGGAAAGAATAGATCTTGGTGATGTTGGGTCACAGCTCTTTCCCTTTGTCTCATCTTTCTCCCCTATCTGCCTCCTTAGTGAGATAAGTGTGCTTGAAATCATTGATGCCTTTTTGTACATCATGGTACCACTGGGGACTATTTAGTGCTCAAGTCTCCCAGTATTGATGTTAATATTGAATTTCTTAAGACTGGCCCTCAAGGTGTCCTTGAATCTCTTTTGCTGCTCACCTCTAAAGTGGTGACCACTGGGAAATTGGGAGCATAGGAAATGTATTGGGGGCCAGCTGTCAGGTCCCCAGTGATGTGTCCTGTCCAACGATGCTGGTCCTATATAAATATGGCTTTAATTCTGGTAGTGCTGCTTAAGCCAAAATGCTGGCATTTATTCTTCTGTCCTTCCAACTGATATGGAGGATTTTTGAGATTAATAATGGTAGCATTCCAAAGCTTTCAAGTATTTCTGATATGTCATCTAAGTTTCACACTTATACAGCATGGTAGGGATGATAACAACCTTGTAGTCTGGTTTGGGCCCTGATGTCACAGACATTGGAGACATCATTTTGGACAAGATGAAAGGTATTACTGGAAAATTTTATCTGGTACTGAATAGTGTAGTCTCTGCTTACTTTTTGGAAAAGGTGGCTATCCAAGAAGGGGAAATGCTCAACATTCTACCAGGATTGTCCTCTAATCATATGTGAAGGAATAGCTGGTTGGTGAGTTGGTAAAGTATCTTGGTTTCTGTGAAGTTTACATTTAGTCCAAGCATTTCATATGCTTCATAGAAGCAATCAAGACTGCCCTAAAGATCTTCAATTGAGTGGGCAACATGACATTCATAGATTCATAGATTATAGAGTTGGAAGGGACCCAATGAATCATCATGCCCCTGGCAGGAAAGAGGACTGAGGTCAGATGACCCCCAGCCAGGTGATTGTCAAGCCTCCTCTTGAAGACCTCCATGTTAAGTGATAGGACCACCTCTCTTGGAAGCCTATTCCAGACTCTGGCCACTCTTACTGTAAAAAATTTCCTCCTAATGTCTAACTTAAATCTACTCTCCACCAGTTTGCACCCATTATTCCTAGTTACTCCTGAGGGCACTCTGGTAATCAGTGCATCCTCAATTGCCTGCTGTCCTCCCCATATAAATTTATAGGTGGCTACAAGATCACCCCTCAGCTGTCTTTTGAATAGGCTGAAGAGATCCAGATCTCTCAACCTCTCCTAGTAGGGTCTTTCACGGAGACCACTAATCATGTGAGTGGCCCTCCTCTGAAGCCTCTCCAGATCCTCCGTGTCCCTCTTAAAGTGCGGCACCCAAAACTGGACACAGTACTCCAACTGCGGCCTGACCAATGCCGCATAGAGGGGAAGCATCACCTCCCTTGATCTGTTGGTCATGCATCTGCTAATACATGCCAAGGTGTAATTGGCTTTGTTGATGGCCTTGTTATATAGTAATCAGTGTTTTGAAGATCAGTAATGGAGGTGATTGCTATCTTGGATTTTGGATGGTTTGAATGGAGGCGATTGTTTTCTTGGATCCATTATCTTGGATTTCCATCTGTGCGATAATGGATGCTTAATCTTGATGGTAGCCTATCAGCAATGAGATGTGGAATAGCTCTGATATAGATGGAAAAGAGTGTTGGTGCAATAAGTTGGGTAGATGAAATATCTTTTATTAGACCAACTGAGTAGTTAGAAAAAAGTTCTTGGTAAGCTTTGAGGAGCAATCACCCTTCTTCAGACATAGGGAGTCTCTACTGTTCTGAGCTATCCAAGGAATGAAAGAAGTTAAAAGTGTTACAGGATGTCAGTGAGACTGTATATATGTAGAAATTAGGAAAACAAAAGTTAAAGAAGAGAAGGGAGGGTGGGAAATGAGGGGAAAATGCCAAAGGTAAGTAAGGGAGACTCTATTGTATTTGAGTTCTCCAAGGTAGAAAAGTAGCTGTCTGTGGAAAAGTAAATGGCTGAAAATTAGGACGACAAAGGGTAGAAAAGGAGGGGAGGAGGGGAAGGGGGAAAAGAAAAGTATAAAAGGTCATATCTGGCAGGTACCTGGTGAATCAGATGTCAGACAGGTTGTACCATGTCAAAAATCCAACGCCTACATGAGTGCATGTTTTTTTGTATCCAGTAGTTTTATTACGTGAAGTTCATAGGCTCATCTATGAAAGGTGTTTTATAAACTCCCTCTGAGGATTAGAACTGAGAGATTAGAAAGGGAATGATTGTCTTGTGAGAAGTGTGCCCCCACAGATAACTGGGTATTCTTGCCTTTGATAGATTTTGAGTGTGTGTTCATTCTAGTGCACAGTTGTTGTTTGGGTCCTCCTACATATTTTTCATCAGGGCATTTGGTGCACTGTATGAGATATATAACATTTCTGGAGGTGCAGGTGTAAGATCCTGGAATGGTGATAGTTCTGTTGTGGGGTGTGGTTTTTGTGGGAGTGGTGGAGATGTGTTGGCAGGTTTTGCAATTCTTCTCCTGGTGTGGTCTGGATCCATTAGGTGTGGTTTGGGTCATAGAGAGTTTGCTTCTGGTGATGAGGTTAGTGAGGTTCGGTGCTTGTTTAAAAGCTAAGATGGGTGGCTCTGGAAAGCTCTCTTTAAGAATGGGTCTTCTTTTAGTATGTGTTGCAAATGTTTGAGGATTTTCCATGCAGGTTCCAGGGAAAGGTGATATTTCATAACTTATAGTGTGCAATTTGCGGGGATCTTCTTCTTGTACTGCAGCAAATCTTTGCATGGTATCCAGGTGGCTCTTTCAAAAATATGATTTCTCTCTTTGGAGGAGTGTCCTTCTTGGGTGAAAGCCCTTTTGAAATTTGTGAGATGGCAATCATGAGTATCCCCTTTGGTACAAATTCAGTGGTATTGGAGAGTTTGGCTGTAAATTACAGATTTCTTGGTGTGTTTAGGGTGATTGCTGGTTCACCGTTGACACGTATGTTGGTCTGTGGATTTCTTGTATATGGTGGTTTGTATTTTACCATTTTGGATATTGATCATGCTGTCCAAAAGAAATGCTGGTGTTGGAGTATTCAAGTGATGGAGTGGTGATGGTTGTGGAATTTTTGGTGGAATCAATCAGGAACAGTAGGGTTTCAGTCCATATAATGAAGATGTCATCTATGTATCTCAGGTATAGCATGGGTTTGATGGTGCAGTTGTTGAGGAATACTTCTTCCATAAAAAGATTGGCATATTCCAGGGCCATTTGGGTGCCCATATCTGTGCCCATTGTTGCTTCACTTCAGTTTTAATTGTGAAGGGGTCTGTTTCTGAGCCACTGCTTATAATGGTTTTTGTCATGTCATTGTGAAGAAGTGTAATAACAGTAATAAATTTTGACAGGGATCCAGATATCATCAGGATCTCCCATAGGGGTTCTCTGTTGATGGAATCAAAGGTCTTAGTTAGGTCTATGTAAATGTTTTGGTGTTGCTCATGGCACTTCTCCTTTGGCTAGGTAACAACAAAGTTCATATCTCTTGTACCTTGGAGTAGTCTGAAACCACACTGGGACTCAGGTAGGATTTCCGCAATGAGGATAGTGACTCTATTGAGAAGAATGGGCGAGGATGGACAGAAGTGAAATACCATAATAAATATTACAATCCAATCTATATCCTTTCCTGAATATGGTAATGATTCTGGCAGCTCTCCAGTCACTGGAAATTTCTTCATATTTCCAGATTTTCATAATAACAATGTGTAGCTTTTTTCCACTTAGCTTATAACTTTCTTCAGGTATTTCATTAAGATCACATGCTTTGTTGTTCTTCATCTGCTGTTCTTTCAGAGCCTCGTGATAAATTAATGGTTCTGCAAGGTAGTTCTTAATGGGGTGTTGTGGAATGGCCTCAGTGGTACTGTTTTTGACATAAGAATCTCAGTTCAGGAGCTCTTGAAATTGTTTATTCCATCATATATTGATTATGGAGCTTTCTTTAAAGAGTGTTGTTCCCATTGTGGTTTCTTATGTGCTTGGTCTATAGCTCACTTTGGTTGCACTGAAGCCACTTTTCAAGTTGTATCTATAAGCAAACTTTTGAATCTCTTTGCTTTGTCCTTCCACCACTTGTATTTTCACTCTCAAATTTTCCTCTGATTCTCAATATTAATGTGAAAATAAATGGCTTGCTTCTCTTTGGTGTTGATGTCATTCTACCAAGGTTTGAAGGCTCACTGTTTTCTGTCAATGAGAGCTTGAATTTTGCTATCATTCTCATCTCACTAGCTCAATAAACTGGCAAAATTTCCCTTGCTAGGAGCTGAGGTGCCTTGGGCTAAGGAGTTTGTCCCTTTTGTACATTTCAGCTCATCTTTACTTGTGAAGCAACAGGCAGAGGAGAGGCATTTGGGGATAGCCCTAAAGATGTGAGTGCACCTCACTTGCATACAAGAGCATTGAACATAGAACAATCCTGGGTCCCCTATACAATAATTGTATTAGTCCAAATTTTTTCAAATATGTTATAATGACAAACAAAAAAAAAAGTTTTGAACTAGCTAGTGATATTATAGTCAATATCAGCATTTTTTTTAAATGCCTAATGACTTTGGTGGTTCTCCTTGACTCATATATCACATATTCATATTGAAAGAAATGTTAATTTTTACTTTAAGTAAAGATTTCTTGAAAAGCTATAACAGAACAATTTTGATATCAGTGAAATAGAGTTGATTTTAATATTTCTTTCATATTGTCACTAAGGAATATGTAATATTTTGAACAAAGTAGCAATGAAAGTAGCTTCCCCTCCCTCTTTCCACTCAGAGTATTTAAAAAAGCCTTCAGATCATCCACATCAGAAAATTCACATTTTACTCAGTGAATTGTTTCCCTAGAGACTGAAAATTATCAGCTCAAGATAACAAATGGAGGACAATGAAATCTAAAATGCTTTTGTACATTATCTATTGATGACTGTAGCTGTATTCTTGCCTTTCTTTTTGTATAATTCTATGTTCAAAAGTAAAATATAATAAAACTTGGTTTTATACTGTGCTTTTCATATTTCACTGTATCTGAAAATGTTTTTCAAAGTTATAGACTAATAGTTGCAATGATTGTGTGAGGAAAATGGTTGATTCATTATATGATTAGAAGTAACTCAAAAAGGATGCTGATTTGGCAATCTTAATTCAGGCAAGATGTTTTGTGACCTCAGTTGGAATTTTGCCTAAGTAATAACTGCATGAATGAACCCACACAGTTTTGGACTTAGCAAGCCATCCAGTTAGGAAAGAGATGTTCAAAACACACATGCCAGATAGCTGGAAAAGGTGTGCCATCAGGCTTGGGGGAGCAACTGAGAAAAGGACTGATAAGTTTGTGAAACAAGAGGTATCTTTACATCCAGAGAGTGAATCAGAAGACTGGATCAGTAGAGAAAAGAGTTTAGGGTAACTGAGAATCTGCATTAACCCCAAAACATTTGAAAGAGTACTGAAAAGTCAATATTGTGCATTCCCTTGGTTTATTCTGGACAAAAGGTATTCACTGTTTGGGGTGTGAAGAATGAGATCTGTCATATTGAGCTCAGTGAACCATCCTGCTGCCTGACAAGCTTGGCTACCCCTTTTTGGCAAGTATCACAAAATATGAACATCTCTGGGTGTTTTCCTGGCCCTTAGGTCTTCCACTGTAAACTGAATTAATCTCTAGCATCAGCAGCATAACTAGAGGTTGGTGAAAGGAGTTCCAGACTCACTTCCAACCCCTGCAGAATCTACCTCCCAGCAGTATTGTCATGCCAGGATTCCAGTTTCCAGCTGCTGTTGCTTTAAGAGCAACAGCCCAGTGCACAGAGAAAATGGTGGCCACAGCTCAAGCAAGACTGCTTAGAAGTTCCTGGCTAGGTAAGACTGCTGAGCCCCCAATGAGAAGCACATGCCTTCCCCTTTCCCCCACTGTGACAGGGGCAAGCTTTCATGCTCAGTGCAAGCACTGGTTTGCCCCCTGTCTACAGGTCAGCCACCCGCCTCGCTTGTTTGCCATGCCTTGATGTAATAATATTGATGTGATAATTAGGAGGGTAGATACCCATTATATACCCCAATATTGGGGGGGAAGGCGATATCCACAGCTCTGTTCCATCCCTACACCAGGACCCAAGCCTCACATCTCAGGTGGGCAACTCAACCGTCCCCTTTGCCCATTAGCTGTGGCCCCTTCCCAGGGACCTTTGGCTTTCCTTTAAGCCCTGGCCCCATCTCAAGGCAGTCAGGACACTGAGATTCTTTGCTCTATATATGGGTGTCCCTTATGGTGGGCCTCTGGCCGTTTTGACCCCTATCTGGGTCCTGGCCCTAGTATTGACTGGTTGGGTGCTTTGGGTTAAATCTAGGCCACCTGCCTGCACTCAGGGATCAGGGTTCCTCATTCCCAGCTCAGGTACTTCACAAAGTGTGCCTCACCCCAGGAGGCTCAGCTACTTCAGGAAGGTTACTTGGCCTTCCCTCAATTAGATGGATCATATAGCCCACCGGAAGGTGAGGGCTGGAGTTAAGGTGCTCCTACCCATCTTTCATCGGGGTGGTAACTGGCCTGGGATTTTCCTGGGGTTCCCATACCACTGGGAGCCCCACCAGACCACCCACTCCTGGGAGGGTGCAGTTTTAGGTCATGCCCAGAACCAGAGCCTCCTGCTCCTACCTGCAAGATGTTCCCATGCAGCAACTCATCCATGCAGTGTTTCTTGTCTCCCTGGAAGCAGCAAACTGCTCTTGTTTATATAGTCAGCCAAAGTTCTAAAATGGCCGCCGTGATCAAACACCTGTTAGCTGCTTGATCTAGCTCTTAAAGTGGCAGGCACCACTGGTGCCCTGCCACACCCACCCACAGGATTTGCCTCAGGCACCAGGTCAGCTTGTTATGCCAGAGACGAGGATGGACTCCCAGACTTCCAGACTGTAACTGATGATAGTCTCATTTTAGGAGAAGGTAGATGTGTAGTTTGATCATGGCTATTGGAACACATCAAGAAGATATCAAAGTACTCAACAAACATCTATGTGTATTATTAAAACTTCTATTGGAGTAGAAAAGTCATTACTGGTGGCAGAGAAAATAAGCAAGATGTATCCTCTGGAGAACAGCACAGATAGATTTTATCACGTGTTCTCTAATCTGTCAATATGCTGCCTTCATATCTTTGATGGGAAGCTCCACACAAACTGGACAACTGCTGAACAGGATGGGGTGCTACAAGGAGTAAGCAATTCATATTCTATGACTGGACCAGTTTTCAAAGAGCAAGTGCACGAGGATATTATTAGTCTTCTGTTACGGGTTGTATCAGGCAGCTTGACTGGGCTAATTGCCTGGTTGGGCATACCTGCCCGGGGGCTCAGGCTGGCAGCTCTACCTCAGTGAATGATCCAACTGGATATTGTTAGAGCATCCTGATTAGTTGCTGGGGAGAGCAACCTCCACAAAAATCCATGCCCTTTGCATTTTCTCTCTGTCTTATTTCTATTATGTTTCTATTATGCTTTGGACTTCAGGTGGGTGCAAAGTAACCCTTTAATATACATCACTTCATTCTAAATGGATTATGTGGCTGCCATGACATTCTGCTGTGTAGTGCTTTCCACTGTAATTAACCACATATTATTAGCTATCAAGCCACATACATTCTTAGTCTGTCAATAGGTCAGAACCTAAGAGCTTTGAAGAGTTTGTCTTTGCAGTACAGGGGAAGAATTTTCTTAGCAGCTATGTCAGGAGATTTCACTTTGAATTCAATATGTATGAAAAGGACTTAAAACAGGTTTTTACTCTTATCTCTAGCTCCTTAGGAAGGACTTCAATGGAATAAACAGAAGCAAAAACATAATGGGAAATAGACTGGATTTAGAAGGGCAGTATCTTCTTTAACCTCCTTGACTCTCTCAAGGAGGTTATAGGAAAGGTTGACTGTGGCAGTGCATATTTCATAGTTTATCTATATTTTCAGGAAGCCTTAATACTAAGAGTAATGTGAAATATTCTTGCTGAAATAAAAAGCATAAGGAATCAAAAGTAGACAGAGATAAATGAAATAACTGACATCAGATACTGTGGCAACGGGAAAAAAAAGATCTATATTAGAGTGAATTTTGCTGTATATGGAGAAATACATGCATTGCATGTTAAAGAAAACCTGACAAAATGGTGCTTATTTGACTAGATACACAAGAACATGCAATCTCATGTAGCAAAGGATAGCTGTAGGAGATAAACTGTCGCATCTTCCTGGAAACCAAACAGTTAAGAAATGTTTTGCATTTGCCCTTGCTGTGGGGCATCTAAGATGACAAGAGAATGCCTACAATAATGGAGCAGTGAGTTCCTGGCATTAAAGAAGTTGCACTGAACATCACTTCCTTTCTTAAATTAAAAGACAGTAACCATATACTGTATAACTTAGTTATTATACTAAACGGAGGTACAAGAGTTTTCATAGGGACATCCAAAAGCAGGGCCATCCCTGGGGGGTAAGAGGGGAATCAGGGCAATTGCCCCTGGCTCCACACATTGGGGGTCCCACGGAGCCAGGTGGAATGGCTGGGGCCCCTCCTGCAGGGCCCACATAGTGCTGGTGACTTTGCACTGCAACTGTTGGCTTCATGTCTGGCTGCTTGTGACCACGCTCCTCCCCCACACAGCAGCTTCTTCATGTCTGGGTCCCACACCCCACTAGGATCATTTCCATCCTGAAGTATGTATACATCTTTCTGGAAAAACATATGGAGTCCATTTCCAGACTAGATTAAGTGTACACTTTACCAAAGACCAAAATCTATTTTCAGGTACACTAGTGAAAATTACATGTCCCAAATAACATAAAAATAGCCAAGTAGAATTTTACATAAATTCCTACTAAAGTTAAAAAATCCATAATTTAGGATAAAGAGAATAGCACCAGAAATCTCAGTACAGCAGGTGCTTTTGAGCATCTGAAAAACAACTTGAAATTAACATAGGAAATATGGCACAAATACTTAATTGGCAAAGTAATTAATCATTGGAACCAATTAAAAAGGGTTGTTGTGGATTTTTATCACTGTAAATTAAGACGGAATGTCTTCCTAAAAGGTATATTCTAGTTAAACAAGTAATTAGGCTAGATGCAGGAAACTGTAATCCAATTGCTGTGATATACAAGAAGTCTTATTAGAGATATCATAAAAAGAGGCATGAAAGCTCCTCTTCCCAAGAGCAACTTGCTGCTACAGTGGTTTGAGTTGAAGAGCAGTAGAAATCTAAGGTGCATAAGCATCTGAAGGGTGTATCCCAAACTTTAGGCACCACTGTACAATATCTGCAGAAAAAAAGATTATGTGTGTGTAACTAATGTTTATATTTACAGTTGGCAAGACAATAATATTTAACTTTTTTTTCCATTTATGTGCAGTGAATTTGAATCTTGAGGGATATATAAGTGCATAGAATGAAATAGCTACTCAGGAACGTGGCACACTGAAAGATGATGCAGTAATAGGTAATAAATATACAGTGGTGAATCAAGCCACATGTTTTTAATGGTCTTATATTAACGTTTCGCTGGATAAGTACTCTGATCAACAAGACCCATAATATGTAATAGTCATTTACTGACAGAATATAATTTATCTGCATGGGAAAATAGAGGGTTAGATGGAGGTTTGTAAAATTATGGATTTTTGTAATGCAAATGTTGAAATATTAAAGACATAACTTGTATTTACATTACATACATAATATTAGTTTAGTCATTAATTCAAGCTTGCTGCTTTTAAAAATAGCTTTTCTGCTTTGCTTGCATGAGGAAACAGATTGTTTTAATGGATATTTAACGCCTACAGATGTTTTGAACTAATATTGGAAGGGTTTCAATGGAGAGTTGGCAGCAGTGCGACAGGGGCTTCCCAATTTTACTCAGAATTGTCTCAATGTTACTAAAATTTCATGTAGAGACCTCTCACCTAGATGGCTTCATTTGCTAGATGGTGACACTGAAGTATTTGGCCAGCTGTACTCTGCACTTTTTTCTTCCCACCTGTTTTCAGGTTATAACTTGGAAACAGGTGGCTCATAAAGAAGGTCGGCATTTTCTCCTGACCTCCAAGATTTTCACCAAGGCCAATTAATAAGAACTAGGAATGTTGTGGAAACTAAAGAATTATAAATAATTCAAGGTTAAACCAGTGCTCACCAGTTCAGATGTTTTCCCATTCAAGGTTGGATCAGACATAGACCTTGCACAAATTTGCTGAAAGAAAAAGAATCTTTAATTGCTTTAACTTTAATCATCTCCTCACTTCTATTAACCTTCTCTCTGTTTCATAGTTTCATAGTTTCATAGTTTCATAGTTTCTAGGGTCGGAAGGGGCCTGAGCAGATCATCTAGTCCGACCCCCTGCCATGGCAAGAAAGAATACTGGGGTCAAACGACCCCAGCAAAATGTGCATCTAACCTCCTCTTAAACACCCCCAGGGTAGAAACCTGCACCACTTCGCTTGGAAGTTGGTTCCAGACCCTAGCCGCCCTGACCATGAAGTAGCGCCTCCTGATATCTAACCTAAACCTACCCTCTGCCAGCTTGTGACCGTTATTCCTGGTCACTCCTGGCGGTGCTCGGGGGAACAGGGACTCCCCCAATGCCTGCTGGTCCCCTCTGACTAGTTTATAACAGGCCACAAGATCCCTCCTCAGCCTTCTCTTTTGGAGGCTGAACAGGTTCAGGTCCTGTAGCCTCTCCTCATAGGGCCTGCCCTGTTGTCCCCTGATCATATGAGTGGCCCTCCTCTGGCCCCTCTCCATGCTGTCGCCATCCCTCCTGAAGTGTGGCGCCCAGAACTGGACGCAGTACTCCAGCTGCAGCCTGACCAGTGCCGCATAGAGGAGGAGGATCACCTCTTTGGACCTGCTTGAGATGCATCTGTGGATGCATGACAAGGTGCGGTTGGCCTTCCTAACTGCCTCCCCACACTGCCAGCCCATGTTCATCTTGGAGTCAATGATGACCCCAAGATCCTTTTCCGCCTCCGTGCTGACAAGAGGGGAGTTTCCTAACCTGTAGGTATGGTGCCGGTTGTTCCTCCCGAGGTGCATCACCTTGCACTTGTCTGTGTTGAAACCCATCCTATTCTCATCTGCCCACCCTTGTAACCTGTCGAGGTCTGATTGTAGCCTGTTGCATCCTTCCAGTGTGCCCACGTCCCCCCACATCTTAGTGTCATCAGCAAATTTAAACAGGGTGCTTTTTACCCCCTTGTCCAAATCACTGATGAAGATGTTGAACAGCACGGGCCCGAGGACCAGTTACATTACATTATTACTGATGTTTTCTTACCTACGGAGTAGGATTTTGAGGCAGAAAAAATGGCCACAACTCTTAACCGTTGCCAAAAGCACAACACAGTTCAGGAAAGTATGTGTCTGTATGCTTAAAGGCAGTTGTAAATAAAATAAATTCTGGATAATTTGCCTATCAAACTGTTTACTGCTATGGTTTAATTTAATGTTGTTACCATTCCCTGCCAGCACTCCCATACCCTTGCCCTCACCAGTTACAATGCTTGATAATTGGTCACTATTAGATAATTCACCTTTATTTGCATTCCTGTTGGAATGGCAGATTAACAAAAGTTCACTATAGTGTTGCCAGCTTTTGCAGTGTCTCATAGTTTTCTTAAAGCCTCAGTCACTAGAGTCATGAGTATCCCAGCATTCATTAAATGAAAAAAAATTTCCAACTCAAACACCTCTTGCACAGTGTGAGAGAGAGAAGGAGCCACTAGGCTCCAAAGCTCCCCGGCTAATCAAAGGCTCAGCGGCCCCAGTCCGCAGCCCCATGGAGCCTGGCAGGAATCTCCCTTACCCAGGTGTGTTGGGCAGGGAGAGGCAGAGAACTCCCACACCAGTATAAAGAAGAGCCCGGGACAGGAAAGTGGGAGGAGCACATGTCCCCGACGGGCCTTCTTGTATCCCTCCTGGGATCTTGGTTTTCCCGGGTTGGTGACTATTCCTCTTCCGGACCAGTTTGTCTCCATGGGTGTTCTTCTCCCGCGTCACCAAACCCCACCCTCACCTGCCATGACTTGGTGTTTCCTTAGTGGTGCAGGGCTAATTCACGGGTCCCTCAGTGGCCTGGGCACGGCCTGTTGGTTGCACACGGGGCTCCGCCATCCCTACACCCTGGCCTCATGCCACCTCTGGGCTCCACTTCCCCGAGCCTGCTCCGCTGCTTCTGCCGGCTACTACCACAGCTTTCTTATTGGATCCCACAGTCTGTGGGGATGCCATTGTACTGCTACCTTAAGGACAACCTCCTCACAGTAACCTGCACCGGAGCCTCATCTGCCTCTTTATAGACCCCACGCCACAAGCCCTTCACCCGGTGTAGCTACTAACTCTATTGCTATCCCTCCACCAGATCCTAATTAGCCTGGACCGGGAGGGGAAGGGATCCCCCTTAGTGGCCCTCTGGTTGACCCACTCCTGTTCCTGTACCCGACGTTCACAGGTCTTGGCAGCAATCCTGCCCCGATCTCCCTTCAGCCCAGTGATTCTTGGTCTTTCGCACCTCTTCAACGTGTCCCATGCCCACCGTCTCAGAACTTACTTTTGGGTCTCCAAACTCCTCCTGGATCGTCCTGATCCTCTGTTGCTCACCCGATCCGTTACTTCTGACATGATCTGCCGTCGTCCCCGTTGTTGGGTTTCCTTTCAGGGTCCCTCCTCTCTCCCGAGCTCCAGCTCAGCGTGTCCGGTCCCCGGGATCCTTCGCCGTCGCTTTCCTAGCCCGCCGCTCTATCTCCAGTCCATCCGCCGCCTCCGAAGTGGTGGCTGCCATTTTTAAATCTCCTGGCTGGCGTCTGATGTCATCATCAGCTGCCAGCCGCAGCTGTACATAGACGCGGCTAACGAGCCGTGCGGGCTCTCCCTCCGTTGCGGCGTTCCTCTCCTTCCGCCTGTCTGGTAAGTTTTCCTGGCTTCTTCAGGTCCTGAGACAGTGCAGAACTGGAAAGAGGAGGAGGAGGAGGAGGAGCAAGCCAGCACATGCTACAGGGAACTCTGAAAGTGACGTGGAGTACTGGTAGGAGACTCTGGCAGAGCAAAAACCCCAGCAGGGGTTTAGAGCCCAGTCTACTGGCCTTTGTGGGGAGTAGAATTGTTTGTTTATATGCGGGGAGCTGGCGAACCCAGCAGTGAGAAGGGTACCATAATAACCTTAATAGAGGGGCACCATTGACTTTGGTGTACTGTAATGCATGTAATAGTAGCACAATGGGTAGGTGTCATGCATTCAATTATGCACATAACAATTCAGGATGTCAAGCCCTTTAAGAGAATTGAGGCCTACTCTGTATGTAGGAGTCTATTTAAAGGGAAATAAATCCATCTCAGCCCACTTGAAAGAAGCTGGCTATGCTGCAGGCACCTGTGCTGCTAATGAGTATCTTGATTAAAGACTACCCATTTAGCTGGTCAGGCCTGATGCTAGAAAGGCGATCTCAATGAATAGAGCAAGTGACCTCCAGGAAAAGAAACTTAGAAAGGGATCTCCCAGTTGGCTATAGGATGTCACCCTTGAAGAATTGTGATGTCTGGGAAAGAGATTTAGTAGGCAGGAAGGATCTATAGAATTCTTTGTTTCAGGGGAGGAATCACAGAATGCAAGAGACGCCAAGAGTCATTTAAGCCAGAAATTGCCATTCCTAAATCATCCTCGATAGACAATAGGGATGTTTCAACAGAACTGTGTTTAACTTGAATTTTGTTTTAATTCAAAACTGATGTTCCATTTTGTTTCATCAAAACGGTTTCGCTGTTTTGACATTTAGCCCATAGGGTATAATGGGGAAGCATGAAACAGCCTAAAACTTTTGTCATTTTTTGTCTGATTTGAATGAAACTTGCAGGGATGATAGCCCTTTCTGAGGTCATGAAATCTGCCAAGTTTCAAGGAGATAGATGCAGAAGTTTCTGGGACCCTGCACCTCAGGCTGCTGACAGGCAAAACTTGTAACATGGGTGGGTAAGGTGCACCCTCACTGATGCTGGGGTCTCTACACAACATGGTAGTGTGCCCCAATGAGGTCTCCTCCTCCCCTACAGCCTCAGTTCAGTCCACCACTTTAAATAACAACAGGTAAAATAATAACTTAGTGAACAGCAGCATAGTAGCACCAGCAGCACCTCAAGCAGCCAAACTATGACAGACCCTTTTTTTCCTGTCCTGCAGGGGATTCTTCTCCAGCGTGTGTTAAGGCATGCCCTCAGTGTGTCTGTGCATGCTTGTGTCAAGGTGCACCTTCACTGTGTGACTGTGTGACTGTGTGTGTGTGTAAGGTGTGCCCTCACTGGTGCTGGGGCATCTACGTGACATGGTAGTGTGCCCCACTACCAGGCTGAGGCCTCCTCCTCTCCTACAGCCTGAGGTCAGTCCACCACTTCAAATGACAAGAGGTAAAATAATAAATTAGTGAGCAGCAGCACCAGCAACATCTCAGGCAGCCAAACTGTCACAGAGCCTTTCTTTTTATAACAGAATGAATAGAAGTACAGATGTTGTGTTGGATATACAAAAATGATGTGTTACTTGTGTTGTGTGATGAGGTATGTTGTGTTTTCATGTTTATATACTTATCATTAAAAAAAACCCTGAATAGTTAGAAAAATGTATCTTAGCAAGCTTTCGGGTTGCAAAAACCTTTGTCAGGCTGAGTAAACACCTACAGTTGGTTTCTCTGTGTGTGCTGTTCCTGGATGGAAGGAATAGTAAATAAGCCAGAGGCTGGCCTGGCATGCAATGCAGGCAAGGAAGCCAGTCAGTGAAAATGGAGTGAGGGACAACCTGGGGTGGCAGAAGGGGGAGGGGAATGTAGCAGTGCAGGTAAAAGTGCAGAGGTACCTGTGGAGTCAGATGTCTGGAAGGTTGTATTCCAGATGTCCAGCAGGTTGTGACGTGTCAGAATTCCACTGTCTAAATTAAGGACACATGGAGGTATGAGTGACCTTGTTTCATTTCAAGGCTGTTTTGAAGCCCTCTGTTTCATTTTGATTTTGCTGTTTCAAGCTCAAAATGAGACAAAACAGCGTCAAAACAAAACAGCTGGTGAAATTTTGCACAGCCCTAAAAGATACCTATTCAGTCTTTTTGTGAAAATCTCCAACACAGAAGATTCATCATCCTTCCCAAGCAGCTGATTTCATTGTCTTATTGCTCTTCCAGTTTGGAAGGCTTCTTTCTTCTAAAATTTGATCTGAATTTGTTTTGTTGTACTTTACATCTATTGCCTTGCCTAGTGTAGCAAAAGGAGAATGATGTTTTTCTGTTGCTTGTAGGAACCTTTCAAGAATTTGAAAACAGTTATTGCATCTACCTTCAACCTTGTTTTCTCCAGACTAAACATATGTTCAACCTTTCCTCATAAAAGTTGTTTTTCAATCTTTTTACCAAGCCCGAGCTAGGACCATCTGGCCCCTAGCTACTGTAGAGCAGGTACCCAAGCTTAGGCTGGGACAAAGTGGTGCATTGGCTGAGAACCTTGAAGAAGACCTGACCAGAACCAAGCCAGGTGCAATACAGCCAGCAAGGATAGATCATCCCGAACCGTTAGGGCAGACCTTATGGGCAATCACCTAAACCCTAGAGGTCCAACAACAACAGGATGCCTGACAGCAGGACTGGTTACAACTTAACCTATCATTCTTTAAAATGCCAAAAATGAAACAGGAGGATGACCCCAAAGCCCATATCAAGTCATTTGAGTGTACTGTAATAAAGCAGGATTAGAGAAAGGCTACTGGGTGAGCCAGCTTGGGGCCTTAGTTATAGGTAAGGTACAAGCCACATACAGAGCCATGCCCTGAGATGAAGCCTGTGATTATGAATGAGTCAAGGCAGTGATACTGTACAGACTAGAGATTAATTCAGAATATTACAGGTAGGTATTTGAGCCAAGAAAGGTTGTGATAAGCAACAACCTCATGTCCTGCTTCAGTTGCTCAAGGACCTTATGAATAAATGGCTAAGGCCCTCGTTGTATGATCAGGATGATTACCAATCAGGTACTCCTTGAGCAATTTTTGAGCGACCTGGAGGATCAAACTCAATGTTGGGGCCAACACCATTTATCCCAAAACTGTGAAGAGGCACTAAGGCTGGCAGAGACCTTTGCAGTCTCAGAGGGTGAATAAGCCTGGAAATGGTCTTCCCTGATCCAAGGGAGCAGCAATCCATGAGAAAGTGACAAGAAGTGCCTTCAAAACAAGGCTGGGTCATGAGAAACCATTTACTTCTGGTGTGGGAAGATGGGCCTCTTCTCCAAAGACTGCTGGAGCAGTTCAGAAGAATGGCAGAGACCTGATACCCTGCCTAAGGCCTAGGAGAAAAAGTAAAGAAACCTGAAATGACAGAAGTGATGGACTGTAGTTATGTGGCTGGAGGAGAGAATGCCATGTGGAGCCACACTGTAGGAACAGCACTGGTGGAGAGGCGACCCTGGATTCTGGATGGGCCCAGTCATTGGTCCGAGTGGATCTGGTACTTCTTGGACTGGCTTACAAGTTCTGTCTGGTGAGAGTGTCTTGCCTTCTCAGAGAAGCTGAGCAATTTGAGTGGCAATGGGTGTGCTGAAGGGTAATGGAACATCAATGCAAACTACAGGTTGGGGTAGCTCCCCGGCTGGCATGTGAGATGTTGTTAGGACCAGATTGTACCCCAATATATGACATCCTTGACTGAGTAAGGGATGCCAAGACTGAATGACGCTGTCTGAAAAGAAGTGAAGGGTGGATAGGAGAATTTGAGGAGGATGAGGATTCCTCAGATGATGTAGAAGGTGTTGACTTGTGGAATGCTGAGAGCAAGACACAGTTCCAAAATTCCCAGAAAGAAGATGAAGAGCTCCACACCATCTGAGAGTGGTTGTCGACACAGGATGAGGTCCAGCTGGTCCCTTCTTGAGGATCTCACCATTATGAGGTAAAAAATCAATTAGTATATAGAGTTTGGGGGGACAGGGAAGCTGGGTAGGAGGGAGAACAGTTAATTGTTCCTGCACCATTTTGGCCATTGATGTGGCAGTTAGTCCATGCAATGCCCACAGGAAGGCACTTAGGATGTGACAGAACAATAGCCTGGGTAACCCGATGGTTATTTTGGCCTGGTTTGGCCGAAAAGGTCACATGTATGTGTGCGGCTGCCCCGACTGCCAGAAAACAAGGGATGACCATCCAATGCAAGCAACTTTGCAACCGTTGCCCATTATCTACATCCCTTTTTTTAGTACCGCTATGGATGTTGTAGGCTCATTCCTGAAGAGCAGTGCTGGGCACCAATATGTTCTTGCATTTATGGATTATGCCATTCAGTATCCATAGTTGGAACCATTATGGCCCGTTGGATTGCCAAGGAGCTGATAAAATGGATCTCACAGGTTGGAATCCCCAAAGAGACCCTGATGGACCAGGGGAAGAACTTTGTCAGGGGTACTGTGGGTTGTGTGCTGGACATTAGGCATTAAGCACTTAAAGACCTCTGTGTATCATCTGCAGATAAATGGTCTCATGGAATATCTCAATGGTACCCTGAAAAGGATGTTACATCATAGCATGCAGAAAGATCCACATAAGTGGGATTTCCTTCTCCTCTTGCTACTTTTTTGCAATTAGGTATGCCCCCCAAGATTCATTGAAATATTCCCCCTTTGAGATAGTGTTGGGAGATAACCCCCAGGGTCCCCTCCAAGCCTTAAGGGACAAATGGGAGAGTCCAGGGGAAAATATCAGAACTGCAGAACCTTACTGTCAAGAATTCCAGAATTGCTTGCAGGTGTCCCAGCAACTTGCTCATGAAAACTTAGAAAAAGCCCAACACCAACAAAAGGAGAGGTATGACACCTGAGCCAAATTGCAGGAGTTTATAGAGGGGCAAAAGGTCCTGGTCCTGTGTCCAACCTCCACAAGCAAACTCTTCACCCATTGGCAGGACCCCTTTGGAATAATCTGGTGGGTAGACCCTGTGGACTATGAAGTACACTGACCAGGACACCACCAAGAGAAGCAGATATATCTCAGTGAATCTCCTAAGGGAATGGCAAGAGCTGGAGGGATGGTTAACTCACACCTGGAGGCATAGTTGCCCCTCACCAAAGGTGACACAGTGGAATCAGAGCCTCAAATTGCACCAAGGAAGGGTCCAAAGTGAAGGTGGAAAATCAGGTATGCATCAATGAGGAACTAATCCTTCCTTCAGAAGTAAGAAACAATGGCGATAGTGAGAAAATGTAGGGACGTCTTCTGGGATGAACCCAGGTGGGTCCAAGGCATCCAGCGTGAGATCCATACACTGGATGTGGTGATGATGAGGGAGAGGTGGTGACCCATGTTCCTCATCATCTCCATGATGAGGTATGCAAGGAATTCAGCAAGGTGTTACTTCAAGGGGTAATTTGGCTGTAACAGGTGGGGTCTTCCTGAGGCCAATTTTATGTTGGCCCGCCCACCTGTCCCTGGGCTAACCGCCTGCCTCTCTTGCCTACCATGCCTTAATGATACATAATTATGGTGTTAATTAGGAGGGAGGCTGCCCATTTTGCACTCTGATGTTTAGGGGGACCTCCACAGCTGTGTTCTACCCCTACACTATGGACCAAGCCTCATGGATGTAGCTCAAGCTGTGCTAAGCTCTGGCCTCAATTGGGCCCAACTCATCACAGCATTGAGTCTCACTCACTCTACCCTGGTAAAGTAAGACTCATATCGCCTCCCTCTCACAGAGGCCTATCACTCTCCACTGGCTCTCACACGGTTTCTTTCATCCCAGCCTTCCTGGGCCTCACTCATACCGCCCCTTCTTTCCCTGGGACCACATTTACCCTGCCCTCACCTGAAGGGTCCTTAGGCTTGCTACTCTTCACTTCCTGGACAGCAAGTGCATAGCCTTTTGGGCATCTCCTGCTACACTCATCTGAGTGAGCACTGGGTGGTTCACAAAATGCTGTGTTGATTCTGCTCTGAGTCACACAGCTGGGTAACTCCCCCAGCTCCTCTCCATAAAAGGGCTGATGGATCTCCCTCTGTTCTCCTTGTGGGTCCCCCCTGCCCCCGCTGCCCTCCAATTGGTCTCCAGCCCGCCTGCGGCCTCAGGTGCCCAAAAGCTTACTTGGACCTAACTCAGGCCCCCTTGCTAGCAGGGCCTCTATTCAAGCCCCTGCCCATGGGGCTCAACTCATGCCCCTCACTCACAGGACTTCAGAACTGCCCCTCTCTGCTCTGTCCCGTATTCTGGGGTCTGGGGTCAAACACCCCCGCAGACTCAGGTGCCGCTCATTGGCATGCCTGGCCCACAACTCACCCCTCTCACCAGGGCCTCAACTGCACACCTTATGGGGTCTTCCACCATTTCAGGCTCAAGCACTTCTTGAAGCTTGGCTTTCACTACTCCCCTTTGGGGTCTTGCACCTTCAATGGGCTCAGATGTCCCATATGGATATCCTGGGCCCCACTACGCCCTCCATTGTTAACACTGTAACACACCAGGTGGTGGGGGTAGTGGTTTAGGTGCCCCAATCTGCCTTTCACTGGGATGGTCCTCAAACCTGGCATTTACTTGCCCTGTCCCGCCACATGCAGAACCACCAGGCCTCCCTATCTCAGCAGGGTATAGTTTTAGGTCATGCACAGGACAAATGAGGCCTCCTCCATCCCCATAGATCCACCCTTACCTCCAAGCTTTTAGTGAGATAGAAGTTTTCAATACATTTCTGATACTACACATTGCTGAGTTGCTGGAGTGTATTACTCCTACTACATATCAATGTTGGACCTATCAAAGGGTTATTGGCAGATCTCAGTGGCTCACTGGACCATGCCAAGACTCTGTTTGGAACTCCATGGAGCCTTTACAAGTTTGTGTGGATGCCCTTTGGTTTTGGAGCAAACCCAGCCAGGTCATAAGAGACTACAGGGTTCTGGGAGAAGGGCATAGAGAGTTGGGGGAGCAGGTGGTCTTTTCCCTGTTCCTCCTGGGCTGAGGAGGGAGAGATGTGTTGAGGTGGTTAACCAGAGACTGCGGCACTGGTGTCATCGTGAAGGCTTTGGACAGCCTCTACCTCACTCCACTGGGGAGGAGGCTCTTCTCAGCTGGACTGGCTGACCTGCTCACCTGGGCTTTAAACTGAGCCTGCCAGGGGTAGGGAGACTTATCACCACTGCTGGCCCACTGGGTCACTGGGCAACCCTTGTAAATCCAGCAGGCTAAGGCACCTAAGGGAACCCACCCCTACCCTAGCCCCAGAACAACCTGTGGGGAAGGCAAGGGCCCCCAGTGGGACACTTGCCTGCCTGTACGCCAATGCCAGGAGCTTGGGGAATAAACAGGAGAAACTGGTCCTCCTGCTAAACAAGAATAACTATGCCCTCATAGGGATAATCTCGTGGGACTTCATCTATGACTGGGCTACAGGTAGAGATGGCTATATAATGTACAGGCATGATCATGCAGATAAAACAGGTTGGGGTGTAGCAGTCTATGTCAAGTACAGCTAAACGTCACTCCAAATTGACATTGGCACCCAGGAGGGACTACTGGAGTCTCTCTGGGTCAAAATATGTGGGAAACGTGGCTCAGGGGACATCATGGTAGGAGTCTACTACAGACCTCCTAACTAGAAACAAGAGCTGGACCAGGAATTCACCAGAGAATTGGCTGAGGCTGCATGCTCTTGGTGCATAGTTGTTATGGGAGACTTTAACTACCCAGACATCTCATGGGAAGAGCATTCAGCCAAATCCAATCAGTCACAAAGCTCCCTCACATGCCTTGATGAGCTCTACTGACTCAAGAAGTCTATGGGCCAATGAAAGGCAAAGCCTTGTTGGACCTGGTATTGGCCAAAGGGGATGACATAGTCAGCGACTTAAGAATCGATGGAAAGCTGGGTGATAGTGACCGTGAGCTGATCACCTTTACTATCCATTGCAAAGCTGGCAAGTCAGTCAGCAAAGCAGAAGTCCTTGACTTCAGGAAAGCTGACTTTGACAAGCTCAAGAGGCTTGTCAGTCAGGCCCTCAGGGACCACAACTTGACTGGAAGAGGAGTCCAAGAGGAGTGGTTGCTTCTCAAGGGAGCAATCCTGACAGCACAAGGGATGGCTGTCTGTGACAGGAGTATCAATATCGGAGCCTTTCTGGGAGTGGCTCCGCCCTCCTGTAATGGGCCAACCGCCTGCTTACTTTTCTGCCACGCCTTGATCTTACTTGATTAGAAGATGGTTGTAATCAGCAGGAGGCTGCCCGTTTTTCCGCGCCCTGGTGACAGGGCATGCTACCTGCGGCTCCTTTTCCTCCCCTACACCACAGCCCAAGCCTCGCAGATGGAGTTGACGTGGTTTGACCTGGGCCTTGTTATTTTCTGGCCCTCCTCTTTACTCCTGGGGCTCCGCACTGCCCCCTCTCTCACTCGCTCTGGGGCTCCTCACCGCCTCCTTCACTCTGGGGCTTCTTGCCACCCACTAGCTCTGGGGCTTCTCGCTGCCCCCTAGCTCTGGGGCTGGGGCCAATGCACCCCCAAACAAAGCTGCACCCTCTCTAGTGCCAGGAGACCCCATGCTACTGTGGAGCTCCTATGAGGCCTCCTCCACCTCTAATAGCCTTGCCCGGTCCTCCGGTCAAGACAGTAAACATAAAACATAAAGCCCCTGGGCTACAACATAAAAACTAGACTGTCCGGTCAAACAACAATCTACTCCCTACTAGAGAGTGAGGGAGCGGGGGGGAAGGAGGGCTCCCCAACCTCAGCAGTGACCAGGAGATGCTCTCACTGCCAGAGTCCTCCCCTCTATCTGTCCAAGCTGAATCCCTACTCCCATGGCTGCTGGAGAGGGACTGCCCTCCTGGCCTCCTACTTGGGCTTAAGAAGGGATAAGCCCTGCCCCTTCCTGGTCAGCTGATTTTACCAGTTGCCCCAGCAACCAGCACCTGTGCAGCTCTGGTGACTGGCAGCTGAGCCTCCCCCTTTCTGCCACTAGGGGTCTCCCCAGAGCAATCTCTGCTCTCACAACCTGAGTGCAGTGCGACACCGTCCCATCTTGGAGGAAGGGTAGCAAAAGGCCACAGCAACCCCCTTAGCTCAGCAGGGAACTCAAAGACCTCCTACACCTCAAAAGAGAGATGTATAAAGGATGGAAGGTTGGAATTACCTCCTAGGTAACTGGTCCTGGTAACTCAGCACTGGTCCATACCTGCAGGGAGCAGATCAGGAAAGCCAAAGCTGCAACTGAGCTCCATCTGGCTTCACATATCAAGGATAGCAAAAAGGACTTTTTCAGCTATGTAGAGAGTCAGAAAAAAAGCAAAGGTAACATGGACCCCTGCTGAACCAAATGGGGCAGCTGATAACTGACACCTAGGAAAAGGCCAACCTGCTTAACAAGTACTTTGCATCAGTCTTTCACCAGCCCAATGAGACTGCCCTGCCTAGCAAGATGCAGAACAGCCAGGGTGAGGGTGTATTTATACCCAACATCAGTGTTGATTTAGTAAAGGATCACCTTGAGGGGCTGGACACCTTCAAGTCAGCTGGTCCTGACAGATTACACCCTGGGGTACTTAAGGACCTGGAAGGTGTTATACCTCAACCATTGACAAAAATGTTCAAAAATTCGTGGTGCTCAGGTGAAGCACCTGAAGACTGGAAGAAAGCCAACGTGGTACTGATCTTCAAGAAAGGGCAGAAAGTAGATCAGGCCAATCAGCTGATCTCAATCCCTCATAAGATTCTCAAGAAAATTATCAATGAGACCATTCTGGACAAATGGATGAGGGCAACATCTTGAGGGATAGCCAACACGGGTTTGTCATGGGTAGGTCTTGCTTGATCAATCTCCTTCTATGACCAGGTGACATATCACCTGGACAAGGGAGAAGAGATTAATGACATATGCCTGGACTTTAAAAAAGCCTTTGATCTGGTATCCCATGACCTCCTCATGGAAAAATGGCCAACTGTGGCCTTGGCCACACCACAGTCCAATGGATGGGAAATTGGCTCCGAGGTCAGACCCAGAGAGTAGTGGTTGATGGCAGTTAGTCATTATGGTGCTCTGTAATGAGTGGTGTCCCCCAAGGCTCTGTCCTTGGACCAGTTCTCTTCAACATCTTTATCAACAATTTGGACATTGTTCTCATAAGCACACTGGTGAAGTTCACCAATGACACTAAACTTTGGGGCGTAGTGTCCACACCTGGAGGACAGGCTAGTGATCCAGGTTGACTTGGATAAACTTAGTAAGTGGGCGGACACAAACCTGATCATGTTCAATACCAATAAATGCAAGGTACTCCACCTCAGGAAAAAAAAACAAAACTGTGGCATACTTATAGGCTCAGCAGTGCTATGCTTACTAGCCCCACTGCTGAAAAAGACTTGGCCCCAAGATGAACATGAGCCATCAATGCGATGTCGTAGCTGGTAAAGCAAACAAAACCCTGGCTTGCATCTATAGATGCTTCTCAAGTAAATCTCAGGATGTCATCCTCCCACTGTACTTGGCCTTGGTGAGGCCACAGCTGGAGTACTGCATCCAGTTCTGGGCTCTGCAATTCAAGAAGGATGTTGAGAAGCTTGAGAGTCCAGAGGAAAGTCACGTGCATGATCAGAGGGCAAGAGAAAAGTCCCTATGAAGAGAGGCTGAGAGCCATGGGACTCTTCAGTCTGGAAAAGCACAGGTTCAGGTGGCTGCCTATAACTATACAAGGGGTGTTCATCAGGATCTGGAAGAACATCTGTTCACCAGAGTGCCCCAAGGAAAAACAAGGACTAATGGTCATAAACTCCTACAAGACCATTTTAGGCAGGACATAAAAAAAAAATCTTTATTGTCTGAGCCCCCAAGACCTGGAATAGATTGCCTCCAGAGTTGGTGCAGGCTCCTACTCTGGATTTATTCAAGAAACATTTGGAAATATTCTTATCTTTCTGGGGTCCTTTGACCCTAGCTGACTTCCTGCTCCTGGGGCAGGGGGCTGGACTTGATGATCTTCGAGGTCCCTTCCAGCCCTAATGTCTATGAAATCTATGAAATTCACAGGGCAGCCACCATATTCCAGCACATCATGGACCAAGTGGTAGTTCCTCATGTCCAATATGCAGCAGCCTACATTGATGACATCATCATCTTTGCCAAGACATGGGCACAGCACAAATGGGCACTGCAGGCTGTACTGACAGAATTAAGAAATTCAGGGATGATGGCCAATCCCTGGAAATGTGCATTGGCAAAAAGGAAAAACTAAATACTTAAGGTTCCTCATGGGCCAGGGGTTTATCAGATCTTTGGTGGATAAAGTGGAGGCCATCAGAAAGTTCCAAAACTCTTCATAACTGCAAGCAACTGCATTCTTTCTTAGGGTTGATCATCTATTACTACCGGTTTGTGCTGCACTTTTAAGAATTAGTGGCCCCCCCTGACAGAAGCACTGAAGGGTCAGAGATCCAGACCCATCAGGTGGACAGCTGAAATGACCCATAATTTTAATCAACTCAAGAAGACCCTGTGCCATGATGTGTTAATTCATACCCTTAATTTTCATCAACCTTTTATCCTACAGACCGACGCTTCAGAAACAGTGATCTGGGCAGTGTTGACCCAAGAAGATGGGGGCATTGAAAGACTGGTGACATAAATGAGCCATGAGTTCCTCCCTGCTGAGACATGGTATGCCACCATAGAAAAAGAGTGTCTAGCAATCCATTGGGCCATAGAGCACTTTTGATACTATCTCCTGGGATGGGAATTCAAATTAGTCATGGATCATGCCCCCCTGCAGTGGTTAAGCTGGGCAAAGATGGATAATGCCAGAATTATGAGATAGGCACTTGTCTTACAACCCTTTAAGTTGCAGATAATGCACTGTCCAGGAAAAACTAATACAGTGGCTGACTTCCTGTCTAAGTATGGGAGTGAGACCCAGTCTCCAGGGACAGAATATGACCTGAAAGAGACCAAGGTGTCCTAAGGTCGGAACCTGGAGCATGCAGAACAAGCATCTCAAGGCAACTTAAGGTGGGGAATATGTCACGGAGCAATGAGAAAAGAGGGGTGGAGACCCCTTTCCTGGGGCTGGAACAGCATCAGGAAAGTCCTGTGGCCCCAGGGGAACTGCCCAGAAAGCCCCATGACTGGGGATTACTTATCGATCCATCAGCCAGTTATCTGTGTAGCTGGGGCTGGCACATGGAGATGGTATTAGCAGAAAACACTGGCAGCCAGCTTCAAAATCCAGATTCTGGGAAGAAGCCTGGGAGCAACAGCCTAGAGGCAGCTGTGTGCTCCCAGCTGGTATATCCAGAGGGCCTGTGATTCAGGGACAATGAGCTGAGTCCTGAAGAGGCAGGTGTCTTTATGGAGGGCAGTGCCTGGTGCTGGATCAAGGAATAAGGGTGAGGGACTAAGCCTTTTTATACATGCAGGGGCATGTGAGTAGGGAGGAGATACCTCTCCTTTCCTGAATTCTTCTTCTTTCTTTTTCTTCTTTTTTGGGGGTTTGTAGTGCCCTTGGGGCCAGAGATGGTGGCCATATTAATTTACTTTATTCCCAGGACT
The DNA here is from genome assembly GCF_052110815.1 of Crocodylus siamensis. NCBI lineage: Eukaryota > Metazoa > Chordata > Crocodylia > Crocodylidae > Crocodylus > Crocodylus siamensis. Next base: position 213,389,840 of record NC_143397.1, read on the forward strand.
GAGGAAACAGGGGGTCTCAGGGACTCTGTGTAGGAAACCCAGTCAGCCTGACCAGTTGGTTTGGTGGACCTAAGAAGTTTAAGCAGAAGGAGCAGGAGCATTCTCCCGTGTCTACTGGACACTTTAGAGCCAGAACCTACTGGGAGAAGTCATCATGCGGCAACCAGGGGGCACTCAACTGTTGCACCGATTAACCAAGCCATTTGACAGTTCCCTGGGTTGGTGCACAGAAGGGGTGTAGGGGAGGTGGAGCCTCAAGGATGTCCACATGTAACAATTCCCCCCAAGTCAAGTGCTAACCAGACTGGAGCATCCCACATTTGAACATAAGATCAAGACCTGGAAGGTGAGTATCCAGGGATTTTCTGGGGAGGTGTCGCACAGTGAATGCATGTGCCAAGAGAAGACCAAGCCTGAGCTAGAACCATCCAGTCCTGAGCCACTCGGGAGCAGGTACTCAAGGTTAGGTGGGAACAGAACATGGTGGCATTCTATCTAGGGAGTTTTGGTTGTCAGTCATGCATGTGTTGCTCATCTGTACTGCTCCTAGATAAAAGCTAAACCAAGTGCTACAACCACAACTTCCAATTTGTTGTGTAGAGAGTACTTTGGAGGAGTGCATTTTCTGCCAAAAACTTGGAGAAGACCTTTCTGTTAACTTCTCCATTAAAAAATTAGATTCTTATTCTTATTAGATTCTTGGGGCTGAGCACTGCTGGGCTCTGGGTGACCGACAGCGCATGGCACCCTGCCAAGCCATGCTGCACCCATGCAATGTGGCAGCTGCCAGGCAGGGGGTGTGTGATCACTGCTGCTCCCCACTGCCCCACGTGGTGCGGGAGGGCTTTGTCATGAGCACCCAGAGGCCCCAATCACTGCTCCTGCAGCTGGTGAATGTGGGGCTTTTTTTTTTTAAGAGCTGGGTTGCTGGGGCTGGGCAGGGGGGCCATCAGGGCCAGGGCCAGGTGGGCAGGGTGATTGAGAAATGGGAGCTGCATGGGGGAGGGCTCTGTCAGGAGGCCCCAGAGGCCCCAGAGCCCCCATAGCCTCTGCTACAGCCAGTGAATGTGGGCCTTTTTTATTTTTTTTGTAAGTGGTGAGAGGCTGGGCCAGGAGGGAGATGGGGCCAGACAGGAAGCCAGGAGGGCTTCTTCTGTAGCTCCCTTGGCTGTGCTTGGTGTGGGCTGCACCAAGCAGATTCAGGTGCTGGTTCTGGCCCCAGCCAGCAGCAGCAGCATGCTGTCATGCTGCGTGCAGATCCGGGGGCCTTAGCCTGCCATGAGGGCTGTGGGGCTGTGCCACACTCCTCCCAGGGTTCACAGGCCTCCTGATCTGCATGCAGGATAACAGCAGGATGCCTTCCCCTCCCAGAGCACTGGGACTGGGAGGGACCTCAGGGACAGATTGCAGACACTGGCCACAGATGTCAATATCAGAACAGTCTTTCCACCCCTCCTTCCCCTCCTTCATCTTAGTTTCTGTTTCCCTGCAAGCCCAATTCTGAAATAGCTAAAAGATTTCTGAAATGTTTTGGATGGTTTAGTGTCATTTTGGAGATGTTTCGGAGCCTTCTGTTTCATTTTGGATTTGGTGTTTCAGTTGCGGAATCAGGCCAAAACATCTCTAAAAAAAAATGGCTGCCGAAATTTGACATAGCCCTAAAACACGCTAGGGTTGCATTTCCACTTTTTACAGTTACATCACATTAGTGTAGGGGGTGGCAATCTGCAGACTGTGGAAGACATGGGGCTTTGGCAGCATTCGGTGGCATTTTATGGCAGGGTACTTCAACTGCAAACACGCTCCCCATACTACCATGGGAAGTAGTTGTTTTGGGAGTTTTCCTTGTGCTACCAGGGGGAGAAGTTCTAGTTGCAGGTGGGTCCTACTATTCCCTCTACTGTTCACCTTCAACCTAGTGTGGGTCATTTTAGCTTGCAGCCAGAAAAGTTTGCTGACCACTAGATCAGTGGCTCACCCTGCAATTGCACATTTCCTACAGATGTACCTCAGTTTATAGCACAAAATCATATTAGTACCTAAAATCATGACCATTAAATTTCAACCCATTTTATTACTGAAGCCCTCATATTTTTTTCTGTATGATATTCTAATCCTTTCCACGGGGTATGATGCTTCCTAACTTTGTATCATCAGTAAACTTCATCCATGCACTGCTTCTTTGTGTTCAAAGATCTTTAATGAAAAAAATAATACTGAATAAGATCAGTCCCAAGATCATTCATGATGATTTTACTAATAATCTTCCTTCAGCCTAATAGTTCCCTTTCAACCCAGTGCCTTCTCATCTTCTCTTAGCCTGTTCCTTTGCTAACCTTATACTTTTTGCACAAGTTATTTTCTCATTTTAGCAAATCTTTTTTCATAAGGAATTATATCAAAGTTTCTTATTAGGTCCATATAGAGTAGATCTACCACATTCTCCTTGTCTAATATGAATAATGGCAAAATAAAGATCCCAAACAAAGCTTAATTCTTTTTAAATTACCTGCTGTACCAGATCTGTTCAGGAACTACCTCTTTGTCATGTTTTGCATGGAAGATAATTTTTAAAGGCATCAGTCAATGAGAAAAGACTTTCCAAGGACAATTTTCAGCCACAGACAAGTTTAAAGACTCTTACAAAAAGTTTATGAAGAGAAATCAAACAAATGTTTCATAGAAATTTGCATATTGTATAAACTAACACTCTGTGAGAAGCAGCTAAGTGCCTTGGTGCATTTAAAGATCTGTGGTTTTTTAGGAACCTAAGTCCCATTGTTTTTCCATGGGAGCTGAGTGCCTCAGTGCCTTAGAATCCTTGTAAATTATGAATTCAAAATATAATGTGATATTTCCTCTGCCTCCTCTACAGGTATTTTCCCCTAATAATGCGATACAACATTGGTATTGTAAGTTGCTGGTTCACTAAAGTTAGAGCATAAAATCATTTTTATGACAGCACTAAAATATTACTCTACATATTTCTTGCAGATGAAAAGCATCTTTCTGTTGTTGCATTTTTTTTTCTATAGACCTTGAAAATGGCTTTTGTCTCAACCTAACACACAGATTATTTTGTTACAACATATGTCATATCTGTAGCTAGTGAGGCCAAACATATTCCTTGCTTCGCTGTGATGTCACTTTTCTAATTCCAGAAAAAGGCACATCTAAGGATATAATTATACTGCTGATTGGTGTGATGTGCTAACACTGAAATATCTTCTGCTCTGTAAGCTGATGAGCATGCATTGTACACCACTTTCTAAATTAAGACAATATTTACTCTTTTTTTCTCTTCTGAGGACAAGGGAAACTTGAAAGACTGTAACTGTACGTTCAATAAATATCTTTGGTCATAAAATACAGGTTTAAAATGCATGTGAAATCACTGTGCAGAATGATGGCCTTTGATACCATGCTTTGGCTAAAATCCTGCCAAACAGATTTCCCTCACAATGCAAGTTTTATTTTTCTCATTTACTCGTGGCTTTTCTATGGTGTGGTTCTCTAGGGACTGTCTCTACAGTGTATTAAAACTTAGTGCATGCTTTGACTTTGATCATGCAAGTATTTACATACCTACTTGACCACTACTTGTGGTAGTCATGGGGGACCTGAACTTCCCAGACATCTGTTGGGAAGAACAGTCAGCCAGGTCTGAACGCTCACGTAGGTTCTTGGCCAGAGTGCAGGACCTCCATCTAACTCAGGAGGTGCACAGCCCCTAGTGCTGGCCACAGGTGATGACCTGGTGAGGGGGCTGCGAGTGCTCAACCACCTGGGCGACAGCGATCATCGCCTGCTGGAATTCACCATCCAGCGCAAGGTGCCAAAGGCATGCAGTAAGGCAGCGGCCCTAGATTTTAGGAGGGCAGACTTCAACGAGCTAAGGAGGATAGTTGGAGAAGCGCTGAGGTCCGGGAGGGGAGGGGAGCCAGGTGTCCAAGGAGAGTGGTCGCTCCTTAAGGAGATGATCCTTCAAGCCCAAAGGAAGGTAATCCCAATGAGGATCAAAGGGAGCAGGAGAGCACACAAGCCTCCATGGCTCACCAAAAGCATCCAGGAATGTCTCCTTGCTAAAAAGGAGGCTTACACCCAATGGAAAGAAGGGGTCATCACCAGGGAGGACTATTCTGTAGTTGCTTGGAGATGTAGGGGTGTAGTTAGGAAGGCCAAGGCAGAGATGGAACTGGGACTAGCTTCCCAGATTAAGGACAATAAAAAGCCCTTTTTTAAATACATAGGGGGTAAAAAGAAGGTCCCGGGTAATGTGGGGCCCTTGCAGGACGTGATGGGAAACTTGGTCGTCACACCAGACGGCAAAGCTAACATGTTCAACGATTTCTTTGCCTCCGTCTTCCTAAGTAGGGACCAGAACAGCCACCTCCCTGCTGGGCCCCCCTCGGACCCCGGAGGAGGTACACCTGGGCCACAGGTTAGCAAGGATTTAGTTAGGGAGCTTCTGGAGGGGTTGGACGTATTCAAGTCAGCCGGTCCAGATGTCAGCCGGTCCAGAATTCACCATCCAGCGCAAGGTGGCAAAGGCATGCAGTAAGGCAGTGGCCCTAGATTTTAGGAGGGCAAACTTCAACGAGCTAAGGAGGATAGTTGGAGAAGCGCTGAGGTCCCAGAGGGGAGGGGAGCCAGGTGTCCAAGGAGAGTGGTCGCTCCTTAAGGAGATGATCCTTCAAGCCCAAAGGAAGGTAATCCCAATGAGGATCAAAGGGAGCAGGAGAGCACACAATCCCCAGGTGTGCCTCCCCCTGGGTCCGAGGGGGGCCCAGCAGGGAGGTGGCTGTTCTGGTCCCTACTTAGGAAGACGGAGGCAAAGAAATCGTTGAACATGTTAGCTTTGCCGTCTGGTGTGACGACCAAGTTTCCCATCACGTCCTGCAAGGGAAAAAGCTCAGTTAGGCTCCGGAGCAGTGAGAGACACGCGGGTGAAGCCCGCTGCACCCCCGCTCCCCCGAAGCCCCCAGACACCCCCTCAGCAGCCGCAGAGCCCCCTGCTGACCCCCAGCACAGCCGGAGGTAAGCAGTCTCGTGGTGGGAAGGGGTTAACTCCTCGCTCCCTGGGAGGAGGCCGCTGCGTGGAGCCGGGCCGGGAAAAGCCCCAGCCCAGGCCCCTACTTGGCCCAGCCCCCCAGGGAGTGACAAGAGAAGGAGTGGGGTACTCACCAGTCCCCCTCCTGTAGGGCAGGGCCCCCCTGGCCTGAGAAACCAGTGTTCCCTGACAGCAGTACCACTGCGCATGCGCGCAGTTTAAAAGGGCCTGCCAAACAGGGGGAAGAAAAAAAAAAAGCTCAGTTAGGCTCCAGAGCGGTGAGAGACACACAGGTGAAGCCCACTGCACCCCCGTTCCCCCGAAGCCCCCCAGACACCCCCTCAGCAGCCGCAGAGCCCCCTGCCGACCCCCAGCACAGCCGGAGGTAAGCGGGCTCATGGTGGGAAGAGGTTAACTCCTCGCTCCCTGGGAGGAGGCCGCTGTCTGGTGCTGGGCCGGGTCAAGCCCCCACCCAGGACCCTACTTGGCCCAGCCCCCCAGGGAGCCCCGCAACCAAAGCTGTGCGAACAGGCTGTGTAAACAGGCACGGGAGGGCACGAGACCCTGCCTGCGACCCCCCAGAGTAGTCGGCCCCAGCCGTAGCCAGCCTACCAGAGGCATGACATGCATGGGCACGTGCCACACCCCAAGGGTCCCCTCGGGCTCTGCAGCCCCCCCATTGGGCACCTCAGAGGCGGCCACCCAGACGGAGCCCAGGGTTCCAGGCTCCACACAGACGGAGCCCCTGGATCTTGGCTGCGGGGGCTGCCTGTCCCTTTTTCAGGCTCTGGGGCCTGGGAGCATGGCCACCTCCCCTTGCGGGGTCTGCTCCCTACTGAGGTCTCTGGCGCGCCAGCTGGATGAGCTCCAGGCCACAGTCCAGAGACCGCGTGCCATCAGGGACTGCGAGCAGGAGATAGACTCCTACTGCCAAGCCCTTCTCCCCCAGGAGCCGCAGGGTAGAGCACCGTCTCCCTCCAGGACTAAGGAGGACTGTGGGACCTCCCGCTCTGCCCAGTCAGGGGCATGGACCAAGGTAGTCAAGGGCCTGAAGGCCCGCCACACCAAGGCCCCTCCCTTGCTAGAGCTTAGCAACAGGTTCGCACCTCTTGCAGCCCCAGCAGAGCCTGCTCAGTTGCCAGCTCCCGCAGGCAACCCAGGCTCAACCACAGCTACTGCCCCCGCTCCCCCCAAGACAAAATGAAAGGTGTTTGTTGTGGGAGACTCCATCCTGCGGGGGACTGAAGGGGCAATCTGCCGCCCCGACCCCTTAGCCCGGGAAGTCTGCTGCTTCCCGGGGGCCCGCATCCGAGACATTGCGGAGAGGATCCCACAGCTCCTCCAGCCCACAGTCCACTACCCCATGCTCCTTATTCATGTGGGCACCAATGACATGGTTCGGAGCACCCCCAGCCAGGTCATGAGGTGCTACAGGGAGTTGGGAGCGGGGCTTAGGGGTCTGGGAGCTCAGGTGGTGTTTTCCTCGATCCTCCCAGTCTCAGGCTATGGGCTGAGGAGGGAGAGGAGGATCCATGCAGTGAACCAAAGACTGCGGAGCTGGTGTCATTGGGAAGGCTTTGGCTTCCATGACCACAGCCCGCTCTTTGGCGAGAGAGGCAGTGAGCTGCTGGGAAGAGATGGCCTCCACCTCTCTCCCCTGGGGAGGAGGCTCTTCTCAGCCAGGCTGGCTGACCTGCTCCACCAGGCTTTAAACTAAGCCCGCTGGGGGATGGGGGGACTACTGCCACTGCTGGCCCGCTGAGCGACCCTTGCAAATCCAGCAGAGCATGGCACTTAAAGGAGCCCACCCCTGCCCCAGCCCTGGCACAATCTGTGGGCAAGGCAAGAGCCCCCAAGGGGACACTTGCCTGTCTGTACACTAATGCCAGGAGCCTGGGTAACAAGCAGGAGGAGCTCGTCCTCCTGCTTAGTGCAAAGAATTATGACGTCATTGGGATAATGGAGACCTGGTGGGACTCCACCCATGACTGGACCATGGGTATAGAGGGCTATACCCTGTACAGGAAGGATCGTGTTGACAAAAGCAGCGGGGGTATAGCTCTCTATGTGAAGGAAAGCTACATGCCCCTGCAAGCTGATGTTGGCGACTGGCATGGACAGCTAGAGACCCTCTGGGTAAAAATTCATGGGGAATACGGCACAGGGGTCACAACGGTGGGAGTCTACTACAGACCTCCCACTCAAAGTCCTGAGCTTGACCAGGAGTTGGCCCGGGAACTGACTGAGGCCGCTTGCTCCAGGACCTTGGTTGTCATGGGTGACTTCAATTACCCGGACATCTCCTCGGAAGATCACTCAGCAAAATCCGAGCGGTCACAAAGCTTTCTCTCCTGTGTGGATGACCTCTACCTGACTCAAGATGTCTATGGGCCAATGAGAGGCAAAGCGCTGCTCGACCTGGTACTGGCTATGGGGGATGACCTAATCAGCAACCTAGTGATCGATGGGAAGCTGTGTGACAGGGACCACGAGCTGATCACCTTCACCATCCCCTGTAAAGCTGGCAAGTCAGTCAGCAGCACAGAAGTCCTTGACTTCAGAAAAGCCAACTTTGACAAGCTCAAGAGGCTTGTCGGTCAGGCTCTTAGGGACCATGACCCCAGGGAGATGGGAGTTCAAGAAGAGTGGTTGCTTCTCAAGGAAGTGATCCTCAATGCACAAGCTAAATCTATTCGAACATGGAGGAAAGGCAGCAAGAAGGCACAGCAGCCCTCCTGGCTCTCTAGGGACCTAGCGGACCTCCTGCGGCTAAAAAGGAAAGCCTACAAAGGATGGAGGACGGGATTCACCTCCAAGGAGAATTATTATGCACTGGTCCGGTCCTGCAGGGACCAAACCAGGAAAGCCAAGGCTGCAACTGAACTCCAACTAGCTTCAGGCATCAAGGACAACAAAAAGTCCTTTTTCAGATATGTGGGGAGCCGGAGGAAAAGCAAGGGCAATGTTGGACCCCTGCTAAACCAGATTGGTCAACTGGCAACTGACGCCCAGGAAAAAGCCAACCTATTAAATAGGTACTTTGCGTCAGTCTTTCATCAGTACCATGGGACGCCCATGCCTGCTATGGGACTGGGAGATCTGGGTGAGGGGGATCTCCTACCCTCCATAAATGCTAACCTCGTGAAGGAACATCTTGAGAAGCTGGATACCTTCAAGTCAGCCGGCCCTGACAATCTGCACCCCAGGGTACTCAAGGAGCTGGCAAGCATCAAAGCCCAGCCCCTGGCATGGATCTTTGAAAACTCCTGGCGCTCTGGTGTAGTGCCTGAAGACTGGAAGAAGGCCAATGTGGTGCCGATCTTCAAGAAAGGGAGGAGAGTGGATCCGGCTAACTACAGGCCCATTCGCCTGACTTCTATCCTGGGAAAGATCTTAGAAAATTTATTAAGGAGGCCATCCTTGAGGGACTGGCCCAGGCTAACATTCTAAGGGATAGCCAGCATGGGTTTGTTGTGAGTAGGTCTTGTTTGACCAATCTCATTTCATTCTATGACCAGGTAACCTATCACCTGGACCAGGGAGAAGAGATTGATGTCATATATCTTGACTTCAAAAAAGCTTTTTATCTGGTATCCCATGATCACCTCTTGGCCAAACTGGCCAGTTGTGGCCTTGGCTCCACCACGATCCGCTGGCTGGGAAATTGGCTCCGTGGTTGGACCCAGAGGGTTGTGATCGATGGCAGTCACGCATCGTGGTGCCCTGTGACCAGTGGGGTCCCTCAAGGCTCTGTCCTGGGACCCATACTGTTCAACATCTTCATTAATGATGTGGACATTGGAGTCAGGAGTGGACTGGCCAAGTTCGCCGATGACACCAAACTTTGGGGCAAAGCATCCATGCCAGAAGATAGGTGGGTGATCCAGGCTGACCTGGACAAACTCAGCAAATGGGCAGACGAGAACCTGATGGTGTTTAACACTGAAAAATGCAAGGTTCTCCACCTTGGGAGGAAAAACCTGCAGCATCCTTATAGGCTCGGCAGTGCTACGTTGGATAGCACTACAGAAGAAAGAGACTTGGGGGTCATCATTGACCACAAGATGAACATGAGCCTGCAATGCGATGCTGTGGCTAATAAAGCAACCAAAATGCTGACTTGCATCCATAGATGCTTCTCGAGCAAATCCTGGGACGTCATTCTCCGCTTGTACTCGGCCTTGGTGAGGCTGCAGCTGGAGTACTGCGTCCAGTTTTGGGCTCCACAATTCAAAAAGGATGTGGAGAAGCTTGAGAGAGTCCAGAGGAGAGCCACGCGCATGATCAGTGGTCAGGAAAACAGATCTTACGATGATAGGCTGAGAGACATGGGACTCTTTAGCCTGGAAAAGCGTAGGCTCAGGGGTGATCTGATGGCCACCTATAAGTTTATTGGGGTGACCACCAGGATCTGGGGGAACGTCTGTTCACCAGAGCGCCCCAAGGGATGACGAGGTCGAACGGTCACAAACTCCTGCAAGAGCATTTCAGGCTGGACATAAGGAAGAATTTCTTTACTGTCCGAGCCCCCAATGTCTGGAACCGCCTGCCAGCAGAGGTGGTTCAAGCACCTACATTGAACACCTTCAAGAGTAAATTGGATGCTTACCTTGCTGGGATCCTGTGACCCCAGCTGACTTCCTGCCCTTTGGGCAGGGGGCTGGACTCGATGATCTCCCGAGGTCCCTTCCAGCCCTGATGTCTATGAAATCTATGAAATCTATGAAAATCAATCTTGGACACCCTTCCTCTGAGTTGCTGTTTTGTTTCGTCTTGAGTAGTCCTTGACTTCATTGGCATTACCTTATTCATGTCACTAAGTTTTCATAATTAGGCAACATATTGTAGCATTTTATGGGCTCTTTTAATTTTTTTCCTTCTATAAGAATCTTGCTTGACTCTAACTGGGTGTGTCTACGCATTCATTAATGCACTTTTGCTACTCTGCATTAAATATAGTACCTCTAATGTAAGGTACTAAATAAATGTGTATTAGGCTGCCCTAATGCACAGTAGTGAAAGTGCACTTTTTAGTGATGCTTAATGCATAGTAGTCTATTTTTACTGAGCATTAGTGTATTAGTACAGTTTTTGATGTGATGCTTTAATGCTCAGTAAAATAGGCTACTGATCACTAAATTACACGTGTAGATGCACCCACTGGAATTAGCTAGAGTTATATCTGAGAAAGAATCTAGTAAGAAACTCAGGATCTACAATCATTTTAGCTTTAGATGTTCAATATTTGATATCTGTTAAGCTACCTAAAAGCATATCAGTGTATGAGGTGGGTTTTTGGTTGGACAAAGGCAGGCAAAGTTTTTTGAGTAGATGTGATATATCTTTTGTTAGGCTAACTGAGTAGTTGGAAAAAAGTTCTTAGCAAGCTTGATCCCAGTGTATGGGTGTCGCAGGAGACTTTAATTACCCATACATCTAATGGGAGGAGCGGTCCGCCAAATCTGAGCAGTTGCAAAGCTTTCTCTCGTGTGTGGATGACCTCTACCTGATGCAGGAAGTCTATGGGCTGACAAGAGGTAAAGAGCTGCTCAACCTCATACTGGCAACTGGGGATGACTTAATCAGTGACCTAATGATCGAAGGGTAGCTGGGTGACGTGACCATGAGCTGATCACCTCCACCATCTGCTGTAAAGCTGGCAAGTCAGTCAGTAATAAAGAAGTCTTCAACTTCAGGAAAGCTCACTTTGACAAACTAAGGAGGCTTGTCAGAGAGGCCCTAAAAGGCCACAACCCAATAGAGAGAGGATTTCAGGATGAGTGGTTGCTCCTCAAGGGAGCAATCCTGGATGCACAAGCGAAGTCCATTCCGTCTCGGAGGAAAGGCAGCAAAAGGGCACAGCAGCCCCCTTGGCTGTCCAGGGAACTGGTGGACCTCCTGCATCTTAAAAGGAAGACCTACAAAGGATGGAGGACTGGAACCACCACCAAGGAGGAATACTCTGCTGTGGTCAAAACCTGCAGAGACTAAATAAGGAAAGCCAAGGCTGTGATGGAACTCCAGCTAGCTACAAATATCAAGGAAAATAAAAAGTCCTTTTTTAGATATGTGGGGAGCTGGAGGAAAAGCAAGGGCAACATTGGACCCCTGCTAAACCAGATGGGGCAACTGACAACTGATGCCCAGGAAAAAGATAACTTGCTAAATGGGTACTTTGCCTCAGCTTTTCACCAGTCCCATGGGATGGCCCTGCCCACTATGGGTCACGGAGGCCCAGGTGAGGGACATTCCTTGCCCTGCATCAAAGCTGACCTCATGAAGGAACACCTTGACAGACTGGATACCTTCAAGTCAACTGGCCCTGATGGGTTACACCTAAGGGTACTCAGGGAGCTGGCACACATCATAGCTCAGACCATGACAAGGATCTTTGAGAGCTCTTGGCACTCTGGTGAAGTGCCCGATGATTGGAAGAGGGCCAATGTTGTGCCAATCTTCAAGAAAGGGAGGAAAGTAGATCCGGCAAACTCCAGGCCCATCAGCCTGACCTCTATCCTGGGGAAGATCTTGCTTGACCAATCTCATTTCCTTTTATAACCAGGTGGCTTATCACCCAGACAAGGGGGAAGAGATCAGTGTTGTATATCTTGACCTTAAAAAAGCCTTTGATTTCGTATTCCATGATCACCTCTTGGCTAAACTGGCTAACTGCAGCCTTGACATCACCACGATCCACTGGCTGGGGAATGGGTTCCACGGTAGGACCCAGAGGGAGGTGGTCAATGGGAGCCAATCGTCTTGGTGCACTGTGACCAGTGGGGTCCCTCAAGGCTCTGTCCTAGGGCCTATACTATTTAACATGTGGTTAAATAATGTGGGGCCCTTGCAGGATGCGTTGGGAAACTTGGTTGTCACACCAGACAGCAAACCTAACATGTTTAATGATTTCTTTGCCTCCGTCTTCCTAAGTAGGGACCAGAACAGTCACCTCCCTGCTGGGCCCCGCTCAGGCCCCGGGGGAGGCACACCTGGGCCACGGGTCAGCGAGGAATTAGTTAGGGAGCTTCTGGAGGGGTTGGACATATTCAAGTCAGCCAGTCCAGATGATCTCCACCCTAGAGTTCTAAAGGAACTGGCCAAGGTCATTGCAAGTCCCCTGGCACGGCTTTATGAGCACTCGTGGTGCTCTGGTGAGGTACCGGAGGACTGGAAGAGGGCCAATGTGGTTCCCATCTTCAAAAAAGGCAGGAAGGAGGACCCTGGAAACCATAGGCTGGTTACTCTTACCTCAATCCTAGGCAAGCTGTTTGAGAAAATTATGCTGGCACACATCCAGGAGGGGCCAGCAGGGCACTGCATGCTTAGGGGCAACCAACACGGGTTCATTAGTGGCAGGTCCTGTCAGACCAACCTGGTGGCCTTTTACGATCAGATCACCAGATCATTAGATGCAGGGGTAGCAGTGGATATAGTCTTCCTGGACTTCCGGAAGGCTTTTGAAACTGTCTCTCACCCCGTTCTCATTAAGAAACTGGGGGGCTGTGGTGTAAACACCCACACAGTCAAATGGGTCACCAACTGGCTGGAGGGCCGCACCCAGAGGGTGGTAGTGGATGGGTCCTTCTCAACCTGGAAGGACGTGGGCAGTGGGGTTCCGCAGGGCTCGGTCCTCGGGCCAGCACTGTTCAACATCTTCATCAGTGATTTGGACGAGGGGGTAAAAAGCACCCTGTTCAAATTTGCTGATGACACTAAGATGTGGGGGGGCGTGGGCACACTGGAAGGATGCAACAGGCTACAATCAGACCTCGACAGGTTACAAGGGTGGGCGGGCGAGAATAGGATGGGTTTCAACACAGACAAGTGCAAGGTGATGCACCTCGGGAGGAACAACCGGCACCATACCTACAGGTTAGGAAACTCCCCTCTTGTCAGCACGGAGGCGGAAAAGGATCTTGGGGTCATCACTGACTCCAGGATGAACATGGGCCGGCAGTGTGGGGAGGCAGTTAGGAAGGCCAACCGCACCTTGTCATGCATCCACAGATGCATCTCGAGCAGGTCCAAAGAGGTGATCCTCCCCCTCTATGCAGCATTGGTCAGGCCGCAGTTGGAGTACTGCATCCAGTTCTGGACGCCACACTTGAAGAGGGATGTTGACAGCATGAAGAGGGTCCAGAGGAGGCCACTCGCATGATCAGGGGACAAGAGGGCAGGCCCTGTGAGGAGAGGCTACGGGACCTGAACCTGTTCAGCCTCCAAAAGAGAAGGCTGAGGGGGGATCTTGTGGCCTGTTATAAACTAGTCAGGGGGGATCAGCAGGCATTGGGGGAGTCACTGTTCCCCCGAGCACCACCAGGAGTGACCAGGAATAATGGTCACAAGCTGGCAGAGGGTAGGTTTAGGCTAGATATCAGGAGACGCTACTTCACAGTCAGGGCGGCTAGGGTCTGGAACCAACTTCCAAGAGAAGTGGTGCAAGCTTCTACCCTGGGGGTGTTTAAGAGGAGGCCAGATGTACACCTTGCTGGGGTAATTTGACCCCAGTATTCTTTCCTGCCATGGCAGGGGGTCGGACTAGATGATCTGCTCAGGTCCCTTCTGACCCTAGAAACTATGAAACTATGAAACTATGAAACATCTTCATGAATGATGTGGATATTGGTGTCAGAAGCGGACTGGCCAAGTTTGCCGATGACACCAAACTCTGGGGTAAAGCATCCACACCTGAGGACAGGAGGATGATCTAGGTGGATCTTGACGGGCTCATGAAATGGGCAGACGAGAACCTGATGGTGTTCAACACCAAAAAATGCAGGGTTCTCCATCTTGGGAAGAAAAACCTGCAGCATGCTTATAGGCCCGGTAGTGCTACACTGGTTAGCACCAGAGATGAAAGGGACTTGGGGGTCATGACTGACCACAAGATGAAAATGAGTCTTCAGTGTGATGCTGCAGCTAGTAAAGTGACCAAGATGTTGGCTTGCATCCATAGATGCTTCTCAAGCAAATCCTGGGACGTCATTCTCCCCTTTTGAGAAGGTTGTGTTAGGTAATTGGTGTGGCATAACTTTTAGTGACTTTTTTCAGTTAATGTGGTGTGATGTGAGAGAACTGAAATAGGAGAATATTTATTGATTTTTCTTTCTTTTTAACTTGTGGTTCTATGTATAGAGACTCTTTCCCACACACAGACATCCAAGTGACATAAATGTAATAAATATCTCAGTGATATGATAGCTTGTGGATACAATCATATAGCTATTTACAGATGTAACCCTCCCCACCCTCCCACCCCCTCCAAACAGCACTTTACTTTAAACTCTGTGTGCTCCTGCACTGAGCGCAGTGCATGCATCGGATTAGTTGGACTGAACTTGCCCAGTGTCTGTATAGATTGGGTGCTTTAGTGGGGCTTTTTGGCACTTTTACCTAATAGCTGATCAAATTTTCATAAGCCTTCAGCTATTAGATAAATCAGCTATTAGATAAAAGCGCCAAAAAGTCCCTCTGAAGCACCCAATCTATACAGACACTGAGGAACCGGGTCAAACTAACGTGCTACTTCTTTTGGTAAAGCACTTTTTTTCACATCTGTCAGCAGCCTTCTTATTGCCCAACTTTGGTGCTCTCATTTGTTTTCTGCTTGCAAAGCAACTTCCTTCAGTACTTACCCTACTTTTGTAAAGTTCTGAGCAGCCTGTCATCCACTTAAAAAATCAGCCTGCTAAACAATCTTGCCATAAATGTAGGGTCTTATCTCTCCCCTTACCTCCAGCCTGGAATTAATATTAAACCAAGGCCCAAAACAATAGAACTCAGGTGTAATAACACTTTTCACCGTATAAAATGGCATGCTTTTGAAGTCTGGTATCTCATGCCCCACAGGGTTAGAAACAGGAAATCTGTATGACTGGGAAAAGGGAATTTAAGCCTGGAAATCACAAGACTTTAAAGTGACAATATTTTAAGGCATAGAGTAGTTTCTAGAGGTTATAGTTAAATGATGTTCTCTGAGCCATTATGCAGTCAGGATTCTGTCTTTCAGCAGTTGCTGCTATTGTATGAAGCACCCCTTCCATGAATAATAAATCAGAGAATCTCTTTGAGACCTGTTGTGCAGCTCCTTGAGCAGGTGTTAATGGTGTGGAATAGACTTCACACTGGTAGCAGCTTCTAGGCTCTTTCCTCAGTTCTTGGCTGCTGGACTCAAGAGGGTATATTTAAAGCAATTTTTCTGTTTCACTAAATTTTGCCAGGAGCAATTGCCTGAAAAGCTTTAATTCTCGAAGTTTAAGATTGCCAGAGAACTGTAATTTCACCTAAGCCCTTTGTCCCCTAGCCATGCCTCTATGCTTTGGGGAAAGGGATATGTAGCAGACAGCTCATCCTTTAACTACACATTCCTTCATGCCAAGGGACTAGACAATTCAGACTGCTGTCTACCGGCTGTTGGCTGGCAAAGCATCCATAAGTGAGTAAAACAAGGCCAGGTTCTGGCTCTGCAATGTCCTTATGAGAGGGTGAATGGGTCAGCTGTACAAAGTTATCAGTCTCAGCGGGGTAATGAAGGATTAATGCTAAAGCTGAGCACTACATGTCATCAGACTTCTGGGTTATCTCACTGGCCATAAAGTCAATCCATGCTACTTTAATATTTATTTCTGAAGCAAAGGTTTTCCCAAAAAACAAGTTAAAACAGCTTTTGAAAGATCTCTATTTTGCAGCATCTTCTTTTTTGCTAGGAAATGAAAAATACAAGCACACTGGAATCCCTCAGGCTAGACAGATTAGTGGTCCTTGAAATAACAAAGCATCAGCAAATAAGAAACAAATATTTTCTCCTGTGACATCCACATAGTGAAAATACTCTTCAACTTGAACAAAAATAAACAGATTAGTGCCCCATGCAACTGATAGCTTGTTTGGTCTGGACATTGACACAATAAGCTTGTGATGCTGAGGCCAGTACAGTTCCAGTTCCAGGAACACAGCAAGAGATTGATTAAAGTGAGCTTTATGCCATCTGTGGTCAGGTTATGCTTCAGATAATTCATATATCTGCAAGAACAGCAATAAATATGCCAATAGAGACAACAGGCTTGCATGAACGGAGAAAAAAACAGAGCAGCTAACCAGGTGAGAGAGATGGCTAATGCCTGTTAGTAGAGTTTCATAGGAAACAGCTTGGTCTATATCTTTCTTGAGACAAGATCATCTGTATGGGGAAGCTGGTTCTGGGAACGTGCTTCCTAAGAGAAGGATTTATGATTAAAACGTGAATTCATTCTAAAATTTACTCAATTAAATCTGCTATAGGCATTTTGGCAGAAAGTCAAAGTCTACATTAGTGAGACAGTAGTAAAATACATATTTGGCTGGGAATGACTGGCTCCAAAATGCTCTATTCTATAAAGGAGATTGAACGGAAGGGCCAGATTCAGCTAAAGCATAAATGGGAGCAATACCATTGCCCTCAGAGGAATTTCACCTATTTATGCCAGGTATCAATCAAGCAATAAGGGTCAGATAAAGAAAAGGAAGTTCTCATTCCCTCAACTTTTTGCTATTGCTACAGTAAAAGCTCTGTTATCCGGCATCCCCCAGGAATGGGAGGTGGCAGATAACAAAATATGCCGGTTAATTAAGCAGCCCTGGCCTCTGCTTTTCCCGCAATCTGGGGTGTCTCACTGCCCCTTCTACCG
This sequence comes from Crocodylus siamensis, assembly GCF_052110815.1. Lineage (NCBI taxonomy): Eukaryota > Metazoa > Chordata > Crocodylia > Crocodylidae > Crocodylus > Crocodylus siamensis. The sequence goes on from NC_143397.1 coordinate 213,406,556, forward strand.
CATCACTGCCCCTCCTGCGGGCCCTGTGGGCCCCATGGGACATGGAGGTGGGCCCCGCACAGCCTGCTATGCCCCCAGGCCATGGAGGCTTGGCAGTGCAGGCTGTTTTGCCCTGGGCCACGGGGGCTTGGAGAAACCGGGAGTGCCATGGTGGGCACTTCCGGTTTCACTTTATCTTACAAGCTGGCATGCCAGTTAATTGAGCATGCCGGCTTGTAAGATGCTGGTTAACAGAACTTTTACTGTATATGGTTACCGCCACAGCAAAAAATTATTCAACTACATGTGCGCCACTTGTGATGCATCTGCAATGTAGGCTTTTTGCCAGTTACTAGGGTGGTTATCTTGGTAGAAATTTGAATTATCCAGACATGTAATCACCAATGGCATTTGTTAAAAGTGAGGCAGTTATTTTGAGGAAAAAAGAATATAATATATGATGGGATGATGCTCCTCTTTAAAACTGTGTTATCTTAAACATCTAGCTGATGTCAGTAAAAGGCTTGCTTATGCTTAAAATATTAGCAACGGATTCACAAAGCTCTGGTTTCTTCAAAAAAAGTTTCCTACTTTTAAGAAGTGACGGGGGAAAAAAATGAAGCAATAGTAGACAACATTAAAGAACATGGTATCATTAGAGAGCATGACATGATTTGCTCAGTTACCCTGAGGTAAAACTGGCATCATGTCAGTAGGTCAGTGGATGAGCTCTAGATTTACTCAGGTATAACTGAAAACAAAATGTTGTCCCTTTTTCTCAGGTTTTGATATCTGGATTTCTGAAACAGGTTAGTGATCAATAGTAATGAGATATTTTCCTGATCCTCTGGGCAGTAAAATACCAGAATTGAGTCTATCTGCAAAGATAATAAATGATATCATATTGAAGTAGTAGTACAGCATTCATTATGATGCAGGGTTTGTTGGGACAATCCTTCTGTCTTCTATTAAACGGTTTTGAAGCATTTTGGGATTAGGCAAAGCAGCTGTCATGTGTTCAACTGGCATTGTCTTTTGTAAAATAATTTATTCTAAAATAATCTTTGTCTCTGGCTCTGGAGTGAGACATACAGGTGGAAGCCTTTTGCATCCCTGTTGAGCCTAGGGACCCCCAGGACCCTCCAGTGGGACCTCAACCCAGACCTCCAGCATGGCCAGAGGCAGGTGGGGCCCATGGCAGGGAGGGAGGGACCCCAACCCCAGACAGCTGAGTCTGAGCTGAGGAGGGACACGCCTCCCCAGACTCCTACTTCACCCAGCCCCCCAGGAAGCCATGTGACTGGAGCCTTGCGAACAGGCCACGCAAACAGGTGTGCTTGTCTGCCTGGCATGTGAGTTAGTGCCGACTTTGTGCAGGAGGATGAGCAGGAGGGCCCAAGGGTAGGTAGTCACATTTAGCCAGACTATCATCAGTAAAATGTGGATGGGCATGTCCCACAACCTGAGGGTCTCCTCAGGGTCTGCACTGCCCCCCCCAGCTCCTCAGAGGTCTCCACCTAGATGGAGCCCACAGTTCCAGGCTCCATGCAGATGGCTCCCTGGCTTTCAGCTGTGGGGGCTGCCTCACACTTTTTCAGGCTCTGGGGTCTGGGAGCATGGCCACTTCCCCTTGTGAGGTCTGCTCCCTTTTAGGGTCTCTGGTGTCCAGCTGGAGGAGCTCCAGGCTGCAGTCCAGAGACTGTGAGTCAGCAGGGATGGTGAGCAGGAGATTGAATACTACTACCAGGCCCTTCACCCCCTGGAAGTGGAGGGGAGACTAAGGTCACCTTCCAGGACAAGGGAGGACTTGGGGACCTCCCATGCTGTCTAACCAAGGGGTTGGACCAAGGTGGTCAAGGCCCCCAAGGCCCACCGCACCAAGGTCCCACCCCATTGGAGTCTTGCAACAGGTACAAACCTCTTGCAGCACCACTACAGCCTGCTAAATTGCCAGCTTTGGTAGATAGCACATGCTTAACTCTAGCTAGTGCTCCCACTCTCCCTAAGACAAAATGCAAAGTGTCTGTCATGGGAGACTCCATCCTGAGGGGGCAATCTACCACCCCAACCCCTTAGCCTGGGAAATCTGCTGCTTCCTGGGGGCCTGTATCTGAGACATTGCAAAGAAGATCCCTGAAATACTCCGGCCCACTGAACACTACCCTATGCTCCTTATCCATGTGGGCACAAATGACACAGCGCAGAGCAATCCCAGCTGGGTCATGAAGCACTATAGGCCTTGTGAACAGGGCTAAAGGGGTTGGGTGTGCAGGTGGTGTTTTCTTTGATCCTCCCAATCTCCAACTATGGGCTGAGGAGAGAGAGGAGGATTGAAGTAGGAAACCAAAGACTGCAGCGCTGGTGTCATCGGGAAGGCTTCAGCTTCCATGACCACAGACCACTCTTTGGCGAGAGAGGCAGAGAGCTGCTGGGAAGGAATGGCCTCCATCTCTCTCCACTGGGGAGGAGGCTATTCTCAGCCAGATTGGCTGACCTGCTCCATCGGGCTTTAAACTAAGCCCATTGTGGGATGGGGGAACTACTGCCACTGCTGGCCCACTGAGCAACCCTTGCAAAGCCAGCAGGTCAAGGCACTTAAGGGAGCCCACCCCTGCCTCAGCTCTGGAATGAGCTGTAGGCAAGGCAGGGCTCCTAGAGGTACACTTGCCTGCCTGTACACCAATGCCTGGAGCTTGGGGAATAAGCAGGAGGAACTTGTTCTCCTGCTTAACATAAATAATTACAATGTCATAGGGATAATGGAGACCTGGTGGGACTCCACCCATGATGGGACCACAGGTATAGATGGCTATACCCTATACAGGAGAGATTGAGTGGACAAAAAAGGGTGGGGATGTAGCTCTCTATGCATCCCTGGAAGCCAACATTGTCGCCCAGGATAGATGATTGGAGACCTTCTGGGTTAAAATCTGTGGGGAACATGGCACAGGTGACACAGTGGTGGGAGTCAATTACAGGATAAACTGGATAAACAGCTTGATCGCAAGTTCTCCAGGGAATTAACTGAAGCTGTGCACTCCTGGTGCATGGTTGTCATGGAAGACTTCAACTATTCTGACATCTTGTGGGAGGAGCGCTCGGCTAAATCAGAGCAGTTGCAAAGCTTTCTCTCATGCATGGATGAGCTCTACCTGACGCAAGAAGTTGACGGGCCAATGACAGGTAAAATGCATACCCTGGCTACAGGGGATGACCTAATCAATGACCTAATGATTGAAGGGAAGCTGCGTGACAGTGACCATGAGCTTATCACCTTTGGCAGCCACCATAAAGCTGGCAAGTCACTCAGCAATACAGAAGTCCTTGACTTCAGGAAAGTGGACTTTGACAAGCTCAGGAGGCTTGTAGGTGAGGTTCTAAGGGACCACAACCCAAATGGGAGGGGAGTTCAGGATGAGTGGGTGCTCCTCAAGGGAGTGATCCTGGATGCACAAGATAAGTCTGTCCCATCTTGGAGGAAAGGCAGCAAAAGGGTACAGCAGGTCCCTTGGCTCTGCAGGGAACTAGCAGACCTCCTGCATCTAAAAAGAAAGACCTACAAAGGATGGAAGGCTGGATCCACCTCCATGGAGGAATATTCTGCACTGGTCCAGACCTGCAGGGAGAAAACCAGGAAAGCCAAGGTTGCGATGGAACTCCAATTAGCTACAAGTATCAAGGACAAAAAAAAGTCCTTTTTTAGATGTGTGGAGAGCCAGAGGAAAAGCAAAGGCAACATTGGACCCCTGCTAAACCAGACGGGACAACTGATAACTGATGCCCAGGAAAAAGCCAACTTCCTAAATGGGTACTTTGCATCCTTTTTTCACCAGTCCCAAGGGGTGCCCCTACCCATTACAAGACAGGAACACCCTTACCTTCCATCAATGCTGAGCTTGTGAAGGAACACCCTGAGAGGCTGGACATTTTCAAGTCAGTCATCCCTGCCAGTTTACACCCCAGGGTACTCAAGGAGCTGGCAAGCATCATAACTCAGCCCCTGGCATGGATTTTCGAGAACTCCTGGTGCTCTGGTGAAGTGCACAATGATTGGAAGAAAGCCAATGTGGTGCCTATCTTCAAAAAGGGGAGGAAAGTGGATTCAGCAAACTACAGATCCATCAGCCCAACCTCTATCCCAAGGAAGGTCTTGGAAAAGATTATCAAAGAGGCCATTCTTAACAGACTGGCTGATGGCAGCATCCTGAGGGATAATCAGCATGGGTTTCTTGTGGGTAGGTCTTGCTTGACCAATCTTATTTCCTTTTACAACCAAGTGACCTACCACCTGGACAAGGGAGCAGAGATTGATGTTGTATGTTTTGACTTTAAAAAACCTTTGATCTGGTATCCCATGATCACCTCTTCGCAAAGTTGGTCAACTGTGGCCTCGGCTTCACCACAATCCTCTGGCGGAATTGGCTCTGTGGTGGAACCTAGATGGTGGTGGTTGATGGAAGTCAATCGTTGTGGTGCCCTGTGACCAGTGGGGTCCCTCAAGGCTCTGTCCTTGGGCCAACACCATTCAAGATCTTCATTAATGATGTGGACATTGGTGTCAGAAGCAGACTGGCCAAGTTCATTGACGACACCAAACTCTGGGGTAAAGTGTCCACACCTGAGGATAGGAGGGCGATGTAGGCTGACCTTGACAGGCTCAGCAAATGGGTGGATGAGAACCTGATGGTGTTTAACACTGAAAAATGCAAGGTTCTCCACCTTGGGAAGAAAAACCTGCAGCATCCTTATAGGCTCGGCAGTGCTACACTGGCTATCACTACGGACGAAAAGCGGGGCACGACTGACCGCTAGCTGAACATGAGCTTTCAATGTGATGCTGCAGCTAGTAAAGTGAGCAAAATGCTGGATTGCATCCATAGATGCTTCTCAAGCAAATCCCAGGACATCATTCTCCCCTTGTACTTGGCCTTGGTGAGGCCACAGCTGGGGTACTGCATCCAGTTTTGGGCTCCACAATTCAAAAAGGATGTGGAGAAGCTTGAGAGGGTGCAGAGGAGAGCCATGTGTGTGATCAGAGGTCAGGAAAACAGACATTATAATGAGAGGCTGAGAGCCATGGGGCTCTTTAGCCTGGAAAAGCACAGGCTCAGGGGTGATTTGGTGGCTGCCTATAAATTTATCAGGGGTACTCACCAGGATCTGGGGAACATCTGTTCACTAGAGTGCCCCATGCCCCAGGGGATGACAAGGTCAAACACTCACAAACTTGTTCAGGACTGTTTCAGGCTGGACATAAGGAAGAACCTCTTCATAGTCCAGAGCTCCCAAGATCTAATATAGACTGCTGCCTGAGGTGGTTCAAGCACCTACTTTGAACACTTTCAAGAGACATTCGGATGTTTATCTTGCTGGGACCGTATGACCCCAGCTGACTTTCTGCTTCTGGGGCAGGAGGGTGGGCTCAATGGTCTTTCAATGTCTCTTCTAGCCCTAATGTCTATGAAATCTATGAATCTTAATTATTTGACTTTTAAACTGATAGGAGCATATTCCTATTTTCCTTTTTGGTAAACAAATCTCTCTAGGTCAATATAAGTACCTCAAAGATTCTCTTATAGACCCTATCTTACTAAATGATTGCTTTTCATAATAACATTCATATGCTGATAATTCAATATACCTATACCACACTCCCCTTTTAACTTGTTTCAAGCAATTTTTGATTGCCGAAATGGCTTTGCAAATGGTAAGTATTTATGTACAGTATTTAGGCATTCACATTCACAGTTACAGGATGGATTAGCTCTACCCATGTGTGACTTTTCTGAAAAGATTTTCATTTTGACCAGGCTCATTTTGGTTCCATTTTCTGGATTTCATGGTTGAGTTCCTCTGTTAGCCCTTAGGGAGAATGTACATTGTCTCTGAGCAACCTTGAGCCATCTGCCGTCTCAAAGAGGATGTGTCTTTCTTTTTGTTGGTTTAATCCCATAAAGTATTCTTGAGATAACTAGAATCTGAAGAGGTTTGGGAAAGTATTATTTCCGTATATACTCTTCCTCTTTGCATTACGTAAGTAGATCTTTTGGTTATTATTTTAGCTATTCAACAAAGACATCATGTAGATGCTTAAGTATTCCGTTTTACTTTGCCTTCCCCTTCAGACTTCTCATTTTAGAATATGTCAAATGGAGGAATTAATTGATAGAAATCTAAATTCAAGGCTTCTATAATCTGCTGATAGATTAGAATCCACAACTGCTGAAGAATATAACCAATAAGGCCATGTCCAGGCAAGTGTGGATGTTTGGTTCCCTGGGGACAAGTGGCAGCGGTGCACCTTGTGCTGCAGTTACTTGTCCCCAGACAATGCCTGTGACAAGTTACCCCGAGGGCAGTAGGGGAGGCTGGGGCCAGCACTGGGGGCATCCTGGGGCTGCAGCAGTGGCAATCCAGCCAGGCAGAGCCTGGTTGGCAGCTGCAGTGCAGCTCCAGGCAGCCTGGCTTTGCTTTTCAGTGGCACATGCTGCCTGTATGTACACTGTTCCATTTTTTTCTGCAGGTGTTTTGGATATCCAGGGGTCAAAAAACCCTCAGAGAAAAAAAACTGGAGCAGCACATGCATGGGCAGCACACCCCTGAAGAGCAGAGAACACCTGATAGTGCAGTCTGTAGCACTTCAGATGTGTTTGTGGCACCACATACTGCATGGCTGCACTCATCTGGATGTGCCCTAAGTGCTTATTTATGCATAGAATTTGGAGTCCAGAGAAAGTTAAAAATACCTGTGCTCATTTCTAAGTTGAATAAACTATTTATTTTTACTGGAGGACAACATGGGTGTTTGAGGTTCAGGTTAAGTCTATTTATTGCCACATGCCTTGGACAGTAGAAGACATCATGCTCTTGTCAGTAATCCCTTGGACACAAGAGTATGCAGGGGCTCTTAGCCTCCAGCCCCCTCTCAGTCAGTGTGCAGAGGTAGCCACTAAGAGCATAGGAGTTTGCTCCTGACACCACAAATGAACACAATGGCAGAAGGTTGGCTGGGGGTCTACTTGACAAGAAAGATTCTGACTTGACTTCACAAGCAAAGGAAGGATGTCTAGTGACCAAACAGTAATCTGAGAACTGCAAGATCCAGGTTTAATTCCCTGCTCTGCTACAGACTTTCTGTGATGTAAATTAAATCACCTAATCTCACTTTACCTAATTTCCCCATCCCTAAAATGCAGACAACAGCTTTTTTTTTAATTTATAAGGTATGATTAGAATAAACACATTATAAATTGTGAGCTATTCAGAAACCTGGTCTATGACACAACAACCAAGTGGTAGTAGGAACAGTTTGGACCTCTCCTCTCATTATATTAATTGTACACAAAGATATGCTAAAGAGCATCTTTTTGGTGTAAAGTGAAGCATTCAAAGTGAGGATATCAAGAGTAAATTTATATGTATACACTGAATTCAGCCCCTCAATGTATATCAATTACATGCTCATACATCATGTTTTTCATAGGACATCAGCTCATTCAATGAGAAGGGTGGGCAAAGAACACTTAACAAGACTTAACAAGCAGCTATTCAATATACTGTGTTCTCCTTATTGTTCAGTGTGTAGTCTCAGTTCTACTTACTGCATACTATTCCAATCCAGCTTTAAGGACAAAATTACTAATTCCTTTGGGCTTTGCTTATGGTGCTTATCACTGAATGCTTTGCAAACTTATGCTTACAGTACTCCTATGATACAAAAAGGCGGTTGTAACCAGGAGCAAGAGGCTCCTGTTACTTTAAGAGAGAGCATAGCAGACAAGATCCACAAGCAAATGCGGCAGCTGAATGTGGGCTAGCTACAGGACAGTAGGCAGCCAGGAAGCTATAGAGCTGCAAGTACCGACTGTGGTGTTAACTGTGTAGGGCAGCTCTGGGTAGTCAGGAGGGAAACCATTGCAGTTTATCCAGAAAACGGCAGCAGGCTGTTCATTAAGCTGGAAGAGCACACCTGCAGCTGGCCAGGGGTACACCTGATGGGAAGAAGTGGAGCCAGGGGGTAAAAACTTGAGTTCCTGAGGTAGAGGGTCCAGTGTTGCTCTGAACTTTTCAATGAGAGAAGCTCCTGCCAGCCCAGGCTGTCAGGGACAGGAAGCTGCAGGCCAGGACTGGTACTTGAAGAGGCTGAGCGAGAGACAGCGATTGGGAGGTGGTTCTTGCAGCTGTATGGTGACTCAGATGGGGCTTTGAGTACTTTACTTTGAAGGAGTTGCTTGCATTTCTGTTTCAGTTTAACTGGAGGACCAGGTTGTAGCTGCAGAGGTGGTCAGGAGGCCATGCAGCAGGGCTTTAGAGGCACTTCAGGTTTTGAGCTCTGCCAGGGCCAGGGTTGTAAGAGAACAGGTGAAATCTAGTACCGAAGGCCTAGATAATAGATTGGAGCCATGGAGGGGGCTGAAACTAGGATGGAGCCAGAGGCTCAGAGGCAAGCTGGGTCCAAGAGACCCCAAACCTGAGCCAAGATAGAGAAGCAGAGGTGGACAGTGTCTGAGAAGGACCAAAGCCTTGAGTCTAATGTGAATGAAGAGAGAGAGGCTGAGAAGCCAGGCTAGAGCAAGTGGGCCAGGGGTAGAAGCTTGCAGCTAGGCTAACAAGTGGGCCAAAGCCAAGAGGGCTGATACTTATATAAGCAAGCCAGTGGGAACAGAGGGACACTGGAAGGCTTGGGTGTGGCTATGGGGGAGCTGGAGGCTCATTTATGCCCTTAAGATATGATAGGGCCAATAGGGTTACAAGTGGTGGCCACAGTCAGAGTAGTGCCCACATGGCACAAGTAGTTCTGACTGGGTATGAGAAATGCCTGCAGGGAGCAGAAGGAGTTATGCTAGCTGATGGAGGGCCCAGGGACCAATAGTTTGGTTAGACACTAGTGATATCACTCCAGGACTCAGGGGCAGCCTCCCAACTGATATAGAATGACCACTGAGTTGTGGCAGGTGAGATAGAAAGGGGAACATATATATGGAGGATCTGGAGTGTGGGCAGTCCTGTCACAGTGCTAGTACCTCCATTTTGTAGCTTAAAAACTGAGATACTGTGGCAGTAAAGTAAAAAGTATCTCCTAATTTTTGGTGCACAGTCCAAAGCAAGTAGGACCTGATCTTCTGAAGTACTTTGAGCATGAATCACGCTATATGTTCCAAGCCCATCTCCCTTTGGCTTCTGTTGCAGCTGGAAGTGCTCAACACTTCTGCATATCAAACTGGGATCTCAAGTGAAGCACCAAAAAATCACTGACAATTAATTAAAGTTTTGTTTCAATGACATAAATAGTATCACATGGACCACAGAAAAGGATAGAAATAGTTTCTCCATGGAATCATTCAGCCGCCTTTAAAGAAGACCTTCCTTCCTTCCTTCCTCTTCCTGCAATCCTGTATCTCATTTACTTGCATCTCATCACATCTTCCAACTTTTGCATCAAATGACTCAAGTGTCTTAAACCAGCTTTTTTCAACCTGTGGTTTGCAACCCAGAAGTGGGTTGCAAGAATATATGAAAGGGTCATGAACAAACTCTAAACATGAATCAACTTACTTTAATAATGGAGTCTCCTTTAAAGGAGAAAAATGTGGGAAACCCTGGCTTTTCCCTTGCACTCTTCCAGCCAGATAGGGGCTCCTTGGGGCTCCCCATGCCCCACCAACACCCCTTTTGTCCCACAAACCTACTGTCTGCCCCATACATGGTGGAGGGCAGAGGCAGAGGGGCGCAGGGCTGCACATTGGGAGTGAGGGGCACTTGTTCATGACTGGTGATTGATGTTTACAAATGAGGCCTGGTACAAAAAAAGGTTGAGAACCAGTGGTTTAAATATAACAGCTTCCATCTCTACACAGCCCTGATTTATTTTCAGCAGAATGTGCACTGAATGGGGTAGGGAGTCCTGTGGATTTAAATCATGTGATTAAAAAGAATTATGAATATGCTGAAGTAGGACTGCACAATCAACCTTAATTTTGGCATTTTCAAAAACTTTCCAGTGATTGGTTTTGCAGTCTTAATAAGGTTCTTTAACCCAGATTTTGTGTGCAATATCTTAGGGTTTAAAAAAGTGAACAAAAAGGGATAAAAACAGAAATTCTGTTGTGTGGTTACATACTGACATCCAGACTTGGAACTTGACTCTACTCTGGCCTGGAGCATGCCTAGTATGTGTGAACTCTTCAGGGAATTGAGATGCTCAACAGTAAGTAGTTTCTACTGATTGTGTACAAACTACAAGTTGCAAAAGCTAGCTGTGGGTGGACTTTTACAGGGATAGCAAAAGGCATAGTCCTGACACAAATGCTATACTAACCATATGTCAGGTCCCCACTTGAAAGTTTGAGGGCACAAGAGATATTCAAAGTAAAGGTTAGTAGAGCTTTTTTAACATGGCTGAACTGATATATTTTTCCTAACCTCATTTTTAGAGATGGCTTGACTTTTTTGTCTGAACTTTTTCAGAACAACTGAGCCAGAGGCAGACACATGGCAAGGAAAATGCTAGCATAATCTTTGACAAAATTAATATTACCTGTGAATATGGTCTTATAATGGGAAGTGCTAGGCTACCTTAAGAATGGTACCACTATAAGCACCACATACAATTTAAGAAGTCTACTGCAACTGGCAGTATTTGCAAAGAGAGCCTGGAATGGAGCCACATAGATATAATACATAGAGACAATTGCTTAGTGTACATAATTACATTATTAGGATAAACTTGTCACTGAGATTATGCTCTGCAGCAAGTGGTACAATAAATAATATCTGAAATAAGATTTGTTGAAGAATTTCCAAAGGCTGCATCATCATTTTTGTTAAAAATCTTTTACAGTAGGAAGAATTTCAACATTACCAGAACAGTTATTCACTTAATCAAGTAGCAATATGCAGTGGGATTAAATGCTGGTGACAGAAGTACAGCATAACACAGCGTGGCCTATTTGTAATATAACTCAGTGGGCACATTTACTTGTACAATTAATTTGCAGCAATAAGCTGCATATCATGCTGGAGTTCATTGCTCCTGGGAGCTGCGTTTGACTGCGTGCTCAAGGCTGAAGGCTTTTGAGCTGGGTTGGAGTAGTCCTGGCTGGGAGGGAGCCTGGGGGTCAGCTTGCCAGCCTAGGGCTGCTCCACCCTGGATCAACAGGCTGTGGAGGGGCTGGCTGGAGCATGACAGTACCCCAGTGCATGGATAGCAAGCAGGCAGCCCCCACACTGAAATACCCTTGTACCCCAGTCAGCCGGGTCAGCATCTACACATGCGTCGTTGCACACTAAAAACTCTGCTTCAGGATAGTATTTGCATTTACAAATACTAACCTGTAGTGGCAGAGTTTATTAGTTTACAGTGGCCTAATAGGGCCACACATCAAAATGCACAATGTTTACTGTGGAGCTAATTAGGCAGCTCCACAGTAAATGTCTCATGTAGACGCACCCAGTGAGTTAAAATGACTCATGTTTCTTAGCTCAGCAATTCATTTAAATGAATTTTCTAAATTAAGTGGTGCTGTTTCTATAATCCTTCCCTTAAGTAATATCCATTGAAGGCCATTTTTCAAGTCAGGGCTGGTAAGGGAGGATTTTTGTTTTATTTTATTGCATATGACCAACTGTTCCTAAAACTTAGCAATGAAAGGCTAGATCATGTCCAATAGATTACAGAACTTCAAGGATTATTCTCATAAACCACCTTCTTAAAGTTTCTGGAAGATTGAGGGAAGAAATTCTTCCCCTCTATTTGACATTGGTGAGGCCACATGTGAAATATTGTGCCAAGTTTTTGGCCTTCTCACTACAGAAAGGATGTGGACAAATGGGAGAGACTCCAGTGGAGGGTAATGAAAATAGTTAGGGGGCTAGGGGACATGATTTATGAGGAAAGGCTGAGGGAACTGGACTGATTTAGTCTGGAGAAGAGATGGCTGAAGGGGGATTTAATAGCACCCTTCAACTACCTGAAGGGGGGTTCAAAAGAAGATGGAGCTAAACTGTTCTTAGTGGCAGTTGACAGAACAAGGAACAGTAGTCTCAAGTTGCATCAGGGGACATTTAGGTTAGACAGTAGGAAAAACTCTCCCACTAGGAGGGTAGGAAAGCACTGGAACAGGTTACCCAGAGAACTGGAATCTCCTTCCCTGAGATTTTTAAGACCCTGCTACAGAAAGCCTTCATTGGGATAATCTAGATGGGGATGGTCCTGCTTGGAGCAGGAGGTTGGAATTGATGACTTTCTTGTGATTCCTACCAGCCCTAATTTTCTGTGATTCTATGATTTCTATAAAATCATCAGGGTCAGCCTTCTCTATGGCATAAGTCTTCCCATTAGGATGCTTGTCTCTGGAATGACTGATGAGCACTCTGGTTTCTGGAATCTGCGTATGGGTCCTGCTCACATAACTGAAGCTTCCAGCGCTGCAGGGCCTGGTTTTCCTCTCATGGATGGAGAACTATCTTTTCATCGGCCATCTTTTCATTGGCATTAACTTCAGTGGGATTTGTAATTTATTCAAATATCAGTAAGAGGAGAACTTGGCTTATGGAGTTTTACCTCTCCTCTGGCTTCTATCCTGAGTTTTTCCAGTGGGAGGGCATCATCATACCTAATGTGTGCATATGTAAACACACATGCACACACACACATACACTGCTATATACAGTGACAAATATAATAATGATGATGATCAGTGGGAGATGTTACATTTATACATTTATTTAAAAATATCAATAATCTGTAAAGAATGAAGAGAATGTTTGTTGTTCCCTCTAATAAATATCCAGGCACAAGAGATGATAAATGTGCTCCATGTGTACACGTACATGTACACATGTGCTCCATAATATCCCCATCTGCAAATAACTGCTCATTTTAAATTTTGTTTCTGCTCCACCTCCAGTGATAAAATACATTTTGTCCCTGATTTCTGAAATCCTAATTAAAAAAATTCTAGCAACCCTGGCTCAGAGCAGTGTGAAGTGAAACTATGCAATTGGAAAGGTAATTTAATATGGATCTCTCAAGTAGATTTTGTGTAGAGTTAATTTAGCTGAACAAGAACAACCAGGTATTAGACTTGTTGAATATGTCAATCAGAAATGATATGAACCCTAACCCCAATTTTAATGACGGTTGATATCGCTGTAGATCACCTCATATTCTGCACTCTATTAAGTTGTGATAAGTATATTTGAAATAGCAGATACAAATGTCACCCTGCCTGCTATAAATTATTGGGCTCAGCACAGGGGTGAACTGAGCCTATGTCCTACTGAAGGTCAGATGAAATGATCTACTGGCCTTAACCCTTTATTAATGTATTTCTTCTCTGACATTCAGGTACTTTAGAGAATACTTTTTAATCCTCTTTTTTTTTTTTTTTGCAAGAGTGGAGATAGAAATTTATTTACCATTTCTCTAGGAGGCAGCCTTTGACTTTGAAAGCCAAACTATGTGATGAGTGAATCTAGGAATACAAACAGTAAACAGAATACAGATAAAGTCAATATTTCTTTATGATTCTTTTGATGCAGGCTGTCTATAAAATATATATCGCAGGTAAAAACTTTAAAACCTATCCATATTTTTATCTAATACATTTATATAATCATTTTTACATGACAGATAAGTGTTTTGTAAGGGATTTAATCAATTAGAAAGTCATTAGATGGAGAGAAAGTGAGCTGATTACATAACACTTGTTCTAGGAGAAATGTCTCTCAGCAACCTCAAGATCTGCTCTCTGTGCGCCCTAGAAGGAACTCTAACTACTTTGGAGTATGCACTGCTTTAGCCAAAATCTTGAAAAGCTTCATGTTTTGAGATTGTTTTACTAACAAAAATGAAAAGCATGTGTATGACAATTTTCAAGGGGGGAGGGTCCTGCTGGACACACAGAAGAGAATTAGAAAGCACAGCTTGAGGCACTCTGGAAATTAGTGGAAAACTGAAATTAAAGAATGGATGGCCAAAATATTCCAAAATATTTTCTGTATTTCTGGCCACCCCAGCTTCCAGAATATTCTGACTGAGTTAATTAACTGATTTATCAGGCTTCAAAAGGAAGCGTTTGGATTAGGTTACCAAGATATTGCTGTTCTAAGAATGTAGTTGAGACAATAACAGTTAGCAAGTGACCAACTGAGGTCTCTATGATGACCAGTGCATAAAAGGACCTGCATGAGAAACATCAAGGTTTCAGAATTCACAGGTTGCTTAGATGAAGACAGACACTGCAATACATGATGCTTAATATGTTATATCAGGAGTAGAATTGAAGAGGAATTTGGGGAAGAGTAAAGTATTCTAGAAAAGGGTTACTGCAGAATACTTGCACCCAAGCTTGCTGAATTTCTCACAAAAATCATAGCTATATCACTATTCATACATTTAAGGTCATTGTGCCCTCCCCCCCCCCGAAGTTAGTCAACTCTGGGTGCATCTACATGTGAAATTAATGTAACACAATGAACTTCATAGCAGTTTAAGCTGGAGCTAAGTACTCCTGGGCATAGTGTCTACATGTGCGCCCAGGACCGCAGCAATTTAAGCCAGGGCAGAGCATCCCTGGGCTGGCAGGAGTATGGAGGGGGTCAGCTCCAGGCTCCAGGTAGCAGTGGCAGGTGGCAGAGGGGCTAGCAGGAGCTGGGGGCCAGCCCCCTGGCTGGTTGGCTTACCTGGCACAATTTGCACCCAGCAGTAACAATCAACACATGCTTTTAATTGCACTTAATGATTCTTCTGTAAGATAGTACTGTCGTTGACTAGTCCTTGACAGTACCATCATACAGCAGAGTTAATTAATTTACTGTGCCCTGAGACAGCACATGTATAGATGGTGAAGCTTTAGTGTGGAGCTAATTAGTCTACTCTGCAGTAAAGCACGTGTGTAGATGAACCCTCTTGATGGCTAGAAAATGATCATTAGAAATTTGCTTTTAGGAATTGTCTTGTATGTAGAGTAAATATTGCATTAGAACAATAGCCCTGGGAATGGCAAGGGTTAATTGGTTTCTAAAAGTCTGCTTGTGACAAAGTTTCATGTTCTCAGCTTTTTAGCAGACACTGTGACTGAAACTGTCAGACAAGCAGGCACATACCTTCTGGGAAATATTAAAAACATTCAAACTGTGTTCCATAATAAAAGATAAGGTAGCATCAAGTCACAGTGATGAGCTGCAGTTCTGGTGGATGAACCAAATTAGGAGGCTGGGGATGCGTAGATTAAGACACTAGTAAATGACCAAATCAAGATGTATGCATGTGATATGTTTGAGAGACAAAGAGATATGCTGACAGGACAGAACATGGATAATATATGACGACCACAGGGAGACCAATAAATGATATCCAGAAATGAAGTGTTATCAGAAGGAAACAAAAAGGAAAGGAAAGGAGGGGTTTTAGAGAAGTGTGAGGAGGGGGGTGGGATCCCAAGACCACTATGGGAGAAGGACACAGCACTGGCCCATTTTGTCCACCCCGCTGGGGAGGGGTGCACCTTGGCCCTTGACCTCCAAGACTGCTGGCATTTATGAAAGAACTACAGGGTGGCAATCACATACTGGCTAGATGTACTCCGTGAGAACCCTGGAACTGGTAGATAACTAGGTTTGGAAAGGTTATTTTGTTTGCTTTGCCTGCATTACTCTTATCTGTTATCACTGTGTATCAATACAGTTTGCCTATTTTTGAATAGAAGAATTCATGGTCAGCCTGAGGATTTGGGTCTGCCTGGAACAAGGTATCAGGAATGGGTCATAAATCACCAAATTAAATCACTGACCCTCGAACTGGCTGAATCTGAATCTGAAGTGAATACTAGCTGCTTTGCACAGGTCTACTGTTCATACCTTATTAAAGCTGGTTACATTATTACTCAGGCTATCTTGACTGCAGTAGGAGCTTTAAAACTGTCAGGACCTGATCAGATGGGCAAGAAAGATTAACTACTCACCTCACATGTTAAGCGATGTTCTGCTTGCCAAAGAGCACACTATGGCTATGGAAACCTAACTTTTAAACACTTTAAAGGAGTTGCTGTTTGGAAAGCACAGTTATTATGTAACTGTTGTATCACTACAGGAGCATATAGATATAACAGCTAAACCCCTAGAACTGTAGCTCTGAATGAAATAGGGTTAGTGTTGCAATATTTAAATTGCTTTATTTAATTATAACAGCTTATATTTGTATCATTTGTCTGTCTACATCCTCTTTATGATTTAGGCTGTACCGGTGTATGACAGACTGTGCAATATACGTTTTGTAAGTATTTTAAATTAACTTAGTCATATTTATGTTATTTTTGTCTTTTAATTAAAGTGTTTGTAAATTATTTTACTGAAAAACATTTGAGGAAAATGAATTTCAAAGTAAGGGATTGAATATAACCTGAAACTAAATTCTTCATGTTCATGTGTGAGGATTTTTACTATATCCTGGGAGAGTGGGAGAAAGAACTCCAAATTCCAGGGACGAGAACCCCCTGAGGAAAAGAAAATGAAAATGAAAACGAAAACAAAAAATAAACAAGGAAACTACCTATCTGCAGCAGGACATGCAATGCAGCTGAAACAAGAAAGGAAACCCGCATGGATCGCGAGCCGTGCTTTCATACAGCTGGGACTGGCTGGTGACGTCATCGGCAATCACCGTCTGGTGCGAATAAAGCAAACCAATGGTGGAGGTGGAGAAGAAGGGAGATCAGAGCCGGTGAGGGCATCAATACTGGGTGCCTCTTGGGAGTCCCTTCAGGAGGAAAAGCTTGCAGAGGCTGCTCCTTACTCCAGCAGCAGTGACAGAGGGAACAGGAGCCACAAGTGGCTCCATACTTCAGCAACAGTGGCAGAGGGTGCAGGGGGCTCCTTATGCCAGCACCAGTGGCAGAGGGAACAAGGAACTAGAAGCTGTTCCTGACGCCGGTGACAGCGGCAAAGGGAACGTGAAGTCCGAAGGGGACCCTGATGCCAGCACCAGGAACAGAAGGACTCGAGAGCCAGATGTAACTCTACACTGTAACAGATGGAATCATCGAGGGCACTGGAGAGGCAGAGGAGACGCTCCCTCCAGAAGGTGCCAGATGGGAAAAGCATGTAGGGTGGCAGAGCAAAGTCATGAGAGACAGGGTGTTGACCCTGGGTGTGAGAAGTGACCAGGAGTCCCCAGAGGGGCTGTGAGGCACACAAAGGGGGATGCTACTAAAGGAGGAAACAAGGAGCAGGGCTGTAATGCATAGAAGGTTAGGAAAAGGGGGAGACGACCCGGGTGAGAGACCACAGGCTACTCTAGACACACATAGGTTTTAGCCCCTGACAGGCCCTTAGAAACACAGGTACCAGTACCCTGGCAGAAGGGCCCGGAAGGGGACCATGCAGGTCCCTCGAAACAATAGTGTTTTTTTGGTTGGTATTTGTGTTTCCCCCTTTTGGAGGGGTTGAGGAGTAGGGCCAGGTAATGTAGGTGGGACGACAATAGCAGAGCTCTTTTAAGCCCTATCTTCGCTTGGGACCCAGGGCAAGCTCCACACCCTGGGGGAAGAGGAGTCGGCCCTGTGACCCAAGTTAAATACCATGGGCAATCCAGGACTCTTCAAGCACTGCACCCTTCAGGATCTAATGCTCCAGACATGAGGGGACTATTCAGACCAACGTAACTGGGGGCACAACGGTGTCGGGAGTACTGCCAGAGAAACATAGTGATCCACCAAGGCTTGGTATAAGGCTGGCATGTAGGGAAGGTGTAGTCACGCAGACGGCCACCAGACGGATGACCCGCCGATGACAGTGTTCAGACCCCACCACTGATAAAACATTCAAAGTTGTGGCAGGTGAGATTGGGGGAGACCGCTCTGAGAGTAAACATCCACTTGACAGCCTACAGGAGGTGGTAGGGCAAACCATCAGACCACTGGCAGATAAAGTGGAAGCTATCAAGAAATTCCAAGCCCCCCAAACTTATAAGCAACTCCGGTCTTTTCTAGGCCTGACCAATTATTACCATTGGTTTGTTCTGCGGTTTTCCAAGCTAGCGGCCCCACTGTCAGAAGCTCTAAAGGGACCCTGCAGAAAAGAGATAAAATGGACGGGGAAAATGACATGGAGCTTCCAATTGCTAAAGAAGGCCCTGTATAAGGATGTGTTATACACATGCCCAATTTCCAAAAACCTTTTGTATTACAAACAAACACTTCCAAAACCACCACTGGGACACTGCTGACACAAGAGGATGCCAGAATGGAGAGACCAGTGGTATACATGAGCTGAAAACTACTACCAGAGGGGACCAGTAGGCACTGGCAAAGTCCCTGTTCCCCCGTGCACTACCAGGAGTGACCAGGAATAACGGTCGCAAGCTGGCAGAGGGTAGATTTAGGCTAGATATCAGGAGGCGCTACTTCACGGTCAGGGCGGCTAGGATCTGGAACCAACTTCCAAGTAGTGCTGGCTCCTACCCTGGGCGTATTTAAGAGGAAGCTAGATGTACACCTTGCTGGGGTCGTTTGACCCCAGTACTCTTTCCTGCCATGGCAGGGGGTCAGACTCAATGATCTGCTCAGGTCCCTTCCGACCCTAGAAACTATGAAACTATGAAACCAGCTGAGACAAGGTACGCCACTATTGAGCATAGTAGAGCTCTTTTGAGCCCTATCTTCGACTGGAACCCAGGTCAAGCTCTACACCCTGGGGGAAGGGGAGTGGGCCTGTGACCCAAGTTAAATACCATGGGCAATCCGGGACTCTTCAAGCAGCGCACTCTTCGGGATCTAATGCTCCAGACGTGAGAGAACTACCCAGACCAATGTAACCGGGGGCACAACGGTGTCGGGAGTTCTGCCGGAGAAACAGTGACCCGCCGAGGCTTGGTGTAAGGCCAGGGTGTAGGGGAGGTGGAGCCCCACAGGCGACCACCAGACGGACACCCCAACCAAGGGACCCACCACTGATAAAACATTCAAAGTCATGGTAGGTGAGATTGGGGGAGACTGCTCTGGGAGTAAACATCCACTCGACGGCCTACAGGAGACAGTAGGGTGAACATCACTGGCCATCCAGGCCAAGGACACAAGTGACTGGATGTTCAAGGCCAGGTGGGCATATACTATAATGGAATATTTGTGGAAACAGGAAATAAAAAAATAGCACATCACTTAGCTAAGAAAATTAATTAACACCATTCAAATAAGGGCTCTCAATTAGTCTGTAAGAACAGTTTGTGATCTATCCATAAAGCTAAACTACAAGTTTTAAAACAAAGCTTTTTAGTTTTGAATATGAATACCTTTGAAGGAACTGCAAGCTGCTTGGCAATATTCCTTGAGCACAAAAAGAGGCTGAATTTACTGAATAAATTATTCATTGTAGCTCATTCACTCATCTGTATTACAAACACTACTCACCAGTGCTTCTGCATGGGGCTGTTTACATAACAGAAAAACTTGTAAATTTGGAAATGAGAGAAGATAGCTACATGCTGTATTTGAAAACAATACATAAAAGGATTTTTTGTTACTTTAGTCATTATATAACGTCTAGAGTCTCAAGTAAGGGGCAGTCTAAAAATACGTTTTATTTTCCATTGAGCAGGAACAAATGCAAAATACTACACTTAGGTTAGAATAATCAACTGCACAAATATAAGACAGGGAACATTTGAGTAGGCAGGAATTTTGGAGAAAAGGATTTGGTGGTTATAGGTCAGGGGTGCTCAACCTCTGGCCTGTGGGCCAAATGTAGCCCATGGAGCCATTGCATCTGGCTGGGTTCCCCACAGATCAGGAAATTTGGTGACAGGAGAGTGGTGGCTATTAATATAGCCACCCTCCCTCCTACCAACTTCCCAAACTCCAAGTCTCCGCACGCAGTCAGAGCCAGACCATGCCCTTTTCTCTTTGCAGGGCATTCCCCCTTTCCCCTTTGGGAGGCTCACAGGGCTGGACTGGAGCTGGGTCATGCCCTCGTCCTCTCCATGGAGCTGGGTTATGTCCCTTCCTCAGTGGTAGGGTTAAGCCCCCCCGCCCTCCCTCTGTATGGCCAGATGATGGCTGCAGCACCAGCCACTGGCATTGGATTGGAACCACCATCTTGCTGGTGGTTGGACCAGGCACTGCCCATCTGGCCTGCTGGGGAAAAAGGTTGAGCATCACTGTTATAGAATATTACAAATGGAACATGAATCAACATTATCTGCTGTTGTAAAAAAAAAAGCAAACCTCATATTTGGATGTATCAAATAGGCATAGTATATGTAACACATGAAATAACTCATCCACCTACTCAACACTGGGCATGCCTATACATGACAGTACATCACCGTAGCAATACACTACAGAGACTTAGCATCTGTGGGTAAAACCTGTGATGCTGCAGTTACATCGCTGTAGTGATGTGTTTCCCCATTATAGCATGGTGCTATGGCAACATAGTGCCTAATAATAACTGCATGCAGTGCACATGATGCAGTACCAGCTGTTACTGTGCCATCTTTTAGTACTTCCAAAACAAAGTACTAAATGATGGTGCAGCAACAATGGCGCCATAGGGGCATGTGTAGATGTGCCCACTGTTAAGAGCTCAGGAAAGACACTAATTGGAAACATATAGATAAGAACAACAAAAGTGCTTAAAGGCCTAAAATCATGAGCTGTGAGGAAAGACTGAAAGACTGTTTAGACAAAAGAAGGCTGAAGAGAGGCAAATAGGAAGGTAATCAATTGTTTTCTACATCCACTGGGAACCAGACAAGATGTAGTGGACTTAAATTAGAATGGGGAAGATTTAGGGTAGACATCAGAAAAAACTTTCTAGCTATGGATAGGTAAGCAGTGAAACAGATTTACCTTGGGAGGTTGTGGAATCTCCATCACTGGAGATTTTCAAAAGCAGCTTGGACAAATGCCTGTTGAAATGTTTGAGAAATCTTCCAGTCCTACTTTCTATGATTCTATTATATATTTAACTGCTTTCCTACCAATTCTGCATGTCAGCTCCACAAGGTACAGCCAGGCAGATCTGTGCCTCCTTTGACAGATAGAATTGCCATAGATCATTGATATAACTGAACTGCAGCAAATAAAAATACAGGGCACCATAAAGATGGAGTCACAGGATTGGGGGCTCTAGTTATAGTTCTTTAGTTTAAAGTAGTCAAACCAAAAGTTTTGGCCCTGGACCATGCGTAGGCAAGTAGCCATTAGGACATGTGCAGATATATCCATTCCCTAGCAATCTGTGCTTAGACTGAATCTTCAGACACTGACTCTAAAATAATTTCTGACGACTGGTTTTCTTCACATTCTCTGGATTATGAAAAATAAATGTTTTGCAGCCATATTCATTTTTAATTTTGCTGGATATAACATAGGGATCATTCTCAGTCCCACAATGGAAAAACCTTTTCACATCTTACTGGCAGGGATGCTGGAAACCTCAGAAGACCCTGAAGCAAACACCAGCTGTCCCTGCTGTTTCCACTTCAGATCACCTTCCCTTAGCAAAGGAGAGCAAGGTGTGGTTCCTCAAACTTCTGCATTTAATCCCTACTCTTCATGCAGGATTATATAGCCCTACTCTGTGTTCTGGACTGGATGATGTTAACGCTTCCACTTTTCCCTCCTTACCTTACAGGATGAGAAGGATGTCAACCCTTTCTCCCACTCCCATGTCCTGTATTTGGAAGCCAAAACATTATCAAAATTCTTCCTATTTGTACTAAGTCTCTATCTGTCTCCTCTGATGATTAATCTTTTTGATACTATTGGATTTTAAATTGAACTTTTCTATAGGCACTTTAGAACATATTTTAATAAGAAATATGATTTAATCTGTATACACTTAAGTTTCCGATCAGCATTAGAGATATTCCTAGTGGGGTATAGCTAGGGTTGAGCTCCAAATTGCCTTTAAACACAAGAGATGCATTCTTCTTTTTCTTTAAACATAGGTGGGGCAAACAGTAGGAAATATCATTCAGGATTAGTTTCTAAGCTCTCTGAATGCTCTATGTAGCTTTTGTTTGGTTTCTCTTCATAAATTTTTAATACAGAGTCCTTGAATATTAACTTTGGCTTGTCAATGCCAATCCTACTTTTTGTTGTTGACTGATATATCTTTAAAAATACAGCACACTGCCACACACACACAGAGAACTTGGCAAAGAGGAGAGTCTTGAACAGATCTGGTAGAATAGGTAGTTATAGTTGAACAAATAAATGTAGTTAAGACCATTTTTTGCCATTATTCACAATGTAACTGAGGCTGTGTACACAATCCTAATTCACTGAGGCTGGTAGCAGGCAAGTTACATTGATTAGTAGAATACAGGTGTCCACATATATGATTGATGGAGGGTGGCAGCGTTCTTCTATCACCTTCTTTAACTGCCCTTGTGAACACAGTCTTTTATAAATGTACCCTTTCCCAACTTGACTAACTAATGCACAAATACCCACAACCATAGAAAAGATAGTAATCTGGTAGGGATATATGTACAAAGGTAAAAGTTGGATGGGGAGGTAATATTAAGTTTACAGTGCATTGTCTGATATAGATGATTGTTTTGGTAACAGTAAGCTGTATATGGGTGGGTGGAGATACAGACTTTTTAACTATTAAGAGGCCCAACATTTTGTATGGGTTTGTGTGAGGCATGTTGTATATGCTGTTATCCAAACAACTTCACCATGTTATTATATGTATGAATATATCTGGAAAAAATGTAGGGACTTCCTGCCTGCCTCTCCTGCAGCTGGGGGATGAGCTGCCAGCTTGCTGAGTGACCCCTGAGCTGGGGGGGGAGGGGGCTCAGTCTTTTCCGCTATGGCGGTGGCACCCCCTGGGACTGCCTGGGTGGCCTGCTAGTGGGAAGGTGCTGCAGTGCCCAGGGGGTAGCACCTGCCCTCTAGGAAAGAAGGACTGGACTCCGACAAAGCTCAGGGTACACCGGCAGCTCACCCCCTGACCTCGAGAGAGGGGGGTAGGTGTTGGGGGAAAAAAAATACAACAGGCCCCTCGCCGCTTTTCTCTCTTTTTTCTCAGGAGATCCTGCCTGAGCGAGCTCCTGCAGAGGGGCCCAGTGCTTCCTTCTGTAGTGGAAGTGCCCCCCCAGGACTGTCCAGGTGGGGTGCTAGTGGGCAGGTGCTGCCCCAAAGGTATACGGGGAGCTGAAAGCCTGGGCAAGCTTGGGGAAGCTCGAGCCCATGCATCATCCCTGTCACCTTCCTGCCACCCAGGACCATCTGGGAATGAGCTGATTTGTCCCTGGGGCAGTACAGAAAGCTGTTAGGAGGGTTGGATGTGCTGGTGGCTGGAGAAGGTGACAGGGACAGTGCATGGGGTGTTGGAAACCTGCCACGCTTTCCTGATTACGCCTGGGCTTCCAGCACCCCATGCACCATTGCAATGTATTATGTAGCAAACTAAAATACATCAGATGTGTTTTACTTTGCTACGTAACAGAATCATTTAAAGTGAAATATGTCACTGCATGTGTACAGCACAACAAAATTCAAATGAAATATGCCACCACAGGTGTAAACAGTGACACCATTAAAGTGGTGCAAAAGGGCAGTTAAGTCACTTTAAACGCCAATTTCGTCAGGTGTACAGGCGCCTTATTGTTGCAGTCTAATACATGTTGTTAGTTGTGCAGTCTAGGTTCACCTGGGTTAAAGGGACTAAGAAGCTCCAGCATCATGCTATGAGAGGAAGACAGGGAAGACCCCACACATGGTAACTACATTAATAGAGTTGTAAGATGGGAAGACCTTCTTAGGTAATGGTTTTAGCGTGCAGCGTGCAATTGCTGGGATGGGGCATATTCAAAGGCATTAATAGCTTTTGTTAGTCTATGGTGTGTGTTGTGGGGGTTGGGGGGGGTGTCTTGTTTTTGGCAGGTAGTCCCAGTAGGGTAAATTCATACTGATGATGTCCCGTGGTGTGCTGGATATATATGCCCCTGACTATCAGATGGTATTGGATACCATGAGGCACCTTATCAGTTTCATGTAGTATGATGGGATTCTCTGCCAGATTGCAAGGTGCTTCAGTTGTTCAGGTTCTGTGTTCCACACCCTCACTCCATGATCAGTACCTGTCCTGTCACATCATATCCCCTGTCCCTCAGACTATCAGCCAGTGGTCTGTATTTTGACAGTCTGTCTGTCACCTGTTCTGTAAGGGGATGGTCCAATCGATTATCAAGATCCTTTTTCTGAGATTAAACCAAAATCCCTTACTTATATAATGCTTGTATGGAAAAAAAAAATGGTGTGTGTGTGTGTGTGTGTATATATATATATATATATAATGATGTATTCTTGACTGAAGGTGTTCAACATGATATATATATGACAACTCCCAAGACCTATTCATAAGTCAAAAATCAACAGAAGGAAAAATTATCTATTCATTGAGAGTCAGAGTCATGCTTTCAGTGAGAGGCTCTGCTACAGTCCCATCTGATGTTCAAATGCCCAAGTGAACAATCAAAAGATGTAAAAATATATCTGTGCTCCTTTAAAATAGACAAAATTAGCTGTTCTGGAAATCAAAGGCAATCTCTTTTAATGATAGCAGAAATTATGTTGACTTCATCAAAGCAGAAATGTAGGATACCTTAGATAACATCCACCATCTACCCAGTTTCAAATTTTAATCTCTCTCTATACTGTGCTTTATGAATGTGAAATAATGCTGTGGTTATTGATTTACAAAGAACATTTTAGGTGTAAATGATTACATTTCATGGTTTTTATGAGAAAAGAAACATTGAATTTTCCCTTTATCCCACATGGGAGCACTTGCTTTATGTCACTAGTCAATGTGATTTGATTTACTAGGAAATGAAGTACTATGTCAGGATGTAATGCAGGATGTTTCATCTTTAAAAATTCCAGTGTGTGTATATATATATCAGTAATGTAAACAGCTATGTGGGACCATACACATGTGAACACGTGGGTGCTGAGTGTGACTTCACAGGGTTGGAGCTATGATTCCACAACTGGGGTCTACATTTTGAAATTTCTAGAAGCTGGAACTTGAGTTCATTATTATTGCAAGAATGTCTTAAATTGTTGTTATTACTGAAGGTATTGCAGAGGTAGTATAGTTACAGAAAGCAGTGGGTAAGTGCACGAAGAGAGACTGGACTTGAATTTGACTTGCTAGCCTTCTGGTAAAAAATGATGACAACGATAACTTAACGCTATTTAAGTTACACCATCCCCCATTCGCTAACCCCACTCTAAAAGTGTCTTGCTGACTAAAGGTAGAACTAGAAAATGAAAAGTATTTTCAGTGGAAAATGTAGAGTGAAACAAATGTCTTCATTTGAAAACTAGGGTTTTATTCCCAAAACTGAACTGGCAAGAATAAATGTTTCCTTTTTCTCCATTTTCTATTCAGGAGAGGGAGGCCATTTTACTTTAAAATATGCTTACATACTTTTAAAACAAAAATATCAAACTTTATCAGTCAAAATCTGGTAAAGTAAAGCATCTCAACCCTACTAGCTCCTTTTAAATGCTGAAAACTGCTAAATTACCTATAGCAAACACAGACTATTAAAGGAGCAGTATAGCAAGCTTAGTTTTTCTCAGGCAGTTCATGACTCCTGACTAGAGTGACCATATGCATCTGTCCCAAATTGACTGTGACAGTCCCAGATGTTGGAGGCCAGTCTTGGCTGGCTGGTGAAAATTAAAATGTGCTCCCCAAGTGCGGGGCATAGGGCATGGAGGCAGAATGGCATGAAATAGGAATTGTGAAACAGGAAGCGCAATAAGCACTAACAGGTGATTGCTAACACCTCTGAAGTAAAGAGCAATGGCCCATTAACAGGCCACTGATGCCCTGCAGCCTGCATCACTGGTGAGCAGGTGGGCAGGGGCTAGGAGAGAACAGGGCAGAGGCACAGAGAGTCCCGATTTCACAATATGCCATACAGTCAGTCTTCCCTTCACAGCCTGCTTCTGTCTCTGGTACCCTAGCACACTCCCACTTCACCTGCCACACCTTGACATTATGAATGATAAACATACTTGGGAGACAGCCCTCAGACAGTGAGGTTGCCAGTCTGGGCACCCCCTTCCACTGGTTTACCTTTTTGTCTCTCTGGGCTTTCTGTAGCCCGCCCAGAATCCCTGAGCCTGACTGACCACTCACAGAGTCCTGGGGTCCTTCAAAAGACCCTGTGTTCCGGCCTTTCTCTCATAGTCTGCAATCCTTAACTGTCCTATGATGACTGGACAAAACTTCAGCACCTTTCCCAGGCACAATCTGTGGTCTCCTTCCTCCCCTTCAGCTTTCCTCCCCTTCCCATACCTCACAGCTTAAATAGCAACATAACCAACCATGTAACGTAGACTACTTAACTTCGTGTGCAGGTCCCGGCAGAGTTTCTCTGTCTCCAAGATTTGGTGAGCTCCTTCTCTGAGCCTAGCATGGGCCAGTCTGAGGCTCCCTCCACAGAGCCATACTCTTCTAGTCTCTCAACTTGGGGACTCTCAACTGAGTACATTTCACTAATTAGCAGTCTTATTACTTTGGAGCCTGTCTCTCTGTAAGCACGCTAACAACCCTGCAATGTGCCTCATTGGAGCCTTCACTTTGCATTTTGTAATACATGTTAGGGGCCTATGTTACATACTGCATTTACTCAAATATAAGATGAGGTTTCCCTCCCAATCAGCATGGGAGAAAAACTCCTCACCTCATATATTAGCATACATGAAATACATTGCCTATTATTAAACTGCTTCCAGGAACAAGAATACGTGCGCAATAATGGAAACAAACTATGAAGCTGATTTAAATATAGCCAATACTAAGCATGACCAAAACACACGACCTATATTGGGCTAACATACTGATAAAAAATTATCACAAGAAGTTAGTGAGACCTATTTGAATAAGATATATGGTAGGGCTCATTGTATCCATTCCCCCTCAACACTGTCTTTTTCAGCTAATGGTGAGCTACTACATTGAATTCATTTTAATTTCCTCTTCACTCCCTCATTCCCAGTGAGGCTTTTCCTTCCCATTTTCAGTAATTCCTGTTTTCTTTTCCATCAGTCTTAAACGTCTGGCAAACTTTACCAAATGGAGCCCCAAACAGTTCACCCAGAATCCCCCAGTTACTCCCTTTCAGCCTGTTGCATATGATTACTGTGGCCCTGTCCTTGAAAGTGGAGCCAGACCAGGTTGCCCTATACCTCATCTACATAAAAACTTGTGGAGGATCCTAGGACTTACAACAAGAACACTTAGTTTCCAAGATGAATCGGGGCTTGTTAGCACATGGAACCTTTGTGGTAGGTATCTGGAGTACACACACATATCGAGCAGCGCTGAGTTATGGGTTACAAGGGCTTGAAACACTGTTGACTACTGGAGTCTAGCCTAATGAACTATAATGTAGTAGATCATGAGCCTTTTGGACTTGGACTAATAACAGGCATAGTTTGTAGTATATATTAGTAGGTACAAAAGTGCTGCTTAAAAGTGTGTTTATAGAGTACCTGTGCTAAAACTTGCAGCAATTAAACAAAAGGTAACATGCATCAATTCCGGATGAGCTAAGTCTATGGGTACTGTAACAGAGAGCCTGGGGCTCCCTGTACCTTAGGAGAGAAGCGACCCTAAGAGGGAGCACTGCAGGCCAGGCAGGAGGCAGCTGCTGCAAGTTACCATAGCAACTGGGCAATGAGGCCAATTAACAGGCAACCCAGGGTAGTTTCCTGATTGACAGGGGGAAGGCCTATGGAAGGCATAAAGTCAGTCTACCCCTGCAAGCCACAGTGTAGGACCTCCTCACCAAGAGAGCTACCAGCAAATGCTGGAGGGACTGCTCTGTGTCTTTAGATTCCCAGTGAGGCTCAAGAAACTCACAGGGATATAGCCAAGGGCTGGGGAGTTATTCCGACAAGAGGGGAAGAAAATTTTTAGTTCTTAAAGAGGCAGAGGGCTGCTTCCCCTTTTGTGTTGATGTTGGTAGGCCCACAGGGGACTCTTTGGCTAGGTACAGACAGTCAAAAAGCCTGAGGCTGAATCGCTTCAGTCTTTGCAGGTTAGTTTAAGCTGCACAGGTTCAACTGAAACAGAAATAAACACCCTTCCTTTGATTCAGGAAATGCAGCCACATGCTTGCAGTGGCTCATGTCAGAAGCTGGAAGGCACTACAGCACGGCTCTCTGGCTGTGTGCTCACTTTTTCTTGCTGCCCTCAAGGTCTCTGGGATTTTCAGTCTAGAATTACAGCAGCACGACTCTGCAGAGTTGCTCATCACTTCTTCTTGCTTTGAGGTGCTTCTGGGATTTATAGTCTACAGTTGCAGCCAGCAGCAAGTTTGAGTGGGGGGAGGGGTGTTTAACTCCCCTCCCTGGCCCCAGGCCCCAGCTGGGGTTTGCTGGGGGTGGGCAGCCTTCTCCGCCTCCACCCACATAGACTGGGCAGTGGGGACAGCCATGCTCTCTGAAACAGAAAGCACAGCCCAGCATAGCACTGGAAAATATGCTGGGATGCTGGGGGACTGTGATTTAACTTGAACCAAGAGGGGGTCTGGGACAAGTTTCATAAACCAGTTTGATTCAAATCAGTTAAGTCAGATACTAAATTCAACCAGGTTTATCCTAAACCAGTTTCAGCCATTTTGAAACTTGTTTATGTCCACTGAAATTATGTTCTTTTACAGGCTTAGCCCGTTTCTGCTCACTTAAACTGGTTTATGTGTAGCTTTTGTCCCTAGCCATAATGTTATAGTCTGGGGGGGGGGTTATTATTTGAGTTCCAGTTTAGCACTGGTGGCTTGGGTTTGGGACTAAAGGGGTGGTTTAGAAGTACCATTAGTACCTGAGGGGCATGCGATCACCTTGAGCCCTGCCAGGGGCAGGCTCAAAGCCTGAACAAGTGTTGAGTGCAGAGCAGGGCAGAGCATGAGGCCACAGAGCCAGAAAGGGGCCAGGAACCTGGCAGATAGGCACCAGGGGCCCGGCACCCAAGAGGGGCACAACCCAGCAGCGGCCAGAGACCTGGCTCCTGAGAGGGCTAGACCAGAGCTGGTGCCTCAAAGCCAAGTCCAATACAGTGGGTCCAGGCTAGAAGGCCTAGGTAAGAGGCAAGGGGTAGTAACAGAGGGGCTAAAGCCCCAACAGGAGAGTAATGATACACAACACCTCTGAGGCTTGAGACATGGTGTAGGGGAGAAATGGAGCCATTCAAGTAGCTCTTAAAGCTATAGGAGCCCTGTAGTGGCTTGGTCAAGAGAGGCCCAGGGAAGGGCCTGGGAGTAGTGTAGTTGAGACTAGTAGGGTGCTGGGGAACCCCAGTAGAGATTCAGCTGGATAGGGGCCCACACTAAGGCTCATGGGCAGCCTCCCTTTAATCCTATTAATACATCAAGGTATGGTGAGTGAGACAGAATGGAAGGCACCTTAGAGGCAGAGTGGGGCATGGTTGCAGAGCCACCAGGGGGCATCACAGCTTCCCCTGGGACCACACTGTGCTACAAGTATATATAATAATTTGCTTATATATAAATTACTATAGATATATTTATTTCAAAGTCAGTGTTTTCAGCTTTGCTCCTCACCTCCACATGTTCAGAGAAAGCAGGGTCTGACAGTAAGGGAGGGAGGGGTAGGAGGAGGTTGAGAAGGGAATACAAGGGGAAGAAGTTGGGGAGGTCAGAGGGGAAGGGGACTACCTGAGCCCCCAGATTCATTTTCCCTGATGTAGCAGTGGGAGCGGGGAAAATGCAACGCAAACTTCCAATAATTGGATTCTACACCTGGAGGTATAGAAGATATTTCAATAACAAATTTATAATTTTTCCATATACAGAATCTTATCACTGGATGGTCATCTTATATTCAGGGTAGTTTTATATTTGAGTAAATATGGTACATTCCCTCCTTACAAACTACAGTGGATAAGGTCTTCTTGTGTGGACTGTGCTCCTAGTCCAAGTCCCCTTCCAACACCCTTAGGCCATGTGGTATCTTGCAGTTTACCCCTTAGAAACTGATTGCACATCCATTTTCAGCCATGTGGATCAGCCAAACAGAAACTGTTCTCTGAATATTGACACTGTGTGTACTGCTTCTACAACTAGTTCAAACATAATTGTTCCTATTCCTCTGCTCTTGTCAGCTTTCTCTAGTACCCATTTTAAAGTTCCTGCCAGAATGAAAACCTCCATAATTTCTTCCAAGCCACTTTAGCCTGACTTCTATACTGGGGAAGATCTTACAAAAGTTTATTAAGGAGGCCATCCTTGAGGGACTGGCCCAGGCTAACATCCTAAGGGATAGCCAGCACGGGTTTGTTGCAGGTAGGTCTTGTTTGACCAATCTCATTTCATTCTATGACCAGGTGACCTATCACCTGGACAAGGGAGAAGAGATTGATGTCATATATCTTGACTTCAAAAAAGCTTTTGATCTGGTATCCCATGATCACCTCTTGGCCAAACTGGCCAGTTGTGGCCTTGGCTCCACCACGATCCGCTGGCTGGGAAACTGGCTCCGTGGTGGGACCCAGAGGGTTGTAATTGATGGCAGTCACTCATCATGGTGCCCTGTGACTAGTGGGGTCCCTCAAGGCTGTGTCCTTGGACCCATACTGTTCAACATCTTCATTAATGATGTGGACATTGGAGTCAGGAGTGGACTGGCCAAGTTCGGCGATGACACCAAACTCTGGGGCAAAGCATCCACGCCAGAAGACAGGTGGGTGATCTAGGCTGACCTGGACAAGCTCAGCAAATGGGCAGACGAGAACCTGATGGTGTTTAATACCGAAAAATGCAAGGTTCTCCACCTTGGGAAGAAAAATCTGCAGCATCCTTATAGGCTCGGCAGTGCTACGCTGGCTAGCACTACAGAAGAAAGAGACTTGGGGGTCATCATTGACCACAATATGAACATGAGCCTGCAATGCGATGCTGCAGCAAATAAAGTGTCCAAAACGCTGGCTTGCATCCATAGATACTTCTTGAGCAAATCCCGGGACGTCATTCTCCCCTTGTACTCGGCCTTGGTGAGGCCGCAGCTGGAGTACTGCATCCAGTTTTGGGCTCCACAATTCAAAAAGGATGTGGAGAAGCTTGAGAGAGTCCAGAGGAGAGCCACGCACATGATCAGAGGTCAGGAAAACAGATCTTACAATGATAGGCTGAGAGACATGGGACTCTTTAGCCTGGAAAAGCGTAGGCTCAGGGGTGATCTGATGGCCACCTATAAGTTTATTGGGGTGACCACCAATATCTGGGGGAACTTTTGTTCACCAGAGCGCCCCAAGGGATGACTAGGTCGAACGGTCACAAACTCCTGCAAGACCGTTTGAGGCGGGACATAAGGAAGAATTTCTTTACTGTTCGAGCCCCCAAGGTCTGGAACAGTCTGCCAGCAGAGGTCGTTCAAGCACCTACATTGAACACCTTCAAGAGTAAATTGGATGCTTATCTTGCTGGGACCCTATGACCCCAGCTGACTTCCTGCCCTTTGGGTAGGGGGCTGGACTCGATGATCTCCCAAGGTCCCTTGCAGCCCTGATGTCTATGAAACCTATGAAATCAAATTACCAGCTAATATCATGGACCCAAGTCAGCCAGGCTGCATGTTTCTGGCATCTCCAGGCAGAATGCTTCGCTTCCTAAGATTGGAATGTGGCAATTCCTATACCCTGGGTGCCTTACCAACTCCCCGTCTTCCCAGGAATGGTCAACTCAAACACCTCAATGCCCTCCAGGGGTCAGGACAGACATTACATATAAACCAGTTTAAGTGATCAGAGACTGGTTAAACCTGTAAAAGAACAGATGTTCAGTGCACATAAACCAGTCTGAGAATGACTGAAACCAGTTTGAGATAAACCTGGTTGAATGTAGTATCAGACTTAACTGATCTGGCTCAAACTGGTTTATGTAATGTCTGTTCCAGATCCTTTGCTGGGTCAAGATAAACCAGACACTCCTAGCATCCTAGCATGCTCATGGATGGAGCTCTCTGCTCCACAGCAGGGCTGGCCCCTCCCCTCTGCTCCCTGGCTGCAACCCCCACCCCCCAACACCACCACCACTCCCTGCTAAACAGGAATCCCCCCCTCCCCTCTGCCTTGCTGAGGAGGTGTCCATGTATTAGCTAGCAGGCCACATGCTTGCTAGGGTCAGTGCTGAATCAACACATAGAATCAACAGGCAGAATTAACAAGTAGCTGGTGGTAATGTCCCTCTGTTGTTTTCTTAATTAGGTGAAAAACACTGTTATCAATTCCCTGCTGGGTTAATCACAGCCTCCTGCAGAGACTGCCCATGCACTCCCCCCGCCCTCCCCCCCCCGGAGCTCTATGCTGTGGAAAGAAGGGAGGGCTACTTTAGCATGCCCCAGCTTCTAGCCTGAACCACTGCAGACACGTGCCTGCATTTCTGGGATATCTGTCAGGTTACAAAACTGATTTAGCCTAGCCAGGTTAGACTAACCTGCAAAGATTGAATCAATTCAGACTTTGAATGTACGTCCTTAGCCCAGGTGCATTCACCATCAGGGTCCTCTTGATTTTCAGAGTCCCCACTCCTCCTTCCCCCAAAATCATATTGACTCAGAGCCTCTAATGCCCCTTTTTGTATTCCTGTTTTTAAATCCAAACCTGCCATAACCACTGGGTTTTCCTTCAGTATCCTTAAGCAGCTTCCCACATGCAACTGTACTCACTTTCTCCCTCACTGGGCTCTTAATTGCCTTCAATTCTATATTGTAAGGCAAGTTTCTAATAAAGACATTCTGATTGTGCCTCTTCACTCCCAACTCCTTACCCTTTGCATTGAGGCATAATAGAGTCTCATTACCCAAGGACAAACCTGCCTTGAGTTCCTGTACCAACCACCTCTTTGCTGGTGTTTTCTCCTCCTGCATCATGTCAAGACCACTTGATGCTATGATCACTGCTTTGGTGTTGCTACTGGTGTTGTGCTTGCTCCACTTCTCATGGCTCCTTCTCCTGCTGCATGGGTTGAGACTAGCTCCAAGTTGCCACTGTATCCCCTTTTCTTGTCCCTGTATATGCTGCAGTTGTAGCCTCTGGTCTCTCACTCTTCACCAATTAGTAACTCATGGTCATGACAGATACTTCTGTCTGTTTTGTTAGGGATCCCTGCTCAAGTCCACCTGAAAGTCAGATGACTATCAGAGACTCTCATGCTTCCTGCAGTTTTCCCACCTTGGGGTGGTTCTGGTGTGGCTTTCTCTCCTCTACATTACATTTAGGATATTGTAGGAGTAGTCCATAGGTTCTTCCTTGGGAGGTTTTTCTATTTCCACCACCTCTAAAGGGGTACCTCCTAGGGTTGGAGGAGTTATCTTTCACTCCCACAGGTAGCACGGATCAGCAAGCTAAATTATACCTCTTTTTAGTAGGATGGGAGGGAAGATAGAGAGGCAATGCAGTGTGGGAACAATGACGCAGCAGAAAACTAGAGAGGGTTGTACAAGGGAGATCAGATAGAAAAGGACAGAAATCAAAGAGAAAATGATCATGCCTATTCAATGCAGTGTACACATGCTTATATGTGTTTGTGTTTTGCAAATTAATTCTCTAAAAACAAACTATCAGTGAGTTCAGAAGTAATTAAATGGTTTTGCCCTTCTAAAACATGAAAAAAATCAGAATTGTCAAAACAGTTTATTTCAACATTATTTAAACAAACCATTTTGATTTTTTGGGCTGGATTCACACATGATACAACACAATTACCACCTGTTCCTTACCATTAATTTTGTGCAACTCTCCTCTCTATTTCAATCAAAAATGTCCAGAAATGAAAATTTATTATGGGTCAAATGAAATGTTTTGTTTGACATGGAATGATTTATTTTGACATTAGGTAAAAATGCAGACACACACACACATGATTTCAAGTCAATCTGAAGCACTTTTTTTTTTTTGCTCTTTAATCCCTGCACTGAAAATCAGCGATCATCATTGCAAGTTGTTGTAGAGGAGGGCTAGATATGTTCCAGAGATGTTTCCAAACTTTTGGACATGAATTTTAATCAACTGTCCACATATTATATATGTATATTCTGATCCTGTGATCAATCTATATGGAAGCACCTACTTTAATGGTAGACTATGAACCTTAGTACCATAACTCAGCATTCCCGCACTGGTATGCTGCAGTACACTGGTGTGACGTCAGGCACACCCAGGTGTGCTGCGGCATTTTGGGCTGGAGGCATGCCCCACACCTGGCTAAAGCCACATTCCCCCACCCCCATTTATGTCTGGCTGGCTGCAGGCCACCTCTCCCTCCCTCCCCTGCTCCATGTCAAGTGTGCCGTGGTGCTTTTTTATTTAGGTAAGTGTGCTGTGGGATGAAAAAAGTTGGGAAATGCTGCCATAACTGAAGAGGAGGAGATACTGGATCTCATCCTCTCAGTGAAAGAGAATCACAAAAAAGTTCAGGGATTAGTAAGCAAATTCAGCAGCAAAGGTGGGGTAAGAAAAGTACAATCTAGCCTCTTGTTCTACTTCCACTTTGTTTTGCTGTATGTAGATACAGACTTTTTTTGAAAAGGTCTGGCAATAAAATGAAATATTTTAAAAAGAAACAATCAATATTAATTCCTTCTGCTTTAAGTTTGTTCTGCTTCAAACTGCAACTCTCTATTGTAGTACTTGAGTTAGTTTTTTGGTTTGTTTTTTACGGTTCTTGAAATCTCATGTTTTCTGGCATTACTTGGCATCATGTATTTTCTTTACTTGGCATTATGTATTTTTTGCTCAAATTACTAATGTTAATTGGGTCTACTATGCCAGGAGCACTTTCCTCCTCTGATTTGAAAGATTCTTTCTTCCATCCTCATTATCGCTATTTTTTTTGTATAAACTCATCAGATTCCTCTGTAGCTTAGAAACTTCTCTTTTTCCAGGGAAAAGCTAATGTTTTGCTTGTAGGCCTTCAATGGCACGACTACAGTGAGCAAAAGCCCTGCTGAAAAATAAACAAACATGTGCATGCAGTAGCTTTCTTTTATTTCTAAGTGCTAATAGCATGGCAGTGGCTCATAAATCATTAATGATGAGCTTCTAATTATGTGCAGGCATCACACTGGGAGCCAACCTAAAGCTGACAAATTTGCATATTCATGAAGGTATCCATACTTATGCATGGCAGAATCCATAAAAGAGGAGGACTCCAGTAATATTCTCTGGCATTTACAAAGTGTTATTTGGGTGAATATTTTTTTCCTTCCTTCCCTCAGGTATCTGTCTATGTTGAATGGTCTCATTTCACAGAGTTTTCTTTGGAGTCCAATTTTAGAGTGTAGATGGTCTCAGCTATTCCAAAAGAATGTGTATAGTCTGCAGCATTCTGGGTAATGAATACTGCAGATAATTTAGTGTCCACTCTGTTTCTACTTGCTGACATGAATTTTGAGTTTAAAATATAGCTGGCATGTGTTTAGTCTAGAACTAATGGGCTTTTATCTAAATTTCATGCAACATAACTTGGCATCAAAATTTAAAAAGAAAATCTGCTCTTTTTTCTTTAGATATTTACAATTGTCTGGAACTTGGAATGTTTGTTTTGGACAGGATATATTTTTTAATACATCTGATATAATGGATCACTTGTAAATGTTTATTGTAAGCATTTCAGGCAAAGGACAGTGTTTTTTTGTCAGGGTTATAGGTATGTACATGCTTTACCTAAGGGGAGGGCCTTATAGGCAGCTGACCTGTCTTTTCCCAGCTCAGGAAAACTCATTTCCATTCCCAGAGTTTCTTTTAGGGCACACTTACTTTTCAGCATAAAACTTGAGCAACTCATCAAAACTAAACAGTTTTCCTATCAGGGGCTACAGCTCCCAGAGACCTTTCCCCCTATTTCCTCTCTCAATATAGAAGACCCATCCTTTCCATTAGGAACTATTGGAGGAGCTCTCCTTCAAACGAGTCTTTCATTCATGGGCGACTGGTGGTTCTTGAGTCGGGGGGGGCACTTGCTCCCCCAGTGGCCAGTCAGCAACTGGGGGGAGTGTCCCCCCACAGCTGATCGTGCCAACCTGGAAGTGCCAAGGGTGCGCCCGGAAGTGCCAGTGGTGCTTCTCCTGGCACCCCCACTCCCCGGCTGGCACTCTCAGGGGGGGCGCCAGTGCTTCCGCCTGCCCCCCCGCACATCACCTAAGTGGGGAATGCTGGCTGTCAGGGGGTGCACCCCCTATGCATTGCCACTACTTTCACTGGCTTTCTAATCACTTGCACCTTCCCAGTTGGGTATTTTTAGCTGAAAAGGGCTGGTTGGCTCAAGGTCCCCAGTCACTTAAAGGGCCAGACTGCCCTGTTACAGGCTTCTAACTAGGGATTCTAGCCAATGCAAACAAGAACAGCAACAACAGTAATTGCCTGTATCTGTGAATAATAGTGGACACTTCTATAGAAACTTTTGCCCAGGAATCTCAAAGTAATTTAGAAATCCTAATTGAACTTAACGTCATTCCTGATCCATACATACAGGTTATTTTAAAACCTCTTCACATAGCACTTAACAACCACTATCACTGCAGTATGTGACAATATCCATTTAACAGCACATAACAGATTAAGGTAGAAAGTGAAAGTGCAACATCTGGTTGAAAATGCCCAGGGAAATGGAGGCAGCAGAACATAATTACCTGAAGAATGGAAATATAGGAATTGCCCTACTGGATTGAACTGATGATTCATCTTGTCTGGTACCCTGTCTGACAGCAAACAGTAACAGATGATTCCAAGGGGGTCAATGCATTCAAGACATATTCATTTAAAGAATAAATACACGCCCAGGAAAGTTTCTTTCTAACCTTTGAGTTCTCAAGCAATTGTAAAACTGCTCAAAATAAGCAGTTCAGGAAATACACCAATTTTTTACTTTCCACCTGGCTCTCTATCTCCTCATCCACACACTCACACAGAGTCATTTCTGTTCTCTAAGTCAGGATCAGTCACCCAGCTGACAAATTTGAAGCTTTTTGCTCGCTCTCATTCCTTTCCATAGTAATCTCCTTTCCTCACTTCTTTCTTCTTGCCTCTCTGTGCTGTATCCTGCCTCAGGGATTAAAAAATTCTGTTTATGGGGTTTAAAAAACCCCAACACTCCCCCTGGCTCCACTGCCCCAAATCAGCTGCTACAAACCATATAGCATCTTTTCCCTCCTGTTCTTCTTGACTATCCTACTCTCACTTTCTTCTCATTATGGATCCTTCATTTTCCATTCTGCTGGTAATAAGATGTAGGTCAAGCTCCATATTGAGCCTGTACTTATCTGCTGACTGAGATTCTGCCCAAGTGAGGATGGCAATGCTCATGAACTTAGCCAGCTTTCAGCACTGCTCTGTACTTCTGGTCAAAGATGGATGAAAAATAGAAAACTGGATTGTGCAAAAAGTTGATGTCTTAATGTTGTTGTCATTATGCTAGGTTCCAAACTGGACCCATGTTCATTAAGACAAAACTATATTTCAGCAAAAGAATTGTGGAATAACATTTCATTCAGTTCAACTTCCAGTGGAGGAAGGAATTCTCAAAGACGTAATTTAATGAGTATTACCATTCTGGTTAACAGTACTTTGGTGGTAGTGGTTCTTAATTTTTTCAAACAAAAAACATACCAATAAAATCCATACTGCTGATGCCCTAGTGAAATAAAGAAAATGGTAATAGCTTTCATGATCACATACAGTTGGATAATCTGAATTCCTCCTGCCAGTCATTTAAAAAGTATTCACCTTTAATATTGTTAAGTGCAGATGATGATAGATACAGCCCTTATAGGACTATATTCTCCAATGCTTAGCGACTATCTTGTGTCCAACTGAGGCCCACTGTAATCACTGTAAGGATCCCAGGAGTTTTGTTATAACAGGAACATCATCCTCCATTGGCCCACAACTACTGTAAGGACTTTAGTATGGTAGGACAAAGATGTTATTCGTACATTTTTCTCCTCAGCTGTTGTTTTGGCCCTTTGGCTTAGTCTGAAGCTGACAAATTAAAGTAAAACTTAGACTTTCTAATGCATAATTTTAGCATTCATAAAATCTATTCTTCAAGCAGCAACAGCAAACTCATTTTAGCAAAGTAACTTCAATTTAGAAAAGTATTCTTTATTCTTATCCTTGAAATGCATTTAAACATATCTTTGGCTGTCTATCCTAGTTGTATTCCTGTGGCTTTTAATCCTTTGTCCTCTTGTGTGCAATACCAGGCTTCTTTCACACTAGAGAAATCTTTTAATATTGAGAAATCTCTAGCAATGGGATGTGGCAGCCCAATACCACAAGGTCATTTTAAATGTTTTCTCTGCTGATTTCCTATTTCCCCAGGGGAAATTACTCCACAGGATAACCTCTCTGCTTGGTGCAAAAAGATTAAGAAACTTGTCACACATCAAATTGGGATTTTTGACTTAACGATCAGTGTTGGGAATTGAATCATGCTCACATGGTTCAAGAAATCCTCAAACTAAGTTTAGATATAGGAAAAATGACTTTCTGTATTTAAGTACTGGAATTCTGATAGCAACACAGGGAATTTGCTGTATGCTATAAGGTAATAACAACCAACCAATGTCTAAGATGCATATGGTCTGAGCCAGAACCCAATCATATAACCTTCCCCGCCAATAAAACTTGGTTCTAGATTAGGCCCAGAGTTAGTTTAGAAATACCAGGGAAGACTTTTACTTGGCATAATCTGTGCAGCTCTGCTGACTTCAGTACAATTATGCCAACTGACACCGGATGGGTATGGTTTGAAATGATATCAGTGGCTCGGGTTTGCAGTTCTTAGATATGTGCATTTCTTTCATCTCTTTTCTTCCATATGCTAATAACGATAGTGTGATATGCATTCCTGCTGCCTGTCAGGTCAGGTCATCCATGAATTTTTCCATTAGGAGAGTATGGCATCATTTTTTGTGAACCACGGCCTAGAAGCAGTGTTTTAGGGACCTGTTTCTGACACTTCCCATCATTGCCACCTCTTTCATTCTCCCTTCCCCTCTCCCACAGACACATAGACTTAATTTTTATGCTGTGCAAAGAAATATGCAAGGCATTTTGCTACTCAAATTTTGGTAATTATTTTAAATGGAAAAAACCAAGTTATAAATTGAAAGGAAAAATATGTAATTCTTCTGATTATAATAGAGGAAGATAATTTGCTATCTTTCTGTAATTAACTCCAGTTAGCAAATCTATTGAAATGATTATATTTCCAATCACAAATGTAATATACATGTAGGACTCTTATGGAATTTGTATCATTTAAGTAGGTAGGTCCACCATATTTTGTGCCATATATATGATACCATGATGCCTCAGCAATGCATACATTATCTGAATAAATGATTCTTTCTTATTAATCTGAGAATATTCTGTCTTTCACAATTTGAGGTGCATCTAAATGAGCTTTAGGCCATTTTGGTACATTTTACTTTCAATTTCATATTTATGGCATTGTGTAACATACAGTTTGTACTTAAGACAGACAGCAAATATATAGATTAGAAATCTGGCCCCACTGAAGTCAATGCAAAATTTCCATTTATTTCAGTGGGATTAAAATGCTATCCATGATATAGTTAAATATCTCTGTATGCTATAAGTATGCAATAGGCAACATTAAATATGGATGTTTACTATTCTACAGTATTTACTTTTATTACAGTATTTGCTATATTCCTTATTCATTGCATAGGAAATACCTTCAATCCTCTGCAAATTTAAGAACTGTGGCTGGTAAATGTCCAGTTTTTATTGGCATCCAATATAAGATAAAGTACAGGAAAAATAATAACATTTAGTACTGTCCTGAATAAGATTCTTTCTCCATTTATGCTTTGGATGTTTTCTGCTTCTGAAAATCTCTTTAAATCAAGGTGTCAATGTTGGAATGCAATTCCAGTGACTGTTTTCCAGGTCACTGTTTTTCCAGGAAAACAGCATTTCCTGAGCTTATGTTGGAGCTCTGCAGTAATAAAGTGACAAGCAGCTTCAACTCTGTGAGGTTATTGGAGTTATAACTAGATCAGTGGCTATAAATGTCATGAGGAGCAAGAAGCAGAATTGATAGAAAAGGCTGCATGTTTAATGCTTAAGCAGGTATTGCCAGAGGTAGAGGAGAGTGAAGGAAAGATTTTGAGGGTGGCTGCTGAGGTACTGACTGGTGAACCTGAGGAAATGCAACCAGGGCTTTAGCTACTCCAGCTCATCCACTGTTACTTGTTGTAAATCCATCTTTTGACCCATTATGCTGGTTGCTCCATTTGGCTTTTTGCTTCCCTCTGTAAAAGTATATCACAGTCTGGTCTTCAGCTCTTTTACTTGTTAATGTCACCAAAGACTTTAAGAAATACATCAACCAAGCACCGGGGGTCTAATCTGTGCAACAGACACCCCCTCACTTAAAAGGTATCCCTACGCATGGGTTGGGTTTGGAAGTCAATGAGTGTTGTGGCAAGAATGCAGAAACAGAGGGTGTTTGACATCTTGAAAATGCTGGCCAAGATAAAAAGAGCTTGTAGATTCTTTGTCTGTAGAACTCAAAAGTAAAGGAGAAATCATGTATCATACTTACAGACTTAGGGCCTTGGTATATCTGACACTGTGAGCTGCAGAAACACTGATCAGTGTTAGTGCTAGCTTGAGTTTGGAGCAGTTACACTTCAGGCCAGCAGGGGCCTGGAGGACTGAAAGGTAAGACTCTCCCCCTCCCATTCTCCCTCCTGCCCACTGCCCCCCTAGTGCTACCCTGGTTGCCCTCCTCCTATCCCTGGGGCTCCCTCCTTGCCCTTCAGTTTCCCCCCTGCTATGTGCCTCCAACCAGCCTGGGGCATTACTTGCTTGTGGCTGCACATATTGTCTGTCCTAGGGGAGCAGGCAGGGGAGGGTTAAGCTACCTGCCTGGCTGCCCGACTACTGCTCTTCTGGTCTAGAGAGAAGTTAACCTCCTCCCTGCCTGCTCCCCGGGGACAGACAGCACAGGTAACCCCAATTAAAGGGGGGAGGGGAGGGAGGGAGGGAACAATGAGAGGTGATCTGGGAGGCTGCGGAGGGCTGGGGGCAGCAGTGGGTCTGATGTAGGCCAGTTGGTGAAGGAGCAGGGGAGGTGTAGCCTAGAGTGGTTACAGTTTAGTGTAACATGAGCTGGGTAGCACTGATCAGACATAATCCTGCCCTGGAATGGCATAACTGCATAACAAGCACTGAAAACCAGTTTCAGGTACTAATGTGCAGAGAATCCAGGTAGGGCTCCAGGAGATGCTCAAATTACTGTGTGACAAGACTCTTAGCTCTTCCAGTGTTAGTATTGATTGTAACTCAGAATTTTACCTAGATCAGCTTGAGACAGTGTAATTAGCACAATTATCATTTGATTGTCAATTTGAAGTTCTAATCATTGATAGTTAGGAATCCTTCTCATGATCTCATTGGTGTTGCTCAGGTTTACATTGAAGACCATGTTAAGGTAGTTCAATCTCTTCTAGTTATGAGAAATTCTTCTTGTATTATTAGCTCTCATTTCAGAGGACTCAAAACATCTGCAAGGCTTTTTTAGATAGATCAAACATTGTTACCATCTGGTAGCCATTCGTGTTACGGTCCATGTCTTAGTGGACAGGTGTTTCCGTAACAGAACATATTACAATAATTGACACTCCTTTTGATACCCCTAGATGAGATACCATAGGAATTCAAATGGCCATGGAGTGTTAATTAACTTTTCATCTTTACCAATAGTCCCCATGCAACTGGCTTGACATACATTGGCAGGATGGTGCAGGGAAACTTTAATTTTCACTGATCCTGTATGTGTTCTGAGGACAGTGATTTTCAGTATTTTCATTCTAGTATCTAACATGTGCACTCAATTTACTTTGACAAGAAAGAGACACAAGTTATTTTCCATAACCCCTCTTACCAACAAAACCAAGGGGTTCCTTTTCACTCCCTCCAGTATAGAAACGTGTATCTGGTATTCAGAGAGACAGGGAGAGTAAAGATGCTGTAAGGGTTATATATAAAGTTAGAAGGCCTGTTTTGAACATAGAGGCCCGGTACAGAGATGCTGTATTTTCGGTTGTCTCAGAACAGCAGAAACTTCCTATGCCTGAAGAATGGTGATTGCATCTGAAAGCTTTTTAAGAACTCTTTTCTAATTACTCATTTGGTCTAATAAAACATATCGCATCTACCCAAAGTACCTTTCCTGCCTAGGTACAGAGATTACATTTTGACTGATATAAGTTATCAGAAACCAAACCATACCCATAACAGAACAGAGATTCAGCACACAAAACCAGTTTATACCCATGGAATGGAAGTTTGACACATGTAGACTGGTTTAAAAATGGCAGAATCCAGTCTAAGATTTGCCCCCGCTACCAAAGGGTGACTATTTGTTCTGTTTGCAACTGATTTAAATTACACTGCTTAGAGAAAACAGTGTAATTTGGATCAATTCTGCCTCAGGCTTTTTGAATGTCTGTACCAAGCCCTAAAGGACTGTGAGAAAAGCAGTATCACAGAGAATGTGAATTCTGTTTTTTCTTACACAAGTTTTGTAATTCCAGTGAGTTAGTGGAATTACTCTTCTAGCATGAATGTAGTCAGAATCAGGCTTTATAAGGAAGGTCAGTGTTGAAGTTTTGCTATGTTTTTGCTGGTAGCCTTTCAATCTCCAGGAAAGCACAATCACAGTGTATGTATTTGCCATTATATTACAGTCTCCTCACTGTGCCTTGGAAGGCAATAACTTAAAATAGAATGCGATACTAAAAACAAATTCAAAAAACACAGGGCAACAACTTAGTCTATTATGGTACAGTCTCTTTGAAAGCAGTTTTAAAAAATGTGCACCCCTGCAGCCTGGCTTTTAATTTGTGTATTTTCTTAAGCACATAATAGCATAGACATCTCAGTGTAAGACTGGCACCATTCATAAGCTGAGGGAATGAAAATTCAGTTTGTTTTTATTAATTCATGTAGGAGCAGCCCACGTCTGGTATGCACAAGCTACACTCGCCAGTTTGTACTTAAACACAGAAAAAGAAATACATTCCCTCTTTATTGCCACAGTTGCTTTAAATTAAAGCTGTGAAGAAATACAATGTATGTAACACAAAGCTTCTTTATTTCTCTTAAACAAAAAGCTTTATGAACATGCTGATGTATTTTGTAAACATAATAAATTTTATCTAGCGAATCAGTGGAAAAACACAGCCCCAAGGCTCAGCACTGTGGTGTCCTCTGAAATGATATTTGTGAAGTCATATTAAACCTAAACTAAAAGTAAGAAATAAGACTTTTAGTGGGTGCTTACAGCATTTTAACACTAATGAAGCTATATTTGCCAAAATTGAGAAGAGTTTGGTAAAAGTTTACAGAGCAAAAGGCATGGCATTTTCTTTATCCAAGTTAAGAAGAGATAGGTGAGAAATACAATTTTGCCAGCTACCTGTTTTACCATTGGTTTTACTGTGTGCTAATGGTAGATGATCTAGTTTGTTTGTTTCTTAGATAAAGTATGCTGGTCCCTCTACAGTTCTTAAAGTTTGTAGGAAATAAATTAACATATAGATGAGTGCAAAGAGATGACTTCTACATTATATCCCTGTATTGTACATGATAGTCAGGGTAACAGGTAAGTTACACTACTTAAGGCTGACTAGTGAGAACAAGTTCCCGCTGGCTGTCAGCTGTGCCATCCTTAACAGTTGAATGCTTTTATATGGGTTATGCAAAAAGAGTCCATGTCTATGCAAATTTCACCTTGTACCAAAGAGGGTTTAAGGATGGGCACAAGGATTCTGAATCACCCAGAAATGCACTAGGAATTCAAGGGACAGCAGAAAACACTGTTATAATATGTTTTTATCAGTATGTTTATGTACTGTATACAGGCAGCTATGTTCCCA
The DNA here is from genome assembly GCF_052110815.1 of Crocodylus siamensis. Classification (NCBI taxonomy): domain Eukaryota; kingdom Metazoa; phylum Chordata; order Crocodylia; family Crocodylidae; genus Crocodylus; species Crocodylus siamensis. Next base: position 213,450,502 of record NC_143397.1, read on the forward strand.
GCAGGGTTGCCAATCGAAAACATATTTTAATCTGCAAACTTTTTACTGACAACTAAACTTTTTTCTTGACATATTTTTATACTGACATATGTTTTACAAAAAATAAATGAACCTTTCTGTTAGACTCTGGAGAAGGGCTGGGATTAAATTTAGGGGTTTACATAAGACGTTTTCAAGATGTTTAGTAAAATAAAATTCTCGGGTTGGTAACACTGCTCAACTACAGCAGTAATTTCATACTTATTCAACTCCAGACCATGATACTCTCCCTGACCATACCCTGTACCATGATGCTCCCCAGCCTCCCCCAGCCTTACTCTTGGAGGCCCTGCTCCCCCATTCTAGCACAGCCAGCCAGAAAAAGACCATTGTCTTCCTACCTGTGAGATGAGCAGCGTTACTGGCAAAAGGGACCCAGGAGCAGCAAGAAGTGCATAGTACAGTACTTGGGAGGTGGAGAAGAGAGCCAAAGATAGTCCTGTGAACCACAGAGCCCTGAAAAGTGTTCCCTTCAGGGTGCTGTGCTCCTGGTAGGACACCAGGTTGTGTTGCTGTGTTCCATCTGAATTCCAACAGTGCACTTCTTTCCCACCATGGAGCCTGACTGAAGCTATGATAGCTTCTTGTTTTACAAATGGCAGAATTTTATTAACAGGCATTTTTAGGCTTGATTTTTATGGAGGATCCATAAATTTATGGAGAGCTGGCAAGTCTGGTTCCCAGCTAGCTGATGACAGAAGAAAGCACTCTTGACTACTTGTACACTTATAGCCAGAGTTGATTAAGATTTTAATAAGCCTCAGAGAGACAGTATTGATGCTAGATAAGGTCAGCAATTCTGGAATTGTTCATATTGATTTGTTTTTCCTTTTAACATTATTTCCATACTTTAGGATATTCTCAGGGGATATAGGTGAAACCAACTCAACATGACATTTCCTACCCTTGTGAAGCCTTGCCTTCTGTATGTCACGGTGAGTAAAGGTTGCTGATGTATTTGAGAATATCACCATAGACATATGTTCTCATTTTGTGACTATAATGAGATCAGGGATATGTAGTTAGCAATATTGTCTGAAGTCAGGTAGAAGTCATAGTAGATTTGCACCTTACAGACTAACCAAAGTAGCTATGTACAAGCTTTCATTGTGTGAAAAATCATTTAATCAAATAAAAATTAAAACTTGTGCTATATACATGTATATCTACTTCGGTTAACCTATAATTAGATCAATCTGCTATGTCTGTGCTATGTCTACCACATGCTTTTATTGGGAAGGATGTAAAATCATAGTGAAGCTGAGTTCTGTCATTGCTATACAGTTCTTAATCTTGATAAGAGCAAGCCATGGTAGGCATATAGAAGTTAATTTTGCTCTATTATTTTGTTTATGAAAGAAACCATTTTTTCATGTGCAGCATGAAGTGTGAAAAAGAATATTTTAGTTGCCTGGTATAATATTTAAAGAAAAGCTTATAAATTTATTTCTGTCATCCATCTGTGATGGATGCGATTTTTAAAAGATTTAATTCTTTTCAATGCGTGGGGTATGAGTGGGGATGCCTTTTCTCTTATTAAATGTTTTCTTTTGAAGCTTAGCTTGCAACATGAATTCCCTCAGCCATCAATGGAGAAATCTTCAAGGTAGTTTTTAAAAGTTGGCAGTTGAGGGAGCTCTGAAATGCACATTAAATAAGTCAAAGCTGAATAATAGCAGTAGTGTTTGTGTTCCTAGAGTTAGGTTATATTTGTCTTTCGTTATAAACCATTAGCTAGAAAATACCTACTCTGAGCTCCATCTTGTCAGCCAGTCTGAGCTCAAAAGGGCTTCTCACTTTGATTTTAATTTGAAGAAAAAAAATTAGGCTATATTTTTTTAATTTATGTTTTTAGATGCATAAAAAGCTAGTGTCTTAGGGTCTAGCCACTGTTGCCCAAGAAAAATACACTGTTATGGGACCATTATTGCAAATACAAATGAAACAAACCTAACTTCATTTTACAGATAGGGAATCCTAGGTACAAGTGTGAAACACACTGCCCAAGTGAATGAGAAAATTTTTCTGTTGTTTTGACTAGCAGTTACTGCTTGGAGTCAATTGGCTGTTTACCTAATTTCTTCCTGGCCTCTGTTTTCCAGTGTCTTTAGCAGTCTCACTCAACTTTCCATTTTGTCCCTTAACCTGTCTTCCTCACTCACTTTCCATTCAATATCCTGTCCCTTCCTTCTTTCCTTTCCCCCCAACTTTAGCTCATGCCCTCCAATGCAATCCTGCCTTAGAGGAAGCATTGGAACTAGCAAAGCACTTGCAACCCTCCCACTCTTTTTGCATGCTATACTGCTTTTCTGTACCCCAAATCCATTGTGTTTGTTTAGATTACATGGTCTCTGGGGCATGGATGGGCTACTACTCTGTGTTTATGCATGATAAAATGTTACCCAAAACAGGTTTTAGCTGGACTTTAGCTGCCTAAATATAACATTGTAGTTCAACCTCCTATTTATTAAAAAATGTATAAAAAGATAAATGTTTATTAAAAAAATTAGCATGAAATGTTAGTCATATTGGCTTCATCTGTTTAATCAAATGTGAAACCAAAAACAATGGTATAAACTTACAGCTGAACTACACTTGGTGTTGAAAGGGTCTCACAGTTTATCAGCAATGCTTGATGGGCTTTGTGTTCCACCTTTAATTGCTTAAGATGTTGCTGCTATTCTTAATCATTTTACTAATATAACTAAGTTTGAAACTAACAAAGGGAAGTTCAGTTTCATATAGTGTGTAATTAGACTGTAGAGCTCTTTGTCATAAGATGTTGTGGGGGCTAATTTTTATCTCCATTTGAAAGGAGATAAGAAATACAAGGAGACAAGGTATATATTGGAATAGGAATTCTTCCTAGCATTTGAAACCTTGTCTAACTTTATCCCATCCATGCAATTGGTTCAATAAAAGGTATCACCCACAAAAATCCTTGCCTCTCTCATAATTCCTGGACCATCTTGGCTACAACATAACTCCAACACTACCAGAGCTATTAAAGACAGATTTTAAATGAGTATAAATTGAATAACCTAAAAATTGAAAAAGGAGGAACAAAATATTTGAAGAGCATCAACACCCAGGATCAGAGGAGTTAGTGTGGGAAATGTGGATTTAATTAAGAATAATACAATTAGGAAAAGAATATATTCACATTATTATTGGAAGGAAAATATCCCAACAGTGAGATCCATTAAGTTGTGCAATAACCTTGGAAGAGAAGTGTTGGAAGCCTAATAACTTGAAACACATAATGTTAGAATGGGCCAGAAACAAAAAAGAACCTATGCTGTAGGGAACAATTTTACACTCAGAGAGATGGGCAGAATGGTCTAATATATGTTTTCCAGCTTCTATGATTCTATGAGAATTTTCCTTTATATTACAGCAAATTGAATTAGGATAAAAGAAAACCCCACACTGAGCTGTCTCCTGATTAACAGTACCTTACCAAGAAAGCATGGGTAGAGGGAAGTTGAGAATAAAATATAAAAGGGATGGGAAGAATTCTAAATATAAAAATAGCAGTTAGATTTAAATCTGAATTCATTATAGTGACAGGTACCCCACACAAAGTAAACATAGTGGAATATTACATCAAGAAGCATTCCTACTCTTATCACTAAAAAATAATAATTTCAAAGCTGCTCTGATATTCCTTAGCCAAACTCCCTCCTGCTAAGACTGCAAGCAGAGAAAAAATATAAAAAAAATTTCAACAAAATTAATGATGAATAAACAATAGAAACAGCCTGAGCAGGAAAAGGAGAGTGACTCTTGTATTTATTAAATTTGAATCCAGCCCAGTGTTTGACTAAGTTGCCCACCAGTTTGCAATACCTGACTTTTAAGTGTAGCACATGTGGGAAGTTAAGCACTTGAAAAGGGCAGTCCACAAAACCCACACAGGAAGCTGAGAATGGCCTGAAGGTGGTAAATAGGAAATGCTGAGTAACAGAAAGGTGTCTCACTTCTGCCCTTCTCTAAAATTTAGGTGCCTGAGTCAGGACTTTATCAGGCACTGCCATCTGGAACTCCTGAGGCAGCTTTCGGAGACCATAAAGACTAGGGAAGCAGTAGTCAAGGGGGACCTAAACTAACCTGACATCTGCTGGGAGACCCAGACAGCAAATTACCACCATTCATGCAGGTTCCTATCCTGTGTGCAGGACCTCCACCTGATGCAGGAGGTACATGGTCCCACGAGAGGAAATGGCTTACTGGACCTGGTATTAGCAATGGGGGATGACATGGTAGGGGACCTACAGATCACTGGTCACCCGGGGGACAGTGACCACCAAATAATAGAATTCACCATAAGGCATAGAGTGGGAAGGTAACTAGTAGGGTGGAAGTGCTAGACTTTAGAAAGGCTGACTTCAGCGAGCTCAACCATTTAGTCAATGACGCACTGTAGGGTAAGAGATTTGGTGAGATGGGAGTCCAAGAAGGGTGGATGTGCTTTAAGGAAGTGATCCTTTGGGCACAGAGGGAGATGATCCCAATGTGGGGGAAAAGGGGGAGAGGGGCCAAGAGGTTTCCTTTGGTCTAACCAGAGAAATCCAGAGCAGCCTAAGGGCAAAAAGGGGGGCATATAAGCAGTGGAAACAGGAGAAATTACTGAAGAGGAGTATTCCTCCTCAGTTTGCAGTTGTAGGGAGGCAGTTAGAAAGGCCAAAGCTACCATGGAGCTGAGGATGGCATCCCAAGTTAAGGATAACAAAAAATTGTTTTTCAGATATATAGGGAGTAAAAGGAAGGCCCAGGATGGTATAGGACCACTACTGAATTGGCAAAAGCAATTGGTGACAGACATGGCTGAACTCCTCAATGAGTTTTTGTCTCAGTGTTCCTAAACGAGGGGCAAGACAAGTCTCACAATGGGATTGTAGAGAGGCAATAGCACGGCACCAGACCACAAAGCACTGACCCTGAGATAGTGCAGAGTCACTTGGAAGCACTGGATGCATTTAAGTCGGCAGGCCCAGATGAGCTCCACCCGAGGGTACTGAAGGCACTGGCTGATGTCATTGCACAGCCACTGGCAAGAATATTTGAGCACTCGTGGTGCATGGGCCAGGTCCCAGACAACTGGAAAAGAGCCAATGTGGTCCCTATTTTCAGGAAGGGGAGGAAGGAGGATCCAAGCAACTACAGGCCAGTCAGTCTCACCTCCATCCTTGGTAAAGTCTTTGAAAAGGTTATTAAGGCTCATGTATGTGAAAGCCCAGCAGGAAAAATTATGCGGAGGGGAAACCAGCATGGGTTCATAGCTGGTAAATCAGACCCAACTAATTTAGTCTCTTTTTATGACCAGGTTACAAAACACCTGGTTGTGGGCGTAGGGGTAGATATCATTTACTTACTTCAGGAAGGCCTTTTATACGGTATTCCACCCCATACTGGTGAACAAGTTAAGAGGCTGTGACTTGGATGATTACACAGTTGGGTGGGTGGCAAATTGGCTAGAGGGGTGTACCCAGAGAATGGTGGTGGACAGGTCAGTATTGACCTGGAAGGGCATGGGCAGTGGGGTCCCGCAGGGCTCGGTCCTTGGACAGATACTCTTCAATGTCTTTGTCAGTGACTTGGATGTGGGAGTGAAGTGTACTCTAAGTTTGCAGATAATACAAAACTGTGGGGAGAAGTAGGCACACTGGAGGCCAGGGAACAACTACAGGCAGACCTGGACAGGTTGAACAAATGGGCAGAAAACAATAGAATGTGATTTAACAAGAAAATGCAAAGTGCTGCACCTAAGGAGGAAAAATGTCCAGCACACCTACTGCCTAGTAAATGATCTTCTTGGCAGCATGGAAGCAGAAAGGGATCTCAGAGTTCTAGTGGACTCCAAGATGAACATGAGTCGTCAGTGTGATGAAGTCATCAGACAAGCTAACTGCACTTTATCGTGCACCAGCAGATGCATGACAAACAGAACTAAGGAGATGATACTTCCCCTCTATCGGGCACTGGTCAGACTGCAGTTGGACTACTGTGTCCAGTTTTGCATGCCACACTTTAAGAGGGATGTGGATAACCTGGAGAGGGTCCAGAGAAGGTCCACGCATATGGTTAAAGGCTTGCAGGCCAAGCCCTATGAGGAGAGACTAGGGCACCTGGACCTCTTCAGCCTCTACAAGAGAAGATTGAGAGGTGACCTTGTGGCTGCCTATAAATTCATCATGGGGGTGCAGAAGGGAATTGGTGAGGTTCTACTCACCAAGGTGCCCCTGGGAGTTACAAGAAATAATGGCCATAAACTAGCAGAGAGCAGATTTAGACTGGACATTAGGAGGAACTTCTTCACAGTTAGAGTGGCCAAAATCTGGAATGGGCTCCCAAGGGAGGTGATGCTCTCCCCTACCCTGGGGGTTTTCAAGAGGAGGTTAGATAGGCATCTGGCTGGGGTCATCTGAACCCAGCACACTTTCCTGCCTAGGCAGGGGGTCAGACTCGATGATCCGTTGAGGTCCCTCCCCACCCTAACATCTATGAATCTATGAATCTGACTGGGAGTCACAGCCCAGAATCCTTTCTCCAGTGCAACTGGGCAAATGCTCTACAGGGGTGGTCAGTATATGGCACGTGCCACAAGTGACATGATTAGCCTCTGTGGACACATCCAGGCAAGTGTGTACGTGCCTCTTGTGGCATCTCAAACCACTTTGAGACGCGACAAGAGGCATGCTGAGAACACAGAAAGGGCCCCCATGCTGCATATTTGTAGTGTGGGCTCAGAATTTGATACCTGGATTTACAGGTATCAAATAAAAACACCACAGAGAAAAGTAGTGCAGGGCACAGTTCTCCACTGTGCCTTAGGCAAGCTGGGGCTTGGACCTCCAGAGGTGTCATCTGGCCAGAGCATCTCTATGGTGCCCCCTGCTGCCCTAGCACACTATGTTCATGTGCTGGTGCAAGCAGGAGTGGTGCAAGGCTGTGACCTGGGCACTATCCTTGGTAAGTAGGGATTGGAGGGTGGGGCTGTGCATGTGTGGGGGTTGTGTGGGTTTTGGGGGGGGGGTTGGCCAGGGGGCATGGGTCCCCTGAAGGGCCCCAGCCCCCCTGCAACAGCAGTAACTGTGGGATGCTCAGGGCCCACTGTGGCCAGAGCCCCCAGTAGCACAGCACAGAGTGGCCCCAGTTGCCTTGGAGCTGGTGCCAATGTGCTGCCTGTCACAGGACAGGCCTGGTTTGGCTCTGCATTGTGTGGGGCCATACAGCTTCAGGCAGCACTGGGGCCACTCAGGCTGTCACCCAGGGCCCAGCCCCACTTGTGGGGCCACAGGTTGTGCTGGGCCAGGTCCTGCCTCCATAGAACCAGCCCAGCAACATGGCACATGAGGTCCATGGAGGCAGGACCCAGCCTGGTGCAATACATGGTCCCTGTGAGCAATGCTGGCCTCTGGGTGACAGCCCAAGTGGCCCCAGTGCTGCCTGAAGCTGCATGGCCCCACATGGTGCTGAGCCGGTCCGGTCCCACAACAGGTGGTACAAGTGTTGCTGACTCTGAGGTGATTGAGGCTGTGCTGTGCCACTGGGGGCTCTGGCTGCAGCAGGCCCTGAGTGCCCCATGGCTGCTGCTGCTGAGTGAGCTGTGGGCCCTGTGGGGGGGGGCACATGTGGGCCCTATAGGGGGCAGATGTGTGCCATGCAGGGGGGGGTGTGCCCTGTGGGGGGGGTGCTCTGAGCCCTGTGGGGGGAAGCTGTGGCCCTGTAGGGGGTGCTGTGGTCCTGTGGGAGAAAGCTATGGATTCTATGGGGGTCAGTCCATGTGCTGTGCAGGGGGGCTGCACCATGTGGAGTGGCAGGGGAGCCACCCTTCCTGAGCAACCCCCCCCCCACAACCACAGTCACCCACAATTGACCCAAACACCCACATTTCCAAGCCAACCCCACAAACCCCTCAGCCACATACCCAGCCACAAGCCACATACCCCCCAAACTTCACCCCTACAAACACTACACCTACCCATAACCCCCCCAAACCCTCCTCCAAATTGCTTTACATTTGTAAATATATCAATAAAGCATTTCTCAACATTGTCCAGATATATCAACAAAATATTGCCGTCTCTGTATATAGTGGCATTTCATTTTAATAGCAGAAGAATACTCTTTGGGTATTTTAATGAGAGAATTTGGGTTTCTTATCCAAGAATTTGCCATTCTTAAACAGGGAACATCAGGATCTCTGCTGGTGAGACAAGTGGTGAGACCTGGGCAGAGGAACCTGTCCAGGGTGAGTACTGGGGATTCAGCTGGATGGCAGACAAAGTGGTTGACCTCTTGGCCATTTGGGGCCAAGAGGACACACGTTGACAGTTCAAAGTGGGCCACTGAAAGGAGCACATCTTCTGGGTGATAGCTGCCTAAATGGCAGAGCGTAGGCACCCCATCCAGGTTTGACAGGGGTGCAGCCTTGGGGTCACAAGCCTGAGGAGGCGAATGCTGTTGCAGGTGCACAACAGGTCACAGCCAAGCAGCAGCCCCCACTGCCAGACTGCTGTAGTGGGTAGAGGGTGAAGGGGCCACTCCAAGTTAGAGCTGCTTCAGCAGTGCAGCTGGCACAAAGGGTAGTGTCCCCAGATACCAAGTGACTGGGCCTCAGAAGCTTCTGAGGGTAAGTAGCTCAGAGCTGCTCACCACAGCAAGTGTTTATATTGTTGGGGCCAGCACAGGAAAGGTTTTTATACTGCTGGGGCCAGCACAGGTGGTGGCCCTAGCCCCAGTGTTTAGCTCCCCCTGGCTGCAGATCCGGGAGGAGATGGGCAGGATCTTTTTGCCCCAAGTGGCACAACTTGCTCCACACCAAAGTGCATTTCAGGGCACATGTGCTGAGGCAAAAATCCCTGGCTCATATTTGTGCTGCTGCTATTTGAGATGCTGTGAGTGCATGTGCCTGAATGTGTGGATGTGCCCTGTGTGTGTGTGACATGGCAAATCAGGGAGGGGGCATACAGCACAGTAACCGATAGGCAAGGAGCAAAAAGCAGAGTAGCAGATCAGGCAAGGACCACAGGGCAGGAATTAGAAACCAGAGCAGTGGATTGGGCTGGGAGCACAGGGCAGATAGCAGAAAGCAGAGCAGCAGATTGAGAAGGGAAAGGGTATTGAAGTGGCACTTGGGGAGGGTGCAGTTCTAATTTGTGGCACACCTGCTGAAAAAGTGAGCTGCAACTGCTCTAACAGAAGGCTATGGTATAAAAGGTGGACACTGGCAGGCCTGCCTTTATTTAAAAAATAAAGTGATGATAACTGCATTGGTGTGAGAGGCTTTCTCCTCTTGGTTTGTGATAGGCAAGCTTTGAATGTGTCTAATGGATTGTGTCCTCCAGGGGTTTTAGGTGCTGGTGTGCTTTGTTTCTCTAGATTCCATTGGAGATTAGGCAGAAGCCAGTTCTCTAGGTGGATAGGTCAGGAGACCTCTTGGTATGCATAGGCACAGATCTTCAAGTACCCAGAAAACTCTCATAAAAATTAATGGGATTAGGCATTTTCACAGTTAGGCAAGTAAGGAACTGGAGGGGTGAAGGGAGTGGAGGATTTTGGATTCCTGTATTGGATAGAAGTTCCTGAAACTTGCTTTAGCAGCCTAAACTGTTTTGGATTTTAGTCCGGAATATGATCAGCCAAATGTCTATGAGTCCAGAGTAACCTGAAAAATTAATATTGGTGAGTCCATGTAATAAATTTGGAGCAATGGAAACACAAATATTGTCCATGTGAATGATGATGCTTATGCAGGCTTTATAACCATGTCATACAATAGCCACATTAGCTTATTTGGAGAGCCTTTGAAGAAACCAGAAGGGAATAAAGCAGTTAATCGACCATCAGATTTGTCCCCACCTTGTTCTGGACATGTAATAAACAATGTGCTGTGGGGACCTGAGATGGAGTAATACCAGTCTTGGAGCAACAGTCAGTGCTCTATGCCATACAGTCCAGGCTGGGTTCATTAACAGTCTTCTACATATATAAAGGGCTTAGTCCGTCTGTCTGTAATGCTCTTTAAATGAGAATAGCTTGAAAACTGTAAGAGATAGAACATTTGTGTCTTCAGAGAAATGTTTTTGCTAAACTGTAGCATTTATTTAGAGTCAGGATGATCCTAACTTCCAGAATTGGGAAAAACCTCAGGGTTGTTTCTAGTGAGCTCCTTCCGGGAGGGTGCCAGGAGGGAGAAGAGAGGGAGGGGTCAGCTGAGGAAAAGCAGGAGCTGGGCAGAGGCACGAGGGAGTGGGCGAGCAGCAACGGCCCTGCCCTGAGCCCTGAGTAGGGAAGGAGGTGCCCAGGGTGAGCCTAGCACAGCAGGGAAGGCAGAAAGAGGGGCCAGCTGAGGAAAAACAGAAGCTGGGAAGAGGTGCAAGGCAGTGGGCAAGCAGCAGTGGCCATGTCCCAAGCTCTGAGCAGGGAAGGAGGCTCCTGGAGGTGGTGTGGAAGAAGCCCTGGGGCATGGGTGATTGTTGCAAGGCACAGAGCTCATCTGCCCTGGCCCTTGCCCAGCAAAGAGGCACACAGGCGATGATGGCCAGGTGGCAGCATGGGCAGGTCCACCTCCAGCCTGCTGGACAAGAGCAAGTGCAGGAAGGGATTGGTATCTGCTAATGTTCAGCCTATTTTATTTAAGTTTTATAAATATTTAATTTAATAAACATTAAAAGTAAAATCTATCTGTTTGTTGTTGTTATTTGAAATTGATCCATCATTCTTGATGGGCAATTCGCTAGTAGGATTTTAGGTATTTTGTGTAGCAGTCTGAATAGGTGAGATACGAGGTATAAAGCCCAACAAATGGAATGCCATCTCAGGTATCAATAAGGAAATCCCACAAAATTTGACATTTTAATGATTTTTTAAATATATTGCCTTGCCAAAAGTCATTTTGCCCAAGTATATTGTTATTTGTAATGTGTGTACAACATCAAAGAAAGTGTAGCATTTTTTTTTCATGGAATCACCTGAATGATCCTTACTGCTCACTTTCCATTTGAATGGAAAGAGAACACCAACAAAGCATTATGTGAACAAAGTGGCATTCATCTGAAGAACTCAAACACTTCTAAAAATGGTGGGTGATTATTATTCCTGTTTTACAGATGAAAAAGTTGAACCAGAACAGTCCAGATTTTTAAAAAGGCAAGGATTTTTGTGGTTGATATATTTTATTAAACCAATTGCAGGGTTAGGATAGACTTAGACAAGCTTTCAAATCCACAGCATTCTTCAGGTCAGTTTATCCCAACCCTGCAGTTGGTCCAATAAAAGATATCACCCATAAAAATCCCTCCCTGTCACAAATTTCTTAGACCATCATGGCTACAGTATCACTCCAATGTTACCAGATGTTAAAAAATATTTATGCATCTAAAGGTATAGATAAGTACCTAGTAGGATTGTTAAAATTGCTAATGTAAATAACTTAAAAAACCATATAACTCTTAATCTTCCATAGTGATTAAATGCATTGGTACCAGAAAACACCAGCACTGAGTTAGTAGCAAAATTGAAAATCAATTTAATGGGATTTCACACATAAAGTCAAAGAGGATTTTGATTGTGACTTCAAAGGAAGTGGGTCAGATGCCCAGATTTCCAAACATCAAATGGGCATTCTTCTCTACCATGAAATAGCATTGTTTTTATAGGACTTGTTTGGAAAAGCAGCAGAGGAACATGCAACTGATTTAGAAGAGGCCAGGTAGTAACTGGATTGATCTTTAACTGTAGGATGGGACCTGGGAGTATCAGTGAAAATCTGGAAAATAGTAAAAGGATTGAGAATATCCTAGAGGAGAGGAGCAGCACTTGTGAGGTCTGAGTAAATGTCAGGAAAGAGGAAGGATCAAGGAGCAGAATGGAATGGTTTCATTTGTCTGATAGGTTGTTTTGGTTCAGGTATTTAAGTTCACATTGGACTGAAATGTGAAACACAAGCTGTTAGCCTGACTGCAATTTTTTAAATGTTAAAAATGGCTTAAATTAGTCTCATTTTAAAAATCCAGAACAATCACATAAGAATTTTTTTTAAATACATTTTAACTGGGAAAAAGAGAGAGACTTCAAATTAAAATTAAAAACAGATTGTTGAACTTTGTGACACACGTTCCTTATTTTGCTGCTGTCCTTAATTCTTGTTTTTCAATCAAGTTATACACCTTTTAAAAAGCAGCTACTGCATCTGGATGTTTGGCACTGCCACCAGCCAAATCAATGAGACACCGCATCACAATAAGATTATAATAGTTTTGCTGGCACTGATAAGATGTTGAGAAAAGGCCATTTTGATATCTGAGTAACCTTTCCATCGGGAGTTTTACACCCATTTGTAGCACCATTATAACATGCAGAAACAATAAATGAGCTGTTCTGGTGCCAGGTACAGAGTTTTCAGTTTCCTAATCCACATTTTTAATGTATCCAATATTTTTGCCAAGTGAAAATAAAGTCTGTATGTTGGCTTAGAAGGCCCCTTGTTCCCTCTGCAGTGCCTCTGTCACATTCTCCCCCAACACCACCTCTGGATCCCAGTGAAGAACCAGGTTCTTTTCCTTGTCTAAATACTTCAGGTGCTCAGGGCTAGTGGGAGAGCTTACCAATAGTAAAACAAGAGTTACAACACATTGATACAACAAACCGAGTTATACAAGGTTGCCACCTATAGCTAAGTTTACTTATGTCTATTAATGTTAATTTTCATTAACAGTTAGGCCACATTTAAAAATAACTGGAGTGATTATGTTGTTCTAGCAGAATAGGCAGATGCAAAGCGAGGTTTGCATGCAGAAACTGGTGCTTATACATGTAGCATGGAATTCTATTTCCCAAAATGCCCCTCATGCACAGGTGTTGAGCCTGTTTTCCTATCAGTGTGGACATATAAAAAGATATTGAACCTACACAGTAGACTGTCCACTAGCTGTATATGAATGCCTATTGTGGCTGCACACTGGAGTCTAAGGAATTTGGAAGCAGAGAGGAGGGTAACAACCCTCCCACATTTCAACCCCAATAGCTGAGTTGTTAGGGGTACTCAGCCAGGAAATAGGAGACCTGAGTTATAAGGCCTGGCCCAGGGAATTTGAAACCTGTGTTTCTCAGCATACTGCTCTAACTACCACATTAAAAGTTAGGCATCATCCAGCGCCTGTCTAGCATTCCTTTTGAAACTGGCCTCTGGGGCAGCCAAGACGTGGGATCAAGAGAAAACGATCAGGCCAAAGGGAATGTTTCTTAGTGAAATATTTGCTTTTCTGGGCAGCTCATCTGTGGGGAGTGGCCATACCTTAATGGAACATGAGCTGGGTAACAGGAAGAGAGATAAATGTGTCCTGAGTGGTATAACTTCAAGATGCTTGAAGTGTGCTTAAAACTAGTTTCAGGTGTTATTGTGTGGGTAATCCAGGGGTTGAGGGCTCCAGGAGCCATCTAACATTAATGTGTAAGAAGGCCCTTATAGATATGCTCTCAGAGCACTACCCTTAAGGGGCATAAGTAGAGGAACACCTGCGTTCCTAAACATAATGAAATGTGAGCTAGGCAATCAAATGGGGCAGTTCACATGTCTTGAAGCAAGACAAATAGCATTCTGCTTTCATCTGAGCCACATGAAGATTGGGTGGAAAAGGTGGAACCGTTTTAGTTTGTAGCATGCATTTGGCACAAGAACTATTTTGCAATTGCAGGGTCAAGTATTTCTGGACACACTTCCTTAAAGCCAGGCCCTGGGCTTCTGCTCCTGGTGGTGTAGAACCTTCCCTATTATACTGCCCCCCATTCACTTTATCCAGTGACTATTGAATGGAAAAGGCAGCAGATCATTTACAGAAAGAGAGCCAAAACATATCTGGGTAACATTTGTGGCACAACTATTCCTGCACTGTGATGAGAGGTCAGAGAGGGAGGCTCAACCTCCAGCAAAGGCATCTGTGGTGTTTTGAGGAGCCTGAGCAAGACTGGTATTTATATGCAGGCAGCCACACCCCTGAAGATAACTGGGACCTCCTGAAAGTAATTAAGCAGCTGACAGCCAGACCCTCTGCTGTAATCAGGTCATCTAGGGGCTAGTTAGTTTATCTGCTACCCTGGCTCTTAACAGGAATACTTTTTAAAGCTGTCTCCAGGAGACAGATAAATAGATCTGTCATAGCTTTTAAAAAATGGAAATAAAAAGGACCCTCTGGATTTATGGGATTAAGCACGAGCCAGAGATGCCTTTATGATGAAGAAACATGCATAAACTACACACAGACCAAGAGTACAGAACTCATTAGTAAGCTACTGAATTTATTTTATTTAGGATAAAGTGGGATTTTAATAAAGAGTGGGATAAAGACAGTGGAAAACACAGGCTTTTTGACTGAGATAATTATGAAGATAGATTTATCCTCATTTTCTTGACAATGCTAACATAATTACTACAAAATTACAATAACTTCTGAAACTTGTTGATTTCTACATGTAATTATGTTAGTCAGATAATAACTTTCTTTCTGGAAATATAAATCTATATGTTAATGGGCTGAATTCTTCATTCAAACAGTAGACAAAAGGTACAGTTTGTGGAAAAATATGCAATCATGATAAAGTTGTCTTACTCTGGAGGTAGGGGAGAGAAAACTCCTGGGGAGAATGAGAAAGCAGAGGAATGCTATGAATAATTTGAAGATCAATTAGTTCCTCATCTGTTAGGAACTTTACTTGTTCTTTACAGACCAGATAACATGTTTTCTTCATGGAAGAGTATGGATCTTAGCTTTTAAGGCATAGGCTGGAATAATCAATTGTGACTATATACACAATTAATCTTGGCAGGTCAACCTATTTTACACAGGTTAGTATGTTCAGATACATTGAGTTTTATGACTAAGTTATACAAATGTGTATGTGTGTGTGTGCATGTATGTATAATTCTATTATAGGTGAAACTCTCCCCCATATATTAGTACCTAAGAAAAAGGGGAGTTACAGGCAGACTCTTCCCATTATTCAGTCAGGAGGTAAGGTTACAGATATATCTATATTCCTCAATACTCTGAGGAATGCTGTATATATGTAATGTGCTTGTCTGCATACCATCCCCCAAGAAACGTGGCATGTCTGTTAGGAGTGTGTCTGGTCCCTCTTCTGTATTTTTTTTTCATATATTAGAAAGGCATATATTCTCAAAGAAGCCATAAACAACAAAGGATATAGCTTGAGGAAACATATCGAGAACTACTTGGCCCTGCAATTGCAAAATGATTCTTGTGCTAGATGCATGGTACTAACTATTCTATTCCACCTTTTTTCACTCATTGTTCATATGGCTCAGATAAAGGCAGAATGATATTTGACTTTCTCCAGGAGAAGTGAACTGCCCCATTTGATTGCCTAACTCACATCTAATTGTTTTGGAAAGTAGGTGTTCCTCTACTTACGCCCCCTGAGGGCAGTACTCACAGAGCATACCTATAAGGGCCTTCTTACACATTACTGTTAGGTGGCTCCTGGAGCCCTTAACCCCTGGATTGTCCTCACATTAAAACCTGAAACTAATTTTAAGCATACTGTAGGCAGCTTGAAATTATATCCCTCCAGGACATGTTTATCTATCTTTGTGTTACTTAGCTCATGTTCTATTAATGTATGGAACTCCACACAGATGAGCTGTCCAAGTTGCAGTCCTCCATCATCCCTGGAGGCAGTGTCCCCTCTACCAACCCTCTACAGGTTGTTCTGTGTGGACAAGCTTCCCACTCCATGAACTCTACTGCCCAGGGGGTAGTTCTGGCACCAAGCCAACTCCCCCTCCCACCTCAGGGGTGTGACCTTCCCACTATCAGGGGTGGCACCCTTTGCCAACAACCTGCAGAGCACATGACGACTATCCAGGTCACAGGGCATGGAAGGGCCCAGGAGTGGGATATAAGAGGGTGGGAGGGGAACAAGGTTGTAGGGGCTAGGCTAGCACTAGCTCTCCCAAAAGCAGCTTACACCACTGCTCCCACCTCCTGGCCACCCCGAGAACTATGAGCAACACCGCCTATACCCCAATCCCAAATTATTAAAACAAGACCCTCTTAAATTTACTTTCCGTTTATTTCTTGTACATTTTTTTTACTACTTTTTATTTTATCCTTCAGTGGCTGACTTTCTTCATTTCATCACCCTTCCCCCACTTCCTTTCCTTTCCTTTCATCACCCATCCCCATCCCATTAACTCTCTGCCTCAGAGATTCAGCCCATCTCTCACTCCCACCCCCCTGAAGCAGCAATAGAAAGCTGTCCTGGCTCACCAACTCTGTAGTGGAAACTCAAGGCAGTAGTTCTAGTCAGGCCTCTGCTCACCAGCCTTCAAGTAGCAAGTTATGGCAGCTGAAAAGTATGTCTATGTGATAAAGGTGCTTGCTGAAGGCTCTATGAAGATTAGACCAGATGTTTTTCTGTATTTGTTTAGATATTAAGCTATAAGTTGTTGCTAAAAGCCTAATTAAAGTTTAAGATGTAGTGAGGCATTGTATAAAGTAAGGCCTAGTAAATTTAGCAAAGCGTTGACGTAGTAAGGTCCTGTGGCATAGTTAAAATTACCTTATCAAAGGAATGCAAGGCTTGTACTGCTATTGGTCAGTCTAAGGACAGTTGAAGTAAAAGGAATCTGAGTGGTCATATGTTATCAGTACAATTCAGAATCTATAATTTAGCTGGAATATCTGGAAACCATTCAGAAGAAAGATGCAGCTCTGTGAAAAGAATTAGTTAGCTGTTGCCTGGATCAGTGGGCCCATGGACCTCAAGGAGCCCAAGAACTGCATTCCAGGGTCCTTCCTGTACCCCTCGGACAGCGCTGCTCAGGGATGTCTGATTTCGCTGAACTTTGTGGAAAAAGGAACTTGCTGTGTATCAGGCATCAGAGGGGATTGCCAATAAGTTGCAGACGTGAATTGCTTTTGTCTGTCATCATTTATCTTGTTGCTATGTGTAGTTGTGTTTTTGCTAAGTCAATAAACGTTTCTTACCTTTCTATCCCCGACCACACTCTCAATCCCGAACCCTCTGCAGGCAGCTGGGACATAAGAAAGCTGTGTAGGTGAGGGACAGTCAGAGAAGGTTTTTAGCCTTAAGATGTGACTGCTCCAAAATTGAGCTAGCACTAACATCGATCAACAATTGAGCAGCTCCAAGTGCAACGTGTAACAAGGTCCTCACATATTTACAGGCTCAGCTTATCACAATATGCAGGCTGTTACTTTCTTTAAAAAAAACAGATGGTGGTGGTGCCCCATTGATGTACTAATGTGATGGTTAGAACATTTAACTAGGTTATGGAATTCTGGCCTGAGGAGGTTCAAATCCACTTACCTACCTGCCACAAGGCTAAGTAGAGACAGTCAAAAAGCCCAAGGCTGAATTGATTCAGTCTTTGCAGGTTAGTTTAAGCTACAGAGATTAAATTGAAACAGAAGTGAACAGACATTTACCTTTGATTCAGGAAATGCAATCATGTGCCTGCAGTGGTTCAGGCCAGAAGCTGCAAGATGCTAGAACACAGTTTTCTGCCATATAGCCAGCATGGGCTTTGTGTTCGCTTCCTCCTTCTGCTACCTCCAGGGTCTCTGGGATTGGCAGTCCAAGATCACAACAGCAGGATTCTGCAGGGTTGCTTATCTCTTCCTTTTCCTGCTCCCAGGTGCCTCTGGGATTTGTAGTCCACAGTCACAGCCAGCAGTAAGTTTGAGCGGGGGAAGATGTGTTTAATCCCCCTCCCTGGCCCCAGACCCCAGCTGGGGTTTGCCTGAGGGAGCAGTCTCATTCTCCCCCTGCAGACTGGGCAACATCCTTATCTGGGATTACCCCCCCTCCCCCTGCCTCCATGTCAGCCTGCCCTCACTGCTCCAGGGAGCTGAGGGCAGAGCCAGCCCCGCTCTCTGGAGCAGACAGCACAGTCCAGTCTAGGGCTGCAAAGCATTCTGGGATGCTGTGTGACTGTGATTTAACTCAAACTAAGATGGGGTGTGGAGTAGAAATTTCATAAACCAGTTTGACTCAAATCAGTTAAGTCTGATACTATATTCAACCAGGTTTATGTGCACTGAGTTTCTGTTCTGTTACAGGTTTAAACCAGTTAAACAAGAGCTGGTTGCAGGTGCAGGTAGTTTATTCCTTGGTCCTCCCTGTTACGGGTCACAGGTACAGGATGGATAAATGCATCGAAGAAGTGAGCAAAAGACACCAGCACTAGTGCCACCATGAGGGCTTCAGCTTTTTCAACCACAGCACACACTTCAGGGACAGTGGATTGTTGGGACAGAATGGCATCTACTTCATGCCTAAAGGGAAGGAGCTTTCTCAGCCACAGTGGCAGACCTCTTGGATAGGGCTATAAACTAAGATTGCTGGGGGATGGGTAGACAAATACCACAACAGGTCAGGGAAATGGAAGCCATAGAACCAGCAAGTCAGGCAACATAAGGAAACATACTATGACACCAGTCGAAGGACAAGATTTTACTCAGCACACTGGGAGGCCTAGGGCCTTCAATGGCAGGCTTAAATGCCTGTATAGAAATGCCAGGAGCCTGGGTAACAAGCAGGAAGAACTGGCCTTCCTTCTAAGCAATAAGGAATAAGATCTCATAGGAACCTGGTGGGACTCCATCTATGATTGGACCACAGGCATAGAGGACTACACCTTACACAGGAGGGATCAGGTTGGGAAGAAGGGTGGGAGTGTGGCTCTCTCTGTTAAGGAGCGGTACACACCTCTAGAAGCAGAGAGTTGTTCTAAAGAAGGGTGACTTGAAATCCTCTGGATTAAAGTGCGGGGAGAACATAGTGAAGGGAATATAACATGTTTATTACAAACCACTGAACCAAGAGGAAGAGCTTAATTAGGAGTTCTCTAGAGAACTGGCAGAGGCTGCATGCTCTCAAAACATGGTTGTCATGGGTGACTTCAGCTACCCAGACATCTTGTGGGAAGAGCACTCAGGAAGATCTGATCAGTCACAAAGCTTCCTCACTTGCACTGATGAGCTTTATCTGACTCAAGAAGTCTATGGGCTGACAAGGCATAAAACTACTGGATTTAGTCCTGGTCAAAGGAGGTGATCTAGTGAACAACCTGATGATAAAAGGGAAGCTAGGTGACAGTGATCACGAGATGATCACGTTTTCCATGCATCACAAGGCAGGGAAATCAGTCAGCAGAGCTGAAATCCTTGACTTTAGGACAGCTGACTTCCACCATGGTCCAAATGGGAGTGGGGTCCAAGATGAGTGGTCGTTCCTCAGGGGCGCAATCCTTGGAGGACAAAGGAAGTTCATTCCAGATCACAGAAAAGGTAGCAAAAAGGCTGAGAGACCCCCTTGGCTCAGTGGGAAAGTCACAGACCTCCTGAAATTGAAAAGAGAAACTTACAAGGAATGGATAGAAGTTGGGAAATACCACCAAGGAAGAGTACACATCAATAATCCACACATGTAGGGAAAGGATTAGAAAATCAAAGGTGGGAACCAAATTCAAATTGGCAATGGAAATCAAGAACAATAAAAAGTCCTTCTTCAGATACATAAGAAGTCAGAGAAAAAATAAGGGAAATATTGGACCCCTGTTGAACAAAATGGGACAGCTGACAAATGACACCCAGGAGAAATCCAAACTCCTAAACAATTACTTTGCATCAGTATTCCATTAGTCCAAGGGTGTTGCCCTCCTTGACAGGAAACAGGACAATGAACATGTGGGCAATCACCCACCAACAGTTGGTGAAGATCTTGTAATGGAATATCTAGAGAGGCTGGATATTTACAAGTCAGCAGGACCAGATGAACTGCACCCAAGAGTGTTGAAAGAATTGCAAAACTATTTGAGAACTTGTGGCACTCAGGAGAGGTTCCAGAAGGCTGGAAGAGGGCCAATGTCGTGCCAATCTACAAGAAAGGAAGGAGGGATGATCCAGGGAATTACAGGCCAATCCGTTTGACCTCAATCCCTGGAAAAACCCTGGAAAAAATGATCAAAGAATCCATTAGAAATACGCTAATGGAAGGCAACATTCTAATAGATAATCAACATGGTTTCATTGCAGGCAGGCCATGCCTGACCTACCTCATTTCCTTCTGTGATCAGGTAACATATGTGGAGAAGCTTGAGAGAGTCCAGAAGAGAACCACGTGCATAATCAGAGGGCAGGAAAACAGGCCTTATGATGAGAGGCTGAGAGGTATGAGACACTTCAGCCTGGAAATGTTCAGGCTCAAGGGGGACCTGGTAGCTACCTACAAGTATATAAAGGGTGTACATCAGGATCTGAGGGAATGCCTGTTCACCAGAGCACAACAAGGTCAAACAGTTACAAACTCCTCCAAGACTGTTTCAGGCTGGACATAAGGAAAAACTTTTTTACTGTCTGAGCCCCCAAGCCCTGGAACAGACTGCCCCTACTCTGGACTCCTTTAAGAGACGTTTGGATGTTTATCTTGCTGGGATCCTTTTACCCCAGCTGACTTCTTGCCCCTGGGGTGTAGGGCTGGACATGATGATCTTCCGAGGTCCTTTCCAGCCCTAATGTCTATGAAATCTATGAAACATGTTGCCTGGATATAGGAGATGAGGTTGACGTCATATACATGGATTTCAAAAAAACCTTTGACTCGGTCTCCCATGATGTGCTCATGGTAAAATTGGGGAACTGTGTCCTTGATAACTCTATGGTCTGGTGGTTAGGAAATCAGCTCCAAGGCAGGACTGAGAGAGTAATAATAGATGGAACTGAGTCAACACGGTGCTCTCAGGGTTCAATACTTAGACCAGTGCTTTTTAACATATTCATTAATGATTTGGATTTGGGTGTTAAAAGCAGACTAGCAAAGTTTGCAGCTGACATCAGATTATGGGGGACTGTGGTCATGCTGGAGGATAGGCTAGGGATACAGGCTGACCTGGACTGGCTTGCAAGGTGTGTGGATCAAAACTTGATGATGTTCAACACTGAGAAGTGTAAGGTGCTCCACCTGGGGAGAAACAACCTGCAACATGCTTACAGCCTCGGCAGTGCTACACTTACTAGCACCAAAACTGAAAGAGACCTGGGGGTCTTGATAGACCATAGAATGAACATGAGTCACCAATGCAATGCCATAGCTGGCAAAGCAAACAAAACACTGGAATGCCTTTACTGATACATCTCAAATAACACTAAGGATATCATCCTCCTGCTTTACTCAGCCTTAGTGAGGCCACAGCTGGAGTACTGTGCCCAGTTCTGGGTACCACACTTCAGGAAGGACATGGAGAGGCTTGAGAGGGTCCAAAGGAGGGCTGTGCATATGGTTAGAGGTGTGAAGAGCAGGTCATATGATGAGAGGCTGAGAGACATGGGTCTGTTCAGCCCGGAAAAAAGAAGATTCAGAGGGGACTTGGTGGCAGCCTATAAGTATGTAAGAGGAGCGTATCAGGGACTGGGAGACTTTCTGTTCATGGGGGAATTGTGAACAGTTTTCCCAGTGGAAAACTAGGACTAATGGTCATAAATTGCTAGAAGACTGCTTTAGATTAGACATAAGGAAAAACTTCCTCACAACTCGAGTGTCCAGGGTCTGGAATAGACTCCCCCCAGAGGTAATACAATCACTTACTTTGGATATCTTCAAAAAACTTCTGGGCGCTCACCTTGCTGGGGTCATCTGATCACAGCAGTTTTTCCTGCCCAAGCACAGGGGGGTTGGATTTGATGATCTTGAGAGTTCCCTTCCAGGCCCTACCCTCTCTGAATCTATGAATCAGTTTCTGATCATTTAAACTTGTTTATGTGTAACTTCTGTCCCTAGCCAAGACGTTTAAAGTTGCATCATTGTACAGAAGGGAATTAAAAATACAATCGGAGACAGGGATGGGGAGAGGGAGATAGAGAGAGAGAGGGTGAGAGAGAGAATGATTATCTAGGCTAGATCTTAGGATACTCATCTGGGTAGGGAGATATTTTGCTTGAAAGACTATATCTGTGTTTAATCCAGTAACTGTTGAATATAAATGCAGAAATGATCCTTGGAGCAGAGGCCAGAATGCAGTTACCTCCTTTTCCAGGTGAATACCTTCATCAGAGGTCTATAGTTAAGTCCTTTTTGTGTTTTCTTTATTGTCTCCCTGAGTTTCTCCACTGAATCTTGAATTCCTTTCTGCAAAATGGCCTCTTCAGGTAGTCAGCTACTCACCCTTAGTTGTCTATTGTGTAGTGTGGAAGGTTGGAAATGTTGATTTAAATGCACTTAGGCAGAAGAGGGAATTAAATCTGGATATCCCATGTTCTGGTGAAGTGTTCTAAACACTAGGAAGGGAGTGTAGCTTCCCCTTTGTTTGAAAAGAGTGACCTCTTTCATCCTCATTTGAAAGAAAGGGCATAGGTCCCTATCTTCAGGGGAAGAATCCAGGTTTCTGGATCTGGAGGGAACAGAATGCTTTTGGGACTGAGTAATGTGCCTCATGGATTTTAATACTTGCTACTGTCATGAGCAGTTCCCTGTTGGTTATCTTTAGGGAGCTGTATGGTAAGCATGTTGACATTGGATGCTCCCTAATCAGCATTCTGAGATTGGCTAACTTTTCCCATGTTCTGCATAGAAAGAAAGAAAGACACCTAAGTCAGTGTTAAGGATTCAGCTCTGATAACTAGGTAGGCACTTGAAGTTAAATGTTGTGCTGCTTATCTTTTAAGTATATAATTCTATTTTTGGCTCTGATCCTTAGTGCCTACTTTTGTCAATGTATCCTATGTGCATAGGAAAGATATTCAGGATCATTATTATTATTCCGTAAGGCAAAAGATAGAAAAAAATCATTATCCATTATGTACATTTTGATAGACTTTTCTGAAGATTTTATTATTGTTTTTTTCTCAAGTCAGTATTTAATATATTTATTACCATTGCAGGAGAGAATTTTCTTTATCTCCAGATGTAACATATTTGGTGTGAAAATCATGCTCCTCATTAAATCTCATTCTCATTAACATTTGACACATTTTCATTCTTCAGGAGTTCAATAGTATGTGATATTTCTTTCTAGGAAAGCAGAGAAAGTGTGACACCCCAAAGATCTCCTTTCACATTCTTCTGTTTCTGTTAAATGGGGCTGAGAGACAAAGGGGAAAGGCGTAGTTATATAAATGTGTTGTGCTAATCTGCAGATGCTGAGAACACCTGCTAACTTATCCAGGAGGTAGGGAGTCTGATCAATATGGGATTTACAGGTTTTAATTACATGGATAGAATTAAGGGCTAATTAAAGTACTGAAATATGGGTATTCTAAACAATTTTAGACAATGCATTCATGGTGAAATTTCAAACAAAGGAGAAATTACTAGGTAGGGATAGTTTCTGAATTTGCATTCTTCTTGCCTTTATTTTGACAATGCTTGCTTGCAAAATGTGGTAATTAGAAGTGAGCCATCAGTTATAGAAATGGCTTAGCGTCCCACAGTGAATTTGATGTTGTATTATATGCAAAAGGCAGTGATTCTTTGTTTGATAAGATGAATGGTTTATTTCAAGGTATAGTAAAAACTATATGTAATTTATCACTGGCATTCTTTTTATACCATCTTAGTGAGTAACAGTATTAATACTTAGGAACAGTAGATTAATTTATTTCACTGTGCACAGAGATATACTTGTTTTTCCAATCCTCAGCAGTAGATTTAACAATTCTAGATAGTTCTAAAACACGGGCTTCATCTCAAAGTGTGTATGTGTTTCAGTAAGTAAAATGAGGAAAAATGACCAACCGTATTTTAAGTGCTCAGTCAAGACATTGTTAATAACATTTAATTACACTATTACACATTACATACTTTCTATACAAATGTGAACTGTGTGTTTTCCTTTTAGGCATATGTCATCCAGCTTCATATCCTTTCTTTACCATCTTATGTCTTGCTTGCTTTTCTCTTTACCTTCCTAATAGAATTAGATTTAGGAGATTACCATTAGCTTCATTTTGAGAATTAACAAGACACATTCATCACCTATAAAACAAGGTATTGGAAACTTCAGTGTAATCTAATGAAAATAATTACACTAATTTCATAAGAGCTATAATTCAGAATAGATAACTGATATTTATCCTCTGCTAAATAATACAGGGTCATAATGTACAGTCTATGTAAGTACAAAGGCTTGAGTATAGAGAATTTGATAAGCAGAAGGATTAGAAGAGTTAACATCAAGCAAGTATACATTTTCACCAGCAATGAGCCAGGCTTAGCAAACATGGAGACTTCTGTTTGCTACCTGCAGATGCAAGTAGTGAATTTATTCTTAATTAGTAACAGTGTAGTAGCTCTCATGTAGATGCCTGACCAGAAGGCATACACCCAATGGAAGGGAGGGACCTGCCTGCATGTGTCCTCATCCCATCCACCTGGCCATGCGCCGTGCCTATGCAGGTCCAACCTGGTCATAATGGAAAGTTTGGGATTGCTGGGTGGTGAAAGAACAGTGCTGGGGCCCAGGGCAGAGCCGTGATCCATTCCCTGCAGAAGCCACATATATCACAGAGACGTGCAGGAAGCAGATCACAGCTCTGCCCCAGGACCTGGACCCCAGCCCCACACTGTCATTGCCCAGTGACCCTGATCTAGCCCTGCGGCTGGCGACACTTGCCTGTCCTGTTTCTGGATGCTGCTCTCCACCCATTCACAGCCCCATCCCAGCCTCTTGAATGTGCATATGGGCCACTTGGAGAGTTTTGGTGGGCTGTTGTGGAGGGGTGGAGGGGGAAGAGGTGTTGACCCAGCCCTCAATAGCCCACTAAAACTCCCTAAGTGGCCCTCTGGCCAAAATAATTGCCCACCCCTGCACTACAGAATATATGTTTTGGAACACTTTCAGTATCCAGCACTCAAACGCCAACGAAAAAAGACTAAAATCTGCCTCCCTTAATATGAATTATCAATAGAAAGGCTTTAAAAATATTTTCTTGTGAAAGACATTATTAGAGCGGTACAAAAGCTACCAGCACTGATTTAAAACCATTTCTCTATAATATCGAATTCTGTAACCCAGGGAAAAGAACTGATTTTAGACTGTGAGAGTGGACAATGGACAATGCTAACAGTAGTGATTAGAATTAATAAAATGAACCATTGTTTTTTCTTCCTTCTTGTTATTATAAGCAGCGTATTTGGCTTTTGGAAAAGCAACAGTATATTGTACATCAGAGTCTATACAAGCAATCTTACATCTTTTGATGAGCCTCTTTGGCTGAGTTTATTTGTCAATTTTGTTGTTTACTATTACATTATATTTAACTTATTTTTGCTTTCTTAAGCAGTTTAATACATCTTTGGTCAGCATTTTGGCATTAGAGATGCTATATAAATACACTGAATGTAATGACAGAAAAAATGAACCCTATTTTAGTCTTATTTCTTATTACAATTTATGACCCTCATTTTAGACAGACAAAAATTACCTGTATCTCACACAAAATGTTTTGATATTTATTGTTACAAATTACTGAGATCATGAATGCTGAATCATGAAAATGATGATGTATAAAATATCATTTATGGTATAAAAATGAATCCCAGGCTTCTGATAATGAATGGCCAGGCTTCTGATAATGATATTTTGCTCATACCTCTTAGTTCTGTTACAAGTCTTGAATTAAGTAAGTCTTTGCATTTGCAGGATGAGAATTATGCATTGGAGGACTTTTTACAAACTAGGGCTCTTCAGCATTTTCATGGCAATATTGCTAAACTCCATTAATCAAGAAGTTCAGTTAGATTTAAAAGTGAATATTTCAAAGTTTGTAGTTTATAAAGAACTTTATCTTTTTTTTTAAGTTTATAAAGATATCAAAAAGAGAAGTTTTTGCCAACAGACTAAGAGTATAATGCACTCCATGATGATAAATTTCAATATCTTTATAAGAAAGCCATTTTGCCATGTGTTAATTGATGATAGTAATACATAAGGCTGGTGAAGTCTGACTAAATTACTTCTGCATTGTTTTACCGAACACCTGGGAATAATTCCTTTCCCTTCTGTTCATTTTCCAGGATAAGAAGAATTTGGAAGGTGGCAAAAGTCATACACTGAAAGTCTGATCTGCTACTTTTGAAGTCGGTGGAATTTTTTTCAACTGATTTCAAGAGAAACAGAACCATGTCTGAAAATCCTGATGTACGAATGTGCTTTGAATCCAAATAGTTCTGGATAACTCAACAGCTACCTCATGGATGGTTACAGAACAGCATAAATGGAGTCCATAATGAGCCTCAATCATTTCCTCTGCACTGCAGGGGTAATGGTTGTGACAGAAAACCTTGGGGTGGGTTTAAATCAGGCATTTCAGGATTTCATTAGGTATACGTAATACCTCCTGAAAATAAAATAAGACCACTGAGCTCGTAAACATAAAATATTAAGAGGCTTCATCTAACAGCAGTGCTCAAGGACAGTTGGTTCGAAAGCATAGCAGTCTGTTTTGGTAATATGATTTCACTGAAAAGAAAGATGGAATTATCAAAACTTAATTCTTAAACCAGCTCTTCAGAAAAGGCTAAGTAACAGCCCCCTCCCACATTTCCCCTCCCCCCCAACCCCTACTTACCGAGGACAGCGCTCGGGTCACAGTCTTGCACTGCTCCTGCTTGCCCCGGCACATGAGCGCAGCATGCTAAGCCAGTAGGGGGCACCATAGAGATGCTCTGGACAGATGCCTGAGCATCTCTGGATGTCTGAGACCCCGCCTGCCTCAGGACATGGTGGGGAACTGTGCTCTGCACTGCTTTTCTCTGGGGTGATTTTCTTTGATACCTGGAAATCCAGGTATCAAATTTTGAGCCTGCACTGCAAATATGCAGTGCAGGAAATATGTTTTTATTCTCAGCATGCCTCTTGAAGTGCCTCAAACTGGTTTGAGACCCCGCAAAAGGCACACGTGCGCTTGTCTGGACGCGCCCAAAAAGGTCTGTAGGGTCATTTGGCAAGAAGAATGCAGAAACACATCCATTTAAAATCCTGCTGATGCCCATAGGAGAGAGACATCCTACACAGCATTTGGTCACATCCATGCCCTATTACTCCTTCCTTTTAAAACCTAATAGTAGCACTACAAGCTGCCTTTAAATGCTTGGGTTTTATTCCCCTGCTTTTTTCACCATGTCTTCAAAAACTGCTTCAAAAATTTTTTTGTACAGGACTTACATTTTTTCACTGTAGTTTATAATTACTAGTAAGATAAGCCATGTTGTTTCTCAGTATATTTTTCTCAGAAAGCTTTCTCTCATTTTTTGACAAAGATACAAGTTGATTGGCTTTTACCACCAGCTATATCAAAGGTAGTGTATTAAATTGGATTGACACTGGATCAAACATTGTTTGACTCAGTATATGGTAGTATCCACTCCAGATAGATGTTCAATTCTCATAAATGCAGTGCCTCAAAATGAGATGGATTTTATAAAGTAATGAATTTTACCTCTTTTTTTATTTAACTGTTTAATTCATTTTTAAGCTTTAAGGTGCACTTAGTTCACATTCTCAGACTTTTCTGTTCAACTTTTTGCAAAATTGTGGCCATGTTAAACCAAAAAAAAAATGTTCTTGTTACAGAAAAACCTCAGGCAGCTTATTGTGAAAAATCTAAACTGAAAATGTCTTATCTAAAATGAAAATGTACTATCAAATTTTACTTTAAATAATTTTATTTTAATGCTGTTTCTTATTAGTTCCTTGTAGTTTAGTAATCAGATAGTGGGGGACAAGGTTAAGCTCTTCCACAGGGTTTTTTGCCTCTGGACACAGATCAGGACAAATCTTCCAATTGGATCACAGACAGGCACAAAAGGGAAACCAGACCACCAACTGTTAGCACTGACTTAGTGAAGGGACACTTGAAAGGGCTTGATGTGTTTAAGTCAGTGGACCCAGATGATTTTCATCTAAGGGTGCTGAAGGAATTGGCCAGTGTCATAGCAGAGCCACTGGTAACTATAGACCAGTTAGTCTCACCTCTATCCTTTGAAAAATTATTAAGGATCACATTTGTGGGAGTCCAGCGGGAAAAACAATGCTGAAGGGCAACCAGCATGGATTCATAGCAGGTAGATCCTGTCTGACTAACCTTGTTTCTTTTTATGACCAGGTCACAAAATGTTTAGGTGTAGGAATCCAGGTAGATGTTATATGTTTGGATTTTAAGAAAGCTTTCACTACGGTATTTCATCGTAGTCTCACAGATAAACTGAGAGGCTGTGACAAAGATGATTACATGGTCAGGTGGGTGGCAAATTGGCTTAGGGGTCACACCCAGAGAGTGGTGGTGGATGGGTTAGTATCGAACTGGAAAGATGTGGGCAGTGGAGTTCCACAGGGTTTGGTCCTTAGACCCGTGCTGTTCAGTGTCTTCATCAGTGACTTGGATGAGGGCGTGAAAGCACTATGTCCAAATCCACTGATTCTACCAAATTATGGAGTAAAGTTAATACACTAGAGGGTAGGGAATGAATCCAAGTGGATCTGAACAGGTTGGAAATGTGGGAGGAACAGAATAGGATAGAGTTCAACAAGGACAAGTTCAGGGTGCTTCATCTAGGGAGAAGAAATTGCCAGCATGCTTACAGGCTAAGGGAGGACCTTCTCAACAGCACAGCAGTGGAAAGGAATCTTGGAGTCATTGTTAACACCAAGATGAACATGAGTCATCAACATGATGAAGCGATCAGTAAAGCTAACTCCACTTTTGCAGGTGCATGACAGACAGGTCCAGGGAGGTAATATTTCCCCTCTATGCAACTTTGATCAGGCTGCAGTTGGAGTACTGTGGCCAGTTTTGGGCACCACTGTCCCAGAGAAAGATGAGGGACTTTGGGAGCCACAGACACCTGACCTGTGAGTGAGGTAGGCTGAGGACCCACACCCCAACTGTTTCTTTTTTTTTCTCTTAAATTGTTTCAAGTTTTGCAGAGCCCTGAAGCAAGAAGAAGGGTCAAGGGCAGCTTCCTCAGGCCAGGAGGAGCCTGAACAGCACAACATGCAGCAGCTTAGGGAAGGAAGACCCGGCACTTTAGCCAGGGTTGGTCCAATGTCCCATGGGCATCTTGCATGGGCAGAGACCGGGTGACGAAGAAGAGGAAGAAGAGGCAGATGGAGGCAGCTGAAGAGCAAACCGACAATCCAACATCAGATCATCCTAAGCGTTGGCACATGGCTGGGCTGTAGGGGAGGTGGAGCCATGAAAATGCTCATTAAGGGTAGTGCCTGACCTACAAGGAGAGAGGAGAAGGAACCAGGGCACTGAAGGACAAAATCAGTTCGAGGCAGGTGAGTACCAGGGCCTTCTTCAGGGTGAACGGGACCCAACGCCAAGGCCGCCAAAACACCCTGAGGCCAGCACCAGGTGCATGCTCCAGAGTGGCAAAAGAGCACCTCCACGAGGCCAGACAGGTGCAGCCACACTTCAAGAAACATGTCAACAACTTTGAATGGGTTCAGAGGAGGGCCACTTGTATGGTTATGGGCATGCAGGCAAAGCCCTACGAGGAGAGATTGAGGGCCCTAGATCTCTTCAGCCTCTGCAAGAGAAGGCTGAGAGGTGATATTGTGGCTGCCTACAGATTCATTGGCTGGAGGCAGTGGGGGGGGGAGGGTGCCGCAAGGAATAGGAGATGTTTTGTTTACTGGGGCACCCCTCAGAGTAACTAGGAACCATGGCCACAAACTGATGGAGAGCAGATTTCGGTTAGACACCACGGAGAACTTCTTTACTGTGAGGGTTGCCAGAATCTGGAATAGACTTCCAAGGGAGGTGATGCTCTCCCCTACCTTGGGAGTCTTCAAGAGGAGGCTAGACATGCACCTGGCTGGGGTCATCTGACCCCAGTGCTCTTTTCTGGCCAGGGAAGGGGTTTGGACTCGATCGTCTACTGAGGTCCCTTCCAACCCAAACATCTATGAATCTATGAAATTGCTACTCTAATTAATACAAAGTATTACATGGTATCTTAATCTCATGTTCAAAGTCTCTTGGTTTGTTGTTGAAGTGAAACAGTTTGATATGTGAAACAAGAAAATATTGCACACACCTAAGGATAGATTCATATTAAGAAGCTACTTAGGTACCTAAGGACTTAAGTAAAATTTAGGCACTTAAATAACAAAAAGTGATCCAGAGTACACTCCCTTTAACAAAAATCATTAGATTTTGGACCAAAAAGATTCCTAGCTGCATAAGCTAATGCTTCTGAAAATGCCAGGAATACCCTAGTCTGAGCTGTTAGGTGCATAGCTTCTGCCTAAATTCCCAAAGGGGCCTATACTCCCAAAGAAGAAGACTCCTAAGTGGCTGAGACACTCAGGTAGGAGAAGACAGCTCTGGGTTCCTATTCTCAGGATTATTTCTAGGAATAACCCGATGATGGTCTAATGTCAAAGGCATAAATGTCATCAAGAAGTCAGTCTGGATTTTGCCCTTAACGTTAATTATAAGAACTATTTAAATAATTTATACAATAAAATGTTTGGGTTTTAAAACTCACATTTGCTATCGAAATTGTCAGATATATTTGGTATATCATCTAATGCTCTTTGAATTAAGATTACTTGCCACTTCTAGACTATGTCCATCAAGGACTTTTATTTCTGGTATGAATAAGCACAAATTTGAATTAATTCCTCCGTTTTGGATTCAATGATCATTTTATCTCAGCATCCTTACTTCTGTCTGCACAACATTACCCAATAATTCATGAGCGGGTGGTAAACCCATTATGAAGCATATTATCCTCTCCATCAGAAATTGGCATGCTGCCACTTGGGAATTGTGCAGATACTACTTAAGATACTCTTTCTATTCACTTCTAGAGCTTTCTCACATCCATCATGATAAACTGATGAAAGATGACTGAGAAAGTTTGACCCCCTACCTATAACAAATGCAATTTCATAAACATTTTTGGGTTGTTGCTAAATAAACAGCTTAAAGGAAAATTGGCAAAAATTCAGTCCTATTAGACTGAATTTATTAATTCTGGGATCAATGGTTAATAAAAAAAAAGTGAGGCAGGGAATGTCTGTCTGATTTTCATAATGTTTTGCTCATTTCATATAATTCCAATTCATATCAATAGGAACAGTATGTACATTTTGAGTGGAAATGCAACACCTACATTTTGATATAATTTGGTCAATATTTTGTGTTGTGGGCAACCTTATTAATAGGCAGCAGCATGTCATATTATAAGACTCTGTTTCCAGTTGATCTGAACTTTGGGTTGAAATTTTCAGCCATGGGTTTCTGCCTCAGGCTGAAATGATTTGGAAAGCTTCAGCCAACAGAATTTAGCCATGCCTATTGTAACCTGGGCGGTACTCCAAGAGGTACCCCCTCTCCAATTGAAGGGATCAAAGCAGGTGCACAAGTGCTGTGGGAGGTGCAGGGACTCTCCTCCCCTGTAGAGCAGAGCCAGACCACCAATGGGGACTTAACCATATACCTTTTAATGAGAGAACAGTACTGGGAACATAACCAGTATAAACCAGGGTTATAGGGGACACTACAATGCCCTGAGGGGGCAGGATTCAACAAAGGTTAGATGCTTACAATCAGACATATTCATTCAGTTGACAAAAGACAGGATTAGCAAAATATAAAAACACAAACAGTAGAACAAGCAATACTGGTTGGTGAAATATAAAAGGCACAAAATACAAAATGTCAAATAACAAGGAATATAGGGCCTAGGTACCTGGAGGAGAAGAAAGCGGGAGAAACACAATGACCCCTTTCCACTGCAACAAGAATTTTTCCCTGTTACTTCACTCATCCCGAATCACCTCAGTTGGGACTTCAACTTGGCTCTCTCACACAGTAGGCAGAAACCTCTACCACACAGCCACTAGTGCTAGTACTATGCCAAGCTGCTAGGGGTCTTGGCCTTCCAGGAGCCCCAGCCTCATGTCAAGCTGCCTGGCCTCTTATTGGAGGAGCTGGAAGCAGAGCTGGGAACCTCTCAGGTCTCTGCTCAGATCCTTGCTGGAGCTGGGGAGCCTCTCCTGCTGGCCGCAGCCTCTCATAAGGGATCCTGGAGCCCAGCGGGGAACCTCTCTTGTCAGCTACACGCTGCACTGCTGATGGTCAAACTGCTGCCTGCAGGTCCCACTCCTTCAGGTGCTTCTGGGGCAACTGCTCCTACCCTGCTACCCCAGCTCTTTGAAGCTCCTTCCTTGTGGTCCCTCACTGGTCTCCCCTGAGTCAGCTGCACTGCCCCTTTTATCCCCCTCCAGGTGACCCAAGGGGCCAATCAGGGGACATGGAGGGTGAGTCTTTGGGGCCTGATTGGTGAGGAAAGGGAATCCCAAGTCCTCCAATCACCTTTTACCTCTTCAAACCCCCTGGGCCAAATCATTACCAGATTGGTGAGGAAAGGGAATCCCAAGTCCTCCAATCATCTTTTACCCTTTCAAAACCCCTGGGCTAAGTCACTGCCAGCTACCCCATCACACCATAAATGTAGTTAGGGGTGAAATTGATTGTTTTGCAGTGTGAAAAAAAATTCTGGTGATCTTTCCTTTGAGAAGTTCCTGTACACAGATACTTTTAAGAACAGACTTGAAAGCTTAGAAGATGGATGGTATTAGTACCTTTTGGTGTTTACATGAAAAGGTACTCAAGCTTGGCCCAATTACGAGCTCCCAGGGCGCTACAGACATGCAGCTCCCCATTGTAACTCATGGTGCAAGGAAGCTCCAAGAATTAACATTCCCCCTGACCCAACAGACATTTGCTGTTGGTTCCAAGGGACTGGGAGATTGAGTTCCAGTTTAGGGTGGCTGTGTGCTAGAATATCATCTCTGTTTCTTCCCAAACTGCTATTTGTCAGTTTGGTTACGATGGACACTGCAAAGGGCAGACACCTCTGCTCCATTGGCTTCAGGTAACCCTGAGTTGTAACCTGAGCTGGATACATTCTAGAGGGAGGGGAAAACCTGTTCCTTCTGCCTATGTGACTGACATCACATACGTGGGTGGCGGCTTAAGCTCCCTACTGTTCTAAGCAATGTCAACATGACTGGAAGGGAGTGAAAGACCCTGCCAGTTTACCTGGCAACCAGTGATGCATTTCAGATTGGTTGGCGGGGAACCAACAGTTGCTGGCCTTTGTTGGATCAGGTAAATGAGGTCATAAGGGCTATATACGTTAAGGACTGCCCAGGAGGAGGGGCAGTAGCCATGATGAAAACTCTCAGAGAACTGGACCATTTGAAACTCTCTCTCTCCTGAAACTCATGATCAATGAACTGCTTGCCTCCAGAGGGAATCTCCACCTGCTTCTGGATGATACTTGTGAGTAAGTTACCTGACATCTAACTAGATATACAGTTTGCAGTAACTCATATGCATGATCAAAGGCTATCATGCCACTATTTGCTCTAACATATTTCTCTGATATTTCTCTACCCTGTACTCTATTCCAAACCTACTCCTTGTAACCAATAAAGTCCTCCTTTGTACCTAGTGTAGAAGACTTACTGGGAGGGGGCCTAGATTATGCCTTGGGGTCTCCTTGGTTTGGCAGACTAAGGGAGACCACTATTTCTGCTTCAGACTGAGGGGAGCACCCACAATTCTTGCAGTGGGTCAAGTACTCTCAAGGACTACTAGGCCTGTGTTTTCCCAAGGGCAGAGGTCCAAAATCAGTCTGGGCCCTGGGTGGTGGCAATGTTACCCCCAGGCTTGCAGGTGTGCTCCAGGAAGGGGTTGGCCAGATGTGAGGCATCCCTAGGGAAGCAATCAGAGCCTGGAAGGTGGTTGGGTGCAGTAAGGCAGGTGGCTCAACACAGGAGCAGCTCCTACTGGCCTGCCACAGGCTGCATGTCTGGTTTCTCCCCCCGCCCCCTCATGGGAGCTACAATCCATCCAGCCCACCATCCAGTGCAGGCTGGGCAAACCCCAGACAGAACTCCCTATCCTCCCTTCTTCCTCTCCCATTCTGAACAGAGCAACATACTGGTTTGTAGCATTTCTGTGTATAGAAAATATGTATCTTTGTTTGAGCCTGTAATACTTAGGTCCAGATCCATATTCAGTTGAAATTCCATTGAAGCACTTCAAGGCTTTATATAATCCAGTATCTTAACATGTAACCATCTCTGAAACCATCCTACTGGGGCCTTATTCAGTGCCTATAATACTGTGACCTAGTCATAATATAAGGGCATCCTTATGTATATTGCTTTGTAAGATGTGTCCCTTAGTTTCTAAAGAATGTAATAAAATTACTAGAAGGATTATGAAATAGTTAGTATTCACAGCATTATAGGTGGTGGATAAGACCCCAGTAGGATGGATTTCAGTATATTAATTCATTATATCATTATTATAAGCCTTATAAGCCTCATAAGCCCTTATTTTGCAAAGTAGTGTCTGTAGGTATGAGACTATACCCATGCAGTTTGCATTGCACCATAGGGATTAAAGTAGGTTATCTAATAATAGTAGTAATTTTAGCAGCTTTCACAAAAAAGATTACCTTGTATTGTTTTAAAAGGTATAAATCTGTCAGCCATAGAGGCTTTCCAGTAGTTGCTAAATAATTCACATTTATTGGTGTACCTTGTTGCTAGTTTGAGTCAAAGAGGAACTTGGAGATTAGAAATTTATACCTATGGTTGACATTATTTAATTCTTTATTTTTTGTACCTAGTTTCAATTACTGAAAGATTTGGGCAGTATTACAAATTATGATGCCCATGAAGTATAAGTCAGACAGATAATTCCCTGTTTTTGCATTTATCCAATTGATCCTCTATAATTTTTTTTTCCAAGCAGGTGAAAATTTATAATGCATTCTGTCTTCAGGATCATTATTACTTTCTGTGTAGCATTTGATTAAGCAAGTCTTTGCAGACTTATCATTAAAAAGGCTTCCTGTTTTAATTAATTCTCATTTTTCTGACTTGGCTAAGCATACAGACTCAACTTGCACGTTAATTCTTTTTCGCATTTTGCAGAATATATTCCAATTTGATTTTTTTTTTTTTAAATAATTCTACATAGGATCATAGGAAAGTAGTCCTGGAAATGACTATTTTTTTACTGAAGTGTCCTTGTTGTATGAACGCAAATTTCAGGTGAGCCAGGTATCACAAATATTCTCCTCAGAGCAGCTGTAGTTATATCCGGTGGCCTGACTATAAATTACACGTTTTTGGTGTGCTTGAGATGATTGCTGGCTTTGTAGAATGAGTATGATGGGGGGGGGTTTTGTGGTTTGTAGAGTATCGTTCTGGATGTGGATCATGTTATGTAGAAAGCTGCTATTTGTGTAGGAAAACTCCACATACAGTTTGATTAAGGGGTGACAGTTGTTAAACCTGTGCTGGAAGTCACTGAGTGAGTCCAGGTGTTCAGTCCAGATTATGAAAATGTCATCTGTATAACTCAGGTATAGTGCAGGTTTGACAGTGCAGTTTTCTAGAACTTCGTCCCCAGAGTGGCTCATGAAGATGTTTGCATATTGAGGGACTATCTTTGTGACCAAAGTTGTGCCCATGAGTTGGAGGATGTGTCAGTTGTTGAAAATGAAGTTGTGACTGAGGATGAAGTGGATGATTTGCCCAACTTGATGCTGTAAATCTGAGCAGAGTCCATGTGCTTGTAGTTATTTCAGGCCAGAAGGCAGCTATGCCTATTTGGAGTGACATATTAGTGACGTTTATGGTTACTAGTGTGGCCTTCTCAGGGAGGTAGTTGATGTTCTGGATTTTATTGAGGCAGTCTGTTGTGTCTTGTAGAAAACTTGCTTTTGGAGTGACAAGTGGTTTCAACAGTTTCTATGATACTACAATCTAACCAGTGTTAGATTGATCTAAATGCTCAAGCATACAGGCTTGCAGAAGGCTTAAATTGCCCAAAAAATGGTATGCCCAATCTAAGTTATTTCACCTGGGTAGGTACAGATATAGATCAGGTTAAGCTGATGTTTAAAGGTGTTAATTCAATTTCATGAATGCCTGCACACATTTGTAGCACAGCAATGGGTCTGGAAAAACCCAGCCACTCACCCTAGGCCTAGGGTTGTGCTATTACTACCTCTACCCCCAGTCCTGACTAGGGTATTTTAAGCTCCCTGCCCAGAAACACCCCCCACCCCTGTGGACTGGCCAACCTCCACCTGAGAACTCACTACCCCCTCTCCTGATCCTGCCTTCCTCTCCCCTCACCCTGAGTTACTTACATCAGACTCCACATCTGGCTTCCCGGAGCTGTGAAAAGCTGCACACATGCTGCTCCCAGCAGCAGGAAACCATTGCACATGCTGCTCCTGATTTACATTCACGTGACTTAAAATAATCCATGTGATTGTAGACCATGTGTAGTGAATGACTGTGTGCATCCTATGAATCCTGATAGCTCTTCCATGACAGTACTTCAATTAGATATGATTGGTCCACCAGGGTTACCTTGTTTCTGAAACTTTGGGACCATACAGAAAATTTCTGTATGGTAGGGGAGCTGGGGATTAGTGGAAGTAGTTTTCCTGAAGCTGGTGTGGAAAGGACTTGATAATATTTTCCAGTTCTAGAGAGAATACTGGTGTGAGGTTTCAGGTACAAATGTTTTATTAAAGATAAGTGGAATGGTTCATGCTACAATGTTTTTTTCTATAAAAGTTTTAGAAGAGAGGTTGTGAAAAAGACTGTAGCTGGTGCCTATTTCTGCAACAATAGGGATGAAATATTTTTACTGACTGTGGTTGCAAGAATTACAAATAATTATCTATTTTTGTAAGATATTAGTATCAGAACATTTCCATTTTAGTGTACTAATAGGAAATTATGGAACAGAGGAACATCTCTGTAATGGGGTCCCTACCCTGTTACTAGAATGGGAAAGGGATCCAGGGGCTACCTGGCCCTTTCCCCCTCCTTCACCTACCTCTGTCCACCTTCTCCTCTCTTACTTCTTGTGTGTTTGCCAGTGCATCCTTTTCCTGGTTGTGGTCCTTTCCTCCTGATTTCCTTGTTATGAGGTTCTGATTTCCACCCCCAACATACACTCTTGTACTTTCATTTAGTCTCTGTGTCTCTTCTATCTGTGCCCAGGTGGTGACTGGTGACACCAGAAGCAAACTCACAGGCTCAGAAACCTGAAACAAGATGGCTGCCAGGTCCAGATGGAAGACGAGCCTAATGACCCAAGGGGTGCAAGTAGAGGGAGGCAGAGAGTCCTGCATAAACCCAAGAATCAGGCCAGGGGAGGCAATCTGGCTGTGGAAGCCACCAGGGACAGAACCACTGACTGGACAGAAGATAAGGCCTAGAGTATGTTCTGTCTCCTAATTAGGCTGAGCTTGCTCAGACTGTAAGGCAGGAGGGTTAGAGCATGCTCTGTGGCTAAATGTGGCCACGCTGGCCTGGACTATAAGGCAGGGGAGTGGTAGGGGAAAAACTGGACTGAAGGTCCTTAGCTGCCTATGTAGCAGATATTGTGGGTTCTGAAACCTGAGGTCACACGGCATGACCAGAACCAAGCCAGGAATTTGCAATCCTGGCAAGAGGGCTCAGCGAGAGCAAAATAAGGATGAAGTGGGGGTAGGGGGAAGCCTCAGACCGGAGAGGGCCACCTCTTCAAAAGCATGTCTTGCCCTCTGTGCAGCCTTCCCCACTAATTTTGATATCAAGATGTGGGAGGTGAGACTAATGAACTGGAGAGAGACTGGAGGATGTAGGTGCTAGTAGGCCTTTAGAGGTGGGTACCCTGTAGTGACACTCGTAAGCAGCCTACGTGTTCTCATATGAGCTGTGAGTTTGGTCTCTGAGCTATTCTTACATCAAGCCAAATGTCTGTTACTTTGCCACTGTCCCATAAAATTTTAAGATGATTTCATGAAATCATAAAATCATAGAAAATTACAGTTGAGATGGACCTCAGAAGACCATCTAGTTCAACCCCCTGCTCAAAGCAGGATCATCCCCAACTAGATCATCCCTCTTCTGCCTGGGTCTTAAAAACTGCTAAGGATGGAGAGTCCACAACCTCTCTGGGTAACCTGTTCCACTGTTTTATGACCTTCCCTGCAAGAAAGTTTTTCCTAACATCTAACCTAAACTTCCATTGCTGCAACTTGAAACTATTGGTTCTTGTTTTGTTATCTGCCACGATTGAAAACAGGCTCCACCCTCTTTGGAACTGCCCTTCATGTAGTTGAAAACTGCTATTAACTCCCATCTCTGTTTTCTCTTCTCCAGACTAAATAAGCCCAGTCTTTCCTCGTAAGTCATGTGCCCCAATCGCCTGCCCCATTTTTGTTGCCCCATGCTGAATTCTCTCCAATTTGTCCATAACTTTTCTGTGGTGGGGAGCCCAAAACTGGACACAGTACTCCAGATGTTGCCTCACCAGTGCTGAGTAGAGGGGAATAATCACTTCCCTTGATCTCTTGGCAATGCTCCTAATAATGTTGCCCAATATTCTGGTAGCCTTCTTCGCAACAAGGGCACACAGTTGGCTCATATTCAGCTTACTCTGTAATAATGCCCCAGTCCTTTTCTTACCCAATAGCATTCCCCTTAATATTTTGCCATGGATTCTATACTTATTACTAACTACAATGAGAGCTGAATCAAACTTATAATGCATAGCATTCTATTCTTCTAACTTTCTGTAACAAATTGCTAGTACCGTTTCTTTCCCTTACTTAGTCTCATAATGCCAATATTTCCAAGCAATTCTAAAGAAGAAAATACATGTAGCATGCTTATTTTTGTTTTTGCTTTGATCAGATATCTAATTACCTTCAAATCTCCTTAAATCTCTACTGAGTATAAATCTAGATTTAACATTCTTAAGACTTATGGTTTTGTGAATTATACTTTAGTTTTCAGAAGGTACTGAATATAAAATTCTTCTTTTTTGGTTAAAATGCTATATCTAAATGTAGTATTACAATTTAGAGTTGATAATTTAAAGTAGTACAACACATGGCAACAACAAGCAGTAAACGAGATACCGAAAATAGAAATACTGTTGCTTAAAATTGTACATTTACCTTTGTAAAGTTCATTGCATGCCACATATAAACAAGCCCTGACCTCAGAGGAAAATTTTATGCCAGTTTTGAGGCAGGAAGCAATGATAAGTCTTTAGCTACTACAGACACTCCTAGTGGCCCAACTGCCCTTTACAATTAACCCAAGATCCTTTATAGTGACAGATGAATCAGGAAAGTCTGTGGTTTTACTGAAGTAGACCACAAATGTTTCAAAGAAAGAGGGACAAAAACATTTTAATGGCTACATGCCAAAATAAGAAAAGAAAGTGAGTGACTTATTGATGGTAAGGGTTTCAATGAATTTGTTGTCTAGAAATTATTCTTTCTTCCAGACTATTGATTCCGGGCTGCATATTGCAGTGTCATTTTAGAACCTATTATTGTGACCATGATTTCTTAGTACTATCTATTTGTAATGAATCAAAACATTGCATATGAGGATGAACTAAATTAACAGGAAAAAGGAGTAACATATTATAAAAAGGCTTCTAAAGTTTCATGTTTAAAACTGGAATACTGTATGTTCAGATAACTGACTTTGGCCATAAGAAAATATGTAGTTATTAGAGGCTGAACATGTGGGATTGTAGGATTTGGGCCTAGGATGTTTTTATTTTTGGTGGTTAGTCAGTAGTTTCCGCCAGAATTGTCTTTGTTTATGTTTTTGTGGTTTTAATGTTAATAAAACACAAAATAAATGGGAGAGCAAATTGAAACATTAAATTACAACACTCATGCGATATAATATTCAAGGACAGAATATCTTCTGATATGTCTAACTTGCCAAGAAAACTCATGTACCCGCAACATTCTGTTGGTGAAGCTTTTAGCATCAATTTTCAAAGAACTTGCCTTTAGTACACTTACAACAATAGTGGCTTAGGTGGATTTGTGGAATGAGAAAGGCACTTTCCATTACCTATTTGGGCACTAGACCTTTTAGACACAGCACTTCTGAATATTATTTACAAGATATCTCCCTGTGTGTTCTAGGCCCTCTGCGAAGCAGCTAGTATTTGCTTTGGATTCAGATTCGGCCAATTTGGGGGGCAGTGATTCGATGTGGTGATTTGAATCACTGTCCTGAATTGATTCAGCTGAATCTGATTTGGAGATTTGGCTGCTGCCAAATCAACCAAATCTCCAAATCACACAGGCTCCATCCCCCACTGGGTCCCAATGGCTGCCCCACCCAGCCCAGCTCCCAGCTCTATGAAAAAAAAAGCCCGTACTCACCAGCTTCTGCCCATTGGGGGGCTGCCCATTGGGGGGCTATCCCTGCTGCCCCCCACTATACCATGCCACATGGGAGGGGGCTCTGCTATGAGACCCTGACCCTCACCCACTTTCCTAGCCCCCTCATGCCTGCCGAGCCCACCCCAGCTCCTGGCCCTTTAAAAAAAAAGCAAACAAAAAGCACTGACTCACTGGATTCTGCCAGGCAGGGGGAGGATAATCCCCACTGCCCCCCACTGTGTGGAGGGCTCTGCCACTAGCCTCCAGAAGACCCAAGGCCACTGCAGCACCCATTGAATCCAAAGTTTTTTGTTTGTTTTTTTTAAAGGGCCAGGAGCTGGGGTGGGTGGGGCAGCCATGACGGGGGTGAGGGCACTCAGGGGGGATGGGGGAGCAGGCAAGGGATGGGGCCTGGCAGAGGTCCCCCTATGGTCCCCTCCCCCCTCCTCCAGCCCTGTCACTCATCCTCCTACTTACTGGCACAGAGTCTGGGTCCAGCTCCCTGATGCAGCCAGTGGGGACTGCCCAAATTGCCAAAGCTCTCCAAATCTTTTCTGCATTGATTTGGAGAACTTTGAATTGATTTAGACATTTTAATTGGTCCCTAGTTTTGATATGGATTCAGAGATTTGGCCACCGAATCGGGCTGAATCTCCTCCAAATCGAATCAGCACCCAAAGCTTCACACAGCCCTAGTTCTTGGGCAGTCTTCTCAGTGACTTGCAGTAGGATCTTTCTTGAAATCAGTTTGCCTCCATTTTTTTCAGTCAGTTGAATTAATTATCACATTTGCAGCTCGGTGTGAAGATTTAAACACTTGTACATAGTTATTTTTTAAGGATGTTACAGCATTTCAAATAATGTCTCTGGGAACCTTAGGA
Source organism: Crocodylus siamensis (assembly GCF_052110815.1). Taxonomy (NCBI): domain Eukaryota; kingdom Metazoa; phylum Chordata; order Crocodylia; family Crocodylidae; genus Crocodylus; species Crocodylus siamensis. The sequence continues at coordinate 213,491,715 of NC_143397.1, forward strand.
GGAGTTTGAATGATTTCTGAAATTGTATTCTTTATGGAAAATTATCATTTTATACTATTTAAATTAAATATTTCTTTTAATACTATTTAAATGATATATTTCTTTACCAGATTAGTCAGTTCTCTCATTTTTCTACCACGTTAATTGTGTAAGAAAAGGAGAAAAGTCAGCCTCAAGGCCACAGTCTGCTTTCATTGCATGGTATATATCTTCTACTTTACAGAATTCAAATGGAAGGGGCACAATACCCTCTATCAATCATTGCTTCAGGTTATGTCAAAGCTGTATTCTGCTATCTAGTAAATGGTAATTATATTGGTAATTGTTTTCATTTCTGCAAGGTGTGCATAGAGGGTAGCTGAGCTAAAATAGTAGGAAGCAGAAAAATAAATGTAATTATTTTTAGCTTTGGTCCAGGAAAATGAGTTTGATATAGTTTGGAAATGAGAGAGGGAGTTAATATGAGAGAAAATGAAGGATAAGGTTGGTGAAATAATAAAGAGAGAAGATCAGAGCATACATAACAGAGGAAGGAAAAGGAAAGGGATAAATAGGATAGAGGAGTAAAATAGTTAACAATTATATAACAACAGCACAAACAAATAATGAAAGAAGAGCCATTGAAAGGATGGAAGAGAAAATCAAGAAAGTATGTCCACAAAGACTCTGGACTGTGTGAAAATAGGGGCTAGGAACAGAAATGACACACAAACTAAATCTGTAACAGAACAGAAGTTCAGCAGGCAGACAGACTGGGTTCAAAATGACCAAACCTGGTTTAAGATAGACCTGGATGGATACAATAACAGATTGAATCAGTTTAGGTTCGACTGGTCTATTGAACTTCTGACCCAGAGCCCCTCCTGACACAAGTTACCCCATACTCCAGAATCCCAGGATGTCTTACAGCCCCCAGCTAACCCCCCTCATAGTGGTGGGCTAGCCTTGGCCCATGCTGTCTGCTCCAGCCAAGCAGGGCTGGCCCTACTCTGCCCTAACCCTGAGCTGTCTCAGAGATAAGGCAGCAAAGCATCTGTTCTGCAGACCTGTGTCCTGCCTGTACCTGTCAGCCCAGTTGGGGGGTTAAGGCAAAAGGGAGAAGTTAGGGGAACAGATTTCCCTCTCCCATGATGCCACCAGGCCAACTGCTGAGCCCTGCTCCTGCCAGCCTCGACCCACCCCTGGGGGTAGTGGGCCTAATCCAGGCCAGCAGGGAAGTGGGGCAGGCCCCAATTTGCCACTGGGATGGGGGCTTCTTCCTCCCTCCTCTGCTGGCCTGGATCAGGCCACTACATCCCCCACACTTCCCAGCATCCCAGGTCCCCTCTCATTTTCCCCATGCCTCCTGATTACCTGTGGATGCTCATGCTGTCTGGGACAGGGAGAAGGTAGAGAAGGGTGAAACTGCCAGGGTCTGTTCTTCTGGCCCACATAACAGCAGCTGCAGCAGTGGCCACTGGGCAGGCAGTTTAACCCTTCCCTGCCTGCTTGCTTGGACAGACAGTGCTGGTAACCTTAGGTAATCAGGGGACAGGGGAAAAATGAGTCGTGATCTGGGGTGATAGGGAGTGAGGGAGGCAGTCGGTCCAATCTGGATCAGAAGTGGAGCAGGGCATATTCCACCTTGGTACTGGGATGGGGCTTCCCGCCTCCCTCTGTGGGTCAGAGTGGCAGGGTGTGGGGCTCAGCAGCCAGCCTGGAGATTTATGAGGGAATCACACTCGACATGGGGCTACCTGTACCTGGCCAGACCCCAGCCCAGGGGGAGCCCATGCTGGGGCAAAGGAAACTTCAAGAGGTATGAAGGTCCCCCCTTATGGGCAGACCCCAGCTTGGCACTGGGACAGGGGACAGCGGCAGATTGGGGGCATGTTCTAGAGAGCCAATTGGGGATGGCCCTTCTTGGCTGGGCCTGGCAATGGCTTGCAGGTTGGGAGGTGTGGTTGAGTGCGCTCTGCCTTCTGGCCTTGGTCAGTGTAGGCATCTGCCTGCTTTTCTCAATTGCAAACTGAACGTGAGTTCACTTTGTTATCAGTTCAATCTATACAATTTAGAGAAACCTGCAAAGATTGGATCGATTCCACTTCAGGCTTTTTGACCGTCTGTACTTAGCCAGAGTGGCTGCAGTGAAGTGTCTCGTTCCCACATTGTATTCTGAACTTAAGCTTTCAGAAGAGCTTATTGGCACTTTCTCAGCACTGTGCTATCTATGATGCCTGGTGTTTCCCATTTTAGAGTTTAGCACAAGTAGAGTTTTTCTGCACGGCTCCTTGGTGGAGTCATTGATAATATAGGCATAGCCTTAGACATGAAGAAAGGGAAAGAAAAAAAGTATGGAGAAGGAAGAGAAAAAGGAAGAAAAAGAAAAAAGGAGTAAAGGAGAAATTTGCACTAGAGATTACAGACAGAAAACCTGAAAGCCAAAACTTTAATGAACAGTTTTTGATACAATGGCTATGCTGAGAGAAACTTGTTGAAATTACCTGGTTCATCCCATAATAAGGTAATTGTCTCTGGATCAGAAGTGGTCTGAAGAGGCCATGGTTTTGACCAGAATCTGGATTAATTGTGTTTTTTTTAGGTATGAGGCCAAATCAGAACTAGGATTTGGGTTAGATTCAGATTACCTTCAGAGAATTCTCACAAGAATATGTAGGATAAATATTTGCGGGAAGGTGGAACTAACTGCTGCATCTCATACTTGCTTGCCAACAGAAGCATTTTTATTCTTCTTATGTGGTATTCCACATTTCCTCTTCTCTTCCTTAAAAAGCACTTTCATTTGACATAATTTGAAAAGAGGAATAACACAAGAGGAGATTTCCTTATAAAATTTTCCCTGTAGAAAAATAAGTAGTACTGATAATGTCAATGAGACTCTTTTCTTTGCACCAACCCATAGAAATTACAACACAGAAATATGTCCAACCCACATTTGGGATTTATTCAATAAAGAGGGACAGACTGGCAGGGTCCAGTCTAATGTGTCACAGAGATTTCTCACTCTGATGGCAGATATTAGTATGTAAGCAGAATACCAGAAAATACCAATCATTGATCCTCCAAAACTGACAAATGCTGATTAATAAACATCATCTAATTTTATCATTTACATTTGTAAAAGCTGAATGCTGGATAAGTTAAAGACAAATAATTATATATGATTCTCAAAAACAATGAACAGTGAGGTGATATAAGTAAATATATAATTCAGAAAGGCACCTTATCATAAACCAATTGATGTTAGTGATTCAAACAAAAAAAAAGGATAGCTTTCAATACCTCACAAGATTCACCTGTAGTGCCCAAGTGACACAGAACCATATTTTTATAATTCTCATACAGATTACCACAATAAGCAAATGGTCTTCTATCATTGTTGGGCTGAATCCAGAGCAATGTAATAGTGTTGATAAAATGTAAATCAACTGCTTGATGCTTTTCACACATTTCAATTTGTGCCCAATAAATTTGATAGTTGAGTGGTTGCCAGGCACCTCAGAAACTAATGTATATTCCTGAAATCGCATGCTATATTTTTAGTATGTTGTTTATGTGTGCTTGGAGGAGAAGTTCCTCCCCCGACTTTTAAAAGTATCCATTGTTACTAGGTATGCAGAAAAAAAAAAGATTTTCTCTTTTGCAAACCTCAACATTCACATTTACTTTTGCAAAAGCTGGACCAGCTCCCAGTGAAGCAAATAAATGGTTCTCATTAATTTCAGTAGGAATGTATTATTTTATTCATTAGATTTATATCCTGCCCTTTACAAAAAAGCTCAGAGTGGTTTACAAAAAACAGCACACAGACAAATTTCCCAAACTACACCCCAAAACCATAAAACTCTAACTTCCCACTTCCTCGGCTACAGCCGGCCTGCCCAAAACCTCATACAAGCAAACCCTCCTGTGGGTCATAACCAACACTCACATCCAGTCACAGGATTTTTTTCTCCCGTGGCCCCACTCCCAACGCACCTGCTCTTACCATCTCACCTCAACCCCATGGGAGAACCCCCAACCTCCAATCCTCCCCCAATGTCACATCCCAGCCCACACCCCATCTCTTACAGAGGACTTTCTGGATGTCATCCTTCTGAAAAAAACCCATACCTAACTCCTCCTTTCCCCCAGCAAACACAACACTAACATTTCAAAGAGCCGTACCAAAGTAAAAGAAAGATCTTTCATCCCCATCTTGGTCACGACCGGAGGGGTTGTCTTTCAGTAGCACCCTGGGAGGCTTGCTGACTTTGGAGGCCTACAGGATGGCCAGGTCCTTGTCCATTATTACAGGTGGACAAAATGGTGCCTGGGCTGGAACCCTACTCTCCCCTAGAAGGGAGGGGGAAGTGGGAAGGTATTAGACACTAGTATTATTAGTATATAGTATTAGTAGTATAGTAATGAGTATTAGTAGAAGTATTAGGCTTTGTCTACTCAGGAAACCAAAGCTACTCAGGGCTTCTTGCTATGAGAGTAGCCTGATGCAGTACCTAGTACCATCACTGCTATGAGTGTCATTCTTGATTTATTAGACAAACCTTTTCAGAAATGATTTCTGCAGTGTTTTTGAAGATGGACAGATCCTGGATTTAACCTTTTCCTCCAGAAGCTATTTCCATAGCCAGATTCTCTTGACTGAGAAGGCTTTGTACACAGCTCTCATGCACTTCATTCTTGCCCTCCTGATCTTCATTGTCTCAGAGGGCATGGGGATCAGGCTTCATGAGCTGAGAAATTTGCTTTATACCACAGTTTTTAAAAATCCATTTCAAGATCAAATCCTCAGCTAGAGCAAATAGCAGCCTTGGTTTCAGTGAAGCTATGCCTATGTCTACCAGCCAAAGCTCTAGCCCACAAGTCTTTAGCTTCTCAGGCCAATAAAAGCCATGAGCAAGGTGAAGAAACATATTTGAATTCTGTTGCTTCCACAGTGTCCTGCCTGATCTGTACTAGCACTCTTAACAGTCATTAAAGTGACTAGGAGCTAAGGTGGCTCAACAGGTCTTGAGAGGCATTTAGCAGGTCACCTTGCATTGTAAACTCCTTGCTGCTATAGTCATCTCTGGCTTTGTACAGCTCTAACCTCCTAGCTGGTACTTAATAAATTAAATAAATAGTACTAATGAATTTGATAAAGCCTATTAAAAATGACCTATTCTATAATGTGTCATCATATCATATGGAGATAATTACTTTTCATATTTAAATATGAAACTGATTTATGAGTCCCGTTTCATTATGTAACTGATAGACATTAGGCACTCAGCCAGATGTAAAACGAACCATTTGCTACAGCTTTTACTGGGTAGTTGTCTATGCCACTGAACTGATTTCCTGAAAGCACAATGACTGGCAAACTTAGCGACAGTCTCAGCAGACAGGCCAAGCCCAGAAAGAAAGGTCGTACATTCTCCTGCCTAGATATGGATTGTTGAGAACACCTTTTGGCATTCTTAGGATTGTGTAGACACCTGAACTGCTTGCAGTCTTACGGCATTTATATCATCTCTAACTGCAGTGGAGAAGGAATGAAAACATGCCCCTGCCCCCCACTCCTGCTCCATGCCCAGTACATGTTAAAAAGGCACATAGCTGACATGGTGCTGGATGTGCTTTGGGCACAAGCCAAAAGGGACTACATGATGTCCTGTTGGCAAGCAGTGCCCTCAGAGCAGCAGTGAGTAGATGGGATGTGTTTACACAGCAGTTCTTCCTAGCATGGTCTGACACAATGTTGGCATTTCCATGCAGTGCTTTCTTACTGCACATGTAAGTTTAGTGTCATCAAATTTCAGCAACACATAATGCAGTATGATAATAATAATAATAAACCGAACTAAAAAAAGAGAGGCAAAATTGTTTAAAAGGCATAATAAGGTATTTCTCCTGGAAGAGGTGTTTCTTCTGCATAAACTAGTAATGGCGATCCCCTAAGGTGACTACAGTAGTTGATAAGATGGTAATTTGCCACAGAATAAAAAAGGTTTAGACATCATCATCACTGTATTAGTTGTTAGCATAAATAATAAGGGAATGAATATGTAAGCAGTCTTGATGAGGACATTATGTGTGATAAGTAATACAAATTCATAATGAATGGACTATGCTAAACAAAACCAATAGCTTTCTTTGATAAAATAGCCAGTGGCTTGATAGACAAAGGTGGTTCATTAGATTGAATGTATTTAGATTTTGGTAGAGGGTTTGAAGCAGATTTTTGCACACACACTTAAATCAAGGGGATGCCGTCTGTCTGAAAATCCTGAGAATGGATACAAATCTGGCAAATAAAATGACAAGAAAGAGCAATTTCAAATGGAGACAGTTTATAAGAAGATTGACTCAGGGTCCAAGGACTGCTATAATTTTTTAAGTTTGCAAAAGGTTCAATGAACAAAGGCATTAATATATTTAATCTATTATTATCTTAAGTCTGGTCTAAGACATGCTGGTGTAAATTAGGAGCAACTCCAATATAGTTAAATGAAGCAACACTAGCGTGAAAGAAAAAAAAAAAAAATCAGAATTCGGTTCTTAGTCATTAAGGGCACAATCAGTCTACATTAGAAAGATGATTAGCAGGGCTAACAGATGAGGAAAAAGGAAAATTAATTATTTGAGGTGAGTAATCTTTTTTTCCTATCACTTGGAAGATGTAGCTCTAGTTATATTTTATGAAATTATGCACTTGTTCTTTAGTCACATAGAAAGCCATATTTTACAGAGAGGATCTTAGAAATAAAAAAAAAAAAAAAAAAAAGCAGAAAATACCACAAAACAAAAGATTTCCATAGACCTGAGGACAAACTGAAATGGCAAAATGGTATGGAGATATCTTATAGATGACCCTATGCAACTGGGATGTGATTTAATTTAGACAAAACTCCAATAGCATGCTTAAATTAACAAATAATAAAAAAGATGTCCAATACCATTTCAAAATGGAAGAATGTCAGTAAAGGAGAGGAGCAGCAAAGCAGAAAAAGATCAGGGATGAGTATGATAAAGCACAAACTCTGAGTGCCTGGTTCATCTTTATGTTTTACCTTGGTGATTTTAGCATAAGTACACCGTGTTAAAGCGATGGGAAGTATGCTCACTTCCTTCCAGGGTACAATAGTGTCTGTATCAAAGATAAGAAGTCAGAAGGAGAGATACGGGAAGGGGAAGGGAGACAGTTCTCTTCTGGTCTGTATGCATGGGAAAGCAGTTATAGGAAAAAGTCCCAAGCTCTTGAGATAAACATTCAAACTTTTAGCATCTTATGCAAAGTGAGCTCAGCTTCTCTGCATTCTCTAACTTAAGGCCTTGTTGTTACATGTTACACATGGCATTCATCAGTGACATATGATGATTTTCCCCTCAGCCCCCTAAAAATTGAATGAGTTGCCTCCAAAAGGGTCATTATCAATGGAAACCCAGGTTCAAGATTCTAATAATATAACCTGGAATCTTAAAGTAGTACATCAAATACCCAAAATATAGCTATTGGCTATATGCTCTATGTAAGTTAACTCACGATAAGATTAGAATAAAATATATACATGATATTTAGATGGTACTGTATTCCGTATCCTTTTACAGAGTGACCTAGACTCACCTTGCTAGTTTTAACTGTGATGCTTTATCATTTTCAAAATCATTTGTATAAATCTATTCACAGTGGGTGCAATTCAACCCAAGGTTAATGCGCCTCTTACCCTTTTTTTGAATGTTTTAATGGGATTTAAGTAGGACAGTAGTGGTTCACAGGCTTTGTGCGCTCCTTGTGCCTGAGGAGGGATTCTATCCAGGAGCCAAAGCTGTGTTTACAAAAGCAAAGCTTGGCAGACTGTCACGGAGCGGGGCGCAGAAGCGGCTGTGATCTCTCTATAGCGCCCCCTGCCGTGCCAAGTAGGCGGTTCAGCACCCTCTTACTCGCCCGCCACATCTTGTTGTTATATGGTTCTAGAAGGGAGGCTGCCTCTTATCGCCCTGGACACTGTGCTATGCTTATACTGTCCCCTGTTCCGTAGGGAGTGACCTGGTGCACCCCAGCCTTATGGGCTATGCGTGCCTCCAACCTCCCCTTTAGCACGCCCCAAGCCTCGCAGATGTACTGGATGTTATCTGGTCAGTTTCCTGTATGTGCCCTTCACTGGCGCCCCTGGGCCTGTCACGCAACTGGCGCCCCTTCACCGGCGCCCCCGGGCTTGTCACGCAACCGGCGCCCCTCTATCCGCTAGTCCTCTCGGGCCTACTAATTATATCCGCCCTCCTCCTGGGGTCTGATCAATATACTCGCCCCTCCTGGGGCCTCTCCATGCACAGATGGTGCCCTCCCCACTGGGGCCTGTCCCTCCATGCACTGGACCTCGCTGGGCTCATCTCTATAGTAGCACCCTACCCTGGGCTTCTCTTCCTGTGTGCCCCACTTTGGGCCTAACACGAGCCCCTCAGGCTTCTCACTGGTGCTCCTTGCAAGTGGGGCTCAAGTGGCCTTAGCCGTGCCTGGCCCCCAAAATCCTCTTTGCCCCTTCTCCGGGATGCGGTATTATACCCTGAACTACAGTGGCCTCACCGGCACTGTGCACCTTGTCAGGGCTGGGGCAATACATCCCTACTATGGTGCCCTCGCGGGCCCCGGGGTCCCCACCACTGTGGAGCCCCTCAGGGACTCTTCCTAATTGGGGCTCAGGCCACCCTAGCCTTACCTGGCCCCCTTGACCCCTTTCTCTGGGTCCTGCCCCCCTGGGGCTTCTACCTATGCCCACGCTGGGCTTCCTCTCACTAAACGTGCCCTCCCCGGGCTCCTCAATCTGTTTGCCCCTTCTGGGGCCGAGGTCTAGATGCCCCGCAATACAGCAACCCTCTCTGGCACTGGGAGCACCCCACCTCCCTGGAGAGCTCCTGATGAGGCCTCCTCCACCCCTACAGCCTCGCCCGGTCCTCCGGTATAACAATAATTAAACAGAACCATAAGCCAATTGGCTGTAATGCAACAATAAGCCTCCTGGCTATAACATAGGATCTAGGCCCACCTGGCTCTCTTGCAAAGGCTGCCCAGTCAGGGTTCTCTCTACCCTCACCATGGTGCAGCCCCTTGGGTGCTCAGGCTGCACTGCTCATCTCTGCTCTGCTTGACACTCCTGCACCTTAGGCTGCCAGAAGGGAACTGCTGCTAGGCTTTGGCCTGGGCTGTTTATAAAGGCCTGGCCCTGCCCCCTTCTGGTCATGTGACCAGCCTGGCTGCTCCAGCAACCAACACCTGTGCTGTCTCAGGGAGCTTCAGCAGCCCTTATTCTTTCATAGGAACAGGGCACCCAAGTGCTCCTGTGACACAGACATACAGGAGACTCAGAAAATACGTATGTTAGCATCATTTTCTTGGATTTTATACTGTTGATTTACTTGGGAGGGAACTGGACTTGCCACATGACAGTGACAGTGATTTGACAGTTGTGGAGAGTTAGCACTTTGTTCTTCGCCACGAAACTCTAATTGGATCACAATTTCCAACTAAGCATCAAACATCTCTACCTGTATCTAGTATGTGATGCCAGTTTCAGTTGTGTATAACTGTGCCAACATTTAACTGTTTGGGCTGTAATGTTTCCTGCTGAGGGGTGTGTTGGGTTGATTTAAGTTTTAGCAAAAATTGTTAAATTATCCCTTGACTGGGATAAAATACATTGTTTCAACTATGCTGAAAACATTAGAACGGTTTCATGTAAAAACACTGCTATAGCACTGCTATGGTTTGGGGGTGTTCCTTAATGTTGGGGATGTGGAAAAAGGGTACATAAGAACCTGTGTAAATGCAGAGGTGTAGCTGGCCAGGACTGTGCCAGGGGCAGTACTCCTTTCCCTCTCCTCCTGTATCTTCTTTTCAGGACTCTGCCTCCACTGGCTCTGGCAGCAGGCGGTGTATAGGTGTATTGGTCCTGCTGAGGGGAGATGTCACTTCATTTTTTGTCACAGACATGAATGTTGAGCAGGCAAAAGAGTAAGTCACTCTGTCACTCACAGACACACATTCCTGCACTGTTTCTGCATGACGTTGCAAGTGCAAGAGGAGAATAAGTGGGGATCCCAGCCCTGCCTCCTTCCTCCACCCAGCCGGCCACGGGTAGAAGGGGTCCAGATTCTATGGGCACTTGTATACGTGATGCCATTAACATGTACACATGGTGACAATGTCACTTTGTGTGGCTTAATGGCATCACAGTGTAGACACGCAAGACTTTTGGAGGTTATAAATGAGTTTGCATCATTGCAAACTAAACTACATCTGGATGTAGTTTAGTTTGCAACTTTGTAAATTGCAATGATGCAGCCATCAGCTCCCCCTCTCCCCCGCTAGCTGTGGGAGAGGTGGGCAGGCTCCGCAGAAAAAAAGGATCGAGCCCCTCACCGCTTCTCCCTTTAGCAGGTGCCTGCTGAAGACAGAAGTGGCGAGGGGCCTGATCCTTTTTTTTGCCTGCCTCTCGCATGGCCAGGGGATGAGCTGCCAGCAGGCTTCAGCAGGTAGAAGCAGTGAGGGGCCCGATCCTTTTTTTTTTCACCAGAGCCTGCCCACTGCTAGTGGGCTGAGTGCCCTCTGAACTGCAGGGGAACCTGGTCCTTCCCTCCTCAGCAGCTGTGCCCCCTCGGGGCAACCTGGGTAGGCTGCTAGTGGGCTGGGTGCTCTACCAGCTCAGAGGCAGCACCTGGCTAGATCCAACTCTTCCCCAAACCTGCTGGAGCTTTCATCACCCTGTGTACTGTCTCTGCCATCTTTCCGCTGCCTGGGACCACCCAGAGATGGGCTGGCTGGCCCTGGGGCAGCACAGGGAGGCAGCAGGAGTGCCACTGGGTGTGCTGGCTGCAGGAGAAGGCAGTGGGGATGGTGCATGGGACACCAGAAGCCCACCAAGCCCAAGCTTCCACAAGCCCACCCAGGCCTCCAGCACCCTGTGCACCATCCCTGCTGCCTTCTCTAGGCACCAGCAGACCAGCCACCCTCCTGCTACCTTCCTGCACTGCCCCAAGGACAAGCCAGTCCATGCCTGGGTGGCACCAGGTGGCAGGAAGGTAGTGGGTACAGTGCCTAGGGGGCTGGAAGCCCTGGCAGGGTTGGGGAAGAGTTGGGTCAGGCTGGGTACTGCCTCCAAACTGGGGCAGCACCTGGCCTGCTGGCTGCCTACCCAGGTGTCCCCCAGGGATGCTGCCACTGTGAAGGGAAGGACCGGGGCCCCCCACAGCTCAGGGGCCACTTGGGCTGTGGGCAGCTCACCCCCTGGCCATGGGCAGGCTCCAGCTCCGACAAAAAAACAAAACAAAAAAGGATCAGGCTCCTTGCCATAACACGATGGAAATATTGAAATGGTTTAGTCCTCAGGGTCTTATTCTGTGCCCCGCTGTTTCAATTTAGGGGGCACAGAATAAAACCTAAGGGATTAAACCCCTGTCATGTACAAGTGCCCTATGTTCCTGCAACAGCCCCAACTGGGCAGTAGCACACTGCTCTGCTGGGTTTGTCTCCCTGCAGCAAAACCAGACAGGCAGCAGCACTGGGAAAAGTGGTCTACTTCCTCAGCCACTGTGGACAGTTGCTAGCCAGGGTGGAGGGAAGGGGGGCTGCAAAGAGAGGACACTCTGGTAGCCTCCTGGGAGTGATGTGGAAGCACCCCACTGTGGCCAGTGTGGGCAGGCTCCAAATGCCCCCACTGAACAGTAAACATCTGTTTGGTGAGCTCCCTTTTAACTTATCATGCTTTAGGTAAAGCCAGGGGCTTTTTGAATGTCTGTACTTAGCCTCGGAGACTCTAGCTGGTTGAAGCAAAAGTAGCCAGAGCAGAGACTTCTGGATTTAGGAGCACTTTTTATAGTTTATCCTGTGTTGATTTGCAGTCTTCCACAATACTCTTCTTTCCTTCTCTTCACATTGTCACTCATACCTACTCCTCTTCTCTGCTTTTCTCTTGCCTTGACCCAATTTACCTGCCTTCGTTCAATGTTCCTCTCCTTTCCCTTTAGCATATCCCTTAATTAATCCCAAATTCTTTGCACCAAAAAATCATGGCACTGACACACCATGTGTTGCTATTACATGGTTCATCCTACCCTTTTCCCAGCTTGTGTCCATCTAGTCTATTAAGGCTAGAAACTCTTTGTGGCAGGGACTATACAAAATCACTAAACTATTATTATAGAGACAAAAATATTCTGTTACAAATATTTAGGTTGTAAAGCTAAGCATTCAAAAATTAGGAAATGGCAGAATTAAGATTGTAGTGCACCCGTCAGGCCTCGATCATACAGTCCCTTGCTGCCCGGCCCTGGGACTTGATGATAACTTTTCACTCCATCCCTTAAAGGTGCAAGGGGAAGGGCCACGATCTCCTGCCTCAGGTGGTCTTCTCCCCTCCTTATTCCACCTGCCACAACTTTGATGATATCTCAGTGGTGGAGGGGTCTGACCGTCTGATTCCGGCTGCCCCAAGGCCAAGGTGCGATGTTCTTTGCGAGGCTCCAACCTCCCCTGTACCTCGCCTTATACCCAGCCTCGATGGCGTGCTATTGTTATTGTCAGCAGCCAACCCTCTCTCTGTGTGGGGTTCCTCCTGGTTCCAGCTGGAGCCTGGAGGAGGGCTAAGTAAACCCAGGCCCCCTTGACTTTTACGCCCTTAGTAGCCCTGTCTCATCCTATCTCCGGTGTCCAAAAAAATAATAAACAATAATTAACCCACCGAAAGGATATGGGCACCACAATTGTATGCCCCTTCTCAACACTCCCTAGATCACTACCTAGGAGCGCCTAGTAGTAGCATGCTCCCCTTTACCAACTACCCTTCCCTCTTAGAGATGCCTTACTTAGCCTGTGGGGTATTCTCATGCGCATCTGCCCTCAACGTCCTTCAGTAAAGGAACCATCCCTTGATGGGCTCCCACCTGGGTCCTCTGTCCCGGACTTGAGGGTCTTAGCTGGCCCCTTGCTTGAATACCTCTTTTCCTGTAGATCCACCGGCCTCTGCCTCTGTTGACGAGGTCCCTCCTGTAGGCTGTCTTTGCGGCCTGAGGGTTACATATAGCCGGGATACCTGGGTCCTTCTCAGTCCAACGGCAGCGTCTCTACCTGGGCACAGCTCAGGACCCTTTTCTGACCTGTAAGCAGCGTCCCTCAGCTCCTCCACCTCCTTGGTGGGTCCAGGGGTTCTCCTCTCGATGCTCTCTTGCCACCTCTCCTCCCCTGCTGCCTTGTTGTCTCCTCTTCTTATACTTCTGGGCCGGCTCTCCTTCTCCTCTTTCCCAGCTGCTTCCCCTTTAAAAACAACCACGGCTAACAAGCCGCGTGGGTCCCGCCACCGCTTCCAGCTCCGCCGCGGTTCCTGCAGCCGGTAAGATGTTTTTATTCATTTCTCCTTTCCTCTCACTCTCCCTGGGGTGTACTGTCCCCCGGGGTCCCCCTTTAGCCCTCTGGGGTTCATATCTTCCCCTTGCCCCGGGACATGTAGATTCTATTAACACTGCAGATCTCCCTTTGCATGCATGTTGATAACACTCTTTCATTAGATGATCACATGTTGCCTGTTCAATAAAATCTCATTTTTATGATGATCCAGGATCTTCATACTTGAATAGTGGATATGGCTGTCGGTCACGTGACCTCCCCAGTTTAGCAGATGAAGAAGTAGGGAGGTATGTAGTAAATGAGGCAGGGCCCACAGGCGCTGTAAGATGAAAAAAAATGTCTTGGGCTTAAAGCAGATGCATATTACTGTGCATATTCTTGCCTCAGCTCACAGTTCCTAGGGAATTCTCAGGGCATCTATTTTTGGGTCTTAATACTCAAAGTAAGTATTCACCATCTTCTGTTAGTGTAAAATGGTTTAACTCTAGTGACTTCAAAGGGGATCAATCTTTGTATCCGCTGAGGATCCAGCTCAGATTTCGCCTTTGAGGCTTGTCACATTAAAGTCTATGTTGACAATAAGAACATACGATTTCAAAATGTCTGCTTTTGTATTGAAACTATCTATGTAAATTGCTATTCCAATTGTTAGATTATTTAGATGCAAGCAACAACATATGCTATGTTTCTGCAGAACTTGTTAGCTTTCTCAGTAAAAAGTTAATATGTTTGACATGAAAGAGAGTCAGATATAGAGCAGCAGTATAAAAATCGTAAGGTATCTATATACTCATCAGGTCTATGCTGGTATAACTGTAATAATTTTCATAACACTAAAAATCTGGCTCTCTATAAAAATAGAAAATAGTTTCTAATTATTGCATGACAGATTTTAGTTATTTTAATTGGTTTTGAAGCTAGTATATTTTATTTATTGATCTGAATACATTAAAAGGAGGGTTACCATTCATTCCTGGTCTATCCAATTAGTATTGAGTAGAGACAGCTGAAAAATTCCTTTGTTTTAGCAGAAAATGGCCACGGATCATTCTTTTTGTTGATGTTGTCCTCAGAATCATCCACTCTTTTCTGAAAGTTTGACCTTTTTGTATTTTTAAATGAAAAACAAACCACATTTTTTGTTTGTTTTTTTGTTCTACTGTGTTTGAGGAGAAAGATAAGAAAATCAGTGAAGTAAAGAATTCTGCAAAAAATGCCATTTTGATCAAGAAGCTATTTTCCATTGAAAACACCTTTTAATAACAACAGACTCCACTCCTGCATACTCATAGATTCATGGATTCATAGATGTTAGGGTCGGAAGGGACCTCAATAGATCATTGAGTCCGACCCCCTGCATAGGCAGGAAAGAGTGCTGGGTTCAGATGACCCCAGCCAGATGCCTATCTAACCTCCTCTTGACCCCCAGGGTAGGGAAGAGCACCACCTCCCTTGGGAGCCCATTCCAGACCTTGGCCACTCTAACTGTGAAGAAGTTCCTCCTAATGTCCAGTCTAAATCTGCTCTCTGCTAGTTTATGGCCATTAATTTCTTGTGACCCCCAGGGGTGCCTTGGTGAGTAGTCTCACTAATTGCCTTCTGCACCCCCATGATGAATTTATAGGCAGCCACAAGGTTGCCTCTCAACCTTTTCTTGTGGAGGCTGAAGAGGTCCAGGTGCCTTAGTCTCTCCTCATAGGGCTTAGCCTGCAAGCCCTTAACCGTATGAGAGGCCCTTCTCTGGACCCTCTCCAGGTTATCCACATCCCTCTTAAAGTGTGGTCCCCAAAACTGGGTGCAGTACTCCAACTACAGTCTGATCAGCACCCGATAGAGGGGAAGTATCACCTCCTTGGTTCTGTCTGTCATGCATCTGCTGATGCATGATAAAGTGCAGTTAGCTTTTCTGATGACTTTTTGTCACACTGACAACGTATGTTCATCTTGGAGTCCACTAGGACTCTGAGATCCCTTTCTGCTTCCATGCTGCCGAGCAAGTCATTTCCTAGGCAGTAGGTGTGCTGGACATTTTTCCTTCCTAGGTGCAGCACTTTGCATTTCTCCTTGTTAAATCACATTCTATTGTTTTCTGCCCATTTGTTCAACCTGTCCAGGTCTGCCTGTAGTTGTTCCCTGGCCTCCAGTGTGCCCACTTCTCCCCACTGTTCTGTATCATCCGCAAACTTGGACAGAGTACACTTCACTCCCTTGTCCAGGTCATTGACAAAGACATTGAAGAGTATCGGTCCAAGGACCGAGCCCTGCGAGACCACACTACCCACTCCCTTCCAGGTCGATACCGACTCATCCACCACCACTCTCTGGGTACAACCCCCTAGCCAATTTGCCACCCACCGGACTATGTAATCATCCAAGTCACAGCCTCTTAACTTGTTCACCAGTATGGGGTGGGATACCATATCAAAGGCCTTCCTGAAGTCTAAGTTAATGATATCAACCCCTGCTCCTGTGTCGAGGTGTTTTGTAACCTGCTCATAAAAAGAGATTAGATTAGTCAGGCATTATCTACCTGCTATGAACCCGTGCTAGTTTCCCCTCAGTATAATTTTTCCTGATGGGCTCACATATATGAGCCTTAATAATCTTTTCAAAGACTGCCTATAGTTGCCTGGATCCTCCTTCCTCCCCTTCTTGAAAATAGGGACCACATTGGCCCTTTTCCAGTCCTCCGGGACCTGTCCCATGTGCCATGAGTGCTCAAATATTCTTGCCAGTGGCAGTGCAATGATATTGGCCAGTGCCTTCAGTACCCTCAGATGGAGCTCATCTGGGCCTGCTGACTTAAACACTTCCAGTCCTTCCAAATGACTCTGCAACATCTCAGGGTCAACACTTGGTAGTCTGGCACCCAGATGTCACCTTTCTACAATGTGAGACTTGTTTCTAGGCATATGTGTCAAAGGTCCTGATGTTACCTCTCAGATATACACCACAATGCAGAAGGTTTGACAGTTACTTACTACTACTAAAATTTCAGGTAGCTCTGATGATGAAGCATGTGACAGGAAAGCCTAGAGAAGTTATTCCACTTGGTGTCTGGGTTTGCATTTGTTACATGACAGTATAACAGATCTTGGTCTCTGACACTTGTCATAAAACCTAAACATTAAAAAAGTTAATACAGCCTGTAAAAGGAAGGTACAAATTCATTTTCTTGATGGGGCTTAGTTATTGCAGAACCTGTCTTTAGATTTGCTTTTGGCTTTTACGCTACATTCACTTAAGGCTGTGATTTTGTGATCTCTGACCTGTCAGAGGATCTAAAGTATAAGATTATTCAGCAACCTATTTTTTTAATCATTCTTATAGTTAGCATCTGCCATCTCAGTGTGTCACTTTATTACTTATCTGCAGATTGCCACTCAATAAATTAATCTATTAGATATGCTAGAGATAGATATGCCTTTATCATCAGCAAACCTAATGCTGGGAGATTCCACATTTGCAAATGTTTACCTCCCTGTCTTCCCATCAGTAACACAATATTTGCCAAGAAAGGTGGCAATCTGGAAACCTTTGAAAATGAATGTTTCCTCTTCCATGACTGCTCAAGAAGGACCTGATCCACCTCTGTTCCCTTCACATGATTTCCTTACATGGGACAGTTATACTGGTACAACCGAATCATCATTAGCTA
Organism: Crocodylus siamensis; assembly: GCF_052110815.1. Lineage (NCBI taxonomy): Eukaryota > Metazoa > Chordata > Crocodylia > Crocodylidae > Crocodylus > Crocodylus siamensis. Next base: position 213,508,751 of record NC_143397.1, read on the forward strand.
GAAGCCACCAAATGGAGAAAGAGATTCTTTTTGGCTTGTTATGGTCTGTGTGCCCAGTTTCACTCATACTACAGTATGGGCAAGGAGGAGATCAAAAAGATGCTGAAAAGAAAATATCAAAAATATACAAAAATACAAATGAATTGGAAATCTTGGATTAAGGCTTCTCTCTTCATGTTCCACTGCTCCTTAAAGGAATACTGATTTTCCTGGAAAATAGTATTTATGCAACCTATTACCACCTTATGGCCCACTGCTCAGCACTCTGAATCCTATATTTTTGTTCTACACTGTGCTCTGCTTTTGGGTGCTGTATTCTTGTGCATCACACAGTGAAGACATGTACTTAGACTCAGTGTGCAAACCACAATGCTCCGGATTGGTAATGTGTTTGGTGGCTGTTCCTCAGTGGATGATACAGGCACAGGTCTGTACTGCACTCCTCTCTTCTGCAAGAAGTTTTAGATCATCATACAGGCAGGTAAAATTTTCTATATGAAATCTGAGAGTCACAGTTGTCAGACTGTTTTCTATTTCTGTGATAACTTTAGTAAAGAGAGCTTCTTAGGTAGTTCATTTAAGACTCTTGGGTACAAGTTATCTGAGCCAGTTGGTTTGAAAATATTTAATTTTAGCAGATGCTGTTTCACATCTTCCTTTGTTATAGCTCGTAAACTTTCTATTCCAGTACCTGCATATGGGATGGGTGCTACCTCCTGCTTTGTGTGCACTACAGAGCAGAAATAGCTATTTAACATTTCTGCCTTTCCCACATCACTGTAGAATTCTAACCTTGGGACTTTGCACAGCTTTTCTCTCTGAAAGAAACTATATTCAAAAAAGCTACATTCATGCCAAGGGATTTGAAACAGGAAACCAGTATATGGCAGCAGTGACAGCAACACTGACACTTTGTGGCTCTGTTTTTATACAGTAATCTGCACTTTATTGCAAGGCTTCTCTTGTCTTCTTGTTTGGATTGCTTCAAATTGCATTTTTGCTATTATGGATCAAAAGAATGAATCCATAAATATAGGGACTTTTCATTCTATTATTTTCAGGCTAAAAGTTAGAAGCACATCAAGTATCTGAGATACAAATATTACCAGTAAAAAGATAAAAAAAGGTAATTTAAAGGCTGATAAGTAGCTCTCTTTAGATGTAAGTAAAATAAATAATATGAGGATTTCTGAGACTTTTCATTACTTGTTGTTATGCATAATATTATGTTTTCCTCTTAAACCTTTATGTGACCATAATGCTACATTTTGTATATACTTCCATAACATTTTACACTTTTCTCTGTAAGCATAAAATCAAACTTCCTATCTTTCTGTGCAGAATATATTTTTAAAAGTAGAATTCATAAATGATCCTGGGAATTATCAGGTAATAGCATTGTTTGTATGCCGCCTTGAAAATGTCCCTGTTGTTATTCTAATGCTCTCAGACTTCGGTTTAGTACTCAATTCCATGCTATTAATACCAGTTGAGCAACTGCAGTTTGAAGAACTCAACGATTATCACCAAGTCAAACAACCTTGTTTGGTTGGTTGTTGTTGTTGTTGTCTTGCTCAGGTCACTCAAAACTATCTAAAGCTATATGTGCATTTGAAGCACAAATTCTCCAATTTGGAGTGCTTCAGTACCATACAGACATGTATCCTACCTCCCCAGTGGCTCTGTGCTGACATGGTTCAAAGTTACAATGACAGCCTGGAGCAGAGGTGTTGTCCCACCACCAGGGAGGACAGTGAGTTATTTGGTCCTCTGGCATCCCTCTGGCATAACAACTCTGAAAATACTGGTCAAACATGCACACCCCCTACGTTAATGTTTTATTTTTATAATTTCTGTCTTGGATTATAACTTCTTCAATGAGGAGATGAAATCCTGCAAGTGTGTGGATAGAGAAACTGCAATGTACATAATAAAGAATGGATGCACCATCTTTATGCTCTCCTTAACCACACATATAATTAATTATTTCTTCTCATTTTTGAAGGGCTTTACCGCCAAAGCATCTGGCACTAGTGAAGGCTGAAATTTTCAAAGCAGTGAAGGGGGGATAATTCTAATGGGGGATGCATGGCTAAATGCCCCTAGATTTCATAGATTTCATAGACATCAGGGCTGGAAGGGACCTCGGGAGATCATCGTGTCCAGCCCCCTGCCCAAAGGGCAGGAAGTCAGCTGGGGTCATAGGATCCCAGCAAGATAAGCATCCAATTTACTCCTGAAAATGTACAATGTAGGTGCTTGAACCACCTCTGCCGGCAGACTGTTCCAGACCTTGGGGGCTTGGACAGTAAAGAAATTCTTCCTTATGTCCAGCCTGAAACGGTCTTGCAGGAGTTTGTGACCGTTCAACCTCGTCATCCCTTGGGGCGCTCTGGTGAACAAACGTTCACCCAGATCCTGGTGGTCACCCCTGATAAACTTATAGGTGGCCATCAGATCACCCCTGAGCCTACGCTTTTCCAGGCTAAAGAGTCCCATGTCTCTCAGCCTACACTGATTAGGCAACAGATTTAAAAACAAGGAGGCTTTAAACAAAACATATGAGAAACAAGAAAAACCCTGTATTAAGCATAGGTCCTGTGTCACATAGACATGGTATTATTATGAATAGGGATTGAAAAAAACTGAAATCTTCAACCAATATTTTATTGAAATGAAACAAGAATGTTTGTGTATGATGATGCTGAAATAAAAAGTAAGATGTGAGGTAGAATCTGCTAAAATTTTAATTTTCAAATCAAGTGGCACAGATAACTTATACATAAGAGTCTCAAATGAACGAGCTAAGGAATCATCTAGCCCACTTACATTACTATAACAAATTTTAAGAAACTAGGGAAATTGATGAAGGACTAGTGGACTAAGTAGCTGGTGATGATCCTGGAGAAAACAGTGGGTTTATTTAGGAGTATTTAGGATTAAAAAATAATATAAAATATAATAATGTAACATTTGAAAAAAACAAATATATCATAATTATGATAATATTAAATACATCATTGATATGCTATATAATGTAATTTGCAGCAAACAGAATGTTGATAGAATATACATGAACTTCTCCAAGCCATTTGCCCTTGAACCATATGACATTTTGATTAAAAATATTGCATTCTATGGAATTAAATGGTACACATTAGACAGATTAAAAACAGATTCAAAGACAAATCTTAAAATATATTTATTATTTGGGAAATATCAATCAGTGGATTTGTTTTTAACTGGGTACACAGGAATAGGTTTTTTGGTCTAAACACTGCTTGCTAATTGTATAATGAGTAGATAATGATACTGAATCATTGCTGGTAACATTTGCAAATACAAAGATTGGCTGGAATGTAATTAATGAGAAAGGTTACTGTTTCAGGGTGATTTAGACTAATAGATTGAATAATCATAGTCTAGCAGGACCTACTTTAATACAGGTAAATGTTAAGTAATGCATCTGGGGAAAAAACACTGCAGTCTCTAGTTACAGGATGTGAGATTCTGTCTTGGGAACAGTGACTCAGAAAAGGATTTATCTGTAACTGCCTCAAACTGACCTTGTGGTGCAATGCTACAGCAAGAATAGCTAATCCACTCCTTGAATGAATAAAAAGAGCAGTATCAAGTAGAGTTGGAAAGTAATCTTGCCTGTGTATAGAGCTGTAGTAAGGCCATTCAAAGGCTATGTATAGACAAAACAAGGGGCATGTGTGCATGACACCTTAAAGCGGGTTAAATGCTTTTGCGCTGCTTTAATGGTGTTGGTGTTTGCGCATGGCGGCAGCATACTGTGCAGTAATTCTAGCTGCTGTAGCAAGTTTGGCAGCGTAATGCACCTTAAATGACTTGGGGCACAGCAAAGTAAAACTTCTTCAAGGTGTTTTAGTTTGCTGCCCTTCAGCCGCAGAGTGAAGCACCGGGCTCAGGGGCTGTGCAGGAAGCCTGTGCAGGCAGCCTAGCAGCAGCCTGGGAAAGCAGGGTTTGGCCAAGAAAAAAAAAGGCGGAGATCTTTTCTTTTTTTCCTGGAGCCTGCCTGAGCTGCGCAGGGGCCCGGTGCTTCCCTCTGCAGCTGCATTGCCCCCCAGGACCTTCCAAACCAGGTGCATGCGGGCAGGTGCTGCCTCGGGGGGCACCACTGCTGCGGAGGGAAGCACCAGTCTCCCCTGCAGCCCAGGCACCACTCCACTCGCCAACAACTTGCCCTCCCCTCTCTGCCACCAGAGACACAGGTAAGTGGGTGTGTTCATGACATGGGGGTTAAAAGAGCCCTAAATTGAAGCAGTGTTTTAAAAAACCTACCACTTCAATTGCCGAAGGCAATACAGCAGAAGGCCATATTTTACAGTTAGGGTGGCCAAAATCTGGAACCAACTTCCCAGGAATTCTCGCCCCTACCTTAGGCAAATTCAAGAGGAGGTTGGATGATCACCTGCCTGGGGTCTTGTGAACCCAGCATTCATTCCTGCCTGTGGCAGGGGGTTAGGCTAGATGATTTGTTCAGGTCCCTCCTGACCCTAGTTACTATGAAACTACGTTGAGCTGGGTCAGAGCAGCCCTGGGCCCCCTGCCAGCTGGGGCTGCACCATCCTGGCTCAATGTGCCAGGGTCCCAGGTGCACACATTTATGCAGTGCCCTGTAGCAGTAAACTCTGGTGCAATATACACCAGGGTTTATTGTTTCACATTAGTTGCCCATGTAGACATGCCCTCTATGTAGGTGCTTAAGTGTAGAAAAGTGATTTAATAGTGATCCTTTTGATTTTTCTGGAAAAGGAACAAGGCAGGAGGAAGGGGCTCTATTTCAAAGAAAAAAACTTGAACATGAAACCATGGAATGAGAAATCATAGACAACACAGTTTCAACAGAGACTATGTGTTCTTATCCCATTACTTGGACCAGCTTTTAACTCCATCTGTACACCCTTATGTCCCTCAGTGTGTTCACTGCCTTTTTTATCCCTATTGACCTTTTTAACCCACCTTTTGCTATTTACTTTGTATTTAAATTCCTCTCTATTTTAAACCCCTTATTTCTGCTAGTCCATTCATAGCAACTGATGAAGTAGACTGTTGCCTCATGCCTCTTTGAACCAATTACTCTTAGATACCCCCTGGCCTGCCTTGTGTATGAAATTTTTGAAAATCTCAACTATTTAAGCATGTCATTTGAAACAGAATAGGTTGAACACTATGATGAGTTCTACTAGGCCTGTCTTAACTGGAAATCAGCTCTACCGAGCCCTCATTAGCCATCCATCAAGACATATATTTTCATGTATTTGGTATATGGGACTTTGATCACACAGGAATCAAGCTCCAGTTAAAACATTCAGGAATACCTTCGTTTATTTAAAAAACAAACAAACTATATAGTACTTATTTATTTTAAAAATAGCATGAATGCATGTAAAAATGCTGGCAATCAGTATGGTGTTATTCCACAAAACGGATGTACATTCAGTAAGTGCATGGGATATCGAAACACGATAATCTCTTTTCTTCTACACGTTACACAGAATTATGCACCTAGATAACTAGAACATATAATAAACATTTACTTTCTGTCCTGGACTCATATTAGGTCCATAGTAGGGGCTGCAGAGGTCAGTTGTTGCTGCCTGATCCTCAGCTGTCAAGCCACAGTAGAAGTTAGAAAAGTGAAGGTTTTACTTCATCTGCTCAGAGTAGGTTATTGTCTGTCTCTAGTTTATATCAGTGAGTACATCAGGTATAGTGAAGCTTGGGTTTCAACACCACTTTTTGCCTTCAACTCACTCCCAACATTGACCCACCACTACCAATTAATATTCTCACATGGACCCCATAGTATCATGGTAGTACACCTGAGAAAGCCTAACTATATTTACATCAGTGATCTCCCCTACAGAGAAAATTCTGCTGCAGGAAGCAATGAAAAAGTAAACCTGGAAAACTGAATCCAAGAATCCAGCCCAGCAGGAAACAAAGAAGCAGCATGTCGGACCTATTGCAATAAATCTATGTAACCTATGCCATTAAAAAATGTGTTGATAACCCTTTCAAATGGAACAGATTGGAGAATACCATAACCACAACACGTAGAGCCAGAATAGGCTTGTTAGTGAGACATTTTTTTAAGATTCAATCCAAACTTAGCCAATTCATTTTACATAAACAGTGTGTGAATGGAAGAATCATTTAAGTCCTCTGCCTCCTACTGCAAAAATGAAACCTAATTGCTTATTCTTTGCAGTATTAGTGGCCAAGCAACAACGGTTTTAATTTTCATGACTATCTTTGCAAGGAAAAATACTGGAAACTTGTTTTTCAGAAAAGAAAAGTTACTCTCCTTCAAGGCCTCTCCGAACAGTTCTGTTAACCCAGGGCTCTCAGCAACCTCCTCCAGCTCATCCATGATTAAGGTTATTTCTATATTTTATCCCTCTCTTTTCCTTCTGGGTTTCACATAAAGGCAAGCTACTTCTACCAAAATGTGTTCAAATTGCCTTATGACTATAATCCATATGTAAGCCAGCTCTCCAGAGCTCAGCAAGTCCTAGGCATTGATTCTTCACCAAGTGACAGCTTTACACTTCAGTCACAGGAAAAGCTGAATTTGCCATTCTTTATCAAAAATCAGGTATAATAATTTCAAGCCAAGACAGAAATTGTTTCATCTGTAAAGAAGCAAACAATATTTTTTTCAAAATTTTTATTTTTAAAAAATCTGCACGTGCACATCACAGAATGTGGTATATCATGTTCAGATGCCTCCGTTGAAATGATGTGGGTGAAACTAGATAGAAGGAACTCACCAGAATGAAGAGCCTTGTTACATAGAAATTTTGGGCAGCTCCTGGAGCTCTTAACTCCTGGATTGTCCGCACATTAATACCTGAAACTAGTTTTAAGTGCTTGTTATGCAACTCAAAGTTTTGCCACTAGGCAAGATTATCTCTGATCCACATTACCTAGCTTGTGCTACACTATGGTATAGCCACTCTAGGCTACACATTAGTCTTAGTGTAAACACCCCACTGACCACCCCTCTTCTGCTGGCCTAGATCACTCCCTCTTCCCCAACCCGCCCCCCAGTTACCCTCCCAGGCCTCCAGATCCCCACTCACTGCCCTCCCCCTCCGCCCCTTACTTGTAGCTGCCTGTACTACCAGTCTTGTGGGAACAGGGAGGGGAGGGTTCACCTGCCTGCCTGGCCACCGCTGCCACAGCTGCTGCTGTTCTTTGGGCAGACTTAGGCCCAAGAAGAGCAGTAGCCTGCAGAGGCAGCTGCTGGACAGGCAGGATAACCTTTCCCTGCCTGCCCCCCTTGGACAGACAGCACAGGCAACCACAAATAAGCAGGAAGGGGGAACCCTGAGAGGTGGGGGAAAGCACTAGGGATAGGGAGCTGGGGGGGCAGGGAGAGCCCAGGGAGCCACAGGCACCAAGGGGAAAGCCTGGAATGGAAGGGGAGGATCCATTCAGTCCTCCAGGGCTCTGCTGCCCTGAATGTGTGACTGCTCCAAACTTGAGCTAGCACTAACATTGATCAACATTTATGCTGCTCATAGTGTAATGTGTAACGAGGCCTGAACTCTCAGCACAAGCACTTTTTTTTAACAGGATAACCACTCCCTGTCTGATCTTGGAATCCTCATGCTCAAAGGGAATTTGCAAAAGGCACAGCAGCCCCCCTGGCTCTCCAGAGACCTAGCGGACGTACTGTGGCTAAAAAGGAAAGCCTACAAAGGATGGAGGACGGGATTCACCTCCAAGGAGGATTACTCCGCGCTGGTCCGGTCCTGCAGGGAGCAAACCAGGAAAGCCAAGGCTGCAACTGAACTCCAACTAGCTTCAGGCATCAAGGACAACAAAAAGTCCTTTTTCAGATATGTGGGGAGCCAGAGGAAAAGCAAGGGCAATGCTGGACCCCTGCTAAACGAGATGGGGCAACTGACAACTGATGCCCAGGAAAAAGCCAACCTATTAAATAGGTACTTTGCGTCAGTCTTTCATCAGTCACATGGGATGCCCATGCCTACTATGGGACAGGGAAATCTGGGTGAGGGGGATCTCCTACCCTCCATCAATGCTGACCTCGTGAAGGAACACCTTGAGAAGCTGGATACCTTCAAGTCAGCTGGCCCTGACAACCTGCACCCCAGGGTACTCAAGGAGCTGGCGAGCGTCATAGCCCAGCCCCTGGCACGGATCTTTGAAAACTCCTGGCGCTCTGGTGTAGTGCCCGAAGACTGGAAGAAGGCCAATGTGGTGCCGATCTTCAAGAAAGGGAGGAGAGTGGATCCGGCTAACTACAGGCCCATTAGCCTGACTTCTATCCTGGGGAAGATCTTAGAAAAGTTTATTAAGGAGGCCATCCTTGAGGGACTGGCCCAGGCTAACATTCTAAGGGACAGCCAGCATGGGTTTGTTGCGGGTAGGTCTTTTTTGACCAATCTCATTTCCTTCTATGACCAGGTGACCTATCACCTGGACCAGGGAGAAGAGATTGATGTCATATATCTTGATTTCAAAAAAGCTTTTGATCTGGTATCCCATGATCACCTCTTGGCCAAACTGCCCAGTTGTGGCTTTGGCTCCACCATGATCCTCTGGCTGGGAAATTGGCTTCGTGGTCAGACCCAGAGGGTTGTGATTGATGGCAGTCACTCATCGTGGTGCCCTGTGACCAGTGGGGTCCCTCAAGGCTCTGTCCTGGGACCCATACTGTTCAACATATTCATTAACGATGTGGACATTGGAGTCAGGAGTGGACTGGCCAAGTTCGCCGATGACACCAAACTTTGGGGCAAAGCATCCACGCCAGAAGATAGGCGGGTGATCCAGGCTGACCTGGACAAGCTCAGCAAATGGGCAGACGAGAACCTGATGGTGTTTAACACCGAAAAATGCAAGGTTCTCCATCTTGGGAGGAAAAACCTGCAGCACCCTTATAGGCTCGGCAGTGCTACGTTGGTTAGCATTACAGAAGAAAAAGACTTGGGGGTCATCATTGACCACAAGATGAACATGAGCCTCCAATGCGATGCTGCGGCTAGTAAAGCGACCAAAATGCTGGCGTGCATCTATAGATGCTTCTCGAGCAAATCCCGGGACGTCATTCTCCCCTTGTACTTGGCCTTAGTGAGGCCGCAGCTGGAGTACTGCGTCCAGTTTTGGGCTCCACAATTCAAAAAGGATGTGGAGAAGCTTGAGAGAGTCCAGAGGAGAGCCACGCACATGATCAGAGGTCAGGAAAACAGATCTTACGATGACAGGCTGAGAGCCATGGGACTCTTTAGCCTGGAAAAGCGCAGGCTCAGGGGTGATCTGATGGCCACCTATAAGTTTATCAGGGGTGACCACCAGGATCTGGGGGAACATCTGTTCACCAGAGCGCCCCATGGGATGACGAGGTCGAATGGTCACAAACTCCTGCAAGACCGTTTCAGGCTGGACATAAGGAAGAATTTCTTTACTGTCCGAGCCCCCAAGGTCTGGAACAGTCTGCCAGTGGAGGTGGTTCAAGCGCCTACATTGAACACCTTCAAGAGTAAATTGGATGCTTATCTTGCTGGGATCCTATGACTCCAGCTGACTTCCTGCCCTTTGGGCAGGGGGCTGGACTCGATGATCTCCCGAGGTCCCTTCCAGCCATAATGTCTATGAAATCTATGAAATCTGTGAAAACAACTCCAGATGACAGGCCTGGAAACATACATCCATACCTCTACTGGACAGTAAAAAATATGGTCCTTACGATAAACAGTAGCTTTCTGACTCACTATGTAGCAGGCTTACCTTTTTTTGTGGCATGGGTAGAGTCTCAGGCTCAAGGGTCTGCTCGAGCTCATCCACCCATCTGGAGAAAACAAAGGGAAGCAATACCATGCCCTTTTTCGAAGGGAGGGGGCAAGGAGCTGGATTTGAATTATAACTGCAACAGACAGGTCTGGAGAACTTTGGGGGTGGAGCTTTTGAAGATCATGGAAGAGGGGAGCGTGCTTGGCTGGCTGGGGAGAGATGACAAGGGATGGGGAGGAGAGAGGTACTCCAGAGACAGCGGTCTTTGGGACCCTGCCTGAGCTTCAGCAGTATGCAGATTGGAACATGGGGAGCTGGCCCTGGGAGCAGTTCCAGGCTACTTGGGCTTCACATGATGCGCAGGTCAGCGCGTGGAGAGTCCACCCTGGGAGTAGCTTGCGGGTGCTCGGGCCTCACCCAGTGCACAGTTCAGCGCACAGAGGAACTGCCCTGGGAGCAGCGCACAGCTGCTTATGTTAGCCCTGGCCCTAGGCTGAGTAGCTGGAGCTTCGCCATGTGGCTCCACCTTTAACTAAAAGAGCCCTGGTGTCCAGAGTAGGGCCCGGCAAAGGAGAGAACCCCCGCTGTCAGACCATGGAGTTGAAGCCTGCAAGGGCTTGGCTCCTGCAAGAGAGAGAGAGCCCTGGGTGCCCAGTGAGGGGCACTGGGCCATTGAAGAGAGCCGAAGGCACTGCTAGGAAGAGGCTCTTGCGAGATCGGCCATCAGGGGATGAGCCTTGACTTCTCCAGAGAGGAAGTGCGAGTTACTGGGGAAGTGGGTCCCTCAGGAGAGGCCAACATGGGTAAGGAGGGCCTGCCCCCTCCACCCTGCATTGCGAGAGGTGTGTGTGCAGGTCCCAGGGCCCTAAAGGGGAGGGGCTTCAGGGAAACCCCTTGGGGAGGTGCTGAGCGCACTCCCTATTTTGAGGTTGTCATTGTATTAAAAGCTATATAGCTATGGGTATTCTTTAAGGGAGTTTATGTGTTTTAATTCCTCAATGTATATATTGTTATTTGTGAAGGTTTAAAGAAATATTATTGTTAATTTACTTGGGTTATATAGGTTAATGTCCTTATGTGTTACTTGTGTTGTATAGGTTGTAAGTTATTTGGTTCATATTTGGTATTATATGTGAATTGTGGAATATTATATATAGTATTATACGTTAAGCATTGTAAATATTCTATGTTTTATATTAGGTGCCTGTATTTATTCTTGTAATAAATTGTACATAGTTAAGTACTTGGCTTCGGCCTAGCTCTATAGAGAGGGGAGGAAGCTGCTCTAGTAGCTGAACCTTTCCTTAGCACCCTGCCTGTCCACCACCACTGTCATTGAAGGACAGGGTACACCCCACGGGTGTACCCGGGCTACAATTACAATTTTAGAAATACTGCCAATCACCTCCATGAATTTCACAAGTAATAACCACCCCCATGTTGAACTGTCCCCTTTTGCTCTGGATGCCTGTTTTACTGAACTACTAGAATTCTCTACATATGATATTGATGTGACACAATATACTCCAGCACAGTTCATGCTGCAGTTTATTGCTCCTGGGCATGCATTTACATGTGTGCCCAAGACTGCAGCACATTGAGCTGAAGCAACACAGCCCTGACTGGCAGGGAGCCCGGGGGTAAGCCTGCCAACCCGAAGCTGCCAACTCAGCATACTGTGGAGGGGCTGGCTGGGGCACAAGGGTGCTACAGTGCAGGGCTAGCTGGCAGAGCCAGTCAGACCCATCATCATCTATACTTGCATTTTGCTGCATGTAACTATTCTGCTGTAAGATAGTACTTGTTTCATGCAGTACTTGTGTTGGGCAGGGAGGCTCAGTGCTACTGCTACAGATGCTGGGATCCCTGTGCCAGCTGCACTGCCATGAAGAGGTGCCTCCTGCCCACCTGGCAGTAGCAAGGGGGCACAACTCCATGCCACCTCTGCTGCCACTGCCCCTGCTGCTGCTAGCTGGGCAGGAGGCACCTCACCATGGCATCATGCCTGGCATGGGGCTTTCAGTGATGGTGGCAGTACTGAGCTTTCCCATCCTTCTCTGCTTTCCCATGCCAGGTTCTACCTCTGGGGCTGTGGATGTCCTCAAGGGAGGGCAGCAGGGCAGGGAGCCCTGAGCCCCATGGTGGGCAGCCCTCATCCTCTCCCCCCCTTCACAGGCTCTGCTCAGCTCTGGTCCAGCTGTACTGCCCAGTGGCGGGGGGGCCTGGGCTTTACAATCCATTCTGGTTGCAACAGCCAGTGCCACCCATGTGTAGCAGCCAGGGCTCGGGCACTGCTGGCCATCTGTGGCTGCCATCTGTGGAGCAGGGAGTGAGCAGCCTGCAGCTGCTGGGTCCCATAGCCCCGGCAGCTGGAGGCCCTCTCTGGCATGGCTGGGAGGGGCACAGGGCTGAAAGCTGGGAGTGAGGGGCCCTGATGGAGACTGGGTGCTGAGAGTCAGGATTGAGGGACACCATCAGGGCTCAGGGGGCGTGATGTAGCTTGGGAGTGAGGGGCAATGGCATAGGCAGGGGAAGGACATGGGCATATCAGGGCTGCTCAGTGCTACATAGCAGTGGTGGGGACAGCTGCATCTGGACCCACGTCCTAGTGAGTGAAGGGGGAGCTCTGATTTTCCGTGATAGAAAAAAGTGAAATTCCAAAACATATAGTTATTTAGAATTTATTTTATTATACTGATTCAGGCAATTGCTTTAAAATTGTAAATATATCAAAAACGTGTTCAACTGATACACAGTGGTGTTTCATTTTAATTGCAGAAAAACGCTGACTTTGGGTTTTTTAATCAGAGAAGTTTGGATTTTTAAACAGACAACCAGGATCTCTGGTGATAAACGGCACCTACAGTAACATACAGCCATAGATGAATTGAAGCATAGACTTTTTGCATTTGTTGCTAGTGTAGTTGCATATTTTGTTTTATTTATGAGTGCAGAAAGACATGTAAAATAAAAAATAAAAATAAAATACTATATTTACTTGAATATAAGATGAGGTGTTTAGTCCACAATCAGCACACATACAAAACAGAAGCAGGGAGAAGGTAGTTGCAGTCTCCAGCTCTGGTGCTGGGCCTGGATCAGGGCCACAGTCAGATCTACAGCAGCTGCCTGCCCCCACCCCTTTCTCTTGGCAGCTTCTACCCTCCCCCACCCTTTTCCTTCCTCTTTACTGGCAGGCACAGCTCAGCTCTGCCTCTGGCTGGGGTCTCTCCCAGGCATGGAGCGCATGGAAACACCTTCACCTGCCTGGCTGATCAGCATCAGACATGAAGAGTGATGTCTCATGTTATATTTGTCCAAGGATTTTTGGGGGGTGATATTTTTTATTGAACCAACTACATAGTTGGACCTGGTCCAATAAAAGATATCACCACCAAAAAATCTTTGCCTCTTGAGCTATCACAGCTACAATATCAGTTTAACACAACTGTGTTTGTCCAAGGCATTCATAAATGATTCCAGCTACAAGCACAGGAAAGAGGGTTGCTAAACTGGCAGACACAGAATATATTATAACATAAACTACAACTATACATTCATTGGGAGATTCAACAGGAAGTAACTTCAGTTTCATAGGAGCAGATTCAACACGTATCTCACAACTCATGTTTTATAATAGTCTGAGAGAAGAGGTTATGATGTTTTGGAAAAGAAATGTAGTCTCACATGATCCTATGGTACCATGGTAATACAGAGAACCTGGGCTTCTTCGAATGAGAGATCAGTGATGCAGATGGTCTATCACATTAAGGCTTGTAGGTTGTGTTAGGGTAAGTAGTATGTGGTGGGCTTGCCAGTAACAGCCCAGCTTGTCAGACTGGAAGGGCTCCAAGCCATTGGTGGGGCGTTCCCACCAACCAGGTGAAGGCAGGGGGAAGGCTTTCCCTGCCCTTACCACATGGCGAGGCAAAGAGATGGACCTGGTTGAGGATTACACCCCGCCTCTTTCTGATTGGTTCATTTGCAATCTGGGGGTGGTGCCTCCAGAGGGGATAAAAGAGCAGTGTGCCTGGCACAAGGGTGTCTGTGTTGAGGGACAGTGAAGAGGGTGGGTGAAGAAGAGCTGGCAAAGCTGGCCAGTGGGGCAGAGCTGTTGCCCTGAAGAACCCGAAGATTCCTCGATGGACAAGGAACAGGAAGCAGCCGTGTCCTCCAGCCCCACTGAGAAGGAGCACAGTGAGCAGTGCACAAGCCAGTGCATGCTGGGTCTTAGAGGGACTGAGACCCTGGGAGCTACTTGAGGTGGCTTGGGTCTCCAACCCCTGGCATGAGGCCAGGAACTCAGTGCATGGACAGTGCATGCTGGGTCCAGGAGCAGACTGAGATTCTGGGAGCCGCTCGAGGCAGGTTGGGTCTCCAACCCCTAGCACGAGGCCAGGGAGCAGTGCATGGCCGGTGCACAAAGTGGTCTAAGTGGGACCAAGGCCCTGGGAGCTGCTTGAGGCAGCTTGGGCCTTCAACCCTTGGCATGAGGCCAGGCACTGAGTGCAAAAGTGTTGCATGGAGGGTCTGGGAGCAGACTGAGACTCCAGAGCTGCGCAAGGTGGCTCAGGCCTACAACCCTGAGCAAAAGGAAGAGCCCTCAGTGCTCAAGGTGGTGCACAGGGCCCCAAGTGAGCTGGCAGCCCAGAGGGAGCCTGAGGCAGCTGGGGCCTCAAGGAGGGAGGAGACAACTTGCCTGGGGAGACAAGGACCCACTGGGTGCCCAGAGTCGTGAGTTACCAGGGAAGGTGAATTTTCCCTGGACAGTGAGACTGACCACTGGAGGGGAAGTCCAGAAGGAGAGGGCTTCCTGGATTTGGAGGTTACCTTCATGGGCTATGGAGGGCTTGAAAGGCACTAGGGATCCTTCCCTTTCCCCCTGATCACTGGAGCACAAGGACAGCCTGAGCTGTTCCTTGGGGTTGGTTACAGCATTAGATTGTATTTTGATATTCACGCACCTTATATTTTGTGAATTAGCACCTCACGTTTTGTGGTTTGCATTTTAACAGAGTTTAAGATTGTATGATTTTTATTGAAACCCTGATACTGGCTCTTTTGTATTACTTACCTCCATTCTGAGTGGTAAAGGATTGTATATATACATTGCATGTAGTCCTATGTGCTGTGTACTTATTTACTCATATTTATAGGTATCTGTCTGTTTCTAGATCTATATTCCTTCCTACGGTTTATTGTATTAATAAATTTGTATATCGTTAAGTTCACAGAGTGTCCTAGCTTGGCTGTATAGGGGAAGGAGGGAAACTGCATGCAGCCAGAAGTTTCAATCCCACAGTGCACCTCCCCTTCCCTTAGATTGGAGAGGGGAGTACATAACCAAGTACTACCCGGGTTACAAGTATGTAGGAGTAATTTCCTTGTTCAGCTGTAGAGTGGTATTAGCAATTATGTTAGCTAACTTAAGATAATGGTTAAACTTTGAACTCATCTTAAAATAGAAGCATAAATTGAGTCTAGAGCAATGTTAAAGAGAAGGGAAGATGCAGAATCTATCAAACCATGCTGCTGTCTATGGGTTTAAAGGGCCTTTCCCCATTTATTGAAATAGAATTTGAAAAATTGTAGCATAATGTCAGGAAGGGAACAGAAACCTGATCATTTCCAGGATAGATCCCAAAGGAAACTAAACTCAAATGCTCAAGAACAGGATGTTACTTCTGCTAGGAATATCAAATAGCAGGTGATCACACACAAGCACATTTTATATTGCTGGTAGGCTATTAAAATTGTCCTCCTATTGAGTCATGGAATTCCTTGGTTGTCTCCCACAAGACATTATTGTACTTCAAAGAGTCTCATTTCTAAAATAATATTATCCAGTTGCACTGCACCTCTAGTTTTAGTATATTCACTGGTGCACAGTCCTGTTGTTGACTCTTGGTTTTCCTAGTGACATTAAATTTTTCAGTGGTTTACAAAGGAATGTACTTCAGATATGTGGTGATGAATCAGTCCCAGTATCTGTTTCATGCCTGGGAAGTTCAGTCCATTTAGGAGAAGTAAATTTGCTGATGACATTTTCTGATGAGATAAGGATATTTATATGGGAGTAACAAGGTGCCAAAACCAAAATTTAACTCTGTCAGGTTTGACAAGCTGTTACTGGAAGCCATTTCAGATACCACAGTAAAAGGACTTGCCTCAAAAATATTGCATGGGTTGAAAGTGAGAGCACATGATATCCAGTAATCTCAGCAGAAACAAAACCATTTCCACTAAAATTAATGAGGTGGATAGCTGCATAACAGTTCCTGAAAAAAAAGTCATGACTGAGAAGCTTACTCAAGATTTAAAGAAACTTCTGCTGAAAGCAAGTTACTAATGATCAGCAATCTGAGATTAAAAAAAAATGGAGAGTTTGAACAAATCTGGTCTAGAAATGCAAGGACATTGGGAAAACCCACTGGCAAAAGTTGTCTAGATGCATTTTGAGACTTGTAAATATACCTTGATTTATGCTGTGATGTATTGGGGGGTTTTCACTGAAAAAATATAAAGAACTTTAATTAATGCAAATTCCAACACTAGAAACAAATAGTAAAGTGGGAATTCCAGGGGAGGAAAAAAAAACAACCTTCCCTCTTCGTTTTAGCCTCAGTTACCAAATAACAAGACGAGAACTGACCAACCTTAAAACATTTTGCATTGAAAGTTATGCATTTTAAGTCAATGCTTTTATTCATTCCGCCTGCCAAGTGTTACTTGTTATGCATATATACGTATGTATATGCATATGTCAGGGTGGCAAAACTTTCTAATCCTTCTAGCTGCAAACAAAACTTGACATGGAAAAGAGCTGCAGGACACAAAAGTTTCAAGATGCTCATACACACATTACCCCATCTCAAATAATTTGTTGTTAAACGAATTTTTAGGCTAAAACTAAAAAATCAAAACTAGAAAATAGTAAGTGAACAGGTTTTTGATCTTTACTAATTGGGCACACCTACATGAGATGTTTACTGCTCAATCAACTAATTAGTTGTGCAGTAAATGTCTCAGTATCTATATGGGTGTGAATATTAGGCTGGAGTAAACTGATTTACTCTGCAGCAGGACAATACTTGTATATGGTAATAGTAAAAAATAGGAAAATGTAAATAGTAAAATGCAATAGTAAAAAACTCTGCAACAGTGCATATGTAGAGACTACATGGCTGGCTGGGGCACAAGGGTGCTTCAGTGGAGTGGCTGCCTGCTGGCTAAAGCAGGGGCTGACTGAAGCTCCCTCATGCCCCAGCCAGTCCCTTCAAAGCATATTAAGTTGGGAGCAGCAGCCCCAGGCTGGAGGGGCCCCCTGCCAGCCACGGTTGCTCCATCTGGACTCTGTATGCTATACCTGAATAAAGTGCTGAGCTTACTGCTTCGGAGTTAATTGCTCCTGAGCACATGTTCAAATGGCACTCCCAAGAGCAGTTAACTCCATAGCAATAAGCTCCACAGTTTATTCAGGCATCATGGGCATTTATATACATGCTCCGGGAGCTTATTTGTCTGAGTGGGGGCAGGGGGAACTTTAATTACAGCAGCTCTGAGAGCCGCTCTAATTAAAGGGCCCTATGCTGAAAAATGGTAGTTGGGATGCTTTAACTAAAGCTCATTGAATGAGCTTCAGTTAAAGCACCTGCTGCCATTTTTCAGTGCAGGGACACTGATACACAAGATGCTGGAGATATTATACATGAGTGTGATAATTACCATGCTCCAGCAGATTTGATTGAGTTTGCTCCTACACACTGTAATTACAGTGCATCAGAGCAGCCTCACTGCTCGTGTATAGGTGGCTCATAATTGTATGCATAGGCAGCAACTTTTTTTTGTCTGCGGGTACTTGCAGAAGTAAAAAAAAAACACCCCCCAAAACCCTGCACTACTTTTAATTTGTCATGTTCCCATGCCAAGCCCTGTGCATGCCCAGAAGAGGTAGCACTTTATTTCTACCTGGCTCTGCAGCTCCTGTAAAGATTGGGCATTTTAGTGGGACTTATTTGGCACTTTTATCTAATAGATAATTGAATCAGCTTTAGCTAAAAATGCCAAAAAGCCCCCTGAAGCACCAAATCTTTACAGACTCTGCAGTGCTGGGTTGAAGTCATGTGGTGCTTCTTCTGGTACAGCCGGTTTTTTATTTTTTTATTTTTTTAAACATCTGCAAGCAGCTTTGTAGGTGCTGAGCACCTGCAAATTTTTTTCTTGGTGGGTGCTTGAGCCCCGGATCACCCATGGAGTTGGTGTCTATGACTGCATGTGCAGACACACCCCTTCACTTTTTTCAGGAGCTTTGTTTAAACTGCCTAGGACCTGTATGCAGCTCTCAAGTTATAGACACCCTAGGACATGTATATGCATATGTGAATAGATATATATTTATTAAGCAAAGATACCCAATAGAACAAGGAGTATATTTTAGTTAACCTTTTATGCTTTATCTATCATATATGTAACAGGTCCCATGGCCATGAGGCCCCTAATGGCCCTGAAGCTCCTGTCCAGCTCAGACTCTAATGCCACTCTCCCTAGATTGCTCACCCACCATGCCTTGTTCTTAATATTAAAGGCTGATTAGGGGAGGCTGCCAACAGGCCTTAAAGTGAGCCTTACACATAATAATTTCCCACTGGGTCTCAATCCGGCCTTCAGGCCTGATAAGTCAGCTTTGGCCTGACTAGGCTCCTGTAGTGCACCTGTAGCCTTAAAGGCAAATTGCGTGGCTCCTTTTTCCTCCCATACACCACACCCCAAGTCTTGCAGATGTTATCATATCATTGTTCACTTGTTGGGCTTTGGCCTCCCCATCTGCTGCCTTTTTCTTCTCAGCTAGGGCTTCTAGCCCAGGCCAACTGCATCAGACCTGGATTTGAGGTGCTAGCTCTAGTTTGTCCCTTCTGGTCCCCAGGCGCCTGGCCTCTGTCTGCTGGGCCCCTGTGCAGCTGCACCCCCCTCAGGTAGTGGGCCCCTGTCCCCTGTTTCATGGCAGCCCTCTTGGGTGGCAGGCCCCTAGCCCCTGTCTGGCCCTAATGTAGCACTGTGCCCACCCTGGGCTCAACAATCACTCCTGACAGTGCCTCCCTTGGGCACTGGGGTTCCTGGCTCCTGTGGGGCTGTGCCCTGCTCAGGCACCAGGCCCTGGCCCCTCTGTGGCTCTGCAGCCTTACACCATGCCCCTTTCTGGGCTCTACAGTAGGTCAAGCCTTGAGCCAGCCCCTGACATGACTTAAGGCGGTCATGTGCTCTTCAGGCAGTAGCTGGACATCTGTAAACTTACCCTTACAGTCCCAACCCAAACTACCAGAATGAACACTAACACAAACGATAAGCCCCGCACTATACCAAAAACACAAAACAGCAGAAGCAGCCCTTTGCCCATGTAAGAGGGCAAATTTTCCTCATCTCCCAGCAGGCGTACCTTCCAGCCCAGGGTTATACCCTAGGCTATACACTTGCGCCCGTTGGACACTTAGACTCTCCCATCCCCCACACAACCCCTCCTCCAGGCTCTTGGACCCTCAGGTCCCATGTGCACCACCTCCTCCAGGCTCTCAACATAAAACGAAAGCCACTTGCTTGTAACCCTGTCTTTCTCTGTCCAGAGAGCTTGGCTGTGTTCCCAGGCCTGCAGAGATGTTCAGCTACATTCAACTCCCTTCAGGAGCCCTGCTGCCCTCCATCCAGGAGCTCCTCACTTCAAGGTTGTTGAGGAGAGACACCTTGACCTGTGCAGGCTTTGGGCTTATATGGCTCCAGCCTGAGCCCTCTTCCCTCTGGGGAATCACTCATTAGCTCCCCTCTCAGGTTGCTTTCTCTCTTAAAGGAGCAGGCATATCCCAGTGCCCTGCTACAGTGTAACATATATGTTCCCTAGTTTTGGAACTAGATTTTTCCCAAATATTTTTCTATTAAAGAAATGAAAACTAGATTGAAATAGAAAATGCCTTGACTATTTTGGGAAGATGTGATCAATTTCCCTTATGCTGGTCATTTTGACATTGGAGCCCCTACTAAAAATAGGTTTTTTTAATTATATACGGTTTATCAATTCTCATCCCATTTTTAATAACATCAGGGGGAGTGTGCCATTGCCTTCAACATGTGCAGAATCAGGCTGTAAATGAGGATTGCACTGCAGCATAAATCTTTAATAATAATAATATATAATATCTTTAATAATAATGAGTGCTATGGTTCATTCTACAGAATGTTTCCTTACAGAAGAAAATGCTGTTATCCAAATAATGGTCTGTTTGTAAATATTTTTTTATAAGTACTCATTCATCTAAATGTTCTATTTACATTTTAGCGACATGCTATTTAAAATAAAATGGTTCTGCAACTGTCCATTGGCAGTGTTCCTTATTGGAGAATACAGATAATAACTGAAAGATATTTAGCACTGTTATTTTGAGTGGCGGTTTTTAATGTGAAGCAAACCAATCTTTGCTAATCTTTTGAAGGCATTTTCATTTCCTCCCTTGCATATGAAAGATGTGTGTACTTTTCAAAGAAAGTTTTGCCTTCATTAGGTGGAGATATATGACCACATCAGGAATTGGCTGTACACAAGAAGGTCAGCTATGAACTAATATTTGTTTTTAAGTATTTGGAGCAGAGGGTGAGGAACAAGACATCAGCTTGGCTTCCATAGCTTGGGTAGAGTGAGACACTGAGGAGCCTTATAAAACAAACTTTCTAGGTTCTATGTCAAGCTGGAGTTCTCCAGAAAAATAAACATTTAAACACAGAATTCCCATCCCCCTAGTTATTGCTTTAAACCCGTGACTTTTGCCTACCGAGAGCAGTCATTTACCAAGGCCTGCCACCCACGTTGCAGCTATCAGTCAATGGACAGCACCTGTTTAAAAACTGGAGCATCTGAGGCTCCATGTTCCCCCCACCCTGGCTGTCTGGCCAGGAACATCTGACCAACCATTTTTCCCTGTTTAAGGTCAGGGAGAGGAACAGGAATCCTGGTCAGGTGTCAGGATTTTCTCTTGACTGCACTTCATTAGTTTTCTTGTCTTGTAACCATCTGGGTCCTGACCTGGCCTGTTCTTGGCCACTGCTTGCCAGCTCTGACCCTGGCGTTTACTCTGTGCTTCGGTGACACTGACTCCAGCTTTGATGCTACAGCCCTCTAACCTAGTAACCCTGATCTCTTATTGGCTGCCCGTGTCCTGGTGCTGACAGATGGCTTATTAGTAGGACAGTGTTGAAATATGAATAGTTTGCCTGTCTCTTCCAAATGCAAACACTTTCTCCCTAAATCAGCAAGGTTCTCCACAGCTGGTTCTCCAAGGACTGTACTGAAGTCTACTTCAGAGCCTGATCAAGCTTTAAGATACATGGTGTTCATGTCTAGTGCTGGAACAGGCTTGATAATGTTCATGTACATAGCAGAGAAGGATTTCTTCCATTGCACAAACTACGAGATGAAAAATTTAAAGGCCCGAATTTTACAAGGGGACATTATAGATGGTTATAGTGTCTTCCCCTCTCCTTTAAATCTACGAATTTTAAAAACAAAGACACAGAAAATCAAACCTGTGAAACTGAAACTTAGTGGAACCCACTGTTGAAAACAACTGGCAAATTCCTGTGTTTTCAGTTTGAGCAGAGGCAGCAGGAAGGATGAACTGCTCTTTATCATAATATCAACTGTTGTTGCTAATGTCTCAACCATGTGCTTGATGCTGTCCTAGAGACAAAAAAAGAGATGCTAGCCATCCCCAGTGGTTAATAATCCCAAAATATTCCACTTGTAGAATTCTGCCAGGTGAGACCTGAGGCACGTTGCTAAGTAGTAGTAGTAGTGTGTGCGTGTGTGTGTGCGTGTGGGGTGGGGGTTTCTGTGCCTCAATGAAAAAAATACAAGGACTTCTAATTCTTCAGGTATAAGACAGACGGATTCAATGAGTATTACATTCAAATTTACATATTACTGCTATTTAAAAGCAGCTGACTAACTTGGTTTATGGATCATTAAAACCCTCCACTAACTTAGCATTCTTGAAAACTGAGGAGAAAAAAAAGGTATAAGTAATTAGAAGATTATTTTATAAAACTTTTTTGCCTGCAGTGTAACAGATATCATTAACTTTTCTGACAGCCATACACTAAAATCTAGGTACTGTGTTATTAACAGATGCAAGATTTCTCTTGGAGATTGTACTGTCTTTTGGCATCCTTCTGTCATTCTGTTTAATTGTTCATTCAAATTTTTCCTTAAGTTTTGCTTCTAGGAAGTTAATTTCTTGGATGTCGGTCTAAAGATACTATAAAGAAAAGAAAAACAACAGTACAAACAAAATGAAGAGGTTACCATAAGAAAAATCAAAATGTCACAAAAGACAAATGTTTCCTCTTGTCTTTCCTCTGAGTCTGCATTTCTATTTGCTCTCACTCTGCTGTTGCTAACAAATACTATACTGCTCTTGGAAATGAGAAAACAATATAACCCTTAGTGCAGGAAGACTTACTGCCTTCACTGCTGTACAGATTTAACTCTTCAAAAATGCAGGGAAAAATAGATATTCAAATATTTAAGCCTTTAAAAAATACCTGTTCTTGAAGCAATGATTTTGGTATAATCCCTCTATTATCTATTCTATTCTAATTTTTTTTTAAACCTTACATTTGGGGCATTTTTCCTCATAGCCTTATAGCCTGTGTATGACTATAGTTACACCTCTGAATAGGAGGGTGTGATAACACTACTAGTTTGCAATAATGTGCCTTTAGCT
This sequence comes from Crocodylus siamensis, assembly GCF_052110815.1. Lineage (NCBI taxonomy): Eukaryota > Metazoa > Chordata > Crocodylia > Crocodylidae > Crocodylus > Crocodylus siamensis. Next base: position 213,531,307 of record NC_143397.1, read on the forward strand.
CCATTTTTCACTAGTACAAGACAGTGGAATATCAGGCGCTCATTTCTATTGAAGACACCTTCCTCACCCCAAGAACAATATGAATGGTGGCACAAAAGGAATGATAGATTATTAGAACTCATTGATTCTTCTTTGTCCTTGACCTCTTTCCCAAAAAAATATCACTGGGATTTCAGTATTCAAAAAGGAGAATAACTGTATGAAAACTGAATGGCCTATGTCAGTTCAAGTATTCATCTATTCACTAGAAAGAATAGAGCAATATATAAATAATTTCTTATAGGTTTTCCTCTGATTAAATCTGTATTCCATAGGAAATGAAAGTAGAACCTTTATAGCATGCTCAGAATACTGTCCCAGAAGCAGGTCTTCACAGCAGTATTTTAGTAAGAGTATTTTAAATATGTGAGATCTTTAAAAAAAAAAAAAAATAGCACTGGCTAATGCTGTCTAACTAGGGTTAGAGCTATATATATATATATGTGCATGCTATGGAACACAGCTGAGCAGATTAAATCAGAGAAGGCCCATTAAGTGCTCAAATGTCATGGTTTTGTGTGTGATAGAAACAAACAGATACTGCAGACAGGACACCATACATGCAGAGAGGACCTTATATTAAGTAAATTACTTGGATATCTGAAAAGTGTCGGGGAAGAAATTATGCATGCTACAAAAATTAAGGGAAAGATCCATAGTGGATAGAAATAAGCTTGCTTAATTTAAATCGATTTGTTCTAATTTATACCAGCTAATACCTGGCATTTTTTCCAGCTGTGGCCTTGCCTGGCAAGCCAGGACTGGTGGCCGCACATCATCCAGCATACCTGGGATGATGAACAGTGGCTGCAGTCATTCCAGATCCACCTTCCAGGAGTTCCTTGGCCAGCTCTGCCCACACCTGGAGTGGCGGGTCACCACCAGGTGACTGACCCTCCCTGTGGAGACCTTGCTAGCCATCACCCTGCTCAAGTTGGCCATGCAAGCCAGCCTGCACTACATCAGCCACCTTAGACATGGTCAAGGCACCCCTGGGGAGGCTGTTCTGGAGGTCTACAGCACCTTCCAGGATGTCCTGAGGTACATGTGCTCTGGGTGCATGATCCCCTGGAGGTGGTGGCAGGGTTTCGCACCATGGGCTTCCCCCAGTGCATCAGGGCCCTACATGCCAATCACCTGTTTGCCCCATGGTGACAGCCCCTACTACAGCCAGTGAGACTTTCACTCTGTTGTGCTCCAGGCCATCAGCAACCACCATGGCACCTTCACCAATGTGAGTGCCAGCTGGGCTGGCTGGCAAGACCCACAATGCTCACATCTTCCACAACTCTGCTTTGCCAGCCCTGGTGTAGAGTGGGTGCTTCATGCTGGGTGGTGCTGGAGTTCTAGCTGGGTGTGGTGGTGGTCCCACCTTGCCTCATCAGGGACCCTGCCTACCTGCTCATCCCGAGTCATGTGGCCCTACAATAGCCAGCTGGACTCTTGCCAGGCACACTTCAACCAGTGCCCGGGCCAGACTTAAGTGCTGGTGGAGTATGCCTTCAGCTGCCTGAAAGAATCCTGGCACACTGTCACTGCCCACCTTGAGGTCACAGAGGCCAGCATCTCCTGAGCCATTGGCACAGCATGTGCTGCATAACATCTGCAAGGCCTGGGCAGACCTCTTTTATGAGACTTGGGTGGAGGAGGAACAGCAGGCGGGGGATGCCTGACACTGGCAATGCCAGCTACAGGTCCCCTTAGGAAGGCCATGGGTGAACCACACACTTGCCAGCGGGGGCCAGGGCACCAGGTGCAAGAGGTTCTGGCAGACCAGCTCCTCCTGAACTACCCACTGTAGGCCACCTGGATGGTCTCCCATGAACCCCAGCCCCACCATACACCACACACGGAATCAAAGAAAATTAGGCTTGGAAGGGACCTCAGGAGGTCATCTAGTCCAACCCCCTGCTCAAAGCAGGACCATCCCCAACTATATCATCCCAGCCAAAGCTTTGTCTATCTGGGGCTTAAAAACCTTCAAGGACGGAGGTTCCACAACCTCTCTCAGTAACCTGTTCCAGTGTGTTACTATCTTTCTAGTGAAAAAAATTCTTCCTAATATCTAACCTAAACTTCCTTTGCTGCAATTTGAGACCATTGTCCTGTCACCTGCCAACCTTGAGAAGAGTTTAGCTCCATCCTCTTTTAAACCCCCTTTAGGTAGTTAAAGGCTGCTATTAAATCCCCTCTCAGTCTTCTCTTCTCTAGACTAAATAAACTCCGTTTCTTCAGCCTCTCCTCATAAATCATGTGCTTCAGGCCCACACCATTTTTTCTGCCCTCCAATGGACTCTCTCCAATTTGTCTACAACCTTTCTGTAGTAGGGGGTCCAAAACTGTATTTCAGATGTGGCCTCACCAATGATGAATAGAGGGGAATAATCACTTCCCTTGACCTGCTGGTAACTAGGCCTGTGTGAAGCAGCTAGTATTTGCTTTCGATTCAGATTTGGCCGATTCAGGGGACAGTGATTCGATTTAGTAATTCCAATCACTGTCCTAAATCAATTTGGATGAATCTGATTCAGAGGTTCGGCCACTGACAAATCAGCTAAATCTCTGAGTCAAACAGGCTCCATCCCCAACCTGCTTTCCCAGCCCTGTCAATGGCTCCCCTGCCTGGCACCAGCATCCTGGCTCTTTAAAAAAAAAAAGCCCTGCACTCAAGGGATGCTGCCAGGTGGTGGTGGGGGGGGGGTGTCGATCCCCGCTGCCCCCCGCTGCATGGTGGGGACTCTGCCATGAGCTCCCAGAAGCCCCAGTGACCACTGCATAAGCTGGTGAGTACGGGGCTCTTTTATTTTTTTTTAAAGAGTTGGGATGCTGGGGCCAGGCGGGGCAGACATTGACAAGACTGGGAGAGTGGGGAGGGGTTGGGGGACACTCAGGGGGGCTGGGGGAATGGGCAGGGGATGGGGCCTGCCAGGAGTCCCCCCATGGTCCCCTCCTCCAGTCCCATCCCTCCCCTCGCCTGCTTACTGGCATGGAGTCCGTGGCCAGCTCCCTGCAGCGGTGAGTGTGGACAGCCCAAATTTCCAAATCTCTCTGAAGCTCTCTGAATCTTTACCAAATGGATTCAGAGAGCTTTGAATCAATTCAGACCTTTTTATTGGTCTCCCAATTCCATTCAGATTCAGAGATTTGGCTGCTGAATTGGGCCGAATTTCCTCCGAATCAAATCAGCACCCAAAGCTTTGCACAGCCCTACTGGCAACACTTCTACCAATGCAGTTAGCCTTGTTAGCATCAAGGGCACACTGCTGGCTCATATTCAGTTTATTGTTCACTGTAACCCCCAGGTCCTTTTCTTCAGAGCTGCTGCCCAACCAGTCATTCCCCAGCCTGTACTGGTATATGGAATTGTTCTGTCTTCAGTATAGGACTTTGCACTTGTCTTTGTTGAACCTCATGAGATTTGTTTTGGTCAAATCCTCCAATTTGTTTATATCACTCTGACTCTTAGCTCTACCCTCCAGCATATCTAATACTACCCACCGCTTGGTATAATCTTCAGACTTGCTGAGGGTGCACACTATGCCATTTTCCAGCTCATTGATGAAGACATTGAACAAAAATGGCCCCAGGACTGACCCCTGGGCAACTCCACTTGATACCAGCTGCCAACTAGACCTGGCACCATTGACCCCAATTCTTCAGTCAATTTTGTATTCACCTTACAGTCTATTCATCCAGCTCATGCTTCCTCAGCTTGCCTATGAGAATGTTCTGGGAAACCATATCAAAAGCCTTGCTAAAATCAAGGTATACCATATCCACTGGTTTCCCTGCATCCACAAACCCAGTTGTCTCATCATAGAAGGCAATCATGGTCAGGCATGACTTGCCCCTGGTGAATCCATGCTGACTGTTCCTAGCCACCTTTTTCTCCTCCAAATGCTTAGAAATGGATTCCTTGAGGATCTGCTCCATGATTTGTCCAGGGACTGAGGTGAGGCTGACTGGTCTGTAGTTCCCTGGATCCTTCTTTTTCCCCCTTTATTAAATAAAGGCACTAAGTTTGCCCTTTTCCAATTATCTGGGACCTCACCTGATCACCATGAGTTTTCAAAAATGATGGCCAGTAATTTTGCAATCACAGAAGCCAGCTACCTCCTCACCCTCAGGTGGATTGAATCTGGCCCCATGGACTTATATATTTCCAGCTTTTCTAAGTGGTCCCTAACCTATTGGTTGCTCACCTCCCACCAAACTATGCTGTCAGTTGCAGTAGTCTGGGAGCTGACTTTGCCTGTGAAGACAGGTGAAAAAGGCATTGAGCACTTCAGCTTTTTCTGCATCCTGTCACAATGCAGTATGGGACCCACACTTTCCCTGATCCTCCTGACATACTTGTAGAAGCCCTTCTTGTTACCCTTCTGTGGCAGGATGACCTAGGGGTGCCATGACCTCCCCTAGTGCCCTTGTCTACCATGCCAACCTAGGCCTTGAATGCACCCTCTATCTCACCCGCCACGTTTTTGATCTTAGTATCGTCAGTGGAGGCTGCCTTCCTACCCTTCTTGGCACGGGCTGATCTTACTATACCGGGATTTTGGTTCTAGTCCCTGTGCTAGTCCTCTCCCGGGGCCAACGCAATACACGCGCCCCCCTCCTGGGGCGGCTCCCTTACTGTGCCCCTTCTCGCCCAGCTCCGAGTTCTCAATGGGCTTACGCCCCACTCAGGGCGTCGCCTCGCGACTCCCTGCACTGGGGCCCTCTATGCCTGACTTGGGCTTCCCTGAATTGGGGCTCAGGCGGCCTCAGCCTTACCTGGCCCCCGGATCCCTTGTCGGATCTTGCGCCCAACTCGGGCTTCTCAGGATTGGGGCTCAGGCAGCCTCAGCCTCACCTGGCCCCCCAGACCCGCCTCTTCGAGCCTATGCCCCACTGGGGCTTCTGCCTACACCGAGCTCTTCCCGAAGCTGCCCACACTGGGCTAGGGTCAGGACACCCCCAAAACGCAGCACCCCCTGTGATGCCAGGAACACCCCCACTTTACTGGGGAGCTCCTAATGAGGCCTCCTCCACCCCTACAGCCTCACCCAGTCCTCCGGTGTAATAATCACAACAACCAACCAAAACAGAAACACAAAGCCCCTAGGCCATAACACAAACCTTAGGCCAACCTGGCTATCCTTCTCTCGTCCCTGTCAGGGTCCTCTCCACCCTGTATCCACACGCTGGTGCACAACACCTCCCTGCTCGCTCTAGCAGAGCTCTTACTCCTGTTTATGAAGGCCAGGTCCTGCCCCCTGGTGGTCAGCTGACCCACTTTGTTGCCATAGCAACTCCCACCTGCTGCCCTGGAGAGAGGCAGCTTAGCCCATTTACTACTATTTAGTAGCAGGCACCCTAGTGCCCTGCTACACACCTCCCCGCTTTAATTCTGACTCACCGAGCCGAGTCTTCATTCTGACCCATGGTGCCTTCCATCTCAGATCTCTCAGGCCTGGGTTCTCGTCTTTAGATTGCCTCGACCTACAGTGGCGGAGGTCTTAAGGCGCCTCCTGCCCACCTTTTACCTAAGGCACAACCTGTGGGATTTTCTGGGATTTGCCCCGCCGCAGGCAGTCCCCCTACTTTTAGCAGACCTTGGTAAAACTCCTTCTTTGCTGGTTGAGACCCGGCCTATCAGCTGGGAGTCTTCCCTTTCTTTCATTCCTCGGGGCCGTCCACTTTCTCATCGCACACCCTTGGATCCCTTCCTCTGGGTCAACTGTGCGTTCTCTTGCCTCTGTCTAGCTCCTTGGAGATCATGGAGCCTTCCCCATATCTCCCATTGCCTCCTTAATGCCTTCTGGGCATATTCCTCCCTCCAAAATTCAATTCTTCCCTGGACTGTAGGTCTCCCTACCGACCCTTTATAGATTTTAACATGAGCTACTCCTCCGACTTGCTCCTCCACTATGTTTCTTAGCATCCACCAGGTGACCTGCCTAGGGATGTTAGTCACATAGACACCAGGTCGGGGTCCCCTTCCAGCTGGTTGTACCCTCCTCCTCATGTCCTGTTTCTGGGTCACAGCTAATTTGTTGGGCTTGACCAACTTTACCCCTGCCCATGCTGCCGTGGGCTCCACGTGCCTTCGGCTTAGGGCCGTTCACACCTCACCCGGATTAATCAAGCCAGAGGCCTCATTTTCTGGGGGGACTTGATCCCCCTTTCTAGTCACCTTGACCTTTCTCAAGTCTTTCCCCGCTTGTTGTTCCTGGGTGAGCCCTATGTTTTGTTTCTCCCCTTGTAGGCCAGCCCATTCCTGTAATTGCTGCCGTAGCTGGCTCACCTCATCCATGCAACTCTTCTGCCACTGGTTCAATTTCTGGTCCCAGTGTTGCAGGAGAGCTAACAGGGTCTCTACTCGTAGGAACCCCAGCTTCTCCTCTGTGGTCAGTCTGTCTGCCTGGTGGGCTTCAATGGGTGGCACTTGTCCCACCAGCTGTTCTTTTCCTTCCTTTACCCTCTGTAACAGGTTCCGCAACTCAGGGTTCTCTTCTGGATTCCCTGAACCTTGCTCTCCGGGGCACTTCGCTGGCCTTACATGAGGCAGCACCCTAGCCCAGGCAAGTTCCAGGAGACTCTCTACTCCCTTTAGGGCTTCTCTCAATACCTCTAGCTCTTGGTATTGCCCTTGGTGTTCTGCCTGGGCAACCCCCACATACTCTGCTAGTTGATCTCCCAGTATCTCCAACCTTCCCTGGACTATGTCTGCGGCGGCTGTGGTTTGAGGCCCTTTAAACCTCTCTAGGTCTCGGATCTTTGCAGCCATCTGACCATCTGCTTCTCGCAGTATTCCAGTTTCAGTTAGCAACCTCAGGATCTCTCTCTGTCCATCCTACACTTCCATTAGTAACCGTTCTTTTTTTCTGTTTAGTTCCACTCCCTTGGCCTGGCTATCTGCTAGGCGAATTTCAAGAGACCGCACGTGAAGTGCCAGCTTATCTCTGTCACCCTCTATGTTCTGCAATTGGGTTCCAATATCTCGTACCTGTTGTACCAGCTTTTCTTTCTCTACCTCCACCTTCTGTAACTGGGTGCATGTCTCTTCCTTTTCTTTCCCTAGGACCTTCAAATCTCCTTCCAGGGATAACCGTTGTTTTTCTAGTATTTCATGGTTGGCTTTAAACACCTTAATTTGTTCTATCTTTTGCAAGAGCACTTTATCCGTTTCTGCTGCTCGTGCATAACTTTCCTGCAGCCTGTCCTCGGCCTGTGCTCTTATAGCCTGGGCTACTTCCAGCTCCCATTCTAGCTGGTCTACTTTATCCTCTAGTTCTTCTCTCTTTCTTTGTTCCATGACTTGGCCAGCTCTCCGACCTCCCCTATTCCTTGCTTGCATCATTATAATTTCTAGGCCTTACCTCTCCTGGGTCAGCCTCAGTCTTTCTCTCAAAACCTGGGTAATGGGTGCAATCCCTTCAGCCCCAAAATCTACCAAGCTGCAGTCCCACTGCCTGACTCCTAAAGTGTCCATCCACAATGACAATCACAGCCCTCGGGTTCACTGTTGCTCCTACTTCAACGCACGGCCGAGCCTTTCCCGGCCAATGCACCAGATGTGGCAGGATGGTCCCTAGGGGTGCCGTGACCTCCCCCAGTGGCCTACCTACCCATGCCAACTCGGGTCCTGAATGCACCCTCTATCTCACCTGCCACGTCTTTGATCTTATATTATTAATGGGAGGCTGCCTTCCTACTCCTCTTGGCATGGGCTGATCTTACTATACCGGGACTTTGGTTCTGGTCTCTGTGCTGGTCCTCTCCCGGGGCCAACGCAATACACACGCCCCCCTCCTGGGGTGGCTCCTTGACTGTGCCCGTTCTCGCCCAGCTCGGACTTCTCAATGGGCTTACGCCCCACTCAGGGCTTCGTAACTTCCAGACAGCGACCTGCTCGGGCCTGCTTCCCCTATGTTCCGCGGCCGCTCATGTACTGGCCTATTCCGCGCTCCCTGCGGTCTCCATGCCCGCACTCGGGCCTGTAATCGCGCCTCTTGTGCTCCACTGCCCCGCCCTGGGGCCCTTACTTGCGCTCCTTGCACTCGTCGCCCACACTGGGGCCTTCTATGCCCCCACTGGGGCCCTTGCTCGCACTCCTTGCCCACACTCGGGCCTTCTATGCCCGCACTCGGGCTTGTGGTCGCGCCTCTTGTGCTCCGCTGCCCCGCCTTGGGGCCCTTACTCACGGTTTTTGCTCCCATCGCCCGCACTGGGGCCTTCTATGCCCACACTCGGGCCTGTGGTTGCACCCCTTGCGCTCCCCGCCCACACTCGGGCCTGTCTATACCCGACTCGGGCCTATGCTCGCGCTCCTCGCGCCCGCCCTGGGGCCTTTGCTCGCGCTTCTCGCGCCCGCCTGCACCGGGGCCTTTGCTCATGCTCCTTGCGCCCGCCTGCACCGGGGCCCGCCCTGGGGCCTTTGCTCGCACTCCTCGCGCCCGCCTGCACCGGCGCCCGCCCTGGGGCCTTTGCTCGCGCTCCTCGCGCCCGCCTGCACCGGGGCCTGTCTATGCCCAACTCAGGCCTACGCTTGCGCTTCTCGCGCGCCTGCCCGCACTGGGGCCTTTGCTCGCGCTCCATGCACCCGCCCGCACTGGGGCCTTCTGTGTTCGACTCAGGCTTCCCAGGGTTGGGGCTCAGGTGGCCTTAGCCTTACCTGGCCCCCAGACCTGCCTCTTCGGGTCTATGCCCCACTGGGGCTCTTCCCAATTGGGATTTCCAATTGGGGCCTGTCCCGGTAATGCCCACGCTGGGCTGGGGTTGGGACCCCCCCACTGCTTAGACCCACCTTCCTGGGCCCGCGCCCTACTGGGCTTCCGCCTCTACTGGACTCTTCCCGAAGTCGCCCCAATGGGCTGGGGTTGGGACAACCCCACAACGCAGCACGCTCTGTGGTGCCAGGAACTCCCCCACCTTACTGGGGAGCTCCTGCTGAGGCCTCCTCCACCCCTACAGCCTTGCCCGGTCCTCCAGTATAACAATAAACACAAATCCAAAATCTCCCCTTCCTGAGTTACAACACAAACTCCCAAGCACAACAGAAACTCAAAGCCCCTCGGCTACAACGTAAATCTTGAGCCAACCTGGCTATCCTTCTCTCATCTCCTCATCAGAGTTTCTCCCAACCAGTGTTGTCAAGCCAGTGCTCTCCAGCCATCAGGCTTCTTCCTCCTAGGCTGCCAGCAGGGGAATTGACTCTGGCCTTGACCTTGCTGTTTATAAAGGCCAGGCCCGGCCCCCCCGGCGGTCAGGTGACCCACTCTGTTGCCGTAGCAACTGTCACCTGCACTGCCCTGGTGAGTGGCAGCTGGGCCCATTCACTACTATTCAGTAGCAGGCACCTTAGTGGCCTGCTACACCTTGGCATCCCTTGCTAGCTGCCAATTGCACTTTGGCCTTCCTGACTTCATCCCTGCATGCCTAAATAGTACTCTTATATTCTTTCCTAGTTATTTGTCCAAGTTTCCACTTCTTATAAGCTTTATTTTTGTGATTTAGTAAACTGAAGAGTTCCCTGTTAATCCAAGCTGGTCTTGCACAGACCCCATCCCTGCCCCCTGCCCTCGACAACAAAGTCACTCCCTCTCCAACAACAGAGTTACCCTGCTCCCTCTCCCACAACAGACCCCATCCCTCCCCTCCCAAACCACAGAGTCCTCTACCAACCACCTCACCCACCACCAATAAAGCACCCTCTTCCCTGTGCAGACTATGTACAGTGTGCTCTGTGTGCCGTCTCAGGGTTGGAGCAAGTGAGATGGGGGCATCTAGGGGGCAGAGACTGGGGACAGGTGTGCAGCACCCCTGCCTCTGGCCACATCACAGCAGGTGTGCATGCCATGGTAAGGCTGGAAGGTGGGGGGCTTGCCTGGGGGGCCAGACAAGTCCACCACTGCTGCAGTGGCAGAGTGGCCAGGTCCCCCTCCTGCAGCCAGTGGACTGGGGCAGCAGGGCCTGCACATGGTGCTCATCCCACTGCAGGCAGCTCCTGCTCCTGCTCCTGGGTCCTGGGTCGCATGGAACTGGGGTGAGTGGTGGAGCAGGGCTGGTTGGCAGGGCACCCAGGGTGGGTGCCAGAGCAGGGGGGCCTGGCCTCCAGAAGGCACTGCTACACCTCAGTCTCAGCCCACTGGGGGTCTTGTGGCAAGGTAGCAGGCAGCTTCCAAGGGGCAGGCGGTGCTGTGGTTGGGGGCTGGGCAGCAGGTGGCACAAAGATGATTGCCAGAGCCAGGATGGTATCCAGCACCTGGCAGCCTGCCACTTCTGGGCCTCCAGGTGCCTCTTCTCAAGGGCCAGGAGCCTGTCCCAGAACTCCTGGTCCACTTGGTCCCTCTCCCAGTCCTCCCACTCATGTGCCAGGCCTGCTATTCTGCCAGCTGCTCCTCTGCTATGATGACCAGGTGATCCAGCAGCTTGGTCCAGTCCTGGGTCCACCACTGCTGGACCATACAGAAGGCTCCAGCCAAGACTGGCAGTGACCCTGATGGTGCATCTCTACTGGCAGCTGTTGTCTCCCCTGAGTTTAGCTGAAGGACCTGCAGAGCCAGAAGAAATAGGCTGTTTGTGAGAGCTTGCAACATTTCTGAGATAACATGCACTGTACTAGGGGGCTCTGTGCTGCCCATCCTCAAATCAGGGGCTGTGCATGCACAGGTGCCCAAGGACCATGGTAAATCAGCTGGGAAGGCCCAGGCACAGGCAGCCGCCAGCTGAGCCCCCCTTCCTTGCTCACTTCTCAAGGGCAGGTGGACCTCTGAGTGCTTGCTGCAGGCAGCTTACCTTCCCTGTTTCCTTTCCAGGTCAGGACAGGCCTAGCTCCTGGAAGCACATGCTGCCACAGCTCCAGACCACTCTACCTACCCTCTCATCCTGCAGGCCAAACTGTCTCCTCCTTTGCTGCTAGGCCCATGGCATCCAGGTTCAGGGGGCTTGTGGCTCACAGCTGACTGGGATGAGGAGCTGGTGGTACCCCCACTCTCCCCACAAGGGTCTCTCCAGACAGGCACCCTGGGGCTGTCCCAACCCTCACACCTGCCCTGTTCCCCAAACATACTCCTGCTGAAAGTGTCATGGGCCTACTGTGAGGAGCTGTTTGCATGGACTGAGGAGTGCCTGACCCACTGTGCCCTGCTTCTGATCACCATGGTGCCCCAAGTGCACCTAAGAACCTGGTGTGGGACCCTAAGCTTTGATGGTGTGGTGGGCAAGCCTGCAATGCCCCACAATGTTTGCCTCTGCCTTGAGGGGTACCTGTGCCTATGCTACATGTCCCTATCTCCCACAGCTGAGGATGACATTGCTGCTGGCATTGATGCATTTCTCTGCATGTGAGAGGGCCATGTCTGCCTAGTTGAGGGGGCACAGGTTGCTCAATAAAGGTTTTGCACGCCTTCCTGTGGTGCTTACTGGGTGGGTGTGGCAGATGTACCTAGTGGCCTAAGTCTGTCCCCACTGTGGCAATGACATGTGACTCCCAGTAGTGTACTGGGGTGCAAAAGCACAGTGCCCAGCTGCCTGGGCAGGGGCCTCATCCTTGGAGGAGCTGGAGCACCTGAGGGCAGGTGGTGCCATGGGTGGGTTGCCCTCATGGGTGGGGCTGCACATCCCGAGCTGGCAGGGCAGGTGCTGCTGGACAATGCCATGGGCAGGAACCACAGTGGGATGGACTTCTGGTGCCCTGAGGGGTTCTCCCCTATGAATGCCTCATTGTGGCTTCCAGGCCACAGTGAAGGCTCAGGTAGGATGCCTATGCTGGAATACATGGCATGGCTCCAGCCAGGTTCCTGGGCCACCGGCGCTCTCTGGCTTGTCCTACAGCCTGTGCCCTCACTGGTGCTCTCTGGCTTGTCCTCCTTTTGGGGCCTCTCACAACTGCCCTCACCGGGGCTGGGGTCAGTACACCCCAACTGCTGCCCTCTCTGGCATCAGGGTCCCCACGCTACCTTGGAGCCCCTATGAGGCCTCCTCCAACCCCTAATAGCCTCACCCAATCCTCCAGTCAGAGCAACAACAACAAACAGTAACACAAGCCTCTGGGCTATAACATAAAGCTAAACAGTACAGTCAGAATAACATTCAATCCCTAACTGGGAAATACTCCAACCCATGGCAGCAGCCAGGGGATGCTCATGCAGTCAGGCTTCTCCTCTCTCTCTACACTGGCCAAGCTCCCCCTTCCTTGGCTGCCAGAGGGGAACTGGCCTCCTGGCCTCAGTCCTGGGCTTAAAAAGGGCCAAGCCCTGCCCCTTCCTGTCAGCTGGTTCCACTGGTTGCCCTAGCAACCAGCACCTGTGCTGCCCTGGTGACTGGCAGCTGAGCCTCCCCGTTCTTGCCACTAGGGGTCTCCCCGAGCTGTTTTTGCTTTCAGGAGCAGGGCACCTATGTGCTCTGCAACAGGCTGGCTGGGAGCAAGTTTGCTCCTGGTTGGCATCTACACGAGCTACTGCGCAGTAACTACTCTGTGGTTAATCTGCTACCTGCATTTGCAGATAGCAGATTAACCACAGAGTAGATTAATTTGCAGTAAGCCTCTGCATATGTAGACAGTGATGCTTTACTGCACAGTCCATTAGTTTACCATGAAATAAAGCATCTCATGTAGACATGCCCTGTAAATAGTGTAGCAGAAGTTTTTTTTAAGAACGACTGAAGTACAGTAAAAGGAGAAAGGTAATAGATGACTACAGAGAATATAGTGTATGCATCAGAGGGATCATGAAGAAGAAACCATTGACTTGAATGTGTCAAAAGCTGACAAAACTGCTGGGAGTGAATGGAGAGAGTGGAGGGCAACCTGATTATGTGGAGAGCAGCCTGATTATGTGAGAAAAATAGAGAGAGGCAGAAATATGGAGAGCTTTTGAGATGGTGAGAAAAAAATAAATGTAATAAGGATGGTGCATGTGGAGCTATGGAGAGATTCAAGGAGGGAAGTATGAAAGACAAACAAGGGTGATGAATTGTTTTCTGTATGGTGTATTTTCTTTAGAGGGTGTCACAGTTTGGTCACAAAAGCACTTGTCCATAAGGACAGTTAGTTTATAGAATATCTGCTTTCACCAGTGATGCAAGCCCTAATTGTGTGTTTACCTCCCTCCCTGAACAGCATGAGGAGGTAAACACTATGTCCTCAGGATGAGCAACTGCTGCATGTCATTTGCTTAGTATGGATAGTGGATGCAAAATTCCTTTTCAGAAATGGGTGTAAAAACAAATTTGCCCTTATCCAGGAAGAGCAAGTGGTAGAGCTTTCACTGCAGGAAGGAAAAAATGCCTTTCCTTGAGCTGCAAGAGTTTTTCAGTTCAAAGGGGGTGGTGTTGCATCCCACACATGCCTCTTCTGCAATCTGTTCCTACTAAGACTATCCATCTGTTTAGCTTAAACAGCCCTCCAGTTGCTTATATCTTTATTCACAGATGTGGGTAGGAGGTTGGCTGCAGGTTTCTAAAACTTGAATCCAAGATTATGAGACACATTTACAAACATACTTGCATACAGCCCGACCTTATCTATGCGCTGGGAAATGGTCTATTGTTTGACTTGCAAATCAGTTCCATTTTAAATTGAAACATGGTGGTAAGACTTATGCATATAAAATTAAAGTTGTACAATATCTTTTTAGTTAAGTCAAGAACCAAAAAATATAGAGTAACATAAAACCTGAAGGGCAGAATCCATGTAATCATTACATACAAACCAGAATGTCTGAGCGGAAATGAACTTTTGCAGGGAGACAGAAAAATCTGCATTACAAAGCGGCTTTGTATACTCAGGAGCCTGTAGGACCTAAAAATAAACAGCTGATTCTCCAGTAGTACATTACGTTTAAATCCATTTCTGTGTTTGGACCATGCACCAAATCATGCACAATCCTTACAGATCATTAACTAGTGAAACAAGGAGGATGGGGGTTAAACCAAGTAACCTTCTGAGGATCTGTCTAGTCCTATGAGGCAGCACTTTAATTATCACTGGACAAATTATGAGGTCTTTATGCAGGTTGTCTCAGTTCTTACTCAATAATTTCCAAGTCCATTTTGTTTCTCCTAAATGCAAATCTGGGGACTGGAAAGTAATCATGAAACATAATAGAGCTGATACAGAACAGGGTGCAGCACAATGTGACTCCTGCTTTGGCAGGAAGATAGTTTTGTCCAATTATGTTACCAATAGCATTTGCTTAAATTTAAAGGAAAATATCTCCCCACTCTACTGACTGGTATAGGACAGTAAATCAGAATCTGAAAACAAGATTTGGGACCGCTTGTATACATGAGTGAAACTGCAGAATTGAGCTCTATGGGTAGGAATACTAGAAAATAATTGTTATATAATAAAGGGCTTAGTCTGTCTGTCTGTCTGTCCGTAATGCTCATGGAGCACTCTGATTGGTTAGTGAAACAACCAGTCATAGTAGGGAGCACTGCCATGATGGCTGGGATGGAGGGGATGGGGGTGGGGGTACAAGGCTCCATCCCTGCCATCATGGCACCACTTGGCCACCTCCAAGTAGCAGGGACAGGGGAGGGGAGGCCAACAGTACTGGAGGTGGCAACATGACAGGGTGCTGGTGGAGGGGGATGGAGGAGATAGCAGGGGAAGCTTCTGCCCCCGGGAGGTGGCAGCGGCATGGGGTGGTGGGTAATGGCACTCTATCACTGCCCGTCCACTCCCCCACCATAATTCTTGATGGACAATTGGCTAGTATACATATAATAGTCATAATGCAGACTTATTTCACAGCATCAGATTTATTAGACTTGGAAAAATGAATTTATCAATAAATCTTAGAAACCCAGATGTCCACTTGATGTTAAACTTGTGCTCCAGTATTAAGTCATTTTCCTACTCGCACAACTAAAGCACAAGATTTTATATTACACATGCAATTTTTAATCTAATTCATCAAATAAGTAAAGAGGATAAGCATTAGCTGTTGATACCAGGCTTGTCTATTTCAAGAAAATGTTAAGAGCCTGAGCTTGATCTCATTGGGTGTATCTGTATGAGACATTTACTACAGAGGTGACTAATTAGCTTCTCAGTAGCCATGTCTACATGAAACTGTGTTCAATAGCTCATTACTACTTTGCAGTATCTCGTTACTACTGCGTGGTAGCACTGAATGGCACAAAACATGATGTGATGCTACTGAACTGTGGAGTTCTTTAGTGCACAGCAACATGTGTAGATGCTGACCTGGCTGGCTGGGGCACAGGGTGCTTCCTAGTGCCCCTGCCAGCACCTCTGCAACAGGTTGAGCCTGTTCAGAGTGACCCCAGGCTGGCAGGCTCACTCCTTGAGCCATGTAAACATGGTGCCTGGGAGCAATAAACTCCAGTATGATATGTGCCAGAGTTTATTGCTGCATGTTAATTGCACATGTAGACATGCCCATTTACTTCAGAATTACACCACTTGTAATTTAAAGCCCAATTCTACAAGATCCTAAGCACTTCTGAGAAGCTTAGAGTAATCTTGGCTACTACTAACTTTTAGTATTTGACTGTTACATTGGTGTAAGGAGGCTCAGATTCACCCATGATTTTTTTCTAGTCAGGAAACATAGTATTGAAGCACAATCACTCGCTGTCACCAGGAAAGACACAGGAAGTTTGGCTAATGGCCTTTTCACTAGGTCAAGCCAAATCAAATTCAACTTCTGAATCTGTTGAGTTTCACAATGAACTGAAAAGTAAAACTTATGAAACTTCAGGTTTTATAAATCACTCAATAATGTCCGAGATTACCAAACTTGTTTAGACTCCCTACCCTTTCCCCCTCTGGAATTTAAAGATTTTACATAAGGTAGCTTGCTCAAATGTCAAAGCTGAATACAAAGGCACTCGGTACAAAACTGGGCTGCTGACGCACATTACTTTTGTAGTGATATAAAGTTTGTAGCACTACAAAAAGTACGTCACTCTGGGATGTACACATATGTACAGCCCCATGGCTGGAGCATGACAACCAGGATCTGGGGGAACATCTGTTCACCAGAGCGCCCCAAGGGATGACTAGGTCGAACGGTCACAAACTCCTGCAAGACCGTTTCAGGCTGGACATAAGGAAGAATTTCTTTACTGTCTGAGCCCCCAAGGTCTGGAACAGTCTGCCATTGGAGGTGGTTCAAGCACCTACACTGAACACCTTCAAGAGTAAATTGGATGCTTATCTTGCTGGGATCCTATGACCCCAGCTGACTTCCTGCCCTTTGGGCAGGGGGCTGGACTCGATGATCTCCCAAGGTCCCTTCCAGCCCTAATGTCTATGAAATCTATGAAATATGAAATCTATGAAATGCCACAGAAGCATGCTCTTCAGCCAGGGGGCTGCTTCATAGCTTCTTCTGCCCCCAGGATGGTTCCTATCTGTGGGTGGAACAAGGTTTACTGACAAATTCGCCCCACCGTCTATTGTGGTCATGGACTGTTGCCATGGATTTTCCCCAGATACTATTGCTGTCTTTCCCTTCCTGCCACAGGGGGCTCACAGGAAGTTGATCAGTCCCTGCCACCACCACTGATACTACTTGCAGGTATGACCCTCGTGGCAAGGGTGACAGGGATGCTTGCAAGAGGATTCTTGCTGGGTTTTGAGAAAGCTTGCTGCTAGGCAGGCCATCAGAGAGCCAACTACTCTCCTTCTTTTCCTCCCACTTGGATGGATACCATGGGATACTGACAGACAGTAACACTGGTTCAAAAATTAAAATTGTTGCAGAAAACCTTCCCACAACAAAAAAAAGTTGTTGTTTTAAAAGCAAATTTTTGTCAAACTTCTGCCGTTTTTTGCCAGCTTGGCTGATTCTTTAGCATGATAGTATGTTTGAAGATGTGACATCAGGCTTTTTTAGTTTTTTTAAAACTGAAAAGGCATATAAAGCATGGCAAATATAATGTGTCAGAGCTCCAGCCACAAAGTTCAGACAGAATAGCAAGCGCACTATGAAGTAAAACAGAACTTACTGTACACAAACTTCCCTATCATCATTGGCTGTAGCACCAGCAGTCCCCCGGTTTGTGGATGATATCTACCATAGCTCATTGATGGGTCTTGAGATGAATTGAGTCCTATCCTTGATCCACAGAGCCATCTGCCAACATTGCAGGTCTTTCCACAAAGGAGAGTAGGCTGCAGGATGGGATTCCTTTCCTTTTCCTTCTTTCAATCTCTCTTCTCTGCACTTTACCTCGAAATGGGCTGCCACTTGGTTGTGGCACCATTGGAGTTGGACAGCACCTAGCTCCTCCCATATCCTGATGCTGGCATCTGTTCTCTTGAGGTATGCCTTCAATGTGTCCTTTTAGAATTTCCTGCGGCTATTATGAGATCTCAAGGCATTACTAAGCTGGCAGTAGAGCACTTGTTTTGGGAGTTGAGAGTCAGGCATCTGCACACAACGTCTGGTCCTTTTGGATCACCAACTCAATGCTGGTACTTTGGCTTTAGCAAAGATGCAGGTGTTTGTGAGGTGATTTTCCCAGTTTATGTGGAAGATTTTCCAGAGACATCATTAGTCACTTGTCCACTGGATCCTGTGCTGGATCTCCTCATCAATGTTCTTTCTCTGAGAGGTGGTTTTCAAAGTAGGGGAAATACTCAGCTACCTCCAGGGTTCTTTCTTCAATGGTAATTTGGGGAGGGAGGACACATTCATGGCCTGGAACAGGCTGATAGACTATTTTAGTTTTCTCAATATTGAGAGAAAGGCCCAAATTTTGCTTGGCTTCTCTGAAAAGATCCAGTGTGGTCTAAAGGTTTTCCTCAGTGGGTGCAATGCTGGTGCAGTCATCAATGTATTGATGCTTTGAGTACTTTGGACTTTCAGCAAAAATGAACCAGAGTAAAGAGCCCTCCATCCATTCAATACTCAATGTCAATTCCAGATAGAAGGCAGTCCTTAATGAGAACCAGAATGACTATCAGAAAAATGGAGAACGGAGTTGGGGTGATGACATAGCCTTCCTTGAGCCTAGTTTGGATGACATATAGATTTGTCTCCAATCTGCTTCACAGAATGGTTACAGTCATCTCTTCATGAAGCAGCTTCAGGACCTTGATGTTCTATTCAGGACATCCAAATATGACCAGTACATTCTACAAGACTTCATGATTGGTGGAATCAAAGGCCTTACTGAAGTCAATGAGGCAATATACAGGTCGTCAAGTTGTTTCCAAAACTTTTCTTGGACCTGGTGGGCAGCAAAGATCATGTCAGATGCCCCACAGGAGGGTCTGAAACCACACTGAGATACCAGCAGGACTCCCTCAGCAAGAGGTAGAAGACAGTTCAGGAGGATGTAGATAAAAATTTTCCCTGCTGTGGAAAGGTGAGCAATACCTTGATAGTTCCCCCTGTGACAGGGATCCAATCCCGGAGCTGCCATGTCTTGATGTATTATACGAACAGATGGGAAAATGCAGGAGGCTGCCCATTTAATGACCTGATACTGAGGGTGTAATACAGAGCTCCAAACTTCCCTTTACCATACTCCATGCCTTGCAGAAAGCATGGGTATTCCCCAGGGACAACTAATGGCACAGCAAGGTGTGCCCTGGGGAGCCAAATGTCCACTCACATCTGGACACACCCTTTGAAATCAAAGTTTATTGTGTCTCATGAATTCTAGATGAAATATGTTAAGTTTAAAATATCTACATTCCACCTGCTAGCCCTGCAAATTTAACCTGGAATTTCTGAATCAGTCTAGCTGTCTTCTGGTGCCTGTATCCCCAGCATTAGCGATTCTGAAAAGGGAACTTTTTATAACATTTCTGTTGATGGAGTGTAAATTAGAATGGTACTCAACACAGTATACCAAAGCTGTGTTGACTCTACCATGTTAACAGAAATAGAAAACAGGGTCAGTTTACTTTGGCCACTAAGTAAATATGACTTAACACACATAGGGAACAGATCAGTGGAATATATGTCTATTTTAGTCACTCTCCAGGGTTAACGCATGTTTTAGCATCATATGGGCCAGCTTTTTGTATGGCATAAATCATAACATATTTGATTGCAATGAAACGGTTGAGTAACACTACGTATGGATCTAGCTCATACATTTTTAAAAACACAAATCCAAACTCATTTGTGATGCTTTAGTCTCTAACATCAGATATAACATCTAAGATCACTTTCATTTTTAGTGTAGAACAATGCTTCCCACTATCAGGCATCAGTTATGCTATGCTGAAACTGCAAGTGAGTTAGTCTTCAGCTTAAACTGCATTCACCTTCAGAAAGTTTGCTCAAAATTTCATAGGTAAACTTTTATTTCAGAGTCTACCGAATCAATATTGGTTGTAAGTGTAATAAACAGTAAGCGTATGTTGGAGAAAGCTGTAGAACTTTTAACTGTTAATTTGCTTGTGTAGACAAGTCAAAATTATCTCTGACAATAAAAAATGATTTTTTAGCTTAAAAAAAACAAGGCATGCTTTTGCAGAGAGGAAGACAAAAGGTCAGTGATGAATTCTCCTTCCTGAAACATATGTTCTCAATCTGAATTTTAATGACTTGATCAGTGGAGGTTATCCTGGCAACCACAAGATTTGGATAAGGTGACCATGTAGCCAAAAGGATAATGGGAAAAACAGTGTTCAATAAAAGACAATATCCAGTAGCTAAGTAATCATTATTCTTGTTATGTTGCTTATTTTCTGTTTGCTTTAGCAGTAAAAAATATAAAATACCCCCCCCCAAAAAACCAACAACACTTTGTAGACTTTTTCCTTTTTTTAAATGCTGTCAACCAAATGTTCTGAAAAGAAAACTGGAAAATAAGGTATGAGTCTGACAAAATGGTTTGGGGGGAGCCAGAGCAGGAGGGGGAAAGAATAACAAGAAGAATGTACCAGTTATCAGGTCTAACAAAGGCCCCTAAATTATTTCTCCAATTTTATTAAGATATAGTTAGACTCTAATAGCAGCAGGCAGGAGTAAATAAAAGCAGCATTTACATTACTAATATTATCTCTCCCACTGTCTTGAGCAGTTGAGCGTTTTGAGTGAGCAGCATAAGCAGACATGCCTTCTTACCCAGTTCACAGAAATACACAGGAAGAGGTGAGCAGTGGAAAGGAGTAGTGCATAGAATGAGGGCTGGTGAGGTGTTAGTTTTCTCTGAATTGAGAACTGGAGAGAAAAATCATGGTATAGTTAGTATTTGATTAAATGAATGTTGTTATCGTCTGGTGACAGGCACACAAAGACAGTATTGGACCAAACAGAAGAATTTTGAGGGATTTTTTGGAATATAGTGCTTTAGTGCTAGCTTCCACATCCACCTTGTTACACTTTACACTGGGCGCGTCTACATCTGTAAGTAGTTATGAATAAATTTACTGTGTAATAGCTTAATGCACAGTGTAAGGGGGGGCCTTTTGAGGGCCAATTGCTCTGTGGCCTGCCCACCTGTTTCTGGACTAACCAGTCGCCTTCTCACCCACCATCCCTTGATGATAATTAATTAATTGTTGTTAATTAAGTGGGAGGCTGCTCATTTCTTGCCCTGATGCCTGGGGGGGTGCTATCTGCAGCTCCATACCTCCCTTACACCACAGCCCATGCCTTGCAGATGGCATCCAGAGGTTATCAGTCACACCAGCTCCACACTAGGCTCCAGAATCCTCCTGACAGGACCCTCCTTTGAGCTCCCCAGTTAAGTGGCCTATGCCACTTTCATTCGGGCTGCCAAGCTCCTTGTAGCTTGCTCCCCTCTTGGGCGTGGTTCCCACTCGGGACCTTTGGCCACACACAGGCCCTGGCTTCACCTCCAAGGCCAGGTGGGGTCCCAGGCCTACAACTCTGGGTGCCCCTTGCAGTGGACATCTGGCCCTTTTGACTGTCTTGGTCCTGGCCCCAGCATGGACCAGTTGAGGGGGCACTCTACCTCCAGCCTCACTAACCCCACACTGTCTCTGGGTCCCCCCTTCCTGGAAGTGGGGAGATGGGGTGACTCACACCATGACTGGTGCTCCAGGGTCCCACAGGGGACTCTCACTCACACCCTGGAGCAGCAAATCATGGTGCTACCCTGAGATCTTACACAACGCCCCCTCTACTCGGGATCTCAGGGCTTCCCTCTTTAGGTGGGTGGGCTCAGGTGGCTGTAGCTATGACTGGCCCCCTCTACCTGTGATGTTCTGACCCACCCGAAGGTGGGAGCTGGGGTTAAGTTACCCTGACCCACCTTTCACTGGGGTGGTAACTGGCCCAGCATTTCCTGGGGGCTCCTGCACCACTGAGAGCCCCACCAGGCCACCCACTCCTGGCAGGGTGCAACTTTAGGTCATACTAAGGACCAGGAGCCTCCTATCCACCCCCCAACAGCTCTTGCCCTTACCTTCAGTTGATTCCTGCAGCCAGGCAATGTTGTTGCCTGGCCTTCCAGCAGCAAAATGCCATGTTCATATGAGCAGCCCTGGATCCCAAATAGCTGCCCTAATCAGGCACTTGCCAGCTGCTGGCTTCCAGCCCTTAAAGTGGCAGGCACAAACAGTGCCCTGCCACACACAATAACTGATTTTTGGCAGGTGTCTACATGTCTAAATTTAGTGCCAGTTCCCTCCAGCCCTTCCATGTTCGTCTGTGGCCAATGGGGGGAGCTCCAGCCTCCAGCTGCCAGGAATTGTCACCTATGTTGAAGCCAGACCCAACTGCCAGTACTTGGCAGACATGTTTAAACACCCCTCACTACTCTGTGCTGTCTGGACAGACAATTCTTCTGTTAAGGGAAGCAGCATGGCACAGACACAAGCAGCATGTGACAGCTTTGCTCCTGTCCCACCTGTGCTTCTCAGCTACGATGATGAAGGGCTCCAGGAGGCCACCACCAGGGCAGCTGTTGCCCCCCTGCCCCACCAGCCTTGCCACTTCTGGGCCCTCTGTACCATCTGGGACTAGTGGCAGTCCCAGCCACATGACTGGATCAACACCTTCAGGATGCAGTGGATCAACACCTTCAGGATGACCTGGGCCACCTTTGCTGATCTCCTGCACCAGCTCTGGTCCCACCTGGAGCACCAGGATTCCAACATACAGCTGCCTCTCCCTGCCAAAACCCTGACATTGGTCAGGTTGACCACTCCTGCCAGCCTGTGTTATGTGGGGCACCTCTTCAGGGTAGGCAAGGGCACAGCTGGGGAGACCATTCTGGAAATGTATGGTACCCTCCAGGATGTGCTGGTGGACATGGTCCTCTGTGTCTGTGACCCCTAGGCAGTGGTTTTAGGGTTCTATGCACTAGAGTTCCCCCACTGTAACAATACTCTGGATAAGATGCATGATACATGGGTATTCCTCAACTTGGAACTGGGTGAGCTCATGGAGAGTGGGTGCTTTGCACCAGGAGTGGAAGACATGCAGCCTGGTGCTGTCATCATCTTGCCCCTCCTCACTGGGGACCCAGCCTACCTGTTACTTCCATGTCCACACTAGGCACCTGGACCCCTGCCAGGCCAATTTTAACCAGTGCCTCAGGTGAACCCACACGCTCACTGAGTGCACTTTTGGCCACCTCAAAGGCCACTGGCAGTCCCTCACAGCCCACCTCAAAATGGCTGAGAGAAACCCTCTTCTGGGTCATCATCACAGCATGTATGCTACACAATATTTGCAAGGTCTGGGGAGAGGTATTTAGGGATCCTGGGCAGAGGAGGCATGCCGGGTAGAGGTGGCCTGGTGGGGGGGTACAAGCAGCAGTGGCCGGTCCCCTCAGGTAGACGTGGCAGACCATGTCTTACAGAACTCCCTCCCCCACCTTAGTCCACCTGCCCCACCACCCACACACTCCCTACCCTCTGCCCACTCCCAGCACCACTATTAGGGTTTGTGTGGGGACAATTTCCCCATACTCCAGAAGCAGGGAGCTCCCAGTCCCACTCCCCAATCATGGAGTGGGGCCTGAGGAGATTGTTCTTAGCCCTTGCTCCATGATTACAATCACAGGAGCCTGTTCCTAGCCCAGCCCTGCAATTGTGGAGGAGGGGTGGGAACAGGCTTCCCAGCCCCAACCTTGCAATTATAGAGCTGGGCTGGTACCAGTGTTTCCAGCCCCTACCCCATGATTGTGAAGTGGGGGCAGGTCCCAGCCCCATGCCCCAATCAGACTATTGAGGTATGGGGATTGGAAAGAGCTGTAGAGAAGGTACAGGTCCCAGCCTCCTGCCCCAATCCACCGATGGAGCAACCAGCAGTGAGCCCCCAACTGGGCAGGGATTCCCTTCCCAATTGGGGGCTTGCTGCTAGATGCTACATTGGCAGATTGGGGTAGGGGGCTGACACCAGCCCCTTCCCTGCAGCTCTTCCAAGACCCCTGCCCTGTAGAGAGCCATGGCCAGGAACTCCCTGCTGCTGGGGAATATTGTCTCTACTCAGGCTCCAGTGGCAGAGCCTGTCCTGGCAACAGGGGCAGGCTTCCTGGGGGCAGGAAGCAATTTCAGACCCTGCCAGGAGGCAGCTTTTTCCTGGCCCCATGTTCTGTGCCAGTTAGCATCCACAGGGAACCTAGATTTCCTCGTGGCTGCTGCAGGGGGCTATTGCAGGGCCAGAGAGGCTGGTAGCAGACTGCTGCCAAGAGCAGAAAATCTGCTCTTGCCTCCCCGCATGTGTATATACCTCTCTGGGGTAGGTTTGCTCTAGGGTATTTTATTTTAGAGTAAACCCAACCCACAGCATTTATACATGTAGACACATTCCACTATGATCTAAATAAAATCTGTCCTAAAGTCCCAATTGTTTGTCAGTCCCAGCCCACTACCCTGACATTCCAGCCACACCCCCACGCCACCCCATGTTAAGTAACATGATTGCTGGCAAAGTGCTAACTTTGCTAGGCTATGATGGTACTCAGTATGTGTTTTACTGCTTGGGTGTTCAGATGCTAGCATTTGAAGTGCAGTTAAGCATAATGTGTAACAAGGCCCTACATTGTTAAGGATGAGTTACAATTGATATGGGAAGTGAAAAAAAATGGTAAAGGTGCAAGTATGCCAGGGACAATCCTGCCTTAACCAAGGGGCTGGAGTAAATGATCTCCTGAGGTCCCGTCCAACCCAATATTACCAGTATTATATGATTTTGTGTGCATAATTGGGAAGGGGTAGGGGACAAAGATTTGCAGTAGAGTTTTATCATTTTCTTACTACTTATCCTGCCTTAAAAATAATCAAAAGGGTTGAAGAGCAGAATTCAAAGAGGAAGGGGACAAAATGCCATGTTTACTAACAAGAGCTGGATTAATTTCTCAGAATTTCTATACCAGCTGTTTGCTCATATCAAGATCAAAATTTGGAATCTGGCATCTTTTTTGTATTAGTTGTCTGAAAATATTCTGTCAGACAAGTTTTATTAGCTAGAACATTTGGAGAAACAGACAACTTGGACTAAAATTTTAAACAGTGCATACTAGACATGAAATTGTGAGTTATGAATTAATGTATTTGCAGAAGAAATTAAAGACCTCCATGGTCAGCTAGTCCAAGAACAGAGACTGTACTATATAACCTATGTATTTAGCTTAAGCTAACCAACTGTGCATGAATTTTAAATATTTGCAGCTGTCTGCAGTCTGCACTTCAAGAATTACTTGTAAACATTATTTAAATCTACTCACTAAATAAATAATTTGAGAAAAATAACAAATTGCTGACAAACATCTTGGGCAAGGAAAAGGCGAATAATTTGTAATAATTATGAAGTAAATTATTTGCAAGAATTACTGACTCATCTGTACCATTATTAGTATAACCTCACTGAATAGATTTAAGAAATGTTTGAAACCTGGACTTCACTTCAGTAGCCCAATACCACTGGATGTACTTTCACTAGGAGGTAGTGGTAGTAGATTTTTACTCTCTAGCAGACAATTCAGTAGGTGAGAATGTGTGTATTGGCAATATACAACGGAGTTTTCAGGGACTTCTTATAGCGTGTCACTGCTAGTATTACTAATTTAAAATTACCAAAATACTGATTATTGACACTTTATTAGTTTCCTTATGAGGACACACAAAATGTGTTAATATAGGAGCTGGCAACCTACAAACCACAGAGCCATTTGATCCAGCCTGAAAACAAGGGACTTTTGGCGGAATCTGGGACACATGGAGAAGCAACAGCGCAGCCCAGGTCCTCCTGCCTGCCCACCTCTGACACAAGCTAGGTCATTCTGGCCCATGGTCTGAAAAGGTTGCCAACTGCTGTGCTAGTAAGAAAAATGATTGTGTTTCTGTACATAACTCCTGTTCTTTCTTCCTTTTTTTTGTTCATCATTGTAGTAAGGATTCTACAAATGTTGGAGGTACAAGGGGTGTACTTGGTAGCCGCTTTCCTCTGAGACAAAAAGATATACAAAAAACTAGAACTCTTGGTTCCAAAATGATACTTTTTATTAGACCTAGTGGAAAATGGCAAGAAAATTGTCCTTTTCTGCAAGCTTTTGGGATCAAAGTCCCTTCATCAGGCTCTGGGAAAAGTGTAGATGGTACAAGATGGTAAAAAGTCCCCATAGGTAGGAAATAAACTTCATTTTTGCATAGAGGGAGCTGAAGATGGAAGTCTGTCCCTCTGGATCCATGACAGTGTCTTTGTGAGCTGTGTTGAGTAGCTCTTTGATGTGTTGATCTGGTAGAATTCCTTCCCTGGAGGTAAAAGGGGGCAAATGTGCATTGCCTTAGAGAATTTGTTTTATTATTTCAGAGTAGATTTGAAATTATTTCAGTGGGGATGTCAGTTGCAGAAACAGTAAGTACTACTGTGATGTGAACACAACTATTTCTGTTTGCTTGTTTTTACTGTTTAAGCAGTTTCATATTTGGGTGTTCACGTGATTTATACTTAGCAATGTATACAAGTGTCATCTGTCTCAGGTCTTGTAAAGCCTCATATGATCTTATAACTTATGGAAAGTTTAACTACAGGGAATAGATTATATATAGTATATTCTTCAGTACTAAGACTACTTCCCCTATTTTGATGTATTTTATGGTAACTGTGTGTTTATTAATATCTAAAATATAGTTGTACAACATGCTGGTAATATGCATAGTATGCAATTAAGTTTATCTAAAACATCTTCAGGTTGAAATAAAATACTAGTACATGAAATGAACATTTATAAAATGGCTTTCATCTTAAGACTTCACTCACAAAAAAATAAGACTCAGAGCTGGCTACGAAGATTGTATTTTGTACCTCTTTGAGAGCTTAATGAAAACAATCCATTTGTTTGTCCCTTAAAGGAAACAGTGTTCCAGAGGTTAATTTTTTTCTGCACAACAGATATTATCAAATTATGTTTCTTCTATTTTAAAACATCTTTTTGAGTTGTTGTTAGTATCTTCAAATTGTCTAAGGATGGGCATGAGAAGTAAAGCTGGTTCAGAATTTGTAAGTGAAAATATTTTTTTTTCCAAAAAAAGTACCAGTTTGTTGAATCTGAAGCATCTCAAACAGATTAGGTTGAATGAAAACTTAATGAAGAAAGTGTTATAGATCCCCAATGGAATTTCTGGACAGAGAAGTAGTGAGAGTACTTGCTTGGGATTTGGGAGGTTGCTCTGTCAGATTTAAAGCAGGGCATTAAGCCTGAAGCCCTCAAATCCTAAGTAACTCTGCTGCCCTCCAGGCTATTGGCTGGTCTGTGAGGTTTCTTGAAACAGCATTCTTATTTATTTACTTACCTGTATTAGGACTTTTGAATGTGGACAGGTAGTTAAGAAGCTAAAAGAGATAGTAATTCTTGCATATTTCTATTTTTTACAAAATTATATTCCATTTGGTGTCATAGAGAAAACAATAAGAAACACTTCCAAGAAACTTCATCATGATGAGTACACTGCATTGATGGTCACTGTCACTTACTTAATTGAGGAGAAGAAATGGTTGATTATATATGTTTTAAATGGATTGTTATAGGAAATGATTGTGTTGCCTCTGACTGTAATCCTCATGCTTCCAATAAATAACTATTTTGATTGCTGTAAGCTACATCTGTTTAATATGAAAGCTTTTGGCACCTGACATCTGTTAGAATAGGGCTATTCTATATTAATAATAATAATAATATTATATGCTTTCCCAAAAGGGTACTTTAAAACCATTGTACCATGGAATACTTCCAGGAGCAAGGTAGCCTCTATCCTATCAAATAAACATGCCCCAGCACCCCATTTCTTCTAAAATTTAGCAACTTAATCCTCAGCTTGCTTATGCAAAATAACTGTAAAACGTGACAACTTTCCTTCTATCGTGGGTTTTAGAGTTTTACTCTTTTTACATTTTACTCTTTTTACTTTTCTTCAGTAAAGCAGTGGTTAAGATAGTAAAATAATTGGTACCTCTCTAAAATAAAGTTCTTGCATGGCTATTAGCTGGATAAGACCATGTCCACCATCGAATTAAGTCATCTTTAATTTTCCAGGACTGCCCACCCATAATCTGTGACTCAGTACAGAAAGTCAAAAAGGCCAAGGCTGAATCCATTCCATCTTTGCAGGTACATAAGATGCATCTCTTGAACCGATAAGCAAGTGAATAGACATTCACTTTTGATTCCAGAAATGCAGCCACATGCCTGCAGTGGTCCAGGTCAGAAGATGAGGGGGATGCTAGAGCATGCCTCCCTACTCAGCTGAAGCAGACAACTCAGGACAAAGTGAAGCTGCTTACCCTGCGAAGGGAGGTTTGCATGGGGAGGTGCAAAGCATCTTGGGATGCTGGGGGGCAGTGAAGGCACCTGGGACAGAAGATCAATAAACTGTTTTAACCTAAATCAGTTAAGTCTAATAGTATATCCATCCAGGTTTATCTTAAACTGTTTTCAGCCATTTTGAAAGTGATTTATGTGCACTGAACTTTCTGTTGTGTTACAGATTTGAACAAGTTTCCAATCACTTATACCAGTTTATGTGTAATTTCTGTCCCTAGCCTGTAAGAAGACTTGTATCCAAAGTCACTGAACATCAGAAGAGGCTTGTCTTGTGTAGCAAACAGGATCTGAAACCAAAAAAGAAAGAAAACAATCAAGGATTATTCAAGGAGGAATTATTAGGGCAGGAACTAAACATATAACACAAAGTAGGTCCCAAATGCCATGTAGCATAAATGATAAAACAAGCTAAAACAGTTGCCTGAGGATAGTGCATATTAGACTTTCATTTATTTTTTACTTCTGGAACATTTTTGAATATTTGAATGCATATTGGAATATCATGCATGCCTCACCCCATGTGGTTTTAGTTTGTTTTTGTTTTTTAAAGGTAAATAGCTTGGTTGAAAGTATAATTCATTTTCTTAACTGGGTATAAGCCAAATTCTGAAGTCTTGGGATATTTGTGTCTCTATGAGAGAAGAAGAAACTGTGCTGGTGGAGTTTCACCTCTGATGCACATTTCTCCAAAACCTACCTGTACAGGGTCTACAGGATTCCAGCTGCGCAGTCAAGCTGGGAGGGAAATAGTTTTCCTTTCCTATTAAAGTGTTCACAATCTTAAAAAAATGTTTTCATTCTGCATTGGAATGAACCCAAGATCTCATTAGTCTTTTCAGGAGAAACAGCAATAAAGGTTTTTTCCCCTTTATCTCTCAAGAAAAGCTGAAAGTGAGCTGCCCAGAAAACTCAAAGTTTCATACTTGGTAGGGTCGGAAGAGACCTAAGCAGATTATCAAGTCCGACCCCCTGCCATGGCGGGAAAGAGTACTGGTGTCAAATGCCCCGGCAAGGTGTACATCTATCCTTCTCTTAAAGACCTCCAGGGTAGGAGCCAGCACCATTTTGTTTGGAAGTTGGTTCCAGATTCTAGCTGCCCTGACAGTGAAGCAGCGCCTCCTGATATCTAGTGTGAATCTACCCTCTGCCAGCTTGTGACCATTATTTCTAGTCACTCCTGATAGTGCTCGGGGGAACAGGGACTCCCCCAATGCCTGCTGGTCCCCTCTGACTAGTTTGTAACAGGCCACTAGATCCCCCCTCAGCCTTCTCTTGTGGAGGCTGAACAGGTTCAGGTCCCGTAGCCTCTCCTCATAGGGCCTGCCCTGCTGCCCCCCGAGTTGCCCTCCTCTGGACCCTCTCAATGCTGTCCGCATCCTTCCTGAAGTGCGGTGCCCAGAACTGGACGCAGTACTCCAGCTGCGGCCTGACCAGTGCCGCATAGAGGGGGAGGATCACCTCCTTGGACCTGCTCGAGATGCATCTGTGGATGCATGACAAGGCATGGTTGGCCTTCCTGACTGTGTCCCCCCACTGTTGGCCCATGTTCATATTGGCATCAATGATGACTCCAAGATCCTTTTCTGCCTCTGCCCTGATGAGAAGGGAGTTCCCCAGCCTGTAGGTATGATGCTGGTTCTTCCCCCCAAGGTGCGGTACCTTGCACTTGTCAGTGTTGAAACCCACCCTGTTCTCATCCACCCTACCCCTGTAACCTGTCTAGGTCCGATTGCAGCCTAATCCTCCCTTCTAGCGTGCCCACTTCCCCCCACTGGGAATTCAGGAGTAATGTGGCAAATCTGCATTTAAGCTCTTGCTCTGCCTGATTCATACCAGAGATTTAATCACAACTCTCTTGAACCAAAGGCATAAACTGACTACAGGGCTACATAGAGTGGGTCTCTGCACCTCTCCTTATTCAGCTCTTTCATACAATATAAAACATTAAATATTCATTGAGTCAGGAGGAGACTGAATCTATAGCCAAATGGTCAGAATGGTCACATAGGAGATTTAGGATCAAGTCCAGGCTCTGTCCTTCTCTCACATCCCAGATCAGAGCATTTATCTGTAAAATGGGGGACTAGAGTTCAAGTTCCTGGTGTGAATCAGTCAGAACAGGGATATGAAACTGGGTCTCCTAGTAGTGGTTAGCATCCTAATCATTGTTCTCTTGCCTATCCTAGAAGTTCTCTTTTTCTATAGCAGCCCAAAATTTCAATCATGACATTGGGAAAGCTTCATCAAGACTGGTCCATAGCTATTATCAGGAAGTCATCCCCAAACTATCATTTTCATATCATAACGTAGCAAATGATGAAACTACAGCAGCTTTACAGTGGTAGTGTGTGGTCTCTAGTCATAGCAAGTTAATGTTCAACTGTGTCCAGTTTTATCATTTTTATATTTGTATGGACTATGGTATTTGATGTGACTATATTTTCATATTGTTTATAGTAGGGCAATATGGAAATGATTAAGTGTTACTCTCCGGACTATAAAGCCCATGTCTAAGAGAGAGAATGCCTAGGTGGCTTGGGAAGATGTAATCATTGAGAATTCACATCTGTGATAGCTATGCAGATCAGCTTACTGAATTGACCTACATGGCTCTGAGTTCATGCACACACAAATAATCATTTCAAAAGGGAAAGGTTTTAGTGAAGAAAAAATCTTCTTTACAAGTAGTCTTTGATGAGAGAGACTAATTTTCTGATAATGGATAGTATAAGGATATGGAATTAGTAATCTTTATGACTGTGTGACAGGGGTCTCACTTTTGGAGTCCCTCTGCACATGCAGCTCCAGATTTCTGCAGTGGGCCCACCGCCAGCCTATTCTCGCCCGCCACATCTTGATCTTGTTCATAAGTGAAGAATGATGACACCTAGTGGGAGGCTGCCCATTTATGTGCACCCTGATGGTCGGGGGCGCTGTCTGCAGCTCCCTTCTTCCCCTGCACTGCAGCCCAAGCCTCGCAGTTGTTACCGGAATGCTCCTCCCCCGGGACATAGCATCAGGTCCCGGCCCCTTCTTTCGCCTTTTGGGTCGTCAGCGACCTTCTCACTGTGGGGCTTTTTACTGTCCCTTGTCTGGGCTTGTC
The DNA here is from genome assembly GCF_052110815.1 of Crocodylus siamensis. Taxonomy (NCBI): domain Eukaryota; kingdom Metazoa; phylum Chordata; order Crocodylia; family Crocodylidae; genus Crocodylus; species Crocodylus siamensis. The sequence goes on from NC_143397.1 coordinate 213,562,169, forward strand.
CCATGCTTCCTGCGCTCATTGCCCCCTCTAGGGCCTTTGTCGCGCCTTTCGCGCCCATTGCCCCCTCTGGGACCTAAGCTGCGCCTCTCAGGCTGGGGTCCGAAACCCCGCACACCGCGCCTCTCGGGCGCAAACAGCTGTGCCCCACTGGCACCACTCATTGTGCCCCACTGCGCACTGGGAACCCCCAAACTACTGGGGAGCCCCCGTGAGGCCTCCTCACACCCCTACAGCCTCACCCGGTCCTCCGGTGTAACAGCAACAAAAATCATGAGCCAAGTGGCTACAACATAAACCAGAAGCCTACCAGCTCATAACGTACTCATAAGCGCCAAACTCATAGACCCAGCTCCACTCTATGGAGGATCTGCCTTACCTCTGTCCAAGTTCCCTTCCCCTTGCATCATCGTGGCCGGTCAGAGCGATCAGGCTGCAACCCTTGACCCAGGCCGCTCAGCTCACCCACAGAGCTCCTGCTCCTGCAGCTGCCAGAGCGGAACTGAACTCCTGGCTTTCTACCTGGGCTTAAGAAGGGCTAAGCTCCGCCCCTTCCTAGCTCCCGGCTTCCCTGGTTGCTAGGGCAACCGGCACCTGCACAATCCTAGTAACTGGCAGTTGTGCTTCACCTTTTCTGCCCCTAGGGGTCTCTCCTGAGCTATGTTCCACTGTCAGTCACAGGATGCCTGAGAGCCCTGTGACAGACTGAAAGGATGTACATTTTTCTTAGGTGTAACTGGATCAGGAATGATGCCTGACCTGTCAAACAGATACACATCTGGGATAAGAGGTTATATGCATGGTGTATACTCTTCAATAATTCAGCAAAGTATGCAGATGAGCATATACAAGAATGAGAATTTGAGCATATACAAGAATGAGAAGTTAAGAACTGCTTTGGAAGCCATGTTTTTTTAGCGATCCCTGAGCATTAGGGCCAGGCACAGAAATTGCATATAAACTAGCATAAGTGATTGAAAACTGGTTAAAATCTGTAACACAAGTGAAGTTCAGTGTGCATAAACTATGTTTGAAATGACCAAAACTGGTTTAAGATACACCTGGATGGGTGTAGTATTAGACTTAACTGATTTAGGTTAAATCAGTTTATTTAACTTCTGACTCTGATCCTCTCCAGATTCAAGTGAATTCAGTCCCCCAGCATCCTAGAATGCTTTGCACCTCCCCTGCAAACCCCACCTTGCAGGGTGGCTGGGGTAGCCTTGGCCTAAGCTGTCTGTTCCAGCTAAGCAGTTCTAGCATCCCCCTGGCTTCTGCCCTGGGCCACTGCAGGCATGTGGCTGCATTTCCAGAATCAAAAGTGAATGTCTGTTCACTTGCTTATTGGTTTAATGTATGCTGCATAAACTAACCTGTGGAAATTGAATCAATTCAGCGTCATGTTTTTTGACTGTCTGTACTTAGCCTGCATGATTTAGTCACCTATGAAGAAAGCTGGGCAATGCAAACTTAGAGTCTGGCAGGAACTTTCACCCTGGTCAAAATCAACAGCTGCATCTAATCAGTATAGCAAGCTTGGGTAAGATTGAATCACCATTCTTATAGTTTAATTTTGTTTCATATCTCAGTTTTTTCAATATACAGTTACTGAATTTTAAGATTTCTCGATTTTATGCAATATACTGTTTGCTATTTCCTGAATCTTGCTTTTAACTGTCTGTAGTAAGTGTGATTTCATAGCATTTAGCAAATTTGGGTTGGTCTTTTCTATGGGAGGGAGCACCTATAATATCTTGCAGAAGCTGGATGAAATATATGGTTCTTTATACTGGCAAAATCTCCTTTGCTGGAGCTGGCAATACCTGAAATGAGACAGGTGATGCTGAAGAACTTAGGCCTTAATGTTGGGCACTCTGGCACATCTCAGCTTGTTCTCCATGATCAAGAAGCAGACCATGGAGAGAGGTTTGAGCTTACAGGACACTCTGAAAGTGTGAGTGCACTCCACTTGTCACATCCATGAAAACTTTCAGTTGATTCAGTTGATTTTGTGCCTTCCAACAAAATCTCTCTCATTAGATAATTATGGAACAGCTTTACTTCAAAAAGCTGGATGGAGCAATAAAGCATTGAATCTAAGTTATTTTATTTTTTGTAATCAAGTTCTTCAGTATTTAGATTAACTTATCTGTTTATCCTTTTGACTGTGCATTGATTTTGTTTGCTTTTTTTGCATGCCTAGTACTATTCACTTTGCTGGTTCTTCTAATTGCCTCAAGCATCTGGTCCCTGCACAACCTGCATGTATAAATACTATTAGAGGTCTTTTACTCCTTGTGCCTTTGCTAACATTGTTTGGGGAGGGGAAACAGAGTTCTCTTTAGACTTCCAAACATCCATTAATCTTTGGCAAGCTGAGTCTAGTTCAGTAATTTGTTTTGACCGGATTAAACTATACCACAAGTAATTCAGTCTCTAATTACTCCATGGGAGACAAAATGTGCCTGTCCTCTGTGACACTTGTGTGAATCAAAATAGTATTGAAATCCTAGTGCAACTTTGCCTAGCAGCTTGCACTCTTCTTGCTCCCACTGGAACATAGTGTAGATTTCCAGTGCCTCTGGGCCTGTCACATTTAGCAATGTGAAGGATTTCACCTGTCCCAGTTTCTTTGCAATGCTGCTAGCTTTTAGGAAAATTTGGAAGTGCTGAAACAACCTCCTCCAGCTCTCTTTCAGACTCATTTTCACAATCAGGGAATCCGAGGGCTCTATTTTTGTTCTAACGTGATGCGATAAAATCTGACAAACAGAAGTCCTAATAAAATGCTGCTCTGTATTTCCCATCATAATTATGGATGGTGCCCTAATCCAAATGAAATTGATTAATTTGGTCATTTAAATCCTTTTGAAGACTTGAATGCTTAAATCCTTTTGTTTAATTTGAAACTTGCAACCAATACCTCTTTGGTAGGAATTAATATCTTCATTGTCTACTGACAAAAGTTGTATTACTAGAGTTAGGAGCCCTCTAGGACAGTGGCTTTCAACCTTTTTTATTTGAGGACCCCTAAAAAGTTTCAGATGCAGATGTGGACCCCTTTGGAAATTTCAAATGGAGATGTGGTCACATTGAATTGTAAATGTGGGTACTCACATGCTTTTGATTGATCATACTAATCTTTCACAGACCCCCAGATATAGTCTGTAGACCCCCAGGGGTCTATGGACCACAGGTTGAAAACCACTACTTTCAGACTCTTGCTGTTCAAGCTGTGAGGGTGCAGCAAGGAAGGGGCATCTGTTAATCACATTTGCTGTTTTCTACACACCCCTCAACATCCAGAGAGGTCTTAGAGAGCTGCAGATTAGAGTGTGCAAAACCTAGTTTCTTCCATGGAGCTAGGATGCTTGGTAAACTATCCTCCTAACAGAACAATTCAAATTTGCATTGTCAGATGGAAGAAGGTGGAAGTGCATGTTTTGAAGTTAGTTCCCACAACATATCAAATAAGATTCTTATTTCCACTCTATATTTGTTTTCTTGTTTTCTTGTGTCTGCACATTTGTTTATTGTTTTCCTGTTTTGTTTATTGTTTTCTTGTATCTGCACATTTCTTACTCAGGCATGTTTCCAATAATTTCCATAAAAATATGCCTGAGTAAGGACTGAATACAATACTAAAGATGACACTTTCAAAAGCAACAAAGTCACTGAAGTGATTCTTGAAAAATCACTGCAGCTGGAGACCCCAGCAGCGGTGGGGGCATGACAGTGCAAGGCCAGGGTTTCTATGGAGATCAGCCCCAGCAGCACTGGAGGGCAGGGAGCTGCCGTGGCTGGGTCTGGGATATTGTGGTGGTGACAGTGTGGTTTGGAGCCAGGGCAGAGCAACAATCCCAGGGTGTACAGGCAGCGAACTGTAGATTTGCCTGGCTCTGGACCACTCTATCATCACCACGGGCTCCTGGCTTTGGAGCAGCTGCACGCCCTGAAGCCCTGGCCCTGTGCTGTCACGGCCCCATTGTTGCTGCGGTCTCCATGGAAACTGACTGCAGTGATGCCGGTGGGGGCTGCTTGGAAATGGAGTCCACTGCGGGCCTGATCACGTTAGATAAAAGTGTCAAAAAGCCCCACTGAAGCGTGCAATCTATACAGATGCTGCAGAGCCAGATTGAACTAATGTGCTGCTTCTTCCAATAAAGCGTGGTTTGACTGTTTGTTTTCCACTTCTGTCAACAGCCTAAATGCCTAAGTGGTTTTGCAGTTGCTGGGAAGTAGTTATTTTCAGGTGCATTTTGTGATCTTGTTGTCTAAATTCTGGCTAAGTCTTATAAGGTTGATTTGGACCTGGCTCAAAATTGACATTTTCTATTTTTTTTATTATGTAATTATGACCAAGCTGTGGCCAGTTTCTGTGAGAACAAGAGAAATCATTGAGCAATGATCATTCCCTTTTAAATTTTCTTCACTACAGTTATCCCTATCTCTATGAGTTGGCAACAATTACAGTCCCAGTTACTATCCACTAGGATGCCAAACAACCTTAAATATGTTCATATATGTCCATTTGCATTGTGATATTTCATTTAATATTATGGTAGTGTTAGAGTGATGTTGTATCTGTGAGGGTCCAAGAATTACGCAAGGAACAAGGATTACCTATAGCAAAATCTTTTATTGGACTAACTGCATAGTTGGGATAGTTAGACAAGCTTTTGAATGCAAGACATGCTTCTTCAGGTCTGAGTGAAAGCCAGCACTCTTCACACCTGATGAAGCATGCTTTGCATTCAAAAGCTTGTCTAACTCTATCTCAGCTATGCAGTTGGTCCAATAAAGATGTTGCCTTAAGAAATCCTTTCCTCTTCAACATTATAGCATTGGTCATTTTTCATGTTTATAAAATCATTTAATATTGCTTAAGCTAGCTAGCAGGTTATTTTGAAAATTATGTCTTGGCAAGAAATCCTAGTTTTAATGATAGCAGAATTCTATTGTTGTCAAACATCAGGATTTCATCTTCAGAAATTGTATTTATTTGTGTTGTACATTTAATCACATACATGTGTTACTTAATAGGTTAGTCTGTGATAAGTAGAATCTAAAACAAATCCAAATCCAAAACAGAGCAGTTTCACAAGAACTTTGTGGGTGCCGGAAGTCCTGGTTTGCGCTTAGTGGAAATAATTGTTAAAAGACAGATGAGAGAAACTACTTGTGGGATTTTAATTTGTTGGTTTTTTTAGCCTCTGAGTACATTAAATAATCTGTTCATAGTTTAGTTTTAAATAGAAATTTGTGCTTACTTATCTGACAGGATACTGGATATGTGGACTGGTCTTTCATCCAACATATGCATCCATCCATAGAGTACAGTACTTGGAAGGACTATGATACCTGGCCATAGACAGAAACCAAGAGTTTTTAAATTAAGTATTTTTACTTCATGGTAAATTGTAATACCAGTAAAAATGTTGCTTTGGCAATGAAACCTAAAAAAAGGAGAATTAGACTACATTCAGAATGCAACATTTACAGTCCTATTTTATGTGCAACATTATTTTCTTGTTCTAAACATTTGGATTGAATCAGAAAAGTGTTGACCCAGCTACCACCCATCTTAATCAAGTTGTCCAACTGATCTGAGCAGAACCCTAATTGAGTGAAATTTGGTGGCCTGAAACCCTGTAGAAGAGTGATCAAAGACAGAAACCTCCTCTATGTCCTTAATTTACTCCCACTTCCTCTCTCCTTTGAATATTTTTGATTGGTGTCTATCATTGGAGAATATCATTATCATTCCTGCCTGCCATTCAGGCCATTCAGGCCCATAATCCAGAATTCATCTTTCATTCAGACCTCTCTTTCTAGTTCCTCACATGGGGCTATGTCTAAGTCTTAGGCCCTTGGTACACATTAATTTTAGGCAGCTCCTGGAGCTCTTAAACCCCGGATAGGCTGCATCTTAAAACCTTTAAGTGGCTTAAGGCACTCATTATGTGGCTCAAAGTTACACCACTCTAGGGCAGGATTATCTTCAGTCTGCATAACCTTGCTCCTTTTCCATTGAAGTGTGGTCACTCCTGACAGACGTGCTGCCCAACTTAAAGTCTTCCAGTATCCCAGGATGCAGTCACCTCTCTTCTACTTTCCTATTCTGTGTGAACATTGTGCCTCCAAAGATCAGCCCACTGCTGCATGGGTACTGTGTGTAGGGCTGTTCCCCTCTCTCTCCTTTTCTTTTCTTGTCCCTGGAGATGGCATGTGTGTGAGAGAGAGAAAAAGAGAGAAGGGGGTCCAGATTCATGCTAGCTGATGGAAGAAAGACAGCCTTGAAACTTTCTGCATACAGCTCCTGATTCTGCCCTGTGCCCACATCCTGGATCCACCCAGATACCCTGCCCTGGTGCCGTGGCTTCCCTGGCAGTAGGCTGCCCCCCACAGCAGCCATGCTGCAGGTGGATTGGGTGCATGGAGCAGGGCACTGCTGGAGCTGTAGGGCTGGACCTCTTTGCCTAGCAGGAGAGCTAAGGAGTGCCACACAGTCTTAGAACCATAGATAATCATAGAGAAGTAGGGCTGAAAGGGATCTTCCTATTCACCAGACCTTTAGTGGCAAGTCACAGTTGTGCAGGTAGGTAAAAGTCAGAGAAGATTTCTAGACTAAAGGTGTGACTGCTCCAAACTCCATGGTAGCACTAAGCTGATCAACATTTGTATGGCTCAAAGCACAACATGTAACAAGGCCCTTATATATTCTTTCTGCATAATCTCTCTAAAAGCCTTTTTATCTATCTAGTTAAAATTCTTGTTCAGCATCTCAACCTCTCAGGTGCCCATTGTTGTACCTTTGTCCCATCTTCTAGTGCTGCCTCTCTTTCTTAAGACATCTCCCATCTCCATCTACTGCCCCTCTTACTTACCCTCTGAAAATGTCTACAAAGCTGTCTCCTTATCCTCCTACAAATCTCACCATAAATCTTTGACATATATACAAACAAGATTTGACTGCAATTAGACGGCCAGTGTGCTATGACTACTGCTTATCATGCTCATCAGTGTTGTGTCACCGATTATTTGCGCTCCATGCTCTGCATTCATCTGTTGACTCTTGTCTTAATCTTAAGTTATAAGTTCTCTGGGACACAACCTATTTTTTCTGTATTTATATAGTAACTAATGAGAGGGTGTGATAGTAGAGTGGTTGAGGCATTTTGCTACAGGGTATATATTTGGGCCTTGCTCAAGTCTCATGCCAAAGACTGTCCCAGTCAACAGAACTGTAAGTGGATCCTTGGTCATCAATCCAGAAAATCAAAGATGGTTGTATATGAGATGTGATGCCAGCCTCATTGCTGCCTTATTACTGACAAATTAGTTGTCTGGATTTGAATTAGACATTACACTTGATCTCAGGACTTAACAAAATGGGATCATAGGTCTTCACTGGGATCCCAAGATGCTATAAAATAATAATAAAATACGACATTCTGACCCAACTACTCCAATCTTAATACAATGCATTAGCTGTACGTAGTAAACATCTGCAACTTGCTTTATGAATCAACTAGCTACTGAGTAGCTTGCTCATATGGGATTGATTTTTCTCCGAATGAGCCTTTTTCTGAGGCTAATTAGGCAGATGCTATTTTGTCAGATTATAAAACATGGCTCCTATGTGCTCAACTTTGTAAAACCATGTTAAGATTCTGACAGTGGTATATTTATCAAGCTCATATTGCACAAACACCCCCTCTGATTCCCCCCAACCCATTCCATTGCTATCACTATCAGTAAGAACATCATCTTCATAGACATATTTGTCTGTGAGTTTTAAAAAATACAGTAGTTGTCTCATATGAAATTATCAATTTATTATCCTAAATATTTGTATCCTGAATCACAGATGCATTTCAGCAGCTATAAAATGGATGGCTAAGGTTGACTGTTTTAATTTATATACACTTTGTGGTACTTATGTAAACCTTTAGTTTGTGTGAGTTTGTATGACTGCAAAAGCCTAAGTGATTTTCAATTACAGTTGTATTAATGAGGTTAAAAGTGCAACCTATTTGTATGTATCCTACTGTATTTCACCTTGTGGTCCAATGTGCAGCCACTATTTTTTTTTTATGTATACGACTGGAGGAGGAGGATCCTCTTGGACTCCATTATCCCCCCTGCTGCAAGTCATCCCTTTTCTTACTCAGGAAATGAGCAGGTCTTGCAGCTCCATTTAGGGAGAGAGGGTGAATTATACTTGCATCTCCTGTATGGTGGTGTAAAACAGTCCTGTTAGCTAGTATACTTGCCTACTGACATTTCAATGCAGTGTTTGTATTTAATATCTGCCAAAGTGAAAATTTTGGTAAGGAGGATGTACCACTGCTGTAGCGTAAACTCAAATTCACTTGCAGTTAACTGTTTTCTTGCAGTCTGAGTTAACACAACTGTGGTGAGTTTTTGTGGAATAGACATGATTAGTATTCTTACTTAGCATTACATATTGGAAATGAAGCTTGCTCCCTCGCTTCTGTCAACAGCCCTGCTTGAAATCTCATGTAGAAATGAGGATGTGAGGAAGTGAACAGCATTTCTTGCCACAGTTTTTTGCCCATCTGCTAGGCACTCCTGTTTTACTTACTGCTGTGCTGTGGAGGCTGCTCCTCTTTCTCATTATCTCCTACCAGATCTGGTTTACCACCCTGAGTGCCTCTCACTACATCACAGTAGGGGATAGATAAGACAGAATGCTGAGATAGCATGAAGGAAATGGAGGATGCTGGTTGCTTCATTCATTCAATTGTCTATTGGTGCACAGCAGTATAAATGGTATAGATAGTATGTGTATAGTTTTAGGAGGGGAGAGTAATGAAGAGAGGGAGAAGTACTGAGGGACAGATAGAAAATATAAGTTTGGAAAACTCTATTGAGTAATCGTAGAGTAGAGGAGGCAATGTGACCTGAAGGAAAAGACAGGTCAAACCAGAAAAGGAAAACACCTTTTTGAACAAAAAGTTTTCCCTTTCCAATCTCCTTATTTCTAACACATTTTAAAAAGAAAACAAAATGACACCTTGTCTATACTAGGGTTCTTCTTGCTGAAATGTCCCCACCAGTGGAAGCAATAGTGGCAAATATAGTTCCCAACATTGTGTTTCAGCAGTGACCAGCATTTTAAGCACAATGTTGTGTAAACATTAATGTGGTTAAGATATGCCAGTGTCTATAGCCAGCCACACAGATGGGCGTAATGTGGCTAATCCAGCTGCCTCTGATTCCCCAGCTGAAATTACCAGCTACACTCAAATGCCATCTCTGGAGCCATGGCAACATCCCTAAATACTCTGATGCTGCTTCTTGTCTTATCTTACTACTCTAATCCCCATGTAAAAATACTAGAAACATCACCTTAGAAAATCCAATGTAGTAAACACTCGTAAATGCTAATCACATTTTAATCAAAATCACTGCAGTTATTATCTGCTTGTAACTGCTTGCAAATATTGTCTATGCCCCTGAAATGTAATATAACAACAGCTGTGTGTGTCACTGCACTAGAAGAAATGGTTAGATGTGACTACAAGGGTTGGACTAGAACTGGAGGTCCTGGGTTCTTCCTGGACAATGTGAAGCCAGAGCAAGTAGATTGAGAGCTGGCTGAAAATATTAGAATTCTTTAATATTTTTCAGTAATTTTTTCCCCAAAAATATATATTTGATTGTGTTAAAAAGTTATTGAGCAGTCAATCTGACATTTGGAAATGCTGACAATTTTCACTGAAATATCAAGCCTCTTTTTATCTTTTTGCAGTTTTTTTCTGCCTTTTTCATCAAGGCTTTAAGTCTTCTAATGCCATCAAATTACACTGCAGGTGCCAGCCATCAGGTGGACTTGACATGGGACTCTTCTATATGCTTTAGTTTAGAAAACATGGAAAGATAAGGAAATCATAACTATGGTTCTTTTTCAAAAAGTCATGTAACAACATAGTTTCTTTCTCTTCCCTGTCATTTTCAGCTGTTTCTATAAATTCTCCCCCATCTCTAGTTTAAATAAACCTCCCCCCCCCCAAACTCATGGAATGTTATACAAAATGGATCTGCACCGAATGCAGAAACTGGATTGTAATTAGGTGGAACACTGGTGTCTGATCATTTGCCAGGTATTTGTTAAAATTTGATTAATTTTAATAGAAGGATAGCTATTCACACTGCTGTTTTGGTTATTTGCCATGTATAGTACTTTCAGTGCAGGAGCAGACATATTCATAAATAAAAACTCCAAAAACGAGGCTCATAAGAAATTATCTGCTTGCTTCTTGCTAGGTACAATTCTACTTTTAAATTCTCTTGTTGAATTTAGCAGCTGACCTGCAGGCAATCAGCCTTGCAAATTTTGGCCTGAATTCTTACCTTTCAAGTTTGGCTGTATGTGTGTGCCATATTTTGGCAGTGACTCATTTCACAGAATTCAGCATCTCTATACACTCTATACGCTATACACAGCTTCCATCTGGCTCAAAGTGGACTTTTTGATGGATTATTCAAAATCAGAAGATTTAGGGATGAAGAACTAACACTTCATCTTCACATTCTATAAGCCTTATATATGGCTTGAACCCATGGCTTGGACACAGCAGGCTCTCTAACTTGATAACACTCCTCTCCCCCGCTCTCCTGGAATGACTAAGCTAACATTTATTTCCATATAACCTTGAACACCAGGTCTTTGTACTGTGGCAAGTGAAAACTGTAGAGGAAAAAACATCCTCCCAAAAGCCATTGTTCTCTTTCTCTCCTGTGATTTGAATCTCACTTGTACCTGGGAATGGTATGCAACTTTTTGCTGTAAAGGGAAGAGTGTGCTGCTGACAGGAAACAGGTCAGCCTCTAGCAATTTCAGTCAACAGTGCTCCAGGCTAGAAAGATACCTAGCACTGCATATTTTTCTGTTTCTCTAGTATCCCTCACTTCCTCCATATATGTGTACTATTTACCTGGATAATCAGTGGATGCTTATAAGGCTTATCAAAACCTTCAAGGCCTTGCTGATCTCTATGACAAGACTTTCTTAAAATTCCTGTCACCCTAGCTACTACTGGGGTAACAATGTGGACAGACACTAGGCAGCTCTTAAAGCTGCTCAGAAATTTTCTGACAGAAGAGTTTTCCATCAGAATATACTCATTTGACAGAACTGAATGTCCACTGGGACCATGCCAATTTTTGTCAACATTTTTTATTGAAACCTGCCTGGCTTTTAGCCATGTCACTTGGTGCCACTTGGACTTTTCAGCTTCCCGTCAATCCACCCAACAGGCTATATAGTGAGATTGAAGTTCTCAAGCTTCATTGTCCTGATAACTTGCTTGCAGTCACCCATTTTCTTGGGAAGCAAAGTTAACAAAGCCAGGGGGTTCATGACTCCCCAGGCTCCAAGTCTCAGTTGCAGCCTGTCTGAAATGCTGCCAAGTCCAAAGGATCAACAAGTCTATGTATGGGGCCTTGTGACTGTCCTTTTTCCTCCTCGCCTCCAGACAGTGGACTCTGAGTCACATGGCAACCAGCTCCTGGGTTACTTAGCTGCCTCTGGTCTACAGGGCAGCCGAGGAAGGTAGCCACCTGAGGATCTCACCAGGTAGGCAGCCAGTAGTCAAGAAACAAAAATCCATTTTTGTTTATTTAAAATGGATTTCTTTTTCTGGAAGTCCTTTCCATGAAAAAAAAATGTTCTGAGCCAATTTTGGAAGAAAAAGAAATCTTAAAACAACAATATTTTTCATGGAAAAGGTTTTTGAATTTATTATCAGCTCTTGTGCTTTTTACTTGCTGTACAAACATAGGAAACAGACAGCTTATTCCCTTATTTTGGTATGAGGTTTACCTCCCTAGCATCCCACTCACTGCAAAGTAGCTGCATCTGCCACAAAAATTATAACTTTGGGTTGCAGCTTTCACTTGGTCTTGTTTTGGGCCCCGTTGTACCTCAGGTTCCCCCTTTTCAACAGTTTTTCTTCTCTCAGTGGGTGTTTTCTCACTAACACTCCCATTTGGGTTTGTTGGCCTCAGTAGCATAATTAGGGAGAAGAAAGGGGAGGGTACCAACCCTCCAGGCACTGATTTAGATGGGTGCAAGAATGATGCCTCCCACCCCCAGAGTCTTTACCGTATCTGGAAGAGCACTGTGGTTTTGAAATATCTTGTGATAGCGTGTCCTATACGAGCCCAGCTGGAACAGTCCTGTGCCACCCAGCCATAGAAACCAGGTGCAGGGGCAGCAAGGGTCTTTGAGTCCCTGGGGCAGACCCAGGGTAAGACTCTGATGGCCAGGCAGCACAGGGCTTCTTCAGCTCAGATTCTAGGGCTGGCTGGAACAGGGCTGCTCCTGCTGAGTCTCAGCACCTGGCTCCTACGGCTGGGTGGGATGGGGATTCTCCAGCTCAGCTTCTGGGACAAAGGGCTGCTCCTGATGTAGCAAATGAACTTTTACTCTCCCCGCCACCACAATTTTTGCCCACAGTGCCAAAAGTGTTAGTTATGCCTCTGGTTGGGCTACAACTTAAACGTCAACATATCCCAAATATTTCACCCATTCCCTTCCTGTGTTACACCTTTTGGTGCAGCATTCTTGGTTCTGTCCCTCACAAGGCTTCCCTTCTGTTGTGCTACAAATAGTATGGCATCTTGCTTTCAAACTGTGCCAAAGATATACTATCCACACCTCAGCAGAACTCTCATTCAGGACTATTGTTTTCCAGGTAAGCTTTCTGAAAACACCATGATTCGAGTAACTACTCCAGACTGTTAAAACCTTTCAATCCATTCTTAGACCTGTTTGCTCATCAGAGCCGTATTACGTTATTAAGGATATAAGCTTGGTAGTGAAACAACCAGCAGATTTGCCAAATTAATGTCTTGGGAATAGTACAGCACTTGACTATTTCATCTTCAGCCTTCATTCTGACATTGTTATGGGCTTTGGCTTAAAGCTTATTATATTGCTATACCAGAATTTACAGATGTCTTACCCCATATCTCTATGGGGAAATCGAATTGGAGGAAGAATGTAGTATTACTTGTACTTTGAAAAATTCTGCTTGCTGTTACAGACACTTGGATGAAATGAAACATACTTTCAGCCAAAAGAAGTGATTATATTTATTGATAACACTAGAATCTAAAATCTAAAGACTTCTGACCTGGGAAAAAACTATTTCATTTCTACCCTGTAACTTCTTTTTATGAGATCCATCATCTCCATCTCTCTGCCAATGATCAATTTTTTTCTACTTATAGTTCTTTTTCTAGTGCTATTTAACTTAATTTTATTCAAATCCCCAAAATAAGCCATCCATAATATACCCTCTATTATACACTCCATAATACACTAGGCATTTTACTGTGGAGTAGACGAATTAGCTCTGCAGTAAAGTATCTACATTTGTGATGGTATTGAGAAGAGAGTTAATTGATTAACTCCATCGTAAGATTATACTGTCAGGGACAGTACTATCTTCTGGCGGAGTAATTTACTGTTCTGGAACATACAGGTTGATGATGACTGTGGGCTGAAATTGAGCCCAGTCAGCTCAGCCAGCCTGGGGCCGGCTCTGCCTTGGTTTAAATTCCTGCTGTCCCAGACACACGTGCAAACGCTGTACCTGGGATCAGTTTCCTCTGGCTGAACTGGTACCAGATTTCATTGTGTCACATTAAGTACATGTATAGGTGCACCCCCCCCCAGAGTCTGTTTCATCACCTAATAGTTTTCATGGGCAGCCTAAATTCACCTTTTTTTCTATCTCATCATTTCTAGTTAAAATCCTGTATATTACACTGAATTTCTCTTTCCATAGTGCTTATACTTTTTGATGCTTAGACTATTTTCTCTTTTTAGCATATTTATACATATTTAGTTCTTTTAATGATCTTTCATATGATTCCTCCCATCTCCTTGCTGCTCTCTGAATTCTGGTTTGGAAATACCTTGTGATAGTGTTGGTCATAAATCAATACAAAATGCCAGGTAGTCATTTCACAGCTATGGAAAAAACAATTACCTCTCAGCATGAGGCTATGAGGCTTTTGTATATATACCTAAAAAAATATAGTGGACTTTTTGTTTTGCAAATGTGTAACAATGCAAACTCACACTCATTTTGTTGTCTATCTTTGAACATTTTGTGCGCTACTTTTTTCCAGGTTTTTCCTTATCTTATAGAGCTTGTAAAATGCTACAATACATATTGGAATATTTTTTCTTGACTGTATGAGCTTCCTTATTCTCTACTTCTACCCACATCAAGCTGGATTTTAAAACAAACTATCCCTTGTACACAAGAAATGGAGAACACACACCAAATATAACAAAGAAAATGGACCCAATTTCACAGATATCTGACCTGCGGGTTGATGTGACTTTGGTACTTTTTCAGCAAAAACTAGTAGAAAGGCATAAAAAGACAAACTTGAAATTCAAAGGTGTCAAGTGCCCAACTTGGACAAAATACATATCACCTCTACTTTGACTGAAAGAAGAACAAAAGCTATGTAAAGCTATTTAAACAAACAATATGGCATGGCAATGCAATGTGATTAAAGTTTTTTGAAGATAAACAAGGAAATAAGTTTTAGTGGACAGAGCAGGTGACTTGGGAGTCAAAGATCTAGGTTCTAATCTATACAACAACTCACTGTTTGACTACAAAAAAGACACTTGGCCAGTCTGGACTTTTATTTCCTTCTTAATAAAATGAGTTCTCATCTTTTGTAAAGCATTCTTAGATTGCCAGATGGAAGGTGAAGTAAGTGAAAGATCTTACGAGTATTTAATCGAAACAGCCTGTAAATGTAATGTACCTAAAATTGGCAGCAAGTAAGTCTGATTGGCACTTCTAAGAAATCTTCAGGAAGGAACTGCCTAACATGGAACTCAGAGTAAGGTGACGAATGAGGTGTAACGATTTAGAAAGCTAAGTGTCATTTCCTTTCAGAATCTATTTTACATTCTGGAAGTCAGTTACGTGTGGGGTGAAAAATAAAATGTCATAATTTCACAGTTACTGGTTTAAAAAGTGATTTATTGTAAATTATGGCATTATGTGATGTGAAATCTTAGCTCAGCTTGTCTCTGTTAGAGACTAATCTCACTGCCTGAACTTAACCCCCTTTCTTACACTCAGTCATGACTCCTAATCAATTAATATCCCCTAAAAAGTAATAACATGCCAGATCACTTTTTAAGAAAATGTCTAGTCTCCTAGAAATCATTACACTGGTTGCCTCACTTCCAGCTACCTTCCTTTGTGTTTAAAAAACGGGGTTGTTTTTTCAGCTTTCAAAAAGTGAATCTTAAAACTAAGTGCATGTTAAAACTGTCATGGACATTAAGGAAACCAGCATGTTATACAAGTTGTATGGTCTGTGGCCTGAAGCTGGAAAAGACAAGGGGCTCACTGCTGACACTAGTAAAAGAGAATGGCTCACAGCTCTTTCAGAACAGGGAAGGGGAAAGGGTCCCATAGGTGACATGAAGGAGTTTGCTGCTGGCATCTGGTGCTGAGCCAGAGAAAATGACTGAATGGGCCAGACCTCATTTGGATTTCAATTACATGCCAGTTTGGGGCATTTTTGTTGAAATAGAGGTAAGTTTTTGAAGTTAAGGTTAATAAAATGTTATTGTCCCTGTTTATTATTAAATAGAGAAAAGAACTGTGTCAAATGGATCCTGGGGGAATGGATCACCCACACTTTAAATGAAATCTGGAGTGGTAGGGAGCATTCTTGGGGGCTTACTCTGAGGCTTGTTAGAGTCTAAGTCTCAAAGTAATGACTTATTCTGGTGAAGAGCTAGCAGTTAGGCTGTGAGTATTCCCAAGGCACCAGAGCTAACCCTGCTTGTGCTAAAACTGCAGAAAGCAGTATCTTAGCTGAAGGATTTTAGTGATGGCCTCTCTGCTAAGCAGTAGAACTGTGATCACTTCTGGGATAAGTGATGAAGCCACAGAAACAGCATATATTACTGATGGGTGACAGGTGGACCTGACCATGTGGACATCTCAAAATCTGGAAAACAAAGAGAGAAGGATAAAATGGAGAACAGGAGAAGGAGGAAAGAGAGAGGCTAGCAGCTTTATTAGGCACTCAGTTGTGGGAAGGAAGAGGACTGAAGATAAGGATGCTTGTACACATGATGGTCATCAGGATGCACATGTGACAAAAATGTAATCTGTGTGGCTTAATGCATCAAGCATTACATATGTGCCAGTTTTGGGAGTTTTAAATGACTGTATCATTGCAAACTAAACTACACAAACTGTGTCTATTTGGCAGTGTTCCAAGGTGCAATGATGCAGCTGTCAGCAACCCCCGAGCTGTGGGAGCGGTGGGTAAGCTCCACAGAAAAAAAGGTTCAGGTCCCTCACTGCTTCTGCCTTCAGGAGGCACCTGGCTGATGGCAGAAGTGATGAGGGGCCAGATCCTTTTTTTTTTTCATGGAGCCTGCCCGCCCCCCTCCCATAGCTGCCTGTGTGCTAGACTATCCCTGAGCTGCAGGGGGCCCCAGTCCTTCCTTCCATGGTGGCAGGGTCTCCCAGGGCCACTCAGATGAGCTGCTAGAGCCCCATCTCAGAGGCACCACCTGGCCAGATTCAACTCTTCCTTGAGCCTGCCAGGGCTTTCAGCACCCCATGACTATCCCTGCAGCCTTTCTGCTACCTGGGACCACCCAGGAATGAGCTGGCTTGCCCCTAGGGCAGTGCAGAGAACCAATTGTGGGGGCAGCTGGGTGCGCTGACAGCCGGAGAAGACGGTGGGAATAGTGGATAGGGTGCTGGAAGCCTGAGAGGGCTCAGGGAAGCTTGGGCTTGGTGGGCTTCCAGTGCCCCATGAACTGTCCCTGCTACCTTCTCCAGCTACCAGCACACCCAGCTGCCCTTCTGCCACTTCCCCATGCTGCCCCAGGGGCAAGCCAGCTTGTTCCCAGGTGGTTCCAGGCAGCAGGAAGGTGGCAGAGACAGTGCAAGGGGTCCCGAAAGCCTTGGTGAACTGAATGCTGCCTCCAAGCTGAGGCAGCACCTGGCCTACTAGCAGCCCACCTGAATGTCCCAGGGGACATCGCCTCTATAGGAATGCTGTTGTTAACAGTAGATACCCAAGAGTATCTTTAAGGTATCTGTGACACTAAATACTTGATATGCTGGTAGTGCTCAGGATTTTTTCATTATAGATTAACTATGTAAGTGTAGTCATTTTATAAAATGAATTCTCATCTTCCCAACAATAACTGCACGGTACTAATATTACAAGTTAAAAGATATGCTGTAGTACAATAATCCTAGCATAGGGTCCAGAGTAGGTGACAGACTTACAGCCACCACTAGAACTGTGGAGCCCTAGTTGTAAAGTGTTTGTGATTTTAAGGTGTTAAGAACCACTTTAGTCAGTGGGACAAAAAATGCTCAACTGCTAAACATCAGAGAACAGTTGTTAAGTTAAGGTCTTGGAGATCAGCATTAGCCTATGTACTACCCAAAGTACCTGAGAAGCAGTCAAAATTTTTCTTCTACTAAATATAAAAATATTTATTTAGAGCACTACCTAAAATCACTGATAAATCTCTCCATTTATTTTATTTTCTCCTTTTGTGGAAAATTTCCAAAAAAAGATCTGGATAAAAAAAAATCGGATAACTTTGAAATTGTTTTTTATTCTTCAGTGTTCAAAAATGTGCCTTACATTTTGAAACCTTACCGGTTTCCAAGGAAAATATGGAATTTTCATTCTCTCTCAGAGCTTGAAGCACCTTTTCCATTTCAAAGATTGACTTTTGTTTATGTGTTAAGCTACAGCTTCTTGGAAGCCCCCTCCCCCCCACCTTTTCTTTAAATAAAGGATTTTATTTCCATGGGAAAAATCTAATTCCAGAATTCCAGCACCTTTGGGCTGAAAAACAAATACTACTAATAACAATTTGGAAACATCAGTTTACAAGTCCCACAGGTTCCAGTGGTACTATATCCAAATCTGATTGTTTGGGGTTTTGACTGAGGTTTTACTAATTTTGGACATTTAGTTTCCAATGGAAAAAACCCCTCAAACTTTTAAAACAATCTGCCACTTCATGAAAAAAAATAGTCAAAAACCCAATTATCCATAGAGAAACAGTTCTGACAGAAAATTTTTGATCAACCCTATTTACCACTTCTTCCTGCTGATTACCAAGTAGGCATAAATAGTACTATACTGAAAAATACTATATTTGAATTTGGTATCTTTACTAATATCATTTGGACTCAATGATCTTAGTTCTTTGAGTTTACCTAATTTCCCCATGGAAATGAGTTTCCACATATAAGGATTAATAAGGATTATGGATGTTAACTAATGACAAATTACTAATAATGCAACTTGTACTTGATATGTTTCATATTCTTTGCTTAAAAATCAAATGCTTCCTCATAGAGGAATTTAATCATCTATGCTCAACTAGTAAACAAGCTTGGGTTTCAGTGATAAAACTGAATCCTTCCAGAAGTACTTTAGTGAAATAAATTTTATTTGTGTTACTTAAGAGGGAGAGCAAAAACTCCGTTTTATGTCTTATACATCCAAAGTCTGCAATAAATGTACGTGAAGTTAGAAAATACCAGAATTAAGGCTGTCTGGTCTATGTTTACAGTGCACCCTTTTGCATATAGACTATGATAGTCCCAGATTAGATGATCACAGACCACACTTTTCCAAGATTTCCCCTTCATTCATTTGACATAATGAAGTGGGCTCTGGGAATGAGTCATGGCTGCATAGTGACTGAGTTTGTTTCTGTGAAATCCTATCCTGCTCTGTTGCAGGAGGTGGAATATCTGTAGTGAATGAAGAAGAGGAGATCACAAAAAATAATAGTCTTGTGGTTATGTAATGATAAGATGAAAACCTGGATGCTATCCTTGCTATCATGGGTTCTCATGGCCTGCTGCATGCAGAGCCTCCCAGTAGCGCATGGTGCTGCCTAAATCTTGGGGGCTTCATGTGGCACCTGGAGCTGGCCCAGCCCACTGGCATGCATCTTTGGTCATGACTGGGCCAGCTTCTGCCACCACCCAGGGCTCCTGGCGCCACATGCAGGAGCTGAGCACCATCAGGCTGGGCTGGGCCAGCTCCTGGCTCTAGATGGCCTGCGCACCATCGGGGCCAGGCTGGCTCCATCTACACATTTCCACCATGTGGAGGCAGGAGCTGGCCTACCCTGATAGCATGCAGCTCCTGCCTAGAGTGCTGAGATCCCCAGGCGGTGTCTGGATCTGGTGTTAGAGGACAATAGAAAGATCCTATGTAGCTGATTTTCAGAAATCTTCTTCCATCAAAAAAGAATGGCAAAGGAATAATGGGACTTTCGCATAATGGTTTCTATTCCAGCTTGTAAAAGAGAGTGTGTCTACTGGTTAGATCCCTGAACTCCATTTTCCTGTGCCATTAAGCTTCTTTTCTTATCAACTTCTGTTGTCAGTGATATCTCTTTCTCCTTCCTGAACTACTCTGTACCAGCAGAAGGGCAGTGTTAGGCAGACAGGAGAGACAGTTTTTCTGCCTTCAGCTTTGGTACCTAGTGCAATAGTATACTCTGAAAACAAAAAGAAGCAAATTCAAAGAAAATATTGCCCAGACTGTGTAGCTCTGGGCTGGATCATGCTGTTATATCCCGTACTTTGAACAGTTTATCACATGAGTGAAGTGTAATGATTTCTGTTTAAGTTATACATAATGATAAGAGAAATGCCTTCAATATTAAAAATTGTAATTTGGCTTTTTAAAAATTCTCATTTTGTTTTGAACATTGTGGGCATGTCTATATGAGACATTGACTGCAGAGTAGACTAACTGTACAGAAAATGTCATACACCTACATGTATTCTAGTAAGCTGGAGTAAACTGATTTTTTCTGCAGAAGGATAGTACTTGTAAATACAAGTAAAAGTCTCCACAGCAGCCCCGACTGGCCGGGATATGAAAGTGCTTTGGTGTGGTGGCTGCCTGCCAGCTAGCCCAGGACTGATGCACCTTTGTGCCCCAGCCAACCCCGCCACAGTACATTTAGCTGGGGGTGCAGTCCTAGACTGGCAGGCTGATCCCCCAGGCCCTCTCCCAGCTGGGGCTGCACTGACCTGGTTAAACATGCTTCAGTCCTGGGTGCATGTGCAAACAGCATGCTTAGAACAATAAACTCGGGTGCAATAAGCACTGGAGTTTACTGCATCACATTAAAATGCATGTGCAGACATGCCCTGTAGGCTTAGTTGTGTTGTCAGTCACACCAGTATACAGTGGAGTCGCATCATACATGCATTTAACTTATGCAAATTCAACTATATGTGCTCGGCATATAGTTGAATAACAATTTAAATAGTGCGGGTGATTCCGCTCACCATTCTGCTAAATGAGTGAGCTGTTCCCTCTGCTGTTCCGTCATGTTTTTTCCTGTGCTGCACCTCACATACATACACATCACGGGTGGGGCTTCCTGGTCCCTTTCCTCACTGTCCCCGGGACAGTATATTTTGACTAGATGTGATTTTTGCCTTAAGCGCTGACTTCAGAACATAACCCCCGCATAAGCTGCAACTCTGCTGTAAATCTAGAATAAAAATTTAAACTCAGGTTGGTAAAATAAAATTGAAGAAATCTTAGAACTACTGTATAAACAATATTTACAAAGTCATGGATGACAGCTGAGATCTCAGAGGACTGGAGATGGGTTAACATTTCCTATGTTTAAAAGGGGAGGACCTAGGGAATCATAGATCAGCTCAGTACTTAGAATTATAGGTCTTCAGTCCCTGGAAGAAGGGGGCATTTCTAAAAGCCAAAACAGATATATTAAGAACAAATCCCTTGCAAATCAAGGGAAAACAATTTTCCACGTTATACAGCACTGGTGAGGCCTCTGCTAGAGTATTATGTTTTGGGCCCCACACTGGATACTTTGGAAAGAGATAGCATAGAATGATAAACATTATTAGAGGCGTTGGAAGCGAGACTTATAAGGAAAGGCTGGAAGAACTGGGGTTTTTTAGTCTGGAGAAGAGAAGACTGAGGGAGGATTTGAGGATGGAGATGGGCTTTTTTCTGTGGTTGCAGGGAACAAGACTAGGAGCAATGACCTTAAGCTGCAGCAATGGAAATTTAGGTTGGACAGCAAGAGGAACTTTCTGACAATGAAAGCAGTCAAACTTTAGATCCGGCTATCTAGAGAAGCTGTGGAATCTTCATTCTTGGACATTTTCAAGACCAGATTAGACACTTTGCTGGGATGGTTTGATCTGGGATCTTCCAACCTTGAGCAGGGTGCTGGACTAGATGGCATTGCGGGACTTTTTATACCCAGCTCCAGGAGTGGTGAGGGGGATTAAAGTGCCTGGAGTGTCTCATGTATCAGCGCCCCCGCACTTAAAAATGGCGGAGGGGACACTTTATCTAAAGCTTGTCAAGTGAGCTTTAGATAAAGCACCCGTTTCTTCCAGGGACTGCCATTTTTAAGCACGGGGACACTAATACATGAAATGCTGGAGGCTGCTGGAGCACAGTAATTACCACACTCCAGCAGATGTGATTAATTGGGTCTACTCCAATGTGTAGAGTAATTACAGTGCATCGGAGCAGCCTTGATGCTTGTGTATAGGCACCCACGAGGTCCCTTCCAGGCATACTTTCCTATGATCTTATGAAATCAAGCCAAATCAGGTAGAAAGGAAGGGAGGAAAAGGAATGTGGTGTGCATAATATATTTGGACTTTTGGTACATCCCCCATGATATTTTGTTAAGCACACTGGAGAAATGTGGGCTAGATATATATCTACCTAACAGTTATTCTAATTGGATGAATAACCATAAACTAAGAAATTGATGTGTAAATAACAGGAAATTACAAGTGGGATTTCAGAAGGGTCTGTTTTTGGTCCAGTGTTGGTTAACATTTTTTTAAATGAATTGGTTGCAGCAATAGAGAGCTATCTGCTTTAAGTTTGCAGGTGGCATAACACCGAAAGGGAGGCTGTAAACACTTCAGGGGATTGAAGTGGAATTGTAAATTGGAGACCTGGGTATTAGACAACACAATGAAATTCAACAAATATAAGGTGCTATGCCTTGGAAAGAGAAACCAAATGCACAAAAGCAGAAAGAGAGAGAGCTGGCTGGGCAGTAATATTGCTGAGAACACTTTTAGGATGTTAGCAGTTCATAAATCCAACAAGAATCAGAAATTCAATTCTCTATCCAAAAATTATGCAATTTTGGCCTGCATTAATGGAAGTTTTATACATAAGACATGGGAGGTCATAAAACCACTTTACTTGGTATTGCTTAGGTTTCAGCTTGTGTACCATGTGGACATCTGCATTCTACATTTTAAGAAGAATGTAGAAAAACTGGAAATAATCTAGAGATGAGTGACAGAGATGCAAAAGAGGTTGGAATGCATATGATATGAAGGAAAGATGAGAGAATTAGGTAAGTTTAGTTTGGAGAAAATATCAAGAGGAGAAGGAGACATGATCACAGTACTCAAATGTTTGGAAGGCTACCATAAAGTAGAGGAAGAACACTTACTTGAAATAGAAGGCAGCACACAAAACAAGGGGTTTAAACTGTAGCAAACTGGATTTAGATTAAAACTTAAGGGGGGCAGGGAAGAGGGGGAACCTTTCTAATTGCAAAAAAATTAAAACAATAAAAAAAAACTGCCCAGGGAAGTTGGTGAAGTGAATTGATTAAGGGCAATGGGAAGTCACTACCACTGCTTAAAACAGAACTTTGATGTCTTGACTCCCAGCCCAGTACCCCTTCAGTTAGGCTGTCTTTCTGAAAACCTTATATGAAAGGATGTATTTGATTTCAGGCACTTTATAAATGTGCATCTCTATGCTGCCTTCTAACTAACACAGCTAACTACCTCTTTATTCATGAAAGGATACGTAATTTTGGGGCTTTGATAATGTGGTGTTTGTGCTGATGTTGCTTTTGTTGTTTCCTTGTGGATGAGTGCAATTGGTAGAGGAAGGAGTTCTCTATATTACATATGACATCAATGAAGAACCATAATGCTCAGTCTCTATTAAGAGATTTTAATGCATCTCATGAAAATGTAGATATTTATGTATGCATTCTGTAACACTGTCTTTGTATATTCTTAGTTAGGTTTTACTGATAGAACAGTTGTGTTTCCTTTTATGGATATGCTGTCAAACTAGATTATTGTAATATTCTTTAGGAAAAAAGTATTCTTTACATGTTTTAAGGTACTGATCGATATTGCATATCCTAATTTCTCAGTGATAAGGATTTTTAAATTAATTTATGGATTACCTTTTAGTTTCTTCTTCCTCCTTTCCTTTTAATCTATACTGCTTCCTTCTTGCCTAGAAGTTAGAGCAATGGTTCTCGACCCTTTTATACACAAGGTATTCCTCATTGGACTTGAGGGACCCTTCCATAACTTGTGAATTGAGTAGCATCCAGTTTTAAAAACTGATTCATATATTACAGAGATTATCTCCTTGCAGAGTGGCCAGGCAGTGGAAGTTGATGATTAGACAAGCAGAAATATGCCTGACCTTCATTTTTCTGCTTATTTCCTCACATCTCATGGCAACCTTCAAAAGATCTCACAGCAACCTAGCTGAGACTCATTAATTAGGTCTCAGCTCGAGTGCTATATGTTCAGGATTTGGAATTCTCCTTAGATGCTCCCCATTTTTATTTGTCTGGTCTTCCTCAACCAAACCATTCAGATTCCACAAAAACAGGGCTTTTAGTGATATTTTGGGGCTAATGGGATTCATTCCATTCACACTGTTTTATTCACTGGGAAAACCTCTCCAGAGAAATTAGAACTGTCCCAACTCAAAATGCATTCAGATATATTCTGAAATTGTGGTATTTAGTTAAGAACTTTAAATTGTTAATTCTGTCCTGTAACATGGCAGGTTTGTCATTGCTGTTGATGACAACAATTACAATAACAATAATATATCTTGACAACAAACCAATTTTTTTCATAAGGTTTCAGTGTATGGATGCTGATTTATTTCTGCCCCCTGAAATTAGCCAATTACGATTGCCGAATGGTGGCCTCTGAACTCGGTTGAGTAGGCTCCAGGTCCCAAGCCTTCCATCTTTAATCAAGTATCAGTCTCATTAGAGAATGCATGAAGTTAACTGCTAGGCAGAGATACCAAACCTAACTGTAGAGCAAAACCTTTACCTGAGAAGGAATGAAATTGCAGACAGGACTGGAAGTGTTTCCCAGGAGGGAACTACTGCAAGTGGTTCCATGTAAAATTTCCTCAATCATCCGGCAATGTGTCCAGTCCCCAGTCCCTGATGAGTGCTCCCTGTCTAAAAGTCATACCAACTGAACTCCAGCACAATATGGAAATCCCCACAACTGTGGTAAATCTTTTACACTCCTTACTCTCATAGCAGCTGGTTAGCCTAAGGTTAACCAGATGGTTTACGCTTAATATCTGTTATCTTTTATTTGGAGTGACACTCTTCCCCCGCAAAAGGAGATGGTTCACTTGTTACCAGCTCATAAAGCCCCATAAAGGAAGATGAGCTAGTGGTGGAAATTTAGGCAGGCAGTACTTTGTCAGCAGCCAATAATAGCTTTGAGAAGTATATGCTTAACATATACATATATGGCTTATGCTGACAAGTGGTCTAGGACTTTCTGAATGACAAGACTGCACTTACATTTGGTTACAAAAGACACTGTCTGTGTAGATGCCTTTAAGAGTGTTATGTATAAATTGTTACATTGTCCCAGGGATTGCAGGAGAGAATAGCAGATCAGTAGGCTAAGAAGGCTCTCTGAATAAACAATCTTTATCATTCTGTAAGTTTTGAGAATAACACATGGTACCAGGTGTGGTGCGCAAGGAAAAACAGAAAAAAGGAGCATTTCAGAATTCCAGAGGAGTTAAGCTGTTTAGCAATGCAGCAGAAAACTGGAAGAGCTTCACCATATATACTATGGCCAGTGAAGCTACAGAGAAGGAAGATCCACTCAGGGTAGTTATTTTTTTAATGTAGCTGATCCAGAAGCTCTGTCACTTTATAATAGCCTAGAACTGTCAGCAGCAGAACAGAAAAGGTATGGCACAGTAATAAAAAAAATTGAGGATTATTGTATAGCCAGACAAAAAGAAACCTTTGAATGGTATAATTTCCATATGAGAGAGCAGAAAGAATGTGAAACAATACAGGAGTTTGTCAAAGACCTCAGACATGCAACTTTGGAGACCTAAAAGAGTCCGTGATCAAACACCAAATAGTATTAGGTATAAGGGATACACGCCTCAGGAAAAGACTGCTAGATGATCCTGAGCTTAATTTGGAAAAGGTAGTTAGAACATGCCAAGCAGCTGATATAACAAATGCCAGGATGCGGACTAATTTCAGGGAAGAAAAAGCAGAACAAGCTGAACTAGACAGGATTACAAGACTGCAAAAACCTAAGGTGACACACAAAAAGTACAGAAAGGAGGACCTTAATAAGAATCAGGCAAGCAGAGGCCAAAGAAAACTACTTAAAGAAACAATGGTCAGCTGCAGATACTGTGAGGGTTACCACAAATCCATGCAATGCCCTGCATTTGGTAAGTGCTACAACAAATGTAAACGATTCACTCACTTTGCAAGTGTTTGTGGAAAGGAGCTGTCTCTAGTGGGTTATGGAATAGAGAAAGATCCCACACAATTTACTGATTTGTTTGATGCGCCTGGCTGGGGGAGTATTTGGTTGATTGAACGATTTCACAATGATTGCACACTAAATTTATACAACACAATTTTATTTTAAAATTCCTTGCTACACATATAACACTGCTTAGCTTTAAGAAATCCTTCCCAAACAATGCTATAAGAATTAGTATTACAAAACCAACTACAATTACAAGTAAAGGTTATTTCTCATGGTATACTTACAATCCTAGAATTCTGAGGAACCAAATCCCCAGATATACTTTCATTCTTTAGTTATGGTTTTAGGGTTGGTCTCAGCAGTGATAGCAAGTTCCCTTCCTTTGGTCCCACTTGGGTGCTTCGCAGCTTCAGCGTGAATGGGAGTTCTTGTTCATGGAGAGGCTGGTTCAGGTGATCAGTTTGATCTGGCCTACACTTGCGATTCTTCTTTGGGTGTTCTGCAAGTGAGGTTACCTCCAAATTGGGACTGTAGGTTACAGTTTTTATTGGGTGAGTTGCTGTCTTGGGCCCCTCCTACCCAAACCTGTCACTATTCCCAAATTTGAGCCTGGATCTTAATAGATTTCTGCTGGGTGGTCAGTTTGTATTCTTGCTTTTTGGAGATTTTCCATACCACTGCAGTGACCTCTCTTTCTCAACCCCATTTTGAAAGCCCCTAGGTTTTGATCTCTCGGAATGTTTGCTTATGGATCATTTTTAGGTTAACTTTGTTAAAGGCCTCTAGAGATAAAATTCAGAACCAAGACATTCAGCACGTAGGCAAAAATAAGCAATGAGCCTAGATAAGAAGATGAACCTTGCCTTTTTTCTAAACTGGCTAATGGGTATTTATTACAAGCATTCAAACTATTACATTCAATGTGACAGGAGCCAGATGCACCACACAAGAAACAGCAGCTACATGCTCTATGCAACAAGGGAGAAGAATTCCTCATTGGCACAATGCAAGAAGTTAATTATTTGGAGGACTGGACAATCACCCTGAACATCAATGGCCTAATGATAACTTTTAAATTAGATACAGGGGCACAGGTCAATGTAATCCCAGAATACATTATTCAAAAAATGAAAACTAAATCTGTATACTATGAGAATAAGAAAGTGAAATTTAGAGCATATAATGGGAACATGGTTGCAAGCAAGGGTGTTGGTGCACTGCATGTTAGACACAAGGATAATATAGTAAAAATTCAGTTTGTAACAGTCCCAGGAAAGCTAGTTCCAACTATTTGGTTGGGAATGTGTAAAACTAGAGGTTTGATTAAGAGAACAGATGTCATTCTGGGACTAGAAAGCAAGAACATAGAATGAGAGTTTTTTGATGTGTTTCAAGACATAAAGAAACTGTCATCTGAGTACAAGATAGAATTGAAAGAACCAAATACTCCTACCATACATGCTGCATGAAATGTTCCCCTTGTACTAAGGAAGAAACTGAAAAATGAATTAGATAGATTAGCTAACATAGACATAATAGAAGTAGAGCAAGCAACTGCTTGGGTTCATCACTGGTAATAACAGAAAGAAGAAGATGGATTCTTGAGATTGTGTCTGGATCCTAAGCAAATGAATGGATACATCAAAAGAGATGTACCTTCAATATGCCCTTCAGAAGGTATTGCTTTCATAGGCTTCCTGTTGGATTGTGTTCTGCATCTGAAGTATTTCACAGAAAGGCACAACAAATTTTTGAAGGTCTTGATGAAACTACAGTTTCTATCAATGATGTATTAGTTTGGGGAAATACTATGGAAGAACATGACTTGATACGAAGAAAGGCACTAGAAATAACTCACAGAGCAGTTTTGAAATGAATCAAACAAACATGCAAATTTAGGGTCAAAAATAACATATTTGGGAGAAAAGCTCTCTGAGAAAGGGGTGCAAATTGATCCTGCAAGGGGTAAAGTTATTATAAACATGCCACCCTGTACAAACAGGGAAGCAGTGCAAAGAATCCTGGGAATGATAAATTTTATAGGGAAATATCTACTTAACTTAGCAGAGCAGACCAAAAACCATAGCTCACTCCTATAAAAGAATGCTCAGCGGGTATGGGAGCAAGAACACGAAACTGAATTTAAAAACTTGAAGGAAAAAATTATGAAGGTTTTGGTACTAAAAGACTATAACCCTAAAAGGCCCATTAAATTCCCAATAGATGCTTCTAAAGAAGGCATTGGAGCAGCTTTGCTTTGGAAACATGGGGATAGGTGGAGACCAGTAGCATATACATCTAGGGCACGCGCTGATTCAGAGTGTTTATATGCACAAATTGAGAAAGTTTAGTTCTGGTACATGGCTGTAGGAAATGTCACATATTCATCTATGGGAAGCCTGTGACGGCTAAAACTCATTGTAACAGGGCACTAAGTTGTGCCTGCTCCTTTAAGGCTGAAGTAGCTTGGCCAGGGAGCTCTGCAGGCTAAGCAGAACTACCCAGCTGTGGGTTGCCAGGGTAACAGCCTAAGGGGATAATTGGGCAGCAGCTGCAGATATCAGGTGACAGGCAGGAGGCAGGGTATCAGGACATATAAGCCCAGGGCTGTAGCTAGGAGCATTTACAGTCTCTCTGGCAACTGCCGGGGAAAGCGCTCTTGCATGAGGATACTACCTGAGACCTAGTGCTGCCTGCTTTACTACTCAAGTGCTGCAAGACTTTAGGAACCTCCCAGATACTCAGGCTAGGGAGCATGCTGTCCTAAGGATGGAAATTTGCCCCCTGAAAGGGGCATAATGCTGTTTTCAGTGGTAAAGTTTAAGTTATAGCTTAAGGAGGAGTATACCTACTTGGCTCGTGCTTGCAGGGAAGCAGTGAGAAAGGCCAAAGCAGATACAGAACTCAAGTTAGCAACAAAGATTAAGGATAACAAAAAGTTCTTCTTTAAGTACTTAGGGGGCAGGAAGAAGGTGCAAGGCAACATAGGGCCACCAGAGAATGGACTAGGGTAACTTGTAACTGATAGGATGGAAAAAAGCAGAGCTCTTAAATAATTTCTTTGCTTCTGTTTTCCTGGACACAGATACAATTACATCTCCCAGTGAGTCTTTAGTTTGGAATGAGAGTAATACCAATCCACCGACAGTCAGCACTGACCTTGTGAAGGGGTACTTGGAGGGGTTGGACATATTTAAGTTGGCAAGCCTTGACGATCTTCACCCAAGGGTCCTAAAGGAATTGACCAATGACATAGCAGAAACACTGGCGCAGCTGTTTGAACACTTGTGGCACTTGGGACAGGTCCCAGAGAACTGGGGAAAGGTCAGTGTGGTTACTATCATCAAGAAGGGGAGGAAGAAGGACTCAGGTAATCATAAACCAGTTAGCCTCACCTCTATTTTTGGCAAAACTTTAGAAAAAATCACAAAAGATCACATTTGCAGGGGGCCAGCAGGTAACACAATGCTAAGGGGCAACCAGCATGGGCTTATAGCAAGCAGATCCTGCCTGACTAACCTGGTCTCTTTTTATGACCAGGTCACAAAGCGCTTGGATGCAGGGGAGGAAGTAGATATTATTTACCTGGATTTTAAAAAGGCTTTTGACACAGTGTTGCACCCAATTCTTATGAGCAAACTGAGTAGCTGTGATGTGAATTTTTTCACAGTAAGGTGGGTGAAAAACTGGCTTACGGGACACACCCAGGGAGTGGTGGTGGATGGCTCAGTTTCTCTCTGGAGGGATGAGGGCAGTGGTGTCCCCCAAGGCTCTGTCCTTGAACCAGTACTGGTCAATATCTTCATCAACAATCTGGATGAAGGTGTTGAAAGCACTTTGTCCAAATTCACAGATGACACTAAACTATTCATGCATGCAGGAAAAAATTATATATTAGTGCTGGATTATTATTTGCACTATCCTGAAGTTGCATTACTTGAAAGCACAACAGCAAACCATATCATAACTCAGATCAAATTGATTTTTGCTAGACATGAGATTCCACAAATTGGGACAACAGACAACGGACCTCAATTCAACTGTCTTGAGTTTAAAGCATTGCAAACAAATATGGATTCTATCATAACACTTCAAGTGCTAAATACCCACAATCCAATTGTCTGGTGGAAAATGGAGTACAAATAGTGAAGAAATTGTTGAAAAAAGCTACAGGTTCACACACTGACATTTACCCATCACTCTTAAATTACAGGGCAACACCCATGAAACATGGATTGTCCCTAGCAGAAATGCTGTTTAACAGGAAACTCAAAACCAGGCTGCCAAATCTTGTGGGTGATGCTCAACAGAATGATTGGTCGAGACTTGCAATAGACTTGAAAACATTCAAGATATCACCTCTATCACAAATTTATCTCCCAATAGAGATATACTACTACCCTGTTACATAAGTGAGTAAATTCTTATAAATTTATTTTATCATTGCAACATTTTAGCTGCTGTCTTCTGGGTCCCTTCTCTGGTATGAGAATCAACCCTTTTGAGTATGTTCAGCGTGTGCTTAAGCTTATTTCCCTGAAAACAAGTGCAACTGCAAAAATATACTATTTTTCTTCCAAGCACAGGCATAATTCCAATGGTTCCATCACTAGTTTCTTTGCTGACTACTGTTGGCTTGATTTTGTCAGCTGTGACTTTTTCATTGCCACTGTCTTTGGGCCAAATTGCTAAAGGCCTGTCCTGTCCTTTTCGATACCATTTAACTTTCAGTTTCGAGAAATTTTCTGTCCACTACGTGATGTTCTACAAATACCTTATGACGGCCGTATTCAATGCCCTTTTATGGTGAAACAAAGCATAGCTCCCCTATGTCTATATTTATTAAGCTGGAAGATGTGTTTACTCTTATCTAGCCACTGTATGTATTTTCCATACTAATAAATATAGGTAAGTGAATGCTATATTTTCTGTGCAAAATTTAAATTCCAGATTGATCCTGATAAACTAACACACATACGTGAAGAAGGTTTTTTCTCCCCTAACTATAACTTAAAAACTGAGTGCTTCCTTTCTTTTTTAAACATGTATATGTGTGCATGAAATACCTATTGAACCTTCTTGCCATATTTAGTCATGCAACATTTTTATGTGTGTGCTACCGTGGTAGCATTTTACTGTGAATGTTCTCTATGGATAGCCCTGCAGGATAGAGAGGCTACAATATAAAAACACGTTTTGATAAAAATTCTGCAAAGCAGAATGTCACTTTCTTTTCTTCAAGTAACAAATCACAATGTAGAAGGCCAAACTTGTATTGCAGTTGTTTCCAGAAACAAAACATTTATAATCCAAGAAAAATAAGTGGGTAAATGCTAAAATAATTTAGTGATGGGTTAATTACTTTCATTTTCACAAAGGAGATAATGAGAGAAAACATCTCACTTAATTGTGAAAGAGTTAATGAATTACTAGAACATGGTAGTTAGTTTATAGATTGGTTTAGTTCATATGGCTCTTGAATTCAGTTTTTTTAATCTAGCAATAGGGCAATAAAACTAGAATAAAAAAGTATGCACTGAGGCTGTGACAGAGAGACTACCAGATTGTGAACCTGCCTGTACTGGTAATTTACTATGAGGTAAATCAATTTTTATTTTTTCCTAATTTTTTGGTGGCTGTCTCTGGATATTGGGGAGAACTTTCTCACTGGGTGCTCTGATGATTAATGCCTGCACATTCTATATGGTTGTATCAATACTATACAGTTAATACCGCCATTTTGGAAACCTAAGAGAACGTGTTCAATCTGCAGTAATGAACTAGGGTAAATGACTGTGAGACTGATGCACTGAGGATGTGTTATGGAACTTTTGAATATCTGAAATTCTGCAAAGGGTCAAATCTCAAAGACATTAAAAAAAAAGCAAATTCCATGAATATTATTTTCTGATTTAGCTTGCTTATCTTATATATTGATATTGCAACTTCCATATGAATTCATGAAGTATAATTTGATAAACTGCCTACTAACTACATGCCAGGCAGTTTGATATTGCTGTGGAGGTGAGCTATCTCTACAATTTTTCTGCAAATGGTATTCTTCATCCATCATAGTTTAACATATATAGTACTTCTTGCAAAGAGCTGTGGACAAAAGGAGAAAGGGAAGAGTGTGGTTTATGCTTTTGAAGGAATGCACATTTCATCATTATTATAATTTTTTTTTTAAAGATCAAGTAGCTCAAACAGTGACCTCCTTTGAGAGCTTCCTGGCAAACTTTTGTGCTTCTAAAGCAGCAGGCTCTTTTGTGAACTCTGGACTGTCATTATGACTCATCTGTCACATTTGCTGAGGTCAAGCTGTAAGTAGGAGAGGTGTAAGATTAGCAGTGTGCTTTACTGTTTGTGAACTACTTTCCAGTTCTCTTTCTGTAATGGTGTTAATCTACATTCCAGGACTAGGTAAGTGCCACATCATCCATCTCTACTGGTAGCGGGTGAGGGGAGGAGAGCAAGAGGGGCATTAGCTCCATGTGCTGACTTAGAGTGGGTGCCACAATGCCTTTCCCCTAGAGTTTGATACATCAGGGGCAGATCAGTGCCACACAGATGTAGGAGCTAACCTGACGCAGCCCCATGACACCTACTGTAGGAGCTGGATATGGAAACACAGACGGAGCAGCCACCTGCTACCTAGCTATAGGAGCCAGGTTCAGGGACACCGCAGAGAAGCCCCATGCTGCTATGCTAAAGAAGCTGGTTGTGGGGAAAAGGTAGGAGCAGTGGGGGGGGGGGTCTTTGTGTCTCTGGGACAGCTGAGACCCTCCTTCCGCCTTCCTCTCCTTCTGCCCCTCCCCTGGACAACCCACACGCTTCCCAGGGAAGTTTTACCCAGAATACCAAAAATTGTCATTATGCCTCTGATCTATACTAGTGCTAAATAATATCTTTTACCAATTTCCAGTTAGGAATTTTTAGGTATTTATACAACAGATCAAGTCCTTTCAGAAGGAAAGTAGCATTGAGCAGCAACTTGATTTTGTTCAAAATTCAGGCAAAACAATATTCTAGACTAATCCAGTCTGTAACTTACTACAAGCTACAATTCCAACAGATACCAGATCTCAGCTTCCTTTTCCCATCATGTTACATGATTTCTCTTTTATACCGAGCTTAATTTAACTTCCATTCTTATGTCTCAACTTCTTTCAATACTCAGCCACAGTAACCATATCAGGATAAATAACTATGTGTTACTGAAAAAAAATTGGGAGAAATTATGGTTCAGGAAATATGAAAGGAGGGGATTTTTATGGGTGATATGTTTTACTGGACCAACGGCATGGTTAGGATAAACTTGCACAGACTTTTGGATATCAAATACCCTTCCTCAGGCCTATGAGAAAAAGGCAGACACAGCCTAGGATATGTAATCGATAAAACAAAAATCTGTGCAAAACTCCATGTGTGTGTAAAAAAAGGAACTAAAAGACAATGGCAGTTAGCTGACAAAAGGGAGGAATGCAGTAGAAAGGATCACCTGATAATTAAAGGAACAAGTCCATCCAAGAGGGGCTTTTTACCTGGAGTGCAGAGAGATTACTAGGCATCAGGTAGATTATGCTAGGCCATGAAGTGAACGTCCGTGTTTAGTATCCAGTAAGAAAATGAAATTTTGTTCTCAGGCACATCTTTTGAAGGTATTTTGTAAATTTCCCTTAAGTCCAAGGACTGTGAGGTCAGAAATACACATTTCTGTGAGAAATGTTCTCGCACCTGTGTTTTAGTGTTTTTGTCCTTTATTTTTTTTCTTTGCTTTTTCATTCTAGATTCATAGATGTAGGGTTGGAAGGAACCTTGTAGATCTAGTCTGACCCCCTGCCTGGGCAGGAAGAGAAAAATGGGCTCAAATGACCCCAGCTAGGTAAACATCAAGCCTCCTCTTAAAGACCCCCGAGGTAGGTGCCAGCACCACTTCCCTTGGTAGCTGGTTCCAGATCCTAGCTGCCCTGACTGTAAAGTAGTGCCTTCTAATGTCTAGTCTAAACCTACTCTCTAACAACTTACGGCTGTTATTCCTTGTTACTCTAGGAGGCAGTCTGGGGAGCAAGTTCTCTCCCAATCCCTGCTGGCCCCCGCTAGTAAGCTTATAGATGGCCACCAGGTCCCCCCTCAGCCTTCTCTTGTGAAGGCTGAATAGGTTAAGGTCCCTGTGACAGGGGTGCCATTTTCGGAGCCTCTCCGGACATGCGGATCTGCCCCCCTGTAATGGGCCAACCGCCCGCCTACTCTCTCCTGCCACGCCTTGATCTTATTTATAAAGGATGGATAATTGGAATTAGCGGGAAGCTGCCCATTCATGTGCGTCCCAATGATGGGGGGCGCTGTCTGTGGCTCCTTTTCCTCCCCTGCACCGCAGTCCAAGCCTCACCAATGGTGCTGGCATAATCTGCCCTGGGCCATGTTATTATGCCACGGCCCATTGTCTGCCTTCATGGCCCCTTGCCACCTTTTCTCCCTCTCGGGGCTCCTCATCGCCCCTCCTCATGCTGAGCTCCTCACTACCCCCCTAACTCCAGGGCTCCTCACTGCCCCCTGGCTCCGGGGCTCCTTGTCCTCTCTGGGGTCCTCTTACCCCCTCTGGGCTTCCCGCCCTCTCTGGGCCTGTACCGAGCTTCCCGCACTTCTTGCCCCCTCTGAGTCCTATGTCGTGCTTCTCGCGCTTGTTTCACGCTTCCCGTGTTCCCTCGCCCTCTCGGGGCCTGTGCCACACTTCTCACCCTCTCGGGCCTATACCACGCCTCTCACGCTCCCTCACCCTCTCAGGGCCTATGCCGCGCTTCCTGCGCTACGCCACACCTCTCGGGCTCGGGGCTCAGGTGGCCCATGACTGTGCCTGGCCCTCTGACCCTTCCTCCAGGTCATGAGCCCTACTGGGCAACCGCCCTTGCAGGCTGGGGTCCCAACCCCACACGCCAAGCGCTTCTCCGGCGCTCTCTCGCCGTGCCCACTGTGGCACAAAACGCCGTGCCACCCTGACACCGCTTGCTGTGCCCCTAATGGGCACCAGGAACCCCTCAAACTACTGGGGAGCCCCCGTGAGGCCTCCTCACTCCCCTACAGCCTCACCCGGTCCTCCGGTATAACCATAACTAAACCATGAGCCAAACGGCTATAATGCAAACACCAGAAGCCTCCTGGCTTGTAACCCAAAGTCCGCACTCACTCAGCTCTTCACCAGACCCCATCTCATCATGCGGCCAGTCAGGGCAGCCAGGTTGTAACCCTGGACTCTGTCTGATCAGCTCTCCCGCCAAGCTCCTGCTCCTGCAGCTGCCAGGAGGGAACCAGCTCTGGCCTTGGCCTTCTCTGTTTATAAAGGCCAGGCCCTTCCCCCTGGTGGTCAGCTGACCCACTCTGTTACCATGGTAACTCTCACCTGCTGCCCTGCTGAGTGGCAGCTTAGCCCATTCACTACCATTCAGTAGCAGGCACCCTAGTGCCCTGCTACAGTCCCGTAGCCTCTCCTCATAGGGTCTGCCTTACTGTCCCCAGATCATGCAAGTGGCCCTCCTTCAGACCCTCTCAATGCTGTCCACATCCCTCCTGAAGTGCGGTGCCCAGAACTACATTCTAGTGTGTAGCTTTTGTCTAGTTTCACCTACATCATTTCCATGAGGCCATTCGGTGTACTGAATAAGGTAGACCACATTCTGGGATAGATTTGTACATGATCCATGGATTTTGAACATCAACCACCTCTCTGACCCATACTTGCAAACCATGGATTTTACCAGTCTCTACATGAGAGAGATGACATTTATTATAACTGCCAATATGGCTCTAGTTTTCAAATGTCTCTTGCCAAAACCTGCACATTTTTTTCCAAGTTTGTATGCCCTACATTAAAAAGGGGAATTTTCTGACTCATGACAACATTTGAAGATCCAAATATTTGACTTAAACCCCAAGTATTGTAATTATAAAATGCCTCCATAGCAGATAGTGGGAAATGTAGTTTGGATAAGCCACAAGTTCCTATTCTCCTGTATTGACTGGGCTCCCTGGTGGGCTACCTGATCATGGGTGATCAAAGGTTTTTTCTCTTAAGGACTAGGGGCAGAAATTACACATACATGGAAATTGGTTCAAATCTGTAACACAACAGAAGTTCAGTGCACATAGAACACTTTCAAAATGGCCAAACCAGTTTAAGATAAGCGTGGATGGATGTATTATTTTATTGTACTCCTGTCCCAGATCCATGCGGTTAGGTGGCGCATCAAACTGGTCAGCTGGTTAGGAGTCTTTGTGGGATTAGAAGTTTAGATGAGTTGTTTGACCTATTAAGGAAAAGAAGAAGGTGCAGCATCCAAGCACCATTCCCATAAAAGGCACCATGGTATCATTACAAATCATTTTTGCCAAAAGATAATCACTTTACCATCTCAGGTGATGCATGGGGGAGGAGGGGTTTGGAGGGGCATGCGCCCCCCCCCCCCCCGGCAGGGATGCTACTGCTGGCACCGCCAGCACCTGCAGGAGCTTGCAAGCTCTTCCCCCACCACCAGAGCTGCCGCTGCCTGTGGGTGCCCCCCAGACTCGGAAAGCACCAGTCGCCCATGTTTCAGGTAGTTCATTTCTTGATAAAAAAAATAACACTTTCTCTAGAAAAGCAGATGTATTTCACAAAAGAAAAAAAAAAGAACCACAGAACAGCTTAAAAAAATCAGAAAGACCTAATAAATGATGCCAATGTTATTTATGTTTCATTTATAAGTATAGAAATTAAAGAGTAGAACTGAAGGTCACTCCTAAAACTTGGCCCTATATCTGTTGTTACTGATGTTCTCTTAGGCTCAGATCCTGTAATAAGCTCTAAATGGGTAGACTGTTATACTCATATGGAGCTCATTGCAGGCAACACTAGGACCCTTGTAAAATAGACTAAATGATTCTTGTTTAACAAAAATAGATTTACTTTTAGATGGAAACTATTGAGATAGCACTGTTTTGATCAGTAGCTGTTTTTCATACAGTGCATGTCAACAGTTTACCCTTATATGGGGGATGGAAATTACTAGTGTATTAGATCTTTTCCTTTTCTGACTAATATGACGATATTGACTTCAGGCCAGTATCCCAACACTGGCTGCAAAGGATGGCATCTCTAAGTAAAACAGGATTAAGGATCCCATTTAATCAATTGGGCATTGCCATAAATATTTATTCAACACTGAATTCAACACAGTCTAGCACTGATGACTATCTATATGCACTAATAAAATAGCAATAATTTCTGAGTAATTACAGAATTCTATAAAGAAGAAAAAAGAAGAGGAATAATAGACATAACTGGCTCTGGTTAAAATATTCGTGATGAAAAAATAGATTAAAGTTGGCATTTTCCTGTATAAATTATTAACACCAATTTTTCCTCATCATTGACCAGCTCTAATGATTGTTAAATGGTATATGGCAAATAATTAATGACTTTTCCCCCTTCAATTGCTGAATTATTTTTTTGTGACTGCATTTTTAGTAGTCTAATCAGCTATGGTTGATGTTATTTTTTTTTCAAATACTTCAAATCTTCTGTCAGGGTTATAGACAAGATGATGCACTTGGTAATTTCACTTATTTTTTTCAATCATTCATGAGAGATAGTATGGCCTAGTTGATGGAGGACATGACAAAGTTGATTTTATTCTTTGTTCTATCATTGACCTGTTGTGTGTTCTTAAATAAGCATATATTGCCTCTGTCCCACCCATCCCCACCCCTTCCCTCACATTCTTTTTCAGTCTAATTCATTTAAACTGGGAACTTCCAGATGCAGGGATTATCTTCCTTGTGGATGTATTTACTTGTAGAATTGCCCCTGATGCCAGGCCATTACCAGGCCCCAAGTGAGACTGAATTTGTGCATTGCTTCAGGGTTACCTTCTATGCTAGGATGAGTTTTACCCCCATGTTAGCTTTCTCTTATCATTAAAGAGATGTCTCCACAGCTCTATTATCCTTTAAATTTGCAACCTCATCAACAATACTGTGATGCTGATCTGTGCATAGATACATCTTGATAATCTGGTTTGAGTAACTACTACTCCTTAATACATTTACCTTTCATGTTGTTTTTTCACTGACACAAGACAGCATAAACTTAATGCTTTGATTGGGTTAGCTTCTTCCTGATCTTCACAGATTGAATGCAAACAATAGGTGACCATATTTTTTTTTATTAGCATACCTCTCAGTACAGTAGGAACCCTAGAACAGACCAACACTTGGTCCAGAGACATTGATCCAGAGGGATCAACGTTATTAGATAGCTTGAGAGAATAACTCCACTTTCTTTTCTGCACAATTTCGTTACTCTACATTGCCATGTGTGTCCTAATTCTAAACTGTAAAAAAGTCAGGATAGTGTTACTTTCTTTAATTTTCCCAAACCACTTTTTTGGTGCCTGTGTCTTAACCTAGGTTTCAGTATTTTCTGCTTGCTTCCGTAATATAGAATTCTGCTACTAATGTAATTGTATAGAAGTATTGCCTTTGTTAATAACATGAAAACATTTTTAAAGCCAGACTTAAATCTTATTAGAAATTGACAGTTTTGTGATAAGTGTACTTCCTACTTTTTATTTATCCAGAAAAATATAAAATTATTTTTCCTTATTATTTAAATTAAAATAATTTAAATTACTTAAACAGGATGACCAAAAACCAAGGACCAATGAAAAATTGTCATTGCCCACTATAGCGATTTTGCATAAAATTTGAAAATGTTTGGTAAATTTGACCATGGCTGACAGGACTCAAATTACAAGGAAATAAGCATGAGCTTCTCCAGTTTGAGCTAAGTTGTGGAGCTCAGAGTTCTAGCTTAGTTACATTTGTGTGGTCAGGACCATTGAGAAGGACACAAACTCACACTGAACATGACATCGAGGCAGAGAAAGCTTGACCTGATCACCTGAGTCCTGTAACAGGTCAAATCCCAAGCAGACCTCTACTTACATAGGGCACTTGTACATGTGATGTCCAGACTATGTAAATGTGATAAAAATTTTCCTTTGTGTGGCTTAATGGTGTTGTACTTCACACATATGTGAGTTTTTGGTGATTTGAAGGAGTTTGCATTGTCACAAACTAATCCCCATCTTGGTGAAGTTTAGCTTGCAATGACACAAGTTGGAAGGCTGCAGCTGTTAATCTCTCACATGTGCATGGCAATTCACTTCGTCTCTTGGGTGTTGCTACAATTTTTGTGTAGTGAGCCCCCTTGTTCACCAAGTGTTGTTGCAATTTGCCGGTATTTGTATGTCATGAATGTTTTAGCTGCAGAATGGTGTAGCTGCAGAACCCGGCATGAATCAATCTTCTGCTGACCTCTTATTACTCTATTAAATAAAGAGTCAAAGACACCGATCTGTCATTGTCTTCTACTTCACTTGGCGTGGTGGGTGTCCAAATGGCCACAGGGTGTGTTGGGGGGGTTCCAGAGTGGGGTGATCATGGGCTTTTTTGTAGATTGATCAGTCTCTGTTTTATGTGCTCCCTTCTCCATTATTGGGGATAAAGCAGTGCGTGGTATACCCTGACCCTTCAGCACTCATAGAAATATTGCACAGTGAAGCATACTATTGAAAGCTGGTCACCTATCTTGGGGTTAATGCTGTGAGTGGTGTCATGAACCCACTCAACAGATTAAAAATGACCTGTGCCAGTGAAAGTTGTATCCCGTTCCCCTAGTTCAGGGTTCAGGATTAATGCATGGAATTAATAACCGATTGCCTGCTTTATATTGGCTGCCAAGCGTGGTTTTATTTGTTGTTAAAAGCAGCGAACAGGCACCCAGTCTCAGGATGCCTGAAGGCATCATAACAATTTTATTTTTTTTTGGTGTGCAGTGTCTTAACCTAGTTTTTCTGCACCGAAGCCAACCTGCAAGTTTTTAGAGGAGGGGTGGGTACAGGAACCATGTCCTGCTGGGAGTGGTGTTTTGACACATGGGTCACTGGGAAGCCTACTACTGTGCCATGCCATACACAGGGCTAGCAGGGCTAAAACATGTCCAGAACAAGCAGCACAGGCTTGTATGGATCCATGTTCTGCCAGCCACAAGGTTTTTGTTAAGCTCTGAAAGTCAGACAACCCCAAGTTCTTTTACATAGAAAATATTATTGCTTAGATTAATTTTTTTTCATGGCTCCTGCACCATTACAGGAGTAAAAAGAAATTCTTGTTATGTAGTAATTATGTATCATTATCTCATAAAAGTTTTTCTGTGTTTTTTAAAATTTTCTTTCATTTCTGGTTTGTAAATAAAGGTTTCTATTTGCTTTGTTTCATTCTTCACTTTGTTCCCTCTGTTTAAGAAGGGGAGTGTAGATGGGGGCAGTGTTTGCCAGCTTGTGGAAGGTGTGACGGGAGGGGGGCCTTGTATTTGGCAATTAGAATTTGGTCAAGCCTGCCTGACTGGTTTTGAAGTTGTTCTGATCTTGAACATTGTCAATCATCCAGTTCAACTTCTGACCCCTGATCAGCTTGATGTACTCAGAGCACCCACCCAATTAGCACTCCCTGCATTAACAACATTCTGGGCCAGCCCACCACCACCTGGCTTTGGTTTGGCTGAAGTGTCTTTCTCTGGATATAATAATAAAAGCCCAGGCCTTGAACCCCACCCCCCAACGCCAAGCTCTCCCATTGGATGGGGGTGGCTGGGGAACTATGGAAAACTGCATGTGCTAAGGGGAAATTGTATGGGTGCAGTACAGCACCGGTTACTGCTCACATTTTGGGCAACCACTCCCCCAGTCCAGAGGTGAGCATGGCCTTCTTTCATTAGTGCAATATGTCTGAAACAAGCCTGTTTTGACTTGGTTTGGCTTACCTCTCCTGCATAACCCACACCTCTAGAACCCTTCCCATGTCAGCAGACAGACATGGATGAAAATTCAATTTAATTTCACCAATACATTTATTTTACTGTCATTAATCAAAGCAGAACTGAAATAATGTTGGAACACAATGCCCACTCCCCAATTTGCACAATGCTAACAATTTAAAACCAATCACCCGTCATTGGCTTTTCTCTCCCACCTCCCCTTCCCCCTTCTGTCTCACCTTCCTCTTCATCCTTCAAGCATTGTGGTGCTCTCCTTGTCCTGCTAGAGTAGGGGTACCCCTTTCTTTAAGGCATAGTGGCTATCACTGAGGTTGTTACTATGGCGGACTGATCACAGATAGGTGGCCTCTATGAGGGTTAGCTAATGGATAAAGGCACACAGTGGATGCTGCATAGGTGGTCCTGTGGGGTGCAGCTCATGAATGTTGGGGGGGAGGGGTGTCATGCGTCTAAGAACCTCCTGTCTGAACTTGCCCAGCATTCACCGGATCCAGATGACATGCTGACAGCACTTATTGGCCAGGTCTAGGAATTCCCTTTTGCTGGCTATGATGTATTGTTGAGCTGCTGCCTCTCACTCTTCAACCTTTCTATATACCTCCCGGAGTTTGTCCCACCATTGATTCACAGACTGTACTTGTGATTCAGAGGCCACTACCAAAGCCTCAGTCATGCTTTCTTGTGACCATCCATGCCTGTGGAGGTGTTCACACATTTGCTCAGCTCCAGTCTGTGTTGATGTCTGTGCTTTGGGAGCTCATCCCAAAATTCCAGTGGAGGCAATAGCTGGTTACAGGAATGGGAAAAAGAAAGGTGTTCATGGTCAGAGATCTTGTTCTCACCCCTTGTAGAGAAAAAGCTATTGGCACCTCTGCCACTTGTTAATGTTAATCTTCCTGTTCACCCACCTTTAATTTGGGGTTCAGGCATTTCAGTGTTCTGCTCAGTGCCTCCTTTTTTTCCCCCCGAGTGCATATCATCAAATACTTGGGTGCAGGAAGATTTCAGGCATTTGTGACTGTAATTTTACTTTTTGATCCTGGTGCCTCAATGTCTGGCATAGCTCCTGATGTGCTAATATGACCTATTCAAAAAGAGTTCAATGATCTCACACTCACCTTTCTTCTCTGGCCTCTGCCAGGTTGGAGGTGTTTGCTGTGGTGATACTTTGTGGTGGTTTTAGTCATTGTTCCACTAAATGCTATTACCTGCAGCCCTGGGCAGATCACAAGTTTCTGGGCTCATTGGACCCCCCAAGTTTTTACAGGAGGGGTGATTACAGGAACCTGAGGTGTGTAAGAATTGAAACGTAAAGAGCAGGGCTATTATAAAGCTAATGGTACTATTCAACAGCCCTACCTATTCAACCACCATAGTGCAAGCAGGTGGTGCTCTGGTGAAACAGTAACTGTGGTGTCCTGACGAACAACATGGCTTTGCTAACTTGCATGCCTTCTCAACTATCCACATGCACTTGCTGACATATATACATTCACAGTCTGATTCAGATTAACAC
Organism: Crocodylus siamensis; assembly: GCF_052110815.1. Classification (NCBI taxonomy): domain Eukaryota; kingdom Metazoa; phylum Chordata; order Crocodylia; family Crocodylidae; genus Crocodylus; species Crocodylus siamensis. Next base: position 213,604,224 of record NC_143397.1, read on the forward strand.
TTGTCTTTATTTTTATCTTTTATCACTCTATACAAACTTTCTTTAATTTTAGGCAAGAAGCTGTCCTTTTGTATCTTTTTCCTCTTTTTTTTTTTTTAAGCCTTATCAGTAATACCAACTTTGTAACTCTACCTATATAATGTTCTTATGTAACTGCTATCAGTTTGGTTGAACTGAACTTAGTCTTAGACAACAAAGTCTCTTTCTATCTTGCTCATCTCGGGGTTTTTTGTGTGCGGGCTTTTATCTTCAAACTCCGCTGTATACTTTCTCTTTATTTTGTTCCTGTGCATGTCTACCTTTTATCCTGCGTGCGACTGAAGCTTTCAATCCTCTTGTTGGACAATCAGGTGCCGTTTCCAAGCTTGACAGAACGGATCAAAATTCACTCTTTTCTTTTCTTTGTTTACTTTCTTTTGTTTACAGCAGCCAAATGCATCCCGCGGTTTGTCTCCTTGGGGATCCGCCCGTCTTCCTCGGAACTCCACTCTCTCCGATGCTGTGAGAAGTCTTGAGGTAAGCTTCTTATTCCCTGGGAATAAGGGCTTCTCTTTCTCCCCCTTTTTCTCTTTTAGCCCCTCTCTCCTTTTTTTTTTTTTTTGAAGTTCCCATCTCCTCTCCTTGTTCCGCTCTCGGAGCTTCCATCCTTATATGGTAATGACTCTGGAAGCGGCATTCTCCAGCTCTTTTCACCGCATCTGCATTTACTCTTTCACACTCTGCTCAAACCAGCTGCATCCTGAACTAAGAGCATGAGCTACTGCAGCTTGAGGTAAAGAATCAACTCTCTTTCGTGAGGCTGCAGCACATTCTTCCTCTATGGATAATACATAGTCTGGTGAATATCACATACTCATTACTGGATTACACACTGGTTTCCACAAGATAAGATCAACATCTACAGGATGAAAGCAGGAAAATGTCATTGGCTTCCTACCACTAGCAACTTCCCTCATTAGTTGCCAAAGGGAAGGGTGGCTATATCACCTATCCTAGTGCTAGATCTGTTTGTGTCCAGATAGGTAACAGAAACAATAATATTTCCCTTGAAGAGTTGTCATTTTCTCATGATTGAAATTTCATTAATAGAGATAGTGGTGGGGCATCTTTGATGCCTGCCACTTTAAGGGGCTTGAACAGGCTGCAGAGCAGCTGGCAGGTGTGGTTAGGTCCAGTTAGATGGTCACATGACCAAAAGGGAGCCACTGTATTGGAGGAAGATGGGACAGCCTCAGTATAAGCCCAGGCTGGCATTTACATCTAGGGAGCCATAGAAACAATGTCACTCAGCCTGCAGACTGCAGCTCCTGGAGCATCTGGAGGTCAGGGTAGGTACTGTGAGGATGGAGGAGGTTCCTGGGTAAGACCTGAAACTATACCCTGCTGGGATTGGTTGCTGTGGTGGGGCAGCCTGTGGCAGAGCAGTCTCCAGGAAATGCCACAACTGTGCCTCCCCAGGGAAAGGCAAGGATGGGATGCCATAAAGCAGTCTCTGCTGCTCTGTAGGTACCCCGTGGAGGATAAAGGCAGCTAGGGGAGCACACCTGACAGAACAGCACAGGATCCAGGTCCACAGAGTGGGGTTTGCGACAGGGCCCACTAAAGAGGCATCTGATGTCCAAGGGTTGTAAGACCAGTGAGAGGGTGGAGTCGTGGCTCCGGTGAGGGGGGAAGAGAGGCCTTGGTATGTCTGAAGACACCTAAGGCCAAGTCAGAGATGTCAGAGATGAGTGTGAAATGTTTTTTTTGGATTAAATATTACATTTTTGTTCTTGGAGGATTTGGTTTTGATTAATCCTCAACCTTTCACTAAACCACGCTAGTGTCAATAAAACCTTTTCAGGTTGGTCCTGAGATCCAGATGTAGTTATTGGAGAGAGTAAACTAGCAAGTACAAGGCTTGCTAGAGTAGCTTAATGGTTAGGGCACTCACCTAGGATTTGAGGAAAAAGGCTCCCAAGTGTCTGCTCCAAATAAGGTAGAGCAGGAAACAATGATGTGTTTCTCACATTTTAGGTAAGTGCTGTGACCTTTGGTTATTTTGGGCTAGCATTCTTTGTCAAGAATTTTTATAAGTTTTCAGCTTTGTTCCATATCAGAATAAGAATATATGTCAAAACCTAAAAATGCATCAAGAAAATGGAAATCTTGTTTTCCATCCAGCCACATTAGTTACTTTAGGGAGAGCAGATAAGACATTCGTCTTCATTTTTTGTGTTTGAATTGAGACTGAGGTGCATTAAAAGTATATTCCAGTAGGGATTTTGAAGGCGCTTGGAGTGGCAGGAGAAACCATTAAGGCTGTCTAGAAGAACGATTTTACACAAAGAATTGAGGCAGGTAATACACTGACTGTATCATTTATTTATTTCACTTTTTATGTAACTGAAGAATTCTCCTAGCACTACTAGCCCTTTCTAGAGAATTGAAATTTATAATATGTTTAGCAAGGTCCTGAGCTGGTGTACATGTAGCTACTTTTCAAACAACAGAGTTAGGCACCAGCTCAGGGACCTAGACCTCATTTTTATTCATTTGACTGTTATACTTTGCGGGTATTTTGTGAAGTACTACCAGAGTTAATCTGTGACTAAATGTTATTACTGCCAGTCTTCACTGTAGACAAAAATGAAGTAGATATGACCAAGAGAAATGCAAGTACCAGCTCTGGGAATTGCCCAAAAGGTGGAGTATTTACAAAAAGTGTTTACAAAAACTCCATGAGGTGGCAGGCAGTCAAGATACAGTGCAAATTAATTTACAAACTCAGGTGTCCATAAAGATTCTTCTTCCCATTTCTCCACACTGTTCAATCCTTAACTTTTGCATCTGTCTCTTTTGAGAGCTTTTCTCACACACAGAATAACTTCCAAGATAAAGGCACACCTAGCAGTCACTCTACATCAGTTCTGTCCCTGCACTGTTGGAATCGCATAGGCATAGGTTGTGAATATTAACTACCTTAGAAGAAAATGTCTTGGGTTTCAGGTACTAAAAGCTAAATGTTTTGAAGATGCAAGTACTGTACTTTAAAATTACAATGTTTCTGTTGAAGCCTGTGTCCACTTAACTAAAAAGCAACTGTCATCATTGTAAAGATGTTTACAGTGTCTCTGCTGGCATATAGATAAATGTATGGACTCCAAGAAGTCGGGGGTATGTCCAGCTTATTTGATTATAAACTAGTAAATAAGAGCTGACAAAATAATTATTTTGTCTAAGGGAAAAAGACCTTTTCTGATGTTGCTTTGTATTTTCCCCCAGGATGGAGATTTGTAGGATAAACCTTAGTTGTGCTTTATAGAGGATAAACAACCTATTTACATCAAAGTAACCTGAGTTAAGAAAGGTTGAGAAACTCTGCATTGTATGCATATTTCAATTTGCTTTTGCTTCCTTATTATTTATATAGGAAGAGTTGCTTGTAACTGAAAGGGAAATATGATAGATGTAAAGTAGAACAAAATAGCTTGTCAGTCTTGTACCTAAAGTAACTTTATTTTCCCACTTCACTGTGAATAAATAGTGAATGTGAGGCAAAAACAGACAATATATGTGAACAAAAGTTAGGATATGACTCTTGCTTCTGTAAACCTAACCCTATTCTTTTATTTCTTTACCTGGAGAGAAATTTTATGCAACTACAGAGAATTAAAGTTTGCATCAGTGACAGTACAATTATGCCATTGAATATTGTCACCGAGTTTCTGACCCCTAACTCTGTCAAGTTGATGAGAATCATACTTTCATATCAGGCTATGAACTTCCCATGAAGTCTGTCCCACGGTTTCATCTGGTATATGAAAAGGATCTCAACAGGCCACTCATTACAGCAGCCATCCTTTTACCAGTTCAGTGCTAAATATTAGAAAATAATGCAATTGACTTTCATATAAAAATCGGTGATCAATCTCCTCTAAGAACACATTCCAATCATTATTGTTAAAAACATTTTTCCTACCAAAATAGTCATGTACAAGACATTTTTGCTTAATTGTGAGTACTTCTTGGATCTACTTGTAATGGACCTACTTGCCTTCTTGGGTTTTCATTTTAAATGTGTCCAGTGCCATCAATCCTTTATTTAAGCCTTTAGGCAATTAAGTGCATATATAAGTACATATATATGCTATATATTAATTGTCTGTATTTCAGTACTTCCAGTATGTTATTCACCTTTCATTAGATAGTATCTATGCTAAAATGTACACAATTAATACTCACATAGGTATACTACCACCCCGAGCAGTTACCAATTAAAGTTAGTATGTCTTGCAATGTCTCCTCATAAGAAGATGTTGGTGTACAGAGATATGACACCCATGGTAATTAATAATGGTCTTTGCCAGAAGTTTTATACATTGCTCTATGCCTGTACTTTCACAGCATCTGATAAAGTGAACTCCAGTTCACAAAAGCTTATGCTGTCTATACATCTTAGTTAGTTTATATGGAACATATATGTATCTTGGCTTCAGTCTGGACAGATCATTTTTATAATGAATTTCAATGATATTGTATAAAAATAATTTATACTGCAGAAGTATAACAGGATACACATATTGATGCTTTTTTCAGAGTTCCATTTAAATGGGTCTAAAATCAATTAAATGATTAGCATTTTCAAAAGTGCTATAAGAAATTAGGAAATTATTTCAAATGTATTCAAATCTACTTAATGACAGCATGTTCAAATTAATGATTTTTATCCTACTTAGCTTTTATAGTTCATTCAGTCTTTGAACTAAAGGACATTGTAAATATAAATAATAGAACCTTAAATATAAATCAAATGTCTAGAAAATATTTTTAGAGTATTCTAACATTTTGTGAAGCATTTAAATCGAATGACCATCAATCAGCAGTTTCAAAGGACATGAAGGTTAAGTATAATGGTTTTTACTTGCTAAAAGGTCATATTTAGTATTTAACATTTAAAATAAATGTGGTGTTTTCAAAATGACCCATTTTCAGACAACAATGTTTGACAGTATAATTTCCCCCACCCCAAAAAACAAATCCCCTTCACTTCTCAATTATTACTTAATGCTGGTTATGAAAAGTTCATTTTAAGAGCTGAACTTTTAGAAATGCTGGGATACAGCACAGCTTCTTAAAAACATGTTTAAGAGACTTTCAAAATCGTAGCACTTACCAACTGCATGGGAGGAAACTAAATAAAGGGCGACTTTTAAAGCCACAAAGATCATTTAAGCCCCTAATTCCCTTAGGAAGTCACTGGAAGCTGGCTGCCTTCAGAAGTCAGTACCAAAAAGATAGCACTTTCAGCACAAACTAATTAATGACAAGTGAAAATAATCAGCTTCACAAACAAATATGCATATACAGTAATAGATATCCATACATATTTACAAGTACTAATATTTACACACATCTTCTTAGCCAGTTGACATATTGTTCCACAGACTCAACAACTAGCATGGGCCCTGGTCGTAAAAATAGCACTGCTGGCTATCCATGCATAGTTAAATGTACAAAAAGCACAATTGTCACTTTTTTTTTTTTCTGTGAAGACATATTTGAGATGGCAAGTGGCATATTAATGCCTCAATGTCCTGTGTCACATCACAGCCAGTTTCTGCCAGGGAAATCTAATATTAGTGAATGACATAATTTGTATAAAAAGTTTCACACTTAAAGCTATTCAACGTACTGCATATATGAATAAATCATTGTATCGCCAAGAATATTCACTCTCTCATGAATCTTACAGTAGACCTCCATATATTGGTAGGCCTGTGCATTGAGTCAAATAAAAGGGGAAAGCAAACTGTGTTAGATGATATAAGACAGAATAAGGACTGTGTTCCTTTGCAATAGAAACAATAATCACTTCATCTACAGATGGCAAACTACAGGAAGTAATGTTTCTTTCCAGTTCTCCACAGGAGTCACTGAGGAGCAACAAGAAAACAAAGATATTAGGTAATTATGTAAGAGATGATGTTAGTTTATACATACTGTGATACCTAGGTTCTAGACAGGAATGCCTATTATCAAACCTTCCTTCTGAGTTTATAATGTGACATCTCAGTGAACTATAATAAAATATTTATTCAAAGAAAATGTAAATCCATGATAATACATGACTCAGACTAGTATGGAATTTCTGATGATGAGAAAGGAGTAAATTTAAAATGGCCTCTAATGATGTATCACATTGGGGCGCAACCTTTTTTCAGGCATGCCACAAATTAGCCCTGAACTCTCCAGAGTGCCACTCTGATTCCCTTTTTCCTTGCCCCAGCTCCTGCCCTGTGCTCCCTGCCAATTCTGCCATTCTGTTTTCTTCTTCCTGCCCTAACTACTGCTGTGCAGCCTGTCTACTCCCCAATCTTCTGTGTACCACACACAGAGTCTACCCGTGCCACTTGTGGCACACATGCTGTAAGTTGTCTACTCCTGATACATCATCTTTGATAACATGGTAAAATTTAGTGCAAAAGCAAAGACATGTTTTTTCCAAAACTGCATTCCATTTTCCATGTTTAAATTTTAAGTTGTGTAGAATTCAACTATAGTTTAATTTCAGAGCCTTTGTACTCATCGTCTTTGATCAAATTATTTTTCAGGTCAGGTGTGTGTGCACGCACCATGATTTTCATTAATATAGAAAATGATATTCCATCAGACTGAATTATTTTCATTTAAGATTAAAAGAAACAGAGAAATAAGATAGGAGTAAGTTATTGCCAAAAGACAGACTGAAATGTACATGAGTCACTTCCTAGCAGCAGCCATCCTGAACTAAACAGCTGTCTCAAAAGAAGGGAAGGAATATTCCTTCCATTTAAAGACACAGGAAGCAAGCAATATACAAAATTAAAACCTCTTGTTAAAATTACCAAGCTGTGCACATCAATATATCACAACTTTAACACTATAAAGTTCCTTTGTGTGTAAGAAATACTCATTAATGATTAATAAAGATAAAGAAGATGCCCAGACAAAATGTGATTGCTGAAAGGGGTCAGCCAAATGCCAGAGGAGTGGGCCTGGGCAAAGTGTGGCAGAAAGATATAAACATAGTCCAGCCAGGAGTGGCATGCCTGCTCCTCTTCCACTGTCACATAGGTGAAGGCAGGGGGGTCAGTAGGGCAACAGACATGCCAAATATCCACCAGGGAGTAGTCCATCAGGATCTCCACAAAGATGCTCATGGCGGCCTGGTTCTGCTCCCTGCCTGACCAGTCTTGCTTATCTAGGGTGATGTTAAAGTCCCCACCAGGGACCAGGTACTCATGAGGGTTCAGGGTGCCAATGTAAGTGGCCACCTATGGAAAAAATTCACCACCTCCAGTTTATTCACAGGGGTGTACACATTCAGAAGGTTCAGAACCAGTTTCTGTACTTGGACCCAGAGCTGCAGCAGGTTGCTCGACACCACCTCAGTGTCCTAGAGAAACTCTGGCTGCAGGCCTGGGGAGAACAGGGTGGCCACCTTGCCAGAGGTGGCTAAAAAAGACTCTGCCTTCCCACTCCAGCTGCTAATTAGGCTCATCAGCTGGCATAATTTCATAGATATTAGGGCTGGAAGGGACCTCAGAAGGTCATCGAGTCCAGCCCCCTGCCCAAGGGGCAGGAAGTCTGCTGGGGTCATAGGATCCCAGCAAGATAAGCATCCAAATTTCTCTTGAAAGAGTTCAATGTAGGTGCATGAATCACCTCCAATGGTAGGCTGTTCCAGACCTTGGGGGCTCGGACAGTAAAGAAATTCTTGCAGGAGACCCTGAAGAATAACATGGGGTAACCTCTCTCCTGAAGGAAGTGTCAGAATCCCTACTCAGAATATGGCCAGGCCAGGCAAACCTCTGGCAGGGCCCATTGACCAGGTCAAAAAGTCTCTGAGCAGGTGGGAAATTACCAGCTATAGTTACGCAGCGAGTAGCAAAAGCCCGCCAAAACCCACAGCAACATGAAATATAGCAAGCATGCACACGCGCAATGATTGGATAAAGTTCCTGCCAGAACTTTTATAAAAGGTGCAACACTCCAAGTGCTCATCGGAGGAACCACAAAACCGAACCTCAAGCGACAAAGAGCAACTAGACTGATCACCCAGGAGCTGCCTCCCGCAGGGTGAATCCCTGAGCGACCTTCAGGCCTGCCGAACAAAGTAATCTTCATCTCTCCAGCAACAAAGATGGAACTGGTGAGCTGCCGTGCCATTTTCGCTTAAGCACTGTAAATAGTTTAGTGTTAGCTTTACCTTATAAGGACTTTTGCAGTTTGGTTTAGTTTGTTAGGTACACTACCCTATGCCGCCTACCCAGCCTGGGACTTACCAGTGGTCAGCCGCACCAAGCCCTCGGGCTTGAAAGCAAGGGATCACCATGAACCCCATGACCCGATGACCCCTTTATATTCTACACCTATCCACACAAATAAAATTTTCTATCATATTGTTGTCCTGTCTCCATGTCCTGCGTGCTTCCCTTCCCCATTGGCATTCGTGAACTCTAAAAAATCCAACAGGAAGGAGAGCACCCAACATTTCCAGAGACCCTTCCTACAGCCGTGGACAATGAGGGTTATGATCTTAAATGACTTCATGGCTGGGGGTGTGGAATGGATGGTTCAGCAAGGGCCTCGCACATCTCAATGCCCAGTATGGGTTTGCTGGGTAGCTCAGTGCTTTCCCATAAGTATAGAGGGGATCTATGAAACTGCAGGCCCACCTATAGATCCAGGTGTTGCAGCTTTTGGACCTCTTGCCTTCCCCTGCCACTGTGAGGATGCTGTCAACATTTCCTCAGTGGTCCAAGGTAAGCTGCACTTTGCTGGCAGACTGCTGTGTGCAGTTGTAGTCAAGAAATGCAAGTAGCTCACCCATGTTGACCACAGGGACCAAGAGGTCCATAGGCTTCATGGAGCCTGCCAGTTCCCAGGCATTCTTCTCCTGGTCCTGGGACTCAGTGGGCTCCTTAGGCACTGTCTGAACCCCCTGGTCTGCTAAGACCCTGGACTCCTGTTGGGATTGGGAGAGCTGTTCAGCCCCTTAGGACAGGAGTGGGAATAAGGATGGGGGTGAGGCTCCTTCACAAGATGGTAGGGTAGAGCTGGAGCCCTGGAGGGTTTGCTCAGGGTCCCCAACAAGATCAGCCTGTTGATTAAGGGATCCCACCCCAACCCCTTCTGGTGCAGGACCATGGGGCAAACCAGAAGTGCGATTTTTCTGGGAGGGGGAGGGAAGTGACCCATCAGACACCGAGGTGACTTCAGTGTCTGCCTCAGGTTTGGCGTCTGGCTTTGGGTTCTTCCTTGAATGAGCCCCAGGACCCCTGTGTCCCCCATATCATAGTGGGGACAGGGGCCTCCACTGATGGGCCTTCCTTTGGGTTGGCCTCAGCCTCAGCACCCATGGTCTCAGGGTAAAAAAAGTCTCACAATGGAAAAAGTGCACGTGGCAGAGGCCAGGGTCTTGGCACCCCAGTGAGAGGACCACAACCAGGGAGATTATTTTCCTCAGGGTTTGGAGTTGGGGGAGCAGGGCCCAACTGGGGACATAGGGAGGGATGGAGCTGAGGACCATCCTAGTGCCCAGCTCTTCTAGAGGCTCGAGGGGAGGGGTGTATTCACTCTCTACTACAAGCCCCCTCTCTACTGCCTTTTGTGTGGTGGCCTCCAAAGCAAGAAAAAAGACCCCCTACCATGAAAGCAGGGGGCCACCATGATCCTGAGGGCCCCCACTACCGAAGCCATGGCCTGCACCCAGGTCTAAAAGTGCAGATTCTCCCATTTGGGCAGCTGGCACTTCACCCTGTGCCTGCAGGTGAGTGCTGGAAAGGGGGCCCTGCCACCTGAGCTGGAAGGGCCAGTGGTGGAAGGTCCAGGCCCTATGGCTTTGGGTTGCCCCATAGCTGCCTATGGATAGCTGCAGTTCCCACACTGGGCAGGGAGGTGTGCATTGGTGGAGCTGGAGCTAGAGACAGGGACAGGCTGAGTGGGTGTGCTGGCTGGTGTAGGACATCTGATCCCCTCAGGCACCAGTGATCTAGGCTTGGGGGTAGGGCCCTTGCCCTTCTTACACCCAGCTGTGAAGGATGCTGAAGAGGAGCCCTTCCCACTGCCCTTGCCCTTGGTCCCTGATAGTGGGGGAGGGGGCTTGGGAACCCCTCTAGTGGGGCCTGGCCAGGGGAGACCCTCTGGCTCCATTGTCTCCCTGCCAGAGTCCTGCCTGCCCCTGCAGTGGAGGTTGCAGGCTTCTCTACCCCCAGAGGGGGTTGGTTGGCCCCTGCCTCTGGGGTGGGGGCTGCAGAGGAATGCATCTCCTTGGGGGCTTGACTGGGATCTGCCCTCATAGTGGGGGCTGCAGGAAGCTCTGTAGGGGCATCTGCTCCCCCCCACAAGAAGATTCCTTCCCTGCCATAGATTCACATGGGGGGGGGAAACAATAAATACAACCAAAATATACAGTGGGGCTGGTGAATCTAATACAGCCAGTCAGGGGGTTGTGGGGATAATAGGGCAGGAGGGGAACTGAAGCTCACTGAGCTACAGCCCCACAGGAAAAAAACTGGTAGGGCTATGCTTGGGGAATGTGGGGGAGAGGGGGAAACACACACAAGGGCTGAGGGGTCTTGAGCTGGCTTACTCAGCCACAAAACAAAACACCAGGGCAAGGGGAGTGGATCACAGGACTTACCACACAAGGGCAATACACAGGGAAGGCTGTTGAGGCAGATGTAAAAGATGACTGGAGCAGTGGAATGACTTTGTTTGTTGAAGATCAGTCCAGGGGCCCCTCAGGCCTCCAGACAGGCACTCAGCAGCAGAGCAATAGGCAGGAAAAAAAATCAGGATCAGCTGTAGGCAGCTGTGGGGGACGGCAGGAGCAACCGGTCAATTAGGGAGTAATCCAGTGCCAGTGTGGTGTTGAGTGGTGCAAGGTGGTGCATCAGGGAATCTCCCTCTCTTCTGAGAGGGGACAGCAGCAGAACAGGTGACAGCAGCAACAGTGGTGGTAGCAGCCATTGAGTTCAGCCACCCAGGGTATGGTTCAAGTGAAAGTGGAGGTGAAGGTTGGGATGGCTGGTCAAGGCTGGTGCACCAGGCAAGGAACCTCTGGGCTCTGGCAGTGTTGTTGTGGAGAGGGCCCCACAGGCAGTGCAGGCTCCCTCCCCAGGCTGTCCCCTGACCGCGGCTTGGTGGTGGGCAGTAGGATGGAACAGGAATGCAGAAGCTTGGGTGCATTGCTTGGGTGTGGTGCAGTGCAGTGGGCGTCCCCCCTGAGGGGGGGCAGCAGCATGTGTTGTGCAACATGGCTCTCCATGTGGGGGGGCAGCAGCAGCAGCCCAAGGCAGGAAGGGGTGTAGCCATCTTCTCTCCAGAAGCTCCTGAGGCTAAGCTTGCAGCAGCAGTAACAGCAACAGTAGCAGCCTGGGACAGGAAGGGATGTGGCCGACTTCCCCCAGAGACTCCTCCCTGAGAAGCTCCTGTCTATTTGTGTCATTCAAAATCTGTGGGCCCTAAGGCCCACCCAGCTAATTAGTAGCCCCTACCGTGTGGGGCTAATGGATGAGTGACACAACAAAAGTCTTGGGACAACAAAGGCCAAAAACAGGACAGGAGTGATGTGAGGGTCAAAGGATCAAAACATGAAAATGAATGTGCCCCAGGCAAACACCAAACAGAGCCCCCCAGGCTGCACCCACCAGCCCTCAAAGTCATCCAAGGAGCTGGTGGATGCTGCCCACTGGTGCTCTGTCCAGAAATGTGCACAGCCAAGGGAGAGGAAAGTAGCCTCGCAGTCTCTAGGCAACATTCTGGCCAACCTCCTTCCTGGTCAAATACAGGGCCCACTTGGCCAGGGCCAAGAGGAGGTTGACCAGGAGGTCCCAGGACTTGTTGGGGCCATGGATTGGGTGACCAAAAACAAAAAGGTGGGGGGTGAAATTCAACCAGAACATCAGGAGGAGGTTCTAAATTTAGAGGTGGAGGGGATGCAGCCTAGCATACTTGAGGGTCATGTGCGCCAGGGTCTCCCTCTGCCCACAGATGGGGCAGGAGATTGGGGTGCATCTGAAGCTTGCCACTTACACTCCTGTGGCAATGGCTTCATGGAGGAGCCACCAGCTGAGGTCCTCAATGGCTCATGGGATGAGGTTGGACTATAGACTTAGCCACTAGTGTGCTGCAGCCACACCGTTGCTGAGCAGGTCCTGACACCTGGTGTCTGGGCAGGACACAAGTGTAGCATGATGGATCATGCGGCACATGAGCGTGTAGAGGTGGTGGAAAAGTGGACCCGTCTAGTGTTCTCCAGCTGGCTCAGGTGGTGGAGCGTGGAGCACTGCAAGGCCGGGTGAGGCACTGGTCCCATGACAAACTCCAGTGAGCTGGAGGATATGGGGGCAGGGACTGCCACTGTGCAGGACTTGGTCAACAAGGGCAAGGACATTGGGAGGTAGGGCAGATTTTACCTCCTGGACCAGATGGCAGGTTGCACGTGTCATGGTGTCTACCCACTCCTGCCAATTATAGTCCAAGAGGTCTCTAATATAGGTGATGCTAGCCAGGATCAGCCTCTGTCACAACTGGTTCACCTCTCGGCATCTCCAGCTGGGGGTTCTAGAGGAGGGGCTCGATGAGCAGGTTGGTGCTCTGGGGGAGTGTTGCAAGGAACCTGGAGGCAGAGACCAGTCTCCAGGCCCAGAGGAGGTTCTAGTAGAACTTTGGCAGCACTTTCAGGTACTGCAGTGAGAAGCCCTAAAGGCTGAGGAGCTGCCAGTCATATTAGAGCCCCCAGAAGTAGCAGAAGAAGGGGCACCCCAGGTGACCCCATGCCACGTGGCTACAGACATCATATAGCAGTCACTGAAGGGCCTGAAGGTGGAACGTCAAGACCTGGCTGCAGAGGCAAACCAGGCCCTGGCCGCCCTCCCTCAAGGGAAGGCTCAGGAAGTCTGCAGTGACCCAGCGCTGTCTTAGCCAGAAAAACTCCAGTGCCCGTTTCTGGAGCCCTGCCAGGATCTCAGGGGGCATAAGCAGCAGGGGCATCATATAGGGGGTGCATGCAGATGCACATGAACCCCCTGAGCATGGCAGTACACTCCCAGAAAAAGGCACCAACAACAGTGTTGGCAGCACCTGTGGGCAGTTGATGCTTGCCACCCTTCCACCGACACAGCTGATGGTGCCTGTGGGCAGTCCATGATCCCCGGTGGCCACCACCGCCATTACTGACAGCAGCTGCAAGTGGTTACCAGCCCTTGGTTGGCACTCGCCATACCCCTCCCCCACTGCCAATAGCACTGGCAGCGGCTGTGGGAGCTCCGTGTCTTACCACCACTGCATTGCTGCTGCTGTGCTCCCACTGCTGCTGTACCCCACCAGCTGCTAGGGGTAGATGTCATTCATGATAGGCAAGGTGTGTAAGAAGTGCCAGAGTGTCAACGGAACCAGCTGGTTCAGCACCAGCACTCTCCCATGCAGGGAGAGACACCCTAGGAGCGCTGCTCATGCCTGGAGTGGCTCTACCACCTTTGCCTCCAGCTGGTGCCAGTTCTCTGGTGGGGAGGGGTCTATGGGAGACAGGTAGACCCCGAAGTAGAGCAGCGAGACTGCGTTGCAGTGGATCCCATAGAGTGCAGGTGGGAGTGAGCCCACCTGTCACCCATCACCCACCACCAGGCCAAAGCTCCTGACCCAGTTGACCCAGGCAAAGGAGGCCACTGAGTACAATGCCTGGCAAGGCCTCCACCTGTGCCAGGTCACATGGGGGGCTCTTCCATGAGCTGCCAGAAGCCCCAAGGCTGCTGCAGCAGCCATTGAGTTTTGTGGGGGTTATTTTTGTTTTTTTAAAGGGCCAGGAGCTGGGGCGGGCAGGGCAGCCATGCCATGTGCTCTGCAGGCTCCTTGCAATGGGGTTACACTCCTGACAGTGGGAAGATGACATCCCCCGGGGAAAGAAGGCCAGCAAAGCACATGCCAGGTAGCCAGGTCATAGGGCATGGGTTGGTCCAGGAATGGGAGCTAAGGGGATAAGGGAGAACAAAGTAGGAGGCCGGATCAGGTCCCCATGAGCTGAGGCTTCCTTCCTGGGGCAGGGGCAAGGGCGGTAATTCCCAGAAAAGCACCTTCACCACTGCTCCCAACCCCCAGCTACCACAGGAGCTACTCACAGAAAGCATGACCAGCACGCTCTACACTCCAATCCAAAATACCAATTTATGAAAATATGAAACCTCCTTTAATTTGTTTCCTCTTTATTTCTTTTTAATTTTTTTTTTTTTGGTTTAGTGCCAGAACTGCACCCTGGGCAGTAGAGTTTGGGTGCTAGAAAATTTGTCCGCACAGAACAGGAGGATGGTGGAGGGGACACTGCATTCTGTGATGCTGGAGAACTGTATCTTGGGTGGCTCATTTGTGGGGCATAGCCACATATTAACAAAACATGAGTTGGTTGACAGGTTAGAGGTAAACTTGCCCTGGAGTAGCATAATTTTAAACTGTTTAAAGTGTGCATAAAATTGGTTTCAAGTGTTAAGGTGTAGGCAATCTAGGGATTATGTGCTCCAGGAAAGGCCTAAATTTCATGTGCAACAAGGTCCTTACAATAGTATTAGATAGCTAAGAAAAGGAAACTTGGTGGGGATCCCTGCAATTCACTGCTTGCCAAATACTACTGTATCCAGCAGCAAAAGGGTGTGCATATGACAAGTGACCTATGCATCTCCACTGTTGAATCCTTATGGTGTTGCCCAAGACAATGGAACATCCCATTTGTTGGCTTAAAAGCAAAAGAGAAGAGTTCAGCTTTGCTTATGATGGCTGGGAAGTAGGAGGAAAAGAATCTTGCTAGGGCATGGATTTCAGCTAGGCTTTAAACCACTTTGCATTACCTCTGCTGTTCCACCCCTTTTAAAAATGCAGCCCTGCTTCCAGAGCTTTCATCCCTACCCCTACACTCAGTTGTTTAGCTCCAGGGGGCTGGGGGGTGTCAGTCAATCAGAAAGGCTCAGGATGCAGGTGGAATTTATCCCACTTTCAGGAGCCAACAAATTTAACTGGTGTGGGGAAAAATCCAACAGCCCAGGATTGCTCTACTCCCTTCTTCCTCTTTTAAACAATAGGGAAATCTCCTCTGATCTTTCTTCCTCCCTCATATATCTGGCCTGGGATTATGGTGGGAGATGTGTAGTTCTCAACACTTTCCTCTTATCCTAGAAAGCCTGGAAGAGGAGAAAGGATCCTCTTGCAGTCCTGGGCTGTGGGAGGTTGAGAAACCCGGAAGGATCAATATGAAAGGACAGAGCTTATGTGGGGGTTTAAGTAGTACAACTGTAATGGGAATTGGAGGTTGGTGGAGGCTGGAGGGCAGAACTGAGGTGAGCCAGGCAGGTAAGGGGGTAAAGCAGAAATGATATGAGGTCTCAGAGATGAACCACTTCTTACACAGAGCCTTACAGAAATGACACATCATTTAGTATAGACCACAAGAAGACATAAAGCACGGCATGGGGAAGGAAGTACAGGGCAAAATACTGTGTATTATAAACACAGCTACAATACACACTCAGGTGCATATACATTTTAGTAGAAATGTAAGAGATCATTCCAGTATTTGGGGTAGGAGAAATTGAGTTAATCTTTAGAAGTAGTTTCTTTATCTTCTAACTTTCAAATCCTTTGATAAGGGAAGTACAGTAGCCTTCAGAAACTAGAACCCCAGCTGTGGGTAGGCAGCAGTCTTTAGGCTGTGTGGCTGGAGGGCTGGAAGGCCAGCTGTTACTGATGAGCAGTATATGAGGGTGGAGCTACAAGAGGGTTAAAAGAGGTGTTGGTGGTTCAGGAGAAGTGTAGTACCTGTGTTCCTCTTTTTAAGTTCTGAGGAAAGATTGTGAGTTCAAGTTTGTTTACTATGAGCACACTGGCTTGATTCATTGTTTTCCTGTTACTGTAAGGACCAGGCTGTCTGCTGCGAAGTAAACTTCCTGGTAACTCTGGACATAATCCTGCCCAACCTCAATAAGGAAACTGAGTGAGTGAGCTGCTAACATCCTTATTCCAATTCTTCCAACTTTCCACAACTTCACTACAAACACCTAACAATATGTTCAGAAACATCCTTTTTTTCTTCCCTACACACCTAGAGTTTAAGAAATCTCTTGCCCACAGCCTCTCTTAACTCACACTTTTTCCCTCTTTAAGTTAAGTTGAATAATTTTAATAATTTTTCTTCCATCTCCTCAAAAAAAACTTCCTTCCTTCCCAAAATGTCCCTTGCCCAACTCATGAGAAGTTTCAAAATGCCTTCCAAAGTACTTGCATTGTTGATGTTGTCATAGCTGTTTATTTATGCTAGCATTCACAAAAATGGATATGGTTCTTAAAATAAAAATTATTCTTAACTTGATACTTACAAAAAAAACTGTAGATGGGGTTGCTGAAATAGAATCAAGCTTTTAATTGCATGACGTTCCTCATTCTATAATATACCAAGGAATTGTTGCCTGCAGCAACACAGTAACTAAATACATCCTTATCTCTTTCTCCCTCTCATATTAGGTTAGTTTTGATAATTGAATAATGCAGATAATAAAAAACAATAGTGCATATTGCAAGTTATTGGAGACGGGAAGATATGATCCTCTTCCTTAAATGTCCCAAGTGTATTTTAATAAGTTACTTCCTAATGAAATCAGTTGTTTTGTCCCAAGTAGCCTCCCCAATTAATAGAGGCTTAAGGTTTTCCTGCTAGGCCTAAGGTCCACCATTAGAATGGACCAACAAATAGGCCAAACTTGTAGTGGCAGGACATTTAGAGTACCCTCATCTCCCTGATTGACCCTATAGTGAGTGAGGGTGTTCTTGGTGTTTTTTGAGCATTTTGCCTGGAAGCTGTATGAGGATTGCTTATCTATTCTTAGAAATAGGTTAGCCAAACATAGCCATAGAAGGCTTAATTAGGGATGATCTTGCCTTTAGCAAAGGCACATGCCTACCTTGTACCAGGTTACAGCCCTTCTTTCACCTCCTCCTTAAGCTTTCTGTTGAGGTTCTGGATACACTTCTTCCTGAACCTTTTCTTTGATGCACTCCCCATCCATGGTCCCACTAAGTCCTGTGATCTCCTGGTCAACCTCCTCCTGGTCTTAGCCAACCTAGCAATATGCCTCACCAGGAAGAGGGCTCTGGCCTGGGGTGAACCTAGGTGAGTGCAGGGCTGTCTTCCTTTACTCTGCTCATATCTCTAGGCACGGTTTTACTGGTCAGCATGCACAAGATCCCTTGACAAATTTAGGGGGCAGTGGCACTGCCTGAGGTGCTCTGCCTAGTGTCCCCTTTTGGATCCCTTTCTTTGAACCTATGATTTCACTTCCTTTACTGTTTTCTTTTTTTATTTCTCCCAAGCAATCAGTTGTTATGTTCTTTTTAAGGGGGCTTAGTTGTTCATGGTGGGTCTAGGCTCACATTCCCCAAGCACAACAAATAGGTTTGCCTTGAGCAAAGGGTTAAACTAGATGACCTCCTGATATCCCTTCTCGCCCTTTGATTCCATGATGATTCATGAGATTCTATGACTCATAATTCATAGATTCATAGATTCATAGATGCTAGGGTCGGAAGGGACATCAATAGATCATCGAGTCCGACCCCCTGCATAAGCAGGAAAGAGTGCTGGGCCTACATTACCCCAGCTAGATACACATCCAACCTTCTCTTGAATACCCCCAGGGTAGGGGAGAGCACCACCTCCCTTGGGAGCCCGTTCCAGACCTTGGCCACTCGAACTGTGAAGAAGTTCCTCCTAATATCCAATCTAAATCTGCTCTCTTCTAGCTTGTGGCCATTATTTCTTGTAACCCCTGGGGGCGCCTTGGTGAATAAATACTCACCAATTCCCTTCTGTGCCCCCCTGATGAACTTATAGGCAGCCACCAGGTCGCCTCTCAACCTTCTCTTGCGGAGGCTGAAAAGGTCCAGTTTCTCTAATCTCTCCTCGTAGGGCTTGGCCTGCAGGCCCTTAACCATACGAGTGGCCCTTCTCTGGACCCTCTCCAGGTTATCCGCATCCTTCTTGAAGTGCGGCGCCCAGAATTGCACGCAGTACTCCAGCTGCGGTCTGACCAGCGCCCGATAGAGGGGAAGTATCACCTCCTTGGACCTATTCGTCATGCATCTGCTGATGCACGATAAAGTGCCATTGGCTTTTCTGATGGTTTCGTCACACTGCCGACTCATGTTCATCTTGGAGTCCACTAGGACTCCAAGATCCCTTTCCACTTCCGTGCCACCCAGCAGGTCATTTCCTAGGCTGTAGGTGTGCTGGACATTTTTCCTCCCTAGATGCAGCACTTTGCATTTCTCCTTGTTGAACTGCATTCTGTTGTTTTCTGCCCACTTGTCTAACCTGTCCAGGTCTGCTTGCAGCTGTTCCCTGCCCTCCGGCGTGTCCACTTCGCCCCATAGCTTAGTGTCATCTGCAAACTTGGACAGAGTACATTTCACCCCCTCGTCCAAGTCGCTGATGAAGACATTAAAGAGCATCGGTCCAAGCACCGAGCCCTGCGGGACCCCACTGCCCACACTCTTCCAGGTCGAAACCGACCCATCCACCACGACTCTCTGGGTGCGACCCTCCAGCCAATTCTCCACCCACCGGACCGTGCAGTCATCCAAGTCACAGCCCCTTAACTTGTTCACCAGTATGGGGTGGGATACCGTGTCAAAGGCCTTCCTGAAGTCCAAGTATATGACATCCACCCCTCCTCCTGCGTCGAGGCGTTTTGTGACCTGGTCATAAAAAGAGACTAGATTGGTCAGGCACGATCTACCTGCCACGAACCCGTGCTGGTTTCCCCTCAGCATAATTTGTCCTGCCGGGCTCTCACAAATGTGAGCCTTGATGATTTTCTCAAAGATTTTGCCAAGGATGGAGGTGAGACTGACTGGCCTATAGTTACCCGGGTCCTCCTTCCTCCCCGTCTTGAAAATGGGAACCACATTGGCCCTTTTCCAGTCCTCCGGGACTTGACCCGTGCACCACGAGCGTTCAAATATTCCCGCCAGTGGCTCTGCAATGATGTCGGCCAGTGCCTTCAGTACCCTCGGATGGAGCTCATCCGGGCCTGCCGACTTAAAGGCATCCAGTTCTTCTAAGTGACCCTGCACCACCTCAGGGTCCACGCATGGAAGTCTGGTGCCTTGCTGCTGCCTCCCTACACTCCCAGTGAGAGACTTGTCATGCCTCTCGCTTAGGAACACTGAGGCGAAGAACTCGTTGAGGAGTTCAGCCTCTGTCCGTCACCAATTATTTCTGCCCATTTAGCAGGGGTCCTATTCCTCCCTGGGCCTTCCTTTTACTCCCTATATATCTAAAAAACAATTTCTTATTGTCTTTTACTTGGGTTGCCATCCTCAGCTCCATGGTAGCTTTGGCCTGTCTAACTGCCTCCCTACAAGCACAAGCAGAAGAGGTATATTCCTCTTTGGTGATCTCTCCCTGGTTCCACTTTTTATGTGCTCCCCTTTTGGCCCTTAGTCTGCCCTGGATTTCTCTGGTCAGCCAGGGAAGCCTCCTGGCCCCTTTCCCTCTTTTACCTCGCACGGGGATCGTCTCGCTTTGTGCTCGAAGGATAGCTTCCTTAAGGCACAGCCACCCTTCTTGGGCTCCCATCATTTCAAAACTACTACTCTGCAGTGCATCCTTCACTAATCGCCTGAGTTCGCTGAAATCAGCTTTCCTAAAGTCCAGCACGTTCACCCTACTGGTTACCTTACCCACTCGACGCCTTATGTTGAACTGTACTTTTAGGTGATCACTGTCCCCCAGATGGCTACTGATCTGTAGGTCCCCTACTATATCATCCCCCGTTGCCAATACCAGATCCAGTAAGGCATTCCCCCTAGTGGGACCATGTACCTCCTGCGTCAGGTGGAGGTCCTGTACACAGGTTAGAAACCTGCGTGAGCGGTGGGACTTTGCTGTCTGTGTCTCCCAGCAGATGTCTGGGTAGTTTAGGTCCCCCATGACCACCGCCTCTTTAGCTTTTATGGTCTCCGAGAGTTGCCTCAGGAGCCCCAAATCTATTTCTTCCCCTTGATGTGGGGGTCTGTAGCAGACCCCTACCACCAAATCCTTTTCTCCTTGCCCCCCATGTAGCCTAACCCACAGTCCTTCTACTTCCTCATCCTTTGATTCTGTCTTGATGAGGGTTGATGTATATTGCTCCTTAACATAGAGTGCAACCCCTCCCCCCCTTTTCCCCACTCTGTCCTTTCTGTACAATCTATAGCCCTCAATATGTACTGCCCAGTCGTGGGATGAATCCCACCAGGTTTCCGTCAGCCCCACTAAGTCGTAGTCGTTTAGTGCAACCAGGAGCGCTAGTTCATCCTGCTTGTTCCCCATGCTCCTGGGGAATTGCACGCAGTACTCCAGCTGCGGTCTGACCAGCGCCCGATAGAGGGGAAGTATCACCTCCTTGGACCTATTTGTCATGCATCTGCTGATGCACGATAAAGTGCCATTGGCTTTTCTGATGGTTTCGTCACACTGCCGACTCATGTTCATCTTGGAGTCCACTAATATCTGTTTTCATGCAAATTAATTACTTCTTTCGCAATGAAATGTCTTTTTAGTCCTTTTCCTTGCTTGTAATGTTAATGTTAAAGTAAGCCGCGAGTATATTAAACTGCAAAAAACTGCATGTCATTTATAAACACTGAAGTGGTAATTACATTAGTTGCAAAGCATTTAGTAGGACACTAATACAATAATTAATACTTTCATCCCATAAATTTCCTTTCAAGTGATCTAAGGATAAATATTGAATAAATTACCTACCTTGTCTCAAGAGATAAAGTAATTTCTGTCTTGCTATAGAACAAGTTGAGAATATCTATATCTATATACATCTATATAACCTAATCTGGTTTGTCACTGCATAACAATTATCCAAACTTTTAAAAGAGTAAATAGTTCTTTGATGTCTTTAAGACAGCAATTATTAACCTACATTGACATACGTTATATGTCAGCCTTGTTTTATTTTGTCTCTGAAAGCCTACTTAGCAAATGAAACATTCAATAAGAAAATCAATTCATTTAGTTATTCTTGAGTCACCAGTAAAAATGAAATGCAGTCATAGAAGTTACCATATGCATCTAATGTTCTCAGTCTGAGGTGAATCATTGTTTCTTACTATTTTTGCCACATTTCATATCTAGAAATATGCTGCTTCCATATCTGTGTTCATCTGTCATTACTATTCTAATCCTGATTCTACTTTGTGTATAATATTTCTAATATCTACCCTGTGTTTAATGTCCTCTTTTGAGGTCAAACTAAACACCAGTTGTGCTCAAGAGAGAGCCTGCATTTAGAAGGGTAGTTGATATGCAATATCCCTGCCAATCTAGCCTTTTCTTTCTGTCCCCTTTTCTGAAAACTTACAGTCTGTATCTTTGTCTCCTCTCATCTTGATCCTTCTCATCTCCTGTATTTCTCCTTTTCTCTCTTTAGTTTATCCATTAATTGGTTTTTTTTACCCTGCTACCCTTCCATTACTTTCCGAAGCTCTCTGTTGAATCCTGTTGTCTTCTACACCACATTCAAATTCTATATTTTTACTCTTAAAGATGTGTACATGGTTTTACCATGTATGTCAGAACTTTCTTTGCTCTACACTTTGTTCAATACCTGATGTGCTCCCCATTTCTGTCTCACGTACTCTTTCTCTTTCTTCATTCTTGAATCCATGGCTTTATTTACACTGCCTTCTGCTGTGAAAATAGGGATTCCTGTGTTAGGAGGACTCCAGTTTTTTGTGTTTTCCCTTCAGTCTCTCTTTGTAGCTTTTCTGTTTCATCTAACCTTCAGTTACCTATTTCCTAAGACTTTCTGTTCCAATTTTCTGTGCTTCTGTAAGTTCTCAGTACAGGAATTATAAGATTTTATATGCAAGTCCATACCTGTAATACAGTATGATCACCTGTTTTATGGTCCCACAGAATTAAATATTGGCAACTCTGTGCTGAGCAGATGTCATGTAGGTCAAGAAATGTCTATTGTCCATATACTGCAAAGTCAGCATTCAGCCATGACTGGAATCTTTTTTCCTTCATCCTACCTTCATGAAACAAGGTGTGTGTGTTATTTTGGGGGCATGTGGTATGTGAGAAAATATGGTGCACATTCAACTGCAGTATAACTGCAGAATACAAGCAATATAAGCAACCACACAAACAGTGAAATCTTTATTTGGTGTCATCCCAGTGCATACTCTGGGAAATTTCCCATTGATGTGATCTGTAAAATAAGGATTAATTGTACTATAAGACTTCATGGGTTGGTTTGTTTGTTTGTTTGTTTCGGAGGGGGATGGATTGTAATGTTTAATTGATGAAGCAAGGTAATTTCTGTCTTTGTATTTTTTTACAGTTACTGGAAAAACATTTTTTAATTTGGCTGTTTGTCATACAGCATTATAATGCTTATTACTGCTAGTCCCTAGTGTTGAGCTCTACACACTACTTATGTCTCACCTAAGACCATTAAATGGCAGATTAAGTGATAGGCAAGAACCTGTCCAGTTGCTTTGCCCTGTGAATACAATTACAAGTAATAAATCCAATATCTTGTTCTGTGTTTAGTGGTGTGGTACTTCTGTTTATATCTATTTTGATGCCTCAATAGAGGTGGAAATCAGTGTTTGTGGTATTGTACATAATAACCCAAATTCACACAGTGACACCAAAGATGCATTTGTCTGTAACTTATTATCTGTAAGTATTATTCCAACCTAGATTCTTCCTTATATAGTTAGTAACCCTCATTTGTATTGCAGTAATAATTTTCAGCACAATGTTACCAGATACTTCAAACTGCAGTGTGTCCACATTTCAACATTACCTAATGTGTCAGTTACTAGAATTCAAGGTCATATTACTGCTGCCTCATCTTATCTCTATCTCTTTGGCTCCCAATCTAATTTCAAATCAATTATTACATCCCACCCATTTGCAGCCCAGCTTCAAGACATTTATTTCTTTGAGTTAAACAGTCCAAAATGCCAGATCATGCATGTTGGAACTTTCCCTGGAGATTAGTGAGATTAATAACTGAAGCTAGTGCATAATGTGGCTCTCTGCTTATTAAATAGTGGGTCACACAGGGAGGACTTTACACCAGTTCTTTCTAATTTGCACTGACTACCAGTAGGATTTTGGGTGCAATTCAAGAAGTTGATTCTAACCTCCTCATCTCTAAAATTTATTCACACAGGGAAGATATTAGGGCATGTTTAATATTAGGATATTTTATCAGACAAAAACAGAACAAAGCCAATGGAATTTGATCAGCAAATTTTAAACTGGAAAATAGATGTACATTTTTAAGAGCAAAGGTAATCAGCCATTGGAAAACATTGCCTAGGGATGTGGAAAATACTCCATTACTCAGAGTCTTTAAATCAAACTTGGACATCTTCCTAAAAAGATATGCTCTAGTTCACCCACAAGCTGTTGGGTTAGATGCAAGAATTAGGCATTTATGGTCTGTGATATTCAAAGAGATCTCAGCAGATGATCATAATGATCCCTTCTGGCCTCATTTTTTTTTTACAAGGATTTTGGACCTTAAAGGAACTATTTCATATTTCTACAAATAAAGAGAATTGAAAATATAATTGTAATATTTGGAGACATATAATGTGAAACAGCTCTGTTACATACAGGGACCTTGTTATAGAGCTCTCAGGTGCCCTGTGACTGAGAGCAGAAACGGCTTGGGAGAGACCTCTAGTGGTGAGAAGGGGGAAGCTCAGCTGCTAGTCACCAGGACTGCGCAGGTGCTGGTTGCTAGGGCAACCAGTGAAACTTAGAGACAGGAAGGGGTGGAGCTTAGTCCTTCTGAAGCCCAGGCAGGAGGCCAGGAGGGCAATTCCCCTCTGGGGGCTGCGGGAGGAGGAACTCGGCCAGTACAAAGGGGAGAACTCTGACAGTGGGAACATCCCCTGGTTGCTGCTGGGGTTGGTGCGCTCTCTCTCTGGTAGGGATGGATTCTTATTTGACCAGGACGGTCTAGCTTTTATGTTGTAGACCTGGGGGCTTTGTGTCCTTGTGTTTATTGTTTTGACCAGAGGACTGGGTGAGGCTATTAGGGGTTGAAGGAGGCCTCATAGGGACCTTACAGTAGCGTGAGGGTTCCTGGCACCAGAGAGGGCACAGCATTGTTTGGAGTGCATTGGCCCGAGCCAGGGGGGCAGTGAGGAGCCCCGGAGCTAAGGGCAGGGAGAAGCCCTGGAGCTAGGGGACAGTGAGGAGCCCTAGAGCCAAGGCGGGGGCAGCTAGGAGCCCCAGAGCGGGCCCTGGCGAGAAGTCCTGGAACGGGCAGCGCAGGACGAGCTAGAGGGCACCAGTAGGGGCATGGGCTGTGAGACAAGCTAAAGGGCACCAGCGAGGGTGCAGGCTGAGGAAGAAGACAGAGAGCATCTGCATGGTACGGAGAGTAGGACAGACCTGAACCACATCAGATACATCTGCGAGGCTTGGGCTGCTGTGTAAGGGGAGGAAAGGAGCCACAGATAGTGCCTCAGGTACCGAGACAGAAAATAGGCAGCCTCCCGCTTGATTAAGATCTTCCAATCGAGCAAATAACAACAAGGCGTGGCAGGCAATAAGGCGGGCGGTTGGCCCTTGATTGGTGTTGCGGGACCACTAATAGACGGCTCTGAAGAGGCACAACTGTCACAGACCTATATACAAATATTTATAGCAAGAGGTAACAGTGGCTGGCCTGATCCTATTTTGCCACCCAAAAGTCTTGTGGGAGGTCACACTTCCTGGGTACTCTCTGCATGCAGGGAGACTTACTTTATGGCTAGGTACAGAAGTTGCACATAAACTGGTTTTAAGTGATCAAAAACTGGTTTAAACCTGTAACAGAACATAAGTTCAGTGCAGATAAACCAGTTTCAAAATGGCTGAAACTGGTTTAAGACTAACTTGGTTGAATGTGGTATCAGACTTCATTGATCTGAGTCAAACAGGTTTATGGAACTTCTGTCCCAGACCCTTTCTTGGTTAAAGTTAAATCAGAGTCTCCCAGCACCCCAGAATGCTTTTCAGCCCTGGGCTGGGCTGTCCTGTCTGTTCCAGAGAGCAGGGCTGGTCCCACCTTTCTCCTCCCTAGCCAGAACTCCAGCTGACTAAGAAGAAGGTGGAGACTTCAGTTGAGAGACAGCAGCATCTGCCTGGCTTCCCTCTGCTGCCCACCACTCACTGCTCAAGCAGGGATCCTCCCCGCCCCCCACAGCATGGACCCCAGGTGGCATCTGGTCCTGCTCATGTCACCCCCATGCTAGCTAATGCTGAGAGGTGTCTCTGTGTGTCTGTGTCTTCAATTTCACTGGAACAAAGGCAGAAAGAACAGTGTCTGCATAGGGCTTTTTGTAGGTAATCAACGGGTCAGCTGGTAATATCCCTCCATTTTTCCTTAAAAATGCTTTGCAAAAAGCTATTTAAGAAGAGTTTGAATTAATGAGAGAAGCTTTGTTTTCTTGATGGATGTCATGGAAATTTTTTGAGAGTATGCTGCCAGTACAGAAGAGGTTAAACTGACATGCGCGGTTTGAAGCTGTGAGTGGAAATTTCCAAGGCTCACCCAGTCCTTGCCCCCTGGGTGACCTGCGGAGCTGTCAATCATTGTTGACCTACTTTCCCCACAGACGCATGCTCAGATTGTGTCAGCTCCTGACTGAGAGCATGCTCAGTCAGAACCTGACATGAGGTAATCGGACTAGAAATTTCTCTGCGGAGAGCACGTTGATTGGCTACCAAATTGATATAAAAGTTCTGTGAGCCCCTCCCTCGGGGGGAGATCGCGCGGACCAGAGACAGAGGCTGCTGCTGCAGGGACTGTTCTCTGAGTCAGGCTTCAAGGCCTATTGATCTCCTCCTTTGGCTCCGTGGCTTAGTTCTTCGTATTACTCATTGTATTGTGATTTTGACTACGTTCATCTGGCTTCCTGACTTACCTTTTGAACTGACTAACGGCTTACGATTTCGGATCACCCTCTGGACTTTGTTTAACCCGGTTCTGGATCATCGACCTCGGCTTTCCTCACCAACTACGACTCTGCTCATCCCTCCAACTGACGTCTCCGCTGCTTCATCTTCTGGCTCCTGACCTCGGCTTTCTCATTCGACCACCCGATTTGTCCATTGCTGTGGACTGGCGTCACGCGGTTCATCATCACCATGTTACAGTTCGTTTTTGTTGTTTGTGATCCCCATTTATGAGCTGTTGACCAGCCCTGGGACTAGGTCTTCGGACTGAACCTCGTGGGCCAACAGACCCCTTTGTTGTTAATTGTTTGTTTGTGTTCCAACTGTAACTGAAGACCTTTCTGCCTACGCCTGAAGCGTAAGTCAAATAAATTCACCTGTTCTTTCTAAATCCGCTCCGAGTCCCTAACTCCAGACTCTACGCCGCTAATCGCACCTGTCCGTATCTAATTGCCACCCCGGCCCACCGTGACCTTGGGGCCCGATCCTTCGGTTTTCCCCGACAATGGACTGGTAAGCTTTGTGTTCTGATAAGCTCCTGCTGGCTTGCTGTTAGTGTTCAACAGGGGACAGAGAGGGGTGTGAGAAATGACCTGGTTTGCAATGAATGCAGTGCCTGTCAGTTTGCTGCAGGCAGTATGAAGAAGCAAGGAGAGGGAAATTGAAAAGCTCAGTATCAACAACAGATGTACACACTCCACACAAGTAGTCCCACTCCTCTTCCCTCCCCACTTTTCCTTAGGGTGCTAGCGGGGGGCCAGGGGCTGGCAACACTCCCCACCACTTGGACAGTGAGTGGGAGGTAAAAGCCTGGCGAAGGCTGCTTTCCCCTCCCCTCCAGGCAAACCCAAGCTGGGGACTCTGCAGGCCGGGGTGTGGGTTTAAACACTTCTGTAATCATAGAGTCCTGCCAGGGCCTGGCCATGCCCCCTCACCCCCTCCGCTCAGCACTGTAGAAGGGAAGGGAGAGCTTACTTTAGTGCCTCCCAGCTTGTAGACTGAGCCTCTGTAGGCATGTTCCTGCATTTCCTGAATCAAAAGTGAATGTCTATCCACTTGCAAATTGGTTCAATCTCTGCAGGTTAGAGTAACCTGCAAAAATTTAATCAATTTAGGCTTTTTGAATGTCTGTCCCTAGCCTGTGTCACAGTAATTAACTAACTGGATTGCTGAACTGGGCCCTCAGTTAAAAGAAAAGTGAGGGCTACTGGCAAGTTCTATACAAGGGAACTAACTCCACATCTTGGTCTATAATATGAATGTATAATGAAGTAATATTCAATTTCTGGGGCTTCTATACAGCTAGTTTTTGCATGCATTTGAAGTGTGGCCTGTATAGTATTGAATATGAAGCATTATCATAATAGCTTTAGTGGCAGCTTTGGGCTCTGGGTATGAAGTTGCATTAAGAGATCCATAATTTGCCTGTATGAGGTAAAGTGTAAGCCAAGGTATGAGTCTACAGTGTACCAGTTACTCTCTCTACACTGGGAGTTAGAGCACTCTTACCAAAGTATCTATTTTGTTAACTACAGAAATTTTGTTTGTCCCCATAAGAAACAGGGAACAACAGGGCAACCACCTTATTTGTACAAAGCAAAAGGCTTACCTGACTGCCTCAAGCAAAACAGCTGGCAGCAACAGGAGACAAAACAGAACATGGAATAGCCTCACCTACTGGTGTGTCTGTGTGTGTACACACATGTGCACACACTACATCCAGTACATGATGTCCCTAGATAACATAGTCCTTTAAGTACTTGGGCTAGATAAGAGCTTGCTTTGGATGACCCAATTCAGGGGCTGTAAGCTTCTCATTAGAGATGGCACAGGCTGTTTCAGTTCTTCATGAGTCATTTTGGCAGCTGAACAAATTGGGTGTAGAACAACAGCTGATGGTCTTATAAGAATGGTCCTGCTGATAGTACCAGATCTTCTGGATCTATATATGGCACATCATCTAGAACTCAGCCTCACTTCTGGTCCACATGACTGAAAAGTGTCTTGCCATCTGGTACCTTGCCTTTGTATGGTACTGGTCCTGTTACTTCAAGGACACCTTTTTTCCAAGATGATTAATGTCCACATCAACCTTTGGACAAAGGGTGAATGCAACGTAAGACTTCACCCACACCAGCACCATGGTTGGATCCAATGTAAATGGAAGACCTGGGCCTTTGTACACACTTAACCCATCTTCAAAATTTTGCTGAATTCCTTTAGGATCCCTTGAATGCTACAGTGCTGTGCACTTCTGTTAACTTGATGCTCAATGGCTTGAGCCATTCTCTACCTAACAAATTTGTTCACTGTCCTTTAGCAATTATGAGGCAAAGGACCCCTTACTCCTTTTCATAGTGGATACTGATATAATATTCTCCCCTCAAATCAATGTTTTGTTTCCTGTTGTAGATAAGTTTTGCTATGCAGAGAAAAATGGAGGACTGTTTTGAAGCCCTAACAGTTTGTATGTCTCTTCTGAAATTAAGGCAAAATCAGATAACTAAATGTACTTGAAAGGACACATGGGCTACCATGGAGCATCATTGTAATATAGGTTTTCTTCTGTAGGGGTGGTGTTTCTACAGTGATGATAAACCTAGTAGCATAAACATTGGAATGTTTTGTGTAAGATGAAATTGCCTTTAGAGGCATACCCCACTTGTTCAACCTACCTTCAGGCAGCTTGAACTACTGATGCCATTCACATTCAGTGTAAAGCTTGTGCTTGTATTATGAAAATGGCATGTGTCATATCTGCGGCTCCTATCATGGTTATTAGCAACTTCCCATGCATAAATAATCTAGTTTTTTGTACACCGGTGGTGACTTCTTTGGAAAATTCCTTTTGGGTTGCACTTGGTGCCTCTCAGTTGTGAGCTTCTTGTCAGATACTTGCAGTTCTTTGAGAGTTGTTTTGTCTTCAGTAATGTTAAATATTAAGTTTTGCTTCACGAAAAATGTGTTGATATGCTTCACCTTGAACTCCACATGAGCTGATCCTTCAGTCTGGACTCAGAACTGATACCAAAATTTCAGGTTTCAGATAAATGATGCAACTCAGCTATTCATCCTTCATCCGCGGGTGCTGAGGGAATTGGCTGGTGTCATTGCGGAGCCATTAGCACGGCTGTTTGAGGACTCCTGGTGCTCGGGTCAAGTCCCTGAGGACTGGAAAAGGGCCATTATGGTCCCTATTTTCAAGAAGGGGAGGAAGGAAGAGCCTGGCAACTACAGGCTAGTCAGCCTCACTTCTATCCTGGGGAAGGTCTTTTAAAAAATTATCAAAGGCCACATTTGTGAGAGCCCTGCAGGGGAAGTGATGTTGAGGGGTAACCAATACGGGTTTGTGCCAGGCCGATCCTGCCTGACTAACTTGGCCTCTTTCTATGACCAGGTAACAAAAAGCTTAGATGTGAAGGAGGAAGTTGATATCATCTTCTTGGACTTCCAGAAGGCCTTTGACACAGTGTCCACCCAGTTCTGGTGGGCAAGCTGATGGACTGTGGCATTGGCAAATGCACAGTCACATGGTGACAAACTGGCTCCAGGGGGCACCCAGAGGGTGGTGGTGGATGGGTCGATGTCTGCCTGGGAGGGTGTGGGCAGCGGAGTCCCCCAGGGCTCAGTCCTAGGTCCGGTGCTGTTCAAAATCTTCATTAGCGACCTGGACGAGGGTGTGGAGAGCACCCTGTCCAAGTTTGCTGATGACACCAAGCTGTGGGGTAAAGTGAATACACAGGCAGACAGGGACTGCATCCAGGTGGACCTGGATAGGTTGGAAAAGTGGGCAGATCTGAACAGGATACAGTTCAACAAGAACAAGTGCAGAGTGCTGCACCTGGGGAGAGGGAGCCAGCATTATGGTTATAGGTTAGGGGCTGACCCTCTCAGCAGCCCAGAGGCAGAGAGGGATCTTGGAGTCATGACTGACTCCAGGATGAATATGAGTCGCCAATGCGATGAAGCAATAGGCAGAGCCAACCGCACCCTGTCATGCATCAACAGGGGCATCACTAACAGGTCCAGAGAGGTCTTGCTCCCCCTCTATGCAGTGCTGGTCAGGCTGGAGCTGGAGTACTGTGTCCAGTTCTGGGTGCTGCACTTCAGGAGGGACATGGGGAACTTGGAGAGGGTCCAGAGGAGGGCCACTCATATGGTTGGGGACCTCCGTGGCCAGCCCTACCATATGAGAAGAGGCTGAGGGACCTGAATCTCTTCAGTCTCTTGAAAAGGGGACTGAGGTGGGAACTTGTGGCTGCCTACAACCTTATCGGGGCGAGCATCAGGGGCTGGGAGAAAGTCTGTTCCCAGGGCCCCCCTTGGAGTCACTAGGAACAATGGCCACAAGCTGAGGGAGGATAGGTTTAGGTTAGATATTAGGAAGAACTACTTCACGGTAAGGGTGGCCAGAATCTGGAATAGGCTTCCCAGAGAGGTGGTGCTCTCACCTTCCCTGGAAATCTTCAAGAGGAAACTGGATAGGCACCTGGCTGGGGTCTTATGACCCCTCCCACCCCCAGTGTCATTCCTGCCCATGGCAGGGGGTCGAACTCGATGATCTGTCTAGGTCCCTTCTGACTCATTGATTCTATGATTCCATGTATGATGCAATCCCTTCATCTGGCAGCTGATAGCATTGGTTGAAATGGAACCATCTCACTATTTCAGATAGTCAGTGAGCAGTGATTTTTTTCATTCATGAGGTTTTCATACTAATGTGAGGATATGTTGTTCAGTATCAACATTAATGATCTGGAAGATGAGATGGAGTGCACCCTCAGCAAGTTGGCAGATGACAACAAGCTAAGGGCAAGAGTAGACTGAGCAAAAAGAAATCTCATGAGCTTCAACAAGGACAAGTACAGAGTTCTGCACATAGGACAGAAGAATCCCATGCACCACTACAGGTTTGGGGCCACAGCAGCAGCTCTGCAGGAAAGGACCTGGGGGTTATACTGGACAATAAGATAGATACAAGGCAGCAGCCTGACCTTATTGCCAAGAAGACTAACAGTAAACTGGGGTGCATTAGTAGGAGCATTGCCAGCAGATCAAGGGAAGTAATTATCCCCCTCTATTCTGCATTGGTGAGGCCACCTCTGTGTCCAGTTTTGCCCTCCCCCCTGCAGAAAGGATATGGACAAGTTGTAGAAATTCCATCAGAGGGCAACAATAATTGTTAGGGGGCTGGGACATACGACTTAGGAGGAAAGGCTGAGGGAACTGGACTTATTTAGTCTGTAAAACAGAAGCCTGATTGGGGATTTGATAACAGACTTCAACTACGAGAAGGGTTGTTCCAAAGAAGATGGAGCTAGCTTTTCTTAGTGGTGGTAGATGATAGAACAAGGAGCAATGATCTCCAGTTGCAGCATGGGAAGTGTAGGTTGGATATTAAGACAACCTCTCTCAATAGGAGAGTGGTGAAGCAGTGGAACGGGTTACCTAGAAAGGTGGTGGAATCTCCATCCTTGCAGCTTTTTAAGGCCTGGCTTGACAAAGCCCTGGCTGGGGTGATCTAGTTGGGAATGGTCCTGCTTTGAGCAGGGGGTTGGACTAGATGACCTCCTGAGGTCCCTTCCAACCCTCATTTTCTATGATTCATTGCATGACTTGTCACTAGGCTTTGGCTGGGGATATAAATGAGTGAACCATATCAAAAGCCACTGAGCTAATGACAATCAGTAGCATAGGATATTTCTGGTTAGTCTCCATGATCTGATTGGCTTTCAGGTAGAAGATGAGTTGGTCAGCATAGGAGTCCTAGAACTATGGTCTGGCCATATCAAACACTTCAGTGCATCTCAAGGTCACCATTGTGGTAGTGAGGCTACAATGAATGCTGCATGAGATGGAGCCCTGCTCTGAGCTCCTTGGGAAGCATAAGGTCTTCTACTTCCTTGCAGCACATAGCACTAAAAGTTCAGGATGAAGCCCTGAAAGCATCCTAGTCATGAGGTCCTGTCCTCTTCATCGTGTTTGTGTACTGAAGGTGTTTTTTGTTCCAGGAAAATAAGTCATGGAGGAACAGCATGGGTGACTGGCATCTCCTGAATCTGGGGAGGGGCACCCACAGAAGCCACTGACAGCATTGGCAGCAAAGGTGGGGCTGGTGAGCACCCACAGAAGCCACCGGCAGCGCTGGCAAGCACCAGCAGAAGCTACCAACAGTGTGTAGCAGTGATACCAATGTGCAAAGTCATGGTAAATATATTATTAAATGTAGACCTCTTCCCTTTAATTCTACTTCCTAATCCATGTCATGTTGAAATACTAATATTCTAGAATTCTTAGTACCTGAAACAGTCATTATTTTTACTGTTTAAAACAACTCACTATATATGTTGCTTTTCTTTTCTCTCCCACATGCTCAGTCCCAACATTAGATTGATGCCAAACCTAAGATGTACTGTGTTTACTGCTATACCAGAACTGTGCACCTGGTTTCATTAGTAATGTACAAGGGGGGCTGAGCTAAGGCCACATGTGCAACCCCAATATTATAATGCTAATACTTAACCATTTAACTTTGACACTCTTATCTTTTTTTTTCTTCTATCAAAGCCACAAAAATATGTATTTTTTGTGTGTGTCTATGTGTATGAAGAAGCAAATAAAGAGAATGATTTATATAACTTTGGTTTTCTTTATTATATATGAATATTTTTCTTGGTTGAATAGGTATTGGAAAAGCAAAGAAAAAAGACTGGATTAAATTATGATGCCATACTAAAAAAACACTTTAGCAGCTATGTCTATCCACTTTTTTCTAAATCTTGTGCATTCTGTTGAGGATGCACAGAGTACAATACTTTTTGACAGTTTACAGGTAGATGATTACATTACTTCTATGGCTAGAAAAAATTCTTCTGTTTTCATTTTCATTTGGGATTGAGTTGAGGTACTTTGTTTTTAACTAAAGCAGTACATACTTTGTCAGTGACCTTACTAAAGCTCATGCATCTCTGAATAAGTTAACTATAGATGCATACACACATTGAAATGATCTTGGAGGATTCTTTTGGGTTTGTTCTCCTGGTAGAAAAACTTACCCAGAGACACCTGAACAGATATTCATATGCTGAGCCCTCAAGAGCAGAGACCTTGTACTGGGGATGCTGCACAGGCAGGGAACCTCTGTGCACACATCTCTGTATACTTTGCATGCTCCATGTATTGTCCAGGAGACAGATGACAGCAGCACACAGGGCAGCCCTGATTTGGCTGACCCAGACTTCACAGGGGTGCAGCTTCTGTCTCCCTGCAGCACAATATGATTATAATGCAGGAAGAGTGTTCTCCTCCCTGCTTGGTTGGAGTACTAGAGTCAAGTGAGTGACACACTGTCTGCTAGAGGAGCTGGGAGAAATAGGAGCAAAGAACCCTGGGGTGTGGAAGACTATGCTGTGGCTTCTCATAGAAGAGAATGTGTATGGACATTCACTCTTCCAGCAGAAACTCTCATGAGTGATTTAACCCTCATTGTTCTTGGATTATTTTTTCATATAGCAGTCATTTTGCTCGGGGGAGGGGGTGGAAAGTGATGAACATGTGTATGCTCATAGTTTCTCCTGGGAAAGCAATGACTCTCCCAGAAGAAACTGAATGTCTGTACTTGGATACAGGAACCACGCTGCCTTACCGTCTACTTCCTTAGGTTGGGATTCACATAGGTCCCTAACTCAGAAGTGGTTCCCATATTGTATTCCTGAACAAGCTGTTAAGCATGTGTAACTACTGCCACCTTAGTCAGGGGTGGCAAATGCCCCCACAGTGACCACTCTGACTGGGGGATAGGGGATCCGCCTATGGCCAATTGTGCCAACTGGGGAGGGGGGGATCCCCCCATGTCCAATTGCGCCTACTGGGGTGGGGCCATGACACTCCCAGAAGTGGACGCAGAACTGCCAGAAGTGGCCGGTGCTTGCGGAGGCAGGGAGAGGGAGGTTGTACCAGTGCTCCTGCCTGCCCCTACCACCTGAGTCTCTCACTGGCACTCTCAGAGGGTGCACGTGTTCCCCCATGCATCTCCTATGCATTGCCACTGCTGTTAAGTTTTCAGAAGACTAATAGACCTGTGGTTACCTCAAGTATTAAGTGGAGATAGTACAGCTGAATGTGTTAGGAAATTTTTTTTTTCTTTACTCACAGAATTAATGAGTGGTGTTCGAATATTTAAACCAAGTTTAAATCTCCTATGCTAACAAAGTAATAGTCAGTTGGGAAAAGAGATAATTTTGCTTTGGTGTGCTCATATTTTCGTTATGGAACGAAAATTACCCCTGTGTAGAGAGGGAACACAATTCCTAGGGACTTACGTGGGATTGAAATTATATGTAGGCCATGCCCTAGACTGAATTCAAACCTGTTACGGTAATAATATCTCTGATTAATGATTGCAATATTTATTGCATTTCATTATTACTTCAATCAAGTTTCATTAAAAGTTTTTAATTTTCTTTTCTGAATTACCCCAGCTACTTGGAATATCTTGTCTTTCAGTAAGAGACTACATATACTGGCACTGTCAGCTAAACAAACTTCAATAATTTAATTGAGATATCAATTTAAAAGGGTTTGGAATGGAAATGTTGGCGCTTGCTTCAATAGTTTTGGAAGTCTTATGCAAGTAAAATGCAAGGTATAAGAAACATTTTTTGCAAACTATACTCGTGGATCAACATATACATGTTTATGGCAATAATGTCAAGTTAGCCAGATTAGCAAAATTTTAAATTTAAAGGAAAGGGATATAAATATCCAGCCTTGTCTATATGCTATTCTGAGATCCTTTCTCCCTTGCAACATAAATATGTATTATATATTCAGTTACTTTATATTAAAACTGATTCTGAAGCTAACAAGTGACTTACTTAAAATTAATCTACGGTACTGTGTCCTTTCTCTGTTATTAGTTGCCTTTTATTCAGGGTTCAGTGCTGCAGTGGTTTTTCAGTGCTGCTCAGGTCCAGATGACAAATTATTATAGCTATTTCAGCCCTTCTTACCATTGGACAGCAGAACCAGGCCTCAAGTCACTGACAGCAGAGTTTTCTGATGCCTTCTGAATTTCCCTCTCGCTCCTTGGGAGCTTCTTAAAATATTATTGTTTGTCTATAGTATTGTAGCACCACTTGGAGCCTTAGTCATTGACCAAGATCTCACTGGATTAGAGCATTGTACAAGAATAAAATAAATGTTATGTCCCTGCCCCAAATAACTTCCAATCTATGTATAAAGCAAAGGCTAACAGATGGAGACAGACAGACAGACATTATTGCTGTGAAGATTTTCTGACAATTTCAAATTTCATCTCAAATTTTACATTTATAGTTCAAGTCAATAAGTTGTCTACCTTCCAGCTGGGACCCAATGTGGCATTTGATTTTTGGGAAGATTATCCTTCCAGCTGCACCTTTCTTTATTTACTGCACTAATATCCCGACAGGCTTCAGGGATTGATACAGATGGAAAAACCAGAGGCAAAATGGTGAGTCACTATCCCTGCTTCTCCCTAACATGTGTAATTTGGAGGACCTTGGGGAGTGTGCAGTTTCCCTTTCAGTCTAGCCCAAAGTAGGGTTGCTTCATGCCTCATTACCAAGCAGGACTGCAAAGTCTGACTGTTCTTGGCAAGCTGAAGCCCAAGCAATATTTCTTTGTCCCCCCTGCCCTGCAGAAATGAAGCCAGAACTGGAAAAGAACCAGTTCTGGAACAAGCACTCCCTCATTCCCTGTCTCCATAAAGGTACTGTAGCTGGAAGAGTAGCATGCCAAATGGTTAGATCATGGGTCAGTCACACCACATTCACACCAGCAACCAAACTTCTAACTGCAGAGATGTTTCCTTCCTGTGCCTCCCTAGTGCTGCACAGAATGGAAGATGCTGGACACAGAACAGGTTCTGTCAGTGCCACTGAGTGTGGAAAGGGATATTAACATTCAGTTGCCATTTTTCTCCCCCTGCTTTCTGTCACCTTCTTTGGGGACTTCCTATGTACTTCATAGGCTGAAATCTCAAGGGGGAACCAAAGATAACCATCTTCCCCATGAGATCACCAGGCAGTTGGGAGGAATATAGTTTCTGAGGAAAGTATTCTTGAACAAAGTAAAATACTACTCTTGTGAGAGCCACAAGGAGCCTATATGGGGAAAGGGTAAAAAATAAAGTCATCTTTGACAACACGGAGACCACTAAGCATTTAAATTGTTTTTGGAGTAATCTCTGTGCTCAGTCTTAGTTCATAATGGGGAAATAAATGATCACTGTGTTGTTTCCCAGCTTCATAGAGTGTATGAAGAACCTAATGTTCACAATACTGTTCGAGTTTCTGCTGTGGAATAGTATGGCTCACCACTACTTCCCAGCAAATGCTTATGGCATGGTGGTATGAACAGCATCCCTAATGTGGAACACCTCAAGGGGTCTCTTGTCCCATCACAGTTATTTATACCTCAGACGCTAGTTCATAATACTGGAAGTATCTCATTGTACACCAATCAACATTTAACTTGGAATGACTACAGGTTTCCCTTGATTTATGCTGTACATGTGTTCCCAGAGAATGGTGCATAAATCAAATTCACATAAAGTGAACCCACTTTACAATGTAACAAATAGGGATAGGTTCCCATGGTGATGAGGGAGGGAGGGAGTGAGGCTGGAACTAGGGACGGGGCAGGGGGAGGGGCACCACTCCCAGGGCTGCACAAGGCAGCAAAGTAGGGGGAACAGAGTGGCAGTCACCCCAGCCCCAGCTACAGTGGCCCTGGAAGTGGCCAGCACTAGCTGTCTGCAGCTGCTGGGCTGCACCATGCTCTGCCTATCCCCACTCACCTTTGCTCCTGTGCTGCGCTTGTCCTGGTGCAGGCAGCTGGTGTTGGCTGCTCCCAGGGCCACTGCAGCCATGCTGGGATGAGTGCTGTGTCCTGTGCTGCCTGGGGCTCCGCTTGTCTGCACTCATCCCAGCCCATGCTGGAATGGCCCTGGGAGCAGCAGACACCAGCTCCCTGTACCACACCATGGCACAGCCCAGGAACTAGGTGAACCTAGGCACAGGGGGAAAAGTGGAGCACGGTGCAGCCCAGCAGCTGTGGGCTGCTAGCACCGGCCACTCCTGGGGTCACTGCACCGGCCACTCCTGGGGTCACTACAGCCGGGGCTGGGGTGAGTGGGGCCAGAGCCCTTTCTCTCCCTTCTGCAGACTTACCTGCTTGCATGGGGAGCATCTATGCTGATCGCATAAGAGTGAATTTACCTTATATATAATGAATTATGGGTCTAAAAAATATCCTCACCGAATAAGAACAAATTTGCATATAAAGAACCTGCATAAATCAAGGAAAACCTGTACTAGCATTGTCTTTGTGGTTGGGCACTTAGCGTTTTTAAATGTGGGTCTTTTATTTATTTATTTAAATGAAAAAAGGTGGCTTGGACCCTGAAAGCCAGCTAAGTCTGGACAGGTGTCATTTCAGCCCCTCCTTCAAGCACAAAAACTCAGGTGGCATCAAGTCAACAAAAATTAATCATTAAACAAACATGAACTGTCACCTGACACCATAAGCACCTCTGATTTCACAAAAATGCTAACCTTGTTGGACAGTACTGTGAGCATGTGGGTGGGTGAGTGAAGTGACTGTGGCTTCAGCCAGTATGCATGCATCTCAAAACTTCTGGGCTGGATTATATGGCTTGCTGAAATGAAACTGCAGGATAGATTCCAAAAGTATCCAGGGTGATTAATAGCTACAGCTGGTCCAACCACAGAGCTTGACTTGAGCAAAGTACTATCAAAAGAACAAAGGGGAAAAGCCAGGCCTACCCGCTAGGCAGGTAGTTTGGGTCCACAGCTCCACTGGGAGCAGAGAGTTGCAAACCTCAACCCTGGCACAATGCTGGTAGGATCAGAAACTCTTAGGTTTTGACTCTGTTTAAAACTGCTGGACCTAATTCCTGGCAAGCCAACCCAAGAAATCTATGCTCTCATCTCCAGTATTAATTGCTTAAAACCTCAAAAGAAAAACGGTGGGGGGGGAGGTGGGGAGAAGAAGGAGGAGAGAGGAGTTCCTCAACAATGGGACAATTTTCTCTCTCTCCTCAACCTGAGTTTATCTGTTTTGCTATCTTGAAATTCCTTCTCCCTTGGAGAAGCCTGCATTCTTTGGAAGCCCCTAGCAGCTACTCCTACTCCCCAAACCAGCGTAGCTCACTTTATATCTCTCTACATGACATCACCCTGGCCTTGTCCAGTCAGGGAGTGCCACACTCCAATCTTTCTCCCAACCAATCTGCCTGAAGAATCATCTGTTTCCTCTGGCCAATGACGCCAGAGGGTTTTACATCTTTTGCCCAGATATAGTTCCCAGCTTTCTATGTCCTGAGCACATGGCCAAAACAACAGGGGCCATCTCACCCACATAAAAATACACACACACACACACACACACAAAATACACAACCCCAGCGTGTGTGTGGGTGTTACAGTTGGATAACTTAATTTAAGGTCTGTGAGAACAACAATGGGAAGTCAAAAACAGAACATATTAAACTGGCTGGGGCAAAGTCTAGACTTTAACTACAATGTTAAGCCTGTGAAAGATAGCCTTAAATGGCAATAATGTGAGTGTATAAAAGTGTCCAAATATGGGTGAAATCACTTTAGCATAAAGTTCTTAGCATACATACGAAAAAGAAGTATTGTACTCGCTGCTTGCTTCGAAATTTCAAGCAAGCATAGATGTATCTTCCTATTTTCATATCTCCTGATAGTTCCTAATAAATATGACTTTAAAACAATGTCATTTGGTGTAGTCGTAACATGGAAATCAGTGTTTGTCTCCATATTCATCTTCTTGGGCTTCTAAGATATCTTAAGCAATGCGCACAAGTCCATCTTCCAGGACTACAGCCACAGTTACTGATATACAGTTCTCATTTCCTGCCCTATTGCCCCTCCGTGCCCTTACATAAGTAGCTAGTAATTTTATATTGATGATTCTTCACCAGTCTTATAATTTTTGCAGTATTGATTACAACTGCATCTCTATTCTTTTGCTGTTTTTACCAGGTAAACATGAAGTTTGGCCTCATCTTTGGCTAAGCAACCTAAGATGACTGAAGGGCTGCTTTACTTCATGAGGAAGAGTCTTAAGGAAACCTCATTTCCTTTGACTCCTTGCTTGATTCAGAACTTAAGCTTAATGCCACAGTCCATAAACTTATTATTATATTTTACTAGCATATTTTTAACTGTTTAAGCAAGCGATTTGTTAACTATGGGTGGATATAGGATTCTGAAAAGGGTTGGGGGGGCTGAAGATGGTGTGGTACAACATGACATATAACATAACACACATTTTTCTCCAGCTAAAGAGAAATGAAAAGATTTAGTAATATGCTAGGAGCCCAGCATAATATAATTCAATTTCAAATCACAGTAAAAACAAATTCAACGTATTTGGAATGTGCACTGATTTGTGGATTATATGCTAAGTTTGAGAAACACAACAAACTAAACAAACATTATCAAAATATATTACTTTTTTATTTTTGTAGTAATTAGAGTTAAGTGTACATTTCTTATTCATATTCATAAAACAAAATCTAGCCTTCTGGAGTATCTTGACAGTGCATCCAACACTTTATTGTCAGTTATTGCTATACCTGAACTAATGTTCACCTGAGTTAATATTCCCACATTTGAATCATAGGAAATTAGGGTTGGAAGGGACCTCAGTAGGTCATCTACTCCAACCCCCTGCTCAGAGTTTTAGATAAAACTTAAAACAATCTGAAGGTATGTAAAATAAGAGGGAGGGATTTCTGGCTTGCAGACAGAAAAAAATACAGAAGAAAGGATAGCTTGATTAATGGAACATCAAGACCATTATAAAAGCTAATTAACACATAACACTAGCAGAAGTCCAATAGATTATAATGAGCCATGAAGTAAATTGACTCTCTCAGCATTCCCTGAATAAAATTACCACTCCCAGGCATTTGGTTTTAAACTTTGAGTTGAACGGGAATCAAAAGGGTGCATAACTGCATTATTGCATTCCCACACGGATCCAGCATACCTTCCCTCCTCCAGGGCAGCTCAGGGAGCTAGCTATGCAGGAAACCAGCCACCTGGCTTCCTGGAAACCTTCACCTCTGTGCCAGTTCACCAGGCAAGTTGCCAGGGAGCTGTAGAGTCTAGGAGCCTATCAGATGAGCTACTGAGGTCCCTGCAAACTGGGTCTTGTCCAACATTCTTTAAAGCAGCTGGATATCTGGAAATGCTATAAGCCGAGGCTAGCATGGAGCTGTGCATCTAGAAGACAGAACTACCAAGCCCTCAACTCCATATAAGCATATGTATTCTATTGCTGCATCGTTAATTTGTCATAGCTGAGGAATAGTGTCTTGCTTGCCTTGTACAATAGCTACTAATAAGTATAGTTATAATCTGCCTGTGGCTCAGCAAACCACCCAAACTGTTAATGATAGCTGTCTAACAAATGTTTTACTGACATAAGGCAGGGAAGGACTGCTGCATGGCTGGGAGGCAGCTGCCCCCAGAGCTGGGACAGCTCTCCCTGCTCCATGGTGATTGGGGCTGGCCTTAATCTTTGCACATCTGGGAGACAGCTATTCCCAGAGGTGGGATAGTTCTCCCTACCCTGAGGAGACTGACCCTGGGACAGTACTGATCTTCATGTGGCTGGGAGGCAGCTGCCCCAAAAGCCAGGACATCTCCCTCTGTCCCGTAGAGATCAGGACTGGCCCTGGTGCCCCTTGCCAGCCCAGAGTAGGGCACCTGGGGGAGTCTGGAGCTCCTGCATCAGGGTAGAGCA
Source organism: Crocodylus siamensis (assembly GCF_052110815.1). Lineage (NCBI taxonomy): Eukaryota > Metazoa > Chordata > Crocodylia > Crocodylidae > Crocodylus > Crocodylus siamensis. The sequence goes on from NC_143397.1 coordinate 213,645,103, forward strand.
GGGCAGGAGCAGCCCTGGACTGAAGTGCTCCCGTCAGGAGAAAATTTCCTTCAGATGGGTGCACATTCAGATGTGTGCCCAGGCATAGTTTAATGTGCCTGAATTTTATGTGCAGAAAAATTCAGGTGCATTAATTGCACATGTAGACACATGCTGTGTCCTGTAGACTGTTTTGAAAATTGTCTCACTTGACAGTATTTTATATATTGGTTCTGTAAAAAAGCATGTTTAAAATTCCTAAATTGGTAGGACTGAACCATTTAAATATATATATTTTAAATCAGAAAACAGAAACCACAAACTATGGTAGGAAGCATACCATACTTATAATTGTTAATAATAAGGTGAGATAGCTGAACTGCTTGCTTTGCAATTTCAAGTGCTTTGCAATTGCAATATAAAATATTCTGTTTTAGGGGAAAAATCATTCTATTTTTAAGTGAATTCCAACAATACTTACAATGAACCAACTCATATGCCTATTAAAACATCAAGCTCAGTACAGGTGTGTTCATACTTAATGTCTCCCTGACACCACCACTGGCAAATTCTGCGTTGCATGTATTCATTCATTTGCATTTTTGCATATAAAAATGAAAGGCATGAATAAAAATCTTAGCTTGCACATTGTTTTTCAGAAATACTTCCCTCTTTTAGGCTTCTTCTGTATCTTGTTGAATTTAAAAATAAATAAATAATGTTACTTGTTTCTTCATACATTTTGGAAAAATATATATACTGTAAACAATTTCAGAAAGAAATCTAATTCTCAGCTCAGAAGGAGTAGATTCTTGTCCTTCAAATATTTTTCATATTTTATTATTTTTATCTTAGAACATAGGGCTAATCGTTTTTCACAGAAGGTTAGTGCTCATCCAATTTCATGGGGTTATTGGTTCATATCAGAGATGTAAAAAATGCAAGTGTTGGTTATTTCATCTTTTCTAAAAATACAGACTACTGCAGGACAGAGCAATGGCATTTGGCTTATCTTTCAAGCACAAATATAACTTGGAGACCACTGGTGCATTATAGGGAAAGGAGCACCAGTTTCTCATGTAAAACTCCAACCTCATTTCAGTCTTCTCTCAACTGCAGTCCTAAATAGAGTATTAGTACCAAGTCCTGATGTTCTTTTCTTTCAGTAGGTAAAATTTGTGTATACAGCCCCTCTGAAATTTACTTAACCACATATGTCACATAAAGCCAAATTCTAATACCCTTATTCTAATTTAATTCATTGGTACTACCCCAATTTAAAGTTCATTTCAGCATGAGAAGGGTTTTTTCATAGTAGTAGGATTGCTCAGATTGGTGGAGCCTTTAACCTTTATATAGACCAAGTGAGGGGTGAACCTTTTGATAACCATTCAGTACTTCAATATGCAAAAGAAGTTAATGGTCTCAGAAAGGCACAGCTGTTTGCCCTAGCTTCCATCAGTGATTAATGCACCTTAATACTGTAAAATGGGAAGAGACAGAAAACAATTTGATAATGAATCACTTGTTTCATTTTTGCATAAGTTACTTTTATACCTGTGTAATAACCATGGTATAAATAGAGATTCATAAGACATGTATGTAAGGTATTGACTATGAGTAGGAACCTACCCAAATCAAGGAGGCAAGCAGCAGATTTCACAGGTAGATTGTGGGGCTGGCCACCATTTCTGCAGACTCATCGTGGAGGGCCCCCCCCATGCTTTTGGCCAAGGTGGCCCAGTGTTCCACTCCTTGCTGCTGATTGACTTAGAGGGCTGTCCATCATGAGGCCTCACTCCTTACCACTTGTTTGTGGAGGGGCAGGGCCACAACACAGGCAATCCTCATAGCCAATCGGTGATGAAGGGCAGTGTTGCCAGCCATTGTGGCTGCTCCCCTTCATGCTAGCAGCTCCCCTCCTCCCTTTCCCACTGGTGGGCTGCGCAGCCAGGCTGCAGTGGCCAGAAGGGTTCCTGGCTCCTACAGGTGAGGCAGCATTTTATTTTTAGTCCTTTTTCTTCCTTCTTTCTTGATGTCCCAGACATTGCCCGATTTCAGAGACAATGTCTGATTTTGCAAATGTCACAAAATCTACAAAATCACAAATTGAGTAGTTCCCTAAGTATGAGAACACAAGTTAATGTGACATCACCCTCTACTGTCTGTCTTATCTCCAATAAGGGTAAGAGTTCTGCTGATAGACTAGCTAAAGGAGATTGTTACTACTAAGTTCTGGTCTGGAGTTAAGGATACCATGTTTTGTAACATTAGGTGTAACATAGGGCTTTGATTAATTTAGTTTTGCTTCGATAGAGCCAATAACATCTATGTCCCTGGTCACAATAAAAACTCCTTATATTAATTACAGATGAGATGTATTACTGTGTTTTGAATATTTGGGGACCCTAAATATCAACAATGCCTGTTTCCTTGACTCACAAAGGTGCTTTGAAATTCAGTTAATTCATATGTAGAAAGTGCTTGCCAAATGCTGTGGAAACGATCAGCATAATTACTATTATATATTTTTGTCTTATAGTAATTTTGCAGCAGTCTGAATGTTGGCACAAATGTTCTAATTTCTTATTTGCCTAAACAATTGCAATCTGTCTACCTAAAGTTTTCCCCTCTGATTTCAATTATATATGCTGTTTATGATTTATTTTCCTACACTGTTGTGTAATGTTTCTGTGATCTGTTGATTGTCAGATTTTTCCTGAATTCAGAGTAATTCCTCTGAGTGTGCGTGTCTGTGTGTACACACACAAGAGAGAGAGATGTTGTCTCCTCCCAGTAGTGCTTGTAAATTAACTTCATATGTAAGGTTGTATATGAGTAAAAAAATAGTAGTGTAAAAATAGAATAAAAAAGGACAGTATTGGTAATGGTTGAATTAAATGGATATTCATCTAAGATAAAGGTATAACATGGTAAATACTTACATCTTTCTTTTCAGGTGTAAATAAATGAATACCTGAGTTTATTTATTCATGTCTTGCATAAATTGAGTCACATATGTATCTTAACTGTCTAATTTATATTCTTCATTGTACCCAGGCACACTAACAAAAGAAAGGTATTTCAAATATACAAAATAAGGTAGAAGATGGGAGAAACGATCAAACAAGGCTGCTAGATCAACAATGTTGACAACATGGAGAGGCTAGGATGTAGGAAGTTATGTAGCAAGACCATAGGACACACAGGGCCCCCCTACACATGATGGGCCTCTGCTCCAATGTGTGCTAATTAGTGCACATTGGAGTGGACTCGATTAATCACGTCTGTTGCAAGTCTGCTGGAGTATGCTAATTACCGTGCTCCAGCAGCCTCTTTGTCACATGTATTCAGTGGCCTCACACTTCAAAATGGTGGCAGGGGTGCTTTAAGTAAAGTGCATTGAACAAGCTTTAGTTAAAGCACCCCCATCACCATTTTGGAGCATGGGATGCTGAATACACATGATGCTATGGGCACTTTAATTAGAGTGGATCTGAGAACGGCTCTAATTAAAGTCACCCCACTCCAACCCGATACATGTGTATAGACACCCATTGGTAGGCAGTTAGGACAAAGTTTTAAACATAGTATGATAAAGAATAGAGAGCCCCATAATCCCCAGGAAAGAAAGAATAGTCATGGATCAATGCTTTCTGACCACACTGACGAACCTTGTACCATAAGCTGTGGGCATAGGACTGAGGGAACATTTTAGGGAGTCCTTAGAAACAGGTGGCAATAGCTCTTGAAAGTGTGATTGTCTCTGAAAACTGGCTTGTTGATCACCTTTAAAAAGAGGAGTTGCCACTAATTTTAAAGCCTCTTTGTACTGCCAATATTATCCTTTGCATAACCGAGAACTATGCCCTGTATCTTAACTCCATCGGACCTGAATAGTACAAGTACTGTATTTTTTTTATCCCCACTGTCTGGGTAAGAATGTGGGTAGTTTAAGACAAATAACTAAAATTTAAAAGTTGGGATTAGACTGAACTGAAGCTGATAAATAAGGAAACGGAGTGGAATGAGGAGCTGATAGGAGTAACCCACATTTATTCTTTGAAAAGAAGAGAATATCTTTTGATATTCAGAATCACAATTTTGGAGCTTCAGAGATTTCTCATGTGGTATCGGATATCCATATAAGAGCATGGGTCAAGAGTGCTTTTTCATTTTCAGGTGGCTAGACTGTTTTATTTTCTTTTTTTAAATGTGAGCTTCTCTGTGGTTACTGTCTATTAGCTATCCCTTTGCTACCTGTGGAATTATTACAAGGCCTGCATATGTGAGCTCGCATGAAAAACTGCACTGAAATTTCCCTGAGTACAGATTGCAGCTGTCTACCGACTTATCAGTAGTTTATGAATAGAGCATATCATCCCTATGCTCCATTGTCTACATTGGCTTCTAGTTAAATTTCAGATTCAGTAGATGAAGTTGGTTTTGTTCCATAAAACCTTTTATGGTCTGGACCTACTTCAGTTTAGCTGTAGAAATCATAAGGAAAGCAATAATTGCCCCTTGAATTTTTCCATCTTGTAGCTTGGGCAGGGCCTTATCAGTGGAGTGTTTCTTACCTCTGAAATTTTATTATTTTTTCCTTAGTTTAGCAGAGAGCTTAAGTTAGTGGACCTTGATGGCAAGTTACAAAGATTTCTTCTTTACACAGGCTTTTCCTGAATGGATTAACTCAACAGGCAGGTCTTCATCTTTTGTAGGAAAGGCAATTCAATATTATGAATGTAATTACATGTATTACTGTGTTTTTGATTGTATGCCTGCATACAGAAAAAAGAAACATTATGTAAAGTGATGAACAGATATTTGTTTTTATCTAAGAATGTTCATACAATTTGCCCCTTCCTTCATACAAATACTTATTTATATATAATAGAGAGAGCCATGATGAAAAAAAGAAAGAAATCTATTCAGGTTAGTTGCATTAGAGATATATAAACCTATTTGTCAAATATTAATCATTTATTTGTATTTATTATTCAGCTTAGAGTTAAACTGGGCTGAGCACACCTGAAAATCAAATCACTTTTATTTAAGTATTAAACAACAACAACAACAACAAAACACAGATTAGATCCCAACTTTTAAGATACAGGTGCTAAAAGCTTGGCCATTGTCAGGATGTAGTACAGAGCTTTCTCTTTTTAAGCAGCAGTACAATCTTTTTTTGATAAATATCAGGTAATAAGGCATATTACCAAAAACCTGACTTAGCTGTAAATTAGTTATGCGTATGTTTCAATGCCAGCATTTTATCATTGCTGTACTGTACCTTTATAGGAAGTATTTGTTGTGGAAATTTACTTCACTGCAGTTTCCATAAAATGACTTGTATGATCTTTGTGGCTTGTGTTTACTTTAGACTAACGTATTTTGCACCTACTTTTCAACAATGGAATATCCACCAGTGTCAGCATTTTAAATGCTAGTGTATGTAAGGCAAGTCTTGGGTTGGCACAGAAAATTATGTACTTTGGAATCAAGCAGTTCATAGGCAAGAAATTATCAAACTTTTGGACATTAGATTTAAATGTACATCCTTTTTCAGATTCATAAACAAAATCTAGTCTTCTTGCACATCTTGACAGTGAATCCACCAATTCACTAAAAGCTACTTTCACACCTAAATTATGTTTTTTTTTATCTAGAGTTAAAAGAAACAGGACTGTGAAATAGGATCCATATTACCAGGAGCCACCAATACAGAGTAGAATTGCAGAAGAAAGGACAGCTTGATTAGTGGAACAGCAAGCCCATTAAAAAGGAGTGGGAGTTGTTAACATCTATGGAATGAAGTGTTTAGACAAAACCAGGGTTTATAATGAGCTGTAAAATCTGTTGACACGATCATTGCTCCCCAAATAGAAATTCTTATGCCACTGCCAGACAGTTGGTTTTAAACTATGGGTGGACTAGGAATCACAGGGGATTTTGACTATACTACTTCCTCCTCCCTCCCACCCCAATCAGTCTCTGAACCAACTGTATAATTGTGAGTCTGTGGAAGAGCACCTGATTCCTGAAAACTTGTCCAATAATCCCAACAACACAGTTGGTCCAATAAAAGATATATTTCAAAAGTTCAATCTAAATTTATGCAATGATATGACAGTTATAGGGTTGCATTCAGACAAGGGGCAGAGTTAAGTTCAGATTGACAGTTCATTTCAACAGTTAGTTTTTAAAGGCCTGATATTGGTGTGACTTACTGGTTATTGAGAATGCAGGAAGACTGGCTATTGTAAATACAGTAAAATTATTTCTGCTTATCTCCTGTATTTGCTTCAAGGGTCTTTTAAAATTTTATTTTCATATAAGGACATTTTTATAGGAGGTATTAAAAATGCTTCAGTGATCTCAAATATACCAGTATATATGTTTTACTTTAGCTATCTGGTGTGCAGCTCCTTTCCTACCCTTATGGGTTTAACAAAGATTAATATCTTATTGTAAGTTTCACAAATATTTAAGAAAAAAATATTCTTCACATGTCTATATCAGTTAGGTTTTATGAATAGAGTTTTAAAGAAAAAAAACATGTCTGTGAAGCATAGACATTAATTCCACTTAGTGCGTAACTAGATGCATGGACATATTACCTGCTGTGGGCTCTAAAGCTGTAGTCATAAGTTATTCTTTTCTCAGAGGCAGTCTCTGTATATCTGAATTTTATTAATATGGTTTCTGCTGTGTACATTAAACCTATTAATCACATGGTAAAGTAATTGATCATGCAGAATCTGATTACCTGGACATTGTCTCCTATTCTTTCTCCTCCTTTTCCATCTTCTTTTCATATATGACAAAGATCTTCAGATCAAATCATTTATTATACATTATGCAATGTTTAGTTTAAAGTTTGAGTCTCTAACAATGATTTTTAGCAAGATACTTAGTGAGAGCAAGTGTAATTTCCTTCATATACTTTAATAATATTGTCGCGGGGCACTCCCGCGCCCCGCTCCTAAGGAGAGACCAGGAAGAGGAGAGGCCTGAAGCAACACAGATGGGGGTTGCTAGGGCAACCAGGCAGGTCATGTGGCCCAGAGAGGGGCAGGGCCAGGCCCTTATAAACAGCTAGGCCAAAGCCTAGGGAGCAGTTCCCTTCTGGCTGCCGCAGGAGCAGGAGCTCTGCGGCTGAGCTGAGCAGCCTGAGGCAAGGGGGGCAGCCTTACCCCACTAACAGGCTGCGATGATGCAGGGAACAAGATCACCCTGACTGCAGGTAGGACTGAGAGCCCGGTAGGGCTTGGAGTTACGGATAGGCGTGTGGAGCCTCGGTTTAGGTTGGAGCCAGAGGGCTTGACTTTGAGTTACGGTTTACACCGGAGGACCGGGTGAGGCTGTAGGGGAGCGAGGAGGCCTCAGCGGGGCTCCCCAGCAGTTTGGGGGCTCTGGGTGCCCAGTAGGGGCACGGTGCCAGGGGGGCACAACGGTGGTGCCGGAGTGGCACAGAGCACGGGGTTGGACCCCGGCCCGGAAGGGTGACGAGAAAGGACCCAAGGAAAGGGTCAAGGGGGCCAGGCACGGCTACGGCCACCTGAGCCCCAAGCGCGGGAGGCGCGCAGCGCGGAGAGCGCGGTACAGGTTTGTGCTGGCGTGGCACGGAGCACGGGGTTGGACCCCGGCCCGTAAGGACGGCACTTTGCCCAGTGGGGCGAAAGACCCAAGAAAGGGTCAAGGGGGCCAGGCACGGCTACGGCCACCTGAGCCCCAAGCGCGGAGAGCGCGGTACAGGCCCCAGAGAGGGCGAGGCCCGCAGAGGGCGCGGCGCGGAGAGCGCGGTGCACAGGCCCCAGAGAGGGCGAGGCCCGGAGAGGGCGCGGCGCGGAGAGCGCGGTACACAGGCCCCAGAGAGGGCGCGGCGCGGCGAGCGCGGTACAGGCCCCAGAGAGGGCGAGGCCCGGAGAGGGCGCAGAACAGGAGAAGGGGACCAGACAACGTCCCCCGGGACAGCTGCGAGGCTTGGGGCGTGCTAAAGGGGAGGTTTTGGAGGCACGCATTTGCCCATAAGGCTGGGGGAGAGGACCCCCACTTTGGAGCGGTAGTGATACCATTGCGGCGCCGTTAGGTGCGAGTAGGCAGCCTCCCATACTGAACCAATAAGATCTAAGACGTGGCGGGCGAGTAGAGGGTGTCAGACCACCCTAATTGGCACGGCAAAGGGGCGCTCGCGAGCTCACGGCCGCTCGCGGGGCCCTCCGTGACAAATATGTTTCATGTATCATTCTTGATCAGAAAATTGACATATTTTTAGTATAAAGCCATGAACTAAAATGGGCTGCAGGTGCAGTGTTGGCATCCTGTGAGGTTTTTCAGGCTCCATTGATGGATTTTACTGTTGTCCACAGAACTGAATAATAAACCAATTTTAAAACAGAGAGACTTTGAATTTAAAATCCTATCCAAAACCTGTACTGGGTTTTGTTTGGGGGGTTTTTCAGGCAAGTAATTTTCTATGTACATGGACTTTTGTGCACAAAGTAAATACTAATTTGAGGATCTTTCAAGTGTGAGATTCAGTTGTGCATTAAGTGGTTAACGTATGAAAATATGGCTGATAGCCTGCACATATTCACTACATCTATCAGCTGAGAGGCCGGTATAATTTATTTATAAAACTGCACTGAATTTACTGTTTATTCATTGGATAAGTCAACTATTTTTTCCCTGTGACAAGCACCTAAGAGTCAGTGTGGCTTATAGAAACAAGCATGAGCTAACAGTGAGAAAATTCTCAAGTGTAACATCAGTTTTGCTTTGGACTTGCTCAGCCAAGGTACTCAAGGTCAGATTTAAAAAAGACCCAGGTGCTAGAAATTAGGCAGTCACAATATAGGTATCTGATTCCAAAGTTATGCTACTGGAAAGTCTGGGTCCAAGCTGCACCTAGACTCCATAGATGCTGTAGGTTATGACCTTAAAGTTCTTTGTACACCTAAAAGTTCTAATTCTATGTATATGTAGAAGTGACTGTTCATGCCCACAGGCACATTGCATTCCTAACTGTGACTAGTTTCCAAAAAATGACAACTCTCTGTGTAAGTTCCCTGAGGGGCTTTATTTGGTCAGCATTCTCACAGCATGTCTAACACACACTAACATGATCAGGTTCCTGTCACGGGATGGGGTCCCCAGGGATGGCTGTGATGCCCCTAGGGCCCCATGACCATGCCAGTCTTGCCCAACAGGCACCCTTTTCCTCACCTGCCATGTCTTGCTGGTAATTATAATAGAGGGAGGCTGCCCTTGAGTTTCAGTTTGGACACAGTCCTGATGGACCCCGTTGAACCCCTCTGGGTTCTTGGATCCCATTTTGGGTCCTGCTCAAAATAGATGTCTCACAGGACACCCTTAACCTTATGGACTAGATGCACAACTCCAAAACTGCCCCTTTATCATGCCCCATGTCTCACAGATGTTACGTAAACATTGTCTTCAATTGCGTTGAGGCCTCAGCTTAGCGCCCACAGAACTGAGTGGCAGTGGTGGGGCGGGGGGGACAGGGCAGCAGTGGCCCCCCGCAGAAGCCAGCACCAGTGGCCAATCTTGGGGGGAGTAGTGTGCCCCCTACCAGTCACCTATGACTAAAAGGGAAGGAATTACCATTATTCGTAACAGCCTGGTGGTGAGAACACTCAGCAAGCAGAAGAATGGGATGCAATTCTAAACTCAGTCTGAGGGGCTTAAAACATACATCTCTATAAGAGTGATCTGTCTACATGGCTAAAAGCTACTCTGCTTATATGTTAATTTCCACATAAGCTACTCTTAGAATATGTTAATTTCTGCAGGTTAAAGGTGTTGTAATCAATAGGTAAGAGTCATGGACCCTTTTGCACTCTGTGACCCAATGATTCTTGAATTCTGTTCCATAGTGGTGTACAGAGGCATCACTGGGCAGTTCTCTGCCCTGGGTAGCAGCAAGGCACAGGGCAGCCATTGCAGCTAGGCTGCTAGTGGCTTCAGGAGCCTGACCAGTAGTACAGCAATTGCTATTTTATGTACAACCCTTTCCCTAAGTCCATGCCCAGGACTGGTGCTCCAGTCTCTCCCAATTAGTTATGGTACTAATGATATAGCTTCAGTCGGGAGAATGAAAATGTCCTTCATTGACTAAGGTCTTTACCATGATGCTACATACACACAGTTATACGGTAGATACCTGCTTGAATCCCTTCAGGCAGAGGAAGAAATTTAAACCTCAGTTTTTCAGATTCTTGGTTTGTGCTCTAGATCAGTGGTTTTCACACCAGGTTCTGTAGAACTTTGTGGTTTCACAATAGGTCATTAGGGCTAGGGACAGAGATTACACATAAACCAGTCTAAGTGATCAGAAACTGGTTTAAATCTGTAGCAGAACAGATGTTCAATGCATTTTCAGTTTGAAAATGACTGAAATCAGTTTGAGATGAACCTGTTTGATTGTAGCTTTAGACTTTAATGTGAAAAGGAATCACCCACTTTGTGGGCTTCATGTCCTTCCCAAAGTTTTGTAAGAAACCATATAGAAGGTTACCTTCAGAAGGGGTTTTCAGACTGTAAATTCAAAGTAAACAAGGTGCCTTCCTGCTGCCTTAAGTGAGACAATTCATGCCTGACCTTAGCATTTCCTTGTTTGCTGGTTCTATGTAACTGCATGTTGAGTGTACTGGCTTCAGATAGCTTCCTGCTCAGCCTGCTTCATGCTTTGGAGATGTCTAATTCTACCTGTGCCTCACTCAGGATTCTGGATTTTGCTCAAAAGCCAGACACCTAAAAGTGAGACGGAGCTCCAGACTTTTTCCCACCTAAGTACTATATTGAATCTGACCTTTTCTGTGCTTCAATTTATTTGCTTCAATTTCTCCTTCTAAATGAAGATATAATGCCTACTTTACATAAATGTGCTGAAGCTTGTTTAAGCAGGGTTTCAAACTGTTTTGAAGATACAAAGCCATATAAAGCATAAGCATTATTACTTACTGTTACAGGTACTGTCTGTGTGAGTCACTAATTTGCTAATAAACCTCTGAGTGAGAATTACATGCACCTTATTATTTTTGTGGAAGATCATGCCAGACTAATCTAATAGCTTTCTATTTCAGGATAACTGATTTTTTTAGATAAGAGCAATGCAGGAGATCAAAACATCTGATAAAGTTCTTCATAGAAAGTTATCAGCTTACACAAAGATGTGGGCAATTGTTATAAAGCAAGTCTAGGATTAGGTGGGATATTTTTAGAAGAGACATTGGTGTAACTTGAGATAGGGGACTGGCTAAGATATATTGGTGCTTCTATGATTCAAATAGTACTGAGAAATGTCCTAGTTCCCCGGGGGGTCAGTTGGGGGTGGGGCAGGGGCTGCAAGAGGGGAAAAGTGGGGGAGGGAGGGAAGGAGGAGGCCTGAGGCTGTAGGGAAGAAAAATGGAGGAGCTGAGGGGCAGAGGCATAGGCAGTGAAGGGAGGCATGCAGTAGGAGGCAAGGTATGGAAAGGCAAGGGGCAGTGGTCAAGCTGCTTGATCTCCCCAACCGCACCAGCTACCACCAATTACTCTTTACTGTTTGTATCCCCCTACTACCTCCCCATCTCCTGCCTCCCCCTTCTATTCCTTTCCCTGTTTTGGGTGGCAGCAGAGGGAGGGGGGGGCATGAATTTAAGATGACCTTCCAATAATTCTAGACATGAAACATTCTAACAAACTTATACATTTTTACATGTGTAGAATCTAATTATTGGGGTGGTTGTCTTAAATTCAGGGTCATCGTAGATTCCGGTAAATATGGTATTTATGGTCTTCATTCCAAGTTGTGCTTTAGTACAGAAATTGGTTAGATCCATCGGTACCTCTGTTTTCATCATATTTTTGAAGAACGTGTATAAATGTTAAGGATGTCTTTGTGCATTTCAACATGGATCTAAAAAACATTTTAAGATGTGAAATTTTCTCATGATACAAAAATCCTGTTTCCTCACAGGACATACATACATACATATATAATTTATGTATATATGTATGTAGTGTGTGTGTATATTTTACATGAAAAATATATATATACATATACATACACATTCATCAGACTCTTCTGAAGTAAATAGGAGTTTCAAAATTTATTTCCACAGGGGCAAGAAAAAAGATAATATAGTGTGTGTGTGTGTAACATTTCACTACCATTCATTTTTATCTTGTTTTTTTATTGTTTCCTTCTTACTTTATCCTATTTATTATATAAGAAGTAATCTTAATGAGATAGCCAGAAACTATAACTTATTAAACAGATACATTGATTTTTCAATATTTGACTCTCCAGAAACTAGAATTCTTTGATATCAGTTGCCAAGGAAATATAATTTAATAGGTAACAACAGGAACTTTTAAAATTTGCTAGCTATATTATAAAAATATCAAATAACTCTTAGAAACTAACTTGGTAATTACTAGGCCTGTGCAAAGCAGCTAGTATTAGATTCAGATTTGGATTTGGCTGATTTGGGGAGCAGTGATTTGATTCGGTGATTCGTATCACTGTCCTGATTCGATTCAGACACTGCTGAATCGGCTGACTCTCACTTGGACAAGCCCCATCACCCGCCTGCTCTCTCAGCCCTGTCAGTGGCTGCTCTGTCCAGCCCCAGGTCCTGGCCCTTTATAAAAAAAGCCCCCACTCACCAGCTTCTGCCAGGTGGGGGTGCAATCCCTGCTGACCCATGTTGTGTGGGGGACTCGGGCATGGGCCCCCCAACCTCCCCCACTCTCCCAGTCCCCCCCACCATGGCTGCCCCACCCAGCCTCAGCTTCCAGCTCTTAAAAAAAAAAACTCTGAACTCACTGGCTCCTGTCAGGTGGGGGGCGGTGATCCTCACTGCCTTCCACTGCCCCGTGCTGCATGGGGAGTTCTGCCACAAGCCCCCAGAATCCCTGAGGCAACTGCAGAAGCTGGTGAATGTGGGGCTTTTTTTTTTTTTTTTTAAGAACCAGGAGCTGGAGCTGGGCAGGGCAGCCATGGGTGGCGGGAGGGAGCTGGGAGAGCAGGCAGGATCAGAGGGCTTGTGGTAGAGACCCCCACATAGTGTGAGGCAGTGGAGATTGCCCCCCTGCCTAGCAGCAGCGAGTGAGTGGGTTTTTTTTTTTAAAGTGCTGTGAGCTGGGACCCAGGGGAGCAGCCATGGGGGGCGGGCTGGGAGAGCGGGGGAGGTTTGGGGGGCACTCAGGGGGGCTGAGGGAGCAGGGAGAGGATGGGGCCTGGCAGGGGTCCCCCCATGGTCCTTTCCCCTCTCCTCCAGCCATACCTCCCCTCCCCACTACTTACCAGCTTACATGGAATCTGGGTCCAGCTCCCTGTGGCAGATTTGAGTGGAAACTACCTGAATCTCCACAGCTCTCCAAATCTTTTCTGAATTGATTAGGAGAGCTTTGAATTGATTCAGGCTTTTTTATTGGTCTCCTGATTCAATTTGGATTTGGAGATTTGGCTGCTGAATCGGGCCAAATCTCCTCCAAATTGAATCAGCACCTGAAGCTTCCCACAGCTCTAATAATCACTCTTACAAACTAAATCCAAGTACAGAATAATTACAGATGAAAAGCTTTTTATAGTGATTCTAATTTCAAATAATAAAATAATAGTTAAAAATGAAGAAATAGCATGATTATATTTAAAGAATTCATTGAAGGATCTGCCCAAATTTTTGTGTTCTAAATGCATTTGTTTCTTTACAAAGACTTTTAAAGATTCCTTTGAGGAAGCCTTAAAGATATAATTGCTTTTAAAATAAAATAAGAATATTTTCCAAAATTGTTGAGTAACTAAGAGTGCATATTCAAAGTCTAATTATAAATACATTTTCTTAAAGCTAAGCCTAATTATAAATACATTTTCTTAAAGGTTATATTTTTACCTATGAAGACCTCAGTTCAGTCTCTCAAGTTTCTTGATGTTTCCTCTGTACCTGTTGGTATCATCAGTTTGTGACACTTGACAAGGAATCAACATTTCCAAACCTATTTTAACTGATTGCAAATCTAACATTACATGGGATAGGGTGGAAGCAGATGGAGAGAATATGTTCTGTTATAAACTAAGATCATTATAATACATTGTTATAATTTTTAAATTATAGGTCTGTGTTTTGGCTTTATTTCCTAAAATTCAACTTCAGAAATGATGTCTGCATGAATGATATGCTGTTGGAAAAAATAATACTTTCAGAAGTGATGTAAAAACAATAATGGTGAATTTCTGTCCTTATTGAAGTAAATAGTTCTATTGACTTGAGAAGCATTTGATGAATCTAAGCAAATGTTATATCTGCACTTAGCAGAGATATTTGGGAAGGGCACAGAAACCTGCAGTCAGGAGAGCATTTAATTGTACCTAAAAGGACAGAGCTGGAATCATGCCTCTGTTGAAGTCAATGGCAAAACAAGTTTGAATTCATTGGAGGTAGGATGCTCTGTGGGCTAACACTTTTGACAAAGGAAAAAGCTGCATTCTATATATCATAGTTATGTAGGATTATGTCCTACTGGACACTTATTATGTCCTACTGGACATTTCCTAGGTTATTGTGTCCAGTTCCCTGATGTCACATGCAAACATGATATTAATTGGCTTGTTTGTATTTATCAAGTTATCTAACATTTTCTTTCCAGAATTAAGAGCAGAATTGGGCCCATTGTTTAAATTAAGCAAACAAACCAGTTTAAATAATTAACTATTTATTCTAGTCAATGTAGAATGTGCTCTACATAGATTAAATTCCTTACAGTTTTGGGTATGGACAAACTGTCACTCAAGGTTGTTGCTTTGGTTTTAGATGTCATTCATCATAGGTAATTGTAGGCACACCACCGCCCCTGTTAATTTGCTTCAATTTATTTGTTTGTCTATAGCCTGAATCTCACTAAAATAAACAAACACATAAATAAGTGAAAACAAAAAAGGGAAAATCAGAGTATACTTTTTCCCCTAAAAATATATATGCCTTTATAGGTTTCTTAGAATTGAATACAATAGTATTCTGTTTCTGTTTAGGGCAATGATTACATTCTTGGCATAACCAAAAACCATCACATTACACATAGGTCTTTGTTTGCGGAGCATTACCAAAGAAGACAATTTTCTGGGGAGATTTTAATGCTGAAGCAATAGTTTACAGCTTCTTTCAAAAGACAAATCTCTGTCATTTTTTATTACTTATGTTGCAAAATTATGAAGAGGAACATAGAATAAAGTAGAGGATTGAATAAGGCAATGGTCCAAGCTAATTCATATCATGGCCTACGCTATACTTTACTAAAAATAACAGTCGAATTTTAATAAGCTAATTAATCCTGTGCCCCTGAACACTGTAGGAATGTAAAAAAAATGGCAAAGGACTAGAAGTGAAGTGAGGGTTGCAGCAGCTGGTAAGGCAAAGAACCACTGATATTTCTTGATGCATGGTTTGGTGACTGAGTTTATACTTTTAATTTGTAAAACAAATGTGAATCCACATATGGTAAAAGGAAATCCATTTACCCACCCCTTTAGCATGGGAACCATTGCCATGACTACCATTTAGGACTTCATGCAAAGCATATTAAAGTCAACAGAAGTCTTTTTTTTTTTTTTTGACTGGTTCAGGCCAATACTAAAACCTATATTATTCCTTTCCAATGAACACCATGTGCTCAGTTTGAGTAAAACATTATTGATAGCTCTTGCTTTGTATCTGTGCTCTGAGTGACTCTTCACACTATTTGATAAATTATAGGGAGTCTTTTAACCTTGAAAGTAGCCTGAAAAGCATAAAAAAGATAAAAGTTTCAACAATGGACAATGTCCATAAGCTGGTTGATATTACAGCAATGACTGATTCCTAGGTGAATTACCTTGACCTGTACCATTCACATCTGTTTGCCTGATAAGAGTCTTGGTGACCTCAGTAAAACAACATGCCTTTTTGTATATATTTTACACAATATTATTCATATCCTGTTATACTTGTAGCTCTTTACTTATGATTTTACCCAAGGTATTATTTTAGCAGTTTTCCTTGTAACTTAGTGGAGAGCTTATGAAATATTAATAGCACAAGCCAGCACTGTAGTAAGGAACATTTTGTACATATACATATTATAGTTTGACACAGTGGTCCTAAGAAAGAATTAGCAATAATTCCAACAGAGAAGTACAGATTACAGACTATATTGCAATTTAGCTTTATTTATAATGAACGCTGGTGCTGTTTATTTAATATTCTATTTCACAATAAAATTGTTTTAATTGATTTAGTAAAACAGAGTTATTGTGAAAGTTCATAAATCTTCATGGCAAATCATTCAAACTTCTGGTGGTTCCTATGTTAACTGTATACTTTCCAGTTTCTCTATACTCAGTCTATCCACAAGAACTACACAGATTCTCATGCTTCACCAGTAGCAAAGCTCTGGAACTCTCTCTTATTTAGTGTGAAAGTAATTATTTAGAATGTAACACACACACACACACACACACACACACACACACACACACACACACACACACACACACACTTGGGGTTTTGTATGGTAAGGTATGTGCTTTTGGCTGTTGCATATTGTGTTTTTTGTGTGTGTACTTTTATATGGGCAAGATGGTCCCTGTTGTTCTGGCAATCCTCTGGCCAATGAGAGCAAAAATCCTTAAGGCACATTGGTTAGGAAAAACACTGGACTGTGGCACTCCCTAACTGGGTAAGTCTTGGGTGATGTTATGCTAGGTATATAAGAACAACTCAACTAAGGTTTCTCTCTCTTTCTCCTGGGGTTGCTGAAAACTGTGCAGCTGAATTGGGAGCCAGAAAACCTGTTCTCCATGGGGTATCTCCCCCCTTTTTCACTGGAGAAGCAAGGAAAAGCTATGGGATGGGAGAGCCTCATGTACAGGGAGAGGGAGTCTGTTTTGGAGTTTAAGACTCTGATTTCCTCCCTCTTTTCCTCCCCTCGCCCCCTTGAGTGGGAGGTATTGGTCCTTGGAGCAGACTGATCAGGAATGGAGTCCTCATAGTTTTGGCCACACAAGCTTTGAATTGGATAATACCATGGATGTGTTAATCCCTGGAGCAAATTGACCAGGTAGGGGTCCTGGCAGTCACTGGCCTCCTGTGTTTGGGAATTGTAGCGTCTCCTCATAGTGCTATAATTGAGACTGGATGTCCAGGCTGTAGCCATTGGCCTGGACTCCCTTTGCTGTTTCACAGCTATTGCATTTCAGCCTAGCCGTGTGGCTGAACCTGAGCCATATGTTTGGCTGGCAAATGCGTGTGCCAGGGTGAAGTCTGGCACAGTTCAAGCCAGGGTGAGACCTAGCACTACTTGTTTATTCAGGCGTCAGCGCAATATAGGCCTGGCTGACTTTTGCCGTCCAGTTCAGGCCCAGTGAAATGGGCCTGGGCCTTCTTTTGTCTCTTTTGTATTTTATGTACTAACTGAGCAGTGTGATTGGGTACTAGCTGTAGTTCAGGCCCAAGTCAAGATAGGCCTGACCCCTCCTTCAAGTGTTTTTTGCAGTTTTCTGCTCAGAGCTGGAAATGGGGTGTGGTATGCTGGCAAAAGGCTCAGTTAATCCTTCAAAGCCAACAAGTGGAAGTGGAGGTCAGCATTCTACTGTGGAGCCTCTTGCAATGCAGAAGGACCCAGACCTTTGAGCAGCTCTCCACAGTGCAGTGAACCCAAGGAACAGCTCACAGGACTCCCTGGTGTGCCTCCCTTCCCCTCTCCTGCTCATTGCTGAAGGGCAGGTATAGGGGTGCAGGCCCCCAGAACTACCTTTTGGGCACCTCCAAGTCCCATACTGCCTGGGTATGAGTGAAGCCTCCCCAAGAGGGTGCCACCTATAGACTTTGCTTTGTAGTTAATAGTGTTTTAAAGTTATATTTAATGTTTTCTTTTGTTTAGTTTTATTCTCTGTAACAAATGTTGGTGTTTGTATTTATACTACTTGTGAGGAGGGATTTTTTGTTTACATGGGACATCCCAGCAAATTTAGTGTTCCCAGATTTTTAGGTGGGGGTTTGAGCTACTTTTATAATTTATGAAATATGCCAAAATGTGAACCCAGACCTTTTTGCTGCTGACCAATGCCCAGCAGAAGGGTTACAAATATGAAAGTATGAAAACAGCTATCTGCCAGGGTCTAATACCAACATTTACAGCCTTACAAACTATGCTCAGTTGCTGCCTAACTCTTCGACTAGGTACAGGCATTCAAAAAGCTGAAGTGGAATTGATCTAAGTTATGTGGTTCTCTGTAAATGGCATGGGCGACAGCTGCCACCTTAGTCAGGGGGGCACATGCCCCCCAGCAACCAGTCAGCGACTGGGGGGGCTCCCCCCATGGCCAATCTTGCCAACTGGGGGAGGGGCCCTGCGGCAAAACTCATTGGCGGGGGGAGGAGGGGAACCCTCTGTGACAAGACTCACCAACCGGGTGCTCACAGGGGGGGCACCGGAGTTCCTACCTGCCCCCCGTGCCTATCGCCTAATCAGGGAGTGTGGCCTGCCGGGGTACATCAGCACTCTCAGGGGGTGCATGTGTATCCCCTATACATTACTACTGGTAAATGGCGTAGTTTAGATGGGTAGTGAACAGAACACACATTCACTTTCTGGAATGCCGGGGGCGGGGAAGAGGCAAATCTTAGATCATTTTTAAGCCAGTCTGTATGTACCGAACTTCTGTTCCAATATGGGTAGAGACTGGTTTCTGATCATTTATACCTGTAAAAGCATAATGTCTGTCCTTAAAGCGTAATGCCTGTCATTTATACCTACAAAAGCATAATGTCTGTCTAAAGTTTGTAGGCATCTACAGTTTCAGTCTTGACATGCCTCAAGGTCTGTTTCTGGGCATGGAGAGACTCACCTTAGCCACAGTAGAATTAAGTAGCTTGGCTCAACAGTTACACTCTGATGAAATTCACAGCTGAGGCCAGTGGTTCTCAGCCTTTTTAGACTTAAGGCATTCCTCAGAAAATACCAGCTCTGTGCTTTCACTAATGCTTTTTTTGATTACAGAAAAAATAGGAGAGCATTTTTTCTGCTGCAAAGAACTCAGAAAGACCACAGCAGAGCAATGGGTTTACACCATGGAATCCTATTTGAAATCTCTGGATTTATCTTCTGAATCATGTGTGCACACCTGACAGTGCTAAAATTGGATGGCACCCTGTGGCAGTCTGGTTAAGGATCATTCACCTAGGCATTCCTTTGCTTATCTGGTCTGTGAGGTTCAATTTTTTAGCTGGTTTTGGAGCGTGCTTAGCTAAGTAGGTTCTTCACAAAACATCCTAAAAGTGACATTTTTTATCTAATACTTACCCATCATATAAGAAATCTTGGTTTAGTTCCATCCTCTGCCCAATAGGTTCTGAACTAACGTCTCCTACAAGAGTTTACTAACCGTGAGTTAGTCTATAAGGTGCATCTCTACCCTGGATTCTGCTTGGCTTCAAACTACCACAGCTAAGGAAACTCCTGCACCATTAAGAAGATGCAGCAGGCTCAGGTGGTTGTGTTGGGCTACATAATCAGGAGGGCAGGCTGGCCCTTGTTTGACAGGGAAAACACAGGGCAGGGCTGAGGATGGCACAACGGGTATGGCTTTCAGAGTCTGAGTCAGAGCCTGGCCATGCATACTAATGGGTGAGACGCTTCTGAGGGAGATGCCCGCAGTGGGTAGACTAGCAGGCAGCTGAGCTGTTTCCCTGGAGCTGCCCGGAGGGAACTAAAGGGAGCTGATGGCCCTTTAGTGAGTTAATAACCCACTGCTAAGTAGATTCCTTGGCTGTGAAGCAGGGGCTTTTATGTTGTGACTTAGGCTTTAGACTAGAGGACTAGATCGTGGATACTGAGGAGGACTAGAGGCCATGGAAGGGGACCTAGTAGGGCACTTTATATTAGGCAGCGTAGCCTGGGTCAAAGGCCAGGGGGCTAAGAGCTGGAGAGGCAAGCAGACTGGCTCAGGGTGAAGCTGAGGCCTTGAGAAGCAAGCGGCTCAGCCCAGGGTAAGGGACCAGGGGGCTGATAGTGAGCGAGATGGGGGGCTAGGGGTCTCGAGCAAAAGAGACAGGGGGCTAGGGGCCCAGAGGCATACGAAACTAACAGGGCCTAGACAGAGAGAGCTGGGCCCCAATCAAGAAATCTGCAGCCAGAAGAAAGGGAGGCTAAAGCCAAGATGGCTGAGGCCCCTACAAGGGTAATGCCTGTATGGTATGGGCATGGATGTAGGGGTTGAAGGAGATGACAATTGTAGCCCTTAAGGCAAGTAGGGATGACAGAGAGAGAAAGTGCCTCAGCCAGCTAACCAGCCTTTGATGGCAGCCTCCCCTCATCAGGTTTTACAACAGGATGTGGCAGGCAAGGAATCAGGGTGGGGACCAGGTGAGGTGATGGCAAGAACACCCAGGGTTGAGGTGGCCACTAGGGATCATCACAGCAACCCCAGGTGCCTGATCTGTTACAGAGCGTATTCCACTTTTCATTGGTTTTCTGAGATTTCAGGTAATATCAATATTAAGGATAAATTCAGTCTAAAATATTCACATTGAGATCCATGCAGTTGTTGTATGATATGGAACTAAAATTTTAGGGTTTTCAGTCTCTTGTGAAGAAGGGTAATTCAGGTGTGTGCATATATGAGGTTTTGATCAGAATCAGTTTCTGCAAAATCATGAGTTTTCACAAAATATCAATCACAGAATGTTTCTACTGTCTGAAAATGAATTCAGGCAGTATATTGAGAAAAATGACAGGAGAGATGGCCTTATTTATTACATCCTGTTGTTACTGTACACGCATAGTTAACGCAGTGGCTGCTGTAAATTGTCAATTCTATTGAATCGAACATGTGGATATATACATGACAATTTGTAAAAGTTGGGGGTCTGCTCCAATGTAATTAAATCTTATTTACAACTGCTTTGGATATAACTTATGTGTCATACTGCTTCTAGACTGCTTTTAAAGCTCTTTTTCAAACTAAAGACAAAATAGAAGAAGCAAAAAAAATAATACCACATTTTAAAATCATAAGAAATGTATATGAGGTGAATCTTATCACAATTAGGGATGCACAGGTTGTAAAGTAAGTTGCAGTGAACCATCTGCAGATAATAAAAATATCCTATTGTCTAGGGTTATCAGTCTGTCAACTACTCACTAAAACGTGGACTTGGACATCACCTATCAGTTGATGTATCTGTTGTTTGGCAGGGCTGCATTTTTTTTGTAGATAGAAATGTGAAAAACAGACATCAGACATATACAAGTGTCATTGCTTTTCAAGTCTGCAGACAGAATTTCTGTCTGGAAGGTCCTTTCTATGAATGCTCTGTGTTCTGGAAAGGGGCTTTCAAAAAGCTTTTAACAACTGCAGAGGTGGGTAGCAGGGGGAGAGGACATGCCTTTGTACATTTGTGTTATATTTACATGAATAGGGACTACATGTAAGCCAGAGTGCTGCATAATCATTATGTTGAGCCCCTAAATGATGCCTGTGGGTCATCTGTAAAGTTGGTGAATAGCACTGTTCATGCCATAGTACATTTCTTTTCAGATGTGTGAAGCAAAGCAGGTGTCAAACAGCCTTGTGCCTCAGAAATAGGTAATTAGATTGGAAGGCTTGGAATATATACAACTCTCTAATACTACAGCAATTGCTTATGACCCACATACTACTTGCTTGGCATTCCTTTCATATAATTCCTTTAATTTAATACCTTTCTTTAACTTTGTTGCCCTCTCATGCAAATAGATTATCGAGATGAGACTGAGAAGGGGCAGATCCAGAGAGGGTGTGGTGGCATTGTACCCCCCCTCCCCCAGTGCCCTGCCCTTTCCCAGTGCCCTGCATTCGTTCTCTGCAGCTCCAGATGCCTGGCGCCCTGTCTGGAGTATGCCATGGGAGCAGCAGCCAGGGATTTTTTTTTTAATTCCTGAAACTTCTCCATATGTTTGCTTCCCCTCTGTACTTAGGAGCTCCGCCCTTTCCCTTCCATGCCTCCACCTCTCCCTCTCTACTTAAACCTCTGGCTGCAAAAACGGGAGGCCCAACTGCCACTGCCATTGTCCCTGCTGGCAGGAGCCCCATTGGGGGCTGCAGGGAGCAGCTGCAAGAGGAACCAGGCTCAGCCAAGGACAGTGGTGGTAAACCAGTTTCCTCTTCCTTCCCAGGCCCCCTTGGTAATTCATGCCAGTCCAGGGAATGAGGCAGCAACACCAGGCTCAGGCACAGAGAGGTGTGACCTGTCTTCCATCTCTGCTGTCCCCAGCCAAGCCTGGTTCCCTGGCCAGCTTCTTCCCACAGTCCCAGGTGACACAGAGCAGAGCACCAGGAAGCTGTGGTGGTGGGTGTATTTCCTCTTCCAGTGCACATAAGCATAAGTTGGGGGTGAGGTAGAGGGAATGGGAGGAGTGGAGAGGTGCTGTTGAGCATGCAGGGGAAGGGGCAGAGTGCTGAGAGCACAGGGGAGAGACTTACCTGATTTGAAGACTTAACAAAGGTGCTGGTTGCTGCTCCCACTTGGGTCTGCCTGTCCCTATGGGGGAGCAGAAGGCTGACAGTGAGGCATAGTGCTGGTCTCTGCTCCTGCACCCCCGTTCTCAAAATCTTACCTCTGCGTATAGGTATAAGTTAATATTTTTCTTTGTGTGTCTGTGGTGGAATGCCAAGTGGAATACAGCTTGGTATGTTTGTGGCAAATAGAAACAGTCTAGCCGTTATATCATGGAACTCAATGCACACTAACTTACCATGCCAAGAAGCAGAGCTCTGTGCAGCCAATACCCAATTGCTTCCCATACCTGGAATATCTCATTAAACCTAGCTTGGGTGTCTGTAGTGTACAGTACTAAGTGGGATGTGTTGGTTCCATAAATTCTCTTTTCAGCAAAAAATCAAAACCTGAAAGTTTTCCACTAAAAACCAAAATGATGGAGATTCAAAAAGCAGCTACAGACTTCATAGGACTTGTATTTTGACTCTAAATAATTATGCTCCAGAAGACAGATTTTATTTTAGTAATCTATAAAAAGTGATATTGGCTTGAAATGGTGAATTTCCTTACCTACATTTATTGGGGGGGGGAGGGGGGAGGAGAGGAAGGGGGAAGTAAGAATTGTTATAATTTCTATTATAAAGACAGCCCTTTTGAACAGTTACTAAATCATGGTATTTGAGATACCATAATATTCCTCTATATTTCTGAGAGGAACTATATGTTATATCTCAGATACTGTGGTAAAGTAATAGTTGATATGTTTTGATTTAACCAGTAACCATGGCAGCCACTGATTATGGACTAAAACATCATGGAATTGACAAAACGGTTGTTTTGTTTGTTTATTTTTTTTGGCCTTAGGGTATAATTCTCTTAATTGCAGCTTATATATAAATGTATATTGACTATCCTCTATATCAGCATATCTAAAGAATGGGTCTCATTACAAGGCATCTCTATATAGGGAAACAACTCAAAGCATATGCTGTTTATCTGATATTCTTTCTCTTTTGTGAACCTAGAGAAGTTTTCTATTTAAAATATCATTTACTGAGAGACTGCCTATAGTATTGTCCGTGTGTGTGGGTTAGGCCTTGTTCCTCACTTTCTTCAGAACCTCACTGATTCTTGTGCCTTTGACTGAGTTTGGACATCATTTTCATTATAAATTTATCATTTTAGATACTTTTCTGGCTTCTTGGCAATGTCTTGTCTAAGCCAAAGCTATACAGCAGATATACTAAAGCAGGAGTATCAAACTCATCAGGTTTCATGGGCCAGATGAGTGGTGTGGGGCTGGCATGGACTGAACTGAGTCTACAGACTGGCCGTGCATGCCAGATCCAGCTTGCAGGGGCAATCCAGTGTGGGTACCCTAAACTAGCCCTGTGCACCATGTGCACTGGTCCTGGTCCCACATGCTGCCTGTGGACTGAATCCAAATATCGTATGCAGTGTGACCTGGCCCTGTACACCATATGCACCATGTGCCATACCAGGCCATGTGGTCTAGTTTGTGGTATGCTGCATGTGGTCTGTGGAAGACCTATGCAGTAGCAATGTGTAGGGGGTACACAGGGGTGCACGTGTACCCCCTGAAAGTCTGAGGGGTGCACCCCCTGACTGGTTGCACTCCCCACTTAGGTGATGGGCAGGGGGGACAGGTGGGAGCACAGGTGCCCCACCCTGTGAGCACCGGCCAGGGAGTAGGAGCACCAGATGTAGCACCGTGGCCACTTCCAGAAGTACCACAGCTGCTTCCGGGAGCAGTGTGGCCATTTCCCAGTTGGTGAGTTTTGCCCCACAGGGAGACCTACCCCCTGGTCAGTGGGAGTGGCTGCAGGGGGACCCCCACCCCCTTGGTGAGATTGGTTGTTCCCTCCCCCCTCCCGGTTGCTGATTAGTTGCTGACTAGTTGTTGGGGGTGGGGCACGTGCCCTCCAAGTAAGGTGGCACCAGCTGCCCATGGACTTATGGGCAACACTTTAGACCATATCTGGTCCATAGACCAGATCTTTTACAGCTAGGTGCTAGGGAAATGAGGTAGCATTCTAGATAATGACGTACTTGCAAGTGATTTAAAAAATGTGCCTCTTGCCACTACTCAGTTGTAATGTTTGCATTTACATTCCTTTCACCAGTGTAGAACAGGAGTGAGAGTTGTATCAGGCTTATGGTACGTTGGTGGCAATTGTTTTCAACTTTACTTTTTCTTCAGTCTGTCTTGTCTGTACCATTCAAGATTTTTTTTTCCTACTGCTAAGGCTGGCCCGGAAGCGGGGACAAAGGAAACAGAACCCATTTCACCCATTCTTCAGCACACCACAGTTCAGTGAAGATACAGAGATCATATTATGCAAATTGTTTCTGAAGTATGTTGGAGTCTCCCAACAGGGATAGCGTAAACAAAATGATTATATATGCCATCATTTATGCTCTGTTAGCAAATTCTCTCCTTCATGAGTAGGAAGGATGGGACCTTTATGTCGAAAAATCCTTCCCAAGCAGGTCTGTCATTATCACTACAATTTTGAAAAGCATATTTTGAAGAGCCTGCCATGAGTAAATAGAACTAATGATTCCTTTAAAGGGAAGGGAAAGGAATGGAGAAAATGCTTATCTGAAAACAAGAAACTTTCTGTCTGGAGGGTCCTGTTTAAGAATAGCTCTCAGATTAATCTTGGACACCAGGTTAAAATTTAACATTTCCTGATATACTAGTTTTATAGCTTTGGCTCAGGCAAGACACCCTCTATTATAATGAGCTGTTTAAAAAAGCAAAATGGAGTATAAATTACACTTACAGACATCAATTTCAGCCATTATTACCCTCCTTGATATTATAGTATTGCAATGCCTTCACCTGTTTGGCCTTGACATAGAATGGATTTGCAGCGATGTAGGATATAGTTTTAGAACTGTGTGATATACAAGCTCAAATTCAGTTGGCATTGCAGGGTTTTATGTACAACTGTGAGAAATAATTTTAGGAGATCATTCCTCTAATGGGCCATATAACGTTGTTTTAAGTAAGGCCAAAGACCTGAGTAATCCAAGACAACCATAATTCCTCCTTGCCATTACTCATATTGGTTTGATATCAGGCAGGAAGCAGGGCAGGATAGGACATGCTCTGGGAGTGGAGAGGAGGAACAGGGGTACTTTGAGTGGCTCCAATAACCACTCTAATTAAAGCCCAGCAGCATTTCATGTATCCCTGCACTTCAAAATGGTGGCAGGGGTGCTTGAACTAAAGCTGCACTGTCTGTGGCTGGGAGCAGGCAGGGAAATGTTAACTGCCCGCCTGGATTTTGCCGCTGCTGCTCTTTTAGCTGCTGCTGCTTCTTGTTTCTATACAGACCACATTTGACTGTTTTGTTCCTCATGCTTGTGCTCATTTATTTTACTTTGTGAGATCTGTCATCGTACATGTGCCTTCAAGTAGCAGGGATCACAGCAGTTGTTGCATAGTCTGAGGCTCTGTTGTGCAGTCACAGGTGGTTGAACCAACAGTATAGTCCCACTTCTTCCTTAGTTCCTTTGAGCGTCCAACTCCAGTGTGTTGGTGACTGACACATCACCACCTTTGCCATGGTTCACTAGCCCCAGTGGTGAGGACTTAGCCACTTGAATGTCTATTTTTTTGCTGTTAGGGTTTGCTTTTTTCAGCCTCTCTTTCCACATCTATGGTTGTGTCTCCTTGGGTGTGACATCGAGAGGTTGAGTGCTGGTGAGGAAGCTCCCATGCGACTCCAGTCATTTGTGTGCTGAGGGATGGCCATACAGTGGGTAATTCACATCTTCAGTTTGTCTCAATCATTCTGTCTTGCTGGCCACTGCTCTTCTAATGTCAGGAGGAGTAATGTCAGCCAGCAGGTATACCCTGTTTAGGCTGATAGGCTTCAGACATCCTGTAGTGCATTGGTAGCTATCATTCAGAATGGGGTCAAGGCACTTAGCGTGTATGGATCTCTCCTGTAGGGGGCACGCCTACTTGGCAGAAGTGAAGCTGAAAGACAGAGCAGTGGTTCAGATGGCTGAGAGGCTAGCTCTCCATTTCAAGTTGGTGAGCTTATATAAAATGTTTCAAGTGCTCACATTTACTTTTGTCTTCATGATGTGGTGTTTGCATGAGAGGGTTCAATCAAAGGTGACTCTAAAGTGAATTGTATTTGGACAGTGGGATAATAGAGTCCCAGACCATTTAAGCTGGTGATTGGCCTCATGGTTTTTCAGTTGGAAGGTGCAAACTTGTGTTTTCATTGGGTTGGTGCATAATTGGTTTTCAATGTAGTATAAGGTTAGACTAGTTAATGCCTCACTTATGGATTTTTCATCATGGTCAAAGCCAAAGGTTTGGGTTGTTATGGACAGGTTGTCTTCAGAAATTAAAAGTTTCGTTTCCAGAGTGATTGTTTGGTCATTCCTATAGATGTTATATAACAGCAGTACAATTATGCTTTCTTGGGGGAGGCCATTAATCTATCACCTGCAGCTGCTTTGCTTCCCATCCAGTTTGACAAAAAGTCTGTTTTCTAGCAGGGTTCATATCAGCTCTGTAGATTTTTTTGTCATCTCTAGGGTGTTGTGGAGGTGTGATCAGTGGTTAACTGTATCATGGGTGGCTGTTAGGTTGATGAACCAGCTCTGGTGATTTGACTTCTTTTTCAATATGTTGAGTTAGATTGAGATGTTAGCTCCCTGCTGATTTTTCCAGGGAAACCCTCCCTCTACTTCCCCCCTCCCCCCAACTCAGAGATTAGGTGTTTATCCTTGTATGGGGCAAGCGGGTTCAGTATCAGTCATTATTCTCTGTGCTGAGCCCAGCCTAGAGAGCAGCTGCAGTGGCAGCTGGGCAGGCACATTAACCCTTTCCTGCCTGCTCCCTCAGGACAGACAGTGGAGGCAGCCACAAGCAAAGGGGGGAGGCAGTGAGTGGGGATCTGGGATGCTGGGGGGGAGGGGCAATGGGCCCTATCCAGGCCAGCCCCTAGGGAAGCAAAGCGGGTAGGGTGCTCACACTAATGTATAGCCTAGAGTGTCTATATGTTAGTATAACATGAGCTGGGTAGCCTGGATCAGAGCTAAACCTAAGCCGGAGTGGCCTAACTTTTAAAACCAGTTTCAGGTGTTCATGTGTGGTCAATCCAGGGGTTAAAACCTCTATGAGCTGCCTAAAATAAAAAGTAGCAAGGCCCTTAATTTTGCCATTAGCTTCCCAGAGCTGTGATAATATAACCACTTTTCACCTACATCATCTTGGATGATTTTCATTGTGGGTGTCAAGGGATGCTTATTCTTGAAGGGCTTCTCAAAGTAGGAATATTTCTGCAAGACTTTGTTATGCCTTTAGACATTGTCAGCACCTGTTGGGGGAGAGTACGGCCTGCTGTGCCTGCAAAAGATGCTTAGGATATTTGCTTTATTTTTTTCCACATTTGAAAGATCCTTTCACCATTGTAGTATAATATTGGCATAAAATCATGCACAGCAATGCCTGTCAAACAAAGATGGGGGAGAGGATTCTGAAAATATTAAAATATAGAATCAGACTGGTTTGTTTTACCTCGGAATAAGAGGCATGATTTGGAACTAATAGTATGTATTTTTTCTATTTGCAGAGTTATTGCTATTAATAAATAACAGGATTATATTTTGCATGGCATTGTGAAGCAGTAAAGCAATAACATTTTGTACAAACTTGAAGCAAAAGCCAGTCTAAAGCTTTTTGTTCAGCTGCCCATTTGTCACAGCACAGCAATAATGAAACTTCACTCTCCATTTCACAGCACTCTCCTATAATTCCTTTCCCACACCACTGCCCCTGTATCTAGTGAGAAAAAAAGGGAACAATTTGATACTTACCCTGACAGAAAGAGATTTACATCAGGCATAGCCTTGCAGCAGCTCCACATGAGGCATTTCCCATTAAAGTCAAAAGTGTTTCAAGTAAGTTTTATATTATTTTATTTTAAGATAATAGGAATAATGTGAAACTAAGGAAAAGTTCTAACCAGTTATGTGGACTTACATATTAAGTTATATTCAGGTTTTATACAAGTTGAAAAACCTGAAATGTACTTTACTTTTTCCAATGTTTTCATCTATCACCAGTTCCTTGGTGACACAACTCCCTGCTTCCTAACCACGTTGCATTGGTGCTCCCCTATAATGATAGTGGATACTGTTTACTACCATATTTACTCAAAAATAGGATGACCGTGAATATAAGACAAGTCTCTAATAATTAGATTCTATATATGGAAAATGTATTAATTTGTTTTAATTTTCCAGGTATAGAATCAAAGCATTGAAGGGTTGTTTTGAATCCCATCCCCCACTGCTACAGCAGGGAAAGCAGTGGCTGGGGCTGGGGACACAAGTACTTAACCTTTATACTGCCATGTCTCTTGTATGCGTGCCAAATATATTTTTTCCAACAAGTCTTCTAGAAAGACTTGATATCTAATCTTCCTTTAAGAAATCTAGGTGCTGGTGAATTCACTTTCTGCCTTGTTAAGCTATTCCAATGTTCATTACCCTCCCTGCTAGGAAACTGAATCTTTATAACTTGTCTACATATGGCTATCAGCCATTAGAACTTAGTTGCTCTTGTCTGTAAGAATGAAAAGTTGCATCCCCGTACAGGTACCTACATGTTGATTATAAGACCTCCAAAAACTTCCTGTGTCTTGAGTCTAATGCTTTCATTAATGTATCCCCAAACTGTACTCACCTTCTGTACAGCTGCATTACACTGTTTCATACTGAGTCTGTGATTTACCAAGACTCCCAGAACCTTCTGTGTAGTGCTGCCGTGCAGCTGGTTGTCACCCATTTTGTATTTGTATTTATGCTTATTCTTCCCAAGATTAGCATCTTGCATTTGTCAGCATTGAAGTGAATCCTGTTAACACCAGCCTACCTTTCCAATCTGTCAAGATCCTTCTGAATGTGAACACATTGGAGGACAGAAGCACAAATCTTTCCCAGTTTCATGTCATCTGCAAAGCTGCTCAAGAAGCTCTCAGTTCTGGCATCCAAATAATTGATAAGCATATTGGATAGTGATAAGACTAGTTCAGACCCCAGGGGGACTCTACTCAAAACCTCTTGCCATTCTTATGTGAGTCCACATAAGTGGATCCTTTGCTCACAGATGTCTTTCCATTTATCTGTTCATTTCGTAGCAGTTTTGACCCATACTTCTCCTATTTTCTTAAAAGCAGGTTGTGGAAAACTTTAGTTAGATGATTAAAAGCTAACAAGCCATATGAGAAACTGAAAACAGGATCTTATATTTCAAAGTGTCCAGTGACCTTAAAAGTAGGTGGTACTATTTGCCTTTTCTTTATTGGGGGAAAGGTTTGGGGGGTGGGGGGTGTAAAGATTTTTTTTCGTAATTCCCTGAGAAAATCAATTGCTGTTTTCAACTACCAGTAGAGATATAATGTTAATTGAACTATTGTTTTAATAAATTGTTCCTGTTTTAAAGATAGTGCCATTATCTCTTTGTGGACTGAATCATGCTATTCCGGGGAATGAAAGGAACGAAATGGAAGCGCTCTATTTCCTTTGATTTTTGTCTTTCCTGCAACTGTGCTGGACCCCAAAGATCTCAGAATATCCATGAGTTTTACATAGTGAAAGCTGCTAACCATGCTAGAGTGATTGATTCTCTCCTTTGCTCACTTTCAAGGGAAAAAAACTTAGAATAGTCATTTGTAAAGATACCTAGATTCTATGTTGTGAATATCAGGAAGTGGCCATGAAGTAGCACAGTTGGAGCTTTGAGAAAAATTGGCTCATTCATAGAATAAGACCAAGGGTTAAATCTTAGAGTAGACAGTTTTAGGGATTCTTACAGTGCTATGTAATGGTGTGGGACTGGGGGCGGGGGGGGGCAGAGGGAGGAGGAGACCTTCAATCAACTGAAGTTACAGCCAATGGACAGGGAAAGACAGCCGAATGCTAATACAAGTTAAGAACCCTGCAAGCAAGGGCAGGACCTAAAAAGTTTCTTAAACAAAGAACGTGGGGTCAAGAGGGCAAACGGCTTGTTTTGGGCTCTGCTTTATTATTGTCTATTTTGGAAGAAAATAAGACTTTTTGCTCAAACCTCCCTGTCAGATAAAACATTTCCAGCTGGGAAAATGATCGTTTGATATTATAAAGCTCAACTACAACTTCACAAGTATTGTGTAGTCCCCTTTTCTTAAAGAAGGAACCTCAAGGGGGAGAAATGTTGAAATAAAGAGAGAACCCTCCAAGAAGCATTGCCTGAGTAGTGCAAACAAAAGCTTCTTTATTGTAATTCTGTATCTGCAAGACTTATGATAAGCAATATATTCAGTCTCAGGCTTCATCTGATTTCATGACCTGCTACCTGCTGTTGTTCAATTTTTAGCCTAGGCAAGCATAAGAAAGCAAGTGGAACTGTTTTGAAACTGTTTTTGGCTTCATGGGAATTTAACATAACCCCCTGCAGACTAACAGATTCTATTTTAAAATGATATTTCATTATTTTTAAAGAAAAGTACAATAAAATATAACACCAAAACAATATACACAAACATGCATAAAGCATAGCAAGGCAAATAGCTAAATCAGAATAATGTATATGATGGATTTCAGATTAGCCAGCAACTATAGCAAATCATAGACCTTTTATTTTTATGTGAAAAGGTGTGTTGCTGTTTGAATTAATCTTAAAATGACACAAAAATACTCTAAGGCTATTCTGACAGATTGTCGTGTGACAAATATATGAATTTCTGTATTAAAACAATATATATTACAAATTAATATAAGATACCAAAAAATAACGAATACTAATTTTGTGGTTCATTCCTGTACATATGAATTGGGGTAATATGTGGTGCCATATAAAAGAGGACCAATTAATAGGCTAGAAAAACAGAAAGAATTGAGAGAGCATGTAGAGAAGTTAGAGAGGGTCCGGAAGCAGGTGACAAAGATGATAAAGGATTGGAAAGCAAGTCATATCAAAAGAGGCTGAGGGAGCTAGGCATGTTTAGCTTGCAGAACAAGCAACTAAGGGCCTTGTTACACTCTATGGTATGTGCCAGACAAATGTTAATGGGTGTTAGTGCTAGCTCAAGTTTGGAGCAGTCACACTTTAGCCCAGCAGGGGCCTGAGGAATGAAAGAATCGCCCCACTTTCTTCTAGGGCTCCCTCAGTTCCCCCCATCCTGCTCCTCAGGGTTCACCCTGTCCCCTCCAGCCCTGCCTACTTGTAGCTGCCTAGCTGTCTGTCCCTTGGACACAGGCAGGGAAGGGTTAACCTGCCTGCTCAGCCACTACTCCCAAGATGCTGCTTTTCTTAGCCCTGAAACTACCCAGAGAGCTGCAGAAGTGGTGGCTGGACAGACAGCGCAGGCAGCCACAAATAGGTGGGGATCAGGGGCAGCGTGTGAGGATCTGGAGTGCTGGGGAGGGCAGAAAGCGGTGGACCCAATCCAAGCCAGCAAGCGAGAGTGAACAGATCAGGTGTTTACACTAAGGTGTAGCCTAGAGTGTTACACCTTAGTGTAACATGAGCTAAATATCGTGGATCAGCAATATCCTGCCCTGGAGCGTCATACCTTTGAGCCATGTGACAAGTGCTTACAACCAGTTCCAGGGTGCTAAGAAGAGAGATGATAATAGACTTCAAACACTTGAAGGGATGGCATAAAGGTGGGGGAAAGCACCTTTTCTCTCTTGTTGCACAGAATAGGACATGGACCAGTGGCTTCAAATTAGAGCAATGGTAGGTTTAGATTAGATATCAGAAAAAGCTGCTTTACAGTTAGAACAGTGAGGCAGTGGAACAGACTGCACAGGGAAGTCATGGACTCTCCATCACTGGAGGTGTCAAGAAGAGGTTGGACAGCTACTGGTTGGGAAGATATAAGCATAGCTATACCAATGTTCTGCTATGAGTATTTCTCATGCTTCTGGGTTTCGCTGGTTGCACCCTCCCCCACTTTCTGCTTTGCATCAGGGTGTTTTTAAGCCTTCTTCAAAAGCACTGGGTGTTGAGTGTAGCCATGTTTTGGGAATTTGACTGGGGTGTGCCAGTGCTCCTACTGGCAGGAAAGCCAGAGGTTCCTTGGTAGAGGGATTTGCCCCTCCACTCAGGGTCAGACTGATTGCCATTAGGGGACATGAAGAATTTGACTCATGGCCTGATTGGTATAGCCTGGTGGTGGGGAGGGTGCCTTCCTCTGTAGCAAGGGGCATGGCCTTCTTCCCAGGATCTCCTGAGTATATATTAACAACCTTTTATAGAAGCAGCACATTGCCAACCACAGTTCCCCTACTTTATCTGTGGCAAGTCAGGGTGTTATGTTTTGTGCTGTATCAGGGTTGACAGTAGTTTTACAAAGAGTTTAAATTATAGATTTGTGTTGGCTGTTTTCAATATGGATGATCCTGCCTCAGGTAGGGGGTTGGTCTAGACCCCTGGAGGTCCCTTCCAGCCCTACTTCTGTATGATTCTATGAAGTATTCTATTCATCAGATTTTACCTGATATATAGCACAGGTCATACAATTGCTTTAAATTTAATTCTGATTTGAACAAGTAGAGAACTTGAAATTTCATGTTCTTTAGACGGTATACATATTTTCAGCAATAAATAATCCACTGTCACCCCTATCCTGTGTCCCAGGAGTTATTTACCCTCACTATGGAATAACTGTGCCTTATTTTTTGTCTGTATTAGTCTAGCTATAGCTTTCAGCTATTAGTACCTGTTATACCTTCTCCCAACAGATTAAAAAGCCATCTATTAGCAAACTTTTCTCCCTTACATAGCCTCGTAGAAAATTATCAGGTCACCCTTTAGCTTTCTTTTTGATATGCTAACAGATTGAGTTCTTGGAACTTTTCTCATTGTAAGGTAATCCATTAATTCTTCCTATGACTTCTTCTGTCTTGGTCATAGCACACTGGAATTAGACAATTTCACAGTACCATAATCGTCATGCTTGTAGTAAATGAGGAAATAATAGAAGATCTGTATTCTAACTCTAGGTACTCTTATGTATATAGTCAAAGATCACATTCACCTTTTAAAAAAAAAGATTTATGAATTTGGTTAAGTACAACATTTCAGTATATTTGTTCAAAAATAAGTTTACATTTGGAAAGAGTCTACCATTAAAGCAAATGGAAATTTTTCACACCTTTTGAACATGTAAAATATTATCATATTTTCATAGATGTTGAACACATTTTTCAAGAAATTAGTTTTTATAGAAAAATGACATTCTTCTTTTGCCAAAAAGAATTTTTGGTATTAAATAAATTTTTGCAGGTGAGACTGAGAATATGTTACTGTCTTGCAAAACTAGTGCAGGCTTCATTGCATATCTAATATCCATGTTTCCAGCTCACTGTAAATTTCTGTTTTCTCTCTCGTCCTATTTTCTGCCTGCTGGGGATCTAAGAAATAAAGACTAGGGCTGTGCGAAGCTTCGGTCCCTCATTCAATTTGGTGGAGATTTGGCCCAATTTGGTGGCTGAATCTCCAAACCCAAATCAAATTAGGAGACACTTGAATCTCTCTGAATCGAATCAGAACCCTCTGAATCGATTCAGAGAGATTTGGAAAGATTCAGAGATTCAGACCTAGACAGCTTTAAATGTTTATCTACATACCTCAAGGACCAGGTGGCTTGTGAATGCTGTGATGCTGGGGCAGATGGAGCATCTCACAGGAGTGCAGGGGGGTCCCCAGTGAGCTCAGCAGCAGACCTGGAAGTGAACCAGAAGCACTTCTGGCCCACTTCTGCATCTGATGGGGAGTGCACTGGGCCCCCCCCCATTCCCCCCAACTCAGTGATTTGAGACTCCTGGGTCTTGCGGGGGGGGGGGGGGGGGGGGGGGGGGGACCCAGGGTGCTCCCCAGTGGACCTGGAAGTGGATTGGAAGTACTTCTGGTTGACTTCTGGGTTCACCACTGAGCATGCAGGAGGCCCTCCCATACTCCTGTGGGACACTCCACCTGCCCCAGCATTGCAGCATTTATGAGCCATGCCTGGTACCTTGAGATATGTAGAAAAAGCATTTAAAGCTGTGTCTATATCCAAATCACTGATTCTCCAAATCAGCACTGAATCTTCAGATTCGCCTTTTTCGCGAATCAAAACGGGGTCAGTGATCCAAATCAATGAATCAAATCATTCTCCCTGATTTGGGCTGAATCCAAAACTGAATCAAATAGACCCAATTCATACCCCCCTATTAAAGACAATATTTTTATTTGTCAGTTAATCTTTAGTCATTGTGTATCAATATCCTTATCAGAACAGACTCATTGGCTTGCGATGGACAAACTGTTTGAAAAAAACCCCATTAATAAATATGCTTTGCTGACACTAATCACTTTCCACTAAGAAAGTGGGAATGTGGCTTTTTTATTTGATGTGATTTTTATTAATCAGGACCCAAATGAGAGAACAGGGTGTTGAGCGAGCTAGCAGGGGTTATAGCAGGGCCCTTGGCATGACTTTATGAGCACTCATGGTACTCGGGCCAGGTGTCAGATGATTGGAAGATAGCCAACGTGGTCCCCATCTTTAAAAAAGGGAGGAGGGAGGACCTGGGCAACAATAGGCCTGTCAGTCTTACCTCAATCCTAGGGAAACTCTTTGAGAAGATCATCAGGGAACACATCTGCGATGGGCCAGCTTCAGGGATGATGCTGAAGAGCAACAGCGCAGTTTCATTAGGGGCAGGTCATGTCAGACCAACCTGATTGCCTTTTATGATCAGGTCACAAAAGCATTGGATACAGGTCTCTCCGTGGACGTTCTGTGTTCCACACTTCAGGAGGGATGCGGACAACATTGAGAGGGTCCAGAGGAGGGCCACCCACATGATCCGGGGACAACAGGGAAGACCCTACAATGAAAGACTGTGGGACCTGAACCTGTTCAGCCTTCACAAGAGAAGGCTGAGGGGGGACCTGGTGACCATCAATCAGCTCACTGGGGGGGACCAGAAGGGTTTGGGAGAGACCTTGTTTCCCCTAGCCCCCCTGGTGTAACAAGGAATAACGGCCACAAATTGTTGGAGAGTAGGTTTAGATTAGACATCCATAAGAACTACTTCACAGTTAGGGTGGCTAGGATCTAGAATCAACTTCCAAGGGAAGTGGTGCTGGCTCCTGTCCTGAGGGTCTTTAAGAAGAGGTTAGATGCCTACCTGGCTGGAGTCATCTGAGCCCAGTTTTTCTCCTGCCCAGGCAGGGGGTCGGACTTGAAGATCTACAAGGTCCCTTCCGACCCTACTTCTATGATTCTATGATCATGGACCAGAGTTCCTCCATCCTATGATTAAATTGACATGGGAGATATTGGGGAGAAGAAAATTCCATAAGATTTTTCTCCAGGAGTGTCTTCCACATTGATCAAGCCAGGCTGAGAGGATTGAGTTCGGCATCTCTCATATATGGAATAAAACAAGTGACAAGCCTTTCTGGAAAAGTAATCTAGCTCTGTGGTGTGTTAGTTTTGCCAGGCCAGGTAATTTCTGTAGGACAAGCAAAGGAAAAATGTTTTTTGCCTAGTCCCAATCAAAGTAGGGCCCATTCATTGCCTGCCCCTTCTCAATATTAAAGCCATAGATATGGCTCTCATTATGAAACTTAACGGGAGCAAGGATATTTCTGTGGATGTATTAGATGGACAGGAGCCCTCTACACTCTGTGAATTTTTGCAGCACAGACTCACCTCATATTAAATTTTAAAGTTCTTTAAATTTAAAGAAGCTTAACGAAACTAGGATGTAAATTTGCTCAAGATTTGAAAAATTACATTTGTTACTGAAATTCAGGATTTCAGGAACATACTGAGCTAACACAATAAACTCATATACATTTTACTTTGTGTGCTTAGTACCCTGTTCACTTGAGCTCGTGAGAGTTAATTATATTGCCTTGTAATATTAATCTAATACAAACTCTAATATTACTGTCAAGCATGCAAGGTTCCAAGAACCTTATGTAAATACTATTTAATACTCTCCAGACAATGATCTTGCAAAATAAAGGTAAAAGCCTTTAGTTCAATAATTCTCAGCTAAGGTGATGTGGCAGTGTATGGTATCGTGAGGTTCTTTTAAGTGCTCTGTGTAATATTGGCACTCTTAAGTATGCAGACAATTTTGCATGATGTGCAAGATTATATCTGTAAATTTCAAATAGGACTCCATAGCATCAAAAACAAATCTGACCTTCTGTGGTTTTTCTGACTAGTTTACAACAGAAGAATTGTTCTATTGTTCTATAATAAAAACATAAGTGAAAGCTAAGAGTTGGCGTATTCTGAGGAGCCCCTTGAGTCTAAAAGGGCTGAGAACCACTTCTTTAATTCTTTGGCAGTGCTTTTTCCGCATCTGAACTGGTTTGAAGCTAAAAGAAATGTACAAACTGAAATCTAACCACTGTTCACAATTCAAATATGAATTGAACTTCAAAGTACTTTTTTCAAGTTTCAGAAAGTTTGGCCTACTATATATAAAGAGACTAGACAGGAATATGAAATTGTACCTTGTTTTTTGGCTGGAGCAGGAGTGATATTTCTGAAATGGCCAATATTATGAATTACTAGAACTCTCTCCTAAAGGTATTTCTTGGGAGATTTCTACTCTTAACTTTTAGATAAAAGTTGCAGATAAACTTGGGATAAACACAAATGCATATGGATGATTAGCCAAACAGAAATAAATCTGCAAAACATTTATCTGAAATAAATGCAAAATGATTGTAAAGCATGGAGTATTAATCCTCTTCAGTGGCCATAATTCTTCTTTGGTTTGCTTTTTACCTCTCTTGGTATTTATTAGGGCTGAGCAAGGCTTCGGACTGTGCTTTGGATCCAAAGAAGACACTTTGATGTCTGAAGCACCACGTCTGGATTGAAGTGCTGGCTTCTTTAGGCTTTCCAAAGTGGTTCTGAGCTTCTGAACTGCTTTGGAAAAGCTTCAGAGCTGCTGCCTTGGAGAACCAGCCATAGGGTATACTAGGGAATCAATTAAATACTTATAACGTTGTTTTTTTTATCTGATTTGGATGACAATTGCAGGGGTGGGAGCCTCAGCTGAGTTCATGAAGCCTGCCAAGTTTCAAGAAAATCAATGCACGGGTTTGGGGGCAACTGCACCCCAAATTCTTGAAAGCAAAACTCATGTCATGTGTATGTTATGCAGGATCCCCTGGGTGATCCTGTGCCAGAGGGGGGTGAAAACTGCAGCAGTGGTAGCCTCTAGTGAGGCCACAAAGCCTGCCAACTTAAAAAAAGATATATTTAGGGGTTTGGGAGGAACTGTGCCCCAAATTCCTGAAAGCAAAACTCATGTCACACATACATGTTACACCACAGAGGGGTGAAAACTGAAGGGGTAGTGGCCCCTGATGAGGCCATAAAGCCTGCCAAGTTTCAAGGAGATAGATGCAAGAGTTTGGGGGACAAACTGCACCTCAAGCTGTGGACAAGCAAAATTCATGACAAGGGTGACACTGTGTGTGTTAAGGCACAACAGGGTGAAAGCTGCAGGGATGGTGGCCCCTGCTGCAGCCACGAAGCCTGCCAGCTGTCAAGGAGATTGGTGCAGGACTTCCAGGTTTTGGGGCCCTGCACCTCTAGCTGCTGACAGGCAAAACTTGTGCCATGGGTGCTTGTGCAACTGACTGTCTCTGTTTCAGGGCAGTTGATTGTCTGTATTGATTCTTTCCTCTCCTTAGTCTTTGGTTTTGTAGGTGTTAATTAGGTGTTAATGAGTTAATTAGCAAGGATTCCCATGGATGCAGGACCCCAAGAACCCAGAAGCTCTGCACCTGTCTCCTTGACAGCTGGCAGACTTTGTGGCCGCAGCAGAGGCTACCATCCCTGCACCTTTCACCCTGCTGTGCCTTAGCACAGTGCTTCTTTTACTATCTGATGTGGTGGACTGGCAGTTTTTTTTCCAGTGGGCCAGGGACCAGTGCCTGGTTCAGCTGGTGGCAGCAACTATGTGTAACAGTGCTACACAAATGCGCAACCAGCTGTTTCTTTCCCTTTCCTCACCTCTCAGGATGTGACATCACCTGAAGTTTCGGCCCACAGACCACTACCCCATGCTCCTTATTCACGTGGGCACCAATGACACGGTCATAGCCCAGCCCCTGGCACGGATCTTTGAAAACTCCTGGCGCTCTGGTGTAGTGCCCAAAGACTGGAAGAAGGCCAATGTGGTGCCGATCTTCTAGAAAGGGAGGAGAGTGGATCCGGCTAACTACAGGCCCATTAGCCTGACTTCTATCCTGGAAAAGATCTTAGAAAAGTTTATTAAGGAGGCCATCCTTGAGGGACTGGCCCAGGCTAACATTCTAAGGGACAGCCAGCACGGGTTTGTTGTGGGTAGGTCTTGTTTGACCAATCTCATTTCCTTCTATGACCAGGTGACCTATCACCTGGACAAGTGAGAAGAGATTGATGTCATATATCTTGACTTCAAAAAGCTTTTTATCTGGTATCCCATGATCACCTCTTGGCCAAACTGGCCAGTTATGGCCTTGGCTCCACCACGATCCGCTGGCTGGGAAACTGGCTCCATGGTTGGACCCAGAGGGTTGTAATTGATGGCAGTCACTCATCTTAGTGCCCTGTGACCAGTGGGGTCCCTCAAGGCTCTGTCCTGGGACCCATACTGTTCAACATCTTCATTAACGATGTGGACATTGGAGTCAGGAGTGGACTGGCCAAGTTCGCCGATGACACCAAACTTTGGGGCAAAGCATCCATGCCAGAAGATAGGTGGGTGATCCAGGCTGACCTGGACAAGCTCAGCAAATGGGCAGACGAGAACCTCATGGTGTTTAACACCGAAAAATGCAAGGTTCTCCACCTTGGGAGGAAAAACCTGCAGCATCCTTATAGGCTCGGCAGTGCTACGTTTGATAGCACTACAGAAGAAAGAGACTTGGGGGTCATCATTAACCACAAGATGAACATGAGCCTGCAATGCAATGCTGCAGCTAGTAAAGCGACCAAAACGCTGGCTTGCATCCATAGATGCTTTCGAGCAAATCCCGGGACGTCATTCTCCCCTTGTACTAGGCCTTAGTGAGGCCGCAGCTGGAGTACTGCGTCCAGTTTTGGGCTCCACAATTCAAAAAGGATGTGGAGAAGCTTGAGAGAGTCCAGAGGAGAGCCACGCGCATGATCAGAGGTCAGGAAAACAGACCTTACGACAACAGGCTGAGAGTCATGAGGCTCTTTAGCCTGAAAAAGCGTAGGCTCAGGGGTGATCTGATGGCCACCTATAAGTTTATCAGGGGTGACCACCAGTATCTGGGGGAACGATTGTTCACCAGAGCACCCCAAGGGATGATGAGGTCGAATGGTCACAAACTCCTGCAAGACCGTTTCAAGCTGAACATAAGGAAGAATTTCTTTACTGTCTGAGCCCCCAAGGTCTGGAACAGTCTGCCGGCGGAGGTGGTTCAAGCACCTACATTGAACACCTTCAAGAGTAAATTGGATGCTTATCTTGCTGGGATCCTATGACCCCAGCTGACTTCCTGCCCTTTGGGTGGGGGGCTGGACTCGATGATTTCTCGAGGTCCCTTCCAGCCCTAATGTCTATGAAATCTATGAAGTCTATGAAACTTACGAACTGTGACACTATGACATATCAATGTTATGCTTCTGAAAATATATTTCTTTCTTTCCTGGCAACTCGCTGTGGACCAGCAACAGGTGGCTCGTGGACTGGCACACCACCACTTTGACAAGCATTGCCTTAACACACACAGTGTCACCCATGTTATGAGTTTTGCATGTCTGCAGCTTGAGGTGCAGTTTCCCTCAAACCCCTGCACTGATCTTCTTGAAACTTGGCAGGCTTTGTGGCATCACCAGGGGCCACTACCCCTGCCATTTTCACATCCCTGTGGTGTAACATATATACGTGACATGAGTTTTGCTTTCAGGAATTTGGGGTGCAGTTCCACCCAAACCCCTATACCGATCTTCTTGAAACTTGGCAGGCTTCATGCTCTCAGCAGAGGCTACCACCCTGGCAAGTTTCATCTAAATCTGACAAAAAACCAAAGTTATAGGTATTTCGTTGATTCCCCATTATACCCTATGGCCGAATCTCTGAGGTGGCTCTGAAGCTTTGGAGCTGCTTCAGCCAGATCAAAGCGGGAGCCTACCCCGGAGCTCCAGTTGGATCGCTGGCATCTGAAGTGGCCAGTTCTGAAGCTGGATTGAATACCTGCCTATTCGCACAGGCCTAGTGTTTATACCATACTGGATTCACACACACGCATGCGTGTGGGCACACACACACAAACACACACCTTCCATGCCTATCTAATAAATATTTTTAGATATAAAAAGGAGCCTGATGACTTTTTACTCTATGTTTGCCTTCCTAACTATGCAGTGTATTTGCATTTATAGGTTAATATTATTAATTAAAATTTATTTTAAAAAGTTGTGTTTTATGTTTTCCTTTTAACCATATTCCTTGGGTTATTTGGAAATATTCCAGTTCAGAGGAAGAAAAATTATTAGGTGCCTCAGAGCCAAGACTTATGAGGAATGGCTGAAAGAACTAGGGTTATTTAGTCTGGAGAATAGAAGACTGAGGGGGATATGATAATCGTCTTCAAATACCTGAAGAGCGATGATAGAGAGGATGGAGTTGGGCCTCTCTCTGTGGTTGTAGGACTAGGAGCAATGGCTTCAAGATGCAGCAGAAGAAATCTAGGTTGGAGATTGAGAGAAACTTTCTGATCATGAAGGTGGTCTATTACTGGAACAGGCTACCCAGAGAAGTTGTGGAATCCCCATGTTTGTAAACTTTCAAACACAGGTTAGACAAACATTTAGCGGGGATGTTTTAGTTAGGGATAATCATGCCTTAGCAGCAGCATGGACTAGAGTACCTTTGTGAGGTCCCTTTCAGCCATACATTCCAATAATCCTATGAACCAACTTGATTTAGTTAATTTCAGAGCTGTCAAAAGTTTCATTTGGCTATTGTGAATTGAATCAAAATAAAGTGCTTCAGCTTAGTTTCATGTGAACTGGTGTTGCCTGACCTTTTTGACCTGTAGGCCAGAGGAATGGTCCCAGGTCTGTCCATGGGCCCAATCCTGCATGCAGTGTTTGCCTTATTATGGCCTGATCCAGCTGCACAGAAGTGGTCCCCTTTGGCTAGAACAGCCACATGAAAATGTTTGGCTTAGGGCCCAATCCCATGAGGCTGCCACAAACCTTGCACCCTGCATTTGGTCTTGGGTGGACCATTTCTTTGCAGCTGCATAGGGCCCCCACTTTATCCAACTGTATGGGACTGGGGCTGATCCCTCTGCACAAAACCAGCTCTAGTGTAGTTGATCCAGCCCTTTGGAGCTTGAAAATCTGGCAGGGGGGAATGACAACAATAGTAATTGCCACCACTGCCCCAGTGTCAAATTTCTAGACCAGTGGGGCGAAACATGAGCCACATAATATTTGGCACCTATTTTCAAGAAGGGGAGGAAGGAGGATCCAAGTAATTATAGGCCAGTCAGTC
This sequence comes from Crocodylus siamensis, assembly GCF_052110815.1. Taxonomy (NCBI): domain Eukaryota; kingdom Metazoa; phylum Chordata; order Crocodylia; family Crocodylidae; genus Crocodylus; species Crocodylus siamensis. Next base: position 213,687,186 of record NC_143397.1, read on the forward strand.
TTACCTCCGTCCTTAGAAAGGTCTTTGAAAAGACTATGAAGGATCATATTTGTGGGAGTCTGCAGGAAAAATAATGCAGCAAGGCAACCAGCATGAATTTGTAGCAGGTAGATCATGCCTGACCAATCTGGTTTTGTTTTATGACAGGGTCGCAAAATGCTTAGATGCAGGAGTAGTGGTGGATGTCATTTTCTTAGATTTTAGCAAGCCTTTGATACAGTATCTCATCCCATTCTCATAAATAAATAAAGAGGCTGTGACATAGATGTTTACATGGTCCAGTGGGTGTCAAATTGGCTTAGTGGTTGCACCCAGAAAGTGGTAGTAGACGGGTTGGTATTGACCTGGAAGGATGTGGGTAGGGGGGTCCCACAGGGTTCTGTACCCTTGGACCTGTACTCTTCAATATAGTTTCATAGTTTCTAGGGTCAGAAGGGACCTGAGCAGATCATCAAGTCCGACCCCCTGCCATGGCATGAAAGAGTACTGGGGTCAAAGGACCCCAGCAAGGTGTACATCTAGCCTTCTCTTAAAGACCCCCAGGGTAGGAGCCAGCACCACTTCGCTTGGAAGTTGGTTCCAGATCCTAGCCGCCCTGACAGTGAAGTAGCACCTCCTGATGTCTAGCCTGAATCTACCTTTTGCCAGCTTGTTACCATTATCCCTTGTCACTCCTGGGAGTGCTTGGGGGAACAGGGACTCCCCCAATGCCTGCTGGTCCCCTCTGACTAGTTTGTGAAAGGGCAATAAATCCCTCCTCAGCCCTCTCTTGTGGAGGCTGAACAGGTTCAGGTCCCTGAGCCTCTCCTCATAGGGCCTGCCCTGCTGTCCCCTGATCAAGCGAGTGGCCCTCCTCTGGACCCTCTCCATGTTGTCCACATCCCTCCTGAAGTGCGGTGACATATATACATCTTTATACAAAATTGCCAGTGTGCTGTAGTTAATATAGAAAACAAAGATGGTCAAATAATCTTTTAAACTTGTATGTTTAAAAGAAACTGGTTCTACAATCTAGGGAAGCCTGCAAGGTTCTTCAATGAAACAGAAAATCAGTTCTATAAAGAAGGTACTGAATTTAGGGTATTATGTTAAAGGCAGCTATCATTATAATGTTCCATCAAGATGTGTTAAGAAGTTAAGCAAGGGTTTGTGTATATGTGTGGGAGGAGGAGACATACTTTGTAACAGCAAGTATCTGGATAATTAATGGATGATGGTAGCGCGAGGAAAGAAACACAAACGCTAAGTAAGTACCCTCAGGCTTATTTTGAAAATGGATAAGACCACATTCCGTAGAGTTAAAGGAAGAAAGACTGGGGTGCATAAAGGTATAATTGAAAGCTGTATTCATCTGAGTGTGTTATTTTTAATTATTCATTGACAGTAAACCTGTAGATAAAACACACCTTCTAATCTTTAATCTGACAAACCCTCAGGGCCACAAGGTCCATTCAAGATAAAAGGAGGATTAACAAAAAGGTAGGTGGAATCAAGAAGGGTGTGTAAGATGTCAGTAAGGTTCATTAAAAGAGTATAAATTGCTGCAGAGATTTTTACAAATTAAACTAAATAATTCAGTTTTATTTAGTTGGAACTGCTGCATAGTTTAATGTGGTAAATAGTGGTAAAAATAGATACTGCAAACCATAAAAATGTTGTGTTAATTCCTCCATTCCTTTCATCTTCACTGCAACTTTTTATTAGAAGATGTGTTCTTTTAAATGTTTCTCAAGAGATGTCTCATGCCATAAGGATTGTGATTTTTAATAGGATGGATACAATTAGGGATGGATCCAGAAGGGTGAGGTAACACGGTAGCTCCCTTTCAGACCATACTGAGGGAGAAGCAGTCTGGGACCTTTTTAACATCCCTGAGTCAGGTAAGAATCCGCCGCTGTGCTCCTGGCTGTGCTCCTGCAAGGTGTCTGATGAGGCAGAGGAAGCTGGCAGAAGAGGTGAAGCCACTCCTGCAGCATCAGTTGCTGATCCGAACCACCACCCTTACAAAATCCTGGATCCCCTATAGATGCAATCCTGACATTGCCTACAAATTGTCAACCAGCAAATTGATATTTGGGTGTTATAAACAATAATATCACTTAAAAAAATACAGGCCTGTTGGATTTACTAAATAATGTCATTCAGTTGTGCAGAAAAAAAGAGTCATAGTTATTCATTTCTTAAAGGATGTTCTCCTAGTTCATGTCAGAAAGTACTTCTAGTTTGTTCCAACTTGACACTGTGTTCAGAAAAGTTTAAAGTTGATGTGTTGAGAGAGATTTACCTCTGACTTGAAATAATAAAAAAAGATGTTTACCATAGGAAGAGGTGAGTGCACTGGTAAAGCAGAACATAAATTTTGGGGGTGGATCCAAATTCTCAACTGTGAGCTGGATGCAGCTGAAGGGAGAATCATAAAGCAGCCACAGCCGTGACTCCTTGATCTCAGTGGTGGTTCTACTTTGTTCTGATCAATTCCAGAATTTAAAGCAATCCTATGGCTCCAGCAGACCTCTGAAAGACTAATAGTATGCCATTAAAGGAATCTTGACCTGTCTGATTCAGCAGGCTTTCTGGTTGCTTATATAGTCAGGGTAGCACAAAGCAGCCAGAATAACAACTAAGAATTTGGTTTCCTGTTTTTGGTCCTACTGAACCTTATAGGGCTGTGGTGTAATCCCAACTATATTCTATGACTGTGAAGTTTGGGTGACCTACAGAGACCATCTGAGAAGCCTGGAGCACCTTCACCAGAACTACATCTGAAAGATCCTTGGCATAAGTGGGAGCATCATCACATAAATGCCAGTGTCTTTACTTTGGTGGAGTTAGCATCAGTAAAGCATTGATTGTTCAGCAACACCTGCAGTGGACAGGGCATTGTGTGCACTCACCTGATGTATGTTTACCAAAACAACTGCTATATTCCCAACTCAGCCAAAGACAAAGGACATGTGGGGGCCAGAGGACACCCTCAGGACAAACATTAAGAAGTGTGGCACTGACATGATAAATTGGAAAAAAAAAAAACAACTAGACAGGGGCAGGGCTACATGGTGACACCTTGTGAAAGAAGGTACATCTTACTTTGAGGAAAAACATGTGCCTGGAGGCAGAAAAATGACAGAAATGGAAGGAAAGGAAACAAGATCAAGAAATTCATGGCTGAACCCTCCCCTGAACTACCACCTGTGGTACCTGCAGCTCTAGGATCAGCTTTTTTAGACATCAGGAGACTCATCTGCAACCCTTTACTTGACCTTGAAGGATCGCCACCACTGACAATAAATAAATATCTCCATTTTCTTTCAACCCTTTTAAATCTAGTAATCATCAATGTCAAATAACAAAACAAATTTGAGGTTAGGCATTTTTACCTTAAATGTTGTCTGTTGTGAATTATTTCTGGTATGTCTTATAGTCACTAGAACTAACAAAAAGCATTGGACCCTTATTTATATTTTTACTCTACAGGACTGTGGACTGGTAAAGCAGATTGTTCAGACAGTGGGACAAATACAGCTGATAGAGTTAGATGTTACTCTTACCAAAAAGGAATCTGTAGCTTGTTGTGATTAAACTCAGCAGAAAGACTCACAATAAATTACATTAAATCAAGCATGACCTTACAAATCCTAATACAGATCAAACAAATTAGAAATGATTCTTCATGGCTATGCACATAAAATACAGAATCAACAGGAAGGTAGGGGCAAAGGTAGAAAAAACATTACAGTATTGTATGTTTAAGATTTCTGTGTTTATTTTATTCTCCAAGTTTATTAATGGAGAATTTTAGTGAGGTTTTTAATACTCTAGAGTGTCCTTACTCCACTGACATCAATAGAAATTCTTTCAATTAACTTTATTTGAATTTAGCTCAGTCCTTAAAGACTAGACCTACAAAGAACTTACATGTCTGCCTACCTAGTGCAAATCATACCCCTGAGTTAAGCACATAAGCTTTTTATATAATGCAGGGGAGAGTTAAACTCCCAAGAATGGGATTTGCTGAGTGGGAAGATACCTATGCTAGCCACTGGGAAGTGGTTAAGAGAGGGAGGTGTATTTAGCCCCACCCCTTTGTGAGTTTATGCACCTTACTTTGGGTTGTAAGAAAAGAGGCCTGGCATAAGCACTTTCTCAAAAGCCCAGTTGCCAACACTGGAGTTGGTAACAATGTCCAGTAGTTCTGTGGTTACAGAACTCAACCAAGTGGTTAAAACGCTGTTTCATCTCCTCAAGCTGAGGAAAGTTTACACCTGTGTCCCACATCCAAAAACAGTGCCCTAACCAATAAACTGTAGGGTTTCTGAGGTGGCAGTGCTCTTAGTTCCTCATGTGAAAAAGTAAGCAATCATGATCCTATAGCAAAGTGGTTAAGGCACTCCCCTGGAGGAAGTGGAACTTGGTTTCATGTCCCTGATCTCAATGAGTGCTCAAGTATTGCATATTAAATTATCATTAGAGCAGGAACTGAAACCTAGGTAAGTGCCCCTAACCACTACGCAATAATAGAGCCCATGTCACACATTTTCCCCCTTTCTGTCCAAATAAGTATTTAATTGATAAAGAAAAAGTAAAATGGTCTTCTACATGAAGGACTGGATATATACCACGGTGGCTCGGACAGAATCCTAGGAGGGGAGAGAGAGTCCCACAGCAAAGGAAGGAATGAAAACAAGTCTTTCACAGACTAGATTAGTACTCTAACTACCAAGCTGCTGGATAAAATTGAGGAATATGTGTGCAATGCCAGATGAAAAACTGGGGCACAAAGGAGAGAAGAAGTGCTATGCTCAGCAGAAACAAATGCATAACTGCCAAAACACTCAACTGGTTTGCTTGTTTCTTGCTGCCACCAGAGTGGTGAGGGGAGAGCTTACTATGATGACTGAAGTGGGCATAGGGACTGAACTGCATTCAAGGATTGTTATAGTGGGGGGCCACTGCCCAGGCATTAATCATAGGAGCTGAAAGTCTCTTGTTTTGGGATCCTTGGTGGGAGTGTATCCTCACATACCAGCATTTGGGATGAAGGAGGTTACAGCAGGCCAGTTTGGGAAATTATTGTCAGGTTAACAGTGGGCCTTCATACTGCCTACTTGTCCAGATAAGTGAAAGAACATAAACAAATGTGCAAGGCCCATATGTGCTACTCTGAACTAGATTTAGCCCTGATTCATTGTGGTATACATTTGAAGACTGGTTGAGCAGGGGAGCAGCAGTTTAATAGTGTACATCAAATAGTTTAGCATTTTTTTAACCTGGTTTAACTGACATGTTATAAACATTTCTTCTATCCACTTCCTTAAAGGTATGCCTACAGGGTGTTTCTTGGCAGCATGTCTTCACAGAACAGTGCAGTGCCACGTAGTGTTATTAGCTCAGGTCTTGGAAATGATAGTGACAATTTACCATCCAGCGCAGGGTGTCAAGGGCCAACAGCGAGGCAGTAGCCCTAGACTTCAAGAGGGCCAACTTGAATGAGTTGAGATTAGTGGGAGAGGCGCTGGGGTTCGCAAAGGCAGGGGAACTCAGTGCCCAAGATGAGTGGTCATTCCTTAAGGAGATAATACTCAGGGCCCAAGGGGTGACCTTCCTAACAAGAAGCAAGGGGGGCAGGAGTGCCGGAAAGCCCCTCGGCTCACCAACGGCATCCAGGAATGCCTGATTGCCAAAAAGGCAGTGTACACCCGGTGGAAGAGGGGTGCTATCTCCAGAGAGGAGTACACCTCCTCTGCTCAGGCCTGTAGGGGGCTATCAGGAAAGCTAAGGCAGACATAGAGCTAGGACTTGCGTCCAAAATCAAAGATAACAAAAAGTCCTTTTTCAAATACATAGGGAGGATGAAGAAAGCACCGGGAAATGTGGGGCCCCTGCAAGATCCTCTGAGCAATCTGGTGCTTGCACCAGAGGATAAAGCAGACCTCTTTAACCAATTCTTCACCTCTGTTTCTCTTGGGCAGGGACCAGGACTTTCCCACTGTGATGCAAGACGGACTTGGGGGGAATGCCTCCAGACCTCAGGTTGGGGAGGACCAAGTTAGAGAGCTTCTGGAGGGGCTGGACATGTTCAGACCAGTGGTCCAGGTGCTCTCCACCCCAGGGTGTTGAGGGAGATAGCAGGGGTTATTGCAGGGCCCTTGGCACAGCTTTATGAGCGCTCGTGGTGCTCGGGCCAGGTGCCAGATGATTGGAAGGTAGCCAACGTGATCCCCATCTTTAAAAAAGGGAGGACCCGGGCAACTATAGGCCCGTCAGTCTTACCTCAATCCTAGGGAAACTCTTTGAGAAGATCATCATGGAGCACATCTGCAATGGGCCGGCCTCAGAGAAGATGCTCAAGGGCAACCAGCATGGTTTCATTAGGGGCAGGTCATGTCAAACCAACCTGATTGCCTTTTATGATCAGGTCACAAAAGCCTTGGATGCAGGTGTTGCTGTGGATGTAGTCTTTCTGGACTTCAGCAAGGCCTTTGACACTGTCTCTCACTCCATCCTCATTAAAAAATTGGGCAACTGTGGCATTGATGCCTACACAGTCAGATGGATTGCAGATTGGCTGAAGGGTCGCACTAAGAGGGTGGTGGTGGGTGTGTCATATTCAACCTGGGGAGAAGTGGGCAGCGGAGTCCCCCAGGGCTTGGTCCTTGGGCTCGCGCTGTTCAATCTCTTTATCAGCAGTTTGGACAATAGGGTGAAAAGCACCCTGTTTAAATTGGCTGATGATACCAAAATTTGAGGTGAGGTGAGCACACTGGTAGGGAGGGAAAGACTGCAGCAAGACCTGGATAGGTTACAGGGGTGGGCTAACAAAAACAGCATGCGTTTCAATACTGACAAGTGCAGGGTGCTACACTTGGGCAGTAGTAACCAGCAGCACACTTATAAGATGGGAAGCTCACTTCTTGAGAGCATGGAGGCAGAAAGGGATCTTGGAGTCATTATTGACTCTAAGATGAACATGGGCCGACAATGTGAGGTCACGGTTGGAAGGGCTAACCGGATCTTGTCGTGCATCCACAGGTGCATCTCTAGCAGGGCAAAGGAGGTGATCCTCCCCCTCTATGCAGCACTGGTCAGGCCACAGCTGGAGTACTGTGTCCAGTTCTGTGCGCCCCACTTCAGGAGGGATGCGGACAACATTGAGAGGGTCCAGAGAAGGGCCACCTGCATGATCTGGGAACTACAGGGCAGACCCTACAATGAGAGTCTGCGGGACCTGAACCTGTTCAGCCTTCACAAGGGAAGGCTGAGGGGGGACCTGGTGAAAGTCTATAAACTCACTAGGGGGGACCAGAAGGGTTTGGGTGAGACCTTGTTTCCCCTAGTGTCCCCTGGCATAACAAGGAATAACAGCCACAAGTTGTTGGAGAGTAGGTTTAGATTAGACATCCATAAAAACTACTTCACCGTCGGGGTGGCTACGAGCTGGAACCAACTTCCAAGGGAAGTGGTGCTGGCTCCTACCCTGGGGGTCTTTAAGAGGAGGCTTGATGCCTACCTAGCTGGGATCATTTGAGCCCAGTTTTTTCTCCTGCCCTGGCAGGGGGTCAGACTTCAAGATCTACAAGGTCCCTTCCAACCCCACTTCTATGATTCTATGATTCTAATCTCTTTTTTTTGGAATCCATCCCTACATGAGTCCCAGAAAATTATCCTAATAAACATTTGAAAAATAAATAAGGAAATTACATAGCAGTATCCTAAAATTAAATACAAGTATTACATTGATATGCACAGGCAAGGTATAATAATCCCTGGTGGCTGCCTGTTCAGTGATCATTCTAATGGGGAAGGCAGTTTAATCTGTATCAGGATGGAAAGATCAAAGACTCAACAGAGTTACAAGATGTAGTTTAATGTGTACTCTTCACCTTTGGTCCTCCCTCCCCCTTCCAGAATTAAACAAGCACTAAGGTTTCCCAGAAAAAAAAATCTTGACTACAATGCTGCAAATTACTTAACTAAGGTGTTCTCCTAAAACACTTCCATGCTTGAAATTGCTGAGACTGCTTGTGAGTGTAAACTTTGTTGTGCTACTATGTGTATTACAACTGAATTAATCAAACAGTCAACATGAGTGTTTCCTGCATATGTAACAGCAGTTCCCTATATCTCTGGCAAAAGTGCAGCTTCTCCTGCATTGAGATGGATAACAGCTTTTTGTTTTGCATATAAATACCCCAAATACAAGGCCCTTTAGTAAAATATTGTTTTAGTTTGCATTAAATTTGTTATATTCCACAAAAGAAGAGGAGATAGGTTTCTAAGCTATATTTAACCTCCCCCTGTGACTGGATCTTTGGTGGGTTTACCTGCTGACAGTCTGTTTTTTTGAGAAGTAGCATTAAATATAGAAACTGAGGAACAATGTAGCTTGCCTCTGATCACCTACTGCAAGTGCTTCAGAAGCACAATTTTATATTTCTGAATATTTGAAAAATACCATGGCATTAGAGCCCTGCTGGAAATCATGAATGTAAATGACTTAATAAAACAAAAAACAATATATTATTTAGTATTTTTTCAGTGAGTTTCTTCAAAGTAGAAAACAATCAGCATCAAGTAATTTAACTTGGGGGGGCGGGGGCGCAGGGAGGAAGGATTGTACCTTGGACTGAACCACATTTTGTTTTCAAGTTTGTTTGGTTTTTTTTAATCAGATAACAGCTTTGCCAATCAAACAGTAGGAGGCTACTGGCTCCTAGTGATAAAGATAATGGCAAATGGTGGGGGCACATATTTCTAAAGACAGGGAGGTATGCAGGTTGTAGCTATATTGGTCTAGAGGAAAAAGCAATCAGGGCTCATGGACAGAGGGTGATATCTTTTATTAGACTGACAAGATTTTCGCAAAAAGAAATGTTTTTGAAAATATCTTGTTGGTCTAATAAAAGATATCACCTCTTTCCATGAACCCTGATTGCTAAAGAGAGGGAGGACACATTAGGAAACAACTAACATTCCTCTCCTCTGGATCTGATTAAGTTTATTACCAGACTTTCCTTTGGTGTAGACCAGCCCAACCCCACTATAGCTGGTTATGAATGTTGTCCTTGAACTCTAAATTTGAAATACAAAACTGACTATTTTGGCTAAGAGTTTATTTTTAAAAGTCAGGAAAGTTTTGGTTCCCAAATGGTGGTAGTCTTAATGCATCTTTTTGAGGGCAATATTATCAGTCCCCTCTGGATAAGTACAGGCTATGCTGAAAATATGCTCTTATGTATTATTTTCCCACAGCTCTCCATTTCTTAGTATTTTGTCATTTCTTAATAGCACTAAATCTGCCCTTTCTATAATATCCTCACAGCTAAAACCTTTATTCCTGACTCTCTCACTGTGTGCCTCAATATCTGAATCTTTTTCTTTCTGGTTTCTCCTCTACTCTTCCCATTCTGTTCCCTCCACAAAATGTCAATATGAATGTAATTTTCCTTGCTCTTCACATCAGACTCATCAGCGGTACTGTTCAAACCGTTTTATTAGCTTCAGTTTTTAGCACCTCAACTCTGGTTGGACTTGAAGAATGCCGAGAATTAATCTACGCACAGACTATTTGGAGCATATCTGGAGCTATTACCAAATCAGATATGTACAATTTGATACAGTCCCAGAAGTTCTAATTTTTATTTTGTGTAAGGAAAGACCTGGCAGCCCAACTGCTAACTCTTGTCCCCAGCTAGTTCTGTCCCTTTTTTCAGATCTTTCATTATTTGTTGAATTTCCACCTTGACTTGGTTTATCAGATAATCACCTTAATTCAAATAACTCTTTGAAACCCACCTCACTTGAAGGGCCAAAAGAAAGGCATTTTTATTTCACAAACAAACCAAAAACTTGTTTAATAGTGCTATGCCTTATAGCACAACCTTATCATTTAGTTACTGGTTTCTGTGTCCTCTGCTGTTTTATTGCTGCATTTGTGAAACTGGATTTAAGCTCATGCCACGTGTTATACTTAAGTTGTGATTAACCAGTTAATCATGCATTAAATTGTGACCCAGCCACATGTTCAATCAATTAATGATTAATGGATGGATCATTTTTGACCTGGAGGGATGTGGGCAGTGCGGTTCCTCAGGGCTTGGTCCTTGGGCCTGCACTGTTCAACATCTTCATCAGCGACTTGGATGAGGGGGTGAAAAGCACCTTGTTCAAATTTGCAGATTACACTAAGATGTGGGGCTAAGCGGGAATCCTAGAAGAGAGGGACAGGCTACAACTAGATCTGGACAGGTTACAAGGGTGGGTGGATGATAATAGGATGTGTTTCAATACAGACAAGTACAAGGTATTGCACCTGGGGAAGAAGAACCAGCAGCATACCTACAGGCTGGGGAACTCCCTCCTTGTCAGCACAGAGAGAGAAAAGGATCTTGGAGTCACTATTGATTCCAAGGTGAACATGGGCCGCCAATGTGGGGACACAGTCAGGCAGGCCAACCGCACCTTGTCATGCATCCATAGATGCATCATGAACAGGTCCAAGGAGGTCATCCTCCCCCTCTATTCGGCGCTGGTCAGGCTTCAGTTGGAGTACTGTGTCCAGTTCTGGGTACTGCACTTCAGGAGGGATGTGGACAGCATCAAGAGGATCCAGAGAAGGGCCACTTGCGTGGTCAGGGTGCAGCAGGGCAGGCCCTACGAGGAGAGGCTACGGGACCTGAACCTGTTCAGCCTCCACAAGAGAAGGCTGAGAGGGGATCTGGTGGCCATCTATAAACTTGCCAAGGGGGACCAGCAGGCAATGGGAGAGTCCCTGTTCCCCCGAGCACTACCAGGAGTAACAAGGAATAATAGCCATAAATTGACTGAGAGTAGATTCAGGCTAGATATTAGGAGGCGCTACTTCACAGTCAGGGCGGCTAGGATCTGGAACCAACTTTCAAGAGAAGTGGTGCTCGTTCCTACCCTGGGGGTCTTCAAAAGGAGGCTAGACAATCACCTAGCCTGGGTCGTTTGACCCCGGTACTCTTTCCTGCCCATGGCAGGGGGTCCGACTTGATGATCTGCTCAGGTCCCTTCCAACCCTACGTACTATGAAACTATGATAAATGGAAGATTTAGCCACAAAATTATTCCACAAAAAATGTGTAATAACATTGTGGCTAGTTCCTATCACACCATTAATTGAACACATGGCCAGGGCTGCCCTGTGGCTGGGAGTCATGCTCCCAGCTGCAGGGAGGCACCATGAGCTGTCAGCTGAGCTGGGCCTCCAGCTACGGGGACACATGATACATCCCTATGGTTGAGAGCCCAGCTCAGTTGATGGCTTGCAGTGGCTCCCCAGCTGAGAGCCTCGCTCATCTGACAGATTCTCAGTCACGGGGATACATGGTACGTTCTCGCAGTTGGCAGCCCTGGCAGCTGAGGGGGCTTCCAACTGTGGAAGACTACTACTGGCCAGTGCAGTTTGCTACTGGCCAGATTGTTATCGTGGGCTCCCCCTGCACTGGCAATAAGGCATGATGGGATCTGATATGCAATCCCACAATCATATATCCTGCTGTGCATGTGTAGCATGGCTGGAGGTATGAATGTACAGACTGTGCATCAGATTTTATCACACTTTTACCAGCACATCTGGTGGGGCACTTAGATTCTCCAGTTCATATACAGACAGGGCCTCACATCCATGAGGAGAGACATAGAAATCCACAGAAGTCTACATGGATCTCTCTATGAAACAAAATCCTGAGAATGTATGCCCTTCAGGGGATGTGTAGTGCTAGTATGCTTATGGTTATGGTACATTGATTTACCACTGTCATGATAATTTAGTGAGACTTGTTTATCTGTTTGTTAAATGATGACAAACAGGGACTAAATCTGCTACCATTTGGGATAGGCTGTTCCTTAGGTCCTCAGTACAGTGAAACATGCTATGACTGCCTTTGGTTTAGAAGAGCTTCACAGTGAGAATCCTATAAAGACAAAAGTTCTGTCTTTGAGACCTTCCTCTGATCCAACAAATACCTCCTTGCCTGAATACATGACTAGTAATCTAAGAGGTTGGGAAAAATTTTGGCTGTACTGTGTATAATGTGTACTTATTCAAGGATTTTATATATAATTAGAGTTGATCAAATTGTTTCCCAGTTAATTCAGACTAAAAACCAGTTTAAAAATGTGAATTTTCCTGCAAATCAGAAACTCTGCTTTTCAACCAGCTCACCACGAAAGACGAGCACATCTGAAAATGATAGAAAAATATTTGTAGTATGCGTTCTTTTGTTGCTGCTGCTGCTGCTTTTAACAGTAAAAGGCACTGGCTGAAGAAAACTTCAATAATGAGAAGTTGAATGTAATTTTAGTCCAAAATGTAACAGCCTTATACGAAAGATAAAGTCATGCTAGGCAGCCTTATAATGAGTGTTCTGTGTCACAGTGGGCCTTGAAAATGAGATGCCCCATATTCTCTTCAGTCTCTTGTGAACTCATTAAGACAGCAAACATGTTTTTAGACAGCAATTACAATCACATGCAGAACATACCAGCTCTTATATCATTCATTGCAAAGGGAAAAATAAGCTTTAAAATTACATTGCAGATCCGTTACAGTACAGCGATTCCTTCTGTGTAGGCTTGCAAATGTCTGAGGCACTGTCTTCATTTCCAGTTTAAATGATCCCAATTGTTAGTCTTTAATGATGCCTATCTCATTATAGCACAAAATACTTGGCTGCTAGTGAATCGCTGATATAAAATGCACTATATTAAAAGTTAAATAAATTAAAAATCAAGTGTGGAAATTCAGACTATCTTATTTTTTAGGATCAGAGTCTGATTTATTTCAGCATATAGATTAAAATCTGTGGGTTCAAGAATAATTTCAGGTATAGATTTATGCTTAATTTGGTTTAAATAAGAAAATAAAATATTTTGTGTTAATAATTTTAAACCTAGAGATCCTAAAGTCCATCACTAATTACAGCAGAACAGCAGAGACTTCCTATCCCTGAAGAAAGGTATTTGTACCTGAAAGCTTGCAAAGAACATTCTTCCAACTACTCAGTTGGTCTAATAAAAGGTATCATGTCTACCCAAATAAGCTTGCCTCACTAACTACACACAGACAAGTTTCTTTGGGTGTATCCAATATCTTTTATTACACCAACTCAGAGTTGGAAAAATTCTTTTTCCAGCTTCCAGGTACAAATCTTTCCATGCAAAGTCCCACAGGTCTCTCCAAGTATACACAAGCATTGCAAATACCCAAGGCTGGGTGGGGGAGTACCCTTAGGGCTGCATGCTGTTTCCATTGGGCACTGGGTGCGGGGTACCCTTCAGACCACTGATGCTAACCAAGCATCACCTCCCAAGCATCACCGCCTGCCCCAGCCTGGTACTCCTCACTTTTCCTGCCTGCAAATTGCAAGTTGCATGCTTGTCCTGGGTTCAAGTTGCATGGGACGCTCAGGCAGTTTTGGCGCGAAATCTTTCTGTGCAAATCTCCACAGGGCTCACCGAGTATACATAAATATTGCATCTCCCGCCCGCTCACTTTGCAAAACTGCCTGAAGCAATTTTCCTGCAATTTTTTGCATAGGGAAGAGTTGTATTTTGCCAGGTTTTTTGGTCTGGGCTTTTTGCATGCTTTTTCAGCCCGTGAGAGTTTTTGCATACTTACCAGGCCGGCACCATTGTCTGCTTTTTTTCCACCAGCACACAGCCAGCGGGGGGTGGGGTGTCTGCCCCCTGAGTGCCTATAAATTCAAGGAGCAGTTACTGAGCATGTGGGGTGCTTACACTGTAGGCTTTTGAGGTGCATGAGGAATGGCAACACACCAGAGGCACAAGGACTCAGCCCTGCGGGATGCTTACCCCTGGGTGGCACAGCACCAGTTCCTGCTGCTTGCTGCTGATATCAGGTACAGTATTGCATTCCAGTGCAGGATGTGGCCACTTTTGCAACATTTGAAAGAGGACACCCTAACTTTTTCCACAACCAACCGGGATGTTTAGGCATAGGTAAGTGAGACACTTGGCTATGCTCTGAGGGAGGGTGGCTTGCATTATTTACTTAAACTTTCATGTAAATATGGTTTAATTACCATAAAAGAAATTGCTAGGTATCTGACAGCATGAAGTCCTCCTCTGAACCCTTCCTCACCCCTTAGCTACCTTTCTCCACCTTCTTGTGCCTTCTCCCTGCTCATGTACAGAAAGGACATCTCCATTACATGGGTGGAGCATCCCACAGGAGTGGGGAGGTTTGCAGCCCACTAGCAGCAGGGGGGTAGGGTTTGCAGCCAGCCCAGAGTGGAGGGGGGTTTTCAGCCCGCCGGCAGCAGGGAGACGGGGTTACAGCTTGCTGGCAGTGGGTAGAGGGGTTGCAGCCAGCTCAGACCATGGGGTTTGCAGTCTCCCTGCGACTGGCTGTAGTTCCCGGCCAGCTGCAAACCCCATTCCCCTCCCATGGAAAGCTCCACCACCCCACCAGTCTGAGTTCACCAGCCGCGCCTGAATTATTCTTATGCTCTTAAGGTCCCGCTGCCTCCTATATCTAGTTTGTGAACACTATGCTTCGTCTGCTGTTCCCATCGGGCACAACAGGCAGAAGAGAAGAACACAAGCTTGAAATAGTCGCCTGATGCCACTTCCGTCTCCAGAAAAAATGCTGGCAATGTCACTGCCAGGTGCCTATTTGAAACTCTTTTGATCCTTTTAGACTCATTAGTAAAAGCATATGGGAATTCACCATTAAAGTCTTTGTATTGTGTCAATATGTCAGCAACTAAGTTTGCATTTTAAATATTCCCCTTAGAATTAAAAAAACAATATTTCTGTTTCATATAAGAATATGCCAGTATTTAACAATAAATATCTTTTTTTGTCCCTTTTTTGCCCTGCTTCCAGCCTTCCTATTTCCTGCTGCTCCTGCTGATGCTCGGTGGCTCGGCCTACAGCGTGCAAGATTTTAAAATGCTCAAAACTTACAAATGGTCAAGCTAGTCCAAGCAGCTATTTACTTCATTAGCTCTTTTCAAGGATCATGTATGTAATGTTCCTATTTCTTTGTTTGTCTTTGTTCACATAGCCCAATTTTTTTTACTACAGTATTGTTACCTTACTTGTGTACTCTCCATCCACACACCCTCCCTCCCTGGCTCTTTTCTGCTTCCTTCCTTGCCTCATGGCTGGGCTTCTAGGGCAAAACAGCTGGCTCCCTATTAGCTCTGCTTATGGCCTTACCATTGTTTTGAAAAGGTTCCCTCCCACAGTCCCCACCATGCTTCACCACTTGAAAACCAATGGCTGCTTCCCCCATGGCTGGGGGGCTCTCTCTTAGCACTTCTCATTGGTGCTAGCCTACATGCCCTCCCTTCCCTGGACAGGCCCTCCTAGCCTACATGCACTCAGCCTATATGCAAGTACAAATGTTGAAGACTAAAGCTATCTCAGTTCTTAAGCCTACGCTTCACCACTTGTATACCAATGGCATCTCAGCTTGCCTACTCCATGGTGGGCCTTCCAATTAAACCGAGCAACCTACCACCCACCTACACACTCACTCAGCCAATATCATTGATGTAGGAGTTCAATCTGGGCCCAGTTTTAG
This sequence comes from Crocodylus siamensis, assembly GCF_052110815.1. Classification (NCBI taxonomy): domain Eukaryota; kingdom Metazoa; phylum Chordata; order Crocodylia; family Crocodylidae; genus Crocodylus; species Crocodylus siamensis. Next base: position 213,702,760 of record NC_143397.1, read on the forward strand.
CCCATCATTCCCCCCTAGTTTTAGCATTATCCTTCCTGCCTGGTTGGACTTCTCCAGCAAAAAGCTCTCTCCCTGCCTCTTGCCTCCTGGCTGGGGCTCTGGGGCAACAAAACCTGTTATGGGGCAAAAAAACCTCCTCCCCCCTGCCTCTGAGCTGGGCTTCTCAGGCCCCAAAACTCCCTCCTTGGCTGGCCACACCCACCTACCCACCCACCCACACCCCCCTCCCTTTCTTCCACACACACCCATTGGAGCCTTTTCACCCTCCTGCTTTGCCCATGGCTCAGTCCCCCTATCTCCCTTGCCCAAAGGCTGGGACTCTCAGGCAAAAAAATGCTCAGAAGGTAAGGATAGAACTCAACTTCTGCAGATCATAGTGTATTAACATTCCTGGGGGCCTTGGGCAGTTTGAAGTTTCTAAAGCTGTCTTAGTTCTGAGCCTATGCTTCACCACTTGAATACCAACAGCTGCTTCCTCCATGGCTGGGGGTCTTTGTCTTAGCACCCCTGCTTAGTTCTGGCCTACAAACCCTCCCTCACTCTTTGTGAGACATTCTGGAATTTAAATAGCCTATGCTTCACTAAATAACTTCTTTTTTCCTTACTATAAAGCCTAATGCTTCACTACTTCATTACCAACAGCATTCCAGCTTCCCCACTCCATGGAGGGCATTCCAACCAACACACACACCACCTTCCTTCTTGCTGGGGAAAAATGAGTGGTAAAAATGCTCAATTCTCTTACTGGAGAGAGCAATTTGTTTTTTGAGTTAAATCTAAAAAAAGGTTTTCCCTCAAAATCAAGACCAAGATTATATACAGGTTTGAACAGTTTTGAACATAAACTTTGTGATATAATGTTATTCTCTTCACAAATAAAAAGGCTTTTCAGCCAGCATAGGCTTGTCTCTCTCTACCACCAGGAAGGTCATCTTGTTTGCCCCCTCCTTGTTAGGATGCTTGCCCTCTCCTTGTTAGGCTGCAATTTTACCGTACTTCTCTTATACAGTGTTAGGATATGTGGATTTTTGGGGAGCATTGGTCCTGCAGCTGGAACAAGGCTTTAATCTGTGTCTCAGCAAAGCTGCTGACCACAAGGCAGAATGAGATATATTAAAAGTAACTTTGCAAATGCTTAGGCAAGTAGGTTTTAACTATATGATAGTATTGTTGTGAGATATATAGCTTTATATATAAGATTTTGTTTATGAGTGCTTAAGTTAAGTAACCATGTTAATTGTGTTGACCATTTTTCTGGAAAAAACAAAAAAAGTCTATGTGCTGTGAACCAGCTACAGTAAGGAATGAGATGAGATACAAAGGCCCAAAAAAGGTGGAAGATGGTACAACATGGAACAGAAAAACAGATTGTAATGTGGAAGATAACACATAACTGAGATGAACATACACAAAAGGGTGGATGGTGATTGATAAAGAAACCTCCAGAGTCCGCCCATTGACCAAAAGAAGAAGGTTCATGGCCTTAGACATGCGCTCATAGAAAAAAGGCATGTAAATGAATGAAACGCATAAGCAATTCCATGCTAATGAAGCAAACAGTAAACAGAGGCAGAGCTTGAGATGGGAGGAGAAATAGGTGGAACAGAAGTAGGGGCAGTGGTGGAGTGAATGTTAATGTGTATAAACCAAAGTGTATAAATGTAGGAAGAACCTATTGTTCATGGTGGCTCCCCTGTTTATTGTTTTTTGGGAGCTAGTCCAAAGCTGTCTTCATTCTGAATAAAGCTGTTGCAAGCAATGTGTGCTAGTGTTTGCTCCCTGGTTGCTCTGGCTAATGAGTTCCAGGATCCATGAGCAATTGGACCATCGTCTCCTGAGCTGTTGGGTGCCGCATGGAGTCGGGGTCTAACATATAGGTTGAAGAAGGACTCGCACCTTAATCTATCCTCCCACACTCTTTCCTAATTCCTATGTATTATTCATTCATTGCTGATGCTTTATTGAGCTGATGTCTCTTTCCAACGCTTTATGTAAAAAACATTGTATGTAAAAAACGTAACTGTCAATGCTTGGACTTATAAAATTGTAAATATAAAAAGGTAATTCACTTATAATTTACCTAAAGCCTCAATGGAAACAATACTACATAAATTTGTGTGCAAAACAGAAAGAATCCTGTCTTCTCTCAAAGCAGCCCCTCCCCTCCATCCTAGATCCCATACAGAGACCTCGCTGAGACCCCATTATGAACCCATTATACAAGGTAACATTTTATAAAATGGACTTTATTCAATGAGAAATTAATATGAAATGGAACATTAATGATAAAAAGGATCAATTCACACAATTACAGAGCACATTCTCCCTGCAGAGCAGCGGTGATGTGTGTCGCCAGACAATTTCTGACCACAGCACCCCTCCCACTATTTGCCTGTATCTCTAGCCCCCCACACTGAACTGCTTCTCTGCTAGTGAAGGTAGTGGCTTCTGTCAACTCACTTAACTGATCTCTCCAAGAGTCACTGAAAACCTCAGTCCTGGTTTCACAGATATTATGCAGGATGCATGCTGCCACTATGTAAGGGCTAATGTTATCAGCATCAACTTCTAGCCTGTAGATGAGTGATCTCCAATGAGCTTTCAAGCACCCAAATATACACTCTACGCTCATGCAGCACTTGCTTAGCTGCTTGTTGAACAGCAATTTCTGTGGGTCACTCACTTGCCCCACATAGAGCTTCATGAACTAGGGCAGGAGTGGGTAGCCCATTTCAGCTAGTATTGGGGTGGGGGGCACTGAAACACCTTGGATTACAGCCTCCTCCTGTCCTAGGGCAAAACACATGAGCATTGTTTGTACTTCCTGCCCATACCATATAAATGCTTATAAATCTGCCTCTGTGGTCCACAGTGGCTTGCAGAATCACAGAATCACACACCCCTTTCTGTTTATGAATGAATGGTTGTTGGTTTAGGATGGGAATGTGCATACTCCTTCATCTTCATCTTCACCTTCAAGATGAGCTGCTAAAGCTCAATGTCAATGTAATCATCAAAAAAATCAATGAGAATCTAAGGAAAATATTCTTCATCCACTGACAGACACATCTGAAAACATAGCTACGTCCAGTGCAGACATGACATCCAAATTTAAAGATGTGGTCAATGTGCTGAAGTGGAGTGAGGAAGCCAATACGAAGGTTATGAAAACCACTAGTAATGATATGGTCCAATATTTTAAAGAATTCAGTAAGAAGGTTGATCTCATTTTGCAGGTGGATGAAAGGTTCAAACAGGATTTTCTAACAGAGTTTCATGATTGCCGTGGTACTGGGAGCAGCACTGAGAGTAGCCCACCCAAAAAAACACTCCAGTCTCTTCCAAAGGAGAGCTGTGCCTCCTCTAGCTGCAAGAGAAGATCCCCAAGGTGCGTCAGGAATGATAAGGAGGAGAAGGAGGGCGCTGATGTGAGCCAGGGAGAGTACAAGAGGGGGGCATCTTATGGGCGAGCAGGTTCTCATGACTAAAGCAAGAGTGTTTAGAAGAGGGGTGATGGGATGCACTGTGACCCCCTATATTCTCAAAGTTGATTGCACTTCAATCTACCAGTGGCTCTGTGGGGACGTGTGAATCAGGTTAGGTTCACAATCTATCTGTCTTTTCTGTCTATCTACTTTAGGCATTTTTAGAAATCTCTGATAGAATAGAAATAAAGTATCACAAATTGACTTTGGAAAGTGTCCCAGATTTTTATTTTTCATACAAGAGACTGGGTTAAAATCTTTTGTGATGCTGGGTGGGGTGATGAAGGGAGGTACCCCATAATATGAATCTCAGGCTTCTCCTGCCCCTGTGGAGGGGCTGGGGAGTCCTTCCAGCCCCCTCCTGGCTGGGTCCCCTCTGGGGTGGCTGGTGCCTCGGGCGCTGGTGCCCCACTGGGTACAGCAACATGGCCTCCTCTCAGCCTCTCTCCACCCACCTGATGGAGCTGCCCCCCTCAGTGCAGAGGGTTCATCTCGTGGAGGGTCTGGGATGTCCTTCCAGTTCTCCCCACCCAGTTCCACCCAGGCTCTGGGGCCCTGTCGCGAGCAGTAGGACAGAGATAGTGCCTGCCTCTCTGGCATCAGATGTGGGAGACAGCAGAGGGGTCCACCACCCTCCACTCACTCCCCTGCCCACTGTGGCTGACGATGAGGAGATGGAGTGACTACACTCAGAGTCCCACAAGTGGCCTTGGGGGTGGGATGACATTTGCCCCCTGAAGCAGATGAGGATCAATCTCCCGGAGACTGTCCTTGACCTGGATGCTGAGGGGGGCCTGCTAGGGAGCCTGGCTATCAAGGGCACTTTCACTGGCCTCACTGGTAGGTCCCTTCCCAAGGTTAGGCCCCACTGGTTCTCAGGAACATCCAGCTCCTGCTGGAGAACCGCCCCACCGGTGGCCCCCAGCTACGGAGGCCTCCTCAACCTCACAGAGCAGACCAAGGGCCAGAGGAACATGGCGAAGAGTATCCAGCAGTGGTGCCTGGACCCCGTGCAGTTCGCCTGCACCACCAGTGATGCAGTGAGGCTCATGTGCTGAGACCCAGGCACACATCAACATGCCTTCCAGCTTGAGAAGCTAGTGACGCAGGTGAGGGAGGTGTGGGGCCAGGGCAGGTCCACAGAATAGAATAGGGCAAGGATAGGGCTTCCCCTGTCTCTTTGGTTTTTCCCTGCTTTATCGCCTGCTCTCCCACCTATACCCTGCCTATCCTTCCTCTCTATTCTCCTGCTCATGGCTGGTACCACAGTTGCTTCACTGAATATGAACGGCTTCAAAGACCCAGTGAAATGGACAACTGTCCTGGAGGGCTGGCAGCAGAAATGGCTGGTGATTGCCTTCCTCCAGGAGACGCACAGCAACGTGTATGATCAAGCTGACTGGCACACTGCCTGAAGAGGCTGCTTGTTTCTAAGCTGTGGTACCAACCTCGGTGCAGGAGTGGTGACCCTCCTTTTACCACAGCTGCAGTATGACTTGGCCGTGGGACAAGAGGTTGTCCCTGGTTGTCCACATCACCCTGGCACACCAGAGTCTGCTCCTTGAAAACATCTATGGAAGGATAGGGTAGCCTTCTTAGAGACTCTGGGCAACCTCCTGTGTGACACCAGTGAGAGCGATGACCTGGTCCTTGTGGGTGAGGATTTCAACTGCACCGTTGACACACTTCTAAACTGGATGGAGCCAGAACCACACCTGCCTTTGGTCCACAGCTTGCAGGCCTGCCATGCTGGAGGTGGCAGACCTCATCAATTCCTGGTGGGTCCTCCACGCCAACACGCACCAATACACCTGGGTAAAGATGAGCATCAGTGGCATCACCATGGCCCACCTTGACCACCTCTACATCATCCAGCACCATCTGCCGTTACTGTGCAGCAGCTGGATCATACCATCAAGCCTCTCGGACCACGCCCTGGTCTGCTGTGAACTCAGCCTGCCCAGCAGGGCACGCACACAGGCCCCTTACTGGTGCCTCAACATCAGCCTGCTACAGGATGCCCACTTCCAGGACTGCTTCACCCACCTCTGGAGGAGCTGGGAGGTTGCACAAGCAGACTACTCCTTGTGATGGCTGTGGTGGGACATGGGGAAGATCCAGGTCCCGACATTCTGCCAGCAGTTTTCCCAGCTGGTGGCAAGCAAGATCCGCCACCACACCCAGGAGCTAGAGGAGGATGTAGTGGAGCTTGAGGTGGCCCTACTCTGTGCTGGCAATGACATAGCGCTCCTTGAGAGCCTCCAGTCTCACAAGAAATGCCTGTGGGAGCTGACAGGGGGTGCGGCCCATGGTGTAAGGGTGCATGCACACTGTCAGGAGCTGGCAGAGGCCGATGCGCCAAACAGCGTTTTTGGCCTAGAGAGGCAGTGGGCTGAGGCAAAGACCTTGGACCATCTCAAGACCCCGGAGGGATGGCTCCTCACAGACCTGGGTGAAGTGTGGGGGCATGCTGTCTCCTTGTACCAGGACTTGTTTGCAGCTGACCCCACCTGCCTGGAGGCCGCTCAGCAGCTGCATAAGGACCTGCTGCACCTCTGTGCTTGGGACTGCTCAAGTGACCTCATGACAGTCTTCCTGGGCATCCAGGAGGACATGCGGGCCCTGAGGAACTGCCAGCACACCTATGAGCTTGCCTCATTGGCCTGCATCATCTGGGACAAGAATGACGCACTCCTGGTCCGGACGTGGGCCGGCACACACCCCCAGACCTGCCAGGGGGCCTTACCTTGTGCTGGGAAGGCCTCAAATCCCTGGAAGTGTTCTTGGGGCTGCCTGCCTTTGCAGACCGCAACTGCGAGGGTCTGGTAGAGGGAGTGGAGGCCTGCCTGCAGCACTGGTGCTGGCGCTTGCCCACCCTTTCCTACCATGGCCAGGCCCTCATCAACAACCTGGTGGCGGCAACCCTGTGGCACCACTGCACTGTGCTGGACCCCCTGCTGGAGCTGCTCGAGAGGCTGCAGTGGCTCCTAGTGGACGTCTTTTGGGATGGACCCCACTGGCTCCCGTGAGCCGCCCTTTACCTGCCCACCACCAAGGGGGACCAGGGCCTGATTGACCTGTCCAGCAGGGTGGCTGCCTACCACCTGCAAGCCCTTCAATGGCTCCTGTATGCTGAGGGCCACATCCCATGGTGGCACCTGGCATGCTGGTTCCTGCACTGGGTGGGGGCTCTCGGCTTTGACCAGGAGCTGTTCATGCTGGACCTCACCTTCCTGAACAGGATGGTCCTTCCCCCATTCTACCACAGCATGGTGCAGGCCTGGAGGGCTGCCTTCCATCTTTGTCCCCAGGCCAGACACATGCAGTTTCTGCAGCTGCTTCAGGAGTCATAGATTTCATAGATTTCATAGACATTAGGGCTGCAAGGGACCTCGGGAGATCATCGAGTCCAGCCCCCTGCCCAAAGGGCAGGAAGTCAGCTGGGGTCATAGGATCCCAGCAAGATAAGCATCCAATTTACTCTTGAAGGTGTTCAATGTAGGTGCTTGAACCACCTCCGCTGGCAGACTGTTCCAGACCTTGTCCAGCCTGAAACGGTCTTGCAGGAGTTTGTGACCGTTCGACCTCGTCATCCCTTGGGGCGCTCTGGTGAACAAACGTTCCCCCAGATCCTGGTGGTCACCCTTGATAAATTTATAGGTGGCTATTAGATCACCCCTGAGCCTACGCTTTTCCAGGCTAAAGAGTCCCATGGCTCTCAGCCTGTCATTGTAAGATCTCTTTTCCTGACCTCTGATCATGCGTGTGGCTCTCCTGTGGACTCTCTCAAGCTTCTCCACATCCTTTTTGAATTGTGGAGCCCAAAACTGGACGCAGTACTCCAGCTGCGGCCTCACCAAGGCCCAGTACAAGGGGAGAATGATGTCCCGGGATTTGCTCGAGAAGCATCTATGGATGCAAGCCAGCGTTTTGGTCACTTTACTAGCCGCAGCATCGCATTGCAGGCTCATGTTCATCTTGTGGTCAATGATGACCCCCAAGTCTCTTTCTTCTGTAGTGCTATCCAACGTAGCACTGCCGAGCCTATAAGAGTGCTGCAGGTTTTTCCTCCCAAGGTGGAGAACCTTGCATTTTTCGGTGTTAAACACCATGAGGTTCTTGTCTGCCCATTTGCTGAGCTTGTCCAGGTCAGCCTGGATCACCCGCCTATCCTCTGGCGTGGATGCTTTGCCCCAAAGTTTGGTGTCATCGGCGAACTTGGCCAGTCCACTCCTGACTCCAATGTCCACATCGTTAATGAAGATGTTGGACAGTATGGGTCCCAGGACGGAGCCTTGAGGGACCCCACTGGTCACAGGGCACCACGATGAGTGACTGCCATCAATCACAACCCTCTGGGTCCGACCATGGAGCCAATTTCCCAGCCAGCAGATCATGGTGGAGCCAAGGCCACAACTGGGCAGTTTGGCCAAGAGGTGATCATGGGATACCAGATCAAAAGCTTTTTTGAAGTCAAGATATATGACATCAACCTCTTCTCCCTGGTCCAGGTGATAGGTCACCTGGTCATAGAAGGAAATGAGATTGGTCAAACAAGACCTACCCGCAACAAACCCATGCTGGCTATCCCTTAGAATGTTAGCCTGGGCCAGTCCCTCAAGGATGGTCTCCTTAATAAACTTTTCTAGGATCTTCCCGAGGATAGAAGTCAGGCTAATGGGCCTGTAGTTAGCCGGATCCACTCTCCTCCCTTTTTTGAAGATCGGCACCACATTGGCCTTCTTCCAGTCTTTGGGCACTACACCAGAGCGCCAGGAGTTTTCAAAGATCCGTGCCAGGGGCTGGGCTATGACGCTGGTGTGCAGATTGTCAGGGCCAGCTGACTTGAAGGTATCCAGCTTCTCAAGGTGTTCCTTCACGAGGTCAGCATTGATGGAGGGTAGGGGATCCCCCTCACCCAGATTTCCCTGTCCCATAGCTGGCATGGGCATCCCATGTGACTGATGAAAGACTGACGCAAAGTACCTATTTAATAGGTTGGCTTTTTCCTGGGCGTCAGTTGTCAGTTGCCCCATCTGGTTTAGCAGAGGTCCAACATTGCCCTTGCTTTTCCTCCGGCTCCCCACATATCTGAAAAAGGACTTTTTGTTGTCCTTGATGCCTGAAGCTAGTTGGAGTTCAGTTGCAGCCTTGGCTTTCCTGGTTTGCTCCCTGCAGGACCGGACCAGCATGTAGTAATCCTCCTTGGAGGTGAATCCCGTCCTCCATCCTTTGTAGGCTTTCCTTTTTAGTCACAGGAGGTCCTCTAAGTCCCTGGAGAGCCAGGAGGGCTGCTGTGCCTTCTTGCTGCCTTTCCTCTGTGTTGGGATAGATTTAGCTTGTGCACTGAGGATCGCTTCCTTGAGAAGCAACCACTCTTCTCGAACTCCCATCTCCCTGGGGTCATGGTCCCTGATGGCCTGACTGACTAGCCTCTTGAGCTTGTCAAAGTCGGCTTTTCTGAAGTCAAGGACTTCTGTGTTGCTGACTGACTTGCCAGCTTTACGGTGGATGGTGAAGGTGATCAGCTCGTGGTCGCTGTCACCCAGCTTCCCATAGATCACTAGGTTGCCAATTAGGTCGTCCCCCGTAGCCAGTACCAGGTCGAGCAGCGCTTTGCCTCTCGTTGGCCCATAGACTTCTTGAGTCAGGTAGAGGTCATCCACGCATGAGAGAAAGCTTTGCGACCGCTCGGATTTTGCTGAGTGATCTTCCCAGGAGATGTCCGGGTAATTGAAGTCACCCATGACAACCAAGGTCCTGGAGCAAGCGGCCTCAGTCAGTTCCCGGGCCAACTCCTGGTCAAGCTCAGGACTTTGAGTGGGAGGTCTGTAGTAGACACCCACCGTTGTGTCCCCTGTGCCGTATTCCCCACGAATTTTTACCCAGAGGGTCTCTAGCTGTCCATGCCGGTCGCCAACATCGGCTTGCAGGGACATGTAGCTTTCCTTCACATAGAGAGCTACACCCCCACCCCTTTTGTCAACATGATCCCTCCTGTACAGGGTATAGCCCTGTATACCCGTGGTCCAGTCATGGGTGGAGTCCCACCAGGTCTCCGTTATCCCAATGACATCATATTTCTTTGCACCGAGCAGGAGGACGAGCTCATCCTGCTTGTTGCCCAGGCTCCTGGCATTAGTGTACAGACAGGCAAGTGTGCCCCTGGGGGCTCTTGCCTTGCCCACAGATTGTGCCAGGGCTGGGGCAGGGGTGGTCTCCCTTAAGTGCCTTGGTCCGCTGGCTTTGCAAGGGTCGCTCTACAGGCCAGCAGTGGCAGTAGTCCCCCCATCCCCCAGTGGGCTTAGTTTAAAGCCTGGTGGAGCAGGTCAGCCAGCCTGGCTGAGAAGAGCCTCCTCCCCAGGGGAGAGAGGTGGAGGCCATCTCTTCCCAGCAGCTCGCTGCCTCTCTCGCCAAAGAGCGGGCTGTGGTCATGGAAGCCAAAGCCTTCCCGATGATACCAGCGCCGCAGTCTTTGGTTCACTGCGTGGATCCTCCTCTCCCTCCTCAGCCCATAGCCCGAGACTGGGAGGATCGACCAAAACACCACCTGAGCTCCCAGACCCCTAAGCCCCGCTCCCAACTCCCTGTAGCACCTCATGACCTGGCTGGGGGTGATCTGAGCCGTGTCATTGGTGCTCACGTGAATAAGGAGCATGGGGTAGTGGTCTGTGGGCCGGAGGAGCTGCAGGATCCTCTCTGCAGTGTCTCGGATGCGGGCCTCCGGGAAGCAGCAAACTTCCCGGGCTAAGGGGTCGGGGCGGCAGATTGCCCCCTCAGTGCCCCACAGGATGGAGTCTCCCACAACAAACACTTTTTGCTTTGTCTTGGGGAGAGTGGGGGCAGTAGCTGCGGTTGAGCCTGGGTTGCCTGCGGGAGCTGGCAACTGAGCAGGCTCTGCTGGGGCTGCAAGAGGTGCGAACCTGTTGCTAAGCTCCGGCGAGGGAGGGGCCTTGGTGCGGCGGGCCTTGGGGCCCTTGACCACATTGGTCCATGCCCCTGACTGGGCAGAGCGGGAGGTCCCAGAGTCCTCCTTAGTCATGGAGAGAGACGGAGCTCTCCCCTGCGGCTTCCGGGGGAGAAGGGCCTGGCAGTAGGAGTCTATCTCCTGCTCGCAGTCCCTGATGGCACGCAGTCTCTGGACTGTGGCCTGGAGCTCCTCCAGCTGGTGCGCCAGAGACCCCAGTATGGAGCAGACCCCGCAAGGGGAGATGGCCATGCTTCCAGGCCTCAGAGCCTGAAAAAGGGACAGGCAGCCCCCGCAGCCAAGAGCCAGGGGCTCCTTCTGCATGGAGCCCAGAACCATGGGCTCCATCTGGGCAGCCATCTCTGAGGTGGCCAATGAAGGGGCCACAGAGACCAAGGGGACCCTCGGGGTGTGGTGCGTGCCCATCCATGTCATGCCTCTGGTAGGCTGGCTATGGCTGGGGCTGGCTATGGGTGCGGGGGATCGCACTCAGGGTCTCGTGCCCAGGAGCTGTTCATGCTGGACCTCACCTTCCTGAACAGGATGGTCCTTCCCCCATTCTACCACAGAATGGTGCAGGCCTGGAGGGCTGCCTTCCATCTTTGTCCCCAGGCCAGACACCTGCAGTTTCTGCAGCTGCTTCAGTAGTCCCTGATCTACAACCTGGCCCTGTAGCATGTCGTGCCAAGTCTGGCCTCTGCCAGCCTGATGGCTGCCCTCATAAAGGCACACACCACATGCCTGGGGCACCTCCTGGACCCCGCTCAGTCGGGTTGGCAGTTGGCTGAGGCCCTGGCTGTCCAGCTGGCCCTGCGTTCCATCCACATCTCGAGCTGGCTTCTGCAAGCCATTAGAGCTGCTGTCCTGATGGAGCAGCCAGCTTGAAAGGTTACTTCCAGGCCCACCAGGCTCTCCTGTGACAGGAGTCTCATTTTTGGAGTCTCTCCGCGCATGCAACTCCAGACTCCTGCAATGGGCCCACCGCCCGCCTATTCTCACCTGCCACGTCTTGATCTTGTTTATAAGTGAAGAATGATGAAACTTAGCTGGAAGCTTCCCATTTGTACACGCCCCAATGGCAGGGGCGCTGTCTGCAGCTCCTTTTCTTCCCCTGCACTGCAGCCCGAGCCTCGCAGATGGTACTGGAATGCTCATCCTAGGGCCATGGTACTACGTCCCAGCCCTTTGATTGCCCTCAGGGCTCTTCGATGCCCCTTCTCACTCCCAGGGTCCCTCACTGCCCCCTCACTCTGCTCCTCACTGCCCTCAGCGCCGGGGCTCTTCGCTGCCCCCTAACTCAGGGGCTCCTCACTGCCCCTCAGCGCTGGGGCTCTTCGCTGCCTCTTAATTCAGGGGTTCCTCGCACCCCTTCTTCGGGGCTGTCCGCTGCCCCCTAACTCAGGGGCTGGGCCAACGTGCCCCCCAAACAAAGCTGTGCCCTCTTTGGCACCATTGGCTGTGCCCTCTGGGCACCAGGAACCCCCAAGATTACTGGGGAGCTCCCGTGAGGCCTCCTCACACCCCTACAGCCTCACCTGGTCCTCCAGTATAACCATAAGCAAACAAAGGAATCAGCCCACCGGCTACAACATAATCCAAAAGCCTACCTGTTTATAACCCAAGCTCATAAACCCCGCTCCGCTCCACGTGAGCTCTACCTTACCTCCATCAGAGTTCCCTTGCCCCTGCATCATTGCAGCCCGTCCGGGTAGTCAGGCTCCGGCCATTGCCCCGGGCTGCTCAGCTCGCCCACAGAGCTCCTGCGGCTGCCAGAGGGGAACTGAACTCCTGGCCTTCTGCCCGGGCTTAAGAAGGGCTAAGCTCCGCCCCTTCCTGGCTCCAGGCTTCCCCGGTCACCCTAGCAACCCACACTGGCACAGTCTTAGAGACTGGTAGTTGTGCTTCCCCTTTTCCGCTGCTAGGGGCCTCTCCTGAGCCTTTTCCCCTCTCAGTCGCAGGACACCTAAGAGCCCTGCGACACCTCCCCACTGCAGATGCTTCAGGCAATGCCTTCCCACCACTGCCAGTCATTCCAGTGGTCACCAGTGAGCTGGCTGACCAGCCCAACACACTGCTGAGGCTCCTCGTGTCCCCCCCCAGAAGTAACACAGGCTGCCCCTTTGGCACACTGCCCCAGAGAGGACTCTGCGTGTGGGTGGTGTGTACCTGGTATGCCCAGGTGCTGGCTAGCCACCCCAACAGCATGTGATGGTGGCTCCTGGTGTTGCCCGGGACCCCAGCATGGCACACACTATACAAGGCACCCACTACCAAGAAGACTGGTGACCTCCAGTGAACATTGGCGCATGGTATCCTGGCCACTGGGACCTTTTTGCACCACCTGGACCCAGTGCCCTCAGCAGCCTGCCCCTTCTGCTCAGGGGCAGTGGAATATAACATTTTTCATGCCTTCCTTGACTGCCCCAGGCTGTGGTCACTCTTTGCTGCCCTCGGGGCGCTGCTTCAGGTGCTGGGCCAGGACTTTTCAGAGGACACATACATCTGCTCTTTCCCATACCAGGCAGCTGAGCAGGACCCAGTCAGCCAGGCCAACTTCCAGGTGGGCCAGGCCAAGATGGCCACCCTGAAGAGCCACTAAAACCGGCTCACTGGGACTGGGATGGATGATGCCCTGCAGCTTTTCTGCCTGCTGGTGCGGGCTCACCTCTCACTTGAGTTCAAGCATGTGGTCCTCTGGCAGACGGTGCCTGCCTTTGAGAAATGTTGGGCCACTGAGGGGGGGCTGTGCTGAATCGAGGTGGGACACGTGCTCCTTGCACTGTGATGCCACCACCTGCTCAGGGGGTGGGTTCAGGTCCAGTAAGCTGAGACCTCGGGCTTTACCCATGCGGGCAGACCCATGAGGGAGGCCCCCCTGGGCATTCCTGCTGTAGAACTGTATATATTTCTTTGTTCCTTTTTTTTTTGTTTGTCTAGAGTGTGCAGGCAGGCTTTGAAGGCCATGAGCCCAGGCTTTTCCTTGAGGCCCAGACCTTTGGGCCAAACTGTATATGGTCTTTACGGCACCCCACTTGTCATCCTCCCCAGAATAAATGTTTCTAAAAGTCAAAGTCTTTCTTTCTTACTTACTTTCTTTGCTTCTTTGTGTCTCTGCTTCCTTCATTATTTATTCATTTGGATAGGCACCTGGCTGGGGTCTTATGACCCCTGCCATCCCCAGTGCTCCTTCCTGCCCAGGGGTCAGACTAGGTGATCTGTCTAGGTCCCTTCTGACTCATTGATTCTATGATAGTTAAAGTATGTGTTAAATTAAAAACTTTGTTTGTTAAAATTTAAGTTAACTAACATTATTAAATTATTTTGGATACACTATGGCCTTCTGTGTGCTTGTTGGAACTGAAAAAAATTGAAGGGGGTGGAAGAGGAACAGAATAAAAATTTGGGGGGCTGTATTTAATGGTAGTGGCTGTGGGTGGTCAACCAGCCATGATAAGCCAGGGAGAGGGGGGAGTGACACTGCTGCCTATCTCAGAGAAGCAGCAGGGGTGAAAACAGGGGTGGGAGATCCCACAACTCTGGGCAGGAGCAAGATGACAAGTTGGGGGGCTGATGGAATAAGGCTAAGGCTAAGGCACTGCCAGCCATCTTATAGTTTCATAGTTGATAAAGTCAGAAGGGACCTGAGAAGATCATCAAATCCGACCCCCAGGAAAGGATGCTGGGGTCAAACAACCCCAGCTAGGTGGCTGTCTAGCCTCCTTTTGAAGATCCCCAGGAAAGGGCAAGCACCACTTCCCTTGGAAGTTGGTTCCAGCTCCTGGCCACCCTGACTGTGAAGTATTGCCTCCTGATATCTAGCCTGAAACTACTCTCAATCAACTTATGACTGTTATTCCTTGTTACTGCCGGTAGTGCTCGAGGGAACAGGGACTCATTGCCTCCTGGTCCCCCTTGGAGAGTTTATAGGTAGCCATCAGATCCCCTCTCAGCCTTCTTTTGTGGAGGCTGAACAGGTTCAGATCCCCTAGCCTCTCCTCATAGGGCCTACCCTGCTGCCCCCTGATCATGCAAGTGGCCCTCCTCTGGACCCTCTCAATACTGTCCACATCCCTCCTGAAGTGCGGCTTTCAGAAATGGATGCAGTACTCCAACTCCAGACTGACCAATGTTGCATAGAGGGGCAGGATCACCTCCTTGGACCTGCTTGTTATGCATCTATAGATGCATGACAAGGTGTAGTTAGCCTTCCTGACCACATCCCCACTTTGGTGTCCCATGTTCATCTTGGAATCAATAGTGACTCCAAGATCCTTTTCTGCCTCTGTGCTTTCAAGGAGGGAGTTCCCCACCCTGTAGGTGTGCTGCTGGTTCTTCCTCCCCAGGTGTGACATGTTGCACTTGTCCATATTGAAACCCATCCTATTCTCATCCACCCACCTCTGTAATCTGTCCAGATCTGGTTGTAGCCTGTCCCTCTCTTTTAGCATGATTACTTCTCCCCACATCTTAGTGTCATTTGTGAACTTGAACAGGGTGCTTTTCACCCCCTTGTCCAAGTCCCCGATGAAGATATTGAACAGTGCAGGCCTGAGGACCAAGCCCTGGGGAACCCCTCTACCCACATCCCTGCAGGTCGAAAATGACCCATCCACCACCAATTCTTGATGAAGTGCTGGGTGGGAGAAGGGGATGGGGTTCCCCACAACTCTGGGAAGGAGCAGAATGAAAAGTTGGGGGAGAGGTGGTGGAATGAGGCTGAGGCCAGCCGGCTCTGGTAAGTGGCAGTGGGGGGCGGCACTGCTGCCTGTCTTGGCAAAGTGGCAGCGGGGGAATGGGAGTGGGGGTCCCCACAACTCTGGGAAGAAGCAGGATGAAAATTTGGGGGGCTGGTGGAATGAGGCTGAGGCTCTGACATGTGGCAGTGGCAGGTAAAAGGACAGCCAGAAGCAAAGTGTGTGAGAAAAGGCAGAACATGTTGGGGTTTTTTTAATAATTTTTCATTAATCTGAAATACCCAGTAAAATAATTATTAGTAAACATTTGCAATATTAGCACCTGGCATGCAGTTGAATCATTGCAGGAGAAATTCAATGGATTTCCATAGATTTCCATGGATTTATGAGTGAACTCAAGCAGCATCTGGTGGTGTAAAGATAATTAAAAAATCCCTCATGGAAGAGATTCAGGAGCTAAAAATAAAACATGTTGGACGTGTTTTAAATTACCAAAAAAAAAATCAAAATGATAAAAATGACTGACAATATGGATCTGCAGATGCAAGTTAGGTGGCTTAAAGGTGATTTTTGTCATGTGGAAACAGGAAAAGTGTAACGTGGTAACAGGAGAGGTGTCACATGGACTAGTGCCCATAGTTTTAGGCAATTACATTTGAAAGTGCTGGCGTCAACCAAATAACTAGATTATCTTTGAAGCATTTGAACTCTCAGCCATTTCTATATGCCCCAACAGTCTAGAAACCTTTTGTCTCTATCCCATCAGGTCCCCAACCTTACATTGTTAGACTAAAGATCTTAAAGTGAATAATCAACTACATACATATGTATATTGGCAGGGACCTTTCTAATTTTCATGCCAAGAGAATAGAAGAAATCACTCTTCCAGGTTGAAGTAATAGATATTTCCTCTGTTTCAGGGAAATATATTCCATTAAATATACCCCATAAAGGATTTAGAGCTTTGTCTAGTACTAGAGATCTGGAATCTCAATTCACGCATCAGTCCATGTCATAATTCATATGATGACATTTTACTCTCTTATTTTTTCCCTCTGGTTGATTTGGGGCTTTTCATCCAAAAGAGACTTATTTTCCCATTGGCATTAGCTACATAAGTTAATGGTAGATAAGATCATGAACAATAGAAAGTCTGCTTGCTTGACATTTCCACCTTGGCTTAGATACACACACAATATTTCTTTTAAGCAGTGACTCACTTAGGAAAGCAGGGCTTCTATATCAATCCTTTTAAAACTGTTGGCTGATTAAAAGTATGAACACTTGTCAGTGAGGAAAAAAACAAAGAACTGAAAGGGATCTTCTGAGTCATTAAGTCTCTTACTATCTTAGGCAACCATGTCATAAAATCTAGGTCACAAACTTATCAAATTCCATTCTTAAAATAATTAGGTTGTTTGCCCCCAGCACTTCTATTGGAAGTCTATATAATGGGCTCAGATCAGAGCCCAGTCAGTCATAAGAACATAAGAACTGCCGTTTTCTCAGTCAGATGATAGGTCTACATTGAACTGGGTACAAGCAGGGTTTTCTCCATTGTTGCTCTTGCACTTGCAACCTCCAGCAGTCCTAATAAAATGATGGGGGTAGCCTATCCCCTGAAGGAAAGAAACAGCCCTATCTGCAGCACTTTCAGATCAGTGCCCTGGACCCAGCTAGTTTTATCTGGGAAATAAGGATACATGATCCTCTGAGGCTGCAGGCAAAAGGTTCCTGTAACAGGCACTGGGAACACTTATTACATTAAGAAGGGCAAAGGCTCTGGAAGGAGCTGAGTCAGCAGACAGGAGAACACCTAACCAGAAAGAGATAAGGCTTAACCAGGAGATAAGCCCAGGGCCAGAGCTGGGGCAGGCAGTCCCATGCGGGCTGCTGATATGAAAGAAGCTCTTAAGTAAACAGAAGATGGAGGGAGATTCTGCACTCCCAGGGTTAAAGAGAAGACAGCCCTAGAGCTGAGGCAGGGTCCAGTGGTTTGGGGATTGAGGTAAGGTGTGGTGGTGGTCTCAACTGGCTCAGCAGCAGGGCCAGAAGCCTTGGCAGTAGGGCTAGAGCCTGAGAGCAGGGCCAGAGGCCCAGCACCTGGCTGTGTACCTAAGAGTAGCTAGAGTGGCCAAAGTGCCCAGGTGTGGATGGATAGGGCAGAAAATGTAGGCCTGAGATAGCAAGTGATTGATAACATCTGCAAGGCATGAGTGTGGTGTAAGGGGCAGCTGGAGTCATGTAATAAGCCCTTAAGGTGCTGAGTAGTGACACCTGAAAAGTAACATGGGATCAAGAATCCCTGGGGCAGCCTCCCTTTCTAAGGATCTAATAAAAGCAAGGCATGGCAGGTGAGGTTAAGGGAAGCAAGCCTGAGAAGTTAGAACAGAGCAAGGGCTAAATGGCCCCCAGGGTGCAGCCACCCCTGGGATGAGTACTTGTTACAGCCCTACCCACTCCCACCTTTAAAAGCTGGCCTAGCCAACAGTACACTTTTCAGACAAAGACTCTGAAGTTTCTTGACCTTCAAATACAGTCTGAGAACCAAGAAAGGTTCAAAGAACCAGTCCCACCAAAACTACTCAAACATAAGGATGCAAAATTTTTAAAGGAAAATTTAATAATAAAATACAGAAAAGATATAAATGATTAAATAGTACAACAAGGCATATTGAGCAGATGATTAAAATTATAAAGATATGCATTTATCTAAATAAATATTCTTGCTGACTTAAGAAAATTTTAAATTAATTTTGCTAAATCTCTAACTAGTGGCCAGCCTGTCAGGGAAAAGGACTTCTCACCTAGGTTTCAAATTAAGTTTTTAAAAGATCTCTTACTTTATTTCTGCACTGAGCTATTCAGCAAGAACCATAGTTTGAGGTGAACCCCATTTCCCAGTTCCAAGGTGAACCTCATTTTTTTATTCTCTTTCTTGGTTAAAATATCAAAAAGATTACTAAACACGGTAAAAAAATATGAAGGCATTCCTAATAAGTGTTACTCCTGATCATTATCCATATGCTTATTTTTTATTCCATATGTAAGCTAAATCTCATGTAAACTAAGCCTTGTATAGCACCAAACCACTAAATATATTTTAAGCCACCTTCCTTCCATCGTTCTTGAATTTTCTAAAACGGTTCACATTCTGATTTATAATCTGGCCTGATAATTAGGGCTGGGCCAAACACTGTTTTGGTTCGATGTCTGTTTCACTATTCTGAAGGGACAATGACAGTTTTGTCATTTCATTTAGTTTTCAAGCACTGATTTGTTTAATTGAAACTGTTTCACTGTTTTGACATGGCTCCACATTTTGCCCATAGGCTATAATGGGGAATTTTGAAAATGCCTAAAACTTTGTCATCTCTTGCTTTCATATGAAAATTGCAGGGATGGTAGCCCCTTCTGAGGGCATGAAACCTGCCAAATTTCAAGGAGATAGGTGAAGAGGTTTGTGGGAAACTGCACCTCAAACTGTTCAAAGCAAAACTCATGACATTCGCTGGCAGCGGCAGCCTCCTGTCAACTGATGAACAGATCCAGGGGCCTGTTCCCCTGGGAGGGCTGCAGAGCTATGCTGTACTTCTCCCAGGGGTGTGGGCTCCCAGATCAGCCTGCTGGATAACAGAAGGCTGCCACTGCTGCCTGGGACCAGCACTGGGCACAGCCTGCACCCAAGACCAAGGATGATTGCTGCTGCCACTGGCCCCAGGCAGCAGCGGCAGCTTCCTTTCATCTGGCGCACAGATCTGGGGGCATGCACCCCTGGGAGGAGTCCAGCACAGCCCTACAGCCCTCCCATGGGGCTGGTGGAGCTGGTCGGAGAAGAGTCCCGGCTTTCCCCATCTTCCACCACTACGCTGCATTCCAACTGGCTCCATTGCCCCATGGAGATCAGACCTGCAGCAGGAACTGGGGAGAGCCAGGGCTGAGCTCCACCTCCCACAGCCAGGCTGAGCTCCATGGGGCTGGTGGAGCTGCTCGGAGCACAGCCCTTGCTCTCCCCTGCCTCCCACCACCGGGCTGCTTCAAAACTTGAAACATTTCAAAACTTTTGAAACTTTTTGATTGCTCTCATTTCATTTCAAAACTGTTTCAAAACTTTTTGTTTCATTTTGATTGTGCTGTTTTGAGCTCAAAATGCATTGAAACAGTTTTGAAATGAAACACTTGGTGAAATTTCGCACAGCCCCACTGATCATTTCTTTTCCTCTTGTCCTAGCCAAACTGTGGTCAAAAGCAAACACAAATAACTCAGTACTCTACTATCATTAAATGGTTTAAGGTCTACTATAGTCCAGAAATCCCTTGACTTGTTTATTGGACACACTAGTTTTGACCCCTGGCTCCCCATGAACCCAGGTCCTGGACTTCACCTAATTTTCAAGTGACCCAACTTCACCTGATTCCCTGGTTATCCATGCCACAGTCCTTAAGAGTCTGGTTGAAAACCTCACTATTCTATCAGTTAAAACCTTCTATTAATTTTTAACCTGAATTTATTTATGCTATATTTACCTCTGTTTGTACTTTTGCCAACAAAGGAAATGTCCTCTAGTTCTTTTAAGCTTTTTAAAGGTTTGGCATTTTTAATTTTTCTTTTGTTTTGCTTTTTTTGGAGACCACTCAGAATTATTCACTAATCAGAATTATTTAGGATGGACTCTGTATATCCACAATCCCTTTCCCCATTCCCTCTTTCTATCTGAATCCTGGTAAGTTCAGTTTGGAAACAACAAAAATGAGTAATTTTCCCCTATATTCTCATCTTCAGAATGTTCAGAGTTGGGAGGAAATAGAATATGGGTAGAAGATGCTCCTGTGGTCCAACTGGGCAACACTTTCAGAGATTTACACCAATCTGGGCTGTTCCACCAGTGTATCTCATAAGCATCACTATGCAGTGCAATCTCAAGGCACTCAGGTAAGTAATTTTCATATACATATGAAAGATAATATGAATAGTATATTTATATAAATGTATATAATGATATGGTATAGATATATATGGTATATGCATATATATAAATTATGTCATAGAGGCATATGAAGATATATATAGAAGAGTATTAAGATATATTATATATATAATTTATAATATTAGATCTATATACATATATATATATATAAGATATATAAGATAAGATCATGGAGCAGCCCAGACCTCACCTTCAGCCCAAGGCAGCGTGGAGAGAAGGGTGTATGGCCCTGGCCCCAGCCTAAGCAGCAGGGGGGAGGTGGGGAGTAGCTGCAGCCCCAGCCCTGACCCAAGGCAGCGGGAAGGGGGGAGGGGACTGGACACAGACCTCTATCCCCACCCCACCCTACACCACAACAGTGATTCTTGACAGGCAATTTGCTAGTACTGTATAATCATTTGTGTCTAAGGCTACAGACAAAAGTTCAAAAACCCTTAGAAAGAATCAATTCAAATTCCTGTGTTTTTTCTAAGCTGAGAAAATTAAACCAATAACAGATCGTTGTCCCTAATTCAATTCAGCTGAATCCAAATCTGAAGATTCGATGCTGATTCAGAGAATCAGTGATTTGGACATAGGCACAGCTTTAAAAGTTTTTTCTACATACCTTGAGGTAGCAGGCATGGCTCATGATCACTGTAATGCTGGGGCACATGGAACATCCCACAGGAGTGGGGGGGCTCCATGTGCTCAGTGGTGAAACCGGAAGTGGAGAGCATGCTGGGGGGGCCCTGCACATCCCCAGCTTGGCAATCAACCACAGGGGGAACCCCAGGTGCCTCCCCAGACCCAGGAGGCACCAGTTACCAACCTGGGAGGGTTTGGGGGGGGGGCCCCGGATGCTCCCCATCAGACCCAGAAGTGGACCTGAACTGCTTCTAGCCCACTTCCAGGTCTGCTGCTGAGTGCACTGGGGACCCCCCCACACACTACTGTGGGATGCTCCATGCGCCCCAGCATCACAGCATTGGCAAGAGGGATGTAGAAAAAACATTTAAAGATGTGTCTATGTCTGAATTGCTGAATCTTTCCGAATCTCTCCAAATCAACTCTGAGGGTTCTGATTCAATTCAGAGAGATTAAAAGGTCCTTTGATTTGATTTGGATTCAGAGCTTCAGCCACTGAATTGGGATGATTCTCCACCGAATCGAATTGGGGACCAAAGTTTCGCACAGCCCTAGTACTAATGTTCAGTCTTCATGTGGCCAGGATGGGCAGAAACCTGCACTGGCCCAGGTGAAGAGCCTGGGTTGCTCATGTGCATCACCCCTCATGGTAATATTGCTTAAGGCAACTGAACCAAGCAGAGTAGCAGCCCATGCCTGATTGGTTGCCAGACACACAACTCCACCCCCTGCTATCAGCCACAGGGAGGGGAAGAGCCAGCAGATAATCTCTCCCTAGCCTTGCCCCCTCACTAGCTGCCTACCTCTCTGAGAGTAGAAGGGCAGGGGGTGGGGGGGAACATGCTCCACTGCCTGGCACTGCCCCCATGCTTCTCTGAGAGGTGGGAAGTTGGCAAGGGGCTGGGGTGATCCCAGGCCAGCTTCCTGGGCTGAGGGCAGACAAAAAGCCCCTGCTTCCAGGTCTTCCCCCCAACCCCCACCCCCACATGCCATGCACACCTTGGCTCGGAGAGGCAGTGGTGGGGTGGAGTGTGTGTTTCCCTCTACTTCCCCTCCACCTTTCAGAGAGGTGGGTGAATGGCCCTTGGGTGCTCCCATCCTGGCTTGCTGGACTGCAGTAGGATGAAAACCCTTTACTCTGGGGCTTTCCCTCTCCAGATACTGTGCAGACCCAGGCTAGGTTGGCCCTGCTCCACTGGAACAGACAGGGCTGCAACTTGAGTCATGTAACTTGAGTCATGAGAGGATCTGGGATGGAAGTTCCATAAACTGGTTTAACCTAAATCATTTAAGTCTGATGCTACATCTATCCAGGTTTATTCTAAACTGGGATTGGCTATTTTAAAACTGGTTTGTGTGCACTGAACTTCTGTTCTGCTACAGGTTTTAACTGGTTTCCAATCACTTATAAACTGATCACTTACACTGCTGCCTCTAGTTTAATTCTTGTGCTACTAAAATGGAAAGGTCACTTTCCAAACCTGTGGCACCAGAATATTACCAAGTTCCTTCTTCAAGCTGGTAGAATCATAGAAAAAGGATGCCAACTTAATTTTTGTATGCAGTTTTCACATTGAGAATAGTTCCAGATGGTGATACTATGCCTCAGAGAATTCAGTTTGTTAGACAAGTTTTCAGTGATGATATTTCTTCCTTGTGGAGTGCAACAGCTCTAAAATGCTGAAACTAGACACCTGTCTCCACTACAAGGAACTACGAACAGTTTCAATAGACCAGGAATTAGGTTAAAGAAAAAGATTTACTTAAATCTTGGTGAAAATGAGGCTCATCTCTCAGTGTTGACAGTGGAAATGTGGCCCAAGAGATTTACAAACTTTTGAAATGTTTTTTGGTTCCCTGGAGTTTCCGAAATACCCATTGGGAGATTACCGACTTTAATTCTCTTTTCATTTTATCCAGAAGCTTATCAAAATAAGATTCTCTGTTTGGCTTCACTTATTTCTGCTATGAATAAAGCAGATTGTAGTTGTATGTGTTTCTAGGAATGCAGCAGTTAAAGTTATGTTGAAATTTGTTCAGAGAACAGTACTATAATCTTCCTCTTTCACACAGTAATGGTGGAATTTTGTCTCCAAATTTTCCCATAATAATTATTTAGAAAACAATTCAATTAAACATGCTATTTGTTTGGTAAAAGATTAACTTGTACTTGCTGATGAAACAGTTAAAAACCATACCTTTTTTTAAAAAAATCCCTGAATTATTCATAAACAGGTGACCACAAATTCTAAATTTCACATACATGTATAAGTACACATCTCATGACATCTCAGACACTCACAAAAAGTTATTTTATTTTTTATTTCTCAATATTTAATTTAGTTCAGCAAAGTCAAGCCTGTAAAACTGCCAAAAATTGCAAGATATGTTTGTTCTTTAATGCTCTTCCTTTGACTTGCTAGCTCCTGTGCTCTATCTTGCTCTCTAGTTTTCTGTAAAAAGGCTTTACAATTATAAGGCCCTACCTGTCATTGAGCTTTCTACCTAGTCTCTTTAATAACTTTATTGTGACATAATAACTTCAGCAATGGAGTTCCAAATGAACTGGTTGAAGGCTCATCATTTCACCAGACAGGTCAGTAAGATATCTCTATAGTACAATTACAAGCTTTTTTTCTCAGGTAGTGTTGACTACATGTTTTCAATTCCCCCTTTGCCATTGGCAATGGAGGGATAAGACATGGTAGAGAAGGAGTAATGCAGATAAAAATGCTGATAAGTATATCTTTGTACTCTGTTATGAAAATGGATTCTTCCTCTGGTGAAGACCTTGTTCACCAGAAGGAAGTCTGAATCCCATGACCAGAGGTCTATTAAACTGAACTCCATCTGATGGAAGTTTGACCTGTGGAGCAGGAACTGGGGTAATGAGGTTGGTTTGAGAGCTAAGAAACATGTCAGGGGGGAGTATCTACATGTGTGCTTTACTACAGAGTTGACAAATTAGCTTCTCATTAAAACATTACTGTCTACATGTGCAGGGCTATTAGACCACAGTAGACTAACTAACTCCACTGTAGGACACTACTGTCTGAGCCAAGTACTATCCTATGGTAAAGTTATTTAGTGCATTGCAACATGTGTAGACAGTGACTGGGGCTGTCTGGGACACAAGGGTGCTACAGTGCGAGGGCTGCCTGCCACTAGCACTAAACTAGCACCCTCATGTCCCAGACAGCCCATGGGAAGCATGCTGAGCCAAAGCAGATAACATGTGTAATGCACCTGGGAGCAATGAAGTCTGGTATAAACTGCACTGGAGTTTACTCAGGTGCAGTAATTGCACATGTAGATGTGGCCAGGGAGTAGAGACTCCCCAGTATTCCCTAATTCCTACTTAGATATTATCACCAATCCCTTGATCTGTCAAGGTCTCTGGCCTACTCCATAGCTTTCTTATCATAGTTCCCTTGCTTACTTCCTCCAACTCTTCATCCTCTCTTTTACAAAATATAAATGAATTTTATTAGAATTTAAATGTTAAGAGAGCAGATGTGTACAATCACATAATTCTTTCTATGTAGAATATGGGTAAAAGTGTAGGAGTAATGGAGAAACATCCATTATTGACACTGGGGAGGTATGAAGTAAAAATACAGAGAAATGGGTGAGGTACTCCCATGGGGGGGGAAATGATCAGTAGGAGTAGCACAAACTCATCTTTGTGGCTCAGCCCCACAGCTCAGATTCATAATAGTTGGGGGAAATTGCTGTAGAATTGAGAATTTTTTATTCTTTTTTGACATTCTCATACTTGAGAAATAAGACATGAACTGAAGATTCTCTTGATGGTTTGTCTTATCTGGTAACTTTCCTTATTTATTTATTTATTTAAAATAATTAGTGCTAGGAACTGAAACAAGCAACCTTCAATCAATACCACTGTTGGCTTGATATTTTAATTGTGGGACTTGTTATCTTTAAGAAAACTGCACTTTAAATTTCTGAATGACTCCATTGTAACTTTTGTGACCTCCTGTACCTGGTCACTGTTCTATCAAGACCAATCAGCAACCTTATTTTACAAATTACCTTATAAAAGCTCAATAACCTGTCATCCACGCAAAGGAACAACTTCTATTTGTAATTAAAATAACATATTAAGATTGAGGGCTGTTTCCTACCAGCAAAAAGCTCACTTATGGGTAAGCATCAGCAGTAAAAACAGACAAATTTTCTACTGCCCAACTGTACTGCAAAGCAAAATAGAAATATCTTTAAAAATAGTGAAAATAAACTTAGTCTCAAATGCATAGAATCCAGCACTGTAGTTCTAAACACCACCTATTTTACAACATTACTTTTTCTAACCATATGCCTTCAGAACTTAAATCATTAAATCTCAATCAAATGAAAAGCTTTCTTGGCATTCACTCTTAGTATTAATGTAAGACTTTTATATATTTCAGAGCAAAGCAAATTAACTAAGTCATCTGCAGATATTGGCTGAGCTTTGGTTTTTAATAAAGCCTGTCTGCTCTCTGTGAATAATGAGTTGTAAGTGCATTTCAAGCCTACGAGATATGGCATTGCTCAGGATTTTAGTATTGCATTACTAGAAGATTTTGGCCTACAGGAAGCACATGAATCTGAATCCTCCCCCTTGCTTATATATAGTAAAAACTATATTTTGTTACAAGTACTATTCTCTTGTTTGGATCATTTTTACAGCCTTTGAATGCTGGTAACCCTGGTAAGCCCACTCGTACCTCAAATATCAGGCTCCTTCCATACATTAGAATCAATTAATCATGATGTTTGCATACCTGTCTAATAGTCAAGGAATGTAAAAATATATATAAAATGTACATCCTCCAACAAAGTCCTTAGCATCTAACATTGTATATGATGCTTAACATTAAGGCTCCTTAACAAAGAAAGCAAAATGCACTTTACTTTAAATTTGGCTCGCTCCTGCACCAAACCCACTGCATGTGCAGGAGTGGCAGCACGTTACTTCAGCCTGACTCTGCTGCAGTTGTATAGATCAGGCACTTTAATGGGACTTTTTTAGTGTTTTTATCTAATAGCTGATTAAATCAACTATTAGATAAAAGCACCAACCCCCCTCCCCCCCAAAGCACCCGACCTATACAGACACTGCGGAGCCAAGTTGAAGTAATGTGATGCTTCTGCTGGTAAAGTGCAGTTTGTTCAGGGTTTTTTTTCATGTCTGTAGGCAACCTGAGTGAAAATGCTTCACCTCTTAAACAGATATAATAATGCACATGATCTTCCATGCACTGGGGCATGAGTGACATGTAGAGGAGGTATGGGGGGGAGCATTTCTCCCCCCACGATGGACTGCTGCCAAAGCTGCCACTGGCTTCTGTGGGTGGTCACCAACAAACCCGCCCCCCCTTGCTGCCGCCACAGTCCCCCAGTTGAGGGAGGCACCAGTGGTTTACGCACTGGTGATTTCTGGGAGATGTTCTTTTTTGTGCTCTCCATGGGATAGTGCAGCTCCATTTCTCCCCTAAGGGCCTCCATACACCTTATATTGTGAGCCATGCAAATGTTGATTGATGTCAGTGCTAGCTTGAGTTTGGAGCAGTCACACTTCAGGCCATCAGGAGCCTGAAAGACTGAAAGAAAGCAGAGAATATTTTCTCTCTTAACATTTCAATTCAGTCCTTCCATTCCAGGCTTCCGCCCTGCCCCTCAGGTTTCCCCATCATGCTTGGGGTCCCTTCTCTCCCTTATATTTACTGGTGGCTGCCCGCACCATATACTCCAGAGTAGCAAGCAGGGAAAGCTTAACTGCCTGTCTAGCTGCCACTGCTGCTGCTTTTCCCCAGAAGCCTGCTTGGAGAGCAGCAGTGGCAGCACAGGTGGTAGCAGACAGGCTAGTAAACTCTTCCCTGCTTGCTCCCCCAGGACCGACAGCATGGGTAGCCACAAATAGCAGAGGGTGGCGGGGGGGGGGAGCAAGTACATGGAAGGTAGAGGGGCAGTGAGCCCTATCTGGGCCAGGAGGGGATGGGGGGCAGGTGGGGTATTTACACTAAGGTGTAGCCTAAAGGGACTACAACTTAGTGTAACACAAGTTGGTTATCATGGATGAGAGAGAACCTGTTACTTTGAAATGCCCAGAAAGTGCTGAAAACTAGTTTCAGATGTTAATGTGCAGATAACCAAGGGGTTAAGAGCTCCAGAAGTCACCCAAAATTACCATGTAATAAGGCCCAGCATGGGAAGTCCTCTGGTTTTCTGAATACCATATGAAAGATGAGGATATTCTTTTAAGAAAGAAATGCTGCTTAATGAAAAGTGATTGGAGATCAGATTGGGTTTCAACATTTTCCAAGTGACACCTTGCAAGGTCACTCCCTTATTTGTAAAGATCGGGAGACTAGACAATGAATTATGTTTAATTTGGTATTCAGTACCAAAAATACAATATGTTTAGTTTGATATTTCAGTTCGTTAAACTGAATTGAAACATAGTATCAGTTCAGTTCAATGTTAATCTGTTTCTACGTGAGCTGTACCTTGTTAGCACTATAGTCCAAGTGCTGTCTCTCAATTCTTTTTCTGTCACTTGACTCCCTGACTAGATTACATTGCTTGGGACATACTGCATTAAGTGAAGTGCCACATTACATAGGACCTGAGTGTATTAGTAAATATGCATCTCTTTGGGAGTTCAGCCCAGGGAAGAAAATGGGGACATGAAGTACCCAATTTAGAATTTCCATGAGGAAGAATAGTCAGTTGAGCAGATGCAATGCAACACAAAACTTAAGATGAAACCTAATGATGTAATTAAGTTCAACAAAGTGAAATAGAACGTTTCTTTCAGAAATGAAATGTCAAAATGAAATTGTTCAGTGTTTTCAATTGAAAATTTCTAGCAGTTCCTGTTTTGTGAACAATGTTGATACTTTGGCTTTCTGTCCCATTTCAGTATGAGAACAAATTTGAAAATATCAAAATTCCCTGAAAGACAGGAATTCTCAGCTTTGTTTATCACAACTTACTATTAACTCAAAACATTTCCCCTCCTACAAAATGTATTCGAGTGCAGAATATTTCTTCGTGCTTTGGAATAGATAGCTTAGATTGTTCTTGTCAGTTTTGTAGGCTTTTTAAAAGTATGAAATAATTTGGCTGATAATTATTAGATATAACTGGGTTTCTTACAACAGGAAATATCACATGGATATTTCCTTCTAATATTCAGGATGTCTAGTGCTGGTCGTGGTTCTTCACTCTGAACAGTTGTTTTAATGCTGTGTTCTCAGGCATTCACTACAAGCAGATGCAACCCAAGCAGTATCATACTGTGGCTAGACCATCATGGCTGCAACATCACTCATCACAACTAGGGGCCATGCTCTTCTTGATCTGCTGCTCACAAATGGGAAAGAATTGGTTGGGAATTTACAAGTGGATGGCAACTTTGGTAGCAGCAACCACAAGATGATTTTGTTCAAGATCCTGAGGAAAGGAAAGAAGGACAGCATCCAAGTAAGGACCCTGGACTTCAGAAAAGCAGACTTCCACTCACCCAGGGAAATGATGGGCAGTATTACCTGGGAGGCCAGTCTGAGGGGGAAAAGAGTCCAAGGGAGCTGGCAGTACTTCAAAGAAATCTTTCTGAGGATGCAGGAATAAACCACCCTGATGTACAGGAAGACTAGCAAGCATGGCAGAAGACCAGGTTGGCCAAGAAGTGCAAATTTGGACAAATGACTAGGGAGGAGCATACAAGTATTGCTTAGACATGCAGGGATTAAATCAGGCAGGTCACTATGCAACTTGCAGCTAGCAAGAGATGTGAAGGGCAACCAGAAGGGTTCTACAAATATGTCAAGAGGAAGATCAGGGAAAATGTGGTTCCCTTACTGAAAAGGCAAGCCAACTAAGTGACAGATGATGTGGAAAAGGCTGAAGTATTCAGTCTCTTTTAGCTCTCAATTCCTTTTTACATCGATCTTCACATGCAACGTCAACTCCCAGTCTACTGCACCTAGAAACACAGTTTAGGGAGTAGGTGAGGTTCTGACAGTGGTGAAAGAATGGGTTAGGGACTATTTAGAAACGCTGGATGTATAGAAATCCAGGGGACTAAATGCAATCCACCCAAGGATGCTGAGGGAGTTGGCCACTGTGATTGCAGAGCTGCTGGCTGTTATCTTTGAAAACTTGTGGTGATAAGGAGAGGACCCAGACAATTGGAAAAGGGCAAATATAATGTGTATCTATAAGGAAGGGAAGAAAGAGGATCATGGGAGCTAAAGACTTGTCAGCCTCACCTCAGTCCCTGGAAAAATCATGGGGCAGGTCCTCAATGAATCTGTTTCTAAGCACTTGGAGGACAAGAATATCATTAGGAACAGTCAGCGTGGACTTGGCATAGCAGACCAACCTGATAGCTTTCTATGATGAAATGACTGGCTCTGTGGATGTGGGGAGAGCAGTGGATGTGATATACCTGGACTTTAGCAAGGCTTTTGATACAGTCTCCTACAACATTCTCACAAGCAAGCTAAATATGGGTTGGATGAATGAACTGTAAGGTGGATAAAAAACTATCTGGATGGTTAGGTTCAAAGGGTAGAAATCAATGGCTTGATATCTAGTTGGCAGGCAGTATCAAGTTGGTCCTGGGGACAGTTTTGTTTAATATTTTCATCACTGATCTGCAAGATTGGATGGTGTTTATCTTCAGCAAGTTTCCAGATGACAAACTGAGGGGAGTAGTACACATGCTGAAGCATAGTAGGGCTATGCAAAACAGCATGGTTTTGACTTCTGTTTTGACATTTCAATGGGACATGTTTTGCTTTGAGTTTTGTTTCATTTTGAAAGTACTGTTCCATTTTGTTTCATCAAAATTGTTTCGCTGTTTTGATGTTTCACCCATAGGTTATAATGGGGGAAGCATGAAACTGCCTATAACTTTGTAATTTCTTGCCTGATTTGGATGAAACCTGCAGGGACAGTAGGCCCTGCTGAGGCCATGAAGCCTGCCATATTTCAAGGAGATAGGTAAAGGAGTTTCTGAGAAACTGCACCTCAAGCTGCTGACAAGCAAAACTTGTGACACTGTGTGTATGTTAAGGCGTGTCCTCACTGACTCTGGGGCCTCTACATGACATGGTAGTGTGCCCTAATGAGGTCTCCTTCTCCCCTACATCCTCATCCTGGTCT
Organism: Crocodylus siamensis; assembly: GCF_052110815.1. Classification (NCBI taxonomy): domain Eukaryota; kingdom Metazoa; phylum Chordata; order Crocodylia; family Crocodylidae; genus Crocodylus; species Crocodylus siamensis. The sequence continues at coordinate 213,732,698 of NC_143397.1, forward strand.
ACCACTTTAAATGACACAGTGAGCAGCACAGTAGCACCAGTGTCATCTCAGGCAGCCAAACTGTCACAGAGCTTTTCTTTCCTTTCCTGCATGAGCTTCCTATCTAGCAGCTGCCAGAGAACTTTCCCTGCTAGCCCCAGCCCTGGGGCTTAGATGCTCCTGGGACCCTGCCTGCTTCTGGTCAGGTGCTAAGGGTGTTGGTCTAATGCTGAACACCCGCTCACTCAGAACACTTGTTGGTGTACAGGATACATGTTCATGGGCAACTATGGCCAGATCCGGCCACATCTGGCTGCAACTTGCCCCGTAGGCCAAGAGGCCGCACAGCAGTGGCTCCATGTTGTTATCAAGATAGGCAGCCACCAAGGGCTGAGTGCTACCTGCCTTATGGTGGGGTATGGTGCCTCTGGACCCCACCATGGAAGCCATGGCCTTGACCCACACTGACAGCACCTGTGGTGGAGGAGGAGACTGGCTTGTGGGCGGCATGCTAGCATGGGACAGTGGATCCTCCTCTTCCATGTCCCCCTGCCTCCCCAATCCCTGACTCTCTTCACCAGCACCTCCCTCCACTGATTTATGATTTGGCTGCTGCATATGCTGCCCTCCACCCTCATGTCACACATGGTGGCTAGCATGTGGACCGTACTGGACTACAAGGGATCAAGCCATTTCCTGAAGCCCTCCTTCAGCTGCCTCACCAATGCCTGCACATCTGGTGACAGCAGCTTGCCCCAACCAGGAACACTGATCCCCTGGAAGATCTCCATTTGGCTCTGAAGTTTCCTCACCATGGGGATCACCTGACTAAGGGGGCCATTGCCAGTGCTGAGGATCTCAGCGGCCTCAAGGAAGGGCCTGAGGACCACCAAGATCTGGGAGATGATATCTTGCTCATCTCTGTTAAGGGGAAAGCTGATCCCAATCTCCCCGAGCAAGGCCATCTCATGGATAGCCTTCTGTTGCTCCACCAGCCTCTACAGCATCAGGTATGTGGAGTTCCACCAAGTCTCCAAATCCTGCACGATTTTGTGCTATGCAATGTAAAGCTCTGCTTGTTTGTCCTGCAGCATCTTGCCCCCTTGATGCTCTGGTGGAAGTAATCTGCCACCTTCCTGCATTTGGAAATGAGATTGCTGGTGGTGCTGGTACCATCATCATCAGCCCTGTCCCCCTCCAAGACATACCTGACAATGATGTGGAACTTGTGTGCCACACAGCGGATGCCAAAAAAGTTGGCAACACAGACTACCTTGACCATATTGGCCCCATTGTTGATGACCATGAACCCACAGATGAGCTCACCCTGGCCAATGAACCACCCCTACACAACATGGTTCAAGGCCCCCATGATCTCAGTTGCTGTGTGGTACTCATCCATCACCTTGGCTTGAAGGAGAGCCAACCAATGGCCTGACTGGCCACACCAGTGCTCTGTGAGGGAGAGGTAGGCCTGATCTCCACCCCAACTGCTCTAGATATCTGAGATGTGTATGGGGCCATGAGTGCCATGAGCTGCCTGAACTGAGGAGAAGGACTGGCTATCAACAGCAAGCATCTCCCCAATGCTCTGAGTGATCTCACTCTCGCTTGCAACACACCTGGCTTTCTGTCCACCTTTCCCCCACTATTCCAGGGTGGCCTGCCTCTGCTTAGGTGGGATGGGGGCTTTGGAGTGAGAGGGGAACCTCCTTTTGGGCATGCTCCTGCTTGTGCCAGGTTGAGGAGCAAGGGCAAGGGGGTAGTGCCTGTGGAGATGTACCAGCTTCCCTGTGGTGCTCATGTGTTTTCTTCCTTTGCCCCAGCTGGTTTTGGCTTGCCAGTGCAGGCAGGTAGTGCATGTGGGATCATCTGCCAGCTCAAAATGATCCCAGACCATACTACCCCCTTGCTTCTGGGGTGCAGGTACATGTGTGGATGCTGCAATTTCCCCCTTCTCAGTAGAAAGAGGCATAGCAACAGGAGGAAAGAACACAGCTGAGCTGCTTGCCTCCAAAACCTCTACCTCATCCTTCTCTGAAGTGCCTTCTGGGAAGGAGACCTGGCTCTAAGGGAAAACTGAGGGCTGTGAAGCCCAAACTCACCTGATACCTCCTCCTTCCCCAGAATTTCCTTTGCTGGGGCACTGAGATCCAGATCCAGATCTTCCTCTGGCACTGGAAGTCTTAGCATGGGAAGTGAAATGGAGGTGGAGGAGACTGTCATGCTGGTTCTGGTGCTGATGGTTGTTGTCATGGTGGTGGTACAGGGGGTTATGGCTGGTGCTTTTGGAGGGGATGTAATCTCAGGCACAGGCAGTGGCACTGGCACTGCTCTCCTCTCTTTGCGGCTTCTAGAAGCCTCATCCCTTCTAGTTGTATGAAAGAGGCTGCGTCTCAGTTTGGGTGGGGGGCGGGATTACATATCTCCCTCTGCCCTCTCCTTTACCGCTCCTTAAAGACTTGTCAGCTGCCTTTCTACCATGCTTAATGGTGTGTTTCACAGTGTCTTGTTTTTATTCAAGTATATAAATGTATCTGCATTCCTATATAAATTCTTTAAGGTTTGTAGTCTATGCCGCAATGTATAAATGTATAGAAATAAAATATAAATGTTATCTCCCTTCCTATATAAATTAAATTGTATAGTGTGATCCTATCCTATAATTATAAAAATGAAAATAAAAAATCAATGAATATAGTAATAAAATAAAAGGGTCTAGAAGAAAACAAAAGGTATTGTGGAATCCCACTTGCTAGACTAGGCTAGCAAATAGGAAATCATTCAAATTAATTCTAGTAGTAGACTTTGCTGTCTAACACTTCTGAGCTGTTGGAAGACATGGCTTAGTAATTATCAGACCCCAGAAAACAGGGCAGTTCAAACAGTGCTGTCTTTTATGCTGTTTTTGCATCCCTCCCCAAGAGCACTGGGATTGGAAGGGACCTCAGGGAAGGATCACAGTCAGTGGCCAGCTACACAGTCAATATGAGACCAGTCCTTCCCCCCTCTTCCCCCACCCTCTCCTTACTTTCTATTTCCCTGCAGGCAAACCCAGCTTGAGCTTTGAAACTTGAAATGTTTCAAAACTTTCAAAACATTTTGACTGCCCTCATTTTGTGTTGAGGCATTTTTGAAGCCCTTCATTTAATTTAAGTTTTGCTGTTTCAATCTCAACATGAGTCAAAACAGCATTGAAATGAAACAGCTGGTGAAATTTGCACAGCCCTAGAGCATAACACTAAGATTCAGAGAGATCTAGACAAATTGGAGGATTTGATCAAAAGTAATCTCATGAGGTTAAATAAGGACAAATGCAAAGTCATGCACGTAGGACAGAACAATCCCATGCACTGGTATAATCTGGGGACCAAATGGCTAAATAGCAGATCTGCAGAAAAGGACCTGGGGGTTATGGTAGACAGTAAGCTGACTATAAATCAACAATGTGCCGTTGTTGTGAAGAAGGCTAACAGCATACTGGCCTACATTAGAAGGAGTTTTGTCAGAAGGTCAAGGGAAGTGATTTCTCCCCTCTATTTTGCATTGGTGAGGTCACTTCTGGAGTTCTTCATCAAGTTTTGGGTCCCCTACTACAGAAAGGATATGGAGAATTTGAAAAGAGTCCACTATGCTACCAGATTTACCCATTCCTTTGGGGTATGCTCATTTATTAGAGTTACATTTCTGGGGTCTCTGTAATTCTATCAATGTGCTGCTTGTGTCACTTGTGTTTCTACATGGAGCTATATCTCTCCCTTCTGCACGTCCTCACCCCAATGGAGCTACCTTGCAGGGTTTAGCTTCAATGGGGCTGGGTTCCTCCAGCTACTGAATCAATCAAACACTTACACATACAGGTTAACAGAGCACAGCTGAGTCAGGCTGGGTTACTCAGCATTTCCAGGCTGATAACCACATGTGCCCCAACTTCAGCACAGGAATAGAGTATGTCTCCTTTGGCTGGGTCAGCCAGCACTCACAGGCTGACCCTGTCATATGCCACAGCTCAGCACAATAGGACAATCAATAAAAAACAGTCAAACACATGCACGCAGGTTAATAGGGTACCTTTGAGTGGGCAGGGTTCGATCAACACTTTCAGCTGAAACCCCCATGGGCCTCAGCTCAGCACACCCCTTATTTCAGCAGGACAATAATAAATGCAGTTAAGCACACATATACACACACTAACAAGGTATGTCTGAGCAGGCTGGGTCTGATAATCACTTTTAGCTGAGACCCTCACACACGTCAAAACTCAGCATGCCCCAATCTCTTGTCATAAGTGTCTTAGTAGTAACTTCCTTGATGAGCAGACCCCACAGGATCTTTGGGCTTTACAGAGAACTTGTGCTTAGGTAAAAGCAGCATTGCTACAGAGCAGGTGGGGAGGTAGAGGAGAAGGAAGAGTAAACAAGGTTGAGAGAGAGAGAAAGTATAGCAGCCAGTTTGACTATAAAAATTATTTTATTGCCAGGTATGTGAAACTTATGATGATACTAGTAGTAATAGCCATACAAGGAAAAGCAAACAATTACATTGCAGTTAGCTTGCATTACAGAGCTGAAGTTTGATCAGCAAAAGTCAGGAAAGTTGTGCCTGAAGTGAGAGAGAGAAGGAGAGAGAAAGATTGAACCAAGTCTGAGATTTAGAAAGTGGGCTTAAACAAAAGAGGGATAGAGAAAAAGAGAGAGACAGTTGAGGTCTCATCACTCCAAGGTTCTCAGGTGCTTGTTGATGGGCAGAGCCCCAGCACACTCATTGAAGGTATTCCAGGCAAAAAAGGAGTGGAACTGGTGCAGCTTTTGGATCCAAACACCAGGACACAGACTGAAGCTGAGGTAGGGGTTTTTGTAGGGGCTTAAGGGAGAACACTAGGTTTGTTTATGAGTAAACAATGGCTCATATATTGGATAATAGGAACTGATCACCCCTGGCTATGGGTGGCATTACTCTGAGACAGTTCATAATGCAACAGGCAGATTCAGTGTTGTGGGTACCAGTAAAGGAATCATTACTAGGATTGGTTTGATAAATGCTGAGCTGGGTGCGTGTAGACAAAGGATTGATTAACATTTGGAGCAGGGATCCTCCATCATGCAGTGCTCCCTTGCTTCTCTGGTCCCAGAATTCAGTGTGGTCCTTGCCTTAGAATCTCTGTTCTCCATCCTGATGCTAATGAAGGTGCTTTCCTGTCCCATCTTCCATGTAAATGAGGCCAGGGGAATTGCTTCACTCCTATCATCTTTGTTTGGAGGGGTTTAGGTGTGCTTCCCACTGCATCTTCATTGTCATTTGTAAGTCCTCTAATCAGTTCTGCCATAGTTCTTGTTCAGGCAGAGGTGGGGGATGAGTCCATTGTGAGTCAGGCAGGCTGCATACCATGTTAGCCACCTTCACAACAAGGGCACACTGTTGAATTATAGTCAGCTTATTGTCTACCAAGAACACAGAGCTGAGAGGTAACAAGCATAGGGCAATGAAAATGGTCAGAGGGCTCAGGAATGTGATTTATGAGCCAGGATCCTGGTTTTTTCTGTTTAAAATCACAAATTCTCTAATTAAAATCTCCAAAGTCTGCATATTTCCATGATTAAAATGTAACACTACTATATACATAAGTATCAGTTGAATAAATTGTTTTATTGATATGTTTATAATTTTAAAGCAATTAGAAGCCTACCAGTGCTTCAATCATTATAATAAAGTAAGTTATAAATACTTTGGGTTTCTGCCCAGTGTGTGGGGTTTGAGGCCTGGGACCAGAATGCACAGCCGCAGGCTCCGGTGGGCCATGGGACAGAGATGCAATCTATTCATTCGGGGCAGGGAGGCCTGGCTCCCTGCCATTGCATGCACTCCCAGGAGGCTATGGGGGGGCATGTGCCCCAAAGATTTATGCATGGAGTGGAGGCGGGCTGCCTGATGCAGGCTTAGGGATCCCTGCCCCACTGTCCTCCCCCTGGGGCCTCTGGGGCCCATCAGGCAGGACCCAGCATGGCAGGGCAGAGCAGGATGGCAACAGAAAGCTTAATGCTGCTGCCTCTGGGAGCCCCACGTTGCTATGGTGAGGCACCCCCTGATTGCCTGGCAGTGTAGGGCTTGCAGCAGTGATGCCTGGCCCAATATGCTCTGCTATGCTGGGTCCCACATGATGGGCTATGGAGGTCCTAGGGGGAGGGCAGCAGGGCAGGGAGTCCTTAGCCACAGCCCACACCCATTCCACACACAAATCTAAGGGACACATGCCTCCCCTCATGCCTCACCCCAGGAGTCCATGCAGCTGCAGGGAGCCACACCCCATACCCAAGCCCATAGTGGGCAGCCCACATTTACCCCATGATGGGCTCTGCTTTGGCTGTGCTACCTCTGGGGGAGGGGGAGCCAGGTTCCATGCTTCACTCCACCAGAGCAGCTGCCACATCCCACAGGCAGCAGCTGGGGTTAATGTATTTCTGTGGAGGGAGGGGGCTGCAGATCCAGATCCCTAGCCCTGCAGCCCTGACAGTTGGTGGCCCCCTCCAGCAGGGGGTTGCGGGTGGAGAGTGAGGAGCATCAGCTGGGCCAGGGGACTATGGTTGGGAAGCGAGGGGCACAAGCAGGGCCAGGGGGCCGTGGGTCCAAAGTGAAGGGCAATGGCATGGTCAGGGCACCAGCATATCAGGGCTGCTCAGCACCACAAAACAGTGCCAGAGGGCAGATTCAGCTGGACCCACATCCTGGTGAGTGAAGGGTGTAGGGGGAGCTCTGATTTTCCTTGATAAAAACCCCAAATCAAATGCCAAATATAATTTATTTGACTCTTCTTGGCTGTCACATTTGGCAAAACTATATCCTAAATATAAGGTTATATAACAAATAAGGTTATATGACATATGAAAGGAAGTAAGGTATATGCATATTTTGAAAAAAAAACTTGTAAGTATCTTCCTTGTACAGAATTGCTAATTCTTCAGAACTCAAGTGTTCAGTACCAGTAATACCACCTCATAATAGCTTCCATTTTTGAACATTTATAAGTAAAGGATAGGATCAATAAATTTGACAAAATGTAGGGGGAAAGTAATTATTTCTTGAAGGGGAGAACTTCAGGGCTCCTGAAATGTGATTTCATTTTTTCTCTATAACTTTTCTTTAAAAAAAATTCTTTAATCTATTTCTTTGCTTCAGGATTTTCCTACAGCTATTTATTGATCTCAGTGCTAACTTGCATTACTTTCACAAGATGGCTGGCACTTCCTTTTCATGCCTGACACTTCCTTTTGATACAACCACTGCCCTCTCTCTCTCTCTCCCTCTCTCTTTTTTTCTTGCCTAACACAAGCTAACTGCACTTAAAAACTACTTTTTTGTAACACAGGTGTTCAGGACCAACATTCAGATTGGCAAACCAGTAATTAGGAACAGGTCACCTGAATAATGTTCTTCAAGCTCTATCTGGCTCTTCCTCCTATTTATAAAATGCAGAAAACCAAGAACAGGTGAATAATGGAAACAGAAGATAAACTCATATAAACTTAAGGTGCAGACAGAAGTGACAAGTTTTGCCTGATCTGGCCTCTGAAAGTTGTCTACAGCTGTGACCAAACAAAAGTGCACAACTGCAGAGTGCTTTAAAGGGGCCCAATCCCATCATAGTCTGGCCCCTCATTAAGTGAGGGTTCAGGTGAAGGCATTCCAAAGCAGAGCACTTTCATTAACTTCTGTCTGTATGCATTGGGAGCAGGGCTTGACTCACATAGCCCAGCCTGGCTCCCAGTGCTGTTTTCAGAATGGAAGAGATGAAAGGAGCAGAGGAAACTCATTCCAGGATGTTTTCAGCCCACACTGGAGGGTGGGATGGGTGGATTGGAGCTCCAATCCCCCCCCCACTCCAGCACAGCTGGGGAAACCCCAGAACAGACCTCCCTCCCCTTCCTTCTCTCCCTTCCATTCTGAGATAGAATGGGAAGGGGAGGGGGGAGGGGAGCGCAGAGCTAGGCAAAGAGGTTGCAGAGATTCAGCCTCTCTCCCTGGATTGGATCCAAATTAAAAATGTTTCTCCCATGTGAGGATTGATCTCACTCATAGCACTTTCTATGAGTGCTATGAGTTAGACCCACAAGCTACACTTCTGTATGGGTCTTTAGGTTAAATACAGTCAAAAAGTCCCAGGCTGAATCAATTCAGTTTTTGCAGATTTCTCTAAACTGCATAGATTGAACTGATAATAAAGTGAACTGATGTTCACTTTTGAAACCTGAAAGGCAGCCAGATGCCTGTAGTGGCCCATATCAGTATCTGGGGTGCACTAGACCACACCTGCCAGCCTGCTGGCCACTTCTGAAAGCACCCTAATGCAGGCTGAATGCTCATTCTTGATTGGCTACCCAGCAAACGCCCCACAACCACTTGCTATCCTCTCCGGGGGAGAACAATTCCTCCAGCTCAGGGATACCTGGATCCCCTGGCCTCAGAGGAAGTTCCCTGCCTATACCAGGGTCCCCTGAGCCTTCCCCTGGTGCAGAAAGGGGATTTCCCCTTCTCATCTCTCAATATGGTCCCGTATGACTTGGTCCCATGTCAGGTAGACAGGCAGAGGCCAGGTAACAGAGGCTTTACTGCCTCAGCTCTGTGAAAGCCAGCCCTAATCTTCTGGAGAAGATAGCACATCCTAGGGCTGCAAAGCATTCTGGGATGCTGGGGGACTGTGAGTTAATTTGATTCAGGGGCGGATCTGGGACAGAAATTCCATAAACTGGTTCACATTTAAGTCTGGTACTATATTCGGGTTTATCTTAAACTGGTTTCAGCCATTTTCAAAGTGCTTTATGTGCACTGAACTTCTGTTCTGTTACAGGTTTAAACTGGTATCTGATCACAAATCAGTTTATGTGTAGCTTCTGTCCCTAGCTTTAGTGTCCTTCCTAGAGGGAGGAAGCTGTAGTTCAACCCTGCTGCCAAATTGTTAAACCATCCCAGACAAATGCTCATCCTACCTCTTCTTGAAAACCTCCAATGAATGAGATTCCACAGATTCCCTTGCTTCATCATCCTACTACTCTTGTGGTTAGCAGGTTTTTCCAGTGATTTCATTTAAGCTGTAGAAGTAAAGCTGGACAGGAGAAAATCAAAAGGTAAAAGAACAGGTGTTTAAAGGGAAGGGAACATAAGTAAAGAGAACCAGTCATCTGAATTATATGATCTGAAGCAGTCGAGTGGCTCTTCTGTGAATGAACCTCAAGTGTTCTATTAATCTGCTGATAGTCCTAAAGAAACAGAAAAGTAATGAATCAAAACAAAAACTAAAAAGACTCAAAAGAATCTCTTCCACAGGGAAAAAAATATTTCTGCACAGAATAAAAATTACTTTAGTTATTTTTAATTATATGAATATGTATCTTAATAATAAGAAAACCCTGTGAAACATATATATATATATATATATATATATATATATATATATATGCTAGAGCTGTGCGAAATTTGGTGGCTGTTTTGTTTCAATGCTGTTTTGACTAGTTCGGAGCTCAAAACAGCAAAATTGAAATCATAGAATCATAGAAGTGGGGTTGGAAGGGACCTTGTAGATCTTCAAGTCTGACCCCCTGCCTGGGCAGGAGAAAAAACTGGGCTCAACTGATTCCAGCCAGGTAGGCATCAAGCCTCCTCTTAAAGACCCCCAGGGTAGGAGCCAGCACCATTGGAAGTTGGTTTCAGATCCTAGCCGCCCTGACTGTGAAGTAGTTCTTACGGATGTCTAATCTAAACCTACTCTCCAACAACTTGTGGCCGTTATTCCTTGTTATGCCAGGGGGCACTGGGGAAACAAACCCTTCTGGTCCCCCCTAGTGAGTTTATAGATGGTCACCAGGTTCCCCGTCAGCCTTCTCTTGTGAAGGCTGAACAGGTTCAGGTCCCGCAGTATCTCATTGTAGGGTCTGCCTTGTTGTCTCCAAATCATGCGGGTGGCCCTCCTCTGGACCCTCTCAATGTTGTCCGCATCCCTCCTGAAGTGGGGCGCACAGAACTGGACACAGTACTCCAGCTGTGGCCTGACCAGTGCTGCATAGAGGGGGAGTATCACCTCCTTGGACCTGCTCGAGATGCATCTGTGGATGCATGACAAGGTGTGGTTGGCCTTCCTGACTGCATCTCCACCCTGCTGGCCCATGTTCATCTTGGCATCAATGATGACTCCAAGATCCTTTTCTGCCTCTGCACTAATGAGAAGGGAGTTCCCTAGCCTGTAGGCTGGTTCTTCCTCCCCAGTTGCATCACCTTGCACTTGTCAGTGCTGAATCCCATCCTATTCTCATCCACCCACCCCTGTAACCTGTCTAGCTCCAATTGTAGCCTATTCCTTCCTTCTAGAGTGCCCACATCCCCCCACATCTTAGTGTCATCAGCAAATTTGAACAGGTTGCTTTTTACCCCCTCATCCAAGTCACTGATGAAGATGTTGAACAGTGTGGGCCGAAGCCCTGCAGAACCCCACTGCCTACATCCCTCCAGGTCGAAAATGACCTATCCACCACCACCCTCTGGGTGTAGCCCTCCAGCCAGTTGGCGACCCATTTGACTGTAGGTGTTGACACCACAGTCCCCCATTTTTTTTTAATGAGAACAGGGGGAAAGACAGTGTCAAAGGGCTTCCAAAAGTCCAGAAAGACTATGCCCACTGCTACCCCTCCATCTAAGGATTTAGTTGTAGAAGGCCACCAGGTTAGTCTGACAGGACCTGCCTCTAATGAACCCGTGTTCGTTGCCCCTAAGCATAATCTCCCCTTGCCTTAGAATCTCTGTTCTCCATCCTGATGCTAATGAAGGTGCTTTCCTGTCCCATCTTCCATGTAGCCATAACATCAGTGCTGCCAGTGGAAGCAAGGAGGTGGGAGCAGCATCTGCACCTGATGTCCCTGCACCTGCACCACCTCCAGTCAGTCCAGAAGTAGGCACCAGCAGTGGAATCACTGTCTCCTCCACCCCAATTTCATCTCTCAGGATAAGCTTCCCACTGCCAGAGGAAGAGCTGGAGCTGGAACCAGGGATGCTGAGTGCGCTGACTCAAACAATTCTGTGGACTGAGGGGTAATCAGAGTTAATGCTCCACACCCCTCAAATTTCCCCTAGACCCAGGTCTCCTCTGGAGCAGCACCTTGGAGGAGGCTGAGATTGTGGAGGCAAGTGGCTCAACTGAGGCAGTTCCTCCTGCTGCTGAGCTTCAGCCTGCTGAGTAGTGGGATAAGGCAGGATCCTCACCTTCAACCCAGAAGCGGGGGAGTAGTGCAGTGTGGGAGCATTTTGAGCTAGCAGATGATCCTAGGTTTGCCATCTGCCAGCACTGCCAAAGACACATGGGCTGTGACAGGGATGTGAGACACTTTTCCACTACGGCCCTACTGATGCATCTGAGAAGGCAGTACCCCCTTGCCCTTCTTCCTGCTCTGCCTGACACCACTGTGAGTGTGCCAAAAGAGAAGTCCCCCACTCCCCTTCCCCCCAAAGCAGAGGCAGACCACCCTGGACCAGTGGGGGAAAGGTGGACAGAAAGGGGGGCGTGTTCTCAAGGTGAGTGAGATCACCCAGCGCATTGGGAAGATGCTTGTGCTGAATAGCCAGCCCTCCTCCCTAGTTAAGTGGCCAGGGTTGAGGTGGTTTGTAGCACTTCTGGCCCCATTTTACAAAGTGCCTGCATGAACCACCTGTAGCAGGACAGTGGTGCCCTCCCTGTATGAGGCATACACTTGAGGGAGGAGCTGTGCAAGGCAGGGCCACGGGTAGCCTTGCTCTTCACCTCCAACATCTGGAGCAGCTGGGGTGATCCCTCATGGAGCACTGGTGTGATCAGCCAGGCTGTCGGTGGGCTCTACTGCAAGCAGAGGTGCTGGATGAGTCCCACATGGCAAGGGAGATCATGGGAGCCATGAACCACATGGTGCAGAGGTGGCTTATTGGGCAGGCTGAGCTCACCCACATGTTCATGGTCACCAACAATGGGGCCAATATGGTGAAGGCTGTCCATGATGCCGACTTAGTTGGTATCCACTGTGTGGCACACAGGCTGCACCTAATAGTGAGGAATGTCTTGGAGGGGGACAGGGCTGTTGGTGATGGCGATGCCACCACCACAGCTACAAGTCAGTTGATTTCAAAATGCATGAAGGTGGTGGGCTACTTCCACTGCAGCATCAAGCGTGGCAAGATGCTGTGGTAGAAACAGGCAGAACTGAGCATCCCACAGCACAAAATTATGCAGGACGTGAAGACTAGGTGGAACTACACATACCTGATGATCAGAAGGTTGGTGGAGCAACAGAAGGCCATCCATGAGATGGCCTTGCTTGGGGAGATTGGGATCAGCGTCCACCTGAACAGAGCTGAGTGGGGTACCATCTCCCAGATCTTGGTCATCCTCAAGCCCTTCCTTGAGGCCACTAAGACCCTTAACACTGGCAATGCCCTCCTCAGCCCGGTGATCCCCCTAGTGAGGGAACTGGAGAACCAAATGGAGAAGTTCCAGGGGATCAATGTTCCTGGCTGGGACAGGCCGGTGTCACCAGATGTGCAGGTACTGGTGAGGCAGCTGAAGGAGGGCATCAGGAGATGGCTGGATCCCTTGCAATCCAGTACGGTCTACATAATGGCGGGCATGCATGACCCAAGGGTGAAGGGAAACATGTGCACTGGCAACCCCAAACCCTTGATCACTAGATGCAGGTGCTGATCAACAAAGTCAGGGAGGCTGAAGTGCAGAGGCGCAGGGATGTGGAAGAGTGGGATCCACTTTCCCATGCCAGCACTCCAGGCACCGGCGCCAGCACCAGCACCAGCCAGTCTCCTCCATGCCAGACACTGCCAATGTGGGCCATGGGCATGACTTCAATACTGGGGTCCAAACGCACCAGACCCCAGCCTTGCGCAGGTAGTGCCAAGGCTTCAGTGGCTACCTATCTCACTGAGGATGTGGAGCCACTGGACTGTGACCCCTTGGCCTACTGGGCAAAACACAACCAGATGTGGCAGGATCTGTCCATGATTGGCCGGCAACACCTGTCCTGTCCACTGACCACTGTTCCAAACGAGAGGGTGTTCAGCATTGCTGGGGATTATGTGACTCCCCACCACACCTGCTTTGGTGGAGCAGCTGGTGTTCCTAAAGGTGAACCTCCTGCTGCTGGGGTTCCCCAAGGTCCACCTGCAGATGGACTGAGTACCACCCTCCTCATTCCATCTGCACCAATTTCCTTTTTTGAGTTTTTTAAAAGCCAAGTAATGCCCTGCTCTCAGCTGGAGGGGGCACTAACTATCACTAGCCAGCAGGGGAAGAACATGTCCCCACTGGGCTCATTCCCCTGCCAGGACAAACTTGGAGGTATGGGATTGGGGCTATGGGGAAGGAGGAGACCCCATGTCCTGAGCATGACCACTAAAACTGCACCCTGCCAGGGTATGGAGGCCTGGTGGGACTGCTGGCAGTGCAGCAGCCCTTTAAATTCCAGGACCAACGATCCCTGGTGAAAGGCAGGTAGGAGACATCATAACCTCCAGCTAATGCATGCACGTGCAAAGTCCTGGCTGGGGAACACCCAGACCTGTCATGTCTTCGACAGGCCTGTTGCTTGCTGGTTGCAGTGCAGTTGTGAGGCTCCCAGTGAGCTCAGCTTAGGTGCCTGGGATGCCAGCTTTAGGGTTGAAACCCCCTTTGTCAGGCTGAGGAAGTACCTTCAATTGGTCCTAGATGGAAGGAATAGTAAAGAAGCTGGAGGCTGGCCTGGCATGCAGTGCAGACAAGAAAGCCAGTCAGTGAAAATGGAAATGGAGGTGTCAGGTGGGGAGGGACAGGCTGGGGTGGGGAGTAGGGGGAAAAGGGAGATGTAGCAGTGCAGATAAAAGTGTAGATATGCCTGGGGTGTCAGATGTCCAGCAGGTCTTAGCATGCAAGAATTCCACTGTGTATATTGAGTCCATGACTTTCTGTACCTATTACCTAGGAAGCTGATGAAGTGCAGTTCATAGGCCCAGCTCTAAAAAGTGGTTTGCATTGTAATTTGTTCCCTCTGAGGATCAGGCCTGAGAGACTGGAGGCAGAGTGTTTTTTTCATGAGGAATGTGCCCCCACAGGTAGCTGGGTTTTGTTGTCTTTGATAGATTCTGGTGTGCAGTTTGTGGGGTACTGGAGATAGTTGGCAGGTTTTGTGTTTTGAGCTGTAGGAAGTTGGCTTCAGTTCTGGTGATGAGGTTAGGTGTGTGTTTGAATGTACAAACCACTTTTCAGAGCTGGGCCTATGAACTGCACTTCATCAGCCTCCTAAGTAGTAGGTATAGAAACTCATGCACTCAATATACAGTGGAGTCACATCATACACACATTTAACTTACACTAATTCAACTATACATGCTCGGCAAAAAAAAGAAGAGAAAAATAACAATTTAAATTACTGCAGGCAATTCCACCTGCCATTCCACTCAATGAGCATATGCCCCGGAGTGAGCACGAGATGGGTGACATGAATCTGCTGTTCCCTCAGTCGGTTTCAGTTCCCGTGTGCCTCTCATAGTGTGAGCATCTCGCCACGCTGAGTGTGATTCTAGTGATTTGAGATCATACCAAGAAATGTTTGAGCAGCTCAGGAGACAACAGTGACAGTTGTGGATCACCATGTTTTTCAAGAAAAAACAACTAGCAGCAGATGAGCCTACGCAATCAACTTCTCAAGCTGAACCAGACCTAACCACTTCGTCTATGACTCGCTCTCCATAATTTTGACTTTACACGATTTTCGCCTTACGCGCTGACTTTAGAACTTAACCGCCGCGTAAGATGTGACTCCATTGTACACAGTGGCGTTCTGGCACACTGCAACCGGCCGGACATCTGACATCCCAGGCATCGCTGCACTTTTACCTGTGCTGCTACATCCCCCTCCCCCCCACTCCACATACCAGACTGTCCCTCACCCCCTGATGCCTCCATTTCCATTTTCACTGACTGGCTTTCTTGCCTGCATTGTGGGCCAGTATAGCCTCTAGCTTCTTTACTATTCCTTCCATCCTGGACTAACCGTAGCTACTTCCTCATCCTGACAAAGGGGTTTTCAACCCTAAAGCTTCCAAAGATGCATTTTTTTAAGTACGGGGGTTTTTTTTTCATAATACACATATATACATAAAAACAGAAGATAAGCCATCATACACCATGAGTAACATCATATGTCCAACACAACATAACATCTTTACTTCTTGCTGTCAATTCCATTATAAAAAGAAAGGCTCTGTGACAGTTCCATTTGGGTACTTTTGATGCTGCTACTGGTGCTGAGCCAGCTAAGTTATTTTACCTGTTGTCATGTAAAGTGGAGGACTGGGCATGAGGCTGTAGGGGAGGAGGAGGCCTCACTGGGGCACGCTGCTGTGTTGTGCAGATGCCCCAGTGCCAGGAAGGGTGCACCTTCACATACACACAGTGTCACCCACCCACATCACGAGTTTTGCCTGTCAGCAGCCAGAGGTACAGTGCCCCAGAAGACAGACTCCCCCAGCAAGACATACACAGAGCTGGCAGGCTTCATGGCCTGGCAGGGCTCAGCAGCCAGGCCTGCACTAGATTCCACCCCCCTGTGTCCCAAGATAGATGCAGTTGCCCAACCACCCACCTACATCATGAATTTTACCTGTCAGCAGTTTGAGGTGCAGGGCCCCAGAAGACAGACTCCCCTAGCAAGACACACACACAGCTGGCAGGCTTTGTGGCCTAAGCAGGGGCCACCACCCCTGCAGTTTTCAGCCTGCTGCACCTTAACACACACAGGGTCATCTGTGTCATGAGTTTTGCTTGTCAGCAGCTTGGGGTGCAGTCCCCCCCAACCCCTGCAATGAACTTCTTGAAACTTGGCATGCTTTGTAGACTGAGAAGGGGCCACAACCCCTGGAGTTTCATCCCCCTGTGGTATAACACATAAATGTGACATAAGTTTTGCTTTCAAGAATTTAGAGTGCAGTTCCTCCTAAACCCCTCCACTTACCTTCTTGAAACTTGGCAGGCTTCATGCTCTTAGCAGGGGCTACTATTTCTGCATGTTTCACTCAAATCACATACAAAACAACAAAGTTATAGATATTTCATTGATTCCCATTGTGCCCTATGGCCGGATCTCCAAGGCTGCTCCGAAGCTTTGGAGCCACTTCAGCAGAATCAAAGGGGCAAACCAATCCAGAGCTCTGGATCAGATCACTGACATCCTAAGTGGCCAGATCCGAAGCTGGATTGAATACCTGTCTACTCGCACAGGCCTATTGGTCACCTTGCAGTTCACAGGTCTATGAATCTTTGTGGGTGCATGTGGCACAACATTGCTGATCTATTGTGTATAGGTCACTATAGATCACTTAATTTAAGGAGAAAAGGGAAAGCAAGATTGACTGCTTGAAAAACAAGCAGCTTTCAGTAATGTCTTCACAAAGCTAGTCTGCAGTCATAGAACATGCCATTGCACTTTTAAGTCAACTTTTCATAACAATGTCATTTTCAAATACTGTGCCAGTGTTGTCATCCCTGTCACCAACTATGGATGAAGGAGTAGAAAAAAACTTATTGAAAATGATAGAAACCTTTCAGCTTTAACAGCCGTGAAAACTATCCTTTTAGTTCCATATGGAAAGCTTGTGTATATATGATGTGATGATTTTACCATATCATTGCTGCTGACAGCTTAAATAGCCTTGCCCTGAGACTCCCTGACAGTCACAAATGACAAGCCATTTATCTGGAAGTAAAGGACAGAATGTTATTGATGAATACATATAATTTTACAACATAATTATATCAGAAACATCAGTCATAACAAGAAAACCTTCAACCACAAAAGTTATTATCTAGTTATCCACGGAGAAGGTCATTACTATACATACTACTTCCTGGTGGAACCAAGTTTAACCCTTGGAAGTTTACACTGTACTTTTGGACTAAGATAGCTGTAAAAACATACTGATATTTCATGTTACTTGTATGACACAAAGAAAGGTGTGAGATCATAACTTCTCAAGATTTGGAAGCTACAGTTAAGTTCACTGGGAAGGATTATTTACAGGTTTTATCATCTGATGCAGGTTTTGTCAAGCTTTTTGCCACTGCACTGTCTGGCAATCATCAGATGTTGTGGTGGAAAAGGCAGGTGCTAGGACCTTGGGGATACCTCCTCTGCTACAGCAAAGAGAATAAACTGAAAACAGAAGGCACTAAGACCCTGGGGATGCTTCATAAGTGCCATGCTGGAGCATGCTGTTGATTCCCTGAGCTCCTAAAGGTCAGATCCAGTCTCTTCATGGGTGGGATCCAGGCCAGGGGCCATAGGTTGCTGACCCCTGATCTGATGAGAGAAAGATATCTGTTAGTATAGTTTTAAATAAAACCCCAGAAGCACATGTGCAAATTCCCCAGATTTGCCATTTTCTCATACAAGTATTCATTTAATATACACCATTTGATGACACAATAATTGAGAGGACACTATGGTGTCAGCTATATATTTAAAAATAGGCCAAAAATGGAGCATTAATTTGCAATCCATTACACCTTTTATCTTCTGCACTGTTTTTTTAGATTAAACAATTTTTTATAAATCATACATGTTGATACATGTTGACTTTTTTGTTTGGGGAAGTATTTTCTTTAAAAATCAGATAATCTTAATATTAAAAGGGCATATTAAAACTCAACATAATCTATTACTTGCATCGTATTTTCATTCCCTGCCCTCAAGACATTTTACTGATTCTGAGTTTTATTATCACTATTTCACATCTGCGCAATCTGAAGCTCTGAGAATATGCCAAGGGCACACAGCATGGGAGAAGATCTTAGGTGTCTTCATCTAGTAAAATACCCCATATACTGGACCTAACCAAGTCCACAAAAATATATTGTACCTCATCCTGCTTCCTACATCATGATAACAAGTACATTCTTTCAGTACATCTGATTAGATATTTTCTACTTAACTATTTCAGCATTATCAATGATTTAACAGAATTATAAATACAATTAGAAACAAGTGTTTTCATTTAAGCCCAGGACATGGACATGTATTACTTTCATACATGAGATTTATATACCTATTCAAAACCTAATGAGTCACTTTGCTCGTTTTCCAACCCATAGTACCATGAAGTGACCACAAATCTTTATACCTCCTGGTTAACTGTGCTTAATATGTATTGTTTAAGGAAACGCACAAGCTGCATATACTTTTAAAACCCTTTTCCTGTTATCTCCATTATTAGTTGTCCATGTAATTACTTTAGTTACTTTTAATACTTGGTTAAAAATGTAGGGCCAATACTGTCACTGTAGCCAAAGGGACAGCAGGTCTATAACTGAGGACAGAAGGTAGCCCATAGATTTTGACCCAGGATCCTTTATTAACTCCTTAATTTGTCAAAACTATTTTGTCAGTGAGAATTTTGCCTGTGTAAGAAATGAAAAGCACAGACCAATACTTTTCCTTTCTTATCTTGTATAAGACCATTATTTATTAGTACCTATTCTACAAAAAGTAACTTTGAACTGAAAAATGGAATT
Organism: Crocodylus siamensis; assembly: GCF_052110815.1. Lineage (NCBI taxonomy): Eukaryota > Metazoa > Chordata > Crocodylia > Crocodylidae > Crocodylus > Crocodylus siamensis. Next base: position 213,751,239 of record NC_143397.1, read on the forward strand.
TTCATTTAGAAAATGTTAAAATGGGCTGTATAAACAATCTTGTATTGTTTCTCCAATAGTAAATCTGTTGAAAGTGAAGTTTCCCTGAGAAAAGTTTTGTTGTTGACAAATCTCTGTTAAGTAACCATTCAGAAGTCATGCCTGAAATTCTCTGTATGATTTTACAATCTCTTATATTTTCTTTCATGTGTCTGTCCACCCGTGACACTTGCATGAAGTTACTCCCTAAAAACAAAATGGATTAATATTGTCTTCTCTTTAAAAGAGAGCCTTTTCGGTTGTGCAAGCCACCTGCCTTCATCAAGCATCATGAGAATTATGCAGAACTGACATTTAAAAAAATGTCATGCTTATAGCTTCTAGTCTATCCATTGGTTGCAGTCTGGAATGATGTAGGAAGGTTCAGTAGAATAATATTATATCATTAGTCATCAAAAACAATATGAATGAAATAATATTAGCTGCTTGCAGACATTAAAAAAATCAAGCAAAACACACTTTAATGGAAAAATACATTATTTCGACCCCACTCTGCAACTTCTATGTAAATCAGGTGCTTCAGTAGGGCTTTTTGGCTCTTTTAGTTAAAGCTGATTCCAGTCATCTGTTAGATAAAAGCACCAAAAAACCCTACTAAAGCACCCGATCTTTACAGATGCTGAGTGAGTTGGGTCCAACTAAGGCACTGCCTCTCCTGGGCATGCAAGGGACTCCCTGCAGGAACATGCTATATTTAAAACAAAGCATCATTTTTTTGTTATGGGGGTTTTTTTCATGCCTGCAAGCAGCTATTGTTATTTGGAGATTCTCAAGATACTACAAAACACATCTTTTTCTAGCCTGTTCCAAAGTACTGTTGATGTTGAAGGAGAGCAAGATCCCAACCAATGTCCAGATGGATAAAATATTGCAAAGAAAAAATATGAGGATAAAGAACAATTAAAAGATATTGAATAGATTATAGAAAGAGAATCAACTGGTTGTCAACAGCTTAAATTCTTCTAGCACCGACTGCCTTCATAGGTATCTGCTACCCCCTTCTTCAGAAATATTTTGACCTGGTCAAGAGGTCTTTGTTACCAGAATTGCTAGAAACTTACCTCAGAAAATATAGATTCTTACATAATCATTACTTGCAGAGTTTTAAGAGAAATATTTCAAAAGTTGGCAGCTTTGTTAGCTAGTTACTGTGGAACCTAAGCTTTTAGCCTGGTCCTTTTCTTTTTGACAAAAATTATAAAGTCTTATTGACTTCAGTGGGAATAGGTTTAAACATGATTTCACTGTTGATATTGTCACCGGGCACTAAGGTGCCTGCTCCTTTAAGAGCAGAAACTGCCTGAGAGGGCCCTAAGAGCCAGACAGAAACCCCACAGGTGCAGGTTACTATGGCAGCAGGCTAATAAGGGAATTATCCTGCACCTGCACCTGGTCAGCTGACTGGAAGAAGGCAGGGCCCTGGGCATATATAAACGTCAGGGCGGAGATCAGCAATAGCCAGGGGAAGGAGTCTTTACAGAACAATTGTCCAGAGATGCTGTGGCTGCCTGATATGCTGCATATACGGCTAGTGGGGCTCTGGGAGCTCACCAGGTACCCTGGCCTACAAGGCACTTAGTGTTGGGGAGGGGGGAGTTTGACTCTTTTAAAGAACCAGAATGCACCCTGAACTACTTGTATTGTGTTATAGCCCAGGGGCTCATATTTTGGTTGCTGCTTGTAAACTGGTGGGCTGGACTGAGGCTATTGGGGGAGGAGGAGGCCACCTCATTGGGGGCCCCCTACAGTGTGGGAACCCCAGTGTGAGGGGGAGCAGTGACAAAGGGGCTGCAGAGAGCCCACCACCAGTGTGGGTGCAGAGACAGGGCTGCGGAGAGCCCAGTGCTGACAGGAGACCAAACTATAGCAAGGCCCCAGAGTGGCAACATGCCATGTATCTAGCCCATAAGGCTGAGGGTGTCCTGTGAGGCAACCATTTTGAGCTGGACCCAAGAAAGGGTCCAAGAACCCACAGGGTTCAGTGGGGTACATCAAGGCTGTGTCCAAACACAAACTTGAGGACAGCCTCCTTATTTATTATAATTCTCAAGAAGACATGGTAGACGAGGAAAAAGGTGCCCATTGGGCAATATTGGCAGGGTCACTGAGCCCTAGGGGCATCACAGCCATCCCTGGGGACCCTATCCCATGATGGATATAGAAATGAGTAAATGAATTGATCCATATTTAGCTCCAAGAGTTATTGGGCATACAGTAAGTAGATATGCACCATAGACATTAGGTGATCTTTGAGAAAATGATGGGTTTTTCCAGTGGGATTCTTTGCCTTATTGCCCCCATAACTGGTACAAAGAAAAGGATGAGAAACCCCCAGAAAGATTTTGGCCATGGTTAATAAAGGAAGTTGACTCACTGTAAAAGATACCATAAAAAAAGCAGCTTAGATAAACAGTGGATTTGAAATATCTTATATTATTGTTTGCTAATGATATCCTTTTCTTCTGCAATGTCCTGCATGACAATTCAAAAAAGCTGAGACTAATTGTCTCTGATAAAAAGATTATAATACACATTTATACACTTCTTAATTTTAACACATCCTATCCTAATGCATGAAGAGGATATATATGCATCCTTGTGAACAGAAATAAGCATGATCTCCATTTTGAAAATGAAAATGTTAAGGTGGTCAAATGATTGGATGCTCCATAATAGAAGTGAGGTTGTTCCACCATATGTACTATGAGAAGAGGGTATACTCTATTGTTATATGAATATGTGAATACCTGATAGCTATATTGGTAGGATGGTTCTTGAAGTTGAAGAAAGGCAACCAGGGAGATAAAAGACATGGTACACGGATAGGATGTTGGTGGATCTCAAGGAGAGCATTCTGAATAGCAGCCTGCCACTCTGCCATAAATTGTGGCAGAAGGCTGTAGAAGTTGCCAAACCTCCGAAATTATTTTTTAGGATAACCACAGCAACAAATGCTGCTATCTGTAAAAAAAAAAAAAAAAAAAAAAAAAAAAAGACTAAAAGTGGGATCACACAACTCTAGGGATTTAAACCTGGAGGTTCCTGGCTAGAGAGTCTTGCCTCCTTGTTTATGGTCTAATTGATCCCCACATTTGAGGTCAAGAATAAATAGTCTCCTTATGGTCAGATTGGTATTGGCTGTGGAGGTTTTTGCCTTCCACTGTAGTGGTGGACGTGCCCCTCTTCCTTAGATCTCTGAAGTGTATTTTAATAACCCTTGTAGCTGTAAGATACTAACTGCTGTTGTCCCTCTGATTTACTTGTGGCACGTTAGGGCAGTACGTATTGTAGTCATATGATAGGGTGATTGTATAATTTTAGATAGAAGGGCGAGGATCACCCTCATCCAACTATCCCTACTTTTCTATGCTTCAGTGGACTCTTCTGTAAGGTCCAAAGGTCCCTGTCCAATAATGGATTCTGCTGGTCTGGATTCTTAAAAGACAAGTTTAAACCCAAATTTATCCCTTGGTCCAGGATAATGGAAATCCTGGACTTCCCAGCAGTTTACAAAGTAGGCTGCTGGACATATTGAAAGGCAAGCTGACAGGAACCAAGCAAGTTTCTGACAAAACCACGCCTGTGCTCCATCATACGTTTATCAAAATCAAGCCATTTCCATCCTATGTTTTCTTTTCATGAGTCAGCAAATGCCAAAGAAAAAATGTCTGAATGTTTGACAGTAGCATTTTTCACCGTAATAATTTTCCACAAGTATTTTCTTTTTTAAAAATCGTGATATAAAAATCTGAAGGTTTTACATTCTGTGCATTTTGTTATGAATGTTTAGTTGTCCTCTACTTTGTGACTGATGTAGATATGCTCCATTTTAATTAAATGTCATAGTAATAGCCAGCTGAAGCATGATATTATAGAGTGATGTACCCACTCAGAGCCCAATATGCTCACTACCCTTTTAGATTTGATCTGTTTTTCTTATGCATTCAGAAAGAAAACTGAAAGCTGTTTTTATGCAGTGACTTAAAGTTAAAAACTATGGAGACACTTTTCAAATAATTATATGGGGTTTTAGAAATGTGAAATAATGAATGAACATTATGTGGTAGAATCCCAATACAATATTTTAATACTTTACCTACTGAAAGCCCCTGTATTTCTCATAAATTGGCCACAAATTCCCATTGGAAGTTCATCATTCTCTTCTGCATTGAGGATTGTTTTAAGGTAAAGCTTTAAAGAAAAGAAGGGACGATAAATTTGCTAGAGAATTGGGAAAGTTTTAAATCAAAAGTACTAAAATGTCTTTAAATGTTTCTTAACTGTAACACCTTTTACTTTATTAGAATACCAAGTGGCTGAAGGTGCGAACAGGAGACCATCTCTATTCATATCAGCCAACAGAACGCCACGTCATGGAAGAGAATTAAAAATCCCCTCTCAAACTAGATACAGACATCCGGGGAGGTTGGGGGAGGTTAGGTCATTTAATTTAGTTTGCCCAGCTGTGGATGTTACATTTAGATCCCTAGTTAGGTCAATCTGAGTACAAACTGTACAGAAGTTCCAGGAAGGTCAGATTGGTCTAAAACTGGCTGACCTGATCTAAGCTAACCCTACCTCAGAGGTAGTCTAACTTAGATTTGGTCTGGTGAGACCAATTTAACTGAACATCTGTACAGTTCCCAGAGTTTCCCCAGGACTGGGAAAGCCCAGTTGCCCAGCTCTGGGGCTGTGCTTTTCCTACCTACCCCTTTGCACCAGGCTATTTTTAGCTATCCAGCCCACTGCCCCACCCCCAGATGGGTGATTTTTTTCCCCATGGACCAGCCAACTCCACCCAAGCCTGCCAAAACCCCCATCCTGAAAGCCCCTCCTGCTACTGGTTTTACCAGTATTGGCCAGTGCTGGGAGCTGAGAAAGTAAGTGGAGATGGGGGAAGAGTTAAATAGGAAGGAGGGGTTGAATTGCAGGGCAGGGGGGAGGTTGCATAGTTTTAAAATAGCCTCTGGTCCCAGCTGTCGGGGGGCGGGTGGGGCGGAGAACACCCCCACAGAGATGCCTACCCCTCCATGCATCCCAGTTTCCATCAGTCTCCCAGGAATGGTGAATGCTGATCGAACCAGCCCCAAAAGTGTTTTGCAGAATTGGGACCAGTTTGGCAGTATTGGCAGAGGAGGCATCAGGAGGTGGATGGTGGGATTGGCTAGATCAGAAAGCCTTTCTGATCCCACCAACCTCTCCCCCTGCCCAATTCCCCAAGCATCACTGTGGACCCTGATAGCCCTCTAGATCCTGCCAAACCCTGCTGGGCCCTCAGCAAATGCCCCACTCCCTCCATCTCATTGCCACAATCCCTGCTAGCCCATGTGAGCCTGCCAAGCTTCCCGTCATCTCTGTTAGCCCCTCCAAACCTGCCAAACTCTCCTGGACCCCACCAGCTCCCCCACCACTGATCCTACTTGCTGTCCCAACTCCACCCCTCAGCCCCTCTGTGGACTCTGCTTGCCCCCTGATTCGCCCAATCCTCCTGGTGGACCTGACTTCCCCCCCCAGTTCCCCCAGAGATCCTGCTTACCCCACAAACCTCCCGTATGGATACCACTTGCCTCCTGATCCTCCCAAGACCCCACTAACACTCCCAATCTTCTTAAATCCCCCACTGACCCCACTATCTCCACCCCCTTCACAATTTACCTCAATTGGGTGGCCATTTATAACTCAACCTAACCCCCCCGCCCCCCCAGCCATCCTCCTCAAATTTCTGTATGTATACAATGTGGTACTACCTCACTCGGTGATTCACACCAGCTTCCAGGTAGAATTCTTTTTGAGTGGGCCAGAATTCTTCCCTGCAATATTGCTGTAGCGCTGCCTTCTTTAAAAGGCTGATTCTAACCCTTTCAAATTGCACTTCAGTGGTAACAGGCTTTAAGTAAGAAGCTTTGAGCTTGGTTGATAATTTTTATTTCATAGCACAGCTCTATAACTGAAAAATGCAAAGCGGGGTGAAAATAGACTTTATGGCTCAAGTCTTAGTGCTCTGTTTTGCTCTTGATTGGAATAGGGCCAGGAATTTATTCCAAACTTTCATTTTTTTTTAATGTTACATCAAAATAAGGGTCTAAATTGTGCTTTCTCCCATGGCTTATATTTATTCATTTCCTGCTGCAGGACATTGACAGTGTTAAGGTTATAATTACAAGATGAAGACTTTAAATCCATTCTTTTTCCTTGCATTAGTTATGTGAGAATTGCACTTTAGCATTAAGTAGCTTTATTCATACTTCGGCCTGCTATTCAATTTATCTAACTCTCTTCTAGTGTGATGAAGCACATTACCATTCTGAATTATATCTTGGTATAGCCCCGGACACAGTTATACAGCAGAACTGAGTGGAATCGTATTCTTCTCTGGTTTTCAGAACAAAGGAAAAAAGCAGCACAGTATGTATTTGTAAATCTTGGAAACATTGGTTCAATCTGCATTTATTTTATACTATAACAATTGAATATGATACACATGAACAGGGGAACAAGAAATTAATTTTGATTCATATAAATTATCTGCATTACATTGACTTCAGTGTGGCTGAATTCAGCTTAGACTGAAGTAGCAAGCACAGTTCAAAGGTAAAGAATAGCATGGTCATGAAAATCCCATGCTGAGAAAGCAGAAATAGTTTGGTTAAAGTAGCTGTGAATAACTATTTTTTAAATTTTTTTATCAGACAGGTGACAATAGGGAAAGTTCAATCTTGCTTACCCTGAAGTCAATTGGAGTTGTGCTATTGACTTCAGTAGTGTGATATTGGGCCCCAAATATCTGATAAGCAGGATATAAAAAATTATAACACATACCTTATTAAGGCTCCCAAGCATTTTCCATTAAAAGCCATTGTTTTTAGTTGCTTAAAACTTTGCCAGGCTAGTCATCCAGGTTGTTATTTTCCATGCTACATAACAGCCACAAGCAGAGATGTGATGGGTTTTTCCTTCTTGCTAAAGAATTCACCAACCTTTTCCTTTAATGGGTCTAAACTTTTAATGATTTGGAGTAGAAATTTCATAGACTTGCAATTTTCATGAGAGTAAGCATTGTTTGAGGGATATTCAAGGGTATTCGGGAGTATCACTGTTGCTCTAAAACCCTGTCTAAAGTTTACATGTAAATATTGGCAGGCAAAGTTCTTTGAGTAGATGTGGTATCTTTTTTATTAGACCAGCTGAGTAGTTGCGGGGGGTGGGGGGAGTTCTTAGCAAGCTTTCGGGTGTTGTCGCCCTTTCATTGCGCATAGGGAGTCTCTGCTGGTCTGAGACTCCAAGGAATGAGAGAAGCTAAAAGTGTGGGGGGATGTCAGTGAAAATGTAAATAGGTTTAGTTAAGCAAGACAAAAGGAAAGGCTGGGAAGGGATCAGGGGGAAGAAAAAGTAAGGAGACAACTGAGATAAAATACTAGGGAATTTGTGAAAAAGGGAATAGTTGGAGATCGGGAAAGCAGATGACTGCACCTGAAACTTGCTAAGAATTTTTTTCCAATTACTCAGTTGATTTTATAAATTATATCACATCTACCTAAAGAACCTTGCCTGCCTATGTCTTTAGATCAACACGGCTACAGCCAAAGCGCAGCAACATGGAAACATTAGAATTCTTAAATTCTAGCATCTAAATTCTCAAAGGATTGTGGCCACTCCATCTAGACATATCAGGACTATTCTGCAACTATTACTTAGCAAATACTTATTCAAATACAAGAGAGATTAATTGTCTGAATCTGAATTTTTTTTTGTTAGAGGTTTGTCTCACTTCCACTGACTGTTAGCATAAGATCCAAGCAGAACTCATCTAAAGCATTTCAGTTTTGGAAAGGCAACTTGCAAATTCACCAGGACTAAAATGATCCCATATTTTTTTTAAATTCTAAAAATGATAGAGTCTCATTAGAGGTGTTATTTGTTGCTTTATTACTGGAATTTAGTGAACTTTAATTTTTACAAGGATGTTTCAGAAACTAACAGCAAAATAGTTGCCCATGTTGTACGTCTGCAACAAGTCACACAGTAGGGGGGAACACCAATGGCAGCAATGTCAAATGTACCCCTTGTTTACAACTATATGTAGAAAACTGATGTCATCCAGTAACTGATCACTGCACACACAGTGGTTTTATTTTGAAATTGCTGTTAGTTTCTGAAACACCCTCCTATTGTTATTGTATCTTAGGAGCAAGAGGAAAATAGGAGTGGAAGGGACTTTATGTGGTTATTTAGTCTTGGCACCCGCTCCAGTCAGGATAATCCCTAACTAAACCATCCCAGGTAAGTATGTGCCTAACCAGCTGTTGCAAATTTTCAGGGATGGAGATTCCACATCTTTCCTAAGTAACCTGTTCCAGTGCTTAACTGCTCTCATAGCAAAAGCAATCTTAATCTCCGATCTAAATTTCCTCTGCTGTAGTCTGAGGCTATTGCTCTTACTTCTGTCTTCCATAGCCAAAAATAATAGTCTGTTGCCATTCTCCTTATCCTCTGTCTTCTTTTCTCCAAGTTAAATAATTTTCTTGTTTTCATGTTCTTTATAATGAGGCTGCAGGGAGCTCATTGATTTTTTTTTGTTTTGTTTTGTTTTTTGTTTTTTTGTTTTTGTTTTTGTTTTTATACCTGGTTTAATTTTCTGTTTCATAGATTTCATAGACATTTGGGCTGGAAGGGACCCCGGAAGATCGAGTCCAGCCCCCAGGGACAGGAAGTCAGCAGGGACCATAGGATCCCAGCAAGATAAGCATCCAAATGTCTCTTGAAGGCATTCAAAGTGGGCACTTGAACCGCCTCAGGTGGCAGTCTGTTCCAAACCTTGGGGGCTCGGACAGTGAAGAAGTTCTTCCTTATGTCCAGCCTGAAATGGTCACAGTGGAGTTTGTGACTGTTCGATCTTGTCATTCCTTGGGGGCTCTGAACAGTCATTCCCCCAGATACTGGTGATCACCCCTGATAAGCTTATAGGTGGCCATCAGATCACCCCTGAGCCTGCGCTTTTCCAGGCTGAATAGCCCCATGGCTCTCAGCCTCTCATCATAAGGTCTGGTTTCCTGACCTCCAATCATGCGTGTGGCTCTTCTCTGCACCCTCTCAAGCTTCTCCACATCCTTTTTGAATTGCAGAGCCCGAAACTGGACGCAATACTCCAGCTGCGGCCTCACCAAGGTCGAGTACAGCAGGAGAATGACGTCCCGGGATTTGCTTGAGAAGCATCTATGGATGCAAGCCAGCGTTTTGGTCGCTTTACTAGCCTCAGCATCACACTGAAGGCTCATGTTTATCTTGTGATCAATCATAAACATAAACATTTTTTTTTTATCATTTGCCTTGCAAATGTAACAATGATATTAATATGACTCATGAAAGATTAGTTCTTTAAGGTGCATCTGTTGATGCTTAATGTCTGAAATATAATTAACACCTTATATATGAGCTCATTTTATTTATTTCTTTTCAGGCTCTTACCAAAAAGAAATGACTCATCTCTTCATACAGCATAGTTGTTTTTATTATATAAAAGATGAACGAGTGCAAAATTGTAAGAAACAAATGAAAATGTTTTCTTTATTACAAATATTGTAGGGTTCATACTACAGATACTTTGGTGCAAAAGTGTTTGTTATATGAATACACAAAGGTGTTAATGTATGGATCAAAGGAATGCACAGCAGTTAATATTTACTTGACTATCATAGTTTTGGCACTTCCTTACAGGATTTAACATTTTTACAGCCTGTCTTCTTACTCCTGAGGGATTGTGCAGAGATTTGCCTACTAATTTGTGCACATTCTTCTACCCAGACAATCATATTATAACAGGTGGATTGAGCAGCTGTGCTTAAAAAGAAAGGGATTATTGTAGCTGGCTAGTGAATTTGGTGTAGGTGTTGGGAAGATCTAGATTAGTATTTCTGAGCCATGGAAGAATCTTCTGCAAACTTATTAGCTGGGGAAGTTGCAAGGCTGCAACCTTTACTACTTTGAGAGTTTAAGGGGTGATTATATTGAGCAGCTTGAAAGAATGTTGTGGAAATAATACTCAAGGGGCTGGATGGTCCAAGGGGGAAACAAAAGAGAGGAAACCAGATTATAGTATCAAAGTTCCTCTCAGGGAGAGGGACTATATCTATATGTCGGCATGGGGTAGTTACAAAAAGTAAGTTGTGTTAAGAATAGCTATTGCACTGTATATTCACAACTAATCATTTGTATGGATGCTGTTTAGCACAAAGTGAATGCAAGGTAGCTTAATCCCCTGGAAATATAATGGATCAAACTTTGAAAGTGGAGTATCCCTATGGGGAGTTAGCGGAGAACAGCTAACGTTCTGTAAATTCATACCGTACCTTACTTAGTGGTAACTTCCTTGTCTAGATGAACCCTGTGATAAATATTAATCAAGTTACTCAATATATCATTGGAAAGCAGTCAGATATCGCAGCTATAGGGATTGTCTAAGAACCTAAGTAGAATATATAGTCTATGTATAATTTGTGCTGAGATTAGCATCTAAAGGTATTGTCTAAAACAGGATCCCATTGTGAAAGGCACTGTACAAACCTATAAGTCCTACTCCGAAGGGCCTCCAGTCTGAGAGGGAATACCTGCCTAGTAAATCAAACAAATGTAATGGGCTGGGATGGAAGGAGGAAGTAACAATAGCTATTTGAGTATACTCTAACTTTGTAAAGTAAACTGTTTAGGAGTGTTAGAGAGAGAACAAGAAAAGGATATTTTTAGTAGGCACTTGATGCTTGTTTAAACTGTCACAACTCTGAAAATGGAACCTGCACATCCCAAAAAACTTTGTCAAAAATAAATTGATTTGGAGAAGTAATGCAAAGCTACACAAGTAACACAGTTTTTCTTCATGTGATCACGTCCTGGGATGCAAGACATTCTGTCTTCTGACTGGAAAATGCCTTTACGCTTGTTGAATTTCAGTGGCAGTTTTTCCCTGTTATTTTACCTGTTCTACTCATGGCTGGAATCTAATTCCAGTAGGAGTCATACCATGTGGTTAAGTAAAGATCACCAGTAAGTGTTGTTTAAACAGCCATCTCAAAAAACAAAAATGAAAAATTGTCCTTTTCCTCAAACATTAGACATTCAGAGCCATGACTAATACTAGCTGTTGCTGCCTTTCTAACCTCTGTGTCCTATTTACTTCTGGATAGTATTGCTTTATGGAAAAAATATAACAGTTGAAATGTGGGCAAAACTATTGAAAATACAAATAGTGAAGCATAAAATTGTACAATATTAGGGAGATCTTTATTACAAAGACCCAGGATTTTCTTAGGTATGAGTTTTTTATATGCTTATAACAACCTCACTTCTTATTTATTTATTTATTTTGTGTTCCTCTATAAAATTTAATTTGAAATTTGGTCTTTATTTAACATCTAGTCTCATTTTTGGACATTTTTACTAACTGGAGTCATATAATAAACTTTGGTTCCTTTGTTCTTAAGGGCTAAGTACAGATAGCCAAAAACACCAAGGCTGAATTGATTCAATCTTTGCAGGTTAGTCTAAACTATATAGGTTAAACTGAGAAAGCACGTGAACAGACATTCACTTTTGATTCCAGAAATGCAGCCACATGTTTGCAGTGAATCAGGCCAGAAGCTGGGGGTGCTAGAGCATGACTTCCCTTCCATAGTGGCCAGAAAGCTAGAGGGAAGCTGGAGACAAGCCTTCTGAGGCTTTTCCCCTCCCCCATGCCCCCCCAGCTGAGGGGCAGGCATGGCCAGGCCCCAGCAGGCCCGCTAAGTAGGATGGAAGTGGGGGTTTAACCTCCACCCTGGCCTGCATGGATCCCAGATGGGGTACACTGGTGGACCATGATGGGAAGCAGCCCCTGCCAGCCTTTTCTACTGCTCCCTCCTGGAGCCGAGGGAGGAGGGGGTGGCCAGACTCTGGCCCAGGCTGGCATGCTGAAGTAGAAGGGAGTGGAGGGGACAGGTGTTTAAACCCCTGCCTGGCAGGGATGAAGCAGCCCCTAATAGGCTTTTACCCTGCTCCCTGATCAAGCAGGGGGAATGGCTAGACACCAGCCCAGGTCAGCGCACTGAGGCAGAGGCGAGGGAGGAGGATTTAAACTCCCTCCCTTGCCCACATGGGACCCCAGACAGGATCTCCCTGGTTTTTTTCCACTCACTGCTTCAGCAGCCAGTACACTGAGGTGAAAGGGAGGGAAGGGGGGTTATACCTTCTCCCCCAACCACTTGGGACCCCAGCCAGGATCTGCCTGGTTTTTCCCCACTTGCAACTCCAGTGTTGAGCAGGGAAAAGACAAGCAAGGGCTGCTCTGCCCCTGCCAAGCAGATCCCAGCTGTGGTCCCATGTGGGTGGCCGAGGGGGGTTAATTTTTTTGCTATTTAATTGTTCTTCGGTGAGAGTGTTACTCTTGCTCTGAAACTTTAGAGCCATGTGAAAGGACTGGAATATCACAGAAGGCCCTTAAACCCACTATATCCAGCCAGGCAAAGATTCTCCCAGGGCAGGAATTGCAATGGACAAGAATAAGGCTGTGTCCTAAGGACTCTTGGTTTCAAGAGTATGAAAGGTATATCAGGGACAGGGCTGCGAAACACAATGCTGCAGAGACATTGTGGCCCCTAGAAGACACACAATTAAAGATGTGATGGGATTGGATGCATGATCCCCATAGTCACACTTTCTGTCATGCCACACATGCATGGCAGGAGGCGCAATTGTAGGACTGAGCATCAGATCCTATCATGCCATGTTGCTTGTGCAGCAGAAGCCTGAGATCAGGATCCTGGGCTTCCCCTGCACTGTCAAGGAGCAAGCTCCCACAGATGGCACCCCTTTAGTTGATGGGGCTACCAGCCATGGGGGCACATGACATACCCCACAGCTTGGAGTCCCAGCCTGCCCACATATTCAGTTAATGGTGTGATAGGAACCAGCCACAAACTTATGACATGTATTTTATATAATAAATGTGGCTTAGCCCTTGCTTTATTATATCATTAACTGCATTAATGTGTGGCCAGGTAACTACTTAAGATGTAATTAACTGCTGCCTGAATAGCACCACAGCTGATACAGCAACCCACGGAAACTGCTGTAGTTTAGATGGGCCCCTACCATAGCTATCAAGGTTATGCTAGAGAATTTGTGCAGTCCCTAGGGACACTTAGGAGCAGAAAAATGGAAATGTAACTTTACAGGCACCTAAACACCTAAATGTATTAAGAATTTAAGTATCACTGAAAGTCAGTGAAATGTAAGCTTTTTCTAGTACAAATGTGATTTCTGAAAATGGAATTTCAGAGTTAAGTAAAAGGTTCAACATGAATAATTCAGTCTGCATATTTAGCCATTCTTTCTGCTTTTCATGTGTTTTCAAGCATATTACTGCTGCTTTGAGTGTGTTCACTATTTGAATTTACTCTGAGGTCTTTTTGCTTTTTGTTTTTACTTGTTGGTCAGTCTCAAATAATTCCTGTAAATATCCAGTGCTAATTAGTTGGGATTAGTCACATAACTTGGGGCCCAAATCCTCAATGCATTTGGTACTTAACTCCCATTGCCTTGGTGATTGGGGGTCAGCTTGTTTTTGCTTCCTGACTGATAACTAGGATGGAAGTATGAAGCCTCCATCTATGAATTACACAAGAAATTGCAGCAGTTTATGAAATACTAGTGGACAAGCAAGTTTATGAAATTATTAGAAGATGACAAACCTTTCCTTTCAGGGACACCCAGACTCTGCCAAAGACATTACTTGTAGGAAAACTTAGCTAATGGAAGATATATATTGGCTGGATGCAGAGTTTAGATTTAATTTTCTGTCATCACATTCAAAGTAGTTTTGTGTGTCTGTTTGGCTGTCATTGTACAGGGTGTCATAAAATCCTCCTGAGGCTTACTTAATTCACTTTCAATTAGGGAAGTGACAAAGATGTTGGGGAATTCTTCTCCCTGATGTACTAGGACCAGGCTCTGTGTAATTTCTGTTGGTTGTCCTGTGCACAAAACCATGACTGAGAATGAACAAGGGGATCTGAATGTGTCCTTGATAAGCAGTGTCCCATCCCATAGAAAATACTATTTGCACTCAATATTTTTCTCTTGGAGTAATTCAGGGAAAAAATAAAAATAAGGACCAGGATACTATATTTATGCCCAAACAAAACATTTTAATCCCACAAAATTCTATATTAAAGAGGTTCTTAAAACAGATTTAGGTAAGAAATGCTCAGTTCAGGCATCCAAACAACCCTAACCCTGCCTGATAGTGACACCATACATATGAATGTGATTAAAGCATTTTAGTGTAATGTGGTCCATTTTAGCTTAAAAGTTGTATTCAATTTTTTGAAAAATATTTTCCCTTCTTGACATCACTAAAGGAGAACATTAGCTCTGGAGAGTACATGTTGTATTTTTCATTTGAAACAAAGAAGTTGAACCTGTGCTTCAGGTAGAAAATGGCAAGCAGCCTTCAAACTATGGCCTCATACAGACATTGTTTCTCCTAGGAGAGGTGCTGCTCTCCCAGGAGAAAAGAAAAGAGTGTACAGATGTTCAGGCATTTTCTCCTAAAGTAAAAATGGACACTCCAGAAGGAAAATAACCTGGGAACACCCTGGATTCAATCATGCCCAAGATCATTTCTTCTGGGAGAATAAAAATCTGTACGTGTCATAGTTTCATAGTTGTTAGGGGCTGGAAGGGACCTTACATATCATCAGGTTCAGCCCCCTGCACTTGGGCAGGAAAGACTGCTGGGATCATATGCCCCCAGCAAGATGTTTTGGCTTATCTCAGAAGAAAACATAGTCTTCGAATATGGAGACAGTGGATGCATCAACATGCACAATTAGTGTGACACAACAAACTACAGTGCAGTTTGCACCAGAATTTATTGCTCCTCAGTGCTGTTTACATGTACACCTGGGACTGCAGCACATTGAGCTGGGTTGTAGAAGCCCTAAGTGGCAGGGGTTCGAAGAGGTCAGCCTGCCAGCCTGGGGCTGCTCCAAACCTGGCTTAATTGTGTTGCAGAGGGGCTGGCTGGGGCACAAGTGTGCTTCAGTGAGGGGCTAGCCAGCAGGCAGCCCCTGCACTGAAGCACCCTCATGCCACAGCCAGCCCTTTCAACATCTAAAGATGCATTTTGGCACATTAAATAATGCCACCATAAAATAGTACTTGCATTTTCAAGTACTATTCTATGCAGGCATTTGTTACTTTTCTGTGCCCTAATAGGGGTGCATTTGTACACACCATGCTAATCAGCTCCACTTTACTGTGGAGCTAACTTTTCAGCTCCAGATAAACATTTTGTGTAGATGTGCCCAGTATGTCAGAAACTGGACTACTGCTCCAGCAGAGTGTAAACACGTCCCCTTCACAAAACCCATGTTGTGCTGCAGGGAAACATAAGCTGACCATGGGCAGGCTGGGCCAGCCAAAGAAAGTTACCCTATTCACTGCCGTCATCTGTCACCAGGCAGTCTAAGGCAACCGGTAGAGGATTCTGGGACCTCTTCCACACCCCAACTGTACAGTGTCAGCACTGCAAGCTTTCCACTCTTCAGGGTCTCAGCATTCAAATGTCTGTACATGTGGCTCTGGGTATGCTTCTTTACAAGATTTCTCCCAGATTATATGAATGCGTGTACACAGCCTATATAAGTAACAACTTCATAAGAGTCCCTTCCACCTCTACAATTCTATGATTCTACGATAACACTACTTTTGACGTATTTGCTTGAGCATGTAGTCTCAAAAAAAAAATTACCATGACTATGTAATATTTAGAATTAGTATGTATTTTGAGAGGCAAGAATTTTTGTGGGTGATATATTTTACTGGACCAATTACGTGGTTGGAATAGACATAGACAAGCTATCAGGAACCATAGTAACCTTTCCTCAAGCCTATGAGAGAGAAGCAGGCACAGCAGAGCTAAATAGCAGATGGGACAAAAGCTTGTGTAAAACTCCATGTGAAAATAAAAAAATCAGAGAAATTATCAAGCAGTCAAAAGACAGGAGAGATGTAGTAAAAACCTGATAATGGAAGAATAAGATTGTTCAGAAGGGTCGTTCCCACCTGTAAACTGGAGAGATTAGTGAGTGTCAGGTAGATTATAGTGGACCATAAAGTCATTGTCTGTGTTAAGGCCCTGGTACTTAGTGTCCAATAGACTAATGAATTTCTGTTCCCTTGGTTGTCTTTCAAAGGTGTCTGGCAGATTTCCTTTGAGCAGGAGAACTGCGAGGTCAGATAAAAAGTGATTTTTTTTTCAGTGAATAGTGCTCTACTATGTATGCTTTGGTGTCTCTGTCCTTTATTCTTTTCCTGATATATTCTGATATTCTGTTTATTGTCTTTATTGAGTATATTATACTTATTCTCATTGCCATTGCCTTTCCTAGGCCAATATCCCCTTGAATTATTATTATTATTATTCTAGGCCTTTTGATAGACTGTGGCCACGTCTACATGAGACGTTGACTATGTAGTCGGCCCTGCACAGTCATTTAGCACTTGTATAAACAAGTAGTAAATGACTACGCAGTAACTGGAGTACCTGCACAGTCACATTGGCGAATGGCTTTTCTGGGATGCTGAGTGCACAGTAGCTCGTCAGTACTGTTCAGTAGCATCATGTCACACTTTCTGCCATGCAACGCTACTGTGCAGTCAGTGTCTTATATAGATGCACCCTGTGTGTTGTTAGGGCACTTGTGCTGATTCCCCTTTTTTTCAGACTCGATCCTCAGGCAGTCTGCCACTCAGGGAGTGAATATGCCCTATTAAGTTCAGTTATAAAGCTGCTTTCCCAATAGTTGTAACTTGGCACCATTGTGCCTGTTTGATATTTGGTATTCTTATGTATTCTGATATGTTTAATGTCTTAATAAAGTATAATATACTTATAAAAGCCATCTGAAATCAGCAAAGAAGTTTGGGGGTACAGTGAAAGTAAGAGGTGGCTATGTATGTACAAGAAGCTGAGGGATAACCCAGCCAGGAGCAGGCAGGATTTGGTACCAAGCCAAGCTAGTTAATTAGCTTTACTGTGCTTCGACTTGTGATAAACACATGCATTTCATAGCATACATCTAAAACCTCACACACCAGTACTTAAAATAAAAAAGCAGTGGGAATTTTGTTACTAATTTCTAAACTATATTCCTCGTCTAAGCCAAAAGCTGCGAAGGATGAAACCATGGAATAATATATAGCTAGATTTGCATGTGGTTAGACAATATATTCTTTATGAACACTGTGACTAACTAAGTAAATCTCTGTCTATACCTAACCACTTACAGATTCATAGACTTTAAGAACAGATGAGACCACTATAATCATGTACTCCAAGCACCTCTATGACTCAGACCATTGAACTTCACCCTCTCAGCAACTCACTGAGCAGAATTCAGGCATTTCGTAATTCCATAAATTCACTGGAATTACACCTGGGATGTTTATGCCACAGTAATTCTAAAGCAAGTTACAGTGGTGCTAAATCATGAGCAATTTGTTTAAACCAAGGGTTACACTGGTATAAAAATGGTGTAGGAAAGATCAGAATAATGTCTTCTTGATAAACAGATGCAAAGTCATGGCCAACTCCTGTAACAATTTGGACTAGTATTGAAATGTCCATTTACTTCAAAGGTATGAAAGTCAGGGCCTTAGAGATATATTAAAAAGATAAATGTGTGGGGTTGAAGGAACAGGTAGTACTCTTAACGAATAGGAATAAGTGGAATTGGAAAACTAATAGGGAAAGTGAATCCAGAATCCTGAAAATATTACTGGGGGGGGCAATTTTACTTTATGATAAAAGGGCATTTTGGAAGGCCTAACTATAGCAAGTATGTTCTTCTAATCTCATCATACAGTGTCAGACCAGGCAATAAATCCTGTCAGCATATGCAGGACTCGTTGGATTTCAGTATATTTGCTTCTTGCAAACTAATCTGAGAGAGGTTTCTTTAGGATCTGTCAAATTGAATAGCATCTTAGTGCAAATTTGTAACTAAACACATTTCATCTAATTTTAAAATATTCTATACTAGCAAAAAAATTCTAAGACATTGTCATGGTCTCTGATAACTCCTAATGTCTGGAGAACTGTAGGGAAGATATCTGAGGAAAAATATTCTCCTTTTGCTTGTCATAGATTTACAGGCAGAAACATTCCAGAGGATTTTCTGGCTCCCCTGAAAACAGGTGGAGGAGGCAGGGGAGGCTTTATGGGAGGTTCCAGAGGTAGTGAGAGGGGAAGGGGTGGGAAAAGGGGAATGGAGGTCCTCAGCTGAGGCAGCTAGCTGTGTCTGATGGGAGGTTGACCCCAGGATTTTCACAGGAATAATTACAAGGGCTAGGTGGTAGTCTGTTTTCTTTTACCCTGCTGTTGTCAAGCATCTGATCAGTTTTCACTTTTTTTATACCATTTTTTCACCCTTGTAAGAAACCCTTTTGTTTTTTTGCTACTTTACCAAGGTGCTTGTGGTGAATCATGATTTCTGACCAAATTAATAAACCATTCAGCAGAGTAGGGAACCAGTCATCTTGCACAAACCTGGGATGTATGGGTAGAAACAGACATTGCCTTTGCATCACCATAAAAAGCCAAGCAAACACACACATATCCTTTGTTGCACCACAAATGCCCAAAAGTTGTGGCTATGACATAGATGGTATCAATTTGTGCCACATCATTGTGGCAGATGTCTATTAGGCTAATCCATGGTTAGGTTTGGGCTTCGGGGCCCAATCTTGCATGCCCTGTTTGGTATTTCTTGAGATCCTGCATGTCCCATTTGGGATTCAGCTGATTCCCAAATCAGGCCTGGGATCACAGCAGAGTATCCAGCTCGCTCCAGTGCAGTCTCTGGTGCATGTCTGTAAGTGAGAAATAAATCATATATTGTCCCACAAGATCAACAGGCTGGACAATGGACAAAATGTGTTTCGTTCAATGAAGTGGATCAAATATGCCAAGCACATTCTAACACAGCTGATCCAGTTAATATGATGATGTCTATTTCTAGTCAATCTCTGGAAACATCCTCATATCTCATACAGTATATTTCATAATGTGCATGAGATTATAGAGCTCTATGTAATACATTCATAGAGAGTAAATTTATAGCCTAAATTGAAAGCTTTAAGCCCCATAGGCAGAGCTGGCCTTAGGGGACTGCCCAGGATGCCATGGTCAGGGGCCACCACACACATGCACACACACATGCTGTGAGCAGCAGGTAGCAGTGCCAGCTGGAGCATTTCTCAGGGCCCCATGTGACACTGGGGCAGGGGGTGATGGGGCCTTGTAGAGGCAGGATGCGCAGGATTACACATAAAAGAGCAGCAGCAGCAGTTGCTCCTGCCTAGCTAAGGCAGTATAGGGCATTACAGAGTGGTACATGCAGGGAGTCCTGGGCTGGGGCTCACAACCAGCAAAGGTGGACTTCAGCCGAGTCTCACCTGCATGCAGCCAGTTGCACATCAGGCCCTGGAGGAGCCCTATGGCATCTGCAGGGCATCAGAGCCCCCATGCCAACACTCACTGGCTGCTTAACGCAGGCTCCTACTCTCTCCACTTTGGCTCCATGGGGCTGCAGTCAGTGATCCCTGCTACAGGCAGGCACCCTGGCCTGTCAGACAGAGTCCCCTGTGGCAGGGCAGCACTGCTGGTGATTTAGGTAGGGGTGCTGTCTATTTTAATCACTTTACTTGACTCATTTGTAGTATTTGGTTCTTTATGAAGACAAAGCCTTACGTCATATGCAGTACATTATATAAATTATGTGTCAGAGATCTTCATTCAGGCACAAAGGGATATCCTGTCGACATCTACACCTTTTCCTACTCAGTACAAACACAAGACAGGGTGCAAATCAGAACTTAAGAAATGAGTGGCTTTTTCATCACCATGGGATGAGTAATGTGAGAGGAACCCATGTATTTAAATTAAACTTTCTCTTTATTGAGAGAATTATCTAAAGTAATTCTGTAAGTGCAGTTAATATTTAAGTTTTGTGCACACAGACTGACTTCCTTGTTCAGTCTCCAAACTCCTCCTACTACAACCTGTGCTGCTGCTTCCAAAGTCTGTGTAGTCTATTCCATCTTTACTTTTAATAACATCTGTTGTGGTGTCTTATACTTATGCATTTCCTGATTTTCTGGGGTTAGAACATACACGTATTAGAATATAGCATATACTTATTTCCAGATGTTTAATGCTTTCATTCTGTTTGGTGGTGTCTTGTTGGTCTTTTGTGTTGTATGCATACCCTTTTTTTTTTTTTTACTTGTCATCAGGTAAAGGTTGCTTGGAGTCTTTCCAAGACCTGCTCTTCTAGGCCTGGTCCCATTTATCCAGACAAATCTGCTATTGTCTTCAGTTTTATCCCCATCATGTCATAGAAGGGTCTGCGGGACCACGTAACACACATCCATGCTCATCTGGATGTGGCCTATTTGACGGTTGGACATACTCTGTATATAAAGACTTAAGGTCCTTGCCTCTTCTTTGTTAGGATTAACCTTGTTTGGCATTTTATAACTGCAACTGACTACTGTCTGTTGTTTCTCTATTGGCCTGCAGCAGGATGTCTTTTGTAGAAATTAGTACATCAGTATTACAACCCTTTAACTTTACTGCTAGGCTACTATCTAGTGTCTGACAGGATGTGTCACAATGGTCCAACAAGAGTCCAGGTAAAACTCCCATCCTAGCTAGTTTGCTTTTCACAATAGACTCTTTAGTGTCTTTACTTTGGTCTGATTTCCCACTGCTTTATGGGTACCAACAGGTATTCAAATTCCCATTTGGTGCTCAATTGCTTGAATTCTATGGTAGCGTGCCATGGCCTATTGTCTGAGCATAGCATGTCTGGTTTACCATACCTTGGAAAATCCACCTTGAAATTACTGATGAAAGTTCTTGCCCAAGTGTTCTCCAGATAATCCTTCTCCCAGAAACTGGAGTAGTAATCTAATATCGTTCCTTTCATTTAAGGAACTCACTTCTGATGCTTCCAGGGTCAAAATGAAGCAATGAAGTCTACTTTTGTAAGTCACTAAATTCTTTATACACCTTCTGCTGGTCATAAACAACTGGTAATTCATATTTAAAAGTAGGACATTGCCTGGCTCATGTTATACAGGCCCCTTCCTATCTGTGAAGTGTATATGTCTTTCTGTGGCAACTGTTAAATCTGCTGGGATTATTGTTTGGTTCTATTTCTACAAAATTAATTCTTGTGTTCACAGCTGTCCCTCACATGGAAATTGGGGGTAACATCCTGATGACACTAGCTCCTTGAGCTCTTGTCAGCCATGGATTCTTGCTAGACAGAACAGTAGTTCTTTTTCTCACACCCCAGACAGTTTTGCCCATACATAGCCAATTTTTCTTTCTGCTTCTTGTATCACTGTCCGTTATATATAAACCGGGCCAGGATTGCAGCATATTCAGTTGCTCTGTCTATCACGCTTACTTTAGTTTCCATATTCCCTTCTTCTTCCCTCCCATCCCTTAACTTCTGCTTTTTGGTTTTGATTTTTGGATTAGAATTTGTCTTTTTTTGCCGGTCAGATATTAAGTTTAACTTTCTATGTGTATCTGCCTCCACTGTTCTATGTATTAGTGCCTACCCAAACTATCAACCGGTACTCCCTGGATTAATATCCTGCAACCTCTAATGTAGGGATTGGCAAAATACAGCCCTCAGGTCATATCCAGCCTGCCAGGTGATTTTCATCCAGCCTATGGACACCAGCCAATTAATTCTTTCCCACCCAGCCCATATGCTTTACTTGTGCATGGGAGGGTCCTGGCCCTGGCCAGCATACACAGCTTCTGGGCAGGACTGCTGCAGCAGCCATCAGGGAACCTGCTCAGCTTCACTGTCTTCCAGCAGCTCCTTCTCATGTCCCTGCTGCAGTATAGGCTCTGGGAAGCAGGTAGGGAAGCTGCAGCTGGGTGGGAGCATGAACAATTTGGCTGGGAATGGAAGGAGCACAGAACCCATGCCCAGTGGGATGGTGGTAGCATGTAGCTTGGGTGAGCAAGAAGTCAGTGTGTGGGGTGTGAGGGAGGGTGTGGAGACCCCAATACATGTTCCCCCATGATGTATAGCCTCTGCCACTGGGTGCCTGTGGCCTGTGCAGGCACTGCCACCTGGCAGTGCATAGCTCCAGTCAGTTCTGGGAGCTGAATGTGGCAGCAGGGAGCAGAGCCAGGCCAACCCACCTCTATCACATGGGCCTCACATGCAGTTCCTGGGACTCAAGCACCACCAAAGGCAAGCCCTACGCAATGGAGATGGCTGTCTTCCCTGCTCCCTGATGCCACTACCAAGACTCCACCAAAAGAGTTGGGGAGTCCTGTTTCCTGGTGAATTCCTGGAACCTGCACGTGGCAGCAGGGAGTGGGGAAGGCATCGGGCTCTATCACATAGCTTCCCTCCGGTGGTATGGGAGTCCCAAGACCTGCACATGAGCCCCGTGTGATAGAGGCAGGCTGTCCTGGCTCCTCTCCTTCCTGCCACATGCAGTCCCAGAACTGGCTGGAACTGCACACTGCCAGGCAGCAGTGTCTGCACAGGTCACAAGCACCCTGAAGGCCTGCCACCTACTGCTGCCACTGGTGCTGGGGACTGTGTGCCATGGGGAAGCATGTGGGGAGTCTCCACACCCCCTCACCCTCCCTCACATCCCCCCACATATACACACAGCCACACCCGCCAACATACCCTACACCCCCCCACATTCCCTTACAAACCCAAACATACACATCCACCCACATACACACCCCACATTCACCACACACAACATATAATAGTAAGACTTTGTTTTTGAGCTATCATGAAATCATCTCTATATTTACTATGCAAACACACATAAATCAGGACCAAAAATATTTTTTAAAATAAAATTAAAATATGTTATAGTACATGTTTGACTTTTAGTGAGTGATATTTGGGGGGGGGGGTTATGGTTTCAAGCTGGCAACCCTCCCCCAAAAAGAGTACTTCCAGGGGTAATAGGAGGAACTTCTGGTGGCAAAGGTCAAGGGTTAGGAGGCAGGACTTTTGGTCACAAGATGGTGACCAAGGGCACCTGCCCTACCATTGCTGCCCTCGACAGCTCACAAAACTCAATAAGTGACTCTCCAGCCAAAATGATTGCCCACCCCTGCTCTAAAGCATAAATAATATAATTTGCTCATTAAAATTATTAAAACCTCAGATTAACATCTGTCTTAAAGATGGGCTTTAATGGAAGAGCATCATCTAAAGAATAATCAATACTTTTTTCCTACAAGATATGACTTAGTCTCATAAAGGTTCTTCCAGCTGTGATATGCTTTCTGAGAGAAGCACATTACAAAGTGTTAGGCTTGCTGCTTAGAAGCATTGTAATGTGTCTACATAAGTGGACCATGAGTTCAGTGCTGTCAGCCAGGGATATTCAAACATTCCTTCACAAGGTGAAGAAACACCGTGAGAGGCTGGATACCTTCAAGTCAGCCGTCCCTGACAATCTACACTCCAGGGTACTCAGGGAGCTGGCAAGCATTATAGCCCAGCCTCTGGCATGGATCTTTAAAAACTCCTGGCGCTCTGGTGTAGTGCCCAAAGACTGAAAGAAGGCCAATGTGGTGCCGATCTTCAAGAAAGGGAGGGAAGTGGTTCCAGCTAACTATAGGCCCATCAGCCTGACTTCTATCCAGGGGAAGATCTTAGAAAAGTTTATTAAGGAGGCCATGCTTAATGGACTGGCAGATGCCAAC
This sequence comes from Crocodylus siamensis, assembly GCF_052110815.1. NCBI lineage: Eukaryota > Metazoa > Chordata > Crocodylia > Crocodylidae > Crocodylus > Crocodylus siamensis. The sequence goes on from NC_143397.1 coordinate 213,775,084, forward strand.
ATCCTGAGGGATAGCCAGCATGCATTTGTTGCAGCTAGGTCTTGCTTGACCAATCTCATTACCTTCTATGACCAGGTGACCTATCACCTGGACAAGGGAGAAGAGATTGATGTCATATATCTTGACTTCAAAAAAGCCTTCGATCTGGTATGCCATGATCACCTCTTGGTGAAACTGGCCAATTGTGGCCTTCAGTCCACCATGATCTGATGGCTGGAGAACTGGCTCCATGGTCGGACCCAGAGGGTGGTAATTGACAGAAGTCAATCTTCATGGTGCCCTGTGACCAGTGGGGCCCCCTAAGGCTCAGTCCTTGGACCCGTATTTTTCAACATCTTCATTAATGATGTGGACATTGGAGTCGGAAGCAGACTGGCCAAGTTCGCCGATGACACCAAACTTTGGGCCGAAGCATCCATACCAGAAGACAGGAGGTTGACCTAGACAGGCTCAGCAAATGGGCGGACGAGAACATGATGGTGTTTAACACCGAAAAATGCAAGGTACTCCACCTTGGGAAGAAAAACCTGCAGCATCCTTATAGGTTCACCAGTGCTATGCTGGCTAGCACTATGGAAGAAAGAGATTTGGGGGTCATCATTGACCACAAGAAGAACATGAGCCTGCAATTTGATGCTGCAGCTAGTAAAGCGACCAAAATGCTGGCTTGCATCCATAGATGCTTCTCAAGCAAATCCCGGGACGTCATTCTCGCCTTCTACTCGGCCTTGCTGAGGCTGCAGCTGGAGTACTGTGTCCAGTTCTGGCCTCCACAATTCAAAAAGGATGTAAAGAAGCTTGACAGAGTCCAGAGAAGAGTCATAAGGTCAGGCAAACAGACCTTATGACGACAGGCTGAGAGCCATGGGGCTCTTTAGTCTGGACAAGTGCAGGCTCAGGGACGATCTGATGGCCAGTTATAAGTTTATCAGGGGTGACCACCAGTACCTGGGGGAATGTTTGTTCACCAGAGTGCCCCAGGGGATGATGAGGTCGAATGGTTATAAACTACTGCAAGACCATTTCAGGCTGGAATAAGGAAGAATTTCTTTACTGTCCGAGCCCCCAAGGTCTGGAATAGCCTGCCATTGGAGGTGGTTTAAGCACCTACATTGAACACCTTCAAGAGCAAAGTGGATGCTTATCTTGCTGGGATCCTATGACCCCAGCTGACTTCCTGCCCTGTGGGTGGGGGGCTGGACTTGATGATCTTCTGAGGTCCCTTCCAGCCCTAATGTCTATGAAACCTATGAAAAAAGAAGTGTCAGGCTTCAACATATTATCTAAGGAGCTCATAACTTATGAGATATTTGTAATATTTTATTTTTCTTTTGGTTTTTGACCTTTAAATTCAAACTTTCCTCTGCAATTATGAGGGCTAGAAATGTATTCTTTCCTTTAAATAATGCTAAAAGCCTTATATAATCAAATAAAACCGGGAGCTGGACCTTTAAGATCACACTAAATATGACAAGACTGATAAAGTCATGAGAGTTGGCACCAGTGCTTCAAGGAGTTACTTAATTTATGTGCTTTAATATTAGATGCGTACAAAAAACACTTTCCTGGAGCTGAACCTAAATAAAGCCACTTACAGCTGTGGCTTAGTAGAACTGTTCCACATATTGTAAAACCAAGTAATTTATCGTACTTCATGCAAGGGTTGGTCTCCAAATCTCTGGATTACTGTGGGGTGGGGATAAGGAGAGATATAGAATCAAATGTTTTTATTTACAATTTAAATTTACTTTAAAATTAAATTTTTAATTTAAAATTTTACTTTTAAATTACTTTTAAAAGTGTGACTCTAAGGTTCCTAGAGGTATTTTATAATTTCATTAAGTCATCTAATTTGGTATGCAAAGCTTCCTTTCACACACTTATACTTGTCAGCTGAAATGCTCATGAGGAATCTTATAATTCAATAATTTGTACTTCATAGGCACATAAAATGAATGCTTAAAGAAAGTCTAAATAGTAGACTGGAGAAAACCAGCTAAACAATATTTTATTAATAATGTTGGAAATATTTGTTATGGACAGGTTCATTACAAGTTTCCTTTTGCTTTTCATCATGACTTTATAAGACAGATTAGTTTCCCATTAAATTATTTGGTATCTAAAAAAAACATGCCTCCTAAATATTGGCACACATTTATCCCTTGTGTAATGCTTTCAAGTTCAATGGAGTTACACCAAGAATGTTTTTGGTCCATTAAAACTTATATTATTGCTACAATACAAAGATATTAGGCTGTGGGAACTCATAGTGTTTTGAAAGGAATTATTCATTTCCATTCCTTATGCTCAATTAAATTGAAATAATCAGCCCCTTTACTTTATTAATAGATTCTCTTTCAAGCCTTCTTTTGTATGAGAATCCATTGTATTACACCATTTGACTCATATCAAATAGATTTTTACACTTAGAAATAAGCCTTAAGGGGGATTGATTAAACAATTTACCAAGATGTTACTTCAGACAATCTTCTTGTCAACATTTATGACTTTGTAAAAGTCAGTATAAATGTTCAGAATAAAGTGTCTCTATCTGGCTGTGTCTCTTTAGACTGAAAGCTAATTTTACTTCATTGACTCCTGCAGAACTGAATGCATTTTCAAATACATAAATGAAGCAAAAATAGTAGTAAATATTAACATTTCAGGCTCAGATTCCATATATAGCATTTCTTACTTTTTTTTCTTAGACAACCCTGAAAATAATTGAGGTGGGGGGGTAAGGAGGAGAAAATGAAGCTCTGTAACCTTGCATGGGCATCACTAGTGCAATAACTCAGTGAAGTTGCCATCAAGCTGTCTTGAGAAAATGTTTCAGAAAGCTATTTTCAGTATAATAACATTAATGCTCTTGAGAGTAAATCAGTATTTTATCAGGTAACAGTTTTCATGATTGGGCCCATATTGCACTAGGGGTTTTCTAGATAATCAAGAAGGGATGTGGAGCTCAGGGTGCCTGTAGATGTGCAGGAAGGTTGCTTTGATGCACTTCACTTACAACACATCGGAGCAGACTCAATTAATAGAGTTTGCTGGAGCATGCTAATTAGTGCACTGCCAGCAGCATCTATGTCTTGTCTATCAGGGTCCCAATGCTTGATAATGGTGGCAGAGGCACTTTTAACTAAAGCTTGTCAAACAAGCTTTAGTTAAAACACTCCTGTTGCCATTTTGAAGCATGGGGGCACTTTAACATGAGAGGCTCTCAGAGCCACTCTAATTAAAGCACCCAGTCATCCTCCCCCCACCCCGACATGTAAAAATGCCCTCAAAATCTAATAGTAAATGGATGCATAGAAGGAAAATATACAAATGGGGCAACAAATACGAATTGTATAAATGAACTTAGTTCGTTATGGGCAACATGGCAGGCAATGCTTGCAGCAAACTCAGCTAAAAATCCTAGATCATATTTGCCAGAGCTACCTTAGGCATAGACATAATGCAAATATAAAGGAGCCTTGGCACAGTACAAGTGAGACTTTTGCAGAAAACCAAGTCTATATAATTCTTTCTGACACAACAACCTAAAACATCCTCACTTCTTCCATGCTACCTTTTAATTTACTTTCCACATGCTTCTCATATGTTGAATCACTTTAAACTATAATTAGAAACCTGGCTTATTCTCTCTCTTTTTTTCCCCTTTAAAAAAAAAGCCGCTTACAAATTTAATAAAGCATGTGCTCTGTAAAATAGATTCAAATGAATATTAAATGCTTATTCCTGGAAAATATGTTTGCTCATTAAATTTGACAGTCATTGCTTATGTGGTAAATGCTGTTAGTGCCAAGAACACTTTGGCATTGGTTGCCAACTACAGGTCCATTATTTTAATTGCCTTTAACCTATAATCAATATTTGCTGTATTCCATGAAAGTAGGTGCATAGCTAAGCAATATGAAAAGTGGGATTTTTATTCTTTTGCATCTTAGATTCTGCTTAAATGTGTGTAGAAGATACAGTACATTCTAGCATTGTAGTAAACTTTCAGTCATAACAACTGCATCTACTGTTTTAGGAAACCTTTCAAAACATAAATGAAAACCTCTGTTCAGTCTCGCTACAGAAATTTGGCTTGGCCTTTTAGGATAAATGCTATTCTCAGTTACTCTGTTGTGCGTCTTGAATAAGTAAACTGACTTTAATGGAGCCACTCCAGTTTTACAACAGTGTAGATGAGATGACAACAAAATTTAACCCTTAGGATTAGACAGTATGACCTTTTATTCACACTGGAGAGCACTCATGGGGCACATCCCTATGAGCATGCATGTGCAGTTTGTGGCACCACAAACCCATCTGCAGCACCACAAACCACATGCACTGCATATATATACATTCACGGCACTGCTGACTAGCAGCATGGTGGTGAGGGGGAGGTTTGACACTTAGATCTCCCAGTGTCAAAACAAACTGTGCCAGAAAAAAAGCAGGGCAGCACAATGGCAGCAGCATATGCTGCCTGAAACAGGAGCCTGGCCAGCCAGAGCCACACTCCAGCTGCTGGGCAGGCTCTGTGCACCTAGATTACCACCACTGCAGGAGGCCCCTAGGACTTCAGGTAAGGATGCTGAAGCCAGCCCAGGTGCTGGCCTCAATTTCTCCAAACTCACCTGGGGCAATTTGCTGCATGCCAGAGCACATATGCAGGAGCATTCCCCAAGAACAAGCGGGAGTGCCAGAAATATATGCCGCTGCTTTTTATCCTGGGGAAATGCACAATATGGGATAGAGTTGTGACAACAACATGAGGGACACCCACAAATAACAGTAATATTTTTTTCGGAAACTCTATACATTATGGGTTGCAGTCCTTTGTTGGAAGCGACTCTTACTGTAAATTAAGTTGCAGTTTTGCATTTCTGAGCTATGTATTGAACTTTAAAAGCAAGGCATCATTCCCTTTGTGTGTGATGTTTATATCTTTGGCCAGAAAAGGAATGACATTTCTTGGAATGGAGGGCATTTTGAGGTGCAGCTCAATGAGATGTTGCTCTGAATCATGCAAGTACTTGTTTAGTCAGGTTATAACTTACCCCTTGCACAAACCTTATTCCCACTGACTTCCATTGAGGCGTGACCTAAAAATGAATTTCTGACCAGAACCCTCAGAATCATGACTCTGCACTAGGAGTTACATGTCATCTTCTGTTGCTGTTGAAGTAACAAGATTCTTGGGGAAATTCTGGCCCCACTGAAGACAATATAAAAAACTATTTGACTTAAGTGGGGATTCCACCCTCTGAACTTTAAATAACTTATCAGAAATTGCACAAATAGAGTACCATTTTAAGTTATTTTATGTATATAATGACAAGTATGTCACATTACAAATATCGGTAAGGCTTGCAGTCCAAGAATGGAGTCTAACTGCACGAGCAAAATGATCTGGGTTCATTAGCAGCTAATCCAATTACCTGTGGGAAGAGGAAACAAGGAATGAATGGGTGCCAAAGCAAATGCACATACAGTAAGACAAAGGTAAAAATGTTTTTCTTCCTTTTTACTTCCATTAGAAATGAGTTGCTAGAGGTTTTTCAAATTTTATTTTTATTGTGTTTAAAGAGAATGGAAATTTTGCTGTTGTTATTTTTCATTTCTTCTTTTCTCTCTCATACATATATCATGCATAAACAAACACACAAAGCCTACAGCCTCCTACAAGCTCTCCTTCAGCCTACAATACGCAAATCTGCTCTTGCAGCTGACACAATATTGCTGCCTGGCCAGCTGGCAGAATATACTTTTACATGGGACCAGAAGATCCCCAGAGATCATAAGTCCATCTCCAAACTGTAGCTGCACTACTGAGCCAGTTCAATAATTTATGCCTATTAATAATGCATCTCAGTGAATCATTACTCCTTTAAATTTTAAAACAATTGTTTTACTGGGTTTTTTTAATGTTTCTATGCCATCAGTAAATGACTCAATCATTTATTTCAGCTACAGATATATGAGGACCATAACAACAAAGGTACTCACTCTCAAAAAGACAAAAAACTACATGCTGGTAATGAGTTGGTCAGGCCAATAATTACTCAAGAAAAAACTACTGTGTACTCAGTAAAAAGAGACCTGGCTGCTTTGAGAATGCTACAGCCAGCCTAAACAAAGAAATGTGAAATTTAGAAAATTCTGATGGAACCAAGAGACTCCATCCAAAAGTCTTTGCCGTGTCCATGCCCTATATATGCTAATGCATACGGGTATGCATATGGAATATATCTACTGAAGGGTTTTTTGTAAGGTGGAACAGATTTGTTATGTCAAGCAACAAGATGCTGAAAAATATGATTACTATGTTCCGTTAGCTATATAGCCCCCAGACTTATCAATTCTACCCCTTAACATCACACATTCATATTACAGTGCTATTACATCATTTGCCACAACCTCACTGGTTATTGTTTGTATCATATACAAAATAATTCATGCATTAGCCATTATAACAACCTAACGCTGCTAGTGGCTATACAGTGGCAACCATAGCAGCTCTGATGTAACATTAATGTTTTCAACTACTGCCCCTTGGTGGTAGTTTATAGATCTAATGAACATTTTTTTCTCACAAATGAAATGGAGTGTACTTAAGAATAAAAGCAAGTTGTTTCTAGTCTCAGCATAAATTGATAGCTCTCAGTCTCTATACTAAACTAGTAATGGATTAACAGAGTAGGTTAATTGAACAGCCAGATTCCCATCCTTTTAAGAATAAAGCTTCCTACAGGATTTTGACTGTCTTCTGAAAGTATCAAGTATACAATTCAAACATAGATAGAAAAGCAACTCAGAACACTTTGTCTTTGCAATCGATCATTTACATCTGTCAAAAATAAAGTATGTATCTGCAGAAGTAAAAGATACAAAAATATAGAGAACTAGTATGTACATCACCTTTTTTTAATGGACAGGTAAGATGTGACCAAGATGACTTGTGCAAAAGCAGGGCCAAATGTACAGGTGGTAGAAGAAGTTGTAAATCTGATGGAGCTGTATGCTGTTATGCCAGATCTAATTTAGATCTTCTGCTTTAAATGACGCCTTTTCATCATTGGCTACCTGTATTAATAATCCTGTTGAAATATATCAACTTCATGGCTTTTTTACAGAGTACCAAAAGTTTTCTTGACATGACTTCCCTTGCTGAGCACCTCTAGCTTTTTTGTACCCTGAAGTCTCTGCGTTGGTCTTCCATTCCTCATTAGAGTTTAATAGTTTAATAGAGTTTACCAGTAATCCATATATATCATAAAATATTGTGGATTTGGACCAGTATCTAGCCCACCACTGAATCAGAAAAGCCATTAGGGAAAAGAGACCACAAAGAAGCCAAATCCATTGGAAGTCACAAGCTAATAATCCCTAACTACTATGAGATTTGCATACTTGTGGGGCTATCCTTCATCCCAAATTATACTTCCAAGATTGTAATACATTTAGGCACTTTCTTACCTGTCACCTCCATGTTCTTGGGGAAGCCTGACACAGGACACAGACTGACCCACAAAGAATCGCCCCCCCTCACCTAAACAGAAACTGATTAAGATGCAGTGAGAGACGCACCTAAATCCCTCCAGATAAGGGTGACAAAAGTGAAACAACTGCCCTAGGTCTCATTTGCATCTGAGATGGGAACAGATGACCATTCATTTACATGAGAGATGGAGAACAGAAAACCTGAAGCAGAGACTGCAGTGAATTCTGGGATCAGCGAAGCAGGGGAGCACTGCATGATGGGGAAGCTGTGCTCCAAATGCTCATCAACCCACACACCCAGCTCAGCATTTATCAGACCAGTTCTAATCTGGATTTACAAAGGACTTTTCCTCCCCCTACCCCAAACACCTCTAAGCAAGAGTACGTTCATTGGGCATCTCGGGCCGTACATTCCCCGGCCCCACTATGGGAGGCCTATGTAAACTTAATCGGCTACAACTCGGTTGCCGGGTTAGGGAATGCTGAGGCAATAGACCGAGTCAGAGGGGGTACGGGCAACGTTTGAACAATGGTACAGGGTTCATCACATCATCCAGCCCGTTGGAGCCCTGTCCACAAGTGTTGTCATACTTTTCCCGAGACGACTGGTGGAAGTCCTCTCCCCAACAGGTTATGAACACTCCAATAATTGCCTTAAGTCTGTTCAAAGACTGGAAAAGTAAGATCTGGAAAAGTCATGCTAAGCTGAGGCTTGTTCACAGCAAGTAAAAATCCAAAAACCCTGATGCTGCAATCTATTGTTTCTGAAGACACCAAGAGAGATCCCATCAAGTATACCTGCTATCCATAGGAATGTCAAGCTGGCTCCCAAGTAGGTGTTTCCTGAGTATCAATCAAGTTCCTGAGATGTTCCACCCAGATAACCCCTTGTCAATAGAAAAGACAATTTGATTTACAATATTGAGAATGCTTGAAAGAAACTGAACTGGGGGTATAAAAATCTGTAAAAGAAGCGGCAGTGTGTGTTGACACCACCCGCTTTCTTCTGGAGAGGCTGCAGGAGGAAGATCATCTCCCTTCAAGGATTGTGCTGAGAACTTTGACCTGTCAGCTTTGCAGCCCGAGTGCCTTGGACTGGTGAGATCCCAGCTCTCTCTCTTTTCTCTTCTCTCTCTCTAAGCATAGATTTCTGAACTTGAACTGTATTAGTTAAGCTTGAGCTAAGTTTCCCCAAATACTTAGTGAAACCAGGGTATACTGTGCCTGTTTGTGTTTGTTTTTCCTTTGCATGTCTATCACTACTAGTGTCAATATATATTTCATCTACTTAGCAATAAATAACTTTTATAGTCAAACTGGTCGTAACTGGGTATATTTTGCCTTCTTTACTTCTCTTTCCCCACTTGCTCTGCAGCAATGCCCCTCTTACCTAAGCTAAAGATCCCTGTAAAGCCTAGAAATACTGTGGGGTCTGCTCATCAAGAGGCTAAAAGATTGGGACGTGCTGAGTTCGAAACACATAAGGGAATCAGCTTGTACAGGCTGATTGACCTAGTTTGGCTCAGACATGCCCTAATGAACTGAATGCTGGCCCATGAGGGTATCATCTGGACACCCAGTCAGATTCAGAGGTATTCTGTTTAACTGTGTGCTTGTGTCTGACTGTGGTTATTGTTGCTCTGATGAACTGATTCTTGGTATATGAGGGTGTCAGCCTGTCCATGCTGATCAACCTGGCCAGGTCAGGCGTGTCACATTAATCTGTGTGTGTTTGTGTGTATGACTGATTTGGGGACTGGAGGAACCCAGCTCCACTGAACTGAGTCCTGCAAGATAGCTCCACTGGGGGTGAGGGCTTGCAGAAGGGAGAGATACAGCTCCATATAGAAACACAAGTAACACAAGCAGCACATTGATAGAATTACCAAGACCCTAGCCCTAATAAATGAGCACACCCCAAAGTAGCTGGCAAATCTGGTAACAACTTAACCAGGACACCCCGCAGTTAGAAAAAACAAAATGCTAGTGAAAGAATTATGTCAGGGCTCCTAGATTTTGAAACGCACTCTCCATCTTAAAATACAATAATAACATAGGTCTACTGATTTTTAGGGTGTACTGTATAGTTTATTCATTTTCTCAAGCTTTGGGGAAGAGGTAGCATGAAAGGTTTGTCTTGTTGAGGAGGACTGGCTATTTGGTAGAGCTGATCATAATTTATTTTTCCCTATAAAACTTTAACATTTCATCAACAACAACAAAAGGAAAAAAAACCAAAGAACCAAAAACCTAACAATCTTTTCTCCTTCAAAGGTCATTTTTAAAAAACTGCAATGTCCCCCTTCCCCCCCAATATAGATAGATAGAGTTTTAGACTTATTGTTCTTGGTTTTCTAATGAAAAGTGGAAAATTCTTTAGAGAAAGCAGAAACTTTCTGCAATTAGTTCATTTGGGGGTTGTTTGAGGTATTTTTATTAACATTTTTCTGACAGAGGAAAAAGCTTTGATGGATTTTTTCTTTACTGGTCCAAGTATAATTTCACAGTTGTAATTTCCTGAATATTTCATTATAGTTATCTAGATGAGGATAAGCCACCATTTTGTTCTGATGTTTATGCATCTTTCAAAAGTACTATAGTTTGGGCTTTTTGTTGTTTCGTAAGTCTTAGAATAGAGTCCCTTGGGAAGTTGTGGAAGCTTCACCGCTGGCAGTTTTCAAGAAGAGGTTGGGTAAGCATTGATCAGGGCTGATTTAGGAGTAGCTATGCCTGGAGTGCTCTGTATAGACCAACAGTTGGAAGCCCAGGGGCCTCCTCTCCATGCACACATGAATTGTTGGGAGATCACAACAAAACCTTTGTAGCCCAGGGCAGACAGGTATTGGAAAGGACCGTGTTAAGCTACAGAAGAATAAAGCAGAACTCTACAACTGGTTTAGTTATGTGAAAAAAATTAAGCAGCTGGGACAGATTTATGGAAGGGACATGGAAAAGGGAACTCCGGCTCTCCAATCAGATGGCATGATGCCTGCTGTTCTCAGGTTGTAGAATAGAGTGGAGTGTGTTTGGTTCTTCCAATGCTCCTTTTGGAACTAGAACCCAGAGATTCCTTAGTAAAAGGTCCTTTTCTTCTGCTCATGGTCAAACCAGTCATCACATTTTGGGGTCAGAAAGGAATGTTACCCGTGATTAGATTGGTACAGACTCTGTGTGTGTGTGGGGGGGGGGGGGGGTTGCTTTCCTTTATATTGAGATGGAAGGGGAGGGATGCCTTGCCCTCAGCTTGGATCTCTGGAATGTATTTTAACAACCCTTGCAGTGGTGGGATACTGACAGCCCTTGTCATCCTTCTGCTTTACCTGGAGCAGGTTAGGGTGCTCTTGGTGTTTCGGAGCAATATGCCTCAAAGTTGTCTATTCTATTCCTAAAACTACATAATCAATTCTATCACACAAGGACTTGTATTGGATGGTTTGGACAGGGATCATCCTGCCTTGAGCAGGTACTTGAACTAGACAAGGTCTCTTCCAGCCCTACTTCTTTATGATTCTGGGTATTTTATTTTCTGGCCAAACCAAGGCCCTATAAGTAACCCAGTGTCTCTGCCAAAATGTAATGTGATCTACTGTAGGTTTTTGTTTTCTTTCTTTCATGGAATTTAACAGTCTAAAATTATTTGAAATGCAGCTTTGACGTTTTTGGACCTGGTAAAGGGGTTCCTACAGTAAAAATGAAAATCATTATACACAGTATATAAGTTTCAGTTGAGTAAAAGGTTGTAATTCAATTTAAGGGTTTAATAGGCATCATAAACCACAAAAGCCCAACTTAGTGAGTCACTGAATGGCAGGAGATTTCTTTGATTGAATTAATTTAAAGATTATACTCAATTTAGACTTACTATTTATGACAGTGTACTAAATGCCTTTCAAAATGATGACCATATGTGTAGTTTTTCACACAGGTAGTTGCTCATCAATTAAAAAGACAAAAAGAAGGATTACCAAGTTAACTGACTATTTCTGTAATATTTTTAAAATTCACAATCACACATTATTATTTCCACAAGACTCCCTGTCTCATTCAATACTAACTGAAAAAGGCAAAGGTGATGTTTAATCACCCGGTAAGCAGAGAGATTGTTGGACAAGCAGAATTCTGCATTCATAGAAGTAGCAACAGCATCTAAGACACTTAGGAATCTATTAGAAAATATGCTCTTTAGCCTGGAATACTAATTTTTCTGGATATAATAAATATAACACAGTCTCAGAAAGCTAGTTATTACATTTCAAACAGAGTAGAGGCTGAACGTGATTTCTTGACCTATATTAAGTTGTTTTTTTAATTCCAGTTTCTGGTCTCTTCTGGACATCTTTCCAGATACATCTGACATTAATACTCAAGTCTTGCTTTTGTAGGGGAAAAAGAGGGAAGTCAGACACTCAGATCTTAATTGCACTATCATTAATTTAGTGATGGTAAACAGAAATGGGACAATAATGCCGCTAATATTTAATTAATATTAGACAAACTCTGGGAAAGGTCATTATCTACTCACTACATTAAAACTGAACCTGGGTCTTAGCCCACAGATTTCTGCTGTTATTGCATACACTAAGGTCCTAGGGCAAATAAACCAGGCTCAGGCTTGTCCTTACCTCGTCAATGCCCCATCTACTACCTAGCCCATGTGTAAGGATGGTAAGCATAGTTTTTGAAATTGAGCCACAGAAAAGTTTATGTCCAAACTCAAGTCCAAAAATGTTGAGAACCATTGGCATAGACAATATGGTCGATCAACCCTGCTGACTGCATGCTACCAGAGTGGGTGCAGTACACTACCATACTCTGTCTTTCCTCAATTGTTTTGTGGCTCAATCCTGCTATTGTTTCCTTCCTTTCCTAAAAATAAACTTATCAACTCTCAGCAGCTGCTGAAGGACAGGCAGGAATACATACAATGACAAATAAATACAACATGTTCTATTACAATCACTAGAATAGCCAGTTTTTGTTTTTGTAGCTCTCTACACGAACAAAAAGTAGCGTATGCACATATAAATGCCAAGTGAGTGTGGTAGTCTGTAGTATATTAAGAAACCCTCTTTCAATGAATGGATCAAAATACTCCATCCGTTAGGCATTTTTAAATCCCAAAGAGAATGCTGCAATCCAGGCCACCCCTCTGGATACATTTGCTTGATGAATCTTCATATAGTCTCCTTCTTCTCTGTCTGACTGTCTAAAATCCCTCCACATCAGCCCAGTCCACCAGATTCTGTATTTCCTTGGTTATATGTATTGCAACCACCAACCAGGATATTCAGATTTCACAGCAGAGTTTTGAATACTGTCATATTTAGTGTAAGAGTTATGTTGTAGGGATGATGGTCCAGAAATTAAGTGCAAGGCAAGGATTTCTTAGGGTGATATCTTTTATTGGACTAGCTATGTAGCTAGCAGAAAGTTAAATGAGCATTTGAATGCAAGTTATTTTATGTATCATATTGAAACAGTTTTTTTTCATGTTTGTCCTCATTCCTAATCTCTTTATAGACCCTAAAGATTTATTTAAATGATTACCTCTACTGCAATAAGCATCCAGCTCATAAGATCAAATGCCCACTGCTGGTCTCCATATGTAAAGTCTCAGTTCAATATGGATCATTTATATAACAACATGCCCGTTAATTAACACTAAATTACAATGCAGTACCTATGTAGAGAGATGATGAATACCACACAAATTTAGTTTGATTACTGTCATTACACTGAATACAGAATGAAGTTGGAATGATAGGACCTTTTAAGTGTTGGCAGATGTTTTTGATCAGTGTTTATCCTTTTATTCCTATAATTTAATGAGAGATCATATGTTAATATGCAGCTGGAGTAAACTACCTTTCAAACTCAAGAAGCTTGAGTAGAATTTCCAGCTGACGTAGCCTCTACAAGAGCTGTAATTACCAATCACCATAAAATAAATTTTGAAAAGCAAAACACCCAAAAAACTAGAATCTATACAAACCAACTACAGGTCCAAATCTGATATATTTTTAAACGTAAAAAAGTTCCAATAGATATTATTTTACAGCAACTGATTGTGCCCTTTTATTCAGCTGATTATAGTCAGTTTTGTTACCTTAAGTGTACACTGTGTGCCCGAGTCATCTCAGTCACCAACATCAAAGCAGTGACTTAGGGATTGACAGTATTACCTCCTATGACACAAGCCAAACACTCCAGGTCAAATCATTCTAAATCCTCTTCCTACCATATTTACTTGAATATAAGACAAAGTCTTTCCCCCTAATCAGCATGGAGGGGAAAAAGCCTTATCTTAGAATTGAGTATTGGCCCAAGTCAGGCAGTGGCTCAGGATAGGTGGGCATGTGGCAGGGGGAAAGGCACAGGCATGGGGGGGCAAAGGTGAGGGCGGTCAGGCCTTTTGCCCCCTGCTGCTACTGTGGGGGGACAAATTTAAGACATTCCTCTAATAATTAGATTCTATACATGGAAAACAGGGATTCTATATATGGCTTAAATTCAAAATTATCTTAGATTCAGATAAATAAGGTTCTTCTTTCCAAAGGGAAGAATTATGCTTCCTTTGGCTACAAGAATGTCTTTAGAGAACTTCCTGCAAATATAAAATTGATATTGTCCTGAATGTAAAAAAAGCTTATTAGAATCTTTTTGGGCCATTGGCCTGCCATCTTATTATTATAGGCAGATGTCTTCAGCCCCAGGACTTCAATGGGTCTCTGAGTTTACTGGTTTTCTGTTAAAATCAGATCAGACAAATGGGAACTTATATAATAAATTCCTTGTGCCCAACACAGTGTGTTTCTCTGTCTCTTTAAATCCCTTTTCCAGATACTGGGGACTTCCCATATACGTGTGCAACACCTACCTGTCATAATGTGGCCCTGTGGTACTATTGCAATGTAAATGGTAAAAATTAAAAAATGCTCTAATCATTGTATGCAAATTATGATACATTATCCTCTTTGTCCATAATGTGCTAAGCATTGTCCACATCCATTGAAAGATTCAGTCCCTGTCTTGAATACCACATAGTCAAAGATAAACTGCATCTCTCCCAGGTGGAGTTGAGTCAGTTCAGCGATTAAAAGAACCTTACATTCTTGATCTGTCTCTTATGGTATCAAAGTCTGCCAGTCTCTTAGAATCACACTACCTGTGGCCCACCCCTGAGTCAACATCCAGTATCACCAACCTTTTTTCCCTTCTTTTCCTTCTGCTTTATACTCCTAACAGTCTTTGAAGTTGAAGTGTAAGTCTATGTTACCATATCAGTTGTGAAGTCCTGTACTATATTTGTGTTCTTGCTCAGGCATAGTTTGCAGGATTTAAAATAATCTTTCCACTTTGATTGTTAAAATCACATTCAAATAAAGGATACCATCTAAAAATTAGTTGTTCCGCTCTGAATTTCAAAAAATTCCTTCAGTTGTATGTAGATGTCAGCAAATAATGCTTAAATTTTCTTTTATGGCCCTTGCCTAGCATAAAGTTAGCTCATATATAGGTAATTCTCTCCTATGGCATCTTTTCCTGGGCACATTTTAAGATATAGTTCTGCTGCTTTGTGGGGTGTGGGGAGGCTCCAATCCACCCATCTTCACTCCAGCACACATGGGCAAACCCCAGCTTGCGCTCCCTCCCCTCTTTCTCCGCCGCCTTCCTCCCCCCCTTCCATCACTCAGACACGACCAGACCTGGAATGCAGGGTGTGGGGCTAGGAGAGATAAGCTGAAGGTACAGCAGCTCCTCACCTGGATCAGTTCCAAGTTGGAGCTCAAACCCCCACCATCCTGACCCAACCGCAAATGTCTATTGGGTCCGTCTAACTCATGGTGCTTTTCATAAAGCACCATGAGTTAGACTGGGGAGCTGCACATCTATCAGCACCCTCAGAGAATCACAGTGTCCCCCCTACTCCAGAAAGGACGTAGATTGTGACAGGTTTATATCTAGTGAGTCAAGACCAATGGGTGCTGGATGAGTGGAACTACATTCCATTGCCTTCTCACCTCTTTTGTTCATTCCTGATCATTTTTGAGTTATGAGTGATAGCTTGGTTCTCATCCCATGTTGCTACTTGCCTTTGTAATGCCAGGCTAGCCGGCCCATGAGTCAGATCAAAGTATGGAAGGTTCCACTCATTTTTGAAAGTGGAGTACTGCTGAGTATTTGAAACAGTTTGTATTCAGGTGGATATTCTTCCTTCTGTGAACCATTAGAAAATCCCAGTGCACTTCCAGAAGTTAAACTTAAACAGCAGTCAACCTGATTAGGTAAACTCCTGCTTTACAAGTCCTTTACAGTTTTTCCAAAGTACTGATATTATTTCTGCCTCATCTATATTAGAAGAAAAACTCATTTGGACCAGTTTTTGCTGGTTTATTTAATGTATTTTAAGACAGATGTCATTCAAATGATTGTTCAGGTTATAGTTAGGCTTAGGTGGGTCTGTGCTTTATAATGAATATATCCATATCTGGGAGAGTAAAGAGATTTTAGCTAATATGTCTAATTCAATTAATTTAATCACTATAACCATGCAAAAGGAGAAAGATTGTGTCTGTTCTGCTCTACGAATCTATTTCCACTCAAGCTGTTCTCTGTGCCAAATGGCAATAACTGACAAAAGGCACCCTATAGATTTGCACCATAAACTAAATCAGATATGTGTAGCATAAATTTTCATGAGCCTGAGATTACTTCATCAGATAACTAACAAGCCACTGCTGTCAGAACAAGGCTTTTACTGATAGGACCTTTTTATTGCAGAGTAGTATTGTACCCCACTACAATGCTCTTTGCTAAAACAATATAAAAGTCAGTCATGTAACTGGGGAGGGGGAAGGGGCAACTGGATGTAGCCTTTGGGAGGTGGGAGCTGTGGGACAGCACAAAAAAATTGCCATATTGCAAACAGTGGCATGGTAGTTGGCACTACCCTGTGTACCTTCGTTGTCCATGGTGCAGAGCTGTCCTGTTATACCTCGGCTAAAAGCAAACACTTTTTAACTGCTATAATACTGTTAATGAGAAAGTACAGGTGTCCCACCTTCTTAATTTAGCCAATGATTCCAGTGTAACAAGACAGAAAGTTCTGAAAAGAAATACTGATTATGTAGCAGGGGTGAGAGAAGAGTGGAGCTATAGAAAACTATTTTTCAAATGTTCCATTCTGGAATTTAAGCAAATATTTAATATGTGAAAGCAAATATTTCCTCATCCCTCTAAGCTTCACTAAACAGACCCAGCAATGCCAAGTCCTACAATGCACAGTCTTCCAGAGATATCCTGGAAATTGCTTGCATGCATTTAGCATCAGTGGATAAAAAAATGAGAGAGAAGACCAAGGGAAGTATTGGAGGAAAGAATGAAGGTTTAAAGATCTTTAGGAAAAAGAGGTAAGGAAATAGAAGCCATTTAGGTAGTAAAAATAAAGATCGTGTCATTCAGTTTGCATCTCCACAAGTCTAAAACAATTAAAGGATAAAAAAAATCTTATTCCTCTGGAAGCATGCTAAGTGCTGCAGGAGTCAGAGCTTCTAAAAGTCTGTTCTATTTCGCATCCTCCACTGCCCCCTAAGGTACCCTAGTTTACGCTGTGCACTGAAGTCCGAAGAAGTGGTGGCTGAATAAGCACCTGTCTGAGATGGTTTATGCCAGTGGTCAGCAACCTATGGCTTGCAAGTCAGATCTGGGCTGAGGAAACATTTGTTGTAGCAAGTGGATGTGGGGCTTCAGCAGCATTTGGCGGCAGGGAACTTTGGCACAAGTCGTTCTTCCCATGCCACCGTGGAAAGAAGCATTGGCTATAGGCACTTTAGCCATAGTACTGTGGAGAGAAGTGGTAACGGCAGATGCTTCCCTGCACCACTGTGGGGAAAAGTGGCAGCAATAGCTGGGTCTTAGTGTCCACCCATGAGCCTTCTGATCTGAACTAGGTCACTTTGGCCTGCAGCCTCAAAAGTTTGCCAACTGCTAGCTTAGACCATCCTGTATCAGTGAAAGGGGATGGCCTAGATATTCCCTGAGGTCTCTGCCAATACCCAAAGAAAACTTTGAGACTTTCCTCAAATATTTGAATTAAATTTCCATTTAAAATATCAGCACACTCATTCATCTTATGCTATATATCCAGCAAAATATGTTGTAGGCATCTAATATGAAGCAAGCTGTTTGATATCTATCTTCCATGCTATTGTTTGTTGTTTATTTTTCTTATTTAAAGAAAGCAAAATCACCGATTTGCTAAATTGTGTAGTTTCCTGTGCTAAACTAGTGTTTGTATGAAATTCTTAATATCCATAACCTCATGAAGAAACAGAGGGAACCTTGGCAACTAACAGCAGAGCCCTTCAGCTGCTTTAGCCTGAGTATACCATTTTGGCACTAGCCCATTATTAGAGATTTTTAAATGATGGTAGTGGCCAGCCTAATGTGCAAAACAGGCCATTTTCATGTTGGCCAGTCTAATCTGAATACAAGTAGTTTGTGGCTCACATAATTTATAGACTCTGTGCCAAACATATTTTGGATGGCAGGGCATGTCAAGTAATATAGTAATGGTCTTTCCAGCAGGAATACAGGATATTTCTAAGGCAGACAGGGTTCTTTAGGTGAATCTGATATCTTTTACTAGACCAACTTAAAAAGCTGGAAAAATTTTTCTTACAAGCTTTCAGGTTTAAAAACACTTCATTAGGCTGAGGAAGCATCTGCAGTTGGTGTGTGCTCTTCCAGGATGGAAACAGGATTAGGATATTCCTAATGAATCACACTGCAATGAATTCCCAATAATAGTCTAGTACTCCATTATCTGATCTGCCTAACCCAAGTACATCATTAATTTTATTAAAAGTGGGAGAAAAAAGTGAAATGGTCCCATTTCTTAATTTGATAGCAAGATAGTATATTTGAATAATGTTTTTAATTAAATTAAGTGAGCTTAATTAAGATTGGGCTGCTTCAGGGAAGACAAATTACTGTTTCAGGTTTCATCTTTTTTTTCTGAGAAAGAAATCATTATGGTGTGCAAAAGTGCAAAAGTATAAAATCTTTTTGTTCATATCATCTAGTCCCACCTTTCTCTAGTTTCAGTCATGGAGTTGAAAATAATATTTGGCATGTAGCAAAGTAAAATTGTAGTTAACAGATTAAAAATAAAATTTCAGTGACATGTCGGTATGAAATGTGTCTCCGTATGCTGTATTTTAACTAGTCTGCTCCCATTGCTGTGCTATTTTCCTTATGCAACATGTTAGACATCTTTTGTTACAGCCTAAGGTCCAGATCCAGGTCTGCCCCAAGTCACCTAAGAGGCACATGCTTGGTTTTTAGTTACCTAGTTCACATAATACAAAGCTATGTGATGAATCTTGAGTAATGCAAGTACAAACATTGTGCTTTTTGCTGGACTTGTGCAGCATAGTCTGTAATGCCAGTCTCATTCTGATGCCTAATGCTTACGTGGTAACAAACATCTGCATTTCAGCTGAGTTCTCAGGGGATTTTGGGTACAGTCAGGAGTTAGGACCCCCCCAAAGCAATTAACTGTACAGAATGATCAGGACACAACACATCTTGCAATTTTGCCTTCTCCATACTAGACAAAATCACTGTAGCCTTGGCCATTTTGGTGTTGGGCTTATTCTAAAAAGGAAGTCAGTGAGTTCATGGTCCCCAGGGTTTTCAGTGCCATCCTGCACCATCCTCTGGAACAGATTCCTGTTTCCACTGACTCTGGTGTCCAGAGCAGGGCAATACTGGAGTCTTCTCAATTTACAAACTCCCCCCAAGTTCTAGGTGCAGTGGACAATACCTGTGTGAATATCTGCAAACATAGGCTGCAAACATGCAGACAGACATTAGTCACCCTTGTGCCCGAATCAAAATTTTTATGGCAGCACAAAACATGAGTGAACAGACATTCCTGCACCTTGTTGCACCCCATATGCCACAAAATGGTACTGTGATGATTGCTAGTAGTAGTTTGTGCTGCCTTTTCACCTTAGACATCTGTTTGCTTAGGTCATGGACATGCAAGCAGCCCAGGACTGAACACACTCTCCAGCCAACCCAGCCCAGTGCTGTCAGGTCTTCAGGGATCCATTTTTGTGGGACAATGGCCCTAAGTACCTGGCCTTGACTTGTAGGGCACCCAAGGGATCCCCATGCTTTCCCCACTCTGTGCTTGAAGACACAGTCCCTGGGAACTGCCCTGGAGGGGGTTCATGGGGCACATATTTCATGCTGCAGATCAAGAGAACCCTACAGGAATTCCTCTGCAGGGGAACCCCTGGGGCACTTGTCTGCAAGTACAGAGTAAGGAATGAGTGGAACTTCCCAGGCTGGGGCCAAGCACCTTGTATTGTTGCACAGAGTTGGGACCCCAAAGCCTGAGGAGTGGCAGGGGCCTGATTTTATGGAGCAGTGGCTTTAAGCAACATTTATCTCTGCCAGTCAATCAGATTAACATCTGTCTGTAGCCATATAGAGGATAATCATGTTCTTATCAAGAGGCACAGACGTTGCATCATGTTGATTAGCAGTAGCGACACCAGCCTAGATCACTACTGTGATATCACAACACAGATATCACTACTATGTTTCTAGATTCCAGCCTCAATCCTGTGGTCTAGACGAACCCTTTGCAGACATTTCTGGAACAGGGAGATCCCCTTTTCTCACTGTTAATCCTACTACCACTGCCTCTGAGTCCCTCTTTTTCCACATGTGCACAGTGCTTTGTTCCCTTCCTGTGAAGTATTTTGCTGGTTCCTCAGGTATTGCACTAATTTCAGTGCTGCCACCATTTTCTCTCATGGCAGGAGAGCACTGCAATCCTCTCCAGCATTACCTCCTCACCCCTCCCCTGCAGCTGTACAACCTGCAGACAATGTCAAGCCATTGCTATAACCATCCACAGGATCCCATAGGTCACCTGTGGAGACAGTCAATGTTATTCTGACAGTGCATTGATAGTGCATCCATCTGGTGAACATTCCTTTACAGCCCTGAAAAGGTCAGCAGGATTTGTGTGCCTTGCTGCATTTTGAACAATATAGCTACATCTTGTAGAACTCCATTGAGAAGCAAAGCATTGAGGAAGTGGGGGTGAAGAAGAAGAGTCCCAGTGGTGAGCACTGAGGTGCAGGAGAGAGAGGAAGAGAACCCACAGGCTCCTGAAGTCATGTCAACTGCACTAACCTGATATTGCTGCAGTCAATGAAGAGCAACAGGCATAGAGCAGAAGTCTGTGAGAAGAGAGTGTGTAGAAAATTGACTATAGACCTCTTCAGCTAGCCTCATGAAGCCGTGGTCATCAAGAAATCCACAGCAAGTCATCACTAGGAGATAAAAGAAATATATTTTGACATAGATGGTCTCACCAAAATGTATATTAAGATGCATAGTCAATGCTATTTCTTCTCTCTCTCATGAAGAAAATAGCAGTTATTATAAGCTGAGCCTTGGAGAGGAGGTACTGAATGGCAAAAAGTCACTTTTCCCAATGTTTCCCAGAGTCCAGCACCAAAAAAGTCTTTGGCTGTCTTGCATAGTTTGGAGGATCAGGAGGGAGGGTTTCTGATGGTGTACAGGATATATGAATGTGTCATGTTTGGCCAACTCCATAAAGCAGGATTTCTTGGGAGCAGCTCCATGTCTTTACCCTCCCCCAGTAACCATCATTACCCTTCACCCTTCCTATATTGTGCACTCTGAACTGGTGTGAAAGCAGAAGGGAATTGGCCTCCCTGCCGTCAAAGGATGGCACTTTTTTGTGCACACACCTTGGGAATGGTGGCCTGGATGGTCACGGGACTGAAAGGATGGATAGTTGCTCTTCATCCACAACAGCCCTGCTTGCAGATGGCTCCTCCCTGATGAACTTCATGTTGGCTGCCAAAGTCACAGGCAGCTGTGGGTGGAGGTTCCTTTGGAACAGTTCAGGCTTCTTTGGGAGGTGTAACATCCTGACAGCATCTGACAAAGTAAGCTTCAGCCCAAGAAAACTGGTGCTATATATATACTTTGTTTAGTCTATCAAGTGCAAATCTATCCTTCCTTCTACTTGACTTCAGCCTAACACAGCTAACTGTTTCTCACCTCTTTATATCCCCAATGAGTGCTTGACACTTCTTCCCATCTCTAATTGAGGGAAACTGCTGCCTCAGACCTGAAGTACCTGATGGAGAAGACAACTTATTCTGCATTACGGATAGCATAAGACCTTTTGGCATGTCACTTGCCTTGATGATATGGGTGGACAGCATACTCTGTCACAAGAAGACAATCTCTCAAGTGATTTCTGATGTTGAGTGTACCAGGTGTGGCAGCTGAAAATTATGTCTGTGTGAAAAAAGTCCTTGCTGAAGGCTCTATAAATAATAGACCAAGTGTTTTTTGTGTTTATTTAAATATTAAGCTGTAAGTTGTTGCTAAAAGCCTAATAATATTTTAAAATGTAGTGAGGCCTTGTATAAAGTAAGGCCTAGTAAACTTAGCAAAGCCTAGAAGTAGTAAGGCCCTGTGGTGCAGTTAAAAGTACCTTATCAAAGGAATGCAAGGCTTGTACTGCTATTAGTCAGTCTAAGGACTGTTAAAGAAAAAAGAATCTAAGTGGTCATACATTATCAGTGTCCTTCAGAAGCTATAAATTAGCTAAAATATTTGGAACCCATTTAGAAGGAAGATGCAGCTCTGTGAAAAGGATTAGTTAGCTGTTGCCTGGATCAGTGGGCCCGTGGACCTCGAGGAGCCAAGAACTGCATTCCAGGGTCCTTCCCGGCACTCCACAGACAGCGTTGCTCGGGGATGCCTCACCTCGCTGAACTTTGTGGAAAGAGAAGCTTGCTGTGTTTTGGGCATCAGAGAGACTACCAATAAGTGGCTGACGCAAATTGCTTTTGTCTGTCATTGTTTGTCTTGTTACTATGCATAGTTGTATTTTTCTTAAGTCAATAAATCTTTCTTACCTTTCTACCTCCAACCATACTTTCAATCTAAGCCCTCCGCAGGCAGCTGGAACACCAGGTTCCTCTGGTTGTGAGAACTACTGTGTTGGGTATGGAGCCTTCACCAGCATGGCAGTAATTCACAGAAATGCAGGTAGGTGCAGACTGGGTGTTCACTGAAGGGTTAGGGCCAGAAAGCAATTATCTAGTCCTGAATATTCCTAGGGAGGAAGATAATTACTCAAAGTGCATTAGTACCCTCTGACCCCACGGAACTGGATGGTTTTGCAAGGGTGTAGACCTGCATCAGTTCACAGGCAGACTGGAGAGGGACACTTGAACTAATTGTTCCAATGCTGCCATTCTTCTAGGTGGCATCAAAGTCCTTCAGATCCTTACAATGCTTGGTGAGTATAAGGGTGGGGGTGAAAGCAGTCTTGCGGAATAAAGTATTAGCCATGTTCCTGAACGTGCAGAGAATCCAGATCAGCAGTTGAAACTGTGGTAAAAGTAATCTAGCTCTTCATCACACTGGCTGAGGCTTGCAATTACTCACAGGAGGCCTCACTCTAAAAAATGGGTCCAGTATTTGCCACCCTTCCATCCTTTTTAGGTGATCCTGCATGAAGGCATGAATTGAGTCTCCTAGGAAATGAAGTCCTAGCATAAATGAAAGCTTTTAGGGTGCTTAGCATGACAAAGATTTTGGGGGTCCATCCTGGTCTACAATTGAT
Organism: Crocodylus siamensis; assembly: GCF_052110815.1. Taxonomy (NCBI): domain Eukaryota; kingdom Metazoa; phylum Chordata; order Crocodylia; family Crocodylidae; genus Crocodylus; species Crocodylus siamensis. The sequence continues at coordinate 213,798,281 of NC_143397.1, forward strand.
AATTAATAGCTGGAAAGAGCATGGTGCAGGCAAATACATCTATATTTGCATTATTTGAGTGGGATCCATAGCGATAACCTTACTGGGTCACATGGGCAGGCTCTCCCAATCAGTAATCACTGTGAACACTGTAGGTTGCGTTAAGGTGCAGAGTGATGATGCAAATCACCCCAGGTGAGCTGCCTTCTACATCTGAGTTGCATGCATAAGACAAGTTACATGTTAGCTTCCTGTCAGAGGTTGCCTAGCAATGAGTGTTTAGTATGATGCCTGGAACAAAGGCTTGCCTATGTTTCTACTGGAAAGGAAAAGAGAATGTGATTGCAACACCTGCATCTTAGTGCCTTCTTTCTGTGTTCAATTGTGAACATTTTTGCAAGTTGCCTGTGGGGACACTTCCAATAAACAGTAGCACTGACTCTACAAACTCCTTCTCCTTTGTCCAATGACTAAAGACAGGTCTCACACACTGATCTCTCTGTATCCACTTCAGAAAGTCACAGGTTCCCAGAATCTATGTGACTGTGATTGGCTGTGTCTGTCCATGACACGGGCTTATTATGTACCTATGTGTTGTGTGGCAAGGTCTGTGGAATTGTTCAGATCTTTGGCAGCCTATCTGTAAACTGTCAAAATGAGTGTGGAGGAGCCCACACATGGAGCACAACATTTCTTTCAGCAAGTGGAGTAGGTGTCCTTGTGCTTTATGCACTGGCAGTTCACTGCTTTATCCCAGAGGTATTTGAGTGGCCCTAAAATATTCCTCAGGGGAGATGTACAGTAGTTTCCCACTAGTGTATCATTACCAAGGATGCAGGAGGAGATGCTTCCTATGCCCCCAGAACATCCGCCACTGTGCCAGCTTTGGGTCACCCTATGGAGCTGCATAAGAGATGCATAAGATCATAAGAGATATGGGATGCATACATCCCAGGGTAGAATAAGATCAGCCTTTGGGTTGTATAAGCCTGCTCATTATGAGAATAAGAGAATTATGTGTTTTCCCCAGGTGAAATAGGAAAACTTTCCTGAGCTTAACATGCCAGTTTGACAACTGGCAGCAAAGACTTCAGATGACCAGGCTTTCAGACAGGGATAATTGTGGATGGAGGGATCAGCAAGTTTTTCCAAAGCCAAATACCAGGATCTAGAATAACTACTTGATCAGGAGGAGGTTCAAGGCCACCTACTACAAAGAGAGGCTATTGCCTCTATCTCTGTAGTAGAATAATTCCATTATCCTATGCAGGGTAGAATTTGACCTTAAGTAATAGAGAGAAAAGATCAGTATTTAAACAGATGATGGAAAATGGGAAGTCTGAAGTGTGGGAATTTGCAAATATATGGGCTAGAACTTCAGCTGAAATAAACTGCCGTAGCTTCAGTACAGTCAAAGGAGATATCACAGTATGCACCAGCTACAGATTGGCCAACAATGATATCCCTGACAGCTGGAACTGAACAAATGGCAGGAAAAAAATAATTAATATTTATTCAAATTTGATTTGACCCTTGGCTCATTCAATTCATGGTAGAAACTTGATTTGGAGATTAAGCCAAGCTGTGCAGTGAAAGGGGCTGTTATCTGTAGGCTTCATAGTTTCATAGTTTCATAGTAGCTAGAGTCGGAAGGGACCTAGGTAGATCATCTAGTCCGACCCCCTGCCTTAGCAGGAAAGAGCACCGGGGTCAGATGACCCCGGCAAGGTGCTCATCTAACTTCCTTTTAAAAATCCCCAGGCTAGGAGCCTGCACCACTTCCCCTGGAAGCTGGTTCCAGGCCCTAGCCGCCCTGACTGTGAAGTAGCGCCTCCTAATATCTAATCTAAACTTACCCTCCGCCAGTTTGTGACCGTTATTCCTGGTCACTCCTGGCAGCGCACGGGGGAACAGGGACTCCCCCAATACCCGCTGATCCCCCCTGACCAGTTTGTAGCAGGCCACAAGGTCCCCCCTTAACCTTCTCTTGTGGAGGCTAAACAGGTTCAGGTCCCGTAGCCTCTCCTCATAAGGCCTGCCCTGCTGACCCCTGATCATACGAGTGGCCCTCCTCTGAACTCTTTCCATATTGTCCACGTCCCTCTTGAAGTGTGGCGCCCAGAACTGGACGCAGTACTCCAGCTGCGGCCTGACCAGTGCCGCATAGAGGGGGAGGATCACCTCCCTGGACCTGCTCGAGATGCCTCTGTGGATGCATGACAGGGTACGGTTGGCCTTCTTGACTGCCTCCCCACACTGCCGGCCCATGTTCATCGTGGAGTCAATGACGACTCCAAGATCCTTTTCCGTCTCCGTACTGGCAAGAGGGGAGTTCCCCAACCTGTAAGTGTGGTGCCGGTTCTTCCTCCCCATGTGCAACACCTTGCACTTATCAGTGTTAAACCCCATCCTATTCTCATCCGCCCACCGTTGCAACCTGTCAAGGTCAGCTTGTAGCCTATTGCACCCTTCTAGTGCACCCACATCCCCCCACATCTTAGTGTCATCAGCAAACTTGAACAGGGTGCTTTCTACCCCATCATCCAAGTCACTGATGAAGATGTTGAACAGTGCAGGCCCGAGGACCGAGCCCTGCGGAACCCCACTGCCCACGTCCTTCCAGGTCGAGAAGAACCCATCCACTACCACCCTCTGGGTGCGGCCCTCCAACCAGTTGGTGACCCATTTGACCGTGTGGGCATCGACACCACAGTCTCCCAGCTTTTTGATGAGGACAGGGTGAGAGACAGTGTCGAAAGCCTTCCGGAAGTCCAAAAAGACTACATCCACAGCAACCCCTGCGTCTAATGATTTGGTGACCTGATCGTAAAAGGCCACCAGGTTGGTCTGATGAACCCATGTTGGTTGCCCCTGAGCATGCATTCCCCCGCAAGGCCCTCCTGGATGTGTGCCAGGATAATTTTTTCAAAGAGCTTACCCGGGATTGAGGTAAGACTAACTGGCCTGTAATTTCCCGGGTCCTCTTTTTTTCCCTTTTTGAAGATAGGGACCACATTGGCCCTCTTCCAGTCCTCCGGCACCTCGCCAGAGCACCACGAGTGCTCATAGAGCCGCGCCAGGGGTCCCGCAATGACCTCAGCCAGTTCCTGTAGAACCCTAGGGTGAAGATCATCCGGACCAGCGAACTTGAACACGTCCAGCCTCTCCAGAAGTACCCTAACTAACTCCTCGCTAACCCCTGGCCCAGGCGTGTCTCTCTTGGGGCCCGAGGGGGGCCCAGCAGGGAGGTGGCTGAACTGGTCCCTACTTAGGAAGACAGAGGCAAAGAAATCGTTAAATATGTTAGCTTTGTCATCTGGCGTGATGACTAAGTTGCCCATCGTGTCCTGCAGGGGCCCCACATTACCCGGGACCCTCTTTTTACCCCCTATGTATTTGAAGAAGGACTTCTTATTGTCCTTAATCCGGGAAGCTAGTCCTATCTCCAACTCTGCCTTGGCCCTCCTGACTGCCCCCCTACATCCTCGGGCGACTGTAACATAGTCCTTCTTGGTGATGACCCCATCTCTCCATTGGGTATATGCCTCCCTTTTAGCAAGGAGACATTCCCGGATGCTCTTAGTGAGCCATGGGGGTTTATGTGCCCTCCTGCTCCCTTTGACCCTTGTTGGGATTACCTCCCTTTGGGCATGGAGGATCGTCTCCTTAAGGAGCAACCACTCACCTTCGACATCTGATTCCCTTCCCCTCTGGGTCCTCAGCGCTTCCCCAATGATCCTCCTTAGCTTGTTGAAGTCAGCCCCCCTAAAGTCTAGGGCTGTTGCCTTGCTGCAGCCCTTTGCCACCTTACGCTGGATGGTGAATTCCAGCAAGCGATGATCACTGTCTCCCAGGTGGCCCATCACCCGCAGCCCCCTCACCAGGTCATCACCCGTGGCCAGCACCAGGTCCAACAAGGCGTCTCCCCTGGTGGGACTGTGCACCTCCTGGGTTAGATGGAGGTCCTGCACTCTGGCTAAGAACCGACGTGAGCGATCAGACTTGGCTGACTGCTCCTCCCAGCAGATGTCTGGGAAGTTCAGGTCCCCCATGATGACCACATCCTTAGCTCTCACTGCCTCTGTAAGCTGACCTAAGAATTCCTGGTCGAGCTCTTCTCCCTGGTTGGGAGGTCTATAGTAGACTCCCACCGTTAAGTCTCTCTCCCCTGGACTGCCTTTTACTCTAACCCAGAGCACCTCAGAGTGCCCCCCCTCTACCCCCTTGCTAATTAACGAGGAAGTATATTCCTCCTTGATGTAGAGTGCTACTCCTCCACCTTTCCTTCCTATCCTGTCCTTCCTGTATAGCCTGTAGCCCTTGACACTCACCGCCCAGTCATGCGATGAGTCCCACCACGTTTCTGTGATCCCTACTATGTCAGGGCTGGTGACAGCTAGGAGGAGGGCGAGTTCCTCCTGCTTCTTCCCCATACTTCGAGCATTCGTGTAGAGGCATTTGAGGCTTCTTGCCTCATTTTGGGCAAAAATTGGAAAGTGTATAATGAATAACACAGAAAACCACAAAAAGATAAGGGAGTATCTCATGGTTAAAGCATTGGAATGCTGACCTGAATATAGGGTCCCTTTCTGATGACAGACAAGTTACTTAAAGCAAACTTCTTATAAGTCATCACTAAATGTGTATTCTGATTGTTCTGGGTGTCTGGCTTGAGACCTTGAATTCTAAGTAGTCATGGCTGCAGATGAAATCAAAGACTCTGCATTTTGAACATATAAAGTGTTACCTATTGCAGAGTAATCAGCTCTAGGCATCTCAAATTGGGCACCCAGAATTATTTTGTATCATGATCTCAGGTCCCTGTCTATAAAATGTAGATAACACCCCTTATTTCACAGGGGGTTGTGAAAAAAATTGTACTTGTGAAGGATTTGGACATTATAGTGACCAGCACTATAAACAAGATAATGGGGAAATGAATATCTGTCTACAGAACAGGGCTTGAGCTGTGCTCAATAAATAAGGCTAAAGAATGTATGACTGAACAATATGTGGGGAAAATGCAGTAGCTATTCATTCAGTATGCCCCATCAGTTCTGTGCACTGAATGAGGACAGGATATTATGTAAAAGAGTATGCCCAGCTACCTTTAAAGATTGTATCACAAAGTCATACAGATAATTTCGGCATTTCCTAATTTGGAGCACTTGCTCTTGCAGTCTTTTAACATAGAGGGTTTTTCATTGTTCTGTTTTCTTTTTGTTATACAATAGGAAAAGGCATTCTCCTGTGTTTCTCAAACTTAGTATCACCAAACTAGTGTTCAGTTGTGGATAACATATTAGAAAAATCGTATAAGTTTGTATCTCCACAGCAAATGTATTCTTACGTCTTTGAACTGTTCCTTCTAAGGCTATCCATCTTCCAAGAAAAGGAAATAGTGTTGCAAGAGACTGCTGTTTATTGCATAACACAGAGAACATAAAATAAAAGTCTCTTAAAATGAAGAGCATTGAAACAGTTTTAATGTTTAAATAGTCATTAACCTTTGGAGTTCACGCTCCATCAAGATGATTACAGCAGCTGGCAACTCTGACAGCTCGTTTCAGACTCTCTGTCTGTAGATTCAAGGAGATAGCACTGCATCCATTCACATATATAACAACTGAATAAGATACAAGACCAGAATCTTTACTGCTTTAACTACAGAGTTAAAGCCTAGAGGATGTCTTGGAAATAATAAAATCAAGGAGATTTCCCCAAAGCCACTAAAGAATTGAATTCTCATGGCAGATATTTTGAGCTGCCAATTCAGGGATACAATAGGGGAAAACACCACAACAAAACAAATTTTTTTCAGTGTGCTGACTAACCTTAATTTAAGGTAGGGGCCCTTAGAGAAGTTGTCAGTAAAGGAATTTTAAGTTCTTTGTCTTTATCAGGGCTTCCTGAAAAGCGATTATAAGAGCTAGATAGGACAAGCAAAGAAGAAACTTGCTTCTTGTAAAGTGTCCACTTTGCCAGTGAACTAGCTGCTGTTGTGGTGAAAATTCATTAGTGAATGTTGGTTTAATGTGATATACCACAGACCAATAGCAGAAATCATTACTTGGGTTTCAAATTGAGCCAAAGATCTCGTTTCAGAAAATGTGATATGCTTCCATCTATATTAATAATACAGTGTAGTGGATCAGCACTACTGGATGTAATTTCATCAGCAAAGAAAGAATAACTTAGGAATAGCATCGTTAAATGAGAGTTATTGGTTCCAGTGCACATAAGTAAAATGCAAAATGGATAAACCATTGCATATATAATCAGCCAGCTTTTCAAACTTCGATTCCAATTTCTTTTCAGTTCAATAGTTCCATATTTTTGTGTCTTTCAACCTCCCATTTTCCATTATTGTGTTTGTATCTGTGCATGGGCAGACCAGGATCACAGTGAAGTCACTATGTGCAGTGCACAGCCAAAGGAGACGTGACCACATCCTCTCACCAGGGTTCTGGATGCCAGTTTGGTGTCATGAGCTCTGAACTCACCAGCTGGTTAGCATGGAGTCTGCCCAGAGTCCTTGCTTTCAAGAAGTGACACTCTTGTTTGCCTTTTACTACCCTCTTCCTCCTTTCCTCACCTCTCCCACCAGAGGAAAATACGAGATGCTCAACCCCTGGGTTCCAGTGTTGTATGAAAACAGAGGCCAAACATTGCTACTGCCACTCATCCCCTTTCTCCTCCTCTGCTGAATTCAAAGGCAGTGGGAAAGAGGAGAAGGGCAGTGCTCAGCCCCTGCCTTCATGCATTTTTGGAGCCCAGGAACAGAGCATCACATATTTTCCCCAGCAGTGGGGAGGGGGCAATGAGTGAACAGCAGCGGTGCTCACCCGGGACTCTGGAGCTGCTTGCAGGCAGTGACTCTGAGCAGCCTTCATGCTGACTAGCTGACGAGCTCAGAGTTCACAGCGCGTAGTGACAGTTCCTGCCAGAACTCTATGACATGCCGGTGAGCTTAGATAACTCACTGTGCACACAGCACTTAGCGAAAGGTTGGTTACCTCTGTACTGCCACCCCGCTCCCCCGGATCCATCCCTGCATTTGTTTTATAAAAACACCTAGGAACACACCAATCAAGGCCCCATTGTTGTAGAAGCCTTGCCCAATAACGTAAAATATAGGCTTGGCCCCTAGGAATTTTATCTACACAAGAAAATCCTTTTCAGTGAATCTTTAAGGTTTTTTGGCATCCATATTGCCAATTTTGGGGGGAATTTTGGTTTTTGCTGTATTTTATATGTCTTAACCTGCTGTGTTTAATCTGCTTTAGAAACTACAAGTCTCTGCTTCAGAATGACTTAACCCGTATTAGGTTCTGTGGCTACATCTCATTTTTAAATAAACACTTCAAGCAGCCTTCTGACTGCATAACTTCACATCTGGATTGACTTGTCTGAGTATCTTTGTACTCAGTGTTATAGTAATCATTGTTCCAGTGTTATAGTAATTGAATAATTTGCCTCATTAGAATTTTGGCATACACCCACATGACTCTGTAACTTCATGTTTACAGACCCAGGTTGTTACCATGTGGTCATATCTGGAGATCCAGTACTCCCTTGTCCTCTGGGAGGAAGTTACTAGTAGGCATTGGAAACCATAAGCTGGTTATAAATTGCTGGTAGAGCAAATTTATGAGAAAGCTATGCCTTTAGTTCTGTCCCAAGGTCACAGAGCTGTAGCAGAGTTACAAAAAAATAAAGGCAAAACAATCTCTGTAGAAAGCCTTCAAATACCTTTACATATACTTTTGTACAATATTGTACATACTGTAAAAAGTTGGACTAGATGTTTTCTCCCAACCAGCTATCACAGAACACAACTGCCCATAGACAACTAGAGACTTAAAAAATAAGATTTTCCTGGAGAGCCAACATCACTTCAGTCCATCATAGAACCACACAGCGAGACAGCTCTAGAGAAACCACTACAGAGCTGCAGGTTTGCTGGGTGGCGAATGGATCCAGTACATTTTATATTGGCGTGGCCATTTTATCCATGCCACAGGGCATCTAAAAATTTTAGATAATTAATTATTATTTGCCTGTGGCTACCTGTCAAAGATGACAAGGTGCCAGCTCTAGCAAGACCTAGGAGAGGCCAGCAGCAGGACCCAGCAGTGGAGCAGCAAGGCCCGCTCATCTGACTCCACCCCCAGCCATCCCCTATCCCCAGTCCCCAACCAGAAATCTCTGCAGCTTCTGGTTTGGTGCCCCTTTGGCTATTCCCCAGCCCTCCTTCTGTCTGAGTGGAAGCTCAGATAAGATTGGATGAAGGAAGTGGGGGAAACCACCACAATCAGGCCATGCTGCAGGACCCAGGCTGGACCAGGACAGGCCAGATCCATGCCGCACTACACAGGGCCCACCCAGGGGGTGCAAAAACCAATGCACTTAGCACAGCATGTGGGACCTGGGCCAGGTCAGGCTGCCTCCATGCTGCACCATACGGTCCTGGCTGTACAGCTAGGAACCATGTGGTTTTGGTTGGAGCAGGCTTGAGCCAGAGTGGGGGTGGGGGGGACAGGGAGCAGTGGCAGTGGGTAGAAAACAGTGGCAGCAAGGTCAAGCAGGTGTGCAGGAGGGAAAGTAGGCAAGCAGCAGGGGAAGGGCTATAGCGATGGTGGGAGAGTAGTGGCAGCAGCAGCCAGGAGCGCAGGGCCTGTGCCAGTGCCCCAGGGTCAGTGGGGACCCAGGGTAGTGCAGCAGAAGCACAGAACCTGGGCATGGGGTCCATCTGGCTGCATCACATAAAGCTTGCATGCGGCTTGCCTGAGCCATGTGCATCTGGGGAGAGTCCTGAAAGATAGAGCCAGCAGTCCAGCACCACTCACTACTACATGCAAGTCATGGGGCATGGTGGGGAGCTTTGTGTTATGGAGCTGGGCTGCGTCTGCCCCTCTCCCAGCCACCCCAGCTGATCCCCATGACCTGCAGTGCCAGCTTCACTGTGCAGGGCTCAGTGGGGCTGACTGTGCTTCCTGCCACCACTTGCAGCTCCAGGGACTGGCACATTTCAGGGACTCTGAGCACCACCCCAACCCCACACACATGCACCCACATCCTCCTACATACCCCATTCCACCAGACACACCCACAGCCTCCTGTACACACTCCCACCCCACCCACCATAACCCCTTAACCCTACCACATCCATACCTACCCACTCCCACATCCTCCCCCACACACCCAACCCACCATACTCACACCCCACATACCCTCCACACCTCACCCCCAAACAGATTTCATAGATTTCATAGACATTAGGGCTGGAAGGGACCTCGGGAGATCATCGAGTCCAGCCCCCTGCCCAAAGGGCAGGAAGTCAGCTGGGGTCATAGGATCCCAGCAAGATAAGCATCCAATTTACTCTTGAAGGTGTTCAATGTAGGTGCTCGAACCACCTCCACTGGCAGACTGTTCCAGACCTTGGGGGCTCGGACAGTAAAGAAATTCTTCCTTATGTCCAGCCTGAAACGGTCTTGCAGGAGTTTGTGACCATTCGACCTCGTCATCCCTTGGGGCGCTCTGGTGAACAAACGTTCCCCCATATCCTGGTGGTCACCCTTGATAAACTTATAGGTGCCCATCAGATCACCCCGAGCCTGCGCTTTTCCAGGCTAAAGAGTCCCATGGCTCTCAGCCTGTCATCGTAAGATCTGTTTTCCTGACCTCTGATCATGCGCGTGGCTCTCCTCTGGACTCTCTCAAGCTTCTCCACATCCTTTTTGAATTGTGGAGCCCAAAACTGAGGTACAGCTGGAGTACTGCGTCCTCACCAAGGCCAAGTACAAGGGGAGAATGACGTCCCGGGATTTGCTCGAGAAGTATCTATGGATGCAAGCCAGTGTTTTGGTCGCTTTACTAGCCACACCATCACATTGCAGGCTTATGTTCATCTTGTGGTCAATGATGACCCCCAAGTCTCTTTCTTCTGTAGTGCTATCCAACGTAGCACTGCCGAGCCTATAAGGAAGCTGCAGGTTTTTCCTCCCAAGGTGGAGAACCTTGCATTTTTCGGTGTTAAACACCATCAGGTTCTCATCTGCCCATTTGCTGAGCTTGTCCAGGTCAGCCTGGATCACCTGCCTATCTTCTGGCGTGGATGCTTTGCCCCAAAGTTTGCTGTCATCGATGAACTTGGCCAGTCCACTCCTGACTCCAATGTCCACATCATTAATGAAGATGTTGAACAGGATGGGTCCAAGGACCTTGAGGGACCCCACTGGTCACAGGGCACCACGATGAATGACTGCCATCAATTACAACCCTCTGGGTCCAACCACGGAGCCAGTTTCCCAGCCAGTGGATCATGGTGGACCCAAGGCCACAACTGGCCAGTTTTGCCAAGAGGTGATCATGGGATACCAGATTTAAGGCTTTTTTGAAGTCAAGATATATGACATCAATCTCTTCTCCCTTGTCCAGGTGATAGGTCACCTGGTCATAGAAGGAAATGAGATAGGTCAAACAAGACCTACCCGCAACAAACCCGTGCTGGCTATCCCTTAGAATGTTAGCCTGGGCCAGTCCCTCAAGGATGGCCTCCTTAATAACTTTTCTAAGATCTTCCCCAGGATAGAAGTCAGGCTAATGGGCCTGTAGTTAGCCGGATCCACTCTCCTCCCTTTCTTGAAGATCGGCACCACATTGGCCTTCTTCCAGTCTTCGGGCACTACACCAGAGCGCCAGGAGTTTTCAAAGATCCGTGCCAGGGGCTGGGCTATAACGCTCGCCAGCTCCTTGAGTACCCTGGGGTGCAGATTGTCAAGGCCGGCTGACTTGAAGGTATCCAGCTTCTCAAGGTGTTCCTTCACGAGGTCAGCATTTATGGAGGGTAGGGGATCCCCATCACCCAGATCTCCCTGTCCCATAGCAGGCATGGGCGTCCCATGGGACTGATGAAAGACTGACGCAAAGTACCTATTTAATAGGTTGGCTTTTTCCTGGGCATCAGTTGTCAGTTGCACCATCTAGTTTAGCAGGGGTCCAACATTGCCCTTGCTTTTCCTCTGGCTCCCCACATATCTGAAAAAGGACTTTTTGTTGTCCTTGATGCCTGAAGCTAGTTGGAGTTCAGTTGCAGCCTTGGCTTTCCTGGTTTGCTCCCTGCAGGACCAGACCAGTGCAGAATAATTCTCCTTGGAGGTGAATCCCATCCTCCATCCTTTGTAGGCTTTCCTTTTTAGCCGCAGGAGGTCTGCTAGGTCCCTGGAGAGCCAGGAGGGCTGCTGTGCCTTCTTGCTGCCTTTCCTCTGTGTTGGAATAGATTTAGCTTGTGCATTGAGGATCGCTTCCTTGAAAAGCAACCACTCTTCTTGAACTCCCATCTCCCTGGGGTCATGGTCCCTGAGGGCCTGACCGACTAGCCTCTTGAGCTTGTCAAAGTCGGCTTTTCTGAAGTCAAGGACTTCTGTGTTGCTGACTGACTTGCCAGCTTTACAGTGGATGGTGAAGGTGATCAGCTCATGGTCGCTGTCACCCAGCTTCCCATTGATCATTAGGTCGCCGATTAGGTCATCCCCCATAGCCAGTACCAGGTTGAGCAGCGCTTTGCCTCTCATTGGCCCATAGACTTCTTGAGTCAGGTAGAGGTCATCCACGCATGAGAGAAAGCTTGGCGACCACTCGGATTTTGCTGAGTGATCTTCCCAGGAGATGTCCAGGTAATTGAAGTCACCCATGACAACCAAGGTCCTGGAGCAAGCGGCCTCAGTCAGTTCCCGGGCAAACTCCTGGTCAAGCTCGGGACTTCGAGTGGGAGGTCTGTAGTAGACTCCTACCGTTGTGTCCCCTGTGCCATTTTTCCCATGAATTTTTACCTAGATGGTCTCTAGCTGTCCATGCCAGTCGCCAACATCAGCTTGCAGGGACATGTAGCTTTCCTTCACATAGAGAGCTAAACCCCCGCCCCTTTTGTCAACACGATCCCTCCTGTACAGGGTATAGCCCTCTATACCCGTGGTCCAGTCATGGGTGGAGTCCCACCAGGTCTCTGTTATCCCAATGACGTCATAATTCTTTGCACTGAGCAGGAGGACAAGCTCCTACTGCTTGTTACCCTGGCTCCTGGCATTACTGTACAGGCAGGCAAGTGTGCCCTTGGGGGCTCTTGCCTTGCCCACAGATTGTGCCAGGGCTGGGGCAGGGGTGGGCTCCCTTAAGTGCCTTGGTCCGCTGGCTTTGCAAGGGTCGCTCAGCGGGCCAGCAGTGGCAGTCGTCCCCCCATCCCCCAGTGGGCTTAGTTTAAAGCCCGGTGGAGCAGGTCAGCCAGCCTGGCTGAGAAGAGCCTCCTCCCCAGGGGAGAGAGGTGGAGGCCATCTCTTCCCAGCAGCTCGCTGCCTCTCTCGCCAAAGAGCGGGCTGTGGTCATGGAAGCCAAAGCCTTGCTGGTGACACCAGCTCTGCAGTCTTTGGTTGACTGCGTGGATCCTCCTCTCCCTCCTCAGCCCATAGCCCGAGACTGGGAGGATCGACCAAAACACCACCTGAGCTCCCAGACCCCTAAGCCCCGCTCCCAACTCCCTATAGCGCCTCATGACCTGGCTGGGGGTGCTCCGAGCTGTGTCATTGGTGCCCACGTGAATAAGGAGCATGGGATAGTGGTCTCTGGGCCAGAGGAACTGCGGGATCCTCTCCGCAATGTCTCGGATGCGGGCCCCTGGGAAGCAGCAGACTTCCCAGGCTAAGAGGTCGGGGCGGCAGATTGCCCCCTCAGTGCCCCGCAGGATGGAGTCTCCCACAACAAACAACTTTCGCTTTGACTTGGGGAGAGCAGGGCCAGTAGCTGTGGTTGAGCTTGGGTTGCCTGCGGGAGCTGGCAACTGAGCAAGCTCTGCTGGGGCTGCAAGAGGTGCAAACCTGTTTCTAAGCTCCGGCGAGGGAGGGACCTTGGTGCGGTGGGCCTTCGGGCCCTTGACCACTTTGGTCCATGCCCCTGACTGGGCAGAGCAGGAGGTCCCAGAGTCCTCCTTAGTCCTGGAGGGAGACGGTGCTCTCCCCTGTGGCTTCCAGGGGAGAAGGGCCTGGCAGTAGGAGTCTATCTCCTGCTCACAGTCCCTGATGGCACACAGTCTCTGGACTGTGGCCTGGAGCTCCTCCAGCTGGCGTGCCAGAGACCGCAGTAGGGAGCAGACCCCGCAAGGGGAGGGGGCCATGGTCCCAGGCCCCAGAGCCTGAAAAAGGGACAGGCAGCCCCCACAGCCAAGAGCCAGGGGCTCCGTCTGCGTGGATCCCGGAACCATGGCCTCCGTCTGGGTGGCCATCTCTGAGGTGCCCAATGGGGGGGCCGCAGAGCCCGAGGGGACCCTTGGGCTGCGGCGTGTGCCCATCCGTGTCATGCCTCTGGTAGGCTGGCTACGGCTGGGGCTGACTACTCTGGGGGGTCGCAGGCAGGGTCTCGTGTCCTCCTGCGCCCTCTTCTGCACGAACTCCGCACTAACTCAAGTGCCTGTTTACACAGCCTGTTCACGCAGCTCCGGTCGCGGGGCTCCCTGGGGGGCTGGGCCAAGTAGGGTCCTGGGCTGGGGCTTGACTCGGCCTGGCACCAGGCAGCAGCCTCCTCCCAGGGAGCGAGGAGTTAACCCCTTCCCACCACGAGCCCGCTTACCTCCGGCTGTGCTGGGGATCGGCAGGGGGCTCTGCGGCTGCTGAGGGGGTGTCTGGGGGGCTTCGGGGGAGCGGGGGAGCAGCAGGCTTCACGCACATGTCTCTCACCGCTCCGAAGCCTAACTGAGCTTTTTTTTTTTTTTCCTCCCCTGTTTGGTGGGCCATTTTAAACTGCGTGCATGCACAGTGGGCCTGCCATCGGGGAACGCTGGTTTCTCAGGCCACATACACATACACACCTTCCACATACACCCCCTTTCCCCCACTCATAATATACAAGAGTAGGACTGTATTTTGGGCTATTATGCAATTGCCTCTAGATACACTATGCAAACACACACAAATCAGGAGAAAATATTTTAAACAAAAATAAAATTATAGTAGAGGTTTTATTTTTTAGTATATGATTTGGCTTTTGTTCTGTTTCAAGATGGCAGCATCCTCCTTCCCAAAAGGAGGATACCTCTGGGGCAAAGGAATATTACTTGAAATCACAGAAAGTATAACATTAACTTTAAAGATGTTTTGGAGAACGAAATAAGAAGGATTTGGATATGGCTTAAATATGAGGAGCAAGGGAAAAGTAGTAAAAAATAATTTCCACATTATATGGCTGAGTTTCAGCAGTTATGGTGATGACAGCAACAGAAACAAATAGAAAAGTGAAGATGGTTCAAATATGAAAGTTAGACTTCAGAAAGGCCTTTTGCCTTAGAAAGACATGCCACTTCCCTCCCCTGTTCACTACCCCTCTTTGTCCCTATATACCCTGTTCTTCTGGTATATAGAGCTTGTGCACAACGACTGAATACTCCAGAAGAGTTCAGCAAGCATCTTAATACGTGGCCCAACATGCCTAACAGTACAGGGAGTTGGGAAATCCATATTCCATCCGTTCACTGTTCTGTTCAGGCATACCCAGGTATACCTACAAAGGAATGGTGCCCCAACAACTGGAACTTCAGCTTTCTCTGGCCCTCACAAGGAACTCATGTATAGAGAAGTTCCTTTTAAAGCTCCAAACATCCCTCCTGCACATTTGCAATTGCCAGGGACAATCTGAACTTTAATTGTAGAGTATGTCAACAGTTTGTCATTTTAAGCCTTATGTACTTTGGCAGTTTTCCCTGAATCTTGTCACATCTCATATTTTTGAGTGTTTACATATGGATATAATAAATGCTAGAGACAGCTGTGACTAGATCTAAAACTATTTGCAGTTTAAAAACCATATTAAGAACTAGAAAGCCACATAGGATTCAAGAAGCTGGCTGTAAGAGAGCACTAGTGCACCCCCTCACAGGGGGCATTCACCACATAGACAGTGGGCAGGGGAGCAGGTGGGAGTGCTGGTGCCTGCCTTAAGAATGCTGGCCAGGGAGCGGGGGCTTCAAGAGAAATGCTGCAAGCACTTCTGGGCACATCCCTGGTCCTTCTAGGCATGCTGCTGGCACTTTCAGGCAGCATACCCTCTTACAGCCAGCTTAGAGGCAACACTGCTTCCAGGTCAGCATGTGCAACCAGCTGTGGTGGGACCACCTCCCATGCCCTGGTTGTTGTGATTGGCTTCAGGGGTGGAACGCGCCCCCCCCCCCCCAGTTACTGATTGGCCTCTGTGGGGGCAAGTGCCCCACCTGACTCAGAAGGCACCAGTCACCCATGCTTCAAACTTTTGTATTCTAGAATACTTAGTCTATGTTATACATTTACAAATGTGTGGGTTTTTGTTGTTGCTATGTGTAGGTATGACAGCTGAAAATTGTGTCTAAGGTGCTTGCTGAATGCTGTGAAGATTAGACCAGGTGTTTCTTATCATTTGTTCATGTATTATAAGCTGTTTGTTGCTGCTAAGAGCCTAATTAAAATTAAAGAGTAATGAGGCCTTGTATGTAGTGAAGCCTAGTAAATTTAGCAAAGCCTTGTACAAGTAGAAAGTTAAGACTCATGGCATAATTAAAATTAACCTTATCAAAAGAATGCTAAGGCTTGTACTGCTATTGGTCAGTCCTAAGGACAGTTTGCAGTAGGGGAATCTGTATGGCTTTAAGTTATCAGCATAGCTCAGAAGTTATAAATTGTCTAGCAGATCCAGAAATCATTTAGAAGGGAGATGCAGCTCTGTGAAAGAAGATACTGATTTGGAGTTAGCTGCTGACCTGGGTTTGGTGGGTCCGTGGATCTCGAGAAGCCTGAGGACTGAATACCAGGATCCTTCCTGGTACCCCTAGGAAAGCACTGACTGGAGACACCTGACTTTGCTAAGCTTTGCAGAAGAAAAACTTGTCATACATCAGGCATCATAGGGGCCTGCCAATAAGTTGCTGATGCAAATTATTATTCTCTGTCATTGTCACTTATTTACGCGTAGTTGTGTGTTTGTTAAGTCATTAAACCTTTCTTACCCTTTTACTCCTGACCACTCTCTCAATTCCAAACCCTCCACTGGCAGCTAGGACATAAATTGGCATCACGAACAGGATCAAGAAGCTCTGGTCTGGAGAGAAAGGTTGGAATGGAAGGAGTTGGGTGGGCCCCACTGGTGGCTTTACTTAAGGAAGTGACAGAGATGGAGAATCCTGGGTGGGATAAGGATAGGTTGAGGCCTGCCTGAAGTGACCCAGGAACTGTACCCAATCATTGAGCTAAGTTTGCTGCTGCTGCCCGGAGTAAACCCAAGAAGGGGTGCCTGTCATGGCTGCTGGCCACGTGCCTGTGGTTAGGGGCCAAAGAGAATGCCCAGCTCCAGGAAAAGGTTAAGCCTGTTGGCATAGTTAAAATTCACCTTATCAAAAGAATGCAAAGACTTTTACTGCTATTAGTCAGTCCTAAAGAAAGCTTGCAGTGGGGGAATATCTATAGCTGTAAGTTATCAGCATATCTCACAAGTTATATATTGGCTAGCACATCTGGAAATCATTTAGATGGGAGATGCAGCTCTATGAAAGAAGCTACTGATTTAGACCTAGCTGCTGACCTGGTTTCAATGGACCCATGGATCTCAAGGAGCCCAAGGACTGAATACCAGTGTCCCTTCCAGTACTCCCCGGACAGCGCTGATCAGGGATGCCTAACTTAGCTGAACTTTGCAGAAAAGAAACTTGTCATACATCAGGCATCAGAGGGGACTGCCAAACATTGCCAATGTGAATTATTATTGTCTGTCATTGTAGCCTTATTATTTACACGTAGTTGTGTGTTTGTTAAGTCAATAAACCTTTCTTACCTTTTCACTCCTGACCACTCTCTCAATCCCAAACCCTCCGCTGGTAGCTAACACAGTTGGGTTTTCGGTGTTTTTTTGTTTTTGCTTTTCTCCTTTTGTTCTGTCATTCAATCACACTTGGAGTATTTCAGATAGACTTAATTTTGGTGATTTTAGGAAGAGATGGTCAAAATCTCAGACTGGAAAGCTAGTTTAAATCCCAACAATGTTTTAAAGTGTCACAATGATTTACCACCATCTAATCACCCATGGCTTAAAGAGTACTGCCATTTCTCATGAGTTTAGAAATTACACATGGTATGCTGAAGGCTTTTTTAAATAGGCATCATGTCAAATAATATTTATGAAATGACAAGGTTTAATGAATCCAGGTTTTAAAAAGGTATGTGTGTTTTTTGGTGGTCACAGAAATGTATACACATATTGGATATTTGTGTTATCTAATAGGGGTGTGTGAAGTGTGCCCTATTTGATTGGGATTCAGTCCAAATCAGGGACAGTGATTCGATTAATTGATTCAGATTACTGCCCCAATTTGATTTGGCTGAAGCATGCCAAGCAAGCTGGGGAGCCCCCCTGCGCTTCTGTGGGACACTCCATGTGCCCCAGCATCACAGCATTCATGATCTGCCAGGTACCTAGAGGTATGTAGAAAAAACATTTAAAGCTTTGTTTATATCCAAATCTTTCCAAATCTCTCCAAATTGATTTGGAGGGTTCCAATTCAATTTGGAGAGATTAAAGTGTCCTCTGATTCGATTTGGACTCAGAGATTTGGCCACTGAATCAGGCTGAATCTCCACTACTGAACTGAATCAGGGACTGAAGCTTTGCACAGCCCTATTATCTAAACTTTTCCATGCTTGGAGGGTTGGAGGCTGCCTTGGACACACAGAAAAAAAATGACACATGTTGGGTCATCACCCTTATTTCAATCCCTCCTAAATGCTGCCTCTTTTCACGTCTTCTCTCATAATCAGAAATCAATGTTTAAAAAAAATAGCAGAAACATAAAGATGTATTTATGCCTCTATCTTCCCTGGAACATCCTTTTAAACTATACGTATATGAGTTTTAGGTTTAGTATGGATAGACTCTTTTCATGTTATTTATTATAATGGAAAATATTGGCGGGGGGAGGAATCTTACTTTTAGTGAGTAATGACCTACAGGATCATGGACCATAGGGAAAAAGTGTGGATGAAGAGTGATTGTTCCTCAAGGACACAGTGCTTGGTGCAAAGAAGTTGTCAATATCTGTACATAAAAAATGTGGAACAGGAGCTGGGAGGCCATCTTGGCTCAATAGGGAAGTCGCAAATCTTCTGAAAAAGAAAAGGGAGGCTTAATAACAATGGTAGCTAGGAACAGGCTCCAAGGAGAACTACATATGATTGGCCCACACCTGTAGGGGGCATATTAGAAAAGTAAAGGCGGTGACCAAATTCAGGTTAGCAACCAAAATCAAGGACAAGAAGAAGTCCCTTTATAGGTATGTAGGTAACAGGAGGAAAACCAGTAGAAACATGGGATCGCTGTTCAATGCATCTGGACATCTGGTCACCAACCAGGAGAAAATTGAACTCCTGAACAAGTACTTTGCATCTATATTCCACCAATGTAAAAGTGATAGCCTGCCGAATGTAAATATGACACAGAATAGTCACAGTAAGCATGATCACCTACCAACAGTCAATATGGAGATGGTGAAATAACAGCTAGAGAGACTGTATATCTGTAAGTCAGCAGGACTGGATTAACTCCATCCAAGAGTACTGAATGAACTATCCAAAGTCATCACAGGACTGCTGGCAAAACTTTTTGAGAAATTGTGGTGCTTAGGAGAGGTCCCAGAAGACTGGAAGAGGACCAATTTATGCCCATCTTCAAGAAGAGGAGGAGAGAGGACCCAGGGAACCACAGGCCAATCAGCCTGACCTCAATCTCAGGAAAAATCCTTGAAAAATTTCTCAGGAAGTCCATATATGATAAACTAGTAAACAGCAAAATTCTGAATAAAAGCCAGCATGGCTTTGTTATAGGTAGGTCATATCTGACTAACCTCATCTCCTTCTACTACCAGGTTACTCACCACCTGGATAAGGGAAATGAAGTTGACGTTATTTACCTAGAGTTTAGGGAGGCCTTTGGCTTGGTGTCCCATGAGGCTCTCAAGGTAAAACTAAGGGACTATGGGCTCAACAATTCAATGGTCAAATGGGCAGGAAACTGGATGCAGGGTTGGACTCAGAGGGTAATAATAGATGAATCTGTGTCAACCTGGTGGAAGGTAGCCAGTGGGGTCCCCCAGGGTTTAGTATTTGGACCTCTTCTTTTCAACATCTTCATCAATGATCTGGATGTGGGGGTGAAAAGCACACTGGCAAAGTTTGCTGATGACATTAAGCTGTGTGGAAGTATGGCCACAGATCAGGGTAGGCTGACAATTCAGGCAAACCTAGACAGATTACTTAGATGGGTGGACCAGAACCAGATGCTGTTCGACACTGAGAAGTGTCAAGTGCTCCATATGGAGAGGAAAAATCCACAACAGATTTACAGGCTTGGTGGTGCTGCACTAGCTAGCATCATGTCTGAAAGGGACCTGGCAGTCATAATTGACCATAAAATGAATATGAGCCACCAGTGTGATGCTACACTTAGCAAAGTAAACAATACATTGACATGCATCAACCAATGCATCTCAAGCAAAACTAAGGAGGTTATTTTCCTGTTAGACTCAGCATTGGCGAGGCCACCATACAAATCGTTTGTATTCATGGTTTGTACATCATTGTCATACTTCCCTCTTCCCTCTTTATTTTTGTAAATAAAATTTATCCATCCCTATTCACTATCCTGTAAATAGATGTTGCTCTAAATTTGTATTCTACATCAAAATCAGCCAAATGAATTGAAGTTGTAATTCCAATTATTTTAATAGAGATACACCTTGCATGAATTTGGCTCTTAATGCTCAATTTGAAAAATAAATATTTTCTTTCTATTTCTCATACCGTCTGGAGTATATTGGAGTTATAAGTTTGAATCTAAGAATGACAAATAGTGATAGAGTGAGATCAAAAGGGAATAGGAAGTTTGGGATTGCTTTCCTGAAGATTAAATTGTTTATTTTTAGTGATGCAATATGTAAATTTGAACTTTATTTAATCAGGTTACATTTAGCAAGATGGTGTGAGAAAGGCTGTTAAGCATTGTGATACCATACATTATTTCAACCCTGAAAGCATGAAGTGTTGAATGAAGCCTGGGGGAACCTTTAGCAAGAAATAGTGGCAGAATACCATTCACTGTTTACCACTGGTATTGAATGATAGAAAGAACAAAAGCATTTTCAAAAATAAAACCTTAAAATTGGCTTCCAGATCCATTAGATAGGGATTTGAGTGCTTCATTTTGTTTTGTTTTAGTTTTTCAAGACTGCCAAACTAACAGATCTTATTAACATCAATGGTCAGTCCAGCTTTTGGCTTGTTTGATAAAGAAAAAAAAATGGCCCAGACTTTTATTGTAGATGATAATATTAATATGAAGAACAAAAGCTCCAGCAAAGTCTGAACAAGGTTAGCTTTGTTTGTTTGAATTCCCTTGGGATGTACCGTGATGTCTCATAATAATGCATATGCAAATTTATGGTGAAGTATTTTCTATTCTTTGTTTTAATTATTCATTATATATCAATCAGCTTCTTGCATGATTAAAGGAACTTTTCACCTATCTTGTTTAATCCAGCAATCTGAAAGACCAAAAGGTGAAAAACATTCTCAGAATGACTAAACATTCAAATGGGCTTCTCATAAAAAATGTTTCTAATCTGAATTGCCCTCTCCAACATTTTGGGAAGGAGAAACCATCCTGCTGAAAGGTTATGTTCTTTATGACATTAGCAGTCCAGCTTTGTTGGAGATACTGAAAGCTGGACTGTTAGCTAAAAGTATTCACACACACAAAATGGCACATAAGCACAGACAGTCTGGACTTAGAATTGAGAGCATGCCACCACTTGGCAATCCAGTAAATTATAACCCTCCCCACCCACATTAGCAAAGAATACACCAAAAATTGACCATTAGTATCTTATTTTACTTCATGCAATAGAACTGTTATGTTCACACTAGGATTGTTATGCGTTAAGTGTCATAGCAGAAACAGGAAGGCCACTGAAAAGAGGGAGAAGGAGAAAATGAAAGTGGGTTCTGTCAAGCATTAACTAGGAAGAAATAATCAATTTCCCTGACTTATTATCTGGGTAATTCCAAGAACTTCTTATTGATGCTATATGGTGCCTTCATCTATTCAAAAGATCCACAAATTTTCTTATGCATGCCAAGACATTCAAAGCTTTTCATTTCACGTATTTCAAGTTTCATGTGTCCCCTTTGGTCAAATAGTGGTATTTTGTAATATAGTACAACAATTTGTCATAAAATGGCATAATATTGGTAAACTCAGGAACACAACGAGGGAAACATTCTAGGCAGTAGTATAGTACAGGTTTCCCTCAATTTATGCATGTTCATTATATGCAAATTTGCTTTTATGCGGTGAGCATATTTAGATCCATAATTCGTTATGTGTGAGGTAAATTCACTCATATGTGATCAGCATAGATGCCCCCCAGCCCAAGCAGGTAAGTCTTTGGGGGAAGGGAAAAGGGCCATTGCCCCTCACACCCCAGCCCCGGCTCCAGTGGCCCTGGGAGCAGCTGACACCAGCTGCTTGCACCAGGGCACAGCACAACCCAGGAGAAGAGGTGAGTGGGGACAGGCAGAGCACAGTGCAGCTCAGTGGCTTCAGGCAGCTGGCTCCAGCCATTCCTGGGCCACTGCAGCTGGGGCTGGGGTAAGTGCTGCTCTTTTCCCTCTGCTTGTTGACTGACTTGCCAGCTTTGTGGCGTATGGTGAAGTTGATCAGCTTGCTGTCACCCAGCTTCCCATCGATCACTAGGTCAGCGATTAGTTATCCCCAGTAGCCAGTACCAGGTTGAGCAGTGCTTTACCTCTCATTGCCCCGTAGATTTCTTGAGTCAGGTAGAGGTCATCCACGCATGATAGTGTTGTTGGGTGCTCCTCAAGGGAGTGATCCTCAATGCACAAGCTAATTCTATTCCATCTCAGAGGAAAGGCAGCAAGAGCGCACAGCACCCCCCCAACTCCAGGGATCTAGCAGACTTCCTGAGACTAAAAAGAAAGGCCTACAAATGATGGAGGATGGGATTCACCTCCAAGGAGGAATATTCTGCACAGGTCAGGTCCTGTAGGGAACAAAGCAGGAAATCCAAGGCTGTAACTGAAATCCAACTAGCTTTGAATATCAAGGACAATAAAAAGTCCTTTTTCAGATACGTGGGGAGCCGAAGGAAAAGCAAAGGCAACATTGGACCCCTGCTCAACCAGATGGGGCAACTCACAACTGACACCCAGGAAAAGCCAACCTATTAAATGGGCACTTTGTGTCTGCCTTTCATCCATCCCATGGGAGGCCCATGCCCACTATGGGACAGGGACGTCCGGGTAAGGGAGATCCCCTGCCCTCTATCAATGCTGACCTCATGAAGGAACACCTTGAGAGGCTGGATACCTTCAAGTCATCCGGCCCTGAAAATCTAGGCCCCAGGGTACTCAGGGAGCTGGTAGGCATCATAGCCCAGTCTCTGGTATGGATCTTTGAAAACTCCTGGTGCTCTGGTGTAGTGCACAAAGACTGGAAGAAGGCCAATGTGGTGCCTATCTTCAAGAAAGGAAGGAAAGTGGATCTGGCTAACTATAGGCCCATCATCCTGACTTCTATCCCAGGGAAGATCTTAGAAAAGTTTATTAAAGAGGCCATCCTTAATGGACTGGCTGACACCAACATCCTGAGGGATAGCCAGCACGGGTTTGTTGTGGGTAGGTCTTGCTCAACCAATCTCATTTCCTTCTACAACCAGGTGACCTATCACCTGGACAAGGGAGAAGAGATTGATGTCATATATCTTGACTTCAAAAAAGCTTTTGATCTGGTATCCCATAATCACCTCTTGGCAAAACTGGCCATCTGTGGTCTTGAGTCCACCACAATCTGCTGGCTAGAGAACTGGTTCCATGGTCGGACCCAGAGTGTGGTAATTGACAGAATTCAATCGTCATGGTGCCCTGTGACCATTGGGGTCCCCCAAGGCTCTGCCCTTGGACCCATATTGTTCAACATCTTCATTAATGATGTAGATATTGGAGTCAGAAGTGGACTGGCCAAGTTCGCTGATGACACCAAACTTTGGGGGCAAAGCATCCACACCAGAAGACAGGAAGGTGATCCAGGCTGACCTGCAGGCTCAGCAAATGGGTGGATGAGAACCTGATGGTGTTTAACACCAAAAATGCAAGGTTCTCCATCTTGGGAGGAAAAACCTTGTGCATCCTTATAGGCTCGGCAGTGCTACACTGGCTAGCACTACGGAAGAAAGAGTCTTGGGGGTCATTATTGACCACAAGATGAACATGAGCCTGCAATGCGATGCTGCAGCTTGTAAAATGACCAAAATGCTGGCTAGCATCCATAGATGCTTCTCAAGCAAATCCTGGGACATCATTCTCCCCTTGTACTCGGCCTTGGTGAGGCTGCAGCTGGAGTGCTGTGTCCAGTTTTGGGCTCCACAATTCAAAAAGGATGTGGAGAAGCTTGAGAGAGTCCAGAGAAGAGCCACACGCATGATCAGGGGTCAGGAAAACAGACCTTATGACGACAGGTTGAGAGCCATGGGGCTCTTTAGCCTGGACAAGTGCAGGCTCAGGTGTGATCTGATGGCCACTAATAAGTTTATCGGGGGTGACCACCAGAATCTGGGGGAATGTTTGTTCACCAGAGCTCCCCAGGGGATGATGAGGTCGAATGGTTATAAACTACTGCAAGACAGTTTCAGGCTGGACATAAGGAAGAATTTCTTTACTGTCTGAGCCCCCAAGGTCTGGAACAGTCTGCCAGCAGAGGTGGTTCAAGCACCTACATTGAACACCTTCAAGTTTAAATTGGATGCTTATCTTGCTGGAATCCTATGACCCCAGGTGACTTCCTGCCCTTTGGGCAGGGGGCTGGACTTGATGATCTTCTGAGGCCCTTTCCAACTCCAATGTCTATGAAATCTATGAAATCTATGAAAGATAGGCAGGAAGGACTGGTATTTGTCTTTCACTGATGGTTTTAATGTTGTGGTCTGACCCCACCTTTTAGTTAAAAACGAAACTTGATAACAGGCAGTATGAATATATTGGTAGTGAATGATAGACATGTTTGAGTGAGGTATTAGCAAACTACAAGGAAAAGGAAAAATAATGTATGGCGACCATGTTAAGCAAAGTACTTGAACATGTGATTGATTTCAAGTACATGAGTAATCCCATTGAGTTTAACATATGTTAAAGTATTTGCTGGATCAGGGCTGTGTATATGAATTAGACAGCAACAATATTACTTTGTAGTAGGTTTCTTTCAGGTCTCACTAGCTAATCATGGCTAATCCTGATCAATATATGGACAGAACTCCATGGAACATCTAGAAGCTTCAGGAAGTGATAGCAGTAATTCAGTAGGTGTCACTTCTCTTCTGAAACATTTCCCAGTTACTGCTCCTGTAAGCTAAAAGGAATATAAAAATTCATTATTTTATTTGCAGTTATGACCCAATGTGTTAAGTGACTTCCAGACATTCAAGAAGGAATGGTTCCTTCCCAAAGGAGATTGTAATCCATGAACCTGTGATGAACTGGGAAATATCTGTATTTAAAATGAACCATTAATGCATCTGTGGCACTGTTTATGATGTGCTACATGTGATGGAGCTTAATCAAAATAGGCTGCTAAGGGAGAAATCCACAGGAAAAAGATTGCAATATAAGACATATGGGGTTAGCAAATTCAAAGGAGTTTGGATAATAATGGCTAGGCCATCAGCTGGGAATAGTCACTTCACTGACTCCATCTGGCCTAGATTGACAGACAGAACACATGTAAGCAGAGGTAAGGGCAGGGGTGGGAAAAATGGCAGATACAGCCAGCCGCCAGATTGTTTCCCAGCAGTCCCTGCCCAACTTGCTATGGCCAATTTCCATGGAGACTCCAGTAGTGGTGGTGCTATGACAGCCTGGGGCAGGGGTTTCCATGAAGACCAGTTCCAGCAGTGCTGGCAGGGCAAATGGCTGGGTGGGAAGCTACTCTGGGGCTGGGACCGGCTCGGGACCACACTGTCACTGCTGCAAGATCCCAGCCCCAGATCAGATTCCCATTGAGTCAGGCACCCTACCAACACTGCTGGGACCGGTTTCCATGGAAACCTTGGCCCTGCACTGTCATGGCACCGCTGCTGCTGAGGTCTCTGTGGAAACTGGCCACAGAAACATGGGCAGAGGCTACCAGGAAATGAAGTTCACCATGGGCCCAGTCTGACCCACGGACAGGACTTTGCCCTCCCTTGGGTTTGGGGAAAGACATATAAAGATAGGATGCCACTTGTAATAATTTAAAATATTCGAAGAGCTGTATCCCCAGCCTCATAGCCAGCTACTACTTCAGGTAATTACAGTCTTCCAGTTTAAAGCTCCCTCTGTCCTTTCAGTTAGATACTGTATTCTTCATTTCCCTTCTTACTTCAGAAAAGCACTTGATCCCATGTGTAAACCCACCAGATCTAGGAAGATGCTTATATATGTGCTAAGTTTCATTAGCTTCATACTTGAAATGAAGAACCCTTGCTAACAAAGAGTGCTTTTCTGGCTCAACTTTTCCTGACTGAACCTTTTGCCTGCTTTTGCTATATCTTGTTGAATTGCTGTTGTACTTCACACAAGGGCTGGAAGTATCTTAGTGATGGATAAAGTACAGCTACGTATAATACCTTATTCTGCCACAGTAAATTACCTGAAGAAGTATGTTATATGTGCAAGTAATTACAACTTTGTAATATGAGAAGTTGATAATCTCTTCTTGACTCTTTGGAGGTGGGGGGGGCACAGATATTTATTAGGCAGACTTTGTCCCATACTGTTGGAGACAAGGTTGGGTCTGAGTCCATGGCACTACCACTTAGTCTCACCTGTTTGGCTGGTTCTGGGAGCAGCTGATATGCACAGATGCATAGCCTAAGTAAGTTGTTTGTTGAACTTCAGATGACCTCCTACTTGGAAGCATGCTCAGTTGAGCTTAGAAGATGCTGAAAGAGAGTGTCTAGTGCACACAAGTGTGCTGTGTTGTTACCAGATTTGCCCATCACTTTGGGGTGTGCTCATTTATTAGGGGTATATTTTTGGGGTCTCTGTAATTCTATCAATGTGCTGTTTGTGTTACTTGCAAGTCCTCACCCCCAATGGAGCTATCTTTCAGGACTCGGTTTCAATGAGGCTGGGTTCCTCTAACCACCAAATCAGTCAAACGCTTATATGCACATACACACACAGATTAACAGCACATGCCTGAGTCAGGCCAGGTTATTTAGCAAACACCCTTATATGCCTTGGACTCAGTTCACCAGGGCTACAATAATCTGCAGTCAGACACAAGCACATGGGTTAACAGTGCATCTGAGTCAGGCAGGAATATTCAGCATTGACAGGCTGACATCCTCATGCATCTTGAACTCTGTTTATCCCTTATTTCAGCAGGACAATAATAAATGCAGTTAGACACACATACACACACACTAACAGAGTACTTCTGAGCAGGCTGGGTCTGATCAGCACTTTCAGCTGATACCCTATTGTGCCTCAAAACTTAGCATGTCACAATCTCTTGTCGCAATGGTCCTCCTAGTAGCAAGGACCCCTTGATAAGCAGACCCCACTGTAGTACTGGGCATTACAGGGATCTTTGGTTTAGGTAAAAGAAGCATTGCTGCAGAGCAAATGGGGAGGTCAAGGGGAAGAAAGAGTAAGTGAGGTTCAGAGAGAGAGTATAGCAACTAGCTTGACCATAAAAAATATTTATTGCCAGGTATATGAACTTATGATGATACCAGTAAAAATAGCCATACAAGAGAGACAAATAAACAGCTACAATATTACATAGTTTCAATTAGGTTTTTGGGGAAGTCTAACTTGCATTTGATTAGCAAAAGTCAGGTTTAAAAAGCTGTGCCTGGAGTAAGAGAATAAAAGTCAGGTTCCTGGAGACAGAGAGAGAGAGAGTTGGGATCACAACTCAGTGAAGCTTGAACCAATTGAGGCTCCCAGGTGTTTGTTTGAGCTTAAAGACAGGCAGAGCATGATCAATGGAGGGATCCAGGCAGAAAAGGAGTGGAACTGGTGCAGTTTTTGGACCAAAAATCTGATGACAGAAACCTGAGCTTTGGGTAGGGGTTTTGTAGAGAACTAACAATGTCTCAAGGGAGAACACTAGGTTGGTTTATGGGTAAACAATAGCTCATATGCTGGATAATAGGAACTGATCACTCCTGACTATGGGTGGCATTACCCTGAGGGAGCTCACAATACAGATAGGCAGATTCAGTGTTTTGGATGCCAATAGAGGAGTCATTACTAGAATTGGTCTGATAAATGCTGAGCTGGGTGTGTGTAGATATGGGTTGATAAGCATTTGGAGCAGGGATCCCCCATCATGCAGTGCTCCCCTGCTTTTCTGATCCCAGAATTCAGTGCAGTCCTTGCCTTGGAATCTCTGTTCTTCATCCTGACTGCTAATGAAAGTGCATGCCTGTTCCATCTCCCATTTAAATGAGTTGTCATTCGGTTCCATCTCTGGTTCAAAAGAGACATGGGGAATTCCTTCACTCCTATCAACAGAGAGCTGAGAGATAAAAGTGTGCTGAACCCAGAGGGGGCATGTGTGCTTTTCATATATAAGGCCTTGTGTGGGTCTGTCAGGGGTGCACGTGTGGTGTGGGTCTGTTGCTCGGTCAGGGTCAGTGTGTTGGCCTGTGTCAGTGTGGGTGCTGAGATGGTCCTTTGAGCAAGAGAGAGACTGTCACTGTCTGATCTGTTGATTGGTGTGTGTGAGAAAATGATAGAAGCATGGTCAATGGATGAGGTAGAAGTGGTTTGGTGGAGTATTGGAGTGGGTAAACACGGTGTGGTGTTGTGCCTTGGGCTATGCCATGACCATGAAGGTCTGATGAGCTGAGCACCCCCTTGACAGTGAGGCTGCCATAGAGCTGGCCATCATCCCCAGTGACCTCTACTCCTGAGACTCCACCTGTCCTCACAGCTGCTGGTCTCCTGGTTTGTGATCTCCCAGTGAGAGTGGTCAGGGTTGGTTCCCTGAATTTTCTCTCCCTGGGTGCATATAGCACTTAAGTAGAAGCCCTCTATCCTCCAATGTAAATATCACCCGTTCTCTCCCTCTCCTCCATTTCTTTCTCTTCCCTTCCCTAAAGCAGAAGGTAAGCTGCCACCAGATAATCACTTTTGGTGTGATCTACGTTCACTTTTGGTGTGATCTGGAATGGCAGAGATCCAGTGTTTAATAAAGTTTCCCCCTCATATCATAAAGTTCATACCCATTCCTGAGTCAATATTGCGTCTGAGGTAATAGTGTTTTATTGAGCCTCTATAGAGATTGAAGTGTATGATAGGTATTAAATTAGTTAGGTACAGGATGTAGGAGTTATAAGTATAGTTTTATTGGGTATGTACTTGGTTCTTCATTAGTTTTATTACTTGTTGTATCTGTTGTCTAAGTTATTTATAATTATCTGTTATTAATAAACCAATTAATTTGTTTCAGTTATACATCAGTGTGTGAGTTTCCTTACTGAGTCATAGTATGAGCGGTTGCTGGATTGATAGGGTAGTGATAGATATGCCTAATCATTTCATTAGTCATTACAGAGCCAAAAATCACCCCACTTGGAACCAGACTATTGGGTGATCCATTAATTGCATGGTGCTAATTAGTTGTTAATTAAGTCCAGGTCCAACAATACCTGAAAAACTATATCTGTATATGTGAAGTCTTATGTGATCTTACCTTTGGACCAGTATAAGACTCCCAGTCTATAATGTACCAAGCAGCCTCTGTTCCTAATGTCATCAATGAGAGTTCAGTGTATACGTTGCCTCTCAGGTCATGTTTATCACATTGCAGGACGAGGCCGATAGTCAGATTTAAACAGGAAGGATTGTCATCAAAAAAAGATGAAGGAGTTGGTTGTTTATGCATAGTTCTAATAGAAATCTTTCAATATGTTGTGATTGTGCAGGCACAATTCATATGCAACTTTTTGCTTTTCTGTTGAATCACTCCTGGTCAGATCAGCATTAGTTTACATTGGCTATGTCATCATTTCTACAAAACAGTGAAATATTGGTTTTAAGTAATAGTGGTTTTCAGTCTCCTCTATAGTTATAGATATATGAAAAAATTATTGTAAGGTAAGGTATAAACTTGCTTTGTAACAGCTAACTAGCAGTATTTGCTAATGGGCACTCTCTTACTCCTAAGCAGATATGAGGTGGCTTATCCTACTTTCACTGAAATGTCAACTACCTCACATTTATACTCTGTTTACCTCATGATAAGTTCCTTACGTGCCCATACCTTGTGTTCTCAAACCAGTTCTATATATAACAAAAAATTGTACAGGCTAACCATACAGGAGTAGAGCCCAAGTTTAGTTATGAGCTATTTTGAAAAGGAATAGGACCTTGGGTGAATACTAGGAGTCCCTCTCTCAGTAGCTGTTCATATTACAAACAAGCTTAAAAGAAAGAATGTCAATTTTGTGATAAATTTCTATGACCGTGTCAAAAATTCATTTTTAAAGTTATTATTCTATTACATCGTCTGGTCCAGCCAGGAAACCCCTCTGCACACATCTCAGCATATTCCGCAGTCTTCCTCAGTCTGCTTGGAAACAAATGGCAGCAGTACACAGGGAAGCCCGTATTGGCTGACCAGACTACTCAGGGTCAGCCTGCATCTCCCTGAAGCACAATGTGGGGATTGTGAAGGGAAGGGGGAAGCAAGTCGCACTGGGATGCTGGAAGACTGTGCTGAAACGTTTCTCGAAGGGAAAGTATACAGACATTCACTCTCCCAGGAGAAACTGCCCCAGAAGTGATTTATCCCTGGTTGCTCTCAGGTTATTTCCATCCTGGAGCAGCCATTTTTGCTGTGGGGAAAAAATCCTGAATATCTGTACGGTTCTGTTTTCTACAAGGATAGCAGCAACTTTCCAAGAAGTCTGCATATGGCCTGAGATGGATCAATGAGATATGTTCAGGATTGGCTGAAAATAAAAGGCTACTAGTGTGGCTCTCAATGGTGTGTTTCAGGTAGCTCTCTCTTTCCTATGTTCTAAAAATAAAAAGCATTATATATATATATTATATATATATATATATATAGGATATATATTAATTGAGAAAACTGAAATAAAATGGCCAAAGTCATTTCCTCAAACATCTATCAAATAAAAACGTTCAATTGTTGTGTTGGATTCATAATGACAACTTACAGAACAGGTGAAATGCTCCATATGGTATAACTACTTTTATGAATCATCTACTATTTAAACTTATTTGTACTTTGAAAAGCATTTCAGTTTACCATTTGCTACCAAATTGTTTAGGTTAAAAATAACATTTACATTACTAGAAATCTTGAAATTAAAAACAATTACTGATGCAGTGTGGTAAATTTTCAGTGAGTTAAAGATTTATTAACAGAGTACGCAGCTGAAACATTGCAGAGCTAATCAGTTTTGCTGTATATATCTTTGGATATTACAATAACCATAAGCAAAGAAAGTTTGTTTTCAGTAATCAAAACCAAACATTTTTACATTTTGGTTGCCAAAAAATGAAAAAAATATTATCTTGGGAAATGTTTAGCTTTTTTTTGAGGAATTAGAAAGTATGAAGAGAACTAGCGCTCTCCCTTCTAGATTTCCATTTAGTTAAAAAAACTATTAAAAATGTAAAAAAACTTTAACCAGGTCTAAAAATGATACAGATGAAAGCTAAGTATTCCCAGAACATGAGGTATATGCCTACATGATAGCTAATAACAAATTATGGGATTTCATCAATAACATTTGACTTATTCAGCTAACTGAAATCTATGTACAGGTCTCTCATCTTCATTGAGAGTTGAATTAGGCACCCAAAACACCATACAAAAATTTAAAATGAGTGACAAGAGCTTTACTTCAGCAAAGTAAGTAAAACATCCCAAGGTTAAACATGTTCACATAGTGTTTGAGTGTCGCACTGATTGTTGCTTGTGAGGAATGCAGATACAGTCTCTGAGCACTCACAAATGAACACTGGGTTGTATCGAAGGATAACAAAGTCATAGGATTCTTATGACTACATTTTAGATTTTCACACAGTCTATAACTTAGCCTGCTAGCCATAATCAGTCCTAGAAATTATTACTCTTTTATTTTCAGTTTCTTAGTCTACACAAAAACAAATTGTAACAACAAGATGTTCTGCTTATTTGATCTGAGTTTTCTGGGTCACATCTGCTCACATATGCTTTCACCCTGTTCTGATACTAAACAATCTGGAAAATTTTAAGGAAGACAATGGCAAAGAAATTGTTACAGAAAAATATCATAAAATAGGACATTTATTAAACCTCTCCTGTTGAAAACTGAGCAGACACTGGGCTTTGATGTATGATGGGCAGAAGGCAATAGAAAATATTGCAAGGACTGACACTGAATCACAACAGAGGGTTTGGGGACTCGGGGTGTGCAGATTTCAAAACTTGAAGACTGTTGCAAGTAATTACATTGACTAACAAGCATGATGCTGTCGCAAACCACTTAGGTGCCCTGTGCCTGAAAGTGCAAATGGCTCAGGAGAGACCCCTAGTGGCAAGAAAGGGGAGGCTCAGCTGCCAGTCACCAGGGCAGCACAGGTGCTGGTTGCTTGGACAACCAGTGAAAACCAGCTGACAGGAAGAGGCAGGGCTTGGCCCTTCTTAAGCCCAGGACTGAGGCCAGAAGGGCAGTTCCCCTCTGGTGGCCAGGGGAGGGGGAACTCGGCCAGTGTAGAGAGAGAGGAGATGCCAGAATGCATGAGCATCCCCTGGTTGCTGCCGTGGGTTGTAGTATTTCCCAGTAGGGATTGAATGTTGTTCTGACCGTACGGTTTAGCCAGGAGGCTTAGAGATGTGGTAGAGCCAATTGGCTGGTGGTACTGCTTCTGTTTGTAGTTTTATAAGACTGGAGGAACGGGTGAGGCTATTGGGGGTTGGAGGAGGCTTCATAGGGGCTCCACGGTAGTGTGGGGACCTCGGTGCCAGAGAGGGCGCAACATTCAGGGGTGCATTGACCCCAGCCCCAGTGTGGGTAATTGCGAGAGAAGCCAGAGAGCGTTCATGGGGGCACAAGTTGCAAGACGAGCCAGAGAGTGCCAGTGAGGGTGCAGAAAGGGAAATTAACCGAACAACGTCCGGTACATCTGCGAGGCTTGGGGCGTGGTACAGGGGTGGTTGGAGCCATGCATAGCCCATAAGGCTGGGGTGCACCAAGTCACCCAAGATAGAACACAGACAGGAGACATCAGGGCACCATGTCAGAAAGGACTCAGGGCAGCCTCCCTTAAACATCATCAACATCAAAGACATGGCAGGCAAGATTGTGAGGGTGCTTTTAATATCACCTTGGCATGGTAAGGGGTGCTAGGGGAGTTCACGGCCACCCCTAGGACGCCGCCCTGTTACAGATGGATATGATTTCTAATTATTCCTCATATCTTATGAGATTTCTGTTCAAACTGTTGACTCAGTATCCCCTCTACTTTTCTTTTATAGGTACATTTTAAAAGCCTGCTTCTTGCTCTCTCTCCAAAGTAAATGAATATTGACAACATATTAACACTTCACATTCTTATTTTAGCCAATTTTAAAGATTTTGTAACAGCTTGATAGTAATGACAATGTTCCTGTTCCAGCACTACAGCCCACCAGCTTAGTTTTTCAAATAAAGGATGGGTGAACATACTCACTTCAAACAAAGTTGCAATCAGACAAAAAATAGAACAAAAGTTCAATGATCTGCAAATGTGACACATTAGGATGCTATTGGCCATCTTACCACATGAAAGCCTGACATTCAATCACATTAATGTTATCTTGTTTATAATTCAAAGTCCCTTTTTAGTTATGCATCCATCTTGTACCCTGAACATTGTAAAATGACCCAAGTGTGCCTTTGTGTGTGATCCTGAATGCAATAATGTATTGATGCATACAGTTTCTTATTCTGAACTTCTATAATAATTCAACAAAAAGAAATGGATGATTTTTTTTTCTAAAAATGAGTCATCATGCTCAAGAGCTTGGGAATGGTGGAAAAGAACATTGTGTTATTTCATTTGCTGCAATATTTCCATTTAAATTATAAGGTAGGAGCATTGCCGCCTACTGAAAAGAAGATAGTAATTGCCACATCTGAGGTTCATTTGGTCCAACATCTTGTTTTTCTTTGTGCTTTGTTCCAAGATTTTAGTTGTTATATATGTAGTGGCCTTTTTTCTAAGCATTGCGGGGAGCTTGTGGTTCCTGATGAGCCTAAACTGACCTTCACCATTTAAGAAATAGGGCGATTTTTCATTGTAGCACCCACGAAATGATCAAGCCATGCATCAATGTGCAAGAATCCCTACTGAGGCAATTATGGAATAACTTGCCTATTAGAGAACATCCAGTAGTATGTCTTCCAAGTACTCTGTCAGTGAATGGTTTATGACCTAGTGCCTAGTGACTTACAGTCCTTTGTTTATTTCTTTTTGTTTTTATTTAACTGGGGACATTTTCATTAGCCAAATGACCCTTTTTAAAAATCCTGCAAAATTCTTAGTCTTTCATTGTTTTAGCATTGAACTCTCCAAGTTGGTTGCCCTATGTATTCAAGGATATTTTTTTGATTAGTTGTAATTTTTTTGCCTTTCGGTTTCATTGATTCCCTCTTATTCTTGTATTAGGAAAAATGGCAAGATTTAAGTCCAAGAAGCTATATGAATAATCCATAATGTTTAATTCATATAGTTTTGTTAAACTTCTATCATGTTCATCATGGTCTTTTCTAGCTCTGACAAACCAAAATAGTTTTGTGTTCTCTGAAAATTTTATCACCTTTACTATATATTCCGTTTTCCAGATCATTAATATGTTAAAAAACTAAGAACCCACTTGGGGCACACAACTGGCCACACAATTTTCTTGGGGTAGGAATGATAGCCTAATGAATTCAGCATTAAATTAAATAAAGAGCAGCTTTTGGGTCATCTTCAGACTTCAGGCAAGCTCCCCAATGTGTTTAATTCCCCAAATTCTGTCTTAATTCCCTACCTATAAAATGGGATAAAGTGGGTGTTGCCAGCATAAAATTCATGAGGCATGCAGATAATATGATGTGGAAAACCATATCAATAGACGTGTATTTAAGTAATCCTGATATAATGCTTGTACATAATTAATACAATTTAAAAACCATTGTCTATAACATGAGAATTGGAATATCCTATATTAAAACTTTAAATAAGTTTACTCATCAAACTTCTCAACATACTTCCTCATGTGACTAGCACTGTAAAAACAAAAATTGTTATAAGATATATATTTTAATAATCATCATAGGGTACCATTAATATATTCAGAAGTATAATTGTGCCAGTTTGAGGCAAGGATGCACATTATTCTTTCTATTGGAACAGACTACCTCCTTTCTTCCTGGAAAATATGCATCTTAAATATATTTAAATAGGCTCTTTCTCAGGGCTTGATCATACCCATTTCAAAAAAGATAAAGGGGCACTCCATGGATGTGGAACTTTGCTTTCTGGCATTTGTCTGTTAGCCCCTACACACTGTTAGCCTCTTTTTCTTCCAGATTCAGAGGTCTTATTCAGTTCATGTTGTTAAGTGGAGTGAAAATGAATGGGGGACAGCCTGGGAAGTAGTAAGCCAGAGTACAGATGTTTTTCAACCTACCAGCCATGTAGAGTTGTGATTGCAAAGGAGTTACTACATGGAACATTACCTTTTTATGAATCTCATTCTGAATTATAGGGTTTTTTCCATTGGCTCGGGAAATCTTGGCTGCGGGTTCAATATGGCCATTCTGGCATGGTCTATGCGAATGTATGTGTGCAGATGCTATGGACACAAAGTCTGAGCAAAGGCACCAATGATGTGCCAGTTGCCTTCATATTTGTCAGCTTCTATGGGGATTGTAGGTTACACTTTGGTTTATTGTGTGAGGGGGCAAACCCAGTCCTCTCCAGTTCAGTAAGCTTAGGAGAAATCCACAGAAGACACTATGAATGAATTCCTTTTACATTGGTTGAATCCCTTGATCTCATTCCATTTTTCTCTTGTTCTTTTTTGCCCCTTCCTCTTAAAGTAAAAGTTTGCCTGAATAAAGATTAAATAAAAACAATGGTGCATCCAGACAAGTGTTTGTTTCCCCAGGGACAAGTAGCAGCGGCATATCTTGTGCTATTGCTTCTTTTCCCTGGGGAATGCCCATGCCATGTACGGTCTGGCACGCAGCAATTTACCCCAGGTAGGGGAGGGGAGGCAGGGGCCAGCCCCAGTACTGGCCCCAGGAGCCTTACTTGGGATCCTGGAGGCCTCCTGGAGCTGAAGCTGCAGCAGCAAGCCTGGCCAGCAGCCAGAGTGTGTCTCTGGCTGACCAGGCTCCGGTTTTGGGTGCCATGTGTTACCACAACGTACTCCACTCTGCTTTTTTTTTTGCATGGGTTTTTTGACCCTGGGATTGTGGGTCAAAAAATGCTTTATTGCACAATAAAGATGGTAACACTTTATTGTGTAGCAAATTAGTCTGCTGTGCAGTAAAATGTCTTGTCCAGATGCACTCCATGTGTAAGTGTTTGCATACCTAGCAGCACTAATATTGCATGGCACCTAGGATATCCTTAAAAGGATTTTGCAGCACCCAGGGTTTTAGGGAACCCCGATGAGAAACACTGCTTTAAGAGTTACTCGATTAAAGATGACTTAATCTACAAAATTCTGACTGAGTTACATATTTCTGTAATCCTCAAAGTCTGTGCTAATTTATATGCAGGGATTTGGACACATCTATGTTTTTAATATAGAATATTTGAGAAAAACACTAAAGAAATAAATATTTAAATTCAAATGAGCTAATGTTTTTCCTAATGTATATTAGGAACAACTAAAATATATTTCAGGACAGCAAATTTTAGCTTTACTGTTAAACATAACTCTTTGCAATTAATAAAATCCTTACTGTATTGTATATCCTAATTAAATTCAATGTGATGAAAATTAAACAATCATGGATTATGTATACAGTTTTCGCATGGCTCTTGTGTTAAACCCCAATAAACATATTTTAATATTTAATTATTTAAGCAACAGTAAAGGTCCTATTAATTTTAACTTAAATGTTTATCTAAGGACCTTTATTTTAGTGTTGCTTACATTTTACAACCCTTTTTAAGGTTATTGTCTTTGGAAATACACTCCAGAGTCCAATGGACATGCTGTTACTAGATTTGCCTATCACTTTGGGGTGTGCTCATTTATTAGGGGTACGTTTCTGGGGTGTCTGTAATCCTATCAATGTGCTGCCTATGTTACTTGTGTTTCTATATGGAGCTGTATGTCTCCCTTCTGCAAGTCCTCACACCCAATGGAGCTATCTCGCAGGACTCAGGTTCAGTGGGGCTGGGTTCTTCCAACCACCAAATCAGTCAAACATGTATACACACATACACACACAGATTAACAGGGCATGCCTGAGTCAGGCTGGCTTATTCAGCATTGACAGGCTGACACCCTCATGTGCCTTGAACTCAGTTCATCCCTTATTTCAGCAGGGCAATAATAAATGCAGTTACACACACACATATGCTAACAGAGTACATCTGAGCAGGCTGGGTCTAATCACCACTTTCAGCTGATACCCTGATGAACCTCAAAACTCAGCACGTCCCAATCTCTTGTCACAATGGTCCTAGTAGTAACTCCCTTGATGAGCAGACCCCACCATAGTTTTGGGCATTACAGGGATCTTTGGCTTAGGTAAAAGAAGTGTTGCTGCAGAGCAAATGGGGAGGTCAAGGAGTAGGAGGAGTAGGTGAGGTTCAGAGAGAAAGTATAGCAACCAGCTTGAGCATAAAGTTATTTATTGCCAGGTATGTGAACTTATGATGATGCCAGTAGTAACAGCCATACGAGAGAGACAAATAAAACAGTCACAATATTACATAGTTTCAATTAAGTATTTGGGGAAGTCTAGCTCAAGTTTGATCAGCAAAAGTCCAGTATAGAAAGCTGTGCCTGGAATAAGAAAGCGAAAGTCAGGTTTAGAAAGCTGTGCTTGGAGTAAGAGAGTAAAAGTCAGGTTCCTGGAGTCAAAGAGAGAGAGGGAGAAAGAGAGAGAGAGAGAGAGAGATTTGGGATCCCACCATTCAGTGAAGCTTGAACCAGTCGAGGTCCCCAGCTGTTCGTTGGAGCTTGCAGACAAACAGAGCCCTCAGCATGACCAGTGGAGGGATCCAAGCAGAAAAGCAGTGGAACTGGTGCAGCTTTGGATCGAAGCACCAGAAGCGAAACTTGAGCTTGAGTAGGGGGTTTTGTAGAGCATTACCAATGGCTCAAGGGAGAACACTAGGTTTGTTTATGGGTAAATAATGGCTTGTATGCTGGATAATAGGAACTGATCACCCCTAGCTATTGGTGGCTGTCATGATTGGCTTAGGATACCCTAGTCTGAGCTTGTGCTAGTCTCTTCTTTTTTTATTTATTTTTTATGAGCCATCAGTAGGCCCCAACTTTCCTTCCTGCCGTGTCTTTGATGATATGGTTATTAATATTAATTTTAGAAGTTATTAATCAGGAGGGTTATCTTTCTTTAGTTTAGTCTTATAGCAACCTTTTAATGGGGCTCATGCGCAGGTTGTATATACCATCCGTATATATGGCCAACTTGTAGTTAGATATCCAGCCACAGTTTAGTGAAGATCAGTTACTTCTCCTTATCTCGTTTACAAATTTGCTCAAGTTCCACACACAAACACAAGATGTTCAGTGCATACCTCTCAACTCTCTTAAAGTATTAACTTTGTAACTCTTCATACACACACAAACAACTTTGTTCTTTAACACTTAAAACACAAATGAACTGAACTTAGTCGTAACGAACTGACTCACTCCTTGAATCTTCTTTCTTCCCTTTTATTTTTGTTCAATGCCTTCTGACTTTAAGAGAGATTTTATCTCTTCAGATCTCCGCACATGAAATACATTTATCTTTACTCCAAATGGAGTCCCCAGTCTGTCTTCTCTTTCACCTGTAAGCTTGAATCTTATTGATGACCGAGCAAAAACATTCTTTTAATGTAACCAGAGCATTATAATATAAATCCTTTTTTTTCCCATACTGTTACCAGCGGTAGTCCTGCATCACTCAGAGCCTTTCCAGGAATCCACTCCCTCGCTCCTTTCCCTCTAGAATCAAAGAAGTGCTGTTATCTTCTTCCCAGCTCCTCCGCAGGATTCCTCCTCAGTCCCTTCTCTCTCGGAGTTTCTCTCTCCCTTCTCTCCAGACTTCATGTCCCCCATCACTCCCTTCTCTCTCAGAGCTTCTGTCTTAATTAGGCACCAGCTCCAGAAGCGGCACTCTCCGTCTTTTTCTGCCATGCTCTCACTCACCTTCTCACAGTGGCGTTACTCTGAGGGAGCGCACGATACAGCCAGGAAGAGTCAGTGTTTTGGATACCAATAAAGGAGTCATTACTAGAATTGGTCTGATAAATGCTGAGTTGGATGTGGGTTGATTAGCATTTGGAACAGGGATCCCCCTTCATGCAGTGCTCCCCTGCTTCTCTGGTCCCAGAATTCAGTGCAGTCCTTGCCTTGGAATCTGTTATCCATTCCCAGTGCTAATGAAGGTGCTTTCTTGTCCCATCTCTCATGAAAATGAGTTGTCATCCAGTTCCATCTCCAATGTAAATGAGACGTAGGGAGTTGCTTCACTCTTATCACCCTTGTCTGGAGGGAGTTAGATGTGTCTCCCACTGTATCTTCTTTGTCTTCTGTAAGTCCTTCCTTTAACCAGTTCTTGCTCAGGCAGGGGGTGTGGGGGTGAGTCCTTTGTGAGTCAGACAGGCTGCGTACTCTACCAGGCTTCCCCAAGAACTGGGAGCTGAGAGGTTGCAACACAGCTCAGTTGTGCTCCTTAGCGTCACTCCCATTGGCCACAGTTGTTGAAAGGATAAACACCCAAACTCATGCCTGGTGTACATATATCATTGTTATTGTCCTAGGTACACAGTAGAATTTTTGCTAGAACTGATCAGGGCTTTTTGATCATTTTGTTGTTGATATTGAAAAACACTTGATTCATTCAAACCAAAACTTTTTGACTTTTTGTGGGAGGGATTTGAGTCAGAAGAATTACCCACTTTGAAATTTTTGAGGTAAAAAGAATCAGAATTCTCAAAATGTTCTGGTTTGCCATATTTAGAAAAATGAAAACTTCTAATTGTGGTTTAAATTTGAATTTTTTTGTTTCCAAATTTAATTTGAAGTGGAAAAGTAAAATAAAAATGACAATTTTGATATTAGCCAAATAAACTGTTTCAATTGGTTCAATTTTGTTTATTGATTGATTGATTGATTTTGATGATCAGTTTATGAAAATTTTTGCGATTTTGATTTTTGTCTCAATACTAGGGCAAGAAATCTTTCAAAATTTCAGAATTCTTTTCAGGGACAAAAATAGCATTTCCTTGTCAATTCTTATTTTTCCTTACCTCAAAACAAAATTTCACTAATGGTCTCTGCCAATCACAGAAAATCACTAATTAGCTTTTAGGTGTCACTTCCTGCCCTACACCACTGCTTTTATGATTTGCTTTATTGCCACAAAACATTCATAATGCTGCTGTAAACAGGCAAGTGAAAAGTAGAGAACTCTGGTGATTCTCAACCCGGTGGTGCCCTGGCATCCTGACAGGGGTGCCATGGAGTGCCACAAAATGTTAGTGCTGTTTGGTGTGCAAAATGATTCACAAAATAAACACAGACATTTAGAATAGGAATGCATGGTGTAAAAGCATTTTGACCTGTTTTTAGTCTTTCTGAGTTCTTTGCAACAGACAAATTGCTCTATTATTTCTTTCTAGTAAAAAATCAAGT
Organism: Crocodylus siamensis; assembly: GCF_052110815.1. NCBI lineage: Eukaryota > Metazoa > Chordata > Crocodylia > Crocodylidae > Crocodylus > Crocodylus siamensis. The sequence continues at coordinate 213,838,259 of NC_143397.1, forward strand.
TAAAAGTAAAAACTGACACTTTTCAAGGTGTGCCCTAAGTCTGAAAAGTTGAGTACCACTGCTGTATACCATCATGTCCTAATCCACATGGGGTGCATGCCTTGTCAATGAATCTCTCTTGAAAATTCATCCAACTCTTAGAAGGAGGGAGTAAAAAATCAACAACTCCACTACAATCAGCAAGCCTCAGGCCTGTCGAAGACATGATGGGTCTGGGCTTTCTCCAGCCAGGACTGTGTGTGTGTGTGGTGGCTGGAGGTTATGGTGCCTCCTATCCACCAGGGAGATCCTCAGTCCTGGCAGGGTACAGTTTTAGTGATCATGCCCATGACCTGGGGCCTCCTCCTTCCCCATAGCCAGGGGCAGGCAATTATTTTGGGCAGAGGGCTGCTTACTGAGTTTTGGCAAGCCATCGAGGGCTGCATGACAGAGAGCCCAGAGCAGATAAAAATTAATTTTCTAAATTTTTTAGGGGCCCCACGGGCCAGATAGAATGGCCTGGTAGGTTGCATATGGCCCCCGGGCTGCATTTTGCCCACCCATGCCATAGCCCCAGGCCATACCTCCAAGTTCATCCTGGCACGGGAGCTCAGTAGGGACATGTTCTTCCCCTACTGGCTGGTGATGCAGTGAGTGCTGCCTCCAGCTCTGAGAGCAGGGCATTAAATTGTTTTTAAAAAAAACAGAAACTGGTGCAGACAGAGTGAGGAGGGTGCCACTCACTACACCTTCAGATGGAGCTTGGGGAACCCCAGCAGTGGGAGGTTCACTTTGAGGAGCACCAGCTGCTCAACCAAACCAGGATCCAAGAATGTGCTGAACACCCCTTCCCTCAGAATACTGATCAGTGGTCAGGAGAGGTGTTCCAGGGCAACTGTGGCCAGATCCTATGTCTGTACCCCAACACTGAAGCCATGCCCTTGGCCCACATTGGCAGTGGCTGGTATAGAGAAGACTGGGAGCTGGGAGTGCTGGCACAGGAATGTGGATCCCCCTCTCCCACATACCCTTGCCTCTGGTCTTTTGCCTCCCTGACTCTGTTCACCAGCACCTCCATCCAGCAATCAAGGGTTTTGGTGCTGCCAGTGCACATGCTTCCCTTCACCCTTGAGTTACGCATGCCCTCCAGCATGTGGACCACACTGGACTGCACTGGATCCAGCCATTTCCTGATGCCTTCCTTCACCTGCCTCACTAGTGCCTGCACATCTGGTGACAGTAAGTAGTAGTTAGTAAGCTGTATCTAATCCTTTCCAAGAACAGAAACTATCAGAAGAATGACTAGGTAGGAAGCCAGGCCAGTCCAGTGCCTTTCAGACACTGTTGCTCAGGCAGAAACAGCTCACAAAAGGCACAGAAAGCCTGCAGACAGAGGCATATATGCTTTTTCTATGTCCCTCCCCTAGAGCACTGTGATTGGAAGGGGACTCAGAGAAAGATCACAGTCACTAGCCAGCTACAGATGTCAATCTTTCCCTCCCTGCTCTCCCTCCTCTTCTCAGTTTCTGTTCCCCTGAAAGACTGCCTTCCAAATCTCCAAATCTTTTTCTAAATCTTTTCTGAATTGATTTGGAGGGGTTTTTTTTCCCTCCCGATTCAGTTCAGGTTCAGTGTTTCAGCCTCTGAATCAAGCCAAATCTTCTCCAAATTGAATTGGCGACCGATCACATATCCCTACTATGCAGTCATTTATCACATATCCCTACTATGCAGTCATTTAGGACTTGGGTATGCAAGTGCTAAATGACTTCGCAGTAACAACTACGTATACAGTAGGCCTGTGTGAAAGTGGCTAGTATTCACTTTGGATTTGGATTTGGCCGATTCAGAGGACAGGGCTTTGGTTTGGTGATTTGAATCACTGTCCCGAATCAATTCAACCGAATCCGATTCAGAGATTCGGCTCCCGGCAAATCTTCAAATCTCTGAATCAACCAAGTCAGAACCATCCCCCGCCCACTCTCCCAGCCCCAGCAATGGCTGCACCACCCACACCAGCTCACGACACTTCAAAAAAAAAAGCCCCAACTCACCAAGTGCTACCGAGGGGAGGGCAATCCCCACTGCCCTCCATTTCCCTCTGCCACATGGAGGGCTCTGCATGAGTCCCCCAAATCCCCCCACTCTCCCAGCCCCCCCCCATGGCTGCCCCACCCACCGCATTAAGGAAAAAAATGAAAAAAACCCTGAACTCACCAGTTTATGCTGGCAGGGGGCAATCCCTGCTGCCCCCCCTGCTGCCTCATGCCACATGGGGGGCTCTTCCACAAGCCCCGCAAAGCCCTGAGGTTGCTGCGTGAGCTGGTAAGTCCTGGGGTTTGTTCAGGTTTTTTTTCTTAAAGGGCCAGAGCTGGGGCAGATGGTGCAGCCATGGTGGGGCTGGGACAGCAGGGGGAGCCAGGGGGTTTGTGGCAGAGCCTGCCATGCAGCATGGGGCAGTGGGGGGAAGCAGGGATCACCCCCCACCCAGCAGCACAAGGTGAGTGGGGTTTTTTTGGAAAACACCAGGAGCTGGGGCAGGTGGGGCAGCTGGGGGTGTGGCTGGGGAGTGGGTGGGGGTCAGGGGGGCTGAGGGAGCAGGCAGGGGATGGGGCCTAGCAGGAGTCCCCCCATGGTCCCCTCCCCCCCTTCAGCCCCCACCCCCCACTCCCTACTTACCAGCATGGGCTCTGGCTCCAGCTCCCTGCTGCAGTAAGCAGGGGCTGCCTGAATCATTGAAGCTATCCACATCTTTCTCAAAGATTCAGAGAGCTTCAAATTGATTTGGACCTTTTTATTGGTCCCCTAATTTGATTCAGATTTGGAGATTTGGCCAGTGAATCAGGCCAAATCTCCTCCAAATTGAATCACCACCTGAAGCTTCACACAGCACTAGTAAACAGTATCTCATATAGACACAGCCAATTAGTGACAACAGGGCATTCACTGAAAATATAATGTGTTCTAAATATTTAGAACATCTCAGCAATTGATTATATTGTAACAAAACAGCTGGATACACCTGCTGGTTAGCTATCAGATTTTCTGTTTTGCCGGAAATTCTCTCATTTTGATTTGTTTTTACTGCAATTCAAAACTGAAGCCTAAAAATTGGAAAAATTTCATGAAATGTATTTTGTATAAAATTATTCCACTTCAGGTTTGACTATTTTTTTTTACTTCATACTTTATATTATGCTATCTACTAAATTTCAAAACGGGAAGTATTTTTAAAAGAAAATATAAAAGCACCATACCAATACCTTTAAAAGGAAATGTTTGAACCTTGTTTCATTTCCGTTTTCTAATTAATTTTGTCAAAATTGCCATGTTCCCAGTCAAAATTCTCCAACCGAAAAAACACAAACAAAAAATTTTCCATGCAGGCTCATGGTCAGAATTCCCTTACAATTTATGAGAAGTGCCAACAACAAAAAGGAATTCCACCCCTTTTCTCCAAGATCTTACACAGAAGGAAAATCATGTTCTCCCTGATCATTGATCTGATCCACAATTGTCTGATTTCAGCATGTCTATTTATTCCTTATAATATCATTAGTGATTGAAAATTCTTCTAGTAAGCATTTTTGTCTTGAATCCTAGTAATGTGATTCTCTTACTCAGGGTTAGGCCATGAGAGTCTATGTGTTTGGCCCTGTGTGTGCTAAGACTGATGACAAATATTGTTTTATTGTTTTCCTTAACTCCTGACACTTCTCTTCTCCTCCTCTTTTGTTTTGTCTTAGACTTTGATCATAAACTCTTTTTTGATCATAAACATTTATTTTGTTTTTAGAGAATACCTAGCACAAAGGAATGCTGGTACCTGACTAGGCCAGTTAGGAACTTTGGTAATACAAATTCTAAATTACAATACCAAGCAGAGAGAATGTAAAATGTTGAGGACTATCTCCCTTGTGTGGGGAGAAAAAACACATTTTAGCTTATGGACATGGCTTTCCAAATCCTGAAGTGCTTCAAATTCAGTGCATTTCTACACGATGCAGATATGCAGTGTCTCTCTGCCTCTACTTCCTCAGAATCCTTCAAAAATGCCCATAAAGGCATGCAGTGACACTGATCACCAGCCAAGGGGCTGAACAGCAGGAATTCCTATATGCCTCCCAGGCCCCTAACAGATGTTAAAGTAAAGGTGTGAAGGGATCTGCTGTGGGATTCCACCAGTTGCGCTTCCTGCCATGCTAGGCACATACATACAGCTCCCCGCCCCCCCACCCAGCTGGATGAGTAGGTGGACCCAGCTCTTTCCCCAGGTTTCAAGAGGAACTTTGACTGTCTTCAGTTTAACTTGTAAATAATAAACTCACTGGACATGGTGTAATAAACTAGCCCTTGCAAGTCTCATGTAGTCAGATGGATTCAGCTGCATCTCTAATTAGTCTCTAGCCTGCTGCAGTGAGAGAAAAAAACCTCCATTGTTGAAAAAATGACCTGAGATAAGTCTTTCTGCAAGTTGCACCAGGTTTATTCCTCAGAAAGGAATTTACTATGGAGAACAGTAGGAAAGATAGGGTTAGATTCTATCTGCTTACACTGTCCCTCTTCTGTCTACATTGGCCAGAAGTGGTAATCCCGATGGGAAAGAATAAATGAATACCAGGCTCTGGTAGCTGGGGTTTGCCAGAGGGGCAGGGGGGAAGCTCTCCCAGGCTGTTGCTCCCCATTTGTGCCCCACTCCCCATTCAAGGCCTACAGCAAACCTTGTGGCTGTTGGCCAACATGCCACCTCCCCCACATGCACACATGCACTCCCCATGCTCCCCCACACCCCACGCATACACACACATGCCCCCTGTACACACACATCCTCTTCACATCCCCCCACCTAATAAATCACATGCGGGCTGAACATTCCCCACAGCCCATCTTCCCCACCTTCCTCAATGCTTCATTTCAAAGCAGAAAGGGAAATGGGTCTGAGCAGCTGTCTTCCCACTTCCCAAGAAGTTTTGCAGCCCAGGCTTTGCCAACTGCTTTTTCAGAAGATCTGTGCACCCCTCTCCTCTCATTTCTTCCAGGCTGAAGCCTCCCTAGGCCTAGGCAAGGTTGATAAAGCTGCACTGATGGGACAGAGGCTGAACCCAGCTGACTCAGGGGACTTGGGGGCAGACTGAAAATGACCTTCTTCACACCACCCCATTCAGCTGAAAGGTCGCTGAGGAGTCTGGCTGCAAGATTTAGCATTGCAGTGGCTAGCAGCAGTCATTTGCTTTGGGAGAGAAGGGAGGTAAACAGAGGTGGTGGACTGTGCAAGGAGGGCAGCTAGTGCCTTGACAACTGATGCTTTGGGACTCAGGCTGGGGTTTCATGTGGGCCACAGTGAGGGTTAATAGCACCCCTCCCCTTGGTCTCAGGTGTGCTAGCCCTGGGTTGAGGCCTAGTCATACCCCCTCCACTCAAGCAGGGAAGGAGGAAAAGCCTTGGAGAGCTTCTCTCTTCCCTTCCCTTTGGTAGGCTGGCAGGTGTGCTCTAGCACCCCAGCCCCCAGCTCCTGGCCTGAGCCACTGCAGGCATGTTGCTGCACTTCCTGAAACAAAAGTGAATGTCTTTTCACTTGCTTTTCAGTTTAATCTCTGCATTTTAGATGAACCTGCAGAAGCTGATCAGCCTTAGGGCTTTTTGACTGTCTGTACTTAGCCGTGGCTCACTCCCTCTCTGGGAGCCCCAATCAGCCAAGGAGTCTTCCAGCCTCTGCAGCACATAGGAGTCTTTAAAGGCTCCTGTGTGGCCACACATTCAATTAAAGAGATGATAAGAACCATCCACAATGTTATTACATACATTTTATGTAATAACCTTGTAGCTTACTCCTTGTATTATCACACCATTCATTGATTGAATGTGTAGCCAGGTCTCTACCTAAGACAGTGTTTCCAAACTTTTTTTGCCCCACAGCACACTTACCTAAATAAAAAAGTACCGCAGCACACTGGAGGTGGAGCAGGCAGGGTGGAGCATGGCCAGCCAGACACTGATGGGGCCGGGGAGCAGGGCCAGCCAGACAGCATTTTGGACTGGAGCCATGTCCCCTGCCTGGCTGGAGCCTTGCTCCCCATCTGTTTGTGTCTGCAGCAGCAGGTGGTGGGGTGCACGGCTCCAGCCAGGCAGGGGATGTGGTTCCAGGCCAAAATGCCACGGCACACCTGGACATGCCTGACGGCACACCAGTATGCCACGACACACCACTTGGGAAACACTGATCTAAGACATGGTTAACTAGTTAATCATGTCTTAAATGTAACATCTGTCAGGAGCCTCAGTCTCTGGAGGTTGCTGAAGATAGTTGGGCACACAGGAAGATGTGCAATGGGTGTCTGCCCAGCTCCCTTTCACTCCTGGGAGTGGGATGGGGAGTGGTGTGGAGCAATGTGGGAAGCGGAAGGACTATTGGCAGGTGCAGACATTTTAAGAAGCTTTTCAGAAAGAAGCTCTTCAGAGATGATTTTCTTTGGGAGAAGATGATTTTTTTAGTTTTTCAGCCATTTTTGAAGCACTTCTTCACCCTGAACATCTGCAACCTTGCTGTTTAGAGCATTCTAAAGGTACTTGGAGCATTTAAAACAGGGTGTTTGTCCATGACTTTGTTTATCTAATTAAAACTTTGTGGATTTTTTTTTCACTTACAAAGTTTTCCTTATATTTTATCGTTGCTGGTTAGTAGAACAGTATATTTTTGTCACTATTATATTATTTTATTGGTTTGTTTTGGTGCTTCAGTTGCAAATAAATAGCACTTACCTTAATTTATCTTCTCTAGTGATTTGATGCATTAGTTGCACATCTCTCTTTTGTTTTGTCCTCATGTTACAGAAGGACTTTAATGCTGTGGAATAAATACATTTTAGGGATAACGCTGATGTTCAGTGGGTAGATAGGTTATCAAACTTAATAAAAGGAATTAAAAACAGTACTAGAGAATTTTGTATTGTTACTTATTGATTCATTCGTGTGTATAGGACTACTTGTAGGATTTGGTAATATTTAAATAAATGACAATAGGAGATTGGCCCTTATTGATTATATATACAGTCGCTAATCTAAATACTTAGAGCCAAGTTCATTTATGCTGGTAGAAACCTAATGTTATATCTTTCAGTTCAGGAGTGTTGTATTGGGCTTATATTGTTATAATTCAGACAGGAAGAATCCAGTGAAAAACCTACGAAGTCAGAAATCTTAGGATTGTGTGTTCTACACTAAACATCTGTGAAGGCATTGAAGCCTGAGCTACATTAGATAAATTAACCCTTAACTACAATAAAACAACTCACATCTACACACAAGGGGTGCTTGTACATTGTGGGGAGGCTGCTCTGACATATTGTAATTACAGTACATCAGAGCAGACTTGCTTAATCGAGTCTGTTGGAGCATGTTAATTAGCGTGCTCCAACCAACCTCTGCATTTCATGTATCAGCATCCCTACACTTCAAAATGGTTATGGGGATACTTTAACTAAAGCTCATTTAACAAAAGACCCACCCCAGGAGCATGTGTAAAAACACCCAAGTGTTCCTAGTTCATTTAAACACATTTAAGAGCAATTTTATTTTGATTTGAGATGAGACCAGGCAAAACATTGACTTGCTTTACCCACTACTATGCAGCATGGCTCTGGAGGTCTTTGAAAATCTTCAGGGATCCTGTTGTTTGGTGTCCTCCCCACCCCCAAAGTCCAGAGTCATTACAACTGAAATGGTTTGTATCAACGTGGTTATAGGAAACAGATCTTAAACCTTTTTATGTCTAATAAGGGGCCACCAGACTTTTTGTGTTGAAACCAATTCCATCTAGCAGGTTCAGTTAAAAACAAATCAATCTTTCAGTGCAGAGACAGCTTCAAGGTGGGCAACATTCTGAATAGAAACCTGGAAAGAACGACAAAGTGGTGAAAACACGATTTTAAAATCTAACAGAAATTAAGTGTGTTTATTATAATACATAATGGTGGGGAGGGTTAGCATACACCCGGCAGCCAGCGATCAGACTAAATAAAAAATATGTAAGGGGGAGAAATTAAGATGTTTTAAAAAATGCAAAGAATGGGAGGCATCAGGAAGTGAATTTCACATGCAGATTGTCACAACAAAGGCACAATTTTCTGCCAACCTCATTCAGTCAGTCGGTTTATGTATTTCCAATACCACCCTCACTGTTGTATCTTAACATGTGGAATGTGACTGGGGAGTAATTTAGTGGGCAGAACACCAGGGTAATGTGAACTTAGTGAAGTGTCATGTGTACACCAGCTGGTTGAAGTATGACCCAACAGAAAATGTTCCAGGGCTGGCATTTTCTGTCCTTGCTGTTAAGCATTTCAGTACTCGTACATGAATATTCAAGATTTGTGGGTCATCATGTCTAGATCTAAATCTGAAAGCAGCCGTATCTGAAAAAAGCTGTTTCTTACAGTAATAACTTCTTTAGGTATAAATTCATGATGAGTGCTGTAGAAGGAACTTGCAGTTATAGTGCTTTTGGACAACAGGAGGTCAGATTCCTTTCAGTGGAGAATGGTGTTACAGTGATGAAGAGCTTTTCAGAGTACTTCCCTCACCCAGAGGGTGTAACCTCCATCTGTTGTCAAGTGTTTTAGAGTAAATAATAACTGAAGAAGATTTAGCTATTACCTTACTACCATTAATTCAAGCTTCTGTGAGATTTCTGCTAACTTTGCTGAAATTCTACCATGGAACACATTGGAAATTGTGTACTTCTCCATATCATGCTTCATTTCTGATAGCCTGCTGTAATAATACAGTACATTATTAGCTCATGGGGAAACAATAAAACATTATTAGCTCATGGGGAAACAATAAAAACTCTCTGAAGGCTGTGAATGTACAGTATGCATAGTCACACCAGCTAGGCAACAGTTCATTCAGTTCAGAGTTTTTGTGCCTAATGTCACTACATATAAGAAATGCATACTGCAGTGGTATTTGAGACATCTTGTATGAGGACACAGAGTGTCTTCATCTGCATATCTGTCTAGTTCTGCTGACAGACAGGGAGGAATGTGTGGCCCTTCTCTCTTATTTTGCTTCTATATATGTGGTTTCTGGCTCAGCAATTAGACATCAGTGCCCTGATTCATTAAGGCTCTTGATCATGGTGACACAGGACATTAGCATGTCTAAAATATACATGTGTGGACTTATCAGTGGAATTAAAAGAATTATCTATCCCAGGTCTGCAGACATGAATGGAGACACCGAAGTACATTTTGGTAGGGATTCACAGATTTCATAGACTCTTGGGCTGGAAGGGACCCCGGAGGATCATCGAGTCCATCCCTCTGCCCCAGGGGCAGGAAGTCAGCAGTGATCATAGGATCCCAGCAAGATAAGCATCCAAATGTGTTTTGAAGGCATTCAAAGTGGGTGCTTGAACTGCCTCAGGTGGCAGTCTGTTCCAAACCTTGGGGGCTCGGACAGTGAAGAAGTTCTTTCTTATGTCCAGCCAGAACCGGTCACAGTGGAGTTTGTGACCGTTCAATCTTGTCATCCCTTGTGTGGCTCTGGTGAACAGACGTTCCCCCAGATCCTGATGAGCACCCCTGATAAACTTACAGGTGGCCACCAGATCAACCCTGAGCCTGTGCTTTTCCAGGCTGAATAGCTCCATTGCTCTCAGCTTCTCATCATAAGGTCTGTTTTCCTGACCTCTGATCATGAGTGTGGCTCTCCTCTGCACCCTCTCAAGCTTCTCCACATCCTTCCTGAATTCTGGAGCCCAAAACTGGACACAGTACTCCAGCTGCGGCCTCACCAAGGCTGAGTACAGTGGGAGTATGGCGTCCTGGGATTTACTTGAGAAGCATCTATGGATGCAAGCCAGCATTTTGTTTCCTTTACTAGCTGCAGCATCACACTGTAGGCTCATGTTCATCTTGTGGTCATCCATGACCCCCAAGTCCCTTTCATCTGTAGCACTAACCAGTGTAGCACTACCAAGCCTATATGCACGGTGCAGGTTTTTCCTCCCAAGGTGAAGAACCTTTCATTTTTTGGTGTTGAACACCATCAGGTTCTCGTCCACCCATTTCATGAGTCTGTCCAGATCCGCCTGGATCACCCTCCTGTCCTCAGGTGTGGATGCTTTACCCCAGAGTTTGGTTGTTGTCAGTGAATTTGGCCAGTCCACTTCTGATACCAGTGTCCACATCATTGATAAAGATGATAAACAGTATAGGCCCTTAGGACAGAGCCTTGTGGGACCCACTGGTCACAGCGTGCCAAGGCGATTGGCTCCCACTGCAGAGCCAGTTCCCCAGCCAGCGGATCGTGGTGACGTCAAAGCCACAGTTAGCCAGTTTAACCAAAAGGTGATCGTGGGATACCAGATCAAAGGCTTTTTTAAAGTCGAGGTATATGACGTCAATCTCTTCCCCTTTGTTCAAGTGATAAGTCACCTGGTCATAAAAGGAAATGAAATTGGTCAAGCAAGACCTACCCCCAACAAACCCATACTGGGTATCCCTCAGGATATTGCCATCAGCTGGTCTGTTAAGGATGACCTCCTTGATAATCTTTTCCAAGACTTTCCCCAAGATAGAGTTCAGGTTGATGGGTCTGTAGTTTGCCAGATCTACTTTCCTCCCTTTCTTGAAGATAGGCATGACATTGGCCCTCTTCCAATCATCAGGCACTTCACCAGAGCACCAAGAACTCTCAAAGATCTGTGCCAGGGGCTGAGCTATCATGCTTGCCAGCTCCCTGAGTACCCTTGGATGTAACCCATCAGGGCCGGCTGACTTGAAGGTATCCAGCCTGTCGAGGTGTTTCTTCATGAGGTCAGCTTCGATGGAGGGCAAGAAATCTCCCTCACCCAGGTCTCCCTGACCCATAGTGGGCAGGGCCGTCCCATGAGGCTGATGGAAAACTGACACAAAGTACCTATTTAGCAAGTTAGCTTTTCCTGGGCGTCAGTTGTCAGTTGCCCCATCTGGTTTCGCAGCGGTCCAATGTTGCCCTTGCTTATCCTCCAGCTCCCCACATATCTAAAAAAGGACTTTTTGTTTTCCTTGATATTTGTAGCTAGATGGAGTTCCATCGCAGACTTGGCTTTCCTGATTTGCTCTCTGCAAGTCCAGACTAAAGCAGAGTATTCTTCCTTGGTGATGGTTCCAGTCCTCCATCCTTTATAGGTCTTCCTTTTAAGATGCAGGAGGTCCACCAGTTCCCTGGTGAGCTAAGGGGCCGCTGTGCCCTTTTGCTGCCTTTCCTCCGAGACGCGATGGACTTTGCTTGCACATCCAGAATTGTTCCCTTGAGGAGCAACCATGTGTCCTGAACTCCCCTCTCCATTGGGTTGTGGCCTTTTAGGGCCTCTCTGACAAGCCTCCTTAGCTCAAAGTCAGCTTTCCTGGAGTTGAGGACTTCTGTACAACTGACTGACTTGCCAGCTTTATGGCAGAGGGTGAAGGTGAACAGTTCATGATCACTGTCACCCAACTTCCCTTCGATTGTTAGGTTGCCAATTAGGTCATCCCCGGTTGCCAGTATGAGGCCAAGCAGCACTTTACCTCTTGTTGGCCTGTAGACTTCCTGCATCAGATAGTGGTCGTCCACACATGAGAGAAAGCTTTGCAACTGCTCGGATTTGGCCGAGCGCTCCTTCCATGAGATGTCTGGGTAGTTAAAGTCTCCCATGACAACCATATACTGGGATTGTGCGGCCTCAGCCAATTCCCTGGTGAACTCCTGGTCAAGGTCTTGACTCTGGGTAGGGCGTCTGTAGTAGACCCCCACCATAGTATCCCCTGTGCCGTGTTCCCCACATATTTTAACCTAGAGGGTCTCAAGTCATCCACCGTGGGTGCCAGTGTCAGCTTGCAGGGATGTGTAGCTTTCCTTGACATAGAGAGCTACACCCCCGCCCCTTTTGTCCACTCGATCCATCCTGTACAGGGTATAGCCATCTATACCCATAGTCCAGTCATGGGTGGAGTCCCACCAGGTCTCTTTATCCCAGTGACATCATAGTTATTTGCATTTAGGAGGAGAACAAGTTCCTCCTGTTTATTCCCCAGCCTCCTGGCATTTGTGTATAAACACGCAAGTGTCCCGTTAGGGGCTCTTGCTTTGCCTACATTTTGTTCCAGGGCTGGGGCTGGGGTGGGATCCCTTATGTGCCTTGGCCTGATGGTCAGCCAGTCTAGCTGAGAAGAGTCTCCTCCCCAACAGAGAGAGGGGGAGGCCATCCCTTCCCAACAGCTCACTGCTCCAAAGAGTGGCCTGTGGTCACAGAAGACAAAGCCTTCCTGATGACATCAGTGCCACAGTCTTTGGTTGACTATGTGAATCCTCCTCTCCCTCCTCAGCCCATAGCCTGAGACTGGGAGGATCGAAGAAAACACCACCTGTGCCCCCAGACCCTTTAGCCCTGCACCCAAATCCCTGAAGCACCTCATGACCTGGCTAGGAGCACTCTGAGCCATGTCATTGGTGCTCACATGGATGAGAAGCATAGGATAGTGGTCTGTGAGCTGGAGGAGTTTAGGGATCTTCTCCACAATGTCACGGATGCGGGCCCCTGGGAAGCATCAAACTTCCCAGGCTAAGGGGTCAGGGCGGCAGATTGCCCCTCAGTCCCCCTCAGGATGGAGTCTCCCATGACAAACACTTTGTGTTTGGTCTTGGGGAGAGTGGGGATGGTAGCTACAGTGTCCTCTGTGTTGCCTGCAGGAGCTGGCAACTCAGGAGGCTCTGTTGGGGCTGCAAGAAGCTCATACCTATTGCAAAGCTCCAGTGGGGCAGGGGCCTGGTGCAGCGGGCCCTGGGGTCCTTGACCACCTTGGTCCAACCCTGTGGCTGGACAGAAAGGGAGGTCCCTGGGTTCTCCCTTGTCCTGGAGGAAGACCATGATCTACCATCTGCCTCCTGGGGGAGAAGGGCCTGGCAGTAGGAGTCTATCTCCTGCTCACAGTCCCTGATGGCATGCAGTCTCTGGACTGTGGCCTGGACCTCCTCCAGCTGGTGCACCAGGACCCCAGTAGGGAGCAGACCCCATAAAGGGAAGTGGCCATGCTCCCGGGCCCCAGCCTGCTATGCAGGATGATTTTATGCCAACAAGCAAGAAGTATGAAGGAGAGTAGGACATGTGACATTCTCTTCTAGGGTTAATTATAAGCATTTGGAAGCCCTGAATTGTACACTGCTGATAGGCATTACACTGGTGAATTCCAACTTAGTTGAACTAGGGAGAAACCTATTGTCCCTGTATATTTTTTTTCCATTGTTTGTATGCCACCATCATTAAAACTGGATCTGGTCTTTAGTCATAATTTCTATCCTTGAGAAAGAGGGGATTGTTGAAAATATTTTGTATTCTTGCTGCAATTTACTCATTCATCAGGACTGTCATGTATTTTGTCCTTGCTAACATTATTATCTACCTTTCTAAAGGTTAGTTCATCATAGTTTAAAATGAAATGAGATTTGTGCTGAAAACATGAATTATCAGACTCCAGACATGCTATCAGACATATCAGACATGTTTCTTAGGCAAACATGATGACTCCCTTCTTACATGAGAGTAAGAGAGTACCTCACTTATTCTCACATTGTGATTAACAATGGGTAATTTTTTTTCCCAAAAAAGAGCAGGAGACCTATCTAGATGAAAGGTAACAGCTAAAACAAAATTATCTCTAGACAATTTCAACCTGTGACACTGTAACACCGTTATAAGAGAATGAGGCAACTAATGGAGGGCCAGCAAGAAAACGTAAGTGGCCAAGGGCAAAACAGGAGCAGTAATTCCAAAGCTGCAGAAAAGCTTCAGGCCACTTACCTGGAGCAAGATAAGGGCTGAAAGCTCCAAGCAGGCAGAGATGAACAGGCTGCTGCTAAGTATGCAAGTGATAGCCCCTGCTGAGGCAACAAAGCCTGCCAAGTTTTAAGGAGATAGGTGCAGGGGCTCAGGGGAAACTGCACCTCAAGCTGTGGACAAGCAAAACTTGTGACATGGGTGACATTGTGTGTGTTAAGACACAGCAGAGTTAAAGCTGCAGGCTTGCTAACCCCTGTTGAGGCCACGAAGCCTGCCAGCTTTCAAGGAGATAGGTGCAGGGGTTTCTGGGAAACTGCACCTTAAGGTGCTAACAAGCAAAACTAATGAAATGTATGACTGTGTGTGTGTGTTAAGGTGCAGTGGGGTGAAAACTGCAGGGATGGTAGCCCCTGCTGAGGGCATGAAGCCTGCCAAGTTTCAAGGGGATAGGTGTAGGGGTTTCTGGGAAACTGTACCTCAAGCTTCTCAGAGCAAAACTTGTGTCACTTGTAAGTGTGAAGGCACAGAGAAAGCTTGGTTCAAACAATGCTTTTTATGCTGTTTTTCTATCCCTCCGCCAGAGCACTGTGTTAGAAGGGACTTCAGGGAAGGATCACAGTCACTGGCCATCTATGCAGTCAATAATGAAAGTAGTCCTTCCCCCCTCTTCCCCCATCTCTCCTTAATTTCTCTTTAGCTACAAACAAGCCCGGCTTTCAAACTCAAAACATTTCAAAACTTTCAAAACATTTCAACTGCCCTCATTTCATTTTGAGCCTGTTTCAAAGTTTTTTGTTTCATTTCAATTTCGCTGTTTTTAGCTTGAAACAGGTCGAATCAGTGTCGAAATGAAACAGCCAGCAAAACTTCACACAGCCCTAGCATCCACAAGGATTTCAGTTGAAATGGCAGATGTAATGGGCCCAAGCAGTAGCTAAGTGAATGGGTTTCTAGTTACATGGTAGCCTAGGTGCTAAAAGGGATAGCTCAACACAGAAGTACCTAGGACTTCACAAGTGCATGGCCATATAATTGAACAAGTATTGAATCAGACTTACATTTAAAAAACCCCCCAATGAAATCCAAATAAAAGTTAACTGGAGCATATATGTGACTTTTTTGAACATAGCCCAGGGACAGAATTTTGCATGCTGGCAGTGCAAGGAGGAACAAGATCATGCTGAGAATAAGAAAAAGGAGGATAAAAGGACGTTTCCTTTTATTTTGTCCTCTTTTCAAAGTAGCTTAGGGCTAGACACAACTGAAACCTAATGGGTTTAATAGGATCATGGGTGTAATATGTGAAGTTGTGCCAGGATAACAAGAATTTCAGGCTCAGTCTCCCTCCCACTACACTGTCACCTGTAAGTTCACTAGATAAATCAACTTAAGTCACTGCTGAATTCAGTAGCTGAGATAATAGGGTCTGACAATAAATCAATAGACACATTTATCAGTGCAGACTCTTTCCCCCAAACTTTAAACTTTGGGACAAATTAAATACTGCAGTTGCTAGAGCTAAAGATGAAGAATATATACTAACATACAGACAGAATGTAATATATCTGAGACACGTTACAGGAGCCACTCAGGACTGAGAACTGTATTTGATTCCATGAAGTTTTATTTTATTTTATTTTATTTTGTGGCCAGGAAAACCTGCCTAGTTAGGTAGAAATGAAAATTGCCATGTTTCATGAATATTGCATACATGCCATACAGAAAGATTACATTATCTTTAATTTCAAGGCTTGTCAAACTGCCTGTTATTCATTAGTGAGTACATATTCATACTTCCAATCTGAACTGCATAAAATCACCTGCTGGCTACCAGATTTTTTCTGCAGACCATCAGCACACAGCTATCATTTATCTTCTTATGCGGTACTGTCTTCTAATCAATTTATTGCTGAAATACTGCATATACATATCCAAATTAATTCTTCAGAACTGATCTTCAGATTCTACCCTGTGATTGCCAAAAGCAGTTCAGCTCACTATCAGTTGCTACTTGCTAATTAATTAAGAAAGTCACAAGAAATACCAGCTAAGTATTTTTTTTGGTGGTGGTGGGGTGGGCATGAGGGAGAGGGGGATGTCTTAATGAATGAGCCTATTAATTTAAGAAGTTTTAGCAATTATGCATTCTCTAATATTGACTTCCACTAAATCCTATCTTAAAATTAAAAAGATTGATAATAAAACCTTTTATTCAGTTCCACTACAATAGATTTAATGAATAAATTGGCTGCATGTGTATTCCCAGAACCAGATTCATTTAGTAATAAATGGTGCAACACAATGGAGCACGTTGTAATTGAAATTAAGGGCAGAAAAAAAGCAGGTGTAGGCTGAGCTCAGTAATATGCTAATCAAATCAATGCAGAAAGGAAGATTTCTGTGCCACAGATTTGTTCATTTTGCTTTAATAGGGTTTTCTCTTCAAATATCTTTTCTTATTTTTGTGTTAGACAGATTCTGCTTGTCTGATTCCTCAGACGGACATTTCAGGATGAATACCTTATGTAAAAGGCAGCACGATGAAATCTGGCTGACATCCTTTTTAAAAAGGTGGAAATAACTTTTGTGAGAGATTTTTGGTTGGCAGATGAATTATTTCCTGTTCCAGATTTTCCATTCCTGGTACAGATCCACCAGGGAGGGGATATGATTCCTGAATAGCAGAGTATGTTTAGTGTAATCTTAAAAGAATGGAATGGAGAGACTGGAGAGGAGTTAAATGTTGGAAAGAATAAACTTTCAGCTGCCAGAATGAGTTTTGTAACCATATTAATTTGTTCACATCCGTGGCATAATTAGGGTTAGAATGTGCCAGGTTGGTCCATTCATCTTTACTGGCTATGGTCAGCTGTGAAATCCATCATAAACTAATTACAGATCTATCAATCTTTTCAATCCTCCTCAAAACCTGTCTCATTTCATACATTAGGGAATCTTTGGGAAATGTTATAGACATATCCTCATGGCATTTCCTATCATCAGACACACAAAGCAAGTTCCATTTGAGATTCCTTCAAGTGTTCAGTCAACAGCTGTTTTTCCTTTGGCTTTGTTTTCTCTTTTTGTACTTTCAATATCTGTCTAAAACTCTGTTTACTCTCTTTAAATGTTCATGGCATGAAACTGCACACAGGAAACAGTTCTGGTATATGGTGGCAAAGATACTTAGATCCTGATTTAAAGACCATTTAAGTTAATTCATTTAAGGCAGTATTCCTACCGATGTCAACAGACTTTGGATCAGGCTTTTATAAGCAATATGGATATTCAAATTAGCTTCTTAAATGTACTATATAACATATCCTAATGTGGCTTATTGCATTACAGTTCATCTCAGTCTGTGCAAGTGGAAAAAATATGCAGGATTCTTATGCAGTTGTTTAGACCCTCACCTGCAGAAAAAAATGCCATTGACATAAGAATCCTTGAAATATTTGAAGAGCTATAGATGCAAACCAGCTTGCTATATGGTCTGTGTATAGAAGCCTCTGACAAGATATTTTTAACAGTTTTAGAACAGCAAAGCGCATCTAAGAAAGGTACAATTCTCAGTCTCAAGAAAGGCTTCGGTTTATTTAAGCCTTAATTGTTTATTTAAACAATTTTAAGTTCATGTGCTTATAATTGTTTAAAATACATGAATAAAATTATGTAATAGACAATTTTATTGTTTGATACTTCTTTCTAAATATCAAGACTCAGAGGGAGCTCGTTGAAGTAGCAAAATATTGTCATCACTGTAAAAAGACTCAGGCACAGAGAGATTAAGGGCAAATTTATGTGCCCTAACTCCTAGGCTACACAGACAAGTGCCTTCTTACTTGTTCTTCTGGCCCCGCATTTCTTATACTTAAGGCTGCTCTGGAGTCCACGTTTACCCACAAAGATCAAGAGTTCCCTTTCCACTGCTTCTGCCACCATTTCTCAACCTTTTTAAACTCAGTGCCAGCTCTTAGTTTTCAGGGAGGGTTACTAAAGAAAAATACATAGTAATTCTTGCTGCAAAAAACTCAGACAGATCACAGCAGTCAGAATGTTTTTAACACTGTCAGTTCCTATTTGAGTTTATCTTATAAATCATATCTACACTCTTATCCATGCTAACAGTGTGTGGCATGCCATGGCATCCTTGAAAGGATCACTGGCTTATACCATAGCTTAGTGATTAGGACACTCTCACAGGAGATGTGAATTCCCTCAGGCTGAGGAGAATCCTAGGTTCCCTCACTTCGTGGGACAGTGCTCTAGCCACTAGCTTATAATACAAAAGTTGGATAGAAGCACCCCACAACTCTAGCTATCTTCTTGAATGAAAGTAACTAGTGTGTGTTATTCTAAACCTAATGGTGTTGGTGTGAACTGGGCATGCTCAAAGACTAACAAGCAGGTGAAGTTTTATAGATTTCATAGACATTAGGGCTGGAAGGGACCTCATAAGATCATTGGATCCAGCCCCCTGCGTAGGGGGAAGGAAGCGAGCTAGGGTCAAAGTATCCCAGCAAGATTAGTGTCCAAATGTTTCTTGAAGGTTTCCAGAGTAGGTGCTAGCACCACCTCTTGGGGGAGTCTGTTCCAGGCCTTGGGGGCTCAGACAGTAAATAAGTTCTTCTTTATGTCTAGCTGAAAATGGTCTTGCAGGAGTTTTTGACCATTAGACCTTGTCACCCCCTGGAATGCTCCGGTGAAGAGGTGCTCCCCCAGATCCTGATGCACACCGCTTATGTACTTATAGGCTGCCATCATGTCACCCCTGACCCTGCGCTTCTCCAGGCTGAAGAGTCCCATAGCTCACAGCCTCTCTTTATAAGGCCTGTTCTCTTGCCCTCCGATCATGTGCATGGCTCTCCTCTGGACTCTTTCAAGCTTCTCCACATCCTTCCTGAATTGTGGAGCCCAGAATTGGATGCGGTACTCCAGCTGTGGCCTCACCAAGGCCAAGTACAGAAGGAGGATGACATCGTGGGTCTTGCTCAAGATGCAATGGTAGATGCAAGCCAGAATTTTGTTCATTTTGCCATCTGTGGTATCGCATTGGTGGCTCATATTCATTTTGTGGTCAGTCATGACCCCCAAGTCTCTTTCAGTCATAGTGCTAGTGTGTGTAGCATTGCCAAGCCTATAAGTGTGATGCAGGATTTTGTTCCCTGGGTGAAGCACCTGGCATTTCTCCATATTGAATGCCATCAGGTTTTCATCCATTCATTGAAAGCCTATCAAGGTCAGCCTGGATCACCACCCAATCCTCAAGTGTGGACACTTTTTCCCAAAGTTTGGTGTCATCAGAGAACTTGGCCAGTCCATTTTTGACACCGGGATCCAGATCATTTATGAAGACATTAAAAAGTACAGGTCTGAGAACAGAGCCTTGTAGGACACCATTGGTCACTGAGTGCCATGTTGATTCAGTTCCATCAACTACCACTCTCTGGGTCTGACCTCAGAGCCAGTTCCCCAGCTACTGGACTGTGGAGTAGTTGAGGCCAATTTTTCCATGAGGACATTATGAAACACCAGGTCAAAGGCTATTTTAAAGTCCAAATATATGACATCAAGCTCTTCCCTTTTGTCCAGGTAATACATCACCTGGTCTTAGAAGGAAATGAGATTGATCAAGCAAGACCTACCCACAACAGACTGTGTGCTGGCTGTCCGTCAGAATGTTGCTTTCTGTTAGCCTGTCAAGAATGGTTTCTTTGATAATATTTTCCAAAATCTTCCCGGGGATTGAAGTCAAACTGATTGGCCTGTAGTTTCCCAGGCCTTCTTTCCTCCCTTTCTTGAAGATGGGCACCACATTGGCCCACTTCCAATTTTCAGGTACTTTGCCTGAGTGCCATGAGTTCTTGAACATCCTCACCAGTGGCTGCACTATGACGTCTGCCATTTCCTTTAACACTCATGGGTGTGACCTATCTGGGCCATCCAATTTATGGGGGTCCAGCCTCTCCAGATGCTCCCTCACAAGATCCATGCCAATGGTGGGCATATATTCATCCTCCCCCTGGTCATCCCACATCATGTTAGGCAGGTAGGTCCTTTGGGCTGGTGAAAAACCAATGCAAAGTAATCATTAAGCAGATTGGCTTTTTCCTTGGGTGTCAGCAGTCAGCTTCCCCCCACTTGTTTAGCAGGGGTCCAATGCTGCCCTTGTTTTTCTTTTGACTCCCCACATATCTGAAGGGCTTTTTATTGTCCTTGATTCATGTAGCAAGATTGAGTTCAGCTGCAGCCCTGGCTTTTCTAGTTCATGATCTGCAGGTGCAGACCTGTGAAGTATACTCCTCCTTAGGGGTGTTTTCTGCCTTTCATCCTTTAGACACCTCTTTCTTCAGATGTAGGAGAACCTTTCCTACAGGTTCGAATAGACTCCCCTTGTGCTTCTAGGATTGCTTCCTTAAGGAGCAACCACTCATCATGTGAAATCATCTCCCTGTGAAATCATCGCCTCTCAGGGTCTCCAGAGCAAGCCTCCTGAATTTATGAAAGTCAGCTTTCCTAAAGCCAAGGACTACTGCACTGCTGGCTGAAGTAGAATCATAGAATCATAGAAGTAGGGTCAGAAGGGACCTTGTAGATCTTCAAGTCCAACGCCCTTCCTGGGCAGGAGAAAAAACTGTGCTCAAATGATTCAAGCCAGGTAGGCATCAAGCCTCCTCTTAAAGACCCCCAGGGTAGGAGCCAGCACCACTTCCCTTGGAAGTTGGTTCCAGATCCTAGCCGCCCTGACTGTGAAGTAGTTCTTATGAATGTCTAATCTAAACCTACTCTCCAACAACTTGTGGCTGTTATTCCTTGTTATCCCAGGGGGTGCTAGGGGAAACAAGGTCTCTCCCAAACCCTTCTGGTCCCCCCTAGTGAGTTTATAGATGGTCACCAGGTCCCCCTCAGCCTTGTCTTGTGAAGGCTGAACAGGTTCAGGTCCTGCAGTCTCTCATTGTAGGGTCTGCCCTGTTGCCCCCGGACCCTCCTCTGGACCCTCTCAATATTGTCCACATCCCTCCTGAAGTGGGGCACACAGAACTGGACACAGTACTCCAGCTGTGGCCTGACCAGTGTAGCACAGAGGGGGAGGATCACCATCTTGGCCCTGCTTGAGATGCACCTGTTGATGCACGACAAGATCCGGTTAGCCCTGCCCTGCCAACCGTGACCTCACATTGTCAGCCCATATTCATCTTGGAGTCAATAATGACTCCAAGATCCCTTTCTGCCTCCATGCTCTCAAGAAGGGAGTTTCCCATCTTATAAGTGTGCTGCTGGTTACTACTGCCCAAGTGCAGCACCCTGCACTTATCAGTATTGAAACGCATCCTGTTTTTGTTAGCTCACCCCTGTAACCTATCCAGGTCTTGCTGCAGTCTTTCCCTCCCTACTAGCATGCTCACCTCACCCCAATTTTTGGTATAATCAGTGAATTTAAACAGGTTGCTTTTCACCCCATTGTCCAAATCACTGATAAAGAAATTGAACAGCACGGGCCCAAGGATCGAACCATGGGGGACTCCACTGCCCACTTCTCCCTAGGTCGAATATGACCCGTCCACCACCACCCTCTGAGTATGACCCTTCAGCCAATCTGCAACCCATCTGACCGTATAAGCATCAGTGCCGCAGTTGCCCAATTTTTTAATGAGGACTGGGTAGGAGACAGTGTCAAAGGCCTTGCTGAAGTCCAGAAAGACTATGTCCACGGTGACACCTGCATCCAATGCTTGTTTGACCTGATCATAAAAGGCAATCAGGTTGGTCTGACATGACCTGCCCCTAATGAAACTGTGCTGGTTTCCCTTAAGCATCATCCCTGAGGCCGGGCCATTGCAGATGTGCTTCATGATGATCTTCTCAAAGAGTTTCCCTAGGACTGAGGTAAGACTGACAGGCCTATGGTTGCCCAGGTCCTCCCTCCTCCCTTTTTTAAAGATGGGACCATGTTGGCTATCTTCCAATCATCTAGTATCTGGCCCGAGCACCACAAGTGCTTGTAAAGCCATGCCAAGGGCCCTGCAATAACCCCTGCTAGCTCCCTCAACAGCCTGGGGTGGAGAGCATCTGGACCCACTGATTTGAACACGTCCAGCCCCTCCAGAAGCTCTCTAACCTGGTCCTCCCCAACCTGAGGTCTGGAGGCATTCCCCTTGAGTCCATTTTGCATCATGGTGGGGAAGTCCCAGTCCCTGCACAAGAAAACGGAGGTGAAGAATTGGTTAAAGAGGTCTGCTTTCTCCTCTGGCGCAACCACCAGATTGCCCAGAGGATCTTGCAGGGGCCCCACATTTCCCGGTGTTTTCTTCATCCTCCCTATATATTTGAAAAAGGACTTTTTATTAACTTTGATTTTGGATGCAAGTCCTAGCTCTATGTCTGCCTTAGCTTTCCTGATAGCCCCCTACAGGCCCGAGCAGAAGAGGTATACTCCTCTTTGAAAATATCACCCCCCTTCCACCGGTTGTACGCCGCCTTTTTGGCAATCAGGCATTCCCAGACAACCTTGGTGAGCCAGGGGGGCTTTTGGACACTCCTGACTCCCTTGCTTTTTGTTGGGCTGGTCACCCCTTGGGCCTTGAGTATCGTCTCCTTAAGGAATGACCACTCATCTTGGGCACTGAGCTCCCCTGCTCTTAAGAACCCCAGCACCTCTCCCACTAATCTCCTCAACTCGTTGAAGTTGGCCCTCTTGAAGTCTAGGGCTAACGCCTTGCTGCAGGCCCTTGATACCCTGTGCTGGATGGTGAATTCCAGCAAGCGATGATCACTATCACCCAGCTGGTCTAGAACCTGGAGGCCCCTTACCAGGTCACCACCTGTGGCCAGGACCAGGTCCAACAGGGCATTTCCTCTGGTGGGACTGTGCACCTCCTGAATTAAGTGGAGGTCCTGTATCTCGGCTAGAAACCTCCTGGAATGGTCCAACCTGGCTGACCGTTCCTCCCAGCAGATGTCCAAATCACCCATGACAACTACATCCTTCACCTTAAGTGCCTCTGCAAGCTGGCCCCAAAATTCCAGGTCCACACCCCTATCTTTCCTTCCTTCTCTATCCTGCCTGTAAAGCCTATAGCCCCTAATGCTAACTGCCCAGTCATAGGATGAATCCCACCAAGTTTCTGTAAGCCCTATTGTGTCTGGGTCTGAACTGGCTATTCTGAGGGTGAGTTTCTCCTGTTTATTCCCCATACTATGAGCATTGGTAAATAGGCATTTAAGGCCTTGCTGAGCTGCATGTGCCACCCCCCAATTTGGGAGACTGTTTGGACCCCTGTTTCTTAATTGGGCACTCCTTGCATTTGTCACCTGTCATGGTCGGGTGGTGTCTCCTCATCTTCCTGTGGCCCCCTCCCCCGGCAATGCTAGTTTAAAGCTCACTGTACAAGATCAGCCAACTTGGAAGAGAAGACACACTTGCCATCTGGGGTGGGATGGGTGAAGCCCATCCCACCCCAGCAAGTCCCCTGGCCGAAAGCATAGGTTTTTATCAAGGAACCAAAGGCCTGCCTGGTGGCACCAACAGCATAAGCGCCAGTTGACCTTGCCAATGCAGGCCTCATGTCTCCATCCCCGCCTACTCACCAGCAGAAGAGAGGAGAATACCACCTGCGCCCCTGTCTCCTTGAAAGTGATCAGTTCATGGTCACTGTCACCCAGCTTCCCTTCAATTCTTAGGTTGCTGATTAAATCATCCCCTTTGGCCAGTACCAGGTCCAGCAGCATCTTGTCTCTTGTCAGCCCATAAACTTCTTGAGACAGGTAGAGCTCATCCACGCATGTAAGGAAGCTTTGTAACTGATGAGATGTGGCTAAGTGCTCATCCCATGAGACGTGTGGGTAGTTGAAGGTTCCCTGAGGGGCTTAGGTACCAATTAGCACCATATCTTGCAACGTACCTTAGATGGGGTTTGGTGTCTAGGTCAGTGGTTCTCAACCTTTGGCACCCTTTGGAAAATGCCAGCTCCTAGGGCATGTGTACACATGTTCTTTAATGCACATTAGCCTATTTAATGCACATTAAAGCATCACTAAAAAAGTGGGCATTTTACACATTTTGGGATACAGCTCTGGGCATTTTGATTAGTGAGCCATGCTAATTAAAAGCACCCATGTGTCATGTATATCAGCATCCCTACATGTCTTCATAGTGAAAAAATAGTATTGGGGTGCTTTGAGCTAAAGCTTATCAAATGTGCTTTCAAAGCACCCTGCTGCCATTTAATCACCATTTTTATGGATTCTGAAACAGAATTATTCTGGATCATTGTTTTGAACTTAGGTATCTAAATTCCATTTATGTTCTTATTTAACCAGTTTAGTTTTTGCCTGAGGAAGTTTCACAAGGACAAAGGGAAATGTATTGCAATGCCTGCTCTGGAACTTAAGGCTGCCTATACATGTGCTCATGGACAGAGAGGGGGCATTTTAATTAGATTGATTCCCAGACAGATGTTCTAATTAAAATGGCTCATTGTCATATATATTAAGACCCCATACATTTAAAAATGGCTGTAGGGACACTTTGTCTAAACTGCATTCAACAAAGTTTACATAAAGCATCCCCATGACCATTTGAAAATGCATGAGGGCTTAATACATGTGATGGTGAGGCAGCACTGGAGCGTTCTAATTAGAAAGTGGAGCAAACTTGATTAATCAAGTCTGTTCTGATGAATTCTAATTAGAACATGAGTGAGTATGTGTGGGCAGCCAAAGAGTTTTAACTGTGCCTTTTCTCAAGACAGTTTCTCTGGTCACATACTGGGTCATCTCTTTACAACTCTAGAAAGGTTAATTCTAAGAATAGTTTTTATATGCACTGAAGTTAGCATAGGAAACTGCCATCTATGCATCTCAAATAAACCTGTCAATAGCAGTCTTACATGGGAAACTTATTGTTTAGCTGACTCAGAATTTAAGAAGATAAACATATATGCCTCTAACAGGACCACCTGGACCATCTTTCTAAAAGTTAAGATTAAAGGATTTGGTCCCCAGTTCAGTAGTGAGTTCTAGTTTGGTGCATTTTTGATACCTAAAGTAGTTTACAAATTGGGAGTAGAAATTTCATTTAATCATCAGTTAAATCCTATCTGATTTATCATGAAGGACCTAAGTAGCTTATAAATGAAAAAGGAAAGTGATTTTAAATACACCCATTAATGAAATAAAGACTATATTCAATTATTTTTGTTGGAAAAAAAAAGTCATCCAGAAGTTAGTAATTTACAATAGCAAAATGTGTTATTAACTCACCTACTGATTTTAAAGGGTGGTCTTGATTCTGGAACATTAAATGAAATCATGCTGCTTTTGTCTCTTCACCAAGATTAGTTTATGTCTCCTCTCCATGAGTACCTCATCTAAACAATCTGGTATCTAACAGAGTAAGTGGATAGTGTCCTAAATTACAATAGAATTTCAATATTCAATTCACAATTACTACAGAAAACCCTTTAATTCTAATCCCTTGGCAATTCTTTTTGTAAACAACATCTTTTCAATGATGTCATCCTGTCATAAAGGGAGCCAAGTTCTGTGGCACAGTGAGAGGAGTACTGCTATGGAAGGATAGGGATGCTGGATTCCGGCCCATAGTCCTGCCTCCGCTGCTGTCTGTCTATTTTATCCAGTGAGTATTGCATGAAAAAATCAGGAACACCATTCAAGGCAGGAGCTACAACCCCTTCTTTTTCACATATATTCCCTTTTGGCTGTCCAGTAGGCCAGCTCCAACAGGAAAAGTCTAGTAATTAGAGGTGGGTATCACTAGATTCAGTAAATGCAGGCATAAATGAATGAGAAGAATTAAACAATAAACTTTTATTGTGGAGCAATAAGCAACATCTGTAGACTTTTTGTCTCTCACTAACTAACCAGCTGCTCCTTAACCCAGGGACCATCTCCCAATACCCAAGTGCTTCAGTCTCCTGTTAGGAAGCATCTCTAAATGATAACTTCTGCCACTACAGTGTGGGCTAAGTCTGTTATTCCCTTATCCTGGGTAGGAGCCCTAACTACTAAACCAGGGGTTTTCAACCTGTTGTGGTCAGTGTACCCCTGGCAGCTGGTTGAGAAGTGCAGAGTCCCCCCCAGCAGCTGGTTGGCAAGCAAAACCAGAAGTTGACAACCCCTACACTAGTCTGTTGGGCAGTAAACTGGGCACCCCTCTTCTACCTATATTTTTCTGCAACTTACACAGAGTTACATGTCTTTCTGGGGACACAGAATTTAAAATTCACAGAAGTGGCCATAAATGCTATTCTCACAGCTAACTTCAGCTGCATACATGCTACTTAGTCATGTAAAATTGGAGTTGGATTTGGGCCTTGTTTCCAGTCCCTGTTATAGGGATGCTTATAAAAGTTATCTTTTCATCTAAAGTATATAGACAGCCCTTGAAACAATCCTTTTCACAGGCAACTACTCTAAATTCTAAGCTATAGAGTTAGGCTTCCTCTTATTCCTCTTTTGCCCAATGAATCTTGAATTATTTTCTGCACAATAAAACAGCTTCAAGCAGGCTGTGGTGGCAAAGTAGTTAAGGCATGACTGAGGCTTTGGAGATATTAGTTCAAGCCTTGCTCTGGATTCATGCCAAAGGCCATCCTCATTTGCCCCAGCTGCAAATAAAGACCTGGTCATTCCCTCTGGGAAGTCAAAGCTGACCGGATGTTATGCAAGCCACATTACTCCTTTGTATAATATTGGCTACAGAAACTACTGTGCTTTAGTCACATTAGCCCCACAAGGCTGTTAGGCTTGGCAGGAACCTTGACTTTCAAACAGTTTCAAAAGGAAAGAGGCAATCACCCACCCAAAAATCCTTTAACCTGGTGTTATGGGCAGTTTGTACAGTATCAATGAGCTCAGTAAACGATTCAGATTTACACATTCTGAGTTGATTTTTTTTAGTTGAATTGCTCCCTGCTATTCACATCCATTCACAGCA
Organism: Crocodylus siamensis; assembly: GCF_052110815.1. NCBI lineage: Eukaryota > Metazoa > Chordata > Crocodylia > Crocodylidae > Crocodylus > Crocodylus siamensis. Next base: position 213,864,994 of record NC_143397.1, read on the forward strand.
TCTGATGAAGTAAGCTCTAGCCCACAGAAGCTTGTTTTATATATATAGGTTATATATGAGAGGTAATTACATTTTGCTGTTCTTATTGTACCAATGGGCAAACTGAAATGCAGATATTAAGGCAACTTGCCTAGGATTATGCTGCAAGCCATGAATAGAACTGGAAGTTCAAACAGAGTTAGCTATTTTGGTCTGAAGTCAAGTAGAAGGTAGGGTAGATTTGCACCTTATAGACTAACTACTCTATCTGTCTATCTAGCTAGTATACAGACTAACTAATATATAGCTATCTCTATCTATACATATAGGTAGAGATAGATATATCTATATAGTTAGTATAGTTAGTATATAATTACCTCTCATAGGCATGCTAGGACTCTGTCACACATTACAGTTGTGTTTACTGCACAAAAATGTGCATCCAAGTGTTCAAGCAGTAAAGCACATGCTAAGTGCCATCATAGTGTAGCAAAGTTAGATCTTTCCCAGCGAGGAGTAGATCCAGATCATATTACCTAACATGTGTTGAGCTAACATCCAACTGTTCAATGGAGGCAATATGATCAGGAGACTCCAGTGTGGTGCCAAGGCTAGAAACTACAAACAGATGATTGTCAGTCCCAGTCCTCCCACTGTACTGTAGTTAGTTCAAGACTGGTGCCATGGAAGGGCTGGAACTGAAGATCAGCTGTTTGTCACAACACATGCAGCTCACGGGCATTTTCAACAGCTACAGTGTAGGTTATGTTTTATTTAGGTCATACTAAGCCTCACAATCTGACTGCTCTGGAAACTTTCTAACTCATAATAATGTTCATTGTAATCTAAATGAAACATGTCCTGAGTGTAGCATATGACAAGGCCCTTATAAAAATTGATTCGTTAATTATTATAAAGTACTATGGCAAAATATTATACAAGTGTTAAGTGTTATGATGTGTGAGGAAATGTTTGGCTACTTAGTTTCATAGATGCATAGTTGGTAGGGTCGGAAGGGACCTTAGCAGATCATCAAGTCCAAACCCCTGCCATGGGCAGGAAAGAATGATAGGTTCAAACGACCCTGGCTAGGTGATTATCTAGCCTCCTATTGAAAACCCCCAAGGTAGAAGCGAGCACTGCTTCTCTTGGAAGTTGGTTCCAGATCCTAGCCACTCTGACTGTGAAGTAGCACCTCCTGATATCTAGCCTGAATCTATTCGCAGTCAACTTGCGGCCGTTATTCCTTGTTACTCCTAGTAGTGCTCGAGGGAACAGGGACTCTTCCATTGCCTGTTGGACCCCCTTGGCCAGTTTATAGACGGCCACCAGTTCCCCTCTCAGCCTTCTCTTGTGGAGGCTGAACAGGTTCAGGTCCCTTAGCCTCTCCTTGTAGGGCCTGCCCTGCTGCCCCCGATCATGTGAGTGGCCCTCCTCTGGACCCTTTCAATGCTGGCCACATCCCTCCTGAAGTGCGGCACCCAGAACTGGACACAGTACTCCAACTGCGGCCTGACCAGTGCCGCATAGATGGGGAGAATCACCTCCTTGGACTTGCTTATGATGCATCTGTGGATGGTGCAGTTAGCTTTCCTGATCACATCCTCACATTGGCAGCCCATGTTCATCTTGGAATCAAGAGTGACTCCAAGATCCTTTTCTGCCTCTGTGCTGATGAGAAGGGAGTTCCCCAGCCTGTAGGTATACTGCTGGTTCTTCCTCCCTAGGTGCAGTACCTTGCACTTGTCAGTATTGAATCCCATCCTGTTCTCATCTGTTCACCCCGTAACCTGTCTAGATCTAGTTGCAGCCTGTCCCACCCCTCCAGCTTGCCCACTTCTCCCCACAATTTAGTGTCATCCATGAATTTGAACAAGGTGCTTTTCACCCCTTCACCCAAGTCGCCGTTCAGTGTGGGCCCGAGGGGAACCCCAATGTCTACATGTCTCCAGGTGGAAAATGACCTGTCTACCACCACCCTCTGGGTGAGGCCCTCCAGCCAATTTGCAACCCATCTGACTGTGTAGATATTGACACCACGGTCGCCTAAATTTTAATGACAATGGGGTGAAAGACAGTGTCGAAGGCCTTCCTAAAGTCCAGAAAGACTACGTCTACCATGCCACCTGCTTCCAAGGATTTTGTGACCTGGTCATAGAAGACACCCAGGTTGGTCTGACAGGACCTGCCCCTAATGAACCCATGTTGATTGCCCCTAAGCATAATCACCCCTGCTAGTCCCTCACAGATGTGCTCCTGGATAATTTTCTCAAAGAGCTTTCCCAGGACCAAGGTAAGACTAATGGGCCTATAGTTTCCTGGGTCCAGGGACCATATTGGCCCTTTTCCAGTCCTCTGGCACCTTGCCAGAGCACCATGAGTGCTCGTAAAGCAGTGCCAGGGGTCCCACAATGACCTCTGCCAATTCCCTCAGCACTCTGGGGTGGAGATTGTCAGGACCTGCTGATTTGAACATGTCTAGACCCACCAGAAGTTCCCTGACTAAGTCTTCACTGACCCTGGGCCTGGCTGCACCTCCTCTGGGTCCATCCAGGATCCTTGCAGTCCCTGCTCAGAAAAATGGAAGCAAAGAAATTGTTAAAGAGGTTAGCTTTGTCATCTGGTGTGACCACCAGATTTCCAAGCGTGTCCTGCAGAAGCCCCACATTACCCAGTATCTTCTTTTTACCCTCTATGTATTTAAAAAAGGACTTCTTGTTATCTTTGATCTGGGTTGCTAGTCCCAGTTCTGTCTCCACCTCAGCCTTCCTAACAGCCCCCCTACAATCTTGAGCAATGAAGGTATAATCCTCCTTGGTGATGGCCCCTCCCTTCAATTGGGTGTATGCCTCCTTTTTAGCTTTGAGACATTCCTGGATGTTTTTGATGAGCCATGGGGGCTTTTGAGCATTCTTGCCCCTTTGATCCACATTGGGATTGTCAGCCTTTGCACTTGAAGGATCATCTCCTTAAGGAACAACCACTCTTCTTGCACTCCCAACTCCCCTCCCCTCCTGGACCTCAGTGTCTCCCCAACTAGTCTCCTTACCTTGTTGAAATCCTCCCTCCTGAAGTCCAGGGCTGCTACCTTGCTGCAGGCCTTTGACACCCTACACTGGATGGTGAATTCCAGTAGGCGATGATTGCTATCACCCAGGTGGTCGAGAACCCACAATCCCCTCACCAGGTCATCACCTGTGGCCAGGACCAGGTCCAGCAAGGCATTTCCCCTAGTGGGACTGTGCACCTCCTGAGTTAGATGGAGGTCCTGTAACTCAGCTAGGAACCTACGTGAGCTGTCAGACCTGGCTGACTGCTCTTCCCAGCACATGTTTGGATAGTTTAGGTCACCCATAATGACCATGTCCCTTGACTTAACTGCCTCTACAAGATGACCTAAGAGTTCCTGGTCCCGCTCTTCTCCCTGGTTGGGTGGTCTGTAGTAGACCCCCAGTGTCTTCTTTTATTAAAGTAGTCCCTTTTCCCCCGACCCCCTTGTATTGTAACCCAGAGCACTTCTATCTGCCCCTCCTCTGACCCAGTGCTGTTTGCTGAGGATGTGTATTGCTCTTTGATGTAGAGCGCCACACCCCCACTTTTCCTCCCTGTTCTATCTTGCCTGTACAGCCTATAGCCCTTGATGTTTACCACCCAGTCATGTGTTGGATCCCAGCAAGTTTCTGTGAGTCCCACTATGTCTAAGTTTGTGTTAGCTAGCAGGAGGGCAAGTTCCTCCTGCTTATTCCCCATACTATGAGCATTAGTGTAGAGGCATTTAAGGCCTCCTGAGGGTGTATGCACTGCCTCCCTAATTCCAGGACTATCCGGACACCTGTCTCTTACCTGAGTACTTTCTGTGCTCATTGCCTGCTTCGGCTGGGCTGTTCTTGTGGGTGTCTCTTGGTTCAGTGTTCCGTGTCTCTCTCCATCCTCATTCTCCCCTTCCCCTGATGAGCCTAGTTTAAAGCCCACTGGAGGAGATCAGCCAACCTATAAGACAACACACGCTTACCTTTGGGGGAGAGGTGCAGCCCATCCCACCTGAGCATGTCTCTTGTTCTGAAGTATGGGTCATGGTCCAAGAAGCCTGCCTTGAAACAGCGTTTCCTAAGCCACAAGTTGACCTCCTTGATGAAGGTCTCATGGTGTCATCCATGTCCACTCATTGGAAAGACAGATGAGAAGACCACCAGTGCCCCTGTTTCCTTCAGCTTGCCCCCCCAGAGCTTGGTAGTCCTTCATCAGGCGATCTGGGCTGCTCCTGGACACATCATTAGTGCCCACATGGATTAGGACCATGGGGTAGAAATTAGTGGGCTGGATAAGGACTGGGATCATTTCCATCACATCCTGAATCTACACTCTGGGCAGAGAGGAGACCTCATGTGTCACGGGATCCTGGCGACAGATGGGACTCTTTGTTCCTCTCAGGCTGGAGTCACCTATGACAAGCACTCGGTGTCTCTTCTTCTGGGTCAACTTGCCTCCTTCAGCCTGTTCTGTGTATGGAGTGGCCTCCTCTCCAGAGGTTTCCTCCTCTCCTTCCTCTTCCTCCAATTTTGCCAGGGCCTTATACCTGTTTCCCAGCTGGACTGGGGGAGCTGATACTGCACCACCGTGAGCAGCCCTAGCTCTGGAGAGAACCTTCTGCCATTCTGCTGTGGAGGGTACTCCCTGGGGTTCTTCTTCCTTTGGTGCAGGGCCCTGCAGAGAAAGGAAATAGCCATCAATTTCCTCCTCTGCTTCTCTGATTCCCCTCTGCCTGCTAACTTCTTCCTGGAGCTCCCTCACCTGCTGTTCCAAGACCCTAAGACAGGCACCTGCAGGACAGGTATGGGGGCCCCATTCCCTGTCCCCCCCAGTCCCACTGAGCATCCCCTGCAGGCCAGGGAGCAGGGTGACACCAGCTCCCCCATGGGCTCCATATGGGTGGAGGCCTCAGAGAAGCCCCAGGTAAGTGACGCCCCCCAGGCAGGGGCCCTAGGTGCACTTTGCATCAATACCATTTCTTTTATTTGTAGTGTGGTGCCTTTGCCTTTTCCTTGATAAAGACTTTTTCCTGGCCTCTCCTCCTTGTCCATCTGCATAAATGCCAGCAGAAACACCAATGTGCCCTTATAGAGCATGCCTGTTTGTGTGCTCTATTTACATGCAGCTCAGGAGCACAGCTCCCTGCCAGCTCAACTAAAAGGCATCTGGAAGGCTACCCCTCCAGATCTGCCCCAGCTGCATTGGCTCCTCTGCCCCACTTACCTAAGGGGGATAAGCTGCTGCTGCCCCCTCCACTGCTACTGCCGCTGCCTCTGCTGCCACCGCCACTCCCTCCGTTCAGGTAAAGGGGCACACGTGAGAGTGGAGCCCCACATGTGCCAGTCAGCCCCTCTCCTTGCTGCCTTCAGCCCCAACGGCCCCTACTTAATTCAGAAGAAAAGTTTGATACAGTAAAATCATAAATTTTGGCCATCTTGCTAAAATCCCATTGCCATCTTTCATCTAATATGCAAACACAGGATTAAGTTTCCCTTAGTGTGGCCAAGCCAGAAATCTGAGGAATGTACCCTATTGCTCCCAGAGATGTGACATTTTTTTCTTCTCCCATAGGAACAGCAGCTTTTGTGGTAGATTTCAGATGTCCTCTGGGATTAAGAGTTTGTTCAGTTTTGTTAGCTGCGGAAAATTGAGACGCGGAAGGAATATGATCTATATTTCTGTCTTACAGCTAAATCTCTTGAGACAATCACAGCCAGCTCCATTTTGCCATTCAAAGTAACACAAATACACACCACCATCCGCTCTTTTTGGAGTGTCAAACATTTCACAACAAAAGAATCCTTCATGCCCAAACTAATGGTTAGAAGTTGATTTAACTGTTGATGTGCTGGTGCCTAATAAGTTTGTCTTCCACATTATTGAGAACATAAAGTTAAGAAATAATATATTTTAAAATATAGGCAACATAACACCTAGGCTTGCTTCTGGCTGATTGTTTGGCTGATCACTCTCAGCACTACCTGCATTATATTTTGGCTGTTTATGAGCCTTATAATGCTCTTTGAATCCCAGATCTGACTGTTCTAATGAAAGAAGCCTGCAGAGCAACATAGTGTGAATGCAAAAGGAAATCCATCAGCAATCTCTATTGTGTACTGTCATAATACATCATAGTTTATATAGGGTTTAGAACAGGGAATAGGATAAAAAGGAAAAGAGAGAACAAAGAGAAGCCTGAAGGTGATAATAAAATCTGAATGTGTGACCTGTTGCATCCTTCATTGCTGAGCTAGTAAAAAAAATATGTATGGAATAAATTAAAACAAAATCCTATTCTTTGGTATTTTGGGTCTTGATCTGCTCTTCTTTTATTAAAATGCATCATTAATATTAAATAGGAAATGACTTCACCCCTCTATAGCAAGAGTAAAGTAGTTTGTTTTGTCCTCTTTTGATCCTATTTGCTTGCTTTTTTATCTCTTGTGTGTATTTTCTCTCTTGACATTATTCATGATGTCCTAAGATCTAACATAGAGCTTGGATTCACCCTGAGTAGTGGTGTACGATGTCTGTTTGGAATGAATTCAAATAATCCAAACACTTGAGGGAAAATTCCAAGTTATCTGATGATCGCCACCTGCCAGGAATTCAAACCCAGCTGTGACAGATCATCACTGTCTGGCAAGCTTCCTCCAAATAAAATGTATGGTTTCTCAGATTTAGTTAACTCTTTGAAGGAACTTTCAATGGCAGGCAGGTGATGCACCTGGCCAATATGGCTATGATGCTTGGAGTTAATAGTAATGATTGATGCTGTATTTCAAACTGACTTCTGAAAGATTAGATACCCATTGAACTGAATGAACTGTTCAGTTAAGAGTACTGAAGTTATGCAAGTTACTAATTTGATAGATTTTTTTTAAAATTCCCAACTGATATTATTCAACTGACATGAATAGGACACACTACTTTTACTTAAAGCCTTGATTGAGCAAAAAAAGTTTTAACTGCGAACCTGTGATTAAATGCTCCACTGGATCATATGAATTCTCAATGGGTGCATCTATATGAGACATTTACTGAGCAGTTGACTAATTAACTGCTCACTAAACGTCTTGGGTCTACATGTGCACCCCTTAAGCTAAAGTAAACTAATTTACTCTGCAGCAGGATATTACTTGTATTTACCAGTATTTGTATTTACAAGTACTCTTCTGCTGCGGAGTGAAAAACATGGCAGCAGGAGTAGGGTGCTTCAGTGTAGGGACTTCCTGCCAACTAGCCCTGCACTGAAGCTCTCTCATGTCCCAGCCAGCCCCTCTGCAGCTCATGGAACTGGAGGGAGCAGTCCTGGGTTGGCAGGCTGATCCACAGGGCTTCAGGTGCTGCACATGAATAAACTGTGGAGCTTAATTGTTCAAACAGCACACCCAGAAGCAATTAACTTTGGAGCAATAAGCTCCACAGTTTATTACGGTTCTGTAACTGCACATGTAGACAAGCCCAGTGAGTGGATGAAGGATGGAGATCTTACCATTAATGCTAAATTCTTTAAGTTTAGCTTTGAAAAATGGCCTATCCTTTTTTTTTTTTTTTTTTTGCCCATGACTTGTACATTTGATTGCTCATTCTGGTCACTTACTATAGTAACTATAGATTTGAGGCAGAAGACATAAGGCAAGGCAGGCTGGCACTTTAGGGCACTTTTACACATGGTCCAGGGATGGAAGGGCAGCATTTTAATAAGATGGGCTCCAAGAACCCCTCTTATTAAAGTGTCACCACATCTCCTGTACCAGCATCCCTGCACTTAAAAAAGGTGACAGGGGCACTTGACCTAAAGCTTGTTCGATGAACTTTAGTTCAAGCACCCCTGCTGCCATTTTTAAGTGCAGAGATGCTAATACAAGACATGGAGAAGGCTGCTGGAGTATGGCAATTGCCACACTCCAGCAGACTCAATTAATCGAGTCTGCTCTGACACACTGGGATTCCTGCACATTGGAGCAGCCTCCAGACTCATGTATAGGCATCCTTAAACACTAACTCATTAACTTAAATCATGGCTGTTTTTCTGGTGGCTCAGGAACCTTGTGTGACCCATGACGGGTTAGTTTTCAGCCCCTGGGCTCCCACTTAGCTGCTGCACCCCTTATCACTCCAACCACGGCAGCATCCAGGATCTCCAAGCTCTACCTCCCTCCTCTGACTTCTGGGGCATCTCATGTCTGGAGGGCCTCTGGCCAGGAAGCTGGGAGTAGGAGGCTGAGACCTGCATGGCATGGCATGTGATCCAGGGGTCCCATAACTCCTGCTGGCATGGCTTGTGTGGCATGTGGCCATCACTGCTGCAGCTTGCAAGGTGTGTAGCCCCCAGCCACTTAGAAATTGGACAGCCCTGGCTTAGAGGGTAAGGTATATATAATAACTTGGTGTTCTACCTTTATTTCCATGGGGCTGGGTTTTTATTCCAGTTTTGAACATTACAAGGGATGGTTTCATTCTAGGCTTTGATAAATGCTTGTCCACATAATTAAAGCAGCACACAGTTTGGCCTTCATGGGAATCAAAAGAGGCCTAGGACTAGAAAAGTCAGTTTACCTCAGGTCAGGACTGAAATGCTCACACAATATATATATCACAGGAGAGTACAAATAATTTATTATTTACATAATCCTTAATTGTCCCTCTCATTCACAAGCCGGCAAGGAAACTGAAAAAAAATCTATTAGTTGTAATGTTAAATGTTTAGTGCTTAATGTTAAATAAATTAATGCATCTGAAGTAAACTCTTCAGTGATCTTAGTTATTGCTATATGAAATTCACTTTAATAATAACTTGAGCTTTCAAGATCTAGAAATCTGAAAAAGAATCTAAGCCTAATACATCGATTTTTGAAGTCTCTCACCAGGAAATATATTGCTCTTGCCTTCTGTACTAAGTAAACTAGTAAGAAGTGAAAGTCTTGAATGCCCTTGAAATCTTATCTTGATAATCTCAATTTAAATGAAGCAATCTACTGTTTCAACTCCATGCATGTATGTCTTACCCTTAGCGACCTTTTAAGCTTATGAAATTTCAATGCAAATGTTTAACTATCATCTGTGTAATTGGCTTCTTTCTATAACACAGTGAAGTGGAAGGGGTTAGCCAAAAACTCTTATCCAAATGTGACTTAATTGGTGTCTTACTGAGACAACCTTCTGCGTGGACGTTACCACCTCTTGTGATGTGACTAATTAGCAGCTCAGAACCAGCTATTATAGTCTATTGGATACATAAAAACAGCCTCAGAAACTACATAATAAATACCCCAAACACTCCAGTTTGCTATATAAATGTTGCATACTTTTCTTTTCTTTAAAATTAGGCACAGTATTTACTCCAAAAAAACTGTTTATGTGTAGTCAGTAAAGACCTCTTTTGGTAGCTTACAATTTTCTTAGGGTATATACAAGCTCTGTCTAATCCTGTAAGCATGCAGGCATTCACAACACTTAGATCAAACTAAAAACGATGCACACAAGATAAACTCGTATCACATCCAGTGTGAATTAAGGCTAAATTGATAGCGGGTAGATCAGTCTATCAAACTACTGCATGGTTCCTCTATTGATTCACATTAACTTACAGTTCTTCAGCATCTTGGCATGCACTGTAACTCCCACCCTCAACACCCAGGCCTCCCCTCCAGGGAGGCACACTGGTACTCAGGCCACACTTGGTGACTCTGGCCAAGTGCCAAGCAAACCCCACCAAGCAGTGTCAGGGCTGAGGAAATGCAACATTTCTTCCTAGCCCTGCCTTGAGCTGTGGACCACACACACATTAGGGAGACCAAGGCAGCTGTGTCCCTTGAGCATGCCACAGGCACCACATTTCAAAGGTTAGAGCCAAGCACTCCATGAATCAGACCCCAACACAGACCTACTCACCACAGGTGTGGATGAGTGTGGGTGCTTTGGGTCTGGCTGGGGGTGGAAGGTGAGGATGTAACCTTCAGACCATGTCAGCACAGAGGCATTCCTGTGGCCTCCAGGTCTTGATCACTGCTGGCAAGTACTTGGGTCATGTCATGTTAACCTGAGGTGTTGGAAAAGGGTTTTCTCTGGCAGAGACATGTCCCCAGAGCACTTGTGGCCAGCAGGGGTTGTGAGCACCTGAGCTGGAATAGACAGGTGGATGCCTCTGGAATGTTTAGGAGCTGGTAAGTATGGCCAGACATCTCAGGGAGAAGCCCCTGGAAAGTTTGAAGCAGGAGTGAGGTCTGCCTGCCATCTCACGAGCATCAGATAAAAGTGCTGAAAAGTTCAAGGTTGGAGAGGTGACCTGGCCAGTGGAGCTGTGGTCACTCCAGAGAAGGGGCCATATCCAATTGGAGAGAGAGAAGGAGAGCCCGCATCAGGACATGCACATATACCCACCCACCTACAACCTCTCAGCCAGAACCTCACCCACCCATGGACACCAAAACTGCATGGGCACCAGCAGACACTATGGCAGAACTCTTCCCATCCTCCTCTGATACCCACCCCAGGCACAGAATTAGGCAGTCATGGAACTGAGGGGTCTTGTCTCCCTTTGGAGCAAGCAAGAGACCCAGAAGTAGCAGGCACTGCACCAGGGAGGTGTTTGAGTAGATTACTGAAAAGATGTAAGCATGGGGCCATGACAAAGTCTGGGTGCAGTGCAGTGCCAGACAAAAATAAGCGGATGAAGATGTGGTACAAACATGACCATGGCACCAATAAGCTGTCCAGTGGCAAAAGGTACGCCATGCTTTCCTATAAGGATCTTTCCTGTTTCCTTGCCACCAATAGGGCCACACCACCTTGGCACCAGGGAGGAAAAGGATCAACCAGTGGCAGGGCAGGGCCCACAGCAGATAATACAGGAAGACTCTGGGCAGACAGGAGGACCAAATGCCCAGAAGCAGGTCCCCAGAGACCATGGGAAACAAGGTGTGCTGTTGTTGGTTCCTAAGGTCCCCAGATCACTGCTGTTAGTCCCCAGTGAAACAGGGGAACCAGAGACAGAGTTATGGATGGACCTGGACTTCACCTCCCTTGACCTCTTCCCAGGCCCTGCATCCATAGACCCCCACCATGGAGGACCCAAGGGACAGCTCCAACAGCATGATCATTGAGACCCAGGACCTGGACATCAACTGTATGCCATCCTTCTCACAAGTGCTCTGGCATGAGCATCCTCCACCCCTATTCCTTGACCCTGCTGACTGTGAACAAACACATGAGCCCCAAAATACAAATTCTTGTTTCAGGGCCATGGGTATTTTGCTCCTTCTCCTATAGTGTTTCCCTAGTGTCCCTTTCACAGATACTGATACCAACTGCCAGTGTGGTCCCAGTGCAGGGAGCTGAGGAGCACCCATGCCCACCCCTCCTCCCGATTCCAGTTCTGATTCTGAGACTGAGCAACAAGAGCCCACTGCCCCAGCAGATACAGCTCTACCTTAAACTATACAGCCATGACAGGGATCCAGGCACTGAGGGAAAGGGAAAGTTCCCCAGGGGGGTCAATGACCAAGGGTGGGCTGTATTCATGGCCATCAAGGTGAGGAGGCAGTGAAACGATATTGCTTTACTGGCTTCATAGCTTTTGTGTAAGACTGTCTCTAGAAGAAGCCTATCAGGCACAACTCCTCCTACCGCCAGTATGGTAAGTAGCCACTAAGGGCCATTCCTGCAGTGAGAACCCATGACCAGGCCATTGTGGTGAAAAACCCCCAAAGCACGGTACTGGTGAATCAATAAAGGGGGTGGGTGGCAACGTAACACCCCCGCCCCATCTGTTTTAAGCACAGGGCCCAGGTTGCTAATTGCTCAGTTTATCATTCAGCACTGGGGCAGATCACTTCCTTCCACCCCTACTTTTTTCATACATAGACTCAAGGCACCCAGCCTATGGCCTTAGGCATTTCACACCCATCAGTCAACATACTGGATCATACATCTTAGTCACACCACCCTCCTTATCTGTCAAACCATCCACAACTACTGAAAGTAGCTCATGACTCCTTACCCATCCCAAACACTGGCACAACACCAGGCCAATCCCACCCCACTGAGCTCTGAGGTATGAGCCACAGTGCTATGCCCACACCACATCCTGACTCTCAGCAAGGGTCATAAGCAAGCTCCCTCCTTTTCCCCCAAACCTTGTGGACCCTTGGGGTCCCTGCCAGTACTCTGATTTCAGGGTTGACTCTACCATCTATTCTGGAGCTGGGGAGACACCAGACCTCATGTGTGAGATTCTGGAGCAGAAGTGGGGAATTATTAGGTGGAAGGGCCACTTAATGAATTCTGGTGAGCTGTTGAGGGCTACACACACGTCTTTTAGAAAATATCATTTTAATAAATTATAAATAAAAAAGAATCATATACTAAAAATCAAACATCTACTATAACATTTTAATTTGATTTACGATGAGCATGATGAGCAGCCACCTGTGGGCAGCTGAATAGGAGGAAGGCAGTCAGGAGCTGGAGGAGCCGAAGCCCCATGTACTGAAGCAGGAGCTGCCCAGCTGCACCTTTGCTCCCCCTGGCTGGGCATGTGGTACCCAGCATACATCTCCACTCCCACTTCCCAGTGCTACCTGTTGCCTACAGTGGCACAGCAGGGGAAGGAGAAGGAGGAGGAGCTGCTGGAGGAAGGAGGAACCAAGAAGTACTGGGAGGCTTTGGCCCCATCAAGAGCAACCCCTCTAGGAAGCTGTGTGCTGGCTAGGGCTGAGTAGGAACATGGCATGGGATACTTTGAGCAGGTGGGGCTCAGCCCCACGTGGAGCCCTGTGGAGGCAGCTGAGGGCCAGATATGGGAGTGGACTGCCAATCTGTTGGCAGGCCATATTTTGCTCACCTCTGCTTTGATGTCTGGCATAGCCTTTCCCTGCCTAATCACCAAGATCAGACAGGGGACAAACCTTGGCCTGAATGAGGAGTGGGGCTGCTTGGTGCCAAATCCCAATGCTCAGAGCTAAGCATTGGGATCAGGTACTAAGCAACCCTAAGGTCCAAAGCCTCCTGCTGCCCAGTTTGTGGGATCAGGCTGGAGAAAGGTCCAGGTCCCAAATCTGGCTGCCCCAGAGTTATTCTTGAGGGGAAACTCTATGTATTGGGTCTAGGATGCCAGAAGCATCTTTAAAAATAGGTCCACAGCTTGGGATGGGGGAACTCCTGACTTGCCAGTTGCTGCTTCCACGTGTGTGGCAGATGCAGCTGGGGAGGTGGGAGTGTTCCACTTCACAGCTGCATGACATAGGCACTCCCCTCACCGGCGGATGGCAGTTGAGCAATTGGGGTTTGAGGAATTTTATGCCTCATTCCCAGATTGCACAGTTCGGGAAATGGGGCATAGAATTCTTCAGACCCTTACAGAACTGCCTTAATGTCTGTCAGCAGCCAAAGAGTCCCATAGATGACCTTGCTCTTACTTCAGGAGTACCACAGGGTAACAGAGTGCAGAATTAAAGGTGTCTGACATCTTACTTTTTTTTTTCTGTCTTCCTTCTAGTATTCTGTTCTTTTTTTCTTCACACTGGGACACATTTAAAAAAATTTTTTTAGTATAATGGGTTTTTTAATTGAAATGAAAAATTAGGAAAAGTTAAATAGCTGTGAGATCTTTAGAAAATATTGCCAAACATTTGATAAGGAAAACTATTTAACAGATGAGTGAGTGGCTTCTGCAGAGAACTGAGGCTTGGGTGACATAACAATGAGTATTGACCTGGAAAATCAAGACTCATCAGGCACTTTCAGCTCATGAAATGGAAATATGTACAAACTGGTCAAGTGGAAATGGCAGCTCCTGCAGTCTAGAACTTAGGAAAAAGAACAAAAGACTGAAGAGGAATTTGCTAAGCAAAGAGAATCTTCTCACAGAGGGCTAAATAGAGAGTTCCCAAAAGAAAATAGAGAACGTGAAACCTAAGAAAAAACCGGTGTGACTAAGGCTACCAAGTGAAATTGCCTATAAATAAAAATATTAGTCAAATATAGCTACTGTGTGAGTAGTATGTAGGGCTGTGCAAAGCTTTGACTTAATATGCGATTCAACAAATATTGGACATATTCGACCTTGAAAAGTGAAAGTCGAGTTGAATAGCAGCTGGTCGAATAGCTGTTAAATCGAATACCAGAAGTCGAATATTAACAGCACGGGTCGAATATTCACAAGGTTCGAATATTCGACAAGGGTGAACTATTCAACTTGCCTATACTGGATTCCCTGTGAGGGGAAAAAAAAGGAAAGTAAGGGGAGGGAGGGGGAGAGGGGGAAGGAGTGCTTTCATGACTGACGTGTGGCTGGCCAGTGACCTGTCAGCATTCTCTGAGGTCCCTACCAATCCCAGTGCTCCGGGGGAGGACCAGAGAAAATGCATAAAAGGCAGCAGTTTTTCAGCTCCCCCACTTTCTGCCTTGGGGTCAGTTTCTGAGCTGCTGATGTTCTCCAGCACCTCTGTGTCAGACCATGACGGCTGGAAGCCCTGATCTTCAACAGATTCCCTCCTTGCAACGCTAGCAACAGGGATTTCTGAGAACTTGGTGCTTTTATTTTACAACTACTTTTCATATTAGTTTAGGCTTATATTGGATAGGGTTAGTAGTAGCCTAGGATCTATTCTATATATAGGAATTTAGTTTTTATATATATTTTTTTATACATCATTCATTCTTTCCACCACACCACCGCTTCTCAATATATTATCTACACACACAAACGCATTTACATAACATCCAGAAATCTAATCCATGGCACACAGCACACTTAGAGGTTCCAGTTTGCATATGAAGGAACACATTATGAAGCGGGGTGGAAAGGCAGGTGGCCACACTGGCGAGCCTGCATGAAGGGGAGCAAGAGGGGTTGCAAGCGGGAGAGCTGCAGTTTCTCCCCCCCACCATACTCAGTTGCAGCCTCTTTCCCCCGCTACAAGGGATGAGGCTGCTACAAGCAGTAAAGAGAGAGGAGCAGCAGTGCCACCAGAGCCACTGCCTGTGCCTGAGACTCTCTCATGTCCAGACACAGCAGCCACAACCTCTCCCACCATAACTGCAACCAGCACAGCAGCATGCTCCACCCCTGTGTCACTGCCTATGCTGAGCCTTCCCCCGCCAGAAGAAGAGCCGGCGCTGGATCTGGATCTCAGTGCCCTGGCATGGGAAGTCCTGGGGAAGGAGGGGGAATCAGTTGAGTTTGTGCTCAACACCCCTCAGGTTTTTTCCTTTCAAGCCATGAGGTCTTTCCCAGAAGGCACTTCAGAAGGTGCCTCTGTACAGGTGAAGGCAAGAGGCTCAGCTGAGTCCACTCTTTCTTTTGCTGTGCCTCTGACTGCTGAAGAGGGGGAGAGTTCAGCAGCATCCACAGATGCACCCACATGCCAGAGGAAAAGGACTAGTACTAGCATGGTCTGGGATCATTATGAGCTGGCAGATGATCCCGCGTTTGCTATCTGTGTGCACTGCCAAGCCAAAATCAGCCAGAGCAAGGGAACAAAGTGCATGATCACCTCAGGGATGCTGAATCATCTCCGCAGGTACCACCCCTTTGCCACAGGAACGGCCACTGCTCGCTCCACAGCCCCTGTCCCCCCACAGCAGAAGCAGGGCATCCTGGAACACTGGGGGCAAAAAAGACCAGTTGCAAATGAGAGCAAGATCACCCAGACCACTGGGGAGATGCTTGCTCTGGATGGCTAACCCTTCACCTTTGTTGAGCGGCCAGGGTTCAGGTGGCTCCTGGTACTGCTGGCTCCATCCTACCAGGTACCCACACGCACCACCTTCAGCAGAATGGTGGTACCCTCCCTATACAAAGCATACAGGGAGGACTTGAGGGAGAAACTGCACAAGGCAGGTCCTCAGGTGACTATACACTTCACCTCGGACATCTTGAGCAGCTGGGGAGATCATGCATACCTCTCCCTCACAGGGCACTGGTGTGGCCAGTCAGGCTGTTGGTGGGCTCTCCTTCATGCTAAGGTGATGGATACGTCCCAAACAGTATCAGAGATAAGGGGGGCCATGAACAGCATGGTGCAGGGGTGGCTGGGCATTGGGTAGGCTGAGCTCACCCACGGCTTCAGGGTCACTGACAATGGGGCCAATATGGTCAAAGCAGTCCGTGATGCCAACTTTGCTGGTATTCACTGTGTGGCACATAATTTATATCTGATTGTGAAGGATGCCTTGGAGGGGGACAGGGCTGGCAGTGATGGTGCCAGCAACACCAGCAGGCTTGTTTCCAGATGGAGGAAGGTGGCAGGCTACTTCCACTGGATCATCAAGGGGGGCAAGATGCTGTGGGACAAACAAGCAGAGCTAAATATTCCTCAGCACAGAATCACCCAGGATGTGGAGACTCAGTGGGACTCCACATACCTGATGCCCGAGAGGCTGGTGGAGCAACAGAAGGCCATCCATGAACTTGCCTTGCTTAGAGAGATTGGGATCAGCAGCCCTCTGACCAAAGCTGAGTGGGATGCCATCTCCCAGATCTTTTTGGTCCTCAAGCCCTTCCTCGAGGTGACTGAGACCCTCAGTGCTGCTGATGCCTTCCTCAGCCAGGTGGTCCCCATAGTGAAGGAGCTCCGCAGCCAAACGGAGAGCTTCCTGGGGGCCTATGTTCCTGGCTGGGCAGGTCGCTTTCACCAGATGTGCAGGCACTGGTGAGGCAGCTGAAGGAGGGCCTTAGGAAAAGGCTTGAACCCTTGGAGTCCAACACAGTGCACATGCTGGCCTCCATCTGTGACCCAAGGGTGAAGGGCACCATATGTGGCAGTGAGACATTAAGTCACTGGAGGGAGGTACTTATTAAGAAAGTGACGGAGGTGGAATGGCGGAGGCGGGGGGCAGTGGAACAGGGGGATCCACTGCCTGAACCCAGCCCCCCATACAAGCTAGTCTTCCCCTCCACCACAGGTGCTGCCAATATGGGCTAAGGCCATGGCAAACATTAGGGGTTACAGACACAACAGACCCCAGGATCAGACAGACAGCCCTCACATTGTGGTGTCTGCCTATCTTGCCGAGCCTATGGAGCCCCTGGACTGCGACCCCTTGGCCTACTGGGCAACCTGCAGCCCGATGTGGCTGGATCTGGTCACAGTTGCCTGGGAATACCTGTCCTGTCCACCAACCAGTGTGCCAAGTGAGAGGGTGTTCAGCATGGCTGCGGATGCTGTGACACCCCACCGCACCTGCTTGGATCCTGGTTTGTTACAGCAGCTGATGTTCCTCAAGGTGAACCTCCCGCTGCTGGGGTTCCCCAAGCTTCAGGTGCAGACAGAGCGAATGCCGCCCTCTCGCTCCGTATGTATCACAAGTTCTGTCTGTCAGCAGCCTAAGGTGCAGTTTCCCTCAAACCCCTGCACCTATCACCATGAAAGTTGGCAGGCTTTGTAGGCTCCTCAGAGGCTAGCAAGCCTGCAGTTTTCAGCTTCCCGTGGCTTTCCACACAGAAGTCACAGGAGGTTTTCTCTCAAGAATTTGGGTTGCTGTTTCTCTGAATCCCCTAAACCTATCTTGTTGACACTTGGCACACTTTGTGGGCTCCTCAGGAGCTCCCGCTCCTGCAAGTTTCAGCAAGATCAGACAATAAATGCCAAAGTTATAGCCTGCTTCAAGCTTCCCCATTATAGCCTATGGGGAAGTAAAAGCAGCTCGAATATTTGACTGAGCTTCGACCTCGAGTCCAAGCAGACCCGCTTCGACTCGAAGCAGACAGCAAATCGAAGCGGGACCTGGTTTAATATTCGACATGGCTATCGAATCGACTATTACCTGCTCTGCACAGCCGTAGTAATGCTATGTAAATGGGTGAGGTGTTAGGGTTAACAATTGTACATGCAGGATTTTTTAATGTAAATAATTCATGCTATGTTAAAAAGAAAAGATTTATTAAATCATATGCAGGAAAGTTAGGATCTTCCTGTTGTTTTCTTTGCTGCTGACCTGAAAAAAGATCACACACAAATTTGCTTTTCAGGCATGCTTGGCCTAGTGGTGATCAAGGCTGGCTTATACAGGACGCACATTTCGCTCACAGCAGGAGAGTACAGCTTTCTAGTGAAGCGAGGGGGAGAGATTTATATAGAAGCTCCTTACAATCATCAAATGAGGAACATACTGAATTGGTGTCACAAGGAGAGGAATCATCTTTCCAGAGATATTTATCTGATCAAGACTGCTAAGCATGAAGGCTCTGATGAAAATAGCTGAACAGAAGCATTAACATTAGAGGCAGAACATTATACTAATTCAGATGGAGGAGAAAATAGTGCTATAAATCAAAGTACAAATCATTATGAAAATATACATGCAAATTTAACCATTCCTGTACCTGGTAGAAGGAAGATCAGTGGGGCTAGATCTACAAAGGGATTTAGGTAGGACATAGGCATCTGACTGCTAATTTTGATATCTGAACTCCAAAGTTAAATGTTTAGTAGTACTGTTTTGGCACATTCCCAGAAGTACCTAAGTCTTGAAAGTTCTGAGCAGCTTGGCACTTCGTTATATAAACTCCACTGAGATTAACAAATTTATTTTATATCTATCTTGCTTGGTAGGTCTCAAGTCAGATTACATCTGTTGGGTAGAGTTCTGCACAAAACAAAGTTACCTACATTTTATCCAAGGACTCAGCACTCACCAATTTCATGTCCATGTCTACCTGAAAGGATTTGAACCCACATCTCCCACTTCCTAAGAGAGCACCCAACCACAAGGCAGCAGAATACCGTATCTACTCAAATCTAAGATGAGGTTTACTCTCCCCCCAAATCAGCATGGGAGGAAAGCTACCTGTATTAGATTTGCATACAAAATGTGTGAGGTGGGGGTAGGCAGGCAGCTGGTGTAGTTCTGAAACTGGCCCTGAGCCAGGTCAGAACCAGGGTCAGACCCACAGCCTCCTGCCCCGCCTCCGTTTGCTCTCTAAAGATTCTGCCTCCTCCCCTTTTCCCACTTACTGTCAGGCAAAGCTCAGCTCCAGCAGGAAGACTGCAAGGGAAAGAAGTGAGAGAGCAGAGGGCAAGAGGGCCTCCTGACTCCCTCAGCTACCCAACCACTACAGCCACTGCTTTCCTTGCTGTAGCAGGGTAAGGGAGGGGGAAGGGAGAGAATTCAAGACAACCCTCTAATAATTAGATTCTATACCTGGAAAATTATAACAAATTTATAAAATGTCCTGATATAGAATCTGATCTCAGATTCAGGGTTGTATTAGATTCAAGTAAATACAGTATTAGGGAGGTTGTCTTCTCAAATTTTTCCTATCATAGCTTTTCCATTTTACATAGATAATAAAATGTCCATGAGAGAGTAACCATGAGTGTGACTTTGTAGCCTTGTAGTTAGAGCATTCACTTGAAGTATGTACAAGCATTAAATATAAATTGACCTAAGCAAGATCAGAGCAATCTAAATGCCCTGGTGTGCAACCATACATAGGACTTAGGTCACTCTTAAAATGGTACACCCAATCTAAAGTTAATATGTTGTCATGGGCAAGACCAGGAGGGAGGACCCCGAAGTCCATATAGGGATCCCCAGGGATGGGAGCCCCCTGCGAAAGGGTAAACAAAAACAAAAAATAAAGAAGGGAAAAACTTACCTGCAGCAAAACCCATGGCACAGCCAGAACCAGGGGAGAGACCCACACAGATCATGAGCCATGCCTTTATACAGCTGAAGCCAGCCGGTGATGTCATTGGCAATCACTGGCCAATGGGAATAAAGCGGACCACCGGCAAAGGTGGAGGAGGAGGGAGACCAGGGCCAGTGAAGGCACCAACACTGGGTGCCTCCCGAAAGCCCTTCCAGGAGAGAGAGCCTGCGGAAACTCCCTGCCCTGGTGGAGGATGACCCTCCAGGGAGAGTGAGGAGCCAGAAGCTGCTCCTGATGCTGGTGACAGCGGCAAAAGGAGCTGGGAGCCAAAAGCTTCTCCTGACATCGGTGATGGTGGCAAAAGGAGCCAGGAGACAGAAGAAGACCCTGATGCTGGCAGCATCGATGGAGGGGCCAGAGAGGCAGACGTGACTCTCCACACTATAACAGGTGGGACCACTGAGGGCACCAGGGAGGTGGAAGAGATGCACCCTCCAGGAGGCATCAAACAAGGACAGCATGAGGGGCTGCAAAGCAAGGCCAGAAGAGGCAGGGTGCTGACCTTGCATGTGAAGAGTGGCCAGGTGTCTGCAGAAGGGTTGCGAGGCTCCTGAAGAGACAGAAGGCTGGGTAGCGGGGGAGACGACCCAGGCAAGAGACCACAGGCTACCCTGACCACACATAGGGTGTAGCCCCATGACAAATTCGTAGAGGTGGGGGACCAGTACCCTGGCGGAAGAGCCTGGGAAGGGACCGCACGGGTCCCTTGAAACTTGATAGTGGGTTTTTTGTATGTTCTTTGTGATTCTCCTTTTTGGAGGGGTTGAGGGGCAGGTCCAGGTGGCACAGGTAGGATAACGGCGGCAGAGCTCTTTTGAGCTCTATCATTGCTTAAGACCCGGGTCAGGCTTCAAGCCCTGGGGAAGGGGAACTGGCCTCACAACACAAGTTAGACGTCTCAGGCAACCCGGCATTATTCAAGTGTGTCACCCTCTGGGAGCTTGTACTCCAGACGTAACCAGGGACATAACAGTGTCGGGAGCACGGCCAGGAAAACTGCAGTGATCCACTGAGGCTTGGTGTGAGGTCGGGGTGTAGGGGAGGTGGAGCTCTGGGGAAGACCACCGGATGGACTCTCTGCCACTGAGGGATCCCGAGTGGTCAGTCCCCCAACTGATAAAATATTCAAAGTTGTGGCAGGCGAGATTGGGGGAGACCACTCTGGGAGTAAACATCTTCTCAACAGCCCACATAAAATGGTAGGGAGAACACCACCGGCCATCTGGGCCAGAGCCGCATGTGACCAGGCCAGGCCTGGCAGACACATATACCTTAGAGGTGATCTAACTTTAGATAAGTAGAAAGTTAACCTGATCTATCAAGGTTTCCCCTGGTCTTGTGAACACCTGCACACATTCACACCATAGCTCTGGGGCCTGGAAAGCTCAGCCACCCACCACAGCCTAGGGGATATGCTAGTTTAAAACTCTTGAACTCAACTGGGCTATTTTCCTCCTCCTGGTTACCTTCCCAGACCAGGTAGCCTTCCTCCACAGACCAACCCTCTTTCCATCCAACCAGACCCACCATTCTCCTCAATACTGCCAGCCCTTCACCCCCAACTTAATTACTTCCAGCTGCTTGAGCCTCCTCCCAACAAGCAGTGAATCTTTACATGCATAGCATTCTGACACAGGTTTAGCCTTACACTAAGCTGGCTAAACCTGAGCCATATCCTGAAAATCCTTGTGTGTACCCTTGGTGAAGAACTAACCAGGGTTCCAGTCTCTGTTCTAATGAATGCTTATATTTTTTATGCTAACTATCCATTGGAAGTAAAGATACAGCCCAGGTGTCCTCTTCACAAGGGTAATTCCCTAACTACTGATTCCTTAATTATTGAATAGCCATGCTCACTCTCTCTCTCATGCATACTGTCTGTGGTTCAAAAATATATAATCATTACAGTATAAGTCTATTGATTTCAATGGAAGTGCAACTTTTGTGTCATCCAAGAGTCTGGCTTTATACCTATGATGATATTTCTGGCTCTGTGGATGTGGGGAAATGAGTGGATGTGGTATACCTTGATTTTAGCTTTTGATACAGTCTCACAGGCAAGCTAAGGAAGTATGAACTGGATGAATGGACTATAAGGTAGAGAGAAAAATGGCTGAAGCATTGGGTTCAGAGGGTATTAATCAATGGCTCAATGTCTAGTTGGCAGCCAGTGTCAAGTGGGGTGCTCCAGGGGTCATTCCTGGGGCCAGTTTTGTCTTCAATCAATTACTTGGAATATGGCATAGAGTGCACCCCCAGCAAGTCTGCAAATGACATCAAGCTAGAGGGAGTAGAATTCAGAGAGACCTAGCCAAACTGGAGGATTGGGCCAAAAGAAATCTCATGTGGCTCAACAAGGACAATTGCAAAGTCCTGCACTTAGGACAAAAGAAACCTGTGCACTGGTACAGGCTGGGAGCTGTCTGACTGGGTAGCAGCTCTTCAGAAAAGGACCTGGGGGTTACAGTGAACAATAAGATGAATATAAGCCAGCAGTGTGTCCTTGTTGCCAAGAAGACTAATGGCATGCTGGGCTGATTGGTAGGAGTGTTGCCAGCAGGTCAAGGGAAGTGATTATTCCCTTCTATTTTGCACTGGTGGGGCCACATCTGGAGTATTGTGTTCAGTTTTGGGCCCCTCACTACAGAAAGGATGGGGAAAATTTGGAGAGGTCCAGCGGACAGCAACAAAAATGGTTTGAGGGCTTATGAGGGGAGTCTGAGGGCTTATTTAGTCTGGAGAAGAGGAGATTGAAAGGGGATTTAATAGCAGCTTTCAACTACCTGGAGTTCGAAAGATATCTAAACTGTTCTCAGTGGTGGCAAATGACAGAACAAGGAGCAGTGGTCTCAAATTGCAGCAGGGGAAGATTAGGTTAGATATTAGGAAGAATTTTGTCACCAGGAGGTAGTAAAACTCTGGACAGGTTACCCAGAGATATTTTGGACTCCCCATCCTTTCAGGTGTTCAGGACCCAGTTAGATAAAGCCTCGTCTGGGATGATCTAGTTGGAGATGATCCTGCTCTGAGCAGGTGATTGGACTAGATGACCTCCTGAGGCCCCTTCCACACCTAATTTTTCATCATTCTATGATTCTAATAGTAAGTGGCTGACAGGAAACCTGCTTTTGCTGGAGGTGGTGGGTATATGATGTAATTGCATGCACAAATAAGGTAGACATTTAAGTGTGCACAGGTGTAAAAACCAGACCTTACTTAGTAAAAGTAAAAACAAAATACAACCCACTGGGATTTATTAAAAAATAATGTTACCTAACATTTGAGATATCCTCATTGGCAGTGCGTAGGGGATGCACAAGCACCCCCTGAGATTGGCCACGCACTGCCTGGAAGTGCCAGTCACAAAACCAGAAGTGCCACTGGGCGTCCTCCCCAGCCAGCGATCAGCCACTAGGGAACGCCCCCCCCCCGCCCCCAGTTGGCGATCAGCTGCTGGGAGACCCTCCCCACCATCTGCAATCTGGTGCCCCCCGCAGATTCGGGAGGCACCAGTCGTCTATGGTTATCCTAATTACCTCTTAACACGTGTTTATGAATTGGTCACCTTCTTCTTATCACTGACCATTTCTTTGCTAGTGTTCAGGATTTTACGTAAGTGTTATACCTTCTTCCATTATTGGAGAACATACAGCCCTTGTACTCAGCTGGTCAAACTAAGTATAACTCTGCTGAAGCCTGTAGAGTCACACCAAATTATATCAATATGGCCACCAGGTCACTACTGGACATAAGTAACAGTATTTTAGCTCCATATTTCTTGGTTTAAATCAGTGTAAGTCATATTGCTGAAGTCCCCAGCAGTTCACTCAAACACTGCTCCATTGTACTGTTTTCCAGATTTGAAAATAACAACATGCCTTAGGTCTTAAAATCCATCTGTGTATCAAATCAGGGCTATTAAAAATTAAGCACAGATACCTCCCATTCTATGACTCATTCATCACTCATGTACCTGGCCATATGCCATGCTCCTTACTTAATAAAAACTCGCACCAAAGCCAATAAAACGTTTGCCAGAGTAGAGACTTCAAGACCCAGCCCTTAATCAGAAGTACCATAATATGAAAATACTAGTTATTTGTTTAAGTCTAAACTTTTTTGCTTCCATCCTGTTCCCTGTCTTGAAGCCTTGAAGTAAAAATTATTTGGCAGCTCACTGCATGTGTACATGTGTATGTGAGAAAGCAAGTGTGTCTGTATACACAGAAAAGTGTATAGACCTCTCATATCTTTCACACACTGAGTTTATAGAAGAGTTTGAAAATGGGAGAAGATAGTTAAGTAGATTCAACTTTTAGCAACTTATGTGGGGATAAGTACAACTGATAGTTTACCTTTAGAGTGCCTAGCATCGTACGGGAGAGCACTGACAGTACAGCGCTGTAGAACAGAAGGGTCTGACATAAATTTATTCCAGTTTAAATGCATGCACACTTCCAGCTATGAAAAATACCTATCAGGCTTTTGAGAATCTGGTAAACTTTTTCTCTTTAACAAAGTTTAGAGGGAAAAATGTGAATTCTCAGTGAAATTTTAACAGATTAAAGCTCCAGATATATCTGCATTCCTCTAAGCGTGAAAGACACCTTTGATTAATGATGTGCTGTGTCTCTGCTAGCATTACAAATCTTAAGTAAATATACCACTAGGACATTAATGTGTGGGATGAGTGTGTATAGAATATGCTGCATATTCTGGAAACACTGCAAAATTTCCATGGGCCATGGAGCAGAAATCTAATGATCTTCTTCCTTTCATCAGGCACACTTTGTAAATGAAGTTGGCACAGAGATACATGCACTACTTCAAAATAATTTACCTCTACTGCAGGGCCCTTAATGCATTGACAATATTGCTGTTTCTTGTAATGGCTTAAAAAGTACATATTTTAGGTCTTATTATCCTTTTTCCCTGGCATGCAATATTTTAGTTATTTAATAAATCCATTATAACCTTTGAGCAGATTCCACAGAGCATCAGGAAAGATGCATAATGGCACGATGCAAGTCACAGTGAAGTGCTTATATATTGTTTAACCTAAATTACTTTAGTGTTCACATTTCTTTGTCTGCTTTACACTTGGGATATTATGGCTTTCGCTTTAAACCACAATTTTGAATTAGTATTAGATTTGAGATCAAAGAGAAAAGATACTTCATATTTAAATTACACCATTGAACTATAATTGTTGAAACAATCAACCATAAAAAGAAAAACATAAAAATAAAGGCGAGAATGAACTGCATGGTAATCAAAGCATAGAGCAGACTATTGTGAAGGACTTAAGAAAATGCAGTAGCAGATGACATAAACTTTAAGGAATATTTACATGAAAATTAATATTCGGCAGCTCATATAACAGAGTAGTCCTCAATAACAGTAATTAAAAATGGAGATAATATATCCACTACATGTGATATATCAGCTCTCAGATATCAGCTGATGGAAATACATTTGAATGCAGAACTTGAATGAAGAAATCGGGTATCAAAAAGCAGACTCAGGCAAAATTTTCAAAAATGGTCTCTGATTTGGGATATTTCTACTTTTGGCATGACCACTTGTAAAAATATCAATCCACATAAATTACCCTATCTCCACTGGGTTGTTTGAAAAAAGTCATACAGCTTAGTAGCCCGTAAAGCTAATGCGGTAAAAGCAAACTAGTTTCTGTAACCAGTAGTACAAAATATAATGGCCTGGCTAGCATTGTGTCTAACCACCTTTCACTTTGCAGTTCAAACAAATGTGGATCCATTCACAGATTAGTTAACTGGGGGAAATCTCTGGCACAAATCTAGGACTTGAAGGCATGCAGAGTATCTTACATACTTTGTAACAACATTTTCTCATCAATGTGTATATAATTGTTTAGGCTTCACCATTGACTACAACACTACTTTATCTGAAGTAGAAAAGTTCCTACATATCCCTCCTGTACTACTATGTAATTATGATAGCAACTGGAAACAAGACAGTTTTGAAAGTTTGTGTTATGATTCCAGGGTTCTTCAGAGCTTCTTTTGTCCTCTGATAATGAGAGTCATCGCTCTTATGGCTTTTCTCTAAAGTCCTGATTACATCTTCAACCTAAACTATCCCTTCCTAACCCCTATCCTTACATCTGCCAGAGATATGAACAGAAATTTATTTTCTTGCTTGCTGATACTGTTTCTGATCAATTGAAAGGTTCCCATTGATTTCAGCAGGCATTGGATCAGGCCCATTGGGTTTCACCCACCTCATGCTGCTGATGGATTTTACTGTTCATTACATTTGTCATTAAAGAGCCTTTAATTCTGCAATAGCCTCTCATGAAATATCTCTACCTCTTTGGTCAGCCACTCTTGCAAAGTTGTCACTAAACATATTGTTTTGTTTAGGGAATTTAATGAAGCCATCCCTTCTAAAGAAACCCACACACTTCAGAAGTGAGCAAGCAGCTAATTTATACTTACCGTCAGAGAACAGCATGTGTACACTCATCCTGAATATCATTATGATATTACTGTCTTCCAAGAAGAAATGTTTGTGCTCTCAGAATGACCTGGTGGAGGGCGAAACTCATCTGCCATGGACAAGTTTTTCAGCATCCACTTACTGCCAGACTATAGTTTTGTGATGTCTTTTTAATTGGCTTCTAGGTCTATTGCTGCAGTCAAAAGAAGGGTGATTTGACTAATTAACTACCCTGCTTTCTTCTTGTTCTATAGCAGGAAATGAAAATGACTCATTGCTACAGTAGTTAGCTTGAAAGAGGCCAAACAAAGATCGTGGCTGGAAATGGCTGGGTAACAAACTTTGTTGGGATGAAACAAAGAGGTTTTCGGCAGCCTTTATCTTATGATTAATAAAATCCATTTTATATCGCTAACAGAGATGTTCCCATTGCAGTTACAACGTATTACATTCTTCAGAACTCATTTTAACTTCACTAACTCAAGAATCGTGATAAACCTTTGCAGTACATTTAGGACAACCATAAGCTAATTGTGCCCATAAACAGAAACCTAAGAAAAATTAGGTATTAGATTCATCCTCAGTCTATCCCTCTATCCCTTGGAATGAACAAAAGATGATATAGAATTCAAATTCATTCAGGTTTTGTGCAGTGTTTGACTGTTTCTGTTGAGTTTAAACTGTAAAACACCTTCTCAACTTCACTGGTAGCAGGATTGTTCCCTAACAATCATTGTTTTCAAAACTGACCTTTGTTTATTGGTAGCGTCCTTTTATAAATGTTCTGTTTAAGACTCATAATTTGGATATCCAGATATTATGGTATGCATAATAAGAGATACTTTTAAAATGCAGTCAAATACCTTACTTGAACTTTGCTTTGAGTACATGTCAATTCGATTTCAAAATTCCAAATGATATCCCCAAACTACCTGAAATATGACCTGCCCTTTTTTGCCAAGAAGGCTAGTAACCTACTGGGCTGCATTGGTAGAAGCATTGCAGCAGATCGGGAAGTGATTCTTCCCCTCTGTTTGCCACTGCAGAGGCCACATCTAGAATACTGTGTGCATTTTTGGACCCCCGACTACATAAATGATGTAGGAAAATTGGAAAAAGTCCAGCAGAGGGCAACAAAAATGGTTAGGAGGCTGAGGCATAAGGCTTCTGAGGAGCGACTGAGGAAACCAGGCTCATTTAGTTTGCAGTAAAGAAGACTGAGAGGGGATTTAATAGCAGCCTTTGACTACCTGAAGAGTGGTTCTAAAGAGAATGGAGCTGGACTGTTCTCAGTGGTGGCAGATGACAGAACAAGGACTGATGGTCTCAAGTTGCAAATGAAGTTTAGGTTAGATATTAGAGGAAAAACCTTCTAACTAGGAGGATAGTAAAAACACGGGAACAGGTTACCCAGAGAGATTGTGAACTCTCCATGCTTGGAGATTTTTAAGACCCAGCTAGACAAATTCCTGGCTGGGATGATCTAGTTGCAGATGGTCCTGCTTTGAGTGAGGGGTTGAACTAGATTATCTTCTGTGGTGCCTTCCAGCCCTAACTTTTTAGGATTCTATGATTATAGTCATTAAGCAAATATATCCCTAGTAGCTGTAGTGATTACTGGGTTCAATAAGCACAACCACACATGCAGGAGATAGGGAGGACTCTTGCATTCCTGCCAGCATGCACCGCAAGCTCTTTGGACTGTCAAAGACTTCTGAGCGGAACTGAATGACCAAGCCATCCCCTGACTGGCCACCTCTAGACTTCATTGTAGACCTCTGCTTCACTTTCCTAGGCCTGGGCAGTTTATTCAAGTCATGGAGCAGTGTGGGAACAAATGATCACCAAGGGTCCCATTTGGTGCTCATTTTGCTGATGCTGTCTATGCGCATCTCTGGCTGACCACCCTGGATCCAGTATCTCTGGCTCGATAAAAATTTGCAGACAAGGGAGACACTAAGGGATTTATGATAAGTCCCCTGTGCAGACCCTTTCCCCTGCCTGGGGCCAGAAGCCATGCAGCTGCTCATAACCTGGCACTGATCACTCTATGAAATGCCTGCATTCTACCTCCCCAGTGGAAAAACCCAGATGCCTGGATCCATCTCCCTGTTGAAGGAGTTGGGAAGGCTGGGAACCAAAGCATCTGGGCCCAAAGGGATGAACCTTTACCAGGAGGAAGTGTGGGCTATTTGCTAGGGAGAATTCTTGTTTCCTGCTGCACTTGACCTGCAGCAGTGCTCATAAGTAGGTGCTCTGCCAAACACCACCCAGCCATGCATGAGCAAAAACCTACATTAGTGACTGTTGGTTACACCTCAGTTTTGGGGTTTGAAAAAAGCTTGCAGTGCCTTTCAGGGTCTGTTTTAGTGCCATTTTGTATAAGTGGTTCTGCTTAAACACACTGGCTTCTCTCAAGAAAGCAACACAACATTGATGGGGTAACCAGTTTTCAGTTAACCAGCTTTATATCCTACTCAGTGTAACACAGACTGATAAGCCCCCAACAACAGTAGGAGGTACCAGCCCTGGTGCCTCTTCCCCATTCCAGGCTAGTGGTGCAGGAATTGGGGTGCAAAGTTTTTGTGGGAAGAGTTGAGAGTCATTAGGTCAGTGGGGAGCAGCAATAAATCAGTATCATCATTCTTCCACCTGGATAATCATCAAGCCAAGAGCATGTTATATATAAGAGTAAACAACCAAATCCCCCCCCCCCATGAGCATACCCCAACTTCCCAAGGAGTCTTAGACCATTTCCTCACCTGGGTAGATGCAGTGTTGCTACAAGCGGGTGGGGAATGGCGTCTGGGAGCAGGATGGGCGGGTGAAACCAGGATCACAGGGCAGTGACCGCATGGCACTGGGACCCGGGGCAGAGCCAGAATACACTCCACACATGTCCCTCCGACAGGGACTGGTTCCACAGGCAGGGGCGTGAGGGGAACAGATTGCAGCTCTGCTCCAGGCCCCGGGGTCCCACACTGTCATCATTCCATGAACCCAGCCCTAACCCCCCCTGCCCATCCTGTTCCCAGATGCTGCTCCCCACCCAGCTGCAGCCCCAGCCAAGCACACCCTGCCCACAGGAGTCCCAGGCCAACACCTATGAATACCCTGCCGAGCCACCCAGCCACTCCATCCTGGCGGAGTATGCATGGCGTGTGGGCTGGGGTGCCCAGGGCTGGGGGCCAGGGCTGGGGCCGGTGGTGGCAGCAACTCTAGTTGCAGCTGGGCAAAGTGAGCCATTGCACAGGGGCTTCTGGGAAGCCAAATCCAGGCACCACACTACCCCAACCCTGCTATACACCAGGTGGTGGCAGGACCAGCTGCATGCACTATGGCCCAGGCTGCCCCCTGTGCCTGGGCCAGGTGGGGCCAAGGGACTTGCCACAGGCCAAATAGCATCCCTTGGCAGGATAGATCCAGCCCAAAGGCTGCATTTTGCCCACTCTTGCCCTAGCAGCCCCCTTGATGCCAGATTACTGAGCTTCTGAGGTACTGGCTGGGGTACTGACCTTTTGTGTTGCTCTACATTTAAATACAGCGTGTGGTAAATGGAAATGAAATGATCATTCAGGGTAATCTGGTCTGAAATCTATTTCTACAGCATTTTATATCAGTACCAATCAAGTCCCCCATTCGCTACGACCTTCACAGGAATGCATGGGCCAAGCTGAAGAGACTGAGATCCGGATATGGACACTTCAAAATAATATTATACAAGATCAACACCTTGGACAGCCCTGTGTGTGAATGTGTCCAGCAAACAGCACAGCACCTAATCAAAAGCTGCAGTCCTTACAAATGCCCAGACAGGGTTGATGGAATCCACACTCTGAGTGATACCGGACAGTGAAACCAATCAGTTGGTTGGAGGGAACAAGGCGGGGGTGCAGATTGGCTGGAGGGAACAACGTGGTGGTAGAGATTGAAAACAGGGGTTTTACTTCTTATGAGTGACAGCCTGGGATGCAGGGCTCTCCTAGCACTCTGGCAGACCACACAAGCTCTAGCTGAGGCTAGAGCGCTACCCTGGGATGGAAGGATGAGCAAGGTGCTGCAAAGCCTCATGGGTTGCTAGCAGAATGTGAGCTAACATGAGTCATGATGTACTCTGATGCAAATGCTTGCTATGACACTTTAGCCTACAGCACTGAAGTCTGATATCACATCCATCCAGAGTTATCTTAAAGAGGGTTGCACCATTTTTACAGTGTTTGATGTGTTTTGACCATCAGTTTGGTTATTTTTGTAGAGAGCTTGCTGCACACTTGTTGCTCAATAAGTGTAACTTCTGTAACCTGTCCATTAACTGCAATACTGCATAATTCCATTCCAGACATAATATAACTGACAACTACCCACAGTCCACTGTAGGTATGTCTAGCTTCAGCCTAAAGTGATTTAGGAGATGAGATAACATAGCTCAGCAATTCTGAAGCAAAAAATAGAAATGGAAGAATCTTTGTCTCTCTAATCTTGGAGTTTTGACTTGATGAAAGTGCAATGAGCCACAGAGAGACACCTGACCCTTTGGAATGACTAAAGCTGTTCTTGCTAAAGACTGCTATTTGATTAACTAGCACTTTTCAAAAGTCAATGTAAAACAAGATATTTCTACCAGTTAAGTTCAATAGACACTTCAGAATTAATGACCATAACATTCTGAAATGAAAATAAAGCTATCTTCTCCTCTGTGATACACATTGTTCTGAGACGCTGATTGGTTCCCTCACTGTGACAGATTTGTTTTTGCACAGGTTGCAATTGAGCTAAAAGTTTAATTTCCTCCATCACCATACAATTTTTTCTACTATACATACATTTAAAAACCATGCATTGTTTTTTAAAATCACTCAGACCTTAATGACAAAAATTCCACCTAATTAATTTTCTTATAGAGATAGCATTCATCTTACAAACATAGATATCTAATATATTTGTATGTCCTTTCACATGCCAGAATTCAAAGAGTGATTTTGTTTGTTTCTGACATACCAGGAACCAAGAATATAATTCATTGCTTTAATATTCAGATAAGCATTAGCACGCTTTTATGCTTTTGATCATACTCAAGACAGTTACCATTTGTGTAGGACATTCATGAGCTCTGTACTATGGAAGTAGATTAAATCGCTCAGAGAATTAATATTTAGCTGTACATACATCCCTTCCTTTGGGTACATTCTACTCTATTGAAAAACAAACCCCTCATTTACAGCATAATATTCTTCTTTGTAAGACAATAATGCAAATTACTGAAGATTCTCTAGGGAGCTGATCCTATGAAGTCCTGATGGCTTTCAGCTCATTCACTCATTCATTTAGGGCCTGATATAAAACTAATTAAAGCAGGAGTACGCAACCTGGGACCCACAGAGCCTTGTCATCTGGCCTGCCGGGCTCCCTATTGTTTATTGCCACTCCCCCGCTGATAAATTTCTGATCCCATGGGGACCGCAATGTTCCAGATAGCATAGCCCAGAATGCTAAGTCAAACTCTTGGGGCTGAGGTGGCACAGGGGGCCCGATCCATATGCACAGGACTGGTTCAGTACAGGGCCTGATTTAGACATGCGGCTGTGGACCAAGGTGGTGTAGGGCCTGATCTGGGCAAGCAAAGCCAGGCCAAGGAGACACAGGGCATGATCCAGGCACATGTGGCCAGGCTGAGGCATCACAGGACCAGACTGAGGTACTCAGGGCCTGATCTGGGTGTATGGAGTTTAGCCCTGTACACCAACCCTGCAAGGGATCCAGCCTGTGGACTGGCTGCACGCCACTCATCTGGTCCACCGGGCCAAACGTTTTAGCACCACTGGATTATACTAAATAAGAAAAATTTTTTGACTGTGTAACAAGCATTAAAGTTCACAGACCTTGGAGCAGAGTGCTCCATGTGGGACATAGCATGGCATGCAGCAGCAGAATATTGTCCCTTGCAGGGCACCACAGGGAGCAGTGAAGTTTGTCCCTTGAAGGACACCAGACTAAGGGCAAATGAAAACTTGCCCCATTGGAGACATTGTACAAGAAGGAAGTCCTGGTAAGAGGTTGACAAAGTAAAGTGAGACCATGAAAAATCCCAGCCTCCTGATTGGCTTAGGGGGATCCTTTAAGAGAGAAGGCAGGTGCACTGGTCCAGAGGGGAGATGGAGCCTTGCAGCAGTGGATCTACCCCTTAGGGCAACTGGAGCTTGTGAAGGGACCTCCAGGGGATCCGGTGTACACAGCCCTGAAGATCCCAGCTGGGACTTCAGGACATGACAGGCTGATACCCACAGGGCCCATCCACCGGGAACCCGTGAGCCTTGTGTGGGGTGAGAGGGAAGATGAAACCAGAGGGAAATAGTCCGGGTGACCTTTGCCATCTGTGAGAGGTCAGGTGTCATGCAGGAAAGCTGTATGATAGAGGAAAACCTATGCTGGGGGAGCAGAGGGCTATAGGAGTTCAAGAGGGGTAGGGAAGTGCCATGGTTTTTTTGTGTTCTTTTTGTTTTGTGTTTGCCTTTGAATTAAGGTTTGTACCAGGGATGAGAAGCACTGTTTAAGGGTATCGGAAGCCAGAGTCAGCTACCAGACAAGCCAGAGGGCACAGCGTCCTCTACCTGCTGCTTCTTGCAAACCCAGCTGAAGACCAGGTTGTGTGTGCTGAGCCCAGCGGACCCCGAGCTGCACTCCCTGCTGACCGCTGGAAAAATTGCAAATGGCATTTTATTGTCACCCTGAGAACCATGGTATTAAGTCATCCGTGTATCTGAAGTGCTGTATTACCAATGTGAAGTACAGTATGTTGTAGTCCAATTACCGAATGTATGAATTTTGGGTTGTTTATTGTTGATTGCTAAATCATGTCTTACATTGGAGGGGAACTCGGGGAACTCTGCTGCTCAGCTGCTACCATTCCTTCAGTGGACTGGGGGAAAGACCAAGGCCATTTGTACCCCAGGGATCTGAAATTGGCAGTAGGCTGCTCCTAGTGTGGCAGACCAGGATTTAATGAACTTTGGATCAACCCTTTAAATGGAGCTGCAAATCCTATTTTGCACCTTGCAAGAATAAAAACTTATTGTGTGAATAAGAAGAAAATGTCTTTACTGTAAATATTTTAAACATACATTGGCCAAGACAAAGCCAAATTACGTATGTTCAGATTTAAGACTAACTGTTACCTTAACATTTGAATATATGCATTTCCATGTGGGTAGAATATTGCATTCATTGGAATTCATGAATTATCTAGCCATGACTAATCTTAGTAATAAATGATCTCTAATGTGTTTTTATAGGAGAAAATGCAGTGGTAGTTTGCTTGAATAAAGTCTGTATAGAAATGGAGCAGGGAAATCAAGACTCAAGCTTTCCTTATTGGGTTGCTTTTTCTTTTAATTCTGATCTATTACCTCTTTTCAATGTGTATCTTAATGTTTACAGAAATAGGTTCTTTAATATTGGAGAAAAGGTCTCCAATAAGATTAGAAAGTAGGCTCTCCATATTTCAGGTTGCAATCAGCTTCAGATATTAAGCCTTATAGTCATCAGTCTAAAGCTGTGATTTGGTAGACATCCTCAGATTTACTCTGAAGAGAAAGAAGAATATTTATACAAAATCTCTAGAAAACCGATTAAGTTATTTTTGAATTCCTGTACAATTTAAAATAATTGAATGTGAAGTTCTGTATTGTATGACTTTTTGTTTGGAAACAGCTTATCATATTGCTTTAAATACAGGATACCCTTCAATTTAAGATGCACCCTTATTTTCTGATACTAAAATTAAGGGAAAAAAAACAAATATAGATATACCTGTAGTACATAAAGAGCTTTCTGGGGTCAGAAAGCCACCAATCATTTTTAGAAGGAATATTTCATTTTGAAAAAGTGCATTTTTTATTTGAATGAATATAGTGTTACTGGTCATCTAGACTTTTGATACACTACATCTTCCTGAAAATATATATATACTATCTATACTTGGAAAAATACTTGGGTATAATTAGGGTCCAATCCTTTTCCCATTAATTTCCTTTGCAACTATAATCAGGCATGATTATATCCAGGTTTTTTGCTAATGACCTAGCTATAATTAACTCTTCCCTATTCTCCACCGCTGTGTCTTGTTTTTCGAAGGCTGCTGCTTTAAATGAGTTAGAAACAAACAGCTGTAGCCTTAAAGTAGTCATTTTGAAAGCAGGTGTTTGTATTTTTCATCTATATATCTGGTAAATACTGATTATGGGTAGGAAGGGATTCCCAGTTTTCCTGGGACGGAGAAAACTAAGAAGAATGATCTCTTTTCACAAGGGTGAAACCTCATAAGCTTTGTTCTGAAATATTTGATTAAATGAAGTGCTATCATGAGATTGAAAAAAAACTTGCAAAAACTTGGGCCCTTTTAACAATTTCTTGAAATGTCAGTGCCTTCTGTATCCCTTAATCGGGCCAGTTATTTTACATTCCATTGTAAAAATAGCACGTAGTATAAAAACAGCCCATCCCCAGCCTCACTCCTTCAGCCCTTCCTGCCTGAGCCAAGGGAAGACAGACATAAACAAGCAGATGATCTCTTACTCATTAATGTGCCATCCCCTTTATGAGACCAATGCCTACAAAACTGGAGAAAGAAGAAGAGAAACAACTAAAAGATAAAACCTTCCTTAAAAACTTGCACACAATTGCCTACCTGTAAGTCTTCATTACCCATCATTCTGTTAAGCCCTTGTAAACCATGGGCCCATCGTCTGTTTTGACACTGTCACAGGCCTAGGGTAGCAAAGTGGTTAGGGTGTCCTGCTATGCTAGGAGTTAAAATAATTATTTTAACAGTTTTGGTGAACTATCAAGGGCCAGAAGGGTAGCTCCGCCCCTTGACAGGTGCCCCAGTCCCTGGTCACCATCTTGAGACCAGAAGTCCTGTCCCTAACCCCTGACTTTTGCCACTGGAAGTCACTCCCCTTGCCCTAGAAGTACTCCTTTGGGGAGGGGGATTGGGGCTGCCATCTTGAAACAAGAAAATTAACAAATCATGTACTAAAATAATCAAGCATCTACTATAAGTTATTTCAAATTTATTTTTAAAATATTTTTGTCATGCTTTATGTGTGTTTGCATAGTGCATCACATAATAGCTCAAAATACAGTGTTACTCTTGTATATTGTGTGTGGGAGGTAATGGAGTATATATGGGGGATGTGGTTGGGGAGTGAGTGGGTGTGACATGAGGGGTGTGGGGTGTGGGTATAGTGAGTGGGGTGTGTCAGGGAGCAGAGGCCATGGGGTATGTGGCTAGAGTTGGGGTGTGTGGAATGGTATGGGGGGTGTGGGTATGGGGAGTATGTCAAGGTGGGGTGTTCAACAGTGTATATTTGGGGCTGTGAGAGGTTATGGGTGTGTTTGGGAGTATGGTGGGGGGTAGGGTTTGTGGGATGGTGTGTGTGTGTGTTGGTGGGGGAGGCTTTTCTCGGAGTTCCTGGGGTGTGCGAGTCCCTGGATCTGCATGTGGTGGCAGAGAGCAGGGCCAGCCCTGAGAGACCCCTAGTGTACAGCTCCCCATGCTCCTACCCAAGACCCTGGCTGCAAGTGGCAACACCATGCCCCTTGCAGTCCCACCCAGCCCTGTTACATGCAGCTCCTGCTCTAGTCCCTGGCTGGACATGGTGGCAGCGTGCAGGGCTAGTCCCACCCAGCCCAGTAGCACTCCTGCCTGAGTCCCCAGCCACATATTGGGTATTGCTTAGCAACTGGAGCCATACCTCTGGCATGGAGGTGCCATTTTGCAGAGGAGCAGCAAGGGCTAGGGTTTGCAGAGGGCTTACAGAGTGGCCTCATGGGCTGGATGGAATTGCCTTGTGGGCCAGATGCAGCCCACAGGCTGTATTTTGCCCACCTCTATGCTATGGTTTCAGATGTGAGTTTGAGCTACATTCAGAACTTGTATTCATTCCTCCCAACTGTGAATGGGTACCTGGTCATTCAGGCTGGGGAGCTGAAAACGAATGTATATGACATTAGCCACATTGCTTCCTTGGATGTTGTTGCCCTCAGTTTACAAGGAGGAAAGGTCCGTAGCAGTAAGGTCTGAAAGAAAAGTATATTGGGGCTAACATTCAAGGCTAGGAAATATCTTCGAGTAAAAGGGTAGTTTTGATAAAATAACAGTGCTTTACAGAGCCTGGAATTATATGGGTAAATATAAAGGACAATATTGCATCTATGGAGCAACTAAAATTTGGGCATTTACATATAAATCCTGCTGCCTCTCTAATGATTTTAATATATGCTTTTATAGCTCATAGCAGCAGAGACAGCTATCACTTTACTTGGAGATAAATAAATGCTTCCATTTATTTGTATTTCTCTTTCTTCTTCTTCTTCTTACAGAAACAGAGCAAATAGCCCCTGGATCTGACTGTATAACACGACAGAGACAGAAAGGCTATCTGCCACATGAGATAAAGCTGACTAGCAGCAGGCAGGAACAAACAGGAACAAACAGGTGGGGTTCACAAATAAGAAGATTAAGTTTAGTGATATAAGACTTCAGTAACCCACCATGATACCAACACTTCTTTCTACCACCTCAACTTTTATTCCATCCCACACACAACTTTACCCACCAGCCTACACACATCCTACCATCAGATGACCACAGTAGTCAAGATGTGCTAAAATAGACAAAGATGTAATGATGGGAACAATATTTATCACCCTCTACAACTGCAAATAGGCACTTTCTATAAGTGTTAGTTCTAGCTCAGGGTAAGACACAATTGTGCTGGCACGATTCTGATAGAACTTGGGTGGATACAAACAAGTCAGGTCTCAATAGCTAAGAATTTTAACCAAACAGCTGGGAATAGCTTTATTTCTCCTATTGTTTGCTACAGTTTGATTACCCTAGAAGACCCTGACGGCCTTGTGGATGCTCTTGTAAAGCCCTAGGAAAGAAGCATGCTAGGTGTGGGGAAGAGAAGAGGGTTAGTATTTGCTGTCATTTAGAGCACAGAATGCCTACTGTCTGTCAGTATCTCTTTCCAGCTGGAAAATGTAAGTCCAGTTATGAATCATGACAATTGCTATCAAATGGGACTCTTACTGGCAGTACCTAGATTTGCACTTTTAGCACTTGGGGGAAGATGTGCATTAATAGAGGTCTTGCAACTCTGGACTTCACTTTATCCATGAGCCTAAGGCTACTAGCCTATAGGACACACTGCATTTACCCAGGCTGACTTAACAGAGTTTGACCTTCTTTGGAGGGGCCCTTGTTAAATTTCTTCTACATTTCTAAATTTCCTTGTTTTTGGTTATGTTTTAATTTATGTTGGTTTGGTAATTATGGCTAATATTTTCAAAAGCGAACAATTGCTTTAGAAACTTCAGTACCATGCCCTAAGTAGCCACTGCCCATTCTGGCTCTTAGAAAATGTATGTCCCAATTGACCTTCCAAGATTGCCACAGCCACAGGAAATAAGGAAGTTAAAATTGAGTTTGACAGGGAAAATAGTGTGATGTTGTCCCAGTGCATTACTTTCTCAATATTGTTACTTATGGACTAGGGAGGTTTGGGGACCATTGAATTACACATTCTATTATAAATTCCATCCACTTGGATACATGTAGAAGGTCCATAACTCTGGTGTCTGAATGCTAGATAGCTTACTATATTGGGAATGTCATCTATTCACATACACCTTCTTTTTAAATGCACACACCCACTGGTGGTTCCATTTATGAATTCTTCCAGTTGGATAGGTGACCTCAGAGGCTTACATAATATGACACTGTAGCGCTTTATCAGCTTACTGCATTTAGCCTATTCTGAAACAGCTATTTGCCTTGGTCCCAAGGCCTCTAGTGAAGTGAGCTGTCCTTTTCCTTTCTATATCTCCACATCTCTTCACAACAGGTAATTGAAAATAATTGAGTAGGTGATGAGATGGTATTAGAGTTTCTTTCATTTATGCTTTGATGTTAAAAATCACTGTCACAAATTATATCAGTTTTTACAGTTAACTGACAAATCATTGTGCTTCTCAGCCACTGAAAGGCAATTTAAGTATTAAATATCGGCAGAGGAAAGACTGAACCAGTTAAGTGATTTCAGCACTGTAACAAACCAACACTTAGAAAGTAACATAATCTTA
Source organism: Crocodylus siamensis (assembly GCF_052110815.1). Taxonomy (NCBI): domain Eukaryota; kingdom Metazoa; phylum Chordata; order Crocodylia; family Crocodylidae; genus Crocodylus; species Crocodylus siamensis. The sequence continues at coordinate 213,903,290 of NC_143397.1, forward strand.
TTTTGTTTTCCTCCACAAACAGATATATGCTGCAGTGTATGCTTGATTTTTTTGCATGACATAGTTTAACATGAAGCTGTATGTTCATAATAGATATGACAATTATAAACCTGAATAATAGCACATGCAAATTTAATGGCTTCACGACAGAAGTTTGGTGGTGCAGATACCAAGTGGTATTTTTCCCCATGTAATGACATTACTGTGATTTTCAAGTGGAAGCCTATGACAAATATATGATCTCTTCAAAGTAGCCTAAAACTGATTTTTCAGTAGCCGCCATGCTGGAGGCACACAATTCAAAAGCAAGGTTAAGTGTAATATACCAAGGAGTCTGTGTAGTCACATATACTGTACCATAAAGTTCAAATGTGCCTTGAAGTTTGCAAATGATCATAGAAACAATAATAAAAAACCTTAGTATTTGAAACTGTGAGGGGAATGTACTTCTAGGAAAAGTATCAAATGTTAAAGAATAGGATCACTTGAAAAATTAACGCTCATCTTAAGGTAACCAGATGTAACCAGATCTTGGTCCTCTAGTAACGTGAATGTCATTGGAAGTTTTAACCACTCTTTTTTATAAGCCCTACATTAGCTTTAAAACAAGGGATGTAAAGATTCTTAAGAGGTTTTTAGCTTGTTCTAGCTTTGGTTTCGGTGTAGAACATTGTTTTGAATGCAATAGTTTAGAGTGAGCTTGGATTGACAATCCATTTATAAAATAAATGACAATATCCTTGCTAAAGGCTTTTTGTGCAGGATAACCATTCAGCCCATGGTCACCAATATTGTATCTAACTTCCCTGAACTGACATTTCTGCTCTAAAAATCAAGAGCACCCAGTCCATATTACATCTTTCAAAAGGTCCTGCAACCCATCTCTGCAGCAGGCAGCTTGCCATAAATATTAGCAAGTGCTAGAGTGAAATTCCAGTAAATGAAGATTAAAGGAAACCACTTTGAAATTGGCTGAGCTGAGCAAAGTAAGGAATTCATGTAGCCCCTACTGTTGTAAATCAACTCATGCTGTACAGTCACTGACTATTTAATTAACAGCTTCATATTCTGCTAGCAAAAGAAGGGTCACCAAGGACAAGATACAGAGCATACAGTAATATCACTGGGGTCTAAACTGCCTCTAAAGCTAAAGTATTGTTTATTTTCAGTATAACTCCCAAGTCATAATCAGACCTTTGCAGATGCTCTTTCCTCATCTATTTTTGCCCTTTCTTTATCTTTCTGTCTACTCTTATGTACTTTTCTTTAGTAAGATACTGATGCCAGATAATCCTGCAGTATTTAGTTGTCAGCAGTCCTCCTGGGACAGGCGGTAAATATAAGATACTAACTCAAGTCAGGCATGATGCTGTAGTATTCAAAAGTAAACATGAAAAATTGCAGCTTCTTGACAGTAAAATAATAATTTCTACAGTTGTGTGAATATTTGCAAAGCCAAGTCATGCATGTATACATATTATGAGAAATGCCTGTGTAAATAAGGATTTTTTTGGACTAAAGTTGGTGTGCACCAATTTCTTTGGGCAAAATGTCAGAGGCTACTCTTGAAGATTTGACTCAAAAGATACCCACCCAGAAACCATACAATATTTTAAAAGAACAATTCAAAACTTATTCTTAATATAAATAAGACATGTTATGTAAATATTAAGAATGATAAAGTTTAAATGGTTGCATGCTTGCAGACTCTAAATATATTTCTGAAGAACACAGTTGTACAATGCAAATTGGTAAATGCACCTCACTTGGGGGAATGGTAAAAGTGTAGATGTTGAATACTGAAAGTATTGGCAAGATGATGAGAAGAACTAGAGCAAGTATCCTGGTAGATATCTACTGTATATAAAACAGTGTAGAGGGATATTTCAGATGCATATAAGGTCTATTGGTCTGATTCAGGCAAGTCACCCACAAGCTTACCTTACCAGGTCCAGCTCCCTGCGGCAGCAAGCAGGGACTGCCCAAATCACTGAATCTCCAAATCTCCTCCAAATCTCTTTCCAAATTGATTTAGAGGCTTCAGATTGATTCATATCTTTTTACTGGTGTCCTAATTCAGTTTGGATTCAGAAAATTAACTGCTGAATTGGGCCGAATCTCCTACAAATCAAATCAGCAATCAAAGCTTCGCACAGCCCTAATGCCTAGATCAGATCTCACCCGTGGCTCTTCTTGACCACCTCCAGTGATGGAGTGTCCAGAACTTCCCTAGGCTGTCTATTCCACTGCCTCGCTGTTCTAACAGCAAAGAGGTTTTCCCTGATAACCAGTCTAACCCTACTTTGTTGCAACTTCAAGCTTTTGGTCAGGACATAGTGGAGTTTCACAGAGTGCATGACGATGGCTACAAGCCTTTCCCAGTCTTTCCCAGTGCCAGTGTGCAGTTGCCCCAAACCTTTTTAGATAAGAAAATTGAGAAACTGCATTGGAGGTTTTGCCCCTTTCCTTTTAGTGCACATGGGGAGGTGTATGCATACAAATATATGAATATGTGCTCAAGAATAAGTGTTATTGTTATGGCCATCAGAAATATTGAGCAGAAACCTCTGGACCTAAAAGCATGGCTCTCTAGAGCATCAGTTGAAGATCCAGGCTCTATAGCTAGGGGCTGAAGCAGACTCACCCATTATGGTGCCTTTTTCTAGGGTGTCTGTTTCCTTTAAAGTGAGAGAACACATGGAGCCTGGAAATGCCCACACTCTCCAGCTGCCCCAGGTAGGAGCCCCTGGAGCTCCAGGGGCCAGATTCTGCTTCAGGGGCCTGATCCTTCCATTGACACAAACACTTTTGCATGTTGCTCTACAGTATTCAGCCTATACTGCTACTGGAGCTTCAGGGGCCCAATCCTGTGAGACAACTGCAAATAGGGGAACCCCAGGTTACCCACTCCAGATGTATACCCCAGGAACTCCCCTCAGACACACAAGGAGGACATGTAACATATACAGAGCAATGGGTTACATAGCAATGGGTTACATAGCAAATGGGGTGGGGAGGGTGGCTGGGATATGTGAAGGGGTGTGAGTCTGGGGGTCTGCATGTATGGCAGTACAAGGGGGGCGGGTATGTGTATAATAAGGAGTGCATGTGGGACTCACCCGACAAATACACTCACACACAGACATATACACAGTCTCCCTCCCTCAATGTGCACACTCACACAGTCATGCACACAGACACACACAGTCTCTCCCTCCCTCCCTTATTGCATGCACACACATACACACATGCGTTTGCACACAAGACGCACCCTGCAGCTCCTGGCACTGGTGCAGGCCCTATGCTCCTGCAGTCCGGTGATGCATCTGGGGGCCAAGTGGTGCTGCAGCAGCCATTGTACAGGCAGGGAAGCAGTGAAAACCGTGGCAGGCAGAGGCTTCTAGTTGGGGGCAGGGCAAGGCTGGGCTGGCCTTGTTACTAAGTCCTGCCAGCTTCCCATGGGTCCTACTGCCCCTGGCTCCTGGCAGCTTTGACAGGCAGCCAGGAACAGATAAATATACATTTTCTATATTGTTTAGGGGGCCTGCAGGCCAAATAGAATGGCCTGGTGGGCCAGATGCAGCCCACAGGCCATATTTTTCTTACCCCTAATTTAAGACAGTAGCCAAATCAATCCATGTACAAGCAAAGGGCTAACAACTCAAGTTTCTCCTATTCCCAGTTTTTATATTAATAACATTTTGCCTTAAGGTATATTCATGGCCTTCTAATAAGTATTCTGGCAAAGAAGTTTACTCACAGGAATGTTCTAGAAAAGCTCAGTTAAAATTAATTTTAGGGAATATTCAGGAAAAAAATTATTTTGATTTTGTATAAGTGAATATGTCCTCCAACTAAATAACAGAAAGAAAATATATGATATATGTGTACAGTAACCTTAGCTGGGATTGCTTATTTTTTAATATTTATATATAATAGACAGCTCAGGATCAATCTACACACCAAGAACTATTTGTAGAAATGATTGTAAAAATTATCTGTAGAAGTTTTTTCTTACCCTTCTACAAATGTCTTACTCACTGGCAAATTATAGTCCAGTTGTGGACAATTTGTAAATCAAGAAGGCAGCTAAAGGAGCTGATTAAATCATTTGCTTCAAATTATTTTCTGAGCTCTGGTCATAAGTCAGAGCTGAATGCCTATCTGTTTTAATTGTTATCACTCTCTGCAATCACAAAAGCTTGTCTAAGACCTTGTGAGGTGATCTGCCCATTAATAAGGCATTACATAAATGAAGCATTCCAGAAGTTCCTGGATGTTCTTAAAAGATTGTGGGAAAAGAGGTTTTTGGAAATTAGATATTTTAGGGCTTTGGGTTGCTGTTATTCCCTGTATCAGTACCTACTCCCTACAGGATCATGATAACATTTCTAAATGCATTGTGCATTAATATAAATAATCACCTCAAAGGAAACCCGCTAATGAGATTTAAGCAAATATTTGGTTGTGTTTATTTATGTTATCAAAGTTAATTACATCACCTGAATAGACTTCAGTCCATTCCCAAAGCACATCTGTCTTCTGTAACTAAGTTGTCATAAATACAAGGAGGAAACAACATTGCCCCCTATATTCTAGCTATGTTTTGAAACAAATATCCTATACAACAGAACATAGATTGAGGTCAGTGATAGCAGATGGGTTTTTTTTTCTAGAATGCAAAGTCTTTCCTCTCCACCCATTGTGCACTGTATTATCTTTTACCACTTCAGGAGACTCTTATCACCAGTCTTTGGGACTTAATGTACAATTGACACTTGAGGACAATAATAAAAGAGATATTGGGAAGTCAGAGAGATTCCATGTGGTGGTCCCTCTGTTTAAGTACCAACTTTGCTATGCTGCAGTAGTTGAAGGATGAATCTACTGCATTGTGAAGAATCTGTGCCAGAAATTTGATGTGGATAATTATATTTATTATCCTTTATCATATGCTGGTGTTTAGATTAATCAAAATTGTCCTTCAAACTTTCATGCATTTGATAGTGAGTACCTCAGCTCAGCCAATCTGCAATAGATAAAGAAAAGCACATTTTTATTTTCTCCAAGCTATTTTGTTCTTGTTGTTCTGGCTTTCACAATAAATGAATTAGACAATTTATAGATGTGTATGGAATTTTTTCCAGTAAGCCTTTTTGATGAAAAACACCAGTTACATGAAACCAAAATTTCATAGGAATATACCAACAGATTCATCATAGAATTTGGGTCAATACAAGAGAGTAAAACTAGACTAGCCAATAGCTCACTTATTAAGGCACTTATTTTAGATATGTGAGACCAGATTCAAATTAGAACAAGAAGCTGAATTTGGACTTTCCATAACCTCTGTAAGTGCTCTTGCTTTCTCATGTTAGAGTTTTTTTCACATCTCTAAATCTCTATATCAAAAAAAGAAAGAAAAGTCTTAATGAGGACTAGGGAAATGTCTGAACCTTGTGGAGGAAAAGAAAGATATTTGTATCATGCTCTATTTATCCATGAATCAGCTATATGTGCTGAATAAATGGTTCTTTTGTCAAGTTTGACTTTTCAACTTGTATGTTGTTGCTTGTGATTACTAAGCATTTCCTGATATTATTGATGTTTGTGTCACTACTACTACTAATGTTTCCACTGCAATTCTTAATATTATGATACCAATTGTGATGATGATGTAATATCACTTTTACTATGTACTGTATCTAGTGTGTACTACATTCATCATGTCAGTTGCATTTACATTTCTAATATGAGTACCTTCAGTGTGTAACACCCTGATGGAACACACATAACCAAGCAATTTGGGCTTGACTACACAAGGGTGTTAGCTACAGAGTTATTTAGGAACCTATAATTAGAGATGTCAATGTTTAAATGGTTACAATGTTAAACTACAATTATATTTATCATTTACCATTTAACATTTAGTGACCTCTGGCAGGAATGGACCCAGCCCTGGCCCCGTATATCTTCATCATGTGCCAGGCCACTGGCAGGGAGCTGTGGGTGGCGGGAATCAGGCATTGCTAAGACACCAGGGGGTCTGCCCAGCTGGCTTCCCCTCGCCCCCAAACCCTATGGTATGGCCCTGGCAGGGTGACAGGTGATGGACTTCCTGTGCCTCCCACTATGCTGGCATGGGCAGGACCTGGAAGCTCCAAGAGTCACTATAATTAAAGCACTGGAGCATGTCAAGCGCATCCCTGCAATTCAAAATGGAGGCCAGGGCACTTTATCTAAAGCTCATTTGATGAGCTTTAGATAAAGCACCTTTGCTGCCATTTTGAAGGGCGGGGATGCTGATATAAGAGATCTGGGAGGCTACTGTAGCATGGTAATTGCCACACTCCAGCAGACTCGAGTCTGCTGTAACGCATTGGAATTACAGCATGTCAGAGCAGCTTCTCTGCTCATGTATAAGCACCCTAAGTTACTAAATAAATGTGTATTAATCTGCCCTGATCTACAGTAATGAAAGCACATGCTTTTTTGTGACACTTAATGCACAGTAGCTTATTTTACTGTATATTGGCATATTTGCACAGGTTTTTATGCAGTGCTTTAATGCACAGTAAAATAGGCAACTGTGCATTAAAGAGCATGTACAGATGCACCCAGTAGGGGCTTCAACATGAGATGTTTACTGTGCAGTTGACTAATTAACTGTAAAGTAAATGTCTCAGCATCTACACATGCACCCCTATTAGGGCATATGAAACTAATAAGCTTTGCAGGAGATTTATTATTTACAAGTTGTACCCTGCTGTGGGTGGGATTTTGTGCTTAGCAGCACATGTGCAGACAGTGACTGGGCTGGCTAGGACACAAGGGTGTTTCAGTGTGGGGGCTGCCTTCCAAATAGCATGGTACTGAAGCACCCTTGTGCCCCAGCCAATCCCTCTGCAGCACATTGAAGCCAGTTGGAGCAGTCCCAGGCTGACAGACTGACCCCCTGGACCCTCTGCCAGCTGGGGCTGCTGCAACCCAGCTCAATGTGCTGTAGTCTGGGCGCACATGCAAACCATGTGCCTGGGAGCTTCCTAGGAGCAATTAATGGCCAAGGAATAAGTTCCACAATTTATTGCTGCACATTAATGGCACGTGTAGACATGTCCACTGGGGACCTCTACATGAGATGCTTACCGTGGGGGTCCCTAATTAGCTCTACAGTAAAGCATCACCCTCTACATGTGCAGAGGCATTAAGCTGGAGTAAACTAATTAATTTTTCCATAGGTTAGTACTGCCTGACACAAGTACTATCCTACGGTGAAGTTATTTACTCTGCTGCAAGCACGTGTAGATGGTGACCAGGGCTAGCTGGGGCACTGCCTGCTGGCTAGCCCCACATTGTAACACCCTCATACCGCAGTAGCTTCTCCACAACACATTGAGTCAGGGAAGAGCAGCTCCAGGCTGACCCCTGTGCCTCCCTGCCAGCTGGGCCTGCACCACCCGGGATCAATGTGCTACAGTCCTGGGCATGCATGTAAATGTCGTACCTGGGAGCAAACTGCACTGGAGTTTATTGCATCACACTAATTTTATGTGTAGATGCACCCACTAAGTACTTCCCTTACTTAGGGTAAGGACTGACTAATTATACTGACAGGCATAACAGAGACTGATTTAAACGCTATTTAAAACTCAAGTGTCCAGACACACAAGCCAGTTTAGAATGGTTTAAACCATTTCAAAAGTATACCTAGATAATCTATTTCATTCTACTGGTGGCAACTGACCAGGGTTCTGTGCATTCCATGCTTATTTGGGGTGGGAGATGGCCGGCAGCAAAAGAAGTGGGACTGACCTGGGACAGTTGTGAGCTAGTTTCCAGTTGATAAGGTTCTTGAAATGGTTCAGTTGTGCTAAGGTCAGAATCCTATTTCACTTCATGTACCCAAATAGGAATTACCCAGCTGCATAACTGATAATTTTGGCACTGATGTACAGTTTACAATTTTGTTTTACATGCAACTAGGCAGGCATAGTATTTGTGCTTACCCTGGGCAAGTGTACGTGAACAACAACAACAATTACCCAGTATAACTCTGTGGCTAGTAGGTGTTAGATGCCAGAGGAGGAGGAAGAGAGCTCACCTATATTTTACTCCAATAGCCTAGTGATTGGGGCAGTTGCTTAAGAAGCAGGAGATCAAAGTTCTCCTGCTTCAAAGTTTGTAGCAGAAAACCCCCTTTGCACATTTTCCTTCTGGACATGGATATAACAGAAGCCCCTTCTTGCCTGCATACCCCATCCCCACTCCCCATTTTGTGCATTTCTTTTCCTTCTAAGTATTGGCAGAGAGCTAGCACACTCATTGCATGGGTGTGGCAAGGCTCAGAGCAAGCCAGAAAGCTGAAGTGGCTTTCTGTAGGAGAAACCTAGAAACTACATCTACATATCAGTTAAGCTTAGTGTCACTAAAGAAAACAAAAGAACTAAAATATCCACAGCAAAGACTGTAAATATATCCTGGTACTAACTCACTTACTATCCCCAGTAGCCTTTGATCCTCACTACCTTGCATTGCATTTTTATATATTTCTCACAGTGCATTTTTATATTTCATCTGTCTTGTCTTTAACATAGAATTTTGTAGTTTATATTTTATACTTTCAAACTCTTAAGGAAAGTACTCCTTGTAGAATGAAGTTACACCCTGGACCATTGTTAAAACTGCATTGAAATTGTAATTGTAAAGTAATAAAATCTGTTATATTGGGCAGCCCCTTGTGTGAATGCAAGTGAATGATGATCATCAGTAGACAATAGCCTAGCCAAAGGAACTCCATTTTAAGCTGATGAAGCTAAAGAACTCATACCTGGAATCGAGCACCTGCCCTATTGACTATTGCTGCAACCCTAAATAATACCATTGTTAATTAATCGAAATCAGAAACTGACTCCCAAAACTGCACTACCAGCAGGCAAGGCACCTGTGACTAACAGCTGTCAGGTACAACTCAAAATCCATGTGGAACAGTGACCTCTGGATTGGGTAGCCAAGATGACACTGGGGGATCACACAAGTCTGCCAGAAAGGGATAAAAGGCAGTGACCCTCAGTGGCACCCTCTCATCCAGCACCTGACCTACCGAGACAGAAGACCAAGCAGGCAACCCCCTTCTGGAGAAGACATCGTCTTGAAGGAAGCTGACCATCAACAGCAGACTCCAGAGCCTTGGGTAGGTAGATGTACTGACACCAGTGTTCTCACAATCCCTACAGCAGCTACTATACACTATACTACATGGGTCTGAATGACATGGGTTTGAATGAGTGAGTGCATGTGTGTGTGCATGAGCTAAGGTGACCAGTACCACCCATAACTCAAAGTTTGCATATATGATTTTATTGGTAACCTCATATCCCATCCAATAAACTAGAATGTATTATGATCCCGTGTGTTGGTCCTCTGCAGCCAACAAGTTTTCCTCACAAAAGGTGGTGTGGTGCACGGGAGACAAAGACACAGGTAGCCATTGCATAGTATTAATGTGGTTCCCCACAGGGACTGTTCAACCTTTATTACAAGGCCCCCTAGTACAGCCTGTCTAGTGGGCATGGAAGACCAGGACTCTGTGATCACTCCACATCTCCCTTTCTTTACAAAGAACAAGACTAGATCACAACACATTTATAAATTATTAATAAACTATGACCCTTAAAACTAATTTACAGTGCCATTCCAACCTACCAATAAATACACCTAAAACTATAAATGCCTATTTAAAGGTCAAGTCTCTGAGGAGATCTGCTCAGTCTTCCAGACCTTGTTCTAACCCCTTCAGAGTTCCCGTCTCTCACTGAGTCTTCCTGCTTACTTCCTTAAGGAGAAGGTGCCTTTTCTTGTTCTGCCTATGCACTTTTGGTGGTTGATCCTCTTTATGTTGAGGTGCAAGATATTGAAGATGAACCCTGTTTCTCTAAAAAAGGTCCTTTGGAGTCTCCACTGAGTAGAATCTAGGGGTGTTTGCAGTGTTTTGAACAGTACCAAACATTTGGGAACTTCTGAGCCAAACTCTGTTCCCTGGCAGAAGCTCTGGTTTTTCTCTGTTTTGAATATTGAAATTTCTTTACTGCTGACATTTTAGTGCATCTCCTTCTTTCTCCAGAGACACTCTTTTTTCTTTGTTTCGTTCTTCACAACCTTCTACTAACATCTGAATATGCTTGCTCAACCCAGGCCACCATATAAATTTCTGTGCTCTTACTCTGCATTTGTTTGTAGCCTTGTGTCCTTCATGGATCTTTGAAAGCATTTCTTCCCAAAGTTCCTGAAGGATAACAATGCATCTTCTTTTAAGGAGAAGACCACTGGCTATGTGGAGGTCATTTGGTCCTGTCAATATGGTTGTAGATCTTTTGAAAGTTGCATCCTGTAGCCCCATCTGTTTTGATAGAAATAAACTAGTTTCTGTCAAGTGTCATCCTGTCTTTGCTCATTTTTGATTTACTGAAGTCCAGTAGCAGAGGTTGGCAATGCTGTTATTTCTTCTCTGTTGTTGGCTGCCTAACTGCAGCTATGACCAGTTTCACTGGTAAATGTTCAATAATGAAAAAAAAATCACATTAGTTATAATTAAAATCTCTGAATCTTGTTGGAAAGTCACGCAAGGCTTTGAATCCTAGAAATACAGGGGTTTGTGATCTTATTCTATTTTAACATTCAGGCCAAACAAGTAATAGCTAAGCCATTCACAGGCCCAAGTGACTGCCAAGTCTTCTTTTTCCACTTATCTATAGTGTTGTTTGGTGCCTATAAGACATCTTGATATAAATGCAACAGACCTCTGGGGTTGTTGGTTCTAGCCGTGTTGATCTAAGGACATAAGCAGACAAGGTTCTTTGGATAGATGTGATATCTTGTTTCATAGTTTCATAATTAGTAGGGTTGGAAGGGACCTGAGCAGATCATCAAGTCCAACCCCCTGCCATGGCAGGAAAGAGTACTGGGGTCAAACGACCCCAGCAAGGTGTTCATCTAGCCTCCTGTTAAAGACCCCCAGGGTAGGAGCCAGCACCACGTCTCTTGGAAGTTGGTTCCAGATCCTAGCCGCCCAGACAGAGAAGCAGTGCCTCCTGATATCTAGCCTAAATCTACCATCTGCCAGCTTGTGACCATTATTCCTAGTCACTCCTGGTAGTGTTTGGGGGAACAGGGACTCCTCCAATGCCTGCTGGTCTCCTCTGACTAGTTTGTAACAGGCCACTAGATCCCCCCTCAGCCTTCCCTTGTGGAGGTTGAACAGGTTCAGGTCCTGTAGCCTCTCCTCGTAGGGTCTGCCCTGCTACTCCCTGATCATGTGAGTTGCCCTCCTCTGGACCCTCTCCAGGTTCTCCACATCCCTCTTGAAGTGCAGCGCCCAGAACTGGACACAGTACTCCAGCTGTGGCCTAACCAGCACCACACAGAGGAGAGCAAGACCTGTCTAGACCTGTTAGTGATGCCCCTGTTGATGCATGACAGGGTGCAGTTGGCTCTGCCTATTGTTTCATTGGTGACTCATATTCATCCTGGGGTCAATCATTACTCCAAGATCTCTCTCTGCCTCTGTGCTGCTGAAAGGGTCAGCCCCTAACCTGTAACCATAATGCTGGCTCCCTCTCCCCAGGTGCAGCACTCTGCACTTGTCCTTGTTGAACCACATCCTGTTCAGATCCGCCCACTTCTCCAACTTATCCAGGTCTGCCTGGATGCGGTCCCTGCCTGCCAGTGTATTCACTTTACCCCACAGCTTGGTGTCATCAGCGAACTTGAACAGGGTGCTCTCCACACCCTCGTCCAGGTCACTAATGAAGATGTTGAACAGCACTGGCCCAAGGACCGAGCCCTGGGGGACTCCGCTGCCCACACCCTCCCAGGTCAACATCAACCCATCCACCACCACCCTCTGAGTGCGCCCCTGGAGCCAGGTTGCCACCCATGTGACTGTGCATGCATCAATGCCGCAGTCCCTCAGCTTGCCCACCAGAATTTGGGGGGACGCTGTCAAAGGCCTTCTGGAAGTCCAAGAAGATGACATTGACTTCCTCCTTCACATCTAAACTTCTTGTTACCTGGTCATAGAAAGAGACCAGGTTGGTCAGGCAGGATTGGCCTGGCAAAAACCCATGTTGGTTAACCCTCAACATCACTTCCCCTGCAGGACTCTCACAAATGTGGCCCTTGATAATTTTTTCAAAGACCTTCCTCAGGATAGAAGTGAGGCTGACTGGCCTGTAGTTGCCAGGCTCTTCCTTCCTCCCCTTCTTGAAAATAGGGACCGCATTGGCCCTTTTCCAGTCCTCAGGGACTTGGCCCGAGCACCAGGAGTCCTCAAACAGCTGTGCTAATGGCTCCACAATGACACCAGCCAATTCCCTCAGCACCTGTAGATGAAGGTCATCTGGGCCCGCTGACTTGGATACATCTCAGCCCTCCAGGTAATCCTTAACTAGGTCTGAACTAATAGTCAGGGGACTTGCATCCTTCCTGGGCCTCTCTACACTGTCACCTGAGAGCACCCCATTGTCAGCAGACAGGAACACGGAGGCAAAGAACTTGTTAAAGACTTCTGCCTTCTCTCACGCATCCGTCACCAACTGCCCTGCCCTGCCTTGTAGGGGTCCAATGTTACCCCGAGACTTCTTCTTGCTACCTATATACTTGAAGAAGGACTTTTTGTTATCCTTAATCCCAGAAGCTAATCTAAGCTCCAGTGCTGCTTTAGCCTTGTTTACCAAATCCCTACAAGCTCGGGTCAGGGAGGTATACTCCTCCTTGGTCCCTGCCCCCTGCTTCCACCACCAGTATGCTTTTTTCTTTGCCCTCAGGCCAGCCTGGATATCCGTGCTCAGCCATGAAGGTTTCTTGGACCCTTTTCCCACCTTCCTGCACAGTGGAATTGCATCCTGCTGCTCCGCAAGGATAGCCTCCTTGAGGAAGGACCACCTTTCCTGGACCCCCATACTAGCTACACCCTGGGCTCTGAGTGCCTCCCTGACTACTGCCCTGAGCACATCAAAGTTGGCTTTCCTAAAGTCAAGCATTTGTGCTGTGCTAGTTACCCTCCCTACCTTTCTCTGAATAGCAAACTGGATCATTTCATGATCACGGTCCCCTAGCCTCCCATGTACTAGCACATCCCCCACCAGGTCGTCCCCAGAGGCTAACACTAGATCCAGTATGGCATTTTCCCTAGTGGGGATGAGTACCTCCTGCATGAGGTGTAGGTCCTGTACACACGTCAGGAACCTTTGTGAGTAGCTAGACCTGCCCGACTGCTCCTCCCAGTAGACCAGACATACTTCTGATCCACTTCCGGGTTCACTGCCGAGCACGTGGAGGGTCACCCTGCACTCCTGTGGAATGCTCCATGCACCCCAGCATCACAGTGATCATGAGCTGTGCCTACTACCTCAAGCTATGTAGAAAAAACTTTTAAAGCTGTGTCGATGTCCATAGATGCTAGGGTTGGAAGGGACCTCAACATATCATCAAGTCCAACCCCCTGCAAAGGCAGGAAAGAGTACTGGGGTCAGATGACCCCAGCCAGATGCCTATCCAACCTTCTCTTAAAAACCCCCAATTTAGGAGAGAGCACCACCTCCCCTGGAAGCCCATTCCAAATTTTGGCCACCCTTGCCATAAAGAAGTTTTTCCTGATATTTAGTCTAAATCTGCCCTCTGACAGTTTGTAATCATTGTTCCTTGTTACCCCAAGAGGCACCCTGGTGAACAGAGCATCTCCAATCCCTTTCTGCATTCCCCTAATGAATCTGTAGACAGCCATAAGATCACCTCTCATCCTTCTCTTGTGGAGGCTAAAGAGGTCCAGGTCCCTCAGTGTCTCCTCATAGGGTGTGTCCTGTAAGCCCCTAACCATGCAAGTGGCCCTCCTCTGGACCTTTTCAAGTATATCAACATCCTTCTTGAAGTACGGCCAAATAGAATCAGGAAAAGTGATCTGAATCAACTAATCGAATAACTGTCCCTGATTCAGCCCAAATCTGAATCTGAAATGAATAGGACCCACTTCACATACCCCTAATATTTTCCAATTTAAAGATACTTTGTTTCTCTAATATCTGACTAATCAATTCTTCTTATGGCACGTTTAGAGCCTGATACTGCTTTGCAGAATATTTGGAAACAATAGATGCCATTGTCTGATTCTTGCACTGCATGTAGTCATTTATACTAGTACCAAGTTGGTATAGTTACTATTAAACAGAATTATAGCATTTTGCACTCACTTTGCAAGGTGTCATTGATTGCATATTTATTTTTATTTTGTGTGACTAACTATAATTTAGTAACCGAAATGTCTGGCAATGTAAAGGGGCATAATCACTAGGGGCATAATCACTGTAATTTGGATCATAGGATCTTAGGAACATAGGGCTGGAGGGACTTCATGAGGTCATGTAGTCCATCCTCCTGCTCAAGGCAGATTGTCCAGCCAAGTGTCTGTCTAACCTGTTCTTGAAAATTTCCAAGGATGGAGATTTCACAATTTCTCTAGGTAACCTGTTCAAATGTTTGGCCACCCTCATAGTCATAAAGCTCCTCCTAATCACCAACCTAAATTTCCTATGCTTCCTCTTGAGGCCATTGCTTCTAGCCCTGTCCCCTAAGGCCCTGGGGAAAAAACCTAGCTCCATCCTCTGTAAATCGTCCTTCAGGTATTTAAATAATACTATAAAACCCTATAAAAAAACTACTATAAAGATACTTGGACATGCACTTTGTTGTGGAGCAAACTGTACCACTTGAGGCAAAATAACCCTATCTGGCTCCTCCTGGATCTGCAGGCAGAGGGAGCTAGAGCCTGGGGCCAGCACTTAGCAGGAATTCTGGTGTTCCCTATTAGAAAACTGAAATCCCTGATAAACAAAATCCCAAACTCACTCTGTAAAATACCCCAAAATCCATCCTCCACAAGTAAAACAAAAGATCACTATGAAGAGACAGAGAGAGTGAGACAGAGACAGCAATCAGTTGGGCAATGTTTTATTGACATATCTACAGTGTTAAAGCAACGTGGAAGCGTACCAGTGTTTCTATCATAATAATAAAGTGAAATCTAAATACATGTATTCATGAATTCATGAAACATGAACAAGAGCTACGGCCCCCACACAGGGACTATGCCATACCCCCTCAACAGGGTTTACAGCCCCACACAGAAACTATGGCCCCCACACAAGGACTACAGCCCCCCAAAAGCAGTTGCAGCCCCATACAGGGGTTACAGCGCCCACACAGTGGCTATGCTCCCCAATGGGGGCCATGGCCCCACACAGGGGTTACAGCTCCCCAACAGGGGCTAAATGTCCCCCACAGGACCTAAAACCCCCCTGTAAGACTCAACCCAGCCCCCCAATTGCTGCCCCAGCAGGCCCCATCCCCCACACCCTCAATGGCTGCTCTGTCCAGCCCCCATTTCACCCCCAGATTCCCATGGATGCCCCCCAACCCTAGGCACCATCACTTTAAAAAGAAAAAAAAAGAAGAAAAAAACCAAAACAACCCCCTTCAAGCCTCTAGTTACCCTAGAAGCAGGGGCTCTGGGGCCTTCTGGAAGAGCTGCCCCCCAAGGCAGCACAGGGCAGCAGGAGGCAAGAGGGCCCAGGCTGAGGCTGCTGGGGCTGAACATTTGTTTTGTTCCTGCACATGCCTCTTGCCCCATCTCAAAGGGGTTTGAGAGGGGCAAGAGGCACATGTGCACTCATCTGGACACGCCCCATCAGATTGATTGCAGACAATTTTTCCCATTCATACAGGGCATTCTGAATCCTAGCCCTGCCCTCCAGAGTGTCTTCAGCTCCAACTTGGTATCAGCCACAAATTAGCTTAGCGTGCATTCAGTAGTATCATCCAAATCATTAATAAAGATGTTGAACAATACCAGACCTAGGACAGATTTCTGGGTAACTCCACTTGATACTTCCTCCCAACTAGACATTGAGCATTGGTGACTACTCATTAAGCAAGGTGATCCAACCAGTTATGTATCCATCTTACAGTACTTTTCTCTAGTCTGTATTTCCTTAGCTTGTTAATAATAATGTCATGGGAGACTATGAAAAAGGCTTGCTTAAGTCAAGGTATATCACATCCATTGCTGTCCCTCCATCCACAAAAACTGTTACCTTATCATAGAAGGGAATCAAGTTGGTCAGGCATAACTATCTCTGGATGAATACATGCTGTCTGTCCATGTTCTCTTCTAGTGCCTCATAATAGATTCCTAGGGGCATTTATACACATGGGCGCTGCAGCACCAGGCACTTTTAAAAGCTTCTGGCACTGTGGCACATCCAGTTGTACTAAGCAGTGAAATGCATATCAGCTCTGAAAAAATAGCAGTGTGCTTTTGAACTAAAACAGATCTAAGGTGTTTTAGTTCAAAAGTGGACCACTGCCATTTTATGTGCGCTGACACACATTTCACCACTTATACAATTGCATGAGGTACAGTGCAGGGCATGTCAGCCCACATAGGCCAGATCTCCAGCACATTGGAGCATGAAAATGTAGGTGTATAAGTGTCATTGGGAACCTGCTCCATGATCTTTCCAGGTGCCAAACTTATGGCTTGAGAATAATCTTGGCTAGTAAACAAGACATTTTGTTGAAAGGAAAACCCAAGATTCCATCCCAAGGAGTAAAGAAATAAGTCTCCATTTCCATTGAGTATACAATCAGAGAGCAAAGAGGGGTCAAATGTCACCACACCCTGAAATTCTAAATGACGTGTGCACGCAACAAACTTCACTTGGGTGGAGTGAGGTACATTTAGAAAAATGGGTAAGGTTTTACAAGGTAAATTGAACCTTTCTAACACTCAGACTCTCTTGGACATACGTACATCTACCCTGCCAATCTTTAAAGGACTCCAGTTTGTTTTAACATACATTTTGAAAAGGAAATTCAAGTGGCTGCACTCTAACTGAAGAATTCTTATCCTCCTTCTCTTTCCTCATTGGACCAATTTAGGATCTATTCCTTGCCAGTAGAGTCAATTTAAGTATGTCTAAGGGGGTACTAATTAGATGTAAGAGAGACTAGGTGCATCTACATATGTGCTTTACTGTGGAGTAGACTAATTGATCTGCAGTAAAGTGTCAATACCTACACGTGCAGTGGTATTAGGTAAACTATTTAACTCCACTGTAAGATTGTACTGTTGAAGACAGTACTATCTTATGGTGAAGCACATATGCTTAAACACACATGTAGACAGTGACAAGGGCTGACTAAGGCACAAGGGTGCTAAAGTGTAGGGACTACCTGACACCTAACCCCACACCTTATAACTCTCATGCCTCAGCCAGCACCCTGCCACCCACCACCACCCAGAACCCAGGGCTGACCCCCTGGGCTCTCTGCCAGCCCAGGGCTGCTCCACCCCAGCATAGTACTACAGTCCAGTTAAAGTGATGTGGTCCTGGGTGCATATGTAGACACTGTGCTTGGAAGCATTTGACTCTGGCACACTAAGCTAGCGTTTATTGTGTTGCATTAATTTCATGTGTAGATGCACCTATTGAGTAAGAGGTCTGATTTTGTCCATGGATTACATTATATTATTTCACCATAGTAGTAGGTATTAGTACAGACAGATGGCTTAAATATTCATGAAGAAAATGTTCAGCAATGTTTGCTTCATATGGAGCTCATGAAATGAATAGAGAAATTGAAAAAATGGATTAAGATCCTGCTCTGCTCCTTTCAACTTATGTCAGGGCAGGTGTGAGGGGAGGGAGTTCTTGAACCACATTCCCCTACTAAAATCCAAATTGGGTTACTCCCGTAAGCATTTCCCTATACAACTCCTGTTGCAGTTTCTTCTGGCTCTATCATTTATCAGGACTATATCTGTTCCAGCATGAGAATAAAGCACTCGACATGCTTTGGATCATGCTTTTTTGAAAACAGGTGAGGAAGATGATGAACAGTCGAAAGACAGAAGACAGAAACAGAGACCAGAAATATTACAGTTGGGTTTGGGAAATGCCATTCAATGGCTTCAACAGTCAATGGCCAGCTTTCAATATTTTTAATCCAAACCTTTGGCAACAGGTATTTTACCGAAAAAAAATTTCATCCCTATCGTTTTGTAAGTGTCCCTTGTCCTGGAGCAGCTATTTATATGTATACTCAACTATAGAATATATTTGTGTATCTTTTACATAGAGTATTCTTGTATGCCATGATAGACATATGCAACAACTGACTCTCAGGGAATATAAAATGACAATGATTGTTTTTCTTCACTTATCTTCAAGAAATATCACTAACAATACTCAAGGTGAGGTCAACAGACACTACTCATGTAGACCCTTTGTTGCCCAAAGCCTTGTGTGGTTTTATGAGATTTTGTGTGGTTCCTATGAAAGCAATTAACAGCAGGAAAAATTCCAAGATGGAGGAATGTGACTTTGTTTTCTGAGCTATAACTGTATGGGGTTAGAGTAGATTTCTAGACTGTGGAATAAACAGTGCAGTGAGAAGGATATGGAATGTTCCAGAAGATCCATCAAGTAGGGGTATATTTCACTGTTATAATATATTCCATTTTTAGTAACTCTAAATCATCGGGAAGTTACCAGCAAAAGCTAAGCCACAAGTTACTGTATAATCTATCAAAGAACTTTTTTTCTATAAACAGTCTTGAAGACCTATACATAGCCCTAACCAAAAAAGGTTAATTCCTATGCACCCCAACTGATAACAGCTTGTAAATTATTCTGGGAAAGAAAAAATATACCACATATTTCCCTGCACACATTGCTATTTTGGTCCCACATACTTTACCCAACTGATTTGTTCATGTCAGTAATTGATATTCCATACTTTTGTGAGCACCCAGTCCTTTCTGTTTATGTATTTAGCATTGAACAATATTTTAACAAAATTCATAAGGAGCATTAGAAGCAGTGAAAATAGCCTAGGCCTCCCCCCTTCACAGGGCACTTACTTGGCTACAGAATACACTGTTCCGCATGGCCTTCTTTTTGTCCTATGACTCTCCAGTCTCCTAGGCTGCTGATAGACATGAAAAAAACTCCACTTTACCAAAAGAAGCAGTACATTAGTTCAACCTGACTCATCAGCAACTGTACAGATTGGGCACTCCAGTGCGGGAGTTTTTATCTAATAGCTGATTTACTCGGCTATTAGATAAAAGTTCCCAAAAAACCCCATTAAAGCACCCAATCTATACAGACATTGGGTAAGCCAGGTCCAACTAGCAGAACATCTCTTCTGGACATGCATGGTCTCAGAGCGGGAGCATGCGGAGTTTAAAGCGAAGTGCCATTTTTATTTTGTTTTTTTCACATCTGCAAGCAGCCCTAGTGGTTCTGCTTCAACAAAACTGAGGTAGGGCTTTTTGCCTCTACTAGCTCTTGGTCTAGTAATTAGGGTGCTTTTCAGGGGAGCAGGAGATGTGAGTCCAGCCATTAGGCTATTGAGTCAAAAGATGGGTCTCCTCTCCTCAAATAGTTACTATTTGGTTTTCCTCAGACTTAAGATGTGAGCATTCACGCAGAATATATTCACTGCCCAGCTAGTTAGGACTGTAACAGAACTTAAGTGGAGTTAAATGCCTCAGTGGAACACTACTGACTAGGCCAAAATAAAGATGCATAACAACTTTAGACTACTCATTTCTTTGGCTGTGTCCAGACAAGCAAGCACATGCCTGTTGCAGCATCTCAAAGTAGTTTGAAACACTGTAAGAGGCACGCTGGGAATGAAAAAAAGTTCCACATGCTTCATATTTGCAGTGTGGACTCTAATTTTGATACCAGGAAATCCTAGTATAGAAAAAAACATGCTGAAAAAAAGCAGTGCAGGGCATATTCCTGTTAAAGCAACCAGGGGCTGACCTCCAGAGAGATATTATGGCCCCCGGCCAGAGCATCTCTATGACTGCCCCATGACCCTGCTAAAACAGCACACTGCCTCAGTTTGCTGGAGCAAATAGGAGCAGTGAAAGGCTGCAGCAGTGGATCAAACCCAGGCTCTATCCCAGGTAAGCAAGGACATGGAGGTGAGGGGTACTGGGGGTGGAGGGAACTGTGTGTGAGGAAGTGTGTGGGGGTCCCCTGCCTCTTCCCCCGAATAGCACAAAGCCTCCCTGCAAGAGCAGTGGCTGTCAGGGCACTCATACCCACTCCAGGCAAAGACCCCCAGCAGCCTGGCATGGCCTGAAACTCAGTGGGTGCACATGGTGTGGGCCCAGTCCTCTGGCCTGAGGCACATAGCTCTGGCATGCAGTGCTCAGAGCTGCAGATGAGAACAAGAAAGGCCTAGTTCTGTTTGGTGGCACACACCAGTGGGCTGGGTCCACACCACGTGCAGCTGCTGGGTCTGAGGCCACGTTGTGCTGCCTGGGTCTCTGCCAGGAGCAGGCTTGAGTGCCACAACAGCCGCTGCTGCTGCCGCTGCCGCTGCTGCAGGGAGGCTGTGCATCATGCTGGGGCAAGCAAGGGACCCACCTCTCCCACATAGTTCCCCCACTCCCACTGTCCTCCTACCCCTACAACATCCTCAATCCACCCACAAATCACCCCCACAAACACCCCACCCCAACCACATGCCCTCCACACAGACCCCACAGCCACGAACCCCAAACCCCTGCACAAGCCCAACGCCACCCTCACAAACCTCACCTCTACAAACCCTATGCCCTGTGTGCCCAGGGCCATGCTTCAGCTGCCACCCAGGCTCCATGCAGCAGAATCACCACTGCTGTAGCTCCAGGAGCCCCCCAGGACCACAGGTAAGGCTGCTATCACCAGCCCAATGCTGGGCCCAGCCTCTTCTACCCCACGCGGGGTAATATGCCTCATGCCAAAAGCACACATGGCATGGGCATCCCCATGGAACCAAACATCCATGTTTATCTGGATGCACCCTTTGTGGCTGTTGCAGGGGTTGTATGTAGTGACCTGTAGTGAGATGCCTAAAAACCATACAAATGCCTTCTAGAGGTAGAATAGGATTTGGCCTATTTTTTCCTGGATGTTGCTTTTACAAAATCCTTGGTGGTGCAGGGAATAAGATATGTTAGAACCCAAGCTGGAAGAGTCTCTGGAATTGTGAGAGTATTGGGCCCATGAGAGGGATGCACTGAACTTCAAAATAAAAAAATTGAGAGTTACTGCCATTGACTCACATGGGATTTGGGGGTTGAGCACCTGGGGCTGAGCAACAGTACATAGAAGGGAGAAAATAAGGCTTTGCAGGGAATTGTCAGGTTGTCATGGCAAGGAATGCAAATGAGATACAGACTTCTTTGTACGTTTAAGTGAAGCAAAATATGAAATAGTGGAGAGAGAAGAAGAAGAAGATGTAATAGTAGATGGAACTGAAGTGAATGTTGTGGCCCTGAGTGAGGGGGGGAAAAGGAATTTTTTGAGAGTTACGTTTTTTTCCTAGAAATTAGAAAATACAATAGAATTTTGGCAGTACAGGTAGAATTTTTGGGTGAGCAGCAGAAACAGTTTTAAAACAGACAGAGCCTGGCTCAAATATCCATGCTTCTAGGTCAAGGTGGAATTTAGGATACATCAGATGGCACCAAGTGGCATTTATTTTTTGCAAAAAAAACCCCAACCCCATACAAATAAGGATCACACTGAATATCACATTGAATTCAAAACTGTCCCTAGGCTTTCTTTAAAGCTGGTAATCATGTGAAAATGAATATTCAATATAACAATAGCAACCTTTCTTCCAAATCATAAATATAACTATCAATGAAGTAATTCTGTTTATGCAGACAGTGAGAAAAAAGATTTGCTTCAAAAAATACATCACTAATATATCCAGAGTGACTATAACTGCCTTCTCATAGAAACAAAAAACTTCAAGGTCTGTTGCACAGATGTATTCTAATTTTAGAGTATGAACATTTCAGGGCTAAATTTTCCAAAGAGGTCAGCAGCCTTCAACATCTGATTTAAACACTTCTGTAACATTCGGCTTCAATTAGGAACCTAAATGAAATAGCCATATTTTCACAAAAGGAATCAGTGCTTGCGTCTTCCACAGTTATCAGAAGGGTGCTGGCAATTCTTAATTCTTCACTTTAATTTTCAGATTATTTAGATACTATAAAAACTGTAAAGAAGTCTAGCATTATAGACATATGCATATTATAGAAATATGGAAATTGCTAAATTAAGGCAGCTGCAAACAAATGGGCCATCTTGTTCTTTACCTTCCATTAGATAGTGGCAACTATCAGAAAAACTAAGCACACATGGATCCACATGGACAAGTTTGGAAAACCTACCTATAGTTGAAATTTCTTCTTATAGTTGGTTGTTGGCTTATGCCTTGAAGCATTATTCATATAAACGTTTCACCTGACTTTAAGGCCTAATTAACTCATGGTCTCAGAGGACCTGGCAGATATTACATTTGTCAAGCATTACATATAAATGTCATGTGACAAATCATAACATGTCAGATGTTAAAAGATGCTTGTTGTAAAGCAACTTATTTGTGACACAGTTATCTCATGATAATTTTAATGTGTGGCCAGTTTGCATGTTATAATTTGTCACGTGGTACTCTCATGCAAAACATAAAAAATATAAAGTAATGTCTGCCAGGGTCAGAGGTATCAAATTAATCCCCCTGAAAACAATGGAACTACTTGTGTATTATGAATGTTTGTGTGTCTCTGCAAAGTTAAGAGGTTATTTTGTAAAACTGTATGTGAGTGCCAATGTTGCTGATATCAAAGAAACAATATGTTTCTGCTTTATAGAGTCTGATGCAAGAGATGAATTAATAAATCTGTAATCCTCCCTAATCTCAGAATTTTTCTCTTTGCTTTATAGCAATTGCATCATGTCAGGATTTATGGAATATTCTACAGTACACAGTAGTAGAAGCTTATTCAAGTAAAATAATTCAGACTACTGCAGATTCCCATATTTACTCAATTCTCAAATAAGGCTTTTTCCCCCAGTCATCATGGGGGGAAATATAGCTTTGTCGTAAAATTAAGTGCCCATGCTGCTGGCTCAAGAATGAATCCCTAGCCAGTCTCTGACTCCCTGCTGAGCCAAGAGCAATGGAAGAATCATCTGAGAACCAGAGAGCAGCCTGAGATCCAACACTGATTTCCTTGCCACTCTCTGGCATGTGCTGCATTTTGCACTGTTCCTGTCTGAGCTGTGGAGAGGTGCAAGAATCAGTATAGAGCCAGAGACTGGTGCAGAGCCAAGCATGCAGCCAGAGAGGGATGAGGAACCCAGCATCCCAGAGTCACCTGGAAGTATAGTATGCAGCAGTGGGAGCAGGGGAATGGTAGGTGGTGTAGTGGGACTGGACAGCAAGTAGGGGCGGGCAGACAGTAGAGGGATGTATGGGTGGGAAAGACAGACATCAGATAACACGCATGGGGAGTGGAGGGCAAGTGGCATGGGGGCAAAATGCAGAGGCATTAAGGTCAGGCTGCCTGCCCTCCTTCTACTTGCCTCCTTATTGCTTCCCTGCCTCCCACCCCCTTATGCTTTCCCTACCGCAGCAGCATGGGGGAAGGATGAATTTAAGACAATCCTCCAATAATTAGATTCTTTAGACAGAACAATATAAGAAAATTATCATTTTCCATGTATAGAATCTACTTGAAGGGTCATCTTAAATTCAAGGCTGTCTTGGATTCAAGTAAATATGTTTATCAAATAGGCCCCAGCAATTTAACTAGTGGTACCAACCGTATATTTCTGTTCTGCTACCCTGTATTTCATTGGCTTTACACTACAGACTCACTTATGTTCTGAGTTACTAGTACTGTATCCAGTCATCATAGTTTGATTTTACTTGGTTTGTAATTTCTTCTCTATGTTCACAGAACAATTAGAAGTGATTTTGATCTGTCAACATAACTGTAATTATGAGTTTTCAGAGAATGATCAAGCACACTTAATACATTTCTCCTTCATTTTCTTTGCAATTTCCTCTAAGTGCAAGATGTTACCAAATTCTGTAACATCAGCAAATTAACAAGTTTCTAATTGGACATACTGTCTGTCTCATTTATACAAATTGCAAATAGCAGAGTAAACAATGACCCCTGTAAATCCTCAGCCCATTCACTCAACCCATTAGCCGTAAATCATCTTATAATTATACTGTTTTCATGTCTTAGTTACACTGTAGCTCTGCGTCATTGCCAAGTCATGGGTCTTTTTTGATTTAACTTAAACTTCATTGTTAAAAGGGACTTTTTCTTCTCTGAGAAGATTCATATCCACCATTGACTTTTTGGCAGATCTACAGTTAGCCACACAGTCTGGTTTTTTCATGGTTAATATGTTAGCTAATGGGCAATCTGTCCTTCCCTGCTTAAACTGTTTAGCTGCAATTTGCATAGCTAGTGATGCCAAACCCGTTGAACAAGGGATGAACGTGATTTGAAACAAGCATATTTTTTGTGTAATTTATAAAAAGGTAAACACCCACCACTCATTGGGAAGTAACAATTTTGCAAGACCTAGGCTGCTTTACTAGTTATGTGCAAACATTAATCCTATTAAAAAGCAAATGGCCCTCAATTTGCAAGTTTCCTACTGTTAGCTAAATTCTATTGGATATCACATTTTTAATCTAAAAAGAACATTAAAGAGGTTTCATTTAGTTGAAGAAATGGACAGTGCTCAAGGGTAAACTAACAAGGTGTTTTATTTAATGTATAATAGAATAGTTTATTATGAATCAGGTTATAAAGGTAGAAAGACAAAGAATAACTATCAAGATGGTCTGAGATTATACGCAAGTTTTAGTCTGCATAATCATCTTTAGTTCATCCATTATTTGAGAAAATAATAGAATAATTATAATTTGGTAAACTATATTTACTGTTTCCAGTGACTTCGTAAAAAGTGGCTGTCTGATATTGTGCCATCTGATCTACTCCCCAAGATGAAGTATATCAGTGGCTGGGCTTAGACAAAAAGCTGAGAAACAGAGAATCAGGGTTTAAGTGTTTTAATGGCACTATTTGAGAGAGAAAAGAATCTGTGATATGCTGAGTTGCTTGAGCAATACAAATTTAGCCAATAAAATGTTTTGTCTTATCCAAACAAGTATAATTATGTGTCAGTGTTAATTATTGTGCTGGGCTTTAGATTAATGGAATCCTATAAAGTAGCCTTTGCTACCTATACCTCTGTCTTGTTCAATTTGTATGTAAAACCTCTCCCCCATGTTTAGAGAAATGTTGTCAGGATGATTTTAGATTTGGTAAAAACAAAGGTTTACAAAAGATAAGGTCAATAAAAATGTTTCCAAGATTTTATTTGCAATTGCAATTAAAATGTTGTTTGGTTTGGGATTAAAATATGGCCCTACAATGTTTGAGACCCAAACATTGCGGGATTCCGCTAACAAAGTATAGACCATTCTGCTGGGCTTGAGGACCCAGGAAGGTAAGCCCACTAGTCAGTTAATATTCTTTGCCCTTGCTAAATGAAGTAGAAAAGTAACAAATCAGTTTTAATACTGAGAAGTAATTAGACTTCAAAATTTTCTTCATGTTAATGATAGAACCTGCAGCATCACATGAAAGCATGTTATTTAGTACTAACATTATTTTTATCTTGACAATGTCCCTTTAAATAATATTGTGGTTATGGCATAATGATGCTTCAGTCTCAGTACTTATTCACTTCTTTGTAACTAGATGTTGAATCATGTATGCAGCACTGATCTGGCAGACCAATGTGCTTATGCACAGCCTTGCGAGCAGAAAATCGATAGGATTAGGGGTGATATGAGGTGGTTGCCTTCAGTAGCAGGGGACTGAAATTCAAGAAGTCCTGTCTCGACTCTGAATATTCTTCCTGCGTCAATTCCTGCTAAGGAAGGCTTATCTCAAAATCTATAGAGGCTAATATTAAAAACTATGAACCCTTAAAGTACTTATTATTTTGAAATAGCTTCCTTAGTTTGTTTGAGCTTTTTTTAAAGAAAAGACTTTCCTAGTAGGACATAGAGTTTATAACATGCAGAACATGATCTTGGATGCTGATGTTGTATCAAAATACTAGTCTATAGGTCTTTAAGGTGCTTTCTGGGTTTTTTGAATGTATATGCTTGTAGTTTGTCAGTCTATTAATAACAATGCAAGTAATATTTTAAAAATGCATGGAGTGATTTTTATTTATTTTAATAAACACAGTTTATTCACTTAGGCTGAATGGTATAAATATTAAAAGCCTTAAATGCCTTCCATATTGACTGATAGGTCATGACAGCCCCAAGGAATTGTTACAAGCTGTCCTATAACTTGAACACTTACTCACTCAGGAACTTCTAAAAATGGAGATATCTCAGGAAGTAGGTACACAGAGATGTATCATCATTATTTTATCTGTCATTTATTAATTTTCAAGACACATGCAAAGGGACATTTATTGCATGTTCAGAAAAGCTCACAAAAATAGTTCAGTTCCTTCTCTGATAGTGACAGGAGCTGCCTAACAACAATAATTTTAAAGGCACTAGGCCTAATTTTGGACAGTGTGGCAGTGTCCAGACGAGCATGATGTGTAGAATGTGGCACTGCTAACCCATCTGTGGTGCCCCACACCGCACATACAGGCCTTCCTCACCTGCTACATTGCAGTATGGTGGGTGGGTTCGTACCCCCTGGAGATCCTGGGATCAAAAAAACCCATGACAAAAAAAGTGAGGTGGCATCCTTGGTGGCAGCATGTGCCACCCAAAACTGGAGCATGGACAGACAGAGCTGCTGCAGGATCACAGGGTCTTCAGCTCCTGAGGCCCCAGGACCCCAGCTAAGGCTTCTAGGATGAGCACAGTCGCTGGCCCCTGCCTCCCCTATCCCACCTGGGGTAAATTGCAGCATGCCAGAGTACATGTGGTATAGGTAGTCCATGGGGACAAGTAGCAGTAGCATAAGGGGTGCCACTGCTACTTGTCCCTATGGAAACACACATGGGTTCTGCCCAGAATTTTTCTTTCTTGGTAGATGTTACTTCCATGTCTCTTCGAGCCTTATGAGCTCATCTGAAAAATAAAGCTGACGATACCTCTGTATCATATTTATCATTAAAAGGACATGTTTGCTAACATTGGTGAGATGTTCAGATGAAATAATATAATTATACAGATAGACCTAGTGTTGCTGAAGTTTGAGAACAGAAGGACAAGGCAATACTATTATTTTTGAGACATTCAAAAATATGATGTTTATTTCTCACTAAAAACAAGTGTCCACTTTGATTTCCTTATCAATATCCATTACAATGAAGATGATTATAAGCTGCATTATGAGTAACAATATATTTGAAGATGACAACAGTATAAAAAAGAAAGCTCCTAGACACTTATTCCATCCCTCCCTACCTTTTGTTTTATTTTGTTTTGGTTCTGTAAGGAAAAAACAGATAATCAAGTTTGACAGATTTTTGACCTCAATATGACACATACTAAGGCAAATTGCCTTCCTTGGCAGGTAGAGCCGCATGTTCTTTTGGCCAGGTATTTTTTTAAGAAACCAACCCAGTTCATTTTTCATCTTTATAAAAGTACCAGTGAACCTGTTCACTCTTCAGAAATGAAAAATGAGCCAGGGATTATTTATAATGTCTGTCAAAATACTTGGCTGTGCATCAGGTAGCTAGGAGGAAGGTGGCTGTACTCTCTCATCTTTTGTGAGAGCATGTGAGGGTCTCTTCTTCAATGAACATGCTTTCAGTAACGGAGAGCAGGAAAATAATACTAGGTAACTAATGGCATTAACAAATCATACTGTATTACAAGGCCACTAAAAGATTCGGCAACTAATTAAACAGCTAAATGTTTCATTTTCCTAGTGTCTAAGAAATACTGATAAATGAACACTGTCCCCAACAGGCCTTCGTGAGTCGCTTCTGGGAGTTCTGCTGGCTATTCCCCTTCCGGACTTGCATGTTACCGTGGTTGTTCGTTCTCCCACGTTGCTAACCCCGCTCTCGCCTGCCATGACTTGCTGTTACACCAGTGGGGCAGGGCTAGTTCACGGGTCCCTCAGTGGCCCGGGTCTGGCCCGCCGGTTGCACACGGGGCTCCAGCACCCCTACACCCTGGCCTCATGCCACCTGGGGACTCCACTTCCCCAAGCCCACTCAGTGATGGTTCACAGGCTTTTAACATGGCTCTCGTCTTCGGGTTCCCCAAAATCCTTGGGATACTCTCGTCCTGATGTCGACCCCTTCACACCAACCTGAACCGGTGCCTTAGCCACTACCACAATAGGTCCCACACCACAAACCCGTCACCCTGTGCACCCCGTGCTACGCGGCTCCTCTAAGAGGGTCTAACGTGCCAGCTACCTCGCTGACCCTCCACCAGCTCCCTATTATCATGGACGGGAGTGGCACCTCTCGACTGTTTTCTAGTTGCACCCTCATTCCTTTAATCGGCGTCCTCTGTTCTCGGCGGCGATCCTGCCCTGATCTCCCTCCAGCCAGGTGGTCCTTCAGTCTCTCGCCCCTCTTCAGTGAAGCCCACACCCACCGCCTCAGCACTTACTTTGGGGTCCTCTGAATCCTCCTAGGTTGTCTCAATCTTCCTTCACTTACCCGATCCGTCACTTCGGGGTTGACCTGCCGGTGTCCCAGTCGTCGAGCTTCCTCTCCAAGCCACTGCTCCCTCTGGCACGCTGACTCTTCTCTGTTTGTCCAGCGGGGCCCGCGCCATGGATGGCCCTGACGGCTGTCTGCTCTCTGTGCTATCCGCTGCCTCCGGAGTGGCAGCCGCCATTTTTAAATCCACTGGCCGGTATCTGACGTCACCGTCAGCTGCTGGCCGCAGCTTTACATAGAGGCGGCTAACAAGCCACGCGGGTTCTCCCTCTGTCTCTCCGTCTCTCCTGTCCTGGGCTCCAGGTAAGTTTTCTTTGCTACGTCGGCCCCCGGGACAAACACCACCACCCAATAGTCCAATAGCCATAAACTATATGCATCCTATAAGTCTTAGAAACCAGAAATAAGAAAATAAGGTAAAGATAGATTTAGTAGCAGTGGAACTACAATTAGAACTGTACCAGTCTAACTTTGCAAAAATATATTTAGACAAATAGCTACATTTTATACTTGTAAATGGGACCCTGTCATGTAGATGGCCCCCGTCATTCTGGGTGGGGTAGGGGAGGCTGGGGCCAGCAACTGTGCTGGTCCCAGCAGCCTTACTTGGGATTCTGAGGCCTCAGGAGCTGAAGCTACTGCACTCCTGCAGCATAAGCATAGCTTTAGCTGTCCATGCTCCAGTTTTGGGTGGCACCTCACTGACTTTAATGGGTGCATACACATATTCAGGGAGGTTAGATCACATTAAAAAAAGTCACACAATCTAATTTAGTTCACCTACATGCAAACCTTACACTTAGGGTGCAGACAGAAGAAAAGCTCCCCACTATAACTGAGAATGTTTTGCAGGAAGTGTTCTGAGTTACAATGATCAAACAGAAGTTCACTATTGGTTCCCAGGAGGAGGGGAATCTACTGCTGGCTTTGAGCCTGCAGCCAGTTTCCCCAAGCGACAGCCCCTTCTTCCTGAAAGCCTGAGCTTTTTTCAGAATGGGAGGGGGGAAAGGGAGCAGAAGGAGCTCATTCTAACGGCTCCTTAGCCAGAGCTGGAAAGTGGGGTGGGTGAATTGATGCCTCCCCACCTCAGGGGACTCCAATAAACCTGCCCTGCCTTTCGGTAGGGTCTGAAAAACACCTAGACAGAACTTTCTCCTCTCCTTTTCCTCCCTCCCATTCTGAAAACAATGACAGGCTGGAAGGCAGGGCAGACCCAAGTTATAAAAGATGCTCTGTTTGAAATGTCTTCATCTGAACTGTCATGTAATGAAGGCTCAGATTTTTGCCTGATAGCCTTTCTTAAAGCAAATTCCAGCCATGCACTTTTTGTTTGGTCACAGCTATAGACTGATTTCTGTGGCCAGATTGAAAGAAAATTGTCACTTCCGCCTGTGCCTTTAGATCCTTACTTAGGTCAAACTAAGTGCAACCTGTACAGAAGTTCCAGGAAGGTTAGATCAGTCTAAAAGTGATCTAACCTTACAATCTACGTTAATTGTACTTCCAAGGTAGCTGTGCTTTTCCTACCCACTTCATAGCACTGAGCTATTTTTAGCCCCCCTGGACCCAGTTTTACCACCATTTTCCAGTACCAAGAGCCAAGAAAGTAAGTTTGTGTGGGGGGAGGTGTGAGCATGATGGGGGGAATGGTTCAGGGGGGTTGATCATCTGGAGGTGAGGGAGATTAGGGGATAAAAGTAGCCCCTGGTTGTGGGCAGGAAGAGAGCCTCTCAAGCCCCACCCCTGGATCCTGCAAGCCCCCTGATACCACCAAACCTTCCAGGATGCCAGCAACCCCCATGGATCCTATCTGTCCCCCCCACCTCCGATCCCTCCAGCCCTCCCCCAGAGCCTACTTCCCCTCCAAACTTGCCCCTTCCTAACTTCCCCATCCCAGCTTACTTTAGATTGGGTGGCCATTTTAAACTTGATTTGACCTCCCAGTAACTTCCCCAAATGTCTATAAGCACCCAATGAGAGGAAGATTGGCCCACAAGAGAGGCATAAAGTTATACCTGAGTTCCATGGGTGGCAGTGATACACGGATAGAACAGTATCAGGGGCTGCACTATAAAAAGCATGGTGGTGGTATCACCCACCTCATTGTTATGCTACTGGCCTACAGTGGGCATTAAACTCCAGTGCTGCTCCTTTCTCCTTGATTATGGAAATTATGGAAGTCCTAGTCCACATAGGAGAGCCCCAGAAAGGAATGTGTCAAAACAAATTCTTTGCTATAGTAATTGCCACAGGAATTACTTCTAAAAACCTAGAGAATTGAATAGAACTTGAGAATCTTTCTATAGTTTTTAAACCATGCTACTCAATTCAATTAAAAATTATATTCCTTCTATGAACTTCTATGCTTTTTTACCAGATATCTCTGTTAGTACCAGTAGTATTTGTTTTAATTTTAGAGGGCACATCTATACATGCATTAATATGCTTTACTTCATGTGCATTAAATCTAGCATCTCCAGGCTTTGCATGTGCATTAAATCTAGCAGCTCTGGGCATATTGAGGTGCCCTAGATGACTGGGAATCTTAGACTGCCAATACTGCAGACTATGCTCTGAAAGCTGCTCTAATTAAAGTGCCCAGAGCATCTCATGTATCAGCATCCCCGTGGTTCAAAATGGCAGAGGGGCTCTTTAAAGCTTGTTGAACAATTAATTGAGCCTGCTGCAACATACTGTAATTAAAGCATGCTAGAGCAGCCTCCCAGCTTATGTACAGGCACTGTCCATTGTAAGGTACTAGGAAAATGTGCATTAGCCTATTTTAACGCATATTAACTAAAGAGCCTGGGCACTTTTACGTGTGCTCTGTGGGTGGAGGGGGTGGCACTTTAATTAGAGTGGCTCCAAGAGCTGGTCTAATTAAAACACTGCAGCATCTCATGTATCAGCATCTCCACACTTGAAAATGGCAGCGGGCGGCTCTTGAACTAAGATGTTTAGGCAGAGGTTATATCACATTAAAAATGTCAGGGACACTGATACATGAGACACAGGAGGCTGCTGGAGTGCAGTAATTACTATGCTCCAGCAGACTCAGCTGAGCCTGCTCCAATGCATTGTAATTACAGAACATCAGAGCAGTCTCCGCACTCACATACAGGTTTTTAGTGACACTTTAATGCACATTAGCCTTTTTTCATGCGCATTACTGAAAGTGCATTTTTTTTAGTGATGCTTTAATCCTCATTAAAATAGGCTAATACACATTAGAGTGCTTGTGTAGATGCACCCTAAATGACTGGAAATCTTACACTGCCAATACTGCAGACTATACCACTTATTATATTAGCCAGGACAAAGCTGCATGTTGTCATGTCTAGAACTCAGGCTAGCACGAATATCTCTAAACTATGTGGCAGGCTACAGTATAGACATACCTTTAGACAAATGCAGAGCTAAAATAGTTCATTTGGAATTCTCTTCTGATTTTTTGGAAAGACTAATGCAAACAACAAATTTATGGTTCATTTGGAACATGTATTTGCTATTCTTCTGGGCCTGTACCCATGTCTCTGAGCCAAAGAAGCTGTAAGTAGGACAAATTTATAACCTGTGTTTTTACAGGAAAAAAAACAATTATTGTGAAATGTGCACTATGCATTATGAAAGTGCATAAGAATAATAGTTGTTGGTTGTAGATGTGTTCATCTAAGGACATAGGCAGACAAGGTTCTTTGGGTAAATGTAATGTCTTTTATTAGACCAACCAAATATGTATTTAGCTGGTCTAATGAAAGAGGTCACATTTACCCAAAGAACCTTATCTGCCTAAGAATAATAGTGTTGCTTGCAGCCACAGGAAGATAAAAAAGCAAAAGCTTTTTGCATACCAAGCCCTGTATTTTAAAAAAATGAAGTGGCTGAATTGACTTTTGGAAAAAGTTTGAATCCCCTACAAACAGGGATCTGACACGACCAGCTCATACTGTTTCAATACAAGCGGTATAGTGTGGTTGACTGCAGCACCTGCCATGGGCACTGCAGAGACACCAGAATGGTGGCCTTCTTGGAATCATGTGCCACAGCAATAGCCTTTTTATAAGCCTTTATAATGTTTGGCAACCCCTACTGCGCTTTCTTCCTTCTCCTTATGGTACCATGCTTCAGTACACCAGAGGCCTGCTCCTACCTATTCGGAGGCCTGATTCTACACTCCTCACTCACTTGAATAAAGCAATACTTGACATTAAATATGTAAATGTGGCATCAATATGTTAATAAAATGAACAGGGGAAATACATAAGAAAAGAAAAACAAATAAAAGACTCTATGTTGCCCTTTACAATTAAACTTAAAGTAATTAATGACTGTTAGCAGGCAAATTTAGGTACAACATTTCTTTTTTTTTAACTCTGAAATCTAGCCCCATGTCTTTCCCTACCCTAACCCTGAACCTGTATTCATAAGTACTTTGGAGATGGTACTTCAGAAACTTTTAGGTTTCAGTTCTTGCTGAGGAAAAGTTGGACTGGAAGCAGTGACCACATTAAATACCTGACTGAGTTTTTCTGATCAAATATAGAGAGTCCCTAGACACTTATGAAGTTGAGTACTGGGCAGAGATGCAGGAGGGCTTAGAAGGAGAGGTAGTCCACAAGCAGAAAAAATGGGGGGGAAACCCCCCAAAGGATTGATGTAAAACCTCCATAGTAAATACTTTATAAATCATTAGTTTGTTACATACAGCATTCCATACCTGGTTTACTCTAGTGTCACCTTTTTCTTTCACAAAAAAATATTTCCAATGTTGGAAGGTTATGGCAACAAAATATAATAGTTGAATATTTATTCATTGAAAGAGAGAGGAAAAGCAAATCCTCCATTATAATATTATTAAAAGAGGACAAGCTGTGCTTGCATGTTCTATTAATATGCGGAGCACCGTAAGGTGTTGAATCACAGTGTGCCTGGAGTCAGAGCTGACTAAGAATAATTGCCCTGAATTTACCAAAATGTCAACAATACACTGATCACCTACGTCAGAAACCTACTCCCATC
Source organism: Crocodylus siamensis (assembly GCF_052110815.1). NCBI lineage: Eukaryota > Metazoa > Chordata > Crocodylia > Crocodylidae > Crocodylus > Crocodylus siamensis. The sequence goes on from NC_143397.1 coordinate 213,936,919, forward strand.
ACTTCTATCTTCCCTGCAGAGCCTTCAAAGGAATATGCATGCAATCTTTGGGTGTATGAGTTATGCTTCATAATTGCTGTTCCACTGAGAACTGTCTAGGATTACCTCATTCCTAGCTGCCAGGAGGCAGGAGTATCTTGCATCCCTGTTGGCCATTGGCTACCCCATTTCTTTAATGAAAAAGAATGATAATTTTATGTTTTTTTTCTCACACATAGTTAATGTTTTCAGTGACTTTTTTAGTGTCCTCTGAACTCCTGGGTCTAAATTTAATGCATATTTTCTGAATCCATTTTAAATGTGTATTATTCCTTTAGACTGTTGCAATAGGTATCTTTTGGCCCACAGCTATTTGCCAGCCTTGAATATCTCAATTACTTACTCGCGTGGTCTGGCAAGATCCTGCTTTCCTTTGTTACCTCTCCTACTTTATCTGGGATAGATATAATTAGTTTTGGCATCTGTTCTTTATATCCCTTTATAAACATTAAGGCAAATAATTACATTAATTAATTTGTTTATTATGTCAATATATTATTCTTGCCTTCCCATATAAGCCTTGCAGTATCATTTACCATTTTCTTCACTTTTATGTGCTTGAAAGTGTTCCCATTCTCAAATTAAGTTTCTGTGCAGTCATCTTTTTATTCTTCTGCTCTGATTTCTTCTCTTTATTTCACATGCTCTTAAATTGGTTCTGTATTTTTTTCCACTCTTCTCCTCTACCTGAATTGAATTGCTCCATGGATCATAAGGATTGTAAAGGAAGATGAATGCTACAAAACATATGAATGCAAGATGCTGCCTGTAAATATGGTATTTAGTTTTAGGCTATCATGCCAAATGCATTATGAAAAACATTGGAGGCTGATTTTTTATCCAGCAGCTGTAGTGCAGTAAGTTTACATGTCTCTCAAAAAAATTTCAGTGAATTCTAGACTTTCAGCATCTCAACACCTCAGAAAAGAAATAATCCACTAATCTACTGGACTGTGAAACAATAATCAGGTCCATATTCTTATTTTGATACTTAGGATTTGCATGCATAAACTGCTACTGGAACTGATGGGAGGTGTGTGTATTGATCTTTGATTTAAAAGGAAAATTGGGTTATTCCTTTTAAATGTATCAGGTTTGGAAAAGAACCTTTCTGCTGTGATTTAGTTGTGACAGATTTATGACCTGCTATCAAAAAATAAATGGGGGGCATGTACTAAAACTATAAAGAATCTAGAAATCCTGCAAGAGTTTTCTATCTGAACCTCTGATCCTGTGTATCACCTTGTTTTTCCTTCACTTGTCCTAGTCTAAATGAATTCTTTCTCCAAATGTTCTTTCTCCCAATTTAAAGCTTGGTTTTGATATCACTTGTTCTGGGTTTAAAATGGTATAAACCCAAATACTTTAAGTTGCACAATTTATATGAGTAAAAATGAAATAAAAATTTGAAACTACTTCACTCTCTTTAAATTCTCAATCCCATTATCAGCTTCATCACTAGATATAGCTGACTCCTTTTCTTTCTCTGTACTTCTCCCCTTTCTGATCCAATTACATACTTGCCCCAGGGTTTTTTCTTACTTTAGTGATATTATAAATCAATTAAATGATCTCAACAGATATGTCAGTCTTGCTGTTCCGATATCTAGCTTCCAATCCTATACATTTTGGAGTTGGCATTAAGCATATCTGATTTCAGAAAATATCCTAAGATGCAAAGAAACTTATCAGTCCACGAAAGGTTCACAGACCTACACTTAACTAAAAAACAGCTTTGGAGAAATGGAAATCAAGATAAAGTAGACCTCCAACTATAAAACAAATCTAGAGTCAAGTCAGAAAACTACTACTGATAGTGGTCAATGTTGATACTGGGTTTATGACCCAGATACCTTGCTCTGGGTGGACCGAAAACCTCAGACTGACCACAATTTCTCCATTTGATAATAGGCAAATTTTATTGATACACAGTCATAGCACATTCATTTTCATATTACATTACATCTTGGGAGCATCTACATGAGACATTATGTCACCGTAGCAATGAGCTATGGCAACGTAGCTTGTCACTATGGTGACATTGCATTGGCGGGCACAAACTATGATGCCAACACTGGGCACAGTAGCTTGTTGCTACTATGCAATAGGGTTGGAAACTACCTGTGTGCTTCCAGGACTGCACAATAACAATGGTTACTGCGCAGTCATAGGCACATGTAGATGCATCCCTCGTGTAGTATACTCAATTTAAATAGGTATTAAAATACTATCATTTTGATTTGGTAGCATTTTGCTACCATGTGGTGATTTAAATTACTACGTTATAGGGGAAAGTATTGGGGAAGCAGACTGTAGAATTTATTTTTGCAGAGTAAAAATGTAAAATAAGAGACTTGGATAAAGATTAGATGGTGTGGTAGGATAATGGTATTCTGGTCTCAGTTATGTTGCTGTATATTCAGAATAATTTGCTTCTGTGGAACAGCTCTGCATTAATATTAGTGAATCTAGGATCAGAACATGGTCTCCACTTTTAATACCAATAACTGTATAGACCATAACCACATACAAAAAATGCACTAATAAATGTTTCCATATTTGTAAACTATTTTATAATCTTGTGTAATTGTCTAGGAGTATAAGACAAATACTGGGCTAACAGAGATGCTACAGATGAGGACTCAGGTGCTTTGGCAGAGCCACATAGGAAAAATGTCACATCTCCTTGCCTTATGCCTTGTCTCAGTCAATGTTATTAGTGTGTCACTTTCATAAGCAGTAAGAATTTAGCACAAAAAAGAAAAGAAAAGCATAAATGACTTTAGGGTCTTATTAGGATGCTGCATAGGAGAGACTGTCCTAGATGGGCATGTAAGCATGTCTCCTAACATTTCATTAGAAAAATGAAAAAATCATTAAAGCAAAGAAGTCTCCTGGGTTAGATCAAACAAGTCCACTTCATATAAAGACCTGGGCTGACTTTATTGGTTTGTGTTACTAGAGAGTGAATAACAGGAGTGTAGCTTCTAAGCAAAATACTACAGTAGGTAATTCCTGATGTCCTAGAAATGGATCCAACCTGGCACCACTTGAGCAGCTGCATGAGTGAGCATCTAAAATGACAATATCAGCAGGCTGTGGTAAAATAAGATTGTTTACTCCATTCTATTCTGCTTGGTTTTTCAGTGATCCCAATTAAAAAGCTGACTTTAATGAAATACAAACACACTGTATAAAGCTGAATGTACTTAGTATGAGGAGGTAAGAGGCCTGGCTACCTCACTTTAACAGTGATGATGGTCATTTCTTGGTTCATCATCATTGGGCTAACAGTTGTAATATGCCAGAATAATAGACTTGTAGTGTAATCATACTATTGAAGTAATAATATAAAATTGGTTAGAGAGTTCAGTGACCATGTGGTAATGTATTAATTATGTATTGATTTATTATGTACTATTAAACACGATGTATGACACAATCATTGAACAAAAGTTAAGTATTACAGGAATGCAGTAATATTTTTTAGAAGCGATGGTAGAGAACTGAAGGTAACACACATAGAAGATGGGTCATAAGGAGGATATCCAACTAAAAAGGAGATGATTTTTAGATTATGGATTGAGACAAGTGACCAAAAGAAACATTTCTAAGTGCCCATCTGTCAACGCCACGTAAACAATGTGTCAAGAACATTGCTATTTGAAAAAAGTGCACTTTTTATAATGGCTTATTACAGTTTCCCTTTAAAAGATGACAGAAGTTAGACTGAGTGATGGCTCTATTTCTTCTCTGCCTCCTTACTGCCACCTCACTATTAGGAATCCTGGTGACTGGGATAATTGCAGCCTATATGGTCAAGTCAGCTGTTGTTTTAGGGCAGAAAAGCAACATGTTGCTGAAACACAGGGTGGTTTGTAGAGTACAGCCAGGAGAATTCATCAGACTAAGCAGAGTAAAACTAGTGTGTCCACAAGTTCCACCAAACAGGTAGACAGTCAGTTCTGGATAAGAAGTCTATAGAGCTAAATGTCAACAGTAAGAAGCAGTAAAAGTAGCAGCAGCTATGAAAGTTAAGCAGCAGCAATAGAAGAAGTAGGTTAGGGAAATAAGATAGATATAGACAAAAGGATTAGGACAAGCAAAAATCTTCCTTGGATGGGGTAACAACTAGAACATTTCTTACAGATATAAGGGATGACAAAGGATTTGAGGGGAAATATTAAAATACATTCATGTAGGAGGTTTTCTCACTTAGGGAGCACAGTATTCAAAGATCAACTTGCCTTGTGTTCACCTCTTCTGTCCTTGGGCACTTAAAACATCCTTCACCACCTGTGAGACTGAGCTGGAAAACAAACTAGCAATCCTAGAATTTTCAATTCACCGGCTTCCGTTTGAAACCCTCCCTTGAGAGGGACCTAAAGAGGGACCTCGGAAACCCGTGAGAGTCCCTGAACAAGCATAGCTTTTAAGTCCATGAATATTCCTGTTTTCATCAACAGGAGTGCTCCTTAGTGGGATTTTAGAAAGCACCTAAGAGACAGGAGTAACATTTCCAGTGACTTTCAGCAGGACATGTGTCTCCTATGCGCTTTGAAATTTCTATCCTACATACTTAAAGTTAATCATGTGTGTAAAGTTTCTCTGGATTGGGGTTAGTGGCTCTGGCTGTATGCCACCCCTACCCCCATCCCTGTTGCTTTGACACCAGTGTCTAGTCCAGCATTTCCTGAGGCAAGGTTACTAAAAACAAATTATACAAAAATGAATGTAACAAAACTCTGGCGAAAAAGGTTAACTATGAGCTCAGAGTTGCATTAGGGCACAAAGCTTACCCTGAAATAGAAAGCCCATATTTCTTTGTCATCGTATGAAATACTGGGTTATAGAGGAGGCTCATCAAAGATGCAAAGGACAGTTGGATGCCCACTTCCCATTAAAAGTTATTAGCAACAGGGAGCTCTAACTTCCATTTGTGTCTTTGAATGTTTATCTTCCCCGTAGGACCCATAACAGAAATCTAAAAGCTTTGGGGGGCTTCTTATCTAATGGTGACTGTACAACATGTATTTGACTATCAATGAGTACAATAAAAAAGATTGCAAAAATAAAACAAAATAACTAATCAGAAATGAAACAGAAGATCCGTATCACTGTCTATTCATGTATATAAATGCATTTTCATTTAATGGCAAAGAACCACTCAATCTAAACTTGCTAGCTGCTCCTTTTAATGTTCATTGTAAATATCAAGGTTCTGATTCTATCATTTGCATTCCACGCGGTATTTCTGTGCCTAACAAGTTTCAGTATTAGAGCCATACTAATTAACCCTGACAGTGGTGGAAGTCACACTGTCCTGACTGTCCACTGTCTTGCATCCAGCAGAACTATGAGTTCTGCATCAAGGAAATGCCTGCATTGTCAAGGGGACAAAGACACATTAACTATCTTCTTATCAGCTAGCACAAAGACAAGGTATGTACTTATATGTAAATCTGCTGAAACAGAAGCAGAAACGGGACTTTACAAAGGTGGGCACAGAAGGAGCAACCAGTGCTGCAGGGGTAGTTGCACTTCTGCTCCCAGCTGCCACCTCCCCCCAGCAGGGCAAGCAGACCATGTTGCAGGAGCAGTAGCTGAGGACTTTTTACATCCCTGATGTAGGTAAGAATTCCACTTTCCTCTCCCTGCAAAGAAACACAATGACACCCCCTCAACTCCCACCCTGCTCTGCCACTGTCACTGTCCTTGCTGTCCCGGGGTGAAGGGAACTCCAGAGCCACTCCAGTTGGGTTGCATGGGGGCAGGGCTCAGCCCATGGCAGCAACAGTAGGAGCAGCATAGGTGGACAGGTTCCCCCTCCTTCTGCCTCCTCTCAAGCTGGCAGGGAACTCCTGGGGAGACCAGGCAGGGAGAGGCAACCTGCCCTAATGCCCAGTGCTGCTGCCCCAGACTGATCCCAGCCCCCACACAGCCCAGCTAGAGCAGGACAGGGGCACCCCTTGCCCTTATGACAGTGGGGCAGCAGGTGCAGCCAGGGAAGAAGAAAGAGGATGGGTATGACTCTAGACCTGGAGGGGATGGGAGGGAGAAATTTCTTGACTTCATCAGGAACTTTAAAAAGTCCTTGACTGCTGCTCCTGCCACACGGTCAAAAAGAAGGGGTGTGGCCTTCTGGATTTGTGCCTGTGTTGGTATCAAATTGAAGCTTCCCACGGACTTCAATGCATTTTGGGTCAGGCCAAAATCTGGATCCCAAACTCTCCCAAGATCCTGAGAGAATTATCTAGACTTTGGTTGAGCCTAATATAGGAAGTGGGAAACACCCATAGACAACTTTGATATTCCATGTAGTTCCATGTAGTTCAAGGTTTTCCACATAGTTCAAGGCTGTTTGGATTAATACTTTGGGTTGGGGATGCATTATTTCTAGTTCTTACATTTTATTACAAAGTCACAGAATAGCATGTTTCAAATTCTTTATTTTTCATCTCAGGACTATTTGAGTGAACAGTGCTATAACCTTTCCAAGGAGAGAAAAGATTCTTGGATGTGTCAAGAAGGAACACAACCTTCTGTTTACCTACCCTAATGCATCCTTATTTCAATATTTGTCTGTTGCTAAAAAATATTTAAAAGCTTTATTAGTTTTGTTTGAAAAATGAGGATCATCTCTGACAGAAGCACTCCCACAAATGCCAGCAGGAGCAGACATCATTTGTAAGACAAATATTTATGGCTCTGAGGCACTTTCATAAGAAGAAACTAGTTTAATTACCTTCATTTATTTTTCTTTGGAATTTGAGATAACTTTAACAGATGACAATCATTCTGACAAAACAGTATGTCTGTAGGTGTCATCAGTGCTACTGCTTCTCAATGGTTAGGGACAGACATTCAAAAAGCCTGAGCCTGAACTGACTCAATCTTTGCAGGTTAGTCTAATCTAGCTAGGCTAAAACAGTTTGTAACCATACAGACATCCCCTCTGGACTGAAAAAATTTAGGCACATGCCTGCAGTGGCTCAGGCTAGAAGCCAGTGGGCAAAATATGGTCCGTGGACCAGATGAGGCCCACCAGGTCATTCTATTCAGCCCACGGGACCCCTAAAAATTTTGGAAAATGTTGTGTAAATTTTAGAAAATGTTGTCCTATCTGTAGGACACAGACGGATCCAAGAGGAGGAGGCAGGAGCCCAGCCCAACCCCACCCCCAGCCACTTCCTTGCCTTGCCTTCCTGCCCCCATCCTCCCTCAGTACCATGTGGCTTCCAGCTGCATTGCCAGACTGAGAGCATGGGACTGTGTCAGTACTCTGTGTGTGTGTGTATGTAGGGAGGGAGTGTGTGTGTGTGTGTGTGTGTGTGTGTGTGTTCATAGGATGTGTCCCACATGCACAGTCCACCATACACCTACACCCACACCACCCACGCTGCCATACATGCAGACCCCCATCCCACACCCCTTCACACACCCCAGCCACCCTCCCTCACACACAGCCCCCCCATAATCCCCATACCCACTCACACCCCCGTATCTACACATACACCAACATGCTCCTACAACCCACACCCACAGCCCCACACTTATCCACCCCCACAGACATACCCACACCCTCCCCTGGACCCCACATACATACCCACACACTCACAATCCCCCATAAACCTATACCCCCACAATATACAAGAGTAAAACTTCATTTTAAGCTATTATACACAATCATCTCTATGTGCACTACAGAAACACACGTAAACCAGGACAAAAATATTTTTTGAAATCAAATTAATGAATGTTTTAGAAGTTTGCTTTTTAGAATATAATTTGGTATTGGGGACCCCCACACCTGTTTTGCGGGTGCCTGCCTTAGGGCCCTGGAGGTGCAGGTGAGGGAGCTCCAGGAAGTTAGCAGGCTGAGGGGAATCAGGGAGGCAGATGATAAAATTGATGGTTATTTCCTTTCCCTGCAGGGCCACACACCCAAGGAAGAAGCACCTCAGGAAGTGCCCTCCACTGCAGAGTGGCAGATGGTCACCTCCAGAACCAGGGCTGCTCGTAACACAGCAGTACCAGTTCCTCCAGTCCAGCTGGAGAACAGGTACGAGGCCCTAACACGCGAGGTCTACTGCCTACCCGGAGCAAAGATTCAGGACATGAAGGGAATGATCCAGGCTGTGATCCAGCCCACCGATTACTACCCCATGGTCCTAATCCATGTGGGTACTAATGATGCAACCAGGAGAAACCCTGATCACCTGATGGCGGACTACCACGCTCTGGGGGGTGGTGCTAAAGGAGATAGGTGCACAGGTGGTTTTCTCTTCTGCGTTGCTGCAGAGCAAATGGGGAGGTCAAGGAGTAGGAGGAGTAGGTGAGGTTCAGAGAGAAAGTATAGCAACCAGCTTGACCAAAAAAGTTATTTATTGCCAGGTATATGAACTTATGATGAAACAGTAATAACAGTCATACAAAAGAGAGAAAAATAAACAGTTACAGTATTACATAGTTTCAATTAGGTTTTTGGGGAAGTCTAGTTCGAGTTTGATTAGCAAAATTCAGGTTTAGAAAGCTGTGCCTGGAGTAAGAGAATAAAAGGTTCCTGGAGGCAGAGAGAGAGAGTTGGGATCTCACCACTCAGCGAACCTTGAACCAGTCGAGGTTCCCAGGTGTTGTTGGATCTGGCAGACAGGCAGAGCCCTCAGCATGATCAATGGAGAGATTCCAGGCAGAAAAGCAGTGGAACTGGTACAGCTTTGGATCCAAGCACCAGAAGCGAAACTTGAGCTTGGGTAGGGGTTTTTGTAGAGAACTACCAATGGCTCAAGAGAGAATACTAGGTTTGTTTAGGGGTAAACAATGGTTCATATGCTGGATAATAGAAATTGATCGCTTCTGGCTATTGGTGGCATTACTCTGAGGGCGCTCACAATACAGACAGGAAGATTCAGTGTTTTGGATACCAATAGAGGAGTCATTACTAGAATTGGTCTGATAAATGCTGAGCTGGGTTGATCAGCATTTGGAGCAAGGATTCCCCATCATGCAGTGCTCCCCTGCTTTTCTGATCCCAGAATTCAGTGCAGCCCTTGCCTTGGAATCTCTGTTCTCCATCCTGAATGCTAATGAAAGTGCATGCCTGTTCCATCTCCCATTTAAATGAGTTGTCATCCGGTTCCATCTTGGATGCAAATGAGACCAGGGGAATTGCTTACTCTTATCATCCTTGTCTGGAGGGCTTTAGGTGTGTTTCCCACTGTATCTTCTTTGTCTTCTGTAAATCCTTCCTCTAATCAGTTCTTGTTCAGGCGGGGGGTAGTTCTTTGTGAGTCAGACAGGCTGCGTACCGTGCCAGGGTCCCCCAAGAACACGAAGCTGAGAGGTAACATTGGGGGTTCTCCCCTTTCCCGTGCCCTGCTCTGGGCACTGGGGGTCTTTTAGTTAAAAGTGGAGCTGCACTGCAGGGCTCCGGTCACTCGGCCTAGGGCTGAGGCTGACACGAACAGTCATGAGCTACTTCCAAGGTGGTTCTCCATGCATCAACCTGTGTACCGGGTGAGGTCCGAGCAGCCATAAGCTGCTCCCAGCTCTCCTCATGCTTATCTGTACACTGTGCAGGGCCCAAGCAGCCTCAAGCTGCTCCCAGGGCCAGCTCTCTGTGTGCTGATCTGTACACTGACTAGCCAGCTGCTTGCTGAGTTCACAGGCTTAAGCCGCCTTGAGCGGCTCCTAGAGCCTGATCCCTGTGCGCTGATTTGCACACCACTGAAGCTCAAGTGGGGTCCTGAGGATGGCCATCTCTGGAGCTCCTCTCTCCTTGTCATCCTTTGTCATCTCTCCCCAGTCTGCTGAGCACGCTTCCCTACTATACTCTTCAGGGGCTCCATCCCCGAAGTTCTCTGGACCTGGCTGGTGCAGTTTCCATTCAGGTCCAGCTGCTCCTTGCCTCCTCCATTAGGAAAAGAGCGAGGCATTGCTTCCCTTGTGCTGCCTCTGAATTGGTGGGCATGCTCCACCAATTAAACAGCAGTTTGATTTGGATTGAGTTGATCCTGGGATTCAACCCAAGCTCTGAAAAGGTAAGTCTGCTACATCTTAAACCACCAAGGGGTCTGGGACAGATGTTGCATAAATCAGTTTGACCCAAATCAGTTATGTCTGATACTACATTCAACCAGGTTTATCTCAAACCGGTTTCAGCCATTTTCAAACTGGTTTATGTGCACTGAATGTCTGTTCTGTTACAGGTTTAAACCAGTTTCTGATCACTTAAACCAGTTTATGTGTAAAGTCAGCCACTAGCCAATATCAGGTATAATTTAGAGTAAAACCTACACAAAAAATAAAACAATTTTGATCATTTTCTCTGTGTTCCATTCTCTTCTGACCAGTGTGTGCAGATTATTTTCTTGAATTATTCCATGAAAGAGTCAAGATCTTGTCCTGTAAAAGTAACCCACAGATCTTAGATGAAATGTAAGAGGCCAGGAAAACCTCTGCCTCCATATTTCCTCTGGACTCATCCATCCTGCTTCCATACAATTGTACCACCAAAAATTTCCTCCTGCACCTTTGTGGGGAACACATTTCTTCAAGGGAAATTCCAGTGCCTAAAAGAGGCAAAATCCACAGTTACTCATGGTGATGGCAATATTATTTCTTAGGGAATACCTGAAGAAAGTGTGAGGGAAGAGGTAGGAGCATCTACCACTGAAGAATGCCAGTGGCACCACATGTTTCCACAACTCACTCCAAAGATCCCCATCCATGCAACAGCACGCACCAGCAGAAACAAAAATGCCACAGACACAGAAATGCTTTGTGATTCATCCCAGGTGTTGATCAAAATAAAAGCTAAAAACCCATATTTGTATTTTAAAAGTTGAAACCTTCCCAGATTGTACTCTTAGAGAAAGCCTCACTAGTGACACGCAGAATAATATTACTGCATTGGAAAAGTAGAACATCTCCAAAGGTTGAAACCCAGTATGGTAAGATGACCCAGATGGCATCTATGGAGAGAGTCATGTTTTGCAGGTATAACTGCTTTGGCAAGTTTTATACAATTTGGAAAGATTTCTTAGCATACTTTAATGACTATATTATTATCACTTCTCTTTTCCTTTTCTATCCCTTCCTTTTTCTACCTTCCTTCCCTTTTTCTTTTTTGTTCCTTTCTTTTTTCTCTCTTTTCCTGTTTAGACCATGTCCACATGAGTATGGACATTTGGTTTCCCCGGGACAACTAGTGGCGGCACACCTTGTTATCCCCAGGGAATGCCTATGCCATGCACCCTCTGATGGGGTAGGGAAGGTTGGGACCAGCACTGGGCTGGCCCCAGCAGCTTTACCTGGGGTCCTGAGGCCTCTTGGGGCTATAGCTGTGGTGATCCTATCACTTGGAGCCTGGCTGGCAGCCAGAGTGTGGCTCCAGCCATCCAGGCTCTGGTTCTGCCCCCATGTGTGCCACTCCACTTTTTTTTTGTGGGTTTTTTTTTTTTACCCCCATGCTCATCCCCTGCAATGCAGAGAACAGCTAAACATGTGGTATGTGGCACTGCAGTCGTGTCTGCAGCACCACATACCAGACAGCCATGCTCATCTGGACACAACCACATTTGTTATTTGTTATGACCCATATGTATATAGTTCAGATTGATATATGTAGTATAAATACATATGTATTTCTGATTTTGGGGTTGTGTTTTAAAACCAATAAAAAAAAATTAAATCTGAAACCATGTTTGCGTGAAACTCACTTGAAAGCAATGTTTATTCTCCAGTAACATTAAAACCTGTTTCAATTAAGATTTAAAAAATAAAAAAGATATCTTGGAATTCCAAAGTGTGCCAGAAGTGTGCCAAAGTCCAGAGTAACTTTGAGTCAAAACTTTGATGACAAAATGCTGACAGGCCTTTAATCACAAAGTAGCAATCTTAGCAGGTAATGCTATAATGAAACAATTCTCTTAATAAAGTTTTTCTGTAGTCTTTTTTTCCTTCTCTCCAGAACAATGGACCAAATCGTGCATCACCTAGTATCTTGGGCAGCCTGGAATTAAACTATGGGTTATATACATTAGGTCACAATTTTAATGCTTTAAATTTTTCAAATGTAGCTATTTGTTTTGAATGACGAGAGTTTGGGAGCACAAAATATGAGAGAGAGGCCTTATCACTGGGGGTGCCACAGCTCCCTCTGAAGTCCTTTGGAACTGGGACCACTAAAAAATCAGAATCACAGTAACATTTGCTGGGCATCTGAATCTAATCCCAGTCTTATATAGTGGTTTTGAAAACTTGGCCACTAAAGAATGAATTAAGGAGTATCTTGCAACTTAGGCTTAGTTATTTGAAAGTTTATTATTTAAAAAAAATCAATCTGGCTAATTTCTGTTTTAATATTTTGAGAACTAAGTGCATCAGACTACCCAACATGTAATCAAAACAAACAGTTTTGCTGGAGTTTAATTTGTCTAGTTTTTTATCATCCAGTGATATATGTAAAAGGCAAATATTGGTGCAATTTCTAAAAGGGTAGTGGTTCAATAGGGAATTATAGAGTTCAATATTGCCTATGGCATAGATCAGAAAAGACTCAAAACATGTAACAACAAAACTGAACCTATTGTATTTTAATAAACAGTCAAGTATAAAGTGTCTTTCAAGCTGCAATTTTAAAAAGAAATTCAAGGTATGGCTTCTGATTTCATGTACACTTCTGAACCTCATTAATGCCAGTAACTCCATCTCCTTCCCTGGAATTCCTCCAGACTGACAATCATAAAACTAACAGTAGTATCTTATGCAGATCTTTATTTAATTTTCCCAGACATGGTAAGCCAGACAATTTTGCTATATGATATTTTTGTTCAGAGGCAATATCTAACGAACTTTCTGAAAACACAAAAAAGTATATAGACTTGTCAGATGCACCAGAAGAGTTGTTTGAAAAATGCTACTCAGCCCTTTTCAAATATTGAATTTCTAGTCATTCATGAAAGTTGGCACTTTTACTACTAATTTAGAATCCTTCTTTTAGCTTTCTCTCTGTGTAGGCATTAACCTTCCATTTCTAGTTGGCTAAACAATTTAACAAGTAAAAACTCTTATCTTTGCCTGTTTCTCACTCTTTTATAACGTTGAGAAAAGCATATATCCATGTCCTTTTTCCTTATGAGACTCTATTATTGACACATTTCAGAAGGTAATAATGACAGTGTTGCTAGGGCTTTTCCCCCACTTTCTAGGTTATAAGAACCTAATTTGTTTAGACAACTTAATGAAACAGTCTGAGATAAGAAAAATCTGGGGGGGGGAGGTTGGGACAGATGGATGGATAACTGTACATTAATTTCTAGTTGGTTTATCTCCCTTATAGTTTTTCAGAGATGGACTGCAGGCTAAGTAATCATACTTACGGATTACTTCCACCTCAAACAACTTTTAATTGGGTGTTATTTAATTGGTTGCAATTATAAATTACTCTTCATTTATACAGAAAAGGTTCTGTGGGTAAATGTGATATCTTTTATTAGAGAAATAGTTGGGAAAATTGTTCTTTGCAAGCTGTCAGGCACAAACACCCTTCTTCAGGCATAGGGAGAGTCTGCTGGTGTTTTGTGTTCTCCTGGATGGAATAAAAGTCAATATGCAAAATGCAGGTCTGTGAAAATGCAAATATATGGCAGTGAGGATCAGAAAGGAAAGGGAGATCCAGGTAGGAGACCAGCACCTACCATTCACTTTGAACTCCTTCTTCCTTAAAGGCAAAAGAAGCAAATTCAATTGATAGCATATTTGTAGCTCTGCAGGTGGGTACTGAAGGCCAAATGAATGAATCAGCTAGGTGGTACGCAGCAAGTTTTCATGGATAAAAGGCTAAAAACTCAGCAATGACCAAAACTAACTTTAGCTCCCTGACTGTGGTATGACCCAGAAGTTTAACAAGTTGTGTGAGTGCTCAGGGCAGATGCAACATACAGAGGCAGTGTTGCTGAATTCCACCTACTGCCATGTGGCCAGTGTGATCACATGGCTGCAGCAGCAGCTATTTCCTCCCCACCACTCCAGCTTTGCACCTGGGGCTGCTGCCTTGGATGCCCTGCCTTAGTTATTCTACTGATATGACCTCTGTGCAAGAATAAAGCCTAAAACAAAGAGAAGTATTTCTGATCTAGTTTATGCTGATTATGTTGATAATCCTCTCTAGAGGGGGTTGATTTTTTTTTCTGAAGATCTCTAGTCAATTTGGGTTTCACAGGCACTGTCTTGCTCCCTGATGATATCCACTCCACTCTATAGCATTTTAAGGAGGAAAGCATGACTAAAGCCTTATGATCTTTATCAAAGTAAGTTTTCTTTTTCTACAGCAAGACCTCTTGGAAAGGGAAGATGCATCGTAGTGTCTGTTATGTTCTGAATGACTGGGCTCTACAAATGTGTAACCAAACACATTAAACAACACACATAATGTACCATTTTCTTCATTCATTCAATGAACAGGTGCTTCACTCATGCACTCAATTGTAAATTTTGAGTTATAAATCAACCCTCCACCCCCTTTTTGGTAGTTGATTCTATGAAAACTGAATTTTCTGTCTTACTACCATCCTCTACTAAATATATTGGTTTTCTTATGTTGAACATGATAAAGAAATTTGCATGTACCAAACAGAATCCTGCATCCAGTGATTCTCACTATCACCAAGCCATGGAAAATGTCTAAGGTGCTGTAATGTTTCCGTCTAACTATACATTTTAGCATTACAAAGCCTCCTCTCTGATAAACCCGAATTTTCCCTATTAAGGTTTGAATTTAATTTCTCACATAGAGCCTGTGTGTGCCTGTATATTTCTTTTCTGGCTTTGACATCATCCTGCAGCTCTAGTTATTAATGTGTAATTGTCTTGAAATGTAGTTATTGTTAGGAATTGTTGCAGATGTTCCTCGTGTAATTCAAACTAAATGAATATAGAATTAAATTACTAGTCCAAAGCTTGAACAAGTAGAAATAAAATAGTAAATTATTCTCTCCCTACACAGCAAACTACACAAAAATGGAATCAGGAGTTTAGTATGCAGTATTTCTTATTTAGGAATCTAAAATGACTCATAAGGGGATATCAAAAGTTATAGCTCAGTGACTTGATATACTGGTCCTACTCAAGAGACTGTAACTGTAAACTGTTGTTATTCTATGACAGGTCAATGAAAAATCTAACAGTAACTGCTTTACAATTTATTAGATCTTACGACATTACACTGGATAGTTAGAGCATGCAAGATTTTTATTTACCCTTTGGCTTTGAGCATTTTCAAACTGTGAGGTTTAACCAGAGCATTTCAGAAGGTTCTAAAGAACCTCAATATTTGATCAGCCATCAAAGTACAAAAACATAAGCTATCAAACATGGCAGCCAGTATTCTGAATAATGGGACAACTAGGGCCAGAACTACAGCTTGTGTCACCATAGTGGCATTGACTGCACCTTTTGAGGATTTGGCCAATAGTGTTTTCTCCATTGGATATCCAAATTTGACAGTCTATGGTATAATGGGCTAACTTTTCAAAGAGTCTGTCCCCATACCTGATGTGAGTGTGCTTTTCATTCACTAATCATTTTCAAAGGTCCACACTGCAATGGAACAAATTAAGGGGTGCCCTAGAATGGGCATGTCTGTGAAAAAGCATCTGCCGTGGAGTTTTCAAACAACTGTGCAAGAGTAGATAGGGTCATGGACCCAAATTATTAACCCCCAAATTTGATTTCATAGCAATCTGAATAGAATAAAGCGGGTTCTACTCATGAGCCTGTTGAATTGCCTTAACTTCACTTTGTTTTGACAGAGCAAACAGATAAATAGGCAGTCGGTTTAACTCAGTTTTCTGATAAATTTCTTATGGAGTTTATTAGTACCCTGAGGTGTCTTAAATATTGTGGGGGAAGCTCAGGCACTGAGTAATAAATCTGGAAGGGAAACCCACAGGATATGAAGGCAAGAAAATTTAGATTATACCTTACCATTAAACTAGGTTTAATGTTGACATTATATCTGAGAAGAAAAATCTTACAATTTTGACTTTCTGGCCCTCTTGCTATATTGTTTTGAAGAGTGTGTTTCTGTGAAAAATGTCCAATTTTCAAGTGTAAAAAAATTTCAAAATCAAATGTTTTAGAATCATCCTGAGTTTCATTAAAGATAGCCAACGTGTTCAGTAAATCTGGGTCATTTTCAACATTTTTTCTCATATTCCTTTCTTCCTGGATAACATCTGCTGATATCTACCACTGCTCTCTAGGGCTTCCTTCAATTTTCATTAAACTAAATGACAACATTCTCTTTGGGTATGTCAACACAAGATGCTTCACTGCACAGTAGACTAATCTAATGTGTAGTAAATCATCACCATCTACACATGCACACCATTTACTGTGCAGTAAATTAGTTTACTGTGCAGCTAGCTACTACCTGGAAATACAGGTAGTAAACTAACTGTGCAGTAGATACCACACAGTAGTGCATGTGTAGGAACTGACTAAAAGTAAATTTACCCCTGGTCAGCCCCAACCCAAGGGGGCCAGAGGGGATGAGGAATTCCCTCGGTCTTAGCACTCCCCTGTGTGCATGGGGACAGGCCTGTGATTTCTGCCAGGCCCCAGGCTAGCAGGGTTGGAGCATCCCTGTACTGGGCTGCTGCCATTGGAAGCATATTTGCTCCCAACCAGGAACTTGTGTAAACATGCTCCCAGGGAAGATGTGGCAGGGCTGGTAAAGTGAAGGGGAGAAGGATCCTGCTCACACCCCTGCCCCAACCACTTGAGTGCTTGGGACTCACCTCTGAACTTCACTTAATCAACCTCCTAGATACAAAAAAATATGGACCAAATGTAGACACTGGATTTATAACACATTATAACCTGCCTGACATCTGAGTCTCCAGGTACCTCTCCATTATCTACCTGCTACATTCATCCCCCTCCTCCCAGCCTGCCTCTCACACACTGACCCCTCAATTTATATCTTCACTGACTGCCTTTCTTGCCTGCAAACCAACCTCTGGCTTCTTTACTATTCATTCCATCCAAGAAGAGCACACACCAACTGCAGATGCTTCCTCAGCCTGAAGAAGACTTTTTAAACCCAAGAGCTTGCTAAGAAAATTTTTTCCAACCATTTAAGTTGGTTTAATAAAAGATATCAAATTCACCCCAAGAACCTTGTCCGCCTATGTCCTTAGACCAACACAGCTACAACCTACACCCCTGGGACTCACCCAGACACTTGAACTGGCATGAATCTGGGAGAGCCAGGGTGAGAACATCACTCAACCGTAGCTGAGCCAGGGAGACTAATGGGGACAAAGAGACATATGCCAATGCAGGTAAGCTTCTGGAGATGGGGCAGGGCCAGAACTCCATGCCAGCTCTGCTGTAAAAGCTGGGAAATGGCTGATCAAGGCTAGGTCATTTCCCCAGCAGGAATCATGAGCCTCAGCTGCATGGTGGAGGCCACACCTGACTGGAGCAGAGAGCTGGTGGGAAACCCCAAGAAGGTCCAGAATCTGAGGCTCAGCAGTGAATGGATGGCAGAGCAAGCTGAGCACCAGACAGGTGAGAAACAGCTGAGCTGCTCACTTTTCATTATTCTTATGAGAGACAGACTCTCGGGTATCCCAGGAGCTAAATCTGACACCTACAAGGCTGGGCAACAGATTCAGCAAGGCTGGGCACAGATAAGACTTTAAATAATTACATCTCTAGAAGCAGGAGTATAGGAGTGTAGCTAAGCCTCTGCCTCTGCCCCTGCCTCCCTTCCCCACCCCCAACAACCTCCACCAGTTAGAAGCCAGGAATTACCTGGTCACCAAGACTTACTAGCCTACCACATATGGCAACACTGGTGTGGTGATGGAAGACTTATTGCACAGTATTTTATTGCACAGTGGGTGCATCTACATGAGATGCTTATCTATGCATTAGCATAGTTTACATGCTTATTTCATAGTAAACCTCCCTAATCCTGCGTAAATTTGCCACCTGTAAATGCACATAGAAAATTTACTTGTGATTAGTAATGGTGCCATAGTGATCATGTAGATGACTGACCAGGAGCAATATCTGCTCCCACTTAGCCACCCACCGGGGCAGGAGTTCTGCCACAGAAGCCTGGGTAAGGACTATGTCCCCTTGCCCCAGCAGCAAGTAGCTCCAAACTCCCTGCTCCCAGATCATGATTGAGGGGCAGGAGATGGGAGATCAGGGCTCATGCTAAAAGATAAGAGTCTCCCAGACTGAACACCATGACTACAGAGCTTGGATTAATTGACAAGCATCTCTCAGCAGCGGCCCTGTGGTCATGAAGCTGGCACTGGGAGCTCCCTGCTGGTAGGGGCTGGGGAGTTCTTCCTGCCCCTCCCCCGCTTGCTCCCTACTAGCTCTGTGCTTATGGAGCTCAGTGGAGAACATGTTCCCCAGTTCCCGCCCTGTGTGCGCAGGTGGAGACTATATCCCCTTGCCCTGGCAGCAGGGAACTTCCATCCCCCGCCCCCCAGTTACAGAGTGGTGGCTGGGAGCTTGTTCCCAGCCCCTGCTCTCCAATCGCAACTGTGATCATAAAGCAAGGGATCAGAGATCCCTGCATGGGGACAGTTCCATACCCAGCCTGGAGCTGGCTAGGACCTGCCTATGACCAGGACAGTTCACAGCCCCATCCTGTGTGGAAGCATGCCTGGAGATGGCTGGGGACTGTCCTGTTTTGGGGGCCTAGCTAGCTGTTAGCTGCCCCACTGGTGGATCGGGGTAGGGGGCTGAGACCTGCTCCTCCCCTGCAGCTCTTTCCAAGCCCCATACCCCTGATCAGGGAGCCAGGGCCAGGAGCTCCCGCCTGTTGGGTCTGGGGGACATTGTCCCTCTCCCAGCAGTAGGCAGCCTCCTGGGGCCAAGAGACAGCTGTCTCCTGACCTAGTGCTCTCTGCCAGCCCCTAGGCTAGCACCCAGGGGGAGCATGTAGCTCCTCCAGTGGTGGCAGGGGCCCACTGCAGGGGCCCATTGCAGGACTGCAGGGAAGTGGATGCAAATCTGCTCCCTAATCCCCACATGTGTAGGTGCCTGCCCCAAAACACTTACTCTGGAGTAGTTTACACCAGAGTAAATTTGGGCTGGAGTATTTACAGTATTTATATGTGTAGATGCACCCTGTAAGGCTTTATAGCATTAATAGCATGTGTAGATACACCGTTTGACTTTCAAGGGAAGCAGGTCAAGGCCTTTAATGATTAACTAGCAAATAATATTGTAATAAGAAATAATAGTAAATATATCAAATCATCTTTCTGGTGGGAAGGGAGTGTTGTTCTTACATGACCCAGAAGCTCAATTTATGCCCATTGGGAGTAAAGCATCTCAATACCTTTGTGGGCCTAAATATTTCAGCAGCATGTAAGCCACCTCTTTTATTTCCAAATAATATTAAAAAAACATTGTAAGGACTACAGGCTACATTCATTGAACTATCCACTTGCATGGGGTTATAAAGAAGGAAGGCAAAAAAGACATGTAGTTCAGCACAAGTTTTACTGTATTTGTAATTTTACGTGCTCTATCCACAGGGGCAGCAAACAGAAGTTCAGAACATAAGGTCTGACTAACTGTTCACCCTGTTAAAATTGTTTTCCTGAAGCAGCAAATGAGACACAAACAACAAAGATTCCTGAGGGTTTTCTGCAGCTCAAAGGCTGCTCTTTGAGACCTTGACCGTGTATTCCTTGCTCATTAAGCAACACAGAACAATGGGAAAGGTGGCAGAGAAGTGTCAACCTGCCACTACATAAAGAAAACTGATCAAAGCTATTTTTGTAATAGCCTGATGATTTAATTTACTTAACTTAGTTTTTAAAAAAATCATCTTATACAATTACAATTTGCAATATGAAAAAAAATCTAGTTATGCTTTCAGTAGAAACAAATTCCATTAGTTCAACTGTTAATGAAAAATAATTTTGATTAGTACATGCATAGACGGGATAGTAATTTAGGTTCTGATACTATCAAGTATTCTTTACAATTCAGGGATTTTCTAATCCATAGATATTTGCAAGATGTGAAGGTATCAAAAGGTAATTTTAATATAATGTGGACTCCTGCAAATTCTATAGGTGCATATGTTAGCAATTTTCACTATGCAAAATATTATTGTTGCAAAAAAATCTCTTGCAAATTCTAAATGCAGTTTATTAAACTGATATTTTCAGATTTTTTTCCCCTTTCTATAGAGGCATAATTTCACTGGTTGCATTAGGATTTGTAGCAAGCCTGTACAAGCGCTTGTGTTGCCACAAAAATGGGACTTTTGTTGGATTTTCATATTGCTCAAGCTTGAGTGAGTTTACTTGTCACTCGTAACTGCAAATTATCTCTCCTTTGCTAAGCCATATCTTTCTCTATGCTCTGTTAACACTCATCTTTCCCACCAGCCAGGCTTACAACTTGATGATTACCTCTGATTCTTACCTCTTAGTCTTTTCCCACTTTAAGGCAACATCCAAATCTCACTGCTTCTTTCTCCAGGACATATTAACTTCTGTCCCTCTTTTATTTAAGATTAAAAAATGGATGAAAAAAGGAAGAAAACAATAGAGGTGTAAGTCATCTTCCAGCTTGATTACTGCAACCTATTCTCTAGCCTCCTCAGAATGTTTCTAGCAACATTATCTTCCTTATTTTGTCAATCCAACCAAGTTATTTGGTTGGATTGACAAAACAAGCAATAAGTCCTCCACTAGATCCCCAGGGATGCATGAAACCCCCAGGGTGGGAGCATCATCCCATGGAGATGCTCCTGCCCTGGGGTTCCAAAGATCCCTGTGGTGGAGAGATCACTGGCAAACATGCTGCTGGGATCCAGAGTCTGCAGCTGCTGGGGCTAAAAGTGACTAACAGTTGCAGGACTCAGAGCCACAACTAGGCAAGGTGCATCTCTATGGCTGAGAGCCGACAGCTGACAGGGCTTCTAGCCAAAGGGAAGACTCTGCTATACACGCAAGTTAAAGCTCAATAGCAACCAGCGATAAAGTTAGTACAAATTTTTGAGGTCTAACTTCATAGCTGGTTGGAGATTTTTACAGTGTGCTAAGTACTTTGCACATGTAGCTGGTCTCAACGTAATTGTGCAGAGACCTTTACAACCCATTATGTCTATCTCTTATTGGGCACATCTTCACAAGATTCTTGTGCAGGAGCCTAGAGTACTATGCAATAAGCATGTGTGCCTACACGTGCACATGCTTACTGTGCAGTAAAAATGGCTAATTGTGAGTAAACTTGCTACTTGCATTTGCAGCGATTAGTTATTGCTCAGTTATATACATGTAGATGTGACCTGTGAGCGAATTTGTTCCCAAATCAGCCTTGCCACTAGGGGGCCAGCCTGAGGCTAGACTCAGGGCTCTGGGCTGGGAACCTCTCCTGCCCCAAGACTGGCCTGCCTCTATGGCATCTCCTGCCTCAGGCACTTTAAAGCCTGCTGGCATTTTGAGCTCTAGGGCACACCAGGAGAGAGCCTGAGGCCACTCTGGGCCCTGTGTTCCCTTTGGCAGGCCACAAGCTAGACTCACCAGCTTGCCTGCACCCCAGCACCGCTGCCTGGCACTGCAGTGCTGCGCAGCTGCCAGGCTCATGCCATTCAGGCCTGCAGGGTGTAGCAGGAAGCTACCTTTGTTTCTCCCCAAAATCTCTGTGCTGTGACAATTTGATTAGGCTGGGTCCAGCAGAGGGGATACACCCTTACCCTATCTCTTTAGGTAACCTGAGCTGGCTACATTCCTGACAGAGGGGGGAAACCTGCTCCCTCTGCCTACGTGACTGGCATTACATACCTGGGTGAGGGGCTTCTACCTGGTAGGCTAGAGTCTGCCTGGCAACTAGTGATGTATTTCAAATTGGTTGGTTGACAGCCAACAGGTGCTGGCCTCCATTGGACCAGGTGAATGAGGTCACAGGGGCTATATAAGTTAAGACTGCCCAGGAGGAGCAGGCAGCAGCCATGCGGGGGACTCACACTTAGACAGGAGCTTTACCATCTGAAACTGGCTCTCTCCCCCATAACTCATGAGCGAGGAATGGCCTGCCTCCAGCAGGAATCTCCAACAGCCTCTGGATGATTCTTGTGAGTAAGCTACTCGAGATCTGATTAGATATCTAGCTGGCAGTAACTCAGATGCACGATCAAAAGGCTACCTCAGCCAGACTGTTTTTCTCTATGGGATTTCTATGATATTACTCTATCATGTACCCTATTTTCACCCTACCCCTGTAATTAATAACGTTCTCTTTTGTGACCGGTGTAGGAGACTTATTGAGGGGTGGGACTAAATTATGCCCAAGAGGCCCCTTAGGTCTGCGGACTAAGAGGGACTTTCCTTTTTGGCCTCCTACTTGGGGAAGCGCCCCAAGTGCCTGTACCGAGTCAAGTACCCATAGGACTATTAGGCCTGTGTTTTCCCAAGGACACAGGTCCAAGAGAGTCCCTTCTCAGGGTGGTGGCAACTTACGTTACCCTCAGGCTAGCGAGTGTGCTCCAAGAAGGGGGTCAGCCAGGTGCGAGGCACCCCTAGGGAGGCACTCAGAGCCTGGAAGGTGGTCAGGCACAGTGAGGTGGGTGGCTCAATGCAGGAGCGCCCCCTACTGGCCCGCCACACAGGGTACTGTAGAGTGCTCCAGGATGCTGCAGCACCTGCCAGCCCCCAGGCACCAGATGCAAGGGAGCCTAGCCAACCACCTCCTCCTGCACCCGCCACTGTAGTCTGCCTGCACCGCTGCTGGTGGGCAGGTATGTACTTTAAGAATCCTGCTGAACTGGAGTCAAAATCAATTAAATGTTAACTTACCCCCACCTGTGAATATCCAAGTATTTCAAGTTTTCTACATGTCTATCTCATGGAGCACACTGTTTCTGCAATAAATAAATACATAAATAAATACAGGAAAAAAGCATTCTACAGCTTTAGTACAAAATTTTATACTTCTAGTTCTATTAAAACATTGATCTCCAAGGGTAGGGACAGACATTCAAAAAGCCTGAGCCTGAATTGAGTCAATCTTTGCAGGTTACTCTAACCTGGCTAGGCTGAGCCAGTTCGTAAATGGACAGACATTCTCTCTGGACCACAGGCAACAGAACTGGGGGGCGGGGCTAACGGGGCTCAGCCCCTCCCAAACACTGGGCAGCAGCAGCCATTGCCTTAGGATAGCCCTGGGCTCTATGGGGATTATCCCATGACCCGGCCCAGCCGAGGCCCCATTCACTATGAATGGGGCCCTGGTCGGGCCATGTCATGGAACAATCAGAGCTGGGTCATGGGACAATCAGAGGCACGGTGCCAGGCAGCCAAGGGGGGAGGGCACATGGCCCCCCCAATCTTTGCATGGGCAAGAACAGGCCGCAGCTGTGAGCTGAACTCATCCTCTGCTCTATGTCTCCATGCCTCACTGCCACCACTTTGAAAGTGGCAGGTACCGGCATCTGCCTCGCTGCCCAGCCCACCCACCAGCAGATTGCACATGCCAATGCCCGCCACTTCCCAAGCAGTGGCAGTTAGTTGTGGAGACATGAAGCAGAGGCTAACCCCAGCTTGCACCTGTGGCCTACCTTCACCCATGCAAAGATTGGGGGGTCACGTGCCCTCCCCCCCGACTTGGCTGCCCAGAACTACATTTCTGGAGGAGCCAGGGACAATGGCAGGCAGGGCAGTGTGGGCACCGCAGTCCTGGGGGCTCTGTCCCCTTCAGCCCAGTGGTGCAGCTGAGACTGGCCCCACTCTGGCCACTGGCTCTGGGCCCCTCCACAGCTGGCATACAGCCAGGGCTGGGTGGGGAGGTAGCCAAGGCTGGAACAGCTGGGGCCAAGAGGCAGCCAAGGCCGGGGCCGTTGAAGCAAGGAGGCAGCCGGGGTAGGTGCAGTGGATGGGGCTGGTGCAGCTGGGAGGCTTCCAGGGCTGGGACTGGTGCAGCTGGGGCCAGGAGGCAGCTGAGGCTGGAGCTGGTGCAGCCAGAACCGGGAGGCAGCAATCGCGAATGCAACATCTGGGGCTGGTGTGGTCAGGGTCTGAGCACTTAAACCAGTTTATGTGTAATGTCTGTCCCTAGCCTAAATGCTTAATACACATTAATTAAGTACAATTATATTCTTGCAGAAGAAGTGAAGTAGAATTAAACTGAGAGAAGTGAAACTTAAGGCACAAAGAGATCAAATGATTGTCACACCATCAAATAGGAAATTGCAGATAATCTGGCAACAGGACCCAAACTCATCATTCCCCAATTCTGTGATTACCCACACAAACTTTCTAACATTTTGCAAAGTGTGCTTGTAACTAGTCTATTGTTAAGAAAGTTACCTGACAAGCCTTCCCTTCCATATTGTTTTTGTATGGACAGCAGTAAAGGAACTGTGGTATTTTGAAATATTCACTCGAACAAGGACCAAGTAATGTTAATGTCTTCTGTGTTAATTGATAGTGTCATTTGCTATTTATTTTGTGCATCCAACTTTTAGTTCTCAACACTTGTATCACTTAATTTTAAATCCTAAGGTGACATGAGTGGCCATAGAGTTTCAATTGATGCATTCAGTGTTTATTTAATAGCTTTAGTAGATGTCTCTGTGCATCTAAGACACAATGGGCATGTCTACATGTATCCCAGTCACACTTGTTACTAAATGACTGCAGAGTAACCAACCTTACTTCACAGTCCTGATGCCGCATGGGTTGTTTCCAACACTACTGTGCAGTCACATGAGCATCACGGTTCATGCCCTCCAACACTGGGACACCGTAACAACGAGCTATGGTGATGTAGGTTATCGCTACGGCGATGTAGTGTCTCGTGTAGATGCATCCAATGTGCTTAAGGCACTGCATTTCCAGTGTTTCTTTTTCCTGTCAATTAGATTTTAAGAATTCTCACACTGATTAATCTAATCCTTAAAGCAGTATTATTAAAGGCCCTGTACTAATTCAGTATTCCTGACAACAAGGAGATACATTTTACAGGTAATTTACAACAAATGTCAACTTGCTCATCTGCTTAAATGTCAAATGCTCAACTTACAGGTATCATACAACAAATGCTTGGAAGGAGAAACATTGAAAAAACTGAAAATGAACTGAAAGGGTGTTTTAAGAAACCAACCACCTATAGCTCTCAGACTAATTGTGCCTAGGACATTCTTTAACCAGATCAGTGAAGACTTAAATACTGAGGCACCTAGAGATACAGATAAGAGCGCAGTGGGATTAGTCACATAATTCCCATTAGATGGGATGTGCTGTTAGATGTAGAAGTAGGAGGCACCCATTCTTAAGAGAAAACACATGATATAACACACTAAAGTTTAGTAGCTAAACTAGCAGCTGTTAGGACTGTTCCAGTATGCTGCCCTATAGAAAGCATACATAAACAGCCTGCAGAACATGAGGATCATGCCACTAGAGTTCTTCAATCAGATCAAGGATTACTGGCAAATCTGTATAATAGTGTATCTTTAAATGATTGTCAGTGGCATCTGGATGCTTAAATGTATTTTCCTAAAGTCTGCAAACATCCAATTATTAATAGTTCATATTAGTTCATATTAACTATATTAGTTAATAATAGTAAATAGTTAATACTTCATGTTGAACTGTATCAGTTGATTTTCTTTTCCTTATGGGTTTGTAATAATTTATTGAGCACTGACTGCCTGTTCCATGCTGTAAAAAACAAGAAAACATAAGGAACTACGTTCTAAATTACATGGATAATAGTAGCTCTGTCTTCGTCCACTGTCCTGTTTTAAATAGTAGCATTTTGCAACCCCGTTCCAAAGATGCAAATCACTACACAAAAGATAAGGTGATCAGTGGAAAGTACAGAATCAGAAGAATTGACCTTGAGGCACTGCAAAACATTTAACTTGTTTTTTCAAAATATAACAGCACATTTTTGTTAAATTAATAATGATGAGATTAACAGCTGTTGTAGGCAACAGATAGTATGTGGACCTGCTGGTACTTTATAAAGTCTCTCCATCTGGAGAGAAATATCTTGTTTCTATAAAGTAAGAATTCTTTTATAGGTTTATAAATTGCAGCTTTTAAACTCTCCATGGAGAAACACTACAAAGGAGTGTTTCACTTTAAATGGATACCAAATTGACTTTTCCCTGAACCTACTTCTTTTCTGACAATTATTTTCCACTGATGTTGTGGCTATTAGTAATGTGGTGATGCTTGGAATTTGAGATCAAGGTACACTGCATTTTCCACTGTTGCAAAGCTTTGCTGTCCTCAGTTTGAACCTAGGTGAGTGCAAATGGCTGTTTCAGAAACTGAGAGATAGAATCTGCAGGATTCCAGTTATCCAGCAAGGTTATTACAGCATAATATTTTATTATCTAATTCCAAGGGCATCCAATAGCAGGCTGAGCTCAGAATGATTTCCAGTTGGCAACACTTCTAAAATAAACCAGATACTATCTTAACTTGATGCCAAGTTTACAGAAGTAATTGTATATTGATGACCATGTGACTTCTTAAATACAAGAATTTTAAAAAATACGTATTTGGTGTTGACCCTGAAGGATCAACTGCAGCTTTTTTCTATCCTCTTTCTCCAGAGAGAGCTTTCCAGTCCTAAGCTGTTTGCAGGTCTTTTCATGCTGAGGAGTCTCCAGAGAATGTTTCCCTATTCCCCCATCTGGATTCACTTTCTCTCTAGATTGGGGATGCACCACAGTTCTCACCTTGGTGTATAAACTGGGTCTCTAATCTTGTAATTTACCCCACGTGAACCAAGTGTAGGACTAGGAGGGTGCATCTACACGTGCACTTTACTGAGGAGCTGTCTAATTAGCACCACAGTCTACATGTATGCATGTATTAGGGTGCAGTAAATTAATTAACTCTGCTGTAGGATAGTACTATTGGGGACAGTACTGTCCTCTGGTAGAGTCATTTATTCCATCAAAACACACATGTAGACAGTGACAGGGGCTGGCTGGGGCATGAGTGTGCTGGGGTGGGGGCTGCCTGCCACCTAGCCCCACAGCCCATCCACCACCCAACACTGCCACACAAAGCCCAGGGCTGATCCCTGGACCCCCTGCTAGTCCACCTCAGCTCCACCTCAGCTCAGACTGCTGCCGTTTCAGGCACACTTGTAAATGCCATGTCCTGGAGCATCTGACTCCAGTGTGAACTGCACCAGAGTTGTGTTGGATTAATTGTTTCAGTAGATGTACCCATATTGTATTTTAAAAGGCTAAGGGCAAGTGTAATCATGCCTTCCACATTCAGCTCTGTCTTTCCCAGTCTTCATATAGTAGTCCCATTCTTGCATTCCTTACTCAAATCCTAAAGTTAATATAAAGTTTGGAACTTCTCTCAGCAAGCAACATTTATTCCCCTTCCCTGCACTTGTGCCAGAGGCCTATACATATGAGTATGCTCCACTGCCAACTGCCGTGTTCCCAAAAGGCACAAAAGCTCAACTTAATCGGCTTATAAATGATAGAGAAATTAACTCAACTGGTCACTTAGGATCTGTACATAAAGGTCTCCTTATTGTACTTAGAGGTTCAGTGAAGAGATCCTCTTTTACACTGGGCAAAAAGTACGCTGAAAGGAGTCATTTCCCTGTACCACAAGGATCCTGTGGTATGCAACACAGAAGTTTGCCTTTTCCACATTTCAGGAGGCCCTTACAATATAGCTCAGATGTTCCCATGACAAGGACAGTTTCCAAACATTTCAGAGAGTTGTAAGTTATTCTGTTCTCTTACTATGACCTGCCCTGAGCTTCTCTTGGGAAGGGTGGTGTATAAATCAAACAAGCAAATAAATAAATAAATATTAATCAATTAAAAATCAGTATTTTTTCATAATACTTCATTTCATTCATCTCACACTGCAAGATAGCTGAACAGTTTATTGCCCAAAATTTACAAAGAGACTGAGTGTGCAAAATACAATACCAGAAATGTATTAACAGTGGGGGATAAGAGCCTTGAATGAAATAGTTATACAGCAGTCTCTCTCATTCCCTCTCTATACTAACATGATCTATGTTACTTTTAGCATTGTATTACTAGGTAGCATATGCTTCTCTAATATTATTTCAAAATTGCTGTAGAGCCATAAAGCATTTTAGGATATATTTGTTATAACAGTGGCTGCTGGTGGCCATAAAATTGTGTCTGTCAGCATTTCCATGATGAACCTGTACTTTTGTGGAGAATGACAGGTAGAAGAAGTAGTTTGCTAGTTTATGATTTATCTTTTTGTTTCAACATCTGAAAAACAGATTTATCATGTTAAATAATTCAAGTTATTAGCACAGAATTTGAACTAACGTATGGACCTTTTATTTACTTTCTTACATGTAAAACAGCAATATATTTTCTGTGACACATTTAATACCCATCTTTGAAAATGTTTCTATAAAATCATAAAATGACTTAGAAAACAAATGAGCAAAAGGGTCTTCAAGCTGTATTTCAATTAGAGGACAACTTCACATATAGTGTGATATCACTAAAAGAGCTGCAGTAAAAAAAAGCAGAATAATTGGAAAGCCAGATAAAAAATGACTTTATTGGAAGATATTACTGTCCCTGAGTTGGATGTTATTCAGAAATTATCCTACCTAAATGTTACTGAATAATATAATACAATCTATATTGGCAAACAGCTTTTTAAAAATCTGACCTCCAGCAAACTACAAGCCAAAGTGACTTCTTTAAAAACATGGATAAATTATCTTTTTTTTCTAACATGAAAGTTGAGGCAAGCAGGGATTTTAAACCATTCAGATTTATGCACTGAAATCTAGATCTTCTATCATTCAAATCAACAAATGCTAATGTACTGGCTCAAGACCTTCGTGGTAGGTAAAAAAATCAGTGAACAAATAGTTGCTATGAGGTATTCTGGTTAAGTCTGAAACTGATTTTTCATTAAATGTCCATTTTTTACTCACTCCTATATTCCACTTAATTTCCACTTTAAATGTTGTGTTGGAGACCTATGATTATCTAAACCACTGTGTCCACATTGAACCTAATTATAAAACTGAGATGTAGAACTAGGAGGAAAAAATGAGAGAAACTTTAAATGAAGCAGATTTGAAAGCTCTATTAGAATCTAGGGCACAAGGGCAATTTAGAGATGGAAACATCTTTAGAGAACTGCTTTTGAATTCAAAGACTGAAATAGTCTCAGACTCCAGAAAAGTTCCCTGAATTCCTCTTTGGTGAAAGGAAGTCCCAGTGGTGCAGTGTGTCCTAGATGCTGAAAGGGTCCTAGGAAATAATACCCCAGCATGCTTGGGGATGTGTGTTGAGGAAGCAGAAAGAGATGCTGTCCTGCATCTCTTCTTCTCCTTATAGCTTTTCACAAGTCCACCCTGCTGTAAAGAGCAAAACAAGCCTTTGGAGCTCTGATTGTATCAGGAGGGGGGAAAAAGGGAACTTAGAGCTCAGAGGATCAATATGGCCATGAATGTCCCTGATCCTCTAACTCTTCCTCCCTGCACCTCTGGCAGCTACAACATTTGGGAATTAGTTCTTGTCCATTTTCACCCATTCAAGATGAGTTGCCCTTGTTAGTGAAAGTGCTGAAGTCTCATGGCATCTATTTCTTGTTCCCTGAGGATGGAAGTGCTTGAGCATGTCACCATCACTTCCTTTCTGGCAGTTAATGGGAAAGTAATGGAGAGCTTTGTCTGCCCCCCAGCTCTGATCCTGTTTCCATGCTGCTGCATGAACCCACCACAGACGGCATAGGACAGGGTTGGCCAATGTGTGGCACATGTGCCCCAACTGGCATAGGCAAACAAGGTTCCTTGGGTGAATCTGATATCTTTTATTAGACCAACTTAAAAAGTTGGAAAACAATTATTAAACAAGCTTTCAGGTTCAAAAACCCTTCGTCAGGCTAAGGAAGTTTCAGCAGTTGCTGTGTGCTCTTCCTGGATGGAATGAAAAATAAAGCAGCCAGAGGCCGGGCTGGTCTGCATACGAGACAGGTAGTCAGTGAAAATGTAGATTGAGGAGTCAATGGGTGAGAGACAGGCCGGGGGGGAGAGAGCGAAGGGGGATGAATAGTGAAGAGATACCTAGGGAGTCAGGCAGGTTATAATGTGTCATAAATCAAATGTCTATATTTAGTCCATGATTTTTAGTATCCAGGAGGTTGATGAAGTGGAGTTCATAGGCTCATCTCTGGGAAGTGTTTTGTAAGTTTCCTTTAAGGATCAGGACTGAGAGATTGGAGAGAGAGTGGTTTTCTTGTGAGAAATGTGCCCCCACAGGTAATTGGGTATTCTCCTATCTTTGATAGATTTCCGGTGTGCGTTCATTCTGGTGCGCAGTTGTTGTCTCTCCTGCGTATTTTCCATCAGGGCATTTGGTGCATTGGATGAGATACATTACATTTCTGGAGGTGCAGCTGTAAGATCCAGGAATGCTGATGGCTCTGTTGTGGGGTGTAGTAATTGTGGGGGTGGTGGAGATGCATTGGCAGGTTTTGCATTTCTTGTCATGGCATGATCTGGATCCATTCGGTGTGTTCTGGGCTTGAGGAACTGGCATAGGCAGTCTGAGTTGTGCGGCACACAGCAGACAAGGCATATGGTCTGCTGCATGCCACACAGTGACACGGGGTAAATTTATGGCATGCCTGCCAGAAGTTTTTCTCCACCCCATCCTAGTACATAAGAGGATCTATTCTGGTTTTGTGTGAAGGAGCTACCGGTGATTCATACAACATAGTAATTTAGCGCTTAAATTATGCCCAGGTAGAAAGCCTGGGTTTTTTGGTTAGGGTCTGGCATGGAACATCCTAAAGGGGATGGTTTTTAAAAAAAAGCACAAGTGGGAATTATGTGCTCATTGATTGTCAGGGCCCAGAGGTGCTGAGTTATCTCTTTTGTGGCACTGAAATTTTCCCACCAGAATTAGAAACTGTGGTGGTATTTCCAGATGCCAGTTGTCAGTTAGCAGAAGAGAAATTCACAGCCTGCCCTGAAGCCAGGTGGATAATTCAGGAAGGGAGGATGGTATTTGTAGAGAATGGAATACATGGAGAATTTATCACCATACAAACTCAAATATCCCATTGCCAGAAAATTGCTAATTAACATTCTTATATGAGGAATTAACACCTACATGTGAGCTATTCATACCATTTTTATCTTTTCAGTGCAGGTGCAACAAAATCAATCCTGTTTTACCTTCCAATTATGAGCTTATTACAAAACAGCACGCCACTTCCTCAGGCAGCTATTGGGAGTCAAGGATACTTGTGTCATATTGGGGTTTGTTAAAAAGGATAAACTTAGAATGAATAGATTTCATCATTGGTGAGACTCCAGTGATGTTTGTACCTATGCATATGAAAGATATGTATATGGATACGTGGCTATACAGAACAATTTGCCAGATTATATTTTACAAGATCATTCTTTGGGGATTTATAATAAAGCATTTAAAAGTGGCTTGCAATTGGGGCCCTACAACCATTTAAATAAAGTTCTTTATAGTATCCATATTTATCCTCCTTTTATTATAGTAATGGGAGAAGAATACTTCCACAACCATTGCAGTTATTTCTTTTGTGTAATGTTGTCATTTGGAAAGAGTCTTCTTTCTTGCACTGGAATTTTGCACAGTAGGTTAATACCCAGAACTACCCAGGTTTTAGAACCTGCATGGAATATTTTATATAAGGTTTAAAGTGGCTGCCTGATTTGAGCTAGAAAAGGGTATAATTTCTTTTTAAAGTGTGTGTGTGTGTGTGTGTGTGTGTGTGTGTGTGTATACACATATATACACACAAGTATATAGTAATTCAAGGTCATTCTGATATAAATTAGTATATGCACAGGTAGAGCATAGGTAGTGGCCTAAATTATACAATCTGCCTCAGAATCTGCACCAATACAGTAAAGTCACTTCTGGTGACACAAAACTGAGATCTCTTGAAGTCCATAGAGAGGCAGTTCCACAAACTGTATAGCAGAACCAGTTTCTAAGGTGTCATAGCCATTAAGAAAACATGACCAACAGGTTGGTTCGCTTACCATGTTTATACTTCCTGACTTTATTTTTATTTTTGTTTGGATTATCAATAAAAGAGAACTATGAAATATGGAGCTACAATATTTTAAGTTCTATTTTTTTCCCTTTTCCTGTCCATTTGCACAGCTTTAGTTGAGAAGCATTGCCTTTTGTGGAGGAGTATAGGGAAATCCACCAAGAAACCTGGAATGCTGGCTGTACTGAAGTCAAAGGGAGTTTTGCTTTTGAGTTTTGCCACTGACATTGGCATATAGAGTAAAAAAGAACTTTCTGAAGTCAAAGTAAGTTTTACCATTGACTTCAGTAGAACCAGGATTTTACCATGACCCTCCTCTCACAGCCCTCCATTAACTTGTTATGTCTTGTTGGACAGGTAAATTAGGGCCAGATTTTCAAAGCTGGAGCATGCAAACATTTGCACTTTGCTAGTGTACGTTTGCAAATATATGTTAGCAAATCAAGGAACTGTGTTGAGACCTATGGCCAGTCATGCACTATGCATGGCTAACATATACAGAGAAAACAGGCCCTTACTCAAAAAATATCTTTAAAAATAAGAACATGAATAGTTATTATTCATGTTGAGGGGGTGGAAGGAAGATCTCTGAATGTGTCAAGAACAGCACTAACTCTCTACATCTGTTAGAAAAAGGTGCTTGGTTTATTAAGCGATTCCTGAGAACTACACAGTAACTATTTTTTTTGTTTCAGATCATCATCTTTTGCTGAATCCTGCATTTTTTTATCATTCTCTTCTTCTTAGTTTAATTAACTGAACTGAAGAGAAAGTGAACAAATGCATTTAACAGCATTTCTAACAGGATGCTGATGAAGAGCGTGGCAATTGCTTTTTGCATTGTTAATTTATCGACTATATGTAATAGGAATGTAAACGGAGTCTGCAATACCGGAAGAAAACACAGAAGAAAAATAGAATGTAATAACAGGATAAAGAGAACAATATTGCCATGGAAGGATAGCTGCAGTGAGCAGATTATTGGGGAGGAGAGATATACAGCATGTAGCAATGAAACTAATTATAGTGGTTTGTGAATTTGCTCAAATACTGGTAGGGAAATAAGTGATTTTTGGACATATTGCAGTTTTAACTGTCAGTATGCAATTAAATCTGTTTAAATTAACAACTATAAACAATGCCGATTTTTTTTTTAGTCTGATCATTGCACCAACAAAAGGTAATATGTGTTATCATCAGCTGCTGACACTTAAAGAGCAAAATAGTACACCCGCCTTCAGATATTTTACAATACTTTCAATACATAAAGCACACAAAGGATTTCTTTGGCTCACTCCACTGCCATTATTTGGAGGTGATAATAAGTAAAAGTACTTAAAACAGTCTTTGGGTATATGGAGAAATCTTTCATTGTAACCATGAGTTAGAAGAGGAAGAAATAAGAAAGATGGAGGGTCAGTACTACTCAGAAGAAAGGAACACGACAAGTTACTTTATGCTTCATAGTAGGTTTAGAGTGTTGTGGCTGTGATTGGCCAAGAAGTGTGCAAGAGGCAAGGATTCTTTGTGGTATCTTTTTTGGACATAAAATGCCCATCAGAAAGGGCACCTGATGTCCAAAAGCTCATTCAGCAGCTCTTCTAATTATATAGTTGTTCCAGTATAACATATTACAATGAATCTTTGTCTCTCGATATTTATACAATTAATGAATATATAATTCAACTGTCATTAATACTAAGGTAACATTGCAAAGTATTATGGAAAAATAAAATCAAGTAAGAGTGCTAAGATGAACTGATTAATTTCAATAAATAAGTT
Source organism: Crocodylus siamensis (assembly GCF_052110815.1). Taxonomy (NCBI): domain Eukaryota; kingdom Metazoa; phylum Chordata; order Crocodylia; family Crocodylidae; genus Crocodylus; species Crocodylus siamensis. The sequence continues at coordinate 213,970,836 of NC_143397.1, forward strand.
GATATTGTTGAAACGAACAGATGCATGGTTGAATCTGACACATAAGGAAGATCAGATTCTACTATCTCCATAGCCTTGGAGACTACAAGGGAATTTAAGGGTACAATTGAGGGCAGGTTTTGGCCATAAAAATAATTACTAAGATAAAGAACTTTATGCATAGGCAGAATAAAGAAGGAACAGAAATAGAAGCAGTACCAAGAAATGATATAAGTATAATGGATAGCACAACAGGGAGGGTTTAAAAAATTAAGGGCAAGGAGGAGAAAGTAAGCTTGGAAATAGCTGTATAGATAAGAGAAACCTGAAAGGCCATCAACAATTTTAGCTTACATAGTACTTTATCAGCTCAAGATATCTCAAGGTGATCAGCACCATGGCTAGAACTATGATCATGAGGGCTTGATTACTAAGTTTGTGCTAAATAATTGAGATACTGATTGGAATAATAATTATCTAAGGACAAAGAAGGGACAGTTTTTTAGAGGAAGTGTGTAAATGACCTGTAGTGCAAGGTCAGGCTTTTTTATAGTTTTTCCTAGGGAGACCATGCACAGGTCAGTCTGGACTTCTCTTAAGAAATGAAGGATATATATGACTGTAGACATTACATCCAAATTTAGTGATGTAAGTGTAGACATCCAGTAAGTTAATATCTTGTTTCAACTTCTCATGAGCTGAATGATTACACCGGTTTGTGGGTAGCCAGGTCTGGGCCACTCAGGGATCATAATGCCAACCATGGTCACAGAGGGCTAAGCAGAATCTGAAGTCAAATTGGATCAGGAAGTAAAGTTCAGGAGCAAGGCAGACATGAAGCCATGAGGTCAAGTAGAGCAAGGTCCAGAACTGAGCCAGAGAGAACAGTAAAGCAGTCTTGCGGTCAGGTTGATCCCTGTTGCAACACTTCCTGTTCTGGTTTATATGGGGGAAGTGGAGGGTCAGCTGGCCCTGCCTGGCCATTCCAATGAGGGTGGAGGGTTATGCCTTCCTGAAGACTTTAGGCCGGCGTTGACCAGCCTGGGTGACTAGCCATAGGGTGGCAGGTTGTGGTCCTAGACTAAAGGCTGTGGGCTGACATGAACTGGCAATGTCATATATCATTCCGTGGTGTTCCTCAAAGGACTTTGGAAATTCCACGAGCAGCAACCCCCCCTTGAGACCTTTCTTGTAGAGGATTAGGCATATCATTTTTGTAGGAGTCACAAACTTAAGGAGATGAAAGATCCAAGGGGGAGCTTATTTTCAGACACAAGGACAGTCCCCCTTCTGCATCCCAACCTCATCAGGCTACTGATGGCTACCTGCTTCTCTCACATGTACAAATGCATTGCAAAAACTGTGCTAGGCACAAGAGGCATTCAAGTTCAGCCCGTAAGTAAGGGGAAATTCATGAAAATATCTGGAATTTAACATGCCTTTTTGCATTTAACAAATTCTACTTTCCACAGTCAATCTATTTTAGAATGTTATTGATTTGGAAGTTATAGCAATTGCTCTTGGAGGATTTAATTTATTCATAGTGTTGATAAGCAAATTCCATTTTCATTTAGATTTACTGATGTAACCTTTCCCCGCCCTCAGAAATTATAGCCTCTTATAGTTAAATTTTGGAAAGTCAGTTGATATTTTAATTGGATCTCATCAGAAGTCCTAATGACAATTTCTTACTCATGCTTATTAACATTTATTGTACAGCAAACAGTCAGTTCTGCATCCGCTCAGTTTCTAAGACAATATACATTATATTCACTGTCTAAGTCCCACAAGGTCATATCCATTTTTAGAAGTTGATGCTACTGATGCACAGACCCTTGGATATACCTTTATTTCTTCCAAGACTGATTTTGTTAATTGTTTTTACTATCTACAGCTCTTAAAATTGCCTGGTTATATTTATAGTCCCTTAAGATTCTGGTGTTTGTTTTCTTAAAGCAACAACATGTATTCTTATCTTAGAGGGAGTCTTGTTTTATAGTACCAGAGCTATACCCACTTTCTCTATGTGAGAAGTAGCAGACACTACCGTCCTTTCACAGCTCCCATGCTACTTTCAGATCCTGATCTTCAAATTTTTTATCACCCACTGGGGAGTGTGATTTAAGATGTGCCAGTTAAGAAAAGCATATGGCAAATGTTTAAATTTCCTTCCCCTGACTTAGCAACCTCTCTCACAGTTACTCTTATGCTTCCTCTTCTTCATTTCAACCCTTCACATACATCCGTAGGCTTCCTGCTCTTTGCAGTTATACAGCTCTATTGCTCACCTCCATGTTCTCTGACACCTCACTAGGCCTTTGTCAACTCTTTTACTCTCACATTCACCCAGACAAGCTGCCAGCTATCTCTAAATGAGTCTACCCTTGCTACTAACATTGTGGGACCAAACAACTACTGCAAGGTCTCCATTCAACTCCAGAGGCAGGCTGAATTGAAATGCAATGCCCTTTGAATCACAGAGATGATAGTACTTGTGGTGGTGAATGTCTTTGGGTCTGTCTTTGATGTGGAAAGAGCTACACAGCCCGAAATTGTTGTAATTTTCAACTGGCAATTTTCTTGGTTGGGTGTAATTGTATACAGTCAGCTGTTGCCCCTAGGGCCTCTTGAGCATAAAATACTCTACATAGACTTGAATCCATGTCCTGGCTATATCTGTTGTCAGAGAGTGTCTTTGAGCGAATTCTGCCCTTGCAGAGCTTTTTATGTTTTTGTTGGCTTTTACAATGTGAGAAAAGTGTCAGCAGATTTTTTTCTGACAGAGCCAATTAAGTCATCTTACTACTGCTGAGAGAGTCCCTGACCAACAGGTTTGTGCAATATACACAAAAAGACATCTGTGTTCTCATTGAAAACTATCAAAGTATTCCTACTTCTCTCTGTGAAGAGGAAACTGGCTTTCAGGCTGCTTGCTGTGAACCACTTATTAAACTGCTTCTGGCTGCTTTGCCATAGTTATTGGTTTGTATGCTCATGTATTAAAGCCAATGGCACAGAGTGCTGCCTTTCTCCTAGGCCTTGGGAGAGCGTTGGTTTTGCAAGCTGTAAAACCTGAAAGCATATTCAGTAAGTAGCAACAACTAAGTAGTCTAGGTTCTCCTGTCCAACCAGCTATAAAGTTGCACCTAAAGAATGTGTACTAACAATTGGCTACTATCCAGCTTTAATTTGCACATGCACCTGCAGCTGGGAGCCCCTGTGGCTGGAAGCCCCGTCAGCTGACCAGGCTCTCACAGGGGTGCACCATGCACAGCTGGGGCTTCAAGTCCAGCAGTTGAGAGGACTCTCAGCCCCAGCAGGTCCCAGCAGCACCCAGCAGCTGTGGACTCTGTGTCCTGGCAGTGTCCTGCGGCTCTCAGCCACATATAGCATGGCAGGAGGCATGATTGATCTTACATTAGATTCCAATAAATCTTTGCCTTCAAATGTAGAGGGGCCCTTAGGGACTAACTAATTCAGAGGCATGAGCTTTTGTAGGCAAAAACCTACCTTGTCAGATGCTATGCATGGACTATTAGACTAGGTATTGTTTTTAATTTGAAATCTCTACGGATCATGGCCCCCACCTCTGAACAGTTTTTCAGGTGCCACAGACAGCAATTCTTGCTGGATATTTGCATGGATGGTGGGGAAAGTTTTTTCTATCCTAGTGTAGGCAACAGAACAGTTCATGTGCTATAGCTTGCTGGGTAAAGGAGTTACCAGCTCCACTGACAAAGCTACCAGATGTCCTTTTCAGAATGCCAAAGGCAGATGAATCCCTTCAGAGTTAAATAAATGTATCCAAACTGAAGCAGCAATGTAAGTGCAAGATATAATTTTATGTTTGGGCCATACTTGAAACCAATTCACAGACCCATAGAAATGACAAGTAATTCCTTCCCTCTACACTAAAATCTGAATTACATATTTGAGAAACGTTACATGTTGAATTTTGGCAATGTTGGGTTGATGTTGTACTGTGTTGGTTCAGGAGTCATGTAGGGTGGCCATCACAGAGGACAGTCTGGTTGTCCTCTGTCCTCTATTGATATGAAACCGGACGCCTTTACGCCTTTTTTCTTGAAGAGAAAAATAGAGGACATAAAGATGTCGGGTTTTGTATCAATAGAGGAGAGAGGACAGAGGAGCAGAAAACCAGAATGTCCTCTATGATGGCCACCCTAGTTATGTGAGAGACAAGGATTCTTGTGGGTGATATCTTTTATTGGACCAACTGCATGGCTAGAATAAAGTTAGACAAGCTTTTGAATGCAAGGCATTCAAAAAAAGCTTGTTTAACTTTATCCCAGTCTTGCAGCTGGTCCAATAAAAGAGATCATCAACAGGAATCCTTGCCTCTCATCTTAAGATTGACATTTTCAATGATTGGGAGGCAATAGCAATTCATGGTTTTACTACAGTTGGGCAAACTCGTACCTAAATAATAGATTTATTATCATTCTATAATAATGCAGTTTTGGATTACATTAACAGACACAGAAGGTGATAATACTACTATTGTCCATGCTGGTTAGACTTCAACTGGAATAGTATGTCCTAGTTTTGGGCATCCCATTTTAAGAGTGATGTAGTGAAACTGAACAGGGTTTAGAGGAGAGCAATGATGATGATGATGGTGGTGATGATGATGATGAAGGGATTGGAAAAAAGCTGTATGAGGGAAGGTTGAAAAAATGTGGTATGTTTAGTGTGGGAAACAAGAGATGAAGAGGGGGCAGGATAGTAATTCTCAAATATATGAAAGCTTACCATAAAGTAGACAGGGAAACGTTGTTCTCCCTTGCCACAGCAGGCAGGGCACGTTAAACTGCAGCAAAGTAGATTTGGATCATTTCTCAGCAAACTATCTAGGGAAGCTGCAGATTCTCCTTTATCAAAGGTTTTCAATTGGATAGGGATGGTCAGAAATGGCAAATCCTGCATCTCTGCAGGAGGTTGGACTAGATGATTGAAGTCCCTTCCAATTTTATGTTTTAACATCAAAGTAATTATGCCAAAGCTTCTTTTGATCCATTATGTTAAAACATTTTGGTAATGAAGATGGATTCTACTGAAGTGAATACCATCTCCAACCCATTCCTTTAAATAATTTTACTCTTTCATTTATGCACACTGGGCATTAGAGGTATGTGTTATCTGAAAGAGGCTTTTGGTATGCAAACACATTATTGTTTACAGGAACTTATATACAGAATTATTTACAGTAAGAGGGTAACAGGTTTTTACTGCCCTTGCAGGGGTCTACAGTGGCTGCCCTGTTCCTGTTCTCCCACCTAGAAATTCCTGCTGACCTCATCCAAATTGTGTCATGGGATGTCACACTGCCTGGATACTCTACATGTCCAGGAGGATTGCTTTATTTCACAAGGTATAATTCTGCTTCTACCAAAAAGATAAAAAGTAGCTTTAGTCTAAATTAGGATCAGACCGAAAACGGAATATCCTGGAATATAGAACATGAAAAAGTGTATATTAATATATATTATTAATATATCAATATTGTATATTGATATACAATATTAAGTAAGGAACAGGATCTAACCATACTTCTACAATAAAGTGAAAACCTTGGACAATTCAGGATTTTAGCCTGCTTCTGAAGTTGTCTACACTACCACTTGAAGCCATGTTGTATTAAGGTAACTTGACATCTCACCGTGAGCTCCATGTAGAGCTCATCTACATGGATTATAGTTGATTTGCTTGAAGAAACAGAACCCAGAGACAAGGAAAGTAAGGGTCAAAAGGGCAGGTGAAATTGTATATTAAAAAACAACTTCTTGAACATAGGGCTAGTAACTATTATATTAGCTAATTAATGTAATTATTTAAATCTTTTCCAGGAAATACACGTGACACTACATCGCTGTAGCAACACGCTACAGCAACATAGGCAAAAACCATGACACCACAGCTACATTGTCATAGTGATGCACTCCCCTGTTCTAGTGCATTGCTATGGCAATGTTGTGCCTAAAAATAATTGTGTGCACAGCTCACTACAGGCTGTTACTGCACCATAGCGGCACATATAGACACCTGCTCAGTAACCCCAACTATGAGTTTAAAGAAAAACAATATTTTATGCTGGATTATGCAATGGCACATTACATCTGCATAATCTGTTTTATTTCCCTCTAAATTCTAATGAGATTTATTAGTCATGGCAGAAAAAAGGAATTTATTTATCTGTTATCCTTGGAGAAGGCTGTTAAAATGTTTTAAAGTTCAATAAACAGCTTTGCATGACATCAATGTAGTTTATTCTCAAAGCTCCAAATCTATCAGTCCTGTGTACAAAGACATCATGTCTTAAAATAAACATACTGAAAGAAATGCAGAGACACTATGGTAGTGAATGTAGAAAACTATTTGTACACAATCAAGTTAGGTAATGATGCAAAAAATTGCTCCATAAATCAATCAGCCCTCTATACTTGTTTCATTAAGGGATAATATAACTCTGATATCATTTCACTAAAATTGGCAAGGCTTCTCATATTTGATTTCAATCCAATTTTTTTAGCAGAACTCAGCATTTTAGAAACAAAGGAATGAGAAAATCCAGTACAGATGTACATTTCATTATGTTTAGAGTATAACAGCAAAGTTGCAGTACATTAGTCATCATGACAAGCAGCCTATATAGAATATTAACTAAACTTTGCATAAAAAAACTGGAGGCCATTCCCATGTAACTAAATATTCCAAAGAAGTATATATGTGGCTATGTCACTAAGTTACTTTAGGCCAAACTTTACGACAGTTCATCATGTACAACTCCCAGTGGAACTATAATAGAAATATATGTTTACACACAACAGCAAAACGTGCATGTGCTCGTACTGTTTGCTTATGTTGACACATGTAAAGGAACATACCACACCATACACACCTTTCCCCCAAAATCAGCCCTCTAAAACTGGGGAGTGTTTCTTAAGTAGGGAAGCTGATTTTTCTTGGCTAGAAGAGAAGCATGGGCTCTAATGTCTGACAAAATGGCTGTCAGTGTTTTCTGGCCTAGTTAGCAGAAGGGGCAGTCTCCCATGTTAACCCCCTCACAGTCACTGCAGATTTTTTAGCAGCTGCTGCCTAAACAATCTAGTTTATGCTGGAAGCAGTGGTTTTGCTGGCTCAAGACAAATTAGCTGCTGCATGCAGTCCCGAGTATTTTGATGTGGTGTGGAAGTACTTTATTATGTATAGGAGTTTGTAAGATTAATATTAAAAAAACATTTACAGTAAAGAAGTAACAGTCTTAGTCTTGGTACTGACCTTGCAGTGATTGGTACTGGCCTTGCAATGATCTGGGGCCTTACCAGGAAGTTCCTGCTGTACTACCCAGAAGGTATCCTAAGATGCCACACTGCCTGGATACTCTGTTTCCAGGAGGACTTACCCTATACCCCATAGTCAGCCATGACTCTGGAAAAGTCTTTTTTTCTATATGTTTCCTTCCAAAAACAAGGTGCATATCTTGGAAGGGATCAGGGAAAGAAAATACATGTGGTATACAAGAAAATACAGGTATTAATTTTCAAAGGCAGTATGCAGGTGGTAAAAATAGCAAGAGAGACACTGCATTGCACATTTCTTCCTCTTTCCTGTATATTACTTACATGTTTGAGGTTTTATCATTTAAGGCACAACACAAGATATTAAATGTGCTCAACTTGTATTGATTTCAGTGATAAAAGAGATGACTTTAGTGAACTATCTGTACAGTCTGTTACTTTCAAGACTTTCCAGTATGAAAATGAAAGAATAAGATAAAAGTACCTTACAATCACCACAGGATCATTTTTAAAAGAAACCAAATTGAATTTCAAATTGAAATAAGTCTCTCAATGTTTGCTCTTAGTAAAAAAGGAAAAAAAGAACACCAATCTTTTACCAGGCAGAGTAAATTTTACTAAGGAGTTAATAACACAGCTATCTTCTAGATTACTTGCCGAACAGTAAAATTGCAGTGACTGTTCTCAAGTGTACTAAAATATTATTGCTACGTAATGGATCATTTCCATTTTGTCTCTCAGAGATACTGAAAATCATGCAAATAAGCAATTGACATGATTATGCTTTTAGTGCTGCATAAGATAATACTTGCATAGTAATTTTTGCTACTGATGCCTTATTTTGCAAGTTAAAGTAATAGGTTAGTTAGTCACATGTTTTTAAACACTGTTTTCTTTCTGTAATCATATATTATTCTCTTATATAGATGTTTTCCTTCCTGTGTTTTAGTCCTATTTCTATAATATATTGCTGGGTTTTTTATATTTCTCTTCATTCCTCTCTGTTAATTCATTCATTTCTCCTCTTAGCTGCCTGCTTTTTCATTCTGTAATGCATTAATTCCTTTATGCTATCCCTTTTCTTACTTTACATAATGTCTCCTGCATCTCATCTTGCTTCTTTGGTTCCCTTAGATATAATTTTTTGCCTCTAGTTCTTATTCAAATATATGTCACCTATTACTTGACTGGGAAATCTCCAGGTAGCACCCAGTATTGTATACAGTAGTGTGGAAGAATCAGTGAGTAGCTGCCTTCTTTTTCAGCCTGTGAACCAGCAGGCTTTGAGGGATATTATGTTCTGAGAGGTGCTGATTTACAAAGCTGAAAGTCTCACTATTTCTGGTCATTAAGGGCCCACTTTCAACAAATAAGTGTTATAGTTACACAAACACTATATAGTAGGGGTGGGCAAAATACAGGTCGCAGGTTGCACCCAGCCCATGGAGGGACTTTGTCAAGCCTACCGTGGGTCCTTCAGTCCCACCTGGCCCAGGCACTAACCAGCCCATAGCATATCCCACCACCTCCTAGGCACACAACAGGGCTGGGGCGGCTCTGCAGCAGAAATACCTTTCTAGGCAGCCCAGATGGCAATGGCAGCAGCTCCTTCTGGCTGCCACTGCTGCTGGCCTCAGCCTTGTGGTATTAGCGGAGACCCGCACACACAGCCCCAACCCTGGCCCATGCTGCACCTGCTCCGGACTCAGCCCAGTGGAATGAACCAACTTCGAACCAGCTGGAACCCATGTGCACAGCCCCAACCCCAGCCCACCCTGTGCCTGCTTTCCTCTCCTTCACTTCTGGCAGGCCCTTCTTGCTGCAGCTACCTGAAGCCCACACCAGGGCTGCCCTGCAGCTTCTCTACGCTGCCAGCACTGCCCTGCCGGGCAGCCCAAAAACAGCAGTGAGGGCAGTTGCAGGGCAGCCTGGGCATGGGCTCCAGGCATCTGCAGCAAGAAGGGCCCTGCAAAAGTGAGGGGAAGGGGCTGCTTTCCCCCCATGCTGAGCAGCACCTTCTGCCGAGATGCCACTGCTGCTCAGCATGGGTGAGTGGGCCAGTGCAGGCAGGGGACAAGTCAGGTTCAGGGGTGGGCCAAAGTTGGGGCTGAGGCTGCATGCTGTTGGTGGTGGCGGGAAAGAGCCACAGAGCATGCAGACTCCGGGCTGTTGCAAGCTGACCAGCCCATGGCAGCTCCCCAGAACTTCCTATGTGGCCTGCAGGCCCAAATAATTGTCCACCCCTGCTATATTGCCATTTAGATCCAACAAAGGTAACATTTATTGCAAGAATAGGGATGTCATCTTTATCATCCAGAACATGGTCTAAATTGGGTAAATATATTTTGGCTTAGTAAATTCCCCTGGTTTCTACAATTTTACTTTAATAGAATATTTTCAATGTTTAGTCCTAGACAGACATATCAAAATGTATTTTTCCATGAAAAGAATAGATAGAACCTAGGGTGGTCTGACTTTCAGCCCATCTACACCCAGACTACTCCTCCATCAGTGCTTGTTCTCTGCATGTCCATTCATGGTATCTGACAAAGTAGGTTGTCATCTACAAAAGCTCATGTATTTCTGAATAAGTTAGGCTCTAAGGCTACATATAGACATTCAAAAGCCTGAGGTGGAATCAATCTAAGTTATGTAGGATGCATCTACACAAGACACTTTATTGCACAGTAGAGCAGTTTACTAAACAGTAAGTGTGTGCATCTACACTTTCACACACTTAGTACACAGTAAACTACTCTACTCACAAGTAAATTTGCTACCTGCAAATGCAATTAGCAAATTTATTCACAAGTAGTAACTATGCAGTAACATGTGTGTAGATGCTGACTGGGAGCAAATTTTCTCCTGGTCAGCCCTGCCACCAGGGGGCCAGTCTCAGCTCTGCACCAGGGCCCTGGGACTGGGAGTTTCTCCTGCTCCAGGGCTAGGCTGACTCTATGCCAGTCCCAGTCCCAGCCCCTTAAAAGCCTGCACCCAGGCTGGAGCACGGGAGCATGTGTAGGCAGCCTGTGGCCACAGCTGCCCACTGCATCCCCCAGCAAAGACTGCAAGGCATCTGCAACAGCCTGTTGGTACCCTGGTGCTGCTCCCTGGTACTGTAGTGCTATGTGTCTTCCAGGGCTATGCTATCACATCCTGCAAGGTGCTTCAGGCACTTGCCAGGCCTGGCAGCAATCCCCAGCTGCAGCTGTATTGTGCCCACTGGAGCCAGCTCCAGCTGGCTGCAGGCAAACCACAGCAGCCTTCCTGAACCTGCTGTCTGGCCCTGCTTCACCACAAATGGATCTTGGAGTCATTATTGATTCCAAGTTGAACATGGGCTGCCAATGTGAGGACGCAGTCAGGAAAATTAGCCACACCTTTTCAGGCACCCACAGATGCATCACGAGCAGGTCCAAGGAGGTAGTCCTCCCCCTCTATGCGAAACTGGTCAGGCCACAGTAGGAGTACTGTGTCCAGTTCTGGGTGTCGCACTTCAGAAAGGATGTGGGGGAGGGATCAAACGGGTCCAAAGAAGGACCCATGATCGGGGGCAGCAAGGCAGGCCCTACGGGGGGAGGCTACGGGACTGGAACCTGTTCAGCCTCCACAAGAGAAGGCTGAGAGGGGATTTGGTGGCCATCTATAAACTGGCCAAGGGGGACCAGCAGGCAATGGGAGAGTCCCTCTTCCCACGAACACTACCAGGAGTAACAAGGAATAAAGCCTATAAGTTGACTGAGAGTAGGTTCAGGCTAGAATTCAGGAGGCACTAATTCACAGTTAGGGTGGCTAGGATCTGGAACCAAATTCCAAGAGAAGTGGTGCTCACTCCTACCCTGGGGGTCTTCAAAAGGAGAGGAGGCTAGATAATCACCTAGCCGGGGCCATTTGACCCCAGCAATCTTTCCTGCCCATGGCAGGGTATCGGTCTTGATGATCTGCTCAGGTCCCTTCCAACCCTACCAACTATGAAACTATGAAACTAAGCTCAAAACACAAAACCTGCCAACAATCTCCAGTAACCCCACAAACTGCACACCAGAATCTATCAAAAACAAGAATACCCAAGTACCTGTAGGGGCACATTTCTCACAAATAAAAATCAATCTGTCTCCAGTCTCTCAGGCCTGATCCTGAAAGGAAATTTGCAAACCAATTTTCACAGCCAGGCCTATGAACTTCACTTCATCAGCCTCCTCGGTTGTAGATACAGATGCTCATGGACTCAATTTAGGCAGTGGAATTCTGACACACTACAACCTGCTGGACATCTGACTCCCCAAGTACCTCTCCACTTTTACCTGAACTGCTATATCCCTCTTCCCCCCTACCCCAGCCTGTCTCTCACCTCCTGATGCCTCCATTTACATTCTCACTGACTGGCTTTCTTGCCTGCATTGCATGCCAGCCTCTGGCTTCTTCTTTACTATTCCTTCCATTCAGGAACAGCACACACACACTTACCAAGTGCAGGTGCTTCCTTAGCCTGGTGAAGGGTTTTTCATCCCAAAAACTGGCTTCCCAGGCAGCTAAGCTGAGCTCAGCTGGAGCCTCACAACTCCACTGCAACCAGTAAGCCTCAGATCTGTCAAAGACATGATGGGTCAGGGCTTTCCCCAGCCAGGACTGTGTGCATGAGTGTGGTAACTGGAGGTTATGGTACTTCCTATCTGCCTTTCACCAGGAGGAGCCTCAGTCCTGCCATTTCCTATGGTTGTTGCACTGCCAGCAGTCCCACCAGGCTTCCCTGATCCTGGCAGAGTGCAGTTTTAGTGGTCATGCCCAGGACCCAGGGCCGCCTCCTTCCCCATAGTCCCAGTCCATACCTCCAAGTTTGTCTTGGCATGGGAGCTCATCAGGGACATGTTCTTCCCTGCTGGTTGGTGATACAGTGAGTGCCCCCTCCAGCTCTGAGAGTGAGGTATTAAATGGCTTTTAAAAAATGAAAAAAGGAAGTAGGTGTGGATGGAGTGAGGAGGGTGGCACTCACTCCATCTGCAGGTGGCACTTGGGGAACCCCAGCAGTTAGAGATTCAGCTTGAGGAACACCAGCTGCTCTACCAAACCATTATCCAAGCAGGTGCAGTTGGGTGTCACCTCCCTGTATAAGTCATGCAGGGAATACTTGAGGGAGGAGCTGTGCAAGGCAGGTCTGCAGGTGGACTTACACTTCACCTTGGACATCTGGAGCAGCTGGGGTGGACATCATGCTTACCTCTCCCTCGCAGGGTACTGGTGTAACCAGTCAGGCCGTTGGTGGGCTCTCCTTCAAGCCAAGGTGATGGATGAACCCCACGCGGCAACAGAGATCATGAGGCAGGTAGTGGCACATGCACTGCTCCCCTTTCCTTACTGCTTGTGGAAGCCTCATCCCTGCTAGTTGTAGGACAGAGGCTGCATGTCAGTTTGGGGGGGGAGGGACTTACACCTTTCCCTCTACTCCGTCTTCCACCCCTCCCTGAAGGCTTGCTGTTGCTTTTCCGCCACACTTCATGGTGTGTTTCATAGTGTTTTGCTTTTATACAAATATATAAATGTATCTGCATTCCTATATAAACTGTGTAAGGTGTGTAGTCTATGCTGCAAGGTATAAATGTATCTCCCTTCCTATATAAATTCTATAAAGTGTGTAGTATATGCTGCAAGATATAAATGTAGAAATAAAATATAAATGTATCTCCCTTCCTATATAAATTAAATTCTATAGTGTAATATCCAACATAATTATAAAATTGAAAAGAATAAATCAATGACTATAATAATAAAATAGAAGGGTCTAGAAGAAAGTAAAAGGTATTCTGAAATGCCACTTGCTAGACTAGGCTAGCAAGTAGGAAATCATTCAAATCAATGCTAGTAGTAACCTTTTTTGTCTAATGCTCCTGAGCTGCTGGGAGACACAGCTCAGTAACTGTGAGACCCCAAGGAAGAAAGTAGGGCAGTTCAAACAATGCTGACTTTTCTATCTCTCCCCCAGAGCACTGGGATTGGAAGGGACTTCAGGGAAGGATCACAGTCACTGGCCAGCTACACAGTCAATATGACAGCAGTCCTTCCCCGTTCTTCCCCCGTCTTCCCCCTCCCTCTGCTTACTTTCTGTTTCCCTGCAGGCAAGTCCATCTTGAACTTCAAAACATGAAACATTTCAAAACTTTTGAAACATTTTGACTACCCTCATTTCATTTCGAGGCTGTTTTGAAGCCCTTCGTTTCATTTCAATATTGCTGTTTCGAGCTCGAAACAAGTCAAAACTGTGTCAAAATAAAACAGTCGTCAAAATTTCACACAGAAGTAATGTATAGCCACTCTAGCCTACATCTTAATGTAAATACCCAACCTGGCTTCCCCTCCCCTGCTGGCCAGGATTGGGCCAAGAGTCATCACTCCCCCTTCCCCCCACCCCCAGCTGCACATAACCTCTCTCATTGCCTCCCTGTGCCCTCACCCAGCTTACTTGTGCCTTTCAGCTTCCAGCTCACACTGTAACATTTAATAAGGCCCTTAGATATTCCAGTGCCACCTTTGACTCATAGAAAATTAGGATTAGAAACGAACTCAAAAGGCCATCAAGTCCTTCCGCCTCCTCAAAGCAGGACCAGCCCCAACTGGATCATCCCAGCCAAGGCTTTTTCTAGCCAGTCTTAAAAACCTCCAAGGATGGATATTTTGCCACCTCTCTGGGTAACCTGTTCCAGTGTTTTACTACCCTCCTGGTGAAAAAGTAAGAAACTTCACTTGCTGCAACTTGAGATGATTCTTTTTCTGTTATCTGCCCCCACTGAGAACAATCCAGTTCTATCCTCTTTCTAACCACCCTTAAGGTAGTTGATGGATGTTATTAAAATCCCTGCTCAGTCTTCTCTTCTCCAGACTAAGCAAGCCCCATTTTCTCAGTCTCTTCTAATAAATCATGCACCCCAGACCTCTAACCATTTTTATTGCCCTCCACTAGACTTCTTCCAGTTTCTCCACATCTTTTCTGTAGTGGGTAGCCCAAAACTGGATTATGGACTCCAGTTGTGGCCTCACCAGTGCTGAATAGAGGGGAATAATCCTTTCCCTCAATCTTCTGGCAGCACTCCTACCAATGCAGCCCAGTATGCTTTTAGCCTTCTTGGCAACAAGGACATGCTGTTGGCTCATATTCAGCTTATTGTCCACTTATCCATATTCAGCTCATTGTAACCCCCAGGTCCTTTTCTGCAGAGCTGCTGCTTAGACAGTAGGTGCCCAGCCTGTACCACCACATGCAATTGTTCTGTCCTAAGTGCAGAACTTTGCACTTGTTCTCATTTAACCTCATAAGATTTATTTTGGCCCAATCCTCCAATTTGTCTCCATCACTCTGTGGGTGCTTGACCACCTGGGTGACAGTGATCATCACCTGCTGGAATTCACCATCCAGCACAAGGTGGCAAAGACCTGCAGCAAGGCAGCAGCCCTAGATTTCAGAAGGGCCGACTTCAATGAGCTAAGGAGAATAGTCAGGGAAGCACTGGGGTCCCGGAGGGGAGGGGAGCCAGGTGTCCAAATGAGTGGTCACTCCTTAAGGAGATGATCCTCCAAGCCCAAAAGGAGATAATCCAAACACAGATCAAAAGGGAGCAGGAGGGCGCAAAAGCCCCCATGGCTTACCAAAAGCATCCGGGAATGTCTTCTAGCTAAAAGGGAGGCACACACCCAATGGAAGGAAGGGGCAATCACCAAGGAGGACTATACTGAGGTTCCTAGGGGATGCAGGGGGGAAGTCAGGAAGGCCAAGGTGGAGATGGAACTGGGACTAGCTACCCAGCTAAAGGACAACAACAAGTCCTTTTTTAAATACATAGGTGGCAAAAAGAAGGTACCGGGTAACGTGGGGCCCCTGCAAGACACACTGTGAAATTTGGTTGTCAACCGGAAGACAAAGCTAACCTATTTAATGACTTCTTTGCCTCCATTTCTCTGAGCAGGGACTGAATCAGCCCCCCCCACTGGGCCCTCCTCAGGCCCCAGGGGAGGCGCACCTAGGCCAAGGGTCATAGAGGATCTAGTCAGGGAACTTCTGGAGGGATTGGATGTATTTAAATCAGCTGGTCTGGATGATCTCCACCTCAGAGTGCTGAGGGAATTAGCTGAGGTCATTGCGGGACTCCTGGCACAGCTTTACGAGCATTCGTGGTGCTCTGGTGTGGTGCCAGAGAACTGGAAGAGGGCCACTGTGGTTCCCATCTTCAAAAAGGGGAGGAAGGAGGACCTGGGAAACTATAGGCCAGTTAGTCTTACCTCAGTCCTGGGTAAGCTTTTTGAGAGATTATGCTGACACATGTCCACGAGGGGCCAGCAGGGGAGATTATGCTTAGGGGCAACCAACACGGGTTCATTAGAGGCAGATCCTGTCAGACCAACCTGGTGGCCTTCTATAAGCAGGTCACCAAATCCTTAGATGCAGGAAGAACCAGCACCATACCTACAGGCTGGGGAACTCCCTTCTTGTCAGTACAGAGGCAGAAAAGGATCTTGGAGTCATCATTGATGCCAAGATGAACATGGGCCGGCAGTGTGGAGAGGCAGTCAGGAAGGCCAACCGTGCCTTGTTATGCATCCACAGATGCATCTCAAGGAGGTCCAGGGAGGTGATACTCCCTCTCTATGCAGCGTTGGTCAGGCCGCAGCTGGACTACTGCGTCCAGTTCTGGGCGCCGCACTTCAAGAGGTGTGTGGACAAAATGGAGAGGGTCCAGAGGAGGGCCACTCACATGATCAGAGGGCACCAGGGCAGGTCCTACGAGAAGAGTCTCAAGGTCCTGAACCTATTCAGTTTCCACAAGAGAAGGCTAAGGGGGAATCTAGTGGCCTGTTACAAACTAATCAGAGGGGACCAGCAAGCATTGTGGGAGTCCCTGTTCCCCCGAGCACTACCAGGAGTGACAAGAAATAATGGTCACAAGGTGGCAGAGAGTAAATTCAGATTAGACATCAGGAGGCGCTACTTCACTGCCAGGGCGGCTAGGATCTGGAACCAACTTCCAAGAGAAGTGGTGCTGGCTCCTACCCTCGGAATCATTAAGACAAGGCAGGACAATCACCTTGCTGGGGTCATTTGACCCCGGTATTCTTTCCTGCCGTGGCAGGGGGTCGTACTTGATGATCTGCTCAGGTCCCTTCCAACCCTACTAACTATGAAACTAACTATGAAACTCTGAATCCTTGCCCTTCCTCCAGCCTATCTATTACTCCCACCATCTTGGTATCATCTACAGACTTGCTGAGGGTGCACTCCATCCCATCTTCTATATCACTGATGAAGATATAGAAGGGTGCAGTAGGCTACAAGCTGACCTTGACAGGTTGCAACGGTGGGTGGAAGAGAATAGGATGGGGTTTAACACTGATAAGTGCAAGGTGTTGCACATGGGGAGGAAGAACCGGCACCACACTTACAGGTTGGGGAACTCCCCTCTTGCCAGCACGGAGACGGAAAAGGATCTTGGAGTCGTCATTGACTCCACGATGAACATGGGCCGGCAGTGTGGGGAGGCAGTCAAGAAGGCCAACCGTACCCTGTCATGCATCCACAGAGGCATCTCGAGCAGGTCCAGGGCGGTGATCCTCCCCCTCTATGCGGCACTGGTCAGGCCGCAGCTGGAGTACTGCGTCCAGTTCTGGGCGCCACACTTCAAGAGGGACGTGGACGATATGGAAAGAGTTCAGAGGAGGGCCACTCGTATGATCAAGGGTCAGCAGGGCAGGCCTTATGAGGAGAGGCTACAGGACCTGAACCTGTTTAGCCTCCACAAGAGAAGGTTAAGGGGGGACCTTGTGGCCTGCTACAAACTGGTCAGGGGGGATCAGCAGGTATTGGGGGAGTCCCTGTTCCCCCGTGCGCTGCCAGGAGTGACCAGGAATAACGGTCACAAGCTGGCGGAGGGTAAGTTTAGATTAGATATTAGGAGGCGCTACTTCACAGTCAGGGCGGCTAGGGCCTGGAACCAGCTTCCAGGGGAAGTGGTGCAGGCTCCTAGCCTGGGGATTTTTAAAAGGAAGTTAGATGAGCACCTTGCCGGGGTCATCTGACCCCGGTGCTCTTTCCTGCCAAGGCAGGGGGTTGGACTAGATGATCTACCTAGGTCCCTTCCGACTCTAGCTACTATGAAACTATGAAACTATGAAACAAAACTGATGAAGATATTGACCAACTCCTGGGGCACTTCACTTGATACCAGCTGCCAATTAGACGTCAAAACAGTGATAACTATCTTTTAAGCCTGATGTTCCAGCCAGTTTTCTGGCCATAAAGTTTAATTCCACAGGTCAAGTGTGCGGAGAATTTGGAACATGTCTTCTGTCATGAGAGGAAACAGTCTGGTGATGCTTGAAGGGAAGGATTAGCAACTTCTCAAGATTTAGAGTAGAAGAGTTTGTAAGAAGGCTTTATAGTTTGAAGAAAGAAATAATTTGAGAATATTTAAATTCTCCTTTATGGTCAAACAACTGAAGATCATACAGACAAAATGGATGATCATTATGATGGCCTCACAAGCTAGGAGAAAAATAAATGAGAAGTAAAAATATGTAAAGTAAATCTTTTGGGGATAAAAGGGAATATGGACAAAAATTAGGATAAATGTGTTTTACAAATGTAGCAAGATTGATGAATTAGAAACATATGTTGAGGGAGATGTGTTATTATATTGGAATGACAGGGACTTGGTTAAATAAGACTATCAACTGGAAGATTAAATTACTAAAGTTTACAGAAAATCAAGGTAAAACAAAAGATTAAGGAGGGCCAGCACCAAGCTTAGAAAGAATACTGAATATGCAGAAATAAAATGATGCTGGGATTCTATCTGATCCAATAAGGACCATATGGGAAAGGTTGGTCCTTAGACATTGCCAGAAACCTTCTGGAGAAGATCAGAATGTACACCAGGAAATGTTTTAGCAGATACAGGAAGTCTGCAACAATGCCATTGAAGGAAGTCTGTAACAATGCCAGTGCAATGATCATCTGATTACCTAGAAATTGACTGCGAAGACATGTAGTGGGAAAACTACGGAAGCACACGTGATTGTGAAGTGAGTGCTTCCGTTACAAAACCTGTTCAAATTCCAGTCACATTACAGGAAAGGGATATTCTGGAGCTAGCAACAGGAAATATTTGATGGATAAAGTAAAAGTTGGGGAACACAGAGATTATAATGATCGTAATACCTGGTTTAAAATGCTGATGGGGCTTTGTAGAACAGGAAATAACAAAGATACAGTGCTGTATTTTAAGAAATCCGAAGAAATATTAAGTTAAAGAAAACTGGAGGAAATTCAGTAACATCTAGGGAAAACATATACATAAGTATTTCAAAATAGTAAAATCAAAATCCATTTCAGAAAAAGGATCAGAAAGGAGAACTGTAATCAAAGAAAGTACAACGCTGGGGATTGTTTAATCTATAATCTCAATAGAACTGGGTGATGTTTTTGAGGAGGTTTTTTTGGCTAATAAATGCCATTTTAAAGCAACTGAAACTATTTAAATGTGACCTTTTGGAGCTGAAAGAAAACCATGAAATATGTCAAAACAGTCTATTTCAGCGTTTCCAAAATAGAAACATTTCGTTTTTGTAGCTTAGAGTCAAAAGGGGATTTCAGTGTCACAGACAATATGGAAAATGCTGTGATGCTTCTATTGCCTGATATTTAGGCACTTACCTAGGATGTGGGAGTCTCTGGTTCAAATACCCTCTCTGTCTCATTTAGAAAAAGGTGTTAAATTCAAGTTACCCACCTACAAAAAGAGGGCCCTCCATTCTGGGGTATAGGGTATTATGTAACAAATCTCTCCTTTTCAAGACACTAGGACTTGTAGCAATGAAGAGAGGTAGTGAAAATAATACCATAGCATCTGATGTATGTGTAGATGGGCATTTATACACATATTTTTCTGTCCCACAACATACTGGAGATCCACTGCTTTGGGGGACAGAGAACACAGAAAAGTATGTGTACAAATGCCCATCTACACATACATTAGATGCCCCACATGAGAGCTGAGGTGAACTGCGCTCCACCATGTGCAGTTGTGTAAGCAGCAAAATGTGCATCAGTGCACAAAAAATGGTGGCAGTGTTCTTTTGAACTAAAGTACCTCCAATGTGTTTTAGTCCAAAAGCTTACTGCTGCCATTTTCTCAGCGCTAATGTGTATTTCATCACTTATACAATTGCAAGCATTGTAGCGCTTACATGTGTAAAAATGCCTAATGTGTCCAGTTTAATGATTGGAAAACTCATCAGTGAAGTGGGGATTGTTACAATACATGTCACAGTGAATATTTAAGTATACAAAGTGAAATAGTGCCAACAAAAGAGGCTGAGAAAAACCCACATCAGAACACTCTCTCTGAGAGATGGGAGATCTGTGACTGAGTTCCTCCTCCATTTCAGGCAGAGGAAAGATGTAAGGTTCATACTCTGCTGTATGTTATCACCATTAGGAATTAGGATACAATATTGTTTCCACCTCTCCCTATTCAGCTTTTTCAATAGCACCTAAGTCCCTTTGTGACTGTCTTTTTGATTCCCAATTTCCTTTGCTTTTTTTTTTTAAAAAAGGCAGTTTAAAAATGTCTGAGATCAAACCATAATATCCCATCTGACTCTAAATGATTATTTTTTTAATTTAGTAAAGATTCATCATAATTTCAGTTTCAGGTTAAACCAAAAAGATTTTTCATTATTATATTTCAGAATTGCCAACAAACCAAAGCACCATATTCACACAGCAGTCTCTTGTGAGTTACGACATGCTTTTTAAATAAAACCTCCTTCTTTAAAAAAATATTCTCTGCCAATACACCTGTGCTAACAAGTGTGGATGAGATGTAACTTCAACAAAATTGCTTTAAATGAATCTTAAGACTACAGTTTGTCTAGGAGGACCATTGCTGGCTGTCCTTATATTCCCTACTCTTGTCTGGGTAATGGAAATTAGGCTGTTTTGTAGGGCTAGGTGAAATTTCGATGGATGTTTCGTTTCAAAGCTGTTTTGACACATTTTGAGCTCGAAAAAATGGAATTGAAATGAAAGGCTTTGAAACAACTTTAAAACAAAACAAGGGAACTCAGAACATTTTAAAAGTTTCAGAACATTTTGAGTTTTGAAGCTGGGCTTGTTTACAGCTAAACAGAAACTAAGGAAAGGGAGGGGGAAGGCGGGGAAAGACTGCTCTGATATTGACTGTGTAGCTGGCCAGTGACTGTGATCCTTCACTGAGGTCCCTTCCAATCCCAGTGGTCTGGGGGAGGGACAGAAAAACAGCATAAAAAGCATTGTTTGAACTGAGCTTTCTCTGTGCCTTGGGGTCAGCTTACTGAGCTGTGTCTTCCAGCAGCTCAGTAGCATCAGAAAGGCTATCACCTCCTATTTGCTAATCTATTACTAGCAAGTGCTATCCAATACCTTTTGCTTTTCTAATACCCTATTATTATATTCATTCCTTTCAATTTATTCATCCCCAAAATCCTCTCTTTGTTTTTGTTAGTCTATTTTGATTCTTTTCCCCCAGAAAAGACATCTGTGCTTTCTCACACAGTGTACATTCCATTCACTGTGCAGGGAAGGACAGCATATATCGCATATTATAATATACGATTTATACAGGAACACATACATACATTTATATATTTTATTTATTATATAAATACATACATACAATCATCTACATATATTACATAAATACATATTACATTACAGAAGAACGTGCAAATTTTCCATCACACCAAGCACACTATGAAGCATGCTGGAAAGGCAGCTGGCAAGCCTTCAGGGAGGGGCAGAAGAGGGGTAGAGGGAGATCTGTAACTTCCCCCGCACCTAAACTGAGACACAACCTCTTTCCTACAACTATCAGGCATGAGGCTTCTGGTTTTACTGGCAGCAAGGAGAGGGGAGCAGTGCCACTGCCTGAGTCTGCATCCCATCCAATAACACAAGCCATAACCCCCCACCACCATGACAACAAGCAGCACCAGCATGACAGTCTCCTCCACTCCCATTTCACTTCCCAGCCTGAGCCTTCCAGTGCCAGAGGAAGAGCTGAAGGAAGAGCTAGAGCTTGATCAGAGTGCCATAGTGAAGGAAATTCTGGGAACGGAAGGGAAATCATCTCAGTTTGTGTTTCACACCCCTCAAGTTTCCCCTATGGCTAGGTGTTCTTCCCTAGAAGAACCCAGAAGGCACTTCAGAGGAGGTTGAGATAGAGGTTGTAGAGGCAAGTGACTCAGCTGAGTCCACTCCTCCTGTTGCTGTGCCTATGCCTGCTGAGGAGAGGGAAAAGGCAGCATCCGCACATCCACCCGCACCCCAGAAGAGAGGGCGTAGTGTGGTCTGGGATCATTCTGAGGTGGCAGATGATCCCACATATGCAACCTGCCTACACTGCCAAGCCAAAACCAGCTGGGGCAAGGGAGCAAAATGCATGAGCACCACGGGCATGCTGATGCATCTCTGCAGACATCACACTCTTGCCCTTGCTCCTCAGCCTGGCACCAGTGGGAGTGTGCCGAAAAAGAAGTCTCCCTCTTGCTCAAAAGCCCCTGTTCTCCCCAAATCAAAGGCAGGCCACCCTGGAACTGTGGAGGGAAGGCGGGTACACGGGTGGGGGGGGCATTCCCAAGGCAAGTGAGGTCACCAGGAGCATTGGGGAGCTCGCTCTCGATGGCCAGACCTTCTCCTTTGTTGAACAGCCAGGGTTCAGGTGGCTCATTGCGCTCCATGGTCCCATCCTACCAAGTGCCTGCACACTCCACCTTCAGCAGGACGGTGGTGTCCTCTCTAGATAAGGCATGCAGGAAGTACTTGAAGGAGGAAGTGTGTAAGACAGGTCTGCAGGCAGCCTTATACTTCACCTTGGACATCTGGAGCAGCCAGTGTGGAGATCATGCCTACCTCTCCCTCACAGGGCACTGGTGCAACCAGTCAGGCTGTTGGTGAGCTCTCCTTCAAGCTGAGGTGTTAGATGAGTCCCACACAGCAACCGAGATCAAGGGGGCTCTGAACTGCTTGGTGCAGGGGTGGCTTATTGGGCAGGGCCAGCTCACCTGCAGGTTCATGGTCACTGACAATGTGGCCAATATGGTCAAGACAGTCCATGATGCCAACTTTCTTTGCATCTGCTATGTGGCACACAAGTGCCACTTCCTTTTCAGGGATGCCTTGGAGGAGGACAGGGCTGCCGGTGATGGCACCAGAACCACCAGCAAGTTCATTTCCAAATTCAGGAAGGTGGCAGGCTACTTCCACTGGAGCATCAAGGTGGGCAAGATGCTACAGGACAAACAGGCAGAGCTGAACATCACACAGCACAAAATCATGCAGGATGTAGAGACTCAGTGAAACAGAAGGCTATCCATGAGATGGCCTTGCTCAGGGAGATTGGGATCAATGGCCCCATTAACAAAGCTAAGTGAGATACCATCTCCGAGATCCTGCAGTCCTCAAGCCCTTTCTGAAGGTCAAGAAGACTCTCAGCACTGGTGATGCCCTCCTTAGCCAGGTGATCCCTATAGTGAGGGAAATTCAGAACCAAATAGAGATGTTCCAGGGGATCAATGTTCCTGACTGGGGCAAGCCACTATCACCAGATGTGCAGGTAGTGGTCAGGCAGCTGAAGAAGGGCATCAGGAAATGGCTTGATTCCTTGTGATCCAGTTCAGTCTATGTGCTGGCCACCATGTGTGACCTGAGGGTGAAGGGGAGCATCAATGTATGTGGCAGCAAAACCCTGGATCAGTGTACAGAGGTGCTGGTGAATAGAGTCAGAGAGGCTGTTCCATGCCAGCATGCCATCCACCAGCCAGACCCCTCCTCCACAAGAGGCACTGCTAATGTGGACCAAGGGTATGGCTTCCATGGTGAGGTCCAGAGACACCAGACCCCACCATCAGGCAGGTAGGACTCAGGCCTATCTCGTTGAGGATGTGGAGCCACTGCTGTGCAACCCCTTGGCCTACTGGGCAAGCTGCAGCCAGATGTGGCCAGATCTGTCCACAGTTGCCTGGGAATACCTATCCTGTCCACTGATGAGTGTTCCAAATGAGAAGGTGTTCAGCATTGCTGGGGATGTTGTGACACCCCAATGCACCTCCTTGGATCCTGGTTTGGTGGAGCAGCTGGTGTTCCTGAAGGTGAACCTCCCACTCCTGGGGTCCCCTAAGTTCCACATGCAGATGGATCGAGTGCCACCCTCCTCACTCCATTCGCACTTCCTTCTTTTTTTTTACCCTTGGGTTCTACAACCATTTAGTGCCCCGCTTTCAGAGCTGGAGGGGGCACTCACTGTATCACCAGCCAGCAGGGGAAGAACATGTCCCTGCTGAGCTCCTGCTCCAGGATGAACTTGGAGGTATGGGATGGGGCTATGAGGAAGGACGAGGCCCCAGGTTCTGGGCATGACCACTAAAACTGCACCCTGCCAGGGTAGGGAGACCTGGTGGGACTGCCAGTGGTGCGGCAGCCCCCCAAGAAATGCCAGGACAGAGGATCTACCTTGTGAAAGGTGGGTAGGAGGTGCCTTATAACCTCCAGCTACCACACACATGCACAGTCCTGGCTGGGGAAAACCCAGACATGTCACAACTTTGACAGGCCTGAGACTTGCTGGTCAAAGTGGAGTTGGGAGGCTCCAGCTGAGCTCAGTTTAGCTGTCTGGGATGCCAGCCTTTGGGATGAAAAATTCTTCATCAGGCTGAGGAAGCATCTGCATTTTCTGTATGTGCTGTTCCTGGATGAAAGGAATAGTAAAGAAGCCAGAGGCTAGAACGCAATGCAAGCAAGAAAGCCAGTCAGTGAAAATCTAAATGGGGGCATCAGGGGGTGATATAACAGGTAAAAGTGGAGAAGTATGTGCAGAGTCACAAGTCTGGCATGTTGTAGTGTTTGTCAGAATTCCACTGTCTATGAGTTTCTCTACCCAGGAGGCTGTTGACGTAAAATTCATAGGTTCATCCATGAAAAGTGGTTTGTAAACTCCCTTTTGAGGCTCAGGCCTGACAGAATGGAGACAGGTAGTTGGGTGTTCTTGTCTGTGATAGATTTTTAGTATGCGCTCATTCTGGTGCTCAGCTGTTGCTAGGTGTATCCTACATATTTTCCATCTTCCATATGTATTGTGAGGTTATCTCCATACTGGAGATGTTGTTGGCAGGTTTTGCATGTCCTGTCATGGCATGGTCTGGATCCATTTGGTGTATTTTGGACAGTAGGAAGGTGGCTTCTGGTGATGAAGTTAGTGAGGTTCAGTACTTGTTTACATTTACAAACTACTTTTCACAGACAAGCCAATGAACTGCACTTCATCAACCTCCTAGGTACATAAACTCATGGGCTCAGGATAGACATTGGAATTCTGACACATTACAACCTGCCGGACATCTGACCCCCCCAGGTACCTCTCCACTTTTACCTGCTACATCTCCCTTCCCCCCTACCCCAGCCTGTCTCTCACCCACTGATGCCTCCATTTCCATTTTCACTGACTGGCTTTCTTGCCTGCATTGCCTGACAGCCTCTGGCTTCTTTACTATTCCTTCCATCCAGGAAAGGGACACACACCAACTGCAGGTGCTTCCTCAGCCTGACAAAGGGTTTTCAACCGGAAAGCTTGGTAAGATATATTTCTCCAACTATTCAGTTTGTCTACTAAAAGATATAGATTATCCCAAAGAGCCTTGTCTGCCATGTCCTTAGACCAACACAACTACAACCTGCACCCCTAGCACCTGCCCCCAGTTAGCTGCCTAGAAGTACTCAGGGCCCTGGGCATATCTAAGCCCCAGAGCTGGGGCTGGCAGGGAGACTTCTCTGGCAGCTGCTGGAAAAGAAGCTCCTGCAGGAAAGGAAAGAAAGGCTCTGTGACAGCTTGGCTGTCTGAGATGCTAGTGCTACTGCGCTGCTTACTTACCTGTTGTTATTTAAAGTGGTGCAACTGCAGGGGAGTAAGAGGCCTCATTGAGGTGCACTACCATGTTGTGTAGAAGCCCCAGCACCAGTGAGGGTGCAGCGACAGGGGCATAGAGATCCTAGCGACAATAGAAGGTAGAGTGAGACTGAGACCTCATTACAGGGATGATCGCAATATACTATCTGCAAGGCATAAGGCATGGTAAGGGCCATTTGGAGCCACACATCTAGCAGATGAGGCTTAGGGTGTCCTCTTGAGGCACCTACTTAGAGTGGGTCCCAGCAAGAGGCCCAAGAACCTACAGGGTTAAGTGGGGTCCATTAGGACCATGACTGATCTGAAGCAGTCTCCCTATATATTATCTTTTCCAACAAGGCATGGTAGCAGGTGAGAAGAGAAGGCACCCACAGGGTGGAGCTGACACTGTCATGGCCCCCTATGTTTTCATCCAAATCAGGAATGAAATGACAAAGTTATCTGCATTTTCATGATTCCCCACTATAGCCTATAGATGAAATGTCAAAACGTGTCAAAACAGCATCAAAACAGCAAAACAGTTTCAACTAAATGAAACGGAACAGTGCTTCAAAACAGTGAATCGAAACACTGTCCCTTCGAAACAGTGAAATGGAAGTCAAAATGAAATGGTGCTGTTTTGCACAGCCCTACTGTTTTGGGTAACAGGAAATTCCTGAAAGTCTATGAAAAACAAAAAACTCATTCTGGGTTCACTTGTATGAGTCAGGCAGGTTAGAGTGTGTCGGGTCAAATCTTTACTAAGAATTCTTTCTTGTAATTTTAGGAAGCAAAACTATATATCTTAAAAGTCATCACTTCGTGATGAGATGTGTTCTGAATTAGTCAAGTAACATCATGCTATTAGCCATTGTTCTAATGCTAATTGCCCTCCAGTTTTGCACAGTTAACTTTCAAATTTTTGGCATTTAACAAAAATGTGTGCTGTCTTTTGCAGAGACCTGATGAGTCAATTTCCATCCACCTGCCTCCCTAACTTTGTTTTTGGACAAACACATTTTGTGTGTACATTTAACTCCCCTTCAGCCTTGTATTTATCATTAGGGATTGTTCTTTACTCTCTCTATTAGCATCCAAATACTTCAAGCTAGAGGTCTCTTTGTGCTAGTCCTTGTGTCCACACACAGGAGTTGACAATTCTTTCCCTCAATAAAGGAAAAAACATAGAACAAGGAAAAGAGATAAATGCACGAACTAAAGGATCAGGGAAGGTTCACATGTCTTGCTAGTTCTAGAGGACTTAAATAATGTGTGCACCATATGTATATACAGGGCATTCAACTGCCGCATTCCCTCTTCTGACAACTCTCTTCCAACAACAACTTGAAGATCAGGGGTGTCAGAATCTAGCCTCTACTGAACATGAACTGATCACTTTTACAGGCTGAAAGGAAGATACGAGTACAGTTCAATCACATGCAGTAGAACATAAATATCTGAAATAGCATGTCTGTTATACAGGTTGTCACCTAGAATCTGATGACCAACATTTGAACACTTGTTCCATTCTCACCTTCCTTCATCTTACAGCTTTTTAATATGTTCTTTTCACTTAAAGACCAATTTTCACATTTTACTGCATATGGTGCTAGAAAACGCTGCTCCATACCACTTAATAATGAGAGCACGATAGATTCAATAAGCCTTTAAAATGGACCCTGTCAACTCAAGTACTGTGTTGATGACTGAGAGATAAAAAGCCCCAAAAGAGAAATTTGAAGTTATGTTTGCGCCTGAAATTGCTTACCTATTCTCATTACAAATATCACCTGCAGCTAACTGAATGACGAGAGGAAAAATAATTTCTTGTCAGTTTCACTTTATGCATCTGGACACCACTTTATATCTAATAAGTTGTACCGCTGCTCTTGTACTGTCTACAATTAGTTTTCCCTGTTTTTAATGTGAATCTCACATACCCACACAGAAAACAAACAAACAAAAAAACCTGCTGAAAATGCAATTGTGAAACCTCAACATTGGCAAGAAGCTCCCAGGCAAACAGATATGGTTTCTGAAACTACTTTTAACCCTTTTAATTTTTTTTTCATTTAGCTGCATTCTTACGCCCCAAAAAACTCTTATATGGTCTTACCCAGAAGTAATGGCACCATCCTGTTCAGCCATATTTACAGCTCCTGTCCTATAATCTGATCTGCTTGGACAGAGCCTTGTTCCCACCTGGATCCCAATTTAAGTTAATGAGACTCTAAGCATTTGCATGAATCTGCCTGAGCAGGTCAGATTAAGACCCTGTCCTGCAATTATTTCCAATAATTCTTCTGTTCCGAACTCAACCATAGAACTTCAGTTTCTTCTTACATTCAAGTATGGAAATTAATCAATAGGGATCATATGATCCTTGGGGAATATACAATAAAATTCAGAGTACCACATCTTTTAGCCTGCATTTTGTTTGAGGTATGTAAGATAATGCTTAATGAAGCATTTTATATCCCAGTGAAGCTTGATAGCATACAATACCTCTTACTTTAAAAATACTCAAAGCCAGTTCATAATTGCAGCTTAAGAACAGATAAACTATGAACAGGTTATAGAATTCTCCTCAATATTAATGTTGATACACTCTAATAAAAAACAACAACAAAAAAACCCAGAACATGAATCATGTGCATAATCTATATGCATTATGACTGCAGGTTGGTAAAATACTGTACACTGTCAGCAAGTAGCCTGTATATGTTTATATACTAATTACTTGAATTTTGATCTATGACTTGAAAAATGCCTATTTATGCAATATTTCTATCACATAAAGCACCAGGATGCAATTTTCAGTAATGAATGATAACATGCTGTAGATTTTTCTAATTTATTAAGGTAAAAACATAATTTATCATAATCCATATACACATAGGTGTTTACAACAGGGTGAAAATGTTTCCTAGAAACATTGTGGAACTCCATATTTCTATTTCTGTCATAAGCACATTAGTATCTTTTGGCAAGGATGTACATTTTTCCACGTATGTTAGCAAAATTATTTCAAAAGCCTCCAGAGCCAAATTCAATCCATGCTCAATTGAATGCAAGTACTGTGTATTGACTTAAAAAGCATGGCACATATTCCAAACTCCCAACCCAGCTAAGCACTGCAAGCACATGATTAAGTCTCACAGCTATCAGTGGAGCAACACCAGATGAGGATGCGCTACAAAGGCATGATACAATTGAAAAATATAGAAATAAGGAGAGGATATTGGAGAAAGCTGGGACAAGGACTGTAGAGTATTAAAGGGTTGTTTATACATGATGTTAGTTGAGCAGTAAGTGTTTTCTACTTATCAAATTCACCATTATTTGATTTTCAAATCTACCATTAGCGTAGAGAATTTGGTTCTGTGTTTGTGATGGACATCCTGACTTAGCAAGAGACTTAAGTGTATTGACTTAACTTGAGGAAAGCAGCCCTTATTGGCTTCATCAGGACCAGTTTTATGGATAAGCCAGGAACATGCTTGAATATATTGCTGAGCTGAGGTCCTGTTTTAGTTAAAATGGGGAAAGGGAAAGCTGAGGTAGGGAGAAGACCTATATCACCTTGACCCCTTTAAAACAGGATTGAAGGGTATTCTTATGGAGCTTTCAGTGATTTTGTTTGACTTATACTTATTTGGAGACTACCTGAGTCTTTACCTTTTGTGCAATTCTTTTTCAGGATCAGCATCAATGTTCATAAGCCTTAAATTCATTTTCAGCATGTGACTGATCCTGTGAATGCTGTGTAGAAGGTATGGCTATAGAATTACCCTCAAGTAAAAAGTATTTGCTTCCAAGTATTCTGTTAGGCTATAAATAGATGTGGTCCTTGAAGCAGGATCAGCTGTACTGGGATGTGTCCCAGCACAGCTGATCTACTTCACTGGGTAACTCCATCATTGCCTGTTGTCCTGAGTCAATGTGTCCTGAGTAGGTGTGATACATAGGCCTAGCTGACTTACATCATCTGAGGGTGTTGTTCATTGTACATGGTAAAATATCAGAAAGTGCTGCCTTTGTCTGCCACAATAAACAGTTGACATGCCTTCTAATTATGTTTAAGACCCATTGAAGTAAAACTATATAGTATATGTAATGCAGGATTTGCTTCTATACTTACCCATAATATTTAGTGACCTAAAGTCTTGTGTAAGTGAAGCTTACTTTGTACCACCCTAAGGACTGCATGTGGATTTGCATTTACTATATTTAAGAAGATGATTTTGCTTCCCATATCTCTCTCAGCTGAATTTCCACTAGTAGCTGGAAACAAACTAGTTATATGCAGGGCACATAAATGGGCTTTAATAAATGGGAAAATTGTCAGGTTCATTCTTTTAATTTGTTTTGCTTTTTCTCAGTGGCTTGTAGAAAGTGCTTTAGGAAAATGAGGATAACTCCTTTATGACTTTGAAAACTGCTTGTGAGAAAATGTACTAAGAATTAGCTCTATATTGTCAAACTGTCAACATCCAGAATTATTCCACAGTCTACAGTGAGTTTATTTTGTCATAAACTGCAAAATCTAGATTGGCATTAAGAGAGGTTGGTTTCCCTCCTTTAAATATTTTAAATATAAAAAGAACCCTAAACTAGTAGAACATAATTAAGATTGCCTAGAGGAGCACTTAAAAGTTAGGAAATGCCAAAATTAAAATCATCTGTGCAACTTTAATTTGGCCCCTTGTGTGCATGAATTATGATACAGTCTTTAATTACATGATTACATGTTATTTTTTCACAAGACTCCTGCTTATTCAGTGCACATAATGAATGGTATTTGCTTACTTAGCAGTCATTCCATATTTTTTTCAATCCTTGCCATTAAATATGTGGCCTCTTGCCTTACTGCACAGTATTCAATCCCTACATCCCTGATACCCTGAATACAACCTATTTTTTAAAGCTGGGGCTGATTTCTACAGCACATATCACTAAAGAATCTATGTTTCATAGCTGTTAATGAATTTATGTGACAGCACCCCATGAGATCAAGGGTTATTTATTATTCCCATTTTACAGATGGGAGACAGAGGCTAGAGACATTAATAAAAAAAAGTATTAATTCATTTGAGATCTGTTTTTTTTCTTTCCTCAAGGAATTTCACATTTTAAAGCATATTTTTATTCAGAGCATAGTTCTGGTTGACTTCTTTTGCAGTTGTGAGTGCTCAGTTATGCAAAATAGATGCCAAGTTGAATACTCAGAAAGTGACAAACACGATTAATAGCTGCCTCTTGAAAAATTGTCTTGGGTGTTTCAGCTGGCTTCACATAGGACTTTGTGGAAGAAGTGGTAGAAACAAGTTTCCAAGTTCAGCAATCTAAAACATAAGATCAGCTTTCTTTTCCTCTTTCACTCACTACATACTTTCCAACTTTTCCAACAAACAAGGTTGGGTCCTACAACAACCTCATTCCCTAAACAACCTTACCTTAATACCTAAGTACCATTCATCTTGTGTCCTGAATGATATAGTATGAATAGGACGTGAGAACATAATTAAAGATTTATCATAATACAGATGTATAAGGGGGCTAAATTGAGTTTGCACAAGCAAACAACTTTAATTCTACAAGGTCTTGATTTTGTAACCATAATGTTATTTTAGTGCATGTTTTAATATAATTGAAAACAATAAACAAACCTAGATTCTGCTGTTTAGAACTTATTTAGAATCTTTAGAACTAAGAAATATGATCTCTGCCACTTTAGCTAAGTAGCTGATGCCAGGAGTTGGTTGTCATCCTCCAAGGTAGACAAGGCACTAGGAGGAGATGAGGTGGCAGTGGGTTTTATGACCATTTACTGACAACCGAGGGGAATGTACACTGGTGGTCCTTGTTTCCCCACAAGTCCACCCCCTCCCTCTTCAGGCCAACCCTCTGGTTCCAATCTTTCCAATTTCTAAATCCCAAGACCCTTATTCAGATGTTCCTCATTCTCCATCCCTCAGTCTCAGCTCCTAACCCTTGAATACTAGGCTGCTTTCCCTTTCTCACTGCTTCCTGGGTCCTTGCAGGAGAGACTTTAAAGATATGGAAGAGCTGGAGAGTTATAAGTAAGACTGTTCTGAGCCTGCAGGCACAACTTTGGCTGTCAGAAGGAACAAGTCTTCAGATCCTGCAGCCCTGGGCTGAAGTATGTTTATTGCAGATAAGATCTCTAAAGAATTTAGCTTTCAAACTCTAAGAAATCCCTACTGAACATGTATGAATGCAGATATTCAGGCACTTATAACTTGCACAGATTTGGCTTAACTTTCACAGGGATTGTAAAAGCCACATCCCTAACACCAGAGATATCCCCTTTCACTTACTTGCTGAGGTGCTACAAAAAATGAAAACATGAGGGCTTTTCAGTAAAACAATTGTTCTAATCTTCAACATGGGTGGAAACAAATGATTTCCCTTGTTTTGAGAAACAGATGAAGGATTTTTGCTGAAACTTGCTAAAAACTTCCACCTGAAGCAGATACCTAGTATGGAAAACTTCAGTCAAATGGATGAAGTTATAAATAATTGGGAATAGGGTCTTATAGTGGGTAGTGGTGACAACCTGAGCTACCATTGACACTAATTCTGTCTATAACATGGTATGCCTAGGTGGGGGAATGGAACAGTATTTTAAAAATAGACATTTATATGCCATTGTTTATGCCATAGTCATATCTAAGAAGAAGCCATTGCTGCTCTTCTAGTTCCATAAGAATTCTGTCTTGTACTTTATGGTGGGTGCCACAATTATTAACATTCCCTTCACCAATCTCTTTAAATAAAACTTCTATCTAAAGACTTGATTCTGCTGCCCAAACTTAGAGTTAGTACTAGGGCTGTGTGAAATTTCTCCGGCTGTTTCGATTTGACACTGTTTTGACTCATTTCGAGCTCAAAACAGTGACATCACATTGAAATGAAGGGCTTTGAAACAGCCTTGAAACAAAATGAGGCTAATCAAAATGTTTTGAAATTTTTAAAATGTTTTGAGTTTCAAAGCAGCCAACAGCGAGGTGGTGAGAGACAGGGAGAACCAGGGGTGTGCTGGGAGCACAGCCCTGGCTGTCCCCGCCAGGCTGCAGGAAGCCAATAACAGTGCAGGGGAAGGGAACTGAGCCCGGGCTCAGTTCTCCTCCTAGTGGCTGCGATTGGGCTGGGAAAAGGACCTGAGCCTGGTGGCTCAGTTCCCTCCCCAGCTCTAGATTGGGCCAGCTAGGCTGACTTCCCATCCCTGGCCTATCTAGTGAAATGTCAAAACAGCCTCACTGTTTCAACAAAGCAAAACATAACAGCTGTTTCAAATTGAAATTCAATATGAAGCGCTGTTCCCTTGAAACTCAAGATGAAACGGAATGGTGCCATTTCACATAGCCCTAGTTAGTACCTATTTCTTCTGCAACTTGTCCAGGTGACATCAGTTGGATTCAAACATAGGGTAGGTGTCATCTCTAGCAAGTAGTCTGTTCTAATCATACTTGTAATAATGTGACCACTGCTGTTCAACAGGCCCATTTTAAACCACACCCTCAAGACCTTTTCAGTTTTTATTTCACTCCCTCTAAGCAAAACTCATAGCAAAATTAGTTAGCTCTCAACTGGAGTGTTTGTCCAAGTATGAACTAAGTGTGAAATTCATGCAAGTATAGGTCATCACAAGACCTCTGCATCACCTAAGACCTAAATTAGATTGTGGTGAAATATCTCTTGGCCTTTGAAGGCAGTAGTCAATTTTACCATAACCCACTCTTGTTTATAGTTTAACAGGACTACAAAAAAAGAATATTGAATATATATTTACAAAATTATAATTTATTATATTAAAACTACAAATATAGAGAACACAAGTGATGATTTTTTTCATTATATTACCAAAATGTCACTTAAACGCTGCACTAAATAAAAGAAATAGGTTCCTTAGATATGATTCTACTGTTAATGATTATGGGACTACACGTTTTCAGTGCTATAAAGAGATTATCATGAAGGTGACTGGAATGTAGGAACTGCTGTATTGGATCAGACTATTGATTAATCTAATCTGGTATTCTGCCTCCAGCAAAGGCCAGTACCTGATGCGTCAGAGGAAGGCAAAATCTTTCAGCATGCATCTAATGATATGATCATAATGAAGTTTCATCTATAGCAGCTGGTAGCTAAATTACAGGAGTCTTATATCAAGTGAAATGTTATAACAGGACCCTTTAATGAGGACAGAGGGTAGATGGTTTTGTGTTTAATTAAACTGTTAAAAAATATTTTCTCTTTTCAGAATGTTTAGAGGTCTCTACAACCATCTATTTTCCAGAAACTAGTAATTTAATTGCACCTCTCCTTTGTACTTATAGATTTTTGTTCCTCTTCAATATCTTCAGCTGCAGGCAGAATCAGCCACGGTGACATCTCCATCATAATGAAACTAAAATCCAATGAAGTACTTACATGCAAAGTTCAGGAATCAGGGCTTCAGGCTGATGGAAATGATTCAAATGGCTGCCTTTCATTAAATGCTGAGAGGAAAAGAGTTGTTATGGTGCTTTAGATGAGCTGTTCTTTTAGCAGTTGAACAAGAAAAAAAGATTCTTGTCCTTAGCATTTTTTTTCCAGGAAGGAAAACAGGGCAACTTATGTCAATTTACAGAGTCTGTCTGTAATAATAGATTGTGTCAATTCAAACAGACCAGGATGCTTGGGAAGGGGAGAGTTCATTTTGCTCTGTTAAAATAAATTATTTTGGTAAGTACATATGAGACAGAGAAAAAGAGAATGCAAGAAGAGCTTTCCGGCAGGCATCATCAAGCTAATGGTTATCACAGGAGTAGAAGTGAAGAGCCGTTTTTCAATTTCTGACTCCCCAATGGTAAAATGAGAATAATACTCAACCACTTTATAGAAATTAGCTGATGGAAGACACTTTGTTAAATATAATGTGGTTTATGTTCTGATTATTCTGAAAAAAATTCTGGAATTTTGTTAAAGACCCCAACTGTGAGTGTTACAAAATCCAAGCTATAGCATGTATCACAGAGAAATGTCCTATTTATCATTTTAATGGTTGCACTGAATATCTGCACAAGGCTACTGACAATGCTTTGCAATGGATATCAAATCTAAAAATGTCAGTCTAGCCTTATCACTCAGTGCCATAATTGATAAGTTATTTATAGGTTGTTCTGTCATTGCTGTATTCCATATGAATAAATCTAAATAATTCTGAAGCCTCATTCCTTGCTTTAAAGACAGTTGTGTGCGTTGGCTGTTTTAAAAGGTTTAAACCTTTGAACCGGCATGCTGGTTCAAATTTACAGATGCAGTCTGGGGTTCCAGTTCATTCTACATGAGCTGAATGATGCACTCTCAGAGTTTTATATTTCACTAGAACTTTTTACATTCTGCATAAAATTTAGAATGTGTCAAAGTCTTTGTATGATTGGGGTAAACTTAACTCATTTCAAATGTGGATATACCCATTTCACTTTCACAATGGGCAACATGTGCATTTACACCAGCTTAAACTTACAGCACGGTAATTTACGGCAGTTCCCTCCCTGCCCACCCTGCTTCTCTGCCCTGCCCCTGCCCCTGCCCCTAACAGTGGTGCCCAGCACCCTGCTGCTCAAACCTATCCCCTGACCAGTGTCCTGTGCTGCTGCTGGCCATGGTGCTGCCCAGGCCTGCCCAAGCCTCTGGACATCCTTGCATCCACCAGCTGGGCTCAGGGCACTGGCTGCAGGAGGCTATGGCTGACCCCCTCCTCCTTCACTCCCTGCTCCAGCCCACCCATCCCACTGCCCACACACCACCAATGCCCTGCTCACCCTGGACATGCAGACAGGTGAAACTATAAAAACTTTACTTTCTGTACAAAACCCACCCCCATCCCTCCCCCCTCAAGAAAAACAGACCCCACCCCACTCTCCCTCTCCACATTCCCTACCCACCCTCAGTAAAAACCCCGGTCCAAAACTGAACCCAACAGCAGTCATCTCTTGGACTCTGTCCCAGAACTGAGCTACAAGGGGCTGAGGGGTGGGGCTGACCAGGACAGAAAGCCCAGTGACAGGTGGCCAGCACCCTGGCTTCAAACAATTCCCCTGCAGGTCTGAGAGCCATGGCAAAGCCTAGGGATGCCTGCAGCTGACAGGCACTGCTGAACCTGTTCCAGGGCACTGGCAGGGGCTGCTGTGGGGCAGTGGGCAGGACCCAGAGGCCGTGTGGGGCCAGGGCAGGGGGCCAGGTGTGGGGGTGGCATGGGCACAATGCCCCCTGGTATGCCCCAGCTGTGCCTCCCAGGTGGCTTTGTGGGTGAGGTCCTGTATCTGCCATGTCCACCGGTCCACCATCCAGCCCTCCACCATAACCACCATATTTACTGCACAGCTGGAGCAGGCAGGTCCCACCACTGATGCAAGTGGTGCCTCCACGCAGCTCCAGTGGCAGGTGGTGGCAAGGTTGTGGCAGCAATCCTATGGGCCCCTGCGACCTCTCCCCTGAATCCAGATATCAGCCCTGCAGAGGCAAGACAGAAGGCTTTTCTGAGAGTTTGCAACATTTGAGAGATAAGATGTTTGCTCCAGAAGCCCTGTGCTGCCTGGCCTCAGATTGGAGGTCAGCCATGTGCGGATGAGCAGGGACCATGGTGCTCACCTGTACTGTGCAGTAAATATGGTGAAATACACCAACTGGAGCACAAATTTGATACGTGTATCATGCTAAGTAGCCAGCCAGAACCCAGCCTCAGGGCTCCTGCCTGCCCTTCCTTCCCCCACTCCTGGTCTGGGCTGCTCCCTGGCAGCCCCTAGCTGCAAGGTATGAAAGCCTGAAGCCATTTTATGCCTTGGGGCACACACTGGCTCAGTTGGTAAAATCAGGGACTGTTTTTCCCCCTTTATTGGTTACTTCATTACTATTCTAATGCTGCCAGATTGATAAAAATGTATCATTCCCATAGACAAGTACTCAAACAAGAACACAAACAGTTTTATCTGCTTATTTAAGCTAACCTGTTTCTTGAAGAATCCTTATAAAATTAGCTGTGTCTAAAGCAAATAGTATTTTGCAGGAAGGCTGGCTGCTGCATATAGACCTATGCTTGACAGAAAGTTACAATGATACAAAATTCCTAGTAACCTCTTGCTTACTAACATTCCCTCCTTGCCATCACCAAGGTAAATTAAACTAATTAACAGCTGAAAACAAAATAAAGACACTTCCAACAGTTTCTGTTCAAAATGCTGAATTTAGTGACAAGCCTGAGATGCATAATTAACCAACACATTTTGAAATTCCTTTCAAAATGTGGGAGCAGGGGGGGCGGGATTTGGATCTAGCTTTTGATTCAGATCCTGTTATTTTAGCAATTTTATTTATTAATCTGCTACTAAATGATTTGGGGCTATCATCATTATCAGAGTCATGTGGCAGTAACTGGTATTTTGAACCAACAGCTGCACTCTTTAAGGGTTGTCTGGCAGCTTTTATGCAGAAGCACTTACATTATTGACAGAAAAAATGTCTAAAATTCGGCAGACACTGAACATTAGCCTGCATGAATGATACACTTAAATTTTATTTTATTCATGTGCTACATAAGGTGTTAATCTGCACTGGCCCTTTTTGTGGCAACAAAAAACATGTGTCTAGAAAAAAATTTTGATAGAGCTATTTTCCATCCTTACCAAAATACTTCATGACACTGTGTTGATTTTACACAGGAAGGAAGAAAACAAAATGTTTTTTATCAAAGTTTCTCGAACAAAACACTGTGTCTGTTGCAAATGGGGTTTTTTTTCCTTTTTTAGTTTATATTATTCATTTTAAATAATGTCAAAATGAAACATTCTGATTTTGACAAAACGAAGTATTTCAATTACTTCATTTTTTAAAAATAATTCTTCTTCAAAGAGTATTTAAAAAAATCTCAGGAGTTGGGGAGAGGGTTGTCGATGTGCTTTGATATATAACCAGATTTTGAAATCTTGAAATCCTTTGTGAAATGGAAATGGTGCCCTCCTAACAGCTCTAGTAGTAACTCACATTAACATTGTGGCTCAGTTTCAGTGGTTTCCCTTAATGCTACTGAATATTCAAAGAGCTGCTGCAATCAATAAAAGTCCCATTCCATTAGGGGCTGACCCAGAAATTCTGTCCCATATCATTCTGTTGTCAGACAGAAATCTGGCCATATCATTAGTCACCAAACCAGAGTTCAGATATTTTAATGATGGGACCCAAATAAGTACCAAGAAAAAAGATCAATTCTCCCTCCACCATGTGATAAATCTGTTTGACTGAAACCATATAATTATTGATCAAAAATCGGGCTGTGGCAGAAATTTGAACTATGATTACTCTTGAGATCAAAAAAAGGACCACAAACTTCACCCTTCTATCATTTGGCTTTTTATATTACACAGAGTGTGTCTACATGAGACACTTAAAGCCCATTGGATTAATTCTGCTGCACATTAGCACAGCTGGGAAAAACTATGCTAATGCACAGTAGATTGGGCCAATAAGCATTAAGCATCACACAAAAAGCATTCATCTGTGCTAATGTGCAGTAGTGCCGATTATGGTGCATTAAGTTTAGGGATTTTAAAAGAAACCTAAAGTGCAAGGCTGTAGTTGGATTGAAAATCCCAGCCTTAATATTATAACTCAGGGAACAATTTGTGTTATCTTGCAGTTGCTGTCCAGACATAAGATTAGAGTTATCTGTTCAGCTGAGTAATTTCACTGGTGAATGAATTTATGCATGCATATTATCAGAGCTTGGACTTGAAGCAAGAACACTGTGCCTCAGGGCAGAAACCACGAAAATCACAAGGCAACCTGTCTTTGCCTGACCAGTTGGAGTTTTGTTATTTAGCTTGCCTTTCATCTGGAAGTCTGTCCATATTTTACATACAGATTTAAGGCTCAACAGTGCTTTTGACATGTGAAGAAAAGCTCATTAAGCGAATTCCCCTCTTCTATTAGCCTGGACACTACTGGCTGTAGGTAAGACTTTGAGGAGAGTGTTCAGGCTGAAGTTAAGGGTTGTAATGAGTATTTTAGAGGAACTTCAATGTAGAGGTGAACTTTTTCTTCACGAACAATCACAGAAAAAAGATTAATTCAGTGTTAATACACTGGAAAGAATTTTGGATGATGTCATTTATTCATTACATGGTTGCAATATTGTGTGATGCCATCCGTTGAAAGTGGATACAGCACTGAGCTAATTGGGATAAATTACTCAGCACAGTTGAAGTTAAAAGGTCAGAGAAACACATTTTCCTAACTGCACTGAGGTGTGGCTACAGGAAGAAACAGGAAAGAACAGAACTGCCTGAACAGAGGAGGAAGCATAATCTTTTTTTTTCTGTCTCTGTTAAGGGAAATATTCTCA
Source organism: Crocodylus siamensis (assembly GCF_052110815.1). Lineage (NCBI taxonomy): Eukaryota > Metazoa > Chordata > Crocodylia > Crocodylidae > Crocodylus > Crocodylus siamensis. Next base: position 214,009,502 of record NC_143397.1, read on the forward strand.
ACTGTCTGTACTGTGACTCTCCACTTTTTGACCTTTGTGTGTAACTATTCTCTTACATGTACAGTCATGTAAAACTTTTAATAACAATTAGGCAGTGTGGCAGGCTTGCCTATCTTCACCCAGTTCCTCGGGTTTAGAGAACTGCCAAAGCGATTGGTGGGGCAAACCCACCAGAGACCAGAAGGGGAGGAACCTTGGGAGTAGTCCACCTGCCACTATGTTGCGGCAAGGCAAGGAGCGGACCAAATTGAAGGCTGTGCTCCGCCTCCCCCCAATTGACCAGTCTTCAATCTTGAAGCAGAGCCCCAAAAGGGTATATAAGGAGCTGAGTGCACAGGATGGGGAAAGGGACAATTAGGGATGAAGAAGAAAGAAGAAGCTGGGGCTGAGTAAGACCTACCCAGGGGGTGCTTCCAGTTGCCCTGAACAGCCTGAAGACACTGCCGTTGGATGGGACTGGCAGATAGCCATGGCCCCAAGCCCTCAATGCAACAGAGCACAGTGAGCCAGTGCAGGCATTGCTGCATGGAGGGTCCAAGAGGGACCAAGACCTTGGGAGCAGCTTGAGGCAGCTCGGGTCTCCAAGCCTGGCACAAGGCTGGACCGCGCAGTGCAGGCATCACTGCACAGAGGGTCTGAGATGGACTGGGACCTTGGGAGCCACTTGAGGTGGCTCGGGTCTTCAACCCCAGCACCAGGCCAGCACTGATGCAGGCGCCACTGCATGGTGAGTCACTGATGGGCCAAGGGCCCTTGAAGGGGGCAGCAGGCAGTTTGGGCCCCATCCCCCGCTGCCAGGTGTGAGGGCCCGTGGGCAGTGCAAGCTCCACAGTGCGGCAGGCCTGTACTGAATCCCCGGCCCTGGGCACACATGGGGCAGCCCAGGCCTGCAACCTGCTGAGAAGGCTGAGCCATCCGGGCATGTGAACAAGCCATGCACCCCACATGGGGACTGAGACAGAGCACCCACTGCAGGAGCTGCTGCGGGAGCTGTTTGAGACAGAGTACCCGCTGCTGCAACACTGGGAGCCCTTGCTGGACCCCTACTTGCCAGGAGGCATGAGTTCTTGGGCTAGGGGTTTCCCATTGGGGAGGGACACAGTGGATAGCCCCCATCAGATTGGGGTTTATGCTAGAGAAAAAGAGGCTCCTTTAGAGGAGGGAGGTATTCAGGATTCCTGTGTATTTTGGAGTGTTTATTCATTGCTTGCTGTGTCTCATATTTTGGAGTGGTTATTAACTGTTTGTTGTGCTTTATATTTTAGGGTACTTACCCATCAATTGTTGGGACATGCTTACCCTCTGGGGATTCATAGACAAGGTTTCTCTCGTGGGTCATGGGGACTGCTATGCTTACCTGTTCTGTTATTTGCTGACTTGAATATATTATATGTGCATATTTATTTTTATCACCTATCCAGTTATTCTATCCCTTCCCTTTTTCTTCTGCACCTGAATAAACCATGTATATAGTTAAGCTACTGTGTCTTGGTCTTCTGCTATAGAGACACTAGAGAAGGGGAAACTGCAAGCAAGCTGCAGTTTCCATCTCCAGCACGTACGCCCTGCTGACCATCCCCTTCTATTGGAGAGGGGAATGAGCACTCCGGTACACCTGGGTTACAGAAAGTTTGACTTTTAGTTCACAAGAGATCTTAAATGAGCTTATGAAATAAGTTTTTTGGACAAGTTGTATATTTAAATTAATACAGCCAAAATTTAACTGGCAGTTAGGGAAAATAATCCTTTGACGCATATGTTGTAATCAGATTTATAGTTCACAGCTATGAGGTCATTGAAAAAATCGTGACTGTTCCCTGTAAGAAGATCCCAAAACTCTTACATCATTTTAGTTAAAAACATGTAAATTAACTATCACCTGGAGGTCAACAACTAGCTGAACTACTATTGTGGCGTCATTCTACCCCATTTCCGTAGTTCATAACATGGTTCTGAAGTAGACTGATAATAGATTTCACTGAAAAATTTGAATCTACACATTTTTAATAGAAAATGCTGATTAAATCAAAACTTTTTGTAGGAATATTATTGACACTTTTCATTTTGACAAGGCTTAAGATAGATCATTTGGACTTGATTGTTTGGCTTTTGTTCTAATGAAATGCTGAAGTCTAAATGATCTCTTTCAGCTTTAAAAGGTCAAAATACAATATCTTCAGACTATTTAATTTTTCAAAAAGAACCCAAGATTTAAGCTTTTGATCCCAATTTAACAAAACAAATTTCAAGATCCTGAAATTTCCCAAGGGACAGAAATTCTGAATATTAACCAGCTTTAGTTAATTAAATTCAGATCACATCTCTTTTAGAATGAGGTTACTTGAGTTCCAGTGAGTGGCATCTCAAGCCACTCAGGCTGTGTATAAATGTCTTATTTGTCCCAGCATTTGACACAGATCCAAACAGGCACAGATCAGTTGTTTATATACATCTTCCCTCTCACATGCATTGCAGCTCCTCTGCCAGTATGTAGTGAGCAAGAGTGCGTAGTCTGGCTAACTTCTGGATGAAATGTCCCACAATGACCCTACCAAAGCATGGCCATGTCCTGTGAAATAAGTATTTATATTTTTTCCCCCACATGCTTCAGATGGACTTGAAGTGGGATATTGGACTTGTATGTCTGTGGGATCCTAAAACAAAAGGCTTTCTCCTAAGACAAGTGTGACACCTATTTACATCCCTTAGAGTCGCTACACCATAATGTAACATAAACTGGGCACATCTACACATACATATTAATACACATGAATAAACTCTGGAGCTTATTGCTCTGGAGTTTATTGCACCTCAGTGCACATCTTCACATACACCAGGACTGCTGCGTGTTGAGCCAGACTGGAGCAGCCCTGACTGACGGGACCCTGGAGGATCAGCCTGTAAGCCCAGGGCTGCTCCCCCACAGCTCAACACACTGCAGAGAGGGTGACTGGGGCACGAGGCTGCGTCAGCATGGGGCTAGCCAGCACACAGCCGCTACACTGAAGCATCCTCACACTATCCAGACTATTCAGTTGGGAAGCAGGAGCAGAGGGAGCAGGGTGCATGTGTGCCACACGTGTACCCACCTTACCTCGGTGGCAAAGGCAGCAGCTGCAGAGGAGACAGCAGCGGGGGCAGCAACAGCTGATTTCCCCCTAAGGTAAGTGGGGCAGAGGGTACAGTGCAGCTGAAGTGGATCTGGAGGGGAAGCCCTCCGGAGCCTTTTTAGCTCACCCGACAGGGAGCTGTGCTCCCGAGCCATGTGTGGGCAGCATGCACAAACAGCGCGCGCAAACACATGCTTTCTGTAAGGGCGCACTGGCGTTTGTGCTGGCGTTTGTGCAAGGCAGGCATGAGGTAGCTGCCCAGAGTGGCACCTCCAATGACCAAAAGCAGCAGGCGCAGCTCTGCAGACATGGTGCAGACGTGCAGCACAGCTGCCAGGGGCCCCACCCGAGTGCAGCCACCTGCCATGGGCTTTTCTAAGGCCTCCACCCAGATGGCACACATGACAGGGTCGGTGGCCCCTTGTCCCCTTGTCTGTGGGGGGGCTCAGTGGGGTCCTGGAGGGGAGCCTGGTGGTCCCCTTGCCTGCCCTTCTTTTCATGACTTAGGGCCCTGGAGGAGCAGGTGAGGGAGCTCCAGGCTGAGGTGAGCAGGCTGAGGGGAAAACAGGGATGCAGAGGATGAAATTGATGCCTATTTCTGTTCTCTGCAGGCCTGGTTGCCCACTGTACGGCCCCCACAGGAGACGCAGCCAACGCAGGCCTGGCAGAAGGTGTCCGAATCCAGAGCTGCTAGGTCTAGAGTGGTGGAAGCTCCCCAGGTTCACCTGGGGAACAGGTTCGATGCCCTGGCAGCCGTGAAGGAGAAAGACAGTGAAATTGCCTCCAGCGGGGATGATACCACTACCCACAAGGTAAAGAATGGGCCGAGAGCAAACACCAGCAGGAAGAAACGCCAGGTCCTTGTCATCGGAGACTCCATCCTACAAGGACTGGAAGGTTCCATCTGTCAGCCTGACCCCATGCTGCGGGAGGTCTGCTTCATGCCTGGGGCTCAGGTTAGAGCATCACGGAGATGTCTCTAAGAACTTGGGTTCTTTGATAATGACCCATGCTTTCAGGTGGAGGGCTTGCTGGGGTGGGATGGGCCTCACCTCTCTCCTAAAGGCAAGCGTGTTTTCTCTTCTAGGTTGGCTGATCTCGTACGATGAGCTTTAAACTAGCATCGCGGGGAGGAGGGGGCCGCAGGAAGATCAGGAGACACCACCTGAGCAAAACAGGTAACAAATGCTAGGAGTGCCCAGTTAAGAAACAGGAGTCCAAACAGTCTCCTAAATTGGGGGGTGGCACACGCAGCTAGACAGGGCCTTAAATGTCTATATACCAATGCTCATAGTATGGGGAATAAGCAGGAGGAACTCACCCTCAGAATAGCCAGTTCAGACCCAGACATAATAGGGCTTACAGAAACTTGGTGTGATTCATCCCACGACTGGGTAGTTAGCATTAGGGGCTATAGGCTTTACAGGCGGGATAGAGAAGGAAGGAAAGGTAGGGGTGTGGCGCTCTATGTCAAGGAGCAATACAGATCCTCTGCCAGCAAAATGGGGTTAGAGGGGCAAGCTGAAGTGCTCTGGGTCAAGATACAAAGGGGCCATGGGGAGAGCAATCTAACGGTGGGGGTCTACTACAGACCCCCCAACCAAGGGGAGGAGCTGGACCCAGAATTTTTGGGCCAGCTTGCAGAGGCACTTAAGGCAAGGGATGTAGTTGTCATGGGTGATTTAAATTACCAGGACATCTGCTGGGAGGAACAGTCAGCCAGGTCAGGACCGTTCCAGGAGGTTTCAGGAGATTCCTGGCCAAGATACAGGACCTCCACTTAGATTTCATAGATTTTCATAGACATTAGGGCTGGAAGGGACCTCGGGAGATCATCGAGTCCAGCCCCCTGCCCAAAGGGCAGGAAGTCAGCTGGGGTCATAGGATCCCAGCAAGATAAGCATCCAATTTACTCTTGAAGGTGTTCAATGCAGGTGCTTGAACCACCTCCGCTGGCAGACTGTTCCAGACCTTGGGGGCTCAGACAGCAAAGAAATTCTTCCTTATGTCCAGCCTGAAACGGTCTTGCAGGAGTTTGTGACCGTTCGACCTCGTCATCCCTTGGGGCGCTCTGGTGAACAGACGTTCCCCCAGATCCTGGTGGTCACCCCTGATAAACTTATAGGTGACCATCAGATCACCCCTGAGCCTGCGCTTTTCCAGGCTAAAGAGTCCCATGGCTCTCAGCCTGTCGTCGTAAGATCTGTTTTCCTGACCTCTGATCATGTGCGTGCCTCTCCTCTGGACTCTCTCAAGCTTCTCCACATCCTTTTCGAATTGTGGAGCCCAAAACTGGACGCAGTACTCCAGCTGCGGCCTCACCAAAGCCGAGTACAAGGGGAGAATGACGTCCCAGGATTTGCTCGAGAAGTATCTATGGATGCAAGCCAGTGTTTTGGTCGCTTTACTAGCCGCAGCATCGCATTGCAGGCTCATGTTCATCTTGTGGTCAATGATGACCCCCAAGTCTCTTTCTTCTGTAGTGCTAGCCAACGTAGCACTGCTGAGCCTATAAGGAAGCTGCAGGTTTTTCCTCCCAAGGTGGAGAACCTTGCATTTTTTGGTGTTAAACACCATCAGGTTCTCGTCTGCCCATTTGCTGAGCTTGTCCAGGTCAGCCTGGATCACCCGCCTATCTTCTGGCGTGGATGCTTTGCCCCAAAGTTTGGTGTCATCGATGAACTTGGCCAGTCCACTCCTGACTCCAATGTCCACATCATTAATGAAGATGTTGAACAGGATGGGTCCAAGGACCTTGAGGGACCCCACTGGTCACAGGGCACCACGATGAATGACTGCCATCAATTACAACCCTCTGGGTCCAACCACGGAGCCAGTTTCCCAGCCAGCGGATCGTGGTGGAGCCAAGGCCACAACTAGGCAGTTTGGCCAAGAGGTGATCATGGGATACCAGATCAAAAGCTTTTTTGAAGTCAAGATATAAGATATCACTTGTCCAGGTGATAGGTCACCTGGTCATAGAAGGAAATGAGATTGGTCAAACAAGACCTACCCACAACAAACCCATGCTGGTTATCCCTTAGGAAGTTAGCCTGGGCCAGTCCATCAAGGATGGCCTCCTTAATAAACTTTTCTAAGATCTTTCCCAGGATAGAAGTCAGGCTAATGGGCCTGTAGTTAGCCGGATCCACTCTCCTCCCTTTCTTGAAGATCGGCACCACATTGGCCTTCTTCCAGTCTTCGGGCACTACACCAGAGCGCCAGGAGTTTTCAAAGATTCGTGCCAGGGGCTGGGCTATAACACTCGCCAGCTCCTTGAGTACCCTGGGGTGCAGGTTGTCAGGGCCGGATGACTTGAAGATATCCAGCTTCTCAAGGTGTTCCGCATTTATGGAGGGTAGGGGGTCCCCATCACCCGGATCTCCCTGTCCCATAGCAGGCATGGGCGTCCCATGGGACTGATGAAAGACTGACGCAACGTACCTATTTAATAGGTTGGCTTTTTCCTGGGTGTCAGTTGTCAGTTGACCCATCTGGTTTAGCAGGGGTCCAACATTGCCCTTGCTTTTCCTCTGGCTCCCCACATATCTGAAAAAGGACTTTTTGTTGTCCTTGATGCTTGAAGCTAGTTGGAGTTCAGTTACAGCCTTGGCTTTCCTGGTTTGCTCCCTGCAGGACCGGACCAGTGCAGAATAATCCTTCTTGGAGGTGAATCCCGTCCTCCATGCTTTGTAGGATTTCCTTTTTAGCCACAGGAGGTCCTCTAAGTCCCTGGAGAGCCAGGGGGGCTGCTGTGCCTTCTTTCTGCCTTTCCTCTGTGTTGGAATAGATTTAGCTTGTGCATTGAAGATCACTTCCTTGAGAAGCAACCACTCTTCTTGAACTCCCATCTCCCTGGGGTCATGGTCCCTGAGGGCCTGACCGACAAGCCTCTTGAGCTTGTCAAAGTCGGCTTTTCTGAAGTCCAGGACTTCTGTGTTGCTGACTGACTTGCCAGCTTTATGGCGGATGGTGAAGGTGATCAGCTTGTGGTCGCTGTCACCCAGCTTCCCATCGATCAGTAGGTCGCCGATTAGGTCGTCCCCCATAGCCAGTACCAGGTCGAGCAGCACTTTGCCTCTCATTGGCCCATAGACTTCTTGAGTCAGGTAGAGGTCATCCACGCACGAGAGAAAGCTTTGCGACTGCTCGGATTTTGCTGAGTGATCTTCCCACAAGATGTCCAGGTAATTGAAGTCACCCATGACAACCAAGGTCCTGGAGCAAGCAGCCTCAGTCAGTTCCCGGGTGAACTCCTGGTCAAGCTCAGGACTTTGAGTGGGAGGTCTGTAGTAGACTCCCACCGTTGTGTCCCCTGTGCCATATTCCCCACTTAATTCAGGAGGTGCACAGTCCCACCAGAGGAAATGCCCTGTTGGACTTGGTCCTCACCACAGGCGATGACCTGGTAAGGGGCCTCCACGTCCTTGACCACCTGGGTAATAGCGATCATCGCTTCCTGGAATTCACCATCCAGCAGAGGGTGTCGAGGGCCTGCAGCAAGGCGGTAGCCCTAGACTTCAAAAGGGCCAACTTCAATGAGTTGAGGAGATTAGTGGGAGAGGCACTGGGGTTCTCAAGGGCAGGGGAATTCAGTGCCCAAGATGAGTGGTTGTTCCTTAAGGAGACGATACTCAGGGCCCAAAGGGTGACTATCCCAACAAAAAGCAAGCGGGGGCTGGAGTGCCCAAAAGCCCCCCTGGCTCACCAAGGGCATCCGGGAATGCCTGATTGCCAAAAAGGTGGCGTACACCCGGTGGAAGGGGGGTGATATCTCCGAAGAGGAGTATACCTCCTCTGCTCGGGCCCGTAGAGGGACTGTCAGGAAAGCTAAGGTGGACATAGAGCTAGGACTAGCATCCAAAATCAAAGATAACAAAAAGTCCTTTTTCAAATATATAGGGAGGATGAAGAAAGCACTGGGAAATGTGGGGCCCCTGCTAGATCCTCTGGGCAATCTGGTGGTTGCACCAGAAGAGAAAGCAGACCTCTTTAACCTATTCTTCACCTCCGTTTTCTTGTGCAGGGACCGGGACTTCCCCACAGTGATGCAAGACAGACTCGAGGAGAACACCTCCAGACCTCAGGTTGGGGAGGACGAGGTTAGAGACCTTCTGGAGGGGCTGGGCGTGTTCAAATCAGTGGGTTCAGATGCTTTCCACCCCAGGGTTTTGAGGGAGCTAGCAGGGGTTATTGCAGGGCCCTTGGCACAGCTTTACGAGCGCTCGTGGTGCTTGGGCCAGGTGCCAGATGATTGGAAGATAGCCAACGTGGTCCCCAACTTTAAAAAAGGAAGGAGGGAGGACCCAGGCAACTATAGGCCTGTCAGTCTTACCTCAATCCTAGGGAAACTCTTTGAGAAGATCACCATGGAACACATCTGTGATGGGCCGGCCTCAGAGATGATGCTCAAGGGCAACCAGCACGGTTTTATTAGGGGCAGGTCATGTCAGACCAACCTGATTGCCTTTTATGATCACCTCACAAAAGCCTTGGATGCAGGTGTTGCTGTAGATGTAGTCTTTCTGGACTTCAGCAAGGCTTTTGACACCATCTCCCACCCCATCCTCATTAAAAAATTGGGCAACTGTGGCACTGATGATTACACAGTCAGATGGATTGCAGATTGGCTGAAGGGTCACACTCAGAGGGTGGTGGTGGATGGGTCATATTCAGTCAGAAAGGCTGCCTAGCCACGTTCTGATTCACATTCAAATTAAAGCACTCCAGCATGGCCTTACCATCATGTGTGTTTAAAAATGGCCATGGGGGACTTTATCTAAGCCTTGTCCAATGAGGTTTAGATAAAGCATCCTGTGACCATTTTTAAACATGCATGGACTTAATACACATGATGTTGAGACATTTTAATTAGACTGGCTGTTGAGGAACCGCTCTAATGAGAATGCCCTCCTACCCCACCCCAAAGCATGTTTATAGGCAGCCAAAGTTTCTCCAGCCTATACTTCCCCTGCTGCAGCATGAGGCCATTGCTCTTAGTCCTGTCTCCTATAGGCACAGAAAAAGCCTATCTCCATCCTCTCTATAATCAGTGTAGATCTAGCCATTGCTGTCTATTAGTTGATTGAGAAGACAGAGATGATAGTGGTAAGCAGACCACATCAAAGGGGGGGAAGTTGGGATATCTATCATTAATGAGATTCAGCCTCCTGTTGTAACTCAAGTGTGCATGTTTGGAGTGCTTCTGGATCCTATGCTGCACCTGGATCTTAGGTAATGGCCATGGCTAGAAGCTCCATTTACCAACTCTATCTTGTGAGAAGGCTACTACAATTTCTTTCAGATTCAGAACTGGTCACCATCATCCATGCCTTCATAACTTTGAGACTAGGCTTCTGCAATGAACTCTAAGTAGGACTACCCCTTGAAGACTGGTCTAAAAGTTGCAGCTGATGCAGAATATGGTGGCCCACCTTCTGATTGGGATGGATCACCAGGAACATATAACTCCAGTGCTCCAGAGTCTGCACTGACTCCCAATGGCTTTCTGGGTGCAATTCAAGGTGCTGATTTTGACTTATAAATTCTTAAACAGTCCAGACCCTACATAACAAAGGGACTGCCTTCTCCCTTGCTCCTTATAATGATCCCTAAGGTCAGCCAAGAGCAACTTCCTGCAAGTATTTTCAATAAGCCAAGTCTGCATGGTGAAAATGCATGGGGTGTCATTCTAAGCAGTTGCTCCTCAGCCATGGAACTCCTCTTCCTTGAGGCCTGCCAGAGCCCAAGACTGGACAGAAACCATATAAGACCTTACTGTTTGGGCAGGTGTTCAGCAAACAAAGCTAGGGTGAGACAATTTTTAAGGGGGTCTTTATCTTATGTTAACAGTCTAGCTCCCATTTTAGTTGTCTCATTGCTCTCCTGTTTTATAAGGATTCCGTTTCTCTTAATGTTAGCCACCCTGAGCCTTGTTTGGAAGGATGGCATATGAATCTTAAAAATATAATAAATGCCATTGTCCCTTTTGATTTACTCATGTCATTGTGCCCACACAGGGCACTGAAGAAACATGGTAATGTTTAGCATTAGTTAAAGTAGATGAGGGAGCAAGTTGAGTTCAGAAGCAGGAGGAATTTACTGCACTGCATTTGACTTGGCCCTATCTGTGTTACAGGAAGGTTTATCAGAAGAGTGAGACTGATGACAAGAGAGCATGACAGTGACAAAGAATTTTAGTTCTAGTGACAATATGCTTGAAAACACAAACACAGAACCGGAAAAAGCAATGAAAACCAGGTGAGAGGTGCAGAGAGATAATGAGAATCTCCATGTTATTGCAATACATGTGTTAAATATAGTTGTTAAAGGAAGACCCGGGGACTCAATGGTTGAATAAGGAGGGCTGAGTGCTGGTGCCTGTAGCACTGGGGAAAGAAGTGAGTGCTATTGCATACTTACTTATTAGAAAGTCCCTCCATTAAGATAAAGTTTGGTCCACTGCATCTCTAGAAACTACAGAAACTGTGGAACTTATGTTTTACTATTAGCTGCATGTCTTAGACTACAATCTTGTCTTGGTTAGAGGGATCAAGGGTGCTGTTACCTTTAAAATGTTATGATGGCATAACATCTGTGGAATGTCATGCCATCATAAAGTTAGAACAGTTTCAGAGCAGTCACAGGTAAAGGCTTAATGCTGTCTCAGACCTGCACAACTGTCACTGAGGGTTGTGGGGGAGAGTTGGGTTAAGGATGGCAAGGATCATACTTGCTGGGATGGGGGAACTGTCCTGGCCCAAGGGGCTGGGAGAACGGTGGAATAGTAAGGGCACAAGGCTGAGAACCAACATGCTTGCTACATAGCACAGAGAACATAGCAGGCTAAAGCTGAGAACCAAGGGGTTTGTGAGGCCAGGAGGACTGCAAATAAAATTTCTAAGTTCCAACAGGCTCAGTTTAGGATATCATATCACAGTTTTAGAGGTCTTTATGAGCTGCTTTCCCCGGTCCAGGGTCTCGCTGCAGTTTACCTGTGGCAGCCTCAGTGCCTCTCAGCATAAAGATGCTGGGTGTGGGGAGACCACTGGATATTTGGAGTGTTGAAAGGATGAGAGTGGACAGGAGTTGTGCATCCTGGGATTTTGGAGGACTGCAAATTGATCACTTTATCTCTGGGGAACTGACTAACAGTGCCCTAGAATGATTTGGGCAAACTAGATCACAGAGAAACTCACCAGGGATGGCATAAATGTAAAACATTTAAGCAATGTCCAGACAAGCATGGACATTCGGCTTCCTGGGGACATATACTTCACGGCTGGGCTTATCTGGACACACCCTTAGGATCAGTTAATCCCCTTTAATGCATGAATGCTCCCATTTTAAGTGCCTTTTTGACAGTTTGAAGGTAACCTGTAACATAATGTGAAAGCTTTATATTCTTACCTAATTTAGGTGGGTTTATGGGGAGGATTTTTAAAGATATGTAGACTCATGGTTCCCATTAATTTCTGACTACTATTCAATGGCACAAAGAGCAGAATTCATGTTAAATTCTGGGTTGCCAAGAAAGTTGTTTGACTATAGGAGCTCAGATTTGCTGTTTCTAGTTAAACTCTATTTAATAGTAATCAATATATAACACAAAGCATAAAACTGAAGAAAATGAGGGTGGAATGTATTTATTCTTGGTACCGAATGAGTTTTCCTTTACGTTCCTGAAAAGGTCTACATTTTTGCATTAGACAGTATTATTTTTCATTCAGATCTATCTCTCTCTCTTTGACTGTTCAGCTGCAGTAGAAATAAATCATTCTATTACTCAAATGTGAAAACAAGGTTTATCTCACTGGGGCATAATAAATCTTGGTTTAAATATGGGGTTTTTTTAAACGTAATGATTCTATGTTTGAAAAATGTTAAGGTTGTGACAAAAATCAACAAAAGCCAGGAAATTCAAAGTTAATTTTGAATCATGTCCATAAAGCACCTCATTAAGCCTAGTCATTGCATTCCATATGGTGCTGACTGTAGGTTCATATGGTTTGCAAAGACATTTGCAACAACAGGGCATGTTAAGGACAGAATTTCAGTCCATGTTCCCAATCCAGCAAAAAATAATTCTTGGCTTTTTGAACACCATAAACTGTGAAAGGTGATTCCGTGTAGATCAACCAATCAAGGTCATCTGCAAGGGCAACCTGTCATAGAAGCTGCAAAGAAACAGATGAACATCTGGACTAGGATTTGTTGGAAGGTAGAGAGAGAGGAGAATCAAATAAAATGTGCTCCATGATTCCCCTATCTTGTAATTAGATCCATCCTCACCAGCCAAGATTTTCAAAAGTGACTGATGATTAAGGTTTAGACCCAGTTGGGAACTTTCTCCTCAAAAAGATTTTTGCTAGAAAATGTTTATTAATCAAAACTCAAAGTTTTGCATTAATGTCTTGGTCCTACAGAACTTTCCCTGAAACACAGGCAGAGATGAGCTAGAACCCTGCCTTGTTTCCTGCCAACTTATCTGGTGGGCTGCCAGGAATGCCTATGCTTCAGAAGCAACCCTAAAGATCCTCTGGTTTCCAAGATGTGTAGCCTCAGGGTATCCCCACAGTGTGGACTTGATCTGAGACAGAGACCCTGAAGTTTGGGCTTCTAGGATCTCCACTGCACAGTCAGGAACTTGGATGCCCCAGCTGGAGTATTCAAGATGTACAGGCTCCTCAACATGCAGTTCTCCTGACCTTGAGGGATTCCAGGGTCAGCCTGGGGAGTCTTCAAAAGCAGTCCAGGAAAACATCTGGGGAAGATACTGTTTCATTTAATTGGAAGGGGAGGGGAGGGAGAATCAAAAAAAAAGAATTTCCATGGGAAGTTTTAATTTTTTTACTCTAATTTGGCATACAAATCTCTGAAATAGCAACGTTTTGTGTAAATAAAATTTATAAGCTCAGTTTAGGATATCACAGTTTTAGAGTGCTTTGTGAGCTGCTCATTGCTCAGAATGTATCAAGCAACAGCTCTTTAAACTGAAAGAGTAATTAAGATACCCGAAACTTTAGTCACTTCTAAAAGTTCTTTTCCTTCCTCTTTCCACCTTCCATCAACCTGGATAAGTTTATTTTTCATCTGTGCACTTTCAATATTCCTCCGGCTTACCTAGACTTAGTAAGGCAGAGAAAAACCGGATCTCCTATTAGGAAAGCCACTTATTATTAGGGCTGTGAGAACCTTCGGGTGCTGATTCAATTCAAGGAAGATTCAGCCCAATTCAGCAGCTGAATCTCCAAATCCAAATTGAATCAAGAGACAAATAAAAAGGTCCGAATCAATTCAAAGTTCTCTGGAAGATTAGGAGAGCTTCGGAGATTTGGGTAGTCCCTGCTCATCCCAACACAGAGGTGGACCCGGATTCAATGCTGGCAAGTAGGGAGTGGGAGGGGGGGGGCTGCAGGAGTGGGGAGGAGACCATGGAGGGCCCCCCACCAGGCCCCATACCTGCCTGTTCCCCCAGCCCCCCTGAGTGCCCCTCAGCCCCCACCCACTCTTCCAGCCTCCTCTACCACCAAGGCTGCCCCACCCACCCCAGCTTCTGGTTCTTTTAAAAAAAAAAAGCCCTGCACTCACCAGCTGTTGCAGCGGCCATCAGGACTTCTGGGGGCTCTTGACAGAACACCCCCCCCATACAGTGCAGGGCAGTGGTGGGCAGCAGGGATTGCACCCCACCTAGCAGCAGCTGTTGAATTGGGGATTTTTTTTCTTTTTTTTTTTAAAGAACCAGGAACTGGGGCTGGGAGAGTGGACAGGGGATGGAGGCTCACACCCCTACACAGCACGGGGCAGTAGCGGGTAACGGGGATCACCCCCCTCCCTGCCTGGGAGCAGCCGATGACTGCTGGGCTTTTTTTTTAAAGAGCTGGGAGGCTAGGGCCAGGCAGCTATTGATGGGGCTGGGAGAGCAGGCAAGAGATGGGGTCTGTCCAATTCGGAGACAGGCACGCAGCACTGTGCTGAGCTGAGCCACACCTGTGACAGGCTACATTGGTGATGCTGGCTTTGAGGCGATGGTGCCATGCTGCACTGCACCACAGGGGAGCTCCAACAGCAGAGGGCCCTGCAGGGGTGAGCTGTGGCCCTTACTGGGGGGTGCTGGGGCCCTGTGGGGGAGCTACGAGCCCTGCACAGGGGTCTGTAGCCCTGTTGGGGAGCTGGGATCCTGTGGGGGTGGGAGCTGTGGGCCCTGCAGGGGGGGCTGTGGCCCTGTGGGGGGGTTGGGACCCTGCTGGGGGGGCAGTCCATGTGCTTTGTGGGGGAGGGCTGTGTCCTGTGGGAGGTCAGGGACTCACCCCTCCTGAGCAGCCCTTTCCACACAGTCCCATACCCACAGTCCCCCTACAATCTCCCCACAATGACCTACATCCCCCACTTCCCTCCACACCCACCCACACATCTACCCACATCCCCCACACCCTTTCCCACCCCCATCCTGCAAACCCCACATCTCCCCATCATGCACTCACCATGTGATAAGAAAACCAAAAGCATACATCAATACATATAGATATTTAGAATTTATTTTATTATGATGATAGAGATACTGGTAGGCTTCCAAATTGTTTTAACATTGTAAATATAGCAATAAAACATTGCCCAACTGATCAATCTCTCTCTATCTCTCTCTCTGTCTCTCACTGTATATATACCGTGGTCTTTTGGCAAGGTCATAAATAAATCTCTATTAATTTCTTTCAGAAATTTAACAAAATGTAAGGTCCTGATTTCAAACCTGGCTGTCTAGAATTCAGTTAAAATGGACTGACTTTTCAGGTCATAAACTCCCACAACTCCTACTGAAATAATTTTTGACCTTTTGACCTTTTCAGGTATTCAGAAAAATTTCAATGGAATCCAATAATGAACACACCAAGCTCCTATTTGTACTCCTACAGATAAACTTAAATCAACATTTGCAGTTACAGATTTTATTGGGACCTGAGTGTTCACCAGGCCTCTTCTGGTTAGCCCCCCAAATAAAACTAATTGCCTAGCTTTGGACACTTTGATTTGAAAATTTCTGGTCATATTTCTTGATCCAGAAACTCACATGAATATGGTAATTGCCTTGTTCAGCCTAAGAAATAAACTGAAAACATTATTCATACATGTTCAGTGACAACATTGATCCTATACCAATAAAACAGAAGCATATAAAGACAATAGTGCTAACCTTAGCAGCATTTAATGTGATTAGCTTGCTTGTACTTCCGAGCTTTAGCTTTTTCTTGCATTGCATCTTGAAAATTTTTGAATGGTGCTATGAGCATTTCAACAACACTTGCTAACTAAGGATACTGCTATTTCAAATTGAAAACAACTAGAACATGTTTTATTAATAGGCATTGGAAATAAGCATTAATAAGCATTTTGGAAAAGTCCAGAATAATAGAAAGCCAGATATATCTTTCCATCATAGCACAGGAATCCATATTTGCTGTACCCCTATTATGTTTTTCAAAGCGTGCTGATGGAAAGTGATGTGTATGTTGCTTACCTAAAAATACTGGAGAAGCTATGGAGTCCAATATAAATTCTTTAGCGATTGGGCAAATAACTTACAGTAGGTGTACATTCTTGCTCCAAGGTCAGTGAAAGCTAAACTATTGTAGTGTTTGAACAATTGAACTACCAAGATTAAGCTGAGTAGCACTTCCATTTAGCGCTGAGCAGGAGGATGGGCATGCACTTATTACAGAGCAGCCCTGCCTCTTTATCCTGAGATAAATGTGGTAAATTATTCATGCATTTGTGTGTATATGAAGAATAAGGCTGCTAATATCAACACTTATATTTACACATTTACCTTCCACATTCCCCTTGTTCATGTCTGTTTAATATGGTTTCTTCCCCTGATCAAAAATGCTGGGCAGAGCCATTGCATTCTGCTAAACAACTGCTGTGTTCTGCTTCAGAAATAACTGTATTTCAATGGTGAGTGAAATAAATGCATATGTAGTTTTGTGTGTTCAAGTGCTGTGGGATCTTTTGGGATAAAGTGCTATCTCTAAGGAGGCACAGAAGATATCATTTCAAAGCAGCAGCCTTGCTTGCCAAAAGTTAAACTGAGGACGACTCTTTAAAGCTGAGCTGTTAACCTCTGAAAATAGAAGGTTACACTGCAAACACTGACCTAACCTCCCAATAGGAGATCAAATGGTAATGCCTCAGTAATAAAGAATGACATAGCTTTCGCTGTCCCTTAGGAAGCTAGGCTAGAAGTTTTTTAAATTCTTTCTGTGTTCTTTATTCCTCCTTAACTTTAGGCTAAATTGTAGGCAAAATAATCATTCTGGTGATTAGTAAATAATATGTTATTCTTTCCTTTCCCACCCCACAGCACCCCCGCCCAGAGAAGGCCCAGTCGGAAGGGTTACTGTTATCTTCATTATCCTCCATAGTGAAAGCTCCCTCAGTTTCCTGTAACTTCCACATAAGGAGTCAGAAAAAGCACAGAGGGCTGTGAAGGAACTTCACCAACCCCCAGTTTGTGTGACAGAGAAGTGATAAGCAAGTTAAAGCAAGAGTGGGGATAAACTGAGGAGCAAGACATGGCAGGAATACCACCATTTTTGTGCATACAACAGATTCATGGAGCAGGTTTGCACTGAAGTAAGTATTTTTAATTATGCAGCTATTCCTTTCCTGTGAGCACTTCTGCTATGGCCTCAAACTTGCAGCCTCTGGGCTATCAACCAAGCACCTTAGCCTGGAGAAGATTGGCAACATGTCACTAGAGGGCAGGGGGTTCAGCATGCTGCCTCTGCTGCAAAATACCACAGGGCTGCAGCCTAGGTCCCAGGGCACCAAAATCTGGATCAGCTGCCTCATAAAGGGCAGGCACAACTGGACTGAGGATTGTGGTTAGTCATGACCACCCACTGTGCCCACAAGGCATTGACCTTGATGCGGCATTGCCATGCTAACTGGGAGTGCCCGCGCTCCTAAATCCCACGTGAAAGGGCCTCATAAATATGAGCATTCAAGCACCCACTCAGCTCAAACTGCCTCTGGACCTCTGCATCACCCCAGAGCACCATGAAGTCACCAACCTCCTCCAGGGTCTAGGTGGGGCCCCAGGTGGAGGGCATGGGCATATGCATGCAGGCAGGCCCGGGGCTGGATGGGAAGGACAAGGATGACATGTTACTGGGTCCCACACTGGCTCTCTGGGCCCCCGCGTGGCTGTCCCTGTATTGCCAGTCCTGGGCAGCTGCCAGCACAGGGGCACAGCATGGGACTGGGAGCTGCATGGCTGAGCCTATGCCCTGTGGCATCTGCAGTCACAGAAAAGGCTGCTGAGGGCATGCAGCATGGAGATGGCCTTTTGGCCCTGCTGCACTCAGCTGCCTGCAGGTAGCCCTGCTCAGAGAAGCCTGCAACTACAGACTCAGCAGCCAAAAGCCCCAGAGCCAACAGCCAAAGGCTCACCAGGAAGCAACCACAGGCTGAGCAGCAGCGCTGGGATGGTGAGATGCAGGCACAGCAAGGCTCCTGTGGTATGTGCCCCAGGGCAGAAAATCGCTGTTGGCTTTTATAGCCTACAAACAGGGGCTGCCAGTGAGGCAGCCCAGCCCTGGAGCAGGAGAAGCTCCCAGCCACTAGCCTCAGGCTGGCACTCTAGTGCCTGGGCAGATTTGGCAGCTAAGTTAGTGCCAGGTTGCATCTACACATGTGTTACTGTGCAATAACTAATCGCACTCAAATTTGCTACCTGTGTTTGCAGGTAACAAATTTAAGTATGATTAAGGGAATTTACTGCTAAGCATGGGTATGCACATGTAGACACTTCCCTGTGCTGCACAGTAAATAAGGCTAATGAACAGTAATGTGTCTTGTGTAGATGCACCCAGGTAGGCACAAATCTAGTTGTGGCACACAGAAAGCTTTTCAGAATTGCTGTGCTGAGCTGTGATTACTCCTGAAATCTGTGCATGCCAGGGTCATGGACACATTCTGTTGAACTACTACTGTAACGCTGTGTGCCAGCAAATGCAGATGCTGTTTTGGGATAGCAGACAACTGTATGTGAAAGACACCTCCACATACTAGTCTTCTAAATATTAGGGATGTAATGGAAAACCACTCCAATTTTTTTCAGTTGTAGATTCCAACTTCTTTCCTAACGTAGGGTGAAATCCAATGCCCATTGAGTCTTCCCATTTAATTCATTGGGCATTAGATCAGACTCCTATTGTCATCTTTAAGAACAGATTTTACTTTCAGCATGATGGGGGTCTTTTGACCAGTCAATGTTTATCTGTCTCAGCAGCTCTTGCTGGTTTCTAGATGAAAAGCCAAGAAAAATATGCTTACTTAAAATATTGTACCAATAACACCACTTAGGTGAAATTACCAATTACTATGATTAACTGCAGGTACTTGCATGATAGTTGATTGACTAAAATAAATTGCTCATCTGTGACCCATCACCTTGTATGGGGGGTACCAGGAGCAAAATGTCGGGTTTAGGTCTGTCATGCCCAGAGCTTAAAAAATGGATAATCTCAGAAAATTGCTCTTGACTTTGATATAATGTTTTAATTAAGATCCATCAGTCCGTAGGAAGATATTTCTGGGTCATTCCTCTAGATAATAGGAAGACATTAAATAACCTTCATACCTGATTTACCTAAATAACCCACAAACAATCCCCACCTTCCTGTCTAGTCCCCTCCACAAAAGAAACCCTAGGTGCATCTACACAAGATATTTACTATGGAGCTGCCTAATTAGCTCAGCAATAAACATCTCAAAGTCTACAAGTGTGGCCCTATTAGTCCACAGGAAACTAACAAACTCTGCAACAGAACGGTACTTGTGAATACTTGTGAGTACAATGCAGATGCAATTTTTTTATTCTGCAGCAGCGCATGTGTAGACACTGCTGGGGCTGGCTGGAGCAAGGGGATGCTTCAGTGCAGAGGCTGTCTGCCAGCTAGCCTTGCACCGGAGCACCCCTGTGCCCCAGCCAGTGCCTCCTCAGCACATTGAGTCAGGTCACAGCAGCTCCAAGCTAGCAGGCTGACCCCTCAGCTCCTGGACAACTAGCCTGCTCCAACCCAGCTCACCATGCTGCAACCCTGGATGCACATTCAGTTTATTGCTGTGTGTTAATTGCATGTGTAGACACACCCTCTTTCTTTAAAAGGCATAAACACATACGGTTGCTTGTTAGCAGATCAGAAGAAAAAAACTTCACAAGGACCACTTAAAAATATACTTTTATAATAATTTTGTAAAAATAAGGAAAACTTAGTCTAAAGAGCTCATAAATAAAATCCCAACTCCACAGAAGTCAATGGCAAACCTCTTTTTTTACATTCACTGGGACAAGGATTTCAATTTATAGTTCAAATCTTCCTATTCATTTTAGTAGCTCTGCTTATATTAGATCTAATCCTGGGTTTTGATTAACTTCTATTTGCTCATATAATACCAGCTGGCTTTAGTGGGAGCTTCATTAGTGTATTTCATGGGAAAATGGGATGCCAGGCATGGACCCACAATATGCAAAGCAAAGTGTTCAATGTGAATTGGTTTATCTGCCTTGTATTCTGAACAGTCATCTGAGAGAAGGAAAAGAGAATGACTGTAGCAGCAATCCTGAGCCTACCAGTCATACTGACAGGTAACTGCACTCTTTATTCCTCTCTCCCTTTCACCCTACAGGTTATGGTAATGAAAGTAAATTATCCACCATTCTGATATTAAAAAATAAGCAAGAGTTAGGAATCCTCCAGCTTGGATCCGCTAGCTTCAAGACATAGGACAATCTCAAACTATGGTAGGAGGAAACTTACCCTGGAGACAGCTCAACTTACATCTCTGCTGCAGGAATTTTTCCTCTGAAGCAGCTGATGTTAGCTACTGTCAGAAGCAAGATACTAAGTCATATGCACCACTGATCTTATCCAATATGGCAGTTCATATGCTCTACACTTGCATCTGCAGTCAAGCAGTTAGATGCACCATGCAGCTTAGTTATCCCAACTAGTGGAGACTATAGTTGGTGTGTTCAATGTACTTCTACTCTCATGGTTCATGTGGGTGCCCTAAAGCATTAAGGGATACATCCACAAAAGGACTAACTGCCTAAATTATGCCCAGCTGCCCTTGTAGGTACATAAATCTAAAATTTTACCTCTCAAAACCCCTACTCAGCTGCTACCTAGCCATGGTTATCATATTATATGATAAATATATTATATTAAATATATGATAGTAAATATATTATAGCCCTTGGTATAATATATTTGTTGGAGCACAGACTGAAACTCATCCTTTCCAGGGAAAGTGCCTTAACCACTAGGCTAGAGACTTATTCTCGCTCATGTTTGTGAGCATTCTCTCTCCCTAAACAGTACGTTGCATAATGTAACAGCTTCGGCAAGAGAGTCCAAGATCATCTTATTCCAGAATAGTTCAGTATATTCACTGTTTGGGAATGTGGCTTCAAATTCCTTAAGGCAGAAAAGGGACCTGAAGTACGGCTTTCACATGCATCACTAATCACTGAGCAGCTTTATAGAGGAGACATCACCGTATCTTCCTGCATGCATTCTGATATCTGTATTTTGTGAGAATGTCACCTTTATCAGCTCCAGCTCTAGGAGACTTCTGGGGTTATGAATCCCAACTGGGAATAAGTGCTTCTTCACCAGCTCAAAATAAAGACCCTAAATCTTGAAGAGACGTGCATCCACGTTTTGTTTCTTACTGATTGCCCTAGATGGCTCCCCATTCAGCATGCTGGCTTCTGTAGAAGTCTAATCCTTGTCACACAACTCTCTCCATACACTGGTTAGAGAGCTTGGCTAATCTAACTGAGTGCATCTACCAACTCAGAATGCTGCAGTCCCAGGTGCATGTGCAGACGCTGCACTTGGGAGCAGTTCACTCCAGTGCGAACTGCACAGGAGTTTTTGGAGGCAGGTTAATAGCATGTGTGGATGCATCCACTGAGAGTTATAGACTAGCTTAAACAGCTAAAAGTTAATTGCTGCTGAAGGCTTCAGAGCCTTAGTTCTTGTGTGGATTTAAAACTAAATTTAATTATTGCTGTCCAATGTAATGCTTATCACCATAACCCTTCAGTCTTCTGACAAATATATGGGTATACACATAGTTGTACATATAAAGAGACCTAATAGAGCACCCTAAAATTTGGATTTGGCATGCTCACATTATCTACAAGTACCAAAGATCTAAGGTACATAGGTCATCCCAAACAGGTGCCCATAAAATCTAACCCAGTGCTTACTATATGAAGAGAACAAAAAATGATCAGTTTATTTTCAGTTTCCAAGCTGAATTGCCCATAAAAACAGTATAAAGCATAAAAAGTAAATTTGAGTTTTAATATTCTTCCAGTTTTACTAAACTAAATGGTTGTTCATAGCAGGGTAGGGGACTGGAATAATAAATGAGACAAATTCTCATAACCATGAAACCTAATGTGCAATATCTTTATGTGTCATATTTTGCCTGTTTAGTCATTGTATTCAGTTACTCCTCTACACTGGGAGGTTGGCTGTGCAGCCAAAAACTGTATATTACCATCTTTGGTAAATGCAGTTGATGCCATCTGTACTTCACCCATAGTCACCTAAAATAGCTTTTTCATAATCATGTGACAGTTCTGGCTTTCTAATGGTAGGAGATAATACCGTTTAATAGTGGATAGTGGCATACAGGACTTTAAACTTGTCACTGGTTGGTAGGTCAGGATCATTTTGGTTTGAAAATCTGCATTTGGAGGAAAGTTACTTTTATTTCTGGAGATTTTTTCCTCCAGGAAGAACAGCCAGTTGATTTTAAAATGGTGGCTTTTCGAAACTGCTTAGCAGTAAATTAGTAGGCAAGAATCTAGATTGATTTTTTCCTTTCACTGGGCACATCTACACATTCATTAATGTGCCCTAGTTTCATAGTTTCATAGATGTTAGGGGCTGGAAGGGACCTTACAGATTAGCAGGTCCAGTCCCCCTGGACTTGGACAGGAAAGACTGCTGGGGTCAGATAACCCCAGCAAGGTGGGTGTCGAGGCACTTTTTGAAGATCACCAGAGCGGGTGACTGTGCCACCTCTGGGGGGATCCTGTTTCAAACCCTCAGCACTCAACTTGTAAAAAAAATTTCCCTTATGTCCAGTCTGAAGCAATCTTCAATCAATTTGTGCCCATTGTTTTTTGCCCTCCCCTGATGGCCCTTAGTGAACAGATGCTCCCTTAGTGATGTACGCCCCGATGTACTTACAGGCAGCCACCAAGTCCCCTCTGAGTCTTCTCTTCTCCAGCCTGAACAGTCCCAAGTCTTTCAGCCTTTCTTTGCATGACCTGCTCTCTCGGCCTCTAATCAATCATGTGGCCTTCCTTTGGACTTTCTCAAGCTTCTCCACAGCCTTCCCAAAGTGTGACACCCAGAACTGGATGCAATACTCCAGCTGCAGTCTCACCAAGACCACGTAGAGAGGGAGGATTTAGTGGGGGATTAAACCCCTATGTCGTGCACACACACTGCTGACTTACCTGCCTTTCTGGCAGGGAGGGAAGGGAAAGCTGCCGGCAGGCAGAGCAGTCCTTGGGCTGCAAGGAGTAGGGGGGCCAGTGCTTCAATTTTTTAACCTTGCTCGAGATGACTTGGTAGATGCATGCCAATGTTTGATTAGCTTTGCCAGCTATGGCATCATATTGGTGGCTCACGTTCATTTTGTTGTCTATCACAACACCCAGGTCTTGTTCAGTTGTGGTGCTAGCAAGAGCAGTGCTGCTGAGCCTGCAAGTGTGTTGTGGATCTTTTCTCCCCAGGTGGAGCACTTTGCATTTCTCTGTACTAAACAACATCAAGTTGAGGTGTTGTCAGCAAACTTTGCCAGTTTGCTTTTAATACCCTAATCCAAATCATTGATGAACATATTGAAAAGCACTAGTCTGAGTACTGAACCCTGAGGGACACCACTGGTCACTTTCTACCATGTTAATGCAATTCTGTCAATCAAAACTCTCTGGGCTCTTCCTCGGAGCCAATTACGTAGCCACCACATCTTAGGAGTCGAGGCTGCGTTTTCTCAACTTTACCATGAGGACATCATGAGAGACTAAGCTGAAGGCCTTTCTGGAAGACTTTGCTTAACCAAGTACTAATTCAATGTGCAGCAACACATGCTACTTCACAGTAGCCCAAGCACACTTTTTTTTCTGATACTTACTGCACAGTAGCCTAATAACACTGTGCAGTAAATGAAATGAGGAGGGGTGTGCACGACACGTTAAAGTGAGCTAATTGCTTTTGCACTGCTTTAATGGTATCGGTGTTTGTATGCCTCGGCATTGTATTGCACATTAATTCCAGCCGTTGTAAGAAATTTAGTGGCATAATGTGCCTTAAATGACTTGGGGCGCAGCAAACTAAAATTTCTCTGCGGACTCTTAGCTTGCTGCCCCTGTAGCCACGGAGCACAGCACTGGGCTCTGTGCATTTCCACAGCTCTGTAGGAAGCCCTGCAGGCAGCCTGGCAGGAAGAAAGCAGGCTACACCCAATAAAAGCAGCAAACCTCATCTTTTTTTATTTTTTTTTCCTCTGGAGCCTGTCTGCCTGCCTGAGCTGTGTGGGGGCCCAGTGCTTCCCTCCGTCATTGCAGTGCCCCCCACAACCACCCAAGCTAGGTGCCTGTGGGCAGGTGCTGCCTGGGGGCGGGCTGCCGCTGCCACGGAGGAAAGCACCGGCCCCCCTGCTCCTTGCAGCCCAAGGACTGCTCTGCCTGCCGGCAGCTTTCCCTTCCCTCCCTGCCAGAAAGGCAGGTAAGTTAGCGGTGTGTGTGTACAACATAGGGGTTTAATCCCCCACTAAATTGAAGCGGTGTTTTTTAAAACTTCAATTTAGGGCCCCCGTTTCATCTACACATGCCCTTAGATGACATAAAAGGAAAACCTATAATCAAAGGATATTGTTCTTATGATGAAGATCTTTACAGAATAGTTCATTAATGGGGATGAAAAAGATGTTCTCCTGTACACCTTTCAAAGGTTCTTCTTTCTTCTAGAGTCCAGTATCTCCTGCACTTTAGCATGGTATTTGAATATGTCATTTATAGTTCCCTTTATGATTCTTTCGCCTATAATGCATACAACCACGAATTATTCTGTACTCTTTCCTACTCTATTGGCACATCTACGTGTGCCGCTATGATGCCATTGTTACTGTGCCATCATTTAATACTTCCTTTTGGAAGAACTAAAGGACAGTGTAGTAGCAGCTGGTACTGTACTGTGCTGTGCACACTGTGCACAGTTATTTTAGGCATTTAATTGCTGCAGTGATGCGCTATAGTGGGGGAGCATGTCACCACAGCAGTGTAGCTGCAGCATCATGGGTTTTGCCCGCGGACTCTAAATTACCATAGCACATTGCTACGGTGATGTAGCATCACATGTGACAATCTACACCCCAGGGTACTCAAGGAGTTGGCGGGCATCATAGCCCAGCCTCTGGCATGGATATTTGAGAACTCCCGGAGCTCTGGTGTAGTGCCCGAAGACTGGAAGAAGGCCAATGTGGTGCCTATCTTTGAGAAAGGGAGGCAAGTGGATCCAGCTAACTATAGGCCCATCAGCCTGACTTCTATCCCAGGGAAGATCTTAGAAAAGTTTATTAAAGAGGCCATCCTTAATGGACTGGCTGACACCAACATCTTGAGGAATAGCCAGCATGGGTTTGTTGCAGGTAGGTCTTGCTTGACCAATCTCATTTCCTTCTACAACCAGGTGACCTATCACCTGGACAAGGAAGAAGAGATCGATATCATATATCTTGACTTCAAAAAAGCCTTCCATCTGGTATCCCATGATCACCTCTTGGTGAAATTGGGCAGTTGTGGCCTTGGGTACACCGCAATCCACTGGCTGGGAAATTGGCTCCGGGGTCAGACCCAGAGGGTAGAAATTGATGGAAGCCAATCATCATGGTGCCCTGTGACCAGTGGGGCCCTCCAAAGCTCTGTCCTTGGACCCATATTGTTCAACATCTTCATTAATGATGTGGACACTGGAGTCAGAAGTGGACTGGCCAAGTTCGCCGATGACACCAAACTTTGGGGCAAAGTATCTACGCCAGAAGACAGGAGGGCAATCCAGGCTGACCTGGACAGGCTTAGCAAATGGGCGGATGAGAACCTGATGGTGTTTAACACCAAAAAATGCAAGGTTCTCCACCTTGGGAAGAAAAACCTGCAGCACCTTATAGGCTTGGCAGTGCTACGCTGGCTAGCACTATGGAAGAAAGAGACTTGAGGGTTATCATTGACCACAAGATGAACATGAGCCTGCAATGCGATGCTGCAGCTAGTAAAGCAACCAAAATGCTGGCTTGCATCCATAGATGTTTCTCAAGCAAATCCCGGGATGTCATTCTCACCTTGTACTTGCAGCTGGAGTACTGCATCCAGTTTTGGGCTCCACAACTCAAAAAGGATGTGGAGAAGCTTGAGAGAGTCCAGAGAAGAGCCACGCACATGATCAGAGGTCAGGAAAACAGACCTTACGACAACAAGCTGAGAGCTATGGAGCTCTTTAGCCTGGAAAAGCGCAGGCTCAGGGTGATCTTATGGCCACCTATAAGTTTATCAGGGGTGACCACCAGGATGTGGGGGAACATTTGTTCACCAGAGCGCCCTAAGGGATGACAAGGTCAAACAGTTATAAACTACTGCAAGACCATTTCAAGCTGGACATAAGGAAGAATTTCTTTACTGTCTGAGCCCCCAAGGTCTGAGACAGCCTGCCATCAGAGGTGGTTCAAGCACCTACATTGAACACCTTCAATGTAAATTGGATGCTTACCTTGCTGGGATCCTATGACCCCAGCTGACTTCCTGCCCTTTGGGCGGAGGGCTGGACTCGATGATCCTCCGAGGTCCCTTCCAGCCCTAATGTCTATGAAATCTATGTAGATGAATCCTTCTTTGACATCTTGCCTTTCCTTTACTATTTTTTTCTTCTAACTTCCAGGAATTATCCTGTTTCATTGACATTGCTTTAATAGTTTTATTCATTAATATTATAAAAATAAAGTTGGTAATCGTTCCTCTGAAAACTACATAATATATTACATATACTAATTCAGAAGTGTGCTGAAATTTGTATTAAAAAGTATTCAAGGTGGAGAAACATACATGTCAAGTAAATAGATTAAGCTCAGCATAGACATCTGACTACACAGTGAATATCATCTAAATCATCAGCAAAAGTTTATTGTTAATAGGAATTAGTTTAGTCATTTTTTAGCCTGCCTCTGAATGCTAACCATCATTTTGCCTTTGGGCTGAGCTATTCAGTCTGAATACATGTAGCTAGTAAATGTCACATATCCTACTTGCTGCATTTTTTCTGGTGATGTGTAGAAGCTTTTTTCCTTTGTCAAGTCTTATTGATTCTGCTACTTCTCATCTTCACTACTATTCTATGCACACTTTGTTTATGAACATGTGGTTATGAGCAGGCTTCAGGTAGAATGCAACAAACAGGTTAGTTTGTGCATATGTGTGTTTGCTTCCTATGAGTAGTAGCTATGGGTCTTCTGCTCAATTTTCAGATATAGAGAGGTCAAAGATATTCCACTGTCCAGGTGAATAGGTCTGTAGTAACTGCTGTTACAGCATGTAACATGCTGTACACATGCACAGGACTTACTGCACAGTAAATTAGGCTAATGCACCATTTGCTAGTTAACCAGGCAATACGGGTATTAGATTAACAGTGCATTAGCTACTGTGCAGTAGTGCATATGTAGAGGCTGACTGGGAGCAGTTTGCTCCAAGTCATCCCAGTAAGAAAGCTATCCCAGCAACCAAAACCAATGGAAGGGACGGGCTATCACCAGGGAAGAGTATACCTCCATTGCCCAAGATTGTAGGGGAACTGTTAGAAAGGCTAAGCTGGAGATGGAACTGGGACTAGCGACCCAGATCAAGGACAAGAAGTCCTTTTTTAAATACCTTAGGGGTAAAAAGAAACTATCAGGTAACGTAGGGCCTCTGCAGGATATGCTTGAAAATCTGATGGTCAGAGATTTAATAATTTAATAATGTCTTTGCCTCCATCTTTTTGAGCAGGGACCGGAGCATCCCCTGGACTGGGATCCCCAATGGATCCAGGGGAGGCACTGCCAGGCCCAGGGTCAGTGAGGATCTAGTCAGGGAACTTCTAGTGGATCTAGATGTGTTCAAGTCAACACGTCCTGATGATCTCCACCCCAGAGTGCTGAGGAAATTAGCAGAGGTCATCGCAGAACCCCTGGCACAGGTTTACAAGCACTCATGGTGCTCTGGCGAGGTGCCAGAGGACTGGAAAAGGGCCAATGTGGTGCCCATTTTCAAAAAAGGGAGGAAGGAGGACCCAGGAAACTACAGGCCTGTTAGTCTTACCTCGGTCCTGGGGAAGCTCTTTGAGAAAATTATCTAGGAGCATATCTGCGAGGGATCAGCAGGGGAGATCATGCTTAGGGGCAACCAACATGGGTTCACTCGAGGCAGGTCCTGTCAAACCAACCTGGTGACCTTCTAGAACTAGGTCACAAAATCCTTGGACACAGGTGTCATGGTGGATGTAGTCTTTCTGGACTTTAGAAAGACCTTCGATATTGTTTCCCACCCCATTCTCATTAAGAAATTAGGTGACTGTGGCATTGATGCCTACACAGTCAAATAGGTTGCAAATTGGCTGGAGGGCTGTACCCAGAGAGTGGTGGTGGATGGGTCTTTTTTCACCTGGAGGGATGTGGGCAGTGGATGACACTAAATTGCAGGGAGAAGTGGGCAAGCTGGAGGAGAGGGACAGGCTGCAACTAGATCTAGACAGGTTACAGGGGTGGGCGGATGAGAACAGGATAGGATTCAATACTGACAAGTGCAAGGTACTGCACCTGGGGAGGAAGAACCAGCAGCATACTTACAGGCTGGGGAACTCCCTTCTAGTCAGCACAGAGGCAGAAAAAGATCCTGGAGTCATTATTGATTCCAAGATGAACATGGGCTGTCAATGTGAGGAAGTGGTCAGTAAGGTTAACCTCACCTTGTCATGCATCCACAGATGCATCACAAGTAGGTCCAAGGTAGATCCTCCCCCTCTATGTGACACTGGTCAGGCTGCAGTTGGAGTACTGTGTCCAATTCTGGGCACCACCTTTCAGGAGGGATGTGGACACCATCGAGAGGGTCCAGAGGAGGGCCACTTGCATGATCAGGGGCAGCAAGGCAGGCCCTTCAAGCGGAGGCTACGGGACCTGAACCTGTTCAACCTCCACAAGAGAAGGCTGAGAGGGGATCTGGTGGCCATCTACAAACTGGCCAAGGGGGACCAGCAGGCTATGGGAAAGTCCCTGTTCCCGCGAGCACTACTGGGAGTAATGAGGAATAACAGCCACAAGTTTCATAGTTTCATAGTTTGTAGGGTTGGAAGGGACCTGAGCAGATCATCAAGTCCGACCCCTGCCTTGGCAGGAAAGAGTATTGGAGCCAAATGACCCCAGAAAGGTGTTCATCTAGCCTCCTCTTAAAGACCCCCAGGGTAGAAGCCAGCACTACTTCACTTGGAAGTTGGTTCCAGATCCTAGCTGCCCTGACAGTGAGGTAGCACCTCCTGATGTCAAATCTGAATTTACCCTCTGCCACCTTGTGACCATTATTTCTAGTCACTCCTGGTAGTGCTCGGGGAAACAGGGACTCCTCCAATGCCTGCTGGTCCCCCCTGACTAGTTTGTAACAGGCCACTAGATCCCTCCTCAGCCTTCTCTTGTGGAGGCTGAACAGGTTCAGGTCCCTTAGCCTCTCCTCGTAGGGCCTCTTCATAAGTTGACCAAGAGTAGATTCAGGACAGATATCAGGAGGCACTACTTCACAGTCAGGGTGGCTAGGATCTGGAAACAGCTTCCAAGGGAAGTGGTGCTCACTCCTACCCTGGGGGTCTTCAAAAGGAGGTTAGATAATCACCTAGCTGGGGTTGTTTGACCCCAGCATTCTTTCCTGCCCATAGCAGGGGGGCGGGCTTGAAGATCTTTTCAGGTCCCTTCTGATCCTACCTATTATGAAACTGATTTCTAGGGGTCAGATCTGTCACAAAGCTGTCCTAAGTCTATACAGCTAGCCACTGGAGGATCATGCTAGTGGTCTCACCCCAAAGGGAGATCCTGAATATACATAAGGTTCTCCTTACCACTTCTGCGTTGTGTCCAGGATTGCTTCTCCCACTCACACCCATGCCCTAAATGAGTCAATATAAACTATGATAGAGCAGCCTTGAGTGCTTACCAAGGATACACGAGACAGCCTGAAAAGGGCATTGGGGCAAGCACTGAGGACTGACTAAGCTGATTATTTACTGGAATTTGGTAAACACTGGGCGCATCTACACAAGATGCATTACTCGAGATTAGAGCTAATTAGTGCACAGTAAGCATCACTGTCTAAACATGACACAATAATAAGCTCTAATCATGAGTAAATTTGCTACCTGCAAGAACAAATGGTGTTCCTAGTCATTTGAGCAGCAGGGGGCGGGAGATTGCTTTCTGCCCTGAGGAGCTGCCTTCTGTGGAGGCAGGATCCACCACCAGAGCCCGGGCAGGGACTATGTCCCCCTGTCCTGGCAGGAGGGAGCTCCCAGCATCTTCTTTGTGATCAGGAAGCAGAGGCTGAGAGATTCTTATCTCCCAGAACCAGCTGCAGTTGTGGGGCCAGCACTGGGAAAGAAGAATCTGGCCCCATGACCACAGAGCTGGTGCTGGGAGAGAATAATTTCTCAGCATGAGTCCTGTGGCTGTGGAGCTGGTGCTGGGAGAGAAGAATGTCCCAGCCCAGACCCTGAAACCATGAAGCTGGCACTGGGAGATAAGGATCTCCCAGCCCAGGTCTCACAATCATAGAGTGGGGGCTCAGAGCTTCCTGCTGCTGGGGCAGGGGGACATTGTCTCTACCCTGGCTCTGGTGGCAGAGCTCAACCCAACAGAAAGCAGCTTCCAGGGGCAGAAAGCAGTGTCCCAGGCCCCGCCAGGAGACAGCTATCTCCTGGTCCCATGCACCCTGCCAGCCTCTGGGCTAGCACCCAGGGAGAGCCGAGAGCTCCCCCTGACTGCTGCAGCACAGAAAGTAGCCTGCTGCTAGGAGTAGCAAATCTTCTTCCATATCCCTGCACATGTAGATGTATGTCCAGAAGTATTTATTCAAGAGTATTTTAGAGTAAACTGCTTCCAGACTATTTGTGCATGTAGACATTGACCTGGTGTGGCTGAGTACCATGTGCTTCTCACCAGTGCTCCTTAGACATAGTCCAGAGACAGTATTAACAAGATACTGAGCCTCCATCAGAACATGGAAATGGCCTCATTTAAACATCAACTTCAGTATCCTGTCTCTGAGAACACCAGCACCCAGTGGCAATGCATAGGTGCAGGTGGGTGCACATGTACCCTGAGAATGACAGTGTACCCCCTGACTGGCTGCGCTCACCACTTGGGCAATGGGCAGGGGGGAGGAAGGGGGGAGTGCCAATACCCCCGCTGTGAGCACTGGCCAGAGAGTGGGAGCACCATAATCATGAAAGGATTGTGGAGACTCACCCAGCCTTCTGATTACTACCCTATACTGCTGATCCATGAGGACACAATGAAACTGTCAGGGGTGACCCTGAGCAAATCACATGTGGCTACAGGCATCTGGGTGCAAGGCTGAAGGGGACAGGGGCTCAGGTAGTGTTCTCATTGATCCTTCTGGTTAAGGGGAAGGACCTGGGCACCAATATATTCTGCAGATCAATGCATGGCTGCACACATGATGTCACCAGTAAGGCTTTGATGATGTTCCAAGAAGAAGGATTGCTAGGAAGATACAGGATCCACCTGACAAAGAGAGGAAAGAGCAGCTTCACAAACAGGCTCACTAACCTAGCGAGGTGGGCCTTGAACTAGATTTGCCAGGGGATGGACACCAAAGCCCTGAGGTAAGTGGGGAAGCACAAACAGGAAGGGCTAACAGGGAAGGCCTTCTCATTCTCCTTGGGAAAGTAGGATAATTGGCTAATTACCTCAAGTGCCTGTACACAAATGCACAGAGCCTGGGAAACAAGCAGGAAGAATTGGAAGTCTTTGCACAATCATAGAACTATAACATGATTTGAATAACAGAGACTTAGTGGGATAGCTCACATGACTGTCGTGAATAAGTATAAACTATACAGGAAGGACAGGTAGAGGATAAGAGGAGGAGTTGTGCTTTATGTAAAAGAGCCCTATGATTGCTCAGAGCTCCAACATGAAGGACATGACTTGGCATAACATGAAGATGGAGATAGGCCATCATAACTAGAATGCCATGACTCTTAAACAAGTAACCCACTCTTTCCGTGTGTTATGTTTTTTTCCTTACTGGCTCACTGGCATAGGATAATAGGTGCCTTTTGCTGGTGATGACGTGATAAGCAGTTATTGAACATACATGGTTCATTTTTATTTTGTCTTTAAAAATGCTTAGGAGAGTACATACTAAAAGCCTTCTCCCCACAAACTTGTGATAATGATTAATTATCCCATCAAACTTGTCTCCTCTCTGAATGAGCTAGTTCTATTTTAGGACAGTGTTTTTTGGGCTGCTCATACTTCAGGCCCTGAACCTTCTTTTACATCAGTTTCTATAGGCTGATTGTTATAGACATGGATACAGATTGAAAAGGTATCTCCATCTCTGGTAGTAAGGAAGGAAGGAATTGAGCACTGAAGGCAATCTCTCAATAGGAGAGTCACTTAAGTATCTGTAGCATACATACCTTGACAAAGGAGCTCCCACACTGCAGATATTGTTGCTAGCATGGTCTGGTCCTTTACATTTTGGTCCCAACTACTCTCCACCATTGTCACTTCTGGTCTATGCAGGTTTTAGATAAAATGGGCATTCACAACAACTGTTTTAAAATTGTCTTGTGTCAGTAAAGTAAGTACAATGGACGTGTACTTATATTCAGTAAATCTAGAGAGAGAATCCATGATGGAGTATTGTGCTCTGTTATTTATCTTCACTATAGTGCAAAGGATAACTCAGGAGCAATATACAGAAACCATGAAGATAAATTTAAGAGGAGTTCACAGTATCATGTATAAAATATACTGTGCACTCTATATTCCATTTCATTATTAGATTTTTAAAGAAGAACAATTTCCTTGGTGGGCTTCCAAGGGCCAGCTGTTATAAAGGCTAATTTCAAATTGCTTGAAGCCTTAGGAAATAAAGATGCATTTGTAAAAGCACTGGTTTGGATATTAATAAAAAAAAAGATTGTGCCAAAGACTTATCCAGCTCCAAAGAAAATAACACACAAATGGGTTGTGTGTTTCATCCAAGGAGGTGATCCTCCCCCTCTAGGCAATACTGGTCAGGCCGCAGTTGGACTATTATGTCCAGTTCTGGGTGCTGCACTTCAGGAGCGATGTGGACAACATGGAGAGGGTCCAGAGGAGGGCCATTTGCATGATCGGGGGCAGCAGGGCAGGCCCTACGAAGAGAGACTAAGGGACCTGAACCTGTTCAGCCTCCACAAGAGAAGGCTGAGGGGGGATCTAGTGGCCTGTTACAAACTAGTCAGAGGGGACCAGCAGGCATTGGGGGAGTCCCTGTTCCCCTGAGCACTACCAGGAGTGACAAGAAATAACGGTCACAAACTGGCAGAGGGTAGATTCAAACTAGACATTAGGAGGCGCTACTTCACTGTCAGGATGGCTACAGTCTGGAGCCAACTTTCAAGAGAAGTGGTGCAGGCTCCTACCCTGGGGGTCCTTAAGAAGAAGCTAGGTGAACATCTTGCTGGGGTCAGTTGACCTCAGTACTCTTTCCTGCCATGGCAGGGGGTTGGACTTGATGATCTGCTCAGGTCCCTTTCGACCCTACCAACTGTGAAACTATGAAACATTCAAACTTTTCAGCAAGCCACCAGCAGTTAAAGATTGACTCCTGCAGAGGGAGATACTCTACAGAGAAGAAAATGAATTATATGTTTGCATATAAGAGAGGCAATTTTGTTTGGTCAGTATATGTATTTATATGGTTCAGTGGCTTAGCTGTTAAGGCATTTTGGTACATTTCCAAAAAGTTAAATTTAAGGCTTGCTTCAGCCTTACACCAAAAGCCAGAGTCAACCAGCTATGTAAATAAGTGTAACCCTTCTTTTGGATACTGGTTGGCAGCAAGAAGGGCCAGGTTCACATTTTGGGGTGCCCAATAAGTCATGCCAGTGGCTTGAGCCCCCGTCCAGAAATCTGGGAAAACAACATTTGCTGGGGTGTCCCACATAAACAAAACTCCCTCCTCACAAGCAGTATAAACACAAAAGAACAAATTTATTACAGAAAAGAAAGGCAAGAAAGACAAGGGAAAATACCAAATACAGTTTAAAACACTATTAACTACAAGGCAAAATATATAAATTGCACCCTCTTGGGGAGACTTCACCTGTGCCCAGGCAGTCTGGGACTTTGGGAGTCTCCAAAGGGTAGTTCCAGGGACCTGCACCCCTCTACCTGCCATTCAGCAATGTGCTGGAGAAAGGGCCCACACCAGAGAGCCTTATAAGCTGCTCCTTGGATTTGCTGCACCACAGGGAGCTGCTCAAGAATGTCAGTCCTTCTGCACGGCAAGGAGCCCTGTTGTTCCTGGAGACTTGGTAGAGTGCCATCCTCCACTTCCTCGTGGTGGCTTTGAGAGGTTAACTGCAGTTTTCATCAGCGTATCACACCCCAAAATTCTAGTCCCAATCCTACCTTTGGTGGGGCAGAAAATTGCAAAAGAACTCAGAGGGCAGCTCAAGTCTATCTGCATTGGACCTGGAGGACTGAGCAGCAAAACCCAGCCAGGCCTATACTGCACAGAGGCCTCATTCAACTATTTAAAAATGTCCCAAACCGTTCCAGGCTCCACCCTAGCACAAATCTCCCAGCCAAACATACAGCTGGGGTTCAGCCACACAGCTAGGCTGAGACACAACAATTATGAAACAGGAAAAGGGGCCCAGGCCTACATGGCTGCTGCTTGGACATCTCATCTCAGCTACACCACCATGCTGAGATGCAACAATTTCAAAACAACAGAGGGAGACTAGGCCTATAAGGCCAATAAATGCCAGGATGCCATTCCTGGTCAGTCTGCTCCAGGGATTATTACCCCTGTGGTATTATCCCACTCAAAACTCGGGTGGGGGGGAAACCTGGGGAAAGGAAAGGGATGGAATAGGGGTCTCAAACTCTGAGACAAAACTTCTCTCCCTGTACCTGAAGCTTTCCCTTCATACAGCTTTAGCTCACCTCTCCAGTGAAGAGGTGGGGGACACCTGCCATGAGGAGCAATTTCTCTGGCTCCCAATTCAGCTTTGCACTCTTAACAGCTGCAGGAGAAAGAGAGAAAGCCTTAGCTGAGTTGTCCTTATATCTGAGGCATGGCATCACCCACACCTTGTCCAATCAGGGAGTGCCACACTCTAGCCTCTCTCTTAACCAATCTGCCTGAAGAAGCTTCTGATCCCCCTAGCCAATCAGCCCAGAGAATTTTACATATCTTACCCAGATACAAGGCTCCATGTTTTCTCCTTAAAGCAAACGGCCAGAGAAAAAAGCGGAAAAGAAAAAACAAAGGTAAACATAGAAAAAAAGCACATAATGCGCAACAACCAAAGGCACACACCCTACCATTAGGGTGGCCATTGGTCCTGTTTTATACCGGACCATCCTGGTTTTAAACTCTTTATCCCCTGTCCACTTCTGAATGAGGATAGGACTACAAAAAGTCCTGTCTTTCAGTTCATTGGTGGAAATACATGTCAATCACTTGCCCTTGCAATTCTATTGATTGTGCTTAGAGCTAAGGCAGTGAACAGCCAGGAGAAGCAGGTTCCCAGTCAGGGAGGGAGGAAGGTAAGGACAGGGCTTTTTTGTGCTGGCCCCACCCCTTGCTGTTGATTGGCCAAGGGGCGTGATGTTCCCATCCCTCACTGCTGATTGGCTGAGGAGGCAGCCACCCCACTCCTCACCACTGATTGGCCATGGGGGTCTGCCCACGTCCTGTATTCTGGGGATCATCAGTGGCCACCCTACCTGCCATGCACAGCATAAGTGTGTGTGTGGGTGTTACATAAGGATGCAGTCATGTGGGCTGAGACCCAAAAACAGATAGACATGGTGCTAGTGATGTCACTCCCTTTTGTGCCATTGGCTTCATAAATTGGTGTGCCTTGACCGCTATAGTCTAATGAGCCATCTTGGTGTGGGACCTTTTTAAAATATATATGTCAATTTTTTCTGACTACTTAAGAAAAAAAGTGTCAATATTCATGGTTAGGATGAAGTAGTATAGGCATGCTGTCATCTTGGGCCATTCTAGAGAAGACACAATTGTCTTATGACCTAGTCAAACTGCAGAAGTGAATCTTGTGGGTTTTGAGTTCAGTTCCCTTTGTAACAGATTCTGTGACCATTGCTGAATACCTTCATTTCCACGTACAAGAGTAGTTATTTCATGTAGCTGTTGTGAGAACAAATGCAATAGGATTCTGAAATGTTCAGATTCTACAGGGTTGATAGATACAAGATAAACAGAAATACCAGGAGAAACTAGGAAAGGCTGAGGCATGAAATTCTTTCTGCATATTATATCATCCATTTTCTTACTTGAATCGTAGCTTGGATTTTAGTGGTGGTGGTTCCTCTTGGTCTCAGGTTTTTTGGTGATGGGTTTGGAATCTGCACTGTGGACACTGCCTAGACTTTCAGAACTGTTGCAATTAGTGGATCGTAGCTGAGAATGTAGCTGGGACTTCATCCTGTTGAGAAGGGTTACAGAATGGCAAGTTTTTCTGCTTCAAGCACGTGAAATAAATGATATCCATTACTGTTTCTTTTAATCAGGAGTCATGAGTCATAAGATAAGTCTTGAGTGATTTGTGGATGTCATCAGAAATAAAAGGCCAGCCCTAGCATATGTATCATTTGCTTACAGTTTAATAACTCCCTGGTACTGAGACAAACCAAATGCAGAGTGTTTATTTTAGAGAGAACTGTATAATAAACAATAGCCATCCTATTAATCATAAATTACATTTTAAAAGTCTTTAGGGAGATGTGCATGGATAGTTATTATAAATACAGTAATATTTTCAATACTACAAAATTGCTATACACAATTCCCACTAGAATCTATGGCAATTTAGAACAAAGTTAGAATGTAAAATAAGAGCCTGATCTCAATAGATAGAATTCACAGTGAAATGAGTAAATTCTTTGTGCAAGGAAAAGCTTCAGATGGGCCCTTTGTTATCAGTTCCCAGAATGGTGCCCCCTGGCATGTGTCTCACACTGTGGGTACACCCAGGTAGGGCCTGCCATCTTAAAGATGCCCCTCTGGATTGAGGAATTTGTGGCCATGGTAGAGTTTTTCTGTCTGCAGTGCATGTGTAGTGAGACATAGTGGGCTTAGCTGAAACAGAGACCCAGCTAGCTAGCCACCTTAGTGTAGATGTTAGGGGTGTGCAAAGCGGGCCATATTCAATTCGGATTTGGCCTGATTTGGGGGACAGTGATTCAATTCACTGATTTGGATCACTGTCACAATCCAATTCGGCCATGTCTGAATCTGAAAATTTGATGCTGATTTGGAGAATCAGCAATTCAGCCATAGACACAGCTTTAAATGTTTTTTCTATATACCTCAAGGTACCAGGCACAGCTTGTGAATGCTGAGATGGTGGGGCGGATGGAGCATCCCACAAGAGCGTAGGTGACCCCCTGCATGCTCGGTGGCAGACCCAAAAGTGGACCAGAAGTACTTCGATCAGGCACAGGGGAACCCTGGGTGCCCCCCCGCAAACCCAGGATGCACTAGTCGCTGAGCCGGGGTGGGGGAAGGGTCCTCTGCATGGTCTGCGGCAGACCTGGAAGTGGACCAGAGGTGTTTCTGGTCCACTTCTTGGTTGAGCAAGCTGGGGACTGCCCCCACACTCCCATTGGATGCTGCATCCGCCCCACCATCTCAGCATTCACAAGTTGGTATGTAGAAAACAACATTTAAAGCTGTGTCTATGTCCTGTTACCTGTCCACTCCATGTTTTTGGGGAACCTTGACACAGGACACAGACTGTCTGACCCACAAAGAATCGCCCCCCCTCACCTAAACAGAAACTGATTAAGATGCAGTGAGAGACGCACCTAAATCCCTCCAGATAAGGGTGACAAAAGTGAAACAACTGCCCTAAGTCTCATTTGCATCTGAGATGGGAACAGATGACCATTCATTTACATGAGAGATGGAGAACAGAAAACCTGAAGCAGAGACTGCAGTGAATTCTGGGATCAGCGAAGCAGGGGAGCACTGCATGATGGGGAAGCTGTGCTCCAAATGCTCATCAACCCCCACACCCAGCTCAGCATTTATCAGACCAATTCTAATCTGGATTTACAAAGGACTTTTCCTCCCCCCCCCGACACACCTCTAAGCAAAAGTAAGTTTATTGGGCATCCCGGGCCGTACATTCCCCAGTCCCACTATGGGAGGCCTATGTAAACTTAATTGGCTACAACTCGGTTGCCGGGTTAGGGAATGCTGAGGCAATAGACCGAGTCAGAGGGGGTATGGGCAACATTTGAACAATGGTACAGGGTTCATCACAGCGTCCAGCCCGTTGGAGCCCTGTCCACAAGTGTTGTCATACTTTTCCCGAGACGACTGGTGGAAGTCCTCTCCACAACAGGTTATGAACACTCCAATAATTGCCTTAAGTCTGTTAAAAGTCTATAATAAGATCTGGAAAAGTCATGCTAAGCTGAGGCTTGTTCACAGCAAGTAAAAATCCAAAAACACTGATGCTGCAATCTATTGTTTCTGAAGACACCAAGAGAGATCCCATCAAGTAGATCTGCTATCCATAAGAATGTCAAGCTGGCTCCCAAGTAGGTGTTTCCTGAGTATCAGTCAAGCTCCTGAGATAACAATCAAGTTCCACCCAGATAACCCCTTGTCAATAGAAAAGACAATTTGATTTACAATATTGAGAATGCTTGAAAGAAACTGAACTGGGGGTAAAAGAAGCAGTAGTGTGTGTGCTGACACCACTCACTTTCTTCTGGAGAGGCTGCAGGAGGAAGATCATCTCCCTTCAAGGATCGTGCTGAGAACTTTGACCTGTCGGCTTTGCAGCCTGAGTGCCTTGGACTGGTGAGATCCCAGCTCTCTCTCTCTTTTCTCTTCTCTCTCTCTAAGCATAGATCTC
Source organism: Crocodylus siamensis (assembly GCF_052110815.1). Taxonomy (NCBI): domain Eukaryota; kingdom Metazoa; phylum Chordata; order Crocodylia; family Crocodylidae; genus Crocodylus; species Crocodylus siamensis. The sequence goes on from NC_143397.1 coordinate 214,047,918, forward strand.
TGAACTTGAACTGTATTAGTTAAGCTTCAGCTAAGTTTCCCGAAATACTTAGTGAAACCAGGGTATACTGTGACTGTTTGTGTTTGTTTTTCCTTTGCATGTCTATCACTACTAGTGTCAATATATATTTCATCTACTTAGCAATAAATAACTTTTATAGTCAAACTGGTGGTAACTGGGCATATTTTGCCTTCTTTACTTCTCTTTCCCCACTTGCCTTGTAGCAACACCCCTCTTACCTAAGCTAAAGATCCCTGTGCAGTCCAGAAATACTGTGGGGTCTGCTCATCAAGAGACTAAAAGATTGGGACGTGCTGAGTTCGAAACACATAAGGGGATCAGCTTGTACAGGCTGATTGAGCCAATTTTGCTCAGATGTGCCCTAATGAACTGAATGCTGGCCCATGAGGGTGTCAGCTGGACACCCAGTCAGATTCAGAGGTATTCTGTTTACTGTGTGATTGTGTCTGACTGTGGTTATTGTTGCTCCGATGAACTGATTCTTGGTATATGAGGGTGTCAGCCTGTCCATGCTGATCAACCCGGCCAGGTCAGGCATGTCACGCTAATCTGTGTGTGTTTGCGTGTATGACTGATTTGGGGACTGGAGGAACCCAGCCCCACTGAACTGAGTCCTGCAAGATAGCTCCTTTGGGGGGTGAGGGCTTGCAGAAGGGAGAGATACAGTTTCATATAGAAACACAAGTAACACAAGCAGCACATTGATAGAATTACCAAGACCCTAGCCCTAATAAATGAGCATACCCCAAAGTAGTGGGCAAATCTGGTAACAGTCCAAATCATCGAATCTCTCCAAATCAATTTGGAGGGTTCCAATTCAATTTGGGGAGATTAAATGGTCTCCTGATTTGATTCAGATTCGGAGATTTGGCCACTGAATCAGGCTGAATCTCTGCCAAATCAAATCAGCGACCAAAACTTCACACAGCCGTGGTAGATACCCAGCATCTTTGATCTCAGCCAAAAGCAGAGTGGAAAGGATTGCTCTACACAGTTAAATGTTGTCTTCTTATGTCTTTCTTTTGGCTCTGTACAAGAGTTTGTCATTCATTTTATTTCTTTTTTTCCTTGTATTAAATTTGATATTAAATGTCATTTTTTAAATTGTAAGGCACTTGTTCAAGTGAGTTTTTCCTCACTTAAAGCTGGAGGAAGTGACATAGGTATTTTTAACTAGCTATAAAATCTATAAAAAGGGACAAGGATTAAAATTTTCACTGAGACTCTGAAGGAAAAGTTCCTTCACAAAATCCTCATTAAGAGCTTGATCTAGTCCTTTGATAAAAGTATGAGAGTAAAGAAAAATATGCCTGCTTGTATTCATTTAATCCTGAAGCAAAACATATGTTTAATAACTACCTTCTAAAACCAGTATTGCTATCACTGATTTCCTCTTAGTCAGCCATGCCAGAAGCTTCTTCAGACTTAAGACAAATAAAAGAAACAGACTTTCTGCTTGAATGCAACATTTTTAGCTTTTTTTATGTGATGGAGTCACCATTTTGTGCATTTTACATTAAGTTTTGCTTATTTCAGAATGTCACTAACAGCCTGACCTATAGAAAGGAATATTAATTCTTCTTCACTGCACTTCACTCTCAAAATGTGCAGTGACTGCTCCCATAGCAGGAACTAGTGTATAAGGTAGATTATTTGCCATGGGTCATGGAGCCTCACTCAGGCTTGCATGCGTACAAAATACAAGCCCCCTACAGAAATGTTTGGTCATGATTCACTTCCCGTGTTTATATTTTCACCTGCTGAGTAGGAGTCAGAGGTGTCATAGTTTTTTTAAGTCAGTGGCATAGTCCTTTAATACAGTTCCCTACCTATCCTTCTTGCTAAGTACATTTCAGGCTAGGTGTTTTGCAAGTGGTCTATGGAGTTGGCTTCATTCATGTTTCATTGCTTTTGTATCATTTTCCAAGTTTATAAAGAAAAGATTAATTTTAAAACCGATTAAAATGTCTGCTGGTAAAGCAAGAAAAGCAAGTCTGGTTCATTGCTTGTCGACATGCTACAGCACTTAAATATATAAATGTTCTTCAACCCAGAACAGTCCTTCAAATAAAAGAAAAAAAGTTTAAAAACATTATAATTTGTCAGACTTTCAATAATATCCAGTCCATTTCTACACCATGGTATATGATGAACTGTCCGAACAATGTGCTCCTTTTAATATTAATATTTCCAGGAACATTATTTCTATAGGATTTTAAAACAAAATGGTCATATCCTGTCTCTGAGAGAACCTCAGTTTTCAGATGTTGGTCTAATATCTCCTGGGATATCAGTAATGTTAAGTAATCACCTATTTTTCTGTTCATGTCATTTCGAAGTCAGAATACTTGTTCCTTCTGTAAGATTTTTAGGAAGGAATCTCAATGTAGTTTATAAAGGTTATTGAAGTCAACCTACATATTCCTGTGAGAAGAAACTGTTCCCATTCTGGAGACTGAAAAACAGAGGCACAGAAAAAACAAAAGCCAAATTCTGATACACTTTCTCAAATTCTTTCTGAATTCCTTTCAGCTGTGCTGCACATATACAATGAGCTTTCTGAGTTCACTGGTTTATCAGCATGGCATCAACTGGAGCCACTGCTTTGGTGCAGCTCCAAGACCCTGGGGCTGAATGCCACTGCCACCTGCCTGTTCAAGGGCTTATTTCCTGTTCCCTTCCTGGAAGGCATACTAGGAAGACATAATGTTTGCTCTTTCAAGCATTCAGGAGTTATGAATTGGTTGCAATGCAAATTCAGCGGTGCTCTCTTATGTTTTCTCTATACAAAACAATTTTATTTACATGGTCCCATGCTATTTCTCAAATAATATACTATTATGTTATACACTATTATGTTACATTTTTCCCTGGACAATCATGGCAACAACATCACTTCAACACTACCACTGTTATGTTAGGCATTTTTCTAGTACATTAATAATATGTATGTTGCACCTTGTATTGATTCCTACATATCTATACTATTTTCATTCTATTGGTGCCCTGGTACATCTTTATTGATCTAGGGTCCCTAAGAAAAAGCTATCTCCTCTCTAATATGCGTATTTCTTAATAATCTTGTAGCAACTCAGCAAATGATCCCTACATTTTATTTTCAGCCTAAAGTACAATGATTGTGAGAAGCCAATCAGGAGATGAAGCAGTTATATATGAAGATTCAGCAACTTAACTGTACTCAAAACTGGTCATTTAAATGTTAGCAAAAATCCCAGTATGCATAAATACAGGTAAACTGAATCAGGAGGCAAGATTTAGTGAATACATGTTCTTTTTATTTTTCCATCTCCAGTGTGTCTCCATTTCATAGATTGCTGGGGTCATAGGATCCCAGCAAGATAAGCATCCAATTTACTCTTGAAGGTGTTCAATGTAGGTGCTTGAACCACCTCCGCTGGCAGACTGTTCCAGACCTTGGGGGCTCAGACAGTAAAGAAATTCTTCCTTATGTCCAGCCTGAAACGGTCTTGCAGGAGTTTGTGACCGTTCGACCTCATCATCCCATGGGGCACTCTGGTGAACAGACGTTCCCCCAGATCCTGGTGGTCACCCCCGATAAACTTATAGGTGGCCATCAGATCACCCCTGAGCCTGCGCTTTTCCAGGCTAAAGAGTCCCATGGCTCTCAGCCTGTCATCGTGAGATCTGTTTTCCTGACCTCTGATCATGTGCATGGCTCTCCTCTGGACTCTCTCAAGCTTCTCCACATCCTTTTCGAATTGTGGAGCCCAAAACTGGACGCAGTACTCCAGCTGCGGCCTCACCAAGGCCGAGTACAAGGGGAGAATGATGTCCCGGGATTTGCTCGAGAAGCATCGATGGATGCATGCCAGCATTTTGGTCGCTTTACTAGCCGCAGCATCGCATTGCAGGCTCATGTTCATCTTGTGGTCAATGATGACCCCCAAGTCTCTTTCTTCTGTAGTGCTAACCAACGTAGCACTGCCAAGCCTATAAGGGTGCTGCAGGTTTTTCCTCCCAAGGTGGAGAACCTTGCATTTTTCGGTGTTAAACACCATGAGGTTCTCGTCTGCCCATTTGCTGAGCTTGTTCAGGTCAGCCTGGATCACCCGCCTATCTTCTGGCGTGGATGCTTTGCCCCAAAGTTTGGTGTCATTGGCGAACTTGGCCAGTCCACTCCTGACTCCAATGTCCACATCGTTAATGAAGATGTTGAACAGTATGGGTCCCAGGACAGAGCCTTGAGGGACCCCACTGGGCACAGGGCACCACGATGAGTGACTGCCATCAATCACAACCCTCTGGGTCCGACCACGAAGCCAATTTCCCAGCCAGCGGATCGTGGTGGAGCCAAGGCCACAACTGGGCAGTTTGGCCAAGAGGTGATCATGGGATACCAGATCAAAAGCTTTTTTGAAGTCAAGATATATGACATCAATCTCTTCTCCCTTGTCCAGGTGATAGGTCACCTGGTCATAGAAGGAAATGAAATTGGTCAAACAAGACCTACCCGCAACAAACCCATGCTGGCTGTCCCTTAGAATGTTAGCCTGGGCCAGTCCCTCAAGGATGGCCTCCTTAATAACCTTTTCTAAGATTTTCCCCAGGATAGAAGTCAGGCTAATGGGCCTGTAGTTAGCCGGATCCACTCTCCTCCCTTTCTTGAAGATCGGCACCACATTGGCCTTCTTCCAGTCTTCGGGCACTACACCAGAGTGCCAGGAGTTTTCAAAGATCTGTGCCAGGGGCTGGGCTATGACGCTCGCCAGCTCCTTGAGTACCGTGGGGTGCAGGTTGTCAGGGCCGGCTGACTTGAAGGTATCCAGCTTCTCAAGGTGTTCCTTCACGAGGTCAGCATTGATGGAGGGTAGGGGATTCCCCTCACCCGGATTTCCCTGTCCCATAGCAGGCATGGGCATCCCGTGTGACTGATGAAAGACTGCCGCAAAGTACCTATTTAATAGGCTGGCTTTTTCCTGGGCGTCAGTTGTCAGTTGCCCCATCTGGTTTAGCAGGGGTCCAACATTGCCCTTGCTTTTCCTCCAGCTCCCCACATATTCATCGAACACATTGCTATTTTTGTGGTTATGTGGCTTCCTTGCATCACTAGGATTCACAGGAAATCAGGGATCCAGTCTGTGCGTACTAGAGGTGGAAAAATGCATAATATTTTGGGGCTATAGGGTACTTACTGATTTGAACCCATATATCTGAGTTCAAGATCTAAGAGTATTCTGCCTGTAATATCTCTGCCTCAGCACATTCAGGCATTAGGTTGCCAATTGCATTCAGGACAAACATACAACAGTAATAACATCATGAACTTTATTATGCAAACTTGAAATTAGAACAGTTTGATATATTTTGTCAAGGAAAAAAAAAGCTATCAAATGTGACTAAAGTGAGGATATTAGCAAGAACTATATGTTTGCCTGTTGTACTCAGGAAAAACACAATGTGGTAGTTGTACCAGATCCAGCCCTGGCATATTTAATGGATGCACATCTGCAAGTATAGTGAACTCATTGCACTCATGTTGCAAAACATAGCTCTGATTGGCTAGGATTCAGTAGTATCCTGTAAATCTACTTATTCTACAAATGCCCAGCAGAGTGAGATAATGGAAGAAATATGTACAGAAATTTGCTCTAACCCAAGCTTATGGGTTTCCTGGGTAAAATCCTATGGCTACAGACTAGATTATCAAAATTGTCCCTTTTGATCTGAAAAACCTATGGAAACCTACAAACTAAAAATGGCAATTTTCTAAAATGTCATATTCCAGCAGGTTGGTTACTTTAGTGAGGAACACTTATCCTAATAGTAGCAGTTAACAATAAAGGAACAATGAGTATGTGAGTTTGCCATGCTATCAGAAAAGCACTTGGTACTGTAACTCTCCTCTTTCAGACATAACTGTTTGATTTTGATTTCTTAATAGAAAAGGCAACAAGGCCACAAAAATAAGACAAATGTGTCTATTCTTTCCACCATGCAAGTGCTAAAATATTTCTTTCTCGATTTAACCACATTTGGTGCCTGATGTGTATGTGGTTGCTGCAGGGTGATAGGCACCTAGCAACACAAAGGAGTAATTCATCAGCATTAAGGAGCTGCAGTCTCAAGCCAAAGGAACAGCTGCTAACAAGTGTGTTATATTCTAAAGCATTATTTGTGTTTTATTCTAATTTTTTGCATTGCCCTTTAATCCTTATTATATGTTTTGTGGTGCCCAACAGAGGAAAGCCTATGGTGGTATAGAAAGCACAATTTAAAAACATAGGTTGCAATGTTTATTAAAGCATGACAAATATGAATAGACAGTGAGTTGTATAAGCTATGAGGTGACTGTGGTTCACCTGCCACAACATGGAAAGGTCACCATTCAGAATGTAGAACTAAAATTGAGGTTTCGTGGCCAAGGCCAGTCATGACTCACTTTAAGAAGTACAGTCATAATGGTGATCACTTTGAAAGTGTGTGAAGATGAATCTATCCTTGCCACTGCCTATGTGCTAGAATACAGCCTTAGTTTTCCAAGGTGAGATGAAGGCAATGTCAAACGGCTATAGGTTTTGATAGTGTTTCACCTTTGGGAAGCAGAAATCTCTTAAACTTTTCTGAAACTACATACAGGCTTATTTTTGACTCTCAAATATTTGTTTTCAGCAGGGATCCTCTTTTTAAACAAAAACAACATGACAAAGCTTGCACATAACAGAAGCAGAGAGGGCTATAATAGGTAGAAGTAGTTTATTCCTTCCATGTATATTGCCTATGCAGCCTAAAATTTTTCTCACCTGAAATTCATTCCTATGAAAACTGTCCTACTTACATGATACACAGTGTGTTATGCGAGGGGTGGGGGAGTATACTTCTATTCAATATTTGCAATTCTTCACATGATACATACATGGTCTGCAAATGCATAAATAGTGACTGCTAATAACCACTGGAACTACATACAGGTAGGAGGGCTTCAAGTGGTCTGACATGAAAAAATAGCTGATTAAGTTTAGAGCAGAGCTTTAAGGAAACTAATGTACTCCCCTTAATAAATAAAATTAATTAAAATAAATTTTAAAGAGACACAGTAGTTTTGTAGGTTCACATAGTCTATCTAATTTTGGTTTGCAGTTGGATTTTAGTTTTTAATTGAAATAATTTTACAAATGGAGTCATACCACATGGGAAGTAGGGATTTTTACCATAGAAAATATTCACACAATCACATACACGGTCTAGCAAGTAGGTACACATTTGAGCACCTTCTCTCACACAAATATTCTCATTCAGGTTAATAAAGACTATTCAAAGTGAATACAGCTAATCATGCCAGTACAGGTATGCAGGATTCTGCCATACATTAGCACAGGGGCTATCAAGTGGTGGCCTAAGAAGTTAAATTCTGGCCCCTGACAGTCACTTCTTTCATCACTCCAGTTGCAACAGCAGCAGAGTCTCCAGAGGGGCAGGGCAGTATGGTGGTAAAGCCGCAAAGGGAATTGAGGGTGAGCCTGGGGCCTGCAGTACAACAGGAGAAGGGGACATCAGGGAGGGTTGTGGATGTATTTGCAGTGATGGGGAGCCTATATAGTATAGCAGGGGAGGATTAAGGACATGCAGCAGAGGGGGTTGTGGCCACTACACAGTGAGGGGGCTGCAAGTGTGCAGTGTATCAGTGGTAGGAGATGTATGGGGACATGATGCAAGGGGCTGTCATGGGCAGGTGGTGCAGTGCGGGGGAGCATCCTTGGGATATGCAGTCTGGGCAGGCCATGACTCACCTTGGTGCAGCCCTTACAGGCATGGCCTGCAGGGCATGAACAGCCCTGCCTTAGCACACACATATGGGATGGTCACTGTTAAATGATCCTGTGTTTATGAACAGCCTTGGATTTTGTGCCTATTATCAGGATTTTCCAATGAGGCATTACAGTGAAATTTCAAATTACAACACAAAAGAGAAGTACATGTGAACAGGAACAGCTTTACATGTGTGGAAAATATGAGATCCTTGGGATAAACATATATTACAACCATGTCATTTCATTCTTATGCTCTTGGGTTAGCAACATCTCTCTCATGCTGTTTGTGTTGATGTGGCATGCACACAGTTTAAGTTAACGATAAAAAACTTAAAGATAAAAATATATAGACTGAAGAAAATAAATTAAATTTATTTTTCTGATTAGCATGGCCATGGGAAGAGGGTAAAAGTTTAAAATGAATTGTAAGCACTCTTCTATCTCTCTCAGCATATAACTCTTAGTGTCCTTCCATATCTGACTTACCTTCTATAAGGTTACCTATGCTAGTGTTAGAGAGGAAGATACTATTGGCTAGGGACAGACCATTACACATAAACTAGTTTAAGTGATCAGAAACTGGTTTAAACCTGTAACAGAACAAATGTTCAGTGCACATAAACCAGTTTGAAATTACTCAAACCAGTTTGATATAAACCTGGTTGAATGTAGTATCAGACTTAACTGATTTGGCTTAAACCAGTTTATGCCATCTCTGTCCCAGATGCCTTCCTGGTTTAAGTTAAATGAGAGTACTCCAGCTTTGCAACACTGGGCAGGGCTCTGTTCTCTGTACCAGCCCAGTGAGGCTGTCCCCTCCCCTCTGCTCCCTAGCTGTTGCTCCAGCAGAGACTGCAGGTAAAACAGCATCCTCCTGGCTTCCCCATGCTCACCCCTCTCCTCCCCTCCCACACCACTCCCTGCTTAAGCAAGGATTTCCCCCTCCCCTGTGACTTACACAGACATCTCTAAGCATTAGCTACCATACCATGTGCTGGCTATAGTCCATGCTGTGGGGGACAGGACAAAGGCAGACAGAACAGTGTCTGCTTAGGGCTTTTTGGAGTTAATCAACAGGTAGCTGGTAACGTCCCTCTGTCCCTCCATTCCTTCCTTGAAAAAGTTATTTAAGAAGAGCTTGAACTAATGAGATAATCTGTTGTTTTGTTGATGGTCTGATAAATGCTAACAATTCCCTGTGTAGCTCCCTGCTGTGTAACTCAATGCTCTGTTATCAACAGCAAGGGGAAGAGGGGAACCCCTCCCTAATCAGAGCTTCCTGCCAGGGCCTGGTCACCACCCCCCATCAGCTTAGCACTATGGAAGGAAAGGGAGGGCTGCTCTAGCACCCCCCGGCTTCTAGCCTGAGCCACTGTAGGCATATGCCTGCATTTCTGGGATGTCTGTGCTGTTACAAACAGACTTAGCCTAGCCAGGTTAGACTAACCTGCAAAGATTGAATCAATTCAGGCTCAGACTTTTTGAAAGTCTCTCCCTAGCCATTGTGAGTAAAATCTAGGAATGGGTCTCAGGACACTGAACTCTATTCTTAGCTCTACCATGTAAACCCTGTGAGTATATCTTTACTGTAGAGCTAACTTCAATTATCTACACTTGAGTTATTTTCCTCATATTAGTTTGGTCTAATGAAAACATCTAGACTATAAAATAATACTTGAGATGCCATGGCCACATTTGTGCTACATTCCCTCATGTGTGGTACTAAAAATGCATTCTTGCTTTCTTGTTTGTCCTTTCAGGGAACAGTGGGTAGAATTGTGGAAAAGCATTGGAGGATGAATAGCACTTGATTGAAACTAACGTGTCACTAGAGTGGCTGTATTAGCAGCTGATTCAAGATTTCATCTTTATCACCAATGAAAACAAGCCCTGTTTGACCTTGGGCAAGTCATTTTAATCTTTCCACCTCAGTTTTCCCAACCCTGGAGATGATCATTATTTTCTCTCATTTTTGTCTGTCTTGTTTATTTAAATTCTCAGCTCTCCAAGGACCTGCTGTAAGACCCATTAGAGTCAAAGAGAAACTTTTCAACTGACTTCAACATACTTCACATCAGGCTCCAAGACAGAGACTCTGACTGTATGTATATATAGTGCCTAATAGGCTGGGATCCAGATCTTGTTTGAGAATCTGTAATGCAAATAGTAAATCATCACCACAGAGAAGTAAAGGAGAATTTTTCTGAGTGGCCATTACTTTTTCTACCTCCAAGCAGACTGTCATTCTGCCATGTCCAGAAAACTACAACTTCAGTTTTTATTTTTTGTAGTTTGCTGAATGGAGATGTGCTAAAAGAGATTTGATACAGTAATGAAAAACTACTGTAATAGAACTGTTATATTACAAGAGAGTAAACTTGATTGTGTCAGCTCTGTATCAATGCAATTCAAATGCTTCAATAGGGAATTTCAGTGTGTAGTAACCACCACATAAGTGAAATGGATAGTACTATATACATAGTTGACTTCTGGTTGTTGCAGGAGTCATTTTTTGACCTCCTGGATAGTAGTACATGTTCAGTTAATAAGAACACTTTGTCTACTAAGCTCATTCTGAGAGGAGCGTTAAGTGCAAAGGCTAGCAAGTTTATGTGCTGAATGACAACTAAATTGCCAGATACTATGAAATCATTACAAATGTAGATGAAAATATACATCTAAGGCAAATACTCATATGTTATCCTATAGAGATGCCTAGAGGTTGCTTATTAATCTCCTGACCAAATAGCTTTTTCTTGCTAATTTAGTCATGCTGATTTGCTCAAAAGTATAATAGACTCACTTATCAATGGTGCTTAACTAACACCTTTTGTATTTTACACACAATTGCAAGGGTGTTTTTTGTGCATTATTGTGAATATATGTCATGCATTGGTTTAACAAATAAACCTTTTTTTTTCCCTAAAATGTCATCCAAAGCTTGCTGAAGCCAATGTGAGCCTTTCCACTGACTTTAATGACCATTAAACCAGGCTTTCTACCATACTGCCATTTCCATGTGATAAGCTCCTAGATCAGGGGCAAGCAAAATATAGCCTGTGGGCTGACTCTGGCCCACCAGGCAATTCCATCTGGCCTGTGGGTACCCACCAAATAATTTTACCATGCCCAGCCCACACACCTCATTGCCACCATGGTGCATGGAAGGGCCCAGCCACCACTGCTGTAGCCACTGGGGGACCTGCTCAGCTTCCCTGGCCTCCAGTGGCTTCTCCTTGTCTCCCTGAGGCAGTGCCTGCTCCGAACAGTGGGTAGAGAAGCAGTGGAGGTGGGGGAGCTGTGGCAGGGTGGAGCTGCAGCTGTGGGGGGGGCAGGGAGCATGGAGCTGGGCCTGGGACTGGCAAGAGCACAGAGCCCGCACCCAGGGAGGTGATGGGAGCATGAAGCTCAGGTGAGCAGAGTGTGAGTGTGAAGGAGGTTGGGGAAGTGTGGGAATCCCCCCACATACTCCCTCCCATGATGCACAGCACATACTGCAGTGGCCCTCAAGGCATTCGTGGCCCATGCAGGTGCTGCTGCCCAACGGCATGCAGCTGTAGCCACAGCTGCACATGGCAACAAGGAGTGCAACCAGGCCAGCCCACCTCTATGGTACAGGTCTCCCCGCACTGCATGTGCAGCTCCCAGCACTCACACACCACCAGGGGAAGCCCTGCATGATGGAGCCAGCTGCCTTCCTCACAATGTGCAGCTGCCAGAACTCTGCCAGACGTAGTGGGAAGCTCTACCCCCTGCTTCTGTGGTAGCAGGGAGCATGAAAAGTAGCCTTCTCCATTGACTGGGGTTTCCCCCAGTGGTGCATGAGTCCCGGGAGCTATGTGTGCACTGTGGGGAGCCCCATATGATAGAGGCAGCCAGCTTGGCTGCATTTCTTGTTGCCATCTCTGGCCAGAGCCATGTGCCACTGGACAGCAGCAGCTGTGCAGACCACAAGTGCACCGAGGGCCCCTTCCTGCTGCTGCCACCAGCAGTGGGAGCTGTGTGCCATGGCAGGGAGTATGTAGGGGATCCCCACAGCCCCCCCAGTCAACCTCACACCAAACCCCATGCATGTACACCCTGCCCCACATTTACACACAGTCCGCAACATACCCTATGTCCTCCCACAAACAGCAACACCTCCTCACAAACACACACACCCCACCATACACACCCACTGCCAGCCATACACTACATACTCGCCCACACACAAAATACAAGTGTAAGTCTTTATTTTTGACGTATTATGCAGCCACCTCTATATACACTACACAAACACAAATCATGACAAAAATATTTTTGTAACAAAATTAAAATCTGTTATAGTAGATGTTTGACTATGTTGGGTTTTTTCCTGGTTCACACGGTAACCCCCGCCCCCAAAAAAGGTATACTCGGGGGCGGCAAGTGGAAAGGACTTCCAATAGCAAAAATCAGGGGTTAGGGGGTGGGACTTCCAGTCCCAAGATGACAACCAGGGACAGGGCAATTGTCAAGGGGCAGGGCTACCCTTGTGGCCCTCAGCAGGTCATCAAAACTCTTTAAGCAGCCCTCCAGCCAGAATAACTGCCCACCCCGTCCTAGATTATCACAGATTTTTTTCTTGTTAGTCCCCAAGTACATGGCCTTGCACTTTCATTGTAGTTCATTCCATTTCTATCACCACTGTACTCAAGATAGTCAATCCTCTCTGCTGTTCTTAACTTCCTCTTTATTCACAATGTCTCTCAATTTTGTGTCATCTGTAAATTTCATTTATCATGTTACTACTTTTTATGCCAAAGATCATTAATGAAAATGTTATATAAGATGAATCCCAGGCCCAGCCATTCATGAACACCATTAGTAAACTTTCTTCAGCCTAGGAATTACAATTTCAGCCCCAACCATTGTAGTCTCCCTTATCCAATTCCTTACCTACTTTATAGCTCTTTTACTAATCTCTGAATGCTCTCAATTAAGTAATAATTTCTCATATGGCACCAAATCAGATACCGAAGTCCAAATAGATGAGATCTACTGAATTTACTTCTTGGAACAAATTGGCTATTTTGCCAAAGATGTTGGATTAGTTGGACAGATGTAACTTAAACCATTGTTGTATTTTATCCCATATTCCATTTATCTCTATGTCTGTAGTTCTTTTCTCCAAAATTTGTTTTAAAGCCTTGCATACTAATGAGACCACTATTTTTCCCTTGTTAAAAATATGTACTACATTTTCTGTTCTCCGGCATATAGAGACTTGATGGAATTTGCTAAAAATCCTTGCTCCTGAAATTGCAATTTCATGTTCTGGTTCTTCCAGTACACTGGGAAGATTATTTAGTCTACCTGATCTGAATACATTTTGCAATTTAAGTTTTGAGAGTGTGCCAGCCCCGTCAAAATTCTGGGATGGAAATTATCCAGACCTGTCAACTTCAGCACACTGAGCTCTTTGAGTTATATTTCTATCTTGGCTCTGGTAATTTCCATTTCCAGACCCTTGTCCCTGTTAGCCATTATGGTAATCGAATCATACCAATAATAATAGTAAAGAAATGAATGAAAAAGGGAAGCAAAATGAAGGTGTCATTGACAAAACTGTATTTGTGTTTAGCCTCAGGGGCTAGTTTCACCCTAAAAGGCCTTTATACATAACCACAGGGTTACACCACTTCTCTATGTTAGCGCACAGTTGTTAATGAATACCTAAACTTAAGCCCTCATGAGAAAGCAGAGTACTACAAGCTGCCTCCCATTGGCAACTCTACCAGACAATGTTGGCTACAAATGACCAACTCCCAGGATCCTTAAAAATTCTAGCTTATTAGACAGAATGTGCAAAACTGATAGAGTCAAAAACCATAAATACAAACCTTCGAATTATGAGGGGCACGAGCTCCTAAATACCCACACACATGCGCACACACACACACGTACATATGTAGCAGCTGCAATAGAACATTGGTGTCGGGTACATCTATCCTATACATTGCAGTCCGCTTGTCGATGGCCAGTCAAGTTTTCCTCCAAGTGGGGTTGTTTCCAGAAGTGGGTCACTGGCTGGTCTTCTGGCTGGATGGGTAGAGTGCTGGTCAGGTCAAGAAGACGCCTCAACCCAGCGTTCGGCTCATCCCACAGCGCCAGTTCTGCTTATCAAAAGTAGCCCACTAGACACTCACATTCCGTGCCCAGCTGAGGACAAATAGCTGCTGATTTAGCGCAAAGAAATAGTTCTTAGGCATCTAAAAGTGAAGTAGTAAGAAGCTAAAAAACATTCTTATTTCATAGCTATAAACACTGTATATACAAGGTTTGGTACAAACATTATGTATAGATCTATGATCAAGCCATTTAGCCTCTGTCACTAGAGATAATAATATATACTTACCTACTGTAGATGTGCTGTATGGTTTACTTAGTTAATTATCTTACAGCTTTCTGAGTATGTAAAATGCTGTACAAGAATATTATACATGCAGTATGTATCAAGTAAATATAAATTACTGGTTCTTACAAGCTTTACAGAGTAGCTGCCATAAACTCCAGATTATAATAAAATACAAAAGAAAGACTGTAAATCACATCACTATTTTATTATACATATTTATATCAGAAGTAATGTTCCACTTGGTTTTTCTGTTTTAACATAAAGGACAAGCAACGTTTATTATTGTGACCTTGTAGATTTTATTGAGCACTATTCAGTGACCCATGTGTACCAGGATGAAGGTATTTGTCCTACTAAAAAATTGCTGCAAGCAAGACCTCCAAGCAAGACCATTGTGTTCTTATTAATAGCTATAACTGTATTCTTATTTTTTGCATTCAGTTCTGCAAAGTATAATGTAATTCCTGCAAAACTAGCATTTAAGGACTATGGGACTCCTTAATTGCAAAGATTCTCTCAATGTGATCTAAAGCAAGTGTGTAGGTTTTTTGTTTGTTGCAAACTCTTTTGTCGCAGTTAGTTTTCCTAATGTTCAGCCTCCCCTACAGGTTGTATCCAAAGTTGGGCTCTAGGGTCTGTGGAACTCAAAGCTATCAGCCTCCCTATTTTTGGGTGTAGAGAATTCGGGATGCTGTCAGTGGCATTTGAACTGCGGAAAGGTCACTATTGGTTGCAGATATTTTGGATGCAGTTGCACTGGTCTTTCTTCTAATTGTAACACTTGTAACCTCGGAGCCACAAGAAGGGTCAGCTCATCAGCAGGTCTGTGTCAGCTGTGGCCTCTTGAATTAAGCATGAGATTGATGGCAAGCCTCCTGTACCCTAATCCTAGCTGCTACAATAACTCTCTTTAGAAGACATAGAACAATGTTCCCCCGCACAGCATAAAAGCATTGAAGGTGGGAATTAATTATTAAGTTCTTCATTTGATATCTTTTGCCAATGGAGGTCTGTTTCCAGCAGTTTGTTTTCTAATATATTTTCCAGTCTGGGTTTAAAAGTTTATTCTACAAGTTTCCTTAGAAGCCTATTCTGTTGCCTAATAGTGCTCACTATCAAGATTTTCCCATTATTTTGATGAGCGTTTCAGTGTGCTGATTCCATAATGTTAGTCTTCATTATTGCCAGAGAGTTTGGCCCGTTCCTAGTATGGGGAACAACCACATGCCTTAGGTTTATCCAAGAGCTCATATTGTGCCCCACTGGGGCCTCTTTTTCACGCTACCAGTCTCAAAAGCAGTGCATCCCTGTTCTAGCCTGTCACAGACCACACGGGTGCCCTGCACCGGAAGCAGAAATGGCTCGGGAGAGACCCCTAGTGGCGAGAAGGGGGATGCTTAACTGCCAGTCACAGAGCAGCATAGGTGCTGGTTGCTAGGGCAATCAAGGGAACCAGCTGACAGGAAGGGGCAGGACTTGGCCCTTCTTAAGCCCAGGCACGAGGCCAGGAGGGCAGTTCCCCTCTGGCGGCCAAGGAGGGGGGAGCTCAGTGCAGAGAGAGAGAAGATCGACTGCATGAACATCCCCTGGTTGCTGCTGTGGGTTGGAGTATTTTCCTGGTAGGGATCGAATGTTGTTTTGACCAGATGTTTTAGTCTTATGTTATAGCCCAGGGGCTTTGTGTTTTTGAGTTTACTATTGTAACCGGAGGACCAGGTGAGGCTATTAGGCGTTGGAGGAAGCCTCATAGGGACTCCATGGTAGCGTGGGGATCCTGGCATCAGAGAGGGCACAACATTTGGGGTGCATTGGCCCCAGCCCCAGAGTAAAGGGGCAGTGAGGAGCCCCTGAGAGAGAAGGCAAGGACTATGTTAGTACCATCTGCGAGGCTTGGGCTGTGGTGTAGGGGTGAAAAAGGAGCTGCAGATAGTGCCCCCTGGCACTGAGACACATAAAGTGGGCAGCCTCCCACTAATTACATCCGTCAATTAATTGATTAAGATGAAGGCATAGCAGGAGAGTAAGCAGGTGGTTAGCCCAGAGCAGGAGGGCAGAGCCACCAATAGAAAGGCTCCAGTAGAGATACTCCTGTCACATAGCCCCTTCCTAGAGTGGCTGCCACATGCAATATCTTCCCCAGCCTCACTCATGGATTGAACAGATTATGTGCTCTCTATGGGTAAAGTTGCTCCAGGAGGCATTCCAGTGTCCAACAGGATTTTTTTTTTTTTTTGAAACAGTGCCTCCTAAAGCATGTCTACACCATCAGAAGATTGTTAGGAAGTTCTGCAGCAAAACATGGGACACGTGCCCCAGCTGCACTAAGGAAGCAATACAGGCGCCCTGAATGTTGTGTTGGGCACATGCTTCTAAACACACCCTAATTAGAGTCCTAATCTTATAACATGTCCCCGGTACGTCTCTAAGAGTAGCTATATTATACTTTTCCAGGGCCCACCATGCATGGACAGGTGTCCTTCAGTGCAGTGCTCTATAAGGCAATCCTTTCATGGAACAGACATTCCTACAGAGATTTCCTTGGGGCAATACAGTTCTGCACCACTGCTACATGAGCCAATACCTAATAGGCAATTCTGAGACCTGTATCTCTATGTAGTACCCTCAAAATTGTTGTCCAAACCTGAGAATTGTGCCATCAAATATTTGCAGGTTTTTGTGTCCCCCATTTTGGTGTGCCTTACCAAGGAATGTCTATTTTGCATTTTTTCTCTTTCCTCGTACATGATTCCCAGAGTTCACTGATCATTTTTGACAAGTATGAATTAAAATCAGTTTTTCTCTGGTCTAGAGTAATTTTTAGACCTCAATGTCATGAATGATGGCCCAAAGCAAAGAACTAATGGTGTAAATACTTCTAAATCATGGTAATTCAAACAACAGTTCTCCTCATTTGTGGCTTTATAATTCCCAGGCAGTAACACTTTATTTTTGGTAGTATTCATGAAAATTTGTCTTCCCATGTTTGGTATCATAATTTACACCCTCTACCAAAATAATGGATGATGCAAAGATGTATTTTAGTTCCTCAGTCTTTCTAAAATATGCCTCATCATGGTTTGTCAACTCATCTAAATAGTATAATGGTGAAATGACCTCTTGCAAAACAATATATCAGTCCTGGTTTACAGACAGCCTACTAAAACACTCAACATCATTCAAAATGTAGTGATAAAATTGTATGTAAATGCCAAATTTTCCTTGCTACAGAAGACATTTTCTAGACTTTGTAATTCAGATCTGTAGATGCCTGTCTAGGTTTTAGGTATGCAGTTCTGGCAAGTGTTTAACTATAACTGTATTAGCAGTTCAGTCTCAACTAATAGTTTTTTCTGTGCCAGTGATAAGAATCAGGCGACTGGCCCTAAGGACTGAAGCCCCCTACTTACCCACAGCACCTCAGGCTACAGACTACCTGCTCACAGGTAGAACACAAGCACCTCAGGCTTCACTGTAATGTGTTTTCAATTCTGTGCTGGAAGGACTACCTCTAGAGCCAGGTGGTCAGCTTAATCCCAGAAATAATCTTGGTTCCAGCTGAATTTAGTGAGAATTTTGCCTGGGGATGACATGTAGGAGCAAGCTCTCTGGATTGCACCCCACTGATGCTGCTAACTAATGCTGATCACCTTAGCCACTTCATTCCCAGACCAGGCTGTTCTAGTGATTCACACTAAAAGTGAAGGGCTTATTACCAATTTCCTCCAGGCACACAAATACTTTACCATGTCAAAAATGAAAGGTCCTCTGCAATTTTCAGACTATAGTGTTTCCTCCAAACAACACCTATAAATTTCAGTAAAAAAGGTTAAGATCAAAAACTGAACAATGGCAAAGCATAATGTCAAAAGTATTTTTAGAAAGTAAGTAGGAAAACCATTTCAGTCTGGGGAAATTCCCCTTTGGCACTATAGCAGACATGTCAGTGGCACATATATGTTCTTATTATGGAAGGTCACACAATGAAGACATCTGAGTCTGCAGAATTTCACCTCAGGTGAGAAGATACCCACATTCCACATGTGGTTGAGCTAGCAGTCAAGAAGAGAACCAGAACAATTTAATGATTCCTCGAGCCAGAATTTAAACTTTAAAAAATCCATGAGGTCTTTTACTCTTCGACATAAAACATCACCATCTCATTGCCATGCTAAGTGAAGCAGGAAGTGCAGCATGTTCCTTCTGTTGAGTGGAGGGTAATAAACTAGCTGCTGGGACTTCAGGGAACAAGTTCATAAGCAATGTGAACAATGGAGAATATTACGCAGCCATAAAATGGTGGACCAGGTTGAAATAGAATAGTGTCTTAGGAAGAAGAGGACTTTAAAGACTAGGAAGCATTGAGAGAGAGTAGAAAGCTCATTCCATTCTCATACCCTCATGATTTTTTTTTTGTGTGTGTCTATATTTTAATTTGCCATAACTAGGGGTCTACCAAACTTGAGGTGGATGCCAGCCAATTTGGCAGATAAACCTCAGGGCTAGCAGCCATTTTTGCTGGCCAAGCACACTGCCTCCCTCCCCACACCGCTGATTGAGTGAGGGACCCTGGAAGTCTTGCCTCTTGCCACTGCTTGGCTGTGAGAGCTGTTAGTCATATGGCCCTACCGCTTGTTGCCAATTAGTGGAAAAGGGGGGGCATTTGATAGACAGCCCTCACAACCAATCAGTGGCAAGAGATGAGGTTGGCAGCCATCTTGCAGTGCCAGCAGCCACCCCTTGCCCCTTCCCCCCTGCCTGCATGGGCAGGCCACAACAGCCATGAGGACTGCTGGCTCCCCAGAGGGAGCCAGAATTTTATTTTTGGTAAATTTTATTTTTCAGGGAGTCTGTGCTTTTTCATGGAGCCTACACTTTTTTGCAGAGCCTGCCCAAAATCTCAGTTTCCACAATAATCACAGAATTGTGATGTTGGTAGGTCCCTAGCCGTAACTGCAAGTAGTCTAGGGAAGTTGCCAGCTGACAGGTGGTGTGGGAGATTTTTTGCTAATCTTTTAATTCTATGCTGACAAAGGGGAGTCAGATACTGGGTACAAATATGTTATGTTACTAGCACCAAATAGTTTCTTTTCAGCTGATCCAACTACTACTTCTCTTAGGACGTGTACAGATTTTCTTCACCGAGGAGAAGTGTTGGGGAGCACACTGTTAAAATAGGACTCCAGCTTTCACCATTCTTCAGCACCATTCATGATAGGCAAAGTTCATATTCAAAGAGGACAGATGTTCTAGCTGCAAGTGCACCTGTACTTCTTTCCAGCCTCCTTCTTGGCAGTGGAAGGTGTATAGATATTCTTCCCTTCTAAGGCTACTCATAGACTGAGAAAAGCAAAGTAGGCACAAGCTAAACTGTTCTGACCTTGACCAAAGGGAAAACGTACATGATATGGAATATGAAGGCAAGCCAATGAAGCAATTTGAAGACTCAGAGTGAAGTGCTACATACATGATTTTCCAGTGGTATTTTGGAAAAACCCATTAGGAGAATAAAGCAGGCAGTAAAGAACTGCTCTAGACAGGAAATGAAGAGGTTTGCCAGTAGCGATGGAAGAGAATAAACAAATTTTAGGAATGTTGTACAAAAAAAAAGACCCAGAATTTAGTAAATGTATGCCCTGAGTTGTGAATCTGAAAGTCAAGTAGGAAGTGGTGGTGTGGTTGAGATGGAATGAACCGGGAATTCATAAGGAAGAAGAATTCACTTTCCCTGTTTAACCTTCCTCCCTGCATCCTATCCCTCTTTGTCTCTGCAGACACATGGGCACACAATTTCTTTCCTTCGGAAAGCATAGCACCAATTTTCACCAGCTTTAATTCACACCACCAATTATCCAATTATCTGTCTTCTAAAACCAGCCTGCATAGTTTGAAATGCAGAAGCACATTAGATGCGGAGAGTTGTGCAAGACTCCTACCACAGTCCATATCTACAGTGGCATCAAGAGGGTGTAACCCTGACAAAAGCATTCAGTAAGTGTGTATTAGTGTTTCTATTCTAACCAGTCACTTTAATTTGGTTTAAAATCTTATCTTTGACATTGCATTGATGTAAGTGTTTGCATTACATTTCCTTTTTTTTAAAGGGACCTACTGTAAAAAAAAGAAAAGAAAAAGAAAATTCAAAAGTGGAAAAGTTGGCTTTCTGACTCATTTGACAGGATACATCTTTTCCTCCTTCTACCTATGGAGGACTTTTTACCATCTTTCAGTTTCCCTGAGCTTGAGGAAGAGCACATGTGCCCAAAAGCTTACAGAAAAAGATTTTTTTTGTGTGTGATTTCTCAGTTGATCTAATAAAAGGTATCATCTCTGAAACAAGAGTTCTATAGCTGTGCATTTTTTTTCTCCACGTAATTCAGTCTGTCACCAGCCTGAAGCATAGACTTAAGGAACTGGGTAATGTTTCTGATAGCTGCTAGACATTTCTCACCAATAGAGCTGGTCAAAAAATGAATGTGGGGGACATTTCCCTTCAAAAATTAAATTAAAATTAGCAAAAAATAATTGAGGTCCTGAAAAACATCCTCCAGCCCCAGAGCTGGCTAAAAAAAATTATAGAAAAAAATCTTTTTATTGGCCAAATATGAAGAAAAAAGTATATATTTCATCAGAACTCTCAATTGCAAAACTAGAAGACAGCCTTACCTTTTCATTGTCTCCATTTTTATTACAAATTACTAAAAATTACCTTCATGAACTTTCATGCCCATTAAAATAGTAGATGTGTTAAGATCATGCTGATAAAAAGAAGAGAGGGTTGTTTCTTCCAAATCCAAATACAAGGAAAGATATCATTTCTATTTCAAATGGAAAATCTGCATTAAGTCAAGTGAAACAGCCACACCCATGTAACAGCTAAAAGCAAAACATATGTTTTCTTAGCCTGGATGGCTTTCTCTGGTGTCTGAAACAAACACTGTTTTCTAAGAAATGCAGTGGCAGGTTGGGTTTTGATAAGGGATGGAGTTTTGTCATATTTTGGAACAGGGAGATAACCTGACAGGCCCTGATAAATATCATGCACCATCTATGAATGCATCTTTTAAACTGAGACAGATTTCTGACACACTGGGCACGTTTAAGCATGACAAAATTTAATGCACATTAAGCTAATGTGCATTAAGTGATTTTTGGCAAGTGTCTACATGTGGAGGGACTTGGCACTACAGTTAGTGCACTTGGCATGAAAGTTAATGCCAAGTCCCTGCAGCCCTGCCATGTGCCCCTAGTGGCTGAGCAGACTGGGTACCAAAGTTAGTGCTAGGTCATGTCCACATATACATTAATGCAGGTATTAAATTTAAGTGTGATTGGCCTAATTTTACCATTTTTAATGCGCATTAAATTGGGCTAATGCACATTAACGCATCTCGTGTAGACATGCCCACTGACGGCTTTCTCTTCCTATTCATAGCTTGGGAATGGGCAGAGATCTTTTGGCAATTTATGTATGTGAGCCCTCTACACTAAATAACGATGTCTATAAATTAGAAAATGCTTTATACAATAAAGATAAGTCTTCTCCCTTCATTAGTAATGAAAGAAAGTGGTGAAAGCATCCTCAATTATTGATATACCAAGAACTTTAAGAACTAAAAGATTGTTTACAATAAGAGCAGCAAAGTGCTGATGGAAGGTTTTTTGGACAGAACATGAGAAAGCAAGAACAGAGAAGAAACATTAAAAAATGAAAGAATCTCTTCATATAACATTTCTCCTATAAAATCTTGCATCATCCCTCCTTGCCTCTTGGACAGTCCCAAGTTAGACGTTTACTTTCCCAGAAATATTTTATTCTAAGTGACTGAAGTTTCCTAAAGTGCTTCCAGAATTGGCTTGTCATTTACACTAATAGAAACATAGCATGAGACTAGCATTTTCTCCTCACATCAGCATAATACTCTGCATGAAGCTGAATGCTGAATGCTGGAAGAACTTTGTCATTAAGCTGCACTGACCCTGCTGTGAATACTGGCAGTTTGCATTTTTGCTCTGGATGGCTGTCCCCTGAATATTATATATTTCAGGCCATCTCTTTCAGAGTGTCGGCATAAATCATTGTCAGCTTGATTTAGACATTTTATGCCTTAACTGGAGACTGGCTGTTTTTGAGAATCATACATCTGTGCATGGAGGAAGTTCTTGTTTGTTTATTTGTTGTTTTGGCTTTGTTTTCTTTTTAAATAATAAATGAAGGTCAATGGTCACTCAAGTATATGTTGTAAATTAAGAAAAAGAAAGGATAAATGCAGAAGCAAATACCTCCTGAGGATTGTTTAGGAAAGTGTTGACACTGCTGAGTATTTGAAAGTTCAGCATAATTGTGTATGTATAATTGGTCAATATGTATAAAGGGGTGGGCTGCACTGTATTTGTTTGTGGAGACTATTACCATGTCTCTATACTACAAACACTTAGCATGATAAAGAGATATCTTATTGTTCTAATGCACATTTTCTGGCTATCAATAAAGAATTAAAAGACCCGGTTAGAAAGAAGCATAAGGAAACCAAACAATGACTAGAGATAATTGAAAAGCACCAGCTTGCCTGCCTGTCAAGCAAGCTTAAAAGTTTTATTTTGCATGCCTGGGAGCCCTAAATAGTTAATAGACTATGGGTGGGAGTCACATTACATAAGTATTATACAAATTATCTTCAAATAATTGTGCTGGGACTTTGTTATAGTCCCCGCCCCCACCCCTCACATGCTGTAGGTGGGGCTGGCTGGGGCACAGGGTACCTCAGCAAGGGCTAGCCATCCCCTGCACTGAGGCACCCTGTGTCCCAGACAGCTGGGGAGCAACTTGTGGAGATGGAGGAGCAGCTTCTCCATCTCTGCCCTCTGTGGAACCCCCATACTGAGGCATCCTGCACCCCAGCCAACCACTCTTCACCTGGCTGGAGTGCAATGTGCCTTGAGATGGGAAAGCAGACATCCTTGGGCTGGCTCCACTGTGGAGCCCCCACGCTGAGGCACCTGGAGCCTCCACACTGAAACACATGGAGATAGGGGACCAGCCAGCCCAGGGCTTCCTGCTCCCCCGTCTTGAGGCACTCTGTACCCCAGCCAACCAGGGAGCGACTCACTGGGTGCCGCAGCATGGGGGCTCCACAATGTGCAGAGATGAGATAGTGCTTGCTCCCCCATCTCTGCATTTCTCCTGGCACTCACCACTTTGGTGTAGTTTAAGCTGCATTTTTTCCGGTTTTTTATTTTTTGCTACTGGGAAAGCTTGCTCATAACACTTTTATGAGCAAGCTCGGGATTGGAGTTAGAAGTGTCCTCATGACACTTCTGGGCAACACCAAGGGGAAATGCCAACAAGGGGAAATGACAACACCAAGGTCATTATACAGGAAGATTTAGATAATCTTGTGAAGTGGACCATAATAAAAAGACTAAAGTTGAACAGTATGAGGTATACAGAGTGCAGCTACACATGCATTTAAGTGTGACTAAATTTAATGCACATTAAGCTAATGCACATTAAGCAATTTTCGCAGGTATCTACATGTGCAGGTACTTGGCACAAAAGTTAGTGCCAAGTCCCTGCAGCCCTGCCATGTGTCCCTAGTGACTGGGTAGACCTAGTACTAAAGTTAGTGCTGGGTTGCATCTACACATGCATTAATGAACTTTAACTAATTGCACCTAAATTTGATACCTGTATTTGCAGGTATCAAATTTAGGCATGGTGGGCCCTTGTACATGTTACACCTCTCCTGTTACTACGTTACACTAATCCTGTTACCATGTTACAAAAATCGCCATTAAGCTAGCTGAATCTCATCTGTGTCTCCACGTTATCAGCTGATTTTATTGTTTTGATTTGTCTTCTTTGTGGTAATTTAAAACACCTCCAACACAATTTATTTTTAGCTCCTAAATCTTTTCCATGAGGGTTATTTTTATCATTTTAAATTTGTAACATAGATCTGACTTATGCCTGAAAACATGATTTTCCCTGCTTTGCAACTATTGCACCATCAGGTGACACTTGGGTTCACTTGTAAATCCGTGGAAATCCACAGAAGTTCATCTAATTTCTCCTGAACTGGTTTTTCTGGATGTTGGGTGCTAATCTTGCAAATTTTTACTGATTATTTTGTTGCTTATATTAGATTAATGAAAAATGAGATTTCCAAAAAACATGTTCTGCCCTTTCAGGCACACCTCACTTCTAGCTATGCTTATCAGCCTCAGCCTCAGCCTCTTTCTACCTGGACCCCAAACTTTTTTTCCCGTGCTTCCTCCTGCTAGGACTTGGGGGGGACCTCCACCCCCATGTTCCCCCCAACAGTGCCACTATCCCCTTATCACAGTTAGCTGGCTGGCCAAGCCAGCCTCAGCCTCTTTCCACCTGAACCCCAAACTTTTTTTCCCCTGCTTGCTCCTGTTGGGACTTGGGGGGCACCCCTGCCCCTGTGTTCCCCTATTTTTCTGCTCCTCTTCTACCACTCTTTGCATTTTCCTCAGTTTCAGCAACCAAACAGAAAGATGTATTATATTAAAAAATGTTAATAACCTAAGTTAACTTCAGTATTAATAAATACTTTAATAAAATAACATATTTCAACTTAAAGAAAGAAAGAAAGACTTTTTGACTTTTAAGAAACATTTATTCTGGGGAGGGTGATAAATGGGGGGCAGTAGAAATCATATACTGGTTGGCCCGAAGATCTGGGCCTCAAGGACAAGGCCTGGGCTCATGGCCTGCAAGGCCTGTCCATACACTCTACACAAAAAACAAAAAAACCCACAAAGAACAAAAGATGTACATATATACCTATATACAGTTCTTGCCAGTGGGGATGCCCAGGGGGGCCTCAGAACATCAGGAGTCAGTCTGCATGAACAAAGCACAAGGTCCCAGCCAGTTGCTGTCATGGGAAGTGGCCCTCAGCATACAGGAGCTGCTGGAGGGCTTGCAGGTGGTAGGCAGACCCATGCTGGCCAGGTCAATCAGGCCCTGGCCCCCCTCAGTGGTGGGCAGGTAAAGGGCAGCTCGCAGGAGCCAGTGGCTTTCATCCCATACTAGGAGCCATTGCAGTCTGTCAAGTAGCTCCAGTGAAGGGTCAAGCACAGTGCAGCAGTGCCAAAGAGTCGCCACTGCCAGGTTGTTGGTGATGAGGACCTGGCTGTGGTAGGAGAGGGTGGGCAAATGCCAGCACTGCAGGCGGGCCTCCACCTGGGAGAACCTGCCCTCAGACACTAGCCTTGGTCATGCTGGCCCCAAGCTGACTGTCACCAGCTTTGGGATTCATATAATTGGGTGCCTCTGTGTACCACACCACCCAGCATCACAAAAGTTTTTCACCCAGCCTCTTGTATGGAAAATAAAAATACAGGACACTTTTGAAAGTCCTTTTGCAATATTTTATTTCTATCAGAGATTTCAAAAAAATTCCTAAAGTAGGTAGAGAGAAAAGAGAGATATAGATTGTGAACCTAACCTGTGTCACACAGACTACATGCAATGTGCAATGTGCTTTGAGAATACTGGGTTGGCAGTACATGAGGGAGGGGGAAGCACTCCAATCCTGGGGGATCATAGAAAACTCTAGTCATGAGAACCTACTCCCCCACAAGATGCCCCACTCCTGCACCCTACCTCCCCCTCATCATCATCATCATCATCCCTAAAGCACCTCGGGGCTCTCCCCTTGTGGCAACATGAGGCACAGCTCTCCTTTGCAAGAGATTGCAGAATTGTTTTGGGTGGGCTGCTCTCAATGCTGCTCCCAGTACATTGACATTTGTGAAACTCTGTTACAAACTCCTGTCTGAACCTTTGATCCCCCCTCAAAATGAGATCAACCTTCTGATTTAATTCCTTAAAGCATTGTGCCATGTCATTACTAGTACATTTCATAACCTCCACATTGATTTGCTCACTATGCTTTAACACATCGAACACACCTTTCAATTCAGATGTTATTTCTGCACTGGACGTAGTCATGCTTTCGGACGTCTGTCAGTAGATGAAGAATACTTTCCTTAGCTTCTTGTTGATTTTTTCAATAATTACATTGACATCGAGCTTTAGCAGCTGCTCTCGAACACGAAGGGGAAGGAGCGCCTGTCCACAGACAAAAAGAAAGCTCTCATCAGTTCTTGAACATTTGTAAAGAACAGTGAGTCATTCTTAAATTATTTTAACAGGACTGCCACTTCAAGAATTACCACTGAAAGCCTACTATCTCTCATCCAACCATCTTCCTAAGTCTGTACACCAAAATATTTGTCCCAGCACCACAGCATTCACTCTGCTTCCCGAGGTATGGGTTGAAGCAAGATTCACACTCCCCCAGCCATGCGCCTGTGCTGCACCAAAAATCAGCTTCTTCCACAGGTGGTTTCAGCAGCCCACCCCTGCTGCAGTGGCCCCACCAGGGCTGAGAGCCTGGAACTCTCTCCAGGAGCTGGCAGAGGCTGATGCCCTGACCGGCTCCTTCTTTGGCCCTGACCAGCTTCTTCTTTGGCTGCAGCAAAGACATTGGACCATCTCAAGACCCCAGGGGAATGGCTGCTCATGGACCCAGTAGAAGTCTGGGGGCATGCTGTTGGTCCACCGCCGGGTCGCCTGCCCCTCTGTGTGGCAGCGCCCTCTCTCGCTCCTGCGTCCGACTCACTGGGTCCGACTACTGGCCCCCCAATCCAGCTGACGGCATACACAGATGATGTGACAGTCTTTCTGGGTAGCCAGGAGGATGTGCGGGCCCTGGTGGACTTCCTGATGTGCGAGCTCACCACATCACCCTGCATCAACTGGGTGCAAGAGTGACACACTCCTGCTTGGGACATGGACCAGCAAACTACCCCTGCACCTGCCAGGGGGCCTCACCTGCCACTGGGAAGGCCTCAAAGCCCTGGGAGTGTTCCTGGGGCTGCCAGCCTTTGCGGCCCGCAACTGGGAGGACTTGGTGGGGGGACTAGAGGCCTGCCTGAATCGCTGGTGCTGGTGCTTGCCTGCCCTCTCCTACCATGGCTGGGTCCTTATTACCAACAACCTGGCTGTGGCAACCCTGTGGCACCACTGTGCTGTGCTGGACCCTCCGCTGAAGCTACTCGAGAGACTGCAATAGCTCCTAGTAGACTTCCTGTGGGAGGGACACCACTGGCTCCCGTGAACTGCCCTTTACCTGCCCACCAGCAAGGGGGGTCAGGCCCTGATCAAACTGGCCAGCAGGGTGGCTGCCTACTGCCTGCAAGCCCTCCAGTGGCTCCTGTATGCCGAGGGCCACCTCACGTGGTGGCAGCTAGTGTGCTGGTTCCTGCACCAGGTGGGGGGCCTTGTTTGACCGGGACCTGTTTCTGTTGGACCTCACCTTCCTGAATGGAGTGGTCCTTTCCCCATTCTACCACAGCATGGTGTGGGCCTGGTGGGCTGTCTTCCATCTTTGTTCCCAAGCCAGGCACCTGCATTTTCCGCAACTACTTCAGGAGCCTCTGGTCCACAACCCGGCCCTGCAGCATATAGTGCTGAGTCTGGCCTTCGCCAGCTTCATGGCTGCTCTCATCAAGGTGCACACCACTTGCCTGGGGCACCTCAGGGACCCTGCTCAGTTGGGCTGGCTGTCAGCAGAAGCCCTGGCTGCCCGGCTGGCACCACGCTCTGTCCACACTGTGGGCTGGCTTCTGTGTGCTATTGGGGCCGTCCTCCCGATGGAAGCAGCGACTTCCATAGAAGGCTACCTCTAGGCTCATCAGGCCTTCCCAGCACTGCCGGTCATCCTAGCAGTGGCCAGAGAGCTGGCTGACTGGCCCAACACACTGCTTAGGCTCCTGTGCCCCCAAAAGCAATACAGGCTGCCCCTTTCACACACTGCCCTGGAAGGGACTCTACGTGTGGGTGGTGCACACCCGGCATGCCCAGGTGCTGGCTCGCCGCCTCAACAAAGAGTGGCAGTGGCACTTGATGTGGCCCAGGACCCCAGCATGGCACACACTGTACAAGGCACCCACCATCAAGAAGACTGGTGACCTCCAGGGGAGATTGGTGTACGGCATCCTGGCCACTGGCACCTTTGTATGCCACCTGGACCTGGTGGCCTCGGTGGCCTGACCCTTCTGCCTGGGGGTGCTGGAAAAGGATGTTTTCCATGCCTTCCTTGACTGCCCCAGGCTGTGGCCGCTCTTTGCCACCCTTGGGATACTGCTTTGGGTACTTGGCTGGGACTTCTCAGAGGACACCTACATCTACTCCTTCCTGTACTGGGTGGCCAAGCAGGCCGCAGTCAGCCTGGTCAACTTCCTCGTGGGCCAGGCCAAGACAGTTTCACTGGCTCTTCAGGGTGGCTGTCTCACCAGGACCGGAATGGATGTCCTGCAGCTCTTCCACCTGCTGGTGTGGGCCTGCCTCTCACTTGAGTTTGAGTACGTGGCCCTCGGGTGGATGGTGTCCACCTTTGAGGAACGCTGGGCCTTTGATGGGGAACAGTGCTGAGTTGAGGGGGGATGCCTGCTTCTTGCCCTGTGACACCACCAGCTGCTTAGGGTGCAGAGGAGCATCCAGCGAGCCAAGACCATGGGCTTTGTCCATGCGGGCTGACCCCAATGTCCTGAGGCCCCCCTGGGTGTCCCCACTGGCAGAACTGTTTATATATATATATGTACATACTTGTTTTGTTCTTTGTGCTTTTTGGGGTTTTTTTGTCTAGAGTGTATGGGCAAGCCTAGCAGGCCATAAGCCCAGGGCTTGTCCTCGAGGTCCAGATCTTCAGGACAACCTGTACATGATCTTTATTGCCCCCCATTTTTCACCCTCCCCAGAATAAATGTTTCTTAAAAGTAAGTCAAAGTCAAAGTCTTTATTTATTTCAAGATGGCCACTGACAGGTGAAGACCTTCTGAGCTCCTGCAGCTCAGGTCCCTTCTGTGCATTCCCCCCACTCCCTGCCCCTTCCGTTCCTCTCCCCACCCCCCTCCCCAGCCTGTGCTTCCAGACCCCCTCTCTGCAACTTTCCCCACTTTATGAGTGTTTTCCCCTGGGCTCTGGCCGCTTTGTTTGCCTCTGCCCCTCTCCCACCCCCTCCTGTGCTCTCCCTTTGATTCCTGCTGCCTTCCTCCTGCAGAGCTCCTTACCTTGGTCTCTGCCATCTCCTCCTACCTTAGGGCTTGCCTTCAGCCCCTGCAAGCTGTTCTGCCCCACCTCAGGCCAATTTTGGGGCTGTTTCAGCCCCCTCCCAGTCCCCAGCTTCAGTCTGAGGGTTTTTTTGTTTTTATTTTTGTTGCAGCCTCTGTGGGAGAGTTAACCCTCTCCTACCTGAGATGACTGCCAGCAGCCAGAGCACTTGGCACAGGGATGTCTCTGCAGACCTTCCCTTCAGCCATGGCCTGCGGGTGCATGCCCATCTCCATGTCAGAGTGAAGGACTGTGCTGGAGCTCTGGAGGGCCTGCTGGGATGCTGGAGTATCTGGTACACCTGCCAGGTAAACTCAGTGCTCTTCGTATATTTGAGCTCTCCCAGCCTGGTGAGGGAGGTGTGTGTGGCAGGGCTGGAAATCTGTGGAGTCCACCACTTGGTTACGCCCCTGGAGACCTTGGCAGTATGGGTGGTGGCTTCCAACATCCCCCCAAATCTGCCAGACCGAGACCTCATCAAAGCGCTCAAGCGCTATCTGGTGTAGGCTGACCATGGGGAGCAGGGACCCCAAGCTCAAGCACGTCCTGTCCTTTTGGAGGCAGGCATTCATGCTCCTCATGGGTGGCACCCAGAAACTGCCTCTCTCCATGACTTTTGTGTTGGATGGGAGGCCCTATGTGATGTACTTCTCCCAGGGTGGGAATTCATCCCACCGCTGTGGCGGCAGCTCCCACCTGGCTTCCCAGTGCCCACTGGGGCAGTCAGCCAGGGCACTGGCTGCTACACCTGCACAGGGGGATGGCACATCCACCTCTGGTGTGGGAACTTCATTAAAGGGTGGGGTTGGGAGATCCTCCAAGCCTCCTTGCACCCCTGCTCCATCTGGGGGGATTGAACACTCTGGCATTGGCATGCCACCCGGGGGGACCTGGGATATCCTCTCAGGTTTCTCCCGCCCCTGTCATGGTGGATGCCCCTCCTGGTGGAGGGCCTGGGGAGTCCTCCCAGTTCCTCCCTGTCCCATTGGCTAGCACCTCAGGCACTGGGGCCCCATCAGGTGGAGCAACCGAGACCTCCCCTCCATGTTCCTCCACTCCTGCCTCAGTTGAAGTGGTGGACCCGGAGGTGGTGAACCCCAAGCAGCCTGACCTGTCCCCTTCGGGGGAGGTGCCAGTTTCTCCTAAGAAAGCTAAGAGCAAGAGGCAAAAAGAGCTTCTAAAGGAGTGCCTTCCCCTTTGGGGCCTGCCTCGGACAGCACTGGGGAAAACATAGCCAACCTGGAACTCCACTCCCCATGGAAGCAGCTACAACCCCACAGGCACATGAGGAGTGCCCAGGTGCAGCGTCCACCACAGGAAGCAGCACTATGTTCTCCCTCCACCCTCCGCATCCCAAATTTACATGAGTGTAAATCTGTAAAACTGAAAATCCAGAACATGACTTGTTGCAGGGGCTGAAGACCACTGAAGCCCAGGAGGAGAGAGAGTCCAAATTGCAGGAGGAGGTATGAAGGTAATATCTACCTGTCCAGGCTGGAAAGGGATCCTTGTCCAGTAGCAGTTGTCCAGAGTGGGGTTGCTGGCAGGGCCTCTGGGCGGATAGCTGGCATTAAGGGTGTGCAGGTGTAGACACGCGCCCGTAATGTGCATTAAATTAGGCTAACATGAATTAATGCATCTCGTATAAACACTCCCACTCATGCACTTAGGAAGTGATAACAAGGACTCCAGCTATAAGATGGGGTTCATAGATGGAGACATCTGAGGAAGAGAGAAAGTTGGGCATATTAGTTAATTGTAAGATGACCAGTGTGATGCAGCTGTAGAAAAGGCTAAAGCAATCTTGGAATGTATTAGCCTGGATATATGTAATGGCAGGAAGAAGATGCTAATAGAACTGGACAAGCCATTGGTGAGGCCGTGTTGTGAATCCTGTGTGCAGTTCTGGTCACCAAAGTTCAAACAGATTAACTTAAATTGGAACAAATTGAAAGAAAGGTCACTGTGATGGCTAATGGAATGGAGACCTTTCCCTATGACAGAAGATCAAAGGAGATTGTTTAGCTGAGCAAAATAGAAATTGAGAGGGATTTGATTATCCTTTACTAATACATAGGTTGGACGGCGAAGGGCTTTTTAGGCTGAAAACCATGAGCACAAATCCTACAACCTAGCTACAGATAAATACTTTCCCAAGCAAGGTGGTGAGGGCAAAAAAACTGTATCTCTTTATGTCTGATAGGTTTATGGAAGGGATGGTGTGATAGGATAGCAATTTCTAGTATATCAATCAGTGTGCATGACTGCAATCTGGGCTTTTGCCTTAGCACTTTTGTTGGTCATTAGTTGGGGACAGGAAGGAATTTTTTCCCCTCATGAATGCTAGTGACTTATGCAGGATTTTTTCCCCCACTTTCCTCAGAGGCTTTGGGACATTGGCCACACCAGCTTTTGACTAAGGTGTACTAATTTTGATTAAGACTGCTTTTTGATTAAGGTGTACCAACAGGAGCTTTGGCACTAGAAAACCCAGATGTTCTTTAGAGGTTTTTAAGACCTGGCTAGACAAAGCCCTGGTTGGGATGATACAATTGGGGCTGGTTCTGCTAGGAGCAGGGGTTAGACTAGATGACCTCCTGAGATCCCTTCCAACCCTAATTTTCTATGGTTCTAGGATTCCTGGCCAGAGGTTCTTGTTCTTCTAGGTCATGCCCATCAGCACATATGGAGGCAGTAAGTATTTTTCTCCCTAAATCCAAATGGCACAAAGTATGGGGTTTTTGTCTTCCTCTTTATCATGGGGAATGCTCCTTTTCCTAGGAACTTCTGAGAATATATAATCAACTGTTCCCCTGTTCTTGCACTATCCCTGTCACCCTTGCTTTCACCTATTTCATATCATATGATGTTTTTTGGAGGGGGTTGGAATTAGTTCCTTGCGGTTATAGGTGAGGGTTTGAAACGGCAATTTGAGGGATTCTTTCTGTGAATGAGTTTTTTGCAAAGGCAGGGAACTGAACTTAGTGGCCCAGGAATGCCCTCTCTCTTGAAAAAGAAAAGTATTACAGGGGGCCAGGAAGGAGGCAGTTGTCTCTCTTTGAACATAACTGGGACCAGAAGAGATAATCCCATCTATCCCACAAGGTTCTGTAACCAGATTGAATGGCATGCTTTTCCCTCAGGAGAAGTGACCCCATGAGTCTCATAACTTACATATGGGACAACAGTGTAGGTCACCCTCTGACACTGGCAAGTTTTTTTAATCTCAAGTTTATCTATTAACACTATCCTAGAAAAAAATGGAATTACACATATTGGGCGGGCCTACACATGCCCCCAACTGCACAGTTGTTACTGTGCAGTCATTTAGCACTTACTAAATCAAGAGCAAGTACTAAAGTAAGTACTAAATGAATGTGCAGTAACTGCTATTACTGTGCAGTCCTGGTGGCACATGGATTGTCTCCAACCCTATTGCACAGTAGCATTGGCATCATGGTTCGTGCCTGCACTTGTCACTACAGTGACATAGTGTCTCACATAGACACACCCAGGAATTAAAACAAAGTCCAGCTGTTAGGGTTCTAATGCTGATTTATAACCTTTGGGTCCATCTCACAAAAATTGTTATTGCCTTACCCAGTTATTTTTTAAATGCCACTTCGGTAGATTTTAAAATAAGAAAGTTAAAGAGAAAATGTGCCTCACCTTAAACAAAGTTTCCAAGTCTAAGCACATCTGAAGCATTTCTTATTACCTAACGCTCTCCTGAGAACCAACTTTGCATCCCATAAGAATAAAGCAAATCCCTTGAAAAAATATATTTGACTTTGGTGTCAATGGAAAGCATGTTTTTCCCAGTGGACCAAGAAATACTGTCATACTTTGTTCTGACGAACAGAGCTATGGTGGAAATATAAGGTCAAACTGGAAACATCATTGTAATATAAATAATTTGGGTCTTAAACATATATTGATTGATTGATTGATTGATTAAATGTATATACCACCCTTCCCAAAACAGTTCAAGGTGGCTTACAGTACAACAGAAAAAGACTTAGAGAAACAAAATCAAATATTAAAATAAGAAAAAACACTCCCGTCTGCCTAGAAAGAAAGCCAGTTTTTTAAGCCAATCACCCCACACTACCCTCTCCCACTCTCCTGACTCTAACCAAGTAGAGTTGTACCCCAACCTCACTTCCCAACTCACAATCATTAAAAAATAAAATTTCCCTGACCTGTATTCTATACAATCCCTACTGATTCACACTTCCCTGCCTCACACACAACGGAGTTCTCTCTCTAAAGTGGGGAGCCATAGCTGCCTCCAAAACCCAATTGCTGTCCCTTTCCCAACAAGAAAAACACATTGTTCATTTAAAGAAAAAAACAGAAACAAAAAACGTACCCCTTAACCCTGGCTCAAGCCCTGCCAAAGGGCCATACTGGGTGTTTTTGTATAGACACTTGCTATTCCTAATCTCATTGCTATTCCACCTTTACCATCATTTTACAAATGATGAAGCAATTTTTTATTAATATTTTTGTTTGGTTTTGAAAAATATTGGCCACGGTTCATTAAAAAATATAGACTAGAAAGCCAGTTAGAAAGGAATCATCAACCAACAACTCTAACTCCTTCCGTGGCTGAAGCTATCCATATCTTCTTCCTGACTTCGAGCTGACTGGGTTGCTTAGTCTGTGCCTCTGGCATTAACTTTTTGTCTGTTGGCAGTTCCA
Source organism: Crocodylus siamensis (assembly GCF_052110815.1). Classification (NCBI taxonomy): domain Eukaryota; kingdom Metazoa; phylum Chordata; order Crocodylia; family Crocodylidae; genus Crocodylus; species Crocodylus siamensis. Next base: position 214,081,954 of record NC_143397.1, read on the forward strand.
TGAGCCAGTGCATAGATAAAGGCTGAGTCAGATTTAGAGAGCACAATTAATGATGAACCCCTAAATAAGCAGATGTTAGTAATTATAAATTACCTTAGTGGATGATTCTGCTATTGGCAAGTGCAGTGCTCAGTCTGTGGAAATAGGAATTCAATTTATTGAAAGAGAAATTGGTACAGATAAAAGCAGAGAACTATGCTGTATTTGTGCTTCCAAACATACCACAGAGAAATCGCAGCCACAAAAAAAAAATGCAGAAGGAGACAGCAAATTTTAATTACTTAGCAAGGCATCCTCAGACTCGTGAATGAAGTGTGACATGGTTTCACTTTTCTGAGAGCTTCTCAGTTTAGCCTGACTGTTCCTTTTATGTTTGCTTAGGGTTTTTATTTGATCCCATAAAATGAATGTTCAATCACATTTTCTGTTTTTGTTGAGGGATAGATCCAAAGCCGTCTCAAGCCAACGTGAACCTTTTGATTGACTCTGATGAGTTTTGAATTAGGCCCTGGGCTGAATTGGCTATTTTAATCTGAATTTATGAGCAACTTCTATGCTTATCATTACTTACTCCTACCATTTCATACTGTTTGGCTTTATACTGTTCATTAGAGTCCTGTTTTATACACTGTACTGGAGCCCCTCTCCATTTAGCTGTTTCCATCACAAAAAGGAATGGAAACTGATCATATAGTAAGATGCAGAAATTCTCTAAATATACATGTAATTTACTGCTTTGCACTCAGCAGTGTCTCTGCCGTGATATGCAGGTTCTGAGTCCTCTAACTGAAAAGGAGTGAAAAATGCCTGTTGCTTATGATGATAATTATTGACAATATGCTGTCAACAAGCATTTTAAAACCACTGGAACACTTTACATCGGGGTAAGCAAGCTATAGCCTGTGGCCAAATCCAAACCCAGCCCTGGCCTTAGGGAAAATGGTGTCCTGGGCAAACTTGTATTTTGGAAGCACCGCCCGCCCCAGTCCCCCAGTACACCCTGCCCCCATGGCACTGGGATGGAAGGACAGAGCCCCAGGCTGGAAAAACCAGAACCCATGTGTGGGGCTGAGATGTGTGGACCCAGACAGGGATGGGGGCACCTCCAGCCCAAATGGGTTTACAGGGAGGGGAGACGGGGACCAAGACCTGCACCCCAGGCCAGGGCAGATGTGGGGCCAGGGCAACCTAGCTGGTGGCCACAGAGAAGGAGCTGCTCATCTGGGGGGTCCACAGTGTCCTGTTCTGCTCTCAATGGGGCTGAGCTGTACCAAGGGCAGCCAGCGCTGTGCTCCTACCTGCCAAAAGTGTCTGTTGGCCCTATTCTCTGGCCTTGACCCTTCTGATAACACTTGTGGTTAAAAGTCTGCTTGAGATCAATAGAAGATATTGTGCCTGTTCAGTTTGACTAGAAGTCAGGAGGAAGAAAACTAGAACCTGTGAACTCTTGACTCTGATGATGTCATGACCAGGATTCTTTGATTTAAAAACTCCTCAGTTTTCAGATTAAAACAAATAACCCAAGATCCACATTTTTCCATCATTAAAATGAAATGCCACTAATATATAAATAGATACGTATATAGTGGTGTTTCATTTTAATCACAGAAAAATGTGGATTGTTTAAATAAAAAAAACTGGGGATTTTTTTAATCAGAGGAAACCAGGATCCATGATCACTTGTTGAAATCAGAGTATGCACAGTGCAGGACTGAGCAGTGGCAAGAATTCTTGCAAAAGCATCTCACAATTTCTAAGGTAACTTAACATTCAATTGGTTGACGGTCTGACTGATGTTTGATTGACAGTGCTTCTGCCTGGATGATTGGATAATGAATGATTGGCAGAAGTGAAGTGACCAGTGAAAATAAAAGGAGCCCGCACTTATGAGACAGCAGGTGCCACCAGGCGCAGCAGGGAGCGGATGAGCCGCACAGAGATTTCATAGATTTTTAGGGTCAGAAGGGACCTCAGCAGATCATCAAGTCCAACCCCCTGCCCTGGACAGGAAAGGGTGCTGGAGTCAGGTGATGCCAGTCAGGTGTTTGTTGAGTCTCCTCTTAAAGACCTCCAAGGTAGGGGAGAGCACCGCCTACCTTTGAAGCTCATTCCAGACTCTGGTCACCCTTCCCATAAAGAAGTTTTTCTTGATATCTAGTCTAAATCTGCTCTCTGTCAGTTTATGGCCTTTGTTTCTAGTTACTCCAAGGGGCACCTAGTTACTCCATGGAGAAGCTGCTTGCTGCTGCAAGCCCCACGCTACCCTGGCAACATGCCCCCTGCTCATGGGGCTGCAATGAGGGCAGCAGCACAGGGCTGCACCCCTCAAAGCAGTGGCACATGCGGGGGGTGCATTGCCAGGGCAGCGAAGGGGAAGCTTACAGCAACAAGGAGATCCCTGCATGCCCCCTCTGTCCCCAGCTGCACCGGGTCATGCTTGCAGGGCTGTGAAGGCCCTAGGGGACAGAAGCAGGGTGGGAACTCAAGCCCATTGCCTGCTCCTGCCCCGCATCCAGATCTAATCACAGATTTGTGGGGGGTTGTTAGAGAATTTGTGATTTTTAGTGGAGATGGTGGTTTTTTTATCAGGGAAAACCAGGATCCCTGGCAAAATCAGAGCTGTACCATGCTACCCCACCCCCTCCTTTGCCTGCAGAGCTGCACCATGCCATCAGTACCCCCCTAACCAGTGCACCATGGGTGGTTGTCCATGCCACCCACCTCTGTGGCCAACAGTAACAAACCACAAAGACATTGAATCTGGTCTACCAATATTTTATCCAGCCTGCAGCTGCTTTCAGCAGCCTGCAATGGGAGGGAAATCAGTAACAATGGAAATGTCAGTGGCCAGGTTTCAAGCCATGGTTCACTTTAGAGCCAAACTAACTCAGCCTACCGTTCTGAAAACGTTGCTGACTTCTACCTTCCTATGGAAGGGATGACTCATGTAAAGCAGAATACAAGGTACCCTCTTTCCACACATATCCACATAACTGTAACAAAAAACTCAGACACGTCTACAGTGCCACATACTGCACGTTCAGCTGTTCTCCATGCTGCAAGTGAGCAGTTTGGAGGGTTTTTTGTCCCCTGGATATCCAGGAGTCAAAAAAGCTTGCATGGAAGAAAAAAGTGAAGCCGTGGATGTGGGGACAGTGTGTGCAACTCAAAACTGGAGCCTGGCTGCCCAGAGCCATGCTCCAGCTGCTGACCAGGCTCCAACTGGCAGGTTCGCCACTGCTGCAACCCTTGGAGGCCCCCAGGACTCCAGGTGAAGCCGTTGGGGCCAGCACAGTTTCTGGCCCCAGCCTCCCCTACCCCACCCAGAGTAACCTGCTGAGCACCAGAGGGTGTGTGGCACAGGTGGTCCACAGGGACAATTAGCGGTGGCACAAGGTGCACCGCCACTAGTTGTCCCTGGGGAACCATGCTTGTGTGGATGCAGCCTTTATGTTTTTTTCTGAAAGCCAGATTCTTACAGTGCCCACATCAGTTTTTGCTGTTAAGACATGGCCTGATGCATATGACTAATGACTAATCATTTTAAGGTGTTAGAATTTACCTAGACACGTAGCTAATCCCTTGGTCCAATCATGGTCTGGGCTCTAAGGGATGGTGATAGTAGAGAGGATCAGTTAGATAAACTCTATGAACTTTCCACACATTGTGTTACCATATACTAGGTTTGTCTTAAGAAGAACTGATCAAAAATTTTCTGATGATTCTTTTTGTCAGAAAATGCTGATTTCTCAAAACAGAAACTTTTTGCTGAAATGTACATACTACTTTTGACAGGAAAGGTTTCTCTGATCCAGGTCAAATCAGAGAAAGGGAGAGATTCACCCACTCCTAATAAAAAAGAGCTCAATGATTCAGGCATTCACATGGGAAGTGGCCTGATTTAAGCCAGAGGTTGAATGTCTGTCTCCCACATTTTGACCGGATGACATAAACAGTGGGTAATAGGCTCAGTCTTTTGGACTTTCTGGTCCAATAAATATTTAATTACTTATACAAAATGGAACAGCTGCAACAGTAGACACTGAAAATGACACAGAGACTGATTCTATAGCCTAGTAACTAGAGTATTCATTTAGGCTGTAACAAACCAAGGCTCTAGTCCCTTCTCCAATGAATAATGAATTGTTCACAGAAAACAGAATAATTCAAACAGGAGAAATGGAGAGAAATCCATTTTTCAATACTCAACAGCCTGAAGAGTAAGGCATTTACCTGAGATGTGGATGACTGAGGTTCAAGTCCCTAGTCTAAATTGGGCAGAACAGTTACATGAAGTTGTCTCCTAAGTCTCAGGTGAGTACCCTGACCACTGAGCTAGTGGCTATTCTAAAGTGGTTGTGTATATCTTTCCATTTTATATATCTTTCCATTTTATTTCAGGGTGGAAGGAAAACTTTGAAAGGTTTCTGTTTCATCCTCGCACTGTACAGGAAAAAATATTAATAAATCATGAAAAAATCTTTTACCAGTATGGGAATGAAAGAACCCCAGGTCTAGTTTCAAATGAACTTGGCTGTTTCTGGAGTACAGAATCAGCATCATCAACAACTTATGTGACCCTTCGAGATCTAATAGTATTTTACAAAATGTAATAAATTAATCCTCAGGACATTCATTTGAGGTAGGAAATGTATCATTATCCTCATTTTACAGATGAGAAAACTGCAATATAGAGATTATAAGTGAACTTCCCAATGTCAAATAAAAAGTCAATGACAGAGCTGAGAAAAGTTCCCAGGCACAGAGTCCTGGGCCTTTACTTCAGAAGTGTCACCCTCCCCACAGATTGCTCCTTTACAAAGGACACTATAGTCAGAGCCAAAAGGGGAAAAGTTTTCCATCTTACGAATATTTTTAAGATGTAGTTTTTTTCTTGTGCTCTATTGGGAGGAACAGAAGGCCTTCCTTTGAAAAACAGAGAGCAGGATAATCTATTCTCAATAGCCCCATGGTTAGGACACACAGTTAGGATGTGTGAGACCTGTATTGTAATCATCTTTGCTCTGGCTGGTTTGGACCTAAGTTTTCCACATTTCATGGGCTATCAAAGATACAGCCTGCAGGCTGGATCTGACTCACAGAGCCCTATCATCTGGTCTGCAGTGCTGCCTGTGGATCTTAAACTAGACCCACAGGCCACAGGCAGCATGCACTGGCCCCACCCTGTACACAACACACAATACACAGGGCCAGTTTGGCACACTGCACATGGCACATGGGCTGGAGCTGATGCCTGCACTGCACACAACACGCAGGGCCAATCTTGGGCACAAGCTGCATGTAGCACAAAAAGCCAGTCCTGGTGTCTGCTGAACATGGTGCCCACCTCAGATCATCCCTGCACACTGGATTGAGTACACAGGGCCAGTTTGTGGACTTCATCTGGCCGGTGGACCAGCCCCATGCCCTTTAAACCCTGCAGATCTGGATGAGTTTGATACCCCTGCTTTTCCACCAAGCTATAGAGTCCAGTTTATTTACGCGAATTAGAAAAGTTTCAACAAGCAAGAGACAGCAGTTGATTCTGTAACAAATGCTAATATCACTTCTTTGAGATGTGAGAGAGCTGGGTTTAAATTCCTCCTCCAAACCTGAAACAACAGGAGTGAATATTTTAAACCCAGAACTCAAGGAAGTTCTCTTAACTCTAAGGTTTGGGGTCTTCTGAGTGTCAATCACTTTCCAGTGCTCCACAAAAGTTCCCTTGTGTACTTGAGAAACCTTCCTTGACAAATATACATCAAACCCATAATGTGAAACAAGCTTCAACACATCAGTGTTTATCAAATGGGACACTTGTTTGCCAAAGAAACTCGGACTACCTCTTTTCATGGATGACTGGTATCTTAAAAGCATGTTGCCCAATCCTGAATTCCTTACATAGGCAAATTTTTTTCTTTGGGATGGAAGTTAATCTGACTATGGGACAAAGTTTTGTGAAAACAATTTTATTTCTATTGTGAAGCTCTAGCATACTTCCTCTTGGCTGCAGTGACATCTCCTGGAATTGGGGAAATTTTCTGAAGACAATAAAAATAAACCTGCCCAAATTACATGAAAATGTGGAATACTATTACATACATAACATTTACCACCTGGAACAAAAATGTATCTCAGAAATTGACAGTAAGCTAATATCCAATGAATTATTCTCCAAAATATTGAAGGCCACTCTGTTCAGAAAAATTATTGCTAATTATTCATCATGAAGGAAAAAATGCCACATGTGAAAGGGAAACTCAGTGAAATGAAGGATGAGAAAAGGACTCAATCTTAGGTTCTCAGAGTTCTTTGTTGTACAAAGTATAAAAAATAGATTAATGGATGAGCTGCTCATATGGAGAGGAGGGCACTTGGGACTTATGGCTCATTGAAATGAGGAGTGGATGAAACATTTATAATGTAATCACCATGGGACTGAATTTCTAACCTAAAAACTGAACCCTGGGATAACCCAAATGTATGCAGAACTCACATTTGGTGCCTTCATCATGCCTTCCATGTGACCTTAAAATCTCGATATGTTTAAAATATAATCCTTTAATCATCCTGTCTTCAGATGGATGTATAGTGCACCTACTATTCTCCCCTCTCAAATGTGATATAACCTTCTGTGGAGTACAAATTAACTATTTATTTCCTTCATCCCAGTAGAGTTAGATGCCTGTTCATGTCTTTGAATTGGGAAAGCCATTGCATATCAATAACCACACAATACTTTGTGGGAAGGAAACCTTAATTCAATGGCAAGAAAAACCTAGACTTCACTGTCATCCCCACAATGGATTGCCAATATACAGTTGGAGTGGTACTGTAGCTGTGATGGCCCAGAGAATACATGATGAATTAATAAAAAATATTATCAAACAAGTATTGTTGCAACACACTGGCACTATCACAGCAGGAGAGAATTCCAGTCCTATCCCATCCTTCTGTGTGGTGAGGTGAAGCCTGAAATGTGCCAAAGACCTATGCATGCTGCTGCTAAGGAAATTCCTGTATATTTTATCTGAATATGTATGAAGGGCATGAAAACTAAGGATGGGAAAGAATTATTTACGGTGGCTCAAGGGTGTAACTAGAATACTGCTACTACTAAATATTTATTATATGTATAAGATATATGACATACATAATTTAAAAAACATGGTAGTGCCAACTGAATTGCCCCCAGTCACACAGCAAGTCACTGACAGAGCTGGTATAAGAAATCATTCTGCTTACAACACTGGTTCATGATAACTCCTAAAGTTACATTATGAATTGAATAAAAGTTTGGCTATTAGAAAAAAGTCCCTGATAGAGTTATTGGGTTATATGCAGTGGTCACGTTGTGATGGACACGTGATTTTTTGGACCACTTAAAATTAACTGGACAAAACACAATAAAACACCGTGGAAGCAATAAGGGCTTGTCTACATGACTTTTATGCCAGGACTGTCTCACTGTTGAAGAACACCCGGCTGTTCCAGGATTTTGAAAAGGGGGCGCAGAATGTGTGTCACATATAACAATGCATTTTTCTCCAGTAAAAGGAAAATAGAAGCTTTACCAATATGGTAGGGGGCTAGCACTATATTAGTCAGTTTAAGATCAAAGCAAAAACAAATATAACTATTGGAATGCGCATTAATTTGCTAGAGTATATCTAACATTAAAAAAACACAACACATTAGGCAAAAAATATAGTAAAAAAAATATTGTATCATTAGTCCAGGAGTCCTTATAGTTAAATATACAGCTCCTATTCAGATTCTTAGAACAAAATCTGGCCTCCTTGAGTGTCTTGACAGTGCCTCCAATACATCCAGTCATTTCTACACCTGAGTTACTATTACCCCACCTGAGTGAAGGTGTTTAGCTAGAGCGAAAAACAGTCTGTAGGACTGTAAAATAGAAGAGACATTACCAGGAATGGCTGACAGACAGCAACAGTGTATAAGAAAAGATAGTTTGAAAAGCAAAACATCAAGACCATTAAAAAGGATAGAGGGTTGTTAATACCTGCAGAGTGGAGAGATGTTAACAGGAATCAGGGAGACAATAATGAGCAATAAAGTAAATGGAGTCTCTTAATACTACCTGAATAGAAATGCCACTGCCTCTCCCAGACAGCTGGTTTTCAAGCAGGAATCAAAGGAGATGCAACTTTACCACTACAGCCCTCTAGATCTTCTCCAGCACCATGCCCATTCAATCCCACTCTTGATGCCCCTTATAGTAGCCCTGAACACACACATGCAGAGTTGCTTGTAGTGCATGTCTGTACCACAGTGGTAGTTCTATGGCAGGGATGTTCCTGAGCCTTACCCATCTACTAACTCTAACTGAGATGCGCCATACCTGGAAGTATCCTGGAAAGATTGCTAAGTGCTAGCCCTCTGTGGTCACTGTCAAGACTTCAGTCTATGGACAATCTCAGAGCAGCTTCACTCACTTATTTTGGATTTGGAATGTGTATGAAAACAGGCGGATGGGGCATGCTTGTGAACATCTTGCTTAGAACAAGCTTTCTGCCATGATGTAAATATATCCTTAGGATCCACTCTTAGGTGTGCTTATTGGCAGAAAAAAAATGGATGAGATATGTTTCTTGGCACCAGTCTTAAACTTCACATGGAAGTCACAGAGACAATACCCTAAGAATCCGATACTGGGAAATCACTACAGGGATCTAATGAACAAGCACTAAACTAAGAAGAGTGAGGAAGCTGTTTCTATTCCCAGCTCTTTGAGACTGAGATAAGTCACTCCAACTCTCAGTGCTTCTGTAAAATGAGTATAAAGATAGTCACAGTCTCTCGTGAAAGTATTTAAAATCTACAACTGAAAAGTAGCATATTAAAACTAAGTATTAGCTCTTAGATTCTAGATCTTATTTGCTACTTTCTTTTTTCAAATGATATCATACCCAAATTTCAAATTATACATAAAACCTGCTGCCATGGGTGCATTAAACAAAATAAGTAAGGTACAACACACAGTAGTAGTGCTGTAAAGGGTGTATGCAAAGTTATTTAGTAAAGATTTTAGATTCAGAAACACGATGGCAGCCTGGCATTTCTTAAACAAATAGTGAATTTTTGCAATTCTATTAAGTTTATCCTGTCTATTTGGTAAAATGCATAATTAGAAAAGTTTATTAAAAAGATGTCCTTCCAGAGGTCACTGCACAGAAAATGTAGGGCACAGAATGGTGTACAAGTATTCTCAACGTCAGTACTGAATATGATTAAGTCCCAGAGTTTTGCCAGGTCCTTCTGTAATAAATTAATCGAGAGATATTGTTGGATAAAAACAATCTAATGCTAGTCTCAGGCAGAAGGATGCATTGTATAATGCAGTAAACTATTTTGCTCCCACGTGCCTTTCAGTTAAAATCAAGAAGATATACCCTAACAAGAGCACTGGGCCCTCTCCCTGGACTTTTCAACCTTCCACATTACGCAAGAACATATCCTGCAGCCATTTGCAAATGCACTGAGAGCATATGAGTTATGAATCACAGGAAGACTTTTCTTTGCATGTCACAAATATTGAAATTAAATGCAAGGGGAAATGACAAAAATTGGGAATACAAGCTGCCAAATGAGCAATAGGTAGTAAAATAAGGAAAATCATACAAAATGGCAAATTATGTAAGATGGCAAGACTGGGAAAGAAACATGTTAAAGTAAGAGAGGCATACAGAATAAAAACAAATATAGAAACAATGGTACTATTGGGTGTTTATAAGTGTACTCTGGGAGTGGGGGAGGCACTTTAATGAAAGTGCTTGGAGTGCCACGTGTATCAGCATCCCCATGCTGAAATATGGTGGTGGGAGTGCTTAAACTACAGCTCCTCAAACGAGCTTTAGTTAAAACATGCCCACTGCCATTTTTCAACACCGGGACACTCATAGATGTGATGCTGGAGTCAGCTGGAGTGATTAATTGAGTCTGCTCCAATGCGCTGTAATTACAGTGCATTGGAGCAGCCTCCCTGCATGTGTATAGGTAGAATCACTAAAGGAGAAAGACAAAATACTGTAAGTGAAGTTTCAGGGAAGAAAATAGCTAGCTAAGAGGCAGTGGGTGCATCTAATTATGCACTTTACTGTGGAGTTGACTAATTAGCCCTACAGTAAAGTGTCACTGTCTACACATGTGCTGCTATTAGGGTGGAGTTAATTCATTAACTCTGCTGTAGGAGAGTATTGTCTGGGACAAGTGCTATCCTATGCCAGAGTTATTTAATAAACTGCAATGCACATCTAGACAGTGACATGGGTTGACTGGGGTGCAGTGGCGCTACAGTGCAGGAGCTGCCTGCCACCTAGCCCCATACTGTAGCACCCTCGTACCCCAGTCTGCCCCTCTATAGCACATTGAGCTGGGATGGAGCAGCTATAGTTTGGCAGGCTGCCCCCCTCCACCAACACTGAGGCTAAGGCTGCTCCACCTCAGCTCTATATATTGTGAACTCGGGTGCACATTAGGGGTGCACGAAATGGGCTGTATTTGATTTGGATTCATTTCAGCCAAATTAAAATCTGACTGGTGCCTCCTGGTTCTGGGGGGGCACCCAGGGTCCCCCCATGGCCAATCACTGAGCTGGGGAGGTGCGGGGAGGAGGGTTCCCTGCTCTCTCGACAGCTTACCCAGAAGTGGACCATAAGTGCTTCCAGTCTACTTCCAGGTCCACCACCAAGCACATGGGCCCCCCAACCGCATTCCTGTGGGACACTCCATCCGCCCCACCACCTCAGCATTCACAAGCTGTGCCTGGTACCTTGAGGTATGTAGAAAAAACATTTAAAGCTGTGTCTATGGCTAAATTGCTGATTCTCTGAATCAGCACTGAATCTTCAGATTCAGATTCGGTTGAATCGAATTGGGACAGTGATCCGAATCAACTAATAGAATCACTATCTCCTGAATGGACCAAATCTGAATCGAAAATGGCCCACTTTGCACACCCCAATGGCCATATACCCAAGGACTTATTGTATGAAGAACTCTATAAAGGAAGAAAGCCACATGGGCATCCTTATCACAGTTCAAAGATGCTTGCAAGAGAGATATGAAGGCAAAGGACATTGATCAAAAGGACTAGGAGAGCCATAGACACAGCTTTAAATGTTTTTTCTACATACCTCGAGGTACCAGGCACTGCTTGTGAACACTGAGCTGGTGGGGCTGAGGACTGAAGCATTTAGACACAGTCTATTAAACATGGAATAGAGGCTTTTGTGGAAAGAAGGGCATCTTTTACACATATTCCAGGGGTGAGGGTGCTTTAATTAGAGCAGCTCTCAGGACCTGCTCTAACTGAAGTGCCTGCAGCATCATGTGTCCCTTGCTTCAAAATGGCAATGGTGGGACCATAGGCAGCAGAATGGGAAGGCTAATTGGGCTTAGCCCCTCCAAATGCAGGACAGCAGTAGAGCTGCAAGGCAGCCTGGCCACAAGCTTCTGGTAGCTGCAGCAGGGGTGTGGAGGGGCACACAGCACTGAAGAAGGGAGTGGGGAGTTGTGGCTGGGGCAGGTGCTGTACAACCAGGGCAGGGCGTAGTACTAAGCTGCAAGCAGCTTGTTGCGGGGGGAGGGTGCAGCTCCTGCTGCTACATGCACCCTGGGAGGCACACAGGGCATGTGCCCCTGGATCTGTGTGGGGTGAGGGCTGACTGTGGGCTGGGGCTTCACCGGGCTCTTCCCAGTGGGTGGGAGACTGAGCCAGGTTGCACTTGGGGTGGGTGGCAGTAGCACTGGGACAGGCAGTTATGGGGGGCTTCAGCCACCCCAAAATTCACTGTAGTCCCCCACCCCCCATCCCAGTGCCACCACCACCTGCCCCCAGCGCAGCCCAGATCAAACCCCCATCAGGAAGAGCCTGGCCCCAGCCTGTGTCCTGTCTTCACTCCACATGTAGATCCCAGGCACTCAGCCCCCATGCCTACTGGGTGCATGCAGCAATGGGAGCCACCACCTCCTCCCCACACTGGGAACCCCCTGGATGAGATGCTCATGGCTCCATCCTGCATCCTGTTGCTGCCTCAGCCCCACTCCCTCCCTTACCACTGCAGGTGGAGGTCCCAGTGGTGAGGGAGGGAGTAGGGCATCCTACAGCTGGGGCCTTGATCTGTCCCCCCAAGACCTTCCCCCCCACAACCTTTCCCCCACAGACTTACCTGCTGGCATGCACACACATGCTCAGCCCTCCCAAATAATTTTTTTTCCCTTTGCCTATGGGTGGCACTTTAACTAAAGCTTGTTTGATGAGCTTTAATTAAAGTGTGCCAGTTGCCATTCTGAAATCCAGAGACACTGAATACTGATTACCATGCTCCAGCAGACTCAATTAATCGAGACTTCTCCACACACTGTAATTACAGTGGATCAGAGCAGACATCCCCCACCGCCTATCTACGGGCACCCAAAGAGCCCAACATGCAGACAAAAGAAGACACATGCAGATGAAGGAAGAACCCTGCACCACATTCAGGATTGTTTGATACAAACTTCACTTGTGATAAGTAAGGAAGAGACTGTCACCCAAGAATTGAGCACTACAGCTGTATTCACAGATGTTCAGTTAGCTGAGTCCTCACTTGGCACAATTCTGTTGTCTCACAAAATAGGCAGATGCCTACCTGCAGTTGAGGCACATAAGTGATTTTGTTCTGGTCCTTAAAACTGATTCTTACAATAAGCGATTTTTACACCTTTCTGGCGAGTGTAAAGGGAAAGCAAAGTAAGATATAATTTATTCGTATTGTAGTGTCTTTCTGCATTGCCTGAGTCATAAAAAGAGGCCCTAGTGCAAATGAGAAGCAGGTTTAGTAATTTAAGCAGTTCTTCATTTTTAAAAGAGAAAATATACTAAAAATCTTTTTTCTTGGACTTGAAGAGAAGTGTTGTTTCTTATCACAATTACTTTTCAATTGGAAATGTACTTTTTACTAGAGTCTTGTGCTTGCCTGTTTTCACTTTAATGTGTATCTAAGGAGAAAAAATGGCTGTTTACCACATTCCTGTCTATTTAAAAGGTAAAATGTTTCAAGTCAACATTGACTCTCAATTTGAAAATTAACAGCTTGTTTTGTTCTAACCAGGGAATTATTTTTTTAAAAGGAAAGATTGTAGTTAGCCACCATAGTATCAATAATTACTTCTTGACCAGAACATTAAATAGCACAAAAGTCATAGTAATTGCCTTCAATAAAAATTGTTTATGGTCCTCTAAAAACAAAATAGAGCTAATAAAGGGGCATTGTGCATTAATACTGTTAGGATATTATAATGTGAAAGTAAATGCAGAGAACTCTGAAGATATTTAAATTAATTCAACCAAATATTTTATGATTTAATAGGTAAAGGGATTGCTTTTAGGGGATTACTGCAAACAATAGAGTGAAAAATAACAGAAAACATAAAAAGTTGCAATGTCATCTAATAGTCTATCCAATATAAAATAATATGTTATTTATTCAGAACAGAAAGCATTTGGAGAAAGGGAAATGGTACTAATTAAAACATGGTTATCCTTCTTATTTGACCCAATGAGCTAGATCCTTGCCATCAGGCTTCTCCCAGGCCAGACAACCAACTCCAGTGGTAGGGTGGTAGCTTGGTGGTACAGTTAATGGAGTTATCATGCTGACAGAGCTTCACAACATAGGTGAATGCCACTGATGCTCAGTCCCCTTTTTCCCCTGCTGCCGATTAAGGGTCACCAATGGTGAATGTAGGCCATATATTTAGCAGCAGGCAAGAGAGTTGCTGAGGGCCAACAGCAGCAGCATTCACTTCTTGGGTTCCAGTTGGACAGGCCTGAATTAAAATATAAACTTGTACAAGATAACACAGAAACTGTAACACAAGAACTAGAAGACTGTTTCTTCCCCATATTTTACAAAATTATCAAGTGACCCACTTAAAGCATTTATGGCTGCACCCAGACAAGTGTGGACATGCAGTATGTGTCACCACAGACCCATCTGAGGTAACAAACACCACACATGCAGGTATTCCCCATGCTGCTACCTGGCAGCATGGGGGGATGAGAAGGGGCGGGGGGTGTTGACCCTGGGAGAACCCAGGGTTAAAAAAAAAAATGCCAAAAAAAGTGGGGCAGAGCACATGGTAGCAGTACACACCACCCAAAACCAGAGCCTGGCTAGCCCGAGCCATGCTCCGGATGCTTGGTAGGCTCCCAGCAATGGAAGTGTGCTGGCTGCAGCTCCCTAAGGCCTTCAGAACCATAGATGAGTCTGCTAGAGCCAACAAACATCTGCATTCATCTGGACACAGCTTAAGAGTCCAAATATATGGCACAATGTGCAGTACATTGTTTAGTTTTATTACATTTTTTGTCTATGACTTTAATGCAGCAGAATGCTGAAGTAAGTGCTTTGCTGAATAAGGATAAACTGAAGTATGTGATCAAAGTGTTGTATATGCTTCAGTCCATCCCAATTCAGGACAGCACATAAGCTTATAAATAGGGATATCTTCCTGAACCAGGGCAACAGAAGGTAAGAAAAAATGTCACCTAATAGAGTTGTACAAAGCTTCAGGTACTGATTCAATTCAGATGAGATTCGGTGGCCAAGTCTCCGAATCTGCATCAAATCAAGAGACCAGTAAAAAGGTCTGAATCGATTTGAAGCTCTCCCAATTGATATGGAAAAGATCTGGAGAGCTTCAGAGATTCAGGCATTCCCTGCTTGCTGCCGCAGGGAGCTGGACCCAGACTTCATGCCAGTAAGTAGTGGGCAGGAGGAGGAGGTGGAGTAGGGGGACAGAACCATGGGGGGACCCCCACCAGCCCCCAACCCCTGCCTGCTCCCTCAGGCTCCATGAGCTCCCCCTGATGCCACCCACTCTCCCAGCCCCCGCTTCCCCCCATGGCTGTCCTGCCTGGCACTAACTCCTGGCTCTTAAAAAAAAAAAAGCTCCTACTCACAGGCTCCTACTAGGTGGGGGGGACACTCCCTGCTGCTCCCCACTGCCCCTTGCTGCTCTTCCACAAGCCCCGCAACCCCCACCCACTCTCCAAGCCCTACCCGTCATGGCTGCCCTGCCTGGCCCCAACTCCCAGTTCTTTAAAAAAAAAGCCCCCACTCACCAGCTGCTGCAGCAGCTTCAGAGCTTCTAGGGGTTCATGGAAGAGCTCCTTCACATGGTGAAGACCAGTGAGGGGCAGTGGGGATCATCCCCCATCTGCCTGGCAGGAGCTGGTAAGTGCAGGGGGTTTATTTATTTATTTATTTGTTTTAAGAACTGGGAGCTGGGGCTGAGCAAGACAGTCATGGGGGAATTGGGGGAGTAATCAGGGGTTGGGGGGCTTGTGGCAGAGCCCCCCTCCCTGCCTGCTTGGCAGGAGCCAGTGACTGCAGGGTTTGTTTGTTTTTTAAGAGCAGGGAGCTGAGACCAGGCAGGGCAGCAATTGATGGAGCTGGGAGAACAGGTGGGGGCTGGAGCCTGTCTGATTCGGATATTTGGCCGATTCGACAGCGGCCAAATCTTCGAATCATATTTGGCCAAATCGATTCAGGACAGTGGTTCAAATCACTGAATTGAATCACTGTCCCCCAAACTGGCCAAATCCAAATCCAAATCCAAAGCGAATACTAGCTGCTTCACACAGGCTTATTGTCTATGTTAGGTAGATTACTGGATGTTGCTAATTGTCATACATATATTGTAATTAGTTTGTATCAAAATTCCGCAGGACAGACATCCCACATCTTTGCTTTAAAACTAAGAATAAAGAGATGAGGCTGAGAATACAAATGGGAAAGTAAGTTAGGAAAAAATACAGAAACACAAATCAACTGATAATATAAAACAAAACTGTAAAAAATTTTAACTAAAGCTTTATATTGTTAAAACAAATTATTGGGATTAGAGATATAAGCCATGGAAAGAAAGTAGTATTATTTAAAATGGTCCCCAATTCTAAGGATGAATCCAGAATATATGCAGAATTATGCAACAAAATATTTTATAAAGTATATGTAAAAGCAAAGTATATAAAGCAAAACTAAGGAAGTGATACTTCCACTGTACTCCGCACTGGTGAGACTGCAGCTGGTTTACAGCATCCAGTTCTGGGCACCGCACTTCAACAAGGACATGGAAAAACTTGAGAGGGTCCAGAGAAGAGCCACCCATATGATCAGGGACTTGCAAGACAAGCCATACGAGAAGAGGTTGATGGCCTTGGGCCTCATCAGCCTACAGAAGAGAAGGTTGAGAGGGGACTTGGTAGCGGCTTACCACTACATCTGGGGAGTACAGGAAGAACTCGGTAACAGCTGTTCACCAAGGCACCCCCAGGGAAGACCATGAGCAATGGACACAAACTCCTGGAAGGCCCGCTTCAAGCTCAATTCCAGGAAAAACTCCTTCACAGTCAGGGTGTCTAGACTGTGAAATAAACTTCCTCCAGTGGTGGTACAGTCACCTACCCTGGAAATCTTCAAAAGGAAACTGTACAGTCACCTCACTGGGGTCACTTGACCCCAACTGTCTTTTCCTGGCTAGTGCAGGGGGACTGGACCTGATGAGCTACAAGGTTTCTTCCAGCCCTTAACAATCTATGGATCTCTGCACTTGAAAACTACAAGTATCCATTTCAGACTTGTGTTTTACCAAGGAAGACTCACTGCATATTAAAAATGAAATTTAATAAAATAATGAAGTCCCCCTCAAGACAAACATAAAAACAAAATTGTAGATGATTAGATAGATAAGAGAGCAATGTAAAAGTAACAATATTGCTATGATAGCTTGTTTAAATTTACCTAATATTTTCAGGTTCTTTGAAATACTATGAATTTCTGTAATATAATTGCTTCCTGAGTCAATAGTCCACCAAAAAACATTTATTGGTAAGTCAGTCAACTCAATCAATAATTATGATATGATCACTGGAGTGAAGGATTACTGGATTCAACTTTAGTTTATTGAGTGATATAAATTCCCTTCTGTCACATTAGTACATTCAGAGAGGTCACCCTTTACAAGATCTCAGAAAGAGAGAAATGCAAAATATGTGGAGACAGCATGCCAGTCAGGTAGAAATTATATCCCTTTTACAGATAAGCAAAGGTAAAGAATGACAGAGGGGCAGATATATTTGGTCCATTTGGAGTCATTTCAAAAGGGAAATGTTTCAGAAGGGCAGCAGCTGCTATGTTTTAGTTGTTCTGTGTGGACAAGCATGGAATAATACAAATGTAGGAAAATGACTTCAGTTTCAAACCTGGATAAAGTAGTGTTAAATCTGGAGCAGTTTGGTTCCATATGTATCATTCCCAGCTTCTTCAAATGTGCATGTGTCCATACCGACGCCCCTATGAGATTTTACACTCGAGATATGATTAACTGGTTAATCACATCTTAAATAGTCACCTGGCCAAATGTTCAAGCAATTAATAGCATTTTAAAACAAAGAAAAGCCACAAAGTTATTACATAAAATATACGTAATAGCTTTGTGCATGATGTCTATCACACCTTTAACTGAATGTGTGGCTACTGTCCAGCCTCTGAAGCAAACAAAAAACTTTCAAGACTCCCATGTGCTTCAGAGGCTGGGACCCCAATCAGCTGAGGGATACCCCGTATGGTATGCTCCCCTGGCTGGGAGCCCCAGTAAGCTGATGGGGCTTTCAACCGGAGGTACACATGGTGTGCTTCCCCTTTTAGGAGCTCCAGTCATCTGACCAAGGCTTTTGCCACAGGAGCACATGGTGTGCTCTCCCAGCTGGGAACTCCAACCAGCTGATCAGGATTCCCAGCCAGGGGAGCAAAGAGAGAGAAACTTGCTACTTATCCGTGTAGGGAGAACCCAGGATTGAGCTCCCCCTGCACTGGCAATATGGATCTGATACAGTATCCCACAGTCATACCTCCTGCCATGCACATGCATTATGGCAGAAAGCATAATTATTGGGATCTCACATCAGATCCCATTGTGCCTTTACATGAACATCAGGGATCTTTGCCTCTTAGATCTGTGGTTTGACCACATGCTACAGTTTTTCCTCCCATGTGAAATGGTGTTGAGAAATAAATTAGAGCAAAGGCAAAATACCTAGCTCATTCGTTTCTTGTTAGGTTTGCACTGTATAAATTGACTTTTTTATTATTAGTATTAATAATAATAGTAATGATGATATCCTATAAGTAAGTCTAATGGCATTTTTTCATTAACAGAAATATAAATGAATTTTGGTGCAGGGGAGACTGGAATAAATGTTTGGGTCCTGTCATTGACAGATCTCATTCCCCCCCATCCAAAAAAATCTACTTCTAAGGTAGTTATTACAAGCTTTATGTCTAAACTGGGTTTGCCAAAGAGTTAATCCAAGAGTGATGAGGGATTATAGGATTTTTATATCAATGCCTTATTAAATATATTCTAAAATAAACTACTTTTTAATTTCTCAAAGCATAGTTGACTCCATGATCAACGCCTCTGTTGGCTTTATAGCTTCCACTCTTCCTCCCAGATAGACCAGTCATGAAAAATAACTGGTGACTCAATGCCTCCCAATCATTATAGAATTTAGAAAATTTATGGAGCTTAATCAACTACCTGCTTCCTCTGCTTTGATATTATGGGAAAGTATTAAATTCTTCTTAGAAGGGCATATAATATCTTATGCTTCTGAAAAAAAAAGAAAGAAAAGAAAGAACAGGATACAGAAATAGATACTTTTATAAGAACAAGTCTTTAGATGAGGATTATGTCATGAATCCTTTGCCTGATAAACTACACAATCATACTAATATGAGAAATTAATTGAATAAATTACTGTGCCAGAGGTCAGAATATGCTATATATAGATTATACCAGGATTATTGGGAACTGGGGGCACGTGCAAGAAGATTCCTAGCAGACCAGTGGTTCTCAACCTTGTTGGATTCAAGGCACTCCACATTGCACTCAAGGTGCCCCTCAGCAAAAAACTCTTAGTTTTCAGCTGTTTATTTACTACAGAAAAATAGTGGATGAGCTCTTCCATGTTGCAAAAAGCTCCAGAAGACCACAAAACATCAGAATGTTTTTGACACTATGGGTTCCTATTTGAAATCTCTGGGTTTATCTTGTAAATCAAGTTTGCACAATTAACAATATTAACACTGCATTGCACCTCACAAAACACCTGAAAGGATCTCAAGGCACCCCAAGGTGCCATGGCACCTTAGTTGAGAATCACTGATATACATTGGCAACACATAGCGGGTGCACATGGGTGCACATGCACCCTGAGATCAGCCATGCACCCCCTGGAAGCACCAGCCATGAAACCAGAAGTACCAGCGGAAGTCGGCGATCAGCCCCCATCAGTGACCTGGTGCCCCCCCAAACTCAGGAGGCACCAGTCGCCCATGCTGATATAGACTAAAGAATAAATCCAACCATAATAAAATATCCGTTATAAGAGAATATCTGGGGGATATGCATATGACACAGAGACAAATGAACTAACAGTTCAGTCAATTCTATCCCAGTTTGTACACTGATAGTCTGAACGTTACTGGTAAGGATATAGATCTGTTCCTGTACTTTATATCCATACAACAAATTTCAGAGATGGAGAAGACAATTTCAGAGGCTCCTTTATCATTGCATGAAATAACTTTGACCTTAAAGAACAAGAACAATAATAAATCTCCATGCAGAGATGGATTTTCTGAGGAAAGGAATTTTTTTTTAATTAAAGTTATATTGTTACCTCAATAATTGAATGCATCTAATAATAGTAAAGACCAATGTACAGTACCAAGCACTTTATGTCAAGCTATTATTTCCATAATTCCTAAAACCAGGAGAGGATTTTATGACTTGTTCTAACTATACACCATTTTTTAAAATTAATGTACAAACCAAAATCCGAGCCAAAATGTTATCACACAAAAAATCAAGTAGGATTTATCAAAAAAAAAGCATGGTTCAGATAATGTATGTCAGGTTAGTGGTATAGTAGCAGAAGTACAAAATTACAAAGTCTATGTGGCTCTTTTAGCACTTTATGCAGAGAACGTCTTTGATTGTGTTTCTTGGAGCTAGCTTTTTGTGTAAAAATTAATAACGTGGATACAGTTGCTATGTACAAATCCCACTTCATGGGTTGCAACCAATAATATGTTATCTGATCCATTTCTTTTGCAAAGGGTGAATTCAAGAAAGTTGAGTTACTTGAATTAGGTAAGTATACCACAAAGAATAAGTTTAGCAAAGGGCAATTTCAATAGCAATCAGAACACATTTGGGTATTTAGATATTAAAATATCCAAAAATGTTGATATTATTGAGATTATTTTCTGCCAAAACTTTCAGAAGATTCTT
Source organism: Crocodylus siamensis (assembly GCF_052110815.1). Classification (NCBI taxonomy): domain Eukaryota; kingdom Metazoa; phylum Chordata; order Crocodylia; family Crocodylidae; genus Crocodylus; species Crocodylus siamensis. The sequence goes on from NC_143397.1 coordinate 214,102,324, forward strand.
GTTGTTATATTACAGGATCTGAACAAATGGGGCAGTTTGGCAACATCCCTTGTAGGATTGTGTTAATATTTTTTAAATGCCTTGCCTACTTTACCTGTTGCATAACCTATCAGTTGTAACTCCCCAATCCTATTTTGTTAAAATAAACCAAATGTTCAAAAGGTTTGTCTGGGGAGAGGACAAAACAATGATAATTGATCTTAGACTTCATCTTATATATAGAACAAAAGATCATTTTTTGTCTGCACTGGACTCCCTTTAAACTAAATATATACACACACACATATATATATATTACCAGTAGGCACAAGTTAGAGATGTGATGCATTGCAGGCAATACTTAGTCACATGCTTTGGTCATGCCCTATTCTCAATTCTTTTTGAAAGGAAATTATAACTAGAGTTAACATGTTTTTGAACATATCACTGATCCTTTGGCAGATATGTGTGTTCTTGGATATAACCCTAACTGAATCTTTGCCACATTGCACTCTTACAATAGTTCTTATTAGTGACATGCAGGATTACTATACTGAAGGTTGAAATCTGGTACTCTGAGATGGCACAAGTGGCATCTATGGAGAGAGCCATGTTTAGCAGACTTAAGTGCTTTGAAATGTTTAGTGTAATTTGGGAGGAGTTCTTAGAATATTTTGGTAATTTAAATATTAGTCCTTGCACACCTCTCTCATTTTCTTTTGTCCTTTCCTCTTCCCTCCTTTTTTCTTTTCCCTTTATTATTTATTATTTGATATGAATATGTACGTAGTTTATGGTTCATATATAGTCAATATATATTTTTCCTCATATTTTATGTTGTGGGGGGGTTTTTTAATCATTAAAAACAGCAATTTTGGTACTATGAGCCCTGCATCTTTCCTGTTTATAAGAGAGGCACCAGAAATATCCTCCAGCTTTGTGCATCCGCGATTGCAATGCAGAAAAAGCAGACTCTACAGAGATTTGACAGTCATACAAAATAATGGATCACTCTACAAGAGTGATAGAGGATGCTATAATGACAGCCTCAGAGAATGTGAGCAGCATGGTCTACTGGACTGGGATTTGGGTGCTTTGCCAAGGATCTGCTGTATGACCTTGAAAGAATCACAATCTCTTGATGTTTCTGTTTCCCCTCTCACTCCTTGGCTCAGTCCTGACAGGGAAGAGTAAAGGGAAATACGAGTTTGTCAACATGTTAGTTTGTCTAATTTACTTTGGCATGCCTGGAAAGACCTCTTCAAATGAAATCTAACATTTATGAAACCGTATTATTTGGCCATGCTGCCTAGGCTTCCCATGAGGCTACAACGCAGCCAGTTAACCTAGTTTTGAAGCAGTTAGCTTGCATTTTAGCAGGAGTTTTCAATCATGTTGAGCTAACACAGTTGCAAACATACTTGTTTGCCCTATATCTGGTCTATTTGATTGAAAACTCTTTAGGGCAGGGACCATCTCATAATGGCTGTTTGCATAGAGCCAGACACAGTGGGGCCATAATCTTGAATGAAGCAGCTAAACTATACTGTAATAGAATGAATTAATAACAATTTTCTCCTCCTTAAAAGAGTACCTTATTTCATACATTTATTTGAAGGTAGTGTCATAAAGAGAGTCACCATTTCTTAGACAGAAAGGATGAAGATACATATTAATGAGTATTTCAGTGGCTGCAGTTGTACACTAAAGCAAACTGTGATCCACCACATTAACCTATCACAAAGCTGTTTCAATGTACTTGTGATACATCATGTGAGCAAGTGCCATGTACAGCTGCAAAAAGGCTTTGTAAGGCTGCCATTCAAGCTGACCTTCAGCAAATGAAACATAATACCCCTCAATGAAAAATACACATTTGACAAAATAATTAAGAACAAACTAATGGATTTAAATTCAAGTACAAAGGCTTTGAAAGGGACACTGAAATAATGAAAGTAAGTGTGACCTGCCCTCAAAATGTGTCTACATTTCAGAGAAATAATTAAAACACCTGCCTGAAACATAGAATACACAGCTAAACCCACAGAATACAAATCAAATGGATGTGCTGTGCAATAATAAAATGGTAATAAAACTGTTGCATTTGAAAAGGCAAGGAGGAGACCAACAGGGTTAATATTAAAATGATTCAGAATGAAATATTATGCTAACCTAAAACTGCTCGAAACCTATAACGCCTAAGGAAAAGACACTTGTGATGGGGTCAAAATATTTTATATACAATATGAAAGCATATACAACGTCAACCTCTTTCAATACAGATTATACTACCTTTTAAATCAATGTGGAAGGCTATAAAAAAGCAATCTAGAATTAAACAAACTCAGAACAGGCACTGTGAGGCATGTTTCCATTTTACTAAATCACATCTTTCTCAAGTAGACATTATAATGTTAGTCCTGCAGCTGGAACGTCTAGCATGGACACATATCATCTTAGGAGTCCCTCCGAAGCCTTTGGGGCTCTACATGGGTGCAGAAGCCATCACTGTCCCATGCAATTTCAAATCTGTGGCTGGCCTATAAAACAACAATCTGATATTTTGCCTGGTACCTTTTACCAACGGGTATAAAATGGTGCCTGAGCACCCTCAGTGGCAACCACCCATGGGCAGGACAGTGTCACTAGTAGCTTCCTTGTGGGTGGCATGAAAGCAGCCAGTCCAGCAGCGCAGCTGCCTCTATTCCCATCCCCACTCCTCCCATCGCATTCGCCCCCAAGGTCAGCACACAGAACTGATGCCCCTGTCACCACCTTCATTATTCAACTGCTTTTAATGCTGATGCTGAGGCCTTTCATGAGTTCCACAAGCCTTTTGCTCTTGTGATTGTGCATGTATTGAAATACAGGCAAACTAAACAGGATTTTTGAGTTTCATGTCAGCAGGTACTTATTTTTAAGAGTTTATACTGCAGTAGTGTAATGATTGGTGGGTGAATGAGGCATGAGCCCCAGATGCTACCTAATAGGGGGTCACCAGAATGGACCTAGGGGGAGCCTTACCCTCCCATCACCCCCACCTTTCAATCCTGCACCTTCCCCGCAACATCTCCAGCTTCAGCAGCAGCTGCAATTTATCCTATTTTTGCCAAGATGTCACTGACTGTATACGTATATTGATTCTGGTGGGACCATCATTTCTTGATTAGTTTACTGCAGACAACTTAGCTGAGTGATTTCTGCATTTCACAAGGGAAAAGGAAGCAAATAATAGAAGGAATCATTTCATAATAGAAGGTTTTGTCAGGAAATTCTACTCATGCCATTGCTATTAAATCTGCCACTGATATAAACCTTTATAAACATTTAAGGATGCATAAAATCCTTAGTCTGGTTGATTTGCATCACTTAGCTTATGTGATCATCAGGCCATACTCTGCGGGGGGGAAGATTTTTCTATTGACTGTGTTAATCCTATTTGCAAGCATTTTTGTGTGTATTTTGAGATATTAATGGAAGCAAAACAATAAAAATCACTGTAAACATACATGCTGACTTTAAGAGAGAAGTTGATTTATAAACAGACAATAACTGAAGATATAAAGTCAGTTACTCCAAGACTATGTATCAAAAATATGTCTGAGAATGTTTTTGGTACATTACCAGCAATAGGTGAACCTTATGTGCTATACTATAGCATCTGCTATGAAGCAGTGAGCCACAGCTTTATCACAGACACATTGATTGCCTTCTGAGATACTTTTTTAACACATAGACATAATACTGAAGACTGACAACATTACTGTCCAAAGCAATTGCATAGAGCATCTCTCTCAGGACCAGAGGGCGCATGCGCATTTACCGGGCATGCGTCTACACATGCACACCTGTACTGCACTGTAAATATGGTGACTTACACTGACTTGAGCATAAATAAGATAACTGCATGATCGGGTATAAAATTTACACCCAATTAGTAACCATGAATAACACACATATAGACGACTTACTGCACAGTAACATTGTGTGTGTACTGACTAGGGAATAACTTTAGTTCCAAGTCAGTGCACACATAGCATTAATGTATTTTAATGCCTGCACATGTAGACACCAGCCTATTCCTGCTTACTCTGCAGTTATTGCGCAGTAAATTTAAGATGGCATACATGGACGTGTAGACACACCCAGAGTGATACTATCAGCAGAGGTGGCTATGCCAGCTGTTATTAATGTTGTTGAATAATTTCTGTTATTCTCAATTGCTTATAATTACGATGAACTTTAATCATTTGGACTGATTTTTCCATGTAATATTATTTTTAGATTTAGGCCAAAATGATCAACTGGTATAAGGACAGAGAAAATATATGGGGTTTTTTGCCATGTTGAACAATCAGTTCGGCAAGACACTAAAGCCATACCCCCATCCTATGCTTTGAAACAGAGACTCAGGAGCAGGGATTAGACCTGTGCAAATAGGGAAGTATTTGATTTGGATTTGGATTCAGCTGATTCAGAGGATTGTGATTTGATTCAGCTATTCGAATCACTGTCCCAAATCATTTCATAGATTTCATTTCATAGACATCATGAAATCAATTTGGCCAAATCAGCTTTGGAGTTTCAGCACTGATTCAGAGAGATTCTGTGGTTCAGATCTGCTGGGGAGAGGCAGGCACAGCTGGGAAGCTGCAGGTTCTTTCATGGGTCCTCCAGCTGTGCCTGCCTCTCCCCAGCTGTCAGGAGCCACTGGAGAAGCCCCTATGGCTGCCCTGCCCGGCCCCATCTATCGCCCAGCCCCAGCCTAGTCCTGGCACTTAAAAAGGAAAAAAAAAAGCCCCATACGCACCAGCTGCAGCAGCACTGATTGCAGCCTCTGGGCTCTTGTAGAAGAGCACCCTGGCACAGCACAAGGCAGTGGGAGGCAACAGGGATCACCCTCCCCCATCTGACACCCGTGCAGCAGCTGCCCCATGGAATGGGTGCAGTATGGCTCGGCAGGGCACTGCACGCTGTCTGAAAGCTGGGGCCACTGGGGCTGAGTGGTGCTGGGCTCTAGCTGACACATGGAGCTTTCCCAGCTCCCAGAAAGTGCACAGCACCCTGCTGAACTAAGCTGCACCTGTGCCATGGAGCAGGTGCCAAGCGGGGGGGGCGGGTGATCCCCATGGTCCCCGCACTGCTCTGTGCTGTGTGGGGGTGTTCGGCCATGAGCCCTCAGAGGCCCTGATCGCTGCTGCCAGAGTCAGTGAGTATGAGGCTTTTTTTTTTTTTTTTTTTTTAAAGTGCCAGAACTAGGCTGGGGATGGATGTGGGATGGGGCCAGGCAGGGCAGCCATGGAGACTTCTCCCATGGCTCCTCTGGCTGTGCCTACCTCTGCCCTGGATCTGCCCTCCTGCCACTTGCCCAGCTGGCACAGAGGTAGTAGGGGGGAGCACGATGCAGGTGTGGCTCAATCCAAGCAGCAGGATATAGCCATGCTCCCGGCACTGCCGTGCCTGCATGAGGGCTGGGAGTGGGGGCTCTGTTGTGCCGCTGCTTCATAGCCAGTGTGGAGGGGCAGGGGATGCAGGCACAGCAGCACTCGGAGCGGGGGCTAAATCTTACTGCTGCTTGCCCCCTTCCACCTGGAGTGAGCCACACACACATCCCACCCACCCCCAAGCTGGGCAAGAAGCAGCAAGGCAGAGCCCCCACTCCCAGTGCTACTGTGCCCACACCCTGCACCCCCCCCTCACCCCCCTCCCTGAATAATGCACCCCTCTGCCCCAGCTGGGAAGCTTGTCCCAACCCCAATCCCTCCCTCCCCCATTCCCTTTCCCTCCCTCCTCCCCCAACCCCAATGGACTTACCACCTGGAGTTAGCTGTGTCAGCTGCCTGTTTAGGCTATGGCTGAATTTCTGAAGCAGGCAAAGCTTTTCCAAATCAATTCAGATGCTTTGAATCAATTTGGAGCTTTTAATTGGTCTCCTAATTCACTTCAGATTCAGAGATTTGGTCCCCAAATTGGACCGAATCTCCTCTAAATTGAATCAGCTACCAAAGCTTAGCACAGCCCTGGTAGGGATTAGGTAGGCACATAGATTGGCAGTATGTCTTATTTTTTGAGTTCTCCAATCTTTCCTCCACTACCTACCCTATATCTATTCACAGCATACCCTTCTGATTCCATGTAGTCTCAACAGAAACATGTTCAATTGTCCTGTGTGGAGACTACCTGTACAGTCCAGTAATATGTAGGAGCTGGAGCATGCCCAGTGCGAAGGAATCCCAGAGAGTTTTTAGCAAAGCTGTATCAAATCTGTACCAAGCCTGTGCACCCTGAAATTTGTATTTTTTAAGGCATATAATTTATCCAAAGTTGTGTAGCTTTTCACCAGAGTAGCAAAAGACAAATTTCCAATACAAAGACCCACCTCTTGCCAGTTTGCATATCCCACACTGAAAAGACTGGCAAAATATACCTTGCAGTAGGTAAGAGAAGCAAGAGCGTAACGTGGATGAGAGTGAAAAAGACAACCATGTCATTGTAGGAAAGAGACAAGGGTGCTTAGAAAAGCTAAGGAGCCCTGTTGGATTTCAAGGTACAGAAAGGCCTAGCAGCATGTTGGGGAGAAACATGCTGACATAACGAAAGAGGCTGTTAACTGCTGTACTCTGCTCCATTTATTGCTGAAGATGGAAAATGTGTAATGAACAAAATAGCCTGGCAGAAAGAAAAAGGATAGTGCTCTACCATCCCAGAGAGATGCATTTTATTCAGCCAGTGTATGCTTCTGCCACAAATTAAGTGATTAGGTGAGTCACCTAACCCAACCTTTTCACTACTATTTTCCAAAATTTCTGGATAACCAACATGATACCTTGGGGTTTGATTTATGGAAGTGCTGAGCATTCATAGCTGAAACCCAAAGTGAATAGGAGCTATGCTTTCAACATTAAAAGTACTAAATAACTGCAAGTACCATAAATATACTGGACTTGCTCCTTGCCACAAGCGACAACCTGGTGAGGGGGTCTGTGGATACTTGACCACCTAGGTGACAGTGATCATCACCAGCTGAAATTTACTATCTAGCACAGAGTGGTGAAAGCAAACAGCAAGGCTCAGGTCCTTGACTTCAGGAGGCTAAGACAGAAGTCTAAGTAGGAGAAACATTGGGATCTCGGGGTTTCAATGAGATGGGAATCCAAGACAGGTGATTGTTCCTCAAGGAGACAATCCTCTGAGCTCAAAGGGAGTCAGTCCCAATGCACACCGAGGGGGGAAGGAGTGTTAAGAAGCCCCCATGGCTCATCAAAGGCATCTAGGGATACCTGAGGGCAAAAAAGGAGGTGTTTCCACAAACAGTGGAAACTTGGGGCTATCACCAAGAAGGATTACACCTCCATTGCTTGGGGCTACAGGGAGGCTGTTAGGAAGGCCAAAGCAGAGATGGAGCTAGGGCTAGCAACCAGAATAATGGATAATAAAAAGTCCTTTTTAAATACATAGGAAGTAAGAAAGCACCAGGTAACCACTACAGGACAGCCTTGGCAATCTGATGATTGTGGCAAACGAAAAACTGACCTCTTTAATGAATTCTTTGCCTCCATCTTCCTGAATAGGGACTGGGACATCTCCCCCACTAGAACTGCAGACAGACCTAGGGGAGGCACTGCCATACCTAGGGTTAGGGACGACCTAGTTAGGGAACTTTTGGAGGGGCTGAACGTGTTTAAATCAATAGGTCCAGATGCTCTTCACCTGAGGGTACTGAGGGAATTGGCAGGGATCATAACGGGGCCCCTGGCATGGCTCTATGAACACTCATGGGGCACTGGCCAGTTACCAGAGGATTGGAAAAGGACCAATGTGGTCTCCATTTACAAGAAGGGGAGAAAAGAGGACCCCAGCAATTATAGGCCAGTCAGTCTTACCTCGGTCCTTAGGAATACCTTTGAGAAAATTATCAAGAAGCACATCTTCAAGGGTCCAGCAGGGAAGGTAATGCTCAGGGCAACCAATATGGGTTCATTAAGGGCAGGTCCTGCCTGACTATCCTCATTTCTTTTTATAATCAGGTCACAAAGTCCATGGATGAGGGTGTCGGGGTGGAGGTAGTCTTCCTGGACGTTAAGAAGGCCTTTGACACGGTTTCCCACCACATTCTCTTAAAAAAACTTGGTGACTGCAGCATTGATGCCTACACAGTCAGATGGGTGGCAAATTGGCTAGATGGTTGCACCCAGAGAGTGGTGGTTGATGGGTCATTTTTGACCTGGAGGGATGTGGGCAGTGTTGTCCCCCAGGGCGCAGTCCTGGGGCCTATATTATTCAACATCTTTATCAACGATCTGGATGTGGGTGTAGAATACACACTGTCCAAATTTGCTGATGACACAAAGTTGATTCTGCAACTTTAATGCTTTTTTTTTTACTGGTGTTATATGACTTGCCAGGATAAAGCTTATATCATTCATATTCATCTTCTTATTAAAACATTATTCCAGATACAGATGGCATACCTATCATCCCCTGACTGCATACAGCTGAGTCAGAAATTCTGAGTTGAAAATCTATGACTCTGGGTTCTGATATCTACATTTATAACCCATTTGCCATCTGCACAAAATAGACTAAGCTTCCTCACATAGTTTGGCTTATGAAGACATAATGTGAATCTTCTGAGTATTTATAATCTGCCCAATTTTTAAAAAAATCTTTAGAACAGAATTTCTATCAGAATTGCTACCCTAAAAAGACTCTTGATTTCATCAGCATCTTTGGATTTACATGATTTTTAAAACTGTTTTCAGGAAGTAGTGCTTGGGATTTTATACAGTGCCAGCCTATTAAGGTTTCTAGTGTGGTAAAATCATTAGAGAACATTCTCTGGTGTAAATAGATTAGCTCCTTTTGAAGTTAATGAGAGTATAACCCATATGCATCACCAGAGAACTTGGTCCATTTAACTAAAATCTGTTGTGTCAAAAATAATTTAAAATTGATAGTGCACATTAAAAACAACAAAATCCCTCATCTGTTTTTCTGCATATTGCCTTTCCTCATTAGGTGATGTTTATGGCTTCCAAAATGTTAAGTAGAGATTCAGCATATTATTAAAGCCTAAGTTCATGTTCAGAGAATACTGATATTTTATTGACACACTCATTGAAGAAAAATTGAAAATCTTTTTAAAAAACTGCCCTCCAAATAGATATGCTGGTGCTCATACAGTAATAGCATCACATCATTTAAACTTAATTTTTACACACACACACACAAAACCTCTTGCAGCAAAAAAAAAAAAAGGTAATGTAATAATAAATCATCCTGAGAGCTTTACTTAGAAAAAGTTGCTTGCATGAGCATTGTGTCAGTAATTTAGTTGTGGCTCTTCTGCCTGACAGGTGTGGAATATTGTGTGCACGATTCTAAGCTTAAAGACACTGATACAACCCAAGCAAATTCAGCACTTTTGCAATGGCAATATGTATTAACAGTGTAATTCTCACAAGGCAGCCTGACACCATCAATGCATATTAATATAAATGATCTGGCCCATGAACCAGGGGAACCATGACTCAAATTGACAGAATTATGTTACTTTACAATCAAATATGTACAAGTATGCTTTCTTCCTCATTTGGGTAGAAATTTTGTTCCCATTCAAGTCAGTGAGAATTTTGCCATGGATCTCTAGAGGACTGAATCTTGCGGATTTAGTCACCTCTCATTACTTTAGGATTAAAGTAAGATGCTTACTCCCCAAACTAAGAAAGACTAGAAACAGCCCATTTCAGGGTCCTTTAGAACATTTTGTAAGTATCGTTTTTGGAGCTTCCTTCATATTTTTTCAGAATCCTATCATTTCACATTTTCTTTTATATGTGGAGCCCTGCTGAATGCAATGCAATAAAATGGATATCATGTAAGCCATAATTTTGAGGTGATAGATTTACACAGGTATACTGAGGGCCTGGAGGAAAACAGTGAGGTAATTTTCCAGAAATCTGGTTGAAACTGGAGGGGATCAATTCACTTGGATTCTCAATGCCTGTAGTGGTTTGTAGGATGGAATGAGCCTGTAAATGTTTGGGTGTTTTTAATCATCTCCCTGACAACACAATATAGAGATGATTAAATTCTGCTTTATCACCGTGCTTGGAAAAAATGGATATTAGGGTACAGTGATCATCATCAATCACCTAGAGATTTAAGGGATGAAAATCCTGTCTTTGCAGACATAGTCAAAAAAAGGCTGGATGAGGCTGCCTTTTCTGATTCAGTTAGCTCCCATCTGGTCACTGGGTTATTGTGACTGAATAGAGAATGAGGGGAGAAGAGTAGCTGCGATCTTGAAACCTAATTTAGGAGGTCACCTTCTCTAACAGAGGAACTAATTGAATCATCTATATGATGCATGAGGCTTCTGAAGTTGTAAAGATGCATATTTAATTGTTGTATACAAATCACTATTCCATAATTTATTGATGTACAATAAGGATTAATTGTTGACTTTAATGATTGCCAAGAAACATTCCAGCAAATATTTTTTTCCCAGAGAAAAAAGGGACCCAAAATCCAAAGGGAATGGGCATACTGGAAGTAAAATAGATCTAGGAAGAATTTTGCAATTGAGGCTTGCCAAGTCGCATATGTTGAGCATGTAACACGTTAAGGGTAAGATGCCTCCATCACTCAGACCACTTTAGCTGAATGAAAGGGTTTGAATTCGAAGAGGATAGAAGAAGCCACATATATGACTGTGGGAGAATTCATCTGATCCAGAAATTGTAGAAGACAGATATGGGTACCCTCTAATGACCTACCAGAAACTCTGATATAGGGGTCAACTGGACTGGAGCAGGGGGCAGAAGCAGCACTGTACCTAGACTCCTCGTGGTCTCGGGTGAACTTTTAGTATTGGGCCCTGCTTCGCCAGTGATAATGATAATAATAATTAAAAATTACCATTTTGGGGTTTCCTTTCTGTCTGGGCCCCAGGAAGCCACCCAGTTCCCCCATGCCTGTGTCCAGCCCTGGGCAGAAGGTATTAGGAGCTACTATAGTGCAGCTCTGCAGTGTTTCTGTTCAATGCTACAGCCCATAGAAAATCCCATAAATTAACAGAAAACATTATCCTTCAAGAAATGTTTTTTGTTAAACCTTTACATTGTTGTGCTGCTCACTTGGCAGCAGCTGTTGATTTGCAACTCCATTGATTTCAAAGGTTCTCTACCTATCATAAAGTCTGATGTAAGATGCAAAAGTGGAAAATTCCCTTGCACAAGGAAGTTCCCCACTGACAGAGGCAGCAAAACTAGATCCAGCACCAGCAGAACCTTTACCTCTCCATTTATGGCACCGAGTGCCAAGGCAGAACAGAACATTTCCCTAAATTAAGACTCCAATGTGAATCCTACAAGCCTGAGCAATGTTAGGAAGAGAGCCATGTTGCCTAAGTAGCAGCTCTTAGAGACATTATACTCTTACTGCAAAGTCTTTTCAAGAAATTTTATTTCACAGAGGGCCTTCTTTCTTTTCTATTCCTCTTAGAAAAGAAACGAGCATTATTTCCCCAGTGCAGCTCCATCAGTCCATTTTAGCCTGTGTCCTGGGGACAAGAAGTCAGGTCCTTGCTCTGCCAACACAATATGGGTCCCCTTGTGTAGGTGCACTGAGGGGGCAAGAAAAGGATTCCTTTTTTTGTCTGTCCAGACTATTTGTGTTGGCTGGAACTATGAAGCCAGCATTTGAAACAAATCATTTAATGGGCCTTTGACTGAAGAAAACATTAATAAGCCATCTGATTGCAGCAATAGTGTGCTCAGATGTTGCTCTCACTATCAATATAAGCATAAAGTTACCACAGAAAGAAAATGGTGGCTAAAGAATCATTTAAACACTTTTTAACCTATAAATACAAATGTAACTAGTAAAAATTCAGAAAGATGATTTGTTCTGAGGTAATAGTTTTAGCTATAGACACTTCAGATTTTTCTTCAACACTATAAAATATCCATAAAAATCTGAAATTTCAAATAAAGAAATGTATACATACAAGTAACTCAAACTGCAGTCTAAAATAATTATGTGAAAATTAAAATACTAAATCCTTTAGAGATGCCCTTTACATGCTGACATCATTGAAGAATAAGTGGTGCAATTACAGAAACTGCACCATGATGTAAATAATACTTTAAGGGCAGAATCCTAGAACTGATATCCCTTCGAAGCAAATGAGATACTTTAAAAAGAGGACATGGATAGATAAGAAAAGCAGAATAAAACTGAGTGCCTGGGTTCACCAAGCATTTGAAAAATCTACAGAAGAAAATCTATTACTCAAATTGCTTTCAAAGGAGCTGATTATTTAAACAACTGTTTTGAAAAGAGTTATACAGCTGCACACCTAAAATGTCACATTCATATTTTATTGATGTCATTTTATGGATAAGAAGTGTCTATGAAGAGGGTTTTTCAACTGGGAATTTAAATGAGAACAGTGACATCAACTGGCCAACAAGGTTATCACAACTGAATTCTCTGTAGTCTATAATTTACATCTTGTCTGCTTCCCTTTTTTCAGTGGTGTTCTGCCTATATATGAACATCAAATACCTAGCGGTGAAGCAACATGGTCAGATACCTGGAGTACAGGAGCAGTATTGACTTTTGGTTACCACTGAAGCACTTGCACTGTCATGCAGCTTCCAGCAGAAGCTATTTTTTCACCTTGTAGCAGAACACCAAGGTGCCTGCTACTCTCAGAGCAGAGGCACAGGTGCGAGTTGCTAGGGGCAACCGCTGAGAGTCAGCTGACTGGAAGGGGCAGGGCCTGGCATATATAAACCCCAGGGCGGAGGCCAGTTCCCTGCTGGCAGCCAAAGGGGAAGGAGTTCTGCTGGACTGAGTAAAGAGAGGCCAGACTGCAGGTATGGCCCGAGACTGGGGAAAGATGGAGCAACCCTGGTGTGGCAGGAAGAATGATGGTGTAGCTGATTGGCAGAGATTTATGTTATAGCCTAGGGGCTTGAGTTTTCTGTTTACAACCAGTGGTTTGGGTGAGGCTATTAGGGGTTGGAGGAGGCCTCATAGGGGATCCATGGTGGTGTGGGGACCCCAGTGCCAGAGAGGGTGCAGCATTTATGGGGTGCACTGACCCCAGCCCCAGAATGAGGAGAGGCCAGCAAGAAGCCCCAGAGTGAGGAGGGGTGGAATGAGACAGAGTGAGACAGGGCTGTGGAAAGCCCAGGGAAGACAAGGGGAGGGCCAAATTACAACAAACCATGTCAATATCATCTGTGAGGCTTGGGCTGCAGTGTAGGGGAGGAAAAGGAGCAGCAGATAGAGCCCCCTGGCACTGGGACAAATAAATGGGCAGCCTCCTGCTAATTAACAACCATTCCTTAATTAAGATCAAGGCATGGCAGGCAAGAAGGCAGGTGGTTGGCCCATAACAGGAGGGCAGAGTCACTGATAGACAGACTCCAGTAGAGGCACTCCTGTCACACTCCCCCTTGCCAAATTGGTGCTTGGAGGATGGTTGCCCCAGTCACCCCTCCCTCATTATACCACTGAAAATACCAGTAAGGTTCTGCTTCAGTTACAATTATTTACTTAGCAATTACAAGGATGACTCATAATGACTAGTAAAGGCACTGTCACTCACAATAAAATACTTTAAACATGCTTATATTAAAGCAAGACCCAAAATACACCAAGTAAATTAGAGACAAATGGAAAGGCAGAGACTTTGCCTCAAAAGGACTTGCACTCTAGTCCTTTAAAATGCTGAGCACTCTGACCTACTGTGCCAAGCCCTTAAGCAGGTGAGTAGTCCCAGTGAAGTCAATGCAAGATATTAAGTGCTGGCTGGATAAAGTCAGAGTGATCAGCAGTTTGCACAAGTGAATTGTTAAAGCAGACTTCAGTCAACAAGGTGGGGAAGGGAGGGAAGCGGTTATAGGGAGGCCCAGGATACAACGACAACCTACATGGTTGTTTACAGTTCTGGTGTGCTTGTCTGACTCTATTCCATTTTTTTTATTTTTTTTTCATACAAATGTAGATAAATAAGGCTGGAAGGGACCTCCAGAGGTCACCTAGTCCAACTTTCTGCTTTAGGCAGGATTGACCCTATGCAAACCATCCCATACTAACCATAATCTAAACTCTTTATATAAGAGTACTGTTTCCTTCCTTCCTCTACTAGTTCAATGTATTCTTACAAGTCACCCACCCTTATCACCCCCTATTGCTTTTACGATGAAGCCTTTTCTTTAAAAAAAATCTTGTTTCATTTTTACATTAAAAAGTAGTTATTTACTCCTTGCTTCCCACAGATAAATTGTAAGGCCCCAGATCTGAAGTAGGATGGGAGTGAAGGGACAGTGATCTTTGCATACACTGGCATCCTGCTGTAGACAATGTGCCTTTTTATAGGGCAACTCTAAACCTTTGTAGTGGTGTCTCAGACTGCCAGCTCAAGGAAACTAGGGACAGTCTGCAAGGACTATAGCCCAACTGCAGCCAGTGAAACCTGATTACAGGCTGGCCAGGATTACTGGGCCAGCTGATCCAGATAAATAGGTGGTCCACAAGAAGTTAAGAGGACTCGTATGGAAATGAGCCAGGGAGAGAGAGAGTGCCAGAGAGACCTCAGGGGGGACAGTTAAGCTCTCAGGGAGAGCATGAGAGGCTGGGACAGGCAGACAGCCAAGAGCTGAGAGCCTGCTATAGGTCCCCTCAGAAAGTTTTGCACCTGAGGGAACACAAGGGCAGGGAGGACATAGAAGCAGCTAGAGTACATTCATCCGTCATATTTAATATTTCTTTAATTTTGATTTGCAGTGGTTATATTTTGCCAGATGAGTTTTAGCAGAAAGGAGGTTGGGATAACAGAAAGGGAATTCTTGTTAGAACGTATGTTTTGAATACATTGCCCTTTGTATTCAAAGTCCCAGGTGGCAAAGATACTACTTTCTTTATAAAATAGGATTATGAGATTTAAAGGTTATGTTCTATTTTTCTATGTTGGAAGATGTGCATATTTAATTTGTACTGCTAGCTATGAGCTAATTATTCATTGTTCCACAATGAAATCATTTTGGTTTTTTTAATTAGAAATTTTAAAAGGACAAAGCTACACCACTGCTATTTTGATTGCAGTCAAGGCCCTCACTACAGCTACAGTTTCTTGGCTGAGAAATGTTGATGGGTTTTGAAACACAGAATACATCTAGATATTTATAAACCCAAAGTGAACTTCTTTTCTCATTTACTTCATTTCCCCATCTAGAGCCACACAACTGCTTTATTGTTGACACTTGCCAGGTCCTCATCCTGAGTATGCAGGCATGCTGCACACATGAGGAGGTACTCAGCAGTCTGTGGTGTATCGCCACACACACATATTGGACTTTCTCAGAGCTGCTCAAGCAGTCCAGCTGATGCAAGAGGTAGTTTTTCCAGGTACCAATTGGCTGGGCCCCAGAAGCTCCTGTCTATTTGTATCTTCCAGAGATCATGGGCCTTAAGACCCACCTAGTTAACTAATACCCCCACTACTGTGTGGGGCCAAAGTTTCAAAGATGCAACTAATTTTTTTTTTTCTTTGTGGGACAACTAAGGGAGAAAATGGTAGGAGTGGTGTGGGGGTCATAGGATCAAAATATGAAAAGAAGTTCTCCAGAGGGGAACACAGAGCAGAGCCCCCCAGGCCACACCCACCAGCCCTCAAAGGCATCCAAGGAGCCAGTGGACACCGTCAACTGGTGCTCTGCCCAGAAATATGCACAGACAAGTGAGAGGAAAGTAGACCTGCAGTCTTTGGGCAAAAGGAGGTTTGTGGAGGTGGAGGGGCTACAGCCTGGTGCACTTGAGGATCATGTGTGCCAGGGTCTCCCTCTGCCTGCAGAAGGGGCAGGAGACAGGGGTGTACATGAAGCTCATCCCATACATGCTTGCGGCAACAGCTCCATGGAGGAGCTGCCAGATGAGGTGCCCAGTGGCTCATGGGATGAGGGTGGAGTACAGACTTGGCCACTGGGGTGTCCCAGCCATGCCCTCGCTGAGCAGGTCGTCTGGTGTCTGAGCCATGCCCTCGCTGAGCCTTGGTATCTGGGTGGGATGCAAAGGTGGCATGATTGACTGACAGTGTGGTGCACAAGCACGTAGAGGTGAGGTGTGGTGGCGATGAACGGTGGAAAAGCGAACTAGTCTGGTGTCCTCCAGCCAACTCAGGTGGTGGAGCAGGGAGTGCTGTGAAGCCAAGTAAGGCACCAGCCCCACAACAACCTCTAGTGGGGGGGGAGGGGAAGCACTACTGCACAGGCCTTGGTCAACAAAAGCAAGAACATCAGGTGGTAGGGAAGACTTCACCTCCTAGACCAGACAGCAGGTTGCATGTGTCATAGGTAGACTCATGTGCAGTAGGGTCCACCCACTCCCAACTATCGTAGTTCAAGAGGTTTCCAATACAGGTGACACCAGCCAGGATCAACATGTGTTGTAACAGGGGCACCTCTGCCATTGGCACCTCCAGCTGGGGGTTCCAGAGGAGGGGTTTGATGAGCAGGTCAGCACCCTGGGTGACTGTTGCAGGGGACCTGGAGGTGGAGACCAGCCTCTAGGCACAGAGGAGGTCCTGGTAGAAACCTGTCAGTCCTCGCAGGTCCTGCAGGGAGAAGCCCCGCACACTGAGGAGCTGCCAGTCATATCAGAGCTCCCAGAAGTGGCAAAGGAAAGTGTGCCCCAGGTAGCCCCATGCTGCATGGCTACCAACACCATATAGCAGTTGCTGCAGGGCCTGAAGGTGGAAAGCCAAGGCCTGACTGTGAAGGCAAACCAGGCCCTGGCCACCCTCCCATGAGGCGAGCCTCAGGACCTCTGAAGCAACCCAGTGCTGTCTCAGCCAGAAAAACTCCAACACCCATCTCTGGAGTCCCTCCAGCACTTCAGGGGGTACAAGCAGCGTCTGTAATGGGTGCCAGAGCATGGACAGGACCAGCTGATTCAGCACCAGCAATCTCAGGAGCCCTGCCCATGCCCATGCCCAGAGCTGCTCTACCACCCTTGCCTCCAGCTGGTGCCAGTTCTCTGGTGGGGAAGGGTAGACCCCCAAGTACAGCAGTGAGCTCACACTCCAACGGATCCTGTGCAGTGCAGATGGGAGTGAGCCCACCTGCCACCCATCACCCACCACCAGGCCAAAGATTTTGACCCAGTTGACCTGGGTACAGGAAGCCATCAAGTATAATGCCTGGCAGGCCTCCACCTGTGCCAGATCACCTGAGTCCTAGACCATGAAGAGTACATTGTCAGCATACGCTACACCACTGGATCTCAGAGCATCAACCCGACCACCCACTTCCACAGGAGAATGAGGAAGGGATCCAGGGCCAAGGCATGTACCTGGCCTGACAGAGAGCAGCTTTGGTTTACCCCTCTCCTGAATGGGATTGGCTCCACCAGGGTCCAGCTGAACTTGACCAAACACTCTCTGCAGAGGCGTACAGCACCTGGAGAGCCCACACAAAGCGGGGCCCGAAGCATGCTGTGAGGTAGCATTTGACAGGGTGGATCATGGGTTTCTCCTGGTCCAGGGATAGGAGGGTGAAAGACAGGCCCTCCTGGTGCACTAGCAAACCAGGACATCCTTCTCCTGGTCCTGGGGCTCAGAGAGCTCCTTAGGCACCATCTGAACCCTCCAAGTCTGCTAAGACTCTGGTTGAGATTGGGAAAGCTCTGCAGCCCCTTGGGATAGGGGGTGGAGGTAAGGGTGGGGGTGAGACATGTGCAGGGTCCCCAACAAGATCAGCCTATTTATTAGGGGACCCACGACCCACTCTGTTGCAGAACTATGGAGCAGGCTAGAGGTGAGGTTTTTCTGAGAGGGGGAGGGAAGAGACCTGTCAGGCACTGGGGTGGCTTTGGCATCTGCCTTGGGGTCCTGAGAAAGGGGACCTCCTCCCTCAGGATGCACTGGAGTGAATCCCAGGGCCTCTGTAAATCACCCAGATCATCAGGGAAGAGGCTCCACTCCTGGGCCTTCCTTTGGGTAGGCCTCAGCCTCAGCACCCATGGTTTCAGAGGGTAGACCCTGGTCAGCAGAATGAGGGGCTTCCTCCATGGGCTTCTGTTCAAACCTGTCTAGCAGCCCTGAAACCTCCTCCACAGGGATCACCCATATGATCTTTCCCAACAGTGGGGTGTCAGGCACAGCTGGGGAGGCCTCTGGAGGCTGGGCCACTCCTTCCTGCCATGTGGTAGTTTTGGGAGGGGGAAAAAGGAGTCTTCTACATTAGAGGGCTACAGCTGTGCCCAGGCCTTCTTCTTGCCTTTATGCCCAGAGGGGACCTGCACCCACTCACCCATGGGGTGGTCCTCAGGTTCTGCACAGCCTCCAGTAGGAGAAGATGAGGGTTCAGGGGTGAGTCACGGCTAGGGGCAGGGGGGCCCTGCTCCCTTTTTCCCCCCTGGTTGCTGCTGCCCTCCCTGAAACTCCACCTAACTTGATTGGGGTTGGGGTCCCTTGAGCTCATGGGGGGCTCGTAGGTGTGGCTGCAGTGCCAGGGGACTTAAGGGGGGGGCACCAGTGGTAGGGGCACCCCTCTTGCAAGTGGGACCCATGGATGCCCTTCCTGCCTGGCCCATGGGGCACTTATGATGCAAATGCCCCAGAGCACAGCACCAGAAGCACTGCAGGTCCCCCAGTGTATAGAAAATCCTCACTAGGAACTGCCAGGCACCCGTCAGCCTCTAGCTGCACTCCTACCACCAGCTGGATCATGACCTGGTAACAGAAAGAGTGCACATGGCAGAGGCCAGGGTCTTGTCCCCCCAGTAAGAGAGAGAACTCTTCCCCAAGTTTGGAGCTGGGGGAGCAGGGCCCAACTGGGGATATAGGGAGGGACCAGAAGAGCCTGGTCCCCAACTCTTCTACAGGCCCTCCACCACAAGTCACTTTCTGCGGCAGCATCCAAGGCAAGGAAAAAGACCCCCTTGCTGTGAAAGTAGGAGGCAGCCACGATCTTGGGGGGGCCCCCCCTACCTGAGCCAGGCCTGCAACCCAAGTCTCAAAGTGCAGGTTCTCCCACTTGGGCAGATGGCACTTCACCCCATGCCTACAGGTAAGTGTTAGAAAGGGGGCCCCACTGCCCACGCTGGAAAAACCAGTGGTGGAGGGTCCAGGTCCCCTGGCTTCAGGTCTCCCCACAGCTGTGGTTCCCCTGCCCCCTCACTGCGCTACAGCCCCACAGGAAAAAAAAAACAGGAGGCCTATGCTTTGAGCTTGTGGGGGAGGGGGAACACACACACACACACACACAGAGGCTGGGGAAACTCAAGCTGGCTTACTCAACCACACAACACTAGGGCAAGGGGACTGGACCACAGAACTTACCATGCAAGGGAAGAACACACAGAGAAGGCTGCTGAGGCAGATGTAAAAGATGGCTGGAGCAGTGGAGGGGCTTTGTTTGTTGAAGATGTGTCCAGAACCCCCTCAGGCATCCAGCCAGGTGCTCAGCAGCAGAACAGTAGGCAGGAAGACAAAGCAGGATCAGATGCAGTGGGGGAAGGCAGGAGCAGTCAGTCAATTAAGAAGTAATCCAGTGCAGGTGTGATGTCAGGTGGTGCAGCAGGGAATCTTCCCCTCTCCTGAGAGGGGACAGCAGCAGAAACAGCAGCAGCAACAACAGCAGCAGCAGGGATGGGGGGAGCCAGTCAGTTCAGCCACTCTGGTGAAAGTGGAGGTGAAGGTCAGGGTGGCCTACCAAGGCAGCTGGCACAGGCAAGGCATCTTTAAGCTCCAGCAGTGATGGTGGGGGAGAAGAGGCCTACAGGCAGTGCAGGTTCCCTCCCCAGGCTGTCCCCCAACCACAGCTTGGTGGCAGGCTGAGCAGCAGGCCAGAACAGGGGTGCAGCAGCTGGGGTGTGGTGCTGAAGTGTGCTGCAGTGCATTGGACCCCTCCCCACAGGGAGGCAACAACATGTAGCAGAGACCCCCCCCATTGAGGGGGGGCAGAAATAGCAGCAGCAGCCCAAGGCAGGAAGGGGTGCAGCCAATTCACTCCCAAAAGCTCCGAAACCAAGCCAGCAGCTAGCAGTAGCCAGAAGCAGAAAAGGGCCTGGCTATCTTCTCCCCAGAAGCTCCTCAGACCAAGCTTGCAGCAACCACAGCCTGGGACAGGAAGGGGTGTGGCCAACTTCTTCCCAGCTCCTCTCCCCCAGAAGCTCCTGAGAGTGAGTAGCCCTAAGCTACTTGCCAGGGTAGCTTTTTGTACTGATGGGGCCAGGACAAGGCAGCTTTTTATACTGCTGGGGACAGCACAGGTGCTATCCCTGGGCTCTAGCTCCCCCTGGCTGCAGATCCAGGAAGAGACAGGCAAGGTTATTTTGTCCCAAGTGGCACAATTTGCCCCACACCAAAGTGCATGTCTGGGCATGTGCGCTGAGGCAAAAAGCCCCAGCTCAAATTTGCACCACTTCTATTTAAGCTGCTGCAAGCGTACATGCTTGCATATGTGAACGTGCCCTACAGACTGCCTGTAGATGTGTGGGGAGGCTGCTCTGATATACTGTAATTATGATTAAGTGAGTCTGCTGGAGCTTGCTAATTAGCACGCTCCAGCAGGTTCTGCATCTTATGTATCAGCATACCCATGCTTCAAAATGGTAGCAGGGGTGCTTTAATTAAAGCTCATTTGATGAGCTTTAGTTAAAGCACCCCTGCTACCATTTTGAAGCACGTATCTACATGAGACACGGTGGGCACTCTAATTAAAGTAACCCCATCCCCAGAACTCGTGTAAAAATGCCCTAAACTCTCAGAACAACTCACAAGATTTCAGTGCCATTGAACTTAAGCCTTTGGTTTGAATAAGCCTTAGAAGTGATCAATGGATTTAGTTCTGATCCAGCCCAAAAATGGTCTTGGCACACTCTCCAGGGCGTTTTGTTGATGTTTGTATTTAGGGATGGAAGAAGGATTTATACCCTGGATTTTATTGTGTTTTGCCTTTTTACTGCTACAGTGGGGAAAAAAGGAAAACAGATTGCAGGTCTACATGTAGACTAATTCTGATTTGATATGTGTAAAGTTTAAAGCAAATGTTAAGCCTGGGATCTGACCAAACTTCCATGCTTAATATTTCAGATGCCCCTGAAGATATTTTTAGTTGAGTATTTCTGGTTTACCAAATTGATCATCAGAATACACATCATTTTACATAATGACCACAAGGTGGCATTTGACACACATAAAATAAATACCAGAAGGCTATAACAGACACCATTATGAACTTCAACTAAAAGGTAGCCAGTAACTGGAAATTAAAGACAAGCTAACATTATGTACAGATGAAAAATTAATTACATATAGGAAGGACATATCAATATGGCAAATATACCATGCTAAACAGTACATCCTTGAAACATGCTATGCCACCCTATGTGAGCTGCCTCTCAGACTGGAAACAGCATAGCAGTGTCTAGACAGCACAATGAATGGATAAATTAGGTAATTTGAATTGGCATTAACCAGCTTCCCCTCATGGTATGTGAACATGGCCACTGTTTATAATTCAGAAGGGGGCTTGAGTGGAGAAATGCAGAATGTTTGTGTTCACTGATGCCAGGCATGGCAAGTTTGTGGTGCAGCCACAGCTGAAAAAAATATTCTATGTTTATCGTTCACCCCCAAATCAGCTTGTGATGCATCAAACCCTGGTATGTTGCCAGGAATTGAAGTAAATTGATGAATGGCTTGGGGAAAAGTGCTTGTCAAAGGCACAAATGTTTGGGCAGCCCCAGAACACCCATCACCCTGGGAATCCAGAATCAAGGGTCTAGGCAGCCCCCCTCAAACACACACATTCCTGGGCACACTCAGTCAAACAGGGTACCATCATACCAGTTTTGGTAAAATGTAGGAATGATCTGTATTGAACTCAATTGCTTTTTATTGAACTCAATGTTAGTGAGAAGGGAGATCAGAAAATTGCAATTATGGGCAACTGACGTCATCTTCTTGCTCTTCCTTCACATCCAGCCCATCAGGGTGTTCCTTCCCTTCCTGGGGAACAGTGGGGAAACTAGGCACTTACCACTGAGAGGCATGCTGGGCTGGGTATTAGATACCACCCACTGGTGGCAGTTTGACAGCACTGCAGGGCCTCAAAGGTGACCGTTTTCCTTGGAACGCTTGGCAGTGTGCATGCGGACATCCCTGAACTGGGCCAACGGTGAACCAGTTCCAAATCAGTGAGATTATAACAACAGTTCAAGTGTTATGTCTGGCTGTGCACTCCTACTGAAGCCTTACCCTGTCATCATAGTTCATGCTTCATTTAGATATAGTCCATATCTGACTTTAATTTTACAACATTTAGGCCTAAGAGTTTTGTTAATTAAACTCTAGACTCTGGTGACAAAATAAATTATAAGAATGAAGAAGAAATAGTTCCTGTTTGTCTTCAGCTCCCAAAGATGATAGTGATGCATCTACATGAGATGTTGACTGCACAGCAGCCCAATACTACTGCTCAGTAGCATCACATGGCAAAAACTATGTTGCAACAGTACTGTGCAGTAGCATCACAAAAAGGGCATTTGTCAGTGCTACAGCATAGTAACTCGGGTTACTATGCATATATTTAAAACTTGTATTTAGTACTGAGAGAGCATCTACTACTACTGTGCAGTGGTTACTGCACACGTATTTAGTGCTTGTATAAACAAGTACTTGTACAAACAAGCGCAGTAACGACCACACAGTAGTGTCTCGTGTAGATGCACCCAGTATAATGTAGACCGGTATATGCCTTAATTTTAAATAATTAAGTATACATGTAAAGTGCAGAAAGTAAATGGAAATGCTTAACATTTGCATCCTATGGAATAATAGGATCATATGGCTGGAAGGGACTTTTAGGTTCATCTAGTTCAGGGCTGTCCAACTTGTAAGCAACAGGAGCTGCATGCCACAGGGCCTCATTAGTGCATAACATGAATCCAGTCCATGTGCCCGATCAGGTTTCATAGTTTCATAGTTTGTAGCATCAGAAGGGACCTGAGCAGATCATCGAGTACGACCCCTTGCTACGGCAGCAAAGATTACTGGGGTCAAATGACCCCAGCAAGGTGTTCATCTAGCGTCCTCCTAAACACCCGCAGGGTAGAAGCCAGCACCACTTCTCTTGGAAGTTGGTTCCAGATCCTAGCCGCCCTGGCAGTGAAGTAGTGCCTCCTGATGTCTAATCTGAATTTACTCTCTGCCAGCTTGTGACCATTATTTCTGGTCACTCCTGGTAGTGCTCGGGGGAACAGGGACTCCCCCAATGCCTGCTGATCCCCCCTGACTAGTTTGTAACAGGCCACTAGATCCCCCCCCAACCTTCTCTTGTGGAGGCTGAACAGGTTCAGGTCCCTGAGCCTCTCCTCATAGGGCCTGCCCTGCTTCCCCCTGATCATGTGAGTGGCCCTCCTCTGGACCCTCTCCATGCTGTCCACATCCCTCTTGAAGTGTGGCGCCCAGAACTGGCCGCAGTACTCCAGCTGCAGCTAGACCAGTGCCACATAGAGAGGGAGGATCACCTCCTTGGACCTGCTTGAGATGCATCTGTGGATGCATGACAAGTTAGGTTGGCCTTCCTGAACACATCCCCACACTGTCAGCCTATATTCATCTTGGCATCAATGATGACTCCAAGATCCTTTTCTGCTTCTGTACTGATGAGAAGGGAGTTCCCCAACCTGTAGGTATGGTGCTGGTTCTCCCTCACCAGGTGCATCACCTTGCACTTGTCAGTGTTCAATCCCATCCTATTCTCATTCACCCACCCCTGTAACCTGTCTAGGTCTGATTGCAGCCTATTCCTCCCTTCTAGCATGCCCACTTCTCCCCACATCTTACTGTCATCAGTAAATTTGAACAGGGTGCTTTTTACCCCCTCATCCAAGTCACTGATGAAGATGTTGAACAGTGTGGGCCTGAGGGCCTATTCTAACCTGTATTCTAACCCAGAGCACTTCAGAGTGCCCCTCCTCTGATTCTTTGCTATTTGACAAGGATGTGTGTTCCTCCTTAATGTAGAGCACCACACCCCCACCTTTTCTCCCTGTCCTATCCCTCCTGTACAGCCGATAGCCCTTGATATTCACTGCCCAGTCATGTGTTAGGTACCACCACGTTTCAGTGAGCCCCACTATGTCTGGGTTGGTGTCAGCTAGCAGGAAGGTAAGTTCCTCTTGCTTGTTTCCCATACTACGAGCATTTGTGTAGAGGCATTTGAGGCCTCCTGAGGATGTGCGCACTGGCCCCCTAATCTCAGCATTGCCCTGGCCCCTGTTGCTTACCTGCGTATATGTTCCGCCCATTGATCTAGGCTGGGCTGTATTTGTGGGTGTTGCTTGGTTTGGCAGTCCAAGGCTTCCTCCGCCCTCATCTTCCCCTTTCCCCAGTGAGCCTAGTTTAAAGCCTGCTGGAGGAGATCCATCAACTAGAAGAAAACACACGCTTACCTTTAGGGGAAAGGTGGAGCCCATCCCATCTGAGCATGTCTCTTGTCATGATGTGCGGGTCGTTGTCAAGGAAGCCAAAGCCCGCCTCAAGACACCATTTCCAGGTTGTACAGGGCTTGCCTGGCCTGGGTCCAATTTGGCTACGTGAGCCAGTTGGCGACCCATTTGACTGTGTGGGTGTCGACACCACAGTCCCCCAGTTTCTTGATGAGAACGGGGTGAGAGACAGTGTCAAAAGCCTTCTGGAAGTCCAGGAAGACTATGTCCACTGCCACCCCTGCATCTAATGATTTGGTGATCTGATCATAAAAGGCCACCAGGTTGGTCTGACAGGACCTGCCACTGATGAACCTGTGTTGGTTGCCCCTAAGCATGCAGTCCCCAGCTGGCCCCTCGTGGATGTGTGCCAGAATAATTTTCTCAAACAGCTTGCCTAGGATTGAGGTAACACTAACTGGCCTATAATTTCCCGGGTCCTCCTTCTTCCCCTTTTTGAAGATGGGAACCACATTGGCCCTCTTCCAGTCCTCCAGCACCACACCAGAGCACCACGAGTGCTCGTAATGCTGTGCCAGGGGTCCTGCAATGACCTCGGCCAATTCCTTTAGAACTCTAGGGTGGAGATCATCTGGACCAGCTGACTTGAATATGTCCAGTCCCTCTAGAAGTTCCCTTACTAGTTCCTCACTAACCCTTGGCCCAGGTGTGCCTCCCCTGGGGCCCGAGGGGGGCCCAGCAGGGAGGTGACTGTTCTGGTCCCTACTTAGGAAGACGGAGGCAAAGAAATTGTTAAACATGTTAGCTTTGTCATCTGGTGTGACGACCAAATTTCCCAACGTGTCCTGCAGGGGCCCCACATTACCCAGAACCTTCTTTTTACCCCCTATGTATTTAAAGAAGGACTCCCTATTGTCCTTAATCTGGGAAGCTAGCCCTAGTTCCATCTCTGCCTTGGCCCTCCTGACTGCCCCCCTACATCCCGAACAACTGCAGTATAGTCATCCCTGGTGATGTTCCCTTCTTTCCATTGGGTGTGCGCCACCCTTTTAGCAAGGAGACATTCCCAGATGCTTTTAGTGAGCCATGGAGGCTTGTGTGCCCTCCTGCTCCCTTTGATCCTCATTGGGATTACCTTCCTTTGGGCTTGGAGGATTGTCTCCTTAAGGAGCGACCACTCTCCTTGGACATCTGGCTCCCCTCCCCTCTGGGACCTCAGCGCTTCCCCAACTATCCTCCTTAGCTCGTTGAGGTTTGCCCTCCTGAAATCTAGGGCTGCTGCCTTACTGCAGGCCTTTGCCACCTTGCACTGGATGGTGAATTCCAGCAGGCGATGATCACTGTCACCCATGTGGTCAAGTACCCGCAGCCTCCTTACCAGGTCATCACCCGTGGCCAGCACTAGGTCCAACAAGGCCTCTCCCCTCGTGGGGCTGTGCACCTCCTGGGTTAGACGGAGGTCCTGCACTCTGTCTAAGAACCTACGTGAGCGGTCAGACCTGGCTGACTGCTCTTCCCAGCAGATGTCCGGGAAGTTCAGGTCCCCCATGACTACCACATGTGGTATGTGTTTCTCCCTTTTGTTCCCAAAGACCAATGCCTTGGATTTAGCCACATTGATTTCCATGGTATTTGAGACACAATATTATTTAAATGTATCTAATAACCTTTGAAGGTCTAAATGGGACTGGGAAATTAATAGCAATAATAGTAATCACCTGATTACAAATTAAAATTATAGCACAGGTTCAACATTATCTGCCCCAGATTGAAAGCTGGAGGTTCAGGGAGCATTTGGGGGATATCTCTCTAATTCTTTCCATGGACGGGAATAGAAATTGACTCAGGCTGAAAAGATGGTGGCCTTGATCTCACACCTAGTATACTGTTGGGTATCCTCTGGAAACCAGGGTAGGGTGTATGGAAGCAATGTATTCTCAGATTCCCTGGCAGCATACCTCAAGAAGGTCTATACAAAAGATGTAACAGTGTATATATTTATTATCCATTCTAAGAAATGTATTTGGATGGAGGGGATTAATTTTCATTCCCTTTCTTACCTAATCCTCCATTCCTTCCCCCATGGCCAGTCCTTGCCTTCCATCGGTTTAATGGAAATCAGATGTGTGTGCTAGTGGTGAAAGTAGTGGACTGGCATGACACAGATGCTTGAATGTCTTCCTGGGCAAAAGGGGGGGAGATCCATGTGGAAACAGTTTGGACAATAACTATTAATGAGAAAAAAACATGGGGAGGATTTTTTAACCTGTCAAAGATAGAGATACGTTATTAACTATATCATCCCATGTCATCCTGATACTGTTTTGTGCATTGTCCCACTTTAACATCATTATATGCAAAACAATATAAAGACGCAAGACTGAGAACATTATGTGACTCACACTGGCAAATATGTTATCTCCTCCCTTTTCCTACCCTCCTTCTCTTCTCACTTAGTCACTCCTGGGAAGGATCCTAGCGAGTCTAGTCTGTTTATTCACTGCTCTCTGTAGTGTATGGCATGTTGCAATAGCTGGATACATGAATTTTGGCACACAACTTCCAACATAAAATTCCTAATGTAAACACCAGCATTTCAAACCACGTAGAAGCTTAAGATAACTCCTGAATTACTTTAGATCTTGAATCATTTACCTGTTCAGCCAGTTCAGTACCAGAATAGTCTAATTTCTGCTCATTAAAGAGCTAACAAGAAGGGCAACTTTAGATCTACAGGCTAACTAGGCAGCCACCCAGCAAACCCAGTTCCACAGAGCTCCATTGCTATAGATGGCAGCAGATCTGTGTGCATGCCTTTATACTGCTGCAGCACATCCAACCAGGAGGTAAGCCACAGAGAAGTCAAACTTTCTGGCATTTTCTCCATGAAAGAAACAGAACAGGAAGCCCTTTCCCTTTGCCATTAATCAGATGATATAAGGCACAACAAAAATTTTACAGCGACTATGACAAGAGTTGTATGTTCTTTGGCACTTACATAATGTTGCAGAAAAATACTATCTGGGATAATCCATCATAAACTGTTTTAGAATTCTCTACTCTAAATATTTTTATACCACAAACAGAAAAAATCTATAAGTGATATTAGTCCAATTTATATATTTTTTTCTATTTATTTATATTTTTATAAAAGTAAAAAGCAGCACCTATATATATATTAGATTATATGCATCCCCATCATAAATGACAACAGTTAAAATGAAACCAAATGGAATAGCCAGCAGAACAAACAATTTATTTCCTTGCAACTTTCTAACTTTCATCAGGAGTCTGTGTATAAACACATGCTCCTTGCTGTGTGTCTTGCAGGTCAACATGGCTATTCTGAAACAGTATAGGGTAGAGTCAGGAGCTTGTTCCAGAGCTGACTAATGGTATGTATACATTCAGGTGATGCATAATCATTTTACAAAGTTTCTTTCTTCCATTTAACAAAGAAATTAATCATATCCCTTAATGTCTACTCAGACTTTATAAATAAACCTAGATAGCTTGTTGATATGATTATAAGCTTCTCTGTCATTGAGAACATGAGAACATCCAAGAAAGTATTCCACTGTTTACATTTCACTAAATCAGTTTGGCTATTTTATCTCATCTGAAGTTTCCACAAATCTAAAACATGCTGAAAGATGTCATCCAAGAACTCCAGTCCCCACCACTACCAGTATGCAAACTAGAGGGCATACAAGAATATACAAAGCTCCCTCTAGTCTCTCACTTTCTCTATCCCTCTAACTCTAATCTATGCAAAACAGTATCGAAGGCCTTCTTAAAGTCCAGGTAGATGACATCTGCCACAGCTCCCGTGTCAAGGCAGTGTGTTATCTGGTCGTAAAAGGCTATAAGGTTTGTCAGGCAGGATCTACCTGTGATGAACCCGTGCTGGTTTCCTTTCAGCATCATTTCCCCTGCTGGGCCTTCACAAATGTGCTCTTCAATGATTTTTTTCCAGTGTTTTCCCAAGGACAGAGGTAAGACTGACTGGCCTAAAGTTACCTGACTCATCTCTTCTCCTCTTCTTAAAAATGGGCACCATGTTGCTCAGGGACCTGGCCAGAGCACCATGAGTGCTCAAACAGCCATGCCAGCAGCTCAGCTATGACACTGGCCAATTCTTTCAGACCCGTGGATGGAGGTCATCCGGGCTTGCTGATTTGTACCCATCCAGCCACTCCAAGTGCTCCTTAACTAAGTCAGCACTAACCATTGGTGGTCTAATGCCTTCTGGACATCTATGTTCAAATTGAGAAAATTGCCTTGGCCAGTACTTAGGAACACTAAAGCAAAGAACTCATTGAAGAGCTCCGCCTTTTTCCCTGTGTTGGCTACCAACTGTCTTGATTTGTCCTGCAGGAGCCCTATGTTACTCTGCACCTTCCTTTTGCTTGCTATGCATCTGTAGAAGAACTTTTTATTGTCCTTGATTGTTGTAGCCAGCCTAAGCTCCAGTCCTGCTTTGGCCTGACTAACTGATTCCCTGCAATAGCATGCCAGAGAGGTGTATTCCTCCTTGGTGACTGCCCCCCCCCCACTTCCACTGTCCATACATCTCTTTCTTTGACCTCAGTCTTTTCTGGAGTTCCCTGTTCAACCAAGGGGGCTTTTTAGTCCCCTTGCCCCCTTTCCAGTGTAATGAAATAGCCTCCTTTTGTTCCCCAAAGATCACTCCCTTGACAAACTGCCATCCCTCCTGGACCCCCATATCCTCGATGCTCTTGAGTTCAGCCACCTCACTAACTAGCCTTCTAAGTTTACTAAAATTGGCCTTTCTGAAGTCTAACACTTTAGCATTGCTGGTTATTTTTCCCACCCTTCTTTGGATTGTAAATTTGACCAAATGATGGTCACTATCTCCCAGGCTACTGTGCACTTGCAGGTTACCCACAAGCTCATCCCCTGTGGCTAAGACCAGGTGAACAAGGTGTTACCCCCGGTGGGACTGGATGCCTCCTGGGTTAGGTGGAGGTCTTACATGCAGTTTAAAAACCTAAGTGAGCAGTTTATTTTGGCCATCTGTTCCTCCCAGCAGATGTCCAGGTAATTTAGGTCCTGTATCCTGACCCATAATGGTCACAAAAGCTTACACAGTCAGGTCACAAAAGCATTGGATGCAGGTGTCACCGTGGATGTAGTCTTTCTGGACTTCAGCAAGGCCTTCGACACCATCTTCCACCCCATCACCATTAAAAATTGGGTGATTGTGGCATTGATGCCTACACAGTCAGATGGATTGCAGATTGGCTGAAGGGTCGTACTCAGAGGTGGTGGTGGACGAGTCATATTCAACCTGGGGAGAAGTGGGCAGTGGAATCCCCCAGGGCTCAGTCCTTGGGCCCGCGCTGTTCAATTTCTTGAGAGCACAGAGGCAGAAAGGGATTTTGGAGTCATTAGTGACTCCAAGATGAACATGGGCCGACAATGCGAGGTCACGGTTGGCAGGGCTAACCGGACCTTGTCGTGCATCCACAGGTGCATCTCTAACAGGGACAAGGAGATGATCCTCCCCCTCTGTGCAACACTGGTCAGGCCACAGCTGGAGTGCTGTGTCCAGTTCTGTGCACCCCACTTCAGGAGGGATGTGGACAACATTGAGAGGGTCCAGAGGAGGGCCACCCGCATGATCCGGGGACAAAAGGGCAGACCCTACAATGAGAGACTGCGGGACCTGAATCTGTTCAGCCTTCACAAGAGAAGGCTGACGGGGGACCTGGTGACCGTCTATAAACTCACCTGGGGGGACCAGAAGGGTTTGGGAGAGACCTTGTTTCCCCTAGCGCCCCCTGGCATAAGAAGGAATAACGGCCACAAGTTGTTGGAGAGTAGATTTAGATTAGTCATCCGTAAGAACTACTTCACAGTTAGGGTGGCTAGGATCTGGAACCAACTTCCAAAGGAAGTGGTGCTGGCTCCTACCCTGGGGGTCTTTAAGAGGAGGCTTGATGCCTACCTAGCTAGGATCATTTGAGCCCAGTCTTTTCTCCTGCCCAGGCAGGACGTCGGACTTTAAGATCTACAAGGTCCCTTCCGACCCTACTTCTATGAGTCTATGATAATGCCTCAGTACTCCCCTCCTCTACCCCCACTCTGATGATGGTAGATGTGTACTGCTCCCTAACATAGAGAGCTACACCCCTGCCTTTTTCCCCCTACTCTGTCTCACCTATACAACCTGTGCCCCTCAATGCCTACCACCCAGTTGTGAGTAGAATCCCACCATGTTTCTGTTAAGCTGACCAGGTCATACTGGGTGCTAGCAAGTAAGCGTGTGAGCTCCTCCTGCTTATTCCCCATACTCCTGGCATTTGTGTAAAGACACATGAGCCCCACAATGGGTGCTCTTGGTCCCCCTTTGCCTTGATGTCTAGTGTGCCCCTTAGTGCCTCACTGGAATGTTCTGGTGCCTTGTTTATGGCTCGCTAACCCTGGGTTCTCATCGACCACCAGTTCCCCATCCCCTGTCAAACCTAGTTTAAAGCTCTACAGAGGAGATCAGCCAACCTCTGGGAGAACAGGCACTTTCCTCTAGGAGAGAGATGAAGATCATCTCATCCCAGGAAGCCTCCTCCCTGGAAGTGCTGATCACGGCTTTAGAATCCAAAGCCCTCCCAAAGACACTATCTCTGTAGCTGCTGGTTGACTACCCTGATGCCGTTATCCTGGTGCTGCTGGTTGTTCCCAACTGGAAGTATGGAAGAGAATACCACCTGTGAAAGAGGACTGTAGTTGGAACGCTCAGCAGGCTTCAGTACTGCCTTATGTGCTCCTGTAAATAGTCTTATCTAAGTGATATAGGTTAAGTTTATATAAGATTAACATTTTTATATTCCTATATTAGTCAGAAGCTGTAAATCATGATAATGGTTACTAGAGGTTAAATGCTGATATAAAGTCCTTCTTGTGATACTGAACAATATTAAGGCATAAGGCAAAATATAATCACTTTTACTTGACTGTAATGACCTTAAACCATAAACTTTCAGATTCACCTGCAAAAATATACCAGTTTAATTAACAATCTACTACTGAATGCTGAACATTAGCAAACATTTTAATTTTGTTGTGCTACCCTGCCAAAATCCAACACAAAATCCAACACTTAGAAAATCTAAATAAAAGCTGAGAGACTAATTTCATGCCCCCACATGACCTTAAGATAATTACTTAGTCTCCAAAAAACCCTAGGCCCTGCTGTAAGTGTACAGATATGGGCCCCATAGAGGAAGTGTGCATGCCATACTCTGACAGCTACATGTAATATCTAGTTCCTCTAATATCATTGAGCCAACAATATGCTGACAAGATGGACATTGAAGGAATGAATCCCACCTTATGAGTGTCATTATTTTTACATGACCTTCTTAAGTATATAGACACTCAGACTTGGTTATGAGGGGAATTCAGGGTTAGAGTTACCATACGTCCAGGTTTTCTCAGACGTCCACTTTTTTGGGTCCTTCAATCTCCATCCAAGTGGCTTTTTGAAACAGGAACAAATATCAAGGATTTTCCTGGTAGAACTGCATTTCCCAACTTGTCCTAGCAGTGTGCATGTTTACCAGGGATCTGGGTTTTCCTATGGAAAAACATGGATTTTCCTCTTCTTTTTCTTCAGAGGAAAGTGCAGGTTTTCTCTTCCAGACTGGAAGCCTTCCACCCTGCAAATTGCTGCTTGGAGTGATTGGACACCATGTGCATCTGTGCACTCACACTCATGTAGCCAGCATACAGCCAGACAGGGTGGTGGGAGCAGCCACAGCAGCTGGATGCAGGTAAGTCTATGGGGTGTAAGGGTTGGAGGGCCAGGGCTTCAGGGACTGTCCAGGGAGTTGTGTGTATGGCAGGGGTGTGTGGAGGGGATGGTGTGTGAGAGGAGGTGGGTGCCTGCCCCTCCAGTGGGGGAAGGGGGTGGGGAGCCCTTTGGGGGTAACAGGGAGCTGCGTGGCTGGGTCAGTGGCACTGAGGCTGGTGCCTGTGCTGGCAGGGTCAGGGTGCCTGGGAGATTCTGCCTGGGGTGGGCTGTGGCCAGGCCACCTGACACAGCATGGGAGCCCCAACCCAGAGCAGGGGGTGCCATAGGTCTCCCCACTCTCCTTCTCCCTCCAGCCCGTGGCAAGGCTGGACTTGCTCCACCACTGTCTGCATGAGCCAGAGCTGCTGCAGCCACTGCACTCCAGCCCAATTGGGACAGGGGCAGCTGGGCCCCACCTCTAGCAGGGCTGGGGGGAGTAGGGGCCTGCAGGTCAGGAGTGAGGGGTACCAGCATGGCTGGGGGCACTTTGGCTTAGTAGTGAAGGGCACCAGGGGTGGCAAGGGGCTGCAAGTTGGAAGTGCAGGGCACCCCCCTTGCCTCCCCCTCACCCCCTGCCAACAGATGTCCTCATTTTTGGAACTGGAAATATGGTAACCCTAGTCAGAGTGCCAAATTTAGTAGTTAAATAGCAAAGTAAGGGTCAGCAAATCTATAATGACTTACTATAGAAAAAAAACTCTTTGTATCTGCAGAACCTTTCTTTGGCACAAATGTGACAAAATATAAATGCGTCAGAAGATGCCTAGGTACACAGCATTGTAGATAACAGGAACGTGTATAATGTTGCCAGCCTTGGCAATTTTCAAGGAAACTAGGCCAAGCTGCATAAGTGTAGCTATACAGAAGGCCCCAAAGCCTTCTTCCAAGTGACTAGAACAAACCTTATGATATATGACAACCAGCTTGTTCAGCAAAGTAAAGTAAGTAAACACATGTCCAGCTACTCGAGTAATAAGATCCAATTAAGCAGAGCACAAAGCCTTAAATTCAATGATCCAAATACATTATAATGTAGTTTTAGCTTACGATAATGGTAAGTGTAACCAAATATACAGGAAACCCTAGCTATTCACAGGTTTGGGATATGCAGTTTCAAATATTTGTGAATGCCAAACCTGTGCTGTAATACACTTAAAGGAGTTCCTCGGGAGTTTTGTGCTTGCTGCCGCCAGGCTCCCGCCACTGCCACCGTGCTCCTACCATCGCCAGAGAAGCTGTGCCCCGCCCCCCGGCCACCTGGGGCACTGAGTTCATGAACGCAGATGGAGTTCACGAATGCAGTGCCTTATTCACGGGCTTCACCATTTGCAGGGGGATACGACAACATATCCCCCCCGAATGACAAGGATCTCTTGTATTGGTTTTGATAAAATATTGGTTTTGGTAGTTACACAGCAATAGTACAGTAAGACAGACCCCTGCCAAAGCAATGGAGGCATAGTTGTGGAAGCCAGGGTAGGAGCAACAAGCTGCCATTACAATGGGAGAAAAGCAGCTGTGCCAGGGCTAGCAAGGGACCTGACTGGGAGTGGTCAGGGCTTGAGCAACAAATAAGCTTGGGCCTGAGCCAAGTCAAGCAGTCTGGCTCTGGAACCTGTAGAAGGAAGAGCTCTGCAGGGAGAGAGCTGTAGCTGCAGCCCAAACAGATCCTGATGCAACTGGGAATGGGAAAGTAAGGCACTGAGGTCTAGCAGGAAACTGGGACTCAGGGTAAAAAATGATTTTTGTTATGCAGCAGAGCCGATTTAATTATAGCCAGGGTGTTTAAGGTTTCTGTGCAGCTACACTGGTGGTTTGGAAAGGGACTGAAGGGGAGGTTTAGAGGCCAGCAGTATAGTGGCTGATATTTTTGCATACCTGCCTAAAGTACCACCTGGGGCTGGTGCTTCAGTCACACTCTGCTCCCCCACAGTTATGCTACTGTTTTCTATCTGACAACTCCTACTGTAATTGTGGTAATTTAGATAGGTCCTTGAATTTATGGTGCATGTGTGTAAGGATGTCAAGAGTGACATAGAATTAAACTAAATGTTGAATCACTTTTGAGAAATTAATTTGCTGTTACAATTTTTATTGATTTTTTTTTTATATATATATAGAGGTATGCACTGCATTTTACATGTTAACATCATGATATACCAAGATTGTAATAGGTACCAGGCAGAATTTCACAAGCTTAAAGCCCCACAGGAGACTTTTGTCAGGGGGGTGCAGCTTATGGAAACCTGTGCATCCAACTTCCCCCTCCCAGGCTGTGTGCTGTCCCAGCATCCCTTTGGCCATTGCCTGCCTCTAATAGCAGCCTCAGAAATATAGGGATAGGGTTAGTTTGGCTGAAACAAAGCTGAGAGGCTGGGGCAGAGCAGAGGCAGTGGGTGGGGGTCCTTACCAAGTCATGGGGAGTGAGGGTAAGGCTAGAGGAGGTTGCCTGGGGTGGGAGATTCCAGGGGTGGAGGTACTACGGTGTCATTGCAGTCAAGTAAAGCCATGTTAAAAGTTGATGTTAAACCCCTAAATCCATTCTTTGTTATTACTGTGCAGTGTCTGACAAAGAATTATGTAAAAACATTATGTAAAAATTACATCAGTAAAAGCATGCTGTAGCATATTGGGGTCCCAGAGGCACTTATGACACCCTCTGGTGGCTCCACAACTGTGCCCCGCTCTGCCTTTCTTCTGTCTCTTCTGCCACGCTTTGATGTAATTATGGGATTCAAGGGGAAGCTGCCCATAGGCCCCAGTACAGCTAAACCCTCACTGGGGTTCCCTTGCACCCCCTGTTCTCAACTACACCCCCAGGTTTAGTAAGCCCTCTTGGCCTGACCATGCCACTGCAGAGCACTTATAGCCTCAAAGGCTAATTGCTCCCCTATGCCATGCCCCAAGCCTCACAGGTGTTGCTATACTGTCACTTTCTCCTGTCAGGGCTTTGACTTCCTCAGCCTCTTCCCCTTTCCTCTAGCTGGGCCTTCTGGCCAGGCCCACTGTATTGGACTTGACTTTGAGGCACGAGCTCTAGTCTTGCTCTTTCAGGCACTGGACCCCTAGCTCCTGTCTGCCAGACCCCTAGCCCTTATCTATTTGCACCCCTCTTGGGTGCTGGGCCCCTGGCCCCTGTCTGTTTGTGCCTTTCTCATGCACTGGGACCCTGGCCCCTGGCCCCTGTTCTGGCCTGTGCCAGGTTCAGTGCTTGCTTGAGCCTTAAGCCTACCCCTGGCAGGGCTCAAGGTGATCACATGCTCCTAGGGCACTAATGGGATATCCAAATACCACCCCTCACAGTCCCAAGCCAAACCACAAACTGCAACCGAACACTAAGCTCCCAGGCTATAACATAAACTCTCCCTTTCAGGCCCACAAACATTAAACACAAAAGGGGAAGCAGCCCTCTGCCACCTTAAAAGGGAAAACTCACCTCTAGTACCAAGACAACTTCCCAGCTCTGGGTTATATTCCTGTGATCCCTCAGAGCCTCACTGGCACAGGCAGAGGCAGAACAAATTATTTGGAGGGGGCTGAGCAGGCAAGTCTGTGGGGGAAGGGGCAGGGGAGAGGGCCATGAGGGGAGGGGGAGGGAGTGGGGCTGGGGCTGGGGCAGGCCCTGCACAACCAGGGCAGGGTGTGGGACAGAGCCATGAGTGGCTTGTTCAGGGGCCGCCCAGTGTGGGGACGGGGTGGCAGCTCCCTTAGCTGCACACATGCATGAGGGGCATGTGCTTGGGATCTGTGTGGGGCGAGGGCAGGCTGCCTCTGGAGACTGGGACTGGGCTGCATTGGGCTCTTCCCAGTGGGGGTTTGGGCCACACTGTGCTCAGGATGGGTGGCAGCAGTGCTGGGAGGGGAGTTGAGGGATCTATAGTGAATTTTGGGGTGGCTGCAGCCTCCACCCCCAGCACCACCACCACTACCACCCACACGAGCACAGCCCAGCCCAGCCCAGCCCTCCCACCAGAAAAAACCCAGCACAGCTGTGGCTCCAGCCCACCCTATCCTGCACAAATCCAGGACACTCCTCCCCCCATGCCTCCTGGGGTGCACATAGCAGCAGGAGCCTCACCGTGCAGACGAGTCACTCTCAGTTTAGTCCCACACCCTGCCCGGGCCATGTAGGGCCTGCCCAGCCCCACCCTGCCCCTCACCACTGCATGCATGCCCCTCCCCACCCCTGCTGCAGCTGCCAGAAGCTTGCTGCTGGGCTGCCTTGTGGCCCTACCACTGCCCCACATTTGGGGGGAGCTAAGCCATGTTATCCTCCCCCCTTTCCACTGCCTTTGCTCACTGGGGATCCAAGACAGCAAAGCAGCCCATCTAGTATTCCTTGGTAGCGCTCCTGGTCAGGAGCTCCTACCCCTGTGGCTTGCAGGGCTTGACTGCCTTAGTAGCTCAGTCTCTGGGCTTGTATGCCTCCCAGGCCTCTGCCTGCCTCAGTCAGGAGACTACTCTGGGCTGCCTGCAGATGACTGCTGATTGGGCTTATTGCCCAGTTACTATGGAAACCTGTAGTAGCTGTATCCTGCCTGGCCTGCAGTGCTCCCTCTCTGTGCGGCTTCTCTCTTAAAGTGACAGATAGGCCCAGGCTCTGTGTTACATGTGTGTCTGTAAAATAAATAAATAAATTAAAAATTAAAAAAAAAAAGGTTGGTCTTCAGTAAAAAAAAAATGTAGATTGTCAGTAAGAAAGTATTTATTGGGTTGATAACCTGCTGCAGACTCTAAAGTTTCTTAGAAGCTGTTTAAAACAACATGTAAGTGTTACTGGAAGGCTGAATTTTCCATTGCATCCCATATAACAATTGAAGGCAAAGGGAGAGGGCTCTGAGCTCTACCTGTCTAGCCTAGCTTTTTTTTCCTCAGGCAATCACATTAAGTTACATTGTAGCAGTGCAGAAAGCTGTTCCAATATCATATTGCAAAAACACAGAGATGGCAAACTATGGATTACATTGTTTCCATTCAAATAGTGATAGTGCCAGGAAGAGAGTTTACATTTAATCCTGTATTATCATTTAAAACAGTAACACTTGAGATATTTATCAAATCTTCTAGTTACTGTCTTTATTAGTCTAAGAGTTAATTTTCTGTATGGTATTCCTCTCCTGTACTTGAAACTGCAGAGTTTCAAATTACAGCTTAATATACTATGTTCTTCCAGCGGTGATTGTAATACATTTTACAGCTAGGCAGCTAAGCTGCTCCAACTTGATCTGGCAGCCAGTTCCAGGATCAGGGAGGGGTTATGTAGTTACTTCCTCCAATTCAGTTTCTGTGTTCAGCGCAATTTGGCCAGACAGAAGTATTAGGAACCTTGCTTGTTAAATTCAGAGCCTGTGTATGTTCTTTCATGTCAGCATTATTAAATGGAACAATAATCATGATAACCTTGCATCACACTGAAATGACAAACACAAGCTCAAACTTCCTTTGGTATTCAAATGTCTAGTATGCAGTGACTTTTAAAATCTTTTAATCAATACACCAGAAAGTTGCTTAAATGAAGCTTCCTGAAAATTTCTCTCTCTAATTTGGTATCTGAAAAAACAGGGACTTTTTAACTGAAAAAAAAATCCAGTTCCTCAATCTTATTAGCAAGATTGCAAAGGCACATGCAAGTTACCACAAACATGGGAAATTTACCTACCTGCCCCCTCTGATACACACTAGCTGTAGCAATCTTATTTATTATGCTATGCTTCTTATTAGTCATCCACCTGGGAAGCCACCACCAACACAGTCTGAGCACTGATATAAGGCATTTATATTACAAGAGAGGGAACCAAGTTTGAAAACAAAGAATTCTCTCCTGCAGTTGTACAAACAGAAACATGGAGTCTGACATGTAACAGTTGAACTAGGTGTTTCTCAGCCTTTAATATACTGAAAAAATCAGAAAGGTGGGGAAGGGGGATGGGAAATGGCAAGTTGTTACTGCTTACCACTGAATCTAGTACTGATTTCTTGCTGCAGGTAGATTTGGACCTATATCTAATGGATTCTGTTTTTAGTAAAAGCTAGAGTATCCCATCCCAGAGAATGTAAATAGAGTAAGAGACCTTTAAAACATACATGGTTTTCAAGTGTGGTTTTGTATTGAATGGTGTTAAAGGTAAAAATAATATGGGGGAAGTTTTATTAAAATACTTTATGTACTAGTTTGTTGTCTTTCAAACATTACAGCAATGAGCAGAACTGAAACTGGAACAGACAGACAACACACACCTTTGTAGATAAAATGTGGCTTGGATAACTGAGGCTTGTTGTCTGACAGACAGTCAGTATAAAGTACTGTAATATCCTGTTCTTGCTATATGCAGTTAGGTTCTTGGGCCAGGTACAGACATTACACTTTTACTGGCATAAGTGCTCAGAAACTGGTCTAAACCCATACCACTATAAAAATTTGGTGCACATAGACTGGTTTAAAAATGGTGGAACCCAGTCTAAGATAGACTAGGATCGATGTGCACTCAGTTAATCAATTTGAGTTAGACTGCCCCTCTATCGATTCATACTGGGTTGCTGTCCATTGGCATCCCAGGCACCGTTGAGGACCCGCACTAGTCCCCTTTTGCAGGGAGGTACACTGCCACTCACCTCATGCTTGGTTACTCTAGCTGAGAGCCCAGGCTCTCACAGAGCCAAGTCAGTACAGCAGCTGACAATGATGAGGGGGGATGGGGGTAAAGGGTGCTTGGCCATGCCCCATCAGGCTCCCTAGGGCTGTGCCCACTCATGGGGTTGCAGTCCCTGGGTGAGTGTTTAGGAGCCCAACCAGGCATCCCTATGCCCTCTGTGAGTGGGTACAGGCCCAGGGAGCACAACCAGACTGTAGGGGACAGGCAATCTGCCTGTAATTCAGGGGTGAGCAAAATCTGGCCCATGGGCCAGATGTGGCCTGCCAGGCTATTCTATCCAGCCCGTGGGGCCCCTAAAAAATTTAGAAAGTTAATATTTATCTGCCCCTGGCTGCCTGTCATGTGGCCCTCAATGCCTTGGCAAAACAGCCATCTGCCTGAAATAATTGCCTGCCCCACAGTAACTGATAGATGTCTGAGGCTGAAAAAGATGGGAGGGAAGGGGGCAGGTGTGCTCACCCATGCCCTACAGCCAATCAAGGATGACCCAGCAGCTCAGCTGCACTCAGGTACACTTCAGCACCCCAGGGAGCTTGCTGGCAGGCATGCCACCCTGTTGGCCAAGACCAGCGCAGGCAGCCTGAGCACCCAGCAAAACCAAAAGGTAAATGTGTGTTCTAGTCATTCCCAAACTAACCTTTGCCACTTACAGAAACCTAAGTAAGCATGATCAATTTCACCTTGTGCCTTTTGAACATCTGGACTTAACCTTGGTATATAGAGGGAGACATGGATGTGTATATAATGCAGGGACTTGATGTGGCCTTTTTTACCATTTGTTAGATAAGTAATCTCAGAAAACATAATGTCAAATAAAACATATTTGGTGTATTGAATTGCAGCACTTACAAACGTAACCTTTTAATTATCCTTTCGACTATTAGATTCCTCCCAGAGAAATATTCTGCATCTGCTAATGAACTGTCAAGAAATAGATTTCAGCATCAATGATGTCTTAAAATGAAAGCTTCTAAAATTCCAGTTTGCAACTTTCT
Source organism: Crocodylus siamensis (assembly GCF_052110815.1). Lineage (NCBI taxonomy): Eukaryota > Metazoa > Chordata > Crocodylia > Crocodylidae > Crocodylus > Crocodylus siamensis. Next base: position 214,142,235 of record NC_143397.1, read on the forward strand.
GCCATAGTGAAAAAACAAAACCAATTATTTCTTTGCTAACCTCAATTTATGCCCCACAAATTTAAATTTAACATAATACAAAACCCGAAGCAGCCTATGCTGAATTAGTTGGCAGAATGCCATATAAAAGACCAAAGGAAACATGGGATTTTCCAAAAGCCATTTCGGATTTCTTCTAAATTCTCCCTTTGCAGCCAGACACTATACTCTCATGCTCTGGGAATTCCCCTTAGGTTACCAGGCTCTCTTTTTTGTTTTTCCTGAACACTGAAGTATGAGTTGAACGGTGGCCTTTAGTATATTAAATACAAAATATGCAGCTCTATAAATCAATTTATCTGCTACCAGAAAATTTGTATCAAACTTATCAAAAAACTCTTTCCTTTGTCATCTTATTTTAACAAAGGAAAGTCCTAGCCAATCAAAAACTCACTTATTCCACAAAAAAAAAAAAGGTTTTAGCACCAGGAAAGACTACAGCAGCCAGTCGCATTCATTTTCTATTTATTGCAGAGAAAGTGGGACAGATCCTGTCCACCAGATAGAAATTAACCCAATGTCATAAAACTGCTTTGTTGTAGTGTCCAACTCAAAGCCCAAATCAATAGTTAGGCTCTCACTGAAACTAATAGACTTTGTATGCAACTCTGGGAGTAATTTGACATAGTCCTGAAGTGAAATCATGGCCCAGTCATTGAGAGTTTTATGGCTAACTTCAGTCACTGATGATTAATAGATTGTCAAAGGTGTGCTAGCTATAATCATGCATTATTGTGATCATAATCTATAATATTAACAGACTTTAATTTAAAGTGATATTATTCAGTAAGTGATAAAGCACTGAGAAGAAAAGATATTGTTATATTGCTATTCTTCTGTACTATTTTTTGTAAAAATGAAATGAACTTTGGCAGTTTAGTTAGGGCTTTCCTGCATTTTTGATCACTATTGTTTTCTTGCTCTTTTATTAAGCGTTCTTAAATGTTGTATAAAATACAAAATATAAAACAAATGAATACCAAGATTCATAATTTTTGTTTTATGTGATATCTGTAAATCTTCATTGTAGGGATGAATGTCCATAGACTGTCCCTATTAAAACTGTATCTTTTACCATTCTCTGTTAAATGTATTTATTACAGTTATAAGCTGCCCTTCCCAAAAAAAAAGATTCAGGGAAGCTTACAATAAAAGACAAATAACCTAAACACAGAATAAAATATTTAAAAATATAGTATAACAAACTGCCCACAAAATGCCCTCAAATTCATAATTATGGTAACCAAACCTCCCACCCACTGACTGCAGTTCCCCCCAAGAAGGCAGCCTCCCCTCTCTGGCCCAACCCAACTTTGCATCCTATCTCTGTAACTGAAAACAAACATACTTTCTTCCTAGGTTCCCTCTCATTTCTACCCACTCCATCTCCCTGCCTCACACCCATGATGTCCCCTTCCCTAAAAACTCACCAACCCATACTTCCTACTCTCAAAGACTATTCCCAAAATCCCACCCCTACCCTTCCCCCAAAAGAAACACGTTATTTAATTTAAACAGTTATAATGAGAAATACAATTAAACCCCCTGTTCCCACTGAAGGGGAGTACTAAAGCATCACAGCATTTGAGGTAGTTCTCTTTCTAAATGTAATGAATACAAAAATTAAGATGAATACCCTGGTGTATTTTTTATATATATAGATAGATAGATATATCTATCTATATATATATGTATATATATATATAATGAGAACATTTTACATATCAAAGCACAAGCAAAAAGACATGATGCAATATTACTTGTATATAAGTAGAAATCTATACATGCACATTCAGGAATTTATTAAAAATGAAAGATGAAAAATGAACTCCTGGGACTTCCCTTATTTCTTTTTCACATTGCTAAGCAATATCATATTGATATATGGGATATGAACTCTCCAAAATCCAAAAACAAAGAGGAAGGAGGTGGCATAGTCTGGCATATGCAGCAAATAAACACATATCTAGATAATAAAACATCAAAGCAGATTGACACACATACTGTTGTGTCTGTACGTGATATAATTGTATTGCACTTGATTGTCTCCATACCCATGACATTCTTCTCTTCACACCTCTGCTGGGAGCTACCTTAAAGGAATATGTCTATATTAACTCTTCTCTACCCTGGAGTATTCATACATATAGAGGGCTAGACATGTCCGTTATTCACTCTGCCCAGCACTCTATTCCATTAATTTATCGCTGTGAGTCCATCATTTCTGTTAAAGTACTATATATGTTTTTAACTTTAATAAAAAGGTGAATTAGGAGAACTATAGTATATTTGCTAAACATGCAAATACAGGCCCTGATACCTGTACTAGTAAAGAGAAGCATATGAATAAAGTGAATAAGGAAAATAAATCTTTGCAGTAGTAGGGCAACTGCAGATTAACTAAGAATTTCAATTTATCTTTTAAAATTGCAGCATACAGAACATTTCTATAGAAAATAAATCCATATTAAAAAATGAGGTCTTGTTGCAAGTGCCTTAGGACTGTCCCTGTGATGTGCTGGTATTTGCAAGTGGATATTTCTGCAGCAAAGCTGAAACCAGCTGGAAGTGAAAAGAAGGGAGATTTCACACTCATGACTGCTGGGGCTGTTTCCAAACCACATCCGGTCCAGCTCAAATGAGTACCATGGGTGTCACCACTTACCCAATTTCTAGTGTTTTGTCCAGTGGTAAGGGTTGAGGGTGGGGAAAAGCAGAGGGAATCTGTCAAGCAAAAGTGGCAAATTGCAAAGGATTCCATATGGAACTGTGGCACATCCTCACATTGGCGGCCCATGTTCATTTTAGAATCAACAATGACTCCAAGATCTCTTTCTGCCATTGTGCTTTCGAGACGGGAGTTCCCCAGCCTATAGATGTGCTGCTGGTTATTTCTGCCCAAGTGCAGTACCCTGCACTTGTCAGTATTGAATCCCATCCTATTCACATTTGCCCACCCCTGTAACCTGTCCAGGTCCAGTTGTATCCTGTCCCTTCTTTCTACTGTGCCCACCTCGCCCCAAATCTTGGTGTCATCAGCAAATGTGAACAGGGTGCTTTTCACGCCCTCGTCCAAGTCGCTAATAAAGAAATTGAACAGTATGGGCCCAAGGACTGAGCCCTGGGGGACTCCACAACCCACATCTCTACAGGTGGAATATGACCCAGCCGCCACCACTCTCTGGGTGCAGCCCCTCAGCCAATTTACAACCCATCTGACTGTGTAGGCATCAATGCCACACTCGCCTAGCTTTTTAATGAGAATGGGGTGGGAGACAGTGTCAAAGTCCCTCCTGAAGTCTAGAAAGACTACATCTACCGCAACACCTGCGTCCAATGATTTTGTGACCAGATTGTAGTAGGTAATCAGGTTGATCTGACAGGACCTGCTCCTAATGAACCCATGCTGGTTGCCCTTGAGCATCATTCCCCCTGCTGGTCCCTCACAGATGTGCTCCTGGATAATTTTCTCAAAAAGCTTCCCCAGGATCAAAATAAGATTAATGGCCCTGTAGTTACCTGGGTCCTCCCTCCTCCTTTTTTTTTAAAATGGGGACCACTTTGGCCTTCTTCCAGTCTTCTGGCACCTGGCCAAAGCACCATGAGTGCTCGTAAAGTCATGTCAGGGGCCCCGTGATGACCCCTGCCAATTCCCTCAGCACCCAGGCATGGAGAGCATCTGGACCTGCAGATTTGAACACATCCAGCCGCTCCAGAAGTTCCCTAACTCAGTCCTCCCTGACCCTAGCCTGGTGGAGTCTCTCCAGAGTCTGTCCTGAATCCTGGTGGGGGAGATGTCCCAGTCCCTGCTAAGAAAAAGGGAGGGAAAGAATTTGTTAAAAAGGTCTGCTTTTACATCTGGTGCAACTACCAGATTGCCAAGCGTATCCTTCTCCAGTATTTACACATGATCAAAGTCTAGAATCATAGAAAAACAGGGCTGGAAGGGACCTCTCAAGGTCATCTAGTCTGCCCCTCCCTTCCCCCCTCCCCCCAGGATCATCCCTAACCAACCAGCCTGTACAAATCCAAATCTAACATGCTAGAGGGAGGCAGAACCCCCTACAGTCTGTACCAATCTAACCCTGGGCTAAAATTCCTCCTTACCCCCAGGTTGGTGACTGGGCTGACCTCAACCAGAAGTGCAAGACCCTCTAGCCAGACCTATCTGAAGCACAAAAAGATCCTGGGCTTGTGCCCACACAAGAACAGTTAGCCTTACCTGTTGTTAGGGGAGAGCACCAGGTGTGTGCTAACTTTGTTCTTGGGACAACTTAAAAGAATAACAGATGGGAGTGAGGGGCAAAGATTGATAAGTACTCCAAGAGGGACGCTGAGCAGAGTACACTGCTAGCACCCACCGGAACAAGCCCAAGGAGCCGGTGGATACTGCCCAGCAAAACTCTGCCCCGAGATGGGACCAGATGAGAGGCCCCGCAGTGTCTGGGGGCATGAACACCTCATGCCTCCTGAGGCTGGAGGGGCCCGCGGTAGGTGACCGCCCCCAGGTGCCGCCAGCAGCGTCACTGGCAAGGGAGGGTTGTGATGAGCAGCAACTGCCCCAGCACTGTCAGTGGCTGCCAGACTCGGGGGGTGCATATGCACCCCCTATGTGTCACCAGTGGCTGGGGGTCCTCTGGACCAGGGCCTCCTTCCTGGTTAGGTAGCTGGAAGGAGGAGGTTGACCAGGAGGTCCCAGGACTTGGTAGAGCCACGGCTGGGGAGGCCATCAACAAAAAGACGCAGGGAGTCGCCTCAGCAGGCGCTTGTGGCGAAGGTGTTGAAGGGGACACAGCCTAACGCACTCCAGGCGGGCGTGCGCCAGGGGCAGATGTGGGGGCACCCACGAACCGCGCCAGACACACGCTGCTGATGGCTCCGTGGGAGAGCGGCGGGCCCAGGTCCCCCGCGCTAGTGGGATATGGGGGGTACGGGCTCCCCTGAGGGTGCCGGGACACGTGGCGCAGGGGCAGGCCTGAGAGCCCACAGCTGCTGGTGCGACAAAACCCTATAGCTCCGGCCCCGCCCCCGCGGCCCCGGGACAAGAGCAGCTAGGGCGGGGCGGGGCTGGGGGCTAGCGGAAGCCGGAAGTCGGTGCTGCCCCCCCACCCCCCCACCCCCGCGCGGGCGCGGGCGGGCGGCCTGGCCGGGCGCGAGGATGAGCGGTGGGGATGCGCCCGTCGCCATCAGCTGCGCGCTGCCCGCCGTGTCCTCCACCAAACTGCCCGACTTGTGTTTCCTCGGTCGCGGCGCCTACGGCACCGTGTCCGCGGCCCGCCACGCCGACTGGCGCATCCAGGTGGCCGTCAAGTGCCTGCAGGGGCCGCTGCTCGACAGGTACCGCCGGGGCCGGGGCCGGGGCCGGGGCCGGGGCGTGGGGCCGGGATGTGCTGCGTGTCCGGCTCGCGGCGGGTGGCAGCGCTGAGCGGTCGCGGCCTCTTCCCGGTCCACCGCAGCAGGGCCTAGCCCGTGGCTCCCGCCCGGGCGTCCCCTTCCCCTGTTCCGTCTGCTGCTCTGCTCCGCCGCAGCCTGCACGAGGCAGCCCTAGGCCACACGCAGCTTGGGCGCCTGTGCCTGCGAGGAAGGGTGACAGCCCTGAAGGTGGCCCCCTGCCTTCTTTCCACCTGAAGCTGCTCAGAGGAGTGGTCCTTTCAGATCACTTTGCTTGGCCCCCCAACGTCCAGCGGTTCAGGGGGTGTAGGTTGTAACCACGCTGGGGCAGGCAAGATTGTTTGGGTCAATCAGATATCTTTTATTAGACTAAAATAGTTGGAAAAGTTTATCTTAGCAAGCTTGGCTCTCCTGGAGGAGAAGGGCTGGCCAGGACCTGCAGGGGCCACCTAGTCTAACCCTCCCTCCTGGGGCTTCTTATACTCTTTTAATTGAATTGCCAGACATTGGGTGGTTGAGTTTTGGCTTTTAGTTTTGGCTGCCTGGGGTACAGTTAGTGGCTCAGTGTTGATGTGCCTGCTACTGTCTCTAGATAGGCTGCAGCGCAAGTGCTGCCCTGTCAAGTGCCTTTTAAATCACCAGCACAACTTCCCTTTGAGCAGATCCAGGCGCTCTCAGACTGTGGCTATGACTGGTTATAAATCGTCCACCCTACCCCTCCTTGCCCACAGAGATGCTTTTGCAGGGGTAGCAGCAACCCTTTTGACCTGCTGAGTTTCCATTTAGGCCAATTGATGCACATAGGTTTTGGGCAAGGCTTACAAAGAAAGTCTTAGCTCTCCCCTGTTGTGGTTAGGGATCACTAACCATGCATACATGGACTGCAGTGTACAACAGAGGGGAAAATGAGTGGGGTTTAGGTTGGTAGTTAATAACAAGTGCTCCAGCTGAGCAGAGCTCACCAGCCCCTGCCCACTGCTCTCAAATGAATCTGAGGAGCCGGTAGACATTGCTCAGTGAAACTGCCTGGAGACATGACCGGCTGAGGGACAGGAAGACGGTCATCAGGGGTCCTGCTAACCAGAAACTCCTTCCTGGTCAGATAAATGGCCAGCTGTTTAGCTGGGGCCAGGAGGAGGTTGACCAGACCTTCTCAGGACTTGGTGGGGCCATGGGTGCAGAATGTGGAGTTTTCCTTCTGGCTTGTTTGATGTGCCAAAAAAGCTTATGGACTGTAACGCATTATGAAATGTATACATGTCTCATTAAGAAGAGAGGCCACTGAGGACACATCAACTAGATGTCGAGGACAACAAAAAAGAAGCCAGGAACAGAAATGAGGTTATAGGTTAATAACTAGGGCTACAGAAGTGAACGCCAAACAGAGCGCACTGGCCAGCACCCACTGCCCCCTGAAGGAGTCAGGGGAGTCTGTAGACACTGACCAGTGAAACTCCATCCAGAATGGTGAGCAGAGGAGTGCCAGGAAAGCAGCCCCACACTCACCAGGTTTCCTCCCAGCCAGAGCCTCTTTCCTGGCTTGACAGATGGCCAGCTTGGCCAGAGCCAGGACAAGGCTGACCAGGAGGTCCTGGGACTTGGTGGGGCCATGGGTGGGGCATGCAGAGTTTTCCTTTAGGAGCCTGTACATAGTAATAGTATGTGGTGACCCAGAAGCAGCTTCTCTAAAACAAAGTGTGATTGGCTATGCTGAAAAGCACACAGTACTTATAAATGGTACTGAAAATTAGAGTCCTATATGTTTTACCTGCTTTTAGCTTTTGCATCATTCCCCTAGATTAGCAGTTGATCCTTGCCCTAGGTAGAAAAGAAATAACTTGGTGTTTGTGTCCTCTGTTACAGCATGCTTGCTAACACTTTCCATGTCACCTGAAGAAATCTGTCTTTTAAGAAAATCGTTGTCTTCAGATCTTCTTCTCACTCTTGCCTTAACAGCTTTGTGCCCTGATTGTGGCTAAGTCCCTCCTGATAGCTATAAACTCAGGCACTTTGTATTCAGGAGATGGTTATTCTGGCACCTTCTCTGCCTGGCGTTTTTAACAACCTCTTTAAATTTAGTGCAGTGCATTTAAGCAGGATAAGTCATACAGGTGCATTGAGAACAGGATGATATTTCTTCAGTTCACACTGTCTGAAAGCACGTGGAAACTATTTAAAAAGTTTGGAAACTATTTAAAAAGTTAGGAAATTACTCTGTTGAGATCAGACAAAAGTTATCAAAGCAAGGAACTCCCAATCATGATATAATATGCTAAATATTAGCAACTAAGGACAAGTTACTGAGCATTTCATCATCCAAACTCTTGCCTCTACCCTTTCACGTATGTAAACATACTTGGCTTTTACCTTTGAAAGCTTGCCACAGTAATGCTTGACCAGAGTTCAGTCAGACTCATCCCTTTTTACCCTCACTATGGTAAATTTGCTTCTTAATGTTTCTAAATGCCATGTCATCCAAAGCAAGGTGACTCACCCCTTCAACTTAAAAAAAAATTAAACATATTATGAGTGGAAATAATATCTACACTGGTTTCCTGTGAAATATGAATATGAATTTTCATTTCTGCCCAGGAGAAATTTTACAACCTTTGTACTATCCTATACCTGAAGAAGGGCATGTGTGACTGACAGCTTGCAAATACAGATTTTTTTTTTTTGCAAATATGTGATTGGTGTAAAAAAATATCACCTCTACCGAGAGTTCTGATTCTTTTTGCCTGTAGGTCAACACGGTTACAATCTATATCCCTCTCTCAGATCCAGTAATTTGTTGTTTCAGATGATTTTTCTTTTACAGGTTGATATTTGTGTCAGTCTTTTTGCAGTAATTTGTATTAAAATGATGTAGCGGAAAATAAGAGTACCATCAATTTTAACGTTCTATAAGAATGTAAGTTTTGCAAAGTACATTCAGTGAACTTTAGCTCTGTCTGTTAAACTTATTTGGCATTTTCTTTTCTTAGATACTTTATTGTGTTTAGTTATAAGGGGCTGGATCAAAATAATATGTTTCTGAGTATGGCTGCAGTAATTTAATTTTTTTTTTCTAATCTACAGTGAAAGAAACAACCTTTTAAAAGAAGCAGAGATTTTACACAAAGCCAGATTCAGTTACATTCTACCAATTCTTGGAATATGCAATGAACCTGAATTTCTGGGAATAGTGACAGAATACATGACAAATGGATCATTAAACGAACTTTTAAATGAGGTAAGTTTACAGTGTTTTTCTAAAGCCATATGCATGTAGCTTCTAGTTTATTTTAAATAAGTTGTGCTTTTATGTTTGGCAGAAGTAATGTAGTAAACATTTAAAAGAAAATGAAAGCATTGAGTCCTGGCCTACAATTTACTATGATCAGTCAGCCCCTGGCATTGATAAAGAGCCTCACTGAAGTCAGTGGAGCTCTGCTTAGGTGCAGGAGTACACCACATTATGCTAAACCTAGTATCGGGATTTTAAAGGAAAAATACAGGAAAATGAGTGATGAATGTAAAAATAATTGCAAGATCTCAGTATTTACTAGTAAGTAGAAGATGGAGTGCGAGCTCTAATACCTGAACTTATTTCTGTCCTCCAGAATTATTGGCCTCATGTAAATATGCATTAATTTTCTCTTTACTCCAGCCAGTTTTTAGACTAAAGATAATGAGTTTATCTACTTTAGAAATCTTTCTGCCAGCCCAGAGCAGCCACCGTGGTAAACACTTAAGAGCACAGGGCACAGTTGCCGTGTCAGCAAAACACTCAGTGTACTGTGGGAGGCACCAGCTTTTAAAGTACCCAGCAAAAAGTACAGCACATCTACATGAACTTTGTGTTAACTTCTGGGTGGGGATAGAAACGTTCTGTTACTCACAGAGGTGTTACTCTGCTAGCAGAAAGGGGCTCTGCTGCCACTAGGGAGCTGTGAGCCTGGATACAAAACTTTAAAGTAGGCCTATGACTCAGTGATACAAGTCAGAAGTTGTGCATCTAAAAGAAATTTACAATGCGTCTCTGCAGTCGCAGCAGGGTAGATTAGCCTGTGCCAAACTCCATGCTGCTATAACCAGTCAGCTGCTGGTATCCTAAGTAGCTTAAGATCCATGTATTCCTACATGCAAGTCTCTTCTGTTGCAGTAATGTAGGAATACCCTAGGTCTTAAGGCACTCAGTTTTTCATTTTTCATAATGGCATGAGTGAATGATGTAGAGTTAATGTGTTAATGACCATTTTGAATTTCCTGGCTCTTGAGTGTTTCATAGCCATTACATTTTAACAAGAGGGCAGTGGTGCCCAATGTCTCTTTGCCCACAGGTCAGGTGGGTGGTGCCAGATGCCTCTGCAGGCCAGATGTGGGCAGTAGATCTGATCTGGTGTGTAGGGCAGATGTGAGGGCTGATCCAGCCATACAGTGGGGGGCTGATCTGGCATGTGGGATGAGCAGAGCCAGGGCCTGATATGGCTATATGGTAGGGGGGTTGATGCAGTACATGGGGCAGGGTGTAACCAGAGCCTGAGCTGGCTGTGCAGCAGCAGTCTGACTAGACATGGATCTGGTCAGATAGCAGTGGCCTGGGCCCAACCTTGGCTGATCCAGCCACACAGCAGTGGCCCAGCCCTGCCCTGTGCAGCTTGGAAATTGTGGCAATTAATGCTGCCATTGCTTCCTGCTGCCCATCTCTCCTACCACCAGATTTTTCAACCCATAGAGAGTCCCACAAGCCAGATGCCATGGCTCCATGAATCAGATTTGGCCCATGGGCTGGGGGTTGAGTATCGCTGGTGTAGGCTGAGTTTTTGCTTCCACCACTGGCCTGTGGCTGATCTAAGAAATGTCAGTTCTCTTCTTTGTTCTTCTCTTTTCCCATCTGTTACAGAGAAATAAGTTATTTGTCTTTCTTTTGTTTAATTTAATGCTTTGGTTCTATGTATAAAAAGTTCTGTATTTGAGTTGCATGTACTCATAATCACTAAGTCACCTAGTAAATATATTGGCAATACAGCCGGCTTGTTCAATGATCTTGAATCAATAGAGTATAACTGCAAAAGAATGGAAGCACAGTAATAAGTGATTATATTGAGACTAATTTATACCGTATTTACTCAAATATAAAACATGGATTTTCTCACCATTCAGCACTGCGGGGGAGGGCAGGGGGGAGGAACCTGCATGTCTTGCATTTGAGTACGGGCCAGGTAAGCAGCTGCTGCAGCTCCAGAGGGTGCCATGGTGGCTCATGTGGCAGGTAGTGGGGGTGTGGGAAATCATGGGGGAGGGGTGCTTGGTGTGGGAGGACCTTGGCGGGGAAAAAGTAGAATGGAGATTGCAGGGGAAAGGATGAGCAGAAAGAGAGGAGGTTATGGAGGGGGTGCAGGAAAATGACTTGGAAGGGGACATGTGGAGGATCCTTTCCTCATACCCTTTCCCTTCACTCCTGTCACACCACATGTCCCTTCACCTGTGCTGTACTTATTCCATGTGCCCCTTCCCCTTGTTCCCCCCACACCACTTGCCCTTTCCCTTGTGCAGAGAAGGGGCACGTGGTGTAGGAGGGAGCATGAAGAAAGGGGTGTACATGAGGGGAGCATGGGGAAGGGGCACGCAGTGCTGTGGGGAGCATAGAGGAAGGGGCTCATTGTGCTGGAAGGAGCACAGGCAAAGGGTGGCTGGGAGAACATGGATGAAGGGACATGTGGCGCAAGGGGAGTGTAGGGGAAGGGACATGGAAAAGGAATGTGCAGAACAAGAGGAGCACATGGAAGGGGCATGTGGTACAGAGGGAGCACCAGGAAGGAGACAGAGCAGGGGGTGTGCAGAGAAGGGCCAAGCAGAATGGCAGGGGAGCTGCTGTGGCTCCAGCCTTGACCCCAGCTGGGACTGGAGGGTGAAGCCAGAGCCACTGCTACTGTTTGACCTGATCGGATGTTCCATGACAAGTGGTAGGAGGGGGAGCAGAGGGGCAGATACAGGAGCCAAGTGGCAAGGGATGGGGGGAGGATGACAAGAGGCATGGGGCAGACTGCCTGCCCCACAGCTGCTGCCTTCCCTGCTACTACTTTCCCTGTAGCAGTAGTGGGATGGATTAATTTAAGATGACCCTCCAATAACTAGATTATAGACATGAAAATTAAAAGAAACTTACAGTTTTTCATATCTACAATCCAATAAGCAGGGGTTTGTCTTAAATTCAGGGTTCTCTTAGTTTTGAGTAAATACAATAAATAAGACCAGTCAGTCTTGTTGCTTTAATGTTGAGTGAATAAATCAAGCCTTTAAAAAGATCTTCTGTTATTGAAGTAATTTTTCTGTTTTAATAAAATCTTTGTATGATGATGGAAGATTTAAATGGTAGATCATAATTTGCTGTTTTCTGTCTATGGTAGAAAAATGTATATCCTGACATCCCGTGGTCACTGAGATTCCGTATGCTGTATGAAATTGCTTTGGGAGTGAATTATCTGCACAACATGAATCCTCCATTGCTGCACCATGACTTGAAAACCCAGAATATTTTACTGGATAATGAGTTTCATGTGAAGGTGAACTTATTTTAGCCTCTGTGTTCCTCTTCAGTATGCATAAAAGAACTGCAGTACCTCTTAATATTGCAAAAAAAGTGGGAAGAGACTGAGTTGTGCAGAAAGACTCCAATATTGCAGTTATATCTTTATAGACTGAGTCCATTGACTACAGTGAAACTTGGGGTTGACCCAATCAGACTTCAGCTTTCTGGCTTTAGTAGTGGCCTGACTTTCCATAACGGGGACCTTTGTGACATGATGTACAGAGGGGAAAAAATGTAGTTAGTGGATGATTAATTCAATTTTTGAGAAATCGTGGATATCTGAAGGAAGGTACTAAAGGAAAATAACCGCATTTTCATCAAATTAGCTCAGAATCAGAAGTGTTTTCATAGGTACATTTGCATAAACATTCAGGGTGCTACTATAATACAAGTGTAAGATATGCAAATGTTTGTAAATGATTTGGAGCACAATGGAGAGGAATTAGTGCTATAATGAATTAATGCAAGAAATAAAACTGGTCTAATAGGAGTGGTAACAGTTTCACAGGATTGAAATCACTTACAGGGAGCTGCTTCTTCCAGTTTCTTAGGCCCATTCCTAGAAGTAGCATTATGTGATATAATGTCCTGGCTCCACAGACTAGACACAGGAGTGCTTAATAACATTAAACTGTAGCTCCCTAACACATTCTTGGCTTCCAGAAGCATAGGAACTCAGAACAGAAGCTTTCATCTTTTGTTTATCTTTATATTTTTCCCTGAACACAAAGGAAAACACAAAATGATTTGAGAAAGTCTCTTAACTTTAAGGGTTTATGCCATTAGAGTTTTTGGAAATTATAATGCAAAGATAAAGACATTACAGTACTGGTGGTGAAAAATCCACTTTTTATCATTTGAATAGACAAATAAAACTATTGCAATTTTTTTATTGTTTTATTGTTGGACATTTGAAATGAAGGATCTAAAAAAAATACAGCTTTACAGTAACCAGTTTATTTAAATAGTTAATATGTAACTATAATATTATATAAATTAGTGCAGTTACATCTTTCTGCAGATTGTTTGAAAATCTATTGCTGCTTTGCTATTAGAAAGCACTACTATTTTGCTCTACCTGTGTGTGAAATAAAACAGTCTAAGATTTTACCTTCTAGTGGGGGATGGGGGTTGGGGGGAGGGAGAGAAGCAGTGATACTAGACAGATCTATCTGATACATGTTAGAAAAAAAGAGAGATGCATCTAAAATATGTATCTGTCATGCACTGTCTCTCCATCAGATATTCTAAATGAATAAGATTTCTGAGGGCATGCTCTGAGTTTACATGTGAAGTCTGGCCCATGGAAGTACAGCACAGAAAATCACTTTAAAGACTGTTCCTCTCCCCCAGAGACGTCAAAAGCTAATTAATTGCAAATTCCCTTATTTTATGGGAGAATCTGTTTACTTTCATAAATATAATTTTTCTTATCGCCTGCCCCACACAGTCTGAGGCCCAGAGAGAAATGAGCTCCATGAAAATAATGATTGACTAATCCTATTTTAGTAATGATTGCTTTTTACTCTGTGTGGTGTTTTGTGTTTTCGCAGCATATTCTCATGTGAAAATCACGTTCGTATATCTCAGCTCTTGCAGTGTTGTCCAGTAGTGGTGTTCAGAGTCACTTTCCTCTTGTGTGTGTGTCAGGAAAGTGGAAAGCTTGTCGAGTGTTCAGCTGTTCTGTTGGGTCTACCTTTCTGGTTCCCACTTCTTCATGGCCAAAACCTGAGGTCCTGTCTCTTGCTCCCTGACACTCTGGTGCCCAGCTCCATGAAAAATTACAGGGCACGTCCATTGTATGCTAATTAACTCTGCTGCCTAGGAAAGGTTAGGGAGCCAGAGGCAGTTTCAGCAGGGAGCACCTGTTTGCAGGAAAATGGTGCATTTTGCAGCAAAAATAATAGAAGAGTGTCTGAGAGGATTTAAATTACCCCATTCTGCAAACTAAGATGAACAGTGCTGCATCTTCTTATACTCATACTTTCAAGATTTTCTTCCTTATCATCAGGGCTGGGTAGAGGGTGGGTAAATGCAAGCTAAGATTCTGAAGAACAGTTTTTCAGCAAGCAGAGAATGCCATGGCACCAGAATACACATGGGATAACTCTAATACTCTGGAGTAGCACAAGCCCTGGATCAGGGCTGATGTTTCATGTTGCTAGTAAGACATACATACCCTTTCATGATAACTTTAACAGCATCTTAACTGATGAGGTCTGTTTTCTCTCTCTGTCTCCCAGTGACTGACTTTTGTCCTTTTCCAGATTGCAGATTTTGGCTTATCAAAATGGCGCATAGTGTCCATGTCACAATCACGAGGTGACAAATCTCTGCCAGAGGGAGGGACTATTATTTACATGCCTCCTGAAGACTATGATCCCAATCAGAAAACCCGTGCAAGTGTAAAGCACGATGTATACAGGTACTGTCTGTTATCCTAAAATCAGCTTAGCAATTTGAAAAGTAAAATTTGTTAAAGGATCTTGACCATAGTGAACTAGAATAAATTACTTCTAAGAGTCTAAATGCGTATGATATGACTTCTTAAAATCTGTTTTCCTGGTAAACTTTAGAGCAAGTATAATATGTAGCTCTAGAGATTAACCACACAATGTAGACACAGTGGAATGATTGACAGATGACCAGAAGGGTGCACTGTATCCAGAAGCTTGTCACACTTCTCTCCTGGCTATATAGCAGATCCAATAAAAGATATTGCATGAAAAACCTTGCCTCTACCAGTTGACATTTTTGAGACTTCTATCTGGAAGGGGACGGGGTGCAATAGTAAGCTTTCTTGAGTAAGATCTGGTTTCAGTTTGCTAAGTCAAAGCTTTGACTTCCTGCAAAAGAAAACATTATTTCTCATTATTAGCTCCTCCCTTTAAGGTACAGAGGAAGTCTTGGCATTTCTGGAATCCCCAGAGGGAGAGAACATTGCTGCCATGCTCAGCTTTTGAGAGGTGTGGCAAGATGAGGCGACAGAAGAGACTCACTGGGAAAGCAGGAAAGGGAGCTATTATTGTAATATCGTAGAAACCTTCTGCTACTTGTTCTTATTATACGTATGCACTGTTTGATATTTTAATGTGATTTAAAATGAAACATGAACTTATGACAAACTGTTCAGAGCTAAACAGTCTATAAAAATTTTTATTTAAATTGACCCATTTTTAAATAGATGGATTTAATTTAACAAAATTTGATTTAAATAAAAAAAAATCTATTTGTTTTGATATTTTAAAATATTGACTTGGATATTTGGATGGTGGAGTTCTTTTAAGACCAAACCTGTTCCTTCTTCCATTGAAGTGAGTAGGTAAAAATGCCATAAATTGTAAGTAAGCAGGCTTAGATTAGGATGATGTCCTTTTATAGCAAGTATTGTATGAAAAATGACACAGTATCATATGGCTATCATCATTCTGGATATACTGAGAGTCTTGGATACATGCACAAATCCAAAAGCTTGTGTTGAAAAACTTTTCACGCATGAGAGGTCTTCATAACAGCTGTGGAAGAGGAATCTGCTTTCTATTCTTACATGTCCATAATCAGTAAAATTAACTGAATTCTGATTGTGGGACTGTTTCCCCCTCATTGCCCTTTGCATCCCTTTAAAGGTTTTTAATATGTATAAAACATAGTAGCACAAGTGTAGCAGATCATGGCCTGTTGAATTGTTAGTACTGAGAACTAAATCCTCTTAAACTTAGAAGTCCCTGATGTGTTAGAAGAGCTAGAAGTCCATTTCAAGCAGAAACGTTTTCATGACATTTTGATATGCAGTCAGCAACTAAAAAGTAGGCCCAGTTCTTTAATTTTCCAGAAATCTATGTGGCCATCAAACACAAAATAAGCACATGGCACATTGCTTTTTACTCACCTAGAAATATTCCTGTTGGTTTTCT
This sequence comes from Crocodylus siamensis, assembly GCF_052110815.1. Taxonomy (NCBI): domain Eukaryota; kingdom Metazoa; phylum Chordata; order Crocodylia; family Crocodylidae; genus Crocodylus; species Crocodylus siamensis. The sequence continues at coordinate 214,158,153 of NC_143397.1, forward strand.
TGAAATATATGAAAGTGGGGGGGCATTGTTGTAATCAGCTGTTTAAATGACTGTTGGGCTAGTTTATTTTCTGGTATATTATACAGAGCTTAACATATTAGCAGTTCTTAACGTTGTTCTAAAATGACAACATTTATACTTGAAACAGCTATGCCATTATTGTGTGGGAAATGATGTCAAGAAAACAGCCCTTTGAAGGTAAGAATGTATTCTATAGTATTTGTTTATTTTCTGTTCTTATTAACATATAGCTAGAGCTGATATGTAGTAATTGCAAAGCTCCATAAGGATTAATTTGTGATAAACTGTTTTTTTAAACTGTCAAAGATACGTAGCTGTTTTTCAAACTTTTCAAACTTCAAACAGTTAACAGAACCAGTATTTTCTATGTACTATACAAACATACTCTTGAATTAATGTTATAAACAACTAAACGCCTAAATACAATAAATGCAATTTTGTTATGCTCCTATAGTAAACTAGAACTCTTTATAGTACAAATATTTCTAATAAATGCATGATATCTGTTTTGACAGAAGTTATAAACCCCTTGCAGATTATGTTTAGTGTGTCACAAGGAAGGCGACCAGACACAAGTGAAGACAGTCTACCAGTGGACATTCCTCACCGAACTTTCGTGCTAAACTTAATGGCAAGTGGATGGGCACAAAACCCAGATGAAAGACCTTCTTTTTCAAGTTAGTTTACTTGCTTCCAATTGACAGGGGAGAAGGGAGTGCTACAAAAAACAGTAATATATAAACCTGCATGACTACTGCAGACAGGTTAACATTGTTTCAGGACTCTTAATGTCTGTGGTTCTCCCTTTGTGTGATTCAGTGGGGATCACCTTTTTGGCAGGCATGCCACAAATTAAGCCCTATGCCCCCTCCCTTGCCCTCAAGTACCACTCCATTCTCCTTCCCCTGTCTGACTTGCTGCTCTGATTTCTGCTCCCTGCCCTGTGCTCTGTTTTGATTTCCCTTCCTGATGCTGCTATCCTGCCTGGCCCCATTCAGTCTGCTGCATGCCACACACAGGCTTCCCATGCCACTTGTGACACTTATTTCACAGGTTGGCCATTCCTGTAATTAACTGTGTATTGGCAGAAGGCAGGGAAGTGATGCATGTTACAGACTGACTGAATCAGAGATACATAAGAGTTCATGAGCAAGAGCTCACTTAATTAGATGCTGTTAAAGGACATGTCTACACAAGATGCATAAGATCACAAAAACATATGCATCTCTGATTCATTTATTGGCAATCACAGAGAATCATAGAAAATTAGGACCAGAAAGGACCTCCAGAAATCATCTAGTCCAACTTGCAGCCTGAAGCAGGATCATTCCTAGCCAAACAATCCTAACCTAAACCCTACATAAGACTAATGAAACCCTGACACAACATAGACCTAACACCCTGTCCTGCCACAGGTAAAGCAGGGGAACTAGGGCAGCCAATGTCCAGTTTCTATGAATTGTTGTCTATATATGCTTGAAATTACAGGTAGAGGGCCAGCCCCCTGCTACTGAGGAAGGCAAAACCCCCCACAACCCATACCAGTCTAGCCATAGGGTAAAATCCCTTCCTGACCCCAGATATGGCAGTCAGTTTGACCCTGAGCAGAGAAGCAAGACCCTCTAGCCAGGAACCTCTGGCTTTGCCTCCAGCAGGAGCACTGGCACACCCCAGTCAAAGTCCCCAGCCTTGGCTGTGGCCAGAACCCAGTGCCTCTGAGGGAGGCTTAAAAACATACTGACACATGTAGCAGAAAAAGAGAGAGGTGGGGACAACCAACAAAGCCCAAAAGCATGGGAAATACCCATAGAACAGAGGCATAGCTATACCTAAATCATCCCTAACCCATAGCTATTCAGCCTCTTGAGCGCCTTTGGTGACGGAGAGTCCACAACTTCCCTACGCAGTGATTTCCACTGCCTTGCTGTTCTAACTGTGAAGAAGTTTTTCTAGATATCCAATCTAAACTTACTTTGGTGCAACTTCAAGCCATTGGTCTGGGTCCTCCTCTGTGCAGCAGGAGAGAAAAGGTGCTTTCCCTCTTCTTTATGGCAGCCCTTCAAGTATTTGAAGACTTCTGTTACTTTCCCTCTTAAGCGCCTTTTCTGTAAGCTGAATATGCCTCGTTCAGCCTCTCCTCATATGACTTGCTTTCCAAGTTATCATCTTTGTTGCCTGCCCCTGGGTCATATAAAGGTCCATCTCTACCCTGACTTGTGCCTGACTTCAGACTCTCACTGCTAACTAGCTCTCCTCTAACATTATGTAATAGAGGTGCACCAATACATTGGTCCCATATCATATTGGCACTGATAAAAGGAAAATTGATGTTATCGGCAATTAGCTTCTTTTTATTGATGTGGCCTATAATGTTGCCGATTAATGCCACATGCAGCCACAGCGCAGCACACAGACAGGCAAGAGCACAGCCTGGCAGCATGGAGAGCAGAGTCTGAGAGTCTAACTAGTAAGTCTGTTGTGGGAGAAGGGGTGTGGGGAAAGGGATGGGCATGGGGGGCAGATTGAGGCCTCAGGAATGGGGAAGCTCTTTGAGAAAATTATCCAGGAGCACATCTGTGAGGGACCAGCAGGGGGAATGATGCTCAAGGGCAACCAGCATGGGTTCATTAGGAGCAGGTCCTGTCAGACCAACCTGATTGCCTTCTACGATCAAGTCACAAAATCATTGGACGTAAGTGTTGCAGTAGATATAGTCTTTCTAGACTTCAGGAGGGACTTTGACACTGTCTCCCACCCCATTCTCATTAAAAAGCTAGGCGAGTGTGGCACTGATGCCTACACAGTCAGATGGGTTGTAAATTGGCTGAGGGGCTGCACTCAGAGAGTGGTGGTGGCTGGGTCATATTCCACCTGTAGAGATGTGGGCTGTGGAGTCCCCCAAGGCTCAGTCCTTGGGCCCGTACTGTTCAATTTCTTTATTAGCGACTTGGATGAGGGCGTGAAAAGCACCCTGTTCACATTTGCTGATGACACCAAGATTTGGGGCGAAGTGGGCCCAGTAGAAAGAAGGGACAGGATACAACTGGACCTGGACAGGTTACAGGGGTGGGCAAATGTGAATAGGATGGGATTCAATACCGACAAGTGCAAGGTACTGCCCCTGGGGAGGAAGAACCAGCAGCATACCTACAGGCTGGGGAACTCCCTTCTCATCAGGGCAGAGGCAGAAAAGGATCTTGGAGTCATCATTGATTCCAAGGTGAACATGGGCCGCCAATGTGAGGATGTAGTCAGTAAGGCTAACCTCACCTTGTCATGCATCCACAGATACATCATGAGCAGGTCCAAGGAGGTGATCCTCCCCCTCTTTGCGACATTGGTCAGGCCGGAGTTGGAGTACTGCATCCAGTTCTGGGCGCTGCACTTCAGGAGGGATGTGGATAGCATTGAGAGGTCCAAAGGAGGGCCACTTGCATGGTCGGGGGCAGCAGGGCATACCCTACGAGGAGAGGCTAAGGGACCTGAACCTGTTCAGCCTTCACAAGGGAAGGCTAAGAAGGGAATCTAAACTGAATATTTTTTGCTAGTTTAATGTAGAGATATAGTTTACTATAATACAAATTGTTTGGCACTCTGCTGTATTGGTCTCTGTTACCAACTGCAATAGTAATTGGAAGCTAATTGTTTTTTAAAAATAAATAGCATATAGTGAAATAGTTGTCCTTATGAGTTGTAATATAAAAACAAGGTTGCACTCCAATTAATAAATCTCTCTACTTTTATCCCTTCGTGACTTCTCAATTTTTTCTATGAAATCATGACTTGATGCTTTTTATAACATGGAAGACTGAGCTCAGAATGGAGACATGACATAAGACACCTTTATAGATTAGAGAAGGAAAAATGAGGAGGAGGAATTTTGGTATTGGTTTTTATAAAATGTATTCGTCAAGTTGCATCTTTGTCAAAAGAGTGGCTTATAACTGGTTTCACTTTGCACTATGGTTTTCTTCCATCCTCCAAACTTAGCTCTTCATGGGGTTTTTAGCTCCAACTTTAGCAGCTCTTGAATGTTGTTTACATTCTGAGTAGCAGAATTTAAAGACTGAATTTTCATAACCTTGCTGTGAGTCTGAAAAGTCGGCTCCTCCAGCGAACGTTTACTTGTGAATATTATGCATTTGAATAACACAGGCCAAGTGTTATGACCTGTATTGTACACCAACCCATCCAGTTTGTGCATGTGAAATTTGTGGCTGAAGCTCCCACCTTTGAAAACTGTGATCCAGGATGTCAGATTATCTTGTTGAAGAAAAAAGTATTAAGCTTAAAATGTACAATATTAAAAAATTGTTTTTTCTTTTCCCCCTTTCACTTGACACTGATAAGGCTAGGACTGCAGAGTGATGCTGGGGTAAAAAAATCTGTGTTTTACAGGTGTTAGCACAGTGATTGGGTCAAAAGTTGATCCTCTTTTTCTGTACAAAGCACTAACCCTTCACCTTCCAAATTGAGTGTTTCAACCATCTGAACATTTCTATTTCAAGTTGGGTGAACAGTTCCTTAATTTTATTCATAGCGCTATTCTTTTTAGCTAAAAACTGAAAACTTATGGGGCATGCTTGTGTCTGCAGTCCAAACAAACATTGTCCTGGTGAATAGCAGTAAGGGATGATTTAATCTAGTTTGTGAGATTCACTAGTCCTCGTAATTAGATTGGTGAATTTTATGTTTTTAACATTACGGAACATTTTGATAAATACCATAAATCATAGGGTCCAATTTCAGGTCAGTTTCTTTTAACCCAATGAAGTAATATTTCATATCTGAGTTGTTTCTAAAATCAGGGGAGATATTTATGTACTATTGTTCTTTGTGGGACCTCTTGCCTTCTTGCATTATGCTAAAAAGACATGGTATATTTTGGCTAATGTTGTCTAACAATAAAAAGACTAGAATTATCAGATTGTTATGGTTTTGTTTTAACTGTATTTATTTGTATTATAAAATCAATAAAATAAGTGCCTTAATGTAACAGCAATGCAATGCAATAAGTAAATTTCCCCACCCTCCTCCCGCCTCCTTTTTCCTTAATTTTTTTTTTCCTGTTTACAGTGTAAATCCTGCAGGATTTTTTTTCCTGTTTGCAATGTGTTTATTTTTACTGCCATCTTACAGTAAAGTGGAATTTCCCATCCAGTGGACTTTTTACTTCCTTGATTTTGCAATGCTTATTACAAGCATTAACAAGTTTAGTTTATTGATTCCTCTTTCTATTTAATAGTAAACTTGGGGAAATAGCGAGGTACCTCTTCAAAGAACATTAGTTATATTGCCTCTTAATTTACATGATGTTGTAAAACAAGCAAAAATCTAAATCAACTTTTAGTTTGAAAGTAAGACCAATTAAAAATATTTTGTTCGTAATTGCTTGGTATTACCAAGCAATGGATTTTTCTTTAGTTAACTGTGTTTTCCTGTCAGGACTTCTTTGTACAGCTCATTATGATTCTAGGGATTATACATAGATGTGAAAAATATATCCCTTTGGATTTCTACTGATTCCTGCCTTAAAACACAATTTGATCTACAATGCACGTTATTAAATAGCTTCCTAGTTTTCTAATTTATCTTTAAATGGTTCTACAGATCATTTTGCTAACTTTCTATAAAGTATTTTTTCAGTGATGATTTGGCATTATATGGAATCTCGATACGTAGTTTGCTGTAAAAATGACTGTTACCAGTACAGTTGTTATATCATAAATTGCACAATTTAAGCTTAGAATTTGAGCCACATTGAAGATTTTTTGTGGGAATTCTATTTGCTGTAAATACAAAGATTTCACACTACTGTTGCAAAGTAGGTGTCTGTTTTTGTTTTTTTAAACCAGCTGTTGTTTCACTATGTTGGATGTATGCTAAAGGAACATTTTTATGGACTTTTTTCTGGTGACTGTACAGCAGCACTCCACAGCTGCTTTTCCACTTTTGTGGAAGACACAGTTACTCAAATAAGAAAATGCTTTTTCTTTTTAGAAATGTATACTGGCTATACTGGAAATGCTAGTGAGAGAGTCAGTGTTAGGAAAAAAAATACTTGAAAGGGAAAAATAGTTGTAAAGTTCACAGGAATACTACTGAATAAATTAGAAGAGATACAGGGCCATATTTAATTAATTAATCAGTGGTATGTTGCAGTCACATTTCTTACAGACCTGGTCCAGAAAGTTCCCTTTTAACAAAAGCATACAGTATAATCTACAAAGGTAGTGGAAGCTGTAGGGTTACACAGAACTTAGTTTGCTCAAATATAACTTGTCTTGGTGATGAGCTCAGTTTAAAAACTCTTTGACTAGTGTGGTGGTCATTAAATCGACACAAATAGGTTTGGGTGTGGCACTTTCTGCTTCCCAATTATTAAAATGCCATGTGCATCTTTAGATAAGTAAGTGACATCAGTCCTCCAGCTATGCCCATCTGCCACCTTCCAAAAGCATGATAAAAATAGCATTTGGATTTATTGGATATGGTAGGACATTACATTCACTACCACTACCTTGGCCTAGCTTCACAGCCACGAATCTCTGGATGAGGAAAGTAAAGTTCAGAGGGGAGTGGAGGAATGAGTAATTTTGCTTTGATGACTTGGCAGTTCCTATCAGCTTCTCTTTTAAGAATCTGATCTTTGTCTCTTTCTTTTTGCATCTTGCCCAACCTGTAGAGTAGCCCACACAAACCCCCCAGGAAGCTCCAGATCTTCATTTTAGATTCTTTTGGATCATTGCTGTGCTGTTTTTCCAGTGTTCTAAGAAAGCCGGCATTTCTCTCCAAAGCTAGTGATGCTTCATGGTCCAACTATAAGTTATGCTTGTATGTTCAGTTCCTACCCTGGAATTAAACAGTTTGCATTCCTCATCTGATGGAGGCCATGCTCTCAGAGCTAAGCAGAGAGCTCCCTTGCTATTATATTGAGGGTTGAAATGGCCTTTAGGTGAGATTGTAAGTCTGGCATCCCAGGGGTGTGTTTTGAAATGGTGAATGCAGGAAATATTTGCTTAACTGCTTATGTGTTCTGACATCTATTAATAGAGGAAATATTTTTATAAATGAGAATTAATATTCCTTATTGGGTGGGGAAAACAAAAAAGCTTGTAGAGCAGTTGACAAATTTTGCAATATTGAAGGGACAAGAAAAAAAGGGCTTATTTTAATTTGTTACTGCAAAACCAGTTATTTTATGAGAGAAAAGACTTCAAGCAACCTGAAACTTGCAGTTACTTTTATTAGAAGGTGTTGTTAAACTGAAAGTTTTTTTTTTTTTTTTTTAGAATGTTTAATAGATCTTGAACCAGTATTGAGAACATTTGATGAAATATCTATGCTTGAAGCGGTGCTTCTGTTGAAGAGAGCTAAGGTAACTAGTTTTTTATTTACAATCTTTTATGAAAAGTCTTTGAAACAGCAGCCTGTGCTTATCCAAAGAAACTTAATCACAGTGTAACATGCTGATGTGAATTTATGCAGTCGTGTCCTATAGCTTTCTAATGCACGATTAATAAAAAATATAAATGTCTCTTTCAGTTGCATTATGAGTCGGCATGTATTCGCTTATGCCAAAAGAAAAACAACGTGGAGCTGACATCTCTAAACATACCTCTGAATCTTAGTCCACAAGAGGTAAATCTTTAGTGTTTAGAGTTCAATCTGTTTCCCAGCACATTGTAAAAATATGCTGAAAGAGTTGTAGTTCAGTAAGAAGGAATCTGTTCTTCCATTCTCTTCTGCAGTTTGCTTTCCTACTCGGCCACGGAATCATACAATGCAGGGGAACTAGCAGGGTCAGGAGAGCATGCAGTAGGGGGGAAGTCTGTAACCTCTGCACATTGCAGAGCAGATCTTTTCACCATTTGTATATGGAAATAGTTGCAGATGGCCCAAAGAAGCTGGGAGATCCAGCCAGTTATAAACTTTGTGACTGAGGAACACATCTACCTTTAAAGGGAGTGTAGTGGTTTGCCTCACTGAGGGAGTGCTCTGTGTACCAGCAAATAGGAGTCTATCCCACACCTTGTGTGAAATGGCTTATACAAGGTACTGTGCCTGTTTTTAAATTCTTGTTTTTCTTTTGCTCATACTTATTATGGACATAAAGGGTTGGGTTAGATGGTGGGAAAATATGATAAAACTTCAAATGATTTGAGGTATTTTAATCGTCAGTGACTTGGCCACCTTGATAGGACAGAAAAAGAGGGAAATGATCAGGATCTCTATTTTTGTTTAAATTTTTACTTGTATATAATGGCATTTATTTCAGGAAACGTGTGTTCCCTCCATGCAAAATGATGCACTTCCTCTCCGAAGTTTCTTACCTGAAATTCCAAGACGTGGGAGTTTGCCTGAATATAATATCCTCTCATCAGGTATGCAACCTTGCTGAATCAGACTGATTCATAATATTTTATTAAAGTTGACTTTCGATGCAAGTTGTGCCACACAATGGTAGATAACTTGATTACCTAATGACGTGAAAATAGAGGTGCATTTTTCATGGCTGAGCTTATGGCTGTGAACCATGTATTCATGTTTAATAGAAAGTTGGCAAAATTCTCAGATGAAACTAAGTTGTGAGAGATTGCAGATACCACCTAAGTCAGCAAAACGCAGTGAGATCTAGAGGGAGTAGCAAGTGACTTGCATCTGAAATTGAGATTCAGCTTAGAAAAAGAAAGATTTGTGTGCTTATTAGGAGGAAGAGTCTGGAAACCAGTAAAGTTCACAGAGTAGTTGACATTACGTTGCCCTTTAATACTGCAGTGTCAGGGCGTAATGTAATGATGCTGCAAACCGGAGTCGTCCTATCACAAGGAAGTGTTAGGAAATAGTTTCTCTTTTTCTGCAGCTCTAATACAGAAACATGTGGTGGGGCCCAGTTATGGAGAAATTTGATTCCATTCTTGAGTAAAGACTAAAAATGTGTTGATGTCCAGAATTCGGGGGGAAAATGAAGATCACTACAGGCTTTGGGGAACTGAGTTACGAGAGATTTAAAAAATTAAATATGAAGCATGATTAACTATCAGAAAAAAGGTCTATGGAGAAACTTGATTATGAAAGTTTCTTCACAGTGTCTGAAGATAAAGTGCGTATGATGATTGTTTTGACCCTTTTAACTCTATTTGACACAGTCAGCTGGAAGATATTATTGACACATCCATGACATTTTTCAAGTGGCTTTGGTTCTTTCATTATAAGAGGTGACAGGAGAGCGTTTTATACAATTATTATTTACTTTGGTAGTATTCTAAGTCTAAGTCATTGATTTGTATCGTACCCCAAGTGTGCCACAGAAGCACCTTACAAGTGTAGAGGTCTGCCTTAAAGTGTAGACAATCTGCCATAAAATCAGGCAGGCTTAGAAGACGAGGCCCTTATACTCATGGCAAGGAACAGAGTCGAAACTAATTATAATTTGTAAGCCATTTCATAGACATTAGGGCTGGAAGGGACCTCAAAGATCATGGACTCCAGCCCCCTACCCCAGAGGCAGGAAGTCAGCTGGGGTCATAGGATTCCAGCAAGAAAAATACCCAGGTTTCTCTTGAAGGGATTCAGAGTAGGTGCTTGAACCACCTCCGATGGCAGGCCATTCCAGACCTTGGAGGCTCGGACAGTAAAGAAGTTCTTCCTTATGTCCATCCTGAAATGGTCTTGCAGGAGTTTATAACCATTTGACCTTGTCATCCCTTGGGGCGCTCTGGTGAACAAATTCCCCCAGATCCTTGTGAACACCCTTTATAAACTTATAGGTGGCCATCAAGCTGCCCCTGAGCCTGAGCTTTTCCAGGCTGAAAAGTCCCATGGCTCTCAGCCTGTTGTCGTAAGGTCTATTTTCCTGACCTCTGATCATGCGTGTGGCTCTCCTCTGCACTTTCTCAAGCATCTCCACATCTTTTTTGAATTGCGGAGCCCAAAACTGGATGCAGTACTCCAGCTGCGGCCTCACCAAGACCAAGTATGATGGGAGAGTAACATGCCGGGATTTGTTTGAGAAGCATCTATGGATGCAAGCCAGCATTTTGCTTGCTTTACTAGCTGCAGCATCACATCAAAGGCTCATATTCATCTTGTGGTCAATCCTGACCTCCAAGTCACTCTCATCTGTAGTGCTAGCCAGCATAGCACTGCTGAGCCTGCAGACATGCTGCAGGTTTTTCCTCCCAAGGTGGAGAACCTTGCATTTTTCGGTGTTAAAATACTGTCAGGTTCTCATTCACCCATTTCTTGAGCCTGTCACAGTCAGCCTGGATTACTGCCCTGTCCTCAGGTGTGGATGCTTTACCCCAAAGTTTGGTATCATTATTGAACTTGGCCAGTCTGCTTTTGACTCCAGTAATCCACATTATTAATGAAAAGGTTGAACAAAATAGGTCCAAGGACAGAGCCTTGAGGGACCCCACTGGTCACAGGGCACCATGATGATTGACTTCAGTCAGCCACCACCCTCTAGGTCCAACCCCGGAGCTGATTCCCCAGCCAGCGGATCGTGGAGGGCCCAAGGCTGGAGTTGGCGAGTTTTGCCAAAAGGTGGTCATGGGATACCAGATAGAAGGCTTTTTTAAAGTCAAGATATATGACATCAATCTCTTCCCCCTTGTCCAGGTGATGGGTCACCTGGTTGTAAATCGAAATGAGATTGGTCAAATGTGACCTACCTGCAGCAAACTCATGCTGGCTGTCCCTCAGGGTGTTGCCATCAGCCAGTCTGTTAAGGATGGCCTCCCTGATTTTTTCTAAGACCTTCCCCAGGATAGAGGTCAGGCTGATGGGCCTGTAGTTTGCCAGATCCACTTTCCTCCCTTTCTTGAAGATAGGCACCACATTGGCCTTCTTCCAATCATTGGGCACTTCACCAGAGTGCCAGGAGCTCTCGAAGCTCAGCCCCTGGCATGGATCTATGATATTAGCCAGCTTCTTGAGTACTCTGGGGTGTAAACCGTCAGGGCCAGCTGACTTGAAGGTATCCAGCCTCTCAAGCTGTTCCTTCACAAGGTCAGCATTGATGGAGGGCAAGGAACCACCCTCGCTTAGGCATCCCTGTCCTGTAATGGGCAGGGGCATCCCATGGGACTTGTGAAAGACTGACACAAAGTACCCATTTAGCAAGTTGGCTTTTTCCTGGGCGGCGGTTGTCAGTTCTCCCTTTTGGTTTAGCAGGGGTCCAGTGTTGCCCTGGCTTTTCCTCTGGCTCCCCACATAGCTCAAAAAGGACTTTTCATTGTCCTTGATATTTGTGACCAGTTGGAGTTCCGTTGCAGCCTTGGCTTTCCTGGTTTGCTCCCTCTAGGTCTGGACCAGTGCAGAGTATTCCTTCTTGAGGGCAGATCCCATCCTCTATCCTTTGTAGGCCTTTCTTTTTAGCTGCAGGAGGACCACCAGTTCCCTGGAGAGCCGAGGGGGCTGCTGTGCCCTCTTGCTGCCTTTTCTCCAAGATGGAATAGCCTTAGCTCGTGCATCTAGGATCGCTCCCTTGAGGAGTGACCGCTCTTCCTGGACTCCCCTCCCTTTGGGGTCATGGTCCCTTAGGGCCTCACCAGCAAGTCTCCTGAGCTTGTCAAAGTCACCCCTTGAGAAGTCAAGGACCTCTGTACTCCTGACTGACTTGACAGCTTTTTGGCAGGTGGTGAAGGTGATCAGCTCATGGTCGCTGTCACCCAGATTCCCTTTGATGGTTGCTGATTAGGTTGTCTCTGGTTTCCAGGTCAAGTAACACTTTGCCTCTTGTTGACTCGTAGACTTCTTGAGTCAGATAGAGCTCATCGTCGCACGTGAGAGAGCTTTGTGACCATTCGGATTTGGCCAAGCACTCTTCCCACAAGATATCCGGGTAGTTGAAGTCCCCCATGACAACCATGGACTGGCATTGTGCAGCCTCAGCCAATTCCCTGGCAAACTGCTGGTCAATCTCTTGATTCTGGAAGGGAGGTCTGTTGTAGACTCCCACCATTGTATTTCCTGTGCTGTGTTCCCCACGGATTTTAACCCAGAGGGCCTCTAGTTGTCCCCCCTGGGTGCCAATGTCAGCTTGTAGGGATGCGTAGCTCTCCTTGACAGAGAGCTACACCTCCGTCCTTTTCGTCCACTCGATCTCTCCTGTACAGGGTATAGCTGTCTGTATCCGTGGGTCAGTCATGGGTGGAGTCCCACCAGGTCTCCATTATCCCTATGACATCGTAATTATTTGTGTTGAACAGGAGGACAGGTTCCTCCTGTTTCTTCCCCAAGCTCCTGGCATTGGTGTACAGGCATGCAAGTGTCCCCTTGGGGGCCCTTGCCTTGCCCACAGCTTACTCTAGGGCTGGGGCAGGGGTGGGCTCCCTTAAGTGCCTTGGCCTGCTGGCTTTGGCTTTGCAAGGGTTACACAGTGGGCCAGGAGTGGTGGTAGTCCATCCGTCCATCCATCCCCCCCACCCCTCCCTCCTCTGTCCCCCGGCAGGCTTAGTTTTAAAGCCCAGTGGAGCAAGTCAGCCAGTCTGGCTGAGAAGAGCCTCCTCCCCAGCAGAGAGAAGTGGAGGCCGTCCCTTCCCAGCAGCTCGCTGCCTCTCACCAAAGAGCAGACTGTGGTCATGGAAGCCGAAACCTTCCCAATGACAGCAGCCTTTGGTTCACTACCTGTATCCTCCTCTCCCTCCTCAGCCCGTAGCCCAAAACCTGAAGGATTGAGGAAAACACCACCTGCACCCCCAACCACTTAAGCCCTGCTCCCAAATCCCGTAGCGCCTCATGACCTGGCTGAGAGGGTTCCAAGCTGTCATTGGTGCCCGCATGGATGAGGGTAGTGGGCTGAAAGAGTTTAGGGATCTTGAAATGATTAAAATTTACTGCCATGAGTTGCTTTTTCCTTTACTATGTATGGTTAATTTGTTTTAAGTCACACGATTGAAGGATGCTAACAGCCCTTTGCTCTCATGAGGAAGTAATTCATCCCAATGTATTTTTTAAAAAACTGCACATAACAATAAAACATTGATTATTTTCCCTCTGTTTTGAATAATCCTCACAGGCTGAATACGTTTCCATCTTTGTAATCAGTTTCAGCTCTAAGTTTTCATGCCATTGCAAAATGTTACCTACCATTTGGAAGTTACAAATATTGCAAGGAATGTTTTCTTATAAAGTAATCCTTTGGAATGCTTTTTTTCTTAAGAAAATGGAACCATGTCCCTTTTCCTTGAATTTTCCCAAACTTGCATTGAAACAAATTATTTCCTTTTGAAATGTTCCTGTGAAATGATGTACCATTTTTATGCCTACACCAGTTAATATGACCCTATAAATTTTAGGGTTTTATTGTCCTTTGTGATGCTGCATCAGGGTAAAACTGTTACCATGCTTATTACTGCAGCTTCTTCTCAATTTCGGTTGCTTTCTATAGTCACTCAGTTCTGTAGTTTAATTGAATGTTTCATCCAGCATTCAATTTGGTCAAAGTCAGTATTCAAGTTTCTGTTTTCCCATGAATTATAGCGAAAGACATATAACTGAAAAACTTCCAAAGGCATGGAGGTCAGTCCTCTGCTGTTGTTGGCAAGCATGTCAAGTAATCGCATTCATAAATTAATCAACCCACATTTTTAAACTAACTATGTTTAAACTGTATCCTATTAGATGCCAGATTTTAAGGCAGATTGTAACTACCTCTGATGGTTAGAAACTTCTTGTTTCCAGCCTAAACTTATTCATGCCCAGTCAATACTCACTTGTTTTTATGTCAACATTGTTCTGGGCTTTAAAAAATTTCTTCTCTCTCCCTCGGTCCTTCTTCAACCCTTATTTTGTGAAGCCAAACAAGCCAAGATCTTTTAGTCTCCTCTCCTGTGACAGGCTTTCCATCCCTATGATCATACTCATAGTCCTTCTCTGTATGTATTTTATTTTCATCTTTACTGGTTGTGGATGACCATACTTGTACATAGTAGTGTTAGAGTGATGATGTAGCCATACACTGCATTCCAGATATCAACAGAGCCTTATGTACTAGCATTAACTTTTTTGTATCTTTATAGAGGATACCTCAACTGATGCATCCTAGGATTACATTTACATTTTTCTTAGCTGTACTACATTCATGGATAGTCATAGGCATTCTGTGATTTACTAGTGCAACCAGATCTTTCTCCTTTCTGTTATTTCCAACTAAGATCCAGTTTATGGCAAAAACTCTTCTTGTAGTTCTGTAATGCTTGACCCTATGATTTCTACTACTCGGTTTCATCCCTTTTGTTACTACAGTGTCAAAGCCATGCAGTTCTTCCTTAGTAATATATTTAGATACCTTCCAACTTTGGCATATAATATATTCAGATGCCTCCTTCATGTTGCTGATGTGTCCCAATCTTGCGTCATCAGGAAATGTAATCAACTTGTCTGTGCTTTTTGTGCCAAGACCATTAATGAAAATATATTAAATAAAATCAGTCCCAAAGACTGATTCTTGAACTTCCCTAAAGCTGGCTCATTCAAAGTGGCCCATTCCCATTTTCTCTTACGCCAGTTTAAATTATGTTTCTTACAATTTCTTTTTCAACTCTCATCTTCTAATAATTTATCACATGGCAGTATCACAGATCTTTTACTGATGTCCAGATATATTAATCTTCCACATGTCCCATCTTTAATGATATCTTCTGGTTCCAGAAGGGGATTGTACATCTGCCCATATCTGAAACACTCCATTTTTGAAGCACTTCAACGTACTGCAACATTTGAAGTACATTAAGTGTTATGTCTAGCCATACTCTCAAATTTTACCCTTATGAAATCAGAATCTCTTGCTATACCTGGTTAGTGCTTATCCTTTTAGAATTAGGATTCAGAATGATCCTGATTAGGTTGAAATAAGAGGATGAAGTTTAACAAGGAGAAGTGCAAAGTCCTACACTTAAAAAAAAAAAAAAAAAAATCACAAGAAGTTAGTCTTACTGAGGCTATAGTTGGAGTACCATGTTCATTTTTGGTACAGCACTTCCAAAAAGATGTGGACAAAGGAGAGCAACAGAAATGAATTGGATGTTTTGAAAACATGACAGCTGAGGAAAAGTTGGAAGAATTGGGGTTATTTAGACTAGAGAAGGAAATATTGACTGGTAGAGGATTTGTGCATGGTAACTTATCCTTCTTTGAATCCACAGGAGAACAAGTAATGGGCTTAAATTGTAGCCAGAGAGATTTAGGTTATATATTAGGATAAACTTTCTAAATGGTTAAGCACTGAAACAGATTATCTGAAAAGGTTGTGGAATCTGTCACTGAAAGTTTAAGCACAAGTTAGATAAATATTTGTCTTGAATATTTTATATACAAGTGATCCTACGTTGAGCAGTAGGGTGTTAAAGTAGATAAATCTTGCGGTCCATTCCAGCCTAGTATTTCTTTTATTTCTATGATTAATTTAAAATGAATCAATTTATGACCATTCAGTTCAAG
Organism: Crocodylus siamensis; assembly: GCF_052110815.1. NCBI lineage: Eukaryota > Metazoa > Chordata > Crocodylia > Crocodylidae > Crocodylus > Crocodylus siamensis. The sequence goes on from NC_143397.1 coordinate 214,173,621, forward strand.
GATCTCTACAGTGATCAGCTCTTCTATAATATCCTTGCCATTGCCAAAACCAAGTCTAAACTCAGCATTAAATCTCTTGTTAGTTCAGTGATTTCTTCAGGAAAGAAAGGTTGGCTATTGTATCCAGAAATTATTGGGCCCAGTCATTGGTAGCATTTGTTCCTCTATCTGCATCTGGAAAGTTGGTCTCCCATGACATAATTCCTAACAATACTTATCTTTCTACTAATATTATTGGGGATCTTTGAATAGTCAAATCCCAACCATAGTGATCTGAGCCCATAACTAGGGTGACCATATATCATGTTTTCACGAGGACAGTCCTCTTTTAAACCCCTGGTCCAGGCATTTCCTTATTGTGTTCAAATAAATGCTTTTGTCCCATTTTCAGCAGGATGTCCCGGACAGGTGTTTAAAACAGCACTATTCCCAACAAAACCTAGACTGCTCCTCTGTTCCCCCCCCCCCCCACTCTCCATTGTTCTGTAACCTCACCTTTTGATGCCTGTTCAGCTGGGACCACAATTCATGTTTGTACTGTGTCACTCTACACCCACCCCCTCAGCCATGATTGCAGCTTCTACTTTTGCTCACTGACACTTTATGTGCTCCACTCCCTTGCTCGCTCAGCTGAGACTGGAACTTGGGGACAGCTGAGCATGCCAGAGAGCAGGGGGCAAACCAACAGTGTAGCATTGTATGACCACAGAAATATGGTCACCCAACCCCAGTAAAACTTCTTTTATAATCCTTCCCTAAAGTGACTATGACCATTGCTATCACTTTTTATTTAATGGTAGTATTAAAGTGATGTCATAGCTGTGAGGGTCCAAAAATTATGCCAGAGGCAGGATTTCTTAAGGTGGTATCTTTTATTGGTCCAACTGCATTGTTGGAATAGAGTTAGACAAGCTTCTGAATGCAAGACATTCTTCAGGTCTTAGCAGTAAATGCCAGCACAGCACAGCTTCTTTTCTTCTGCTAATTGTCTGCTGTCTCTGGGAATCTCTTTCCACACTTCCTAAAGCTATTATTGCTCAGACCTGATGAAGAATATCCTGTATTCAAAAAGTTGTCTAATTCCATTCCAACTATAAAGTGGTTCAATTTTAAAAAATACCACCCTAAGAAATCTCTTATTATTTCATTGCAATTTATTGCATCATAGATGCACACTGCTATCTTTCCACATTTGCCTTTATCTCTATCTTTCCCTAACAGTGCATAGCCTTCAATGTCTGTATTCCAGTCGTGAATGCTATTCTACCCTGTTACTATTCTCTTTTACAGTATCAAGTCTCAGGTCTAGCACTGGTAGGTCTAGTTCATTTTATCTGTTGCCCAGCTCTTTGAATTAGTGTAAACAGGGGTGTCACACTCATTTTGTCCCTCAGGCTGGATCTGGGTTGCAGGGCTCTTTGTGAGCTGAATACAAAGCCACCTCCAGTGGCAGAGCAAGCTGCCTCAGCTGGTAACTGAGGCAGGATGCAACTCAGGAACCTGTGGACCTTAATGCCACAGCTGCTCACTCTACCCCTGAATTCCTGACCCCCGTAGGAGCCTTGCAGGCCAGATGACACAGCTCCACAGCTGGATATTTGATGCCCTTGGTGTAAAAGCATCCCACTTTTTTCTGACCTCACTTCATTTCTCAGCCAAATTACATACGGTTCTTGTATCAGATTTTGTTCCCATGAATATTAGTACTTCCCAAGCCTGAAGTAATCGTCTTTGATTAGTTCTTGTAGAACTCTAACAGCCTCAGTTATTCAGATGTGAAAGACTTTTTATATCCGCATCTCAACCTTATTTCTTGCAGCGTTGTGCACTCTTTCTTTCTAGTACATGTTGAAGTGAAAGGATGAGAATCCCCCAACTCTCCTAAACTTTCTCTTACAGATTCTCCTGTTGACCTTGCTAGATTTCATATGATTTTCTTGTGAAAACACACTGTACATCTTGACAAGCTAATAGAAGGTAGAAAAAATTCAACTTTTCCCTGGGCGGTGAGAGAGGGCTTAGGCCTTTCAAGTTGTTAGCATTCCATTTAAGCCTTACTTACCAGGATAATCCTTCCTCAAAAGCCTCCAAAGTTAATATTGTAAGGGAAATAAGTAGACACTATGAAAGTTGTTGATATGGCCTCTGGTAAAAACTCAGCTTGTTCCAGCTACTTATGGGTATATTCTGTTGCTTATGATTTTTTTGAAGTTGAACATGCATGAAATGGTTTTCTCAACATTTTTTTTTAAAGCTTCCAACTCTAAGAAGAGAAGAAAAGTGGTGTAAACCTCAGCTTCATGATTTTTTTGAATTTTGTTTAGAGAAAAATTATGTGTTTTATAAAATAATTTCTAATGTGTCTTTTGAGGGGGTTGGGTTATCTTTTTATCTGAACACAAACTATGTGATTCTATTCTGTTATTTAAGATAAAGATGCCAATTCTGGAGGACCACTTTCCTTTCTTGATCATAGTATGGATGAAAATATCTCTGCAGCCCAAAGTGCTAAATTTTGTGTGTCCAGCCATCGCTACCCACCCACTTCCAGCACAGAAATTTCAGATGCATCAAATCCTGTGCACCGCCTGATGCGGTCATCAGTGATCACTTCAGGTACAGCACATATTAATGACATTTTAAGTTCCAGTAACACTGAGGGAGGAAAAAGGGGCAAATGACTAATCCTGGGTGGCACATGGTCCCCTTCCTCCTGCTGTGCAGGCATTGCTGGTAACATACAACCTCTCCATCCCTCCCCCACCTGGGACTCCTGTAGCCACTGCACAGCAGTGGAGAGAGGTGGCTGTAGATACTTGAGGATCACCACCTGAACAGCTCTGCCTGAACCCAAGATTCTCTACCAAATTTAGCACTTCTGATTTTTAAGTAAAACCATCCCTGACTCTCTGAAACACGAAAAAGGGTAAGCGTGGTGAGATAATATGTGAGAAATTTATGTATATACTGTATTTTAAAAAGTTACTGATCCCTGTGATTCATTCCCATAGCCAGTTAGCTATTTGTGGGGGATGTGAGGTTTTTATTTGTTTAAGGATGAGGATGGTTGATAGGATGGAATTAATGGGGCATATGATGAAACTGGTTGTTTTTTTATAGCTTTTACTTCTAGAAATAAAGATTGAAGGTTCAAATAGCTGATAGAGAAATATTTTAATCAGCCTATAAAACAATAACTACTATCGTGTTTTTAATGTGGAATAAAACAGTGAAACTTTGGCAGAGTATCACAAATCTGTCACTTATTTTTTACCAGAAATGTGTATTTTTTCCCAACTCACTGTTTATTTTACAAAACTGTAAATTTTAATTTAAATAGCTGTTTCATGAGTTTGACTTCTTTTCTTTTTTCTAAACTTCAGATTTTGCTCTAGAACCTATGCACCAGGATGTGGCCCACCACTGGATCCTAAGTAAAAGAGAAGAGATAGTTAACCAAATGACTGAAGCCTGTCTGAATCAGTCCCTGGATGCCCTCTTATCAAGGGATTTAATCATGAAAGAAGACTATGAACTTATCAGCACAAAACCTACAAGGACGTCAAAAGTCCGGCAACTGCTTGATACCACTGACAGCCAAGGAGAGGAATCTGCCAAAATTATAATTCAGAAGTTGAAAGACAATAAGCAGATGGGCCTTCAGCCTTACCCAGACGTGTCATCTACATCCAAGACTTCATCTTTAAGTGTTTTTTGTCGGTATAAAGCCACGTAAATGGTTTTTTACAGATAGTGTTCCTGTTTCTAATCATTACTTTGTCTGTATTACTTTGGTCTTTATTGCACTTTCATCAAGTTTGGTACATGAAAGTATTAGAAGCATAATTGAGGTTATATTTTGAAGTAAAAAAACTAATCAGTTTCAGAGCAACTGGGAGGCAAAATGCTTGCCACTTCCTCATCTAAGATACATAAGTAGTTTGTTATACGTAAGAAGAGAGAATACCCCTCATTCCCTATTCTAAATAATTCTTCTGTTTATAAATATCCTCTCTTTTAAGTAGAAACTCTCTAAACTTACAGGAATGCTGCTCGCTCACTGTAGTGATAGGATTAATATAAAGGAAAAACTGTAGAACTGTACAAATACTCATTTTAGTGTAACTTATTTTCACATTAACCTCATGGGTAGTTCTATTCCTCATCCAAAATACACAAAGGCTGCAAAAACCGTATGTGCCCATGTCACAGGCTGGCTGGCTGTCTCTTTATGGGGACTTGTGCCTGACCTCACCAGAGCGAGATCAGCAGCTGAGAATTAGGTGTCCTTGTTTGATTTTTTTTGACTCACCTGTGAAAGAGTTAAAGGGAGAGGAAGACAGGCAGAGTTCTTCTAGCCTTAACCTTTATATAACTGAAGGTTCTGTCAGACTTGGGGAAAATGTAAAAGGAACTTAATCCATTAGGAGAAAGGAGGCCCTGGTGTCAGGTGGATCAGAGTTCTCTGTTAAAGGGAAATGCCAGATATAAACTAGGGCCTAGGCAGATGGAAAATAATGGGAAGCCTATAGGAATAGAGTTATTTTTTGCAGAGGGACCTTGAAAGATTTCAGAGACTGGCATTTTTGTAGAAGTGGTAAGAACTGGGAAAAACCCAGAATGGGCAATGAAGCTTAAGTCCAGGGAGGGCAGTGGGAGGGAGATTTGTTTGTATTTTTGTCTGTGTTTTAGTGTTTGATATGCTTAGAGCATCACCAGCTAACTCTTCTCTTCTTCTTACCTCAGCAGCATGACATAAATAAATCTATAATACTGGGTCTGATCCATCAACCTTTTAATTCCATTAATTTTTTTTATTATCTAAAAGTTATTGCATAAAGGTCAAACACACTGTCTGGTGGGGTAACAGTACACAGTAATCACCGTGATCTCCCTTGGGTAGCAAGCACAGGTGCTACAGAGCCAATACACTGACCTCCTTGGGAGTAGGTGTGGGGGGAGGTATTATTCACACTCATGTAGTGACCTCCTTTGGGGAGTATAAACATCAGCATGGAAATACCTGTGTTCACTCTTCCTTGTCTTTAAGAGAGAAGCCTTATACAGTGAAAAGCAGCTGACTTTTTTTTTTCTTAATCTGCTTTAGAAAATTAAATACAGTGTAAGTAATTTCAGAAAATATATATTCTGGAACAAAGTATGTCTAAAGTGACATTTTACAGAAAGAACTTGTTTCTTAGGTTGTGTATGGAATGCTTTTAGCACTAAATATAATTTTGCATTGGAAAATCCCAGCCCAAAAGGATCAGAATCATCCTAAGAAATTACTATATTTGTCATAAGTCAAGTGAAGGGTCCAAATGACTGGGATTTGAAAGTCTGGAAGGAGTTTGTTTACTTTGAATTTTTAAAAGTGCAAATGGGTTGCTTACGTATTTGAACATAGTTTTTAGTTTTTGTCTTAACTTATTTTTATGGACTCAATCACCAGAATATGTTTAACTTGTGTGCAAAGTTTTTACAGACTACTATATAAATTTCAAACACATTTTTGCAGTAAATCAGATGTTTTGCATTTCAACCTTGTCTCTGTGTTTTCTATCTCTGTTCAGAATGTTTATAGTTGTATAGTATATGGTGCAGTTGTGCAGTATGTGGTGCTGCAAACATGTTTGTAGCGCCACATATCACACAATCTGGTGTTCGCTGCACTGCAAGGGCACACTGCCTGAGCATGCACTGCTCCTCTCCCCTCCTCCCCCCACAGGCTTGTTTTTACCCCTGGATATCCAGGAGTCAAAAAACAAACAAACAAAAAACCTGCAGGGGAAAAAAATGAAGCAGCATATGCTTGGGTAGCATGCACTGCTGAAAAGTGGAGCTGGGCTGTCTGGAACTGTGCTGCAGCTGCCAGCCATGCTCAGCCACAGTGATCCTGCTAGGCGGCTGCCCCAGGAGGCCCCCAGGACAGTGCTGGCCCCAGCCTCCCCTGCCACACCCAAGGTAACTTGTCATGCGCCAAAGCACATGTGGCATGGGTGTTCCCCAGGGATAAGTAGCTGTGGCATAAGGTGTACTGCTGCTACTTGTCCCCAGGGAACCAAATGTCCACACATGACTGGACACATCCCACAAATTTAACCTGGGACCAGGCAACACAGAAAAGACAAAAAGTGTGTAGAAACAGCAGTGGCCAAAGCCCAGCTACAGGCAAGGGGAGTGTGGCAACCAGGAAAGCAGTGGCTTTTATTCTTGCATTCCCCCTAAATTGGTGCCTGGGGCTGGTGCCTTGGTTGCCCTCGTCTAGTTACGCTGCAGCTAGTGTGCTCTAATGTGTGTGCTTTTTATAGTATAGATTTGAAGATGACTAGGAGGGGGCACTGCCAATCTCATTAGTAGGAGTTTGATTCCAAATCTAGATATTGTCTACATGGTATGCAGTTTTGTTTCATTTTATGCAAGAAAACTTACAGTTTACCCTCACTGTTTTCATAGATTTCATATACAGTAGGGGTTGGAAGGGATCTCATGAGATCAAGTCCAGCCCCCCTGCCATAGGCAGGAACTTTTTTTTCTAGTACCTATGTTTCATAAGGGGTTGCTTCAGATACATTGGAGCAACACATATCTAGAAAACCTTGTTTGACTGTGTAAGACAAACAATGTTGCTTTTGCTTTCCAATTCCTAATTACTTCCTCTTTTTTTAACAGTTATATCTCAAGTTGCCAATCCTGCCTTCTCAAATGATACCAGATTTTTTCAATGTGTTTAGTAAATAGCATGAATGGGCATTGTTAAATGTATCTGAAATATTATCTAAAGGTGCCATAGCATCTGATCCCTGATTCCAAAAGTTGCATCTCCTGCCATGTCACACGTGCATGACAAAAGTAGTTTCAGATCCCAGTTGTGCTCTTTCTACTTGCTAGTGCAGGGGGAGCTCAGGGTCATGATGATATGTAGAACTTTTACATATTAAGTTGTATGCGATTTTATGGTGTCTTAAATTGGGTGCATGTGTAGCACCCTTGCCATCTATGCTGTAATTAACATATGAATTGTGGCATGAATGTAACTTGTAGAGAGGGGTCAAAGAAACAGTGTCTGCTAATGGGAATAGATTCTCATGGGAGGCTGTTATAGCAGAACCTTAATAACAATTTTCTGAAATTTTCCTTTCCCTGATTTTTTTAAAAGTAATAACATAGTTTCCACGTTGCAGAGTAAACTATACAAACACTTCCACCCCACCCCACCCATTACTTGTTCCTTTTTTTCAGCTTCAGAGATCTCAGTGAAAGAAGAAAGAAATCTCAGCAGGGCTTACAAAGGAAATCTAGAAAATATTAACAGTCATGTCATGTAGTATTTTGCTCTTTCTTCTCTTCATTAGTTCACTTACCTTTTGACATAGACATTTTAATATCTTCAGCAGTTGCCAATGGCTTCTTCTGGAAAGACCAGTTCCTAGGAATGTATAGTAAGCAACTTTGCTCCTCTGGATCATAGTGTATGAATAAGAGGACTAGTCAGGTGCCTGATGAATCTGCTTATACCAAGTCCTGTGCCCATCACACCAAGATCTTTGATGTGTCTACCTAGGAAAGAGTGTAGAGGAGTGGAGGCTGCCCAAAATCTACCATCCTCCCTTTACACCACTGAGTCAAAATCCAGAGTCCAGACATTCAGTGCCTCAAGGGTGGTAGTTTCTGCCAGAGAGCAACAGGGAAGAACTGCTGCTGAGTGCCTAACGCCTTAGCGAGGGCACGTTTCTATCAGGATGATGTCCCTTAGCCTTTCTCCAACCAAGGAGTACCCACATGGAAGTGGGAGTTAGGGTTTTGAGGTGCTCTAGTCGCCCTACTCTGGAGGTTGCAATATTACAGTGGTGTATAGGAGGTATCCACTACAAGTAGCCCTACCACACTGCCACCAGGCTCCTCCAGTCTAATGCAGTTTACAGTGATATCTAGGACCACTGGAAGCTGTCACATATTATTAAACAAACATAGGTGTTTAGACCTGTTTTCATGCACTCAAAGATTTGTTGCATGAATGTGTGTTACTTGATTGGCTCTTATTCTGCAAAGCCTTTATTTTCCTAATGTAGAGTTGAGCAATACTGCCCCAGGTCTATTTTGCCAAGCAATCATTTGGAAGAAGCATATGTATTTAGAACTAGGCATGTGTTTAAGTGCTTTGCTAGTTAAGGTCTTAACTTTTATGATTAATTGTGATTTAATTTCTCTTAGAGTAATATATCCATTCCCAGTATCTTAAAAAAAAACCCTGACGACAAGCCTGTGTCCGGTTTTTTGGGCTTTTGGTTTGTTGGTTTGTTTGGGGTTTTTTGGGGGGCTTTTTTTTGGGGGGGGGGAGTTGCCATAGGCATGTGATCAACAATGTTTTTATCTAAATTGATACACTTTAGAGCATTATAGAGTTTCCAGTTGATAATAGGTAACATTCATGCTTGGAAAATAGGGAGAGAGTTTGTAGGTCTGCTTTTAAGGATTTAGGGCTGTTTATCTGGTTCATTGGCTTTACTGAAAAGAAATAAAATGAAAGAAGAATCTTTAGAACAGACTTACAGACAAGAGGGCCAGCCCTGGCAGCTTTGGCGGGAGTCTCGCTGCAGGGCATTGGTAGAAAGATGAGCAAACTTTTAACTCAGTGTCCTAATATATGGAAATGACAGGCAGAGGATCTAGGAATGTATACATTCATGTAGTCAAAAGCCTGATGGTACTTAATGGCATGGGGGGAGGATGAAGATGGAGATACAGTTTTTTCCTGTCTTACTCTGAGATTATCCTGAAGCAATCTGACTTAAAGTAGGATTTTAATACTTAGTAATGCTCTATTGCCACGTACTTATTCCCCACCCGTCATCAGGATGTTGCTTTTCATGGTAGCTGATACTTCATGATCAATAACCACCTTGCTGGAGTCATCTGATGCCAGCAGTCTCTCCTGCCTATGGCAGGGAGGCTGGAACCGATGATCTTGTAAGGTCCCTTCCAGCCCCTAACATCCATGAATCTATGAACATGTATTTCGCAGTTTCTGACAGCACTCTACTTGTAAAAGGTTTAGGGAAGTGAGGAAAGCATCTGCTGTGCCTTGGGGATAGGTTCTGGCACCTGCTCTGTCTGGTTCTAGAGCGAGTGTCGCATGGGACGGTAAACTGTAGCTCAGGCTGGGCAGAAGGTTAAACTTCAGTTCTGCCCCCCGCCTCCCTTACACTCCCAACCCCCTGCTCACTGTTTTGCCAGTCAAGAATTGAAAAAGAAACAACTCTGGTATGAGCCCAGAGGATGGGATTACAAAGGCGCTGAGAAACAGTTTGGCAGGTACAGTTTTAACTTCAGATTGGCTCTTCCTGAAAGGCAACAGACTGCAAGGTGTTTGAGGCTAGGAAAGTACTTAGCACAGAGTGGGCACCCCCATGGTCTCTGAAAGGTCATTTCAAATGAGATTTTAAACCCTCCCCTCCCCCTCCCCCCCAGTCAGGGCTGGATCTGTAAAGGAACTGGAGCTGCTTGGTAACAATTTGTGTAAAGGATGTGATCTGGTTATGGGAATGTTTACTGGATGAATATGCTGGCTTGGCTTAATTGTGGGATTTGAGGCATTAAAGAGGATAAGCCATAGCAGGCAAGCATTTAAGATAGAGGTATCCAAAGGCCCAGGGATGCACAGAGTTGTAAGAGCTCTAGGAAATACAAAAAGGCCAGCAATGAAGAGAGGAAGTTGTGCTTCAGACAGTCCTTCAGACACCTGTTTCAATTCCATTTGGCAGGTCCCAAGCCTAATAAGCCTTTAAGAGGTGTATACTGGGGTTTTGAAGCCCTTTCTTCTAAATGCTCAAACCTGATGGGTAAGCTTGGCTGACACGGCCTGACCCACAGCCAGAATTGCAGCATCTCAGCCCTAGCATAGTGAAAGCAGGAGACGTGACACCCTGGGGCTGCCCTCAGAGAGACCAGAGGGAGCTCAGAAGTAACCAGCAGCAGTCAGTTGGATTTACCTTTTGGAATGACCGCTTTTAAACCTACAGCAAGATTCCACAGGTAATCCTGCCCTGTTTAACAGCACCTGCGCTGCGTAACGGAGGAAGATCCCTCTCTAAACGTATGTCTGTCCCGGGGACTTATTTCGGACATCTTCTAAGTGTAGCTGTCCAGCACATTTTTCACTCAGCTCTTAAATTAAAAACCTTGAACAGCCAGGAATATATACCCTAGCATTTTAGTACCCCCTCCTCTTTCTAGGAACAAGTCCTTCTGAAGTTGAAGGGCTAAACAGAACTAGTTAGCATCCAGGGATTTTCCCGAATAAAGATCTGAAAGACTTTTTAATCTTAACTGCTCCTGGGCCAAACCCTGATATCCTTACCTGGGCAAACTGCTGTTGAATTCAATGAGAACTTGATATTTAGAAAAACCCAACACACTAGCACACCAGGCATTCCTGCAGGGGTGACTCAGATGGTTCAGTCGAAAGTAAGCTTTGAGCGGACAAGGCCTAATTCTGCATATAGTAATTTTGTAAAAATGCTCAGAGACAGTCCCCAGGCATAGACAGGGACATGTGGGAACCTGCACTGGTTAACTGGGGATCACCAAATTACCTTGCTCTTCTCTGTTTTTAAGGGGTTGGTACTGGTGCAGCCACACCACTAGCTGAGTAGGGGTTAGCATGTGTGGACGAGACTTTAGCACACACGACTTTTAGCGTGATCTAGAACACTGCTTCAGGAGCAAAGTATCAAGGGAGCTCTCTTGAGCAGCAGCAGTTGTATAAGCAAGCATAGAAAAAAATATGGGAGTGTTTATTAAGGCAAACATTATTCTGTTCTTCATCTCTGCAAAAGCAAACATGAGTCTGGATAGCTATAATGCACGAGATAGGCAAGAGTAGTCTACAGCTGTTGCAATTGAAAAATTGGATTAAAGATAAGAGTTGCACAAGCCAGCAAAAAATGAATAAAAATTATCTTTGTGAGTAATCTAAACTGCTGCCTGGGTTGGACTGCTGCAACATAAATATAGGAGGTTTTGTGGAGTTCATTTTTTTAAATTGTTTTATAAGGGTGAGAAATAATTTCCCCTGCAACTCATACTGAAGGCAAATGGAGGGCAAATTTTGAGTATGCATGTTTGAAATAATCTTATAATACTCATAATATGCTCATAAATGCTAAACACTTGTATGAAAAAAGATTTCTTATAATAAAGAGCTCTCTAACAGGCATTCAGTTTGGAAGTAAGTGCAAAACTGAACTGAGAAAATAGCTAAACATTCAATCAAGTTTAAACGCCTGATTCTCAGTTATGCTAAAGTCTGTTTACACAGCTCTGGCAAAATGAAAAGTTAACAGTTTTGCTCGTTAAGGAATAATACAAGATGGGGCTGACTTTTTTTTATAGAGAACAAACAACATGCCTACAAAACAATTCTGTTGCCAAAAAAACTCTTGATATACTGTAGCATATGTTACCAGAGACTTGTGTAACTCAAGATACTGTCAGCTACAATTGTGCAACCCGTACAAGTCTCCACACTATCATTAGCAAACTTTAAAAAAACTTGATGAATAGAAACTGGCAGTTCATCAGCTTGAAAAGTATTTGTTTAAAAAGATTGGCATGTGCTGATTTCCTTTAAGCTTGCTTTTAAGTAGTGCAACCATTGCAATGTCACATTTGTTATAAACTTGTTCCAACCTGAATAGTATTTTCTTTGAGAAATATGCCATAATATGTCATAGGAAACTTGTTTTTCATGAGAGTATTTTCAAAAGAAAAAAACTCAGGAGCATCACCAGCTTTGTTGAATACAATTTTGTTATTATTTGTAATGTAATATAATACAAGCTGACCATTATGCTTTCTGTGTTAGTGGTTTAATGAGGCTGTGAAGGTATGAGTAAAAATTGCCACATTTTAATTCAAGTACTTTATTGTTCTACTCAAATTAGCTGCATTCCTATGAATCCCCATTATCAGTTGCTTTGACTCAGTCCAGTGGCCAAAGACACTTGATCTGCTTTATCAGCTCCTTCCAAATGCCCTTTGACTTCCAAGTACAGACTTTTCACCCTCCCATTGGCCTCCCAGTAAGTTGGTTCATCATAAGAAACAAGAATACCAAGTTAGTGCTCTTGCACTCATTAACTTACCATTCTGCTCAACAAACAATATTTGCGGGGTGTTTCCTTGGTTGGCCTTTTTGGCTAGATCTTGTATCTTGCTTCATCGCAGCCCTTGTTTTCCATGAGCACTTTATAAAGAGGCCACTATTGAACTACAGAAGACAAATCTGAGCCCCCTAGGTAAGTGTTTTCTTGCTTTACTTATTTTAATATCTTGGATGAAACAAAAGCAGGCATAACTAAAACAAGAGGTGCACAGATGCTCAGAGTGGTTTAAAGTAGTTTAACAATTGTTAGAATTGATAAGGTGGACCAGTGAAAAGTAACAGGATAGATGAATATGAATGCATAATAAAGAGGAAGCTGTGTTTTTAATAACCTGTTTCATTCTGCCAGCTAGCATACCAAGTACTCAGGGGATCAGCCTCTCTCCCCACCCACACAGTAAACAGAAGTTTTTATCTGGCCCTTCCATGACTTTTCCACTAGCACGTTGTTTTGGAAGGCTCGCTGGGATCATTTTCAGTAAAGAAGACAAGAATAAATACTATTACATTTGTTTTAAAGATGTTCTTTTTGTCACCTTTGGACAAGATCCTTGTTTTCCACAACCTGTGAAGCAAGGAATACAAAAACAACTTTCGTCCAGCAGAGCATTCTCAGCAATAACAGGGCATCTGATCTTTACACCGCCTGCCTCTGCAGGCTGATAACCTGGGTTGTTTGGAGGAATCACATGCCAGAAGTCAGATCCTCTCTCCTGCTGGCTGTTGTTGATTTTAGTAACAAAAATAGCATCTGAAGGCAAGGCTAAACTGAACCTGAGAAAAAGGGGGAGGGGGCAGAGAGTGAGAGAGGTCTATTTGTATTTATATCACTTACAATCTCAGTCAACCAGATGCATACTTGTATAGAAGCAGATGGAAGTTAGATGGGTCGTGCCTCAGTTCTTTAATTTATAGATGCCTTTACCCTAAAGGAAGGAGTACATCGACTGTATATTGGTAAGTTTCTACTTTTCCTTCTCTACTTTTCCTTCCTTTTTTACAGAAACAGTTTCTCTTTGTCCTTCATGGTAGTGACAATAAAGCAGGGATAGAGCATATAATGTCATGTTTAAAAAAAGTAGCCTTTTAAGCCTAGCATTCACGTAGGAAAACATTAAGCATTATATTGTGGCATATTTTTAAAAGTATAACCCTTCCTACCTGTGGTAAATTTCCTACCAAATAGATAGGTGTTCCCTTTAGAAGACATCTGTTTTCCTAGCTGAACTTTAGTTTGCGTATAGCTTTTTCCCAGTGCATAATCTTGTTTTGTTTGCCTGTCATGTGGTCAGCAATGATCATGCCATGAATGCTTCATTTAGAGTCTGTTGTAGCTCATGCTCCCTGGTAATGTTTAAAAGTATGACCTGCACAGTAGGATTTTGACAGCCATGGTTCATCTAATGTCAGTTTGTTTATTTCCTACCAAACATAAGTATACCTATGCATGCCTTAAAGATGTTTCTGTAGTTTTAAATCATAATCTACTCCATTGGACTTAGAGACATTGTGATGGCTTTTAAAATAGCTTTCTAAACCTACTAAACAACCATAGGGGAAATGGTTATAAAACCATAGGGGTTTTATATCATTTTCTTTCTATTTGGAACTGGAAAGCATTTGTTGTCATCAGATCTGTTGGCAACTTCATGTGTGATACAGCAGAAGTCTCTGATTTGGGATGTTTAATGGTAGACAGCCAAACATACCTATTGAGCTAAAAGCATCTTTTAAAAAAAAAGATGAAATTATTTTAGATGATATAAAAATAAGAATAAACATGTCATCAGCTCTTCAGCTTTTTCAGGTCTGACCTTCCAAGGTACCCTTTGCCCTGAGCTTCCACTGAAATCAGTAGCGGCTCAGGGCGTCAACACTGCATGGGAGGTGCTCTACATCCTTGGTTGCCTTAGATGAGGACTCTCCAACTGGCAGCCTTCAGGCTGCATGCAGCCTGGGAGGAGTTGCATTGCAGCTCCCATCAAGCCACCTCTCCCTGTATCACTGCAGCTGTTAGGGTCCCAGAGTCTCCAGACTCCCCTCCTTCCTCATGTTGCTGCTGCCTATCCCTGCCCTAGGAAGGTGTGGCATGGCACAGGCAGCTGAGGGTAAAACCAGGGCTGCACAGGTGCACAGTGCAGCAGTGGGTGGGAAGCACCTTTGCAAGTGTGGTGCCATGGGAAATGTCCACATAGCATGCAGCCTGGGGAAGATACTGCCTCACTCTTGTGTGGTTCATGTGGCCTGCAGAGCATGTAGCCACCAACTTAGATGTTGGACAGCACAGCCTTACATTCCACCCTCCATTAAAATCAGGAATTTCAAGCGGCCCTAAGGAAAGCAGCAGCTAACTTCCACTAAACCCAGTTCCCTCACACCCCTTTGAAAATCTCAGTCTAAATGACCACTTGCAAGAATGTCACACTTCCCTGACCAAGCGCTATTTGATCACTTGGAACAGGTTGAATGCATCCCCTTGTTCGTGTGACCAGACTCTGGAATAGACTCCCCAAGGGGTGGTGCAGGCACCTACCTTGGAGATCTTCAAAAGGAGTCTGGACGCATACCTTGCTGGGGTTATTTGACCCCTGCAGTCTTTCCTGCTCAGGGCTGGACCTGATGATTTCATGAGGTCCCTTCCATCCCTAAACTTTTGTGAATCTGTAAAGCTATTATGTATTATTACAGAGTGCCCAGACCTATGGTAAATGCTTTGAATATCCCTGCCCTGAAGAGTTTATAAACCAAAGGCCAAATCCTAGTCCAATGAGTTGCCTAAATGAAGTCCCTGAAAATCCATTGACACATCTATATTTGTAATACACTGCCATCTTGGCCTTAAATGAAGTCACAACAGAAAGGAAGATGACCAAGCCACCTTTTCCATTAATGGTTTTCCAGGGACTTAAGCATGATGAGATATTAGGTGTCTAAGCGCAAACATAGGTGGCAAAGGATGTCCTTTACTGGGGACCTTCTGTCCCATATTATCTCCTGTCTTTAATTAGCAAGTTTCCCTTCTGTTTCTCTCCCTTGTGTAACAAAGCACTTTGGTTTATAGTCTGTAGTGAGTGCTGTCTTGAAAAGCATCTTGTTACCAGTTAAGCAGACTGTGATACAGAGGGGTTTTACATATCCTTTTCAGACAGCATCCTATATAGCAGGGCTGTCAAACATACAGCCCTTGGGCTGAATTTGGCCTACAGAGTGACTCTTGGCCCACTGGATTACTGGCAAGTTAGGGAATTTGGGGCTGTGGCCAGCTGGGTGTGGGACCTGCTGAAGAATCTGGGGTCCCACTGAACATGGCCCTCAGTGGCAGAGGAGTGAGTGAGGGCTGTGTTGAGGGCTTCTTGGCCTGCAGTCACTCGGCACTACTGGCATTGCTGCTTGTGTCAACCCTGCCACAACAAGCAGCTGCTTGCCCTGCCACCACTAGTGCCTCCATCCCATTGCCACTGACTCCACCCTAGCTACTGCTTGGGCTGCAAGCAGAGCTGTCTCTTGAGTAGGGCGAATCAAGGCAAACGTCCCAAGCCCCATGCACTGGGGGGCCCTGCAGAGCGGCCGCGGGGCCTGCCTGTAGCTGGCAGCTCAGCCCCACGCCATAGAAGAAGTGTCTGACCACTCACCACACCCTGCTGGCTTCATGTCCACTGAAGAGTGGCTCATCCAGGGTGTGTGGGACCTTCTTTGCCCCGAGCACCAAATTTAATTGCTACGGCACTGCTGCGCCCTGCCTTTGGGGGGGTCCCATGGCCCCATGCAGTGTTAAAGGGGCCCCACATAGGCTGATTTGCCCCAGGCCCCACACCCTGCTAGGGTTGGCTCTTTCTGCAGGTCAGGCCCAAGAGGAGCCCCATGGTTTGGATCTAATCCAGGGCACAGAGTGAGTTTGACACTCCTGCTATTTAGTATTCAGAGGAGAAAGCCCGATGCATTTGAGGCCATAGTTCCATCAGTATGGACCCACTGCGTTCTGCTTCCTTAACCTCCTAGAAGAGAGTGAACCATGTGTGAAAATGAAGTGACTGAGGCTCTGAGAGAGATATTGGTTGGCCAAGAGAAACATACTAAAGGAAATGGTAGGGTTTGTGATTCCATCTGGTGTTTGCCTCTTTCCAGATCCATGTAGTTTGGGGAAGGTTTTTGGACCATCCATCCAACCTTGAGTTCCCCAATTTACAAACCAGCTAGGGGCTTATATACCTACAGCAGATAGAAATACAGGACAATTGAGGTGGCCTAGATGTTTACTGTGGCTTTTATTTCAAGCCACTTCTCCAATCAATTGTGTAAAACCACTGATGAGCTCCAGCTGATCAGAGAAGCAGCCTCTTTTGAAGCTGGATTGCAGAGCCACCTGGTTATGAATTATCTGGGTCCTTCTGTATCTGCACATATAGCTTTGAGCCTTAAAGCTGAACTTCTGCAGTGTGGCTAGTTTGAAAGAGTACTCCTAAGCTTTAGAGCAGAATACTAGTGCCTGTATGCATTAAACTAATGCATGAATTTCAGCAAATGATGTCTGTCTTTGGGAAACACCACTGGCCTCTTATCTGCTGCATGATGCAGTTTAAACTCCTGGTTCTAGTATTATAAATCCCTTTCAATTCTATATTGCTGCTTTTCCTGTGAATGGTTTTAATAGCTGAGGCACTCCCCACATGTATCCCTACATAGGTAGTTTTGAGAACTGTTGAAAAGATGTTTTAAACCCAGGCACCGTTGTTGCCTCAAACATCTGCCTTTTTGTCAAACATCTGCTTAGTCCAGGGGTGGGCAAAATACAGTCCATGGGCCAGATCTGGCCCATGGATGGACTTTGTCTAGCCCGCCCTAGGCCCCTCAGCCCCTCAGTAGCACCTGACACCAGCCTGTGGTGCATCACACTGGGTAAGCTCTGCAGCTGAACTGCATTTCTAGGCAGCCCACGTGGCAGCAGCTCCTTCCAGGTGCTGCCACTGTTGGCCCCAGCCCTATGGTACTGGTGGGAACCCGCATGCACAGCCCTGACTCCGGCTCACCCCATGCTTGTTACAGACCACCCAACCCGTGCCTAGCAGTGGTGATGGCAGTGATGGCTGGGCAGAAGCTGCTGCTAGGAAAAGCAGCCGCCTACCCCTCACCACTGCTGGGCCCTTCTTGCTGCAGCCCCCCAGAGCCACACCCAGGCTACTCTGTGGTTCCCCTCCACTGCCACTACTGCTCTGCTGGGCAGCCCAGAGGCAGCGGTGATGGTGGCGAAGAAGAGCTGCAGGGCAGCCCACGTGTGGGCTCCAGGCAGCTGCAGCAAGAAGGACCCAGCAGCAGCAAGTGGTGGACACTTTTTCCCCTGCATGTAGCAACAGCTTCTGCTCATCTGCCACTGCTGCTGCTGCTGCTGCTCAGCAAGGGCACGTGGTCTGAAGTAGGCACAGAGCAGGCTGAGGTTAGGGCTGCGCACACAGGTTCCAGCTGGTCCAGAGCTCATCCATTCCAGCCGGTGTAAGTCTGGACTGCACGCAGGGTGGCCAGGGCTGGAGGTGTTGCTGTGCACTCAGCTGCTGCTAGGTGCTGGTTACAGTGGCAGGGAAGAGCCGCAGGGTTGGTGGGGGGTGATAACTGGCCTGTGACAGATCCCCAGAACTGTCTATGTGGCCCATGGGCCCAAATAATTGCATGCCCCTGGCTTAGTCCATAACTATAACTGAGTTGCTCTAGGTAGGGCTCATAGCATACTAAAGTATCCCAGCTTTTTCTCATTGATCAGCAGCTGAAAGCTGGGTCTTAGCCATCACCAAGTTTTAATTATTTGGGCTTAAAATGTTTCATCTTTCAGACCTGAAGTAAGGGGTTTTTTTCTTTTTTTTAAAAATGGAAAAAAGCCCATAATAGGTCTATGTTAAAAAACTTTGAGACGCTGTAGTGCCAGGTGAACTAGATCAGGAACTTGAAATTCGGCTGAATACAGTATGACCTCATAAATCCAGATATCAAAAATCCTGAATGCTCAAAAATCCAGCACTTTGTAAAAGTACACTACATCAGGGAGTAGCAGTGGCCAGTCCCAGAGCAGCAAAAAGGGAAGCTTGCATGCATGGCTGTCGTCATCATCCACCACCCTGTAGCGCTGTTCTGCGTGTAGCCGCTGCTTCATGACCAGCTGCTGCTCTGGTTTAAAAAATCTGGAATTTTTAAATTTCTGGAAGATGCTCAGTCCCAAGCATGCCAGATTTATGAGGTTATACTGTATTAAACTAAGCTAGGAAGTGTGTGACTTATCTATGAAAACCTCACCAAATTTGATCAAGTTCCAAGCCTTCAAAATTCTCAGTAGAAATTAGTAAGCACTTCCCAGTTAAATTCCCAAAACAACCAGTTCACAACTTTGATTCTGGAATTTCCTGAAACATATGCTTAATTTTGAATCTTAATAATATTTTATGAATATTGGGAAGACTGTTGTACATAATATACACACTAAGTGAGTGTTCTTTCTGTCATGAACAATTTAATCTGCGCAGATGCCACAATGATGGTAGTGTCTGTTTTTATATAATTGTCACATTTAGGTAACAATCAATGCCAGTGCCATTCACCAACATTAGGATAAATCAGTTTATATTAGGATTATAAAGATTTGGGTGTAGCAACCATCTGTTAGCATGGTGTCTATCACAGTGCAGCTTCAGCCTAAATTTTCCACAGAAAAATTATTAGTACAGAATCACCTTAGAAGCCTCAAATAGCATTGTGACCCAGTTATGCTGACAATTGTATAGATACAATTTAATGCCCATCAAGATTTGTTGTGCTGTATTTATATTTCCCTTGGTCATTTTAAATTTGATGCAGTTTGTTCAGCTGTTGGCAAACTCTAATAGAGAGTCAATGGCTCCTGAAGATGATGTTAGTAGTGTTATATTCTGTCACTTGAGGCATCCAGAAATTATAGCATTGCACAGTGTTTACATTTTTCCAAATTTCTAAGTCCAAGACTCAGGATGTTCCGGGGCAGAGAGAAAGCACTGGCCATGGGTAGACTGGTGGGAGGGTGGAAGGCAAGTTATATGTGAAGCTGAAGCTCTTTACAAACATGTGTCTTTTTGGACTCTGCCACATAAACTGTTCCAGGAACACACTGTTCAAAATGCAGTCCATGCACATGTTAGTGTCTCTTATGCAGAAGGATTGCAAGATTAATAGCTAAACAGGATGTGTTATTCATTGCTACAGGGACCTCACTTCTAAGAACAGCTAAAATCTTTAACAACCTCAAACTCCTTTTCAAATCCCTGAATTAACCTGAATTAACTACCCCCTTCAGCTCAGTTTTCAGTTCATCTTCCTTTTCCCTCTCTCACTACTCCTCTTACTTCTCCCTTCAGTGACCTCCCTTTCTGCTTTATTACATTTGTAATAGCACTATCTAGATTTGTAACACTTCTAATCCATCTGTGTCTTTTCTATCTTGTTCTCTACTCTGGGTTGTAAACAGGTATGTTTTGTGAGAGGCAGGGAAACTAAACAAAGTTTTTATGGAGTGGTGTAAGCTAAAAGGTATCTGTGGTACTTTAGCTATATTAAAACATGTTGTTTTTTCTTGACAATCTGGTATTTCTTCCTTCATTCTGCTATTATGGATGTTACACTTAATGTAGGTTTATAGACTGTATAAAATATTTAATAAGAGGTAAGCTCAGAGTGCATGAAAAGTTCAAGATACGTAGTCAGAAACAATAAACTCACATAATCATCCATTAATTACAAAATGGACAGGACTTTTTCCTTCCCAGTGTGCTATATCCTGGCATAGAAGACAAAAGGGGTGAGAGAGTAATTCAGTTTATATGTCCATTCATTCCTTGCTACCAATAAGTACCAATCACAATGAAGGATTTTGTGCTGCCAACACCTATTTGCCATGAATTTAGAGAGGCATTTGATTCATCATGTATATTTCCTCCCTTTTGCAATATGCACTACAAAAATGATCACTCTGCTGTTCTTTTCAGGTAATGATAAGTGAAAATGACAGGCCGCTGGACAGTATGCTGCAATAAAAAGACCACCTCCAAGAATGGAATGCCTGAAATGGACAATGTGGCGGAAAACGTGGAAGGAAAAATGAAGATGAAGCAAGAAATTACTTTGCTGAATGGTGTCTCTTTGATAGTAGGGAACATGATTGGCTCTGGAATCTTTGTTTCACCCAAAGGCGTTCTAATGTACAGTGGCTCCTATGGACTCTCACTAGTCCTTTGGGCTATTGGTGGGATCTTTTCATTGTTTGGAGCTTTATGTTATGCTGAATTAGGAACATCCATTGTGAAGTCAGGGGCTAGTTTTGCCTATATACTGGAGGCTTTTGGTGCTTTTATAGCTTTTATCAGACTGTGGTCTTCCCTGCTAATTATTGAACCAACAACACAGGCAGTAATAGCAATTACATTTGCTAATTACATAGTTCAACCAGTATTTCCATCCTGTGAACCACCATATGACGCGGTCAGGTTGATCGCAGCTGCTTGTATCTGTAAGTAAAGTTGTGATTCCTAAGAATAATTGAATTGCAGGTGATCATTAAAGTTTTTCAGATGTTTACTTCCCAATCCTTTCTGTGACTATAATAGATTTCTACAAAGGATGAATTTATAAGAGGTTATTCTTTTGCTTTGGGGATAATATTGCTTTGGGAGTAGAGGTGTACAATATTCTGATGGAGAGAAACTACAATTGCTAAGAGGCCACCTTGTTTTAGTGTGGATCACAGGCCTGATCCAAAACCCCATTGAAGCCAATGGAAAAACTCCTGTTGATTTCAATGGCCTTCTATTGAGATCTCAAATATCCAAATATTCACAAATAAATCAGTGACTGCTTGTCAGAACTTGGAGTGGAAATGAACAAAGCATTGTACCTTGATTCCTTCCATTTGCTCCCCTTAAAAAAAGAAGAAAGAATTAAATGTAAAAATAAAATAGAAATAAAAACTATGCAAGCAAAATATTGAGCCCGGAAAATTGGGAAGTGTCCAACTATGAACTTTATGGTTGTTATTGATTTTATACTTTAGATTTGTCCTTAGTTCACATTTATTCATCAAGATTAGCTATGTGTGTTCTACTCCAGGGATATGGAGCTGCAGAATTGTGTCCAGTTTGGGACACTACACTTCAAGAAAGATGTGGAAACATTGAAACCACATGAGAGTTAAATATATATATATATTAGAGGTCTAGAAAGGTGGAAGAAAAAGTTGGAAGAGCTGAACTGGGATTATTTAGGGGACAGGAGAGAAAGGAGGGATTTATTAAGAGTCTTCAAATGAAAAGGTCCTTATAAAGAATATGGTGATACATTTTTATATATCTACAGGGAAGAGTGCAAACTATGATAGGCTTGAATTGCAACCAGGGAAAATTAATGTAGACATTAAAAAGAGCTTTCTAACTATGTGTGTGGTTAAGCACTGGAATGGAAAAAAAAAACTATAAATATGGTGAATTCTATTAGTGGAAGACGTTAGGTGCAGGTTATACAAAGATTTGACCTGGAACGTGTAGACAAGAAAGATCTTGCCTCAAGCAGGGTGTTAAACTAGGTGGCTATTTGAATTCCCGTCAAGACCTATTTTCCTGTGATTCTGTGGCCACTAATCATGAGGCAAAATAAAAAGAATTATCAAATGCCACCTAGTAAATTAACAGGAGTAGTATTTTCATGTGCTTATATACCAGGGATTCTGCAAGAATCTCTTCTATGATTTTTATATAAATATTATTTATATTTCCCATTCCCCCTACTGAGGTAGACAAGAAGTTCACTTCTGAACAACAGAAGCCATGAATTTAAACTGAGCTCATCAATAGTCTTTAACATTAAGAACTTTTAAATTATCCAGTTACATTCGAATATACTTGATTAACTTACATACGGATTAGATTACATCTTGTTTGAATGGGCCATAGGATATACTAAACTCAAATCCAAGACAAGGTTCCCTCCACAACATGGGGAAAAGAAACTCATCTTGGATTCAAGTACGGCCGAGGCAGGCAGCTGCTGCAACTCCAGCTCCAACTGCAGCAATGAAGCATGGGGTGGAGGGAGCCCAGGAAGACTGCACTGTGGCCCAGGAACTGCTGTGGCTCGAGCTCCAGATTCAGTTCTAACTTGATCCAAGGCCTGGGCCACAGCTGGAGCTATCACTGCCACTGCTGCCCAGCCAGGGTCAGAGCTACCATGTGCTCCATGGTTCAGGCTGGAGCTGGAGCCAGAGCTTCTGTATAAGGTAAACCATAGGGTGGCAAGTGGCAAGGGGGGCAGGCTCTACAGGCGGCAGGCACTGGGAGGAGTAAGTGGTGGGGGAGGTAAGTAGTGAAGAGGATTGGTGGCAGGGTGGCAGGCACTGCAGGGGTCAAGTTGCAAGACCTCAGACAAGGGAACAGGGGGCAAGCTGCCTGCCCGCCTGCCACTGCTTTCCCCACTGTTTGCCCCCTGCCACTGCTTTCCACCCTGTAGCTGTGGTGGGGATGAATTTAAGATGACCCTCCAATAATTACATTCTTAACATGAAAATCCAAGTCATCTTGAGTTCAGGTAAATACAGTGTTACATGTAAATTTCTCTCCCCAGCTGACCTAATGTTGTCCCATGAACTACTTATTTTGGGGGGTGGGGGAATCATATTCACATACAGAAGCTTCTTCAAGAGTACATTTTGAATTTTGTCTTGGGAATTTTTGCTGTATTCCTTATGGAGCACAGTTGCTAGGTCTGTGATATTTTGTTTGCTGTAAGCTAGTTTTCCCTGAGCTGCTGGCAGCTGGTAGGCACTGTTCCATGCAATAAATGATCTGCTTCACCACAAACCAAGTTTATAATTGGCACAGCTGGCCGAGTTTATTGTGTGTAATGATGAATAGCTTATTATGAATATGATTTAGTCGTCACAAGTATTCCTACTCTGTAAGTGCTAAAAAATGTTAGCAGAAATAATGATCCAATTGATATAATTGGCATTGAGCCACTTCAGCAAAGAGAGCTTGTTTGGAACTGAGGGGCAAATATTGAATGCAATTTACTGGGAAATTCATGCCAAAATCTTATTGTATTGACTTTAAGAATACTTAACAGCTCAAGCACTACACATACTTGTGCTTTGTAGGGTTTAAAACCTCATTCTTACAAGTGATAATTCATCATGACTTATTGCCTGAAGGTACATGTTAGACTTCAAAGTGTACAATGTAAAATAAATATTTAATGACCAACCTAGTATATATATATAGTGGTTGTTACTTTATACCCCTATCCTTAAAAATCAGAAATACTATAAATTACCAGCTTCTAGAAAATGAAATACTAGTTTACTGTACATTCCACATTTGTTAAGTCAGGATTTATAGCAATCATTTAACTAGCAAAGATATTTAAGATTATGTCCTAATCTGATATTTGTCTTGGAGCAATTCATTGTAAGAGCTGATATGTTTGTAGACCAAAATCTGGAGCCATTGCCTCATTATTCCAATCACTTGCTAGTGTGTAATTCCAGCATGAAAAGCAGTGGTGAATCTGGCCTCAATCCTCAAGCATTCATGTGCATGTTTCACTATACTGCCAGAAAGCACAGTTACATTAAAGGGGTCTGCTTCTGAGCATGAACTGCAGCCACTGTGTAAATGTTTGTATAAATGGGATCTAACAACTAGATGCTAGCTTTATTATACTTCCTAAAGTGAAATGCAGTTTAGACTGTAGTAGTTTTCTTTCCATTTTGAAACTAAAATGGGGTATGGATTATACACAAGATAAAATCCTGAAAAACTAGGACATAGTTCGAATGTGTTTCATTGTTCCATGACCAGGGCAGGGAATAAGGTTATTCACCCCTTGGGATAGAGCAGCCACTCCCTTCTGCGCACTTAATGGGGCTTGACTCAATAATGGACTCAGACACCTCTAAGTGAGGTGAACAGTGTTTAACTTTTATGTGCCTGGTCCTCTGAATGGAGTCCAGAGCCCAGAGTTGGCCATGTGAGATTCATTATGGTGAATGGGGAGACCTGTGTGCTTCAAAAGAGATTCAGAAAACCCCCTCAGGGTATTCTCATTGCTTGAATCATTTTAAAATAAATTTAGTGCTCGAGAGGATAGCATAGGGAAAACTGTGCTTTGGCAAGGACAGATTGGATGAGCTAATGGATAATCCATCTGACAAATGCTCATCCACATGCTCCCCCCATAAACAGCAGCTCTTTCATCTCTGTCTCCTTTCCAGATCTTTCCTCCAGAGTGCAGGCTGTCTGCCATGCTGAGCTCAGACTGGAGGGAGGATTGTCTGGTCTGGGAGTGCTGGAATGACTAACGCATGGCAATAGGACAGGCTTCCCAATGAAGGGTGTGCATTTATTTCTTTCCATCAGAAATTTCTAGGCACTGAGTGGTAGAGCTGAGTGGAGGATGGCAGTTTTGTTTTTTTGGCAGCTTTCATGGCTTCAGCATTTGATTTCATTCTATATCTGCCCTAAAGAGGATGGTACTGTAGGCTGGATGGGGAGTGTATGGGTAGTCTCATGTTTAGAACGTTGACCTGGGATAAAAAAGTTCCAGCTCGGCATGATAAAGAGCACAATTTTTCAGACCACATCATCTACGCCCCAGGCCAGTGCACTGTTAAGCTAAAGAGTGTTACTTTTTTTCCACCTGCACCCAACCCATAAACATTTCATCTTTCATGAAACAGCTTTTGATGTGTTCAGATAATTCTGAAATGTAGATGTCTCGTCTGCAGATGATTTATTGAAAGACAACCAATGCGGTGCATAACTCACAGCAATCATCTTGTCTGTATTTGTTTTCTCAATAGGTTCAATAACATTTATTAACTGTGTCAATGTGAAATGGGGAACCAGAGTACAGGATCTTTTCACATACGCAAAAATTCTGGCTCTTATTGTAATCATAGCTGTTGGTCTTTACAAAATCTCTCAAGGTAAGAATTTACTAAATGTTACATGAATTTCTAAAACTTTAGCAATATCTGAGGCATGACAAAAGTATCAGAATCCATAGTTTAATATATGTTATATCACTATGAAAGAATTGTTCAGCTTTCCAAGAGAGGTGACAGCTATATTGAAATGTAGGCTCTTGGGGCTAAAGCCTGTTTCACTTTACCTGCCTAAATAGCAACTACTCAGCAAGGTATGTGATTTTGGGGGCATTTGTGGGAATTTTGGTTTCTGTTGAATTTTGGATTGTGGTATGTAAACTGTTGTGGATATAGTGGGGAAGTGCAAGCATGCTACTGTACATGCTCAGTAGGGTTACACTCTGGCCAGACAGATATGTGGCACCATACATGATGTATAAAGATGCATAAATCCCTGAAAATTAAGTACCCTGAGCACCCCTCCATTGCTCCCCTTGAAGCTGTCTCTCTAGGAAGCTGAGAGAGGGAGATATTCAGGGCCAGAAGCAAAGTTGTGTGATGTAGAGAGAGCTGCTAACCAAGGATGGAGCCCTTGGTTCTATCATAGGTCCTTGCTCCTGGTAAGGTGGAAACTTTTATGCTGCACAACTCTCCATCCATTTTATTCAGTGGCTGTTAAATGCAAAGTGCAATGGGTCAGCTTCTAGGAGAGGGATGCAGAAGGCGCCTGACCTGGGGTTTGGTGGCTAGGGTACTCTACGGGAAAGCAGGTAATATCAGCTGAAATCTCTTCTGGGTGAAGAGGGTCTCCCACTTCCTTGAGTGAATGCCCTTACTTCTTGGCTGTTGAGTTAAAACATGTATGGGCCCCCCTCCTTCTCCTCCTCCTCTTCCTCTTCTTCTTCCTTGTTTCTGGCAGGTTCCTGTTCAGGATGATTTTATTGTACCTGAACACAAAATAGAATTCAAAATTGTGTTTAAGTGCCAAAAACAGCACTTTGATAGTTGTGTAACTGCCATTAGGTGGATAAATAAAATGGGATTCTGTCATTGGGGTCTAATTGCTGTCCCTGGCTGCATCCAGCAGGGCTGTGAGAGGCTTTGGGCAGAGCTTTGGGTCTGGGAAGCTTCGGATGCTTCGGGGCCAGAAGCAGCACGTCCAGGGGGAAGCGCCACTTCCTTTGGCTTCAGAGCCGCCTCGGAGCCACCTCCAGATCCAGCCATAGGGTTTAATGGGGAAAAAATAAAATGTCCAGATGAAATTTTAGGGATGGTAGAGTCTGTGGGGTGCATGAAGTCTGCCAAGTTTCAAGGAGATCGGTGCAGGGATTTTGAGGGAACTGCACCCCAAATTCTTGAAAGCAAAACTCATGTCACGTCTAGGCGTTACAAGATAGGGGGCTGAAAACTGCAGGGATGGTAGCCTATGCTGAGGCCATGGAGTCTGCCAGGTTTCAAGTAGATTGGTACAGGAGCTTTGGGGGAAATGTACCCCAAATCCTTGAAAGCAAAACTCCTGTCACGGGGGCCTTGGAGACACTACTGCAGGCCTGGCTGAGAAACTACTGTGTTGCCAGTTACCAGTCAATCATGATTCACTCAGGGACCAGCTCAATACACACACCTAGCTAATGTAGCCAATTAATTGTCATCAATTAGCACGTACAAAACCAGAATAAGGAGAGGAAGGAATCAAAGCAGACGATCAACTGCCCAAGACAGAGACAGATACAGTTGCACAAGCATCCATGGCACCAGTTTTGTCTGTCAGCAGCTAGGAGTGCAGGGCCCGGGAGCCACCCTGCACCCATCTCCTTGACACCTGGCAGGCATCTGGCTGCAGCAGGGCCTACCATCCCTTCAGCTGTCACCCCCTTGCGCCTTATCACACACGGTGTCACCCATGTCATGGGTTTTGCCTGTCCGCAGCTTGAGGGGCAGTTCCCCGCAAACCCTGGCACCGATCTTCTTGAAACTTGGCAGACTTTGTGGCCTGACCAGGAGCCGGCACCCTTGCAGTTTTCACCTCCCTGTGGTGTAACACACAGCCATGACATGAGTTTGGCTTTCAAGAATTTGAGGTACAGTTCCCCCCAAACCCCTGCACCAATATTCTTGAAACTTGGCAGGTTTTATGCACTCAGCAGAGGCTACCATTCCTGCATGTTTCATCCAAATCAGACAAAAAGCAAGAACATTATAGATATTTAATTGATTCCCTATTATACCCTGTGGCTGGATCTCTGAGGTGGCTCTGAAGCTTGGGAGCTGCTTCAGCTGGATCGAGGCAGAAACCTGGTCTGGAAATCCAGATCGGGTCACGGCCATTCGAAGTGGCCAGATCCAAAGCTGGATCAGATCACTGCTGACTCGCACAGGCCTAGCATCCAGACAAGCATAAATGTTTGGTTCTCAGGGACAAGTAGCAGTGGCGCAAGGTGCAGTGCCACTACTTGTCTCTGGGGAACGCCCATGCCACATGTGCTTTGGCGCATGGCACGTTACCCTGGGGGCAGTAGGGAAGGCTGGGGCCAGCAGTGGGGTTCTGGGGGGGTCTCCTGAAGCTGCCGCAGTGGCAATTCTGCAGCACAGAGCCTGGTCGGCAGCCAAAGCATGACTGGGCAGCCTGGCTCTGCTTTTGAGCAGCGCACACTGCCTATATGTGCACTGCTCTGCTTTTTTTTTCTGTGGATTTTTTTTGACCCCCGGATACCTAGGGGGTCAAAAAAATCCACAGAAATAGAAAGCAGAGAAAAAATGGAGAAAAAGCAGAGCAGTGCGCACACAGGCAGTGCACCTTTGCAGTGCAGAGAACATCTGAATGTGCAATGTGTGGTGCTGCAGACATGTTTGCAGTGACACATACCATACAGCTGTGCTCATCTGCCTGCGACTCCTGTGTTCAGCTTTGAACTTCCTGCTGCATTGCTGGACTGCTACTGGGACTTAAAATAGCTAATATAACAATTGCTCTAGTTAGTCCAGTGCTGTAGTCTCATCCAGAAACACAAAACAAACCAAATAAACATGAGAGTTCCTCCCACACTACAACCCAAAATGTAACTACTACACCCTGGATGCATTTACACATGTGCTTTCCTGCAGAGTAGACTAATTAGCTACACAGTAAAGCATCACCATCTATACATGTGCTGGTATTCACAGTAAACTAACTCTGCCATAAAATAGTACTGTTGGGGACAGTACTATCTTATGGCGGGGTAATTTGCTGCACTGCAATGCAGGTACAGAGACTGACCATGGGCATAAATGGCACCCAGTCAGCCCAGCCAACCAGGGGCTTGCTCTGCCTCAGCTCAAATTGCTGGTGTCCTGGGTGCCTGTGTAAACACTGCACTCAAGAGGAGTTCACTCCAGCTCAAACTACTCTAGAGTTTGTCTCACTTTAATTTCACATGTAAATGCACTGCCTGACTGCTTCCAGAAGAGTACGGCTGTGTGATATGTGGAGCAGCAGACACGTTTGCAGCACCACATACCACATGTTCAATTGTTCTCTGTGCTACAAAGGAGCAGCATGGAGGGGTTTTTTTTGACAGATATCCAGGGGTCACAAAAACCTGCAGAGAAAAAAGGTGGAGCAGCATATGCAAGGGCAGCATGTACAGCCCCAAAAATGGGGCTGGGCCACCCAGAGCTGTGCTGCAGCTGCCAGCCAGGCTCCAAGTGGCAGAATCACCACTGCTGAATCCCCAGGAGGCCTCCAGGACCCCAGGCAAGACTGTTGGGCCAGCCTCCCTGACTGTCCCCAGGGTACCTTCCTGCATGCCAGAGTGCGTGGTGGCACACATGTTCCCCAGGGACAACTAGCAGCAGTGCACCTTGTACTGGCACTGGTTGTCCCCGGGAAACCAAACATCCGGTTTTAGCTAACCGGGGCTATATTTTACTGTATCCAGTGCTGTGTAAATATCATCTATACATTTTTACAGAGCTTTTATTTCAATCTAGGAGCAGTAGCTTTTATCTTGTCTTATTTAGCTGAGAGTCTCAGCTTGCAGTGTGATACTTCATATTTCTCTAGAAAATGTACTTCATCATAGCTGATAACCGGTTACCAAATTTATACAGGGGAAACAGAAAACCTGAAAGCTCCATTTGAAGGTTCGACAACAGATGCAGGGTTTATAGCACTTGGTCTATATTCAGCCCTCTTTTCCTACTCTGGATGGGATACTCTGAATTATGTCACTGAGGAAATGAAGAATCCTGAAAGGTACCTACATATTCTCAAATCCCCCAGGGGTGTTATACAGATTGTAAAAGGATAAACTCATACCAAGATAAATGGATTGTTCAGTATTTTTTTCTGTTTTCAAATTAAACAAAATGCTATAGTTTAAAAAATTCCACAGCTTTCATATTTTAGGGAGGAAACAGTCAAGGATTTGGGTGCCTAATTTCTACAGACCCCTCTAAAATTCCAGGGGTATAGGTTGTAGCCATGTTGGTCTAAGGACATAGGCAGACAAGAATCTGATATCTTTTATGAGATCTAATTTTTTTAATAAATTAGATCTCATAAAAGATATCAGATTCACCCAACCTTGTCTGCCTCTAAAATTCCTGAATTGCTTGGGCCAGCCAGGGTTATGTTTTACTTTCAGATAAGAACCAAGACCAAAAGCAGAAATGAGTCAGGACAAAAAGGATTAGGTTTGTCCTAATGCTTTGGGAGTGAGAATTGAGAGAAGAGAACAATCCAGAATAATAGGCAGTAGAAACATTCTCTATTTTCTATCAGGGCAAGTGCCCTTGGGAGAACAGTATGCTTCATAAGGTTAGGGAGAGATAATCTATAACACTTATCACAACAAAAGGATCTGTGTCAGGACAGCATCCCTATTGAAGACATCACTTCTTTAAAATGTATATAAATCCTGTTGAATTTAATGGAACTTAGCACACATTTTAGGTGCAGGCAGAAGTAACAGTCTTCATACAATATGACCCATAAAAGCACTCTACAGCCATAACCAAACAGAAGTGCACAGGTGCAGAGCCTGATCCCAGAAAAATCTGAACCCTCATTGCACGGGGGTTCAGACGAAGATGCTCCAAAAGGGAGCAGCTTCAGTAACTTGTGTCTGTGCTGCCTCTCAGCCCCAGTACTGTTTTCAGAATGGGAAGGGGGAAAGAGAGAGAAGAGAGTTTGGTTTGGGATTTTTCAGCTGGCACTGGAGGGTGGGGTGGGTGGATTGGAGCCCCCTCCCACCCCTCTTCCCCAAGGGTCAGCTGTGAAGCGCCATGAGTTAAAATGAGGAGCTTCACTTCTGTCTGTGCCTTTTGTTGCTCTCCTAAACTTGGTCATTAGTGAGATTAGTTCATATACAGACATTGTGTGAAGATGGAATTGTGTAAGCTTTTACAGGAACTCAGTGTGTGGATGCTTCAGCATGATTATCTTTACAGAATGAGTCCATAAGTGTATCCAAGTGGTCAACTAAATTACTCATAGACATGTCTAGAATATCTTATAAAGTTTGTTTTTTGTAGTCTTTAGAATGACATGATGCAGACATGCATTTCTCAGTTCTTGTATGTGGGAGGAAAATGTCCTGTTTTAATAAGATGCAGTGTCCTTATCTTCCTATATGCAGGAACCTACCAATTTCAATTGCAATTTCAATGCCTATTGTGGCTATTATTTACTTGCTGACTAACATAGCATACTATGTAGTACTGGACATGGGCACTCTCCTAGCCAGTGATGCAGTGGCAGTGGTAAGTTGTATGCAGTTATTAATCAAATGGTACAATATAGATCATGCTATAGAAGAATTTCATAAAATCCCCTATATAGCATATTTTAACAAATTAATTAAGATATGTCCAGTGTGTGTATGTATTAAATCTTGTGCATCGTATTTATGTGAAATAAAATCAAAATATATGATGGCTCCCATATAAGGCATATATGCTGTGAACTAACATACATTTATCCTTCCATATTCCTTTGTAAAAACCTAAATTTTGCTAAAAGATTTATCAGAAGTTCATATGAAATGCAAACATATGCATATAGTTTGGCATATTTTACACATATACCCTAATCTGAATTCTTGCCATTTCAATTGCAATCTACAGAAATTTAAAAAGTCCAATTGAAAAAATATTGGTTTTGCCTTTACCTGTTTCATTCTTTCAAAATTTCCTTCATCTATTTACTGACTGTCTTGGTCATTATCATCATTCTCATAAAATGTAGGCTAGGGAATGGTGTACTCAGGGTGATAAATTTATATAGCATTTTTAAAACTGGTATATTTAACATGGGAAGTCTCAAGCTCTTTCTTTTTCTATTGCAGACATTTGGTAATGAAAGCCTTAGTTATGCTAAGTGGATAATTCCAATTGCAGTGGCCATGTCATGTTATAGTGGATTGAACTCATCAGCTATTGCAGCTTCCAGGTATGAAACATGTAAAAAGAAGACAGTGCTCAAAAGACATCATTCAGCATCAAATTAAATAATTCAAAAATTCATTATAATGGTGCTTGCTGAAATTAAGGATCTGTCACTATCTCCCCTTTAGACTTTATTTTTAGAGATTTAATATTCTAGGGTAAGAGTAATAGACGTTCATTCTGGCTTTGTAGACTATTGTTAACAGAAGTTAAACAAGAGTAACAGAGTTTATTCTGTCACTTTGGTCTTATTTGCCTGCTAGATTTGCTACAAGATATCTAGGGGCTCTGCCAGATGTGCAGTTCAAGACACAATGGGATCTGATGCACAGTCCTAACAATTGTGCTTCCTGCCATGACACGTACATGGCAGGAAGTGTAACTGTGGGATCACACATTCAATCCCATCACACCATATTGCTGCAGGGGGAGCCCGGGATCCTGATCCCCAACAGCTGATGGGACTACCAGACATGGGGGTGCACCATGCACTCACAGTTGAAAGCCCCATCAGCTGACAGGGCTCCCAGCCACAGGAGGCCTGGCACACCCGCAAAGCTGGGAGCCTGGGTCAGCTGACAGCTCCCAGACATGGGAGGGGGGGCAGGGGGGGCAGGTAGGATTACAGTGGAGCCCTTGATTCCAGCTGCACCACGGGGCTGGGAGCCCTGATCTGCCACTGCTCACAGCCGAGAGAGCATATTGGAGTCAAGGGCTTCAATGCATCCATGCAGCTGGGAGCAACAGCTGACTGTAGCTTCCAGCCTCAGCAGCACATAGGAGCCCTTGACTCCAATGGATCCCCTATGGCTGGGAGCCTCAGTCAACTTTGTAGCTTATGCCTTGTGTTATCAAGCCATTCATTGCATTAACATGTGGCTGGGTAACCACTTAAGACAAGCTTAACTAGTTAATCACATTTTAAGTGAAATATTATGCCAGGGGCCTCAGGCCAGTGCTACAAGTTAGGCACAGCAACACATAACATTGCCTAATTAGGCAATGTTACGTGATGCTGTGCCTAACTTGTAGCACTGTAGCCTCCTACTACACCAAAGTGGAATCCAGAAGCCAGAGTTAAGTGCCTAGGATCCTTGTACAGTGCATAAAGAGGGTTACAATCAAAAGAGGGATCCAAAAAACCCATGTGCTAAGCTGGACGCTACCTAGAGCTAGCAAATAGGAAACACTAAGCACAGGGATCTGTATGAAATACTGTCCTTCTCCATGATTTAGGCATCTTGAATCAGGGCTGCAGTCAGATGCTTCCATCCAGTTGGGGTTCAGATCTTTGAATATGCTTTTGAGCGCATACAAACATTCTCTGAATGGACTGAGCGACTCTCACTTTTCTTTTAAAATTCAGGAGTGGGAGGTGATGCTGGTGATGCTTCACCATTTATGATAAACTAGTGGCTGAAACAGTTGCATAGGGAGTGAAGAGAGAGGTTCTATGCCTGACTTAGTCTGAGGAGATTCAAACCCACATTTCCTTATCCATCCCAGAAGAGTGACATAACACCAAGTTATAAGTTAGCTTAACGGGGATGAAAAAGGCAGGAGGACATGATCTCTGTGACCTCTACTGAAGCTGTGCCACTAGTTAGAAAGGAATACAAGAATCATAGAGCAAGGATGAGTGAGCCCAAGAATGGGCCTGACTCTGTAACTAGCTGCACCACCATACCTAGACTCCTGGTGGTTCAAGGCAAACTTTTAGTATCAGGCCCCCCTTCGCCAGAGGTAATGATAATAATAATTTAAAAATTACCATCTTCAGGCCCCCTTTCTATCTGGGCCCCAGGCAGCCGCCCAGTTCAGCTGTGCCTGTATCTGGCTCTGACTAGTTAGTTAGACAGAAATCCTGGGTTCTTGTCTTTGCTCCTAGGACTGTCTGTACATTTGATATTAAAAAGTCAGTGAATGAAAATCAGATGTAATCCCAGAAGCTGTGAAAGAACTCTCTCTAGGAGAAGAGCCCAGCACATGGCAATGCTCCTGAATACTGCATTCTTATCTTCCTCCACCCCTCCCAATGCTAATCTCAGTTTGGGATGTTATACTGATAACAGTATTTATGATGAAAATAATAATTGTAACAACACCATGGGAACACTTGGGCTAGGTACAGATATTCAAAAAGCCTGAGGTGGAATCGATCTAAGTTGCATGGTTTTCTGTAAGCGACATAGCTTAGATAGACCATGAACAGAACATACATCAGGACCTGGGAGAACAACTGTTCACCAGGGCTCCCCAAGGGATAACAAGGTCTAACGGCCACAAACTCCAGGAAGGCCAATTTAGACTAGACATAAGAAACGAGTTCTTTATGATGCGAGTGTCCAGGGTCTGGAACAAACTCCCCAGAGAGGTGGTGCAAGCACCTACTTTGGACTCTTTCAAAAAACAGGTGGATATATTTCTTGCTGGGATCACTTGATCCCAACTGACTTCCCGCCTATAGCGGTGGGGACTGGACCCAATGATCTTATGAGGTTCCTAATGTCTATGAAATCTATTAAATTTGCTATAGCAGGGGAGGGCAAATCCTTGACTGGGTCCCACCATTTTTAAACCAGTCTGTGCGCACGAAACTTCTGTTCTGTTCTAGGTATAAACCGGCTGTTGTGGCCAACCAGGTCAAAGTCTCATTTTCCTATTTACAGAATAAGCATATAATAAATGCTAATCACTGACCCAAAGAGCTTACAGTCTGAGAGACTGCATGGAGCTTTTCTGCAAGAGCTGTGCATGCCATAAAGATAGCACAGAGGATTTGTCTGAGGTGTCTCCTTTTAAGTATTGCCCATCTCCAAATATTTTGGGTGGTGATTGATAATCCCAGTAGGAGCTATTGCTATAGTAGGAGCAATAACTTTCATTTTATTTTAAGGTGCAGGCATGTTGGGGTTTTTTCAGAAGGGCAATGAACACACAATGCTTGCACTGAAGTAGCATTGTAGGTATCAGTGGCAAAGTATCACTCAGATAAGGTTTCTAGTATGATCAGATTATTTACCAGCATGGTCAATACTTGTCACAGTAAGTCCTTCCTTAATAATGAAGAATTTTCATACTGTGGTACATTTCCTAGGGCTATCATTCAGTGAAGGTATGGGTGCACAAAAGGATTATAACAACAATGCATTTAGGGGCAGTCATAGGCACCGACTCCGAGGGTGCTCCAGGGCTCAAGCAGCCACCAAAAAAAATATTGTGTGCTCAGCACCCGGAAGCCATGTCCGCAGGCTGCTTGCAGACGTTAAAAAAACCTAAAAAACACGCTTTACCAGAAGTAGCAGCACATTACTTCAACCCACCTCTAAAGCATCTGTAAAGATTGGGTACTTCAGCTGATTCAGTCAGCTATTGGCTAAAAGCACCAAAGGAGCCCCCTAAAGTACCTGATCTTTACAGATGTTGGTACCAGAGCTGAGTTGAAATAACACTCTGCCTCTTTGGGGCATGCACCAGACTCAGCACAGGAGCACTCCAAGTTTAAATGAAGGTCCATTTTGTTCTGTTTTTTATGTCTGCAAGCACCAAGTCGGAACCTATGGGGACAGTAAAAGTTTATAGCACAGAAATAAGACAGTTAGTGCTGGTTTGTGTAAAAACAGCAGGATTCAGTTTGACTGATTAGGCTTTTTTCTTTTCTCTTGCATTAGGCTGTTTTATGTTGGGGCTCGAGAAGGACACCTTCCTGACAGTTTGAGTTTGATTCATGTGAAGTGTTTCACCCCAGTCCCTGCTCTTCTCTTCAATGTATGTAACAGTTCTCACTGTTTTAGGATTCAGTAGAGAAATGAAATGTTGAGAATCATTTTTGCCCCTGACTTTTCTAAGCCTGACTGCATTGGTCAAACTTCCCCAAAATGATTGCAGGTTTTAAAGCCAGTGTGGCCATACCATGAATGAACATTAACCCAGTGTAAGTCCAGCCCAACCAGTTACATCAGGGAGGGCAAAATACAGCCCATGGACTGAATCCAGCCCACCAGGCCATTCTACACAGCCTACAGGGCACCTAAAAATTTAGAAGATGTTTATTTATCTGCTCCTGGCTGCCTGTCAAAGATCATAGGAGCCTGGGGCAGTAGGACCCAGGGGAAGCTGGGGGGACTCACTAGCAAGGCCAGCCCAGCACTGCCCTCCCCCGCTCCCAGTCCCCTCCCACCACCCCTTATCCCCCAACTGGAAGCCTATGCCTGCCACAGATTTCACTGCTTTCCTGCCTGCCTGCCAGCTGCTATAGCACTACGTGGCCCCCGGCTGCATCCCTGGGCTGCAAGAGTTCAGGGCCCTCATAAATCAGGACAAAAATATTTTTTGAAATCAAATTAATAAATGTTGTAGATCAGGGGTTGTCAACCCGGGATATACATCTTCTTGGGGTACTTGGAAAGGTCATAGGGGTTATGTGGGTGGGTGGAAATGGAGTGCACCCTGGGGCACAGTGTCAGCATCTACCCCGGTATGTTCTCACATGTCTCCTCTTACCTGGGGGGTGGGGATGGGCACACTGTGTGCCGCTGGCCATGTGCAGTGCACCACAGTGCCTCACCCCCCACCTCAGATCGCTCTTCTGATTGGCCGCTGGGCCACTGCCCTCAGTCAATAGCCAATGGCAAGGAGGCACCCCTCTATGAACAGATGTGGGGTTGGGGGGTTCGCAGGCATTGGCCACCACTGCCACCAACCACCCCATGCTGTCCTCTCCCAAGAGCAGGGCTGACGGAAGAGGGCAAAGGCAGAGGCCCCTCTCTGCAGGCTGCACAGGTGCCAGCCAGCCAGCCAGCTGGATGTGTAGGAAGGGTTCAGACACGGCGACTGCCACTGCCACCCACCAACCTGCACCACCACCCACCACCCTGTGCTGAAGATTCAAGTACTGGTCCAGGGCAAGCAGCAGCGTAGCTCTGGTTTCAGCTTGGGGCTAAAGCCAGATCTAAGCCTCCACCTGCCCCAGGCCAGGTTGGCTTGTGTGGCTGAGAAGGTGGTGTGTAGTGGAGGGAGACTGGGTGGTGGGCATGGTGTTGGGGAGACCCCCAGTGTGTGGCTTGGGGGGGGAAGCATGGCAGAGACAGTGTAGCTTTCCTGCATTTCCCCTTGCTGCTTACCTTCAGCTCCAGCTCTGGTTCAGCCCCAACCTGGTCAGGCCCAGATCTGCTGCCATTGCTTCTGCCTGTCTGAAGTGGGCCAGAGCTGGGGCCGGGGTGGCCACTGCTGCTGATTGCCTTGGAGATAGAGCCAGGGCTGCCCAACATGCAAGAGAAGGGCGGAGGGCAGACATCGGGTGGGGGTGGGGGGGCACCAGGGGAAGGCACAGGAACAGCGGAACAGGAGGCATGGAGGCAGACAGGGGAGGCAAGGGGTAGGGGTCTAGCCCTTTGCCTGTATCACTGTTTTAGGAAGATGAATTTAAGATGATCCTCCAACAATTAGATTCTAGCCATGGAAAAATATAACACATTTATAATTGTCCATGTCTATCATCTAATTATTGGGGGGATGATCTTAAATTTGAGGTTTTCTTGGATTTGGGTAAATATGGCAATGTTAATTAGTCTAATATTAAGAAATCTGGGTTAGGAAAGAAAAGGTTTTAAAGGCATGACAGTATAAAGAGTTCCAAGTCTTTATATGGGTTTATGTAATCTAGCCAAATACTACTGAAAATTAGGCCCTTAGTACAGGATGGGTGACAAATGGGGCATGAGCCCCAGAATGCTGGCTGAGGAGGGGAAGAGCACCAGAATGGGGTGGGGGCACTTCATTCTCTCATGCCCCCCTCCCCCTCCCAAACCCTGCTCTCCCTTCACTTACCAGCCACATAAGAGCATGTCAGGAGTGAACAGTGTTGTAAGGAATATTGTTTTTCTGGGCAGCATTAAAGTTTGCTGCTGGTCCAGTGCTGCAGTGGGAATGGGGGGAAATGACACCTCATTCTTTACTGCCAAAAAACTGGAATTTTTTGCCTGTTCAACATGGAAACAAGTTGAGGTGATATCTCCTCTCAAGAGCAATGAACTTCAGCTGGGGCTCCTGCAGTGCTCATTGCTGGAGCTTCCAGAGCCAGAGCCCTACAAAGAGGTACAAGGGGAAGAAGGGGGGCCTGCCCTAGCACAGTTACATCTCTGCCTCAACCTGTATGTTTTATAAGAACTGTTTTTTCTTTCTTTTTGCTTACATAAAAAGGCCTTTGTTTTCCTTGTCCCTAGGGTTTAATGACTCTGCTTTACCTTCTTGTGGAGGATGTCTTTCTCCTTATTAATTACTACTGCTTCAACTATTGGCTATTTGTTGGGCTGTCTATTGCAGGATTAATATACCTGAGATACACTCAGCCTAATAGGCCTCGGCCTATTAAAGTAAGTATAAATGGAAAATCACATTTTCCAGCTAATGTATATGGTTATATGTGTATAAATTATAGTGTTGCTACTACAGACATGTCAATAAGTTCCTTTATAAGTTCATTTTTCATCCATAAAAAAGTCTTTTTCATGTACACAGTCACATATTTGCATAGGACTTCAAGAATATTCTGACTTTTTGCTAAGAGCTCATACACTTTATGAAATTCAGAGCCCCCAGCAACATAAACATCACATGCCCCTGGAGGCTGGGGTTGGCACAGCAACTGTCCACAGGCAGCAACGCCAGTGTCAGTGGTGGGGTGGGGCACAGGGAGCTCCCACAGGCAGCCATGGCGGTGTCAGCGGTGGGGTGGGGCACAGGGAGCTCCCACAGGCAGCCATGGCGGTGTCAGTGGTGGGGGGGGGAGTGACACACAGCCAGCAGAGATCAGGAACCACCCACAGATGCTACCAGTGGTGTCGGTGGTGAGGGGGGCAGTGTCGTTGGCACTTTTCACAGGGGGGTGTACCACCAATCTCAGGGGGTGCATGGTCACCAGCATGCACCCCCTACACATCGCCAATGCCCAGCAATCATGCCTCAGACACAAATTCTGACTCTCCTTTTGCAGTTTACTTCTCTTCATCCAAATGCAATCTTCCATTTAAGGGAGGTGCCTAACAGGTGTTTTAGTACTGTGTGCACCATCTAGAAAGTAATGACTTAAATTTTCTGTAGGTCCTGAGGAGTGCTGCACATAACAAGTAGGGCTGTGCAAAATGCCTGTGTTTTGTTTTGGTTTTGGATTCAGCATTTTGATGGGACAGCGATTCATTTTGGTGTTTTGAGTCGCTGTTTCAAGTTTTGATGCTGGTTCAACGCTGTTTCGGTGTTCCAGTCATAGGCTATAATAGGGAATTACTAAAATGCCTATAACTTTGTCATGTCTTGCCTGATTCTGATGAACATTGCAGGAATGGTAGCCCATCTGAGGGCATGAAGCCTGCCAAGTTTCAAGGAGATAGGTGCAGGGGTTTCTGGGAAACTGCACTGCAAGGTGCTGACAAGCAAAACTTGTGATGTGTGACTTTGTGTGTGTTAAGGTGGAGCAGGGGCCATGATACCCCTAGGTCCCTGTGACGAGCTTCGCCTTGCGGGTGCCTTCTCTTCTCACCTGCCACCATGTCTTGTTGGAAAAGATAATATATAGGGAGGCTGCCCTTCAGCTTCAGATCAATCATGGTCCTAGTGGATCCCACTAAACCCTGTAGGTTCTTGGGCCCCTTGCTGGGACCCACTCTAAGTAGGTGCCTCAAGGGGACACCCTAAGCCTTATGGGCTAGATGCATGGCTCCAACCACCCCTTACCACACCCCATTTCTCGTAGATAGTATATTGATATTGTCCCTGTAATAAGGTCTCAGTCTCACTCTACCTTCTATTGTCCCTGGGCTCTCTATGCCCCTGTCGCTGCACCCTCACTGGTGCTGGGGCCTCTACACAACAAGGCAGTGTGCCCCAATGAGGCCTCCTCCTCCCCTACACCTCAGTCTGGTCAACCACTTTAAATAACAACAGGTAAACAGCACAGTAGCATTAGCATCTCAGGCAGCCAAACTGTCACAGAGCCTCTCTTTCCTTTTCTGCAGCTGTGTTGGTCTAAGGACATGGCAGGCAAGGTTCTTTAGGTCAGTCTGATATCTTTTATTAGACCAACTGAATAGTTGGAGAAATATATTTTAGCAAGCTTTCAGGTTGAAAACCCTTCATTAGGCTGAGGAAGCACCTGCAGTTGGTGTATGTCTCTTTCCTGGATGGAAGGAATAGTAAAGAAGCCAGAGGCTGGCATGCAATGCAGGCAAGAAAGCCAGTCAGTGAAAATGGAAATCGAGGCATCAGGGGGTGAGAGACAGGCTGGGGTAGGAGGGGAAGGAGGATGTAGCAGGTAAAAGTGGAGAGCTACCTGAGGTTGTATTGTGTCATAATTCCAATGTCTGCCTAGTGTACAATTCCACAGCTTTAAGTAGGGAATGTTCCCTACACCGTGGCCCATGCTTCACAGATGGCATCCCAGGCAGCTAAGCTGAGCTCACCTGGAGTCTCACA
The DNA here is from genome assembly GCF_052110815.1 of Crocodylus siamensis. Classification (NCBI taxonomy): domain Eukaryota; kingdom Metazoa; phylum Chordata; order Crocodylia; family Crocodylidae; genus Crocodylus; species Crocodylus siamensis. The sequence continues at coordinate 214,213,607 of NC_143397.1, forward strand.
ACTCCACTGCAACCAGCAAGCCTCAGGCGTCTCAAAGAGCTTAGGGGTCTGGGGCTTCCCCAGCCAGGACTGTGCATGCGTGTGGTGGCTGAGGTTATAAGGCACCTCTTACCCACCTTTTACCAGGGAGGTCCTAAGTTCTGGCATGTCCTGAAGGTTGCCACACCACTGGCAGTCCCACCAGGCCTCCCTACCCTGGAAAAGTGTAGTTTTAGGTCATGCCCAGGACCTGGGGCCTCCTCCTTCCCCATAGCCCCAGTCCGTACCACCAAATTTGTCCTGGCATGGGAGCTCAGCAGGGACATGTTCTTCTCCTGTTGGCTAGTGATTCAGTGAGTGCCACCTCCAGCTCTGAGAGTGGGGCATTAAATGGTTTGGGAATCAGAAACCAAAAGGAAATAGGTATGGATGGAGTGAGGAGGGTGGCACTCACTCTGTCTGCACCTGGAGCTTGGGGGAACCCCATCAGTGGGAGGTTCACCTTGAGGAACACCAGCTGCTCCACCAAACCAGGATCCAAAGAGATGCGGTGGGATGTCACCAGCAATGCTGAACACTCTCTTGCTTGGAATCCCGGTCAATGGAAAGGACAGGTGTTTCCAGGCAACCATAGCCAGATCCTGCCAATTCTGGCAGTGGCTTGCCCAGGAGACAAAGGGGTTGCACAGCAGTGGCTCCATATCATTGGCAGGATAGGCAGCCACCAAAGCCTGATTGCTACCTGCCTAATTGTGGGGTCTGGTGCCTCTGGACCCCACCATGGAAGTCATGCCCTTGGCCCACATTGGCAGCAGCTGTGGTGGAGAAGGAGACTGGCTGATGGATGGCATGCTGGCACAGGACAGTGGATCCCCCTTTTCCATGTCCACCTCCACCCTTCTGCCTCCCTGCCTCTGTTTACCAGCACTTCCATCCAGTGATCCAGGGTTTTGCTGCCACATATGCTCCCCTTCACCCTCGGGTCACACATGGCAGCCAGCATGTGGACTGGACTGGACTGGACTGCAAGGGATCAAGCCATTTCCTGATGTCCTCCTTCAGCCACCTCACCAGTGCCTCCACATCTGGTGACAGCAGCTTGCCCTAGCAAGGAACATTGATCCCCTGGAACTCCAGTGAAGTTCCCTCACTACAGGGATTACTTGGATAAGGAGAACATCGGCAGCACTGAGGGTCTCAGTGGCCTTGAGGACAGGCTTGAGGACCACCAAGATCTGGGAGATGGTATCCCACTCAGATCTCCTAAGGGGGCAATCTCCCTGAGCAAGGCCATCTCATGGATGGTCTTCTGTTGCTCCACTAGCCTCTTGAGCATCAGGTATATGGAGTTCCACTGAGTTTCCACATCCTACATGATTTTGCACTGTGGGATGTTCAGCTGTGCCTGTTTCTCCTACAGAATCATGGCCCCCTTGATGCTCCAGTGGAAGTAGCCCTCTTCCTGCCTTGGTAAATGAGCTTGCTGGTGGTGCTGGAGCCATCACTGGCAGCCCTGTCCCCCTCCAAGGTGTCCCTGACAAGGAGATGGAACTTATATGCCACACAGCAGATGCCAACAAAGTTGGCATCACAGAATGCCTTGACCACATTGGCCCCATTGTCGGTGACCATGAACCCATGGTTGAACTTGCCTTGCCCAAATAGCCACCCCTGCACCAAGTGGTTCATGGTCCCCATGATATCAGTTGCCGTGTGGGACTCATCAATCACCTTGGCTTGAAGAACAGCCCACTGACAGCCTGACTGGTCACACCATTGCCCTATGAGGGAGAGGTAGGAGTGATCTCCACCCTGGCTGCTCCAGATGCCTGTGGTGAAGTGTAAGGCTACCTGCAGACCTGCCTTGCAGAGCTCCTCCCTCAAGTACTCCCTGCATGCCTCATACAGGGACAGCACCACCATCCTGCTGAAGGTGGTACGTGTGGGCACTTTGTCTGATGGGGCCACAAGTACCATGAGCTGCCTGAACCCTGGCCGCTCAACAAAGGAAAAGGGCTGGTCATCCACAGCAAGCATCTCCCCAATGCTCTGGGTGACCTTGGTTGTCTTGGGGTGGTGCCTGTGGATATGCATCAGCATCCCTGTGGTGCTCATGCCTTTCGCTCCCTTGCCCTGGCTAGTCTTGGCTCGGCAGTGCAGGCAGGTAGCATATGTGGGATCATCTGCCACCTCAAAATGATCCCAGACCACACTACACCCTCACTTCTGGGGTGCAGGTGGGCTCCTGTCTTATCCCCTTCCTCAGCAGGCAGAGGCATGACAACAGGAACAGCTGAGCCAGCTGCCCCCATAGCCTCCTCTGCAGTCCCTTCCAGGGAAGGGGACTTGGCTCTAGGGGAACTTTGAGGGGTGTGGAGCACAAACTCTGCTTCTCCCTCCTGCCCCCAAATTTCTTGTGCTATCACAATGATGTCCCCTACTTAAAGTTTGAGTTCATCTAAGACTGGGAGTGGGAGGCTCATGTTGGGACCTACAGTTGGGGTGGAGGAGACTGTGCTGCTGGTGCTGTTTGTTGTCATGCTGCTGGTGCTGGAGTTTATTATCACAGCTGATGTCAGAGGGGGTGCAGCTGCAGGCACTGCTGCAATCCCCTTTGCTCCCAGTACCAGCAGAAGCCACATGGCTGGTTGAAAAGAGGCTGCATCTCATCTTGGGCAGCGGGGAACTGATACTTCTCCCTCTGCCCCCTCTTGCTCCCCTTCCAGACTTGGCAGCACCAGCCTTTCCAGCATGCTTCATGTTTTCCTGTGCTGGAAAAGGTGTGTGACTGTGTATAGTGTGTGTATATGTAGGTGTCTGTGTATGCAATCTATCTAATCTGTGCTGTGCTTTCCTGAACAGTGTCCAGAGATCACACTGTCAGGCAAAGTGCAGATTTCTTTTCCTTCAGGTTAAAAAAAAAAGAAGAATTTCAAAGGAATGGATATAGGGGGAAAAAAGAAATGATATAGTGATAACAATATTAGTATTGAAGTTAGGCTAGTATAGCTAAGCTGTCAGAGTAAGCTGTATCCTATCCAATCTTTTGCAAGTAGAAGACATACTCCTTAGCTAAACAGTAGCAGCTAGAAAGCAGTCAGAGTTGGTGCCTTTCAGATGCTGCTCTCTGGTAGAGACAGGCTAACAAAGGCTGACATCTTAGACACTAACAGGCTTATATGCTGTTTTTAAACTTTTTATGTCCCTCCCTGAGAGCACTGGGATTCGAAGGGACCTCAGGGACAGTTGGCAAACACTGGCCAGCTATAGATGTCAGTCTGTTCCCTGCTCTTCCCCCTCCCTCTCCTTACTTCTTCTTTCCCTGAAAGCTCAGCTTTGAAACGCTGAAACTTCTTTGAAATGTTTCAAGTTGTTTCATTTCATTTCAAACGTTTCGACATGTCTCCCTTATCATTTCAGATTCAGAGTTCTGAGTGTCAAAATGCTCGAAACACTGCTGAAACAAAACGGCGGTCAAAATTTTGCCCAGCCCTAACAAGCAGCCAGCCAAGTGGAGTCATGTAAAATATGATACAAATACATTTTCCATTGTTTTATTTTTATTCACATTGATTTTTCTTTTTTAATTTGCAGCTCAGCCTCTTCTTTCCTATAGTATACTGTCTATGCACCATTTTTCTGATCATGGTTCCTCTCTACAGTGATACAGTTAATTCCCTTATTGGAATTGGGATAGCCCTCTCTGGAATTCCTGTATATTATGTGGGGCTTTATCTCCCACCTGAAAAGAGACCAAGATTTCTTCGAAGGTTATCCGGTAAGCACATAAATGTATTGGCATTGATAGCCCCTTTGTTTCTCCTACTAGATTTTGAGGCACATTGTGGGGTAGCATAAACGTTTCTTTATTATGGAATACTTTGTAGCTGTGGGGCCTGTGATCTCAGAAAACTGGATCAGAATGAGAGAGAGAGAGATTTCTTCCATATTTTTCCTAAAATCTTTTCCCCTTACATGTACAGGGTTATGAAGTTATGCTGAGATGTATTTTTTTAGAAAATGAAGTAACCAGAAACCACACACAACTATACAATTTTTTCCTGTATTTAGATATATATCCATGTATCACATCATGTAATATTTTTGTCATAAGTCAGTTTGGGAAAATAATTGATTTTGGCTCAGTAAAATGCCTCAGACTGTTAAGACAAACTCATGCAGTTTGGTATCCTAGGAGACAGAAAGTATTACACCACTGTATTGCTTTACTTTCTGGACGTTTCTATAGAATCTGAGTCAGAGAAAGCCACATGTTAACTAAATTATGAAATTATAATGAGGAAATTATAAACCAAGGATTAGCCTCAGGGAGCTTGTCATAGCTCTGCCCAATCCTGTGAGATTGTTCTGTTTGGACCATTTAATGAAAATTTCAGTAAAGAGTTAATCAGAAAGTAAAAAAAACAGCCACTTTGGCTGTTTATGTATCTGTAGGTGCATCTACATGTGCACTTGAGTAATTAGCTCTGCAGTAAAATGTCATTGTCCACACATGCACCTGTATTAGGATGCAGTAAATTAACTAACTGCTGTAAGATAGTATTGTAGGAGACAGTACTATCGAGGTGGTACCATCTTACAGCGGAGTTAAGTGCAATGAAATGCACATGTAAATGGTGACCAGGGATGGCGGGGGGCATGAGGCTGCTAAAGCATGGCGGCTGCCTGCCACTCAGTTTTGTACTTTAGCACTCTCATGTCCTAGCCTGTCCCTCCCCAACCTGACATCACCATCTGGAGCCCGGGGCTGGCCCCCTGAGCCTGCCGCCAGCCCAGAGCTGTTCCACCCCAGTTTAAACTTATGCTATCCCAAGTGTGTGTGTAAACACTGCACCCAGGAGCAGTTTACTTTGGCTCAAACTGCTCCAGAGTTTATTGTGTCACATTAATTTCTCATGTAGATGCACCCAGTGGGTTTGTTCATCTGCACTCATCAATCAGGCTTATGCATTTATAGTTCTGAAAACCTTGGATAGCTAAATTTCTAGGAAATCAACATTCAGTTGTTATTTTGTTTCATCTATGCTTTTTCTTCTAATTTTGCAGCTATGATAACAAAGAGTGTTCAGATGATATTCTACTGTTGTCTGACAGACCTGGACATAGATGTAGACCCTATAGAAGCAAAAGCCAAATAAACCTGAGTCAACATTTCCATACCTGAAGCATTTTTGTTGTCTGAAATCCTTAGTGTGATTTGGTTACACTAAAGCACCAACAACTGCACTGTGCATCAGTTTGATGTTTGTTAATTTGTGTTTATTCTATTAGCCTTTTCAGTGCCAACGGTACTTACAAGTCCCTGTTCTACAGGAGTTTTTAACTTTCTGATTGATTAGGTTATCATATAGTGCTTTGATATTATAAAGCAGTGTATGAATAAACGTTTAGTATTTCATAGTATTAAATATTACATTAATTATAAAAGGGTTGCAAAGTCATCAAATGCCAGTTAGACTCTTGAGAAATAAAATGATCAATGGAAAAGAGGTAAAATCAGACATTTACAATATTTATGTTTCAAAACCTGAAGTGGGAGAGAGAGTCACAATTTAAATGTAAAAATTTTAGCCATTGTTATACAAGTAGTAAATCTGTTCTTAGCAAGAAATGTTAAGTATTCAGGCAAGCATTCCAAAGAATAAATGCAGTGCTAGAATAAAAATATTCCAATGCATAAACCAATGTAAGATCCAGGCAAACACATTCAATTCAATTCAAAGAAGAAAAAAAGACGATACAATAGATATCAAAGTCTGAGTAGTAAAAGTTCTTTGATAAAGCTTCATCTGATGATAAACAATCATTATGTCTTTGAAAGGGAGGTATCCTATTACAAAGATTATCACATGCTAGTAGTAATGTAATTTATAACAGATGTTTGATCTCTTGCAGATCTGCCTGCTGTAGCATGAGTTACAGTAATGCGTCATGTTTAATATGAGTATATTCAGAGCTAAACCTATCACTTTTCCACAATGTGCCTGTTTTCCTGAGAAACAGGAAACCATAGCCATAAAAATCAGTTTGTCCCTTGGCTTTATTCATAAGTGGGGGGGGGGCGTGGCTTAGGGGTCCTCAGCGTTATAAACTGCCAGTTAGCTGCCACCTAATCCTATAGCCTATATAGGTACCTATGTTTCCACTGGTAAAATCTACTGAATTTCTATCACTGGGAATAAACAGAATTACCCAAGCCCTAATGCCATAGAGCCCTCCTAAATCTCAAAACAGTTCAAAAAGTGTTTCCTACACATATCTTACCACTGGGCCCTAATCCATTAAGAATGAGGAGAAAGAGGTGATATTCTTCTTTTTTTTCAGTAATCTAGGGGTCTGAATATTCACTTAGAAGATCTAGGTCCAAATCCTCCCTCTGGCTGGTTTGGAGTGGGCAACTGCGACCAAATTTCCCACCTCCCAGGAATGTGTCTTAACCACTGAGCTATGAGTTATTCTGAGGCAGTTCCTCCATGATCTCATCTACTGAAGTTGTTCCACTTTGCATCAAAATAATTGAAATATCTATTAGTTCAGGGAGAAAAAGGGACTCTATAGCCTGGTGTTTAGGGCACATCCCTTAGAGAAAGAGGACCAGGATTACAAAGGATCCTACCTGAGGTATCTAAATCCAGGAAAGGCTCATGGCTATGAAACCCAAGAGAACATGGGCATCTCTTTCTGGCCCTTACTTAAGTGCCTGCATTTTTCGAGGGCCTTAAGGCCCATACCTCAATGTGTTTCCTACTGACTCCCATAGGCAATTCCCTACTCAATGTGCTGGCTGCTGAGCCCTTCTTAGATGCCAAACTCTCCCCATGCAGTGCATGGGAAAGTCTTGGTGCTTACCTGGGGATTGTGAATTCCACCTAGTGGCAGGGGACCTAGAATATAATATTGTAATGCTGAACCCTGCAAACCCTGAGCCCCTTGTGAATCTAGCCTTAACCTGCTATCTCCTAAAAATTAAAGAGACAGGAATGGTCTTGCAAGAAATATCTGCCAATTAAGTGACAGAGGTGCCCCCCTCTAGTCCTACAATATTTATTTGGACTTTGATACACTTTGTCATCCTGTGGAATATGTTGTCTTTATATTACAGTATCATTGAAGAAAATATCATATTTTCTCTGTAGTTTCAATTTCAGTGCCCTCATCAATATCTCCTATTTCTGTTCCTTATACCAGTCACTTTAGCCTCTAGCATTATCAGCCTTCATTCAAGCCTGTCTGGAGAGATTTGCAGGGAAGAGGGGAAATGAGAACTGATGGCTTGTGCTAGTGCTAGTCAAGCTTCCTTGATTTAGTGCACTTCCTGAAAAGCTCTGGCTGGCAGGACTCCTGTAGTGTCTAGTGCACTTTAGAGGTGTCTAGTGCACTTTTTAGCAGCCCCAGATTTAAAACCTCCACATATCTACATTTACTTAAATATCAAAATTATAGAAGTTAGAGAACAAGCCTTGATGTATCATTTGCTGCATCCAGCCCAAAGCGCCCCAGCATCTCCAGATACTTTGTATGGGACTCAACCAGTTTGAAATTTGTGCTGTTCAGTCTCTCTGCTATTGCACAGCAGGACTGTGTTTTAGCTTCTAACTCTACCTATTACAGCTCACCTGTAAACTACAGATATCACAGCCCTCACACTATTTCAACATGAAGCATAAATTTAAGAATAATAATTAACTGGCACAATTTTAAACATGAGAGCGCCTGCCTATACAGACACTAAGTCGTATTTAATGTCAAGCTGTCTGTCATGCAGAGCTAATGACACTAGTGCTCTGTAGCCTGTACTGGTTACCTGTAAACTTCCTTTAAATCTTTTTCCTTTGGAAAAAGAAACAGGAATTACTAAATGGCCTGAGACCAAGACTTCTGAAGCAAACACCTCAGCAGTGGTCCATGTTGGTGGCAAAGACAAAGGTCACATGTCAAGACAAGTCTTCAGGTTCTTAAGCTACAACACTTATTTTCCTCATGTTGTCTGACAAGGGACTGTATTTATAAAGCTTCAGGGTATGCTAAAAAAATCCCAGCAGTACACAACCAACAAGACACCTAATGCTTTATTTCATTTCATTTCATTTCCTTTTTTTTGCTGAGAGAGAGATTAAGGGTGTGTAAGCTGAGAGTGGGCAATGTTATTGTAATATTGTTTGAATGATCCAAGTTCTATTTTCTTACCATGTACTTTGTAGAGTTTATTCCTTGTAATTTGTATATTTTAATTACTGTAAAATACCTACAGCTTAAAAAATCTAAATAAATTTCTGGTCTTTGAAAAGTGCTAGGGACCTGTGTATATTTAATACAAATTCACAGCACTGTGAGCCAAACTTCCATTAAGACTACACCAAATATTTATGAAACTCATGTTCTCTACAGCCTAACAAAAGTGAAAATATATGGGGTAAAGGACTGTTACTTGTTTCAGGTGAGCACTGTCTCAACCTGCTAATTAGTATTACACATTTTAAATGCTCCCCAGGTTAAAGAAAGTCACATTTCTTTATAACAGTCAAACAATTTGCATTATTTGGGTTGACTACCAAATATTTTTACTTTTTTAGAGACTAGTCCTCAGGTACAAGAGAATACAACTATTTGCTTTCTCACGCTATTAAATTGGTATAAATAAGCTGTTCAATACCTGGTAACACATGCCTCACCAGCCCATATCAGTGACTAAACAATAAGAGAGTGATGCATCTATAGTAACGCCAAAAGGTACAGTAAAGAAAAAGGCATGAAATGCATAACAATTTCTAGGTGTTAAAATTTACCCTCTTTTGTTGGTTTGTTTCAAGAGACTACAATTCACTGTCTACAGTGAACATCTTCAGTTTTCAGAGTTGCTTTACATAGCATTCTGTCCCATTAAGGGAAGGACTGGATGGAACTTTTTCCTGTTTTAAGGACCAAGGATGTAGTTCTTCGAGGAATGCCTAGGATTTTTAGGAAAGGATGCTTTGCATGATGGGAGAGGAAGTAAGGGTACAAGGTTACCATACCTCAAATTGCAGGGATCTTTGAAGAAAGTGTCAGCCTGTTTAGGAAATCTCTTCACAATAACTTCACTGGTGTTGGGGCCTGTTTTCCAAGAGAACTTGGGAAGCATTTCATCCAGGAGATGGTATGGGAAGGTCTGTCAGGAAGGAGGGCGTGGAAGGGAATGATAACAGACAATACAATACTGGGTACCTAATAGGCCTGTGCAAAGCAGCAAGTATTCAATTTGGATTCAGATTTGGCTGATTCAGGGGGACAGTGATTTGATTTGGTGATCTGAGTCACTGTTCTGATTCAATTCAGCCAAATCAGATTCAGAGATTCAGCCACCAAATCAGCCAATTGGGTGATTCGGCCAAAGACTATAATGGTAAATCACTAAAATACCTATAACTTTGTCCTTTTTTTTGCAAATTTGGAGGAATGCTTGCTCCTTCTGAGGGCAGGAAGCCTGCCAAGTTTCAAGGAGATAGGTTCAGGGGCTTCTGTGAAAGTGCACCTCAAACTGTTGAAAGCAAAACTTATGTCACTTGTGTGTGTTAAGTGGGTTTCTGGTTGTAGCCATGTTGGTCTAAGGAACAGGCAGGAAAGATTCTTTGAGTAGAAGGTTCTTTTATTAGACCAAATGAATAGTTGGAGAAATATATCTTGGCAAGCTTTCGGGTTTAAAACCCCTTCGTCAGGTTGAGGAAGCATCTGCAGTTGGTGTGTGTGCTATTCCTGGATGGAATGGATAGTAAAGAAGCCAGAGGCTGGTATGCAGGCAAGAAAGCCAGTCAGTGAAAATGTAAATTGAGGTATCGGGGGGGTGAGAGACAGGCTGGGGGTAAGGGGGGATGTAGCAAGTAAAAGTGGAGAGGTACCTGAGGAGTCAGATGTCAGACAGGTTATGGTATGTTATAAATCCAATGTCTATATTGAGTCCATAAGTTTTTGTATCAAGGAGGTTGATGAAGTGAAGTTCATAGGCTCATCGGTGAAGTGTTTTGCATCACCAGCAATGCTGAACACCCTCACACTTGGAACACTGATTGGTGGACAGGACAGGTGTTCCCAGGCAGCTGTGGCCAGATCGTGCCACATCTGGCTGCAGGTTGCCCAATAGGCCAAGGGGTCACACTGCAGTGGCTCCACATCTTTGGTAAGACAGGTAGCCACCAGGCCTCCACACTACCTACCTGATGATGGGGTCTGGTGGCTCTGGACCCTAACACTGAAGCCATACCCATGGCCCAAATTGGTAGCGGCTGTGGTGGAAAAGATTGGCTGGGCTTGGAGTGCTGGCAAAAGACAGTGGATCCCCCTCTTCCACATCCCCCAGCCTCTGCCCTTCTGCCTCCCTGACTCTGTTCACCAGCACCTCCATCCAGTGATTGAAGGTTTTGCTGCTGCAGATGCTCCCCTTCACCCTCGATTTGCACGTCTGCCAGCACATGGACAATACTGGACCACAATGGATCCAGACATTTTTTGATGCCCTCCTTCAGCCACTTCAACAGTGCCTGCACCTCTGTTCCTGGCTGGGGCAAGCTGCTTTCACCATAGATCCCCTGGCCCTTCTCCATTTGATTCTCAATCTCCTTCACTATGGGGATCACCTGGCTAAGGAGGACATTGCCAGCTCTGAGGCTCTCGGTGGCCTCAAGTAATGGCTTCAGGAACACCAAGATCTGTGAGATGGTATCCTACTCAGTTTTGTTAAGGGGACCACTGATCCCAATCTCTCCAAGCAAGGGCATCTCATGGATGGCCTTCTGTTGCTCCACCAGCCTTTTGAGCATCGGGTATATGGAGCTCTACCGAGTCTCCACATCCTGCACGATTTTGTGCTGTGGGATGCTCAGCTCTGCCTGTTTTTCCCGCAGCATCTTGCCCCCTTGATGCTCCAGTGGAAGTAGCCCACCACTTTCCTGCATTTCAAAATGAGCTGTCTGTTCATGGTACTGATGGTGCCATCACTGGGAGACCTGTCCCTCTCCAAGTTGTTCCTGACTATGAGGTGAAACTTGTGTGCCACACAGCGGATGCCAACAAAGTTGGCATCATGGACCACCTTGACCATATTGGCCCCATTGTCAGTAACCATGAACCTGCGGTTAAACTTGCCCTGCCCAATGAGCCACCCCTGCACCATGAGGTTCATGGCCATCATAATCTCCTTTGCCATGTGGGACTCATCCATCACTTCCACTTAAAGGAGAGCCCACCAATGGCCTGACTGATCACATCAGTGTCCTGTGAGGGAGCGGTAGGCATGATGTCCACCCAGGCTGCCCCAGATATCCAAGGTGAAGTGCAAGGCTACATGCGGCCCTGCCTTCTGAAGCTTCTCCTTCCAGTATTCCCTGCAAGCCTCATACAGGAAGGGCACCACTGTCCTGCTAAAGGTGGTGCATGCAGACGCTTGGTCAGATGGGGCCATGAGCACCATGAGTCACCTGAACCCTGGGTGCTCAACAAAAGAGAAGGGCTGGCCATCCACAGCAAGCATCTCCCCAACGCTCTGGGTGACCTTGCTCACCTTGGAAACATGCCCTCCTGTGTGCCCACCTTTCCCCCACTGGTCCAGGGTGGTCTGCCCCTGCTTCTTGGGGACAGTGGCTCTGGAGCGAGATGGAGACTTTTTGGGGGCACAGTCCAACTGGTGCCAGGCTAAGAAAGAACAAGGACAAGGGGTACTGCCTCCTAAGATGCAGCAGCATCACTGTGATCGTGAAATGATTCTTATCCTTGTCCTAGCTGATCTGCTTTCAGCAGTACTGGCAGGTAGCGTATGTGGGATCATCTGCCACGTCAAAATGTTCCCACACTACACTACCCATCCACTTCTGGCTTGAGGCTGGGTATCCTGCCTTATCCCCCTCCTCAGCAGGCAGAGGCACAACAACAGGAGGTGATGAGCCACCTGCCCCCACAACCTCCTCCAAGGTGCCTGCCAGAGAAGGAGATTGGCCTCTAGGAGAACTATGAGGATGTGGAGGACAAACTCAGATTTCCCCTCCTTCCCCAGAATATCCTTGGCTATGGCACTCAGCTCCCCTGCTTCCAGATCCAGCTCTTCCTCTTACACTGGAAGGCTCATGCTGGCAACTGAAATTGGAGTGGAGAATTTCATGCTGCTGCTGGTTGTGGTTAGTGGTGTTACTGGTGGTGCTGCAGGTGCAGACATAGCTCCCACCTCCTTGCTCCCACTAGCAGCAGAAGACTCCTCACTGCCAGGAAAGAGGGTGCATCTATGTTTGGGTGGGGAGGGGAACTTGTAGCTTTCCCTCTGCCCCCTCTCCTTCCGCTGCCAGAAGACCTGGCACCTGCCTGTCCTGTACGATTCATGATGTTTGGTGTGCTACAAAATGCGTGTCTTTATGTAATATGTAACATGTAATATATTTTGTGCTTTCCTGAACAGTGATGACACACTGTCAGGGAAAACACAGATTTCTTTGTGTGGGGGTGGGGAGGAGGAGACAGGTTAACAAGAACAAATAAGAGGATTTTGGGGGAAGAATAAGCTGAAAGGAATGGGTAACAATAAGGATTGTAGGCAAGGGTAAATAGGAAAGGATGGGATAGAATTTGGTGGCAAGAGACTACCTACTACCAAACCAGAGCCCTTCAGATGCTGCTGATGCTGCAACAGAGAGACACACAGCTCACAAAAGGCATACAGATGAGTTCACACACTGCCTTATAAGCTGTTTCTATGTCCCACCCCCAGAGCACTGTGATTGGAAGGGAACTCGGAGAAAGATCACAGTCACTGGCCAGCTACAGACGTCAATATCAGAGCAGGCTTCCCCCACCCCCCCCTTCTCCCTCCCTCTTCTCAGTTTCTGTTTCCTACATGTTTGCCTTCCAAATCTCTGAATCTTTTCTGAATCTTTTCTGTATCAATTAGGAGGCTTCAATTCAATTCAGAGCTTTTAATGGGTCTCTCAATTCAATTCAGATTCAGAGATTTGGCCGCCAAATCAGGCCAAATCTCCTCTGAATTAAATTAGCTACCAAAGCTTCACACAGCCCTAATGCCTATCTAAAAGGCTGATGTGATTCTTGTTTTGAAGCTTCGGGGTAGAGTTTATAAAAAGATGGGAGAAAGTGTCTTCTCCAGAAGAGAAGAGGTAGAGGAAGAATTGTTTAATTTGTTAGTCTGGGGAAGCTGAAACCTACTGCAGAAACAGGTCCAAAAACCTAAGCATGAACAGGATGAAAGGACTTTGCATGCTCTAAGTCATAGGATTGAAGAACATATATTTTGGTTTTGGTCTTTTGGCTATCCTGAAGAAGGGGAAAGATTTCCTTAGTAACCTGTCAGTTAAAACCCAAACACTGGAGTGTAAGGAAAACATAGATACTCTGATGTGAAACAAACAGAGTGGTGTGAGCTACTATTAGACCAGGTAGGCCACTGCTTCACAGGGAAATGAAGCCACAACTGTATGACCTGATGCCCAAAAGGTAAAAGAATATGTTTCATATCTTTAGTATAGCTGTGTTTGGGAAGTTATCTTTTATGGCAGAAAGACAACTTCAGAAGTATTACTTCAAAATCTCCAGATCTGCATTACCAAAGCTGTGCACTCCCTATATGATACCAACAATTTCCTTCTCTTTGTCTATTAGATTTGGCAAATCTTGCCAGGTTCACATTTTTGCTTTTGGACTGAACTTAAGGGCTAAGTACAAACAGTCAAAAAAGCCTAAGGCTGAATCAATTCAATCTTTACAGGTCACTCTAAGCTGTGTAGCTTGAACTGATAAGCAAGTGAACAGACATTCACTTTTGATTCCAGAAATGCAGCCGCATAGCTGCAGTGACCCAGGCCAGAAGCTGGGAGAGGGAATGGGGGGGTGGGGGGGGGGGTGCTAGAGCATGACTCCTTGCTCAGCTGGAGCAGACAGCTTGCACCAAGGCTAGTCCACCCACCCTGCAAGGGTGGAGGTTGTGGGGGAGATTGAAATCATCCTGGGGGACTGCAAGTTAATCTGAATCTGGAGGGGATTTGAGACGGAAGTTTAATAAAGTGATTTAACCTAAACCCGTTAAGTCTGATACTACATCCATCTGCATTTATCTTAAAACAGTTTCAGCCATTTTGAAAGCAATTTATAGGCACTGAACTTCTGTTTCATTACAGATTTGAACCAGTTTCTGATCACTTATACTGGTTTATGTGTAATTTCTATCCCTAGCCAGGATTTCGAATCCTAGCAGCCACCCATCTATATAGAGTTCTGCAGTCTTGCATCAATTACCACTCTAAAGTTCAGAATAAGGAGAAGGTGAAAGGAGATAACAACCAAGCAGTTTTTTGGTACAGAATCAAAATACTGGCATATCAAAAGATGTACAAAGAAGAAATTCTTGTATATTGGTACTATCTCAATTATGAGGCTGGCTAATAAACATGAGGCACTGGAATTACTCATCTAGAGATTAAGTTCAACTTTGTTGTTACCAGAACTTAATTTCATGATTGGAAAGTTAAATGGTCTATAATCAATCATTTTAAGAAGGACTGAATGGGTGACTTGGGATCCGAAAGAGGGAATTAAACTGTCAAAAATGTCATTGCTTGTTTCCTAATCACTGACAACGTAGAATGACTCGAGTGATCTCTAATAATTATAGAGCAATATTGTAGCAGATAAAAAACTAAGTAGAGTACTAGTAGATGCCGACTAGATGCAAATCAAACTAGTTAACTGGATGACTGGAAGCACTGATTCCTATGCATAGGAGGGAAAAGCTGTGTTAGCATGGAGAATATCAGTCTGAGTGATTATAGTGGTAGTCTCACTTCCAGTATTAAAAAATGTCTTTCATCTATAATTTAGACATTCAATTTCTTATCTCAGAAAATTTTCATCCTCAGGAGATTGTCCAAATGGTATAACTGCTTTAAAAGTACCAATTTGACAAGACTGAAAACAATTGTGGGTCAAATCAGCTGGGAGCAAGAATTTAAATTAAAAATCTGTATGGTGATTAGGAACTGGTTAAGGACATTTTAGCAAATATTCAAAAGCCACAATCAAGAATACAAGCCACAGCAGTTAAAAACAGCTTAGCTCAAAGGTGAAATTTAAACTGAACTAAAAAGTTAAAGCAGGTATTGTATTTATTTTAGCTGCTATGCTTACTTACATACATAGTGTATAAAATGTAGTTATGTACATTATAGCTATTTGGTAGATAGACAAATGAAAGAAAGAAGTTGTTAATGTTAATCATAAGATAGTAATTGTGATGGGGAAAGGGAAGAAGGTCAAGGGAAACAGGAAATAATCTATGATCTGCAAAGTTTAGAATTATTTTCTCTCAAGCATGTAAGGATTATAAAAAATCCTAATACTGACATTGCAACTCTCTGAGAAGCTCTTTATTAATCAACATCAACAGTCTGTTCTTGGAACACTAAAGAAACTCCAGAGCACTTGAAAGAAAGTTCAAATTGTGCCAAAATTTAAAGATACTAAAAAGTTGACCCAACCAGTTATAGGACTTCCACAGAACCAAGATAATTATGGCTAAAACTGAGATTAATAAAGAACACAATGGTTGACATTTATCAAAAGTAGCCCTTGTCAGACAAATTTGGTATCTTTTAATGTGATTACATGTTTGATTGATAAAGGTAAGTATTGATGTACTGTGTGCAGACTTATATACAGCACTTCACTTGCTGCCATATGGTATTTTGATTAAGAGTGTCAAGTGATATTAAGACATAGTACACTAAAAGATTAAAAACTGCCTGACTGGTTTTAAAATACAATGGTAAATGAGGAATCCTCAAGATGGTATATTTCTAATGGGGTCCTGCGGGGTGTGGTTCTTGGTGCTATACTATTTAATACTCCTATAAATCATAGAAAATTAGGATTGGAAGGGACCTCAGGAAGTCACCTAGTCCAAACCCCTGCTCAGAGCAAGACCATCCCCAGCTAAACCATCCCAGCAAAGGCTTTGAATATAGTCAGATCTCCAAGGATCTGACTACAGGTCAACAGCCTCTGTATGTAATTTGTCCCATTGTTTTACTCCTCTCCTAGTGAGGAAGTTTTCCTTAATATCCAACCTAAACTTCCCTTGCTCAACTTGAGACAATTGCTTCATGTTCTGTTATCTGCCACCAGTGAACACAGTCTTTGGAACAACTCTTCAAATAGTTGATGGCTCCTATTAAATCCCCCCTCAGTCTTCTCTTCTGCAAACTAAATAAGCCCAGTTTCCTCAGCATCTCCTCAGAAGTCCCTCCGCTGAACTCTCTCCAATTTGTCTACGTCCTTTATGTAGTAGGGGGCCCAAAACTGGACATAGTCTCCAGATGTGGCCTCACCAGTGCCTAATAGAGAGGAAGAATCACTTCCCTAGATCTGCTGGCAATGCTCCTACTAATGCAGCCCAGTATGCTGTTAGTTTTGGCAACAAGGGCACACTACTGGGTCATATTCAGCTTATTGTCCACTGTAAGCCCCAGGTCCTGTTCTGCAGAGCTGCTGCTTAGCCAGTACCAGTGCATGGGATTGTTCAGTCCTAAATGTAGGACTTTGCACTTCTCCTTATTGAACCTCATGAGATTTCTTTTGGTCCGATCCTCCAATTTGTCAAGGCCTCTCTGACCCTAGTTCTACCCTCCAGCATATCTACACTCCCTCCAGCTTGGTATCATCTGCAAACTTGCTGAGGGTGCACTCTATCCCACCTTCCAGGTCACTCATTAAAAAGTTGAACAAGACAGGCCTCAGGAACGACCCCTAAGGCACCCCACTTGGTACCAGCTACCAACTAGACATCAAGCCATTGACTACTACCCTCTATCCACCTTACAGTCCATTCATCCAACCTAGACTTCCTTAGCTTGCCTGAGAGAATGTTGTGGGAGACCATATTAAAAGCCTTGCTAAAATCAAGGTATGTAAAATCCACTGGAATGCCTGTATCAACAGAGCCAGTCATCTCATAGAAGGCAATCAGGCTGGTCAGGCACAACCTGCCCTTGATGAATCCATGCTGACTGTTCCTAATCACCATCTCTTACTCCAAGTGCTTAGTAATAGATTCCTTCAGGAACTGGTCGATGATCTTTCCAGAAGAAGAAAACACAAAATTAATATTCATCAACCTTGCAGATAACATAAAAAAACTTGAGTGGAAGAAAGAATGGAGGAGGCAGGTTCTGATACAGAGTAATCTGGTTATTTTGGTAAACTGGGTGCTAGCAAAAAAATGTGGGATTTTCCCTCCCTCCCCCCCCATATGGCCATAATTGAAGTCAGACCTTTTGGGAAAAGACTTTATTCCATAGTTACAGGAGGAAAGATGCCCTGCCACCTAGCCTGGCAAGAAATCTCTCTGAAAAGAGATTAAGATATTGATAACCATATGAGTTTGACTGCACTACTGTAGATTTAAAAGCAGAAGAATAAAGGGAGGTTGCAGTACTTCTGCACTTGGAACTGGTGTAACCACTGTAGGTATAGTTTCAGTAATTCAGCATTATACTGGAAAATGAAGAGGGTTCATGAGAATGATTAAGGAATTAGAAAATAGGTCTTCCATTGGAGACTCAAGATGCTAACTCTGGTTTATTAAAGAGTGACTTGGTATGTCTATGAGTAAAGTAAAACCTGTCTAAGACAGAATCTATGAAAACCAAAATCCTGCTCAAAGTTGAAAAACTTCTACAATCCCAGCATCCCTTATGGGGAATTATATGTAGTTAGTCTATATAATCTGAAAACTATCTAATGCAAAAACAGAAAGAAAACTTATAAAAATCACCTTCTAAATCACAGAAGTAATTACCTGTTTTGTGTGTGTATGTGTATGGTGAGATCACAGAGCAGTGAAGCTGGGGAAGAGAGAGAGAGAGAAAGAGAAGCTTTTCCTATAAGACGGAAGACTTTTAAAGCCAGAACTCCGCCCCCCCACCCCCGCCACACACACACCCCATGCCCTGGTCCCCTGTGATTCCGTCTTAGACAGGTTTCACAGTATCTGGGAGGGGAACAGAAAGCTGCTAAGAAGGTTCTTCAGTTTAGCAGGCAAAGGCATAACAAGATCCAATGGCTGGAAGCTGAAGCCAGGTAACTCCTCCAAGACTAGAAAGTAGATACAAATTTGTATCAGCAAAAGCAATTGGCCACTGGAACATCTTTCAAAGGGCTACGGAAGGCTCTCCATCACTGACAATTTTTGAATTAGAACCAGATTTTTTTCTGAAACCTATGCTCTAGGTAAACATGAGATAATTCAAGGACGATCTACACATTTTATATGGGAGGTCAGACTTGCGATGTTCAATAATGCCTTCTTATAATCTGTGACTAAAACTGGCTTTTATTTAGAGTTCCAGTCCAGTGTCCAGTCTTGGGTAGTTCACTGGGCTGCGCATGCCAACCCAGTGAATGGGTAAGGCATGTCAGTATCTGGAGGACACATAAATCAGTGATGTAGTCACAATTATATCCAGCCACCTTTTGTTCCCAAGTACCCATTCACATCTCAATCAGCCTAGAGAAATCTCTAGGACACTTCTGAAGCAAGGCTCAAACTCATGCCTCTGGATATACAACAAATGCCTTGAGCACCCTATCACCTTTATTTAGAATCAGTTGAAAGTTAACATGGATGCACTGTTCACCAGATATGGCCCTTTGAGTGAAACAAAACCAGCCTGGGAAACTTTTAAATCTCAAGCAAATCTGAGGGGAAAGAAAAAAATGGAAGATAAACTTGAGGGTTTGGATTCCACTCCCTCCTTACCCTCCACCACTCAGTTATCTGAGAGAAAACATGGGGGGAAAAAGAGGGGGGAGGGGGAGCAAAGATTGACTTTTTCAATTATTGAAAACTATAAATTCAACTTTCCTTTTTCTTCTTTGCAAGTGTATAGTATTTTTGACCAGCTTTATCCTTAATAAGCGACTGCTGAACAAAGCTAGGGCAGTGTGACATCTTAGAGATGGAGAACTAGATGCACTGGGCTAGATATTTTTCTGCAACACGGGGAGGTTTTTCATACCCCACAGCTCTAAGCGTATGTTAGAGGGGAAATGTATATAGCAGGAAGCCTTCATGCTCAACTAGCTTGCTTCCACAGAAAAAGGAACACTGCATTCAAGTATTCATATTAATCACATGTTTTACTTCCCCATGTTTTACTACTTTTCTGTTCATCAGAGTACAGAAGCAGATAGGGAAGATGAAATTTCAACTGGAGTTACACAGTAAGCCACAAAAGGGAAAGCTCAAGATGCTTTCTCAGAAAAGAAAAAGTAATCTAAGTCTCTGCTCATTCTTAGTTAGCTCGTATGAAACATGCATCTTCCTAGCTTCAATAAGTCTCACAAAGAATAAGTTTTTAATCAAAGTCTTCCATCATGATATATCATTCAATATATGCAACACAACCTGCTGTTAATTCATTCAAATTAACCTTTTTCTCTTTGCTGATGTTCAAACACTTCCCCCTCTCTTTTTATAGAACTAGCGAAGTGCCCACAAGAATGAAGGCAGGCAGCGGAGACAGAGCACCATTACCTATCGCCCCAGGCTGCTGCTGCTGCTCTACGTGCAACCCCACCCCACAGCTCTGTGTCTGGCCCCATGTGCCCCCCCACCTGACACCCACCCACCCACACACATCCAGACACATGCCACACCCACCCAGCCAGACACTGCACACCCACCCAACCACACCCAACCACACACCCATCCACATGCCACACCCACCCAGGCACATGCTACTCACACACCCGGCCACACAAACACACACACACACACACATGCCAGACACACACAATCACCCACCTGTCACCCACCCAGCCACACACCACACACATACCCAGCCACATGCCACACCCACCTACCCACACACCACAACAACACCCACCCCACAGACATACCCACTCACCCAGCCACATGCCACACACACACCCAGCCACATGCCACACACACACACTCTACTGCACGTTGCACACCCACAGTCACAGCCACAGTCACATGCCACTCCAACACCCAGCCCCATGCCACATACATGTGCCTCACTGCCTGGCCCACCACACCCTGGAGCAGGACTCACATGGCATCACACTGCTGTCAAACCTGGAGCAGCAAGGCAAGGAGCAGAGGCGGAGCAGATGTCACAGCTGCAGCTGCCCCTGCCCCATGCACAGACCGGGGCCCATGTGCCCTCCTCGGCTCCCCAGTGCTGCCTCTGTAGGAACCACCAGGCTCCGACTGTCCCATGGCCCAGCCTGGCTGGGGCTGTATTCACTGTGACTGGGGCCTCAGCCAGGCCGGGTCATGCAGGGATGCGGCGCTGGGGAGCCCAGGGGGCAGCATGGGCCCTCCTCCCCCAGCTTCTCTGAGGTGTTCACAGTGGGAGCCACCCATCCCCAAGCCCTGGACGAGCCACCGGACTCCCCTGGCCCCAGAGCCCAGCCCGGCCTAAGCATAGCTCCTCCCCCTCCCCCTCCATCAACCTGGTGCAGCCTCAGCCCCAGTCCCCGCTGTGGCCCCCTCCTCTTCCCAACCCACAGCTGCAGCTGGCAGTTGCTCCCCGTGGGCAAGGCACACAGCCACAGGGTGCCATGAAAGTGATCACCTGGCAGGGGAAGCACCATGACCATGTAGGCGGGCTCCCCAGGGCAGGTGATTGTCTCTGATATGTCCTCCATCGGAGGTCTATATTGAGCAGATTCTTTTTGGTGTTGGGTGGTGGAACTGGAGCTTGCTCCATCCACTCCATGCATTGACCTGGTATTGCAGTGCTTCCAGGACCGGTGCAAAAAAAACAGAAAAAAAAAAAAAAGCCACACAGAAAGCAGGTGTGGGGGGCGCACCTTGCCCCGTGTTGTAGCTGGCAGGCACTGCTCAAGCACCCTGCACCTGCTCCTTGCAGCACCCTGCAGCCACACGCCATACCCCACCATGTGCCACACATCGCCACAGGGCCACAAGCCATGGCCCTCGCCTCCCCCCCCGCACAGTGGAGCACAGCCTAGTCCCCACTGCCTCTGCCTCTGCCTTTGCCTCCAGCTCACCTGTGTGTCTGTCTGTCAATAAGGCTCTGGGACGTACATGAGCAGTTGGCCCAGAGCATTACAGACTGACACACACACAGCCAGAAGTGCCACAGCTTTTATTATATTAGAATACTCATCTCCAAGAAAGAGGAGACAAATCATTTATGCTATATATTTCCTATGTGCAGTAGTGTATGTCTTTTCCTAATATAAATGGAGGCTGAAATAATAATGGGCACTTCTACTAATCTCATGGGAACTATAGCATTGTTTTACTGTTTCAGTCTTTGAGAATTTCTCCCTCTTCAATCCCATCTCTTTCTCTTTTGTTATCCTGTGACTTTACCAAGCTTGTGCCTGATTTTTGCTCCTCTGGAAGGAAACAGCTATTTATAAAGTGACAACAGGGTGGAAAATATTGCACTGAGGTTAAAGTAATCCCAGTTTAACCTCTTGATCTTGCCAGTATGATTTATTGTCATGGGCTGAGGTGTTGTTTGGTTCTATATATACACACACACACTTGTTACTTTTCTGATAAACAATAAAATAGAATGTGTATTGCACTTCAGCTGCCTTCTACGGTATTCCCTTAGCCCTGTCTGTTCAGTGGAAGACCAGGCTACCTAGGCTTTCATCTCAGCTGTCAAATCAGCTTAGAACATTTATCTTCTTTTGGTAATTCCACAGACACAGTAAGTTACTTTGAACTGGACCCTGCCAGCAATATCTAAGAGGGAGAAACACATGTGGGAAGGACAGGATGGTTGGCAGCAGTTTACTGGCAGAGGAAAGTACGGAGCAGTGCTGAACACTTGTTCTTCATTCTTCCGTATTTTCCTAGACTGATCATCACCATCAATTATTCTGATGCCAAAAATCTGGAGAACAAATGGATATTTATCATCTGACTGAAATTGCTTCAGTAGCCACTTCTTATGGTATATGGAAAATGCTTTTGGAGATCTTTCTATCACCTGTCTGTCACACACCTTCCACTGAAAGCTTGTATCCCCCATTTGCACTGGTTCATGGCCTTGGCTTGCTGATACATGTTGGGGCTTGGGCCCCCTCTTGGCCAATGCTCTATTCATTGGCAATGACAGGATGGATCCTTGTGTGTCACCCAGGTATTCAGGTCCTATTCAATATCACCTGCCATGACTTGGTCTTACCTTCTTTGGGAGGCAGTTCCCCATAGGTGACTCTCCAGACCTCACACCCTGGCTTCTTCATGGTGCTCCAGCCTCTCCTATACCATGCCCTTATGACATCCAGGGCCTGAACTGATGTCAGCGTCTTGATGTTTAAGGCCACAGACAATAATTCTCTCGTCCTTCATCAACAGTCTTTGGTACGAGCCCGTATCAGAGGCCAATTCTGCACAGGCTGTCTCTTGTTGATTTGAGTTGGAATCAGGAAAACTAAACTGTCTCTGTCTGAAGATAACAACTCAGGAATGAATACTCAGAATGTGAATGATAAAAAAGATCAGCATCTGCTGTAGCATTCCTGAGATACTTCCCCAGATTTACTTGCTCCTGGTGGGAGCCTCCCTTTGTTTTTTCTGGGCTTCCCTTTTCCCAGTTACTTAGGGGTCAGCAGGCCTTCCAGCCCGTTTCTACTTCCTCACAGTATTATCGGGGCACTCCCAAGTGAGCTGCTGCCCCTCCTACCTTGGCCTTGTCCAGAGATGTCTTGCCCACTTTTCCTTGGGCATGGCCCTCTTACTGCCACTACTCAGCCCCTCAGTGATGGCGGCCCAGTCTGAGCTTCCTGCTGTATTCCTGTCTGGGTCCTCTGCCACAGGACCCTGTCCTGCCTCAGAAGCCTCTTCACTATGCGCCTCACCGTGGCACCTCTCACCTCTCAGCCACACGTGTTGCTGCTGCACATCTCAGCAGCCACACTCTCAGCAGTCACACACAGCCCTGCCTTAGGGGCCTCTCTGCCGCACTGTGGCGTGTCTGGGCCGTGGTATTCTGCCCTGTCTCCCAGGTCACTCTGCCAAGTGCCTGTCCTCTGCGTGTCTCTCTCGGCGGACCCTGCCTTGCTTCCAGCGTCCTCCTGCTACACTGTTCTGCCGCTTAGCTCTGCCCCCTCTCCCCACTGATTTGCAGGGCCTGAAGTAGCATGCCAAAGCCAGCTTGCTGCCAGCATTTGTCACCTGCCCTAAGGTAGACAATGTGGGGGGGGGTAGGGGCAGACCATGCTAGGCTGCCTTTTCCCCCTTCACAGGGATCCTTTTTGATTTTTCACTATGCTTGGCTGACAACTATCAACAATATCTTAATATGCCACCTCTCTTCGCCAGCTTTCCTGTAAACTTTGCCCTTTCTTTCCAGATGAGGACCCATCTATAGTGATCCATGCATTTGTTGTCTTCAAGCTGGAATACTTCAGTTCACTGTAGCTGAAGGTGAATGTGATGATGTGGCACAGACTCCAACTAAAAGAGAACATGGCAGACTGCCTGCCTTTTTCTGTTCAAGTTCCTCCACTGGCTGTCAGTCATTTCAGATACTGGTTTACTGTTCTAGTCCATGACCTTCAATGCTGTGAATGAAGTCCCAAGTGCACTAAAGATTGAATGGCAAGCTACAAACCACTGACACAGTCCTGCTTTTTAGGGAGAACATAGATCAAAGTCTCAGCTACGCTTTGATGCAGATGATGCGATCTTAAAACACTTCATAAAATTAGGGCCTTTTGGATGAGAATACTATATGATAAGAGTTATTATGTACTCCTCTTAGGACCAGGCCAGGCTGGGGTGGGAGTTGGCTGCTTAGCAACCAGAATCCAAGTTGCTGCCACACGGGATGCTGGCACCTCCTGTATGGAGGGGCTGGCTTTCAGAGGGGCAGCTGATGGCCAGGGCTGGTGATAATGGTCTTTCAGCTTTTGGAGGGGTCCTGTGAGCTGGGTGGGCCAGATGCAACACCCAGGCCATATTTTGCTCACCCCTGGTTTAGGGACTCCACTATTGCTGTTGACTTCCTAGAAGCTCAGACACTATGGTGATATACAGTACATTAGCCAATTGCCCATCAAGAATGACAGGGGGGAGAGGGGGTGGCCTGCATCGAGCCCACCCCCCCCACCTTCAGGGCCAGGCCAACTCCCCTTCTTCCCCCTGCTGCTTTGGGGCTAAGGCCAGGCCATTCCTCTTTCCATCTGCTGCCCTACTCCTCCATTTGCTCCATCTCTGCCACCTGCCGGGGGGGTGGGGACAGAGGCCCAGGGCCAAGCTCACTTCCCCTACCCGCACCACTTTAGGGCCAAGGCCACTCCCCCCACCCCCACCTAGGGGGCTGGCAGGAACAGAGCCGAGCATCCAGCCCTGTGCCCCTGTGCCCATCATCCAGCCACACCCTCCCCAATCAGGATTGACCCTGTTTCCCCACCCCACCATTGCTTTGGGCCTAATCCCCCCAAGCAGTTCAGGTTCAGGGCCACTCCCCCTGTCCCACCTTGCCATGGTGACCCCACCACTTCCCCCCTTGTACCACTATCATCTCCTCCATGGAGCGGGGGGAACCGCCCCTCCTTTCCCCCATTGCCATGGAGTCGAGCCTGCCCCCCACACCTCACTGCCAATGTTTTGGGGTCAAGCCCACCCCCTCAACCTCCTCACTGCCATTTCCAGGCTGGGCTGTGCTGGGCCCAGTGCACCCCCGCCCCCATACCCTCCATTTTGGGGCCAGGCTGGACCTGGCGAGCCCTGCCACTGCCGTTGTGGGGCAGGTGCTGGGCCTGCCCCTGCCTCCACCATCCCCCCCACTGTTTCAGGGTCAGACCAGACTGGGCCAGGCTGCTCCCCCACAGCTTCCATTTCAGGGCCAGTCTGGGCTTGGCTGGGCCTGGTACATGCCCCCCCGCTTTCTGCCACCATTTCAGGACTGGGCCTACTCCTCTCATCCCTCCACCCCACCCCCTTATCGACCTGAGCCCACTGCTCCCCACACCCACTGCCATGGTGGGCTGGCTTCTCCCTGCCTCAGGCCCGCTCCTCCTCTTCCCCCCCCCCCCACCGCATTGGCCCCAGGCCCACAGCTCCTCATTCCCCATGTTGGGAGGGAGCAGCATGGGAGATAGAGGGAGCAGAGCTGGCCTTGCCCCCCTCATGGCAGAATGGAGACAGCTTAAAATAGTTTTAATTCTATATTCACCACCTGCAGAGATCAGAAGTCCTGACCCCAGTCTGTCCCATGCTACCGCTGCCACCTCCAAGAAGCAAAGGGGAGGCTGCTCTGACCTTGCCCCCTCCCTCCTCCATCCTTTGTGTCCCCACCATGCCACAACATCCTGTCTGAGTAATGTATTCACACTCTGATTGGTTGTTTCCATCAACCAATCAGAGTGTGAATAAAGCATTGTGGACAGACAGACAGACAAGCTAAGGCTTTTATAATATTAGGATCCTTACAGTAGCAAGTTGGGGATTGTTCTTTATAATTCAACTCAGTTCTTAATTGTTCTGTGCACACTTGCCTCACAGGAAACACCAGAACATAAAATCATAAAATGATAGGGCTGGAAGGGACCCCAAACGATCATCGGGTCCAGCCCCCTGCATGAACAGGAAGGACATCTAGGGTCAGACAACCCTAGCTAGGTGACCGTCCAGTCTTCTCTTAAAGATCTGTAGGGTAAATGATTGCACCACCTCTGGGGGCAGCTTGTTCCATAGTCTGGACACCTTAGTTGTAAAGAAGTTTTTTCTAATGTTTAGCCAAAACTATCTTCCAGGAGTTTGTGGCTATTGTTTCTAGTTTTCCCCCAGGGCACCCTGGTGAACAGTTGTTCACCGAGCTCCTGATGCACACCTCTGATATAGTGGTAAGCCGCAATCAGGTCCTCACTCAGCCTTCTTTTCTTTAGGCTGAAGGGTCCAAGATCCCTCAGCCTCTCCTCATATGGCTTGCCATGCAAGTCACTGATCATGCAGGTGACCCTTCTTTGGATCCTCTTGAGCTTTAGTAAGTCCTTGTTGAAGTGTAGCACCCAGAACTGGATGCAGTACTCCAGCTGTGGCCACACCAATGTTGAGTAAAGTGGGAGAATCACTTCTTTGGATTTACTGGAGATGCATCAATTGATGCATGCCAGAGTTTTATTGGCCCTAGCGGCTACTGCACAGCATTACCAGCTCATATTCATACTGGGGTCTATTGTAACCCCCAGATCCGTTTCATTTATAGTGCTGGCCAGGTTAGTGATGCCCAGCCTGTAGGTGTGCTGGGGGTTCTTCCTTCCAAGATGCAGAAGTTTGCATTTCTCTATGTTGAGCCTCATCTGGTTCTGGTCTGCCCAACATGCCAGCCTGTCTAGGTCTGTTTGTATCTGCAGCCTATCTGTGGGTGTGTCCACACAACCCCATATCTTGGTGTCGTCCACGAACTTGGCCAATGGGCTTTTCACCTCCTCATCCAGGTTGTTGATGAAGATATTGAACAGCACTGGGCCAAGTATCCCGGTGTATGCTGCTGCCCACATCTCACCAGGATGGCACTGATCCATTCATTTGGACTCTCTGTGTCCTGCCTTGCAACCACTTTCGCACCCACTTGACAGTCCTGCAGTTGAGCCCAGTATCTTCCAGTTTTCTGATCAGTACCTCATGGGATACCATGTCAAAGGCCTTCTGGAAGTTGAGGTATATGATATCAACATAAATCCTCAAGTCCATAAACAAACATAAACATAGTCCCTACTGGGTTCTCCCAGACCCTGAGAAGGTGGCTCTGGCTCTCTGCTGCTCTCTCAGCCCCAAAGTCTCCCTTCTCTTTGTCTGGAGTGAGCTCCCTGGTGCTGGCTTCTCTTGAAAGATCCTGAGAGCATACCCTGGCCTGGCAATGCAGCTATTAGTATGGTAGGTCTCTCCCTCAGTTCTTAGGTTTCCATCCCCTTTTTTCCTGGGAGCCTTTTAACTTCCCTTTGTGCCAGTGTCGCAGAGCACTTAGGTGCCCTGCGCCTGAAAGCAGAAATGGCTCGGGAGAGACCCCTAGTGGTGAGCTGCCAGTCACCAGGGCAGCACAGGTGCTGGTTGCTAGGGCAACCAGTGAAACCAGCTGACAGGAAGGGGCAGGGCTTAGCCCTTCTAAAGGCCAGGCGGGAGGCCAGTTCCTCTCTGACAACTGAGAGAGGAGGAGCTTGGCTAGTACAGATGAAGGGGAGAACTCTGATGGTGGGAGCATCCCCTGGTTGCTGCTGGGGCTGGATCTCTCTCTGGTAGGGATTGAATGTTGTTTGACCAGACGGTCTAGCTTTTATGTTGTAGCCCAGAGGCTTTGTGTTCTTGTGTTTACTGTTTTGACCGGAGGACTGGGTGAGGCTATTAGGGGTTGGAGGAGGCCTCATAGGAGCTCCATGGTAGCGTGGGGACCCTGGCGCCAGAGAGGGCACAGCGTTTGGGGTGCATTGACCCCAGCCCCAGAGCAAAGGGGGGCAGTGAGGAGCCCCAAAAAAAGGGGGGCTGTGAGGAACCTCAAGAAGGTAAAGGAGAGGGCCAAGGCGTAACAGGGCCCAGGTCAAACTATGTCAGTACCATCTGTGAGGCTTGGGCTGCGGTGTAGAGGAGGAAAAGGAGCCGCAGGTAGTGCCCCCTAGCACCGGGGCACATAAAGTGGGCAGCCTCCCGCTAATTACATCAATCAATTAAGATCAAGGTGTGGCAGGACAGTAAGCAGGTGGTTGGCCCATGACAGGAGGGCAGAGTCACTCCTAGAAAGGTGCCGAATGCGATACTTCTGTCACAGCCAGCTAATTATTCCTTTCAGCTGGCCCAAACCTCCTGAGCAGACATGCAGCCAGGTCTCACTGCCCACAGGTGGGTGGTAGCCCCTGGAAACCTGCAGACTTCTAGTATGATGTATGCAGCCTGCTACAAGCTTCTGCAAGCCAGCAGTCTGCTACACTTAGCGGATGTGTGAGCTGAGATGCCTCCAAGCAACTGACTTCACTTGGATAAAAAAAAAATGTTGTTAGATTACTCTCTGCTCTTGAAAGAAGGCAGAACAAGGACAGAGCCCGCTCTTTTCAATCAGTATCCAGCAGTGAGTCCTTTTGAGTTACCATCCAACAATGACAGTAAAAGTAGCTAACAAGAGTTAGAGAAGCAGGGAGAAGAGACGGAGGGGAGACATGGCAGAATGGAGACAGCTTAAAATAATTTTAATATCAGTAATCATCATTGCTTATTCAGTTGCTTGTAAATCTGTTTATTGACAGAAGCCTCAACTCAGTTCCTATTAACATCAATAGGAAGGCTTTCAAAAGAACTTTGATCAGGTTAAAAAAACAAAAAATACCAACACATACTAGAGACATTAGTAATTAATATCTTGATATACACTAATACATCCCTGTGTAGGAGGATAATATATCACTGTGACTCACATATGATGCACAGCTGATAAATGACGAGTGCTCATGGGGGATTCTAAGCACTTTATTAAATAAATAAAATTTTCTCATATGAAAATGTTCCATCTATTTTACTGAAAGACAAATATATATTTTTAACATATCTCATTTTTCTGAGTAGAATAAACTTGCATGGCACTTTATGCAGAGAGAGTGACATGCTCTGTTACCTCTCCCTCTGAGAGAAGCCTGGCAGTAATTCATGTGCTAGCTAGGACTGAGGGAGACCACCCCTGCCAGATTTCCCATCTCCCTGTTGAGTGTCCTAACATCCTACCTGTCACTCAGGCTGGCAAAGAGTCATTCTTCTTCCTTGTTATCAAAGGTGAATCATTTTTTTTTAGAAAAGGATATAGAGTTGAAGAGGCCAGAGAGAAATAATGTAAGAGGGACCGTGACTCTACGTGATGAGGACACGCCTAGTGATGGGTGATTTATGGTTACCATGCCCTACTCTTGGGACTACCAGGCATATGTATTACACTTGCATAAGGTATATGCTTTTTGAAAGAGTGGGAGAACTTTTAACACCAAGATTCTCATATCATCAGTCTGTGATTCTCTATATCACTCAGACCTTAATTGTACCACCAGTTGTTATCACTCACCACTGGTAGTGAATTCTAATGTTTTCTGAAAAACCTGACAATTTAAAGACGTGGACTGACTGAGAATTTTTTTAAAGAGGTGATCATCCTTTTTTCTTTCTACTCAGTCGAACCTCCACTTTGTTATTTGCCTCTTTTATCTAAGATGGACTAAATATATCTGTCTGTGGGTGCGTCTACATGAGATGCTTACTGGGCATTAGCCTAATAACGCTGCAGTAAGCTATTAGCATGGTTTTTGCCATGACACACTACCGTGCAATGCTATTAGCATGGATCCTGGTTTTCTTATTTTATACATTTTATATAAAATATTTCTTTACATATGAAATATATAAACATATTTTATACAAAATAAGAAAATATAACCCAGAGCAGATTTTGTACTCAGTGCTGAAGTTTCCCTAGAGTTCTGCAATTGTCACAATGTCTTTCTTTTTCTGCTAAAAACTGGTGAAATGTAAGCTAACATATTTGTACAATTCCTATATCATGAAGCATCAAAGACTGCCATACATAAAACTCATCCTTTAAAGTCATGTTTTTTCCACCTGATTGCACCAAGGGCTGAACTTGACTCTCTACTACTGTCTATGTTGTGCTCACTGAGTACACTTGACTATGAGTGCCCTTTAACATGCTGATGGAAAATGTATGTTTAGGAATGAAAAGCTTAGTCTCCAACAGTCCCTCACCTTGCTGATGTGCCAGCTATTGCCAGCAACATGGGCATTTGCCCACTACAAATTGTGCTTGATATCACCTACTCACATAGCAAATTGGACTAGTTATAGATTTCATGCAATACCAAGAAACCCATTATGACCAAAGGCCCAGTCCATCCTTTGGAATGATAATACATGTGGCTACATCTTCCTGTACCTACCACCATTAAAGAATGCTAAACACTGAACAAGAATATATTCATCGTCTACCATGTCATGACAATTTGGTATATAATCTTTCAGTGCAAAACAAAAATGTAATATAATACATATATATATATGTGACATCCCATTTTAGTCATGGGAAAAAGTGGATTTTGGTTTACTTGTTAAAATCAGAAAATATGGGATTTTGTTTTAATCGTAAAAACAGGATTTCTGGTCATTAGGCTAATGCACAGTAAGCATCACTAAAAAACTGTGCACTGGTGCTACTGCACAGTAACTCTAGTTACTGCGCATTCAGGGCATTTATTCATGTACCTCATTGTTCTGCGATGCGCTGGAGATCTGCCGCTTCGTAGCAGACTCAATCTACACACGAGCTGACATGCACTGTGACACACCACATGCAGTTGTATAAGTGGCAAAATGTGCAGAAAACAGCAGTGGTGCACTTTTGAACTAAAGCACCTCTGAGGTGTTTTAGTTCAAAAGTACACCGCTGTCATCTGCTTTATGCTGATGCACATTTCACCACCTATACAAATACAGGTACACTTGTGTGAGTGTTGCAACACTGGAAGCAAGGCCTCAGTTAATACTTCATTAAGGAAGTACTGAACTAAATGCACAGTATCTAAGGCACATACATGAACATGTAGACTTGTCCTGTAACACCCATCAGTACTACATTTGTTGGTAAATCAGTTACTTATGAACTGTGGGGCTTTGAGTTCCTCACACTCTGGGTGCATCTATATGAGACCTTTACTGTGGAGCTGCCTAATTAGCTCTGCTGTATAGTCTCTACATCTACATGTGCATCCCTATTAGGCCTCAAGAAACTAAGTAACTCTGCCATGCATTAGTATTTGTAAATACAAGTACTAACCCACAGCAACGTTCTTTAGTGTACAGCAACACACATGTAGACACTAGTGGAGCTGGCTGGGTCATGAGGGTGCTTCAGTGAGGGGCTGCCTGCCAGTTAGCCACACACTGGAGCACACTTGTGCCCCAGCCTTTGCAGCACATTGAGCTAGGTCAGAGCAGCCCCAGGCTGGCAGACTGACCCTCCCTGGCTTCCTGCCAGCCAGGGTTGCTCCCACCCAGTTCCATGTGCAGCAGTCCCGAGCGCATGTGTAAACATGGCACCCGGAAGCAATATACTCTGGTGTGATAAGCACCAGAGTATATTGCTTCACATTAATTGCATGTGTAGACATGCCCACTGAGTTACATTATGAAGAAACAATGCCAGGTTCCAAACAGCCATACGTACTAACTGCTTACAATGAGCTATATAAGCACTGTTGTTTTAAATGGTGTCTGGTGACTTCTCAAACACAGGACCTGGTGAAGGCTGCTTTAAACCACTTAGACTGGTTGTTTAAAGAGATTACAATTCTATTTTTAACAATTTTTTCACCGTATGGTCTGATCACACTATTACTGCTTCACACCCTGCTGTGGCTGACCTAACAGAACAACTCCTTAACTCAGATGCATGAATAGTAGGGGTGTGCAAAGTGGGCCCTATTTGATTCAGATTTGACCCAAATCAGGGACAGTGATTCAATTCATTGATTTGGATCACTGTCCCCGATTCAATACACCCGAATCTGAAGATTCAATGCTGATTCAGAGAATCAGCAATTCAGACATAGACACAACTTTAAAAGACTTTTCTGCATAGCTTGAGGTAGCAGGTTTAGCTTGTGATTGCTGCGATGCTAGGACGTATGAAGTGTCCCACAGTAGTGTGGGGGGGCCCTCCACATGCTCAGCGGCAAACCAGGAAGTGGACTGGAAGTACCTCTGATTCACTTCTGGGTCTGCTGGACAGCGTGCTAGGAGACCCCCCCATCCTGCATCTCCCCAGCTTGGTGATCGGCCACAGGGGGACCTCAGGTGCCCCCCCCAGACCCAGGAGGCACCAGTCACCAAGCTGGGGGTTGGGGGCCCCCAGCGTGCTTCCAGGCAGACCCGGAAGTGGACACTGGAAGTGGTCAATTTCCAGGTCTGCTGCCAAGTGTGCTGGGAAATATCCCCATGCTTCTGTAGGACACTCCATGCACCCCAGCAGTGCAGTGTTCATGAGCCACCTGCTAACTAGAGGTCTGTAGAAAAAATATTTAAAGCTGTGTTTATGTCCAAATCGCCAAATCTTTCTGAATCTCTACAAATCAATTCAGAGGGTTCCAATTCAATTCAGAGAAATTAAAGGGTCCTCTGATTCAATATAGATTCAGAGATTCAGCCACCAAATCGAGTCGAATCTCCACTGAATCGAATCAGAGACCGAAGCTTCGCATAGCCCTAATGAACAGCATCATCTTGTTTACTGTTCTAGCCTGGCTGTCAGCATGCCCAATTATTTAACTATTAGAAATTCTGAACTATTCAAATTCTCATTTAACTGGCTTGCTTATTGGCACATTAAATACATATATGCTAAATGAATGCCTTTAAAATAAAGATAACTAAATTAAACTGTACAGTTACTGAAAGCAACTTAGATACCTGAATTACAGTATATCTATTCATGTATAATTGCCACAAGAGGGAGCCACACACTTTTGTTTTGCACTGAAAGATTGTATACCAAATTGTCATGACATGGTAGACGATGAATATATTCTTGTTCAGTGTTTAGCATTCTTTAATGGTGGTAGGTGCAGGAAGATGTGGCCACATGTATTATCATTCCAAGGCATGGACTGGGCCTTTGGTCATAATGGGTTTCTTGGTATTGCATGAAATCTATAACTAGTCCAATTTGCTATGTGAGTAGGTGATATCAAGCACAATTTGTAGTGGGCAAATGCCCATGTTGCTGGCAATAGCTGGCACATCAGCAAGGTGAGGGACTGTTGGAGACTAAGCTTTTCGTTCCTAAACATAACTTTTCCATCAGCATGTTAAAGGGCACTCATAGTCAAGTGTACTCAGTGAGCACAACATAGACAGTAGTAGAGAGTCAAGTTCAGCCCTTGGTGCAATCAGGTGGAAAAAACATGACTTTAAAGGATGAGTTTTATGTATGTATGGCAGTCTTTGATGCTTCATGATATAGGAATTGTACAAATATGTTAGCTTACATTTCACCAGTTTTTAGCAGAAAAAGAAAAACATTGTGACAATTGCAGAACTCTAGGGAAACTTCAGCACTGAATACAAAATCTGCTCTGGGTTAGCCTGTCTTGACCTATGGAATTTTTAATAAACCTAATCCATCACTGTAGCACCTAGATAAGGTCATTATTTGTGTACAAGGAAATCACTGTTGTAAGAACAAGCTATTAGAAGCAGAACCCGGAGCAATAATTTGTGAAAGTGAGTCACAGTCACACTTCCAACATGATTGTGGAGCTGATTCTCTGCCAGCCTATGTCTCTATCGCGTTGCTCCAGCAGACCTTAGGGGCAATAAAATAACTGTATCTAAGTCCTGCATGCATGATATGTTTACATGGGTGTAATTTGCATCAGTTTTTTACACCAATGTAAAGTATGCCTGTGTAGACGGACAACCAGGCATTTAGGGTAGCTGTTTGCATTAGGCACAATTACAGTGTCTAGCCACTAGGTGGCAGTGGGGTAAAGATGTGTAGATAGCAAATACAGGCTGTCCCCGACTTACAACATTTCGAGTTACAACGTTTTGCACTTACAACGTTTATAAATTGACACTGTTTCTACTTTCTGATGTCAGTGTCGACTTTACAATGCTTGATCTGATGCGATGCCACATCAGCGAACAAGTTTGCTGCATCATCCATCTTCCTGGAGAGCATCTGTCCAAACTTTCTTGGACGCTTTCTTTAGGAAAACAGGCTCCAGAAAAACTTGCAACCAAGACTCCTGAGAAGACTCCAGCCAAGAACCCTTCAAAAGTCCAACCAAGAACCCTTCAAAAAGTCCAGCAAGGTCACATCAAATAAGTCCTTCCAGATCAATATGATTCATATTTACAATATAAATACATTAATGTAGGTATATTATTCATCTATAATTGACTGAGTACAAAATTCTGGGTTATTTTTAGTGAAAATAGGGCATTGGGCTTTGGTTCAGGAACCATTCCCCATTTATAACATTGTTTCCTATGGGAAAAACAGTTCTGAGTTACAATGTTTCAACTTAAGACTCAGCTATCAGAAACCAATTATGTCATAAATCTGAGGATTACCTGTAAATCCAGGGCCTAGCTAAGGTCAGGTGACACCAGTGTAATTTTATTTATACTTTGTTTCCCTTTGATGGTAACTCTACCCTGGACTCCAGTAAGTTTAGTCACTGTTCACATCATCTATCCACTATTTGTTTACATCTGTGTAACAGCTGGCCATACCAATGTAAGTATATCATCCATTTGAGCTCTTGCCACAGAGAAGGGCATGGTCAGAGCAATGATGTGTTGTGGTCATTCACAGAGGTGATCTAATAAAAGATTTCATGTTTACCTTAATAACCTTGTCTGCCTATGTCCGTAAGCCAACCAACTACAACCAACACCCCTGGAAGTGTCAAAGCATTCTTGCTGTCCCCAAATGTAGTTCATGTCCCAAGCAGAGCTCACCCAGAAATAAGAATTCAGCCCCAGGTATGAGTCATGTCACACAATATAACTGGTCCCACTTCAGAAACTTTGTGCATTTGCAAATAGAAGGCAGGGCAATGACTGAATGGCATGAACAATGTGTATGTGCT
This sequence comes from Crocodylus siamensis, assembly GCF_052110815.1. NCBI lineage: Eukaryota > Metazoa > Chordata > Crocodylia > Crocodylidae > Crocodylus > Crocodylus siamensis. The sequence goes on from NC_143397.1 coordinate 214,248,287, forward strand.
AGATTGAGAGATAAATAGAACTGGAAGGTCTCAGGAGTTCATCCAGTCCAACCCCCTGCTCAAGGCAGAATCATCCCAGTCTAAACCATTTCAGACAAGTGTTTATCCTGATCTACTCTTCAAAACATCCAAGGATAGAGATTCCACAACCTTGCTTGGCAATCTGTTCTAGTGCTTAACCACCATCATAGTGAGAAAGTTCTTCCTAATGCCTAACCTAAGTTTCTCTTCATACCTAACCTACATTTCTCTTCTTGCTATTTAAAACAATTATTTCTTATTCGCAGGATCTAGACAAGACTCTGACTGTGTATTCATTACTGCGCAGTCATTTAGTACTTATTTATACTTGTAAAAGTAGAAACAAGTACTAAATGACTGCAGTAACTGGAGTTACTGCATAGTCATGCCAAGGAATGGCTGTTTTATGACGCTGACTGTGCAGTAGCTCGTGACTGCTGCACAGTAGCATCACATCATGCTTCCGCTGCACAGTCAGCATCTCATGTAGATGTAGCCATCCTGTCCCCTGAAGCCACACAGAACAGTGTATTACCAAAGAGGAGGGTAATATGCTTCAGGTACTTGAAGACTGTTTTCATATCTACCCTTCAGACTTCTTTTCTCCAAACTAAATAATCCCAGTTCTTCCAACATTTTCTTGTGAATCAGGTTTGCCAGATGTCTAATCATTTTAGTTGTCCTCTGCTGGACTCTAATTTGTCTGTGTCTTTCTTGTGCAATGCCTAAAACTTGATGCAGTACTCCTAGTGAGGCCTCGCCAGTGCTGAATAGAACAGGAGAGTCACTTCCTTTAACTTGCAACACTCCTCTTAGTACAAGCCAGTATGGTACTGGTTTTTTTGTTATTTATTTTGTTATTTGTTTTGGCATACTGTTGACTTGTATGCAGCTTATGGTCACTATAACTTCCAATGCTGGACAGCTGCTATACCTGAAGTAGTAGAGAACTAGAAACAAAAATTAAAATTTGGGAGGAGAGAACGTAGTGACCTTTTACTGCCATTGCCAAGATGAAACATTCAAAAATCATGAGTCAGGATTCTAAAATGATGAGAGAGACTTAAAAATCATGACAAAAAAATAATAGTAATACGGGGTTCTTTTATTTTGAGTCTTCCTTGTATATTCAGATCGCAGTATTCAGGTTTCTGTAACTGAAAGCTGGAGTGTTCTACTTTCCTTTTTTTAAAAAACATTGGCCTCATCCTTTTCAAAATACCACGAGATTCTCAAGAAAAAAAAAGAAAAGAAAAAGAAAGAAAACACCTGCAAGAGTTGACAATAATAAAATCTTAACCAAATGTCACTTCAGTTGCAGAAGTGGAAAATTGGAGCAACTGGAATACATTTGTACCTGTTTTACTGTTTCCAGCAGTGTGAGGTCTGTTTGACAGGCAGCTACTGTCCTTTTATGTGCATCTCTGAGGTCTTGCCCTGCTTTCACTAGAACGTCCTTTCAAAATAAGTTTTGAAAGCACCCAACCCCAGCAGCTAAGAGGTTATTTTGGGAACCAGATGAGAAATAGTCAAAGTCAATTTGAAAGCAAAATATCAACCATGAGCTATGCACAAATAAAATGTCACACACGCATACCATTTCCTTTCCCTTTTTCCCAGTTCCTTTTTCTTCTGACATTAGCAGAGTTTGTTTGACTGTGAGTGAACAAGCAGCGTGAAGAAGGCTGGGTACTCTTTTCAGTGCCTTCTGCTCCTCCTGGATGCAATTTTAATATGTCCCAATTAGGTTTAAGCAAATTCCTTACAGTGTTACTAGGTTGCTGACAGTGAGTTTCTGAGAATTCACCTATTCACTCCAGTTGCAGATTTGTTGTTTACACGCAATGCTGTTACCAAAATTGGAGCCTGCTAACTACTTTTGAGTCTCTAGTATTGGGTCTAGTTCATATTTTAAGTTTTTTTTCTGGTGTAATTTTAGTGTTGCAGCAAACATTTGATTGTGTCTGTAGTCAAAGCTCTTAAATCAGTGATTTACAATCAGGGTTGAAACAGGCTGAGTCATGGGCAGTCTGACCTAGTTGTTAAGCCATCAAAGGAGGGACAGAAGCAGGGATGGAATCCAAAACACCGGCCAAATCCAGGGTCAGAAGTCAAATACCAAGTTACCCAATCCCAGGTGGGGATTCAGGAGCAGGTCCAGGTAATAGGCCAGATCAAGGTTCAGGAGTTAGAAATCAAGTTATCAGATCCAAGAGAAAATCCAAAAAGCAAGAGTCTGGGCAGAGAGTTGAGTAGGGTCAAGAAACCAAAGACAATAGGATCAGAAAGGCTTACCAGAGCAGAATCTCCCCTCCCTGCCCCAGTTAGCCTATCAGAAGGGCCTAACAGTGGCCACCTAGAATCACTGGTAGTCAAAGAGCCAAGCAGGTGTAGCCAACTAGGCAAATAGACTGGCGTGTTTGTTAGGACCCCTGACAGGGGTGATTTGAGATCTTTTCAAAGGTGCTATGGGGTGCCACACAATGTTAACACTGTTAACAGGGTTGCCAACTCAATATTTGTCACTGTTAAACTGCAAAGATTTCATTGATGACCAAACTATTTTACTGATATATGTCTTACATAGTATAAATGTAGCCCTTCTGGAAGACCCTAGACAAGGGCTGGGTTCAAACCATAGTAAAAATGTTTGGAGATAATCGATGAAAAAAAAATGATTTGGGTTGATAACCCTACTTAACTGCAGCAATGGTTTTACACTGTGCTGCCCAACCCCCTCTGGGGGGGGGTTCCCTATTTACCCCCACACTTTGTATCCCTGACTGCACCTCACAATATGCTGTCCCTCCAAATGGCTCCTGTACTCACCTCCACACTCTGGTATCCTTGACTGGATTATACACCATACTGCTCCCACTCTGGGGGTCACTTAATCGTGCCTACGTCCTGGTACCCCCAACTGCATTCCACAACAGTGTTCCCCCGTCCACCCTAGCCTTACCCTTGTCAGCCCCATTCCCTCTTCCCAGCAAAGACCCCCGAAAACCCCCCCACATCTGACTACCTAGTACCATCCAGCAGTGTTACAGCCGTGTGGGAGGCAGTAAAAGCACCACAAAGCCCTGCAAAGGCCTACTTTCAGGGCACCATGTTCCCACACAGACACTAGGTGATGCTGCTGTGCTCTATCTGTGCTTTAATAATGGATCCAGCTTGTTTTCCGACCACAGAACTTCAGAAGCCCTGTGCTTTTACAGAGTCGATTTTACAGAGCAGTTTTTGTTTCCTGATTTATGGACAGAATTATTTTTTTTACAGAATTTACAGACAGGTGTTTTCAGACTAGTTATTTGTCCATAAATTTACAGATAGTTGTCAAGCCTGACTGTTAGGAGTGCAAATATGATTCACAAGATAATCCCACAGATTTCAAATAAGAATCCACAGTATTAAAAACATTGTGACCTATTTTGAGCTTTCTGAGCAAAAGAAGTGCTTTGTTAGCTTTCACTTGTTCTTTGACTATAGAAAAATAAAAGCTGGCACTTCTCTGAGGTGCCTTGAGCCTTGTGCCAAATGGCAGTAGAATAGTGCCTGCCTGCTGGCAACATTACTCCACCTGTGTTGAACAGAGGAAGACTCCCTGGCAGTCAGCTAAAGGCAAACATAGACACTCCTACACCTTCCACTAGCTGCAAGAGGCCTTTCAGCAGTCGATGCCTTCCCAGGATACCTTTTGTCCTCTGGCAGCTGCATGTGCATAGATGTGTGCATGTGCTTTGGTGCCTCAGTGCTGTCTGCGGCTACAACATCTAGAGGCAGAGCCAGGTAAGTATAGATGTAGCCAGTGCTGGATTTAGACACAAGCTAAGAAAGCTTCAGCTTAGGGCCTCGCATCATGCCAACCCCTGAGCCATGAAGGGTCAGCTGCCAGACCAGAAGTGACTGTGGACCAGCAAACTATGGCCCCACCAAGCTGGGTGGAGAGTCCATGATTTCTCCTGCAGGGCCTGCGGCAGCCATGGTTCAGGTTTGGGCCTGTCCCCTCCACCCGGGGGCTGGAGGTATCTTTACCTGTGTTCTGGCTGGAAATTCCAGCCATGGGGCTCCACGCAGTGGTCCACAGTTTGCCTGGCCGCAGCATAGAAAGGTTGGGAACCCCTAGTTTAGGACCCCACCCTGTCATAATCCAGCCCTGGATGTAGCCTAGGACTGTGCTGTCAAAGAAAGCTACAACCCTTTCAGTTTAGGAATGCATGTAAACCACTGTCCTGAGAGAGATTTGCAGTGTGATGCATCTCTTCTGTTGGTTTGGGATTAGTGTATTGCCACTGACTTCAGAGAGTAACTTTCTTGATTTACACTTAGGTGAGTGAGATTAGACTAGTGCCCATAGTCTCAAAACATTATTTTACATGGCTCAGTCATGTAGACAAAGGGCAGTATTTCAGAAAGTAATATGCAGATCTGATTTGAATCATGGATCAGACTAAAATAATTTGGTAGAAACAATTATTAGGAGGTAGGTTTGTAAATACAGGTGGAGCTTGGGTAAATTTAATACTGCAGTGGAGCCCCTTTATGATTTAAACCAGCTGAAGGCCCTTGGTTTTCCAGCATAAGAAGGTTGTGCTGGCTCACTGCTACATCAGAAATTGCAATTTGAAACAGAAGTGATTATATGAGAGAGATGTCTTTCATCATTCTAGCCTCATAGTATCTCCATGCAGTAGAGAAAGAGCTAATTTAGTACTGAGACTTTTGTAGTTCAGTAGATGATGTCCTGATAGCAACTGTACTTACCCAAATATTGTTAACAATCAACAGACCTGAGCTAGATTCTGATATATATTTCCTTGTAATGGTCCATGGCACACAAGCAGCCACTAGGCTGCTAGACGTTTTAATTGCAACATTTACTAAATTGCACAGACCAGACTTCAAAGAAAAACCACTTCCTATCATTTGATATCTTGCTTAAACATCAAGACTTACTGATACAAACATGCACAGCAAATACAAAGTTTAGCAGACAAGCCCAGCGACTTCAGCTGCTGCTACATGCTTTTTGTTATGTTTGCATCCAAGGATCACTACAACAGCAGCAGTATATCAATTATAGTGCAACGCTAGTACTCAGCTGCAAACTAGAGGCCATCCAAAAGTTCCCAGGCAGATTTTATAGATTCATAGATTGTTAGGGGCTGGAAGGGATCTCACAAGGTCATCAGGTCTAGTCCCCCTGCACCAGGCAGGAAAGACAACTGGGGGGGTCAGGTGACCCCCAGCAAGGTGACCATCCAATCTCCTCTTAAAGATTTCCAGGGTAGGTAATTGCACCACCTCTGGAGAGCATTTTTACCCAATCTAGACACCCTAATTGTGAAGAAGTTTTTGGTGGTGTTAAGCCTGGAGTTTGTGGTCAATACTCCTGGTTTTCCCCAAGGATGCCCTGGTGAACAGTTGTTTTCTTAGCCCCTGATGTATTCCCCTGAAGTAGCAGTAAACTTTCTCTAGAGGTGGTGCTATTGAGTCTCCTCTCAGCCTTCACTTTTTTAGGGTGAAGAGGCCCAAGTCCCTCAGCCTTTACTCGTATGGCTTGCCTTGCAAGTCTCTGATCATATAGGTGGCCCTTCTGTTGACTCTGTCAAGCCTTTCCATGTCCTTGTTGAAGTGTAGCACCCAAGAACTGGATCCAGTACTCCAGCTATGGTCTCACCAATGCTAAGTACGGTGGAAGAATCACTTCCTTGGTTTTGCTTGAGATGCATCGCTTGATGCATGCCAGAGTATTATTTGCTCTGCTGGCTACAGCATCGCACTGACTGTTCATGTTCATTTTCACCCAGTTTCCTTTACTAATGCTAGTCTATCCTACAGATTTTGGCAGGCTTATGTAACTATGTTGGTCAGGGATGAAAAGAGGCTTATAATATAGCTGATCACAGTGGAAGCCCTAATGTCAATGCTAGCAAAAATATGTTTGTATAGGTATGGTTTGTCTTACTTGGAAGGGGTGGTTTACTACTCAAGTACAAAATACAGCATAGCCACATGAAGGCCAGATCTGTACTGCAAAGCTCCACCAGCATATATTAGTTAGGAATGTGAAAAGAATTCCAGCAATAAGCAACACAGCTGTGTCAACAAACCCATTCTGTAGTTGCAAGTCATATGGGTAGGAGTCCTTTGCTAGTATGGTTTATGTTGTTCAGAACAGTTGTTTAATTACACCAACAAAATAACTCCTCTTGCTAGTAAAAGTAGCGTGCATCTACACAAGACACTGCTGCTCAATAGCGTTGTGGGGCACTAACCGTGATGCAATGCTACTGCACAGTAGTAACAAGCTACTGAACAGTAGCTCATTGCTACTGCACAGTAGTATCAGAAAAAACCATGCAGGGATGGTACTGTTCAGTAACACCAGTTACTGCACAGTCATTTAATACTTGCATAAGCAGTCCACCACTCATGTAGACACAGCTGCAAGTCTCCTTTTAGAGCTCTGAAAGTATAGCAACAACAATAAGGCATTTGTATCATAGGATAGACATACCAGGCTCGATGTACCAGCATTTTGCTGGTATGGCACTCTTGTATTCCCATACAGGTAAAGCACTCCTAGGGCACATCTACACGAGATGCTTTACTGCGCTTCAGACTAATTTGTTGCACAATAAAACATCACTGTCTACATGTGCACAGCAATCAGGGAACAATAAACTAATTTACTGCACTTCTAGCCAGTCATGTCAAATAACAAGTGGTATCTGGTAGTACAGTAAGTTACTGCACTTAAAACACACATGTAAAGGGTGACATTGAGATTAGTTTACTCTGGCTCAAATTGAGGTGGAGTATTTTCAGTCGCATTAATTGCATGTATAGGGTTGGCATAGACTGGGTATTCTACAGCTACTACAAAGAGTCTAAAAAGGTTAAAACACTCGATGCAATTAAGGATCAGATGCAATCAGCCTTACTTCACTCACCCATCATGCTCCCCTCCTTCCATCTTGACATTCCATTCTTGGGTGGAATGCAGAGACTCTGCTATTCCTCATGGGGAGCTTTAAAAAGGATTTTTATCCATGGCAAATTATTGCAGAGCATAAAAGATTTTAAATGAACACCTTTTCTTCTCTGTTTCTTTCTCCTTCTTTCCTTTCCGTTTTGCTTATCCCTTCCCAGATGTTTGCCAGCCATCATATCATTCATTTACTATATCTTGCATAGCTGCCAACTTTTATTTTTACTGGGGGGAGGGCCTATGATGATGGACATGTACCCCTTTCCCCCCACCCTCTCAGTGTGTGGAGAATGGGTTGGGTGTATGGGAAAGGGGAAGTGTGGCCACAGGCAATGCATGGGAGTCGGGGTAGGAGAGGGCACAGGCAACATAGCAGGGTGGTGTAGGGAGCACGTGTTCCCTGAGATTTCTGCATCCACAGCAGGGCACAGGACTGCAGACAGGCCAGACCAGCTCCAGGCAGAAGTCATCTTCATAGCCCAGCAGGCGGGACTCCGTGTGGGAGGAAGTGTTGCACCACCATGGCTGTCACGATGAAGTGACCCCTGCCTGCCCAGCGGCAGCAAGAACATGACTCTGCACCACTGCCATTGCTAGGGTGGCCATCATAGAGGACATTCCAATTTTCTGCTACTTTGTCTTCTGTCCATAAAGTTGTCCAGTTTCGTATCAATAGAGGACAGAGAACAACCGGGCTGTCGTCTACGATGGCCACCCTAGCCGTTGCTGTGCCTCACCTTGTTGGCCATGGTGGTGCAGAGCTCCCTCCCATGCCAAGTCCCACCCACTGGGCCATGGAGGTGGCTCCTGTACAGAGCTGGTCCAGCATAGCTACAGCCCTGTGCTCTGTGCCCCACTGTAGGCACAGAAATCTTTCAGGGTATGAGCCTCCTCCACCCCCTACTGCATCACCTTGGCCCCCCAGCCCTCTTTGCCACATCACCTGTGCTCCCTGCCCTGCCAATGCATCACCTGTACTCCCCTAACCCCATCAGACTTACCTGGAGGGAGCTGTGGGAGCTGCTGTCCACCACTGCTTCGCTGCCACATGCCTGTGCACACAGACATGCACATGGTGCCCCCTACATCCGATCACCCTCTCCACTCTTCCCAGCCCCATGCAGCCCCTTGCAGGCTGGAACTCTGCCAGGCTGCAAGGAGAAATCTGAAGTTTCCCATGTTTTTCTCCTTTAAAGGAGAAATATTACATAATTTTCTTCAGGTTTGGGCCCTGACAGCCCTCTTCCCAAGCAGAGCCAGGGCTCCTGAGCCCCTGCATACTCGCTGCCTATGGTATGTTGCATCTTTCTGCCTCCTTCCACCTTTGCCAAGCTTGATAGGAACAGTGAATCCTGCATCTGGGCAAGAGTTTGGACTAGATGACCCTTCACGTCCCTTCCAATTCAATGATTCTTTTGGACAAATGAGCATGCTCTTATTTTAGGTGTGTGTGGAGTAAATTACAGTTGCTATTGTGATACTACCACTAAGAATAGACACAGTTAAAAGTATTATTTGGAAGTATACACATTCCTTTTTATTTATATATTTACTAACTTTCAGTTAGAAAACATCCCTGATCATTATCACAGTCATGGATTCACACACTAGAACTAGCAAATGACCCAAACTGCATTGCAGCAGAATAAACTGTTTCCTCTGGTGATTATGCTGTTTAAAGAGAACAGAGAGATCCTACTGTGACACAGAGTATGTTGTACATAGATAAACTTAAGGCTGCAGGACTAGCCAATGCCAATTATTTCACAATAGATAAAGTGCTATAATAATAAATATAAGATAGCGGAGTGTGAAGTCTGCTACAAAGTGTTTTTTAGTTGCTGTTATCAAAGTAGCTGCTGGAGAATGGGAATAGGGAATTTACTACAGTTCGTAGAGAAAGCTTTCCCACAAACATTGGCAAAAGCACTGAAAGTTCCCATTGTAAGAGAAGAGAGGTTAGCTACTGGGAAGAGATGAAAGCCAAGTGTTGGCAGAGTGGAGAGAGCTGGCGAGAAAAAGTTCAGGCATTAATAGAAATGAACCCAGAGAGGCACTGGGATCACAAATTCCCATGAGCGCACAATGCCCTGACATTTCATTCTTGGGTGGAACACAGGGACACTGCTACTTTCCATGGGGCCTTTTAGAAAGGATTTGCATCCATAGCAAATTATTGCAGAGCAGAAAAGATTTAAAATGAACGAAACTGAATGAAGGAGAAAGTAAATACACCGCTAATTTAATAAGTGCTGTTACCAGTATACACCTAGTGCAGCATTCTTCAGAAAGAAACAGGTTGCTGGGTCATGGAATTTGGTTCATACTAGGAGTTTGGCTTGGTTACTCAAGCCAATTAAAATCTTCATGAACAATATTAACTGGAAATCAGCTATTTTCAGGTCAGGCTGCTGCCTGCATTCAGTTGCATGATTTGTGGTTAAAGCACAGACCTCAGCAACAGGAGAGTTGTCTTCTATTCCTACCTCTGACACAACCTGCCTGTGTGCCCTTGATAAGTAATAATTCCTGTGTGCCTTGTCTTGGACAGTATGAAGCAAGAATAAGGATTTGTTTCTTTATAGAGGTATTGAGGCATAATTCACTAACATTTATGAAGAGATATAAGAATTATTGTATATAAAGGTGTCAGAGAAATGTGCAGTATTCCTATTTATTCAGAACTCACATCTGTTTCCTTGAAGACTGCAAATCTGGATAAGAGTTCAGAGGCCTTTAGGTTCATGCCAAAGGCCTGAATAAAATCCTTTTAGAATGATACCAAAATTTGGGGTGAGGTGAGCACACTAGCAGGGAGGGAAAGACTGCAGCAAGACTTGGATAGGTTACAGGGGTGGGCTAACAAAAACAGCATGCGCTTCAACACTGACAAGTGCAGGGTGCTGCACTTGGGCAGTAGTAACCAGTAGCACACTTATAAGATGGGAAACTCCATTCTTGAGAGCATGGAGACAGAAAGGGATCTTGGAGTCATTATTGACTCCAAGATGAACACGGGCCGACAATGTGAGGTCACGGTTGGCAGGGCTAACCAGTCCTTATTGTGCATCCACAGGTGCATCTCAAGTAGGGCCAAGGAGGTGATCCTCCCCATCTATGCAACACTGGTCAGGCCACAGCTGGAGTACTGTGTCCAGTTCTGTGCGCCCCACTTCAGGAGAGGTGTGGACAACATTGAGAGGATCCAGAGGAGGGCCACCTGCATGATCCGGGGACAAAAGGGCAGACCCTACAATGAGAGACTGTGGGACCTGAACCTGTTCAGCCTTCACAAGAGAAGGCTGACGGGGGACCTGGTGACCGTCTATAAACTCACCTGGGGGGACCAGAAGGGTTTGGGAGAGACCTTGTTTCCCCTAGTGCCCCCTGGCATAAGAAGGAATAACGGCCACAAGTTGTTGGAGAGTAGGTTTAGATTAGACATCCGTAAGAACTACTTCACAGTTAGGGTGGCTAGCATCTGGAACCAACTTCCAAAGGAAGTGGTACTGGCTCCTACCCTGGGGGTCTTTAAGAGGAGGCTTGATGCCTACCTAGCTAGGATCATTTGAGCCCAGTTTTTTCTCCTGCCCAGGCAGGGGGTCGGACTTCAAGATCTACAAGGTCCCTTCCGACCCTACTTCTATGATTCTATGATTCTAGGCACTGGAAAGGTGTTTATGAGTAGATGGCCAAGTAAAGCCAGCAGCTCTCTCCCCTACCATCTCCACCCTGCACCAAAGTGCCCTGCTAAAATCATCTTGACCCTGAATTAAGATCACTATAAGCGTTCTTATCTTTCTTGCTGTCTAACTAATCTCTTGATGGTGCTATTTTTCTGAGGTGCCTAACATGTTGGTATCAAAGCACTCATTGTTCTTAACAAGTTTGCCTGAGAAAAGAATAAAACATACTGAATATGACTCCTAAGATTTTTAAAACCTTGTAACTTCTGTCAGCCTGAAGAACTAGAGTTGGGACTTAGTCCTTATGGTCTCCAGTCAGACAGGGGAGACCTGGCAATAGCACAGAACACGATTTCTTGAACATATTAGCACAAATCTTTGTCAAATTTTTTTGGTTTTAAAAAGATAGTTCTGATGTTTTCACAGGTGTTTCTACATGCCTTACATTGATCACCAATCACTGTGCACTGGACTCATTACATGGAATCACTTTGCCCTTTAACTTTTTGTCCTGTGCTGTTTGTACAGAGATTGCTTCTTTTGCTGTGAGTAGAGAGAGACCCTCTGGACAGTTCCACTTTCTGGCTGATATTTTACATGCATTATGTACTTTATAGGTTACAATTCTAAAATTAGTCACTGCTTGAATAGTTTGTGTGAACTCATGGAATTGCAAATATTTAGCCCTCAAAAAAAGTGTTCATTCCAATTATTTTAATGAGGAATGCAAAAAGCCTCATCATAATGTGACAAATTAGTACTTGAAACTCCATCCAAATAAGCAGAGCTATCTCTAATTACTCCAGTCAAATAAAATGGTCCATTTTGTTTTATAACCCCCTTCTCCTGTCTATTTCTTTTACAACAACATTTAAAAAATAGCCTAAAATTATTCCATGACTTTGTTTCTGTTAGAAAACAGCACTTTCTGTCTTTCTGTCTCTTATTCCATTCAGTTAACAAGACAATTTGCTCTCTGTTTGCCTCTTCATTGTGTTACTGGAATAAGGTCAGTCTGTTGTTGACTGAAGAGAAAAACAATACATTGATGGAAACTACATGTAATTTTCAATTTCCATATGGGCATTCATATCAACTTTTTTGACACTGATAATGAATGTTCAAGATCCTAATTATTCATTACTACCAATTTCCTCTTCTAATAATGATGAGTGTGCTCTTATAAATTGACTTCTACAGCAAAGAGCCTGCTATCTGCCCCTCTAGCTGGGCACCATTGTAGTGTACCCAGCAAATAATACAATTACATGTTCTTTGGTTAAAAAAACAAAATCAGTCCTACAGAGGTAGAGTGTCTTTTATACATTAGAAACAAAGATCTTTTGATACTGCTTATTTAGCATCTGCTGTTAAACATGTTTTGTCCAAAACAGGATCCAAATAGATTGTATCAGAATTATTGCTTTTAGAAGTAAATTGGAAATAATAATCACTTCACAGGGAAAAAAATAAACAGAACATGAGCTTGGGAGTATGTTTAATGTTCCCATGCAATTTTACACAATTCTTTTAGTTATAAAATTGAAACCACTAAGAATGCACATAAATAAACAAACACTTCTATTTGAAAGAGGCAGAATTTTCTCTGCCTTGCTTTTTGGAAGCTTTTGGAAATAAACAATCAAAAAGTGTTATTTAGCTTGGTGACAGAGTGCATTAACCTCTCATTGACACAGAGGGCATGTCTACATGAGACACAACTTCACAGTGGTTATTGTACATTTATTTAGTACTTCATAGAATCATAGAAGTGGGGTTGGAAGGGACCTTGTAGATCTTGAAGGCCAACCCCCTGCCTGGGCAGGAGAAAAAACTGGGCTCAAATGGCTCCAGCCAGGTAGGCATCAAGCCTCCTCTTAAAGACCCCCAGGGTAGGAGCCAGCACCGCTTCCTTTGGAAGTTGGTTCCAGATGCTAGCCACCCTAACTGTGAAGTAGTTCTTACGGATGTCTAATCTAAACCTACTCTCCAACAACTTGTGGCCGTTTTTCCTTCTTATGCCAGGGGGCGCTAGGGGAAACAAGGTCTCTCCCAAACCCTTCTGGTCTCCCCTAGTGAGTTTATAGATGGTCACCAGGTCCCCCGTCAGCCTTCTCTTGTGAAGGCTGAACAGGTTCAGGTCCCGCAGTCTCTCATTGTAGGGTCTGCCCTTTTGTCCCCGGATCATGCAGGTGGCCCTCCTCTGGACCCTCTCAATGTTGTCCACACCTCTCCTGAAGTGGGGCGCACAGAACTGGACACAGTACTCCAGCTGTGGCCTGACCAGTGTTGCATAGATGGGGAGGATCACCTCCTTGGCCCTACTTGAGATGCACCTGTGGATGCACGATAAGGACTGGTTAGCCCTGCCAACCGTGACCTCACATTGTCGGCCCGTGTTCATCTTGGAGTCAATAATGACTCCAAGATCCCTTTCTGTCTCCATGCTCTCAAGAAGGGAGTTTCCCATCTTATAAGTGTGCTGCTGGTTACTACTGCCCAAGTGCAGCACCCTGCACTTGTCAGTGTTGAAGCGCATGCTGTTTTTGTTAGCCCACCCCTGTAACCTATCCAAGTCTTGCTGCAGTCTTTCCCTCCCTACTAGCGTGCTCACCTCACCCCAAATTTTGGTATCATCAGTGAATTTAAACAGGGTGCTTTTCACCGCATCGTCCAAATTGCTGATAAAGAGATTGAACAGCGCGGGCCCAAGGACTGAGCCCTGGGGGACTTCGCTGCCCACTTCTCCCCAGGTCGAATATGACCCGTCCACCACCACCCTCTGAGTGTGACCCTTCAGCCAATCTGCAATCCATCTGACTGTGTAGGCATCAATGCCACAGTCACCCAATTTCTTAATGAGGATGGGGTGGGAGACGGTGTCAAAGGCCTTGTTAAAGTCCAGAAAGACTACATCTACAGCGACACCTGCATCCAAGGCTTTTGTGACCTGATCATAAAAGGCAATCAGGTTGGTCTGACATGACCTGCCCCTAATGAAACCGTGCTGGTTGCCCTTGAGCATCTTCTCTGAGGCCGGGCCATTGCAGATGTGCTTCATGATGATCTTCTCAAAGAGTTTCCCTAGGACTGAGGTAAGACTGATGGGCCTATAGTTGCCCGGGTCCTCCCTCCTCCCTTTTTTAAAGATGGGGACCACGTTGGCTATCTGCCAATCATCTGGCACCTGGCCCGAGCACCATGAGCACTCGTAAAGCTGTGCCAAGGGCCCTGCAATAACCCCTGCTAGCTCCCTCAACACCCTGGGGTGGAAAGCATCTGGACCCACTGATTTGAACACGTACAGCCCCTCCAGAAGGTCTCTAACCCAGTCTTCCCCAACCTGAGGTCTGGAGGCATTCCCCTCGAGTCCGTCTTCCATCACGGTGGGGAAGTCCTGGTCCCTGCACAAGAAAACAGAGGTGAAGAATTGGTTAACGAGGTCTGCTTTCTCCTCTGGCACAACCACCAGATTGCCCAGAGGATCTTGCAGAGGCCCCACATTTCCCGGTGCTTTCTTCATCCTCCCTATATATTTGAAAAAGGACTTTCTGTTATCTTTGATTTTGAACGCAAGTCCTACCTCTATGTCCACCTTAACTTTCCTGACAGCCCCCCTACAGCCTGAGCAGAGGAGGTATACTCCTCTTTGGAGATAGTACCCCCTTCCACCAGGTGTACGCTGCCTTTCTGGCAATCAGGCATTCCCAGATGCCCTTTGTGAGCCATGGGGGCTTTCGGGCACTCCTGCTCCCCCTTGCTTTTTGTTGGAATGGTCACCCCTTGGGCCCTGAGTATCGTCTCCTTAAGGAATGACCACTCATCTTGGGCACTGAGTTCCCCTGCCCTTGAGAACCCCAGTGCCTCTCCCACTAATCTCCTCAACTTGTTGAAGTTGGCCCTCTTGAAGTCTAGGGCTACTGCCTTGCTGCTGGCCCTTGACACCCTGTGCTGGATGGTAAACTCCAGCAAGCGATGATCGCTATCAGCCAGGTGGTCAAGGATGTGAAGGCCCCTTACCAGGTCATCGCCTGTGGCCAGGACCAGGTCCAACAGGGCATTTCCTCTGGTGGGACTGTGCACCTCCTGGATTAAGTGGAGGTCCTGTATCTTGGCCAGGAACCTCCTGGAACGGTCCGACCTGGCTGTCTGTTCCTCCCAGCAGATGTCTGTGTAATTGAATTCACCCATGACAACTACATCCCTGGCCTTAAGTGCCTCTGCAAGCTGGCCTGAAAATTCCCAGTCCAGCTCCTTCCCTTGGTTGGGGGGTCTATAGTAGACCCCCACCATTAAATCCCTCTCCCCACGGCCCCTTGTATCTTGACCCAGAACACTTCAGCTTGCCCCTCCTCTGACCCCATTTTGCTGGCGGAGGATATGTATTGCTCCTTGACATAGACCACCACACCCCTGCCTTTCCTTCCTTCTTTATCCTGCCTGTAAAGCCTATAGCCCCTAATGCTAACTGCCCAGTCGTGGGATGAATCCCACCAAGTTTCTATTAATCCTATTATGTCTGGGTCTGAACTGGCTATTCTGAGGCCAAGTTCCTCCTGCTTTGATCTTATTGTTAAGATCAGTATAGATTCATGTCTTTTTATATGATATGAAGTATGCATAAATAGATCTTGACATAATATGTCTCAGGAAAGAATGAGACAAGTCTGTGTGACCATGATTTAGGATGAAGGTACACAACTGCCTTGGTCCTGAGTATGACCATAAACTGCTTCCGACTAGAAGGCTTGGTGGCAATGTGATGGGGCTACTTGTGGTGGGGTAGCTTCTATAAAATACCACAGTATTGCAACTTCCAGAGTAAGGTGAGTATAGGGTACCTCAAAACCCTAGCCCCACTGCCTTGTTGATATTCATTGGTTGGAGAAATGCTAAGGGTCATCACTCTGACAGAAATATGCTCTCGCTGAGGCATTAGGCAGTCACCAGCAGTTCTTATCCATTGCTCTCTGGCAGAAGTTACAATCATCAAAGCATTGAATGCCTGGACTCGGCCTGGCCTTTGGATTCTGACTCAGTGGTGTAAAGTGGGGATGGTAGGTCTTGGGCATCCTCTACTCCTCCATGCTGTTGCCTAGGCATACACATCAAAGGACTTGGTGTGATGGTCATAGGACTCTGTACAAGTGGATCGATCAGCTTTTACATGTACATCAGGATCCACAGGATCAACGGTTGCCTACACAACCTCCATTTACTTTGGAGTAATTTACCCCAGATTTGACTGTGTGTTATGGAGAGGACACATAACTGGCTCTCACAAGCTGGCTGCCCAAAGTAGATGGACCACAGCTCCATGCCCCTACATGGCAGGGGAGCCAGTTTGCATGGAGCAAATGGCTATCCCATTGTGCAACTGACATAACATGTACACATGGAGTAACTTTCTCCAAAGGAAATTTACTTTTAATCTCAGCAATAACATCACACTGAAGACTTCATACTGACGTCTTTCTCCAAAGTAAATTAAGAATACTCCAGAGTAAATGTGTGTCCATACTCTCAATTTATGGAAAATGCCATTTAGATCTTTAGCACATAAAACAGAATGTGATTTGAGAACAATACATTAGTGCTAAAAAGATATTGCCAAGTCAGAAGTACTGCTAATAGTTGGTAGGTCATTAGAGTAAAACATTATATTGAATGAAAAGCTTTCATCCAGGGCTGAGGCTTCTCACAAAAATGGACTGCAGAATCAATAGTCATTTTTTTCCCTTATAATTTATAATCATAGAAAGTGAAAGAAACACATTTTGAAGTATGCATTGCATCAACCACAGTAAAAGAGCTGCATAGTGTAAGCTGACTATAAAGTAGCTGGGGCCTAGGGCTAGGGACAGATATTACACATAAACCAGTTTAAATGATCAGAAACTGGTTTAAACCTGTAACAGAACAGAGAGTGCACATAAACCAGTTTGAAAATGGCCAAACCAGTTTGAGATAAACCTGGCTGAACGTAGTATCAGACTTGACTGATTTGGCTCAAACTGGGTTATTCAATGTCTGTCCCACACCCCTTGCTGGTTTCTAGCTGGAGCTGGGGCAAAGTATGACCAGATGCTGGCCTGCCATGGCCCCTGAGGCAAATTCCTCCGTCCATCCCCTCTCACCCCCCCACTCCACTGGCAAACCCTGGGGTTCACAGCTGGGGTATGCCAGTCCCAGCCACACCTCTATGGCTTACCTGCAGCCAGTAAGGGATGGAGTTAATTCCTTCCTCTGTCCCCTCTCTCCCCCAGAACCCTTGGCAGTTTGACTGCAGTCTCTGAGGCTTGCCTGCAGCCAAGGTAGGGAGGGGATTAATTCCACGGCATGTCCTGGGAGGCGGGGGGACAGAGACAAGATAGTCCCCTGCGTGCAGATCCAAGCCCTGCACCTGTGAGCCCAGAGCTAAGACCTGCAGGACCAGACTGAGAGGTGGGAAGTGTTGGCAAAGACCTGACAATTATCACACATGCTGGAGATGTAGTTAAGGTAAGTTTCAGACACCTTCACCAAAGAATGCAGAGAGCTACATTTACATTTACATTATAAAGCAGAACATGTAAAAGCTGGGAATACCTAAATAAAGCTTTTCTGAATGCCTGGTAGTAAGGAGACACTCTGCCCTCAGGATTAGTAAAACCAATTTTTGTCTTCCTGGTTTACATTTTAAGTTAAACTAAGTTGTGTATGCTGTGTTTTATTGGGCTGTATCTTAGCTTAGGCAAAGATTTTTTGGTAGTTCCCTGTTGTACGCTTTGCAAATTGCTGTGTTCAATACATGCTTGCTTCAGATAAAGGGCTTTTCCCCCAACCCTACTCCTCAGTCTGGCAGCAGCTTCACCCTCCCCCCACCACCCCAGCTGGTGGCTGGCATCCCATGTGTTGTCCTAGCTTCGACTGGTGCCTAGCTACCACTCCAGCATGGCCCCTCCACTCCAGCGGCGTGGGGTGAGAACCCGGGAGGGCATCTCTCTTCCCTCCCCTTTGGCAGTGGCTGGCAGGCATACTCTAGAGTCCCCGCCTCCTCCCCAGCTTCTGGGTTGAGTCACTGTGGGCATGTAGCTGTATTTCCTGATTTAACAGAGAATGTCTCTCCAGTTATTAATCAGTTTAAGCTGTGCAGCTTAGACTAACCTGCAAAGGGTCAATCAACTCAGGCTAGGGCTTTTTGAATGTCTGTCCCTAGCCTAAGTTACACAGGGTTTGGTGGTCAGATCTTCAGCATTAAGAATCACTAGCTCATGCTACATGTTTTTCTGGGGAAAAAGTAACTTTCCACCTTTATAAACACATGGTCCATCCATGTGTTAAAATTCATCTCCTTCCTGTGGCCCGAATTTTCTTACTAACCAATAATAAAACAAAGTCCTGTGTGACTTTGTTCATAGGCTGTCAGAATCTTTTTGTCAGGGCAGTACAGCTCTCACTTTTCATTTTCATGAAGGGCACTCATTCCAGGCTTGGCACTGCTGTCACTGAGGGGTAAGATCTTCTGTCCTGTTTCCAGGACAGACCATTGCCCCTTCCTGCCATGCTCTAGTGTACAATTTATCTGTTACTTCATAGGTCTCCTGAAAAGTAATGCTACTCATAAGCATCCATACAATGATGAGATTGTTAAAAAAAAAATACACTGACTTGTTTTAATTCACCTTCCAGGCTTCAGTGATTTTTGAGGTCACATTTTAAGTTATTCTCTGTAAACAGGAGGCATAAAAACACATGTTTTTTGATAAATCTCCAATTCCATTATGCCTCCAGGGACTATAAAATCCTGTATTACAAACCTCATGATAAATCTGCAGGAGCTGGCAGTGATGTCTAAAGTGCTTTAGACTTTCAGATATTAACTAACTACCAGTAATCTTCACAATGTTGTCTTTTAAACATTACTACCTTCATTTTAAAGATGGACATATTAAGAGAGAATTTAGTGACTTCCTGCTATGTGTTAATGTCAGAGAGTATTAAAAAGTCCTGATTCTCCAATCAAAACCATTAGAGATGTAAACTGGACATGGAATGCCATAAGTAAAGCAGCTCTGAATTCAAATTGGTAGAAAACTATACAAAGATGATTTCAGATATAATTATATTATCCAAAGTAAGGAAAATATGAAACTTAAAAACATTTTCATATGCAAAACTGTACAATATTGCTGTACATGGGAAACAGATTTTTGCAATGACTATAACAAATATTTAAAATATATTTGTCATCGACTAAGTCCAGTTCAGCCAAATGAACTCAATCCTTTCTATAACTCTATTAGTCACTTTAATGGGAAGCAAAAAAAATCCATAAAATACCACCAGTTACTTAAATCATAAAAGATTTATTTTATTAATACTGCTCTGCTCGTTGACTTACAGCCACCGTAAAGGCAAGTAGGTACTTCTGTGAAACTACCTCTCTCAGCCAAGAAATCCTAATGTGTCAATCAGTTCCATGTTAGAGAGCTGATTAATGAATGGCTGCATTTGTAATAGACAATTGCACATCTTTAGAACTAGAAGAAATGGGATTTGAGGAAAGTTATGTCTGAAGCAGAAGGAAATAATCACTACACAGCTTTCTGAAAAAGGAAAGATGACTGTATTTTAAATTGCTGTACAAATGGAGAAGGCATGTACTCTGAAAGGCAGAGTACTAAGTATTGTTAATTAATTAATTAGTAGGTCTGTGACAAATTTCGCTGGCTGTTTCATTTCGACACTGTTTCAACTCATTTCAAGCTTGAAACAGTGAAATCAAAATGAAACAGAGGGCTTCAAAACAGCCTCAAAACAAAATGAGGCCACTTGAAATGTTTCAAAAGTCTTGAAACGTTCTGAGTTTCGAAGCAGCAGCCAGGTGGTGGGAGGCAGGGCAAAACCAGGGCTGTGCTCTGCAGCCCCATGTGACTCGGTCCAGTGGGGGGCACAGCCTCTCCCCGCCTCCCACTGCCAGGATGTGCTCCAATGGCCTCCGCCAGCCCCATGGAGTTCAGCCTGGTAACAGGAGGAAGGCAGAGCCAGGGCTGTGCTCCACCTCCTGCCACCGGGCTGAGTCCAAAGGGGCTGTGAGCCATTGGGACCCAAGTCTGATGCGGGGGCAGAGCACAGCTCCAAGACTGTGCCCCGCTTCCTGCACTGGGCTGCAAGCAGCTGGGACCTCCTCCAGCTAGCTTGGGTATGGGGCTGGGAAGATCAGCTGGTATAGGGATCCACCTTGATCCTGGGGTGGTGGAGGGACCCCACACCAGCTGATCTGCCCTGGGCCTCACACCCTCCTCCAGCCGGCTCTGGTACAGGGCCAGGGCAGATCAGCTGGTGCAGGGAGCCTCCCCAATCCCAGAGCAGGGGTGGGTTCCCACACCAGCTGATCTGCCTTGGCCTCATACCCAACCCAGCTGAGGAGGGTGCATGACCTGGGGCAGATAAGCTGGTGTAGGGACACGCTGCCCTGATCGCCCCTGCCCCATACTGGAGCTGGCTGAAGGAACATGCAGGGCCCAAGGCAGATCAGCTGGTGCAGGGACCCTCCCCCACCCTGGGACTGGGGCAGCAGATCCCTTTACCAGCCGATCTGCCCCGACCCCATATCCAAGCCGGCTGGAGGAGCATGAGGGGCCTGGGGCAGATCAGCTGGTGCGGGGACCCTCCTCCACTCCAGGATCAGGGTGGCAGGTCCCCACACCAGCTGATCTGCCCTGGCCCCAGGCAGCTGGCCCCAGGCAGCAGTGCCCATCCTGCCTGCTGGGTGACAGGAACCAGGTGCTGCCACATGGGACTGGCTGCAACACTGATCTTCCTGGCGCTGGTCCCAGGCAGCAGCACCCGGCTTCTCTCATCTGGCAGGCGTACTGGGGACTCGCACCCCCGGGAGGACTCTGGCACAGCCCCCGCAGCCCTCCCTGGGGTGCTGGGAAGCACCCAATCTGCCTGCCTGCTGCATTTTATGTTTCCCCATAATAACTGGACAAAATATCAAAACAGTGTCGAAACAGCAAAACAGTTTTGACGAAATGAAACAAAACAGTGGTTTCAAAATTAAACAACACTCGAAACAAAACACTGTTCCATTGAATCGTCAAAACTGAAGCTGAATCAAAACTGTGCTGTTTCACACAGCCCTATTAATTAGTCATACATTGAGTGGATTACCTTAAGGAAACATGATAATATTGGTTGTTTTCACTAAATCCAGGAAGCCTGATCATAACTAACAAAAGTGACAGTGTCAATGATCTAACGTGTTACATGGACAAGCAGCCTAAATGTAGGGGAGAATTTGAAAAATACTGATCATAGTTTTAAAAATAAAACAAAACATGAAAAAGTAAAGGGAAAAATTATAACCAACAACAGTAGCAAATTGTCTCCATCAGGTTTTAATCAGGCCGTGGGGCAAAGACTGTTTAACCATAGCGTAATCTAGATCCTTGACACAGTCAAAACTCAACTATATGGATTACAGGAAGATCACTCTTGGTACCTTTCATTTTCCTTTCTACCCACAGGGCTCTGTTCTGATACAAGGAAATTTTATTTAAAAAATTATCTTTGTGATGCAGCTAAATGGTACTTTGATATTTTTTCTTTGATTTGGTCTTTATCCGATAAAGTTTTTGCACTGTCTCTACATGATATCAAGTATTTAGTATATAGACCAGATACGAGTATCCTTGAGCTCCTTGTATTAAAAGCATTGTTTATTACTAATTCTTAATTCAATAGTATTTTTTAAGTAACATGATTTCATCATCTTATCATTTTCTTCTAATCTGGAGCTGAAGTCCACTGCAAAAACTATGGGAAAGGGCATTCCTTTTTTCAATTTAAGTTTTATATTCAGTCCCCACGTGGCCCAGTGACTTTGCTGGCAGAAACAAACAATTCCAGATCCCTTTTTAAATGGAACAGAAAATAACTGTCATCCTGTGGTAATTCTGAGTATGTTTTTCCTGTTGTGATTTCTTGATCATAAACAAATTAACAGTATTAACAATACTATATAAATTAACAATATTTACTATGTTCCCCTGACTAGTACAAATCCTTGTACTCTGACAAGCTACCATCTTCTCACCTAGACACCCACTACAAAAATGTTACTCACCTTCCCTTCTGATTTTCCACTTCCTCTTATTTCTCTATCTCTCTTCTGTCCCACTTCCTTGTTTTTAGTACAGAGCTAACTGGAACTTTAGTAATCATATTGTATATCACTTGAAAATAATCAACCATTAAAATGATACATACGTTAGAAGAACTCAGGTATAGTTCTGTCAGACGGTCTCAAAGAGTATAAGGAAGAATGCAGGAGCGCTACCCTTCAAGTAGTGGCCCTTAACCGAGTCAAGGGAATGGGAATCAAAATAATGTAACCAGGAAGGATCTCCATTTTAGGAGGGTAAGATGTGATGCAAATAAAACTTCCTTCATAGCCCAGAGCAAGTTAAAATTGGTGATATGTGATTATCTGATGCCTCCAAGTCAAATACACTCTTTCCAAATTAACAAGGAAAGGGAAAACCTCAGATTACTCAGGGAAAGAAACTCATTATAATGCTGAATAAAACTGGGCACATGCATTTAATTGAATATTCAAAGTATACAAGGTGAAAATTGTATTTTTTGGCAGGCAGTATTACTTTGGTTTCCAAGATTTCTTGTTCACCTCTGTTTTGAAGGGCTGAAGTATGGTAGAATTATATTTCTGGGAGGAACTCAAGTATAATGTAAGAAAGAGCTCATTTGGTAAAAAATGAGGGTGAGGAATTAATGTTACACATAGGAGAAGACAGCACGTAAAGGAGGGGGGGAGGGGAGAAAACAAAGGAAGCAGCCAGGCAGCAGCTTGTGATGAGCATAGGCAATGGGAAGAGGAGGAGGAAAAAATAAAAGTGGAGATGTAGGTATTGTGAGAGCCTTGAAGCAGAGAACAAGGAGACTGAATCTGATGCAGAAAGTCCAAAAAGAAGCCAGCGGCTGGGAGTGAGGGAGAATTGTCAGCAGGAAAGGAAGATGATTCCTGTGGCACTATTACAACTTCATTCCAAGGTCATGGGATAAAAAAAAGTTGGGGAAAAAAGCCCTTTATTCAAGCAAAATTAGCTTCACTCATTAGAAAACAGTAAGGGGAATTCAAGGAAACTGAAGGAAGGTAAATTGCTTCAGTGTCCTGTCTGTTCAAATGGGGAGAGGGAGGGATTATAAAGATTTTTCTTAGAGATTATTTTTACCCTTAAGATGCAGCACTTTTATTCATAAATCAAATGGCATCTCTAATGTTGTTTGAATTAATGTTTAATCACAGGTTCCACGTACATGATATAATAAGGTATTAAACTTGGCCTCACTTACATTATTTTGTTTTGCAGAGCTGTCATGTATCTATTATATTTTCTCACATCAGTCATGCACCTTTTCCCCCAAAACCAGCTGGTGGAAATTGGGATGTTCATTATATGCAAGAAATATGGATCCCCTCAGGTCCACAAATTTGGCCACAAGGTTGCGACAGCAGTATTAATTGCTACAGCTCTGGGAATGATAGCAATTATTGCTGCTACTGCTCCCTCACCATGAAATGTCTGGACCCTGGCCAAATGACATGGTCCTGTGTGTTGGAATGAGCTGGCGCATGGGGTTGGTCCTTCTAGCATGCAGTCCCAGACCCTGTGTGCAGGACTGTACCTGGCATGAAGCCCCAGAGCCATGGCACAGTCCCAATCCTGGTAGGCAGGGTTGGAACAACTATGTGGTCCCAGACTTGGTACACTGGATCAGGCTGGGATGAAAGATCAGTCCACAGCTGGACCCAGTGTGTGGCCCTAAACCTGGCACACAGTCCTGGACCCAGCAGGCTCCGCTCCCCAGTTGCTGCTACTCAGTTACTTACTGGTGATACATTCCTCATGATGTTTTTCAAAAACAGATGCGTATTACATTCCCGGGCAAGTTTCAGGCCATGAAAATACACTATCCTCACCCTTTTATTGTTTCCGTGCCTGATAAATGTTTCCCGTTTTGAAAATTAGTTTGCTTTATTAAATGTTGCCTTTGAAAGTGGAAGGTGAGCCTGTTGAAAACCTCTGGGTAAAGGTCGGAACGGAAATCAGTAGTAAGGATGTCATTGTGGGCATCTGCTGCAGGCCACCAAACCAGGAGGAAGACATGGATGAGGCCTTCAACATTCTACATCACAGGACCTGATTCTCATGGGGGACTTTGATCATCTGCTGCTAGAGATTGCACAAGCAGTCCAGTCTTGGAATGTGTTCGAGATAACTTTTTGATACATATAGTAGATGGGTCAATGAGAGAGGAAGCTGTTCTTAACGTGATGCTAACTAACAGGAATTAATTTGTTGAGAATATGGAAGTGGAAGATAGCTTGGTTGAGACTGACCATGATATGGTAGAGTTCAAAATCCTAAGGAGAGGAAGGAAAGAAAGCAACAGAATATAGACACTGGACTTCAGGAAAACAGACTTTAACAAACTCAGGGAATTGGTGGGCAGGATCCCCTGGAAAGCAAAGCTGATGGGAAAAGGCATTAAGGACAGAATGCAAAGTCAACTGCAAGGACAAGTGCAAAGTCCTGCACTTGGTATGGAATAACTGCATGCATAAATACAGACTGGAGAATGACTGGTTAGGCTGCAGTACTATAGAGAAGAATCTGGGGGTTAAAGTAGACCACAAGCTGAATATGAGCCAACAGTGTGTTCTTGTTGCAAAAAAGGCAAACAACATCCTAGGTTGTATCAACAGACATGTCACTTGCTTCTTCCACTCTATTGATGGGGCCTCCCTTAGAGTGCTGTATCCAGTAGGATACAGGCCATAGGAAAAAGGGCTAAGAGCAACGGCCGTCAAATTTCAGCAAAAGAAACTTATGTTGGAGATTAAGAGGAGCTTTCTGACACTGAGGGTGGTCAAGCATTGCAACAGCCTACCTAGAGAAATGCAGAATCTCCTTCCTTGGAAGTTTTCAAGAGAAGGGTCAGACCCTGTGCTATGGTCTTCTTATGCTCTGTAGCACTTATGGTCACAAGAAGGCGTCACTCAAAGAGTTGCATTGCAGGAGTGAAAGATAGTTCCTGAACTCAACATTCAGAAAGGCACAAGGAGCTGCCAAACTGTTAACTCAGTGTTAATGAGACATTTAATTTACCTTTCCCCACTGAGAACCCTCGGGTGCCATACATCAAGCCTACACCTCCACTGCCTCTGACTCCTGGGGAATGATAGCTGTGGGTGCCTGCATTTATGGTCCTTTATTACCCTAGTGTTATCTCCTCCTCACCTGTGTCTCTGCTTTCCCAATACAGTCTAGTTCTCCCTCCTCAGTCCACATGGAGCAGGGGGTGTCTAAGGGGCTGCAGAGCAAGGATTTGGGGAGGGGATGCAGGATTTGGGGAGGGAGTTCTGGAACCGACATGAAATCAATGGGGATCAACATGAGGGGGTTGTTAGGTAGATATAACAGCTCTAAATGTCACCTGCTACACAGCTCTGACTCCTCCTTTCCACTCCATGCTTACCTTCCCTGCTGCAATACCACCCCTATCCCCTTTAAGTGCTCTCCCAGCACTGCTCTAATATTACCTCCATCCCACCGTTAGACTGACTCCCTTTATCACTTGCTGCTGTAAGTACCCTCTCCCTTCCCCCAATTTCACTCTCCCCTTGGGTAGGTAGTGGAGCTCTAAGAAGTGCCTGTGCCATATAAAGAGATGTAGAGCATAAAAGTGGAGCTACTTAGTCCCTATGGCCACGCTTGAGCCTAATGTCTAGGCAGGGTAAGGCACAGCGTAAGAAGTCCAGAAGGGTAGGGAGTAGCCTGTGAACATCTCAGTAAACTGTTCTTAGCTTCATGAGAAGGCCTGATGGTGATGAAGACCTCTGAGAGTTAATGAATTCCATTAATCTAAGTGGGTATTATCATAACCCAGGGGTGGGCAAAATGTGACCCATGGGCCAGATGTGGCCCACCAGGCCATTCTATCCAGCCCATGGGGCCCCTAAAAAATTTAGAAAATTAATATTTATCTGCCCCTGGCTGCCTGTCATGTGGCCCTCGATGGCTTGCCAAAACTCAGTAAGCAGCCCTCCGCCCAAAATAATTGCCCACCCCTGTCATAGCCTATCCCATGGCCTCAGTACTCATGGGTCTTTTCCCACTTTCCCAACCTTGCCTCCCCTCTGTGCAGGTACATTTTGAATAATGGACAGAAATGATCAGATAAACCTCAGAAAATGTCCTACTCACTCATTTGCTTGTGTCAAATAATTTTCCCTAACTTCCCACAGCCCTTTCTTTTCTCAGTGTTATTTATTGTATCTCTTAGCATTGAATCTGTAACTTTCTTGGGCCCTCTTGGAAGTGCTATAATCTTACAATCACTCTTTCCTCATTTGCAATACAAATCTAAATTTTTGGTATATTCTATTGTACCTTTATCTCCCAGATCTCTAGTATCTTATTTACCTTCAATTTTCCACCCTTCCCAGAATACAGTGCTAGAAAAAAGTTGTGTCATAACAAAACTACACGAACCATGGCCCATAGCTTTGTCTTGGGCTTGACTACCTCTGTAGATATTTTGTCTGAGATTTCACTCAGAGCTTGGAGTTTGTTTTTAGGAATGGACTTGTCTGTTCCACACCCTCACACTCTCCCTGTTTGACAATAACTTTTGCATCATTTATACTCTGGTGGGATAATGAGCCAGTGACACAAATTAATCTATGTGCAATACTCAGCACTTTCACAGCAGGATCAATACTAGCTAAGCAGATGAGGGTTTTACAGACAAGCCAGTGCCAGCCTGTTAAATTTCCATTGTGATTTCTGTATTTGTAATCTGTTTCTATATTGAGATATCCTCTGTGATTTCCAGATTTAAGCCAGACATTCAGTTGATTTAACTTGACTATTTATGTATGGTCCATTGTATGAACATAAACATATAGGCCAGATACAGACATTATACTTTTTCCATTTTAGGTGGTTGGAAACCAGTCTATATCTATAACAAAACAGAAATTCAGAGCACATAGACTGGTTTAAAAATGGTGGAATCCATTCTAATATAGACCTGGATGGATGTAGTATCAAACTTTACTGATTTAGGCAAGAATGATCCATTAAACTTCTGTAACAGATCCTCTCCTGACTCAGGTTAGGTCACAGTCTGCCAGCATCCCAGAATCCTTTGTGGCTCCCTGTTCCCCAACCCAACAATAGAGGCCATTGGAACTCAGCCCTGCTAGGATGCTCTGAGCTGTCAGGCACAGGTGGTGGGAGGGAGGTGAAGGGATCATCTGTAGCTCAGAAATTTTATATCTTTTTACAGTGTCCCTAGCTAGGCGGGACAGGATGTTCTTTAGAGGGAAGGATTGGGTCCCTCAGAGCTCCAGGCAATGGCACAATTCCTGCAATCATGCTGGGCCATTCACTGCAGCTCTGAGGGCTAGGAAATCACAGCTGCCATGGTCTCCCACCCTCAGGGCTGTGTGAAACCCACAGGGCTGGTAGACTTCAGTAGATCAGATCTCCTAGCCCCCAGGGTGTCATGTACCCCTGGGCTGGGAGATCACATCCATGCCCTGGGGCTGTCAGGACCCAACTGGGTCCCAGCACCAGGAGTCATGCTTCTGGGATCCAGCATCCACAGCTTGGGACTCTGGGTCCTGGCAGCTGTGAGGTGCTGCTAGGACCCAGAGTTGGCAGCTGCTGAGGCTGAGTCCCCTCAGCTGGGAGTTTGCAGCTGACATGATCTCCCAGCCTGGGGCTGCATGAAACCCCCAGGCTGGGAGATCATAGTTACTGAAGTCTCCCAGACCCAGGGGTTCACACAGCCCCAAGACTGGAAGACCAAAAAAGCTGCAATCTCCCAGCTCTCAGAGCTCTGGCAAGCAATTCGGCATGATTGTAGGAACTGTGCTGGGTACCACCCCCCTGCAGTCACCGGCTGGGCTACCAGGCATGCCATACTGACCTGAAGCTATGAAAACCTAGGGCTGGACATAGGGGAGGTGTTCATGCTGACTGCAAGGAGTTGCCCAACAACTAGTCAGGGATGGCCTCCTCTCTGCTGTGCCCACGACAATCTCCCACACATGGGAGATGTGTGGGAGTGGTCCCACCTTCTGGCCTCAGCCAGTGCAGGCATCTGTGTGCCCCTCTCCCTCCTACCAAAGGGTGAACATGTATTCCATTTGCTTCTAATGCAATCTATGCGTATTAGCAAAACCTGCATAGATTGGATGGATTCTGACTCAGGCTTTTTGAATGTCTGTATTTAGCCCCAATTCATGTACACAGCTCTATTGTAAGAACTGTACAGTATACAATAAATTATATACTATATTCTGTGGTTAGGAGGTTTTAGAGATGCTTATATGATGTAGAGCATGGGAGAGGAACATCCATTAAAAGCCAGTGGGACTAATTTTTTTAGGTGCTTCTGAAAATATCACCATATATCTTTTCCCTGTATCTTCTATGCTGTAAGTTGTAGTGTTTTCCAAGAAAATTGGTAAAAAGTCTTCTTTTAGAGCTATTTATTCTGCTCTGAGAGCTAAAAAGGTAATCTAGGAAAGGTAATTTATGAAAATGAACCACTTAACATTTGCTAAAGAAACATCTTTGTTATCTTTCACTTGAATTTAAATTTTGTAATGATCCCATAGTTAGTTCTGAGAAAAGTTATACAGACTATACAGGAAGCTCTGCTTAAATAAGAAATCCAGAATCAAACTAAAGTATGTGCAGAAGTCATGGAACAAGAATGGTTAAAACCCTTTTTCTGTAGTATAAAATCTTCTTGTATTTAGCCAGCTAATTCTACTTGATTTAGGAGCAGCTAACGTGACCTTCTGCAAATTCCTACGACTTTTTCAAAAGAGGTCTTGTTGCATTTTACGCCAGTGGTCCTATTTTCTTTTTCTGTAATCATATTAATGAATTACTTTGGAAACAGCTTTTCTTTTCCAGAATAAACTTGAGTTTATTGTAACCTAAAAGATGTTTTTTCAGCAACCAAAGTTATAAAATGGGGTATTAAAATTCCATAAATCATGTG
This sequence comes from Crocodylus siamensis, assembly GCF_052110815.1. NCBI lineage: Eukaryota > Metazoa > Chordata > Crocodylia > Crocodylidae > Crocodylus > Crocodylus siamensis. The sequence goes on from NC_143397.1 coordinate 214,277,081, forward strand.
GTCATTGTGGAATGAAGGCACCATATTAACTTGTTACAAGACCTTGTTACAAGATGTTTGAGTCTAAATACACATCTGCCTAAAACAGAAGTTATTTCAGTAAACATGTGTATGTGTGTGTAGAAAAAACCTTTGCTTATTATTATCAATTATGTAATCTTGACAATAATCAACAAAGGTTTTTCCTACATATACCCTTCACCAAAGGACAAGCAACCAATATAAAAATATGAATAATACAGGCTTAGTAGTATATAGGCTCTCCGCCCTTCAATGCAAATGTGACAGGTGGGTGGGACCGGAAGCCCCATCCCCTTTTGCCCAAATATGGTGTGTGACATCACCAGCCCCGCACCCTGACACCAGTCACGTGGTATGTGACATCAGCAACTCCACCCCCACCCCAGTCATGTGGTATGTGACAGCATCAACTCCTCCCCCACCACCCAGTCACGTGCTGTGTGACATCAGCAACTCCGCCCGCACCTCCAGTCACGTGGTGCATGACATCAGCAACTCCGCCCTCACCCCCCAGTCATGTGGTATGTGACACCAGCACCACATGGTCCATGATATCAGAAGGACAGCCCATGCAGACCCCCAAAGCCCAAACCCTCAGGCTGCAAGAACTGCCCTAGATCACATGCTGTAGTTATGGCTTATCAGGTCCCAGACTGATCTAGCCCCCCTGCTGGAGCACAGACGTGGTCTATGGGGTGGCAGGGTGGCGGTGTGACCCCTCTAACAACCTGCCCCACCACCTCCAACCAATTGGCAGAGGTTTCAGAGGCCTCAGACCTCCCAAGAACGATGCTGAACCAATTGGAATGAGTAGAGGGGGTAGGATTTGGGCAGCAACCCCACCAGGTCTATCTGCTTTCCCAAACAACCACTCTGTTTATCTGAGACTGTGCTAAGGCAAGCAGGGGCAGATATGGATTCTTTCACAATGCCTGTAGGCCCACTCACTACAACCCTGAGATGGCTTTATAGAAAGCATTACCGTAGAAATAGTTTTGAGAAGGAGACACGGCCCCTTGCCCAAAGACTCTTTGAAACGCCTGACGCTGTTCGGGAAGATCCAGTGAACAGGCAAATGGAGGAGGCCCAGACCCTCGAAGCAGACGTTGAGAATTTGGAAGAGGGTATCTTTGTGCCATGGTTTAAACTTGTCCTCAAGCATTTGAATGCACCACAAGGGTGTTAGTGTGTGGGGGTGGGTGTTGGGGGAAGCGGTTACCAGGCATGTCTACACAGGAGGCTGTGTTAAAGGAAATTTATTACTCTCCTGGTGATGCTGGCAGTTTTGGTGGGGTGAATATGCTTTTTGAAGCCACCAAAAGACAGAATAAGGTTCTGAAGAGAAGTGGGGTGGCCGCTTGGCTTTCAGATCAGGATGCTTACAACCTACACAAACCGGCAAGAAGATGTTTTAAAAGGAACAAGACTGTTGTTTCAGATATTGATGTGCAATGGCAGGCAGATTTGGTGGATATGCAGCAGTTTTCCAAGCACAATGGTGGGGTTAAGTTCATCTTACCAGTGATAGATATATTATCAAAGTATGCCTGGGCTGTGGGTCTAAAAGACAAGTCAGGTGGTGAAATAGCTTGGGCCATTAAAACCGTTTTTACAGAGGGCTGTGTACCTCAAAGATTACAGACTGATCGGGGAAAAGAATTTTTAAATAAGTCTTTAAGCAAGCTGTTAAAACAATATAATATTCACCATTTCATGACGAACAGTGAAGTGAAAGCGGTGGTGGTAGAGAGGTTTAACAGAACATTAAAATCAAAGATGTGGAAGCATTTTACAGCCCGCAACACCTTTCGCTACATTGATGTGTTACCAGAGTTTATAAAGAGCTACAACCACAGTTTTCACAGAACTATCCATACCAGGCCTGTTGACGTAAACTTCTCAAACTCTCAAAGAGTGTGGAAAACCATGTACAGGGACTATTTCAAAATAAAACCAGCAGCCCCCCTGTTTAGAAAAGGAGACCACGTGAAAGTGTCTAGGACCAAAGGGAGGTTTGAAAAAGGTTATGAACAAACATTCATCGATGAGATTTTCATAGTGGATGAAGTCCTTAGACACATGCAGATGCCTGTATACCACCTAAAAGATTACGAAGATGAACTTATCAAGGGTTCTTTCTCCCCTGAAGAACTACAAAAAGTGAACCCCAAACAGGACAGAGTTTACAGGGTTGGAAAAGTTCTAGCAATGAAAGGAAAGGGAAGAAAGAAGAGGTTGTTGGTGAAATGGTTGGGGTGGCCGTCTAAATTTAACAGTTGGGTGGAAGCCAACCAAGTTTGTAACATACAGGGGTACCACAGACAGGAGACCGAGATGTGTGATGGCGACTTTTACATTACTTTGCCCAGCAACGCATGTGCCAACATTTTTCCACAGAACACCAGCTCAAGCTTTACCATACAACTGGTTAAACCTCTGGAACTGCTGGGGAACTGGGAGATAGGGTTAGCAGAAATACAATACCCACACAGGTGGAACAACATCAACGAAGACACCCCTTTCAAAATCATTTCTGGGACTGAAAAATGGGGGTACAGCCTGCCTCGGGGGTATTATACAACCATCACAGAATTACTGGATCTTATAAACAATACAATTACCGCCCATCCTGTGCTGCCTGAACTAGTTATGCACTATGACTGAGCATTCGGGAAAGTGAGACTTAAATCCAAAGATAACTCTTATGGTTTTTATATGCATGGTGAGCTAGCCTATATTTTGGGGATGCTACCTGGAGTCTCTTTCAAAAATCCACCCTTCCCTGCTGATATTACTGGTGGGTTCAATTTGCTGTATGTCTACACAGACATTGAGGAACATCAGCTTGTCGGGGAGTTTTTGGTACCTTTGCTATGTTGCATCCCTATCTGTGGGAGCAACAACAAGTTTGTTACCATCACATATGACAACCCGCATTATGTCCCCATCAGCCAGCACCACATCAACACAATCAGCATTGAAATAAAGACGGACCAGAACAAACATTTCGCTTTGGTAAGGTGATTCCTATGCCCCCGGAAGACTTTGAGATTTTAAAATAAGTAAAGGCACGATGGTGATGGTAAAAAACAATGGGGACCCTAATTTGTACAGAAATGATTATAAAGCCCAGGCTGGGTATGGTCTTCCCAGATATCAGAGGGTGCCTGTGATGTACAGGGCTGGTGTGGGAGGCATATTTCGCAGCCCCTTTAGAAAAGCTGTTCCACTTTTGATAAAGGGTCTGGAGATTATTAAGCCCCACGCTAAAAATGCGGCACAAAACATAGCCAAAGATGTGATTGGTCATGTCTTCTGAGCTGTCCTAGATAAGGTGGTCAAGCCGGCAAAGCAGGAGGGGTCCGGTCTCATGTATATTCGAAGAAAGAGCCTTAAAAGAAAGAGAGAAGCAACAGACTCCGGACATGCAGGACCTCCTCAACCCCTTAAAAAGACGAGAGTAAGTCGACGGGGCAGCCAGACATGAAAAACCAAAAAGCAGCATGGGAGAAAGAAGGGGCACTCTCCTGAAGGAAATAGAAATATATTTTAACTGCCATGGCCTTTGTTCACTGCGGGTCTGAAGAATGTGCCAAATTTGAACTGGATGTGCTTCAAATAGCCCCTACACAGACCTCCACTGAGAAAAGCCTATATGTTGAGATCCCCCTGCTCTCAGCTATTACCGAGTCCAGCTCCCATGACTTTTTCATAGCTGGGAATGGTGAAGATTACATGGATTTGAACAACATGCTTCTGTACCTTTGCTGCAAGATTGTAAAAGGCGATGGAACTGATCTTGATGCCGGGGCAGCGGTGGGTCTGGTGAATTACCCGCTAGCCTCTGTCTTCAGTTGCCTGGATATCACTGTGGGAGACCGTCTGATAAGTCAGAGCAACAACTGTTACCCCTACCGAGCTTTCATTGAATCAGTTCTCAACTACAGAAATGACAACATCACCACACAATTTTCAAGAAAAACTGTGGCTGAACAGCATGGATGTGAAAATTAAGCTGACACACAGCAAAGATGCCTTCTGTTTGATACTGACTGCAGCGGCTGGCCCCTGTAAACTAAAAATCACATCTGCCTCACTTTTTGTGAAAAAAGTGAAGGTAGCACCAGGCATCCAATTGGGCCACATGGAGGTCTTGCTTACGGCCAATGCTAAATACCCCGTAGACCATGTGGGTATGAAAGTGATTAGCATTCCTGCCGGCAGCCACGTCAGCAACCAGGAGAGGCTGTTTCTGGGGCAGGTGCCCAAACTCATCGTCATCGGGTTCGTGGATAACGATGCCTTTAGTGGGAATTATGCTAAGAACCCCTTTAACTTTAAACAGTACAATATTAATTTTGTGGCCCTCTACGTCCATGGAGAACAAACCCTGACAAAGCCCCTACAACTAGATTTTGAGAACAGTAACTGCGTGAGAGAATACATACAGCTGGTACAGACAGCCCATAAACATATAAAAGACCAGGCCCTGATAATCAACTGTGAGGAGTTTGCTCTGGGGTACACCTTATTTCCCTTTGACCTGTCCCCTGACCAGGAGTGTGCTGATCATTATTCACTGATTAAAACCGGGAACTTGAGAGCAGAAATACGCTTTCCTGTGGCTTTGCCCACCACAGATAACATGATCGTGTACGGGGTCTTTGACAACGTCATAGAAATAAATCAGAGGAGAAATGTCCTGTTTGACTATATGTGAAGATGGACACCGAACAGCTCGTCAGGGTTTTATCCTCAGACCCTTATGCCAAAGAAACTTTCTTAGACGTTTTCCCCAGTGACAGGCTTCCTAAGACTCGACTGTATAAAAGGCCCCTGAGTTTCGTGGTCAACACGCACCCGCATAATCATAGATTTTCATAGATTTCATAGATTTCATAGACATTAGGGCTGGAAGGGACCTCGGGAGATCATCGAGTCCAGCCCCCTGCCCAGAGGGCAAGAAGTCAGCTGGGGTCATAGGATCCCAGCAAGATAAGCATCCAATTTACTCCTGAAGGTGTTCAATGTAGGTGCTTCAACGACCTCCGCTGGCAGACTGTTCCAGACCTTGGGGGCTCGGACAGTAAAGAAATTCTTGCTTATGTCCAGCCTGAAACGGTCTTGTAGGAGTTTGTGACCATTCGACCTCGTCATCCCTTGGGGTGCTCTGGTGAACAGATGTTCCCCCAGATCCTGGTGGTCACCCCTGATAAACTTATAGGTGGCCATCAGATCACCCCTGAGCCTGCGCTTTTCCAGGCTAAAGAGTCCCGTGGCTCTCAGCCTGTCATCGTAAGATCTCTTTTCCTGACCTCTGATCATGCGCGTGGCTCTCCTCTGGACTCTCTCAAGCTTCTCCACATCCTTTTTGAATTGTGGAGCCCAAAACTGGACACAGTACTCCAGCTCCGGCCTCACCAAGGCCGAGTACAAGGGGAGAATGACGTCTCGGGATTTGCTCGAGAAGCATCTATGGATGCACGCCAGCATTTTGGTCGCTTTACTAGGCGCAGCATCGCATTGCAGGCTCATGTTCATCTTGTGGTCAATGATGACCCCCAAGTCTTTTTCTTCTGTAGTGCTAACCAATGTAGCACTGCCGAGCCTATAAGGGTGCTGCAGGTTTTTCCTCCCAAGGTGGAGAACCTTGCATTTTTCGGTGTTAAACACCATGAGGTTCTCGTCTGCCCATTTGCTGAGCTTCCGGATCCGGCTAACTACAGGCCCATTAGCCTGACTTCTATCCTGGGGAAGATCTTAGAAAAGTTTATTAAGGAGGCCATCCTTGAGGGACTGGCCCAGGCTAACATCCTAACATCCTAAGAGATAGCCAGCATGGGTTTGTTGTGGGTAGGTCTTGTCTGACCAATCTCATTTCCTTCTACGACCAGGTGACCTATCACCTGGACGAGGGAGAAGAGATTGATGTCATATATCTTGACTTCAAAAGAGCTTTTGATCTGGTATCCCATGATCACCTCTTGGCCAAACTGGCCAGTTGTGGCCTTGGCTCCACCACGATCCGCTGGCTGGGAAATTGGCTTCGTGGTCGGACCCAGAGGGTTGTGATTGATGGCAGTCACTCATCGTGGTGCCCTGTGACCAGTGGGGTCCCTCAAGGCTCTGTCCTTGGACCCATACTGTTTAACATCTTCATTAATAATGTGGACATTGGAGTCAGGAGTGGACTGGCCAAGTTCGCCGATGACACCAAACTTTGGGGCAAAGCATCCATGCCAGAAGATAGGCGGGTGATCCAGGCTGACCTGGACAAGCTCAGCAAATGGGCAGACGAGAACCTCATGGTGTTTAACACCGAAAAATGCAAGGTTCTCCGGGTGAACGTTTGTTCACCAGAGCGCCCCAAGGGATGACTAGGTCGAACGGTCATAAACTCCTGCAAGACCGTTTCAGGCTGGACATAAGGAAGAATTTCTTTACTGTCCAAGCCCCCAGGGTCTGGAACAGCCTGCCATCGGAGGTGGTTCAAGCACCTACATTGAACACCTTCAGGAGTAAATTGGATGCTTATCTTGCTGGGATCCTATGACCCCAGCTGACTTCTTGCCCTCTGGGCAGGGGGCTGGACTCGATGATCTCCCGAGGTCCCTTCCAGCCCTGATGTCTATGAAATCTATGAAACTTTTTCATGCACAGGATTTATAGATGTTTCCCCCATTTTTATATTAAACCGAAATAATTGTCCAATTGGTAAAACTACAAATCGGGGCCAAAAAAAAGCCCATTCATTTTCAGTATTAATATTTAATGTTTAAAGCCTATAAAGGCTAGAGTATATAGGCTCTCTGCCCCTCAATGCAAATATGACAGGTGGGCAGGACTGGAAGTCCTGCCCCCTTAGCCCCACCCCTTTCCCCATGTATGGTGTGTGATGTCACCAGTCCCAACCCCTGACCCCAGTCACATGATGTGCGACATCACCAGCCCCGCACCCTGACACCAGTCACGTGGTATGTGACATCAGCAACTCCGCCCCCACTCCAGTCATGTGGTATGTGACATCAGCGCCTCCGCCACCACCCAGTCACGTGCTGTGTGACATCAGCAACCCCACCCCTACCTCCAGTCACATGGTATGTGACATCAGCAACACTGCTCCCACCTCCAGTCACGTGGTGTGTAACATCAGCAAACCCGCCCTAACCCCCAGTCACATGGTGCATGACACCAGCACCACATGGTCCATGATATCAGAAGGACAGCCCATGCAGACCCCCAAAGCCCAAACCCCCAAGAACCGCCCTAGATCACATGGTATTGTTATGGCTTAGCAGGTCCCAGACTGATCTAGCCCCCCTGCTGGAGCACAGACGTGGTCTATGGGGTGGCAGGGTGGCGGTGTGACCCCTCTAACAACCTGCCCCACCACCTCCAACCAATTGGCAGAGGTTTCAGAGGCCTCAGACCTCCCAAGAACGATGCTGAACCAATTGGAATAAGTAGAGGGGGTGGGATTTGGGCAGCAACCCCACCAGGTCTATCTGCTTTCCCAAACGACCACTCTGTTTATCTGAGACTGTGCTAAGGCAAGCAGGGGCAGATATGGATTCTTTCACAATGCCTGTAGGGCCACTCACTACAACCCCGAGACGGTTTTATAGAAAGCGTTACCGTAGAAATAGTTTTGAGGAGGAGACACGGCCCCTTGCCCAAAGACTCTTTGAGACACCTGACGCTGTTCGGGAAGATCCAGTGAACAGGTAAATGGAGGAGGCCCAGACCCCCGAAGCAGACGCTGAAAATTTGGAAGAGGGTATCTTTGTGCCAGAGCCTGCATGCGAAGTAGAGGTCATCGCAGAGGAGAGACTGGTAAGAGACTTGGAGCATGTTTGTGGGGGCACTTGGGTTTTCAGTGTGGGTTCACTCGGTGGCATGTATGTGTTTGGAAGTAGCTAAGAACTGATTAAACAGCAGCTAACTGACCAAGTCCTTTATTTGAACTCCTTTGCAGTTAGATGAAGCCTTTTTAATGACTCCAGAAAACCTACTTACCAGTACACAAGAAGGAGGTGTATGCTTTTGCAGAGGACAAAGACCAGATGAGCCTGGAGAGTTCAGAAGACATCTAGCCATTCAATCAACACAAGCTATTACATCATGCGAATGTAAAGTCTTTATGAAGTCTCTTGTTCGCGTTTCAGTTTATGGCATAATGAAATACTGCTTGAGGAAGAGACTTTTTGACCTATGCTGGGGTTGCATATTTGACTAGGGGGTCAAGAAGCCCATGAATTTCTTACTTGGTTAGATGAAGACATAGACGAAAGAATTCAGGAACTTTGCCAGGAAATGTCTTGATAGCATTTTCAATGCTGTTATAACCATTGGGTTTGCCAGGAACATTCTCAGAATTACTGTGAAACATTTAATTCAGGTTAGAGAGCTTCTAGATGCTGTGTATTCTGCAGAAGATCCTAATGCTGCCCTTCATGATTTGATCACTGAGGAAGATAAAACACTCATACCCCATATTGAACACTTAATTGGTACTAGAGATTATAAAACCCTGTTTAAGAGAAGGGCTTAGCAAAAATTGTTTTAAATGGGGTTTGGTGGGGTTATATCTTTTGCTGATCTTGGTGGGAGGGTGGGGGATATGAGGTTGTAAAGCACATCAACAGTTTTCTACAGCTAATGTAAAAAAAAACTTCTTAGGAGAAGGGGTAACAAAATAAACCAGTAAATATTGTAAAAGTGTTGATGAAAATAAAGACTGAATTTAAAATATATATTCTCACAGCTTTTGTATGGTAGGGGTGTGGTGGGGGTGTACGTTATAAAGATAAACCAGACCACAAAAAAAAATGACCATGGTGTTCAGAGCTCTTCTTGTTTTAAGACTCAAGTAATTATCTTTTACCAAAAGGGCAGCTGTAAAGATAAGGCCGACAAGGCTTAATGGTCACAGGAAATGAAAAAAAACTTCTTAGAAGGTTTATCAAAAGAAATCACTAAATATTATAAAAGTTTTTGATGGAAATAAGAACTGAATTTAAAAATACATATTCTCACAAATTGTGTATGGTATGGAGTGGCGGGTGTGTATCATAAAGATAAACCAAATCAAAATAGATAAATAAAAGCTGATCAGTGTGTCCAGATCTCTACATATTTTAAGACTAAAGGGGTGGAGTTGTCTTTTAGTGGTGACTATTTTAATATAGTTATATTTTACTTTATACATACACTATTTTCCTTAATCTATTATTTAATTTTTAGTACAGAGGACTTACTTATTGTATCGTTTCATTTATATTACAGAGAGCTTATCAGGTGGGGAAGCCCCATGCAATTTTACCACAGCAAGGTAAAAAATATTTTAAAATGGTAGGTTATTTGTGGCTGTGTTACTATAATCACACTGAGTTATAACAACTGTTTGTTTCCAAACAGAACCTCTTCTTCTAAAACAGAAAAGCAGAACAAGCACATACAGTCATGTTTTTATCCAGCAGTAAAAGGTAATTTTTCTGAAATCAGCTTCTGAAACTTTGTGTTTCTTGTAGGAGGAGCGGCGGTGTGTAGTGGGGGGGTTACGCAAATTTTAAATTTGTAGTGTGTGAGGAAAGTGAATTCTCAATGCTGAGATGTAAATTTTATATTTCCTAACTGATCACACGCACCACTCCTGAAGAAGAGTGGGGGTCTGGGCAGAGACCTCTAAAAGCACAAGCAAAAAACCCCAGAAATGCTCAGCCTGCAGATCATAAGACCCAAGGAGCAGAAGACCACCAGGACAGAACAGAAGGGTATGATTCCTCAGAGGAAAACAAGCCACATACCTCTGAGAAAACCACATGTAAAAAGACAAGGATTCACACCCCAAAACAGGTGATCTGGACCCCTTGAATACGAAACCCAGGACTGATTGCTCACACAATTTAGAGAAAGAGGAGAGTCTTTCTCCTTTTTTGAAAGATCATGATTATTGTGAAAAAAAGAGGGTGGGTTTTCAGGGTGGGTATAAACAATTTGTCTTGAAAGGTCATGATTGTTGTCAGAAAAAGAGGGGAGTTTGGGGTGGTATTGGTAGGCGTATACATCTGAGAAAGAGTGTGCAGAGAGCCTTGAAAGATCATGATTACTACCAGAGCAAAAGGGTAAATTTTACTCAGAGAGGAGGTAGTCTGTGTAACTCGGACAGCAGGCGTGGTCTGTATCATAAGGGGGGAGTCATGGTAAACACAGGGGTAAGAACGGGTGGCAAGCCAGCAAGTAGCTCACGGGGCGAAAAGTAAGGGCCTGGTTAAAGAGGAGCGTAAGGAAGGCTAAACACTGTTCGAGGGGAAAAAAAAAAAAGAGCTACCCTAGGGATCCCTCAAACACTTCTCCTTCCAGTCCTGACCCTTCACCAGAACCCCCAGAGCCAGAGAGAGGGGGTGGAGAATATGGTTTAGGAAGCCCGTTAGAGGGTCCCTCACATGTACCCCAGCCTCCCAGACCTGACCTTTCACCAGGACCCACAGAGCCAGAGAGGAGAGATGGTGACTATGATTTAGAAAGACCGTTAGAGGGTCCCTGAAATGTTCCCAGACCACCTAGGCCTCCCCCACCACCAAAACCTGGAGGGTCTGAGGATTGGGATAATGAATCTGGTGTAAAAGACAGTTTAGAGGATCCCTCCAGTGCCCCCAGGTCCTCTGAGTCATCAGAGGATGTTTTACTCGATCTACCTATGGTGCGGGTGAGAAGGCAAGAGTGGCCTGTAGCCAGGTTTGGTGGCACAAGGTACACTGAGGCGTTAATGACTCCAGAAAACCTACTTACCAGTACACAAGAAGGAGGTGTATGCTTTTTCAATCAACCCGGAGAACACTGTGTCAGCTTTTGTGGGAGTTTCTGGGGGGTATCCGGCTTCTAGGGGGGTCTGTTCCGGCAGAAATAGGTTAATTTCCCTCTGTCCAGATCACCCTGATTTACATAGCTCAGGTATTTCTGAAGCATGGGTGCATACAGTTTAGCTTTATCATATTCTGCTAAACCCAGTCTTTGGAGAATATCCCTCATTTCAACATCCAATAAGCGGGTTGCCTCAGTTCTGATATTTTCCCAAGGCAGTGGGGGAGCCTTTAATTGTTCCAGCTTGTGTTTGGGCACCAGGTACATTTTTTCTGCGTGCTCCATCACCAGCTAGCCAAAAGCCCCATAATCAGAGGAAGAGCAAAACTTAGCAGAGGTCCGATAAATCCCCCAGGCTGTTTCACCAGCTGTTTCTTTTTTTTAAGAGGCAATCTTTTGTTACTTAGGTTTTTTATGATCCCGCGTCTCTTTTTCAGCACGTGAATTTGATGCAGTGTCAAAGGGATGGTTCCTTTTAAGATGTTCAGAGCAATTTCTGAAATGAGAATTGAAGAAGCAGTTTTAAGAGAGCCAAGTTTCTTTTTACACAGCTAGACATGTTCTCCTTCCACCATCTTGAGAGCTAAGAAGAGGCCACCACTACATCATCTCTTTTTATTCCCACCCGCGGTTTTTTTAAAAGTGTAAGCAGCCAGTTGGTCAGGAGGAAAAAGCCCTGTTCTTAATTTAAAAGCATCTGGGGTAGAAGCATTTAAATCAACCACCAGATACCTGTAAGGTGCTTTAGTGGCATCCTCAAAAGCTTCTAGAAAGAGCTGAACCTTATCCAGGTACATCTGCTGCGCCAGGGACACTATCTGTAACTTCTCCCTGGGGTTTTTCAACAAAACCATGTATTTTGTGTTAAGGGCAATGGTGCGGCTCCTTTTCCCTTGACAGAAAACATTTTGAACTATATATGTAATGCTAAGATTCCAGTGGTGCACGTACTTGGTAAAGGCTTTCTCGATTTTGCCGCTGTCACAGGCAGAGTCCATCAAATCATCTACTACAACCAGACCATCCAGTAGACCCTCCACAAACTTGATAAAAGCAGACAAAGCAGTTCTTTATACACAGGCTGCCAACAGCTATAGCACCACACGATATTCTCAGGCATAACAGACAACATTTTATCAACATGATCCAAAAGGTTTTTTATAAAGTAACTTTTACCACAGTTGCTAGGGCCTGCCAAAATCACATAAAAGGGGTGCTTCCATCGCATATCCATCTTTAAAAACCATAGGGGAGGCTGCTAAAGTTTTCTGTGAGGACCCTTTTGTCATAAACAACTTTCTGCGTTTTTCTCAAGGTTTTGGTTTCTATCGTCCACTTGCTTTTGTTCCTGACGATAGAGCGCTGTTGTATCACAATTGTTTTAGGGGTGTCCACAACAGGGTTTGCCCCATAATTTAGAACAAGATCTCTCAAGGTTTCAAAGCTGACTTTTTCACTGTTGGCCACATTCAGGGTAATCCCTTTGACCTTCAAGCAAACCTTTCCCCCGGACAACTTGTACTCGTAGGTTTTTGGACCAGTCGACACAAACTCTGTGATGTGTTCATCTGGTGGGATTTCGCTGGTGAGCTCGCCTAAATAATCACCTAGCAGTGGGTTCCAATCTCCCTCGCAGCTCACAGATATCACAGAATCTGTGTCGTGGTACAGACACCAGTCTTGCAAGCTGTCTAACAGCTCATACAACTCTAAGCGTGCGTAAGCGGTGGTGAAATAGGCTATAAAGCTGTTTGTGTTACCAGAGACAGTGTAACACTCTTTGGCGTGTTTCCAAGACACGCAGGCTGCCTCATCATCAATAAAGTCGCAAGATGAAATTTCATAGGCGGGAGAAAAGAGGTAGCCAAAGAGGTCTTCGGGGTCTCTAACGATGCTGGTGTTGGGCAAGTTGGTTCTCTGACTGAATTTACCCCACAAAGAATTTAGAAACAATTTTGCTATTTGGCGCTTTGCGGAGCTGGGTTTGATATGCTCTGGGCGTAAGGCTACGCCTTCTTTTTGCAAGAAATTGGCCACATATCTCTCTTGTTTTGCTTGGTCAGTACACTAGGCGGGGTAGCCCAAGGCTTCCTGCTTCTGTTGGAGGTGCATTTTTATGTACTGTGAAAAAAGGGTGCTAGACTTCTCGGCAAAATGCCAGACTTCATAGAATTGAGCTACTCTGTACCCCTTGGTGATAGCATTATTCAATTCTGGTGTGCACCACATACCCGGGAGGGCCCTCTCTTCATCAGTGTGGTCGCACTTTTGCTATCTTGTTTCCGCGCATAGGCGGCACAGTGTGAACATAAGTTTCCTGTTCATCCTGGTGGGTAACACAGGAAAAAAAAAGATTTTGCTGTGGGTACAGTTTCACCCTGGCTATTCCAAAATAGCTCTACAGGGGTTGGAAATTGTCATGAATGATTTCAGGGTGTCCGGCTGGGTATTCCTTCATTTTGTTTATAAAGGGGTAAAGACTGGTAAAATTGTAATAGTGTATTTGTTCGCTGGGTTTAGTTTGGTAATATAGACAGATGGCATTAGCTCTCCCCCCAAAAAGAGCATCCCCAGGCACCAGTGGAGAAGGCAGCGGGGTTCTGTTTAAAAAATCTGCCAGCTCCCCATCTGTTTCTAACAGAGTCCTCCACTCGTGCTCCCAAATGGTCCTAACGGTAGACCCCTCTCTCTTGAGATAATCGGTCTTGTGCAATGCCTTATAATTCAGAAACCTGAAGGTGGTCCCCGTCAACGGGTTCTGGTCTTTCTCATTGTAGCAAGTGACACAACCGTGGAAAAAGCATCCGTTAAATTCAAACGCCATAGGTTCCCCATCAATGTTGGCATAGCCGTCTAAAAAATAGGGGCATACCTGAAATTCCCCACCCTGTAAAGCACGTCGAATTTGAATATGTTCTTTCTCCAAAATGTACATTAGCCACTGAATAGATGGGGTTGAAAACCTCTTTTTCTGTCTGTGATAGCTGTCCTGGGGAAGCAGCGCTATGGTCTGTGGTTCCAAAAACATAAACCTGTACATGGCCATGCAGACAGAGGCCAGTGTGATGTATTGGAAAGGATCTATGCAGTGCACAACATTTTGGAGTTCACCATCTACTTCCACTCGGTCTACCTGCCGTGTCATTTTCATAATCTCATCCCTGTAGAGGCAGCAGGCCTCTTTCAAAATTTTTACATCCTGCTGGCAATAATAGGCCAGCTCCTCTTGCATGTCAAAGGTTTTATCACAGTTATTCTGTTTGTGGTCGTTGTGAAAGGCCAGGGAGGTGGAAGCCGTAGAGTTATAAGCTCTATCCCCTATTCCCAGATCATTACTAAAAAAAGGAAGTATTTAATTGACTTGAATACCTATGATACTATGATACTGTGTTTTGCAGGCAGTCTATTGGCTGTTACAAAACGTAGAGGGGCCAAAATGCCATAATAATGTTCATCATATAGCAGAAGAAAACAGGTGTCAGGGTATCTGGGTGTGTCCTGTGTTTTAAATAAACTCCACCCCATTTTTTCCTTCTGCATCACTATGTGAATGTTAACCTGTTTGAGGTCTTCAAACAAAGGTACTTGATGGAGCATAATCTTTTGATATATGCAGTTCTTTGGCACCATCTAGCAGCTCGACATCTCTGGCCCCTCTACGTTTTGTAACAGCCAATAGACTGCCTGCAAAACACAGTATCATAGTATCATAGGTATTCAAGTCAATTAAATACTTCCTTTTTTTAGTAATGATCTGGGAATAGGGGATAGAGCTTATAACTCTACGGCTTCCACCTCCCTGGCCTTTCACAACGACCACAAACAGAATAACTGTGATAAAACCTTTGACATGCAAGAGGAGCTGGCCTATTATTGCCAGCAGGATGTAAAAATTTTGAAAGAGGCCTGCTGCCTCTACAGGGATGAGATTATGAAAATGACACGGCAGGTAGACCGAGTGGAAGTAGATGGTGAACTCCAAAATGTTGTGCACTGCATAGATCCTTTCCAATACATCACACTGGCCTCTGTCTGCATGGCCATGTACAGGTTTATGTTTTTGGAACCACAGACCATAGCGCTGCTTCCCCAGGACAGCTATCACAGACAGAAAAAGAGGTTTTCAACCCCATCTATTCAGTGGCTAATGTACATTTTGGAGAAAGAACATATTCAAATTCGACGTGCTTTACAGGGTGGGGAATTTCAGGTATGCCCCTATTTTTTAGACGGCTATGCCAACATTGATGGGGAACCTATGGCGTTTGAATTTAACGGATGCTTTTTCCACGGTTGTGTCACTTGCTACAATGAGAAAGACCAGAACCCGTTGACGGGGACCACCTTCAGGTTTCTGAATTATAAGGCATTGCACAAGACCGATTATCTCAAGAGAGAGGGGTCTACCGTTAGGACCATTTGGGAGCACGAGTGGAGGACTCTGTTAGAAACAGATGGGGAGCTGGCAGATTTTTTAAACAGAACCCCGCTGCCTTCTCCACTGGTGCCTGGGGATGCTCTTTTTGGGGGGAGAGCTAATGCCATCTGTCTATATTACCAAACTAAACCCAGCGAACAAATACACTATTACAATTTTACCAGTCTTTACCCCTTTATAAACAAAATGAAGGAATACCCAGCCGGACACCCTGAAATCATTCATGACAATTTCCAACCCCTGTAGAGCTATTTTGGAATAGCCAGGGTGAAACTGTACCCACAGCAAAATCTTTTTTTTTCCTGTGTTACCCACCAGGATGAACAGGAAACTTATGTTCACACTGTGCCGCCTATGCGCGGAAACAAGATAGCAAAAGTGCGACCACACTGATGAAGAGAGGGCCCTCCCGGGTATGTGGTGCACACCAGAATTGAATAATGCTATCACCAAGGGGTACAGAGTAGCTCAATTCTATGAAGTCTGGCATTTTGCCGAGAAGTCTAGCACCCTTTTTTCACAGTACATAAAAATGCACCTCCAACAGAAGCAGGAAGCCTTGGGCTACCCCGCCTAGTGTACTGACCAAGCAAAACAAGAGAGATATGTGGCCAATTTCTTGCAAAAAGAAGGCGTAGCCTTACGCCCAGAGCATATCAAACCCAGCTCCGCAAAGCGCCAAATAGCAAAATTGTTTCTAAATTCTTTGTGGGGTAAATTCAGTCAGAGAACCAACTTGCCCAACACCAGCATCGTTAGAGACCCCGAAGACCTCTTTGGCTACCTCTTTTCTCCCGCCTATGAAATTTCATCTTGCGACTTTATTGATGATGAGGCAGCCTGCGTGTCTTGGAAACACGCCAAAGAGTGTTACACTGTCTCTGGTAACACAAACAGCTTTATAGCCTATTTCACCACCGCTTACGCACGCTTAGAGTTGTATGAGCTGTTAGACAGCTTGCAAGACTGGTGTCTGTACCACGACACAGATTCTGTGATATCTGTGAGCTGCGAGGGAGATTGGAACCCACTGCTAGGTGATTATTTAGGCGAGCTCACCAGCGAAATCCCACCAGATGAACACATCACAGAGTTTGTGTCGACTGGTCCAAAAACCTACGAGTACAAGTTGTCCGGGGGAAAGGTTTGCTTGAAGGTCAAAGGGATTACCCTGAATGTGGCCAACAGTGAAAAAGTCAGCTTTGAAACCTTGAGAGATCTTGTTCTAAATTATGGGGCAAACCCTGTTGTGGACACCCCTAAAACAATTGTGATACAACAGCGCTCTATCGTCAGGAACAAAAGCAAGTGGACGATAGAAACCAAAACCTTGAGAAAAACGCAGAAAGTTGTTTATGACAAAAGGGTCCTCACAGAAAACTTTAGCAGCCTCCCCTATGGTTTTTAAAGATGGATATGCGATGGAAGCACCCCTTTTATGTGATTTTGGCAGGCCCTAGCAACTGTGGTAAAAGTTACTTTATAAAAAACCTTTTGGATCATGTTGATAAAATGTTGTCTGTTATGCCTGAGAATATCGTGTGGTGCTATAGCTGTTGGCAGCCTGTGTATAAAGAACTGCTTTGTCTGCTTTTATCAAGTTTGTGGAGGGTCTACTGGATGGTCTGGTTGTAGTAGATGATTTGATGGACTCTGCCTGTGACAGCGGCAAAATCGAGAAAGCCTTTACCAAGTACGTGCACCACTGGAATCTTAGCATTACATATATAGTTCAAAATGTTTTCTGTCAAGGGAAAAGGAGCCGCACCATTGCCCTTAACACAAAATACATGGTTTTGTTGAAAAACCCCAGGGAGAAGTTACAGATAGTGTCCCTGGCGCAGCAGATGTACCTGGATAAGGTTCAGCTCTTTCTAGAAGCTTTTGAGGATGCCACTAAAGCACCTTACAGGTATCTGGTGGTTGATTTAAATGCTTCTACCCCAGATGCTTTTAAATTAAGAACAGGGCTTTTTCCTCCTGACCAACTGGCTGCTTACACTTTTAAAAAAACCGCGGGTGGGAATAAAAAGAGATGATGTAGTGGTGGCCTCTTCTTAGCTCTCAAGATGGTGGAAGGAGAACATGTCTAGCTGTGTAAAAAGAAACTTGGCTCTCTTAAAACTGCTTCTTCAATTCTCATTTCAGAAATTGCTCTGAACATCTTAAAAGGAACCATCCCTTTGACACTGCATCAAATTCACGTGCTGAAAAAGAGACGCGGGATCATAAAAAACCTAAGTAACAAAAGATTGCCTCTTAAAAAAAAGAAACAGCTGGTGAAACAGCCTGGGGGATTTATCGGACCTCTGCTAAGTTTTGCTCTTCCTCTGATTATGGGGCTTTTGGCTAGCTGGTGATGGAGCACGCAGAAAAAATGTACCTGGTGCCCAAACACAAGCTGGAACAATTAAAGGCTCCCCCACTGCCTTGGGAAAATATCAGAACTGAGGCAACCCGCTTATTGGATGTTGAAATGAGGGATATTCTCCAAAGACTGGGTTTAGCAGAATATGATAAAGCTAAACTGTATGCACCCATGCTTCAGAAATACCTGAGCTATGTAAATCAGGGTGATCTGGACAGAGGGAAATTAACCTATTTCTGCCGGAACAGACCCCCCTAGAAGCCGGATACCCCCCAGAAACTCCCACAAAAGCTGACACAGTGTTCTCCGGGTTGATTGAAAAAGCATACACCTCCTTCTTGTGTACTGGTAAGTAGGTTTTCTGGAGTCATTAACGCCTCAGTGTACCTTGTGCCACCAAACCTGGCTACAGGCCACTCTTGCCTTCTCACCCGCACCATAGGTAGATCGAGTAAAACATCCTCTGATGACTCAGAGGACCTGGGGGCACTGGAGGGATCCTCTAAACTGTCTTTTACACCAGATTCATTATCCCAATCCTCAGACCCTCCAGGTTTTGGTGGTGGGGGAGGCCTAGGTGGTCTGGGAACATTTCAGGGACCCTCTAACGGTCTTTCTAAATCATAGTCACCATCTCTCCTCTCTGGCTCTGTGGGTCCTGGTGAAAGGTCAGGTCTGGGAGGCTGGGGTACATGTGAGGGACCCTCTAACGGGCTTCCTAAACCATATTCTCCACCCCCTCTCTCTGGCTCTGGGGGTTCTGGTGAAGGGTCAGGACTGGAAGGAGAAGTGTTTGAGGGATCCCTAGGGTAGCTCTTTTTTTTTTTTCCCCTCGAACAGTGTTTAGCCTTCCTTACGCTCCTCTTTAACCAGGCCCTTACTTTTCGCCCCGTGAGCTACTTGCTGGCTTGCCACCCGTTCTTACCCCTGTGTTTACCATGACTCCCCCCTTATGATACAGACCACGCCTGCTGTCCGAGTTACACAGACTACCTCCTCTCTGAGTAAAATTTACCCTTTTGCTCTGGTAGTAATCATGATCTTTCAAGGCTCTCTGCACACTCTTTCTCAGATGTATACGCCTACCAATACCACCCCAAACCCCCCTCTTTTTCTGACAACAATCATGACCTTTCAAGACAAATTGTTTATACCCACCCTGAAAACCCACCCTCTTTTTTTCACAATAATCATGATCTTTCAAAAAAGGAGAAAGACTCTCCTCTTTCTCTAAATTGTGTGAGCAATCAGTCCTGGGTTTCGTATTCAAGGGGTCCAGATCACCTGTTTTGGGGTGTGAATCCTTGTCTTTTTACATGTGGTTTTCTCAGAGGTATGTGGCTTGTTTTCCTCTGAGGAATCATACCCTTCTGTTCTGTCCTGGTGGTCTTCTGCTCCTTGGGTCTTATGATCTGCAGGCTGAGCATTTCTGGGGTTTTTTGCTTGTGCTTTTAGAGGTCTCTGCCCAGACCCCCACTCTTCTTCAGGAGTGGTGCGTGTGATCAGTTAGGAAATATAAAATTTACATCTCAGCATTGAGAATTCACTTTCCTCACACACTACAAATTTAAAATTTGCGTAACCCCCCCACTACACACCGCCGCTCCTCCTACAAGAAACACAAAGTTTCAGAAGCTGATTTCAGAAAAATTACCTTTTACTGCTGGATAAAAACATGACTGTATGTGCTTGTTCTGCTTTTCTGTTTTAGAAGAAGAGGTTCTGTTTGGAAACAAACAGTTGTTATAACTCAGTGTGATTATAGTAACACAGCCACAAATAACCTACCATTTTAAAATATTTTTTACCTTGCTGTGGTAAAATTGCATGGGGCTTCCCCACCTGATAAGCTCTCTGTAATATAAATGAAACGATACAATAAGTAAGTCCTCTGTACTAAAAATTAAATAATAGATTAAGGAAAATAGTGTATGTATAAAGTAAAATATAACTATATTAAAATAGTCACCACTAAAAGACAACTCCACCCCTTTAGTCTTAAAATATGTAGAGATCTGGACACACTGATCAGCTTTTATTTATCTATTTTGATTTGGTTTATCTTTATGATACACACCCGCCACTCCATACCATACACAATTTGTGAGAATATGTATTTTTAAATTCAGTTCTTATTTCCATCAAAAACTTTTATAATATTTAGTGATTTCTTTTGATAAACCTTCTAAGAAGTTTTTTTTCATTTCCTGTGACCATTAAGCCTTGTCGGCCTTATCTTTACAGCTGCCCTTTTGGTAAAAGATAATTACTTGAGTCTTAAAACAAGAAGAGCTCTGAACACCATGGTCATTTTTTTTTGTGGTCTGGTTTATCTTTATAACGTACACCCCCACCACACCCCTACCATACAAAAGCTGTGAGAATATATATTTTAAATTCAGTCTTTATTTTCATCAACACTTTTACAATATTTACTGGTTTATTTTGTTACCCCTTCTCCTAAGAAGTTTTTTTTTACATTAGCTGTAGAAAACTGTTGATGTGCTTTACAACCTCATATCCCCCACCCTCCCACCAAGATCAGCAAAAGATATAACCCCACCAAACCCCATTTAAAACAATTTTTGCTAAGCCCTTCTCTTAAACAGGGTTTTATAATCTCTAGTACCAATTAAGTGTTCAATATGGGGTATGAGTGTTTTATCTTCCTCAGTGATCAAATCATGAAGGGCAGCATTAGGATCTTCTGCAGAATACACAGCATCTAGAAGCTCTCTAACCTGAATTAAATGTTTCACAGTAATTCTGAGAATGTTCCTGGCAAACCCAATGGTTATAACAGCATTGAAAATGCTATCAAGACATTTCCTGGCAAAGTTCCTGAATTCTTTCGTCTATGTCTTCATCTAACCAAGTAAGAAATTCATGGGCTTCTTGACCCCCTAGTCAAATATGCAACCCCAGCATAGGTCAAAAAGTCTCTTCCTCAAGCAGTATTTCATTATGCCATAAACTGAAACGCGAACAAGAGACTTCATAAAGACTTTACATTCGCATGATGTAATAGCTTGTGTTGATTGAATGGCTAGATGTCTTCTGAACTCTCCAGGCTCATCTGGTCTTTGTCCTCTGCAAAAGCATACACCTCCTTCTTGTGTACTGGTAAGTAGGTTTTCTGGAGTCATTAAAAAGGCTTCATCTAACTGCAAAGGAGTTCAAATAAAGGACTTGGTCAGTTAGCTGCTGTTTAATCAGTTCTTAGCTACTTCCAAACACATACATGCCACCGAGTGAACCCACACTGAAAACCCAAGTGCCCCCACAAACATGCTCCAAGTCTCTTACCAGTCTCTCCTCTGCGATGACCTCTACTTCGCATGCAGGCTCTGGCACAAAGATACCCTCTTCCAAATTTTCAGCGTCTGCTTCGGGGGTCTGGGCCTCCTCCATTTACCTGTTCACTGGATCTTCCCGAACAGCGTCAGGTGTCTCAAAGAGTCTTTGGGCAAGGGGCCGTGTCTCCTCCTCAAAACTATTTCTACGGTAACGCTTTCTATAAAACCGTCTCGGGGTTGTAGTGAGTGGCCCTACAGGCATTGTGAAAGAATCCATATCTGCCCCTGCTTGCCTTAGCACAGTCTCAGATAAACA
Source organism: Crocodylus siamensis (assembly GCF_052110815.1). NCBI lineage: Eukaryota > Metazoa > Chordata > Crocodylia > Crocodylidae > Crocodylus > Crocodylus siamensis. The sequence continues at coordinate 214,298,383 of NC_143397.1, forward strand.
GAGTGGTCGTTTGGGAAAGCAGATAGACCTGGTGGGGTTGCTGCCCAAATCCCACCCCCTCTACTTATTCCAATTGGTTCAGCATCGTTCTTGGGAGGTCTGAGGCCTCTGAAACCTCTGCCAATTGGTTGGAGGTGGTGGGGCAGGTTGTTAGAGGGGTCACACCGCCACCCTGCCACCCCATAGACCACGTCTGTGCTCCAGCAGGGGGGCTAGATCAGTCTGGGACCTGCTAAGCCATAACAATACCATGTGATCTAGGGCGGTTCTTGGGGGTTTGGGCTTTGGGGGTCTGCATGGGCTGTCCTTCTGATATCATGGACCATGTGGTGCTGGTGTCATGCACCATGTGACTGGGGGTTAGGGCGGGTTTGCTGATGTTACACACCACGTGACTGGAGGTGGGAGCAGTGTTGCTGATGTCACATACCATGTGACTGGAGGTAGGGGTGGGGTTGCTGATGTCACACAGCACGTGACTGGGTGGTGGCGGAGGCGCTGATGTCACATACCACATGACTGGAGTGGGGGCGGAGTTGCTGATGTCACATACCACGTGACTGGTGTCAGGGTGCGGGGCTGGTGATGTCGCACATCATGTGACTGGGGTCAGGGGTTGGGACTGGTGACATCACACACCATACATGGGGAAAGGGGTGGGGCTAAGGGGGCAGGACTTCCAGTCCTGCCCACCTGTCATATTTGCATTGAGGGGCAGAGAGCCTATATACTCTAGCCTTTATAGGCTTTAAACATTAAATATTAATACTGAAAATGAATGGGCTTTTTTTTGGCCCCGATTTGTAGTTTTACCAATTGGACAATTATTTCGGTTTAATATAAAAATGGGGGAAACATCTATAAATCCTGTGCATGAAAAAGTTTCATAGATTTCATAGACATCAGGGCTGGAAGGGACCTCGGGAGATCATCGAGTCCAGCCCCCTGCCCAGAGGGCAAGAAGTCAGCTGGGGTCATAGGATCCCAGCAAGATAAGCATCCAATTTACTCCTGAAGGTGTTCAATGTAGGTGCTTGAACCACCTCCGATGGCAGGCTGTTCCAGACCCTGGGGGCTTGGACAGTAAAGAAATTCTTCCTTATGTCCAGCCTGAAACGGTCTTGCAGGAGTTTATGACCGTTCGACCTAGTCATCCCTTGGGGCGCTCTGGTGAACAAACGTTCACCCGGAGAACCTTGCATTTTTCGGTGTTAAACACCATGAGGTTCTCGTCTGCCCATTTGCTGAGCTTGTCCAGGTCAGCCTGGATCACCCGCCTATCTTCTGGCATGGATGCTTTGCCCCAAAGTTTGGTGTCATCGGCGAACTTGGCCAGTCCACTCCTGACTCCAATGTCCACATTATTAATGAAGATGTTAAACAGTATGGGTCCAAGGACAGAGCCTTGAGGGACCCCACTGGTCACAGGGCACCACGATGACTGACTGCCATCAATCACAACCCTCTGGGTCCGACCACGAAGCCAATTTCCCAGCCAGCGGATCGTGGTGGAGCCAAGGCCACAACTGGCCAGTTTGGCCAAGAGGTGATCATGGGATACCAGATCAAAAGCTCTTTTGAAGTCAAGATATATGACATCAATCTCTTCTCCCTCGTCCAGGTAATAGGTCACCTGGTCGTAGAAGGAAATGAGATTGGTCAGACAAGACCTACCCACAACAAACCCATGCTGGCTATCTCTTAGGATGTTAGGATGTTAGCCTGGGCCAGTCCCTCAAGGATGGCCTCCTTAATAAACTTTTCTAAGATCTTCCCCAGGATAGAAGTCAGGCTAATGGGCCTGTAGTTAGCCGGATCCGGAAGCTCAGCAAATGGGCAGACGAGAACCTCATGGTGTTTAACACCGAAAAATGCAAGGTTCTTCACCTTGGGAGGAAAAACCTGCAGCACCCTTATAGGCTCGGCAGTCTACATTGGTTAGCACTACAGAAGAAAAAGACTTGGGGGTCATCATTGACCACAAGATGAACATGAGCCTGCAATGCGATGCTGCGCCTAGTAAAGCGACCAAAATGCTGGCGTGCATCCATAGATGCTTCTCGAGCAAATCCCGAGACGTCATTCTCCCCTTGTACTCGGCCTTGGTGAGGCCGGAGCTGGAGTACTGTGTCCAGTTTTGGGCTCCACAATTCAAAAAGGATGTGGAAAAGCTTGAGAGAGTCCAGAGGAGAGCCACGCGCATGATCAGAGGTCAGGAAAACAGATCTTACGATGACAGGCTGAGAGCCACGGGACTCTTTAGCCTGGAAAAGCGCAGGCTCAGGGGTGATCTGATGGCCACCTATAAGTTTATCAGGGGTGACCACCAGGATCTGGGGGAACATCTGTTCACCAGAGCGCCCCAAGGGATGACTAGGTCGAACGGTCATAAACTCCTGCAAGACCTAAGGAAGAATTTCTTTACTGTCCGAGCCCCCAAGGTCTGGAACAGTCTGCCAGTGGAGGTGGTTCAAGCACCTACGTTGAACACCTTCAAGAGTAAATTGGATGCTTATCTTGCTGGGATCCTATGACCCCAGCTGACTTCCTGCCCTTTGGGCAGGGGGCTGGATTCGATGATCTCCCGAGGTCCCTTCCAGCCCTAATGTCTATGAAATCTATGAAATGTCTATGAAATCATTCTCCTCCCTTTCTTGAAGATCGGCACCACATTGACCTTCTTCCAGTCTTCGGGCACTATACCAGAGTGCCAGGAGTTTTCAAAGATCCGTGCCAGGGGCTGGGCTATGACACTCATCAGCTCCTTGAGTACCCTGGGGTGCAGATTGTCAGGGCCGGCTGACTTGAAGGTATCCAGCTTCTCAAGGTGTTCCTTCACAAGGTCAGCATTGATGGAGGGTAGGGGATCCCCATCACCTGGATCTCCCTGTCCCATAGCAGGCAAAGTACCTATTTAATAGGTTGGCTTTTTCCTGGGCGTCAGTTGTCAGTTGACCCATCTGGTTTAGCAGGGGTCCAACATTGCCCTTGCTTTTCCTCCGGCTCCCCACATATCTGAAAAAGGACTTTTTGTTGTCCTTGATGCTTGAAGCTAGTTGGAGTTCAGTTGCAGCCTTGGCTTTCCTGGTTTGGTCCCTGCAGGACCGGACCAGTGCAGAATAATCCTCCTTGGAGGTGAATCCCATCCTCCATCCTTTGTAGGCTTTCCTTTTTAGCCGTAGGAGGTCCACTAGGTCCCTGGAGAGCCAGGAGGGCTGCTGTGCCTTCTTGCTGCCTTTCCTCCGTGTTGGAATAGATTTAGCTTGTGCACTGAGGATCGCTTCCTTGAGAAGCAACCACTCTTCTCGAACTCCCATCTCCCTGGGGCCATGGTCCCTAAGGGCCTGACCGACAAGCCCCTTGAGCTTGTCAAAGTCGGCTTTTCTGAAGTCAAGGACTTCTGTGTTGCTGACTGACTTGCCAGCTTTACGGCGGATGGTGAAGGTGATCAGCTCGTGGTCGCTGTCACCCAGCTTCCCATCGATCACCAGGTCGCCGATTAAGTTCAAAGAGTTCTGCTGAGATCACAAATAAGTTGAACTTTCTTTTTATCATATATATTTTTATCACAATTTGACTGGTTCAGGCAAGACATCATAGTAAAAAATGTTTATTTTCATACTTATTAAGCATTCAGTTTGTTTATCACACTGTTTGTTTATCACCTCTCCCTTGACTCATCTACATCAAAATTCTCCAAGGCACAATTTCTCCTTTTATATAGTGATTAGTGGTTTGGTGATTGGCCTCATTTTTAAGCCCATGAGAACCGAGTCTCTGGGCACATCTACATGAGATGCTTACTGCACAGTAGGGTTATGTGAAGCTTCAGTCCCTGATTCAATTTGGAGGAGATTCAGCCTGATTTTTTTTTTTAAAGTGCTGGGAGGCTGGTGCCAGCTGGGATATGGGGCCAGGCAGGACAGCCATGGGGACTTCTCCTGAAACTCCCCCTGCCCAGAGAGAAGCAGGCACAGCTGGAGGAGCCATGGGAGAACCTGCAGCCGCCCAGCTGTGCCTGCCTTTCCCCAGCCAAGCCGAATCAACACTGAATCAGCACCAAATCTCTGATTCTGATTCGGCTGAATCAAATGGGGACAGTGATTAGAATCACCAAATTGAATCACTGTCCTCCAAATCAGTCAAATCTAAATCCGAATTGAATACTTCCCTGTTTGCACTGGCTTACTGCATAGTAGCCTAATAACATTGTGCAGAAACATGCCGGTCAAAAACCATGCTAATACACTACTGAGCCAATGTTATTAGGCTACTGCCTACATTAAGCATCACAAAAAAACCAGTGCACTGGTGCTACCGCGCAATAACTGTAGTTATTGTGTGTTTAGTTATTACTTCATTAAGCAAGTACTAAACTAAATGTGCAGTAACTACTGCACATTAATAAATGTGTAGACATGCCCTCTTCTACATACTTGATTTTATGTTGCAACAGCTGAAGTCCGTCTTGTGCCGTTAGACCAAACTTTATTGTGCAAGCAGTATCTGGTCATACCATTATATCTCAATGTGACACTAAATGAAAAAAACACTATATTCACTTAAGGAAACCTATTGTCTGTCATTTGAAAAAGCGATTTATAATGAAAGCATGGCCCAAAGCTCAAAGTCATTGTTGGTCATTTCTTTGTTCTAAAAAGAAACAATGGTGAAACTTGTCATCATATCTGCTGTACTTACACCTCCTCCAACAACCACACAAGTTACATTTTCATCAGCATAATTGGAATTTTTCCTGAAGTCGAGGCAGTCTATAAGCACATTTGCATTATACCAATGGTAGATTCTTTTATTGACATTCTTACGGTAGCCATGTCATCACAGTTCCTGTTCATAAACAAAATAAATTGTGCAATAACATACTTGTTAATTCATGCTGTATTTATTATTTTAAATGGGTGCATCTGCACATGCAAATGCTCTGGGGTGGGTTGCTGTAGAGTAATATACAAACTCATCCTGGGCAGGTGTCTACACATGCAGGGAAGCAGGAGAAGTTTGCTGCTCATGGCAGCTGTCTGTTCCCACCCCCACTGGCCCTGCACTTGCCCCCTGCAGCAGCCAGGGGGAACTACCCCAGTAGCGCAGAGCTCCCAGCCCCCACTCTGTAATTGCAGAGCGACCTCCACCAATTATTCTCTCCCAGCCTCAGATCCACAACCATGAAGCCAGAGCTGGGAGATTTTCATCTACCAACTCTAGCTCCAAAGTTGCAGAGCTGGGAGATAAGAATCTCTCAGTGCCCAGTTCCACCACTGCAATTAGTAAATTTGCTACTTGTATTTAGAGGTGGCTAATTTACATGTGTTTAGAGCAAATTACTGCACAGTGGGTACAGTGGGTGCACTGTAGTTACTGTGCATTACATTTAGTACTTGTATAACCAAATACTAAATCAGTGCATAGTAACTTGTGCTACTGTAGCACTGGCACATGGCTCTTTAGTGATTTGGACATAGCAGCCTAATTCTACCACACGGTAACGTATTAGCATGGTTTTTGACTGGTACGATACTGAGCACTGAATTAGGCTACTGTGCAGTTAGCATCTTGTGTAGATGCACCCAGTAAGTGTCTGCATGTGTAGGCAGTGATGTTTACTGTGCAGTAATTTGCTCTAATCTCAAGTAAAGCATCATGTGTAGATGCACCTAACGTAATGTAGTTAACTACAGTAACAGAAGACTGTGCATGTGTACCTACCTGTGCTTTTCAAGTGGATTCTGACAGGCTGTTAGAGCTGCAATGTAGTAAATCATATACAAATTAAATTGCTAAATTAAACTCTTCAAAGGCCATAGGCATATACTAAAAACATCTTAGCTAACAAGTTGTTAAGCTGTGATGACAAAGTAGCTACTTAACAAGCTAACCAGCTAATTGACTACATTTTGGTGACAATTTTTGTAACGCCCTTTTGATGTTAGACAAACAAATGCAAGCAGTTTGAACTTAAAAGTACATGTATATATGTAAACTGCGTGCATGCAGGAATGTGCATGCATGTGTGCATGTATGCATGTAAGATTATGTCACTTTCAACACCTGGAACAGGGATCTTCTGCACCAAGTATTTTGTATTATTATCTGAGTGAATGTAATAAAAAAAAATATTCTTGTTTTATTTACTCTCTTCATCAAGTGATAGTTCACTTTGTAGTGTCTAGGCTATTAGTGTTTTCATGCTGTATTTTTCCATTGTCTTCTCAGGGATTGCCGTCCCCTGCCACTTGCCTAGGGTGTCATCAGCTATAATTGGGGTCTCACATGCGTATGTTTCACCTGTCAGTACTTGATATTAATGGAGTTGGTTCAGATGCCTTCACCAGTCCAATTATGAGTCTCCCCGGGGTCTCGCAAGGTCCCGAGTTTCTGAGGGCTCCGCCACCCCTACACCCTTGCCTTCCACTGGGTGGTGGCCAGCCAGCTGGTCTGGCCACGTATCCTTAGTTCCTCCCAGATAATCAACAAAAGAAAGGTCAATCAAAGCAAACACGACAACCAAGACGGCTCTCCTGGTCTGTGTAGCTGCTCCAGCTGTCTGCAGCCACCCTTCAACTCAAACTTGACCTTCGAGGGGTCAAGCACCCCTTTGTTGGCTCTCTGAGAGCCCCCTTGTAGGGCTTGACAAGATTCCTTTTTAATAGCTTAAGTTCACTATTGGACCGTGCCCCTATTACAGGGAATACGGTACCCCAAAGTCAGTAGTGCCCCTCTATTAGGGTTATTACAGTCCCCTTCTCCCACCGGGCTCAGCAGGGACCAGTAAACCGGGTTCCAAAACCCCTCTGGGGTTTGGCTGTCTGCCAGAAGCTCCTACCGGTGCTCAACGTCGCTTTCAGCATTCCCTGCAGCATGCGCTGGCGTGCTCCACCTCCTCCTCTTTCCGGTTCTGCGTAGTTGCCACTTTCCGGTCCCGGACTCTTCTTTATACCGGTGGGGGAAATATCGGTCCCTCCCTTCCCAACACACCTGGGTAAGGGGAATTTCTGCCGGGCTCCTTGGGGCTGCGGACCTGGGGCCTCTGACCCTCTGCTTAGCCTGGGAGCCTTGGAGTCTGCTGGCTCCTTCTCTCTCTCACATGTCTCTCTGGCAATGTAATAGTTGTTCTTCTCAGCTCACAGTATAGTAATGGTGAGAAATACGAAAGCAAATTGTTTCCACAAAAAGGAATGGAAGGAGGGAATCAACAGAAAATCTGTTTGCTAAACACCTCGTTTTGCCAATCAACCAGTTTTGCTGATGGAACTCAGCCAATTTGTATGAAAAAACAAATTGTCCTCTCAGTAAGATATAATAACTTGTTGGTCATCAGCTACCCAATTTAATAAATAAGACCAGTTTTGACAAGTACAGTTCATTGGCTTTTCTTCACCTGTCTAGTTGGGCATAGCTAAGGAAATGACTTTCAATAGAAAACCAGAGCTATCTGAAAAATAATGTCATCTTTGCAGCTGTGTGTAATTTGGAGATTCGTCTGATTGGTTCCAGTATGGGATCACCAAATTAATAAAACGTACATTCAACAAAGATCAGATCTTGAGAGAAATATTCATAGCCCATCTAGTCCTGGTTTTCAAACAACCCTGTAACCTTGCCAAACTCATCATCAGAAATAAACTGTCCACTGCCCAACAGCCATCAAGGGGCACTTGTACACATGAGGGGGCTTTAGTTCTCAGGGCTGCATGCGCCCTAAATTGAAATGATTATTTTTTAATTGAAATCCATCATTTCAATTTAGGGGTTTCTGTCACTGTTAAGGTGAGGGGCTGTGACAGGAGTATGTCTACTGGAGCCTATTCCATTAGTGGCTCTGCCCTCCTGTAATGGGCCAACTGCCTACTTATTCTCCTGCCATGCCTTGATCTTAATTGATTAATTGACTGATGTAATTAGCAGGAGCCTGCCAACTTCATGCGACCCGGTGCCAGGGGGTGCTATCTGTGGCTCCTTTTCCATCCCTACACCGCAGCCCAAGCCTTGCAGATGGTACCAACATGGTCCTTGCCTTCTCTCTCAGGGGCTTCTCATGGCTCCCCCTTACCCTGGGGCGTCTCATTGCCCCCCCTTTACCCTGGGGCTTCTCGCTCCTTGTGGCCCTCTCTCCGGGCTCCTCACTGCCTCCTTGCTCTGGGCCTGGGGCTAATGCACCCCAAATGCTGTGCCCTCTGTGGCGCCGGGATCCCCACGCTACCGTGGAGTCCCTATGAGACTTCCTCCAACTCCTAATAGCCTCACCTGGTCCTCCGGTTAAAACAGTAAACACAAGAACACAAAGCCCCTGGGCTAGAACATAAAAAGCTAGACTGTCTGGCCAAACAACATTCAACCCCTACCAGGAAAACACTCCAACCCCAGCAGCGACCAAGAGACGCTCACACAGTCAGAGTTCTCCCCTCCACCTGTACTAGCCAAGCTCTTCTTCCCTCAGCCGCCAGAGGGGAACTGCCCACCTGGTCTCCTGCCAGGGCTTATATGGGCCAGGCCCTGCCCCTTCCTGTCAGCTGGCCCCACCGGTTGCCCTAGCACCTGTGACTCTGGCTGCCCTGGTGACTGGCAGCTGAGCCTCCCCCTTCTTACCATTAGGGGTCTTTCCTGAGCTGTTCTTCTGCTCTCAGGCGCAAGGCACCTGAGTGCTCTGCTACAGGGGCCCAATCCGTTTGGGGGGTTTTCGGCAAAGCCTGCCTGTGGCTCAGGGGCAAGCTGCCAGCAGACCAAGAAGCCCCTGAGCTGCAGTGGGCCCCAGTCCTTCCTCCATGGCAGTGCCCCCCAGGGCTGCCCAGGCCTGCTGAAGGTAGAAGCAGAAAAGGGCCCACTCTTTTTTTTCTTGTGGAGCCTGCCCACTTCTCCTATGCCTGGAGGGGGTGCGGGGGCGGGGTATGAACTGAGTAATAGCTGCAACACATTGTTGCAAACTAAACCACACCAGGATCTGGTTTAGTTTGCAATAATGCGAACTCATTAAAAAAACCCCAAACTCCTGCATGTGTACAGCATGACGCCATTAAGCCACACACTGACATTTTCATCACATGTACATGGTAATGGTGTCACATGTACAAGTGTCCAAGTGGAACACAGCCTTGCCTTGCAAGAAATACTTAACCTATCAGCACATGTCGACTGCCACTACTATCAATACCTTCCCCCCTCCCCCATAAGGAAACCATCAGAATCTAAGGCCCTTACACATACATCTCCAAAACGTGTTCTATATGGTCCAATGCAGTAAATTCCCTTATGGCAACTATCTGGGTGAAACTAAACAGAAACTATGCTAGAGAATGCACTCACAGAGAAAAAAGTATAAAGGACTGAGACATATATTCACCATTAGCAGCACATTTTTATCACAGAACAGCTACCCTGTCCCTTACCTCACTATCCTTGTGCTCAAGGGAAATCTACCTAACACATTCAAAAGATGAATTTGGGAACAAAAATTAATAAGCTGACTGGACACAAAGAACCAAGGACTAGACATTGATATTGCATTTACATCTCATTATAATTTATCCAACTCCTGCATTCTTTCCAGGCAAGGAAGATAAGATTAACTCCCATTCTTCCCTTTTGATAAGCCTTGATCTCCCAGTAATCAGCTGCTTTTCTTCTGCTAATTGTTTGTCTGCTACCCTTGACCATTTATTTCAGCCCCTCCCCTATGCTTTGCTTCATTTGCTGTGCATGGCTTCCCACAATCAAGAGACACAAGGAAATATGTCTTATATTGAAAAGCTTGTATAACTTTATTTCAAGTACATAGTTGGTCTAATTAAAAATATAACCATGAGAAATCCTTGCCTCTTGCCTAATTTCTAGACTATTACAGCTACAACATCAGTCTTACATTATTAAATGAAACACAGACAATGTGTAGAACAGTATATGTGTTCCATAACAAAATCTACTCTTGCTCTTCTCAGATAACAGACCTGAATTGGTCAGTAATATTGAGGTATTTTTGTCGCTTTAAAGTATTTTTTGTCATACTATGGTGAAGATATTTTTTCTAAGAGGTCTCTGAAAAAGTCACCTCAGCAAGCATGGAACATTTTCAAGCAACATGCCAAGAATAAATTTGCTCCTTCTACCATTAGTTTGAACAACACTGGATCCTTCTAATTTTCTACCTCATGATGCCCAAACCCTTTTACTTACTAGCTGAGTAACTGCTTGAATTGTGGGTCAGTCAGCTGAAGGAGTCCTGTGATCATGAGACTATGAAATCATTTAGTTATCTGAGTCATATTAATCACAACAACAGCTAATTAGCAGTTTTAAAAGGATCAAATTGCTTGCAAATTAAAAGGAGTATGAGTACAGAGAGCACTTGTTCTGTTCCTCTCCACTGTTGATGGTAATAAATAAAGGCACTGATTGTTGTTGGAAAATGTCTCATCTGTGGTGGTAGGGATTCATTTTTAGAATAACACAGTGGCCAATTCTTTATTTTTTTAAGTCTCCCGGGGTGTGATCTTTTTCTTTCTTTCTTTTTTTTTGCTTTGCTTTATGAGCAGCAGAATTTAAAGTCTGCTGCTGAAAGGTACTTCATGCACCCAACTGATTAGGTAAATTGGGAATTAAACTGCATACCACCCTACAGAAATATGCCCCAAGTACAGACAAGTAAATGGGTGTTAAGTAAATATTTATTCAGTTGTCTGTGCTATCAGACTTTTTTTAGAAAAACAAAGCAACTATGAGTAGATTTACTCTGAAAAATTTGTCATGTCCTTTTGTTGGGGACACTGACTGTTGCTGCTTTGTAAGATAACAGAAGTTTCATGTGCATGGCACATTTAGAAGTTTGCCTAGTACCCTGCTATCTTGTATACTTCAGTATCCTTTATGTTATGGCTCTTATGAGACATTTCAGTTGGTTTAGACTATGATGCCAGCAATAATGAGCAAGTGGTTTTAGCACAGAATAAGGCATTCTCTGTCCAAGGGGTTCAGCTATGGAAGATTTGATAGGTAACTGATAAAGCTGTGTTGAGAGTGAAATGAATAAAATTCATGACACTAGTAGTGTGAGGTAGTTAGCTAGTCTTAACTCAGGCAGAAGCCATGGCAGGGTAGCACCTTAAAGACTCATTCAGAAATGCATAAAACTTTCATAGGAAATAGTGTACTTTGTCCGAATGGACTTCATGGAGAGCAGGGGTAATAAACATTTTATTTATGTATTTATTTATTTTTATTCCGATAAAATACTTTAAATGCAAAGAATAAGGAAAGGGAGACGGGAAAAGGGGACACTGCTGGAGAAGATCCCTAAACTCCTGCAGCCCACCGACCACTACCCTATGCTTCTTATCCATGTGGGCACCAATGACATGGCTTGGAGCGCTCCCAGCTGGGTCATGAAGCACTTCAGGGATTTGAGAGCGGGGCTAAAGGATCTGGGGGTGCAGGTGGTGTTTTCTTCGATCCTCCCAGTCTCGGGCTATGGGCTGAGGAGGGAGAGGAGGATCAAGGTAGTAAACCAAAGACTGCAGCACTGGTGTCATCGGGAAGGCTTTGGCTTTCATGACCACAGTCTGCTCTTTGGTGAGAGAGGCAGCGAGCTGCTGGGAAGGGATGGCCTCCACCTCTCTTTGCTAGGGAGGAGGCTCTTCTCAGCCAGACTGGCTGACCTGCTCCACCGGGCTTTAAACTAAGCCTGCTGAGGGATGGGGGGACTACTGCCACTGCTGGCCCACTGAGCAACCCTTGCAAAGCCAGCAGGTCAAGGCACTTAAGGGAGCCCACCTCTGCCCCAGCCCTGGAACAATCTGTAGGCAAGGCTCAGGCCCCCAAGGGGACACTTGCCTGCCTATACATGAATGCCAGGAGCTTGGGGAATAAACAGGATGAACTTGTCCTCCTGCTTCACACAAATAAATATGATGTCACAGGGATAACGGAGACTTGGTGGGACTCCACCTATGATTGGACCATGAGTATAAACAGCTATACCCTGTACAGGAGAGATTGAGTAGACAAAAGGGGCAGGGGTGTAGCTCTCTATGTATCAGGGAGAGCTATGAATCCCTGCAAGCCAATATTGGTGACCAGGGTGGATTACTGGAGGCTCTCTGGGTTAAAATCCATGGGGAACACCGCACAAGGGACACAATGGTGGGAATCTATTACAGACGTCCCACACAAAGTCAGGAGCTGGACCAGGAGTTCGCCATGGAATTGGCTGAGGCCACATGCTCCCGGCCTATGGTTGCAATGGGAGACTTCAACTACCCAGACATCTCATGGGAAGAGCGCTTGGCGAAATCCAAACAGTCACAAATCTTCCTCTCATGTGTGGATGACCTCTACCTGACACAACAATTCTATGGGCCAACGAGAGGTAAAGCACTGCTCAGCCTGGTACTGGCAACCGAGGACAACCTAATTGGTGACCTAACAATCGATGGGAAGCTGGGTGACAGTGACCATGAACTTATCACCTTCACCATCTGCCATAAAGCTGGCAAGACAGTCAGCTATACAGAAGTCCTCGACTTCAGGAAAGCTGACTTTGACAAGCTCAGGAGACTTGTCGGTGGGGCCCTAAGGGACCATGACTCAAAGGGGAGGGGAGTTCAGGAAGAGTGGTTGCTCCTCAAGGGAGCAATCCTTGATGCATAAGCTAATGCTATTTCATCTCAGAGGAAAGGTAGCAAAATGGCACAGCAGCCCCCTTGGATCTCCAGGGAACCAGCAGACCTCCTGCAGCTAAAAAGAAAGACCTACAAAGGATGGAGGACAGGATCCACCTCCAAAGAGTAATATTCCGCAATGGTCTGGACCTGCAGGGAGTGAACAAGGAAAGCCAAGGCTGCAACTCAACTCCAGTAAGTATCAAGGATAATAAAAGGTCCTTTTTTAGATATGTGGGGAGCCAGAGGAAAAGCAAGGGCAGCATTAGACCCCTGCTAAACCAGAAGGGACAACTGACAACCAACACCCAGGAAAAAGCCAACCTACTAAAAGGGTACTTTTCAGTGGTCTTTCATGAAACCCCCTGCCCATTGTGACACAGGGAGGACAGGGTGAGGGAGATTCCTTACCCCCCCATCAGTGCTGACCTTGTGAAGGAACACCTTGAGAGGCTGGATACCTTCAAGTCAGCCAGCCCTGATGGTTTACACCACAGGGTACTCAAGGAGCTGGCTAGCATCATAGCTCAGCCTCTGGCACGGATCTTTGAGAACTCCTGGCACTCTAGTGAAGTGCCCAAAGATTGGAAGAAGGCCAATGTGGTGCCTATCTTCAAGAAAGGAAGCAAAGTGAATCTGGCAAGCTACAGGCCCATCAACCTGACCTCTATCCCAGGGAAGATCTTAGAAAAAATCATCAAAGAGGCCATTCTCAATGGACTGGCTGTGGCAGAAAGCCACCTTGGTTTCTCCACAAAATCTCTGTGCTGTGACCATTTGATTAGGATGGGCCCAGCAGAGGAGACACACCCTTACCCTCCCTCTTTAGGTAACCTGAGCTGGCTACATTCCTGCTCCCTCTGACTACGTGACTGGTACCGGCTACCTCGGTGAGGGGCATCTACCTGGTGGGCTGGAATGTGCCCGGCAATGAGTGACATATTTCAAATTGGTTGGCTGACAGCCAACAGGAGCTGGCCTCCACTGGACCAGGTGAATGAGGTCACAGGGGCTATATAAGTTAAGATTGCCCAGGAGGAGGGCAGCAGCCATGTGGGGGACTCAGAGGAGCTTTACCATCTGAAACTGGCTCTCTTCCCCATAACTCATGAGCAAGGAACTGCCTGCCTCCAAAGGGAAACTTCACCAGCCTTTGGAAGATGCTTGTGAGTAAGCTACTTGAGATCTGATTAGATATCTAGCTGGCAGTAACTCAGATGCGTGATCAAAAGGCTACCTCAGCCAGACTGTTTGCTCTTCAGGATTTCTAGGATATTGCTCAATCTTGTACTCTATTTTCACCCTACTCCTGTAACTAATAAAGCTCTCCTTTGTGACCGGTGTGGGAGACTTATTGGGGGGTAGGTCTAAATTATGCCTAAGAGACCCATTAGATCTGCAGATTAAGGGAGACTTTACTTTTTGCCCCCTGACTTCGGGAAGTGCCCCAAGTGCCTGTACTGGGTCGAGTACCCGTAGGACTATTAGGCCTGTGTTTCCCCAAGGACACTGGGCTGAGACAGTCCCTTCTCGGGATGGTGGCAGCTACGTTACCCCCAGGCTAATGAGTGTGCTGTAGGAAGGGGGACAGCCAGATGTAAGGCACCCCTAGGGAGGCATTCGGAGCCTGGAAGGTGGTCGGGCGCAGGGAGGAGGGGGGCTTAACCTAGGAGCACCCGCTACTGGCCCGCCATACTGGCCAATGGCAACATCCTTAGGGATAGCCAGCATGAGTTTGTTGCAGCTAGGTCTTGCTTGACCAATCTCATTTCCTTTTACGACCAGGTAACCTATCACCTGGACAAGGGAGACGAGATTGATGTTGTATATTGTAACTGTTTTATTTTTTTTTCTCTGTATAACTGCTGCGTGGCACTCTCACTTTTATGTAACCTTGAAGTCTTGACTGTTAATCAAAATGAGCGCTTTGTTCTTTTCTCCGCTGGCATTAAGCTACACATGCGCATTCTGTAAATTTCATTTCTTATCTAGAAGTGTCATTTCTTCAGAAACGAAACTTATGTAGAAAATCTGCCTAGCAATTACTGTGTAAAAGAAACTATCCAATCCCTGTATGCTTATCTTATATCATAGTTAGTGTCACAGAGGCAGTCCAACCAACATCTATAAAAGAGGCAAAGAGGCAGGAAGTAGCACAGACAACAACTGGACGATCCTGTAGGCCTGATCACCTTGCAGACCAGTTCTCAGCCTCCCCGCCTGGGTGTATCCCAGCGAAAACCAAGGCCTCGAAAATCTGACAATCGACAACGATTCACTGTGTTAGAGTTTTGTATTCATCATCCCATTTATGAGCAGTTGACCAGTTCTGGGACTTAAGGAGCAGGCAGCCGCACCGAGCATTGGACTAGTTCCAGTGTTGGAACGCAAGGGCTTGCTCTGGAACCCCGTGAACCAACAGACCCCTTTTGTATCCGGCATACTGTAACTGAAGAAACATCAGAGACTCCACTTCTCAACTGCCTTTCATCGTAGCTTAGACAGCATATCTACACTCTCTATACTTATATTTACTGCAACTTTGTTCCAGCCGGCCTCCCCTCTTATTCGTAAGAGAGTGAGGCCAGGTGAGTGAATAAAACAAACTTTTACTTCACCTTATATCTACTCCGTAATAACTTCTACTACTAACATCCCATCTCAATGAGCCGTTGACCAGTTCTGGGACTTAAGGAGCTGGCGGCATTGGACTCGTTCCATGTTGGAACGCAAGGGCTGGCTCCGGAACCTTGTGAACCAACGGACATCCTATAGACTTATTACAAAGAAAACTAACAACTTACTCTAAGTTGTCTACTTGTGCCAGCTCTGCGAACCTCAAGGGCAGTTATAAAGCTACCTCCAATCCCGCCCCACAAGCCACACGCTTGCCCGCTCTGTAAAGCCCGCGGCTCCCTAAGCGGAGCCAGAATTGCAAGCCCGGCATTCCACCACATATATCTTGACTTCAAAAAAAGCCTTCCATCTGGTATCCCATGATCACCTCTTGGCAACACTGGCCAACTGCGGCTTTGGGTCCACCACGATCCACTGGCTGAGGAATTGGCTCTGTGGCTGGACCCAGAGGGTGGTGGTTGATGGAAGTCAATTGTTATGGTGCCCTGTGACCAGTGGGGTCCCTCAAGGCTCTGTCTTTGGACCTATATTGTTCAACATCTTCATTAATGATGTGAACATTGGAATCAGAAGTGGACTGGCCAAGTTTGCCGATGATACCAAACTCTTGAGTAAAGTGTCCACACCTGAGGACAGGAGGGTGATCCAGGCTGACCTTGACAGGCTCAGGAAATGAGCAGATGAGAACCTGATGATGTTTAACACTGAAAAATGCAAGGTTCTCCACCTTGGGAGGAAAAACTTGCAGCATGCTTATAAGCTTGGCAGTGCTACACTGGCTAGCGCTATGGACAAAAGGGACTCTGGGGTCATGATTGACCACAGGATGAACATGAGCCTGCAATGTGATGCTGTGTCTAGTAAAGTGAGCAAAACTCTGGCTTGCATCCATAGATGCTTCTGAAGCAAATCCTAGGACATCATTCTCCCATTGTACTTGGCCTTGGTGATGTCACAGGTGGAGTACTGTGTCCAGTTTTAAGTTCCACAATTCAAAAAGGATGTGGAGAAGCTTGAGAGAGTCCAGAGAAGAGCCACGCACATGACCAGAGGTCAGAAAAATAGACTGTACAATGACAGGCTTAGAGCCATGGGGCTCTTTAGCCTGGAAAAGCGCAGGCTCAGGGGTGATCTGATGGCCACCTATAAGTTTATAAGGGTTTAAAAGGGTTTATAAGGGTGTTCACCAGGATCTGGGGGAATGATTGTTCACCAGAGTGCCCCAAGGGATGACAAGGTTGGACGGTTATAACCTCCTGCAAGACCTTTTCAGGCTGGCCATAAGAAAGAATTTCTTTACTGTCCGAGCCCCCGAGGTCTGGAACAGCCTGCCATCGGAGGTGGTTCAAGCACCTACATTGAACACCTTCAAGAGCAAACTGGATACTTATCTTGCTAGGATCCTGTGACCCCGGTTGACGTCCTGCCCCTGAGGCGGGGGGCTGGATTCGATGATCTTCCAAGATTCCTTCCAGCCCTAATGTCTATGAAATCTATGACATAACTGAATGAATGAGTTGGTGATTGGTCCAGCAACAAGCCGTTCTTAGAATAGCTTGAGCTATGTGGAGATCTTTGGGATCTTGGGCATGAACCATGATGAAGTCAATCAAATGCCAATGCTTAGATCTTGGGTGCTGTCATGATGCCTTGCACCTGTTTTTCTGGTGGAACAGGCTGTTGGTGATAGTGAGTCCATGTTCCATGCATTTGGCCAAGAGGAGGATGCTGTTGGAGTTAAACTTTCCCACTCCTTCCTTGTCAAGGATTCTGTTCCAGAGGTTCAAGTGTCTTCCAACCCTGGCAATCAGTTTGCCAAGCAAAATGAGCACATCTCCCTCTGGAACATTGGAAAGGACTTAGTCAAGATTTGCATAGAATTATTCCTTGGTTTTATCAGTGCTGTCAAGAGTCAGCACATACATGCTGATGAAAGTGGCATATTGGTTACCTGCCATTTTGAGTTGGAGAGTTATGAGGTGTTCCTAAATTCCAATAGGGAATTTTTTTTAGTGTTTTATAAGTTCATTCTTAATGGCAAATCCAGCTCCTCGATGTCAGTGTTTTTCTTCCTGTTTACCCATCCAGAAAAGGGTATGGCTATCTCCTTGTTTTTTTAGCTGCCCATCTCCAGTTTGCTAGGTCTTGCTCAGTGCAGCAATGTCAATGTTGTGTTGCCTGAGTTCTTGAGCCATGAATGCACTTTGGGGATTCACTATTAGGATTGTCCGTGAGGGTTCTGATGTTTCAGATCCCAAAATTGATTGTGTGACTTCATTTATTTCATTCACAGTTACGTTGATCCCAAAGATTATCCAGTCAGAAAAGTAGGCAGATTATTTTTAGGGCACCTTTTCTAGCTCCCTCTCCATGTGGGTCCAGCCGAGTAGATCCTAAAAAGCACTCCTCAGTCTCACTTACAACTGCCGAATTGTATTCCTGCCTCTTTTAAGTGATAGACAACCTTCTTATAACTGCCATGTTCATGACTAACAGCTTCCAGGCCTGTCAGTCCTGCTCCCATCATCACTAGTTGGATGCCAAAGGGCTTGAAAATGGGCTAAAGCTGGTTTAATGGGAGATGAGTGTGCCTGATCTCTTTTATCATGAAGAAGCTGCTGCACATTAGCTTCCACATGGTTCTTGGAAGAATGGGAGCTTGATCAAATGGCAAGGAGACTGAGACAGTTAGAGATCTAATTCTGCTGTAGCCTTCATCCACTTTCGCAGCTGTTGAGATTCTAACATCTTCTTCAACCTGCTCAGTCATTGAGGACTTATAGACTCATGGCTGGGGGCTGGACAGGCTTAATATAGTGGCAACATGTACTCTCCATGTCACAACAATGTCATAGGAAATATGTGACTTTTCAGGAGGGAGAGCATTGCCATCTTCTGTCCCCACCACATCCTGGTGGTGCTGCTGCTGATTGGTCTGTGAATGCTTATTCATCAGTTAGCCCTACTTATTTCACAGCTAACCTTCTCTGAAGGTCATTCTACTATCTGCCACCTGTGGATGCTCTGGGTAGCAGCACAGCTCTGCCGCCACCAGTAATTGAGTAGATTATAAGGAAATCAATTGACTCCCTCAGCACCACCTAAATAGAAATGCCATTGCCATTCTCAGGCAGTAGGTTTTAAAGTTTAGTTGGAGCAGGAATCAAAAGTGTGGATGCAACTACACCATTGCACCTTCCCCCGGATCCACCCCGATTCTGCTGTTAGCAAATATCTATAAAACTCACTAACAAAGGGTTTCAGCCCTCTCTACCGCTGGTCCACATAAAGAATGAAAACCAATTGCTGCTATTCCTCCATTGAGCTCAAGTGGCAGAAGTCTGTAATAGATCAGGGTCCTATGACCCATGTAGGTAACATAGTATGACAGGATGGAATCTGAATTTTTTCAACTTGTTTGATCAAGCAAAATAAAGTCTAGCATTTAATTCTGTAGTACTTTTTCTGTTTAGCTCTTTGGTCAACCCATATGTAACACAATAAAGTTTGAAGACTGTCTTATCAATTCCAAAATTGTGGGGGCATAAATGGAAAAATCATATTAATTTTAAAGAAAGTTGTGTTTATCTACCTTCTACTACTAAGCAAAGTATTTTAGTGGCTTCATAAGTTTGTTTGTTTGCTTGCTTTTAAGATGACTTTTGATTCCTAGTATATATGTTGTTTGAATAAAGCCAAGTTTAGGCCTTGATAAGAAAATAGTGGATTTGAATGACCAAATATTTATCATTCATTTTGCTGCTGTTGTTTCTTATTGAGAAATATATTTAACCCACTGTCAGTTACAAAAGACAGAACAAATATTAGTATATGTTATAGAAATGAACAAGAAGTTCTGTGGAAAAAGTGGAAATTTCACAGACATAACTTGAACCCACTATCCCAAAGTGAGTTTTATTGGACAGATAAAATAGGTTTTGAGGACAAAGGAATAATATACATATTTTACTTCTCAAATTAAAAAAAAGTGAAGTAAATGCTTTCCAATATTCAAACTAAAGTCTTGAACAGCTGAGCCTGAGCAGAAATTGTTTACTCTCACAAACACTTTAAGAAAATCAGTTTAGGAGCCACACTACATTAGAACAGAGAAGATAAAGCAACTTTTGGAAGTTACAATTACAAGCATTAAATATGACAGGAAAATGCTTTTTCTGCTACCAACCAGCAAGAACAAATTTTCTAAATTATAATTACTGACTCCATTCAACAATAATCAAGCAACAGCAGGAAAATCAAGGAAATAAAAAGCTAAAATGTGACACTCAGTGTTGTGCCTGGGACCTGCTGTTTCTGAACTGGTCTGGAAACCACAATGGTCCCAGGTATAAGAAATCAGCTGTTGACCATTCCTAAGTATTTCAACCTGCTTGATTCACTGAAGTCTCTCATACCTCCTGCAGATTTCCTCAATATATTGAGACGTGCTGCCCCCTTCACAGTCAGCTGATGTAATTGTAGATCCCCTGCTTTTGACTATTTTGGAATGGCTTGCACCTTCATGTATTAAAGAAGCAGCCACTGTGCTGTTCTTCATGTTCTTCATTCAGATTATGCCTGACTTTACCCTTACAAAACCTTCTTCCTATCTCCCATCCTTACATATCCATGCAAATACATTATCCATAGACAGCAAGAATAAACAGTATTTAAAGATCATCAAGTCTTCTGAGACTAGGAAGAAGTCAGCCTATTTATCATCTCACCTAATTATCCACAAACAAAATACAATGTCATAGTAAGCAATATTCAAAATGAGTTAAGGAGGAAAAGAATTTGCATTCTGCCATTCCACTAATGACCTGAAATAATAACTTGAAAATAGTCTGTTTTCATACCCTTGTGTGCTTTCTACCTACATTCCTGAGTTGCACTCTTATCTGTATGCTTTGTTTTTTAAAAAAATTATCCTCCTTGAAAAGCTAAATGCTTTCAGTTGTTTTCTGAATAAGCAGGAGCCATTTGGCTGACAGTAGAACAGTTAAGCCTTTATTGTTACTAGACTTTACATTTCCATCAGGGTTGAATAAAGTCATTATCAGTGAGTTTTTTTGCCTCTTGTTTCAGTAATACAATGCTTTTTACTGAATACAGTGACCTATATAATGTATTATTGTGCACTGAGCTCAAAACAACTCAGTATTAATCATGGGCCAAATTTTACTCCTCCTTGCTCTTATGCAATGATGCTGAAGTTGGTGTGTCTGCACAGGTACAAGGGCAAAAATATTGTCCCAAATACTTATTTTGTTCCACTACTTCAAGTGAATAGGATGACTACACTGACTGCACGGTACTGACTGCCTGACAGTTGCAGGCAAAAGCCACAGGTTTGAGCTGTGTAGCTATCTGCTACGCTGGGAACTGGGGGTGGGAGTGGGAAAATGGAGCTTGCTTGTCCCCCCAGCTTGCTTGCTTGGATCTGTAGGGGACCAGGCTAGATCAGCACAGCAAGGGGCTCAGTTCTTCTAACCCCTTCCCTCAGTTCCTTGTGAGATGGACAGCCATGTGGCTCTGAGCTGTGGCTCCTGCCCGCAGCTGTCAGATGGTCAGGCAGGGAGAGGGTGGAGGAACAACAGAGTCCCCTTCCCTCCCCCACCACGTGAGCCATCCTCCCAGACATAGTGGCTTGCCTGGCAGTGCAGGGCAGCCTAATCTGGTCACGATCTGTCAGGGCTTCCAGCACTGGCAGGCCGTGCCACTCTGTAGCCATGCTGTACTGGGGCTGCCGGCACACGCCTCTCAGGGCGGGGGCAGTGGGAGCTGGGTCACAGGTGAGCACTCTGCCCCCATCCTGCATCAGGCTGGTCATGATTTGTCATGTAGGGAGTGAATCGTGGTTCTGTCCCAGCCCCCCACTGCTACCACCCCTCAATAACAGTCCTGGCCCCTGCCTACCCATCCTGCTCCTCACCCACCCATGGCCCCATCCCACCCATCCAGCTGAGCACACTCTGCCCACTGGATCCTGGATCCTGGTCCAGTCTTCATGGAGACCCTGCCAGCCTGCTCTGTCCAGTACCCCTGGACCAGACTAGTAATCTATTACTAGGGAATTTTGGTGAGCTGTTGTGGGCGGGGTGGAGCAGGGGTGGTGCTGACCTGGCACAGAACAGCTCACCAAAACTCCCTAAGTGTCCCTTCAGCCCAAATAATTGCCCACCCCTGTGTTATGACAATATTAGTTTAAGTAATTTGATAGAGTTTGTTTTGGAACCAAAGTTAGAATAGAAGACACTTTCTTGAAATATACTGACCATTAGCATATAGTGTTGAATGAACAAAAATCACCTTTGCTAAAATGCATCAAATGATAAAAACCAAAAAACAGATAGGAGGACTGTCCTTTTGAAGGACTGACAGTTTAGGGGCTTGATGGAATATTGTTCATATTGGTCAAGGGAGGAAAATGAGACAGTGACAGCTTGAATCCCAGTTTTGCTTTGATTCCTAGTGAATAAAGTTGAATCAGCTGTAACTGAGAAGACACTGTGACCCCTAATTTTTCATACTGAAAAGTCTGTATTCTAAAAAATCTGAAGCCTTAAAGTCACAATACATCATCTTTTATCTCTAATACAGTGTAAGGATGAACAACTGCATAGGAATCCACTGAACACAGCACATCCCACAGGGATTGCATTGCAAACTAACACACACTGCCATTCTATTTGTAGCAATGAGAAAGGAACAATCAGACATTCAGGCTAATAATCCTCTAACACATGTGCCAGGAAATCAGGCACATATACGGACAAAAAAAGGGATAAACTGTACCCTAGTGGACTGTGGAATAATCCATTTATTCTTAGCTTAGAAAGCACACAGAAAGTATTTATTTATTTTTCTGTCTTTCCTCAAATTATTTTTTAAATGCCTACTCACTGTTCCAAGTGCTTTGCAATAAATGTATTTTTACTGGCATAATCATAGGACAAAACTTACTTAATAGAAATATTGTCCAGCATATCAGTCCATGTCAAATCCCACTACCTCTTTCTCTCCTCTAATGTCTGTAAGAATAGGTATGACTTGCTGCATAGCCAGAATATCAACAAAAGTAGGACATGGCAAATAGGGAGAGACAAAACAAAATAATAAGCTATAAAAAGCATATGCTATTGCACAGAAGGTCAAAGGTTCTCCCAGCTGTGCATGGATAAGGCACATCAACTTCTCAAGCAAATAGCAGAGAAGGAGTGAAAACATGAGCATCATGTCCCACTTCCTTTGGTTCCCCTGCCTGAATAACAAGGTATTTATCTAGGGCTTCATTGAGCTGGGTCAACTTTTGCCATGAACCCAAATTGAGACTAACTCTTGGCTCTGGAGTGATAGCAAGATACTTTAACCACTGCTACTGCACTTCCCCCAGGCAATTTTATACAGGGCCTTGTGATTGTAGTTACTATATAGCTGTAACTCCTATCACTTTTTCCCCCACCCAAGATTTAAGCAATATAGGGGTCATTAAAATGCAAACATATGCTCACAACCAATTTGAATTACCACATGTTCTTGCTGTAACCTTTATAGGTTTCTTACCCAACTCCCCAACTTTTTGTTGGTTTTACTTAATATGTTATAGTTAGACTTGGCAGCAAGGAACATGTCTGTCTTATTTGTTCATGATGCTCCTAATATACTTGGTATAATGTAATGGTTACAAATAATGTAATGGTTGCTAATAATAGTAATGACTGTACAGAGCAGCAGAATCCAACCAGAAGTATGTCACTACCACTTAGGAATTACAGGCATCTGGAATAATCAAACTGTCGGAATGATATTATTACTTTGAAAAACCCCTAAAGATCCTACTGATATCTATGTTGGTGGGGGGGAAGAAAAGAGGGGGGAGAATTTTAAAATTTTGGGCAATGTAGAAATATTTACCTTAATTTAATTTCATTGATCCTATCTCTTATTTGGTGACATAAATGCAGGTACTGGCAACTGAAAGTGAGGAACTTTCATTTGCCACTTTCAGTTGTTAGTGTTTAGTTGTACGGAATAAGAGGACCAATTTAAAACCTCAGCTTTGGCTTAGCTTTGAGATCACTTTACATGAGGAGCTAGAAGCATGAGAATTGCATTAGTTTAATAGTGATTATAATTTAATGTCCATATAAATTTAGATCACTATTAAGTGAAATATATTAAATATTTTCCTACTTCTGTATTTCCACCGGGTAGATGCAAAAGGGCAATTGGCTAATAAGTACTTACAGTCAGATATTTTATCATCAGTTCAAGTCTATCTGTATTTACTACTGTATTTGTATTGGGGCAAGTTCCCAAAAGTCCCATTCTTAATGAAAACGCATTGTGTAAGAATCTGTACAAATACTTACACAGATGTGGTCCTTGCTCCAATTTCAGCCTTGCTTCAACTTTATTTGAAATAAGTTGCTACAAAGTAGTCTGGCAAATAATAAGAAGGGGAAGGGAGGACAAATGTACTGGCAAACTACTGTAGGTATACTGTACATCTTGATCATTTCAAATTATCTGAAAGGACTTTTGTTTTTCATAAAAAATATTTTAAAAAGCTATTGCTGAGTGCCATATCACCTAACCAGCACTGGTTGGGGGCTTTCTTTTTTTTCCCCCCTGTTCAGTACACAAAGGGCAATTTAAAAGAATGTATGTAACACAGCAGCATAATGAAGATAATCTTGAAAGCTGTGATTTATATGGATGGGAGAATCAATACAAGGGAGGTAGTTTCAGTATGTCATGGTGCAACATACTGTAAGACGTAATTTTATATGTGCTGTATCATATGTGAGCTTCTTGTCTTTATTTTCAAGGCCCTTCATGCTTCTGCCCGCTTTATATCTTTTTGCATTATTTCCCATTCCCTTTGCTTCATCATAGCTGCCAGTCTTGACACCTCATTTGTTTCCTTCTCTCACAACCCTGTCTCTGCTGTGGGGGGCAGAGGGGTAAGGAAAAGTATAGCCCCTGGACTGGGGGCTGCCCTGGAACTGTGCTGGAAACAGTACAGAAGTTCAGGACCCTTAGACTGAGCTAAAAATGGCCACCCTGATCTAAGTTAGTTGTACCTCAGAGTAGGGTTAACTTACATTGGGTCAGTCATTTTTAGACAGATCTAACTGTCCTGAGTTTCTAAATAGTTCACATTTAGATCAGCCTAACCAGTATAAGGTCTGTAACTGGGCAAACTAAGTTAGATTGGGTGGCCATTTTTAACATAATCTACCCTGCCCCTAACCTTCCTGAATGTCTGTATGCACCCTTTGTGATTCAGTTCACATACAGAATGTATAAGAGTGAATCTCTCTCTGTCCTGCAAAGTTTGTGGTCCTTCTTTGTCATTTTCCTTAAAATAACAAAAAAGTAATTTAAAATAAGAAGCAGATGTATTCATCTCTGCATGTCAACATAGAGAGTAATCCACTGTTTTCTTGCAGTTGGAGAAAACAAACAATAAGCACGACATACGTGTTTTCAAAGAAGTTATTGTTACAACTATATCAAAGAAGATTCTCAATTGATTGGCTCACCAGGCAGCTATGCTGAAGTTCTGTTAGATAACTCATGTATTTATAGATAGGCCTGTTGAGAGTCTCTGGGTTAGGGTCAGAGAGGAGAACAACAAGGGTGATGTTGTGGTAGGGGTCTGCTATAGACCACCAGACCAGGAGGAAGTGGTGGATGAGGCTTTCTTCAAACAGCTAGTGGAAGTTTCCCAGTCACAGGCCCTGGTTCTCATGGGGGACTTAAATCCCCCTGACACCTGCTGGAAGGGCATTACAGCAGTGTGTAGGCAACCTGGGAAGTTTTTGGAGAGTACTGGGGAAAGCTTCCTGGTGCAAGTGCTGGAGTGGCCAACTAGGGGCCATGCTCTTTTTAACCTGCTGCTCACAAACAGGGAAGGATCAGTGGGGAATGCGCTAGTGGATGGCAACTTGGGCATCAGTGAACACAAGATGATTGTGTTGAGGATTCTGAGGAAAGGAAGGATGGAGAGCAGCAAAGTAAAGACCC
The DNA here is from genome assembly GCF_052110815.1 of Crocodylus siamensis. NCBI lineage: Eukaryota > Metazoa > Chordata > Crocodylia > Crocodylidae > Crocodylus > Crocodylus siamensis. Next base: position 214,323,720 of record NC_143397.1, read on the forward strand.
TGGACTTCAGAAAAGCAGACTTCTACTTGCTGAGACGAGTCCAGGAAAGCTGGCTGTACTTCAAAGAAACCTTACTGAGAGTACAGGAACAAACCACTCCAATGTGCAGGAAGACTAACAGGTATGGAAGAAAACCAGCTTGGCTTAGCAGGGAACTCTACAGGAAGCTAAATCACAAAAAGAAAACTTATAAGAAGTGGCAAGTTGGACAAATAACCAGGGAAGAATCTAAGAGCATTGCTTGGGATGAAGTCAGGAAGACCAGAGCACAACTGGAGTTGCAATTAACAAGAGATGTGAAGGGTAACAAGAAGGGTTTCTACAAGTATGTTGGTAGCAAGAGGAGGATCAGGGAAAGTGTGCTTACTGAATGGGGGAGGCAACCTTGTGATAAAGAATGCAGAAAAGGCTGAAGTGCTCAATGTTTTTTTAGCCTCAGTCTTCAAAAGCAAGGTCAGCTCCCAGACTACTGCACCGGGCTGCACAGTTTGAGGAGGAGGTGAACAGTCCTCAGTGGTGAAACAACAGGTTAGGGACTACTTAGAAAATCTGGACATGTACAAGTCCATGGGAACATATGGGATGTACCCAAGGGTTCTGAGGGAATTTGCTGATGTGATTACAGAGCCATTGGCCATCATCTTTGAAAACTCATGGCAATCAGGAGAGGTCCTAGATTATTAGAAAAGGGCAAACATAGTGCCCACATTTAAGAAAGGGAAGGAGGATCCAGGAAACTACAAATCAGTTAGCCTCACCTCAGTCCCTGGAAAAATATAGGAGCAGATCCTCAAGGAAGCATTTGGAGGAAAAGAAGGTGATTAGGAAAACTCAGTATGGATTCACCAGGGGCAAGTCATGCCTGCTGAGAAGGGACAGCTTCCACCTCACTGTAATGGGGAAGGAGCTCTTTTTGGCCAGACTGGCTGACCTACTCAACAGCGCTTTAAACTAAGCTTGCCAGGGAATAAGCAGACAACCACCAGTGCAAGCCCACCAAGGAACAATTGCAGAATCAGTAAGTCATGCAGCACAAGGGATACAAGTGAATTCCCAACAGAATTCACTCCTACCCCAGCCAAGGGATGGGATTGTTCTAGGAGTGCTGGGAAGCCTAGGATCCCCAATGGCAGGCTTACTTGCCTGTATACAAATGCCAGGAGCCTGGGGGAAAAACAAGAGGAACTGGCCCTCCTGCTTAATAAAAATCAATACTATCTCCTGGGGATAATGGAAACCTGGTGGGACTCCACCTATGACTGGACCACAGGTATAGATGGCTATACCTTGTACAGGAGGGATCGTGTTGCTAGAAAGGGAGTGGGTGTAGCTCTCTATGTGAAGGATCAGTACACTTCCCTACCAGTGAAGTTTGGCACCCAAGAATGGCGACTCGAGACCCTTTGGGTCAGATTACAGGGGGAACTTGGTGAAGGGGATATATTGGTAGGAGTCTATTATGGACCTCCTAACCAAGAGGAAGATCTTGACCACATATTTGCAACAGAATGGGCAGAGCAGCTCTAGGTGCATGGTTGTCATGTGTGACTTCAACTACCCTGACATCTCATGGGAGGACCATTCTACCAAATCTGATTGGTTGCATAGGTTTCTCACCTACATTAATAAACTCATAGTGTAGCAGAGCACTAGGGTGCTCGCTACTAGCAACAGTAATAAGGACAGCTGCCAATTAATAGGGCAGCACAGGTGAGGGTTGCCAGGGCAACTAATGTTGGTCAGCTGGCTAGAAGAGGGCAGGGCTGGGCCTTTATAAACAGCCCAGGCTGGACCCTAGCTAGTAGTTCTCTCCAGACTGCTGCAGGAGCAGGAGCAGGAGCAGGAGCAGGAGCAGGAGCAGGAGCAGGAGCAGGAGCAGGAGCAGGAGCAGGAGCAGGAGCAGGAGCAGGAGCAGGAGCAGGAGCAGGAGCAGGAGCAGCTTGGGTCAACGGTTGCAGTTGGACCACCCTGACCGGCTGCAATGATGCAGGGGTAAAGAGAACCCTGATGGAGGTAGGAGAGAGAGCCAGCAGAGAGTGAAGGTGGTATTATAAGCTCGGGGGCTTATGATGGGTTATAGCTGGCTGGCATATAGTTTGTTGAGTTGAGTTACAAGCCTGGAGGCTTATTGCGTTTGTTACAGCCTTTTGGCTTTGGGTTTGGTTACTGTTTAATACCAGAGGACCGGGTGAGGCTGTAGGGGTGTGAGGAGGCCTCATGGGAGCTCCCCAATAATCTGGGGGTCCTGGGTGTCCAGTAGTGGCACAGCGAGCGGTGCCAGTGAGGCACAGCTGTTTGCGCTGGAGAGGCGCGATGTGCGGGGTTTTGGACCCCAGCCCGTGAGGGTGGTATTTTGCCCAGTGGGGCAAGCGACCCAGGAAAGGGTCAAGGGGCCAGGCATGGCTGCGGCCACCTGAGCCCCAAGCACGGGAAACATGTGAGCGAGGCCCCAGAGGGGGGCAACGAGCGCGAGAGGCACGGTATAGGCCCCAGAGGGGGGCAACGAGCGCGAGAGGCGCGGCACAAGCCCCAGAGAGGGTGAGGCCTCAGCTTTGTTTGGGGGTGCGTTGGCCCAGCCCCAGAGCAAAAAGGGGGTAGTGAAGAGCCCCGGAGCCAAAGGGGGCAGCGAAGAGCCCCAGAGCTAGTGGGGGATCCCGACCCCAGCCCAGCAGGGCAGTATCGGGAGTAAAGCCTGAGTAGGGCGTGAGGCCCCAAAGGAGGGTCAGGGAGCCAGGCATGGCTACGGCCACCTGAGCCCCAACCACGAGCAGCGTGGCACAGGCCCCAGAGAGGGTGAGGGAAGCGCGAGCAGCGTGGCACAGGCCCCAGAGAGGGTGAGGGAAGCGCGAGCAGCGTGGCACAGGCCCCAGAGAGGGTGAGGGAAGCGCGAGCAGCGTGGCACAGGCCCCAGAGAGGGCCGAGCAGAACACAGCTCGACAGAGCTGTACAGAAGCCCAGGTGGGGCGAGTAGGCCCCGGAGAGGGCGAATATATGACAAGAGAACATCCGGTACAGCTGCGAGGCTTGGGGCGTGCTGAAGGGGAGGTTGGAGGCACGCATCGCCCATAAGGCAGGGGTGCACTAGGGCACCCCAATTGGAATAGGGCATAGAGCGGAGTAGTGTCCAAGGTGAGACAAGACAGCCTCCCTTACTGAACTTAAAACATCAAAGATGTGGCAGGTGAGTTGAGGGTGCTGAATCGCCTAATTGGACATGGCAGGGGGCACTAGCGGGATCACGGCTGCCCCTGCACCCACTCCATGACACACAAGTTCATAGGGGCTGGAAGGGACCTTGCAGATCATTGGGTCCAGCCCCCGCACTCTCGGCAGGAAGACAACTGGGGTTAGGTGACACGAGCAAGGTGACTGTCTAGTCTCCTCTTGAAAACCTCCAGGGTAGGTGAATGTACCACCTCTGGGGAGCGTTTATTTCACAGTCTGGACACCCTGACTGTGAAGGAGCTTTTCTTGGTATGAAGCCTGAAGCAGCCTTCTAGAAGTTTATATCCATTGGTCCTGGTCTTCCCCAGGGGTGCTCTAGTGAACCATTGTTCACCGAGCTCCTGATGCAGTCCTCTGATATAGAGGTAAGCCACTATATCAAGTCCCTTCTCAACCTTCTTTTCTTTAGGCTAAAGAGGCCCAGTTCCCTCAGCTTCTCCTCGCATGACCACTAAGGCTGCTACAAACCTAAGGGCTATACTAATAGACCCCTCACTCATGACCCAGGTAGTCCAGAATAAAGAGGTCACAAGGGAGGGCTCTAAACTAGGTTCTCTGAGGGATGAAGACTAAAGCCCTGAGGTAAGTGGGGAAGTGGGAGACCTGGAGGAAGATCAAGCAAGAGGGGGCAACAGGGCAGGTGCTCTCATAGTTCCTGTGAAATCAGGGCAATCAATTAGTTACCTCAGGTGCCTGTACACAAATGAATGGAGCCTGGGAAACAAGCAGGAAGAATTGGAAGTCACTGCACAGTCACAGAGCTATGACAGATTGGAATAACAAAGACTTGGTGGGAGCTCACATGACTGAAGCACTGTCATGGATGGGTACAAACTGTTTAGGAAGGACAGGCAGGAGAGAAGAGGAGGAGAAGGAGTTGCACTTTATGTAAAAGAGCCACATGATTGCTCAGAGCTCTAGTATGAAGCTGGAAATAGGCGTGTTGAGAGTCTCTGGGTTAAGGTCAGAGAGGAAAACAACAAGGGTGATGTCACGGTGGGAGTCTGCTATTCACTACCAGACCAGGAAGAAGGATGAGGCTTTCTTCAAACAGCTAGCGGAAGTTTCCTGATCACCAGTCCTGGTTCTCAAGGGGGATTTCAATCACGCTGACATCTGCTGGGAGGACAACACAGCAGTGCTCAGGCAATCCAGGAAGTTTTTAGAGAGTGTTGGGGACAACTTCCTGGTGCAAGTGCTGAGGCAGCCAACTAGGGGCCATGTTCTTCTTGACCTGCTGCTCACAAACAAGGAAGAACTGATGGGGAATGTAGTACTGGATGGCAACTTGGGCAGCAGTGACCACGAGATGATTGCATTCAGGATCCTGAGGAAAGGAAGGATGGAGAGCAGCAGAATAAGGACCCCAGACTTCTACTTGCTCAGGGAACTCATGGGCAGGATGCCCTGGGAAGCCAGTCTGAGAGGGAAATATGTCTAGGAGAGCTGGCTGTCCTTTAAAAAGGCCTTACTGAGAGTGCAGGAACAAATCATCCCAATATGCAGGAAGACTAGCAAGTATGACAGAAGACCAGCTTGGCTTAGCAGAGAACTCTTCTTATAAGCTTCCTTTTTGTGATTTAGTTTACTGAAGTGGAAATTTGAACAAATAACTAGGGAAGGATGTAAAAGAATTGTGGGGATAAATTCAGGAAGGTCAAAGCACAATTGAAGTTGCAGCTAACAAGGGATGTGAAGGGTAGCAAGAAGGGTTTCCAGTTATACAAGTATGTAGGTAGCCAGAGGAGGATCAGGGAAAGTGTGGGTCCCTGACTGAATGGGGGAGGCAACCTTGTGACAAAGGGTGCAGAAAAGGCTGAAGTGCCCAATGCCCTGTTTGCCTCAGTCTTCACAGGCAAGGTCAGCTCCCAGACTACTGCACTGGGCAGCACAGCTTGGGGGGGAGGTGAGCAGCCCTCAGTGGTGAAAGAAAAGCTGGACATATACACGTCCATGGGGCCGGATGGAATTCACCTGAGGGTGCTGAGGGAGTTGGCTGATGTGATTGCAGAGCCACTGGCCATCATCTTTGAAAACTCATGGCAGTCAGGATAGGTCCCAGATTATTGGAAAAGGGCAAATATAGTGTCTGTATTTAAGGATGGGGGGGGAAAAAGGAGGATCCAAGGAACTACAGACCAGTCAGCCTCACCTCAGTCCCTGGAAACATTCTGGATCAGATCCTCAAGGAAACCATTTCTAAGCACTTGGAGGAGAAGAAGGTGATTAGGAACAGTCAGCATGGATTCACAAGGGGTAAGTCATAGATTTCATAGACATCTGGGCTGGAAGGGACCCTGGAGGATCATCAAGTCCAGCCCCCTGCCCCAGGGGCAGGAAGTTAGCAGTGATCATAGGATCCCAGCAAGATAAGCATCCAAATGTGTTTTGAAGGCATTCAAAGTGGGTGCTTGAACCGCCTCAGGTGGCAGTCTGTTCCAAACCTTGGGGGCTTGGACGGTGAAGAAGTTCTTTCTTATGTCCAACCTGAACCGGTCACAGTGGAGTTTGTGACCGTTCGATCTTGTCATCCCTTGGGGCACTCTGGTGAACAGACGTTCCCCCAGATCCTGATGAACACCCCTGATAAACTTATAGGTGGCCACCGGATCACCCCTGAGCCTGCGCTTTTCCAGGCTGAATAGCCCCGTTGCTCTCAGCTTCTCATCATAAGGTCTGTTTTCCTGACCTCTGATCATGCATGTGGCTCTCCTCTGCACCCTCTCAAGCTTCTCCACATCCTTTTTGAATTGTGGATCCCAAAACTGGACACAGTACTCCAGCTGTGGCCTCACCAAGGCCAAGTACAACAGGAGAATGATGTCCCGGAATCTGCTTGAGAAGCATCTTTGGATGCAAGCCAGTGTTTTCCTAGCTTTACTAGCTGCAGCATCCCACTGAAGGCTCATGTTCATGCCTGACCGGCCTGATTGCCTTCTATGATGAGGTGACTGGCTCTGTGGATGTGGGGAGATACCTTGTTTGTTTTTTGTTTTTTGTTAAGCAAGGCTTTTGATATGGTCTCCCACAGCATTCTCGCAGGCAAGCTAAGGAAGTATGGGCTGGATGAATGGACTGTAAGGTGGATAAGAAACTGGCTGGAGCATCAGGCTCAAAGTAGCAATCAATGGCTCGATGTCTAGTTGGCAACCCAATATCAAGTGAAGTGCCCCAGGGCTTGGTCCTAGGGCCAGTTTGGTTTAATGTCTTCATCAACGAACTGGAAGATGGCATAGAGTGATACCTTAGCAAGTCTGCAGATGACACCAAGCTGTGAGGGAGTAGTAGATACACTGGAGGGTAGGTCTAGGATTCAGCATGACTTAGACAAATTGGAGGATTGGGCCAAAAGGAATCTCATGAGGTTCAACAAGGACAAGTACAATGTCCTACACTTAGGATGGAACAATCCCATGCACTGGTACCAGCTGGGGGCTGACTGGCTGGGCAGAAGTTTTGCAGAAAAGGACTTAGGAGTTACAGTGGACAATAAGTTGAATATGAGCTAGCAGTGTGCCCAGTATGCCTTGTAATGGCATACTGGGCTGCATTGGTAGGTGTGTTGCCAGTAGGTCAAGGGAACTAATTATTCTCCTCTATTTAGAATTGGTGAGGCCACATCTGAAGTACTGTGTCCAGTTTTGGGCACCCCACTATAGATAGGATGTGGACAAAATGGAGAAAGTCTAGTGGAGGGCAAAAAAAATGAGGGGACTAGGGGACATGACTTATAAGGAAAGACTGAGGGAACTGGGCTTATTCAGTCTAGAGAAGAGAAGACTGAGGGGTGGTTTAATAGCAGCCTTCAGCTACCTGAAGTGGGGTTCAAAAGAGGATGGAGCAAGACTGTTCTTGGTGGTGGCAGCTGACAGAACAAGGAGCAATGATCTCAAGTTTCAGCAAGGGAAGTTTGGGTTAGATATCAGGAAGAATTGTCTTACTAGTAGGGTAGTAAAACACTGGAACAAGTTACCCAGAGAGGTGGTGGAATCTCCATCCTTGGAGATCTTCAAAATCAGGCTGCACAAAGCTTTGGCTGGGATGATCTAGTTGGGGGTGGCCCTACTTTGAGTAGGGGGTTGGACTAGATGACCTCCTGAGGTCCCTTCCAACCCTAAATTTCTATGATTTTGTACAAAATTTATACCACATTGTATAGCTACATTGTTTTCAATGTGAGTTACAGTAAACTGGGTATATAACTCTGCAGAATAGAAATGAAATATACCAATATAATGTATAAGTGTATGCCCAATCCTTATTGGTGCTTTGTAGATCAAACATACAGGGAAACTGTATGACATGAAGGTTTAAATATTGCTTGAAATGTACAGGGTGGGACAAATTTTATGTGCTCTAATAATCAACTGCAAAACAAAGAAAGTATTAAAGGGCTTCTTGACTTTTCAAACAGACACTGCTAGCACTGCTCCATTAAATTAGCTGAAGATACGTTGTTAGTCTATAACATTCTCTCTCTGTAGAGCAATTTTATGTAACTCAAGTACTTTCTAAATATACTTTGCATAACACAGCTGTTACCTTACCTATCAGCTCTGTGTTCCTGAGGGAGCCCTGGCACCCAACTTGCTGGACTTACAAAGGATTATTTCTATTTCCCCACCCCCAACGCACACATACACATACCTCATTTAACCAGAACTAAACAGAAGAAAAGTTTTAATAGGCATCTCAAGCCGTACATTCCCTGGTCCCAATATGAGAGGCCTATTTAAACTTGATTGACTAAAATTCGGTTGCTGGGTTAGGGAATGCTGAGGCAAGAGACCGAGTCAAAGTGGGGTATGGGCAACATTTGAACAAAGGTAAAGGGTTCATCACAGTGTCGAGCTCATTGGAGCCCTGACCACAAATGTTGTCATACTTTTCCTGGGATGACTGGTAGAAGTCCTCCCCACAAAGTTTATGAACACTCCAATAATCCCCTTAAGTCTGTTAAAAGACAACAGTAAGATTTGGAAAACTCATGATAAGCTGAGGCTTATTCACAACAGGTAAAAATACAAAACCATGATGCCGCAAGCTATCTGAGAAGAAACAATGAGGTATCCCATCCAGTATATCTGTTATCCATAAGAATTTCAAGCTGGCTCCTAAGTGTCTGGTTACTCTTTAACCTTATGTTTTTCCTGGTTATTGATCAGTTTCTTGAGATGTTTCAGGCCAAATAAACCCTTGTCACTAGGAAAAATAATTATTTACACAATTAAAAGAATGCTTTGAAAAAGCTGAACTGAGGGTATAAAAATCTGTAAAAGCAGCAAAGTTGTGCTTCAAGAGAGAAATCTCTGACACCATCTGCTGTTCTCAAGAAGCTGGATGAAACAGATCATCTCCCTTCAAGGACTGTGCTAAGAACTTTACCTGTCAGCACTGGAACCGAGTGCCTTGGACTGGTGAGATCCCAGCTCTCGCTCTCTGTCTCTTTCTCTTCTTCTCTCTAGGCATAGATTTCTGAACCTGAATTGTATTAGTTAAGCTTGAGCTAAGTTTCCCCAAATACTTAATGAAACCAGGGTAATATTGTAATTGTTTTGTTTTCCTTTGCATGTCTATTATTACTAGTATCATTATACATTTCATATACTCAACAATAAATAATTTTTATAGTCAAACTGGTAGTATCTGGGTATATTTTTCCTTCCGTACTTCTCCTTCCCCACTTGCTCTGCAGCAACATTTCTTTTTTTCTAAGCCAAAAATCTCTGTGAGGCCCAGAAATACTGTGGGGTCCATTCATCAAGAGGGTAAAGATTGGGACGTGCTGAGTTTGAAACACAAAAGGGGATCAGTTTGTACAGGCTGATTGACCCACTTTGGCTCAGACATGCCTTTATGAACTGAATGCTGGCCCATAAGGGTGTCAGCTGGACACCCAGCTGGATTCAGAGGTATTCTGTTTACCTGTGTGCTTGTGTCTGACTGCATTTTATTATTACCTTAATGAACTGATTCCTAGCATATGAAGGTGTCAGCCTGTCCATGCTGATCAACCCAGCTGGGTCAGGCGTGTCACGTTAATCTGTGTGTGTTTGTGTGTATGACTGATTTGGTGACCTGAGGAACTCAGCCCCTTTCAAACTGAGTTCTGCAAGATAGCTCCACTGGGGCTGAGGACTTGCAGAAGGGAGCGATACAGCTCCGTATAGAAACACAAGCAGCACATTGATAGAATTACCAAGACCCTAGAAACGTATCCCTAATAAATGAGCACACCCCAAAGTGATGGGCAAATCTGGTATCCCAGCTATATACTTAGATTACTGCTTTTGATGTAGATAAAGTGCTGATAAAGAGAACAGGATATTTATAGGAAGAAATAAGCCTTCCAGACTATTTTTTTTTGAAGATAGTGTTTGCATTTCACCTACATTAAATATATTATAATACATAGAGAGGGAGCAACATTTTTTAACTGAGGCACAGTAAGGTTCTAAAAATAGCTGGTCAATTTGGATGTATCTTTGCACTTTAGTATAGTCTTTTGTACTTTTGCTTGTTCTGCACTTCTGAAGTTTGTCATTTGAAATGATTTAATAAACCTTTTTAGAATTGAAGAGTATTGGATATGCAATTTGAGCTGATTGAATAAACCTTGTTAGAACTGAAGAATATTGGAATATGTTTTCATTTGTCATTTTTTATTTTAAATGTGCATGTATATGTGTGCAGATTTGTGTGTGTCTACATAGACAGACAGACTTTTCTGGGTGTTCCCACCTTTTTTTATACACACATATATGCATCTATACATATAGATGTAAACACACACACACACACACACACACACACACACACACACACACACACACACACACACACACACACACAACACACACACACACACACACACACACACACACACCATATATATATGTCGATGATATATGTTGGTATGCATTCACCTTGGCAAAAAAGGTGGCAACATCCACAAAAGTCTGTCTACAACAGTTTTCATAATATAAAACCAAACAAATCTGAATCCATATTAAGGCAGTAGCATGGCCCACATGAAAGACATGTAAGAATTAGCAAACTCCTTGTTCACATGAAAAAAAACAATAGCAGTAGCATAACTGAGAGAGGATGACTAGAGCAGCAGCCCCAGGTATTGCCTATAGAAGAGGGGCACACACTAGTTACCACTATAAAGTGACTGCTCCACTACCACTGGCACAGCAGCAGCCAGTGCTGTCCCATGTGCTGGCACTTCCCAGGCTGTAGAGCTGCCCTTCTGCATCTCGGAACAATTGTAAATAAAGTGCCACATGTACTACAAATATTCACAGTATCAGTTCCTTCACCCTGGGTTGTTAGGAAGCAAGTATCCAAATCATTCTCTGACTTCTGTTTCATACCTAAAGCTAGTCTGAATGATGACATGTGAGATATCTGCTTGTTTGTACCCAGCTTCCAAATCAGCAGGATCCTGAGTCCACTCCATCTGAAACTTCCAGCTTTTAATTTTGCAGCCATTGTGCAGCACGAAGCCTGCCACAGAGTCTCATCTCAATGGTTTTAAAAGCAGTACCATCTTGTCCTATGCTTACCACATATGCAGTCTACCACTATCTTGGATTTGTAAACCTGTAACTAGATTTCTTGAGGGTACAATTTCATGAGTCATGGCAAAAGAGGGTAAATGGGGTTCGTAAAATAACAGTGCACAAAAACTCTTTAAATAACCTTATGCATATAGTTGAAAAAAGTCCTCTTCTTGTAGAAACAAGTAAACTCCAGAACCCCTCAGTAATCTGGCTTCATCAACTGTCACGGCCCTTTGGTATTCATAAACTTGCCTCTAAACCCTGCAGAAGGATGGAATTATATCCTTCCCCATTGACATTCACTGGCTGCTTCTGACAGGCAAGAAAGAGCCAATAATAACTCTAGACCAGTATGGAAAACCCATTATCTGAGAACCACCCGTTATTTCAGGCACACTAGTTGTATTCCCACCCCACAGGAAAGCTACAATATTAACTGCCTCTTCACTAACACAGAGCCAGTGTTTGACTTGCTAAGAAAATTGTTCTGTACCAGTCTGGAGTACTAGGCTTTCAGATGCAAACACCCCCCTGACTTTGGATGTCGATGGCCGCCTCAGAACAGTGTTCTAGTGCTGGAGGGATGAGACAAGTTCCTCACAGCTCTGTGAAAAACTGCCTCCCCATGCAAAGCTCCTTCAGCCTCTGGTCATCCCAGGTCTGCACGGTAATGAGCATGCTACATCTAATATAATAAAGGGCTTAGTCTGTCTGTCTGTCTGTCCATAATGTTTTTGGCGAACAGCACATGTGCCGCCGAGAGAGTGGGCAGCGATTGGCTGCATAGGCCCAAGTTTGAGCCAATACCAGGGAAATTTGTGATGGCAGTGAAAAAGTTCCAGCTGCCTGAGCAGTGGGGCTTCCCCACACCTCCCTGCCGGAGGGCAAAAGGGGGGGGTCATAGTGGTGGCACCCCCCACTGCCCATCCCTGATGCCCACCCAGAACAACCAGCAGGGTGGGGGAGGTGGCAGCCAGGGAGGGAGGGGAACAGAGTAGGGGGAGGCCAAGGCGGGGGTCATGGTGGTGGCTGTTTTCGGGGCTGGGCGGTGGGGGGGGAGGAAGAGGAGCGGGAATGGGTCCCCAACAACAGCTGGCAGGGAGGGGGAGACGCTGGGAAGAGAGGGAGGCTGTGCGGGCCCAAGCGGGCACAGGGCAGGGGGAGGTGAAGCGGGGGGTGTCGCAGAGCACACGGGTGCCCTGCACCTGAAAGCAGAAATGGTTCGGGAGAGACCCCTACTGGCGCGAAGGGGGAGGCTCAACTGCCAGTCACAGAGCAGCACAGGTGCTGGTTGCCAGGGCAACCAATGGAACCAGCTGACAGGAAGGGGCAGGGCTTGGCCCTTCTTAAGCCCAGGCATGAGGCCAGGAGGGTAGTTCCCCTCTGGCAGTCAAGGAGGGGGGAGCTTGGCCAGTGCAAGGAGAGAGAGAGGAGAAGATCAACTGCATGAACAACCCCTGGTTGCTGCCATGGGTTGGAGTATTTTCCCAGTAGGGATCGAATGTTGTTTAGACTGGATGGTTTAGTTTTATGTTATAGCCCAGGGGCCTTGTGTTTTTGAGTTTACTATTTTAACCGGAGGACTGGGTGAGGCTATTAGGGGTTGGAGGAGGCCTCATAGGGACTCTGTGGTAGTGTGGGGATCCTGGCGCCAGAGAGGGTGCAGCATTTGGGGTGCATTGGCGCCAGCCCTCAAGCAAAGGGGGCAGTGAGGAACCTGTGAGGAGCCCCAGAGCAAAGGGGTGGTGAGGAGCCCCAGGGTAAAGGGGACTGTGGGGAGCCCCTGTGAGAGAAGGCAAGGACCACGTTAGTACCATCTGTGAGGCCTGGGCTGTGGCATAAGGGTGGAAAAAGGAGCCGCAGATAGCACCCCCTGGCACCGGGGTGCATAAAGTGGGCAGCCTCCTGCTAATTACATCAGTCAATTAATCAATTAAGAACAAGGCATGGCAGACAAGTAAGCAAGTGGTTAGCCCAGAACAGGAGGGCGGAGCCACCAACAGAAACTCTCCAGTAGAGATGCTCCTGTCACAGGGGTCATGGTGGCAGCTATTGTTGGGGCCAGGCAACTGGGAAGGAAGGAAGGGAGGGAAGTGGGGAGGGGAGGGAAAGGGAGGACACAGTGGTGGTGCCCCCCCACACTGCTCGGCCCTGACAACAGCCAGCAGGGAGGAGGAGGAGGCAGCAAGAAAGGAGGGAGGGAGTGGGGAGGAGAGGCTGAGGGAAGCCCCACTGTGAGGTGGAGGCAGGCGGGGGGAGGGAGCCCCCATGCTGGAGGAGGAGGTGGTAGCTGCGGAGGGAGTCTTTACATGGCTGGTCCCAAAGGGTGATTGGGGGGGGGCCCTGTAAACACTCCCTGAAATCCATCGTTCTTGATGGGCAATTAGCTAGTGTATGCATATTTGCAACCAAAGCAGCAGACCCCTCAACTGACAGCCATGGCTGATCAGCTTCAGCTATCCATAATAGCCACCATCCAAAGATGATTAATTGCCACTGAAATGTTCACCACAGACTTTTTGTTAATATTGCATAATAACCATGCAGTCGTGTGTATGAAGAGGGTTTTTTTTTTATCAGTGCTGGCATTATGGCTTTGCTGTAGCTGGAATAGGCAAAGGCAGAGTGTGCAGAGCTAAAAGGTTAAGTGTTAGCATGGACTCTAAGGGCATTTCTGCAAAAAGATGCATGAAGAACAAGCATGTTCTCCCACAGTGTACATACCCCATAGAACAAAGCCCAAGAACAGTTCCAAGTAGCAAGGTACTAGGGGTTCTCAAATATAGTGTTAGAATTTCAACCACCAAGCGCATGTTAACATAGGCTAATGTAAACATGGTTGTATTGTTATGGGGTGTGCTTTGCTCTGCAGTACGATCATTAGCACATGGGTATAGCTAGTTTTGATACAAATAGGTACAAGCACAAATAATCTGTATCTTTAAGTAAACATTTACTTGCTATATAAAATACTTTGAATGTGAAAAGGCTGACAAAGTACTCAAGATGATCATTAGTGTCATAACATAACAGCTGATTAAAACTAAGGGGCATTTTCTCTTGCACTCTGCAAATGTATTTAAGTAATTTATAAGCATACCTGTTTGTGAAGCCTGTGCATACCTGGAGATTTCTATGTACACAAGAATTCAGCCAAAACTTTACTGTACTTCCCATGTAGTTAATTGGTTATGTCTGTTTTTTAAGCAAATGTGAATATACAAATTGTCAATAGGAGATATGTATTAGATTGAACTATTCTTTTCAGTCTGACTCATCTGATTTTTCTGATTTATAAACAGCAGCGCATATATCCCAACCACTGAACAATATATTATCTTTATCTATATATTATCTGCCCCATCTGAGAGGTTTTATGAATAATTTGTTCCAATGATAATCTTGTGTGTATAGATTTCTGAAGAGTCTAGGAAAGATTGCAGGAAACATTAGTTGCATTGATAACATCCATTTTTTTGTTAAGGAAACGAGTCAGAACCAACTCGGAGTTTTTTTGCCTGAACGTGCAATACTAAAGAAGAAGAATTTTTTTAAATCTCTGAAAATTGTCTCTTTTGAGAAGTGCATTGTTTTTTCCTGTCAGCAGTTTGTGGAACCAAGAAAAGTAATAAGGATACAGAATAAAAGAGTGGGTGAACTAGTAATATATCTTGGCCCAAGCAAACAAGTATTGTATGTGCTTTTTTACCTCCAAATTTGTAAAAAAAAAAATTAGAAAATGGCAGTGTGATGGTGCCGATCAAATCGGCACCATCACAGAAAATGAGTTAATTTGAATAGTTAGGCAGTTAGGACCCTGAAGCAATCAGAGATGCCCAGGTAACCAATCAAGAGACAGGCTTAGCCTCAGATAAGGGATAAAAAGAAGACCTGGCTAATTGGAAAGGATTTCTGTGACAGAGGAGATTCAGGTTGGGAAGGTGGAGGGACAGAGAGAAGAGATTGAGACTACAGAATTACAAGGCAAGCCCAAGGGATGGGTAGGTAGGAAGCAGCATGTGGACTGTTAAATTAAAACCTGCTGGAAACTAGTCTCAGAGCTGTGGGATGCTGCTTATGGAAAGGAGGGGGACTGTATCTCAAAGCCCCTTCTTTCAAGTTACTAGGAAGACTGTATCCTTAGGCAGAAGAGGGGTTTTAAGTCAGGTGTACCTGAGGGGAAAAAAGCGTAGATAAAGTAGATATGAGACTCTAGACCTTCACCAACTCCTTGAAACTTAATACTAAAACTGTGTTCTTTCATAGTAGCTCTCATCCTCAACTGTGAAATGTGCTAGGAAGTGCTGAGGGAGAATTTCTGGCAGGCAGGTCTTGTGTCAGGTGAAAGCAATGAAATCTCAGAATGTGAGGGAAACAAAAGGGCTTGGAAATTCTCTAGCAGTGCAGTGCTGACAGCTAACTTTTACATATCTTTATTGTACAAGATTTAAAAAGTGTAGCAGTGTACATTTCTACTACACAAAACGAAAAAAACATGGAGGTATAGCAAAGTGTATTGCAGGGTAACTCTTGGAAATCATAGCAGATAAAGTTGGTATTTATGTTAAACATCAGTATGAACTTTTTCCACCAAACACAAATTTTATTTTTCTTGAATGCTTTATCCCTTATTTCATTATCATGCATGCTCTGATTGTGCATGCTTATGTCTTTGTGTGTGTATGTATCTTTCTCCTCCTGTTCAGAAAGCAAGTCTTAATTTATATCCTTGGATTTTAACCTTCACTACTTTAATTAGTTTTCACCTCCTGCAATTCAAAACATGTTGTGAGGCTTAATGTTTGTGAAATCCTGGTACCTAGTAGAATAATCTTCATCTAGTTTGAGAGCACAGAAGTTGCTAAGACAAACTCTTCTCAAGGATTTTCTTTCCACAGTAATTGATAACCCTTGCTTACTGCATTTTTGAATGGTCTCAATGCAAGTCTTTTTTTACTGAGTTTTTGGTTTAAAAAAATAAAGATTCTAGATTCTAAACTGTAATTTGGTTCTAATCTAAATGCTTGATTTGTTTGTGGTTGTTTGTTTTTTCCTTTTCCTTTAAAGCACTAGAAAGTATTAAGGAGGCATGGGAGTCTCAGACTAACCTGCTTGCTAATTAACAAGAATGTAAAGATTTGGAATACAATTGACCTCAAATAACTACCTGAACCTCATGACTAGATATGGATCAAGAAATGCAAAGTGACACCAAGTGTGTATGGTAGGGGAAGGAAGGGTTAACTTCATGATCTTCAAATATATATGAATTATGCTTGTTGCTACTTTGGCCAACCACCTTCCATGTCTTGGTCTTACCACCACCCCTCCCACCAATCTCTCACCACTGTGTGACCAGGGTAAAATAAACAGGTTGCATCTTGCAAGTAACATTTAAAAAGTTTGCATCTTTAGAGAAACCTTTTATAAATTGTTTCTGTGAAAAGCAGATATTTTTAACTGCAATCCAAAGCATGTAGTCATCATTAAGGAGTTGCCTTTCACAGCTATTCTTACCATTTGTTGTTGGGCCTCCTAAGATGTTTTACCACACCTTGTTATTGCAAATGCAATGTGTCTGTCCATTACTTCCTTGACTAGGCACTCAACTGCCTACGGTATCTGGGAAAAGATTAACAAGATTCTTTTGAGAAAATCTGAAATGTAAATGGCAAGCATGTTTGGTATATAGGAGGGCTTGTGGTACCCTTAACCTTGTTTTTGCAGGAACTGAACTTGGCTACTCTTCTGTCTGAAACCTCAAAGGTATCGCTGCAAAGTGAAGGAGTATGAACAAATTTATTGTGAGGAAATATTAGCTGTAATCTAAGCAGGAAATCTGGGGAGGGGAGCAGGGGAAGGTTATGAATACTGCCTTTGAGACTGACAGGCTGAATCTGTGTGCATGCATGTACTGTAAATTGATTGTGCTCAACTCGTGTCATCAGGTAGCCTGGGCAAGTCACAGGTCTCGCTGTTCATCTCTTTTGCAGCATCAGCTCTGTAACAATCACAAGATTAAAGCTGCACTTTGTCTGGGAAGGAGCTGAACCGTGCCAGCAGTCTCATCTCCATTTTGGGGATATGGGAATTGGATGACCACTTTGTTTCTGATGCATCTGTCTGTAGTTCTTACAAAGTAGTAAGAAATCTGGCCATTACTACTGCACTCTTCTGTTTACTTAGTGGAGAACCCTTTTAAACTAAGTTATGAAAGCTCATGTAGCTTGCTACATTTCTTTGTCTGAAAATTAAAAATGGAAAAGCTCTTGTAGGATCTGCTTCTCTGGCATGACATCTCTGCTTCAGTGTTGCTTAGCTTTTAGGTTTTCTATAGTGCCTACTAGTTGAGCATCTGAAAACTACTTTTGTGTGTAGATGGTTCTTAATATCTATCAAAAAAATATATAGGTTTCCTGTTTATCAAATTCCTTTTTGAAAGGCACTTGCCTGAAAGTCATAAAGAATAAAATCCTTAGGTTGTCTAGATGACTTACAGCCCAGACAACTCCGTCAAAGTACTATCACCATGGCCTAGTAATTGGTAAGAGTGAAACTTTAGTTTGCGTGCCCACTTAGTCATCTTTTTGAGACTACAGACTCATTTATTTAACCAACACTTTGAACAGAAACTGGATGAAGGCTACCAAACTGCTGTCGGTTCCCAACTAAGGATGTGGGTCCTTAGTGAAGGCTTATGAGAAACCTACCACTTCCCATAACTAATAATTAGAGCTAGTCTAGCCCCCTGCAATCCTGTGAGGTCTTAAATGATCTGGCTAGTAGTTTTCATCTGTTATGGAACAGAGGTGCACAGAACAAAGCTTCAGGTTGCCAAACATAACTGAGTGGGGTGGGGGAAGGAGTTAAGGAAGTGGTCTAGTCTGTCTTGTCCCTGTTGCTTTTAATAAACTTTATCTGTTTCTCTTTCGAAGTTTTATTTAACACATGCAAACAGGAAAAAAAACTCATCTAAGAAACTGGCTAGTGCAATGGAGGAATTTCTCTCTCATTACAGGATGATTAAACATGTAACAGCAGACACAAAAAGGGGAAATAACCTTATTTTATTCATAGGTTCCATTAACTTCAATGGAGCAAGATGGGCATAAAGGAGGGAAGTCTTTTTGGGTAACCTTTTGGTATGAGTGGTGCTCAAGCTTCTTAGGATTGTAATAAATATACTTAACATGGAGCAGGGGGGTGTATAGTAGTATGAATTTGGATAACAAAAGTAACAAGAGTCACTACAGCTCTGTTCCTTTACTGTAATTCACGTGCCTGTAAAAGCTGTGTACTGTGTTTTTGTTTGTTTGTTTGTTTTCCCCCTGAAATTACATTGAAATGTATAAAATGTTAGAGGACATCATGTGGAAGAGAGCAGAAAAAGAAATTAGATAATGTTTTTGGTTTTTTTAATTGAACAAACCGAGGATATAACTTACCATGTGGAATTTGCTAGGGGGAAGTAAAGATGTTTAGTAGCCTCCTGCCCTAGGCTCCAGTATTTTACAAAACATCGCTTTTCCAGAAGGGAAGCCGACCTCTTTATCCAGTATCTGATTCATGCTAATACTTAACAATAGGAGCCAAATGCTGGGTGAGCAAGGGAGAAACCTTGCCACAGCTCCTTGTGTAGGCTGATGCATTGCGTGGATTGTGCATGTCGAAAGGGGGCCGCTGTGAGGCCGGGGCGATGCGGCTCCGTCTGGCAGGGAAGGCTCAGAGCAGTTCCCCCCACACCTGGGCCCCTGCTGTGCCAGGCTGAGTCCGGGCCCGGGAAACAAAAGGCCGGGGGGGGGGGGGTTCTTCACCCGTCCGTCGCCTGCTTTTCCCTGCGCCGGCACAAGCTCCCAGGGCGAGCTCTGACCTACGGCTTGGCCCCAGCAAGGACTGAGGCTCCTGGAGCAAGCCCTGCCTCGGAGGCCTGGCTGGTCACGGCAGCGGGAGGGCCGGCGACAGGTAGGTCCTGCAACCACGCGTCGGCGGACGCCCACGGAGCAGCGCCGAGCCGGCTCTTCCCGCGGGGCCGGGGAGGGGGGCGGGCCGCAGCCACCTGAGCCTACCCGGCGCTGAGAAGCCGCGGGCCGGGGCCGAGGCCGAGGCGGAGCTCCTCCCCCCGCCGGTGACCTGGAGCCGCATGGGCGCGGGGAGGAGGCGGAGCCGTAGCAGCCGCAGCGCCGCGTTCGCCGGCTCCCGGCGCGGCCCGGCCGGCTCCCCGATGCCCGTGTGGTGCTGCCGCTGCGCCCTGGCCGCACACGTCAGGTGAGAGGGAGCGGAGTGCCGGCCCGGCCCGGCCGCGCCTCGCTCTCCGCTGCTGCCGGGCGGGGCGGGCGAGCGCCACGCGGTGACCTTGGGCATCCCCGCGCCTGCCGCTGCCGACGCCGCCGCCATCCGGGCCTGCGGGCCGCTCCGCGCCGGGCCGAGCCGGGCCGCAGCGCGGACCGGACCTGAGGGAAAGCCCGCTGGAGAGGAGGCCTCCAGGAATGCAGCAGGCGTGATGGTGGCATCCTTAACAATAGTAATAGTAGGAATAATGATTGTCATGGTATAACAAGCCCGTTTTAATCTAAGTAAATAGGTAAGTATGTGTGTTTTATATGATAGCTGTTTACTATATGATGTAAATATTATGATATACATATAAGTGGTAGTCCAACATGCCTCAGTTTACCTGAGGCCAAAGATATGAACCTTTATTCCTCAAGGGGGGGAGGGGGAAGTGTTTGTAGGAAATAGTTATAGAATGTAGCTATCATTCTTATATTTTATTCATAACACTGTGTTATTCATGATGATAATAATATGAGGACTAATGTAACAGAATATCATGATCAATACAATCCCAGAATAATTCTATATTACACTGTAAGAGCATATCACTATCACTATCAGTGTAATATAGTGTAATATAGTCCTCATATTATTATCATCATGAATAACACAGTGTTATGAATAAAATATAAGAATGATAACTGTTTTCTCCAAAGCCCCCCTTAGGAATAAAGATTCATTACCTGAGGCCAAAGAAGACTGAGGTATGTTGGACGACCAAGGTACAAATTGTATATCACAATATATAATTGACCTGTTACTTTGGGTTAAAATGGGCTTGGTGGATATATCTATCTATAGATGGATATAATTTTACCTGTTACTTGAATACTTACAAAGAAAGACTTGAGAGGTGATGAAAACCCTTGCTGGCTGTTAGAAATGCCCTTTGGTTTTACTTTCCTGATTTCCTCTCCCCACCCTCTGTCGTCTGCTGCAAGTATTACAGGGAAAAAAGGGTAATCTTAACCTAAGTTTAATGCTGTTTTTACATCAAGTTTCTTCACAGCAGCGTGTCAGGGTCCCACAGTGGTGAATCTCTTCTTTCTCCTTCCCATAACAACCAAAACACCAACTGTGCACTTTAAGTGAGATGTTTTAGGTATGTTTTGTTGGTGTGTTAGTGTTGCTTTATGCAAAATTTAAATCTAAGGACAAGTATATCTGCCGAGCCAGTGATTCTCAACCAGATTGCTGTGGTACCCTGGGGTGCCTTCGGATCCTTTCAGGGGTGTTGCCTTGGGGTGCTGCAGTGTTAACAGTCATTAGGTGTGCAACCTTGTTTCACAAGATTGAACCTAGAGGTTTTAAATAGGAAGCTACTGTGTTTAAAACATTTTGACTTGTTAAGGTCTTCTGAATTCTTTGCAAAGGAAGAGTTGTGCTATATATTTTTCTGTACTCGAATAATGAGTGAAAACTAAGAGCTGGCATTTTTCAAGGGGTGCATTGAGTCTAAAGAGGCTGAGAACCACTATACCCTGTTGGGCAGACGGGTATTATCTGTGTATTTGTAAGGACTTGCATTGGGATCTTTGGAGTTGTCTGTTCTAAGGAGTGGCCTAAATGTGATGTTTCCTGTGTACTTCATAACCACTGAGTAATCTTTCATCTGTATTTCTTTCCAGGCTTACTGATGCCAGTTAAGACAACTGTTCTTTGTTCTGGAAAAATCTTAATTAAATTGCTTTTAACATTTTCTCTTACAGGTTTTTATCCAAATCTCTTAAAAGAAATCAAGGTAGTAAACCAAAAAGTATTAATTTGTAAGCAATACAAAACCAGATCTTAATCCATCTGATTTAAAATTGGTGCAAGGTGTTTTTTTTGGTGTGACCATAACAATACAAGGTAGGCACTAATTCTACTACTAGCTTGCCTTTGTATTCATCTGAGCAGAGCCATAGCTACATTAGTAAATCCACCTTCTCCAAAGCATTGTTTGTATATAATCTTGGCTAATTATATGTATTTTTGTAACTTTTAGGTTATCCTGTCCTTTTGACTCAGATTATGTGTTATATCTAATCTTAGAAATGTGGTGGTAGTAGTGAAGATTTCACTGCGATCTGTTTTGAAAGTTGTACTAACGTTGTTTTGCACTGAAGACTACATTCAAATTGACTTGACAGCAGAATTTTTCAGAGACCAGTTCAATTTTCTGTGTGTTATTACTAACTGAAGAACTTAATTTTTCTGCTCCTGGAATTTTACTTTTGTTTTCTTGCATCATTTTTGTTACCTGTTGTTAATTTCACTGCGCTCCCTCTGCAACCTGTTGGTCTTCAGATAGAGTTCTCCTAATGACATAAAATCACAGGGACAAGATAGACAGAAATTTTACAGTTAAACAGTTATTTTCCCTCTGTCAGAATTACTGGTTTTCTGATCTCTGGACAGATTCCTTGATGAGAGTCTGCTGGCAATATCATATTTTGTTGCTCGATGCAGAGGTCTAAAAGGAAGACTAGGAAGTGAAACTAGGATGTGGAGAGAGGTACCTCCAAGCAACAGTAGGAAGTCTAAGGCTAAGTGCAGACATTTGGCGGGGAGGTTAAATTAAGTTCAAAATGGCCACCTGATGTAACTTGATTCTTTCCAATGTGGACTTTACAGTTGGATCTGGTCTCAGCGATTGGAAATCAATCCAAACCCAAAACTATACAGAAGTTCTACGCGCATAGACCAGTCTAAAAATTGCAGAACCTGGTCTAAAATGGACCTGGTATGATATAATATCAGACTTACTTGATGCAGGTTAGACCAGGGCATGGAACTTCTGTACAGTCACCTGCGCCACTCCCAGACTGGGAAAGCCCAGCTGCACCCTATGCTTTTCAGACCCCTTCTGCCTGGCACTGGGCTGTTTTTGCCCCCATCCTGCACACTGCTCCAGGTGCTAGATCTGTCAGTGTTTGCTGCTGCCAGGACCCATACCAGTAAGTCTCAGTGTGGGAAAGGGCAGGAGAGATGGGGGTGTAAATTCATTCCCACAAGGTCCATTACCCCACCCAGCCGTCCCAGACCCAAGCAAGCCCCACAGATTGCACTTGCCTCCCTCCTCATGTGGATGCCTGTGCATCCTTGATCCCCTTTTGTTCAGGATGGAGATGTATGTAATGTTGGTCATGGCAGTTGCATGAGGTTAGAAAGATTTGATGAGTAGCATTTAGATGGGGTGTGGAATTAAGTGTTGGGTTGGTTGTATTGTTTGTTTTTCCCCTTGTTATGGCTTCTGCAGGTCAGCTATTTTGTCCTACATTCTTCATACAAGATTGATTTTTACCCCACAGAAGCTCCACTTAGTTACGTACTCTAAATACTTAAAGTTAAAGAGAAATGCTTTTATTTCTGTGTTAATGTATTACTCTGTTTCTGAAAGGATACAGAACCAAAAAGAAAAAAACATTTCACGTAGTTTATAGCATAAAGCACAATGACAATAGTGCTCCAAACTCTTACTGAAGTGCTTTCTTTTGAATAACATTATTGCCCTTTTGATGGGGAATTTTAAAACTTTGGACCATCTGATGCAATGCATACATCTGAATTTTAGTAAAGAATGTTTGTCTTGTACTGCACTTCATACATACATGTAAATGTGCCTCATTCTTTATATATTATTACTTTTAACATTCTGTACCTGGAACATAGGAGAGGATACTTTATTTGCGTTTAAAGAGAGGTAACCAGTTAATTTTTTGTTCTTAGCTAATTTTTTTCCTCTTATGAAAGTTTTTTATAAAATTTTAAATGAGAAAAAGTATTCATATAGTTTTTAAAAAGGTATCTGGAATTATTTTTTTTCTTGACTGATGCTTCTTGCAGGATTTGCAAATCAAACACTACAGCATTATGCTACTGCAGGAAGGGTGTGGTAAAGCTAGTTTGCTTTTTGCATTTCATTCCAAGTGAAATACATCTGCATGCTACTACTTATTGCTTCTCTTCCAAAATGTTTTGGATGTGCTTCTAATCTGTCTCTTAGTTTCTCTGCTGCAGAAATCAGGTGGAGAAGGGCTCTCCTTAGTGGTATAAGAGTTAATAGTTTATGTCCTAATTCAGTACCTTAGGAATGTATGTGACTTGGATTTGGATCTAAACTTCATGGCCTCAGTCCTGAAAACACTCTTGCACATATTGAAGCATGCAGCTGGCCTTATGACTTGAATAGGACTAGTTGCAGGATCTGAGGCAAAATTTTACTGTGGAGTGATGGTAGTTGATTGAAACGGTGATACAGGATCCTTTTTAGGAGGATGTATAGGAACAATTGCAAAAGGCTGGTGCCATCCTGTCCTGTTATAGTAATCTGGAAGCATAAGTTTGTTCTTTGAAGTGACTTCTTAAAGTATTCAGAAAGTTAAAAAGCCAATGCTTAACAATTTTAATTGCTTCTATGATGAGCTGGAAAAGATGCACATTTTAAGCTCTGGACAATGTAAAAAGGACTCAAAGCAAATTTTAACTGAGACTGATATATTTTGTAGTGTAAGGTTCCAGCTTGGACATGATTTAAAAAAAACCCAAAAAACCCCCCCAAACGATTTACAAGGCTAAAACGTTTATACTTAGGAGGTTGTGTGGGGTTTGTTTTGTTTTTTTGCTATTTCTGTCTACTGTACAACTTGAAGTCCTTGTACGTTCATTAGAGGTTCAGCTGACTTTTTAAATAAGTTTTGTTTTGACTAAATTGGAGTTGTAATTTGCATGTATGTTTTACAAGTGATAGGTAAGTGTTGGCGACAGGATATCCTCCGGCTATATAAATAATCACAAAGTAATGCATTTATGGGCTCTCGATCTGGTCAAAAATGAATGAAATATAAAAATCTCTAAATGTCCATATGGGTCAGACTTTTGATATTTCAGGGGTAGGGTGAGGAAGAAGTGATAGATTAAATGATGGATTTGAATGAGAGAAATGTTCAATCAAGGTCCTTCTTGCTTCCTAACTGTTTATATGGTTTCTTCGAGAAATAGTTTTCTTCTTTTAGTGGCAAAAAAGGAATATTGACCATGTAGAGAAACTGTCCTGAAGAATAACATTTTGTGTGTGAACTGATAGCATATGCTTTATTTTTTGCCTTTTCTTAGAGTTTGTCAGATGGATAGTTTGAAAGTAATAAGTAAAATGTAACTTAATTTTTGAAGAAGATGTAATGCTAAACTGATCTTGTGTTTTCTTTCTTTTTTCTTTTTAACTCATGAATAGAAATTACAGTGGTGCTGAAACTGAAGGACAACTTTTAAGTTCCTTCGTGCAGTATTTTGGTGATAGCCTTGAGAGGAAAGTTAAAAGAATGCCATTATTAGAAGAAACCACTCTGCCTGGGGACCAACTACTGACTCTGCCAATTGTAATAATAGGTAGGTTTTGTTCCCAGTAATTGACTTGTGTGACACTACCATTATTTTAAAGAAATAGAGCTCAATTTATAATTAATAACAAATGATGAGGATCTCCAAAGTGAAAGTATTTTTGATTGCTGTAGTTATTATGGTTAATTATAGTAACATCAAATTATTATGTTAGATAACTAGTTATCAGTGAAATGTATTTGAATGCAAATACTTATTGAAGGGGAAGAAGTTTACCTGCAGTGTTTAGTATGATTAAATGTAAAAGTGATTTCAGCCCTGATCTGTGGTGTGAGCTAAAAGATTATACTATTTATGTCTATATTGAGTCCCACTGAATTGGGGCTACACATTGATTTTGAATTTTGGTAGTTATATGTCAGGTTTTCAGTAACTCTTTTTTGCACTGCTTGTTAAAACATCTGGGTACTGCAATTAAAATTAATGTGAAATAAAACCTATTTTCCCCAAGCCAGTTGGTTTAAATTAACCCTTTGATAAAGTCTGCAGTCCAGTAAGTAAAAGCTTGCAATATAAAACAGGCTAATTGACTAATTTAGCAGCTCTCAGCCAGGTTTCCATGATTCCCGCCACTCTCCAACTGCCTGGCCTTTGTGTGAGGAGGTAATTACAGTTACCTTTTATTAATTGAGTAGCACCTCCATGTTAAAAAAAAAAAAAAAAAAAAAAAAACTATGGAGGAGTGCCTAAAACTTGAGAGAAGTTGAGAGCCAGTGGACTATGTACACCAAGGAACAAGTTCTTTAGCGGGGGACCCTCAATTGAGAGTGCCTAGGTGAGCATCTTGCACCACAAAACTGCAAAATCTTTCTTCAAAAATAGCTCAGCACATCCTAACTCACTTAACTTGATATATAGGGATACAGGAGTTGTCTTGGAGAAATAGAGCCCTCTGGCTCTCAGCTGTGGGGTCTGCCTGGCACAACTGCAGACTCATGGGATCAGAAGCATTGCCAGCTCCCCTTGTGAGGTTTGTTCCGTATTGGAGTCTCTGGAATGCCAGATAGTGGAGCTCCAGACCACAGTGCAGAGGCTGCATGCCATCAGGGATGGTGAACAGGAGATTGACTCCTACTACCAGGCCCTTCACCCCAAGAAAGAAGAGGGAAGAGCTAGGTTGCCAGCCAGGACAAGGGAGGCCAAGAGGCACTCCCATCCTGTCTAGCTAGGGAATTGAACAAAGGTTGTCTCTGGCCGCAAGGCTCCCTGCACCAGGGTCACCACCCCTCTGGATCTCTGCAACAAGTATGAACCCCTCACAGCACCAGTAGAGCCTGCAGAGCTGCCAGCTTCTGCAAGTGAAGAAGAAACCCAACCAGCTACCATCCCTAAGTGCAACGCAGAGTGGTCTTTGTGGGAAACTCCCTCCTGAGGGGGACGGAAGGATCTGCCTCCCCAACCCCTTAGCCCTGAAGGGCTGCTGCCTCCCAAGAGCCCATATCTGGGATGTGGCTGGGAGGATCCCAAAACTTATCCAACCCCCAGACCAGTACCCCGTGCTCCTTATTCACATGGGCACAAGTGACATGGCTCGGAGCAATCGCAGCCGGGTCACAAATAACTACAGGGCTGAGGACTAGGGACACAGGTGTTTTGTTTTGGTTTTTTTTTCCCTCTATCCTTCTGATTATGGGTCATGGGCTGAGGAGGAGAGACAAATTGAGGTAGTAAACAGAAGACTGCAATGTTGGTACCATCATGAAGGCTTTGTCTTCTACGGCCACAGTCCACATTTCAAACTACTGCTCCTCTCTCCATTGGGAAGAGATGGTCACCACCTCAATCCACTGGGGAAGCAGCTCTTCTTGGCCAGAATGGCTGACCTACTTGACCGGGCTTTAAACTCAGCTCGTCGGGGATGGGCAGACAGCCATCAAAGCAAGCTCACCAAGCATCAACCTCAAAATCAGCATGTTAGGATGCTCAAGGTAACCCACTCCTACCCCAGCCCAGGAACAGAGCTTCTCCATGAGTGCAAGGAAGCCTAGGGCTTCCAGCAGCATACTTACTTGCCTGTATACTAATGCCAGGAATATGGGGGAATAAACAGGAGGAACTGGTCCTTCTGCTAAACAAAAATGACTACAATCTCATAGGAATAACAGAGACCTGATGGGACTCCTCCTATGAGTGGACTATGGGTATAAATAGCTATACCCTGTACAGGAGAGATTGTACTGGAAAAAAAGGGGTGGGGGTGTAGCTCTCTATGTTAAAGAGTGCTACACATCCCTAAAAACTGAGATCGACTCCCAAGGAGGACAACTGGAGGCCCTCTAGGTTACAATACGAGGGGACTGTGTGGTGAAGGGGATACAGTGGTAGGAGTCTACTACAAACCTCCAAATCAGAAATAAGAGCTTGACCATGAATTCGCCAGGGAACCGGGCAAGGCTGCATGCTTTCGGTGCATGGTGTCATAAGAAAGTTCAACTACCCGGACATCTCATGGGAAGAGCACTCAGCCAAATCCGATCAGTCTCAAAATTGTCTTGCGTGCATGAATGAGCTCTACCGTCTCAAGATGCTTATGGGCCAACAAGGAGTAAGGTGCTGTTGGACCTGGCACTGGCCAAAGGGGATGATCTAATCGGTAACCTAAGAATTGAAGGGATGCTGGGTGAAAGTGGCCATGAGTTGATTACTTTCACTATCCATCACAAAGCTAGCAAGTCAGCTAGAAATGTAGTAGTTCTTTATATCAGGAAAGCCGACTTTCATAAGCTCAGGAGGCTTGTTCTTGAGGCCATGATTTGACAGGGAGGGGAGTTCACGGTGAGTGGTTGCTCCTTAAGGCAGTGATCCTAGAAGCACAACGGAAGTCCATCCCAACCTGTAGGAAAGGTGGTAAAGGGCTCAGCAACCCCCTCGGCTCTACAGGGAATTCATGGACCTCCTCCGTCTAAAAAGAGGGACTTGCAAAGGATGGAAGCATGAATCACTATGTTGAATTTCACATTTTGCGGCATGACTGTCTTTATAAGTCTTCTGACAGCAGGAAGCTTCCAGGGTTTGTACATGCCACACCATGTTCTGGCAGCTCGAACTAATCAGCTGTGCTGGCAAGACTCACAGTGAGCGCAGAGAAACACCAGCTTCTTCCAGGGGTGGTAGCAAGCAGCAGAAAGTACAGACAAAGCCCATGCACATCTTCTATCAGCTGACAGGTGGCAGCAGTAGTCTTTTGTTTCTCACAGTGTTTGCATTACTCTGTCAGTAGAAAAGGGGGTTCTGGCCATAAAGATGCTATCTATGAGTTTGGGTGTGCTCATACTTTCCAAAAAAATTTAAGCTTCCCAAGTGCAAACTATGGAGTGTAGACCAAACTTGAGAGGAACACGTGCCATTTCCTATCTTTCTGCGTACCATAGTCCAGGACTGCCATATGGTTATTGACTTGAGGCTGTGTATACACATTCAGATCTAGGAGAATTTTCCCAGGCTTGTTCTTGTGGTAGGAAAAACTCACCCAGAGCCATATGTACAGACACTTGAATGCTGAAAACCTAGAGAGTAGAAAGCTTGTGATGCTGGCACTGTGCACCTAGGTTGGGTCCCTGTGGACATATCTCAGTATGGTCTCATGTCTCATGTCTGCCTGCCAATAGATGACAGCAGTGTGTAAGGCAGCCCTGATTGGTTAACCCAGACTGCCCATGGTCAGCCTGTGTTGTCATCATGTACAGACATTCACTTTCTTGAGGAAAAACTCCCTGGGAAGTGATTTGAACCCTGGTTGTGTCCAGGTTGGGTTGGTTTTTTTCCCCTGGAGCAGCCAATTTTATTCTGGGAGAAAAAGCCTGAACATTTGTGTATTTGTGGTTTCTCATGGGAGAACAGTAAATCTCAGGAGAAATAGAATGTCTGTACCAGGCCAGAGTTGCATTGGTTTCAGTAACTGTACATCATGTACAGAGAGTAGTGAGCTGTGTTAGTCTGAGGCTAGTCAGAAGGCAAGGCAGAAGTACCTGTGTTCTGCATTTCTTCTACCTTCAGAGTATGGCAGTGCTGAAGACAAAAGCAGCTACCTTGACTTCTACCAGTGAAAAATAAACACTAACATCTAAAGTATGCCTTAGTGCTATTTAATCAGATATTTTATGGCTGGAAACCTCTTAACATAATCTTCATAGTGGATAGCTTATCTGTAATATGTGGCTGTCGCACTTAAAAGCTCTTAAAAGAAAACAAACTAAAATGAATTAATAGCATAGTAAGAGAGAATAAAAGATTGACAACTTGTACACTATTCTACTTCATGATCTTTCTCCAGTGCTGCCCTTCATGATCAAAATAGTCTCCCTGATTATGTGTATGCTGTAGTCTCTGTGTCCTTATATTCTTTATTAAAACCATTCCCCTTCCCAACATTGTTTCCACTGCATCAGCAAAATAAAAGTAGTAATAATAAAACCCTAATGTGATGTTTCCAGTATGCAAGCAATTCACCTCATGGCTTTATTGCCCTTTCTTTAATCTCTCCCTCTCAGCATTACCTACCTTATGTCTGATTTAGAACTTGAGTCTCCAAATCCTTATTTAGATAGACCTTACTCGGGTAGTGCTGTTAAGATTGAATTGGGTTTTAAGATAACAATTTTAAAAATTACTTTATTTTATCAATGTGATAACAGTACTTTGGGTTTTATACCAAGATTTGGTTTGGTTTTGTGCAGTTTGCTAGTTTATTATTAAGCATACATGTCAAGAATGACAGGAGAAGGGGGGCAGCAGGGACAGAGCCCTGGGTCCAGCCCCCGCTATGATGAAGGTGCTCCTGCCTTTCCTCAGCTGGCCCCTCTGCTTTTAAAGTGCTCTACCCAATTTTTTAATTTTTGCCTCTGTGGAAGTGAGGTGGAGGGAGCTGCTGCACCGGAGGCCGCTGGAGAAGGCAGGGCCAACAGGGGATCCTGCCATTCCTCAGCTGGCCCTGCCACTTGTAATGTGCTTGTGCCAATTTATTTTTTTGCCATGTGTGGAGGTAGGGTGGAGGGAGCTGCTGTACTGGAAGCTGCAGGAGGCGGCACTGGCAGAGGGGCTCCCATTTTAACTTGGCTGGCCCCGGCCCGCGTGGCCAGTTGGTGGATGTGCAGTTGAGGAAAAGCATTATGGACAGACAGACGGACATGCAGACAGACGGACTAAAATTATAATTATTCTAATTTTATTATATTAGAATAATACATTTTTAGTATGATCTTGACACACACAAAGTTATAGGTAAATAGATTTATAGATGCTAGGACTAGAAGGGATCTCAGAAGATCATTGAGTCCAGCCCCCTGCCCCAGGGGCAGGAAGTCAGCAGGGATCATAGGATCCCAGCAAGATAAGCATCCAAATGTCTCTTGAAGGTGTTCAAAGTAGGTGCTTGAACTGCTTCCAGCAGCAGTCTATTCCAAACCATGGGTGCTCAAATGGTAAAGAAGTTCTTCCTTGTATCCAGCCTGAAACGGTCATGGAGGAGTTTGTGACCATTCGACCTCATCCCTTGGGGCACTCTGGTGAACAGACTTTCCCCTAGATCCTGGTGTGCATCCCTGATAAACTTATAGGCGGCCACCAGATCACCCCTGAGCCTGCGCTTTTCCGGGCTGAAGAGCCCCATGGCTCTCGGCCTCTCATCATAAAGTTTGTTTTCCTGACTTTTGATCATGTGTGTGCTTCTGCACTGTCTCAAGCCTCTCCACATCCTTTTTGAATTGTACCGCGTCCAGATTTGGGCTCCACTACAGCTGTGGCCTCACCACGGCCGAGTACAACGGGAGAATGACGTCCTGGGATTTGCTTGAGAAGTATCTATGGATGCAAGCCAGCATTTTGCTCAGTTTACTAGCTGCAGCATCACATTGCAGGCTCATGGGGGTCATCATTGACCACAAGATGAACAAGTCCCTTTCGTCTGTAGTGCTAGCCAGCGTAGCACTGCCAAGCCTATAAGCTTGCTTCAGGCTTTTCCTTCCAAGGTGAAGAACTGTAGTGGGGCACTGAGGTGCCTGCTACTTGTGGAGTAGTAATGAAGAGGCACAGGTTCAGGTTGCAATGGCAACTGGTGGGAGTCAGCTGACCAGAAGGGCCAGGGCTTGGCTCCTATATAACTCCCAGGCTGAGGCCCAGCAAAGAGTTCCCTACCAGCGGCCATGGGAGAAGGAGCTTTCCCAGAGCAAGCAGAGGGGAGAGGCCAGATTGCAGGTACAGCTCCGAGACTGGGGGAAGGATAGAGTACCACTGATGCATCAGGAATAATGTTATAGCTGAGCAGCTTGAATTTGTTACAGCCCAGGGGCTTGTGTTTTGTTTCTTGTTGTATAAAACACCAGAGGTTTGGGTGAGGCTATTAAGGGTTGGAGGAGGCCTCATAGGGGACCCATGGCATTGTGGGAACCCCAGCCCCAGTGAGGGGGCGGTGATGGTGAACCCCTGTGCGAGGACTGCAGAAACCCCAGAGAGGGGGCAGTGAGGAGCCCAGAGAGGGAGCGGCAAGAAGCCCCAGAGAGGGGGCGCAAACCTCCGGCGCCAGCGAGGTGCAACCCTAAAAGCCGGGGAGCTCTAGTGTGCCTGTGGTGCAGCATTATTTTCAGGCTCAGGGTCATTGCCTGGTTTGGGGCTTGTGGTTCTCCAGCGGTGGGGTTGGCGCCCAGGCCCTCTGGACTAGGCTCCAGATTGGAACAGGAAAAGGGGCCCGAGGCCTCAAGATGGTGGAAAAGGCTAGAGCCTCGAAGTCAAACCCTGTTTAGTGGGTTTAGATGGGGAGGCCTAGCTAGAGAAAATCAGGGGTCAGTACCCCACAGGGGAAAGGTCCCAATGTATCCAATACAATTGGCAGCCTCCCGCTCGTAAGAACGTCATCCTAATTTTCATCGAGATGTGGCAGGTGAGTATAGGGCGGGACATAAGAACCCCAAAAAAGGATCCAAGGGTTTCCACGCAAGGTGTGGAGTACTAGGAAGATGGCACTGGGAGGGGCGACCTATTATAAGAACCTTGAATTTTTCGGTGTTAAACACTCTCAGGTTCTCATCTGCCCATTTCTTGAGCCTGTCAAGATCTGCCTGGATCACCCTTCTGTCTTCAGGTGTGGATGCTTTACTGCAGAGTTTGGTATCATCGGTGAACTTGGCAAGTCTGCTTCTGACACCAATGTCTACATCACTAACGAATATGTTAAATAGTATAGGCCCTTGAGGGACCCCACTGTTTACAGCACACAATGACAATTGACTTCCGTCAACCACCACCCTGTGTTGGGTCCTACCATGGAGCCAGTTCCTCAGCCAAAGGATCATGGTGAGGCCGAGGCTACAGTTAGCTAGTTTTGTCAAGAGGTGATCATGGAATACCAGATCAAAGGCTTTTTTAAAATCAAGATATATGACATCAATCTCTTCTCTTTGGCCAGGTGATAGGTCACCAGGTTGTAAAAGGAAATAAGATTCGTCAAGCAAGACCTAGCCATAACAAACCAGTGCTGGCTTTCCCTCAGGATGTTGCTGTCAGTTGGTCTGTTAAGAATGGCCTCTCTGATAATCTTTTCTAAGACTTTCCCCAGGATAAAGGTCAGGCTGATGGGCCTGTAGTTTGCTAGATCCACTTTCCTCCTTTTCTTGAAGATAGGCACCACATTGGCCTTCTTCCAATCATCGGGCACTTCAGGATGCCAAGAGTTCTTGAAGATCCATGTCAGGGGCTGAGCAATGATGCTAGCCAGCTCCTTGAGTACCCTGGGGTGTAAGCTGTCAGGGCCAGCTGACTTAAAGGTTTCCAGCCTCTCAAGGTGTTCCTTCATGAGGTTGGCATTGATGGAGGATAAGGAATCTCCCTCACCTGGGCCTCCTTGTCCCATAATGGGCAGGGGCATCCCATGGGATTGGTGAAAAACTGACACACAGTACCCATTTAGCAAGTTTGCTTTTTCCTGGACATTGGAGGTGGATCCAGCCTTCCATCTTTTATAGGTCTTTCTTTTTAGATGCAGGAGGTCCACTAGTTCCCTGGAGAGCCAAGAGGGCTGCTGTGCTGTTTTGCTGCCTTTCCTCCGAGCCAGGATAGACTTTGCTTGTGCATCCAGGATTGCTCCCTTGAGGACAACCACTCATCCTGAACTCCCATCTCCTTTGGCTTGTGGCCCTTTAAGGCCTCACTGACAAGCCTCCTTAGCTTATCGAAGTCAGCTTTCCTGAAGTCAAGGACTTCTGTATTGCTTACTGACTTCCCAGCTTTACTGCGGGTGGTGAAGGTGATCAGCTCGTGGTCACTGTTACCCAGCTTCCCTTTGATTGAAATGGGGGCGGGGAAGCCTGTAATAAATTATTTGATCTTATGAATTAAGTTTTCATCTAAAAATGCCCTTTCTATTAGAAGAGTTTTTCCCTTTTATAGAATTCTCTAAAATATACTAAGTAGTCATCATAAACTTGAAAATCCTATTTTCAAAAGGAAATTTAGCTCGTACTTTCATTAACTAATGCTGGATGTTACTGCAGATGCATAACAGATGACATCTAAGGGCAACTTTTACATGTGCTCTGGAGTGAAGGGTGGCGTTTTAATAATTAAAATACCCTCAGTGTCTTGTGTATTCAGTCCTGTGCTTCAAAATGATGGTGGGGGCATTAGAACACGTCGGAGCAAGGGTAAGGCACGTGTATAAGTGCCCTAGACTAATAAATAGAACAAATTGGAACACCCAGGAACATCTTATTCTAGAATGGAATTTAACCTAAACCTATTACAAGGAATTGAGAGAGGTAATCTTGCTCTTTTGGATTAGGGCAATAGAGGCAATCTGTCATTTGGTTAGCAAATCTGTTCTGTCATATTCCAGGTTTTTAAGAGATTGGGAGACAGCAGAACAACTCAATTTTATAAAATGTGAAAGTTTCAGTGAATGCTAAATTTCAAGTTGGAGCCCTAAGTGTAGAGAGTTTTCTGAGCTGAACAAAAAAAGCATTACTATTTTCCCCAGGCTACTGTTCATTGCCTTATAAACAAAAAGCATTCTTCAGTTTTCATCCGAATGACAAGCCTTTTGTTTTAATTTTTACATTAATTGGTCAACAAACTTGGGTATTTGCATTGCAGTGTATTAATTCATAGTGTGGAGGTTTTAAATCAAAGATTGTACAAGTGGATCTTTGTTCAGCTACAGTTATAATTTAAGAAACGGGGAAAATGTTTACATCATTTGGATAAGAAGCTGTTCAAGTACAGTCAATAATAAATAATATGGATACTGGGAGTATAATTATGACAGTGTTACCCAGGTGTTCCAATTGGGATTCCAGTACTCTGGAGATAGCATGTACATTTGAAAATGCAGTTCTTACCAATTTAAAATATTTAAATTTGGAGGAAAATTTTATATTTGACTCCTTCTATACTACATGGTTAATAAAATCAAGGGATGAGTTTTATTACAGTTGCATTGTGCATGAGATCTATTTTTTTGTTTTCCCCCCTCCCCCCGGGAATGATTATGGGGGTAATTTTGTAGTGCAGAAATGTTTCCCACCAGTTGACTTCCTGGTATTTAATCAGGAAGGTTATATACACTGTCACTTACAATAGAAGTCTCTCTCGCTTTTCTTTTTACTGTAGCCATGCCAACCTTATATGCTGGCATCTGCTTCAGGCTATTTTGTTTTTAATTTCAGCCATAATAGTTTGGTTGTTTCTAAGAACGAAGTTTAAGAGTAGGTTGGGACAAGGAAAGACAAGCTGGACAGGAAAAAGGAAAAGTCACTGGCAAAGACAAAGGGGCAGGCTGAGACTGAATTGAAACGAACTAGGATGTGTGACAAGGGTTTGGGGGAAGTGAGGAGCTGGTTATGGACACAATTGGACAAGAGAACTGAGACTAAGTAGTAATGTGTAGGGGAGGAGGGGAAACGGGTCCATCAGGAGTTGTGGTCCTCAAGAGAACTACAGTTGGTTGAATAATGAATCAGCAGTTTTGTGTTGTGAGGTAGAGCCTGGAATCAAGTAGCAAAAGGAGACTCAGAAAATGAGATTAGGATTTTTTTTCGCAGGGAGACTTGGACTTGCCAAGGGATGAAAATAAAGTTTTTTAGTAAAAAGCCAATGTTAGAGAGGAGACAGGACTGAGACAGAGACAGGTAGAACATGACAAGGGATAAAAACCTCATATTTGGGAGGGAGCAGACAAAAATAAGTCTGTCTACTAGAGGAGACTCCTTTCCAGAACTGAAAGATTCATGGATCTCTCCTTTTGATAATAAATTTCCTTTCAAAGAGTAGTTTATTCGACCTTTTTTACAGGTCCATATAAAGGATAAGTGCCATAGTTAAGCCCATGAAGAAGTGTAGTAATTCTGTGTTTAGAGCAGGGTTTGAAAAATGTGCAGTAAATATTGCACAGACTGTACACCTTCAAGAATGAGAATAAAAAAATATTGGGAGATATTCATTAGGTGAATGCTGCATATTCTTGCAAATGCTGAGGGCAGTGGTACAGTGGGAGAAAAGTCATATATGCTATCGTGTCATTGAACTGCACATAAGGTTCCCCAGGCTTTTCCTGCTTTAAGGCTTAGTTTTGTACCCTTAATATTCTTTTTATCTGGTGTTGGTATGTATGCATCTGTTATGGTGTTTTTTAAATGTTTAATCATGTCAAAATCTCATATTGCTTAATACGACTGAAAATGCAATAAATATCTGTATCTGATACTAAATCTCATGATGGATACAAGTTCCCATCTATATTACCACTTCTGGTAATGTAGTAATCCATTTGAAAACAGCTATTTTTAACCTGTTCTGAATTATATTAAAGTTATGGTATTGATAGGGTACAATATCATTCTATAAACTATTGGAAAAGGGATTCAGGAAGATGTTAAAATTGACATTTTTGCTGCTTTTATTAGTTTTCAAACTAAGCCCTGGCTACCCCATTACCTAACTAACATACATATTGGCCATAGCTAAATATTTGTGCTGATGTGCTGAGCTTAGTACTCATTTTGCTTCCATTTATTTCCCCCATCTGTTTGTATCCATCTGTGATTCATTGGTCTTACACTTGCATTCTGAGCCCTTTGCATCAGAGACCAATTGCTCTGCACTTTCATAGTGCCTAGTACAGTGAGGTCCCGGCACTGAGAAAGCAAATAATCTGCTAACTATACAAGGAAGGACAAATAGGTGAACTCAGGCTGCCGGTCACATGTCATTTTTACGTTGACTCTGAGATTTGAGTTGTGAATTTTTTTTCTAAAAATTTTTCTAAGAATTAATCTGAAGTCAGGTATCTGACAGTTTTTCATAGGTTTGTTGAATATTTTTGATGAATAGTTTATGCGAGAGAGACTTGGTTGGTAACTGATGTAAATATCTTTAAAAATGTAACTGTACTTCTTTCTCTTTTCAACCAGCTATTTTTCTGGGCCACTCAAAAATATTATGCTGAGATATTTTTTAAAAGGCCCTTTGTAATAGAACTTTGAAGTAAACTTTTCTACTCGTAGTAAGCTTTTCTTGAACAAGGACTTTGTATGCCTTGCACGTTATTGTGGTGCTACAAAAGAAATAGCAAAATGATTATATAATTTACAAACATTAGTTTCTGTAATATGATTCATGACATTTTTGTTAGAATATTAACAACTTTTTTTTTTTTAAATAGGGAATGGACCTTCGGGTATTTGCCTTTCTTATATGTTGTCTGGATACAGGCCATATTTGTCTCCTGAAGCTATACATCCAAATCCCATTTTGCACAATAAATTAGAAGAAGCAAGGCATCTATCTATTGTTGATCAAGTAAGTTTGTGTCTTTCTTTTTTTCCAAGCCCTTTAGCCTGTTTGATTTTCTCTTAAAATGTTAAATTAATACAGTAGTAGACTTTTCCTTTTATGCATTTCCTTAGCATAGGTCTGTGCTCGTTTTAACGTAAGTAGGGCTATTGGCACATACTTAACCCACAAAAAATTCTTAGACTCACAGTAGTCTTTAATCTTTGAGAGGTTTGTGGTATAAGCATAATAGTGGAAGCCAGGAGCTTTCATTGTGGTCTGAAGCAAATTGTGGGGTCTTTTTTCCATGTCTTTCCCCAGTAAAATACTTGTTAGGCTTCCCCACAAGGTATTATAGCACTTGAAAGTAAGAAGTGCTAAATTTAATTATAAGAATTACTAGTCTGGAAACTGAAGCAAGCTTCTCTGCAAGGATTCAGCAAGCTTTATCTGATGAATGTAAAATAGATTAACAAGCTTTTTATCAACTTTTGACACTGCTTGCTTTGCATAAAATAACATTAAGCTTTTTGGCTTAAGTTCAGTTCTGATATAAAACCCTACACTGCTGAGTAAGTTATATTTTATACTTGCTTAGACCCAACCTGAATTTAATTGATAACACTGCTCACTTACTGTAGGATATAGTGCTTAGTTAAGTCTGTACTCTCATGTTGACGAACATATTTCACTGTGCTGGTTTAATTCATAGAACTTGGGGGAAGAGTGGAAGAATAACCTGGGCACAGGAAAAGAGAGGTATGAATTTTGTATCAGTAGCTGAAAAGTTGTATGTATGTTCTTTTTAACCAGGCAGAAGGCAGGGTAGATTTGCACCTTCATATATTAACTAAATCAGAGGTGTATAACATAAGCTTTCTTAAGTAGAAGGCTTACTTTATCTAATCCTGTGAAGGGACTGCAGGAAGCACAGCTGCTAAATTAAAAGCAGTTATTAGAATACAAAGGGTAGGGAAATAGAGGAGGTTAAAGAGGGAACACTGCTGAGAAAGGAGAGATGGGTAATGGAGAGAAAAACAAAGCAGGTAGCTCATTTACTATTGTAACTCATGACAGGTAGTGCCATGTGTTATAATGATCCCCCAGACCAAACAGATGTTCTGTATTGGGAGATCAAACTGCTAGTTAAAGCAGCTTTGTTCTCCCCTAGCAACACCCTTCCCCCTTCTTAGTCCAGGCACTGTTTTCAGAATAGAAAAGGGAGCGAAGGGAGCTTGTTCTGGGGATTGCCCAGACTGTGCTGGAGGGGTGGAGTGGTTGGGTTGGAGTCCCTGCACCTTGGGAGGAGGGGCTCTGATCCACCCACTCCACCCTCCAGCACTAGCTGGAAAAATCCACACCTCTTCCCCCTTCCCTTCCCATTCTGAAGACAGCACCAGGAGCAGGGCTGAGCTGCAGGCTTGTCCAGGGGTGCTGGGGGTATGTGGCTCCCCACCGTTGTGCATACCCCTGGAGGAGGCATGAGGACATGTGCCCCCCCTGGATTTCTGCACAGGTTGGAGGCGGGATGCTCACTGGGCTCTGCACCCTGCTGCAGTTGCCTCAGGAGCTGTGTGCAACACCATGTGCCTCCCATGTACTGGCTGCGCTGTGTCCTCTGCCCGCCTGGCAACAGGAGGTACAACTAGTGTTGCACACAGCTCCTGAAACAACAGCAGTGAGCTGCACAGCCCAGTGGGCAGCCTACCTCCCCCCTACCACTCCTAGGGTGTGCGCAGTGGCAGGAGCCCCCCAGCACCCCTGGATGAGCCACTCGGGGTTCAAACCGTCCCACAGCTTGGCCTGGGTCCCCACTCATCTCTGCCCCTCCCATCCCTCACCATGAGGCCTTAGTCTGCTCCCCAACCCTTTTCTCCCCTCCCCCACAACCCTTCCTTCCAACACGCTTACTTACCTGCTGGGTACTACTCCACATGCAGCCAGTCTGCATTCCTGGCCACCTGCAGCTGGCTGTCTGTGTCTATGTGTGCCACTCACCTCATACTTCTCATAGGTTGTCTGCGTACCACTGATGATATGCATACAAGAGTTTGGGAACTGCTGCTGTAGAGCACTTTCAGGGGCCAGATCAGGTGAAAATTGTCATTTCTGTCTGCACCTTTACAGACATATGATTTTATAATGGCTCATCCAGGTAATGGGATAAGAATCAATAGGCTCAGTTTAGAGCATATTTAACACAATCCAATCTATGGATGAGTTCTTGTTCCTCAGTTTTTTGTTCTAGTTCATTTCTTAAGTTTTGCTATCTAAGAAGACCCACTCTGAGGTCAGCAATGGAATCTCCAAAGAGCTTAAAGTATTTTTCCTTTCTAGTGCTACTGTCAGATTGGTGTTCTTTAATGGGGCAGGATGGCACAAAAGCCCCCATGGTTCACCAAAAGCATCTGGATACGTCTCCTAGCTAAAAGAGAGGTGTACACGCAGTGGAAGGGAGGGGCCATCACCAGGGAGGACTATACTGTGGTTGCTCGGGGCTGCCCCGGTCAGGAAGGCCAGGGCGGAGATGGAACTGGGACTAGCTACCTGGATCAAGGACAAGAAGTCCTTTTTTAAATACATAGGGTGCAAAAAGAAGGTACTGGATAATGTGGGGCCCCTGCAAGACATGCTAGGAAATCTGGTTGTCACACCAGATGACAAAGCTAACCTATTCAACAAATTCTTTGCCTCCATTTTCCTGAGCAGGGACCGGATCAGCCCCCACCACTGGGACCCCCTCAGGCCCCAGGGGAGGTGCACCCATGCCAGGGGTCAGTGAGGATCTAGTTGGGAAACTTCTGGAGGGACTGGACATATTTAAATCAGCTGGTCCGGATGATCTCCACCCCCAAGTGCTGAAGGAATTAGCTGAGGTCATTGTGTGACCCATGGCATGGCTTTTACGAGCATTCATGGTGCTCTGGTGTGGTGCCAGGGGACTGGAAGAGGGCCAGCGTGGTTCCCACTTTTAAAAAAGGGAGGCAGGAGGACCCAGGAAACTATAGGCCAGTTAGTCTTACCTCGATCCTGGGGAAACTTTTTGAGAGAATTATCCTGGCGCATGTCCACGAGGAGCCAGCAGGGGAGATTTATTTTTAGGGGCAACCAACAGAAGTTTGTCAGAGGCAAGTCCTGTCGAACCAGCGTGGTGGTCTTCTATGACCAGGTCACAAAATCCTTAGATGCAGGGGTAGCAGTGGACTTTAGGATGGCCTTCGATACTGTCTCTCACCTCATTCTTGTTAAAAAAACTAGGGGACTGCGGTGTCAACACCTACACAATCAAATGGGTCTCTACCTGGCTGGAAGGCCGCACCCAGACAGTAGTCGTGAATGTGTCATTTTCGACCTGGAGGGATGTGGGCAGTGGGATCCCCCAGGGCTCGGTCCTCGGGCCCGCACTGTTCAACATCTTCATCAGTGACTTGGCCGAGGGGGTAAAAATCGCCCTGTTCAAATTTGCTGACGACACTAAGATGTGGGGGGAAGTGGGCACGCTAGACGGGAGGAATAGGCTGCAATTGGACCTAGACAGCTTACAGGGGTGGGCAGATCAGAACAGGATGGGTTTCAACACTGACAAGTGCAAGGTGATGCACCTGGGGAGGAAGAACCAGCAGCATACCTACAGGCTGGGGAACTCCCTTCTCATCAGGGCAGAGGCAGAAAAGGATCTTGGAATCACTATTGATGCCAAGATGAACATGGGCTGGCAGTGTGGGGATGCAGTAAGGAAGGCCAACCTTACCTTGTCATGCATCCACAGATGCATCTCGAGCAGGTCCAAAGAGGTGATTCTCCCCCTCTATGCGACACTGATCAGGCCGCAGCTGGAGTACTGTGTCCAGTTTTGGGCGCCGCACTTCAAGAGGGATGTGGACAACATGGAGAGGGTCCAGAGGAGGGCCACCCACATGATCGGGGGCAGCAGGGCAGACTCTGAGGAGAGGCTACGGGACCTGAACCTGTTCAGCCTCCACAAGAGAAGGCTGAGGGGGGATCTAGTGGCCTGTTACAAACTAGTCAGAGGGGACCAGCAGGCATTGGAGGAGTCCCTGTTCCCCCAAGCACTACAAGGCATGACTAGAAATAATGGTCACAAGCTGGCAGAGGATGGATTCAGGCTAGGTATCAGGAGGTGCTATTTCATGGTCAGGGCGGCTAGGATCTGGAAGCAACTTCCAAGAGAAGTGGTGCTGGCTCCTACCCTGGGAGTCTTTAAGAGGAGGTTAGACAAACACCTTGCTGGGGTCATTTGACCCAGTACTCTTTCCTGCCATGGCAGGGGGTTGGACTTTGATCCGCTCAGGTCCCTTCCTACCCTACCGACTATGAAATTCTTATGACTATGGATTGCCTCATCTGTCCAGTATAGACAGCAGAGAGGCACTGTAAGCAGTTGATGGTTTATATAATATTGGTTAAGGTGCAGGTGAATGAACTTTGGATGAACTGGAAAATCCAGTTTTATTTGGTCCAGTGATTATGTTGTCTATGTTAATGAGGGGGCACAGCTGGCATCTGGGTTTGAAGCAAGGTCTGGTGCTTTTAACATAATTCAGTATGTCAACATTGTAGGCATTAAAGTCTTGCTGGTAGATTTGTGGTGGGAAAGCCAGTTCCTGGCTACAAATCCTGTATATGCTTCTGTCATTTAGCAGCCACAGAGTATCATCTGTTTTTTTGGAGAACGAAACATCACCTTTCCTTATGTGATAAATGGAAATATCTATAAAATATCTAAAACCTATGAATAGGAAGACCACTTCCTGTCTAGTTATCGTAACTTGATAATATAAAATAGAGCTGGCCAGCTGATGGCCCACCAGTTACATGTGGCCCACGAAGGGTTTAATTTATAGCTCTCAAGCTTCTGGTCTGATCACTGCACCTTCAGTGTTCCTACTGCCACTGGGGTCTCTGAGCCACTCATTCCTCCTCCAGCTTCTGCTTCCTCTCCCCATTCCTGGGGGTGGGACAGCACAGCCTGTGCGAGTCCAAGGAGCCTGCAGCCTGTGAGGCTCACAGTGCTTCAGGGTCTACCCACCATGTTATGCAGCATTCATGGTGTGTAGTCCTCGGGACATGCAGCCCCTGACTGCTGAGAAGTTGGAGACCTATGATGAGACAGGAAGATTTTAGAAATTTGCTTACTTTGCATTATTGAACTGGAGTTATTGGAAATCCCAGATATTCCTTTTTAAGAGGAACAGACCATCTTCTTAAAAATGATGGTTCCTCTCGAAGTTTTCTTAGTGAAATGTATTTCATGTAAGTTAATGTATCCCGAGCTTTTAGCCTGCCCTCAGGTGTCTCTTGATAGTTTTCCAATGTTGGCTTGCCTTGCTAGGTTTGGGCTTAGGAAGGAATTTTTGTCCAGCTCTGACTGGTTTTCCTTTGCATTGCAGCACCTCCTTTCTAGGATCTTCTGCCACTGCCCTGTTTATAGTCTGTGTCTCTGTGTCTCTCCTGTTCTTTGCCTGTGGCATGTTGCCAGGTTTGGGATGATTTTCCCCCATCTCCAATAAGGTGCTTTTTCAGTCATGATGTTGAAGAAGGTGAGAGTAGTTCATTCTCTCTATCTCTCTCTGGAAGTTTTAGAAAATGGCTTGCTTCTGCATAAAGGATGGGGCATAATGGTCAAGGAGGCCTGTTGTAGTTCTGGATTCTTACATTTTGGAAGAAGCCCCATAGGAAATAGTTTAACCCAAAAGTAACTAATTTACTGTGGTTTTCTTTTAATTTTTCATCTTTTTAACAGTCACTTTCTATTGGAGTTCTCTTGTGCACACTGGAATCCTGTACTGTGTAGTAAGAACTGTATTACCAAGGAACTCTTTCTGCCTGATTTAGGATTTGGAATACTTGTCTGAAGGACTTGAAGGGCGCTCTTCTAATCCTGTGGCAGTACTTTTTGATACACTGCTTCATCCAGAGGCTGACTTTGGATATGACTACCCACCAGTTCTGCATTGGAAGCTAGAACAACATCACTATATCCCACATATAGTGCTTGGCAAAGGACCACCTGGTGGGGCTTGGCATGTGAGTAAATTTTGGAAAAAAATTCAACTCCTATGATTTGAATGTCATATTTTTAGTCTTTTCTTATGTGGGCTTGATTCCTAGGTGGAAAAGAATTGCAGGTTTTGCCATTCAGCTGAAGCCCAGATTCTTTACAGAGAACCAGAAAAGCAGAGGGAGAAGGGGGAAGGAAAAAATAAACAAATCAATGTTGTGGGAGTCACTTTTGAGCATAAATAAGCAATATTTGCTATAACTTTTTAGTTTCATTCTTCTTTTATTTTATTCTTGAGGATTATTTACCTCAGAAGTGAAGGGATGCCAACTTTGTGAGGGATGTTTGAGAGACCTGGTTGCAAGGATGCATTAGCTGGCAGGTTCAGGTCCCAATAGTCCTGCATGTAAACTTATTAAAATGAAGTGATCCTAGTATGTTTGCATATTTTTAATAGTGTACTATAAAACTGGTCAAATTTTTAATTTGCAAGAACCAAACAGATTGTTGACTTAGCAGTTGCAAATATTAATCAGGCTTTTAAAAGTAATCCTGGGGTTCCATATTTTTGCCTATGTTTTGTTAATAGATGAGATTAATTTGCAAACTTCTTTGTCACTTATAAAAGGACCCTATTCTTTCAAGTCCCACACATGTTCATTTAACTGTTAAAAAGTTTTATATAGGGTTTTTTCATATTTTAAAACTATTAAGTGTTAATACAAATATAACAGCACTTCACAAATTCCTTTAAATTAAAAAAGGAAACTGTCAGTATGTTGGCATAAGCATTACGCATAAAAAATATTTAAATTGGATGTTGGGGTCACAGAAGGGAGAGGGTTAAATTAAAAATGGGGGAGCAGTTCAAAATGTTTTGATTTCCATCAAGTGATGTAATACTCTTCTACTCTTGAATTTATCTTCCACAGTGATATTTAAATTAATGTAGAACCGACTAAACATTAAAAAGGCCCAAACACAAACTGTAGAAATCTTCCTTTTGTTAATTTTAAATTACCCAAATGTGTGTGCTTGGTGGAGGTTTTTTGCGGAGTGGGGGGTTGTTTGGTTTTTTTAATAGAATCTTGATTGTATCCCTTTGAGACATTATTGGAATTAACTTTTGGTGGACTTATGTTGTATGTCATGTTCATGATGAAAGAGAACTGTCTGTCATTTTTTTTGCTTAAAATCAAAAATATGTTCTGAGGGGCTTGAAAAACCACCTACTGCAGAAAGAACCCGTCTTCTCTTGGGCATTCGTCCTTGTGTCATCACTAGATGGCAAGGACTGCAGCAAGAGGAAGAGGCTGTTTAGTCCATCTGAAGACAAGCCTCCATGAGGAGTGATTCTTAAACATTTTCAGAGTTTGGATCATTGATGTAGGAAGTGTCTTATTAACTAATTGCTCTCTAATTTGGTGATGTGGACAACTTCCTCTTCTGCTTGTAATCATCACTTCCCTATGAATTTTATCAGTTCATTTTAATTGCATGAAAATGTAGTAAATTTTTGTATATTTCTGTAGATTTTTTTTTTATCCTAGTTCAGCAACTAGCAGGAGAGTTAGTTTTTGTGCAGTGTGTGAGTTCTTTAATCCACTAAAACTAAGTTCAGCCTTGAACTTTTTACCTGCCTGTATTGATTCAATCTTCACAGGTTGGTTTAAGCTTGCATAGATTGAACCGATAAGCAACTGAACAGACATTCACTTTTGATTCGGGAAATGCAGCCACAGGTCTGTAGGAGCTGGGGAGTGCTAGAGCATACCTTCCTCTTCAGCTGAAGCAGACAGTTTGGGCCAAGACTAGCCCACCCACCTTGGGCGGGGGGGAGGAGGGGTTGTTGGGGAGGTACAAAGCATCCTGAGATACTGGGGGACTGTGAGTTAACATAAATCTAGAGGGGCTCTGGAACAGAAAAGTTCAATAAACCAATTTAAGATGGATACAGTATCAGATTTACTTGATTTATCAAGGTTTATCTTAAATCAGTTTTGGCTATTTTGAAAGTGATTTATGTACACTGAATTGCTGTTTGTTGCAGATTTGAACCAGTTTCTGATCACTTATACTGGTTTATGTGTAACTTCTGTTTCTAGCTTAGGAGTAGTTGTAGACAACTTACCCATAGATTGTATGATTTAAACCACTGCACTAAAGCCAGCACTAGGAAGTGCTTGGAGCAGGTAAAGTTGATAGCCTAGTTGTTGTTGACTGTGGTAACTTGCTCACACTTAAACTTCTAATACTATTTATTTTGAATTCGGTCGGCAGGGGCATTCTTACAGCATGTTTTCTCCCCTTGCCTGTATGTTCTTTGACTGGGAACTTTCCGTCAGGATTTATTTATTTTCCTGCTAGGAAATTATGGCTTGAATTTTTTTTTTCTTAAATTTCCCCTTCTCCCTGCCCAGATTCTTTCTCTTCTGTATCTGAACTTCTGTTCTCTTAGATTAACAGTCTACCACTTGTTATCATTGTGTTCCTAGT
This sequence comes from Crocodylus siamensis, assembly GCF_052110815.1. Lineage (NCBI taxonomy): Eukaryota > Metazoa > Chordata > Crocodylia > Crocodylidae > Crocodylus > Crocodylus siamensis. The sequence continues at coordinate 214,368,504 of NC_143397.1, forward strand.
TTTAAATGACTTTTTTTGTCTAAGCAGAATTTCTGAGTTTATGCACAATCAGCCATCTATTCAATCTTCTTAGTTCTGGTGCTGTTTCTGGTGGCTCCATGCAAAGTTTTGTCTTTCAGGAAGGTTAATGTGTTTCTGTGTTGTTGTGTTGTTTAGGAAGAAATGTATTTCTTAAAGCATTTGCTTTTAGGGAAAGGCATCCTAGAACCAGAGACGATTTATGCCTATTTATGGACTTGCTTACTGTTTCTATTAATTTCCATTATAATGTTCACTTCCTTGTTTCCACTTTAATTACCAAAATAACAGTTCAAACAGCTAATGTAATAGGGTATTTCAAAGTTAATACGTGGCAGTAGTCAGTATGTACATGAAGTAATGAAGATTCTTATCAATTTTTAAGATGATTTTGTTTAACAAATACAAATAATGTAGGTTCATCACCAGAGCAAACATGCAGCTGACTAATGCTCCTGAAACTGATTTGTCTTTAGTACCCAGAAGGGACATCCCATTGTGGCTTACAGGGTTGGCAGCTCCAGGGCAGCCAGCTAATTAGTTTGTAATCTGGAAGGCCCAAGGTTTCTGGCCCACAGCAGTTTGAGCTGCTTCAGACCCTTGAAATTCACCCCAGGATTTTCACAATAGAGAGCCTGGAAGCCATGGAAAAACTCCATAGTTCTTTTTTTAGTATGAATCTGTGCAGATGTCCCAACAGGTTGTTGTACCTATGCCTCATGTCTGAGTTCAGTCTCTTGAATAGTTACGTCTGTCAGGCTACATGTGTTCCAGGTATGGGTGTGAAAAGGCAGTGGTCACAACTCATAACTCAGTTCCTTACCATCTGTGGCAGAAGGATTGACACTAGACTGTGTGAACTTTAACAGCTATTTTGTGAAGAGTTATTTTTTCTAATTTAGTTAGCTTTTCCAAAAAGCAAGCAAGCATGGGGATATTCTTTCCAATATCCCAATATACAGAATAAGGTGAAATTGCATAATCATTAGAAATGTGGCACTTGAACCCTCAGACAATATCTCTCATGCCCTAACTGATAAGTAATAGTAAATATCTCTTCCTCATTTGTTATTTACGTTGTACCTATATAAAGTGGAGAATGCAGTACCCAAATTGTACCTTCTGAAGCAGTTTATTAATATGGCCTTTAATACTGTGGGGACAGATGTAGAGGCCGTGGTCCACGAGACCACTGGGTAGACCTCCAGGCCTTGCAGAGAGCAAAGGGCCCACTGTGGAAGCTAAGTAAAAATTGATGCTTTCTTAACACTGAAAATGAACTTCAAAAACAGGATCCTATTTCACTTTACACATCCAAATGGCAATTACCTGGCTGAGTAACTGCTATTTTTGACCTATATATGGTTTACAATTCTGTTTTACATGTGGTGTGGATATCTAAGCATCCCCATGGCTACTGAGTATGTAATGGGCTGTGTTCTGGCATAGTGGGGACATTGATTTGCTTTGCATGTGCATGCCTTCAGACAGTATTGATCTTAAAAATGTATCTGGCAAAAAAAAAATCATGAGTAGTGGGTGTTAGATGCCAGGTCTGGTGGAATCTCCCATGTTGTAGCCTAATTGTTACAGCATTTGCCCAGGGTTCCTGCCTAGACTTTTTCTTCCCTTAATATGGGGAGGGGGGGTCATCACAGCTCTCCATCCATTTTAGCCAGCATTAAATGCAAGGTGCTGTGGCTCAGCTTCAAAGAAGAATTAATCTCAAACCTGTGATCTGGTGGTTAGATCACTATGTTGGGAAGTTGGAGGGTTGTATATTCAAATTCCCTCTGGATTAAAGGGGAACTGCTTTCTGGGCAAGTGCCTTGACTGTTAAGCTATTGGGCTAAAACATAGGAGGGCCCTTTTCACCTTTTTCATGCCGTATTGTAACTTACAAAGCATGAGCATGTCTATAAGGAGTTGCATACCTCCTCAGCCAGATGGTAGCATATTACTTGCTGCATATGCTTAGTAACCTTGTGGATACTCATGTATCCAAAGTCCATATGAAGTAGGCTGCAAACTGTACTTAAGCACCAGTAGGTAACTGCTGTCCATGTAAAGTTAAATAAGATTCTGACTCGGGCACCACTCCTTCATAAAAGCATGGCTCCAAAAGCTTGTTAAGCTTGCCTCTACAGAGAAGCCTTTTAGATCCAAAGAACAGGCACAAAACATCACAAGCTAAGAAGGTATAAGAGTCCATGCTATTGAATGTACTAGTGATGCTGAGAGTATTCCTAATGTCAACTTTGGCACTCCTTGTGGATTCTACTTCTGATGTTGAAGTTTGCCCTTGAGGATTTGTCGTCTTCCTTCTGACACTGCAGGTACTGCCACCAAGATCATCTAGTACAAGGTTGTTTGCAAAGGAACTCTTTTCCTCTCTCTTTAAGACATTTCTCCCTGATTTCCAGCAGTGAGCCCTTGCTGAAGAAGCTGGAAAAGGACCCTACCAAGTTATCCAGGATAGCCCAGTATTGATTCCTATTACAGAACTAAAGACCAGTATTAGTCCAGTATGCCACCTTGGCTCTACAGACCTGATTGAATACCATAGTTCCATGAGTCCCAGAGCAGTGTCTTGTTGCATGTCTTCACCGTGAAACACAAATCCTGTTTACCTACAGTACTGATAACCCTCCCTGGAATCCCAGTAGCCTCAGACTAAATCATGAGATGAAACAATCTGTCTTCATTGGTTAAAGAGTCTCCTTCTTCCTGGTGAAACTACCATCCCTGTTCTGTCACTCCAGGAGCTCATGTCAAGTATTAGACATGGATGGCCATATGGAGTAGACCATAATTCAGGAAAATGTGTAATAACTGTTCCTCATACTAAGTGCCTTGGCATTGAGAAGAATGGCACTGATAGATGAGGTTTAAGTGGAACCTGTGAAAGGCCTTTAGCAGCACAGTCTATTCTAATCAAAGACTGAATAGTTTCTATTGCGAGCACTCAGTTTTTCAGCAAACCAGAAAGAGGATGATGGATCAATCAAATCCTTCCAAAGAAGCTTGGAGCTCTTACAGATAAGGTAACTTCTATTTCATTACAGTTCAGGGTTGCAAATTATCTAATGTTATTCACAAAGTACAGCTTTTTCATTTGGGAGAAAATAACATAGCTCCTTTCCAGATTCCTGGAGGAGTACAGAAGTTCTGGGAAAAGGTGGCCAGAAAAGGATAAATGGTGATTATCCTTTTCTGGCCACCTTTTCCCAGGTGTAGGTGAAAATGGATGAGCAGCCAAGTCAATGGCAACAGTTCTCATAATGTACTAAGTTTTTGATGACGTGCCTGATCTACCAAGAGAGGTCCAGAGTATGGACATATCTCACTCTTAATGCCTGCTGTCCTTGAGAATTTATACCCTAGTGCCACGCTAAAGAATCTTCTGATACTAGACGTGTCAGAGACAAAGAACACCATTCATACTTTCAGGTAGGCTGCTCATCCAAGGAGCAGCCTTTCAGTTTTACAAGGGATGTACTATCTTTCACAGCCCTCCATTTCAAAGGTAGTAAGATTGATACTAAGTTCAGGAGCCACACTGAAACTCAAACCCCACAACAAATCTTTTGAAACTGCCTTGCTCCCTTCCTGTAGGCTTGGGTATAGATTTCCCTTGGGGACTACAGAACATATTAACAACAGCTCACTTCCCTGTTATTTCTCCCTTTTTGTTGTTTTTGCCAGGGACCCTTTTCAAAAGAAACTTTTCACCCACCCTGCTCTGTACTACTTCTCTAGTACTGGTTTGTGGATCTCAACTTGCAGGAAGCATATTTCCATATTGCCATTGCTTGGTCTACAGGAAGTCCCCCTATTTAAAAAGCATTACCAATACAAAGTACTTTGAATTTTCCAAGGACATGCTGGCCAAAAAAGATGTATGTATAATGTAAAGGTAATTAATGAGTAGTTGATCAGAGGAAAGTCTTACTAAGCAACTGACAAACCTAAACTATGTATTAGTTCTGTTCAGCTGCTGATGTGAACTGCAAAAAATTGTTCCCAACTCCAGCATAGGCAACAAAGTTCCTAGAAGCCAAGATGGAGTCAGTAGCACAACAGGCCTGCTTGCCTCAATTTAGTCCCTTGCTAAAGGGGACAATTGTATACCTTGCCTTGATTCCACTTTGCCTAATGTCATGTGCCTGTTTGAACATGCATGACATCAGTTACCAGGCTTTTCATAGATTTCATAGACATTAGGGCTGGAAGGGACCTCGGGAGATCGAGTCCAGCCCTCTGTCCAAAGGGCAGGAAGTCAGCTGGGGTCATAGGATCCCAGCAAGATAAGCATCCAATTTACTCTTGAAGGTGTTCAATGTAGGTGCTTGAACCACCTCCGCTGGCAGACTGTTCCAGACCTTGGGGGCTCGGACAGTAAAGAAATTCTTCCTTATGTCCAGCCTGAAACGGTCTTGCGGGAGTTTGTGACCATTCGACCTCGTCATCCCTTGGGGCGCTCTGGTGAACAGACGTTCCCCCAGATCCTGGTGGTCACCCCTGATAAACTTATAGGTGGCTGTCAGATCACCCCTGAGCCTGCGCTTTTCCAGGCTAAAGAGTCCCATGGCTCTCAGCCTGTCATCGTAAGATCTGTTTTCCTGACCTCTGATCATGCGCGTGGCTCTCCTCTGCACTCTCTCAAGCTTCTCCACATCCTTTTTGAATTGTGGAGCCCAAAACTGAACGCAGTACTCCAGCTGTGGCCTCACCAAGGCCGAGTACAAGGGGAGAATGACGTCCCGGGATTTGCTCAAGAAGCATCTATGGATGCTTTTTGGTCGCTTTACTAGCCGCAGATTCGCATTGGAGGCTCATGTTCATTTTGTGGTTGATGATGACCCCCAAGTCTTTCTTCTGTAGTGCTATCCAGCGTAGCACTGCCGAGCCTATAAGGGTGCTGCAGGTTTTTCCTCCCAAGGTGGAGAACTTTGCATTTTTCGGTGTTAAACACCATCAGGTTCTCGTCTGCCCATTTGCTGAGCTTGTCCATGTCAGCCTGGATCACCTGCCTATCTTCTGGCGTGGATGCTTTGCCCCAAAGTTTGGTGTCGTCGGCGAACTTGGCCAGTCCACTCCTAACTCCAGTGTCCACATCGTTAATGAAGATGTTGAACAGTATGGGTCCCAGGACAGAGCCTTGAGGGACCCCACTGGTTGCAGGGCACCACGATGAATGACTGCCATCAATCACAACCCTCTGGATCCGACCACGAAGCCAATTTCCCAGCCAGCGGATAGTGGTGGAGCCAAGGCCACAACCGGCCAGTTTGGCCAAGAGGTGATCATGGGATACCAGATCAAAAGCTTTTTTGAAGTCAAGATATATGACATCAATCTCTTCTCCCTTGTCCAGGTGATAGGTCACCTCGTCATAGAAGGAAATGAGATTGGTCAAACAAGACCTACCCGCAACAAACCCGTGCTGGCTGTCCCTTAGAATGTTAGCCTGGGCCAGTCCCTCAAGGATGGCCTCCTTAATAAACTTTTCTAAGATCTTCCCCAGGATAGAAGTCAGGCTAATGGGCCTGTAGTTAGCCGGATCCACTCTCCTCCCTTTCTTGAAGATCGGCACCACATTGGCCTTCTTCCAGTCTTTGGGCACTACACCAGAGCGCCAGGAGTTTTCAAAGATCCGTGCCAGGGGCTGGGCTGTGACGCTCGCCAGCTCCTTGAGTACCCTGGGGTGCAGGTTGTCAGGGCCAGCTGACTTGAAGGTATCCAGCTTCTCAGGGTGTTCCTTCACGAGGTCAGCATTGATGGAGGGTAGGGGATTCCCCTCACCCAGATTTCCCTGTCCCATAGCAGGCATGGGCATCCCGTGTGACTGATGAAAGACTTACGCAAAGTACCTATTTAATAGGTTGGCTTTTTCCTGGGCATCAGTTGTCAGTTGCCCCATCTGGTTTAGCAGGGGTCCAACATTGCCCTTGTTTTTCCTCCGGCTCCCCACATATCTGAAAAAGGACTTTTTGTTGTCCTTGATGCCTGAAGCTAGTTGGAGTTCAGTTGCAGCCTTGGCTTTCCTGGTTTGGTCCCTGCAGGACTGGACCAGCGCGGAGTAATCCTCCTTGGAGGTGAATCCCGTCCTCCATCCTTTGTAGGCTTTCCTTTTTAGCCACAGTAGGTCCGCTAGGTCTCTGGAGAGCCGGGGGGCTGCTGTGCCTTCTTGCTGCCTTTCCTCCGTGTTGGAATAGATTTAGCTTGTGCACTGAGGATCGCTTCCTTGAGAAGCAACCACTCTTTAACTCCCATCTCCCTGGGGTCATGGTCCCTGAGGGCCTGACCGACTAGCCTCTTGAGCTTGTCAAAGTCGGCTTTTCTGAAGTCAAGGACTTCTGTGTTGCTGACTGACTTGCCAGCTTTACGGCGGATGGTGAAGGTGATCAGCTCGTGGTCGCTGTCACCCAACTTCCCATCAATCACTAGGTCGCCGATTAAGTCGTCCCCCGTAGCCAGTACCAGGTCAAGCAGCACTTTGCCTCTCGTTGGCCCATAGACTTCTTGAGTCAGGTAGAGGTCATCCACGCACGAGAGAAAGCTTTGCGCCCGCTCAGATTTAGCTGAGTGATCTTCCCACCAGATGTCCGAGTAATTGAAGTCACCCATGACAACCAAGGTCCTGGAGCAAGCGGCCTCAGTCAGTTCCCGGGCGAACTCCTGGTCAAGCTCGGGACTTTGAGTGGGAGGTCTGTAGTAGACTCCCACCGTTGTGTCCCCTGTGCCGATTTCCCCACGAATTTTTACCCAGAGGGTCTCTAGCTGTCCATGCCGGTTGCCAACATCAGCTTGCAGGGACATGTAGCTTTCCTTCATATAGAGAGCTACACCCCCTCCCCTTTTGTCAACACGATCCCCCCTGTATAGGGTATAGCCCTCTATCCCCGTGGTCCAGTCATGGGTGGAGTCCCACCAGGTCTCCGTTATCCCAATGACATCATATTTCTTTGCACTGAGCAGGAGGATGAGCTTGTCCTGCTTGTTGCCCAGGCTCCTGGCATTAGTGTACAGGCAGGCAAGTGTGCCCTTGGGGGCTCTTGCCTTGCCCACAGATTGTGCCAGGGCTGGGGCAGGGGTGAGCTCCCTTAAGTGCCCCCTTAAGTGCCTTGGTCCGCTGGCTTTGCAAGGGCCGTTCAGCGGGCCAGCAGTGGCAGTAGTCCCCCCATCCCCCAGCGGGCTTCGTTTAAAGCCCGGTGGAGCAGGTCAGCCAGCCTGGCTGAGAAGAGCCTCCTCCCCAGGGGAGAGAGGTGGAGGCCATCTCTTCCCAGCAGCTCGCTGCCTCTCTCTCCAAAGAGCGGGCTGTGGTCATGGAAGCCAAAGCCTTCCCGATAACACCAGCACCGCAGTCTTTGGTTCACCGTGTGGATCCTCCTCTCCCTCCTCAGCCCATAGCCCGAGACTGGGAGGATCGAGGAAAACACCACCTGAGCTCCCAGACCCCTGAGCCCCACTCCCAACTCCCTGTAGCGCCTCATGACCTGGCTGGGGGTGCTCCGAGCCATGTCATTGGTTCCCACGTGAATAAGGAGCATGGGGTAGTGGTCTGTGGGCCGGAGGAGCTGCGGGATCCTCTCCGCAATGTCTCGGATGCGGACCCCCGGGAAGCAGCAGACTTCCCGGGCTAAGGGGTCAGGGCGGCAGATTGCCCCCTCAGTGCCCCGCAGGATGGAGTCTCCCACAACAAACACCTTACGCTTTGTCCTGGGGAGAGCGGGGCCAGTAGCTGCGGTTGAGCCTGGGTTGCCTGCGGGAGCTGGCAACTGCGTGGGCTCTGCTGGGGCTGCAAGAGGTGCGAACCTGTTGCTAAGCTCCGGCGGGGCAGGGGCCTTGGTGCGGCAGGCCTTCGGGCCCTTGACCACCTTGGTCCATGTCCCTGACTGGGCAGAGCGGGAGGTCCCAGAGTCCTCCTTAGTCGCGGAGGGAGACGGAGCTCTACCCTGCGGCTCCCGGGGGAGAAGGGCCTGGCAGTAGGAGTTGATCTCCTGCTCGCAGTCCCTGATGGCACGCAGTCTCTGGACTGTGGCCTGGAGCTCCTCCAGCTGGTGCGCCAGAGACCCCAGTAGGGAGCAGACCCCGCTAGGGGAGGTGGCCATGCTCCCGGGCCCCAGAGCCTGAAAAAGGGACAGGCAGCCCCCGCAGCCAAGAGCCAGGGGCTCCGTCTGCGTGGAGCCCGGAACCATGGGCTCCGTCTGGGTGGCCGTCTCTGAGGTGCCCAGTGGAGGGGCCGCAGAGCCCGAGGGGACCCTTGGGGTGCGGTGCGTGGCCATCCGTGTCATGCCTCTGGTAGGCTGGCTACAGCTGGGGCCGACTACTCTGGGGGGTCGCAGGCAGGGTCTCGTGCCCTCCCGCGCCCTCTCCTGCGCGAACTCCGCACTAACTCGAGCGTCTGTTTACGCAGCCTGGTCGCGGGGCTCCCTGGGGGGCTGGGCCAAGTAGGGGCCTGGGCGGGGGCTTGACCCGGCCCGGCTCCACACAGCGGCCTCCTCCCAGGGAGCGAGGAGTTAACCCCTTCCCACTACGAGTCCACTTACCTCCAGCTGTGCTGGGGGTTGGCAGGGGGCTCAGTGGCTGCTGAGGGGGTGTCTGGGGGGCTTCGGGGGAGTGGGGGTGCAGCAGGCTTCACCTGCGCGTCTCTCACCGCTCCAGAGCCTACCTGAGTCCTCCAGAGCCTACTTAAGGCCTTTTCTAAAAAGACTCAGTTTGGGTCAGTCTGTTCCTCCAGGGGACATCAGCCAACTCCATCCCTTCTAATCCTGTTTTTTATGACTGTCCTTTGAGCTGATGGTTAAAACCTGATATTGTCAGAAAGCGTACTATTCAAAACCTGTCAGCGTTCACCTCACCAGTCCAGCTGCATCTCCATATACAAGGGATGTGTTGATTAGAGGACAAGAGACATCATAAACATTCTAGAGCTTTATTAAGATATTATGTATGACATTTCTCTTTGTCCTTCACTATTCCAGAGACTGGCTGGGTGGAGAGGCACTTTTCCTCAATACCCCAGACCTACAGCATGGATCTGGAGCAGTGGAGAAAGTAGGGAGAGTACATTGCCCCTTGTTTCACACCATCAAAGGGGCAACAAGAGGCAATGTTTATTTTGCCCAGTGAAGTGGTGCAGTTGTGTCATGTCACTTTGTCACAGCGGAATCTCTCCATTTGGCAATGTTTGTTTCTAGTCTACGCTCTGTTAGCCCTGCAGCAGCAGTGAGATGGTAGGTGTCCAGACAGTTGGCTTCTAGCTATGCATGCTTACTGTGGAAAATGTATTCCGCTATTGTGGAGTAAAAGTGGGAATAAATGTTTGCCACCAAATAAAATGCAGTCTTTTCCAGAGAAAGTTTGATCTTAGATCTCCCCTGGATGATACTTTTGTCTTGTAGCGGCATTAGGAGCGTCTCTGTGCCTTCCTGCTGTGCCCAGAGTGATTGCCATATAACATTGGGCCAAATTCTCTTTCACATACATCTCCTTGTGACAGACTGGCATTCTGTTTTCTTGCATTTGCTATCAACATTTGTAAGAGTCGGATGCACACTATCACAGAACCTGTGTCTGCATGGGACCAGTATTGTCCCTTGAGGCTCACAGATCTTCCTGTCTGAGTCTCTCATCTAGAGCTCCATTCACTATCTTGCTATTGCCACAGCTAGGAGAGTGAACTGCTAAAATAAGTCAGAGGAACCTCTGCATAGCCCATTGGAATGAGATATAAAGTAGTGCTTAGAATTTGTTTAAAACTGACTTTTGAGGTCGTATTTTAGTTTCAGCTGTTGCCTATATTCTTCCCTAACTTCCCTTGCAATAGTGAGAGAACATGCAATACTCTCAGATAAACCCTATCTGAAATATTTAGAGCTATGTTTATTCATAGGGATGAGTAGTAACTATTCTAAAAGTCAGGTTATTTTATCAGAAAGTAGATAAGTCTGTCACACTATTCAACTAGTTAGCCTATCAGAAGTACCTCTTGTAGTCCAGCAGAGTTTACTGTGTTAGATTTTTGGATACTGGGGATCTATGAGACTGCAGCATGGAGCAGGCTGGTTATGTTCTTGAAGCACTATGCATTGGATCCAGTCCTAGATTTGGATGAACAAACGGTTTGACTGACACATCTGGTACTCCTCTTTCCTGCTATCCTGATGTGAACAATATTTGCCATTTCACGTGCAGTGCAGCTCATATTTACACACATTCAAAAATATTACTCCATCTGTAATAACTGATGTAGATGTCAGTCTGGATCTGCAACATAGCCTCCTTCTCCACTTCAGAGATACTTTGCAAACATGGGCTTTGAATTGGAACAGTCATGTTCCCTCCACCTTCCCTTCCTTTGGATGGGAGCTGGACACATGCCTGATCCTGACAGACATGCTTATTTGAGAATCAGATTGTGCACCTGTGATGCACATATGCAACTTGCAGTGGGGTTCACAGTGACTACAACTTTTTAGGATCTTCACAGTTGCTATAGGTTCACTGTTCAGTTCCAGACTCTTGTTTCCAGCCAGTTCTTAGACCTTGAATATAGGCAGGATTCTTAGAGCTTCCAAACTCTACTATGAATTCAAGAAATTTGAGAAGAGCTGGAGCTTTCAGGCTTCTGGTTTCCTAGCAGAGATCCTGGAACACGTGTTCCTGATCTCAGGCAGACTGCATGTGGGGGCTTTCAAGCAGCTCACCAGGTGAGCCTGTAGGAAACTAGGCAGCATTCCACCTCTGCTTTGAACTTTCAGTAAAACAAGTGTTTCTTCAGAATATTCTTTGAATAAGCATTTTCTTAAATTTCATCAGACAAGTCCTGATTCTCTGTAAGACTATCCGTCTCAGAGCTTTTAGTGCTTACAGTCTTATCCCACAATCAACCTTTCCAACTTGTCAGGTTTCTAGATAACAGGATCTCTTGTTGCTTACTTTCTGTTGGATCAGATCTTTTTTCTTGCTTTTGCATGAGGTCTAACCAGCTTCCATTTAAACAAAAAACAAAAACAAAAAACAACTTTTTTTCTACTGAAGATAATATTTACAGTTTGCCATCTTGTTTTTTTCCTTGTCCTTTTTTAATCCAAACTTCCACTTACTATTTGGGACTTCTGACCTTCACCACTGTCTCATGTATCATTTGTCTTTCTGTTTAGAAACAAAAAGTTTTGGCTTTGTATGTGGACTAGATTATTCTTTAGATCCCTTTCAACCTTGTGATTCTGTGATTATTCAGTAACTTCTTTGAAACTTGTGTTTTTTTTCTGTTCTTTTTTTCCCCCTCATCCATTCCTTTTAGATTTGTTTCCAGAAATTATAAAGCAAAGTTTGGAATTGATGTTCATATTCTTTTGGTTTCTTGTTGCTTTTTTATTTTTTTCTTACTAAAGTTATGGAACTAGAAATATTTTATGCTTTCATTTGTAATATTTTGGGTTTTCTTCTTTTAACTTTAGACTGTGTAGTTTAGAATGCTTTTCTAATCATAACCTGAAATGTTGTTTGATCTGCATCCCCATAACGATCCAATATTTCTGGTGCCAAGTTGATGCAGTAGAACCACTTGATCAGTATTTAGAAGAAGTATACCTGTTAAAATGTAACTGTCACACTTAATTTGATGATTTTCCCCCCCATAGACTATGGAAGGCTCCATGTTGACGATCAGTTTTGGAGACTGGATGGAGTTGCCGGGACTCAAATTTAAGGATTGGGCAGCTAGTAAACGGAGGTAAAGGCACCAGATTTCTTAAAGTGATAAATGTAGATGTGAACACTATATAAGTACAGGTTTGAGGGGTACTGTATAATTGTTCTAGAGCCAAATTCCATTCTACCTAGTATGTGCTTAGGTGAACTGAGATGCCTCAGTGTGATCCTATTCCATCTTGCTCAAGTCCCTGAAAAACTGTTACTACAACAGGTGAGGGTGTCCCTTTTTTCTCTCTTATTTTTTTTTCTGCTCAGTGGGCACATCTTCATGTGTAGAAGACTAATTTTACTGTGCATTAGCACAGCTGGCAAAAACTATGCTAATGTGCAGATTTAGTCTAGCACATGTTAACAAGACTTAAGCATTCATCTGTGCTAATGCGCAGTAATGCCAATTACAGCATATAAAATTAGTGCCAGTTATTACATATATTAAATATAATGTGCTGTAATTACGGCACGTTAATGAATGTGTAGATTCACTCAGTGTTAAGGGTAAGATGGCAGTGTGGTACAAACATAGATTAATGTATTTTCAGGGACTTGAACAAGATGGAATAAAATAGGTGCCCGAGTACATCTAGATACCTAATAGATGCGATAGGATGTGGCCCATGCTTATAGTAATGGTTCTGTTTCTTTGAGGGCACTAGACAATGACATTTGTTGTTGCTAAAATAGAAAGATTCATCAAGTGACACTGACAAGTTTCCAATCATAAACATGTGGGTTATAAACTTGCTTTTGTTTGATCTTGTTCAAGGTCTTTGGCTGGTAGAAAGCTTCTACAGAGAACATATGATTTACTTGCTTTTTCACCTTCTTTTCTATTGTACTAATTACTTTTAAAAATGAAATTAATCCTTAGGTTTTTCTTTTAAACTCCTTTTCCCACAAGTTTTCAAATTGGAACCTGAAGGTCACTTTTAAAGTGAATCTGACAGTAGCTGTTTAAAACAAATATACTAGTTTCCCCATATAAAATTAGCCCACTGAGATATTTACAAAAGGCATTTTATAGGCCTTTCTGGAGCATCAGTAAATCTTGGGAGTCATTACATTGTGCTTATGAACCTCTTTCTTTAAAAATTAGCCTTAATGCAGTCTTAAACTGCAGCTATGATCTTGATCCTTCATGCAAAAGCCCTTTCTGTAGCACAGTGTAAGCATAATATGGAATAAATCTTACTAATAGTCATGTGGTAGTGATTATTACCATCAAATCAATGACATTCGTTTATAATGGTAATAAACCTTGTACCTGGTCACGTTTTGCTGGACCTGCTTCGGTGTGTAGCTGAGGCATGACATCAGCTTTGGTTGTGGCAGTTGAAGTAGCTTGAGTTTGATAGACTGAAAGGTCAGGGTCCAGAGGGAGAATTAATGAGGTGGAGATAGGTGAGATTTGAGTTGTGGTAGTTGAAATGCAAGTTGGGACAATTTTTTCTTTTTTTGGTAAAGGAAAATAAACCATGAATCTACTGTATTCCTTCCTTCAGTGACTTGATAGTCACAGGTAGGTCCCATTCTGGAATGAAAAAGTAAAAAGCAGAGGGAGTCCCACAGACTTTAGGAATCTCTGACTTCTATGAGAGAAATTGTAGTGATAGATTATGCCTTTGCACTTTTGTCCTATAAATAATTGCTTGGACTTAATTTTAATCATCGTCTTAAACAGGATTTTACATACATTTACACCTATATAAATTATGCTGGTTATTTTTTCCTTTCAGAATTGGGGCTCTTGGATGAGGAAATAGTGACAAGTATTTACAAGGTGTATTTTTAAAAACTGTACTTGATTCTAATACAGTTCTACCCAGGGTCCGAGCCATAGCCAAAGCTGCTGCCTGACCCCTCTCCCCTGCCACCTCTGCACGTCCACATTTCCTCCTCCTCCACAAAGCCCCTTCTTCCCTCTTCCCTTGCTTGTGCTCATCATCCACTTCTGGCCAATGCTCTTTTTCTTAGGTACATGAATTTAAAAATGTTAGTTGCATAAAATATGTACACGTCGTGAGTTCTCAAGCTTGTTCTTCAGTAAATATCTTACCAGGATTCTCAGAGTAATAACATGAAATTTTAAAAGGGCATATGCCTATATCTTGGTAACCTACCCGAGACAGACAGGAAGTGCTTTTTGTCCATATGTTTACCAAAAAAAGTCATGCACGTTGATAATGGCTACCATAATCTCTTGATTTATCATTTTGGATTTGTCTTAAAGTAGCGAAGTTCCTGAAACCATCTAAAAGGCATCTTACTAGTATCAATTATTATTTGCCTTTGAAACACAAAATACAGATTTCTAAAGTGGGTGCAGAACCTTAAGTTAAATCCAGAATGATAAAACAACCAAGTTTGAGGCTGGCCCTGGTGTCTAAATCAGGGGTGTCAAAATCACTTCCAGTGTGGGGCCAGATCCAGATGACAGGGCTCCTTTGCAGGCCAGATCCATACCAGGGGAAAGGGTGCCCTGCTTAAGTGTATACTTTATTCTCAACAATCAGGAAGTTAAAACTGGCTTTGTGGAATACGTTCCATTAAAAATTGCTACAATATTTCTTCATTTATTGTGTTTATCAGCTTTACTTTGTGTGATAAATGCATCACGGGGGATATTTTCAGTGGGATTTGTTGACCTGTCTCCTTTGGATAGTTCTGAATTTCCTCTGTAGCATATCATACATAAATATTTAACACACAGCAATCCCAGACTACAGCAGGTTGATTGAGGAAGGACAGCTACCAACAACCAACCCAGAATTTTGCACAAGAGTAGCAGTAGACAGACACAATTTCATACATCAGCACTTGGGCAAGCTTGCTTTTACAAAGCAGATTTATGGTGGGTTATTCCAAAATAGAGGGTTTTTTTCAATAGGAGGGGTGTGCTTAACATATTTGGGAATCTTACCCTATATCAGGGGTTGTCAGCTGGGGGTACGTGACAAGGCCCTAGGGGGTACGCACAGGTGGGCGGGGATAGAGCGCTGCCACATGCTATCCTGCGCTGCTGCGCAGGTGCTGCCCACCCAGCCAGACAGGGGGTAGAGGAAGCTCACACACAGTGGATACCACCACTCTGCATTTGGCCATGCTCCCCCCAGTCTGGCCACTGAGCGTACAATGATCTTAAAAGGTTGAAAACCCCTGGCCTGTATAATCAGACATGAGGAGAGCAGTTTTACAGTCTTCAAATTCCATGTAGTAAAACTTACTGTACTCAAGATAGTTATGTTATGAGTGAGGAACAGAGTCAATCCTGCTTAAATTTAAACCTACACAGACACTATTTCAAGTGTGATGTTCAGACCACCATTTATGGCTTAAATATTAATTGAACCTCTTTGATTTTCTTTCAGAAATATAAAGAGTGACAGAGTAATGCCAGAGGAAATAGCTTGTTATTACAAACAATACGTTAAGGTTATGGGTCTCCAGAAGAACTTCAGAGATAACACTTACATAACATCTGTATCAAGACTTTACCGAGAAAAGGATGAAGATGAATGCCAACTACGTGAAAATATTTCAACTCAGCACTTGCAAGTGGAAGCAGAAGATGGACAGGAACCATTGATCAAAAAAAACTGGGAAGTCAGAGGTTATCATAGAGCAACAGATGGTTCACACGTACCATTCTGCCTCTTTGCTGAGAACGTGGCACTTGCAACTGGAACCTTTGATTGTCCTGGCCGACTCCTGGTTGAAGGAGAAGATTTTCCCTTTGTGCTTCATTCGATGTCTGACTTTGGAGCTGCCATCAGCAAGGGGAAACTACGTGGAAAAGTAGACCCAGTCTTAATTGTGGGTGCTGGACTTACAGCAGCTGATGCAATACTGTGTGCCTACAATAACAACATCCCTGTAATGCATGTGTTCCGCAGAAGGGTTACCGATTCAGGTCTAATTTTCAAACAACTACCTAAAAAGCTTTATCCTGAATACCATAAAGTCTACCATATGATGTGCACTCAGTTGCATACTGCGGACTCTAATCTACATTCTGCTTATACCAGTTTCCCTGAGCACCATGTACTTTCCTTCAAGCCAGACATGAAATGTGTCCTTCAGAGTGCCTCTGGATTGAAGAAAATCTTAAAGTTCTCAATAGCTTTAGTTCTGATAGGTTCTCACCCTAATCTTTTCTTTCTAAAGGACCAAGGGCAGTGCATAGGTCATAATTCAAACCAACCAGTCACATGCAAGGGTAATCCTATTGAGATTGATCCATATACTTATGAGTGCACTAAAGAAACAAATCTCTTTGCACTGGGCCCTTTGGTTGGAGACAATTTTGTACGTTTTTTAAAAGGAGGGGCACTGGGCATTACACGATGTTTGGCAATAAGACAAAAGAAGAAACATCAACTAATTGTTGAAGGTGGTGGTGGTGATGGGGTGCCCTAAATCAAGCAGTGATATAAAACTTTTGTATATGGAATCACAGGCATACTCTGACAAGCAACTCATTGAAAGCTAAAGCCATTAGCAGCCCCACTTTTGTGATGTAATACAAGTGTGGAGAACTTGTATACCTAGTAGAGGATGCTGATGCTACAGTACTTTATCCTTTTGAAAAGACAAAAATTTGGTCTGCTTTCTTAATTGATCTGTATGCAACTGGAATTACTTCCAGATAAACAGCAAATGAGACTAATGTATGTTGACTTGCCTGTAATCTTTTGCTCACATAAGTACAAACTTATTCTCTGGAAACAGAGCATCTGGGCTGGGAGCTGCTTTTTATTGTAGTGTCAAAACCTCAACAAAAAATATTCCCATCTTGAAACTATAGATCTAAACCAAGCTGGAGAGGTTTTTTGCTCTTATTTAATATAAATGGTTCGTGGTCTCAAAGTAAATATGAAACAATTCATTTGGAACAAAGATTTTTATTTTGCCGTAGTAATAGTTTATATACCTTTCTTGAGCATTAAGCAAATTACTTTTTACAGTAAACAGGATTTCTACAAACAAAAACATTTGACTTGAGAATTATAAACCATATCGATCTTAATTCAGCACTGGAATAAAAGAGCAAGCATTCCTTTAATCTTAAATGCATGATTTGACAATTCATTAATGTTTGTCAAGGGTATGCCCACACTTCCTGAAGTGCAGAAAGGCCATAACATAGGGATTTCAGAGATCTGTTCTTTGTTAAAGTGATATGTAATTTTCCAAGAATACTCTGGTTGACAGTAAAACGAAGTGCTGATGTAAGTGCTCTTGCTAGAGTGTCAGGAGAATAAATGCCCAACGTCTTGTTACAAAAAAAAGTGTGGTCGAAAAGGCAGTACACAAAGTGATTACAGAACTTGTAAACCATCTTCTTACCTTGCAGCTAAGGAAGACTGAATGGGAACTCTTATCTAGTGGAGATGGTGGCAGATACTCCCCCATCACCTTGTGTCCAGTATTGGCTCCTGTTTCTCTTTCTCAAGCAATGCATAGTTAAAACCAGGATGTTTTTAGGCATTTAGATGTCCATTTTAAATACCACATTTTAAAATTCCCTATATGAAATAATAAACCTGGAGAAAACTGCTTTAAAACCATTCTTCACCTGACAAAGTTGCTAACTCAAGTTTTTGGGAGGTATAATCTAAGTTTCACGACTTACGACAGATTCCACTCGTCACCTTCACATATGCCTTTTGATAAATAAACCAATGTAAACACTCTCTACTGGTGTTCATTATAGCTGGGATAAGCAGTAGATCAGTGGTTACTTGCCTAATCATGACTGTTATCATTCAGAATACTGACTGAATAAGCCTTAGTTTATCCATCACCAGACACTTTAATTCACATCTAGCATGGTGAAGGTGTTCCCCAGTTCAGTCTGTTGCATTTTTTCATAAATGTATTGTATTTTCTAAATGGAAAACACAGCTGTTTGGATTAGAGAGACCATTTTTCATTATTAAAATGAAGCTGTATAACTCAGCAAAATGATGATCACTTCAGTGGATGAATTATAAGAACCTGAACCAGATACAAAGAGACCCCAACTACCTTAAGGTTATGGAGGTTGTGTAGTGGAAAATATACATATTCTGCTGTTTCAGCAACATGACTTTTGATAATTGCATTAATATTCATACTTGTAATGCCTGATCTGTCTGTGCCTCCTAAAAACACCTATGCGTCTTAATAAAGTTTTTCAGGATCTGGACCTTTTATTGAAAGGGGAAAAATTAAATATTGGGGCACACAAGTGTTTAAAACCACAACAAAAAATATTCCCATCTTGAAATTACAGATCTAAGCCTATAATTTAATTGAAAGCTAAAGACATCATTCTGAGAACAGGCTAATTTAGTTTAAAACCTAAACTAAGTCAGTTTGATGTTAACTATGTCAGTGAAACAAGTGGATGGGTTTTTTTTGTTTGTTTGTTTTTTAAATGATGCCCATGTGGCTTGAATTTTAGCCATGTCTCAGATCATTACTAGTTACATAAGTCATTTTCATACTTGGAAAATGGAGGGATATGATTAGTTTCAGTTATGCTAGCATCTACTTTGACATAACCAAGCATGGAATAGAGACTAATATTTTTTCATTTTAGTAGAGGACTTGGGGGTTTTTGGTTCTGGTTCTACTATGTAAACCTTATGTATTAGTTACACATTAAATCTTTTGTTAGAAAATCCGATTGTGCTTTTAACCAGTTTGGAATATTTTTACATGGTAAAGTCTACAATTTTGTTGATGCTCCTAACCATAAATGTTGGTAAGTCACAGCATAACATTGCAGCTATAAAAAAACATTCCCATCCTTTGTGCTTTTTACTTTTCAGTTTTAAATGAAGCAAGGGGATTAATTTGTTCAGGAAAACAAAGCTGCATCCTGAACTGTTGTATCTATTTAGACACTGTGAAATATACTATGGTGACAAAAGTTTATTGTACCAGTTCTTATTCGGGTATTTATGATAGTATCCATTATTGTTGCTTTGGTGCGCCTTGGAGTTAATGATTTTCCTTCTACCCCTGCTGTTACTCCTTTGCATAAAACTAAACTGTGATGGAAAGTCAGTAGATTGAACTGGTATTTTTTTTAGTCTACATGTTTAGAATTTGAAGAATAACTATTAGCTAGCCAGTATGTAAGTACGCCTTTTTACTGACTGATACAGTACTGAGGAATCTTCCTTTTTTATTGGGAACTGCCAGGTTTTGTACTTGTAACTGGCCTTTAACTACACAAAAACATGCAATTGGTGCAAATTGTTTTTTCAGAAGGACTTTTTAAAAATTGATATTTGAATTACTGTTAACTAGTGTAGCATTAACCTGAGTTAATTATTAACAACCAGTTCATGTAACTATGAATTATGTAGATCAGATTTCTGAAAGGGAAACAGTCTCTACTTCATCCCTTTCCCCCACAACATGAGTGATACTTCATTCAGTAGACTGTTTAATAATTTAGAGTTAAAAAATGTAGGTGGTGAGGTAAACCGGTGCCGCTGACATGTAGACATAGAGGAGAATAACTGCCTTGCTAGCTTTAACAATTCTATTTTAACTGTAAGTTTTTTACATGTTGTACTAACATGTTAATCAGATATTTGCATTTTATAGCAGACTAACAAATATATTTTTATATTTGTCTTGGGTTCAGGAATAGGTTGTAATCCAAAGCACTACTGAACATATCACCTGGGTAAACTTACTGCTAAGAGAATTCTACAAAATTGTGCGTCTCTTCAGTTATCTCTAGCTTGAGAATTGCCACAGCAGACTTGACCAGTGGTCCATTCAGTAGATGACTATTTGACAGGGACCTAATTGTGCAATATTAAATATGAGAAAGAGAGATGTCTTTTAGATCCTAGTACGTATGTTGGCTTTTGACTTAGTAGCCTGTCAGTCCCCAGGGTTCAAGTTTTTTATTCTAGTGATTAAGCTACAGAAGCATTCATTCTTATAAAAAGGTGTCATTTTTCTTTGAATTCTGCCAAGGTATTTCCCTGACTTAAGTACCTTAAGGCACTGGGGGCTGAATTCACAAATGGATTTAGGCATTGCATCACTTTAACTTTTAGGTGTCCTTCCCCATAGTGGAAATCACAGCCCCAAGCTAGAAACCCAGGCTTCCCCATACGTTGTATTAAGAGAGTTAGGAGTCTTAGAAAAGGATTTGCAAAAGCCAGCAAGCTGAATGGAAAGCTGCCTAAACTAGCTTGTACAAAAATGCTGAGATATTGAGTCCCTGCCTCAAAGGTAGTTGGGTACCAGACTTGACTTAAGATTCTGAATAGTAAAACTTCTGGAGTTGGGCAATGCTAATTCAAGCAAGAGTTTGAATCCAGGTCTCTCACATCCCAGAAGAGTACCCTTGCCAGCAGTCTAGTGGGTCTACTGGAGAAACTGCCTTTGCTGATGAAGTTGCATTATTTTGTATACACAAATAGCTATTAGATGAAGAATTCTGCTTCTCTCACCTTCCAGATAAGTACACTAGCCCCTGGGCCAGTACAGTTCAGTAGTGTTGGAATTTGTGCGTGCATATCCACATGCACAACTTGGGGCCTTCACTGACAAACTCAAATGCCTTGGGACTCCAAGTGCCTATAAAGTTAGCAGCAGAGCAAGGGTTTTTAAGAACCTCACTATACATGTGTTGGACTTGAGTACCTGCCCTCTTGTGGAATTAGCCACAAGGTTTTAAGATGAGTATATGTTGCATAATTTTAAAAAATCTTTACCGATGAAGATGCATACTATTTTCTAGACTAGTAGTAGCTGGCAACCTCCCCAAAACAGTTTGTGCAAACTTGTTTATTGAAATAGAGCATACTACCCAGAGCAGGAGAAGAAAGGAGCTAGATCTAGCAGGAGCCAGCCTTAAAACAGGTAAACTGAATTCCTGTGTTATGGAATGAATGAATAAATAGTTAATACAAAGGAAGGGGCTTAATATTTTTTCCTCACTACCTTTACTGAAGGCAAGTAAAGAGCAGCAAGAAGTGCTAAAGGAAGGGGGAGCTCTGTGAAAGATTCATTGCAAAGTTGTAGAGACTCCACTTCAAACAAATCCTTATAGCTCTTGTTGGCAGCAGCAAAAATAGAAAATGGGTCATCCTCTTGTTTTGGCATCTTCTTCCCTGCCTACTCCCCCCACAGGGCTGAAGTGGTCTCCATGGTACCATATTCCTTTATGAATGAGCCTGAGAGGCCTTTGGTTACTGGAAGCCCCCATTTGTCTAAAAAGGGGAGTCTATTATTAAAAAAAAAGATGTAGAAGACTATTTTGAGAGAATATGGTGCTGAAGAAATTATCTGTGCTACTTAGTTTTAATTATAGAGTCCCCATGACAGGTAAGACACACTGCTTTCTTTCTTGTGGATGTTTATAAATTTGTGATGACAAAAGGAAACATGGTAACAGGACTGACAGCATTGACTTTTGGAATAAATCTGAGATGTCTTGAGCACTTTTTCCTGAAAGAGAAAAGTGTCTTTCTTAAGTGCTATATATACTATTTGATGCTCTTAAACCAAAATAATGGCAACTAATGTGCTTTGACAGAAAAAAGGCCCAATAACATCATGGGGTACTAAAAAGTACGGTTCCCTTAAGGGGTTTGGTAAGTTTTTCAGGCGTTATTACATAGTGATTGACAGATGACAAAAATTGGAGAGACTTTGGGGGAAGTCAGGGAAGATGGAGATCGTTATTTACCTTGCTATATTTAAAAACGAGCAAGACAACAGCAGAAAACCTCAGATCAGCCAGGAGTGGGTTTGTTCAAGAGTAGAAGTAGATTTGGATCATCAACATGAAGATGGTGATTGAAGCTTAAGGGTTAAAACCACAGAGACGGAGGGAGGGCAAGACAGCTTTTGAGTGGAGTGTCAGAGGATTCACCAAATGGATCATAGAGCAGAGAGGGGTCAGAGCAATGGGAGATGGTAATGACAAAAGCCACCAGGAAGTGAATAAAAGTGGAGCAGAGGTCCTTATTTGTCCAGGTCAAGATTAGTAGAATGGAGGGGAAGAAATGGACTGGAGGAAGTAAAGAATGGAGGTGCTAATGAACATCACAATGCATATCATTTGGTTTGGGATTTCAGAGATGGGATATGATTGGAAAGGCAGCTGAAGGTAAGGGCAAGGTTTAAAGAGCAGGGATACTACAAATGGTCATTGTGAAGGGAGACCAGAAAGGTTGTAGGGGGCTATGGAGGTAAAAGGAAGGACTAGAAAAGGACAAAAGAAACTTCATCGTTAGGAAGGTGGAGGGATCTTATTAACTTCATTTTAAAAAGTCAGCATCTTGCATCAACATGGAAAAAATATAAAAAAACAAGTTGGAAGCAATGAAAAGGTAGCTTGGATTATAGCTCTGAGATTAAGTGTATTGTATTCATGAACAACTAACACACTGCCCCTTTTTAAGAGGGAAACTTAGCTACTGCTTCTTGCTCTGTGTGCTCAGCTGAGTTGCTGAATGCAGTGTGTATCTGAAGTCTGGTTAATAAAAGGTCTATTTTGTTTACCATATCCGTGTGGATCTCCCTTCCTCTGAGCACCCTATAAAACAAGACTAATGCATTGTGTCAGATTTATCTTACAAGAAGTGAACTGGGGCTTTCATACTGAATAATGCCAGAAATGTGCTGCCTGTGAGGTTAGAAACTAAAAGCATTCTGGAGAACTAAATTAGGTTGAAAGAAAAAGTAAATCCTATCATTGCAGGACCTGGGACAGAGCATCTGTGGACACAGGATGCTGTCCATTTTCAAAACTATTAAGCAAGAGGCAGGAGCATCAGCAATGCATGGTTCTCCACAGGCAAAGATGCTGAAGCAGGCAGTCTTTATGAAAACTCAAAAGCAACCTCTCTGGATTTTTTCTTATTTTCCAAGAAAATCATGTCCATACAAAGACGTTTCCTCTTGGAGAAATCAGGGACCTATTGATGGATGAAAAACAGTAGGAAGGCCAGGCACATACAGCATTAAAAAAGAAGCGTGTAGCAGAAATATAACAGGTTTGGAGTACACGTAGATTGTATCCTGCATAAAAGGAAAGGCTAGCACTACAAGAAGTATTCATGAAATGCTCCAGATTAAATTACTGTGTGTTTTACACACCCAATGTCCCAGATGTTCTTAAAATATTATGGTCACTCTCACTATAGCTCATGCTATTAGAAAACATCATCTCAGAGCTGAGGAGTTTAAAACAGCAAACTTTTGGTTACAATGCAAAAGGAAGAGTTGTGTATACTTACAGGTACTTCAATAGCAGTAATAGCTTTAAAATAAATATCCACAGAATTCAGAATTGCCTTGGGGGCTCTAGTAAACTGTATTCCCTGGTTATAAACACAAGAAAAGTCTAACACATACCATAACAGTAAGATTACCTGAATCAGTAAAACCAGCAGGATATGGATGATACCTACTGTGGACATGGTGAGAGTGCAATATGGACAAAAAAAAAAGTTTAAGTTTTTATGCAATATAATGTGCCACAGGAACGCTACTAATTGCAGAAATAGATTGAAAATAAGCAAGAGAGGTTTTTGGTCCTATATTAGAAGTGAGGCATCAGACCTAATCTAAGCAAACTGAAAGCAAGAAACCCATTAGAAGACTCCATCTCCCCAAAAGTAATGGAGAATGTGCTGTCTATATTTATACACCAAAGTGACCAAAAAACATTGTTTCTATGGGCTGTAAGAGTGAAGAAAACCAACAACTGGTACTGAGCTAGCAAATCGGGACAAGATTCTCCAAACCATGAAGGAAAACCTCAGCATCAAAACAAAGTTAAATTACAAATATAATGGGGATTAGCACAACAGGTAGACACTTCACAAGCAGCAGCTCCAACAGCACAGCAGCAGATTGCAAGTATTCACACCAGCACAAAAACAAAATTACTCAAGTAGAACAAGATTTATTTGCCACATTGCTAGATATCAAAAGTTTCATCAGCACATATGGCCACAAAACACCACCTGACCTGAGCACCACAAGTGCTCAAACAGCCATGCCACTGGTTCTGCTGTGACACCAGCCAATTCCTTCAGTACTCTTGGATGCAGCTCATCCGGGCCTGCTGACATGAACACATCCAGTCCATCCAAGTGACTCTGCACCAAGTCAGCATTGACAGTTGGTGGGCTGGTGTCCCTCTGATGCCCATCTAAGGACCCATTAGGTGACTTATCTTGAGCCCTGTTCAGGAACACCAGGGCAAGAAACTCATTGAATAGCTCAGCCTTGTGCCCCATCTGTCATTAATTGCTCCTCCTTGTTCAGTAGGGGTCCAATGCTGCCCTATGCCTTTCTTTTACTCCCTACATACCTAAAACAAGATTTTTTGTTGTCCTTAATTTGTGTTGCCAGCCTCAGCTGTGTAGCTGCTTTGGCTTTTCTAACTGCCTACCTGCAAGTGTGGGCCAAGTAGGTATACACCTTGGTATCTTCCCCCTGCTTCCACTGCCTATATGGTTACTTTTTCGCCCTTAGGCACCCCTGGATTTCCCTGTTTAGCCAAGGACTTTTTTTTGGCTCCTTTCCCTTTTCCCTCGTACTGGGATAGTCTCCCTGTGCTTGAAGCATCGCTTCCTTTAGGAACAACCGGACCACCCTTCCTGGACTCCCATCTTGCCAATACTCTTCTCCTGTAGCACGTCATTGACTAGACTCCTAAGCACACTTAAGTTAGCCTTCCCAAGTCAAGCACTTCCACCCTACGTTATTTTACCGACCCTACGCTGTATGGAAAATTCAGTTTATTGATGGTCACTGTCCCCAAGCTGACCGTGAATCTGCAGCTTCCCTACCAGGTCCTCCCCCATAGCCAACACCAAGTCCAGTAAGGCATTCCTACGTTAGGTAAAAGGTCCTACATACAGGTTAAAAACCTACCTGAATGGTTTTAATTTAAGCAGCCCCCCAAAAATTAGGTTCTATACATAGAAAATGATGTATTATTTTCCATGTCTAGAATATAATTAGCAGGTCACCTTAAATTGGTTCTCCTCAATGCTGTGGTACAGAAAGCAGCAGCAAGGGGAAAGGGACCAAAATCTCTACCTCTTGCTCCCCTCCTTGTATTGTGCTTGTCCCCCCACATGACTCCCTGCCCCCCATGCATATGACTGCCTCCCTCCCCACTTCTTACCTTTTTCTGTAGGGCTGCTCCTCTGGAGCAGTTAGCAGCAGCACTGACCCCAGCTATGCCCTGTCAGAGAGAAGAGGCAGCAGCTCCCAGCTGGACAGGGTCAGGGATAGAGCTGGAGCAAAAAGTAAGAGGAGGTGGGAAGGCAGCAGGGGGGCAGAGAGTGGGGGAGCAGACATAGGAGGGCAGGGCATTGGTTGGGGGCTACAGGTCCCCCAATACTTTTCAGTCTCCCCTGTGTTCCCCTGGCCATGTGCCCCACCTCCCATCAAATGAGCCATGCTAGCCTGGGGCAGTTCAGCTCTGACTTCAACTCTGAGCCTGGGGTTAAAGCCAGAGTTAAACTGCCTGATTTGGGCCAGTACTCAAATCCAAGCTGAAGCTCCCTTCATCCCCCACCCCCATGTTGTTCCAGAAAAAAAACCACACACACCTCATCATAGATATGCCTAAGTATGGTAAGTCAGCAAGTTTTTTAGTTCTACTGTTAAACCCTGTGAAACTAAATTAAGAAATGCATGCATTTGAAAAGACTGATTGGAAAAACAACGGTTAAAAATGAAGAACTGGTGATTGCAGTAAGTTCATTAAACAAACTGATTGTGCTGGTTTAAAAATTAAACCAGCATATTTCCAGTAAGATGAATTTGATGCTCAACAACACAGAAGAGCTCAAAATGTTCTTGCTTTGAGGCAGTAACTTTAAAAATGTGAAAGTTCTGGCAAGAAAGCCCTTTGAGAACTGCTTAAAAATGGAAGGAAAAATCAGAAGCTACATCTTTCCTCCACTCTTCAGTGGCTAAGGTCATAAAAGCCAAACCAGTACAACAGTCAGATGGAATTGGTTACCAAGTATTTAATTTTTCCCATCTTCTCACCAAAGGATGTCAGTATCCTATCACCAAATTAAATGTATATTCTGGAATGGACTATATTGGAATATACTTGACACACAATACATTACAGAATTTTACAAGTGGCAACATTTAATTACATTACAATTTTAACTAGATGACAGCAATATTTTGTAAAAATTGAACTTTTTTTGGCTAAACAATACAATCTTCCTTTAAAAATTACCAGAAGGAAGTAAATCACAAAACTGACAACAAAATTGACCTATTACTGATATCCTCAGATTAAGTAGACGTTTTAAGGAGAATACTCCAAATGCTGTCCATGTTATGGGGAAACTCCGTTATATTCATGTCTCGTCTCTGACAAGTCTGAGCATAAGCTGCCCTGACAACTAGAGAGAAATTTTATTCTGACAACATTAATAATTAGGGTATAAATTATCTTATATTAACTTGTTCTGCAAACTAAAATTTGTGTTGCAATATTTATTAACAATTTTCCTCTGGAACTTCTCCACCCATAAAGACATACAGATAGTCATATTATACCATTAAAAAAACCCCAAACCTTTAGCATTTCTGTGAAAGCAGAAGCCTATTACATTTCATTTTAAAATAAAATAAGCACAGAAACACAGAAAAGGTGCTAGAGTTAAGTCAGTTTAAGACATTTGTAAAACTTTTTTCCTTATAAAAATGAATTTCGTGTAGTTTAAACATCTGCACTTTATTTATACACCATTCACACAAGCCTATCGCAGGGCAAGTAATCACTACAGTACAGGGCTAAACAAATCAAGTTGGCTGTTTTTAAAATGGAGTCAGATGAATTACCAATAATTTCCTTTTTCAGAATAAACTGTAACTAACACCTGCTGCTGTGCAATTGGAAAGTAACAACTTGAAGTGAAACCTAAAATATCTGGGATGGTTTAAAGAACATTGCTCTAAAGCAAAGGGATTTTAAGTTCTTGAACCCAGAAGTCTAGAAATCATAAGCACTGAACAATGAAACTTATTTTTATCTGTTTTTTAATAAAACCAGGGCTTAAAAACAAGTTTCACAATATGTAGTTTAAACTCTCCATACAGATGACAAATGGTAGCCAGTAAACACATTGGTAAGTGGCGGCAAAACATATTTTGCTGTGGATTCATCATGAATTCAAGCTTATCTTCTCCTTTTCACATGAGGATCATATCTACAAGTAAAAGAAGGAATTTTGTTATAACCAGAATGATGCCTTTGATCATCAGAACTAAGTAATGGTTAGTTAAGGTCTGACATTTCATTTTCCTTACTGTAGAACAGGCCCATCGTACTGCAGGCCAGGTCCCATTTAAGTCAATGGGAACTGAGGGTGTTCTGAACTGTGCTTGGTATTGTTATTAATTAAAAGTAAAATATCTTTGCGGATAAGAACAGGATTTCCAAAATCCCTGTGTATATCACAAGTAGAACATAAAGTTCCTCTCAATAAAGAAAAATCACTGAACCGTGTGTCGCACATTACAGCTAACTTTGGAAAAATATTTACAAAACCCTTCTGTCTCCCTACAGCCCTGCCCCCCAAGTTCTTCCTCTCAATCTCTTCTCATCGCTTTTGACAGGACACAAAATGATTTTATGTACATAAAAGTGTTTTTATTTTGAAATCCAGGCTACAGCCCCCTTTTTCTCTTTCTACTCATGGTCCCAGCCCACAAAAAACAACAACCCCATTTTGCTTCTTTGACACTCGAAAGTGCTTTGTTTTTACACATGAATGAACAGCTTATAGCTGCTGTAACAGAATGATCAGGCAGATTTACTTCCCCTAATTCTGATCCCCTTCACTAAGCCCCTTTGTTGCATAGACAGTAAAATGTCACAACTTGTAAGCCTAACTAGAAATGTACTGCAGGTCACTGCTGTTTCTAAGTAACTCAGAGGTATTGCAAAAAAGAAAATGCATGTGCTTTGAAACTATCTTGCTATCATCAGCTACAAGCTATTCATATATGCTTAGAATTTAGAAAGGTTCCTACAGGGTTCAGGACACTGTAACAGAATGCTTCTCTGTTGGTGATTTAATTAATATGTTCCTCTGCGGAAGTAATACATGGTTAACAGTGGAGTGTTAATATTGAGGTATTAAAACCAAAAATGCAAGTCTAAAGCTGTACAAGGGCTGCCAGTTCCTTCAAACTACCGTACTTAACTACTGAGTGAAGTGAGGCTCTGTAGTTAAATTTGATGGCATTTCTCTTTGGCTAGATACTTCTCTATCCTGTACCCTTCCCCAAGCCTATCTTCTTTAACCAATACAGCTCTCCACTATTATATGCATGGTGGACTGGCTGGGAGAGGGATACAGGCCTGCCTTTGTCTCCCTGGGTTTCAGTTTGCTACGGAAGGCTACTTTTTTATGCTTCAGGCTAAAGGAAGCACCCCAAGTTCTCACCGTGGGTCAAGCGCCCTCAAGGACTACAAGGCCTATGTACCCCAGAGGGGGCACAGGGCCCAGAAACAGTCCAGACCCCTGAGTGCTGGCAACAGTACCCCCAAGCTTGGGGGTGTGCTCCAGAAAGGTGGTCAGCCAGACAGAAGGCAGTCCCGGGGAGGCACTCAGCGCTTGGTAGGTGGTTGGACACAGTGAGGTGGGTGGCTCAGTGTAGGAGCAGCCCCTTCTGGCCTGCCACATGTGGTGACATGCACCGACTCTGGCCCTCATCTGTGGGATCAGATGATTTTGACACTCCTGCACTGTGTAAAATTGGAGCCTAGATAGAATACTGCAGTTAATGAGCACACTTTAAATGCAATAGGAAAAAAAAATTAAGTAAATAAAATGGAAGCTTTCCTTAACGATTTGTGCTTAGCATCACAATTCATGACATACTATAGCAAACAGAAATCTTGGATTCAGTTTTGACATAATTCAGTTACACTAAGCACAGTATTTTGTCTTGCATCACATTCAATCACTTCGCTTATCCTTCCATCCCCTACATGAGTCTCAATTCTACACACTGCAAAATGTACAGATGTTTACAGATCTTTGAAGCCAACTGTAGCTTCAAAAATCAGAGCAAGAAGTCTTCTGACTTTCAGCAGTTAGAAGATTTACTTGCTAATATTATATAAAGACAATGAATGTTTACTGCAGAACCATTTCATTGGTGAGGCTGCAGTCAAAGTATTTCATGTAAGAGTACAATTTACATATACATATGCAAGTGTGATATATTGTTTTATATTATGTAATTTTCATATTTAAATATGTTGAAGCCAATAATACTGGCTGAGTTCCAGAAACTGAATAAAGATAAGCCAACTCAGCTCAGAGCTAGACCTTTCTTTATTAGAATTGGTCAGAAATCACAGCCCAAGAAAGTGATGACTTAGAGTTGGAGAGTCCACTGGACAAGGAACAATATGAGAAGAGGACTGATTAGGATAGGGCAGGGGAACAGAAACTAAAATGAGGATTCCCAGCATCAGAAAAGCAAAGAGAGTTTAGGAAACAAAGTTTCTTAGAGATGACAGATTTACAGACCTACAAGAGTGAACAGTATCACAAGGGGAGTCTGGGCCTGTAAGAGGGCTTCATCTTACTCCTTTGATGTGGGCTGGGCCCAAAACAAAGGATTTTATGATCTGCAGTTGAGGTGGTAAACATGTTAACTGTAGCCTGTTAATACTGCTAGCTAGTATATAAAAAGGCCTGCTTTCCTTGGTCTGGAACAAGATCAGAGAGATGGTAAGATCTGCTAGAAGTTTCTACCAAAGGAGAAAACTAGAGAAAGGAAAGATCTTTTTTCATGAAGAAAGGCCTTGAAGAAATAGCCTGAAGCAGAAATAAAGGAGGCAAAGGACCATGTTGGAGCCCTATCTGAAGGAAGAAGCTCTGAGAAAAAGGAGAGGAGGTCTACCCAAGCCTGATGAAAAAGCTGTAATTTGCAAGGAGTTTGTTTTGCATTGCCTTTATTTCTTCTGAAAAAGAAAATCTGTGGTTTAGCCAGAGGTCCAAGCTGTAGGGGCCAAACTGGATTTGGATCCAGCCCAAAAATCAAGGAGTGATTTGATTCATTGATTCGGATCACTGTCCCGATTCAGCCATAGACACAGCTTTAAATGCTTTTTCTACAAATCCTGAGGTACGAGATGTGGCTCTTGAACGCTGCAATGGTGGGGCGGATGGAATGTCCCATGGGAGCGCTTCCGGTCCACCACTTCCAGTTTCACCACTGAGCACTCAGGGGACCCCCATCTTGCACCCCCTGGCTCAGCAAATCGGCCGCAGGGAGGCCCCAGGCCCCCCCAGACCCAGGTGGCACCAGCTGCCAAGCCGGGGGGGGGGGGGGGTCCACCACTGAGCGTGCTGGGGACCCTCCACGTTCCCATGGGATGCTCCATCCACCCCACCATCTCAGCATTCATAAGCTGCCTGGTACCTTGGGATACACAGAAAAATGCATTTAAAGCTGTGTTTATGTCTGAATCACTGAATCTCTCCAAATCGATTTGGAGCGTTCCGATTTGATTCACAGAGATGAAACGGTCTCCTGATTTGATTCAGTTTCAGAGATTTGGCCGCTGAATCAGGCCCAATCTCCACCAAATTGAACCAGCGACTGAAGCTTTGCACAGCCCTACTAACCTGTCCAACCAACAGAGATGCAACTGTGGAGGCACTGGTAAACTCTAGGGCAGCAGTTCCCAATCTGT
This sequence comes from Crocodylus siamensis, assembly GCF_052110815.1. Classification (NCBI taxonomy): domain Eukaryota; kingdom Metazoa; phylum Chordata; order Crocodylia; family Crocodylidae; genus Crocodylus; species Crocodylus siamensis. Next base: position 214,398,973 of record NC_143397.1, read on the forward strand.
GGTACAGGTACCACTAGTTGTATGCAGACAACCTGTCAGTAGTATGCATTAACAGATTTATTATAATTACTTTATGTGACAAAAATTTGCTGGTGGTACTTAAGGTTATATCACTTTAAATTGGTGGTGCACAATCTGTCAGAGTTTGGGAACTGCTGCTCTAGGGGCGGGAAGGTAAACCGAACTTACACAGGTGAGAAAGAATGTCCAGGTTAGTGCCAGTAGGGACCAAAGTGATGTATATAACAGAAGGGAAATAAGGTGGCAAATAATTTTATTTGAAATATTTTTATCATTGATGTTCTGAATATTAGGTTATAGAGAGTCAAGTAGAGCCCATGAAGTGAAAACTTAAGGCATAAACAAAATTAGAGATGGACAGAAATATCAAGTTGGGCATATTCCACAGATGCCATTATCAAGGGACTTCAGAAAAGAAACAGGAACAGTGAAGATTTACCCATAATATATCTGATTAAACAACTGGGATTTATCCAACTACATAGAGTGTTTTACTTATATCAGATGACCAACCTGTGTGCACAAGTGCCACACAAATGGAATGGGCAGCCATGTGTATGGTGCACAACGGACCATGGAGAGGACAAGCAGGAAATAGAAGGCAGAGCAAAAAAAATAAATAAATAAATCAGACAGAAAGCACAGGGAAGGAAGTACAAAGCAGTGCAGGAAATGGGGCAGGGAGCATAATGTAATCTACTGCATAATGTATCAGGTGTCTACTAAAATTACTAACCCTCCACAAAAAAAATCTTACCGAAAGAGATCATCTGCAAGTGATTCCTCTTTTTCATGCCGATTCTGTTCCTGAAAAAATAAAGTACTTATCTTCAGTATTTCAGAGGAAGAAACTATTTGTCTGAGCAATGTATTCCTTTTTAAGCATATCTTTCTGCAGAGACATTGTATATGTGCACTTAGGACAGTTAAAACAGTGAAGCAGAGATACAGAAAGCAATGTGAAAAATTATCAGTCCCATATGCCACAGAAAAATGACAGGGATTTTAAAAAAAAAAAGCCAGACTGACCCAAGTTTCTGACCCTTCCAAACCAGGACTGTTTTACTGAAACTGGAACATGCAGAAACCTAACAGTTGGTAGAAGTTAGGTCTACTTCACAGGTAGAATGCAATGATACAAGAGAGACTCCTCTGCACACTGTTAGCATTCCTTTTTTCAGAGCCAGAAGGAGGTGCAAGGCAAAATAAAAAATGACCTACACTGGTCTGCCATAACTACTAGTTATACTTTTCAACAGGGCAGTAGTTTTTCTTACTATTGTTTAAATCCTCAGTGTGCATTAGAGCAGGGTGAAGTAACATTTTTTATAAAGTTTTTATCTTAAAACCAAAATATCATTTATTCTGGGCCAAGTTGCTTTGTTTCTGATTAAATTTAAATTTTAACCACTCTAAAGTGGAATTGAAGGAACGTTCTAATTAAAATAATTTTGAAATTAGAAAATCAAATCCTTTTATTTAGAAATTATCAAAATGAAAATGACTTTCAAGATGTGAGAGCTATTGATACATGTACTGTATTATTGCATACAGTCACGCCCTCTCCCCCACAACCAGCTGCTGGAAACTATAGCATGTATTATACACAAGAAATCTGGTAAGAACAATTTCTACTGATGATGGACAAAAGTGAAAGTAAAAATCTACCTGCAACCCATAGGGAACAGAACAGTGAACAGGCTTTGTTCCCTAGCTGCTGCTACTCAATTACTGTAAGGAAAGATATTTTTTCCTTCATTCTGTCTCTCAAAAACATATAGGTCAGATTTCACTTAACAAAGAAGCTTGTATTATATTCCAGCATGTGCTTTATGCAAAAAAAATGGTAATTCAGTCCAAGTTAGGGATTTTAGATTTTTAAGAAACAGGCACATTTTTGTGGCAAGGGAGAATGGACAATAGTATAGTGAACTATGCTATTTCAGATTCCTATTAGCATCACCACATAACTTTAAGGGGTAAGTTTCAAAAACACTGAACATCCACAAATGCTAGTAAAAAAAAAAAAAAAAGAAATCTGTTGCAGGTCTTCAGCCTCTCTCAGAACTAATTTGTGTTCTGTATATGTCTTTTTTTGCAAACCGTTTTAAAATACTTTGAAATTAAATATTTTTAGTAATAGCATAAACCCAAATATGATCTGTGCATTTCTAACCCAAACTGTTTCTGCTTGGGTGAAGCATGTGTCTTCAAGTGGGGATTCTCTGTTAAGTGAAATCTGACCTATATGTTCGGGCTTGTAGTGGCTTTTCAACAGGATGGAAAAAAATAGCAAGATCCTTATTCTGCTGCACAGCTAATACATCTCTCTCTTGCATGTGCTTGATATAAATTGCACCATGATCAAAATTGTGTTGGAGGCCAAACACAACATCAGAAACTACAGTACTGCCATATTGCAAAACAATGAAATGAGATTCCTTGTGCTGGAATAGAGTTCTTATAACCAAGAAGAATAAAACAGCAAAATGGGGAAGGGAAAGAAGCCCTGTTGTTTGCACTCTCTCTTTATTACTACTTACTATCTTTTCAATTAATCAGGTTATATTGCTGGATTGGTATGCTGGAATGGTACATGGCCTTTGACACCAGTTTATAGAAACTATTGACAGAATGAAAACACTTGAGAACTACTACAATAAGATGTAAGATGCATGTAAAGATAAAAAATATTTTATAGTAAAAATTCCCTACAAAATTCAGGTCTCATGCATGTATGTAATCTAAATACTGTATTTTCTTGCATGCAATATGCACCCCCAAAAATCAGCCCCCCTAAAGCTGAGCTGCACGTATTAAGCAGGGAAGTTAATTTTTTGCATGGGGTTGGAAGCACCCTGGTTTGATCCATGTTTCATAGTGCAGTACCTATACTAGTACTGTTCAAACAGCTGAAAGAGTTAATTGACTTAAGGGCTGCCTGTTCTTCATTCTACAGGTATTAATGATAGTCTCTCCTTTTTAATGATCCTGATGTTCCATTAATCAAGCTAACCTTTCTTATGACCAGGTTGCTATCTGCTAGCTTTTTCTGGTTTCCATTTCACAACTCCTTTAGCTCAGACACATTGGCACTTCTCAAAATCATAAATCCACCCATGCAGATCAGTCTTCAGCTACAGCAAAGGACTCAGTTTTAGTTCTAAAAGGAGGGTGAGTCAGCTGAAGATTAGGCTCTGTCCCTGCTCATGCAGCCCTAACTCTGGAAAAATCTTTTTTCTTCATTCTGCCTTTAAAATAAGGTGCATATTATATTTGGGGATGCTGTATGCGAGGAAATATGGTATTGACTATGTTCTATTCTACCAAAGAGCAGAATATCAGTCACACGGCATGATAATAACTTGACTACAAGAAGCCACCAAGCTTAAGATAAAAGCTTTCACAGCCACTGGTAGGATTTCCACAGAGTGGAGTTTCAACAAAATGCTTATTTAGCTTAACATCAGTCTTTCCTTAGCTAATACTTTTTGTTTTAGTTTTACTGCACTGTTTCCTCTGTGCTGGCTGTTTGGAAGTTGCATATCCAAGTCATTCAAAAAGATGGCACAAAAATCAGACTTACAATTGAATGCTTTGCATCCATGTGGGTACGTGGGTGTGTGCACATGTACCTATGTAAGTGTCAGATTTGTTCAGAACACAGGCTCAGAGCTGGCTTGTTCAAAGGATTCACCAAAGGATAAAGCATTGATTAAGTCTGGTCATCTGGAAATAATTCCTTACCTCCATTTCCTGCCTCAACCATTCTTCTAATTCTGAATTCCTTTTGGCATTATGAGCTATAAGATCAGATCCTCCAATAATGTGTGGAAGCTGTCCTACTCCAGGATAAGCTACCTGTTAGGTACCAAATGGTTGCTGTTACAGTGCTGGTTAACAACCTCACAAGATGAAACACAATTTTAGTAAATTCAAGAAACCCTGGCAGACAGAACAGAGGAATACATTTCTTTCAGTTGCCAGTGGATGTAGATATACAACAAATAACCATTGAGGATTTCCTGAAAAGAATGTAGCAGCAGAACACTGCAAACTCCTTCATTATCAGCAGACTGCTATGATCTGCTGCATACTGCTGCTAAATAGATGTGCTAATATATTTAAAATATTAAATATTTTAAAGGTTTCTCCTCAGACCTGATTAATGCATTGCATTTGAAAGCCTGTCTAACTTCATCCCAACCATGCAGCTGGTCAGATAAAAGTATAACCCCCCCTGAAAAACCCCATCTTCTCACATAATTCCTGGATCATTGTGGCTACCAGATCATTAACACTACCAATATATTTAAGTGAATTCTGAACAAAGTAGAAATTGATATTTTATTGATAGGTACTATTTTTTGAATTTGTATGCAGAACCCATTTCAATATGAGAAAAAACTCTCAGAACATACTTTCAAGTTTTATTAAACAGTTTTAAAAATGCCACTTCTAAATGGCAGAAACATTTGCCTGGAAAACGTTGTGCTTTTCAAGATGTTTTCAGTTAAAGCATTTTAAAATGTAGCTCCTTGTGCAAGTGTGCTGAAAGTATTATAGATCAGATTACAATTCTTCTGTAAATTCTAGGCTGAAGCAGTACTTTTACACTGAACACTAAACAGTTTTCTAAAAATTGCTTCCAGATCCCGAATGGTCATTGCTTCATTTTACATTTTAACTTTCTAATTTTATTAGTTAAAATATTCAATTCAAGTCAATAGAACTTTCTGTGGACATATAAGCTTGGAGTTAGAATCTATAAGCAATCACACAGTTTCTTTTAGTTAGTTAGTTCAAGTTACACGTTACACAAGCCTATAAAAACACCATAAGTACAAGTATAAATATCAGTACCTGGTACCTGCCAGCTATTTTTGTATGAATATTTTCAGTTTTGATAGTAAGTTTACGTAAATATAAGCAGCAACAGAACTTCTAAAGAATAACTTTCATTCAGTAACAGTTTATCTGCATCATGACAACATCTGTAAACTTATTTCCAACAGTGCTACCTTGTGATAGAGTTTAAAATATGCACTAACCTTTTTGAATTTCTTGTAGTTTTTCAGTTCCCCATAATTGTTTTTTGCAGTGATTTGAACATTTGGTCTTGGATGACTGACAACCAGTGATCTAAACTCAGTCAACAGGAGTTTGCTGGGCAAACTGTGAGAATCATCATGAAGTTTGTCAGGGCTCTTGGGTTGGGAGGAAGGGGGAAAGAACTTCAGATTGCTTAATAAACTCCACGTATTTCTTTACAAGATCCAATAGTTTAAACTTCACAGTTGAGAAATAGCAAGCAAAGAACAGATACAAGCTGAGAATACAGGAGTACCTGGCCTCTAAAATAGAGCTGAAACAGATTTCTCCTTGAAAAATATCACATAACCTAATACTTAACTTACTCAGAGATGTTAAGAGATATAATAAGGGAGTGTTTACCAAACTCTTAAAACCTGAGACCTTGTTCAGGAAAACAAAAGAAATTGTAACTTTCTGTAATTCCAGTCAAACACACTGTTCACAGAAGTTCACTCCCTCATGATACCCCACTTTAAAGCTAGTAAGTAGTACTTACATGGCTAGTTACCTGAAAAAGTAGTATTTCAGGCCACTTACGTAGATTTTAGTTCCTACTGCACCCTGCACAACAAAAACAATTTCCCCATTTGGGCCACTCACACTCTGCTGCAATCCTTTTCCAGCTGGAAAGATGCATAACTCCATGTAAGCTCCCAAGAAGCCATGACTAACAATTGTTTAATGCCAGAGGAAGACTTAAGGATATGGAGAAATGTATTTTTGTAGCAACTTCAAAAGAAAACTAGGGAGCTTCTGTTGTTTGGAATTGGACAAGCAAACTGAACACATTTGCTACATTTGTACTGCTATAGGCACGCACACAGGTAACAATTATTCTTGAGTAGCAGCTCACTCTGCCCTTTAGAAGCCACTATGAACACGCATTTTGTCCATACCATCAGATAACCTTTTTAGCCTAAGAATGTAGTGGTTAGAAATGTGCTAAGAAAGGAAGATCCAGGTTCTAGGCTCCTATCTCCTACCTGCTGGCAGAGTATCCTAACTACCGGGCCATGAGACAGGTGTGGCCAGGAGTACCTGGCCTGTTCCACTGCAGCTGGTCCACTGGGCAGCCAGGAGTGGGACTAGCAGGAAAGCAAGCCAGAGGGAAGCTTCCTGTGCAGCACAGCAAAATGGGCAGTGCCCTAGAAGGGAGGTGGCCCTAGAGTTCCTACCTTAGCTCCTCCCTCCAATGAGCCAGACACTTTCCCTGCTGCTATCCATTTTATCCAATGACTACTAAATGTACAATGCAGAAACAAGCACTTTTAAACAAAGGCAACTGCTTCTGCAGTACAAGAGCTATAAGCACGTTCTAACTAAATTATATTGGCATATTTAAAGCAATCAAATTTCTACATGTAGACAAGCTTTCAGTTACTCAACCCTTTTATCCCATGGTTCACACATGCTCTTTTTCAAAAAGCAAAGCTTTGGTGCATCTTCTGAGTAGTGGTTAATATTATTAAAACATTATTAAAAAACATTCCTTGATCTGACTGATTACTTACCAACACTGATGATTCTTGCTTAATCTTATTTTCCTTCTCTGAAGTCAGAACACACCCAAATTCATTTTCTTGCTATTTGAACAAATATTTTCTAATTAAAGAACTAGAAAGTCTTGTCCTTAAGTATGAATTCCTCAAATCCTGAAAGTTACTGCAGACTTTCATCTCTATCTGAAAGTACTACTTTCATATTTTAAATTGATGTATCAAGTAAAGGGGAGAGGTAACTTTAAACTGTTTTAAGGGAGGAAGTTGGCTTGCTTCTCATGGGTGCCCTGCAGATGTACTTCTCACAGTTTTGTTCAATGGGAAACATTCAGAAGAAACTGCTAAGTCTATCTGGTAATAAAGTATGTTAATGTGGCAGATGGCAGTATGAAGGAAAAAAAAATTAGATGGAAATAGCACAGTAAATCATCTTCTGTGATTCAAAAACAATGTAATATTTCCTAATTTACTCACAAATGGCTGAAGTCATGCTGGAGTTCAAATTAAATTAAATTCTGTGTTTTAGCTTAAACACCACATATTTTTAGGGTCAAACTCAATCTGTCTATAATACCATACCTAAAGCCTGTCCATACTTAAAAGTACTTGCTAGTATAAATATATCCATAGAGAAATACTAGGTAATCCTGATGGTATAAACTGCTAAAATGGATCTTTCAAGCTTATCCTGTTTAGGGAACCAGTTTAAGCATTACTAGTAAATAACTTTTGCTGGTACAAATATGTTAGTTTGGAACCAGTTACTTTCTAACTCCCAACACAGTTTGCCTAATGAAATGTTCAAACGAGATTGGCCTAAATTTTTCTTTAATCAACAAGACAGAATTTCAGTACAATTAGACTTTTCAGGGTTCAGATTCCTATCTGAAATGCCAAAAGCAGTTTTTATCTGACCTCACAAAAATGAAAAAAAAAAAGGATTCTACGGTCACATTTATCCACATTAAAAATTTAGTTTGTAATAAATGTGTTGTGTGTATTAATATAAGGGGGTGGTATTAAATTGCTGGCAGCACAAAGACATGCAATGGCTGCAGGTGCTATCCTCCTCTCCAGCCAATATTCAGCAGAAGTGAAGTCCACTCTTTAGTGTCAAAGCAGAGTTTCAACTCTCACAGCTGCTGCCAAATTGACACTATCTTTTGCCTATGCATGCAGGCTGAGGGCAAGTGAGCTGCTCCATGCAGTTCACCTTCAGCAATAACTAGGGGGGAAATTCTTTCTTCATTCTGCTTTTCCAAAACAAGATGTGTGTCTCATTTCAGGGACATATGGTATGCAAGAAAATACAGCATAGACCAGGGGTGTCCAGTCTTTTTGAATGTGGGGATGCATCATTAACTTTTTATCACCCAGTGGGCCGGCAAGCCATATTCAAAGACCTCACAGGAAGCAGTATCACATCACCCCCCCCCCGAATTGAAAGTACAGTGTTTACTTTTGTTTCCTGTCACAGCACCTCAGGCCTCAGAAAACAGCTTGGAGGGCCACATGACGGCCTGTGGGCCATATGTTGGACAAGCCTGGCATAGACTATCATTACCAGCATGAGCTACAGTCAGTACTAAATATGTTGTTATTAGGCAAGAGAAAGATTTAGCTGTCCTGCTTATACTATTGCCCCTTGGAAAAGCAAGATCTGGATTTCTTTAAAAGAATTTAAAAAACACATTCAAAAAGATAAAGTGCAAATTAATATTGCCTTAAATTGACAAAGAACGTATCTGGGGAAATAAAACATGCTATTCATTAGTCCTGCAAAGCGAGGGAGTATATTTAGACATGTCTATCACAACAATACTTAAATTTAATCCAAAAAATTATACAGCTCCTAGTTGAAAACAGCTTGAGAGCTACTATAGTGTTTATGCAATCAAACTACCCAAAGCTTGTACCTGTTCTTCAACTATATTTGTCTCTGTGCTGACAGCGTATGCTGCACATGGCTCCTAATTAAGATGCAGCTTGCAGGATCAAGCTTGTAATCCATGTTTAATAAAAGAGCATTCCTTACCAATATTCTACTGCCTTCATTTCCTGTTACATTTTCTTTTTCAATTCTGTTCTCATCAGTTTCCAGCCGCCTTTTTTTCTGTGTGTTGGCTTGAGGCTCAATACCAGGATCCTCCATGTTATCTTCCCAATCTAGCTGTTTACTCCCAAACACAATCTCTAGGGTATCTGTATTTTCTATTAAGTCATCTTGTTCTTTTCTCTTATTTGATACAGGCTTTGTATTGGAAATATTTTTAGCAGCAATTTTATCACTCTCCGATTTTCTACTTTCTGTTGCACACTTTATACCCGTTTCTGTAAGTAAAAGATTTGTTTTTGGGTCTAGGGTATATTGCTCTCTTTGAGGCTGTTCTATTTTACTTTTCCATGTTGAGGAAGTTATGGGTTGGGTATGACTGGAAGAAGGCAGTGACATGTCTTCCAACTTTGCCAGTTTAGGCACAGAAGAAATTTCTTCCTCTTCTTCCTTCCTTTCCCTTACACAGAAAGGGGGAAAAAAATAAAGATCATGTATACACAAATCAACCAAACAATTTTGAAATCTCTCTAGACAATGATAAAATATCAATACAAATTTTCACAAGTAAGGGCTTGTTAATTGTCTTTCAATCTTCTGTAGAAGAAACCTGGAGTAGGGTTACACAGTAGGCGTGTCTATACATGACGCTACAGCGAAGTAGCATCCGCGGGCATCTACATGTGACCAGCAGCTACTTCGGCATAGCAACATGCTCCCCCCAGCACAGCATACCACTATGGCAAAGTAGCTGCTAAAAATAACCCTGTGCTGTGCAGCTGCCAAAAGGAAGTACTAAATCACCACGGAGTAACAATGTCACCATAGCGACACGTCCATGCTCCCAGTATTAGGAATTTAGTTTACCAGGGTGTGGACACTGTGCTACATTGTATAGGCAACCCTTACCATTCACAGGAGATATGTTCTAGTGATCCCCGTGAATGGTGAAATCTGCAAATACGGCACTGCATTCATGCACGTCGTCTGTGTTCCTGAACGCAGTGCCCCTGGCAAAAGCAAAGTAGCCTCATTTGATAATAAAAATTACTCAAAATTAGAAACTCTATCAACGTACCTTTTCTTTGTAGCTGGCTGGAAGTAATTTTTTATTGAGTTCAGCTGTTGCTGTGATTCTCGATCTCTATTTTTACCAACTTCTGAAGTTCTAAAAGGTGAGAGTGACAAGCTTTTTTGGTCAAACTTGGGTATTTTATCAATCCTGGAGAATAAAACCCCCATATTTGCATTGCCACTTGTATTGGGAGTCTCTTTTACAGTAGTTATATCCAGTACATTTGTTTTGCCTTTTCTGTTCATTTGTGTTTTATCTATCTCCATGCTACATAAAACAAAACAAAAAAAATTAAGTAAATATACAGGCATCCAATACAGAAACTGAGACTGAGCATAAACTATAGAGCATTGCTAAAGCTGTCTTTATACTACATACCAACATTCATGGAAGCTAAATAAATTACCATATTTTCTTGATATAACATGCACCTGCCCCCCAAAAAAATCAGCCCTCAAAAATAGGGACACACTATGTTCCCAGGAGGACTTCCTTTATTTCACACAGTCGACCACGACTCTGGAAAAAAACGTTTTTTTCTACACTCTGCCTTTCAAAACTTGGGTGCATGTTTTATTTAAGGAGTACTGTATGTGAGAAAATCTATGGGGGGGAAAAATAGCCTTGTCTGAAATTTGAGTGCGTGCCCACAGCAGACAGCTGCTGCAGCTTGGGATCTGGGGCAGAGCTGCTGCTGCTGGCTCAGCAAGGATGGCTCATTAGGCAAAGGAAGGGACAGGTGGCCAGTGGAGAACAGGGGAGACTGTGTGGTTCTGGGGAGAGGGAGGGCAGGTCCCCGGCCATCCATGTGGATCAGAGCCAATGCATAGAGTTGGTCCAGCGGGGTACTATATGCAACACACACCCTGTACCAGCCTCACGGGCCATACATTTCACAGTTCTGCACTAGATTATGAAATTGCTTTCAAAACTCAGAAACATGGTTAGAAGAGTAAATCAGCTGCATTACCAATTGCTTTGCCCAACACCTGACCTAATGTTCTGACTGCTACAACCTATTACCTGAAGACGGAAGCTGATCCACTGTAGACAGATTTATAGATGCTAGGGTCAGAAGGGACCTCAGCAGATCATCAAGTCCTCCCTCCTGTCTAGGCAGGAAAGAGTGCTGGGGTCAGATGACCCCAGACAGATACCTATCCAGCTTTCTCTCAAAGACCCACAAGGTAGGGGAGAGTACCACCTCCCTTGGAAGCCCATTCCAAATTTTGGCCACCCTTACCACGAAGATGTTTTTCCTGATATCTAGCCTATATCTGCTCTGTCAGTTTGTGACCATTAGATGTGACAAGCAGAGACTGATCAGAGGGTGATCGCACCTGTTTCAACTGTAGTGCATGCAGGGCTTGTTGGTGTGGCTCTGAAACCCAGGAAGTGAATGTCACTCACCCAACTTCTTTGCCTGCTGAATTTGGGACCCTTGGTTGCATCAGGGAAAAAAGGTGCAGGGGAAGAGGTTAAACATAGTGGTGGCATTCACCTCCTGGGTTCCAGGGTCACACCAACACGGCAGCTCTGCCAACTGCACTGACAACCTGCTGCTAGAAGTGGGTCACCTGACTTTCAAGAAGCCCAGTGGACCCAGTCAAAAGGGCAAATAAATTAGACACCCCACCAGCTGGCTGCATCCCCCACTTCTTTAATTTTAGGTCTGCTTTTGGTAATAGATATTTCCTTTTGCAAATACAGGAGTGTGACATCAGCTGACCATAAATCTAAGATTACTGCAAATTTCCAGTGGTGGGGTAATAACCCTGGATTTTAAACATCCACTTAAAAATAATTTCTCTGCAACTTTACCGTGAGTCTGTCAGTTCTTCTGGTTCTGTATCAGCTACGTATACAGAGTCATTATTTGTAGCAGTAGGCACTGTTTCCTCTACTATCAAACTTTGAGAAATGGAGGATCTGGGAAGATTTGCTGCAGGAGTAGCTGGCTTTATAACTGCAAATTGAATATAAGGAACAAGTTCATTTTTGTTGTTCTATTGTTACATAAATTATGAAGATTCAATCATTAAATGGCATCTCCAAGAATATTACAAGACCAAATTCTAGGACCTCTTTCAAAATCCCACTGAGGTCAATGAAAGTCCTGACCAAGTAAAAATGCAAGGATCTCGTAGAGTGGTATCTTTTATTGGACGATGTAGCTGGGATGAAGTTAAACAAGCTTTTAAAGGCAACATATTCTTCTTCAAGTCTCTGATCACAGGAAGCTAGGTATAGCATAGTGAAAAACAGCAGTAGCAGACAAAAAATTAGCAAAAGCACTAGTTGTACTATTGACCCCCCACAACAAAAACATCAGGATCCATGGTTCCCACAAATGCCTCTTCTAAAATGCGATACTCTTGATCCAATGCACCACGTGGGTACAACTATGGAAACTATGCAAGTGAAACTACCCAATTACACACCAGAATAAAATCTCAAAGAAAAAAAAATAGAAGACAGATACACACATACCATTAGCAGCACATTTCTCAAAGAACAACCACTACCCTCTCTGACCTCGTCATACTCAAGGGAAATCTATCCAACACCATTTACAAGGCAAATTTGGAAACAAAAATTCTTAAGCTGGCTGGACACTTAAGAATCAAGGACTAAACACTGATATTGGATTTACAGTGCATTCTATTTTATCTAACTTGTCCATTCTTTCCATGTAGAAAAAGGGAGATTGGCTCTTTTCCCTTTTGATAGGCCTTGATCTCCTAGTAATCAGGTTTTTTACTTTTGCAAATCGTGTGTCTGCTGCCTGAGAGATTTTCTCTCCCCACTGCAGTTTTTCACTATGCTGTGCGTGGCTTTCTGTGATCAGAGACCTGACAAGAATGTCTTACATTCAAAAGTGTGTCTATAACTTTATCCCAGCTATCTAGCTGGTCCCATTAAATATCACCCTAAGAAATCCTTGCCTCTTGCATAATTTATGGACCATCACAGCTTCAACATCACTCTTACACTACCAAGTGCAAGGGGGCTGGACCCAATGATTTGCAAGGTCCCTTCTAGCCCCTAACAACTATGAAACTATGAAAGACTATAGGATTCTAAATCATAACATATGCCTGGTATAATAATTTCATACAAATGAATTAGTGTTAGTGTACAAGACCCGATACAACAAATCATAAAAAACTACCTTCAAAGACCAACAAATACAAACTAATTATATTGTTTTAGTTGTGAGGTTATTAATGTTAATATAAGTATTAATCAACTTGCAACTACAGTGCAGAAGCCTTTAAATTAGAATGTGGTTATAAGAGAAGTTTATTCCCAAATCACACTGATGACTTTTGTCATTAAACAGTAAAATTTATACCCCTTATGCATTTTCATTCACCAGCTAAAGCCATGATGAATCTTCACATTTGCGTGTAAGTACTTAATCCCTGCTTGAATCCCACTAATTTTTTTATCATTAATGATATCCTGTAACAATAGGAGTTTCATGTTAAATGTGCATTATGTAAGAAATTATTTCCTTTGGTTAGTTTTAAATTTGTTCAGACTTCCCCTTGTTGTTTCATTAAGACAGGATAATTAGGTGCACCTGATTTTCCATTTCACTCTACCACATCCTATCTTAAGCATCTATTCTCTGAATAAAAAGTAATACTCACTATTATTTTTCCATGCTTACACCACACTAGCCAGGTCCCAAATACTTTTTACAATTCATTTACAAATTTCTTCTATTTCTGCTGTACTTTTTTCCTGATAGGATAATCCGAACTGACCAAAGCACTTACAGTGAGAACATATCATCATTTTTATGAGGGGAGTACCTCCACCAGTCATGTAGTTCATCCAAGTCTCAAGGTAGGATCAACTATACCTAAACCATATCTGACCACTCCTTAGAAAAGCTCCAAAGATACAGATGAAAATGTAATACCACTATTTTTTTTATTTTGTCTGCCCCATCATTTATACAGTCCAAGATTCATTTTGGGGGGTACAGGTTGCTATCACTGCATGCAAGTAATTTACCATTATCCCCGGGTCTCTTTCCTAAATGTTTATATTTTAAAAAACAAAGATCTGCATTGTTAATGAGAGAGAGAATCAATTTATGCTCTCAGCCAGACTGAAAAAGCTCATTTCATTTCTGAAATTTGATTCCAACCTAAGACAAAAAGATCCTTTTCTTTTTTTTTTTTTTATTGTCCATTGGGAATAAAAGCTGAGCCTCTCTCTGCTCACACTGTTAAATATGGGAGTCAAGACTCCTTAGGCTTAGTTAATATTCTTAAAATAATTTAAGTAATTTTTCTGAGCCTATAACTAAACCTTCCCATCAACTAACCACCTCTAGACACAAGTCAGTTCTGCAACCAAACCTTAACAAATCTTTTTTTTCCCCAAAGTGAAGTGCCTTCTTTCCATTTTTTCCAAAACCTATTAATAGGAACAAGTCTAATCAGGATGGGTTACTCCTACTGTGAAGCGGGAAGGCACTCGGGATGAAAATCCGGCTTTTTTGCAGCCAGTGGCAAAAATCCCACTAACTTCAGTGATACAAGGATCTCACATTAAACACACACAATATGCATAAGCAATCAAGAAATACAAATCACTTTAGGATTTGTTGCTTAATTAAAAAATATGCCTGAAAACAGTTTAACCCAGGGGTGGACAATTATTTGGGCCCACAGGCCACTCAAGGAGTTTTGATGATATGTTGTGGGTGGGGTCAGCAGCTCAACACACACACAACAGCTCACCAAAACTCCCCATATGGCCCACAGACCCAAATAGTTGCCCACCCCTGATTTAGCGTGAGGATTACATTAACTTTGCCTAGTAATGTTTGTTAAAGATCAACTGTGGGCCTGGTGCTATGCAAGGAAAAGGCTCTCCTCTGCACTTGGCCAGGCGGCTGGGATGGGGCCATGGGTGGATGGGGACTAGTACTGGGGTACAGGATGGGGCCAGGGCTGGGATTGAAGGATGGCGACAGTCTGGAGCTGGGGCCCAGGGCAGAGCCATGATCTGCTGCCTGCACGTCCCTGTGATGGGCACCAGTTCTGCAGGCAGAGATGTGCAGGGAGTGGACTGCAGCTCTGCCCTAGGCCGCATGGGACCTGCACAGGCCAGGTGCATGGCCAGGGCAGGAAGCTGTGTATGAGGCCAAGTCCTGGATCTTAGGGCAGTGACAGCACAGGGCTGGGGCCTAGGGCAGAGCCATGATGTGTTCCCTGCACACCCCTGCTTGTATAACCAGCACCTGTTGCAGGGATGTGCAGGCAGCATATCACAGCTCTTTAACACAAATCATACCCAAATTTCCACAAACAGTTGGAAAATAATAATAAAAAAGGTTCTCATATATTTTTCCATTAGTCAACACAAATTAGTCTTATAAATAAAACACCTAAAACATAATCTAAAGCTATTAGTACTTTTTAAGTAAGACAAAGTATTCTTGATTTGAAGTTTCATTTTAGTTTAAAACAAATCAATGTCAAAGTGAAAACAAGGAAAATCTTTATATACTAATTTATCTCTTATTCACATTCAGTATTTTAGTTTCTATGGTTCATCGCATCTCCATTTGTAGCACTCTCTCTCATTACAAAAGTCAAGCAAACACAGAATGAGCAAAATTATATGTACTTTTCCCTGACCACTAAAATATGTATTTAAAAAAAAAATTCTAAAACTTCAGTGTAATTACTAAAAAAATCTACATTTTAAACCAGTTTCTGCTTCCCCCCTTTATATCCATAAACATTATAATAATCTGTGCACTCGAGATGATCATAATATTAAAAGAAAAATACATAAAAATATAAATGGACCTGAAAAATAAAACATGCTATTTATGTTCCTTCAAACACAAAGATGTTGCTGTCTTGGGGTGGGGGGGGGGGATTAACTGGAATCACTGATGACTGCTGTTCCTATATTTATTACATTATTCCAGTTACCTTTCACAGTTTGTTTTTGAGGATTACAGTATCTTTCTGTGGACCCAAAGATAACTGCTAATCCAATCTCTGCTTCTGGAATAGGCCTGAGATCCTTGCTGTTAAAAATAAAACACAGTTTTAGAAAATTATGTTTTTAAAGGACACTCAAGGTTAACAGTTCTGTCAGAAGATATAAATTACTTCACATAACATTGTTATGGACTGATTCTGAGGGGGAAAACAGAAACAATAAACTGACTACAAGCTTTGTATTTGTATACTGTAAACTTTGTATATGTGTTTGTATACCACCTAACACAACAGGACCTCATTTCTGGCTGGTCCTTAAACACCACCAAAAGAAATGTAATCATTAATAACAATGATGTTGGTTGTAAGAACTTGCCATTACAGAAATTTCTTATTAACAGGGCACTTCTCCCTTCCTGATCTCTGAACCAGTTCAGCTTTGGACAATTACCCATATGGAGATGCCTCCAATACAGTTTGCTGTAATTCATGGGGTAGGAGGAAACTGGAAAAAATTAAGAAGTAGAGGTGCACCAATATATCGGTGCCATATCGGATTGGCACAGACAAAAGGAAAATTAACATAATTGGCTATTGACTTTTTTGGCTGGTGTACCAATAATGTATTGATAAATATAATGTGGCTTCTGACTGGACCCTCCCACCAGAAGTGCAGCCAGACAGTGTGAAGAGCAGTGCCCTGCAGGTAAGTCTGTGGAGGGGAAAGGGAGCTGGGAGGAAAATTGAGGCTCCCAACTGCTATGGGGTGAAGGACCCAAGAGTTAGGGTGGGGAGTGCGGTGGAGCCCCAGGCGATTCATCCAGGAGGTGCAGGGAAGCATGGGCGGCTTCCAGCTGCTGTGCACATCCCCTGGGGAAGGCACCGGTGGGCATGTGCCCTCCCAGATTTGTGCGCAAGGCAGATGCAGGTTGCCTGCTGTGGGCTCAGAGCTTTCCACCCTGCTGCCTTTTGCCCCAGCAGTCATGTGCTGACCCCATGTCCCCTACCCACCCAGTGGCAATACAGGCAGCAAGTTGTGCCTCCCACTACTGGGTAGGCAGGGGATGTGGCACCCGGGGCAAAGGCAGCAGGGCAGGCAGCCCCGAGCCCACAATGAGCTGCCGGCCTCCATCTCCACCCCTGCCCTTGTTCTGCTTGGCTATTCTCCTAAAGCATCCCCATGCTTAAAAATGGTGGCAGCAGTACTTGAACTAAAGCTCATTTGACAAGCTTAGGTTCAAGTGCCCCTGTCACCATTTTTAAGCACAGGGACGCCAATCCCCTGGATGAGCTACCCATGGCTCAATCCTGCTCCCTGCCCCAGCATCCCATTTACCATCCTGGCCGGGCAGTGCCCTGAGCCCCAGCTCCAGTCCCTGCCTCACTCCCTCCCTCACTGTGGGGACCTTGATCTGCACTCCCACCATGCCCCTTCCCCTCCCCTTCCCCCATACCCCTACCCCTCCGCAGACTTACCAGCAGATAACTGCTCTCCACACTGCCTGCCTTTGCTCCTGTAAATCAGTTATTGAATCGGTATCAGCCGACGGGTCTGCTGAACAATCGGCTATTGATATTGGCCACGAAAATCTCTATTAGTGCACCCCTAATTACAAGATTTACATGTTTTAGCAAGACTTGACCTATAGGTAGACAAACTCTCCTGTACATGTAGCTGTGCTGGCAGCAAAATAAGACTACTGATTTTGTCTGCTAGTTCACCTATTAGGTTGGGTGGTATGAGTTATTTCATTTTTTATCACTTGTATGACCAAACCATACTCAAAATATTATGCTCTACGGAAATATACAACCACTACTCTTAAGAACTTAATAAAGTACAGGTAATCATCTCCCCTGTTTTTCATAATCTTTTTATTCATAGCTCATTTTAAGTGGTAGAAGAAAGAATAAATTTGACTTTATTTATTCAAACTGGTGCATTCTACAATTTCAAAACAAGCTGTTATTCAAAAAAACAGGGGTAGTTCTATTAGTTTTGTACATTTTGATGTTCTTATATAATATTCTTCAACAACTGTCATCCTTTCCTCCCCACCCCTGAAAAGTTTGTCAATATTCCATTATATTATTTTAAATACCTTGAGGCAGGTAAATTAGGTGCATCCCATTGCCCCTCCCACCCATAGTAATCCACCTGAATCTGTATACAAGGATGTCAATCAAATAGCAAGTAAAATACCAAAGTGCCTCCTAAAGTAAAAGAAAGATGTTTCACCTTTGTAGCACTGTCATAACAGAATGAATCCAATTCCTTGCAGACTCAGATGCCAGGGCCTGAGAGTCTGTTAATCCTACATCAATGACACAAACATTAGGAGCTACCAGCAAAGAAATGTCTTTTCTCTCTTCTGTCATAAGTTTTGCTTCTCCCCCTCCAAGAATAACAGATGGACTCAGTTTCTTGTGCTAAGAAAGAAATAAAAATGCAAATTATGAGTAATTTATACAGTCACCAGTTTTTCACTAAAATGAAAGAGACTTATCACTGATAGGGGGCAAGCCAGAATCTCCAACAGTTTGCCAAAAGATGACCACCTGCTAAAAACCCTACCTCAGTAAAAGGACAGCAAGCCAACAGGCAAATCAAACAGGAAGTAGCTATATGATGTGAGTAGGTTGTGGCCAGGATTTAAAGACGCAACATGCCAGAGCGCAAGAGAGAACACAATGCAAAGCAAGTACAATCCGTGGCTGAGCTATATGGTCATTAGACTATGGGACTATTAGAATATGACACCTATAAGTCACTAGTCTCAGGAATAGAAAGAAAAAGAAAAAATGCTCAACATGAGTCAATCATCTTGAACTAAACAACTAAAGAGGGCATGTCTATATCACAAATTTACAAGCAGCAGTGCACTTCCACACACTACTCTATGTGAACTATTACTGGAACTAGAGATAATAGCTACAGCCACAAAGCATAGTGGTTGGGCAAATGATACCTCAACAGTGTTCATTATCTTAAGTTCACAGAAAGACCATTACATTTTTTTTTAAATCTACCCTTCCCTCCTGCCATTATTTCCCATCCCATGTTTATCAATAACTTTCATTATTCATTTTTTCACTTAAGACCCTGATCTTCTAAAGAGATCTGCAATATAGAACTCTTCCTCCTGCAGAATTCAGTTGTTTCAGTGACAGTCCATATGGACCTGAACTTCTGGATACCTGTGTCTATAAAGTAATATGAATACTTATGGCAAAATGTAAACAAGTTTGATATAAAAACTGCACAAGGAGCTATTCATCAGTTTGCTATATTCAGTGGTCTACAGTCATTCAGACACATCCAAAAATACTTGTGGATATTTTTAATAAATGTAGGTCATTTAAAACATCAAGAATCATGTAAGGAAAAAAGACACGGCTTGTAAGGCCAATGTCCAAGTTCTGTCAATGGGTCGTTAAGATGACATCTTCCAAATGACTAGGTTCCCTACTCACTTCAACATCTGTTGCAGACTCAGCAAAATGTGCCTCATTTTTACAGCATAATTTTTTAATAGAAAGATTAAAAATACCATCAACCTAAAATACGTTTTGTTCTTATTCCAATTCGGGCATTTTGTGCAATTAATCCACAATTTCTCTCTGTTTCAAAATATCTTTTAAATACTTTAGTTAATTTCATCTCTATGAACATTGCGGCAGTGGAGATGCCAATTACCTGCTTAGCATTTAGGAACATAAAGGTTTTCCCTCTAAAGATTGTTTTTCTTTCATGATGCATAGACAGATCCACTTTTTCAGTGCCAATAGAGGGCTCATCAACTGGAGGATAAAAGCTGCAAGAATGGGAAAATAAAGTTGCAAAACTTAGATTAACACACAGCTGCTGACTATAATTTAATTCTATTTTATCCATTTCAGAGGAAAGCTTCAAAGGCAGGTTATAAAAAACAATTCTTTATTTCTTCACTACTGTAATAACTACTTATATAACGGAAAGCAGGGACAGGAAACCTCTCACCTCTAAATCACTGGCCTCAGGCTACAGTTCTCAAATTCAATGGGAGTTAAGCATTTATTACTCTAAGGTTCTTTTGATAATTCCAGCTTAAATCTGGTACATTAAGTACAACAGAGTTGCAACTGAGCAGTGAAATGAGTTTGTGCCCTCTGTGTCACAAATAATGTGATGTTCCTACTATAAAATTAAGAACAGGATAAACACCTCTCTGGAAATCTCACAGGCTAAATTTTATCAGAGGCTAACATCTAAACAACCTGAACAACTTATTACCAAAGGTGAGAACAAAATTAAAGTGCACGTTGAGAAATCACATCACCTCTAACTCTGTAGGTACTTCCTTTGTAATTAAACTGCATTTCATACAAACCCACATTTCTCAAACAAGAACTGCCCGTTTCACCTTTCTTTGACTAAAGGAACGTCTCATAGGACTACACAGAAAAAAAATTCTACTGGCCAAAGGTAGAAATCAGATTTAAAGGCCAGAGAACCAAGATTTTATTTTGGATTTCATTCTTGTTATGGAGATCAACAGGCTGCAGGTACAGACAGAGACATATCTTGATGAATAAGACTATTCCTGCAAACGTCTCTGTACGTGTTTTGTACATAGTTCCATTAACTTTAAGCACATACGCATTCTCTCTGAAGAGAACTGAACTGTAGGGTAGAAAGAGACTTCAGAAGTCTGTAGGCATGCTATCCTTAAACTATCCTTCTTGATAATCTCCAGTGATACAGTTGCTACAACTTGGAAAGTCTATTCCAATACCTTAAGGAAGATGTCCTTGAAATTAAAACCATTACTTTGTGGCCTACCCTCTGCAGCAAGGGAAAGACAGCTGTTCTCCCTCTTCTTAAAGGCAGATTTTCAAATACCTGAAAACTGCTATTATGCCCCCTGTTAATCTCATTTTCTCCAAGTTACACACAGCTTGCCTTCCAACCCTTTCAATTTTTGTCATTCATCTCTTCTTCCTCTCAAAACTTTCCCACATCTAAAGCCCAGCATTGTACGTAATACTCTAGATGAAACCTAACCAGTGTCAAGTAGAACTGTACTATCACCTGCCATGTTTTAAACCCAACATCCTTGTTGACGCAGGCCAACATACATCTGGAAGGGGGTTTTTTGGCTTTAGGTTTTGTGTTTTCTTGGCATCTGTGCTACAGTGCAGATTCATGTACAGTGTGTGATCAACCAAAAACCCTTAGATCCTTCTTGGCAAAGTTACTGCCCAACCAGTTATCTCCTAGTATATATTTGTGCAATTCATTATTTTTCCCTAGGTTTAGCACTTGCACCTATGAGGAATTTCATTCTGCTGTCTCTAGCCCAGCCTTCCAGTCTACCAAGACCCTTCCGAAATCTACTTGTGTTCTCCCAAGCGTTTACAATACTTCCAAGCTTTAAGTCATCTACAAATTTGATGAAGCAGCTCTTTATTCCAGCATTCAAAACATTAATAAATATATGAAACACCACTAAACCCAGGACCAATCCTTGTTGAACCCAGCTTGAAACCTCCTGTCGTTCAACATTCATCCATTTATAATTCCCCTTTGCTTGCAATTATTGACCCACTTATATACCTCGTACCCCAACAGTATTTTTATCTAGTCACACATCTCCAATTTACTTATGAGAATGTCAATATGGGACTCAACAAAAAGCCTTACTAAAGTCCATGTATATTGTATCTACTGCATTCCCTTCATTCACTCACCTAGTTACTTTGTTAAAGAAAATCAAGTTGGTTTGGAAATACTTGTTCTTAACACATCCATGCTGGCTGGTAATGATCACCAGATCTCATCCAGAAGCTTGCAAATCAACCATTTTATAATTTGATTTGTTCCAGTAACTTCCCAGGTATTGCTGTCAGACTAACTGGTTTATAATGCCTAAGGGTGTGCAAAACAGGCTGTATTCAATTCAGATTCGGACCAAATAAGGGGACAGTGATTCGGTTCGTTGATTCGGATCACTGTCCTGATTCGATTCGGCCGAATCTTAATCTGAAGATTCAGTGCTGATTCAGAGAATCAGAGATTCGGCCATAGACACAGCTTTAAATGTTTTTTCTACATACCTCAAGGTACCAGGTGTGGCTCATGAACGCTGAGATGATGGGGTTAATGGAGCATTCCACAAGACGGTGCCCCCCCCAGCGTACTCGGCAGCAGACCCAGAAGTGGACTGGAGGTACTTCCAGGCCACCTCTGGGTCCACCGCCAAGCACACAGGGGATTCCCTCCTGCCCCCCACCACGTCCTCCCAGCTTGGCGATTGGCTGCAGGGGGACCCTGGGTGCCCCCCCCAGATCCAGGAGGCACCAGTCGCTGAGCTGAAGAGCAGGTCCCTTGCGTGCTCTGCGGCGGACCCAGAAGTGGACCAGAAGTGCTTCTGGTCCACTTCTGGGTCTGCTGCCAAGCATGCAGGGGGAGACCCCCCCACACCTCACATTCCCATAGGATGCTTCATCTGTCCCACCATCTCAACATTCATGAGCCGCCTGGTACCTTGAGATACACAGAAAAAACATTTAAAGCTGTGTGTGTTCGAACCATTGGATCTCTCCATATTGGAGAGATTAAAGGGTCTCCTGATTCAATTCAGACTGGGAAATCCAGCCGCTAAATCGGGCCAAATCAAATCAGCGACCGAAGCTTCGCACAGCCTTAATAATTCCCCCAGTCCTCCTTAGTGCCTCCTCCTAAAAAACAGGCACTATATTATCCCTTTTCTAGTCCTCTGGAAGATCACTAATTTCCCATGACTTTATAACCATTATTGCTAATGAGTGTCAGATCTCTTTAGCCAGTTCATATGCTTGAAGTGTGAGCTGGATCAGGGGCTAACTTCACACAGTGCCCTATCAGACAGTTTATTAAAGAAACAGAGCAATAACAGTAAAATTAGTTACTCCACAAAATCACATGTAGATATTGTAGGATACAAACCCAAATATACTCTACTTAAAAGTCACTTCTTGAAAGCTTTTTAGTAAAACTGAATCTTTAGAAAGGATGTCATGAGGAGTCATATGGGCTTGAAAGGGCCTAATGGGAAAGTGCAGCCTAGAAACAATTTGATCACTGGTTTTGATACAAAACCTGAGATAGGAGGCAAATTTTCAATTGAATCTTCAACTTAGGCCAACAAAACCTGGACAATGAACAAGGATTTTTAATTATAAGCCAGGATTATTGAAAAAAAGCAACCATTAGTTAAATATAATTTCACTTGCTTGGATTTTTTTATTTGAACCAAGTTTCTGTATAGCAGTAGGGGCTAACTTTTTAGGCAGGCATATCACAAGATGAGTACTCTCAGAAGGTGTAGGGCTTATGTCCTTCTTCCCGATCTATCGCTCCACTTTCTCCTCCCTGCCCAATCTGCCTCTATTTCCTGCTACACTTGCCACATGCCACCCAGAGAGGCTAGCCATGCCACTTGTGGTGCACGTGTTATACAGCATGACTTTCTAGCTTAATGACCAAACAAAACAACAGCGTCTGTTCTGTAGACCAATTTCAAAATGAATCAGTGGCTTTAAATGCATAAATGCAAACTTTGCAACTGCCTACAAGAGCACTTAACACACACAATCAATTATTCTACTTTATTTTTGAAATATAAGAGAAACAGATGTGGTATTTGTGAAAGTTAAAGGACTTTATGGAGATTTAATATGCAAGCAGCTGCTAAGTAAATTTACAGTATCTTCCTGCAAATTATTTCTTACAGATTACCCATTTTGAGATGCTATAATTATTTTAAATATAGAACTGTTTATAATACCAGCTGTTTCATTTTACTTGATGCATAGCTAACTCTTTGAAAGTTGAATAAGGGATACATTGCTAGTGTCAATAACATTCAGTGGAGTTCAAATCCACTGGGGACTTGAATAGTTAAAAAAAATGTTAGAAGGAGAAAATATACATCCAATCCTATTCTATTTTAGGAATCATTCAAAGTTCAGTTATATTGCTGCCTGCCTGTTTTTAAAAGAATTGGCATTATGAAACCTGATTCCAGAATAAAAAATAGTGGTGACACACTTTTACAGCAGCTTTATAACTGGATAATGCAATACCACCAATATACATTCCACCATTACACAATGAATGGTATGCTTCTCGTAGCCTGCGGAAACTTGGGCAGTATCACCCAATATCTCCTAGAAGCACTGATATCAAATTGTAGGATTGAGAAGAAAAAAGTACTCAGTATTAAGTAGTCACACTATATAGATTGCTTATCTTCCATAATCAGATACTAACACAGGCACAGCACTTGGCTATACCAGTGATTCTTTCACACACACGAGATTATAACAGTAGATAAGAGAGCCAAGTTATGTTATATACCTGTTTTACCTCCTGGGAAAAATGTTAAAGAGCCTAAAATTTCAGGCTATGTAACACAGCTGGACTATTCTGCTGATAATGAAAGCTTAAAACTAGAAAGCATGCTGGAAAAACAAGTATTCATATTGAAATAATCTTTATATAAAATTTCTTTTAAAATAGGGTAATTAGATTTTTAATGTGTCAATTCCCAAAAGGGTATACACGATCCTCTGGAACTATTACCATAGAAATCTCTATGGCAACCTCTGAAAAAGAGATCCATATAGAGCTAGCAACATCTCTAACCACCTAATGAATATCAGAAATATATTTCTCTCTCAATTATTTAACTGTTCAGAGATATAGGCAAGAAATTACTGGAATATAAATGTGCTTCAAACAAAACACTGTTCTAAAACTCAAATTATTGCAATTAATTGATTCTGTTCAGATATATATATTTTATTAGCTGAAATGAAGTCTTCTAAAACAAAAAAAAGTCAAATTAAATTCTTAGATCTCGAAGAGATAAGTAACACACAACATTAGAATTTTCTTTTTGGGCGTACAAATACTTGAGGTCATATGTGCCTCTCAGATACCTTAGAATACATCACTGTTTTGAATGTCTACCTCAGCATATGCAGTAAGACGTGACAGCTGGATCTAATATGGTGGAGGTCCTAATTTACAATGAAGGTAGGTAACTAATGGTGGTATTAGATCAGAAAAGGACATTTTGAAAAACATAATGTTAGAAGATGAATGAATCCAGCACCAATCTATCACAACTATTCATTAACTTTAGTTCTATTAAGTGAGATCTTTTTATATACTGAAGACATACTATTTACCTTTCTAGTGTTGGCAGCCGTTGCTTGGCCTGAACAGATCTGATGAATTCGACAAAGTAGTCTGGCTTTATAATTGGTCGACCACAAATCAGAGCGCATATAGTCTGAAAAGGAAAGATATTCATCCCAGACTTAACAATTCTATTAGACTATGCTGTCACCCAACAGCATCTTTATTGGAAACAAATATTTATTTAATTACTTGATTTCAGTGCTGCCCTTCCCCTAAAAAGGGTCAGAGGGGCTTAAAATAAGACGACATAAAAAGACAGAAAAATAAAACAAGCTTCTAAAACTCCAAAACTTAACCCTACCTATTACCTACCTAAACAGCAAGTTCTTATACTGCTTCCAAAAGATCTCAGCTGTAAATTCTAAATTATGAGAATTACAAGGTTTCAGATGCAGAGAAAGTATCACAAGCAATGGATTAGCTCTGGATAACAAGTGCAAACAAAAAGTGATATGTGCGTTAAAAATTGGCATTTTGTTCTTATCCACCAATTATTTTTTGTAACTGGCATCATACCGACAAGAGCTGTTAAAATTAATAACCCCTTTTTATACTATCAAATTGAATAGCAATCTTTAAAGGAAAATTGATCTTTTCCCATAAAAAAGTGCTGCCTATAATCCATTTTGCCGCAGAAAAGCCCTACATAAAACAGAATATTTATAAATTCACTAGTGGTTAAATAGCTGCCAACATCACTTTCTCATATTGCCATCTGACGTAACACATACTGATTATAGAAATTCTAAAGTTATACCTATATACATATTCTCTAGTTGATGTAGAAGTATAACTAGCAAGAGTTATTGGCACAGGTCAACTGAAGAACAGGACCCTCTGGTCATAACACCTATTCTGTTCTGCCTACTGTTGGTATGCTACCTGCTCAAGACTGTCTGATAAACTTCCTAAATTCTGATAACATTTTTGTACTACTCTGGCTTAAGAAAAACTTTAGCAGTCAAATGCACATTCATACACTTCTAGTGAGACACCTATACATTTTAATTGTGGAAGTACAGGCCTCAAGTCCAGCCACTTTAAAAGATAACCCCTGGGTTTACCCATTATTTTCTGTAGGATTAAAAAATTGTAGAATTAAAGTGGAAGGTAGCACCTTTGGTGTTCTATTAAACGTGTCATTTTGTGGACTGAGCCCTGGGCAAAAACAGGGGACACAAAGGAGAGGAGATGCAAGGGGTGCAGACATCAAGGAGGGGAGAAGAGGGAAGGAGAAAGGGACAGGCCACTGCCTGCACCCCGCCACTACTTTCCGTGCTGCAGCAATGAACGGAGAAGAATTTAACACCACCTTCTAATAATTAGACTTTATACATTGAAAATAATAACAATTTTCTAATATTCTCCATGTATTGAATCCAATTATTGTGGGGCAGGTCTTAAATTCAGTCATGCTGCATCCAGGTACATATAGTAGGTAACAACTTTGGGGGGGGGGGTTTAATATTCTCTCTTCTTGAAGATCTGTGCTGGATATTTTTCAACTGAAACTTATGCAGTAATACAAGGTTTAATAGAAAAAGAATACTCTCCAATTTTTATAGAAAGTTTCCAAAAGAAAATTTTGAAGTAAACTAAAAAAAAAAAAAGTTAAGTTTTGGAAGTTAAAAAAAAAAAAATCATTTAAAGTTTGTCCCTCTCCTCCACAAACATATAATTTCTGATGATTACTACAACTAAAGAAAATACACCCAGAATTTGTTTTCTCTTTTTCCTTCTTACTCCCAACTCTATCTTTTTCTAAAGTTGGAAAATCTTTGCCAATTACATAGTAGCAAAGGTACCTCATGTTTCATGAAAATTAGTGGGGCAAAGGTGTGGAAGGACAGTAGGGGGTGCTCCTGCACTAAGCCACCCACTTCACTGCACCCAACCACCTTCCAGGCTCTGCATGCCTCCCTGGGGGCGCCTCACGTCTATCCAACCCCCTTCCTGGAGCACACCCATTAGCCTGGGGAGAGAGCTGCAACCAACTAGGGACGGGCTTGATTCTGGCATTGCACCCCCTGGGAAACACAGGCCTAGTACCCCTCAAGGGTACTTGACACTTCAAGAACTTGGGATGCTTCCTTCAGTCGGCAGCACAAGTGGTGATCTCCCTTAGTCAGCCAAAACAAGGGGACCCCAAAGCATACTTTAGACCCACTCCCAGGAATTCTCCCACACTAGGTACAAAGGAGTTCTTTATTGGTTACAAGGAGTAGGGTTGGAATAGGATACAGAGTTGAGTAATATCAGAGAAATCCCATAGAGCAAACAAGGTGGCTGGAGAAGCCTTTGATCATACATCTGAGTTACTGCAAGCTATCTATCTAGATCTCAGGTAGTTGACTCACAAGTATAATCCAGAGGCAGGTGGAGATTCCCTCTGGAGGCAGGCAGTTCCTTCATCACGAGTTTGAGAGACCAAGTTTCAGATGGTCCAGTTCTTCTCTCTCTGAGTTTCCCTCATGGCTGCTGCCCGCTCCTCCTGGGCAGTCCTTAACTTATATAGCCCTTATGACCTCATTTACCTGGTCCAATGGAGGCCAGCACCTGTTGGGTGTCAGTCAACCAATTTGAAATGCATCACTGGTTGCTGGGCAGACTGGAAGTCTCCAGCCCACCAGGGAGCCCAAGCCCCTCACCCAGGTAAGTGATGCCAGGCACGTAGGCAGAAGGAGCAGGTTTCCCCCATCCCTCAGGAATGTATCCAGCTCAGGTTACCTAAAGAGATAACCAAATTGACACAGAGCAGAGTTTTTGGGGAAAAACAGAGGTAGCCTACTGCCACAAAGGGCACAGAAAAACTGCCACTGCCCTGGTAAAGTTTCCTCTGTTGAACACCCACCAGACTGCTAGTTGGGCTCCAATAAACTAGACAACCTCAAAACATATCCAGCCCACTCTCATCAGGCCCACAGCACCCATCAACAAGTTGTACCCCCACCCAGCCCTTCCATGGGCAAAATGCCCCAGCCAGCATGCAGCTTCCAGGTGGGGCTGCAGCTGCCAGGGACATGCTCAGCTTCTCCAGCATCTTGCTCACTCCAGGAAACAGGTAGCCAAGCAGCAGGAGCAAAGCTGCACCTGGGCGGGAGCACAAAGATTGAGGCTGGCAGCAGCACAGAGCTCAGGTGGGCAGGGTGTGGATGAGAGGAGGGTTGGAGATGCGGGGAGCCCCCACACTCCCCCCATAGCACGTAGCCCCAGCAGGCAGTGGTGGCTGCAGCAACAGCAGGCAGTGGTGGCTGCAGCAACAGCAGGCAGAGACACTTATGCCCGACTCCAGCCAGTGCTGCACATCACAGCAGGGAGCGCAGTCCCCACTGGGCCACCTTTTTTAGAATTTTTTTCCCACCCCAGCCAGGTCCAGCACATGGGGCTTCCCTCCCATGCCATGTGAAGGCGGGGGCTGCGTATGCAGGGCAGGGAGCACCAGCAATAGAGATGGCCCAGTGAGGGCTGCACTCCCCACCATGATGTACAGCACTGGCCAGAGCCATGCACCACTGTGCATGATGATTTGTTCTTTTTATGGTTCTGAGATGGCAACCCCTCTCCCAAAAGGAGTATCTCCAGGGGGTAAAGGGAAGGACTTCCAGTGGCAAAGGTCAGGGATTAAAAGTGGGACTCCCAGACCCAAGATGGTGACCAGGGGTCAGGGTAACTGTCAAGGGGCAGGGCTACTCACGCAACCCTCAAAAGCTCACCAAACCTTGTTAAGTAGCCCTCCACCCAAAATAATTGCCTGCCCAAGCTAAATCAATATACCCTTAAGCTTCCATCCAAGATGGAGTAGGCTGTAGTACTATTTCTTTCCTTGGTGTCTCTAACACATCCAGAGCACGATTCCTCTAAACTAGAATCAGTCCTAAAAAAAGAGTAAGACGGAGCTTAAGAGCTTAAGTTTCAAAAGCAATCCAAAATATCCACACAATGACAACCTCAAAACATATTAAGCTCCTAAATTCATTAGATGCTCCCATTTTGAATGGCAAAAACCCCTAACCAATTCTTGGGCTTCTGTGCAAGGACAGAAACCATACAAGCCCCAAAACTGGTTAAGATCCTAGAGATATGGAGAGATAAAAATGATGTCTAACTAAGACTGACAACATTAAATTCAACTCAGAATTACAGGTGGCACTGGCCACCTCTTGCCCAACAGTGTAGTGGCTTCCTGTAGTGGCCCAGGAAGTGGGATCTGGACTATAGACTAGGGATCTGGGCTATAAACTCACCTTACCCTGGGGGGGATTTAAAGCTACATTTCCCACTTGTTAGCACTGGATTTATGACACAGGCCTGATATCTTGTTCTGGGTGGACCTAAACCCTGAGACCAAGAACAACACCCCCATTCAATAATAGCCAAACTTAACTGATACACAGTTATACCAGGTAAGAGTAATGCAGGCAAGCAAACAAACTAAACCTCCCCATCTTATTTATCTACCAGTTCTAAGGCTTCACAAGGAGACTGGTAAGCATTGCCAGTATGTGAGCATCACCCTATGGTTCTTTGCTTGAACATCAGAAGTCAGCAGTCTTGGAGGTCAAGGGGCGATGCCCAACCCCTCTGCCAGGATGGGCAAGACAAGCAGGCAGTGTGCTCCCTGACCATGATGGCCTCAGGATCCCTCCCCATCTCTGAAAATCCATCCTTTTGTATTCTTTTTCCTGGTGACTCTTCATTTCCAGGTACCACCAATTGGGTTCCCTGTGGTTGTTTGTCATATTGTCCATATTCTGTTCTGTTAATATAACTCTTGTTTCCATAAACCCATCACATGCATACATCTTGATTTGGTCATTTACTGGTACCTTAATTTGGGCATCTTCAGCCTCCGAATTTAGTCATTCCACCAAAACTGGAAATCCCAGAGGGTTTACAGCTGATCACTGTGACCCAATTCCAATTCTACAAGTCCTTATCGTTCTTATGGGTTTTCAGGACATGTTTTCAATTTCCCAGCCTGTTTGTCTGCTAGCTTCAGACACATGTCTGCCTCAAAGGCTAAGAATGCAAAACTGTCACAAACAGACTTTTAGAAACCAATTAACCCTTCCCTGGATGAAATATTCCAATGCAACATTTACTCTACCTACACGCCGATTCCTAAAAGCAAATCTCAGCAATTCCTAAAAGGAAATGTTAGATAACATTTTCTAGCCATCACCACCACTTCCCACAGGATTACTCTAACCACCACGCTGTAAACAAAGCACCTTTTGCTCTTTCTGGCAAAGCCGAGTCACTAGGAAGCCAAAGATGCAAGTCAGTGCCAGAGAAAAAGGGAGTTTTGCCTCTGTAGCCTATTGGCTACACCACTTCCTTGGGAAGGATGAATGCTGAATTCCAGGACTTACTGTCAAGCTATTTCTGTTTTTAACCAAAGACTAACATAATATGTATAAACTGTGGGAGAAGGGACCAGAGTGCTTCAAGCGCCCAAAGGAGTGCTGTAGACAGACTACAGAAGCAGTCTTGCTTTCATGCAGTAACGTTTATTGAGGAAAAGATCAATTCCTATTGGCTACCTCTAGATATGTTTTGGCTTTTTGAACTGCCCTTTCAAGAAGCCTCCTGCTTTCCACTCTCTGTACAGAGAACCAAGGTATCTAAGCCCAAATCACTTTTTAGCACCTCCAAGAAGTCTCTCCATTAACTGTACAGGGATCCTAGACACCCAACTAAAGTCACTCTGAATTGTCCCACTGGGTCAGACATCAAAATTTAGGCAGAGCAGTACCTTAATCAAGCTTCATACTGTGACTACTTAAATCCTGCTCTCTGTCACTCATTCATGAAAACAGACTACAGGCAGGGCAGAGTGGGGCCGCACTGGGAAGCTGCTTGCTGTTGCAAAGTCTGCACTGCCCTAGCAAGGCGTCCCCCTGCCTGCCAAGCAGGGGCGTTGCACCTTTCGCTGCTGCTGTGTGGGCTTGGGTGCTGCTGTGGGGGATAGGGGGCTGCAGACCCAGGTCCCTGGGCACTGTAGCCCTGGCAGCCGGGGAGGGAAGGGGTGATCCCTATAGGGTGGGGGGCAAGGAACACCAGTAGAGCAGGGGGCTGGGGGGGAGGGACCTGGACCTGCATACCGTGAGTTAAGGGAGAAGGGGGAGCTTTGATTTTCCTTTATAAAAAAACCCAAAAGTCAAGTACCAAAAATGTACAGATATTTATAATTTATTTTATTATAGTGATTGAGGCACTGGTGGACTTCCAAACTGCTTTAAAATTGTAAATAAATCAAGAAAACTTTGTGTTTAACTGATACCTATATATATTAGTAGCCTTTCATTTTGATCATGGGTTTTGAAGTTTTTAAATCAGAGAATTTGCATTTTTTTTTTTTTTTAAATCAGGGCAAACCAAGATCTCTGGTCATAATCATGATAGTTCAAGAAGAACATGAAAGGCAAGTATTTATGTGAGTTATACCTCTTACTGAACCAACTCTATAACTGGGAGGGACATAAAAACGCTTTTGGATCCGAGGAAGAGTACAGTGGTACCTGAAAACTCATATACATCCCTCCCAACTATACAGCTGGTCCAGTAAAACATTACTTACACAAAACCCCTTGCCACCATATTTGAAATTCTGTAATTTTTCACTAAAATGTTTTATAAAAATAATAAAAAGCCAAATTGTTAGCATTTCTAAATTTGCAGGTTTTGAAATGTCATTTTTGTCATAATATTTATTTCAACTGTAATAATTAGCCTATGCAACTCAATGTAACCACAGGTTATTTGCAGCCAATTGACCGGTGACCTTCAAAAGAGAATTATATATTGAACACCCATAATAAAAACATCCAGTCACATTAGTCAGATTTTCAAACAAAAATCTAATTTCCAAAGTTCTGAAAGAATACCAGTCTCTAAAGCATTAGGACTCAGCGTTTAGCATTTGCTACTCTGACCCTTTCAGACAGTTATTTTTAGATTTCTATACCACCCTAACTAAATAAATAGGATGAGTCGCTCACTATAACCAGGTTATTTAAGTGTCTGCCATAAAGCTTCTTGCATTTCCTTAAAGAATCTGGATCTGGTGACTTTCAGATCCAAGGATTAAGAATTAAACAAATTGGGCCTGCAGACCCAATATGCAGAAACATATGGGCTACCCCTATGTTACTCTGACTGCTGCTTAGTTTGCTAGCCTCTTTTGCCTTTTCAATTATCAAGGCAAAGAAGAAAATAAAACCCAGAAAGTTGCATCATATTAAGAAACAGCTGACAACTGCAGAACACTTTCCCACAATAAGCATTTTACATTCTACTGTTATAAGGAAATGTTATATTGACTTTGCATCTACAGACCTATTACCCAAAAGACTAGTTTCATAGCTGAAAACCTGGACCAAAGTCAACTGAAGTTCTGCCAACAACTTCAATGGCGCTAGGCTACCACAGCCAGCCATTTCATGCAAAAACTATTGCAGAGAAACTCAGCATACCTTCACAGTAACTTTCACTGATACCATAGCCAGGTGAGTACATTTTTCTGTCCATTCATTCACTACAAGGCCTCCAAGCTGCAGAATGGCTTGGTTTAAAGCAGTTTTTCCAGAGACGTCTAAACAGGAGGAGCAGACAATCAAAGGTTCATATTCTATTCTGCAAAAAACAAGTTGAAGAAAAGAATGGTCTCAACTGTTCTAGCAAAACTTTACAAAAGGATAGAGCAGCCAAAAACAGGTATTCCTGTTCATCAGGGAACTCTGAAATTAAAAGAAAATACGTTCCAAAACAGAAGGAAAAGTGAAACTTTTAAAACCTCCTACAGAAAGGGAATTCCAAAATGTTGTTTAGGGAGAGTCAAATTCAGATTTTGGTTTGACCCTCAGGAGGCACCCCAGCAACTTAACAGTCCCAGCAGGCAAGGAGCCTAAGAGCCAGGTCCTCTGGAATGCTGGAAGCCTGGAACCACTAACTGGGGGTTTCTTTTAAGAATTTTTAAAATTAAAGCCCTTTTAAGAACAGCATGTGCCAGGTATATTCAGTAGCATACTCCATATAAATAAAGTTCATTCAACTTTAAAAGAAGCAATATTGCACCTATTTTAAGAATGTGCCTATTGTGTAACCTACAGTGAATTTTCACTAATAGAGTCCCTCAAAAAGGAGTTTTACCTTATGTATCTACCTAATTAATTTGTTTTAACAGAATTTATTACAAGCCCGACTCCTGTCTTTTCCTTCCTCTTTTACTAAGAACAGTGATGCTAGAAGGCAAGTGCTAGAAAGAAACTCTGCATGGATGTCATATTATCTCACTGTATCCCTTTGTCTCAACAGTTTTCCTCTTATTAAATCTTGCCTCAGAAGCCTACATTTTATCCTTTGGCTATGACTCATTTTCTATGTGTTGTGCAGTATGCATGCATTAATAGGAATTACAGCTAGTCATAAGAAAAAAAAAACCTAATCAGCAGTGGTTGTAGCCAAAAACTGAATAAGTCAACACAATACACAAATATTTCCTTGAAAAATATACAGAAGAATACACTACAAGTGGTAGAATCTGTACTAAGGGGTTATTGCATGTGCCAAGAGATCTTCCAAATCTGTTACAATCTAAGGGTGAGTCCAGACGTGTGTGGATGTTTGGTTCCCCAGGGAATGCCTGTGCCACCCACACTTTGGTGTGCTGCAAATTACCCTGGGGGCAGTAAGGGAGGCTGGGGCCAGCCCAGTGCTGATCCCAGCAGCCTTACCTGGGGTTCTGGGGGCCTCCTAGGGTTGCAGCTGTGGCGATCCAGCCACAATGTGGCTTGGGTCCATTTTTCAGCAGCGCACACTGCCCAAGTGTGCGCTGCTCTAGTTTTTTTTTCCCCTATGGGTTGTTTTTTTTTTTTGACCCCTGGATATCCAGGGCTCAAAAAAAACCTGGAGTGGTATGCACACGGGCAGTGTGCCCTTACAGTGCAGAGAACACCAGAATGTGCACTATGTGGCGCTGCAAACATGTTTGCAGTGCCACATTCTGCATGACAGTGCTTATCTGGACATGCCCTATGAGTTTTTGTGCTAAAATAACCCATTATTTTATATTTTGATTCACCAACATGCAGATTTCTGCTACCAACTGTTACCTGTTAGAAGAGAAAAAATGTACTGTCTAAATTCTTTAGTAATAAATCACTTTCTCTCCCTAGAGTATATTGCACATTGTTCTTTGGTTTTACCTTTGCATGAGGTAATATCCTTCCCCTCCTTTAAACTGCCTGATCTTCTACACAAGATCACAAAGTACAAATTTTGGCTTTAGCAAAAAATAAAGAAACAGGTTTTATTATAAGCTGGTAAACTTCTTGGTGAAAAAGTCATGATGCATTTTATGTCACTGTATTTGTTTTTCTAGCATAACACATTTCAAATGTGCTATCTACAACAGCTTTTTGTTGTAAATGTTAAAGTGATGAGTTTGGCTGCTAGTAATGACATAAGTAGCTCTGGCAGCACCACAATCAAATGCAACAATGCAAGCCTGCAGTCTAATTTAAATAATGACAGTGATTCCTTCTTTTGCCCCCTTTTCAACTACTCGTGTTTTGGGATTAGTTTTATTAAATATGATTTTAATCTTTCCTTGGGATAGTTTTAGGATATACAGCATTTATGGTGCAGAGTTGCTTATGGTATTGACCTCTTACTACAAACTGTTTTTACTCTTAGTTCATATGGACAAGAACATTTCCTCAAAAATTACAGGCTTCAAATATATAACAAGTATCACTTTATTTAATTACCTTTACTTTATCACTATATAAGACTTTATTTTCTTGGTAATGTTACCTTCGCAAGCCCCACTTGTGATAATCTTTAAAAATATCAGATACAGCAGAAATTTCATGGTCAGTATTTTAGAATCAATACACCTTGTTCCCTTACCTAAATTTGCTTTCGAAGACTCCAAAATTGACTCTGTCACCTGACTTTAAAGTTTTTGAAGTTTCATTCAATAATTTTTCTCCATTAACAAAGGTACCATATTTAGAAGTATCTTTTACTGTCAAAACAGGGACTGTAACTGATTGACTCTGAAAAACAACATAAAATGAAGTCTTATTAGTCAGAAAAGTTCAATCATTACAGAACAACAAGCTGCAGAACCATACAATGAAAGCCCACATGAATTACTTATATTACTATCCCCGCCTCCAAAATACATATTGGGGAAATGATTTGGTTATGCAATTTAATGTTTGTTACCCACTTTCCTTTACAAAGGAAAAAATCTCTAAGAGCATTAGGTTTTTTTTTTCTTTGCTATCATTTATTATTCTCTATTTTTTTTTTTTAAGTTTTCATAATACCATTACATCTGGAGTGGGCCAGTAGGAGGCACTCCTGCCAGCAGGAGCCACCCACTTCACTGCACCCAACCATTTACCAGGCTCAGAGTACCTCCTTGGGGGTGCCTCACATCTGGCCGCCCCCCTTCCTGGAGCACACCTGTGAGCCTGGGGTCACTACCCAGGAGTTTTGGCCCCGTGTCCCCTGGGATACACAGACATTG
The DNA here is from genome assembly GCF_052110815.1 of Crocodylus siamensis. Taxonomy (NCBI): domain Eukaryota; kingdom Metazoa; phylum Chordata; order Crocodylia; family Crocodylidae; genus Crocodylus; species Crocodylus siamensis. The sequence goes on from NC_143397.1 coordinate 214,434,462, forward strand.
TAGACCTTAAGGGTACCTGACCCACTGCAAGAACTGGGAGTACTTCCCTTGGCCTACACCACTAATAGTAGCCTCCCTTAGTCAGCCACACCAAGGAGACACGAATGCATGCCCCTCTCCCTCTCCCAGCCAGTTCACCACACTTAGAACAATGGACAACTTTATTGATTACAGGGAATAGGTTTGGGGCAGGGTACAGGATAGAGCAATATCAAAGAATAACCTTAGAGCAAACAGTGTGGCTCGGTAGCCATTGATCATGCACCTGCTGTACAGCAAGCTATATATCTAGATAGGTTTCAAATAGCTTACTCACAAGTATCATTCAGAGGCTGGTTGCTATCCACTGGAGAAAGGCAGTTCATCTGTATCCAGTTACAAGAGATAGAGGGAGAGAGTGACAGTTGTTCAGCTGCTTCCCCCGCCCCAGCCTAGGGCTTCAGCATGGGAGCTCTTTCCATGCCTTCCAAAATGACTCTCTAAGCTGGCTCTGCCTCTTCTAGGAAGAGGGGACTCTATATATCCCTGCTGATATCCCTCAGAGATTTCATAGACATTAGGGCTGGAAGGGACCTCAGAAGATCATTGAGTCCAGCCCCCCACCCAAAGGGCAGGAAGTCAGCTGGGGTCATAGGATCCTAGCAAGATAAGCATCCAATTTACTCTTGAAGGTGTTCAATGTAGGTGCTTGAACCACCTCCGATGGCAGGCTGTTCCAGAGCTTGGGAGCTTGGACAGTAAAGAAATTCTTCCTTACGGCCAGCCTGAAACTGTCTCACAGTAGTTTATGACCGTTCGACCTCATCATCCCTTGGGGCGCTCTGGTGAACAAACGTTCCCACAGATCCTGGTGGTCACCCCTGATAAACTTATAGGTGGCCATCAGATCACCTCTGAGCCTGCACTTTTCCAGGCTAAAGAGCCCCAGGGCTCTCAGCCTGTCATCGTAAGGTCTGTTTTCCTGACCTCTGATCATGCGCATTGGCTCTTCTCTGGACTCTCTCAAGCTTCTCCACATCCTTTTTGAATTGCGGAGCCCAAAACTGGGTGCAGTACTCCAGCTGCGGCCTCACCAAGGCCGAGTACAAGGGGAGAATGACGTCCTGGGATTTTCTTGAGAAGCATCTATGGATGCAAACCAGCATTTTGGTTGCTCCACTAGCCGCAGCATCGCATTGCAGGCTCATGTTCATCTTGTGGTCAGTGATGACCCCCAAGTCTCTTTCTTCTGTAGTGCTAGCCAGCGTAACACTGCCGAGCCTACAAGGATGCTGCAGGTTTTTCTTCCCAAGGTGGAGAACCTTGCATTTTTTGGTGTTAAACACCATCAGGTTCTCGTCCGCCCATTTGCTGAGCCTGTCCAGGTCAGCCTGGATCGCCCTCCTGTCTTCTGATGTGGATGCTTTGCCCCAAAGTTTGGTGTCATCGGCGAACTTGGCCAGTCCGCTCCTGACTCCAATGTCCACATCATTAATGAAGATGTTGAACAATACAGGTCCAAGGACAGAACCTTGGGGGACCCCACTGGTCACAGGACACCATGATGAGTGACTGCCATCATTTACAACCCTCTGGGTCTCACCACGGAGCCAATTTCCCCAAGATCATGGTGGACCCAAGGCCACAGTTGGCTCGTTTCGCCCAGAGGTGATCATGGGATACCAGATCTAAGGCTTTTTTGAAGTCAAGATATATGACATCAATCTCTTCTCCCTTGTCCAGGTGATAGGTGACCTGGTGGTAGAAGGAAATGAGATTGGTCAAGTAGGACATACCCACAACAAACCTGTGCTGGCTATCCCTTAGGATGCTGGCTTCGGCCAGTCCATTAAGGATAGCCTCTTTAATCACTAAGTTAATCACTCATCACTAAGTTCCCACCAGAAGCAGCACCATTGGCAAATGCCTGGTGCTTTCAAGTGACCTCACCTTCCAGGTCCAATCAGGCAGGTGTTTGATGCAAACCAATCAGTTTAAAAAGCAGTCCTTGTCAGCTGGTGGTGTGGGCCCCTATCCCCTTGCCATGAGGTAAATATGCTAATCTCTGGGCAACCAGGTTGACAGACAGGTGAAAGGACTAGTCACATGACATTTAAAGGCAGGAAAATGAACAATGGGAGCAGGTTTCCCCTCCCTCAGGAATCTACCTGCCCAGGTCACATAGGCAGAGCTCGTTGCTTAGCAATCGAAGTGATAGACAGGTAAGAAAACAATACCAAGGGAAAACCTAATAGAAGGGTTTAGGAAGATGCTGGGAGGGCATTCTGCCACAACAATTTTATTCATGTACCACTACAGGGAAGTTGCAATAGCTCAGTGTGATGCATGTCCCCAACCATTTTTCTCTCTGTAACTGGCCTAGAAACTACAAATGGACTCCATTACCCTTATAGTTTACATATGCTGTTTGTTGCCAGTCAGATTAACCCAATTCATATAGGTAAACTCCCTGCAACATTTCAGGTTGCATTTTATATCATTCAAAAAAATCCACAAAACTGTAAGGGTAATTGATTATTTATATCCAAATACCTTAAATCAATCATCTTCAAGATTGTTAATTGTTACAATCTTTCTTTGGTGGTCTATTTCAATTTTAAATTCTGTTACATAATCCATGTAAAGGCTATACTTAGTTCAGAGGTTCTCAACCTTTTTAGACTCCAGGCATTGCTCCGAAACTTTTCTGAATTTAACAGCACTACATTTCAAAGACAAATTTATTACAGTACTTACCTCCTCACATCTCAGAAACACTTACTCAGAAATAGGAGAAATAAGAGAGTCCATACAGTGACAGAGATGGCAGTATAGTGTCCCAGTAAATCTCCCCATTTAGAAAAGCCCTTCAAAATAATCAGTATAAAAACCAGGTATCCCTTGGTTCCACTGCTCAAGTGTAGGTTTGTTAGAACAGGAGTGGATCAATGACATTAGGACAGTTTATCCATCTACATGATGTAACCATAATACAGCAAAGTGATTACTTACAAGGTTAGAGTCAGGAGGACTGACCATCAGTACTGCATGATTTCTACTGATTGATTGATCATTCTGAATTAAAATTGCACAGCTCTTGCGTCCAACAACATATTCTGTACCAACCAAAAGTCGATACAGCTCTGAGAAAAACATTAAAAATATTTATTTAAATGTGAACTACTTAAAAGCTTCTAAACAAGATCTTAAACTCAATCACATCATTCAAGAATTATTGGGCATGTCACAGACAATCCTATATTTCACAGAACATCCTATATTTGCCTCTGAGTAGCTCCTGTCCACTTGATAGTGCTTGTTTTTGTGATGGAAAATGTATTGCTTACAACCTTCTGCAGATAAAATAGATCACCGTACTGGTTCAAAGAAGAAAAAAAAAGTTATTACTTCAGTTTTCTCTAAAAATACATTGGTTGTGAACCAGATTCAGACAAGCGTACATCACACTGATGTTCCAAAACACTAATTTAGGAGGACAACATAGAAGAGAGACTCAGATTAACACTTCTTCTAATATTGCAAATATTTACAATATGAAAGAGAAATGAAGCCAGTTTTCAAATATCAATCTGCTTCTCCTTCATGGTTTGTATCACCAACACCACATGATGGCACAATTGCTATATTTTGAGCCCGTATAAAAAAGTGTTACTTGACTTGCTAAGCGAGAAACCTTCCCTGCTGAAGATAGATGAGAGGAGGGATTAAGTCAGTGGTGCTCTGTGGGCCAGACCAGTAGTATGGGGCCCTTCTGCAGGCCAGCTAGGACCGTGGAGCTCAGCATTGCCCCCTCCTGCCAGGATTGGTTCCTAAGGGCCCAGCCCCACCCCCTGCAAACTGAGATTGGGTCCTGGGGACACATAACCTTCCTTCCCCACCTGTGCCAGCCCTGGCTGCTGGATCCAGCACACAGGACCTGGGGTTCCCCGTGGTTCCAGCTACCCTGAAACCAACAAGCAAAGTCCTGCCAGGAATAAAATTCAGTGGAATGGTGATTTTACTGAGATGCAGTTGGGGAAACACGGGGGGATCACGGGTACTGACACTTAAAAACAAACGGGGGGTGGGGGGGAAACAGAGGAACTCCCCTCCTGCAGGCAGGGAAACAGAGGCGGCAGAAAGTCGCCTTCGAGGAGGCAAGAGCGGGGTTTTCCCTTCGCGTCACAAGGCTGGAAGGAGAGATGAAGGCAGCTTGCTTCCTGCCTAGGAAAAATGAGGCCGGGAGGCCGAGAGGTGGCACCCGGGGCACAGCTCCCGGGCACGGCTCGGAGGCCGGCCCCCCATGCGGAGCACGAGCCTGGCGGCGCCACAGGGCGAGCTGCGTGCACCGAGCGGGCGCACTCTCGCCCCAACACCCCCGCGGGGAAACCTCGGCTCCCAGCTACGCTCCCCAGGGAGGCGGAGGCCACTCGCCCGGCTCCATTAAGGGCAAACGTGGCCTTCGCCTCGGCCTCTTCTCGGCGGGCCACAGGCAGCGCCGCGACGCTACCCCGCGGACCCCGAGACCGGCAAGGGAGTCAGCGCAGCCCGCCCACCCGCCTCACCTGGGCCGGGCCCTGCCGCGGGCACCAACTTCCACATCCCGGGTCTGAAGCGGCGGCTGCCCGGGCCGCCGGGGGTCAGCGCCGCCTGCCGGGCCGAGCCGCCGCGGCGCATGCGCGTGAGGGAGCCGCGCGGCCGCGAAGGAGCTCCTCCCTCGCCTCAAGTCGCCTTGGACGCAGGAGCCGGGGGCGGCTACAGCTGCTGGCCCACCGAGTCCGCTGCGCTCTGGGGTGTCCGGCTCCCGGTTGAGCGGTGGCTCAGGCGGACAGGAGGGTGGTCCAAGAAACACGATCCCTGCCCAGCACAGCAGCCCAAACCGCAGAGCCCCGTCGTCTGGCCACCGGCTCTTTTTTTCAATTATTTGAGTACTTATAGAGTGTCTGGTACTGTAAGAATGCAAAGGGAGATACATTTATGAACCTAAAGAAAGACACTTGTTTTCAACAATTTTACTCAGAAGAGGAATAGATGAATAGCCCTGCAGGGTAAAAACAGTATCCTTTTACTCGAGGATATTGACAGGTGCTAGTGCCAGATGGTTCATAGGAATGTGTAAGCATTCTGGTGAAGGCCAATGTGCTGTCCCCAGAATTACACTATAATCTGATCTCACATAGGTAGAAACTGGCTTAAACCCAGAAACGTGACATTTAATATGGCAGCTTTTGCTATCCATATAAAGGTCCAAAACCTTTCTGAATCTTATTAAATTCTTGATGTTACCCACTGCCTATGGCAGAGAGTTCCACAGATCTATTATACAAAATACAGGAAACCCTTGCTATTTGCGGATTTGCAATTCGTGGTTTCGAATATTCACTGTGCGCCATGCTCTCTCCCGGCACAGCGCGATGACACTTTGTTACTGCGCTCTGGGAGTAAGGGGTGGTTTGAGAAATTTAAAAAGAGGCACAGCCTCCATAGGGTTGATGGGGGAATCGGCGTCAGCAGACCATGAAGCAGTGCAGGATTATCCCCCGCAGCTTCTTAAAATCATCGAGGAAAAGGATTACAAACCTGAACAAGTTTTCAATGCAGATGACGCAGTACAGTATTTGCAGATTTCTCCATTCGCGGGGATCTCTAGAACGTATCCCCCGCGAATGGTGAGGATCTCCTGTAACGGATATTTGTCTTATCTGTTATGAATATCCCACCCTTTCATTCCACCCTTGTTCTGTTACTTGAATTGCCAACTGCAAACACATACAGACAAAACTTACTATACAGATAACACAAAACTCATCAATAACCGCAACATAGAACCTTATTCACCACATGCATTCTCCACCAAAATGTTACTCAAATTGCCAGTTGCTCAAATCACGAGCGAGACTTTATAAAGAGGGATAAGGCAAGGTGCTGCGTTTATTGATTACATGAGTTAGACATAGAGGTTCGGACACACCATTCATACAAACGCACATCAATCATACATAAAGGCTATGCAACGTTCATTCACTTATGTCAAGCAGAAGGATACAAAATGGAGTTTTCAAGTTGCTTACAGGACAAGACTAACATGGTTATATTTCACCACTATTACACTCTATGTTAACATCAGCTACATTAGTTCAGTTAATGCTACAGTTCCCAGTCTAAATAATCTAACATTCATTATTTAACATAGTTTTAAATTTTCCATTTTTTCATCTTCTTTCTGGGTTAAACAATCCTAAGCTTTTCAATCCTTCTTCATATGAGTTTTTCTAAGCCCACAATCATTCTCATTCTTTATTTATGACTCACTCCTACTTTTGTTCCAATTTTTTAAGAACTTCTGTTTAGTTCAAATATCCTCTTGGCCCTTGCCATTTAGTTGTATTGGCTTACTGTTTACCAGAGAGACCAGTTAGCAGCTGTCACTGGATGGTGTTGTATGGCTTCAGCCTTCTCTTATTGGGCGCCTTGCCCCCAAGCAACATCAGGGTGGGTTTCGAGCTCAGATGCCACCTGGGTGGTATAGGTGTTGCCCTTACTCGCCTGCCATGATTTTGATGTTCTAGTTGGGGAGGCAGTTCCCATCAGGTGGCCCCCCACCCAAGGATGAAGACGCCTCAGTCCCTGGTTCTTGCTTCGTGGATCTCCAAACCTCCCCTTTACCCCACCCTTACCACATCCACGGCCAGGATGAATATTATCTTCAGCCGGCATCCCCTTGGACAGCTTTTCCTCCTTGCCTGGCTTGCCCACCTCTGTTTTGAGTCAGGCTTTCCTGGTTGGTCTGCCCTTCACTGCAGCCAGTTCCTTGACTTCAGGCCAACCAGTGTATCCAAGCAGGCCCTGTCTCGGGCTAGCTAGGGCTTTCAACAAAACTCAACACCCAGATTTTCACTGGAGGGTACCCCCTGGGATCTCGCCTCCCAGTGCCCTTTTCAGAGCTCACAGTAAAGGAAAAACTTGAAAGAGTAGACAAGGGGCCCCTGTGTGGGGGTGGACTTCCATTCTGTGTCCCACCCTGGTCCAGCTCCTCAGTTTGGCTGGTACTGGCCCCCGGCTAACCTGGAGTCGCTCCCGGTCTTACTCAGCCTGGAAGAGTGCGTGGTTCCCATGCTGGGTTGCTTGTACACCCTCCCCCTGCCACGCCCCATGTGGGGTACCTGCTCCTGCCAGTGCCTCCCGCCTCCTGTGCTGGGACCCTTGGCTTCCTCTTTTTTGCCTACAGCTGGGTAATCTTCCTCCTGGCTGCCTGCATTTCTGGGTTGCCATCCATTCTTCCTTCTGCCGGCATCCCTGGATCGGTGCTCCCTTCTTCCTCCAGCAGCATCTCTGGCTCGGCGTCCTCCTCTTCTTTCCCTGGCTTCTCTGGGTCGGCGTCCTCTCCTTCTTTAACCCCTCTTCTTCTGCTTTTTGCCCCCCAGCTGTTTTTCCGGCTGCCATTTGAGCAGCCTGCGGTTTCTGGAGGCTCTGCCTCCTTCCCTTCCCTGCCTGCAGCTCCGGAAGCACAGGGCCACAGCCCGCACTTCCTCCTGGCTGCCATTCTCCAGAATCCCTAAGATGAGTTCTGGGGTGCATGGGGTGGGGGTCCGGGACCCCTTAGGGGGCTTTTCACTGCCCCTCTCACAGCAGCGTTAGTCTGAAGTCAGGCAGAAGCCAAAGTAGATTTGTACCTTATGGACTAATTAACTAGTCTATGGGCACACCTACACGTCACCCTATGGCAACATAGCAATGTGCCATGTTGCCATATGGTGCACTACAGGGATGTAGTGATCATGTCTACACGTCAACATGGGATCAGCAGCTAAGTCACCGTAGTGGCACACTCCCCCAATATAATGCACTGCTTCGGCGACATAGCAGTGAAATCTAACCGTTCACCATGGGCATAGCATGGGCATAGCACAGTAACCACCTGTACTGCACTGTGCTTTAGTACTTCCAAAAGGAAGAACTGAAACATGGTGCTGTATCAATGTCACCATAGGGTGACGTGTAGACAACCCCTACGAGGTGCAAATCTACCCTGCCTTCTGCCTTTACCATTTACCCTCTCAGTCCTTTTTTGTCCAGCAGGGCATTTGTATCACCTCATTAACTTATTATTTTTAAGCCAGACCTTATTCTATTGAAATCTTCCTTTCTAAACACTAGTGTTACATTTTCACTTCTAAGTATTCTAATCACCCCTTGCAACACCTGAGTCATAGTGTGGCATTATTACTCAGTAGTTGACTTACAGCATTAGGTTCTGTCTGTTATATAAGGCTAACTCAAAAATAGGCTTTCTTAAGATTTTCAGAATTCACTCCTTCAAGAAGCAGTCATGTAAACATATCAGTTCCCTAAACTCTGTCCCATAAAGTGATTTAATTAATTTATATATGACACATTTGAAATAATCCATTATCATTTTGCTAGCTTTTGCTGTGTCCTTAATTTCTCATAACACTTTGTATTTCCTTTTTCAGAAAGTAAATTTCCTTTTTCCTTTTCAGACCCTTATAGTACAATGCTACTATTATGATTACATTCTTACAGCTTGGGCTGTGTATCACTGTTTGGTGTATTCTGCTCAGAACTGTTATTCTGTGGGATCTTCGGTTGTGGCTAGACAAAACTTTTATACTGCTTTAAAATGGGTGATGTGAAGAACTGAATCCACTGTAATTGTTTCATCTATCAGCTGTAGCTTCCAATAAGTGAAAGCTAAACTGTAATCATTTACAATCTGTTCTATGCAGGGCCTATAAGAGGAGGCAAATGGGAGTTCCTATGTACAAGGCTTCAAAACTCTGGGGGCCACCAAAACTTATGAGAATTGCAAGCAATATGTAAAAGTAAAGTAGAATTGTGATCCAGCACTTGTGAATTCTGCTTAAAATTCAAAATTCCTGTTTCCAAAATGGGATGTGTCCCCCACCCCAGAATGTACTAGGCATTCATATTTCTATGGGACCTTAGTTTCATTCATGCAGAGTCCTCCAGTTTCTTTCAAGGTTAAGTTATTATCCTTTAAACCCAGGTCCAAGGTAGAAACAAACAGATAAAACAGTTGCAATGGATCAGCAGGTTCACATTTGTAAACAGAAAAGTCCCTCTCCCCACTGACTTTTAGTTAGGTCATTACTTCACCATCTGTTCAATCTACTCTGTTTTTCCTGTTTAGTCTGTAACAGAATACTGTGGTGTTCTTTTCTGTTATTCTACTACATTTCCAAAATGCCCATGGAATTAAATGCCTATGCTTCCCAGACGGCAGGTATTTCCTGACCCTTGGATCTTAAAATGTGCCAACCTTCAGAGATAAAGATGTTTAATGTTAATAAACGAATATTTAAGTTCATTTTTCAATCTTAACTGTAACCTGTAACTTGAAAGAAAAAAGGAGAGAGATACCCAGGGGTAATTCCATTAAATCATAAAATTATAGAAAATTAGGGTGGGAAGAGACCTCAGGGGGTCTACTAGTCCAACCCCCTGCTCAAAGCAGGACCTGCTCCATCTAAATCATTCTAGCCAGGGCTTTGTCTAGCCAAGTCTTAAAAACCTTCAAGGATGGAGAGTCCACAACCACTCCTAGTAGCCTGTTTCAGTGTTTCACTACCCTCCTTGTGAGAAAGTTTTTCCTAATATCAAAACTTTCCTTGCTGGAATTTGAGACTATCACTCCTTCTTTGGACATCTGCCACTACTGAGAACAGTCTAGCTCCATCCCCTTTGTAACCATCCTTCAGCTAGCTGAAGACTGTTATTAAATCCCAGCATAGTCTTCTCCAGACTAAATCAGCCCAGTTCCCTCAGCCTCTCCTCCCAAGTCGTGTTCCTCTTCAACAATTGCTGGTTGTTTGATTGGTTTTTTGTTTTTGTTTTTAAACTTTTGTGTGTCCCTGGTCAAATTAGCCAAATCTGTTCCGTATCCTCTCAGTTGAGGAACACTCAATTGTTCAAACACCATATATGGCATTCCAGCCAGCAAGTATTCTCTACCCCAGACTTTTCAGTTCAGGGCTTCAGATATTCCCAAATCCGCTGGCAGGTGTCCTACATGCAGGCCCAAGCACGGAGGCTTGGGGTTCAGATGACCCTGAGCCTCACTTGCCTTTAACCAAAGTCCACAGCAGCAAGCTAGGGAGGAGTCCCCACTTTCCATAAAGCAGGCATGTAGACAAGATCCTCCCACTGGAAGCAGGCCAGTGGGAAGCTAATTATAAGACATCCTGTCCAAAGTGCTTTCGACATGGGTGTACCATCCACTATGAAATGCCATTTAAATCCATCTCAGTTTTCATCTGAACCCATAAGAGTTATGTTTTTTTGTTTGGTTTGTTTTTTGGAAAATTTTTCATGTCCCAGGTCAAATTAGCCAGATCAAGTCCAGATCTGTTTGAATCATCCAAGAGCTGTACATGGCCCTGCTGCAAGTATCCTTCACCCCAGCCTGGGGCTTCAGATACTTCCAAATCTTTTGGCAGGCATTCTAGGTGCAAGCCCAAGCCTAGAAGGGTTGTTTATTTTTTAAATTTTTTTGGCTTGGAATTTTCATATTCCAATCCAAATTTGCCAAAAAAATTCCAAATCCATGAGTCAGTCCAGAACTATAACTGGCCCTACTACCAACAAACATCCTCCACCCCCATCTGGGGCTTCAGATATTTCCAAATCCTTTGGCGGGCATCCTACTTGCAGGCCAAGCGTAGAGGCTTGGGGTTTGGATGCCCCTGAGTTTCACTTGTCCTTAGCCATAAGACCAGAGGAGCAAGCTAGGGAGGGGTCTCCCTTTTCCATAAAGTGGGCATAAAGCCGAGACCTTCCCACTCCAGCAGCTACGTGGGAGGTTTACTATACATTACCTTGGCAGGTACTATGCCTGTGCCAAGACAGCGGTCATCCCCAGGTGCGACTAGGAAAACTGCCTCAGTGGTTGCGGTGTTTCCCATGCCAGGCAAGCACAGGACTATGCTTGATCTGATCCCACAAGAGGCCAAGAGTTATTTATTTATTTTAAAGACATTTTTCATGTTCCAAGCCAAATCAGCCATACCAAGCCCAAATCTGTGTTTAATGGCCCTACAACCATTAAACATCCTCCACCCTGACTAGGGGCTTCAGATATTTCCAAAGTCTTTTGGCAGGCATCCTATGTGCAGGCCCAAGCCTAGAGGCTTGGGGTTCGGATGCCCTTGAGTTTTGCTTGCCCTTAGCCATAATGCCCCTGAAGCAAGCAAGGGAAGAGACTTCCATTTCCATAAACTGGGCTTAAAGCTGCTGCACCTCAGCGAGTACTAACTAAACCACACCAGAAGAGCAGTTGTCCTGTGGAGTGGTTCAGGAAAACCACCTTCTTGGACACAGACACATGCACTGGCGTCGTGAAGGGGATGCATGCGGGTATACGTGCACCCCCTGAGCATGGTGGTGCAGCCCCTATGAAAAGGCACCTCCGACATTGACCTGTGGGCGGTCGCCACTCGCCACCCGCCCCCGACACCACCACTGGCACCTGCGGACCGTCAGTGATCACTACTGGCCACTGCCAGCCACCGGGGGCACGCGTCATTCACGGATACACGGTTTTTCCCCTGCCAGGTTAAGAAGCCACTACGCTTGATCTGAGCCCCGAGAGTTATGTCCGTCACATAAACAGGCCTGGAAACAGTGTGGGGGGAGGAGATTTAGGACTTCCACAGGCGGCAAGAATGAAGTTGTCACAAACCCCTGGTGTGACACAGGCCCACAGTTAGGAAGTCGACCCAAGGCAAGAGCGAAACAACAGCCCCCTTGGCCCCCCCTCCCACCGGCCCTGAGGGGCTCCGCTAACACCAGAGCCCCGCGCGCGGGCTAGGGGCGGGGCCGCGGCCCCGCCCCGGCCCGGCCCAGTCGGCCAGAGGTTCGGGGCAGCGGAAGCGAGAGCATGGCGATGGCGGCGGCGGTGGGATGGAGGCGGCCTGGCTTGTGGGCCGCGGGGAGCCTGCGGGCCCTTCTCCCCACAAGGGTAAGGTGCGCCCCGCTCCCGGGCCGGACCGCCACGTCCGGGCCCTTCTGCGCTGTGCGCTTGCGCTGGGCGGGGGAGCCCGAGCCACAGCTCACCCGGGTGATACTGACTGCGCGTGTGTCCGCCGCGCTTGCAGCCCGGGAGGCGCTTGCGAGGCGGGGACGCAGGGGCGCTGTCGGAGACTCGCGCTGCCCGGCCGGGAGCAGGCCCCAGGGACAGAGCCTGTCCGACCTGCCGGCCTTCCTGAGCTCCTTCCGGCAGCAGACTCCTCTGGCTTTTTCTGTGCAGTCAGGAAGAGCGGTGGAAACCGCCGTGATGTGAGGGCAGCGCCCCTGCCCGGGACCCTCCTCAGCCCCTGTGGCTCCTGAATCCCCTTGCAGGTCTTTGAAAACCAATCCGTTCTGTTTTCCCACTTCTAATAAAAATCAGCGGTGCGCGGGTCCGACCCCCGCCTTGTCCTTCCGCTGCTCAAGATCTGACACCTAAGCTGCCACAAGGGAAGCAGGGGAGCCACGGCTGCCCATACTTACCGGGCAGGGGAAATATTGTGACGGCTAAGTGGCTTTCCTAAACCACTTTCTTGGCAGGGGGTAATAGTGACACATAGTTAGCCTCCTACTTTCACTTCCAGTGGGAAGACCTTGGCTATACAGGGACTTAGCGGACATGGGAGACTTTTCCCTAGTTTGCTTCTGCAACCATATGGCTGAGGGCAAGCAAACCCCAAGCGGCATGAGCATGCAAGTAGGATGCCCACCAAAGGATTTGGAAGCATCTGAAGCCCCAGGTGAGGGTGGAGGATGCTTGCTGGTAGCAGGACCACATATGGCTTGAAAGACTCAGATTTGGAATTGATTTGACTTGGGACAGGAAAAAAATTCCTTAAATATATATATAGATCTATCTATCTATCTATGCTGCTTCTATAAAAGGTTACTATTACTGGCTTAAGATATCGGAGATAGAGTGCCACAGCCTCTGCTGCAGAGGGAGGTAGACCCCACCCCCCCACAGTCCATATCAAGCTGACTGTGGGGGAAAATTCCTTCCTGACCCCCCAGGGATTGGTCTGACCCTAAGGGGAAGGGCAAGACCCTCTAGCCAGAGCCCTCTGGCTTTAAGTACTGGCAGGAGCATTGGTACTTCCTAGTCAAAATCCCCAGCCTTGGCTGCAGCCAACCCCCTCTGAGAGAGGCTTCACTCCTGACTCTATTCTCTTTGTTTCTTAATTGACCTTTCCTTCAGTTAAAATGCCATTGTGTCTGGCATGCTGCTTTGCCTTTCCATGTTCTCTAAATCAGATCTTTAATCCTGGGTCTGGCCCTGTATCAGTTTAGTCTCCTCACTAATGTGCATCGTGACTTGCCAGGCCAGGTCCAGAGCCAATATGTTGAACAGCTACAGTTGCTGATGCATAGATTTTATTTTGCCTTGTTTTTGTCAGTCGTTTTTTGTAAATCTCACCTCCAGGATCAATTAATTTTACATACAGTAATATTTAAATGCCCACATGTCCCCTGAAAATTGCTCAAATAGGTATAAAACCATTCAATTTATTGGATTTAAGCAAAGAAACAGAAACCATGGTTAGTCTATTTTGTGGCAAATATGAGTACACAAATTTATCAACTTTAACGAGGGGCACATCTACATGTGGCTATTAATGCACGGCAGTAAGATCTGGAGCTTATCGCTCCAGGCCTTATTGCTGCCAGGCACACATCAGAACGTGTACCCAGGATCACAGCATGTTGAGTTGGGGTGCAGCAGCCCTGGCTGCCTGGGAGTTTTGGGGGTCAGTCTGCTAGCTCAGGGATGCTCCCCACAGCTCAGTGTGCTGTGGGGGGGGCTGGCTGGGGCACAAGGGTACTTCAGCATGGGGCTAGCCAGCAGGTAGCCCCCACACTGAAGCACCCTGATGCCCCAGCCAGCCAGGGCAGCACCTGCACATGCACTGTTGCTGAATTTTTTACTCCGCAGCAGGAGAGGGAGAGTACATGTATTTGCAAGTACATCCTGTGGTGGAATAAATTAGTTTACTCCAGCCTAATAGGGGCGCACATGTAGATCCACAATGTTTACTGTGCAGCTAAGTAGTCTACTGTGCAGTAAATGTCTCATGTAGAGGCACCCAAGCAAACCATAATGTTTTCAGAGTATTTTAAAAAGTGGATTGATGTAATCCCTATTTTAATGATGGTACAATTGAGCTAAAAATATTGTGAAACATATTGTTGAACATAATCCAGGTCTCTTCTTTCCCAGTCATCTGCTCCAATCTCTATTTATCTGTTTCCCAACATTATTTTGCTTTTCTTTCCAGATTTTTCTATGTTACTTTATAATAAGTTCTCATCCATTTTGATTTACTTTAGATTACTAAGGTTCATAATATAAATAATAATATAATATATAATTTTCCAAACTCCTAATATATCTTGTGAATCTGCTGTATCACATCCAACTAAACTTTGTGTGTAGGTGGAGTTATCTTTTTTTTTAATGTAATCATAACATGTAATGTGCTGCCAGGAAAAATCTTCATTATATATTTTGCAGCAAAAGTTAAGTTTGTACATATTAGGGAAACAAGCATATAAATTCAGCGTAAACAAGTATGTGCAATTGGAATCTACTTTAGCCTTTTCATTTCCCATTTCTTCAAGCATCTTGAAGATTTGCATATTAACTTAGACAAAATATTTTGCCTAGCATACAGTGGGGGCAGTGCCATTCTGGTGACGTGATTAAATCTGGCGCAGTTTGCATTGGGAAAAAGTGATTCTGGGCACAGCATTTACATGTGTGCCCAGGACCTCAGCAGATTGAGCTAGGGCGGAGCAACCCCAGGCTGGTAGGGCATGTGGCAGGGGTCAGTCCCAGGCTCTGGGTGGCTGCATCACATGACAGAGGGGCTGGCTGGGGCCCAAGGCTGCTAAAGTGTGGGGCTAAGCAGCAGGCAGCTCCTGCACTTTAGCACTCTCATGCCCCAGTCAGCCCCAGTCACTGTGTGCATGTGCATTTCAGTGGAATAAATTTCTGTGCCATATTGTCCCTGTGGCGGAGTTAATTCATTTTGTGCACCCTAATACCGGCTCATGTGTTGACTTTGATGCTTAATGGAGGAGCTAATTAGTCAAACCTGTAGTAAGACACTGTCAAAGATTAAAGTCTTTGATTTCAGATGCCGATGGCAAAAGGTCAGATGACAAAGGGTCAGAAGCTAACACAACAAACTCTGTGGTTGTAGTTTATCCCTCTGTATTAACAGTGTTGCATATACACACCCCTATCTGTGCCTCATTTCAAATTACTTAAGTTCTCATACTAGAGAGACAAACTGGCCTTGACAATTCAGCACAAGAGATATCGGTACCCATAGTGACCAGATAAAAATGAAACTACTTTAATGAAGTTGTAAAATTAATTAAATATACTATGCGCGCCATCCTGTGACCAAACAAGACCAGTACCACCCAAGTAAAAATAACCCCCCTTTTTTATGAAACCTGAGCAAACAAAGAAAGCACAAGTGCCAACTCATTAATTATTTATAATTGGCGTATAGTAATTGGTCACCTGTGTCAGATAAAACTTTGAAAGAACTTTGGCCCAAAGCAGAGAACTGCGTATACACTCAAGAAGAACAGATCGTGCACGAATATTTCTCTCCGCCTACGTTATCTTTCTGGCGTATCCCCGTTTATCTCTCTATCTCTGACGTTATCTTTCTTATCAAGAGCTCTTAGTAATCTGCAGGCTGCAATGGCTTATATGAATCGCTCGGAAGCAACTGTCTTACCCACCCTGTAAATGCTGGGTAACATGATATCTGCATGCTGTAACTAAATCAGTCAGCTCCACTGCCTACGCTCTAGCCATCAGAAGCGAAAGTAAAATAAATCTTTTGTGAAAACATCACGCTGTGTTTAAATCATCCTGACTCCTGCTCACCGTTATCACCCACCTGCCTGGTCATAAATTCCCCTCCTCGTGCCAGGCCGGTCGTGCTGACCCAGGCTCGCAGGTCAAGGGTGCACCGGCGTTATGTGGCGCGACAGACATGTGTAGATGACTCAACTTTCAATTTAATTTCTTTAAATGTTTTATTTTTCATGATAGCTTGTTTTGGAGGTCAACTACATATATTTTAGAAACAATGCTAAACTTAGAAAACTGAGTTTTCAAAGTCCAATTTGTCATCTGATGAAATTCTTTTCTATGAATGTCAGTTACTGAGGTTTCTTCAGGTAATAATTCTTGTTCAGGTTTCACACTGCTTATACCAACTCTTGCTCTTCCACTTTCGAGTTCTTGATTGTCATCTATTGCTCCTCCACAACAACATTTTATTTTATTTTACCAATACTCCAGAATGATTTACAAAGGTAGCTGATGTATGTATTCACCAACACTGCATACGCAATGTGAAACAAGGTTATCTGTTGATAGTATACTTAAGTTAATTGTATAGGAGGAGATAAATGGTCATTTGTGCCTAAGCAATCATTGTTATAGTATGGGTTCTTACACAGTGGCACTTCTGAAAACTGGGCCTATTAAAACTTTAAAGCTCTGTTTTACAATTGTTGGGGAGTGGGATTACGGTTATTTCCACCAAGATAACCAGGTCATTTCCTGGATATCCAAAGTATGTCAATCCCATGTTTTAAATGTCTCTGACTTTCCTTCTATGCTTCCTTTCTTTAATCTTAGCTCTATATTTTTTTCAAAATTCCATTTTAAAATTCACACGGCCGTGTTTTATTTCTCTTCCTTCAAGCCCTGAAAGGATTAATGATCAAATTGTCACTTCTTACATTCTGTTCAGGAGGTATTTATTCTTTAATCTAGGTTTTGATCATCTCACCTTAGTCTTTTGTAACAAAGATGTATAAAAGGAAATAAAAAGGTGAAAATTGAAGATACTTTCTCTAATAGGCTGTAAAGCAGAGAGTTTGAGCCTGTTTAAAAAACCTGGAATTCAAAAGGAAAATAAAAAAGAACTTCTCTGCTAGTTGTAGTATTAAAGGACTTATTTCCCCAAAAGTTCAAAATCACAGTGTATCAGATAAAAATAACGATTTCTTTAGAAAAAGTATTAAAACAAAATTAATATTATGGGGATGCTTTGCATAGGTCTGATTGGGATTTTTTTGCTTTAGAAAATGTGTTGTCTGATAATTTTTTTGATTCTCAGTAGTTTTTGAAAATCTTAATTTGAGTTGCTTGTATTTGTCAACACCATTGCTAAAGCATTATGCCATCACTTCTGTGACACTGCTACATAGTGCTGAGAAATCTGAAATACATGGTTTAATGTAAATGTCAACACGGTAGGATTTTATGTATGTCTCTATTTTTGTTGTAGCTCTGACTTTAGTCTAACTGAGACCTCTTTCATATTAGTCTAGAACAGAGGTTAGCAAACTTCTAGCAACAGCAGACCAAATTAACACAGCACAGTCTGAAGGCAAACCACCACTTGCAATCCAGCCACTGCCATCCTGGCTTCATGGGTTGGATAAAACTGGTGGGCCAGATTCAGCCCACAGGCCATAAATTCCCAACCACTGGTTAGGAAGGCTTTGGCAGCTTTGCTGAAGCAGTGCGATATTCTTAATCTCTGAAAGGCTGTAGGAAAGAATTATCTTTTGTAGTATTGTAAGTATTATAGAGGCCACTTGATTGTCATCAGTGGTTAGTCTCATTTCATATGAATATAATCACCATGGGATTGGCATTGTATGTTTCTTGCACTGTTTTGTAATAGTTACAATTTTCTTTCCTGTCCCTGTTCCACTCTGCACTTTCTTACACACTGATATTTGTACCTATTCTTACTCTAAACAGCAATATTTTATAGATGGCTGGGTGGCAGTCAGGTAATAAAAACTTTATATGGAAAGAAATCATTGTGATGTGGTCAGTTCATTGTGAGGAAAGAGAACAGTTATCTTTTCAAAATGAAGTTAATAGTAAATAAATATTTAAAAAGCAAAGCAATAATATGTATGATTACAAGAGTGTTCCTACCACCTTAGCTGCATAGAAGATCTAAATATGTTTATGTCAAGGATTGCAAACAAACTTCTTCAACATGTTTACTTGCTGAGTGATGTTGTGACATTTTCTGATACACCCTTTTTTGATTGCAAAGAATGGATTTCAGTGCTTCACTGAGTTTTTGTCTAGTTGCATGGATCACCAGGTCTACTTCCGGAATATAGGATTTTCTTCTTTTTCAAGCAGTTTTAACTCAAGCGACACTTTTTCTTTCTAAATTCCTTTTTTTTTTTTTTTTTAGTAGATGGTCCTGAAATTGTTGTTGGAATTTTCTGTAGCACTATTGTCTAGCCCCTGACATGGATGTTTCTGCAGGGTGATTCCACAAGCACTGAAGAACTATATATATCCAATGGCCTTTCACCTACTGGGCAGCATCAGTCAAATTTGAGACCAGTAGGGTCTCTGTGACATCATCCCTGCTCTCCTGTGAAAGGGAGAAATGTCCGATTTGTACCAGAGAAACTCTCCACTGTCTTTCTGCCACCTGGGCTGTTTGAAGCTGAAAAGCTGACAATGTATGTAGTTTTTCTTACCTGCTTAGTTGAAATTGGAAGCAACACTGCCTTTGGTGTACAAATACAGTATCAGATTATGTTACACCATACTCCAGGAAATAATTCTGCTAAGCAATGGGATTGGTTCTGTGAGCTTTAATCTATTCCCGTTAAAGCCAATAGCAATTGCAGAAGCTTCTGATTCTGCAACGATTAATGCATATGCTTAACTTGTCATCTTAGAAGTAGCTATAGATTTACTGGCAGTGTATAAAGTTTTAAGTCAAAGATCCAAATCCTGCCTTGAAAGCTCTAAGCAACTGATATGTCCATGCTGACAAATCTCACTGCAGATTGGGACCTAAATTAGTTCATTTTAACAAAAAAAAAAAATTATCATCATAATACCAAGGTAAATGTGTAAATGTTTCTTGTCAAGCTAACTGCAGGTATTCATATATAGAGAGAGTAGTAAATAATTTCACTATTTTTTTCTTTCAGTTGTTCAGTCATGGGTCAAATCTTTTAAGTGAAAGCAGCAATGCTCCACAAGCTACCTTCTTTTCACCACTTCAGAAAGTTATGTTACCACCAAATACCTTTCAAGGAAAAGTGGCCTTTATTACTGGTGGAGGTACTGGGCTTGGCAAAGGGATGACTACAGCCCTGTCCAGTTTAGGTGCTGAGTGTATTATAGCAAGCCGGTGAGTACTAATCAATAATACTTAAAAAGCGTTGTTATTGAAAGCTAAATGGATCTGATTTTCTTTCCCTACATTAACAATAGATAAAACTACCTTTCTTATTCAAAACCAGTCATGTAATTAAGTCTGATTCTTCACCTGAAGTATCCTTTTTTAATTATAATCTAATGTGCCGACTCTCAAAAAACTGCTGACCTAACCACAAACATATTGCATAACATGTATTTTAAATAGTATTTGTGCAACAAGTAGATTGTCTTGTGTTTGGCTGCTGTATAGTGGCAAGAAATAAGTCAATTTCAGGATAACAGTCCTTGACAAGGAAGTGTAGTAGCGAAACAGAGCTGGATACTCTTCCTCTCTTGAAAATTTAGGCGTTGGGAAAAGAAAGGACCATACTGACCAAATAAGCTAAATGCTTATAAATGGACAGCCTTGGTCACTGATTTTATTAATATAAATGTTTATTATCTTTGCATGACTTTTCTTTCTTTCTTATAGACAGTATTTCTTGTAACTCTCAGGATTTTAAGATTTTAATAACAAAAATGATCTTTGCATGCTCTCTTTAGGTAATAGCACAGTAAGAGAAAACAAACTAATCCTTTGAGTTAAAATAAACAGAAAAACTGTGTTATCCTGCCAACTAAAGAATCACATGCTGAATTTGTCTTCAGGTCATTTTTTGAATAATCCCGTCACTACCACCATATAAAAACATAGGTTCAGTTTGACAACATTTTTGTTAAATATAACTTATATTTTATTAGAGAAGGTACACTCTTGGTTTGGGACTTTTGTGTTGCTTTTAGTTCATAGTATCTTAACTGTGGGACATAACTATCAAGATTGATTATATACTTTTCAGAAATCAAATTGGATTATCACAGTTAAATTATTTTTTTTCAGGTAAATTTTGAAGTGAAATCAGGAACCATGTTAATATATAATAAATGTTTGCTTGATTTCACATTTGTTCAAATCATTAATGTTTCAATGTATTGACTTGCTGCAGAGATGCATTTAGTGGAAATTCAAGTCATGTAAAAATTTTATTTATTTCTAGGAAGATAGAGGTTTTGAAACAAACAGCAGAGGAAATTTCTTCGAAAACAGGGAATAAGGTAGGTATGTTCAGTAGGCATAAATTTTAATTTTTAAATTAACTGTGATTTTAGATGCATTGAGAGAAGTTTGAGGGCTGATTTACCTTAGGAGTAATAGTTTAAAGTCTTAAAGCTGCCTTTTTTGTTATTTTAAAGGTTCATGCAATCCAGTGTGATGTGAGAGACCCAGCTGCTGTTAAGAATGCTGTTGCTGAATTAATCAAGGTGGCAGGATATCCTGATGTAAGTGTGCTTGTTAAGAGGCAAGGGCTTCAGTCTTAATTGTTGAAAATGCCCTACGCAGTGTGTAAACAAAACTGAATTCCAGTTAAAGCAGCTCTGTCTTTGGCATGCCAGCTCAAAGAAAAGCTAAAGTTATTGGTACTAATATCCAGTGATCATTACCACAATATCATCTCTCTTTCAAAATTATAAGGTCCAATAGTCAAATATGGCTCTTCTATCTCATGCACATAGTTTCTCATATTACAATGGAATTATTTACATGAATCAAGCAAGCAGGTTTTAGCTCTAAAAGTATGATTTTATCCATGTCTATATTCATGACACTTGCCACCTTGCTACTGTAATACTTCCCAAATTAGAAACAGAAATAACTATAGCATTTTCTTTTTATCCTTCCTTATCTTTATTTTTCCTGGTGTTATATAAGAACAGTATGTTAAAAGGTGTCTAAAACATATTCATTAAATAAAAACAACTAGACACCCTTTGTAACTTGCAATAAAAACACTCCTTAGCAACTGACTTCAGCTACAATACATCGAAATGCCACACTGTCATTATACATTAGTCTCCCCTCAAGCCCTTTTCTTCTCTAAGGCATAAGTAAAAAGTTAAGCCTTTTGCAGTGCCTGGAAGTTGAACAAATAAAACTAGTTCTGACTAAAGCAAAGACTTGGTACCAAAGTTAAGCACTCTTCACAGAAACCCCTTACCGCCTATACCTTGGGCCTTAAAATACCAACTTTAGGGATCCCCCAGTACAAACATTATTGCAGTTGTAGCATTCTGGACATGGGATAAAAACAGTCTCAACCAGGTATGTCCTGGCTGGTTAAAACTGCGGGAAAACTAGCTAGTATGGCTAAGCTAGTAAACAAAGTGTTCCTATTGCAAAAAATAGCTTGTTTGATAAAGGCATACTTCTTTTTCTTCCAGCAAAAATAAGCTTTTTCATATTCTGGCCATTGTGGCTATGCCAGCAAAAAATTGTAGTGTTGTGCTTATGGCCCAGTTCAGCAGAAACAAACTTTTTGGCAGAGGGGCCACAAATTAGCTTCACACCCTCCCTAAATACCACTCTGAGTCCCTTTCTCTGGCCAATCTGTTGCTGTGTTGTCTGTTCTCTACTCTGTCCTCCTTGCTTGATATCCTGCTCTGCTTTCTGTTTTCCAGTGGCTTTCTGCCTGATTTCTTACTATGCCCTCTGCTTCCTTTCCTATCTGTTACTGTGCTGCCAAGTCCCCCCTTCCCAAATCTGTCACGTGCCACAAACAGAAGCTGCATATGTTGCTTGTGGCACTCATGCTGCAGATTGTCCATTCCTTGCTTAAGATGACAGGAAGCTAAGAAATAAGTTACAGCCAGGTTTAGTGATTATTGTTACTTGTGGATATGAATGGTGGTAGGTCACTACAGAGCTATGGTCTCGTACCTCTGTCAGCTGAGGGTGTGAAAAGATTACATGTCTTAGCCCAGGGATATCAAACTTACAGTCACGGCAGCATAGCCATAGTAGCAGAAGTTCTTCTGTGTAAGCAAATATGCAGAATGTTGTACCTCAAAAATTTCTACCTATTTGTTGACAGTTTCGTATGAATTGTAGCTGTATGAGGTGTTAGAATTACACACATGAATGCTGCTTGCCCCCGGAGGCTGGGGCGGCACAGCGAGCTCCCGCAGGGGGCCACAGTGCTTTGGGGTGGGGTGGCAAGTGCCAACCAGCAGTCAGCGACCACCCACAGATGTCTCCTGCAGCTAACAGGGCTCCCAGCCACAGCAATGCACCATGCCCAGCCAGGGCTGGGAGTCCCGCAGCAGGGGGGACACTCAGCCCCAGCAGCTGTTGACTCTGGATCCCAGCAGCACCCTGTGGGGCACAGCTATGATATCCTGGCCCCGGGGGTGTGAGGAGCCCCTGGGATTGGGGGTGCTACGATTTACCCCTGAGGTACCTGAAACCCCAATGGCTGGGACATTGCAGCAGCCACGATCTTCCAGCCATGGGGGCTTAATGCACTCCTGAAGCTAGGAGATCACAACAGCTGCATTTCCCAGCTCCAGGGGTGCTTTGGGGAACCCCTCAGGTGAGGGGGCTCCCACCTATGGGAGCTTGCTTCTTGCCAGTGCAGGGGGAGCCTGGATCAGGCTCCTGGAATTGGGCTCCCTTTGCACCAGCAATAAGATGTGATGGGATCTAATGCACAATCCCACAATCGTGCCTCCTGCCATGTATGTGCCATGGCAGGAGGGACAATTGTGTGGATTGCACATGTGTAGAGGAGCCCATGGTGCAACAGAAGTTTCAGATGTCTGTCTGCCTGAGTTTTGTGCATTTTTATTTTTATGTTGGCAAAAGCGTTGTCTGTTTGAAACCTCAGAGTCACTTGATCAATAATAGATGAAGCTGGGAGCCAGTCCCATAAAAAGTTCATCCAGCCCCCCTGTGATGGAGCACTTAAAATTGCAAAAAAGTAACTTTGATTTACAAAACAGGAGTCGCTAGCACTGGTTAATATATTGAAGGGGTCAGGACAGATGTGAAAGTTATATAGAATAAAAAAAGATCAGGGAAATTACCGTATATAAAGCTAGATCCATAGTTCTTGTTTCATGTGTCCATTCTATTCTGCAGTAAGTAGAATCTAAGTGGTTTACCCTGAATGAAACAGATGCTAAATTACCAGTTTAGTTTCCAGTTAGCACAAGATAGAATGGACACAAACAGCACTTATAATTGATCAGCTTAACATGCAGTAAGTCCCCTTCTTTTAACTCAATTCAAGTGTTTCATCTGCCCATAAGTAGTAGCTTGTATTAGGAAGAAGGCAGGGAAAGCTAACTAGCTTAAAGAGGCATTATCTTTCATAGGCTACAGCCTTTTTAATGGACTTTTCGAGAGCAGCAATAGCAAATAGAAAGGAATAAAGTTATTTCAATATAAGGAATAGGGAGAGGGAGAAGAAGAGGAAAGGAAGGAATACTTCCGAGAAACAAGGAAGTGGGTTGAAGTGATCAAAAGAGATAAGTAAAGCAGTCATTGAATTGTAAATGCTACTTCAGGTAATAGAGTAAGAATTCTCACCAAGCCACTAGATCTTGCAGCAGACCCAGATGTTAGTTGTGCTACCGCATTAACATAGAAGACATCATTACTGAACAGAACAGTTTACAGCATGAAGGGTTTGTTCTTCTGCTTCTTTACCATCATCATATATGCCGTCACCTGATTACAGTGTTCCTCTGCTGTCTGCATTTGGCAGATGGGGTGATTCTGTTGTGAAAGAATGAAGGGATACTGATCTCAGATTAATTCCAGAAATTAATTCCACGCGAGTCTGTGGCAGAACACATTAACCTCGCTGAACATTCCATCACTGGCCTCAGAGTAGTTGTTCTTAAACAGTAAAACTTCAAAAACTACTTGAGTGCTAAACAGTGGAACAAGAAATCCTTGACAGACTGGAGGGTAACACAGTTGTGTTAAGTACAGTCTCAGGAAAAAGTCTGGATTCAGGAAAAAGTCTGGATTCTTATTTCATTACCTAAAAAAAAAAATGGCTATGAACAATAGACTAATATTAATATAAACAAAGAGGAAGAACAATGATGGATAATCCTAAGTGTGGGTTATGTCAGGGAACTTTTGACAAACTTGAATATATATGTCAGCAGGCCTGATAGAATTCACCCCAAAGTGCTGAAGGAACTAGTTGAAGAAATCTCTGAGCTAACATCAGTAATATTTGCAAGCTTTTGGAGATGAGTCCCAAAGGACTGAAGAAGGGATAATATACTGCCCATCTTTAAAAATGGCAAAAATAATAACCCAAGGAATTATAGACTATTCAGTCAGACGTGAATATGTGGGAAGTGTCTACAACAAATTATAAAACAGTACATCTAGAAGAGAAATGTATTATCACTAGTAGCCAACATGCATTTGTTAAAAATAAATCGTGTCAAACCACTTGGGACATAATATACCTGAACTTTAGTGGGGCCTTGGACTCCATCCCACATGTAGTTTATATGCATAAGCTGTAGAAATGAGGTTTAGATAGAATTATTGTTAGGGGGAATATATGATTGTTTGAATAAACACAAACAAATAGTAACTGTAATTGGATTAATGTTAGACTGGCAGGAAGCTTCAAATGGGGCTCCATAGGGGTTTGTTTTGGGTCCAGCACAGTTTAACATGTTTTATTAATGATTTGGATGCAAGGTTAGTGGGTATAATGATCAAATTTGCAGCTAACACAAAACTGAAGCATAGCAAACACTGGACGCACCTACATGTGCAATTAATGTGAAGCAATAAACTCCAGCCCATATCATGCTGGAGTTTATTGCTCCCAGGCACTATATTTACGCATGTGCCTTGGACTGCAGCACATTGAGCCAGGTCAGAGCAGCCCCATATAGCAGGGGGCTGTGAGGTCAGCTTGCCAGCCTGAGGCTGCTCTGACTTGGCTCAACATGCTATGGAGGGGCTGGCTGCAGCATGAGAGTGCTCCATTGCAGGGCTAGCCAGCAAGCAGCCCCCTCAGTGAAGCACCCTTGTGCCCCAGACAGTCCCGTCAGTGTCTACACATGCGTTGCCACACACTAAAGAACACTGTTGCAGGATAGTACTTGTATTTACAAGCACTAACCTACAGCAGCATTTATTAGTTTACTGTGGCCTACTAGGGCTTCACTTATAGACGCAGAGACTTTACTGAGGACCTAATTCATCAGCTCCTCAATAAACATCTTGAGTAGACATGCACGCTGTGGAGGATTCAGGGACATTTGATAAATTGGAGAAATGGGCAGACAACAAAATGAAATTCAACAAAGGCACGTGTTGATTTTGTATATAAGGAATTAAAACCAAATGCACGACTACAGAGGAGGGGTTAAGTAGCTTTTCACTAGCATAGTGAAAAGGAATATGCCTTTACTCAGCTCTGATTAGACTTGAGGCTGAGGTTTTGTGTCTAGTTTTGAGCACCACTTTACAAGAAAGATGTAGAGAAGCTGGATAGAATCCAGAGGTGAGCAACAAATATGATAAAGGGGTAGGAAAGAAGCTTTATAAAGAAAGGTTGAATGCCTTGGAGGCTATTAGTTTGAAGAAGAAAAAGCAATAAAGGGAAGATATGGAAGCAGTTTTTTAAAAAGAGCTACTATAAAGTAGATGGAAATATAGTTCTCTGCTGCCCCGGGGGCAGAATCTGTGGCAACAAGGTTACATTGCGGTAAAGGAAATCTCAGGAAAAGTAGCATTTCCTTCACTGGAGATTTTCAAGATGCTGGATTAGGGGATGGTTTAGGACAGCAGGGGCCAAACTTTCTGGCTGTTGTGTCACTAATGAACCCCCACGTCCTGCCTGAGTGCAACTCCAATCCCCTTCTCTTGTCTGATCTGCTCTTCTGCTTTCTGCTCCCTGCTGTGTTCTCCCTACCAAATCTGCTGCTCTGTTTTCTGGTTCCTGCCCTATCTGTCACTCTGTTCCCTGCTCCCTCCCCAATAGGATGCCTTTGCCACTAGTAGTAGATGTCCTTCAGGTTGGCCACCCCTGGTTTAGGAATAGTACATGCTGCATTTCTGTCGGGGGATTGACTACCTGCACTGGGCTTCCACTGTATAAGGTGACACTTGAAGCCCCTTCTTGGCCTATTATTTTATGGTGACATTCAGCATCTTGTTACCAGAATTTTGAGCTGCTGTTATTGTTACCTTGTTTACAATTGTTCATGCCTTTTATTTCTTCACATTATGATATATTGGTACCTTCTTTCTGTTCTAAATGACGTATTGAGTCTCACATAAAGTAAAATTTAGTGTGGCCCTTATATCATGCTCATCACCTGTATGCTCACCACCACCTATTATTTCACCTACGAAGCATCTTTCTGCTAATGTGTGGAAAACTATAACGGATATTGTTCTCAATGGTACTGCATTTGTCACTCTGAAAATAGGAAAGGAACTAATTAAAGCACAGAAAGGTAAGTTAATGTTAAAGTTAGATAATGGTTAAGAAACATTATGATGTATTGTTATCACTTGTTTTTCTCATTTTAACACTTATATAGAATCTAATAGTGAATTCTGATTCTCACAGACATTATCATTCACTCCTGACTATATTTATATAATGTATTCTGTCTTCTGTTTGTTATTTTTCTTTCTAGTCTTAATGCCTTAATTTAGTCTATGGCAAAGACCTTTTGTTTTATTTGTTTGTAAGTGAAGTGAATACCTATGGCATTTGATAAATAAAAATGATGATAATTTATGTCTACACTACCTCAAACTGTTAATAAATCCATAAGATGTGGACATTTTCTTTTTGTCCAAAACTGCTTAATGATGCTTAATCCTCCCTCCCCTCCCCTCCCCACTCTCCTTCCCCCAGAAGCCTTTATTTTACCTTTGGTAACTATGCAGATTATTTATCCATAGTTTTCCATGCTTCCTCAATATTGATGGAAGAGCAGTAATGATGTCCAAAAGATATCTTTACTAACAATACATTCTGTTGTGTAATTTTTTTATAAAATGGAGACTAGTTTTACAGTGTTATCTGTATATGTACTGTTACTAAATGTTTTTCACTATGGGAGTCAGCTAATTGATAATCAGGTAGTTAGTTCAACTTGCTTGAATTTTTGCTTGTTGGGTATCCCATGTTACACATCAAAATAATCATAAACATGTATCTTCTAATTTAAATTTTCCATTGGGACACTGATAGTATGAGAAATAATACATTTTCTTTCTCAATAATAACTCTATAGTAGCTTACAACATTTTGTGAGTATATTTTATCTCCTGGTACTGATATTCATTTATTTCTGTTGAAATTGCAGTTCATGATGAATTATCTTCTCTCTCTATATACTGTACATCATTTGATGAGAACATTTTTGCTTCTGTCTCTAGCAGTGAAAAGTTTCTAATAACTTCCCATTGTATATTAATATCCATATAATGTCCATATAACTTATAGATTTGCCTTGTTTTGTTTTAGGTTGTGATAAACAATGCAGCAGGAAATTTTATTTCACCTACTGAACGTCTTTCTACTAATGCGTGGAAAACTATAACTGATATTGTTCTCAATGGTACTGCATTTGTCACTCTGGAAATAGGAAAGGAACTAATTAAAGTACAGAAAGGTATGTTAATGTTAAAGCTAGGCAATGGTTAAGAAACATTATGATGTACTGTTATCACTTGTCTTGCTCATTTTAATACTTATGTAGAATTTAATAGTGACTTCTGATGCCTTAAATACTTTCAAAGTTTTAATACTCTACAAGTTTTGCAGGAAAAAAACATCTTGTATGCAATCTTATATACAGAGGTAACAAGCCGCTACCATGTAGAATTTATAATTTTATTTTAGGAAATGATTTTACAGTCTAATTTAATAACACAGGGCTGCATGCATGAAGCTTTGCCTTATTTACAGTATACTTAAAATAAGATTAGATAATATCTGTTCATTTTTAATACATCTAAATTTTAGTCTACTTTATGCATCTAAATCTCCGAAAATGGGACTAAAAATCTTGTATTTTTGTGGTAGTGGCTATTTAAATGTCTGATACCTGAACAGATAGCATTATATTATGATTATTCGCACTGTTGAGGGAATAATGGTATATGTCATTTTATAAGGGGTAGAGTGTACACAGAAAGCTCTGTTTTTACGCTATCAGTTTGTTCGCCTAGTCATAAAATGAAAAATACTTAACTTTCTTGTTTTTGACCAGTAGTAGAGCTAGTTCAAATAGCATGAGTGTGGTGGATTTGTTTTTCTATATGGGGCTGATTTTACTGTCAGTTTTCCAGCTAGGTTCATTTTAAGATAAAGCTAGATAAAGCTTAGAATCTTGTGAGAGAGTATGCTCTGCTGAACATATCACATATTGCAGAATCACTATGCCAAGTCCTTTTTCTCTCAGACCTGACTCTATTTTCATTGTGCATTATATTGACTATTTAAAGACTCATTCTTTGAGGGCATTCTGAAGAATAAGAGATTTTTCCTGGGGAAACTTTTAAAATATTAAATTACCATTAGAGTGTAGGCTTTGTTCAAGAATGGGTTATACCCCCTTTGTTTTTTGAGATAATTTCAAAATTGATTGTCTTTTCACTGTGTCTCAGTTTACACATGTGAGGCACCTCATTATTATATGGGAATATATTTTCTTCCTTTCTTATTCAAAATATACCCCTTTGGGGAAAAACAGTGTACAGTACTGAAGGTGTTAAAAGAAACCATATCTAAATTATTAAAATGAA
The DNA here is from genome assembly GCF_052110815.1 of Crocodylus siamensis. Classification (NCBI taxonomy): domain Eukaryota; kingdom Metazoa; phylum Chordata; order Crocodylia; family Crocodylidae; genus Crocodylus; species Crocodylus siamensis. The sequence goes on from NC_143397.1 coordinate 214,463,363, forward strand.
CAGCATGCATATAGGCAGCGTGTTCCTATTGTTTTACACAAGAACATTTTTAGACAACATTTTTTATTAAAATCATGAGAAAATGCAGAGGATGGTCATCTTGAAATTAAAATCTTTGGGTGTTTATAGATGTGCTCTGGAAGGCCAGGGGGAGCTCATATCACATGTATCAGTGTCCCTGTACCGTAGAATGGCAGTGGGGCACTTGGAACTAAATCTTGTCAAACAAGCTTTAATTTAAAGCGCCCTGTTGCCTTTTTTTGGTGCAGGGATCCTGATACACATGACACTGGAGTCTGCTGGAGCACAGCAATTACCATGCTCCAGCAGACTAGATTAATTGAGTCTGCTCTGACACACTGGAATTATGGTGTGTTGGAGCAGCCTCCCCGCACGTGTATACGAGCCCTTTGTGATAGTGTAAAAAAACTTCCCTACAAAAATCAAGCATGTTGTCTTGCATTTGCTGTACCATTGCTGCATGCTGACAACTACAGTTTAAAATTTTAAGGCTGCATATAGACTTTTGTGAGTGTGTGTTAGTTTTTGTTCAAATGGCATTTTCTTGTGCTACTTGAAATGTGTTTTGGAAATGTTCCATCAGACTAATCTCAGTGGAGTACAAGTATTCCCACATTCAACTCTATCAGTACCACATAATCCTGCTTAAACTAATGTAATACCTTGTTTTTAGCCTTTCACTCACAAGCCTTGTCTCTCTTCAGACCCTGTAGGCACTGAAAGACATGGAAAAAAAACAAATGTGCTCTACCAGAAGCAGCAGCACATTACTTCAGCCTGGCGCTGCAGGGTCTGTAGAGATCGGGCGCTTCAATGGGGCTTTTTGGTGCTTTTAGTTAAAGCTGATTCAATCAACTATTAGATACAAGTGCTAAAAAAAGCCCCACTAAAATTCCCAGTCTCTACAGACACTGGGAAAGCTGGGTACAACTAACACGCTGCCTTTTCTGGGCATGTGCTGGGCTTGACATGGGAGTGCACTGAGTTTAAAGTGCTTTTTTTTTTTCCAGTGTCTGCAAGCAATCACAGAGTACGGTACAGCCACTAAAGTCAGCTTATCTACATCACAATAGGAATGTCATTTGCCTTCACTGGGTGACAGATTAAAAATTTAACTTTTTTCTTCCTTCCATTTTCGAAAGTTTGACACAACTGGGAAAAAAAACCCAGCGCTTTACTGGAAGAGGAATCATATCAGTTTGACCCAGCTCCCCAGTGTCTGTATAATAGCTTGTGTGCTTCAGCAGAGCTTTTTGGTGCTTTTAGCTAAAGCTGATTCAATCAGCTATTAGATAAAAGCACTGAAAAGCCCCTCTGAAGCACACGAGCTATACAGATGCTGGGTAAGTTGGGTCAAACTGATGGGATTCCTCTTCTGAACATATGCCGCACTTGGCGTGGGGTCATGCCAAGCTGAAAGTAAAGCATTGGGTTTTTTTTCCCACATTTGTAAATAGTCTTTGTGTCCTTGTTGAATTTAATGTTATTACTCTTCCTTTCTTCTCTTACCTATACACCTGTGACCATATTTGTGAGCTCTTTTAGCTGTTATCTGCATGCCTTCATCTAAATGGCCCCTTTATTGCGAGACTTGTGTACAGTCAATGTCTGTTAAAGACTTGCTTCTGCCATACTGTATGATGTGAATCTAAACAATTTATGTTTACATGTTTATGCATTATTTTCTCCTTTCCCTCTCTGCTTTTCTGTCTGTATGCAGTGAGCTCTTTGAACCTGGAACCATCCTTTCTTGGCTAGCAATGCTAATATAAAGAAATACATAATCAATTTACAGGTCAATTGTTATCAAAACACTGAGATGTGCAGTGGGTCCACTGTGTGACCTACATCAAAACTATTTTGGGAAATATATATTCTTTTTATATTTAGAATGTATGTTTCTTAGTATTTTATGATGCATTGGTGCAATACCTAGCACAGTAGGGCCCTAGTTTAATAATTTGTGTCAGAAGCATTTAAAAATGACATAAGTTGTTAATAATTATAGTCCGTTAGTCTAGTGGGTGGCAGCCTTTTTCTTTTGACAGGCTGGAATTACACAGTTTGGGTCTGAGGTGGGTTAGGAGTAGGACCTGGTGCTATCACTGCTGCTACTTCTCAATGCCATCCAGCTGCAGCATAGGCAAAGCCTCCTACAGCCAGAAGGCTGTGAGAGCCCCTGGGTACACAGACTGGATTTACTGGCTCCACAGATCAGATCCCACAAGCTGTAGGTTGGCAACCCCTGCATTATTATAGACTCAAGATAAAAATGCAAGATAAAGTGAAATCAATTAAACAAAGTCCTATTAATGAATGAATACATTTACAACTAAAATTTTATGAGTGAATTGAAAAACATCAGAAAAAACTGATAAGTTTTAACTGATTTAAGCCTCAATCATTGCTAACTTAGGAGCACATGGCTTTATTCAGACTGCATTTAATAACCCCCTGCTTTTTAAATCTTCTAAATATGCATCATTTATACCTGTGTCTAAATATATTTCAAAGGTGGTTTGATTGTTTTTGTGATAGTTTATTCTTTCAAACCTTTGTGGAGATTTTTTTTTTTAACTAGGGCTAATTGTTACAGATTATTTGCTGGCATATTTGTTAATGCTTATGGTCCTTCATAGGTTCTCCTGTGTAACTTTCCTCCCTCCAACATAAAATCTCTAACCATAGCATTTTACTTTATCTTTGCAGGTGGGCTATCACTGATATCCCTTGGGCAACTATTCTAATCGGAATAATTGTTTTGCCAATAGTGGTTTTAATATTTTAGTTTGACTAGTCCAAGCAGTTAGTGATCTGTTCACCGTGGACTCAGCTAAAACTTTGTTCCTCGTGCCATTTTTACAGGACCCTAATGATTGGGCAGATTATTTCAACTGATAAACTTATTTTCTTCTTGTGTCCTGCCACCTCAATTACAAATTTATTTTTTCCAGTATCAGGCACATATCACTCAGACATTAGTTCTGTAAGGTGTCTTACTGTGATCAAAGGGGCTAAGTGGGCTAGGTTCTAGCCTGTAGTTCTGGTGGAGAACACTGGGGGCTCACTGTGAGCATGCTTTGCTGTAAATAGTTGCTTTGAATAGTTTCATAAATAGGATACTTCTAAGCCCTTTTCACCCCAGGGGAGATGGCAGTCTGGGACTGGGAGCAGGCCACAGACTGCTCCTTGATATGGTCATGGTTCTTCATGACATTGTTTAATTTTATTGGGTGAGTGTTAGTTTCCAGATTAATCTTGTTGGGAGTGTGGTTGTCTGTGCCAGAGAAAGAAGAAGGCTATGAAAGAGCTGGGGAAGAGAGAGGAAAAGTCCCAGGGAGGACACAATGGAGTCCAAGGAAGGGCAGAGAGATCTACAGCTGTGTATTGTGCTGTTTGGGATGTTAGCACTTTGACACCCCCAGCCTCCCTCCATGGAGAGGAAAGCACCCCTCATCCCAGGAGCTGACCATAAGAAGGGGCTATCCAACGATTTCTTTGCCTCCATCTTCCTAAGCAGGGACTGGAACAGCCACTCCCCCGCTGGGCCCCCTTCAGGCCCCAGGGGAGGCACACCTAGGCCAAGGGTTAGTGAGGAACGAGTTAGGGAGCTTCTGGAGGGACTGGACATATTCAAGTCAGCCGGTCCAAATGATCTCCACCCTAGAGTACTAAAGGAATTGGCTGAGGTCATTGCAGGACCCCTGGCACGGCTTTACGAGCACTCATGGTGCTCTGGTGTGGTGCCAGAGGACTGGAAGAGGCCAACATGGTTCCCATCTTCAAAAAGGGTAAGAAGGAGGACCCAGGAAACTGTAGGCCAGTTAGTCTTACCTCAATCCTAGGCAAGCTGTTCGAGAAAATTATTCTGGCACACATCCATGAGGGGCCAGCAGGGGATTTCATGCTTAGGGGCAACCAACATGGGTTCATCAGTGGCAGGTCCTGTCAGACCAACCTGGTGGCCTTCTATGATCAGATCACCAAATCGTTAGATGCAGGGGTAGCAGTGAACATAGTCTTCCTGGACTTTTGGAAGGCCTTAGACACTGTCTCTCACCCTGTTCTCCTTAAGAAACTGGGGGACTGTGCTGTCGACACCCACATAGTCAAATGGGTCGCCAACTGGTTGGTGGGCCACACCCAGAGAGTGGTGGCAGATGGGTCATTTTCAACCTGGAGGGATGTGGGCAGTGGGGTTCTGCAGGGCTTGGTCCTCGGGCCCGCACTGTTCAACATCTTCATCAGTGACTTGGACGAGGGGGTAAAAAGCACCCTGTTCAGATTTTCTGATGACACTAAGATGTGGGGGGATGTGGGCACGCTAGAAGGGAGGAATAGGCTGCAAGCAGACCTAGACAGGTTACAGGGGTGGGCGGATGAGAATAGGAAGAGATTCAACACCGACAAGTGCAAAGTGATGCACCTGGGGAGGAACAACCGGCACCATACCTACAGGTTGGGGAACTCCCTTCTTGTAAGTACAGAGGCAGAAAAGGATCTTGGAGTCGTCATTGATTCCAAGATGAATATGGGCCGGCAGTGTGGGGATGCAGTCAGGAAGGCCAACCACACCTTGTCATGCATCCACAGATGCATCTCAAGCAGGTCCAAGGAGGTGATCCTCCCCCTCTATGTGGCACTGGTCAGGCCACAGCTGGAGTACTGCGTCCAGTTCTGGGTGCCACACTTCAAGAGGGATGTGGACAACATGGAGAGGGTCTTGAGGGGGGCCACTCGCATGATCAGGGGGCAGCAGGGCAGGCCCTATGAGGAGAGGCTACGGGACCTGAACCTGTTCAGCCTCCAAAAGAGAAGGCTGAGGGGGGATCTTGTGGCCTGTTACAAACTAGTCAGGGGGGATCAGCAGGCACTGGGGAAGTCTCTGTTCCCCCGAGCGCTGCCAGGAGTGTCCAGGAATAATGGTCACAAGCTGGTAGAGGGTGGATTTAGGCTAGATATCAGGAGGCGCTACTTCACTGTCAGGGCAGCTAGGATCTGGAAGCAACTTCCAAGAGAAGTGGTGCTGGCTCCTACCCTGGGGGTCTTTAAGAGGAGGTTAGACGAACACCTTGCTGGGGTTGTTTGACCCCAGTAATCTTTCCTGCCTGCTACTTAGGTCCCTTCTGAGCCTAGAAACTGTGAAACTAAGGTGGGGGTGCTATAGATCACCAGGGACAGAGAAGAGCTAGGGCCGAACAGCCAGAGGCTTGTCCCTTGTAAAGCCATGCCCAGGCTGGCTTTAGGGTTCTTTGGGATAGGGAAACCAAGTAAAGTTTCTTGGCAAGCCCAGAGGCAGAGCTTCCCTCAAAAGTGGTGTTGATCTGTGACACTTACACAATCAGAGTTCCTCCAGATAGCCTCACTGCTTATCAGCCAAGAGGCAAAATCCAGTTCTAAATATGCTGTGATTTTTGTCTCCCGCCACTGATTGACTGATGGGCGCCAACAGCCCTGCCGCTTGCTCCTGATTGGCCAGGAGGCAAAAACCGTGGCATATTTAAAACCAGCTTTTGCCTCCCGGCTGATGAGCAACAAAGCCAGTGGGGCCCTTCAGCCAAAAAGTGGCAGGAAGGGAGGGGGCACACAGCAAAAAGAGCAAGATTAAAGGAGTTGCTGTGCAGCTCACTTCTGCCCCAATTTAATAGTTTCTTGGTTCTGTTGCAACTGTTTTGTTTTGCATGCAGCCACTCTTCTGCTATCTGATGGAGCAAGTCGAGCAAGCATGTATAGACCATACATGTTTGCTGGTTTTAGACATTCAGCAATGAAATAGTACAGGGGCAGGCAATTATTTTGGCTGGAGGTCCGCTTACCAAGTTTTGACAAGTCATTGAGGGCTGCAAGGGTAGCCCCGCCTCTTGACTGGTTCCCCGCCCCCTGGGTGCTGTTTTGGGACCAGAAGTCCCGCCCCCTAATCCCTAACCTTTGCCACCAGACATCCCTCCCATTGCCCCCTGGAAATACTCCTTTCAGCAAGGGGGTTCACCATCTCAGAACCAGAAAAATACCAAATTATATTCTAAAAATCAAACATGTACTATGCCATTCTTTAATATCATTTCAGAAAATATTTTTGTCCTGATTTGTTTGTAATACCTTAAAATGAAGTCTTACTCTTGTATATTGTTGGGGAGTGGGGTGGGTATGTGGGGTGTAGCATTTGGGGGTGTGTGGAGGCGTAGGGGGTATGGGTGAGGGAGCATGTGAGTATGTATGGGGTGTGGGTGGGTATGGGGTTTGTGGGGGGCTGAGTGTGTGGGAAGAAGGTGGCTGGGGAGGGCTGTGGCATGTGTGGAAGAGGATGGTTTGTGCGCTGTATCTACCCTATCCTGCCCCATCCTCCCTCCTTCCCCCCTGCAGGAGGCAGAGCCCCCACCAGCACTCTTCGAAACCCAGGCTCCTGCTGCATCTTGTCCCAGAGCACCAGCACAGGTCCCGTGCTCCTGCGACTCCCCCTTCTGTCTGCCAGTGCTGCCCTTCTCATGCCGCTTCCCCCCCCCACATCCTAGTTGCATGGCTGAGATGCAGGATGCAACAGGATCTGGACCAGCCTGACAGGTACCGCACTGAGCCAGCCAAGAATTGTCGGGGCTGGGCCAGTTCCTGCTGAGTCCTGCAGCCCAGGACAGCAGCTGGGAACCATGTGGTGCCAAAGCGGGAGGCAGGAAAGCAGGGAAATGGCTGCAGCAGGCAGGGGTCACATAGCAGCGAGTGGGCACACGGAGCACAGGAACAGCTAGGCAGGAGCACGGGACCCGTGGCGGTGCACCAGAGTCAGCGCTAGCAGGGCCCAGAGTGGGCTGGCATGGACCAGCAGGGCCTCTTTGGAGCTGGGCTAGGCTGCGTCAGCAGGGAGGTGGGGGAGCCAGCTCAGCTCCATAGAGCCCCTACCAGCCTGTGCTCCTGCTGCCCCACCCTGGGCCCCCACTGGCACTGGCACTGGCCCTGGTGCGGGCCCCACATGCCCACCCAGCTGTTGCTGCACTCTGCACACCCACTCGCTGCCACTTCCCATGCATCCCACAGCCATTTCCCCACCTGCTCACTGGCTGCTCCAGGACCACTTGATTCCCAGCTGCAATGCCTGGACCACAAGAGGGCCCTGAAGACTGGGGCAATCACCTGCAGTCCTCCCCTGCCTCCCCCACCTCCTCTTCTTACCTGAATTTCCTTCCAATGTAGGAAGCCAGGAACAGCCCCAGGATCCTTGGCCAGAAGCCTCTGCTAGGCAGAGACTACCGGGTGGGGGGAGACTGCGGGTGGGGCGGGGCTGAGCTCACCTTGCTGCTGCGGTTGCTTAGTCCTGCTGGTGGCTCCCCCTGGGTCCTACTGCCACTGGCTCCTGTCATCTTTGACAGGCAGCCAGGGGCAGATAAATATTAATTTTCTAAATTTTTTAGGGGCCCTATGGGCCAGTTAAAAGGACCTGGCAGACTAGATCCAGCCTGCGGGCCATATTTTGCCCACCCCTGAAATAGTAACTGTCATTCATCATTGGTTCCAGCTTTTTTTGTGTGAACTAATATTTCCCAAACTGAGATCCATATTCAGCCTTTCAATAGTAAAGTATGAGTGTAGTGGTTCTTAGTGGTTTAGTTTGGCTCCCCAGTTTGATTTTGAAAGCTTTCTGAGTTTGTTGTTCTGGGCACCAGCTTAAAGCTTTTGTATAAAGACACTTTTCAATGGCAATGGTAGCAAGATCCAGCACAATTGTTAAAATTAACTTTGTCGTAAATTCTGCTCCAGAATGAGCTAATCTAACCTGCTAAGCAAAAAAATCCCTGTGCCTTGAGGCTCAGTTTCAGCCTGCCTCAAGTCTCACATTGTATTGTATGGTAATGTAAAACTTTATTCAAGTTAATTCTTCATGCTGAATTTTATGTCTTTCCCTTCTGTTTAGGAGATGTGAAATAATGATGTGGATTGGGCAAAGCTAACTGCTTACAGTTCCAAGGGCTGGGTAATTGCTAGGAGGCATACCCTATGGGTAGTACTCTAGCTCTTTGACTTTGTCTACCCTAAAACACATTTACCTGTGTACCTTCAATACTGGTGGGAGCCAATGGGTATAAGGACTTACTTGGATAGTTTAAACAGAGATTGGTGGTTAATACAATATCAACAAAAACTTTCATGTGTACTGAGAGTCATATAAGGAGTGAGGGAACACAGTAAAAACAACAAGGGAAGCCAAACTCAGAGCTAAAAGTTAGTTAATCCCTAACCTGGGAAGAGTGGAGCAGCAAATGCCAGTAACAGTAGTTCATTCATTCAGTTGATTTATATGGTATCCTTCCCAAAAGGCTCAGGGAAGCTTACACTAATACTTGTCAACTTTTGTTGTACAACTTTAAATTGTAGCTTGTCCTGAGTGTGATTAAGGATGTTTATCTTTTGCAATTTGCAGGGGCAGCATTCCTAGCTATTACAACCATCTATGCAGAGAGTGGATCAGGATTTGTGACGCCTAGTGCCACAGCCAAAGCTGGGGTAGAAGCAATGTGCAAGTGAGTAACCGAACATCATTGTTCTGTCTTCATATCTCTCGAGCGAGGCTCACTGGTTCCTTCCCTGGCCTGGCAAAAGTATGAAATTATAGGAAAGTAGGGCTGGAAAGGTCACAAGGTCATCTAGTTCAGTGCCCTGTTCAAGGCAGAATCATCCCTGACTGAATCATTCCAGCCAAGTGTCTGTCCAGCCTGCTCTTGAAAATTTCCAGGGATGGAGATTCCATAGTTTCTCTAGGTAGCCACATACCATACTTGACTGTCCTCATAGTCATATGGTTCTTTTTAATTTCCAACCTAAATTTCCCCTGCTGAAGCTTCAGGCTGTTGTTCCTAGTCCTGTCCCCTAAAGCCATAGAGAAAAGGATATCTGTATCCTTTTTGTAATTGCCCGTGAGGTATTTGAAGACTTGCTGTCAGATCACGCCTCAGTCTTTTATTCTCCAGGCTAACCCTAGTTCTTTCAGCCTTTCCTCATAAGTCATGCTTCCTAGGCCTCTAATCGTTTTTATTACTCTCTGCTGGGCTCTTTATATTTTATTCATATAGTCCTTGGAGTGTGTGGCCCAAAACTGGACAGAGTACTTCAGGTACTCACCATGTTGAATTCATTTACTTGTTTTGCAAGAATCACTTCTGTTGATACAACCTAATAAACCATTGGGTTTGGGTTTTTTTGCACCAAGAGCTCAAAGCCAAGACCTGTTCACTGTAATTCCCGGGTCCTTTTTTGGAGTATTGCGGCTTAGCTAATCATTCATCAGTCTGTATTTGTGTAAGAATTTATTCTATCCCAAACACAGGACTTTGCACTTGTCTTTGTTGACAAATGTTTTCTTGATAAGTGTTTAATCTAACTGATTGCACACCATTTTCCTGGCATGGTCTATAAATTTGCTAAGTGTGCACTCTTATGAAGCATGCTTATAAATGAAAATGTTGAACAATACTGGACCTAGGATAGACCCCTGGGGAATGCCACTTGATTCCTCATCCCAGCTAGACAATGAGCCATTGATGACTACTTGTGAGCATAATGACCTTTCCTGACCCCCATGACTTCTTGAAGAGGACAGCCAATAGGCTCTGACATTACCTTAACCAATTCCTTCAGTACTCTAAAGTGTATTCCGTACAACAGGGGTAGGCAATGCTCTTTGACCAGAGTGCCGAAACCCCCCACCATGCCTCCCTTGGAAGGTGCCAGAGTGCCAGCATACCAGAAAAACAAAACGAGGGCAGGGGGTACATGGCAGGATGACCTGCTTGTGCCCCTTGCCCCCACCCAAAGCCCCTGCCCCCCAGCCCATGGTCTGTGGCTGTCAGCAGCTACCCAGAACCTGGGCCAGCTGCAAACATCTGCTGCCTTTCTGCCCCGGCCCCGGGCTCTGGGGAGGCAGCACATACTAGCAGTGCTCCCCGCTGTGCTGCCCTCGCTGCTTCTGCAAAGCAGCGCTGGAACCCAGCATGGCAGGGCCCAGCAGGGGCGCAGAAAGCTACCTGCTCCCCACTGCACTGCCACGCTTCCCCACCAGCTGTTTGTAGCCTCCCTGCTGCAGCCAGCCCTGGCTCTGAGTAGCTGCTGATAACCACGGAGCCCAGGCTGCTCCTTGTAGGGCTTGCAGCTTCCTAGCTGCCTGCTGGGAGCAGCCAGGGCTCCCGGCTGGGAGCAGCTACCTCAGTGGCGGGCAATTATTTTGAGCAGAGGGCTGCTTACCAGTTTTGGAAAGCTGTTGAGGGCTGAATGGGTAGCCCTGCTCCCTGGTCACCATCTTAGGACCAGTGCCCCAATGTCTTGGGACCAGTGTCTCAAGGCCAGCACCAGTAGGGCCCAGAGTGGGACGCAGGCTGGCAGCGGTCTGCGGAGTTGAGCTGGGCTGCACCAGCAGGAAGAGGGGGAAGCTGGCCCAGCTCCGGAGTCCCTGCTGGCTGGGAACCTGTACTCCTGCTGCCCTGCTCTGGACCCTGCCGGCGCTGGTCCTGGGACACCAGTGTGGGTCCCATGTACCCGCTCACTCCCAGTGCCTCCCAGCCCCACAGTACAGACCGGGGGCAGCATGCAGCCCCAACCCCCAGCTCCCCTGAAGGGAATGAACTGGTGCAGAGTGTGGGGAAAAGCGGCCCCTCCCCAACCCTGTAGCTGGCACTGCCTGCTGCAGCCACTCACAGCCCACGCGGGGCTGTCCTGAACAGGCACAAGGCAGCCCCACGTGGGTTGCAAGTGGCTGCAACGTGGAGCGGCATCCACAGGGTGAGGGAGGGGCTGCTTTTCCCACACTCGGCACCAGCTTGTAAACCACCCCCACTGCCAGCCTGGGCACCATGCCAGCTCCGGGCTCGCCACTTGCCATGCCGGGCAGTGTTTGCCACTGCCACCTCTGGGCTGCCCAGCACACAAGCTCCAGGTGGGCAACAGCAGCAGCAAACACTGCCCGGCATGGCAAGCAGGGGGGGCCACAGCTGCTGCTGCCATGTGCAGCCCCGACGGACAAGCCCAGAGCTGGCACGGGGCCCAGGCTGGCAGCGGGAAGTACGTTACAAGCTGGAAAAGTGGCCCCTCCCCCACCCTGTGGCTGGCACCCTGCCCTTCAATTGCTTGCAGCCCACATGGGGCTGCCTGTGCCTACTCAGGACATCCCCACACGGCAAGTGGCTGTAGCAGGGAGCGCCAGCCATGGGGTGGGGACCACTTTTCCCAGGGCTCCTTCCCTTCCTAGGGTCCTCTCCTGTTTCCCCCCCCCCCCCTTACCTGAGTTTCCAGTGCAGTGCAGCTACATGGTCCCTTCTGGGGCTTCCGGCTGTGGGGGGCAGGGGCAGGCAGGCCCTGCTCTTGCAGGAACCTGCTGGGCTTCCCCTGGGTTCTACTGCCCCTGGTTCCTGTCATTTTTTACGGGAACCAAAGACAGATAAATACTAATTTTCTAAATTTTTTACGGGCCCTATGGGCTAGATAGAGTGGCCTTGCAGGCTACCCAGAGCTGTGGCTAGCTACAGCCAGGAGGCTGCAAACACCTGCTGCCTCTCCGGACCCAATGCATGCTGAGGAAAATGGCCTCATGTGCCATACTCGGGACGCGTGCCATACAGCCTTGCCATCTTGAAAGCATCTAGCCCAGAGGTGGGCAAAATGCAACCCGCAGGCCATTCTATCTGGCCCGCGGAGCCCGTAAGAAATTTAGAAAATTGATATTTCTCTGCCCCAGCTGCCTGTCATGCGGCCCTCAATGGCTTACCAAAACTCAGTAAGCAGCCCTCTGCCTGAAATAATTGCCTGCCCCTGATCTAGTTTCTCTAAGTAATCCCTAACCTGTTCTTCCACTACTCTAGGCTCTTTTTCTCCTTCCCTATTTTTACTGCCAACTGTGCTTATTATCTGACCTTATTCATGAAGACTCAAGTAAAAAAGACGTTAAATACTTAGGCCTTCTCTGCATCATCCATAACTAGATTGCCTTCAACATTTTATAAGGGACCCATAGTTTTTTTGGTCTTCCTCTTACTTTCGACATACCTGTGGAATCCCTTTTTAATTGCCTTTTATGCCTCTTGCCAGTTTCATCTTACATCACACCTAATTAGCTTTCCTAATTTTTTTCCCTGCATGCCCATATGATACTCATATTCTTCCTTAGTAATATGACTGAGTTTCCACCTTATATAGGATTACTTTTTGAGTTTCAACTCATTGAAGAACTTGCTTTCTATCCAGGCTTGTCTCTTGTTGCACTTCTCAGTCTTTCATCTCATCGGGGTAGCACCCTTAATACAGATTCTTTAAACTACAGCCAGCTGTCCTGGGCGCTCTCTCCCCTCAGACTTGCGTCCCAGAGCATTCTGCCCACCAGTTCCCTCTGTTAGTCTTCTTTTTTGAAGTGTAGTGCCTTTATTCTGCTGCTTTACTTGTTTTTCTTTCCCTTAGGATCTTGAACTCTTACCATTTTGTGATCATTGTCACCCAAGTAACCTTCCCGCCTTCACATTCTCAACTAATTCCTCCCTGTTTGCAAGCAGAAAATTGAGAAGACCTTTTCCTCTACTTAGTGTCTCCATCATATGTACCAAAAAGTTATCCCCAACATATTCCAAGAATTTTCTGGACTACCTGTATTTGGTAGCTGTGTTGGTCTGAGACAAAAAGAAATGCAAAACTGTAGAACTCTTGGTTCAGAGATAATACCTTTTATTAGACCAACTAAGAAATTGCAAAAAAAAAAAATCTTTTTCTGCAATCTAACAGGCTCAGAGAAAGTTAAAGATGGTAAAAAGTCCCCATAGGTAGGAAATAAACTTTATTTTTGCACAGAGGAAGCTGAAGATATAAGTCTGTCCCTCTGGGTCCATGAGAGTGTCTTTGTGAATTGCTCTTTGTTGTGCAGATCAGGGCAGGGCAGGATTCCTTCCCTGGTGGTGTCAGATGGCAAGCAGGAAGGTATAGAAATCTTGTTCAGCAGTGAAGTTTAAAATCCAAAATTGGCTAAAATTTGGCATCTACCATGTTTAGGGATGTATTTGATAGCCATGTTGGTCTGATATATAAAAGGTAATTATCTCTGAACCAAGAGTTGTAGAGTTTTGCATTTCTTTTTCTCTCAGACCAACATGGCCAAGTGTATTTCTTCTGAAATGCTTGATTCAGGTTCATGTTCAAATGTGTGCTTTTGCCTAAGGAAGATAGACACCTAAATATCTATTGATTGTCAATGGAATTTGGATACCAAAATCATCTATGCACTTATGAAAATCTCACCCTTTATTATCAGTGCTTTATCTGCAGTAAACACATGGAATTGTTATTCTTTTGTTTCTTGGTTTGTCAAGTTCATAGAACATGACATCTCTGTGAATTGTTATTGCCAGTAACAATAAGAAAATATGTACATATTTATAGACTTCTGTGAGAGTACGTAGTTCAGTACTCAAATTTAAAAACATTTACACTTTTGACTTTTATATGATCCCTTGTTTTGATTAACCTTTTGTTGAGTAATGGTAGAAATATGTTGTTTTATAATGTTTATGCATTCTGTTGAATTTTTAGGTCTCTTGCAGCTGAATGGGGTAGATATGGTATGAGATTCAATGTGATTCAACCAGGTCCAATAAAAACAAAGGTACATTTCAGTCATTAACTAGGGAGAACATGACCTTACATATACTGTCATACAAACCTGCCTTTAAGATGCTGGTGTAACCCTTTGTAGAGTATTTGCAGTATCCTTAGGATCAAATTTCATTTCTTCACTAACTCAAGGGTGTGGTCACTTATCCTTTTAGTGCTTCATATGCCCCTTCTGTAAAAGAAGCTTATTTGTAAAATGTTGCAGGACAGACTTTTGTGTGCACCTGATTTGATAATGAAGTAGTTATATAGCTTCAGCGGGGGCAGTGTCATACAATAAATAGCCCTATACTTTAGCTTAAAATTCTTACAGTCTCCACCAGTGTGTGTTATCAAATGCCTGCTCGTGTTTTAGAACTTGAATTAAGTCCATATGAAATTGTACATTTAAATGGATCTTATTTTCAGCAACAACATTTATATGAAAATGCCAGGCACAGGGAGACTTAAAATCAGCTCAACAGCATTCCTCTGTTTATCTGAAAACAGTAATTTTGGACAATTCATCTGATCAATTCCGAAATGTCAAGAAATAGTCTACAGACCATTGCATAGAACCTTTGTGATTTTGGTAAAAATGAGAAATCTGGAAGGGAGAAATGGGGAGATTTGAGCATACAGAACCCCTCAGAGTGAAGCACAGAATGTGGGAAGTAGGGAGAAAAGGTCACAGTCTTCTCTCACTTTTCTCCTCCCACACGCACACTATGGGAATAGGATGGGGAACAAACAGTATGTGGTAAAAGGGAACACAAGAGGCACACAGAGCCAAAACAGGAAAGTTTCTAAGCAATTTTTAGTTCAAGTTGCTGTTACTCTATTGTAATATTAATTTCATCTCTAAGGAAAATTTCTACACATTGGCTGTGATGGGATTCTTGCCTTTGGCTTTTTTCCAAGTCGGTTTAGATACCTGCTGGGAAATTTGTCCTTGTCTGCTGTTCTGAATAGGTGGGGGAATAGGTGATAAAATCACCAAGCTCACCCTCTGATAGTCAATGGAGTAGATTGTACAAATTTTCTTAATAAGTTTAGAATGATACAGTACTTTACATGTCAATATTGTTAACTTCTGTAATCATATCCAAGTTAATCCATTGAAATGAATTAAACAATTCACACTTTTATCTGTTGTTCCAGGCGCTTCACAAAATAAAGCAGGCATCACAGCATCAATTAAACTTGTCCCATGGTCTCAGTATTTTATGCATCCATATTAGCTTGAGATTTTTTAAATGATAGCTGAGCTGCTAAAGACAGGCAGGAAGGAGGCCAAGTCATGCTCTTTCCATCATCTTCCTCAGAGGAGACCTCAAAATTCAGGAAATACCATTTTAATAGCTCTTAAGAGAAATAAAGCACTATATCAGTGCAATACTTTTAGATATTCAAACCAACATTTTAAAAATTCTGATAATATAGCAGCTACATTTCTTCAGTAGGAGCAAAATTATAATGAAAATTGTCCTGTATTTTAATTATATTTTAATTGCATATGACATAGCTAACCTCACATATTTTATTTAAGTTTCTGATTTTGCAGAGTAAAGATTTTTCTAGAAAAATCCATTTAAGTTTTTTCTTTAGTCCTCAGTGTTCTAAAAATTATTATCATGAGCAATAAAGCACAAAACTATTGGTTCTATTAATTGCTCCTTTTCTTGCTTTTTAGTTTGCTTATTCTATGCGGTGTATGATTTTAGTTTCTTTTTAAGTTTCCTTCATAACTTTGTAGCAACTCTGAAGCTCACCCCTTTTGTCCAGGTATAAGTCTCCCAGATTTTTGGAAAGAGACTGGGTAAAGGTATATTCACATTGTCAAAAGCCCGTGCTGTCCATCATATTCTAAAATGGATGCAATGTAGCCAAGTTGGAGCAGCGATGGGCACACCCTGCTAAACTGTCTTGAGTATGCTTCTTGGCTTAGTGCCCAGTGCCACACTAGGGCAGCTACCTCTATCTGTTTCAGGGTGTAGCACATAGAGCAGGGATACCAAAATTTACTGTGATGCTTCCAAATGGAGTTGTTTGATGTGCCCTACCACACTTATTAAAGCATCCCTTTACTGCTCAACAAATGTCTAGAAAAGCTGCTTGTGTAAATCGTTCACTGGATTTGTACCAGTGTAACTGAATTTAACCCTTGTCTCCTGTTCCCTCTGGTCCTCTCCCACTGACAGCTTTGCTTCTGTCATAGCATCCTGGGTGTTGGTTAGTTAGAGTATTAAGTTTGAGAGCAGGAATAAAACTTTAGTTTTGATTTTTTTAGTATAACATTTTGCTGAATATGTATCTTAATTTTGCAGGGTGCTTTTAGCCGTGTTGATCCAACTGGCATGTTTGAGAAAAAATTTATTGAGAGGACCCCTTGTGGCCGTCTGGGGACTGTAGAGGAAATTGCAAATCTTGCCACCTACCTCTGTAGTGAATATGCAAGCTGGATTTCTGGAGCAGTAAGTTTTAGTTGCCCTCGTTCATGCTTTGGTATGCAATTGGTGGTAATATTGTTGACAATTGTTAATGCATGTTTGGTTCCTGCAAGGTATTTGAGAATTTAAAGAAAAGACATTGTTAATCTGGAAACCTTTAGATTCATATATTGATGTATTTGGTTGAGTGTATTTTTTGGTAGCTGCTGGCTTTAGAACATCTTAAATAATTGTTGCATTTATTCATGTTGTGGCAGGGAGGGGTGGCTACAAGCTCCACCTTCAGGCCACTCGCATCATTGGCCTGCCCCTTGCCTAGGGCAGTCTGCCCTGCCCTCCTGCCATGTCTTTGATGTTACAATAATGGTTGTTAAATGCGGGAGGCTGCCATAATTGTGGCTGTAGTGTAGTGGCCAAATACACAGCTCCAAGCCATGCCTACACAGTGTCCCATGCCTCACAGATGGAATCTAAACTGCTGGCAACTCCGGCCCCTTGCTAGGCTGAACTCTGCCCCTTTGCCAGGCTTCAGTCACTCTGCCCACTCCTGGGTCTCACCCATTCCTCCCCTCACTGGGCCTTACTCATTCTGCTCTACTCTGTGCAGTCCTTCAGATCCCACCCACACCCTACTCTTCACGGTCCTTCAGACTACATAGCTCACACACTCCTGCTAGCCTATGCACAGTCCTTCAGGCCACCTGCAGGCCCCACTGTACACAGACTCTGGCTTTCTGCCCCACACTGGGCTGAATTCAACCTCTAGCCCCTCTTTGGGTGCCTGGGTCTTATGCCTCTTGGGCCTCAGGCCCCACTCAGTGGGCCTTGGCCCCTGTCTCAGGGCCTACTCTATGAGCCTGGACCTTGCCTCAGCCCCACTCACTGGACCTGGGCCCTGTGCCTTTCTGTTGGGGTGTGTTCCCTTAGCCTTTCCCCTCCATGGGGTACCCACAAGGCAGTGGGAGCTGAGGCTATACAGCACCCCATACTTGCCTTTCACTGGGGTGGCACAGGTGTGGCATTTTCTGGAGACTGCCCTGCCACGGGCAGCCCCACCACACCATCCAACCTGAGCAGGGTGTAGTTTCAGGTCTTACCTAGGACCACCGGGAACCACCTCCATCCCCATAGTTCCTGCCCCAACCTCCAGATGTTCCAGGAGCTGCTTTCCTCAGGCTGTTCAGTGTTGCTCCGCCGGCTCACTAGAAACTGCTGGCACGGCTCCTAGGGCCTCGGCTTATACACTGGGTGCCCAGCCCTCATCCAGTCAGATGTGCCCTGGTCATGTGACTTCCTAATTGGGCCAGACCACACTTGCGGGCTGCTCCACAGCCTTCTTAAACCTCTTAAAATGGCTGGCACAGCTTGTGCTCTGCCACACATGCATGTACTTTTCTACTTGAACTTCTATAAGATAAGGTCAGTCTTATGGAATGTGATAATTTTAATTGTTTGCAAACTACTGTTAGCTATCTTAAATGAATTGTTCATTTTTCCCCCTAAGGTTATTAGAATGGATGGTGGAGAATATGTTTCTATGGCAGGAGAATTCAATGATCTGAGGAAGGTAAAAAGTTACATGCTTAATATTCATATACAAAAAAATACTTTACGATGTGTATAGCATCTCAAATAATTTTCTTTTCTTATATTAGACTACCAGTGAGCAGTGGGATATGATGGAAGCAATGATCAGGAAAACAAAAGGTTCCTAAAATATTCTTTTCACCATGTGCCTTACAGATGATATCATTAAGAAAATACCACTGGCTATAAATTACATGCATATTAAGCATTGGCCTTTCAGACGGATTGTAACAATTCTAATAAAGCATTTTGAAATTGAAATGACTTTGAATGTGGCTATATATGTATCATACTTAGAATCACATTTGTCCAAAAGACAAATTAAGACTTTTAATTCACACAAAATGCACTACATCTTTGAATAAAGTGTCTTAAATGTCTGTGTCATGCTTCAGAATCAATTATATGCCTCTACTTCTTTTGTGTGTTTGTATTCCTCCCAGGCCATGGGCAGATGTACATTCGAAATTTTCTAAACTGAAACAGAATTTGGAACACTTCAAGTTTGAAGGACTGTAGGTTTGAAGGACTTTAGGTTATGGGTAGATGTGCAGATCTCCACTGTGACACTTCTTTCCCCAGAGCACTTCAAAATGGCTTAAACAGCAGGCGGTCGCATGCTGTCCAGGCTGGGGATGTGATAGGGAGTTGCTTAGTCCGTGTAGGGGCACAGAGGTTAGGGACAGAAGTTACACATAAACCAGTTTAGATGATCAGAAACTAGTTTAAACCTGTAACAGAACAAGAGTTCAGTACACATAAACCAGTTCCAAAATGGCTGAAACTGGTTTAAGATAGACCTGGTTGGATGTAGCATCAGACTTAACTGATTTGGGTCAAACCGGCTTATGAAACTTCTGTCCCAGACCAACTCCTGGTTCAAGTTTCATAGTTTCTAGGGTCGGAAGGGACCTGAGCAGATCATCTAGTCCGACCCCCTGCCATGGCAGGAAATAATACTGGGGTCAAACAACCCCAGCAAGATGTTCATCCAACCTCCTCTTAAAAACCCCCAGGGTAGGAGCCAGCACCACTTCTCTTGGAAGTTGGTTCCAGATCCTAGCCGCCCTGACCGTGAAGTAGCGCTTCTTGATATCTAGCCTAAACCTGCCCTCTGCCAGTTTGTGACCGTTATTCCTGGTCACTCCTGGAAGTGCGCAGGGGAATAGTGACTCCCCCAATGCCTGCTGATCCCCCCTGACTAGTTTATAACAGGCCACTAGATCCCCCCTCATCCTTCTCTTTTGGAGGCTGAACAGGTTCAGGTCCCGTAGCCTCTCCTCATAGGGCCTGCCCTGCTGTCCCCTGATCATGCGAGTGGCCCTCCTCTGGCCCCTCTCCATGCTGTCGACATCCCTCTTGAAGTGCGGCGCCCAGAACTGGACGCAGTACTCCAACTGCGGCCTGACCAGTGCCACATAGAGGGGGAGGATCACCTCTTCGGACCTGCTTGAGATGCATCTGTGGATGCGTGACAAGGTACAGTTGGCCTTCCTGACTGCCTCCCCACACTGCCGGCCCATGTTCATTTTGGAGTCAATTATGACTCCAAGATCCTTTTCCACCTCTGTGCTGACAAGAGGGGAGTTCCCCAACCTGTAGGTATGGTGCCGGTTGTTCCTCCCCAGGTGCATCACCTTGCACTTGTCTGTGTTGAATCCCATCCTATTCACATCCGCCCACCCTTGTAACCTAAGTTAAATCAGTCCCTCAGAATCCCAGCATGCTTTGTAGCCCTGGGATGGTCTGTACTGCCTGCTCTAGAGAGCAGGGCTGGCCCTGGCCCTCTGCTCCCTAGTCTGAGTGGTGAGAGCTGGCTTACTAGACCCCCCAAGGCAAACCCCTTCTGAGGTCTGGGGCCAGGGAGGAGGGTTAAACTTCCCCCAAGTACAGAGCTGCCCTGCCCTGTTTGCTTACTGCTGCCTGTGACTGTGAACAGCAAATCCCAGAGGCACTCAGAAGCAGGAACAAGAAGTGATGAGCAACCCTGCAAAGTCGTGCTGCTGTAATTGTGGACTGCAAATTCCAGAGACCGCAGGGGCAGCACGAAGAAGTGAACACACCCCCCTTGCTGTGTTTATAGTTCTTCAGAGAAAGGACTATTCTTGTTCAAGCTTTTATGAATTCAGTGCCACTACCTTTTTTCCCCACCCACCCCCTCCTCAGCCTGGCAGCTCCCCACCACCAGGCAGAGCACAGCCTGGCCATGCCCCTTCTGTTCCAGGATAGAGTGAGGGGAAAAGTCTTGGAAGGTTTCTTTTTCCTTTCCCTTTGGCAGTGCCTGGCAGGCATGTTCTAGCACACCCCAGCTTTTGGCTTAAGCCACTGCAGGCATGTGACTACATTTCCTCAATCAAAAATGATTGCTCATTTGCTTATTAGTTCAATCTTTGCAGCTTAGACTAACCTGCAAAGACTGAATCAATTCAGCCTCAGGCTTTTTGACTGTACTTAGCCAGAGAGACAAGGGTAGAGTTTGTGGAAAGCTTAGAAATTACCAGCCTTCACAAACTGGTACTATTCTAGTTTGAGATACAGTGACCTATGTTATATCAGCACCTAGATAATTCCGCTCTCAGATGGAATGTGTTGTGTGTTAAACAGCATTCATAAGCAAATGAATACAGCCATGAAAGTGGGAAAGAATGTTGCCAGACTAGCAAGCACGGAATATATTTTAAACATAAAAAATAAAACTACATTCATTACTATTAGCAGATTCAACAGATTGTAAATTGGATGCTTATCTTGCTGGTAAATTGGATGCTTATCTTGCTGGGATCCTATGACCCCAGCTGACTTCCTGCCCTTTGGGCAGGGGGCTGGACTCAATGATCTCCCGAGGTCCCTTCCAGCCCTAATGTCTATGAAATCTATGAAAAAAGAAAGAAACCTTAGATTCACACATACACATTCACATATTTCACATCTTGTTCCCCCTTTTTTAAATGACATTGGAGTCAGAAGCGGACCAGTCAAGTTTGCCAATGACACCAAACTTTGGGGCAAAGCATCCACACCTAAAGACAGGAGGGCGATCCAGGCTGACCTGGACAGGCTCAGCAAATGGGCAAACAATGGTGTTTAACACTGAAAAATGCAAGGTTCTCCACCTTGAGAGGAAAAACCTGCAGTGTCCTTATAGGCTCGGCAGTGCTACGCTGGCTAGCACTATGGAAGAAAGAGACTTGGAGGTCATCATTGACCACAAGATGAACATGAGCCTGCAATGCAATGCTGTGGCTACTAAAGCGACCAAAACGCTGGTTTGCATCCATAGATGCTTCTTGAGCAAATCCCGGGACGTCATTCTCCCCTTGTACTTGGCCTTGGTGAGGCCGCAGCTGGAGTACTGTGTCCAGTTTTGGGCCCCACAATTCAAAAAGGATGTGGAGAAGCTTGAGAGAGTCCAGAGGAGAGCCACGCGCATGATCAGCAGTCAGGCAAACAGACCTTACAACAACAGACTGAAATCTATGAGTCTTTTCAGCCTGGAAAAGTGCAGGCTCAGGGGTGATCTGATGGCCACCTATAAATTTATCTGGGGTGACCACCAGGATCTGAATTTCTTTACTGTCCGAGCCCCCACGGTCTGGAACAGTCTGCCAGCGGAGGTGGTTCAAGCACCTACATTGAACACCTTCAAAGTAAATTGGATGCTTATCTTGCTGGGATCCTATGACCCCAGCTGACTTCCTGCCCTTTGGGTGGGGGGCTGGATTCAATGATCTTCCGAGGTCCCTTCCAACCCTAATGTCTGTGAATCTGTGACAGTGGCATAAGGCACAGACTGCAAGCCTCTCAGGTGCCTTTGGTTTCCTAGGTAACACTGATCACCTTAACCATTTCACTGGGAATGTGTGACACTGACTACTGCGCCAGATTTGTGTTTATGTTTCCTTCGTGGGTCATGACTGCCATTGTCATGAATGCACTCATGATGAGGTGGCCTTCTTCCATGTTGTATTCACACATCTCCTTTTTGTAGGTAGGTTGCTCAGTATTAGATCCAGGCTTGTCAGTGTTTTTACTTTATGGTGTAGCATTACTGATCATCACTGAAGGCTGCAAAATGGGTTCTTCAACAGTAGGTGGGGCTCCAACTATTGTTTCTGTACTCTGTTCAGCAATTACTCCTGTGTCTCATAATTTGTCAGTATGGTAACACCAAACAATATTAGGTACCATTTGCACTGGGTGAAATAAAGGATCTATTTATGCAGTCACAACTGCAGGCTTCCATTTATTAAGTCCTCACTAATCATGAGCCAATACATTTTTGCCTACATGTAGCTGTGGAGGTGTTCCAGTTCCCTTTATCATAACTGTTCCCTTTGTCATGGCCTGACTTAGCTGGCAACTTCTAACATGTTGCTGCAAGTCCAGTTTTAGTAAATTGAACCCTAATCTTATATTCCAGCCCAGAAATAGCATTGCTAGTATCTCATCAGTACTACATTCAGATATGCTAGCAAGAAGTGGGCCATTTTCTGCTGTACTGACCCTGCGTCTTTCATGGAGAGCAAGCCATTTTTGAAAGGCTACAAATTTAGCCAGTCAATTTTTGTCTGGGTGGTATGGTGCAGAAGGAGATATGCTGAATGACATTTTTCTTCATGAACTCTTGAAACTCATCTAAACTAAATTGTAGGATATTGTTAATTACAGCTTGTTCTGGCAATCCAGTCCTTGCAAACTGACCTCTCAGGTTTTTTTGCTGTCTACACTGCTATAGTGGTTTTCAAACAGAAAATGTGTGGCCATTTGGAGTAGACATTCACCACTACTAGGTATATCATCCCTATAAACAGTCCTGCAAAATTAATATGGAGCTGTCGCAAGGAAAAGGATGGCCATTCCCACACGTATAATGGTGCTGGTATGGACATCATTTGTACCTGTTGGCATCCCATATGTTCCTTAACAAGGTGTTTTATTTGTTGGTCGTTACCTGGCCACCATACAAAGCTTCTGACTAGAGCCTTCATTTTTACAACTACTAAGTGCCCTATGTGCAGCTCTTCTAAAATTCTTGTGCGCAATTTACTAGATATAACAACAAGAATCCCCCACATTACACATCCTTGCTGTATAGTAGGTTTATCTTTGCATGAATAAAAAGGTGCTAAATTAGGATTTTCCATATATTTCCAACCTTCAGGGTAGTTTCATTCCTCTGTGCTAGTGTGGGATCTTGGTTTCTTGCCTGATCGTGCCACGGTTCACCAGGGCATACTCCAGCTGGAATAAATTAACAATTTCAGTAGATTCTACTATAGAAGGTTCTTTCACAGGTAAATGAGAGAGTCCATTAGCATTCCCATGTGCCTTTGTTCTATTGTATTCAATTTTATAACTAACCAGCTAAAAAGAGATCCTACCATTGCATACAGGTCACACTTGTCCCAGATGCTCCTTTCTTGAGATGGAGAATTGAGAGTAGGGGGTTGGTAATCTGTGACCAATGTAAATTTTCTCCCATACAGGTATTGGTTACATTTCCTCACTCCCCACACCAACTTAAAGCTTCTTTGTCTATCTGTGCAAAATTCCATTCAGCTGCCGAAAGTGATCATGATAGAAATGTAATGGGCTGGACAGCTTTCACTTATTCTTTAAAGGTTGGGCTTGTTGGCATTTCCAGGGGGAGCAGGCTGTGCAGTAAAACTTGTTGTTTTTCTTCTACTCAGTAATGCAGCTACATGATTCTGAGGGGAAACTCACTCACCTAAAAAAACCTGCTCCTATATACATGTATATGTATGTATTTAGGTAAATGAGTTTCCCCCCAGAGTCATGTAGCTGTATATACATATATGAGCAGGGATTTTTTTGGTAAATGCCAGTATATGCCAGGTTTTTTTAGGTATATGCCAGTCTTCCAGAATGGTAATATAAACTCCAATTGTCCCATTTTGAATTCCAACAGATTTCAAGGTCTCACAATTAAAGCAAGTTCTTTAGGTTGATGTAGTCCATGCCCTGCTCATGGGTTCCCACTCCTTGTTACTAGTTCTTTTGTTTGTCCTGGGCATGCATAAATAAATAACTCTAGCCACAAGCATGGGAAAAACGTGCTGCCAGACTGGTAGGCACAGAATGTATCGTAAATGTGAAGAAAAGTATACATTCATTGTCATTGCCATTAGCCAAATCAGCAGAAAGTAACCTTCTCCATAGTACTGAATCCTAGACATTCATTTCCCAGTCTGTATTTATTCAAGCAATTATTCTGCCCCAGACACAGGACTTTGCACTTGTCCTTGTTGAATCTCACTGGATAGATTGCAGATCATTTCTTCAGCCTATTCAGGTCATTCTGGATCTTAGCCTTACTCTCCAGAGTATCTGTGCCACCTAACTTCATGTCATCTATACATTTGTTAAGCTTGCACTCAATCCCATCATCTCTGTTCATATATCTGACAGACTGGATCAAATTACAGTACCTGATAAAAGAGACATAACTTTCAAAGAGCCCTTTAGAGTGACTAATTCAGTTTCAACTCTCTAAGGCAGTAATTCTCATGCTTTCTACTTGAAACGCTCATTAGATTTGAGATACCCTTAAGAAAATGCCAGCTCCTGGCTTTCACTCATTTTTGACTGGAAAAGTAATAGAGCAATTCTGTTGCAAAGAACTCAGAAAGATGACAACAGGTTCCAGAATATTTTTGATGCTGTGGATTCCTATTTGAAATCTCTGGATTTATCTTAATTAATCCTGGGTAGGTATTTCCACATCTCATAGTGTTAATGTTGAGTAATATCCCGTGTCACTCTTGAAAGCATCCTACAGCATCCTAGGCTGGGGGCCATAGCTCCGGTTGAGAATCATTGCTCTAAGGCACTGAAGTGTGTCAGAAGGTATGTCTACACTTTAAGCTAGTCTATCTTCTTAACCTGTGTTTTAGCTTAAACCACATTGTCACACAGCTATTAAACCTTTATAGCCATGCTTATATGTGCTCCAAAACTGATGCTGGGGGATGGGACTGTGGGTTTGGGGAGACAAGGTGTGGGGAGAAGAGGGTTGGGCTGCCTGTACATGGGGGTTCAGGCAGCAGCAACAGGTGGGTTGGGGGTGGCCTCTCCCACACAGTGGCACTAACAGGTGATGGTCTCATGCTGCTCTGAAGTGGTGGAGCTTGTGCTGCTCACATGTTGCAGGCTTGCTCAGCAGCAGTGAGGCAGGGCTCATGCTGCTTCTGCAGGAGGGGGGCTGCACATGGCAGAAGTCCCTGGAGACGATGCAGCATGTCCTGCACAATGCAATCTAGGGCCTGTACTGGTGCAGAGTGTGGCTCCTGTCTGCTTTGAAGCTGGACAGCTTTTAGTTAGATCATAACAGCTGCTTGGTTCAAGCCTGTAGGTGCTACTATAGTACAAATAAAATATGTATTTTTGGATGCAGCACATCAGAATCAATGCTAGTAATCGCCAATATTCATTTGTATACAGCCTGCAAGTTTTTCAGCTCACCTCGCTATAAAATGGTGGCAACTACTTACATTGAGTGTTTTTAAAAATGAACTTTTAGCAGGTCAAATCTGAAACTCGTCACTTTCATAGTAAATTGAATGGTGGATACCTATACACACTTTAAATTAAAAGATTCAGAATTTTTGCAGTGAATGAACATTTTTGCCTATTCTCCCTCTGCCTGCCTATCAAGTAGTTTCAGTTCCCTGTTGGGACCAGCTTGAGGAACCAGCTTTAGACAGAGGAACTGAGACTTTATCTTGAGTTAATCAGTGTCAGCCTTGACACGATTCTATTTACAACTAGCACAGTGATTTTTCGACCTTTTTACACTCCTTGTTTGACTTGAGGCATCTCTCCATAACTTGTGAGATGAGTAGTATCCCATTTCAAAAACTAAATGTATTGATTGCAATGTTTACCTCCTTGCCAAAGGACTAGAGAGTTGGGGGGCAGAGCAGCAGCAAGGCAGGGATGAGCCTAAGTCTGCATATATCTTCTTACCTCTGCTTATTTCCTAGCACCTCATGGTACCCTTGAAAAGATCTCATGGCACCCCAGAGTGACTCAGCATCCTGACTGAGAATCACTTTACTAGCATGAATTTTTTTTACTTGAATTTTTTTATTTAAACTGATCAAAATCATAGCAGTTAAGAGACAGCCTGGCCTATGAATACATGTTGGGTGCTTACTCAAAAACTCAACTGTTGTTCCTTACAGAATGGCATTATTGCCAAACAGTCATCCTGAACCTGTTTACCATCCATGACTAAGCACACCATTAATCATGAAGTGACTACAAAGCAATATGTTTTTTAAGTTTTCCAAATGTGGAGTGTTCTGTGCCAGAAACAAAAAGGTGCATTTTAAACTTTAACGAGCAACTAGAAGAATAGAGCATGTTCTACATACTATATTAGGTAACACCTGTCAGATTTGTTTCAAGTTGTAAAAAAAAAAAAAGAAGAAAGAAAGATTACATTGAACAAGAATGTGTATTTTGCTGCTTGGTTTTGAATGCCTTGGTATGCAGATAACGTCTTCTCACTTTATCATATCTTTTAGAAGCTTTATAAATAAACTATAATGTTAAAAAGGAGGCGGCAAAGATTTCTTACAGCGATATCTTTATTTGACCAACTGCATAGTTTGGACAGAGGTTGTTTTTCATTTGAAAATATGCCTATCTTCAGGTTTGACACAGTAACCTTTCTGGTCTGACCTGAAAAAGAATGGATTGTATGCAAAAGCTTGACTACCTATCCCAGCTATGCAGTTGGTCCAATAAAAGTTACCACCCTAAAAAATCCTTGCCTCTTGCATAATTCTTGAACCATCACAGGTACAAACACCACTCTAATACTGAAAGGAGTTCATAGGGCTCTTTACAAAATGCTCTCCAATAAATATGGAATCTTACAGTGCTGTTACACATTACAATTAGGACATGCTAAAGTTAGGCAGCACTAAAATTAGAACAAGCAGTCACACATTAAGGGTTAATAGGATCATAGGAAAGTAGGTCTGGAAGGGATCACGTGAGGTTATCTAGTCCAGCCTCATGCTCAAGGCAAGATCATCCCTGATTAAACCATCCTAGCCAAGTGTCTATCTAACCTGCTCTTGAAAACTGCCAAGGATGGATGTTTCACAATTTCTCTAGGTAGTCTGTTCCAGTGATTGACCCCTCATAGTTCTTCCTAGTCTTCAACTCAAATTTCTCCTGCTGCAGCTTGAGGTCATTGTAGCTGTAAGGAACAGGACTAGGAACAGAGAGGAGCCCATTTCCATACTGTCTATAAATCACTCTTCAGGTATTTGAAGACTGCTATTAAATCCCGGCCTCAGACTTCTCTTCTCATATCTATCACCATTTCCTCATTAGTATGTTTTCTATGCCTCTAATCATTTTGTCACTCTCCACTGGGCTCCTTCCAATCTGTACACATTTTTTGAAGTGTGGGACCCAAACTGGACACCGTACTTCATGTACAGTGTCACCACTGCCAAATCCCTTCCCTTGTTTTGCAAGAGACACCTGTTAATACAAACCAACAGGCTATTGGTTTTTTTGCAAAAAGACTCACAGTTGGCTTGTATTCAGCTTATGATCCACTGTAACCCTCTTGTTCTTCTCTGTAGTACTGCAGCCTAGCCATTCATTCCCCAATCTGTATTTATGTAAGCAATTATTCTGCCCCAGTTGCAGAACTTTGTACTTGTCTTTGTTGAATCTCATTGAATTGATAACGGATCATTTTTTCAGCCTATTCAGGTCATTCTGGATCTTAGCCTTATTCTCTAGAGCAGTAGTCACCAACCAGTTGATCGTGATCAACTGGTCGATATGGAGCCTCTGACCATCGATCTTGGTTGGGGGTGGGGGTGGGGCTGAGCACATGCACGGCCTGTCCCACCCCCAGCAGATCAGTCTGTAGGGGAGGGGGATGGGCAGATCAAGGCCCCCCCATGGTGAGGGAGTGGGGTAGATGCATGGACAAGTGGGGCCCCAGCCAGGCCGGGTGGTGGGATGATCAGAGCCCAGGTGGCTCATCCAAGGGTGCAGGGGGGCTCCCACGACTGTGCATACCACAGAGGCCCAGAGGCATGTGTTCCCCCAAACTGTGTGTGCGATAGAGGTGCTGCCACTGCGTGCTGTGCCCCGAGCCCTACTGCAGCTGTTGCAGGAGTAGTGCAACGCCACGCGTGTCCCAGCACTGGATGGGCAGCATGCTCAGCCCAGCAGTGGGATGCATCTGGCATTGAGCCGTCCCCTTGGCAGCATCAGTGGAGCTCAGGGCACAAAGTGCAGCACACAGCAGCAGCCACCTCTGCCTCACACACAGATAGGGGGCCATGTGCCTCCCAGGCCTCTGCCAGGGTGCACACAGTGGTGGGAACCCTTATACACCCCTGGATGAGCTGCCTGGGCTCCAATCATCCCACCACCTAGCCTGGCCAGGGCCCCACTCACCCCTGCCCCATTCTCTCCCTCATCATGGGAGCTTCAATCTGCCCCCCCACCCCTTCCCTCCTCCGCAGACTGACCTGCTGGGAGGGGGGAGGTGGCCCTCAGTAGGTCCTGGATTGAGCTTTAATTCAAAAAGTGATCTTCTGCTTAAACAGGTTGGAAATCAGTGCTTCAAAGTATCTGTACCACTGTCATTTATAAAATTTACTAAGTGTGCATTCAATCCCATCATTCAAATTGTTAGTGAAGATATTAAACAACTTTCAAACCCCTGGGGAGCCTCACCTGATACCTCCTCCCAACTAGATATTGAGTCATTGATGATTATTTGTTGAGCATGATCACCCAACCACTTATATTCACCTTACAGTATTTTCATCTAGTCTATATTAACGTCTTAATCAGAATGTTATAGAAGACGATTTCAAAAAGCTCGCAGAAGTCAAGGTATATTACATCTGCTGCTCTGCACCCATCCACAGAGCCTATCACCTTAGCATAGAAGGAAATCTGGTTAATCAAGCATGACTTGCTCTTGATGAATCCACGTCATCTATTCCTGATCACCTTGTTCTCCTGTAGATACTTTACAGTGGATTCCTTGACAACTGCTCCATGATCTTTCCAGGTACAGAGGTCAGACTGACTCGTCTGCAAATCCTTCTTCCCTTTCTTAAATATGGGCACTATATTTGCCCTCTTCCAGTCATCCAGACCTCACCCAAACTCCATAAGCTCTTAAAGAGGATAGTTAATGGCTCTGAAATTCACTTCAGCCAGTTCCTATAGGACCCAGTCTAGCTGACTTGAAAGCATCTAACTTCTCAAAGTAATCTCTAACGGGCCTGTGTGAGTCGGCAGCGATCCAATCTGGCTTCGGATCCAGCCACTTCAGATGTCAGGGATCCAATCCAGAGCTCCGGACCAGGTTCCCTCTTTGATCTGGCTGAAGTGGCTCTGCTGCCTCAAACATCTGGCCAAAGATAGGGTATAGGGTATAATGGGGAAGAAAAAAAAAACAAGAAAAAAACCCAAGCCAATGAAATATCTATAACTTTGTTGTTTTTTGTTTGATTTGGATGGAGCTTGCAGGAGTGAGAGCACTTGCTGAGAGCATGAAGTCTGCAAAGTTTCAAGATCAGTACAGGGGTTTGGGGGGGAAACTATACCCCAAATTCTTGAAAGCAAAAAACTCATGTCATGTGTTTGTGTTACAACACAGGGAGGTCAAAACTGCAGGGATGGTAGCTCCTGCTGAGGCCAAAAAGCCTGCCAAGTTTCATGAAGATCAGTGCAGGGGTTTGAGGAAGAACTGCACCTCAAGCTGCAGAAGGACAAAACTTGTGCCATGGGTGCTTGTGCAACTGTCTCCATCTTGGGGCAGTTGATTGTCTGTGTTGATTCTTTCCTCTTGTCAGTCTGTGCTTTTGTGGGTGTTAGTTGATGGTAATCATAGACTCAATGAATCGGAAGGGACCTCGACAGATCATCGAGTCCAACCCCCCACCATGGGCAGGAAGGAGCACTGGGGCTAGCAGGGTCATAAGACCCCAGCCAGGTGCCTATCCAGTCTCCTCTTGAAGATCTCCAGGGTAAGGTGAGAGCACCACCTCTCTGGGAAGCCTATTCCAGGCTCTGGCCATCCTTACCGTGAAGTAGTTCTTCCTAATATCTAACTTAAAGCTATCCTCCCTCAGCTTGTGGCCATTGTTCCTGGTGACTCCAAGGGGGACCCTGGTGAACAGACTGTCCCTGAGTCCCTGCTGGTGGCCCCTGATAAGGTTGTAGGCAGCCACAAGATCCCCCCTCAGTCTCCTCTTGCGGAGACTGAAGCGATTCAGGTCCCTCAGCCTCTCCTCATAGGGCTGGCCACGGAGGCCCCCAACCATACGAGTGCCATAATTAACTGGTTACATTAGCTAGGTACTGTGTATTGAACTGGTCCCTGAGTGAATCATGATTGACCAGTAACTGGTAACACAGTAGCTTAGCAGCCAGGCCTGCTGTTGTCTCCCATAACCCCAAAACAGACACAGTTGCACAAGTACCCATGGCACCAGTTTTGCCTCTCAGCAGCAGAGGTGCAGGGCCCCAGAAACCAGAACCCCTGCACGGGTCTCCTCAACACCTGGCAAGATTTGTAGCCTCAGCAGGGGCCACCGTCCTTGCAGCTTTCATCCCGCTGTGCCTTAACACATGCGGTATGACCCATGGCACGAGTTTTGCTTGTCCACAGCTTGAGGTGCAGTTCCCCCCAAACCCCTGCACCAATCTTCTTGAAACTTGGCAGAACTCTACCCCAATCCCCCATTTGCATCATGGGATTGAATGCTCTCAGCAGAGACTATAATCCCTGCAAATTTTATCCAAATCAAAGAAAAAACAAAGTTAAAGATATTTCATCATTTCCCCATTATATCCTATGGCCGGATCTCCAAAGCGGCTCCAAAGCTCCAAACTGCTTCAGAAAGCCTAACAAAGCCAGTGTTTCGATCCAGACCTGCTGCTTTGGACAGTGAAGCATCCAAAGCTTCTCTGGATCTGAAGCCTCTCACAGCCCTAATCTCCAACATGTTCTGCCATTATCCTAGGCTGTTGTCTCCTCCATTTTTACTGCCAACTGGATTTGTCATCTGGTAGCTGCCCCTGTCTGTGAAAGCAAGTTTTAAAAAGGTATTTAATACTTCAGACTTCTTTGCGTGATCTGTAACTAGATTGCCTTCTGCATTACATAAGGGACCCATGGTTTCTCCAATCTTTCCTCTTCCTTTTGACATACTTACAGAATCCCTTTTTATTGTATTTTATGTACCTGGCCAGCTGTATTTCAAATCGTGCCCTTACCTTCCTAATTTTCTCCCTGCATACTTGTGTGATAATCTTATACTGTCCCCTAGTACTATGAACAAGTTTCTCCTTTTGAAATAGCCTCTCAGACCTGCACTGCTCAAACTTTCCACTGGTGGGCTGGACAGCAGGGGCATGGTTAGGACCTGCCAAGTTTCTCCTGCTCACTAGATTTCCCCAGGCACTCAGAGCTTATCTTCCAGCTTCCCGTCTCCTTCCCAGCCCTCAGGGCTCATTTCTCACCTCCTCCCCATAGCCCCCAGACTTCACCCCCAGTCTTCTCCCAGCCCTTGGGGCTCACCCTCTCTCCTCTGTCCTCTCTAATCCCCTGCTCTCCAGGCTCAACCTTGTCTCCCTGCTCACCCGCAAGGGGCTTGGCTCAGCCCAGCAAGAGGCAGTGACAGACAGGCAGGTTCCCCCTTCCTGCCTGTTCTCCCCTAGAGAGAGACAAGGAGGTTCCTTGGCCCCAGGGGGGACAGTGCTGGCACCCTCAGGTGAGCCCTGGGGTGATAGAGGGTGAACCCCAGGGGGCAAATGGGGAGTGGAGGGAGGGGCTGTGCTTCTGGAGAATGGAGAAGACTCCCCTTGTGTCAGCTCCCCATGCTGTCACTTCGGAGTGTTAGCACCACTGTCCACCAGATAGTGCTTAAGGATCATTCAAGCACAGTTAACCCTTAAATGAGCTGTGAAATACAAACACAGACAACTCAGCACCCTAAAATCAAAGTCTAACTTTATTACAGCATGGCTTTTACTATCTGGTACTTCATTAACCAGCATACTCTACTTGGCATGCCGGTCAATGTGGCAAAAGTAGAACTGGAAGTCCCAGTTCCGGTTTTGCCAAGTCCCACTTTGAGCCACAGCCCAGGGGTAAAACAGCCTGCACAGGGCCCCCTTCCGGTCCCCCAGCACACTGACTCCAGGGAGTGAAACCCTGGTGCACCGGATGTGGCAGGAGGGGTGGTGGCTCTACACATGCAATTAGTCATGATTAAAGCTACCACACATTAACCTAATACTCAGCAACTGATTTTTTGGCTGGTGTCTACTTGTGCAGGGACTGGGCACTAAAGACACCGCTCAGGTAACTGGCATATTTGGTTATCTGGCACCCCACATTCCCCATGGGTGCCAGATAACAAACATTTGTTCTATTACAGCAAAAGCTTTTAGTGTTTTCAACATACAGAGAGAAAAAAAACAAAAGACAGTACAATAATCTCACCCAATCCCAGATGATATTTTGCTTAACAGAAAAGGCTGGCCACACAGTTCCCGAAGCAGAGGGTGCCTTGTTGGCTGGGACAGGCCAGACAGTTGCTGAAGGCTGGATTTATGATGATAAATGATGACAACTACCCTTAACTTTCTTGCTGCCCCCTTTTATGCCTTTTTTAAATTTCAATCCTTGATGACTCCTTACTTTGATTGATTTCTCTGCAGCCAACATACTGCCCATATTTTTATCCTGCCAGCATATTCCTTCAAGACCCATCACAAGCACACATCTTAATTTGGCCTTTTTTCTGGTGTCTTGCTTTCAGTATTGTCCATTGGTCTCCCTTATTACCTTTCATTAACATATCCAATTATTTCATCCCTCTGATTCAGCTGGTTAGTGCCAAGTTCAGTTAATTTGAGCTGGTAACAAAATTATTACTATGTTGTGTTAGAAAAAACTTCTCACAGTGATAGAAAAGGAAAGAAACATCAGGCAAGCAAACTCAAGGCCATAAGCTACTTGCAAGAGGCAAGTTCAGCTGATATTGCTGAAACGTTTAGGTAACAACAAGGTTACACAGAATTTAAGCAATGATTACATAAGGCTGAATATAAAAGAAAACTTTACACAATACTGTAATTCACCACTCTGTAAACAGGTACAATTTTAAAGCATAAAATGACAAGCTACCCTAATAGGAGCAGGGGGATAGAGCATCCATAGGGGGTGGGGGGAGAGAGGCATCTCCTGGGATGCTGGAGGACCATTCCCAACTCATGTTGGCCCCATGGACCAGTCTAAATGTTCCTGCAGTACAAGCTGCCCAAGACAAGCTAGACATAATCCTCTTCCAGAGAGGATTATCTGAGCATTCAAAGTGCATTTAATTTGTCTTAAGTTAAGTCTCTACCTTAATGTACACACACTTCCATCTTAAAAGCCCTTAACATGTTGGAAAGGTAACACATAACAAAACCCTTAGAAATGACAACTTACAAGAAGTTCTAGAAATGAAAGATTAGTTATACTGCAGCCAGATTCTTCCTAGAGAATGGAGTATATTCTGTTTGCCTTCTTGCTCCTTTTGTTGGAGGGAGAACAGTCAAACAAAGGAGATAACAGGTTCAAACATAGAGGACACATCTACACATGCAATTAGTCATGATTAAAGCTACCACACGTTAACCTAATATTCAGCAACTGATATTTTGGCTGGTGTCTACATGTGCAGGGACTAGGCACTAAAGTTAGTGCCAAGTCTTTCCAGCTTTGCCATGTGCCCTGTGGCCACCAAGGGGAGCGCCAGCCTCTGGTCACATGGCTGTCAGCTCTTGGCAGCCATCTTGGACCCCCCACCATACCCCACCTTCTGATCTCTGGCGAGCCCCTTCTCTACCCAGGGACAGCATGCAGCAGCTCCCTCCTTGCCCACCCTGCCTCCCCATGCCATGGCTGCTTCTGCTCCAGCCCCTGCCTCTGCCAGCAACACCCAGCACCCTGCTGCTCCTCTTGGCAGTCATGCTGGCCCTGCTAACCCCTGCAGGCCCCCTTCACCCAGGCCTCAGGAGAACCACGCACCTGCCAGTGGGGTCCAGGACACCAGCTGCAGCTTTCCATCTTTCCTGCACTGCCCACTCCATCCTCCTCCCTCACTGTCTACACACCCCCTGCACCACTCAGGACATGCACATAGTTGAAAGAAAAAAGCTTTATTTCCCTAACACAACCCATCCCTATCCCTTCCCCCTCAACCAATAGAGCCCCTCCACCACCAATTAAAACAAACAAACAAACCAACCAACCTTGTAATGTGGGAATTACGTATAATTTCTCTGGGTTTTCAGGTCCAGAGTGGGGAGCTTTTGTGGGGTGGGGGAAGCTAGATGGCAGCACCTCCTGCTGCGGCCACCTGTGGTGGCGGTCCCCAAGGGCAGATGGCTCCCCCTCTGCTGCCCCAGTATCCCTGTGTGGCATGGCCAGGTTGCTGGGCACATGATGTGGGGGAGAGCAGCAGGGCTGGGCCAAGATGGATGGTGGCAGGTCCAGGGCAGGGGCCAGTCCAGGAGGTTGCAGAGGACCTCCTCGCAGGCCCAAGCAGGGGCCTGTTGTGGGGCAGCAGGCAGGACCCAAGGGCCCTGCAGGGCCATGGGTGGGGACCAGGCAGTGGGGAGCATGTACATTGGGACAGGGGGCCAGCTCAGGACCAGGTCTCAACATCAGATTCATACATACTGCCCCCTCTCACAGGGCCTCTTCCCCTCTGCCCTCTTTCATAGGGCCTCTTTCTTACTTTGCCTCACACATCCCACCCTAATCCATGCATCCCTTCCGGTCCCCCTTGGGCCCTACTCTTCACAGACCTCCATGTATCTCTCATTCACTCTAGCCAGTACACACACCACCCTATTCTGCATGGCCACTCGTCTTCTGCCCCACACTGGGCTGAAATCAGCCATCAGCCCCTCTCAGGGCCACTCTCTGCCTCCTCCTTGGGGCTTCTCTCTCTGCCCTCTCACCAAGGCCACCAGGGTCTTTTCTCTTTTGGTTTTTCCTGAGCCTTCCTCTCTGCATGCTATAGGTGCTCAGCCCATGGGACTCAGATGTCTGGAGACGTGCCTGATCTCCCCCTCCTTCCCCCATTTCCACTCTAAATTATCCACTGTTTAGTGAGAGCTGGGGTTATAAGGCACCCCTACCCACCTTTCACCAGAGAGGTAACTGGCCTGGCATTTCTGGGGGATTGTGCTGCCACGGACAGCCCCACCAGACCACCCTTCCCTGGCAGGGTGCAACCTCTGGTCATGCCCAGGACCAGGAGCCTCCTGCCATCCCTCTAGCTCCTGCCCTTACCTCCAAGGTGTGCAGCTGCACAGCTGCATGTTGTCTTTCTGGCTGCCAGCAGCAGACTGCTAGCTGAACTCTGAGGCCCTGAGCTAAAATGGAGTCTGCTCAGCTCTCTTTTCCAACCACAGGGCCCTTACAGGGTCATGTAACCACCTCAGCAGAGCTGGTCTGCACCTGCCAGCTGCCCTGCTCCCACTCAAAGCCCTTAAAGTGGCAGGCATCAAACATGCTCTGTCACAGATGTGACTGCCAAGGCCAGGAGGGTGTCCAGGGCCTGGCTGTTGGTGTCCTCAGCCTCTGCTGTCCAGGCCTGGAGAGGCACCTGCTGCTGGAGTAGCTCCATGTGATCCCACTCCAGGGGCTCCATTCATGCTCAGTGGTTCTGCTGGGTCCTGTACCTCATCCCAGGCAGTCTCCTGGATGATATCCTCTGCCTGCCAGGCTTGTTCCCACACCTCTCACACCTGTGCCCATGCCTCCCACTCTTCCACTGTCACCAGGAGGGTCTGGTCCATTGTGCACCATTGGTTCAGCTGGTGCATCTGGATCCTGCATCCCCTCTGGGGCTGGTGGGTTCTCCCCCACATCCAGATGTTGGTCCTGCAAAGGCAAGGGGCAGAAGCCTTTTGTGAGAGTTTACAACAACGTTTCAGGGATAAGATGCTCTGCACCAGGGGCCATGTGCTGTCCAGCCTCAAATCGGGGTTCAGCCATGCACTGTGCCAGAGGAACCATAGTAAGTCAGCTGGGCAGGCCTGGGACCAGGCATCTGCCAACCGAGCTACCCCATCCCCACTTGCTCCCCTGGAGCCAATGGGTTGTGGGTACTGACTGCAGGCAACCTGCCTCCCCTGTGTCCTTCCTAGGGTGGGAAAGGCCAGGCTACTGGCTGCACATGCTGCCGTGGCTCCAGATCCTGCTCCTCTACTCTCCCCTTGCAAGCCAACTGCTCTTCTGTACTGCTTCCCAGCCCACAGTGCCCAGACTCAGGGTGCACGGGGCTCCCAGGCAACTGTTGAGAGGGGCTGGCTGCACCCCCGGCCTCTCCATATGGGGTCTATCCAGGGAGGTGCCCCAGGGCTGGTCCTCCTCTGCACTGCACCTGCACCCTGAGCGTGCCCCTACTGCATGTGTCCAAGGTGGTGCATGATGAGCTATTTGTGCAGGCTGAGGGGTGCCTGAGCCACTATGCCCTGCTGCTGCTGATCCTCCTGGTGCCCCAGGCACACCTGAATTACACCTGAGCTATGACAGTGCAGGGGGCAAACTTGGGCTGCCCCACAACTTCCTCTGTCACCTGGAGAGCTACCTGTGGTAGCACTACACATCCCTGCTCCCTGCTGCCAAGGAGTACATCACCACCAGCATCAATGCCTTCCTCAGCATGTGAGGGGCCCATGCCCACCCAGCTGCTGGAACACAGGCTTCTCATGCTAGAAGGGAGGGACAGGATACAGTTGGACCTGGACAGGTTACAGAGGTGGGCAAATGAGAATAGGATGGGATTCAATACTGACAAGTGCAGGGTGCTGCACTTGGGCAGTAATAACTATCAGCATAACTATAGGCTGGGAAATTCCTTCTCAAAAGATGCATCACAAGCAAGTCCAAGGAGATGATCCTCTCCCTCTATGCGACACTGGTCAGGCTGCAGTTGGAGTAATGTGTCCAGTTCTGGGCACCACACTTCAGGAGGGATGTGGACAGCATTGAGAGGATCCAAAGGAGGGCCACTTGCATGATCCAGGGACAGCAGGGCAGACCCTACAATAAGAGGCTACGGGACCTTAACCTGTTCAGCCTTCACAAAAGAAGGCTGAGAGGGGGCCTGGTGGCCATTTATAAACTTACTATGGGGGCACCCTAGCGGGGAATCGGAGAGACATTGTCTGAGTGCCTCCCAGAATTACAAGGAATAATGGCCATAAGTTGTTAGAGAGTAGGCTCAGACTAGACATCAGGAGGCACTACTTCACAGTCAGGGCGGCTAGGATCTGGAACCAACTTCCAAGGGAAGTAATGCTGGCCCCTACCTTGGGGGTCTTTAAGAGGAGGCCAATTACCTAGCCAGGTTCACTTGAGCCCAGTTTTCTCTCCTGTGCAGGGCAGGGGGTTAGACTAGAAGATCTGCAAGGTCCCTTCCAAACTTATATCTATGAATCTATGAATCTATAAAGTTTTGAACCGTGTCCCACTTCTCTGCGTGCTGTAAGGGGGGAACCTGGGAGCAGGGGAGTGTGGGCGTGGGCATAGATACTCCCTATACCTGAAGAAGGGTGATTGTACCTGAAAGCTTGCAAAGAACTTTTTTCCAGCTACTCAGTTGGTCTAATAAAAGATATCACATCTACACAAAGAACCTTGCCTGCCTGTGGTAAATTATGACTTGTGGGCAAATTAATAAACTGGGCATCCCCGCAAACCATACGAGGAAAGACTAAGAGATCTGGGACTGTTCAGCCTGGATAAAAGAAGACCGAGGGGGGACTTGGTGGCCATCTATAAGTATGTAAGGGGTGAATATTGGGAGCTGGGAGAAAAACTGTTCTTTAGGGTACCCAGGGGAAGACAAGGAGCAATGGCCATAAAGTGTTAGAGGATGGTTTCAGGTTGGATGTAAGGAAGGACTTATTTATGGTAAGGGTGACCAGAATCTGGAATAGACTTCCCAAGGAGGTGGTTCAGTCCCCAACCTTGGAAGTCTTCAAGAGGAGACTGGACAGACGCCTTGCTGGGATCATTTGATCTCAGCAGTATTTCTGCCCAGAGCAAGGGGGTAGGACTCAATGATCTTCTGAGGTTCCTTCCAGCCCATAATTTCTATGATTCTTTGATTTCTATGATTCAGCAGAATGGGGGACCAATAGGCTTACACAAACCTGGGGTGTATCTCTGGGAACACTCTGCACCCTAGCATTCTGTCACAACAGAATTATGCCATTGGCCTTACTCTAAGTTAAATGTTCAGAAAATAATGATTTAGACCCAAGTGTAACCCCCCTTGTACTGTAGAAGGGGGCTTTTCAAAATGCATCCACCTTTGGAAGGTGAGTGAGACTCTCTTGAGCAAGGTGGTTGCTGGCGGCCATATTGGCTGTACCACTGAGGTCTAAGGGAGAGGGAAAAAAATCCTATCCTTGCAACCAGGGTGGAATGTGGGGAGCTGGGGCACAGAGAGCTGTGTTCTGTGAAAAAAGGCAGAGGCTGGTAGACTTTAATGGGCTCTCCTACTGAAAACACTGACCGATCAGGGCCAGGTGAGCTCTGGCTTCTGTAAGTAGAGTGGTGAAAAAAATCTGTCCAATGTCCCAGAAACTGAAGGAGGTTGAAGGGAAATTTGGACAACTTTTCTGTCAGCCAGAGACATACGTCCTGCTTTGAGTGCTGACCGGGAAGAAGACAGAACACAAGTATATTGAATCCATCCAGAGGCTCCAGAAAATGCATCCATCTTGAATCCAGGTGGATTCAAACTGCTGCTAACCAGATCCAAAGTATGAGTCTCAGGGACAGTGAAGCTGGTTAGTAGCTTATTTGCAACCAAGGAGCAATAAAAATGTGTGTATGTATGTATTGTAATCTTTAACTTCTTTTTCTTTGCAAGGTTTTTGTTTGTTGTTTCATTGGTATTTTGTCTATTGTTATAGTAAAAAGATAAATTTTGATTTTTTTTGTATGTTCATTATTATTCATGGAGGAGGGTTTGATGCCAGGGGACCCACACTGGGTGCTGCTGGTTTTTGTGTAGTGAACCTGGAGGGGTTGTGCATTTGGCACTGCATAGCCCTTTCACATGCTCAACAATGAATGAGTGCACAAAACGCTTACCTTGATCTGTGTTCAAACCCTGATTGAGTCCTGGGCAAAAATAAGCCTGATTTCTCTTTTTTTTTCTCCCCAGTGGTCACTTATTTGCAACACGTAGGCAATAGGGCTGTGCGAAGCTTGAGTTGCTGATTCAATTGGTGGAGATTCGGCCTGATTCAGTGGTCAAATCTTCAAATCTGAATTGAAGCAGGGGACCCTTTAATCTCTCCGAATTGAATCGGAGCACTCCAAATCGAGTCTGAGAGATTAGGAAAGATTCAATGATTTGGACATAGACACAGCTTTAAATGTTTTTTCTACATACCTCAAGGTACCAGGGGGCTCATGAATGCTGAGATGCTGGGGTAGATGGAGCGTCCCATGGGAGCACACTCAGCAGTGGACCCAGAAGTGGACCAGAAGCACTTCTGGTCCACTTCCAGGTCTGCTGGGGAGTGCATGGGGGACCCCCTCCCATCCTCTGCTCAGAGACTGGTGCCTCCTGGGTCTGGGGGGGGCACCTAGGGTCCCTCCATAGCCGATCACAGAGCTAGGATGTATGTGGGGGCAGCGGGGAGGGAGGGTCACCAGCACACTTGGCAGCAGACCTAGAAGTGGACTAGAAGTACTTCCAGTCCACTTCCAGGTTCGCCGCTGAGCATGTGCCCCCCCGCCCCACTCCTGTAGGAAGCTCCATCCACCCCAGCATTGCAGCATTCACAAGCCACGCCTGGTACTTTGAGGTATGTAGAAAAAACATTTAAAGCTGTGCCTATGGCCAAATTGCTGGTTTTGCAAATCAGCATTGAATCTTCAGATTCTGCCAAATCAAATCACTGTTCCCAATTCAGGCTGAATCTGAATCAAATACAGCCCATTTCACACACCTACAATAGGCAACTCTGCATTGTTAGTTTCTGTTTAGGAGAGAAGCCAAATGGGTAGAACAGCAAGATATGTTGCAGGCAAAGACTGAGATGTACAAATACACTCCCTGGCATTACTTTGTTAACTACTCTGCTATTTTTCTAAGTAAAAAATGTATACATAACACCCAGGGTTCTTAAGGGTCAAACTTTTTTTCCCATGGTACAGTAGACAGTTGATATTTTGCACTTCAAACCTTAAAAGCCATTGCAATATGGTTTTCCTTCATTTATGTAGCTGATATTATGGTGAGGTGTCTACTGTATCAGCATATTTATTAAATGTAAGTACCTGGGATTTTTGCATGTTGTTGTGTAGTGTGTATGTTAGTTCTATTATATTTTATAATATTTTTGATGAATGATGGATAATAATTTAAATGTTTTACTAATTAAAATATTTCTTTTATATCCCTGTGTTGATTTATTGGCAGAATTGGAATGCAGGCAATCCAGGTGTGAATCCTATTTTTGCAGTCTATATTATTTTCCATTATGATCTTTCTCACCTTGCAGCATCCCTCAAAAGAAGCAAATCTGGGATCTAACCATCACCGGTTCTGATGTCAACAGCACTTCCTGGCATCAGGCTCTAGATTTTGAAGAACTCTTCTTATGAAGCGTAGAGGTTATAAACTCTTAATTTAAAAACATTACAGCATTTCAGATCCCTTATATTTGCTATGTTTTACACTATACTGATGTAAAACACATTGCTCTTAGCACTTTCTTTCACATTGTATTCTTTTAGTGGAAATTGTACTTGTGATACATATGAAACAGTTCTTACAATCATGTAGATGTTTCAGATCTGCTTGCTAGATTCTGTACTGTACTGGAAGATAGCTGATAATAGCTATGGTAGAATTTTCAAGTTTTTGAACAAACCTTTGACTGGTAATGTTTTAGTTGTGTTCCAGAAGATAAGAGTTACGTGATGACTTTTTTCTTTAAAAAAAAACACTTTAAATTTTTGCAAAGTGACTTCACATCACATATATTACAGTACAATATGATTTCTCGTCTTTGCTTTTAAGTGTTAAAATAAAGCAAAATCCAATGCTCCAAGTGCAGGGAAGAAACAGAATTTATCATTTATTATGCCTATAGGCAGATAATCTATTTACTCTTCCTTCACTTAAAATACACAATTATATTTTACATTGCATAGAGAAAAGAGGTGAATCAGCAAGTAAAGAATTAGATCATTATGTGTGGCACTGGAGTGAAGCTGTCAGAATGACCCATCATTAATCTCATTTATTATTTCCCCAAACCCACCACCAAGTATCACTTTGCTAACTCCTATCCCCTAATTTACTGTCTCAGGATTGGTGAGCACCCAAGGCACTTAGACACCTACATACCTTTGAGCAGATGGGCACAATTCATATTTAAGGAAATAAGCGCCTAAATATTTGGAAGGATCAAGACCTTACTGTTTGTTTCTAATAAAACTGATTTGTCCCCGGTTGATAACTAAATTACAGGAAATATATTTCAGGACTTGTATCTGTGGTAATAATCTCTAGACCTGGGATTTCTTCTGAAACACCACATGTTAAGTGGGGACTTCTGAAGTTGACAGATATTAAGGCACAGGGATGATTTCTCTCTCATCCCTCTACAAATTGGGAACAACTCCATTTAAGTCTATGGAAATATGCTGGCATAAAACTGAGCAAAGTAAAAGGAGAAGCAGATCTATGGAGTGCAAAAAAAAAACAACATCTGGACCCCACTAGAGTACTGGCTTTGTCAAATAGGTATTTCAAAAAATAGATTGTTTTGGTGGGAAGGGGAGAAAGTTGAGGTTTAATTTAAACTTGAATAATTTTCTAGATTATACATTTGTTGTGAGATGCAAGGGGCATCTATTTAAAAAGAGTAATTTTTTTTCTATTTCCTGAAAGGAAAAAATCCAGGAAGTAGACTAGACAACAGTAGTCTTAGTATATTAAATTTAATTATAGGTTACACAGACTGTGATGTAAAAACAGCAGTTACTAGAATAATTATAACCTGCAAAATGTGAAAATAGTTTAGAAATTGGATTGTCATATTCTCTGGCACAGCAATTTTCATGAAAGTTACACTTATGTTATGCTATTCTTTTTATGCTAACTATACTATCTTCAGATTAGCCAGATTTCCAAGACAGATTAAAGGCCTGCATTTTTAATGCCTATGAAACACGTTTAAACGCACCCATGTTAAACAACGCAATGGAAAACATTTAATTTTCTGTGAACTTCAATGCTGGTAGTGGTAGCTATTCCACATGTCAGCTGCTTTTACATGTTATGACTGTATGTCATGAGTTTGTGATGAGAAGCATTTAAATGCTAAACTGCAGACAGCATAGATCTGCAAGGTCTGACTGCTGAAAATATTTCTCAACAGTTGGTAAGTCTTCACATTCAAACCACTCTGATCACCTTTCCTACTTCAAAACAGTATTTCTTCATTTTCCATTTTAAGAACCCGTATTTAGTCATACAATGAGAAAGAGATCTTTAGCATTTACTTAACATAGATCCTGGTAGTGTAGCAAGTGTCAAAGGATATGAAGAACAAAATGGTCTCAGCAGATTTTTAATTTTTCTTTCAGCCATGTTTACCAAAGCAAAAAATTGGTTTTTTTTAGCTTCTTATTGAATATACAGACTAGCCCAAACATAGACATTCTCTTTATCAATCTTATATAGTTACAAAAACTGTACATTACAAACAGTATAGAAACAAACTGAAAGGAATGTGCCACACATCCTGGCTAATTATCTATATGCAGTTTAAATTTACAGATATAAAAGAAAGTACAGCCTACTCCCTTAGAGTGCACAGTTATTGTGTAGGTACAGTTATATCACTAGTTAAGTGGAGGTGATAAGTCACTAATTTTCTTCAGCACAGAGGATAAGAGCAAGTTCTGTTCGGTACAGCTTTCCTCCATCAGACAAGGCCATGATGTTTTTCTTGTATGTTGAAATGCTGTTGATATCTAATTCCTAGTTTAAAAATGAAACAAAACAAAATGCTTAATAATCAATGTAGTTACCAACATGAATATGCAAGTTGCCAGTGATACAAAATAGGTAGGAAAAAAACTGTTTGGTGTCAGCCTGTCCAACAGAACTATATAGAAATTAAGTATTCAAATATAACTTTTATATATGCATAGTTGAGTGTTGAAAACTTGTATTCAAAGATGCTTCATAATATTATCTGCTGTATGATGACAGTTCACTTAATTACGGATTTACATTGCTATTACTTCTACAGGAGTTTAACTGTACCAGGCGCCATCATGGTTTTAGTAGCTCTGTCTTTATCTTTATTGGATTATACATTTAAAATCTTCTTGGAATCCAAATTTAAATCCAAGTTTTCTGCAAAGAGAAAACTTCTAGAGTTACCTTTTTGTTCTTTTCACACAGATCTTTCAGTAATGCATCTAGTTCATTCTCATCTATGAATCCACTGCCATCCTGAAAAATAGGCATTTGTACCATTTACTTTGCAGTAATTGTAACTATTTTAGCTATACACCTATTTTTTCCTTATTTAGGAAATGATTCTCAATTAACATATAGGACTTAGAGACTTTCTGATGACTTACTTGATCATACATCTCAAAGGCTTTATTGAACTCTTTGCCAGACATTTTGACCCCCTAAAGATCAAAAAAGGCAAGAATTAGAAGAACAGCACATAATGTTAAACATTCAAACTGCAGAATGTAAAGCTACATACCTGAAATTTTATAAGAAAATTTTCCTGTACTGGGAGTAACCTATTGGAGGGGAGAGAGGGGTGTAGAAAAAACAGTGTTCAAACAGTTGTTCGTTATTTCCATATTGGTACAGAATATTTATGTGGAAAAGTCATAAGTATACCTTGCCATTTCAGTGAGTTCCAGCTTTCCATCATTGTTTGCATCAAACATCCTCAGCTGAAAGTATATGATATATATTTTTATGAATATTAGAACACAGCAAAAAAGCTATTTCTATGAGAAATTCAGAACCAATGGGATAAAATATTAAGTAAATAAAATGATGGAAATAAATTCCATAAACTATCTATTTGCTCTCAGGTACACTGTTGTGAGAGAGCCTATAAACTTTTGAAAAAAGGAAATCAATAAAAAAATCTTTATACAATGAAGTCCTTTTATGGAACTGTTTGGGCAGCTTTGTTTAATCATTGTGTCAAAATGTTCTCTCAATCCAACTCCACACATCAGTGAACTTTCCACATTAGAGGTGGACATGGAAGGAAACCTTTCCAAGATGGAGTAAGATCCACTAAGCATTTTAAAGTCAAAATTGGCACTCCTGTAAGCTAAAATATCAACTGTCTACCACCAAAGGAATTTTAGGAAAGTGTTTCTTACATTATTTTTGAAAACATTAAGTAAAGGAAAAGAATGGTTCCATTTTTGTTCTTACAACTATGTAGTTCACTTGCTCAGTAGGAAATAGGTACACAGTCACAGCATAAAACTGAATTTGACTGTCATTACATTATTTGCTGCCTGATAGTTTTGTGTGTCCAGCAATGCCAAAGGATTTCAAAGACCCAGAAATAGTCTTGTCTGCAATTCAGAGGAGCTACTCCAGATTACTGGGTAACTGAGGTCAGGGTTTAGCCCTTCCCAAATG
The DNA here is from genome assembly GCF_052110815.1 of Crocodylus siamensis. Lineage (NCBI taxonomy): Eukaryota > Metazoa > Chordata > Crocodylia > Crocodylidae > Crocodylus > Crocodylus siamensis. The sequence continues at coordinate 214,507,797 of NC_143397.1, forward strand.
ACACACATGCCATGGATGTGATTTCCTACTACCTCTACCAAATTTGTAGATTAAGATTTCAGTGCCATACAGGTGATAATAATGCAGCAGCACAGGCTTTTTTTTCAGCTGAGGTAATTTTTTTATCCCAAGTCATAATTTGAAATTAGTATGTATATTTCTCCATATATTTAAGTTTTGATATAATAGAAATTCATATAGCAATGTGATACTACAGAAATATATTATTTCAAACTATTTTCAAGATCCTATTGTATTAAAAACTGGTTTGTCACCTAAAATGTAATAGTAAATATGTCATAGAAACAAAAAATAGAGACACTTCAAGTTTCTGCCTAACATTTTAGGAGGCATAAGCAACTTAAAATTATTTATAAGTGGTTTGAGGTATTACATTTATCTGTCTTCTGCCAATTTTTATAGATATACAGTTGCTACTTCATATTTTCAAATGCTACCTCCCTTCACTTTGTGTGAAGAGAGGAAAACTGACCATACAAAGTGTTGGTAGATATATAGCTGAAAACAAATAGTCTCCAGCCTCTTTCAGTAATTGTACATGTGCAATAATTGAGGAGGTGGGTAGGAGAAAATTTGTGTGTAATTCCTTAAACTGATTGGGTGAGAAAAGACTCAACTTTGTTCAAAAGCATACTAGGAGTACAGTGGTAGTCCAAAAAAAAAAAAAAAAAAAAAAAAAAAGGCTAGTATACCAGTTCCCTATTAACCCTTCCCTCCCTTTTATTCCCAGCATGCCTTTCTGGGGAAGAGGGTTTTAAGTTTGGCAGAGGCAAGCAGTTGCAGTCCTAAAAAAGCCATGTTATATGCAGTTGCTCGTTAGTTGCTTGCACCTTTCTCTTGCTAGTCAATACTTTTAATCTCTGTTATGCTGTTTTGATTAGTTTTTCCTTTCTTATTTATAAGCTATTTCTTTTATCAGTGTTCATTTTGTCATTGCTTCTTTCAACCTGTGAAACCCAAAATGAAGAACACATTATGGGATGAAGGGTCATGAAAAATGCAACACAGGAAGGTTGAGATGTTATTTGTTTCTCTAATACATGTAATATTATTTCTGGCACATGTATAATATTTTCATGTAAATAGCTTACACTATTAATATTGAATCATTGGTTCTTTGTCAGGAAAGATAGAAATCTTTGGCTTAATTAACCTCCCACATAATTGGGGTTAGCTTGAGAAATGTTTGTCTTACTGCCAGTCTGAAAAATTAAAACTCTAAAATCCTTTTGTAATTAAACTTATTTGAAAAACCAAACCTCCATCTTAAACTTGCCATACTCAAGACAAAGACTTTATTTCCTTTTTTCTGGAAACACACAAATCCTAGTAACTACATCACAGAACCATCAATAGCTCTTTAGGCCTGGACAAACTTAAGGATGGGCCTGATCAGGGCTTTGACAGCGCTAGTCTTATCCTCCCTGCCCTACTACCTGCTACCCTTCCCCATATGGAGAAGCAGAATAGGGTGGGAAGTGTAGAACTGACACTTGCCTTATTTCCTTATGTCTGATATTAAATCACATGGAAACACAAAGCAGAAGTAGTGCTTCTCATGCACAATTATCTTACAGCTTATAGGTCACTTGTAAATTGCACTGTAAAGTGCTCGTGAGGCACAACTTGTGTATGCATATTGGTTTACTCACCACAATCAAATCAGTAATATACAGCACCCATTTAGCAATACCAGTAACACTGTGTTTCAATTTAAGAGAAAAAAACAGAAACTGTGGCTGCGTAGAATATAGTTAGCTAAGTTGAAATTTGCCTTAGAAGGATTACAGTGTTGTAGCCATGGTGGTCCAGAAAATGTATGAGAGTCAAGGGCTTTTTTGAAATATCCAAGAAAGGAAAAGTGTGCAGAAGAGCTTGTCAAACTTTTCTCCCAACCATACAGTTACCCTAAAAGACGTCCCCCCACCATTGCCCCAAACACCCTCTCTGTTGCCTTAGAGCAGGGGTGGCCAACCTACGGGTCCAGGGCCACACGTGGCTCTTCAGAAGTTAATATGCATCTCCTTGACTCTTTGTACAAGCACACAGTGACCAGCTTCCAAATCTCCTGCCTTAGAGGCTATACTTACAAAATGTGCTGTGGAATTTTTCATAACAAGGGTCAAAACCTTGGTTTCACATCTTGTATGAAACAAAAGCATCTTCAATGCAAAATCCTTAGCACCTTTCTGGTTCATTGGTCTTTGGTATACTACTGTGCATGCATGCGTATACACACACACGTACACCACCTACTTATTACCAAGGACACTAGAATTTCTTCCAGCTTTCCTATCTGCATATTTGTCATTTTCCAATGCAGCAAAATTTACAGGTCACAGCTTCAAATTATCATAAGTACAGAATTTCTTGCTATACAACATTTGGCTGTGGGCTGTAAGATTTGATGTCCAATTTGAAATGACAGAAACCTAAAATTATTTTAATTAGAGTCAATGGGAAGAGTCAGCAGATAAAGATAAGCACTGTTTTAAGTCAATCAGTCTTTTTGGATGAAATGTCTGTGAATAATCTTACCATTATTTCTGTGTATTCTGTTAGCTTGGCATCATCAATCTGCTTATTTGCTTTCTGTAGTAAGTCTTTCAAAAAATTCTGTTAAATAATAGAACAAGCAAGTAAATATTTGTGAACATGCTAGATGGTTACAGGTCAGTTATCTGTTTTTTTTAATGCAATTTCAGTCTAGAGAAAAGTTGGGAGATGCTACTTTACTACTAGTTTAAAATTTACTAGTGAAATGTAAAAATAGGTATGCAAATGAGTAGTAATTTACACATTTAATATATCTAATAACAACATTTGTTTTAAGAAATCCAAGTATGCTGCCCTACTTTATTTTCTTAAAGAAACCTATAGCACTTTATGCTTTATATGTCATTTACTGTACAGAAGTCTATAAAAAATGATTTGGCATTTAGCTCCTCAGCTTTAACATTAAACTACATTAATTAACCTTGAGACCTCTTAGAATACTTTGAGTCCTAGTTGCAGCTTGCAACACAAAAATAGTTTTACAGAAAAGGTCAATGATTAATCAACTTTACTCCCCACCCACGGCAGTGACCAGAACCTGATGCTTCAGGTGAAGGTGAACCTGTCTTGGTCCTTCATGCACTGGTACCCGAAATTCACTTAGTCAATTCTGCAAGGCTTTTTTTAGAGAGACTGGCATGGTTTCTTCCCGACCTTCAAAAACAGCCTCTTTTACTCTCAAGACTAAAGTTTGTTTTCCCCACTGATTGGTTTGAACTATTGTCCTAGATTTGTGATATTTAAAAATCTTAATTTACTTTGCAAGGAGTCTGTCAGACTTGAGAATTGTCTGTGCTTATCAGCTTTTGATGAGGAGCACACTACTTTTTAACCTCTATGTCATTTGTTAGAATAATGCTGCCTTTTCATAGTTTTTAAGACAGGGTTTTTTTTCCTTAGGAACCATCTCTGTTCCTATTCCTGTACATGTAATGTCCTTGAACTTGGGCTGAGACTGCTCCAATATCACCATCATGCTCAGCATTTTCTCATTCAGGCTTCTCTAAACCTATTTAATATACAGAAACCAGATGTAGAGGAGTCAAGCCACATTCAGTGGAACCATCCTTCCAACTATGCTCTGTTAATCATAATGCAGAAATAGTAGCCAGATTATCTGCTAAAGTGGTAGGGGCTCACAGGAAAATTTACAAAACTGTGGTTGTATCCAGAGTTTGCTGTGAAACCACCACAGAAATGCTGCAAACAGATTTCATGGAAATATTTTGGATCTTTTATTCTTTTAAAACAAGTTAGAACTGATTTCTATATCAATTATACTTCCCTGACTGATGGAAGGTAAGGGGCGTGGCACCTTGTAGATTAACGGGTTCAGAGAGATATAAGCTTTTGTAGGAAACTGTCTGTTTTGTCAGATGCTAGGAGTGAATTGGCAAAAAAAGAGAGACACAGGGACAGTGGCAGGGAGAGGGGATGCTACTAAGAGAGATAATAAGTGGTTTGATTAGATCAACTGATTTCTTAAATGAACATGGCAGTTAATACCAGATTTCTTCCACTATAGCAATACATGTCAAGAGAAACAGTTTACTGATTACTAGTTTAAGGGAAAACCAGCTATAACAAATAGTTCTGAAAGGATTAAAATAATCCAGATTCTCACTGGGAGATAAGATCTGCTCAGCACAGCAGAGCTGGGGGCTGCCAGGGACACAGTTAAGCTTCCTCAGATCTCTCGGTCCTTCTTCATCAGCCCAGCATTTAGTAGCAGCCATAAATGATACAAATGGGAGGCTGAGTTTAAGGGTCTGCTGAACTGCAATGTGTACCAGCTATGGCTCCAGCCAGACACCTTTCTTTTGACATGTAATTTCTGAGCTGGAACAGACATCTGCCCACCAAGTCTATAGGATATGTCTTTCCAGCTATGAACTTCACCATAAGGCAGAATCTTTAGTAGAGTTGTTACAGATATTTTGTATTACCAAAATAGTCTGAGTGTGGATTGGAGAAAGGAGGTAATTTGACTACACAGATTAATAAAACATGTGCTGCTTTTTAAAAGCACTTTTTAATGATTTCAGGAAATTTAGCACTTTTGAATGCTTTTGGTCACTGTGTAAGCACTTCTGGTTTGGTTTTCTGTATATGGCCAAGGTAGTTCATTGCAATCAATGGTAAGCACAAATAAATTATCCTAGAACTTTTTATTTCAAAGGGGGCTATGCCAGCTTATTAAAATTGAGGCTTAGTTCCATAGCCTCAACTGTGAAAATGAAATTTTATTCTGACAAAGTGGCAATCTTTTAGTTAGACCTGCCCCCCATGTATATGCTGATTGCAGCACTGTTGGTTTTTACTTCCATGAGCTGTGTGGCTCTGCAACGTCAACAGATCAAACTGGATTCTGTTCTTCCATGTATACCAGCAGAACTGAGTACAGTAGAACATAAATCATTCATATTTGATTGGTTCATAACCCGCTTAATTTGCAGCAGGTTGCTAAAATGATGAGATGCTTGCTGCAGCTTTACTTCAAAGGCTGTTGCTTCTTCACTCAGCTGGAGTACAGAAGCAGTCCTAGCCAGCTGATCAGAGAATCAGCACCCTTTGAAATAAAAGGCAAGGCCAGTTGGAGCACCTCACTGTTTTTTGCAGCTCCTCAAATTGACACACCCTTATCTTTGCAGTGGGCTTAGGATCCGCAAAATATCTAGATTCTATTGCACTAAGTTCCCATCCATTTCACACATGCAAAGCAAACTTGAGCAGCAAGACTGCTGTTGTATGGGAGAGGAACTAGTATGGAACAAACAAGGACATTGTATGGATGCTAGTGCGAGCAGAATTTGGTACGCAGCATTTGAGGTCCTTTAGGGAATCTAACTTAGTTTTCAGAAACCTAGCAACATTTGTAGGGCAGGTAGTTTAAAATAGTTTGCCTTCTAAACTGGGCACATAGTAGCAGGAAATTACTCAAGACGCAAAAAAGGAACTCCATTAAATGCCATTTTTAGAATCGCTGATCAGACTGAATTTGTACTTTATCATTTGTCTGTGATAGAAACATCAATTAGTGGTATCACTTTCTGCTTGGGTTTCGCATTTCAACAGTCACTGAAGTTTGAAGAAACAGGTAGTGATATCAGTACTGGAGTTAAATATATATACACACACACCCCTCCAATTACTGTAAAATACATATGCTCATCACTTTACCTTAAGTTCCTCAGTGTCAATAAAGCCACTGTGGTCAGTGTCATACTTTCGCCATGTCTGCAGCCAGAAAATGAAAGGTATTTTAGAAACATAAGACTGAAAAGGACCCTCTAAGCCTCTGCAGTTGCATGCAACCGTGTAATACCTTTTAAAACAGCTACACTAGGATGCTGTTATGAAAGGCAAATTAGCATACAGTACCTGCATGAAATCTTCACTTGACTTTAGTTGCTGGCACCTAAAGAACAACAGGAAGTTTTCTTCTGTTGGTAATATCTGAGCAAGCTGCAACAAAGTTAAAGCAAGTTTTAAAATTAATATAAAACAGCAACTATTTCTTAAATAATAAATGGTGTTCCTCTTTTGGACTCTAAAAGGAGTTACGAATTGCTTTCACATCTCATGGTTTGACAGATTAACTGTATTACAAACTTACACTGGGTACCTCATCTGGGCCTGGGAGACCTCTAAGATATAATCATTACATCATGTCACTCTCCAGGCAAGATTTGAATTGCACCCTCTTACACCCAGCTTTGGACAGCTAATTAACTTTGTTTTAAATACTTCCAGCAAAACCATTAAGAAAATTAGTCCTGGCTCCTGTAATCTCTGGTTCAGGTCATGCTGGTTGATGCTCATTTGCTGCATATGTAGTATTCCTGCAGAACCCAGTTCTTATGGATTGTTCCATTTTTTTTTCAATGTATTGAGTGATGTTGCTTTGGTAGGGGTCCTCTCACCAACTTACAAGACAGGCTTGTCTGTCCCTTTCTCAGCATATAAATTTGAGAAATGGTGCATATTCTTGATCAGTTCTTGCCATCTTCTTCTGATAGCCAAGGTGCTGTCTGCCATTTGTAGAAGTGCACCCACACATTAGAGCAAGGACCATGCCTCCAAGTAGCCCTTGGTATCTCGCCTTGCCTCTGGCCAGGTTCCTCAGGAGCAGAAAGACCAGCAGATCAGAGAGGAAGGACTGAGCCAGCAATGCTAAAGGTGAGCCAGGCAAAGTGAAGGAAAAGACTCACAACGTAGGTAAAAGCTTAGTTGTAAAAGCTTAACTGGGCAAAAATATGGAATGGGAAAGCAAACAGGGGAAGAAAGTTATTAGGGTGAATTGAGTATAAAATGCAGAGAATTATGAGGTATATTGAGAGCAAGGTGAAGGAAAACTACAGGGTTGTGATTACCAAGTAAAGGAAAGTCTAAAGGGGACAATGCAATGGAGAAAGTGAAGGTGCAAAGGAATCAATGAGGAAGGGGGAAGAGAAGAAGGAGCAGTAGCGTAGCTGAGGGAGAGTAACTGGCAGTAGTCCTGGATGCTGCCTTTCCATATGTCTGCAAAAATAGTCTCCGTTGTAGCTGGCTGCACTGCTACTGGCAATAGAGCAGTCAGCATTGCCCTATGTGCTATTGATCTCCAGGGCACTCAGAGAATATGTACAGTAGAGAAATGGGAATTGATTGGCATTAATCAGTCCCAATCCTGAGTCCTTCAGGTACAACAGCATGGTAGGGGATCTCCAATCGCTTCATGCCCAAAGCTTTGCCCCTGCAAGATAAGAGTCAACCTACACTTTCACAAAAAAATAAAAATGAAGCCAGTTTCATGTTGTACTGTTTTAATCTGATGTTCTGGTGATGATTGCTGACTTATCTCCACATGAAACCCAATGTTGGCAAATGAAAAATCGATGATGATTTTATAGTGTTCAATACTTAATTCATTTGGGTTTTTCTCTTCTCATACTAAATAAAACAAAAAACCCCGGATAATTAAAAAAATTCAAAAACAAGTTCAAAAGATTTTTTGACCAAAAAATGTTCTTGTTTGAAGAAGTAGACCATCTCTCTTTAAAAAGGTAAGGAGAAGGAATTGAAAAGAAGAAAAAGATTTTAAAAGCTGAGTAGAGAAGGAGGAAAATACCACTTAAATTCATCCTTTTGTAAAGAGCAGATGTAACAAACTCCTCATAGCAGCAGAGTCATTTTAGATTTCAGATTCAAAATGCTGAGCTTTTCTATGTTCATCTCTTATGCTTTCCCCTATATCAATTCACCCAATTCATTGCAGTATTACCGTCTAATTATAGGTCCTTGCTTGGGCTTTATTGCTGGATTCCAAGGGAACTCTTAGCTGCCTTCAGTTCCTGTCCCACATTCCATAGGCACGTTTTACCATATTTCAAGGAGATGGAAATAAACCATCTGCATTTCCAAAATTATCATCGCAAGAAATCAGTCATATTTGCCAGGACACTTATAATACTTGCAACAATGCAGCAGCTGATTATAGACTATCAAGCATATCAAAGAGAATTCTGAGTGTTTTTGCTAAATTGTTAAATACTAAGCCTAATTGATAGAAAGCGAGGTGTATCTGTTTCAAGTCAGAAATTCCATTCCTTGCTAGGAGCGAATGGAGTATGTGTGTAAATTGTGTGGTATGTTTCTCTGACATTGGTATGTGGGGAAAAATTAAGACAGCTAGAATTTCCTGCTCCTTCCCGACTAGATCCTTTTTCATCTTTCCCAATGGAGGGATGCCAAGGGTAAATCACCTTTTCCACTCAACTAGATGATGTTGATGGACTGATTTTTTTACTTTGGGCGAGGTGTGTATAGATACAAACAAAACAATTTCAGAGCTTTAAATACTCACAAGGATATAAAACATTCTTCCTCCAGTCACTGTCAAAAACATCAGTTTATACAGCATACCACCTTCAGTAATACTGTATAATCACTGGCTATTTCTAAACATGGAAATTACAGGAATGGTGGCCTAAACTTAGGCTACTAAAGCCAAATTTAGGTATCTAACTGACCTAATTTTTTTAAACCCTGAGCACCCTGGAGCTTGCGTTGACAAAACTGGACTTCATCTAACTTAAGTCAGCAGGAGTTGTTGCATACTTGGCAATTTTGAAAAAATTAGGCCACTTATTTAGGTGTCTCAAATAGGTTCCTGTATCCCTATTTAGATGTACGTGCTTGAAAAAAAATCTTAATTTAAATCACAAATTCCAGATCTTCGTTATTGACACTTATATTTTGGCTAAGTCTTAAGGTCAGTAAGAATTGCTTCCCCGGATTTCATTGGAAAGTAGTTTGTCCCCTTAAACTATAGGGACAAATCACAGTTTTGCAATCACAAGTTCTTTAATGTATACAGCTAGTTGGAAACATGCTGCTGCTGTAACTTCCACATTGAGACTTACTGTTAGCTACAGTTGATTGCTAATGAATTTGGAAAAAACAGAGTGGAAAATAGTAACTTTCCAAAGCATGACTAACTAGCAGCACCAAATCAGATTTACTGCATGCAATACATTACTACAACAAGGAAAATATTCTTTGAAGGTATGGTCTCATTCACACAGTTGTGTAACTTCCACACAAACCCAAGAGAAACACATACAATATTGTTATATCTAAATTTACTTTTCATGGATGGTGGAATACCTTTCTCATTTGATAATTTCATATTAATTTGCATCTGCTTAGATTTTAGACAAAAGTAAAATTTTCCTGGTTTACTTATCTAACTCTTGTTAGCTTTGAGAGTCAGTATAACTAGGAGAGGTGGAGCTTGATTCTTTTGACTCCTGCGTGAATCAGCAGTGATTAAGTTCCATCTGGAGGATCTTTATATTACTGAAAGTTGTACAGCTCAGCAAACACATACCTATCTTGCACGTTTGACAGCACTTAGCTGTTTAGCTTGTAGTATGAAGCAAGTTTAACTGAGTCACTGAGAGTGAGTAAATGTAGGAGCCTTGTGGCAATTCTAGAGCTCCTGCTTCTAAAACATCTACAGGTTTGAAGTACAGGAGTTAATAAGGGTGTCTAAATAGAAAAGCAGAATTCTACAAACTGCAATAGCAAACTCTGGGCACAACCACAGTTTTGTAAATTTTCCTGTGAGCTCCTACCACTTTAGCAGATAATCTGGCTACTATTTCTGCATTATGATTAACAGAGCATAGTTGGAAGGATGGTTCCACTGAATGTGGCTTGACTCCTCTACATCTGATTATAGGGTTATTAAAGATAGAAGGTAGAATTTTGGTTACTAGCTGGAAAAAAAGCTAGAGTATTTAAAACTGAACACTATGACCAGTGTGCTACAGTTTTCTATAAATCATTACCTAAGTGGATTTTACTTCCTGGTATTGAGCCCTACTGTAAATCCTGTAATGAGTTGAGAGGAGGAGAAAGGAAAGCACTTTCAGTATAGTAAATAATTATTTTTCCATGTAGGACTAAGCTTTCAAAGCATTTGAATATGGAATACCTACAAACCTTGAGATTTAAAAACTGTTTTTCAAGATTTACATTCCAGTAAACACAGCAAAAAAAAAAAAAAAAAAAAAAGCTCTTTTGGAGGAAAGGAAGTGATACATTTAACTTGTGGGAACTAGTTAAAAGCTAGAGAACACACCACAATAATGTACCCTAAACTCTGAATCTACACTTTAAGGCTTTACTTAATTTGGGTGGCAGGACTGAAAATGTGCTGTTTTATTGACAGTCTTTCAGGTCTCCTCTTTATTCATTTCAACTTTTTTTTAAAGAATAACTAATAATCAGGATACGTTTACAGAATTTGCAGGGTCTGTGGTGTTATCATGTCTGTGCTTTGCACTTATTAACACAATAAAACACAGAGTTTTTTTTATTTAAAACATGCTTTTTAGCTACATTTGAGCAAATGTCTGAATAAGGATGAAAGTGAGCTGAATTCATTGTGGAAGCACAGGTATTTTAAATTAGACGCCAAATTAGGGTTAAAAGATCTAATTAATCATATATATTATTAGATCATCATCATCTATATATTATAATACTATGTGCATGCAGCACCTTTTTATCTGAGATATCATAGCACTCTACAGACAGATTCAGTTTCACACTGATACAGCAATGCAGCTTAAGCAGTCTTTTATCTCCTGATTTAGAAACGTAGTGCTGAGGATGTCTGGCTAAGCGCTACATTTCTTGAAAACCCCCTGACATCAGTGGACAGTGGGAGTGCTTAGCATTTAATTACAGATACTACAGCATGACATGATCAGGCCTGTTTTCCAGCTTTACTGTGTCAGTACAAAAACCCAAACAACTTTGGAGAAACAGCTCAAAGTTTCCTTGTTTAGCAGGTAGCTTCATAGTGCCTTTCATGAGCAGTCTGCACACTCCTTATGTTGCAGCCTGCTATTATTATTTGTACTCAGAAATGGTAGTTATTTGAACGACAATTTAAAAATATGCCTGTTCAATTTCATTCAGTCATAGCCTAATTATAATAACTGTAGAGAAATAACAGCATGCATTTTCCCTATTTGCAAAATTCACAAATAATTGTGACCATGCATAAGTTGTCTTTTGAAAAATCAGGATGCTTTTCTAATATTAAATTTGGCAAGAAATTAGCAAACGGGGTTCATAAGTGAATGTTTGTTCATTCATCTAAGAACATTTTTATTATATGATATAAATATTTTATCAAGCATTTTGAAGCTTTGTATGGGAATTATACATTGGCATAAAAAAGGGACTATACCTCAAAGTGGCCCTGTATGGGTAGTGGATATTTTGTTTATCTCATTTATTACCTTTAGTTGTACATTCTGTTTAGTACCAAATTTTAAAATGCCTATAATTTAAAAGCAAATCAAGACAAATGTTGTAGTCATAGTTGGTTTTCAAGGAGGTCTCTATATACTGTCCAAGGACATTTGTCTGATCATAAAGTCAGAAACTTCACTGTGTTAAATCTGATTTCACTTAAGTCAATGACATAACCCCTCATTCAGTAAGTTGTGGATCTAGTCCTAAAATAGTGATTGTGAAGCTGAGCCCATAGATACCTTGTTGATTTGCACAATTAAAGACTAAGACCTAGACAGAAGGGTTTGGAAAGGGAAGCGGCTTCATGAGAATCCATTTCGTAAAATGTGGCCCACATGCTAAAAAAAACTATGAAACATATAGACCTAGGGCAGAGCAGCTGCTGGACCTTGCCTTTTGCAAAGGGGACAAAGAAGATGTATTTTCTATGTTACATGTCTATCCATATTTGAGTTCAGTACAGGAAGTTGTAAGTAATCCAAATCCCTCATTTACTGGATCATAGCCATTGTCAAATCTATTCAGAATGTCAACAAATGTTAGCCTTTAGTACCCATCCTTGCTATATATATGTTATTTAGAAATAGCCTTATTTAAAATGATTGCAAAGTGGGGAGGGGAGGGAGAAATTGGACACTTAGCCAAGTTACACACCATTGTTTTATAGCTGCTATAGGAGTTCAGGATTGAATGCCCATTTCAAATCAAATTTAAACTGTAAACATTATTCTGTATGTCAGCACAGTGATCTGTTCTGCAGCCAGAATTTCCTGAAAACATGCAGACTTTATTTACATCAGAGGAAAACTAAAATGTTGGTCTTCTAATTTTTTTTATTAACTTAAACCTGTAAAGTGTAATGAAGTGTAGTAAAATGTTTCAGGAGGAGAAAGGAATATTTTTATTTTATCACATAGAGAAAACACTAAGGTCCTAAATTGGGAGAAGGAATAATCTGTTATAGCAAATCATGACAATACAGTTACTTGCAGATTATGTTCAAGTCATGTCATACTATACTATTGTAAGAGCATTCTGGAAAAATATTCAAATCAACCATCATAAAATAAGGAAACTACCTTACCTCTACTATTCCTATTTTTCCATCGACATTTCCCCCATACTGGTCCACAAAAGCTTTCATTTCAGATGTTAATTCCTAGAAGTTTACAACAATGGAATTATTATTTGAGACAGATGTGCTAAGTACGTCAATATAAATGAATTATTGACATATAACTTTCATATAAATAACCCATGATGATATTTTACCAGTTTTACTGAAACAGAGTAGTGTTTTCCCCCTGTATAATGTCATTGTATTGAATATAACTGCTTGAGAAGATACTACTAAAAACAAATGAAAAGCAGAATCCAACCTTCATAATTTCTATTTTATTTTAGAAAATGAAAACATTTCATTATAAATCTAAATATGCTGAAGCATGGGCCCAACTCTTCCTTTGTTGATAGGAAAAACTATTGTTTTTTCAGTTTTAATTTTTAAATGAATAATTTTAATATTATGTCTTTCATAGTGGAGAAAATGTTAAAATGTCTGATACTACATATTTGCTTTTCACATCTTTCTACATTCCATTTCAATTAAGTCCTTATCCTCTTTTGACCTCTCTCCTAACTGATTCCCAATTAAGTCAGTTTTTGGTTGCCTATTTCTTCATTATGTCTTAAAAGCAGAAGTAGAACTTTACTGTTAGAACAAATGTTAAGAAAGATGATCTGTGGGGGGGGGAAATCCTTTCAAACATGTTAGAAAAATCCTGAGTAACAGATTAAATTCACAGGGCCAAAACAGTAATTGCTAATTGCATGAATGTTTGCTCTTACCACATATTTGTCCAAAATGAGGGCTTCTTTTTAAAGTATGGTAGTAAGGTATGAGCCTCATATGAAGAACTAAACTTGTTTCAGAATTTCTTACTACAACTGCCCTGCACATTTAAGGAGTCTCTTTGAATTCATTGGAATACCTCCAAGAGCCCATGCTAATGAGCTATGCTTTAAAAATGACCTTGTCCTGAAGGTCCTTACTTGGGTGAATCTCCCATCAGGGACACAGGGAATGTTGAATCAGTAAGTTCCAGTGGATTGTAGCCCAAATCCATATTAGTAGAGACTGATAAAATGCAAGATTTTATAACAAAGCAGACAATAGCCCAGTATCCTTTTCCCTTCAAAGTCATCAGTTTTAGGTTAGTAATTTGCACTGTTTAATTAAAATGTGAAGTGCAAAGGATTAACAATTAATGTCACCTTTTCTCCAAGGATCCCAAAGTTTTTACTGAGCAGGTAAAGCTCAAACTTTAAAGTCTGGCTATCTACATTCTAATAAGTCCCGGGTAAAGATTTTAATAAATGGTATTATTCTTTATTTCTCATAATAGCCACAACATGCCAGGCACTGCACAATTATAAAAGGAGATACGATCACTTCTTATCATCTGAAAAATGCAATGTCCTTCATTTAAAATTATTCAGGATTTTTTCTTGCTTTTATCTGCAAATCAATTGAATGTTTGTGAATAAGTTATCTATCAAAAAAGCCTGAGTTTGTCTCTTTGACTTTGTATATTTACCTGATTCAGGGGTTTCATGACTACAGTAAGTGTTCAGAACATGCCTTATAATCCTCGGATGGATGACACTAGGTAAACATAGGTACTATCGCACCTTCAAATAGTAAGTTGGCCAATATCTCTGAGGTAGGGTTCTCATTTATTCTCATTTTACATGTGGGACAATTGAGGAACAGATGTATAGCTTGCATAAAGTCATTCCATGAATCAGTGGCAGGTCTGAGAAACCCTGCGTTAACCACTGCACCACACATTTGTCAATTGGAAAGAGAAAAAGTAAGATGACAGAAGATGCTCATGTAGACTAAAGAAGTTAATGCATATACATTGTTATACTTATAAATGTATATCTTGAAAAGCGATGCATTCTAGCATTTGTGAAAATGGATTGTGGCAAGTCCATATTTCACATAAGTAGTAAAAATATAAAATGTTACCGCAGAAAACTGTCAGTGTAAATTCCTTCTGGCCGTACCACTAGATAGTGATGACAGGAATTAAATTGCATGGTACTCTTCTTGACAAGTAGGAGTGGCAAAAGAATGGACTTTTCAACACACATTTGATTAATAAAGGAATTACAGAAGTATTAGGGTGACAAAATAATTAGAGCAGGTCAGAAGCTGAGAATAATACAGAGAGAAGTTAAGCCATCCAATTCAAAGACTGACTCACTGGGACTCTTTAACTCATGTGATGTGACAGATATAAAATCCAACTATGAAGAATGCATAATTGAATAGTCCAGTGATACTGAGCATGAGAAACTACCTGAAATTCAGAAGTTAATGATGGTAGAGAAGCTTTGGGGGCTAAGAACAGGACAGCCACAAAAATTATGTAAGACTTCCGTTAGCTTCTCATTATGTCCTTTCTGGTGAAGGACAAGAAAATAAAAGCTACTCAATTAGTACCAGTGAAACAAGACATGAACTGGTGAGATGCTTGTTTGGTAAGTGAGCCTCCAAATCCAAGATTTGGCTTAGATTTGAAACCTCTGGCACATGTCCATAATTCAAAAAAAAGACTTCAGGGATCAAAATATCAAGTATTTATGGACGATCCAGTAAGAGTACTAAAGTTCACTTTGCTGGTACAGTAGATTGGTCCTTTCAGCAGAATATTCCAGAAATAGGCTCAGACCAGAGCAATGACAAAAGAGAAATTAATTAAGCACCTAAGCACTTTCAAAATATAATCACTGTAAAGGCAGAGTCTATAAAAAGCTATAAATGATAAAGTGGGTGGCAGACAAGAATAACCCTACAGGGATCTTCTATATTACTTTATGAGCACTCTAATTTTTAAGTAGGAGACATATGACACAAATTACTTCTGGAGAAAAATGAAGATGGTTTTTAAATGAAGTAGATCATCCTGCTTTAAGATCTCTAAACCTTCATCCACTGAATACTATGTTAGGACTGTTATTAAGAGGACCATTCACATAAAAAATATATGCTAAATACACGTTCCTCAATACAGTCTCAAATATCTTCTTTTAAATGTGCACACTTACTGACCCCCCTTTATGTTAAAGGTATTTAGTTTTAGTGAAAAAAAATAAAAACGGCACATTTTGTGGTAATTTAGCTTCTTACTTTGCGAAGAAAAAAGATCACAGATAACTTTTTGTTAGGCAATACAATCACATCATTTCCAATATTATGAGATCTTTTAAAATGAGACTTACATGTTTGGAAGCAGGTGGGTTCACAGTAAGAGTTTTATAAAAAATGAATTAGCTGATATCATTACTCATAATTTTATATGTAGTATTACAGATGACAGATTTTTCAAATGCACACTTAACTCATAAAGCTAATAAGAAGATGGTACTTGCCACAGAACAAATAAAAATATGCATATTTGTTTTGAGCATTTAACTACTAAGAACCAAGCAGGCAAGAATTCTATTATTCAAAAACTAACATTTATTTCTTAGCCCTATCTCCCCTCCTCCATTTTCCCCTCCTTCATGCAGGGCAGTTAATTTTAATTTCCTGTGTCTTTAAAAGCATTTTTTGGATAGTGGATTGATTTTAGAGGGTGTGTAAATTGTAGCTTGATCCTAAATGATTTATTCCATACAACTGATTATTTTAAAGTTATTTATTCAGGAAGCAAGTGCCCCAACGTATTTAGTCTGCGTCATCGTACAGAGGCATATGGTTTTCTCTCTTTCCCAAATTTTACAATGCATTGAATATGCAGGATCTTGCCTCACCCTAAACATCTCTTAAGAAATTGTTGAAGACCCAGTTATTGAGGTTTCCGACTACAGTAGGCATCACACGCGTTGCACTGATTTAACAAACGTTAAATCAGCGTTTGCCCAGGGGCTCCTTTGTTCCTTCCAATTTAGGCCACCACAATTTCAATGCCCGGTTTGGTCTTTTAGAAGAACCGGGGAAGCCACAAATACCTCGTTAGGGTTAATCTGCAGCTCTGTTTATTGACCACCAAGGGGCAGAGATGCATTTCAGCCCATGCTTCCCCTTCAAGGAGGAGTTGAAAATGAGTCCGGCTGATTTAGGAGTTGAAAATAGATGGATTGGGCATCAGGTCACGCCCGGGGACGAGTCCCGGGTAAAATACATAGAGATATAAAGCCCGTGATTCTGTATACTCTTAACACTGAGAGAGGTTAGTGGGGGGTCACTAGATCCCGCCCCCCCTTTGCCAGGGGGATCTAAGTGCCCCCTTCCCTAGGATGTCCCCCTTCCCGGGGTGACGCTAGTTATTCCCCTTGGCGCGCGCCGCCGCCTGCACCTCTGCGGGGGGAGCCAGGCGGGGAGGCCAAGGCGCCCAGACGAGCCCCCCGCCCGCTCCCACGGCAGAAGTTTGCTCAAGCAAAGACGGGCGAAAGCAGGAGGAAACCGGGACCTACCAGCCCTGCCTTCTTCCGCGCCTGCTGCAGCTCCTGGATGAAGGTCTGCAGCTCCTTGCCGTCCATGTACCCATTGCCTGCAACAGAGAGAGGTCGGCGGCTGGCAGCGAGCCCCGGCCCGCGACAGCCCCCCAGCACCCCTCCCTCCCCAGCAGGGGCCGGGCAGTCCCAACTCCGGCTGGAGGCGCCCGAGTCGCGGCCGCAACTCCGCGGGTGCTGCCCGAAGCTGCGGCTGGAGCGAGGGGGCGGCCGCCGGGCCGGGCCGGGCCGGGCCGGGCCGGGCCGGGGAGTCACCGTCAGAGTCGTAGTGGCGCCAGATCTCGAAGCACTGCGAGGCGGAGATCTCGGCAGCCTGCAGGTGAGCCTCTGCGGCCATGGTGGGCTGGCGGTGCTGTCCGCGGTGCTGACTCCGCGCGGGCGCGGGCTCCCTTTTATCAGCCCGGGCCCGCCCGCGCCCCTCCCCGCGGCGGCCGCCCGCCCGCCCTCGCCTCGCCTTGACCCTCCCCGCTGCCCCGCCTCGCCCAGCCCAGCCCCGCGCCCCTGCCTCTCCCCGGCCCGGCCCGGGGGGAGCTGGAAAGCGGCAGCTGCTGCTGCTGACAAGTGGAAAAGGGAGCCCTGCCTCAGCTCTCCCCACCCTCCTCTCTGCGGGGCTGGAGGAGGAGGTGGAGGTGAAGCTGCCTCGCGCATGGCCAGGCGGCCTGGGCAGGGAGGGCTTGGGGTGCACCTGGTTCCTGAGGGTCATTCACCCCCACTTGGTGTCTAAGAGCTTGTCTGGGAGCCACAGAGCCTGAGCCACGGGGTAGCAAATGGGGGGAGAGACTGGTCAACAAGGAGTGCCCTTCAGGAGGCCTTGGGGCCCTGTACTGGCTCTGGCTGGGAAGGTGCCCAGAGACTGCAGGGCCGCTTTCCTTTCCCTTGTCTGCGCATGTTTCTGGGCAGAGCACCAGTGGGCGGCATGCACCGGCTCCTTGGATGCCTTTGAGGACCACTGGGTGTGGCCTGGGAGGCTCTCCTCAGTGCTCCCCTCAGGTGCACTGATTCTCACAATCCACACAACACTCCTATCCTTTTTTTTCTTTCATTAGCTGTCCCAAGAATTTAGTAGTTCCATTGGTCCATTAGCCCCCATAAAAAAGATCTGAACTACTTGCTAACCTAGGTGTGCTGTGTTGGTGTGGGTCATGCTTGGACAACAAAGAATTGATGTTATTATCTGGAATGAAGACAAAGGACAGTTATATGGTGCAGCACAGGAGTGGGGAAATGGCCAGGGGGACTTGGATATATAACAGCACCAGGCAGGGCTTAGTTGCAGGAGTGACTTGCCCTGGGAGGAATTTTAGCATAACTTTGTAGGTATTATGGAACAGGGTGTAGGCATAACTTTTAAGTAATTATGCAACCTTATATTTAATTCCTTCATCTTTCTGCTCTCTGATTTCTCCACCTGATATGCACAGCTTTCTGTTACTCTGTCTACACGGTAAACTGTAAGCTCTTCAAGGCAGAGATCATCTACCATTTCTGTTACATGTGATGCCTGGCATGTTGTAGGCAATAGGAGTTACATAATAATCATTATTGTTAATATGAAGGATCCCAGGAAAAAATTCCTTCACTTCAACATCCTAAATGTTTTAAGTCCAAAATGTCTGAAATAAATTTAAAATTGTTGAACATTTTTAGTGATATCTAGCTAAAATTAACTAAGAACTGACCACCTAAACTATGGCCACCATCCTGAAATTTTTGTAGTTTGTCTATCACTTGTCATCAACGTACAAATCTAAACTTCCTAGGTTTCTGCAGAGAAACACTGATGGAAAGGGAACAGGACATTGATGAGAGTGCCAGTATCAGAAACAAGCACCTTTCACTGTATTGGTAGTGACAGGGAGAAGAGCAGTGGGTCAATTTTAGTGTCACAGTTTATAGGATCAATGGTATACATGGAAAAGAAAGTGAGGCGTGGTGTGGGGTGAGGACACTGGAAGGTGACAAAGAAATGTGTAATTGGCATTTTCATCATCTTACGTGAAACCGTTCTCTGCCAATGAAGTGACCTCTTGCACCTGACAGGCATACTGGATTTCACAGGACAGTGCAGCGTTTCATCTTTTAGTGGCTTGTACTAGTGGAAACTGGGTACTGAACCAGTTTCTACAGTCTTCTTGCTTGCAACTTACATTGGTTTGCTACTTGGTATGCACTGTTTTCAAATGACACATCAACTACGGTGTATATTATTAAACTCTGGACTGAAAGTCCAGCTCTGGCAGAGGCAAGGTAATTTGGCATACTTTTGGACTGTAGTGTCCTTAGGTATGGGACTGGCCTGGATTTAAAATGTTTAGGGGCTTTAACGTTTCCATTTAAAAAAATGATTGCTCAAAACAAAATATTTTACCTAGATCATGGCTATCCAGAAGGCTTTAAGAGAGAGAGAGAGAGAGAGAGAGAGAGAGAGAGAGAAACCCCTCACAGGAGCTTTCAAAATAGGCCCTTACCCTTAGTAACATGCACACTTATGTGCAGGTGCCATACCCAGGACGTGTTGACCTCTCATTAAGTTAACATTTCCAAAATCAGTACTATGTACAAAGCATATATGTTTATCTTTACATATCTTGTAAAGCCATCTGAGGAGGTGAAAAAGTTTATGGTTTATTGCTGTTGCACTGCATACAGCTCTGCACATCATAAAAATAGAAGACATTATGTGGAAAAATAATCACATGTATAACTAACTACATACCTTTTCATGATTAATGAATTACCATGTTAGCATTCATATTTAGCTCCACTGCGCACTCCTGATGTAAGACATAACTTAGAAGGTAGCCATTTCAGTTCCAGGGAGCTATTAGATTCCCATTCATGTGCTGAGAGTATTGAACAAGATCAGAACATGCAGAGATATTCATGATTTGATGTAGAGCCCACAGAAAATTATGGGAATCTTTCTATTGACTCCAATGGGCTCTAGACCACCACTATATAATTTCAGATTTTCAAACTGTTGGACAAATATAACTTAATTAATGAATCACATGGTCCCAGTGCATTGGCGAGGCACCCTGCTCTCCTGATTTCTTCTTGTGGGACACAATAAGGTTTTGTTTGTACTAAAGCTATGTTAATTACAAGGTCCTATGGGCTGCTCTTTATTTGGAGAGAATGGGAAGGACAAGAGCGGATGTTCTTGTGATGCCTTATGGACAAACATTCATTATATAGTTGCCTATGATTGTATGAATTGGATGCAGAAATTCAGGTGATCCCTCCCATTTCTATAGTCTTGCGATGCTAATTGTTTCTCTGAAGGGGAATATCCCTTGGAGTTCACTTTAACTAGAGCCAGTTGAATTTCTTATTACAAATATTGAACCAGATCCATAGCTGATAATCACAATAGCTACAACAAAATCTAGCCCAGAATGCATTATTTTAACCACTTTTCATTAAATAATTGTTTGTAAAGTGATCCTGATTATTTGGAATATATTTGTTCATAAATGTTCTGTAAATATTTTGGCTGAATAATTCTCAGAGTGAGTTTTCAGAGACCTGTTCATTTTGGCTACTGTATTTACTTGAATCTCAGGCTCTGAATATAAGACAACCCCCAATAATTTGATTCTATATGTGGAAAATATATACCTTTGTTACAATCTTCCACATATAGAAACTAATTATTGGAGGGTCATCTTTAATCACCTCTACCACTGTTGTAGTGGGGGCAGAAAGTGAGGAGGCAGGTAGTGTGGGGAGGTCAAGCAGCTTACCCCTGCTTGTGCCTGCCCCCTTTGCCTTCTGCCTGCCTCCCCTAAAGCCTCAGGTCCCCCATCACACCCCAGCCTCTTCTTTCCACCCTCCCCAGCCTCAGCTCCTCCTCCCCCACAGCCTCTGTTCACCCATACCCACCTCCCCACTCCCCAGCCTCTGCTCTCCTCTCCTCCTCCCTGCCTGTTTCTGTTCTGGCTGGCAGGTTACATCCCACTTTAGCTTAGGGCTGTTCTCCATGCCTCAAGCTGTAAGGTGCATGGATCCTGCTGGCATGGCACAAAGGTAAATATGGGAGGGAGAGGAGCAGACAGCGGGGAGCAGAGGGTGTGTGGGAGGTGGGAGAGACAAGGTTGCAGGAGGGAGATGGCAGGGTGCAGAGGTGGCTGGGCAGGGCAGGAAAGAGGGCATAGGCAGCAGCTGCAGAAATGGCCCAGAGCCTGGGTAAGTCCTGGAGCCTGAGCCACAGCAGCCACATCCCACATCATCATATGAGATTTTAAATGGTGAAAAACCCTTGTAGTAGAATTGAGTAAATATAGTATTTGACTTCTCTAACAGCATTTATACTTAGCCTCTCAAAGTGCTGGTCAGGTGGGAATCAAAATGGCTCAGATATTTTCTGACATTGAGATAATACCAATCCAACCTAAAATATTTCACATACCACAAAAGGCATAAACAACAAAATAACATTCTGCCAGAAAGCCTGACTGAATACATAAGTCTTGCAGCATGCTCTGAAGCTTGCCATACTTGGTTTTTGATGGACAGTTAGCAGAAAAGATACTGAAAGGTGATATTTCAGGGCAAGCTCCAGACAGTGACAGTGTCAGCAGGTACTGTAACAGTTATCCTTTTCAATGTCCATTACTAAAAGGCTAGTCATTATGAAAAGACAAAGAAAACTGTGACCTCTACATCTGGCTGGAATTCCTTCTTGGATGCCTTCTCTATGGTCTTCCCTGAAAAGGTTTTGTACTTTGGGAATATGGGGGTGGGGAGGAGCATTAGAACTTCTCCATAAGACCTGTCTATTAAGATCTTACATGAAAAAAAATCTTTAAAGTTCTCTGGGAAGCACTGATTATCATGAAAGGGCCATAATGGAGAAATTGTTGAGCTATTTTTAGAAGACAATTAACTTCATGCTGTATCTCAAAATAAGTATTAATGACTGGATTATGGATACCCTTTTAACTTATTTAAATGGAAGGCTGGATAAAACATTAACCAAATTATAAGATTTTGATATTTCTTGAGCCACTAAGAAAAAGAGAGGCAGGCTTACCTAACATCCAGGGAATAATAAGTTGGATCTGGGGAGTCCCACTTCATTGCATAGAATGAATTAAGGAAAATAAATGCCGATGTACTTTCATATAAAAAAATGGCACTAATTCTGTATGAGCAGAAACTACCTAGGGCCCTACTAATGGTAATGAACTTGAATGGTTATGAGGGTTCACTCTACAGATAGAGTTGTTGGTTCATGTCGTTGGTAATTTCCATAGCTCCATTTTCCCCATAATCACCTGTACCAAAACGCTCATTTGAGATCCTTATTTCTGCTGTAGCTCATATGCCAGGTAAAGGGTGAGAGTACTGTAGAGGAACTCTAAATTTTCTGCTTTTGGTGGTGGAAAAATTCTCAGGCAGAGCTACCATTCAGGAGACAGCCTCATAGGCTCTCATAGGCATCTAATTTATGTAGGGGCACCAGGGTAGCTGAAAAATGGGTGGCTTAAAATCTTTGAATTCAAGCTATTCAGAATTTCTGACTGGAAGGTTTTGATAACACTGTTAATTTAATAGTCTTTTAAAAATGATGTAGATATAATAAATGCATTTTATTAAAGCACCACATGAAACAGTAAGTTATGCACTAACAGAAAAAAATTATAGTTAAGTTTGCTTAACATTAACTCTGCCCTTTGTTCATATTGATCACAATATTTATTTATATGACATTAGATGTTTTTCAAAAATGCATTAGAAAACAAGGCAATTTTCACTACAGCAAAAACAATTTGTGAGGCATGAAATGTACTTTTTCCATTGTCCTTTCACTGCAAAATAGTGAACTTCTTTGAGAAATTTAATGGAAAAATAAAGAACAAGGACCTAATTTGCGATGCTGGTACCAGTACACAAGGTTTATAATACTTTTCTAGCACAGTTCCTTCTGGGGCTTCTAAGAGAGACAGTGTCTAACTGAGAGAGTTATAGTCAGAGTATATGAAGAGAACCTCTTTGGCAAAGGCATGTAACCTAAAAACATAGCCTGCTAGGAAAGACTATTCTCATGGATTACCCATACTACCCACAGCATGTAGACTTTTCTGTGCCATTTCCTGTGGCTCATTGGAATCCAGATAGGAACAGGCTACTTTCTTTCCAAAGTCCATAGACCACTTTTCTTTGAGACATGCAAAGCTTAAGCTTGTGGACCTCATGGAATTTGTATGAGTTAAGAATAACTTGCCATGGAAAGTCTAAGGAAAGGGGAACATTCAGACCTGCATCTTGGCACCTGTGTATTTGACTTTGTGTCCCAGCCCAAAAGATATTGTATATCAGCAAACAGCAAACATGCCGAAAGATAGTGTGTATCAGTACGCAGCAAACATAAACAATGACATTTAAAAATTTTCATTTTTGTTTTTCAAAGGAAAGCATGCAAGCAAATTTAAGGTTTAATATCAGAGACTTGCCTGGTTAAGTTTTTGTATGAGCATATTTGCATGGGACATAATGCATATGATTCAATCATTGCTGCATTTTTCAGGATTTGATGCTGACTCCTACATATCTCTTTCAGGTAAAACTTCCATTGAGTTAATGTATTTACTTCAATATGACCTGTACTTTCCCCCCAAAAAATATCTGCTGGGAATTGGGGTGCATGTCTTCAGTGAGGAAATGTAGGGAACAGAGGGCCAAATCCTGTGGCAGCCAAACTGCTCAGCTGCTCCATGAGGTGGATGGGTAGCCCACAGTGCCTTCTGGGTCAGCTGAGGGCCCCACCTGGCTGGAACAGGGGCCAGTCTGTTTGGATCCCACAGGATTGGGCCCTCAGCTGATGTGGTAGGTGCTTTGGCTTGGTTCCTCTTCTTTTCTTGAGCTGAGCTAGGAGGGCAGCTGGCAGCACCTGCCAGGTCAGCTGAGGGCCTGATTTTGCTGGAGCCCAACTGCTCAGCTCCTCTATTCAACCCAGGTAGGTCCTTACTTAGGTGGATCTACCAGTGCCGCTGGCTCTGAACAGACACTCAGCTGACCAGGCAGGCTGGGCTGGTTTCCCATCCAGCCCAGCTTGAGAAGAGAAGTGGGGCTAGGCAGTTTAGCTCATACAGCAGCACCTGTCCTGTCTTGCAGCTATGGGGTTAACAGAGCAGCCACAGATTTTTGCTCCCCCCTCTCCTACTGCAGCTGC
Source organism: Crocodylus siamensis (assembly GCF_052110815.1). Lineage (NCBI taxonomy): Eukaryota > Metazoa > Chordata > Crocodylia > Crocodylidae > Crocodylus > Crocodylus siamensis. Next base: position 214,531,891 of record NC_143397.1, read on the forward strand.
CTGTGTTGTCCCTGAGAAAATATCGTACTTACCGGTGTTTTCAAGGAACAAGCTTTTTTTTCCTTCATTCCACTGTTTAAAAACAAGGTGTATGTCTTATTTAGGGGCATATGGTCTGGGAGAAAATACAGTAATAGAAGACCTCTCCTGAGTAAGAGTGCCAGAAGTGGTTATGCATGAGTGGTGAGTAGGGAAATGTTTGATAAGTAACAAATAACAAGCAAGCACTGTTGCAGGTATGCTGCCTGTTCCACACAGGATGTGGGTCTGTTACAGACTGTGGGCTAGTTCTTTAGCTGCAGCTGCAGAATTTTAGCTGATAATTCTTGGAGGTCTTCAGTTCAATTCTTGTTGCATCAGCCAGGTTGACATCTGTCTGTATTATCTACAGAGGTTTGTATTATTAATCCCCAAATTAAGCAAGTGTTGAGTTAAATGGGTCTGGATCAGACCTTGAGTCACCGTAAGGAAGACATTCTGGTATTTTTTTTATTGAGAAAATATGTGCTCATCAGTAATTCCAAGAAAATACAATGTTTGCTTTTAGCAAGTAGTAAACATTGGAAATTAGCATTAGTTTTGTTGCCAGTTATTAAAGAATAAGATCCAGTGAGAGAAGGTGCCTGTCCTCAGCAATGGCTGTTTACAATTAATTATAAAGCACAATAAACCCTTTATAAGAAGGGCACGAATCAGGAGTCACGCAAAACTGTCACTTCTAGAATGACTGTGTGTAATGAGAATGTAGTGTTAATCTGTAACTAAGAAACTCGGAGTTTTCCATGAACATTTGTATACACAATTAAATTGCAGATTTTCCTATTTGCACGCTTACAGAACAATTCTAACCTGCACAGTCCTTATGTTAGACGGATCTTCCAGAGGAATGTAATTATTGCTTGAGAAAGTATTCATTATAGCAAAGTTATGGAGTAGAAAAATGTTTTAATAGGTAGTCCTAACCTTTAGTGAATAATGGAAAAACTTGAGTTATCTAATTCCAGATTCCTTTATTACAGTTATAGGTCAACTCATGCAACTTCAAAGCAATTAAATTACATGGCTGGAGTCTCAATAAAGTGTAATATGGAAAAAACAATAACTAAAGCATACAATATTAAAAGATGAACAGGTTAATCTTTCAACTCTGAACTTAAAACTTAACTCAGCAAAATGACGTAAGTGCAGCTGTAATAAAAGTCTCAGTCACAGCATGCTTCTACTCAGCAAAGTCAATTCCCAGTATTGACAGAGATTGGTGTGATCCACTAAAAGTCCCAATCCTTCAGCCTGCAGAGAACAAAATCTCCTACTGATTTCAGTGAACTCCAGTAAAAGTTTTGATTGAAGTCTGCAGGACTGAGCACTTGACTCAACTTTTTCAATACAAAGCCCTAACAATTATAATTCTATTGTAGAGTCTATCCTTTTTTTTCTGTGCCACCCATTTAAGATTAATAATGGAAAATATACTTATCAAAGGGAGAAAAATACCTCCATATAATATTTATTTCTAAAAGTATATGAAATATTTGAGAGTTAAGAGACTTTTACACTGGGTAGGACATTCTCCTGTAGGCTTCCTTATGAATTTCCTCTGCCTACTTCTTTTTCATAATAAATTAAAACCACTAAGAATGTGTTTTTCTATTAAACACAGAGCTAACTGTGGGGCAGTAGTCTGGGTGACTGGCTAGGAATTTTCCATCTCTAATTTCTATAATCCTTTGAAAATGTTTAATTTTCTGAAAAATTTAAATGATTGATTCAATATCATATGAGTTACAGTTCAGAAGAGAGAAACCTTGTACTATTCATGAGGGAACCTTTTGGCTAATTGCTTGAAGTGAATAGCTTTGGAAGAGAATTGACAACCACTCCTAAGTAGCTACTGGGATGACTTCAGCATCAGTTAATCATAGTGGCTGTCTGGGAGTTGAAAATTATACATTAAAAAGAATTATAGAATAAAACATTTGCCAATCTGATCCATTTAGCTGCCTAATCTGGAAATCAAGATTTGATGCTTTCCATGTAACAGCTTCTACTATGAATACTTATTAAACTGTACAGAATGTGCAGTAAAAATAGGAAGATCCACAGTACAGGTCTGATGGTGAGCAAAGATCAAGGTACAGCCCTGGAAAGAAGTGACATTTACAGCACTTAGACAATGGAAAACGTTAGTAGCAAGTTAAAACAAACAGAAGCTAAGCATTAAAGCTTTCCCAACGCTACAGTGGATCATGGCCAGTTTGTTACCAGCTTGCAACTCTACCTCTAAAACCTTCTTTTCAAACTCATAAAGATCTTTATTACTTATTTGTTGAGATGTATCTGGATAGCAAGACTATTCTTACAATACTGATTATGATACCAATATGGTAGTTGCCTGCAAAAAAAAATCATTAATTTACACAGTATCATTATACTCTTTCTGATTTGCTAATTAGAAATATTTAATGATTGAGATAAAGGTGACCTGTCTTTTTTCTCTCCACTTCCTATGTGTCTGCAAAGTATTAGAATGTGACAAGAATAAGCCCCGCCAAGTATAAGGATGAGTTTGAACCTTATGGGAATAGTGTACAAAAGTAGCCAAGCATGCATACAAGTAATTTAAAGAATGTAATTTAAATTACATTAAATTGGGCAAAATATGATAACTGAATGTAACTCTTATAGACATACAAGTTGGCCAGGTTTTGTACTCCTCTCATTGGAAAACAGAGTTGTCCAATATATACTTAAAAACAATGGCAGTCATTTTGTATCAGTCTACTTGCCTGTGTGTTCCCTCCCTCTTTCATGCCCACCTGATCCCAGCACAAAGGCAAACTTTCATTCTAGGTTTCTAGCCATCTGGCTGTGGAGACAGATCTGTTCCCCAGTCCTTGGCAGATATTTTTAGAGAAATTGTGCCCGTTTACAAACAAGAGCCTCATTGCAAGTTTCCCAGTCTGCCTGTCATCCATATGTGCCATATGAGGAAACTCTCATGGGAACCTGCTGCTGGAAGGCCCAGGAACTTGAGGAGTCTGTCCAGAGTTTGTGGATTTGACTCTCTATGGTACAGTTACCTTGATTCCATTGGAACAATCAGAGGTACCCAGATAATTCAAGCTATTAGCATGGGACCCATAGTTATATATCAATTGCCAGTTTTTTTGCCTTAGCTGCTCAATCTTTTGGAATGATGATGCCCCTGCTTCTTATCACAGACCTAGTATCCAAGCATAAGGTACTCTTTGGGAAAAGCATAAAGATGCTCTTCAGCATAAAAGCATACAATGCAAAAATAGTCTACAAAATGATTTTCTCTGAAGCATGCTTGCAATATCAAATGCAAGCCCTATAATCTTAATGTGTAGGATGGTATGGGGAAAATCTGGATCCAGGAAGGTTAATAAAATTTAAATTGAATCTAGCAATGGCAAAACAAACAAATCCCTTTTTCATTTAAGTTCTCTACACCAACAGTTCATAGGGAGGGGCAAACCAGTAAGGCAGTCAAGCTCTGGAACTCTACAAGGAGATAACACAGCAACTTTTTTGGCATTGCTGACAGTTTATCATCACCCTTCCAACATTTACTAATGTATCTCTATTGGGTATCATATTGCAGGTCGATGCTGCTTTGAACTGCCTTTCTCTGCTATGCTTTTCAAAAGCATACATTCCAGCACATTTCTAGGAGTATCCTAGATGACTTTGTGGATGACTTTCCTCATCTTGTCTCTATCCAAGGAGGAAAGGGTTCAGAATGCTGCGTCTGGCTGCCACGAGGTATTTGGAATGGTTTTAGCACATTCCGTAGAACAAAAGTTTCCAGTCCACTTTTGTTAGAGACTTGCAACAACCTTTTCATACAATGACACATTTCCTACTGGAATAGATGGGCCAATTATTAGTGCTGTTAACCAATGCTATGCAGTTGGATTAATCTTTTTCTACAAAGTGGTTTTTAATTAACCTGAAGACACATTCTTAAATATTAAAGGGCATGTGCCTTGCCTGGATGCCAGGACAGGGCTAATGTGAGCAATGTGCATACATTTGGATCATCATAATATGCTAATTTAAAACATGAAGTACAAAGAACTCCAGTTTCTGATACATGACTCCCTTTTGTTTCTTACTCAAATGGCTATTTACAGGTGTTGAAAAAAACACCGGTGCTTAAATATACATAATAAATACTGAGTTATATAAATCATATAAATATAATATATTGAATTATAACATAGAATTATATTTAATGTATAATACATTATATCATATACATATTGTATATGATAGACCAATGCATAATATAATATATTATATAAATATAATAAGTATTAAGTTTAAGGCTCAAACTTCCCTAAAATAAAACAGAAACAATTCTATAAATCTGGACGGACCTTTAATTTCATAGGATGACATGGTGGGAGTGGCAGGCAGGACTCTTTGTGACAAATTTAATAGAGCATCTCTCAATAGTAATACTTTCTTAGAAGATAGATCCCAAGCACTGAAGCTTCCTGGGTCTCTCACCATATCCCAAAGGAACGATACCAGGTATGATGCAGAGCAATATTGTGTTTCTTTCTGTCACCCTAAAATAATGTAGGGGATTGTATTTTGAAGACACTGGTAGCAAACAGCATCATGTAACCCAGCGTACAAGATGACCTGAGAAAAGATCTTTTTTCATAACAGTAAGAGGGAGGACTGCTAACTATCCAGAATGTTGTGTGATCCTCTTTACATATGGCACAATGGCCTTTTCCTTTAACTGGTTTTAGGATACTCAAATGTCTCTAATTTATAGGAAGTTGTTTTCTTTCCCTGGTTAAATGGTAACAAACCTGCTGTTCATATTCTGTCTTTGCAAACACTACACAAAAAATCTACTTTTCAGAATGGCAGCAATGAAGAAATCTTAGTTCATTTGACAATATTTGCCGATATCTGCATCTCCATTTTACAAGAAAGATCACATTCTACAACTTAGCTCAATATATCTGGAGAACCTGTTAGCATAGATACCTACTTCCTGTGCTCACAGAGCCACAGGTTGGGCCACAGTCCCATGTCCTCCAGCTTCTCACTGGAAAGATAAGAGGAAATGATAGGACCAGGGACTTTTCCAATCTCAGTCCATTCATCTCCATGGAGAGTGTTTTTTTCATGAAGAACCTATGGTGAGAAAGGGGAGGCCTGTTGAGTTTGTGACAGCAGTACTGCATGTTCAAAACATAAAATGAGCTTGATCGATGAATGAAAAAAAAAGTCTACCCAAAAGAGAGAGGAGGGTTCCACAGATATTCCAGTTAAGCACAAGAGGTTAGCTTACGGTTGCTTTTTGATGATCTGAAGGTTTTGCTTAATGAAAGCAGATCTATCCTGAATTCCAAGCAAGTTAAAAACAATTTCTTTCAGGGTTTGAAACTGATATTTATCAGTTATTAAGTACTGATGCAGTGATATAGAAGTCTTTGAGGATTTATTGATGCTCAGCTATTCAAAATGTAAACCAAATGAATGTCCAAAATAACTTTCAGTGCTCTGAACCGGTGATGGCATTAACAAACTTTAAATCAAATAAAATACAATCCTTTGTATTTGCATTTTTCAAACATGTCCCTACTTATGCTTAAGAGTAGTCTCAGGAAAAGAGTAAGTTTAGTGTCTGTTTGTAGCATTAACTACAATAATGGTCTGGGAAAATGTAGTCATTTCCCCATATACTGAAAGCAGTGCAAAACAATTTATTTGTTCATATTACATCTATATTGTGATCTTAATTGCAAAAGATTCCAAAATATATATTTAAACAGGCTCTTAAAGTTACCAAAGTTTGATGCTTAAGTTAACTACATTTGGGTTGAATCAAGGTCCACCCTTCAATCCTGGCAGTTTAGAAAATGCCCTGTTTATGGTGATAGCATAGAAATTATAGAGAAGTAGGGCTGAAAAGAACCTCAAGAAGTCATCTAGTCCAATCCCCTGCACAAGGGAGGAAAGGTCCTACATCCCCTATGAGGGCAGAACCTGTGATCTTAGTATTACTAGTACCATGAACTAACCAACTGAGCCGTATTAACCAACTAATAAGCCATATTAGTTTTCTACATTATTGCCTACATAGCATACTTGTAAATAGCTTTGTTTAAAATAGGACCATTCAGATTAATTCATTCTTCCTCATATCACTACTAGTGGAAGGAAAGGGGGATAGACAACATAAGATAAAACTAAATGGATCAGACATAGTTAAGTTGAATTACTATGCAACATAATTAAACTAGATTAACAGTTTGCAGTGCTGCAGGCAGTACACCATCAGACTGGTTAACACCAGTTGCAGTCCCGGACATGACCTACAGATTAACTAAACATGTCATTACAAATCTTAAGTACAGGTTTCTATTTTAGTTAGCAGGTGTTATCCCCACTTGGTAGAACTTCCCAAGCATACCATCTCTTACACCACCAGTATAGTGATGGTTAGGAGACTTCAGCCCACAGTTCATTGCTTAAAACCTAAAATGTGAGATAAAACGATTATGTATGAATTATATGTTGTCCTATAAAAGTATGTTAAGCTGTGACAGGGAGGTAGTTACAATTTCTTTATTTCTTTCATGCACCCTTATAACTGAAAATATTGTTTGTAGAGTAGCATGTGTTAAATCTTCCCTTGGTTTATACCTCATGCAAATCTCAATGTTTGCAAGCAGACTCCAAGGACTCTTAAGTCAGGGCAGAATTACCCAAGCTTCAGACTTCATTAACTTCCCTACTTTCACTTTTTACTTGCTCCATTTAGAGTTTATTTCCTAAAAATAGACCTTTTGTAAAGAAACATTTTTTGTTTATTTCAGGATGTTCTATTTTTGGATAAAAAAATTGACACCCAAAATAGTTTTAAATACTGAAAACCAAGCCAAAAGTGAAAATATGTTAATTTGTCCACATTTTAAAAGAATGCATAAAAAGATTTTTTTCTTCTTCTTTTTCTTTTTCTTGCTGCTGTTCCTTTTGCATCTTTCAAATGTGGAATGAAGCCCCCTCACCTTATGGCCTGTCCCAGGTACCATTGTTGGCACATTAGAGAGAGCCAGGCCAGACCTACAAGGCAAGGGGGCTATGTTCTACGCTCCCACCTCCAACTCCAGCAAAGCCAAGCCCAGCTGGAGCTCCATGTCCCTCCCTGTCTCTCCCCCAGTGACAGCCCCACCCCTATGTGGAAAATTAACCCTGGAGGGAACACAATTTTTCTAAGGTGCTCTGTTTTAAAGTGCCTTCATCTAATACCCCATATGAGGTAAGGCTGTGCGAAGCTTTGGGTGCTGATTCAATTCAGAGGAGATTTGGCCCGATTTGGTGGCCAAATCTCTAAATCTGAATCAAATTGGAATCTGTACCCAGACTCAGAGCTGGTAAGTAGAGGGGGGGGGGGGAGGGTGCTCATGCAGTGTGGGGTGCTCTGCATGAGCCCTCCAACCCCCACCGCTGTCCCAGCCCCCCCTACCCATGTCTGCCCTGCCTGCCCCAGCTCCAGTCCTTTAAGAACAAAAAATGAAAAAAACACTGGGACCCACCAGCTCCTGCAGCAGCCTTCGGGCTTTGGGTGGCTCATGTAGAGCCCCCCACATTGTGTGGGGCAGTGGGGATTGCCCCATGCCAGGCAGGAACTGGTGAGTTTGGTGGATTTTGTTTTTTTTCCATAAAGGGCTGGAGCTTGGGTGGGTGGAGCAGCCATGGAGGAGCTGGGGGAGCGGGGTGTCGGAGGGCTTGTGCAGAGCCCCCCATGCAGGGGCAGTGGGGGGCAGCAGGGATCACCCCCCTGCCCAACAGCACCCAGTGAGTGAAGGCTTTTTTTTCCGAAAGTGGTAGGAGCTGGGGGGCAGCCATTGCCAGGGCTGGGAGAGTGGGCGGGGGATAGGCCCGTGTGATTTGGAGATTCAGCAACAGATTCAATCAAATTGATTTGGGGCAGTGATTCAAGTCAGCGAATCAAACACTGTCCCCCAAATTGGCCAAATCCGAAGTGAATACTAGCCGCTTCGCATAGGCCTAATATGAGAAGGATTAATTTTTTGTGTAATCGGCCATTTTAAAAGCATTCTGCAGCCATGCATGTGTGTTATGTCATGGCTGTAGAGAGCTTTCAGGGGCCTGATAGAGCAAAAAATGCAACTTGTGTAAGTGCCCTGCGTTGAAGTTAGTAAAATCTGGCATAAATTAGAGTGGTCTTCAAACAGTTATACACAGGGAATGAATTAGTGCACAGCAACCCCAGCATCAGGGGAGAACAAAGATGACAACAAAAGGTGACAACAGAACAAAGATGGGAGCAAGAGGGTCCTAGGAACCTAACCTTTTTAGTTGCCCCATCTGCTTCTCAGCCATGGACAATACTCATTTATACTGGTCATTTAGACTTTTTTTTTGTTGTAAACTATAGGATGCAAATTTTGCCAATAATTTAAAAACTTATCATAATTGATTTATTGAAAAGAGTTCATTTTAAAAATCTAATTTTAATCTAATGAAACTGTTTAACTTCAAAATTAGAGATGAACAAGAATCACTGGTGATTCAGAAGGCCAGAATTTCTCAGGGTGATATTTTTAATTGGACAGTTTCTCAGGGTTTGCAGTTTCAGAGTCACAGCTACAAACACCTATATTAAACTGTGCCTTGAAATTGTTGATTGTACCCAATTTTCACAAGCTCTTATTTTTTTATTTAAATACAAACAAGTATAGAAGGGTAAAATTAATTATTTAAAATGTATCAATATGTGCATTGCATACACAATGGGCACATCTTAATGTGCAAATGCTGCTGGATGGTTTTACTCCAGAGTAATTTACCCACCCTGGGCAGGTATCTACATGTGTGCCCATTTAGGAATACATTTGCTGCTCCTGGCAGCGGTCTGCTCCTGTCCCTGCCAGTCCTGCACCTGCCCCCTGCAGCAGCCAGGGGGAGCTCTAGGCTCCCTCTGGGTGCTGGCCCAGTGGTTGACAGAGAGCATGGGGCCAGGAGACATCTGTCTCCTGTTGAGGGCTGGGGGATTGCTCTCTGTCCCCAGGAGCTGCCTGCTGCCAGGGCAGGCTCTGGTTGTAGACCACAGGAGGGGACAATATTCTCCTGCCCTAGAAGCAGGGAGCTCCCAGCCCTGGCTCTATGATTGGGGGCAGGGGGTTTGGAAACAGCTATAGAGGAGGGGTAGGTCCCAGTTCCCTACCCCAATCCGCTGATGGGGCAGCTAGCTCGCTGCTACCTGCCCCACTCATGGATTGGGGTAGGGGGCTGGACCTTCATCTCTGCCACAACTCTTTCCAAGTCCCATACCTTGATCGCTCAGTTGGATCGTGGAGCTGGGAAAAAGCTGTGGGGCTAGGACCTGCTTCAGACTGGGACAGTTCCTGGCCAGGTCCGGGCTGTGTGGGAAAGTCTGCAGGTGCATCCTAGAGCTGTCTAGGGACTGGAAGATTGCTCCTGGAGCAGGGGCAGGGAGCAATCTCTCAGCCCTGACTCCATGATTGTGAATGAAGAGCTGGAAGAGGGAACAATTTCCCAGCCACCCCTCCATGATCGCAGATTGGTGCAGGGAGCAATCACCCAGCCCCGACTCCATGATCATGATGATAGAGCCGGGATAGGGAGCAATCACTCAGCCCCCAATCCATGATCACAGAGTGGGGACTTGGGAGTTCCCAGCTGCTGAGGTAGGGGGACATTGTCCCTACCCAGGCTCCAATGACAGAGCCCACTCCAGCAGCAGGCAGCTCCTGGGAGCAGTCTCCTACCCCATGCTGCCTGGCTTACTGGGAGCAAATTTGCTTCTGGTCAGCCATCTATATATGCCTTACTCTGCAGTAATTACTCAGCAGTTAATTTGTTACTTGCATTTTCAGGTAGCAAATTAACTGCCGAGTAGAGCAATTTACTGTGCAGTAAGGGTCTGCACATGTAGACTGGGATGCTTACTATGCAGTAATTTGCTCTAGTGTGCAGTAAAGCAACTTGTGTAGACATGCCCCATGAAAATATGATATAAAGCCCGTAAAATCACGGGAGATAATTTTATTGGGTGTGCCTACATGTGCAATTAAAACACCTGATTTTTTTGTGCAGAAAATTCAGGTGCATTAAACTGCACACATCTGACCATGCATGTGTCAGGAGCAAATTGGCTCCCAATGGGAGCAATTCAGTCTAGGCCTGCTCCTGCCCTGCTCTGCCTACCCCTATGTAGCAGCCAGGGAGAGCTCCAGGCTCCCCTAGATGTCAGCTCCAGGCTGTCAGGGGGCACAGGGCTGGTCCCGATTTCTGCAAGGTGGGAGAGAGCTGTCCCTGATGCTGGGCAGCTGCCTCCCAGCCACATGGAGATTGGGACATGCCCTGATTTCCATGTGGCTGGGAGGCAGCTGCCCAGCAGTGGAAACAGCTCTTCCAGCTATGTGGAGACCAGGACACATCCCAATCTTTCTATGACTGGGAGGCAGTGTTCCCCAGAGCCGGGACAACTCTCTCCACCCCTTGTGGCACCCTGCTGCCTAAACTGGCTGGGAGTAATTTGCTCCCAGTCAGCATCTACACATGTGCTTCAGTGTATAGGTATCTACAGGTACTAGAAAATGGCACATTAGACTTATCTTCCATGCCGTATTTGCTGTGGGCATGTAGACAGTGACACGTTACTATACATTACATTTGTTTAATGGTCAGTAAAGCATCTTATATAGATGCATTCACTAGCAAAATAGCCCTGGTGCATCCAAATGTGGCCCTTAATTTAAGTCTGTTCTTAGCATTCTGGGATACTTTAGAGGATAAAAATTCATCGTCTTTGATACATTATATACAGTTAATTATTTATATAACAGACGGAAATAGCTTTCTGTACTTGAAACCAGATTGGACAAGTAGTAGGAAGTACAGGTGGGGAATAATTGTGCATTGGCAGAATAGTTGAATTGACTGACTTAACCAATCTAATTGACTTGGAACAAATTTAGTGAAATTAAAGTCACTAAAATTGCATAAGCTTACTGTAGTGCTGAAGTTAACTCTGACTCCGTGGACCATATTCTTGCTTGCACCGTGTTCACTGAAGAACAGCTTCATGGTAAGAAATCTATACTGAGGCTGCAGGGCTATGAGGGGGAAGCTGCTTATTCTCAGAGCCTGAGTACATTCTCAGATGGAGCTGCTTATCTATGTATGACCTTTGTATTAAGAATTCTAAGGAAATTGCAAAGGAATGATAAAGAAATGGAATTTAGTTCTATAGATTAAAAGGGTCTAAGTTTTATTTTCAAAAGTGACTTAGCACTGCATCCCAAACAGGTGGTGCAGCACCTCACACCTTATGGAAAAAACTGTAGAACTCCAACAGATGTTTGAGTATTTTATGTTCACTATTAATTGGCTCAAGGACTGGAACACAATTTGCCCTTCTCTTGGTGATTTTTACAACCATTTGGCTGTTGGATTGTGTTTTCTTGTATCTGATATTGTTAAATATTTAATTATTCCATACACAGTGAACAGCTTCAATAGGGGTGATTGAGAGCAAGATTTCCCCTTCCCAAACCTAAGGATGCCCACAGATCAGTAGTTAGTGTGTTCACTTCACAGATAGAAGCTACAGGTTCAAATCCCCTTGGGCAGAGAGAGGTGAGCAAATAACTCTCCTATAACCTACTGAATAGTCTAACTATGGAGTTGTTGCGTAAAGTGGGACATACTTCATCTGGCTGTGTTTTGTGCTGAGTCCAATCCAGTAGGTATACTCTGAGAACAAATACCAGAGATTTTGAGAAGCTTGATTTTGGACTTGGATAAAATACAGGGACAGCTAGTTGGCACCTAAACGATTTTGTGGACCTAACCATTACCTCACACCTAAACCACATTGGAATTCACAAAGTCACTTATTTCACCCATGGAGCACAATCTAGTAGGTTTTATCAGAGCTTACCTATTGGATCAGCAGCAGCACTGCTACCAGGCATTTGTGGATGACCATGTTCAAATATCCCCTCTTCCTGCCTTCATCTCCCACCTTTAATAAGAATGTTGTGGGTGTGAAAATGAGACTATTTCATAGGGTGCATCCAGACGAGCATACATGTGTCTCTTGCAGCATTTCAAACCCCTTTGAGATGCTGCAAGACATGTGTGGGAACAAAAGAACATTTCCTGCACTGCAAATTTGCAGCATGGGTGTGAAATTAGACCCCTGGAATCCAGGGGTCAAAAAAAAAAAAAGATGCCACGAAACAGTGGGGCAAGGCATGGTCCTGGACTGTGGCCTGAGGCAACCGGGCACTCAGGTCCTCCTTAGAGACACTCTGGTAAGCAGCCAGAGCATCTCTATGGCTGGCCCTTGCCCTGGTGCTGAAGCATGCTACCTGACTGTGCAGGGCAAGCAGCGTGCCAGCTACAGGGACCTGGACCTCGGCTCCATGTGGGGTAAGTAGAGGGTGGGGAGGCTGGTGGAGGAGGGAGAGGGCCATGGGGTGGACCCCCGCCCAGCCCCTACTTGCTCCCCCAATTGCTGACCCACCTGGCCCCATCTCCCACTTACTCTCCCAGCCTCCTGATAACCCATCTGGTCCCATCTCCCGAGCACTCCCCCAGGCTACCTGATTGCTCCCGTACCCAGTCCCAGCCCCTGCTCACTGCCCTACCTGGCCCCATCATCCCAGCACTCAAACCCCCCCCCCAAAACTCACTCACTGGCTATAGCAGCAGCCATCAGGGCCACTGGGGCCTCATGGTAGAGCCCCCTCCCCTCACCGCATAGCATGGGGCAGTGGGAGGCAGCCACCTGGCACCCGCACTGCTGCTATCAGATCACATGAGTGCTGCATGGCTTGGCAGTGTACCATGCACTGTCTGGGAGCTTGGGACAGCTCTAGTTGTCATCCAGAGCCCAGTGCCACTTAGCCCCAGTGGCCCTGAAATCCCAGACAGTGCACAAGACCGCACAGTGCCCTGCCAAGCCGTGCTGCATCCACATGATCTGATAGTTGCAGTACAGGTGCCAGGCAGCTGAGGCTACTCCCCGTTGCCCTCCACTACCCCATGCCATGAGGGGGTGGGGGGGCTCTGCCATGAGGTCCCAGCAGCTCCAAAGGCCACTGCTACAGTCAGTGAGTGTGTGTGTGCAGGGTTTGTTTGTTTGTTTTTGTTTCTGAGTGCCAGGATGTTGGGGCTGGGACCAGGGAGGGAAACTATTAGGGGGCTGGGAGAGCAAGCACTGGATGGGGCTGGGCAGGGGGCATGTGGGCCCTGTGGGGGGGTGGTAGCCCCTGTTGGGGGCCATGTGGCCCCTGTTGGGGGACTTTGGCCCCTGTTGAGGAGCTGTATCCTCTCTTTGGAAGCTGTGGGCCCTTGCTGATGGGCTGTAGCCCTGTAGGGGGGCAGTCCATGAGCTGTGGGGGGGGCAAGGGACTCACCCCTCCTGAGCAGCTCCCCTATACACCCATCCCCACACCCACAGTCCCCCCACAATCCACCCACAAACCACACACCCAAGCTACCCCCAAAAACCCCTCACCCACATACCTGGCCCTGTGGGTCAGGAATGAGGGGACTGAGGTGGGGGACAAGCTGTGGTTTGAGAGTGAGGGGAAACGGCAGGGGCAGGGCACTGGCATATCAGTGCTGCTCAGCACTGCACATCCTGGTGAGTGAAGCGGGTAGGAGCGACAAAAAGGCCAAAAGTCAATGCCAAACTGTATAGATATTTAGAATTTATATTATTATGATGATGGAGGCACTGGTAGGCTTCTGAATTATTTTAAAATTGTAAATATATCAATAAAACATTGCCCAAATGATTTGATCTCTCTCTCTCTCTCTCACTCTCTCTCTAGTGGTCTTTTGTTTTATTCATGGAAGAACATGGATTCTGGGGTATTTTAAAGAGGGACTTTAGGATTTTTTTAGATTTTGCAGTTTTTAAATAAGGAACAACAGAATTCCTGCTAGGGCGGCAAGTGGCAGGACCCAGGCATAGGGGCTTCCTCAGAGCTAGCATCCAGGACACAGTTGGAGGTGGCTGACCTCCTGGCCACTTGGAGCCAGGAGAACATGCTTTGACAGTTCAAAGTAGACCACCTCATGGGAACATCTTCCGAGCGATAGCTGCCCAAATAGTTAGATGTTGGGACACATGGCAGTAGTGCCATATGAAGTCCAACTGTACAGCCACAGCCCACTGGAAGCTGGCCCAGAGGTGCAGATGCCTCTAATAGTCATGCTGCCCCCATCTGGGTCTGCAGTCTTGGGGCCACATGCTGTCACAGGTGGCAGGAGGTCCCACCCAGGCAGCAGCACCCCCTGCCAGACTGCTGCAGTGGGTAAAGGATGCAGGGAACTCTCAGGGCTGCTTTGGCAGTCCAGCTGACACAAGGGGTAGTGTCCCCAGGTACCAATTGGCTGGGCTCCAGAAACTCCTGTCTATTTTTATCCTCCATATTAATGTGGGTCTTAAGGCCCACCCAGCTAAATAATTGCCCCTTTGTCAAAGGGTGAAAGAGACAACTAATTTCTTGCGACAAGAAAAACAAAACCAGGAGTGACATGGGGGGGCAAAGGGTTAAAATGAGAAAAGTAGTACGTTGGAGGGGGACACTGAGCAGAGCCCCCCAGGCTGCCCCCACTGGTCCTCAAGGACCCAGTGGATGCTGCCCACTGGTGCACTGCCCAAAAACGTGCTTGGACAAGTGAGAAGAAAGAGGCCCCACAGTCTCCGGGTACCTTCCTGGCCAGGGTCTCCTTCCTAGTCAACTACATGGCCCACTTGGCCAGGGCCAGGATGAGGTTGGCCAGGAGGTCCTGGGACTTGGTGACGCCATGGATGGAGTGACCAAAAACAAAAAGGTGGGGGGTGAAATTCAACCAGAAACTCAGGAGGAGGTTCTGGAGGTGGAGGGGCTGCAGCCTGATGCACTCAAGGGTCATGTGCTCTAGGGTCTCCCTCTGCTCCTAGAAGGGGCAGGAGACCAAGATGTCTGTGAAGCTTGCCACATACACACTTGTGGTGACGGCTCCATGGAGAAGCTGCCAGCTGAGGTCCCCAGTGGCTCATGGGATGAAGGTGAAGTACAAACTCTGCCACTGAAGTGCCCCAGCCACGCCCTCACTCAGCAGGTCCCACCACTTGGTGTCTGGGTGTCTGGGTGGGATTCAAGGGCAGCATGATGGATCATGTGGAACATGAACATGTAGAAGTGGTGGCGATGGATGGTGGAAAAGTGGACTGGTCCGGCGTCTGCCAGCCAGCTCAGGTGGTGGAGCAGGGAGCACCATAAGGCCACACAAGGTGCTGGCCTCAAGACAAACTCCAGAGGGCTGGAGGATGGGGAGGGGAGGGAGCGGGGGGACTGCTACTGCACCAGAGCTGGTCAATAAAGGCAAGAGTGTCAGGAGGTAGGGCAGATTTCACTTCTTGGACCAGACGGCAGGTCATACGTGTCGTGAGTAGACCCATGCACTGGAGCAGTGAGTGGGGTCCACCTACTCCTGGCTTTCATAGTCCAGGAGGTCTCTGATAGGACACCAGCCAGGATCAACTTTTGTTGCAACTGGGGTGCATCTGCTGTTGGCACTTCCAGCTGGGGGTTCCAGAGGAGGGGCTCGGCAAGCAGGTTGGTGCCCTGGGTGAGCGTCTTAGGAGATCTGGAGGCAGAGACCAGCCTCCAGGCCCAGAGGAGGTCATGGTAGAACTCTGGCAGCCCTCATCCAGAAGATCCTGAGAGAGTAGCCCTGAGCTACTTGCCAGGGCAGCTTTTTATATTGCTAGGGCCAGCTCCCCCGGCTGCAGATCCAGGAGAAGCCAGGCAGGGTTATTTTGCCCCAAATGGCACAATTTGCCCACACCAAAGTGCATGTCTGGGCATGTGTGCTGAGGCAAAAAGCCCCAGCTCAAATTTGTACCACTTCTTTTTGAGCAGCTGCAAGTGCACATGCGTGCATATGTGGACATGCCCATTGTGTCCTAATTAGGGTGTTCAGTTGGGAAGGGGGAAACTTGAGTTCTAGTCCCATCATACTTACTATTAAATACTTTAAAATTTATTGGAAGCAGGACTGGACCCCAGCCCTCCCTTCTCCTAGTTGTATGTTTTAGCCAGAGTCTGTCTGGGCCAAGTAATATACAAGTATTCCATACAAAATGTATGTATTTATTACATACAAAATGTAACAAATTTAACAAGCAAGGGATTTTGTGAGTGATATCACTTATGGACCCAAGTGTATGGTTGGGATAGATCTAGACAAGCTTTTACAGGACCCTTCCTCAATTGTCAGGGAGGGAAGTAGGCACAAATGCAACCAGTGAGACTGAGAGGTCCATTCTAAAATACTGCAGAGGTGAAGGCTTTAGGAGGAGACACAAGTCCAACTCTCTTCAGGAAGAAAAAGGATGTGAACACAGCTCTCTAACATTCTGGGTGAGTGACCTAAACACCTGGCTATTTGATAAAAGACAGGGAAACACTCCAGTATTTTATGAGAAAAATCTAGCTCAGTCAACTAATCCAGGATAGATTTCATGGCTGTGAACCAAACAGAGACAGCTGCCTCCCTCAGCTTGGGGTTAGATACCTAATTCTCTTTAAAGGACCAGACTTAAATAACTCCCTTCAGATGATTCCCACTAACCAGCGTTGGTTGTCCCTTGCTCAACAGGCTGGCTTTTGTAGATCCCATTCTTAGGTGCCTAAGGACTTGTCTAACAACCTACAGCAGCAGCATTTCCTGACTAATCTGTTTTGGAGCACATCCCCATGCACACTCTAAACCCAGAAGTATACCAGGAAATTTGCTTCAGGGCCATCCCCAGGAGCTGCTCTCAAGAAAATGGATACTTATGTCTTTAGCATGGAGAGACATGCCTGAGATATTTCACTGGCATACTTCCAGAGTATGTCAGCAGATCCAGGGGCAAGTCAATGGGCTGCACCTGGGGACCTCCATTTGGGGACATACCACAGCTGCAGTGAAGACAAGGTCTCAGACTCCCCATACATGATGCAGGGAGTATAGGTGCTAACACAGGGCTGTATATTCTGGCAGGATGCCTAAAATTAAGTGCTGTACTTGTCCTTTAGCAGGTTTAGTTTGTAGGCATTTAGGGCCATATTTTCAAATATATTTAAGGACATAATCTCCCAACCTGCTTAAGCACATCTGAAAATCCCATTAACTACCTACCTTCATCTCCCTAGCCCTAAAGGACCTAAGTCCCACTGGCTTTCAACCAATTTTTACTCCTTATATTTAGATCATGGGAGTTAGATGTCTAACCCCCATTGAAAAAAAGGAGTTGGGTGCTTAAATACTTCTGGATATCTGGGTCTGAATGCCTGAGTCATCTTTCTAAAATGGAAGTTAGACACTTTAGAAAATTTTGCCAGTTATCTTGCACCTCTTTCTTGGTCACAGTATCCACTGATTTACAGTTGGGTTCTAAGTCCTGGGCCATATTGAGGTAATTAGAAAATATTCACTCAATAGACCAGAAAGGGTCTGAACATCATCATCGAAAAGTATTTTGCTGCCTAAATAGTAGTATGACAAAATGCATTGTTTACTTTCACAGTCAATAAAATAAAGCCTGTTCTCAGGTGTAAAGCTTTTATGTAGTTGCCAATAGCTAATATGAGACTTTAGACAGATTCTATCTTCGTGACGTTCAATGGAACAAATATCCTGTAGTTTGCAGATAAGGATCACCGAAGGATCTGTTTCAGTGTGACACAGTTGTTTCAAAATTCACCTTGGGTATAATTTTTCCCCTCACACTTTATCTAAAAAGCTAATCTGTCTGGCTAATGAATTAATGGGATCCAAAGCATAGATGGTTTTAATAAAAGTATATTATCTCAATTTATGTAGTTTGTATATGTACGCAGCAAGGACAGTCTAGTGGTTAGGGCACAAGCCTATACCTATAAGAGATCTGTGTTAAATTCCCTATTCTGCCACAGATTCTGTACCTCAGTTTTCCACCTATGAAACATAAGAGCTCTTCTTTACCTCAGACCAGAGTTGTGACACCAAATGCTCAAATCCCATAGTGACTGAGACCTAAATGCCTATTATATAGATATATTAGTATAAGAAATCAATTTATTTGCAACGAAAAGGAAAGTAGCAGGGAAAATTCACTCTCAATGTATCATTAGGAGAGCTGACAGTCTTACCTGTCAATCTCTTGAAAGTTTTTTTTCATTGCACTGTAAAAGAGCTGTTTGAAACTGAAGTGCAGCATTTTAAAATCTGTGAAATCCCTAATCATTTTGGAAAAACTACAGAAAAGCTGCTACTTTCTTATGCAAGTAAATTTATTTAAGGCAGTGGAGTTACTTGGGTGAACAACACTATAGAATCAAATGCTAACAAAATATGCACATCATCCAGCAACACATTCATCTCAGTAAATGTTCATGGAGAATGGCACCACTCCCAATGCAGATTAAATTAGTGGCATAGCTGCTGATGAGCTGAGTGTAGGATCAGATATACAAGTAGCTTCATTAGCCTCAATGGCCACATCCAGATGTGCAGGTACATTTGGTTTGTGATGCTGCAAACCTCTTTGCGATGCACACAAACTGCATGCCCGAAACATTAAAATGTGCCCCACGCTGCAGATGTACATTGCAGGGGCAAATTAGTTAAGGTCTAATTATGTGAGTAATGATTGTCAGCATCAGACCCTATTTGTGCAGGCATAATGGGACAAAAGACCTTCTATTTGCTGCTGGGATAAAACATGAAACCACTTTTGGTGAGCTGTTTTGACTCCTCAACACTTCTAGACCCAATGACTTCTTATAATGCATAAATAGTAGTGTTAGAGTGATTCTGTAGCTGTGATGGTCTTTTAATTACATAAAAGGAAAGGATTTATCTGGGAGATATGTTTAATTGGACCAACTGCATAGTTGGTATAGAGTTAGACAAGCTTTTGAATGCAAGATCTTCTTCAGGTCTGGAGAGAAAAGGCAGCACAGCAATAGTAAAAAAGCAATCAAAATGGGCTGGGGGGAGAGGGAGACACACAGGGGAGAAATTATTTTCTTCTGCTAATAGTTTGTCTGCTTTCCTTTTCCTCTGTGTCCTGTTTATAGGCCACTGAGACCTGTTGGGGCAGTAGAGGCAGGGCTTCACTGTTTCTTTAACTTGAGCATGAGAAGGAAATAATGTTGTCAGCACCATGCTCTGGCTGCCTTTACCCCCAGGTAGCTCCTGGTATATCCCCTGGATAGGAGACTGAGTGTGCCTCAGGGATTGTGTGCTTGTTACTCCTAGAAATTTATCACCCCACCCCATTCCAAATATTTTTTACTATTGCTTTGCTGGCCTTTCCTCCTAGACCTGAAGAAGAATGTCTTGCATTCAAAAGCTTGTTTAACTCTACCCCACATATGCAATTGGTTCAATAAAAGATATGGCCCAAAGAAATCCTTGCCTCTTATGTCATGCACAATTTTGGGAAAAGGATCTTGAAGCCAGGTTTCCCCCTTCTCATGTGACTACTTAAAACCCTAGACTAAATAGTTATTCTCATGCCTAATTTCTCATGCTGGCTATTTCATACCAAGTGGAACAACTTTAACAGGGAAGGTAGCAAGAGATTTACTTCCTCCACCCCCAAAAAGGACCTACTGGTTACAGCATTCTCAGGAGATGTGGGTTAGAATTTCTTTGGACAGGTACTGAATGACTGCTTATGAAAGAGGTGTTCAATTTCAGGAAATGGTTCTCCCAATTAGAAGAGGTGCCTAACCCCAAAGAAGGATTTGTGACACACCCCTATGGGCTACCTGAGGGGGCTCCCTACTGATTGTGCTGCCTACTCATGTTGGGGCTCTTAACTTTTCACATGTACTGTAAGGTGCCTGACTCAGGGCTATGGCTTCTGCTACAAGTGGCCAGTTTCCTAAATCCCATTACTTGTATCTAGCTGTATTTTAATACATATAAGAACATATAACAATAATTCCAAAACTTGATCCAGAGGCTTGATTTGGGCCTTTCTTTATATATAGATATTTTATCATAGAATCACAGAAAAGTAGGGCTGGAAGGGACCTCTTGATGTCATCTAGTCCAACCCCATGCTTAAGGCAGGATCATCCCTATGCAAACCATCTCATACAAATCCTTGTTTAACCTAGTACTAAAACTACAAAAAACAACTCTGTCACATAACCACAAGGCATAGCATCCTAACCTGCCACAAATAAAGCAGGGAGACAACAGTGGTTAATGTCCTGCTGCTGGAAATGTTTTGGCTGTTAAAATGTGTTTGCGAGATCCACACTCCATCTTCATCCCTTCCTCCCCAGCTCACTCCCTGATACAAAGGAAGGCAAAATGCAGTAAACTTTCTTCCTGATCCCAGACATGGCAACTGGTCTGACCTTGAGTGCAGGGGCAAGAACCTCTAGTCTGCAGCCTCTAAATTCTAGTCTGTAGCTGACAACCAATGATTCTGAGAAAAGTAAAAAAACCAAAACCACTAACATGTAGCAACAGGAGAGGAAAACAATTCTTTCCCAGCCCCATGCAGCAATAAGCAAAGCCCAGAAGCATGGGAAATACCCACAGAACAGTATAGGCATAGCTTATCCAAATCATTCCTGACAAACCCTGACAGTGTCTTCTTGATCACCTCCAGTGATGGAGGTTCCATAACTTCCCTAGGCGTCTATTCCACTGTTCTAACAGCAAAGAATTTTTTTCTGATATCCAATCCAAACCTCCTTGGTTGCAACTTTAAGCCATTCATCCATGTCCTGCTCTCTGCAGCAAAAGGAAAAGGTGTTTCCCTCTTCTTTATGACAGTCCTTCAGATATTTGAAGACTGTGATCATGCCCACTCCTAATCACTTTTTCTGTAAAGTGAACATGCCTATTTCCTTCAACCTTTTCTCATACAGGTTGTCTTCCAAGCCATTTATCGCTTTTGTTGCCCACTCCTGGATCCTCTCTAATTTCTCCATGTCCTTTTTGAGTTGTGAATCCCAAAACTACATGCAATACTCTAGATGAGGCCTAGCCAGGGCTGAGTAAAGAGAGACTGTTATGTTGTTTTATACCTAATGCTCCTACTGATGCAGCCTAAAATTGCATTTCTCTTTTGTGCAGCTGTGTCATACAGTTGAGTTTGATAGTAAGCTAGAAATTACAGTGATTCATGTGGGCAGGGGGGATTCTCCAAGGGCGCAGACAGAAGTTACATTTGTTGCATGATTGCCCCCCTGAAAGCACTCTACAGTTGTGCCATGATACACGTGCACAGCTGCAGAGCACTTTAAAAGTGGCTGATCACCTGACAAATTAACCCTCATCAAATGATGATCAGATTATCCACTTTGGAGCACCTTAGCAAACCTCTGTTCTCTAGGATCATTCTGTGACGCAATCAGGGCTGGGCTGATGTAACCCAGCACAGCCCTGCTCCCAGTGCTATCTGATGACCATCCACCTCATGCCCCACCTCCCCCAGCATGAATGACTGGTGCCTCCTGAGACTGGGGGAGTACCATGGCAGTGAGTGGCAAGCAGGGACTGGCCACAGATGCTGTCATCGGTGTCATCTGTAGTGAGCGGGGGCCACCCGAAGATGCCAGTGGCAGTGTTGGCAGAAGGAGGGGGCAGGGTGGTGAGTAGCAAGTGGTGACTGCCTGCAAAAGCCGGCGGCAGCTTCGGCAGTGGCCAATCTTGGAAGGGGGGGCACATGCCCCCCCTGTGTCTCCCCTACACATCGCCTATGCCCATCAGCCTTGCCTCACTCCAGCTCAGACTCGGCAAACTTCATCCTGCAGCTCACTCCCCTTCTCTTCTTCCTGCTCCCTTCCTGCAGACAGCACTGGGGGGCGAAGGGGAGGGCTAGGGGAGACAGGCTGCAGGCAGGCTTCTTGGCCTGACTGGCTCCAAAGTGGAATGTGATTCCCTGCTCCCCCCACCCAACAGGTGAATGTCTGTTGAGTCAGGGAAAGCAGTCAAATTCATGGCATTTTATGTAAAGTGCCATGAGTTACAGTGTGGGCCTGCACATCTGTCAGTGCCCCAAGAGTTTACTACAGGCTTCCTCCTTGTGAAGGAGACAATTCTGAAATTCTTTCCCCCTAAGTTGGTGAATATTTAAAGGAAAAACTTCTTTAGTTGTTTTTGTCTCTGTTAAATGTCCTCTTTTTTGAGTAGTTGTTTTACTAGTGTAGAAGGAAGAGTGAGCATTGGACTTTTGGTAACCAATTTTCATAGGGTAATATTATGGGAATACATGCTTTATGTATGCCATTGTGCCAATGTATGAAACTCAGGTACTTGCTCATGTGGCCATCTGTTTGCTTATGTGGTCATCTGTTTGTTCATTCCATTCTTCCAAATGTGTGCAAACAAAATGCTGGTGTGTGTGTGTGTGTGTGCGCGCGTGTGCAGGGGGGTGTTAACAAATTTCTGTACATTTCTGCTGCTGATAGTGCTATTATCTCAAAAAACTTGAGTATCTGTGCTTTTTAATGAATTTTTAATGAGTGGTCCTGTTAATATCATGCTGTGTTTCAAGTGTCTTTTTGCTGGATAGTACCCCATCACTGTCCTGGCAGTTATAGCAGAAATAGAAATTGAAAAAGTAAGAAAGGAATAGCAGACTCCCTTAACTCCCAGCTGTTTGATATTTCAGAACTGGATGGTGAATAACATTTAGGAAGGAAGATCTATTTTCTTTTATCAGTTATTCACTGATAAATCATCATGATCAATTTCTGCTCAGCAGCTCAGTGAGATCTGTGAGCTATTTCTTGACTGAAGCAGACCAGTTCTGGCTGTACATTTTAATTTTAACATGAAATAAAGTGAAAGATCATATGTCTGCAATGCTAGCGGAAAAATGAAATTAAGGGCAAACTTGTATAAAGAGACTACTTTAATCTTTTATTTTTATAAGGGCCCTTATAAGGGCACAGGGATCTTAAAGGTCTTTATACAGAGAAACATAGAAATACAGAGTGTGCGGAAAGGACTGTTTCTTGTTCCATTTAAATACAAGCACCTCTGCCATGGAAAAAAGCCAACTTATTAACAATATACAACAGCACCACAATGAAAAATATTTTATCTAGCTGAAACTGCACAGGGAGGTTAGGTCAGCAGAATGAACTTCTTTAGCTTAGGCGTTGTGACTAACACAGCTATTTTACTGCAAGCAATATAGGAGCTGTAACAAGCACAAGTAGTCAAAACACTGATGGAGATCAACACATTACTCCTTAGACTATGGTAAGGAATACCATAGTGGAAAACGCAGAAATCACCATTTCTCCCCTTTATTTACAAAGGGAAATAGTGTAAAAATATAAATTTCACTTGATAATTTTCCCTTTCATGGTAAAAACAGCAAATTGCCTTAAGAAAGCAGAACAAGAAGCCCAGTTCACTATTTGGCTCAGCTAGAAACTCAGTTTTGGTTTACCAAAGCATGTATATAACTCAGAGCTTTGTAATGAAAGTAGACAAACTTAATCTGTATTAGATTTCATTACAGGGGTTCTCCCAACCTCTGATGGATACAGCAATTCCTATGTGCTCTCTATATCTAGTTCTTAAGGGACATAGTATCCATTTTATAGAAGTGCTGGAGTTTTTTTGGCCATACAATAATTGTTTCCTTGGAACAGAGCCCTGTGCCAGTCCTTCTGCAAGTGCACATATGTGCTGCAAACACCAAGTTTAAGTCTAGACCTGATGTAGACAAATAATGAACATTTGTTAGAGGGTAATTAAATGATCTCAGAATACTTGATTCCAAAAAATACACATGTGTATAATTGCTCTGGTTCCCATCAAAACAATAATTTACTAAAGGAACCAAGATGTACAGCTAATGAACAGCATATTAATCAAAATATTCTCATGTTACTATATTCATTTTAAACTTATCTAAGCATTACTTACACCAAGGAGCTTGCTGATAAAAGTTCCAACATGCAAGACTTATCCTAGCAATTTAGGAAAAAAGAGAGTCACAAAGAAAACAGGTTTTTAATTCATCACATCTATTAACTAAAGTACAGTTCTGTTCTGAAAAGCTATGTTGTGTTACTTTCCTAAATAGTGGATCTGTTTTCTATCTATAATCAGGATCATATTTGCTGACTTTAATGGTAACATGTATTTGCTGTTTTGTATTTCTGCTTGATCAGCAAAGGCAATTCAGAAGAGGAAAAGAACTGTATTCCACTTCTTATGTGTACCAGCAACAGAATTACATAGTGAAATCCAATCAGCAGTAACTGGGCAACCCTACTGAAGTCAATGAGGTTGCAAATGTGTCACTGAAGTCATAATTAAAACACAGTGGGGTCCTACACACTTAGTGTGTTAATAATGTACAAGAAAAAGAGTCCTTAGTGTGACTTTCACAGCCCATCATGAGTCTTGAGACTGGATAATAAAGGAGAAAAATCTGTTTGCTTGTAAACTGAGTCCATTTAGTATGCAACCATTGAGAAACAGTAAATGTGGAACTTAGTAGCATTAATGTTGGTGATCAGAACTGCAATTTAATGAGGAAGAGTTCAAACATGAGATACTGAAGGAGGAAATAGTGTGCCAGACTCAGAGTATTACAAGAATAAAACTATTTTTTGTGACTTAGTAATTATTTCCTGTATTCATTCCTTCTTTATGGGCCAAATCCTGATCCCACTTGAAGCCAACGAGAAAAACTCCCACTAGTTTGAGTAGGACAAGGCTTATGAGTCTAAGAAAATGAAGAGTTGTTTAGAAATACATAAGCTTGCTAGTACTTACACATACACACTTTAATGCACTTGTTGTTTTGTCTATGGAAATATGTATACGCATAAACTTAAAATAGATTCACTAGGATGCAAATCAATGGTATTATTATGATATTTTTACATCTTATAAGCATACTTATCCTTTCTTTGCTAAGGAAGTTTCTCAGACCCCCTGCTTGCTTCAGCCTTTCAATGCCATTGCCGTCTTTCTCTCCAGCTGTGACAATGGAGCTTGCCGTCTAATCCATGTGTATTAATTTAACAGGTTCTACAGATTTTATAGAGTGGACACCTTTCCCTCAGAGACCTAAAGCAACCCCTCAGCAGCATGTCTGTTCTTAACTGGATTTCAGTGCAGTCAAAGTCCTGGGTTCACTGCCATAATTGCATCTCTCTGAAACAGCACTATCTCAAATCCTCCACATTACAGACAGAAGCTGGTAACTACCTCTACTTTTTAAACTAATTTTACTTCCAGGCCAGCTCAGTAATGCTAATAATGAATATCCATCTATCTATCTATTGTATTTCAGAGATGCTGATCACCAGGGTATCTAAATGTCATTATAACTTTAATGAACAGCTGCTGCCCATTAAAACTAACTGTAACTCCTGTTGCTTAAATTAAACTAATTTAAAGTAAAATGGACATTTAGGTTAGGCAGGTGTTTCTCCTATTTATAGCCAAAAGTCAAATTTCCCTTAGACTCGGGGCTAGTTTCAAATTATGTTTTTCTGTTGCTTTGATAGCTTGTCTGCCAGTGCTCTGCGACAGTGTGTTCTACACCCCAAGTGTTGTAAAAAGATTTGGAGACTTCTACAAAGGAACTGATTTGCGTTCTTAAATAGAAACTTTTTATGTTTACATGTGAATGTAAGCACCACTGGATTGAGGTTAACTGGGCCATTTTGACATGTCCAGGCACTCTATCTTTCCTCAAAAGACCTTTAAGATGACCAGTTCTTCAGTTCTTATTACTCCTACAATGCGTTAGTTTTACAGCTGTTGGTTAGTAGTGTGGGGGAAGGGTTGGAGCAGCCCCAGAGTACAATCAGTTAGTAACTTTAATACTTTTTGAATGTTCGTGTATCAGAATTTACTCAGGATGCCAGAAACAAATGCACTTCAGTTAGATTTACTAAGATTATTGTAAGTTTCTTTCAGGTGTTTCTCAGCAAAACAAAACCATTTCAGCATAGACAGGCTTTCTCGTGGCAAATAAATAGTCAGCCTGAGCCTCTATGCCAATACCTAGGAGATCTAAAACCATCCTTGCTAGAAGTCCTTAAATGTTAGAACTACCCTGCTCATAAGCATTACATGTTGTATACAGAAAAAAAATCTTTGGGTGGGGGGGAAGGTATGCTGTTTAAATATGGGAAATGGCAACAAAATTTATATATATAAAGAGTAAAATACTCACCCAGTAACACAGGGGTTTCCATCTAACACCCTTTCCACTGGTAATAATGTCCCCCCTCCGCCCCCCCAAGTAATTGTTTCTTGGCCACACTATCTCACTTATCCACCAAAACTCAATCATGGTTTACATCAGGGAGTAATTTAGTTAATGTGTCTCCAATCTGTCTGTCTCCAGTTTCAAAGAAGTGTTTTGTCTTGCCCTACTGGGAAGTACTATCACCTAACCCAATGTAGTGAGTCAGCTTTATTAAGATGCCTCACCAGAGACCCCCAATTCTACTACCATAGAAGTCTCCGTATCACCACCCCCAGCAAATCCCTCAGTCTGCATTGTCTCTTACCAAGAGATCACTATGCATTATTTTTCACAGCAAAGTTGCCTTCAAAGAGATGACAACAGCATGTAGGACTCAGATCTGGGGCATGGCTCCTACTCCACTATTCCCCAAATCCATGGTCTTGCTAGGTATGGTGACTTCCCAAATGTCACTAGGAGAACTGCAGGTATCCTATGACAATGAAATGATGTTTTTCCTTTTCCCCCACAGAAGGAGTAAAGGTCATTCCTTTATCGAGCTTCTGGCCATGGTGCTTACATCATGCATTCCTGAATTTTTACTTCCTTTTTTTTTTGAATACTTTGCAAACTAAGGAGAGAGCTAGGTGATATGTCCTAAACATAGTGCAATGCTGAAGTGTTAGGAAAGAGTATTTAGATACAATATCATGACATCAGCTGGGTTGTTTTTATGTGAGCCATGGTATTCTGTGTTCCATGGAGGCTATAACTTTGGGAGCCTGTGCTACTGCCCCCTCAGAAAATAACAAAAGTAAAATAAAATAGAGTATAAAAATGTATTTTAATCCAAATCCTACTAGTCATTTAAAACTGTTAATTCACTGGAATACTCCCCCAAGTTTGAAAGATGAACCACTCTCATGACCCAAGGCCTGATACTTTTATCTCAACAGTGACTGTGTCTACACAAGATGCTGACTGCACTGTAGTCCATGACTATTGCGCAGTAGTGTCACATGGCATCAAGTGTGATGTGACGCTACTGTGCAGTAGTCACAAGCTATTGTGCAGTCAGTGTCATGAAAAAGCCATTCCTTGGTGCTACTGCACAGTCACTTAGTACTTGTTTATACAGACTTCCTGCCACATGATGCAACTGCACAGTAGTTATGGGCTACTGTGCAGTCAGTATCTCATGTAGACACAGCCACTGTTGGGATAAAAGTGTCAGGCCTTGGGTAATGAGAGCAGTTGCATCTTTCAAATTTGGGGGATATTCCAGTGAATTAACAGCCTTTAATATTTATATAAGTACTAAATATAGATACAAGCACTAAATGACTGTGCAGTAACAACTGTGTCAGTGTCTTGTGTAGACATGGCCAGTTTACATAGTCAAAATAATTACTTCAGTGTAAAATTGGGTGATGACCTGGTGAGGGGGCTGTGGGTGCTCGACCACCTGGGCAACAGTGATCATCGCCTGCTGGAATTCACCATCCAGCGCAAGGTGGCAAAGGCCTGCAGTAAGGCAGCAGCCCTAGATTTCAGGAGGGCAAACTTCAATGAGCTAAGGAGGATAGTTGGGGAAGTGCTGAGGTCCCAGAGGGGAGGGGAGCCAGGTGTCCAAGGAGAGTGGTTGCTCCTTCAGGAGACGATCCTCCAAGCCCAAAGGAAGGTAATTGCAACGAGGATCAAAGGGAGCATGAGAGCACACAAGCCTCCATGGCTCACCAAAAGCATCCGGGAATGTCTCCTTGCTAAAAGGGAGGCGTACACCCAATGGAAAGAAGGGCTCATCACCAGGGATGACTATACTGCAGTCGCTCGGGGATGTAGGGGGGCAGTCAGGAGGGCCAAGGCAGAGATGGAATTAGGACTAGCTTCCCAGATTAAGGACAATAGGGAGTCCTTCTTTAAATATATAGGGGGCAAAAAGAAGATCCCAGGTAATGTGGGGCCCCTGCAGGACACATTGGGTAATTTGGTCACCACACCAGACGACAAAGCTAACATGTTTAACGATTTCTTTGCCTCCGTCTTCCTAAATAGGGACTAGAACAGCCACCTCCCTGCTGGGCCCCCCTGGGGCCCCAGGGGAGGCACACCTGGGCCAAGGGTTAGTGAAGGAACGAGTTAGGGAGCTTCTGGAGGGACTGGATGTATTCAAGTCAGCCAGCCCGGATGATCTCCACCCTAGAGTTCTAAAGGAATTGGCTGAGGTCATTGCAGGACCCCGGCACGGCTTTACGAGCACTCATGGTGCTCTGTGTGGTGCCGGAGGACTGGAAGAGGGCCAACATGGTTCCCATCTTCAAAAAAGGGAAGAAGGAGGACCCAGGAAACTATAGGCCAGTTAGTCTTAACTTGATCCTAGGCAAGCTGTTCAGGAAAATTGTTCTGGCACACATTCGTAAGGGGCCAGCAGGGGACTGCATGCTTAGGGGCAACCAACACGGGTTCATCAGTGGCAGGTCCTGTCAGACCAACCTGGTGGCCTTTTATGATCAGATCAAATCATTAGATTCAGGGGTAGCAGTAGACATAGTTTTCCTGGACTTCCGGAAGGCTTTTGACACTGTCTCTCACCCTGTTCTCATTAAGAAACTGGGGGACTGTGGTGTCGACACCCACACAGTCAAATGGGTCACCAACTGGCTGGAGGGCCAAACCCAGAGGGTGGTGGTGGATGGGTCCTTCTCAACCTGGAAGGACGTGGGCAGTGGGGTTCCGCAGGGCTCGGTCCTCGGGCCTGCACTGTTCAACATCTTCGTCAGTGACTTGGACGAGGGGGTAAAAAGCACCCTGTTCAAATTTGCTGATGACGCTAAGATGTGGGGGGATGTGGGCACACTAGAAGGAAGCAACAGGCTACAATCAGACCTAGACAGCTTACAAGGGTGGGTGGATGAGAATAGGATGGGATTCAACATAGACAAGTGCAAAGTGATGCACCTGGGGAGGAACAACCGGCACCATACCTACAGGATGGGGAACTCCCTTTTTGTCAGCACAGAGGTGGAAAAGGATCTTGGAGTCATCATTGACTCCAAGATGAACATGGGCCGGCAGTGTGGGGATGCAGTCAGGAAGGCCAACCGTACCTTGTCATGCATCCACAGATGCATCTCGAGCAGGTCCAAAAAGGTGATCCTCCTCCTCTATGTGGCGCTGGTCAGGCCGCAGTTGGAGTATTGCATCCAGTTCTGGGCGCAGCACTTCAAGAGGGATGTGGACAGCATGGAGAGGGTCCAGAGGAGGCCACTCGTATGATCAGGGGACAGCAGGGCAGGCCCTATGAGGAGAGGCTACGGGACCTGAACCTGTTCAGCCTCCAAAAGAGAAGGCTGAGGGGGGATCTAGTGGCCTGTTATAAACTAGTCAGGGGGGATCAGCAGGCACTGGGGGAGTCACTGTTCCCCCGAGCACCGCCAGGAGTGACCAGGAATAACGGTCATAAGCTGGCAGAGGGTAGGTTTAGGCTAGATATCAGGAGGTGCTACTTCATGGTCAGGGCGGCTAGGGTCTGGAACCAACTTCCAAGAGAAGTGGTGCTGGCTCCTACCCTGGGGGTGTTTAAGAGGAGGTTAGATGAACACCTTGCTGGGGTCGTTTGACCCCAGTACTCTTTCCTGCCATGGCAGGGGGTCGGACTAGATGATCTACTCAAGTCCCTTCCAACCCTTGAAACTATGAAACTATGAAAATTGAGGTAAGTCACAGCAGAATCAGGTCCCAGAATGTGTGATTTTCATTTGCATTGGGGATTATAATGCAGCAACACCAGAGGTAATATTTAGTGAACAGCCTTGCCAGGATCTATACTAAAGCTAAGGAAGATTTGAAGACCTAAGACAAAACCCCACTGAAAATTTTGATCAGTAGCCATTTACCTCATGCAGCAGCTCATGGAGCGGCAAAGATTTAGAGACTGCAAGCAATCTACTGATGATCTTCCACAGTTCCCTTCTTCCTTCTGTCTGGAGACCTATGAATATTTCTAAACTGTTTTAAATGCACAGATAAATATCTGAATGCCTTGGAGAACATTTGAAGTATCTGGCTAACTACAGTTATAGAAAAACATGAATTTGGACTGAGATGGGGGAGGAAGCACATCTATAATTTGGATTCCTTAATCTTGGTTAATTGGTTAATATTTTAAATATGACTCAGGGATAAAGATGGAATCATATAATGCAAGAGACAGTAGAAAATACTTGCACTTCTCTTGGCTCTGGATCAATTAAGTCTCTCATATGATCAGGATGATCAATAGAGTAGAAGTCATTTTCTATTGGTTTCTCAAAAAGAAAAATAATTGGAATGTCAGTAGATTACCCCATCCATCCATCCATCTGTCCACGCCCGCTTTCCAGCTTCTCCTCCAATAACATCCTCTTTCTCTTAGTTTAGCTATGCTGTCTGTCATTGGCTTAGCACATGTATTTACTTTGGCAGTTGCTTTAGTATATGAATTTGGTCTAACAGTTACTATTGATATTACAAGAGAAAATATACACATTCCCTTGTGCATCTGCTGGAAGCTTATTGGGTATGACAGGTAGACCAAAGCCTAAACCTAGCACACCCTTCCATTTCTTCAGTTATTGGGAGGGTATCTCATTATTATATTTTACTATTTGCTTTGTCATAGGTACCAATCATTTAAAGGAGTCCCCCAATTTACCAGGCCTGTTACTAGTTACAATATCATTTCAGTCAATCTTTGTTTCTGCCAATTATACATAGTTTGCTAGGAATGAGCAGCTGAATACATTTAGATTTGACTGATCCTTTTTAATAATCTTTACATGGGGGGCTATTGTGGGAGCATCAGTAACCACAAGACTAATAGTCAATGAGCATAGAGTGCTGTCGTGCTATTGGTGCAAGCAATTTGTAATACTGGCCTATGTCAGACAAAAGGAACTAGAAATGATTCAGGCTCACTTGCAGTGACTAGGCATTTTCTATTTTTCTTATGTGATACAAAAATAAAAATGGAACAGAGGAAGCCAGAAGAATCTCCCAGTCAGAAGGAGAATCTGACAGATAGACTTGGATGGACAGGACTTCAGTGCTTCCAATTTTTCCTGGAAGCGGCATTTTCAGAATGGGAAAATTCTATATCTGGGAGGCCTGAAGGTCAGGTAGAACTAAAGGTCAGCTGCTCAGCTGCTGACTAACTTATTTTATAATACTTTGATTTGCTCATCACCGGTCCTGTGACAGTATGAGTTTAGTTTACAGTCAGGTACAATAGTGATTTAGTAATGCATTCATAGTGAGCTACTTCCACCAGTTCAGAAGCACTGAGTATGGACCAAGTCAGAAACTTGTGTGAATATGAATGCAAGATTTTGTTCTGGCACAAAGACAATTTGTTTAGGGCTTTGATCCAGGAACAAACCAGACTGATAGGACCATACAAGGCCATTTCATGAATTGGAATTTGACGTAGGGGGTGTTTGGCACAATAGTGTAGATACTTAGGGGGAGCAGAAGTTATTCAAGATTTATTAACGCATCTTTAAAAAGTATTTGGAGATTTTAGATTTCTTTCAAAAGCTCTTTTTAAGGTTATAGAATGTTATAATATGGTTAGCTTTGTGTGTGTGTGTGTGTTTGTGTATTATCACTTCTGTCCACTCAGTGGTTGTTGCTGTTACTGTTCACTTCAGTTGCTTCATTTGGGAGGGTTAGTAGAACTGTTCCTTCATAGGATGTGGGACTGAGTGTTGTAGCTGAAAATTATAAGGTCTGTTTCTAATGTGGTGCAGATGCAGTTGGGTTGATTTTTGTAGTAATTATATGTATGTAGTCATGGTTCATTACTCACGGTTCAGACAAGCAGCCCCAGTGGAAAATGCATATGTATTTTCATGTGTAAATATTCTCTGTGTCCAGAGACTTCACTTGAATTCAACATCAGAGTGACCTTGGCAGCACTAATGTAGCCTCCAAATGGAAAACCTTAGTGCTGACTTCAAAATCAGACACTTTGGAAATTATTAAAAAAAAGATTTCTGGTAAAATTCCAACTTACAAAAATAGGCTGAATTGGTGGGAATTTTCCCGTGAGCACATATGTTTCTAAACTGCCTGAAAATGTTATTATTTAGACCTAGAGGTGCAAAGTAGTACTGTATTGTCTCTCATACAACATGCACCTTTCCCACACAAATCAGTGGCCCAAAATTGGGATGTATATATTAAAAGAGGAAGTTGTTTTCTTTACTGGAAAAGAAGCCTAGAGACACTGTGCATGCCATGCAGTGCCAAGATGGATGTCACTTGTTTCTGGCTTAGAAAGCTGAAGGGACAGAGTTCTGTGTTAACCTCTCACAGCCGCAGTTATTGACTGAGTGCTGTAGCTTATGTCTGAAGCAGACAGTGAGTTGATGGCAGTAACTTATGGGGCTTGGGATGTGGAAACAACAATTTATTTACAGGAATGTATATAAAGAACTACTTACAGTAAAGCACTAACAGTCTGGTTACTGCCCTTGCAAGGTTTCGGGGCCTCGCCTTGTGTTCCATAGAGGAAGTCCTCCTGGGGATAGACAGTGCCTAGGAAGCATGGCATCTCAGGAAACAGTCTGTCACACAAGGAAGTTTCTGATGCCTGTTGCCTCACCAGACTATCTCCTGGGACTGCCGTACTTCTTGGACACTCTTTGTTCCCAGGCAAACCTACTCTGTGTCACAGAGTCAGCCATGACTCTAGAAAAATCTATTTTTTCTACTTTCTGCCCTCCAAGAAACAAGGCACATGTTTATTTGGGGGTGTGTTTTATTCCATAAAATACGACATATGACAACACCTCTTCCACAATGGTCAGTGAAAGGATCACTTAATGAAAACTATTTAAGTGATGAGGAGCACTGACTTCTAGGAACAGGGAATTTTTGTAATGATAGAAAAAATACTTATTAGCAAAATGATAGTCAAAGGCCTCTAGGTGTCTATACCTGTGTAGCAAGGCTACTCTGACACACTGTAATTACAGCACATTGGAGCGCGTGGCATGCTCCAAAAGAGTCATGTATATCAGTTCCTTTGATGAGCTTTAAAGTACCCCTGTTGCCATTTTTCAGTGTGGGGATGCTGAAACACGTGATGCTCCAGGTACTTTAATTAGAGTGGCTCTCAGAGTTGCTCTAATTAAAGCCCCCTATCTCCACCCCCCCCCCCGACCACATCTATAAATGTCCCCTGAGATTATTTATTGAAACCTGTTCAGTCTTACTCTTGGAAACTGAACAGTTGTTTGGACCAGTTTAATGTATTAAATATATTGTGCTTCTTTAGTACAGATAATTTATTTTGTTTTGTTTCAGACAAAAATTGCAAATACTCTGTTAATTATATAAATTACATACAGTTGCACTGGCCTGAGACATTAGTTTAATCAATACTGCAACCTTTTTAATTAATGATCATTGGTCAATAGCAACATTATATTCTGAAAATGGTTCTCCCCAACTCCTTTTCATTGCATTTGTATTCCTTATAATAAACATACATCAAGGTTTTTCACAGACACTGTAGGTCAAGCACTTGGGATGGTTTTAGAATAGATTCCTATATTTTAAGACCAGAAGGGTTTATTTTGATCTTCTGGGCTTATTTTTGGCATTATCCAAAATGATGGTTAGAGATTCTTACACAAAACTCAATAATTTGTGCATCTCTTTTAGCAAGTGATATCCAGTTTTGATTTAAAGACTCCTATGGATGTGGAGCATAATATGCAGAAGACCCCACAAGGCAGGACAGGTTGTGTGAAGCAGTAACTAATTAACAAATAGAACTAAAGCTACTATAACTGTAATACTTGTCTTAAAAGAGAAAACCATACACCCAGATTTTAGTACATGCATGTGTAAACTGCTTCTTCCTGGATGCATAAGACATTGGAAAAAATGTTGTGGTAAAGAATACTATTTCCTTATCTTGGACACATATATTGCTGCAATTAGGTAGTTTGCTTTTTAGCTTCCAAATATAAAGTGTCTGGACAGTGCTATTAGAGCTAATTATTTTCTAGAGTCCCTGCTGCACCGTCAGCAGGAATATTTGTACAGTTCTCCTTTATGAGATTTTGGAGTCATAAGCACCTCCCCAGGTTTCAACACTAGGTTCTCTGACCGTTCATATATGGGAACTGAAGGCAGTATGAGCAGTGAATACACGAGCAATTTGGTTACAGGACAAGATCTAAAGCTGTACTTCAACAGAAAATTCAACAACTCTTTTTATAAACTGAAACGAGTTATCCTGACTCAACATTTGCTATGAAAAACTTTAAAAAATGAAAAAGTAGAAATTACTGGTAGAAGAAACCAATTGCATAAATATTTCTTGCTGTTTAAAAATCTATACTAAGACTTTATTCATGGGAAAACTGTTCATATGCAACTGTTGGCAGTAATGATACAAATAATAATATAAAATGATGAGTGATTTTTGACTTACATGAATTTCTGGCCTGTGTTCAATTCCATGTGAACAGAGATCTATGGTACCAAATCTATTACTGCAGTTAGCTCAATAGCTGACAACCTCAACAAAGATGCAAAGATTTAACCATTCTTTGTGGTTCAGAGATTGCCCCATTAAATTAGGGTTGAATGAAATTGGGAAGTCTGTGTAAAGGAAACTGACCTTAGTGCTAATCCTTTATGGAAAAGCAGATACCAGTTTCCTAGTCTGCCAATCTAACAATTTTATACGCATTAAATTCACTTTAAAATATGAACAGTGTCTAACAAAATCAAGAGTTTTGTATCTCTAGCTCCATCAGAACCTACTTTTTGCCTGACCTGGGGGCCATCTGACCATCTTTATTAAAATTTGACTAACAGCCATGAGGCCTTTAAAAAGGATGGAAATATGTTTTCTAAATCAAACCTGGCAATGCAGTAAGAACATGATTTTAGTAAATATCTAAATGTGTATATTCAAAGTGTAATAATGTTATCTATTTAGACACAATCACATTAGCAGGGAAATACCTAACTTATTTTTCGTTACACTCATGGTTTCTTTCTGTTTTCATAGTACCTGCTTTAGTACAGGGAAAAGAAGAGCAAAGATCAATAGAAAGCATTAAAGCAAGATTATCTGTTAATCTGAACATCTGGAATAACATAGTGAGCCTTACTCAAGCCCAGGCTGCCTCTTGAGACAGAGGAACTCACTCAGAGGAGAGCGCCAAAGAAGCAGCAGATCTACCCTCCAGGAGTAGGAGTTCAGGATCCTACAGATGTCATATGGGCATGACGCCTATTGTCTTACTGATCTGCAGAGAAAGGACCTCAGGTCTACCAAGACCAGAGTCATTTCATTTATGTAACTCCCTGGGCCTCTGTTACACCCCTCCACTCAACGTCAACAAAAAATTGACTTGTTAGTCCAAAGGCTTTTCAGTACTAGTCACAGTGGACGTCCAGGGATAGTTCATACTCTTTCAGCTGGTGTCCATTCCTATACTTTTGTCATGATCAATACCGCACACGTTATGTTGACCTAGTCATAACAATCCTTGTTGTCTGAAAACAATGTATTTTCTTGCTTACCACACACTCTGCTCTCTAGCCAGACCATGGGTGTTGGCTTAGTCAGAGGCACCGCCCCGTGAGGCAAAGGGAGCAGGGAGGAGATTTATTTCCCCTTCCTTCTACAGCCCCTGCCACCCATTCTCCCCCTCCCCAATCCACTGGTAGGGAAGGGAGCATGGCCAGAGCTGGCTGGCATGGGGCTTGCCATCCAGCTGCCTCACCAGTGGCTGGGACTGCAGGGCTGAGCCCAGTCAGCCTGCGAGTGCTGCTGATGACAGAAACATTGTGGCCAGCCCAGGCTGAGCCACTGGGTCCAGGTCCTTCCCAGCAGGCTGCAGCTGGGGCTGGGGCCACAGGGGCTGTGTGGCTTCTCGTGATCAAGCCTAGCAGGACTGTCATGGGGCACCAGCCAGCTGGATAGGGCCCCACAGGCTAGCCCATGGGGTTAGGGCCCTTCCCAGCTCGCTGTGGTTGTGACAGCCCATTTGGCAGCACAGGTGGAGGCTGGCTGGGGAGCAGGCTTCCTGGGCCAGGTCAGAGGGCCCAGCAGGCCCTGAGCCTGGCAGCTGATACCACCATGCCCCTTGCCCTGTATAGCACCTGAGGCTGCAGCCACACAACCAGCAGCATGCTGGCTGGGGTGGGGGCTGTTCTGCTCCCCTTGCTCCAGCTGCTACAGCCGCACCGCCCTGCTCTGTGGGTGGGAAGCTTCAGCCCTGCAGCTTCTGCCCTGTGTGTGGAGCTCTGGCTCCAGCTCCTGGATGCCTTGGAAGGGAGAAGGCATCTGGGTTGAAGGCGTCTGGGGGCTTCAGCTGGAGCTCCACACAACCCCTCCACACTTATATTTAGCTCAGGGGCATGGCAACACCCCGCAGGTCATCTTCCCTCTAGCCTTGTGGCAAACAAAAGAGAAGGTTGCTCTGGCGCTCCCTGGCTTCTACCCTGAGCCACTTCAGGCATGTGTCTGAATTTCCAGAATCAAATATGAATGTCTGTGCACTTGTAAATCAGTTCAGTCTTTGCAGGTTAGACTGACCTGCAAAGGTTGAATCAATTTGGGCTCTGGCTTTTTAAATTTCTGTCCTTAGTGTATTGTTCAGGTATTTGTGTTTCAGTTTGGATTTTCGTTTTGTTTTTCTTATGTTCTGGCATTTTTGCAACCTCCCTTGCACCCTTGTCTGATACATCCATTCTCTAGGTTCTCTTTGTCCTTCAGACTGTGAGGCCTCTGTAGCTGGGGCTTTCTTCTTTATTAGTGGTTTGTACTGTGTCCAGCCCAATGAAACCTTGATCTTGAATCAGACTGGGTTTCCTAGTGACAACCAAAACATAAAAAACAATTCCTATACTACTAGCATTGTGATATCCATGGAGCATACCAGATAGTGATACAGAGCATAACCAGATATGATTCTGACCCTTTTTCCTTTCGTCTCATCAACAAACCCCTGCAGTCATTCTCTGAGCAAATCTCTAGTATGGGAGAAGCCATACATTTCTAGGATGGGAGGAGAGGATGTGGTACAGTGGAACTGGCAGTTCTGTTTCGGGTAGGAGAGAAACCCCTGGGCTGTATACATCTCCCATATAAGGCCTTAATTACTATTTAGTCTTTAATCAAGCAAAATTTTCATTAGCTCAGTGTGTCTTGTCTTTACCTTAGGATTTGTTCCACCAAGCTATTCTTTTAAAATATATTTCAATGAGATTCTGTGATACCTCATATAAAGCACTTAACACAGGAATCTGCTGAGCCACTGAGATCTTTATAAAGGTTTAAAAGTCAACACAATATTGCAAAATAGTCCTCTTCTGATATGCATGCTCAGACCACAAGGACTGAAATAACTAGGCCAAGATGCAAAAATCTTTAGAAAATGAATAGCCAAGGGTCAGGGCCACACTGGTAAGCAAGGTATCTAAATGGGACTGGATGGAACTTAGACATATGTATCACAAAATGTGAGCCAAGGAGGTCAAGCCCAGATTCATTTTGGCATCTATATTTTGGACTGCAGAGATCTATAGGCTCTTACATATATTATATTGTGCCTGTACCAAGTACCAAATGTGAGCAATTTGGTGCCCAAGCTTTGTTGTGGCCCAGGTGGGGAAGCACCAAAACTGTTTTATTCCCCAGAGAGGGATCCTCTATTAAGCAGCCTCAGAATATAACTCTCTTGCAGCATCAGCAATAATGGTGGCACCCACTTTGTATGAAATGGCCTCTTGGCTGGAAAACTCACCCAGGAAGAGAGGCCCACACCTCTCACTGATATCACAGATTTTACAGACGTTAGGGCTGGAAGGGACCTCGGAAGATCAGCGAGTCTAGCCCCCTGCCCAAAGGGCAGGACATCAGCTGGGGTCATAGGATCCCAGCAAGATAAGCATCCAATTTACTCTTGAAGGTGTTCAGTGTAGGTTCTTGAACCACCTCCAATGGCAGGCTATTCCAGACCTTGGGGGCTCGGACAGTAAAGAAATTCTTCTTTATGTCCAGCCTGAAATGGTCTTGCAGGAGTTTATAACCGTTTGACCTCGTCATGCCCTGGGGCACTCTGGTGAACAAATGTTCCCCCAGATCCTGGTGGTCACCCCTGA
Source organism: Crocodylus siamensis (assembly GCF_052110815.1). NCBI lineage: Eukaryota > Metazoa > Chordata > Crocodylia > Crocodylidae > Crocodylus > Crocodylus siamensis. The sequence goes on from NC_143397.1 coordinate 214,570,343, forward strand.
TAAACTTATAGGTGGCCATCAGATCACCCCAAGCCTGCGCTTTTCCAGGCTAAAGAGTCCCATGGCTCTCAGCCTGTCAACGTAAGATCTGTTTTCCTGACCTCTGATCATGCGCGTGGCTCTCCTCTGCACGCTCTCAAGCTTCTCCACATCCTTTTTGAATTGCGGAGCCCAAAACTGGACACAGTACTCCAGCTGCGGCCTCACCAAGGCCGAGTACAAAGGGAGAATGACATCCTGGGATATACTTGAGAAGCAACTATGGATGCAAGCTAGCATTTTGGTCGCTTTGCTAGCCGCAACATCGCATTGCAGGCTCATGTTCATCTTGTGGTGAATCATGACCCCCAAGTCTTTTTCTTCCATAGTGTTAGTCAGCATAGAACTGCCGAGCCTATAAGGATGCTGCAGGTTTTTCTTCCCAAGTTGGAGAACCTTGCATTTTTCAGTGTTAAACATCATCAGGTTCTCATCTGCCCATTTGCTAAGCCTGTCCAGGTCAGCCTGGGTCGCCTTCCTGTCTTCAGGTGTGGATGCTTTGCCCCAAAGTTTGGGGTCATCGGTGAACTTGGCCAGTCCACTTCTGACTCCAGTGTCCACATCATTAATGAAGATGTTGAACAACAAGGGTCCAAGGACAAAGCCGTGGGGGACTCCACTGGTCACAAGACACCATGATGATTGACTTCCATCAATTACCACCCTTTGGGTCCGACCATGGAGCCAATTTCCCAGCCAGTGGATCATGGTGGACCCAAGGCCACAATTGGCTGGTTTTGCCAAGAGGTGATCATGGGATACCAGATTGAAGGCTTTTTTGAAGTCAAGATATATGACATCAATCTCTTCTCCCTTGTCCAGGTGATAGGTCATCTGGTTGTAAAAGGAAATGACCTACCTGCAACAAATCTGTGCTAGCTATCCCTCAGGATGTTGGCGTCGGCCAATCTATTAATAAACTTTTTTAAGATCTTTCCTGGGATAGAAGTCAGGCTGATGGACCTATAGTTTGCACTTTCCTCCACTTCTTGAAGACAGGCACCACATTGGCCTTCTTCCAGTGTTCAGGCTCTACACTGGAGTGCCAGGAGTTCTCAAGGGTCCATGCTAGGGGCTGAGCTATGATGCTCACCAGCTCCTGGAGTACCCTGGGGTGTAGATTGTCAGGGCTGGCTGACTCAAAGGTATCCAGCCTCTCAAGGTGTTTCTTCATGAGGTTAGCATTGATGGAGGGCAGGGGATCTCCCTCACCCAGACCTCCCTGTCCCGTAGTAGGCAAGGACGTCCCGTGGGACTGAGGAAAGACTGCTGAAAAGTACCCATTTAATAGATTGGCTTTTTCCTGGGCATCAGTTGTCAGTTGTCCTATCTGGTTCAGCAGGGCTCCAATGTTGCCATTTTTCCTCCAGCTCCCCACATTGCTCCCTTGCCTGAATCCCTGAATCCCTATCCCAAATGCAGGACCTCCATCTAACCCAGGAGGTGCACAGCCCCACCAGGGGAGACGCCTTGTTGGACCTGATGCTGGCCATGGGTGACGACCTGGTGAGGAGGTTGCAGGTGCTCGACCACCTGGGCGACAGTGATTATTGCCTGCTGGAATTCACCATCCAGCACAAGGTGGCAAAGGCCTACAGCAAGGCAGCAGCCCTAGATTTCAGGAGGGCTGACTTCAATGAGCTAAGGAGAATAGTCAGGGAAGCACTGAGGTCCTGGACGGGAGGGGAGCCAGGTGTCCAAGAAGAGTGGTTGCTCCTTAAGGAGACAATTCTCAAAGCCCAAAGGGAGGTAATCCCAACACAGATCAAAGGGAGCAGGAGGGCACAAAAGCCCCTGTGGCTCACCAAAAGAATCTGGGAATGTCTTCTAGCTAAAAGGGAGGTGTACACACAATGGAAGGGAGGGGCCATCACCAGGCACGACTATACTGTGGTTGCTCAGGGCTGCAGGGGGGCGGTCAGGAAGCCCAAGGTGGAGGTGGAACTGGGACTAGCTTCCCAGATCAAGCACAACAAGAAGTCCTTTTTTAAATACATAAGGGGCAAAAAGAAGGTACCGGGTAACGTGGGGCCCCTGCAAGACACACTAGGAAATTTGGTCATTACACCAGATGACAAAGCTAACCTATTTAATGACTTCTTTTCCTCCATTTTTCTGAGCAGGGCCCAGATCAGCCCCCACACCGTGCCCCCCTCAGGACCAGGGGAGGCACACCTAGGCCAAGGGTTATGGACGGTCTAGTTAGGGAACTTCTGGAGGGACTGGAGGCATTTAAATCAGCTGGTCTGGACGATCTCCACCCCAGAGTGCTGAGGGAATTAGCTGAGGTCATTGTGGGACCCCTGGCATGGCTTTATGAGCACTCGTGGTGCTCTGGTGTGGTGCCAGAGGACTGGAAGAGGGCCAATGTGGTTCCCATCTTCAAAAAAGGGAGGAAGGAGGACCCAGAAAACTATAGGCCTGTTACTCTTACCTCAATCCTGGGGAAGCTTTTTGAGAGAATTATTCTGGCATATGTCCATGAGGGGCCAGCAGGGGAGATTATGCTTAGGGGCATCCAGCACAGGTTCATTAAAGGCAGGTCCAGGTGAGACCAACCTGGTGGCCTTCTATGACCAGGTCACCAGATCCTTAGATGCAAGGGTAGCAGTGGACGTAGTCTTTCTGGACTTTTGGAAGGCCTTCGACACTGTCTCTCACCCTATTCTCATTAAGAAACTGGGGGACTGTGGTGTCGACACCACACAGTCAATTGCGTCACCAACTGGCTGGAGGTCCACACCCAGAGAGTGGTAGTGGATGGGTCATTTTCGACCTGGAGGGACGTGGGCAGTGGGGTTCCGCAGCGCTCGGTCCTCAGGCCCGCACTGTTCAACATCTTCATCAGTGACTTGAATGAGGGGGTAAAAAGCACCCTGTTCAAATTTGCTGATGACAGTAAGAGGTGGAGGGATGTGGGTACATTAGAAGGAAGGACTAGGCCACAATCAGATCTAGACAGGTTACAGGAGTGGGTGGATGAGAATAGGATGGGATTCAACACTGATAAGTGCAAGGTGATGCACCTGGGGAGGAACAACCGGCACCATACCTACAGGCTGGGGAACCCCCTTCTTGTCAGTGCAGAGGCAGAAAAGAATCTTGGAGTCATCATTGATGCCAAAATGAACATGGGCTGGCAGTGTGGGGATGCAGTCAGGAAGGCCAACCACACCTTGTCATGCATCCACAGACGCATCTCAAGCAGGTCCAGGGAGGTGATCCTCCCCCTCTATGCGGCACTGGTCAGGCTGCAGCTGGAGTACTGCATCGAGTTCTGGGTGCTGCACTTCAAGAGGGATGTCGACAGCATGGAGAGGGTCCGGAGGAGGGCCACTCACATGATCAGGGGGCAGCAGGGCAGGCCCTATGAAGAGAGGCTACGGGACCTGAACCTGTTCAGCTTTCATAAGAGAAGGCTGAGTGGGGATCTAGTGGCCTGTTACAAATTAGTCAGAGGGGACCAGCAGGCATTGGGGAAGTCCCTGTTTCCCCAACCACTACTAGGAGTGACTAGAAAGAACTGTCACAAGCTGGCAGAGGGTAAATTCAGATTAGACATCAGGAGGCGCTACTTCACCGTCAGGGTGGCTAGGATCTGGAAGCAACTTCCAAGCGAAGTGGTGCTGACTCCTACCCTGGGGGTCTTTAAGACAAGGTTTGACAATCACCTTGCCGGGGTCGTTTGATCGCAGTACTCTTCCCTGCCATAGCAGGGGGTCGGACTTGATGATCTGCTCAGGTCCCTTCCAACCCTACTAACTATAAAACTATGAAACATATCTGAAAAAGGACTTTTTATTGTCCTTGATGCTTGAAGCTAGTTGGAGTTCAGTTGCAGCCTTGGCTTTCCTGGTTTGCTCCCTGAAGGACTGGACCAGTGCAGAATATTTTTCCATGGAGGTGAATCTCATCCGTCATCCCTTGTAGGCCTTTCTTTTTAGCCTCAGGAGGTCTGCTAGATCCCTGGAGAGCCAGGGGGGCTGCTGTCCCCTCTTGCTTCCTTTCCTCCGAGATGGAACAGAATTAGCTTGTGCATCACTCCCTTGAGGAGCAAGGGATCACTCCCTTGAGGGGCAATCACTCTTCCTGGATTCTCCTCCCCCTGGGGTCATGGTCCCTTAGGGCCTCACGAACAAGCCTCCTGAGCTTGTCAAAGTCGACTTTCCTGAAGTCAAGGACTTCCGTGTTGCTAGCTGACTTGCCAGTTTTACGGTGGATGGTGAAGGTGATCAGCTCATGTTCACTGTTACTCAGCTTCCCATCGATCACTAGGTCACTGATTAGGTCATCCCCAGTAGCCAGTACCAGGTCGAGCAGTGCTTTACCTCTTGTTGGCCCGTAGCCTTCTTGAGTCAGGTAGAGGTCATCCATGCATGATAGGAAGCTTTGCGACCACTTGGATTTTGCTGAGTGATCCTGCCAGGAGATGTCTGGATAATTGAAGTCACCCATGACAACCATGGTCCTGGAGCATGCAGCCTCAGCCAGTTCCCAGGTATACTCCTGGTCAAGCTCGGGACTTTGGGTGGGAAGGTGCCTAAACTAGAGGCACAAAAAGGCAGCTCTATGTCTTTGGCAGTGATGGTGCGTAGGGCAGCAGTAGCTGCTGTGCAGCTGGCAGTGGTGGTGGCTATTTTTGTGGCCGCCCTCAGTTATGCTACTGGCCTAATATGAAGTCCTGAATCAGGTGCCTTATCCTCAAGTAGAGGCAAACATTCCCTTGACTCAGTATTTTCTTTTGGCTAGCTCTGGGCATCATCCTGCTGAGCACCTAACACTTCCAACTGACTGCCTAAGGATCCTTAGGTGCCTATGCCTGTCTATTTAAATGTTTCTTTTGAGTCAGTGCAGTTGTTTTTAAGTAAACTATGGTCTAAAGGGAGACCCATCTGGATCTGGCCCTAAGCATTTAACCTTGTAGGCTGTGTAGGCTCTGCTGATAAACATTTACAATGTGTGGCGTAGCCACAGGGTTGTGTGGTATTCTGCTTACAATGAAAAGGGATAGAGAGAGTGCCAGTAGGTGGAGACTGACAATCGGAGTTGGTTTGAATCTGTAGTAGGAGTTTTGTATGTCCAGCAAAACAAACTCAATTAAAGAAATTGCTTGGTTTTTTTGTAAGTAGCTACAGTATTTGGTGAAGGCATTTGGGTTAAATGACCCTATTCAGAATGGCAGAATTTGAGTTGAATCAATAAATGAAACTTTTACCTAGATGCATGAAATGATCTGCCTGATCAATGTAAGAAGATTGGTATGGAATGTGCCAGGCCTCTCCTCATGCTTTCATGCTGACAAAAACACCTATTTTTGTAGTAATGTCAGCAGAAAATGGAATCTAGCAAAATTTAAACTCCTCGTTGTCACTAGCCTCAAAGAATTTGTTCCTCAAATGAAGTGTGTGTAATCAGGGAAGGATGCTGAATGAGTCTGTACAGTGGGGAGGGCAATGGCTTATTAAGGGATTTGTCAGTGAAATACTGTAAGCTGTTACAAACACTATACACTCACCCTGTGTGAAATAATTGTTCTATCCTGGAAATAAATCAGCACAAAGAGATAGGGAAGCTGGGTGATCTGTAATTTATACCCCTTTCTAGTAGTAAGGTTTTGGGAACCCAGCAGCTGTTAAAGAAGATAAGTCCCTGATTCCTTTTAATCTTCACAGTTATGACTGACTTCCATCTCACCTTCTCAATGGAAAGTTGCGTGCTGTGCTATTGAGAAAGTTTTCAAGGTCTATGTTCAAGAAACTGATGTGGTTGCAATTCATTCCCCTACTATGCATCCTCTTTTCAGTAACAATACCAACTGCAGCATTTACAGTTAAGTTAAAGGCAGTGCAGGTATAGTGTAACAGACAAAGGTTAGGTTAAAGACATTTCAGGGATAGTGTAACGTAGGAACAGCAAGCTAAAGGCATTGCATATGGAATACAGTGTAATGCAGAAGCCTGGCCTGGCTGGTATCCATTGCTACATGGTTTCCCTCCTGATAAATGAATGGCTGTTCTTTTCTTTGTTATCCAATATTTTTGCTCATTATTATAAGAAAATATTTGATACCAGCCTGACAGTTTTACTTCTGCACAAGTTAAAGGAAGCACACCCATCCTTCATCTACATGGGGCTGCATAGGAAATAAGTAGTGCTACTGCTGCTGTTTGTTCATCTGTAAACATCCCTTCAATAACTTGCTCAAAGACTTGAGTCCATGCCAGGGAGCATGGTTACAAACAGAGCTGGCTGTTGCCATTGGTGACTGATACGACAGAGACGAGCATAGTATAATAGGCTGTCCTATATTATAAAACAGGACTGCCTTCATCTAGTGTGTTAAGTGCTGATGTTCTGAAGGTTTGAGAGGACCAGGAGCTAAAAGTAGTTTGTTTTTATTTTTGCTTTTCCTTTACATTTTCTCCTATTTTTCCACAGTCCCTGGCCTCAAACTTACTCTGACTTCCTCCATAGTGCAGAACACAAAAACATACTCCAAAGAATAGGAATCCTGCTAGCTCTCTTTTTTATTTTAACAAATAAGCAGGAATGGAAGTGCAACAGAATATAGAGCAGTTGAAGACTATTCTGATATTTTAACCACATTTTACTTCTTAAAGATCATCTATAAGTACACATCTATAAACACTGTCCTTTACTTTGACCTTCAAACATTCCTTCTGCTTCAAAATTTTCCAGAGAAAGCTTTCATAAGGCCAAAAGCAGGTTTCCTTGTATAAAAATGAACCTGTTTTTTTGTGAAGGCTCCCATTCTAGGAAATGGGACATAGATCCTTTTACTTTTGGGTCAATGAGTCACATTTGAAAGAAGTTATTGGTGGCTAAATTCTTTCTCTTCTAATACAAGTTCAGCGAACAGTATATTGCAAGTTGCTGATTTCAGTCCATTCCTTAATGGAGAAGCGTCACCAGTGCAAGAGTATCTAGTTGTTATATTTTTTTCCTTTGTTGGTTGTTGCAGCAGAAAGATCAAAGACTGAATGAGCTACAGAATGATCTTCCCCCCAAATTACCCTTTTCAGACTGGCTTAAGCCACAGCCTACTCCAGTTACAATTTCCTGTCCCATCTATGGTCTTGGGAAACATATTTCACTGTGTTAGGCTGAAGCCAAGTAGAAGGCAGGGTAGATTTGCACCTTATAGACCAGGGGTTTCCAATCTTTTTTAATAAGTGTGCCTCTGGCAGCCAGATGTGGAGTGGGGCGGTGGCATGTGGCTGGAAGTGGAGTAGTGGCAGTGTGGGGTGGTGGGTGATGGCAGTCAATGCATGCAAGCTCCCCCTCCCTCCCCATGTCTAGCCAGCCAAGTGGCACCTGTGAAGCCTACAGTGGGGAGCTGCTGCCCTTGCCCCCTTCCCCCTGGCCCTGCTCCTGGGAGGTGGTGGCACAGGGTGGTGGGTAGTAGCACTCCATTCCCTCCCACCCATGAGTACCCCCTAGGGCCTTCCCAAGTACCCTCAGGGGTACATGTAACTCCAGTTGACAACCCCTTTTATAGACCAGTCAAAGTAGATATATAGTACATGCTTTCATGGGATGAAACTCACTTCATTAATGTTGGGTGCTATAAGGTGCCAATCTATGGTCTTTCCAAAGTGCTAAATTAATTCACTAAGAAACCACATTTCATATGTGCTAGAAAATCACAATGATCATCTCTGACTTAGGCTGTTCCCAAAAATGGGGTAGCTGCTTTCGAGGACAAAGATAAAATCAAAGTTGCTTCCTCAGTTTCTTTATACTCTAATAGGATCAAAACTAAGCAGTGAAAACCCTTTTCCAAAAACCGTAAAAAATTTATCGCTTCCACTTTACATACAAAAAAAATTTGGATACATTAGAGCATAACTGAGTAACATCACAGAGCTGCCTTACTGGGAAGGAGTGAGTGAGTGTCATTCATCACTGAGTGTCATTCACTCTGGGACTTGAAATTGTCTATTTTCGTGCTTCCTGACTTATCAAGATAAAGCTGACATCAGCTGTGTAAAATAGTTCTTCCACAAAAAATGAGTCATTGACATGACTAAGAAAAATAAGATTATCTTGTCAAATTCTTTCTCCAAACAGACACTAAATAAACATAGTGGCAATGCTGATTTTTCCATTCTATGATTTTTTTAAACATTGCTTAGCTTCAGGCTTGCACAATGTGGTCTGACCCTGAGAAGTGCTGAGCACTTACAACCCCTCAACCAGTCACTGAGAGCACAAATTGGCTCAGTGCAGTCTCTGACTCAGGTCATGAAAAAGTTAAAACAGAGGTGTGGTAAAACAGTCTGGAAAAGACTAGCACTAGCATGAGCTTTCACCCAAAATTTGAGCTGTCTTTAGTAGTGTTTGGGAAGATATATTCAATTTTTTTATTAACCTCTACCACGTTTGTTTTGTGTTGTCTGTACATTTGTACCTGATTGTACAGAAGGGAAAAGTACCTAAACACGATGAGCTCTCAAGGACTCTTCAGCTTGTTTGAATAGGGGCCTAACCTTAACACAGCTAGTGCCTGGCATCATTTTACATTCCTTAGGGATGAAAATTTGGGCTCTTGGAATCCAATCCCTTGACTGGTATTGATTATTTGTTCTCTGAGTGAAATTCTGGCTCAACTAAAGTTGACTGGAGTTTTGTGCCTTTGCTGGAGTTAACTTTAAAAATTTCAGCAGATTTTTAATAATCACGATATAATGATTTCAGATTAATTATTTATGTTTGAAGTTGAGAATTTTGCTGGAACTATGAAATTAGAACTTTGAAAATAATTGATTTTTCGGTTCAGTGATCTAATCAATAAAAAAATGTTTTTGGGTTGACTTGAGATTAACTTTTATTTTTCTTGGCAAAATAACTAAAACCAATTGATTTTGGGTGAACAGCACATTTTTAGTTTGTAGAGGTAATTTTTAAATAAATACATCATTTTCACCTGAAAGTACTGAAATGTTTTGTTTTGAAAATGTCAAAATGAAATAATTTTTTTTTCAAATGTTTTTAGTTATAATTTTAAGTCAGCCTGGGCTCATCTACCTGAGATGTTCACTGCAGAGCCGACTAATTAGCTCCGCAGTAAAAAGTCAAGCATCTACACCTGCAGTGCTATTAGGCTGGAATAAACTAATTAACTCTGCTATAGGATATTACTGCCAGAAACAAGTACTATCCTATGGTGGAATTATTTACTCTGCTGTAATGCACATGTAGATGCTGACAGGGCTGGCTGAGGCATGCGGGTACTTCAGTGTGAGGGCTGCCTGCCAGCTAGCCCATCTCCAGCATGTTGAACTGGGTCAGAGAAGCCCCAGGCTGGCAGGCTGACCCCCCAAACGCCTTGCCAGCTGGGGCTGCTCTACCTTAGCTTAATGTGCTGAGGTCCTGACACACATACAAACAGTGTGCCCGGGAGCAATAAACTCCTACACAAACTGTGCCAGAGTTTATTCAGTTGAATTCATTTCATGTGTAGTCACACACCCTAAAACTAAAAAAATTTGGCTCCTCTGCTCTTAATATCTCTAAAACCAAAGTACACCTGTTAAGTATGCTCAATGAATGTTAAAGATTATAGCACAAGTCCTAAATCTGGATAAATCTACCTGCTGTTATTTCAAGAATTTTAATGTAGGTGTTATCATTATCTGGACTGGGGAGTTGAGCTATTATTGAGCTTGGAGGTGCCTCCCAATGGACTTCCAATATTGAAACAGTCACCAGGCCAAACCTAGAATAAAACTATTCTAGCAGGAGAGTCCTTGAATCTACTGATGAGTTAACTAACAGAATGTGCAATTGCATCAATGTCTAAAAACATTGATTTTTGCTTGGGTTCTTACCAGATCACTTGAAAAGGGACTTAAGGCACTTAACTGCCTTTAACCTTCACCTTCCATTCTGTCCTATATAAAATTGGTAGAAAACTCCCAGGTTTCAGACCATAGGAAACTGTCTTACATGATACCTTCATCTTTAGTCCTCATCTGTAAAAACATAGAGGCCGACTGGCACAGATTTTATAAGCTTCAAAGACTGTCTGACCACACCAAACATACAAGATACTCCAATCTCCATTTCAATTTTAGGAATGGCTCATATCTTCATACTGTACTGAAAGTCAGGCTAAACTATTGGAGGATGCATTTGTCTTGAGTCCAGTTTCAGCTATTGGCATAGATAACTGGTATGAGCTTGGAGAAGTCATAATTTTTTGATGGTATTTGATGGCCATATTTTAAAGATATTTAAGTGCTGAATTCCTAATGATATGAATAGGAACTAGGAATATATATTTTAAAATCTGGTCTTGTTAATTATCCTACATTCTGCTTTGCAAAGGGAGAAAATAAGTCTTACTTATCTCCCACCAGTGATGAGGATAAATTAGCTTCAGTTGGTAAAGCAAGGGGCTGTCATAGAGCTGGAGGTTATAGAAACAAATGGAGCCAAAACATTCATCTGAACAGCAGCAAAAATTGAAGTTTTGTAAATCTAGCTGCTGGTAACAAATGTGTGGCTTTCAGTTTAAAAGTTAAACTTAGGAAAATGGGAGTAAGGGACACAAAAAACAAAACAAAAAAGTCTTCCATTTCTTTTTCTTATAATTTTTTGTCAAACTTTTGCGATCTATCCTACAGGCACCTGGCAGTGCAGGGGAGAAAATGAGAGCCAGGTCAGGGTGCCCTTCATTACACTGCTGACAGGAAAAGAGTATATTTCAAAGAGCTCCTGCAACTGCTGTAACTTTTTTCTATTATGTTCGTATTTCAGATACAGATCAAACACAACAGGGACTACAGTATGTAAATCACTTGTATTGTGTGTGCTTATTCCCTAGCTATTATGCATAAACCCTAGAGCAAAGAAGGGATTGGAGGTGGCCCAAAATTATTTTTTCCCTTTTTATGTAAAATGAGTTAATTAAATTTGGCAGCACCCCAAGGAATCATTATACTGACTCTTCCCAAAATTTCAGGGCTGCCCTGGTGTGTGCATTATATAAAGGAGTCTGTTACCTTTGGAAGAGCAGAGAGTATTTGAAAAAAAAGATTCACAGACCTGTCTCAAAATGTTGGGATGGACTCTGAGTCAGGTCAACTCTGGGTATGGGCACACTCTATCCATAGCTTTTCCAAACTCCCTACTTCTCTTATTCATTTGGCTAGATAGATAGAGCCCATATTCTTCTGAGTAAATCTTCCTCAATAATTCAAAAAAGAATCTCACATTGTAGCTAGGTGAGGGTGAGGAGAATCCATGGGGGTAAAAGTGAAATTCCTCAAAGCTTGGTCTTGGAAGAGATTCAGTTAAATATTTTATATTAATAACATTGGCATGAAAAGTTGGAACATATTAACAAAATTTGCTGACAATGCAAAATCAAGTCATTATCAATATGTAGGGGAATCCAAATATCATATAGGAAGAACTGCATGGCTTTAAGTACCAGAGTAATAGAAACTGAATTAACACAAAGCCCCAGTATGAACCGTGACACTATACCAAGAATATGAACTGGGTGGTCATCCATTGGAAATAACAGAAAGGAAAAAAGTCCTGGGTTTATCAATCATTCAAATGTTGCTTCTGAGCCACCCAAGTGACGTAGATGGAACAGGCAAATGTTATCCTAAGGTATATCAGATGAGTTATTTTGGATTGAAATGGGAAAATATCAGTGCCTTGTGGGACCATATCTGGAATACTGTGCACAATTCTTGTTGCCCATGTACAAGAAAGGTGAATTCAGACAGAAAAGAATGCAGAGAATAGGGATGCAAAATGGAGAACTTATCTAGGACAGGAGACTAAAATGCTAGGGACGCAAGTTATACACAAACCATTTTAAGAGATCAGAAACTGGCTTGAACTTGTAACAGAAGCCCAGTGTACATAAACCAGTTTCAAAATGGCTGAAACTGGTTTAAGATAAAGCTGGTTGAATGTAGTATCAGACCTAACTGATTTGGATCAAAACCAATTTATAAAACTTCTGTCCCAGATCCCTCCCTTGTTCAAGTTAAATCAGAGTCCCCCGGCATCCCAGGATTCTTTGCTATCCTGGGCTGAGTCGTGCTGTCTTCTCAGGGCAGTGGAGAGGCTGGGGAACTGGGGCTGGCAGGACTGCAGGACCAGACTGAAGGGAGGGAGGTGTTGGCAAAGACCTGACACAATCATCACATTTATGTGCTGGAGATGGACTAAGGGAACAGGAGAAGGTCCCAGACTCCTTGGGCTGGTGTGACCAAAGAAAGCAGAGAACTACATTTACATTATACAGCAGAACCTGTAAAAGGTGGGAGACTGGAATACCTAAGAAGTGATAAAAGATAGGCCTGTGCAAAGTGGCTAGTATTTACTTTGGATTTGGCTGATTCAGGGGACAGTGATTTGATTTGGTTATTCTAATCACTGTTCGGAATCGATACAGCTGAATCTGATTCAGAGATTTGGCTGCTGCTGAATCTCTGAATCATGCAGACCCATCCCCTGCCCGCTCTCCCAGGCCCCCCAATGGCTTCCCTGCCTGCCCCAGCTCCCGGTGCTTTAAAAAAAAAAGGCCCCACTGATCAGGTGCTACCAGGTGGAGGGGCGATTCCCGCTGCACCCTACTGTCCCACATCATGTGGCCATGAACCCCCTGCTCTGCCATGAGCCCCTGAACCCCCTGCTCCCCTAGCCCTGCCTCTCCATAGTTGCCCTACCTGTCACAGCTCCGTCCCTTTAAGAAAAATAAAAAACAAAAAACCTGGGACTCACCAGTTTCTGCCCGGTGGGTGGCAATCTCTGCTGCTCCCCACTGCCCTACGCTGCATGGGGGGCTCTTTCATGATCCCCCCACAAAGCCCCAAAGCCACTGCAGGAGCTGGTGAGTCTGGTGAGTTTGGGGGATTTGTTTTTGTTTTTTTTCTTAAAGGGCTGGAGCTGGGCTGGGTGGGGCAGCCATGAGGGGAACTGGTGGAGTGGGGGGGATTGGGAGGCTCATGGCAGACCCCCCCACATAACATGAGGCAGTGAGGGGCAACGGGAATCGCCCCTCCAGCAGGCAGCACCTGGTGAGTGGGGGCTTTTTTTTAAAGCACAAGGAACTAGGGTGGGCAGGGCAGCCATAGGATGGGGGCTGGGGGAGTGGGCAGGGTTCAGGGGGCTGGTGGAGCAGGCAGGGGAAGGGGCCTGGTGGGGGGTCTCCCCATGGTCCTCTCCCCCCTCCTCCAGCCTCCCCTCCCCCACCCCTACTTACCTGCTCCAAGTCTGGGTCCAGCTCCGTGCTGCAGCGGGCAGGGATTGCCCAAATCAACAAAGCTCCTGAACCTTTTCCAAATTGATTCAGAGAGCTTTGAATCAATTTGAACCTTTAAATTGGTCCCCTGATTTGATTCAGATTCAGAGATTCGGCCACGGAATCGGGCTGAATCTCCTCCAAATTGAATCAGCACCAAAGCTTTGCACAGTCCTAATGCATGAGAGTCCCGCCAAAGGTGCTATAGTGACAAGCATACTAATGTCAAGGCACACAAAGGGATGAAGGGGGTGCAAGTGCACCTGTAAAAACCTAAGTAGAAATGTGACTTGTGGAATCTCCATTCCAATACCTAAGACCACTTGCTGATTCCCCAAGAAGGACTTTCTGAATACCTGACTGTAAGGAGACACTCTGCCCTCAGGATTACTTATGCAAGACTTTCTCTTGTCTTTTTGGCTTATTGTATTCCATTTGAAGTTAGACTAAGCCATGTGTGGTCTCACTGGGTTTTACTGGGCTATATCTTAGCTTAGGCAAAGATTTTTGGTTGTTCTTTGTTGTGTGCTTGAGGTTGCAAATTGCTGTGTTCAATACATGCTCACTTCAGAGAAAGGTCTATTCCTGTTCAAGCTTTTATGAATTCACTGCCACTACTTTTTTCCCCACCTGCCCCATCCTCATCTTGGCAGGGGCTGCCTTCCTCACTTCCCCTGAGCAGAGATTTGGGGGAGGAACAGGGAGCAGAAGCCTGGCAGGCACCACCCCACCCAGAGAGACCCAGCCAGGGTGGGGATTTAAACCCCCACCCTCCAGGTGCTAGACCAGGGCTACACCCCCTCCACTGGCCATCAGTGAGGTGGGGAAAAGATTTGGAGTTTCAGTCCCTTCCTTTTGGCAGTGGCCTGCAGGCATGCTGTAGCACTCCTCGGCCTCTGGCCCAAGGCACTGCAGGCATGTGGCTGCATTTTCTGAATCAAAAGTGAATGTTCACTTGCTTCTCAGTTTAGTCTCTGCAGCTTAGACTAACCTGCAAAGGCTGAATCGATTCAGCCTCTGGCTTTTTGACTGTACTTGGCCAAAAAGCTTGGCATGTTTAGTCTAGCAAAATGGAGTTGCTGCCTATCGCCTATAAATATTCTGGATGGATGGGGGAAGGGACTATTTAAGGTAAAGCACAATATTGGCATAAGATCAAATGCATATAAAGTGGCCATGAATAAATTTAGGTTGGAAACTTGGACAAATATTCCTTACAGCTGACAGGAGCCACCATCCAATAGGTGTAGTGCAGACAAGAAACCTGACTATATTTAAGAGACAGTATGAGAAATTCATCAACATGATTAAATTACATGGTTGCTTACAGTAGGCAGGGACTGGACACAATGAGTCAAAAGGTTTATGTGAGTCCTATCTTCAAGTCCTTCCTTGGGCCAGTTTCAGATCAGTAGCTTGACCTTCAGTAGGCCATATCCCAAGTTCCTGAGTGCCTTGATGGCTGAGCTAGAGAGTCAGTCTCTTTCTACTCCCATCAATATTTGGTTATTTGTACAAAATGGACCAGTTTTACTAGGAGAGACAGAGGGACCACCACCTCAGAGTAGGAGCAGGCTGAGGTTCAAGTTCCTGTTCTAAACTGGGAAAAGAAGGGTCTTGAATCTGGCTTTCCTGTATTATGCACATGTCCCCTAAGTCACTCAATTGTTGACTCCTGTGAGTGGCTTTAGAATCAAATTCCATCCTAGATATGAAAAACATTTGGGATCAGACTATATCTTACCTTGTGGACACCAAATATCATTAAGTGTGATTCCATTTCACCTTTCTCTAATCCCCGAAAATTTAGCACAAAAGGTAAATGGGTCTTCCTTCTACTTACTGCTTGTTGTGTCTTGGTTTTAAAGCTAAGATGATGGTATGCTATAAAAGTAGGTGCTTTTTCTGGACTTTAGCTCGGTTAAATAGACTTGTGCTTAGTTGCTTATTAGGGCTGTGTGAAATGGCTATGTTTCAATTCGGTTTTGGATTCAGCCATTTTGGAAGGACAGTCATTCATTTCAATTTTTCAGATCACTGTTCTGTTTCGATTCAGCTGAATCTGTTTCGGAATTTCGATGCTGCTTCAGTTATTCAGCCATAGGCTATAATGGAGAA
The DNA here is from genome assembly GCF_052110815.1 of Crocodylus siamensis. Classification (NCBI taxonomy): domain Eukaryota; kingdom Metazoa; phylum Chordata; order Crocodylia; family Crocodylidae; genus Crocodylus; species Crocodylus siamensis. Next base: position 214,585,791 of record NC_143397.1, read on the forward strand.
TCACTAAAATGCCTACAACTTTGTCATTTCATGCCTGATTCAGATGAAGATTGCAGAGATGGTAGCCACTTCTGAGGGCATGTAGCCTGCCAAGTTTCAAGGAGACAAGTACAGGGGTTTGTATGAAACTGCACCTCAAGCTGTTCAAAGAAAAACCCATATCATTTGCCAGCAGCAGCAGTATGCTGTCATCCCACACGCAGATCCGGGGGCCCGTGCACCCCAGGAGGACTGTGGGTCTGTTCCAGACTCCTCCTAGGGGGCATGGGCTCCCAGATCTGTGCACAGGATGACAGCAAGCTCCCACTGTCAGCTGGGGTCAGCACCAGCACCGGGTTCTTTCCAGCACTCAGCGCAGGCTGTGCCAACAAGACTTGGGTGCTCTTGCTGGCCCCAGACCAGCATCAGCAGCATGCTGTCATCCCACACACAGATCTGGGGGGGCTGTGCTGGACTCTTCCCGGGTGGGCATGGGCCCCTGGATTTGTGCACAGGATGACAGCAGCCTGCCGCTGTTGGCTGGGATTGGCACTTGGCACAGCCTGTGTTGGAAAGACTGGTGCTGCCACTTGCCTCAGCCAGCAGTGGCAGCATGCTGTCATCCCATTTACAGATCCAGGGGGCTGCACCCCACTGGGAGGACTGCAGGGCTGTGCCAAACTCCTCCCGTGGGGGTGTGCAAGTCCCTGGCTCTGTGCAAGGGATGACAGCAGGCTGCCATTGCCGGCTGGGACTGGTGCTTGGTGCTTAGTGCAGCTTTTGCCATGCACTGGGAAGACTGGTGCTGCTGCTGGCCCCAGCTGGCAATGGCAGTATGCTGTCATCCTGCATGCAGATCTGGGGGCCCGCACCCCCCAGGAGAGCTGTGGGGCTGTGCTGGACTCCTCTTGGGGGGTGCAGGCCCACAGATCTGAGTGTGGGCTGCTGTCCCTTCCCCAGAGCACTGGGATTGGAAGGGATCTCAGGGACAGATTGCAGACACTGGCCAGCTACAGATGTCAGTATCAGAGCAGTCTAGCCCCCGCACTTCCCACTCCCTCTTCTTAGTTTCTGTTTCCCTGCAAGCTCAGCTCCAAAATTTTCCAAAACATCGCTGAAACATTTTGGATCGTTTCATTTCGTTTTGGAGATGTTTCAGAGCCTTCCATTTCATTTTGAATTCAGTGTTTCGGACACTGAAACAGGCCTAAACACCTCCAAAATGAAACAGCTGCCAAAGTTTTGCACAGTCCTATTGCTTATCATGCAAAATGGAATGGTCCTTCTAGTAAAGTTCCTTAGAACTGGCGTTTTTCTGTGAAAAGTTTATGTGCATAGATTAATGATTCTTGGCAAAAAAAAAAAAGAAAAAGAAAAAATTCCTCACTGACTGTATCTTACATTCACATGAGGCATCACAAAGTTTGGCATTTCAGTGCTTAAATTTTAGGTGTCTTGTTACTTAGAGGAGTTCTCAGCTATGTAATAAGCACCTCTGTACAATGAATGGGAAAGTTTAGGTCCTTCTTTGGAAATGCTTGATCTGTCAGCCAGTACTCCCTTAGTCAGGTTGTTAAATATTGAATTAACTTTTCAACCTATTCCCAATTAAATTTTATTGAGAAGAATGAATTATCCTTATTACTTTGTCACGTCCCCAAATCACACCCAGATCAGTCTAGTTCCCACCCTCAACCCTGTAAAATATTGCTGCTTGTTTTTCTTGCTCTTATAATCCTACTTTTGTTACAACATCACAATACATGGAATATCTCCAAAACTGTCATTTCTGACAGTAGATTGACTACATTTTATCAGTGATGATTTTAAAGGTTACAGGAAGGATTTCTGCTCAGTTAATGATTGGCAAATGATTACGGCTTTCATAAGGCTTAGTACAGAAGGAAATGACATGTGCCTACTGCCATACTTCTTCAACACTGATGTAATCAAATTTCATGAGTAGGATAGGGTCTAGCAGGGTCAAGATTTAGTTAAAAGACCTCCAAGGAAAATTTAGGGTGTTGGTGATTTAATAAGTTACACTTGAGTCAAAATTAAACCAGTGTTTTAGTATGTGATAGGGCATTGTGCTATTGAAAGTCCTGTTTTTTGTGTAAGAGGTAAATCTAAACTCCTGGTCATCATGAAAATTTGTAGACATTTTGTTGCAAGAGTAAGTGTAGAGCTGCCAAACTCAGACAGAGATTTGAGAGGTACATAAAATCCTGGAAGCAGACTAGATTGATGGGGGTTTCTGCAATAAATATTGGCACAAAAAGTTATCTAATATGAAGTAACAAAATAATGACTATTAATATTTAATGCAAGTAAAATATATTTTATGCAAGTATTGGCAAAAATGAAGGAAAGAACCACAGGCCATATTAACTCTATGAAGGGGAAAATTGATTTCTGCTAAATTTAGAACCCATTCAAAGATTACACTGTGTGAACTCTTCGCTAAAGGCAAAACTCTTGTTGACTTCAATAGGGCCAGAATTTCACACACAGATCTAAATTTAGAACATTCCTTAAAACGTTCCTTTTGTGGCAAAAATGTAAATACTGAATGTCTTCTCTTTTTTAAGTTTTATTCCCTTAAATTTTGGACCATCATTACTTAGAGAAATATTTTATCTATTTCCCCATCACTTTCTGGAACTTAGCAGAAATTTGGTTTTATTTTTTGAGCAACTGAATACAGTCTTTCATTTGTACCAATGCATTGGACAAAGCACACTTCCTTTGTCTGTAGTAAGTCACCAAGGATAAACAATTCCAAACAACATCAGATCTGTGCAATTCACCAATTGTTGCTTCCTCAGCCTTTTCAATCATTCATTTTGGCTTCTTCCAAGAAATGAGAAAGGATTTCTTGATTCTTCATCAACTGAAATCCAAAAATGATGAGAATTGAAATGCAGCTGTATAACAAGTTGTTTTGAATATGTGTGCAAGCTCAATGGTCATCTTGCTCTTTCTGCCTACAAACTGTGAATCATGGATCCTTGTACAGCAAATTCTGCAGGCACAACTGGTAACTTCAACAAAGAGCCCACAAACACAAGCATTAAATATTCCGACCTGCCTGTATGATATTTCACCTTCTTAGAGGGCTTTCAGCTTTGTTTCTTGATCATTTCGATATGTAGGCCACCATAAATGTGGTCATGAATTTTGGGAATCAAATGTTGCAATATCAAAGGCTGACTAAGCAGCCCCAGTAACCTTGATACATTTTCCCAGGAGGTTTTTCACAAACATCTGCCTCTGTGATGTTAACAGGTACATACACCTCTTTTGGTCACTAGGAATTAGGGCTGTGCAAGGTAGCAGCAATCCGATCCCGCTTCGGATCCAGCCACTTTGGATGGCCACGATCTGATCCAGAGCTCCAGATCAGGTTTCCGCCTTGATCCAGCCAAAGTGACTCCAAAGCTGTGGAGCCACCTCAGAGATTCAGCCATAGGGTATAATGGGGAATCAATGAAAGATATATAACTTTGTCGTTTTTTGTATGATTTGGATGAAACTTGTAGGGGTGGTAGCCTCTGCTAAGAGCATGAACCCTGCCAAGCTTCAAGAAGATTGGTGAAGGGGTTTGGGGGGAACTGTACCCCAAATTCTTGAAAGCCAAACTGATGACACAGCTGTGCACCACAGGGGGGGGTGAAAACTGCAGGGGTGGTAGCTCTCACTGAGGCCACAAAGCCTGCCAAGTTTCAAGAAGAATGCTGCAGGGGTTGGGGGGGAACTTCACCCCAAGCTGCTGACAGGCAAAACTCATAACACAAATGACCCTGTGTCTATTAAGGCGCAGTGGGCTGAAAACTGCAAGGGTGGTAGCTCTTACTGAGGCCACTACACCTGCCAGCTGTGTGTGTCCTAGAGCAGGCCTGAATGAGTGCTGGGCCCTGCCAGGCCGTGAAGCCTGCCTGCCAGTTGTGTGTGTCTCACTGTGGGAGTCTGTCGTTTGGGGCCCTGCACCCCAAGCTGCTGGCAGGCAAAACTCGTGATGTGGGTGGGTGACACTGTGTGTGTGTGTTAAGGTGCACTGGGGCCTCTGCACAGCACGGCAGTGTGCCCCACTGAGGCCTCCTCCTCCCCTGCAGCCTCACACCCGGTAGTGTTGTTTATGTGACAACAGGTACAATAACTTAGCTGGCTCAACATCAGTAGCAGCAGCAGCAGCATCAAAGGTACCCACACAGAACTGTCATAGAGCCTATTGTTTTACAGAGAAATTGACAGCAAAAAGTAAAGAAGTTGTGCTGTGTTGTGTTGTACATATGATGTTATTTATGGTGTGTGATGGCTTATCTTGTGTTTTTATGTGTATGTGTAAATTATGAAAGAAAAGGAGTACTTAAAAAAAATGTATCTTTGGAAGCTTTAGGGTTGAAAACTCCTTTGTCAGGCTGAGGAAGTACCTGCAGTCGGTCCTGGATGGAAGGAATAGTAAAGAAGCCAGAGACTGGCCTGGCCCACAATGCAGGCAAGAAAGCCAGTCAGTAAAAATGGAAATGAAGGTGTCAGGGGGGAGGGACAGGCTGGGGTATGGGCTAGGGAGGAAAGGGGGATGTAGCAGCACAGGTAAAAGTGCAGAGGTGCCTGGGGTGTTAGATGTCTGGCCGGTTACAGTGTGCCAGAACTCCACTGTATATATTGAGTTCATGAGTTACTGTACCTACTACCTAGGAAGATGTGACAGGTCTGGGCATTCCCCAGCCAGGACTCTGTCTGTGCGTGCATTAGCTGCAGGTTATGGTGCCTCCTCCCTGCCTTTCACCAGAGGATCGTTGGTCCTGGCATTTACGGGGCTGCCATGCCACTAGCAGTCCCACCAGGCCTCTCTACCCTGGCAGGGTGCAGTTTTAGTGGTCATGTCCAGAACCTGGGGACTCCTCCTTCCCCATAGCCCCAATCCCATACCTCCAAGTTCATCCTGGCAAGAGAATGAGCTCAGCAGGGACATGTTCTTCCCCTGCTGGCTGGTGATGCAGTTAGTGCCCCCTCCAGGTGAGAGCGGGGCATTACTTGGCTTTTCAAAACCTCCAGAAAGAAAATTGATGCAGACGCAGTGAGGAGGGTGGCACTCAGTCCATCTGCAAGTGGAGCTTGGGGAACCCCAGTAGCGGGAGGTTCACCTTTAGAAACACCAGCTGCTCCACCAATGTAGGATCCAAGGAGGTCTGCTGTGGTGTCACAACATCCCCAGCAGCTGAACACCCTCTCGCTTGGAACACTAGTTGGTGGACAAGACAGGTGTTGCCAGGCAACCGTGGCCAGATCCTGCCACATCTGGCTGTGGTTTGCCCAGTAGGCCAAGGGGTCACATTCCAGTGGCTCCACATCCTCAGCAAGATAGGTAACCACCAAAGCCTCAGCGCTACTTGCCCGAGGCTGGGGTCTAGTGCGTTTGAACCCCAGCATTGAAGCCATGCCCATGGCCCACATTGGCAGTGGCTGGCGTGGAGGAGACTGTCTGGTTCTGGTGCTGGCGCCGGTGCTGGGAGTGCTGGCACAGGAAAGTGCATCCCCCTCTTTCACATCTCCTCACCTCTGTACTTTGGCATCTCTGACTTTGTTCACCAGCACCTGCATTCAGTGATCAAGGGTTTTGGGACTGCCAGTGCACATGCTCCCCTTCACTCTTGGGTCTCACATACCCGCCATCATGCGGACCATACTGGACCACAAGGGATCCAGCTGTCTCCTGATGCCCTCCTTCAGCCGCCTCACCAGTGCCTGCACGCCTGGTGACAGCGGCCTGCCCCAGGCAAGAACATTGATCCCCTGGAACTTTTCCATTTGGTTCTCCAATTCCCTCACTAGGGGGATCACTTGGCTGAGGAAGGCATCACTAGTGCTAAGGGTCTTGGTGGCCTCAAGGAAGGGCTTGAGGACCACCAACATCTGGGAGATGGTACTCCACTCAGCTCTGTTCAGGGGGCTGCTGATCACAGTCTCCCCAAGCAAGGCCATCTCATGGATGGCCTTCTGTTGCTCCACCAACCTTTTGATCATCAGGTATGTGTAGTTCCACCGAGTCTCCACATCCTGTATGATTCTATGCTGTGGGATGCTGAGCTCTGCCTGTTTCTCCTGCAGCATCTTGCCTCCTTGATGCTGCGGTGGACGTAGCCCACCACCTTCTTTCATTTCAAAATCAGCTGGCTTGTAGCAGTACTGGTGGTGGCGCCATCACCAGCAGCCCTGTCCCCCTCCAAGGCATCCCTCACTATTAAGTGCCAACAAAGTTGGCATCACAGACAGCCTTCACCATATTGGCCTTGTTGTTGGTGACCATGAACCTGTGGATGATCTTGGCCTGCCCAGCGAGCCACCCCTGCACCACGCGGTTCATGGCCCCCATGATCTCCCTTGCCATGTGGGACTCATCCAGCACCTCGGCTTGCAGTCCCACCGACAGCTTGACTGATTGCACCAGTGCCCCGTGAGAGAGAGGTAGGTGTGATTGCCACCCCAGCTGCTCCAGATGTCAGAGGTGAAGTACAAAGCTACCCGCGGCCCTGCCTTGTGCAGCTCCTCCCTCAAGTACCCTCTGCATGCCTCATATAGGGAGGGCACCACTGCCCTGCTAACGGTGGTGGTGCGGGCACTTTGTAAAATGGGGCCAGAAGTGCTACAAACTGCCTGAACCCTCATCACTCAACTAGGGAGAAGGGCTGGCTATCCAGAGCAAGCAACTCCCCAGTGCCCTGGGTGATCTTGTGTGCCTTGGGAACATGCTCCCCCTTTCTGTTCACCTTTCCCCCACAGGTCCAGGGTGGTCTGCCTGTGCTTTGGAGGTAAGGGGGCTTTGGGGAGAGTGGAGGACTTCCCTTTTGGCACACTCACACTAGTGCCAGGCTGAGCAGCAGGAAGAAGGGCAAGGGGGTGGTGCCTCCTCAGAAGCAGCAACATGGCCATGGTGGAGAAGTGTCTCACATCCTTGCCACGGCTTATGTGCCTCCAGAGCAGATGGCAAACCTGGGATCATCTGCCACCTCTAAATGATCCCACGCTACACTACTCCCCCACTTCTGGATTGAGGGTGAGGATCCTGCCTTTTCTTCCTTCTCAGCAGGCTGAGGCTGAACAGCAGGAGGAGCTGCCTCAGCTGAGCCACTTGCCTCCACAACCTCAGCCTCCTCCGAGGTGCTGCTTTCCAGAGGAGACCTGGGTCTAGGGGAAAAGTGAGGGGTGTGGAGCACTAACTGATTCCCCCTCAGTCCCCAGAATTGCCTGAGCCAGCACGCTCAGCATCCCTGGTTCCAGTTCCAGCTCCTCCTCTGGCAGTGGGAGGCTCACTCTGAGAGCTGGAATTGGGGTGGAAGAGGCAGTGATTTCACTGCTGGTGCCCACTTGTGGACTGAGCAGAAGTGGTGCAGGTGCAGGGACGTTAGGTGCAGACATTGCTCCCACCGCCTGGTTTCCACTCGCAGCACTGATGCCATGGCTGCTTGGGAATAGAATGCATCTGTGTTTGGGACGTGGGGAGCTTGCAGCTCCAGCTCTCTCCTTGCCCCCTCTCCCTCCCTTGCCAGAAGACCTGGCACCTGCCTTTCCAGCACACTTCATACTGATCTTTCCTGTGCTGCAAAAGGTCTGTGTGTATGTGTGAATCCTTTTGTATATCTGTCTGTCTTGTTCTCCTGTGAATATCTGTGTTTATCTTGTGCTGTGAATTAAATTATTTTTGTGTCTTCTTTTGTGTCTTCTTTCTGGCCCTCATGATGTTGTCTATCTTGTGGTATGCATGAGTTCCTGTGTCTCAATATATTATCTGTGTCTTGCTCTTCTGTAAATATCTGTCTGTCTTCTTCTGCTGTGATTTTTTTTCTATATTCTGGGTCTCTGTGTAGGTGCGTGTGTGCATGCGTGTGTGTGCATGCGTGTGTGTGTATGCGTGTGTGTGTGTGTGCAAGCAAGCAATCTGTGCCTCCCTGCACAGTGATAAATAACACTGGCTGGGAAAACACAACTGTCTTTTTGCAAAGTTTCCAAAACAAGTTCCCAAAAAAATAATTCAAAGAAATAAATTGAATTGTAATACTACTAATACTTGAATTGAATAGCTAAGCTAAACTAAGCTAAGCTAAGCTAAATCCTAACCACTCCTTTATAACACGAAAAAGCAGCAGGCAGGTCTCAGTCACAGCGTTCCTCTCTCACACGTCAGCTGACAGGGAACGAGCTGCAAAAGGCACAGAAGGGCTGGAAACAGGGGTTTTATACTTTTGTTAGTTCCACCCCACAGATGCTGCCATTGGAAAGGTAGCCAGGGAGAAATCCTTCTCACTGGCTACCTACAGACATCAGTCTTCCCTACACCACTCCCCCTCCCTCCCCCGCTCCCACTGTCCGTCCCTCCCCTGTTCCCCCTCCCTCTTTTAATTAGCTCAAAACGGCCGAAGCGGATCCGAAGCATCGGAAGCGGGTCCAGATCCAAATTGGGATCTGAAGACTTGCACAGCATTACTAGAAATCCAACTGAATTGTAAAGACCGAGAAATCAAGCTGACATCAAGGGCAAGCATAATAATTGGCTCATCAGGTAGTACATGCAGTTTTCTAAATATGTTTTTCTCCTACCTGGGCTGCCAAAGGGCATTTTGTCTCCCCCTCAAGCACCATGAACTTGTTTTAGCAGAAAATAAGCCAATATCTGCAGCAAAAACTGTTGTGTACTCCCTTCAGCTATTTGGCCATGTTCTACCCTCCCTTCCCAAATCTATGTATCTAACTACTTAGGAAGAGTCAAATTCTTCAGCAAATTTTAGGCCTGAATTCATATGCATTCTCTTTGTACTACTTTTGATCTTTTGAGATTGTCAACAACCTTAAATCTTGCTAATGACAATTTCAGCTGCCTAATCTTTATTTCTAATCCCTCCCCTACCCAAAATTTTATCTGAAGATTAGTCAGTTGGAAACCTGCATGGGAAAACAAACGAATTGCAGATCAGTATAGAAAGATTCCATTTTAATAATAAAAATAGCATCTTGGTTTTCTGGCTAGAACATTCTCTGTACTACTACTGGACTTGTGAATTCAGCTGGGAGGAAAGTATCCAGCCATATCTACTTTGTGTACAATAATAGCAGTATTGCTTCCTCAGTGGTAGATTATTGTAAACCTTGGAACCAGGCCCTCCTTGCGTTTGAAAATATTCACAAGGCAACTAATATTTCTAGCTTCAAATCAGCATGACAACATTACATAGTTTGTGTGAATAAAATGAGCCTACAAGGTATAAAACAGCACAGATTCAGATTTAGATGTAGTGCTTGCATTACAGCTAGTAAGTCTGATCCAACACCTGTTAAGTCAATAGTAATCTTTCTAATGCCTTCAGTGAGCTTTGGGACTTTAAGCTTCAGGCTCAATAACCCAAGTTTTCAAAAGTTTCTAGCCAGTTCTTGATGCCCAACTTAAGAAGCTTGAGGGGAAAGATTTTTAGAGATTACTGAGCAGTCCCTGAATATCAAGCCACATCAAAATATCTCAAGATAAGCACTCAAAAATTGGGACAACCAATGTTGTTAGTCACTTTTGACAATTTTGGCTATTCGGCCTAGCATTCTTGTAACACAGATAACAATCCCCTGGTCTCACTGCAGGTTGATTCAGGAGCTCTGGTTCCTCTCTTCACTGCCCTGCTGCCTGTCCTTACAGCTTTACCCAGAGTCTTCTCCTCCAGCAAATCTCAACATAACCAGTACCCTGACCAGATGATGCAGTTTAGTGTAGGAAGATCCTTGGGACTGCAAAAGATCTGGGTCTGCTGTTCCCAAAGGAACAGAATATCTGTTGCATATTCTATTCCATGTAAATACTTAAGAGTTTTGCTTCCTTTCTTTTCCTTGCACCTGATAGTCTTGCTGTCATGGCTTCTTGATATGCAATTAGCTATTGTCTAGTGACTGAGCTGGCTCTGATAATTTCTTGATTAAGTCAGAGTACAAAAACACAAAAACCACATTTATATCAAATAACATGTTTCATACGAACATGCATGATACAAATGAACATAGCATCAGCTGTTGACAGACACCAAATATAAGGGTAGTTAGGCCCCTTTAGGGGGTTGTCTATGGGCACAGATAGAAGTTACATTATTTCCATGATCGGGCCTCTGAAAGTGCTCTACAGGTGTGCTGCGACACATCACAGCTTCAGAGTGCTTTTAAAATGGCTGATCATGAAAAAATTAACCCTCCTTAAATGAGGTACCAGATGAAGATGCTCTGCTTTAGGGTACCCTAGGGAGCTTGTGTTCCATCCAAGGTTAATTTTTTTGTGTGACTGGGGCTGGGTTCCCAGCCAAGAAACTACAATCTCCCCAGCCCCAGCCCCCTCCTCCCAGCTCTGGGGCTGTCACTGAGGAGGGAGGAGGAAGGGGCAAACCAGCACCGGTGAGGTCCTCCTTTCAAGAGCTGCTGCCTTGCCCAGCCTGAGCTGGGGGTGTGTGTGTAGTGGATTGGAGCCCCCCTCAAATCCCAGCCTCATGCACCCTCCCCCAGCCCCCTGGCTGGGGTACTGGAGGGAGTTGGCCTGGGCCCATGAGGTGGGGGGGAGGGGCTCTGATCCACAGCATCCCCTCCCCCCCCCCGCCCAACTCAGGCCAGGTGAGCCGACAGCTTGTGAAAGGAGAAGCTCACTGATGCTGGCTTGCTCTTCTGTCCTACCCCCTTCCTCCCTGATGACAGCCCAGAGCTGGGAGGAGATGGTTGCGGCTGGGGAGAGGGATGGCTCCTTGGCTGGCTAGGCAGTCTCGATCCTCCCCACACCAAACAGCCAAATGGCTGTTGGGTTGGGGGTGGGAGGTGCTCTAAGTCATGGTGCTTTCTGTAAAATGCCATGAGTTAGAGTGGGGGCCTGAACGTCTGTCAGTGCTTTATGCAGGAGGAAAGAATCCCCTATCCTGTCCCTTCAATGAACAACAGCAGATTTGCTCATCGTGTGACATATAACATAAGGCAGAGTAGATAAGCACCTTTATAGACTAAATAAATCATACTAATTTATAGATTTAATCTATAAAGCTGCATATCTACCCTGCATTCTGACTGACTTCAGACTAAGGTGGCTAACCCCCTCTCTACACATATAGCATTAACCATTTAAGACCCCTGGAAGTAACATTGGCAGCCATTTAAACTGAGAAAATGGTACAAGCCATTTGTTGAATCCTGTTGATTTTTATATTAAAGATGCTGCTTAAGCCAAATTAAACTGACCAACTATTTCTTATTGGATCAATGTGCATTTGGTGAGTGTCTAGCTATTAGCATCTCATTAGAGCTTATTATCTAGAGTTCTGGCAGATACAATTAATCAACAATGAACCTGTTTGCACACTGGTAGCTCCTAAAACCATTTAATCCTAGGTCTGCGTTGTGCATGAATATCAGCACAGGCTCGGTTTGTGTAGTGGTGATTCTGGGGCAATTTGATCATTGGGCATTGATTGAGATGGGTATACAGGATTAACTGATCATTAGGTATCAGGCAATTTCCTGATTGCTAATCAAGTAGCCTACACTGTATCACATGTACATGTGCAGGTGGAAGATACTTTTTAATGTGAATGAAAGGCTGTGCTTGCATAATTTTTTTTTGATTACCATAATGAAAAGAGATCACCTGTACACAATTATACTAGAATCACAGACGTTATAAAAGAAGAAGTTATAACTTCGCCAAATGCCCTAATATTTTTTTCATTGCACATTCCCTATCAGTAATCAGTAAAAGGTGCATTTTCTATGGAAGCCATTTAAAGAAAATGAGTATATACTGCATTTAATTAGGATTAATTTATGCCTTCAGACTAGTAAACGAAAGAAAGGAAGGATGGAGAGAGCACAGCCTCAGACAGTTGAATCCAAAGAGTTCTGCAGGATGGTTGATAGCTCAGAACATGCCTGACAGAGAGAGGAGATTTGAAGTGTCTATAGGGCCTCATTGCCATGTGAAAGATATAATTTGGCTGCAGTATCCTATATTTAACTGAAGCTGGGCATGCTTGGATTGCTAGCAAGTTGGTAATACAATCCTAATAAGGGGCAAATTGTGGGCATCACTTAGTAAAATGAGTTTTCCTTTCAGAGCTAATTTAGAATGCCAGGACTTCTTAAGTTTATATAAAAGTAATCCTTCACTCATGCAAAAGTAAAGACAGCCCATGGTAGTATAGCCCTGGGGTAATTCATTAACATTTTCATTCTGTGGCCCTCTAACCAAGAGTCCACATCATTCCTCTTGTTACTATAGTTCCCTTCCATTTGGTTCTTGGAATGTTTCATCCTGTTATCCACTATGGAAGTCCTTGAATCATGGTTGTTCTAGTGGTTGCCTTGCTGATATACACAGGGGATTACAAAAAGCAGGTCAACACTATTTTACACCGACCTGGCCTTTCATTCTGTCACTTCATATCCCAGGAGCATTTCCTTCTTACAGCCCAAGACAGATCTCAGTTGATAAAAGGACTATGTAATAGGACAAAAGACATGAGCTGGCCTGTTCTCAGTCAAAACTAACAACATGGTATTCGCCTCACATTTCTCCTCACTTTTCACTGGGTTCTCAGTTCCCATCTGATTAAGAACCTGAGACATATGGAAATGTTGCAGCTACCGTTCATCTTGCAGCTACAGGCAGAAAGATCACATGTCCTCTCATCATGTTGCCCTTCCACAGTTACTGTATATACTACAAGGTGCCCATAATCACTTCCTATTGCAGACAATCCTATTTCAGATTAGTAGGGTTACCATACATCTGGGTTTTCCCAGAAATGTCCTCTCTTTTTTGGCCCCCTGTGCTGCATCCGGGCAGGTTTTCATAAAAAGAGCAGATGTCCGGGTTTTTTTGCTCTTCCCCTTGTCTCTCAGGCTGGCTCCTTGGAACTGCTTGGGGCTGGAAGCAGTGGGCAAGGTGATTGGTTGTCAGGGGTCAAATATTCCCCGCATGGGCCCTGGCAAGCCAGGTAAAGAGACACTGTGTGTGCATATGTGTGTGATCGGGCAGGCGTGCAATGCAGGAGCTGCTTGGGCAGCACGGCTGGGGGAGGCAGGTTCTGTGGGTCCGTAGTGCAGGACACTGGCAGAGCTGGGGGGCAGAGGGCTGTGGGTCAGGAGCAAGGGGCACCGCAGAGCTGCAGGGGCAGGAGGCTGTGGGTTGGGAGTATGGGGGTGCTGGCAGGACTGCAGGGCAGGGGCTTAGGAGTGAGGGGCAGAGGCAGGACATAGGCATATTGCTACCTGCCCACAATCATATGCCCCTTCCACTCTCCTCCCCCCTTTCCCCTGGCTGTCAGGACAGAGCATTTACATCTACATTTTTCTTCCCAGACTTGTAATAAAGGCTGAATTGGCCAAGGCAGCCATCCAATGATGACTGGTGTCATTAAGCTTTGCACTAGTGAGAACATAAGTAAGAAGGTTATTATCTGTCTGCACTTGAAAGGCGCTACCATACAAATTGTCTTTAAATTTTTCAGTGACCACCCATTTGTGGCCTTTTCTTTCAGATCCAGTCTTTTCCATGTCTCTAGCTGCATCTACACAAGAAGATAATTGCGCAGTAGCATAATTTTACTGCACAGTAGCATGCCGGGCAAAACCTGTACTATTACAGTACTGTGCAGTAGTATTAGGCTACTACGCAGTTACCATCACTAAAAAGCCATGGGCTGGTGCTACTGCGCAGTAGCACCAGTTACTGTACAGTGATTTAATACTTGGTTATGCAAGAATTAAACTTAATGCACAGTAACAACGGTACATTAATGAATGTGTAGACAGACATGTCCACTGTGACGAATTTCTGGGCTGTATTACTGAACTGTAAGATCCAATGCAATGCCTACTATTTAAGTGGTGGCAACTGATGGGCATGTATTAAACAAACTCTTTTCTAGCTGTTCTGGCTTCCTGTTTGCTTCTGGGTGCAATTTAAGGTGTTGAATTTCGGTGTATGGATTCCTGAGTGACTTAGGCCTTAGCTGTCTGAGAGATCACTTCTCTTTTTAAGCTCTTCTTCTATATACACGGCTCAAAGTAACTTTTAATATCACTTGTTAATACCACTTAATATCATAGCCTGTGAGGCTGAACCAAAGTGCAATCATTGCAAGTTGAAAACTTTTATAACTTTGTAGGAATCCAATCTAGTTTGTGGCTTCTATTATATCTGGAGCCAAGTGTATTATTAAGGTGATCATTGCCTTCCAGCCAGGAAGTCACGCATTAGTTACCCCAATATGTATTTGCATTCAAAAAAAAATGTTGGGAATCTAGATAGAAAGAGGTACGTGGTTGGTGAAATGGTGTAATTGATATCAGAGCCTGCCTTAGGAGGTGAGGTTCCTGGCATTGTAGTGGCTATAGGAATTTCATGGGAAATGGCATTGTATGAATGTTTCAGAAGGAAGGAAGGAAGGACTTTGGCAAAAATCTTGCCCATGTCCTACCATAGCTTCCAGGAGGAGCAATTCAGTATCACGGCTTCCCAGTCCCACCAGAAGTGGGTAAAGCAGTCTGTGATACAAGGGGCCTTGCGTGTTGCGCTGCCTACCGGGTGTGTAACCCCGCCCCTCAACTCGCCTGCCACGACTTGATGTTATATTATAAAGAGAGAGGGTTCAGTGGAGCTCTTCCTGGGAGGGCTTCGTGGGAAACGGCAGTACTCATGATTTTGGCGCGATGTTCCACAGGGCTCCGCTTCCCCTCCACCCTACCCATTTGCCAACCAGATGGGCGTCCACACAATGGTGGTTCAGCCTTGCCCACAGCTTGCTTTGGGAGGAATCCCATATCCAAGTGGGCTCAGTTGGTACTTGTCCCTCCTGGCTCAATGCATAGCCTTCCCTTCCTCGAGGCTGTCAGGCTATCTAGGCGTGATGTCACGCCTACTGTAGTGCCTCCGAGTGGGTTGCTTTGTTCTTACACTGCTTCTCTCTATCTCCCTGATTTTTCTTTCTTTTTTTTTTTTTCAAAAGAAATATATTTCTGGGGAAGAGAGGGATGTGGACCTGCCTCCTTTCCTCCAGCCTGCTACAGGGGGCTCAAATGCCTCCTCTGCTCTGCCTCCCACAGGGAGCTTAAATGCTTCCCCTGCTCTGCTTTCTACAGAGGACTCAAAGGCTTCCCCTGCTCTGATTTCTACAGGGGGCTCAAAGGCTTCCCATGCTCTGCCCGCTGGTGCTGCATTGGCTGTGCTGCTCCTCTCCTGTGCAGGAGCCTCTGCACATCTGGCATGCTGCACCCTAGTGCTCTCTCTCTCTGGTTCCTCTCCTTCCCGGGTTCTGGCGGGGCTTTTAAACTTTCCCACGGTGGCTGGTACGGCCGCCATGATTGGTCCAGCTGTTCCCCATCCAGGAAACAGCTGATTAAACAGTCGACATAATGCCAGCTTGCGCAGCTGTGGCCGCGGTCCCGGCTCCTGCTCTGGCTGCTCGGCAGGAGGTAATTTTTCCCCATGGGGGGGCTGTTTCTAGGATTCAGGAGCCTGTGGGGGTGCCTCACCACCACACAGTCCCAGAAGTAGGAGTCTGGAAGCAAACTGATGTTAAAGCACCAATAGGGCACCTGCATGCAGGATCTCCCCAGCAGGCTCAGTTCATAGCAGGCCAGGCCATGATCTTGCAGGCCTGAGAGAATGATGCAGCCGCTGTGCAGGAGGGGCAGATGGTGACTGATGACATAAAGGTGGTCAAGGTGGGCCGTGGTGAGACCACTGGCACTCATCCTGGCCCAGGTGTACTGGTATGTGTCAGGATGCAGGGCTCACCAGACGTCAATGAGGCCTGCAGTCTCCAGGGCAGACTGCAGGTTACGGGCTGAAGGCAAGTGAGGCTCAGGCCCCGTGCAGTTGAGCGAGGCATCAATGGTCCAATTAAAAGTCCCTGCCTGTGAGGAGCAGGTAATCATCCTCACTAGCATCATGCAGGAGGGCAGCCAAGTTCTCAGAAAGCTATCCTGTCCTGGCCATCAGTGGCTACATAGATGTTGATGAGTAGCAGGTGGTATTGTGCTAGGGTGACGCGGACAGTCAGCAGGACCATGCCACCACCATGCTGTAGTTGTAGCAATAGGAGAGTCACAACACAGGTGCTTAGGTTGGTGCTGGCTCCTACCTTGGGAGTCTTTAAGAAGAGGCCTGATGTTTACATAGCTGGGGTCATTTAAGCCCAATTTTCTCTCCTGCCCAGGGCAGGGGTCAGACTAGAAGATCTACAAGGTCCCTTCCAACCCTACATCTATGAATCTATGAAGTTATGATTTGAAACAACTTAATATATATTTTAAGGAGACCACATACTGTTTTCTGTATTTAAAATATTTACTTATCTACTTCTGTACTAAAATGTAAACAACTGTGATTACAAGAAGAAAATGTACAATGATATGTCTAAAAGTGAATTTTAAGACATATATTGAGAAGTTAATTCACAGTATTTGCTGTGGTAAATATCTCTGTGCAGTAAATAGTGCTGGCTGGCCTGGCACACAAAGTCCGAGCTGGTATTCTAGCGGCACTATCAAGTAGGGGTCCATTGTGGGTTACAGGCTCAGTACTTCTGCTGTTACCTTGATTTGGAATGACATAACCCCCTCCACTGGCTGAACTTTAGAGTAACATCCACAGGGAGCCAAAGAAATCATTGTACAGCCTTTCTTGGCTACTCCACAAGCAAATACTTGACAACTCCACAGTGTCTGTTAGACTAGGGAAGTAAAGAAGGAAATATCCTCTGAATGGTAAAATATTCTCACAAGAAGTCTTTAATATTTTATTGCTGATTCGTATAGTTAAAATACATCTATAGACATCTTTTCAGGTATAGCCTCATTGTAGGTAAAATAGCTTACTTTTGGAAAAACCTAGGTGTATATGTTATTAATGTCTTTCTATATCCTATGTCTGATAATTACATAAGCATTAGAAAAAGAACAGACTCAATATTTTAATCTGTTTTCAAAATGATCTCCAATGATTCATTGATTTTCCTCAAGACAAAAATTAAACCGTAAGAACTCAATTCCTTTTTTCTATCTTATTTATTGAAATAATTACTTGCACAGCATACCCCAAACATCTGAACTTCTATAGACACTTTTAGGTAGACACAAAACACTGGAACTCCTCAGCAGAGGAAGTTGGCTACAGTGCTCCATGCTTCCACGGTTGGATTTCATTGGTACGTGATCCAGCTTGTTGAAAGCTAGCTCAGGTATCTCTATACCATCTTACAGCCTTCAGTACTGGTAATCATAATATTAGATGTTAAATTCTTGGGTTTATTAAAATCAAGGCCAACTCTTCCTACATTAACTTTTATAAAGCCAATGGAAAAAAAAAGAAAGCTATGTGGAAACAATATAACACTTTAAAATATATATATCATCATCTAGCATCAGATCTGCCATCATTTATGAATATGAGTTAAGCAAGTAGCTAAATGAAGATATGATAACTTTAGGGATGTTAAAACTGTAAAAATTAAGTCAAAAAATATAAATTGCAAGATTAAGTCCATCATGTGATACATGTATGTGCTATTTTCCAGTCAAATGAGTAGTGTCATGGAATATAATGGGATATAGAAAAATAAGAATTACTTTTGGAAACTTGATTTTTGCATTTTATTTTTGTATGCCATTATTTTATTTGATTGTGCAGCTTTACATTATGTTTGCATAATCTGACAGCCCTTATCTAACATTTATCTTTATTGATCTAGTTAAGAGAGATGTACAATGCATTTTATAGTCTTGCATTTTCTTTTACCTCAAATTAACTGACTATTATTAATAGGCAAACTAGGCAAATCCCTTTGAACATGGATAGCTTGCCACAATTGAACAGCATTTGTGAATGAGAAGAGGAAAGATGCAGGCATATGTCAATGAAGTTGTGTTCCATGGCTTTCAAAGCTAAAATCGGATAATAGGAAATGTAATGCTGAGGTGTACTGTAATTTCTGTGTCAGTTGTTATTGCTAGGTTGCTAATCTGAAATTACTCTATTAACTTCTAACCTTCTACTTTCACTAAGATATTGTTTGCCTTCCTTTTGAGAATGATTTAATTTGTCAATGCTTACAAGTAAGTCTAACTCTAGAAAAAAAGTCAGGCTGGTGAAATGTACATCTTTTTGTATCATCAATGGATGATATATTATCTAGACTTTCTCTTACTCATTCACTTACAGCTGGATAATATGCATAGTAGATAAAGATGTACAGCTTTTAAAATAGCACTTATTTTTGCTGCTAAATTTTTAAAAATTTCTAAATTCCCTGTGACTTTCCCCCCACTTTTTAATGGCAAGATAAAGGAAACCCAAACTAAAACATTTTATTTAAAAAGCTTTGACCCAGTCTAGTATATATAATGAAGATAAATATATCCATTTAGCATACAAGAATTTAACTGATACTATCTGAGACTGAGGAAAGAGTTATTTAGCCTGAAGAAGACAAAACTGAGGGGAGAGTTGAAAAAGTCTTCAAATACATGAAGGTCAAGGATAGAAAGGATGAAGATGGGTTTTTCTCTGTGGCTGTAGAGGACAGGACTACAAGTAATGGCCTCAAGCTATGGCAGAAAAAATTTAAGTTAGAATTTAGGAGGAATTTTCTGATTATAAGGGTGGTCAAAAATTGGAACAGGCTACCTAGAGAAATTATGGAATCTGCATCCTTGGAAATTTTTAAGAGCAGATTAGACAGACACTTGGCAGGGTTGGTTTAGCCAGGGACTAGACTAAATGACCGTATGAGGTCCTTTTTAGTCCCTTACTTTCTTATGATCCTGTGATCTTGCACACCACTGAATCTAACATAATTTATGGGATTGTTCTTTCACTTACACTCATGAAAATCAGAAGTACAGTAACTCCATTAATACAATGGAATTATACTGAGTAAATAAGTGAAGAATTAGTCCCAGTGATATTAATGATTATACTACTCCCTTCAGAAAGCACGCAGGAATTAGTCCCTTTTCAGGCATGCATGGTTTCTTTTAATCTGTTTAACAATAAATGTTAGAGTTGCCAAAGACATGTTTGATGTTTGCTAGTGTACAGTTTTGAAAATCATCATTGAGTTTTTCTTTAATTTCATAAGAAATGTTCTGCTGAGCAGCTAGGGTTCATTGTGGAAATGAATGAAGTTATTATTTAGTTCCTTACTAGTTAACTGTACAAAAACAGACAGCACTTATTAAAACATCTTTGTTCACAGCAAATTATAAGTTTCAGAAATATACATTATTATATGCACATACTTTAAAAAAATGTTTTTGTTCTCAGTGGGTACATCTACACATATCTCTTTTAAGCAGGCTTAGCCTACAATTGTCATTTGTAAGGTACACATGTGCCCTTAATGCACCTTAAAAATGGCAATTTAAGGCTATGTAGGCATTTACACACATTCAGGGAGCCTGCTCCAACATGCTGGAAATCTAGCATGTCAGAGCAGACTTGATTAATCACGTACATTGATGTGCTCTGACAGCCTCACGTGTCATGTGTATGCGCAGCAAGTCTCTGCCCTGAGAAAATGGTGGTGGTGTGCTTTGAAATAAAACACATTTGATATGCTTTAGTTCAATGCGCCCCGCTGCCATTTTGTCAATGTGGGGACAAGCTGCATTGCTGATACATGTGACACACAGGTGCTTTTAATTAGCGCAGGTTACTACTTAAAAGTGCCCAGCACATGTATTGGGGCCACATGTAAAAATGCCCCGTGTGCCTAAATTTGATACCTGTATAAAGCAGGTATCAAATATAGGCATAAACGACTAAGTTACATTAGCGCATGTATAGATGTGATTACGTGCATTAACACGGTGTGCGTCAGTGGATAGACACTGTGTTAATGCACATTAGTGCACTTGCACATGTGCTAACATGACATAGCTATTCATGCCTAAATTTAAATGTGCCTTAATGCAGATTAGTGCATCCATGTGTAGACGTGTGCCTAAATCGCCTTCATGCGCCTTTAAGTTTTGGCACATGTAAATACACATTTAGACACATCCAGTCTGTCTGATTTCCTTGACTTCACTCTTACACCCAATAGTCACAAAGGAGTGGGGCCATGTAGTCTGTATCGCTGGAGCACCATCACTCAGGGGAAGTCTGTTTATATTTCCATCTTCTAAGACTTTAATGCTTTCAGCTTTGTTTACACTGCTGTGACTGCAGCTCCTATAGGTATACCTGAACTAGGCTTAATCTATCTGGTTCACATACTGTTAGCAGTGAAGCTCTGTTAGCATGGAGGTTGTCTCAGACTGACTACTTGAGTGCTTATGGTAAGGTTTTCCAGCCTGCACTGAGTACTGTGCTAGAGCACACCACTAGTAGTACCTAAACTAGTTTAAAGCTAGATTAGCATGTCTGTACGTGCTACAGTCACTGCCACGCAAAGATATCCTTGGAAAACAATGTTTAGGGCTGAAGTAACACAAGAGTAGCATACAAGGTTGAAGGTTAGAAGTTAACAGAATAATTCCAGATTAGCCAGATAGCAATAACAACTGATGCAGAAATTATAGTATGTAGCCTAGTCTCTTCCTAGCTCAGCCAATCCTAATAACTACTGGTAATGTGGGAAGGAAGAGCAGCCACAATGACAGTGAAATTCTGGCCAATACAGGTATCATATACCAGTCAAATGCAGTGGTAGGAGAACTACATCTTGATGCCCTCCATGTGCTCATCAAAAAAGGCTAGCCAGAAGCTGACTGTATTTGAGTAGTTTATGTACTGTTATATACTGTACTGTATGAGAGCCAGTATTAATGAAATGGCATTTTTCTCTATTAAGTCTGGAAATGTGAGGGCATTACACTTAATGTTTATTTTCTTTTTCCTGCTGCTGTTACTTTCTCTTTTTCTGTAAAGAGTGTTCTTTCTTTTACCTGCCACCTGAAAGGTAAGACATACTTCTACATAAAATCACTAGACTGCCTCACGAGTTTTCTTAGGAGAATGGATGGTAGCACCTCATATTCCACTGATAGCTCAGCAGCAAAATGAACAACACAACCTCTCAATAGCACTTCAGTTTAAACTTCCATGGGATGTATTAGTAAGGCTCATAAGGATTTCTGTGGGATTTCCTAAAATATATATTTCCAATGGCAGAATTTGGCTGTAACCATTAAGGAAACATTTTCAAAGGAACAAATAGCAGTTTGGTTCCTATCTCCCAATAAAATTTCACAGGATTTAGTACCTAAACTGGCATTTCTGTTGCTGACAATTTTCCTTTTAACTGAGACGTTTCATGAGCTCTGTCACTATCCATACCAAGAGTTCTTAGCCCCAGTTAAATGGTTGCTGAAAGAGGCTACCTCTACTATCAGTTTTCCAGATACCTTGCTATAAGAATGATATTATCATTGTTGCTGACATTGGCTATCAACAATGTGAATGCTAAATTAAAAAAAAAATCTGATTTTTAGTATTCCAAGTCATTATTAATTATAACTAAACCTTGCTGTAAAAATATACTTTAAATTTTACATTATTCCATAATCTGGAAGAATTGACATCAAATTGTATATTTGCATTCCATAGTGATTTTTTTACTCTCCAAAGTACAATTAGAAACTTTTATTACATAGTGTAGTTAAATAAAAGTTCTTCTTTTCTAAACAAATGCCATAAAATATAGACTTGAAATATTTCATGGCTAAACTAATTACTCCAGCCATTTTGCTCTGGGTCCTTAGTTTTTATTTTAACTTATTGGGAGTTTTCTATTAACTAATGTCACTGTTAGGAACTCTCTATTTTTTTGGAGCAAGCATATTGTAAATGGGAGCCCCATGCCTTTTCACAGCAATATGCATTAGAAAATATTTCAGTAGCTAAGTATTAAAGCAGAAACAACCCAGCAGGAATTATTTTTAAAAACTGGAATTTGTGTAGCACACTCAGATTGCCTTTCTTCCTTGGACCCAGTAAGCACAGCTAACTACTACTTTTAAGATGGAGTCTTACCAATTTAAATATGGGATTATATACAATACCATAGAGCTAGATTTGATGACTCAGGATTTCAGGTCCTATGTGTTTATGCTTCTCATTCATCAGTCTATTCTAGCTGTTTGTAGGAATTATCCTTGACATAGCTGATCTTATGCCTCTCCTCCTTTGGTCTTGTGCAGGGGACATATCTGGGGTGATGGAGGTTGGAGTGGATCTGGTACACACCTACACCTGTCAGATCTGGTACAAGTGACCTTACCTCATGTCCACCTCTCCTGGCCTCTGAAGTGAACAGATTTCACCAAGACCAAAAAAGTAGTCGCTTCTTATCTCATCTCTCTTTTCTTTTTTTTTTGGGGGGGAGGGGAGAGTCTTTTAACTGCCATCCTTGAATATGGTTTCTGTCTGTATCAAAAACAGCCTGATAATTTCTTCCTGAGTAAGGCTACAGATCCCTGGCTCCCACCTGCAGCAAATCTCGTTATAATTACCTACAAACTGCTCCATACTACCCACTGTGATTGGTTCCTTAACATGGCACATGGATGATACAGAATTAGCTGACATTAAAGTAAACCAGGTCAGTTTATTTGATAACGTTGTTTCTTTGTAAGGTTACAGAACATAACAATGTGTCCTAATAAGAATGGTTTCTTGGGTACCAAGGGAAGGCTATTTTTAACAAGTTATTTTTAATTGACTTGATATAGATCCTTATCCATGGCAGTGAGTCTTGAATTGTCTCAGAATGTTCACTTTTGTGTATTTGCACAAAAGCTTCTTTCTTTGTTATGACTATCTACCAGTTTTCTTTCTTTGTTTTTTTAAAAAAAGTTGGAATCTAGAGATGTGGCCCATCTTCTTATTTTTATTTCTGAGATTATTCACAGCAATATTTTTGCAACACAAATAAAAGTACTGCGTGCCTTCCTTTCTCTGTTCTGCAGTGTGTGTGTGTGACATGACCAAATACCTTAACATGAGAAGGATAAAGTGCATCAGATCCACCATATACTTCTACTGGTGTTTCTTCTACTGTTACTTCAATTTTGCTGCATCCAAGTTGTCTGTTTCATTAACCCATTTAAGAAAGTTAGGGGGAGGGGAGAAACACTTCTGTGATCGAGGTTCTGCATGTTGCTTTTGAAGGTGTGCAAGAGGAGAGATGTACTTCCAAGCCTGAGACTTACATAAAGGCCAGAAAGGAAGGATACTCCCTGTGCTCAAAGGAGTATACGGACCACTCCTGCCCTTTCTTCTTGGTATGCATGGTCCTCAAAGAGGCTGTTCAGGAGGACATGGACCTTTGCCCATAATGCTATGCACTGGAACATGGGAAAAGTTTAATATGTAATGAGGAGTGTGGTTAATTCCCTTCATGTGCTGGTGTGATGGATATATTCGCTTTTTATGCTGTGGGGTTCCAAATGTTGAAATGCTTCAGGGATGTAAAATGTCTCAAGAAGTTGTTTGGGACAAGAAATTCTTCACTGTCCCTTTCTCTGCACTGCACTTAGCAGGCACAAACTAGAGTTTTTCCCATACCTAAATTTAATCTTCTGTTCATCTGATTTGAGGTAGTGAGAAATCTATTTTCTTTCCTTTGCCCAGAGGATTTACCTTGAAACTTACAGCAGAGCAATGAATGTTATGAACAGTTAGGTGCATAAATCCCATCCCCTAGGTATCAAGAATAGAATTAACCTCATGATTCTGAATTAGGTACATTATATGTATCTGTGATTTTTTTTAGGATAACCACCAAATGTCATTGTAATTCTTTTTTCCTCAACACCCAGAATTGAAAAATGGAAGAGGGCAATTGATTTCTGTAGAGCCATAGGATCCCTTGCTTATGACAAGCTGATATAGGTTACTTTAGAATACTTTAAAATATTAAATGAGGACCTCTCTCATTTCACTGTCATACACTGTAGCATGACAATCAGATGAACTGATATCAGAAGTTCTCATTTCAGAGGACATTATTTTTTACTTGGAGGTTATTATCTAACCCTCATAGGACTGTATCCAGGCTCTACACAACACATTTATATTAGGAATGGAATTTTAGGTAAAGCAAGCCAGCTTTTCCCCTGAATAAGGGACAACATTTTTTAAATCATACACTGTGGCTGAGCCTACAGACATGTCTCCACTGATATTTAGGTCACCTTCAACCAGTCCAAGACACATAAACTGTCCCTTTCCTTATATTTCCTACCCTATAATCCACACAAGAGCTGCCCATGTGTGTTAATTATTTGTGCAATAGAGCCCTTCAGGCTGTGGATTTTTGTGGGGGTTCTTTTGGGGCCTGTTTCTTCTTTCTGGGCATTCAAGAGAAGAAATAGAGTGCAGAAGGGCCAGGAATCAGGATCAGGGAATTGTTGGATAGCTGCTTCCACACCTGAGGAAGTCTCAAACACTAGAAAATGGTAGACTAGGAAGTGAGAAGTGGCAGGTTTGGCCTTATATCCAAAAGTTCAATAGAGCTTTCAGGATTAGGCTGGACTTCCATCAGGAGACAGTTGTAGGGGTTTACACTGTATGCATGTGACAGCTTTTGAGTGACATTAAGATTGACTAAATATCAATCCATTTTTAACAGCTATGATAAATAGCCATTGAAATGATTTACAGAGCTATATTTTATAATCAGCGTATTTTTATGGTTTGCTTTAAAGATAAATGTTGAAGTTCCTCATAGTCTTAACAGTGACAGTATCTGAGTTAGCAGAAGACAGGCTTTGGTAATAGATGAGGTACTGCACTTAGGTCTAAGAAAAACTCCCGTTCCATTTCAGCGTGGAGATCATCAGGGCTCAAACTACTCATTCTCATGCAAGAAGATCTCATTTTCTCAAGTAAATATAAATATTCCTCAGGTCCTAAAAGAAGCAGTTGGAGTCCATCAAGCATGAAGTGTGGCTGACAGTGGCCTTTTATTAGCCATTGGAACTGAATGAGCACTGGCTCCACGTTTATTGTGTAAGTGCCTGACAACTATTCTGTGCTTGAGCTGCAGGTGGTGATGGGACACAAGTTACAGTTTTCTCTGAAAGTAAGAGGCCAATCAGTGTGAACTTCTATAAAGGATTGGTTTTTATGTCCTGTGAATTTGCTGGGCATTTCTTGCTTGATTTCACTTATGCTTTTAATTAGAGTCTTTGATCTTTGGGTTAGGCTAAAATGTTTCCTTGGCAGTTCTACTTTTCACTTCTGATTGATATCTCTTAAAACAGAGGTGGCCATCCTGTGGCACTGGTACAAGTGACATGGGCAGCTTCTGTGTGTGGCTTGTGGAAGATTGGGGGGACTGACAGCACATCAGCTGGTAGGGCAAGAAGCAGAAAACAAAGCTGCAAATTAGGCAGGGAGCACAGGGCTGGGAGCAAAATGCAGAGCAGCAGGTTGGGCAAGGATCAGAATGGCACTTTGGGAGAGTGCAAGGCTAATTTTTTACGCACCTGCCAAAAAGGTTGGCTCCCACTGTCTTAAAACACTGTAAAACTGGTCAGGGAGGTGGATCATATAGACCCTGTAGGACAGGTTTTTGAAAGAACAATATTGAATTGTTTGGTTAGGGCCAAGTGTAAATATGTCATTGTTTTCATGACTCTTACCATTTTCTAAAAAATATTCTTTATTAGACACTGGTCACAGATCTACCCACTGTTCTTAACAGTTGCTGTGCATCCTTTCCTCCTCAGACCTGAGGAACACCTTGCATTTGAAAGCTTGTCTAACTTTATCCCAACTATGAAACTAGTCACCCAAAAAATCCTTGCCTGTGGCATAATTCCTGGACTGTCATGGCTACAACAGTGCTCTTTCCTGCAACAGAGAAGTGGGTCACTGAAACTGCTGATACACCCAAGAGTTCATGAGCAGCTTTACTACTACCCCAATTTCCTATTAAGTCTTAAAATAACCTAGTAAATTAACAGACAAGATTTGTTTTGAAGCAGATTGTGTACCACAAATATGATATACCTGAAGCAAAGAAATGCAACGTTGATCTACCTTGCTACTTATAGTATACACTTTCTCTTCTACTCAGACATGTATTTGTATTACCACATCTCATGTACACCACAGTTCATACCACAACTGAATTGCACCTCTACAGCCTTCTATTACATGTTTTAAGTGCTCTTTGGTGCACAACCTTTGTTCACCCAATACAACCTACTTTCATCAAATTACTCTCTTTCAACACAGCCCAGTGTCCTTAAACATCCAGTACTATGAGTACCAGGATAAAAATAAAGAATGTATTGGTAAGTGTGAAGTGAGGGATGGAGAACAGGTTATGGAGTGGGATCCGGTAGTGGTATGTGTGAGGCTGTGAGTGGAGAAATAATAGATATGTACTATAAGGCCACTTGACTTCATCTCATTGCTTTTGTCCCAGGACTTTGCTTGCTATTATGCAGGCCCCATTTGGGAGCTCAGAGCTATACGGGTATTCACTAAAGAGACCCATTTGCTCCAGGGGCATTTTCTCTTTGTTTCACGAAGCACTCACAGAAACATTTTTTCTTGCAGTAGCTTTGTCTTATTAGGCATATCCCATAGACCCCTTTGTCTAGCAAAAGGAATTATTTATGGGCTAACTTACGTAGTGTGGTTTCAAGATATATTCAGTTTCTGTATGACTTTGTCTGTAAAATAGACAATTAAAAACAGGACTACCATACTGGCTGACTAACACTTACTTTCAGTCTTTATGTCCTATGGGCAATTGCTTTGTTTTCCACTGTTGTGATTCAAGGTTAACTGTACCCTCACTCAGCCTTTTCCTGGACAACCTTGGCATATGACAGATTTAGGCTCCTCTTAGGCTGGAACCCTATACTTGAACTGGGGCTGCAGGTGACAACACCTTCATTTACCCACTGTGTGCATGTCGTCATAAGCTTGCCAAGTAAAAGCATCCTCAAACATGTTGTGCCATTCCACACATCCTACCTCCCAAACTAGAAGCACTGTAGCCACATTCATGTGGTATTATGGAGGCACTCATTAGCCCTGCTGTTTTGTGCTGATTATCCCAGCTACAGTGCTGTGCAAATGTTCATAAACTGCTTCTCATAAGGATGTGTTAAAAGTGTTAAAACAATAAAAAGACTTATACAAATACTATCTTACCTAAACTTATTCTTTCCCTCAAGAATTTGGTAGCTCCAAATATCCAATATCTGGGAGCAGATGCTCACTTTCTCCCTAAAAATCATCCTATTCATCTTCAGAATCAATCTGTAACCCTTCTAATACTCCTTTTTTTAATTTTGCCCACTTAGATTATTCCTTATGTACCCCAATTAATCAGCCAATATTTTGATAAGAATGTGCTAGGCATCTTTTCACCAGAACTGACACATGCATTGCTTGCTGAGTAACAAACTGTCTATTTCTCAGGTTATCTAAAACTGTCCAAGACTTGAACTATCCAAGACACAGATAACAGACAGCATGGCTGCCTGAACACATGCTGGTTTGCATTCTAATTAGAATGTGTCGGAGCAGACTTGATTAATCAAGTCTGCTTGATGTTCTAATTAAAATGCTCCAGCATGGCCTCACCATCATGTGTGTAAGCCCCTGTGCATTTAAAAATTACCGCTGTGGCACTTTATCTAAACCTTGTCAAATGAGGTTTAGATAAAACATCCCACAGCCATTTTTAAACCTGCAGGGGCTTAATACACATGATAGTGAGGCATTTTAATTAGAGTGGCTTTCAGGGAAACACTCTAATTAAAACACCCCTAGCCTAACCCAGAGCCCATGTATAGGCAGCCCATGATATTAATCAAATACAGGTATATATTACTTTCATAAATGCTGACATGGATCTCTCTTGTATTCGTCATATACAGCAGTAAATATCACATTATTTTATTACTACCCAGCTATTCTGTATTTATGGATACACAGTATACATAAGAAATGTTCAGGCAGAATTAGATTTAAGCAAAGCTTTTATCAATCTCCCAAAGCATTTAGATGATAACAAATATATCTGTTTTTTCTGGAAAAATACTTCTATACTAATAAAGGCTAATGGCTGTTGGCTACAGCAGGAGTTCCCAACCCTCAGGCCATGGCTCAGTGCCGGGTCATGAAGGGTTGGCTGCCAGTCCGCAGGAGAGTTGGCTGCCGAACCGGAAGTGACCGTGGACCGTGTAACTGAGGACTGGAAGTGACCAGGATACTGTGGACCAGCAGCCAAGGGTTGGCTGCTTGCCTGCAGTATGCTGGTCACTGCTGGTCCTCAGTTTGCCAGTCCACAGTCAATTCCAGTCCACAGTTTGCCAGTCCTCAGTATAAAAAGGTTTGGAACCCCTGGGCTACGTGATAGACATGAGACCAATAGGTCCATTCCTTAGGTCTCTGGATATGAAATACACATCTGCTTTCATAGCATGTTCTTTGCAGAAGGGTTTCTTGGTAAATATAGAATAATCCTTTTAAGTGCTTTTTTAAGACTAGAATTCCTAAGAATCACAGCAAATGCCACATTATTTGCTTTTAACGTTCTTAACCTCAAGGAAAATCATAACAGCCATTTCTGTCATTCAAGGGTAGGTGGAGAGACCACTGGGATCTCTGACTCTGCTCCCTGCTTTCCCCAAATCTGTTCTCTTTTACAAGGATCCACAAAAGCACTGTCTGGAAATAAGGAAAAAATGAGCAACTGAGATACAAGTATGAGTTATTTGTCTGGTCCTAATATTGCAGAGGGTGAAATGTCCTTGTTCTCTAGTCCCTGCTTGCTGTTTTCTAGATTTAAGTACTCCAGAAATTCTGGAGGAAGTTGCCTCAGTTAGGCTGAGACATCTGCAGTGGAAAATGAGAGGCAAATAAGCTTCTCATGTTCACAGCTGAGACCAGCTGGAGAACGTCTCAGTCTGGAGAGCTTCAGAAATGCTGCTCATTCCCAGGAATATCCCTATTTGGATACTGCCAAACAAAAACCCAATGACATCTTGCATTACCAAGCTACAGGAATCAGATCAGATTAGAATGACTGTGACCTCAAACAGGCATTCATTTTTAGCTCTCAATCCTGTTCTTCATGCCTCCCCAGAGCAATCTGGCTAGTGAAAGTGTGAGGAGTAGCAGCAGCTACCCCACTCCTCCTGGTCCTGGAAGACTGGACTAGCAAGGTGAACCCCCCTGCCTGCTTCCCAGATTAGGGTCCCTAGCAGGCCTGTGAGCACTGATTTTGAAGGTGCTGTGCTGGGAGAGGAAGCTTCCCCTGTGTGGGATCCACAAAGCTAGCACCTGCAGCTCCAGGGAGTGGAGTGGGGGGAACAGTGAAGCAAAGTCTGATACCTCTTCCCCAAATTGGAGGTGCTTTGTTTGGGAATGAGGTGGGTTCAGCAGCTGCTGCTCCTCTTCCCTCCTGGAATGGTCCAGGACAGGAGGAGATCAGCAGGGCCAAGTCTCCAACCGATTCCCCAAAGCAGGTAGTCCCCAGTTTTGGGAAGAAGCAAGGAACAGCTGCTGCTGCTCTCCTTCCCTCCCAGACCACATTAGGAAGGGAATGCACAAAAGTTTGCTCTTGTGACAGAATTTCTCTCACAAGGGAGATCTTCCAGACCTAGACAATCTTTCTCCCAAAGGTGACACTTGTGTGCTTATCATTTCTATCAGGAGAGTGGTGATTTTCCTGGTAGAACTGTAATGCCTGTAGGTGGCCTCTGACTTGGCCATAGAAAAGTGGCAATTGTTAAAACAAAAAATGCAGCTTGATGTATTTCAAAGGTGTGTACTACAATAGCCTAGGCTTTGGAAAGGAGCCACTTTACTGACAACTGAGTTCCTCCAATTCTTTCATCAGGGAGGATCTCTAGTGATGTATATATTAGCTTTCTCCAGGAAACCAAACTCAGTTTTTTGACCCAGTGGGTTGGATGGGCAGTATCTTGTCCTGAGAGGCAGGGAGATATTGTTATCCTCATTTTACAGATGGAAAATCAACACAAAAAAGGCTAAGTGCTTTGTACTGGGTGGCAGGATGCTTGCACTCGAGTAGGAGTAGGGTCCTCCATATACTAGGTCAGAATTCTAACTTACAAGTGTGAGGGATCAGCCATCCCTCTTTTCAGTATGATACCGGTGAAAGAAGGCTTGATGTTACCTCAAGATTTCTTTATACCATGACGTATGCTTGGTATGTACTTGGCTAATTCATACATAATGGATCTCAGCAAGTTCACTGAAGTGCAGTGGTATAACTAGGGTAGGGTAGAAACTGGAAAAATAAAAAATAGAGGCAAGTGATGACGAAAATCACCTGCTCCATCAACTGTTAACTGAAGACCCCAAAAGACGGAGGCTTAAGAGGCTTAAAGGTCATAAATCATTTGTACATGAAGCCTGCAAGCTCCTGAAAGAGATTAAGGATGCTGAACCAAACCTGCAGGCAGCAAGGGAGCGTGCTGACTGCTGGGAAAAGTCAGGCTTATTCCTACAGCTTTTTATACCAAACGAGTCCCCTATTGGGCATAATCTTGAGAGAGAAGTGTGGGTCAAGCTGAACAGAATGAGATATGGATGTTTCAAAACAACCCTTCACAAGATGAACATCTTGAACAGCCCTCTGTGTGACTCCTGTCCCACAAACAGCACAGCACACTGAGTGATAAGGCCAGACAGTGGCTCATAGATTTGGAAATTGATATCTGATGCCATACAAAGGAGAGAGAGGATTGAGTGATGGGGGCAACTGCCCCTATTGCCAACTTGTGGTGGGGTGGGGTAAGGTGGAAAATGGCTGCTACTGTAGCTGTGTGATTGTGTCATTGTGCTGTGGCAGTAGCAACTGGAAGTTGCTGCTGCTCTAGATCCCCGGCCGCACCGTTACATCTTTGTTAAATTGCACCAGGGATAAATGTATCCACTGCCTATAAAACAGAACTTTAAATAGAATAATGGTGTCTTTTGTGAATCTTAAATTGAAGGAGCGGTATATGTAATTTTTAATTAATTTCTACACCCAGAATGCTCCATCTGCACCCTTGAAACTTTGGAAAACTGTGGTTCTAGAGTCTGAACTTTTAATTTTTTTTAATCAAATCTGTTTCTTGTCTATGAAAAAAATGAGGTAGTTAGCCATGTTAGTATGAAGTAAGGCAGAAGGCAAGGTAGATTTGCACCTTATAGACTAACTATTTCATAGGCAGGAGGCTTGCTTCTTCAGGCATTGTGAAGGGGCAGCAGGAAGCAGAACTTCTAAACAGAAAGCAGTGATTAGAACACAAAGAGCAGGCAAGGGGAGGAAAAAAGGAGGGACACTGCTGAGAGAAGCAAGGGGGGAGGAGAGAGATAAAAGTAATTAACTCATTGAGGGACACAAGTTATAAAAGCTAATTCAGTAGCTAAAGCTCCAGGGACATTCTATCACTGATCTCAGAGTGACTGTTTTTAGTCAACAAAATGAAAAACTGAGCTTGAATGGGAAACTAAGCAACAAGAAATCATCCATACACTGGATTGTGTTAACTATGGTCTGAAAAGGGACTATGGATTCTTATTTGTTACCTGAATTAGCTTTATAAACTTTACATCCCTCAATGGATTAACTGTTTTTTTCTCTCCACTACCCACTTTGCCTTTCTCACCAGTACCCCCTCCATTTTCTTCTCCCTTCCCTACCCTGTGGCCACATCTACATGTGCACTTTACTGCACAGTAGACTAATTATCTGTGGAATAAAGCATCACCATCTACATGTTGGGGACAGTACTATCTTATGTCTGAGAAATTAACTGCAATTAAATGCATGTGTAGAAACTGACCAAGGTTGTAAAACCCAGCCAGCCCAAGCAGCAGGGGGCCAGATGCCTACCTACTGCCTAGCCACTTGACTCTGCACTTTCAGCACCCTCATGCCCCAGCCACTACCTGCTGCCACCACCCAGAGCCCAGAGCAGAGCAGGGCTGGAGTGGCCCTAGCGTAAACTGCTCTGCTCCTGCTCAAATTGCAGCTGTTCTGGGTGCACGTGTAGATGCTGTGCCCAGGAGTAGTTTACTCTGGCTCAAACTGCTCCAGAGTTTATTGCTTTGAATTAGCTGCATGTGTAGATATACCCTTTGTATTCTAAACACTGCTTTTTATTTAGCAGCTCTGCTTCCTGCGGTGCTTTCACAGCTTCTGATGAAATAAGCCCAGTACTTACAAAAGCTTATGCCATAGGTCAGTGACATTTTTGGGCAGTGCTAGGGGTAGACAGCAGGGAAGAAGGGCCCAATTCTTGTTATGGCAGCACAACCCTGTCCCTTCCCCACCATCCCCCTGAGGTGCATGTGCCAAGCAAAATGCCTTCACATGCATGCTTTGGCACCCATGCCGGGGGGGGTGCCTACCCCTGGTTTATGCTATACATCTCTGATACAGTTGGTCTATAAGGTGCAAATCTACCCTGCTTTCTATTAAAAAGTATTTTAATCCAAAAATAAATCCATCCTGAGGGAAAGGCATTGCAATAAACCAGAAGGGGTAAAAATACCCTAATGTTTTATCAAATAGAGCTACAGAAGCAAATTTACACAGGTGTTAGATTGAAAGCATGAGAATCTACTTTTGGATTCGATAGTTCCAAAATATTGTTAGTTGAACAAAAACATCTCATTTTGTGACATTTACTACTTGCAATCTTGCAAAATCAATTGTTTCTACAAGATCGGCAGAAATCTTGCACGAGAATAGTAAACTAACCCCCTTCTGGTTTTAGACATGAAGAATGAAAACAGAAAGAGAAATAATTTACAGGCTTATTTCCCCTCACCCCCTTCTCTACAAAATAAACATTATCATGATGTAAGAGAGTTCAGTTTCATAATTCTAACTTTGACTGATCTCTACTTTTGAGTGACTCTTTTTGGCTAGTTAGCTCTCAGAAGTAGTTAAGGGCTTGGAAGGAATGTTGTTCATCTCTCACTGGCAGCTAATCTTTTAGTTGTGATAAACTGATACAGCTAGACAGTTAAGGAAATTGTTACCATTACTTCACCCTCTGTTAGCTCAGAAGCCTTCTGAAGTGGTTTTTGGCTAGTGACATCTATGGATTATCAGATTTATACAGTATTTCAGTTCTTTTGCAGAGAATACAATCTGTTCTTGCCCTTTGTTGTATAAATTATAATGTGACTTTCTACTGTACCATTTAAGGAAGGTCTTACTTTTGTAGACAGGGTGTAAAAATGTCTTTAAAGATAATAAATATAAAACTTTATGAAAAAGTTTCTACTGTCTTAAATGTTATTCAAGGTGTAATTCTAAGAACTGGTAAGCCCGCTCCCACTGTCTTCAGTGAGAATCAGTGGTATTTAACATGTCTCAGGCTCATGCCCAGTATTTGTAGCATGAACAGACAGCAGGCTAGAAATGTAAAAATTAAAGCTGATTCTTTGCTCTAATCTTTTTAATAATTTCTGCAAAACAATCAACCAACCAGGCCTTACATGAATAATGTAAAATGAAAAAAGGTCTACCTTAAGGACTAGCTTTCAGGTAAACATTCATTTCAGTTGTTTAGAGCATTTAACCTAGCCACATACAAAAAGTGATGTCTGCATCTATTCAACTTCTACCACATATATACTGTATTTTGACTTAATAGTAACAGTATGATCTTTTCATAGAACTAGTCATAAACAGATCAAAACAAAATTACAGGCTGGGATAAGATAACTATCACCCAATGTAAACAGATAACTGCACTGTCTACTTGTAAACTACATGAGAGTGCTTCTCTTGAGTTTAAACAAGAGACTACCACCAATGCAGGATCCAGTTAACAGTTGCTTTCTTGCTTTCAATCTCCCCCTGGTCACAACCCAGGCTACTTTACCCATTAATTTATTCCCTCTTGTCATTGAACACAAGCCTACTTTCTCTTCAGTCTCTACTACATGACTGGGATGGGAGTTCCTACTACAAGGCTGGGAGTTGCCTTCACCATGTTGCCAGCCATTTTGAACTGGTTTCATGAATCATGATTCAGCTATCCTCAACCTTTGGTCAGCTACACTTTGTTAATTTATTTGGAGCTGTTGTCAGCTCTCCTGAGATAAGCAAGTTTTTGTCAGGTTAATAACTGAATGGTAGATGACCAAGGAAAACTTAGGTGCTGCTAAAAGACAGATCAGCGAGTCAGTAAAAGACGCTCTTCTTTTCATGTGCCTATCCATGCAGTGCCCTATCCATCCATGTGCCAGATCTGGTTGGTGGTCCCAATCGGGCAGGAGCAGTGGGGCCCCATCTGGCTATGTGGAGAGAGCAGGGGGCATCCAGGCCCCAATGCAGCTGCATGGTAGAAAGGAGCTTCGTCTGGCACCAACTTGGTTGTGGGGAGGGGAGGAGAGGCAGAGAGCATGGTCCAGGCCTGTGGGGGGAAGTCTGGCCCCAACTCGGCTGTGTGGAAAGAAAAGCATATGGCCCATCCCCAATCTGGCTGTGCAGAGGAAGGGGTGCGGCCTGGCTCTAATCAGCCATGCAGAGCTTGGGAATTTGGCAGCAGGAAAGAATGGCTGTGTTAACTGCCACTGGCCCCTCACTACCAAATTTCCTACCCCAGAGGGATTCTCATGGGCTGCATGCCATTGTTTTATGGTTCTGAGTTGGCCCACGGGCTGGAGGTTGAGCACCCTTTTTAAAATTCTTTCTGAATATGTGTATTTGATATCTTCCAAACCACAACTAATATGGACCCCAATTACTTTACTTCCTCTCCAGCAATAAAAATGACTTTTTTACCCCAAGGATTTACCTTTGTCTTAGTTTTTGTTCTTATGCACCCTCTTTGGCAACAGGGAGCCAAATCATATGGTCTTTACTACATTTTAACATCATATGGTGCTGTTAATCCAGCCCATGTGCAAGTAAAGTCCCATGGAAGCCATCATTGGTTGTCCTTAGAGAAATTCTAAATGACCCGGCTGCCGAATTTAGCTCTGAATCTTCATGTAAAACTTTGGATGAAGAGATATGGCTTGGGCTTGTCTCCTGGTTTTAATATGTGTGTTATTTTAAGTACCTTGGCTATATGCATAGTGTTGCCATGACATGGTTTTCACTGGGCAAGTCTACATGTAATGCTATATTGCCTTAGAAATACACGACGGTGACATAATATTCATGGGCAAAACCTGTGACACTGCAGCTACATTGCTGTAGCAACATGCTCCCCCATTATAGCACATTGCTACAGTGACATACTGCCTAAAAATAACCGTGCACAGTGTGCACAACTCAGTACAAGCTTTTACTGCACTGCCTTTTAGCACTTCCAAAAGGAAGTATGAAATGATAGTGCAGTAAAAATGGCACCATAGAGGCACATACAGATACACTCACTGAGCACCATTCTCCTCCACTGTTTTCCATCTACTTTTTTGTAGGCATTCCCATCTTTACAGGCTGCCCCTCTGGCTAATCTCGAGTTTCCTTTGGATTATTTCAGACCTCAGAATAGGAGAGCTGTTAAGATAACAGGTCAGATGCTAAGTGGATGAACATCATTTTACTGTATGTAGACCTTGCAAAGTCAAAAGGGGGACGATAGTAAGAATCCCTTTAGTCTGCCCTTTCTGACCTCCATCAGCAGTGAAACTTCCACAGAATTAGAATAATAGAAAATTAGGGTCGGAAGGGACCATGAGGTCATCTAGTGCCAACCCCTGCTCAAAGCAGGACCATCCCCAACTAGATTATCCCAGCCAAGGCTTTGTCTAGCCGGTTTTGAAAACCTTCAAGTATAAACAGTCCACAACCTCTCTGGGTAACATGCTCCAGTGTTTTACTACCCTCCTAGTGAGAAAATTCTTCTTAATATCTCACCTCAGGTTCCCTTGCTGAAACTTGCTCCTTGTTCTGTCATCTATCACCACTGAGAACAGTCTATCTCCATCCTTGTTTGAACTACCCTTCAGGTAGCTGAAGGCTGCTATTAAATCCCCTCTCAGTCTTCTCCTCCCTAAACTTAATAAGCCCAGTTCCCTCAGTCTCACCAAAGAAGTCATGTGCCCCAGCCCCCGAACAACTTCTGTTGCCCTCAGCTGGACTCTCCAACTTGTCCACATCCTTTCTGTAGTGGGGGGCCCAAAACTGAACACAGTACTCCAGATGTGGCCTCACCAGTGCTGAATACAGGAGAATAATCACTTCCTTGGACCTCTTGGCAACACACCTACAAGTACAGCCTAGTATGCTGTTAACCTTCTTGGCAACAAGGACACACTAATGGCTCATATTCAGCTTATTGTCCACTGTAACCCCCAGGTCCTTTTCTGCAGAGCTGCTGCCCAGCCAGGCAGCCCCCAGCCTGTACTGGTGCAGGGGATCATTCCGTCCTCAGGGCAGAAGTTTGCACTTGTCCTTATTGAACCTCATGAGATTTCTTTTGGTCCAATCCTCCAATTTCTCTGAATCCTAGCTCTACCCTCCAGCATATCTACTATGTCTTGCAGCTTGGTGTCATCTGCAAACTTGATGAGGGTGCACTCTATGCCTTCTTCCAGGTTGTTGATGAAGATATTGAACAAAACTGGCCCCAGTACCCACCCCTGGAGAATTCTACTTGATACCAGATGTCAACTAGACATTAAGTCATTACTACCCTCTGATCCCAGTGATCCACCCAGTTTTCTATGCATCTTACGGTCCATTCATCCAGCCCATACTTTCTTAGCTTGCCTGCAAGAATGTTGTGGGAGACCGTATTAAAAGCCTTGCTAAAATCAAGGTATACCACATCCACTGGTCTCCCAACATCCACAGAGCCAATTATCGCATCATAGAAGCATAGGCAGATTACCGTGTATTGGGGCCCTGTACAAAAACAAAATTGGAGGTGTCCTCCTCCCATGGGAGCTGAGCTGTATGGGGGCAGGCAGAGAGGCACCCCTTCCCTTCCTGGTACTGGTGGGGGAGGCTGGTTGGACTTTGCCAAGCTGGGAGTGAAGGGGCACATGCCCACTTCTTCTCCCTGCTCCCTGCCTCCCCCTCCCCTGTCTCAGCCAAGTGTACATACACACATGCACACACACAGGCGTGCACACCCACAGGTGTACAATCTACTCTCACTCACTTTCTGCACATGGACAAATAGACACAAAAACACTCTCCCTGCCATGAACACAGATGCACACACAGGCACACACACACAGACGGACACAAATACAAAGGCACACAGAAACACAAAGGGACACACACACCCAGATACATACTTTCCCCACACAGGACCTCCCTCCTCCCTCACTTATCGTCACTCTGAGGCAGCACCCCTCCCCCAACCTTCACACCCCTACTACAAGCTGCCCATGCCTCTGTCTACGTCCCTGTTACACTTACCTGCAGGGAGCTGCTGTCTGGCTGTGTCCCGTGTGGCTGTGCAAATTCATAAGGCTGGCCTGGATCAGGCTGGTAGTGCTGTGCCATGCCTCTGTAGGCAGGCTGCAGCACTGGGAGCAGTGGCTGCAGGGGTGCTAAGATGAATTATAGGGTGGCCAAAGTCCAACAAGGCCCCGCCCCTGCCACTTCTGCCTGCCTGTAGAGGGACAGCACGGCACTTCTGACCCGGCCTGGCCCTGGCTGCACCCCCTACCCCACCAGCCATGGTGCAGCGCAGTGCTCCCAGCCCCATTGGTGGAGGGGCCCCACTCCCAGCTCACAAGGAAGCAAATGCGAAAGCTGGGAAACAAAAACAGCACCAAGTTTGAAACTGCAGCTTTTGCTTTCCTGCTGATGAGAATCCCAGAGGCCTTAAATTGGTAGTGGCCCCTGAGCTTGGGCCCAGATAGCCCATCCGTTAATCCTCCTATGCATAGAAAGCAATCAGGTTGATACCTTGTCCTTGGTGGATCCATGCTGACTGTTCCTCATCACCTCTTCTCCAAGTGCTTAGAAATGGATTCATTAAGGATTTGCTCCATGATTTTTCCAGGACTTAGGTGAGGCTGACTGGTCTATAGTTCCCTGGATTCTCCTTTTTCCCTTTCTTAAATATGGACACTATATTTGCTCTTTTCTAATCATCCGGGACCTCTCCTGATCATCATGAGTTTTCAAAGATGATGGCCTGTGGCTCTGAAATCACAGAGCTAGGGAATTGGTTCTGTGGAGAGAACTTATTCTTAGGTTCAATGAGTGTGTCTACACAAGACATTTACTGTGCAGTTGACTAATTAGCTGTGTAGTAAACATCTCAGCGTCTACATGTGCCCCCTATTAGGCTGCAGTAAACCAATTTACTCCACAGCAGGGTAGTACTTGTAAATGCAGCTATTACCCTGCTGTGGAGTAAATTAGTTTAAAAACTCTGTAGCAGCACACGTGTAGACATTAACAGGTCTGGCTGGGGCACAAGGGTGCTTCACTGTGGGGACTGCCTGCTGGCTAGCCCCAAGCTAAAGCTCCCTCATGTCCCAAATGACTCCTCCATGCCATGCTGAAATATATTTCTGTATATTTCTGAGAGCCTATCCCCATAACAATAATATCACTTTTTTCTTCCTCTATTAGTTCTGAATGACTGTGTCCCTGTCATTTTATTTTTGAGCCTTCACAGTGATTCAGCTACATAGCAGGATATCTCCATCCCCCTGCTGGTTTCATGTGCCTTTGTTAAGGGAAATGTTTAAAGGGTATGTGTAGGTAGAATTCTGTCACATGATGTATTTTGGCTCTGTAAATTCCTTCATGGATCACCAGACATTAAATGATTTGCAGGTCACCTTTTTTAATGCCCTTCAACACTTTTTGCTCATTCTTCCAGGTCAGGGTACTGTGTTTCATGTCTGTTGATCATTATTGCTTCTTCTGGTAAATACACCTGAAGCAATCCTATGTTGTTTTTAGCCCTCTTTTAAAAAGAGGTATTACTTTTTGTATTGAAGGTTCTGACCAAAGATCAAATTACAAGAATAATAGAATAAGAGGAAAACAGGGCTAGATCAAAATCATGTAGGCCAACCCCCTGATCAAGCCAGGATCATCTCTCTCTAAATCATCTGAGACAAGTGTATGACTAATGTGCACTTAAAAACTTTCACAGCTTCTCTAAGCAATCTGTTCCAGTACTTAACCACCCCCATAATTGGAAAGTTCCTCCTAATATCCAGCCTAAATCTCCCCTGTTGCAATCTAAGTCCATTATTTCTTGCCCTGTGGACACAGAGAGTAACTGATTACCATCCTCTGCTATTCTATCCAGCTTGATGTAATCTACAAATTTACTAAGCATACACCAGATTCCATCTGCTAAATCATTAATGAAAATATTGAACAGCACAAAAGCAAGAATACACTTCTAGGGAACCCCAGTTAATACCACCAGTAGTTTTGGCATTGAGCTACTGGTATTTACTCTTCGGGTGCATCCACACATGCATTTAAGCATGACTAAATTTACTGCACATTAAGCTAATGCACAGTAAGCAATTTTTGCAGGTGTCTACAAGTGCAAGGACTTTGCACTAAATCTAGTGCCAAGTCCCTTTAGCCCTGCCATGTGTCCCTGTGGTAGGTGCAGGGAGCTCCAGCCACATGGCTGCCAACACTTGGCAGTTATGCTAAAGCCAGAGCCAGCTCCCAGCACTTGGCAACCATCTTGGAAACATACCCCCTCCCTCTGATTCCTGGCCAGACCCTTCCCTTCCCTTCCTTTCCCTTCCCTTCCCAGGAGCTGTGTGCTCAGTGCAGGGGAACATGCAGCAGCTCCCTCCTTGTTCACCCTGCCTCCCTGTGTCCCTGCCAGCAATGACCAGTACCCTGTGCTCCTGCTGGCATGGTACACGCCAACCATGCCCATGCCACAGGACAGCTGCACACCTGCCAGCAGGGGCCAGGACACTGGCTGTGGAGACCCTGCCTGACCCTCTCCTCCTGTGCTCCCCACTCTAGCCCACCTGCCCTGTTGCCCACACACCCCCTACTCCCTGCCCGCATCCCACCTGACAGGCCCTCATACATGTGGGCATTTAAGTGCCTGCCCTGCATGAACTGCCTCTGCATGTTGGCACAGTCCCAGAATACCATGAGGTCACCAACCTCCTCCCAGGACCAGTTTAGGGGCCGGACCATCAGCACAGGCATATGCACATGGGCAGAGCTGGGGCTCAATGGGGAGAAAGTTGCTGACATGATGTGCCACACTGGCTTTCTGAGTCCCTGCATAGCTGTCCCTGTGATGCTGGCCCTGGACAGCTGGTAGCAGTGTCCTGCACAGGGGCACAGCCAGGGACTAGGAGCCACATAGCAGAGGCACTTTACTACAGGACTTGCAAGGACAAGAGACACTCTGGGGTGAGCAGCAGCAGAGAGCAGGTGCTGGGCTTGCTACCAGAGACATACAGCCAGCAGCCCTTGGGGGATATCAGGGCTTGGCAAGGGTTGCAGCAAGCTATAGGCCTTTGCAACACTCACCTGTGGCCAAGCAGCACCAGTGGAAAAGGGACAGGCCAGGCAAAGGCAACCTGTGGCCTGTCCAGGGGGGCACATGAGGCCTAATCTGCTCCCAAGGAGTGCACAGGTTCCAGCAAGTGTCTGCAGTGTGTGCTCCATGGCACAAAATGGCTGCAGGCTTATATACCCTGCAGCTGGGGGCTGCCAGAGAGCAACCTGGTCCTAGAGCAGGAGAGGCAGCCAGCCAGGAGCCCTGGGGCTGGGCTCAGGCCAGCCCCCTAGTGGCTGGGCAGATCTGGCACTAAAGTTAGTGTTGGGTCATGTCTACACATGTGTTACTGTGCATTAATTAATCATGACTAAGTTTGATACCCCCATTTGCAAGTA
Organism: Crocodylus siamensis; assembly: GCF_052110815.1. Taxonomy (NCBI): domain Eukaryota; kingdom Metazoa; phylum Chordata; order Crocodylia; family Crocodylidae; genus Crocodylus; species Crocodylus siamensis. The sequence goes on from NC_143397.1 coordinate 214,626,611, forward strand.
TCAAATTTAGTTGCAATTAGTCATTTTTACTGCACAATCGGGGTGCACATGTATAGATGTGCACCTCTGCCGAGCAATAAACTAGGCTAACACGAATATATGCATTTTGTGTAGATGGGCCCTTTGAGTATGACCATCCAAGTAGTCATGCACCCAACTGTAGAAGATTCATTTAGTCTCTCTTTTCTTATCATACTTATTAGAATGTCATGGAAGACAGTATCAAAAGCCTTGCCAAAGACAACACTTCTCTCTCCATTCAAAAGCTCACCACCTTGTCACAGAAAAAAAATCAGGTTGATTAGGCATGATTTGCTTTCAAATCCATGTTGGCAGTTCTTTTTTTTTACCTTGTTATCTTCTACTTGCCTATAAATTGATTCTTGATGATATACTCCAATATCTTTCAAGGTATTGATTCTCTTGATCCTCTTTCTCCCTTTTTTTAAGATGGACAAGTCTTCTACAGTTAAGATACAGTTAAGATACAGTTATTTCATCCAATTCCTTGAGTATTCTAGGAGGCTTGCTGCTTTGAAAATATTCAAAATAACCAACAGCTTACCTGTTCTTTTTGTACTCTAACTTGATTTTGTACCCCTTATTCTTTCTCCTAACTGTGTCATCATAGAGTTGTCATTTTTGTGGAGACTGAAGTGATACTCAATACTTCAGTCTTTCCTAAATTACTTATTAGGTTTCCCTGCAATTTATTTTTTCCTTAGATTTCTGCTTACTTCTAAAGTATTTATTGATTTTTTTCCCCTGGCCTTTGTATGTACTTTGCTAGCTGTATCTCAGTTGGGTATTGGCCTGCTTTATCTTGTCCCTACATGCCAATACCATTCTCTTAAATTTGGTTTTGATAATATGGCTAGGTTTCCACTTGACTGTGTTCTCTAAGATTTCTTTAGAAGTTTCAAGTCATTGAAGAGCTCTCACCGGTAAGCCAAGTCAGTCTCTTGCTAAATGTCTTTCCTATGCTTTCTTGTCCTTTCTGGACAGCATGTTTTGGTGACCTTAATACTGTCCCTTAAAAAACAATCAACTCTTATCAGGTCCCTTTCTCCTTATATTTGCCTGCCAAGGGATTCTGTCTACTGCCTCTTTGAGGTTGTTAAAGTATGTATGTATGTTAAAGTATATTGTTTCATGATCACTGTGTGTATCTACACATGCACTTTAGTGTGGAGATAACTAATTAGCTCCACAGTAAAGCATCACTGTTTACGTTTGTGGCAGTATTAGGGCATAGTAGATTCATTCTACTGTAAGATAGTACTGTTTGGGATAGTACTGTTTTACAGAAGAGTAATTAAGTGTGGTGAAATGTTCATGTAGATGGTGAGCAGGGCTGGCTGTGGCACGAGGGTGCCAAAGTACAGGAACTGCCTCCCGCATGGCTCTGCACTGTAGCACCCTCATGCCCCAGCCAGCCCCTCCACTGCCCAAAGTCACCACCTTGAGCCCAGGGCTGACACCCTGAGCCTGCCACCTGTCCAGGGTTGCCCTGCCTCAGCTCAAACTGCTGCTGTCCTGGGATGTGTAGATGCTGCACCCAGGAGCAGCTGACTCTGGCCCAAACTGCTCTGGAGTTTATTGCATCAAATTAATTTCACATGTAGATACACCCACTGTTACCCAAATTACCTTCCAACTTCAGGTTTTCAACCAGTTCATCTCTATTACTAAGAAGCAAATCAAAAAGAGTTTCCATTTATTTTCTCCAAGGTCTGTGTCAGAAAGTTGCTCACAGTAGAAGCCAAAAGCTTGATAGACTCTCTGTTCCCTACTGTGTTTCCCTCTCAATGTGTTGTTCAGTCGGTCATAATCTCTTTTGTTGGGCTCTTGGTATAAGTAATCAAGTTGCATGCATTTGGAAGAGGTTTGATTGCTGTACATTTTCACTGGATTGGCGTGTTACTATACTGTGGGGGTGTCTTGTTTATTAGCCTATTGCATTTGATTTATGTACAGGGTTAGAAACACAGTCCAACAATTAGGTGATGCTTCTGAGAATTCAGGGCTGGGTATGAAAAGCAACTGAGGACTTAATGAATATTAAATTTTTTATCTGTCTATGCATTTTAGTCACAAAATAGAAGTATGCAGAAAGAGTCTCCCAAAACCTTTGTGTCCAACTAGTGATTCAAACTTTATGAATACAGTAGTCTAATTAAAATGCCAGCTTTGTTAGAATTTTATATTGAGCTCAGACAACACTAAAAGACTAATCAAAAGGAAGAGATTACAATTCCATGAAGAATTTATCCATCAAAGTCTCACCCCAAAAATCTGAAACTGGTGGGTTTTGTGTTAGTTTATACTGAAACTTTTTTTCTTTCTCTTTCGTTTTTTATTCAACAACAATCACCAGTTAATATCATTTTGAGTGAAATGCAGGATGGAAGACAGCAGAATTCTCATATTGATTTATCCTCAGAAAGTTATGGTATGGATGAAACCCTGTAGGCAAAGATAAAATGTATTAGGTCTTTTTTAAAGTGCAAATGATAGCATCTACAGTTACATTAAGAGAGAGACGCATTTTAAGTGCTATGACAAGTGATGTAACTGGGGCTGGGTTTTAGGGGCAACTGCTGAGGGTGCCAAGTTGGGAGTGGGGGCAATTTTGAACCAGAAATCACTGCTTCTGCTTTGCTCCAAGTGCCCAGCTGCACCCGTACTGCTAGTTATGACCTTCCATGCTGGCCACCCACAATAGTCTGCAGTTAGAAAGATGTGGAAGACAATAGTGACTATTGTCAAACTAAAAGTCACTACCAAGGCAATTGGATTTTCAATTTTTCCAGTTTTGATACACTATAGACGAATTGCGGATTCAGCTGGACGACTGCAGCTCCATCCGGATCTGTGACCAGGACTTTGTTTCTGTGAATTGATAAGCAGCGTGGGCTTGCAATCGCCCACCCAGTGAGTGTTCATTGTGGGACTGATAAGTGAATCGGGAACTTGTAGGAAGAGCCGGCTGAGGGATCTACAGATGGCAGCTATCTGAGTTACACTTTTTGTGAGTGAGCATTGCTGATGCTCGTTATTAAAACTAAATGAGCACTTCTCTCATGTGGTGTCCCCCTTTAATTACTCCCATCAAAGTCATGGCAGGCGAGATTGACACCGAAACGAGGGAAGACGAATCTATAACATCTTGTTGTGTGCCCTAAAAGAACACGTGCACAATAATGTGCTGCTGTTCCTGATGTGTAAAGATAAAATTGAAAAGAAAAACCCATCTGTATCTTATATTTGCTTCTCTGAGAGGTGCTGTAATTTCACTTCATTCCTTCATTCTCCTTAATGTTGCCTATGATAAATCTTGAAACACTTGTATTTTATTATTCTTCCAGAGTAGGATCAGAAATTTCTCTGCCTACAAGGACAGTTGCTTTTATTTTTACCTGCAGAAAAGAATGGAATACCTGCTGTAAATATTTTGCTAGATCTCCCTTCTCCACACCTTCTGGGAATCCTCTTATTCTTATATTATTTCTTCTCTTGTAATTTTCTATAATCTTATTTTTCTCTGCTGGATCCTTTTCTTTTGTTTTTTTTAATCGTCTTAATGTTGATTTGAAGATTTAGTACTGATTGTAGGTTTTCCTCCTTTATCTCCACGTCCCCCAGTTCCCACTTTTGTTTTATCAAACTTAAACTCCACAGAGTATTTTAAAATTCTGATTTCTAAGACTGACTCACTAAAGTCCTCTCTGGTCAAAGGGACTGTTCTGTCTTTCTACTTCTCTGCTTTGCCTGTTCTGCTTCCTCCAGCAGCAGCCATCTTTGATTTTGCAGACCCTAAAAACTGTTCTGATACAAAGTTTCAGTATGTTTCTTTTGGGGCAATATCTTTTCAAATTGATCCATTACATGGGATGCACATTCTATAAACAGGGGAAATGCCTTTAGAGGCTAAGGAGAGTCAGGGATCAGTGATGTTTGGGGATTGTACTATCCCTCCCATGGAGGCTTGGCTTCACACAGCCATACATTCCAGTGAACCCAGCCTCCTTTTGTAATGCAAATATTACATTTGCTGTTCCATCACAAATTACAACTATTTTTATCTGAAAAAGATGACTCCATGTTTCTTGCAATACCCCTGATAGTGATAGCCGATAAAATACTACTGAAGAGGCAGGATTGCACTGCAAGTATTACAAAAATACATGTGTTATTTGTGTGTACAAGATTTGGTGATCTTTTTCTCCCTCTCAAATTCGGTACTTATGAATGATGCCTGGAGAACACTGAGAAACAATTTGACCAAACACAGTGCACATTTCCCCACACTTGTTGGCTCAGCTCTGACTTAGAAAATTCAGTTCTACAGGTTATGAAACAGTTCAGCCTAGCTGTCTTTAATCTTTCTGTTGACACCAGTATTGCCAAACCCACCTGGCCAAAAATCATGAGATAAACTCTTAAAAAATCAAGAGATTGGCATGTAAATCATGAGATGCTATTTTTTAAGTGTGTGTGTGGAGGGGGAGGGGGAGTTACTTGTGAAGGTATGGGAGGCTGTGGGTGAGTGGGGCGGGGGGAGTTTGGAGCCCGGGGAGTGCGGATCTGGGCATGCCCTGGCAGGATGCAGGGCACTGTGGGTCAGAGTGAGAGGCAGCAGCAGGGCTGGGGGGCTGGGAGTGAGGAGCAGACACACAGAGACACAGAGAGCTGTTAAGTGGAGAGAAAGGGGCCGGGGGGGCAGATCAAGGCCCCCATGGTGAGGGAGGGGGCAGGAGCAGGGGCTGGGGTGCACAGCCAATGTGCCCCTCATCCCCTGCCCTACCAGTGGGTGGCAATGGCATCATGTGGCTGAGCTCCCAGAGCAAAGGCAGCAGGTCACAGAGCCCCAGGCATGCAGCAGGCAGCCCGCCCCTGCTCCATGGGGGCACATGCCTCCCATGCCTCCTCCGGGGGTGTGTGCAGCTGCATGGAGCTGTGCCCCTCCCACCTCTGGACGATCTAGCCTGGCCCCAGGGCCCCATTCACCCCAGCCCCTGCTCCTGCCCCACTCCCTCCCTCCCTGACTTAGAAATCCCAAGTCTTGCAGTGTTTTCACAACAATTGGCATTACAGTGACACTGCTAAACAAAAGGTGCCAAATATACTTGTATTTTTTGTGCAGGGTATATTATTGATCTGCACTGGATTTGAACTGATGGCCTACCAACAAAAGCCTTCCCATATTAATTCACCACAAAATTCAGTTACAGTCACTAAATTTAGATATAATTGCAGCCTTTAGAATTCTTCCCAAAAATGTGCTATGTAAAAGATACAAAGGAGAAGACCATTCTCCAAAGTGGATGAAGCATTTCAAGTTTTCTTACATGTTCTTTTAATGGAGTACTCAATCAGTAGTCATGCTCCCTTACAGATGCAAATGAAATATCAAAAGTAAAACCAAATTTGATACATCGTCTTTGTCAGGAGAGAAATAAACTCTGTAGTTAAGTGTAAGTTGCTCAAAAGGCAAAGGAGAAGCAAATATCTGATATTCTGGCCCTTGTTTCTATGAAGGGTGGGTTTTGTTTTAGATAAACTTGAGAAAAATATTTGTGTAGTCTCACACAGCAAAGGTTAAACACAAATGTTCTGGTTAAGAACATAACCACAAAAAGGCTGCTTGTCAGCCTGAGCTGTTATTAACTTTAACATCTTCTCACTTGCATACTTTGGTTCAACTTGTGTCCCAATATTTCCTGTCTGCTGAGTCCTGAGCACATGCACTGTATCTGCACAAATTAACAAAGAAATAGAAATCTAATACAGCCACTGTATTAAGGGCTGGCAAGTGTGGTGGGGCTGCTTGTGGCAAGTAGCTTCCAAGAAGTGCCATGCATGGTCCACTCCATGGAAAGGTGAGGGTGGGGTGCCAGAAGGCCTTGGCTCCCACTGCCTTGTGGGTGACCCCATGGAGGGGGAAGGCTTGGGGAGCATGCCCCAACAAAAAAAGCATTTGGCAGGGAAGACCATGTAGACCATGTGGGTCCAGTGGCCCTGTGAGGGGCCACAGAAGATTGGGACTATGTGGGTCCAGAAGCCCAGTGAGGGGCCAGGGAATAGAGGGCAGGGCCAGAGGGGTCCAAGGCCTGGAGTTGTGAGGCCCAGCAAGATGCTTGAGACCTATGATGAGGCCCAGCAAGTAGGGTAGGACCAGAAGGGTCCAGCGGCCCAGTGTGGGGCCAGGAATAGAGTGCAGGGCCAGATAGGTCTGAGAGACAAGGGACCAGAGAGAAGCTGACAGTGTGGAGAGGGGCTGGGAGAAAGATTGAGGGGCCTAGTAGTTCAAGTGGTTGAGTGAGACTGAGGGGTATGAGGGCCCACAAAGGGGCAGGAAGAGAGATGGAGGGGTCTGGCAACTGAAGTGGAGCTGAGAGGCTGAGGGGCTGGAAGGCCCAGTGAGGGGCTGTGTCAGCTATTGGTTGAAGTCTGAATAGAACACAGAGCCAGATGGGTCTGAAGGACAAGGGACCAGAATGGACCTGACAGTCTGGAGAGGGGCTGAGAGAAAGACTGAGGAGCCTAATAGTCTAAGAAGTGGTTGGGAGAGACTGAGGGGTCTGAGGGCCTAGAGAAGGGCCATAGGAGAGGACTGAGGGTTCTGGCAACCAGTGTGGTGCTGAGAGACTGAGGGGTCAGAAGGCCCAGTGAGCGGCTGTGTCAGTAGTTATTTGCACATGTATAAAGGATGCCATCTGTGAGGCATGGGACATGATGTAGGGGAGGTACGGAGCCATGCAATTAGCCCACAAGTCCATGACCATAATCTGGATGGTCATTATAGTAAGACCAGGGCAGCCTCCCTATTTATCATATGTCTATCAAGTGTGGCAGATGAGGCAGGAAGGCACTCTACGGGCAGAGTGGGCATGGTTGTGGAGCTACCAAGAGGCATCATAGCCACCCCTGGAACCCCAACCTTGTGAAACCTAGTCAGACACATCTACTTTTTTTTTCTCAGGAACTGCAACCATGAACTCTCTCCTGGACTTAAGTGGCTATTTCAAATCATCAGCTGTTTATACACGTGCTCCAGGTAGGGATGGGAGGAGCGGGCTTGGAGCCGACACGGGGAAGGAGGGGAGACAGGAAGGAGTGGGACTGGCCTGAGGTGGGGAGTAGGCCCATTCCTCCCCACCCCCAGCTGCTGCTGCATTGGGCCATGTCAGGTGAGGCCCACTGCTCCCCCTCACCGCTGCAGCAGGCTGGCTTTTCCCCACTTCGGGCCCAGTCCCACTCCTCCCCAACATCAGCTCCAAGCCCACTCCTGCCATCTCTCCCGCCAGGTCAGCCCAGGCCTGCTGCTTCCTTTATAGATAGGAGAGGTTGCTCTGACTCATTCTGTAGTTAGTATATCAAAGTTGGAAAGTATAGTGTATAAAGGAAAAGCTTGACTATTCTTCAACTTAATGAAGGCTATAGCTTGCTCAAGCAATCAGTGCTGGAATGCATTACCAGAAAATGAAAACACATTCTTCTACAAGAAACACATATAGAGAAGCCACAGAAGATGAAGCGCTCAGACTACAGCATTGCAGACTCTGTACCCAGAAGGATCCATGGTTTTGCTACCTTCATGAGAAACAACCTGCCATACACTGCCAAGGACAGAACACCTCCCAGAGTGAAACAGAATGGAGCGCTGTCCAGGTCAATAACACAATTATTGTCATTATATACAAGCCATTCTCTGCCATGTTGTTAATCAGATCCCTGTCTATTTATGACCAGATGACCTTATATGCAGGTGACTTCAATGATTAATATCAAACAGGGGATACTCCATTAACAGTAGCAACAGAGACAATCTTTGTTTCTGGGCAAACCTGAATGACATAACCCTCTTATATGGCCCAAAGGAGCCACAGACCTTCTACTATGAATGTGGGAACATTCAGACAAACCCAGATTTTCCTGGTGGAAGGGTGACTCTACTAAAATACCCATAAGAAAAGTATTTGATATCATCTCAGCACAGACACTCACTTTCAGCACTGACAATATGATTTTTCAGTCCACACCATCCAGACCAGCTCCAAGGTGTAACTTTTGGAGGGCAGATTGGCAGACCAGTTAGAGGATCCATCAGAAACCAACATTGATTAAAGCTACAATGCATTTACAAACTTCCTAAATGAAATAGTCAAACTCTGTGTACCTAGAGGCTATGGAAGCCATTATGTGCCATGCTAAGGCAAGCAATGCAAACAGCTTTTTAATATCATCAAGCAACGCAATGACCCTGGAACTGGAAAAAAGACTACAGAACAGCTGTCTACCACATTGAACAACATCAAAAAAGAAAGATCATCGAATCATAGAACTATAGAATCAAAGGACTGGAAAGGACCTGTAAGATGATCAAGGCTGGTCCCCTGCCATGGGCAGGAGGTTATTGGGCTCAAATGAGCTCAACGAGGTGCTTGTCCAGCCTTCTCTTGAACACCTCCAAGGATGGCAACTGCACCACGTCTGCTGGGAGTGTGTTTCAGAACCTAGATACCTGGGTGGAAAAGTTTTTCCTTGTCCAGCCTAATTTTTTCCTCAATTAGCCTGTGCTCATCTGTCCTCATCCTCCCAAGGGGTGCCTTTTTAAAGAGTTGCTCCCCTAGATCTTGGTGTTCACCCCGACACACTTGTAGGTAGCTATCAAGTCACTTCTCAGTCTTCTCTTACTCAGACTGAACCGACCCGGTTCCCAGAATCTCTCCTCATAGGGCTTGTCCTCCAAGCTCCTAACCATGCAGGTGGCCCTTCTCTGTACCCTTTCGAGCTTACCCACATTCTTCCTGAAGTGCAGTGCCCAGAACTGAATACAATATTCCAGCTGTGGCCTCACCAACGCTGAATAGAGGGGGAGGAGCACCTCTCTGGATCTATTTGCAGCACATCAACTGATGCATGCCAGAGTTCTATTTAATTGCTGGCGACTTCATTGCACTGTTGGCTCATATTAATCTTCTGGTTGACTGTCACCCCCAGGTCGCTTTCAGATGCAGAGCCAGCCAGTGGACCACCACCTATCCTATAGTTATGGTGAAGGTTCTTTTTAACTAAATGAAGGACCTGACACTTGTCCCTATTGAACCTCATCTGATTGTGTTCAGCCCATAGGACCAGTCTGTCAAGGTCATCCTGGATCCTTACCCTATCCTCTGATATGCTTGAATTTTCCCACAGCTTAGTGTCATCCACAAACTTAATCATCGCACTTTCCACCCCCTACTCCAAGTCATTGATGCAGATGGTAAAGAGTGCAGTCCCAAGCACTGATCCCTGGGGGATACCTCTGGAGAAGGCCCTTCAGGATGAGGCCATCCCCTTGATTACAACTCTCTGGAATCAGCCTCTGAGCCAGTTGCCAACCCACCTCACTGTAGACTGGTCTAGGCCAGTACCCTCCTGTTTAACTGAGAGAATCTCATGGGAAACAGAGTCAAAGGCCTTGCTCAAGTCTAGGTAAACGCTGTCAACCTCGTGTCCCTTGTCCAGCTGGTTCATTACTTGGTCATCAAAGGACACCAGGTATGGCCGGCATGACCTACCCTTGACAAAGCCATGCTGGTTGCTTCTTAATACCCCACCAGTTATGACCTTGTGATTGATGGCCTCCTTGACAATTTTTTCAAAGATTTTTCCCAGGACCAAAGTCAGACTGACTGGTCTATGATTTGCATGGTCATCCCTCTTTCCTTTTTTAAAGATGGGCACTACGTTAGCCCTCTTCCAGTCATTCGGGACCACTTCCGAATTCCACGACTCTTCAAACAGCTTTGCCAAAGGCCCTGCTATGAGCTCAGCCAGTTCTTTCAGGACACTTGGATGTAGGTCATCTGGCCAAGCAGACTTGAAAATGTCCAAATGTTCTAAGTGTTCTAAGATGTTCCAAAAGTTGTAAGATGGCTCTCTACCAGAGAAAGATTGGATACAACCCACTTGAGCAGTCAAGCATGGTGCAGCATTAACTGTCTCAGGCAAATGCACCAAAACCCAGTGTTGCCCTGTCAGCAAATTCCATCATGAAAATACTGTGCAACAACTGCTGGTACACCAATTCAAGCAAGCAACACAAAAATGATTAGACACCTGACTCGTAAACAATTTAAGTCACTCACCATCAGCCTTAATATAACTACTCCTATCTCTGACAGTGAATTCTAAACAGCTATTAAAGTAATCAAGACTGACAAGGCTGCTGGACCAGATAAGATGCTCCTAGAATTCATTATGAAGCTCAGAACCACAATGACAAGATGGCCTCAGAAATTCATGTATAAATGTCTAGAAAATAACAGACTTCCAAAAATCTGAAGGAAAGCTGCAATGTATCACTAACCAAGTTATATTGCTTATATCTGACGTAGAAAATGGATTTGAAATGAGGTAGAAAACAGGTGTTGTTTTTATTGACCTTATAGCTGCCTGTGATACTGCATGACACCAAGGCCTCAAATATAAATTGCAATCTATGATACCTGATCCCAAGCTATGCACTTTCATCGAAGATGATCTTCAGTGGATCATTCAAACTGACTACTAGGCAAGGAGAAAGCAGCAGAGTATGAACTCTGATGAATGGAGTCTCCCAAGAGTCAGTGCTAGTACCAATACTTTTCAATGTACATATATATCTAGGACTTCCTGCATACAACATCTAAGTGATACATGTATGCTTACAGTATCACCATAGTAGCCCAAGGAATTGAAAGAACTCAAAAAGATACTGAGTACTGACATGGAACTCATCGCTGACTATCTCCACAAGTGGAGCTTAAAGTTGAGCATCAATAAATCAGTATCATTACTCTTCTATGTGAACACTCATCAAGCCAAGAGCACGCTGAATATCAGAGTAGGCAACCACATCCTTCTCCAATCTATCTAGGTGTCACATTATACCATTCCCTCTTCTATAAACGTCACTTTCAGAAGGTCAGCAGTAATGTCTCTGCACAGGTAGATGCCTTAAGATGTTTAGCCAGTACAATATGGGATGTCAACTTCAAAGTGCTCATAATCACCATACCCACAATAGTATATGCCCCAGCAGAGTATTGTGCTCTTGTATGGTCCAGAAATTGTCACAATAAAAAGCTTAGCACTGTACTTTGTGCACTTAGACTCATAATAGGTTACACAACTTACACATGCAAAATGTACTCCCTGTACTCTTGGGCATTAGACCAAGTGATAAATGAAGACAGATCCTAACATCATTACTAGCAATAGAGGCAAGAGAGGATAAAAATCACCTGCTCCATCAACTGTTAACTGAAGACCCAAATAGATGGAAGCTTAAGAGACTTAAAAGGAGTAAACTAGGTATACATGAAGCCCACAAGCTCCTGGAAGAGATCGGGGATGCTAAACCAAACCTATGGGCAGCAATGGATTGAGGTGATGGCCGAGAAAGATCAGACCTTTTTATACCAACAGCAAATGAGTCCCCCATTAGCTATAACCTTGACAAAGAAGTGTGGATCTAGATATGGATGTTTCAAAACAACATTCACAAGATGAATATCTTGGACAGCCCCCTGGTGTGAATACAATGTCCAACAAACAGCACAGCACAGCACTTAATCAAAAGCTGCAATCTTTACAAATGCCCAGATGGGGCAGATCAAATCTGCACATTGAGTAATAATACCAGACGGTAGCTCATGGATTTGGAAATTGGTATCTGACACCATGTGAAAGAGAGAGAGGAAGAAGCTTTCTGCATGGGCTGGCTGTTCCATAAGTGTATACAGTGAGATCTCTTATGTAGGAAACAAGAAAAGATGGACCCCTGTTTGGATGCCTCTACATGTGCGCTTTACTGTGGGGTGACTAATTAGCACCATAGTAAAATATTACTGTCTACATGTGTGCTTATATTAGATCACAGTAAATTAATTAATTCCGCTGTAGGATAGTACAGTCCAGGACAAGTAGTATCCTAGAGCAAAGTACTTACGTGTGCTGAAATGCATGTGTAGACAGCGATTGGGGTTGGCTGGGGCATGAGGATGCTACAGTATAGGGACTTCCTGCCAGGTAGCACTTCACTGTAGGACCCTCATGCCCCCCAGCCCATCCACAGTATGTTGAGCTGGGGTGGAGTAGCCCTGGGCTGGCAGGCTGACCCTCTGGATCCCCTGCTAGCCAGGGCTGCTTCACCCAAGCTCAATGTGCTGCAGTCCTAGGTACACATGTAAACACTGTACCTGGGAACAATAAATTTCAGCTTGAACTGCACCAGTTTATTGCTACATTTTATTTACACTTGTAAATGCACCTAGTGGCAGTTTCTTTGCTCTCGGGAAACTGTCTCAGTGTCGGATGACTATTGAACAAAAAAGTTAACTAAAACATACCTGAAGTGTTATATTAGTCAATTGCATTAATTATCTATGCTAGAATTTTAATCAATCACATCATTTTACAAAAAGAAAAAGAAAAATCAGATGTTCTGCAATTTGAAATTAAATTTTACTCAGTTCAAAAGACTTTGTTTAAATGGTCAACTACATCAAAGTGCAGATAATTTCTCATAGCATTGCCATCTTTTCTAGTTTAATATTCTCTCCCCTGTCATCTCCTCCACTCTTTACTTATCTGCATGAGAAGGATTGCTCTTTAGCAAGATAGAGGGGAAAAACAGATAGTGGTTATTTATCTCCATTTCATTTTTTCAAGTGCTCAGTCTGTAGAATGAAGGGTCCCATTTTATCCAATATACAGTACAGTGGCTTTTAGTAATATAGACTGACATCTACTTAGAAACAAACTATAAATAAAGTAATTGCATGAAGTTAGGCTAAATTGAAACAGCAATCTATCTGGCCAGGGATGGTTTTGCAGTTCCTGACAGAGCACAAATTACATGAGGGTCAGGGATGATTCAGGCACTCCTCCTAACTTGGTACCCAGGGCCAGGTGCCCCTCTCATCCTTCCCTAGTTACATTACTATCTTCCGTAAGCTGTAAGAGAAGTCTGGAAACTGAAGCCACAAACATCCACGCTCCTAAGTGAGCAAATACTGTGTGCATGAAGCAGAGTTTATGCTAATAAAGGGACTTCATAAGAAATTTAGAAAAAGTTTGTGGGAAATATTAGCAATAAACATATCTAACTTTTTCACTTAAGGATGGTTATTCTAAAAACTGCATTTCCCTTCTTTTTCTACAGAGTGGATATCTTACATTCTGTGAATGTTCTGGAAGCCGGCCTGAACACAGTGGTGGAAAATACCAAAGAAAATTGGTATTTGCAAAGTAAAGGATGTTTAGAAACAGACAAGGAAACAGGCAGAGAAATCAGAACATGTGTATTACAAGACTAATCTCTATATAATACGCCTGTCCAAGGCTAAGGTCAATATTTATACTAACTTTATATGCCAGGGTAATTTTGAAACCCAAGCAACTCTTGTTCAGACATCACCTAGAAGTGGTGTATCCCCAGGAGCATGGCCATTGGAGAAATCTGAGACCAGCTGAGCAAAGTAGGAGTATGCCAGTTTTACTTTGACCAGCTGTGGCAAGAGGATGACAGACAGTGCAACACCTAAGACTTGTTAGGACTGCTTACCCTCTTCCTTAGTGAGTGAACAAGGGAGCACTCATATAATGCAACTAATAGAAATGTAAGTGTAGAAGGAACTACCTGGATCATTGGGTCAAGTCCCCACAACTATAAACAACCATTTAAATCCAGAGGCTTTACAGAGGGGGATTCCACTTTCTTCCATATATAACACAGCCTGAATCTACCTTCCAACACCTTCTAAAATCTACAGTCTTTACTAGACCTGAAAACGACAGTGTACCAGAGGAAGAGAGTAAGGGTACTACCAGCACATTGGACCCTTGCAGTGGCAGGGAATGTGTTGACAAAGGCAAAGCAAAATCAATGGCTGGAAATTGAGGCTTGACAAATTCTGAGCAGAAATGTGGTACACATTTTTTAACAGGGTTAATTAAACCTTGGGACAGTTTACCCAGTCCTGTCCTGGAGTCTCTGTGACTTGAATTTATTAAATCAAGATTACACATCTTAATTAAAAAAATATGCTGTAATACAACCAGAAATTAGAGGCTTGTTTGCTGTCATCACCTGAGCCCAGATCTACAGAAGTATTTAGACTTCTAGGTAACTGTCTAATTCTCCATTAATCTCAATGGGAATCTAGGTGCCTAAATAAGATTCAGGCACCTGAATATATTTGATCTGACTCTTGCTGAAATTCTATGGTCTGTTATTAGCAATTCATATTCAGTCCTTGTCTGTCATTGTCACTGGGGGTCAGACTAGATGACCTGTTCAGGTCCCTCCTGACCCTAGCTACTATGAAACTACTATGAAACTATTGTAGTTGTTCCTTCTGTCCATAAAATCTAGGAATGAAAAGACCATCCTCCTTGTCATCACTTTGAACATCAGACCCTGATTAAAAGATTAAACATGGATAAAGAAGCCCAACCTTAGATATTTATTTTAGAACATCTTGAGTAATTCTTCCAGGGGTATATATAGCAGTGAGCACTGGTGCAGCTCACAATAGCTCTGCAGATTGGATTCAGCACTGCCATGCCATGTTTCCAATCCATGCCATCTCATTTAGTGTGGTTCTTCCCCTTCTTTGGCCATTTAGAACATGGTAAGGCACAGCACAGTAGCATTTGATTTTCTATTAGCACTCATTTTCCATTTGGGGTACACAGCTACAGAAAAAGCAGGGCACAATGAACCCATTTCTGGGCAAATGCAAGGATAGGGGATGTGGCAGCAGGAAGCAGAAAGTCTCCCTGGCCATGTCCAGATGAGTGTGGATATGCAGGGGTCATAAAAACCCATGCAAAAAAAGCAGAACTGCACATGCAGGGGCAGCCTGTGCTGCTCAAAACTGGAGCCTGGCCAGCTGGAACCACATTCCAGCCGCTGGCCAGGCTCCAAGTAGCAGGATTGCCACTGCTGCAGCCCCAGGAGACCCGTAGGACCTAAGGTAAGGCTGCTGGGCCCAGACCAGTGCTCGCCCCAGTCTCCCCTACCCCACCTGGGGTATCCTGCCAAACCCCAGAGGGCCCGTGGAACAGGCACCAAATGCCCACACTTGTGTGGACACAGCCCTTGAGTCCTCTCCCT
Source organism: Crocodylus siamensis (assembly GCF_052110815.1). Lineage (NCBI taxonomy): Eukaryota > Metazoa > Chordata > Crocodylia > Crocodylidae > Crocodylus > Crocodylus siamensis. The sequence continues at coordinate 214,641,765 of NC_143397.1, forward strand.
CCTTAGACACAACCCTTAACTAGAACAACCAATCTCTTACTGTCTGCTGAGGCAACCCAACCTCATTTCATTGGACATCCTGTTTATTTTTGTAGTGCAATGCCTACCCACTATTGGGTGGGGTTCTTTGACCTGTTACACAGAGAACCGGACTAGGTTGTCATAATATTCCCTATGACCTTAAAAGTCAATTGATCTAAGATGTTAGGTCATTTTTTCTTAAATCTTGCTCTACCTGCATAAAAGAAAAAACAACCCATGAAAAACAACCCATGAAATGACCATTACAACTGCAGTCTATATACTTAGGTTACATATTTGAGGGATATTTTTAAAATAAGTTTATACTAAGTGATTGATCACAGACTTTTACTATCCCTTTATTACTCTTTCTAAATTAAATAGAAGCCTGAAGAGCAAAACAGTATTGAGTAGTCAATTACAGACTATGTTTTTCTACTCAGTTTATTACTTATATAATGAAATGTGTGAAGAAATTGGGATGAAAAGAGTGAGGTTTTTTTTAATCTGGAGAAATCAATATAAAGTGTGTTAAGTTAGACTTCACTTAGAAGCCCACTTCAGATCACTTTTTTTCAGTGTTGTTAAGATGGGGCATAAAAAACTTCCCCAGGAGTGATCAAAGGAAGGATTTAGCATAAAACAGCAGTTGCTGCCTTTATTCTGTGACAGTGGTTCCCAGATAGGGCTGGAACAAACTTTTTCATTTGGACAAGAGATCAATCCAAAAGGATAAATGAAAGAAGCATGATCCAAGTAAGCACCCTACCTGCCTGTTTACTGGAAAATATATATAATACAGAAATAAGGATCTTATAATTTATGTACACTTAGAATCACTCCCAAAATCAAGCTCTCTGACCTTCTGCCCTTCCTGTTTCTAGTCAATTTGGATATAACATGTGAACACCTTTTTGCTGTATTTCTATTTCTGAAATGAATCAGGATGCAAAAATTAAACAGAAATATACAAGGTTTAAAACCTCATCAGATATCAAAATGTTCACTCCTGTTTTCATTCAAAATTTTAATTAACATCACATGGGTATTATTTTCTCCAAACCTCTTGCTTGTCTCTACTGAGGGTCTGAATTATATTGTTGGGAAAATGCCACAGAACAGGGAAAAGCACACCTAGTTACAGAAATAAGGGTTCAGCACTGTGTAATTACAGGGCCTCTGCCTCCACAGACAGCAGCATTATACAGTATCACCCTATAAAGGAACCAGGACTTATTTATGCCAATAAAACTTTCTACAGTCAGAGGGATGCTTTTGAAATGGTGTCCATTCATATCTATGGAAAATCAGATGTGCTTGGCAGCTGGAAATACACAATTTAAAATGTCTGCCTATTGAACACACTCAAATTAATTTTGCATCTGCTGCAAGTGCTAAACCTTAGGCATGCAAAAAAACCCGATCTTCAATAGATGATGGGGATAGGGACACAAATTCCAACTTATGCATGAAGTTTGAGGTTATGCATGTAGTTTTTGAATGAGACCCTCTGTTTAATCTGCTACATGCAGATACATACATGTGTACACACAATATTGTTCATGCATGTATGGAGATCCAGTCTGAATATTAATTTTCTGTTTTGTGAAAAATACGGACATGGAAGCAGAGGAAAGGGGCAGTTATCAGTAATCAAGTGACACTCACTCTAGTTATCTGGTTGTCAAAGAAATAAATGCATTGGTAATTCAACAATAAACATATAGTTAACTAATAGCTCAGGTTACAGTTCCAGGTTGTCTCACAAAACCTTCTGGAGAAGAAAGTTAAATTGTTTGTTCAGTAGTTATCCAATGTATCATGTTCATGTACAATGGGTGCATTTACATAAAACATTTAATGCGCAGTTGACTAATTAACTGCACAATAAATGTATCAGTGTCTACACATGCACCCCTAATAGGGTTCACAAAACTAATAAACTTGTGAAATACAACTGCTACCCTGCTGTAGAGTTTTTTTTTGTCTGCAGGAACACATATGAAGACACTGCCCCAGCTGGCTGGGGCACAGGGTGCTTCAGTGTGGGGCTCACCAGCAGGCAGCCCCAGCCAGTCACCCTGCAGCACATGAAACCCGGTCAGAGCAGCCCTGGGCTGGTAGGCTGACCCCCCAGGTCCCCAGCAATTTGTTCCAGAGTTTTTTGCTCCTGGGATCATATTCAAACAGCATGCCTGGAAGCAAAAAATTCCAGAGCATTAAGCTTCAAAGGGATTGGTTTAAAAGAAAACCTCTTAGTTTATTTAAAACTCAATTGTAGATAGAGGTGGGTTTTTTAATTAACTTATTGGTCTGTTCTTGCCACTTGCCCTTCGCAGAACAAGATGTGCTCTATCTGAAGGGTAAGTATGTTGGAGAGTAAAAGGTCTGAGATGGGAGAATTCCTGATAGAATTATTGACATATGAAATTAAATGATTGTCTGTGGACTCATGGGCACATTTGATATAAACACTGCTCACTGATAAGGTTTCATAAGCCTAATTTTCAATATAAGCTTAGTAGCTCTTAAGATTGTTGAGGTATTTGAGCAGACACTTTCACTGTAAATTGCTTTAAAGCTCAGTGTTCCTGTTAATGTGCTGCCTCTGGAAGTTTAACCATCAGAGAATGAGAAGGAGGACACTGCAGCTGATAATAAAACCATTAAGGGCTTTAGCACAATAGCAGAAAGGGATTAGAATACACACTGAAACCATCAGCCAAAAATTCCTGAAGGCTGGTGGGAGGTAAGATTGCAATGAAAGCCTGTTTCTGAAAATCTGTATGCATTACATACCTAGGCAGCATTTGTGTATTAGGGGTGAGCTCTATTACTGCTTTATCTGCCTTTTAAAGAAGCTCTCAGATTTAAATCTGAACACTAAGGGCACATTCCCACAAGTGGGGACAAATAGCAGTGGCACATATATATCTTGTCTGGACATGTCCCAAGTATTCAAATGGATTAAAGTTAAAAACTGCCTGTCCCAGTACAATTTTCTTAGATGATGAGAGCCTGTGTGGAGACTCTTGTCTCTCGAGTACGTTTATGAGCGGGGCATGGTGTGGCTGCAGGCACTAGGGGAGTGGGGACCAACCTTTTTGGCAGGCCCATCACAAATGAGCACTGCACCCTCCCCAAGTGCCACACCAATTCCTTTTCCTTACCTGATTTGCTGCCTGATTTCTTCCTGCCCTGTGCTCCCTGCCTGATCTGGTGTTCAACTTTCTGCTCCCTGTCCTATCTGCCAGTGTGCTGCCTTTCCCCTCCTCAGTCTGCCACCTGCCACATGCAGGGGCTGTCCATACCACTTTTGGCACCCATGTCACAGATGCCATATCCCTGCACTAAGGAATGGGTGCGAAGTTGCTACTGGGCCCTGCAGTATTCATTATCAGAAGTAGTACAGGTCAAGAGTTTTTAAACGAAACTGTTTTCTATTGAAAAAACTGGAGCTGATGAAACTAAATGTGTCTGCAAAAATTTACAGGGACTGAAGGCAACATGTCAACAAGCATGGCGCTTCTACTCAAAACAAGTGAAAGAGGTTGACTCTTGGCTGATCTGGGCTGCATATTTCTCAGTCTCTTCTGTTGGAGCTATTCTACCTCATACAAATAGTTAAATGTTCATTGGTGCAGGGACTTATACCATGGCTTCTTCATCCCAAGTTAGTGTCTAATCTTGAACTATAGTGATTGTTTCTTGCCTCTCTCTGGCACAAGAAAATGGATCATATTCAACAGGAGTGACTGAAAGAGATCCACCCCACAATAGCTAATAGCCTCATGGTTTGAGCATGCACCTGGCATGTAGAAGACTGGCTGAATAGTGACAGAGCAGAAATTTGAATTTGGGTCTTCAACAGCTCAGGCAAGTGCCATAACTACTGGCTCCTCCCAAATAAATTAAAGACTCTTTCTCTAATTTTTACGAAAAACTTCAAAAGGGTTTGGGTTCATCCTGATGAAAAATGACAAAAGACATTTTCTGCTTACCTCTGCTTATGACTCCAGAGGGGCATGCTTGGATTGGTGCCATGGTTTCCCACTCATGCATAGGACAGTGATGGTAGGAGAAGATCAACTAGAGTGTATGATACTCTTCAAGACAGATGTCCTTCTGCCCACTATACTGCATATGTTAGATAAGCATAACATTTGCTGCCTCTGCTATTTGGTTTGCACACCTCTTTCTGGTATGGTTTTGCATGGAAAACCAGGCAAATTACACACACGCATGCACGCGCACACACACGCACACGTGCGCGCACGCACGCGCGCGCACACACACACACACACACACACAACTATAACATTCCATGACACTGCTTAATTTGCAGAGACACGTGACAGTATTGTATAACCCTGCTCCTGATACCAATGGCCTTTGAATCATGCGGATGTGTCTGCTGACTGCATAATATTTCCTGACCTCAGATAATCAAAGTAGAAATTTGCTTTTCTGCAGATGCTTCTGAAAACAGATGCTTCTGAAAAAAGCAACATTTCTTGATGAAAGATTGACATCATTATTTAGTTTAGAGAAGTGACAATTGAGGTGAAATGTTGGAGAAACCTGCATTGCTATCCATAACTTCTCACCGTGGTCACATGCTACTCTACCATACCGTTATTCCAGAATGGATGAAGACCCAAGTTACTTCTTAAATCAGTAATCTGAGAGTTTCTGCCCTCTCTGATTATGTGATACAAAGTTCCATCTCAGTGTTCATTATTTTATATACAATAATAAAGATGATATGTCTGTGTCTTAGAACTATGCCCACTGTGATTCCTGTATATATCCCTTAGTTACACAAACCTACACTGTTTACCTTGGAAATTATATCAAAGTGGACACAATAAAAATATGAATGATATAATAAAGATAGATTGAAGTAGATGGAGAACTTTATTATCTTTCTCCCATAATATAAGAGAAGGAAGACATTTGACTAAATATTATAGAGGGAATTCAACACAGAAGTAACACTATTTTAATAAAATTCTTCAGTTTGTGAACTTGTTGCCACAGAGTTGCTGAGGCCAAGCACTCAAGATTAAAAATGAATTGGATATTTATATGGAAACCAAATGTATCACAAATGATTAAATAATAATAATACCAACACAACAATAACAACAACAATCATAATATAAAATGGATATAAAGCACTGAACTTCAGAGCTTGGTTATATCAATAATGATAATGGATAGTATTAGTAAGTACACAAAGTAGAGAGACACGTGGCAGGATAAAGTGACTAAACATGCTATTATGTCAAGGACATTGCTGAATTTCAGGTCTATGACTTGGTATCACCAAAGAGTCATTGAAATGGGTATTTTGACCTAAATTTGAAAAATCATTCCCAGATAAGCCAATCCACTTCTGAATATCTACTGAGAGGATTCAGCCTGGCGCCACATTCACACAGTGCTGAACTTCATTTAATTTGCTATGCCTCACCTGTATAATGCTGCAGCTGGGCTAATTATCTCTGACTTTCATAGAAGCATAGAACCACAGAAAGTTAGGGTTGAAAAGGACTTCAGAACGTCATCTAGTCCAACCCCCTGCTCAAAGCAGGATCATCCCCAACTAGATCATCCCAGGCAAAGCTTGGTCTAGAAACATCTTAAAAACCTCCAAGGACCCCCACCTCTCTGGGTAACTTGCTCCAGTATTTTACTACCGTTCTGTGAGAAAATTCTTCCTAATATCTCACCTCAGGTTCCCTTGCTGCAGCTTGAGACTGTTGGTCCTTGTTCTGTCATCTGCCACCACTGAAAACAGTCTATCTCCATCCTCTTTTGAACCACCCTTCAGGTAGCTGAAGGCTGCTATTAAAGCCCCTCTCAGTCTTCTCTTCCCTAAACAAAACAAGCCCAGTTCCCTCAGTCTCACCAAAGAAGTCATGTACCCCAGCCCCCGAACAACTTCTGTTGCCCTCAGCTGGACTCTCCAACTTGTCCACATCCTTTCTGTAGTGGGGGGCCCAAAACTGAACACAGTACTCCAGATGTGGCCTCACCAGTGCTGAATACAGGAGAATAATCACTTCCTTGGACCTCTTGGCAACACACCTACAAGTACAGCCTAGTATGCTGTTAACCTTCTTGGCAACAAGGACACACTAATGGCTCATATTCAGCTTATTGTCCACTGTAACTCCCAGGTCCTTTTCTGCAGAGCTGCTGCCCAGCCAGGCAGCCCCCAGCCTGTACTGGTGCAGGGGATCATTCCGTCCTCAGGGCAGAAGCTTGCACTTGTCCTTATTGAACCTCATGAGATTTCTTTTGGTCCAATCCTCCAATTTCTCTGAATCCTAGCTCTACCCTCCAGCATATCTACTATGTCTTGCAGCTTGGTGTCATCTGCAAACTTGATGAGGGTGCACTCTATGCCTTCTTCCAGGTTGTTGATGAAGATATTGAACAAAACTGGCCCCAGTGCCCACCCCTGGGGAATTCCACTTGATACCAGATGCCAATTAGACATTAAACCATTACTACCCTCTGATCCCAGTGATCTACCCAGTTTTCTATGCACCTTACAGTCCATTCATCCAGCCCATACTTTCTTAGCTTGCCTGTGAGAATGCTGCAGGAGACCGTACTAAAAGCCTTACTAAAATCAAGGTATAGCACATCCACTAGTCTCCCAACATCCACAGAGCCAGTTATCTCATCATAGAAGCATAGCAACAGACTTGCTTCATCCTCTTTTGAACCCACCTTCAGGTCGTTAAAGGCTCCTATTAAATCCCCTCTTAGTCTTCTCTTCTCTAGACTGAAAAAAAACAGTTCCCTCAGCCTGTCCTCATAAGTCATGGGACCCAGCCCCTGAACCATTTTTGCTGTCCTCTGCTAGACTCTAATTTGTCCACATCCTTTCTGTAGTGGTGGGAGGTTAGTGGGGGGAATTAACACAGTACTCCAGGTGCAGCTTCACTAATGCTGAATAGAGGAGAATAATCACTTCCCTTGACAACACACCTACCAATGTATCCCAGCATGCCATTAGCCTTCTTGGCTAAAAGGACACGCTGCTGGCTCATATTCAGCTTCTTGTCCACTATAACTCACAGGTCCATTTCTGCAGAGCTGCTGCCCAGCCAGTCAGCCCCCATCCTGAACTGGTGCATGAGATTGTTTCAGTCTAAGTGCAGGACTTGGCACTTATCGTTGTTGAACCTCATGAGATTCCTTTTGGCCCAATCCTCCAATTTGCTAGGTCACTCTGAATCCTAACCCTACTCCGTACCCTACCCTACTCTTCCCAGCTTGGTGTCACTGGCAAACTTGCTGAGGGTGCACTCTACGACATATTCCAGGTCATTGATAAAGACATTGAAATAAACAGCCCTAGGACCAGACTCCAGGGGCACTCCACTTAATCCCAGCTGCCAGCTAAACATTGAGCCATTGATTACTACTCTCTGAGCTTGATGCTCCAGCCAGTTTTCTATTCACCTTACAGTCCATTCATCCAGCCCATACTTCCTTAGCTTGCCTCTGAGAATGCTGTGGGAGACTGTATCAAAAGCCTCACCAAAATCAAGGTACACCACATCCATTGGTCTCTCCACATGCACAGAGTCAGTCACCTCGTTGTAGCAGGCAATCAGGTTGGTCAGGCACAACTTGCCCCTGGTGAATCCATGTTGTCTGTTTCTAATAATCTTTTTCTCCTCCAAATGCTTAGAAATAGCCTACTTGCTGCACCACAAAAAGGCAGCCACACTAACTGGAACTAAAAGTAATGCAGACTACTTACACTTCCAACAGTTGTGGAGCATCCAGGAGAGTGTGAAGTTGAGTGTCAAGTCACAGGCTGTTTATTTTATGGTTGGAGATCTAGTTGGTAAAGGGCTGGAGACTGATGCAGCGAAGGGTTCCTTAGGGAAACCTAGCATTTACTTTAGTGCTACTTTCAAAAAATAAGTAGTGCAATGTGGATGGCTTTGGCACAGGTGATAATGTCTGATACAAATGAGGAAAAGCAGCTCACGTGGCATAGAAAGGTAGAAGGCAAATTCAGGGTCCACCCTAAGTATCAGCATGGACTTACCACTTTTTTCCAGCCTGAATCCGTCTATTTTCAGCTTCCAACTATTGAATTGCACCAAGCTTCTTTCAGCAAGATGAGTGATCTTCAGCCTTGTTAGACTCAAGGCATGCCTCAGAAAATGCCAGCTCTTAGCTTTCACTCATTGTTGACTATGGAAAAACATTAGAGTAATTTTTCCTGTTGCAAAGATCTCAGAAAGACTACAACAGGTAAAGACGTTTTTGATACCATGGATTACTATTTGACATTTTGGAGTTTATTTTGTGCATCAGATCTAGGTGTTTGAACACCCTACAGTGCTAACACTGTTCAGCACCCCACAGCACCCTTAGAAATGTTTCGTGGCACCATGGCTGAAAATCTGTGAGCTAAACTGAAGACCTGTGTCTTACCAGAAGTTTCTTCCCTATAAAGGCACCTGTCAAAAAGTTCTCAAGTTCTGCTTAAATTTCCCTTCAACTTCTTAAATCTTTGGCTGTGAGGCATGTTTTCCTGACTGGATTATTCTTCTAGGAGTTTATTTTAAAGCACTTTCCAATTTTTCAGTGCAAAGGATTTGAAATATTAACAGAGAATTCCAGTAATGGTCTCACTTATACAGTAGACAGAGGTACTACCCCTCTTCAACTACTGCATGACTTTAGAGTTTATGTTTAACTGGCTTTGTACATAATCAGACAAGACAAAGGAGGGGAAATAGAGGTATAAGGAGTTGAAGGGATTTGCTCAAGGTCAACCACCAGAGCCAAAACTAGAAGTCAGGTCTCCCAAGGTCCAAGCCTATGCTTGATTCACTGGACTGCGCCACCCATCTGCTGTTCTGAGCTAGGAACCAGACTTTCATATTCAAGGCTTTGAAGAATTGTTTGGAAGCCAAGTGAATCCCATTAAGTGGTTTATATTGTCATTGTCATAATTTGTCCAACTAAATACTAACCTCTCCCCTACCTCTGAACCCAGAGCAGAGCTCAGGGAAAGTTTTTTGTTACTTGTGGTTTGGAGGGAAAAAAATTACCATACCCATACCCCATATTTTTTCATGTGCCTTTCTTACATTACACTCAGCTCTTCTTTATCCTGCCCAGCCTGATTTCTGTAACATGCAAATTAGCCTGCCTCATGTTAATGATAATTTCTGGTTGGAGCACCTTGAACTTGTGAGGGTAAAACAGAGATTTTAGACAGAATGGAAAATGCTTTCAATTAGTTAAGTGAAGGAATAATAAGCTGCTTTCCTTACCTTAGAGCTGAACTTATTGAGAACCTGGAAAACAGCAGTATACACAGGGTGTTTTGTAAACCAGTTGAGAGGCTCTAGATTAGGCACCATTAGAAATGTGCTTACATCATCTCTGAATTCATGCCTAGAGAGAGAGAACGCATGGATTCTGAATGTATTCAAGGAATTATGATATTGTGCAGCTATGCATTTGATTACGTGGAAAGCTTAGATACAGCATGTGTAACAGATTAAAAAGATCAAGCAGTTAATCGTTTGCATTTCAAAAAGTCACCTTTGGCTGCCCATGTGTTAGGTGAGGTCAACAAAAAAAGACAAGTCAGTTTCTTTTTCTGTGTGCTTATCTGAAAGAAGGGCAACTTCTTAAAATATATTTTAAGAAAAGGACATTCTGTTAACTTAGTGAGCATACAGTAGTCCTCTTTCAAAGTAAACACCTATTTTATATGTAAAAATATAAACCAGCAGTCAATCTTCAAAGAGATTACATTTGTTACCTACAATATGGAAACCTATAAAAACCCAAGATAAAACATCCAAATCTAATGAGTTGTATGCACCGCTTTTAAATGCAGTGTGCATATATGCATAAAATGAACTCCGGCTTATATATAAAATTTCTTCCAGTGCACACCCTAGCGGCCAGTTAGTGAAACTGATAATTTTTGCATACGAACGTGAAGTCTCTCTCACAAATCTAATGATCCCACAGTGAAAACAAATATGTTTTATGATCTATTATTTCTCCATTCTGATTTGGACATAAAGGGCTCTATATTTTCTAGTGAAAAAATTTATAGTTGCAATAAAAAAAAAGTCTATTTTAATTTATGCATAGAAAAGACTGCATGGTAAGGGCCTGTAGGTAAATATTGAGCACATGTTGTCTTGGACAAAGTCAGGAAACTTTGCCCAATTGTGGTGCTTTGTACTAGCAGTCTGGTGGCCTGAGTTCAGTGACCATTCTTAGTTTCTTCTTCCTGTCATTACTGGGAATGCTGTGAAGGCAGGAAAGCAGTAAAGTGAAGGCAGTAGAGCCAATTTATAAACTTTTGCACCATTTTCAATACTTTCTGTCATTGGGGACCAGTTCTCCTCCCCATCACACTGTCCACAGAAATTATTGGCCAAAAAGGATACATCTAACATTTAATCCCTCTAAAAGAGGTCAACTTACACCAAGAAAAAAATGTCATTTTGTGTTCTTGCCTTCAGCAATCAGGGAGATGTACTCTAAAGAAGTAAGCCTCAATTGAAGCTAGCAGTGCTGACCCTAAAGGTAAACTCCTAGTGTGATTTTAATCAGGGCAGGTTGCACTAGCTTCAAGCAGCATAAGTAAATTCCAAGGTGCAAATCTCACTTGCACTGGTCCCACCTATCCACACTACTTGACCCAGTGCATTACTATGGCATCTGGCTACCAATGATCAAATCCCAGGAAAGCTGAGATATGTTACCAAAAATGTATGGGCAAGACTTTGATAGAGTCTGGATATGAAAACCTAGAGTTCTGTCAGAGTTGAAGAGTTTGCCCAGATTACAGACCTGAGTGAAGTGAAGAACATTAATATTGTCCAGTGTTTGAGTAAGGAAGTAGTTAAGGGAAGATTATTAAGAGCTCGGTTTAAGCCATGTTGATCATGAGCTGACATTTAGGCTTGCACAAGGAGATGTGGGCACTGGAGTCCTCTAGGGCTCAGTCCTGGGGCCTGTACTGTTCAACATCTTTTCAGTGATCTGGATGTGGGCGTGGAATGCACGCTGTCCAAATTCGCTGATGACACCAAGCTGTGGGGCGAGGTGGGCATGCTGGAGGGAAGAACAGAATCCAGCTAGATCTAGACAAATTACAGAGGTGGGTGGATGAGAATAGGATGGAATTCAACGCAGACGAGTGCAAGGTGCTGCATCTAGGGAGCAGGGACCAGCAACACACCTAAAGCCTGGGGAACACCCTTCTTGTCAACATGGTGGCAGAAAGGGATCTTGGAGTCATTGTTGACTCCAGGATGAACATGAGGTGTCAATGCGAGGAAGCGGTCAGTAAGGCTAACCACACCTTGTCATGCATCTACAGATGCATCATAAGCAGATCCAGGGAGGTGATCCTTCCCTTCTATGTGGCACTGGTCAGGCCACAGTTGAACTAGTGCATCCAGTTTTGGGTGCTGCACTTCAGGAGGGATGTGGACAGCATTAAGAGGGTCCAGAGGAGGGCCACTTGCATGATCGGGGGCAGCAGGGCAGGCCCTACGAGGAGAGGCTGAAGGGCCTGAACCTGTTCTGCCTCCACAAGAGAAGGCTGAGAGGGGATCAGGTGTCTGTTTACAAGCTCACCAGAGGGGACCAGTGGGATTTGGAGGAGGCTCTGTTCCCCCAGGCGCCACCTGGGGTAATAGGAATAATGGCCACAAATTGTTAGTGAGAAGGCTCAGGAGACATTACTTTACAGTTAGGGCTGCCAGGCTCTGGAATGGGCTCCCAAGTCAGGTGGTGGAGGCTGGACAGATATTTGGCTGGGGTGACATGATCCCGGCACCTGTTCCTGCCCAGGGCAGGGGGTCGGACCTGACGATCTGTTTTGGTCCCTTCCAACTCTAAGGACTATGATACTATGATGTTGGAGGGACAGGCAAGATTTTAATTTGGACAGAAGGCAACAGATGTGGAGTAAAGAGTTGAATGGGTAAATTGTCTATTTAGATATGGTAGTTGTAGCTGTGTTGGTGAATGAGAGGGGAGGAGAAGATGGGACAAAGAACAGAGATCCATTTGACCACCACAAAAATTGATCTTTGTGCACCTGAATTGGTTATTACATTTACGGACAATTTCCTATCTGAGTCTCCAGGAGCCAGGAATGAATGTGCCTATAGGAAATAGGTGAGCGCTGCCTCATCTTTATTCATCCTCACTGAAAAACTTACCATTGGTATTGCTACTCACATTTCAGAGCTATGTGGATTTGCAGGGAGACTAAAGTTTAGTTTAGAAGTATTTTTAAACGTATTTTTTCTTTGCACACTCTACCAGGGTAGAGTAAGGCCACTGGTATTAACAGTCTTCCTCAGTAGTCACTGCTTAAGCAATTCATTCATATCTCCCTTAACCAGATATGCTGCTATTTATGACTGTACTTAATTATTAATGCTTCAGCCACTTTTCATTCAGTTTATGGTTATTCTATCCAAGTTGATCTGAATTTAATTTTGAGTAACAATTCACGAGACACTATCAAATCAACAGCTTGATGAGCTGCAGGGTGTGGGAGGGTAGAGATCCAGTAGAATTCAAGCTATGTCCTGCTAACCTGGTCTGTCCATGTTCAAAGGATCTCCCAAACAGCAGAGCTCTGTTGTACAATGAACAGAGCTTCCAGTCCGTATGCAGCTCTTGGCCTTTTAGCAGCACCCTGCCTTGTTTTCTGTTTCCTGTCTTGATCACTGGCTCTGATTCTTGATCTTGGCTTGTCTCCCAGCTTCCTGAATGGCTTCTTCATTTCCAGGCTCTGACATTTGATTGGTGGTTTCTTATCTTGGCTGTGGACTTTTGGCATCTAGCCTCAGCCTCAGCCAGGACCTGCCTCTTGATCATACCCTTGAGCTTAACACTCAAACTATTGCCCTCTGGCTTCTGAACTCTACTAGTGCTTTGGCTGTAGCCACTAGACTGAGTTACTTTTAGTGAGTTGTGACACTCTTTAACCCAAATGCATTACTATATCCAGTGAGTAACTAAGAAATGAATGATTAGACTGCAGCTGTACGGAAAAGGACTTAGCTATTTATGTTAATGAGTTAACACGGTTGCAAGAGAAAGCTAATACCTCACTGGGATATGTTAACAGGTTTGTCATATGCCAGTCACAACATATGTTCTCACTGTGTCAGCACCAGTGAGACCCACCTAGAGTAATATGTCCAGTTTTAGATTCTGTGTTTTAAGAAAGATGTGGACAAACTGGAAAATATCTAGAGGAGATCAATTAAAATCACTTAGAAAATATGATGTGTGAGGACAAGTTGGAGAACTTAATGTTATGTAGTCTAGAGAAGAGAAAACCTAGGGCATGATCTGATAACAGTTTTCAAAAAAAGGATGGGGGGGCTTTTATATAAAGAGAATGGCAATCAATTTTTCTGTGTCTATAGGGGACAGGGCAAGAAGGAATAGGCTTAAATTGCAACAAGAGAGATCTAGATTGGATATTAGGAAGAACTTTCTAACAATGAAGGTGGTTAAGCACTGGAACAGATTACCTAGAGAAATTGTGGAATCTCCATTATAGGAAGTTTTTAAGTGTTGGTTAGACAAAATGTATCTAATCTAGGTTAGACAGAGATGATCCTGCCTTGAGAAGGGGGGCTGGACTAAATGACCTCCTGTGGTTCATTTCAGTCTTATTTTAATATGACTCTAAAATCTAGCTGTTTCACCTCTTGCATTCTCATTATCTTCTAATTTTGTAATACCATTAGAAAAGTAATCACACTTATCTAGCATTCTTTATAAACCTATGCTACTTTTTACTCAAAAGTCTATTATTTAACAGATTTTTATTCTCTTCCTTTAATATTTGTCCCATTAATATATTAATGATAGCAATTAGACTTATCCTTACCTTATCAATAGCTGTCTTTACAAGGTCTCCATTACTTTATAATTGACTAAACAGCTTATTTTTAAAAATCAGTATCTTGGCCATTTTGAGTTATCATTAATTTCATTCCTCTTCTCATGCATTAATAAGCCTAAATTTTCTCTTCTATGCTTTCTTGCTTTATTTGTAAAGGCCCTTTCCCCAACCTCTTTGACTAACATTATCTCATTATATTTTAATTCCTTCCCCCCCCACAAACCTTTACTGACTGACTAGCCTTGTTTCCAAGTCTCCTCTTATCTATTTTAATTACTGTATATTTTTAGCCTCTCTCTCTGAACATTTCTTTGTAATATCAAATCTGTCCTTTCTTTCCTTTCTATTCTTACTTGTATTGAGTTTTCCATTAATTATATGCCTTTTAGGATTGCTCCAACTCCTTCAACAATGGCTGACTCTCCTGCTGAACTCCACACATTAGATTGTATAATAAGTCCCTAAAACATACTATGCTTCTATAGCACAGGTCTGTAAGTCCAGTTCCTGCTAAAAATGAACAAAATAGCTTCATCACCACTGGTAAAAAAATATTACAGTTTCTTCACACACTCTCAACCAGCTGTTAGCAGGTGCTGGAAAATTTTGGTGAACAACTTGATTTAATTTCAAACTGAGTCAACTGCAGTTAAATTTGCACAGTTTTGATTTACTTTCAGAATGATTTCAGCAGATGCCTGCCACCATTGCTTTCTGTTTTATTTCATGCAGTCTTGGTAAGGCTGCAGCTGGAGTACTGCATCCAGTTTTGGGATCCACAATTCAAAAAGGATGTGGAGAAGCTTGAGAGAGTCCAGAGAAGAAGAGCCGCGCGCATAATCAGAGATCAGGAAAACAGACCTTATGACGACAGACTAAGAGCCACGGGGCTCTTTAGCCTGGAAAAGCACAGGCTCAGGGGTGATCTGATGGCCACCTATAAGTTTATCAGGGGTGACCACCAGGATCTGGGGGAATGATTGTTCACCAGAGCACCCCAAGGGATGACAAGATCAAACCGTTATAAACTCCTGCAAGACCGTTTCAGGCTGGACATAAGGAAGAATTTCTTTACTGTCCGAGCCTCTAAGGTCTGAAACAGCCTGCCATCGGACATGGTTCAAGCCCCTACATTGAACATCGTCAGGAGCAAATTGGAAGCTTATCTTGCTGGGATCCTATGACCCCAGCTGACTTCCTGCCCTTTGGGTGGGTGGCTGGACTCGATGATCTTCCGAGGTCCCTTCCAGCCCTAATGTCTATGAAATCTATGAAATATACTGCTTGCATTGACTTTGGTGAGTAATGTACACAGAAGGAGCCTGTATTCTGCCCATAATATAGAAACAGAAGCTAGAAACTATCAAAATGTAAGACCTAATACCAGCTTCCTGTGTAGTTCTGCACAAGGAATATGTACATTGTTGTAAAAAGTAGCCCGTGTCTGATATTTAATTATTTTGTTGATTCCTCTGCTGAGACAGCACAAGGCAGAGGTTGTTCATAGATTCATAGAAGTAGGGTCAGAAGGGACCTTGTAGATCATCATGTCCGACCCCCTGCCCTGAGCAGGAGAGAAAACCAGGCTCAAATGACCCCACCCAGGTAGACATCAAGCCTCTTAAAGACCCCCAGGGTAGGAGCCAGCACCACTTCCCTTGGAAATTGGTTCCAGATCCTAGCTGCCCTGACTGTGAAGGTAGTGCCTTTGGATGTCTAGTCTAAACCTACTCTCTAACAACTTGTGGCCGTTATTCCTTGTTTCTTCGAGGGGCACTAGGGGGGAACAAGGATTCTCCCAAACCCTGCTGGTCCCCGCTAGTGAGTTAATAGACTGTCACCAGGTCCCCTCTCAGCCTTCTCCTGCGAAGGTCCCGTAGCCTCTCTTCGTAGGGTCTGCCCTGCTGTCCTTGGATCATGCAGATGGCTCTCTTCTGGACCCTCTCAATGCTGTCCACATCCCTCCTGAAGTGCGGCACCCAGAACTGAACACAGTACTCCAGATGTGGCCTAACCAGAGTTACAGAGAGGGGGAGGATCACCTCCTTGGCCCTGCTTGAGATGCTTCTGTGGATGCACAACAAGGTATGGTTAGCCCTACTGACTGTGACCTTGCATGGTTGGCCCATGTTCATCTTGGAGTCAATAATGACTACAAGATCTCTTTCTGCCACCGTGCTCTTGAGAAGGGAGTTTCACAGCTTATAGTGTGCTGCTGGTTCCTACTGCCCAAGTGCAGCACTCAGTATTGAAACCCATCCTATTTTCATTAGCCCACCCCTGTAATGTGTCCAGGTCCTGCTGTAATCTGTCCTTCTCTACTAGCCTGCCCACCTCACCCCAAATCTTGGTATCATCACCAAATTTAAACAAGCTGCTTTCCACCCCATCATCCAAGTCACTAATAAAGAAATTGAACAGTGCGGACCCAAGGACCGAGCCCTCGGGGACTCCACTGCCCGCTTCCCTCCAGATCGAAAAAGACCCATCCACCACTACCCTTTGAATATGACCCTTCATCCAATTTGCAATCATCTGACTGTGTAGGCATCAATGCCACAGTCACCTAGTTTTTTAATGAGAACGGGGTGGGAGACAGTGTCAAAGGCCTTGCTGAAGTCCAGAAAGACTACATCCACTGCAACACCTGCGTCCGATGGCTTTGTGACCTGATTGTAGAAGGCAATCAGGTTGGTCTGACAGGACCTGCCCCTAATGAAACCATGCTGGTTGCCCTTGAGCATCATCCCTGCTGCTGGCCCATCACAGATGTTTTCCTTGATAATCTTCTCAAAGAGTTTTCCCAGATTGAAGTGAAATTAATGTGCCTATAGTTGCCTGGGTCCTCCCTCTTCCCTTTTTTAAAGATGGGGACCACGTTGGCTCTCTTCCAATCATCTGGTACCTGGCCCGAGCACCACGAGTGCTTGTAAAGCTGTGCCGGGGCCCTGCAATAACCCCTGCCAATTCTCTCAACACCCTGGGGTGGAGAGCATCTGGACCTGCAGATCTGAACATGTCCAGCCCCTCCAGGAACTCTCTAACCTGGTCCTTCCTGACCTTAGGCCTGGCAGTGTTGCTCCCAAGTCTGTCTGGAATCTAGGTCAGGAAGTCCCAATCCCTGCACAAAAAAATGGAGGTGAAGAATTTGTTAAAGAGGTCTGCTTTCTCCTCTGATGCAACCACCAGATTGTCAAGCATATCCTGCAGGGGCCCCACATTCCCTGGTGCCTTCTTCATTCTCCCTATATATTTAAAAAAGGACTTTTTATTATCTTTGATCCTTGATGCTAGCCCATTGCTATCAAATGTATTTGTAAAGATAAAAAGAAAAGTAGTTGGGAAGAAATATCATGGCTACCAGTTCATAATTCTAATTAAACAAAATTCATCTAGAAAGTCACATTTATCAGGCAGATCCACCGGTGCTCTTCATTGCCAGAAATCCATTGCTCTCTTGAGAGAGAGGGCTGTCCCAAGAGCTCAGACCTCTTAGATAATGACTGTTTTATAGGTTTTTGAGGGCGTGTCCATCCTACTTAAGTATGGTGCCAGTACATGCCATATTGATGGATGCCTCGCCCAATTAGCACATGCTACTTTCTGTAGCTGCCTTAGTGCGGTACTTGGCATGCACCAATAAGCGTACTCCACACTTAATACTGTTACACTACTTCCATTTTGGGTGGTAACAAGCATGGAATTGGTGCAGCGTCCCTTGGCATGGAACACCCTGGAATGGGTGACATGCTGAGGCATGGCAGACATGCCCTGGCTTCCACTTGGAACAGAAAGCAGCTGGATTCCGTCAGAAGTTTCTCAGTACAACGAAGGACCAGACTGCACATTATTTTTCTGCAGAACATACATTTCTGTCACTTCAAGCACAAGTAATATTTGTTCATTAGGGTTAGCTGACTATGATTAACAGTTGTTGTGGCAGGGCGCCCTCAGGGGTGCCGTGACCTCCCCTAGCACCCCTACCTACCGTGCCAACTTGGGTCTCGAATGCACCCTCTCTCACCCGCCATGTCTTGCTGGTGAATATTAAAGGGAAGCTGCCTTCCTGCCCTCCTTGGCATGGTGCTTGCCTTGCTGTACCAGGACTCTACCCAATTGCCCGCCTGTGCTCTCACAGGCGCCTCCTCGCTTTCCTTGTGGCCTTCACCGCACCGGGGCCTGTCTCCCGTGGCTCTCGACCACACTGCGGCCTGTCTCCAGCAGCTCTCGTAGCCCATACCAGGGCCTGCCTTTGTACCGCCGCCCTCCCTGGGCCTTGCCTTTATGTATACGCCTTCTCCTGGGGCCTGCTCAATATGCTTGCCCTCTCCTGGGGCCTCGCACTCTTGCCCCCCAACTGGGGCCTGTGCCTCGTGCCTCTCATGCTCCTCGCCCCCCAGCTGGGGCCTGTGCCTTGCGCTTCTCGCGCTCCCCGCCCGCCCTCGGGCCTATGCTCACATCTCTCGCGCTCCCCGCCCGCCCTTGGGCCTATGCTCATGCCTCTCGCGCAATCGGGGCTCAGGCGGCCTCGGCCTTACCTGGCCCCAGACCCCTTCTAGGGTCCTATGCCCACTAGGCTTCTTAAAATTGGGGCTCAGGTGACCTTAGCCTTACCTGGCCCCCACAGACCCGCCTTCTTGGGCCTATGCTGAGCTCTTCCCAATAATCACCCACACTGGGGCCGGGGTCGGGACACCCCAAAACACAGTGCCCTCTGCAATGCTAGGAACCCCCTCTTCTACTGGGGAGCTCCCTTGGGGCCTCCTCCACCCCTACAGCCTCGCCCAGTCCTCCGGTTGTAACAAGAACCAAAACCAAAATCTCCCCCTCCTGGATTACAACACAAACACAACTTCCAAGCCAACCTGGCTCCCTTTTACAAGTATCCTTATCAGGGTTTCCTCCACCCAGAACTGTCAAACAGATGCTCTCCAGCCATCAGGCTTCTCTCTTATGTTCTGCTCTGCTTGCTCCAACAGAGCTCCCTCTTCCTCTTAGGCTGCCAGCAGGGGAACTGACTCTTGCCTCGGCCTTCACTGTTTATAAAGGCCAGGCCCTGCCCCCTTCTGGACAGCTGACCCAATCAGTTGCCTTAGCAACTGCAACCTGTGCTGCCCTGGTGAGTGGCAGCTGAGTCCACATCCCCTTATCCAGTAGCAGGCACCCTAGTGCCCTGCTACAGTTGTGCAGTGCTTAGGAAATGTAAAGCACTGTGTTACTCCTATGTTCGCATTATTATGTATCAAAGTGCATAATCAGTGGCATAAAAATAGGTTGTAGCCACAAAATACAACTCTGGACACAAGTTCATGAATAGATGAGTGTATCTCAGTTGAAAGTACTGTCATTGGCTATCTCCCTTGAGAAATTGATGATGTGGGTATTAAATTGCTTTTTAATACCTACCTGAATATCTGCATTCTTAATACCTATGGTACATTTCATAAACCTTATACTGAGGATATACTGATGCCAGTTTAGCATATGGACATGAAGAGTTGAGAGTTAATAGATTTATGCCCTGAGGCAAAGCATATCAGCACCTTTTTTTCATCTGTAATATATTTGATCTGGTTGTCTCACCAGAATTATCTGGAATTTGTTCTTCCTCCAACACCTTCAATCTCAGCTAAAAATATGGCCATTGCTTTTCCAGGCTTTCTATATATCCAGTATTTTGACTTGGCCATAATATAAATAATTACAGCTTGGAGAATTTTTTTTGTCTGACAAAATACATTAATGAAAATCTTCAAAAATTTTAATGGAACAAAAAAGACTTTTCAGCAAACGAAATGGAACCCCAGTTATTTTGTCTGAAATCCTACATTTTTCAATCTGGAAGCAATGAATTAATGAGCACTGTAGTTTGTGTTCCCATTTTCTAATATAGGTCTGATTTCCCCATCATCTCCCATGATGCATCACAATGTCTACTCATTGGGGCGAAGAGGTAGATCTAGGCCTTGCTGGAACATTGATTAGTAAATGCTGCTCACACAAAGGCTTTGCTAAAGCATTGACCAAAGTAGGCCTGACCAGCAAATGTTACCAGTGCATGAACTCTTTACATAATCAAAACTTGGCATGTGGGCTAGATGGGCTCTCGTGCCAGAAGATGGGAGGGGGAGATGACTGTAGAAGGCCTCTATGGTAAGACTAGAACAGTAATACTCGGGTCAGGATGTGAAACAAGTCCATGGCACAAGGCAGTGTGAAACATTCAAGATACAGATGGAATGCAATACATAATTTGTTTTGACCATTGTAAAAAGGAGGGTTGGAAAGTATGGGAATCCTGTAGCACATTAGGGGAGCCTGTGTGGTATTGTGCCAACTACCTTAAGGTACAAATGCTTTAACTCTTGCTCTGATGTACTTGTTAGGCCAAAGCATGTTAGGGCTGTGCTTTGTAGACAATACACATGGCCAAATCTTTGCCATGAAACCAAGCCTGGGGTTGCTCTTTAAGACAAGTTTGGTGTTGGAATCTTCTGGCTGCGACTTTGTGGCCACCACAGTTCCTGAAACTTCAACACCGACACCTAACAATCACTAAAGCAACAATGACACTGGTAACTCTTGAAGACAGTAGGTATGGCCTGGGAACCCCTGAATGTGGTGTATCATATGGGATGTTGTTTGTAGAGAGAGCCTGGACTAAAAAGGAGAATGGGTATATACGGAATCCAAGCTTCCACCCCCATGTAGCAAGCACCATTCCCTGATTCAAAGATTTCAGTGTTCAGATTTTCACTAAAAATCTTTTACTTGAAAACTCACTTTTCTGTCAAAAAGCAGTTTAGGTGGAAAATTTCCAAGGAATCCTGTTTCCAGGGTTTTTATAACAAGCCCTATTTTTGAGGACAAAACTAAGATAGAGTGCATTGTCAATCCTGTAATAATGCCAGTTGTTCTGGATTATTAATAATCATCATTTATGTTGGCACCATGAATAAATAAATAGGGAGGAGTAATATTTTGTCATAAATATACAGAGCCCTCTAACTGAATCAGTTGGTACAACAGTGCTAAAAGTTCCTGCTCCTTAAAGCATGATTACTTATTTAAATCCACTTAGTCTTTGTGTTTAGGTCAGTAAAGGAGGAACTACCATGAACTCTGCTGAGCACAGTCAAAATTGCACCCTCCCCCTCCAGTATCAATTTCCAAATACCCCCCCCCCAATAAATACAATTAATATAGTTTATGAATATCTATTGGCAGAAAACATAGTGAGGAAAAGCAAGAAACAACAAAATGATATGTTTCAGGTACTACCACAACAGAAATCTTAGTCCATAGTAACTGGAGGGTTTTGCTATTCCTTCTATATCAAACAGAAGCATTCAAGGTTCTGTTTTTGGCTGGTATTTCCTTACTTAAGTTTATTAGGAGACCTGCATGTAAATGATATCAGACCAATTAATTTTAAAGAAAATAATGGAAAAATATGCCTCCCTATCAAATACACATTAGCAATCAGGACAAAAGTGGGATTTATGAAGTCCTTGTTCTGTGCCTAAACAGGACTCACGTCTCCACCCTCAGAACTGCCTTCACACTTGCAATACAAGCTGCGAGATACCAACCAGGAGAGTCTGGAGAAAGTTATAAAGAATAAAGGAATTTTCCAAAAGACAAAACTCAGGTTAGGCAGGAACAGTAGTGAGGTTCAAAGCAGAATTTTAACACTGAAAAATAGCATGAAGTGTTGACTCTCTGGGTTCCTAGAATCTGATTCCATGAGATGCTGGATGCCCTTAACTTCCACTGACTAGGACCTATTCACATGAGTAAGGGTTACTCAGATGATTACTCCCAAGGGCCTCTGTCCCATCAGCTGAGCTAAACAGGGTAGAGTAGGTTTCAGACCTTTTTTCACTGGAATGGTAGTCCCGGTGTGTGCTACCAGGCCTTGTTGTACCCTCTAGCTGTAGGAGGGTGTAGGAGTGACAAGGGCAGCTCCTTACGCCTTGGCTGTCCAGAAATGGCTCTGAAGGGAAACTTGGCTGTTCCTTTTTGGACAATTCTCTCTGGCTCCCACGGTGCACAGGCAAGAGGATTCAGGCATCTCTCTGCTTCTTTAGCAATGTTATGGTAACAGTGTATTCCTGGAGCACAATGGCTGAAGATGGCCATTAATAAAACTCCAGTTCCTCATTAAGAGCTTTGCATGGTTCCAGCTTGTTATTAAACATTGGCATTTTGTTTACCATGTTTTTCTTTTTGCCTGTCTGTCCCAAAGCATATTTAGGGTCTCTTAGCCTAGATAATGCTGGAAGCACCTTGGATATTAACTGGCAAAAATCATTTATGAACCTTAATTAATTTAATGTAATTACGTTTCCCTGGCTTAAATTTCAATCATATTATACACCTCATATTTCACTGACTCAAACCTTTCACATATTGCTTTTTAAATGTATTTTATCATTGATACTGTCAGACTTTCCTAATTTCCTCCTCCCGGGTGTCAGTTTCTATCTTTACTGAAAGAAATGAAGAAAAATGCTTCTCCTGCTTCACCATATCAGACTCGTCTGACGTTTTAGTTAAAGGATCTTTTCCCAAGTTATTAATGTGGTTGTACCATGAGGCACATGCACATGCTGGCATCTGTCATTTTTGGACAGCTTTATTCACTATATATAGTAACCAAGAACTAGAATGGAAACATTTTACCTGACAGTGTCCTACAGTGTCTCTGCATATAGTCCATTCATTCAAGGGCTTGCAACCCAGTGGGTACCCTTAGAAGTTCAACAATCCTTGCAGAATATCAGTAAGTTCTTGCAATGCAACTGTGGAAGGAGGAAAGAAGGGAAATACAGGATATTCAGGAGGAATATCAACAGTCACAATGCCATTTCCACCTTTGAGAACATAATAATTATTATTATCATTGTCATTGTTAACATTACTATGTAATCGTCCATGTACAGAACATGGGGGGCCATGAAGAGCCATGTTATGTCTCCTCGCTCACAGAAAAAAACTTTTCAGGTAACTCTCATGTGACAGATGATGTGCTTTGTGATATGTCCGTTCACTATGTTTACATTGCTGTTATAATATTGTATGACTCAGGTTACCTTGTTAGCCTGTGCACACAGAGGGACGGATTAAGTGCCAAGGCTGGCTACAGGAGAGACAAAATGGACCTTGCACATCAGCAGTCTTGAATGGTTGTATTGGCTTACCAACAGAAGTGAGATGGCCAGCATCCAGGAAGTGTAGAGGGGAGATAAACATGACAAAAGTGACAGTAGGCTGGTAAAAGCAGTTTGGTAGGTTTGAGGCCAGAAGAGTAAGGGACTGAGAAAAGTAGGAAGAGTTCTGGCAAGCTGGAAATGACTGGAAGGGAACAACTGAATATCTTTAGGGATTGGGGATGGAGGGATTGCTTAACCTCCTTAGAGGGGAGAGAGAACCTCTGGCTGGCTGGCCTTTGCCTGAGTAAATACCTTTACTACAGAGATATCTTGCTGTGCTGGTTGGAACTGTGGGTTGCACTTGGTTACGTCAACAGGAGTTGAAGTCCCCCTCTCAGGAGCAGAGCTTTTTGATTTGGAGCCTGGTAACCCAAGAAGGGTAAGGGACCATCAGGGCAGGATTTTCAGAGCCGCGGGGAACTCAGGTTCTTTGCTCTAGAAGGCAAGGCTGGGCTGGCTTCAAAGGGTGCTCTCAGAAACCAGACAAGGCTCCAAATGACCTGAGCAAGCACCGCTGGGGGGGTACTCCGTGACCCCTCCCAAAACATTTTTAATGAGTGTTTGCTCCTATTCCAGCATTTTTCAGGCCTCTGCAGCCCAGTTTGGGGAAATTTTATTCACTAACAGCACTTTTGGTACCGTATCAAGTTACTCACAAAGCGTGATTGCCTTTACTTCCGTGACTTCTTAGCGTCTCTTTATGGTGTGCCGCACATTATTGTCTAGAGCAGGGTAACATCAATGAGTAGCATTATTCCTAGCTTTCTTGTCCACAGCCATAACCTATGATGGTTGTCATATCACAATACATTTTTGTTTCATCATCTTCAAGCACTAGTGGTAATCTATATGTGTACCAACAGGGAATGGTATTGATTAGCTTTTTATTACACATCAGTTGCTTATATACCACATTGGCCAAGTATTGTGCCATTCAAGGTACTCTCTACTAATGGGGCACTATGTGCTGGATCATTTAATTGATGAAGCTATGTGGTCTGCGGATGTTTGGCATGTCTTTTTAGGACAAAGTTCTTGTAAATATTTTCACAGTAGTCTGGTCCTAGATGGCACGCAGACAGCTCTCTATTTCTCCAAAGAGCTCTCTACATCTCACCCAACTAGCTGAGTGGTGAGGCCTTTTGTTTGTCTTTGACAGGACAGAAGGAGAGAGAGTTACAGGAAGGGAAAGAAGAAAGGAAAGTAAACTAATAGTGAGGATGAGAAGGTCACATCTTATTTTGTCAGTTTTCTCTTGGAAGAAATCAGAGAAGTCCTGTGCAGTGAAAGAGTGGAAATGAAAACAAGAGGTGAGGAGGGCCTGAGAAGTGAATGAAGAAAATGAAAAATGAAAGATATGAAATTCAGTTAAGTTGGAGAAGTAATTTGTTTAGCTCAGAAGATGATTGAATTGAAAAATTGAGAATGGGACTGAAAAAAGTGTGGAAGAAGTCACCTCATCACACGATACATTTTGCAGCACAAAAGAAGCAGCAGAGTAGGTGGATGTTGGGTGTAAGCCAGCAGTGAATGGGGGAAAAGGAGGAGGGGGCTTTGAGCAGAGAAGCCATCAGTACGGATAGGCCAAGTGTCAGGACATGAAGTGGGAGATACTGAGTTATATGGAATGAGACCAGCTAGTGATCAGAAAGTGGGAACTCAAATCTGGGAAACTGCAAAAGCTGGTGAGTAAAACAAGTGATAGGGAATTTCAAGTCAAAGAAATGTCAGCCTTAAATTCTGCTACTTATATAATATGTCAGAAAGATCATCACTACTCAGGCAGTAAATTAAAGGTGAAGTTTCACTCTGCTTTTCTTGGTTTTGCATTTTCTTACTTTGGTGGACTTGCATCAGATCACAACATCAGAATGCTCTTTTTTGTAGTTCAACCATTTCCATTTTTGCTTGTGTTAAAGGAATATAGGAGCAAACATAAAATCACACTGTTGATGTTGCACATGGTCTCAGGGAACTGTGAGTTTTGTACAGAAATATCTACAGATATGAAACAGGAGAATTGTGCAAAGGAAAGAATAGTCCCTAATTGTTTCTAACATTCTGATAATTTTAAACATTTGCAAGTTTTCCAATCCATCAAAAATGTCAGTCTATGATTATTATTACAGGGTTAGTTTTACAGCAGCACCTATAGCCTCAGCAGAAATCAGGCTAGCATTATGTGAAATTCTCTACAGAGAAAGAGAGAAAACAAAAGGGAAAGAGAGTTTCTGCTCTAAAGAGCCTGCAATCTACATAGTCTCAGAAGCAAAATGATGGAAGAAAGAAAGTATTATTCTTCTGGGGGGGGGGTTTTCAGATAACCACTGAGGCACAGAAACAATAAGTTATAAAAGAAAGTCTTTGGCAGAACTGGGAAATGAACAAAGGTTTCCGAAGGATAGTGCCTTAGCACCAGAGCAAGGAAATGCATTACTAAAGATAGCATCTGCTTGCCAAAATTTCATGGTTTGAAACAAAATACTGAATCTCCTCCTGTGAAAGAGTTGAAATAATAGTCTAATGATGAACTTTTCAAATCAAGTCTTTGTAAGTGGAATGTGTTCCATTTCATTGCAGTTTCAGCCCAGTACAGTATTTCTTTGTGTTTCAAAGGAGATGAATGGGATTTCAATGACAAGCATAAATACTAAATTTAAGGCAAACTACTGTACATGAGGTGAAGTGTACCAACAGAATAAATCTTTGTCCCAGTAAGTGCAGAGTTGGAGTGGCAAGCTGCAATTCTTCACAGAATAATCCTGTGAATATCCTGGTGAAATGTAGGAGAGTTCCAGCAAAAGGGGAGGTCTGAGTTGGCTGAGGACACAAAGCCAAAAGTTGGAGGGGAACTGCAGACAGACTATGATTGGGTGGGAGAATAAGCTGACATCAGAAAAGACATGTCTCATATAAAGTGGCTTATATAGAGTCATAAGAAAGGAGATGGCAGCCGCATTTTAGATCAAGTAGGAAGAGAAAGGAAAAGATTAGTGAGGAAGGGGCTTCTGCACTCAAGATGGGAAAGAAGGAAAGGAACAATGTCTTCGTAGTAGGTGTGGAAGAGATGGTGTACATTTTGTAAAGGAAGAAGAGGTAGGATCTGTCCAGGACCAGTCTGTGAAGAGAAATGGAAAGGGGAAATAAAAGCTAGTTCTCCAATTTCAGCTTGGAAGTCTGCTAGGATGGTGGTGGTATCCATTGAAACAGAGTAACCAGACAAGCTTTAGCAGAAAAGAGACATTATCTTTTATGCAGTCTCATCAGGGACCTTAGGAATATATTGCTTTGTGTCTGGCCATGAATGAACACTTGGATTTGCATCTACCAAATCCTGATTCAAATTCATCCCAGTGGAACAACCAACACAATTTTTTTTCTCTAAAAAAATAATCAAGATGTTAGATGATTCTTCCATTAGATAGCATGAGAGAGACATGGGCTATTCAAACATCATGGGGGTTTTTTCTGCCAGGCCATCCATGGTGGACAATTTCAGCCCTAAACCCTGTCCATTCATTGCACTATTGAGTGACCCCATATCCAAATGATTTGGTCTTAATACAACCATCTACTACTTTACAAAGGATCAGAGATCTAGCATCAAAATTAATGTGCTTTTGAAAATCACATTTTTTTGCAAAGTTCCCCTATGACCAGAATAAGGAAAATAAAAAAGTAAATTAACTTATATCTCACATATACATTTGCAGACTCATAGAATACAGTTTGAAACGAAGGACATTCTAATGAAGAAAAAGTGCAATCAACTAAACACTAATGTTTTTGGATCTCATTATTGCAAGCGTAAATGATTGCCCAATTACTTCTCTGAATAAAAAACTCAATAGTGAAAAAAAATGTCAGAATTATCAGGTTATATTATTGCAGAAGATGAAATTAAAATAATTTACAGTTCACAAGATCTAAATGGACAATTGCATGTAAATTGGAATCTGGCTACATATTAAGGATACAATCATTAAAATTTGTCTTGAGGAATAGGATGCAACATCCAAGACCTCAGCTCTAAATAGAAATGAAATAATTCTGTGGAAATGTGTGAAAACAGCTATAAGAACAAGATCACGCTGATAACTAATATGATGCATATATTTACAGTTTTCCACTCTTTATCAAATGGGCTTCCTTCCTATAAGTAACTCAGGGGTATAGAAAAATAGTATGAGACAGATTTAATTTAATCAGAATTCTTCCTTATGAAAAGCACTTTCTGAAAATTTAAATAAATTTGCAGCTTAGGTACACCAAGTTACTAATTCAATGTATTCATGCACCTACTGTTCATTTGAGTTGATTACAGTTATTTTGCACTCCTTAATTCAATTCAGTCTATTGCACTGTTATAGCTGCATTGTGGGTAGAGGCCATCAACCTCCTTGCTCTAGCATATACAATAATTACAAGCCAATTTTAGGAATAATTTTTTCATCATGATGGAATAGTACTCATCTAGCTGGGTATAAAGTATTTTGCTTATTTTCTTCTACAACTTACAGTATAGATCACTCAATGAAGTGATGCAGGACACATTGGGCGCATCTGCACATGGTGATTTAAGGTGCATTAGCCATTTTAAGGTGCATTAAGAGCATGGGTCTACATGTGTGCATCCTTAATGCACTTTAAAAATGTTGATTTTAGGCTAATCATGCCCAAATTTAATACCTGCATAAAGCAGGAATGAAATTAGGCATGATTAGTTAAGGCACCTTAACCCACAGGTAGATGCCTTAAGGTGACTTAGCGCTGTCTATGTCAACTGAGGGGGCTGGAGGCAAGCCCATGGGGCCCTGTGCTGCTGCCAGACTCTGCCAAGAAGACGTGATGGGTGCTGTTCTGCAAAGCACAGACACTGGAGCTGGAGCAGCGGGTCTGGCAGTAGCAGTACCTGTCAGTGTGCTGACTGACTTGGGACTAAGTCGACAGAATGGACAGGAGGTATGAGGGCTCCTGTCAAAGCACAAGGAAAAGGTCCTCTCATGATTCCCTACAGGGGAAGTGGGCAGTGCAGCAAGGGCAGGGCCTTTTCTAGCAGCTCCCTTGCACTTCTCTCTCAGGGCAGGTTTGCTGGCCATGCAGTGCAACCCTGCACGGCTGGGATGCCTTACTACCTGCCTGGGATTCAGGCACCCTTAGAAGCCCATGCTGGGGTTGCTGCCCAGGACAGCAGATGGGCTGGGATTACATCTGCCCCCAGCACCTGGCATGGCTTTCCCTGCTCTACCCACCTCCATCCTGTGCAAGTATCTGGCCTCCCTGCCAGTCACTGCCAATGGGAGAGGTGGTATAAGCTCCTGGGGCCTCTGCTCAGCTCAGCCAGGCAGGCTGGGTGCAATGCAGATGGAGGCTTGGCCTTGAATGAAGCAGGCCAAGGAGAGACCCTAGCCCTTGTCCGTGTTGCACCCAGCCTGCCTGGGCTGAGCTGAGCAGAGCCCCCAGGAACTCACACCAGCTATCCCATGGGCAGTGTTTGGCAGAAAAGCTGGCCACTTGCCTGGGAGGGAGGTGGGTGGAGCAGGGAAAGCCATACCAGGTGCTGGGGGCAGACACAGTCCCAGCCTACCTGCTGTCCCAGGCAGGAGCCCCAGTGCAGACCTCTTAAGGGTGCCTGAATCCTGGGCAGGTAGCGAGGCATCCTGCCACTGCAGAGCTGCATCACATGGCCAGCAACACTGCACTTCCCCGCCCCCCCCCCCCCCAGAAGAGGCATGGAGGAGCCTCTAGCAAAGGCCCTGCACACATAACACTGCCCCTTTCCCCTGAAGGGAGTTGTGAGGGGGCCTTTCCGTTGTGGTTTGACAGGAGCCCTCATGCCTCCTGCCCCCTCTGCTGACTTAGTCCCAAGTCAGTCAGCACACTGACAGTGTTGCTGCTGCTGGAACTGCCGCTCCAGCTCATGTCTGTGTCTTGCAGAACACACCTGCCACAGCTTCTTGGTGGCACCCAGCAGCAGCACAGGGTCCCATGGGCTCAGCTTCAGCTGCTCTTATCTGACGCTGGGGAGGCAGGAACATGGGGAGGGGGTTGGACCTGGGGCTAGGGCCAGGCCGATCATATCCAGGAGGGCTGGAGGCTCCCACCCCTTGGCCGGTGCTGGTCTGCACACTGTTCAGCTATGCTGCCAAAGACTTCTGTGGGCTGTCCAGGGTCCTTACCAGGGCAGGCTGCCAACCTGTTTGCCCAGCAAACCATGGTAAGGTACTTTAAGGTGTGCACTTGTAAACATATGCCTAATTGCCTTAATGCACCTTAGGCTAAGGCACATTAAATTTAGGCGCATATAAATTCACATGTAGATACACCCATTGTTTTCTTTCACTACAATGGCACTTATTTGGTTTTAAAATAGAATTTGATTATTTTGATGAATACAGGAATGAACAGCAGGGATAAGAAGTCCATATTAGGCTTTCGGTAGAAGTATAGGCCACAATTTAGCAACGGGTTTAAGCAACAAACTTGCCTTTAAGCATGTGAATGGTATTATTGCAGTCATTTTTGTCGCTGCATCTGGCCCTCAATAAGGCCTGTGATACAACAACATGGTCACTTAATCTTTCTTAGAATTCTGCAGCCAGAATCGCATACGAACACTTAACTCCGATATAGGTTCCTTTTATAATCTTGGAATTCCATGACAAAATAGAAACCAGTATACCAAAGCTGAGTTACGATACAAAAGAACAATTTTATCTCTTCCTTCTAATATAAAGTATGTTGACTAATCTTTGGAAATCCCCACTACTGTCCCTGAAATGTTACATTGCAAAGAATCCTGTTTTATTATGTATTTTTCTACTTAATTGTTTGTAAAGGATTCTCTAAAATTTGATAATGCTTTAAGTTCTTAATTATGTACTTCTCATACATGCTGCTACGCTGGGATTTTTGAGTTCAGCATATATATTATAAGATAATAAAGCCATTTTTGCATACTTTTAATCAATACATTACAATAATAAGAATGTTTTCTAAATACTTTTTGATTCTCTTATGCTGGGGAATATCATTTTACAATATTCTTTCTCAAATGCCAACCATTACTGGGTACATTAGCTAGAACATATTCCCCATTACCTAAAAATCACAAAGAATATATAAACAAAATACAGAACATTGCAATAGAAGATGCTGAAATTAAAGGGGCCTGTATTTACTATAGCACATCCAGTACTCAGCATTTTTATGTAGCTCCTCTCATTTTCAAAGCATGGTAAAAATATCTAATGAACAATAAAATATCAGTGTCTTCTTATGAGGCAGGAAATAAATATTGTTATCCTCCTTTACATTGTGGTATGAAAGAGAAGGCATAGAAATGATTGACTCAAGTTAGAGGCAGAACCAAGGTTAAAATTCGAGAAGCCTTTGCACTCATCCTTAAACTAAATCCACTAAAAACAGTTCCCTATTTAAGGGAATACTAATAATTTTCTAAAAGTAATTTTCAGCAGTTTTAGCTCTAAAATAAATGAGGTTTTCTTTCTTTCTTCATAAATCTGAGTTTTGTGTGTTATAGAAAGCACATGCAGAGTCACATGTTTATTCTTCATTTTGGTGGATTTTTTTAAACTAAATGTTAAAGCATTTTGCCATATCAGCTTGAATATAAGGGATGCTTAAGCACTGCCAGTCATTCATATAATAATAACCTTAATGATGTGTTTCATGAGACCATGTTATGTGCCTTGAACAAACTTATTTAGCTTTATTTTGCATATGCGAAGTGAGGACTGGCAACATTAGAAACAATATTTACTCACGTAGGGAAAACAACAGCCATGTACATAATTCTAGGAAACTGACTAGATTTGTTAAGGTTTTTATACTTGATTAACAAGCCATAAGTAAAATTAGTCAGAAAAAAATGTAAAACTGCATCTGTTTGAAATGGAAATATATTTATAGCCAAGTGTTGATCCTGGCATAATGCCATTCAGAAGCTTACTACTTACGTGCTTTGACTGGAACTGTTCAGAAGTTAAAACCTTTTCTGTTTCCATTCATGTGCTTTGAAGATGGAGAATCATGTATGATCATTATCATTATCATTATCAGTAGTGAGCTCCTGAGCAAGTTATCAATTGTAGGTGTGATAACTATCTGCTCGGGGCCATATATCAGATTCTTGCTCAGTCCTTATCAGCAAAAAATACCACAATCAACTTCTGAAAAGTTGTCATCATTGTCAAGAGGCTTAGATCAGGCGGGGGATGGCCCTGGGTCCCTAACCAGGACCCAGCCACAGGGCAGGCCTGGGGTCCAGGATGCAACCCAGACATCTGGCAGGATGCATGATTTTTTCAAATAGAACATAACATTCTTCAGATCCCAATCAAGCCATTATTTTAACATGTAAGATTTCCAGGAGATGCCAGAAACAATCCTGCTCGGGAAAGCATTCAGCCTCTGCCCTCATCTTTCAAGCCCTTAAAAATGATAACAGCTTTTGAAAACTATTACTGACTTCAGGGAAATCAGGTTTTCAATCTTGGTTTGTAACTGATGTCAGTGAAATAATGTTATAGTCCAACATGTCTGTTATATTAAGAAAACTGGCATGGATCCAAATGCCTTGAAACTTTAGGACAGTTGTGGCCCAAATTCAGATTTAAATGTGGAAGCTTCATTTATCTTTTTTATTTTATCTTCTTTCATCTAGTGTAGGGGTGTCCAAGTCATTCAATCCTATGGGTTGGATCCAGTCCACACAGCTTCTTGCAGGCCACATGACCCACCTCCAAATTGCTGGTGTGCCTGAGAGGGCTAGCATGTCAGCACGGCTCCAGAACCCAGGCACTGAACACCATCTCCAGTCACCCTCACCTCCCCACCTGCTGCTCTCTACAGTTGCTGCTGACAACTAAAATTGGTGACAAGAGAAAAAGGGGGTGGGCAGCACCCCCTCTATGTGGCAGTGGCTCCAGAAGCTTTATTGATAAGCCCTGTGAGCTACAATTTAGCCACTCATGGGTCACATGCAGCCTGCAGACTACCAGGTGGACAGACCTGGTCTAATCTTTCTCATTTTGGTAAAAAATCAAGGTGTACTAACTTCAAGATTCCACATCCTGTGCTTTGGGCCACCCCCAAAGAGGATCCCTTTTGACAGCAATGACTATCTGGTGATTATAAGGAGCATATGGGTGCATGTTCAGTTAAATACAGAGACTATTAGCATATTCAATGGGTTAACAGAACAAAGTATTCAAGGCCTACAGTGCAAAACTGCAACCATCATATGGCTTCTCACTTTGAAGAAGCAGTATCAAAGCCCAACCCTAGGAGTACTTATTTTTAGGTACATCTTTACATACAGAAGTACTGTGCAGCAGCTGTCAAAATCATTGTAATATGTTCTTTAATATGACTAGTTTGCATCTGTAAAGATGGCTATTTTTTTACTTAATGGTATGCATTCCAGTTCCTTACCTTCAAGAGGAACATAGAGCCGAGGTATATTTTGATAGCAAAAGAAGTGCAAAACGTATTTGATTAGTGAAAAGGCTCCTGCTAATTGCTTGACAGTGATGGCTGTGTAGGGGGTGATTTGATATTTATTGGTGCTCTGAATGCAATGCACTTTTGATTCTTTGTTAATGGTATTTGGATTGTTGCAAAGAGAAATATAATGGCACAGAGTTATTTTCATAGGCTTCCTTCAAAGTAGCATAATTACTACAAATATTGCCTCAGACACCCACTGAGACAATCAGAGAACTTAATTTCAGTTGAAACAATATACTAAAAAAATACTGAAGGAGAGAAGTAGATAATGGTGCTACTATAAAATGAAAAGGGAAGTTCAGAAGTTCTGTTTAAAGTCACAATTCCCAGCCTTGAAATCCTATATTTTAGGTTATCTGTGTTCATAATTTTATTATATCAAGAAGAGCATAAAAATTTTTGTGTAGTATTTTTATATGTTGTTTCAACCCTTCAAAGTTCATTTATTATCAGTATGATGCTATTTGTAAACAGCATCTTTTTAATGGGATGAAGCATTCTATTGACTTAATAGAAAAGTTATTCAGTTTCCACATTTTCCTTTGATTTTACCATTCTAGTGCAGGCATACCTTGTTTTATTGCACTTTACAGATATTGCGTTTTTTACAAATTGAAGATTTGTGGCAACCCTGAGTCGAGCAAGTCTATCGGCGCCATTTTTCCATTAGCGCCATTTTTCCAACAGCATTTGCTCACTTCATGTCTCTGTGTCACATTTTGGTAATTCTCGCAATATTTCAAACTTTTTCATTATTATTATATTTGTTATAGTGATCTGTGATCTTTGATGTTACTATTGTAATTGTTTTGGGGTGCCACGAACCGTGCCCATAGCGAACTTAATCGATAAATGTTGTGTGCATTCTGACTGCTCCACCGACCGGCCGTTCCCCCATCTCTCTCCCTCTCCTCGGGCCTCCCTATTCCCTGAGACACAACAATATTGAAATTAGGCCAATTAATAACCCTACAATGGCCTCTAAGTGTTCAAGTGAAAGGAAGAGTCGCATGTCTCTCACTTTAAATCAAAAGCTAGAAATGATTAAGCTTAGTGAGGAAGGCATGTCGAAAGCTGAGATAGGCCAAAGCTAGGCCTCTTGTGCCAAACAGTTAGCCAAGTTGTGAATGCAAAGGAAAAGTTCTTGAAGGAAATTAAAAGTGCTACTCCAGTGAACACACAAATGATAAGAAAGCGAAACAGCCTTATTGCTGATATGGAAAAAGTTTTAGTGGTCTGGATAGAAAATCAAACCAGCCACAACATTCTCGTAAGCCAAGGCCTAATCCAGAGCAAGGCCCTAACTCTCTTCAATTCTATGAAGGCTGAGAGAGGTGAGGAAGCTGCAGAAGAGAAGTTTGAAGCTAGCAGAGGTTGGCTCATGAGGTTTAAGGAAAGAAGCCGTCTCCATAACATAAAAGTGCAAGGTGAAGCAGCAAGTGCTGATGTAGAAGCTGCAGCAAGTTATCCAGAAGATCTAGCTAAGATAATTGATGAAGGTGGCTACACTAAACAACAGATTTTCAATGTAGACGAAACAGCCTTATATTGGAAGAAGATGCCATCTAGGACTTCCATAGCTAGAGAGGAGAAGTCAACACCTGGCTTCAAAGTTTCAAAGGACAGGCTGACTTTCTTGTTAGGGGCTAATGCAGCTGGTGACTTTAAGTTGAAGCCAATGCTCATTTACCATTCCGAAAATCCTAGGGCCCTTAAGAATTATGCTAAATCTACTCTGCCTGTGCTCTATAAATGGAACAACAAAGCCTGGATGACAGCACATCTATTTACAACATGGTTTACTGAATATTTTAAGCCCACTGTTGAGACCTACTGCTCAGAAAAAAAGATTCCTTTCAAAATATTACTGCTCATTGACAATGCACCTGATCACCCAAGAGCTCTGATGGAGATGTACAACGAGATTAATGTTGTTTTCATGCCTGCTAACACAACATCCATTCTGCAGCCCATGGATCAAGGAGTAATTTCGACTTTCAAGTCTTATTATTTAAGAAATACATTTTGTAAGGCTATAGCTGCCATAGATAGTGATTCCTCTGATGGATCTGGGCAAAGCAAATTGAAAACCTTCTGGAAAGGATTCACCATTCTAGATGCCATTAAGAACATTCGTGATTCATGGGAGGAGGTCAAAATATCAGCATTAACAGGAGTTTGGAAGAAGTTCATTCCAACCCTCATGGATGACTTTGACACGTTCAAGACTTCAGTGGAGGAAGTAACTGCAGATGTGGTGGAAATAGCAAGAGAACTAGAATTAGAAGTGGAGCCTGAAGATGTGACTGAATTGCTGCAATCTCATGATAAAACTTTAACGGTTGAGGAGTTGCTTCTTATGGATGAGCAAAGAAAGTGGTTTCTTGAGGTGGAATCTACTCCTGGTGAAGATGCTGTGAACATTGTTGAAATGACAACAAAGGATTTAGAATATTACATAAACTTAGTTGATGAAGCAGCGGCAGGGTTTGAGAGGATTGACTCCAATTTTGAAAGAAGTTCTACTGTGGGTAAAATGCTATCAAACAGCATCGCATGCTACAGAGAAATCTTTTGTGAAAGGAAGAGTCAATCAATGCGGCAAACTTCATTGTTGTCTTATTTTAAGAAATTGCCACAGCCACCCCAACCTTCAGCAACCACCACCCTGATCAGTCAGCAGCCATCAACATCGAGGCAAGACCCTCCACCAGCAAAAAGATTACGACTCGCTGAAGGCTCAGATGATGGTTAGCATTTTTTAGCAATAAAGTATTTTTTAATTAAGGTATGTACATTTTTTTTTTAGACATAATGCTGTTGCACACTTAATAGACTACAGTATAGTGTAAACATAACTTTTATATGCACTGGGAAACCAAAAAATTCGTGTGACTCACTTTATTGAGGTGGTCTGAAACCAAACCCGCAATATCTCCGAGGTAGGCCTGTATCTGTGTGTGCCTGTCCATGATTCACTTTTCACTCCAGCTTGAGGCCAGTTATCTCCCAAAACAAGCTTCTTCCTTCCAAACTATCCCTACCCCAACTTATCTCATAGCCAGCTCTGCACAATTCTCCACAGACAGAATAACCTATCTCTTCTCCTGTACAAATCCACACTCACTCAGGATCATTCTCCACTTCCACCCTGGCATCATTATTACAGTGTGGTGCTTGGTCAGGTTCCTAAATGGGACACAGCTTCTGTCATAGCTGCTCTGTGACATAGAGGGTGGTGAGATTTAATTAATGGTAGCAGCTCTCTGAATGGGATTTTGTGCTTCTGGACTGTTACCTGTGCCATAAAAATGGCACAAAGGCTCTCAGTCTGGCTCCCTGATCCTTTTCCTTCTTGCTTCTCCATGAGAATATCCTGTCTTTCTATACATGTGGACAGACAGCAGTCCACTCACAGCAGCCAGTCCAAGTGAAGATGGATTTAGGACTCTGAAAAGCAGGGTGTGTCAAGAAAAGAGGAAAAAGTAAGTGCATATGTTATGTTAGCAAGCCCTGTCCAGCAACTTTAGCACAGGCTTAGAGTGAATGCTTGCATATCCCTATACTCAGCCAGGTGAGCTGTTAACACAGAATTGTCATAAAAATAGATGCAGCCCTAATTAATTAACCTTTGTGGAACTCCTTGAGATTATCTAATGAAATGCACTAGGACAAGTGCAAGGGTTTGTTAATTGAATGAAAATACTGTAGCACAGTTAGTGTGCTAGCTAAGAACCAGTGCTGAATTAGCCCTTTAGTGGGCCCTAGGCAAACAAACTTGGGGCCCCAAGCTAGTTGAGACCCCCCTCCCCATCCTGGTGATGCTGCCTGGGAGCAGGGCTCAGAGCCACCGCTAGGAAGCAGCTACTGTGACAGAAAAGTCAGTGGAGGGGAAGGAAGGGGAAGGGAGGCAGATGAGGTCATTCGTGGAGGGAAGGACCTGGGTGCCCCCCGCCCAGCTCAGGGCCCTAGGCATGTGCCTAGTTTTCCTGTGCATTAATCTGGCCCTGCTTAGAACTGGATTGATTTTTTTGCATGTATGCAGGCTGTTGTAAGAATCAGGGCTTGCAGGTCCACCCTAACTATGATGGCAGCTGTAAAAGCAGGCACATTTCCTAACTGTTTCAGTAATGTGTAACAAAGAATGTTGATAGAAGGGCTATAAGAAGGAAACAGAAGGACTGAAAACCATCCAAACAAAAAGTCTACTGATCTCATCTACGGCCTATATTAAGTTTTCATTCAGTAAACAAAAGGAGTGAGGTACAGGCATTCAATATGCTAAACCCAGAGTTATGGAAAGCCAGTTTAATTGCTGAACAAAATAATGAGGGTATGGCCTGGTCCACTCACCAATTCCTGTTTTGAAACATGAAAAGGAGAGATCTTAATGAATAAAATAGTGGAATGAAACTATGGGGAACTCCCTGAAGGAAACACTGATTGGCCTTTGCTTTTCTCCAGAGACCTTCCTGTTTGTTGGTGAGGTTCAATTATTGGGATGTCAAGAATAGTACATTGCTGAGGATGCTTGACCATTACCAGTGGACCAGCAGGGACCCCTGTAGGGTACATGTAAAAGCCTGTTTTGGCCACCTTACCTTTCTGGGTCCTTATCTTTGCTCTCAACCAGCCCATACTCCTATGCTATTTCCCTTTCAGCTTTTTCACTTGACCCTGAGACTAACAGCGCTGCACAACAACAGCACAATGGAATGAGATGGCCACCTAAGCCTGCTCAGCTTGAGAAGAGTCAGTGGAGAAGGTCTGGATCAGGACAGTCAAATAGCATCCCAGATTACAGAAGCTAGCTGGGGTCAATAACTATCATAACTGGTCAGGACCAATAGCTATCATGATTCTAGGAGCATTTGCCCATTACTTACCAGCAGCCTTACATCACAAGAACATCAGCAACAGCTGTATTCGCCCACTTAGTGCCATCCTACTTCTCCTTCCCTTTTATATCTCTCTCTTCAGTGAAATGCTGGAAAGTAACTGGCATTTGGGCAGTGTTCTCTTCAAAATTACAACAGAATTACACTTTTAATTCCAAGTAAGTAGGATTGCTTGATGGGCAAAAGATCCTCACTGAATATTTTCTCTCCAGATTATTAGCCCAATCTCATGATTTTAGAGGCCTTATTCATTATTGTTGTATACTCGAGGTTGGCAACACAAACCAGACTGGCCATTTTCAATAAAGTTAATCTTTTTTTGCTCAAATTACAGTTTCATTACCTCATAAGTCTGTCTGGACAGAAATCCCTTTTCTCATCCCAGTCCATACCTGGTATGTCCCGTATACTGGGGAGACTGCCTATATGCTACTGCAAATATACATACAGGAACCAGAGTGGGGGAAGTTACCTAACAGTACAATATAATACTGAAATAAAGTGTTTTTATTATATGATGAATTGTAAGAAATTAAGTGAGGCAAGAGAAAAGAGATAAACAAAGGTTAGACAGGTAGACATGGAGGGTGTTGAACAAAAAAAAAATCTCTTCTCATCAATAACTGGAAGCCAAAAGTTTGATATCCTCCTGTTGAACTGCCCAAGACCCATTGAGATATATGTAAAATAAAGGCTTTAATTAGCAAGTAATTATTTTTCAGTCTCTGTTTTCTTGTAGCTAGTGCATATACAGAAAAAAACATAATTCTCCTGTGCAAAACTGGAATGACCTACATGCCTTTTTTTCAGAAGCATCTTTTTATTATCTATCCTTGAAGCATATTCAAACAAAGCATAATGCTTTGCTGGGTTACCAGCCTACCAAAATTATTTATTAGATACTTGTAACAAGGCAAAATGGAAAATAGGCATGTAATTCCAAAACTAATTGAATAAATTATCTAGCACATGTAAATAAAATGTCAAACACAGTGACTCCTTAGATTAGCCTTATTGAAATATTGCTTTCAGTACCAATATTTAGAAATGAGAAAACAGTAAAGGAAGGTCCTTGGAAGGCATTTGTGCTCTTGTGTTTGAAAGGAGATCTATGACAATAAAGTTTAAGTTGGGCCTGCATTTTCAAGAGAAATAATATTATGTCTAAGTTAGTTTTAAGGATTTTATTATCTATCATACAAGACGGGTACCTTTCTGTAATGTTGCATTCTGAGATAGTCACGTGGAACTCTAGTAACCCATGTTTAGAAGACCAGGAGATTCTGACCTGTAAGGACAATGAAGTTGAACATCTTGCTTGCTTGCTCTGGTTCCCACGCTAGAGTTGAAATTATCCACTCAGTTGTTGTGACTGTGGCAAACAAGGGGAGAACAAAATCATTTTCAAAAACTTCAGTCAATAGTCTGTCCAGACAGAAATCCCTTATAAATCACTAAATAAGTGGTTGAACTTAGTTGACCTTGTCCACACTAGTGAGGCAGCTGACTGTAATGGCAGCTCTTGTCAAATAGGTCTGAACAGACGTAGTCATAGGCCTCATAGACCTAGTCCGGAAAGTGCACAGTATAAAAGAAAGAAGGAACTATAACAGTGACTACTAATAGCATGAGGAAATTTCAAGGTTTGATACTCCACCATTCAAATCAGGAGGAAAACTCCCATTGACGGGCTAGGAGCAGGATCAAACCCAAAGACAGGAAATATGGTGTAGAGTGATTTTAGCAGAACCTAAATTCCAAAATGCAGCTCTTGATTTTCCTCAAAGACAGAAGTTAATGGAGTTGGAATGTTCTGCCCTCAGGGAAAGTCAGTGGAAAGCTCAATTATGTTTCTCTTGCTCACTGCTATTGATGTCATTCACCTTTCCCTGACTTGATAAGTTGATTTTTGCTTGTCCTTCCCTAGTCCTGTGTTGCCAAAGGCCTCTAATCCAGGACAGGGGTTTACAAAGTTGAAAATGTTAATAATAATAATGTAATTACAGTAATTTGTTTTAATATTCTAAGTCTGACTTTTTTCCAGTGGCAAAATATGCTGTCCTAAGCTTCTAAAATTGTATTTTTCATGACTTCCAGGCTGAGACTATAACGTATAATTTACCTAGATAATAAAGTGATTCACAAAGTATAAATATACATAAATTCATCCCAATGTACTTTACAAAGAACACATCTACACAGATGTGTTAATGCATGTTAGCCTAATATAATGCACATTATGGGTGTGTATCTACACGTGTGCACTTAATGTGCATTAAAAATGGCTTATCATGACTAAATTTGATACCTGCAAATGCAGGTATCAAACTTAGGTGTGATTAGTAATGTATGTGTAGATGTGACCCAGCACTAACTTTATTGCTGGCTCTGCCTAGCTTCTAGACGGCTGGCCTGAGCCCAACCCCACAGCTCCTGGCTGGCCAGCTCTCCTGATCCTGGGCTCAGCTGCTCTCTGGCAGCCCCAGCTGCAGGGTATAAATGCCAGAAGCCATTTGGTGCCTTGGGACCCACAATGCCAAGAGCCTAGAGAAGCCTGTTGGTGTGAACAGGAGCCTATCAGGACCCATGTGGCCCCCCTGGACAGACCACAAGCTGTCTCTGCCTGGTCTGCCCACCTCTAGAGGTGATGCTTTGAGTGTTGCAAAGGGCTGCAGCTTGCTGTACCCCTTGCCCAGCTCTGATATCCCTGCAGGGCTGCTGCCTGGCCATCTCTGGCAGCAGGGCCAGCACTGGCTTCCTGCTGCTGCTCATGCCCAGCAGTGTCTCTCTGCAGGTGCTGTAGTGAAGTCCCTGTGTCGTGTGCACATCTCCAGTACCTGGCCTTGCCCCTGTCCTGAGTACTGCTGGCAGCTGTCCAGAGCCAGACACTCAGGGACAGCTGTGTGGGGGCCCAGAGAGCCAGTGTGGCATGGCCAAGTCATCTTTGTCCTCCTCCTCATCCCGGCCCCACTCACACGCACACACCTGTCCCAACTGCCTGGGCCCCCAACTGGATCTGGGAGAAGGTGTGCAATGTCATGGCACTCTGGGGCTATGCCGACATGCAGAGGCAATTTTCATGGGGTGGGCACTCCAACTCCCACATTTACGAGGCCCTGTAAGGTAGAATGCAGGATCAAGGCCACTGCCGATGGGCACAGCAGTGCTGCATAAAGACCAAGGCCTTCTGGGCACAGTGGATAGCTGTGACCAACTTCAATCATATGTCCAGTCATGCCCAAATGTTCATGGCCTTCATGCAGGAGCTGACATGCATTCTGGCCCCCTGGGAGCCAGGATACATCCCTGCAAGTGGGACCAGCAGGGGGAGCCTGCCCAAGCCCCTGCTCTGCCCTGAAACCTTGGGTGACATGTCACTGGAGCAGGGGACCTCAGGCCTTCAGCACCCCACCCCGCCCTCCTCGCCGACTGCTGCATCCACTGGCAGCTCAGGGAGCCCTGCCCAGTAGTTGCCTCACCCTCAGTGTAGCCCCACATCCCACCACATGAAGTGGCTGGCAGTGATACCACCGGCTGCCAGCAGTATTGGGTCCTCCCCAGGACGGAGGGGGGCACTGGCCTACTGCACACCAGGCACTTGTAAACACTGGGTGCAGCCAGTCGCTCTTGCTGACAGGGAGGTCAATGCCGAGCCACTAGCTTTGCCATCCCCAGCCACACGATAAGTCCTGCACTGGGGGAGGGCCCTCCCAGTCCACACGCCTAACCCTAGTCCCAGTCTTCAACCTGTCCCTGCCTCCTGCCCCCATTCCCTGACTGTCCTGTCCACACTCCCCTTACCCTGGGTTTCAAATGTGCATACCCTGAGAGTGGTGCTGGAGGTAGGCAGGGGGGAGGGGGCATTTGGGCAGCAGGGCAGGTGAGCAGGAGCAGGAAGAGCAGGAAGAGGGGATCAGCCAGGGCCTCCCACAACCAGCACCCTGGCCCCCACTAGTGGGTGTGTGGCTGAGTTCTGGGTCCCATGGAAGCTTTTAAGGGAAATTTAGGTAGCTACTAGGCACCCCCCATGCAAGTAAGTAAAGGATATTCCACTTAAACCCTTCCACCTCTTTCAATCAGAGAAGAAAATTAATCCTTGGAACAAAGTATCAAGGCAGATGATGGATTCATATTTTTTGATGTTATCAAATGTCTTTTTGGCAGACATGCTTTAGCCAGACTCAGGATATTGGACTCAGTTCCGAGATATGTGGATTAAATTCTTGAGATAGGGAGTCAGGCTAGATGATCTAAGATACCTTAGAATATATAAAATCAGTCTAATTAAAATATACTAAAAAAATGGGAATAGCCTGTTTGGGGAGGTTAAGGAATCCCCTCCACTGATGTTTGTTAAGAATAAGTTAGACATACCTTAACTATCCCGGAGGGATGTTCACTTGATCCTACCTGAGTGCAGGCAGTAAGATGAGGGTTTTTCTTCAGATCCCTTCAAGTCCTATATTTTTAGTAGTAGCAACAGTAGTAGTACCATTAGTATATATATCAATGAACCCTACTTACTACATGCTTGAGGGTTTTTATTCTGATCAGAGTTTGATCAGCCTTTATAGCTACTCTGTATGCCATGAATACCCCCCTGACACACTGTACCACATCAGCAGTGGGTATTGCTTTATTCTGTGTGATATAGTCCTTGTGCTGTAATAACTCAAGAGATGGGGAGTTAAAAATGAAACTATTCAAAATGAATCATATTTGTTGTAGATCTTTGAGTATAAATTTTAGCTAATTGGAAATGATATATTAAAATATTTAGCATGAATATGTTTTATTTTTTTTGTCAGGCAGATTGGCTCACATCAGTTTAAATGAGAGTGAGAGAGAAAATTTGAATACTGAATTTGAAATAATAATTTAACAAATTCAGCCATTTTAATAGAACTAGTTCATGAATTAAAGATGGACAATTAAGGCAAAGAAAATGAGGAAACTCAAGCAGCCTTTCATTCAAGTTCAAGTGAAGGCCTCATTGAAGTGCAACTGACGACCTCTGGATTTTATAGAAGAGCTTGATCTCCAGATTAACTATATGAATTTTAATATTTTTCAGTGAGATACATAATGATTAGGAAAAGCAGAGTTGAAGGTAAACAATGTTCAATTGCCACAGAAACTGTCTTCAGATAGCATGCACTTAGGTGAACCCAGTGCATTTTCAGAGAATGTTCTGCCTCACTTCACTATTGTTTGCTACAGACTAACTACACAAGCAGCCTTTTAGCAGGTTTACACATGTACTCACAAGACATCTGGGTTAAACACAGTAGCATGGGGCACCATTCCACTCATCCCACTTGTCCCCTACTCCCAGATACATTGGTGTAGCTTCTGTGGCCAGGCAGAGGCATCACAAGGTTTTCCCCACCACTGCAAAGACTGGGGGGAGGGCACCATTCCACTCACTTCACCCTCTCTCCCCTGCCCCCCAACCCAGATACAGCCTATGGCCAGGCAGGGGCACTGCAGAGCTCCCCCTGTGTGGCCAAGACTCCTGGTGGGTGAGATCCTGGCCCCCCGTAGTCAGTGCCCAGGGCAAGTGTCCCCCTCACCCCACTTTAGTTATCCTACTGGTTAAACAATTTGTCTTGTTCTCATCCTGAAGTGTCATTGTTTGCTAGCCTTTGGAAGTGGAGTCTCCATTAATCCTTAGAAGAACTACAGCCTCGGCAGAGTTCATTCTAACTTTGCCACCTTAATCTGCTAAACCACATTTCTCATGGTCTAGAGCAGGGGTTCTTAACCCGGGGTCCTCGGACCCCCAAGGGGTCTGTGGATAGATTTCAGGGGGTCCATGAACTTGGATGGGAAAAAAATTACATCTTTATTTTCACTAACCTCTAAATGAAATTTAGAATTTCCTTCAATTATGAATGTAGGCAGCAAACCACAGTAGTATTAGCAGTACCCGTGACTTTGTCACCAATAGAAATCACAGATATTTTCATATCACATTACAGTTGTTGCAGATATCTTGAAATATTGTTTACGCTCATCACTACTTCAAAATTACAGTAGTTATTACACCCGCCGCTAGATCACATGTGATCGCAGTCTTCCTGTCTACAGACGCTCATTATTCTGAGAAGGGGTCCATAGGCTTCACCAGAGTACCAAAGGGGTCCATGACACAAAAAAGGTTAAGAACCCCTGGACTCTAGCGTGAGACACACCCCAGTCCTATGATCTGACCAAAACTTCATTCATTAAAGATCATCTTCTCTCCACTGTTCCACCAGGAAAGTAC
The DNA here is from genome assembly GCF_052110815.1 of Crocodylus siamensis. Lineage (NCBI taxonomy): Eukaryota > Metazoa > Chordata > Crocodylia > Crocodylidae > Crocodylus > Crocodylus siamensis. The sequence goes on from NC_143397.1 coordinate 214,685,655, forward strand.
AGAAACAAAGCTGTGTTAGCTATTGTTGGCTACTTGCTTTTTTAGCCTGCTTAAATACTGCAAACTACCCCACTGCTTTCTTGCAAGGAAACCTGAGCAGCTGTGGTTTTCTGATATCTGGTTATTCAGGAGGAGGATTTCTGCTCTGTGAGTAAAGAACCAGGTATTCAGTTAGGCAGAATTGTAGCACTGGAGATTTAATGATTAGTTTTTTATCAGAGCATTTGCTAGCCTTTGGAAGTGGAGTTTTTATAGTTCTTGAAGTTCATTAGTCCTTAGTTAGGAAAATGACCTCTGAAATCCAAAGATGGGACCCAAGAATGTGACATGAAAATACACAACAAATAGATATGGCATGTGGGGTTCCTCCCTCTTACTGACATCAGATGGAAATAAAATTGCATCCAGTATGACTGTTATAGAAAATATAATTTGAGAGATCCAACCAGAGACCTCACTTCTTCAGACTTCTGCCTTTTCTCTTGAATATAATGTTTTATTTTTGCAGTATATTGAATTTGCATCTGTATCTTTAAAAACATTTTTTTTGCTCTCTTCATTTCAGGTACTTAATATGGACCTTCCTGGGAAGATACGTTCCCACCATGAGGCAGGCCCAGGATTTAGCTTGATCCATAGGAATAAACAGGGGAGTGTCCATCTGGAACTCCCCCCACATAAAAGTGTGTTAATACCACAGCCGTGTGTGCATATGCAAACAGGGTTCACTGCCCCAGGATTCTACTTATGAAGACACTGTAGAATCCCCTAATAAAACTGTTACTTTTATAATGTTGACAATACTGAAAAAGGTCAAAAGTAAAATATGGTGCCTTAAATGTGCCTGAACATGGCAGGCACAAAGCATGAATTCAGGACCTTATGTTTAAAAACAAATTCTATGGCATGCCACAGGAAGAGATCAGAGTACAGTCAGTGCCATGAGCATCTCCAATAGCAATACATCTGGAAAATATCCAGGTCATGCTGCCAAAAGTTCTTTTGGCCAATTGGGAGGTGACTCCTTAATAAAACCATATTGACTTTTCCTTCAACCTCTTTCCAGTACCACTAACTTACATTAATTATAACTTTCTATTCCTTTTTAGCACAATTCCAGCCAGTGTCTAATCACAAATCCCTCTTTTTGTATTCATAGAATCATAGAAAGTTAGGGTTGGAAGGGAACTCAGGAGGTCATCTAGTCCAGTCCCCTACTCAAAGCAGGACCATCCCCAACTAGATCATCCCACCCAAAGCTTTGTCTAGCTGAGTTTTGAAAACGTCCAAGGACAAGGTTACACCACCTCTCTGGGTAACCTGTTCCAGTGTTCTACTACCCTCCAAGTGAGAAAATGCTTCCTAATATCTAACCTAAACTTCCCTTGCTGCAACTTGAGACCATTGATCCTTGTTCTGTCTTCTGCCACCAGTAAAAATAGTCTAGCTCCATCATCTTTCGAACCCTACTTCAGGCAGTTGAAGGCTACTGCTAAGTCCCCTCACAGTCTCCTTGTGTTTAGACTAAGTAAGCCCAGTTCCCTCAGACTTTCCTCATAAGTCATGTCCCCCAATCCCCTCACTATTTTTGTTGCCCTCCCCTGGACTCTCTCCAATTTATCCACATCTTTTCTGTAGTGGGGGGCCCAGAACTGAACTGGTGAGGTGTGGCCTGAAGAGAGGGGAATAATCACTTCCCTGGACTTACTTGCAACATACCTGCTGATGCAGCCCAGTATGCTGTTAGCCTTCTTGGTAACAGGGGCACACTGCTGGCTCATATTCAACTTATTGTCCATTGTAACCCACCAGTCCTTTTTTCAGATATGCTGCCCAGCCAGCCAGCCCCCAGGCTGTCGTAAGTGCAGGACTTTGCACTTGTCCTCACTGACTGTCAAGAGATTCCTTTGGATTTAATTCTCCAATTTGTCTAGGTCACCCTGAATCCTAGCCCTAGCCTCCAATGTATCTACTACTCCCACCAGCTTGATGTCATCTGCAGACTTACTGAGGGTGCACTCTATGCCATCTTCCAGGTTGTTGATGAAGACATTGAACAAAACCATCCCCAAGACCAACCCCTGGGGCACTCCACTTGATACTAGCTACCAACTAGATATTGAACCATTGATTACTGCTCTCTGAACCCAATGCTCCAGCCAGATTTCTATCCACCTTACAGTCCATTCATCCAGCCCATATTTCCCTAGCTTGCCTGTGAGAAAGTTGTGGGAGACCATAATAAAAGCCTTGCTAAAATCAAAGTACACCACATCCACTGGTCTCTCCACATCTACAGAGCCAGTCACCTCATCATAGAAGGCAATCAGGCCGGTCAGGCATGAACATGAGCCTTCAGTGGGATGCTGCAGCTAGTAAAGCTAGGAAAACACTGGCTTGCATCCAAAGATGCTTCTCAAGCAGATTCCAGGACATCATTCTCCTGTTGTACTTGGCCTTGGTGAGGCCACAGCTGGAGTACTGCGTCCAGTTTTGGGATCCACAATTCAAAAAGGATGTGGAGAAGCTTGAGAGGGTGCAGAGGAGAGCCACATGCATGATCAGAGGTCAGGAAAACAGACCTTATGATGAGAAGCTGAGAGCAATGGGGCTATTCAGCCTGGAAAAGCGCAGGCTCAGGGGTGATCTGGTGGCCACCTATAAGTTTATCAGGGGTGCTCATCAGGATCTGGGGGAACGTCTGTTCACCAGAGTGCCCCAAGGGATGACAAGATCGAACGGTCACAAACTCCACTGTGACCGGTTCAGGTTGGACATAAGAAAGAACTTCTTCACCGTCCAAGCCCCCAAGGTTTGGAACAGACTGCCACCTGAGGCGGTTCAAGCACCCACTTTGAATGCCTTCAAAACACATTTGGATGCTTATCTTGCTGGGATCCTATGATCACTGCTAACTTCCTGCCCCTGGGGCAGGGGGCTGGACTTGATGATCCTCTGGGGTCCCTTCCAGCCCAAATGTCCATGAAATCTATGACTTACCCCTTGTGAATCCATGCTGACTGTTCCTAATCACCTTCTTCTCCTCCAAGTGCTTAGAAATGGTTTCCTTGAGGATCTGATCCATAATTTTTCCAGGGACTGAGGTGAGGCTGACTGGTCTGTAGTTCCCTGGATCCTCCTTTTTCCCATCCTTAAATACGGACACTATATTTGCCCTTTTCCAATGATCTGGGACCTATCCTGACTGCCATGAGTTTTCAAAGATGATGGCCAGTGGCTCTGCAATCACATCAGCCAACTCCCTCAGCACCCTCAGGTGAATTCCATCCGGCCCCATGGACGTGTATATGTCCAGCTTTTCTTTCACCACTGAGGGCTGCTCACCTCCTCCCCAAGCTGTGCTGCCCAGTGCAATAGTCTGGGAGCTGACCTTGCCTGTGAAGACTGAGGCAAACAGGGCATTGGGCACTTCAGCCTTTTCTGCATCCTTTGTCACAAGATTGCCTCCCCCATTCAGTCAGGGACCCACATTTTCCCTGATCCTCCTCTGGCTACCTACATACTTGTATAACTGGAAACCCTTCTTGCTACCCTTCACATCCCTTGTTAGCTGCAACTTCAATTGTGCTTTGACCTTCCTGAATTTATTCCCGCAATTCTTTTACATCCTTCCCTAGTTATTTGTTCAAATTTCCACTTCTTATAAGCTTCCTTTTTGTGATTTAGTTTACTGAAGAGTTCTCTGCTAAGCCAAGCTGGTCTTCTGTCATACTTGCTAGTCTTCCTGCATATTGGGATGATTTGTTTCTGCACTCTCAGTAAGGCCTTTTTAAAGGACAGCCAGCTCTCCTAGACGTATTTCCCTCTCAGACTGGCTTCCCAGGGCATCCTGCCCATGAGTTCCCTGAGCAAGTAGAAGTCTGCTTTTCTGAAGTCTGGGGTCCTTATTCTGCTGCTCTCCATCCTTCCTTTCCTCAGGATCCTGAATGCAATCATCTTGTGGTCACTGCTGCCCAAGTTGCCATCCAATACTACATTCCCCATCAGTTCTTCCTTGTTTGTGAGCAGCAGGTCAAGAAGAACATGGCCCCTAGTTGGCTGCCTCAGCACTTGCACCAGGAAGTTGTCCCCAACACTCTCTAAAAACTTCCTGGATTGCCTGAGCACTGCTGTGTTGTCCTCCCAGCAGATGTCAGCGTGATTGAAATCCCCCTTGAGAACCAGGACTGGTGATCAGGAAACTTCCGCTAGCTGTTTGAAGAAAGCCTCATCCTTCTTCCTGGTCTGGTAGTGAATAGCAGACTCCCACCGTGACATCACCCTTGTTGTTTTCCTCTCTGACCTTAACCCAGAGACTCTCAACACGCCTATTTCCAGCTTCATACTAGAGCTCTGAGCAATCATGTGGCTCTTTTACATAAAGTGCAACTCCTTCTCCTCCTCTTCTCTCCTGTCTGTCCTTCCTAAACAGTTTGTACCCATCCATGACAGTGCTTCAGTTATGTGAGCTCCTACCAAGTCTTTGTTATTCCAATCTGTCATAGCTCTGTGACTGTGCAGTGACTTCCAATTCTTCCTGCTTGTTTCCCAGGCTCCGTTCATTTGTGTACAGGCACCTGAGGTAACTGATTGATTGCCCTGATTTCACAGGAACTATGAGAGCACCTGCCCTGTTGCCCCCTCTTGCTTGATCTTCCTCCAGGTCTCCCACTTCCCCACTTACCTCAGGGCTTTAGTCTTCATCCCTCAGAGAACCTAGTTTAAAGCCCTCCCTTGTGACCACTTTATTCTGGACTACCTGGGTCATGAGCGAGGGGCCTATTAGTATAGCCCTTAGGTTTGTAGCAGCCTTAGTGGTCATGCTGTAGACATGTAAGAAGGTGGAAGATGTAGCTGAACGTAATTAGTTTCACTTTGATTCAGCAGGTCATCATATTTCTAGCTGACAACTCACAGGTCAAATGAACCCTTTTACTTGAATTTGAAAGGAAGGAAAGACACAAACAAATGTGGTAATGTTTTCTACAATTAATGTGTATGTCTCCCCTTCCCCACTTTCTATATGCAACTATACACTGTATGTTCTACCCTGGACTGGGGGAGTGAGATGTGGGTATTTGAATGTATCAGGGTGGAGTGAGTCAGGATAATTTGAATGGAATTATTCAACCCAAGGAAGGAACATTTTGGTGATGACACTGGAAGTCCCAAAAACTGAAGATTAGGTAGGGCATGATATATTCTTAATAAATCTATATAGCTGCTAGTGATCACTCCTTTAATGTGACTGATGATTCACCACAGAGATGTTGTGTCAACAGGGATGGGACCCAGGAGCAACAACAGGGACCTGGAAGAGAAAGGGTTGAATGGGAAGAAGCAACTGAGGAACGCTGCAGCCAAGACAAGTGACTATGGTGAAAGTCCCCTACCTAAACTAGAGCAGTGGTTGCTGCATCTGAGAGGGTGGAGAGCCTCCAGAACTTTCATGCCCCACATATGCAAGTGATGCATTCAACATGGACTCCTGAAACATGGATTAATAGGCCCCTCACTCCACCCAAAGCCAGAACTGTGGGTGATGTTTAACAAAGGGGAAAGGGTAGCAGGTAACTACCTCCTTTGCTGTGGGAGAAGCATTGGCTTTGGGGCGTTGCTGGAGGACCTTGCTGGAAACTTTACTTACAGTTAACTTACCATTCAGGTTTTCCTAAAATTATTGGTTAGCTTTATTTGTGTGTTTTCCCTGTGACAAGTTTTCCTTTGGTTTAATCCTTGAATTTATCAAGCCCTGATTTCACAGGAACTATGAGAGTACCTGCCCTGTTGCCCCCTCTTGCTTGATCTTCCTCCAGGTCTTTCTAGGTTTATGGGTTGGTGCTTGAGCCAAACCTGGCCCTTGTGATTGTAAAACAGTGCCTGTCAGAAGGATCAAACTGCAATATGTTTAAGGAATTATGTTCATGCAGTTTTAAGGTTAGAGAAATATGAGGAAAGAATAATTATCCAGTATTTCTACTTTATTTAATAATTCACTCACTTGCAAGTAAAATAAATATGCATCTCACCTGGATAAACAGTAGCAAATACAGTGTTGTTTAGCTTTTACCCTGTTGTTTTGGAAAACATTCCTAGTAACGTGATCCTTCAATAAAAATATTAAAACAGAATTATTCATAAGTTTTTTCAGATCCTGTGATTATACAAAGTTGTTCTTACATAGGCTTAAAATGTAGATCACAGAGAATTTTATTTTCTGGTAACATTTTGCTGAGCTTTTAATTAGAGACAATATGATTCTGCCTCAAGATTACAAAAAGGAATAGAATCAGTAGGCAGAGCAATACATAGCTCTTCTGAACTCTCTTAGTACATTAAGTGGTTCTGAGGAAAGAGTGTGGCCCTCTAATATTGGCACAGGAATGGGCACCAAAATGGCCCCATAATATGTCAGCCTTTTTATGAGTCACCTGGAAGAAGAAATCCTCAAGGACTGAACCACCAAACCCTAGCCATACTTAAGATATATTGATGGTATCATCATTTGGACTGAAAACCTGCAATCTCTGATTGATTTCCACCAGGAATTCAATAATCATCACCCCTTCATCAAACTCTCTCTGGAATTCTCCAGCACCAACATTTCCTTTTTAGACAATATGATCACTATCCAGAATGGTAAAATACAAACCACCATATACAAGAAACCCATGGACCAATATACATATATTCCCTGAACCAGCAATCACCCTAAACATACCAAGAAAGCTGTAATATACAGCCAAGCCCTCTGATACCTCCAAATTTGCACCAAGGAGAACACTCATGATTGTCACCTCACAAATCTCAAAAAGGCTTTCACTCAACAAGGACACTCCTCCAGAGAGACAGATCACACTTTTGAAAGAACCACCTGAATAGCACATGAAGAACTGCTGCAGGACAGAAAGAAAATCCCCATGAATTACACACCATTGGTTAAGGACAAACCATCCTTCCCTGGAACCTATATGGAAAATCCTCAAACAGTTGCAACCCATACTAGAAGACTCAATTCTTAAAGAGATCTTCCCAGAACCATCCATTCTAGCCTTTAAACAAGCACCAAACCTCACCAATCTCATCACCAAAAGCAAACTTTCTATGGCCCAAAGCACGCTAAATGGATCCAGGCCATGCCATGACAAGAAATGTTAAATCTTCCAACATATATCCATCACCCCCACAATAACTACACCCGCAACAGAACCATTAATATTCCTGGATCTTACACATGCACCTCCAGAAATGTAATACATCTCATCCAGTGCACCAAATGCCATGATAGAAAATATGTAGGACAAACCAAACAGCAACTGTGTATCAGTATGAACGCATACCGCAAATCTATCAAAGATGAGACTACCCAATCACCCATGGGGCACAGTTCCCACAAGATAACCATTCTCTCCCCAGTCTCTCAGTTCTAATCCTCAAAGGGAATTTACAAAACACCTTTTGCAGATTAGCCTACAAACTTCATGTCATCAACCTACAAAAAATCATGGACTAAATATAGACATTAGGTTTATGCACATTATAACCTCCCTAACAACTGAGACTCCAGGTAACCTCTTAACTATTTACCAGCTACATCTTATCACCAGGCCTACAATCTGCTTCTCCCCACCACCTGTGTCTCAACCATTGTCTGCCACAATTTGGATTTTCACTGACTGGCAATCTTACGTACTGGCCTCTGGCTTCTCTTCTATCCCATCCAGGAAGAGCACATAACAACTGCAGATGCTTCCTCTGCCTGAAGAAGGTGTTTGTACCCGAAAGCTTGCAAAGAAGAATTTTTCCAGCTATTTTAGTTGGCCTAATAAAAGATATCAGATTTACCCAAAGAATGTCTGCTTATGTACTTAGACCAACATGGCTACAACCAACACCCCTGGCCCTCTAACAGGTTTTCTGCAGCAAACTGGCAGCACTGGGATCAAGTTCTACTCTTATGCTCAGACTTGCAGGAGTACAGGCTTTTGTGCCTGCAGTGACATTGATTTCATTGCACGATGCATGGACACAAGGGTTCACCTGCACATTCTATAATAGGGGAGTAATTTATGAAACTGCATTGAAAAGCAGCTATCCATACAGCTCCTTATGTCTGCAAAGGACTAATCCAGTACACTTGGTGCTGCACATATCAAAGCCTGTACCAAAAATCCACAAGCAGAATATAAACCCAGTCTGTTCTATAATCTTCCTCAAAAGCCTGTGCTCCTCCCTGCAGTTTCCCTGAAGACTGCTAACAGAGCAGTTGCAGGTACCAGAACTGTGCTTTGGTATGTGCACAGTTGTATGCTTGGAGAGAGGAACATAGGCTGTACAAGGGAAAAGTTGGGGAAAAGCACCCGGAAGTCTGTCTGCAGACACATAGCTAAAGTTGCAGCATCTGTATAACTAGCTCTCCATAGAAAGCAAGTTTAGCCATGTAAGTACAGAGTTGTCATGTTATTACACATATGCGGGACTCAGTTCCTGAAGCAGTTCTATTAAGTAGATTAATTCTGTTACAGGAACTAGACATGTTTTGCAAAAGTTAACTCCTTTTTCTTTAGAGAAAGGAGCACTATATCATGTTAACACAGTTCACACAGCTTCACAGGCTATTCCATGAGTGTAATTATTATTGCCTAATGAGAATGGTCATAATCCTGTGACAGGTACCCCCTGGAAAGCAATGGTTCTTCACTGGAGCTTAACCATGCAGCTTTCTTTGCAGGGCTGAGGCCTTAATTTGTTTTTCTTGTGCTAAATTAATCTATGGGAATATGCATTCACAGCTGCCTTTCTGCAGGACCTCCCCTCCCTATCCCAAACATATGTACTCCTGCCTTGACAATCACAGCCTCTGATTCATTCTACATCTTAGAAAGCTTCCTCCCTTTGGAAGCAAGTTACATTAATTGTTTTTGCTGTTAACACTAGCAGCTTGATCCATCCCATGGCAAATTTCTCTGAACTAGTGCTAGGCTAGTCCCTTCTCTCATAATTGCCAACACAAAGTCCATTGAGGTAAAGAATATGCCAAAAATTGCAGGCACAAGAGTTGGCTTCAGCATGGAAGCTTGGAGGGTTTCTTCTCCCTAGCTGATTCCCACTTCAAACACTTTGTTGGCTTTTATCTATGCTTGAAGCCATTACAATGCAATGAGATTTCCTTTGACAATCCATTTCTATGTGAGATGCAGAAGCCTGTTTATTTCACCTCACTTGCAAATGTGCTTTTGAGTTATATAAAGGTGCTAATGCATAAATCTCCTCTACCCAAACTAAATAAAACAGATCTGTATTGTCAAAAATAGAAATATAAATGAATGATTACCAAACAACTGAATGCAGGCAAACAGGTAGTTTTTGCCAGCTTGTGTAAACTTCATGCACTTCCTCCCATTATTTCATGTTATTTTGTTGTTGTTTACCCACTGTGAAAATAGCTGTGTGAGTCAATAATGACTCTCCAGCTGGAAATAATATATGTTGCTTTACATTTCTCAGAAGCAGCAATCATTTGTAATTTATTCATGCTGTGTCATTCTGTAGCTAACACTCTGACTTGACACATCTTTTACAATTTAATGATGCAACAGAACTTAAAACCTGGCATGATACCCAATAATTCTGATTCTGAAAGTTACTTACCATTAGTAAATTGTAGCCACCATGTAGGAGGTGGGAGGGAGATACTAGCTAAGAGATAGATGCTTAAAGAATGTCCACAGCAGGAAAATTTTTAGCCTATTAAAATTATAAAATCTTGTGTAAAGTTAAAAATAGGCCTTCTGTTACTATCATAAGAACATCTGCCTTCATGTATGCTGATGCTCTCCAGAGCTACTATGCTTCTCAAGTAAAGCTGTGCCCTGTGAGGTTGTGTTTTTCAGTGTAAAACAAGTAGGAACCAATGTTGGTGTTTCAGAAAGTTGTTTCTTTGAGACAATGCCTTAGCATGGTATGATGCCCCTTTATTTGGATTAGGTATAAACAGGGCGCATCTACGTGAGATGCTTAACTGAGTAGTAGCATAGTTTAATGCACAGTTAGTGTGTGTGTCTACACATGTGCCCACTTACCGCAAAGTAAATGATATGAATTGCAAGTAAACTTGCTATTTGCATTTCCAAATGCAGGTAGCAAATTTATTCAGGATTAGTTACTGCACAGTAATGGACATGTAGACACCAACCAGCAGCAACTTTGATCCTGGTCAGCCCTGCCACTAGGGGGCCAGCCTGAGGCTAGCTCCAGGGCTCCAGACTGCGGCCTCTCTTGCCCCAGACCTAGACTGCCTCTGTGACAGCCCCAGCCTCAGGCCTTAAAATTCTGCAGGGATTTTGAACCCTGGGGCACATAAGCAGGGAGCCTGAGGCCACTCAAGCCCCTTGTGTTCCCCCCTGGGCAGGCCACAGGCCATCCCTGTCAGTCTGCCTGCACCCTGGTACCACTGCCTGGCACTGTAGTGCCATGCAGTGACCAGACACACACCATCCAGGCAGCTCCTGGCTCCTAAGGAAAGCTCTAGCTGCCCACAGCCCACCCCCAGCATCCTGCCCTGAGCCTGCAGGTACTGTAGGACATTGCTTCACTACGCAGCTGTCAGTCTCATACTATGCCCCTGTGCTGGGTGCTGCAGCACAAGGACAGCTGCACAGAGGCTCAGAGAGTTGGCGTGCAATCCCCAAAGGTACCATCCTTACCCACGCCTGTGTCCATGCCTGTGTCCACCACCAAGGGCCCTAACTGGCCCATGGAGGAGACTGGTGACTTTGTGGCACTTTGGGGTGAGGCAGAGGTGCAGCGCAGTTCATGCAGGGCAAGTGCTCCAGCGCCCATTTCTACGAGGGGCTGTCAGGCTGGAGCATGGTCAATGCAGCAGTATTGCATCAAGGTCAAGGCCTTATGGGAACAGTGGACCCACTGTTTACTGTTTACCCGCCATTACTGACCACAACCATCAGTTGGGAAGTGCCCACATGTCCATGCCCTTTATGCATCAACTGACAACCATCCGCATGCCCCAGACCCCAGCCATGCTGTGTACAGCAGCACAGGTGGCATGCCCAAGCCCCTGCCATGGCCTGGCACCTAGGGTGATGTGTCACTGGGGGGGGCGGCCCTCAGGCCTGCAGCTGCCAACCAAGCTCCCCAGCCACAGCTCCACCAGCAGCTTGGGGAGCCTGAGCCAGCACCTGCCCTGACATCTGTGTAGCCTCAACTCCAGCTATGAGGTGCAGCCAGCCATGTCACCACCAGCACACCTCCCTGTGGGGCTGGAGGGCATGGCCAGGTGCCTGACACAGTGACCTGCCATCCGAGAGCACTGGCCATAGCCACATGCCATCCCCAACAGCCAAGACGAAGCAAAGCCACTGGCCATGTCAGCCCCAGACATGTGGTAAGCCCCACACTGGAAGGACGGCCCTCCCTGCCCCAGACCCTGTCCCTGCCCCTGCCCACCTGTACTTCCCTTCCCTCAGATTCCCCCCCACAGCATGCAGAGAGGTGGGAGACAGTGTAAAACTTTATTAAGCAGCCTGCATCCCTGCATCTAGGTGGGCACTAGCTTCTCACATGCCAAGGAGTGCATTAATGACATCACCAGTTGGGCCAGGAGAATGGTGCGGTCCTGGATCCACCTCTATCAAAGCTGACACATTCACAGGGCCCTGCAGATGGGCAGGCAGTCACTGCACATAAGGGAGCTGGGTGGGTTTAGATGGCTGTTGTCAGCTGGCAGTCAGTGCAGCAGGCCAGCAAGGCCAGTGTAGTGGCCAGCAGGGACCCGGGGCATTGGTCATCACTGGCAGGGGCAGGGGCAGGGGCAGGGGCAGGGACCACCATGGTGTGGGGAGACAGAGTGTGAGCCTCCTCAGCTGTGGGAGGCAGGGACGTAGCACTGCCACAGATAGTTCTCCAGGCAGCAGTGGAGGTTGCAGGGCAGCCCGAGCTTTCCCCTCCTCCCCCCACATATTGTCTAAACTCAGAGTCCCATGATAGATGTGCAGATGTGCCCAGGGAACCATGACAATCAGCAGCAGCAGGGCATAATGGGTCAGTCATCCCTCAGTCCATGCAAACAGCTCCTCATGCAGCACCTATGACAAGTGCCACAGGGGCATGCTCAGGGTGCTTCACTGGCCCCAGGGCACCTCCCCAGAGAGGCCCCTTGTAGGAAAGGCAGGGGCATAGCCAGCTCCACATTCCAGTCATCTGGGAGTGCCACAGCCCCCAAGCCCAGGCACCATGGGCTGAGTGGCAGCCCAGGACTGTAGCTGCCTTGCAGAAGGAGAAGGGGACACTGTGGGGTCTGGTCCTTTGGTAAGAGGTACTTCCATCATCCTGGTTTGCCCCACTGTAGAAACAGGGTGGGTAGGCAGGTTGCCTCCAGCCAGCCCCCAGCAGCCCACCTGCCTCTGAGGAGCGAGTGGGAATGGGGGTGCTCAGCTTCTGGCTGCCTGGGCCCAGGCCTGCCCGGCCAACTTACCATGGTTCCTGGGCACACATCCATGCGCAGCTCCTGATCTGAGGCCAGGCAGCACACAGGCCCTCGTACAGAGAATCTTATCTCAGAAATGTTGCAAACTGTCACAAACAGCTTCTTTCTCATGACTCTGCAGGTCCTGCTGCTCCATGTGGGAGAGAGGCCACAACTGGCAGCTGGGATTTTGGCTCAGGGTTGCTGCTGCCTACAGCTAGGACCCTGTGAATGTGCTGGTTCTGCCAGAGGCAGACCCAGGACTGCACCGTTCTCCTGGACCAACTGGTGATAGTGTCAAAGGACCACCTGGTGTAAGCATGGGTTTGGTGGGCCACAGATGTCACCCAAAAGGATGCACAAGACTGGGCATACTGGGAGTTCTGGGTGCGGCTCCTGGCCTCAGAGTGCAAGTGGGTAGAGGCACTGGAGTTGCAGAACATAATCCTGGGAGGGCAGTGCAGGCCATGGACAACAGGGGAAGGGAGAGGGTTCTGTTTGTTGGGGAAGGAGGGCGGAGGGGGTCTTTTGATGTGAAGGGAATAAAAACTTGTTCTTCTGACACATCTGAAGTGAGCATAGTGCTGGGGATGGACAATGGGGTGATGGGTCCATGGGCAGTGTTCCAGGTGGGCTACAACAGGAAGTGCAGGAGGAGGTGGTTGGCCAGCACCTCTTGTATCTGGTGCCTTGGCCCCTGCTGGTGGGTGTGTGGCTCACCTGGAGCCTTGGTGGGGGGGCCCACAGCTGTCACTGCTGCCACAGATGGTATTCCCTCTGCTTGCCATGTGTTCTCCTCCTAGGCCTCATGGAAGAGCTCTCTCTTGGCCTCACAGGTGCAACAATGCCCCGGGGGAGGTTGTCCTTGGTGAACTCAAGGCAGGTGGTGAGGGTGCACCAGTTTCCCTTCAGGTGGTCGAAGGCACAATCCACCAGGCCCTAGATCCAGCCCAGGCACCAGTTGAAGTGGTCCTGGTGGGGGGTCCAGCTGGCTGGTGTAGAGCCACATGAGCCAGGGCAGGAATGTGTAGGCAGGGTCCCCAGTGAGCAGGGGTGGGACCACCATGATGCCCAGCAGCAGGTCCAGGACCCCCATCCTGAAGCAGCCACTCTACACTAGGCTTGGCAGGGCAGAGTTATGGAACATGCAGGCATCGTGGGCACTGCTCACCAAGCTGGTACTTATGTGCATGAAGATGCCACAGTGGTCCATGATGGCTTGGAGCGTCATGGAATGAAAGCCCCTCCAGCTGCAGTAGGGGCAATCACCATGGGGTGACCAGGTGATGGGCATGTAGTCCCATCCAGGACTCAATGCATTGGTGGAATCCCAGGGTATGGAACCCTGCCACTACCACCAGGGAGTTGTACACATGAAGCTCTGTGTGCCCCAGCACATCCTGGAAGGTGCTGCATACCTCCAGGCCTCCTCCATGGTGGCCCTGCCCAACCCAAAGAGATGGCCCATGTAGTGGAGGCTGGTGGGCATGACCAGTTTGAACAGGGTGAGGATCAGCCATGAAAAGGAGTGGCTGAATGGCAGTGCTCTGCCACTCCAGGTATGGCTGGAGCTGCTCCAGGAGGTCTTGGAAGGTGGTCTGGATCATCCAAAATGCCTCCAGTCACTGCTTGTCATCCCAGGTCTGCTGGACAATGTGCAGCCACCAGTCCTGGTTGGCCTAGTGAGCCCAGAAGCAATAGGGCTGGAGGCCCAGGAAGGTGATGGCTCAGCAGTGACATCTAAAAGCACATCATTAGCATCCCTGCTGGGGTCCGGTCAGTGGGATGGGGGCCAGGTGGCAACTGCACAGTGGCAGTGGCCCTGTGACGGTGTACTGCAGCCAGGCAGGTGGTCACCACACATGGGGGAGCTGAGTGGCCGCAAACAGCCATGAACCAACCGGTAGTTAGTGCAGCAGGCCAGCAGGGGCCTGGGATGCTGGTCATCACTGCCAAGGGCAGAGGCAGGAGCAGCCATGGTGCAAGGAGTCAGAGGCAGGGAGGAAAGAGCTGCCATGTGCTACCCCTGTGCTGTGCATGCTGCTCTTGGCCAGGGAAGTGACTGGCCAGGGAGCAGAGAGCGGGGCTGCATTTTCAAGATGGCTGCTGGCTGCTGACAGCTGCAGCTTTAGCTGGAGTGTGGAGCTTCCCCCAGTGGCAACAGGGTCCCATTGCAGGGCTGCAGGAAGTGGCACTAGTTTGGTGCTAAGAGCAGCAAATCTGCTGCCAAGTTCTGACATATGTAGATGCCTACCCAGGAGTGTTTACTCACAAGTAGTTTACTTGCAAGTAAACTGATCTCAGATCAAATGTATGTATAGTCGCACCCACAAGGTACTAACTATAAGAGAAGCATGGCAGACACAAAGAGAGTGATCTTTGAATCCAGTCAAAGGCAGATGCATCTACACATGTTATTAAGGTGACAAAGTTAACTCTAGCACAGTTTGTGCTGGAGTCAGCTGCTCCCAGGTGAAGCATCTACACATGCACCCAGGACCACAGGACTTTGAGCCAGGGTGGAGCAGCTCCAGGGGTCAGCCTTGGGCTCCAGGTGGCAGCACTGGGCAGCTGAGGGACTGGCTGAGGCATGAGAGCTAGATGGCAGGCAGCCCCCAAATTTTATCACCCTTGTGCCCCAGCCAGCCCGACACAATCTACATGTGTGTTTCATTGCAGTTAAGTAGTTCACTGTTCCCAACAGTATTATCCTATGGTGGAATTAATTTACTGCACCCTAATACTGGTTCATGTGTAGACTGTGACTCTTTACTGTGGAGCTAATTAGTCAACTCCACAGTAAAGTGCATATATAGATGCACCAAGCCTTACTTTTGTTATCCTGACTTTAGACAGACAGCAGGTGACTGTATTTTCTGGTTCTAGTGGCAGTTCTTCTGTTAACAAGTTCTGTATATTTAAGGTCCCCCAATATTTTCCAACAGAGTAGTAGCACAGCTGAAGGTGGGGGCAACTGGAGCAGCAGCCCTGGGAGCTGCCTTTGTGAGGAGGTCGCAAAAGACCCTTTTGCTAGGAATCTCCAGCAGGAGCTTTGGTACACCCTCATCAAAATCCCCAGCACTGGCTGCAGCCAACTCTTAATGCTTCTGAGGAAGACAAACTTTATCCTATCCTCCACCCCCCAATGGCTATATGTAGCAGAAAGAGAAGGATATCATGTTTGTTTGGCATGATTTGTTAGTAAATCCATGTTGGCTGCTTGTAATCAGCCTTTCTTACTCTAGATGCTTGCAAGTGGACTTTTTTATATGCTCTAGCAACATGCTTGGTAGTAAGGTGAGGTTAACTGATCAATAGTTTCCCAGCCCCTCCTTTTTTTCCTTCTTTAAAGAGGGACACCATGTTGGCCCTTTCCCAGTCCTCTGGTACTTTGCCTGTTGCCCATGACTTCATAAATATTATTGCCAAGGGCTCCACGATCTCCTCTGCCAATTCCTGCTGACTTGAATTCATCCAGACCTGTAAAAAGCTCTTGTTTGTTTTGTTATCTCATCTCTCAGCTTGTCCCTTCCTTATCTAAATAATCTATGTTAGCTGTCTGGTTGCAGCCTAATTATTTTTGTGATGACTGAAGCAAAGTAGCTGTTGAACAGCTCCACCTTCTATGTATTATCTGTTAAGAATTTGCTCTGACTATTTAATAGAGGACTCTTAAATTTCTAAGTCTTTCTTTTCTGGTCAACATAAAACCTCTTCTTCTTGTCCTTAAATTGCATTGCCAGGTGAAGTTCTTTTCTTTTTTAACCTTTTCCTTACTGATTTTGTCCCTGTAAATCCATGCTATCTCTTGGAATGCTTTCTTGGTGACCTGTCAATCTTTGCATTATCTGTATGCTTTCCTTTTGTATTTGAGGCATCCTAGAAGCACCTTGTATAGCCACATTGGTCTCTTAGATTCTCTTAGGCCAGGTACAGACATTACACTTTTACCAGTATAGGTGATCAGCAATTGGTCTATACCCATATCAGAACAGATGTTTGGCACACATAAGACTGGTTTTAAAATGGCAGAACACAGGCTAAGGTTTTCCTGTCCCACCAAAGGGTGAAAGTGTGCCTACTATCTCCTTAAGTTATTTGAAATCTGCCTTTTTGAAATCCAGTATCTTAGTTCTGCTGATCTCATGCTTTCCCTGTCTCAGGATCATAAATTCTATCATATCATGATCACTTCCTCCCAAGTTTCCCATCACCTTCCCATCTGTGGCAGCTGAAAAGTATGCCTGTGTGATAAAGGTGCTTGCTGAAGGGTCTATGAACATTAGACCAAGTGGGGTTTTTTTGTATTTATTTAGATATTAAGCTATAAGTTGTTGCTAAAAGCCTAATTATAGTTTAAGATGTAGTGAGGCCTTGTATAAAGTAAAGCCTAGTAAATTTAGCAAAGCCTAGAAGTAGTAAGGCCCTGTGGTTCAGTTAAAATTAGCTTATCAAAGGAATGCAAGGCTTGTATTGCTATTGGTCAGTCTAAGGACAGTTGAAGTAAAAGAAATCTGAGTGGTCATATGTTATCAGTGTCCTTAGCTGAAATATCTAAAAAACATTCAGAAGAAAGATGCAGCTCTGTGAAAAGGATTAGTTAGCTGTTGCCTAGATCAGTAGGCCCGTGGACCTCGAGGAGCCCAAGAACTGCATTCCAGGGTCCTTCCTGGTACCCCTCAGATAGCGTTGCTCGGGGACGCCTGACCTCACTGAACTTTGTGAAAAGAGGAACTTGTTGTGTATCAGGCATCAGAGGGGACTGCTGATAAGTTGCCGATGTGAATTGCTTTTGTCTGTCATTGTTTGTCTTGTTACTATGCGTAGTTGTGTTTTTGTTAAGTTAATAAATCTTTCTTACCTTTCTACCACAACCACACTCTCAATCCTAAACCCTCCACAGGTGGCTGAGACATAAATTGCTGTCACAAACAGGATTGAGAGGCTCTGGTCCAGAGAGAAAGGTCTGAATGGACTTGCATGGGCCCCGTTAGTGGCTTTGCTTAAGGAAGTGACAAGGATGGAGAATCCCGAGTAGGATAAGGATGGGTTGAGACCTGCCTGGAGTGACCCAGAAACTGTACCCGATTATTGGGTTAGGTTTGCTGCTGCTTCCCGGGGTAAGCCCTAGAAGGGGTGCTTGTCGTGGCTGCTGGCCACATGCTTGCAGTGAAGGGCTGAAGAAAATGCCCAGCTCCGGGAAGGAGTAAGGAGTTAGAAAACGTGAGAGATTCCTACAGCGTGGCATGCAAGGCAGCGGAAGTTGCACAGAGCTGCTTAGAAACATTAGAATGGAAGGAAGGAAAAATTATAATTGCACACGTGGCGGCTTCCCCCCAGAAGAGAGTGCAGTTATCACAGGCTGTGGAGCCATCCTCCCACAAGTGTCTGTATAGAGATAAAGCAGAAGCTGAGCTCTGGGAAAATCAAAAGGATAAGATTGATAAAAAGGAAGAGATTGATGACGAGTCTGGTGCTGAAACACCCCTGTATGTTCCTGCCCAGAGGGAGGAACCTAGCTAGGCCTTCCTCGCCCCAAGGAGAAACTCAGCCAAGTTTTTCCCATGGTGATAACTTGTTCAAAGCTGCAAGGAGAGAATCTCCAAACAGAGCTGCATTCCTTTACCCATGCGGAAATTAAAAATATTCAAAAGCAGCAGAAGAGCCAGTAATAGACTGGCTAGTTCAAATGCAGAAGCCAAGGCTTACCAAGCCGTTGAAAACTGCCAAGGCCATGGCAGTAGCCTCAGTGAAAAATAACCCCCCTGACCTCCCTGAATTGTTGAGAAAAGCTGAGAAAAGCCGGCCCAAGACTCCACAAGCAAAAATGTGGAAAGACTTGTTAGCTACCTGTTTCAATAAAGTGCAAATTAATAGACTGCCCTCCAATGTCTTGAGAGGGCCGGGGGATAAACACTGTACCAAAGGGACAAGACCAAAAGCAGAACCTTCTGCATCACCAACTGTGTCATCAGAGAGATTCTCTGCCGTAAGGGCAGAACTGTCAACATTTTCCCAGGCACATACAGGGCCGCCAGTCTTTACCCTGCCAGATCACATGGCCTAGGAAGTCGGGCCGGCCCAACCCCCAAAGAAAGGAGCCACAATGGGGATAGTGGTGAGCCTGGGACCGGTATCTAAAGTTAATATTGGCCCTTTAATTCGGATACCTATACAGATTCAGTTAAGTAAAAGTAAAAAGTCAATTGATATGCTATTAGACACTGGTGCCCAGATTTGCATTTTAAATTCTGCAGATTAGAAAGGGGAGAAAAGAACCTCTTATCAAGTAATTGGAGTTGGAGGCACCAGATGACCAAGACATCTGGTCCAAGCAACTGTCACATTACCTAATGGATCTAAGGTAACAGCAGAAGCAGTAATACTTAAAGGGGAACCAAACTTAGTGGGACTTCATGTACTAAGAAGACAGCAGTTTGCCCTTGAACAAGAGAACTGGCAGTTTGAGTGCACAGTGCCTCACCGAGAAACAGAAAAACAGCTATAACAGCTGTAACTCAATGTAGCATGATCCTACTAACCCTGCTTCCCATGAAAGGATACTCAGACCCCAGTATCAAACTCCTCCTGAGGCCACCCAGCCTATCCAGTGTATTATAAGTCAGCAGTCAGAAGATGGGACTGTTATTCAAACCCACCCTCCATATAACAATCCAGTGTAGCCAGTGCGCAAGCCAAATGGACCGTGGCAACTGACTATTGACTTTCAAGCTCTGAATGCTAATACTAAGCCCTTGATGGCTGATTTCCTATCACTACCAGCCTTGACAGAAAGCATCCAGTGTTATAACCCTGCATGGATAAGATCCATTAATATCAAAGACATGTTGCAACAGTATGTGTTTATAGCTGTAGAAGTTGTCACAAAGATAATGTTTGCCCGCACCTCAGCGAGAGCTACAGCCCAAGACACTTGTGCAGCACTGGAAACTTTGCTAGCTATGTATCCACCTACAGAGTGATAATGGCCCTCACTTCCACAACCATCTTGTGTATGACTGGACCACGAAACATAGCATGTTATGGACATATCACATCCCATACCATCCGCAGTCTAATGGATTGGTAGAGCGAGCCAATGGCATCCTCAAATGCAATTTTCGGTTAGCTGCTGGCCCGGCTCTTAAAGACTGAGACTCGCACCTGGATTGAGCTATCAATTGAGCCGATAACCGACCCCGTCCGGGAGGTAGCCCCATGCAACAAGCCTTTGGATTGGGTAGTCCCCGTGAGCCAGCAGTGGAGCAACCTAGGAGTAGTGACCCAGGAAAGCTCCAGGCAGGACAGCGGGTAGTAGTGAAGCATCCTCAAGGAGATAAATGGGAGGGGACACTATTAGCCAAAAGTATGCATAATATATGATGGGTATTTAAGTCAGATTCACCTAATGGGAGCCAAGCTCCTTGTTGTCTTGTTCCTACAGATTGGATCTGTCCACAAGTGCAGCCATAACCATTCCTAACTGAGCCTGCCACTGAAAACGAGTCCTTCTCTGTAGCAGTCTGAATTGACTGACACCATGAAGTAGTAAACTGTTGTGAATGTACTCTTTTTATTAATGCCTTATTATGTTTCCTGGGTGGGGCATGTCTACTACCTTTCTTATTACCCAGATATTAATGAACTTGCACCTGAAGACCTCAAGAAGTGGCCTGACCCTGAAGGGCATCCCCCGGAAACATGCTCAGATAGCCTTCACGTGGTCCAGATGCAGTATCCATACTGGAAGAAACCCACCACCCTGGAGCAAGTGAAGTCCTGGTCTCTGAGTAGAAGAAACAGGATAGTTGACTGGCAAAGTGGTAACTGTCAGTGCACCTGTGGCACCTGTTATTATCTTGAGTTCATTCCCTACCTGAAGGCTGGAATGGCTGACTGTGGGAGGGGAAGTGATTGTTGTAGCTCTGCTTGTTTGAGAATTTGTTGTTACATACTTCCTGAGGGGAACCCCGTTGAGCTCAGCGCTCCTGAGTTTGTGTCCCCAATAGTGCATCCTGCATCTGTTCAGCCTCTTGAGCCATTGCGTTCAGGGGAGAATCTGCCCCCTCCCATTCCTATAGGTGATCACTCTCTCCAGCGGTGGTGTGAAGCCCACCAGGTGAGAGAGTGCATTACAGGTTAGAACAAGGTTATTACATGGTTTGTGAATCATACCTACCATACCAGAGGCGTAGTGGAATGGTACCTACTTTAATACAACCAGAAGGAGGCTGTATCCGCAAGTCTCTATCACTTACCCTCATCCTTTCATACCAGTGAGATTCCTAAAGCAAATCAATGCTATTATTCTGCCAGGACAATGCCATTTCATTAACCCAATACAGCATTGTCCCCATGAACAACAGTGGGAGCTCTTTCACTTTCTGGGACGTGAAGCATAGTTACAGGCTCCCAAAGAAGGAAAGATAAATGTGATCTGTGAAAAAATGAAATGTGCACTACTATCTCAGGCCGTTCCCCCATGAGAGGCCCTGACACTGCCTGTGTATAACTCCACGTCCTGGTAGAAGTCACAAGTTAAAATCCCAACCCTCCTAAATGCTTCGTTGTTCACTGCCCAAGTATTGTTCAGACCAGAACAATAGCATGTCCAAGCTACTTTTCCAAACTGTTCAGCAAGGGCCTGGGTATCTGAAGGGTTGCTTAGATGGGAATAGCTAGTCATTTTCCATTCCATAAGTGCACTTAAGTCCCGCAGACAAAGAGATACTCCAAGTTATCTTTAAGATGGACTTAACTCAGCTATGAATATATGAAATTTAGATAAATCCCAGGAAAACACTGAAGGGGGTAGCCAATCTCTGACAGGCAGTAGGGGTGCTCACTAGAGAAGGCATGCTCAAAAGAAAAATGTTACAGCACATTGACAAATTGCTAACTAATGTAGGATTAGAGACAGCCCATCTTGCCCAGGTCATGATAGACACTGCTTTTAAAGCAGACAAAAATCAAACTTGGAGTACTGCTTGTGTGCAAGTTCAGTTATCATTGAATATGCATTTTTCCCAAGTAATAAACATTAAAAATTGAGAATAGCCCCTTGGCTTAGAGCTTTATGAGATGCCTGCAACATTTAAAGAGTGATACCCCTATCAAGTACCTAGATTACCACTTGAGAAAGCTGTAATAAAAGAAAATATTCATTCCTAGTGCAGGGGGTAAAAGAGAGAAACTAGACCACTGCTTATTTGTTAAACACAGGACTAGGAGGTGGATACCTTTGTGACTATAATTTACATTGCCCCATATGGAAAATAGTTACCCCCAATAACCCTCAGTATGTAGCACAGTCCCCCTTGGCTCAAATTAGTAGCACTTTGATTAGATTAGAGACCCTATGGAGAGGCTAGTCTCTCAACCCACCTAACATGACCTGCATATACGAGTTACCTAATGTGTCATATGTAACAATAGGGCAACATATTTGTTGAGAAAGACCAAGTCGTTTGCTGCATGAAAATAGTACCACGTAGACTTTGTGCAATTTGTGTTGCTTAAGAGCTAAAAGTAGAGCCGTTGCTCTACTACAATTAAGTAACCATATTATTGCCCTAAAATAGCCAAAAATTTCCTGAGACTATCTCTCTCAACTTTACAATACCCACTTCATGGGTATCAGATGTAGACATGCCACAGTTAGAAAACTAGAATAATGTGAAAACTAAGCTGCAAAGCCTTGAGCCTTGAGGCAAAGACACTCAGCTCTCTTTGCTCAAGAGGGTGGGCAAATCATTAGACTGGCTGTCAACATGCCTGAGCCATGTAAATGGTATGATGTAATCTGTACTATTCGTGTGTCACCAAGTGTCACCTCAACTACGTGGCTAACCATCTTGAGCATCATAGTATTCTGCATTGCCCTAGTGGCAACCGCTAAATGGTGTTTCAACCATTGTTGTCGTAAATCTGTTCATGCTATGCAAGTTAAATTTATAGATCCCTCCCCATTTCCCAATGTAGTGCATGTGGCTTTGGCATCTAAATTGTAGCTATCATAGTGCTTCAGCAAGCAACGGGTAGAGTGTGGCAGCTGAAAAGTATGTCTGTGTAATAAAGGGGTTTGCTGAAGGCTCTATGAACATTATACCAAGTGTTTTTTTTGTATTTGTTTAGATATTAAGCTATAAGTTGTTGCTAAAAGCCTAATTATAGTTTAAGATGTAGTGAAGCCTTGTATAAAGTAACGCCTAGTAAATTTAGCAAAGGCTACAAGTAGTAAAGCCCTGTGGTGCAGTTAAAATTACCTTGTCAAAAGAATGCAAAGCTTGCACTGCAATTGGTCTAAAGACAGTTGAAGTAAAAGAAATCTGAGTAATCGTACATTATCAGTGTCCTTCAGAAACTATAAATTAGCTGAAATATCTGAAAACCATTCAAAAGGAAGATGCAGCTCTGTGAAAAGGATTAGTTAGCTATTGCCTAGATCAGTAGGCCCGTGAGGAGCCCAAGAACTGCATTCCAGGGTCCATCCTGGTATCCCTTGGACAGCATTGCTTGGGGACGTCTGCCATGACTTTGCTGAAATAAATGCATTTAGTAGGGAGGAAGATGTATGTTCCATCCAGCCTGGTCCCCTCTTTCATTCCGTCTATCCATCTTCCTGTTTTGGGGCTCTTCCTCCCTTATACCACACCTAACACCAACCAATAATGTCACATCCCAGTCTTCTGCATTTGTAAACAGTCTTGGTACGTCTTGGCCTTTCAAAATGGTAAACCATGTGTCACGGGGTGGGGTCCTAGGGGTGGCCATGATCTCCCCTAGCACCTCCTACTGTGCCAAGTTTGCGTTAAAGCACCCTCATTCTCGCCCGCCATGTCTTGAACTTGTATAAATAAAAGAGAGGCTGCCTTTCATCCCCTTGGTCATGGTTCTCCCTGCTACCCTGAGTCTTGTTCTGATAACGGGTTCCGGGCACCCCAGCCTTATGGGCTATGCATGGCTCCAACCATGCCAGTACCATGCCTCAAGACTCGCTGATGTACCAGACATTGTTTGGTCTGTTTCACTCTTGGCGCTCTCTGGTGCTTGGGCTCTCCGCAGCCCCTTGTCTCTATTGGCACCCTCTGGCACTCTGGCTTGTCTCTCACCCTGAACCCCACAAGCACTCTGGCTTGTGTCTCACCCTGCACCCCACAGGTGCTCTGGCTTGTCTCGCAACCACGCCCTCTGGCACTCGTCAATTGCTGCCCCCCTGCTCTCGGGTGTCTCATGCTGCCCTCTCTACTCTGGGGCTTCTCGTCACCCCCTTTGCTCTAGGGCTTCTCTCGCTGCCCCCTTTGCCTCAGGGCTTCTTGCTCAGGTGGCCATAGCTGTGCCTGGCCCCCACCTCTCTTCCTTGGGGTCTCGAACCCCCGCAGATGGGCTCAGGTAGCCATGCCTGCCTCTTTGCTCTAGGTCTGGGGTCTGCGCACCCCAAAAATGCTGCACCCTCTCTGGTGCCAGGTTCTCCATGCTACCATGGGTTCCCTATGAGGCCTCCTCCAACCCCTAATAGCCTCACCCAAGCCACCAGTTGCAAACCGTAAACAGAAAGCTCAAGCCCCTAGGCTGCAACACAAATTCAAGCTGCTTGGCTATAACATTAGTCCCGCCACATCAGGGGTGTTCTATCCTTCCCCCAGTCTCAAAGCTGTACCTGCAGTTTAGCCTCTCCTCTTTGTTCAGTCCGGCAGACCTCCTTCCTCTATGGCTGCTGGCACTAAACTGTCTGCTGTGCCTCAGCCTGGGTTTAAATGGGAGGCAGGCCCTGCCCCTTCCAGTCAACTAACTCCCACCAGTTACCCTGGCAACCTGCAGCTAGGCTCCTTACTTGCTGCTCCACAAGTAGCAGGCACCTCAGTG
Organism: Crocodylus siamensis; assembly: GCF_052110815.1. Taxonomy (NCBI): domain Eukaryota; kingdom Metazoa; phylum Chordata; order Crocodylia; family Crocodylidae; genus Crocodylus; species Crocodylus siamensis. The sequence continues at coordinate 214,710,004 of NC_143397.1, forward strand.
CGCTGCTACACACCTCCCCTCCTTATAGGGGGCACCAAAGTGCTCTGCGACACTGTGTATGGACGTCAGTTTGCCTCACCCGGCACTTGTCTCAGTGGGACTGACTTAGCCTCTGTCTGTCCCCAGGTTACCTGGTCTCCTGGTGTCAGTCTCAATTCTTTCGGCCTGTCGTCACCGTGGTATGGACAGCTGTCTCTTCTTTTCTCTGCAGGCTCTGAGACATCCCAGTCTGCCTGGAAGACATCCAGAATCCACAGATCTGCTTCTGGGCTTACATTATCTCTCAAAATTCCATTTTGGGGTTACCACCATTTGCCCTCTGTGGGGCACAGCTCTGTACTGGAATGCTGAGTGCCCACAGGGGAACCCACATCTGGTCCCCTGGGCTTCCTGTTCATCAGAGATTTTATCCCCAGTTCTGCAGTCCAGCCAGAGAATTGGTCCCAGCACACAACCATAAAGACCACACTGGCATGGGAGCCAATCCCAGCTCCTCCTGGCTCAGCTGTTTCTTTGATGTTTTCTTTTCTTCCATCGTGGTGCTTTCTCTGGCTACAGCTCCATGCCCACTGCTCCCATGGCTCAGCATGGTCTTGTGCAGCTCCATTCATCTTCTACCCCAGGTGAGTTCCCCTCTGGGGAACTTGCCACACAGAGGACAAGTGTATGTATTTTGATGTTCAAGATAGTCATCAGAACTGTCCCACCCAGTCTCTGTGATACTAATCAGATTATAATTCCTTTTATATGCTGAAACTTTCAGCTCATCTTGTTTGTTCCCTATACATTTCACATTTGAATACATATATCAGATATATTTTGCATTCTGACCTTTTTATTTCTCTTTTGCATCACTTGTTGCTGTCCTGTGCCTCTTCTGCCCTTTCCTGGAGTTGAGCTGTTTCTTCTAGTTCTGTTACCTCTAGGTTTTTTGCTCTGTTGCTTGAGGGTTTGTTTACCACCCTGCAAGGAATTTAATTTAAAGCCCTACTTACTAGGTTGACCAGACAACACCCAAAGATGCCCTTTCCAGTTCTGGTCATCTGGATCCTATCTCTTGATATTAGTCCTCCCCCCCCAGAACATTGCACATTATCAAAAAATGCACAGCCTTCTTTGGAGGCCATGTGTCCATGAGTAAACATGAATAGACAACAGAGCAATAGCAAAACATTAGTTCAAACATGTATATAGTAGAACACTTCCACAAAATAATGGTTGCTTTTGTCAGGTGACTATAAGATAACAGGTTCCTGGGTCATGGTAATTTATTATATTTTATCTACAAAAACTATTGCGAAGGATCTGAACTTGTTACAATAGATTAAAGTAGATTTTTTATTATACTGCAGTTCACCACTAAAGCCTAAAAAGTGCAATACATTAGGTAATTTAAAGTCAGTGATGTGCAAATCTAAGTAAGTAAGAGTAAAGGGTCTTAGAAAATGATGCATCTGTTCTGATCATTTTAAGAGATTTTGCAAGAAGACTACTCCAGTAAATGATTTAAAAGGATTGTAAAAGGTCAAGGAAACTGCTTACACTGCTTCCCAGTAGACTGAAAACTGAGGGTCTGTTAGTCTCTCAAAATCTATCCCTGAAAAAAAAGTAAACCGTGCAGCCACTAATTGTGCCTCAAAGCATGTTTTCAAAGGTTATGCTATAGATGAGCAGGAACTGGAACAACTGAGAAGACACCCTCCCCCAGTTCTGTACTTCAGGGACAGTTGGATCTGGATCTGAACTTTGCAAGCTGAGTTGCAACCTCTTGAGCATTTTGTTCTCTGAGAAACACAGGTGTATCATGAAGGACCCTTATAGCTACAGAAGGGATCCAGACAGTCGTGCTTAATTACTATATACAAAGGTCAAGGCCAAGCTATTTATACACACTGCCACTTCAATAGGGTTCTGGTAGTTTCTGATATACAGTCCTGCTAGAGAACACAAACTATTTTAAAAGGTACTATCAGTTCATATAAATTGCAAACACCAGATAGGGTATTCACTTTAGATGCTATGAAACATCTGTGAAAACAATGATCTTGAATGAGAGTGGACTATTCTTACATGTGTCACAGGCCAGGTGGGCACTTTGAGTGTATCAATTTAGTTGCAGGCTGTCTGGGTGCTGCAAGTGTATCAGCCACTGGGCTGTTTGGTTCAGGATCGAGGAGGCAGAGTTGGGAGTGAAGCAAAGACAAATTTATTATAGCTTACACACACAACAGTTAACAGAAAGATAAATGTGACAAGCAGATAATGCAATATTAAAGAGCTAATAGTAAATAATAACAGATAATAATAACAGAGAGGTAGATCAATCTGTCACAGGCCAACTGGGTACTGTGAAGATATCAGCCACTGGACTGTTTAAAATAACAGATAGACAGACATGGGTTAGCAATTTATCGATAGTCCCTTGATGCCAGGTGCACGCCAAGTGATTCCAGCGAAGTCAGGCATCCCCGATTGACACTGTTGGAGGGATTATTGGGAAAGTCCTTTGACCAGGATCCGATCCTTGCTCACACTGGGAGTCTGGAGTCTGGGCTTTGAACAGCAATGACCATTCTGTTCCCTCCTTCCTGCTGGTCACCTGATACCCGTGCTTTTTTATACCTAGTTTTATGCTAATCTGTTGGTTTTAGAGCCACTCACAATTTTGCCCTATAGCTGTTACCCTTATGGGATTGAAAGGTGCTAAAAATTATCATAAAACGTTACTACCCAGACTCAGATTTATCCAATAAACAAATTATAATGCAGCGTTTTTAGGTTTGAAATTGATATTACTAAACCCAACCCTTTTAAGTTTTTCTGAATATGCTTTCTTGGGATGTGCTTTCCTGGAATGTGTTGGGTGTGCCAGGCGGTTGGATCCAGTTTTTATCATCAAGGCTGAGCCCTGAGCAAAAACAGTTAGGTCACCTAATCTTGCAGCTACAGCTTTGCCTTTAGGGCCCAGTCAGTTCCATGAACAGTTAGTTTTATCATTTTGGTTAAACTTATGACAGACAAGTTACATGTGTGAGTTACAAACTTACAAGCTTTATATTAGCTAATATTGCCTATTAGGCAAAATACCGAATGCCTCCAAGAAGCACATATTTATTGTTTATTAATCTCTCTGGTTCTGGCTGTCACATACATGGGAAATGTTCTTTAAAATGGTATCATCTTTTTGATCGTGTGTGTTAGTGGGAGGCCAGGTGTAATACATATAAAATCCATGCATTAAAGACACTGAATATAGTGCTCTGTCCTCTGCCCTGGCTACAGCAGTATTTTAGAGGAAAACATCTGCATTAAAGGACAGCTAAAGATTTTCCCTGGCCCAGGGCAATCTCTTGGCTACAGAAAGGTGACATCATATGGAATATGTTGTGGGCATAGAATGCTTTAGCAAAGGGTTTCACTTCTTCACAGATGTGGCTGTAACTGAGACTGCTTTCTACAGGTAGTGTAATTTAGCCTAACCCTGTACCTATATGAAGTTTTGTCAGAGACTTTTTCAGCCCTGACTGGCCTGTGATAAAAATAAAGTAACTTATAATAACTTACTTACTACCGTAGGATTGAAATATTGTTGTAGCCATGATGGTCCATGAAGTATGCAAGGAGCAAGATTTTGGGATGATAGCTTTTATTGGATTAACTATAGAGTTGAGAGAGATGTTACCAGAGTTCCCTCTAAGCTGTGCACATGCCCAGCTGCGCACAATTAAAAATCTTGCTGTGCACCAACTTTTTAATGCATGCACCCGCCCAGAGACGAGCTGAGCGCGGCGGAGGCACTGGGGGTGGGACACTTACCAAAGGTAAGCTCCTCACTCCTTATACCTGGCAGGCAGTGGCTCCTCCCTGAGGCAAGGTGGGGGTGGGGACGGGGCTGGGTGCTGGCGCAGGCTCTGCCGGCTCCAGGAAACCTCCGCAGGCTCCACCAGCTCCAGAGAACTGCTCTGCAGCCTCGCATTGCCTTGGGGAGCAAGGAGGCACATGGCGTTGGGGCTGGGGACTATTTGATGTCTTCTATTGATGCAGATATGCTGCTAGATCTGGGGGTTGCCAGCGGTTGGCAGCCAAGTTGTCTACATCCTCTGAATCCCTCACAGGAGCCCAGAGATGGCCCAATGTTACGCCCCAATGGGGGCAGGTCCAGCCTGGCTGTCATTGCCGTTGCTCACTGCTGTCCGGCAGTGGGCGACCAGAGCCATGATGACATCAACTGAAAGTTCTTGGAGTGGGTTATTGCATTGGCATCTGGTGCTCGATGTTCTTGCGTGCGGTTCGTAAAAGGCTAAAAGCTTTAAAAAGTTAAAAGCCTAAAACCGCAAGGGGGTCGCCACTGGGTATGGCAACCAGCGCCTTAAAAACACCAAGAAATTATGGGGGACAACAAGAGAGAAAACAGGGTGGGCTTGTGCGGGTCATAGGTTCAAAACTAGTGCTCCCCCGGGGGAGACCGAGCAGAGCACCCCAGACAGCACCCACTGGCTCGCAAACTGGGGGAGCTCACCGGCGGCTACTGCCCAGTGGTACTCCACCTGGAGATGCGCTAAGGACACCAAGGAAAAACGCCCCAAGGGCACCGGGAACCTTCCAGTTCCCTGGAGCCGGCAGAGCCCCCAGCTCCCATCCCTGCCTTGCCTCACCTCAGGGAGGAGCCATTGCCTGCCCTGCATGAGGAGTGAGGAGCTTATCTGTTATCTGACTCGTGGAATTTTCTGTTTGTTGTGTGCCAAGCAGCCAGAATTAGAAATTTCAAGCCCTATCCTGATTGTCCAGTGATGTAACATTACCTCCCTAGAACCAACCCATGCTTCAACATTTTCATTAGGGGGCATAGCTCAGTATTTTTATTTTCACGTTTCCCCTTAAAAACATATCATTACTGATCCACAAGATAAAGAAAGTCTTGTTCTGCTCTGCTTCCAGCACAGACTGACTCTCTTGGCTTTGCTGCATGAGGAATATCCCAGTTTGTTGTCTGTAGGTATGACTCTCACATGCACATTTTTTTAAACAGTAGAGCAACTTTTCTTGAGAAAGGCCTTGGGGGTTGAGGGAGGAGAGGAGAGGGAAGACACAGTGCTGTAGCAAGGTGGGAGGAAGCGGGATGACTGCCCTGGGTGCTGAAGTGAAGGGGCGCTAACAGGCGATGCCCAGCCAGTGCGGGTATGGGATGGAGCCGTGAGCAGCTTATAGTGGGGCATGGGGATGGGGGGAGGGCAGCTCCCACCACTGCATGCACAGGCAAGTATGGTGGGGAACTGCTCCACAGCCTCTGCCGGCTCCAGGGCACTGTGGGACCAAAGTGGCATGCTCACAGACCAAAGTGGCATGTTCACAGACCACTACTCTTTAGAGGGAACATTGGATGTTACACAAGCTTTTGACCACAGAAGTGCTCTTCTAAAAATCTGGAAGTTTGTCAACGCTCTCTCCCAACTATAAAGTTGGTCCAAAAAAGATATCACCAAAAAAACCCCCTTGTTTCTACCACAGTTGTCTTGAAGTTTGACCTCTGTAAATAGGAATGACTGACTATATATTTATGCTGTTTATAACAGACTGCAGCTTGGTCCAGGTTTGATTCCTCTGAATAGTTTGTGTAGCAAATTGCCAAACAAGATTCAAATCAATTTAGATAAGCTACAGTATTATAGACAGTTAATCAATATTCATATAATTCTGAAGGAGCTTTAAACACCTATAGAGAGTGCAAAAGTCAATACTGTGAGCCTGTTGCTACCTTTATTATAATGCCCTTCAACATAATGGTATTAATTCTAGAGCAGCTTTTTCTTCTCCTGCCCTGTGCTATGAAGCTTGTTACAGACTCTCCACTGCCAAGGAAAGGGTTTGACAATTGACAGTATTCATCAGTGTTCATAATGATGCTAGTCTTAGCATAAAAGTTAAACATAAGGGTAAGAAACATTTTAAAGTTTTCTTTTAAATCTAGACAAAGGAGGAGACATCAATATTAAATATCCTAGAAAAGACAGAACAGCTGGAGCATGACACTGAATGTGAATGTGTGATCTGGGTTAAGAGTCCCAAAAGTTCTTAGGTGAATTAGGAGCCTAACTTCCAATTTCAAAAGAGGCTCTGACACTTAGCTTTTGGCTTCTGATACAGAAGGTGTTTAGGTACCTAATACCTATTTAAGCACACTGAATATTTATAATAGCATTCTTCACTTATGATTCAGGCAAATCATGATATCACTTGCTAGCACAAGTAGACCCTGTTCTCTAACTCATTACTTTTTGAGCTGGGTACATTTATATTAGATTTTACATAATGAAACTCAGACTGAAGAGAATGTGTAGCATATTCCACTTCTCTCCTATCTTTAGTAGCAGGGAAGTCTGAAGTGGAAGTGTTTCTTTGTGCTTGTCTAGCATGGTGGTGATGATTTTTCATCAGTCTTTACAATGGCAGCCAAAAAAAACACTGAACAGGAAAAGTCAAGGATTATCTTTTCCCAATGTGATGTTGTGTTGGAAGTGCAGAAATAGATGCTGTTAAAATGCACTGATTTTTTTCTTCCTTCTTTTGCCTCTGGCTCTGAGCATCCCACAGAAAAGGTAGTCTGGGACACAACACAAGGTCTACACATCCCTCAAGAAGAACAGACACTCTACGGGTACTGTATAATTGTGACAGGCATCACCCTACCCAGAATGGGGAACTTTTACTGCTGAGTGTAAGGCAGTCAAAAAACCTGAGGCTGAATTGATTCAGTCTTTGCAGGTTAATCTAAACTGCACAGATTAAATTGAAGCAGAAGTAAACAGGCATTTACCTTCGATTCAAGAAATGCAGCCACATGTCTGCAGTGGCTCAAGCCATAAGCGGGGGGGGGGGGGGGGCACAAGAGCACAGCTCTCTGGCATGTAGCCAGAATGGGCTGTGTGTTTGCTTCCTCTTCCTGCTGCTCCCAAGGTCTCTGGGATTTGTGTCCATAATTACTGCAACAGGACTCTGAAGAGTTGCTCATCAATTCCTCTTCCTGCTTCCAGGTTCCTCTGGGATTTGTAGTCAATAGTTGCAACCAGCAATAAATCTAAGGAGGGGAAGGAGTGTATAACCCCTCCGCCACCGACCCCAGCTGGGGTTAGCCTGGGGAGGAATCCCCCCACCCTCTGTAGCTGGGCTTGCCCCACCCCACTTTGTCAGCCAGCCCTCACTACCCTAGCTACAGAGCACAGGGGCAGGGCTAGCCCTGCTCTCTGGAGCAGACAGCCCAGCCCAGGTCTGGAAAGCATGCTGGGGGACTGATTTAACTTGAACCAGGAAGGGATCAAAAGTTTCAAAAAGTGGTTTGACCTAAATCAGTTAAGTCTGATAGTACATTTAACCAGGTTTATCTTAAACCAGTTTCACCCATTTTGAAACTGGTTTATATGAACTGAACTTCTAGTCTATTACAGGTTTAAACCAGTTTCTGATCACTTAAAATGGTTTATATGTAACTGCTGTCCCCAGCCCAAAAGGCTACTGCTTGATCTAGACTTTCTAGCTGGGAGTTTCAATGGACTCTCATCCTCTACAGAACAGACATAGGGGGCTATGTGCTACAGATCCAAGCTTTCTCCAGGGAGAAAAAAACAAAAGGGCAACCTAGAGAGCAGCAGTCTCAAGGTATAGAGATTTGGGGGAATGACCATGGTGAGTTAGGGTAGATAGCTTCTAAGTAGGGGGAGTTATAGCATGATTACTGGTAAATAGAAAAACACAGAGTTTTGAGCACAGTCCATGTGAAGGAGGGAATAAGTTCTGAATATGGCTGTGTCTTGGTTTACTCTCTTTTTATATTGGGATGCTGAACTTCATCAAACATGAGTCAGCCCCTGCATGTATGTATAATAAGGAACTAAAAATAATGTAACAAACAAACAAAAGGAAAGAGCTAGTAGCCATGGTAGTGGTACTGAATTCCTATTTTGAGCTGATGGACATGAAAGGGAGTATGTTTTCAAAATGTACATTTTTTAGATTCAGTGGGAAAGTAACAGCATTGCATTGGGGTTAGATTTTAAAAAATATAAAAACAACAACATATAAAAAACCACCACCCTTTTCACTGCAATGTCGAAGGGCTGTCACAGCAGCATCTCAGTATGTCAGCATCAGACTAGGAAGGCTTACATGAAATCCTTGAAGTTCTCCAAACATATTTGCATTCCACAAAATATATCACATAAAACAATTGTAATCAAGAAGCTGGAGAAACAATAGATTAGTACATTGCCATACTGTGCAGATGGATAAACCATACAATTATCAGAACTTAAAAGGTGAAATAATTAATGGTAGATCCATAAAGGGGAGCAGAGATGCAAGAAACTCAAATAATAACCCATACAAATTCTGTCAAGAGCTATAGATAAGTACAAACTAGTAAACAAGCTTTTTATTAAGGAAAAAAAATAATTCACTAAGTAGCAGAGGTACAGCAAAAAACTACAAAGGAAAATACTCTTATATTCATGTCAAATCAAATGCACAGATACAAGCCAGAGCAGAGAAAATGCAAGGAAAGACCTGTGGCTCTGTGGAGAAAAACTTGCAAATGGAAACATCCATGTGCATATGGTTATTTACAATAATTATGAAAAGCAGAATCATCATGCTAGAAGCAGCAGACAAGAAAAGTACAGTTAAAATGCAGTATGTGATGGAAACAGAAAGTGACTCAGAGAGTGAAATTTAAAATGTGTATGACTTTAAAGCAGTGCAAAGCAGCAAAAATAAATGGTTTATTAGGTTTAGACTAGATACAAGGCAACAGCACACAAACAAACAGGTGATGGGATGCCAAACAGACAAGGTAGGCTACAAAGCCTCCTTCAGCCTAACAAAAGTAAGAAGAAAAATTCAACCAAGCAAAGACATATTGAAATTATACGGCAACATTATCAACTAGAAACAGAACACCAAGTAATTATATAGACAGTGAAACCCTCAGGCAGGCAACACAAAAGTCACTGCTTTCAGCAAAAACCCGCCCAAAACTATGACTGTGTCACACTAAGCCAGAGACAAATGATTCACAAAATAGGCCAGGGGTGCTCAACCCCCACCTTCAAGGCCACAAATCCATGGGGAATCCCACAGACCATGGCCCTGTTCATTAGGTTGGCCACACAGGATTGCACAGGGCCCAACCCCAGTCAGCAGAATTTGTAGGGGTGGCACAGAGGTCCTAGAGTAAGTTCTGGTGCATGGGGTTGGGTGGAGGTAGTGTGGGTTCCCCAGAGTCTGATCCCCACATGTGGGACTAGGCAGAGGTAGTATGTGGCCCCCAGACCCTGATCCCGGTGCATGGGACTGAGCAGAGGCAGCATGGATCCCGGAGGCCCAATCCCAATGGGCAGAGGTAGCCATGGGGTCCTGGGATCTGATCCCAGTGAACAGAGGCAACATAGATTCATAGATGTTAGGGTCAGAAGGGACTTCAGTAGGTCATCGAGTCCAACCCCCTACCCTGGACAGGAAAGAGTGCTGGAGTCAGACAACCCCAGCTAGGTGCTTGTCCAGTCTCCTTTTGAAGACCCATAGCGTAGGGGAGAGCATCACCTCCCTTGAAAGCCCTTTCCAGGTTCTGGCAACCCTTACTGTGAAGTTCTTTCTAATGTCCAACCTAAATCTGTTCTCTGCCAATTTGTGGCCATTGTCCCTAGCTACTCCAGGGGGTGCCCTAGTAAATAGAGTATCTCTTATTCCCTGCTGCCCTCCTCTGATGAATCTATAGGCAGCCACAAGATCACCTCTCAGCTTTCTCTTGCAAAGGCCGAAGAGATCTACATCTCTCAGTCTCTCTTCATAGGGTCGTACCTGCAGGCCCCTAACCATACAGGTGGCCCTCCTCTGAACCCTCTTAAGATTCCCCACATCCCTCTTGAAGTGTGGTGCCCAAAACTGGATGCAGTACTGCAACTGCAGCCTGACCAGTGCCACATAGAAGGGAAGCATCACCTCCCTGGCCCTGTTCGTCATGCATCTGCTAATGCATGATAAAGTGTGGTTAGCCATGTTAATCACTTCATCACATTGATGATTCATGTTCATCTAGGAGTCAACTATGACTCCAAGATCCCTTTCTGCTGCTGTGCTGCTAAGAAGGTCATCCCCAAGTCTGTATGTGTGCTGGTGGTTCTTGTTGCCCAGGTGCAGCACTTTGCACTTGTCTTTGTTGAACTATTTCATTCTTCCCATTTTTTCAAACTGTCCAGATCCACCTGGATCCATTCCATACCCTCTGGTATATTAACTTTCCCCATAACTTGGTATCATGTGCAAACTTGGACAGGGTGCTCTCCAGGCCTTCATCCAAATCACCGATGAAGACACTGAATAGCACTGATCCAAGGACCAATCCTTGCAGGACTCCACTGCCTATATCTTTCCAGGTCAATATTGACCCATCCACCACCTGGAGCCTTGGGCCTGATTCACCCACCAACATAGGGCCTTGGGCCTGAGCCTGGTGTCAAAAAAACTCATGCTAGAAAAAAGTGTGGTGGAGTATGCGGCAGCAGCACACACTGCCCAAAACTAGAGTCTGGCCCATTGAAGCCAGGCTCCTGGCTGCTGGATCACTGCCACTGAAGCCCCAGGAGGCCCCCAGACCCTAGGTAAGGCTGCTGGGGCCAGGCCAGGTGCTAGCCCCAGCTTCCTCTACCCCCTCCCCCCACCTCAGGGCAATTTACTGTGTGCCAGAGCATGCATATATGGGTGCTCCCTGGAGACAAGTATCAGCAGCTTATATTAAGCTGCTGAGATTTATCCCTGGGGAAATGGACACTCACACTCATCTGAATGCACCCTCAGAGCCTACACATTGAACAAACACTCCAGTAGTCAAGTCACATATTTGTGCAGATTCAAGCAACTTAAAGCACTTAAAAGAGCTCACTACCAGGTTCCTATAATTGAAGCACTATTGAAGAACTATTTGGCAAAAGCAAAAATATTCTCAGTGCTTGATACCAAAATGGATACTGAGAAGTACCACAGTATAAGGATAGAAGCTACTGCATTTTGTACTACATTTTGGGCACCAGAATTGAGAATGGAATTATATTCATATTTCTTGTAAAATGTACTACCAGGTTTCACAGGGAACAGTTTCATAGCTCATGACATTCTGATATATGTCTATAGGGACAGAATGGTGGGAGCTATGGCATATCACACTTACTAAGTCATCCATTAGAGTCAGGAAATAAAATGAAATTAAATTAAATTAAAACAAAATGAAATTGCAAATTACCTGCATTGCTGTCCAGGGGGTACCAGCAGATCTCCTCAGGGTTATGATGTGATTCCAAAAGTAACATAGCAGATGCCCAACTGAAAGCTATTAAATTAGTTCCAAAAAAGATTTTCATACTATCTGGGAAAATGTCTTCTAAGGCCAATGTGTCTGAAATCCCTGAGGCAACTGCCAGATAAAGATGCAGTCTGAACATAGTTACCTGAACATGATGCAGCCATCACACATATCAAGGAGTTAATGACCAACTATATGATCCTGAAACACCAAGATGTGCATGAAGAGATTGCAAGTGATTTCATAGACATAGATTTCATGGACATTAGGGCTGGAAGGGACCTCGGAAGATCATCGAGTCCAGCCACCCACCCAAAAGGCAGGCAGTCAGCTGGGATCATAGGATCCCAGCAAGATAATTATCCAATTATCCAATAATTATCCAATTTACTCTTGAAGGTGTTCAACATAGCTGCTTGATGGCAGGCTGTTCCAGACCTTGGGGGCTCAGACAGTAAAGAAATTCTTCCTTATGCCCAGCCTGAAATGGTCTTGTATAACCATTTGACCTCGTCATCCCTTAGGGTGCTCTGGTAAACAAACGTTCCCCCAGATACTGGTGGTCACCCCGATAAACTTATAGGTGGCCATCAGATCACCCCTGAGCCTGCGCTTTTCCAGGCTAAAGAGCCCCATTGGCTCTCAGCCTGTCATCATAAGGTCTGTTTTCCTGATCTCTGATCATGTGCGTCGCTCTTCTCTGGACTCTCTCAAGCTTCTCCACATCCTTTTTGAATGGTGGAGCCCAAAACTGGGCACAGTACTCTGGCTGCGGCCTCACCAAGGCCGAGTACAAGGGGAGAAGGGCATCCTGGGATTTGCTTGGGAAGCATCTATGGATGCAAGCCAGTGTTTTGGTCACTTTACTAGCCGCAGTATTGCATTGCAGGCTCATGTTCATCTTGTGGTCAATGATGACCCCCAAGTCTCTTTTTTCCGTAGTGCTAGCCAGTATAGCACTGCCAAGCCTATAAGGATGCTGCAGGTTTTTCTTCCCAAGGTGGAGAACCTTGCATTTTTCAGTGTTAAACACCATCAGGTTCTCATTCACCCATTTGCTGAGCCTGTCCAGGTCATCCTGGATCACCCACCTGTCTTCAGGTGTGGATGCTTTGCCCCAAAGTTTGGTGTCACTGACGAACTTGGCCAGTCCACTTCTGACTCCAATGTCCACATCATTAATGAAGTTGTTGAACAGTATGGGTCCAAGGACAGAGCCTTGGGGGACCCCACTGGTCACAGGACACCACGATGAGTGACTTCCATCAATTACTACCCTCTGGGTCTGACCACAGAGCCAATTTTCTAGACAGTGGATCGTGGTGGACCCAAGGCCACGATTGGCCAGTTTCGCCAAGAGGTGATCATGGGATACCAGATCGAAGGCTTTTTTGAAGTCAAGATATATGACATTTGTCGCCGCTGGGACTCAACTAGTTGCTCTGGTGACGCTGTCACTCGGGTGACTGATGTTGTGCACCTCTTGGGTTCACGCTTTTGCCTGAGCTGGTGTCTTCCGCCCGAATCCTTGACCCTGCGCTCACCTGCCACAACTTGATGACCTCAGTGTCCAGGGCCAGTCATCGAGCATGCTCATTAGCCCCAAAGTTTCTCCTGGCAGTTACTCTTGGGGCTCCTCCACCCCTACACCCCGGCCTCACGCCTCCTGTCTAGCGGCCATGAGTTGGTCGGCATTTCACTTTGGCTACCCTTGATCAAGTCCTGCTCGGGTCCCTTCCCGACACTACCTGACCTACAATGGGAGTTGGCTAGTCTCCTGACCCCTCAGAGCCTGGAGTAGAACCAAAATCACGGAGAAAGAGAAAGGAAACCCAAACACAAAAACCAGGTGTACTGCCCCTTTAACTACTCCCCCACACTTCACTGGGATTCTAGCTGCCTTATCCCCATAGGCACACCACTCCCTGTCTACTCTAAGGCAACTCCCGGTCCAGCGGCGAAGTTCCTTCCAGCGATGCTTCTGCCTGGACTCCTCACTGTCTCTCTCCCTCAGATCGGGTCTTCCCCGGTGTGCCTTCTGCAGTCCCTCCATGGTGATCCTGGTGTAGCCCTGCCACCTTAGCTGCAGCGTCATAGTCTCATAGTTTCATAGTTTATAGGGTCGGAAGGGACCTAAGGAGATCATCTAGTCCGACCCCAGCAAGATGTTCATCTAACCTCCTCTTAAACACCCATAGGGTAGGAACCTGCAACACTTCTCTTGGAAGTTGGTTCCAGACCCTAGCTGCCCTGACTGTGATGTAGCGCCTCCTGATATCTAACCTAAACCTACCCTCTGCCAGCTTGTGACCGTTATTCCTGGTCATTCCTGGCAGTGCTCGGGGGAACAGAGACTCCCCCAATGCCTGCTGGTCCCCCCTGACTAGTTTATAACAGGCCATAAGATCCCCCCTCAGTCTTCTCTTTTGGAGGCTGAACAGGTTCAGGCCCCGTAGCCTCTCCTCATAGGGCCTGCCCTGTTGTCCCCTGATCATACGAGTGGCCCTCCTCTGGACCCTCTCGATGCTGTCGACATCCCTCTTCAAGTGTGGCACCCAGAACTGGATGCAGTACTCCAACTGTGGCCTGACCAGTGCCGCATAGAGGGGGAGGATCACCTCCCTGGACCTGCTCGAGATGCATCTGTGGATGCATGACAAGGTACGGTTGGCCTTCTTGACTGCCTCCCCACATTGCCGGCCCATGTTCATCTTGGAGTCAATGATGACTCCAAGATCCTTTTCCACCTCTGTGCTGACAAGAAGGGAGTTCCCTAACCTGTAAGTATGGTGCCGGTTATTCCTCCCCAGGTGCATCACTTTGCACTTGTCTGTGTTGAAACCAATCCTATTCTCGTCTGCCCACCCTTGTAACCTGTCCAGGTCTGATTGTAACCTGTTGTATTCCTCCCAGTGTGCCCACATCCCCCCACATCTTAGTGTCATCAGCAAATTTGAACAGGGTGCTTTTTACCCCCTTGTCCAAGTCACTGATGAAGGTGTTGAACTGTGCGGGCCCGAGGACCGAGCCCTGAGGAACCCCACTGCCCACGTCCTTCCAGGTTGAGAAGGACCCATCCACTACCACCCTCTGGGTGCAGCCCTCCAGCCACTTGGTGACCCATTTGACTGTGTGGGTGTCTACACCACAGCCCCCCAGTTTCTTAATCAGAATGGGGTGAGAGACAGTGTCAAAAGCCTTCTGGAAGGCTATATCCACTGCTACCCATGCATCTAATGATCTGGTGATCTGATCGTAAGAGGCCACCAGGTTGGTCTGACAGGACCTGCCACTGATGAACCCATGCTGGTTGCCTCTAAGCATGCAGTCCCCTGCTGGCCCCTCCTGGACGTGTGCCAGCATAATTTTCTCAAACAGCTTGTCTAGGATCGAGGTAAGTCTAACCGACCTATAGTTTCCCGGGTCCTCCTTCCTGCCTTTTTTGAAGATGGGGACCACGTTGGCCCTCTTCCAGTCCTCCAGTACCTCACCAGAGCACCACGAGTGCTTGTAAAGCCGTGCCAGGGGACTTGCAATGACCTCGGCCAGTTCCTTTAGAACTCTAGGGTGGAGATCATCCGGACCGGCTGACTTGAATATGTCCAACCCCTCCAGAAGCTTCCTAACTAAATCCTTGCTAACCCGTGGCCCAGGTGTGCCTCCCCCGGGGCCCCAGGGGGGCCCAGCAGGGAGATGGCTGTTCTGGTCCCGACTTAGGAAGATGGAGGCAAAGAAATCATTAAATATGTTAGCTTTGTCGTCTGGTGTGACGACCAAGTTTCCCAACGCGTCCTGCAAGGGCCCCACATTACCCGGGACCTTTTTACCCCCTATGTATTTAAAAAAGGACTTCTTATTGTCCTTAATCTGGAATGCTAGTCCCAGTTCCATCTCTGCCTTGGCCTTCCTAACTACCCCCCTACATCCCCGAGCAACTACAGAATAGTCCTCCCTGGTGATGACCCCTTCTTTCCATTGGGTGTAAGCCTCCTTTTTAGCAAGGAGACATGCCCGGATGCTTTTGGTGAGCCACGGAGGCTTGTGTGCTCTCCTGGTCCCTTTGAGCCTCATTAAGATTACCTTCCTTTGGGCTTGGAGGATCGTCTCCTTAAGGAGCAACCATTCTTCTTGGACACCTGGCTCCCCTCCCCTCTGGGACCTCAGCGCTTCCCCAACTATCCTCCTTAGCTCATTGAAGTTTGCCCTCCTGAAATCTAGGGCCGCTGCCTTACTGCATGCCTTTGCCACCTTCCGCTGGATGGTGAATTCCAGCAGGCGATGACTGCTGTCCCCCAGGTGGTCAAGCACCCACAGCCCCCTCACCAGGTCATCACCCGTGGCCAGCACTAGGTCCAACAAGGCGTCTCCCCTGGTGGGGCTGTGTACCTCCTGGGTTAGATGGAGGTCCTGCACTCTGGCCAAGAACCTACATGGGTGTTCAGACCTGGCTGACTGTTCTTCCCAGCAGATGTCTGGGAAGTTCAGGTCCCCCATGACTACCACATCCTTAGCCTTCACTACCTCTGTGAGCTGACCCAAGAATTCCTGGTCAAGCTCTTCTCCCTGGTTGGGAGGTCTGTAGTAGACCCCCACCGTTAAGTCTCTTTCCCCTCGACTGCCTTGTACTCTAACTCAAAGCACTTCAGAGTGACCCTCCCCTGACTCCTTGCTAATTGACGAGGATGTGTATTCCTCCTTAATATAGAGTGCCATGCCCCCACCTCTCTTTCCTATTCTGTCCCTCCTGTACAACCTATAGCCCTTGACATTCACCACCGAATCATGTGTTGCATCCCAGCACGTTTCCGTAATCCCCACTATGTCTGGGCTGGTGTCAGTTCCTGCTTGTTGCCCAGACTACGAGCGTTTGTGTAGAGGAGCAGCCTGATGAGCGTGTGTTCTCTTCTAGGTTGGCGGACCTCCTCCGGCGGGCTTTAAACTAGGCTTGTCAGGGGAAGGGGAAGATGAGGGCGGAGGAAACATCAGACTGCCAGACCAAACAGCACCCACAACTACAGCCCAGCCCAGCCCAACAAGCGAAGCGAATAAACAGATAAGAGATAGGGGCCAGGGTAATGGTGGGACTAGGGGTTCAGTACACACATCCACAGGAGGCCTCAAATGCCTCTACACAAACGCTCGTAGGACAACATTAATCTCTTCTCCCTTGTTCAGGTGATAGGTCACCTGGTTGTAGAAGGAAACGAGATTGGTCAAGCAAGACCTACCCCCAACAAACCCATGCTGGCTATCCCTTAGGATGTTAGCGTTGGCCAGTCCATTAAGGATGGCCTCTTTAATAAACTTTTCTAAGATCTTCCCCAGGATAGAAGTCAGGCTAATGGGCCTATAGTAAGCCAGATCCACTTTCCTCCCTTTCTTGAAGATGGGCACCACATTGGCCTTCTTCTAGTCTTCGGGCACTACATCAGAGTGCCAGGAGTTTTCAAAGATCCATGCCAGAGACTGGGCTATGATGCTCACCAGCTCCTTGAGTACCCTGAGGTGTAGATTGTCAGATCCAGCTGACTTGAATGTATCCAGCTTCTCAAGGTGTTCCTTCATTAATGGGGGGCAGGGGATCTCCCTCACCCGGACCTTTCTGTCCTGTAGCATGCATGGGCATCCCATGGGACTGATGAAAGACCGATGCAAAGTACCCATTTAATAGGTTGGCTTTTTCCTGGGTGTCAGTTGTCAGTTGCTCCATCTGGTTCAGCAGGGGTCTAAGGTTGCCCTTGCTTTTCCTCCAGCTCCCCACATATCAATAAAAAGGACTTTTTATTGTCCTTGATGCTCAAAGCTAATTGGAGTTCAGTTGCAGCCTTGGCTTTCCTGATTTGCTACCTGCAGGACCAGACCAATGCAGAATAATCCTCCTTGGAGGTGAATCCCATCCTCCATCCTTTGTAGGCCTTTCT
This sequence comes from Crocodylus siamensis, assembly GCF_052110815.1. Taxonomy (NCBI): domain Eukaryota; kingdom Metazoa; phylum Chordata; order Crocodylia; family Crocodylidae; genus Crocodylus; species Crocodylus siamensis. The sequence goes on from NC_143397.1 coordinate 214,727,272, forward strand.
TTTTAGCCTCAGGAGGTCTGCTAGGTCCCTGGAGAGCCAAGGGGGCTGCTGTGCCCTCTTGTTGCCTTTTCTGCATGATGGAATAGACTTAGCTTGTGCATTGAGGATCGCTTCCTTGAGGAGCAACCACTCTTCTTGAACTCCCCTCTCCCTGGGATCATAGTCGCTTAGGGCCTGACTGACTAGCCTCCTGAGCTTGTCAAAGTCGGCCTTCCTGAAGTCAAGGACTTTTGTGTTGTTGACTGACTTGCCAGCTTTACGGTGGATGTTGAAAGTGATCAGCTCATGGTCGCTGTCACCCAGCTTCCCATCGATCACTAAGTCGCTGATTAGGTCATCCCCAGTAGCCAGTACCAGGTCAGGCAGTGCTTTGCCTCTCATTGGCCCATAGATTTCTTGAGTCAGGTAGAGGTCATCCACGCACAAGAGGAAGCTTTGTGACTGCTCAGATTTTGCTGAGTGATCCTCCCATGAGATGTCCAGGTAATTGAAGTCACCCATGACAACCAAGGTCCTGGAGCAAACGGCCTCAGTCAGTTCCTGGGTAAACTCCTGGTCAAGCTCAGGACTTTGAGTGGGAGGTCTGTAGTAGACTCCCACCGTTCTGTCCCCTGTGCTATGTTCCTCATGAATTTTAACCCAGAGGGTCTCCAGTTGTCCACACTGGTTGCCAATATCAGCTTGCAGGGATGCATAGCTTTCCTTAACATAGAGAGCCACGCTCCCACACTTTTATCTACACAATCCTTCCTATACAGGGTATAGCCATCTATACCTGTGGTCCAGTCATGGGTGGAGTCCCACCAGGTCTCCATTATAGTTTCATAGTTTCTAGGGTCAGAAGGGACCTGAGCAGATCATCTAGTCCGCCCCCTGCCATGGCAGGAAAGAATACTGGGGTCAAACAACCCCAGCAAGATGTGCATCTAACCTCCTCTTAAACACCCCCAGGGCAGAAGCCTGCACCACTTCTCTTGGAAGTTGGTTCCAGACCCTAGCCGCCCTGACTGTGATGTAGCGCCTCCTGATATCTAACCTAAACCTACCCTCTGCCAGCTTGTGACCGTTATTCCTGGTCATTCCTGGCGGTGCTCGGGGGAACAGAGACTCCCCCAATGCCTGTTGGTCCCCGCTGACTAGTTTATAACAGGCCACAAGATCCCCCCTCAGCCTTCTCTTTTGGAGGCTGAACAGGTTCAGGTCCCGTAGCCTCTCCTCATAGGGCCTGCCCTGCTGTCCCCAGGTCATACGAGTGGCCCTCCTCTGGACCCTCTCCATGCTGTTGACATCCCTCTTGAAGTGTGGCACCCAGAACTGGATGCAGTACTCCAGCTGTGGCCTGACCAGCGCCGCATAGAGGAGGAGGATCACCTCTTTGGACCTGCTCGAGATGCATCTGTGGATGCATGACAAGGTGCGGTTGGCCTTCCTAACTGCCTCCCCACACTGCCGGCCCATGTTCATCTTGGAGTCAATGATGACCCCCAGATCCTTTTTTGCCTCCGTGCTGACAAGAGGGGAGTTCCCTAACCTGTAGGTATGGTGCCAGTTGTTCCTCCCAAGGTGCATCACCTTGCACTTGTCTGTGTTGAAACCCATCTTGTTCTCATCCGCCCATCCTTGTAACCTGTCTAGGTCTGATTGTAACCTGTTGCATCCTTCCAGCGTGCCCATGTCCCCCCACATCTTAGTGTCATCAGCAAATTTGAACAGGGTGCTTTTTACCCCCCCGTCCAAATCATTGATGAAGATGTTGAACAGTGCGGGCCCGAGGACCGAGCCCTGAGGAACCCCACTGCCCACGTCCTTCCAGGTTGAGAAGGACCCATCCACTACCACCCTCTGGGTGCGGCCCTCCAGCCAGTTGGCGACCCATTTGACTGTGTGGGTGTCTACACCAGAGCCCCCCAGTTTCTTAATCAGAATGGGGTGAGAGACAGTGTCAAAAGCCTTCCGGAAGCCCAGGAAGACTATATCCACTGCTACCCCTGCATCTAATGATCTGGTGATCTGATCATAAAAGGCCACCAGGTTGGTCTGACAGGACCTGCCACTGATGAACCCATGTTGGTTGCCTCTAAGCATGCAGTCCCCTGCTGGCCCCTTCTGGATATATGCCAGCATAATTTTCTCAAACAGCGTGCCTAGGATCGAGGTAAGACTAACCAGCCTATAGTTTTCTGGGTCCTCCTTCCTGCCTTTTTTGAAGATGGGGACCATATTGGCCCTCTTCCAGTCCTCCGGTACCTCACCAGGGCACCACGAGTGCTCGTAAAGCTGTGCCAGGGGACTTGCAATGACCTCGGCCAGTTCCTTTAGAACTCTAGGGTGGAGATCATCCGGACCGGCTTACTTGAATACATCCAACCCCTCTAGAAGCTCCCTAACTAAATCCTTGCTAACCCGTGGCCCAGATGTGCCTCCCCCGGGGCCCCAGGGGGGCCCAGCAGGGAGATGGCTGTTCTGGTCCCGACTTAGGAAGAAGGAGGTAAAGAAATCGTTAAGCATGTTAGCCTTGCCGTCTGGTGTGATGACCAAGTTTCCCATCGCGTCCTGAAAGGGCCCACATTACCCCACATTATTCCTATGACATCATAATTATTTGAATTGAGCAGGAGGATGAGCTCCTTCTGCTTATTCCCCAAGCTCCTGGCATTTGTGTACAGGCAGGCAAGTGTGCCCTTGGGGTCTCTTGCCTTGCCCACAGATTGTACCAGGGTTGGGGTAGGGTGGGTTCCCTTAAGTGCCTTGGCCTGTTGGCTTTGCAAGGGTTGCTCAGGGCGCCAGCAGTGGTGGTTGTCCCCCCGTCCCCCAACAGGCTTAGTTTAAAGCCCGGTGAGCAGGTCAGCCAGTCTGGCTGAGAAGAGCCTCCTTCCCAGGGGAGAGGTGGAGGCCATCTCTTCTCAGCAGCTCGCTGCTTCTCTCATCATAGATCAGGCTGTGGTCATGGAAGCCAAAGCCTTCTCCATGACACCAGCACCACAGTCTTTGGTTGACTACGTGGATCCCCCTCTCCCTCCTCAGCCGATACCCCAAGACTGGGAGGATCGACGAGAACACCACCTGTGCTCCCAGACCCTTTAGCCCCGCTCCCAAATCCCTGTAGCACCTCATGACCTGCCTGGGAGCACTGCAAGCCATGTTGTTGGCGCCCACATGAATAAGGAGTGTAGGATAGTGGTCTGTGGGCTGGACAAGCTTAGGGATCCTCTTCGCAATGTCCTGGATGTGGGTCCCCGGGAAGCAGTAGACTTCCCTGGGCTAAGGGTTCAGGGCAGAATATTGTCCCCTCAGTCCCCCTCAGGATGGAGTCTCCCACAACAAACACCTTATGTTTTTTCTTGGGGAGAGTGGGGACAATAGCTGCAGTTGAGCCTGTGTTGCCTGTAGGAGCTGGCAACTCAGCAGGCTCTGCTGGAGCAGCAAGAGGTGCATACCTGTTGCTAAGCTCCAGTGGGGCAGGGGCCTTGGTGCAGTGGGCCTTAGGGCCCTTGACCACCTTGGTCCATGCCCCTGACTGGACAGAGTGGGAGGTCCCGGAGTCCTCCTTTGTCCTGGAGGGAGACTGTGATCTACCCTCTGGCTCCCAGGGGAGAAGGGCCTGGCAGTAGGAGTTGATCTCCTGCTCACAGTCCCTGATGGCACGCAGTCTCTGGACTGTGGCCTGGAGCTACTCCAGCTGGTGTGCCAGAGACCCCAAAAGGGAGCAGACCCCACAAGGGGAGGTGGCCATGCTCCCAGGCCCCAGAGCCTGAAAAAGGGGACAGGCAGCTCCCGCAGCCAAGCGCCAGGGGCTCCGTCTGCGTGGAGCCCAGAACCATGGGCTCCATCTGGGTGGCCGTCTCTGGGGTGCCTGATGGGGGGGGGCCGCAGAAGCTGAGGGGACCCTCAGGGTGTGGCACTTGCCCATCCGTGTCATGTCTCTAGTAGGCTGGCTATGGCTGGGACTGTCTACCCTGGGGGGTTTGCAGGCAGGGTCTTGGGCCCTCCTGTGCACCCTCCTGCATGAACTCTGTGCTAACTCAAGAGCAGCCTGTTCACACCGGTCCAGTCGCATGGCTCCCTGGGGGCTTGGTGAAGTAAGGGCCTGGGCGTGGCTTGATCCGGCCCGGCTCCATTCAGCCACTTCCTCCCACTCACTAAGGGGTTGACCCCCTCCCACCACGGGCCCCGCTTGCCTCCAGCTGTGCCAGCACAGGCTCCGCAGCTGCTGGGGGTGGTTTCTGGGGGGCTTCGGGGGAGCGGGGGCTCAGCGGGCTTTCCCCCGCATGTCTCTTGCCACTCCGGAGCCTAACTGGGGCTTTTTTGCTGTTGGCGTGAGATGAAATGTGGGACTTCATTCCTACAAAAAGGACAGCTAGCAGCTTTTTGCATTGAGGTTACTGTGGCTAACAGAACATATATCCAGATATATCCAGAGTGGAAAAAGAATCCTTTCTACTACATAGAAAGATTAGCCAGTATGTTAAGTACAGGAAACCATCTTTAGTAGAAAGTGACAGTAATTCACTAGAAAGCATTATTAGAAACTCACTGCTAACCACCTCCAAATACTACCAGTGCATACTACTGAATTTAGCTGTACACTGCAGGAAATGCAGAAAGCCAGATTAGCCTGTATAGAGCTCTGAGTTGCTGCAGCCAGACTGCTCCAGTATCCATGATACTACTCTGCAGGCTGAAATACAGATATACCTGCAGAAAACATCAACTGGTAGAAGAGACTAGAAAGAATCCAGGAACAAACTATTCAAGATAGAGAATTACAAGGGCTCACAGCTATCATTCAGTCTAGATGGCCAGACATCTAGGAAGAAGTCCTACCTGTCTCTAAGAGCACTCAGAAAAAAGGGCATAAAAAGGCATACATAAAAAGGCAGTTGAACTCATGTGCAGATACTCGCAAACAGAAATGTTCTCAAATACACCAGAGCCATTCTGAAAGACATGCATGACTCCAGAAAGCAAAAGATGATGAATATTGGCCAAACAATATCAGAAACCTGATGAACAGTTGTGACAGTGGCGGGGAAATACAGACCAAGCAGCAGGTCACTGAGAATACACATAATCCCTAACGGAACCTGAAGCAATGAAAACGGACATTTTCACTCGAACTGTATAGCTTACTGCATTTTATTGTAGGCAACTATTAAGATTTATAGGGAATTAAATGAGCTGTCAGACATTACCACAGCAATCATGATAGACAAAACAGTGCAGAATTTCAGCAGAAACATTGTTCCAAGTGATGCAGTTTCAGACAACAAATCCCAGTTTAGTCATAATAGCGAGCAACCCATCCCAGTTGAGTCATAATAGTGAGTTTGTGCAATATACAAATGGTAGTGATGGAAGGAGTATAACAGATGAGAAGGATGAGAGCTATGCAAAGGCCAAAGACAGTTGCAATATAGAAGCTTAAGATTGTCCAGAACTGCAACTGGGGCTAAGGACAAACATTTAAAAAGCCAGAGCCTGAATTAATTCAATCTTTGCAGGTTAGTATAACATACCCAGGTTGAATCGATTTGTAACAGCACAGACATTCCTTGTGGACCAAAGAAATGAAAGCACATGCCTGCAGTTGCTTAGGCCAGGCCTTGGGGGGGTGCTAGAGAGTGGCCACAACTTCAAGGAAGCTGTGCTGGGGGGGCATGGCCAGCCTGGGCAGTAGCCTGGGCTGAACTGGCCAGAGAAGGGTTTAGTTCCCCACCTCCCTGTCCCATTGGCAGGAGCCCAAACCAGGTCTGCCAAGCTACAGCAGCAGGCCAGCATGACCCGTGAGGCAGAGGGGGCAAGGAAGGGGGTTATTCCTCCTGCTACCCTCACTGCCCCTCAGGGACCACAAACAGGTCTGCCTAACCTGACTGCCACCACTCCCTGCTTGGGGCAAGCAGGAGAATAAGCCCCTGATGCTGGAGGGAAGGGGAGTAGCCCCCATCCCTACCCCTTACCTAAGGGGCCCTGCCAGCTGGTATCTGGCTGAACCCCTGCCTGGCTGCTGCAGCAGCAAGGGGGCTGGGCTCTTCATGGGGGCAGTAGCCCCTGTCACACTGTGTTGAGGAGCATGAGCCTCTTCCCAGAGGGGTCCCCTGCTATGGGACTGGCAGAGCAGTGGCAGACTGCACATAACAGCACCGGGGCTCAGATGATGGGAAGGCCCCCACCAGTGCTGCTGCTGCTACCACCACACCCCGGCAGCAGCTTTCCTTGCCTCACAGCTTGGCTTGGGAAAACCATGATGGGCTGTGATGGTCACTCCCCTCTTGCTGCTCCAGTGGTGGGGGTGGGGCCAGACACTGGTTGGCAAGACCCCTTAAGTGGGGGGGCAAGGAGCAAAGTTATTCCCCAGTCTGCCTCCTGGGCACTGCAGCAGAGTCACCCACCCAGCTGCCACCACTTGCTCTGTGCTTGAGGCAAGCAATGAAATAAGCCCACTCCTACCCCCTCCCTCCGGTGTCCAGAGGAGGGGCTTATTCTGCCACTTGCCCCTGCCAGGGGGTATGAAACCCCTATCTGGCCAGATCTCTGCCCCTGTCTGTCCCTGTTTGTCCCAGCTTGGCTGGGGAGCGGAGGGGTGGGGCTAGAGCAGAGACCCCAGCCCAGAGAGGATGCTGGGATGCTGAGGGACTCTGATTTAAGCTAAACCAGGAAGGGGGCTGGCACAGACATTGCATAAACTGGTTTGAGCTCAATCAATTAGGTCTGATGCTACATTCAACCAGGTTTATCTCAAACTGGTTTCAGCCATTTTGAAACTGGTTGTTGTACACTGAATGTCTGTTCTGTTACAGGCTTAAACCAGTTTCTGATCACTTAAACCAGTTTATGTGTAATTTCTGTCCCTAGCCTGGGACACTATCAGGATCAAACTGTTTCAGAAGACAAATTGTGAATTCAGAAGCAAACTACATGGGTTGAAGAGATATAAGCTTTTTTTTATAGAATATAGTGGTAAATGGGCATATATGTTACAGCAATGGCAAATATGCCTGTTCAGTCTGAGTGCAAGACACAAGCATAGCTGTAGAGGATGGTGATAAAGGAACATTGCTGAGACTTGATGAATAGGACATAAAGAGAATACAAACTCCAAAATAGATCATACATATTGGAACAGAAATAGAAATGTCTACAAAGTATACATGTACAAATAAGAGCTACTTTACTTACAGGATGTATGGAGAAATATAGAGTATTTAGTGTATATAACCAGGTTGTGGAATTCACATTTAGTTTTCTTATCTGAAATAAATATGTCAAAAATATATTGTAATAAATTCCCAATAGGGGTTAATTAGAATGTTGGGAACTTCTGCTTTCTGGGAATGTTTGTTACAAAAGAACAATAGATGTGGATGAAAAAACAAAACCTGAAGGTTGCATTGTCTTGACTCTTCTTTTTTATACATGAACACTGAACAGTGCATAAAATGGATTTGAAGGCCATATATTTCTTATTGTCTATTCTTCCTGTAATTATGATTGACATAATAAAACTAATAACATGTGTATACTGGCATGTACAGACAGCTTGAGACAATATGTCTGAGGAAAATAGACCATTTAAGAGAGAACAAGCTAAGAAGGGATAATGTTGTGTATCTGTGCATAAGGAAATAATGCTCTCCAAAAAGACCATACTGAGATGTTATTTAGTCTGCTAATCTTTCTGGCTTTCTTGAATACTGGAAATGGAATGGCTTCAAAGGTGGTTTGAGAGGTTACTGGTGCTGTTTCAAGCTGTCACACATTGTTTTGCTGCTTTAACAGGTACAATGTATCCATTGTATACAATGTATCCATGTTGGAATTTCAAAACTTCCCACAAAAATGATGCAATTTTGTGAAAAAAAAATATGCTTGATAAGACTGAGTAGATGGTTGATTGCTGTTCTCCCGGGGACCATATGGTCAAGGGAAAAACCCAGACAAGTTATTTTTTTACATGTAGCCTTTCATAAATATAATAATAATAATATTCCTCTGGTGAAGAAGGCAAATAACACTACCTATTATTAGAGAAGGAAAAAATAAAAGGCTAGCTAAGGGCCAGATCTTCAAATTTATCTAGGTGCCTGATGTCCACTGAAGCTAATAGAGGAGTTAGGTGATCAGGAATGGGACTTATCAGCCTGGAAAAGCACAGGCTCAGGGGTGACCTGGTGGTAGCCTATAAGTATGTAAGGGGTGCACATCAGGAGCTGGGGGAACATCTGTTTACCAGAGCACCCCAAGGGATGACAAGGTCCAACGGTCACAAACTCCTCCAAGACCATTTTAGGCTGGACATAAGGAAAAACTTCTTTACTATCTGAGTCCCCAGGGCCTGAAATAGACTCCTTCTAGAGGTGGTGCAAGCACATCCCCTGGACTCCCTTAAGAAGTGTTGGATGCTTATCTTGCTGAGATCCTTTGACCCTATCTGACTTCCTACCATTGGGGCAGGGGGCTGGACCTGATGATCTTCCGAGGTCCTTTCCAGCCCTGGTGTCTATGAAGTCTATAAAATCTATGAATAGGAACTGGGTATCTAAATATCTTTGGGGATCTGGGCCAAGGCTGTATCTTAAGGTCAAACAAGAAGTCATTATAAGGACTAGTATTATCAGACAAGTTTCCTGCCTCCCATTTACATGCCTATGTAACTGGGACTCCATGTCCCCACTCTTACCTGCCTGGGAAACTTAATTAACATCTCCATGCCTCTGTGGTACTGTCTGGAAACTGGAGGGCATGATGTGTGCAATGGGGTCTGGGCCCTTCCAAATATTAGTATACCATCAGGCCCTGATTACCAGAGCCTCAGCACACAGAGCAACGGACAAGCCAACAGATGTTTGAAAGCATGGGAGCCTAGCACATAATCATTTTTGAATTGTAAACTGGAATGGTAGTAACCCCCTGCCTTATTTATGACTCATATTGAAATATATCAGAAGTATCAGGGACAGATCTCTAGCTGATGTAAATTGTTGCAGCTCCACTGATTTTCCATGAGCTATTAATCTGGCCCTGCGTTTGCATCTTTACAACTTGCCACCTTGGAGTCTCCCTTGCTTTTTCGTTTCTTCTTAGTGTTCATAAACTGTGACATTGTATCTAACCCTTCAGTGCTTGTATTAAAACTCCTACTAAGTTGCTAGGTTACATACAATTACACAAATATAGGCTTCTGATTCATTTAGTCTGGTAAACAGATAGAAAAATGAAACATAAAATGTAGACACTGGGCTAAAGTCAGTCCTGATGTAAGCACAAGTAGTTGTGTGTGTAAATGGAATTAGATCCATTTACGCTAAGGCTGAATTGGACCCACTCTCTGCTCATTATCTTTGACACAATGTTCCTCTTTAACCTAACCTTAGTCTTTCCAAGATGATTATGTACTTTCCAATGAATGAAACATCCAAGTATACGGGCTACTTCTACATGTCCGTTTTAGGGAGAATTTGTGAACAATGTTACAGGTGAGATGTTGATATTTTCTCCACATTCCCTGTTGTACGGTGCAGAGAATTCAGACCTAAGGATATGGCCCGGCTCAGAAGTCAATGTGTCTTTACAGATTCAAGAAAATGGTATTACAGCCATTTGCTATTTACCATTTACCTTTTCTCAGTTGTATGGACTAGAAACCCAAATTCAGGTAAATGTATGATTTAAAAAGGTCGGTGTACTGAAACGTATGGAGAGACATAGAACAGATTTCTAGCACCTCTCTAATGAATTAAAAAGCCTGCAAATAATACTTAAATGAAGTGAAAAAGACTATGACTTCCTGTAAATGTGAACAATGTACCTGACTGAAAAGGTCACAACTCTGACCGTTAAAAGAATAATGTAAGCACGGCTGTTCCCACAGAGTTGTTTTAACAGGAATGTCTTTTATAATTAAACTTGCTTAGTGAAGTGAGATATAGTAAAGCAGAATGAAAGTCCCAAATTGCTTCACTGAAATTAAAGGGAACTTTATTCAACTTAAAATGAAGTTACCCTCCATTTAGAGTGAGGTTTCGCTCATATTATAGTCAAGGGCTGTGTGTAGATGAAATGAGGGGCATGTGTGCACAACACTTTAAAGTGCATTAAATGCTTTTGCAGTGCTTTAATGGTGTTGGTGTTTGCATGCGGCAGTGGTATCTTGCGCAGTAATTCCAGCTGCTGTAGCAAATTCAGCAGTGTAATGTGCCTTAAATGACTTGGGGCGCAGCAAACTAAAACCATCATAAGAAGTTCTAGTTTGCTGCCCTACAGCTGCAGAGCAAAGCACCAGGCTTTGTGCAGCTCAGGGGCTCTGCAGGGAGCCCTGCAGGCAGCCTGGCAGCAGCCTGGGAAGGCAGGCTCCATCCAAGTTAAAAACAAAAGCAGCAATATATTTTTGTTTTCCTGAAGCCTGCCTGCATCCCTGAGCTGTGTGGGGACCCAGTGCTTCCCTCCAAGACTACAGTGCCCCCTGGGACTGCCTGAGCCAGTTGGTGGGGGCCTCCTGGCTGGGGGGGGGCCCACTGCTGCCACACAGCCCAGGCACCAGCCCTGCCCCACAGCCCAGTGACCGCTCTGCCCACCAGCAGCTCACCCTCCCCTCCCTACCGGAAGAGGTAGGTTAGTGGGTGTTTGCATGACACAGGGGTTTAAAGAGCCCTGAATTGAAGCAGTGTTTTAAAAAACCCACCGCTTTAATTTAGGGCCCCCATTTTGTCTGCATAATCTGCAGCTTGATACATAAGTGGAGCATCTATTACAATAACTGCTGCCCTAAAAATATACTTGCACTTCCCCACCATTTCTTCCAGTGTAATGAGCATAAGAGGAAGAACAGGAGTCTTGGCTAAAGCCACAGCAAATGGGCAAACTAAACAATGGGGAATGAGGCGTGATCTCACCAGTGCCCACCTCAGTCATGGTGAATGATGGTAAGCCCCCACAGGCCCCAATAATGACAGGGTTTTGAAGACTCTTTTTGCCTTGTTCTCTGTTCCTCAGTCTGTCAGTCTAATATGTCGAATTTTCAATACCAACCATTTAGAAATCATACTCCTCCCCACCCCCTAATTTAGACTGGCTTAGGAATCATGAGATGTCTTAAGAATAATAGACATTGAGTTCTTGCTATTTGCCTTTTGGACAAGAAAAGACAAGAGCAAACAGGAAAAGGAGATGAGGAAAGAAACAGATCAAGACGACAAGTTGGAAGATCCTACCGAGACAATGTTCAAACAGCTGGGTTGTGAAGGAGATCATTATGACTTATATAAACATCTCTAATAAGAAAGATCATAAAAGTAAAGCCTAGCCTATATATATATCTTATTGCATATATATTTATTCTTGGTAAGATGTGATTCAGTGTAAAACTTCTACTTCTCTGATGGATTATTTAAACTTTTCTGTCTGCTCTCAGAAGTCCTGCAGTATTTCATTTTTGTTTCTGGATTTGCATCATTAGCAATGCTTAATGACCATACATTTTTTATAACTGTTAAAGGTCCTTTGTCATGCAAGGCATGAGAAAATGAATTCAATTAACTTGTTTTATTATGTCAAATACTAGCAGATCAGAAGAGGTGGACCCAGTCCTTCCTGCGATGATGGTCCTAATGAATTTCATAAGGCTACTGTCTGATTCCACTGGAAGTCTAGTCAGGAGTGGAGAGTCCTTAACTGTGCTGAACGGAATGTATCAACAATTCTAATTAGAAAAGACAAACACCTCAAATTCACGTTATTTTTTAGCTTAGTCTTTACTGTGAACCTAAAAACTCATGAAAAGTGATACTAAAGACTGTCCTATCTAGGTCTAGGACATAGATCACTTCAGCATGTCTTTTGCCAGTCTTTTTTTTTTTCCTGTTGCATCAATCTTACAATGAAAATTTTAAAAACACACAAATTTTTGATCCTTGAGCCTGAAACTAGACAAACATGGCAAGACAAACATTCATTAGAGGTGCAGCTGGTTAAAGTCATCTGTATTTCCTAAGGATTTGCCTATGGCTGTTTTCTTTCTTTCTTTTTAAGGGTCATAGAAAATGGTCCAGCCATTTTTAAGACAAGGACTGGGGAAAGTAAGTTATTTCATCTCAAGGCTGCAGGGACTAAACAGGACTTTACTGCACTACGGTCAAGAGCTACTTTGAATCTGGGCACAGGAGCTGAGGGCAGGAAAAGTCCTTGCATTTGTCTGTGGTCCCCTTGTTGATGCACCAGTAGCAAAGAAACAGAGAAAGTAGCCTGACTTGAATCAAAAGCTGTGTGATTCATGAGGGAGAGCGTTGAAGAATCCAAAAGCTGAAATGGAGAAGAAGGGAAAGAAAAACAGTGCACAGTTGTGGATAGGAACAAAAGTGAGGGAATGGGGGTGCAACCATGAGCTAGGGGAGTGATTATGCATTAAAGACTGTCTTAATTCATATTCATAAAATGACCAAATTAAGACTGCAGGGGCTGTCTGAACTCTGGCATTTCCTAAGCTTTAGCTGATTGAGTTTGCAATCTATTAACTTTAATCTAGTTTATGAGATGTATACACAGGCATTTATACCCACTGCACTGGGCTTTTGGAAGACACCTAAGGAAGTCTGGTATCCAACTGCCACAGGCTTCTTCGAAAAGCCCACTGCAGTTTATAAACTGCCTTAGAGTCTTTTGAAACAAAAAGATCTCAGGGGCTCCTATTTTGGCCCTTTACTTCCCTTGAATAATACCTTGCTCAGAGAAGTTGCACATGAGAGGCCTGTGTAACATCTCAGCACAGAGTATATAGGATTACTTTCCTGACTAATGTACCATAGGTGGCAGTTACGGCCCCTCTGCTTTCAGGGGTAACAAAATGACTTTTCTTACTTATAACAATAACCAACTCTGAAAACTGCTAGGCTTTGAAATATCTGGTTGTTAGGAAAATATTACATGTAATTCTATGGGACAGATTCTCAGCTAGTGCATATCAGCTGAGGTACATTGCTGCCTTTCACCAGTACAGGAAATTCCCATATAGAGAGTACGCCAATTCTACTCCTATGCCACTTATGCATCTAGAACTTCACTGAAGTCCACAGATTTATTCTGGATTTGCAACCTGCTAATTAAGAACAAAATTTGATCCTCAAAGTGTTTCATTGCCAGTAGTCTTTATTTATGTTGTATTTTATTGAACTAATGCAAACAGGGTGTTATTACTGTATTTCTTCTGCAATTTTGAAAGGTTAATTGTATTGTTGAGCAATATTTTAATTTATTCTAATTTGTCTCATCTGGATTCACTCCCATGATAGTTTTGCATATCTTTGCATTCATTAAGGTAAACCTTTTTCTTCCTTTTTTTTTTTTTTTTTACCAAATACTCATTTGTGGCCACTTTCACCATTTTCATTTTGAACTTCATAATTCTTCAAATGTCAAACCCTTTAGAAATCTTGGCATTAAAGGTCACCTTTCTGGGAAAATAAGGCATCATAGTCACTATTTCAACCACAGTGTGTAAGTGACAAGTTATTCTGAAATCTTTTACCTTCTGAGCAGGGTTTCAGTGAAAAGAACTTAGTCATTTTTTATTAAAATCAGTTTTTTTACAGGTCCTGTACAGCTCTGTGTTTTTGATGCAAGTAAGGTCTGCCAATCTATAGCCATAGACAGGAGTGTTGGTATATCTGAGTGGGATTAGAGAATGAACAGTAATTGTACATTGGTGCAGGCTGGACCAGCTTTTAGGCTGGCAGGCTGACCAGAATATATTGAACTAATACAGAGCAAGCAGGGAGGAGATGCACAGGGATGCAGGGGCAGTTTAGGAATCAATACCATGACCCAAGATCATCTGAGGAGCCTCTATAGAGGGTAAAGATTCCTTGGTCTGATTCTGAATGATTTAGAATTGCTTTGTACTGACTTTCATAAATGCAAAGAACATAGCATAGATTCAGCATATTTTAGGTGTTAGTCTTACTTATATTAGCATAGTAATATTTTTTTACCTGTAGTTGTGTTGTTTTAGTGTCTAGGAAACCCCTAAGCCAGTGAAGATCACTTTTTAGTAGTAAAGGGCACCCCGGGATCTACCTTTTTATGGTGAAGATCACTTTTTAGTAGTAAGGGCCCCCCCCCTCAAGGGGCACACAAGAGAATGAAGAGACAAGCTGGTTAGCATGGAAAGCAGTAGTGATAACTCAGACATTGCCTAACCATTATTGACTGGTGTGTAAGCATGATGTTATGTTCACTTGGGGTTGAACTAGACTGTTAGAGTGTTGTTAGTAAGGATGTAACAGATGAAGAACGGAAATAAATCCAACAATAATGGAGAAGATATGATCACTGCTTTTCAGATATTTAGACATTTCACTGATGAAATAGAAGGTTAAATATACAGGAAATAGAAACAGGCACTTATGTTTTACTTGGATTCACTGGTCTTATAAATGCATGCTCATAAACTCATGGTCAAGCGTAAACTTTTTATATTATGGATGCTGTTTCTGATGTAAAAGGTCTTTACATGACTAAAGTATATACAATGTGGGTGCGTCTACACGTGCATTGAAGCACAACTAAATTTAATGCACATTAAGCTAATGTGCATTAAGTGATTTTGGTAGGTGTGTAGGAACTTGGCACTGAAGTTAGTGGACTTGGCATTAAAGTTAGTGGCAAGTCCCTGCAGCCCTGCTATGTGCCCCTAGTGGCACTAATGTTAGTGCCGGGTTGCCTCTGCACATGCATTAATGCGCTTTAACTAATCGCACCCAAATTTGATACCTGCAAATACATATCTTCACCATTTTTAATGCACATTAAGGGTGCACATGTGTAGACACGTGCCCATAATGCATATTAAATTAGGTTAATGCACATTAACGCTCCTTATGTGTGTTTTATTTTCATAGTCCTTGGGCGCCTCTACACGTCACCCTATGGTGACGTAGTGACGCACTACATTACCACATAGCACACTATGGCAATGTAGTAATCACAAGGGTCTACATATGATCACCAGCTACGTCACCATGGCAGCGCACTCCCCTGGTATAGCTATGGTGATATAGCGGCAAAATCTAACTGTGCACTGTGTGCACAGCACAGTAATCAACCATACTGCACCATGTTTTAGTACTTCCAAAAGGAAATACTAAAGCACAGCACCATAGCAACACCACTCTATAGTGATGTGTAGACACAACCCCTATGTATTGCATCTAGCTATTGTATTCCTCTCTTTTTTGGTTTGAATTTCACTGGTCCATTTATTTCTTCCTCCTTCAACAAATGGTTTAAAATACCCTTGCTCTGACTTTTGGAAGGCTCAATCAAGATCTGTGTTGCAGCAAAGTATGATACTAGTGATTTGTTTGCAGGTGTCAGTGTGTTAGCAGCCACTATAGAAAAGGGGAAGATGTGTATTTTTTTACAAATACCTGCTCTTTGGTTTACCACATCAGTATTGTTCAGCTTGACTCCACAGGGTTAAATATCATGTTCAGAAGAGCAAAGAGGAAACAAAAAAAAAAGGGGGGACATAAATAATGCGTCCTTAAATTTACAATTTGAAAAGAGCAAGAGAATAGTGGCTGGACTATTAATTGGGCAGGTATTGTTTTCAGACACAAGCCAGAAGTTACAGATCATGTTGGTCAAGAAGTGTATATGAACAGGATACCAAAAAGTAAAAAACTACTCTCCTAGTCACAGCTAGGTTTTAAGTATTCAAGGGGTCTTTATAAGAAGGATGAGGGCATAAAAAGAGATTTACTAAGTGACCAGGGAGTGAGTGAACAGGGACAGCAAACAGGGAAGTTTGCAAGAGGTTCACTGGGAGAAAGAGGAGGCAGGGGAAGAGGATGAGAAGCCAGGCACCAGATCCTGCTCTGTCAAGATAAGTGATCCAAGGCTGCCTGTGTGTGTGGCTTGCTGAGGGTTTGCTTGTTGAGCTGTGTGTGTTTTGGGTGTGTGCTCTGAGCAGCTGGGAGATCTGCTAGCTTGGTGATGCTGAGTGATTGCTGTCTGTATCTAAAAAACCCCTAACAAGGGGGCAGAGCCAGTCAAGGCCCAGGAGGGCACAAAAGGAGACTCCCCAAGCAACCCAGGAGGAAGTGAACAGGGACAGCAAACACAGCAGTTTGCAGGTTGGTTTGCCACCCCCTTCTTTGTAGGGGAAACCTTAAAGTAGACTCTTTCTTTAATTCAGAGTAACTAACCTACATATATTTAGTGCAGGTAGTTAACACTCAGCAGTTAAACCAATAATTAAGCCCCTGTTCAACTAGATTCAAGAGCAAGGGGGAGTTTGCTAGGGAGTTTGCTTGGAAACCTCTCTCTCCATCCTTCACTGTAACTTGGTGAGAAGAAGCAGGTTAGCAGGGAAAAGAGAGCCTTTCAGGACCAAGTAGCAGTGAATAGGCCAACTTACAGGTGAATTTGCTAGGGAAGGTCTGCTTGGAGAGCGGGGCAGGAAGAGAGGAGTGTCAGACTAAGAGACCCAGAGAAATGGCTGGAGGATGTTGAAATGTCAGAGTCACTGCCAGCTCCTCCTCTGCTTGCACCTGTGAGGTGTCTCTCCAGGTAGGACTGCTCACCATCAAGGCTTCCAACAAAGCCCCGGTTTGGCACTGTGGAGGCTGCAACTTGCAGATTCAGGGAAAGCCACGTGAGGGAGTGCCTGTGACGTGAGTGGTGTCTCCTGGTGATATCCCTCAGGCAAGAGAGCTACAGGAAGAGGTGGTGTGGCTCCAAATCATCCTCCACCATGAGAACTTAATTGAATCACTGCTGGAGGAGACCTGTAGGACTGCAGAGAAAGGACCTCCAGAGGCAGCACTAATAAAGGAAGAGGACATGGACTTTCAGGAAGGTGGAAGATGGAAGCTTGTCACCTCTGATAGTAAGCAGAAGTCTTCATCTCCACCTGCAGCAGTTTGCCTGGAGAACAGATATGGAGCCCTAGCAACAGAGGAGGAGGAGCATGCTCAATTGGTGGAAGAGGTCAAGCCAGGCATCCCCAAGGTTGGGAGGATTGAGACAACTGCCACTAAAAGGAAGCAACAGGTGGTAGCAGTTGGTGAGGGGTGGAAGCATCCATCTACCAGCCTGACCTGTTTTCTCAGGAGGTTTGCTGCTTGCCTGAAGCCTGGTTACAAGATGTCACAGAAAGATTACTGAGATGCGCCCAGCCCTCTGACTACTAGCCCATGCTGCTCATCCATGTGGGCAGCAGTGATACTGCCAGGGGTGACCCTGAGCAGATCAAAAGGGACTACAGGGCTCTGGGTGAAAGGATGAAGGGGATAGGGGCTCAGGTGGTGTTCTACTTGATCCTTCTGGTCAAGGGGAAGAGCCCAGGCAGGAGCAGATGCATCTTGCTGATCAATGCATGGCTGCACAGATGATGTCTCCAGCAGGGCTTTGGCTTTTTCAATCATGGGATGTTGTTCCAAGAAGAAGGATTGCTAAGAAAAGATAGGACCCACCTGTTGAAGACAAGGAAGAGCATTTTCACTCATGGGCTTGCTAACTTAGTGAGGAGGGCATAAATAAGGTTTTCTGGGGGATGGAGACCAAATCTCTGGGGAAGTGGGTGACCTGGAGAAACTACAAGCAGTAGGGGAGACTTTCTTGTTCTTCCTGAGAAAGTAGAGCAATTAGCTACTTACCTCAGGTGCCTGTACATGAATGCAAAGAGCCTGGGAAACAAGCAGAAAGAATTGGAAGTCCTTGCACAGTCACAGAAGTATGACATTATTGGAATAACAGAGACTTGATGGAAGAACTCACGTGATTGGAGCACTGTCATAGATGAGTTAAAACTGCTCAGGAAGGACAGGCAGGGGAGAAGAAGAGGAGGAGTTGTGCTGTATGATTGCTCAGAGCTCCAATGTGAAACTGGAATTAGGCCTGTTAAAAGCCTCTTGGTTAGGGTTAGAGGGGAGAGGAACAAGGGTAATATTGTGATGGGTGGCTATAGATCACCAGATGAAAAGGATGAGGTGGATGAGGCCCTAGTTCTCATGGGGAAATTCAGTCACCCTGGCATCTGCTGGAAGGGCAATACAGCAGTGCATAGGCAATCCAGGAAGTTTTTGGAGAGTGTTGGGGACAACTTCCTGGTGCAAGTGCTGGAGCAGTCAACTAGGGGCTGTGCTTTTCTTGACCTCCTGCTCACAAACAGGGAAGACTTGGTGGTGAATGTAGCAATGGATGGCAACTTGGGCAGCAGTGACCAGGAGATGATTGAGTTCAGGATTCTGAAGAAAGAAAGGATAGAGAGCAGCAGAGTAAGGAACCTGGACTTCAGAAAAGCAGACTTTGACTCACTCAGGGAATTCTTGGGCAGGATCCACTGGGAAGCCAGACTGAGGAGGGGAGGAGTCCAGGATAGCTGGGTGTACTTTGAAGAAGTCTTACTGAAAGTGCAGGAACAAACCATCCCAATATACAAAAAACTAGCAAATATAGCAGAAGACCAGCTTGGCTTAGCAGAGTACTCTTCAGTAAGCTAAATCACAAAAAAGGAAGCTTGTAAGAAGGGGAAACTTGGACAAACAACCACTGAAGAATATAAGAGTATTGCTTGGGCGCACAGGGATGAAATCAGGAAGGCCAAACCACAATTTGAGCAGCAGCTAGCAGAGGGGCATGAAGAATAACAAGAAGGGTTTCTACAAGTATGTCACCAACAAAAGGAAGATCAGGGAAAGTGTGGATCCTTTACTGAATGAGGAAGGCAACCTAATGACAGATGATGCGGAAAAGGCTGAAGTGCTCAATGCCCTTTTATCTAGTTTTCACAGGCAAGGTCAGCTCTCAGACTACTGCACTTGGCAGCACACTTTGGCAGACAACAGTGGCAAAAGAATAGGTTAGGGGCTATTTAGAAAAGCTGGACATGTACAAGTCCCTAGGGCTGGATGCAGTGCACCTGAGGGTGCTGAGGGAGTTGATTGATGTGATTGCATAGCTGCTGGCCATTATCTTTGAAAATTTGTGGCAAACAACAGAGGTCCCAAACAATTGGAAAAGGACAAACACAGTGACCACCTTTAGGAAGGGAAAAGGAAGGCTATGGGAAACTACAGATAAGCCTGCAAAAAAGACTGAGCCTCCCCCCCACTCTCTGGAAAAATGATGGAGCAGGTCCTCAGAGAATCCATTTCTAAACACTTGCAGGAGGAGAAGGTGATTAGGAACAGTCAGCATGGATTCACCAATCTGATTGCCTTCTATGATGAGATGACTAGCTCTGTGGGTGCAGGAGAGCAGTGTATGTGATATACCATGAGTTTAGCAAGGCTTTTGATACAATCTTCCATAACATTCTCACAAACAACCTAAGGAAGTATGTGTTAGATGAATGGACTGTAAGGTAGATACAAAACTGGCTGAATTGTTAGGATAGTAATCAATGCCTCGATGTCTAGTTGGCCGCCAGTATCAAGTGCAATGCCCTGGGGGTTGGTTTTGGAGCCAGTTTTGTTCAATATCTTCATCAATGATTTCGAAGATGGAATGAAGTGCACCCTCAGCAGGTGTGCAGATGACACCAAACTTGGGGGAATAGTAGACATACTGGAGGGTAGGGCTAGGATTCAGCGAGACCTAGAAAAATTGGAGGATTGGACCAAAATAAATGTCATGTGATTCAACAAGGACAAGTGTAGGCTTTGGCTTCCACAATCACAGCCCGCTCTTTGGTGGGGGAGGCAGTGGACTGCTGGGAAGAGATGGCCACCACTTCACTCCACTGGGGAAGAGGCTCTTCTCAGCCAGACTGGCTGACCTGCTTGACTGGGCTTTAAACTGAGCCCACCAGTGGATGGGGGGAGTACTGCCACTGCAAGCCCACTGGGCAGCTTTTGTGAACCCAGAGGGCTAAGGCACTTAAGGGAACACATCCCTACCCCAGCCCCAGAATAATCTGTAGGGAAGGTAAGGGCCCCCAATGAGACACTTAGGTGCCTGTACCTCAATGTCAGGAGCTTGGGGAACAAACAGGAGGAACTGGTCCTCCTGCTAAACAAAAAGGATTACTATCTCACAGGGATAACTGAGACCCGGTGGGACTCCAACTATGACTGGGCCACAGATATAGATGGCTGTACCCTGTACAGGAGAGATTGTGTGGACAAAAGGGGTAGGGATGTAGCTCTCTTTGTCAAGGAAAACTACGTGTCCCTGCAAGCCAACATTGGCACCCAGGGTGAACAACTGGAGACTCTCTGGGTCAAAATCCATGGTAAACAAGGCACAGGGGACACAATAATGGGAGTCTACTACAGACCTCCTAGCCAGTATCAAGAGTTTGACCAGGAATTCACCAGGGAACTATCTGACGCTGCATGCTCCTGGTGCATGGTTGTCATGGGAGATTTCAACTACCCTGACATCTTGTGGGAAGAGCACTCGGCCACATCTGCATGGTTGCAAAGCTTCCTCATGTGTGGATGAGCTCTCAAGAAGTCTATGGACTCAAGAAGTCTATGGACCAATGAGAGGCAAAGCACTGCTCAACCTGGTACTGGCAATGGGGGATGACTTAATCACTGACCTAACAATAGAAGGGAAGCTGGGAGACAGCGACCAGGAGCTGATCACCTTCACCATCTGCTGTAAAGCAGACAAGTCAGTCAGCAAAGCAGAAGTCCTTGACTTCAGGAAAGCTGACTTTGATAAGCTCAGGAGGCTTGTTGGCGAGGCCCTAAGGGACCATGACCCAAAGGGGAGAGGAGTTCAGGAAGAGTGGTTGTTCCTCAAGTGAGTGATCTGGAAGCTCTAGCAATGTCTATCCCATCTCAGAGGAAAGGCAGCAAAAGGGCACAGCAGTCCCCCTAAGTCTGCAGGAAACTAGTGGACTTCCTGCATCCAGAAGGGAAAACCTATAAAGGATGGAAGGCTGGATCCACCCCAAGGAGGAGTACTTTGCACTGGTCTGGACCTGTAGGGAGTGAACCAGGAAAGCCAAAGCTGCGACTGAACTCCAACTGGCTACACATATCAAGAACAATAAAAAGTTCTTTTTTAGATATGTGGGGAGCCTGAGAAAAAGCAAAGGTAGCATTGGACCCCTGCTGAACCATATGGGTCAACTGACAATCGATGCCCAGGAAAAAGCCAACCTGCTTAACGGGTATTTTGTGCCGGTTTTTCACCAGCCCCAAGGGATGGCCCTGCTCAGTATGGTACAGGATGGCCAGAGCAAGGGAAAACTGTTACTCTTCATCAGTGTTGACCATGTGAAGGAACCTTTGAGAGGCTGGACACCTTCAAGTCAGCTGACCCAGACAGCTTACATCCCAGTGTACTTAAGGAGCTGGCAAGCATCATAGCTCTGCTACTGGCACAGATCTTTGAGATCTTATGGCACTCAGGCAAAGTCCCCAAAGATTGGAAGAAGGCCAATGTGGTGCCTATCTTCAAGAAAGGGAGAAAAGTAGATCTGGGGAACTACAGGCCCATCAGCTTGACCCCTATTCCAGGGAAGATCTTGGAAAAAATCATCAAAGAGACCATTCTTGACAAATTGGCTGAAAGCAACTTCCTGAGGAATAGCCAGTATGGGTTTGTTGCCTGACCAATCTCATCTCCTTCTACGACTAGGTGACATATCATTGATGTCATATATCTTGACTTTGAAAAAGCTTTTGGTTTGGTATCCCATGATTGTCTTATAGTAAAACTGGCCAACTGTGGCCTCAGCTACATCACAGTCCACTGGCTGGGGAATTGGCTTTGAGGTTGGACCCAGAGAGTGGTAGTTGATGGAAGTCAGTCATTGTGGTGTACTGTGACCAGTGGGGTCCCCCAAGGCTCCATCCTTGGGCCTATTCTTTACAACATCTTCATTAATGATATGGACATTGGTGTCAGAAGTGGACTGGCCAAGTTTGCTGATGACACCAAACTTTGGGGTAAAGCGTCTACACCCAAGGACAGGATGATAATCCAGGCCAACCTTGACAGGCTTAGAAAATGGGCAGATGAAAACCTGATAGCTTCAATGCTGAAAAATGCAAGGTACTTCACCTTGGGAAGAAAAACCTGCAGCATGCTCATAGGCTTGGCAGTGCTATGCTTTCTAGCGCCATGGTGGAAAGGAACTTGGGGGTTATGACTGACCACAAGATGAACATGAGCCACCAATGTGATGTTGCAGCCAGCAAAGTGAGCAAAACTCTGCCTTGCATCCACAGATGCTTCTCTAGCAAATCCCAGGATGTCATCCTCCCACTGTACTCAGCCTTGGTGAGGCCACAGCTGGAATACTGCATCCAATTCTGGGCTCCACAATTCAAAAAGGATGTGGAGAAGCTTGAGACAGTCCAGAGGAGAGCCACGCACATAAACAGAGTCAGGAAAACAGGCCTTATGATGAGAGGCTGAGAGCCATGGGACTCTTCAGCCTGGAAAAGTACAGGCTCATGGGGGGACCTGGTGGCTACCTATAAGTATATAAAGGGTGTACATCAGGATCTGGGGGAATGCCTGTTCACCAGAGTGCCCCATGGTATGACAAGGTCAAATGGTCACAAATTTTTCCAAGAATGTTTCAGGCTGGACATAAGAAAGAACTTCTTTACAGTCCAAGCCCCCGAACTGACTGCTGCCAGATGTGGTGCAAGCACCTACTCTGTACTCCTTTAAGAGTCAATTGGACATTTATCTTGCTGGGATCCTTTGGCCCCAGCTGACTTCCTGCCCCTGGGGCAGGGGGCTGGACTCAATGATCTTCTGAGGTCCCTTCCAGCCCTAATGTCTATGAATCTATGAATCTATGAAAGTGCAAAGTCCTGCACTTAGGACAGAACAATCCCATGCACCAGTACAGGCTGGAGGCCAACTGGCTAGGCAGAAAAGGACTTGGGGGTTACATTGGACAATGAGCTAAATATGAGCCAACAGCTTGCTCTTGTTGCGAAGAAGACTAACAGCATACTGGGCTGCATTAGTAGGAGTGTTGCCAGCAGATCAAGAGAAGATTCTCTCCCTTTCAGCACTGGTGAGGCCACATCTGAAGTGCTGTGTCCAGGTTTGGCCCCCTGCCTACAGAAAGGATGTGCACAAGTTAAAGGGGCTTCAGCAGAGGGCAATAGTTTGGGGGCTGGGGCACATGATTTATGAGGAGAGGTTGAGGGAAATGGGTTTATTTAATCTAGAGAAGAGAAGACTGAGCGGATTTAATAACAGCCTTTAACTACCTGAAGGGGGGTTCCGAAGAGGATGGAGCTAGACTGTTTCAGTGGTAGCAGACAGAAGAACAAGGAGCTATAGTCTCACGTCACAGCAAGGGATCATGAAGGAAAAACTCTCTCATGAGGACCACAGAAACCATTGGAACAGGCTATCTAGAAAGGCTGAGGAATCTCCATCCTTCGAGGTTTTTAAGTCCTGGGTAGACAAAGCCTTGGCTGGGATTGTATAGTTGGGGATCATCATGCTTTGAGCAGGGGTTTAGACTAGATAACCTCCTGAGGTCCCGTCCAACCCTAATTTGCCGTGATTCTATGATTCTATGGACACAAATACATTTGAATCCATTTCAAAAGGGGGACATTTCAAAAGAGCAGCAGTTGCTCAGGAGTGCATAACAACTCCTCATTCTAATAGTCACATGTGGACGAACTTGGAAAAATACAAATGTAGCAACTTTAACCCTGGATGAAACACCCTTTTGATAGCTCCACCCTTTCCCTTCATGTTCAGTGGTGCCTTGCCTCCCCTCCAAAACCCCTACCACCACTTCTGCCACTGCTTCCAGCTGACCCAGGGAAGAGGAAGCTCCAGGCCTGCTTCTGCCCCACTCCAACCAGGCTGTGCAGAGACCAGGTTCAGCCAGGAACCATGTGTTTCCCCTCCTGCCTGGTGCCTCTGGGTGTTTTCTGCCAGCTCAGGTGCAGATGAAGGGGTGGGGAACCCACTCACCACTGCTGCTGTCTCCAGCCAAGCCCAGCTCACCTCCCAGCTGTCCCTTGCAGCCCTGATTAGAACAGGGCAGGAATATCTGGAACAATAGCAGTGGCAGGTGGGTCTCCCTGTCCCCAGAGGCAAGACTAGAGAGAGCAAAGGGGGAAATAGGAGGGAAGGGGGCATGCACTAAGCACAAAAATTAAGGGAGGTTGTGTTGAGAGCTCTGGCTGCTACTCCTGTGGTGTGGTCTGCCCACCCTAATGATTGGGGGTAGGCAGAGAGAAGTGGGGTACAACCACCTCTTTACACCCCGCTTTTCAGAATCCTGGATCTGCCTATGACCATGCCCTTAATGAAATGTACAACTTGTAGGATGGGTCTGGGCAGTTCAACTAACCTATTTGAGGTAAATAATAAACTTAAGCTAAAACCTAGGCACAAAAGCCTTTTGGCATGGGCACCAAGGCCTTTTGGATGAATAAACAATAAATTTGCTTGAAGAGTGTTTTTAGTTGCTTAGATTAGTTGCTGGGCTCTTAAAAGAAAGTTTTTTTGCAGGTGCTAAGTACATTATGTCTGTTAGATTAACATGGGGTATGGGCAAATGTACCCGTTAGCAGCTTTAAAGGGGGAAGAGAAGCAGCTGCTTGGGAATGTGCAGCAGTTATGCTGTATTGGTTACGTGTGTGTGATCCTGTGGTGACATATATGAGCAAAATCACCCCACCTTTGACCCTTAATGAAGAAGGGTTAAAGCTAAAGCAGTTTTGCTATACTTGCTTTGCTACAGAAGCATGCAAATGAAGCACCTTATTACACATTACATTTTGAGATGCTCAAATATTGTTTGGTGTTAATACTAGCTCAAGTTTTGAGCAGTCATGCCTTGAGGCTAAAAACCTCTGACTGTCCCCTACCTGTACAGCTCTGACTTGGTGCTAGGGGTCTGGCAAGCAGGGACCTGACAAGGCACTACAGCTTGTGTTACTATTAAAGGGCTGGTAAGCCATGACAGGCTTCTATCCCTGCTCTACTAGGGGGTGTTTGAGAAGTGGGTTGGGTGGACCAGAACACAAAGCTGGAAGAAAGAGAGTTAATGAGATGCAGGAAGGGGAAGAGCAGTGAAATTAAGGAAGTGAGTCACTGAAGGATAAAATAAATGGAAGCAAAAAGAAAGAAAGAAAGAGGAACTAAATTAAAGGTCTCATGGTGTAATAAATTGGGATTTAGGACTGAGATGTGGAGAGTGCTTCTGGAGTGTCTGGGAGGTGGGAGCAGTGAAGGAAGGCACTTTTGAGGGAACAACTGCCCCTTCCCAGGGAAGGAATGTCCAACTCATGGGGACCCAATCCAGCCCCCTACCTTCTTCCCCCTCCATCCCACTCTAGACCACACTCCTGGACCTGGCCAGGACCTGGACCATGGCAACCTGGCTAGCTGGCATATGCTCTGCCAGCTATTTGCATGTTGTTGCACCCCTGGGGTGGGAGGGGGAGCTGGCTTGGTGCCAGAATCACTTCCTGGGCAGTGGAGTTTAGGGGGTGGATAAATTTGTCCCCACAGAACAGGAAGGTGGGGGAGGGGACACTGCATGCTGGGACGCTGGAAGACTGCGATTTGGGCAGCTCATCTGTGGAGAGTGGCCACACATTAATGTAACATGAATCAGAGATGAACTTGCCCTGGAGTGGTGTAACTTCAAGCTGCTTAAAGCATGATTAAAACTAGTTTCATGTGTTAATGTGTGGACAATCTGATAGTTAAGAGCTCCAGAAGCCACCTAAAATTAATGTGTAACAAGGCCTTATAAGTGGCAGCATAATGCAGGGCATCAGTATCTT
Organism: Crocodylus siamensis; assembly: GCF_052110815.1. Taxonomy (NCBI): domain Eukaryota; kingdom Metazoa; phylum Chordata; order Crocodylia; family Crocodylidae; genus Crocodylus; species Crocodylus siamensis. Next base: position 214,753,008 of record NC_143397.1, read on the forward strand.
TTGACAGCAATACAATTGTTCCATCCGGCTATCCCCATGCTTGGAAAACAGTCTAACAATGGTTAAACCAGGCAAACAATGTTTTTTGTCTGTGGAAAAACTTATTAGCTAGTAACATTCAGATGGATTTTTTGCAAGTCTTGGATGATGCATCTTTCTCTATCAGTATATTAAAAAAGGTATCATACTTTTGTACCTTTCTGTCTGGTAACTAAAGTCCTCATTTGTCCATATAATCTTTAGTACAGTACAGGTTAAGTTTTTCAGATATCACTTTTGGGTACTGGATATGTTTCTTTCAGAGTAAGCTAGTAAGTCAAAGGAATGTGAACCATCTCAGTCTTAGGCCATCAAGTCAAGCTATCTTAATCAGGGAAAAGCAAATTTATATGCAATTTTATTTTCCTTAATAATCATTTATTCATATTGACAATTCTGATGTCAGATATCTATTCAATTATTTTAAGCTCATCTGAATTTTACAATGTGCTGCCAATGGCATTTTGAAATTATATCAAGGTCGCAGTTAGTGATTGACGTTATCACAGTCTTTCTTCAGTTTATTACACTGTTTGTACGCAGGAAATCCTGAGGCTGTCATGTCAAGTGCCTACTGAATTTCTAGAGACTTATGCCGCCATTCTCCTTAGGCAGGAAATAAATTGTTCTTTCATTGTTGCATAATCTGATTGACATACCTACAGAGAATGGATTCCTTTTCACTAAAGCAATGAATCCAATTTCCCCTGTCATATTTAATAATTCCAAAGAGTAGCATCACAATAATCTGTATCCACCATGAAATGATGAATATGGTGAAAAGCAGCAATGGTTTGGACACTGTTTATAATGAAGGATGGAATTTAAATGAATTCTATGATTACATTATACTGCATTTCTATGTTATTGTAAAAACTGTCATAATCTCAGTCCTCATTTTTAATGGACATATTGTGAGATAAATATTCAAATGAAGCAATTTCCCTTCTGCAAATTTAAAACATACTATTTCTAGAGAACTAATATGGGTGTCAAATTATAGCACTTAAAAAGTGGGTACATGGCTCTCTTTTAATTATAACTTTACACAGCACTGCCTCTCCTCCCCACAGAATGCTATGTTCATGCAGCATGTACAAGAAAAGGAAGAGTGGACTTGTGATTAGGTCACTGTTTTGAGAGCTAGGAGGTCTGTGTTCAGTTCCTAGATTTGATGCAAACTTCCTGTGTGATCTGGGGAAAGTAACATATATCTGGATTCAAGAGAAAACTTTGATGTCTGGTCCCTGTATTGGAATCCACAAGTGAGTTTAGTGCCAAGCTCTCTAGAGAATGCATGAATTTGGGGAAAAATTAAATGCCTCAGAAGGTGAGCCACAAAACCAGTATGCCGAGTTGGGAGCAAGGCCTCAGACATTACACAGAGGCTTGTGCTGGGCAATGCTGGTTAGAACTCGAACAGAGAATGACAGATGTCATTTGAATGATAGCTGAATAACACACAGAGCAGACAGTAAAATGAACTAGGAAACGTTAAAAGTTCTATCAGAATTGTGGAAAGTCTTTAGTAATATGGAGGACAACTGAAAAGTGTTCATAGAATCATAGAAGTAGGGTGGGAAGGGACCTTCTAGATCTTCAAGTCCGACCCCTCCCCGGGCAGGAGAAAAACTGGACTCAAATGATTCCAGCCAGGTAGGCATCAAGCCTCCTCTTAAAGCTCCCCAGGGTAGGAGCCAGCACCACTTCCCTTGGAAGTTGGTTCCAGATCCTAGCCGCCCTGACCGTGAAGTAGTTCTTGCAGATGTCTAATCTAAACCTACTCTCCAACAACTTGTGGCCGTTATTCCTTCTTATGCCAGGGGGCGCTAGGGGAAACAAGGTCTCCCCCAAACCCTTCTGGTCCCCCCAGGTGAGTTTATAGACAGTCACCAGGTCCCCCCTCAGCCTTCTCTTGTTCAAATACAACTTTCTTTTATGTCTGTAAGGATAGATGCCAATCAAAAATAAAAAGAAGCAAAGAGTGGCTTTATTTCTGATAATGTCTGATTGTGAAATACTTGACATTTTTATAGCTTTTGCTAACTCTGGCACAGGCAGCTAACTATGAAACTGTATTACAGAAATCTGAAGAGTGAGGCCTTACACGTAAAAATGAAACATAGAAGTGGGGTGGTTTTAAACAGAGTACAGACATGAGGCGAAAACATAAAAGTGTGTGACCAAACTAAGATCAAAGAACCAATATCACTATTATGTGGAGCTAACTGAATTCCTGAGAAGAGATGAGGTTGCAATTATGATCTTGGATCAAAAAAATCTCAGAGAGTTGACTCAAAGATTCAGAATTAATGTTGACAAAGCAATTAGGATTTGTTAAAAAAACAAACAAGACATGGATTTGTTTCTGCTGGCTACAAAAAGCTAGGCAGTTGACCTACACTGCTATACTCACTTTCCTGAGATAGCAGTACTACAAAATATTACTGCCAAACCGGTGATTGTGCCCATCAAATCTATTTTCATTAAACACGACTGCTTCATTAAGCAGTCAGAGGTGTGACTGCAGCTCCTATACCTATTTCAGCTAGTTTTAAACTTAGATGCAGATCACAGTATAGCCAGGACAATAGGGGAGTCAGCATGAAATAGCAACAGAGGCATATGCCCAGGGCTCAAGGAGGGTTTTACACCTCCTCTAAGGTCCATGCTGGCATTGCTACAGTCAAATCAAATTTACAAGCTATCACAAACTGTAGTGGAAAATCTATAGATGTGGGTGGTGCTTAATTTCACCCACTGTGAATAGGCCTGTTACTTAACATAGTTAAAACCAAGCCCAAGGATGATGCATCTTTTGTAGGGTTCTCATGACACAATAAGAAGGAGTTCAAAGTATTGTAAAACTGTCTATTTTCAAAGGTAGCAGAATCTATTTTCAATAATAGAGCAGCAAATAAAGCACAAGGGAGAAGGAACAGCATATCAGTGAGCTCAGGGAATAACGTGGATAACGCAATTGCTTTCTGTGTTGGAGTAAATACATTTAGGGATAGAGTTGTTCATTCATAAAAAGATGTCAGTGGGTTTGTTTCTCACAGGCTGTGGGTATTAGGAAAGGATTAGAATGAGCTGATGGTATCTGTCAGGGTGACCCACCATGAGAAAGAGTTTCTTTAGTCTGACTCAGCGTAGCAGTTTGATCATATTCTGTTCCCTTTGCTACCCTACCACATAAATGCCTCCAGTTTATTAGGCAGCTGAAAATTATGAACATTGTCAAGTCTCAGACTGCTCTTCTTGCCTATAGGGAACTCCCAGGAGCAGTGATGGCACCTGTGCAGTTCTTCTTACAAAAGAATTCCCTTGCAGACAAAAGAGGCTTTTTCGGTGCTGGGAAATTTGTTACTGAATTGGGTGGGTGCTGGCCCAGTTTGTTGAGCTTGGTTGGCTGGTTGCTAGATTGCTCTTCAGCTTGGTTCTTAGCATGTGAATTCACACAAGGCTGTTCAAGTTAGAGTAATCCTGAGTTTGTTTTTCAGTAGGCCTCGGATTAGGAGCAAGTGACTCAGAGGGATATGAGTCACCACTGAGAGTGAACATCTTTATAGAGTATCTACTGTTTGGGGGCAGTGGGTAGTCTCCAAAACCACAGAGATTGTTACTGGCTGGAGAAGCAGGTGGTGGTCTACATACTACAGCGTTGTGCCACTTTTGCTTCCCCCGACATGAGACATCATTTCTCTGGCAAAACTCCTGTTATAAACACAGCTATGCTGACAAAGTGCCTCTGTCTGCATCACTCATGTCATTCAGGGAAGAGGTGTAGCTGTGCGGGCTGCAAAATTTCTGTCAGCATATGCTTCATCGCCACTAGAGGGCTCTGCTGACATACACTGGCATAGCGATAGCAGCAGATAGTTTGGATTGTAACCATGATCTAATGCAACTTGAAGCTAAAAGGCATTTGCCAGCAGAAAAAAAGCAGGAGAGGTAGACTTTCTATTCATGTTACAGATGCCTCTGAAGAAAACACTCAAAAAAGGGTAGACAAACAATGCCCACGTGACTTAATTTGTCCTCAGCCCGGATATGTGAAGGGCCTGGCTAGATAGGGATCCCAGTCCTGGGGTCCTCTACTCATATCCCAGTTTTGATTTGTTATGAACCTGCATGCCCTCGCTGAGGAATACCTCAAAAAGCAGGTGAGCAGGTGGTAGGAAGATGTAGTTATTCTGAAATATCTGGAAATGGGAGAAATTCATTGACATTGATGCATATTCATATGATACTGATGCACTAGGGAAGAAGAAGGGCTTGGTGATTAGCTGGGCACTTTGCATAACAGACAACTCTCCAACCCCTGACCAAAATTCTCTATCCATTCATGTCAACTGCCATGCAGTTTGGTAAGCAAGAGAAAAGAAGCAGGCCTCAAAGGCTGGAAACAAGGAGTTAAAAATCTCAAACATTACGAGGCTCAGGGCAAGCACTGTCCAGAAGGAGAGATGAAAGCACCATTCTCCTTAATCCTAGCCCTACGTTAGTGTTATTCTGCTGAGCCTTCGTCTAAAAACCCTATTCCTTTCTACCTTAACCAAAATTCAGAAAGCCTAGTCTTTTCAAGCCCACCCTTAAGTTGGGAAATCTAGTGTACATACCTTACACCAAGGATGAAGAGATCTGTAACCTTAGGAGTCAATGTAATGAGGCCAAACCAGAATCTGGGCCCCAGCCAGTGCAAATCAGGAAATCAGGCCACATCATCCCTTCAAGAGACACTGCCTGCAGCAAGTCCAGACCTGTGTCTTGGTCACAGCAGAGCTGAGTGAAGGAATTAGGACAGCCAATCCCTTGAAGCCACAGGCAGCAGGTCCCCACATCCTGCTCCTGATCCAAACCCAGGCTGTAGTATCTTTATCTGGGAAAAGGTGAAAGATCTTGTTCCTGACCGTTTGTGTACTTCCTTGCTTGTTATTTGGTTGTAAATCCTGGTACCCATACCAGCCTCTGATTCTGGCAAGACCCTTGGACTTCCCTGATGCCAGGTCTTGGTTCTTGATCGTGGTTTGACCTTTGAATCTGGGTTTTGGCTTCTAATCCTGGTTACCCCCTTGGCTTATCCTGTCTCTGTGACCCCAGCCTATTCTGACTTTGGATATGTCTCCCAACTCCAGTTCTGTTGCCATTCCCTGCGTACACCTGACTCCATGAGGAACTGAACTGGACTGCACTCAGGCTTCAGATATCTAACCAAGATGTTTTGGTTTCCTAACAATCAAGCTAACCTGTACTCTTTGGAACCCTAATTAGAGGCCAGGAAAACCTTCTCTTGTTAACTGTCATTATGGTAGACAACTCCACTAATCCTAGCTTTGACCCTGGATAGCCCAGCAGTTCTACTTACAAGCCTAGATCAGAGTACACTGGGATCTTTAAACCAAACCTCAGGTTAAGTAGCCTAGCTGGGAGAAGACCTAACACTAGGTCAGGGACCCCTGTTATTCCTTATCCTTAACCCACAATACAATGCCCCTGATTCTAGCCCTAGAGCAGTGAGTCCTCCTCTCTGAAACCCTAATTGGTGCCCAAGAGACTTGCTGTGTTTAACTTTAGGGCAGGAAGTATTCCTATGTTTAGACATAATATAGCTTTGGGAACCTTGCTAGCCACAGCCCTTAATCTGTGTCATAAATCCTATTCCTAATCACTCTCTCAGAAAGTGACCCTCCTATGACTTCTGTCATTTCTTTAGTACATTTAAGTCAGTAATTCTCAACCAGGGTGCCATGGTGCCCTGGAGTGCCTTGAGGTCCTTTCAGGGGTGCTACAGGGGCCCGCACAGTAGTAGCACTGTTAGATGTGCAGACATGATTCATGTAATAACCCGAGAAACATGGAACTCTGGCCAGTTGGCAATGCCAGGAGCATGTGACAGTGCAGAGTGGAGGGCATGCAGCAGCACAGAGCTGTTTTTGGACAATGCAGGGCCAGTGGCACACATCTGTGATGAGCCAAGGGCATGCAGTGGCTTGGAGCTCTGGCACAGGGCTCCTCATGAATACATACTCCCACGCCTGAGCTGCCAAAATGCAGCTCTACCAGACCCATGCTGCTTGCCACCTGGCCCAGACCCACATGTCTGCCTGAACACAGCCCTCTGAAACTAGCCTGGGGCGAGTTTGATGTCCCTGCTCGAGAGCATAGTGCATTTGTTGGTGAAGATCATGTTGCTGGCTACCTCTCCTTGACCATGCTGAACTTGCCTGTTGGTATCACCGCTGCTTCACTGCCAAAGGGTCAGTACAGAGGTGAGCTGCCTACTATCCCTCTTTTCAGTGTCTCCACACCTGCTCAGAAAACACTGTTTCCACCACTGCTGTTGTCGCTCCTTATTTCTGCTGCTGTCTGCCACCAAAGGGCAACCTAGAGCAAGCTCAAGGTTTCTGGCTGTTTTGGGAACCCCTGCGTAAAAGGCTACAACCTGGACCCCTTACAGGGATCTATGCATCCCCAGTGCTCTTCTGTGAAGGTTGGTGGCAAAGTGCAATAACTTTCAATAACAGTCTCAATTCACTTGCTAATTAAAATCCTATACCCAATAAAACACCAAATCCAGTGCATGCACTGTATTACCATTTCTTATCACTTTGACTTGACAGGCATCTATGCAGATAATTCTGAGAACCTTGCTTAGGGGATGCTCCTTGCTATGCAAAATATAATACCATCCCATAAAACCTCCTCAATTCCTACATGCATTCCTGAGCTGAAGGTCCCTCCACTTTGGACCTTGACAAAAGTCAAAGTGAGCTCTCGTCCCTCATCAACTTATACCCAATTTCCTTTTACAATATCAGTACTCTTAAACTTTATCATTTTAGAAGGCAAGACCACTGCATACACATTCAGCTCACCTGGCTTCTTATATTCAAACTGTTAAAAAACACTTAAAACATGTTATCATAGTAAGAACAAGAACAAAAATTTCCCACTCCTGTCTACCTTGCATACCAAATGACAGTATGCAAATTTAGGACAAATCCAGTAGAACATAGTTCTATTATCAGACCACATCCTCACATATTTTATATATATAAAATGTTTAATCGTGTGTGTGTGTGTGTGTGTGTGTGTGTGTATAAAAGCAGAGTTATAGATATAATGCTGAATACATAATGTGTTTTTTTAATATCCATATAGTTAATGCACTATGCAAGGCTGTACATCATTTCAGCTTAGTCTTTTCACATTCTTCACAAACTGTTACTCATTAGGCTGTATATGTTATGTAGGGATTTCTTCCACTAGTGAAATGCACCCACCTGGTGGGGAAATACATCACCATGAAATTACAAATTATACCTATATGGCTACAGAAACTATATGAGAAGTGGAGGATGACTGAAAATAATAAGCTGAACAGACACCAGGGCTAAGTGCAGACATTCACAGGAGTTATGGGAGGTTAGATTGTGTTAAAAATGGGCAAGGAATCCAACTTGGGACACAGACAGAAGTGACAATTTTTGCTTGATCTGGCCACAGAAAGCAGCCTATAGCCATGACCAAACACAAATGCATGGCTGGAGACCACATAAAAATAGCCGATGGGGTGAAAATCTGAACCCATTGCATGAGGGTTCAGATAAAAACATTTAAAAATATAGCATCTTCTGTAACTTTGGCCTGCGGAGTTCAGTCTGAGGTTTTCTTACTCCTCACTGGAGAGTGCAGTTGGGTGTACTGGAGCCCTCCCAAGGTGGGGAGGCTCCAATCCACGCACCTTACCCTCCAGTGCTGGCTGGAGAACCCCTAAAATGAGCTCCCTCTGCTCTGTTTCCCCCCTCCCATTCTGAAAACAGCACAGGCTGGCAGGGAGGAGGGGCCATTTCTAGGGGAAACCAGCTTCAGGCAGCAGCTAGATTTCTCTTCCCCCTGGAACCAACAGTGAACTTCTGCATGTTCCGGAGGATTGTTCTAACTCCAGATGCTTCCTGCAAAGTATTCTCAGTTACAGCAGGGAGCTACACTTCTGTCTGAGCCCCTAGTTCACCCAAGTGTGGACCTTATACTTAGACCTAGTCTCAGGAATCAGAAATCAATTTAATCCCGTACCTGTACAGAAGCTTTGTGCATGTAGAGCAGTCTGAAAATGGCAAAACCCAGTCTAAGGTAGACCTGGATTGATGTACCTTCAAATGTAATCAATCTAGGTTAGACCAGTGCATCAAACTTCAGTACAGTTACCTGAGCAGCCCTGGGGCTGCCAAAGCCCAGCCACTGGCCCCAATCCCAGAGCTGCACTTTTCCCACTTGCCCCCTGTTACCCAGCTATCTTTAATCCACCAGCCTCCACACCCCATAGACCATCCCCACCACCACCCAAGCTCTGATCCCGCAAGCTTCTCATCAGTATCCGCAGCTGCTGGGAGCCAAGAAAGTAAGTTTGGCTGGGTGGGGAAGGGGCAGGAGAGATGAGAGGGTAGGTTTGCAGGAAGATGTTGGGGGGCTAAAAGCAGGCCATCATCCCCACAAGCCCCCTGCAGACCCCATGAGACCCCCTGATCCTGCCAAACCCTTCTGGATCCCAGCAACCCCCTGCAGATCCTATCTGCCTGCCCAATTGCTCCTGCAGACACTGCCTGCATCCCTGATCCCTCCCACAGATGACACCTGCTCCTCCATTCCCCAATTACTACTGTGAATCCCATTTGCTCCCTCAAAACTCTTGTGGACCCCTCGATTCCCCCCCGCCCCCAGCCAACTTACCTTGGATTAGGTGGCCATTTTTAATATGACATAGCTTCCCCCCAGGCCCCCTAAATGTCTGCACTTAGCCCAGGGGTCAATACCCTTATGCTTATTGTCTACAATGAGATTTTTAATGGACACCATCTGATGACTGCCTCATCAGAAAGACAGAATCTCCAAGAGCATGGTGTCGTTGAGCACCGTGCCAGGCCTTTGATTCACTTCTGGGTCTTCTTGTGGTGTATTCTATAGAGATAGTTTATTCTAGTGTGAATTTACTTGGGAGAGGCAAGACATGAGGCAAGCTGGAGTAGCTAATTGACTGTAAAATCAATGTAAGCAAAATGAGAAGCCTGCCAATTGACAGTAATTTAAAAAGTATTCTGATTCATTAAAACAACTAAATAACTTGATTTCCACCATATTGGTAACAGTGGCTTTCATATTGTTCTGATATCCCTCACCAAGTATAGAATGAATTTGTTTGAAGATCAGAATGAATTGTTAAAGAAACTCAGAGGAGACATTTTCTGCCCAGCTGCCAAAACAGATCAATTGCTCACTTCCTGCTCAAACTAAGATAGACTTGTAGCACTGAGCTTTTGATTTCGATGGGTTTAGTTAAGTTTTTCCCCTCCCTTTCTCTTGACACGACTAACTAATTTAATTCCATGAAAGCATGCCACTTACAGCAAAGTAATTTACTCTGCTTCCAGCTACAGCTGTAATTACATTGTCTATCCTAACACAGCTTCCAAGTCAACAACAGGCAGTCCAAAAATCCCAGCAGTGTTTTACCACCTGTTGCGTTAGAGGTTTCTGTCTAGTCCACCATCAAGCTTTTCTCCTTTAATTGCTAAAAACCAACTGCTAGAATCTCCGCACAATTATAGCTAGAAAAAAAATATTACACAGCGATTTCAGCTCATAATTTGTAGTCATGGCAACATCAAGCAGTAATACTGAAAATAATATAAGGAATGGCTTTAAAGCACAAAGATGGTTCAACTTGAAACCAGACAACTGAAGGATTTTTTTTTTAATATAATGCTTTTGTCTGGAGACACTAAGTTCTATTTTCATATAATTAGCATGCAGTTGTTAGAAATTAATGCTTATAATTTTTACTTTTGACTTTGTGCTATCTAACATGTATGTACTTAGCTACCTCGTGTTTGAAAAATACAAACTTTTTTATTCAGATTTCCTTGTAATGACAAACAAAAAATATAGGCAGAGCTTAGTTAAATTCTTCAGCTTCACTTTGTAGCAGTCCAAGAGGATCATTTCTTTCATCTATAGTTTGGGTATTCATGTTTGCACTCATACCTTCATAGTCAATTCTGGCTCTACAGGCCATGTTCCTGTTGTTTCCAAAGCAGAAAGCAGCAGCAGCAGCAGCCAGCAGTGACTGTGGGCCACCCACAGACTGCCCACACCTGTGTGCACCTCCCTACGCATCGCCAACAGTCAAGGAGACAAGTGACATTAGGCAGGGATGGGTTAGCTACATTCACACAAAGATAAAATCTCAGGATAAGATGTTTTTATGCAGTATGAAGTGGAAGATAGGCCTATTTAAAGCCCCTGGGTAAAGGTCTAAAGGAAGAGCAATACGGGTCAGTTTATTTCCTATTTTAGTCAGACACACAAAGAATTATACTGTATTTAGTGGAGCTCAGTTGTATTTTGGCATTGCTTATTTTCTGTAAATTAAAATGCTATGCTGAGGTATAAATATTTGTTGTGAAGTGGTAGGTGCCTCTGGAGCTGGCCATCGTAACAGTGCCACGTTGGGAAAAGTGTTACGTCATTTTAATTATGAGTCTGGTTAAATGCAATTACAACAAATGTGCCAGGGAATAGATTTTAATGAAGCCTCTCTCCTTTGCTGTCTGATTTTGAATATTCATCACATTGACTATTAAGCTGTTCCTGTAAATTCTTCACATTACCATAAGCTAGTCCTTGAATGACAGTAAGTAAAAGAGAATAATATTACAAGCAAGCAGAATGGCCATCTATTTCAGTCCCAGAGCCATCCAAATGTCTATCAATTGAGGTATTTCTATGACCCCAAATACTGAACATTTCACAACATAAAATTTATTCTCACAACACTCCCACGAGATAGGCAAGAACTACTAACTTATATTGAAGAAAAGAAATTCGAGTCACAGAGAAATTGAATTACCCAAAGTGACATCAAGTCTGTAGCAGAGCCAGGGACTGAGCTGGGCAGGACGATGTGCTGGGTGAGCAGGCAGACAGCACTGCTGCTGGGTGGAAGCAAGGCAGGTGGACTGGAGCTGGGTACCCCCTGCTCCATTTTGCCCAGCTTGCTCCCACCCAGAAGTCACTGCCTGCCTGTCTGCCTAGTGCACCATGCCACTCTGTGCCCCCACTGGACTCTGCTCTGAGACTTTTGACCAACTGGCTGGGACCAGACTATTGAAGCTGGGCCTGTCCCAGGTTGCCTGAGACATATGATCACTCTAAACATATAGGCTAGGGACAGACATTAAACATAAACTGTTTTAGGAGATCAGAAACTGGTTTAAACCTGTAACAGAATAGACATTCAGGGCACATAAACCAGTTTTAAAATGGCTGAAACTGGTTTGAGATGAACCTGGTTGAATGTAGTATCAGACTTAACTGATTTGTGTCAAACCAGTTTATGCAACGTCTGTCCCAGACCCCTTCCAGGTTTAAGTTAAATCAGAATCCTCCAGCATCCCAGTTGCTTTGTAACTCTGAGCAGGGCTGTGCTCTCTGCTCCAGCCCAGCAGGACTGACCCCTCCCCTTGTAGCAAAACCCCCAGTTTTGTTTTTTTTAATACATATTTATATATATGTGATAGATATGCATTCCCTTCCCTTCCCCAATTATTTCTGGCTTTTCTTTCTCTCCCTCTCTATTCCTTATAGACAAGCATAAGCGAGCTCAGACTTAGGATAAGCTTTAACATTTTTATTTTAGTAGTAAGTTTTTGGTTTTGGATATCCACTGTTATATAGTATTATTATTAGGTTTGTATTGATTCTTACTGTTATATATTGTATTATTATCATTCTCATATTGATTTTTATTGTTTCATATGGATATTGTATGGTATAGGTCTGTGTTTGTAAGTGAACCAAAGTAATGTCAAGTGTCTATTTTGTATGTCAAGTCTCCATCTTGTGTCCTCTGCCCGGGCATCCCCTGTGTCACAGCTGTATGAGTCACATATCCCTCCCATGTAAATTGGTTCCCAGATGAATGAGAGTGATTGGGAATGACTGAAATACAGTGGTAGCAGGCCTCTACTGAATGGCCTGTAGTGACTGGTCCATCACCTTGCATTGATTCATCCAGGAACCATGGACCTCACCCAGGAACAGAGACAAGAACCCAGCATTTGAAAGACAAAAGACCCTGCAGAACCAGCAACTCTACCATTGTACCCCACCATTACAGACACCTGAAACTGCACATCCCTGCATGGAGCACACAAGCTCAGTATGCCAGGGGCTGATCCTTGCTTGGGCATGCAACCTGTCACTAGGGTCACACAAGGTCTGCCCTTATAAAAAGGGGCAGTGAAGACAGACCCAGTGGGATGCCCACTCCATCTGGACCAGCACCATGCCATACCACCTATCCACCCAGAGGACCTATCGGCGACCTCCCTCTGGACAACATCTACTGGACAAGGACCTCTTTCCTGCCTGGATAGGTAGTTATCACCCCCACCCCCTCTTCAACCAAAGACTTGGACTCTGCTTCTCTTCTTTACCTGGACTCCAACCCTTCCACTGAGTCTCTTTCTCCTGCTGCCATTGTGAGTGCTTGTGTGTGTATGTGAACCAATAACTTCATGAGGCTGTGTAGTGTATTGTCTGTGTAATAAAACTGTTATTTGGACCCCTAAGTTGGGTTTAGCTTTACTATGGTTTGGCCCTGCTCCAGTCTCTGCTCCTCGCCCCTCTAACTTCTGTCTCATTTCTCCCTCTCCTGCTTCTGGCTCACTGCCACCTCCAACACCTGTCCTGAGCTCCTCTCTGCCTCCAAACCCCCTGTTTCTTTGCCACTGTCTTATCCCCACTGTCTTTTCCTTTTCTCCTGAGCATCCAGGTTGCTGCCTCAGTTTCTTTCCTGGCTGTCTCCCCCTTGCCACCTCTTATCTTCCCCCCTACCCCAATATCTCAGCTGTCTGCCTCAGTTTCAAGCCCCAGTCTACCTTAAGTAAACCCAAGCCTCAGTTCCTCAGCCAGCTTCTCTGTAGTCCACTGATTCTAATCCCAGTTCTGGCAACTTTCACTCCCTATACTTTAACTCTCTCTCTCTCCCCTAAACCTTCCCCCAGGGGTCAAAAAATGGTGGAAAAAGACCCAAAGTGGGGTACAGGGAAGCAGCATGCAGCACCCAAACCTGGAGCTTGGCTGGCCAGAGCCACACTCCCCTGCCAACTGGGCTGCATGTGGCATGATCGCCACTGCTGCAGCCCCACGAGGACCCCAAGACCCTAGGGAAGGCTGCTGGGGCCAGCCCACAGTAACTTGCTGCACACCAGAGCACATGTGGTGCAGGTGTTCCCGGGGGATAACTAGTGGCAGCACAAAGTGCACCACCACCAGTGCATAGGGAACCAAATGCCCACGCGTGTCTGGACACAGCCCATAGCTTGAAAGCAAAATTAATACTCCTTGGGTTGAATCAATTGCCATTTTGCTTCTAACTTGTTGTTGATCATCTTCAAGACTTTGCAGCTAGCCTCAGATAGGCTGCAAATTACTTACCAGTGACACACAAGGTACTTGGTTTACAAATTATTTGTCAGTGCATGTTCTTACTCCCTAATGGTATTATTTAACTCTGTAAAGTATATTGAAATAATCTGAATGAAAGATGTTATGCAAAATAAACCTTAAGCACCAAGCAATTTTTAAGGAAATATTTAACACTCAGAGTTCTTTGGAGAAAGAATGCATTGAGTTTTAAATATGGCAATTTTGCAGGGAGGGCGTTTCAATGTGCTGAAATTAATTTTGGTCAGACAGCTTGCAGACTGTTGCTACAGTGCAGCTGTGTTCAAGAAATTAGAGAGGGATCCTCCACTTTGAAAACAAGAGAGATGTCTCTTGAATGGAAAAGGATTTCAGGACAGAAAAATAAAGTAATTTAAGCCAATTCAAACTAAGGGCTCAGACCAGTACTACTGACATTCCTGACAGACTCACAGTTTCTTAAATAAATTAGCAGACTGCAGGTAGATGAATCACATGTGGGCTGACAGAGATGGGGCTGGTCCTTGAGCTCTGAAAAGCACATGTTGCTATGATTATTTTTCTAGCCAGTGGTAGCAGTTCTCTCAACATCTGTCGGGTTAGCCACTAAGAACAGTACTACTTTTCCATCATGCAGGTGCACCATTTACTTTTTCCTCTTCCCACACTTTCCTTTGGATTAGGGAGACCCTGATGTGAATGAGTCGCAAAGAAAACCAGAATGCAGTTGTACATGGCTGTGGGAATCAAGTCCCATAATGTAAGAGTGATACAGATAGATCACCAAGGGCCTAGAATTCAAAATTTGAAGGGGCTATTCCTAGGCACTGCTTATTGTGATGCTCTGTGCCTCAGGTTACTTGTCTGTAAAGTAGAATTAAAAATAATTACCAGTTTCCCCAGGGATGCTCTGGGGATCAATTTAAGAGTTCTTTAGAAATAGTCTAAGATTGCATAAAAGATATGCATGACAGGGCAAAGTGAGTTAAAGAGAGTTTCTGGACCAGGGCAGCTGTACCGCGATATACCTGCAACCAGTAACAGGTCAGGAAGCAGGAGATTAAAAAGAGGTAACCTGTCTTAGGCAAAGGAGGACTGATAGGTGAGAGAGGGTATTGCTAGAATCCATTTGGCACTGTAGAGGGAAAATGAAGATGAGTCCTGGCTGGCTGAGATGACTGGGATCCATGAAGAGACTACCTGGGAACTGCCCAAGCTTTCTGGTTCTTCAAGAAATATACAATGTTATGATGATCATATGACCCAGGGTGATGGTAACATCCATTATCATTTCCCAATTGCTGCATGAAGCTGTGTTTTGTGGTGTGGTGACAGTAAGTCTACTGGAGTTGGCTCTGGTTAACATTTAACTTTACTCTTTAGACAGTGTGATCTGGTAGACAGAATAGTGAGCTGCAAAAAAGGAGCCCTGCATCATATTTTTATGCCAACAAGTGGTCACTTCACCTCTTTGTATCTCATTTTACTCATTTCTAAGAAGGGGATCATGATACCAACCTCCTTTCTAATGTGCTTTGAGATCCAGTCATGTAACTGAAAGACCAGGGCAGCAGCTGGGGCCATAACCAGGTCATCAGCCCTTTAGTGGGGGACACAATAGCATCCATTGCTGCAGCAGTGGCTGATCATGCTGTGGTATTCAGCACAGCAGGAGCTGGCACTGCTCTGGGTGCCACCCTAAGGCACCAAGCTGTGCTACTCCACTTCTGTTGAGATCTACTAATGAAAGGTGCTGAAAAAGCTGAGGATTAATATTTTTAGAAGGACAGATAAGATCCCTCTAATTTCATTGACCAGAGACAGGTGTTTTTGCCTCAGGGCTACAGCTCTGAGCTGGGGCAAGTAGAAAGAGAAAGGTGCACACGTGATTTTGAATGAATGTGCTGTCATGATTGTCTCTGCTGAAAAACCCAGCTGAACTTTCTGCACAGGCTTTTTATAGTCCAAAATATGAAACACTTTAATACAGGCATAACCTGTGTATCCCCAAAGTGAGTGTCTCCCCTCACCAACGGAAGGGGAAAACCAGCAGGACTTGTGTTGGTGGTGGAAACTGCAGACTACTCACAGTTCCCTCCCACTTATTGTGCCTCAATAGAGGAGGAACAGGAAGCAATATCTTAACCAGATATACATTTAGTATTTGTATATCTAAAAAGGTTCATAGATTTCATAGATTTTATAGACATTAGGGCTGGAAGGAACCTCGGAAGATCATCGAGTCCAGCCTGCTGCCCCAGGGGCAGGAAGTCAGCTGAGATCATACAATCCCAGCAAGAAAAACATCCAGGTTTCTCTTGAAGGCGTTCAAATTAGGTGCTTGAACCACCTCTGATGGCAGGCCATTCCAGACCCTGGGGGCTCAGACAGTAAAGAAGTTCCTTATGTCCAGCCTGAAATGGTCTTGCAGGAGTTTATAACCATTCGACCTTGTCATCCCTTGGGGCGCTCTGGTGAACAAACGTTCCCCCAGGTCCTGGTGAAGACCCCTTATAAGCTTATAGGTGGCCATCAGGTTGCCCTTGAGCCTGTGCTTTTCCAGGCCGAAAAGTCCCATGGCACTCAGCCTCTCATCATAAGGTCTATTTTCCTGACCTCTGATCATGCACATGGCTCTCCTCTGGACTCTCTCAAGCTTCTCCACATCCTTTTTTAATTGTGGGGCCCAAAACTGGATGCAGTACTCCAGATGCGGCCTCACCAAGGCTGAGTACAACAGGAGAATGACGTCCCAGGGTTTGCTTGAGAAGCATCTATGGATGCAAGCCAGTGCTCACTTTTCTAGCCACAGCATCGCACTGAAGGCTCATGTTCATCTTGTGGTCAATCCTGAAGCCCAAGTCACTCTCGTCCGTAGTGCTAGTCAACGTAGCACTTCCGAGCCTATAGACATGGTGCAGGTTTTTCCTCCCAAGGTGGAGAACCTTGCGTTTTTTGGTGTTAAACACCATCAGGTTCTTGTCCACCCATTTACTGAGCCTGCCAGGTCAGCCTGGATTATTCCCCTGTCCTCAGGTGTGGATACTTTGCCCCAAAGTTTAGTATCATCGGTGAACTTGGCCAGTCCGCTTCTGACTCCAATGTCCACATCATTAATGAAGATGTTGAACAAAATAGGTTCAAGGACAGAGCCTTGGGGGACCCCACTGGTCACAGGGCACCATGATGTTTGACTTCCATCAATTACTACCCTCTGGGTCTGACCACAGAGCCAATTCCCCAGCCAGCGAATCATGGCTGCAGTTGGCTAGTTTTGCCAAAAGGTGATTATGGGATACCAGATGGAAGATGTCGCAGAGCACTTAGGTGCCCTGCACCTGAAAACAGAAATGGCTCAAGGGAGACCCCTAGCGGTGAGACACCAGGGCAGCACAGGTTCTTACAAATCTATGATTTTAAAGAGAAAATGCAAGCAGTGGTGCCAGAACCAGGCAACAATGAAAGCCCAAGCAGGAAGAAGGCTCTCAAATCACAACTAAGCAGGGTGAGTGGCGGTTGGCAGGGCAGGGCTAACCGGACCTTGTCGTGCATCCACAGGTGCATCTCAAGCAGGGTCAAGGAAGTGATCCTCCACCTCTATGCAACACTGGTCAGGCCACAGCTGGAGTACTGTGTCCAGTTCTGGGCGCCCCGCTTCAGGAGGGATGTGGACAACATGGAGAGGGTCCAGAGGAGGGCCACCCAAATGATCCAAGGACAACAGGGCAGACCCTACAATGAAAGACTGTGGGACCTGAACCTGTTCAGCTTTTACAAGAGAAGGCTGAGGGGGGACATAGTGACCATCTATAAACTCACTAGGGGGGACCAAAAGGGTTTGGGAGAGACCTTGTTTCCCCTAGCGCCCCCTGGCATAAGAAGGAATAACGGCCATAAGTTGTTGGAGAGTAGGTTTAAATTAGACATCCGTAAGAACTACTTCACCGTCAGGGCAGCTAGGATCTGAAACCAACTTTCAAGGGAAGTGGTGCTGGCTCCTACCCTGGGGGTCTTTAAGAGGAGGCTTGATGCCTACCTGGCTAGAGTCATTTGAGCCCAGTTTTTTCTCCTGCCCAGGCAGGGGGTTGGACTTGAAGATCTACAAGGTCCCTTCCGACCCTACTTCTATGATTCTATGATTCTATGATAAGCTGTTCAGATGACTACCATTCTTTTTCTAACCCCTTCTAGGAGACTTGGAAGTGAATTGCAGTGTATGTGGACCACGTCCCTGTTGTTCAGTAATAACTGAGCTTTGCGTGTAATCTACCATATGGTTCCCTGCAGCTCACCTGGAGCTCTCCATTTTGTTTGAGCCCTATGGATGGAATTCATCCCTGCGCCTACCCTGAGCTCACTGCAAAGAGTACATGGGCCCAGTTTGCCTCATTGCAAAAGGCTCCAACTTGCCCTTTCTCCTATGGGTGCTGAACTATCCCAAAATAGCCTGGTGTATAGATACCCTAACCACAGCTGTTCCTTTCTCTGGACCCCTCGCTGAATCAGGGAATACTATAGACTAGGACAAGACAACTTTATACAGATGAAGAAGGCCTTCTCCACTGGGTATATTTGCTGAGAGAAAGGGGAGGGCTTTACTGCTTTGTAGTGACTTTGGTCTAGGGGATCACTGGTATAGCAAACTCATTGTATGCTCAGGGTGGGAACAAGGGCAGAGGAGATGGGAGTGGGAGGAGGAAGGATGGGTGAGGGGAAGGGAAGTCTTACCTGCCTGAACTGCTGCCACTACTGCTGCTTCGTATCAGCAGTGTCAGTTTCCCCATGACAAACCTTCCTCAGAAAGGATCCTGGTTCCCTGTTCACTCCCCTCCACACATACATATTGGAAGCAGGGCTGTGCTTGGTCTGGCACAGGCTCCTCGTGGAAGAGCACCATTCTGCTTACCCCAGTCAGCCTCCAGACACACTGCTGGGTGTAGCACTGTTCTACCCAACTCCTATGGCTAAGCAAAGGCAATGCAGAGCTTTCCCTGCCATAGCAAAAACTCCTAGCATAGTGGGGATCTGGCACCCCCTCACAGTTGCTGTCTGGTGTGGGTGCCTCGCTCACGCTGCCCTAGTTACATGACTGTGGGGGAGCCAGCATAGAATGCCCTTAGGACAACATGAAATTCCCTCCCACTTCACTGTCTAATTTTTCAGAGGTGTTGAGGTCCTGCAGCACCTATGGACTATAGTGTGAATTGCACTTCCTCTGCACATCTCATAGTCAGACAGTTTTTAAAAAATGTTTCTCGCCTTCATCATTGTAAAGAAAACCTTCCAAATGGGAATGGATTCAGTCCAATTTTCCACACTGATTCCAGCATTTCCAGGCAACTGGAAACTGAAACTCTAAGAGAACTCCCTCTATGAGCTCCCTTCATCTCTATTGTAATACAGTGTTACTGCTGAGCCTAAGGACTACTATTTAAATGCCAATATTATTTATTGTCTGTTTTACCACTGATCTGTTTTAGAGGACAGATTCAAGTATTAAGTCTATCAAAAGGGTAGAAATGAATACTCCTGAGAGCTGTGGTGTGCATTGATTTTTATTAGTATCTTATTTAAGTGACTGTAAAAATTAAATGCATAATTCAGACAAATTGCAGTTGGAGGGAAGTTATGGATAATAGGTGCTGGTGTTGTAGGAAAGCTATGGAGAGTAGGCAGAAGAAGGAGGGGAAGTGAGGCAGGGGATATGAAGGATGTGAAATATTACTAGGTTCATATTAAGACCTGTGGAAATGTTATTTTCAGCTCGTTCTGTAATACACTGCCACAGGCTCTCCAAATCTTCATTAGGTTAATTTTAGTTTCTACTCTTTCATCTTTGTGCAACATACAAATGAAGCACAACAGCATGGGATAGATATGGAGTATGGGATAGTACAAAACAAAAAAACCAAAAACAAAAGAGATTCACCCTTACTATCCAGGCTTCTCAAATTCCAGCAGGTACTTTCTCTTCTTGTACTTCACAAGCACATATATAGGCCTCTTCAGGCTACATTCCCTTTGGGCTCAGGACCTTTGGGCCTTTTGATCACTGCCTTTTGAAAGTCCTTCCTCAACCTTGTCACTCCCAGGCAAAGCACAGAGTTGCTTGCTCTATATATTTCCATGGGCAATCAATCACATGATCCTCAGTTACCTAGCTGGAGCTCAGTTGGAACCCACATTCCTGTTACAATAAACACACCCACGCCCCTGCACCCCCCACCTTCAACCTCCCCTAGCCCAACCGCAGTCCCTTAGTCCAAGCCCTGATTGCGGGTTTACATTCTTAGTTCATCCACTGTCCTTGTCACTGTTGATGTTGCTGTCACTTCTGCTGATGACAATCCTGTTGTAGTCCTTCTTGCTGTCTCCAGGTCCAGTTGCATCTCTATCTTCTTTGTTTTCCCTGTCCACTTCCCCTCCCAGAGGGTCTTTGAACAAACTGTTAGGTGTTGCTTTTCCAGGTGGAGTTGGCTGTGTCTTCTCTGTCCTCTCTCACCGATTTCTGGTGATAGGTCTGGAGTTCACTCAGAAATATTCTAAGTCTGTCTCCTTGAGCTCAGCATATCTGTATAACAGGAGGTTCCTGCATTGCCACAGGGCGCTTCTGACGCAAGACGCAAACTGGTTGAAGCACACTGTCTGGGACTCCTGCTGCTCAGTCAAATGTCCATACAGCGCCGCTCCTGTCACTCCTTCAAGGAGCTAGCTTACCTTTTCCTACACACCCTTAGCATACAGGCAGTGCCATAGAAGGCAGTCAATGGTCTCTATTTCTTCTTGGCAGATTTCCCTGGGGCAATTGGTTCAAATTCCTCATCCCCCCCGTACCTCTACGCCCTCACCGGGAGTACTCAGTGTGCTATTAACCAACTCAATTCCCTGTGGTCCTTGCGGAGGTCCTTGTGCAAAATCCGGTTCCAGGTGGCTTGGTGGTCCTCATCGGGGAGCATCTCCATGGTTGATAATTTATCCCTGGCTGCCTTTTGTATCATTTTGTAGTTGAACATATTTGCCAGGCTTTTCTGGGAGTTTTGTGTAAGCCTCTCCTCCCTCCCTTTGTAATGCCTGAGCTGGGGGTGGAGAAGGAGGGAGGAAGATCCCTTCACCTTAGATTTCCACAGTAATCATGGTGAGCACTCAGCTAGATTAACTCAACTTTCCCTTACAGTATCAGTCCCTTTAGGAGCTTTACCATTTTTGAAGGCAGGGCCAATGCACACTCACCTGACTTCCCTGGCCCCTTATATTCAAAAGGTTAAATGTAGTTAAAATTTGTTATCACAGTCAAAACAAGCACAAAAGAGTTTTCCACTCCCTCACCCATGCATACCAATGGAGGATATGCAGATAAAGGACACAGTCCCCTAATCCAACCTTGCAGACCAGTAGCAGTATGCAAATAAGCACCACAGAGTGGATGTCACACTTGACAGAAGCAACAGGGTTCTACCAGGAAATCTCAGATAACCTTAATGAGTGGTTCTACCAGTCCAATGAATAATAATAAAGCCTTTGCATTACATTTTGAGCCCTGAGACTTAAGAGACTAAAGGCACAGCACAGGAGGTAATTTCTCCTTCAAAATCAACTGTTTCACTGAAAGAAAAATGTCATCCCTGGCCTGTCACAAAATCCCATCATTCCAGGAGTAACAGTCAATCAGTTGACAGAAGGGAATTCCCTCAGCCCAGCCTTGCCTTCATCTGCAAAACAAATAATGAAGCAAATGAGCCTCTGCTTGCAAAGCTTTACCATTACAATTTTGGGATGACTGAGGATAAGTTTGTCAAAATCCTGCTCAGTGTACAGACAGCTCTGGATTAGTAAAGTAATAACTTTCATCTGGTCAGCAGTCTGAAATGCTCAATAGAGTTAAGCAACACAAAACAGTGGAGCATAGGAGGCAGAAATGTCAAATAAAATGTGGTATGTTGTGGCTTGAAAAATGGTATTTCCATTACTGCTGATCACTTCCAGAAGGATCACATGATCCAATGAAGTCTCTCTCAAAATGGTTCAGTGAGACAGTTTTCCAAGTTTCCAAATACTTGCCTGTATTTTATTCCCTTTATTTTCATAATGGCAGTTCTTTCACGATGACTCAGTTTAGTTTCTCAACCCTTCCTCAGCTGGATGCTTGATAAAATTAGAATCATATGTACAAAACCATTCCATTTCTCTGTGAGACTCCACCACTATGCCCTGATTGGCTGTCATCTTCTCGCAACCTGCTGATTTATCGTGTCTTTGAACTTGTATAAGCATGTACAAAACACTTCCTTTGTTAGGAGAGAATGGCATGGTGTGATTCAGTTTTATATCCATTCAGTCTAGAAGAGTTCAGTAGATTCCAGATATAGAAGCTGATGGAGCTATTCCATACATTAGGACATCACCCCACTTACTGCGGGGTTGTATAGCCATCCACACTTACTTCCAGGTACCTTCTCCCTTCTTTAGCTCTGTGTTTTCTATTTTATTTCTGCTCTCTGGCCCAGGCCTCAGACAGAGGGCCCATGACCTTAAGATCCACAGCCCTGACCCTTATCCTGACATCCTGTGACCTCTTTTTCAAAGAAATTAGGAGAGTTCAGTTTTTCCTTTTTTTAATGCAGTCAGAGTTGCCTGTGGCTCCCTTTATATCAAAGTCTAATGGTTGAATTACTAATCCAGGAACTGAGAGGTCCACATTCAAGTAGATTGATGTCATATATCTTGACTTCAAAAAAGCTTTTGATCTGGTATCCCATGATCACCTCTTGGCCAAACTGCCCAGTTGGGGCCTTGGCTCCACCACGATCCGCTGGCTGGGAAATTGGCTCCGTGGTCAGACCCAGAGGGTTTTCATTGATGGCAGTCACTCATCGTGGTGCTCTGTGACCAGTGGGGTCCCTCAAGGCTCTGTCCTTGGACCCATACTGTTCAACATCTTCATTAATGATGTGGACATTGGAGTCAGGAGTGGACTGGCCAAGTTCGCCGATGACACCAAACTTTGGGGCAAAGCATCCACGCCAGAAGATAGGCGGGTGATCCAGGCTGACCTGGACAAGCTCAGCAAATGGGCAGACGAGAACCTCATGGTGTTTAACACCGAAAAATGCAAGGCTCTCCACCTTGGGAGGAAAAACCTGCAGCACCCTTATAGGCTCGGCAGTGCTACGCTGGATAGCACTACAGAAGAAAAAGACTTGGGGGTGATGTTGTCAGCATGTCAGCTCTGCATATTCTGTGAACTCTGAGCACACGACTGATCAGCACAGGCTCTGGCCAGAGTCCCGGTTTTCAGGCAGCTCCAGAACCCAGGGGTTGAGCACAAGTGCCGTTCACCCTCCCTTCCTTCCACCATTGCCTCACTGAATTCAACAGCATGGGAAAAGAGGGGATAAGCAGCAGTGACAGCACTTGTCCTCTGGTTTCTGGAGCTGCATAAAAGAAGCGAGCTGAGCACTGCCCCTACTCATTGCTTCTTTTCCTTGCTGCTGAATTCAGCAGAGGGGAGGAGGGAAGCAAACAACAACAGTGCTCAATCCCTTATGCCTAGGGACAGATCCTGAGGAGTGCAGTGGCACAGCTACACCCCACTTTTGGATTGGATCCAGCCCAAGAGAGTCCTCCTCCTTCCCTTCAATGCTCAGAGGCATCTCCCTTTCCTTGCCCTTCCCTGCCTCCCCCTCTGCTGTCTGGGGTGGGGAAACGAAGCTTCAAAGGTGTTCCTGTCTGCTCCAGCTGGGCTGCCAGGGGGTGGGCTCAGCTGGGAACAGTGATGGCAGGAGATGCAATAGACAGAGGGATCCGCTTTCCTTTGAAGGATAGAGTGGGGAAATCCACCCACTGCTCTGCTCATCTCAGCCCATTTGGAACAGGTAGATGTGGCTTTGAAGCTTCCTAGGGAAGCAGCCACACCTACTTCTCTCTGATACTGGATCCACCCAGGAGACCCCATGAGTTTAACACTTCTGAGCTACAGGAAGAGAGAGAGGGGAGCAGAAACTCCTTCATCTTCCTCTGAAGCTGTGCCATGGTAAAAACAATCTCAAGATTCCTCATGTTAGAGAGAGGGAGTATGAGATTAGTTGAGTGGTTTGGGCAATCATGTGGGAGCAGGGGAATGAGGGACCATTTCCCAGAGCTTGCTTCCTCAAGCTTTCAGACCTGGATAGTAAGTATCACTATAAAATTTTGGATAGATATGACTGAAGTTGAAAAATAGCTGTATTATATAAGGCACATTGGCTGCTAAAGGGCGTGCTGTCCTCTCTCTTTGTCTCTCATATTGAACGTTAGTAGCTCCAGTTCTAAAACTTGGATTGTAAGGATAAAACATGGACTGTTGGAAACTACAAAACACTAAAGCTAAATACGTTCTCCTGAACACTGCTTTCTGACTTGCAGCTCTGAATGGATCTTCTCTGTGTGCACATAAAATGATATAGCTCATGAAATTATACCGGATTGCATAAGAAATTATAGTAAATGATTTAATGCTAGTAGGTACTCAGTGCTATTTCATAACAAAGAAAAAGGAAAGACATGCTATATGCATTGTAATTTAAAATGGTATGGAAACCATCCATTCAGTCCTTTTTTTTCTTGCTATGTTTCAACTCTGTTTGAGAATACACTAAAAACACATTTATCACCATTTATCACATTTATCATCTCCTTATGGGCTTGTCCTCATTGCACTGGTAGTTTAAGGTGCAACTCAAATATTGTACCTAACCCAGCTTCCATCTGCACATGCAAAATTTAGAGCAAGTGGTGCTTTAAGCTTGAGCTTGCTGGCCTATCGGATGGGAGGGGGAAAGTGTGCTGAAGTCCCAGTACTGCTGATGCTGGAGCTACTAATGCAGTGGGGCTGTTTACAACAGCCTATCAATTGCTAAAGCAATCCAGTCACTCTGCTGCTAATCAAATCACTCTATGTAGCTCAAGGGCTGTTTTTGAAGCTAGCTAGGCCAGCTGGAATGGAGTGACTTGATGCTTACAATGAAGGCAAACTCTAATAAGAGAACAGTTTACTTCTGCGCCACTGAATCATGAAGCAAGAAAACGTTAAAATAGCCAAATTGTTACTGAGAAAGGGTGTGATCCTCCAAATTCTTTCTGCAAGAGAACTTCTTTTGATTTCCTTAGTGCCATTCACATGAGTAAAGGCTAGAGGGCTGAGATGCAACATTTTCTGAAATATGGTGGTCAATGTCAGCTTTTTACATTATTATTTACAGTGAATTACAGGGCTAGACATTGCTAAAACAAAACTGTTGAAAATAACAATTATGCATCGAGGGATAGGTCATGATTCATATTATCAATGTCGCCTACGTTTCCAGGAATGTTTTTCACAATTTTCCATGTTTTTATTTTTACCCACTAAATATTCTAGTACTACTGCTATTAATAAAAAAATTTGCACCCCTATAGAAACATAGAGTGCATCCCCTTGAGTGGAAAGGTGCATTTCTCCAGGGACAAACAGCAGTGTCATAATATATGGCTCTGCTACCTGTCTCCAGGGAACACCCACACATGCACTCTTGGGCATGTGGCACATTGCCCCAGCCTTACCCGGGGTCCTGGGTGCCTCTGGTGCTGCAGTCACAGCAGTCTGGCAGCAGGAAGCCTGGGCCAGGAGCCTGGCCAGGCTCTGGTTTCAGGTGACACATGCTGCCACCATGTATGCTGCCCCGCTTTTTTAGGCATGGTTTTTTATGAGACTGGGATCTTCCAGTGTCAAGAAAGCCCCCTGCACTTCAGATTAGCAGTGTGGACAACACCTGCATGTGTGGCACATGCAGTATGTGGTGCTGCAGACAGGTTTGCATACCACATGTGCATACTCACCTATGTGCCCATAAAGTCTAGATCATAGTTTCATAGTTTCATAGTTTCTAGGGTCGGAAGGGACCTGAGTAGATCATCTAGTCCGACCCCCTGCCATGGCAGGAAAGAGTACTGGGGTCAAACGACCCCAGCAAGGTGTTCATCTAACCTTCTCTTAAAGACCCCCAGGGTAGGGGCCAGCACCACTTCTCTTGGAAGTTGGTTCCAGACCCTAGCAGCCCTGACCGTGAAGTAGCGCCTCCTGATATCTAGTCTAAACCTACCCTCTACCAGCTTGTGACCATTATTCCTGGTCACTCCTGGCAGTACTTGGAGGAACAGAGACTTCCCCAGTGCCTGCTGATCCCCCCTGACTAATTTGTAAGAGGCCACTAAATCCCCCCTCAGAACTTCTCTTCTGGAGGCTGAACAGATTCAGGTCCCATAGTCTGTCCTCGTAGGGCCTGCCCTGCTGCCCCTGATCATGCGAGTGGCCCGCCTCTAGACTCTCTCCATGTTGTCCACATCCCTCTTGAAGTGCGGCGCCCAGAACTGGACGCAGTACTCCAGCTGCGGCCTGACCAGTGCCGCATAGAGGGGGAGGATCACCTCTTTTGACCTGCTCGAGATGCATCTGTGGATGCATGACAAGGTACGGTTGGCCTTCCTAACTGCCTCCCCACACTGCCGGCCCATGTTCATCTTGGAGTCAATGATGACTCCAAGATCCTTTTCTGCCTCTGTACTGACAAGAAGGGAGTTCCCCAACCTGTAGATATGGTGCTGGTTGTTCCTCCCCAGGTGCATCACTTTGCACTTGTCAGTGTTGAATCCCATCCTATTCTCATCCACCCTCAGTACAACTCCATAGGAGTCATAGTTATGTAATGTCATTGTCAGCAACCCCTTGATTTGAGGATGAGCTCTACCATGACTCACTGATGGGTCTTGAGGGGACTTAAGAATCCAATTCATGAGCTTCAGGCCTGTTCACAAAAATTACAGGTCTTTCTCCATTTCCTTCCTCCAATCTCTCTTCTCTAATTCAAGGGTAAGATGCTATCCCTCAAAGCAGGTTGCCATTTAGCTGAGGTTGTGGTGCCATTGGAGTCAGTTAGTAGCCAGCTACTCCCAGCTCTGTATATTAGTGTCCATTTCCTTAAGGTATGCCTTCAGTGTGTCCTTGTATGCCCTTCAGTGTGTTCTTGTATGCAATTTATCCCCATTGTGAATCTGTTACTACAGCTATAATGCTCTGTAAGAACATTTGGCCAGATACATTCTCTAATTTCCAAAGCAGATATCTAGCAGTGAAAGCAGGCAAAAGCAGTGATAGATCTGTTCACAACCTCTGAGCTTTCATTCTTCTCAGAGTTGGCTACTACAGATGAGGAAGGCCAGGTTGTTCTTGTACGAGTATATTCATGCATGCAGAAGAAAAAGAGTTCAGTGCATCTCTCCTACACAGTTTGTCTGATGGTCATGGTCTCCTATGTTGCTCCAACTGGTGGTTACATCCACTCTTCCCAAGCAGAATCCTAAAGACAGCTCAGGGTTGGACTGGATAACCTATGGAGGTCCCTTCCAGCCCTACTTCTCTATTACTCTATGACAGGGAAATCAAAAGTGGCTCTAGGTTCCTCAATGGAGGAATTTTTAATACCAACTGGGGTGAATATGTCCACAGCAAGGCAGGGCAAATCAAACCCACTAGCTAATTAAATTCTCTGAACAGCTCTGAAGCACAGGAATCAGTATCTTCCAGACTGACAAACACCTGGGAAAAAGAAGAGCATTTCCTGCCCCAGGGTCTGTGGGGAGGGGAATTAGCTGAGAAACTGGTTTCTGAACCTTTATTATTATTAATAAAAAGTAAAAGTTTTAGTCTGTTGAAGGTGTTGGATTAGTATTCTTCACGTCAGAAAGGATGCACATATCCTCCTAATCTTACTTATATCGGGAAAAAACTTTTAGTCTGGGAAATGCACGTACCCTTTTGGGGGGATAGAGCAGGAAGTTATATGTATAGTGTGGGCTCCCCAAAAATTCAATAGGTCATCCATGTAAATGGCCAGATAAAAAATTGTACTTAAGCTCTGCCTTGAGAATAGAGGAGTCTCCAGTTTTCCTGAGGCATAGGGAAACACTGGTGTCCCTCAGCTAGTGTGCTGAGTCAAAACTGCATTCTTGGGTTGAAGATGCAGGGTGAGAACAGGCTATTGTTCTGCTCTTTTATTTTGTTTGTCTATTCTTTTATATCAGCTTAATGGCTACTGTTTTCTCATGCTTGTTCTTGTTTGTTTTTTTTACAATAAATCTTTTTTTATCTTTTTAACCCATTTATTGTCAGTGATAATTATGATTCCAGAGCATTTGACTGTGCAGGCATAGAAGTGGGGATACATCTTTTCTGAGTGCATCACCAGACAAGGTTGTGATTCTTCTAGCTGACAAAATCCCTGCTGCCTTTAGCTAGCAAGAGCTGGGTGAGGTGGGTAGGGCTAAGGTGACACAGGCCACAGGAGCTGGCCCATGGCACACATCATCTGGTCCTCAGTGGTCAAGTAGCAGATAGCAGGGAGTGGTTTGGCCAGAAAGGCAACGAGAGCATTTTCTCTCAGTACAGCTACATCTACAGCAGATGTCCTCCTGGCATAGCAGTGTCAGCTTGTGGGTGTGATATTTCATGCCTCTAATTGTCTAAGCTATGCTTGCAGAATGTATAGTGACACTGTTGACCAAGTTTCTGTGTTAAGTTTCTGCTGCAAGTAACGGCAGGTTGTGACAAGTAATGTTGCTGACATGGGTAGTCTATTTGAAGCATCAGTAAAATATAATAAAATACAGTGTGTAAGCAATTGTTGCTCCATTATATCAACTTAAAATAACTAAATATAACACTACTTATCTAATATTTCAATATAAGTATTGTTATTTATTTATTTAAAAAACTGCTAGTATTCATAAATGATATATGGACTAATGAAGTGAGGCTAAGGAAGTAATGTAATGTTATGTTTAATCGTATGTTGTTTAAGGTATGTGAGAAGACCAGATCTTGAGGTAATTCAGGTCTACACAAATAGATTTTAGAGGCATTAAGAAGGCACAGGAAACATAAATATACATGTTGCAAATTGCTGGGCATCCATCTATAGTTCTGATCTTAGCTTGAGAACAACTTTGTAAACTGTCTGTTTACAGTTCTATTGCCTCTATATGGGCATCTGAGCTAGTGAATGATCCAGATCATATAGGACTGGGGCCTAGTTCTGCACATGACTGCAATTTAGTTTGTTATGGGCTTCTCTCATCCTTCCTTTTGGCTGTATCTTGGTGTTCTCCCAAGTCCACACTCAAAGGAAATCCTTGGTTCCTGCATCTTTATTTATTATTATAAATAGAAAGTAAAAGCTTTCATCTGTTGAAGGTGCTGGATAATTTATAAGGCTCACATATTAATTGAGTTGCTTGTCTTTCCACATGTGAACAGGGCATACATTTTAAATGGTTGTAGATGCACTTGGTGGGGGGTTTCATCCATATCATTGTTTAGGCACTTTCGGATCATGTTGTGTTTTTTCTTTTAAGTGTTATATGGAAATTGGTGAACCATCACTTTCCTACTGAAATAATGCTATTTGACTTTTAAAAAATGCATTGCTTCCACGTGGAAAGTGGGTTATACTCTGATTGCAGCTATATCAGAGTAAATTTGTAGAAACTCCACTGCCATCTGCCATAAGCTGTTAAAGTATAATGGCCCTCAGCTATGAAAACGGTAGGCTGACCTCCGGCAGAGCATTAGAGCCTGTTTTTTAAATTATCCCTTACAGGCCAATGTTGTAAGAACAAGAAACACATTATGGGCAAATATAAAAAGGGCACTATGGTCATCCTTTTCTCAGTGCTCCAGACCACAATCCTCTGGGCACTACATCATTATTTCCAGACTGAAATAATTGTGTTTTTAACTTCAATAACTTCACCACATACAGCAGGTTGCTTTACACATTTATATGGTATTTTCCAGCATAAATTTATTTCTATAAATATATGAGCATCTTCTAAGTCTGCATTCATACCTGCTTTTTCTCTTGTGACTCATTTCTGTTCTTCTAACACATAGTTTGAAGTATTACTGTTTATTATCTCTTGTATTATCTAAGAATGTAAGGTCTTCAGGGAAGTGCTTATTTCATATCTGGAAAGCACCTAGCACATAGTAAGCATTACCAGAAGCAAGACAGCTATAATCTTGTCTTACATCTATTGGAACCTTTTTGTTTTAAGACTTCTATATAATGCTTATCCTTGTCCCTAAGCTGATGTACTGCTTTTCCTGCCACTTGATTCGTAACAGAAATATTTTATTATCTAAGGACTAGTTCCTCAAAGTTAGCAATCCCAGTGGAATGCTGAATTAGGTATCCAGTTTCCCTATGTAACTATACAGTTGATTCAACAAAAAATATCACAAAAAATCCTTGCCTCTCCCTCCCTTTATTCATGCAAAAAGTCCATTCGACTTCAAAAGAATGCAATGTAATTCTGTTTTAGCTACTTGAACTTCTTCCCATTGCCAACATATCAGAGCACCATGACAGTATTTGAAGGTTTGTATCCTTGCACTCCTGTGAGGTTGAGAAGTACTGTTAACTGGATATTACAAGCGAGACACTGGGGGTGCTGATGCAAGTGACATTTGTCATGCAATCAGTCCTCTGAAAGCACTCTATAGCTGTGCCGTGACAGAAGTGCATGGTTGAAGAGTGGTTTTAAAGTGCCCAATCGCATCACAAATTAACCCTCCCTTAATAAGGGTTCAGATGAAGGCGCTCCAAGGTGGAATACCTTCATTAACTTCTTTTTGTCCTTGCGTATGAGCAGGGCTGGGCTGACACAGCCCAGCCTTGCCTCTGGTGCTGTCTTCAGGATGAGAGGGGGGAGAAGCCAGGGGAGGGAGCACTGGTCTGGGGTGGAGACACAACCTCAGAAGTCTAATTTTCTGTTGCTGTGCTAGCACTCCACTTTACACAAAGAGCACTTTGAGGTCTGACGCTTCACAGTACCATACTTAAAATAAAAAGATGTGGGAAACATATAATTCAGTATAATCCTTTCTTCATGAGACTTCAAACATTATCTTCCAGGCATAGGCATCTTCTGTACAGGAGTCTTCAGGGTTCAAGTAAAAGAAAATGTGTGCACTGGAACCCTTATGGGATCATTCCAGGAAAAAGAGTCCCAAATTAGTTTAAAGGGTGCTACAAGCTGGGAAAATACTCTGTATGTTGTGAGTTCAGACAGCGGCCTCTGTTTGAACTTTATGAAGAAAATCAGTGACCCATGTGAATGGATCCATTGCCTAATATCTAAGGAAACAATACAAGCCACGTAAGATGTTACTAAAGCAGCAAAACTTCCCTGGTCCAGCAAAACATCTAAGCATCAAAGAATAATCCCACAAATAATCCCACTGACTTAAAGTATAAATGTAAGTATTTTCCTGGGCCAGGGCCAAAATAAGAAGCCTATCCTGAATGTTTTATTTAAACTAACCAAGGGTCTAGAACTGAAAACAGACTTGTGTATAATAAACATCCCTATTTCATATTCATATAATAATTAGCCCTTCAGAATCCAACCTTTCTCCCTCTAGCTCCATTCCTCACTTGATCAAAAAGCAGTTTATACTTGCACTGAGACAAAACATGGACATTTTAGCCCCCAAAGTTTTACATAGTAATGTACAACCACAGAAGGGAAATCAGAAGGACATTAGAACTCAACCTTAAATCTAGCATGCATTCTGAATGCCTCTCTGTTGCCAAGTATTTGTAAATTCAGCTTCCAGAAACATTGACAAGAATGGAAATTCAGATACTTAAATGTTCACGGAAAGAAGACACAAAAAAGGGTTCAGGCGTGCTGAAACAGATTTATGTTAAAGTTTTATCAAATAGTCACATAAGCTTGTTACTACATTTGCTTAGCTCTAGCAGCTGTCAGATTGAAAGAAGCATGGGCCAGTAGTTAGACAGCTAGCTAACATCTCAATTAAAATCCTTCTCTACTATAAATTCCTGCGTGTTCTTGGGCAAATAATTTAAGCTTTGGTCCTGGATAGCATTTAAGCACTGAATTGCCTTTGCTTTTAATTGAGTTAGGCAGTGGCACCCACATACATCTGAGAATCTGGGCCTTAATCTCACTTCTGTCTTGGTCTCCTATAGTTTCTAATGGGACATTTGTGGTCAAAGGACTGTGAAACAGGACATGAAATATTCATGCACATAGTGCCTCCTGCCTGATTGCCTGCCTCCTGCTTCCTCCAGGCCCCTTGCAGACTGGAACTGTGCCAGCCCGCAGAGAGCTGTCTGCAAAACCCCATGGGTTTCTCCAGTAAAATGAGAAATCCACATTTGCCTCCAGTAAAGAGTAAAATCTGCTGTTTTCTCTGTTTTTCTGTGGGAAATGGAAAACCCAGATCCCTAGTGAGGGGGCAGTACAACAAGGCACCCAGCATGTGACCGTGAAGCATCTGGCAAGCAGGCTCAGGTGGGCCAGGCACCCTCCCCTCAGCATGCAGGGTGCCTGGCAAGCTGGTGCAAGGTTGCTCTGAGCTGCTGCATGGCAGGCAGTTGCTGGAGCGACTCAGCACATGCAGAAACATTGCATGCTGCAGGGACGGTGCCTGGTTGGTGCCTGCTGAGTCATTCCCAGCTGCATGCAAGGAACCTAGCCAGTACATGTTGAGTCTCCTTGTAAATTATATCTAAGCTTAAGTTATGTAGCAATAACAAGCTAAAAGTATGGCTAAACAAAAGGCCCAAAACCTGTGTCTAACCAAGTGTAGTGTAAACCTTTGCAGATGTGACAACTAGCTTGGCCACCAAAGTAAAGCAAGCCATCAACATGTTCAACAAAACATAATTAAACAAAGCACAAAGTCTAAAAGAAAATATTATAAAGACAGACCATACATTGTATTATGGCTTTATCTTAAAATATTAAAAGTAGTGCGCAACTGAACGTATTAAATGTTATTTTGCTATAATCAATGCATTTTTGTTTAAATGCTTAGATGATTTATAAAGAACAAAAAATCATTGTCAAAAAAGACCATAAACTAAGGTTAAAAAGTAACAGGCCAATATTAAACAGTGTTCCACAGTGGGGGGGAAAGGGAAATAAGGAATCCTCCCTTTTACTTTCCCACGTCTTCCAAGTCCATAGGAGATTTGGTTCAATCCAGTTCTAAAGATTTCAGTGAAACAAAGACATTTAAATAAAACCAATCAGAGATCATTTATTAAAACATTAAAACCAACCAACTATAAATATTGAATATAGGCTAAAAAAAGGCCAAAGTTCTCTCAAACCAACTGAAGTCCCCAGGGGAACAGAGAAGCCTGGCCAGCAAAGCTGTTTCTTCCCTGAAGCCAAGGCTATGTAAGCATTGTTTTTACTGATAGAAATAAGTCTTTACTATTGCTTCTATATATATATAATGGGCCTGGTCCATCTGTGTGTGTCTCTCTCTCTGTCTGTCCATAATGGTCTTGGGGGGCATGGCTCCCAGCAGGGCAGGGCTCCAGCCAGTGCTTGTGTCAAGAACGCCTGTCAAGAATGATGGGCAGGGTGGGTGCAGACAGAGCGCTGCTACCCACCACTCCATGCCACCACCTCCCAGGAGCAGGGAAAGGAGGGGGAAATTTGCACGTGGCAGCTGCTGCCACCACCCACCGCCCCACACTGCTGCTGCTGCTGCTGCTACAGCCATGTAAAGGATGGTGCCACCCCCCACCCTGCTCCGCCCCTCCATGTCTAGTCTTGTGGCCCCCCCCCCCCCCAAACTCCACACCTCCCAGGACTGGGGGAGAAGGGGAAGGGGGGCTAATAAAAGATATGGCTTCAAGCCCAAGAGTTTTGTCTGCCTATGCTTTTTAGACCAACACAGCTACAAACTATATCCCAAGTGCCAATTAAATCCCAACAGTCTTGGCAACCTTGGCACCCGCTGTCCAGGCGGCAACTCAGAGTAACTGACCAGAGAGCAGCTGGGAGTGACTGGGTACCCACCTGCCAGGCACACAGGAGGGAGGGACCCCAAAATGTACTGCACTGTATTGATTAGCATGGTGAGAAATAGCACACTGCACTGGCAGCGGTGCCTGTTGTTAATACACACCATTATAGGAGCCAGTTGTCACCTCCTTAAAACTTGGTCAAATTTTCAGGCTGAGAAAGTTTGTGCTAAATCCTGGCCAATCTATTAAGCTTCTAAGGGATACTTAGGTACACAAGTGTGTTCCTATTCCACTCTCTTTCAGTCCATGTGAAAGGTGGATGCGTCCTGCTGCTTTTTGTGACTTAGACTAAGGCCTAAGATGGAAGCATCTGGCAAAAGTAGGTAAATAGCAGTTTTTCAAGGATTTAGGTAGGATAGAATAGGATGCTACTTAGGGTGAAGTTACACATTACACGTTACACTTAGACCATGCTAAATCAATGGTAAACCTTCATGTGTAAGAGAATAAAACCATTCAAAAGAGAACAGGGAGATTGGCAAAAAGTTTGGTTCCAGTGATTCATCAAGCATCACTTGAGAACCCTGAAGCAAAGGCAGAGATAAATCTAGCTTTTCAGGATGACAGTCAATTGTCTAAATCTTCTCTTCCTAGAGTTTCATGACTCATTCATCATATACCTTCCAACTTTAGAGGAAGTTCCCACTTACACCCTAAGAGTAGGTCTCTAAGGGTGAAGTTACACATTACACTTAGACTGTGCTAAGGGCACTTAAAACCCAAGCATCCACATGTTAAAGCTCATTAACTGACGCTAATTGCTCTCTAGGCATCTCAAAGTTATGCTACTTCAGGTGAGGATTAACTCTAGGCTTTGCTGCCTAGCTCATGTTACGTAACTTCAGTCTGCTCCACAAAGGAAAAAAAAAGCAATTTGCAGTCCTTCAGCATCCCAGGATGCACCACTCCCAGAGCTCCACCCCAGCCGTGTCCTGGCTTCAAGCTACACCCCTGCTCACCAATCCTCTAGGTGCAAGTCAGAGCTATGCAGGAAAAAAACAATATTAACTCTTAATGTGAGACTGCTTACAGCACATTCTAACTTTAACACTGCTTAATATTCCACAGATTTGTATGGTGTAAGTGTGACATAACTTTACCTGCACAGTCCTACCTGCACACCACCCTTGCAAGCTGTATTGCTTCTCTTTTATGACTAGGTAGGCAGCAAAAGTGCACAGCCTGCCAGGCTTGTTCCTGGAATGAACTGTACTAACCACATAGACATACAATAGGATATTCTGGGAAAAGTATAGTGCATGTTATTGAACATACTTCAGAGAAACTCAAAGCAGGATCATGTACATGTATATCTGTATGACCCAGAGACAAAAGGCTTTCTTCATAGCCTAAGTCTGATATTCCATAGTTTCATAGTTTTATAGTAGCTAGGGTCAGGAGGGACCTGAACAGATCATCTAACCTGACCCCCTGCCACAGGCAGGAATGAATGCTGGGTTCACAAGACCCCAGACAGGTGAACATCCAACCTCCTCTTGAATTTGCCCAAGGTAGGGGCGAGGACTACTTCCCTGGGAAGTTGGTTCCAGATATTGGCCACCCTAACTGTAAAATATTGCCTTTTTATCTCTAACCTAAACCTATTCTCCATCAGCTTATTACCATTGTTCCTTGTCACCCCAGGTGGTGCTGGGGAGAAAAGGGCTCCACCTTGTCCCGGGGTGGGGAACCAAACCCCAGAGTCACGGTGGGCCGGGGTGGCAATTAGACACGATAACAGGCCGGGTTCTATTGGCTATGGAGAACTGAGGCACGGGAAGCGTAGCGGTTTCTTAAACAAGTTGGTAATTTATTTGACTTACGCTTAGGTGCGTAGGAGAACGATGTCTTCAGTTACAGTTTTCAAACTTACAACAAGAACAACAAAGGGGTCTGTTGGCCCACGAGGTTCAGTCAAAGACCTAGTCCCAGGGCTGGTCAACAGCTCATTTAGTGGATAATACGAACAACAAACTAACTGTAACGCGGTAAATGATGAAAACGAGACGTGACGCCAGTCCAATATTGGTGGATGATCGAGTAGTCATAGAGTAATGCCGAGGTCGGGATGCAGAATGTTGAGGTGAAGTCGTAGTGGGATGGTCCAAAATCGTAGTCAGCAATCAGTCAAATTGAATCAGGAACCAGGAGATCAAAACTGCAATCGCTCTAACCAGCACAGAGTGCCAATCTGGGGAAGGAGACCAGTAGGCCCAAGAGCCTGACTGCCAGACAGTCCCCGGAAACACCAGCCTCTGTCTGCAGTGACGCGATCTTCTCCCCCCAGAGGGAGGGGCCCTCAGACCTTTTATAGCAGCCCTATAGCCAATCAGGCTGCTTGGCTAAGAGAAATTTCTAGAGGTATTACCTCATTCCAGTCGTACACTGGGCATGCTCTGCACTAAGATCTGCATAGCAACTGAATCTGCTCAGAGCTGAAAGTGGGTCAGGGCTGATTGACAGCTCCTGAGGTCATAGAAGGGGTAACTCAGGCCCTGCATGGAATTTTCCACTCTCAATCAAACTGAGTTCATGCATTGGCAGCACCTATACTTAAAATTTTGCTCCAACACACCTATTTGCTGTTGATCTCCCCTGATGAGTTTGTAGGCAGCCACCAGGTCCCCCCTCAGCCTCCTCTTGCTGAGGCTGAACAGGTTCAGGTCCCTCAGTCTCTCCTAAGGGGCCTGTCCTGCTGCCCTCTCACCAAGCAGGTAGCCCTCCTCTGAACCCTCTCCAGACTGGCCACATCCCTTTTGAAGTGCGGCACCCAGTACTGGACGCAGTACTCCAATTGCAGCCTGACCAACGTTGCATAGAGGGGGAGTATCACCTCTCTGGACTGGCTTGAGATGCATCTTTGGATGCATGACAAAGTATGGCTGGCCTTGCTGGCTGCAGTCTGGCATTGGTAGCTCATTTTCATCTTGGAGTCAACAATGACTCCAAGATCCCATTCCGCCTCTGTGCTTTCAAGGAGGGAACTCCCCAGCCTGTATGTCTGCTGTGGATTCCATCTCCTGAAGTAAAAAAAACTCTCTCGGTTCGTTTCTTTGGAGGCTCAATGAATATTAATGATCCTTCAGGCACACATTGTTGGTGATACAAAAGGGTATATATTTGCAAATAGGGTCAGAGAGAGAAGACAAAAGATCAAAACCCTCTGCCCGCCCAGAACACCCATCAGCAGGCTTTTATCCCCTCTCTCCTGAACACATGTAGAGAAGCAGGAACTCTTACAACTCATTTCCGGTTCATACAAACATGCATGTGAATACGTCACATCATGCGTCGCATGTGTATTATAATTAACTACTTAAGTATGCGGGGCGGATAGGCTTAATATGTATTAGCTTATTGCGCGTGCTTAGAAGGGACCCGAGGTTATGAAGGGTTCAACCCCAAGGCTAAGATTGCAATTACTCTTATCTTAGCCTAAGAAATGTGGGAGCCATGAAAGAAAGTGTGATTTAGTGTAACAAAGAGATAGTAAATTTGCAGAACAAAGAGAGAGTGATACCTTAGTACAAAGAGCCCTTGGTAGTTTTCCCTTCAATTTCCAACCCCCCTTCCCTCTCCCATTAAGGAGACAAGGAGGGCTAGCAGCTGTGTTTTTCTAAATCTGCTATTGATAATGCATTTTTAATAATATTTCTAACACTCCCAAGGTGCAGCACCCTGCATTTGTCTACATTGAACCCCATCCTGTTCTCATCTGCCCACTTTTGTAGTCTGCCTAAATCTGTTTGCAGCCTCTCTCTCCTGTCAAGTGTGACCACCTCGCCACACATCTTAGTGTCATCAGCAAACTTGGACAGCATGCTTTCCACCCCCTCATCCAAGTCACTGATGAAGATGTTAAACAGTGCGGGCCCGAGGACCAAGCCCTGGGGTACCCCACTGCTTACGTCTCGCCAGGTTGAGTACAACCTGTCCACCACTACTCTCTGAGTGTGTCCCATCAGCCAATTTTTTACCCATCCAACTGTGTAGGCATCAATGCCACAGTCGCTTAATTTATTGATGAGGATGAAGTGAGAGACAGTGTCAAAAGCCTTCCTAAAGTCTAGAAAGACTACATCTGTGGTGACACCATCATCCAAGGATTTAGTTACTTGGTCATAAAAGGCAATCAGGTTGGTCAGGCAGGCCCTGCCTTTGATGAACCCATGCTGATTGCCCCTGAGCATGATCTCCCCTTCTAGGAATGAATTACTGCCACATTACTGCCCTTCTAGGAATGAATTAATCTTCTGTAATCAGACCATGGATAATTATATTTTCTTACTCCTCAGCATTGTGATTAGGCTTCTCTCTCTTTTCTGTATATCTCTTTTACAATGGTATTTTAAATATCATTAGCCCTTGACCTGCTACTCAGAAACTGGAAGATGTAAAAAAGATTAAAAGTTATTTGCTAACATCAAAGGATGAATACATAATGAGTAAGAGTGAGCTGGTGCCTCCCGTTACATACAAACGTGTGCATGCATGCACACAGCTACACTATTGCTGAGTATAGCTTTCTTTCTTCGAATTAAAGTTTAGGTATCTTCCAGTTTCTCCTTTCTGAGCAAATGTCATCTTTGTTTAGTTGTCAATTTAATTAGAATACCACTTTACATATCAGCACCCCCCCTTCACTTATTTATATTAAATTATATAGGTTTTTTCTCTTAAAGGGCATGAAAAACATACCAGAAGAAAGAGTAACATTAATAAATATTACAAAGGCTAGAAAGATAGAAGGGCAGAAGAGAAAAAGAGCAGAAGCTGGACAGACACAATGGACCAAATTCAGCCAGTATAATGTATAATAAAGACTTTGTCTAAATTAAAGTTACTCAGGAACACATCCTTACAACAATAAAAACACTAAAAATCCAGGAAATTAAGCATTAAAAACAATTTTAATAACACAATGCCAAGCATCCTGGATAAGCTTTGGCACAGGACTGCTACACTTTTCCAACATACCTGCACCTGAATACTTCTATCACAACACAGAATTTCCATTCACTGTCAATTCTCCTTGACAATTATCCTTAAAACACGCATCAGCAAACTGAAAACCCCGCTGTTACATACAGCCTAATCATTTCCAACCTACCAGTTCTTCATTTAACAACAGTTCTTCCCCCAATTCACTAAGGTACTTAAGTACATGCTTACTTTAAAAATGGAAACTAGACATATGCTTAATTGTAAGCACGTGTTTAAGCACTTTGCAGAATAAGTGTTTATAAGTTTAAGATTACAACTACACTTCAAATTAAGAGACAGAAAGAAAAAATGCAGATCAGTCACATACTGAACAACTTCTTAACATGCCAAAAACAGAAAGCTTCTGTTTCATGTTAACATTTTGACCTTACAATACTCAGATCAGTTATATATTATATACTATTAAACAAAATCATATCCTCATGTTTTCTATGTAGCTTCATAGTATGTTACATAGCAAATGGCTTAGAGTTAAAATCAGCTTGTGGTGGCAATACTCCTCAACTGACAAGTAAAGTGGCAAGGTTGTTCACATGAAATGTGATGGGATGCTGTGTTGATAGCAGACTATAGTTTGAAAAGTAATACCACGTTGGTGTAGCTGTTGCTTTAACTTACGATTTTTTATTTTTTAGTGTTTGTGGTGTGATGAGGACTTCAAGTTGAAGTCTGAATCAGTGAATTTCTGTGTGTTAGTGTGTGTGTGTACCTACATAACACAGCACAAATCATACTTAAATCTTAACAATATCTCCAAGAGCTATACATAGCTATATATATTAGTAACTCTACTGCAAAAAAGTAAGAAGAAAATAGAGTGCTAATTTTGAGGTTCATCGCTGTCTTTCCTGGTGTCTTTTAGGAGCATCCATGCTAGAGACTGTCAGAAGAAGGGGGCTAGATGTTAGCTATGATATCAACCCTGATACCCTGGGGTATCTGACCTGCAGCTAATGCTACAACAAACATCAATTCATAGGCTAAGTATAGACAGTCAAAAAGCCCAGGGCTCAAGTAATTCACTCTTTGCAGGTTAGTCTAAGCTGTGTAGATTGAACAGCTAAGCAAGTGAACAGACATTCACTTTTGATTCCAGAAATGCAGCCACATGCCTGAAATAGCCCAGGCCAAAAGCTGGGGGGCGGGGAGGAGAGAAGGCTGAGGGGGCGGCTCTAGAGCCCACCTCCCTGAACTGCTGCAGCAGCTAACTTGAATCTGGAGGGGATCAGGGCAGAAGTTCAATAAACCAATGTAACCTAAATCAGTTAAGTCTGACACTGCATCCATCCAGGTTTATCTTAAACTGGTTTTGGCTATTTTGAAAACAGCTTGTACTGAACTTCTGTTAAGACTATAAATCCATTCTCTTTTGGTCCTGCGGATCTTCAAAGCTAGAAAGTTGCACCTCTTATGTCCTCTAAATCCGTAATATTTTGCCTCTTTAAGGGAAGCTAGTACAGAAACATTGCAAGATAATTCTCAAGGATTCTTTTTGCCCTTAGCAATTGTAGTTTGGATAGTACCTGGGTAAGTACTCACTTCTCCAGTTAAAGGGAGAAGTTAGCAAGGCATGTGCACTGTGGGGTGAAACTGCTTCTGTGTGCAGTTTCCCACCTTCCCCTATAGAGAACCAAACCTGGACACTGTGGATTAACCATATACAAGTTTATTAATATAATGAATCATAAATATATATATATCAACATAAAACTATAGGCAATATCTGTTCAATCCTATAATACCACTCAGGACACAGGTAAGTAATAGGGCAGAGCCCAAACCAGGGTTTCACTAAGGGTCATACAATATTAAACTCTATTAAAATACAAACCTACCAAACAGGGAATATAGATACACAAAATATAAGGTGCTCTCTCACAAAATATAAGGCACATGAACATCAAATACAAACTAACTCTTGAAAGGACACCAAGGTCCAGGCTGTCCTGAAGCAGCAGCTGCACTGCAGTGACAAGGATGGGGGGAAGATCCCCAATGCCCTTTAGGCCTTCCTTGACCCAGCCCAGGATACATCCCAAGGGAAACCCTCCAAACCCAGAGAGCTCCCCCTCCTCCCCTTCAGGGCTTTCTTTCCAGAGGTTGGTCTCACTGCAGATCGGGTGGGGGGGGTGATATCCCTCCTCCCCTGTGGGAATCCCACTCCCCGGTAACTCACGACCCCAAGGCCCAGTGAGGCTGTCTCTGTCTCCCTGGGTATCGTGTCCCCTCCTCTGGCAGGAGGCCCACAGCTGCTTTGGGGTCTCCTGGCTGTCTGCCTGTCTGTGGCCCTGTGCATCACTTTGTGTACTGGTGGCTTTGCCTTATGCTGGGGTTGGAGACCTGAGCCGCCTTGTGTGGCACCGGGCTCTCCGTCCACACTTGGACACTTTGTGCACTCTCCCATGTACTGTGTTCCTGGCTTTGTACCAGGGAGCTAGGGAGCTGAACTGCCTCGAGCAGCTTTTGGGCCTGGACTCACTCCCAGCACTCCATGCACTGACCTGTGCACCATGTTCCTGGCCCTGTGCCAAGGGTTGGAGAGCCAAGCTGCCTTAAGCACCTCCCAGGGTTTTGGTCCCTCTTGGTCCACTCCGTGCACTGATTGTGCACTGACTGCCTGGTCTCATGCCAGGGGTTGGGGACCCAAGTCACCTTGAACAGGTCCCAGGGCTCTGCTCCGTGCACCACCTACATCTCACTGCATGGGCAACTGGTGCCTCCTGGCTCTGGGAAACGAGCATTTCTTGGGGAGGGGCACTAGCCAGTGGTCCCCACTCCCCAGTTGGTGCTCCACACTCCCCGGCCAGCGAGGGCCAATTTCAGGGGGGGCATGGGCCACCCATACCCCATCTACGCATCGCCTATGACTTGCTGTGCTCCTTTGTGGTGGGGCTGTGGGACACAGCCACTTGCCACTCCCTGTCCAGTGAAGGGGAGTCTTCAGGTTCTTCAGGGCAACAGCTCTGCCATGCTGGCCAGCTCTTCTTCACTTGCTCTCTTCACCTGCACCCTCAATACAGCTACCTGAGTGCCAGGCGTGCTGCTCTTTTATCTTCTTCAGAGGCTTTGCCCCCAGATTGCAAATGGGCCAATCAGAGTGAGGGTAGGGTTAGTCCTCACCCAGGTCTGGTTCTTTGCCTTGCCTTGGGGTAGGGGTGGGGCAAGTCTTTCCCTTGTCCTTCTGAGCTGGCAAGCCAGGCTGTACCGGCAATTCCACCACACAATATTTCCATGAAAGGCATAATTTGACCTCATAAGGTGGAGATGGAACTGGAACTAGCTACCTAGATCAAGGACAACAAGAAGTCCTTTTTTTAAATACTTAAGGGGTAAAAAGAAGGTACCGGGTAACATGGGGCCTCTGCAGGACAAGCTAGGAAATCTGGTCATTGCACCAAACAGCAAAGCTAACCTAATTAACAATTTATTTGTCTCCATTTTTCTGAGCAGGGACCGGGTCGTCCCTCCCACCGGGACCCCCTAGGTCCCAGGGGAGGCGCACCCAGGCCTAGGGTCAGAGAGGACCTAGTAGGGAAATTCTGGAGGGACTGGATGTATTTAAATCAGCAGGTCTGGATGATCTCCACCCCAGAGTGCTGAGGGAATGAGCAGAGGTCCTTGTGGGACCCCTGGCATGGCTTTATGAGCACTTGTGGTGCTCTGGCATTGTGCCAGAGGACTGGAAAAGGGCCAATATGGTCCCCATTTTCAAAAAAGGGAGGAAGGAGGCCACAGGAAACTATAGGTCAGTTAGTCTTACCTTGGTCCTGGGTAAGCTTTTTGAGACAATTACCCTGGCGCATGTCTGCGAGGGGCCAGCAGGGGAGAGTATGCTAACATGGGTTCATTTGAGGCAGGTCCTGTCAGACCAACCTGGTGGCCTTCTATGACCAGGTCACAAAATCCACAGTCAAATGGATCATTAACTGGTTGGAGGGCCGCACCCAGAGACTGGTGGTGGACAAATCATTTTCGACCTGGAGGGATGTGGGCAGTGGGGTCCCCCAGAGCTCGGGCCCACACTGTTCAACATCTTCATCATCAACTTGGACAAGGGGATAAAAAGCACCCTGTTCAAATTCGCAGATGACACTAAGGTGTGGGGAGAAGTGGGCACACTAGAAGGGAGGAATAGGCTGCAATTGGACCTAGACAGGTTACA
Source organism: Crocodylus siamensis (assembly GCF_052110815.1). NCBI lineage: Eukaryota > Metazoa > Chordata > Crocodylia > Crocodylidae > Crocodylus > Crocodylus siamensis. Next base: position 214,795,626 of record NC_143397.1, read on the forward strand.
GGGGTGGGCGGATGAGAACAGGATGGGTTTCAACACTGACAAGTGCAAGGTACTGCACAAGGGGAGGAAGAACCAGCAGCATAGCTACAGGCTGGGGAACTCCCTTCTCATCAGTGCAGAGACAGAAAAGGATTTTGGAGTCATCATTGATGCCAAGATGAACATGGGCCGGCAGTGTGGGGATGCAGTCGGGAAGGCCAACCATACCTTGTCATGCATCCACAGATGCATTTCAAGGAGGTCCAGGGAGGTGATCCTCCCCCTCTATGCGGCACTGGTCAGGCCGCAGCTGGAGTACTGCGTCCAGTTCTGGGCGCCGCACTGCAAGAGGGATGTGGACAGCATGGAGAGGGTCCAGAGGAGGGCCACTCGCGTGATCAGGGGGCAGCAGGGCAGGCCCTACGAGGAGAGGCTCCAGGACCTGAACCTGTTCAGCCTCCACAAGAGAAGGCTGAGGGGGGATCTTGTGGCCTGTTACAAACTAGTCAGGGGGGACCAGCAGGCATTGGGGGAGTCCCTGTTCTCCTGAGTACTCCCAGGAGTGACAAGAAATAAGGGTCACAAGCTGGCAGAGGGCAGGTTTAGGCTAGATATCAGGAGGCGCTACTTCACTGTCAGGGCAGCTAGGATCTGGAAGCAACTTCCAAGCGAAGTGGTGCTGGCTCCTACCCTGGGGATCTTTAAGAGGAGGCTGGATGAACACCTTGCTGGGGTTGTTTAGTACTCTTTCCTGCCATGGCAGGGGGTCGGACTTCATGATCTGCTCAGGTCTCTTCCGACCCTACTATGAAACTATTAGTATTTATCATCAGAACTATTTTTTTTCATGTCAAGTATGTTGAGGGAATAATACCAAGGCAAATCTTCTCATATTGTTTTGATTCAGAAACTGTGCAGTGTTAACATTTGGAGGCTACAGTAAATATGTGCAATACTTTAGGATTTATGTGGGACAGTTAAAACCAGCATTCTCTCTCGCTCTCTGAGGGAACAGCTTGGAAAATTTCATAGATTTCATAGATTTCATAGACATTAGGGCTGGAAGGGACCTCGGGAGATCATCGAGTCCAGCCCCCTGCCCAAAGGGCAGGAAGTCAGCTGGGGTCATAGGATCCCAGCAAGATAAGCATCCAATTTACTCTTGAAGGTGTTCAATGTAGGTGCTTGAACCACCTCTGCTGGAAGACTGTTCCAGACCTTGGGGGCTCGGACAGTAAAGAAATTCTTCCTTATGTCCAGCCTGAAACGGTCTTGCAGGAGTTTGTGACCATTCGACCTCGTCATCCCATAGGGCGCTCTGGTGAACAGATGTTCCCCCAGATCCTGGTGGTCACCCCTGATAAACTTGTAGGTGGCCCTCAGATCACCCCTGAGCCTGCGCTTTTCCAGGCTAAAGAGTCCCATGGCTCTCAGCCTGTCATCGTAAGATCTGTTTTCCTGACCTCTGATCATGCGCGTGGCTCTCCTCTGGACTCTCTCAAGCTTCTCCACATCCTTTTTGAACTGTGGAGCCCAAAACTGGACGCAGTACTCCAGCTGCGGCCTCAACAAGGCTGAGTACAAGGGGAGAATGACGTCCCGGGATTTGCTCAAGAAGCATCTATGGATGCACGCCAGCATTTTGGTCGCTTTACTAGCTGCAGCATCGCATTGGAGGCTCATGTTCATCTTGTGGTCAATGATGACCCCCAAGTCTTTTTCTTCTGTAGTGCTATCCAGCGTAGCACTGCCGAGCCTATAAGGGTGCTGCAGGTTTTTCCTCCCAAGGTGGAGAACCTTGCATTTTTCGGTGTTAAACACCATGAGGTTCTCGTCTGCCCATTTGCTGAGCTTGTCCAGGTCAGCCTGGATCACCCGCCTATCTTCTGGCGTGGATGCTTTGCCCCAAAGTTTGGTGTCATCGGCGAACTTGGCCAGTCCACTCCTGACTCCAATGTCCACATCGTTAATGAAGATGTTGAACAGTATGGGTCCCAGGACAGAGCCTTGAGGGACCCCACTGGTCACAGGGCACCACGATGAGTGACTGCCATCAATCACAACCCTCTGGGTCCGACCACGAAGCCAATTTCCCAGCCAGCGGATCGTGGTGGAGCCAAAGCCCCAACTGGGCAGTTTGGCCAAGAGGTGATCATGGGATACCAGATCAAAAGCTTTTTTGAAGTCAAGATATATGACATCAATCTCTTCTCCATTGTCCAGGTGATAGGTCACCTGGTCATAGAAGGAAATGAGATTGGTCAAACAAGACCTACCCGCAACAAACCCGTGCTGGCTGTCCCTTAGAATGTTAGCCTGGGCCAGTCCCGCAAGGATGGCCTCCTTAATAAACTTTTGTAAGATCTTCCCCAGGATAGAAGTCAGGCTAATGGGCCTGTAGTTAGCCGGATCCACTCTCCTCCCTTTCTTGAAGATCGGCACCACATTGGCCTTCTTCCAGTCTTCGGACACTACACCAGAGCGCCAGGAGTTTTCAAAGATCCGTGCCAGGGGCTGGGCTATGATGCTCGCCAGCTCCTTGAGTACCCTGGGGTGCAGGTTGTCAGGGCCAGCTGACTTGAAGGTATCCAGCTTCTCAGGGTGTTCCTTCACGAGGTCAGCATTGATGGAGGGTAGGGGATCCCCCTCACCCAGATTTCCCTGTCCCATAGCAGGCATGGGTATCCCGTGTGACTGATGAAAGACTGACGCAAAGTACCTATTTAATAGGTTGGCTTTTTCCTGGGCGTCAGTTGTCAGTTGCCCCATCTGGTTTAGCAGGGGTCCAACATTGCCCTTGCTTTTCCTCCGGCTCCCCACATATCTGAAAAAGGACTTTTTGTTGTCCTTGATGCCTGAAGCTAGTTGGAGTTCAGTTGCAGCCTTGGCTTTCCTGGTTTGGTCCCTGCAGGACCGGACCAGCGCGGAGTAATCCTCCTTGGAGGTGAATCCCATCCTCCATCCTTTGTAGGCTTTCCTTTTTAGCCACAGTAGGTCTGCTAGGTCTCTGGAGAGCCAGGGGGGCTGCTGTGCCTTCTTGCTGCCTTTCCTCTGTCTTGGAATAGATTTAACTTGTGCACTGAGGATCGCTTCCTTGAGACGCAACCACTCTTCTTGAACTCCCAACTCCCTGGGGTCATGGTCCATGAGGGCCTGACTGACTAGCCACTTGAGCTTGTCAAAGTTGGCTTTTCTGAAGTCAAGGACTTCTGTGTTGCTGACTGACTTGCCAGCTTTACGGCGGATGGTGAAGGTGATCAGCTCGTGGTCGCTGTCACCCAACTTCCCATCAATCACTAGGTCGCCGATTACGTCGTCCCCCGTAGCCAGTACCAGGTCAAGCAGCGCTTTGCCTCTCGTTGGCCCATAGACTTCTTGAGTCAGGTAGAGGTCATCCACACAGGAGAGAAAGCTTTTCGCCCGCTCAGATTTAGCTGAGTGATCTTCCCACGAGATGTCCGGGTAATTGAAGTCACCCATGACAACCAAGGTCCTGGAGCAAGCGGCCTCAGTCAGTTCCTGGGCGAACTCCTGGTCAAGCTCGGGACTTTGAGTGGGAGGTCTGTAGTAGACTCCCACCGTTGTGTCCCCTGTGCCAAATTCCCCACGAATTTTTACCCAGAGGGTCTCTAGCTGTCCATGCCAGTTGCCAACATCAGCTTGCAGGGACATGTAGCTTTCCTTCACATAGAGAGCTACACTCCCACCCCTTTTGTCAACACGATCCCTCCTGTATAGGGTATAGCCCTCTATACCTGTGGTCCAGTCATGGGTGGAGTCCCACCAGGTCTCCGTTATCCCAATGACATCATATTTCTTTGCACTGAGCAGGAGGACGAGCTCGTCCTGCTTGTTGCCCAGGCTCCTGCCATTAGTGAACAGTCAGGCAAGTGTGCCCTTGGGGGCTCTTGCCTTGCCCACAGATTGTGCCAGGACTGGGGCAGAGGTGGGCTCCCTTAAGTGCCCCTTTAAGTGCCTTGGCCCGCTGGCTTTGCAAGGGCCGTTCAGCGGGCCAGCAGGGGCAGTAGTCCCCCCATCCCCCAGCGGGCTTAGTTTAAAGCCCGGTGGAGCAGGTCAGCCAGCCTGGCTGAGAAGAGCCTCCTCCACAGGGGAGAGAGGTGGAGGCCATCTCTTCCCAGCAGCTCGCTGCCTCTCTCTCCAAAGAGTGGGCTGTGGTCATGGAAGCCAAAGCCTTCCCGATAACACCAGCACCGCAGTCTTTGGTTCACCGTGTGGATCCTCCTCTCCCTCCACAGCCCATAGCCTGAGACTGGGAGGATCGACAAAAACACCACCTGAGCTACCAGACCCCTAAGCCCCACTCCCAAATCCCTGTAGTGCCTCATGACCTGGCTGGGGGTGCTCCGAGCCGTGTCATTGGTGCCCACATGAATCAGGAGCATGGGGTAGTGGTCTGTAGGCCGGAGGAGCTGCGGGATCCTCTCCGCAATGTCTCGGATGTGGGCCCCCGGGAAGCAGCAGACTTCCCGGGCTAAGGGGTCGGGGCGGCAGATTGCCCCCTCAGTGCCCCGCAGGATGGAGTCTCCCACAACAAACACCTTACGCTTTGTCCTGGGGAGAGCGGGGCCAGTAGCTGCGGTCGAGCCTGGGTTGCCTGCGGGAGCTGGCAACTGCGTGGGCTCTGCCAGGGCTGCAAGAGGTGCGAACCTGTTGCTAAGCTCCGGCGGGGCAGGGGCCTTGGTGCGGCGGGCCTCGAGGCCCTTGACCACCTTGGTCCATGCCCCTGACTGGGCAGAGCGGGAGGTCCCATAGTCCTCCTTAGTCGCGGAGGGAGACGGAGCTCTCCCCTGCGGCTCCCGGGGGAGAAGGGCCTGGCAGTAGGAGTCTGATCTCCTGCTCGCAGTCCCTGATGGCACGCAGTCTCTGGACTGTGGCCTGGAGCTCCTCCAGCTGGCGCGCCAGAGACCCCAGTAGGGAGCAGACCCCGCAAGGGGAGGGGGCCATGCTCCCGGGCCCCAGAGCCTGAAAAAGGGACAGGCAGCCCCCGCAGCCAAGAGCCAGGGGCTCCATCTGCATGGAGCCCGGAACCATGGGCTCCGTCTGGGTGGCCGTCTCTGAGGTGCCCAGTGGAGGGGCCGCAGAGCCCGAGGGGACCCTCGGGGTGTGGCGCGTGCCCATCTGTGTCATGCCTCTGATAGGCTGGCTACGGCTGGGGCTGACTACTCTGGGGGGGTCGCAGGCAGGGTCTCGTGCCCTCCCATGCCCTACCCTGCGCGAACTCCGCGCTAACTCAAGCACCTGTTTACGCAGCCTGGTCGCGGGGCTCCCTGGGGGGCTGGCCAAGTAGGGGCCTGGGCAGGGGCTTGACCCGGCCCAGCTCCACGCAGCGGCCTCCTCCGAGCAAGCGAGGAATTAACCCCTTCCCACCACGAGCCCGCTCACCTCCGGCTGTGCTGGGGGTCGGCAGGGGGCTTGGCGGCTGCTGAGGGATTGTCTGGGGGGCTTCGGGGGAGGCGGGGCGCAGCGGGCTTCACCCACATGTCTCTCACCGCTCCAGAGCCTACCTGAGTGTGGTGTTTTTTTTTGTTTTTTGTTTTTGTTTTTTATCCCCCTATTTGGCGGGCCCTTTTAAACTACGCGCAAAAGTTATATTTTTACTTCTACAAACAGCATATATCTCCTTCCATGTTTCTCTTCCATTTCACACTTAAAGGTTAAATACAGTCAGTATTCCTGGCAAGTAATATATGGCTATGACAGAAAAACAGTATGTAACCAGGTTAGACACTAAGGCTGTGACCCCCCTCATTTGCTCCATGCACACAAAAATCTGCATCAATATGTGAGTCAGTTAGTATCATACGGCTTGAGCCACGTGCATAAAGCCAGTTTATAGGAGCGTGACCTAAATAAGGTAATGGCCGTTCCCATGAAGCAAAAAAAAGATAAAATATAGTCTACTAATTACCATGCATGACCCCATTCTGTAAGCAAAAGACTCCCCTCTACTTTCTCCCCCCTTTGTTTTTCACTGTTACATGCTCTGGACAAAGTAATGAACTTATACTCATCATCATTGTCGAAGGCTGCTGTTAGGTATCTCATTCTGCTCTAGATGGTCTCCTGAGTGACAATTAAGCAGCACATTTCTTGGAAATATATTTCCTATTTTTTTTTAAATGCCTACCATTAATAGTTAGGAATTGATGAGGTCCAGCTGCTAGTTTCATAGATACTTGGGTTGGATATTCACTATAGCATGCCACCCTGTGCTTTCAGTACCATGGCTCACAGTGAAGAGAAAAGGCACAACTTGTGAAAACAACATAATTTTAATTAGTGAAATGTAAATCAACACAAGCAAGCAGAAAAGCTGGTGACATCTCTTAGCAAAACCTCAAGGTTCCTCTTACTAAAGCTTCATTTCTCAAAGATTGAAGCAAACCTGTAGCAGCCATGTTTAAATTTAATTTACATTTATATATGTATGTAAAAGCAAAATGATGTTTGTACTTAATTCTTTGCAATTCATACTGTAAGGCTGCACTTTGAATGCATTTAGCCATCAGATTGATGACACTAAATCATGACCTGCACACAAAAGTTTTATCCCTGTATCTATTTCAATTAAGAGTGGTGTTTTCTTTACAGAAATAGAGTTATATTGGTAAAAGCCCTGGCATGGCTACAGTTGAAAGGCAGTTTCTATGTGTTTGCTCATTTCCTTCTTGCACAGAAATATCTATATTGGTATACGCACTTCATACAAATATAACTCCATCCATACTGTGGGAATTATACCATTCTATACCAGCATAGAAGAAGTAATTCAATTTTTGCATGAGATAAGTGCTCTCAGATTGGCCACAGCATTTGGAGGCTTGTTTCTTTAATCCCAAATCCTTTCCCAGTATATTTCCCTGCTGACAGCAGGCTCTTTAGAGAAACAACCAGCTGTGTCCAAAAGGTTCTTTTTATCTGTGTGTCTGAGTAGGTGACAAATTCTCATGGGTATTCTGACATATGTTAAAACAGGGATGCTCAACTTCCAGCCTGTGGGCCAGATCCAGCCTATGGAGCTGTGTCATCCTGTCTGCCAGTCTCCATACAGGTCTGGAAATGGGGCAGTGGGAGAGTGGGTGGCAGTGTTAATTGCTGCTCATATGCTACCAAATTTCTGGACCCATGGGCAGCCTCAAGGGCCAAATAACATTGTTTTGCATACTAGATTAAATACACAGAGCTATGGAGGCCCAGGGCTTGATCCAGGTGCTTGGGGCTAGTTCAGGGCAGCACAGGGCCTGATCTAGCAGCGTGGGGGTCAGGCCATGGATCTTGATTTGGATGCACGAGATCCAGATGGTGTGAAGCCCAATCGGGGTTGTACAGGGCTGAGCTGAGGCAGCATGGTGACTAGTCCAGGCATTTATACACGTACTCCAGGAGTGGCGGGGGAGGCACTTAATTAGAACAGCTCTATTTAAAGCATCTCAGACCCACTCTAATTAAATTGTGGGGAGTGTCTTGTGTATCAGCGTCCCTGCGCTGAAAAATGGTGGTGGGGTGCTTTAACTAAAGCTTGTTGAACAAGCTTTAGTTAAAGCACCCCACCCCTATTTTTCAGCACAGGGATGCTAATACATGAAACACTGGAGTCTGCTGAAGCATGGTAATTACCAGGTTCCAGCAGACTCAATTAATCAAGTCTGCTGCAATGTGCTGTAAGTACAGTGTGTCAGAGCAGCCTTGTTGCACGTGTATAGGCACCCGTGATGTCAGTCTGAGGTAGTATGGGGCCCAGTCCAGCATGCAGGATCTGGTCTAGGTGCACAGGGTTGGGCCAAGGCAGAACAGAGTCTGACTGGTACATGTAGGACCCCATCTGGTCATGCAGGGCCTTATTTAGTACATGGCTCCAGGTTGAAGCAGCGTGGGGCCTGACTGGGGTGGTGCTGGACCTGATTGGGGTGCACCAACCCAAAGGGATCTGGCCCATGAGCTGGCCCCATGCACTCACCTGGCCTGCAAGGCCAAAAGTTTGAGTTTCACCGTGTTAAAACATTATGTTAAGCAACCAATTCATCTCCTATATGGAATATATCATATTTTCTTGCATATTCTGGCAAACAAAAGTGAAAGCAAATCTGTAAACAAGGTACAGGGAACAGACCAATGAGCAGACTTGGCTCCCTAGCTGCTGCTGCTGCTGCTGTTGGCGCTACTCTGTTACCTACTACAGAAAGGGCACATCTACACAAGACACTACTGTGCAGCAGTGTTGGCAGGCACTAACCATGATGCACTGCTACTGTAACACCAGTTACTGTGCAGTCATTTAGTACTTGCTTATTTAGTCATTTAGGACTAAATAGAATGACTGTGCAGTAACAATTGTGTAGTCTAATCCTCATATAGACTTTTTGCTTTGTTCTGCCTTTCAAAACCAAGGTGTGCGTCTTAGTCTGGGGTGTGTTGTGTATGAGACTATATGTTCTTTTTAGTCTTCTAGTTTAAGAAATATTTTTCAATAACATTTTTTTAAATTGTGGCTTTTCCAATTTAAATCTCTAAGAAGCTGCCAACACTTTCTTACCTCAATCATAAAAAACCTCTGTTTTGTTCAGTTCTGCTCCTAGTCATCCTACACTCCCAGTTAATCATATACAGAACCAAAGCAGGCAAAAAAAAAAGGAGTCTTAGAAGTAGTCACCTCTTCCTTTCATATAACCATTCCCTACTTTGGCTATCATTCTGGTGCCTGAAGTGCCACTGCTTAACACAGTGAAAGCTTTGTAAGCTATTTCTCCTATTCTAAGGAGGTTTTCTATTTTCTGATTGTTCTGTAAGAATTGCATTCTCTCTTCACATATATAAAAAACCTAAAAGCTACTTTTGATATGGATCTGAAATAAATGACCTACTTTGTATCTATTCCATAATTCAAAAAACACATCTCCATGTGAAGTTTTTCTCAGTTTTGTTAAGAGTTTTTTTTAGTCACCTACTTATAGCAAACTGAGTCAGTTAATTATCTTTGCCTACTTGATACAAAGGCAGCTACCTAAAGTTGACACAGGATAATATACTTCTGGGATTTAAAACCTTTTTTAGTTTCTGCTAACTATGAATTGATTTAAAAGTACCAGATAGAGTATGAATATACTAGATTCATATAATAGTTATTTTGGTAACATTTACAGCATTAATTTCTAAATGCTTTAAATCACTTAGTGAAAAGAAAAGTTGTTAAATGCATAATAAACATTTTATTGTAAGTGAGCATAAGTGGGCACATCTATACATACAAATAATATGGGATCAGTTTACTCTAGAGTAAATTATTCTAGAATACACTGACCCGGGCAACTGTCTACATGTACAGGGAGGGACTCGAGAGCACAGATGCTACTCATGCTGCAATCTGTCCTCACCCCTTCCAGCCCTACATCAGCTTTCTGCAGCAGCCAGGAGGAGCCCTGCTGGCAGGGGCTGAGACAGGGGCTGGGATGGGCTCCACCACCAGAGCCCAAGTGGGGAAACTGCCCCACAGCAGAGAGATTCCCCACTCTATGATTGTGATTGCAGAGCCGGAGGTGGGAGATTCTTATCTCCCAGCCCTAGTTCCATGGTCACAGGGAGATCCTTATTTCCCAGACTGAGCTCCACAGTCATGGGGCCCAGGGTGAGAGATCCTTATCTCCCAGTGCCAGCTCCACAGTCGCAGGGCTGGTGCTGGGAAAGAAGGACCTCTCAGCTGGGGCCTTGCAACTGTGGCTGTGGAGCTTGGGCTGGGAGATAAGGATCTCCAAGACCCAGCTCTGCAATCATGGAGTGGGGGCAGGGAGCTCCCTGTTGCTGAGGCAGGGGGACATTGTCCCTGCCCAGGCTCTGGCGGCAGAGCCCACACCAGCAGTAGGCAACTCTCAGGAACAGGTAGCAATCTTCCGCCCCTGGCTGACTGGGAGCAAATGTGCTCCTGGTCAGATGTCTACATGTGCGCTACTATGCAATAAGTAATCAAGAGTAAGTTTGCTACTTGTATTTACAGGTAGTAAATTTACTCGTGATTAGAGCAAATTACTGTGCAGAAAGCATCTGCATGTGTAGATGGTGATGCTCACTGTGCAGTAATTAGCTCTAATCCTGCGTAAAGCATCTTGTGTAGACTCACCCCATATGTATTTTTACATTTCTGGATGTATCTTGGAAATCCCAAAAGCTAAGAAGATAGAACGCTTTGCTGAAATCACATTCGTCAAATACGACAACTCAATGCTTTTTTATCTTGCCATACCCTTTAACCCTTTATCCCATAAACTGATTTCCTAAAATCAATCTCAATGTACTACCAACTCAAAAATGTTAACTACTTATCATTTCAGTCTTTCAAGCAGTCATCAAGCAAGAGAAATTATAACTAAGTGGGTTCAGATAGCTTTATATTCATTAAACACCTGTGTTGAAATTCACCCTATTCATACAAGACTGAAACAAGGTCTTTTAACCTTATTTCCAGAGTATAAGTGGGACTGGATAAATACTGCTTGGAAAAATCAGCCTTGCCTGTGCATGAATTTTACTGTTAGTTCACACTTGCAAAGCAAATCTTGTTTTTAACAACATCAAAGCATTTAAATCCTTACTCCTCAGATCACGAGTCTTTTGTAGGATTAAGTAAACAGCCTTCTCTTTTCTGTGTGTCCCTTTTCACATCTGCCATGCTCCCATGGCCATATAAATGCATTGTGTGATTTCTAACAAGAGCTTCTTATTATCAGACCCTTTTAGTGTCCCCATAACTTACAAAATAGAAAAAGCTTCTGCGAAAGAGCATTGCAGTCTGAAGAGGAGTTTATGTGAATATAGGCAGAAAGTGAAGGATTACTGAGGTGAAGATTGGAGAGTAACAGTTTACCAGTAAAAAAAAATACTTGTTTTTCCTGGGAAGATTTAGAATGGAGCCAAAATGTCAAATATTTCACCTATAATCATTAAAGGAAATCCTTTTCATTCTGATGTACTATAAATGAAGCTGTACTTGTGGGTGTCTTAGTAGAATTTTAATTGCATGTGAAATCTCCAATGTATTTGTATTTGTTTAGAATGAATTTATCTGCAGTCCTGTTATTTGGCAGGGATTACATTCTCATTCTCAAAAACACAAATAATTATTTCAGACTAATATAGTCAGGCTATTTTGGGGTGCATTGTGATTCTTTGTTATTATTCACACATATATTCTGCAGTGCTTTGGAAATCAGAAATACATGCAAACACGTTGACCTGGGAGAATGGAATTAGACTGATGCACAGAAGGAAATTTTAGTTGTAGCCAGGGATTACGCTGTGCATGATTTTAAAAAGGAAATCACCATGTATTCCTATATAACAATGATCACTGAATTTTTTCCACAGTCAGCCATCAGTGAGGAATGCATGGCAATTGCTTAGTTTAACAGTAACTTATTGAGAAACATCTTAAATGCATACTGTAGATTTTCATGCTACTGCAGCATCCACTTTATGCCCATTAAACTACTTTTGTTTTTTCCTGTATTATGGCTATTCATGGGATGTGCCACATTGTTCAGAGAAAATGGTAAAGGCACATCCTGAAATTTCACATACAAGAGGAGGAATATATGATAAATATTTCAGACTGTCTTCTAACCTGAGAAGCCCATTACTGAATATATAAAGCTGTACTAACATGGCTGCAGTGGCACATACTGCAATAGCTGTATTTGAGACTCAAAGAGATCAGAATCCAGTCCAAAGGTTTATGCTTTGTTTTGTTTAAATATTGAAAGGAAAACCTGTTGAAAGTGACAATATACTTTAGTAGCCCACCAAATGAATACAGTTTTCTTTCCTTAACCTTGTCCAAAAGACTTCATCTTTCTCCCGTCTTGTAGAAAAATATGTTAAGTTTTTAAGGATTTGACAAAAATAGTCACATCTTCAGGACAAGAATCATTAAAGTGTTCATCATGCACATGTAAATTGCAGGATATAAGGTGCTCTCTTTTGATCCTGCATGTTTTTCCTCTTTGAAATATCTCTGCAGGCATAAGGCATCTTTAATAAACAGAATATTCTATACAAAGGATATTCTATCTATGCCTCCTGCTGCTCCCCTAGAAACACCAATGGAAATAACTTTGCATTTAAGTCATCTAGGTATCCCTACTAGTGACTCATTCACAGGTTAGCTGCAGTGACAGTACAAGAGCCTCACATTATAAAAATAACATTTCAGCCTCAGTGGTTACTGTTAAGAACCAATATATGGCAAGAAGTGAAAAAAATGACTTAAGAAAACAAGATTGATTTTTTAAAAAGTAGCAAGTTTGTGTGGGAGAGAGAAATGACTTGTATTTTTTGCTTCAGCTTTCTGAACCTTGAATGCTTTGGGGTCTGAAATTTTCCATTCTTTAAATTCTGCCAAAATGTGATCTGCTTTTTAAGGTTTAAGCAGAAAAGAATAAGCCACATGCAATTCACAGAATAACATTATATGCTTTTCCATTATTACTTTTTAAAGAAAATCGTGCAATCTTTCTTTTAACAACCTAGAGCTCGAACTGCATAAAGGTGAAAGTTGAAATCTGGATTGAAACTAGCCCTCTTTGAGGAGGAATGTATATCCTTGTTCTGGAAAAAACTGGTTTGCAGGTAAAAAATAACAGAATGAATAAGTACATAGATTTTTAGCTAGGCTTTGTAAGTCTACTACTCAGTAAGGTTAAGTTGTCCCTACCTGAATGTAATTAAGTATTACAGCCCTCATTCTTGAGGTAGGTAGGCACCTAATGTCTTTGGGAGTTTGATAATCTGGGTTTAAATTTGTTAGTCCCTTCAACTCCTGAACTGCAATCTCAAGACCACCTTCAGAACATGGCAGGTTAAATTTCTATTCTTGCACTCAACCTAAGGGGTTCTGTGTGAGTTCATGCCGAATTATGTAAGGACTGAATTAAGCACAGGCTCAGACCTGGATGTTCAATTTAAAACTTTTATTGTTTCACAAAGTCATAAACTAAAGAGGTCTGTTGGTTCACGAGGTTCCCAGATCAGGCCCTTGCTTTCTAACCCAAAGGCTAGGTGCGGCTGCCTGATTCAGTAGTCTCAGAACTGGTCAACAGCTCATTTAAAAGGAGTTCCTTATCTTTTTTTAGACAAAAGATACAAAACTGTCCCCACTCTGACAGTGAGGCCTCTAACATAACTTTACTATTACTTATATATGATAATACATATACATATATATTTCTAATTTTTACTTCTTTTGGTTACTTAGTTAACTTATCTATATCAGGTGATACACTCTGTATTATAATTTTTATGCTTCTTATGCTAATTTTTAATGACCTTAAATATAACATTTTCCAGACTCTGCTTGACCGTAAATATATCATTTTCTAGACTCTGCGGTTTAGCCATGCGGTTTCCTGTTTTAATAATATAAGCTGCTTCCTTGCAATTTTTATCATTGTCAGCATTTTCATCTAAGGGTCAGAAGGTGATTACCAGAATGTTAATCGCTGACTCCTCAACCTCCTTGAAGCATTCTGGGAGTTTTAGTGCATTGTTCTTAATGCTAGGCCTTGCTTAGCATAAGCACTATCTCACAGGTTCATCTTAAAAAATTTCTCCACTGCATAACTTTGGCATATCTTCACCAAAAAAGGCAATTTCCAGATACTTCACACACCTCTGTACATTCCTTAGTGCACTGAATTTGTAGGGTTTCACCTCCATTGTGTTGTAGAATGCCACGTATTATGCATCTTTTTATATGCTGTAACGTGGCTTCTTATATGCTATAACATGGGCTCATTTTCTCCAGTATTTCAAAGCACTCAAATTTCCTTACATAAGGTAGTGTAATCATTTAGATTTTAGCATACTAATATTTTAATGCCTATTTCTAGCTTTAATAGGCATTAAAATAATGCCTATTTCTAGCTTTAAGTAATGGGTTTCTGTGGATGGACTAAAAGGCACTGGGCTCATCTATATGTGCAGCGGATGTGCAGTTGTTACTGTGCAGTCATTTAGTTCTTGCTTAAGCTTAAGCAAGAACTAAATGACGTGCAGTAACCAGCATTACTGTGCAGTCCTGATGCCACACAGCTATTTTTAGCAGCTATTACACAGTAACAATGAACTACTGCGCAATAGCTCATTGCTACTGCACGGTAGCATCGACGTCATGGCTCGTGCCCACGGTAGCAATAAGCTATGGCAATGTAGCTCATCGCTATGGCGATGTAGTATCTTATGTAGATAGGACCACTGCTTGTTAAATGCACCAGTCAACTTGTTCCATTAATTCTGAATATTTAAATGACATGTATCCAAGTTTTCTGTCTTTCATGGCTTCTCTTACATAAAGTCGTGATGCAGAAGGTTCTTTTTGATTTCTTTCTAGCCAAGTTGCTGAATATTTTTATCTAGCTGATTAATTCTGTTTCTTCAGCAGAAGGGCTTTCAACAAAGGGAAAGCTGAAATAAGTTCCTAACAGGCATTTGTTACTAGAGGTAAAAGGGTCTACCTAATTAGTCCTAGACTGCTTCCCCACATTGTAAGTATAGCCATGCTACAATTCCCCTTGTGCTGAATTCCAAAACATTTTTTATCTTGTAAGCATCTTTACTGCCCCATTGTTTTTTAGGAAGTTTTTGTGGGCTTGTGCTTCGGAGGAAGTACAAAAATATTACTGCACAGTGCTAAAGTAAATAGATTTAATTTTTTTTTGTTAGCATCTCTTGAGGCTGTTGAAATTCATTCTTCTGTGGATGCTTCTGCAGCTACAGCAGTTGGTTGAGTTTTTGAAATGTTAAAAAATGAAAGCTAATAAAACTTGTCACTTCTCAGCCCATCCACAAATGATATGGTAGTTGTGTAGGTGCTGCACTATTGGATTTGACATTTATGAACCAGCAGGCATGGGAACTAAGTGGCTCTGGAGATTGGTAATGAGACAGTGAACTTCTCTTTGCTAGGTTGCTTTTATAAATGTATTGTGATGATATATGTTGCACCTTGTTAGAGATGGATCAAAGAGAAAATGCTAAATATGTATCCTCCAAATGCCTTGTTCACCACGTCAAGAAGTATTGCAAATTTTTCGGTTCCTTTCCAGAGCATCTGCTACTTGTATCACAGCTTATGAAGCACCATATTTACTCAAATCTAAGATGAGGTCCCCTGCACATTCAGCATAAGGGGAAAAGACCCTTATCTTCCAACTGAGTACAAGCAGAGGGAGGTAGGGCAGCGGCAGTGGCTCCAACTCCAACCCCGGGCCGCAGCTCACAGTTGGAGCTGTAGTCACTTCTCCCCACTGACACCTGACCACCCCCCACACCTCTGCTTTGGCTCCTGCTGAGGTCCTGCTTTGACCCAGGGCAGGGAGCATAGAGCACATGCTGTCTCCAGTCCAAGCCACACAGCAGTGGTGGCAGCAGCTCTGGCTCTCATTTGGGGGGCTGGGACTGATACTGTCACCACCACAACAGCTGCTGTGTGGCTGGGCTGGGACTGGAGGCAGTACATGCTCTGTACTCCCTGCCCTAAACTGGAGCAGGGCCCCAGGAAGAGCTGGAGCTGAAAGGGGAAAGTAAGTGGCAGCTAGGGGGAGGCCAAGTAGGGATTAGGTGGGAGGTGGGGGGCAAGTGGCAGGGGGGCAGGTGAGATGAGTACAAGTGGAGGGGTGAGTGGCAAGAGGTATAGGCACTGTGGGGGCAGGAATGGGGTACACAGGCACCGGGGGGAGCAGGCAACCAGTGGGGGTAAGTGGTGGGGAGAGCAGGTAGCAAGGGGCAGTGGTCAGGCCACTTGACTCCCCTGCTTCCTGCCCCACCACCACCTGCGCACCTGCTGATGCTTGCCCTGCTGTAGTAGTGTGGGGGAAAGAATTTAAGAGGACCCTCCAATAATTAGACTCTAGACATGGAAAATTATAACAAATTTATAATTTTTCCAAGTCAGGAATCTAATTATTGGGGGGTGTTATCTTAAGTTCAGAGTTGTCTTGGATTCAAGTAAGTACAGTAGTATGATATAGTGTCTGATGAGACATACAGACAGACAACCCAGGAAAGCTAATAGATGAGTACCCTCAACCCATGGGTTAAGATGAGGCAGGTCAAGGTTAGAGTTTCCTTTATGACAGATTCAACTACAGATTAGATCATGAGTCTCTGCTATCATACCCTAGACATTTCATCCTGGTCCTGAGGCAATATCTAAAAAAAAAGTTATAATTTTCCAATGTGAAAACATGCTGTCAAATAACTATTGGGCAGTTCTACTCTTGATAATTTCACCATTTCCAGGGCTGGTTCTTCTGGGAAATTATGATAATTGCAGTAGTTCAGTGAAGGGGTATATTATCTAAGTGTACTACTTTTCAATGCCTTTACAACATTCATCTGTTTGGGTATGTCCTTGCCCCATGCCAGATTTCTTTATCCAATGCTTAGAAATCATGTAATCTATAATATAAGGTATCACCTCAGTTTCACTGTGCTGCACCACTCTTTCTTTTTCATAGCTTTTGTTTGCAAACAAGAGTTATACACGGTGGCACAGCTAAGCCTTTGATGTGATTCCACTAGCAATTCAAACATTAAATGGTGAAATAAAAAGGACAAAATATTTTGCATTCAATTTCTCAGTTTATTTCAAAGGTAGTCCATGCAAGATGCACATTCTGCCCTGGAAAAATGTCAATGATGAAATAATTTCTTTCTTTTTTTTTCAGCTCAAATGTCATCTTTTGCAAGTGAAAGGTGGAGGATACTTCAAGAAAGTTGCTGCATGGAATTCATACACAAGCTCTTACATGGATGGTATTAGCTCTTTTAGGGAAGGAGGGTAGTAGTATGAAAAGGGATAGAACCAGGAGCATTCAGTAATTTTCTGACCAGTGGAGTACTGAGGAATACAGATGTGCAGTCACTAGTGAACTGAAATGGAAAGGCATCAAAAGAATACTGGGTTCAATCAAAAGCCATCCTGGAGGGAGAAACAGAGGTTGTGTAACAATTCTTACAGAGTTATCTGAGGCAGTAAGAGCAATAAGTGGAGTTATAGGTTTTTATTTCCCAAGGATACAAATCCCCGCATTTACTGGCTCCAGCTGATCTAATCTGCCTAGAACCACACAGCTGTTCCTTGATAACTATCCAAATTGTATCTAATGGTCCTCCACTCTTACTGGAAGCTGGGCCACTTGTGCTTGAAGATCATCCTGCTCCTCCTAGAGCTACCAAATGTGTAGGGATGATGTGCACATCATTCCTTCCAGGAGGAAGGTGCAGCTTGTCCCTCCTATACATCTAGTCAGCCATGTTGGTTAGTCTGAGGAGGGGAGGTCTATTGGAATCATCTCCACTCTTTTTCGGTGACTGTTAAAGTCACAGTGAAACTAAGGAGAGTAAGTTGGGTTTTAGATGTGCTAGTAGTGTAAGTGTGTTGTTGTAGCTGGGATGATCCAGAAATTATGCAAAAGGCAAGGATTTTTTTAAGGTCGTATCTTTCATAAAAGTTATCACCCTAAGAAATCCTTTCCTCTCACAGAAATGTGTTAGCTAAAGTGTTTTTAAATGTGTTAGTAATACCTAATGTAGTCAAAGAAGTCTGATATTAGGTGTTGGTAGTCAACTCGTGGATCTTGAAAAAAAGTAATAGAAATAGACTGCACAGTGGCACTAATGGGCACCACCATATCATCAGCCTGCTTCAAACACATTTTAAATTAAAATGTATGAAATTAGGTATTGACAAACCAGAATGACTTTAGGCTTCTCCCAGTTTATTATGTTTCTTGCATTTATTGGTAGTGAACAGCTGTCATTATCTTGCAGGCACTGTGGTTTTACAAAGGTTTCATTTTAATCAGCATTGAGCTAATGCTTGAAACAGTTGGGTTTCAGGTGAGAACAAATGAGCCATTGCTACAGCCAAAGATAATGGCAGAACCGAGAAACGGTTTTCATGAGGACTTTTAGAAAAAACAATTAACTGCCTCTCTAAGGCACATACTGTCTTTTTTATACAAAGGTAGGGCTTCAGTCTTGATAAACTGGAATAAAGTGTATCTGCTGCACTAATGTTAAGTAGACTTCTAGCAGTAATATTCCTCAAGTGTGGTGTACTCTGTGCATGGCTTTTCTTGTTAACATTTGCATCACATGCCCAGTAGAACTACCCTGCAGCATAGTCACTGAAAAACTGCATTCAGCTCCAAACACTGGTTCTTCTTTGACTGCTTACCCCTACTTTTAGTCCACTATAGTTGCATAGTGCACCTGAAACCATAGGAATATTGCCAGTAGCACCCACTTGGTCTGCACACACTAGCTCCAGTGTGTTGTGGATTGAGCAGGCAGGACTGGCAAAAATGCATTGATTAAAGTGGGTTTTAAGGAGTCCTGTGGGTCCAGTATAGATGGGGAAAGTCATTTTTCATGTTAGCTGTTTGTGCTGCATCAAAGGTAGTGCACACCGACTGCCACTCCAGTTCTCTCTCACAATGTTTGGTGTGAGGCTGAGTGCCGCTACCTATAGCCTCAGCTTGACTACCTGTCTTGCTTATAATATATAGTTTTCTTAGAGTTATTTATATTGCATAGGCTTTAGATGGAATCAATACTTTGGGAGAGCATATGGAACATACCTCTTTCTTTCTTCTCACCACTGGCATGTAGTGACTGACTTGTTTCATTGTTGTACTGTTCCTACAGTTAGCAAATTTATCCTGTGATTTGACCTAAATCTGCTTTGATGCAGTTAACCCCCACTGCCATGTGTCCTGCTCTCTGTGGCAAAGGAGGACTATATTTCTCCATCTTCTTTATGAAGACTTTTCCAATATTGGAAAACTGATATCACATCTCCTCTTAACTATCACATCTCCTCTTAACCTCTTTTTTTCCCAAACCAAAACATGTCATTCCTTCTGTCTTTTCTCATACAGCTCATATGACAACCTGTTTATCATCTGTTACTTTTCTCTTGATCTTCTCAAGCTTCTCTAGCTCATTCTTCAAACTCATTCCCTCAGACCAGACATAGTACTCTAGATGAGCCTGAATGGGCATGTCTACATGTGACATTTTAATGCTCATTAGCCTAAGTTAATGTGCATTAAGAGTGCATGTCTACTCATGCACCCCCTTAATATGCTTTAAAACATCGTGAATTAGGCTATTCGCACCTAAATTTGATATCTGCAAGTGTAGGTATCAAATTTATCTGCAAATAGTTAAAGCTCATTAGCAAACATGTAGACACATTAAAATACATTAAGACTGAGTTGTCAACTAACTTGGGACTAATTTTAGTCCCAAGTCAGTCCACACACGGTGCTAATGCGCCTTAACATCTGCATGTGTAGACGCCTGTCTAAACTTGCTAAATGCTTGTTAAGCTAATGCATATTAAATTTAGGCATGCTTAAATGCACATGTAGACATACCTATTAAGTATCAAGTAAAGTTGTACTCACCTCTCCTGTGTTTTGCATACTCATTTCTGTTAGTATAATCTAAAGTTGCATTCATTTTGTTTTTTGTGACAGCATCACATTGTTGGCTTATGTTAAGTTCCTGAACTACCATAACCAACCCCACATACTTCTAGGCTGTACTGCTGCTCAACTAATTATCTCCCAATTTGTATTTGTGCACTTGTTGTTTTTTTCCTTATGTCTAGCACTTTACAGTTCTCTTTATTAAATTTCATTTTTGCTCTGTAGCTCTGTCCTTCAATTTATCCAGGTCCTTCAAATTTTAATCCTGTTTTCCAAAGTGTTTGCAACCCCACTTGGTTTTGTGCAACTTTGAGTAGCATAGCTTTATGTGAAAGTCATTAATAAAAATGTTAAACGGCACTGGAGTCAGAACCCTCTGTGGAACCCCACTTGAAACCACCTGCCGATCTGGCATCAATCCATTAATGCATACATTTCAATAAACAAGCCAAATGCTCAGATCTATTTGGAAGGAAAAAAAATACTTGTTATAAATCCACAATTTCATATTTCAAATGTACAAGCCATACCTATCCCAACTCACTCTACTGGTCACTTTCAAGATTGACTCTCAAGTGGTCTCTCACAAAGGAAGCAAAGTCTCTTCCAGAACTACATTCAAAAGAATCTTTCTTATCCAAAGGAGATACTTCCTTATTCCTGCAAAGAAAGGAAAGAGACCCATTTCGGTGCTCTCAGTGCATGGTTGTCATGGGAGACTTTAACTACCCGGACATCTCATGGGAAGAGCACTTGGCCAAATCCAATCAGTCTCAAAGCTTCCTCACATGCATGGACAAGCTCTATCTGACTCACGAAGTCTATGGGCTGACAAGGGTAAAGCATTGCTGGACCTGGTACTGGCCAAAGGAGATGATCTAGTCAGTGACCTAAGAATCGATGGAAAGCTGGGCGATAGTGACCACAAGCTGATCACTTTCATTATCCATTGCAAAGCTGGCAAGTCAGTCAGCAATGCAGAAGTCCTCAACTTTAGGAAAGCTGACTTTGACAAGCTCAGGAGGCACATTGTCAAGGCCCTAAGGGACCATGACTCAACAGGAAGAGGAGTCCAAGAGGAGTGGTTGCTCCTCAAGGGAGCAATCCATCCCATCTCAGAGGAAGGGTAGCAAAAGGGCACAGAAATGCCCTTGTCTTAGCAGGGAACTTAAGGACCTCCTATGCCTAAAAGGAGAGACTTATAAAGGATGGAAGGATGGAATAACCACCACGGAGGAGTACTCAGCACTGGTCCATGCCTGCAGGGAGTGAACCAGGAAAGCCAAGGCTGCAACGGAACTCCATCTGGCTTCACATATCAAGGATAATAAAAAGTCCTTTTTCAGATATGTAGGGAGTCAGAAAAAAAAAAACAAGTGTAACATTGAACCCCTGATGAACCAAATGGGACAACTGAATACTGACACTCAGCAAAAAGCCAGTCTGCTTAATGGGTACTTCATGTCGGTCTTTCACCTGCCCAGAAGGACCACCCTGCCTAGTATGATGTGGGACGGCCAGGGTAAGGGCATATTTATACCCAGCATTAGTGTAGACCTGGTAAAGGATCACCTTGAGAGGCTGGACACCTTCAAGTCAGCTGGCCCTGACAGATTACACCCTAGAGTACTCAAGGAGTTGGAAAGTGTCATACCCCAACCACTGGCAAAAATATTCAAAAACTTGTGTTGCTCAGGTGAAGTACCTGAAGACTGGAAGAAGGCCAATGTGGCACCCATCTTTAAGAAAGAGTGGAAAGTAGATCCTGGGAATTACAGGCCAATCAGCTTGACCTCAATCCCCAGTAAGATTCTGGAAAAAATTATCAAAGAGACCCTTCTTGACAGGCTGGTTGAGGGTAACATCCTGAGGGACAGCCAGCATGGGTTTATTGAAGGTAGGTCTTGCCTGACCAATCTCATCTCCTTCTATGACTAGGTGACATATCACCTGGACAAGGGAGAAGAGATTGACATCATATATCATACATCTGGAACTTTAAAGAAGCCTTTGATCTGGTGTCCCATGGTCTCCTCATGGAAAAATTGGCCAACTGTGGCCTCGGCTACGCCACAGTCCATTGGCTGGGAAATTGGCTCTGAGGTCAGACCCAGAGAGTAGTATTCAATGGTAGCAAATCATTATGGCACTCCATGACCAGTGTTTTCCCCCAAGGCTCTGTCCTTGGACCAGTTCTCTTTAACATCTTTATCAACAATGTGGACATTGGTGTCAGAAGTTCACTGGCCAAGTTTGCCGACGACACTAAATTTTGGGGCATAGCGTCCACACCTGAGGACAGGCTAGTGATCCAGGCCAACTTGGATAAGCTTAGTAAGTGGGTGGATACAAACCTGATGATGTTCAATAGCAATAAATGCAAGGCACTCCACCTCAGGGGAAAAAAACCCTGCAGCATGCTTATAGGCTCAGCAGTGCTACGCTCGCTAGCACCATGGTTGAAAGAGAGTTGGGGGTCATGACTGACCACAAGATGAACATGAGCCACCAATGTAATGTCACAGCTAGTAAAGCAAACAAAACTCTGGCTTGCATCTATAGATGCTTCTCAAGTAAATCTCAGGATGTCATCCTCCCTCTGTACTCAGCCCTGGTGAGGCTGCAGCTGGAGTACTGCATCCAGTTCTGGGCTCCTGCAATTCAAGAAGGATGTCAAGAAGCTTGAGAGAGTCCAGAGAAGAGCCATGCACATGATCAGAGGGCAAGAGAATAGGCCTTATGAAGAGAGGCTGAGAGCCATGGGACTCTTCAGCCTGGAAAAGTGCAGGCTCAGAGGGGACCTGGTGGCTGCCTATAAGTACATAAGGGGTGTCCACCAGGATATGGGGGAACATCTGTTCACCAGAGAGCCCCAAGGGATAACAAGGACTAACAGTCATAAACTCCTCCAAGACCTTTTTAGGCTGGACATAAGGAAAAATGTCTTTACTGTCTGAGTCCTCAAGGCCTGGAATAGACTCCCTCTAGAAGTGGTGCAGGCACCTACTCTGGACTCATTCAAGAAACATTTGGATGCTTATCTTGCTGGGATCCTTTGACCCTAGCTGACTTCCTGCCCCTGGGCAGGGGGCTGGACTTGATGATCTTCAAGGTCCCTTCCAGCCCTAATGTCTATGAAATCTATGAAATCATTTTGGATCTCAGGTAGCTGGACCCCTTCGCCTACTGTTTGAAATTCAAAATGGTCACTCTGCCCTCAACAATTCCTTTACTAGATTAAAGAGATTGGATTTTCAGATCCCACTTCAAAAGAAATATATATTCATTTCATAGAGACATAGCCAGCCCTCAAAAATGTTCTGAGATTTATCATCTGCCTAAACTGTTATCAGTACAAAGTTTTGCTGTTGGTTTCTTGACAACATTGAGAGTATTTACAAGTGTGTGGCAGCATTTGTGGCCTATCTGCATAGTCAAGGCATAATATGGTTTCCATTTCTAGATGACTAGTCAGACTAAAATCTAGCCAGTACGTTCTGAAATTGTCCCACTCATTCACTTCGTCTGCATTCTAGTTCTCCTGCTAAAAGAAGAAGTGTCCACTTTAAGACCAGCTTAAACTGTAGAGCAGACCTGGGCTCCAGGACAGCAACACACTTATTTGCCTTTTAAAATAATCCAAAAGATGTCTGCTCTGATCAATAAACCTGAGGTTTTGAGTCCCACTAAAATCTTGTCTTTTATTTCTGGGTCACATAGCACTACATCTGATACTACGTAGAAGACTCCATATTTGATGTCTGCAAGCATAGTTGAGAACACAAAAGGAGGGATGATTTCCATCTCTTGGAATGTCTGTGCAAATCTTGACAAGTAGAGAGGCAGTTTCAATATAGGAGTTCCCTTCTCTCCACCTGTGTCACTGGAAACAGTATTTCTGGACATGTCACTGGGAGGCTTGAGCACAATAAAGACAAATGTGTAACACAGGGTACTGGGCGCCACAAATCAGTGCTCTGCATCAGCATCCCACAGCTCAAACCAGCATACAAAGCATATAAACCTTTCCTACCATGTACCCAAATTCTAGCTATTTGAATACTGTTGGAAACTATAGGAACAGTATAATAGAGAAATGAACAAGGCACTATCTTCTTCATTCTAGGTGGAAGAAAGGTCTGGAATTGGTATAAATGAATACATTGCTGGGAAGTGGTCCACAGTAGGACACATGTAAGGACAAGCACTCAAAGAACGTAGAAAAGTTATTTACTTAAAAAGGAGTTGGACTTCCTAATGATGTGTCATTCTTGTGTATCTGCCCTATCACTATCTGCTCTCCTTTCCTCTGTACTCCGGGGGATTTGCAGCAGAGAAAGAACTGGCATAGCGGTTGGTCCTACACTACTATTTTTATCAATCATACATTGAATTAGGCTTCTGCTGGCAAAATTTCATTGGTCTGAGGCACATAAAACACATGGGTAAACTACATGGAACACACACAGAGACAACACTGAACTATCCTGCCTTCTTCTAAACCCACTAAGTGTGAGCAGCATCCAGGCACTGTCATTGATTTTTAGATGTCCATATAACAGGCTTTCAGATCTATTGGTCAACATATTGCCTCTACCTCAGAAAGTATGTCCCGCTTAAGCAAAAGTTTCTGAAACTTATTTCTATATTCTTCCTGTGTGGTAAAGAATTGTGCTTTAACCTTTTCCCTTGCAAACAACCCGAGTAGAAACCTGTTTCCTTTGGCTTGATTCATCTCTTCAGCATATCATTGTACTATCAGGGCAGAATCATTCCATGTCAGCTACTTGTTTGATTGTAGTATAGCTTCATCCAGGCAAGATGTCTGATATGTAACATCGTCTCTATCAGCAAATGGTTGAATCAGCACAGGCTGCAAATTAGAGTTAGGCATTGCATTCATAAAATCAGTATGAATTCATAAATTGTGCACAGACAGATTCCCCAAATTGTCACAGGATATAAATAGTCTGTGTTTTTAGCATTACATTTTCAGTTTTTCTCTATGCAGATGTTCAGGTCATTAGCAGGAGTCCAGAAAGCTTGAGTGAGTTTAGCAGTCAAGACAAACTGCCAGCTGGTCTTAAATAAGTGGCAGAATCAAGCTATACATAGTAAACTTTCCCTAACAATGAGTAACATGAGGGTACTGCTGTTCAGAAATTGCCTTTAAGCAGGATAAACACTTGATTGTCTAGTTTGGTCAAAGGTGGTCATTTTTAAAATAGGCTAATTATGTTTGAGACCATGGCTTGGGGCTAGATAAAACAGCATCTGATCAAGATGATGTAGCTTTGCAGTGTCTTCACAGAGAAAAAAAGCAATATTTTATCTTTTTTTCCCCTTGCAATTTAAAATTCACTTCATTAACTTCCACAAGCACTGAAAGCATTTTTATTTAAGTTCATGTCAGAGATGGGCTTGTGAAAGGTTTGCATAAAGTTTACAGACCATAGCAAAGCAAATGTCTGTGATTTGCCACTAGTGTTTGAAAGTTATTAGATTTGCAAAGCTCAGAGGAGCGGTGGAAATGCTCCAAACTTGGGCTGATGCTTTTTGCCCAGCCATTCCACTTCATAGCCTGCCTTCAGCTACCCACCCTCTTCTGTGCCTGAGACAATCCTCAGCATTATGTAACTTTCAGATTCTTTGGGAAAGAGTAGGGGAAAACTTATATCTAAGCGAGCACTCAGGGGCTGGTCCACCCGAATCCTTCCTATAAGTAAGCCTGACTGAGTCCATACTGTAGGGTTTATTTAGCTTCTATTTAAACCTATTTAAATTCAATCAAAGAAACAGACAGGGATCAAGAAAAGACACAGCCTCCCTCCCACACTTTCTGGAGTAGGAGTATGGTCTACTAAGTGGAACAACAACAAAAAAGACAAATATCTGTAGAATGGATTGGGAGCACATGTGTAACAGAAATATGCCACTTTAGATATTGAATCCTGGACATTGCCTATTATTTTAAGAAGGTCTCAATAGAATAAGTGGATGTCAGAACTCTGTTTGGATGCATGAATGAATGAGAGTGAAATACTGTCCCACAGTAACACCATCCTTAGCCTAGACTGATAAACCTAGAGGATGAAACTTATTTATTTTCAGTTTCATATCCAAAAAGCAGCAACAGTATGCACCTCTCCAAGATTGCTACACCAGTGTGATTTACACCTGACCCACAGAAGCCACAGCATGGAGAAAAAGGGCCTCATAGTTGCTCATTGATTACATGAGTATTTAATACCTGCCCTTTCTTCAGCCCTGGTGGCATGTTTGGTAATACAGATTCTCCAATACCAATTCCTTAACAGCCATCACATGATAACAGCATTAAATCATTATCAACTTTGCTTGGAATTGAATTGGCAAATTAGAGTAGAGAGGTTCTAACTCCTACTATCAGTCCCTGCAGTAAATATTCCCTCCGACTGTAAATATTGTTTAAGTGCACAAGAATTGTCATTTACAGGGTCAGACCATAGGTCCATCTTGCCCAGTATCCTGTGTCACAGTGGCAGAGAGTGGATGCTGAAAGGGAGAGGAAACAAGGTATGACCAGGGGTTTTCCCTGTTCTTCTTTCACTTGCAGCCTCTGGCATTTAATGTTCTGATTCAGAGGCTGTATTCCTAACTCCCATACTCAGTAGCAACTGAACCAGCTTTCCTCTAAGAATTTGCCCAGTCTTTTTTGGATCCGGCCACATTGTCAGCTTCCACAACATCTGGACAGGTATCAACACTATTGAACATAGAATCATTGATTTCCTTGCAAGAATCATATTATGCATAGTACTTGGTAGTCTTTTGTCATATCATGTATTTTTACAAGGACCTTTGAGTGGTTTACAGGGTTTACAAGGGTCATAAGATGCTGACAGGTCTATGAATACAGTACCAGTGACCACGCTTTTTTCATTATCTTCAGTGAGTGTGCTGTGTGATATTTAATACTTGACTGGTACATGATTTCCCTGGGTGGAAGCCAGCTTGCTGGGGGATTAGGTGTTCTTTGACAACCGGTAACAGTTTAAGATGGCGCTTAGTTTCTAGGGCTGGGCAGTGCAGGGCTGCTTCTATCCTATTCCTACAGCCAGGGCAGCACCAGACTACTCCAGATGTGACAAAAGAGCACTCACTTCCTCCTGAAGTTTTACCCAGGATGCCAAAATTCATAGTTATACCTCTGCTTATTATACTGAAGCATTAGTCCAATATTTAGATCCTAAAAATCATTGTTTCCCTACCACCTCAATCTGTAGGTGGTACCTACAGATCTCTGTAGGTGCCTAAATCTGGATAGGGACTTAAATGATGGTACTAGGCACCTTAGTTCTTTCATGATAATCACTTCCCAAACACAGACTAGTGCTTCAGGTCTCTGAAGGTAAGAGATGTGTTTGAAACCTCTTCAGCAGGAGACTGGATTTAATACAGGTCTCCCAAATCCTACCTGGACTAGTGGTCTAATCACTTTGGTAGTATATAAAAATTAGCTGTGATGATAGCAGCACCACCAGAAGTGCATGGTGTGGGGAGCACAATCCTGCCAGTGTGTGGTAAGCATTCTGATAGCACACCTACAAGGATTCAGGAATTTTGTGATAAGGATGAAAGATATCAGGGCACTTGGGTGAAAGAATTCAAGCTTCCTCATTTCTGCAGCCTAATGCAAGGTAAGCAGCAGCTGGGGGCATTTCTACATTCCCTGAAACAGAACTACAGACACCTGAAGAAAGCCAAATATGGAAGCATGAAGTGAATGTAAGTGACTTGAAGGTCAGAGAGCAGCTGAGTTAAACTTTTTTGGTTATCAGTTGGAGCCTCAATTCCTGCTTTAGATGCCCCAGCTGCCCCTAAATTCTGTGAGGGTCTGGCCCTAAGGCCTTTAATACATCTAGACAACTAGTTTTGGCTATTTATGCATCTATTAATGTTTTGCAGTTACATGTCATATCACTGTATTTAATCTTGGCTGCAGGAAAGTGGGTACTTTTCTTATTTGTTTTGTAATATCCTTAGGTGATAATTAATCCTATGACTTAATTAATTAAGTTTACTTAGGAATGAAATGATTAAACTGTAGATGTCTTCCCTGTGTTAAAAATAACCATGAAAGTCTCTTACTACTGACATCATTCCAAAGACTTAGTTACTTCCAGATTTACTGTGTGTAACAGGCAGCCGAATCTAACCTGCTAAGTTAAACCTAACTATTGAAAAACTTTGAATATACTTATTGCTTCAGTATTTTATTGTAAACTACTTAACCTGAATAAACAAATCATAATAAAAACATAATCAGAATCGAAGATGTTTTTCCAGAGCCAGCACAGAACGGTAAATCAAATACAGAAAGGTATTACAATTTCTGGCTGACAAGTTGAAGTATAAATCCTAGTGACAGAACAAGAAGGAACTAATAAGTGAGAATATTTTCTCCTGCTCTGAAGCTAGGTACAAGGGAAAAGTGGAAAGCCTACTTCCATGGACTTTCCTCAAAGCAGTTACCCTATTGTCTCCAAACTGAGACCTCATAATACTAGAAAATACCTTCTGTATAGTTAGAGATATGGCAGTACAGTGGTTTGCTGGGCAGAATTTTAAAATATGGGATCAAAACTTAAAGTTGGATCCAGACTTAAAATCCTGGGGAACAGCAGCAGATGTTTTTGTTGGATATCTTATATTATATTGTATGCTAATTCTACTATAATAAGGAAATTACTGTCATAGAGGAGAAACTCTTCTTCATAGTGCCAGCTAAAAAAGGTATTAATTTTACTATAGTAAATTCTGCCAAAGAAACCTGCTTCCTTTGTAGAGAAACATTTCCTAATGAACAATGTTAATCCCCAAAGTTTATTCCAAGCTAGTAAGTCTAAGTTTGTTCCCCTGTTAGTAGAATATGGCTTCTGACATGTTTGGTCACTTGAGGTAAGTCTGTTAGATTTTTGGATGTATTCCTCTGATGGTGACTTTTTATTTCAAATTAGACACTATGAATATATGATGTTTCAGTGGCTGGCCTTTAGAAGAAAGAAGGGCATCTGTACTCTGTGTGCTCCTTGACAGAGAAAATGTTTTAATGCTTGTTTTTAATAGTTCACTCTCATTGTTTTAATTGCTCTATCAGGGCAGAATCAGAACAGATAACATTTCTCTGGAACACTGTAAGATATTTGTCATCAAATACATGTCCTGTTTTGAAGGGTTTCTGTAGGCTTCTGCATGCTGCCAAAGCAATTCAGCCAGAAAATACCCCTGTTTTTATTCAAGAGGTGGACAAGTGCATTCCAACAAAAGAATTTGCAGGTACGTCCATGGAGAGGATCTCATAACATTTCCTTTCATGGATCCCTTTTACAGAAGGGGCAAGCCAATCATTGGTGTCAGTCGGACTATTGTATGTATTCTGCATAAATACGGGCATCAAGGGATAGTCCTCAAGTTGTTGCTGTTGTTATAGGTTGGCCCTCATATAATTTTCCTTGATATTTTCATTAGAAAGCCCCTTTTTCTATTACTTGTATCTTTGTCAGACTTCAAGTGCATTGGCTGAAATTTCCCATAGTTTAGAGCACAAACTTGAAATTTGGCTTTCTGTGTTAGCAATCAGTCTTTTGCCATCCTGTAAAATGCAGCCAAATTTGTCCAAGTTGGAAGCCTGGAAGAAGTGTTGTACATGCTCAGTCAAGTTCTTAAGTTTTATCCTCTTAAATGTTAGGGCTCTAGGGTATGCTTATGGGTGTACACGGAGCAGGCATGGAGTATATCACTGCAACAATGATACATCTTAACATGATGCAGCGCTCCACAGTGGGTATGGTCCAGCCGAGGGCTTTCCCTGTAATTGCAGCTCCAGGGTTTTGTGGACCTTGGTTCTGGTTCTGGATACATACAATGAGAATCTTTGGTATGCTCTTAATGGTCTCCCCCATGGGTCCTGACAGGATCAAAGAGAAAGTCACCTATTTTGAAGGAGAAGGGAACAAGAACAGAAAGAAGCTGACGGAGTAGACTGGGGTAAGGGAACCTGAGAGGAGCGTAGTGCTGGAGAAGGAAATTGGGATTCAGGTTTCGGCACAGAATGGGATTGGCAACTAGATTAGCACTGGGTGAGCAAATAGATGAAGCACAGAATAAAAAAGAAGGGTGGTGAGAGGAACTGGGAGGAGAATGAAACTGGATAAAAAACTGGAAGGAGAATGGGCAGGTAATTGGAAATCAAGTGGGGAAGACTGGGAAAAGCTAAGTGGGAGAGGGCCAAGCTTTTGGGAGAGAACTGGCTCTGGCTCAGAAAAAGAAGTTGGACAACCAGCCAGAGGGAAAAGTAATACTGGGATTCAGCATGGACCCTGGGGAGGGATAATGGGAATGGGGACTATATGAGGTAGAGAAATTGAGGAAGGGGCAACTGGATACCGGTGACAAGGAGAGAGACAGGTTGGATTAGGGACCAATGGCAGGGGAAATTTGGACTGAATGAGAATGGAAACGGGACTGGGTGTTACATAGTAGACTGGGACAGAAAGTCCAGGTAGGAGACTAGGACTTGCTAGATAAGAAGACCAGGAATGGGATTCAAAGCCTGAGGAGTTCATACGTGGATTGTTTAGCTGAAGAGAATGGCAGGGGTTCAGCTGAAAAAAAAATGTGATCATATATTCTAAAACTGTATTGTAATACATTTGAACCAGGAGGCTGAATTAAGATTGTAGAAAGAAACTTAATTTGGTGATTTCCCAATTTCTGTGTGCAAGATCAAGACTTTGTAACCTTTATAATGGTCTCTAAATATAGTTTTCTGTGTATAATCCAAAGATAGATTTTTCTGTGTATAATAAATGCTGCAGAGATTACATATTTACATTGATTTAATTTAATTGTATACTATTAAAAGCAAACTTGCATGTGACTATGTCACCAGCAAATATGTGAGCACAAGAAATGTACTTTCTTTTTTTTATCACTCCTATTTCTGTTAGCAGGCTATATCTCCTAAATGCAAAGTGAAGCAGACAGAAAATGTGTGTTAATCCTTTTTAAAAAAGAGCCTGCTATTTAGGAATGTAGGTCAAGAAGCACATATGCTCCTCTTTCCTGACATTCCCTTGGAGGGCTTCATCAGATGCCAATCTACCTTCAAGCGCACTGGGAATGGATTTTCTTTCAGTACCCCACAACAGTTTGCTACTGCTACGTTATCTAAGCAGCCTTGCCATTTTGATCTTTCATGCATTCTTTCTGCCCTGATGCAGGTTCAGTTATTTGTCAACTGTATGTCCAGCTATCAAACCATGCTGCTCATATATTTTTCATTTGGTAGGTTATATTGCCCAAGTACTCAGTAGTGTTTTATTGAGGCCTAAAAGTCCCCAGCATGTGTAGGTATTTTAATACCACTCTCTCCCCCAGTAATTAGTTTGGGAGCTAAAGATGGTTCTTCTGATCTGTAGCGGAACTTATTCTTGGATATTTTTGTGATAGGGCTATTTTTGGTATATGAAATGGAGAGGATTTTAATGGAGTAGGGAATGAAATATAGTTTCTGTACAAAGGGTAACTGGAGAAAGTAATATATTTAGTAGAGCTGATCGAATACTTTCTAACTGAAGCCTTCCATTGACAAAGGCTGATGTGATATAGCAGAAACACTCTGCATGAGAATCTGTTGATACTGTCAAAAAGTTTGAGGGAAACCAGGCAAGTAAGCAGGCAGACAGGCAGGAAGGCTGGCCAACCAACCATATATCCATGCTCTCAGGACTGCCCCTTTCTTTGGATACCTGCCTCTCCAGTTACAATTTATTCAAGTGAGGAGCAGGTAGGATGGCTACCTGGGCAGTTGGCTTCCAAGGTTGCCTTCCTGTCTGGGTCAAGAGCCAGCCTAACAGGCTGGGAAGTTTTGAAAAAAAATTAATTTCATTTCCTCTGAAAGAGAATTTACCGAAATTTCTATTCCACAGAATATTTCATATTTCCAAATATAGTTAGATTTCAGAATATGGGAAAAATGTTTTGGAAATACAACATTTTCCATGGGACAGCCACTCCTTTTTGGATGAAGCTCTAATATTTAGTGATCTTATAAAATCATGAATCTCACAACCAAAATTAAATTTAGACCATGATTTCTTGGATACTTTTTCTAGACCCTTTAGCTAAAATCGTAGCCTCCAAGAAATCATGAGGAGCCGTACCACTGACTTGCAATGGGTCCTAGATTTTATCCCCCATATGTAGATGATAGGTTAACCATATGGTTGGGTTAGCTGTGGGTACTTCAGAACTAGAAAGAATGAGAAATTGTGCATGTTCGGTACCTGCTCCTGTGCCTAGTGAAGTAAGTGAAAGTTTTTTCAGTGACATCAGTAGATGATGAGCTTTGAGTAAAGAGCATAAATAGTTAAGTGTATGGAGGAATTAATACAAGGAAACACTGAAAAGCTAAACTCATCAGACAATTGAACTAAGCAATGACTCAGAGGAACATGATTGCTATCCACAACTATTTCAAGAAAATCACAAAGAGGGAACAATTTGGGATACAAATTTGGGAATGGAAAGGAAGAAATATAGTTTCATAGTTTCATAGTTGGTAGGGTAAGAAGGGACCTGAGCAGATCATCAAGTCCAACCCCCTGTACTGGGGTCAAACGACCCCAGCAAGGTGTTCATCCTCTTAAAGACCCCCAGCGTAGGAGCCAGCACCACTTCGTTTGGAAGTTGCTTCCAGATCCTAGCTGCCCTGACAGTGAAGTAGTGCCTCCTAATGTCTAGCCTAAAATACCCTCTGCCAGCTTGTGACCATTATTTCTTGTCACTCCTGGGAGTACTCAGGAGAACAGGGACTCCCCCAATGCCTGCTGGTCCCCCCTGACTAGTTTGTAACAGGCCACTAGATCCCCCCTCAGCCTTCTCTTGTGGAGGCTGAACAGGTTCAGGTCCCGTAGACTCTCCTCGTAGGGCCTGCCCTGCTGCCCCCTGATCACGCGAGTGGCCCTCCTCTGGACCCTCTCCATGCTGTCCACATCCCTCTTGAAGTGCGGTGCCCAGAACTGGATGCAGTACTCCAGCTGCGGCCTGACCAGTGCCACACAGAGGGGGAGAATTACCTCCTTGGACCTGCTTGAGATGCATCTGTGGATGCATGACAAGGTGCGGTTGGCCTTCCTGACTGCATCCCCACACTGCCAGCCCATGTTCATCTTGGCATCAGTGATGTCTCCAAGATCCTTTTCTGCCTCTGCACTGATGAAAAGGGAGTTCCCCAGCCTGTAGGTATTCTGTTTGTTCTTCCCCCCCAGGTGCATCACCTTGCACTTGTCAGTGTTCAATCCCATTCAGTTCTCATCTGCCCACCCCTGTAACTTGTCTAGGTCCGATTGTAGCCTATTCCTCCTTTCTAGCGTGCCCACTTCCCCCCACATCTTAGTGTCATCTGCAAATTTGAACAGGGTGCTTTTTATCCCCTTGTCCAAGTTGATGATGAAGATGTTGAACACTGTGTGCCCGAGGACCGAGCCCTGGGGGACCCCACTGCCCGCATCCCTGCAGGTCAAAAATGACCCATCCACCACCACTCTCTGGGTGCAGCCCTCCAGCCAGTTAGAGACCCATTTGACTGTATAGGTGTTGTCAGCACAGTCCCCTAGTTTTTTAATGATAATGAGGTGAGAGACAGTGTCGAAGGCCTTCCTAAAGTCCAGAAAGACTATGTCCACTGCTACCCCTGCGTCTAATTTTGTGACCTGGTCGTAGAAGGCAACCAGGTTGGTCTGACAGGACCTGCCTCTAATGAACCCATGTTTGTTGCCCCTAAGCATAATCTACCCCGCTGGCCCCTCATGGACATGAGCTATGATAATTCTCAAAAAGCTTACCCAGGATCGAGGTAAGACTAACTGGCCTATAGTTTCCTGCATCCTCCTTCCTCCCTTATTTGAAAATGGAACCACATTGGCCCTTTTCCAGTCCCCTGGCACCACACCAGAGCACCATGAGCGCTCATAAAGCCGTGACAGGGGTCCCGCAATGACCTCTGCTAATTCCCTCAGCACTCTGGGGTGGAGATCGTCAGGACCAGCTGATTTAAATACATCCAGTCCCTCCAGAAGTTCCCTGACTAGATCCTCACTGACCCTAGGTCTGGGGCCTATGGAGGTCCCAGTGGGGGGTTGACCCAGTCCCTGCTCAGAAAAATGGAGGCAAAGAAATTTTAGCTTTGTCACCTGTGTGATGACCAGGTTTCCTAACATATCTTGCAGAAGACCCACGTTACCCCATACCTTCTTTTTACCCCCTATGTATTTAAAAAAGGACTTCTTGTTGTCCTTCATCTGGGTAGCTGGTCCCAGTTCTGTCTCCACCTTCGCCTTCCTGACTGTCCCCCTGCAGCCCCGAGCAACCACAGTATAGTCCTCCCTGGTGATGGCTCCTCCCTTCCATCGGGTATATGCCTCCCTTTTAGCCAGGAGACATTCCCGTGTGCTTTTGGTGAACCATGGGGGCTTTTTGCCCTCTTCTCCCCTCTGATCCGTGTTGAGATTACCTCCCTTTGGACTTGGAGGATCGTCTCCTTAAGAAACGACCACTCTTCTTGGACCCCTGACTCCCCTCCTCTCCTCTCCCCTCCCGGACCTCAGTGCCTCCTCGACTATTCTCCTTACCTCATTGAAGTCTGCTCTTCTAAAGTCCAGGGCTGCTGCCTTGTGCTGGATGGTGAATTCCAGCAAGCAATGATCACTGTCGCCCAGGTGGTCGCGCACCCGCAGCCCCCTCACCAGGTCGTCGCCCGTGGCCAGGACCAGGTCCAACAAGGTGTCTCCCCGGTGGGGCTGTGCACCTTCTGGGTTAGGCGGTGGTCCTGTATCTTGGCTAGGAACCTACATGAGTGGTCAGACCTGGCTGACTGCTCATCCCAGCAGATGTCTGGCAAGTTCAGGTCACCCATGATGACCACATCTTTTGACCTAACTGCCTCCGTGAGCTGACTTAAGAATTCCCGGTCTAGATCTTTCCCTTGGTTGGGTGGCCTGTAGTAGACCCCCACTGTTAAGTCCCTTTCCCCTTGACTTCCTTGTATTCTAAACCAGAGCACTTCAGTGTGCCCCTCCTCTGATGTGTATTCCTCCTTGACATAGAGTGCCACACTCCTACCTTTCCTCCCTGTCCTATCCCTCCTGTATAGCCTATAGCCCTTGATATTCACCGCCGAGTCATGCATTGGGTCCCATCACATTTCTGTGAGCCCCACTATGTCTGGGTCGGTGTCAGCTAGCAGGAGGGTAAGTTACTCCTGCTTGTTCCTCATACTACAAGCATTTGTGTAAAGGCATTTGAGGCCTCCTGAAAATGTGTGCACTGGCCCCCCACTCTCAGTACTGCACTGGCCCCTCTTGCTTACCTGGGTATTTGTACTGCTCATCATCAGTCTAAGTTGGGCTGTTCTTGTGGGTGATGCTTGGATTAGTGGTCCAAGGCTTCCTCCGCCCTCGTCTTCCCCTTCCCCCGATGATCATGGGTGATTTTGATTAAGCAGAAGCCATATCTTCTTCACAGTAACAACTATGAAATTATTGAATTATGTGTGAGGAAATGGTGAAAGCCCAGTCACTTGAGGGCTGGGGAGGGGAAAGCCCTGAGAAACATATGGTGAAGAATAGGCCTCCAGTGGGAGGGTTGG
Organism: Crocodylus siamensis; assembly: GCF_052110815.1. Lineage (NCBI taxonomy): Eukaryota > Metazoa > Chordata > Crocodylia > Crocodylidae > Crocodylus > Crocodylus siamensis. The sequence goes on from NC_143397.1 coordinate 214,830,801, forward strand.
ACTTCAGTGGATTTATGTCTTTCCATGGCAGTTTCAGTGATTCTTTCAGCTTCTGATATCCCCTGATAGGAGAGGTACAGAGGTGATGAAAAGGCAGAGATACATGCAGCTCAGCTATACTTGCTCATCTTGCTAATGTTATCCCTACATAACAGCAAACTATTATTTTTCCATCCCATGCTTTAGGTATAGACTCTTTTTTTAAAATGTCCTATTAACTAAATCATTTTTTTAATTTAAATTTACTTAGTTTAATATCAGATTCTTAAACAGTGAATGAAAATGTAATGATGAAACATAAACCATCTGCATTACTTCTTGCTTATAACCAAGCTGTTATGCAAAGCAAATTACATTTAAATAGTTTATGGGAAACTGTAATCACACTGGTATTAAAAATATATTCATATTGCTATCATTGTCTACCTTTGGATAATGACAACAATAATGACTTACATTTATATAGTATCTTTCTTCTGGAAGAAAACCAAATTGCTGCTCAGATTGATTTTATGAGCTACATACTAGAGTCTTTCTACTCAGCACTAACATGCAGCAACTGTTGAACATACTACAGTGCTCAGGCATTTACTCAGTACTGACTAGGGGTGGAAAAATCCTCATAAAACTCAGCAGTACCTCTTCCACCAGGAGCTGTTTATTCCTTGGAGGCTTCTTGCGTTTGCAATATTGATGACTTTTGGGACTGCGGCTATATTTACCAGTACAAAGCCACTCCACAAAAAGGCATTGACATGCTAGGGGTTCTTACTTTACTGAAATGATGTATTAACAGGAACTAGTAGACAAGACACTCAGCTGTGGTGGAAAGGGTGGAAAGCATAAACTTGTTCCACCTGAGGGTAGAAAGTAAAATATTTGCAATTACTCTAGAGTGGGGCAGTTACCCCTTCTTTTGCCATAAAAAACAAATGTTTCTTTGGCCACCTGACACACGTCAATGGCAAAATAAGGAGGTGACACCTCCCTCAGCGGCAACAACCTTTTGGCTGCTGCAGCCTGCACTGCCATTCTACCATCCCTGCTGCCCCTGCCAGAGCCAGAGCAAGGAAGGTACAGTATTGCCCTCTTATACTTCTATGGGACAGTATAAAGATCTCCTGAGGTTGAATTCAGGAAAGAGCATTCAACATACTGCACAAAACACACTAGATGAGGGGGAGCAAGTGACTAAGTGAAGAAATGAGACAGTGGCTATGTACTTATTCGGGGTCAGGAAAGAGTCTTACCCCATGGCCAGACTGGCATGAACTAAAGGTTTCTCTGACTTCATCTGTACCTCTTCCTTGAATATTTCCAGCATATTTTAAGAATATTTGCAGCAGCAGGACACTGACTGCTGTTGTCCCCCTGCTTTACCTGTGGCAAGCTAGGGTGCTAGCCCTTGTATTCGTGTGACAGGGTTGTTGGTATAGTTTTAGTAATAAGTTAGACAATGATTTGTATGGGTTGGTTTGGATGGGTATGATTCTGCCTCAGGCAAGGGGCTGGACTAGATAAACTCTAGAGGTCCCTTCCATTTCTATGCTTCTATGATTCAAATAACCTTTCATGCACAAGGTGCCCTTCCTCAGTAGTCAGTTTCTGTCACTGTATTTTGAAAACATATCAAAGCATACCTAGAACAAAGGAGAGTTGGAGTGTCTGTAAATTTGAAAAGATATAAAGTTCAGTCTTTAGAAGTTTTTTTTTTTCACATTGTCTAAAATAATCTACAGCAAGAGAAATGTTCCTGCTTTTTGACAACAGACTTCAAACTCTCTGCTCAACGCTCTTTTAATCTGAAGACAGATAATCAACTTCATTCATGGCTGGTTGGTTTTCAGTGGTTTAAAAATCACTGACCATGCCAATGAAGGAGTTTTGCTTTTGGTATATCCTCTCATACTTTGTGCCATTTAAGCTCATAACAGATGTGACCCCCCACCCCCCCGAGCTTTACGTTCACCTTGGCACACCCCAATTTTATCTAAATGAATCAGTAGTTAGGTAAAAGCACCAAAAAGTACCACTGAAGCATGCAATGTATACAGATAGGTAAGCCAAGTCAACCTGGTGCACTTCCTATACTAGTAAATGCTGTTTTATTTTATTTTTTTGGTCATGTCTGTAAAAAGCCTTAGCTTTTAGATCCCTCTAACAATGGAGTTTCCATCAGTTTCCTTTAGCATTATTCTGCCATCTTTTAATCTCACTCACCCAGAAAATCTATTCTCTTATTAAAACTCATGAAAGATCCAATCCCAATTTTTTTTTCTGTAGGAGGGAACATTTGCCATTTGTACAAAAAACATAATTAAATAAGCTACTAGCTATTTTAAGGTCATTAACCTTCTCATAATACCCAGACCTAATCAAAATGCATGTTTATATGAAATGAGTAGGAACATCCAGTGAATGCTGAACTTTTGTAGATTGGTTGGTCTCAGTTCATACAAGATTGTTAAATATTTCATAGATTTCATAGACATCAGGGCTGGAAGGGACCTCGGAAGATCATCGAATCCAGCCCCCCGCCCAAAGGGCAGGAAGTCAGCTGGGGTCATAGGATCCCAGCAAGATAAGCATCCAATTTACTCTTGAAGGTGTTCAATGTAGGTGCTTGAACCACCTCCGATGGCAGGCTACTCCAGACCTTAGGGGCTTGGACAGTAAAGAAATTCTTCCTTATGTCCATCCTGAAATGGTCTTGCAGTAGTTTATGACCATTCAACCTCGTCATCCCTTGGGGCGCTCTGGTGAACAGACGTTCCCCCAGATCCTGGTGGTCACCCCGATAAACTTACAGGTGGCCATCAGATCACCCCTGAGCGTGACTCTTCTTATTGGGAGGGGAGGACTCTGAGGTAAGTATGTTTCCCTCATTTTTGAAGATACAGCCCTACTCTAGGTAATGGGATTGCACTAGAGGAAATGAGGTCAGGATTTGGCCAGTAAGTATCACCTTTGGTTAGCAGATTTGAGCCTGAAACCTAAAAGAAAACATCAGAAGAAAATGCCTCATTTTATGTCAGAACTATGAAACTAGAACTCAGTATGGGTGATATAATCTTGGGAAAACTCACTCTGATATGCCTGCTGTCCACTCATTTTCTCTCCTAAATTAAATAGTTCACCTCTGGAGTCTAAAGTTGATTTGGTTCCTCCAGTATGTGACACAAGGGTCACCGCTACATGAGTCATTTAGTACTGCACAGTAATGCAGGTTACTGCTCAGTCATTTAGTTTATACTGAGCAGTAACCTGAATTTTACATAGTAGCACAGATGAATGCCTTTTTGTGATGCTGACTGAGCAGTAGCTTGAAATTATTGCACAGTAGCATCACGTCACAGTTTCTGCCACATGATGCTACTGCTCAGTAGTCTTGAGCTACTGTTTAGTCAGCATCTCATGTAGACCTGGCCAAGAAGTTCCAGGAGATCGTTTTAACATTTAACAATTCCATACATTCTTGAAAATGGGTCCGTCGGTAAAGTCTTGTTTTTATCACGTTGCAACTACCTCCACATGAGCATGTCCCATGAAGATATCTGACCTGGAAATTAGCCTTTGGCCAGGCCCTTCTTCTTGATATCTGCTTGTGTATTGTGGCTCTAGCTCCCAAGATGCATCTGAAGCATTTATATTCAAAAAGTGATGAAATATTTATTCTTCTTTCTTATCTAGAGAGCAACAGACATCCAAATTTGAACAGATTCTTTGAACTTAATTAACTCAAAGTCCTGTTGATAAAGGACGGGTAACTTCCAGTAGCCCCAAAGCAGAAAGAAGCTTCTTCATGACTATTAGAGATAAAACCCCGATGTTCCAGCAAGTTGTTATCTGAATAATAAAACTGGTTTATGCATATGTATGATGGAATAAATGAAAACTGGGAGTACTAAACTTCAAAACAAAACCTCAAAGCAACATTAGTGTGTAGCTGTTATGGCATGTTTTGGAAGCAGTGTTGAAGATTTGCTTTAAAAAAGTAAGATGCATGTTTTGAGCTTATACTTCCACCTTATGCCTAAAGCTTTCTCAAATACATTGTCTGAAGCTTCCTCAACCTAAAACAAGGATGCCTTGCTCTTGCAGCCCATTTTCTGAAAGTTTGTGTTCTGATTTATCACCAGATTTTACACTTATACAGTCCCCAAACTGTAGCCATTCAAGTCAACAAAGCCAGACTTGGGCCACCTATTGTCCCTGTCATTGGGTTGACATTATAGCAGATCAGAGCAGGGTCTAAGTATGGTTCTGTTGAGTGGCTGTGGTTTTCTGATTGTACTGTAAATGTAGGAATCCCTGGTTCAGATGCCTAAGGTATGCATCCAAGTCAGTGGGATCAAAACAGATACGGCTGGTTTCACTGCAGGCAGTGGATCTAGTGGTATGTTTAGGATGAAAGCTGGTGGTTTGGAAGTTTATGCCATGCTTACAGCACCCTTCTGCTGGTGGGTATTCTCTCTGAGGATCGCCACCTCGTTGTGGTGGAGAGGCTTGCATGTTTCAAATGACCCTGAGTGTGATGCTGTCTGGAGCTCATGCTCCTGGTAGAGCCACCCGTGGTGGTAAGGTTGAACCAGACAAAGAACAATCCAAGAAGTCCTCAATGGCAGAGCAGGTGGAGGAAGGCTGTGGTCCCAGTGGCTGTGAAGGCAGAAGAAGGCTGCAACAGAGAAGCGGCCCCAGGTGTCATGGTTTGCCGTGTCACTGAACCTAGCCACCAACCACCAAGACCATGTGGACCCCACTGCACACCGGAGTCCCCATGCTAAACATGCCATCCGTCAGATCCAAAAGCCCTGTGGTGATGGAGGATTGGTGATGGGGACAGGGCTGTGATACCTGGAGGCCCCCAGCCAAAAATCCTCACACATGCGATGCATGCACGATGATCATCAGGCACGTGTGTTGAGATAGGGGTGTCCTTCAGCAGCTGCATCCATGACTGAGCAGCCCTTTTCAGTATACCAACTTAACCCCCAAATTGTGAAACAAGAAAGCATCCACAGGCTGAATTATGTTAAGTATGGTCTCGGCAGAGATTCTGGATTCCTTTTCCATTATCTGCCCTGCCTTCTGCCTAATTTCAGACTAACATGGCTGACTACCTCTCCACAGTGGTGATGTGCACAGGGTGCCCAGGGGTGCATGTGTACCCCCTGAGAGCACTGGTGCACCCCGTGTCAGGCTGCACTCCCTGTTTAGCTGATGGGCAGGTGGGAGTCCCGGTACGTCCTATGTGAGCACCGGCCAGGGAACAGGGCCGCCAGCAAAAGCAGCCACTTCCAGAAGTGTCATGGTTGCTTTTTGGTGAGTCAGATCAGCTGCAGGAGACCCCCTCTCCTCCACCCAGTCAGTGAGATTGTTGGCTGGTGGTGATCTCAGGTTTGCCCATAAAAGCTTGGCACAATAATATTATGAAGTGGATGTTAATCAGGATAAACAAATGGGGTTTTTTGTTACTGATGCTAAAACTAAACCCATCTTAAGATTCTAAAATATCTGTATGTTTCCTGCTTTCCCACTAGGACAAGAACAGGGACCAGGCAGATGATGCCTGGTCTTACTCTGGTATAAGATACTAAAGTCCCATTCAGCAAACTGAACTATTTTCTTATTAGTTTTCAAATTTGTGTTCAGGATCACCTTGTGTCAAGAACACTTGCTCCCCTGGTAGAATTACTACTGATATTAAATTCTCATTTTTGAAGATGATTTTAGCACAATGAGCTGATATGTAAGACAGGTACAATGGGCCTTAACTAAGTCACTGAAAAGTCTAGTTTTCTGCAGTGAGGAATGCAAATTACCTGAAGTACTGAAATGAATTAAATATGACCTGCAGTACAGTAAGAACCAAGCTTCCCACTGCGGGATCTGTAGAGTCTACTGAAAGCCATCCATTTATTGCATTTCCATTTTTTAAAAAGTCTATAGATGAGTGATTCTCAACCAGGGTGCTGCAGCACTCAAATGAGATCCTTTCAAGGGTACCATGGAGTGCTGCCTAATATTAGCACTCTTGGGGGTACTAACACCTACACATGGTTCACAATAGGAATCCATATTATGAAAAAACATGTTCTAATCTTTGAGTTCTTTGCAACAAAAGAATTGCTCTATTATTTTTCCATAGTCAAAAAGAAAGGGAAAGCTACAAGCTGGCATTTTCCAAAGGGTGCCTAGAATCTAATGCAGAGCTCTGACAACATACATTAAAAGATATCAGGTTAAAAATGTCACCATCCTGCCATCTTGTGGCATCCTGAAATAATGCCAGGGGAAAAAGAGAGAGAGAGAGAGAGACTTTTTTACTTTTAAAATTTTTATTATCGAAAAAATAAAAACAACAAGATAAAAGTGCAAAATCATGTAGCCCTTCTGGGGGCCTAGAATGAAACACTTGTCATCCACAAAAACACCACATTACCAGAGACTGAAACCCCTTCTCCTCCCTTATGCCCTTCATGGGGTTACATATTTTGGATTAGCTGTCCATCTTTCACCTTCCATAGATCATCTGTCTGTGAGCCCTTTTGATGGCCCAAACTAGACCAAGAAGCAGAAGAGTTGGAGGCTGTAATGGAAGCCAGCCCCTGAGAGCTGGTTTAGGCAACTTTTCAGGGTTACCATCTTGACTTGGCCCAGCAGGAAATTGGCCAGGCAGATCATGCTCCCTTTGGCCGCTTGGTACAGGAGAAAGAAAATATATACAGTCTTGGAGAAGTACAAGTCTAGCACTCCAAAGAGGGCACTGAGGGCAGCAAAAAATAGCCACAGCTGGGGGCAGTCTAGGATGGCATGGAAGATAACCTCCTCCACCACTTCTTTGCAGAAAGGGCTGGATGATGTCTAAGTGGTGGACAAAGGTGCCTATGACCAGGACCTCTGTGGCATCCTCCACTGGAAGTTGCTAGTTCTTTTGGCAATGGCCAGCATGTACAGGAGAGAGTGCACACACACAATGTGTTTAGAAACGATTACCCAAATGTAATAATTTAGTGTTAATATAATTTGAAGTGTATATACTAAAAGAGTAAATGCATTTTATATCTTGTATATACATTTTATATCCTGGAATAAGAATTATTATAACTTTTCATTGCAAAGGAAAAATTCCTGAATACAAAGACTAGTTTTGTTTCTTTTATTTCAGAGCTGATTCCCAGATACTAAACAGCTCTGAAAGCTAGGACTACAGTGCCAGGCCTTGAAACATTAGTTAATTCCTTAAAGCAAGTCTAGAGTGTCCTGCTCTTTTAAGAGTAAATCTCCTTTTCCTGTCTCCCAAGACTATGGAAGCAAACATTCCTGGTGTTTGTAATGAACACACCAAACTATCTGTAATGGAATAAAATTGCAGATGTTGCACCAAATTCTCTTGTCTGGTCAACTGACACAAGATAAGGAAAATGGAAAGAAGGTTGGCTTTTTGCCTACCATTCTCAGGATTGACCAGTTGATGGCCTAGATTTCAGACACAACCACACCCCTTAGTCTCTTGTCCAGGCTATAGTCTGGAATAATGGCCAAAGACTCTGTGTGCCAGTTATGCAGGTCCACTGACCTACATAGTGAGAAACCTCTGGTCCGTTCCTGTGGCACCTGACAAAATATAATTACCTAGAGTCCTTCTCCACCTCAGCTATTATTCTACCCATTCCAAATACACCTCTATTACTCTTTTTGTGCCTCAGTGGCAGTTTTTCAGCCAAGTAAAAGGCTTTTTGGCACTTACGTACAGTTTGCTTGTCTATTACCCCTACACTGTGGACTAGGCCTGTGCAAACAGGGAAGTATTCAGATTCAGGTTTGGCTGATTCAGAAGATAGTGATTTGATTTGGAAATTTGCAACGCTGTCCCGAATCAAGTCGGCTGAATCCATTTTGGAAGATTCAGCGCTGATTTGGAGAGATTTGGAGATTCAGCCATAGGCTATGATGGGGAATCACTGAAATACCTATAACTTTGCCATTTTTTGGCAGATTTGGATGAAAATAGCAGGGATAGTAGCCCCTTGTCTCCTAATTCGATTCAGATTTGCAGATTCAGGATCTGAATTAGGCCGAATCTTCTCCAAATTGAATTGGCGACTGAAGCTTTGCACACACAAGCACACGTAAGCATGCATTGCTTATACTGAGCATGCTTAATAGGCTGCACATTAGCTGTACCCGAGCAGAGTCCTGAAAAAAGCATAGGAGGTGACCCCCTCATGAACAGTTCAAAGTAAATAATCTGTGTGGCTTTATTAGCTGAGAAGCTTTGTGAATAAAAAAATATATTTGTAATTTTTGAGAGAGACTGGAACTGGAAAAGGTACAATTTAAAACAAATTAATAAATTGTCATCTCAGGTCTCAAGGCTTATCTGAAGAGGTCCCTGAAAAGTTTTTTAACAATGCCAAGAGATTCCCAAAATACTTACATCAAAACTGTGTCAAGATATAGGCATAATTTGTTTCTCAAGCATAACCTTATCCAGTGAGAACTATGCACAAAATGGAGGGCATAAGGCACACTGAATAGAGCAGTGTTAAACTTGTGAATGTGCTGAATCTGCACATGTCAATGTAAAGTTACTTTCTGGTGAAATCGGCCAATGCCAATGCATGTACAGTTTACTTTATATTTTCAATATAGTCTGTGCTTGCCAGTCTGGCAGCACTATTTCTTACACTTGCAGTTGGAGTCATTTATGAATGAATGTCTTGGACAAACATAACAAGCAGGAGAACAGAAGTTGTAAGATCAGGGCTCCTGTTAGATTCTATATCTGCTGATAAAATAGTTTTAATTTTGTTACCATTTGTCATCCACTGAAGGGCTGCCTGGACAGAGATCTCTCCATACAAGAAGTTTCAACTCCTGCAATTGCCAAAGCAGTTCTATTTTGATAATTAATCTTCAACTGTGTTTCCTTTTGTGATCAGATGGAAAAGTGAAGTTTGCTTCTAAAGACAGTGCTGTCAGAGGCAATCAGTGTTTCCAACTCCTGCTTTTTGATAAAGAGTGGTGGAATTTGGTGCTTTGGTTCTGGCAGTAAGCACCCAGTTCTACAAACTCACATGAGAAGTCCCATTATCTTCAGTATAAAATACTACATACATGAGTAGGAGTTTGCAAATCAGTCCTCCTATTGTGCACTCTACCAAAATTTCACTTGCTATAGCAATTATTTTATTCTTACAACTATGTAATAATTAGTGTAATTAGTCTTTCAGGGGAACGTTTCCAATGCATTCTACAAGATGTTAGCTGTATTACTCTTCTCACAGTGAGAGTCACATGTCTACGACATGGGTCTTTGAAAATCTTCTGCCAACTACTATCTATGTATTTTACTGGAAGCAAATCTAGATAATATTGCCTACTTTACAGTAAAAGGGAAAACAACAAAATAAATATGATCCCTTTGCCAGATGCTAGATTCAAAATAGCAAGTGATCCTTTTTCATAACAAGAGAAACTCAAGTGTCTGCTCATATCCATAGTCCTCTTTCTGGCTCCAGGAAATGATAAAGAAAAATCTATGCAGTTACCTTTGCTAGCAGGTTTCTTAACTTTGAAGTGCTCAGAGCTCTTTGGGAACTCCAGCTACATGGAATTTTCTTGTTTGGGGAAAAAAGAAAACACATTCAAACCAAACATGAAAATCCATATATACTCCTGCATATAAGAAACTAAACAATCCAGATCAAGACACCAAGGGTCCAGTCAAGCCCCATTCCCAGTTAAGAAAGATCCATCTTATGAAGCTCCAGAACTCTATGCACCACAAATACTTCCACTGAAACCCTACTCAGTTAAGCGAAAGGCTTTCAAGGGCAACTCTCGTCAGCTGATTTACTTCTGTCTAAAGAGAGCTGCTGTACAACATCTTGGCCAAAGAAACAGCTTCCTCATCTTGTTTGGGGTTTTCAGTTCTTGCAATGACCAGGAGGGCTGTGGTGTTGTGCAGTCAGCCCAGAATAGCCAGGCCACCAGGAAGTCAGTTCTGTTCTACTGCTTCGGCCTCAGCTAGTCCTTGCTAGAGGGTTAGCTAATCTGCTGACTGGGGCCTGGACCAAGGTAAACAAAACCACAACAAGACCCTCAGAGACAATTTCTACTCTTTGGGATAGAATCTGATCCTCAATAGAGATCTCACCCTTTGTCTTGTTCACCACCAAGCCCAATCCATTTTTAGTGTGGACAGGGTGATCTCTCACATAGGGTATATCCTACACCACTTCTTCAATCTTTAAATAAGTACAGTAATGATTATATCTATTATCACATGTATACATCAACACATAAATACCTTTTAACTATAACAACAAAATTCAGGAGCTGGAATTATGGGGTAAATAGACCAAAAATCTATCAAAGACAGAAATTCTAGAGGTGCACCGGTATATCAGTCCATATCTGGTTGGCACCAATAGAAGAAAAACTGACATATTTGGCAATCAACTTTTTTTGGCCTGTGTAGCCAATAATATCACCAATAAATACCGCATGCACGTGCAGAGCCACAGCATGCACATGGCCAGGTATGGAGCCCAGCAGCTTAGAAAGCAGTGTCCGGCCAGTAAGCCTGTAGGGGGAAAGGGACATGAGGGAGGGAAAAGGTGTCAGAGGGAGAACAAGGCCCCCACAGTGAGGAAGGGAGTGGGCCTGGGGCAGGGGTGGGCACTGCCCAGCTGGGGCAGGGTGCGGGATGGAACTATTGGTGGCTTATCCAGGGGCATGAGGGCAGCTCCCCACAGTTGTGTGCACCCCTGAGGGAGGCATAGCATGTGCCCCCTGGATTTGTATGTAGGGCAAGGCTGGGCTGCCTGCTGTGGGTACAGGGCCAGGGGCTATGCTAGCCTCTTCCTGGCAGGGGGGCTGGGCCAGGACTACACTCATGGTGGGTGGGGGTAGGGCGGGCAGCAGCAGCACTGGAAGGCCTATGGGGTGGGCTACAGCCACCCCATAATTCCCCATAGCCACCCCGTAGTTCCCCCCCGCCAGCACTGCCCCTGCCCACCCTGAGCACAGCCCTGCCCCAGCCCCCACCCCACCCCCGCTAGGCTAGAGAGAGGCTGGCGTAGACCCTGGCCCCAAGCCTGCAGCAGGAAGCCCACCCTCACCCCATGCACAAATCCCCACATACCTCCTCCAGGGGTGTGCACAGCAGTGGGAGCTTCCCCCACTCCCCTGCACCCCCCAGACAAGCTGCCCTCAGCTCTGTCCCATGCCCCTCCACACCCTAGCTGGGCAGTGCCTTCCTGCCCCTGCCTCAGCTCCTGCCCCATTCTCTCCCCCTCCGCTGGGGCCTTGATCGGCACCCCCCCCACCCTGACGCTGCTCTCCAAGTTGCCAGGCTGCATATCAGCTATTGGATGAGTATTGGCTGATATGACTGGTTAATAATCTGCCACCAGTAGCAGCCAATTTCTTTTTTCTCAGTGCACATCTAAAAAATACCTAATTACCTGTGGGTGCACACTTTTCAGAAGATAACCACTCTCTCCAATGTCTCAGTTCTGATCCTCAAAGGGAATTTACAATAAATACCTTTTGTAAATGAGCCTGCAAACTTCACTTCATAAATCTACTGGATACAAAAAAATTATGGGCTAAATATAGACATTGGATTTATGGCACATTATAACTGGCCTGCCATCCAATACCCCCAGGTAATCTGTCTGTATTTTACCAGCTACATTCTGTCACCAGTTCAATATTCCTCCTCCCTCCCACATGTCTCACACCTGTTGTCTCCTATCCCTCTGATCCTCACTGCCCTGCATTTGCATTTTCACAGACCTGCATTTTGCATATTGGCTTCTATTTTACCCTGGGGAGCACACAGTTCACCAGCAGACTCTCTCTGTGCCTGAAGAAGGGTGTTTGCCTGGAAGCTTGCAAAGAACAATTTTGTCAACCATTTAGTTGGTCTAATAAAGGATATTACATCTATCCAAAGAACCTTGTTTGGGGTAAGTGTGTAACTTAAATAAAGCTGACCAGAGCATACTTTTCCCTTTTTCCCAGAAAGGGAGCAGAAAGCTTCATCCCATTAAAGGCTTGTCTAATTACAAAGCCTTTAGAAGTATAATTAGTGGAAACAGAAAATATACCAACAGGAAGTTTTCTGCCATCTTAACTACACTCCTCACCCCACCCCATGACAAACTAAGTCAAAGAAAGCCCTCATTGTTGGACTAGTGATGTCCTAACCAGGAATTATCTGACAGAAGCTAATTCAACTAAGAGTATGATTTTTTTCATATCCCTCACCAACCTAGTGCAAAACTTTGTAGCATAGACCTGACCTAAGTCTCCTATTTCTGAGGCAAGCAATTAACAATTAATAAGAAAGTAACAAAAATGTTTGACTAACCTGACAATGTATCCTGTTGTCAGATAATTCTGCTTATATATTGCATCCTTTCCCCTGGCCTGTCTTGTCTATTTAGATTGCCTAACTCAAAGACTGCCTACTTTGTGCACTTTTATGATGCTTAGGAATAGTGTGATTGACAATGAGTACTAGTACTTATAAAATATAGCATACCCCACCCATGCTCACAGGCATACTTGAAATTCAGCAGTAAATCAGTGAAGCCACTCCAGGTCCATCTCCAGCATCTGCTAACCTGGGAGTGGACACTGGGGACAAGCCAGGAGTGTATTTATGGTGTGTGACTATGGACATGGGCACACTGAATGTATTGGTGCCAGAACTAGCTGCCACCATGGGGCAGACAATCCTAGTGGTGGCCTGATTCCTGCCATTAGGTAGAAATAAATTATAATTACAATGTGTTCAGTGTTAGAATATGCTACCACATGCTATAAACTTTGAAGTATGAAGCTGGGTAACAGTGTTTAGCATAAGCTAGCTCAAAATTAGAGGCAAAGAACAAGCCCTCAGATATGCTGCAGAGATCAGTGGGAGATCAAAGGCTCACTGGGAGGCAAAGGCTAACTGAGTGACCACATGCTGTACTGTGCAATGCATTTGATTCCACTTTGGTATGAATTGCATCTAAAGTGATAATGACTCATGAGTCTGTTATAAAATAATCCAGTTACACTGAAAATATTAACCACATCAAAGCTGCCTCATGCATTGATCAGACATTTGACAACCAAATCAGTGGCACAGAGACAATTCTGAATGCCTCAGTTTCTTCTTTAACCATTTAACTCTTTAGAATTTAGCTTACATCTCAAAGTAAGCAGCACATCAGCTACTCTGCCCGTTTTTGTGCTAACAGCCTGTGCGCCAGGTTTTTGCTCCATGGTAAGTGCAAACTCAATAAAAGAGACACACTACCTCATATTCAGCACCAGTGAAGCCTCATCTACAGTTGTGTCTAATTTTGAGCACCACACTTAGGAAAAAAATAACATAGACAATGTAGAAAGAATCTACTGTTGAGCAACAAAATTGATTTAGAGCTCTAATAACATGACTTGCAATAAAAGGTAGGAAGAACTGTGATTTATTTAGTCTGGAGAAGAGAAGACTGTGGGCAGGTTTCATAAGTTTTCAAATAATGAAGCACTGTTATAAAGAGGATGGTGATAAACTGTCCCCTGTGGTCAAAGGTGCAAACTAGCAATGGGAACCTGCAGTTTCACCGTACCCCATCACGTGTGGGATCACTTTTCTCTTCAGTTCTGTTCAACCTCTACATGCAGCAGCAAAGACAGCACAGGCTCAAACTTCCAGCAGTTTGAAGACAGCACCTCAATCTACCTCTCCTTTCTCAGGCTCAGCAGTCCCACTGTCACCAAAGCAATCCAATGGCTCAATGAAATCACATGATGAAGGAATAACCGCTTCTAGAAGTTGAACCCGAGCAAGACCGAAGATCTTGGTGCTAAAGGAGATCTACTCCATTTAGTGGGTGATGACCAGGGCCTGGTTACACTTGCTTTTCCCACCTCCTCTTTGAACAAAGTAATCCAGTAGAAAATCAGTAGCTCTTAAGATACTTCAACTAGTACAGAATGTTTCACAGCACATTGTGCCTCGAGCTCATCAGCTCTCTGGATTCTTATAGAAAAATAGATCAAGTTCCAGACTTTGGTTCTTATCTTCAAGAAATTCAGTAACCCAGGCCTAGGGTACCTAAAATATTACCAAAGGCTCCTGCATGAGATGTGTAGTCTTCAAATGTTGTAGGATTACAAAGGAACTAACTATGATAAGACTAAATTGTGTTGGTGTGGGGAAACATGCTCCTCTGAGGTTGATCCAAGACAGCAAAATAAAACTCTCAAATAACCTAAAACACCACCACAAACCTGGATGCCTTCTGGCTGTGAGTACAAAGCTTTCTTCTCTGGCCCTGCCTTCTGTAACAAAAGCAAGCAAACACAATATTCCCGCAGGAGAAATAATGGATCACACACCTCACAGATGTTAACCACATTGCACTCAGCGCTTCCAGAGAGCTCTCAGATGCAACAGTATTGAGAGTGCAATGGGAACCTGAACACCACAGCCATGATGATTCAAATGCCCATCTCTCTGGCTGCTTTCACAGGGGGTCTGATATCCCAATGGAAAATTCTCTCCCTGCAATTTTTTTCTTTTTTAAAATGCAGCTTCACTAGAAAACTATTCTTATCCCCAATTGTTTCCCCAATAATCAGCAACTCCCAGGCAGTTTGCCATGGTAACAGGTCTCCCACCTCCAGAGCAGCCTGCAAGAAAGTTGAGTTGTTTTCTAACTAAATACTGTTGACTTTTGATAACATGGAAAGTATCAAGTGCTTTGTGCTAAAACTAGGGTGAAAAGAAATGGTTAGCTGAAAAGTCACAAATTTGAACTGAACTTGTTTGCTGGCCATTGTTAATGTTAAAATGCTGTAGTTTTTCAAATGTCATTACAGCTGCACTGCAGTCTGTTTTAATGTTTGAAGATTTTAGCTGTAACTTATTAATTGTTCTAAATGTGTTTTATTCTAAAAAGCAGCATCTTATCATCTATATATAAATTGACCTCACAGTTCCCTTACAACCAAATTTTTTTGGGAGCAAAATTCAGCCTAGGCAGTTTGATGGTACATTAATCATTCCAATTAAGCCACTCAAAGAACAGGAAAAACAATGGTGTCATGGTGACCTTTGTATACATAATCATGATTTTTATTTAGCTTTGGCATCATCCTGTTTGCCTGTCTCCTTTTGCCTGATCTGCTACATAATCCTTATCTGACACTGTCCCACAATTTCTTTTCCACTATATCCTGATATTTGAGGTCTTTATTGCATTTCAGCTTCTGGTATCAAATATAAATCTCTTTCTGATGCTGATGTATCCCAACTGATGCAAATTTTCTTTCAATCATCATCTTTAGCTTGGGAACAAGATAGCTTGGGTTAATATTTACTACTTGTTAAAAAGTAACTCTTGTTATCTGTTAACAGAACTATAATTACACATCTTGTTCTCTTTTGGGGATGGGTCAAAGTTTTTGTATCATTTTTTAATCATTTCATTGGGAGGTTTAAGAACCCCTGAGATAGTTGTTGTCAAATTCTACATGCAAGAATCCTTTTTGAAGCAAGGGGCATATAAAGGTGCATAGCTGAATGAATACTTAAAGGTAAGGTTTGTTTTGTTCATAGGCGCCTGGTAAGGGGTGCACAGGGATGCACGTGCCTCCCCTGATGAGGTCGGTGCCCCCCGATGGTTGACACTGATGCTGTTGGTAGGGCTGGTGCCCCCCCGACAGGGCCGCCACCATTGTCGGCTTCTGTGGGTAGCCCTCCTCCCCCCGATTCAGGAGGCACCAGTCACTCATGGTTTTGTTTATCTCCTTTGAACACGAAACTATTCTTAAGGTAATTCAGGGTTCTCTTTATAATCCACAGACTGTATACATAAAAGTCTGCTAATGCTCTTATTTATTGTGATATATCAGCAGTCTAGCAGAAATAATCTTATCTACTTGGCAAAATACAACTTTGTGCCAAGCTGACATATTAAGTAACAAATTACTCTTGTTAGATGATATCTAAAGTATCTATGTGGTTAAATAGTTGGCAGGTTATGAATGCTATAGTACCCAAAAAAACTCACTCATTTCATTGTTATGGATCCCTTCATCCCCACTCCCAGCCACTACTTTTGTTCAGCTGTAGTATCTTGTCATAATCCAAGACTTTATGCCAGTTGTGGCAAGGGCTGTCTTTATACTGCATATCTGTACACTGGGTAACACAATGGTCATGACTGAGTGACTAAAATGCAGTGTTGTAAGATGGGGTGGGTGAGAGGGCATGTGCCCCAGGCATTGTCTAAGGGCAGGAATGCCATAAGGAAGAGTAGGGGGAGGTGTGCTGCTCGGGAAAGAACTGACCCCATCTTTTGCCAGCAAAATCAGCATTTTTTTTTGCCCTCTGGACATAGATTTCATAAACATTAGGGCTGGAAGGGACTTCAGAAGGTCACTGAGTCCAGCCCCCCGCCCAAAGTGCAGGAAGTCAGCTGGGGTCATAGGATCCCAACAAGATAAGCATCCAATTAACTCTTGAAGGTGTTCAATGTAGGTGCTTGAACCACCTCCGATGGCAGGCTGTTCCAGACCTTGGGGGCTTGGACAGTAAAGAAATTCTTTACCTCTGGCACATTGTAGGTCTTTATGAAGTAGGGTGTGTTCTCTTCACCTCTGCAGTGTTTCAACAGTTATAGCACAAATCCTTGTAGAAAGAGCATTTATGCGATCTATTTGGAAAAGATTCACTTCTACAGATGTTTGGATAGGACAACACCTTAACAACTAACTTGTTCAGAAAGTCGTAAGTTTTTGTAGGATACAGCCTAATCAATCAGATGAACCTGCCCTGTCTTCCACCTGACTTCAGATTAACACGACTACTACCTCTTTCTACAGAAGGTTGTGAAACATGCATAAAAATGGCTGTAAATACTTCATCTGAACATCTATAGAGATTTTACTCAGCTTGAGTTTTAAATATGTTTTTTGTGGTATTGACCCAGTATCTTGCTTTAGACAAAAGGGGATGGGTATAATACTGTAAAGATCCTGAATTTGTTTTCTATTTTTATTCCCAACAGCAGTAAATTACAATAAATGTATTTGACCCAGTAGTCCTTGAATGTTAGACTGTGACCTTCAGCCGCCTATTATTTGACCTTCTTTATCTTGATTACTAATGTTACTTGGTAATAAAGGTAAGAACTCTGGTTTTGTCAGTTTACAACTCTCATTTCTCCTTATTTAATTTGAGTTGACAGCAATATCTCTGCCTGTAAGAATGAAAGGGAATATAATTCTTGGAAAATATCAAGTAAGTATTATCTCAGCACTATTCTCCAACTGTTAGTGTTAAATAATCTGTGTTATAAGTGTTCCTCTTCAGTCAGTGGACCACAAGAGTGTTTTGAAAGAAAACCTTGAAATTGTGCTTACAACACTTTTACATACTGAGATACTGATGGATTTCATTTTCTGTATTTTTCTGAAAGCAGCAACTCTGCATTAAAGCCATGCAATGATCCCAGGTGCAAAAGGAAATAAATGAAAGACTAATTCTTGCCGACAGCCTTCTATCCATCCTAATTCACTGCTTATTTTA
The DNA here is from genome assembly GCF_052110815.1 of Crocodylus siamensis. Classification (NCBI taxonomy): domain Eukaryota; kingdom Metazoa; phylum Chordata; order Crocodylia; family Crocodylidae; genus Crocodylus; species Crocodylus siamensis. Next base: position 214,848,406 of record NC_143397.1, read on the forward strand.
AGACCATCTTTCTATTTTGTCACAATGAATATTTAGAAAACAAATCTGAGCTTCAGTCCCACAAAATAAATAGGCAGTACAAGCTGTCTTCAAGCACATTCTTTCTGCCAGTGAAGGAAACAATGGGCAATACTACATTTTAAACCACTGCTGTGGTTAAATCTTTGTAACTTCTTTATTTGCTAACAATGGGAATCAGGAGACAGATGAAGAAAAATGTGTGTACAAATTTGTGCAAGAAGGGTTTTTTATTCTGTACTCTAACAATGCTGTCAGGAAATCCATGTTAGGCTGCCCATCTGCAAATACTTGCACTCCCGTAGATAGTCACACTGACTATTTGATTCTTTAACTTTCTGTATAATTACCTATAGGATTAGAGACTTAACCCATGTGAGCATAGAACCTTGCACTCTTCCAGTAGAGTTATGGTCCTGATACTGAGCTGGGAGGAAAGTCAGAAACAGCATGACCCCATATTTTCAGGGCCCAAATGTTTGGAGAGGGAGCCTCATTTTGAGGTCCCTGCAAAGAGCCCTTATTTTACATAACTGTAGTGTGGTGAGGGCTCCTGACTGGATCGTGGGTGCCTTAATGTCTTGAGGAGCCATAAAATCATAGAAAATTAAGGTTGGAAGGCACCTCAGAAAGTCCTCTAGTCCAATCCCCTGTTCAAAGCAGGATAATCTCCAGCTAGATCATCCCACCCAAAGCTTTGTCTAGCCAGATCTTGAAAACCTCTAAGGGTGGAGATTCCACCACCTCTCTGGGTAACCTGATCCAGTGCTTTACTACCCTCCTAATGAGAAAGGTTTTTTTTGCTAATATCTAACCTAAACTTCCTTTGCTGCAACTTGAGACCATTGTTCCTCGTCTGTCATCTGCTACAAGTCTAGCTCCAGCCTCTCTGGAGCCACCCTTCAGTTAGTTGAATGCTACTATTAAATCCCCAACATCTTCTGTTCTCCAAACTAAATAAGTCCAGTTCCCTCAGCCTCTCCTCAGAAGTCATGTCCTCTAGCCCCCTCACCATTTTCGTTGCCCTCCTCTGGACGATCTCCAACTTGTCAACATCCTTTCCATAGTGGGGGGCCCAAAACTGAACACATTACTCCAGAAGTGGCCTCATCAGTGCCGAATAGAGGGGAATAAACACTTTCCTCAATCTGCTGGCAATGCTTATACTAATATAATGCAGCACAGTATGCTGTTAGTCTTCTTTGTAAGAAGGACACACTGTTGACTCATATTCAACTTAACATATTCACTGTAACTCTCAGGTCCTTTTCTGTGAGCTGCTGCTCAGCCCGTCAGTCTGCAGCCTGTACCAGTGCATGGGATTGTTTCATCCTAAGTGCAGGACTTTGGACTTCTATTCTCCTCATGATAATTTCTTTTAGTCCAATCCTCCAAGCTGCTGATGTCTTTCTGAATCTTAGTCGTACCATCCAGCATCTCTACTAATCTCTCTAGCTTTGTGTCATCTGCAAATTTGCTGAGGGTGCACTCCATCCCATCTTCCCGGTCATTGTTGAAGATATTGAACAAAACAGGCTCCAAGACCAACCCCTGGAGCACTCCACTTGATACTGGCTGCCAGTCAGACATCAAGTCATTGATTACTACCCTCTGAGCCCAACAATCCAGCCAGTTTTCTATCCACCTTACAATCCATTCATCCAACCCATACTTCCTTAGCTTGTTTGCAAGAATGTTGTGGGAGACTGTATCAAAAGCTTTGCTAAAGTCAAGGTGTATTACATCCACTGTTTTCCCCATATCCACAGAGCCAGTCATCTTGTCACAGAAGGTAACCAGATTGATCAGGCAGGACTTGGCCTTGGTGAATCCAGGCTGACTGTTCCTAATCACCTTCTCTTCCAAGTACTTAAAAATTTACATGCGAATGAACATGTGATCTCCTGGATTCTGGAGTTGTATGACGCCTGTTCAGCTGCCAGCCAAAGTTAGAGCAACCCAAGTGCTGCTCAGATTTATAGTCAGAAGCTTAGCACTATTCAGGAGTTGAATAGAATTTGGTCTCAAGAAGCCCCCAGGGTGGATCCAGAGGGGTGGCTTCATTACAGACCCCTTACAGACTAGGATGCACCACCATTTAGCAGCACTCCCTTTCCCTATATGCTCAGCAGCACCTCCCTACCCCTCCCTTCCCATTTCCCCTCCCCTGCCTGCCACTTTCCTCAGCTGATCCAGGGGGGAGCTCCAAAGCCATTCTTGTCCTGCTGCAGCCAGGCTGTGTGGGGAGCCAGGCTCAGTGGAAAGTCAGTTCCTCATCCTGCCAGGTCCCCCCAGTGTTTCCTGCATGCCCAGGAGCAGGCACAGAGAGAGGGAACTTAGCTCAACCCAGTTTGCACCGCCACTCACTACAGATCTGGCTGAAGTGGGGCAGAAGTGGCTGGGGTAGTGGTGGCAGCGGGTGGGTCTCTCTGCAGCAGAGGTATAAGTAGAGAGGTTGTGGGGGGGGGTGAAAAACAGGAGGGGAGTAGAGGGAAAGTGCTAGTGAGCATGGAGAGGAAAGGAGGGAGTTTTGAGAGTGGCATGGGGGTAGGAAAGGAAGATTCTTACCTGATCTAGGGGCTTTAAAAAAAGACCCCTGCTGCTGATACTACAGTGTGATCTGCCCACGCCAGTGGGGGGTGGGGGGAGGTGCATGGAGATGCTGGGTATGGGAGAATGCTGCCAGCCTTGTAGTGCTGGTGACTGGTCCTACACCCCACTTTTTGAAATCTTGGATCTGCCTATGCTGCCATCTTCTCTTTCCCTAGGCACATCCTGATCCTGCCCTTACAGTAGGGAGTAAGTGGGGTATATAGTACTGTTACTCTGGATCTTTGTTCTTAGCAGAATCCCCAGGTAACAAAGGAGTTTCTAGGGGTGATTCTACCAGATGTATAGTCCCTTGCTCTATCATAAAGGGACAGAAGTGGTAGCCAGTTTTTGGGACAGAAGCAGCCAAAGCTGATGTGCCAATTCTGACAGTGCTCAGGAGCTGCTGTTTCAGAAAAATGTGACGATTCCCAGAAAATATCTTGTCATTCTGATCATGAAAAGGACATACCAGCCTGGGCCCCACATGAGATCAACAGATGTCTTGACCGTTAATCAGTTCTTCAAAATTATAATCAGCATACATATTTGAAATGTCACTAATTTTGTTCCCCCAAACTGCCTTAAAATTAAATAGGGGTGTAGTAGGGCACTTTTGGGTGCCTACCACTTTAAGGCTGAGAGCAAGCAGCCAAGCAGATGCAGGCCAGCCCTGATGATGCCTCTATTTTAGATCCAGACCGTCAAGGTTGAGGCAGCAGTCTGCCTGGCTGAGCTGCTGCTCGGAACATCCTTGGAGGTAAGGGCAGGAGCTATGGGGATGGCAGGAGGCTTCTGGTCCTGGGTATGATTGAAAATTGCACCTTGCTGGGGAAGGATGGGCTGGTGGGGCTACCTGTGGCAGGGAGCTCCCCAGAAAGGCCAGGCCATTTGCCTCCTCAGTGAAAGGTGGGGAGGGGCCCCTTAAAATCACAGCCCCCTACATCCTGGTGGGTTACCCAGACATAAGGACAGACACAGGGGCCAGGCATATCTTTGGACACCTGAGCCCCACAGAGTTGTAAGATCCCTGAGACCCCACTGATGGGGCAGTGACATGGCCTAGAGAGAGGGCAGGAGAGTGGCCCCAGAGCAGGAGCAATAGTGCATGGTGGGCTCGCACAGGGTAGCGGGTGTTGTTATGACCTGAAGGACTGCGCGTAAGCAAGGTGTAGAGTCGGACTGAAGGCTGGTCTGAAGGGCTGCACCAGGGGGTGTATTGGGTAGGGATGAAGGCCAACCTAAAGGACAGCACATGGACCAACCCCCATGAGTAGGGGAATGTGGAAAGTTGCCCAGTCAGGGGATAGGGGCAGAATCAGCCCACTGTTGGGTACAAGGACTATGCCATGTAGAGTAGGGGAGCATAAGCGATCTGAAGGACTGTATGAGAATAGTCAAGCCTAATGGCTCCAGGGGTCGCTTAAGGGAGCAGGAGAGGTTGAGAGTGGCCCAGTGAGGGGCAGCATGCAAGAGGCCCTGTGAGAGAGGGCAGAGTGGAAGAGGTCCCAGTGTGAGGAGGGTGGTATGAATGTGGCCCTGAAAGGGGCAGTGTGTAAGAGGCCCAACAGTGGACCGAGTTTGGCTCGGCCTGATGCCAGGGTGCAGTAATAAACTGGATGTCGTCTGTGAGGCACGGGACACAGTGTAGGGACAATATGGAGATGTGGACAGCACCCCCTGGCATTGGGGCATCAAAATGGTCAGCTTCCCTCATTTTATACTTGTTTAGGGAACAACAAGTCATGGCAGGAAGGACTGGACAGACTGCCCTACATAGATGGGGGGCAGGTCAAGGTTGAAACATGGCACCAAGTTGTCCCCCTGTCAGAAGGAGTTAGGCCACTGATGATCTAGAAGGATCTGGACCTTTAAGTACTTTAAGAAAAAATCTGCAAAATTTGTCATATATAAATGCTAGCACAATAGAAATTTCCATTTTGATGTGCAGCTGGCATCCTGTTTGGAGCCATCCATCCCCCAAAGCCATTTGACAAATCTGTTTTTAAAATTTACTCACAGATATTTGAACTAGAAAACTAGCCAAAGAAAATCCGAATAGAACTGTAAGAAAGCACTTTCCTTCACTATTTGCTCTTGGGCTTTTATCATTTACTCTTTCCTTAGTTGCTAAGACCATGTAAAATGCTCAGCCACTGAAATACATGCTGGCTTTTGAACAAACCAAGAAATTGGAAGGGCACTGAAATCTCATGATAACTGGAGAACTGAGGAGATTTAGAGCAAGTAGAAGTCACAGGGACCTGCCCTAACATACAAGTAAGGAACCCCCTCCTTCCCAAGAAGAGCAGGTAATACATGCACATACTACATTTGAGCAAACGCTGAAATACCAGTCTTCCCTCAGAAAATGTAAAGGGCTTAACCCAGAAAAGTAAACTGATTTCTGTGGATATAAACTAGACTCTTGGATTTACTTTTTAATGTAGTAGGTTTCACAATTTTGAAAGCAAACTCTGACATATTGTTTCATACATGGTGTAATACACCATATACTTGAATGGGCAACAAGAATAAATTAAAGTTCTGTGTTATGGTGGATTCATGATAATTGAGACTCAAGACTGTGATTGCATTTATAATCTTTTTAAGTCACACACAACTCCATCTGGAGTGCAAACCTGCTGAAATTGAGCAAATTCAGCCAGGGGGAAGGAGGCATAAATGAATGGGTCCGCTAACATCAATGGGAGTTTTGCCATTAATATGACAAGGGCTTCATCACATTTTTCTGAGCTTCTAATGAGCAATCTGCCTCCTAAAGTTATAACCAAAACAAAACTTATTCATCCCCAGGTCTATTATTGCATGCAAATTTAGAACTCAGACTTGTTATATATTACCACTGGAAATAAAGGTCAATGACATTTTGGGCCTGCAAATAACAGACTGCTAAAAATTCCAGGCTCAAGGCACTTTAGCATGACAATGTTACAGAAACAATATTTGCAGGTTTATGAGAAAATGATACTCTTAACCAGATGCAACATCTGAACTGCTAAGTCACCTGAGTAGAAGAGGAAGTCCTGAGAGATTTCACCTAGAGATTGTTTCTACAGAAACAACTTCCTCAGCAATCCTGTTTAACTACACATTTTTCTCACTCTAAGTACTATTTGTAAAGATGAAAATGAACAGGGTAGCATTGGAGGGAAAAAGGACAATGTAAGAGAAGAAAAATGCCTTTTCTACTGATCAGAAAGTAGTCCCAGGGAGAGAAGTAAAAAGAAGCCTCCCAGGCCCCTGCAGACAATTTTGGAAAGCATCATTTCTGTTAATTATTATCATCCATTTACCCACTTCACATACTTCTATAGTCCCCATCACAAAAATATCTGACACCTCATAATGTCTAACTTGTGTATCCTAACAACTATCTTGTGAGTGGGGGAATTGCTAGTATTCACATATTCACAGATGGAGTACTGAAATAGAGAGACAAAGGCTCAAGTCTTCAAAAATAGTTAAGCATGTATATCCACCTAGCTCTGAGAATTTAGCCATAACTGACTTGCCCAAGGTCACACAGGATGTCTGTAACAAAACAAAGATATAAAGCATAGGTGTTGAACCTTTGGATGTAGATGATAAGAACTTTTTTCCATGCATTTCTAGCTCTTTAAAAGTTCCTGCCCTCAAGCAAATTCACACAACCTTAGTACACAAAATGAGTGGTTACCAAGGTAGCTACACGTGAACAAAAGCAGAATTTAGGGACATTTTCTCAATTAAGTACCGGTGCCTGTTTATAGTAGACACTATTTATAATGCAGCAATATACCCTACATCTGGCAATTTACCTAGTTAGGTTTTAAAGAGCCCCTCCCAGGAAAAAAAAAAAAGAGAGAGAGAGAACAAAGAGTTAGTTGCAGAGGGTTCAATCCATGTAAAACCCGTGCACTACTTAAGTGCTCCAAATTATGGTGTTTTCTCAATCATGAGTCATAAAACATGTGAATAGTGTCTTCAGACTTATTACCTGGATCTGCAACCTCCAAGACCACAAAATAACATGTCTGCACTAGTATCTTCTCTGATAATGTCCAGTAAGCTTACTGGTAACTTCTTGGGGGGACAACAAATGTATGTAGCTAATAAAGATGCTCTGTAAAGGTTATAAGTTTTTTTACATGCAGACTTCTCACATTAGAGTTAGTAGGAACATGTCCTCTTTCATAATTGATAATTCACAGTATAACTATATTGATATGGATATTTATAACAGGAATCTAATATCCTAGGTCCAGATCCACTCTTGTGAAGTGCTGAGCAACCTTAGTTCTCAATAGTTGCAGTGAGGGATGGTGTTAAAAAGCTAGTCAATGCCTTGCAGGAATCTCTAGTTTAGTTTACCTTTTAGATGCAGTTGTGCCAAAAATTAAGTGGGTCACACATGAGCCAAGAAGTATAACAGCACCTTGCTGAAACTAGGCCCTAAAGATGAGGTGTGCATATTGGTATCCTTCAAAAGATTTGAGGGAGAGACTTTCAAGGGTTTGGTGTCTTCTTATTTAAGACAGCTTCCTCAGATCAGAGACAGAGGTTATCTGCATGGTCTACATGTGCATTAGCTTATTTTAAAGTGTATTAAAACATCACTAAAAAAACCACGGGTGCCTGTACATGAGCTGGGAGGCTGCCCCAGTGCCCTGTAATTACAACAGACTCAATTAATTGAACCTGGTAATTAAGTATACTCAATTAATCAAGCATAGTAATTACTGCACTTCAGCCAGCCTTTGCATCTCATATATCAGCATCCCCACACTTTAAAATGGCAACGGCGCACTTTAACTAAAGCTCATTTGATGACCTTTAGATAAAATACCCCTGCCACCATTTTGAAATGCAGGGACACTGATACATGAGATGCTCTGCTTGCTTTAATTAGACCGGCTCTCAGAGCTGGTCTAATTAAAGTACATCCCCCACCACCACCCCAGAACATGAGTAAACACATCCTGTGCATTAATGTGCATTAAAATAGGCTAATGCACATTAAGTGTTAATTAAACTGTGTTCTTTAGTTAATGTGCATTAAGACTGGCTAATGCACATTTTCTTAGTACCTCACAATGACAGTCCATGTCTCATATATCAGGATCCCTACATTTCAAAATGGCAGTGGAAGCACTTTAACTAAAGCTTATTTGATGAACTTTAGATAAAGCACTCCTACAGCCATTTTGGAGTTCAGGGACACTGATAGACAGCACTACATTTAACACACATTAACTGAAGTGCATTAATGCACATGTAGATGCGCCCAGTGATACAATCAGTTTACATATGTTCTGCCTTACACATCACTGAAGTTATTCATTATGAGTTTCATGTGCCACAGACAAAACTGGCAGCCAAAGCTGTGGACATTTCAGTTTGCATGAACTTAACAAATAATTTAAGCAAGAGGTTCCAAGTCATCTGAAATATACTGTACCTATTAAATCTTTTTGTAAGGCTGTAACCAGAAAGCACTGCAGAATACGAGAAGGGAAAACAAGTTAGAGAAGACAGATGCATTAACAGCTACTAATTGGAATCTAATTACTCTCTGTTGCCCTTACTTACCAGTCTCGGTCCCTAAGCACAGGCATCAGGTGTTCAAGTAGCATATTCATCTTGAGCAAACCATATTGAGTATGAAATCAAATGAGACACTGTTGCACCAACAGCATCGGTAACATGCCTTTCAAACTCCCTATAGAAGGAAGGGCATGCTAAACGTTTTATAGCACAGATCTGGCCAAAATCAGCTAACGCTACATTTTGCTTTGAGCAATATAACTTAAGAGATTTCTAGTAGATGTACATGCAAGACAACTGCAGGCAAGTATATAAACACTTATCTAAACATGTTTGGTAAGAACACAGGACTAACAAGGCAATCCTGGACCCTTACATTTAGCTTCTGTCATTATAGACAACCATGTCTTATAATAGATGCTGACATTTAAACTATCTATACTTCAAGCCATGGGGAGGTGCTTCATATTTTGAAATCAAAATTAATTTTATTTGTTTTAAAGTATGTTTCCTAAATAACTGAGGAGCCTTTACGTCATCAGGTCCTCAGCACCAGAAGGCTGTGTGTACCTTGATTTGCCTAGAGGAAACCATGGAGGCCACACTGTGATAGCCTGGAGAACTTACAACCTAAGCTGATAAGGAGATGGGCATTATTATTGTCCCCATTTAATAGATGGGGATCTCAGACAAAAATAAATGAAGTGACATGTCTAGGGTCAAAAAGAAAGACTGAGTTTCGCTAGAGCTATAACCATAAAACCATGCTTTCTTTTGTTGAATTTACGATCTGTATCTGCCTATGTTAATCAAACTAGGCTCTAGGCATTTACCTAAATAGCCAGAATTGTTATCTTAACACGATTGTTGAAGGAATAAGTAACTAATCAACATGGGGTATCAGAATCTGGTCCAATAAGTCCCTCTACCTGCCCTTGGGTGAGTAGCTGAAGTTCAAGTTGACTATAGCTGCACAGTGCTCTCTGGCAAAACTGTACCTTTGTTTGCTTTTTTCGTTTAACCTAAAATAAACTATTCAGACTGTAAGGGCATGAAGTTGCTCTCTCTGCCTGGCAAAACTTAACTCTCTCTCGTGATCAGAATAGGATTCATTAAACGTTACTGCACAGTGAGACAGAAGAGACTCTACCACTCCTCCCTGTGGATCTGCCTTTTGTCAGAAGACTTGTTACCTAACTCATACAGGCCTACACCAAAGGAAGCCCTTTATCTTCAAGAAGGACATCTCAGAGCATGAAAGACACTTAAGGCTTAGTGTAAACGTATCCTGGCATGAATACAGATGGAACTGAAAAAACAATGAAAGCTTTGAAGCTGCTCTTTATAGAACAGCAGAAGGTCTCCCTCTGACATGCTTTATCTAGATCCCTAAGCTACAATCTTTCACTGGCAATCCTTTTCTCTGACTAAAGGCCTGTTAATTTTCTGCAGGATTATTTTCCCCTTGTGCCAATATGGATTTAAGTTACAGTTCTGGAAATGCGTATCCACCCCACTCCCTGTGAGGAGAGGAGGAGATGTATTAGTTTGTTAGAAGGCAGAAAAACACAAAGATTCCCACTGATTACAGCCTGTCTGCCTGCCAAATAGAGCAGCTTCTCATCAGTCAGTATTGATAGAGCTAAATCGCTGACAGGTGTTACCAAGTAAGATAAGCAGCATCAGACCAATTTTATTATGACTTGGCTTGTTTCTTGGGTCTCCCACTGCTTATGATTTTATTTTAATAGATGGAGGTTTGTTTTATGTGAGAATAACAATCTTCCTTGCTGTGAAAAACTGGGGACAGCTGGAGAAATTTCCAGGTATGTTTTAGATCAGGACTCCTTCTATTGATAAAAACAATTGCTAATGGTGAGTGACTGAGATCTTTCCTTTTATTTAGTACAATGTGTTTATTAGCAGTAGGAAGTTCCTAATGAGACCCAAAGGCTTTTTATTCTGAAGAGAGATAATTACCAAAGTGAATACTTACACAAAGTATAATTTAAAGTATAATTCTACTTAACAATGTCACCCTGGAAAAGTCAGGGTGAGGCTAAGTAGATGCCCAGTTGTAGGTTTTCTTTTTTGGAAGTGAGTTTTGGATATTTAGAGCCTGGAGAGGCAAGCTAGTCCCCTGTGTGCAGATATAAGCCCTGCACCTGTGAGCCCAAAGCTAAGACCTGCAGGGCCAGACTAAGACAACCATTTCTCATAATATATGCTGACACTTAAACCATCTATACTTCAAGTCATGGGGAGATAGATGCTCCACATTCTGAACTCAAAATTAATATTGTTTGTTTGTTTGTTTGTTTTAAAGAAAGTTTCCTAAATAACTGAGGAGCCTTTAAGTCATAAGATCCTCAGTGCCCAGAGGGCTGTGTGCACCTTGATTTGTATTAGAGCTGTGCCTAGAGCAGTGCTTCTCAAAGTTGTGGTCTATGCTGTGCAGTTTAGAGTAACCTGCAAAGAGTGAATCAATTCAGGCTCCGGCTTTTTGAATGTCTGTCCCCAGCCAAGAAGCCACACTCCTCTAAATATTTATGCATGTGCCTAAACTTTGTGCACAGGCCTCCACATGAGCAGGACTGGGTCCTTAATTAAAACAGTCTGAACTTTAATGTTATCCATGTTGCACTGAAATCATTCCTGCAATTGTAAGAGGGGGAAAGCTTTTTTAAAAATCTCTTTATAAGTGATTGTAATTCAGGAAGATGAAGGAATAATGTCTATTAAGGTTTATAAATGCTTTTATGGACTATCAAGTGTATTAACAGTTGACTTTATTTGCTTTCCTTAAAATAAACTTCATTTTATTCTCAGCAGAAACTTGTGCCCCTTTTTGGGCTTCAGGATTTTTTTTTAAAGGATGCATGAAAATCTGAAGATGCAAGATTTTATTTGTGTAATTTTTTTTGTCCTTGGACAATTCCCAAATGATAAATCTGATCTTCTCTTGTTTTGCTAGAGCAGTAGCGCCAACATTTCTGGCAGGCATACCACAAATTAGCTCTCCACACTCCCTGAGTAACACCCTTTCCTTTACCCAGCCTGCTGTTCTGCTTTCTGCTCTTTGCCCTGTCCTCCACTGTGCTGCCCATACCCTCCCCAATCTGCTGCACCCCACCCACAGAGGCTGCCCATACCACTTGTAACACAGTGGTAGTACAAGTTGACTACCTCTATGCTAGCAGATCCTAGGCAAAGAAGGGTTTTGATAATGGAATAAGAAGTCTCTATCATCCCTCTGAATGTTGATATTTAACATAGATCACTTTTCCCCCAAGATGTTCTCAGGTATTTAAATAGGAATTACATACAAAAATAGTTTAATTAAAATGGCTTTCCTTTTCAGTTGGTTCAATTCTACTGTCTTTGGGCAAATTAATCCCACCAGTTCATTAGCTACCAATGGATTCAGGGGTAAACAAAATGAAAGTTTCTTTTATTTTATCTTACTAAGCAAATATTTAAACCAAACAGTTCTTATTTATGTATCGGAAGCAGCAAAACACATACTATTTTTTCCAGGTCATAGTTTCACTATTGTTTTAATACCGTAGTTAAATGTAAGCTGGTATAATGTGCAATACCTTTTTTACAGAAGTTTAAAGTCCTTTACCTCTCAAGGTTTTTGAAATATTAACCCTGAATACACAAATTTGATAAAAGTAAAGTATCTAGGTATGATGCTGAAATGTCAGTGTGTGTTTAGGATTTGCCCAAGAAAATGAGAGCTGATCTTTGGTAAATAATGTAACTGCCTCTGGACTGTACATTTCCCTGTGTCTGCAGGAAAGCAAAACAGCCCCAAAACATGCAGTGTCTAGGTATAAAGCTGAATGCAACTGCAGGCTTAATTTGGACATTTTTTCCCATTTTTTCTTTCTGGCACTAACACAGAAGAAGAATCAGCTTGGAGTCTTAGACCACTTCTGAAGCACCAACTTAACACCCACTCTTAAGAGTAGGAGTTACTGGCTTCAGGAGTTCAGTTTCTCTGAAAATCCAAGCACTTTGTTTAAATCCCCACATAGCAGCTGAACTCTTTAGAGAATTTCACCTCAATTTAGGAAGCAGAACAGTTGGCACCCTACGGGACCAGACTTTCAAACTGAGCTTCCAGGAATAAATTTAGGAAAAAAAGATATTTTTCACTTGTAAATTAAGCATACAAAAACAGTTTTTGCATATATATATATATATATATATATATATATATGCAAAATGATATATATAAAAGAATCATTTTGCAGACTGGAACCAATTTAAATAAGTATCTATGGCTAAATTAATAGGAAATATGTGAAAAAGTCCATAACTCCTGTGTGTCTATGGGTAGGCAATAAGAACCTATTCACTCTGAAGTCATGTACATGAACACCTGATTTCTCAGCTCTATAGTTTCAAATCTTCTCTCTTCTGCAGTTCATGCATAAGGAATTAAAAGGATTCAGGATACTAGGAGTGAGGGAGGTGTGTCAATGCAATCTCGCTTAAGGCTGGCTTAGACGCATGTTATAGATCTCTAAAGCAAAATGGTTGGTTCATAGAGCAAGAGAGCCTATCTTAAATTCCCTTGTGAATAACGGAAATTCTTTGAGCCTATTACAAGGACAGAAGACTACAGCTAACTTCATCCGTTACCACCCGCCTACAACACATGATTTCTGGGTTGCTCCAGGATCCAGCAGTTTAATACTAATGTTTAGAACATAGAGCCCTTGTGCAATTTGTCTTTCAGCTCTGATGGCCGCAATAGAATTTGATTCCTATTTATTGCTATGTATTTCTGACACTATAAAATGCACCACTGATATCTTCAATTAGTCATCATGCTTTTACTGGCAGAGAGAAATGTAATCTACTGATATGAGCACAAGTATCAACAGAACTGTCAAAGATCAAAGTCTTTGATTTCAGATGCCAATGGCAAAAGGTCAGATGCCAAAGGGTCAGAAGCTAACACAACAAACTCTGTGGTTGTAATTTATGCCTCTGTATTAACAGTGTTGCATATACGCACCCCTATCTGTACCTCATTTCAGATTACTTAAGTTTTCATATGAAAGAGACAAACTGACCTTGGCAGCCCAGCACAAAAGATAAAGTACCTATAGTAACGAGATTAGCTAACTTTAGTAAAGTTATAAAATTAAATATACTATGCGCGCCATCCTGTGACCAAACAGAACCAGTACCACCCAAGTAAAAATAACCCCCCTTTTTTATGAAACCTGAGCAAACAAAGAAAGCACGAGTGCCAACTCATTAATTATTTATAATTGGCGTATAGTGATTGGTCACCTGTGAAAAGTATAACTTTGAAAGAACTTCGGCCCAAAGCAGAGAACTGCGTATACACTCAAGAAGAACAGATCGTGCACGAATATTTCTCTCCGCCTACGTTATCTTTCTGGCGTATCCCCTTTTATCTCTCCATCTCTGGTGTTATCTTTCTTATCAAGAGCTCTCGGTAATCTGCAGACTGCAAAGGCTTATATGAATCGCTCGGAAGCAACTGTCTTACCCACCCTGTAAATGCTGGGTAACATGATATCTGCATGCTGTAACTGAATAAATCAATCAGCTCCTCTGCCTACGCTCCAGTACATCAGAAGCGTAAGTAAAATAAATCTTTTGTGAAACCATCACGCTGTGTTTAAATCATCCTGCCTCCTGCTCACCGTTATCACCCACCTGCCCGGTCATAAATCCCCCTCCTCATGCCAAGCCGGTCGTGCCGACCCAGGCTCGCAGGTCAAGGGTGCACCGGCGTTATGGGGCGTGACATGGCGTCACGAACAGGATCCAGGGGAGGTGAAATGGAGTCAGAGTTAATACGTCACTGCCCGTGGCGTGCTGGAGACCGTGATTGTGCGAACTCAAATGATCTATGGGCTCACATTATTTACCACCAAGCAGATGGTCTCATTAGCCCATTGATCACCGGGTATAGATTCATAGATTCATAGATGCTAGGGTCGGAAGGGACCTCAATAGATCATCGAGTCCGACCCCCTGCATAAGCAGGAAAGAGTGCTGGGCCTACATTACCCCAGCTAGATACACATCCAACCTTCTCTTGAATACCCCCAGGGTAGGGGAGAACACCACCTCCCTTGGGAGCCCGTTCCAGACCTTGGCCACTCGAACTGTGAAGAAGTTCCTCCTAATATCCAATCTAAATCTGCTCTCCTCTAGCTTGTGGCCATTATTTCTTGTAACCCCTGGGGGCGCCTTGGTGAATAAATACTCACCAATTCCCTTCTGTGCCCCCCTGACGAACTTATAGGCAGCCACCAGGTCACCTCTCAACCTTCTCTTGCGGAGGCTGAAAAGGTCCAGTTTCTCTAATCTCTCCTCGTAGGGCCTGGCCTGCAGGCCCTTAACCATACAAGTGGCCCTTCTCTGGACCCTCTCCAGATTATCCGCATCCTTCTTGAAGTGCGGCGCCCAGAATTGCACGCAGTACTCCAGCTGCGGTCTGACCAGCGCCCGATAGAGGGGAAGTATCACCTCCTTGGACCTATTTGTCATGCATCTGCTGATGCACGATAAAGTGCCATTGGCTTTTCTGATGGTTTCGTCACACTGCCGACTCATGTTCATCTTGGAGTCCACTAGGACTCCAAGATCCCTTTCCACTTCCGTGCCACCCAGCAGGTCATTTCCTAGGCTGTAGGTGTACTGGACATTTTTCCTCCCTAGATGCAGCACTTTGCATTTCTCCTTGTTGAACTGCATTCTGTTGTTTTCTGCCCACTTGTCTAACCTGTCCAGGTCTGCTTGCAGCTGCTCCCTGCCCTCCGGCATGTCCACTTCGCCCCATAGCTTAGTGTCATCTGCAAACTTGGACAGAGTACATTTCACCCCCTCGTCCAAGTCGCTGATGAAGACATTAAAGAGTATCGGTCCAAGCACCGAGCCCTGCGGAACCCCACTGCCCACACTCTTCCAGGTCGAAACCGACCCATCCACCACAACTCTCTGGGTGCGACCCTCCAGCCAATTCTCCACCCACCGGACTGTGCAGTAATCCAAGTCACAGCCCCTTAACTTGTTCACCAGTATGGGGTGGGATACCGTATCAAAGGCCTTCCTGAAGTCCAAGTATACGACATCCACCCCTCCTCCTGCGTCGAGGCGTTTTGTGACCTGGTCATAAAAAGAGACTAGATTGGTCAGGCACGATCTACCTGCCACGAACCCGTGCTGGTTTCCCCTCAGCATAATTTGTCCTGCCGGGCTCTCACAAATGTGAGCCTTGATGATTTTCTCAAAGATTTTGCCAAGGATGGAGGTGAGACTGACTGGCCTATAGTTACCCGGGTCCTCCTTCCTCCCCTTCTTGAAAATGGGAACCACATTGGCCCTTTTCCAGTCCTCCGGGACTTGACCCGTGCACCACGAGCATTCAAATATTCCCGCCAGTGGCTCTGCAATGATGTCAGCCAGTGCCTTCAGTACCCTCGGATGGAGCTCATCCGGGCCTGCCGACTTAAAGGCATCCAGTTCCTCCAAGTGACCCTGCACCACCTCAGGGTCCACGCATGGAAGTCTGGTGCCTTGCTGCTGCCTCCCTACACTCCCAGTGAGAGACTTGTCATGCCTCTCGCTTAGGAACACTGAGGCGAAGAACTCGTTGAGGAGTTCAGCCTTGTCCCCTCTGTCCGTCACCAATTGTTTCTGCCCATTTAGCAGGGGTCCTATTCCTCCCTGGGCCTTCCTTTTACTCCCTATATATCTAAAAAACAATTTCTTATTGTCTTTTACTTGGGTTGCCATCCTCAGCTCCATGGTAGCTTTGGCCTGTCTAACTGCCTCCCTACAAGCACAAGCATAAGAGGTATATTCCTCTTTGGTGATCTCTCCCTGTTTCCACTTTTTATGTGCTCCCCTTTTGGCCCTTAGTCTGCCCTGGATTTCTCTGGTCAGCCAGGGAAGCCTCCTGGCCCCTTTCCCTCTTTTACCTCGCACGGGGATCGTCTCGCTTTGTGCTTGAAGGATAGCTTCCTTAAGGCACAGCCACCCTTCTTGGGCTCCCATCATTTCAAAACTACTACTCTGCAGTGCATCCTTCACTAATCGCCTGAGTTCGCTGAAATCAGCTTTCCTAAAGTCCAGCACGTTCACCCTACTGGTTACCTTACCCACTCGACGCCTTATGTTGAATTGTACTTTTAGGTGATCACTGTCCCCCAGATGGCTACCGATCTGTAGGTCCCCTACTATGTCATCCCCCGTTGCCAATACCAGATCCAGTAAGGCATTCCCCCTAGTGGGACCATGTACCTCCTGCGTCAGGTGGAGGTCCTGTACACAGGTTAGAAACCTGCGTGAGCGGTGGGACTTCGCTGTCTGTGTCTCCCAGCAGATGTCCGGGTAGTTTAGGTCCCCCATGACCACCGCCTCTTTAGCTTTTATGGTCTCTGAGAGTTGCCTCAGGAGCCCCAAATCTATTTCTTCCCCTTGATGTGGGGGTCTGTAGCAGACCCCTACCACCAAATCCTTTTCTCCTTGCCCCCCATGTAGCCTAACCCACAGTCCTTCTACTTCCTCATCCTTTGATTCTGTCTTGATGAGGGTTGATGTATATTGCTCCTTAACATAGAGCGCAACCCCTCCCCCCCTTTTCCCCACTCTGTCCTTTCTGTACAATCTATAGCCCTCAATATGTACCGCCCAGTCGTGGGATGGATCCCACCAGGTTTCCGTCAGCCCCACTAAGTCGTAGTCATTTAGTGCAACCAGGAGCGCTAGTTCATCCTGGGTATGTGTCTCTCATTGGAGACAAGGGAGGCAAAGAGTGGGCCATTCAATTGGCGCCAAGCTCCTTTGGATGTGTTATGAGCCGAGATGGAGTCACCTTTCGGCCCAGAGATGAGGTCAGGAACTTGTCTCTGGCGCGAGTAAAACCTGACAGCGCGGTGAACCCGACACCCACTCAAGAATTTGCTCACTGCATCCGCCATGAACGGGAAGGGGGAAAGGGCACCCCACCCAACAAGTTCAACTGCCCAAACCTGCCACCCAACTCACGTGGGCATGAACTGCTGACGCAGCTCCGCAAAACCCTAGAATCAGAGAGCCGTACGGTGACAAAGTGGACTGGTCCCAAATGGGACAAAGGAAAGATGATTAATGTTTTATTCCGTACTGTGTCTATCCTGCTGCGCAAGGTCACAAATTTTGATTCACAGCTGGGTATGGCTAGCAACACTGCTGAGGATCTGGCGGTAAAGTGCAGTGCTCCACCAGCGCCCCAAGATGGCACCGCACAAAAACAGAAGCCGCAACTAGAAAATGCCGGTACACAAACGGAGAAGCCACCGCCCTCAAATGGCACTGACGACAACAAGCCACGCCCAGAAATTGGAACTGAGCCAAAGGGGAGACTATACCCAAGCCTAGAGGGACTGACAGCGAATAACGAGACGTCACCGAACGACGCCACACCCACCTTTTGGCCGGCCTATCCTCCCGCCACCGCCCCGCTAATGAAGGACAATCTGACGTCACCAGACGTAGTCACGCCTACCGCCTGGCCAGACCATGCTCCGCCGCCAACCGCTCCGCCTCCACCATACCCAGAGAGGCTCAATGACATGCTGCTAATGAAAACCGAAAGTAAAGCTGGCGAAAAAGAGCCGATAACTTCAGCCTTGCCCATCACCGTATGCAAGCGTACTCAAGCAGGTGGTGTCACACAAACTACCACCACCACTCATCCCAGGACTCGGATGGAAATGAGTGAGCTCCACAAAGAAACAGAAATTCAACCCAACGAAACTCCTATAGTCTGGCTAGGCCATCTCGTAGTAGCGGCAGGACACGAAACTCTTGATTCAGACGAAGCCATGCAACTCGTTCAGAACACAGCCTGGAGCCGAGGGCTAGTTACTGATCCAGCCCCCGTGGCGAGAAATGGACATTGGCAATACCATTGCGGCCTTGGTAGTAGAAGTTCTCATGAGGAAATCACACATCTGGCATGAAGGCAGCCCCAACCAACCTAATGCCATCCAGTTGCTCCACGCCATAATCGGAATTTCTTATGCCATTTGGAACCCAAATCTACACCCTCTGAATCTGACACAAGTGCAGCAGGGTGCAGCATGGCCGCAACGTTATCTACATAACTCAAGTCGAGTTCCCTGCCTCCAGGAAGCCATTGAAGCTGCAACTGACATATACGGAGGTCCACAAGGACTTACTGCAAAATTGGTCCTTAACCCAAGTGTGAATGGAGTGTCGGCAAACGTCTTGGGCCTACTATCCCGCCTGCAATCGGCAATGGCGAGCAACCCTCCTAAAACCCATGCTGCAGCCTACCCAATTCAAGCACCACCCGGAGAGACCAATCGCTGGGGCCCACCCAGAACAGCTCCGCCTCAAAGATCACCGGAAGAAAGAGCCATGTTCGGATTCTTGTTGAACCACACAAAACTCAACAAAGCTCAACTACGGGCACTAGGAGATGAAGGACAGAAACTCCTTGCAAAACAACTGGGCTTCAAATACAACAAGCAGCCAAAAAACGAGTAGTCGCCGTTGGCAAGTCCGACAGCGCAATCCAAGAAGCTACTGCAGATGATTTTCGCCCTTACGCCGAGCTCACCCTCATCGATCCAACAAACCCTCTCAGACAAGTATGTCTCATTCCTACTCGACACAGGAGCCCAAGTCAGCGTGATTACCACTGATGTACCCCATCAGGTGACAAAGAAAGTCATCATGGTACAAGGCCTGAATGCCGAAAAGCCCACGCCTGTAATTGGATTTCTAGTAAAGGGTCATCGAAAAATGCTAACAGGTGTTCTAGGGGGCATCAATCTCCTAGGCGTCCCCGCAATCCGCGCATTAAAGCTCAAAAAACAAGTGTGCAAGCTCTTCCACTTGCTGTGTCACCAGACAGCCGCCATTGTCCACCTTTGCATAACACAACTGCTTGGCGATATCGACCCATCCAGACTAAAGCAGGAGTGCCATCAATGACAGGTTACAAAAATTGATTCTATTTGCAAAAAAGGGTAAATTAATAAAGCTAATGATGTACAATTAGCTGTTAAACAAAATTTTAAAAACTACTTATTTTATAGCGGTAACGACAGGCTCTGCAACCAGCAGCTCAAGAACTTGTGGCTTGTTTCAAAGGAAAGACTTAATATGGCACACATGAACCATCTGTATCAGCATGAGAGGGAAAGTAATATTATCTTGCAGTGCTCCTTAGGGATTTTTCTTCACTTTTCTCCCTATTCCTTAGTTCTAATTCACAAGCCAGGTCAGCATTTGAGAATGCCTTGCTCATCAAGAAGAACTTGTCTGCGTTTTCCACAGAAAAGCCCTCTGTCTTACAGCATAAATATTTGAAGCAAGGATGTTTGCTTCATTACAATTGCAAAGCACTAGATAAATCTGGGGAACTGTGTTTCATAAATCTTAAGGGATTGTATTAATGCATGAATATTATCTTTTATTTATTCATTTATTAGATATATATCTCACTCTATCAGCCAAGTCTTTATAAGATCTTTAAAATATAGCTTTGCATTTGTAGAGTCTTTTCTCAAAGAGATACAAAGCATTCTACAAATACCATTAATTCAGCTTTCCAACAGCCTTAAGGAGATGGGAGAACAAGATTCGCTACAGATTTTTTTACTCATCTGTGGCACAACTGGAAGCATAAATCATATCACTGGAACTTCTGGCCTGTGTTTGAGTAACCATCTCTTCCTTTAGTCTTAATCATAAGAGACCAGCTGCCCCAGTTAATGCACTTCTCTTCATTCCTTCTTTTTGTGTGTACAGGATTCTGCATTCTTCCCCTTTCAGGTGAGATGCTAGAGTTTCTCTTGATAAATCATTAATTCATTCCTGGATCTTTCCCAAATAACTTTAATTCATTCTCTAAGGAATAACTCATTGTAAAGTGGAGAGTAACACTGTCTAATTATAGCTGCCAGGATTTCGCCTCCTCACAAGCTTCAATCATACTCTTGTAATAATTGCACCCTCCCTTCTACCCCTTTTATGTTCTAGTTTCAAGCTTTAAAATAGATTTTAATAAAATCACCTACAGAACTCGTCTTCAAAGCTGTTCCTGAATGCAAAATGTCAGGATAACTCCATTCCCCTTGTCTAAACCTAGTTGAAAGTAGAGGTGCCCCAATACATTGATTCAATATTGGATCAGCATCAATAAAAAGAAAATTGACTGTATTGGAAATTAGCCTGATGCGGCCAATAATTTTGCTGATAAATGCACGTGCATCTGAGCGGCCACAGTGCAGCACGTAGGCTGGTAAGTCTATTGTGGTGGAAGGGGAGGAAAGATAAGGGATGTGGGGGGCTGATTAAGGCGCCTGCAGTAAGGGAGGGAGTAGGGCTGGAGCAGGCACTACCCAGCTGGGACAGGACGGAGCTGCAGCTCATCCAGGAGGGGTGGAGTGGGTGGTGGGGGCAGCTCCTGCTTGTGTGTGCACCCTGGGAAAACGTGGGGACAGGGTGTGTGCCCCCAGATCTGCACAGGAGTGGCCAAGGTGGGCTGCTGCTGCAGGCTGGGGCTGTGCCAGGCTCTTCCCAGCGTGGGGGGGGCTGGGCTGGGGCTGCATTCAAAGCGGGAAGCAGCAGCGCTGGGAAGGGGGCTATGGCAAACTTTAGGATGACTGCAGCCCCCCACTCCTGAAACCTCCCGCCCAGTGCTGCTGCCGCCCACCCTAGTGCAACCCAGCCCAGCCAAGCCCAGCTCCCACCAGGAAGAGCCCAGTTCACCCTGGCCCTAGCCTGCAGCTGCAGCCTGCCCTGTCCCACTCCGCGCAGACCCAGGTGCAGAGTCCCACCCCACTCCATGCTCGCCCAGGGCACATGCACTGGTGGGAATCACCCCCCTTCCCATGGCCCCTGGACAAGCTGCAGCTCTGTCCAGCCCTGCCCTAGCTGGACAGTGCCTGCCCCAGCCCCGCTCCCCCCCACTGCAGGGGGCGTTGATCTGCCCCCCACCACGCCCTCCCCCTGCACCACAACAGACTTACCAGCTGCAGCTCTCCATGCTGTATTTGAAATCAGATTGGTATCAGCCAATAAGCCTCCTTAACAATCGGCTATTAGTATCAGCCCCCAAAATCTCTATCAGTGCACCTCTAGTCAAAAGAAATCAGCTATGAAAAGAAAGCTGCTCAGTGCCATTCACCCAGTAACAGTCTTGCTTCTGAGTGCAAATTATATTCTGACTACAAGTTTTACAGGCACCTTATGTGCTAGGAGTGCATCCCTTTTAGTATAATTAAAAATGGAAGCAATGAGGCATTCAGTGATTGGTATAGTCCAATCTATTTTACCAAGAAACCAGGAATAATTTTATTCATGTCAAATCCAGCTTGATAGAAACATATCACTCTCACTCCCTCCCTCTTCGCACCAAATATCAGGGCTTCATTTGGGATTTCAGACACAGCCATGTGGCCCCAATAAGTTTAACACAGGCTGGGCCAAAGACAGCAGAATGTTTCTCTGAGTCAGTCTCAACAAGTGGAACTACATGTATGAATCTAGAGAGAAAATTGTTCCTAATTGTTCTGAAATTTGAAAAAGACAAGCATTACATTTGGAACATGAACTCTCGATGGAATTCACCATACTAGATGTATGGACTTGTTCTTTTCAAGCTACTGTAATAATGTGGCTTAATAGACTGAGTATTGATAGAACTCCGTCCATATTCCAAGCTACAACACATAGAAGAGGTTGCTAGAGTTCTGTGAATAAACAGTATTGAGAGAATTAATACTTCAACTAAATGTCCAAAAAAGCCAGCACAAGACTTAACCACCTGGCAGAGAAAGAACAACAAAATGCTACTGAGTTGTACAGAGAGCAAGAAGGTTATTTAAAGTAAGTAAATAAAATTTGCTGAACAAGTTCCTGACATCTACTCAGCAAACCCTTCTCTGCAAGGAAAAACACTCTGTAGCTGGCTCCACAGCTAACCACCACCTGAACTATGCAAAATGGATTGATGAAATTAGGAGGCCTCAGGCATTCAGGCAAGGAAACCATCTTTTGTATGCATCTTAAATATAAGGTAACAGCAAGCAAGAAACGCTCTGTTACTCTTCCAGAGCTGTCCATCCCACTTGCCTAGCACTTCCTATACAAGATTTGGACAGTGACAGAGTTCTTAGAATTAAGCATGCAAGCAGCAGCTCTCCAAAATTTAAATTCACTAGATCTCCATGCTATAGACTTCTTTCCTCCTTGCCTCTGAATCAGCCTTACAGGGGCAAGGGGCAAAAAAAAAAAATCAATCATATCCTCAGCTTGTTTGTATTTCAGCATCAGATGTTTTGTGTGTTAAAAAAAAAATCAATTAAGCATCTGGATGCTGCTTCTAACCACTGAACAAGCTTCTGTTACTCCCTTGCAGACTGTGGTTATAATAAAACATTCATTAGGGAAGTCTCTCTGCTCCTAATGCTTGTCGAGATAAAACGTGACACTAGTATACGGGATCACAAGTGACAGGTGACAATATGATATCCAGTTTCTCCCAACCCATCATCACTGAGCTCTTTTCTTTTACAAATACCTTGTTCTGCAACAGCTGTACTTAATGGTAGCTGCATACTTTGACAGCTATGGTGAAAAAATATGCATGTGTGTTTCACTTTGGCCACTGACAGATATTAATGTGCAATGGGATCTGATGCATGACCCCTCTTGCTATGCCACACATGCATGGCAGGAAGCATGATTATAGGATTGAGCATCAGATCCCATCATGCCATATTACTGGTGCAAGGGCAAACCCAGGATCATGATCACCAGCAATCTTCACTCCTGTGGCTGGGACTGAGAGGATTCCAAGTGCCAGAGCACATAGTGAAACCCGACAGATAGGAGCTTCATCAGCTGATTAGGACTCCAAGCCGGAAGCCCGTATCAGCTGATCAGTGTTCCCAGGCTCCAGAGTACAGGAGAATCTAAATTGTCTAAGAGTGAGGGAACATATGCTGGAAGCTGTGCCACATGTTCAGTTAAAGACATGATAGGAACCAGTGACAAAGTTATAATAGAAATGTGTAATAATTTTGTCCCTTATCCCTGGTTTTTATCACACCATTAATAGAACAAATGCGTGGCCAGGTCACTACTTAAGAAATGATTAACCAGTTAATCATATCTTAAGTGTAATGTGTGTCAGGGGCCTTAAACATAAGACACAATAAGCATAGCCAAAGAGAAAAATGATTCTATTTGGTGGAAAATTTGGGTATTTTGAAACCCAACATTTCAAAATTCTCCACAAGGGAGAAAGGTACCCCTGGAGCAGTCTAGAGTTGTGGACCTCAGAAGCCCTGGTTACCCAGACAAATAAGCTAAAAGCAAACCAAACTTAGTTTCAGTTCTGGGAACATTAAAACTTAAATTAACCCTTTTAGAGACTACATCTGTTCACTTCACCTCTTCATGCTTCAGAGGCTCAATTTAACTCTTCATTGCAGGCTTGTTAAATCCTTCCTAGGAAATCTCTCCTTAGATTCTCTTTAAATTATCTTATACATAACCAGTTCATCACTAAAGCCTCCATTGCCTGACACCACCATTCATGCCAAGAGTAAATTTCACTGACCACCTATTTGTATTGCACAGAGTGGCTTCCTGTGCTTACAACACAGTTTCAGGTTACCTGCATAGGTAGAGGTAAATGGAGTGTGCTGAACAGAAAAGACTTATAGTCTTTTACAAGAAACAAAGACATAAAGTGTGCTTCATGAACTACATGCAATAAACATGCACACAAGCAACATTTTCCACCAGCGTACCTTAAATATAGGCTGTACTTATATGAAAACCACATAAAATACTATCATTCTAAAGCTTGTAAATAAAGCAGCCATTGCTAATAGTGCAAAACTGCCATTCTGCAGCAGTTTCACTTACTGTTCTTATTCCAAACCTAGCAGATTCTTTTTATAAAATTACAAACTCCCAGTTCCCTTTTCTGTTATCTATGATTTATGCATATTTGTTTCAAATACCTCCCAAATTTTACCCCAACACTGCAGCTCAAACGAGTCCGTGATCCACAAATACATTTTAATAGAATATATATCCTATTTGCTTTTTTTTTTAATGCTTGAAGGCAACCTAAAAAGAATTCCTCAAGCTGGCTTTTATTTTCTTCTGCTTTTTTTAAGATTTAGGAACAACAGGAATATCAAATCTGTTCTAGGTGCATAGGCAGATTTTTCCTGTGTTCATGAGCTCTCATACTTTAACCAAAAGGGGAGCTTGTGAACAGTCAATCTCCAAGACATTCAAGGCAGGACCAGGCCAAGATACCAGGGAAACTCTTCATATGCTACCCTGCCTCCTGAACCCAAGGTCTTGTTTCTGGCTTGGGAGCCAGCTCTATTACGTGTGATAATTTGGCTGATAAATGGTCTGGCCATGCATGTAGCTGCAGTGCAGCATGTAGGTGGCAAGGAGCACACCCACGCAGCTTGAAGAGCTGCGTGCAGCTGGTAAGTCTGGCGTGGCGGAAGGCAAATGGGGAGGGGGGAAGAGAAAGTCCATGGGAGGGGGAGCAGATCAAGGCCCCCACATTGAGGGAGGAGTGGAGCCGGGACTGAGGCAAGTGTTGCTCAGCTGGGACAGGATGGGCATGGGATGGAGCCACAGCTCATCTGGGGGAAACGGGGAGGTGGGGCAGCTCTTGCCGCTGTGCACCACTCTTGGGTCTTGTGGGTGTTGCTGGTCCGGTGGCTCGACTGGGGCTCACGCACTCATCCGGCGTCTCCTGCTGCCACCCCCAGCACTCATCCAGGGGAGCATATGGGGGGGAGGGGCAGAAGGTGTGTGCCCCTGGATCTGCACAGGGCCAGGGCTGCACCAAGCTCTTCCTGGTGGGGTGAGGCTGGGGGCAGGCAGTGGCAGTGCTGGGAGACGGGGTTGGGGAGGCTGCAGCCACCCCAAAATTCACTGTAGCCCCTTCATCTCCCCTGTCCTAGCACCACCACCACCCAACCTGAGCCCAACCCCACCAGGAAGAGGTTGGTGCAGCCCTGGCCCTGTTCAGATCGGGGTCACCCCCTGCCCCATGCCTTCCCAGACGAGTGGCAGGAGCAGCAGCGAGCACCGCCAGATGAGCGGGCGAGTGCTGGACAAGCCACCAGACCAGCAGCTCCTGCATGATCGGCATACAGCCCTCCCCACGCCCCCTGGATGAGCTGCAGCTCCATCCTAGGCCCACCATGCCCCAGCTGGGTAGTGCTTGCCCCAGCCCCTGCTCCTGCTCCAGCCTCAGCTCCATTCCTCCCTCACTGTGGGGGCCTTAATCTGCGCCTCCCACCCCCCTTCCCTTTCCCTTCCCCACCAGACTTACCAGCTATAAGCAGCCTGGCAGCTTGGAATGCTGCAATCAGAAAAAAATCGAACTGGTATCACCCAATATGCCTCCTTAAAAATCGACTATTGGTACTGGCCCCAAAAATCTCTATCGGTGCAGCCCTATTTAATTCATTTTTTAAAACTAGCATTCCCTTCCTGTGAGCTACTCAACTTCCAGCAATTTCACTCAGGTCATAAATACGCTAGGTTTTCCATCCTCTGAATTTCTAGTACATAAAAGTAACTTTCTTAATGCATCAAAACAGTCAAATGTTGTTTTCCTTTGCAACCACCATCCAACTGTCCTTTGTAGCCACTTGGAAAGTTTACTACATATACTTTCTTTAAAGAAATTGAGTGAATTTATTGTATAAAATTATGATTGGCATGATACAGAAAAAGTTCTTCTTAATGCATATTTCCCCATTAACCTGTACACAGGTATTACAAGTATCAAGCAAAATGCAAAAAACTGTAAGAACTAATTCCATACTACAAAAAGTGTTCACATAGTGAAGTTACTCTGGTTACAAAATGTTATGGAAATAAAAAGCACTTCAAAATACATATTTGGGAAATGTGTCTGAACAATCAATACTAGTTTTAGTTAAGTTAAACAAACAAAGACATCCCCACCTCTCCCCAAATACATCTTTGTTGGTTCAGCCAAAACAGAGCAAAGTTCACATCAGTTCTTTTACTGGGATTATTCACTGAAAAAAAGTTTAGTTAGTAAAGGGATCAACCGTTATCTGATGACAAACTCCACCAAAAAGTAACCCAGTTCTCTCCATTGTCATACCAAAAAGGAACACAATTGTTGGAGGCTGAGATGTGCAAACACACACCTCCACGTACATGCCGACTGTCTCTTTAAAAGAAGTTCTGAACTTCACTATTTCATTTTGCTAGTTCAGCTCCTGAGATCATAAGACCCAAGAAGAGGGGTCTAACAAAGGATGCTTACATATTTAAAGACAGTAATTTGACTTGCAACTACTGAAAAATGGAGAAGGGTTTCAAGTCATATAAATGATACATCCTCACTATAAGACTGTTAAAAAGCTATCAAATCTTTGCTTCCTGACTACTTGGAAGGTTCTTGATTTCTACAGCTAGCACAGGCAAAAAAGCATGGATCCTAAGAACAGCCTTACAAAAAGGAGGTACTGTCATAACCAGTTAGATTCTAACACAAATATTTTTTAAAAGATCATAAATGTTTTTTGCAGTCCAGAACAAAATAATTACAAATATATTTTTGAAATGAACTAATAAACTATTTTTGTGGCAGTTACCACGTAGCTGATTGAGACAGTTGAGGAGTGTTTATATGCATATCTATAGTATGAAACTCACACACACAAATATGCATACAGCGCAAAAGCAATGTACGTACACACACAAGCATTATCTGGTTATTCAGTCCATCTAACACACTGAGGACCAATCCACAGCACTCATAAAAGGACTACTGTCCAATAATTCGAGTACAGTTTTTAGAGTTCCCCTGAGTCCCACAAATGGCGTTGTCCTCTTCCATTATTTTGAGTTTTTTCTTCAAATTTAATTTTTCCTGGTAGTTAAATACACACTAGTTTAAACCTTAAAATGTGAAACTTTAAGGAAAACCAAAAAACATATCAACTGGATTTAGGTTAATTTTTAAAGCTGTTTAAAAAGGAAAAAAAGAAAGGATCTTCACTGCTATAAAAAAAACATGAAGGCCACCTTAGTATAAGACCTATACCGCTCATATCCCAACACTTTTGTTTAAGTGAGAGATTTGACTTTTAGTTGAGTGCCTTATTATGTGAATCATGGAACGTGAAAACATAATCCATTCCTAAAATAAATCTTTAAAAATATTCATAAATAGGATTGCCATGGAACAGCCCTTTTTGTTGCAAATCTGTAAGGGTTGGTAAACCAATACATGAATTCTCCTTCAAGTAGTGCTATTCACCACAATCTATTACATCTTCTACAGTTTCCCTTTCACTTTGCATATTATACAATGTAACTTTAACATGTTATTTAAGAGCACTTCAGTCCCACAATGTAGGATTTAAGCTTGTGTGAATATGTATGACTGGCTCTGCAACATTTCAATGATTTACAAAAATACATTCAACCAAAAATTTATATAGGGTCCTCTTTTTTAAAATAAAAAAATGGGAGGGAAGCCAAATGGTCCCATAATTAGCAAAATAATACACTGTATCATTTCTGGAAATATTTCCAAAGCAAAGCACATTCAAGAGTATTGTATACTGAACTGCATACTTCTTCCTCATTCATCTGTATCAGTAATAAAGTTCTACTGTATATAATTATTCAGGCTTATAAATAGTGCTAAAACAGGAAAAATATTTACCTCTGATTATTTGTCTCAGTTTATAGGAGCAAAACACAAAACAAAACCTAAAGTGCAGCCTACAGGCCATGACAAAAGGTGCAGCCAAATTTGCATTTACATTTTAAGTTACTTAATCTCTTGTTCCTTGCTCAGAATCACCCCCTTGTGCAATTTAAGAACTGGTCAGTTGAGCTGTGCCACAGTACAATCTGTAACCATTTAGAAATGTTTTTAATCTACTTTTTGTCCATAGACATTTCTAGGCAATAGCTTAGGTTCACAAAACCTTACTTTATTAATACTTTAAATCACACAATATTGACCCCATTCCCAGAAAATGCTACTGTCCTCTTGTTGCAGAACGTTGTGGAACCACTGATGTTTGGATGACTGTCTTTAACGAGAGAGGTCTTCATCTCCATTTCACAGGCTACAATTGCTGCATTCAATTCCACTTGAGCTCGGTGAACAACATAAAACATGAGGCCTATGCTTATAACAATCTGTGAACAAAGACAAAATGTTTTTTTCAGTTGAACAGTATATTAAACAAGCAAGATTATAAGCTACTTTAGGGAAAGAATTATTTCGTCTCTTAATCAGTAAACACAGTTATCATTGGATCAATGTTTGGAGGTTAAGGCATTTACTACCAAATTTACTACTAAGCTGCAACCAATCAAATAACCAGGTGGAACTAAGGATTAACAATACTGTAAGTCTAACACCAGTGGTTCTCAACTCATTTGCCATAGTGGGCCACACTTGCAGCTTTCAATGCATCATGTGGGCTGCACCCACACAACTTACTTCCTGTGTATCCATGTCCGAGGGCCTGCAGCAGTGTGCTGATTGGGCCAGCCACATGTAGGCTGAGAACCACTACTCCAGACACTTTCTTCTATCCAATATAATCTTTGGCAAAGAAACAAAACAAAATTTCCCACAGAAATGACATGATTTGGAAAGAGGTATGAAGCATACAACTCTACGGTAGGAATAACATTTTTAAAAAGTCAGTAACATTCTGCTGAGGAAGTTTGATGCACAAACTATTAGAGAAGGATGCTCGACTGAAGATAAGGGCAAAAGAAGACAAGCATTTGTCTTCTATGTCCATCCACTGCAGAAAAATCTCCAGAAACATCAAGCCACTAAAAACTGCCCACACTGCCGAAGCTCCCGCAAGAGAACAGACTGTTTAGGAAGTCCATGGGTAAGAGCAAAGGCACTAACACTATGAAGAACGTGTACAACTTCAGATGTGCTACTGCCATCTGCAGTTCCAAGATGATCTTCATCCCTTGGAAAGCAATGCCAAAGGATTTCAAAGTGATTGTGAGGATCTCAAAGAGTGTATCATTTACATCAAGGATATCAAACACACAGCCCATGGGCCACATCTGGCCTGCGGAGCTTCTCTATCCAGGCTGCCAAGTTACTGCTGGGTTACAAGAAGTTGTGGGGTCAGGGCTGCTGCAGAATTTGGGACTCTTTGACTCTGGAGGCCACAGTTGTCAGCAGTGAGCTAAGTTTGCCGCCAGTGCCCCGGACCGTCACTGCGCTCCTACACACCCTCACTCCCAGGCCTCTTGCTGCCACCATGGCCACACCAGCCGTACCGTGTTCCTTGTTGGATCTGGGTCATAAGGAGCACCCCAATCTTGATATGGCCCAGGACCCCAGATGAGTTTAATCTATATTATTTATCTATATTTATAAATAAAATGTATTTAAATCAATAATTCATAGGGAGCGCAATGCTTTTATAGCAGTCCAGCTGTCTGAATGTTCACAAGGCCTACGGTTACTCCAAGAATGCAAATAAAATTGGTATCTCATGTTGGTAGATGGAGTTCGGAGTTCTGAATTAAGTTAGAGTTGACTTTAGAAATTGTTCTATCAGCTCCTGGACTTCAACACATTTTGGAGGGGTGGGGTTTTTTTTATGTTCACTTTAATACTGTTATTTTTAAAGGGCAATTATGTTCTCAATTTAACAAAGTTATTTGGAATGGCTTGAGAGATGTTTTATACTCCCATAATCCAAAAATTACATCAATACAATTAAAGCTGAATGAATTTTGCTTCCTAAAATATGTCTGCTTTATTTATTATGTGATCTCATAAGGAACCCACTACTGCAGCAGCTATGGTTCTAGCCATAAAAAAACAACACAGCCGTCCATAAAACAACAGCCAAGCTGTTTCTTTAAGTTAACAACAAATGACATTAGAATACTTCAGTGCAAAAATATGGAAAAATATTCCATTTTTTTCCTGTTTAAAACAATTCATTCGTAAGTAAAATCTACACTTAAAAAACTGAGGCGGCAGTAAAGAACTCAAAAATACAGCTTAAAATAAGGGTTGTTTTGCCTCCTAAAAGAGGCACTCTGGAAGAATTAATTACTTAAAACCAATCTGTTTAAAATGCAGCATGCCCCTACAGATAGGCAGCAGGACCACTATTATTAAAATTGAATGGGTTTTTTTTACAGTTTGCTTTTTCAATTTCATTGCTTAGGATAACAGAAGTGTGCACAGAAGTAGCATACGTGGCAATATTTTGGTCCTGGGGAATACACAGAACGTTAAAAGGTGTGGAAACTGTTTCAACCAAGATTTAAAATGGGAAAAAAGCAGAGAAATTTCCTATTGGTCCTCTCTATTTAAAAAATTGAATACAGCCTAAATTTGGGGTCAGATTTGGTCTAAGTTAAGGATCTCCTGCTATGGTATTCATAACAGAGGAAAAACTGCCTACTGAAACAGAACAAAAGCTAGGT
Organism: Crocodylus siamensis; assembly: GCF_052110815.1. Classification (NCBI taxonomy): domain Eukaryota; kingdom Metazoa; phylum Chordata; order Crocodylia; family Crocodylidae; genus Crocodylus; species Crocodylus siamensis. The sequence continues at coordinate 214,879,111 of NC_143397.1, forward strand.
AAGCATGTGGCAAACACTGAATCCTAGAACAGCCAGTGTTTAATGAATTGCTGTAGGGTGCAGAGAGAAGTGCAGCTGCCCGCTGTAACTGAGGACGCTCTGCAGGAAGCGCTCTGAGTTACAAGGATCCCCTGGAACAAACAGAAGTTCACTGCTGGTTGGGGGGGGGGGGAAGTGGAATCTAACTCAACCTCCTCTCTGCAAGGCCGTGCTGTTTTCAAAGTGGGATGGGGGAGAGAAAAGGGAGCAAACAAAGCTTGTTCTAGGGGTTCCTCAGCCAGCGCTGGAGGCTGGGGTGGGTGAATTTGAGCCACCTCGGGGGACTCCAATACCCCCTCCCCCAACCAGGGCCTCAAAAAAATCTAGACCAAACTCCCTCCACTCCCTTTCTCCCCTTCCATTCTGAAAACACCTTGACACTAGCAGGCAGCACAGACACAGGTTACAGAAGATGCTCTGTTCTGAAATGTGCTCATGCAATGAGGATTCAGATTTTCACCTGATTGGTCATTTTAGAAGTGGTCTGCAACCATGCACTTGTGTTTAGTCACAGCTATAGAATGCTTTCTGTGGCCAGCTTGAGAGAAAACTGTTACTTCTGTCTGCGCCCATATCAAGAACTTCCCAACAGAGCTAGAAAACAATTTCCACACAGACAAAATATACTTCTAATGCCGGAATTTGGAAAGGACACACAAAACACAGAATATACTCTAACAAATGATAACATTTTCACTTAAGTCTCAACTGAAGGACAGCTCTTCTAGCTTTGCAGTGCCTTGTAGCAGAAAGCAGGATGTGGTTTAATCTTAACTCATAGGCAATGTTTTTTTCTTATTGCCATAACTCATCATGACTGAAAAAAGCAAGAAACTCAAGTTACACAGACTGAGTTCCTTATCCAAAAGAAAGATTTAAAGGTGACTTAATGATAGTACAAATGTAACTTCATAAAGAGATACCAGGTACTACAGGTCTCTTTAATGGAACAGAGAAAGGTAGAATTGTAGCAGCCCTTTTTTATTCCTTTTCTATATCCCTTGCCAGGCTGGAAGCTGAAGCCAAATAAACTCAAATTAGAAAGAACACAGCACAAACTTTTTGTGTTTCAGTGGCCAGTCACTCTCAAGGCTCTTTCAAGCGCTGCTCCCAAGGCTGCCTATTAATTTTACATCAAACAATCACTGAATAAAAGCAGAAACAGTCTTGGGAATAAGGACTGTAACTCAGGGTTTCCATCTTCCACACAAATGCCTTACCTGCTAGGCCTGTTGCACACTATCTTCTTGGCCCTATGCTTCTTACATTTCTTTCTGCCCAGTGCCTTAGCTGCTGCCTCTACACTTGGGGTGCCTATACACCAGCAGCAAAGTTGCTCTGATGCGCTGTAATTACAGCACGTCAGAGCAGGCTCGATTAATCGAGTCTGCTGGAGTGTGGTAACTACCGTGTTCTAGCAGACTCCACTGTCTCATGTATCAGTATCCCTGTGCTGCAAAATGGCAGTAGGGGTGCTTTAACTAAAGCTTGTTCGACAACCTTTAATTAAAGCGCCCTTGCCACCATTTTTCAGCATGGGGATGCTGATACAGGAGACACTCCAGGCACTTTAAATCAGAGTAGCTCTAATTAAAGCCCCTCGTTCTGCTCCACAAATGTTTTCTAAGAAGAGTGAACTATTCTCAGTTCTTTCAAAGGATGCATATACATGCCTACCACCAGAACATGGAGTTAGGCCCCTGCTTAAAGCTGGACAGAAAACAGCTATAGAGTTCTTACAAATTTTCAAGCACTAACTTTATAGTTGGTTGGCTTTTTTATAGCTGGATAGTCACTTTCATTCTGTGATCACCACAGATCCTAGTTTCCTCTGTTTAAAATAAATAAATAAATAAATTTAAAAATCGCAAATTCTGATCAAACCCCACCAAATCCTCATTTTTCCATTATTAAAATAAAATGCATACATCAATCTTAGCTGAACATTATATTTACAATTTTAAAGCAATTTGGAAGCCTGCCAGCGCCTCAATCACTATAATAAAGTAAATTATAAATACCTATAGATTTTTGTTTGATTTTGTGTTTTGTATCATTCAAAAAAAATCAGACCTCCACCCCCCACCCTCCTTGCTCACCAGGACATGGGTCCAGCTGCAACTGTCCCCACCACTGTTCTGTGGTACTAAGCAGCCCTGATAAGCCCTGCCAACCTTTCATAAACCCCTGTAAATAGCACCTAGCACTTAATGCAAGGTCTCAGATCCCACTTTGGGTGTCAAGTATCTAAGAGTTGGGCACTGCAGCACCCAACCCTTAGGCACCTACATCCTTTACTGATTCCAGCACATTGCCCAATAAACTACCCAGGTATAACTCTATTATGCTTTAAGATTTTTTGGCAGAGGGACACTTACTGAATTTTGGCAAGCCATTGAGGGCCACATGACAGGCAGCCAGGAGCAGATAAATATTAATTTTCTCAATTTTTCAGGGACCCCACAGGCCAGACAGAATGGCCTGGCGGGCCGCACCTAGTCCACATTTTGCCCACCCCTGCTTTAAGGGAACAATAAAACAGTCAAAGGGAGTTTGCAAATCCCAAAACACCATTTATCTTGACAAGTTACAAGAAAAGGCCCTGATCCTGCAATCTGTAGTAGGCGGGCATGTGAGCAGGGATCCTTGTGCATACAACAAGTTGCAGGACCAATGCCCAAAACATCTCAGTGTGTGATTTAACAATCACTGATATATTTATTTTTGATCCTTCCCAGCCAGATTATCGTCTGGTAAAATAAACTGTTAAAATTATAATTTCATAACATAGTTTAACAAGATAAACAATAAAATGGAAAAATTTAGCCACTGTATATAAAGTCAGGATAAGATTTTCCCAAATGTATTATTCAAGATTTTTCACCAAATTATGTCTACAGATGTTTAGTGCAGTCTGAATACTCCCAAACTTCTCATAAGCAATGCTGAAAATTCAAGTTATATTGGTTAGTTTTGATCAAATGCACTCTATTTCCTACCTGGAAAAGCTTTTCAATAATCACATTTTATATGATTAAATATTTATGGATAGCATATTCTAAAATTCATTTCAATTTGGCTGTTCCCACAAACACTTCCATCTGTAAGCTAGTCTATTCACCAAAGTCACAGCTAAAAGCAAATCATATTTATTATTTCAGAAACGTTTACAGAAAGGCATGGGGAGTTTCGGGGTGCTGTTTTTTAATGCGTTAGCGTTTAAAAGATTCTGGATTACTCATTAAGCCCAAACAGCCAGGCAAAGTACGGAGCACATGCTTGGGAAAGTGGGGAGCGTTGAAAAACAAACAGACTGTCTCCTCCAGTTAACACATCCCCCGCTTCTCCCTCGTCACCTCCTCCATGCTGTTCCCCTGGGGCACATGGCTCCTTCTGTACCCCTTCCTACTTGCAGCCTCCCCACTGTGCAGATGCACCATCCCAGCTGCACTATGGAAGCTGCCTTCATATACATGAAGAAGCTAGCTGATTTAGCCCTTACCAATTTTAATGGAAAAAAAAAAGGGAAAAAACCCACACAGCCCTAGTCCACTAATGGAGTTTCATTAGTAAAAGGAAAACTATTCAAATAACCTTTTTGCTCTCCCATTTTTCTAGATTTAACCTGTATTTCAAAATACAATACTGTGAATATTCACAAACAAGTTCAAATCACCAAACCTCCTACATTATAAACTCGATATGCAACACACACAAAACATTATGCTTTGTTTAAACAAATGTGTAGCTTGTCTTTTTATATCAGTATTATGATAAAAACTGAGCAGGACAAGCTATTATAGTGCAACTTCATATTTGCAAGCAAACTGTTGCAAGTGCTTTTCTATCTAAAAGAATCAGCTAATCCTGTCAAATGAAGTTTTAATACATACTCTGTCACTGGCATGGAAATATCAATTCACCATACTCTCATTCAGCACTGCTCACCTTCAAGATTTATGGTCAAAAAAGTAATTACATAAACATTTGTTGAAGTAATTTATACTTTTTATGAACTCAGAATTACCGGTAAAAATGCAGCATTTCAACTGGTCACCAATCAAGTTGTGTGTTTCTATAGCAACTACCATTCCAAAGAACTAAACAAATTGGGGGCATGTTATCCGCTCAGAATACTGTAATGTAATCTCTACTAGGCATGTCCACACATGCTATTAGGGGTGCACCAAAAGAGATTTTGGGGACAATATCAATAGCCAATATTTAAGGAGGCTTATTGGCTGATAATGATCTGACTTCCGACATGCAGCTCTTCAGCTTGAAAAGTTGCATCCAGCTGGTAAGTCTGGTGTGGTGGAAGGGGAGGGAAAGGCTCGGGTGGGGGATGGCAGATCAAGGCTCCTGCAGTGAGGGAGGGAACGGAGCTGGGACAGGCGTTGACCAGCTGGGGCGGGAAGGGGCATAGGACAGAACCGCAAGCAGTTCATCCGGGATGGGGGTGTCCCTCTGGATCTGCACATTGTAGGGTAGGCTGCAGCTGCCAACCGAGGCCGGGGCCAGGGCGGGTGCAGGACAGACATGGCTCATCGGGGAGGCAGCAGCTCCCACCACTGTGCATGGCTCATCTGTCAGCTCTCGCCACTGCTCCTGCTGCTCATCCAGGAGGGCATGGGGGGCGTGTGCCCCGCCAGACCTGCCTGGGACAGGAAGAGCCCAGCCCACCCTGTGCAGATGCAGGGGCACACAACAACCCCTCCTCCCCCATGCCTTCCCAGACAAACAGTGGGAGCAGCGCCAGGAGCCACCAGACTAGCACCAGACAAGCCACACACAGCGACAGGAGCCACCCCCCACAACAAGCCGCACGTCCAACCCTGCTTGGTTCCCAGCTCCCAGGGAGAGCAGGGAGCTGGACAGGACCAGGCAAGTTCCCTATCCCTTGTGGCCCCCTGGTGTTGGGGCTGACTGGTAGCAATTCTGCTCCCTGTCACCAGCTACATTTTAAGTTACTGCACAGTATATACTGTGCACTTAAGTTTACTACCTGCATATACAGGTAGTAGCTAACTGCGAAGCAGACTAATTTACTGCACAGTAAATGGTGCGCACGTGTAAACAGTGATGCTTTATAGACATTAGACATTAGGGCTGGAAGGGACCTCAAGAGATCGAGTCCAGCCCAAAAGTTAGTCTACAGCACAGTAAAAAGGTTTCGTATAGCCACAGCCACTGAGCGAGAATGCTGCAGACAGACAGGCGTTCTCAACCTCCAGGATGCTCCAAGGAGCACTGACTATGTCCTTACTGGGTCATTACATAAGCACAGCCTAGCTACAGGCCAACAGCATCCCTATCAGACTCCTCTCTCACCTCCCAACACATCCATTACACTGTAGATTGCAGGAGCTGATGAAGGATAAGCCAGCTTTTCTAGGTCTATGTCCGTACTGCGATAAATCCTAAGTGGAAGGTCCAATGCTTTTGGCCTCTTTTCCCTATTTCTTGCCTCCGAAATCAGAGACACAAAAGGGGCATAACATGGGAAAGAATCTTCAATTGCATAGCACTGCACAGCATTACAAAAAATGTTGGTTCAGTAAAGAGGGAAGAACAATACTTGCCTCTCCTTCCTCCTCCCCCCCATACAAACACATACACGTGCACACAAAATCATCCTGTTGAAATTCTCTTAGAGGTAACTTATTTGACTGGAGAGTAAAGAAGAGCATACCTACAAGCAGACGACAGAATACAGAAAGTTTACAGAGGTAAGTGTTTTCATCCTAGCTTCAGGAAGTTCTATAAAAACTGGCTTTAAGATGAAAGATTATGAAAATAATACACCAAATAGTTAAAAAAAAAAAAAACCACTTACCTGTAAACTAAATATAAAATAACCACTAACACTTTGTTCCGCAATCACATCCTCCATGGTACGTAAGGTAGTACCCAAGTAGGAATTTAGGAGTTGAGTAGGAAGCAGTCCAACTGAAGAAGCCATCAGATAGTTGGGCAATGACAGATCTGTAATCTGAATAAAATGAGGTGTAAAAAGCAATGCACCATTTCAGCATAATTTTTATGTGTAATTAGTATGGTTAACCACCCCCTCAGCTATATAAGCAAAAGCTTACAATTAGTTACATTATACTATTTTGGGTATAAAAGACATCCAGTATGACAAACTTTTAAAATTCCGACTGGTTTGCAGATCAACTAGTTATTCCTTGTTTTATCATATTTCATCTTGTGCTGAGCTGTACGCTTAAGTGGAAATCAAATTAACTAAGGATGCAATTACTTCTCTTCCCCTTCTCCCTTTCTTAGAGGTCAGCAGAAATGGCACTACAATTTATCAGAATCTTGTTCTCAGAAAGAAACTACAGTATCAGATGAAAAAGGCAACAAGGCATGAAGTGAGTTTTGGTATGCACCAGCCTTTGTTTTCTCATTTCAACAATGAACTGAGAAAACATAAACCTTTACTAACAAGTATACCATGTTCAAAATCACAATGAAACAAATTTAGTTAAAATGCATTAAGCGTAGCCACCATATTTCTGTAAAGGAAAAGATAAGAATCATTGTAAATCCCCTGTGAAATACTTTTTTTGTATTACAGTTTTAATTGGGCAAGGAAGCAGCTAAATATTTTTTTAATGTTGATAAGAAACAGGAAAAAAACCCCCACACAAATATTATTTCATCCTCTTTCCTGAATTGATTTGTTGTTTTGAAAAGCTCTAAACAGTGTGCACACTATTTGCAACAGGACAAGGTACACAACATTAGCTAAACTAAGTCAAGCAGGATTTGGGGGTGTTGAGAAATACAGCAGAGGAATGTAAAAGCTAAGAGTTCAAAGGGGAATAAAATGCATTTACGCATGACAACAACAAAGGGAGGGAGTGAGGAGGGAAGAGAGAGAAAGGGTTACAAATAAAAGCAAACTGATCTACAACAGGTACCCAATATTTTCATTTAGGGACAGAGACATGCATCCAGACACCAAATCTTCATTCCATCCTCCTCACCCACACAAAGCAACTCAGCACTAGCAACAGGAGATACTTTTGCATTGCTCCTAGCTTCTGCAATTCAACCCTGATTGAAAGAAAACCACTTTTAAAGGCTGAGAAAACAGTTTAAGATGCTAAGCCCCTTCAGCTGCTACCTCTCTGCAGAAGCTGTCAATAATGGGTGCTAACAGATGGGGGGGGGGTTGACCCCCCCCCCCCCATCCTCTCCCAAACCCACAGCATTTTACCGGAAGAGAAATTGTGTCAGTTTGACCTCACTCCTCAAATTGAATCAGCTATTAGATAAAAGTGCCAAAAGGCCTTGCTGAAGCACACAAGCTATACAGACGTTGGGGAGCCATATCAAACTGATGCAATTCCTCTTCTGCACATGTGCTGCACTCAGTGTGAGGACATGCCAAGCTGAAAGTAAAGTACTGGGGTTTTTTCTCCACATCTGTCAGCACCCCATGATGCCAACTGGTATCAATATTGATATGAAAATGAGTCCTTTTAGAACTAAAATAAGATTTCCAACTCATGTCAAATTAAGTCCCTGAGAATGATACCACTCATTTCACGCTGAGAAAATGTTTCTTCTTCCTGGTTCCTACTAACCAAATGTTTCAAGCTCACAGACTGCAAAATTCAACTGATCTAGTCTGAGAACTCCAACTTAGGAAAACAGACTAATTAAATTCAAATCAGGTTAGTGCACAAGGATACTGAAGTCCACATGACCTAGTATTTCTTTCATAGATTTCATAGACATCAGGGCTGGAAGGGACCTCGGGAGATCATCGAGTCCAGCCCCCTGCCCGAAGGGCAGGAAGTCAGCTGGGGTCATAGGATCCCAGCAAGATAAGCATCCAATTTACTCTTGAAGGTGTTCAATGTAGGTGCTTGAACCACCTCCGCTGGCAGACTGTTCCAGACCTTGGGGGCTTGGACAGTAAAGAAATTCTTCCTTATGTCCAGCCTGAAACGCTCTTGCAGGAGTTTGTGACCGTTCGACCTCGTCATCCCTTGGGGCGCTCTGGTGAACAAACGTTCCCCCAGATCCTGGTGGTCACCCCTGATAAACTTATAGGTGGCCATCAGATCACCCCAGAGCCTGCGCTTTTCCAGGCTAAAGAGCCCCATGGCTCTCAGCCTGTCATCGTAAGATCTGTTTTCCTGACCTCTGATCACACACATGGCTCTCCTCTGCACTCTCTCAAGCTTCTCCACATCCTTTTTGAATTGTGGAGCCCAAAACTGGACGCAGTACTCCAGCTGCGGCCTCACCAAGGCCGAGTACAAGGGGAGAATGACGTCCCGGGATTTGCTCGAGAAGCATCTATGGATGCACGCCAGCATTTTGGTCGCTTTACTAGCCGCAGCATCGCATTGCAGGCTCATGTTCATCTTGTGGTCAATGATGACCCCCAAGTCTCTTTCTTCTGTAGTGCTACCCAACGTAGCACTGCCGAGCCTATAAGGGTGCTGCAGGTTTTTCCTCCCAAGGTGGAGAACCTTGCATTTATCGGTGTTAAACACCATGAGGTTCTCATCCGCCCATTTGCTGAGCTTGTCCAGGTCAGCCTGGATCACCCGCCTATCTTCTCGCGTGGATGCTTTGCCCCAAAGTTTGGTGTCATCAGCGAACTTGGCCAGTCCACTCCTGACTCCAATGTCCACATCGTTAATGAAGATGTTGAACAGTATGGGTCCCAGGACAGAGCCTTGAGGGACCCCACTGGTCACAGGGCACCATGATGAGTGACTGCCATCAATCACAACCCTCTGGGTCCGACCACGAAGCCAATTTCCCAGCCAGCGGATAGTGGTGGAGCCAAGGCCACAACCGGCCAGTTTGGCCAAGAGGTGATCATGGGATACCAGATCAAAAGCTTTTTTGAAGTCAAGATATATGACATCAATCTCTTCTCCCTTGTCCAGGTGATAGGTCACCTGGTCATAGAAGGAAATGAGATTGGTCAAACAAGACCTACCCGCAACAAACCCGTGCTGGCTGTCCCTTAGAATGTTAGCCTGGGCCAGTCCCTCAAGGATGGCCTCCTTAATACACTTTTCTAAGATCTTCCCCAGGATAGAAGTCAGGCTAATGGGCCTGTAGTTAGCTGGATCCACTCTCCTCCCTTTCTTGAAGATCGGCACCACATTGGCCTTCTTCCAGTCTTCGGGCACTACACCAGAGCGCCAGGAGTTTTCAAAGACCCGTGCCAGGGGCTGGGCTATGACGCTCGCCAGCTCCTTGAGTACCCTGGGGTGCAGGTTGTCAGGGCCAGCTGACTTGAAGGTATCCAGCTTCTCAAGGTGTTCCTTCATGAGGTCAGCATTGACGGAGGGTAGGGGATCCCCCTCACCCAGATTTCCCTGTCCCATAGCAGGCATGGGCATCCCATGTGACTGATGAAAGACTGACGCAAAGTACCTATTTAATAGGTTGGCTTTTTCCTGGGCATCAGTTGTCAGTTGCCCCATCTGGTTTAGCAGGGGTCCAACATTGCCCTTGCTTTTCCTCTGGCTCCCCACATATCTGAAAAAGGACTTTTTGTTGTCCTTGATGCCTGAAGCTAGCTGGAGTTCAGTTGCAGTCTTGGCTTTCCTAGTTTGCTCCCTGCAGGACCGGACCAGCGCGGAGTAATCCTCCTTGGAGGTGAATCCCGTCCTCCATCCTTTGTAGGCTTTCCTTTTTAGCCACAGTAGGTCCGCTAGGTCTCTGGAGAGCCAGGGGGCTGCTGTGCCTTCTTGCTGCCTTTCCTCCGTGTTGGAATAGATTTAGCTCGTGCAATGAGGATCACTTCCCTGAGAAGCAACCACTCTTCTTGAACTCCCATCTCCCTGGGGTCATGGTCCCTGAGGGCCTGACCGACTAGCCTCTTGAGCTTGTCAAAGTCGGCTTTTCTGACGTCAAGGACTTCTGTGTTGCTGACTGACTTGCCAGCTTTATGGCGGATGGTGAAGGTGATCAGCTCATGGTTGCTGTCACATACTTCCCATAAATCACTAGGTCGCCAATTAGGTCGTCCCCCATAGCCAGTACCAGGTCAAGCAGCGCTTTGCCTCTCGTTGGCCCATAGACTTCTTGAGTCAGGTAGAGGTCATCCACGCACCAGAGAAAGCTTTGCGCCTGCTCAGGTTTAGCTGAGTGATCTTCCCACGAGATGTCCGGGTAATTGAAGTCACCCATGACAACCAAGGTCCTGGAGCAAGCGGCCTCAGTCAGTTTCCGGGCGAACTCCTGGTCAAGCTCGGGACTTTGAGTGGGAGGTCTGTAGTAGACTCCCACCGTTGTGTCCCCTGTGCCGAATTGCCCACGAATTTTTTACCCAGAGGGTCTCTAGCTGTCCATGCCAGTCGCCAACATCAGCTTGCAGGGACATGTAGCTTTCCTTCACATAGAGAGCTACACCCCCGCCCCTTTTGTCAACACGATCCCTCCTGTATAGGGTATAGCCCTCTATACCCATGGTCCAGTCATGGGTGGAGTCCCACCAGGTCTCCGTTATCCCAGTGACATCATATTTCTTTGCACTGAGCAGGAGGATGAGCTCGTCCTGCTTGTTGCCCAGGTTCCTGGCATTAGTGTACAGGCAGGCAAGTGTCCCCTTGGGGGCTCTTGCCTTGCCCACAGATTGTGCCAGGGCTGGGGCAGGGGTGGGCTCCCTTAAGTGCCCCCTTAAGTGCCTTGGTCCGCTGGCTTTGCAAGGGTTGCTCAGCGGGCCAGCAGTGGCAGTAGTCCCCCCATCCCCCAGCGGGCTTCGTTTAAAGCCCGGTGGAGCAGGTCAGCCAGCCTGGCTGAGAAGAGCCTCCTCCCCAGGGAAGAGAGGTGGAGGCCATCTCTTCCCAGCAGCTCGCTGCCTCTCTCGCCAAAGAGCGGGCTGTGGTCATGGAAGCCAAAGCCTTCCCGATGACACCAGCACCGCAGTTTTTGGTTCACCGCGTGGATCCTCCTCAGCCCATAGCCCGAGACTGGGAGGATCGACGAAAACACCACCTGAGCTCCCAGACCCCTAAGCCCCACTCCCAACTCCCTGTAGCACCTCATGACCTGGCTGGGGGTGCTCCGAGCCCTGTCATTGGTGCCCACATGAATCAGGAGCATGGGGTAGTGGTCTGTAGGCCGGAGGAGCTGCGGGATCCTCTCCGCAATGTCTCGGATGCGGGCCCCTGGGAAGCAGCAGCAGACTTCCCGGGCTAAGGGGTCAGGGCGGCAGATTGCCCCCTCAGTGCCCCGCAGGATGGAGTCTCCCACAACAAACACCTTACGCTTTGTCCTGGGGAGAGCGGGGCCAGTAGCTGCGGTGGAGCCTGGGTTGCCTGCGGGAGCTGGCAACTGCGTGGGCTCTGCTGGGGCTGCAAGAAGTGCGAACCTGTTGCTAAGCTCCGGCGGGGCAGGGGCCTTGGTGCGGCGGGCCTCGAGGCCCTTGACCACCTTGGTCCATGCCCCTGACTGGGCAGAGCGGGAGGTCCCAGAGTCCTCCTTAGTCGCGGAGGGAGACGGAGCTCTCCCCTGCGGCTCCCGGGGGAGAAGGGCCTGGCAGTAGGAGTTGATCTCCTGCTCGCAGTCCCTGATGGCACGCAGTCTCTGGACTGTGGCCTGGAGCTCCTCCAGCTGGCGCGCCAGAGACCCCAGTAGGGAGCAGACCCCGCTAGGGGAGGTGGCCATGCTCCCGGGCCCCAGAGCCTGAAAAAGGGACAGGCAGCCCCCGCAGCCAAGAGCCAGGGGCTCCGACTGTGTGGAGCCCGGAACCATGGGCTCCGTCTGGGTGGCCGTCTCTGAGGTGCCCAGTGGAGGGGCCGCAGAGCCCAAGGGGACCCGAGGGGTGCAGCGCATGCCCATCCATGTCATGCCTCTGGTAGGCTGGCTATGGCTGGGGCTGGCTATGGCTGGGGAGGGGTCGCAGGCAGGGTCTCGTCTCCTCCCACGCCCTCCCCTGTGCGAACTCCCTTCCAGCCCTAATGTCTATGAAATCCATGAAACTCTGTGCTAACTCGAGCGCCTGTTTACGCAGCCTGGTCGCGGGGCTCCCTGGGGGGCTGGGCCAAGTAGGGGCCTGGGCAGGGGCTTGACCCGGCCCGGCACCAGGCAGCGGCCTCCTCCGAGCAAGCGAGGAGTTAACCCCTTTCCACCACGAGCCCGCTCACCTCCGGCTGTGCTGGGGGTCGGCAGGGGGCTCGGCGGCTGCTGAGGGGGTGTCTGGGGGCCTTCGGGGGAGCGGGGGCGCAGCGGGCTTCACCCGCGCATCTCTCACCACTCCAGAGCCTACCTGAGTGTGTTTTTTTTTTTCCCCCCCCCCGTTTGGCGGGCCCTTTTAAACTACGTGCATGCGCAGTGGGCCTGCCATCGGGGAACACTGGCTTCTCAGGCCGGGGGGCCCAGCCCGGGATTTGCTGAACAGTAAAAGGTGGCAAGAAAGGAAGTGAACTAAAAATGTAAGTCCTCCTAGATGTCATCAATCACAATATATTACATAATGTTCAATATAAGGGTTACTAAAAAAAATTAAAAAGACAAAACAAAAACATCTTAGGGCCCATTAACAAACATTTTTAACAAATACTTGTTGGGTCAAAGTGTCATTGTCTAGTACAGTATATTATGAAAATGCTGTTATTGGTTGAAATGGATCTAGCAATTGATGGATCTAGCAGATTGAACACACAACTAAGCTAGACTGAACTAACAAAAAGCCTTTGAGTTTCCTATACAGTCTTTAAAATGGAAGTTTAAAAGCAAGCTGTCAGCTGTTCCTAAATAATTTCTCCAAATTTCCAACTAGAACAAGAAAACACCTTCTAGAACTAGTTAAGTACAGTTCCCAGTGTTGAACTTCTGCAAGGAAATACTTGAACATGGCAGAGTCTTTAACAAAATAAAAGACAAAGGCCCCCCCAAAAATCAGCAGCAGGTTTAGGCATTTTGTTACCCATACCTAAAATAAGCGATTATTACTATGGGAGTGCACCACTAAAGGCAGTATAATCATTTTAAGCATAATAGGATTAAATAATTTAATATAAAAACATATTTTTGAAAGTCAAAAAGCATGCCAGATTCACGTATCTTAACACAAAATATTAATGGAGGGGTTTTGGTTGGGGAGGGGGGGGTTGGAGGCGAGGGGAGAGGGTAGAGAGAGGACGGGGCAGGGAGGAGCTGTCGGAGATTGAGAAGAGATTAAGACTATGATTTTCTTTAGTTTTTCTCCTAAAAGATGTCATCTGCATCCCAACTGGAAGATGACATCATTCAGTGGAAGACTTGTAAACTAATTTGATAAGTTGGTTCTAAACTTCATGCTGCAAGTTTTTCTTCCTGTAGATTGAAGTATGTACCAGCAACATGAGAAATATATTTTCTGTGTGGAAGTCTGACTAACAATTTTACTGAAAAGTATATTAATGATCAGCCTAGAGCTACATTTCTGACAGATGACTAATTTTTTTCCTCTTTTGTGATTTCGTAGGAATCTAGGCCACAGCAGAAGTATGCACAGCAGAGACCTTCTTTATTGCCAAAGGGATGTATCAAGTGTTATTATGATCTATAAAATAAAAAAAGCAGGTATGGGATTTGCTAAATAGGGCATTGTCATTAAATCTAGTGGAACTGGGAAACACATTGCAAAGATTAATTTAATACCTCTGGGTATTTCTCTGTCGGTGAACAGAAAATAAATCAGTTTAGTTGCAAATATCCACTTTTATTTCCTGATCCAGAAACAGTAGGGGACATGAGGAACTCAGAGACCATTCCCAAAGGAAGAGCCAGTAAGTTCAGAACTGGCCTGAGAGTCCTGCATCTCATTAAACTCCAGGCCAAGAAACTAGTAAACAGAAAAATGATGCAGCCAGTGTTCCTTTAGGTCATGATTTGTGGGGTTGGGTCTATGCCGATGAAGGCTGTAGCTGGTGTTCCTAGCTTGGAAAGAAATAGGAAGTAAAGGCTATGTTTGGTTTTCTCTGGTAAACACTGGCAGTCAAAATCTTTTCTTAGGGCATCAGCAATTCTTAAGAAACCTTGCAAAGGACACAAGTCTTTCAATTTGTCTAGAGCCTGGTCTGTTCTGAAACCAAATAGTACTCAACCCTCAAACAACAAGTTTTCTATCAGGGGTTTTATTTCTGGAAGATGTGCAAATGCAGGTAACCACAAGTTGCATCACTGATTCCTTTGGGATGCTACAGCTCAAGATATTATATCAGAAGCAGAAGATGCTCTCAGCCTGTGATTTAGAACTTAAGTAACATACGGTGGCAAAAAGTTAGGTAGATGTGTAGCACTGATGGAGGAGACCTAGCCTGATTTATTATTTGCATATTAAATATGACTGACACCTTTAGATGGTTTCATCGATGCCAAGATTTAACTAGGCTTTTTGCTGTTTTGGGGATCAGCTTCATGGATTCATGTGTTTGACTTTAGAAGGTTCAATCCCTAAATTCTCCCCTAACACATTGGCCTCTGAAGCAGGAAGCTGTTGCACAAGAGACTCAACTCTTGAACCCTTCTTTCATTGTCCCTGGTTCTGACAGCAGAACCAAGTACCTGTAGTATGGCACTGAGATCTTTGGTCAAATAAAAGATCCTTCTGCCTTCCATTTCTCCCCACTCTCCTACCACACATACATAAACATGCTAATGCCTAGGCTAAGAAAATAGCAACACTAGAAATGGTTGAAGGATCCTAAGGCCCCTGTGCACCTGCCTCCATGGCTAGAAAGAACCAAGATGGTCATCATGCCACACTTCTTTTACAGCTCCTCCTTCTGATTGTGGAGGGCTGCAAGGGGAGCGCAAGAGTACATGCACAGCTGCAAGAAGGTTCCACTGGTTCATGCTGGACCCAGCTCACCCCCCAAGAACAGGAATGTGTCGAGGTCACTACAAAGATTTTTGTTTTCTTCTGTACCAGCCCTTTAGAGAAGCAACTGGCCTTTCAAATGGGAGCCAGTACAGTCCTCTCAGGCTTAAACCAAACAAATCCAGGGCTTTTCTTACTGCTTAGCGTTCTCCAAGCAGTAACACAGTGACTTTAACAAGACTCTGGGTTAGAATCATTGTTGTTCTGGTGGCTACTGGTGAGAAACCTGACAGAAGCCATGTCAAAGGAGAGGAGATAGGATCTTCAGACAATCTGTGTAGTAGGTATCTGATAACATACATGATAGGTAAGCTCCAGGAATAGCACAATGATAGGAATCCCAGCACCCTACCACGCTCCAAGAGGCAGAGGGATATGAAAAGAAGTGTTGGGCTTTTCATTCAGAGTTAATTTCTTATTCTTTTATATCAACTTCTATTTTACCAGTTTGGTAGATTTTTATATACAGGTTTCCCTTGATTTATCCAGCACATGCATTCCTGGAGAACACCACATAAATCAAATCCACATAAAGTGAACCCACTTTATAATGTAAGAGATAGGGATAGGTTCTTGTGTCAGCGGCTCCTGGGGCTGCTCCAGCACAGGCTGGGGTGAGTACGAGCAAGCAGAGCCCCGGACAGTGCAGGGCGCGGCACTCACCCCAGCCCCAGCAGCCCCCGCCAGCTGCTTGCAGCCACTGGGCTGCACTCTGCCGCCAACCCCCCAGGTCTCTGCCTGTCTCCACTAACCCCAGCTCCTGCTGCACTGCTCCAGGAGCAGGCAATGCTAGTTCCCTGTAGCTGCTGGATTGCGCCATGCCCTGGCACTGCCAGCTCCCAGTGCTGCTGCAGCCGGGGCTAAGGTAAGTGCTGTGCCCTGCACCTCCCAGGGCTCTGCTTGTCCGCGCATATCCAGCACGTGGAGCACCAGCTCCAGCTTCACCCCACAGCTGCAGCCTACTCCACACTGCGCAGATCTGGGGGCCTTTGGTGAGGTGTAAGGGGTGCACATGCACCCCCTGAAAGCACCAGCTGCAAAACAAGAACTGCACCTACGGCTTCGCTGCTGGAGCTCCCCTGCCCCTCCCCCTCTCAGTGATCTGCTGCCCCCTCAGATTTGGGAGGCACCATGGCCCATGCTGGGGGCACACGTCCCCTGCCCCTGCCCTCCTGCGGTAGCAGCTGCTACCATTCTATAAGCCATGCCCCAGCTGGGCAGTGCCTGCCTCTGCCCCCTCCCTCACCGCAGGGGGCATTGATCTATCCCTCTACACCCCTTCCCTCCCTCCCTCCCTCCTCCCCTTCTACCACACCAGACTTACCACCCGATGGCAGCTGCATCATATATCAGATCAGTATCGGCCGATTTGCCTCCTTAAATATCGGCTATCAGTATCAGCCCCCGAAATCTCTATCAGTGAAGCCCTATTAGTCATGTACATAGAAACCGAAAAGGGGCAAGGATATATAAGAGTTTCTTATGAACACTCATGCTTCTATTCAATCGACTGTTTCTCACTTAGTCTCTTTATATGAATATGGCTTTTGCAAGCCATCCCATAAGCAGGAAGCTTTCAGCACACACTAAAAACATAAGCTGACATAGGATACTTGAAATCTTCCAACTAAGGATGTCAAGTTCAAAGTCAGTTCTCACAGAAATTACAGGATTGCCCCAAAGTAAAATACAGGCTTTACTCTGTAGCTTTTTGTATGCAGTCTCGCGCAGGCACGTGCATGCGTGTGTGTGTGTGAGAGAGAGAGAGTATACACACAGAGCAACAGAATTGCATTTAATCAGAAAAAGAGCTATAAAGTTTCTGACTTGTGTTACATTTTAACTTTTTCAACCATGCTGTTGTAGCTTGTATTTAATTTTATTGATGAAAACCTCTCCCTGTATTGTGTTTGTCAGCATGTCTTGCCCACAAGTATAATCAAATAAAGACAACTGCATTTATTTCATCAAAGTCCAAAGTAGAGATGTACGACTATACAGATAACTCGACACACGTGATCAACTGATGCTTATTTGTTGTTTCTAAACTAATTTCTTTCAGTATCATCACAGGTTATTGTCACTAAGACTCAGGACAAGTTAGCAACACAGAAGGCCAATTTAGGACATTACTTTAAAACGCAATGTCCTGCATTTTGTCTCAAGTTGGCATAGCAGAATGATGAGCAGCTGTCAAGCCATGTTTTCTTCCAATTCCGACCTGTCCCTTTTAAAAGGGTCTCACGTAGGAGTCACTTCTGCTTGCTATGGACTCTCCATATGATGTGTAAATGAACAGCTGGTGTTTCCCAGACTCTATTCGTTACCTTGTACATACAAGAAAACTAGCTCCCAAACATTATAATAAAAATAATTTTGAAATGGTTCAGCTAACCATAATTATGTTCATAACATGCAAGTAGCAAAATGTACCTAAAAAGAAGGAATACTGCTGTTTCTTTTAATTGTTACAGGCTCTTTTGGGACACGGTCTGCATTTTCAGGCTAAAAAGCACCAGGCATACCTTTATTTCCTTATGTACAATAGTTCCATAAGTATTCTGGGTTGGTACTAGGACTTCTTGAAGTTACGGTGTATCAAATTGCGTATGCCTTTGTTAGACCACAAAAATAGCATTCAACTACACCTTTAATAATAATTTTAATGAGTCTAATCACAGTAGAAATGTTTGCTTAAAATGTTTGAAGGATCAGGGCTTTAGGAGAAAAGAAAATGGGTTTAACTTGTACACTTCCATGCGATTCAACAGAGCAAACTAACTAATTTCTAGACCACTGATTCTCAACCAGGGTGTTGAGAGATAATTTTGAGGGTGCCATAGGATGCTGGACAGCATTAGCACCATTGGGTATTTATACACATACAATTGTCTGCTCCAATGCGCCCGAGACCTGGCACGTCAGACCAGACTTGATTAATCAAGTCTGCTCTGCATGCGAACCGACGCGCCTGGCACTGCGTTGCATGCCTTTGTATAAATGGCGAAATGTGCGTCAGCGCTAAGAAAATGGTGGTGGTGCGCTTTTGAACTAAAACACATCAAATGTGCTTTAGTTCAAAAGTGCACCACCTCCATATTCTCAGCGCTGACACACATTTCATCATGCAAGGCACATGACGTAGTGCCAGGCACTTTTAAAAGTGCCCAGTGCTGCGACACAAATGTGTACAAATGCCCATTATGTCTGCTAACACCTACATATGATGCACAAGATAAACCCAGAGATTCCAAACAGGAATCCACATCATCAAAACTATTCTGACTGGCTGTGGTTTTCCTGAGCAACCTGCAACAAAAGAATCACTCTATTATTTTTCCATAGTCAAAAAAATGAGTGAAAGCTATGAGATGGCATTTTCCAAAGGGTGCCTCGAGGCTAACAAGGTTGAGAACCACAGTTCTAAATTCCCTTTCATAAACAAACTAAAACCATTTTGAACCGTAAGAAAAATTTCTGACCTGCAGATTCAACTGAGTTAAATGCATGACCAAAATTGGATACTATAGATAGAATGACCTCAGGAGAAAGAATGAGTACAGAATTGAGTCTAATAGTCTAATAACTTGAAGTGTTCTATGAAAGAGCAAGCAAACACTCATTAAAAAGAAACTTCTTAGGTTTTGTTTTTTTTTAATTAATTATGATTATTATATGCAAGATTATTAATTTTAGGAAACCATTCCTTCTGAACTGTGCCCGCTTTCCTATACTTCTAAAAGTACAAAGAGAAACCAACTTGAAAGCTAGCCCATTTCCAGAAGGGAATCTACACTAGAGCAATTCCAACTATGACAGAAGTTCCGGATTTCCTTTCTTGCCAATTTGCAGAGATTTAAAATGTTCATATACCTATGTTTTGTAGGGACAGTTGTCAATAATAATAAAAATACAAATGGAAGACAACTAATCTGTTATGTACAACAGACTGAATTCAATCAACAGAAAAAAAAATCTGTTTTTCCTCTTATCTCTTTCTATCCTGGTAATCGCATAGATTACCACAACTAATCACTGTGTGTGATTCAACAGAGCACCATACACAGGTTTAAAACACAAAAATTAAAAAAAAACAAAACCACTCATTATTTGGATTAAATGCCCCTCTAAATGCCAAAGGAAATGTCAATCCTCCTTCTGAATCTGTTTTAACACAACTGTCTCCAGACCTGAAGTGTTTAAGACTCATTTACTCTGAATACTTTTTTTTTTTTTTTAAAGAGTTGCTGTAAAACCTTTCCACCCCTCTGCAGAGGTTCTTCTGTACAGAAAGCATCTTGAGATTCTTTTAAACAGCACATCTATTCAAAAGTATGAGCATCTTCTTAATGTCTAAGATGCAAAATAATTCCCAAAACTCCCACTTCACAAAGTGTCCCCAGAGCCTTAAATCCCCACACAGTTTTAGACTTTGCCTGAAAGAGCAGGGGATAGGAGAAGTAAAACACCAAACCTTTTTTCTGGAAGACGAACTTTCACTGGGGGAGTATTTGTTAGCATACTCTCCACCTAGCCATCAATATCTGTCCAAAACTAACCCCACTATCATTGCTTAAAACACCACTACATGATTACTGCAACTGGAAAACTGGTGGGGGAGAGGAGGAGAGGGAAGAATAATTAACTTTCATACACTGACTTAGATGCATATCACAGCAGTCCTGGGTGTCCAGTTCCCTTGCCCTACCTGTGAAGTCAGCAAAGCCCAGACCTGGCAGTCAGTTCTGCACAGGGTCTACCAAAGTCAACAGGGTGCTGCAGGGTCCGCAATCTACCTGCCTGAGCCTCACTGCAGGGTTTGGCTCTGCTCCTGCCATCACATCTGTGCACACAGCCCCTCAGTGGGCACTTGCTTCAGTTTCAAACGGGGCTTGTCTTCCCAAAGCAACAAGTGAGAGAAACTGTTTCAACAGGACAGAGGCAAGACTGCAAGGCCAGAGCATCGGGAGGAGCTGGGTCTGTGCTGGCTGTTTGATGCAGAAATCAATTAAACAAAGATAGTGATGGGCTTCCCCGCACAACAGGAAAGTGGGAGACAGCTGTGGCTCCCATGGCTGGTCTCCCCAGGCTCCAGGGAAGTGGGTGACACATCTTTGGCTCCCGTAGCGGGTCTCCCCGGGTGCCAGGAAATGGGCGACACGACACCGGCCCTCGGGGTGGGTCTCCCCAGGCGCCAGGGAAGTGGGCTGACTCTGGCCCCCATGACGCACTTCCCCAGGAGCCCAGGAAGCGGGCAGCGCGACCGCGACCCCCCTGCGGGCTCTGCCCCCCACGGGCCCGGCGCGGGGCACTCACCGAGAAGACGGCGTTCTGCAGCCCGAAAGGGATGGGCGTGAGCCTGGCCAGGGCCACCACCTTGAGCCCGCTGCCTCCCTCCACCACGCGGATGACGGCGCCGAGCCGCTCGCTGCCCTGGATGCGCGCCTGCACCCAGCGGGCCAGCAGCCACTTGCAGGCCACGTGGGCCACGCAGGTGCCCACCAGCACGCCCAGCACCATAAGGCCCATGCCCAGCACGAAGCCGTACAGGTAGCCGGCCGCCACGTTGAGCAGGATGTAGCCCCAGCCGCACGGGAAGGAGACAAGGATGAAGCCCAGGGTGAAGAGCAGCGCGCCGGCCAGGCCGTCCAGGCTCTCAGCCCACAGCAGCAGGTCCCGCAGCGACTGGCGCAGCAGGGCCAGCGAGGCGAAGCCCAGCGCCGCCAGCACGCAGGCGCTCACGCAGCTCTTGCACCAGCAGGTGCCCAGCAGGCAGCACGAGCAGCGCCACGTCCTGGCCCCGGGCCCGTCGCCGCCCGCCTCGGGCAGCGCGCACAGCAGCAGCTCGCCGGGCGGCAGCGCCTGCGGCTCCGGCCCTGGCCCCGGCCCCAGCCCCAGCGTCGCCGCCGTCTCCCCCCCGCCGCCGCCGGGCCGCGGCAGCCAGCGGCCCGGGTCCTGCCGCGCGCCCTGCGCCGCCGCCGCCGCCGCCTGCCTCGCGGCCCGGGACAGCAGCTGCAGCGCGGCGGCGCCCGCGCTCCACATCGCGCTCAGCGCCGCGCCATGCCCGGCCGCCGGGGGCTGCGGCGCTGCGCGGTTGCGCGGCGGCCTCGGGCTCGCGGCGCCGGCGGCCCTGGCGGGCGGCTGCGCGGCTCCATGGCGCTGCCGATGTGGCACACCCGGCGCCGGAGGGGGAGGGGGAGGGGCGGGTCCGCGGCCTCCCCGCCGCAGCTCGGGGGCACCTCCGCCGTCCCGCCCTGCTCCTGCTTCCCGCGCCGGGCGGGGCTCCGACCGCAGCCCGCCCGCCCCGCCCCGCCCCGCAACCCTTGGGGTGGGCGCGGACCGGCTTCGCCACATACACCGCGGCTTTCAGCCAGGACCCCTCCCCCCAGTAAAAGCCGCCTGCCCCGCGGCGGCTTGCCGAGTTCTTGCGCGCAGAGGAATTCTCTGGTGTTTTTTCTCTGTGCAAAACCAAGTTTATTTCCTACCTATGGAGACTTTTTACCATCTTGAACTTTCCCTGATCCTGATGAAAAGCTTGCAGGAAAAGATACATACATTTTTTTTAGTTTCTCAGTTGGTCTAATAAAAGGTGTCGTTTTATTAAAGGTAAAAGGTTTTAATACAAAGGTATCAAGTTCTAGATGTTGGCATTGCTTTTGGTCTCAGACCACCATGGCTACCACAATACGTTCCTGATATTTTTCTGCAGTCAAAAAGAACCAACCCAACAAGTGATAGCTGACATTTTCCACTAGGTGCCTCAGAGCCCCCAGTCTCAAACAGGTGTCCACTGCTGAAGCCACAGAGCCCTTGGCGCTCGCGGCCAGCTCTTAGCCCTAAGGGCCCCAGGTTATGGACCTGAACATCTGTCACAGGCTAGGATCCCCAGTCATGCAAGTCTGAGGCATCACTCATGGTTTTGTAACTAAGGGATGATGCAGCCTGAAAGGAGAGAGCTAAAACAATTCAATCGTCCACAATTCAAAAAGGATGTGGCTGCATCCAATTCTCGGCTCCACAATTCAGGAAGGATGTCGAGAAGCTTGAGAGGGTGCACAGGAGAGCCACGCGCGTGATCAGAGGTCAGGAGAGTAGGCCTTATGAAGAGAGGCAGAGAGCCATGGGACTCTTCAGCCTGGAAGAGTACAGCTCAGGGGGGCCCGATGGCTGCCTATAAGTACATCAGGGGTCTGCATCGGGATTTGGGGAAATGCCTGTTCACAAGAGTGCCCCAAGGGATGACAGGGTCAAACGGTCACAAACTCCTACAAGACCATTTTAGGCTGGACATAAGAAACAACTCCTTTACCGTCCGAGCCCCCAAGGCCTGGAATAGACTCCCCTCAGAGGTGGTGCAAACATCTACTCTTGACTCTTTTAAGAAACATTTGGTTGCCTATCTTGCTTTGACCCTAGCTGACTTCCTGCCCCTGGGGCAGGGGGCTGGACTCGAAGATCTACTGAGGTCCCTTCCAGCCCTGATGTCTATGAAATCTATGAAAACTGCAGAGAAACTGTCTACCTGTTATACATAGATAAGGCCCCGATCCTAATACACCTCTGAGATATCTCCGTTTAGGTGTTGCAGAGCCTACAACATGGGTGCCTAGCCTCAGTGGGGTGATCTTAATGAAAAGATGTAACGTAGGCAATGAGTATTGTGTACACTAAGTGGGAAGACCAAGGTGCCTCCCCGGGCCAATACAGATCCCCTTCATCCAACGGTTCTCAACCTTTTTAGAGTCAAAGCATCCCTCGTAAGACTCAAGGATCCTCTCAGAAAATGCCAGCTCTTCATTATCATCAGGGTTTTCTCTGATTTGAAAAAAATCCGCAATTTTCGGTTGTAAAAATAACCCAAATCCATATTTTTCCTTGATTAAAATGAAACGCCACTAATATATAGATATGTATACAGCTGTGTTGCAGTCATGGAAAAATGTAGATTTGAGGTTACTTTTTTTTAATCAGAAAATTGGGGATTTTTTTAAATCAGAGAAAACCAGGATCCCTGGTTATCACTTCCTTTTTGACTATAGAGAAATAATAGACCTACTCTTCTGTTGCAAAAGCTCAGACAACAGGTCAGAAAGTTTTAGACACTGGGTTCCAATTTGAAATCTCTGAATTTGTCTTATGAATCATGTTTGGACTCCTAAGTGACAACATTGTGTTGCACCAAATGACACCCCTGAAAGCAGCTTGGCGCACCCTGGCTGAGAGTCAGGCCCTAGTCACTGAGCAGGGAGGTACCTATAGCTAACCAATAGGATGTGCCTGATCCAGGGCGGACTGGATTCCTATTCCTCCTCAGAGTTTAGGTAACACTTTAAGTCTTGCAAAGGAGGGCTTCTTCATATCAGGATCCTGTTGGCTCAGGGGGATGCCTATCTAACTGGCATAAGAACTAAGTACAAAATGCAGCGCCTTTCACCCTATGTTGTAGTGATGGTGCCCATATCTTCTTTCTACTGATTAGCCTTGTGATAAAAGCAGTAGGACATGGTGAGGATCCTGGGAGGATTCAAGCACCCGTATTCCCCTTCTCAGAGGAGCTTTCTATCACCAAAGTATGGGCGAAGCCAGATGGAGCTTCCACCTCTCCTGCAGAAGCCGGCCCCCTGGACAGTCCGGAGCATGAGTGTCTTGGGGCCATTGTTGCCCTGTGGGGTCAGGCCAACGCTCAGGATCTCAATATTGGGCTGTTAGATAGGATGGCATGGTGTACAATTGCACATCCACACACACAAAAATCAATTAGGCACACACATACACTCTACATGCATATGCCACCACTACGCGCAAGTGCACATACACACACACACACAAATCCAACATTACCAGCCTAGGCACATGCACACCTATCACCAATCTAAGGGGACAACAGGGCAGACCCTACAATGAAAGACTGCGGGACCTAAACCTGTTCAGCCTTCACAAGAGAAGGCTGAGGGGCACCTGGTGACTGTCTATAAACTCACTAGGGGGGACCAGAGGGGTTTGGGAGAGACCTTGTTTCCCCTAGCCCCCCGGTGTAACAAGGAATAATGGACACAAATTATTGGAGAGTAGGTTTAGATTAGACATCCGCAAGAACTACTTCACAGTCAGGGCGGCTAGGAGCTGGAACCAACTTCCAAGGGAAGTGGTGCTGGCTCCTACCCTGGGGGTCTTTAAGAAGAGGCTTGATGCCTATCTGGCTGGACTCATTTGAGTCCAGTTTTTCTCCTGCCCAGGCAGGGGGTCAGACTTGAAGATCTACAAGGTCCCTTCCAACCCTACTTCTATGATTCTGATTCAAGCACCTACACGCTATACGCACCAAACATCAGACAAAAATCAATTGTCAATACCTGCACACCTATACATACACGAATTGCTAATTCATATATCACACACACAATGACATATAAATACATCTATACAGATACACACACACACACACACACACACACACACACACACCAGTTCACACACAAACCACCCACCTACACATACACACAGGTGAGTTCCTAACTTGGATGGTATGGTGTGTATGTGTGTGTTTGGGGTACTTGGGATACCTGAGGGAAGGTTAGGGTGAGAGAGAAAGCATAAGGAGTGAAAGTTGCTGGAACTGGGTTTAGAACTGGTTGACTAGAAAGAAGCTGGCTGAGGAACTGAGGCTTGGACTTACTTAAGGGGTTACTTGAGGTCATTGGTGCAAGGGAAAAGCCCAGTGGCAAGAAGGAGACAGCCAGGAAAGAGAGAGAGGCAGAAACCTGGGAGCGTGGGGCTGGAAACCGAGGCAGAAACCAGGGAGATCAGGGGGCAGATAAGTGGTGGCAAGGAGGAAACAGTCAGGAAACAGACTAAAATCCAACTCAAGGTTTCAAAATAACACATTTATTAAACAAACAACACACTACACAGCTCCATGAAGTTATTGGTTCCCACATACATACACACAGGCACTCACAATGGCAGCAGGAGAAAGAGACTCAGTGGAAGGGTTGGAGTGGAGGTAGGGAAGAGAAGCAGAGTCCAAGACCTTGGCTGAAGAGGAGGTAGGGATGATAACTATCTGTCCAGGCTGGAAAGGCGTCCTTGTCCAGTAGGTGTTGTCCACAGGGGGGGTCGCTGGCAGGGCCTCTGGATAGATAGGTGGTGTGGCATGGTGTTGGTCCAGATGGAGAGGACTGACCCAAGGAGTCAGTCTTCACTACCCTTTTTATGGGGCAGACTACCTCTGATCTCCTATGGGGAGGGCCTGTCCAGGCAAGGTCAGTCCTGTTCCAGAGGCCTCCAGGTGTCCTTACTGAGCATGTATAGCCTTGGCACAATGGTGGGTTGCCTCATCTTTTGTTTCTTGAATGCTGAGGAACAAGATGGGCACCTGACACACAAAATGGATACTTGACATCACTCAAGCCAACCCACACTGCAGGCCTAAATCATACAATGTTAATATGAAACAGTAAAAATCAATGCACAAATGATAGGTATACAATATAAAACAGTAAAAATATAAAACAGGTCTGTTTTATATTGGTTATACTGGTTGTTCTCTCAATGGTGATTTTTGACCGGACATGTGGAAAGGATGTGGTTCCCTGTTAAAAGGACGCGTGATATTTTGTTTGTCCTACATCAAGGGTTCAAACCTTTTTTTTTTTTTTTCAGATTTTGAAATGCTAAACACTTCTTAATCATTTTTAAAGATTTGCCGTTCCTTCAAACACAATAAAAAAGCAAGCAATAGGGAGAGTAACTCTGTGGCCCAGTGAGTTTGGCACAATCCTGTGTGAGGTAATGTTATTCTCCCCTAATTTTCATTTTATAGAATATTGGCCTGAAAAAATATCTAATTTTAACTATGTGAGTAGTCTGGCTGAAAATAATGAATGGCTTGTTCAGCCATATGCTTACATACCTTGCTGAATCAGGACTCTAAAGCCCGGGATAGCAGGATGCAATATGTAACCGGGCAGTACTGTAAGAGGCACCCCCTCTCCAACTGAGGGGATCAAAGCAGGTGCACAAGTGCTGTGGGAGGTGTAGGGACTCTCCTCCCCTGTAGAGCACAGCCAGACCACCAATTGGAACTTAACCATGTACCTTTGAATACAGGGAACATAACAGGCATAAATCAGAGGGTATAGTGGACAACACCCCAAGGGGGCAGGATTCAACAAAGGTTAGACACTTACAGTCACTGACAAAAACAGGGTTAACAAAATATAAAACTCAAACAGCAGAACAAACAATACAGGTTGGTGAAATATACAAAGGGCACAAAATGCAAAATGTCAAATGACAAGGAAACATAGGGCCTTGCTACCTGGAGGGGGAGAAAACACAATGGCCCCTTTCCACTGCAAGAAGATTTGCTTTTTGTTATCTCACTCACCCCAAACCACCTCAGCTGAGACTTGAACCCAGATCTCCCACTCCATAGAAAGGAACACTGCCACACAACCACCACTGGTAGCACTACCCTAGACTGCCATGGGTCATGAACTTCCTGGAGCCCTGGTCTCACATCAAGTTGCTTGGCCTCTGACTGGAGGAGTCGGAAGCAGAGCTGGGAACCCCTCAGGTCACTGCTCAGATCCTTTCTGGAGTGGGGGAGTCATTCCTGCTGGCCGCAGCCTCTCCTTGGGGATCCTGGAGCATCTCCTGCCAGCCGCACGCCATGCTCCTGAGGGTCCCACTGCTGCCTGCAGGTCCTGCTCTTTCAGGCTGTTCTGGGGCACTGCTCCTGCTTCACTGGCTCAGCTCTGTGAAGCTCCTTCCTTGTTGTCTCTCACTGATCCCTCCACTGAGTCAGCCCCCACTGCCCCCTTTTATCCCCCTCCAGGTGACCCAAGGGGCCAATCGGGACATGGGGGGGTGAGTCTCTGGGGCCTGATTGGTGTAGAAAGGGAATCCCAAGTCCTCCAATAATCTTTTACCCCTTCAAAACCCCTGGGCCAGGTCACTGCCAGCCAGCCTGTCACAAATATGCCAAAAAATGACTCAGAAGATGAAATTATTCTGACTCTGTGTTGCAAGCTATTTTACTGTAGTTATTGCCAAGTTAACTTTTTGGGGTCGGAGGCAGTTTATATGGAGAAAGTCATGTTTGGTTTTTACAGCATAAGAGTTAGGGGGGTTATACATGGGCCACTTTAAATATGTGAATATAAATGTTACTAGCCAGTTACCCACCAAAAATGATGTGGGGGGGGAAGAGGATGAAGCATTGCCACCTAACTCCCTGCACTGCTGCTGCCTTTGGCCCTGTGAGGCCCCCCCACCCCCTCTTGCACTTCGCCCACCCACTCTGGCCCCTCAATCCCCACCATAATGGGAGAGGGAGGGTGGGTGGGGATGGAGCTCTGCATCCAGCCCCATCCCTGCTTCTTGTCCAGCCCCATTTCTCCCTGCTCTGCCCTCCCTCCCCGCCATCCCCCTCTGCCTCCAAGGAGAAGGGCTGGGAAAGGGGGTGAGGCCAGCACCACTGGCCTCACCCACCAGCTCCAGCCTTTCTAGGGGACAGCAGAGATGGCGCCGCCATGGCAGCAGGGACTGAGGGACAGGTGGGTGGGGGTCAGGCCCCCAGGTCCATCACCACCACCTGCAGGGAGCAGGGCCGGTGGGGGTCAACCCCCCAAACCATCCCCTTCGTCACAGCAGCAGTCCACCATGCCACCACTGCTGCCTCCCATCCAGAACATTGTTGGGTCACTCTGATTGGTTGTTTCAGACAACCAATCGGAGTACGAATGAGGGAGGTCCAGGCTGAGGTGAGCAAGCTACGGAGGATCAGGGCTGCAGAGGACAAAATTGACACCTATTTCAATTCTCTGCAGGATCAGTCTTCTGGGAGACAGACCTCCCAGGAAGAACGCCCAGCAGAGGAATGGCAGAAGGTGACCACCAGAACCAGGGCTGCTTGGGCTAGCATGGTGGTGGCTCCCCAGGTACAACTGGGGAACAGATTTGAGACCTTGGCAGCCTTGGAGGAGAAGGTTGAAGTGGATGCCTCCAGAAGCAACATTGCCACTCTACGCATGGCACAGTCTGAGCAAGGACAGAACATCATGAAGAAGAAATGCTGAGTCCTCATCAACAGAGACTCTATCCTGAGGGGAACAGAGGGTCCCATCTGGTGACCTGACCCAATGGCACATGAGGTCTGCTACCTACCTGGGGCTCAGACTGAGGATGTTACAAGCATGATCCTGGACCTCATTTGACCCTCAGACCAGTACCCCGTGGTCCTAATCCATATGGGAACAAATGACGCGGCGGGGAGCAGTCCAGACCACATCATGAAGGACTACAAGGCCCTGGGGGTTAAGCTTAAGGAGATGGGGGTGCAGGTGTTATTCTCCTCTATTCTCCTGGTAAGTAGACACAGATGGTGCCATATGGCCTGCATCGGAGTGGTCAACTGGTGGCTTCGGAGTTGGTGCCACCAGACAGGCCTTGGGTTCCTTGACAATGAGCCGCACTTTCACACAGGGGCATGCTTGGGTGGGATGGGCTTCACCTCTCCCCTAAAGGCAAGCGTGTCTTCTCTTCCAGGTTGGCTGATATCATACGGCATGCTTTAAACTAGCTTCGCCGGGGGATGGGGCCACAGGGGGACATGAGGACACTTCCCAACCAAGACAGGTGATGAGCACAAGAAGTACCCAGGTAAGTGACAGGGATCCGGATAGTCCTGGGATCAGAGTGGAGATGGATGCACACATAGAAGGCCTGAAATGCCTCTACACTAATGCTCGTAATATGGGGAATAAGCAGAAGGAACTTGCCCTCCTGCTAGCTAACACATTAGGGCCAGGTCCTGTCAGAGCAATCTGGTGGTCTCTATGACCAGGTCACAAAATCCTTAGACACAGGTGTTGCAGTGGACATAGTTTTTCTGGACTTTAGGAAGGCCTTCAACACTGTCTCTCACCCAATTCTCAATAACAAACTAGGGGACTCTGGTGTCAACACCTACACAGTCAAACGGGCCTCTAACTGGCTGGAGGGTCGCACCCAGAGAGTGGTAGTGAATGGGTCATTTTCAGCCTGGAGGGATGTGGGCAGTGGGGTTCTGCAGGGCTCAGTCCTCGGGCCCACACTGTTCAACATCTTTATCAGTGACTTGGACGAGGGAATAAAAAGCACCCTGTTCAAATTCACAGATGACACTAAGATGTGGGGGGAAGTGGGCA
Organism: Crocodylus siamensis; assembly: GCF_052110815.1. NCBI lineage: Eukaryota > Metazoa > Chordata > Crocodylia > Crocodylidae > Crocodylus > Crocodylus siamensis. The sequence goes on from NC_143397.1 coordinate 214,908,196, forward strand.
CGCTAGAAGGGAGGAATGGGCTGCAATCGGACCTAGACAGGTTACAGGGGTGGGCAGATGAGAATAGGATGGGATTCAACACTGACAAGTGCAAGGTGATGCACCTGGGGAGGAAGAACTGGCAGCATACCTATAAGCTGGGAAACTCCCTTCTCATCAGCACAGAGGCAGAAAAGGATCATTATTGATTCCAAAATGAACATGGACCGCCAATATGAGGAGGTGGTCAGTAAGGCTAATTGCACTTTGTCATACATCCACAGATGCATCATGAGCAGGTCCAAGGAGGTGATCCTCCCCCTCTATGCAATATTGGTCAGGTCGCACTTGGAGTACTGCATCCAGTTCTGGGTGCTGCACTTCAGGAGGGATGTGGACAGCATTGAGAGGGTCCAAAGGAGGGCCACTCACATGGTCGGGGGTAGCAGGACAGGCCCTACGAGAAGAGGCTATGGGACCGGAACCTGTTCAGCCTCCACAAGAGAAGGCTGAGATGGGATCTGGTGGCCGTCTATAAACTTACCAGGGGGGACCAGCATGGAACAGGAGAGTCCCTGTTCCCCTGAGCACTACCAGGAGTAACTAGGAATAATGGCCACAAGTTGACTGAGATTAGGTTCAGGCTAGATATCAGAAAGCTCTACTTCACAGTCAGGGTGGCTAGGATCTGGAACTAACTTCCACGGGAAGTGGTGCTTGTTCCTACCCTGGGGGGTCTTCAAAAGGAGGCTAGATAATCACCTAGCTGGGGTCATTTGACCCTAGCACTCTATCCTGCCCATGGCAGGGGTTCAGACTTGATGATCTGCTCAGGTCCCTTCCAACCCTACCAACTATGAAACTATGAAAGCATTATGGACAGACAGACAGACAGACTAAGGCTTTTATAATATTAGCATTTTAACTTTATTGATAAGAAGATGCATATCCTACAAGAGAAACTGAAATTCAGTAACTTTCTTGTATACACACCTTCATTTTTCATACATGAACATGTGTGTTATATGTCAATATACATGTGAATTCAGGAGTTTGTTATCTCAGGAAGTTAGCCATTTGTTGAACTATGAGCACTTCCAAATCACAATTTGTATAATACAATAGGAAAAAATGGCACAGTCTTTGAGAGCACTGATGTTCAGAAATGTTATTTCATTTAGAAGTTTTGCTTCAAATCTAAATTATAGGTGCCATGAAAAAATTGAGCAGGGAAGATTCAGTGAATAGGGCACTATCGTCTTGTAATGAAGTTGTTTATATACATACTTCTCTGCTTAAAATTACTAAAGTAAAAGCAAACCTAGATATCTAACAAGGTAAAGTGCACTTTTAGGAAGAAAGAAATATCAGTGACCATTATAAATCATGTTTTCATTTGTTCATATACTGTGTATCTGTGGTTTCTTGATAATATACACAGATGCATTAAAAAAAAACCACTTGAATTCATTCTGGTAACTTTGCACAAGTTATTATTAATTCCTGAATGTAAAATCTATTCAGTCCCATTTGAAACACACCAAAGCTAGTTGCAGAAGTGAGGAAAAGTCAGTTGCATTTTCCATCTCCTTGCCTGGCAATGGCATGCCTATGACAGTATATTATGCTTAAGTTTAGCTTCCCGTAGTTTTTTAATTTAGAGATTTTTAAAACACTTATTCTACACACTTGTTAAACCTGAGAATTAAGTATTCTGCTTTAGCAACAAGTTGAAATTTAGATGGATCTTAAAATGTTAAAATTTATCAAGAAGATTTGAAGTCAGCTTTAACCCAGTATTAAAGTAGAATAGTGTGCATGAAATTAACTGGATTACACCCTGTTATAAAATGTTAGTTTATAACGGACTAAATTTTGATCCCAGCACCACATATCCCTAGATAAGAATCTCCCAGCCCAGGCCATACAACCGTGGAGCTCAGATTGGAAGAATCCCCCAGTGCCAACCCTGTGACTGCAGAGCTCAGGCTGAGAGATAAGAATCTCCCAACCCCCACTCTCTGATCATGATCAGGAAGCAACAGCTGGGAGCTCCCTGCTGCTGAGGCAGGGTGACATTGTCTCCACCTGGTATCTGGTGGCACAGCCTGCCACAGCAGCAGGCAGCTCTCAGGGACAGAGACCAATCTCCCGGCCCCTGCCAAGAGACAGCTGTCTCCTGGCCCTGTGCTCCCTGCCTGCCCCTGGGCTAGCACCCAGGGGTCCGGTGCAGGGCCACAGGGAGCAAAAAATTGCTAGGAGCTGCAAATCTGCTCCCTCATTCCTGCACATGTAGATTCATGCCTGGGACAGTTTACTCTAGAGTAGTTTACTCTAAACTGATCCCACATTATTTGCATGTGTAGACACACCCACAGTTTACTAGATACCGGATACAAATACAGCATGAAGAAGCAAATGGCTCTAACATGAGAACAGAGCCAGATAGAACCAAGCAAGAAAGCAGTGTTGGAAAGACAGGTCAAAAAGGTTGCACTGTCTGTTCTGTAAACTTCCCAGGAACTCAAGAAAGATGCTGTGGCTTTGGGAAAACCTTGTTAAATACAACTTCAGTGAAACTATGTAAGCAAGCACACCTGAAGGACAAAATACAAGGTATATGCCTACATGGCCTTGGCCTCCATAGCTCCATTGCCACCATACAGCCCACCTCTACCAGGTTTGGGGTAGCTACGGTATAAGGGGGAAGGAAGCATGGCTTTTAACATTAGAGTAGACAGTCTTGTCTTAGGTAATTCAAGATACTGATTTAAATTTACTGATCTTCCTTGGATGGAAAACTATACTCAGATTCATACTGTATCAACCAATACAAATAAGACTCAAGGTGCCTGGACCTTTCAGAAGAAACATTTACCTACAGATCATTTTACGAGAATCAACAAAATTAGAGTGGCTTGTGGTAAAAGCCAAGGGATGTGCTGAAACAAGTTATTTTCATAGAGTGTGACATAAATTGAAAATTAATATACTTTTTGCTTGACAAAAAGGTATATTTTTAAACAAAGATTTTTAATAAAATGATTTAAATACAATAATATTTTACTTATTTTAAAGAAACCTTAAATTAAATTAGGAAAAGGGATAAGCCGTGATCTCAAAATCACTTAATAGCATGCTTAATTTTACTCATGTGAGTAAATACATCAATGTGCAGGTGATAGGCCATGTTGCTAGAAGCCTGCGTGTGTCTTATTTCCTCAGTCAATTCATTTCTAAAGATTATTGTTCACAACTATTACATTACTAAATAAACAAACAAATTACAGACATCCTCGATATGCTCAGACAAAGCTGTCCAGAACACTTGCAAGCATCCTGATATTTTGATTTCTATGCTTTACTGATCTTCTTTTAGCTCTACCTGGACTAATCAGAAGGGTTTTTATCAATCTATGTATGCCCTTGTCACTTAATCCTCTCTCAGCCTCAGGATTCTGCAGAGGTTTTTTGTGTGACTGTGAATCTGTCAAGTGTTTTATTCTCCTGTTTTGTTAGAAATAACACTTTGTATCTTCAAAGCTTTATACATGCATTATGCTTTTGGATGTACTGCATTTATCAGTTATTTCTATGAACTTACAATTTCTTTTCAAAACCTGCATACATCAATCAAATACATTAAACTTTTGAAAGGATCTTCTCCAATCTACTAAAATGCTTTCCCCAGCCATAAAATAAAACAGCTACTCTGTCAACACAGCTATTCCCTCAGAATATAAACACACCTGCAACATAGCAAATGTATGCCAATGAGGCCATTTTAGCTATAAAATATAGTCTTGCTGAATATTCACTTCAAACTAATTCTCATCAAAGGCTCTGCCCGTTTAAAAAAAATACCCCAAGGAAAAAACAGAATACTCTTGCTGTGTGCACCAAACCTGGACTCTTTAATTCCGGGCACATCTACACATGCAATTAATTTGACTGAATAAACTCTGGTACAGTTTGTGCCACATTTACACTGCACCTGGGACTGCCAGCCCAGGGCTGCTCTGACATATCTCAACATGCTGCAAAGAGGCTGGCTGGGACACAAGAATGGTCTAGTGCAGGGCTAGCAGGCAAGAAGCCCCTACGCTGAAGCACCCTCATGCCCGCAGCAGCCCCATCAGTGTCTAAACATACATTGCAGCACACTTAATAACACCACCTTGTGTTTACAAGTACTAACCTACAGCAGCATCTATGAGTTTACTGCAGCCTATTAGGGCTGCACACATAGACACTGAGAAATTACTGTGGAGCTAATTAAGCAACTCTGTAGTAAATGTCTCATGTAGATGCACCCATTATGAAGTAATGTGAGTTTCAAAGATAAGATTTTCTCAAATAGTCAAGATAGACCATTTACAAACAAACACTCAAAACCAGGTATCAGTTACTGCATCTTGGACCACTAGCATCTTCAAATTCACCTGCTTGTGTTTGGGGCCTAAAGTTATCAATGTGGGCAACATTTCCCTGGAATCAGCTGTATTTACATCAACACCATACAGGTCTGTTAGCAGCAAAGGTAAAGGTAACCAGAGACCAGATAACTTTCTAAAGCAAAGGATAATTTTATTGAGAACCAAAGAATTTAAGAGAAAACAAATCCTAGTAACAATAAAAGTCCACATGCTTGCCTTTCTTTTCCTAACACTTATCTTCCCATGGATCTGGGAATCCAAAACCTCTAAGATTGCAGAGATTCATCCTTGGGTCAGCCTATTTTTCCTCAGACAGTCTGTTGGTTGACCACACTCTTCTTCACCTCCAGAGAACTTTCCACTTATATCTATAATGTGCTTTTAATTTTCAGGCTTTCAGCTTTGGCAAAACAAAGTTTGCAGTTTGTTACAGTGGATAAAGGATCCTTAAAGCAAATAGATCTCACATCACATTCCAGCTACCTGTCTGAAGATATCCAGATCTATTATGTTGTTTTCCTGTTTGCTTCCAAAGTATTCAGTTAAACTAGATACAAGAAATTGTGACACTCTATCATTTTTATACACAGCCTCTGTCCTAATAAGGTCACTTACAGTATTTATAATGGCATTGTAAACCCCTGTTTTTAGATTTGGTAAAAGTTTCCTGTCTATGGTAACCAACACCTTACCAACTTTTCACACAAGTCCACTAGCAAATAATGCAGGATTCATTAATATTCATAACACTCTTGTGGAGTGGGCAACTGTCTTTAAAATGAAAATAAGAGCAGAGACACCAAGGCAGAAAGTGTTGTTACTATCAAATAAAGAATTTAGTAAGTTCTTTCTTCTCCACAACCTTCAGCTTTTTTGATAACCATTTTTTTTCTTTTTAAAGAGGCTGAAAGGTTTTTTCTTTTAAAACAAAATTTGTTCAGCAAGTTAATTCCCCTAAGTATACAATAAAATCACTATTTCATTAAAAAAGCTTATATTTCTTTATATGTATATATTATTAATTTACTGACCTCCAGTAGTTTTTCATCTTTAAGACGAATTTGTGCATTAAGTCAGTGGTATGATTCATAATGCTTATTTCTGGTCTTTAGCATCTTTTGCCTGTTTTTCTCCCCCCTGTGTCTCTTTACTCCTGCCTGGCATTCTGCCTATAGACAGAATGGAATGCATTTGGCTCACTTCTGTTCAATGCTTTGAGCACTTACAACAGTTCCTGTAGTCACAGTTTTGGAACTAATGGCTCTTTTGAATTAACTTATCTGTGTCTCTCAACAGCTGTTGGTATGCTATCACTTTACTGTCAGCTGGAAAAACAGGCAAAACTCTTTCTTTAGGACTGGTACAAACACTGTTCCATTCTGAAAGCAGTGGAGCAGTTAAATATCTTGCTGGAAGCCAGATCTTTGATTTCAAGGAAGCTTTGGAACTCACTTGTCCTTTTATACTGACTGAGCTTCAGAATTAAAATATTCAGTTTTCCAGAAGACTTACTTAAGAATTACATGTGTCCTTGTGGCAATAGCTCAGCTGGTGATTGAATGAACTGTCACATGATGGTCATGTACCACGAGTCAACATGCTCTGCTCTTTCAACCTCCCAAAGGAGGCTTAGCATGAAGGTTATTAGTTGCAAATCATAGGGTTCAAGGAATGTTCTGTGAACTCAGCTAGGCTGGAGGAAAGGAAAAAAAAGAATAGAGACTGAAAGGAGGGGAAATGAAGGGATATAAGAGAACACCAGCACCCGGTTTGGCATCGGTTGTTATTTTCAGAGCACAGCAAGCTGGCTGTGGCTAGATTGTGGAAGCGTCAGGCTGTGCTAAAATTCTTAGGAACATCTGACAGAAAGAATTTAAAAAATCAATGTGTTAATTTAAGACTCTAAGTACTGATGTCTTGTACCAAAGATCAAATTTGATTCTGCTCTCACTGATACTGATGTAACTTCATTAACTTTACTAGAGCTCCTCCCAGTTTTCACATGTAGGTGAATTCAGACATAGAACACTCAAAAAATAAATCTTAGCATTTTTTTCTGTTCCTGCATTTTCTACAGAAATATATTTCTTTCAAACATGATTAATTATAATGTTCCACAACAAAAAGATGGGGCCCTGAACTGCCTTAATTAAACCATATATCTTTGTGCCACATCTAAGGTCCAAATGATACCCTCATAGATTAAGCGGTCTTTGACTAGCCAGAAATCTTTACTGCTTTTATGACTCTGCCTTCACATAGAATGTGTCAGTAGCTTCCAAATTGTGCAACAGCAGTGATATTTCAGGTCCTTGTAAATGGCATTCTAAACCCATTCCTTATCTTAGCAATAAGCTTTAGTTGTGAGCCTTGAACTGCAGCTGCTTGCCTTTTGTTCTTTTGGATACATAAATGTTTTCTGCCAACTGGTACCATATGACAAAGCCCCATTATTAGAATGGTCCACAATTTTGCAGGAGTAAGTTTGAACCTGAGAAGCTGAAATTGTTCCTGAAAAGGTCTGACATATGTGTGCCTCATAATAACTCAATAAAAATATTTTTGCTACTAGAAAATAAAATTATATCGAAAATCTGTTTATAGTTAGGGCATGAGTTTGAATTTCTGAATTCCCTTTACATTAATGAAAAACAAGCTGCAGACTTAGGAATAGTGTGAAACTTCATTGTATAAAATATAATTTAGTGAAAAGAAGGACTATCCCCAACTAGATCATCCCAGCCAAGACTTTGTTTAGCCAGGTCTTAAAAGCCTCCAAGGATGGAAATTCCACAACCGTCTGGGTAACCTGTTCCAGTGCTTTACTACCCTCCTAGTGAGAAAAATCTTCCTAATATGTAACCTAAACTTTCCTTGCTGCAACTTGAGACCATTGCTCCTTGTTCTGTCATCTGCCTTCACTGAAAACAGTCTACCTCCATCCTCTTTGGAACCACCCTTCAGGTAGTTGAGGGCTAATATTAAACCTCAGTCTTCTCTTCTCCAGACTAAATAAGCCAAGTTCCTTCAGCTTCTCCTCATAAATCATGTGTCCCAGCCCCCTAATCATTTTTGTTGCCCTCTACTGGACTCTTTCCAATTTGTCCACATCCTTTCTGTAGTGAGGGCCCCAAAACTGGACTCAGTACTCCAGATGTGGCTTCACCAGTAGAAGGTAATAATTACTTCCCTTGATCTGCAGCCAATGCTCCTAGTAATGCAGCCCGGTATGCCATTAGTCTTCTTTGCAACAAGGGCACACTGTTGGCTCATATTCAGCTTATTATCCACTGTGACCCCCAGGTCCTTTTCTGCAGAGATGCTGCTTAGTCAATTGGTCCCTGGCCCCACAGGTGCATGAGATTGTTTTGTCCTAAGTGCAGGGCTTTGCACTTGTCCTTATTGAACCTCATGAGATATCTTTTGGTCCAATCCTCCAATTGTCAAGGTCTCTCTGAGGCCTTGCCCTACCCCCAACTAGTGTATCTACTACTACCCCCAGTTTGGTGTCATCTGCAAACTTGCTGAGGGTGCACTCCATCCCCTCTTCCCAGGTCATTGTTGAATATACTGAACAAGAGTGGCCCCCAGACCAACACCTGGAGCACTCTACTTGATACCTGCTGCCAACTATGCATTGATTACTACCGTCTGAGCCTAATGATCCAACCAGTTTTCTATCCACTTTACAGTCCATTCATCCAACCTGTACTTCTTTAGCTTGCTTGTAAGAATGTTGTGGGAGACTGTATCAAAAGCCTTGCTAAAATCAAGGTTTATCACATCCACTGCTCTTCCTGCATCTGCAGAGCCAGTCATCTCATTATAGAAGGCAATCAGGTTGGTCAGTCATGACTTGTCCTTGGTGAATCCAGGCTTCCATATATTCAGCCTTCACTTAGCACCCTATGTTCATTTGGCACCTACAGGAGGCCTCAAATGCCTCTACACAAATGCTCGAAGCATGGGGAATGTAGCAGGGCACCAAGGTGCCTGCTACTTGAAACGCAGCAGTATGGGCTCAGGTGCCGGTTGCTAGGGGCAACCAGGAGGAGCTAAGGGGCCCACACCTGGTGAGTCAGCTAACCGGAAGGGGCAGGGCTGACTAATATAAGACCCAGATTGGAGGTGGTGAGTGCTCTCTCTCTCTCTGCCGGCAGATAGGAAAAAGGAGTACTGCCTGAAGTGTGGTTGGAGGATGTTTAGCCAGGAGGTTTAACTTTGTGTTATAGCCCAGGGGCTTGTGTTATTGTTTTGTTGTTGCTGTTATGCCGGAGGACCGGGTGAGGCTGTTAGGGGTTAGAGGAGGCCTCATAGGGGCTCCATGGCATTGTGGGGACCCCGGTGCCAGAGAGGGCACAACATTCAGGGGTGCACTGACCCCAGCCCTGAGAAGGGGAGCAGAGGATTGGAAGAGGGCCAGGTAAGGCCGAGGCCACCTGAGCCCTAAGGTGAGAAGCCTAAGCATGGGCAGTTATGAGACAAGCCAGAGAGCGCCCATGGGAGCACAGGCTGCAAGACAAGCCAGAAAGCATCCATAGGGTGCAGAAAGGGAAATTGACCAAACAATGTCCGGTACATCTGTGAGGCTTGGGGCATGGTACGGGGTGGTTGGAGCCACGCATAGCCCATAAGGCTGTGGTGCATTGAGTCACCCAAGATAGAACAAAGGCTGAGATACATCAGGGCACCGTGTCAGACAGGACTAAGGGCAGGGCCTCCCTTATACATTGTCAACATCAAAGATGTGGCGGGCAAGATGTGAGGGTGCTTTTACCATCACACTGGCACAGTAGGGGGCGCTAGGGGAGTTCACGGCTACCCCTAGGACACTGTGCTGTTACAGGGAATAAGCAGGAGGAACTTGCCCTTCCGCTAACTAACAGAAACCCAGACCTAGTGGAGCTCACAGAAACCTGGTGGGATTCTACCCACAACTGGGCAGTGGACATAGAGGGATACAGGCTGTACAGGTGAGACAGAGCAGGGGAAAGAGTGGGGGGTGTAACACTATATGTCAAAGAGCAATACACGTCCTTAATGATCAGAATGGGGTCAGAGAAGGAGCAAAGTGAGGCGCTCTGGGTAAGAATGCAAGGGGGGCATGGGGAAAGGGACTTGATAGTGGGCATCTACTATAGACCACCTCACCAGGGGGACAAGCTGGACCTGGAATTCTCAGGTCAGCTCACGGAGGCTGTAAAGTCAAGGGATGTGGATGTAATGGGTGACCTAAACTACCCAGACATCTTCTGGGAGAAGCAGTCAGCTAGGTACAACCACTCATGTAGGTTCCTAGCTGGGATACAGGACCTCCACCTAACCCAGGATATGCATAGTCCCACCAGGGGAAATGTCTTGCTACACTTGGTCCTTGCCACAGGCGATGACCTGGTGAGGGGTCTGCGGGTACTCAACCACCTGGGTGACAGTGATTATCACCTGCTGGAATTTACTATCTAGCGCAGGGTGGTGAAAGCAAGCAGCAAGGCAGAGGTCCTTGACCTCAGAAGGGCCTACTTTTGTAAGCCAAAAAGGTTAGTAGGAGAAGCATTGGGGCCTCAGAGCTTCAATGACGGGTGGTTGTTCCTCAAGGAGATGATTCTCTGAGCTCACAAGGCATCAGTCCCAATGCACACCAAGGAGGAAGGAGTGCTAAGAAGCCCCCATTGCTCGGCAAAGGCAACCAGGGACGCCTTAGGGCAAAAAAGGAGGCCTACAAACAGCAGAAGCAAGGGGCAATCACCAAGAAGGATTGCACCTCTGTTGCTCGGGACTGCAGAGAGGCTGTTAGGAAGGCCAAGGTAGAGATGGAGCTAGGGCTAGTGACCAGAATTAAGGATAATAAAAGTCCTTTTTCACATGCATAGGAAGTAAGAAGAAGGTACCAGGTAATGTGGAGCCCCTACAGGATAGGCCTGGCAATCTGATGATTGCAGCAAATGAAAAAGCTGACCTCTTTAATGAATTCTTTGCCTCCATATTGCTGAACAGGGACTGGGACATCTCCAGAAGTGCGGATGGTCCCTGGGTAGGCACCACCACGCCTAGGGTCAGGAACGATCTACTTAGGGAACTTTTGGAGGGGCTGGACATGTATAAATCTGTAGGTCCAGATGCTTTTCACCCGAGGGTGCTGAGGGAATTGGCAGGAGTTATAGTGGGGCTCCTGGCACAGTTCTATGAGTGCTCGTGGGGCATTGGCCAGGCACCGGAGGATTCAAAAATAGCCAATGTGGTCCCCATTTACTAGAAAAGGAGAAAAGAGGACCCCAGCAATTATAGACCCGTGTGCCTTACCTTGGTCCTTGGGACGATCTTTGAGAAAATTATCAAGAAGCACATCTGCAAAGGCCCAGTCAGGGAGGTAATGCTCAGGGGCAACCACCATGGGTTCATTGAGGGAAGGTCCTGCCTGACTAACCTCGTTTCTTTTTATGATCAGGTCACAAAGTCCCTGGACGAGGGTGTCAGGGTGAATGTCGTCTTCCTGGACTTTAAGAAGGCCTTTGACACAGTTTTCCACCACGTTCTCTTGAAACAACTTGGTGGCTGTGGCATTGATGCCTACACAGTCAGATGGGTGGCAAATTGGCTAGATGGTCACACCCAAAGAGTGGTGGTGGATGGGTCATTTTCAACCTGGAGGGATGTGGGCAGTGGAACCCCCAGGGCTTGGTCCTGGGGCCTATACTATTCAATATCTTTATCAGCAATCTGGATGTGGGTGTGGAATGCACACTGTCCAAGTCTGCTGATGACACCAAGTTGTGGGGCGAGGTGGGCATGCTGAAGGGGAGAGACAGAATCCAGCTAGCTCTAGACAGGTTACAGAGGGGGGTGGATGAGAATAGGATTGAATTCAACACAGACAAATGCAAGGTGATCGATGATCTCCCGAGGTCCCTTCCAGCCTTAATGTCTATGTCTATGAAGGTGCTGCATCCAGGGAGAAGAAACCAGCAACACACCTATAGGTTGGGGAAGCTCAACAGAGAGGCAGAAAGGGATCTTGGAGTCATTGTTGACTCCAGGATGAACATGAGCCACCAATGCAAGGAAGTGGTCAGTAAGGCTAACTGCACCTTGTCATGCATCTAGAGATGTATCACAAGCAGGTCCAGGGAGGTGATCCTTCCCCTCTATGTGGCATTGGTCAGGCCACAGTGGGAGTACTGTGTCCAGTTCTGGGCACCACACTTTAAGAGGGATGTAGCTAGCTTTGAGAGGGTCCAGAGGAGGGCCACCTGCATGGTCAAGGGGAAGTGAGGCAGGCCTCACAAAGAGAGGCTAAAGGGAGGCCCTCCACAAGAGAAGCTTGAGAGGGGATCTGGTGGCCATTTACAAACTCACCAGGGGGAACCAGCGAGAATTGGGGGAGGCTCTGTTCCCCCAGGCACCACCCAGAGTTACTAGGAATAACAGCCAGAAATTGTTAGCAAGAAGGTTCAGCCTGGACATCAGGAGACATTACTTTATGGTTAGGGCTGCCAGGCTCTAGAATGGGCTCCCAAGTGAGGTGGTACTCTCTCCTACAATGGGGGTCTTCAAGAGGAGACTGGACAGATATTTGGCTAGACTGGTATGACCCCGGCACCCGTACCTGCCTGGGGCGGGGTTTCAGACCTGATGATCAGTTTTGGTCCCTTCCGACCCTAAGTACTATCTTACTATGATATCACCCAAACATGCATCTTATTGTTGTTTTCTGAAATAATATACAAAAATAGTGATATATTGTTTTTTTTAATTAGGAGTGGGGTAATTTTGAACAATTTTCAATAAATATAGTAGTACAAACTGTTATATTCCATAACAATTTATTGCAATCATAAGAAGATCACACTATCATGAATGATGCATGCCCCCAGAGGCTGGGGGTGGGTGGGGTACAGCGACTGCCCGCAGGTGGCAGCGGCCACAGCATGGCGGCAGTGAGTGGGGAGCTCCTGCACATGGCCAGAGCAGTGTCAACAGCAGGAGGGTGCCAAGCCCCGATTGGCAGTCAGCAACCACCCTCAGAAGCTGCCAGCAGTGTCATCGGCAGCCAGCAGTGGTCAACAGCCACCCAAAGACGCCACCGGTAGTGTTGGGAGTGGAAGGAGTGGGGGTGGAGAGCGGTGACTGCCTGCAGGCACCACCAGCAGCATCGGCAGTGCCTTTTTAAGGGAGTGCACCGCCAATCTCATGGGGTGCATGTGTACCCATGTGCACCCCCCTATGCATCGCCAAAGCACAGTATCCTTTTTTCACAAGTTCAAGTTGCAGAGCTTCTTCTGAATATAGCTTGATTCAAGATGTCAGAAGAAAATTGTTTGATCTTCACAAACATTTTTCCTTCCTCACAAAGAAGGTGCAGTAGTTTTATAGCCTTGTATATCTTCTTTATTCTGTTAATAATAGAAACACTCAATTAAGGATAAGACAGTTCTATTTCAGCACTGCCAATAACTCAAATTTATGTACAAAGTGCACATCATATCCACTACTAAAGCTTCCTTAGGAACACTGACATTGCTTGTACAATATAACAAATTAACTGCTGGTAAATCTCTAGTCAAAAGAGATAGCATAACTTGTTTTGTTGGATCACAAAAATTTGGGGTTACAAATGCATTTTAATTACAGGTACTCTCTAGCTCATCCATGAGCAACTTTCTGTCAATGACTGTACACAAGAATCAATTAGGAGAACTAATTTTAAAGCACGTGGCAGAAAATTCATAAGTAAGTCTGGATTTTTGTCATAGTTGTTGTAATTTTCTTTTATTTAGATACCTATAGTGTTGCATGTGGGTGGAAATGATGGTAAGATGAACCAGTTTCATGGAGAAATGAGAAAGCTGATGGTTTAAATAGAAAGCAAGTTGAGAGCAAAGCATTAAGCACTTGCCCATGTGAAAGACCAAACCTGAGACCTCTAAGTGGGTTCTCCAGTCCTTTTGAAGTGCTCTTTTCATAGTTTCCTAGTTTCCTTCCATTCTAATGAATAGTTCATGCCATCCATCTTCCTTCCACTGCAAGGATAGAACAGTTACTATAGCAACTCCAATAGTTACATATTTACTTATAGCAAGTATGGTTCTTTAGTCATTGGCTGCATAGATCCATGCTCTGAGCGATACATGCACTTCAGTGTGTTTGGAACTTTCTAGTTCAGAGGTGGGCAAGGTTTTTTGGCCAGGGTGCCGAAAAAACCACAATGTCTACCTTGGAAGGTGCCAGAGTGCCAGCATGCCAGAAAAAAAATGAAGGCGGGAGGAAGGTACATGGCAGGACGCACTGCATATTAGTATATTTAATAATCATAAATGTTGGCTTTGTTGTGTATTCCTTTTTTGTTGAGCATGTTGCAATGAAAGAGAGTGAAAAAAGAGACAAATAAGAGAAAGAGGAAAGAGAGAAAGAAAAAAGGAAAGCAGAGAGAGAACCAGACACACACACACACACACACACACGTACAAACACAGAGAAGCAGAACACACCCAGAACAGACACATGCACACACACATCCAGAACCAGACAGAGGCAGATAAACACACAGAACCAGATGCTCAGGTGCACAAATCTAGGCTCCTGGGCCACTGGACGAAGTCCGACCCAACAATGCCCTGGTCCCACCAGAGCCCCTTTGCTTCCCCAGGGAGCCAGCCCTTGGGCTTGCAGTACAGCTAGCTGAGGCCCCAGCCTGGAGCCTGCCCACCAGCCCAACCACCCACCCACCCTGTACAGCTAAGCCTGCAAAAGGTGCTGTGGTCCTGGCAAGGGGCAGTGCCAACCTCACCCTGGTGGAGGGGCTAGGCCAGGGCTAGGCTTGGAGTGGGTGGGAGTCAGGTGGGCTCAGCTGTATGCCCTGCTGCAGGCAGCCTGGACTCTGTGGTTGGCAGCAGCTACCAGAACCTGGGCTGGCTGCAGCCAGGAGGCTGCAAGCAGCTGCTCTGGGCTCTGGCATCAGCTCCATACTGGTGGGTGCGTGTGCATCTTGGAGTGGATGGTGGGAATAGGGTAGTCACAGTGTGGGGTCCTGCTGGAGGGCTGTGATCTCCCCAAGGCACCCTTCCCATGCCAAGTTGACCCAAAGGGCACCCTCGGGCTATAACATAAATTCTAACTGCCTGGCTATAACATTATTCAAGCCACACCGGGGTGCTCTGTCCCTCACCAGTCACGGGGCTGTACCTGCAGTCAGGCCTCTTCCCTTTGCTTGCACTGGGAGAGCACTTTCCCCCTTGGCTGCTGGCAGGGAACTGCTGCCCTGGCCTCAGCCCTGGGGTTTAGATAACCAGCAGCTAGAGCTCCTCCCTCACTGCTAGGGCTCTTTCCCTAGCAGTTTCCCCTCTTTAAGAGGAGCAGGGCACCTAAGTGCTCTGCGACACACCTCCCTCCTTAAGACCCAGAGTCACCAGGATGGGTTTTCACTCTTGTCCCTCTTTCATCCTTTTTCTTCGTCCTCTTAAGTTCTTGTTTTTGATTACCAACCATTCAGATACATAGAGGCGGAAGTTTTCAGGCACCTCCTGCTCGCCTTTTCCCCAAGGCACACCATATGGGATTTCATGGGAGTTGCCCCACCACGGGCAGTCCCCCCACGTTAGCCAAACTTGGCAGGCTGAACTCGCAGTTGGTGGAGCTCCTTGCCTTCTAGGGTCTATCCTCTCTTCCTGTGCTACTCTCCTGAGTGAGGGGAAGCTTTCTCCCTCTCCCATAAAAACTGAGCCCTGTTGAGGTCTGGCTCAAATCTTCTCACTCCTCCCCAGGGAGTTCTTGCCTACTTTTTGTGGGGTTTTCTCCCCCTCACATCTGACTCATCTATTTCCCCCCCTATAACACAGCCCAAGCCTTGCAGATGGTACTGACGTGGTTTCGACCTGGGCCCTGTTGTGATTTGGCCCTCTTCTTGCCTTCTCTCAGGGGCTTCTCACTGCCCCCCCTTTCCTCTGGGCTTCTCACGGTCCCCCTTGCTCTGGGGCTTCTCGTTCCTCACAGCCCTCTCTCTGGGCTCCTCACTGCCCGCCTTGCTCCGGGGCTTCTCACTGCCCCTTTGCTCTGGGGATCCTTACTGCCCGCTATTGATATGGTATACTTGCTTCTTTTTCTTATCCATCTGGTACACCTCGTAGTCCATGGGCCTCACTTGGCACACGACTTCGTAGGGTCCCTGCCACAGGGCAAGTAGCTTGCTTTCACTGTCTGCTAGTAGATCCAACATGCGGTCCCCCCACGTCAAATCTCCTTTCCTGGGTGCCTCGGTTGTAATGCCTTGCTTGCTGTTGCTGGGGCTCTGAGATTTTCCACCACCACGTTCCGGGCTGCTTCAAGGCGTTCCCACAGTTGGATCACATATTGGACGATGTTCTGGTCTCTATTCTGCTGTTCCTCGCAACTCTTCTTAATTAGGTCCAGAATCCCCCTTGGTTGCCGGCCGTACAATAACTCAAAAGGTGAAAACGCAGTCAAGGCCTGGGGTGCCTCCCTTACTTCAAATAGCAAAGGTGGTATCATTTTGTCCCAATTCTGTGGGCTCTTCGCCACAAACTTTTTTAGCATTTGCTTCAATGTCTGATTGAAGCATTCCATGAGCCCATTCGTTTGGGGATGGTATACAGTTGTCCTCAGATGTTTGATCCCCAAAGCTTTACTCACTCCTTCGAACAGACATGATGTAAAGTTAATTCCTTGATCCATCAGTAGTTCCTTAGGGAGCCTTACTCAGGAGAATATTTTCAACTGTTTGTTCGCCGCCTTTGGCATAGACACTGTCCACATCAGTACCGCTTCCAGGTACCTAGTTGCATAATCTAATAGGACTAGTATATACTGGTTCCCAGTGCTACTCCACAGAAGTGGCCCCACAATGTCCACTGCTACCCTCTCAAAAAGAACATCTACCAGAGGCTTCAAAATTAAAGGAGACTTTGGGAGTGGCCTTGGGTTTACTTTTTGGCAGATGGAGCACAAAGTGCAATATCTTGCGACTTCCCACATCAGTCCTGGCCAATAAAACCTTGCCCGAATGCATGCTTCCATTTTGTCCTGGCCCAGATGCCTGCCCATGGGGAGCTCATGAGCCACCTTCAATAAGGCCCGTCAATACTGCTGAGGGACCAACAGCTGAGTAATCTCCCCTCCTTCTGTTTTCCCCTGCTCAATAGGAGGCCGTTTCGTACCTCGAACCTCGGGGTTGTCCTCATCAGTTCCAGTCTCAGTACCTCATCATTTCTTTGAGTGAGGTGTTCCTGCAGCACCCGCCGAAAGTCCATCTCCCAACTCTGCTCCAACTGAAAATACTCATCTTCCCATAAATGGGTGATGTCAAAACCCCCCGCAACTTCCTTGCATCTCACGCCAACTATCTCCTTTAGCAACTCGGGCCAGTCGCAGCCCAGTACTACTGGGTAGGGTAAGTGTTCTGCAACCACCACCAGCATCCAGCAGGTCTTGTTGCCTACTCGTAGAGTGACCCTCACCCAGTCGAAAATGAGGGTGTTCCCTGCACCAACTCTGCACCCTTGCGCGATCTATTTCCCTCTCCCTTGTCAGTAGTATGTTGCTCCGCATCACCGTCTGCTGTGAGCCCGAGTCCAGTATAGCTACTACTCTTTTTCCCTCTATTGTTACTTCCGTTACCAGTGCGGGTGGCTCGTCTCCCACCTCGAGGTTGACTAGGGCTCCATAGCTACACAATACTACCTGCATCATTGGCCGGGATCAGGCATTTTCGATCACGGCGGCTAACAGGGTCTGTTGCCTTATGGCTTGGTCCAGTAGGCCTTGCACCGTTCAGTGTAGTTGATCCAAAGCTTGTTCCCCTGACTCCGGGCCAGGGTTAGCATCTGCTCTTGTTCCTTTCTCCTTGCACCCAAGGGCTCTCTTCTTTATACAGACAAACCAGCATCTTATGATTTTCTTGACCAATGCACCATTGTGACAAGGAATATCGCTACTGGAGCCTTTCTATTGGTGACTTTGCCCTCCTGTTATGGGCCAACCACCTGCGTACATTCCTGCCATGCCTTAATCGTAATTGATTGATTGATTGATGTAATTAGTGGGAGGCTGCCCACTTTACAAGCCCCGGTGCCAGGGGGTGCTATCTGCAGCTCCTTTTTCCTCCCCTACACCGCAGCCCAAGCCTTGCAGATGGTACTGACATGGTTTCGACCTGGGCCCTGCTGTGATTTGGCCCTCTCCTTGCCTTCTTTCAGGGGCTTCTCACTGCTCCCCCTTTGCTCTGGGCTTCTTACTGCCCCCCTTGCTCTGGGGCTGGGGTCAATGCACCCCAAATGCTATGCCCTCTCTGGCGCCAGGGTCCCCATGCTACCGTGGAGCCTCTGTGAGGCCTCCTCCAATCCCTAATAGCCTCACCGGGTCTTGCAGTCAAAACAGCAAACATAAAAACACAAAGCCCCCGGGCTATAAAATAAAAAGCTAAACCGTCCAGTCAAACAACATTCAGTCCCTGCCAGGAAAATACTCCAACCCATAGCAGTAATCAGGGGGTGCTCATGCAGTCCGGCTTCTCCCCTCTGCCTGCACTGACTGACCTCCCCCTCCCTTGGCCACCAGAGGGGAACTGCCCTCCTGGCCTCACATCTGGGGCTTAAGAAGGGCCAGGCCCTGCCCCTTCCTGTCAGCTGGCTCCCCAGCGGTTGTCCTAGGAACCCGCACCTGTGACTCTGGCTGCCCTGGTAACTGGCAGCTGAGCCTTCCCCTTCTTCCCACTAGGGGCTTCTCCTGAGCTGTTTCTGCTCTCAGGTGCAGGGCACCTGAGTGCTCTGTGACACACCTTCCCCACTTTAACTCCAGACTCATTGAGCTGAGTCTTCATTCTCGCGCAGGTGCTCCATCCATCTGGGGCTCCCCTCTCAGCCCTTTCCCAGGCACCCAGCAACTCAGGTACCAGAGGCAGAGGTTTTCAGGCACCTCCTACTTGCCTTTTACTGAAGGCACACTGTGTGGGATTTGTTGGGAGTTACCTGCCACAGGTAGTCCCCCGACACTAGCTGACCTTGGTAGGGTGCCACTTAGGCCTGTTTTCTTTCTACATTTTAAATGTTCGGGTGGATGGTTCTGGGCAGGTCATACCCCTCTGACGGAGGCAGCGGGTGCATCACTGCAGTTGTTGGGAGTCTGCCTCCTTGTCATCCCTCTATTTTTCTCCCTTATCTGGCATCCCCCTGTTCTTCCTGGCCCCACTTCTTCCTTGTATTGTCTCGAGAAGAAATCTGCATTTATGTTTTGAGTTCCAGGGTGATTCTTTACCTCAAAACAATACGGCTGCAGACTAAGGGCCTGCCTCATCAGCCTTGTGTTATCCATCTTCATACTCTGCAGCCAGCGCAGCGATGCGTGGTCGGTGACCAAGGTGAACCAGCATCCTAACAAGTAATATTGTGTCTCAATAGCCCACTTAATTGCCAGACACTCCTTCTCTACCTTGGCATAATTCTATTCCGGTGGGTGTAACTTTCTACTTATGTAGGCTATAGTATGTTCTTCTTCTCCTTCTTTCTGTACCAACATGGCTCCAATAACCACCTCTGATGCATTGGTCTGCACCAGGAAAGGTTTATTGAAATCTGGAGTATACAACAGTGGTCTTAGGCACAGCGCATCTTTCACTGCTCGGAATGCCTTTTCTGCCTCTGGTGTCCATTCCACTTTGGTTGGAGCCCCTGCTTTTATCATGTCCGTCAACAGTACCGCTACATCTGCAAAGTGAGGTATAAACTTTCTATAATAACTGGCCAACCACAAGAAAGCCCTCACTCACTTTTTAGTACGGGGTGCTTGATATTTCCGCAACCCCAGATATTGCATTTCCTTTTTTCCTCTCATACATTTTTTTGGGTTTGCTGTCAGCCTGGCCCTTCTTAAACCTTGCAGTACTGCTGTCAGGGCGGTGAGGTGTTCAGCCCAGCCCTCAGTGTATATGACAATGTCATCAATGTACGCTGTGGCGTAACCCCCGTGGGGGGTCAAGATTCTGTCCATTAGATGCTGGAATGTGGCCGCAGCTCCATGCAACCCAAAAGGCATTCACCAAAATTGAAAAATACACCATGGGGTGGTGAATGCTGTCTTTTCCTGATCTTTGGGGATGACTGGGACCTGCCAGTAACCTTTGGTCAGGTCTAACGTGGAAATGTGGTGAGCTTGCCCAATGCTGTCCACCAGTTTGTCCACTTGGGGCATTGGATAGGCGTCAAACTTAGCCACGGCATTCACCTTCTGGTAGTCAATGCAGAAGCGGATTTTCCCATCGGGCTTAGGTACTGCCACGATGGGGCTCCGCCAGTTGCTGTGAGATTCACAAATAATACTCTTCTCTAGCATCATCATAAACTCCACTCTTATCGGGTCTTGGAGTCACTGGGGGATCCGTCTCCAATTCTCATGTATTACCTAGCCTGGAGGAGTTTTTATCTGGTGTATCACGCCCCTGGCTTCCCCAGAGGTTCCCTGGAATATGTCTTCATACTCCTTGACTAACTCGGCAGCCTGTCTTCTCTGTTCTTCCGACAGTTGCGGGGCTAGTTCCACATCCCCCAGCCCACTTCCCTCCGTTAATGTAGGTCCTAGTTCCAACTTCTCGGGATGAGGGGCTAAATACATACACTCCCAGTCTTCCCACCTCTTCAACATATTGATATGGTATACTTGCTTCTTTTTCTTCTTATCCATCTGGTACACCTCGTAGTCCATGGGCCCCACTTGGTGCACGACTTCGTAGGGTCCCTGCCACAGGGCAAGTAGCTTGCTCTCACTGTCTGGTAGTAGAACTAACACGCAGTCCCCATGTCAAATCTTCTTTCTTGGTTGCCTCGGTTGTAACGCCTCACTTGCCATTGTTGGGCCTCTGTAAGGTTTTCCACCACCATGTTCTGGGCTGCTCCAAGGCATTCCTGCAGTAGGATCACATATTGGATGATGTTCCTACCAAGTTCCAGAATCCCCCTTGGTTGCTGGCTGTACAATAATTCAAAAGGTGAAAACCCAGTCAAGGCCTGGGGTGCCTCCCTTACCTCAAACAGCAAAGGTGGTATCATTTTGTCCCAATTCTGTGGGTTCTCCACCATGAACTTCTTTAGCATTTGCTTCAACATTTGAATGAAGCATTCCACGAGCCCACTCATTTGGGGATGGTATACAGTTGTCCTCAGATGTTTGATCCCCAAAGCTTTACTCACTCCTTCGAACACACCTGTGACTCTGGCTGCCCTGGTAACTGGCAACCAAGCCTCCCTCTTCTTGTCACTAGGGGCCTCTCCCGAGCTGTTTCTGCTCTTACAGTGCTCTGCAACAGGTCCCTTGTCCTCCCTGGGCTCTCCGTGGCCTTGTCTCACTCCACGCCCTCACTGGCGCTTGGGCTCTCCGCAGCCTTGTCTGGCTCTGTGTCTTCCTGGAGCTCGGGCTTTCCATGGCCCTGTCTCACACTGTGCCCTCTCTGGCGCCAGGGTCAGTACATCCCCAATGCTGCGCCCTCTCTGGCACCAGGGTCAGTGCACCCCCAATGCTGCACCCTCTCTGGCGCTGGGGTCCCCACACTGCCATGGGTCCCCTATGAGGCCTTCTCCATCCCCTAATAGCCTCACCCAAACCACTGGTCTCAAACAGCGAGCAAAACACAAGCCCCTGGGCTATAAGATAAAGTCTAACTGCCCAGCTATAACATTATTCAAGCCACACCAGGGGTGCTCCATCCCTCACCAGTCATGGGGCTGTACCTGCAGTCAGGCCTCTTCCCTTTGCTTGCTCTGGGAGAGCTCCTTCACTCTTGGTGGCTGGCAGGGAACTGCTGCCCTGGCCTCAGCCCTGGGGTTTATATGTGAGCTAGGCCCTGCCTCTTCCAGTCAGCTGGGCACTGGGTGTGGGCCACTAGCTCCCGGTAACCAGCAGCTGAAGCTCTTCACTCACTGCTAGGTCTCTTTCCCAAGCAGTTTCCCCTCTTTAAAAGGAGGAGGGCACCTAAGTGCTCTGTGAAAAGGGTCTGAGGCAGCACAGCCCTCCCGCTGTCTGCTGTGAGGTGCACGTGCAGTCACCACCAGCATAGAGCTGATGCCAGGGCTGTGGAGCCCAGCGCAGCTGTTTGCAGCCTGCCTGCTGCCTCCTGCAGCTGCCCAGAGCCCAGGCTGGCTACAAACAGCAGCGCTGGGCTCCACAGCCCAGTCATTAGCTCTGTGCCAGCAGTTGGGAAGAGGCCGAGGTTGCATTGCCTCAAGCCCCTCCCCCACTGTCCACTCTGAGGTGCTCATGCACCTGCCAGTATGAAGCTAATGCCAGAGCCTGGACCAGGTGTATTCAGCCTCCTGGCTGCAACTAACCCAGGCTCTAGGTAGTCTGCTTGCAGCAGGGCTTGAAGCTGCCCAGCCGCCTGCTGGGAGCAGCCCAGGGTTTGTGGCTGGCAGCAGATGCCTAGAACCCATGCTGGTGGTGGTGTGCCGAGCAAAATGGCCTCATGTGCCATTCTCAGCACATATGTCAGGGGTTGCTGACCCCTGTTCTAGATAGTAATGTTTACTAAAGAAGTATATCCCCACATACCCCTCTACCCAGAAGTTACAGTAGATGCAAACTTTAACCAAAATTGTTTCTTCCAAAATCAAAATTAATTGGCTGAAACAAGAATACATGATGCTGTAGCTTTTCTGCTCTAGTCTGGGGGTAGACCTAATACAGAAAAACCCAATACAGTTCCTGGCACTGAAGAAATGCCCAATAAATATCCCAATGCAAAGAAACTAAACATAACTGAAGGTCACCCAATACCACTTAGTCACGTTGTAAAGGTTCATAGGGCACGTCTAGATATTTATTTCCTTCAAAGGAAGGTTCAAAGTGTTACTCAGAGTCTTCTGCTAAGAAGGTTTAATAACAAAACACATTTCTTGCACAATAGTGAAACAATCCCTGGTTGACCTCTGAAGACAGCTTTTGGGGAAGCAGAACTAGCAGATTAAATAACCCACTGAGCATAGTTTGGGTGGTTCTCAACCTTGAATTTTTATTAGGGAATGGTGACAAATCCATTGGTTTTGGGCTTTTTTGAGTATTGACTCCAGCTGAGTATTGATTGCTGATGCTGAAGTGATTGGACCAAAGGGAGACTTTGAGGCTAAGCCTGTTGGAGGGTTGGTCATGGAAGCTTGCAAGCATCTTGTGACTACAATACGAAGCTGGAACTTGAATCATGATGTTAGGGTGACCACATTTAGATTTTGAGGAACACTGGATTTATAACTAAATAAAGGCTTTAATCTGTGTTTCAGCAAAGGCTGCTGGTCACAAGGGAAAATGATATATTAAAACTAACTTTGCAAATGCTTAAGTAAGCAGTTTTCTAACAATGAGATAGCGTGCAGTATGCATGACTTATTGTGTAAGAAGAACACAATGCAGCCCACCAAATACCGTCAGGTAATAAAGCAGAAGTACGGCATTGGAGATGGTGCTGAAATGAGCAAAGAATCAGAAAGAACGAGCAAGAAACCACAATAGAAGACAGGGTCAAAGTTTTAACGCATGTGCTTTTAGCAGAGAGGCATGTAAATGAAAGAAATGCATTGGCAATCCAATGCTAATGAAGTAAACAATAAACAGAGATGGAGCTTGAGATGGAAGGAGAAATGGGTGGAACTGAAGGAGAAGTGAGGGTGGAGTGAATGTTAATGAGTATGAACCAAGGTGTATAAAATATGAAAAGAACTAATGTTCAGGGCAGGTACTCAGTTAGTTGTTTTTTTGGGACTTGGCCCAAAGCTGTCTCCATTTTAAATAAAGCTGTTGTGAGCAATGTGTGGTGGTGTTTGCTCCCTGTTTGCTCTGGCTAATAAGTAACAGGATCCATGAGCAATTTGATCGTTATCTCCCTAGTCGCTGGGTGCTGCATGGAGTCAGGGTCTAACGCATGACATTCTTAATAATAATCATATCAGCTCAAAGGATAAGCAAGGTTAAGGTTTTTGGTAGACGGGCCTCATATTTTTCACATTAACAAAATGATTCTGATGACTCACCAAAAATGTATACCCACAGTGGTTTAGGCATGCATTTGAACCAATACATAAACACTTTGTAGTATTTTTCCCTATGTCTCATCCAGCTCCAAAGGAAATAACAGTCAATACTGATGGTGTCTGGAGAATACTATCCTGTTGCCTCAGAGGACAAAGCATCTTCACAAATCTCCAGTACTGTCTGTGGTGTTTAGAACCAAATCCAAAGAGCAATCAGTTTGTAAAGACTGCATTAGGATGTCCTGCTATAACAGTAAGTGGAGTCCTCCAGTTTGCATGAAATATTATTTCATCCAATCTCAATAGTGGCAGAATGCCTTAGCATAGTCCTTGTAGCTGAAATTTTCAGAGCAGCTATTTGGAGCTCGGTTCATATATTCACCAATTACTAAAGGTGTCAGCTTTTGGATTTGATGCTTGGTTAGGCTGATCTGCCTTACTTTTATTGTTTGGAGAAAATGTCTAGCTCCCATTTCTTTATGGAGTTGTAGTGTTCCATCAAGTATGTGGAAGCAAGTTTAGTTTGGTAAAATATCCTTTATTGAACCAATTATCTAGTCCAATAGTATCTGATAAAAGATATTACTAAAATAATCTTCCTTTCTACAGTACACTACACTAAACTATTTAGTGCAAAAATAATAAAGCATAGATATACCATAAAAAGCACAGGATAGGGCAACTGCAAACAGCACATGCTCCTAACCAATTCTTTTGATAAAAAGATTCTAATATTCTGCACACACAATGCACAGCCATCTAGAAAGATCCATGTGTACAGGTACAGGAGATGTGGTTCTTCAAGTTGGAGGAAAAGCAAGGATAACATTGGACCCCTGCTAAACCATATGGGACAACTGATGCCCAGGAAAAAGCCAACCTGCTTAATAGTTATTTTGTGTTGGTTTTTCACCAGCCCCAAGGGATGGGCCGGCTCAGTACAGTACAGGACGGCCAGGGTGAGAGAGAATTGTTACCTTTCATTCATGTGAATGAACACCTTGAGAGGGTAGACACCTTCAAGTCAGCTGGCCCAGATGGTTTATACCCCAGGGTACTTAAGGAGCTGCCAGGCATCATAGCTCAGCCACTGGCACAGATCTTTGAGAATTTGTGACACTCAGGCAAAGTCCCCGAAGATTGGAGGAAGGGCAATGTGATGCCTATCTTCAGGAAAGGGAGGAAAGTACAACTGGGTAACTACAGGCCCATCAACCTGACCTCTATCCTGGGGAAGATCTTGGAAAAAATTATCAGAGAGACCATGCTTGATAAACTGGGCTGATGGCAACATCCTGAGGGATAGCCAGAACAGGTTTGTTGCAGTTAGGTCTTGCCTGACCAATCTCATCTCCTTCTATGACAAGGTGACATATCACCTGGACAAGGGAGAAGAGATTGATGTCATTTATCTTGATTTTAAAAAAGCTTTCGATCTGGTATCCCAAGATAATCTCATAGAAAAACTGGTCAACTGTGGCCTTGGCTACATCACAGTCTGATGGCCGGGGGATAGGCTGTGAGGTCGGACCCAGAGAGTGGTAGTTGATGGAAATCAATCATTGTGGTGTGCCATGACCAGTGGGGTTCCCCCGAGGCTCCATCTTTGGTCCTATACTTTTCAATATCTTTATTAATGATGTGGACATTGGTATCAGAAATGGACTGGCCAAGTTCGCCAATGACACCAAACTTTGAGGTAAAGCATCCACACCCGAGGACAGGATCATGATCCAGGCCAACCTTGATAGACTCAGAAAATGGGCAGACAAAAGCCTGATGGCATTCAACACCGAAAAATGCAAAGTTCTCCACCTTGGGAAGAAAAACCTGCAGCTTGCTTATAGGATCGGCAGTGCTACACTTGCTATCACCACGGCTGAGAGGGACTTGGGGGTTATGACTGACCACAAGATGAATATGAGCCACCAATGTGATGTTGCAGGTGGTAAAGCAAGCAAAATGCTGGCTTGAATCCATAGATGTTTCTCAAGTAAATCCCAAGGATGCCATCCTCCTGTTGTACTTGGCCTTGGTGAGGCCGCAGCTGGAGTACTGTATCCAATTCTTTGCTCCACAATTCAGGAAGTATGTGGAGAAGCTTGAGAGAGTCCAGAAAAGAGCCACGTGCATGATCAGAGGGCAGGAGAACAGGCCTTATGATGAGTAGCTTAGAGCTATGGGAGTCTGCAGCCTGGAAAAGTGCAGGCTCAGGGCGGGGACCTGGTGGCTGCCTATAAGTATATAAGGGGTGTACATCAGGATCTGGGGGAATGCCTGTTCACCAGAGCACCCCAAGGGATGACAAAGTCAAATGGTCACAAACTCCTCCAAGACTGTTTCAAGCTACCATAAGGAAGAACTTCTTTACTGTCCAAGCCTCCAAGGCCTGGAACAGGCTGCCACCAGAGGTGGTGCAAGCACCTACTCTGTACTCCTTCAAGAGTCAATTGGACATCTATCTTGCTTGGATCCTTTGACCCCAGCTGACTTCCTGCCCCTGGGGCAGGGGGCTGGACTCAATGATCTCCCGAGGCCTCTTCCAGCCCTAATGTCTATGAAATCTATGAAGTAAAACAAGTGACTGGTCTTTCCCATTTATTTCATTTTCAGACTTTTAGAGATAAGACCAAAAGAGATGATAATCATGATCTAGTCCTAGGAACACAGGAGTGGAAAAGGCCTCCAGGGCCCTAGAGTTCATTTCATAATCTTGCCTCCTGGTCCAATGTAATCTTATATCTGTCTTCAGTCTTATATCCCATATAACAGATTATATAATTTCAGTAATTCTGTCATCAAGCCTATAGATTCTCATCAAGCTAGGAAAATGTCCAGTCTTCATTTAAAGACTTCAAATGATAGGGAGACTTTATGCTCCATCCTTTGGTAATTGTTCTAATAGATAATTACTGTCACTGTTGAAAGTGTGCACCTTATATCCACTCTGTATTTGCCTATCCTCAGCTTCTAGCCCTGGAGTATTATAGGGCCTGCTGAATCAAAAGCTGAGAATTATCAGACATCTTTTCTCTATATTAGTCCTTTTATACTCTTATTTTAATTCTCACTATACACAGACACTCGTTCTATCAAGGTTAGAAAGCACTTTCCCCCCCATCTCTTTGCACTTCTGCATATTTGATTTCCCTGTTGCCCAAAATATTCAAAAGCATAATGATTATACCGGTTGTTTCATATTTGGCTCTGGAAAATATCTCCACTTACATTAAAACTTGCGTAAGATATATGACTGAACAAAACAGGATTCAATTCCCTTAATATTTGAAACAGCTTTTCAGTAGGGACAGACATTACACATA
This sequence comes from Crocodylus siamensis, assembly GCF_052110815.1. Lineage (NCBI taxonomy): Eukaryota > Metazoa > Chordata > Crocodylia > Crocodylidae > Crocodylus > Crocodylus siamensis. The sequence continues at coordinate 214,934,950 of NC_143397.1, forward strand.
AACTGGCTTAAGTGATCAGAAACTGGTTGAAACCTGGAACAGAACAGATGTTTAATGCACATAAACCAGTTTGAAAATGGCTGAAACCGGTTTGAGATTAGCATGGTTGAATGTAGTATCAGACTTAACTGATTTGGGTCAAACTGGTTCATGCAATGTCTATCCCAGACCCCTTGCTGGTTTAAGGTAAATCAGACTCCCCAGCATCCAGAATGCTCTCTGGGCTGGGCTGGGCAGACCTCTGCTCCACAGAAGGGCTGGCCCTTCTGCTCCCTGACTGCAGCTCCCCGCTTCCCCATCACCTCTCCCTGCTAAGCAGGAATTTCCCTCTCCCCGAAGCCTTGCTATGGTCCCTGCTAAATCAACAGGCAGAATCAACAGGTAGCTGGTAATGTCCCTCTGCTGTTTTCTTGAAGGGGTGATAAACACTGAGTTAGCAGTGATAAACACTGTTATCAATCCCTTGCTGGGCAAAGCAGAGTGTCCGGGGCCTGGCCATTCCCCCCCTCAGCTCAGTATTGTGAAAGGAAAGGGAGGGCTGCTTTAGCACCCTTTGGCTTCTATCCTGAGCCACTGCAGGCATGTGTTGGAATTTCTGGGATGTCTGTACAGTTACGGAATTATTTAGCCTAGCCAGGTTAGACTAACTTGCGAAGACTGAATCAGTTCAGGCTCAGGCTTTTTTAATGTTTGTCCCTAGCCTTTGTGTGCTGCTTGGCATTTAGATACCCACTCCTCCCCCATTCACCTGTTTGATCTGCTGTTCCTTGTCTCTGTATCCATTTTCCTGGCCTGCCTCAGTATACCCCAGGAAACTGTGAGCACTTTTCAGACAATACCTTTGGAACTGAATTCAAAATTAAACAGCTGATGAAACAGTAAATTGTCCTATGCCAAAGTTTCCATGTGACTGAGTGGAAGTTACAGGCAATTCCTTGCAAGGCTGCTACTGAAGAAACATGTTGGATGAACTTTCCCTCACCAGTGAATTGACTTCTGGATGTTATGAAAGATGGTGGGGCTCAAGTTGCTATACTCAAATTACAGTAAATGGCACATATTATATTTTGGTTGCATACAAGTACACTAAGCAGTAGGCACTGAGAAATTTTGCCAGCAGTTCCATTTTGATGCTGGTTTTGATTCTTTTCGAGCTTGAAACAGCAAAATCAAAATGAAACAGAGAGCTTCAAAACAGCCTCGAAAGGAAACGATGCAAGTTGAAACATTTTGAAATTTTCTAAACATTTTGAGTTTCAAAGCTCAAGCTGGGCTTGCCTGCAGGGAAACAGAAACTAAAGTAAGCAGAGGAAGGGGGAAGAGAGGGGAAGTAGGGGGAAGGAGTGCTCTCATTACTGGCTGCATAGCTGGCCAGTGACTGTCATCCTTTCCTGAGGTGTCTTCCAATCCCAGTGCTCTGGGGGAGGGATGGAAAAACAGCATAAAAGGTAGCATTGTTTGAACTTCTCTGCTTTCTGCCTTGGCATCAGTTGAGTGAGGGTGCACCTTAACACATACAGTCACCCACCCATGTCATGAGTTTTGCCTGTCAGCAGGGCCCCAGAACCCAGACTCCCCCTGCACCTATCTCCTTGACAGCTGGCAGGCTTCGTGGCCTCATGCCTGCAGTTTTCACCCCGCTACGCCTTAACATACACACATTGTCACCCATGTCACGAGTTTTGCTTGTCCTCAGCTTGAGGTGCAGTTTCCCCCAAACCCCTGTACCCACCTCCTTGAACCTTAGCAGGCTTTGTTGCCTCAGCAGGGGCTAGCAAGCCTACAGTTTTGACCCTACTGTAGCTTAACACATACATGTGACATCAGTTTTTTGCTTTCAAGACTCTGAGGTGGAGTATCCCTGAAACCCCTATATGTATCTCCTTGAAACTTGGCATGGTTCATGCCCTCAGGTGGGGCTACCAGTACAGTAAGTTTAATCCAAATCAGGCCAGAAATGACAAAGTTATGGACTGTCTTGAGCTTCCCCATTATAGCCTATGGGCGAAACAGTGTTAAAACAGCGAAACCGTGAAACAAAATGGAACAGCAGTTTTGAATCGAAATTAAATTCGAAACAAAATGCTGTTCTGTCAAAACGCACATGGAAACAGAACAGTGCCATTTCGCACAGCTCTACTAAGCAGATATTTTCTACTGTCAAACCTGAGAAAGTAGGTTGTTACCTACAAAAGCTCATGCCTCTCTAAACCACTTGGTCTCTAATGTGCCACCCTGATTCTGCCAGAGTGTCATTTCAGTCTGAGCAGTGTAACATCTTGGAAGTCAGTGGCCGTACACCAGCAGAAATCTGGAGAAACCCTGTGAGTAATTAAGTCCTTGTTTCTTCAATTTAACTGAAGTCCAACTGTTTGAACAGCATAGATGTAACAAACAAATTATTTAAATCATGCTGCAACCAATTAAACTTCATTGGAAGTGGGAGTTGTGCTTTCTCAGCTGTTAAAAAGACCACTGTGTTACAATTCCCAGAAACAGGTTCTTTTCAAAGAACATTAGAGGTTATCAGTGCTAAAGCTTTCCTTTATTCTGTCACATCTAAGTGCATTAAAGATTACACAGATGCACTGCTCAGAGGAGCTCTCTTTATTTAATTAGTTTCCCAAGAAAGAAGATAAGAACATAACCAAGTAGTTAGAGGGCTTAAAAAAACCCAGAACATGACTGTCATTTGCTCCTGCTCATCTTCTGCCTGGTTGGAAAAATGCAGAAGTTAAATAACAGTAGGTATGTTTATCAGCTGAAGAGTGTGATTGAGACTGAGGGTAGAAAAAGCTTCAAGGAAAGTCATAAAAAAGAAAAGATGAATTTTGTGAGAGACAAGTTCTGAAGAGTTTTATTTTTTTTTTCTGTTTGTCTTTTCAGCAGGATACAAATTCTTCACAGTATACTTTGATCTTCATACTTGTGACTACATTATTTTCGTGGAGTCAGAAACTCTCTTTCATGTTTGGAAGTGAAAAAGCTATGCTTTTGCAAATCCTGTCAAGAATTATACTATGTGAGTTAAATCCCAGAGTTTTTAAGGAAGTGGATGTGTTTATGTAATTTGTATTTTATTCCATGAACTCACAAATAGCTGGGCTTGTTGAGCAGAATCTAGCAGCAGACCACATAGGGTGAGCTGAAAGCAAGTATTCACAGTCTGGGAGTTGACCAGGCATCCCTTCTGTTATCATTTATGTTAGTGTAAAATTCTATCATTTTAAAGAAGTTTGCTACCTGTCTTCATTCTCCCTTTCTGGCACCTCACGCAGATTTTTACAGTTGTAACCTGGGTGCACCCAAGTACTGTGCTTCCTTCTCCAGATAGACAGAATGAGTGTCAGGCAGGAGTGCTGCGAGAGGCATCTGTAATATGCAAGCCAGATCCCTCTGCTCCTATAGAGTCAGATCAGGACAAGAGATGCTTATCTGCATTCAGATTTATTAATATATACAAAAATCAAGATAATTGATATTAATAAACATATATATACAAATACACAATTATCATAGTACTATCCCCTACAGATAAAGACTGAAAGATTACAGCCCTTCATGTAGCCCCAAGCAATGTGTTGATAAACAGCTGATTTAAAATAGACAAATAACAGGTAGGTACAGGTGAGCACATATAAATACAATTAAACAACAGTCAAAACACAAATATATGCAGGTAAGTATATATAACCGTCAGGGAAGGAGTTCCAGCAAAGTCCCTTTGCAAGTTTATACTTAATACTTTATTGAACTATCAAAAACATAGATAAAAATGTTTCCAACTTTTAAGTCGATCTGTCACAAAATATAACACACTTCAATAACAGGTTAACCTCAATTCTATAATTACCCCACAGCTCAGACAGACCATGGGGCATAGGCTGTACTCCTGCCTGCAGGGGGAAGAGAAACCCTCTGTGCTCCCCAGGACTGTAGCAGGCCCCAGGGCCACCTCCCTAAAGTAATTCCAGATCCTGGGAGCTTCCTTCAGCTCAAGCTTCCCCGAGGATACCTGTTTCACAGCTGGTGGAGCTCCCCTCCCCTGTGGGAATCCCTTCCCCAACAGCTCATGACTCAGTGGGCATGAATGGGTGGTCCCTGTCCCCTCAACCCTGTCCCCTCCCCTCTCACATGCGGGGCCTCCCAGGCCACAGGCTCTCTTTAGGCGGATGCCCCCATGCACCATTGTGCGCACCGAGGGCTCTGCATTCTGCTCACGGTTGGGGACTTGGGCTGTGTTCTGTGGCTCTGAGGCCTGGGTCCCCACCTGGGACCAGCCATGCAATGAGTGTGCACGGGAGTCCTGGCTATGTGCCAGCAAAGGGTAGACCCAAGCCACCTTGAGTGGCTCCCAGGGTCAGGGTCCTGCCAGACTGCACCGCGCCACACCATGCCATGCTGCTGGCTCTGGGTTTCCAGCCTCACACCAGGGGGTTGCAGACCCGAGCTGCCTCATGCAGCTCCCAGGGTTTGGGCTCAATGCACTACTGCATGCACCAGGGTCCCTGGCCTCACACCGGGGGTTCCAGACCTGAGCCTCCTCGAACTGCTCCCAGGGCCTGGACTCTGTGCACCAAGCCATGCGTTGACACCACATTCCCCACAGTGGAGCTGGGGATGCAGCTGCTCACTGCTCCCACTTGGAAAGAGGCATCTTCAGAGACTTCAGGGCACTGGTTCCACCCACTGGCCAGCTCACACCAGCTCTTCTTTGCCCGTCCTCTTCTCTGTCCCTCAGTGCGTCTGCTGTATACGGAACACACTGTTCTTTTTATTCGCTCTGCAGGCTCTGCTCCCAGAGTGCTATTGGACCTGCAAAGTGCGAACTATAATGAGGTCCAGGGCTCTCCACCCCTGCCCCCCTCGCCCCCGCAGGGGCAGGGCAAGCCCCTTCCAAGCAGTTACCTGACTGGTAAATGGGCTCCACCAATCACAACAAAGATTCTCTGAGCCCTACATGCCAGGCTGTATAGGTAAGTCCACCACACAGTCATTGTAGAATTGTCAATCCAGATATTCCTGGAGTGGAATATTGTGATTTTGCAATTGTGCAGTTATCTAGTGAGGTGAATCTCAGCCAGGGTGTCTTAAGATCCTTTCAAGTGTGTTGCTAAGTATCATGTAATGTCAGCATTATTAGGTGTGCAGACATGATTCAAGATAAACCCACTAGAAATAGATAGTGCTAAGAGCATCCTGACCTGTTTTGATCTTTCTGGGTGTGTCCTTATGAGTGGGAATCTGCGTTTCCCTGGAGACAGTTAGTTTTTCACAGGGAATGCCCCTGCATGTGTGCTCTGGTGCACAGCAAATTGTCTTGAGGGGATGGGGGCAGGAGAGGCTGGCCCCAGAAGCCTTATCTGGGGTCCTGAAAACCTCCTGGGGCTGCAGCAGCAGTGATCCTGGCATGTGGCATCTAGCCAGCAGCCAAAGCATGGCTCTGTTTGGACACGCTCCAGTTCTGGGTGGCACATGCTGCTGCTATGTGCACCACTCCACATTTTTTTGGTGCAGGTATGAAGCCAGGATCTCCCCATGTCAGAAAACCCACTGCACTTTAAATTAGCTGTGTGGTGAACACTGTGCAGTTTGTGGCACCACATATGGGTTTGTGCTGCTAGAAACTGCAGGCATGCTCATCTGGATACACCCTCTGAGTTTTTTCCCAGAGAAGAATTGGTCTATCATTTTTCTGTTGTAAAAAATTAAGTGAAAACTATGATCAGACATTTTCTGAGGGCTGCCTTGAGTCTATCAAGGTTGAGAACCACTGATCTAGTGAGTTAAGCACTTGATTTTATAGAATGTGATTGCTTTGACTGCTTTTTGGGGATTATGGGAGAGAAAGTTGTTGTGTCATAATGTGACATTTCCAGACTGAACATATTTTTCAAAGAGATCATCACAGCTTTGCCAGAGCCTGCAGTTTGCTTATTTTAGAACAGTGGGGGACAACTGTTCTGGCAGACTATGGGAAAAACTTACTTCCATCCAACAAAAAAGGAACTGTCAGGACACTGCGCTGGAAACAGAGTGCAGTGATAGTGAAACCATGGAGTTCCTGTTCACTGCGGCAAAGAAAGAAGAAAAGGAAAAAAACCTGCTGAGCCAGAAGGAACCAGGATTGGCTCCCACATCGGCATGGTCATGTTTCATGGAAGCTGGGGACGATTCACTAGCCAGAACCCCACAGCTGAGATAAAAGACCCAGCAGGGAATCAAGGAGGAGGACCAGAAGCAAGGTCCTCAACTGGCCCAGAAGGCTCAGACACTGAACGCAGTCCCAGCTCAGGGACGTGGTGGCTACCCCAGGAGGGGTCTCTTCAAAGCATCAGAGCCAAAGACAGCTTGACAGCTTATCAGAGGATACTCTGTGGACATTGGAGATCCTCAGCACAAATTGGATTCAACAAAACCAGATAGAGAAGTGACCAGCAGACAAACAACTTACGGCAGGTACAAAGCTCGAGCTGAGCAGGATGCTGGAGAATACAACAGGCTGGGACCAACGAGACCCATAAATAAGGCAAGGTATGGCATAGAATAACCGGGTCAAATCAATGTCCCGAATTCAAAAGGGGCCAAGACACCAAAAGGGTTTCATAGTTTCATAGCTTCTAAGGTCGGAAGGTCCCTGAGTAGATCATCTAGTCCGACCCCTGCCATGGCAGGAAAGAGTACTGGGGTCAAATGACTCCAGCAAGGTGTTCATCTAAAATCCTCTTAAAGATCCCCAGGGTAGGGGCCAGCACCACTTCTCTTGGAAGTTGGTTCCAGATCCTAGCCGCCCTGACCGTGAAGTCGCGCCTCCTGATATCTAGCATAGATCTACCCTCTGCCAGCTTGTGACCGTTATTCCTGGTCACTCCTGGCAGTGCTCAGGGGAACAGGGACTTCCCCAGTGCCTTCTGATTCCCCCTGACTATTTTGTAACAGGCCGCTAGATCCACCCTCAGCCTTCTCTTGTGGAGGCTGAACAGGTTCAGGTCCCATAGCCTCTCCTTGTAGGGCCTGCCCCGCTGCCCCCTGATCATGCGAGTGGCCCTCCTCTGGACCCTCTCCATGTTGTCCACATCCCTCTTGAAGTGGGGCACCCAGAACTGGATGCAGTACTCCAGCTGCAGCCTGACTAGTGTCGCATAGAGGGGGAGGATCACCTCCTTGGACCTGCTCGAGATGCATCTGTGGATGCATGACAGGGTATGGTTGGCCTTCCTGACCACGTCCCAACACTGTCAGCCCATATTCATTTTGCCATCGATACTGACTCCAAGATCCTTTTCTGCCTCTGCACTGATGAGAAGGGAGTTGCCCAGCCTGTAGGTATGGTGCCGGTTGTTCCTCCCCAGGTGCATCACTTTGCACTTGTCTGCATTGAATCCCATCCTATTCTCATCCTCCCACCCTTGTAACCTGTCTAGGTCCGATTGTAGCCTATTCCTCTGTTCTAGTGTGCCCACATCCCCCCACATCTTAGTGTCATCAGCAAATTTGAACAGGGTGCTTTTCACCCCCTTGTCCAAGTTACTGATGAAGATGTTGAACAGTGCGGGCCCAAGGACTGAGCCCTGCGGAACACTGCCCACATCCCCCCAGGGTAAAAATGACCAATCCACCACCATTCTCTGGGTGCGGCCCACCAGCCAGTTGGTGACCCAATTGACTGTGTGGGTGTCGACACCACAGTCCCCCAGTTTCTTAATGAGAACAGGGTGAGAGACAGTATCGAAGGCCTTCCAAAAGTCCAGGAAAACTATGTCCACTGCTACACCTACATCTAATGATTTGGTGATCCAAATGATTTGGTGATCCAGCGCAGTGTCCTGACAGCTCCTTTCCTGTTGGATTGGGTGTGTGATACTAACCCTGGTGGCCCAGACAACACCATCTGTGGTTGGCGTTAGTCAGGGTATAGGGGAGGTGGAGCCCCAAGCAGGCAGGACAACCTGAACGCCTGGAGGAAGGTACCTGGGGGGACAGGATAGACCATCTTCCTCCCATCAAAAGTAATTTTCTAGCAAAGACATGGCAGGAGAGACCCCCTGGGGGTACAAACTGAGGTCTATTCCATTAACCATCCAGCGCAAGGTGGCAAAGGCATGCAGTAAGCCAGCGGCCCTAGATTTTAGGAGGGCAGACTTCAACGAGCTAAGGAGCATAGTTGGAGAAGCGCTGAGGTCCCAGAGGGGAGGGGACCCAGGTGTCCAAGGACAGTGGTCACTCCTTAAGGAGACAATCCTCCAAGCCCAAAGGAAGGTAATCCCAACGAGGATCAAAGGGAGCAGGAGAGCACACAAGCCTCCGTGGCTCACCAAAAGCATCCGGGAATGTCTCCTTGCTAAAAAGGAGGCTTATACCCAATGAAAAGAAGGGGTCATCACCAGGGAGGACTATTCTGTAGTTGCTCAGGGATGTAGAGGGGTAGCTAGGAAGGCCAAGGCAGAGATGGAACTGGAGCTAGCTTCCCAGATTAAGGACAATAAGAAGTCCTTTTTTAAATATGTAGGTGGTAAAAAGAAGGTCGCGGGTAATGTGGGGCCCTTGCAGGACGCCATGGGAAACTTGGCTGTCACACCAGACAGCAAAGCTAACATGTTTAACGATTTCTTTGCCTCCGTCTTCCTAAATAGGGACTAGAACAGCCATCTCCCTGCTGGGCCCCCCTGGGGCCCCGGGGGTGGTACACCTGGGCCACGGGTTAGTGAGGATTTAGTTAGGGAGCTTCTGGAGGGGTTGGACATATTCAAGTCAGCCGGCCTGGATGATCTCTACCCTAGAGTTCTAAAGAAACTGGCCGAGGTCATTGCAAGTTCCCTGGCATGGCTTTACAAGCACTCGTGGTGCTCTGGTGAGGTACTGGAGGACTGGAAGAGGGCCAACATGGTCCCCATCTTCAAAAAAGGCAGGAAGGAGGACCCAGGAAACTATAGGCTGGTTAGTCTTACCTCGATCCTAGACAAGCTGTTCGAGAAAATTATGCTGGCACACATCCAGGAGGGGCCAGCAGGGGACTGCATGCTTAGGGGCAACCAACACGGGTTCATCAGTGGCAGGTCCTGTCAGACCAACCTGGTGGCCTTTTACGATCAGATCACCAGATCATTAGATGCAGGGGTAGCAGTGGATATAGTCTTCCTGGACTTCCGGAAGGCTTTTGACACTGTCTCTCACCCCATTCTCATTAAGAAACTGGGTGGCTCTGGTGTAGACACCCACACAGTCAAATGGGTCACCAACTGGCTGGTGGGCTGCACCCAGAGGGTGGTAGTGGATGGGTCCTTCTCAACCTGGAAGGACGTGGGCACTGGGGTTCCGCAGGGCTCGGTCTTCAGGCCCGCACTGTTCAACATCTTCATCAGTGACTTGGACGAGGGGGTAAAAAGCACCCTGTTCAGATTTGCTGACGACACTAAGATGTGGGGGGACGTGGGCACACTGGAAGAATGCAACAGGCTACAATCAGACCTAGACAGGTTACAAGGGTGGGCGGACAAGAATAGGGTGGGTTTCAACACAGACAAGTGCAAGGTGATGCACCTCGGGAGGAAAAACTGGCACCATACCTACACTTTAGGGAACTCCCCTCTTGTCAGCAAAAAGGCGGAAAAGGATCTGGGGGTCATCATTGATTCCAAGATGAACATGCGCCAGAAGTGTGGGGAGGCACTTAGGAAGGCCAACCGCACCTTGTCATGCATCCACAGATGGATCTTGAGCAGGTCCAAGGAGGTGATCCTCCCCCTCTATGCGGCACTGGTCAGGCCGCAGCTGCAGTATTGCGTTCAGTTCTGGGTGCCACACTTCAACAGGGACGTTGACAGCATGGAGAGGGTCCAGAGGAGGGCCACTCGTATGATTTCATAGATTTCATAGACATTAGGGCTGGAAGGGACCTCGGGAGATCATCGAGTCCAGCCCCCTGCCCAAAGGGCAGGAAGTCAGCTGGGGTCATAGGATCCCAGCAAGATAAGCATCCAATTTACTCTTGAAGGTGTTCAATGTAGGTGCTTGAACCACCTCCGCTGGCAGACTGTTCCAGACCTTGGGGGCTCGGACAGTAAAGAAATTCTTCCTTATGTCCAGCCTGAAACGCTCTTGCAGGAGTTTGTGACCGTTCGACCTCGTCATCCCTTGGGGCGCTCTGGTGAACAGACGTTCCCCCAGATCCTGGTGGTCACCCCTGATAAACTTATAGGTGGCCATCAGATCACCCCTGAGCCTACGCTTTTCCAGGCTAAGGAGTCCCATGGCTCTCAGCCTGTCATCGTAAGATCTGTTTTCCTGACCTCTGATCATGTGCGTGGCTCTCCTCTGGAATCTCTCAAGCTTCTCCACTTCCTTTTTGAATTGTGGAGCCCAAAACTGGACGCAGTACTCCAGCGGCGGCCTCACCAAGGCCGAGTACAAGGGGAGAATGACGTCCCGGGATTTGCTCGAGAAGCATCTATGGATGCAAGCCAGCGTTTTGGTCGCTTTACTAGCCGCAGCATCGCATTGCAGGCTCATGTTCATCTTGTGGTCAATGATGACCCCCAAGTCTCTTTCTTCTGTAGTGCTATCCAACGTAGCACTGCCGAGCCTATAAGGGTGCTGCAGGTTTTTCCTCCCAAGGTGGAGAACCTTGAATTTTTCGGTGTTAAACACCATCAGGTTCTCGTCTGCCCATTTGCTGAGCTTGTCCAGGTCAGCCTGGATCACCCGCCTATCTTCTGGCGTGGATGCTTTGCCCCAAAGTTTGGTGTCATCGGCGAACTTGGCCAGTCCACTCCTGACTCCAATGTCCACATCGTTAATGAAGATGTTGAACAGTATGGGTCCCAGGACAGAGCCTTGAGGGACCCCACTGGTCACAGGGCACCATGATGAGTGACTGCCCTCTGGGTCCGACCACGAAGCCAATTTCCCAGCCAGCGGATCGTGGTGGAGCCAAGGCCACAACTGGGCAGTTTGGCCAAGAGGTGATCATGGGATACCAGATCAAAAGCTTTTTTGAAGTCAAGATATATGACTTCAATCTCTTCCCCCTCGTCCAGGTGATAGGTCACCTGGTCATAGAAGGAAATGAGATTGGTCAAACAAGACCTACCCGCAACAAACCCGTGCTGGCTGTCCCTTAGAGTGTTAGGCTGGGCCAGTCCCTCAACGATGGCCTCCTTAATAAACTTTTCTAAGATCTTCCCCAGGATAGAAGTCAGGCTAATGGGCCTGTAGTTAGCCGGATCCACTCTCCTCCCTTTCTTGAAGATCGGCACCACATTGGCCTTCTTCCAGTCTTCGGGCACTACACCAGAGCACCAGGAGTTTTCAAAGATCCGTGCCAGGGGCTGGGCTATGACGCTCAGCAGGTCCTTGAGTACCCTGGGGTGCAGATTGTCAGGGCCGGCTGACTTGAAGGTATCCAGCTTCTCAAGGTGTTCCTTCACGAGGTCAGCATTGATGGAGGGTAGGGGATCCCCATCACCCAGATTTCCCTGTCCCATAGCAGGCATGGGCATCCCGTGTGACTGATGAAAGACTGACGCAAAGTACCTATTTAATAGGTTGGCTTTTTCCTGGGCGTCAGTTGTCAGTTGCCCCATCTGGTTTAGCAGGGGTCCGACATTGCCCTTGCTTTTCCTCCGGCTCCCCACATATCTGAAAAAGGACTTTTTGTTGTCCTTGATGCCTGAAGCTAGTTGGAGTTCAGTTGCAGCCTTGGCTTTCCTGGTTTGGTCCCTGCAGGACCGGACCAGCGCGGAGTAATCCTCCTTGGAGGTGAATCCCATCCTCCATCCTTTGTAGGCTTTCCTTTTTAGCCACAGGAGGTCCACTAGGTCTCTGGAGAGCCAGGGGGGCTGCTGTGCCTTCTTGCTGCCTTTCCTCCGTGTTGGAATAGATTTAGCTTGTGCACTGAGGATCGCTTCCTTGAGAAGCAACCACTCTTCTTGAACTCCCATCTCCCTGGGGTCATGGTCCCTGAGGGCCTGACCGACTAGCCTCTTGAGCTTGTCAAAGTCGGCTTTTCTGAAGTCAAGGACTTCTGTGTTGCTGACTGACTTGCCAGCTTTACGGGGGATGGTGAAGGTGATCAGCTCGTGGTCGCTGTCACCCAACTTCCCATCAATCACTAGGTCGCCGATTAAGTCGTCCCCCGTAGCCAGTACCAGGTCAAGCAGCGCTTTGCCTCTCGTTGGCCCATAGACTTCTTGAGTCAGGTAGAGGTCATCCACACACGAGAGAAAGCTTTGCGACCGCTCGGATTTTGCTGCGTGATCTTCCCACGAGATGTCCGGGTAATTGAAGTCACCCATGACAACCAAGGTCCTGGAGCAAGCGGCCTCAGTCAGTTCCCGGGCGAACTCCTGGTCAAGCTCGAGACTATGAGTGGGAGGTCTGTAGTAGACTCCCACCGTTGTGTCCCCTGTGCCGAATTCCCCACGAATTTTTACCCAGAGGGTCTCTAGCTGTCCATGCCAGTCGCCAACATCAGCTTGCAGGGACATGTAGCTTTCCTTCACATAGAGAGCTACACCCCCGCCCCTTTTGTCAACACGATCCCTCCTGTATAGGGTATAGCCCTCTATACCCGTGGTCCAGTCATGGGTGGAGTCCCACCAGGTCTCCGTTATCCCAATGACATCATATTTCTTTGCACTGAGCAGGAGGATGAGCTCATCCTGCTTGTTGCCCAGGCTCCTGGCATTAGTGTACAGGCAGGCAAGTGTCCCCTTGGGGGCTCTTGCCTTGCCCACAGATTGTGCCAGGGCTGGGGCAGGGGTGGGCTCCCTTAAGTGCCCCTTTAAGTGCCTTGGTCCGCTGGCTTTGCAAGGGCCGTTCAGCGGGCCAGCAGGGGCAGTAGTCCCCCCATCCCCCAGCGGGCTTAGTTTAAAGCCCGGTGGAGCAGGTCAGCCAGCCTGGCTGAGAAGAGCCTCCTCCCCAGGGGAGAGAGGTGGAGGCCATCTCTTCCCAGCAGCTCGCTGCCTCTCTCTCCAAAGAGCGGGCTGTGGTCATGGAAGCCAAAGCCTTCCTGATAACACCAGCGCCGCAGTCTTTGGTTCACCGCGTGGATTCTCCTCTCCCTCCTCAGCCCACAGCCCGAGACAGGGAGGATCGACGAAAACACCACCTGAGCTCCCAGACCCCTAAGCCCCACTCCCAAATCCCTGTAGTGCCTCATGACCTGGCTGGGGGTGCTCTGAGCCGTGTCATTGGTACCCACATGAATAAGGAGCATGGGGTAGTGGTCTGTGGGCCGGAGGAGCTGTGGGATCCTCTCCGCAATGTTTCGGATGCGGGCCCCCGGGAAGCATCAGACTTCCCGGGCTAAGGGGTCAGGGCGGCAGATTGCCCCCTCAGTGCCCCACAGGATGGAGTCTCCCACAACAAACACCTTTCGCTTTGTCTTGGGGAGAGCGGGGCCAGTAGCTGCGGTGGAGCCTGGGTTGCCTGCGGGAGCTGGCAACTGCGTGGGCTCTGCTGGGGCTGCAAGAGGTGCGAACCTGTTGCTAAGCTCCGGCGGGGAAGGGGCCTTGGTGCGGCAGGCCTTGGGGCCCTTGACCACCTTGGTTCATGCCCCTGACTGGGCAGAGCGGGAGGTCCCAGAGTCCTCCTTAGTCACGGAGGGAGACGGAGCTCTCCCCTGCGGCTCCCGGGGGAGAAGGGCCTGGCAGTAGGAGTTGATCTCCTGCTCACAGTCCCTGATGGCACGCAGTCTCTGGACTGTGGCCTGGAGCTCCTCCAGCTGGCGCACCAGAGACCCTAGTAGGGAGCAGACCCCGCAAGGAGAGGTGGCCATGCTCCCGGGCCCCAGAGCCTGAAAAAGGGACAGGCAGCCCCCACAGCCAAGAGCCAGGGGCTCCGTCTGCGTGGAGCCCGGAACCATGGGCTCCGTCTGGGTGGCCGTCTCTGAGGTGCCCAGTGGAGGGGCCGTAGAGCCCGAGGTGACCCTCGGGGTGCGACGCGTGCCCATCCGTGTCATGCCTCTGGTAGGCTGGCTATGGCTGTGGGGGGTCGCAGGCAGGGTCTCCCGCGCCCTCTCCCACGCGAACTCTGCACTAACTTGAGCGCCTGTTTGCGCAGCCTATTCGCGCGGCTCCCTGGGGGGCTGAGCCAAGTAGGGTCCTGGGAGGGGGCTTGACCCGGCCCGGCACCAGGCAGCAGCCTCCTCCCAGCAAGCAAGGAGTTAACCCCTTCCCACCACGAGCCCGCTCACCTCCGGCTGTGCTGTGGGTCGGCAGGGGGCTCTGCGGCTGCTGAGGGGGTGTCTGGGAGGCTTCGGGGGAGCGGGGGCGCAGCGAGCTTCACCCGCACGCCTGTCACCACTCCAGAGCCTACCTGAGTGTGTTTTTTTTTTTCCCCCCTGTTTGGCGCGCCCTTTTAAACTACGCGCATGTGCAGTGGGCCTGCCGTCGGGGAACGCTGGCTTCTCAGGGGTCCAACATTGCCCTTGCTTTTCCTCCAGGTCCCCACATATCTGAAAAAGAACTTTTTGTTGTCCTTGATGCCTGAAGCTATTTGGAGTTCAGTTGCAGGGGTGTTTAAGAGGAGGTTAGATGCACATCTTGCTGGGGTCGTTTGACCCCAGTATTCTTTCCTGCCATGGCAGGGGGTCAGACTAGATGATCTGCTCAGGTCCCTTCCGACCCTAGAAACTATGAAACAAGCCCATTTCTTTCTTAAAGCAATGGCAAAGTCAGAAAAAAAAACACACAGACTCAGCGCACAGGTGAAAGGCATGGGAAATTACACAGACATGACACATTTTAGCCTGGTATCCTCCCTGACCTGGTGCCACTCTGATCCCTTTCCTCTGCCCAGTTTACTGCTCTGCTTTCCATTTCCTACTCTGTGCTCCCTGCCCAGGCTGTTTCTCTGCTTTCCGCCTCCTACCATGTTCCTGGTCTAATCTCCTGCTCTGCTTCCTACCCTATCTTCTGGTGTGCTGCATGTCCCCACCCTGATCTGCCATGTGCCACATAGGCTGCCCATGGCACTTGTGCTGCAGGTTGTACAAAGGTGTTCTAGGATAGCAGTTTTCAACTTTTTCATTTGTGGACCCCTCTGGACATTTCAAATGGAGGTGTAGACTCCTTTGAATTGTTGGCATGGGTATTCACATACTTTTGATTGGTCTTAGTCATCTTTTGCAGATCCTTTAGACATAGTCTGCAGACCCCCAGGTGACCATGGACCACGGATTGAAAACTGCTGTTCTAGGATATTTATTAGCTAATAGGAGCTCAATTACAATGGATAGGAAACAGAAAAGGCATGCTCAAATGAGAGGATGAACTACAGAATTAAAGAGTTCTTTCACTAAGTTCAGCAATAACAAAAATGTAAAGAAACATGACAGCAAGGCCCCACTAAGGGTAAAATTATGCATGAATTTCAAGAATGCTGGAAACATATGTCTTGAAGCATGCCAATGAAGCTCAGTTCCTTCACAACACAGCTGAGGAAATTAACCTAGTTGGGGGTTTTTTGTTTGTTTTTGTGTCTTCCTCACTGCTGATGGAATAGAGAACTTAAATATATTGTTTAAAAGGCCATTGTGCCATTTGAACTTTGGTGTGTATCCTTCAGATAGGAAGTTGAATCTCATTGGGCACATCTACATGTGCACTTAATGCACACAGATAAACTCTAGTGCTCCAGGATATGCTGTTTGAATATGCACCTGAGAGGAAAAAGCTCTGGAGCATATTGCTCTGGAGTTTATTTGTGCACAGCATGTGGATCCCGGTCAGAGCAGCCCAGGCTGCCAGGGGAACCAGAGGGATCAGCCTGCCAGCCCAGGGCTGCTTTGACTGGGCTCCACATGCTGCGGACCAGCTAGCTGGGGCATAAAGTTACTGCAGCGCAGGGACTGCCACCTGCTAAAGCACCCTGTGCCCCAGGCTGCATCTTCATGTGTGCTACTGCACATAAAAAAAACACTCTACAGAAGAATATTATTTGTATTTACAAGTATTATCCTGCTGCAAAGTTTATTAGTTTGATGCTTGCTAATAGGGATGCATGTATAGACACCGAGACACTTACTGTACAGTTAAATAGCAGATACATCCATTCAGTGAAAGAATACTGCATATACTTTTTAATAGGATATTTATTAAGCTTAAATATAACTCTTCATTTGAGATTGCTCTATATTAGGGTCTTGATTTCTTTTCCACACAGCACACTTGCAGGAATACCAATTACTATACTTTCTTTCATTTTGTTATGTGATCACGTAAAGACAAATCTATTGTAATTATGTGTAACGAGAGGCAAAGCGCTGCTTGACCTGTTACTGGCTACGGGGGACAACCTAATCGGCAACCTAGTGATCGATGGGAAGCTGGGTGACAGCGACCACGAGCTGATCACCTTCACCATCCGCCATAAAGCTGGCAAGTCAGTCAGCAACACAGAAGTCCTTGACTTCAGGAAAGCCAACTTTGACAAGCTCAAGAGGCTTGTCGGTCAGGCCCTTAGGGACCATGACCCCAGGGAGATGGGGGTTCAAGAAGAGTGGTTGCTTCTCAAGGAAGCGATCCTCAATGCACAAGCTAAATCTATTCCAACACGAAGGAAAGGCAGCAAGAAGGCACAGCAGCCCTCCTGGCTCTCCAGAGACCTAGTGGACCTCCTGTGGCTAAAAAGGAAAGCCTACAAAGGATGGAGGACGGAATTCACCTCCAAGGAGGATTACTCCGCGCTGGTCCGGTCCTGCAGGGACCAAACCAGGAAAGCCAAGGCTGCAACTGAACTCCAACTAGCTTCAGGCATCAAGGACAACAAAAAGTCCTTTTTCAGATATGTGGGGAGCCGGAGGAAAAGCAAGGGCAATGTCGGACCCCTGCTAAACCAGATGGGGCAACTGACAACTGACGCCCAGGAAAAAGCCAACCTATTAAATAGGTACTTTGTGTCAGTCTTTCATCAGTCCCATGAGATGCCCATGCCTGCTATGGGACAGGGAGATCCGGGTGATGGGGATCCCCTACCCTCCATCAATGCTGACCTCGTGAAGGAACACCTTGAGAAGCTGGATACCTTCAAGTCAGCTGGCCCTGACAATCTGCACCCCAGGGTACTCAAGGACCTGCTGAGCGTCATAGCCCAGCCCCTGGCACGGATCTTTGAAAACTCCTGGTGCTCTGGTGTAGTGCCCGAAGACTGGAAGAAGGCCAATGTGGTGCCGATCTTCAAGAAAGGGAAGAGAGTGGATCCGGCTAACTACAGGCCCATTAGCCTGACTTCTATCCTGGGGAAGATCTTAGAAAAGTTTATTAAGGAGGCCATCGTTGAGGGACTGGCCCAGCCTAACATTCTAAGGGACAGCCAGCACGGGTTTGTTGCGGGTAGGTCTTGTTTGACCAATCTCATTTCCTTCTATGACCAGGTGACCTATCACCTGGACGAGGGGGAAGAGATTGATGTCATATATCTTGACTTCAAAAAAGCTTTTGATCTGGTATCCCATGATCACCTCTTGGCCAAACTCCCCGGTTGTGACCTTGGCTCCACCACGATCCGCTGGCTGGGAAATTGGCTTCGTGGTCGGACCCAGAGGGTTGTGATTGATGGCAGTCACTCATCGTGGTGCCCTGTGACCAGTGGGGTCCCTCAAGGCTCTGTCCTGGGACCCATACTGTTCAACATCTTCATTAACGATGTGGACATTGGAGTCAGGAGTGGACTGGCCAAGTTCGCCGATGACACCAAACTTTGGGGCAAAGCATCCACGCCAGAAGATAGGCGGGTGATCCAGGCTGACCTGGACAAGCTCAGCAAATGGGCAGACGAGAACCTCATGGTGTTTAACACCGAAAAATTCAAGGTTCTCCACCTTGGGAGGAAAAACCTGCAGCACCCTTATAGGCTCGGCAGTGCTACATTGGATAGCACTACAGAAGAAAGAGACTTGGGGGTCATCATTGACCACAAGATGAACATGAGCCTGTGATGCGATGCTGCGGCTAGTAAAGCGACCAAAACGCTGGCTTGCATCCATAGATGCTTCTCGAGCAAATCCCGGGACGTCATTCTCCCCTTGTACTCGGCCTTGGTGAGGCCGCAGCTGGAGTACTGCGTCCAGTTTTGGGCTCCACAATTCAAAAAGGATGTGGAGAAGCTTGAGAGAGTGCAGAGGAGAGCCACACACGTGATCAGAAGTCAGGAAAACAGATCTTACGATGATAGGCTGAGAGACATGGGACTCTTTGGCCTGGAAAAGCGTAGGCTCAGGGGTGATCCAATGGCCACCTATAAGTTTATCAGGGGTGACCACCAGGATCTGCGGGAACGTTTGTTCACCAGAGCGCCCCAAGGGATGACGAGGTCGAACGGTCACAAACTCCTGCAAGAGCATTTCAGGCTGGTACTAGTATATAGGCTCAGTGCCCTTCAATGCAAATGTGACAGGAGAGTGGGACCAGAAGTCCTGCTCCTTTGGCCCCACCCCTTTCCCCTTATATGGTGCGTGACATCACCAGCCCCACCCCTGTCCTCAGTCACGTGGTGCATGATGTCACCAACCCTGCCCACTTTCCTCAGTCACATAGTGCATGACATCAGCAACTCCGCCCCCACCCCCAATCATGTGGTGTGTGACATCAGCAACTCTGCCCCACACCAGCCACATGGTATGTCACATCAGCATCTCTGGCCCCACCCCCAGTCACATGGTATGTGACATCAGCAACTCCACCTCCACCCGAATCTTGTGGTATGTGCCGCCACCACCACATGGTCCAGGACATCAGAAGGACAGCACATGCAGACCCCCCAAAGCCCACCCCCTCTTGCTCAAGACTTGCCCTAGACCAGGTGGTACAGTTGTGACCTATCAGGTTCCAGACTACTCTAGCCCCAGTTTGTCTGAGACCATGCTAAGGCAAGCAGGGCAGACATGGAGGAGACTCAGGAGTGTGAGATGGGTGCCAAGTCTACCAAAACAAGACCAGGGACTGTGACAGAACTCAAACAGTCCGCATCAGAGCTGCCTACGGACAGCATGGACAACTCTGTCTCGAGGGACTCTGCTGAGGTAACTAATTTAGATGATTTTTGTGAGGGTGATTTTCTTGTAACTGTCTGGGTCTGTGTTCATAACAATGTTTTTGCACGTAGATGATGCCTTCCTAGAGAGCTTTCAAAACATGCACATTGGCACCCCGCCAAAAGTAAAGGCCTTTTTTTTGTGTGAACTGTTTTTGTTCATGTCCAAAACAGAACAGTTTGGGACCAAAGACTGATGCAACATTTTTGTCCAAAGACAATGACCATTAACCCTGGCTTTGAGCCTGTGGAGATTACCGAGCAGGGCTACAAGCCCCATAGAGGTCTGCGACCCCAGGAGGTCACCGAGCAGGGGTGCACTGGAGGACTATTTGCAAATAAAAAAGTATCCCACCCCTGGTCAGAAGAAGGTTTCTTGCATGACCTGGTTTTGAACAGCTGTTCAAGATGAGGCTGAAGACTTCTGTTAATGTATTTCTTACCTGCTTAATAAACCTTGTTTAACCATGGTTTAAACTTGTCCACAAGCATTTGAATGCACCACATGAGTGTTAGTGTGGGGTGAGGTGTGGGGACAGCAGTTACCAGACATGTCTACACAGGAGACTATGTTAAAGGAAGTTTATTATTCCCCTGGTGAAGCTGACAGTTTCAGGGGGAAGAACATGCTTTTTGAAGCCACCAGAAAGACAGAATAAGTTTCTCAACAGAAGCCAGGTGGCTGCCTGGCTTTCAGGTCAGGACACTTGCACCCCACACAAACCAGCAAGAAGACATTTTAAAAGAAACAAGACAGCTGTTTCAGATATTTATGCGCAGGCAGATTTGGTGGATATGACGCAGTTTTCCAAGCACAATCGTGGGGTTAAGTTCATCTTAACAGTGATAGACATATTATCAAAGTATGCCTGGGCCGTGGGTCTAAAAGACAAGTCAGGTGGTGAAATAGCTTGGGCCTTTGAAACCATTTTTACAAAGGACCGCATAACTCAAAAATTACAGACTGATCAGGGAAAAGAATTTTTAAATAAGTCTTTAAGCAAACTGTTAAAACAGCATAATATTCACCATTTTGTGATGAATAGTGAAGTGAAAGCAGCTGTGGTAGAGAGGTTTATCAGAACGCTAAAATCAAAGATGTGGAGGTATTTTACAGCCTGCAAAATGTTTTGCTACACTGACGTGTTACCAGAGTTTATAAAGAGCTACAACCACAGTTTTCACAGAACTATCCGCACCAGGCCTGTTGACGTGAACTTCTCAAACACCTCACGGGTGTGGAAAACCCCATGTGTACAGGACTTTTCCAAAATAAAGCCAGCAGCACCTGTGTTTAGAAAAGGCAAACATGTGACAGTGTCTAGGACCAAAGGGAGGTTTGAAAAAGGTTATGAACAAACATTCACTGATGAGATTTTCATAGTGGATGAAGTCGTTAGACACATGCAGATGCCTCTATACCACCTAAAAGATTACGAAGATGAACCTATTGAGGGTTCCCTGAAGAACTACAAAAAGTGAACCCCAAACAGGACAGATTTACAGGGTTTAAAAAGTACTAGCAACGAAAGGAAAGGGAAGAAAGAAGTGGTTGTTGTTGAAATGGTTGGGGTGGCCTGCTAAATTTAACTGCTGGATGGAAGCCTTCCAGGTTTATTACATATAGGGGTACCTCAGTCAGAAGGCCAAGATGTGTGATGGCGTCTTTTACATCACTTTTCCCAACAATGCTTGCACCAGGATTTTTCCACAGAACACCAGCTCAAGCTTTACCATACAGCTGGTTAAACCTCTGGATCTGCTGGGGAACTGGGAGATAGGATTAGCAGAAATACAATACCTGCAAAGTTGGAACAACATCAATGAAGATGTGCCTTTCAAAATCAGTTCTGGGACTAAAAGTACCTCCTGCCTTAGCGGTATTATAAGCCATCCCATAGTTACTGGATCTTATGAATGATACAATTACCACCCACCCTACTCCTCCCAGATTAGTTATGTACTGTGATTGAGTGATGGGAAAAGTGAGACTTAAAGCCACAGATAACGCTGATGCTTCTTACACACATGGTGAGCTAGCCTTTATTTTGGGAATGCTACCCAGGTCCTCTGTTAAAAAACCACGCTTCCCACGCAATATTACGGGTGGGTTCAATTCACTGTATGTCTACACGGACATTGTGGAACATCAGCTTGTCAGGGATTTTTCATTTCCTTTACTATGCTGCATCCCTGTAGGTGGGAGCAACAAGGAGTTTGTCACCCTTTCATACAACAAGCCACATTGTGTGCCCGTTAGCCAGAACTCCATTGACACAATCAGCATTGAAAAAAGATGGATCAGAACAAACACATCTCATTCTGCCTTGTTAAGGTGATTGTTAAGCTTCACCTACACCCCTGGAAGACTTTGAGATTTTAAAATAAGTAAAATCATGATGGTGATGATAAAAAACTATGGGGACCCTAACTTGTACAGAAATTATCATTAATCCCAGGCTGGGTATGGTCTTCCTGGATATCAAGGGTGCCCATGATGGACAGGGTTGGTGTGGGGGGCATATTTCACAGCCTCTTTAGAAAAGCTGTTCCACTTTTGAGAAGGGGTCTGAAGATTATTAAGCCCCACACTAAAAATGGGGTGCAAAACATAGCCAAAGATGTGATTGGTTAGATCTCCCAAGCTGTCCTGGGTAAGGTGGTCAAACTGGCACAGCAGGAGGGGTCCGGCCTCATGTATAGTCAAAGAAAGAGCCTTAAAAGAAAGAGAGACACACCAGACTCCAGATGTGCAGGACCTCCTGAACCCCTTAAAAAGAAGAAGGTAGGTCAACAGGGCCACCAGACACACAAAAAAAAGCAGCAGCCTGGGAGAAAGAAGGGGCGCTCTCCTGGAGAAAACAGAAATGTATTTTAACCGCCATGGCCTTTGTTCACTGTGGGTCTGAAGAATGCACCCAACTCCAAACTGGATGTGTTTTTAATAGCCCCTATGCAGACCTGCATTGAGAAAAGCCTGTATGTTGAGATCCCCCACTCTCAGTTATTACTGAGTCCAGCCCCCTTGACTTTTTCATAGCTGGGAATGGCGAAGATTACATGGAGTTGAACAACATGCTGCTGTACCTTTGCTGCAAGATTGTAAAAGGCGATGGAACTGATCTTGATGCCGGGGCAGCGGTGGGTCTGGTGAAGTACCCACTGGCCTCTGTCTTCAGCCAGCCGGATGTCACTCTGGGAGATCGTCTCATAAGGCAGAGCAACAACTGTTACCCTTACTGAGCCTTCATCGAATCGGTTCTCAACTACAGCAATGACACCCTCACCGCCCAATTTTCTGCTGGCCTGTTTTACAAAGATACCTCCTGGACATCATGAAATGGTCATGTGGGATGGCAATAATCCCCTAATAATCAATTGTGAGGAGTTTGCTCTGAGGTACACTTTATTTTCCTTTGCCCCATCTCCTGACCAGGAGTGTGCTGATCATTATTCACTGATTAAAACTGGAACCTGAGAGCAGAAATATGCTTTGCTGCCACTTTGCCCACCACAGTTAACATGATCATGTATGGGGTTTTTGACCACATCATAGAAATAAATCAGAGGAGAAACATCCTGTTTGACAACATGTGAAGATGGACACTGAACAGCTCACCAGGGTTTTATCCTCAGACCCCTATGCCAAAGAAACTTTCTTAGACATTTTCCCCTGCGACTGGCTTCCTAAGACTCAACTGTCTCAAAGGCCCCTGAGCTTGGTAGTCAACACGCACCCACATAATCAGCCCAGAGAACACTGGTTACTGGTTGGCTGTTTACCTGGAGGATTGGAAGCGCGGAGAATTTTTCAACTCGTTTGGTCACCCCCCAAACAGTGCTGTCTTTCCTCAAAGCAGTATGTTTTTTTTCAAACAAGAACACTACCGACACTGCTTTTCAGATGAAACAGTTAGAAGAACCCCAATCTGTTGCCTGTTGTGTATTTTTCCTACACCACTGTAGCAAGGGGCTATCATTAGAACAGATTTTTAAATTGTATTATTCTGATGATTTAGCACAAAATGATAGGGTGGTGATGCATTTTGTAAAAAATAAATATAAAAATTTCCGTGTGGCTGGGTGTAACAGGGGCCCTTCTCAGGGCCAATCTCACTGTGACCCACCCACCTGTTTCTGGGCTAACCACTCACCTTCTTGCCCGCCATGCCTTGTAGGTAACTAATTAAGTGATGTCAATTAAGTGGGAGGCTGCCCATTTCTTGCCCCAATGCCAGGGGGGTGCTATCTACAGCTCCATTCCTCCCCTACACCACAGCCCAAGCCTCACAGATGGCATCCAGATGTTCTCATAATCACCGGCCCCATGCTTGGCCACATAATCCTAGTGTTGAACCCCTCTATGATCCCTCCATTCCGGTGGCCTAATCTGCCTTCATCCTGGGCAGCATAGCTCCCTGAACTGCTTCCCCTTCTGGGTGTGGTCCCCCGGGACCTTTGGCTGCTAGCCCTGGCCCACCTCTAGGCCAGTCAGAACCCCAGGCCCTCAGCTCTCGGGCATTCCTCACGGGGGACCCCTGGCCCTTCGACCCTTCTGGTCCTGGCCCCACACTGACCAGTCAGAGGAAGTCCAGACAGGCATGAGTCTATGGCCTCACTCTTTTTCTCTGGGGGTCCGCCCTCCAGAACCTACAAAGAGGTAACCCACCTGGTTGTGGGGGCTAGGGATTAAGGTGCCCTGACCCACCTTTCACCGGGGTGGTAACTGGCCTGGTATTTCCTAGGGGCTCCTGCGTCACTGGGAACCGCACCAGGCAACCCACTCCCAGCAGGGTGCAGTTTTAGGTTATACCCAGGACCGGGAGTCTAATGACCCTACCTTACCTCCAGATAACACCTGCAGCCAGGCAATGTTGTTGCCTGACCTCCCAGCAGCAAAATGCCCTGTTTATATGGGCAGTCCTGAAATCTAAAATGGCTGCCCTAATCAGGCACCTGCCAGCTGCTATCTCAGGCCCTTAAAGTGGCAGGCACAAAGAGTGCCCTGCCACACCAGGCCTGCTCAAAACATGTTTCAACATGCCCAGACATGTATTTCTTGCTATGACTTTCACGAACACTTTGTCTAAATAAAACACTCAGCTGATGCTGTGTAAATAAAGCTGTTGTTGTTTAAATGTGTGTGTGTATGTTTTCCTTTAAAAAATCCTCTGTAGACAAAAACTTTATAGCAGTATAGAATAATTTAATTCATAGTGTAAAACTTTACATGGAAAGCCAGTGGCTTTTAGAGACAGTTTTTCGTTTCTTAGGTGGCGCTGTTGGTGTTTCTTGGTCTGAGGCAGATGCTTTCAGGCATTCCAGATGATCATGATTTATCGCATTGCCCATAACAGAAGATTGTATGTTCAGCTGGGCCATGGCTTTCATAAAGATGTCCCAGCCCTTTAGGCAGGCATTTACTAGTCCCACCATGAGTCTGAAGGGTTCTCCAGATGTTAGAACCCTTGACAAGCATCCCTTTGTAGACAAAACCCCCTTGATCATCCCAAGAAGAAATATCCTTGTGCTGGCTCAGCTTAGTGAGCAGTACTTTAGCATTTTCCCTGTATTGGGTGTACATGTTTTCCAATACTTCCTGAACGACAGTGTCGGAGTTCGTGGGGGTTTCTAGGGGTTTCCAGCTTCTAGGGGGGTCTGTTCCGGCAGAAACAGGGTTAATTTCCCTCTGTCCATATCACCCTGATTTACATAGGTCAGGTATTTCTGAAGCACAGTGGCATACAGTTTAACCTTATCATATTCTGTTAAACCCGGCCTTTGGAGAATATCCCTCATTTCAGCATCCAGTTAGCGGGTTGCCTCGGTTCTGATATTTTCCTGAAGTGGTTAAGGAGCCTTTAATTGTTCCAGTTCATGTTTGGGCACCAGGTACATTTTTTCTGCATGCTCCATCACCGGCTAGCCAAAAGCCCCATAATCAAAGGAAGAGCAAAACTTAACAGAGGGCTGATAAATCCCCCAGACTATGTCATCAGCTGTTTCTTTTTTTTAAAAGGCAATCTTTTGTTACTTAGGTTTTTTATGATCCCGCATTTCTTTTTAGGGGTGTCCCCAGCAGGGTTTGCCTCATAATCTGGAACAAGATCTCTCAAGGTTTCAAAGTTAACTTTTTCACTGTTGGCCACATTCAGGGTAATCCCTTGGACCTTCGAGCAAAACTTTCCCCGGACAACTTGTACCTGTAGGTTTTCGGACCAGCCGACACAAACTCTGTGATGTGTTCATTTGGTGGGATTTCTCTGGTGAGCTCCCTTGCAGCTCACAAATATCACAGAATCTGTGTCGTGGTACAGACACCAGTCTTGCAAGCTGTCTAACTGCTCATATAACTCTAAGCATGCATTAGCGGTGGTGAAACAGGCTATAAAGATGTTTGTGTTACCTGAGAGCATGTAACACGCTCTTTGGCATGCTTCCAAGACATGCAGGCTGACTTATCATCAATAAAGTCACAAGATGAAATTTCATAGGCGGGAGAAAAGAGGTAGCCAAAGAGTTCTTTGGGGTCTCTAATGATGCTGGTGTTGGGCAAGTTGGATCTCTGATCAAATTTACCCCACAAAGAATTTAGAAACAATTTTGCTATTTGGCGCTTTGCAGAGTTGGGTTTGATATGCTCTGGGTGTAAGGTCACACCTTTTTGCAACAAATTGGCCATGTATCTTTTTTTTTCTTGGTCGGTACACCAGGCAGGATAGCCCAAGGCTTCCTTCTTCTGTCAGAGGTGCATTTTTATGTACCGTGAAAAAAGGGTGCTAGACTTCTTGGCAAAATGCCAGACTTCATAGATTTAAGCTACTCTGTACCCCTTGGTGATAGCTTTATTCAATTCTGGTGTGCACCACATGCCCAGAAGGTATGTGTGGTCACACTTTTGCTGTCTTTTTTCCATGCAGAGGCAGCACAGTGTGAACATAAGTTTCCTGTTCACCCTGGTGGGTAGCATGGGGGAAAAAAGGTTTTGCAGTGGGTACAGTTTCACCCTGGCTATTTCGAAATAGCTCAACAGGGGTTGGAAATTGTCATGAACACTTTCAGGGTGTCTGGTTGGGTATTCCTTCATTTTTTTATAAAGGGGTAAAGACTGGTAAAATCATAAAAGTGTATTTGTTTGCCAGGTTTAGTTTGGTAATGACATTAGTTCTCCCCCCAAAAAGAGCATCCCTAGGCACCAGTGAAGAAGCCAGTGGGGTTCTGTTTAAAAAAATCTGTCAGCTCCCCATCTATTTCTAACAGAGCCCTCCACTCATGCTCCCAAATGGTCCTAATGGTAAACTCCTCTCTCGAGATAATCGGTCTTGTGCAATGCCTGATAATTCAGAAACCCGAAGTTGGTCCCCGTCAATGAGTTCTGGTTTTTCTAATTGTAACAGTGACACAACCATAGAAAAAACCTCCCCTTAAATTCAGATGCCATAGGTTCCCCATCAATGTTGACATAGCCGTCTAAAAAATAGGGGCCTACCTGAAATTCCCCACCCTGTAAGGCACGTCGAATTTGAATATTTTCTTTCTCCAAAATTTACATTAGCCACTGGATAGATGGGGTTGAAAACCTCTTTTTCTGTCTGTGATAGCTGTCCTGGGGAAGAAGCGCTATCATCTGCAGTTCCAAAAACATTAAACCTGTACATGGCCATGCAGATGGAGGCCAGCGTGGTGTATTGGAAAGGATCTATGCATCATACTACATTTTGGAGTTTACCATCTACTTCCACTCGGTCTACCTGCCGTGTCATTTTCATAATCTCATCTCTGTAGAGACAGCAGGCCTCTTTCAAAATTTTTACATCCTGCTGGCAATAATAGGCCAGCTCCTCTTGCATGTCAAAGGTCTTATCGTGGTTATTCTGTACCATTGTAAAAACTGTCCTTTCTCACTGGACATATTTTCAGTGCCATAATACTCCATCTTTGGGAGAGGCCCCACATAATTTTGGTTTTCTGCTGTGTTAAAAAAATGTGGGAAATAACCTTTGCATGCTTCAAACCCCATCACCTGTGAAGGCTTGCTAAGTTTCATTTAATAGATTTCATAGATTTCAAAGACATTAGGACTGGAAGGAACCTCGGAAGATCACTGGGTCCAGCCCCCCGTACAAAGGGCAGGAAGTCAGCTGGGGTCATAGGATCCCAGCAAGATAAGCATCCAATTTGCTCTTGAAGGTGTTCAATGTAGGGGCTTGAACCACCTCCAATGGCAGGCTGTTCCAGACCTTGGGGGCTTGGACAGTAAAGAAATTCTTCCTTATGTCCAGCCTGAAGCAGTCTTGTAGTAGTTTATGACTGTTCGACCTCGTCATCCTTTGGGGCGCTCTGGTGAACAAACGTTCCCTCAGATCCTGGTGGTCACCCCTGATAAACTAATAGGTGGCCATCAGATCACCTCTGAGCCTGCACTTTTCCAGGCTAAAGAGCCCAATTGCTCTCAGTCTGTCATCGTAAGGTCTGTTTTCCTGATCTCTGACAATGTACATGGCTCTTCTCTGGACTCTCTCAAACTTCTCCACATCCTTTTTAAATTGTGGGGCCCAAAACCGGGTGCAGTACTCCAGCTGTGGCCTCACCAAGACCGAGTACATGGGGAGAATGATGTCTCAGGATTTCCTTGGGAAACATCTGTGGATGCAAGCCAGCATTTTGCTCCCTTTACTAGCCACAGCATTGCATTTTAGGCTCATGTTCATCTTGTGGTCAACGATGACCCCCAAGACTCTTTCTTCCATAGTGCTAGCCAGTATAGCACTGCCGAGCCTATAAGGATGCTGCAGGTTTTTCTTTCCAAGGTGGAGAACCTTGCATTTTTCAGTGTTAAACACCATCAGGTTCTCGTCTGCCCATTTGCTCAGCCTGTCCAGGTCAGCCCAGATCACCCTCCTGTCTTCTGGTATGGATGTTTGCCCCAAAGTTTGGTGTCATTGGCAAACTTGGCCAGTCCACTTCTGACTCCAATGTCCACATCATTAATGAAGATGTTGAAAAATATGGGTCCAAGAAAAGAGCCTTGGGGGGACCCCACTGGTCAAGGGCACCATGTTGATTGACTTCAGTCAATTACCACCCTCTGGGTCTGACCACAAAGCCAATTTCCCAGCCAGGGGATAGTGGTGGACCCAAGGCCACAATTGGCCAGTTTTGCCAAGAGGTGATCATGGGATACCGGATTGAAGGCTTTTTTGAAGTCAAGATATATGACATTAATATCTTCTCCCTTGTCCAGGTGATAGGTCACCTGGTCATAAAAGGAAATGGGATTGGTCAAGCAAGACCTACCCACAACAAACCCATGCAGGCTATCCCTCAGGATGGTGGCATTGGCCAGTCCATTAAGGATGGCCTCTTTAATAAACGTTTCTAAGACCTTCCCCAGGATAGAGGTCAGGCTGATGGGCCTGTAGTTTGCCAGATCCATTTTCCTCCTTTTCTTGAAGATAGGCACCACATTGGCCGTCTTCCAGGCTTTGGGCACTACACCAGGGCACCAGGAGTTCTCAAAGATCCATGCCAGGGGATGGGCTATGATCCTCGCCAGCTCCTTGAGTACCCTGGGGTGTAGATTGTTAGGGCTGGCTGACTTGAAGGCATCCAGCTTCTCAAGGTCATGAGGTCAGCATTGATGGATGGCGTCTCCTGCACGCATTCAAAATCATAAAAAATGTGCCCCTTGCCTTCTTCAGGCTTTTTAATCTGGTGCATAAAGCACCAGTGCTTGTTTACATCTGTGATTTTCCCATAACACTGTTTGCACTGCTGCCCTGCTTTTTGTCTACGTAAGATTTACACTCATTGCACAGAGTTTTAGTCAGACATTTGATCTACTTTTCAGAGGCCAGGGCCACAAGCCTTTCTAAGCACTCTTTGGAATGACAGAACAGCTTACAATTAGGGCACCTCTGTGTCCTCCCCACATTTTCAGCACAGTTTGGGGTCAGGCAAAGATGACATCGGAACCTGCACGTGTGGCTATGGCTGTACTGTGTCTGACAAAGATTGCAATAATTTCTCATGCCAAACACCTTTTTCACATCCAAAATGCCGTAATAATGTTCATCATACAGCAGAAGAAAACAGGTGTCGGGGTATCTGGCTGCGTCCTGTCTTTTAAATAAACTCCATCCATTTTTTTCCTTATGCAACACTATGTGAATGTTAACCTGTTCAAGGTCTTCAAACAAAGGTACTTGATGAAGCATAACCTTTTGATATATAGGCATGCCTAATTTCCTATGCAGTTCTTTGGCACCATGATGTTTGCCAGCACCTTGAGTACCCTGGGGTGTTGATTGTCAGGGCTGGCTGACTTGAAGGTATCCAGTTTCTCAAGGTGTTCCTTCACCTTGTGCTCCTAGCAGTTCGGCATCTCTGGTCCCTCTACATTCTGTAACAGCCAATAGACTGCCTGCAAAGCACAGGTAATTATTGTCAGCGGGTCCACTAAGTGGTCCCTCTATCCTCATAATTCCCGCCTGCGATGACTTGGATCTTAAAGAAATGAATTAGGGTGGAAGTAGTTGTTACATAAAGAAGTACCCATGGGAAGTACCACGCTGAATTAAATCTACTTTTTTGTGCTTTTATTCAATGGATCTCTGTTGTTCACAGGAAACTCCCCTTGTGGGAGACCTCAGTCCAGAAGATTAATCTTGGGGTCCCCAGCCTCCTGGCCAGCCCCGTTCTAATAATACAGCCAATGGATTCCGTGCCATATCGTGCTACATAACCTATTAGCAGCTTGTTACGGCCAGCCTCAGTCCTGTCATTGCTGGTAATTATTCAATTAGCAGCTTGTTACAGCTGCCTCCTGCGGCTTTCTCTGGCAGAGCTGGCATGCCGGTTCCGCAGCTCTCCCTCAGGCGGGGCTTGCCTTCCTGACCCTCGGTGTCCCACTCCCCTTGGGGTCCTGGAGTCACCCGGACTCTTCTGGGGTCTGGGTAGGAGTCATCCCTCTCGCTACACCTTTGACTCACCTTAGCCTCCCCGATCTTTGATGCCAGCCTTGGCTCCAGTCTGCAGCGAGGCTCCACTTCTCCCCACACTCATCGCCATTCTTGTGAACTCAAGGTAAGCTGGTATCTGGGTCCTGGGATCCCTCTGCTCCCTCTGCTCCTGCAACGGGTCCCTCTTCCCAGATCCTTCTCTCTGGAGGCTGTCTGTCTTGCAGCGCCTCTCTCTGCTCTCCACTGTGGTGCCCAAAGGTGTCCCTTCTTCACCTTTTCTTCTTATCCTCTGAGTCTGGTCACCATTGGCTCCTTAAGGGTGCCCCCACCATGGAGTAATTATTTCCAGCTACCTCCATTCCCATAGCAACTCCAATGGATACCCTGTTACAAGTATCATAGGTATTCAAGTCGATTAAATACTTCCCCTTTTTAGCAATGATCTGGGAATAGGGGATAGAGCTTATAACTCTATGGCTCCTACTGCCCTGGCCTCTCACAATGACCACAACCAGCTGAAATGTTGAATTGAGCAATATTTATCTCTGGCTTTGTAACAGGTTATTGAACCACTCTAAAAACAGCTCTGGAGTCATGTGGTTTAAATTAATAGATCTAGAGTATAAACAGTTTGTCATGCTATCTGCCTGAATACGGAACTAAGCATAATCATTGCCTGTGAATCTCTGGTAGAGTTCTGCTATAATTTCTTCTATCCCTGTGCTTATGGCACATGCTCCAGATTCACAAAGTGGAACTCCTCAATGTACTTCATCCCCACAAACCTGGCTACAGACCACTCTTGCCTTCTTACCTGCACCATATGTACGTCCAGTAAAACATCCTCTGCTGACTCAGGAGACCGGGGGCACTTGAGGGGTTCTCTAAACTGTCTTCTACACCAGATTAGTTATCCCAACTCTCTGATGCCTTCAGGTCTTGGTGGTGGGGGAGACCTGGGAGGTCGGGGAACATTTGAGGGGCCCTCTAAAGGGCTTTCTAAATCATACTTACCATCTCCTCTCTCTGGCTCTGTGGTTCCTAGTGAAAGGTCGGGTATGGGAGGCCAGGGTACATTTTAGAGACCCTCTAAAGGGCTTCCTGAATCATATTCTCCACCCCCACTCTCTGGCTCAATGGGTCCTGGTGAAGTTCAGGCCTGGGAAGAGGGGAAGCATTTGAAGGGCCTTCTAAAGTGCCATTACTAGGGGATCTCTTATTTTTTCTCAACCAGTGTTTAGCCTTCTCCATGCTCGTCTTTAACCAGGCCCTTACTTTTCACCCTGTGAGCCACTTGCTGGTTCACCACCCATTCTTACCCCCGTATTTACCATGACTCCCCCCTTACGATACAGACCACGACTGCTGTCCAAGTTACACAGACTACCTCCTCTGAGTAAAATTTACCCTTTTACTCCAGTAGTAAAGATCTTTCAAAGCACTCGACATACTCTTTCTGAGATATATATGCCTGCCAGCACCACCCCAAGCCCCCCTCTTTTTTCACAATAATCATGATCTTTCAAGACAAGGTGGTTATACCCACCCTGAAAACCGACCCTCTTTTTTTTCACAATAATCATGATCTTTCAAAAAAGGAGAAAGACTCTCCTCTTTCTCTAAATTGTGTGAGCAATCAGTCCTGGATTTCTTATTCACGGGGCCCAAATCATCTGTTTTGGGGGTGTGAATCCTTGTCTTTTTACATATGGTTTTCTCAGAGGTATGTGGCTTGTTTTCCTATGAGGAACCAGGCCCTTCTGTTCTGTCCCAATGGTCTTCTGATCCCCGGGTCTTATGATCTGCAGGCTGAGCATTTCTGGGTTTTTTTGCTTGTGCTTTTAGAGGTCTCTGCCCAGGCCTCCACTCTTCTTTGGGAGTGGTGCATGTGATCACTTAGGAAAAATTAAATTTACATCTCAACATTGAGAAATCACTTTCCTCACACACTACAAATTTAAAATTTGCTTAACCCCCTACCCTCTATATTCACAGGGGGCTCATATACACACACAACTTCTCCTCCCAAA
Organism: Crocodylus siamensis; assembly: GCF_052110815.1. NCBI lineage: Eukaryota > Metazoa > Chordata > Crocodylia > Crocodylidae > Crocodylus > Crocodylus siamensis. The sequence goes on from NC_143397.1 coordinate 214,966,973, forward strand.
AGAAACACATAAAATTTCAAAAGCTGATTTCAGAAAAATTACCTTTTACTACTGGATAAAATCATGACTGTATGTGTTTGTTTTGCTTTTCTATTTTAGAAGAAGAGGTTCTGTTTTAAAACGAACAGTTACAAACAGTTGTTATGACTTAATGTGTTTATAGTAAATAAACCACCATTTTAAAATAATTTTACCTTGCTGTGGTAAAATTGTATGGGGCTTCCCCACTAGATAAGCTGTCTGTAATATAAATGAAATGATAAAATAAGTAAATCATCTGTATTAAAAAAATAAATAATACAGTAAGGAAAATAGTGTATGTATAAAATAAAATATAACGGTTTTAAAACAGTAATGACTAAAAGGTAACTCCACCCCTTTAGTCTTAAAATATGTAGAGATCTGGACACACAGGTCAGCTTTTTTGTGGCCTGGTTTATCTTTATAACACACCCCAGGTTCTTGGCGAATTCACAGCATAAAAACCCTGTAAGAATATATATTTTAATCTGTCTTTATTTCCATCAAAAACCTTTACAATATTTAGTGGTTTATTTTGTTAAACCTTCTCCTAAAAGGGGTTTTAAATCATTTCTAGGGACCATTAAGCCTTATTGGCTTTATCTTTACAAAAGGCCTTTTAGTAAAAGATAACTCCTTTAGTTTTAAAATATGTGGAGCTCTGAACACACTGGTCATCTTTTTTGTGGTTTGGTTTATCTTTATAACACACACACGCCCCACCACCCCCATACCATACAAAGGCTGTGAGAATATATATTTTTAAATTCAGTCTTTATTTCTATCAAAAACCTTTACATTATTTAGTGGTTTATTTTGTTAAACCTTCTCCTAAGAAGGGTTTTTTAATAATTTCTAGTGACCATTAAGTCTTATTGGTTTTATCTTTACAAAAAACCTTATATTTATGTGATTAGAGATCCAAGACACTAACGCAAATGCTAATTTACATTAGATGTAGAAAACTGTTGGTGTGTTTTACAACCCCATACCCTCAGCCTCCCACCAAGATCAGCAGAAGATATAAACCCTCCCATTTTAAACTGTTTTTCCTAAACCCTTCTCTTAAGCAGGGTTTTATAATCTTTAATACCAATTAAGCATTCAATATTTGGTACAAGCATTTTATCTTCCTCACTGATCAAATCATGAAGATCAGCATTAGGATCTTCTGCAGAATACACAGCATTTAGAAGCTCTCTAACCTAAATTAAATGTTTTTCAGTAATTCTGAGACTGTTCCTGGCAAATCCAATGGCTATAATAGCATTTAAAATGCTATCAAAATATATTTCCTAACAAAGTTCCTGAATTGTCTGATTTATCTAAGCAGTAACACAATTGTGCACTTCTTGACCCTCTTGATCATATGTGCACCTCCAGCATCAGTCAAGAAGTCTCTTCCTCAAACAGTATTTCATTATGCCATAAAAGGAAACACGCACAAGAGACTTCATGAAGATTTTATGTTCTTGACTTGAAACAGGACCTGATGATTCAATGCCTAATTGCCTTCTGAACTCTTCAGCCTCATCTGGTCTCTGTTCTCTGCAGAAGCATAGGCTTCCTTCTGGTGTACTGGTGAGTAGGCTTTGTGGAGTCATTAAAAAGGCTTCAACTAACTGCAATGGAGTTCAAATAAAGGACTTAATTACCTGCTGTAATGGGAGGAGAAAGAAGGGGTCTATAACAGTGCAGGTAAAAGTGCAGGAGTACCTGGGGAGTCAGATGTCTGGCAGGTTGCCGTGTGTCAGAATTCCACTCTCTATATTGAATCCATGTGTTTCTGTATCTAGGAGGCTGATGAAGTGAAGTGCATAGGCTTAGCTGTGAAAAGTGGTTTGTAAATTGTTCCGTCTCAGGATCAGGCTTGACAGACTGGAGGCAGGGTGTTTTTTTGGTGAGGAATGTGCCCCTATAGGTAGTTGGGTATTGTTGTCTTTGATAGATTCTGGCATGCAGTTTGTGGGGGGGTACTGGAGATTGTTGGCAGGTTTTGTGTTTTGAGCTGTAGGAAGTTGGCTTCAACCTGCCGAACATCTGACTCCCCAGGTACCTCTGCACTTTTACCTGTGCTGCTATATCCCCCTCCGCCGCTGCAACCCCAACCTGTCCCTCACCCACTGATGCCTCCATTTCCATTTTCACTGACTGGCTTTCTTGCCTGCATTGCATGCCAGGCCAGCCTCTGGCTTCTTTACTATTCCTTCCATTCAGGAACAGCAGACACACCAACTGCAGGTGCTTACTCAGCCTGACAAAGGGTTTTTCCACCCAAAAGCTTTCTAAGATACATTTCTCTAACTATACAATTGGCTTACTAAAAGATACCAGATTGTCTTACCTGTTGTCATTTAAAGTGGTAGACTGAGATGAGGCTGTAGGGGAATAGGAGGCCTCATTGGGGCACACTACTATGTTGTGTAAATGCCCCAGTGCCAGTGAGGGCTTACCTTACATACATACACAGCAGCCTAAGGTGCAGGGCCCCAGAACCCAGACTCTCCCTGCAATTATCTCCTTGACAGCTGGCAGGCTTTATGACCACAGCAGGGCCTAGCAGGCCTGCAGTTTTTTCAGCCCCCTGTGTCCTAACACAGACAGTCACACAAACACCCATATCACAAATTTTGCTTGTCAGCAGCCTGAGGTGCAAGGTCCCAGAACCCAGAAGCCTCTGCATTTATCTCCTTGAAAGCTGGCAGGTTTGTGGCCTCAGCAGAGGCCACCATCCCTGTGTGATGGGCTAGCTGGCAGTGATTTAGCCCAAGGGCTTTGAAAGGGTAAAAGATGATTGGAGAACATGGGATTCCCTTTCCTCACCAATCAGGCCCCAGAGACTCACCCTCCATGTCCCCTGATTGGCTCCTTGGATTACCTGGAGGGGGATAAAAGGGGTAATGGGGCTGACTAAGGGGAGACCAACAAGAGACCACAAGGAAGGAGCTTCAAAGAGCTGGCAAGAGCTGGGTCAGTGGGGTGGAAGCAGTTGCCCCAGAAGCACCTGATGGAGTGGGACCTGCAGGAAGCAGTTGGACCCTTAGTACCGCGGCATGCAGCTGGCAGGAGAGGCTCCCTGCTGGGCTCCAGGATCACCTATGAGAGGCTGCAGCCAGCAGGAGAGGCTCCCCGGCTCCAGCAAGCAGTGACCTGAGAGGTTCCCAGCTCTGCTTCCAGCTCCTCCAATCAGAGGTCAGGCAGCTTGATGTGAGGCTGGGGCTCCAGGAAGGTCAAGACCCCTAGCAGCTTATCACAACACTAGCACTGGTGGCTGTGTGGTAGAGTTTCTGCCTACCACATGGGAGATTTAAGTTCAAGTACCTGGAAGGCGTGAGTGAAGTAACAAGGAGAAATTCTTGTTGCATTGGAAAGGGGTCATTATGTTTCTTCCCCTCTACCTTGTTATTTGACATTTTGTATTTTGTGCCTTTTATATTTTGCCAGCCAGTGTTGTTTGTTGTGCTGTTTGTGTCTTATATTTTGTTAACCCTGTCTTTTGTCAACTGGATGAATAGATCTATGATTGTAAGCATCTAACCTTTGTTGAATCCTCCCCCCTCAGGGCATCGTAGTGTCCCCTATATCCCCTGGTTTATGCCTGTTATGTTCCCAGTACTGTTCTCTCATTAAAAGGTATATGGTTAAGTCCCCATTAGTGATCTAGCTCTGCTCTATATGGGGAGGAGAGTCCCTACACCTCCCACAGCACTTGTGCACCTCTTGGGGGTACCTCTTGGAGATACTGCCCAGGTTACATCTGCAGTTTTTACCTCCTGTACCCCTCTCTCTCTCTCTCTCTCTCTCACACACACACGCACACATGCACACACACACACACACACACACACAGTGTCACCTATGCCACAAGTTTTGCTTATCAGCAACTTGAGATGCAGTTTCCCAGAAACCCCTGCTCCTATCTCTTTGAAACTTAGTAGGCTTCATGGCCTCAGAAGGGGCTACCATCCATGTAGGATTCATCCAAATCAAGCAAGAAATGACAAAGTTATAGGCTGTTTTGTGCTTCCCCATTATAGCCTATGGGTGAAACATCAAAAGGGTGAAACTGAAACAGTACAGCAGTTTCAAAATGAAACAAAATTCAAAACAAAAGACTGTTCTGTCAAAATGGAAAAGTGCCATTTCACAAAGCCCTATTTTCTGATGTTTTTAGCCATTGTGCAAGAGAGTTGTTTGTGCAGTTTTAAATATAGGTTAGACAAACACTTGTCTAGGATAGTTTAGATAGGGATGATCCTGCTGCAAGCAGGGGGACGACTTCCTAAGGTCCCTTCTAGTCCTTCTGTTTTATAATTCTATGTTGTGATGGATGAACCAAGTACTTAATACTTTGGATGACTATGCAAAAATCTTCTTATAAGATTTGGCTGGAGGCTGGAAAACTGGTCTGGGTTCTGGTATAATCTTGAAATGTGTAATGTTCGTATAGGGACAATTGAGGACTTATTCCTGATATCTCATAATTGTAGTTCCATCACTTTCCAGCCCAAGGAGAAGTGACACCTAGATTCAAGAGAACAGAGGTTGTGATATACCACATTGTCAGAGTACTTCATCAATTAAGTAATCAGGCAGAATAAAAGAAAGAGGCAATTATCTCTTCCATCTCCATTTCCCCAGACATGAGATTATTCTAACAGCTGCAAATTAAAGCTTGTTCCTGCAAAATGTTCTATTTAACAATTGAGGAAGAATTAAAAGAAATCAATCTGCCAGTGGCCAGAGCTTCATGTGACTCAAGAAAGTTTCTTTTTAGCATACAGTAGGAATCTTTTAGAAATATGAAGAGTCTATTCAACTCAGGATGTACCTTACAAAAGATGCCTGAAGTGAAACAAATCAATTAAATTCTTGGTGGTGCACTATGATTTCATTCTTTCTGCCTTAGTCCAACTATTAAAATAACAGGATGCCTCCATCAGATTCTCTCAGAAGATATATTATTAACCCCTGCCTTTAACAGCACATTGGCTCTCACCAGCATTTGAAAGTCACTTGATATGAATCCAGAATTCTGTTAAGAGCTGCTTGACCACTTACACAGTTCTGCAACCAAGTACTCAACACAAACTTCAGAGATTGAAAAAAATAGCCTTCGTAAGTTATTATACTCACGTTGCCTACAGAAGAGAAAAGTGAACATTACCAGTACACAGAAAAAAGAATAGATCAAAAATATATTTTCCAGCCTACCCTCTCATTAGTAGAAATATTGAGCCTGGTACAGACACAGTGTAACTGAGAACATCCACTAAGTTCATAACATTGGGCTCACTTTTATTAATGGAGTTGAACTCACTGGGCATGTCTATGTTGCCCTGTGGGGTGAGGCAAACTCTCAGGATCTCAATATTGTGCTGTTAGACAGGAGGGTGTGACACAATTGCACATATACAAACACACAAATCAAGTTGATGTATATACACACACACACAACCAACTAACTCACATCCAGATTACCCTAGGCACATTCATACCTATCACCAATTCAAGCACATACACTATTCACCCCCAAAATTAGACAAAAATCAATTGTTCACACCCGCACATCAGTACACATACACAGATCACAAATTCATATATCAAACACACAATGACATAAATATATACACACACACACACTCATTCACCAGTTCACACACATACAAACGACCTACACATAGGTAAGTTCCTAACTTGGCTGGCATGGTATATATGTGTGTGCTTGGGGTACCTGGGATACTTGGGGAAAGGTTAAGGTGAGAGAGAGAGCATGTTAAAGTGTAGCAAGTGAAAGTTGCCAGAACTGAGATTAGAACTGGTGGACTAGAGAGAAGCTGGCTGAGGAACTGAGGCTTAGGGTTAGTTAAGGTAGACTGGGACTGAAAACTGAGGCAGACAGCTGAGATATTGGGGGGGGGGCAGATAAGTGGTGGCAAGGAGGAGACAGCCAGGAAAGAGAGAGAGAGAGAAGCAGAAACCTGGGAGCTTGGGCCTGGAAACAGGCTGACAGCTTAGAGACTTGGGGGGGGCAGGTAAGTGGTGGCAAGGAGGAAACAGTCAGGAAACAGACAAAAACCCAACTCAGGGTTTCAAATTAACAGGTTTATTAGACAGACAACACACCACACAGCCCCATGAAGTTATTGGTACACACACAAGCACTCACAATGGCAGCAGGAGAGAGACTCAGTGGAAGGGTTGGAGTCCAGGTGGGGAAGAGAAGCAGAGTCCAAGTCCTTGGTTGAAGAACGAGTAGGGATGATAGCTACCTATCCAGGCTGGAAAGGGGTCCTTGTCCAGTAGGTGTTGTCCAGAGAGGGGTCACCAGCAGGGCCTCTGGGTGGATAGGTGGCATGCCATGGTGCTGGTCCAGATGGAGAGGGCATCCCAAGGAATCAGTCTTCACTACCCCTTTTATGGGGCAGACTACCTCTGATCTCCTTTGGGAAGGGCCTGTCCAGGCAAGGTCAATCCTGTTCCAGAGGGTTCCAGGTGTTCTTACTGAGCATGTATAGCCTTGGCACAATGGTGTGTTGCCTCATCTTTTGTTTCTTGAATGCTGAGGGTGGTTCCAAGGGCTGGGTCATTGGTGTATGTATTGGTGTTGATGGTTCAGTCATTCAGAGGGAGTTATTTTTAGACCTACTGCCATTGTCTCTCAAGCACCCTCATTCATCCCCACTCATTCAGGAACCAAGTTACATAGGAAAGGTAGGTGTGAATCATGGCTTACACAACTGGGCCTGGGGACAGGATGGAGACTTGGCAAACAAAATAGAAACTTGACATGACTTATGCTAACTTACATATGTAGACCTAAATCATATAGTACAAGTAAAACAGTAATATAGAACAGTAAAAATCAATACAAACATAATAATAATACAATATAAAGGAGAAAAAACAAAACAAATACAACTTGCTACCAAAATAAAATGCTGAAGCTTATCCTATGTCTTAGCTCACTTATACTTATCTATAGGGAATAGAGAGGGAGAGACAAAGTCAGAGATGGTTGGGGAAGGGGAGGGAATGCAAAAAAAAAAAAAAAGAAAACGAAAAACTGGGGGTTTTGCTACATCTACACATACACATTTACTGTGCAATAACCGAAATTACTGTGCAGTACAGTTGCAGGTCTTCATGTGTATGCAAGTACTGAACAGTAAATATGGCAACTTATACTGTCTTGTAAATTTGATACCTGCACCATGAGTGTATAAAATTTATGGCCGATTAGTTACTGTGCATTAACACACACGTAGATGCCCTACTACACAGTAACACCATGTGTATGGACTGACTTGAAACCATCTTTAGTCCCAAATCAGTCCACTCACAGTTTTAATGCACATTCGTGTGCAGACGCCAGCCTATTCCCACTTACTAAAAAGTAATGTGCTGCATAGTAAATTTAAGCTGGCATAAATGCATGTATAGACATGCCCACTGAATTAAAACAGTGTTGATTTTTTTTTTAAATATGATCAAAATATGTAAGAGTTTAGGTCTTACTTTCAAAAGAAATTTGGCAATTAGGAGGTTAAATCCCACTGAGGGATAAAAAAAAATATTAATGGAATTTAGGACCCCTAAATCTCTACTGAAAATAGAATTTAGGCCAAAGTATCTACTGAAAATGGCATTTTGGACTTTGTGAAAATGTTATCTTCATCTAATTATATCCATTAGTTTCAATAGATCCAGCACCAGGGACTAAACGAAAAGATAGGTGGATGAACTATGCACAAAAATGGATTTACTATAGGCAGCAGTGTAAACACAGGATGTCATAAAACAAATTAGTAAAAGATAAATATCTTTAATTTCTGTTACAACCTTTGTGATAGTCTTTTTATCCAACATTCAGTTGTATCATAGAAACATCTCTGGTATGTGAAAGATTCTCTTAATTTCTGTTGAAAATAAAACGTTAAATCCTCGTAATTTTAATAACAGAGATTGTAAAGCAGGGGTGTCTAACCTTTTTGAATGTGGGGCCAGATCATGAACTTTTTATCACCCAGTGGGCCGGCAAGCCATATTCAAAGACCTCACAGGAAGAGGTATCAGGTCAGCAAGTGATGTCACATGACCTTTGACACCAATGAAGTTGCAGGAAATGACAATGAAATGGGTCTGGAAATGTGGTTTAAAATCCAAAATAAAAACAATATAAAAGCAACAATGAAATAATACCAGACACTTGACTAAAATAAACACTTTTGCTTCTACTCACTTCTTAATGAATGAAAGAATAGGAATCAAAGGGGGGTGCAAACGCACCAGTGCATCACCCACCCCACTCCCCAATGCAACCCTGCTAATACCCAGCAGTCAATTTAGATTTTGAAGACCTGGGGTCCTTGTAGCCACTTTCATGTTATTCTGTGGAAGGAGCAGCAGCTGACTGGAGAGAAGCCAGTGAGAGCTTACACATGAAACAGTCTTCAAAAAAACCCAAAAAGCCAATGAAACAAAGAACAACACATCAACAACCTACATCTCTTCAGCCCAGCTAGCAAGCCGGCTCACAGGTGAAGCTGACAGTTAACCCTTTCCTCTCTGGTGTGGACCCGACCTGGTGCTGACTCCTGGCTCTGCTGGGACGGGCTGTCTGGGGGAGCGAGCCTGACTAATACCTCCTGCCAGGGTGCTGCCAGCTGAAATGCTGGGGGGTGGCAACAAATTCAACATTTAGGGGAGAAGCTGGAGTGTACATGTTGTAAACTGCCCTCCCTCCCCCAAAACCACAAACCCAAAACTGTAGCATTATTTTATCAATTCTGGGCTGAACAGGCAATGTTCTTTATAATGCTTTGTACTCTAAATCCTTCCTCAGTTTCTACACAAGCAAAACCCCATTATTCAAGCAAATTCTGACTGAAGGTTAATAACTGAGGAGAGATCTTGTAAGTTGGTTCCTGACACATATGCAGTAGTAATGCAAAGTAAGCGCATAACCATTTTGTGATCAGATACAAACATTGCCAGTCTGTATCCAATATTTACCATCTTCATGAGGTCACTGGCCTCATTTTCCATTTAACAACGAGTTAAAGACAATACCGAGAAAAGATTTTAGAAATGCATAAGTGAGACGTATCAGTACTCAGCTGAATATTAGGAAAAATCAGTAGTTATTGGCCCACTATTAGAGCAGTAGTTCAGTTCAACAGGCTGAACTCAGGTAAAAATTTATTAAACTACTTGGATGGGTAGAGCCCACAGAATCCTTTCTGCATGTGATGGAACAACTCACATTCAGGTTAACAAATGTATCCATGTTTAGTTCCCCATGAAAATGAGAAAATTAAAGGGTAAGTATCTCACTTTTTGTTACCAACTAAACAGTCTTCTGTATTTAAGTGGAAATTACTTCTCTTTTGATAGCGTTTCCCCACTTTCCAAGGGTGATGAAAAACACATGCTGTGTTGTTCAGTTTACTGCTGTGCCAATAAATGTGCACCGAGTACTTCTTCACAGCTGCTCTTGCAGCAAGCATGTTCTCAGATCTTCTGCCAAAATTATGGATTTTTTCAGCATTTGCTGATAGAGTTCCTGCAGTCTAAAACTAATTCCTCGAAGATGCACCCCAAAGCACAAATGAGTTGTGAAAAAAAGGGCTTTTAACCACTTTGATTGCAAAATGATCTCTCTAAAATCTTGACATTTGATTTTATTCGTGCACTTCAAGTCTTGAACTTCAGAACTGTCAAGCTCAGACTCTGCTTCAGTCTAGTATTTCAAACATTGCAGCAGCTAAAGCATCAGGTCTTTTGCCAGTGCAACTGCTGTGCATCTGTTTGGTGTTCAAACCAATTTTTCTAAGCAAACTCTCCCAATTTATCTACACTTTTGGCAAGACAAGGGTCCTTTTGAAAATGGCAGATAACTAAATGTGTATATACTGCTAATGAAACAGTCTTGGAGGAGAAGGGTTATTTCCATACATGGGTACCGGAATTGTTTGAACTATAACAATTTCCATTTGTGACAGGATCTGCCTCCCAAGCACAGCCACAACACCCCCAGCAGCTGTTCTGACCTGTCCTGCCCCACTGGTCTCTTTCTTCTTAATCCTTGGGCAAGGTTCTTCTCATCCCATGTTCTGGCCCTAATCCCTGCCTGAGCAAGGTATTATTCCTTTGTCCTTTTTCTTGGCTCTAGGCCCCCTAGCCCTGCTTCATTCTCCTTCTTGTCTCCAGGCCTGCCAACCCTGTCTCAGTGTTATGAGTCCCAGACCCTCTAGCTAAGTGCTTGCCTGGAATGGCGAATATCTGCACTGCCAGCAACAACCATTACCTTATTGACCTTATTAATGTCCCTCTGACCCTAATGACCTTAGGGTGCAGTAATCATAGCCTCTAGCCACCATAATAGCCACTGCAATGCCTCAATCTTTACCAGGGCTCCTACCCCCATTCAAGTGTCAGCCTGCCAGGCACTCATTTAGCCTCTCAGCTTTAGCCAGCAGAATCCACCAGACTCCTGGTCCCGGCAGGTATCTCCCTATTCATTGGGCCCCTTGACCTCTCTCAGCCTCTGCCCACAGCCCACCATGTCTCCAATGCCTTCTTGGCTCATTCCTTGGACACTAGTCCTATCTTGCCGTCTATCCACAAAGCATGCCAGATCCCAAACACTTGAACGACTCTTTGTTGGCTTCATCTCCTTAGACATGTAACTTTATCCCACTGGGGTGGAGTGTCTCCAAGGCTAGGGACTGACATTCAAAAACTGCAAGCCTGAATAGATTCAATCTTTGCAGGTTAGTCTAACCTGCAGAGATTGAACCAGTTTGCAAGTGCACAGATATTCACTTTTCATTCTGGAAATGCAGGCACATGTTTGTAGTGGCTCAGGCCAGGAGCCCAGGGGCGCTAGAGTAGCCCTCCCTTCCATGGACAAGCTGAGGTAGGGGGGAAGGGGGGAAGAGACATGGCCAGTACAGCTATGTGAAGCTTCAGTTGCTGATTTGCTTCGGAGGAGATTTGATGGCCATACCTCTGAATATGAATTGAAAAAATGATTTAAAAAATCAGGAGACCAACAAAAAGGTCCAAATCAATTTGAAGCCTCCAAAATAGATTCAGAAAGAATTCGGAGATATTCAGAGATTCAGGCAGTTCCCACTCACCACCGCAGAGAGGTGGACCCAGACTCCATGACAGTAAGTAGAGGGCAGGGGAGGGGCTGGAGAAAGGGAGGAGGGTACCATGGGGGGGACCCTCACCAGGCCCCATTCCCTGCCTGTTCCCCTAGCCCCCCTGAACACCCCCCAACTGCTCTCCCAACCCCATCAATGGCTGCCCCACCTGGCTCCAGTGTCCTGGCAGGTAAAAAAAAGCCCCACTCTCATCAGCTGCTGCAGTGGCTGTTGAGACCTCTGGAAACTTATGGCAGAGCCCCCCACCCCCCCCACAGCACAGGGCAGTGGGGGGCTGCAGGGATTCCCTCCCCACCCTCTGCCTGGCAGGAGTCAGTGACTGCAGGGATTATGTGGGTTTTGTTTGTTTTTTTAAGTGCCATGACATTGGGGCTGGGCGGGGCAGCCATTAATGACACTAGGAGAGTGGGCGGGGGATGGGGCCTGTTTGATTCAGAGATTCGTCCAAGTTGATTTAGGAGAGTCATTTGAATCACAGAATCAAATCACTGTCCCCCAAATCAGTCAAATCCAAATCTGAAGTGAATATTAACCACTTTGTACAGGCCTAATGGCCAGGCCTGAATAAGATAGAAGAGGGGTTTAAACCTCAACCTTGGCCTGCAGAGTTCAGAGGGTGGGGGAAGAGGGAGTGTGGCTAGACTGCTGAGAGCTATACCTGCCCCAGTGGTTCCCTAACAGCCAGGAGCACTCTCAGTACACAGGAAACTTTTCCTCCTCCTCCCCTCCTCCAACACCACCATGTGGGGAGAGGGGCTCTGTTGGGGGGCTCTTCCCCCTTGTCCTCTCCCCCTGCCACTGTGAGGTGGGGACAGGAGTTCTGGGGGGCTTCCCAGTCCAGGAGGGAGACTCTTCCCCCCGCTTCTCCCCTACTGCCACAGGGTGGGGAAGGGGGCAATATACCAGGCTGCCTGGCCCCAGAGGGGGACTCTTCCCCCAGCTCTTCCCTCCCCTGCTCCCTGACACCACCATGAGGTGGAGAGGGGGGTCTCTGTTCAGTGCTGGAGGGACTGACTCTTTTCCCCTCCTCTTTCCCCTGCTGGCAGGAAACAGGGAAAGGGCACTCTGTGAGGCCCTGCCCAATCCAGCCCAGCTGGGGTGCAGGAAGCAGCTGTAACTGAACCACAGCTGCCAGGGATGGTCCCAGCTCCCCAGTCCGGCCCAGCCTCTCTCATCCCCAGCCAAGGCAGCCACATGGTGGGGCCAGGCCTGGCAGCTATGGCTCAGTGACAGGGACGCTGAGCACTGTCAGCAGATCAGCCCAGCCTGGGGTGTGTGGCTGGCAGATAGCCAGGCAAAGAGCTACCTGGGCCAGCTTGCAGGTACCAGTGGGCCTGAAGCCTGGCAGCCGCCCACCGTGGGGGCTGGCTGTGGACCCATGAGCCCCTGCAGTGCCTCTGAGCCAGCCTGGCTAGTCTGCTGGCCACATGTGCCAAGCCAGGTTGGGCTGCTGACAGGGCTCAGCATCCCCATCATTGAGCTACAGATGCCAGGGGTGACCCCATCTCCATGGTCTGGCCTGGCCCAGCCTCACCGTGCAGCTGCCTCTGCTGGGGCTGAGCAAAGCCAGGCTGAGTAATGGGTGTGGGACCACTCCTGGCAGCTGCATCTCAGTTACAGCTGGTCCCTATGCCCCGGCTGGGCTGGGCTGAGCTGAGCAGGGCCCCACAGAGCCCCTCTCCCCGCCCCACAGTTGCAAGGGAAGGGGGAGGAGAAGAATAGGGAAGAGCCCCCCCAGCACTAAACACAGCCCCTCCCCTCTCCACCCCATGGCAGGGGAAGTGGGTAAAGGAGCAGGGGGAAGAGTCCCCCTCTGGGGTTGGGCAGCCTGGCATACAGCCCCCTTCCCCACCCCATGGTGGTAAGGGAGGAGCTGGGGGAAGGGCCCTCCTCCAGGGCTGGGCAGCTCCACAGAGCCTCCCCCTCCCCACCCTATGGTTACGGGGGGAGGGGAGGAGAATGAGGAAGAACCCCCCCTCCAGTGCCACATAGAGCCCGCCCCCCAACCATTCGGTGGAGGAGGAGGAGGAAGAGTCCATCCAGCGCAAAACAGAGCCCCCCTCCCCACCCCATGGGGCAACCAGCCTGGCATGGTCCCATTAAGGTGAAGGCAGCAGGGAGAAGGGTTAATTCCTCCCTCTGTCCCTTCTGCCCTATAGCCAGGGTCTGCCAGCCCCAGGGGCCACTGCCATAGATCCGTCCCCTCTGCTCCCCAGCAAACAGACAGATCCTGGATGCAGCGAGGGAGAAGGGAAGAATTAATGCCTTCCCTGCCCACTTTGCCTTAACAGGGTTATGCCAGCCAGTGTCTTGCCATAGCCCAGCCCTGCTCAGGCTAGAGACAAGAGGGGTGAGGCCACCCCTGCTCTGGAGCAAAGAGCAGAGCCCTGCCCAGAGAGCATGCTGGATGTTAAACCAGGAAGGGGTCTAGGACAGATATTGCATAAACCAGTTTGAGCTCAATCAGTTAAGTCTGATACTACATTCAACTAGTTTTATCTCAAACCAGTTTTGGCCATTTTTAAACTGGTTAATGTGTACTGAATGTCTGTTCTGTTACAGGTTTAAACCAGCTTCTGATCACTTAAACCAGTTTATATGTAATGTCTGTCCCTGGCTCCAGATTCCTTACCTGTGGTTCTCCAACCACTTCAAACGTCTACTCAGAACATAAACAGCTCAAACCCCAAAAAACTGTTGTGTCTCAAAAGTATTCAACAACTCCTTCCTCAGGCTTTTAGCCTTGAGCTAAGCTTATGTAGCCCTACTGCCTTGCCCTTCCAGTCACCTGACCTGCAGTCTTCAGGACAGGATCAGGAAATTTCCTCTTCTCTAATTTTTTGCTCTGGCCTGCCTGGTTTATTGCTCTGGCCTGGCTATTTACCACTTACACCTACTGCCTACCTTACTTATCAACAGGATTATCTCTCTGTAGCTAGCTTCTCTGTAACACAGCACTCACTTGTTTCTAGCAGCAAGGATTGGGTTCTCCTGCTATACCCCTCCTCACTTGTAACTCACTTATTTGTACTATCCTCATGACCCTACTTTATGATGAACATCCTTTAAGTTAAGGAAGGAGTCATTAAGGTCTCAAGAGAAATGTGCAACAAGGGTGAGTTCATTATGTAAGTTACTTCCTATCATAATTGCCAAAGGGATTTCTTCACTCTCTTTGCCAGCTCTGAACCTAGGTATTGAAGCCAAGGTTTTGATTTTGGAATGTTCTGAACAGCTGGAAACTCTGCCAAGCGGTTGGGAAGCCCTTTGTTAAAATGCTGTATGGACTAGGTATTGCTTACTAGTTATGAACAATTAGCAAGCGTGTGGAAAGGGAGCAACCTACAAGAGGTAGAAAAGACTCTCCACTACTGGAAAAAGCAACAAAAAAGTATTGTTTCCAAAAGCTGTTTTGTAATACCTAAAAAATGTGACTGTTCAAAACAATGCAATTTCACATCCGTTTCTTTAAAAAATATCATATTGATCTACGTAGATGTAGGATGAAATGAGAGCAGAGATGCTGGGAATGAGGAAAGCGTGCAAAGCCTTGTAAACAAAAACAGAAGGGCTTCTGCAGAAGGAGAGGAGAAATGGGGTGGATCTAAGTGAGGATGATGAGGTGACATGGTCAGGGCTTTGGAAGAAGATAATCTTAATAAGTAACAGTAGTCTGCTAATAATCTGCTAATGCTGGGGACTGGCCCTGACAGCCCAGGAGGTCCCTTCAATCCTATGTTCCTATTCCTAGTTTTTCTGGTGGCTGCACTTTGCGGGGACCCAGTCCCCTAGGTTCAAATTAGGAGTGAACTGAAGGTGTGCTCAGCGCAAATTTCACAGCTGTGCCCTAGCTTCTGGTTCCCTGTGGATCTTTGGTCAGAAACCAGTGAAAATCTGCTGAGAATAGGTCTGTTTTCAGTAATGTGCAGAAGCAAACTTGTAGGCACCTAGGGAACTTTCAACTTCTGCAGGGAAGAACTTAATTTAAGCACCTCCAGGGTTAGGTGGCCACAGTCGGTTTTAGGATCAGTATAGGACTTAGGCACCTCAAAATACAGAGCTGTCCTTAAGTAGAGAACAGACAATGTGAGAATCGGGAGTGCAACTGGACTGTCAGACAGGCTGAGTGCCTGTGCCTAATCTCATTTGTAACTCACTTGATTTGGTGGGCATTCTCCTGTTTTAGATTACCATCACTGAGGAGCAGATCCTGAGTTTCCAGAACTACAGTTAAGAAAACTGAGCTAGAGTCACCTTTCATTTGCAACTGCATGAATCAGGAGTAACCTGAGAGTGAGGTCATGTAAGTGATAGGATAAATAAAGCAAACATCTTTATTTATCGGTTTAAAAAATTATGTTGATTTGAAATTCATTGAGCAATAAAAATGTATGTTCCCATGATGTTATTTTTGTCTGCTTCTTTTAAGACTATTATCTTTTTTCATTGTTTTGGTGAATTATTTCCTTCATAGTTTAGGCTATCCTACTGGTGGAGGAATGTACTCCAAGAAACACTCTACAAATAGATTTCATTGTCTTTAAAGTATCCGCAAATGTACTAGTTTACAGTACTGTACTAATTCAATGAGCAAGTCAAAATTGCTTAAAAAATCTTGCAGGAGGTATTTTAACTGTGATCTATAGTTTCTATGCTGCAGCTTCCCCAAAGACAGTCCTAGATCAATATCTGATTTTTTTCATATGCACTAGTGGCTATTGAGTAAACATTGCACTGTTTTGACTTTTAGGTGAATGAGAAAATAATCTGGCCCTTACTTATAGTTTCATAGTTTCATAGTAGCTAGAGTCGGAAGGGACCTAGGTAGATCATCTAGTCCGACCCCCTGCCTTAGCAGGAAAGAGCACCGGGGTCAGATGACCCCGGCAAGGTGCTCATCTAACTTCCTTTTAAAAATCCCCAGGCTAGGAGCCTGCACCACTTCCCCTGGAAGCCGGTTCCAAGCCCTAGCCGCCCTGACTGTGAAGTAGCGCCTCCTAATATCTAATCTAAACTTACCCTCCGCCAGTTTGTGACCGTTATTCCTGGTCACTCCTGGCAGCGCACGGGGGAACAGGGACTCCCCCAATACCTGCTGATCCCCCCTGACCAGTTTGTAGCAGGCCACAAGGTCCCCCCTTAACCTTCTTTTGTGGAGGCTAAACAGGTTCAGGTCCCGTAGCCTCTCCTCATAAGGCCTGCCCTGCTGACCCGTGATCATACGAGTGGCCCTCCTCTGAACTCTTTCCATATTGTCCACGTCCCTCTTGAAGTGTGGCGCCCAGAACTGGACGCAGTACTCCAGCTGCGGCCTGACCAGTGCCGCATAGAGGGGGAGGATCACTTCCCTGGACCTGCTCGAGATGCATCTGTGGATGCATGACAGGGTACGGTTGGCCTTCTTGACTGCCTCCCCACACTGCCGGCCCATGTTCATCGTGGAGTCAATGACGACTCCAAGATCCTTTTCCGTCTCCGTGCTGGCAAGAGGGGAGTTCCCCAACCTGTAAGTGTGGTGCCGGTTCTTCCTCCCCATGTGCAACACCTTGCACTTATCAGTGTTAAACCCCATCCTATTCTCATCCGCCCACCGTTGCAACCTGTCAAGGTCAGCTTGTAGCCTATTGCACCCTTCTAGTGCACCCACATCCCCCCACATCTTAGTGTCATCAGCAAACTTGAACAGGGTGCTTTCTACCCCCTCATCCAAGTCACTGATGAAGATGTTGAACAGTGCGGGCCCGAGGACCGAGCCCTGCGGAACCCCACTGCCCACATCCTTCCAGGTCGAGAAGAACCCATCCACTACCACCCTCTGGGTGCGGCCCTCCAACCAGTTGGCGACCCATTTGACCGTGTGGGCATCGACACCACAGTCTCCCAGCTTTTTGATGAGGACAAGGTGAGAGACAGTGTCGAAAGCCTTCCGGAAGTCCAAAAAGACTACATCCACAGCAACCCCTGCGTCTAATGATTTGGTGACCTGATCGTAAAAGGCCACCAGGTTGGTCTGACAAGACCTGCCACTGATGAACCCATGTTGGTTGCCCCTGAGCATGCATTCCCCCGCAAGGCCCTCTTGGATGTGTGCCAGGATAATTTTTTCAAAGAGCTTACCCGGGATTGAGGTAAGACTAACTGGCCTGTAATTTCCCGGGTCCTCTTTTTTTCCCTTTTTGAAGATAGGGACCACATTAGCCCTCTTCCAGTCCTCCGGCACCTCGCCAGAGCACCACGAGTGCTCATAGAGCCGCGCCAGGGGTCCCGCAATGACCTCGGCCAGTTCCTGTAGAACCCTAGGGTGAAGATCGTCCGGACCAGCGGACTTGAACACGTCCAGCCTCTCCAGAAGTACCCTAACTAACTCCTCGCTAACCCCTGGCCCAGGCGTGTCTCTCTCAGGGCCCGAGGGGGGCCCAGCAGGGAGGTGGCTGAACTGGTCCCTACTTAGGAAGACAGAGGCAAAGAAATCGTTAAATATGTTAGCTTTGTCATCTGGCGTGATGACTAAGTTGCCCATCATGTCCTGCAGGGGCCCCACATTACCCGGGACCCTCTTTTTACCCCCTATGTATTTGAAGAAGGACTTCTTATTGTCCTTAATCCGGGAAGCTAGTCCTATCTCCAACTCTGCCTTGGCCTTCCTGACTGCCCCCCTACATCCTCGGGCGACTGTAACATAGTCCTTCTTGGTGATGACCCCATCTCTCCATTGGGTATATGCCTCCCTTTTAGCAAGGAGACATTCCCGGATGCTCTTAGTGAGCCATGGGGGTTTATGTGCCCTCCTGCTCCCTTTGACCCTTGTTGGGATTACCTCCCTTTGGGCATGGAGGATCGTCTCCTTAAGGAGCAACCACTCACCTTCGACATCTGATTCCCTTCCCCTCTGGGTCCTCAGCGCTTCCCCAACGATCCTCCTTAGCTTGTTGAAGTCAGCCCCCCTAAAGTCTAGGGCTGTTGCCTTGCTGCAGCCCTTTGCCACCTTACGCTGGATGGTGAATTCCAGCAAGCGATGATCACTGTCTCCCAGGTGGCCCATCACCCGCAGCCCCCTCACCAGGTCATCACCCGTGGCCAGCACCAGGTCCAACAAGGCGTCTCCCCTGGTGGGACTGTGCACCTCCTGGGTTAGATGGAGGTCCTGCACTCTGGCTAAGAACCGACGTGAGCGATCAGACTTGGCTGACTGCTCCTCCCAGCAGATGTCTGGGAAGTTCAGGTCCCCCATGATGACCACATCCTTAGCCCTCACTGCCTCTGTAAGCTGACCTAAGAATTCCTGGTCGAGCTCTTCTCCCTGGTTGGGAGGTCTATAGTAGACTCCCACCGTTAAGTCTCTCTCCCCTGGACTGCCTTTTACTCTAACCCAGAGCACCTCAGAGTGCCCCCCCTCTACCCCCTTGCTAATTAACGAGGAAGTATATTCCTCCTTGATGTAGAGTGCTACTCCTCCACCTTTCCTTCCTATCCTGTCCTTCCTGTATAGCCTATAGCCCTTGACACTCACCGCCCAGTCATGCGATGAGTCCCACCACGTTTCTGTGATCCCTACTATGTCAGGGCTGGTGACAGCTAGGAGGAGGGCGAGTTCCTCCTGCTTCTTCCCCATACTTCGAGCATTCGTGTAGAGGCATTTGAGGCCTCCAACGGTTGTGCCCACTGACCCCCTAGTCTCAGCAATGCCCCGTCCCCCATCGCTTACCTGTTTCTCCCTTTTGACCATTGGTCTGGGCTCGCTGGCTGTTGCTTGTCACACTTAAAGTTAGGTTTCAAATGTTAATATGGCAACTATATTACTTTCCAAATAAGTGTTCATCCTGCTGCAAATTATTGTATTTTCCTGTATTTTATCTGTCAAAAAACACTTAATTTCAGTATCTTTGTGGGTTATACTGGTCTGGAGGTAATATGAGGGAAATTTATCAAGCAGTTTTCTCTTTTTACCATGAGCTAAGGAGGGTACTTCTAGCACCAAACTTTCCAGCTAGGGCACACTACCAAAATCTGGCCAGCGCTCAATCCTGGATCCAGCCACGTGAGTTCAGGCCCAACCCCAAGTGCTCAGTTCCAGCTGTGTACCAGCCAACCCTGTATGCTCAGATCTGGCCACATGCTGGCACACTTTGGTGTACAGGGCCACATTATTTGGCTTACAGGACTCCCCATGGGTCTGGAAATTTGGCAACAAGGGAATGACAATTAACACTGCCACTGCTCTCCCATTGCCAAATTTTCAGACTTGTGGGGAGCCCCACAGGCCAGACGACACAGCTCCCTACACTGGATCTGGCCCATGGGCAAGAGGTTAAGCATCCTTGTAATAAACCACCTGTCAGAGCCCTCCTTTTAAGGAGGTATGGATTATCTGTGTTTACCGGAGTACTTACTTTGAGGAATAGTGAGTTTAAAGGGGTATCGGTTATCTGAGAAGCATTTTATACACATGAAAATGCAGCATTTAGTTTCAAATCCAGTGAAAAAAATATCAGAATTTTCATTCAGAAGGAACTCTTGAAATTTTTCTGCTTCAGACTAGAACAGACTCCAAAATAAATTTGCAGTTTTCAGGATAATTCAATATTTTTTTGACTGACAAATAAAATAATATAATATAAAACAAAATAAAGTCAACGCCAGAACACTTTAATCTTATCAGGCAATTTTTTCAAATTTATTTTTTTCAAAGGTCAATCAACAGTTTTCTGCAAAACAAATTGTTTCTGACAGACCACCATTTTCTAATGGAAACATGTTTCATGAAAATTTTCCTGCTCAGCTTCAGTATATTTTGTTTTCTGTACTCCAGTCATAGCCGTGCATTTTCAAATGAACAAAACTTTCCCTTGTCATTTTCTTAATCTACTTTCCTCTGGGTATTGTGCTGCTTTTGAAACATTAGTTTGGTCCTCTAACTCCATCTATTGTGCAACAGTGCATTACAGCTAACTTGCCAACACTTTGTTTGTATTAAGGCTTACCAAACAGGTAACATTACTTAACCAATTATATCCATAAAAACAGATTTCTACTCTCCAGCACCTGTTCTAGTTTTATAGCCTGTGTAGCTCCTCTGAAGAGCAGAAGGGTCTGATTCAGCTACAGCTAGTACTTGACACACAGAAATGGGGGACTATGGAAAGAAGCTAAACTAAAAATCAAGAGGGAGAGAATAAGAATAGTGGGGTAAGAAATAAGCAGTACAGAGTATCTCAATAGGGAAAAGCTTTTCACAGAATTAACACAGAGAAACTGAGAAAAATAACCTTTTTTTATAATCAGAGAGAAGATATAGGGAATATTAATAAATGTATACAACAGGTTTGTGTTTTTACAAATGGAGCAGATGAAGGTTCCCTTCAGATCTTTAGAAGGCAGAAACCAGCAAGAAGTGCGACATTCAGCTAAACTAAAGACTCGGAAGCTCATAACCTATCAAAGTTCTCAAAGTATGGCAAGTGGCTCTGGGCAGGACTGGTTCAGATCAAAATGGAGGAGAAAACAGCACATGAAGGAGAAGCACTAAGACAAAAAGCTCAGAAACTGATTTTCAGAGTTTCTGAGCAAGTGTAATCAAATACACATATGAAAATCTGATGTAGTTATGCACACATGGCTTAACAGAATGCACCCTTCACATATGTGAGCAGGACCATTTCCAGAAGTGATGCATGTAGTAGATTGCTGAGTGGTCTGACATGAAATGAAAAACAACTTTTTCATTCCTGCCACATGGTACACATGAAATAAGGTATCTGGACATACAGGGGATGAGGGAGTAGTCTCTGGTAGCCCATAGTTAATTTCTGATATCCCTAAGCTACAACCTTAGACAAATAAGCCAGAGAAGGATCTGGCCACAACCATTCCAGTTAGGCCTATTTTCTTACCTCTTAGGAACAAGCACTAATAAAGCAGTCTTGGCAGAAGGCTGCAAGCACATTCTAGCCATCATATTAGGTAATTGGAGCCCAGGTACACCCAAGTGTGCACCCTGTCCGCCAATGGAAGTGATAGTGGTCAGCCAAGACTGCTGAGAGAGGGGCCTGGCATCTGGGAGCAGTTCCCTCTCCTCTCTTCAGAGTCAGCCTGAGACAAAGCACTAAACTATATACAAATGTATTGCTACAGTAAATAAATATGCATAAGAAACATTGCATATATACAGTAAAATTAGTATGTGACACCATATACAATTACCTACAATCAACATATTGCACCACTTTGAGGGACTGCAAAAACATGAACTGGGTGATTCATAGCATATGCAATAATTAACCCCCTTGCACAGAAATAGCATTAACACTTTGGAACAGGTAAGTCAAGGCATTGACACTAGAAAGATATATGAACGTCAACGTAAATAAACCCAGGTAGCCTGAGGTAGGAATACCATAGACGTACACAGGCAACAATATAGGTAAGTTCTGATAATAGACAATAAACACATATAGGCAACGAAGACAAATAAACCCATATAAACTCCCTTAAGGAGTACCAAACAACAAGCACCTCATTGGGTGTTCCCTGGAGACCCACTACTTTAGAGCCCCAAGATGGGGACATGCCCCCTCCCACAACTGAGGAGGGTGGAGGCGGCAGACCCTCCCACCCAAGCCCATCTCCCCTGCAGGACCCGTTTCCCCAGCAACTCACACTCCCGCTCTGAACCAGCCAAGGCTCATCTCCTGGTGGTCAGTCCCACAAGGGCCTCTCTCCAGCAGTGCCTCCAGGTCCTGTCAATAGCCTGGTGCCCTGCACTAGGCCCCCAGGGTGCTCCCATGGGAACTGAGCCCTTACTGGCTCCGGTTCCCCAGCCTAACACAAGGGGTCCTTCCCTTTCCTGGGCCCTGCTCTGGGCACAAGGACTCTTCTAATTTAATGCAGAACCACACTGTGGGGCTCCAGCTACTCAGCCTAGAGCCGGGGCTAACTTGAGCAGCCTCGAGCTGTTCCCAGAGCCAGCTCTCCATGCGCTGACCTGTGCACCAGGTGGGGCCTGAGCTGCTTCGAGCTGCCCCCAGGGCCGGCTCTCTGTGTGCCGATCCACACGCCACCTACCCAGCTGCTTGCCAGGTTCGCAGGCTCAAGCCACCTCGAGCAGCTCCTAGAGCCTGAGCACTGTGCACTGATCTGTGCACTGTGAAGCCTCAGGCGGGGTCCCAAGGATGGTCATTTCCAGAGCTCCTTTCTCCTCGCTGTGTCTCTCTCTCTCCAGCATGCCGAGCACACTCTCCTTTTATACACTTCAGGGGCCCCACCCCTGAAGTTCTCCAGACCTGGCAGGGCGCAGTCTCAAACCAGGTCCAACTGCTCCTTGCCCCCTCCCTTCGGGGTAAGGGCATGGCCTTGCTTACCTTGGCTTGCTCCTGATTGGCGGATGGGCTCCACCAATCAAAACTGCAGAATCTCGAGCCCAGGAATCATCCAGAGCTCAAAAGGTAAGTCTGCTACATAATCAAAAGCTATCAGAGCGCTCAGAGGAGAACAACATTGGTGGGGTACTCCCTTGAAGAGTGGTGATGCTCGTTTGTGTGGGATGATCTAGTAATTTAAGCCAGTTTGTATATATTGTGCTACTTCTCTTGTATCCTGGTGGTAGTACTAATATTCAGGTGTCCATACGCTTTTGTGTCCTTCACCATGTCACTGGAATTGAACCAGGAAGAGCAGAAGGGTAAACCTAACTTATTATTTACTGCGCCTTTCAGACAGGTTGATTTTCACATATGGCTGATGTCCCAAGAAAGCAGGCTGGGCAGCAGGTTCTGGGATGAGTCATGCTGGATTGAAAGGGGCTTGGGAAATGGAGTGATTTGCAGTGATATGTGCAGTGATGGGAGGCCAATTTTTATGGAGGGGCTAAAATTATGGATAAGGCTGAGACAAGGATGCTTCTGTCCCAAGTTACTGGTGATTGAAGAGAAGCATCCTTGTCTCAGCCTTATCCAGAGTGGTAGAAGAAAATCCAGCATAGCAATAAAATGGGGGTGAGGTGGGGAGGCAGAGAGAGGAAGAAATGACCCAAGTGAGATGAGTTATGTATCCATTGTCATTGACATCACCAGGAGGCCCCCACCTGGTAAAGAAATCAGAAGTCTCTAAGAATATTAATTCTGTCTAACTAAGTGAGCAGTACAATCAATGCAGATGCCAATAGACTAAATCTAACACTTTATTTTTCCTTTGCCTTATAGCTGTCACAAACTTTATTACATTCATACTAAAGAGAGCTCTCTGAGCTTAACTTTCTTCTATAGCTCATAGTCACTTACTAGCTAGAGTGACTTAATTAGGGAACTGCACTTTGTCGTTTATTAACAATACCCATGTTAAACCCAGCAATGCTTTTCTCACTGTTGTGAATGAGAGATGCATCTGGCAGAATGGACTGGTTTTCAAAGCAGTGCTTAGGGTATTACACACGTTAGTCCCCAAACCGCTGATGCAATGACTGCGCTTATTGTAAGCTCTTTGGCTGCCTGTTCAGTGTTTGTACGGAGCCTGGCAAATGGGGTACTGGGCAATGATTAGGACTGGTATACTAAGAGCTGTTGCAATGTAAATAATAATCCTGCTCACTGCTTTGATAGCTCAATCCAGTGTCCTGCAGAGACTTACAACATTTATCTGCACAACCTGCTGTGAGCACGCAGGGCTTTTTTGTTTTGTGACTAATGTTTAAAAAAAGTTTCAGTTTCTCCCTCCCACTCTGATGCCTGTTTATCACATACTTCCTATTCAGATGGAGAACAGAGGAAGGGAAACCAAGCATGAGACACGGAAAGAGATGTAAGAGACCAACATGTCTCTCCAAGCTTTGAGAACCTAAACATCACCGAGTTGGTAATGGTAACAAGGTTCTAGCTGCACTCAAGGCTCCAGAAATGTTTCTCTTCAGATTTATGTTGGAGGGACATAGCCAGTAATAGGAGCAATGATAAGTTATAACAGATTGAATCAAATTGCTTTCACTATCCTAAAAGCTACAGCTTATTGCTTGGCTCCATCTTATTTACAATAAACCGGAAATAGACCCAATTTACTGAATTTAAGCACTGTGTTTCTACATCTTCCTCTTTATATAAACTGGAAGTTTGTAAGTTCTGTTTTATAAAAACCTCAAGTGTTTCGTGCCCAAGGAGAATGAATTAAAACATTTCTCAAGTACTTTCATTTTAAAATATTACACATCTGCCAAATTAGTTATTCACGAACAGCATGTTTTGATTTATTAGCCTTCATCTAGACTTTAGCAAATATTTTAATATAAAAAATTATAAAGATGCTTTATGATAGTCAACCAACTCTAGCTAAGAACTAGAAGAGGGCATATATGCTGACTAAATGGAACTGTAGCCTGCTGATTAGAAAAAAGATGAGTTATTGCAAAAAACAAAACCCAGACTCTATTAGACTGCACATGAAAATAAAAATGTAAATTAATAGTGGGACACTGTTTTCAAGGAAATCAGAATGGGGTTGGAATGCCAATATGTTATATACAGCACGAGTCATGTTATTCTCCAGCAGAAAATTTGATCTTTGGATCATTTAGAAATGAATAGCAAAAGAATTTCTCAGAATGGGAAAAACAACCACATTCCAAAATTCGAGTCAGGAGCAGGGCATATTTATTTTTCTTACAAAATCCTAAATACTGGAGAGGATTATACTAGAAGATATGATTGATATAAATGGTGTTCAGTCTTTTGGCTCGGTGTGTCAGATGAGTGGTATGGGACTGGTCTACAGGCTGGATTGGGCCCTGCACACTGGGATTAGGCTCAGTGCAGCCTCAGCTGATTCCCATGAGCCAGGATTGGTCCCTGGTGCTCCACACTGCCCCTGCCCAGCCTGGCATGCCAGGATTGGGCCACATGCACCCCACTCCCAAATTTTTAATCCCATGGAGAGCCCTGCAGGCCAGGAGGCATATTGCTGGGGGACGGATCTGACCTGCTAGCTGGGGGTGAGCACCCCCGGTCTATATTGCTGTGACTGCGCTGTCAGGTGTAAACAAAACCTGAGCCAGTTTTAAACAAGCTAGATCAGGTACTTGGGTGACATGAAAGCCAAGGTATACTGCGCTGGTGTAAACAAAACCTGAGCCAGTTTTAAACAAGCTAGATCAGGTACTTGGGTGACATGAAGGCCAAAGTATACTGGTGTCCAAGTGTTCACACAGGACGAGGCACTGGCATTTTGGTGCTGCTGTCTGGGGTGATGCACTATCTGATACTGAAACCTGGCTAGCTTTTCCAGCTACCTAGCCAATTGTCCTTCAGGTTGTTAAAAATTGTGTAGCCACCAGAGAAAATCATGGTCTATTCTTAACATGAAACATCTCCCTAGAAGTAAGCATCAAAAATACTTGGTAAAGGTCACTACAGCAAGCAGTTCCTTTCTTGTGGTTGCATACTAGTGCTCAGCTTTGTTCAGGGTTTGGCTTGCATAAGCTATTACCTTATCCTGACCTCATTCAATTTGTGACAAAACAGCTCCAATCCCAACATCTATTGCATCATTGTCCAACAAAAAGGGTAACTGAGGATCACGAAATGCTAAGATAGATGACATCAACTGCCACTTTAGCTTGAGGAAGGCATCTTGGCATTCCTTAGTCCAGATGAACTTCATCTTGTCAGAGCGCTTATGCAAGGGATTTGTGATGGTGTTGACACCTACCACAAATCTCTTATAATAGGAGGCAAGACCCAAAAATCTGTGCAGATATTTTATATTTTGGGCCAGGTTTTGACAGCCACCAGTTTCTCTGGATCTGGACCTACCCCCACTGTGGAGATCATGTGTTCTAAAAAGTTCACTTCTTTGCAGAAAAGCTAACATTTTGCAGGTTTAATTTTTTATAGGCCTCCTTCAGCCTCTTAAGCACTACTTTCAGCTTCTGCAAGGGCTCCTGAAAGGTTCAGCCTATCATAATGCATCCAGGTACACCAGACAGGAGGTCTCTTGTAGATCTGCTAACACAATATCCATCAGTCTCTGAAATGCACTGGGGGAATTGCACAGCCTGATAGATATAATATTAACCAAAATAACCAAAAAACTCCTTCTTAGTGCAAAAGGCAGTCTTGGCTCTGTCCTCCAGGTGCACTTCCACCTAGCTCAGGAGTATCCACTAGCTCAGGAGTTCCCAAACTATGGTACGCATACCTCTAGGGGTATGCAAGACATCTTTGAGGGGTACGCAGAAGACATTGTATAATGTGGATTAAATTTTCATTATAATAATAATTGGCATTTAAGGGGTTAAAGATAAAATGTATGCTAGTAGGAGTATGTGGGCAGTTGGTAAATATGGAAGGAGTTATGCAATAAGAAAAAGTTTGGGAAACTGGGCCAGCTAGGTCAAAAATGGAGAAGCATTGGGCTTTGGTCAGGAGGTCTTACATGTCATCAGTCTGAAGAAAGGGACAGGCATCTTTACCAGTGATGTTAGTTAGTTTACAATAATTCACACAGACCCACACACCTCCCCCCTTCTTCCACACCAGCACCACAGGGAAGGCCTGATGATGACTCTGTCCTCCATTGCTTGTAGCTGCTGGTCAAACTCCTGCTGAAAATAGACGGAAATGGACAGGCCAGGCATTGTCAGTGTTGATTTGGTGCTTTGTCAGGCCTGTACACCCTAGATCATGATCTCCCAGGCTGAATACACCCACATAGTCCAGTAGGACTTCCTGTGCTGCTCTTGCCTGCTCAGATTTCAGGTCATGATGACTTAACCTGAACTCATGGTCCAATTTTTCTGCTGTCCATTAGAGGTTATCATCTTCATGTCCAAGATGCTAGTTCTTTTCTGTACTCACTATGCTTATAGTGACTGACCTCTCTGATAGGTTAGCCACCTTGGGCTCAAATGTCCCAATTATGGTGCCTTGATATGTGACCTGAGGTTCTGTCGATGTATGGGCAACATGCCCTGGGATTTCACCCCTGTGGCAATTCCCACCAGGAATCCCAACCCCTCATTGGGCTTAGGCTCAAGTAAACTCTCTTCTTCTCCAAGACACCATTGCTTCAGTTTGCCAGTGATCATCTGGCAAAGGAGGAGGGATTGCTATATTTTTTTCTGCTATGACTTCACATACTCTTGTTTGGCCCTCAGTGGTATACAGGGGGAAACGTCTTCATAGAAAGAAACAGGACCAGTCTGCAAAGTTCATAGTGACTAGAAATTTCTTTAAGTAATTTGGTGTCTAATAAGGCATCCTGTTTGACATTCATCAGGATATGATGAATGTACATGGTAGCTGCAGGCCTTGGAAATCAACACCGGCACTCCACTTTCTGAAAATTGAGAGAACATCCTCATTAGCTGCTTTGATCACTAGCCCACAGGGTCAAAATCCCTGCAGTAGTTTGCTCCCATACCCAGCTACATACAATAAATACCTGGGCAACCAAATCTAGGAAGAATTGGCAAAGGACCTCTTCTAGTCTCCCCTCTAGGTAGTACCCCAACACTGCAGCACTAATGATGACAACTTCATTCAACAGGCCTCTGGGCTTACCAGCAGTAGATGGGCCCCTCTCCACTTCCCACTTCAGTTTCCCTCCCCAGAATGGCACCTACTATCTTGGGTAGTCCCACAAGAAGTGATCACAGCTGCCAAAGTGCCAGCATCCAGCAGCAGCGTCTGGATGAAACCCCAGCCACTGTGGCCAAAGGGGGCCTCCACTGGCACATCTGCTTTGGGGCTGGGTCTCTGCACTCTTCTTGAACTCGTCCAGGTCACCCCAGATCTCCTTCAATGCCTCCATCATCATTTGCAGGGCTGAGGGTTCTGGGTTTGAGATGTGCACTACTGAGTTCTAACTCAGTGATGAACTTTATGGCCTCATCTAGACTCTGGGGCTTCCCCAGCCAAAGTTGAACTTACATCTCCCCAATGAAGACATTGCTTTACCTGTGGGCTGACTTGTGGGAAGGCCTTTATGGAGAAACATCTTAGGACCAGGACACACTCTTGTGCTGCTGCTGCTGCCATCTCCTTGCAATTAAGGAAATTCCAGGAACACACTGCTCTAGAATGTTGGTTTGGGCCTATATTGAGGTGCAAAGAGTGTTAAAATATATGCACTGATTGCATTGCTGCAAGAGATGTTGTCTGAGTCTATAACCTTGATTGCAACAGATGGAAATTCTGGGCTTGAATAATTATTGATGGGATGTTGTCAAATTTAAGCTTTAAAAGCCTAGCAGCTGAGTTTTGTGTTGACCACAAGATGGCATAACTGTAACAGCAA
This sequence comes from Crocodylus siamensis, assembly GCF_052110815.1. Classification (NCBI taxonomy): domain Eukaryota; kingdom Metazoa; phylum Chordata; order Crocodylia; family Crocodylidae; genus Crocodylus; species Crocodylus siamensis. The sequence continues at coordinate 214,995,445 of NC_143397.1, forward strand.
TGCAACAACTGGCATACCCAGGATGTTAGAGATAGGTTTTTGGCTTTTTCTTTAGAAAAGGGGTCTTTTGTGACTCATACATTATTTAAAACAGTAGACTCAATGTAAGTGCATAGTCTTAGGAGTGAAAAAAAGGCCATACACTTACTCAGAGGATGCAGTCATCCATACTGCATGGAAAGAGTGTTCCATAAGTGCACATTGCTGTCAAGCTTATATTAACAGCCCCCAAACTAGCTCTCCTCATTTTTAAGGCTTGTCATAATTTCAGGGATGCAATCAACCAGGAAACAGACTTGTCCTGAGAGGCATAACAAGTCAGGTGGGTGCCCAGGGCAGCTGTGATACACAGAGGCAGTAGCAACTTTGGCCTGCCAGTGTGATTGTGTGTTTGCAGTAGCAGTTACTATTTTTTTGTTCTTCCTCTTTCACCACATCAGGTACAGGGGCTGCTGCCCCAACTCTCTGTGGTAGTTATATCACTGCTCATTCCCCTCATTTTCAAAGCTTTTAATAATAGCCTTTTGACAGCTGCTTCCCCTTCAATCTTTGATTAAATGAAGAACAATTAGTTACAAAACAGATGCATAGTATGCAGATAAATGGAAAGTTACAAATAGAGGAGCTGAAATATGCTATGGACTTATGCATAGAACCAGAGTTTGTTACAGCCTGAGTAATAGACAACAAATCAACAAAATGGGACCAGTGTTATGTAATGCTGTTAAGGGAATGATGCATATGAGTGAAGTATACTGTACCAGCAAAAGAGGTTGGGAAATATATGAGATTTTGAAATATTTTTCCAATACAGAAGAATGTCAAACTTACGACTACTGTTATGAACCAGTAAATTTAAAACTTACCACTTGGATCAACTCAATGCTAAGAAATGCATTGAAACAGCTGCTTTACCCAAAAATGTTTTGGTGTCAACAAATCTACGTTTTTGATGGAAAAACAGTGCATCAAATATTTCCCTGTGAACTTTTACCTTTATGAAATTATTTGTAGTATTTAAAAGCTGTTTAAAAGAAAACACAAGACAGGACTATATAAGGCTACTAACAGGTTTACAAATGCAAGCCATATATTGCTGTATAAAAGCCTGCCTATTTAAGAAATAAGATCTCTCCATGCAACATCGTGCCACTAGTAATGGTAACTGAGCTGAGTTCTCATTATTGTATGAACTGAAGTGGCCAATAAAGAACTCTTCATTAGGCTCTCAGGTTCTTAGACCTTCACAGGAAATAATCAGGGGGTGCATTGACATGTGCAATTAATGTGAAGGAATAAACTCTGGGGCAGTTTGAGCAGGAGTGAACTACTCCCAGGTGCAATGCCTACACATGCATGCAGGACAGCAGCAATTTGAGCCAGGGGGAAGCAGGCCTGGGCTGGCAGGGGGGCTAGCCCTGGGCCCTGGATAGTGGCACTGGGCAACAGAGGGGCTGGCTGGGGCATAAGGGTACTGAAATTGCAGAGCTGTGTGGCTAGGTGGCAGGCAGGAGTCTGCTCCTGGCTGTTTGAGCTGACTAGGTACAATTTATGCCCATAGTCAGTGGGTGCATCTACACAAGACACTACATTGCCATAGAAATGTGCTGCAGTGAAGTAACATTGGTGGGCAAAACCTGTGACATTGCAGCTACATTGCTGTAGCAACGCACTCTCTTGCTATAGCACGTTGCTACAGCGAGGCAAGGGCTAAAAATAACCATGCATCACCAACATGGTGCACTAACAGCTGTTACTTCTAAAGTATTTACTAAATGACAGCACAGTAACAATGATGCAGTAGAGGAACATGTATATGTGCCCAGTGTCTACACATGTGTTTAATCACAGTAAATTATCCTGGTGTAAGATAGTACTGTTAATTAGTTTACTTCAGCCTAATACCATTGCCCATATAGATAATGATGCTTTACTCGACAGCCTTAGCCTACTCCACAGTTAAGCACATGTGTAGTTGTGGCCAGAATGTGTTAATCAAAAGAGCATACAGCAAGACTCAGCTCTTCTCTTTGACCTATGAATATATATTTACACTGGACATGGCTCGGTAGAAATACTTTGTGGATTGTGCAGGGAGTCAAAATTTTGTTATATGATTTAGTGATTTGATTTTCTGAAGTAATTTCTACCAGGTGGAGATAGCTTGTTGTGTATTTATTCAGGGCCTGACTAGGACTGCTCTGTGCTACAGCAGTACAGATAAGCATAGCTGACTGCAGCAGGATGGAGGGGTTAAGGAGAGAGAAACCCCTTGTTCGCCCTGTCTCCCTTACCTGCAGGCCAGTGAAAAGTGGGGAGACACAGCTGGAATATTAGGTGCAGGATCGCAGGACATTTGGCCAGAGACATGCATGCTGGAAGACCCAGCCAGGAAACTGCAGCTGCCTGGGAGAGAGGCCGTGCCTGGGAGTGTATCAGTCTGCACGCTGAGCCCCAGGGAGCCTGGGGCCCCAGATGAGAAGAATCCCAGCCCTGACTCACTTCAGGTGGGCCCTTTTCCCACAGGGGGCATGAGCTGCAGCTGGGAGGCAAGCCCCGATGCCAACTGTTTGGACACATCTCGGGGCAGAGGTAAAAGGCAGCCGGAAATGATGGAAGGAGCTCTCAGACTGGATCCCAAGCTAGATCTCATAAGGGCCTTGCCAAATTACATTCAGGAATGCTGTGAGTCTGATTCAGGACTGCCCTGATCAGGTGAGGTATCGTCTCCTGCTGAGGCAAAGTTCTATAGACAGTCCATCAAGTCGTGGCAGACGAGCACCTCAGTTGGAAATGATTCTCTCCAGGGAAGGCAATAGGAGAGACAACTAGGCCACAGTGCCAGTGTTGTTACACTGATGATGCTTGTGTTCATTAATGTATTTTTAATTCCATTGTCAAGAGTGCCAGAACTTTTTTATTGAAGGATAGTATACATGCAAACAGAAACTGAATCTCTGTCATACATATTTATCTTTAACTACAAAGAAGAAAAAACAAATGGACACAACAATAAATGTCGTGGGTACCTCCACAGAAATTAGACTTTTCCTATTTATGAATTTCCCCATTATCATCCAAATGGAAAACGGACTGTTCCACATTAACTAAGTATACCAACTACTACACTGTTCTGTAACACATGAAGTGCAATGACTCATAAAATGCTGCATTTTTAAAAAGCAAATCAGGCTTTTTATTAGCAAGCTGTTCTTTTGAGTTGACAAAGTTATTCATTTTATTGGGGAATGACTTTGCATGTTACTGTCATAGTAGAAGTCATTACCCAAGATATGAGCAGCATACACCCAGATTGTGATAATCTAATAAATAAGAAAATGAGCAATTTATCCATTTTATATAATGATTGCTCAGATTTTCACAGCAACCTCTGGGATTTACACATAATGCTCTGCCTCACAGAAGACTTCCTTTTGGTAATTATCACCCCTTGTAGCAGACATCTGCTAGAGTCCCCCAGTGTTCACCATGAAATTCTATGAATAAAGATCTTGTAGGTCTGAATCTTTAGATGAAAATAACCTCCAGGGAAGGAATGGATATTTGCAGCACTATGTAAGCAGTAATAAGTGAATAAGTGAAAGACTCCACAACCTGTAAGTTAACTTAAAAAAGCCTGAGTCATAGCTCACACTAGTGTGAAATGGTTGGCATAAACCATTAGACTAGACTTTGGCTGATGTAATTAGGACAGCTCCCAAAGAAGGAAGGATGTATTCCATTCCTGCATCAGTGTATGTAAGTGCACTGGGATCCTAATTTACTGGGAACCAGTAAATTAGGCTAGCAATATATTCTCTTTGTAGGTTATAAAACTCTTCATAATTTTGGAAATAAAGGGAAATATTCAATGCAAAAAACTTAGCCTTGCAACTCCTATTGATTGTAAAAGGAATTTTCCATCCAAACTCCTGCATATTAGAAGTGTATTTCTTACAGTGCAACTCATGTATGTTTATAGAATTTACTTTTCCTATCTAAGTAGAATAGTATCATTCTTTTTAAAGGAATGGACATAGGGCATATTATCAGTTAACATTTTATCTGAAGATCATCTGCAATTACTGCAAGTGACAAGAGAAGGAAGACAGCTGGCATTTAATGACATGCTTTTGTAAGATGCTAATATGCTTTGCCAAAATTCTAACTGCATTTGACTGGGTTCTGGGCTTGAACCTGAAATTGGGAAAAAAAAATCTTGCACAGAAAATAGAAATGTATAACTGATGATGTCACCATCACTTGAGTTCATTAATCATTATAATCAAATAATGCACATAAACATTCATTAATAGAAACTAGAAAGAGAAGCTGTTTAGCAGGTCATCTAGTTCCTCTCCCCCCTCCAACAATAGAAGTCAGTAGCGCTATTAGGTGCTTAGCACGCTTGAAAAATCAGGCCACTTTGTTGGCTGTCTAAAGATAGATTGTGGGGTCTTATTTCTGAAAATCTTGGCTAGTGTTGCTTGTCTTCACAAAGTAGCACTAATGTGCTTGTGCTGTTATCTCATTTATTTGATCTGTCACTTTTTCATAAATATTTTTGCCAAGAGAAATTTAGTCTGGGCTACTGAAATATTTTCTCTATGGTAATGAGAAGTGCTTAAGAGAAATATGACCAACCTCTAGGGCTTTTGCTTTAAAAAGTAAGAAATCATTGCCTCAAGACATAAACAGTAGTAATTTGTAATAGAAATAAAGGCTGCCCATGTATTAAGCATAACAAAATAATATGCTAAGCCAGTGGTTTTCAACTTTTTAGGCTTGCAGCACCCCTCAGAAAATGCCAGCTTAGTTTTCACTCATTTTTTACTACAAAAAATGAATATAGCAATTCTTCTGTTGTAAACCACTCAGAAAGATCAAAATAGGACAGAACATTTTTCTTAAAATCTGAGAAAAGTAGGACTAAAAGCAATTTCCAGAATTCATTCAATCTAGACCCCTGCCTGAGACAGGACTATCCCTATTAACTATAACCATCCATTGTCTAACCTCCTGGCAAAACTACACTATCAATCCTGATACAACCACAAGACATGACAACCTAATTCATAACAGATAAATTAAGGGGATGACAGTGGCCTTCCTGACTCCAAATATGATGACTGGTATGACCTTGAGTAGAGGGCAAGACCCTCTAGCTGTAAATCTCTGAGTTTAAGCCCCAGGAGGAGCATTGGCACACCCCAGTAAAAATCCTCTGTCTTGGATGCAGCCAACACTCAATATTTCTGAGGAATGCTTAAAAAAAACATGACATATGCAGCAGGAAGGGGAAAAATCCCTCCCTGCCCCATATGGCAACCAGATAAACTCAGAAACATGAGGAATACTCATAGTAGAATATAGGCATAGATACTCCTAGGTCATCCATGACCAATGCCTACACAACCCTTCCAAGGATGAGAGTCCACAGGTTCCCTGGGCAGCCTATTCTACTGCCTCATTGTTCTAACAGTGAAGACATTTTTTGGCTATCCAATCTAAACCCACTTTGCTACAACTTCAAGCTACTATTCCATGTCCTGCTCTCTGCAGCATGACAGAAAATGTGTTTTCTCTCTTCTTTATGGCAGCCCTTCAGGTATTTGAAAACTGCTATCAAGGTATTTGAAAACCGCTATCATGTCTCCTCTTAAGCACCTTTTCTGCAAGTTGAACATGCCTATTTCCTTCAACATCTCCTCATATGACTTGCCCTCCAAGCTCTTTGCAATTTTTGGTGCCTCTGGAATCTAACTTTTCCATCTCCTTTTAAAGATGTGGAGCCCAAAACGGCACACAGTACTCTAGATGAAGTCTGACCAGTACTGAGTAGAGAGGCACTGTCATCTCCTGTGTCTTGCACTTAGTGCTTCTATTGATGTGTCCCAAAACTGCATTTGCCTTTTGTGCAGCTGCATCACATTATGAACTCATATTGAGAAGGTGAGCTACCAAAACTCCCAGATCTTCCTCTGCAGTGCTACCATCTAGCCAGGTGTTACCCATTTTGTTTTTGTGTTTTTGATTATTCTTCCCAAAGTGTAACAGCTTGCATTTGTCAGCACTGAACTTCATCCTGTTCAGCACAGATGTATAGCGGGTGCACATGCACCCCCTGACTGCTGGCATTCCCCACTTAGGTGGTGGGCAGGGAGGCAGGGGGGCAAGCGAGAGCACTGGTGCTCCCACTGAGAGCACCAGCCAGAAAGTGGGGGCACCAAGAGAAGAAATCCATGTGGTTTCCCCGTGCCCGATCGTGCCGACCCAGAAATGCACGATCGGCCACAGTCAGTTCAACTGGCTGCAGAGGGGCACCCCCTCTCCCTGGTCAGCATGATCAGTCACGGGGGGACCTCGCCCCCTCGTCGCTGACTGGCCGCTGTGGGGGGGGCAAGTGCCCCCCCCCCGACACAGGAGGCACCACTCACCCATATTCTTGTCAGCTCCAGCTCAGCTTTCCAATCTGTCAAGATCCTTCTGAATTGCACTCCTGTCCTACAATGTGTTGGCAATCCTTGTCAGTTTTGTGTTATCTATAAACTTGCTCAAGAAGCTGTCAGTGCCAGGGCAGGAGTGTATCCAATATGCCTGAAATGTATTTTGAATTGAATAATCATTGGATAAAAATATATAAACAGTCCTAAAGCTTCTTATCCAGGCCTAATATAGGGTGCCTGAAGCTTACAAAAGTGTGTCTTGTCTCCTTTCATTATACATGTGAGAGGGGAGGCTGGAGCCCACCCCAGCATGGCCTGGACCCTGATCAGTGTGCCCCGAAACCTACCACAGGAACAGAGATGGGCAGCAGCTGGGAAGAGACCTCAATACCAACACTGACACAGACACAGGCTAAGCAGTTTCGCAGCTGCCTGAGCCTGTGTATTGACAAGAGCTGGGGGTTTGGCTCCTGAGCAGTGTGGGCTGCTCAAAAGGCAGCTGGGGAACCAGCTGGTGGCGAACCAGGGAGATAGAGGGAAAACACCAGCTGGGAGATGCCGGCTCCAGAGCTGGGCGGCTGTAGCTCTAGCCCCAGCTACCCGGAAAAGGAGCCAGCTGCCCACTGGGGGACCCTGGCCAGTGAGGCTGTGGAGGCAGGCTCAGGCATTGGCAAGAGCAAAGCAGCCCTGTTGAGGGTCAGAAAACAGCAAGGACACCACTGGGGAGCAGTACAGTTTGGACTGGGAGCCCAGGTACTGCAGTTGAGGGTGGACCCTCAAGCCCACAGCCATCCTCTGATAACCTTGGAGGAAGCAAAGCACAGAGGATTGTGAGCCCCCTAAAGGGGGAGAGGAGTGACGCCAGCAAGAAGGACCAGGAAGGTGGGACCTCGGGTTATTTGGGCTCCAGTGCAGGGATGCCAGAAGGACTGGTAGGAAAGGGGCATAGGGTCGCCCCCAGGACCCCTACCTGTGAGAGGGGAGGGGCTGAATAAGTGCCCTGAAGGAAGAGAAGAGGGACCCCAAGACAGAGATAGAGAGAGACGATCTCAGGAGCTCTACCTGCAGACGCTGGCATTTTCAGTTAAGTTATGGTTGACCCCAGATGGAGAAAGTTTATTTTCTAGAAGAAGGCAAACCAGCCCGAAGACAAGTTAGGAGCCAGCACCACCTCTGAGCGAAGTGGTGCTGGCTCCTACCCAGGGGGTCTTTAAGAGGAGGCTAGATGAACACCTTTGACCCCAGTACTTTTTCCTGCCATGGCAGGGGGTCAGACTTTATAATCTGCTCAGGTCCCTTCCAACCCTACCAACTATGAAACAATGTGTGGACCCGCAAAGGTTAATGGCCAAGAAGACCCAGCCCTTTCAAGGTGGGCAGTGTGGGGAAGATCTACTGGGAGCAGCATCTACCCAAGCTGAGGACATGGTAAGGGTGGGGTAAAGGGGAGGTTTGAAGCCCCATGAAGACACCCTGTAGCAGAGCACTGTGTGTGCCTGCCGCTTTAAGGCCCTGGAGCTGGCAGTCACCAGGTGCCTAATGAGGGCAGCCATTTTAGGTTCAGGGCTGCCCATATACACAGGCCAGTTTAGCTGCAAGGGGTCAGGCAACAACATCGCCTGGCCAGAGGGCTGCTGAGTTTCATCCAGAGGTAAGGGAGGAGCTGTAGGGGATGGTAGGAGGCTCCTGGTCCTGGGCATGATCTAAAACTGCACCCTTCCAGGAGTGGGTGGCCTGGCGGGGGCTCTCAGTGGTGCAGAGCCCCCAGGAAATGCCAGGCCAGTGATCATCCTGGTGAAAGGCAGGTCGGGGCACCTTAACTCCTAGCCCCCACAACCAAGTGGGTAACCCCATTGTTTGTAGGGCCCGGAGAGCAGACCCCAGGAGAGAGAGGGGCTAGAGACTCAGACTTGATCAAGAGAGTACCCTTGACTGGCCCATGCTGGGGCCAGGACCAGGACAGTCAAAAGGGCCAGGGCCCACTGCAAGAGATGCCCAAGAACCGAGGGCCTGGGGTTCTGACTGGCTTGGAGATGGGCCAGGGCTAGTAGCCAAAAGTCCCAGGGGGACCACACCCAAGAGGGGAAAATAGTTTCAGGGAGCTAGATAGCCAAATGAAGGCGGGGTAGGCCGCCTGAATGGAAAAATCTTGGAGGGGTCCTGATAGAAGGATTCTGGGGCCCAGTGTAGGGCTGGTGATGATGAGAACACCTAGATGCCATCAGTGAGGCTTGGGCTGCTGTGTAGGGGAGGAATGGAGCCGCAGATAGCACCCCCTGGCATCAGGGCAGAAAATGGGCAGCCTCCCGCTTAATTAACAACTTTATTAAACAATTAAGCTCAAGGGTGGGCAAGAAAGCGGGAGGTTGGCCCAAGAACAGGTGGGGGGCCATGTGGAGATCGGCCCCGAACAGGGCCCCCTGTTACACACCCACAGGGTCGGGACCCCTCCGGACCCCCAACAGGGAACTGCCTCCCCAAAAATAACACTGAAGATGTGGCAGGTGAGAAAAGGGGCAGCACCCAGACCATCTAGGGGGTACCAGAATAGGATTTCACCCTGATGTTGCTGGGGGGCAAGACGCCAATGAAGAAGTCCCCAAAGCCTTACAACACCTACCAGTGACAATTTGGTGCACTGGCCAGGAAGCAAGGACCTACCCCAGGGCCGAGTTGGGTGATGGAAAACCAGGCGGGGCCAATGGCAGGGATAGAGGCTATGAGCAGACCCTGAACCTGGCTGCGCAGATCCTGCAGCAACAACAGCAACAGGCAAACAGACGGATGGCCTTGGATGAGCAATTGATGAAACAACAGGAGTTGATGAGCCGGAACCTGGTAGACATGAGGATCTGGAAGATGACAGCTGACAATGATCCCAAGGCATTCCTGGAAAGCTTTAATTGGGCCGCTGTGGCCATGGGCCTGGATAAATCTAGGTGGGCCGCAAAGGTCAGAGTGTTGTTAGTGGGCCCTGCACAAGCAGCCTATAGAACACTGTCATGCCTCGCAGCCCAGTACTATGACCAGGTAAAGGAGCAGATCCTCTACCACCTGGACATTACTCCTGAACATTATCATCAGATGTTCCGTGTGCAAAAGAAGAAGGAGGATAAGGCCCCCCAGGTCCTACTCTAGAAATTAACAGACCTCCAGGAACAATGGATCCAGCCTGTGTGGGTGTCCTGAGAAGAGATTATGGACACCTTCCTGTTGGAAAAGTTCCTAATGGACTTGAAGGAGAACACCCAAAGGTGGGTGTGGCAACATCATCCTAAGATGTCGCAGAAAGCTCTGCAATTGGCAGAAGATTTTGATTGTGCTGAGAACGAGACTCTCCTGGAGAATGGGGACAAGCTGGGGGCATCAGTAAACACTAGACTGAATGAGAGATGAAGTGACAGGGAAGGCAAGACAGCTAGCTGGGCCCCACTGTTGGGACTGACTTGTTTCCATTGCAGAAAAAGGGGCCACTTTGCATGAGAATGCATGATGAATCCGCAGCACATGACCCCAGAGCCAGAGGGGCGGAGAGACTACTGAGGCAACCATCCCACACCACAAGAGTCCCAACCAGTGGAGATGATAGACTGTAGCCTGGGCAGTACAGAGGAAGCCATTCACTGAGATAAACCCACTGTGATGACACTGGTGGCAGGGCAAGTAGTTCATGATATCCTTGACACAGGGTGCAACCAGATGTTAATCAGGGCTGGACTGGTGTCATGAAAACAAGGTACCAAGGTTAACCCCATTAAGATGAAAGGTTGAAGTGACAGTGAAAGGGTCACCAGAGAGATGCCAGTAGGGATATCAGCAGACCTACCCCACCAAATGATCCTAGGCCGGGATTGGCCAGAAATCTATGAGATTCTGGAGGACAGCTGTTCCCGGAGAGAATGGTCTAGGGGCCTGATAGGAAAAGGGGCCTCAGAAGACCCGGGTGAAGATGGAGGAGCCCTTTGAGATCTGGAGTCCATTAGCAGTGGAGTGCCGTTCTGAGAGGCTTAGCAAGAAGAACCTACTTTCCAGGCCATCTAGGAGACCAAAGTGGCTCAGCATGATTAGCAAGTGATATGCCCGGAACTCTGTGACTGACTGCCCCATTATGAGGTAAGGAAGGGGCTGTTGTACCGTATCACAAGGGGACGGGGCAGGACAGAACAGGTGGCCCAAGTCCTAATGCCCCAAGTATACCAGTTGGATCTGTTGCAACTGGCTTATACCAATCCCCTTGGGGGATACCTGGGCTGAGAGAAGACCATAGCCAGACTGACAGATAGAGTCTTCTGGCCACACCTGTACTGGGATGTGGAGCAATTCTGTGCCTCCTGCCCTGAATGCCCAAAAAAACCCCTCTAGGGTGCTACTTCAAACCATGCCAGTTACTGGGGAGCCTTTTGCATGAGTGGCATTAGACCTTGTGGGCCTGCTAACCAAGTCATCTGAGGGACACCAGTTCATACTAGTACTGGTGGACTACGTGACCCATTACCCAGAGGCCATTCAACTTAGATCAGGAATAGGCCCATGGGTAGTGGAGGAGCTCCTTAAATGGGTCTTCTGGGTAAGTTTGCCTCATGAGATTGTTACAGACCGGGGAAAGACTTTATGTTGCACGTTATGAAAGGCCTTTGCTGGGTTCTGCACATAAAGCACCTACATATGTCAATATACCACCCCAAATGAATGGCCTAGTGGAGCATTTCAATGGTACCCTCAAGGCCATGCTCAGACGCTGAACGCAGGAAGACCCCCGGTGGTGGGACCTGCTGATTCCCCTGCTTCTATTTGCTGTAAGGGAAGCACCACAGGCATCATTGGGCTTCACCCTGTTTGAATTGGTCTTTGGACATACCCCTAGGTGTTTACTGGATGTGGTCCAGGAAGGATGGGAGAGAACAGAGGGAAGGGGAGACCCCCCACCTCAGTATGTGCAGACACTGAGGGAGAGGCTGCAAAAGGTGAACGAAGTGGCCGGGGACAACCTGAGGGAGGCCCAGAACTGGCAAAAACAACAGTATGATAAGAATACAGGAGAGTGTGAGTTCCAAGCAGGTCAAAGGGTGCTGGTACTATTACCTAGCTCCACAAACAAGTTCCTGACTTGTTGGCAAGGGTCTTTTCAGATTCTTTATAGGGTTGCCCCAGTTGACTACGAGGTCCTAAGACCAGGACATAGACAAGAAAAGCAGATTATTCTAACCTGCTGAAGCAGTGGCACGAGCCGGTAAGATTCCTAGCTATGCCTGTCCCAGACAGAGAGGAGCTGAGGAGGGCCCTAGACGAGTCTGCAGGGGAAGAAGTATCCATAAGCCAAGACCTCACGTTGGAGCAGAAGGTGCAACTGGCAAAAATAGTGTGTGAGTTTGCAGATGTGTTCAATGAGATAACAGGGAAGGCCCAGGGTGTAGTCCATAAGATTGCGACACCCAACGGAGCTGTAGTGAGGGAGAAGTGGAGACGGATACCCTACCATCGATTTCCACTAGTAAAGGAAGAAATAAGGAAAATGGTGGAACAAGGAATTATCAGAGAGTCCCGGAGTCCCTGGCGCAGCCTGATAGTAATGGTCCCAAAGACTGACGGGACATTACGGCTGTGTATCACCTTCCACAAACTCAACACCATTACTCAATTTGATGCCTTTCCCATGCCCAAAGTGTAAGAATTGTTGGAAAGAATAGGTCAGGTACAGTTTATATCTACCTCTGACCTGGCCAAGGGGTATTGGCAAATACCTGTGAGTCCAGAAGATAGGGCCAAGACAGCATTAGGAGTCCTGCAGGATGCTCTTTGGCCTCAATGGAGTGGCAGCAATCTTCCAAAGGTTAATTGATTGGGTACTGGCTCCTCAGCATCAGTATGTGGTCACATGCATGGATAATATTGTAGTGTATACTGAAACATGGGGCCACCACATGCAGGCAATTCGGGCTGTGCTACAAGAGCTGAGGCAGGCCAGCCTGATGGCCCATCCCAAAAAGAATACATTGGGACAAGTGGAGACAAAATACCTCTGGTCAGTGAGGATCAGTGAGGTCAGTGAGGATCAGTGAGGTCAGTGAGGATCTAGTCAGCAAACTTCTGGAGGGACTGCACATATTTAAATCAGCTGGTCCTGACGATCTCCACCCCAGAGTGCTGAGGGAATTAGCAGAGGTCATTGCGGGACCCCTGGCATGGCTTTACGAGTACTTGTGATGCTCTGGTGGGGTGCCAGAAGACTGGAAAAGGGTCAACGTGGTTCCCATTTTCAAAAAGGGAGGAAGGAGGACTCAGGAAACTATAGGCCAGTTAGTTCTATCTCAATCCTGGATAAGCTTTTGAGAGAATTATCCTGGCACATGTCCATGAGGGGCCAGCAGGGGAGATTGTGCTTAGGGGCAACCAACACAGGTTCATTAGAGGCAGGTCCTGTCAGACCAACCTGGTGGCCTTCTATGACCAGGTCACAAAATCCTTAGATGCAGGGGTAGCAGTGGATATAGTCTTTCTGGACTTTAGGGAGGCCTTTGACACTGTCTCTCACCCCATTCTCATTAAAAAACTAGGAGACTGTGGTGTCAACACCTATACAGTCCAATGGGTCACTAACTGGCTGGAGGGCCACACCCAGAGAGTGGTGGTGGATGGGTCATTTTCGACCAGGAGGGATGTGGGCAGTGGAGTTCCGCAGGGCTCAGTCCTCAGGCTTTCACTGTTCAACATCTTTATCAGCAACTTGGACAAGAGGGTGAAAAGCACCCTGTTCAAGTTCACAGATGACACTAAGATGTGGGGGGATGTGGGCATGCTAGAAGGGAGGATGAGAACAGGACGGGTTTCAACACTGACAAGTGAAAGGTACTGCAGCTGGGGAGGAAGAACCAGTGGCATACCTACAGGCTGTGGTACTCCCTTCTCATCAGTGCAGAGGCAGAAAGGGATCTTGGAGTCATTATTGATGCCAAAATGAACATGGGCTGACAGTGTGGGGACATGGTCAGGAAGGCCAACCATACATTGTCATGTATCCACAGATGCATCTCAAGCAGGTCCAGGGAGGTGATCCTCCCCTCTATGCGACACTGGTCAGGCTGCAGTTGAAGTACTGCATCCAGTTCTGGGTGCCACACTTTAGGAGGGATATGGACAACATGGAGAGGGTCCAGAGGAGGGCCACCCGCATGATCAGGGGGCAGCAGGGCAGGCCATATGAGGAGAGGTTAAGGGACATGAACCTGTTCAGCCTCCACAAGTGAAGGCTGAGGGGGATCTAGTGGCCTATTACAAACTAGTCCAGGGGGACCAGCAGGCATTGGGGGAGTCCCTGTTCCCCCGAGCACTACCAGGAGTGACTAGAAATAACTGTCACAAGCTGGCAGATGGTAGATTCAGACTAGACATCAGGAGATGCTATTTCACTGTCAGGGCAGCTAGGATCTGGAGCCAACTTCCAAGCAAAGTGGTGCTGGTTCCTACCTTGGGGGTCTTTAATAGGAGGGTAGATGAACACCTTGCTGGGGTCATTTGACCCCAGTACTTTTTCCTGCCATGGGAGGGGGTCAGACTTGATAATCTGCTCAGGTCCCTTCTGACCCTACCAACTATGACACCTCTGGTTCCTGGTGGGGCAAGACCAAATCAAACCATTGGCTGATAAGGTGACTACCATACGGAAATATAAGGTTCCACAGACAAAAATGCAAATACAGACTTTTCTGGGCGTGGCCAGTTAGTATAGGTGGTTTATTCCCCTTTTTGCACATCTCACAGCCCCTTTTATGAATACCATCAAAGGGAAGGGGAACAGAACCATAAAATTAGAGGAAGAACAAAGAAAGGCCTTCAAGGAAGTTAAATGGGCCCTCTGCAGGGATATGGTACTACACGCACTGGATTTTTCAGTACCATTTATGCTGCAGGCCAATGCGTCAGGCCAAGCACTGGGGGCAGTTCTATTCCGGGAAATAGAGGGAGCTGAAAGACGGGTAGCCTATGCCAGTAGGAAGCTAAATGACCAAGAAAGAAGGTACACTACTATTTAAAGGGAATGCTTGGACCTGAAGTGGGGGGTGGAATACGTCTGATATTATCTGCTCAGTAAAGAGTTCACAGTTATAACAGACCACGCTCCCTTGAAATGGCTAAAATCAGCCAAAACTGATAACGCCAAGATAACGCGTTGGGCCTTGGTGTTGCAGCCATTTCAGTTCATCATAAAATACAAACCCAGGAAAGAAAATATAGTAGCTGATTTTCTGTCCCGATGCTATTCAAGGGACATCCTGGAAAATTTACGAGGCCCTCAGGAGTAAAAATCACCATCTGTATGCATGACACCAGGTAATGAGGGAAGAATGCCTAGTGGTGTCTTGAGGAGGGGGGGATATGTGAGAGGGGAGGCAGGAACCCCCCCCCAGTCTGGCCCAGACCCTGATCAGTGTAACCCGACACTTAACACGGGAACAGAGACGGGCGGCAGCTGGGAAGAAACCCGAACACCGACGTACCAGAGCTGGGAGGCTCTAGCTCTAGCCCCAGCTACCCAAGGAAGGAGCCAGCTGCCCACTGGGGTACCCTGGCCAGTGAGGCTGGAGGCAGGGTTGGGGATTGGCAAGGGCAAATGAGCCCCATTGAGGGTCAGCAAACAGCAGGGACACTGCTGGGGAGCGGTACAGCTCGGACTGGGAGCCCAGGTACCGCACTTGAGGGCGGACCCTCAAGCCCACAGCCATCCTCTGATAGCCCCAGAGGAAGCAAAGCACAGAGGACTGCGAGCCCCCTAAAGGGGGAGAGGGATGACACCAGCAAGAAGGACCAGGAAGATGGGACCTCGGGTTAGTCAGGCTCCAGCGCAGGGATGCCAGAAGGACTGGTAGGAAAGGGGCATAGGGTCGCCCCCAGGACCCCCACCTGTTAGAGGGGAGGGGCTGAATAAGTGCCCTGAAGGAAAAGAAGACGGACCCCAAGACAGAGAGAGAGAGGGAGAAGATCTCAGGAGCTCCACCTGCAGATGCCAGCATTTTCAGTAAAGCTGATCCCAGCTGGGATAAGTTTATTTTCTAGAAGAGGGGAAACCAGCCCAAAGACAACGGATGGACCCCCAAAGGTTAATGGCCAGGAAGACCCAGCCCTTTCAAGGTGGGCAGTGTAGGGAAGACCTGCAGGGAGCAGCATCTACCCAGGCCGAGGACATAGTAAGGGTGCAATAAAGGGGAGGTTTGGAGCCCCACAAAGACACCCACAGAGTCAGGACTCCTCTGGGCCCCCAAGAAAAAACTGCCTCCCCAACAATAACACCAAAGACGTGGCAGATGAGAAAAGAGGCAGCACCCAGACCATCTAGGGGGCACCGGAATACGGTTTCACCCTGACTTCACTGGGGGGCAGAATGCCAACAAAGAGGTCCCTGAGGCATTACAACACCTATCAGTGACAATACAGAGTGGTCCAATATAAGATGGATCCTCACCTCACAGATCTTGGTCCTCCACAAAGTTGTCTACCCCCTCAGCTGAGTTGGGTTTTGTGGATCTTGATGTAATACTTAAGTGCCTAAATGTTACATAAGTTCTTCACTAACTACATAAGTCTTTCACTGGATCTAACCCCACGTCTTCCCTGTGTATACCAAACTACACTTAATGTAATGAAAAAGTAACTTAATTTTCTTCCCACCATTAAAGGAAAATGTGGCAAAGTTATCTGACTCAGATTCTAGTTTGCATACTTTAAGAAGCTCCTATTCCCTAAGAGAATGACATCAGCAGTGTCCCATTTAAACTACTGCAAAAAAGTCTGTCTATCAAGCACTCAGTGTTCATATAAATACATTAAAATAGCTTTTTTGAAGAACTCCCTCATTCATAACAAGTAATCTCAGCACTAGTCATTCTGTCAGAAATCATGCAAACTCTCTAGAAAGCCATGTCCCTAGTTTTGTGAAATGAAAGACTTGGTGTTTTTCTCAACCCTAGTGTAGTCCATTGTATACAGGCTCACAGTTGTTTCTAATATCTGCAGTTGCAATACTTTTTTCTTAAAACCCCAAATCCTGGCCTCATGATCATATGAATATCTTAGATTTCGTTCTGTGTAATTTATAGCTGTCTTGGTAGAAGAGAAAAGCTTAAAAACTTGGCTTGAGTGTATAACAGCTTAGAAGCTAGAAACCAGACAAGAAAAACCTAAAACATATATTTTTTAAAGTGTGGAGGGCACACTCACAATTTTTGAAAGCTTAGAGTAGTATGGGATTCATCAGCAGAAAAGGAAAAATAAAATCTTCAATTATAAGTCTCTTCCTCTCCTTTTCTTCAAGATTTGCTTTATTTCTAAAATACAAACTCACAACCAGAGCAAATGAATAAACACTACAGGGTAAGAGCCACCTGAGGGCTTTTCATCTTCTGCTGACAGAGAAGGGAGGCCACATCCTTCTTTACAGAAGCTTCTTGGAACAACAACTTCTCTTTTACAGTCCCATTCAGATCAAAACAGACCAGGTAGCTAATAATGCCTGAGTGTCTACATATTCTGACACAATGATTTTTAGTAACTAGATTGTCTTCACTTTTGGCAGCTAAACAGAAAATTAAATTCTAGGTGTGAAAGCCTGTTATAGGCTGATCCTCTATGACTGTTCTAGTGTCAGAGGAGTATAAATTATAAAACACCACAGAGAAGACAAAACAGTAAAAGGAAACAGGGAAAAACAATACAGGAAATTCCAACCTTTCTAGACCATTTAATGTGTTGTAACAAATGTAATGTCAATAACTGGTAAATAATTATGGTTTTGATTTTCTTCCCATGCTCCAGTGACACTGGCAAACAAGTAGAACTTTGTTCATGTTATTTATGAACACTTCCATTCTACTGATGACTTCTCATTTTTTAAATGTCCAGTCCCTAACCTGCATGAATACCGTGGATGAAACTGCCATGACTGTGAGGGTGCAGATATGTAACACACTTATGTCAGGGGAAATGTAGAGTGGGAACTGGTGTAAGTCAGTCAGTCCACTCCAAGACAAAGCTACCCCTTGAAGAGTCCAGATAAACCATACGTTAGTGTAAGCTACAAGTATTAGTCATGTGTAGGAGGTCAGAGCTCTGGTCGGTGTTATGTACTGGTGGCCACCTGCTCAATGCAGAAAGACAGTTACCAACTCCCCTATCACTTAATGTCACCCGTGGTTCAGATGGCAACATCAGAAAGCTGTTATCTGTCTATTGCAGATGCTGGTCTAACTTACACTAGTGTATAAACCAATGGAAGATACACTGGTGTTTGGGTGTGGATATACAAGATCTTATGTGAATTAAATTTGTAACTACTTCACTTCTTAAACTCAGCATTAACTCAGCAACTAAGTTGCTTATATGTCCTGCCCCCTCTCCCCACAGTGTCTGAGTATCTCATTTATCCTTATAACCTTTCTAATTAACAGGGATTATCGTTCCCATGTTACAGATGGGAAACTGACAGAAAGACTAAGAGACTCGCTATGGGTCAAATGGGAAGTCTGTAGCAGAGGACAGAATTGAATCAGGGTCTTCCAAGTCTTAGAGCTTTGTTACATGTCACCCTTGGTATGTGTTAAATGCACTTAAAATGTGCAGAGCCACAGCTGAGTGTCCAGCTGAGTGTCCACGCATTAAAGCAGGTAAACATGTGCCAAGTATACATGAAGCATCACGAAGTTATGTCCCTTTGTGTGAGAAGTGTGTTGTGCAGCATGTGCTGCTGTAATGTCAGTCCTCTCAACAGAGATAAACAAGCAGTTTGCAGGAGTCCAGCATCCCAGGAGGATGCACTACTCCCAGTCACCCCTGCATTCTGTGGATGATCTATCCTCCCTGCTAAACACTACTGCTCAGTCAGATGATACTGCCTGGGGGCAGGTAGGGCCCCACCATCCCCCCTTAACAGCACAGCACAGCACAGCACAGCACAGCACAACGAGCCCTAAGCTGAGCAGGTGGACTGTGGTGTAGCTGGCCCATCACTTCATGCTTCTCCAGTGCCAATCCCCCTTCTGGTAGCTGTGGTTTCACACTTGCAAAAAAGCTGGATTCCCCATGGGCAAGGACAGGTGATACAGTGTAGTAGGAGCAGGGAGATGTGGGGAGGGGAAGAAGCATGCCCCATGTTCTAGTGCCCTCTCCTGGCAGCTTCATGATGCATGTGAGTGTGGCTTCTCCCACCCACATGGGGCCACAGACACCAGGACAGGGGCTGGCATGGAGGAAGCATGAACCACTGGGAGGGGGAGATGTAAGTTCCATTCTTCCACCAGGCCAACCCCCTCCCAGCAGCTGTGGCTCCACTTGTAGGGGAATCTGGACCCTGGAGACACGGGGATGGGGTTGGTGTGGCAGGAGCATGGAGCTGCAGAGCAGATGTGCCACTATCTGCCTGCTTGGGACTGCTGTCCCATGCATGGCACTTACCCATGGCCAGGAACTGCAGCCCCAAGCAGAAGGACAGCAGCGTGACCGATCAGAATGGCAAGAGAATATTTTTTATGGCTGTTCTCTTGCAGTTAACAATAGTGAAAGTTTCCCAGCTATTCTTTATAGTTATCAGCCCTATGCCCCCTTTAGTCCTCCCTAAGTAGAGTGGGGTCCCTGCCCCCTGCTGGCTTCTCAGAGCTGGAAACCAAACCCAGACCTCCTAACTCCCTGCTCCCCTGCTCTAACCCCCACACCTCTCTCAGAACAGGGATAGACCCCAGGCATCCTGGCTCCTTGCCATGCCCCTGCTTGCCAGTCCTCTAGTGGCATGTCAGAGCTATGCAGGTCAAAGATGGCATTAAGTCTTAATGTGCAAATGCTCAGAGCACATTCTAACTTTAATGCTGTATACCATTCTATAAAGCTAGCACTTGCAAATTGTACTGTGTAACAACCCCTTAGGCCAGCAGCCTACCATTAGACTACATTTCTGTGCATGGTTTGGGGATAATTACACCAATCCTGTGATGTACTTTCCCCCTAAATTACAATTCAGAATTCTTGACCTCAAACCCCATCCAACTGGAGAATTCAATGTGTTAAAACAGCCTCTGCAAAGAACAGCAACATTGAGAAACAGCTAAGTCCTCTAAGGCTGCCTTCCACTACTGGAGCTCATGCTGAACCACAGAGTTTGTATCTAATTTCTGTAAAGCTATATGCTGGACAGGGGGGTTTGATTCGGGTCCAGAGCCATTAATTACTTTAACTGAATCCTGTTTAAAAAACAGTTATTTACCCACCATATTTGTGCATTTAGTTAGTACCTGTCCCTAGCCTATAACAGAAACAAAGGCATCCACATGTTCTATAACAGCTTCCAATCAAGGGGAGCACTTGCTGCAAGTGAATGAGTGCTCTGTCAGTGTAAAGCTGCCTGAAAAATTCTGCAAAAATATACCCCATGTCCGTTTCCTAATGAAGAACTGTCTCAGAAAACCTAGAACATCAGCTATCTCTGTGGTACTGCAATTGTAAACAACAGCTTAAAAATATTGAAGAGCCCTTGGATTTTGTTTTAATATAAATAGGGGAAGCTGCCAAACATTGTGATACAAAATGTGTACCTATTGCAATATCTGTCAGAAGATATTTAGCTGTAAGCACAGCTCAAAGAAATGAAACCACTGAACTAGAAGGAAGCAGGCGTCTGCTTATGAGAATGGAATTTCAACAACTACCTGGAAGCAGGGGGAAGCTACCAAGGAGGAGTATACCTGCTTAGCCTGCACTTGCAGGTAGGCAGTTAGAAAAGCCAAAGCAACTATAGAGCTAAGGCTGGCAACACAATTTAAAGACAACAAAAAATCTTTTTTTAGGTATGTAGGAAGTAAAAGGAAGGTGCAGGGCAGCATATGGCCCCTACTGAACGAGAAGGAGCAATTAGTGACAGGGGGGACAAGGCTGAGCTATTCAATGAGTTTCTTGCCCTGGTGTTCCTGAACAGGGCTCAAGATGAGTCTCCTAACGGGTTCTTAGAGGGGCATCAGAGGGACACCAACCCACCAACTGTCGATGGTGACTTGGTGCAGAGTCACTTTGATGGACTGGATGTGATCAAGTCAGCATGCCTGGATGAGCTGCATCTGAGAGTACTGAAGGAATTGGCCGGTTTCATAGCAGAACCACTGGCACGGCTGTTTGAGCGCTCATGGCGCTTGAGTAAGGTCCCGGAGGACAGGAAAAGGGCCAGTGTGGTCCCTATTTTCAAGAAGGGGAGGAAGGAGTAATTATAGACCAGTCAGTCTCAACTCCATCCTTGGAAAAGTCTTTGAAAAGATTATGAAGGATCATATTTGTGGGAGTCTGTAGGAAAAATAATGCTGCAGGGCAACCAGCATCGATTCACAGCAGGTAGATCATGCCTGACCAATCTGGTTTCATTTTATGACAGGGTCACAAAATGCTTAGATGCAGGGGTAGAGGTAGATGTCATTTTCTTGGATTTTAGCAAGGCCTTCAATACAGTATCTCCTCCCATTCTCATAAATAAATTAATAAATTATGGTGTGACATAGATGTTTACACGGTCCAGTGGGTGGCAAATTGGCTTAGCAGCTGCACCCAGAGAGTGGTAGTAGATAGGTCAGTATCGACCTGGAAGGGTGTGGGTAGTGCAGTCCTGCAGGATTTGGTCCTGGGACCTGTACTCTTCAATGTCTTTATCAGTGACTTGGATATGGATGTGAAATGTACTCTGTCCAAGTTTGCAGATGAAACTAAATTGTGGGGTGAAGTGCACACTCCGGAGGGTAGGGAACGATGGCAGGCAGACTTGGACAAGTTAGAAAAGTGGGCAGTACACAATAGGATGCAGTACAACAACAAGGACAAGTGCAGAGTGATGCACCTAGGGTGCAAAAATATCCAGCACACCTTCTGCCTGGGAAGTGACCCTCTCAGCAGCACAGAAGTGGAAAGGGATCTCAGAGTCATAATGGACTCCAAGATGAACATGAATCGTCAGTATGACAAAATCATCAGCAAAGCTAACTGCACTTTACTGTGCATCAGCAGATGCATGACAAATAGATCCAAGGAGGTGATACTTCCCCTCTATGTGGCATTGGTTAGACCTCATTCGGAGTACTGCATCCAGTTTTGGGGGCCATACTTCAAGAAGGAAGTTGATAGACTCGAGAGGGTCCAGAGGAGGGCCACTTTTATGGTTTGGAGCTTATAGGACAAGCCCTATGAGGAGAGATTGAGGGACCTCAACCAGTTCAGCCTCCGCAAGAGATGGCTGAGAGGTGATTTTGTGGCTGCCTACAAATTTATTAGGGGAACGCAGCAAAGGATCGGACATGCTCTGTTCACCAGGGCACCTCCTTGGGTAACAAGGAACAATGGTCACAAACTGACAGAGAACAGATTTAGGCTGGATATCAGGAAAAACTTTTTCACAGTAGGGATGCCCAAAATTTGGAATGAACTTCCAAGGGAGGTGGTGCTGTCCCCCACCTTGGGGGTCTTTAAGAGAAGGCTGGATAGACATCTGGCTGGGGTCATCTGACCCAGCACTCTTTCCTGCCTAGGCAGGGGCTCGGACTTGATGATCTGTTGAGGTCCCTTCCAACCCCAGCATCTATGAATCTATGAACCTTATTTTCAGAATGGAAAACCAGGAAAAGAGCTGACAAAGCTGCTTCATGCAGCACACGCTATGCAGAATGGCTGGGATGGTTGGTAAAGATGAAGCTATTAAAAGAATATTGATTTTTTAAACTGTTATCAATGCTTTTAAACTTAGATACATAAATGAACACACACACCGTGAGCTCATTATTGGATACCTGAAACTGTCAGCCTCTTGGCAAATTAAGGACCACAGGGATAGATTTAATAGAGGATTTGTATGCTACTTAGGCCGAGGGCATGTCTACATGAGATGCTTAACTTGCGCAATAGTGTTGTTTACTGCACAGTAAGCATGTGCCTCTACATGTGCACATGCTTACTACTCACTAAACCTTGCTAATCACAAGTAAGTTGCTACCTGAAAATTTACTTTTGATTAATAATGGCACAGTAGCACTTATGTAGACACCTGACTGGAAGCAAATATGCTCCCAGGCAGCTGTCCACTAGGGAGCGGGAAATTGTTCTTTGCCCCAGGAGCTGCCTGCTGCCAGGGTGGGCTCCACCACCAGAGCCCAGGAAGGCACTATGTCCCCCTGCCCCAGCAGCTGGGAACTCCAAGACCCCACCCTGAGATCGTGATTGGGGAGCGGGGGCTGGGAGACTCTTATCTCCCAGCAAAAGCTCCCAACCACAAGGCTGACACTTGGAGACCCTTATCTCCTAGCATCAGCTCCATGACCATGGGGTTAGTGCTGGGAGACCCTTATCTTCCAGTGCCAGGTCTGTGACGGCAGGGGCCCATTGCAGGGTCCTAGGACATGGAAGCAGTTTGCTCTTATTAACAGCAAATCTGCTCCTGCTTTTTTGCATGTGTAGATGTCTGCCCGGGATCTGTTTACTTGTGAGTGGTTTACTCACAAGTAAACCGATCCTGAATCAAATGCATGTGTAAATGCACCTTGAGTTTAGGAACCTAAGTCCAAAACTACAATCTAAAAAACCCACTCAGCTATCATTTAACCCTGGAGGTACCTAACTATTTTATGAAAGTTCCCTGAGCACCTAGACTTGTACCTCTGCACATGCCCCAGTCTGAGCAGCTCAATGGCTAGCTAACCCATGCCCTAACCCTACCAGAACCCAGAAAATAGGTATTCTTATGCTTAAGTCCCCTGAAGGGCACAACATAGTAGGCTTTCTTGAAGTCCATCTACTACATACTTATACAACATATGACAGGACTGGGCACCCTACAACATGCAGTTGTGGCCACTTTTGAAACAGGATCATTGCTGGTAGTGTTGACACCATTTATATAATTGCCTAGTGGTTAGAACACTCATCCAGGAAGTAGAAGCTGCAGGTTTAGTCTTTCCTCTGCCTGAGGAGGTTCAAACCTATCTCTAAGGAAAAAGCCTCCCCACCAAAATATTCTGCTGGGAGGAAACTTCCTGATTGCTCTCTTGAAGTTGTTCCAGCAGGCAGCACAGAATTCAAGATTAGTTGGGTCAAAGAGAAAGAGTGCAAGAATAAGCAAAACTCTAGAGCTGTGGGTAGGCACCCACCT
Organism: Crocodylus siamensis; assembly: GCF_052110815.1. Taxonomy (NCBI): domain Eukaryota; kingdom Metazoa; phylum Chordata; order Crocodylia; family Crocodylidae; genus Crocodylus; species Crocodylus siamensis. Next base: position 215,019,043 of record NC_143397.1, read on the forward strand.
TGGATTAGGAAGTCCTGGTTATCATTCCTGTATTTTAATATAAAACAGCTTCAACACCATTAAGTATGTGCAATGCTAATTCAGGTCCATTAGGTAGTTTACAACATACACGATGACATTCAGTAACCAAACTAGGAAAATTTCCAGTACTTAGAAGGATTTTGGTTTCTGGGGTTTTTTTGTTTGTAAATCTGAATTCAATCAATCATTATCATGGCCTATTTTGAGTGCCCCTTTACTTCTACCTAGAAAATAGAGGCAGCATGAGAATCACTGTTTTTCTAACCTGGTCATGATTGTTGTGCCATTTTTATAGCTGCACCTCTGATCTCTTTGCTGTTTTCTTAAATTGTAAACGGAGATCACCTTTGTGCTGTGATAAATATGGCGGCACAAAGTGAAAGCCAAGAGAGACATCCAAACTGGTGGCCAAGAGAGAACATAGTGATAAAATTTCCCATTTTATTGTGACTGACAATTGTTTGCTAATGGCAGGAGAGCAAACATAGCCCTGAGTTGTCCATGCTGTCCAGCTGCTCTGGGCGAGGGAGAGGCCTCGTCCTCTGCACCCCAGGTATTCCTGGGCAGGTTTGGACCCCTCAAGCCTTGGGAGTGCCTGCCTCACTTTCCCCGCTTACCCAGACACATCTCAGGGGTCTCTGGAGCAGATGTGGGTAAGTGGGAAAATTCAGGGCTTTATCCTGACACAGTGATTATGCCTGTAAGTGACGCTTCCCCACTTGAAGACATGCCCCCCACCATGTTGGAGTGCAGCAGTGATACATATGTTGTGGGAATGTCGCTGCATGGGATTTCCCCAGTGGGCATGTACAAGAAGTGAGAGGAAGAACCCCTATGGGATTTTCACTCCCCATTCTTACAGATGCACCTGTGGGTATTCCCCAAAGGGAATTCCCCTGCTTCCCAACATGGGAGGTTTGCCTGCAATTTGCCCCACTTGCAGATGCACCCCAAGTCAGGGTGTGGCACCTGGTGATGTCTGTCAGTGTCTGTGAATTGCAATCAGCTGTTTGCATATTGCAACACAGCTGATCATGCTCCACAGACAATGTCTGTTTTAAGCCTCTGAGTGCATCTCTCTAGCTATCATGCTTTATGACGTTACCTCTCCTGGGATAGAATAATGTAATTCTCCAACTTCTGGTCTGTGTTTTAGGCTACAGTAATCTGTATAATCAACATTTCTGACCTAGCAGGTCCATTTAGGTTCAGCAACACCAGTCTTTCCCTTCAAAAGCCGATGATGAAGCAGACCTCTTGAACCAAAGTATTATATAAGCTTAAGAGTAGCAACAAAGCATAATATGACAGAGAAAAAGATTTTAAATATAGCAGACTTACCTTTTGTGCTCTGGATGATTCCTGGGCTTGAGATTCTGCAATCCCAATTGGTGGAGCCCATTCACCAATCAGAAGCAAGCCAGGGTAAGCGAGCCCACGCCCTTTTCCCAAAGGGAGGGAGCAAGAAGCAACCTAGACCTTGTCTGAGCCTTGATGGTGCACAAATCGGCACATAGTGCTCAGGCTCTAGGAGCTACTCAAAACAGCTTGAGCCTGCAAACCCTGCAAGCAGCTGGGTAGGGAGTGCATGGATCGGCACATGGAGAGCCAGCCCTGGGAGCAGTTTGAGGTGGTTCAGGCCCCATCCGGCATGCAGACCAGCACACAGAGAGTTGGTCTTGGGAGCAGCTCAAGGCTGTTCAAGTTAGCTCCAGCTCTAGACTGAGTAATTCTCATTAAAACGCTAGGGGACTGTGGTGTCAACACCTACACAGTCAAATGGGTCACTAACTGGGTGGAGGGCCGCACCCAGAGGGTGGTGGTGGACAGGTCTTATTTGACCTGGAGGGATGTGGGCAGTGGGGTCCCCCAGGGCTCGGTCCTCGGGCCTGCACTGTTCAACATCTTCATCAGTTACTTGGACGAGGGGGTAAAAAGCACCCTGTTCAAATTCGCAGATGACAGTAAGATGTGGGGGGAAGTGGGCACACTAGAAGAGATGAATAGCCTGCATTTGGACTTTGACAGGTTACAGGGGTGGGTGGATGAGAACAGGATGGGTTTTAACACTGACAAGTGCACAGTGATGCACCTAGGGAGGAAGAACCAGCAGCATAGCTACAGGCTAGGGAGCTCCCTTCTCATCAGTACAGAGGCAGAAAAGGATCTTGGAGTCACTACTGATGCCAAAATGAACATGGGTCGACAGCGCGGGGATGCGGTCAGGAAGGCCAACCATATGTTGTCATGCATCCACAGGTGCATCTCAAGCAGGTCGAAGGAGGTGATCCTCCCCCACTATGCGACATTGGTCAGGCCGCAGCTGGAGTACTGTGTCCAGTTCTGGGCACCACACTTCAGGAGGGATGTGGACAGCATGGAAAGGGTCCAGAGGAGGGCCACCCACATGATCAGGAGGCAGCAGGGCAGGCCCTATGAGGAGAGGCTAAGGGACCTGAACCTGTTCAGCCTTTACTAGTTTGTGGCCATTTACAAACTAGTCAGAGGGGACCAGCAGGCACTGGGGGAATTCCTGTTCCTCTGGGTGCTACCAGGAGTGACTAGAAATAACAGTCACAAGCTGGCAGAGGGTAGATTCAGACTAGACATCAGGAGGCGCTACTAGTCAGGGTAGCTAGAATCTGGAACCAACTTCCAAGAGAAGTGGTGCTGGCTCCTACCTTGGAGGTCTTTAAGAGGAGGCTAGATGAATAACTTTCTGGGGTCATTTGACCCCAGTACTCTTTCCTGCCATGGTAGGGGGTTGGATTTGATGATCTGCTGAAGTCCCTTCTGACCCTACTAAATATGAAACTATGAAACTATAACTGGAGCCCTGCAGTGTGGGTCCACATTAAGCTAAAAGAGCCCTGGTGCCCAGAGCAGGGCCCGGGAAAGGGAAGGACCTTTGGTATGAGGCCGGGGAACCAGAGACAGTAAGGGTTCAGCTCCTGTGGGAGTGCCCTGGGTGCCCAGTGCAGTGTACCAGGCCACTGAGAGGTGCTGGAGGCACTACCAGAGAGAGGACCTCATGGGACTGGCCACCAGGGGATGAGCCTTGGCTGCTTCAGAGTGAGAGCGTGAGTTGCTGGGGAAGCAAGTCCCACAAGAGAGGTGGGCTTGAGAGAGGAAGGTCTGCAGCCTCCACCTTCCTCAATTGTGGGACAGGTTGTGTCCACATCCTGGGATCCCAAAGGGGTGAGGCTCCAGAAAACACCCCATGGGGTGCTGAATGAACCCCCATATTTTGTGATTATTGTTGTTTTGTTCCTGTTGGGATAGCACAGGATATGGACATGGGGCCCTACGTCCTGATGACACCTGCTTGCCTTGTTTGTACCAGGGCGGGCGTCAGTCAGCAAAGTTGGGTCAGAATTCTTCTCCACTATCTCTCTTGCCATGACTCTATGATTTGATTAAATTTGGGAGGATGGTGGTTTCCCTAGCCCAAAGCAAACTGCCGCTTATTCAAATGGAAGATGTGGCCAGATAAAAAAAAAGGAAAAGAAAAATAAAGAAAACTCAAAAATCCTGACAGTGTCTTCTCTCTCTCTCTCTCTCTCTCTCTGCCTGCAGTTGGGGATCTCTGGGGCTTTTCTCCTTCCCTGTTTACCTTCTGGGGCTCTCAATAGTGACTCCAGCGATTGAGCAATTTTTTTTTCTCCTCTGCTGCCCACTAATTGCTCTCCTGCTGGCATAATGGAGCACCAGCTGCAATCAATTAACGTGGAGCCAGGGTTTCCACCCTCTCTCCTTTTTTTTTCCTCTGAGCTCCTCCGAGCTCTGAAGACCCAGTAGGTCTGTTGCCCCATTCCTGGGGTCTTCAGTCCTGGCCAGCAGGCAGGGTTTCCCCTTACTGCAGACCCCTCTTCCTCTCTTCTACTTCATTTCCTCTCGCTGGTGCCCAGGGCTGGAAATGGCTCCTGGCAGCGTAATTAAACCAATTCAGTTCACCTGGCAGGTTGATAAGGCTCCACTGGAGCAAATCGGGAGATCCCTCCAGAGCACAGCTGGGCTGCAATGGCTGGACAGATCTCTTCAGTTGGGGCTCTCCTTGAAGCAGGTACCCTCAACTTTTCCACAGTACTATAGAGGTTAATATAGTTATGGATACTCCTTAAGGGAGTTTATATGTGTTTATTTGTCTTCATTGCCTATATGTGTTTATTGCCTTTTATGAGAACTTATCTGTATTGTTGCCCGTGTATGTCTATGATATTGCTATCTCAGCTTACCTGGGTTTATTTATGTTGATGCTCATATAAGTTTATTGTGTTAATGCCTTGACTTACCAGTTCTAAAGTGTTAATGCTTATTCTATGCAGGAGGGTTAATTATTGCATATGCTGTGAATCACCTGGTTTATGTTTTGCAGTCCCTCAAGGTGATGCCATATACTGATTGCAGATTATTGTATATGGTGTCACATACTAACTTTACTGTAAATATTTAATATTTCTTATTCATATTTATTTATTATTGCAATACATTTTTATAGAGTTAAGTGCTTTGTCTCAGCTTGACTTTGTAGAGAGGAGAGGGAACTGCTCCCAGGTGGCAGGTTCCTCTCTCAGCACTCTTGCCTGATTACCCCATCCCTTCCACTGGCGTGTGTACCCGGGCTACATAAAACATCAAAAGATCTACATGCATATCCATCTTATCCAGAGTCTTAGGCACATCTATCTTACCCCATCACCTAACCACTACAGGGCTGGGCCTCCATCTGTTCCCCTTAAATCGCTCTCTTTCTGTCCTTAAGGGATTGTCTTTTGAATCCAGCTAAGTGCTTTGTTCTTTCAGCCCACAACTTTGTTCCCTAAACAGTTTAGTGAGCTGTAGGAGCCAGACCATCAAAAAAGCATCATAGCATTGTCACTTGACTCTTTGCTGTGATATGCATGTCAAAAAATCTCCTTTCTAGAGAAGGATACAAACGGACCCAAAAGGTCTCTAGATTTTGTTCTCATAGGCAACTTATTGCCACAAGCAGCAACAGTGTGTTTCGGGTAGATGTGGTCTACCCATGTCAGAAAAGTCATGTTGCCAATCTGGCAAGTCATGTGTGTAGCTACCATATTGGAATCCAAGATGGCCGCCATGAATTCACATTTTGGTCAATCTTTCAACTCCCACTAGGGTTAGCAAATTAATTCCAGTGATGAAACCAACATTGTATGAACCAATGAGATCAACAGTAATCTTTCAATCATTGTAGCCATATTGGATTCCAAGATGGCTGACACATAAGCATGTATGTATTGGCTCAGTGTAATTAAAAAACTAGTAAACAATACTCTAATACTAGATCCTCACAAATTCCATCACTACAAATTTCATAACAGGCCTGCAGTACTGAAAACATTATAATTTAGGCTAACCTACTTGTTCAAGTTATACTGAACAAAAGAATACATTTTTTCTATTATAGAATGCAGAGAAGTCAGATATTAATAATATAACTCAATGGCAATAAGACACACAGATATATGTTCAGCTAGGCAACAGGAAAAGGTAATTGTCTGATCCAATATAATATAATAGCAATACAATGGTATATAACATTAATACAATGGGTAATTGCATTTTTTCAGATCTCTTCATCAGTTGGATCTGTTTCTGAATCCATTTCTGAATTAGTACAGTTATTATATGGATTACAACATGCTGTCTCATAGCACTCGCAGCTGGGAGTGCATGTCATATTCATCTGCTTGCACAAGTATGTTGGTTCACAGCATTCCATCTCGCACTTGCTTCCAGTTATCCAAAGGGATTCTGCTGGTAACGGTTCAAGCATGTTATGATAGGAACATAACTTGTCACTTTTAGCTTGCCACCCATACTGGTCAGGTGATGGCAATGGTTCAAGCACATTTTGCCAAACAAGACTTTGATAATTGGCTCTATGTACATGGTGCACAAGGGAGTCGTACATAGGCAGAAGTTTATCCACAGCTTTTACTTGATGGAATAATTTCACTCTAACATCCAGAAAGGTTGTCAAAGATGTTGATGGCTAATACAGCAACACTACAAACTTTTCTACGAAACTGTACAAATCCTTATCTACACCAGGTCTACTTCCTAGACCTGCCAATAGATGTGGATGTTGAATGAACACTTTCCAAACAGCTTTTTTTTTTTGTGTGGCCACTGAATTGGCTGTTGGTGTCACAACCAATGACACTGTGCAATCCAGTTAGAGATGCATGAACTGGCTCAGGCAATTCTGACACAATAACATGAACTAAAATGAATCTTACTGGGTTACTTCCCTTCATCCAAACCTTACCATAGAAGAAGGACCAGTACATCTGTGTTATCACAGGAGAATACTACAGAGGAGTAATACAAGAGAGGAGTATCTCTGAATGACTGCATATTTGTTGTGTAAGAGATTCTTGTGTCTGCTTCTTCTTGCTTTGAATGCAGTTGCAAAATGTCACATGAGCCAGAGTGCTCTGCTTTTCCATCAGCAAAACCACCAACAATGAGCTCTCATTCACTTTGGAAACATTGGCTTGATTCTTTAAGAAGCTCCTCACTTAGAAAATTAACTAGGTTTTCTTTATTTGTTGGTAAGGATGTGAAACTACTGCATGATCCTGGTAATGGAAGAGATCTGCCGCTAATGATTCTGTAGATTGGCCTAGTGGTTTGAGTCCTTAACATTCTTGTGCTTGACTTTACGGACAGTGGTATGTATCAACTGAAGAAAATGTCAACTTGATTGTATGTGTTGGAATATTCTGCAAACACCCGTGGCATAAAGGATTCGGCCAAGTCTCCAAATGTTCATGTATTTTTCACCTTTCTTATTTCTGTACAAGAGCATACTGTTGATAATAACAGCTGATTTCTTGGACTTACCATCTGGCAGAATAGTCACTGCTTTATTTCCAGTCAAGATCTATGACAAGACTGCTTTGTCAGCCACATTACATGATCTGTCAGGTTTAAAAAGTGACAGAAGGGATCCAGATAGTTTGTACTATAAGAGAGAGTGCACATTGAACCTTTTACCTGCTGCAAGTAGCCTTTGCTGCATCTCCTTTGCATTCTGCATCTGTTTCATTTTGCTGCACTGTCCCATAGTTTACTTTTTATCCTTGAAGGTTTTCAGCTTTGATTTAGGTATATTTGCACAGAAGCTCTCGGTAGCATCTGCAGTAAGACATTTCTGGATGATGGTATTCACAGTTCCTATTCCTTTGCCATGTGCATTCAGAATGTCTAATACATTATCTTCTGGCACAATATCTCCCATAGAAATACATACCAGCAAATTGTCGGAAGCTTTAAACAAGTGGAACATTTCAAGTTTCTCTTGTAGCAACTTGACACTGTGGGAGCTCGATGCCGAATTATATAGGACTGAATTAAGCACAGGCTCAGACCTGTTCAATTTAAAACTTTTATTGTTTCACAAAGTCATAAACTAAAGGAGGTCTGTTGGTTCACGAGGTTCCCAAATCAAGCCCTTGCTCTCTAACCCGGAGGCTAGGTGCGGCTGTCTGATTCAGTAGTCTCAGAACTGGTCAACAGCTCATTTAAAAGGAGTCCCTTATCTTTTTTTTAGGCAAAAGATACAAAACTGTCCCCATGGTGGAAGTGAGGCATCTAACATAATTTTACTATTAGTTATATATGATAACACTTATACATATGCATTTCTAATTCTTACTTCTATTGGTTATTTAGTTAACTTATCTATATTATAATATCAGGTGATACGCTTTGTATTATAATCATTACGCTTCTTGTGTTAATTCTTAATGACCTTTATATTTCTTATGCTAATTTTCTATAACCTAAATACATTATTCATCTATATGTTTTGCTGGTTTTTGCAGGGTTAAAATGTCAAAACTGACATAATATGCGGTTGTTTTTTCGTCATTGCAGTTTAGCCATGCAGTTTCCTATTTTTAACAATGTAAGCGGGATGTCTGCTATTTTTATCATTGTTTAAAGGTCAGAAGTTCAGTATTTTCATCTAAGGGTCAGAAAGTGATTACCAGAATGTCAATCGCTGACTCCTCAACCTCCTTGAAGCATTTTGGGAGTTTTAGTGCATTTTTTTTTTAATGCTAGGCCTTGCTTAGCATAAGCACTCTCTCACATCACCTCTTCCTCCTTGATAAAAATAGCTACTTCTGACTGAGAAAGCTTAACATATCCTTGGAAATACGGATAACAGTATTTTAACAAAACTGCAACTGTAATGCAAGCTATAAGAAGACCTAAAAAACTAACAAAAATCCATACGCTATCTCCCATTTGCCAAATAAGATGAGACATTCTTTCTGTAACTCTATTTGAGGTCTGCATTGTTTCCTTAGCCTGTTAGGCAATATCACCTAACCAACTTAAAGGTTTATTAAGCCCTTCTAAGACAGCTCTTAAGTAGTCAGGAACTTGACCAGTGGTGGAAATATTCTGATAAACCACAGAAATAAACTTAGTCAAGTCTTCTTTAATGTATTCTCCGGAAGAGAGCCATAGTTCTATTTCATTGCCCAATCTTTGCCGTCTCAAAACATCAATACCTTGTTTATGTAAAGTTAAATCTAAATCTTTTAATAAGGTGTGCCAAAAATCTGCTTTAATGGAATTAGGTTCCTGAATTAGGATATGTGCCTTTCCATGATGAATATAAATACTTTGGTTTTGATATGTAATTAAGGAACTTCCCTGAATAACAGAACAATTAAAATCCAGACATAGTACTGTGCCTGAAGTAAATTTCTATGTATGGACCCCTCTTTGTTTTAAAATTAGAGGTGTTTCTGGTATTTTTAAACTACTTGAATAGTTTTAATTTTGTTTATACTTAGAAGTTTCTGTAATAAGAGAAAAGTTACATATTTAACACCTTTTTTCTTAATGGTAAATTAACAACTTTAACAGTAATATTGGCTTTTTGACACTATTTATGAGATAATACTTGTTACTGAATTACTGGGACTGAACATTGATAAAATGTCCAAGGTGGAATCTTCTAATTTTGAAGAAGTGCATTGGTTGTATGACATTGGTTCATAGTCCAAAAAACTGTAAGCTTCCTAATGGGTGTATTTAAAGTCAGTCCATCCATTCCAGTGAGGTTATAGATCAGAGTTCCATTCCCATCCAACTTGCAGTAGAAATGTTCAAAACATCCAGCAGGAACGCTTGAATTATTGACTCCTTGAGTATAGAGTTCAGTAGTAAAGTTAGTTTCATTGAGGTCACCCAACATATCGAATCTTGCGTGTAATCTGTACGCTTATCTTCAGCATTCATTAGGACAAGTAGTTCCAGGATACATAGAAATATCTTGATGCCTTCTATAGTGACAATATCTGTTTTTTTCCTTCAAATGAAACACAAAGGGAGCGCTTGCTTCTCGATTAGTTTTGGATGAATTTACATTTTGTAATCTGTACTAAATGTTTTTTTTCTGCATAATTTTTCAGTTGCACTATAGTCAGTGACAGCTATTTTAAGAATTTTTTCTGATTGTCTTGCCTTGACTGAGGAATATGAAACCAAGTCTCAGTACCAGGTGGAAATTTTACTTAATTTTGATGGCTTTGTACCATTACTGGAGGAGAAGGTACATGTTGTAAACCATAAATAATCACACACTGCAAATAAATTTTGGTTCACCCTTTAAAATTTTCAGAATTTAATTCTTTTTGCAGTAAGGTTTTAAAGACTTTATTACTTAGTATTATTTAATAGTTCTTAGGTAAGGGTGGAATAAGACAAATTTATCTATTCAAAATCATTTTCTGATGGTCTTTGAGTTTATACTATGACTTTCAAGGAAAATGATACTTCCCCCATCCATACTTAAAGTAAAAATAATACTTATAACTATTTCAATTTCTATACCACTAATGATACTTATTTCTATATGAAGTTTATTTCACTCCCAATTTTTCTGTCGTCTTTGTTTTTCTTATTTATCAATTAACTGACAATGGAGACAATCTCTCTTTTTTTTTTCTTCATTTCTTTGTTCCCTTTCCAATGTACATTTTTCCCCACTAAACCTATAAGGTATTATTATTATTTGTTTTCTTCTTTTTCTGTTTTGTATTAATTATATATATCTGTAAAAAGATTTCTTACAGGCTTTGATCTTTTACTTCCAGCCTAATTGCGTCTGTCCTAACCACTCAATAAATTCAACACTTTAGATAATCATCAGGACCTTGAGTATTGCCTGAATACGCCTGAGTAGTGGAATTATAATATGAAATTTTTAATAATTGGTGACAATAATAACTATTTTGTTTTTAGTGAACGAGACTCAACCAAAGTATCGTGCCCACAGCACAGCTCCCAGTTATTAGATGAATACACAACCACACTCCACAAAACCAAACCTGTGTGTTACAATGGGTTCTTTGTCCTCTTAATGGACAATCAGGATTATCAGGATTGTGACAACAACACTGAATTTCCTCTTTTTAATCTCCATGTGGGTTCTGAGGTTTTGTTTGGTTTTTTTTTTCAGTGACTTCCTCCAAAATTTGTACCATTTAGCTTCTTTTGGGGCTCTAGATTCTCATGCTATTAATCGAAGCAATCTAAGCTTATCGATTTAAGCAATCTTAACACAACTAGATTGTTATATTATCAACCCCCTTTTTCTTTCTTTTACAATTGATATTCCCCTTCTTCTTGAGGTCTATACACTGTGGCAACACACCGTTCACCTGGTAATAAATAATTGTTTACCAGAGCGGGGTTACTATTTCTCAGCCAAACTACCCTATATTGTCCTGTGGCTGCCAATAGATAGATTGAGCTGTCCCCAAAACTATAATTTGAGTGAAAACTGATCACCCCCAAAAAATAGGAACTGATTTCTTTTTGTGGCTCTCTGCTCCCGGTTCCCCCTATAATTACTTACAGATTTTATCTAGAGACCACTGTTTAACCCTACTCACACTCCCGTGATTAGGCTACTCTTGTTGCCCCTCTCACACTCCCGGGATTAGGCTACTCTTGTTGCCCCTCCTGATATTTCTGTGCCCTTTAGGCTATTCTTACCTGGTTGATTCCGAAGTCCAAAGTCTGAAAAGCCGAAGATCCCTTGCTGTCCTCTAGCGGGAATCGGGATGCTCCTTCTTTCTTCGCTTTGTGAAACAGACTTTTTGGGTACCACTACAACCTCTTTGGGGTTGAGGGCACCCTGCTCACTGCGCCAAATTGTGGGAGCTCGATGCCGAATTATATAGGACTGAATTAAGCACAGGCTCAGACCTGTTCAATTTAAAACTTTTATTGTTTCACAAAGTCATAAACTAAAGGAGGTCTGTTGGTTCACGAGGTTCCCAAATCAAGCCCTTGCTCTCTAACCCGGAAGCTAGGTGCGGCTGCCTGATTCAGTAGTCTCAGAACTGGTCAACAGCTCATTTAAAAGGAGTCCCTTATCTTTTTTTAGGCAAAAGATACAAAACTGTCCCCATGGTGGAAGTGAGGCATCTAACATAATTTTACTATTAGTTATATATGATAACACTTATACATATGCATTTCTAATTCTTACTTCTATTGGTTATTTAGTTAACTTATCTATATTATAATATCAGGTGATACGCTTTGTATTATAATCATTACGCTTCTTATGTTAATTCTTAATGACCTTTATATTTCTTATGCTAATTTTCTATAACCTAAATACATTATTCATCTATATGTTTTGCTGGTTTTTGCAGGGTTAAAATGTCAAAACTGACATAATATGCGGTTGTTTTTTCGTCATTGCAGTTTAGCTATGCAGTTTCCTATTTTTAACAATGTAAGCGGGATGTCTGCTATTTTTATCATTGTTTAAAGGTCAGAAGTTCAGTATTTTCATCTAAGGGTCAGAAAGTGATTACCAGAATGTCAATCGCTGACTCCTCAACCTCCTTGAAGCATTCTGGGAGTTTTAGTGCTTTTTTTTTTTTTTAATGCTAGGCCTTGCTTAGCATAAGCACTCTCTCACAGACACCATTGTAATCTTAATCGTGTCCTTTGTCTTTCATTATAATTGAAAGATGTTGCTTTATTGATCCCAAACATTTGATTGACCATCTCAGTTAAGCTCTTTCACTGTAGTTCAGCTCCCATCATTGTCTTGCTGATTCATAATGTGTTATGTTTATTATGCAATTATGAAAACCTGCTCATTAACATGCTCTATTGTCTGGTAAACTGAAATGTTTACAAATGGAAGATTAGTTGCCTTGACCCCAAAATTTCCTTCCCCAAACTCAGCATAAACTGTAGGAGCAAAATTTGCTAAATCCTTTCTACATTTAAGATGTACTGGGTGTTACATCATGAAATGGGATTTGGGACTAGTGTATATAGGATTGGCATGACAACTCATTCAATGAATGACAGAAATACTTTATTTACTACAAGTATTCACTGTTAAATGAGCCTAAAGCAAAGCAAAGTCCAGTATATTTATCAGTGATGGTTATCTCACCCTCGCGGGCAACACACGGTCTCCGTATTGTCAGTTTCTCTAAGGTCCATGGATCCAATCACCCGAAGATCAGCTGTGCACAGCCGCAGTTCTTGTCAGAAGGATCTTTCATTCTTGAAGTGTGTCCCTGTTAGTTGTTTCATTCCTCTTTATACTCATTAGCTCAGCATCTTCAAAGCATACTTGTAGTTGTGTAAATCAAGAGAGAGTCCCAAGCAGTAATTAACAGGAAAAGCCTGTTAGTCAAACTGCTCATTGGTTATCAGAAAGTCCCAATTTTGAATGAATTACCTTCCTCAGTAACAAGAGATTATCCATTTCTACTAAGCTGGAATGTATCAGGAAATTGGTTAACAACAGGAAAAACCCAAGGTTTCTGAGGAGTTGTCCTCAAAGGGAACCACTGAGGCTAAACAAGAGTAATGCAAAATGCTGACCAATTGCTGTTAGGTAAATCATGATGATATGGAAGTCTCCCAGTTGAATGATTACTCCTTCAGTCTCTTCTGGCTGACTCCACACCAGTTAATTTGCTTTGTAATACAAAGCCTGATCAAACAGTATGACTGTATGCTGTTGTCCCAGGCATCCTGCAATTGTTTTACTTCACATGATGACAGTCCAAATGGTGCCATACTCAAATGTTGGAGCAGGCAGTACGGGACAAAGTCCAACAGTTGTTGCTGGTGAAGTATCACCAGAAAAAACTGGTTAAACACTGTCCACCCTGATACAGCAATGTTGTTGGCTGATATTCTACCCAATATCCATGGTAGCTCTGCTGACATCTGTTGAACAGCTGTGTTGTTGAGCATTTCATTCATATTACTACCCATACTATGGACAGGTGGTTTTAATGATTTGTTATGGGGCATCATTGCCAAAATGACTTTGTTAAATTCAGGTGGTACATCTTTCACAGTTCTTTCCCCTCCTATTATGTCAGTGCTTTCTTCAATCTCAACTGGTTTTGATGGCTCTTTGAAATGCTACAATTTGCTTTCCATTAAATGTTTGTTTTATCTCCAATATCTCCTCCAAAATGTCAGCGTTGTCCAATAAAACTGAACAAAATGACCGGGAATGAGATTCTTTGGAATAACAACTCCATTTTCCAAGAATTTCTCTAAGTTCTTCTCAGGAATGATTTGTCTTGATGTGATGAATTGTGTCTTACAGTATGCTGCCTCTGCAACAATGTGGAGATTTTGTACCAGCTTCTTAGATCTAGTTGTGTGATGTATCAGCAAGCCTAACCCAACATGTTTTGGTGTTAGCTTTCTGCCCCTTGACTGCAGGTAAACCAAATCATGACATATATTCAGTACATCTCTGTCTACATTCTTATCTTGTGCAAGACTTTCAAAATCTAAGTTGTCATTATCATCTTCCAAATCAAATGGATCAATGTGGCAATCAGAAACACATTTTTGGGATTGCTTTTCATTCAAGTTGCTGGATCCCTTCATTTCAACTATAACTTTCAATTCGGCTTTGATTTTGAGAGCAGCATAGTACAAGTTTTATGTGCCAAAAACTCTTTTCTGAACTGTAGGCCAATGGTTTCCTATTATTTATATGCAGAGTTACAGCTGCTTGTACGTTTTTACCAGTTGTCACAGTTCAGAAGACATGGAATGGAAGTTTTTCATTTCTTTGGTACTGAAACTGAATGGCTGTCTTGTAGTAAGTCTGAAATTCTTACTTCATTTGCTTCAGTGTGGTCTGAGGATGTTCACCACCTTCATCTTCCACTAAATTGCAACACTTCATTCTTCTCTGCCAGGTTGTGTATTATATTGGTTGATTCAAACCACAACACTTGACTCAGTCTCATGGGCAACTGGTGCCACCTGAGTGGGGGGGGACGGGGACATGCCCCCCCACCAACCAGTCAGTGCCAGTTGCACTGACCGGGGGTTGGGAGTCCCCCCCCACAGCCAATCTCACCAGCTGGGTGTTGGAGGGGTGCTGCAGCCAATTGCTCTGAACAGGGAGTGGCCACAGTAGTCCTGCAAGTACCAGCAGTGCTTCACCTGACGCTCCTACTCCCCAGCCAGCACTCAAAGGGGGGGTACCGGTGCCCCTACCTGCCCCTCCCCCCCCGCCCATCGCCTAAGCAGGGAGTGTGGCCTATCAGGGGATGCTCACCTACACATCACCACTGCTCCATCTCTTCTTATTAAAATGTTCCTGGAAGAATATGCACATTCCCCTGGTGAACTGCTGGAGTAAATGATCTACTTGATGTCCCAGTGTGTCCTTCACTTGATGTTATTGTAAAGGGTTTGCCTTTCATTTTCTGCGTTTCAAGAGTTTCTTAATAGGCTCTCAATATGTCCTTTGTATGTGAAAGAACTGTAGCAAGGACAGAACCAGTTGAGGCTTTTGGAACGCTGCAGCACAGGATCAACCCAACATGATAGCCTGTCAAGAATACTGCCATAACAAGTGTTGAATTCAGCAACTGATGTTATCAGTGATGCTACTGGCTCCATTGTAATGTTTGCTTAAGGGCAATAAGAGCAAGTCTCTTGTCTACAATTTCCATCGGAGGTTTTCATGTCGAGGTAATTTGAAACAGAACAATTTTAGGTATCTAATAATAAACAAAGCTGTAAATCAAGGCAGCTATCTTGGAATCCAACATAGCTACCATGACAGAAATGTTACAGTTCATCTCGGATCATACAGTGTTGGTTTCATCATTGGAATTAATTTTCTAATTCTAATGGGGCTGAAATATTAAGCAAAACATGAATTCACAGCAGTCATCTTGGATTCCAACATGGTGCCTACATGAACTAATTTCTGGATTGGCAACATGACTTTTCTGATGTGAGTAGATGCGTGAAAACCACCATTGCCACTTGTGATAATGATTTGCCTACTGGGTGACACTTTTACCCTTCTTTTTCACCCTGCTACTAGGCGCAGTCTCTGACAGAGGTGTTACTCAGTTAACTTAATACCTACATTGAATGAACAGCCCCTAACTTGATCAAAATACAGTATTCATGCAGCTCATGATCCATCATGGTATGCCACTAACAGTAATATCTCATTAGAGAGCTGCATGTCTTCTGTCTGCTGTTTTAGCTTGACCCATGGATACTGATATGTTCAGAAGACTTTTGCACATGGAAATTATCAGAGCATACACTAGTGGGCCAGCCATCTTCATCTACTCAAGGTTTACCAACCTGCAACAAGGTTCATGTAGTCCAGCCTCCAACAGCACTTCACTGATTTCTGTTATGCTACTTCCTTGTTAACTCCTAAGGTATATGATGGAAAACAGTCTCTAAAACAGTTACTAGAACTATTGTCAGCCACATGTGAGCAATAGGCACTTTTCCCTTTAGTAACTGTGCAAATTGAAATTTACTATGACATGGCATTGTTATGTATCTGATTCAGTCCCCTGTTTTGAACTGTGCCTTTGTTCTTTCACTCAGATCCTATATGTAAATATCTAACAGAGCTATTCTAACACACAGCAGGCATTTTCTCAACAGGGGCCAGAATCTCTGACAGAAACCTTTACTACAATCACTTTTACTACAATGCTTCCAAAATACTCCCACAGAGCTGGTCACAGGCAGAATGTGCAGATGGGAGACAAAGTTGTAAATAAATAACATCCTACCTGCTATAAAGTTTACCACTGTATGCCAGGAAAAAAAATTCTTATTAAGAATTCTTGAGTTGACTCAGTTTATGTAATATGTACATAAACTAATATCTAAATTAGGGGTATCAAACTCATCAGGCCCCGCTGACTGGAAAAGTACCGTGGCACTGGTCCATGGGCTGGATCAGACCCACAAACTGGCCCCACACATTGGATTCAGAGTGCACAGATCCAGTGCATCATGGGTGTTATATGCAGTGCATACTCCAGACCAGTCCTGCATGCCATGAGTAGCACATACAGTGGCCCCAGCCCTGTGTGTTTTGTGCAACGTGTGGCCCAGTCTGGGGCATACTGCACGTGGCATGCAGGTCCAGTCCAAGACCCACGGGTAGCACTATGGGCCAGGTGATAGGTCATGAGCCATATCTTTGACATCCCATATCTATTCTTTCATAACAACATAAGAAATATGTCTATTACACTTTACACATATGAAATATGGAAGATACCACGTGCAAAGTATTTGATATACATCTGTTCTATCTGGGTTACATGTGGAGAATTTACAGGAGGTCCAGAGGCAGGCAACAAAGATAATATAGGATTTGGAAAGCAAGTCATATGAGGAGAAGCTGAAGGAGCTAGGCATGCTCAGCTTGTAGAAAAGGTGCTTAAGAGGCGATGTGATAGCAGTCTTCAAATACTTGAAGGGATTCCATAAAGAAGAGGTAAAGCACCTTTTCTCTCTTGCTGCAGAGAAAAGGACATGGACCAATGGCTGCAGGTGGCAGCAATGAAGTTTAGACTGGATCTCTGGAAAAACGTTGTCACTGTTAGAATAGTGAGGCAGTGAAACAGACCGCCTAGGGAAGTTACGGACTCTCCATCACCAGAGATGTTCAAGAAAAGGTTGGACAGCCACTGGTTGGGAATGATCTAGGTGTAGCTATGCCTATGTTCTACTATGGGTACTTCCCATGCTTCTGGCCTTTGCTGGTTCCCCTACCTCCCTCTGCTCCCCTTCTGCTACATGTTTTAGGGTGTTTTTAAGCCTCCCCTCAGAGGCATTTGGTGTTGGCTACAGCCAAGGCTGGACACTTTGACTGGGGTGTAACATGGCTCCTGCTGGGACCAAAGCCAGAGATTTCTGGCTAGAGGGTCTTGCCCCTCTGCTCAGGGTCAGACTGATTGTCATATGTGGGGTCAGAAGGAATTTTACCCCATGGTCATATTGGTATAGACTGTGGGGGTTCTTGCCTTCCTCTGTACTGGGAGGCATGGCCCTCTACTGTGGCTCTCCTGAGCATTATAGACATTTAATAGAAACAGGACATTTGGCTGCTGTGGTTTTCTTGCTTTACCTGTGGCAGGTTAGGGTGTTAGGTCTTTGTTGTGTCAGGGTTTACAATAGTCTTATGTCAAGTTTAGATTATGCATTGTATAGGATGGTTTGGGTAGAAATGATCCTGCCTCAGGCAGCAGGTTGGACTAGATGACCTCTGCAGGTCCTTTCCATCCCTATGATTCTCTATGATTTATATGGCCCCTGTTGCTGTAGCCTCGGAGCACTGAACCCCCTTTAATATATCTTTCCTCAGCACATCCTTCCAAGTACATTATTCACCTTTTAGAGACTGGAAACAGAAGCAGAGAAAGACTAGATGACTTACACAATTATATAAATTATAGAAGGAGACCAAATAACATAGTGATTGAATGTACACATTTCGTGTTGAATACCAGGCCTTTCCTTTAGCAGATTGCACATGAATCCAGTTTTAAGACAGCTCATATCCTGTGGTATAAGAGCTCTCCTGTATAAATTCTTTATGACTCAGCCAGAATTTTTCTAGGGCTTTCCAGAAATAACACTCTTTGTGAGGGGGTAGCATGTTTTCTTTGCTTTCTCACCTCTGCCATCCAATACAAAGTAGAAGTGAATCTGCATTTCATCCTTCATGCTGTCCTCCAAGTACCACAGCAGGAAGCCTGGAGCAACAGAGAGAGTCAATTTCTCACTCCCATTGTACAGAAGGGGATAGAGAATGAGGGTGGCCTCAGCAGCAACTCTATCTTACATGCAATCCCAGTGCCAGGCACATACTAGCCCTAAGATGGTTTCTGAAAGTCCCGATCTATATTATTATAGCTGATGGACCACAAAAACTGTCAAGGAACCAGGCATGGGATGCACTTCAGTACTCAAACTGAAGATTATTATAAGGGAACTCCTGAAGGACACCAAGCCAGCTATATAAAGAAAGAGGTAATATCACCTGTTGATGGAAAGATTCCATGTATCTGCTTTGCCTGTGTTGTATAATTCATGTACTGTGGTTCACATTTACATCACTGGGTAGAGGAGGTTTTTGTGTGGAAAAGGCTGATAACAGCAGATGCACCTGCCACTGAAGTTTGCAGAATCACACAACTTTGGCTCACCTGAAGATGACGTAACAGTTATAGAGCAGATCTGGTGCTGAGTGTCTGGTGCAAGGATGCCTTCTCTCCCAACTCCTGTGTGTCACTATCATCCTGCCTAGTCACTCTACCTGGATTCTGGAAAGTGGAGCTGGCCTTAATGCATTCGGAGCCGTCTTTTTGATATCATCATACAGCGTGTTTTGCTACAACAGAAAAACAACACACGTTGTTAACCATCTGGGAATGATTTGGATGCATCATTAGAGACTGCATAGAGGAGGTCTTTTTATCCAGATAACTGCAGATGGTATTTTCTGCCTTAACAGCACAGCCTATTTCATATTAAGTGCAATGCTAATGGATTTTCAGGTAGGAGTGAAAAATTATTAAGTATTAGCTTGCCACTTCCTTTCCTGTTATTTGTACGTTTTGATTGGCCTTGGTACAGTGGGTTCATTTCTAAATGGAAATCTAATGATACAACAATCTTTAAGAGAAAAAGTAGCCAGTTTGAGTTTTTCCCCTTAGAAAAAACCAGTATAATTCCTGTACCAGATTGCTAGTAGCAAAAAGGTCTATGTCTTTTCTCCCTTGATTATGATGAACAACCTCTACTAGTTGGAATTTAACACATACATCTAAGGGGTTAGAAAACTGGCTCTTTGACAACTTATTTTCTTCAAAATTGTAATTAGTAACTGAAGCTAACAATACATGATTTATTGCTGTTATGTGCTAACAAAAATCCCCCCCAACCAAAAAAAAAAAAGATTTTAAATAGCCTGACTAAAATACTTTCTCCTGTCAATTACTAAACTTTCGCTCTTTGGCTCTCTTGATGTCTCCATTATACTAGTCCTTTGAGCCTCACACAGTCTTCCAGGCTTGCCAGACCATGATTTCTACATGTGTCTTGGAAAAAAAAGTCATTTTGAAAAGAAAAGGCTTTCAGTGCACATTAAAAAGAAGCAAAAGCAACACAAGAGCACTTTTTTTGCCCTTTCCAAATCACTTGTAATTGAAATAATTATTTTTGCCCTCTTTGTAATGGCCCTCTCTTTGGAGAGTTATAGCTCCCCTAAATCTTATTTTCAACTGAAACAAGAACAGAGATGAAGCAGAAGAGATGGAGAAGCATAGGAAGTGTGTTCCAACTGGCTTGTACAAGATCCTGATGGAGAGTTTTTAACATTGTATTACTTCTTTGTACAGGCAACTCCAGCAGAGAAAGCTGGCAAGAAAAAAGCAAAACAGTGGTGCTGCTGTGAAAATGTGCAAATTGGCGCTCTATTAAATGTGAAATGGTGCATTAAAATACTATTTAGAAGCTGTCTTAAACTGGTAGAAATTATGGAAATGTAAGCAAATACTCTCAGTACATCTTTAACTCTCTAATATGCAGAGTAATAGCCCTGTATCACTCACTGCCTACTGAAACCTATTGTAAATGCTACTTAAAGTATATTGCCCTGTAAGTGCGCCCTATAATAAGAGCTGGTTTGCTATCAGTGCCCTAAAAAATTGTAAGAAAGAATTCATAGTTTCTAGAGTCGGGAGGGACCTGAGCAGATCATCTGGTCCGACCCCCTGCCATGGCAGGAAAGAGTACTGGGGTCAAACGACCCCGGCAAGGTGTTCATTTAGCCTCCTCTTACACACCCCCAGGGTAGGAGCCTGCACCACTTCTCTTGGAAGTTGGTTCCAGACCCTAGCCGCCCTGACCGTGAAGTAGCGCCTCCTGATATCTAACCTAAACCTACCCTCTGCCAGCTTGTGACCGTTATTCCTGGTCACTCCTGGCGGTGCTCGGGGGAACAGAGACTTCCCCAGTGCCTGCTGGTCCCCCCTGACTAGTTTATAACAGGCCACAAGATCCCCCCTCTGCCTTCTCTTTTGGAGGCTGAACAGGTTCAGGTCCCGTAGCCTGTCCTCATAGGGCCTGCCCTGTTGTCCCCATATCATACGAATGGCCCTCCTCTGGCCCCTCTCCATGTTGTCCACATCCCTCTTGAAGTGCGGTGCCCAGAACTGGACGCAGTATTCCAACTGCGGCCTGACCAGTGCCGCATAGAGGGGGAGGATCACCTCTTTGGACCTGCTCGAGATGCATCTGTGGATGCATGACAAGGTGCGGTTGGCCTTCCTAACTGCCTCCACACACTGCCGGACCATGTTCATCTTGGAGACAATGATGACCCCATAAGCTAAGGGAGAAAAACTGAACACAAGCAAACATACTGAAAAGTAGAACTGCCAAAATATTTGCAGCTTTGGAGACAAGACTGCTTGATGTGGCTCCATGCTGCCCTCTGACAGGAGCTATGTCAGGGTCCAGTCAAGGTTACTGCCCCTTGTGCAGAAATAAGCTCCTTTTAAGCCTAACTGGCACTTTGCAATCCTGCCTGAGACAGAAGCAGCCTAAGGCTCTGTCCCTCTAGTAGGAGACAGCCCAGCTGCTCCAAAGCAGATGCAGACAGCTCACATAAGAGGGACACTGCATCTTCCTTCTGGTTCTCCCCCCGAGCCCCTTACCTTCAGCCCGGCACCCCACTCCCCTTCTTTGTCTGTTTTACCCGTCTCCTGAGATTTGCTGTGAGCTCTGGTCTACGGGTTGTCATACTTGTTTGGTTCTGGGCCCATTGTCCATGGCACGGTATGCAACTGGGGGTCATGGGATATGTCCTAGTACAGATAAACAGCAACCCAGCTACAACCAACTCTCTAATATAAAGAGTAATAATCCTCCATCACTCAGCACCTACGAAAACCCATTGTCAAGGCTACTTACAGTACCTTGCCCTGTAAATGCACTTTCTAATGAGAGCTGGCTTGTTCTCAGAATCCTGAAAAATTACAAGAATTCCGCTAGCTGATTCGGAAAGTTAAGGAAACAATCCTAAACAAGGAAGAAAACACCTGTTCTTAGCTAGCACTGGATCATACATTTGCACTGGCTTTGGGTATCAAGAAAAAGGGAGGGAAGGGATCCAATTCTGATGTATGCGGCTCTGGCTGCATGTCGTGCAGCAACCCGAACTACACCAGTCACTTATAAACCTCCTTTTGAAAGACATGCATGCTAGAAAGGGAGGATTTGACAGAAAGGTTTTAGACACATTTCTGGGGAAAAGGGGCATCAGTAAACTATTGACCCTGGGAGTGATATCCATAGCCTCTGAATCAAAAATTTCTAGACCTTACATGCTGGAGGCTACAAATGATAGAGAAACAGTGGGAAAAACCCTGGCTAGCCCCAGTTCTCTCTCCCTTTCAGCATCCCCACTGCCACTTTGACACTGTAGCAGGGCACTAAGATGCCTGCTACTTTTGGAGCAGTGAGGAAGGAGCCCAGCTGTGGGTTACCATGCCAACTGGAGGGAACCAGTGACCCACGCCTGCTAATGATCAGCTGACAGGAAGGGGAAGGATCTGGCTCCCATTTAAGCCCCATGGCTGAGGCCAGGCAGGCAGTTCCCTGCTGCCAGCCAAGGGGAAAGGCGCTCTGCCTGAGCAAGCAAAGGGGAGAGGCCTGACTACATGAGCAGCCTGATACTGGTGAGAGATGGGGCATCCTTGGTGTGGCTGGAATGATGTTTTAGCGGAGTGAGAGAATTTATGTTCTAGCCCAGGGGCTTGTGTTTTGTTTGCTGTTTAATACTGGAGGTTTGGAGGAAGCTATGAGGGGTTGGAGGAAGGCTCATATGGGACCCACAGCAGTGTGGAGATCCCAGCCCCAGAGAGGGGCCAGTGAGGAGCCCCAGAGAGGGGGTAGCGAGGAGCCCCAACGAGGGTGCAGTGCGAGGACGGGCTGTGGAGAGCCCAGGGAGGACAAGGGGGGGGCTGAAGGGTAACGAGGCCCCACATGAGAGAAGGTTAGAGCCTCAGAGTCAAACCCTATTTGGTGGGTTCTGGACGAGGAGGCCTAGCTAGACAACGGGGGTCAGACCCAGGTGGGCAAAAGACCCCAACATACAAAATATAATATGCAGTCTTCTGCTCGTAAGAACAATAACAATAAGTTCCATCAAGACGTGGCAGACGAGTAGAGGGCAGGGCATAAGAGTTCCAAAACAGAGTCCAAGGGCACCCCACATATAGCACAGTTTAACATGGGGGTTACTGAGCAGAGCACACCAGACAGTGCCCATGGGCCCTTCAACAAGTCGGAGGAACCAGTGGACACTGCCCAGTGAAACTTCCCAAGATGTGAATGGATGAGGGACAGGAAAGCAGCTCTGCAAGTCCCCTGGGGTCCTCCCAGCCAGGGCCTCCTTCCTAGGCAGGTAGCTGACAGCTGGGCCAGGGCCAGGGCCAGGGCCAGGAGGAGGTTGACTAGGAAGTCTCAGGACTTCGTAGAGCCACGGCTGGGGAGGCCATCAACAAAAAGGGTGCAGGGAGTCGCCTCAGCAGGAAGTTGTGGAAGCGGTGAAGGGGGCACAGCCTGGCACACTCCAGGCAGGCGTGTGCCAGGGTCTCCCTCTACTCGCACCGGGGCAGATGTGGCGGTACCTATGAACTGCCCCACATACACACTGCTGGCGATGGCTCCATGGAAGAGCTGCCAGCCCAGGTCCCTTGTCATGAATGGTGCATGCCCCGGTGGCTGGGTGGGGGCATGGCTGCGCGGGTGGCAGCAGGAGCCCGGCAGTGGGGCCCTCTCGCAGACAGGGACCACTTGCAGACCCTGTCAGCGGTACCTTTTTGCAAGGGGTGCACATGCACCCGTGTGCACCCCTTACGTGTCCCCGGTGGCTTGCGGGCTGGAGGCTGGGCAGGGCACAGCTGCGGCCTGGGCCAGGCAGTGGCAGATCTGGCAGCTTCCTTCCCCCCAGACCGCAGCCCTGAACCGGCTCCTGTGCTGCTGCTGGCCCCGCATCCACAGGGCCCCCGGGGGCGGGCAGGGAGTGTCCGCTGGGCGCGGGGCCCCCCCACACGCAGGCGGGAGGCGGGAGGCGGCGGCTCTAGGCCTCGGGGCAGCGCCGGGCGCAGGTGGCGGAGGAGGGACCCGGCGGGAAGGAGGAGTTTGCGGGGGCGGCGCCTGCCGGAGCCGGAGCAGGAGCCGGAGCCGGGCGCGGCGGAGCCCCGGACGGAGGCATGGAGGACGGGCGGGAGCTGTCGCCTTCCCCGACCTCCTCCTCGGAGGAGCTCAACTCCGCGCTGCCGCCCACCAAGGGCATGTCCATCTTCCTGGACGTGAGTGCGGGCCCGGGGGGGAGCGCGGCGCGCGGGTCTTTTGCGAGGGCGCCTCCAGTGTCCCCGGGGCGCCCCCCCGGGGTGCAGCGAGCCTGTCCGGGGTGCCTCGAGGCCGGGGAGCGGGGTAACGAAATCAGCCCTGGGTTGTGAGCCCGGGGGCCACGGGGAGCTTCCCCCTTCTCCCCGCGCCGGGCCCCCCCCCCCAAGCGCTTCAAGGACCTGCTCATGACTTACCTCCTCCCTCCCCGGATCTCTTCCTCTTCTTTTTGCTTTCTAAGTGAATGATTTAGAGCAGGGACTTCCGAGCAAAATGTTAGGAGCGTCTGGGACTGGAGCTGCTTCTTCATCTGGAAACTGGGCGAGACATTAGCAAGCAGGTCTTTACAGTCAGGGTTGGTGATCTCCGTGGCTCTCAACCTTTTTAGACTGGAGGCCCCCGAGTCGGCCTCGAGGCGCCCCTTGGGAAAGGGCAGCTCTTCGTTTTTACTTACATTTCTGCAGTCAAAAAAAAAAAAGAAACAGGACAGTTCTGCTGTTGCAAATAATTCAGGAAGTCCCCACCAGGTTACAATGTTTTTAATGCCAATGGGACAGCCTGTGGCTGCAGCACCTTGGCAGAGAAACACTGGATTATCCGTTTTGTTATTTGTATCAACATGCACGCAGAATAGGTTTGCTTTGGGTGTGGATGTGAAGAAAGTGCTAGGAGAAGATTCACAGACCTCGAGTCATTTGAATTTACTGTTGAGTCAAAAATCAATTCACTTTTGGAAATGTCCTGCCTGCTGCATTTAAGTGCTGATCTTTTAATCCTTGTTTTATCCTTGGAGAGATGCAGGGTGTCTTCCCCTCCCACTGGGCTCCAGTGCAATCAAGGGCATTTAGGGGCTGACCTGTAGCGTTCTGAAAGCCACATACAAAAGTCTAATAAGTAGCACCATACCTAGACTCCTGGCAGCCCCGAGCGAACTTTCAGTATCAGGCCCCCCTTTGCCAAAGATAATGATAACAATAATTGGACAACAGGAAAAAAAATACCATTTTCAGGCCCCCTTTGGTAAGGACCTTGCAGGTTCCATGACACAGTGCTCAGCACTTCACAAGAAACAGCCTTGTCTCAAGTGGAATAATATTAACAAAAGTGGAAAACATCAAGTGCAATAATATTAACAAAAAACATATCCAGTTTTAGACCTGAAAAGGGGCTAAAGGTGGTGCTTGCCCAGAGGCCTTACAGTTGAAGTATTTTGTCAGTTAGTGCATTTACCCGTTTGATTTGATAAGCCCTGTAGAACACTACACCCAACTGACTTTCATCCTCATATTGGAAATAATTCAAACAGAATACATATGTTAGTAATCATGTGTTTTATCTCGTGTGTGCATGCAAAATGCTTGCACTAAGGAACCTACAAGCAATAGACCATATCGCTGAAGTGATCACATGAAGAGGCCAAAGCAATTTTGTTCAGTCTTTAATTAAAATAATCACTACTAGTCTCCTGATTTTTCTATATTCCTTATGTAACTATTTAAGATGGGCTTACTTTCTATATTGCCACTATAGCTGTTCATGTTTATGTCCTGTAGTCACAATGAAAGTTCTGTTTCTGGATATTGCTTTGGTGCTTTGGGGTATATTCATCCTTTGTGTGCTCATAGCTCACATTCAAGCAAAAAATTTAGGTGCATTGCAAAGACAGAGCTGTTGGTTTGAAAAAAGAGAGAAGTATAGAGAACAAATGGAACCTACTTCCAGACATAAACTAGAATAGTAAACTGAGACATACCCAGTAGAATCTCCTAAATAATCAAAGGGTTGACTGTTAAAGAAGCTGCACCTAGCAGAAGTTTTTCTGCAGTAAGCAAAAAAACAAAAACCAACCCTGATTGATCATAAGATGCAAGGCTGCATGAGGTTATTCATAAAACCTAATAAAAAAAAAAATCATTTCATGTAGATCTAAATCTGAGTTTTTAAAAGAATTCTGATGAACTGCAAATATTTAGTTTCAGATCAAATTAAATATTTCATTTGACTTGAATCATTTACTTTTCAGGCATTCTGAATAAAAGCAAAGGAACTGAAGGAAAGTGCTGGTGCACTCACGTGTATACACACGCGCACACACACACGCACACATGATCACCACCATGAATCCAACCCAAACCATTTCAACAGATTCAATTTTATTTTTCTCCAGCATTTATTTGACCAAAGCTGTTCAATGAATTTGACCCAAATCTGTCAAAAGCGTCTAGTCAAATTCAATAGCTTTTTCTTGGAGAATAAATTCAAGAGTCGTACACATGAGACAAACATGGTCGCAGCACAATGGGACTGCTCAGGCATTGTTCCCGTGTCTAATCAGGACAGGGCATACGGCTGCTTTTGATGTTTCTACAGCTGTGTTTGGATGCTGCGATAGATTGCTGAACAATAGGTTACCATTGCATCTGTATGGCTGCAATTCCAACCAGGAACCACTGTGTGCTGATGCTGGGATAGGCTGGGCTGTGCCTTGGGTTAACTAACTACTGTTTGGTAGGCTTGTGAGCTATATAAGAAAATGATAACTAGAGCTCCTAGTCTTAATTTTCAGGCTCAGGTATTATTATATTATGTATCTCCTGAAGGATCTTTATGGAGGGCCATCTGTTGGCCTTGATTTCATCTGGCCTACCCATAAATATATTTGTATGACAGAGTGCATGATAACGTACTTGCTAATATTTATCTGTTAACACAACTCTCGTGATCTCCAAGGCAATAATGATATATTTTAGAGTCTTTATATTACACTCCCCCGAGTTTTATTACTGAGGATTTCTAGTGTCTGCTTTGACACCACTGTTCTGAATGAGCCAAGTTAAGCACTAACTCCTGGTCCTCAAATGTTCTTACACTCAGGGGTGGGCAAAATATGGCCCGGGGGCCGAATGCAGCCCACCAGGCCATTCTATGCGGCCTGTGAGGCCCCTACAAAATTTAGAAAATTTAATATTAAGCTGCCTGTCATGCAGTCCTCGATGGCTTGCCAACACTCAGTAAGTGGCCCTCTGCCCAAAAGAATTGCCTGCCCCTGCCTTACAGCAATGCAAACTGAAATATTAACTAGGGTGAGTTTGTAATGCTGAACCCAGAGGCCTAACTAACCATTTTGATGAGCTGGGTAGAGTAGTGGGGGCATTATGTTATGTGGATCAGAGAGGAGAGGAGGTTGCAAGCAAGTTTTAGCTCACCTGGAGATTCAAAGACTCTGGCTGCTGCTGCTAGACACAGGGTCACTGCACCCTGGCTGCAGCAGCTGACTTGGCAGGTGCTCAGGGCTGCTGTCACTGGGGTGGGCTTCCCACACATCAGCTTTAGCAACTCTCACAGTATAGGCTCCCTGGGAACCACTGTTCTCATGCCCCCTCTGAATTTGTGTCCAGCTGCCGCCTTCACCTAATCTAGTTATACGACTGATTGAACCTATAACATGGTTATCTCAACAAGTGTTAGCTGTGACAGCCAATTCAATTGTGCACAGGCCAGAGCTGCTCATAGCACAAATAACTTGAGATCAGTTATGCCACTAGCCATGTGTTGGTGCAAAATTTACCCTTTTTGGGGAGCATGGTCCATTCCTTCTCATTATCAAACCCATTAGTCACAGCTATCTGCAACTCAGGAATCTTTTCCTGTCATAGGATTTCAGCACTAGCCCCTTTCACTTGCAGCCTCTGGGGATACACACTCTTCTCTTTTATTCAGGTAAAGTCTTGCATAAGAAAGCCTGATATTTGGCTCAAGATCTAAAAATATGTGTTTTTAAAAACTCATAACTCTCCATCCTTCCAGTTATAAAAATTGAGCTGATTTTGAGTTCTCTTGCTGCCTTTGCAGCTGATCCTAACTAACAGCTATTAATTCCAGAACAGCACACCCTATTACTGGTGCACAAGAAAGGAAGTGGATAAATGGAGGGGCATTTTGCCCTTTGCTCCACATAGTACATGGAAGGAAAATGAATTCTGACTGACAAATGAACAAAACAAAACAATAAGCTTGGCACCTAGGATTATTTTTGACCCATTAAAAAGAGTCTTAGGAACAAGAGTGTAAAACCAGATTTAAAACGGCTTTTAAAATGCATCAGAAGGTCCTTTGGCTTCCTAGATTTTTATCTTTTTGCAGCACCTCCACTTTAAAATTCTTCAACTTTAGTAATTTGCTGTTGGTAAAATATTTTCTGTGGGAATAAAAATTCAAAGAAAATGAGCAGCCCAGTGCTGGTACTGAAAACTGAGTTACAATACCCCCTTTATTGAGGAAAGTAAATTAATTCAACATAAATATAGATCTCGATTTTGCATATCCTGGAGTTCAGATTTGAGTTATGAAAGCAATTTATTTTTTAAATCAGTTGTTCTACAGTAATAAAAGGCAACCAGGGCTGCTTGCAACTGAGTTTTTAAGTTGGTCCTATCTCTAATAAAGAATATACAGCTACACGTTAGGTGATTTATTTAACATAATCCTGGCTAGCTTCTTAGTTGCATCATTACTGGTCTTCTTTATTCTAATTGTCTTTGAGAGCCATATCTACTTCCTGGAATTTTCAACAGTATTCATTACCATTTGAAAACTGCTGCCTATTCTGTGCATCTATGCATTTCTGTGGAATTTAGAAACCTGATGAAGATTTACTTTACATAGTATTGATGAATACTTTCTGCATAACTCTCTTACATGGCAATGGGGGAAATAAATCTAAAGGTAAAATCCTGGCCTTGGTGCACCAAATAATAGTGGAAAACTCTGTGGTGATATGGCTTCAGGTTTCAGAAGGCATATACAAGCAGGCTGCAAATACATCTGCTCCATGGAAAACTGTTTCATGGTGTTATTCCACCCCAAAAGTCAGCTAGTGGTACGTGGACAAGCCAAACTGGAAGAGATGTCAAAATATGGTCAGTGCATCTGAGCACAGCACAATGGCACTCCTCCAAAAATTTCTACGGCAGGAGATTCACTAACATGATTATTTTGTTTTAGATACATTAGTGCCTTGTATCCTTCCTTAAAGACAGCAGCAAACAGAGCTAGAAGAGTCTCTGCTCATCTTCCCCCAAATAGTCACTTTAATTCAAGTTTACACAATGGAACTAGTATTTCATCCTAAGTATTAAACAGCTTCTGGAGAATTCCTCATTTACAGTGTGGAGAAACATACAGACCTGTATACACTGAAGATAACAATATGAATCATGTAAATATGTAAATATGAATCGTGTAAATCAGTTAGGCTCTGGAGTGGTGAGAGTTAGGCTCTGGAGCGGAGAGACACGCGTGGGTGAAGCCCGCTGTGCCACCGCTCCCCCGAAGCCCCCCAGACACCCCCTCAGCAGCCGCAGAGTCCCCTGCTGACCCCCAGCACAGCCGGAGGTGAGCAGGCTCGTGGTGGGAAGGAGTTAACTCCTCGCTCCCTGGGAGGAGGCCGCTGCCTGGTGCTGGGCTGGGTCAAGCCCCCGCCCAGGCCCCTACTTGGCCCAGCCCCCCAGGGAGCCCCGCGACCAGGCTGCGTAAACAGGCGCTCGAGTTAGCGCGGAGTTCGTGCAGGGGAGGGCGCGGGAGGGCACAAGACCCTGCCTGCGACCCCCCAGAGTAGTCGGCCCCAGCCGTAGCCAGCCTACCAGAGGCATGATATGGATGGGCACGCGCCGCACCCCAAGGGTCCTTTCGGGCTCTGCGGCCCCCCCATCGGGCACCTCAGAGACGGCCACCCAGACGGACCCCATGGTCCCGGGCTCCACACTGTGCCTTTTTCAGGCTCTGGGGCCCGGGAGCATGGCCACCTCCCCTTGCGGGGTCTGCTCCCTACTGGGGTCTCTGGCGCGCCAGCTGGAGGAGCTCCAGGCCACAGTCCAGAGACTGCGTGCCATCAGGGACTGCGAGCAGGAGATAGACTTCTACTGCCAGGCCCTTCTCCCCCGGGAGCCGCAGGGTAGAGCACTGTCTCCCTCCACGACTAAGGAGGACTCTGGGACCTCCCGCTCTGCCCAGTCAGGGGCATGGACCAAGGTGGTCAAGGGCCCGAAGGCCTGCCGCACCAAGGCCCCTCCCTCGCCGGAGCTTAGCAACAGGTTCGCACCTCTTGCAGCCCCAGCAGAGCCTGCTCAGTTGCCAGCTCCCGCAGGCAACCCAGGCTCCACCGCAGCTACTGGCCCCGCTCTCCCCAAGTCAAAGCGAAAGGTGTTTGTTGTGGGAGATGCCATCCTGCGGGGCACTGAGGGGGCAATCTGCCTCCCCGACCCCTTAGCCCGGGAAGTCTGCTGCTTCCCGGGGGCCTGCATCCGAGACATTGCGGAGAGGATCCCAGAGCTCCTCTGGCCCACAGACCACTACCCCATGCTCCTTATTCACGTGGGCACCAATGACATGGCTTGGAGCACCTCCAGCCAGGTCATGAGGCGTTACAGGGATTTGGGAGCGGGGCTTAGGGGTCTGGGAGCTCAGGTGGTGTTTTCGTCGATCCTCCCAGTCTCGGGCTATGGGCTGAGGAGGGAGAGGAGGATCCACACAGTGAACCAAAGACTGCGGTGCTGGTGTCATCGGGAAGGCTTTGGCTTCCATGACCACAGCCCGCTCTTTGGCGAGAGAGGCAGCGAGCTGCTGGGAAGAGATGGCCTCCACCTCTCTCCCCTGGGGAGGAGGCTCTTCTCAGCCAGGCTGGCTGACCTATTCCACCGGGCTTTAAACTAAGCCCACTGGGGAATGGGGGGACTACTGCCACTGCTGGCCCACTGAGCGACCCTTGCAAAGCCAGCAGACCAAGGCACTTAAGGGAGCCCACCCCTGCCCCAGCCCTGGCACAATCTGTGGGCAAGACAAGAGCCCCCAAGGGGACACTTGCCTGCCTGTACACTAATGCCAGGAGCCTGGGCAACAAGCAGGACGAGCTCGTCTTCCTGCTCAGTGCAAAGAATTATGACGTCACTGGGATAACGGAGACCTGGTGGGACTCCACCCATGACTGGACCATGGGTATAGAGGGCTATACCCTGTACAGGAGGGATCGTGTTGACAAAAGGGGCGGGGGTGTAGCTCTCTATGTGAAGGAAAGCTACATGTCCCTGCAAGCTGATGTTGGCGACCGGCATGGACAGCTAGAGACCCTCTGGGTAAAAATTCGTGGGGAATATGGCACAGGGGACACAACGGTTGGAGTCTACTACAGACCTCCCACTCAAAGTCCTGAGCTTGACCAGGAGTTCGCCCGGGAACTGACTGAGGCCGCTTGCTCCAGGACCTTGGTTGTCTTGGGTGACTTCAATAACCCGGACATCTCGTGGGAAGATCACTCAGCAAAATCCGGGCGGTCGCAAAGCTTTCTCTCGTGCGTGGATGACCTCTGCCTGACTCAAGAAGTCTATGGGCCAACGAGAGGCAAAGCGCTGCTTGACCTGGTACTGGCTATGGAGGACGACCTAATCGGCGACCTAGTGATCGATGGGAAGCTCGGTGACAGTGACCACGAGCTGATCACCTTCACCATCCGCCGTAAAGCTGGCAAGTCAGTCAGCAACACAGAAGTCCTTGACTTCAGAAAAGCCGACTGACTTTGACAAGCTCAAGAGGCTTGTCGGTCAGGCCCTCGGGGACCATGACCCCAGGGAGATGGGAGTTCGAGAAGAGTGGTTGCTTCTCAAGGAAGCAATCCTCAATGCATAAGCTAAATCTATTCCAACATGGAGGAAAGGCAGCAAGAAGGCACAGCAGCCCTCCTGGCTCTCTAGGGACCTAGCGGACCTCCTACAGCTAAAAAGGAAAACCTACAAAGGATGGAGGATGGGATTCACCTCCAAGGATTATTCTGCACTGGTCCGGTCCTGCAGGGAGCAAACCAGGAAAGCCAAGGCTGCAACTGAACTCCAACTAGCTTCAAGGAACAAGGACAACAAAAAGTCCTTTTTCAGATATGTGGGGAGCCAGAGGAAAAGCAAGGGCAACGTTGGACCCCTGCTAAACCAGATGGGGCAACTGACAACTGACGCCCAGGAAAAAGCCAACCTATTAAATAGGTACTTTGCATCAGTCTTTCATCAGTCCCATGAGATGCCCATGCCTGCTATGGGACAGGGAGATCTGGGTGATGGGGATCCCCTACCCTCCATAAATGCTGACCTTGTGAAGGAACACCTTGAGAAGCTGGATACCTTCAAGTCACCCTAGGGTACTCAAGGAGCTGGCAAGCGTCATAGCCCAGCCCCTGGCATGGATCTTTGAAAACTCCTGGCGCTCTGGTGTAGTGCCCGAAGACTGGAAGAAGGCCAATGTGGTGCCGATCTTCAAGAAAGGGAGGAGAGTGGATCCGGCTAACTACAGGCCCATTAGCCTGACTTCTATCCTGGGGAAGATCTTAGAAAAGTTTATTAAGGAGGCCATCCTTGAGGGACTGGCCCAGGCTAACATTCTAAGGGACAGCCAGCACGGGTTTGTTGCGGGTAGGTCTTGTTTGACCAATCTCATTTCCTTCTATGACCAGGTGACCTATCACCTGGACAAGGGAGAAGAGATTGATGTCATATATCTTGACTTCAAAAAAGCTTTTGATCTGGTATCCCATGATCACCTCTTGGCCAAACTGGCCAGTTGTGGCCTTGGCTCCACCACGATCTGCTGGCTGGGAAACTGGCTCCATGGTCAGACCCAGAGTGTTGTAATTGATGGCAGTCACTCATCGTGGTGCCCTGTGACCAGTGGGGTCCCTCAAGGCTCTGTCCTTGGACCCATACTGTTCAACATCTTCATTAATGATGTGGACATTGGAGTCAGGAGTGGACTGGCCAAGTTCGCTGATGACACCAATCTTTGGGGCAAAGCATCCACGCCAGAAGATAGGCGGGTGATCCAGGCTGACCTGGACAAGCTCAGCAAATGGGCAGACGAGAACCTCATGGTGTTTAACACCGAAAAATGAAAGGCTCTGCACCTTGGGGGGAAAAACCTGCAGCTTCCTTATAGGCTCGGCAGTGCTACATTGGATAGCACTACAGAAGAAAGAGACTTGGGGGTCATCATTGACCACAAGATGAACATGAGCCTGCAATGCGATGCTGCGGCTAGTAAAGCGATCAAAACGCTGGCTTGCATCCATAGATGCTTCTCGAGGAAATCCCGGGACGTCATTCTCCCCTTGTACTCGGCCTTGGTGAGGCCGCAGCTGGAGTACTGCGTCCAGTTTTGGGCTCCACAATTCAAAAAGGATGTGGAGAAGCTTGAGAGAGTGCAGAGGAGAGCCACGCGCATGATCAGAGGTCAGGAAAACAGATCTTACGATGACAGGCTGAGAGCCATGGGACTCTTTAGCCTGGAAAAGCGCAGGCTCAGGGGTGATCTGACGGCCACCTATAAGTTTATCAGGGGTGACCACCAGGATCTGGGGGAACGTCTGTTCACCAGAGCGCCCCAAGGGATGACGAGGTCGAACGGTCACAAACTCCTGCAAGAGCGTTTCAGGCTGGACATAAGGAAGAATTTCTTTACTGTCCGAGCCCCCAAGGTCTGGAACAGTCTGCCAGCGGAGGTGGTTCAAGCACCTACACTGAATACCTTCAAGAGTAAATTGGATGCTTATCTTGCTGGGATCCTATGACCCCAGCTGACTTCCTGCCCTTTGGGCAGGGGGCTGGACTCGATGATCTCCTGAGGTCCCTTCCAGCCCTAACGTCTATGAAATCTATGAAAATATTTCTTAGTAAAGGATGCAAGGTAGCTACCCTGTACATCAAAAGTGGAACTATTTTGATTTTGTCTCATTTCTGTCCACGATAAACCACAATAGACTTTCTCTTTTTGAATGAAATGTTCTTTGTTTTAATTCTTGACTCTTCTGTCATAAGCTCATTCTTCTCTCCCTCTTTGCCCACCCAGAACATGGCTGCCAGCAACCTCA
The DNA here is from genome assembly GCF_052110815.1 of Crocodylus siamensis. Lineage (NCBI taxonomy): Eukaryota > Metazoa > Chordata > Crocodylia > Crocodylidae > Crocodylus > Crocodylus siamensis. The sequence goes on from NC_143397.1 coordinate 215,052,737, forward strand.
TATTCTTCTGTTGTCTTGATCTCACTTCTCCCTGCTTAATTTGTATACTGGTTTCCTCCTCTTAGTCCTCATCCAATTCAATCCTGTCATCACTGTGTGTTTCTACACATGCGATTATCCTGTGTGAATAAATTCTGGTACTTTTCACACCAGAGGCAGCCACTCCCAGGAGCAGTGTTTATACATGTGCCTGGGATCACAGCAATTTGAGTTGGGGCTGAGTAGCTCCAGGCTGGTAGTGGACCTGGGTGGTGGGGAGGTGTCAGCCCTGGGCTCCAGGTGACAGCATTGGGCAGTGGAAGGACTCACTGGGGCACAATGGTGCTACAGCACAGGGCTATCCAGCAGGCAGCCCCCATAATGTGGCACCCTCATCTCCCAGCCAGCCCCAGTCACCGCCATAGGATAGTACGTGTCCCAGACAGTACCATCCTGCAGTGGAGTTAATAAATTTACTGTGCTGTAATACATGCGCATGTGTAAACAGTGATGCTTTACTGTGGAGCTAATTAGTCAGCTCTGCAGTAAAATGCTCATGTAGATGCACCCACTGTCAGAGGAAACCACAAATTTGCACCCACACATCTAATCTCACTGCCTCCTACACCCAGTCCAATCTCTGTGCTCCAGCCAAGCCTCTCTTGACTGCTCCCTTTGTCTCTTTCACTCACTCCTAATCCTATGCCTTTATTCAGATTGCCTCTATGTTTGGAATAGTCTGCCAGCAAGCACACTCAAAGCTCTTTTGAATCATTTCTAACACCAGCAGTCCTATATGGACTGCACTCTAACCTTCTTGTCCTGTTACCTACTGTCCTTTGTACCTATCAGGCAGGTCTAGGTACCAGGTATATCACAATAATTGAATTAGTTTTAACTCACACCTATGGGTATTGTGATGCAAATCAGTATGCTTTTAGCTTACTGGCTTAAGCTAAATTGAACTAGATCATTTTTATTCTGAAATGAGTGTTACATATATACTTGCCCAGAAATAGCAAGAGACAGAGATTAAAATTGATTAGGTTATTTTAGCACAAGTTTGTATGTAAATCAGATTTTAAATCCTTTAGAGCAGGGGCTTTGTTTCCTGGGCTCAAGTTTACTGTGTACAACTATAGGGATACATCATGTAGATGTGTCCAGCATTTGTCAGAAGTATCACTGTATTTATTGGAGATAACAAGAATAATTAGTATGCCCTGGTTTTATGAGTACATGGCATAAGAGGAGATAAGAAAACAGCATCATGAGAGATATACAAAGGCAACCTTAAAGGTTTTCACACTATACAGCACTGTAAAAATATGTCAGATAAAAAAAAATTAAACTGCTGGTTGTTTAAATATGATCTTCAGTTTCATACAATCTGAACAGGAAAAGTGATTCCTTTCTTTTTTCTTTTTTTTCTTATTTAGATATTGAGAAGAGCAGACAAAAATGGTAAGAACATTCATTTGTCTTTATTTTTTTTCTGTTTAGAAAAATCTGTCATGTCCCAATACTGTGTTTTCAAACTTGATAAACCATGCTACAGTGGGTGTATTACAATGAACATTCTCATTAGTGGGGTGCTCATCCCTTTAGAAGTCATACACATCCCATACCAGGTGTTTGGTTTTCTGACCAGATCTTGCAGCTGGCTTTTCATGGGCAGATCCTGTTCTTGCACAGAGCTTCTCTGCAGTTGATGGAGTTATCTGTGGATGCACAGGTATGCCCAGGCTCATTGCAGGATCAGGGCATTTGTGTGCAGTCACTTTTGGGTGATAACACTAATTATCTGTTCAAGTGTCAACTTGAATACCAGCTAATTTGATCAGCTAATTATGAATTGTTCTATTCATAATTGTTCAGCAGGCAGAATGTTATTAACGAGAGCTGTTTGTGTATATAGGGTCCCGTCTGCCCTTGGATAGTGCATGCAGAATCTATCAGGTTGAATTTTTCTTCTCACTCTTGGACACCAATGGGAGTTCAGCTTTTTTCTTAAGTGAAGACTGCAGCCTTTGGGCCATTCAATTCTGTGCATGTACATTCAGAGGAACTGTTTGACCTATGAATTTGACTAGCACATTTGTTCTTTGGATATGTATGTTTTACTAGTAAGTATTTCAGAATATCATTTGAATACTACTAATAGTCATACTTTTGCTGCTTTAAAACATGAGAATGTATTTTCTGAGGCCAAGCTTCTACATTTTTCAGATGTATGTTCCACATGTCAGAGAGCAGGATGAATGCTCTGAACATAATTTATGTATACATAGTACAAAACCACAGTGTTACACTCATGACAGTTTTGTTTTTATTGATACTTTTTCATTATGTAAAATACAGTAGTAGAAATTCTTGGCTTGCACACATGCACATGTAGTCTGTCCTAGAAACACACTAAAGAGATAGCCAAAAGGGAAACTGGCTAGATTATTTGCAAATGTAAGTGTTTGCAGGATCAAGTCCTAATTTTGAAGCCAGTTCCCATTTCTGTCACAGAATTTTTATGTGGCTTTGGGCAAGACATTTATTTACTCTGGGTGCTTCTACACATGCATTAGACCCGAGATCAGTTTACCTGCAAGTAAACTACTTGCAAGTAAACACTCCTAGGCAGGTGTCTACACATACAGGGACTTGGCAACAGATTTGCTGCTCTTAGCACTGAACTGTGCCACCTCCTTAAGTCCTACAATAGGCCTCTGCTGCCATGTTGGGAGGTGGGGGGAGGAGATCCAGCCATCTTGAAAAGGCAGCCCCACTGTCTGCTCCCTGGCCAGCCACTTCCCTGGCCAGGAGCAATGTGCACAGCACAGGGGCAACATGAGGCAGCTGTCTCTTTACCAACTCTGCCTCCCCGTGCCATGGCTGCTCCAGTCCCTGCCCCTGGAACCAATTACTGGTACCCCAGGCCCCTGCTGGCCATTGCGCTGGCCCTCCTGACCCACCATGTTAACCACCAGCTGGCCCATGGCCATCTGGACCCAGCCAGCTCCCCCATGCACAGCAACTGCCTGCCCAGCTACAGCACACCATCCCAGGGCCACTGCCATGCAATTGCTGCCTGGACCCCATCCAGCTGGCTAGATCTCAGCAGGGATGCCAGCAACATGCTGCTGGATGCCACCACTGGGGCCACCCTTGCCCTCCTGGGCCTCTAGCCCTGTCACCTCTGGGCTCTCTGGGCTCTGGTGGCTGCATGTCATCCAACAGACCTGGGATGATGAACCGTGGCTGAAGCCTTTCAGGATGTCCCAGGCCACCTTCTGGGACTTCCTCGAGCAGCTCTGGCTAAAACTGGAATAGCAGGACACCACCATGCAGCCACCTGTCCCTGCAGACATCCAGATGGCCCTCGCCCACACCCACCAGCTTTCACTATGTAGGCCATCTCTTTGTGGTGGACAAGGTCACTGCTGGGTAGACTGTTTTGGAGATATGAGGTGCCCTCCAGGATGCGCTAGGACACTCGGTGCTCCATGTGCACAACCCCCTGGCAGTGGTGGCAGGGTTCCATGCCCTGGGCTTCCCCCAGTGCATAAGGGCCCTGGATGGGACCCATATCAAATCATAGAAAGTTAGGATTGGGAGGGACCTCAGGAGGCTCAGTTGGTCATCCAGTCCAACACCCTGTTCAAAGCAGGACAATCCCTGACTAAATCATCCCAGCCAGGGCTTTGTTTAGCCGGGTCTTAAAAACCTTCAAGGATGGAGATTCCACTACCCCTCTGGGTAACCTGTTCTAGTGCATTACTACCCTCCTAGTGACATAATTCTTCCTAATATCTAACCTAAACTTCTTTTGCTTCAACTTGAGACAGTTGCTCCTTGTTCTGTCATCTATCACCACTGAGAACAGTCTAGCTCCATCGTCTTTTGAACCCCTTTTCAGGTAGTTGAAGGCTGCTGTTAAATCCCCTCTCAGTCTTCCGTTCTCTAGACTAAATAACCCCAGTTCCCTCAGTCTTTCCTCATGGGTCATGTCCCCTCACCATTTTCTTGCACTGCACTGGAACTCTCTCCAATTTGTCCACATCCTTTCTGTAGCGGGGTGCCCAAAACTGAACACAGTACTCCAGATGTGGCCTCACCAGTGCAGAATAGAGGGGAATAATCACTTCCCTTTACCTACTGGTAACAGTCCTACCAGTGTGGCCCAGTATGCCATTAGCCTTCTTGGCAACAAGGGCATACTGCTGGCTTATATTCAGTTTATTGTTCACTGTAACTACCAGGTCCTTTTCTGCAGAGCTGCTGCCCAGCCAATCAGCCGCCAGCCTGTACTGGTGTATGGGACTGTTCTGTCCTAAGTGAAGGACTTTGTACTTGTTCTTATTGAACCTCATGAGATTCCTGGTGGCCCAGTCCTCCAATTTGTCTAGGTCACTCTGAATCCTAGCCCTACCCTTTGGCATCTACTACTCCCCCCAGCTTGGTGTCATCTGCAAACTTGCTGAGGGCACACTCTATGCCATCTTCCAGGTCGTTGATGAAGACACTGAACAAAACCGGCCCTAGGACCAGACTCCTGGGGCACTCCAGTTGATACCAGCTGCCAACTAGATAGTGAGCCATTTATTAGTACTTTCTGAGCCCGATAGTCCAGCCAGTTTTCTCTCCAACCTACAGTCCATTCATCCAGCCATACTTCCTTAATTTGCCTGCAAGAATGCTGTGGGAGACCATATCAAAAGACTTGCTAAAATCATGGTTCACCACATCCACCTGTCTCCCTGCATTCACAAAGCCAGTCACCTCATCACAGAAGGCAATCACGCTGGTCAAGCATGATTTGTCCTTGGTGAATCCATGCTGACTATTTTTAATTGCCTTTTCCTCCTCCAAGTGCTTAGGAATGGATTCCTTGAGGATCTGTTCCATGATTTTTCCAGGGGCTGAGGTGAGGCTGACTGGTCTGTAGTTCCCTGAATCCTCCTCCTTCCCTTTCTTAAATATGGACATATTTCCCTTTTCCAGTCATCCGGAATCTCTCCTGATTGTCATGAGTTCTCAAAGATGATGGCCAATGGCTCTGCAATCACATCAGCCCTCCCTCAGCACTCTTGGGTACATCCCATCCAGCCCTATGGACTTGTACATGTCCAGATTTTCTACGTAGTCCCTTACCTGTTCTGTCACCGCTGAGGGCTGCTCACCTCCGCCCCAAACTGTGCTGCCTGGTACAGTAGTCTGGGAGCTGACCCTGCCTGTGAAGACTGAGGTGAAATAGCCATTGAGCACTTCAGCCTTTTCTGCATCCTCTGTCACAAGGGTGCCTCCCCCATTCAGTAAGAGACCCATGCTTTCCTTGATCCTCCTCTTGCTACCAACATACTTGTAGAAACCCTTCTTGTTACCCTTCACATCTCTTGCTACCTGCAGCTCCAATTCCACTTTGGTCTTCCTGACTTCATCCCTGCATGCCTGAGCAATGCTCTTATATTCTTCCCTAGTTATTTGTCCAAGTTTCCACTTCTTATAAGCCTCCTTTTTGTGATTTAGTTTACTGAAGAATTCCCTACTAAGCCAAGCTGGTCTTCTACCATACTTGCTAGTTTTCCTGTACATCAGGATGATTTGTTCCTGTACTCTTAGTAAGGCTTCTTTGAAGTACAGCCAGCTCTCCTGGACTCTTCTCCTCCTCAGTATGGCTTCCCAAGGGATCCTGCCTATGATTTCCCCTGAAGGAGTTGAAGTCTGCTTTTCTGAAGTCCAGGGACCTTACTCCACTGCTCTCCATCCTTCCTTTCCTCCGGATCCTGAACTCAATCATCTTGTAGTCACTGCTGCCCAAGTTGCCATCCACTACTATATTCCCCACCAGTTCTTCCCTATTTATGAGCAGCAGGTCAAGAAGAACATGGCCCCTAGTTGGCCGCTCCAGCACTTTCACCAAGAAGTTGTCCCCAGTACTCTCTGGATTGCCCGTGCACTGCTGTATTGCTTTCCCCCTGCAGCTGTCAGGGGAATTGAAGTCCCCCATGAGAACCCCCATGATAGGGAAACTTCCACTAGCTGTTTGAAGAAAGCATCATCCACCACTTCCTCCTGGTCTGATGGTCTATAGCAGATCCCCACCATGACATCACCCTAGTTGCTGACCCTAACTCAGAGACTCTCAAGAAGCCTATCTCCAGCTTCATACTGGAGCTCTGACCAATCATATGGCTCTTTTACATGAAGTACAACTCCTCTTCTCCCCTGCCTGTCCTTCCTGAACAATTTGTACCCATCCATGACAGTGCTCCAGTCATGCAAGTTCCCACCAAATCTCTGTTATTCCAGTTACTTCATATTTCCATGAATGTACAATAACTAGTTGATTGCCCTGATTTCTCAGGAAGTATGAAAGCACCTCCCCTGTTGCTGCCTCTTGCTTGCACTTCCTACAGGTCTCCTGCTTCCTCACTTACCTCAGGTCCTGGTCTCCATCTGCCAGCAAACCTAGTTTAAAGCCCTTCTCACTAGGTTACTATGTTAGTGACCCTTTCTACGAAGATGCTCTTCCCCCTCTTCATCAGGTGGATCCCATCTCTTCCCAGCAAACCTTCTGTTCAGAAGAACATCCCATGGTTGAAGAAGTCAAATCCCTGCTGGCAACACCATCTGCGCAGCCAGGTATTGATCTGCAGGATGCACCTGCTCCTGCCCGGGCCCTTTCCCTTGACCAGAAGGATCAACAAGAATACAACCTGAGCCCCAGACACCCTCAGACTTGCATCCAGAACCCTGAAGTCACTTTTGATACACTCAGGTTCTCCCCTGGCAGTATCATTGGTGCCCACATGGATGAGTAGCATGGGGTAGTAAACAGAGGGCTGGATGAGTCTTGATAGTCCCTCTGTGACATCTCAGATCTGGGCAAGCAGCAGACCTTCCAAGACAACAGGTCAGGTCACATCCCTGTCATCTGCCTGCCTCACAGGGACCGCCCCTACTGTAGTCAGATGGGCTTTCATTCCATGGTGCTCCAGGCCATCATGGACCGCCGCAGTGCCTTCATGCATGTGAGTGCCAGCTGGGCAGCAGTGCCCACAATGCCCACATCTTCTGAAACTGCCCTGCCAGCCCTGGTGAAGAGTGCCTGCTTCATGCCAGGGGTGTTGGACCTGCAGTGGGGCACTGTAGTAGCCCCGCCCCTCCTCACTGGTGAAGTGCCCCAGGGCTAGCCCCCACACACAGACGCTGTGCCCTAAGCATGCCCCTGCTGGGTGTGTCATGGGCAGTGTGCGAGGAGCTGTTTGCACAGACTAAGGGGTTCCCGACCCACTAGGCTCTGCTGCTACTGGTTGCCAGGGTGCCCTGGGTTCACGTGCAAACCTGGCATGGGACCCTGAGCTTTGACGGTGCAGGGGGTAAGCCTGGGCTGCCCTGCAACCTCTGCCACTGCCTGAATGGCTACCTGTGGCTGCACTACATGTCCCTGCTCCCCATAGCTGGGGAGAACATTGCTGCTGGCACTGACACACTTCTTAGCATGCAAGAGGCCTGTGCCCACCTAGCTGTGGGGGCACAGGCTGCTCAATAAAGTTTTGCATTGTCTCCTGCCTCCTTGTATGCTCTGGTGGGTAACCCAGGGTCAAGGGGGTGCAGGTGGACCAGACGGAGATAGGGAGCAGGGGCTGGGGTGGGAAGGGCCTTCCCCCGGTGTGGGGCTTACCACGTGGCCAGGGCTGGAAGGCTGGCAGCTTTGCTCAGTCCCAGCTGGTGGTTGTGGCTTGCAGCTCTGGGCTTTGTCCTCAGACAGAGAGGCGCAGTGTGTGGGTGCCCAGCTGGGGTCACCCCGGGGATGAGCTGGTGCTGCTGTTGGCTGGCAGTGACATGGCAGGGCGGTCTGCTCTCCCCCACCATCACCACCACACACTTCTTGCAGGGAGCATGCAGCAGTATAAGCCCCCTCCTGCCCTTCCACCAGACACCGGAGGGAGTGGGGAATAACTTCCCTCTCTGCCCTGTTGCTTAAGGTGCCCTGCCAGCCGGCCTCTGGCCACACCTCACCCCTGGAGTGGTGAGGGGGGAGTCACCCTGATGGACACTGTAGCCCGTCACGGAGTCCTAGAGTACGAGCCTTTTCCTGGCAGGGGGACTGTGCTGCAGGTGGGGGTGGGATGAAGAAACCTGCTGTAGTCAGGTGGTGGTGGTGGTGGTGGTGGCGGTGCTAGAGGGTTTTGGGGGCCATGGCTCCCTCCGATCTTCAGTGCCACTACCTGCCCTGTGCAGTCTACATCAGTGCTGACCCCCCCGCCCCATTTGCGCCCTGCCCCCAGAAGAGGCTTGCATTCTTCAGACACCAGGACAGGAGCTGCTCTGCCAGCATCTGGGAGAGGAGGTATGAGGGGACTTATCTCTCTGCAGACTCCCTGCAGGGAGCAAATGGCAGTGGTGACTGGGGTGGGCAGACCCTGGCTTCGGCCCCTTGGGGAAGTGAGAGTAGAGGCGGGTATTAACCGCCTCCCTGCCCCTTCTGCCTCAGGGGCATGCTGGCTGGTGTCTGGCTGTGCTTCCAGCCCCACTGCTGCAGCAGTGAGGGAAGAACACCCTGCAGACCCCAGCTTGGGTCTGTGCTTGTGGGACAGGGAGGAGGAAATTCAACCCCTTTTCTGGCCAGTTCACTCCAAGCTATTGCCTGGTTTGGCCATGGCCCCCCAGTACAGCTTCCTTGCAGCTGAGTGCTGCTCTAGCACCCCCCAGCTCCTGGCCTGAGCCACTGCAGGCATGTGCCTGCATTTTGTGGATGTCTATTCACTTGCAAATTGGTTCAGTCTAGGCAGATTAGACTAACCTGCAAAGATTGAATTCAGGCTCTGGCTTTTAGAATGTCTGTCCCTAGCCTAAAGGTCTTTTGGTTCTGTTGGATTTAGCCATGGAAATTCTTATGCCATGATAAAAGTAATCAGGTATGCTTGCTTCTAAGACTGGTCAGTGAGCTATTTCCTGAGAGATGTCATAGGCTGTTTGAAGTTTGACCACACATGTAACTTGTGTAAGCCATCGTCAACACCTGTTTCACAAGAATGAATAGAAAGAGGTAGTTAGCTGTGTTAGTTGAGTCAGGCAGAAGGCAGAGCAGGGAGGTACCTGTGAAACTTAAGCATTCAGAAAGGCATAAGCTTCCATAAACAACAGCTTCATCTGATGAAGTAGGCTGTCGTCTATGAAAGCTGTTGTCTTTTTCAATTGGCTCCCTACCTGTTACTGTCATATACAGAGTAGAGGACTAACCTGACAAAGCCTTAGTTTCTAAGGTGCCAACCTGCTTTGCCTTCTACAAGAATGACTGGGATTTGTTACACTGTAAATGATATTCAGCACTGTAGGAAGCTAGATATTGATTAACTGCTGCATGTATTACATTACTGCAACATACATGATGTGCAAAGTTCTTGTATGTAGTGTTAACATAGAGCTCTTTCAAAATGACAGCCTTCTCATCACCTTGTGACAGGAGATTATTCTGCCCTACTTGGCACTGGTAAGGCTTCAGCTGAAATGCTGTGTCCAATTTCAAACACTATAAGAAAGATACAGAAAAAACTGTGGAATCCACAGGAGAGCAATGAGAATGTTAAATGATTTAGCAAACATGACCTCTGAGGAAGACATGAAGAGATTGGATTTGTTTGGTGTAGAAAAGATAAAACCGAAGGAGGACGAGTTACCATTCTTTCAGTACAGAAAAGGTACACTTTAACTTACAATACACTTTAAGTTAAAAAAGGAGACTATACCAAAATGAGGAAGATAGTTAGACAGAAATTAAAAAGGGCCCCTAAGGAGGTGAAGAATGTGCAAACAGCATGGTAACTGCTTAAGAAGGCACAGGACAAATGCATACCACAAATAAAAAAAAATGGAAAATGGACCAAAAGAAATTCAGCATGGTTTAATGGCAGAGTTACAGAGGCAGTAAGCGTCTTTCAAAAAAAGCTTCTTTTAAAAAGTGGAAGTCAAATCCTAATGAGGAAAAATAGCATAAACTCTGGCAAATCAAATGTAAAACTGTAATAAGACAAGCTAAGAAAGGATTTGAGGAGAAACTTGCTAGAGACATAAAAGATTAAATAAAAAAATATTTAAATACATTAGAAGTGGAAGACTTTCCAGGGAGTAGGTTGGGCCTTTAGATGTATGAAGGGGCGCTAAAGGGTGAGAAGGCCATTGCTGAGACTAAATACATTCTTTGTATTCGTCTTCACTGTGAAAGATGTTAAGGAAATTCCCTTACCAGAGCCACTCTCCTCTATGGGCAAGTCAGTGGAGCTGACCCAGATTGAGGTTTTGGTAGATGAGGTCATAGAGGAAATTAATAAACTAAGGAGTAGCAAATCACAGGACTTGATGGCACTCACCCTAGGGTCCTGAAGGAGATCAGATCAGAAATTGCTGTGCTCTTAACTGTAGTATGCAACCTTGGTACCAGAGGACTGGACAGTTGCCAATATTAAAGAAAAAAGCTCTAGAGGGGACACAGGGAACTACAGGTTATTCTGTTCCTGGAAAATTGGTAGAAACAATAATAAACAAAAGAATTATTTGGTACATGGATGAACATGACTTGCTGAGAAAGAATCAACACAGCTTTGCCAAAGGAAAACCATGCTTCATCAATCTATTAGAAGTCTTTGAGGATATCAATAAGTAGGTGGTTTTGGGTGATCCACTGGACATAGTATATTTAGATTTCCAAAAAGCCTTTGACAAGATCTCTTCATCAGAGGTTCTTAAATAAATTAGGTAGTCACAGGATTACAGGGAATGTCCACTCTTGGATTAGAAATTGGCTCAAGATAAAAAGCAATGAGTGAGTATAAATGATCAGTTTTCAGGGTGGAAAGAAATAAACAGTGGGGTCCCCCAAGGATCTATGTTGGGACTGGTGCTGTTTAACATATTCGTAAATAATCTGGAAAAGGGGGTGACTAGCAAGGTGACTAGTTTTTCAGAAAATTATTCATAGTAGTAAAGACCAAGGCAAACTGTAAGGAATCACAGAAGGATCTGGCATGTTTGAGTGAATGGGCAACTAAATTGCAGATTAAAATCAGTGTACAGAAATGTAAAGTGATGCACCTGGGCAAAAATACACTATGCCTACACTATGATGGGCTCTACATTAGCTGTTACCACACAGGAAAGAGATCTGGGTGTCAGTGTGGACAGGTCACTAAAAACATCATCTTGGTGCTCAGCAGCCAGCGAAAAAGCAAACTCCCTTGCAATCTCCCAGCCTCTGCCAGGAGACAACTGTCTCCTGGCCCCATGTTCCCTGTCAGTCCCTGGAGTCTAGCGCTCCCCCTGGCTGCTGCAGGGGGCCAGTGCAGGGCCAGAGGGGACAGAGCTGCAAATATGCTCCCAAATCCCCACCTGCCCAGAGTAATGTACTCTGGAGTAAACCCATCCAGCAGCATTTGCATGCATAGATGCACCCAGTGGGCATATCTATATGTGACGCTACATCACTGTAGCAACATGCTGTGGTGACATAGCAGTGGCAGTCACAAACCATGATGCCACAGCTATGTCACCATAGCAATACGCTCCCTTGTTATAGTGCATTGCTACAGCGATGTAGCAGCTAAAAATAACTATGCACAGCGTCCATGGTACAGCATGGGCAGTTACTGTGCCATCATTTAGTACTTCCAAAAGAAAGTACTAAATGATGATGCAGTAACAAAGACGATGTAGGGACACATGTAGATGCATTCAGTGAGTTGCAATCAAGTGAGACTATACCAATCACTAGTTATTGCTACACTGGGCCCTGTTCTGACAATGGGTCCATGATCCTAGGCATCTGTTATAAGCTTCCTCCATTAGTGTAAGAGGGGAAATTCAAGCAGGCGCTTTCTCCCAGAAATCCGTGAGCAAACCGTCTGACTGTGGTAATGGAGAAACAGTAAAACTAAGGAGAATGAAATAATAAGACTGGACCTCTTGATCTTAGAACAGTGACTCCCATTCTTCAATTAATGGAGAAATGCTTCATTTTTAAATGGAGTCACAGACACCATAAAATGATCAGAAGGCAATGCTCTGACACTACCTATCGTTATATGTTTCTCCTCTTTCTCCCTTCTCTCTCTTGAATGCCGAGTAGAAGGAGGCATGTCCTCTCACTTTCATTGGACTGTTCTTCTTTAGCATTCTGATCTCATTGCCTAGGGAGAAAGAGATCATTTCTGTTCTTCTTTCTTGTGGAGGTGGGAGAATGTGGCTCTCATCACACCAGCATGATTTCTTAGCTCTCTGTGAGTTACCTGGCATGTGGTAACTGTATGGTCTTCACCCCCTGCCCACCTGTTTTATGTGTGTGTGGCGGGGTGGAGGGAGGGCTGTAAATGGAAAGCATATGCCCAGTTCTTTAAAAAACCCTAGCCCTTGTCTGTGTGTCTACCAGCAGCAGCAGACCTCTGGCTGCTGCCTCTGCCTTGTGTGTTGCCTCTGCCCTAGGATGCATAACTATGTCTCTGACTCCTAGAGTTACTTAAGACTACAAACCCAGTTATTTCATCCCAGACCAATTCATGGCTGAGGAAACAGTGCTGGCTGAATTGTTACCAAGAGGACTAAGCATTTTACAAGCTCTCTCCCAGATGGCTGGCTGCATTTGATCAGTCTTTTGGCCAGTGTATATTGACTACTGGCCACGAATGGGGGCAGCACAGTATATTAGAGATTGCCTGGTCAAAGGGACAACATGCACAGGTATATAAACAAGTAAGTAATTCTCAGTTCTGACATTGACTCTCTCTGAGGCCTTGGTAATATCATTTACCCTTTGTACATTGGTTTACCCATATGTAAAATGCTGATAACAGAGGGAATTCATTGAAATAATTAGTCATTACCTTTGTAGTCTGATAGAACTGCTGAAATTCAGGCTTACCAGAAGACGCACTGAAGACTGCAGTGGCTGGGAACATAGCAACTCCACCCTCACCTCCCCCACACATTTCTTTGGCTCTTGCCCCTTGAAAAATGTTTAGATGCTAGGAACCAACATGCTAGGATGGTAGATCTTTGATTTACTTAGAACAAAGTATCTAGGCTCCATTTCTGCACCTAAATTAATCGAGAAATGCCCCCATCCCTTTTGATTTGAAATTATTCAAGTTAAATTTGGGGGTTTTACCTCCCCCCCATCACCTCTGCCCCTCTCCTAAATTCATTTCTATACACAGAACTGAAATCCCTGTGATTTGGGGGTTCCCCATTTTTCCCTGTAACATCTAGAAACACTTAGATTAGATATGATCAGGGATTTAAACAAGCACAACAAACAGCTGCAGTATGACAGAGCTACAAAAGGCAAGTTAAATGTAGACACCTCTATTAGCATATAAATAAGAATCGGCTATTGTGAAGAAGTACACATTGTAGCTTGTATTCCTATTTCATACATTTTTTAAATTCTCGAGAGAAAGATAACTCTAAAACATCTTAGGTAACATCTGAATAAAACAAGAGAAGTTAAAAAACAGATTTACATTACAGTAAATGCTATGTAGCAAGAATGATTGCAACCTCACAGTGAAAATATAAAAAAATTGAAACAGGCGAGAACTAAGGATGGAGAAAGCACTGTCTGAATACCAAATAACCATGTAGACCTACTGGAAATCTCATTTGGTGATGCCCTATTGCTATTGGTATACAGATGATCAGATCTTACCATCAAAATTGTCCCTCCTGCCTTCTATTAATCTATTAATCCTTTTTACAAAAAATAGTTGGGTTTGCATGTTAGAACTTCTGATTTTGCAAATCTTTAACACCACTGGTTACTTGTATGATTTTGAAAAAGTTGCTTAACCTCATAGAACCTGTCTGTAAAATGACTGTGTCCACTCTAATACAATTCCTTAGATATGCCGGTAGTTTAAGGATACCCCTTCCCAGAGCTCTGACCTGGTAGACACTCTGGACTGACTTAACTCTCCATAGGCATATGATGCACAGACGTTGCTTAGGATTCGAAAACTAATGATGTTTTACTGAGATAGCATAAAGATATACAGGTGCAGCCAAAAAACAACAACAACAAACAAAACCCACAAAACAAACATAAAAAAACCCAAGCTCTCTGTTCATTTCCTTACTTCGGTTTTCCCTGATCAGTTTTCCAAAGAGAGTGCAGGGTCCTTCTCCTGCAGCTCATAGTTTTTTCCAGATCTATTCCAGGTCACCCTTATTTTAATGTGCCTTGATCTGTGAGGAAGGCATATTCCACAGCTTCCTGTTCCTTCAAAACCCTGGACTTTTATTCCTCCTGTGTGTCTTTTATAAGTCCTGCTTTTCATCAGATCTGGCCTTCTGTTTGGTAAATTGCATTCTCTACCTCCTCCTCTGCAGAGAAGTTGAAGGAACTGGTTGAACTCTTACCTTCAGCCAACTCTTGTCCCAAGGAGTTTCCACTTAAATAAGCCTCATTAAGGTTTAATGAACCGCCAGCACACCTGGTTTGGGAAGTATGTGATATGGCCCTTCTCACTGTTTACTGTATTTATTACATGTCAAGACATTCCATGATATAGCAGAGATCTCAGTTTGTACGTGGACAGATTCCTCAAGCTGTCACAATTTATAGTTATTTCTTTCACAGGTGTGTTTTGAGCCTTAGTTAGGGTGAAATATAAAAAAACTGTTCAGGATTAGTCTAATTGCTTCCTTTGATGTCAACAGTAAAGTTCCCATTGACTCCAATGGGAGCAGAGTCTGGTGTATATTATAGATAATAATATTTTCACTTCCATGGCACGTTTTATCCAAGGATCTTTACAGTTTCATTCCAAAGCCCACTGGAGTGAGTTTCAAGATACAAAATCTTAGTATTTGTACAAAGATAAAATATGTCAGTACTGAAGGTTTAAGTTCACTTCATACTAACATACTACAGCCCTGATCCTGCAAATTTATACGCATCAGTAGATCCCTTGTTCAGGGGAGCACATGCTTACAAGTCATTATTTATGTGTTAGAGCAGGGGTGGGCAAAGTCCAGCCCGTGGGCTGGCTCTAGCTGGCAGTGGACTACATTTCCCAGCAGCCCCTGCTTGCGCGGTTGGTTTCCATGGAGACTCCAGCAGCAGCTGTGCTGTGACAGCTAGGCTAGGATTTCTGCTAGGCTGGGATTTCTGTGGAGACCAGCCCCAACAGTGCTGGCAGGCAGCAGTGGCACCAGCCTCTTCCTGGTCAGGGGCTAAAGGGAGCTGTGCTGCAGGTGGGAGCAGGGCGGGCTCAGCTGCTGCCGCTTGTGAAGAGCAGGCAGCAGCAGTGGTGGCAGCACTGCTGGGATGGGTGGCTGCGAGGGGCTACAGGGAATTTTGGGGTGGCTATAACCCCCCCCCCATGCCCTCTCCAGCACTGCCCCTGCTGGCAGGGTGTGCAGCAAGGCATGGAGCTGGTCCGGAGCCTGGCTGGGATGCTGCAGCAGTGACAGCATGGTCCAGAGCCAGGGAAAAGCCACAATCTGTAGCCTGCATGCTGTGGGCAGGGGCATGCAGGCAGCAGATCGCGGCCCTGCCCCAGCTTTGGACCATGCTGTCACTGCTCAAGGAGGCGGGGCAGAGTCACGATATGCTGCCTACACATCCCTGCCTGGGGCATACAGGTTGCAGATAGCGGCTCTGCCCCGGCTCCAGACTACTCTGTCACTGCCACAAGATCCCAGCCCAGCTCCGAACCAGCTTCGCACCCTGTTACATGCTCTGCCAACGCTGCTGGGGCAGGTCTCCATGAAAAGCCCGGCCTTGTGCATATCACAGTGCGGCTGCTGCTCGGGTCTCCATGGAAACTGGTCCCAGCCATGCAGGCAGGGGCTGTGGGGAAATGGAGTCTGGCTGCTAGCCAGATCCACCATTTTGCCCACCCCTGTGTTAGAGTCTTTGCGTGATCAGGGCCTAGACCACTGATTTTCAACCAGGGTGCTGCAGCGCCATAGGATGCCTTGAGATCCTTTCAAAGAGGTTCAGGGGGTGCCATACAATATTAGCACTGCTAGGTATGCAAATATTATTCACATGATAAACCCAGAGATTTCAAACAGGGATTTATAGTGTTAAAAACATTCTGCTCTATTGTGGTCTTCCTGGCTAGGGACAGACATTACACATAAACTGGTTTAAACGATCAGATACTGGTTTAACCCTGTAACAGAACCGATGTTCAGTGCACATAAACCACTTTGAAAATGGCCGAAACCAGTCTGAGATAAACTTGGTTGACTGTAGTATCAGACTTAACTGATTTGGGTCAAACCAGTTTATGCAACGTCTGTCCCAGACCCTTTGCTAGTTTAAGTTAACCCCCCCCCCCAGCATCCCAACAAGCTCTCTGGACTGGGCAGAGCTCTCTACTCCACAGCACAGCAGGACCCTCCCCTCTGCTCCCTGACTGGAGTTCGGCAGGGAGTGCAGGCGTCTGCCTGGCTTTCCCCTGCTCCCCTCCCCATTCCCCACTAAGCAGGGATTCCCTGGTCCCCTCTGCCTTACACAGACACCTCTCAGCATTAGCTAGCAGACCACATGCTGCCTATGGTCCATGCTGTGGCAGACAGGACAAAGGCAGAATCAACAGGTAGCTGGTAATGTCCCTCTGTTTTCTTAATGGGGTGATAAACACTGAGTTAGGGGTGACAAACACTGCTGGGCTGGTCAGGAGTGTGGGGAAGCACTCCCTAATCAGAGCATCCTGCATGCCTGGCCATGCCTCTGCTAAGCTCAGTACTGAAGAAAGGAGGGCTGTTTTAGTGCCCCTTGGCTTCTAGGCTGAGCCACTGCAGGCATGTACCTGAATTTCTGGGATGCCTTTGCAGTTACAAACTGATTCAGCCTAGCCAGGTTGAGTAACCTGCAAAGATTGAATCAATTTCGGCTCAGGCTTTTTGAATGTCTGTCCCAAGCCCCTGAGTTCTTTGCAACAGAAGAATTGCGCTATCATTCTTGTGAAGTCAAAGAACAAGTGAAAACTAAGACCTGGTATTTTCCAAGCGGTGTCTTGATTCTATCTACAAGTGCCTCAAGTCTAAAAAGGTTGAGAACCACTAGCCTAAACATTTAAATAATTCTTAAATGGGTGCAAATCATTATCTGCAGTTAGATTAACCCTTGTTGCAGATAAGCCATATGAAAGCAGAGTGCATTTGCCAGGAAGGTTGTCTGAGTGCCCTTTTTATAACCAATGCCTTGAATTTAATAGCTTATTTCTATTATTCTTCAGTAAACTAGAATGCCTTACTTTTCCATCTTCCCTCCATTCTTCATAAATGTTATTTCTGCTATGTCCTGCTTTCCAGCTTGCCAAGTCTTAACCTGTTTTCTCAATGTATCAAATCAGGCAAAGAGAAGATACAAATTAAGCTATTATAAATTGTCAAAGTCAGGGGTAGATACAGCAAAGGGGCGGGGCAGGGGGAACAAGTACAAAGCCCTGCAGTCAGAACAGAATAATTGCATGCACAAATTTAGTTTGCTTGCAGCGAAGAACCTGGGGATTACAGTAGACCATAAAGTGAATAGTAGCCAACAGTGTACTCATTGCAGAAAAACCCAACAGCAGAGTGGACTATATTAACAGGAGTGTCACTTGTAGATGAAGGAATGTGATCCTTCCGCTCTGTTCAACAATGGTGAGACTTCACCTGGAGGACTGTTTCAAGCTTTGGGCCCCACTCTTCAGGAAACAGCTCAGCACAGAGCAACAAAAATGATTAGGTGCCTGAGAGGCAAGACTTACCAGGAAAGGCTGAAAGAACTAGAGTTATTTAGTCTGGAGAAGAGAAGATTGAGAGAAGATTTAATAACAATCTCCAAATACCTGAAAGTCAATTACAGAATGGATGGAGATGGGTTCTCTCCTTGACCATAGAGGATAGGACTAGGAACAATGGAGCTGCAGCAGGGGAAATTTATAGATTTCATAGACATTAGGGCTGGAAGGGACCTCGGGAGATCGTCGAGTCCAGCCCCCTGCCCAAAGGGCAGGAAGTCAGCTGGGGTTATAGGATCCCAGCAAGATAAGCATCCAATTTACTCTTGAAGGTGTTCAATGTAGGTGCTTGAACCACCTCCGCTGGCAGACTGTTCCAGACCTTGGGGGCTCGGACAGTAAAGAAATTCTTCCTTATGTCCAGCCTGAAACGGTCTTGCAGGAGTTTATGACCGTTCAACCTAGTCAACCCTTGGGGCGCTCTGGTGAACAAACGTTCCCCCAGATCCCTGATAAACTTATAGGTGGCCATCAGATCACCTCTGAGCCTACGCTTTTCCAGGCTAAAGAGTCCCATGTCTCTCAGCCTATCATCGTAAGATCTGTTTTCCTGACCTCTGATCATGCGCGTGGCTCTCCTCTGCACTTTCTCAAGCTTTTCCACATCCTTTTTGAATTGTGGAGCCCAAAACTGGACACAGTACTGCAGCTGCAGCCTCACCAAGGCCGAGTACAAGGGGAGAATGACGTCCCGGGATTTGCTCGAGAAGCATCTATGGATGCAAGCCAGTGTTTTGGTCGCTTTACTAGCCGCAGCATCGCATTGCAGGCTTATGTTCATCTTGTGGTCAATGATGACCTCCAAGTCTCTTTCTTCTGTAGTGCTATCCAATGTAGCACTGCCGAGCCTATAAGGGTGCTGCAGGTTTTTCCTCCCAAGGTGGAGAGCCTTGCATTTTTCGGTGTTAAACACCATCAGGTTCTCGTCTGCCCATTTGCTGAGCTTGTCCAGGTCAGCAGTAGAACGTCTTTCAAAATTGGAGTCAATCCTCTCAAACCCTGCCGCTGCTTTAGGTTGGAGATTAGGAGGAACTTTCTGACTATGAGGGTGGTCATGCTTTGGAACAGGCTACCTTGAGAAATTATGGACTCTCCATCCTTGGAAGGTTTTCAAGAGCAGGTTAGACAGCCACTTCGCTGGGTTAGTTTATTCAGGGTTGCTCCTGCCTTGACAGGGGACTAGACTAGATGACCCCATGAAGTCCCTTCCATCTCTACTTTCCTATGATTCTGTGTTCTAAACTCAGGACTTAGAGTCATATTTGGAAAGGTACTATGGTTTTAAAGATGCAGATAGCCACATTTGAAAACTAGTTCCTAAGAAACATATATATATACCCTGCCTTTTATCCAGTTCTCATTGAAATATTTAGGAGTCCAGTTATCTCTGAAAACTGCTCCTTAGTGCTTACGAGCTTTGATGTTTACAGTGGAAAAATGTGCGTTTCATCCTGTTTCATTTCTGAGTTTTAAAAATGTCCTTTTCTTTCCTTTTCTCCATGATCCTTCTCTTCTCACTGTAACTCTGTACTTGTGGCAAGGGGCCTATGTTTAAAGAGAAGGAAACATTTTCAGTATTCAGATGGAAATCAGATTTGATTTGAAACCTAGGTTATATGTATACAGGTATACCTCGGAGATATTGCAGGTTCGGTTGCAGACCACTGCAATAAAGCGAATATCACAATAAAGCGAGTCACACGAATTTTTTGGTTTCCAAGTGCATATAAAAGTTATGTTCACACTATACTGTACTCTATTAAGTGTGCAACAGCATTATGTCTAAAAAAACAATGTACATACCTTAATTAAAAAATATTTTATTGCTAAAAAATGCTAACCATCATCTGAGCCTTCAGCGAGTCGTAATCTTTTTGCTGGTGGAGGGACTTGCCTCGATGTTGATGGCTGCTGACTGATCAGGGTGGTGGTTGCTGAAGGTTGGGGTGGCTGTGGCAATTTCTTAAAATAAGACAACAATGAAGTTTGCCGCATCGATTGACTCTTCCTTTCACAAAGCATTTCTCTGTAGCATGAGATGCTGTTTGATAGCATTTTACCCACAGTAGAACTTCTTTCAAAATTGGAGTCAATCCTCTCAAACCCTGCTGCTGCTTCATCAACTAAGTTTATGTAATATTCTAAATCCTTTGTTGTCATTTCAACAATGTTCACAGCATCTTCACCAGGAGTAGATTCCACCTCAAGAAACCACTTTCTTTGCTCATCCTTAAGAAGCAACTCCTCATCCGTTGAAGTTTTATCATGAGATTGCAGCAATTCAGTCACATCTTCAGGCTCCACTTCTAATTCTAGTTCTCTTGCTATTTCCACCACATCTGCAGTTACTTCCTCCACTGAAGTCTTGAACCTGTCAAAGTCATCCATGAGGGTTGGAATGAACTTCTTCCAAACTCCTGTTAATGCTGATATTTTGACCTCCTCCCATGAATCACGAATGTTCTTAATGGCATCTAGAATGGTGAATCCTTTCCAGAAGGTTTTCAATTTACTTTGCCCAGATCCATCAGAGGAATCACTATCTATGGCAGTCATACTCTTACGAAATGTATTTCTTAAATAATAAGACTTGAAAGTCAAAATTACTCCTTGGCTGCGGAATGGATGTTGTGTTAGCAGGCATGAAAACATTAATCTCGTTGTACATCTCCATCAGAGCTCTTGGGTGACCAGGTGCATTGTCAATGAGCAGTAATATTTTGAAAGGAATCTTTTTTTCTGAGCAGTAGGTCTCAACAGTGGGCTTAAAATATTCAGTAAACCATGTTGTAAACAGATGTGCTGTCATCCAGGCTTTGTTGTTCCATTTATAGAGCACAGGCAGAGTAGATTTAGCATAATTCTTAAGGGCCCTAGGATTTTCGGAATGGTAAATGAGCATTGGCTTCAACTTAAAGTCACCAGCTGCATTAGCCCCTAACAAGAAAGTCAGCCTGTCCTTTGAAGCTTTGAAGCCAGGCATTGACTTCTCCTCTCTAGCTATGGAAGTCCTAGATGGCATCTTCTTCCAATATAAGGCTGTTTCGTCTACATTGAAAATCTGTTGTTTAGTGTAGCCACCTTCATCAATTATCTTAGCTAGATCTTCTGGATAACTTCCTGCAACTTCTACATCAGCACTTGCTGCTTCACCTTGCACTTTTATGTTATAGAGACGGCTTCTTTCCTTAAACCTCATGAACCAACCTCTGCTAGCTTCAAACTTTTCTTCTGCAGCTTCCTCACCTCTCTCAGCCTTAATAGAATTGAAGAGAGTTAGGGCCTTGCTCTGGATTACGCTTTGGCTTAAGGGAATGTTGTGGCTGGTTTGATCTTCTATCTAGACCACTAAAACTTTCTCCATATCAGCAATAAGGCTGTTTCACTTTCTTATCATTCATGTGTTCACTGGAGTAGCACTTTTAATTTTCTTCAAGAACTTTTCCTTTGCATTCACAACTTGGCTAACTGTTTGGCGTAAGAGGCCTAGCTTTCGGCCTATCTCGGCTTTCGACATGCCTTCTTCACTAAGCTTAATCATTTCTAGCTTTTGATTTAAAGTGAAAGACGTGCGACTCTTCCTTTCACTTGAACACTTAGAGGCCATTGTAGGGTTATTAATTGGCCTAATTTCAATATTGTTGTGTCTCAGGGAATAGGGAGGCCCGAGGAGAGGGAGAGAGACGGGGGAACGGCTGGTCGGTGGAGCAGTCAGAACACACACAACATTTATTGATTAAGTTCGCCGTCTTATATGGGCGCGGTTCGTGGCGCCCCAAAACAATTACAATAATAACATCAAAGATCACAAATCACCATAACAAATATAATAATAATGAAAAAGTTTGAAATATTGCGAGAATTACCAAAATGTGACACAGAGACACGAAGTAAGCAAATGCTGTTGGAAAAATGGCGCCTATTCAAAAATGGCGCCGATAGACTTGTTCAACGCAGGGTTGCCACAAACCTTCAATTTGTAAAAAACACAATATCTGCAAAGCGCAATAAAGCGAAGCACAATAAAACAAGGTATGCCTGTACATATATTTCTTTTTAAAACAGTAATAGTGCTGTTTAGCTATGTGCCAATATGCTAAATGTATTTGGATTGTACAAAACCTACATTTGTATTCACCATAGCAGAAGTATAATAATCCTCAAACCCTTTGTTATGCAGTTACCCAAAACATCAGCTGTGTGTGCTGGCTGTTTTATATCTGTGGTAGGTAGTCAAGAAGGGCTGTTATTTCAGTTCATTTGGCTTATTTCCCAATATTTGCTCTTCTAACAGTGGGGGTCATGTCCTCCTGAGTACTGATCTGATTCCTTTCCCCTGCCCAATCTACTGTTCTGCTTTCTGCTCCCTGCTCAATTTGTTGCTCTGCTTTTTGCTCCCTTGTTAGAGCTCCCTGCCTGATGTGGTGCTGTTTTCTGCTGTGCTTTCTGCTCCCTTACCTAAGCTCCCTGTCAGACTTGCTGCTCTGTTTCCTGGTCCCTGCCTTCCTTTTCACTGTACTGTCTGTCCTCTCTCCCTGAATTGCCACATGCCACACTGAATCTGCCCAAGCCATTTGTGGTGCACGTGCTTGCACCCACGCTCTAACACACAAAGCTTGCTAGGCATGGACTATTCAGGATGTGGGCCATGTCCTAAGGCTGCTATTTAATTGTATAATCACTCTTCTTGATGTGACAACCTCACTATTGAAATAGTACCTTGGCAGTATTTTGTGGAGACTATACTTATTACTTGTTGCCTTATAGTAGGTCCCAAAGGTCCCAGTAGGTATCAGAGACCTATGTGAGACGATGCAGAGGGGGAAGGGGTAAACCACCTTTGGTGCCTCTCTTTGCTCACTGGTGTTATCATTCTACACATTTCTCCTTTCTTGTACATTTCTACATAGTGACTCTCTCCATTTATGGGCTGCATGCAAAGAGGTGCTGCATGCACAAAGCAGGTCCATGCCTGGGGCAGCTGCTAATGCGCAGGGCAGTGCTGGCTCCTGTCATGTTGATTGCAGTAGCACAGTCAGATGTCACAGCAACAGGTGCTGCTTTTGCATCTCCCTACAAAGAGGGAGCTGCTGCCCTGGTCATCCTCCCCCCGCCAATTAGAAACATAGGGCTGGAAGAGACCCCGAAGGATCATCGGGTCCAGCCCCCTGCATGAGCAGGAAAGACATCTGGAGTCAGGTGACCCCAGCTAGATGACCATCCAGTCTCCTCTGGAAGACCTCTAGAGTAGATGATTGTACCACCTCTGGGGGGAGTTTGTTCCATAGTCTGGACACCCTAGTTGTGAAGAAGTTTTTCCTAATGTTCAACCTGAAACTATCTTCCAGGAGTTTGTGGCTGTTGTTTCTAGTTTTCTCCCAGGGTGCCCTGGTGAACAGGTGTTCACCGAGCTCCTGATGTACGTCTCTGATATAGCGGTAAGCCACAGTCAGGTCCCCTCTCAGCTATGTCTCACACACATCACTGTCTCTTTGTACATATTTTTATGTACTTTTGTCCCTAGGACTCCTGGATTTCTCTGAGCTCATGAGAGTTTTATAATTCCCCTATGTGTGGATTTCTCTTTTCAGCTATAGTGCAGTCTGTTTAAGTAATGTACTGGCAGCTACAAATCCTCATTCCTAACGCTGGCTCTGTTACTGACTTCTTGTCTAATTATGCCTTTTTTACATGCATAAAGATTACTTTCTTTCCCCTAGAACAGATCGGCATGGACTGGGGGGGCGGGGACTTGCTTTCCTATGTAGTTTGGGACATGGTTCTTTTTCTAGGCTCTTCTGAGCATATATTAACCAACTGCTTCCCTGTTGTTGCAGTAGTAAGACATACACAGTGCCCACGCTTTTACCTATGGCATAGGCTTTTGCTGGTATCCATGTATTGTGCCTTGTAGTTATGTGCAATGCTTTGAAATGAAGATTTTAGTGATACCTTAAGTTAATAATTTCCTGTGAATATATGAGACTGGATTCAGGAGACCCAAAGGCCCATTGTAGTTCCATGGTCATTTGCCTCAAAGAAATGTTGGTTGTTTTAACTGGCTCACTAATTAACTTGCTTTAATTAATTAAATATAGCTATTATAGTCATAACACAATTTATACATTTATATTTAGCTAAATATGCCTAATTAACTAAATATAGCTTTAACTAAACAAGCTATTATATCCTTGAAGGAATGCTCCTATAATTAAACACTGCTTTGAAAATAAGTACGCAACGCTTGAATGGGAGGTACTGTTCATGGCTTGCTTGTTCTCCATAGCACATTTACTCTTGATGAATGTTCTGCCTCCAAGGCAGATAGGCATCTGTGTCTGTTCTTCAAGAAAGCTGTATTTATGAAAGGCACCTGAGAAGTTTTGCAAGGTTTGCTTATGTTTGCGCACCAGTTTCTCTGAGGCAACATTGCCAAAGAAAATGATATCCAATTTGATTTGTCTGGGGAATGAGTGACTTCAGAAAAGTGTGTTTTCTGTGAATCATCCTCCTCTGTTTGGCTGCCTGTGACAAAGTCTCCAAGGTAGATATTTCAGCTGAAGTGCACTGAAGCAACTGGACCAGATATGAGGGATCTGAGGGAAATGAAGTACAAAACACGAGCGGGCCTGATAATCATATACCACTTATCCTTACCGGCAACAGCCACACAGTGACAAGGCTGAGATGTTATGCACCCATGGTGCTAAAGGATCGCTAAAGCATAATCAACCCAGAATAAACATGGAATTTGTCTCACACCATTCAACTTAACTAAAATCTAACTTTATTAATACATTAAAAGTAGTAACAGTTTCTACATAGAAAGAGGTAAAAAGAGTCCAGTGGTCTCACTTAATCCCAGATGTTACTCCACTTCACAGAAAAGGTGGCCAATTAGTTCCTGAAAGTAGAGGGTGCTCATTCGTGGGCAGTCTTTTTGGCTGTTATTCAGTCCAGATGTTGTTGGACGATGACACACACCCAGCTTCCGTGTTGCCCCCCTTTTATGCTTTTTCTTTAACTTTACAACTCTGATGACTCTTCAATTCTAGGTACTGCTGACTGGTTTCCCTGTGATCATCATACTGTTCATGTTTTTATCCCGTCAGCATATTGATTTGTTCCAACAAGCCCATCACATGCATACATCTTAATTTGGTCTTTCACCAGTGTCTTAATTTAGGCATGCCCCAGCCTCCTAATTTGGTCTGTTCATCAACTCTGGAAATTCCAAGGGCTGTGCCCCAACTGCACTGTCCAGTCAGTCACCTCTTATCACCCTTCATTAACATATCCAATCATGTCATCCCTCTGATTTAGTCAGTGAGTGCCAAGTTCAGTTAACTAGAGCTAGTAACAAGACTTACACTGTACATGCCTATGTTGATAATGCTGGAACATAAGCTCCCTGGGAAAGGTAGAAAACTGAAGAAGCATAACCTCTTGCTGAATTAGAGAGCCCAACACGGCTCATAGATAATTTTCACATGACAGGTCAAACTTGATTAGCTTCAGCTAGAAAAAAGCCTCTCAACCCTGCTAGATACTTCAGTAAGTTAACTAATAAATACAAGTGGGCATATTTTCTTGGACTGGGAGAAGGGAGAAGACTCACAATGAGGTCTCTCAAAAGACCATTATCAGTAAGGTACCGTGCTACTCTGCCATGCCTTCTTATAGACCATTAATGAAAGTCAATAATCATTGGGCAAGTGACAACATTTGCTACAGGGCTCCCATTAGCAAGATTCCTATTAATTTTTCTGATGCAGGATCAGGCCGGTACTGAACACTGGCTGCCTCGAGTAGCAAAAAGTTAGATGACAGATGTCCCAGGAATGTGTATTCTAGCCTGTCTCCTAGGCCTGTGTTCTGCAAATCAGCTTCAGTTAAGAAAGTCTGTAAAGGATCACTGATGTCTCACATATGGGTTTTCACATTTCTTCATCTATAAATCATGCTATAGTATTTTTGAATCATCATTTCCAATGAAGGCTAAAGCCAGAGACGGTAGCTTGTATAACCGAATCATTGAAAGGATATCTATTAGCATGGGTGATTGGTGCCTCCTGAGCAAGTCAGCAACTGGGGGAGCCCCTCCCCCCCCGCCAATCACACTGATGAGGGGGGAGAGGCATTTGCTGTGGCTGATCATGCTGACCTGGAAGTGCCAGCGGTGTGCCCAGAATTGCGAGGGGTGCTTCTCCTAGTGCCCCCACTCCCCAGCCAGTTGGGGGGCACCAGTGCTCCCACCTGCCCATCTCCTAAGTGGGGAATGCTGGTTATTAGTTATTACCAGTGCTCTCAGGGGGTGCATGTGCACCCCCTACGTGTTACCACTATTAATCCAGGAGTATCAACCTGTAACGGGACCCAAGCCCTGCTACTCAGACACAAGGGAGGAAGACTCAGATAGCACACCTGGAGCCTGTGCCATAATAGTTCACAGGAAGATGGAAAGCTCTGACAGATGTCATCCAGGAGAGGACTGTGAGATGGTGTTGGGAGAGGGGAGTGGGGATTAAAGTGGCCAGTCTGGGCAGAAGGAAAACATACCAGGGAGCCAGGGGCTCCTGTCAGTTTAAGAAGACAGAGTGGCTAAATCACTCACAGATGTTAATTAAGAGAGTGAAAACCCTTATGCACAGTGAGGAGAAAGGCAGGTGATTGATTGCAAGGAGCTGGGACTCCCAAGCACATAAGCCCAGCTCTGCAGCGGTGCAGGGAGAGGAGCTTTTTCAGGGAAGCAGGATGTGGGATGCAGTGTCCAGGGCAACAGAGGCTTCCTGTAAGCATGAGAAGGAACCCTAGTCCTGGGAGCTATGGTTTGTGGCAGGTAAGTTTTGTTTAGGTGGTAAGCGTGTGTTAGTAGTGCTAGTATATGTTTGCTTTTGTTCATTGTACAACCAGTGGACTGGATGTGGCTGAAAGAGTAGAAGAGGAGGCCACAGGTGTACTCCAGGGGCACCCAGCATAAAGACTTACCCTGAATCAGGAACAAAAAGGGCAGCTGAGCTGAACTGGGAGCAGCCTTACACTGGCTCAAGGGTACCAGGGGGGCTGGGACTGGAAGCAAGACAAGGCTGAGTGGCCAAGAGACCGGAGACACAGGCCAGCTAAGGTGAGAGTGCTGAAGCCTGAACCCAGGCATGATGATTGAGGCGGCCAGGGGCCAACCAAAGGCTGAGACTGGAAAGGCCAAGTTAGAAACAGTGGGCCTGGGTTGCCAGTTAGCAGCTGGTGATGCTGAGGCTTAACAAGGCATAAACAGGCAATGGAGTAACACCTGTGAGGCATGGGCCTACCTGTAGGGCAGAAGGAGGCCACAAATTGCCTTTAGGGCATGTAGGGCCTGAGCGAGCAAATAGTGAGAGAGCACCTAGGCTCACCAGCCCCCAAAGGCAGTCTCTCTTCATTACTTTCAAGAACAAAGCTTGGCAGGGTAGGAAGCAGGATGAGACCCTGAGAGGCAAGAACAAGAGCCCCAGGAGGGACAGGACAGGGAGGAAAGGTTGGGGTGTGGCGCTCTACATTAAGGAGGAACACACATCCTTATCAAGTAACACAGGGTCAGAGGAGGGGTACACTGAAGTGCTCTAGGTTAGAATACAAGGCAGTCAAGGGGAAAGGGACTTAGTGGTGGGGGTCTACTACAGACCACCCAACCAAGGGGAAGAGCTAGACCAGGAATTCTTAAGTTGGCTCATGGAGGCAGTTAGGTCAAAAGACGTGCTCATCATGGGTGACCTGAACTTTCCAGACATCTGCTGGGAAGAGCAGTCAGCCAGGTCTGACCGCTCACATAGGTTCCTAGCCAAAATGCAGGACTGCCATCTAACCCAGGAGGTGCACAGCCCCACCAGGGGAGATGCCCTTTTGGACATGGTGCTGGCCATGGGCAACAGTCTGGTGAGGGGGCTGCGGGTGATCGACCACCTGGGTGACCATGATCATCGCCTGCTGGAATTCACCATCCAGCGCAAGGTGGCAAAGGTCTGCAGCAAGGCAGCAGCCTAGATTTCAGGAGGGTGGACTTCAATGAGCTAAGGAGAATAGTCGGGGAAGCACTGAGGTCACGGAGGGGAGGGGAGCCAGGTGTCCAAGAAGAGTGGTCACGCCTTAAGGAGACGATCCTCCAAGCCCAAAAGGTGACAATCTCTACGTGGATCAAAGGGGGCAAGAGCTCTTAAAAGCCCCCATGGCTCACCAAAAGCATCCGGGGGTGTCTCCTAACTAAAAGGGAGGTGTACACCCAATGGAAGGGAGGGGCCATCACGAGGGAGGACTATACTGTGGTTGCTCCGGGTTGCAGGGGGACAGTCAGGAAGGCCAAGGCAGAGATAGAACCTGGACTAGCTACCTGGATCAAGGACAACAAGAAGTCCTTTTTTAAATACATAGGGGGCAAAAAGAAGGTACTGGGTAACGTGGAGCCCCTGCAAGACACGCTAGGCAATGTGGTCGTCACACCAGATGACAAAGCTAACCTATTTAACAAACTACTTTGCCTCCATTTTCCTGAGCATGGAACCGAATCAGCCCCCCCATCGGGACCCCCTCAGGCCCCAGGGGAGGCACAACTAGGCCAAGGGGCAGTGAGGATCTAGTCAGGAAACTTCTGGAGGGACTGGACGTATTTAAATCAGCTGGTCCGGATGATCTCCACCCCAGAGTGCTGAAGGAATTAGCTGAGGTCATTGCAAGACCCCTGGCATGGCTTTACGAGCATTCATGGTGCTCTGGTGTGGTGCCAGGGGACTGGAAGAGGGCCAGTGTCGTTCCCATCTTCAAAAAAGGGAGGAAGGAGGACCCAGGAAACTATAGGCTAGTTAGTTTTACCTCAATCCTGGGGAAGCTTTTTGAAAGAATTATCCTGGCACATGTTCATGAGGGGCCAGCAGAGGAGATTATGCTTGGGGGCAACCAACAGGGGTTCATTAGAGGCAGGTCCTGTCAGACTTTCTATGACCAGGTCATAAAATCCTTAGATGCAGGGGTAGCAGTGGACATAGTCTTCCTGGACTTTAGGAAGGCCTTCAACACTGTTTCTCACCCCATTCTCATTAAAAAAACTTGGGGACTGTAGTGTCGACACCTACACAGTCAAATGGGTCGCTAACTGGGTGGAGGGCCACACCCAGAGAGTGGTAGTGGATGGGTCATTTTCAGCCTGGAGGGACGTGGGCAGTGGGGTTCCGCATGGCTCGGTCCTCGGGCCACACTGTTCAACATCTTCATCAGCAACTTGGACGAGGGGGTAAAAAGCACCCTGTTCAAATTTGCTGATGACACCAAGATGTGGGGGGATGTGGGCACGCTAAATGGGAGGAATAGGCTACAATCAGAACTAGACAGGTTACAGGGGTGGGCAGATGAGAATAGGATGGGATTCAACACTGACAAGTACAAGGTGATGCACCTGGGGAGGAGCATACCTACAGGCTGGGGAACCTCCCTTCTTGTCGGTGCAGAGACAGAAAAGGATCTCGGAGTCATCATTGATGCCAAGATGAACATGGGCCGACAGCGTGGGGATGTAGTCAGGAAGGCCAACTGTACCTTGTCATGCATCCACAGATGCATCTCGAGCAGGTCCAAGGAGGTGATCCTCCCCCTCTGTGCAGCACTGGTCAGGCCGCAGCTGGAGTACTGCATCCGGTTCTGGGTGCCCCACTTCAAGAGGGATGTGAACAACATGGAGAGGGTCCAGAGAAGGGCCACTCGCAGGCCCTACAAGGAGAGGCTACGGGACCTGAACCTGTTCAGCCTCCACAAGAGAAGGCTGAGGGGCGATCTAGTGGCCTGTTACAAACTAGTCAGAGGGGACCAGCAGGGACTGGGGGAGTCCCTGTTCCACCGAGCACTACCGGGGTGACTAGGAATACCGGTCACAAGCTGGCAGAGGGTAGATTCAGACTAGACAACAGGAGGCGCTAATTCACAGTCAGGACGGCTAATATCTGGGACCAACTTCCAGGCGAAGTGGTGCTGGCTCCTACCCTAGGGGTGTTTAAGACGAAGCTAGATGAACACCTTGTTGGAGTCGTTTGACCCCAGTACTTTTTCCTGCTAAGGCACGGGGTCGGACTTGATGATCTGCCGAGGTCCGTTCTGACCCTACAAACTATGAAACTATGGCTAGCCACTAAGGGGCATCATTGGAGCCCTTGGGCACCAATCTGGTCACACAACCCCTCACCTCGCCCCCTGGCACCACAAGGCTCACTCCTTGCTGGCACCAGTGGAGGTTAGTACAGTCCTTGTTTGTCCCTCACTGCTGATGCATGTCGCCAATGGGTCTCTGTGCTCTGGATTTCAGCAGTGGGTCCCATCCCCAAATCCCCTGCTCTTCTACAAACCCCAGGGGCACAGCTCTACAGGCCAGATCTGGCTTGCAACTCTTAAGTTTGACACCCTGTATTAAGTAATTTATGTTTGAAACAGATTTGTTAAATGCATAAATAAGTCTTGTTCTCAGTACATTCAACATTTGAGATACTCTGTATATAATGCCAAATGGCAGATGTAGCTATTGAAACATATGTTTATGGAAATTCTGTCACAGAAAATTGCCTGTCTAAGTCAAAACATTGTCAGCTTCACTTTTTGGCTTCTTGTAGTCTTTTATGTTTTATTTTGATCATAATTTTGAGTACAGGAAACCCTCCGTATTCGCGGGTTCAGCATTCACGTTTTCAAATATTCACGAATGCTGAACCCATATTTTAAATACACTTTAAACACTTACCGGAGCTCCGCGCTTGCTGGCACTGGGGTCCCGCTAGGGCTGTGCTCCCTTCCCCCCCCCACCCCCAGATGCCAGGGGCACTGCATTCATGAACACAGTTCCCTATTTGTGGATTTCGCCACTTGCGGGGATCACGGGAGCGTATCCCCCATGAATGGCGAGGGTCATCTGTATATACAGCTAAACTAAAACCACTCTCAGGTCTTCTTCACACTAAGGGTAAAGATTTTTGCCTTGCAGGACCAATGTGTTCTCAATAGAAATGGGTAGGCCAGGTTCCGGCCTCATTTTATACTCATGCGAGTCATAATAATAACCCCATTTAAATTGGATGTTAGTCCAGGTTTTAGTGGTGTGGCAGAGCTGTCTTTGAGCCTTGTTCAGATACACAAAACCAAATTCAAGAGCAAGTCATAAAACAAAAGGCAAGGAATCAAATGTATTAGCTTATGGCTTTTGTTTACAAGATCTCTTGAATTAAGTTTGTGAAACTGCTCTGGAGCAAATTTTAAGAGACATGGCATACTTTATCATTTTCCCCATAATTGTTTCTCATGCACTTTGCTGGGGACAGAATTCCACTTGTGACCTTGTCTCTTCAGGCCTTTTCTGTGTCCCTGGAATTAAATGCGTGTGCCTGACCTTTTAATCATCTTGTGTGTTAATGATATATAAGCCCCTGTATAAGCTCCTAGTCCTATTACATTACACCTTTTTATTGATTCCTTCTGAGTTTTGAATCATCCATCTAGATTTCATCACTTCTCTATTTTGCATTCAGTTAATGTTCAGATTAAATGGTGTGGGGGGAGGTGTAACTCTACTGACCGTAGCATCATTCTGCTGTGCACAACTTCTGTCTCAAATTGCTTCAGCAGTCCAGTTTCTCAGGTTTTGAATTTAAAAATCTGTATCTTAATTGCTATATAGCAGTTAAGCTACCCCACTCAGGCCCTGCCCAATCCCTCTTGTACTGTACTTAAAGATCAGTCTCTGAAAGCTCACATTAATTATGTTTACAGCTTCTATATTCTCTCTGAATTCTGGCAGTAACAAAAATCAAGCAAAAAATTCATGTTGTGGATTATTGATTAAAACTTTTTTATGCAGGTGTTCCTATAATGTTACTGGATATGAAAGTTATAAGTTAATGTATTCTGTGCTTTATAGTCTCAATAACTACCATATTTAGTGTTCAAAATTATACAGAACACTTTAAAAAATAACCCATTTTTGGATACTGCAGTCTTTGGAAGACTATAGTGACAGTGACAAATTGCTACTATCATTATGAAGATAAACACCAATTGCAAGCTAAATCTGTTCATTACCAGAGTAGTTTTCTATTTCTTGAAAATTCAAGATGAGTCTATGCAGGTGAAGATTCCACCTTGCTTCAGAAATACTGCACCCCCCCCCCCCACTCATGTATTAAAAATGTTCCCCCTAAGACATAATATTTGTAAGGCAGTGGTCTGTGTCCTACCATCATTTTCAGATACAAGTATATTCTAGCTATCACTCTCCCTGGAGATAGAGACCCAAAATTACAAACATTGGGATTCAAAGCTTCTAATAAGAAAAAAAATTCTTTGAAGGCAGTTGTTGGTAGGTCACTCTGCAATGCAGGATGGCCTTTAAGAATTACCTTAGAATGCTTGGAGGTGGGTTCAGTTATCCAGGCTGTTTGCTCATCACATCTAGTTGTCCTTAGCAATAAGTTCTTCACAACTATGCCAAATAGCATCTTGGAAGATATTAAAAGTCTATTTTTGAAATGTTCCAGTGTGAAAAAAATGCTCAGAATTTGATGCCTTGTCAGTTTTTTTTGTTTTTGTTTTTGTTTTTTGGTGGAGGGGGGGGTTATTGTTGCCAGCAAAGTAGAGAAATTCTTTGATGTGCTCTGCATTTGCATTATAAGGAAGTGCAGTTCAGTTCAAATAGAGGTATGTCATGGATCACCACCAACTCCTTTTCCCAAAGGAGTGCAAACATCCTAAACAGCACATCTAACTGCTTGGCGCCAAACACACTGTCTTTATTGTGTCACTACAGTTCATAGAAGTCATAGAAAATTAGGGTTGGAAAGGAGGTCATTTAGTTCAACACCCTGTTCAAAGCAAGACCATCCCTGACTAAATCATCCCAGCCAAGGCTTTGTCTAGACTGGTCTTAAAAACCACCAAGGGTAGAGATTCCACTACCTCTCTGGGTAACACATTTCAGTGTTTTACTACCCTCCTAGTGAGAGAGATTTTCCTAATATCTAACCTAAACTTCCCTTGATGGAGCTTGAGACCATTGCTCCATGTTCTGTCATCTGCCACTGCCGAGCACCATCTAGCTCCATCCTCTTTGTAACCACTCTTCAAGTAGTTGAAGGCTGCTATTAAATCCCCCCTCAGTCTTTTCTTCTCCAGACTAAATAAGCCCAGGACTCTCAGCTTCTCCTCATAAGTCATGTGCCTCAGTCCCCTAACCATTTCTGTTTCCCTCTGCTGGACTCTTTCCAATTTATCCACATCGTTTCTATAGTCGGGCGGTGGGGGGCAAAACAGGACACGGTACTCCAGATATGGCATCACCCTGTGTGAATAATCACTTCCCTTGAGCTGCTGGCTATGCTCCTACTAATGCAGCCCAGTATACCATTCTCTCTGTTCTTTCAGTCTGTCCTCCCCGGGACTATGAAGAGGAAAGCCTGGAGGAAGAGCCTGGAAAATTTAAGAGTCCTTGCACAATGGAGGCCAGGCAGAACTTTGGGTCCAGGGGGATACAGGGCTTCTTTTCGGGGAGTCCCAAGGTAGAGCTACCCCTCAAAAGCAGCACTGATCTACAGTAAGGTGATTCTTTGGAACATAAATAGATCAATACTAAAGCCAGGAAGAAAGTGAAATTTTCATTTGAAAAATGCCATCATCTTAGGGGAAAAGTTTCATAGTTGTTAGGGTCGGAAGGGACCTCAATAGATCATCGAGTCTGACCCCTTGCCCTGGGCAGGAAAGAGTGCTGGGGTCATATGACCCCAGCCAGGTGTTTGTCTAGTTTCCTTTTAAAGACCCTCAAGGTAGGGGAGAGCATCACCTCCCTTGGAAGTCCATTCCAGATTCTGGCAACCCTCACCATAAAGAAGTTCTTCCTGATGTCCAACCTAAATCTGCTTTGTCAGTTTGTGGCCGTTGTTCCTGGTTATTGCAAGGGGTGCCCTGGTAAACAGAGCATCTCCTGTTTCTTGTTGCCCACCTCCCCCCTTCCCCATGAATTTGTAAATGGCCACAAGATCCCCTCTCAACCTTCTCTTGTGGAGGCTGAAGAGATCCAGGTCCCTCAGTCTGTCCTCATAGGGCTGTACCTGCAGGCTCCTAACCATATGAGTGGCTCTCCTCTGGACCCTTTCAAGGTCACCCACATCCCTCTCGAAGTGCAGTGCCCAGAACTGGATGCAGTACTCCAACTGCAGCCTGACCAATGCTGTAGAGGGGAAGTATCACCTCCCTGGACCTGTTCATGACCTGCTAATGCATGATAGAGTGCAGTTAGCTTTACCGATTACTTCATCATATTGACAGCTCATTCATCTTAGTCAACTATGACTCCGAGATCCCTTTCTGCCACTGTGCTGCTGAGAAGGTCACCCTCTAGCCTATAGATACTTTAGTGATTCCTTCTCCCTAGTTGCAGCACTTTGCACTTGTGTGACAGGGAGCAATCTTGGGGCCAGGTCTCATTCCAGCCTTCCCACCTGTCTCTCTGGGGCAGTCTTACCTGCCACAATTTGTTGTTTCCATAAACTGATGGTATAACACAAGAAGCTGCCCATTCTCCGCCCCAATGCCAGGGGGCGCTATTTGCGGCTCCATACCTCTCCTACACTGCAGCCCATGCCTTGCATATGGCATCACAGTTCTTAGCATCTCTGGCCCCATAATCCTCCAGTCTGAACCCCAACTGAATCCCTCCTATTGGGTGACCTACTCTGCCCTTATTCTAGGCTGCCTAGCTCCCTGCACTCTTTCCCTCTTTCAGGTGTGCCCCACTCCCCTCCCCTGGTACCTTTGGCCACACATGCCCTGGCCTCACCTCTAAGGCCAGTCAGAACCCCAGGCCCTTGGCTCTGGGCATCCCTTGAGTGGCCCCTGGCCCTTCTGACCTTTCTGGTCCTAGCCCCAGCACTGACCAGTCAAGGATGCCTCAAGTCAGGCTTCTGAGCCTCTAGCCCACACTCACATTGGTCCACATTCTTGGGCCTACTATGGGGTTTCTCATCCAGTTGTGGGAGCTGAGGTGATAAAGGCACCCCAACCCACTTTTCACCAGAGCGGTAACTGGCCTGGCATTTCCTGGGGGCTCCCATGCCACTAGGATCCCCACCAGGCCACCCATCCCTGGCAGGATGCAGTTTTAGGTTATTCTCAGGACCAAGAACCTCCAAGCTATCCCCATAAACTCTTGCCCTTACCTCCTGGTAGTTCCTGCTGCAGCTTAGCTAGGCAATGTTTCTGCCTGGGCTGGCAGCAGCAGACTGCAGCCTTTATATACTAAGTTCTCAAAATGGCTGTTGCTATCGGGCACCTGTTGGATGCCTGACCCAGCCCTTTCCGTCAGCTCTTAAAGTAGCAGGCACCAAAAGTGCCCTGCCACAACTTGTCTTTGTTGAACTGCATCCTATTCTTTTCTGCCCACTTTTTCCAGCCTGGCCAGGTCCGCCTGGATTTGATCCTGTCCCACTAGCGTGTTTACTTCACTCCATAATTTTGTGTCATCCATGAATTTGGACAGAGTGATCTCCATGCCCTCATCCAAGTTGCTAATGAGAAACTGAATAGCACAGGTCCAAGGACTGGGCCGTGGGGGACTCCATTGCCCACAACTTTCCAGGTCAATACCAACCTGTCCACCATCACTCTCTGGGTGCAACTCTTAAGTCAATTTGCCACTCACCTGACCATGTAATCATCTATGTTATGGCCTCTCAGTTTGTTTATGAGAATGATTATAAACACGCTGATACACAAAACAAAGTGTTTCAGTTTGGAACAAAAACAGAAGAAATTTCAACATTTGAAAGAAATTCTGAGACTCTGAAACTCAAAAGGTTTTAACTAATATCTGAATACTGGTCAAAAAAAACCCTGAAAAGTTTATTCAAAAGCAACAAATTCCAGCAAGTAATTTTGATTTTTACCAGAACACATTTTTGATGAAAAACTGTTCCATCCTAAGTTTCAACTGCGTCTATTAAATAGTTTAAAGAGAATCAGATATGTGTTCTCCTCACAGAGTCTCCCTGGAGTCTGCAGCTCCCTGGGCTCGGGATCAGAAATTACACATACACTGGTATAAGTGATTGGAAACCAGTTCAAATCTATAACACAACTGAAGTTCACTACACATAAACCACTTTCAAAATAGCTGAAACCAGTTTAAGATAAACCTGGATGGATGTAATATCACACTTAACTGATTTAGGTTAAATTGGTTTATTGAACTTCTGTCCCAGATCCCCTCTAGATTCAAATTAACTCACAGACCTCCAGAATCCCAGGATGCTTTGCACCAACGCTGCAACCCCCTGTTTGCAGAGTGGGCTGGTTAGTTTTGACCTATGCTGTCTGCTTCAGACCAGCAACAAGGTGTGCTCTAGAACTGCCCCCCCCTCCCCCCCAGTTTCTGGCTGGAGCCACTGCAGGCATGTGGCTGTATTTCCAGAATCAAAAGTGAATGTCTGTTCACTTGCTTATCAGTTCAGTCTATGCAGTTTAGGCTAACCTATGCAGATTAAATCAGTTCAACCTCCAGTGCCCTCCTCCACTCCCTGCCCTTTGCTGTCCCATGTGCAGGCAGGTCCCCCAAGCAGCCTGAGGAAGGATGCTTTGTGGCAAGCTGGGCAGAGCTACAGCAGCCACCATTGGGCAGGGAGGAGGAGTAGCGGGAAGCCTGCTCCACTGGTGGTGGTACAACAAGTGCTGCAGAAGAGGCTTCCCATCAACTCTTAATAGCTCCTCCTGAGGGCTATTCAGGCAGCATCTGCTCCTGAGTCTTTTGACAGAGCCCAGAGCAGCAACTTAAGAGAAATACATTTTTTTTAAACAATTTCCTCAGCACATCTCCTGGCATGCCTAGCAACATGTCTCTACGTGCTATTAATTGGCGCATGCCAGGGGTTGCCTACCCTTGTCTTATCACATAGTATGGAGTACCTGGTATAATTCAGACCAGTCAAACTCAAAAGGGGTCTGCTGGTCTTAATCCAATATGATAGAGGTTAGAAACTATTTATTCTGAACACCCTACTGCAGTTTTTCTAAATACTTCTATTCTGTGCAGGCTGACCATATATCTTGTTTCTTCTGTGCATTATCCTTTTTTAAACGCTTGTCCTGGACATCCTGTCAGCTTGGTCAAATGAATATTTTTTCCACCCCCATTTTCAGTAGGGATGCAGCAGCAGCAGCAGTGCTCTCCAGCCAAGGTGTAAGCACTCTGCACACCTCCCTTCCACCTATCTCCTGCTCTGCAGGCTGAGAGTTATACTACATTACTTGGGGTGTGCTACAACCAGAGTGTACTAACTGAGCTTCCAATGTGTACTACATTATTGAAAAAATGTGAGGAGCTGGCAGAAAGCTGTTTTCCTATCCCAGGAAATTTCAAGATTTAAAAAATGTTGCTATTCCACATTAGGGGGGAAAAAAGATCCTTTGAAGTTTACTTATAAAAAAAACAGACAAGAAGATCTGCTGATTCAGATCTAGTTTGCTATATGCTACTGTGCCCTAACTGCCAGGCTGTTGGCTACTGGGCTATGGGTCTCTCTGAAAATCCATTCTGGACTTGACAAAACTTCTACTGAAATCAACCTGTTTTTTCAAGAAGTTCCAGTTTTGACATTTTCTTGACAAAAAGAGTTTCACTGAATATAATCTGTTATTAAGGTTCCAAATTAAATCAATTTGAATGTTTAATCCCATGGTTCTATTTACAAGACTTCCTGTAGATGAATTAATATTAAAAAAGGTGAAACAAGCTATACCGGTAACTGTGTTTCCTTTTCCTCTTTGTTTCAGATGATGGAAAACTGTCATTTGAAGAATTCAAAGCCTACTTTGCTGATGGAGTTCTGAGTGGAGGGGAACTACATGAGCTTTTTCATACCATTGACACACACAATACTGAGTATGTGTCCCCTTTTCTCAGCTTGTGCTACAGCTTTTTGTGAGGGACTGCAGGTTTTATTGTGCTATTCCTGTGTTAACTGTGTTCATGCTGTTATAATATTGTGTGACTCAGTTTATCTCATTAGCCTGTGTACAGAGAATGAAGGGTTAAGCACCAGGGCTGACTACATAGAGGACAAGACAAGATGGATCTTTAGCATCAGAAGTCTTGAATGTCTTTGATATATCAATGAAGGTGAGATGCTCAACATCCATCCAGGAAGTGTCCTGATAAACATGACAATGGGGGAGCAGACTGGGGGAAGCAGCCTGTAAGAGCAGGGTCTGGAGACTGAGACAAGCACAGGTAGTTTGGGGAGATGGAGTGGTCCAGACTGGGAACAGAAAGACTACTTAACCCCTTTGGAGGGACACAGAGAACCTCTGGATGGGTAGCTTTCGCCTCAGTAAGTGCATTTACTGAAGAGACTATCTGCTGTGCTGTTTGGATGTTTGTATTGTGCCCTCCCAACAGGAGGCAAAGTCTTTTCTCAGTAGTAGAACTGGATACTTGTTTGGATGAGTTAGAACTAGGGAGAACCAGAAAGGATTGAGGGACCTCACCCTTGGAAGGAGCCTAGGCTCCCCCTGTTGCTTCAGAAGCCATGCCTGAGTTGGCTTCAAGGGGTCCTCTCAGAGACCAGACAAGACTGTCATGGTCCTGAGCATGCATCCTCCTGGAGGGCACTCTGACATCTATATTTGAAAGTCAGCTGAGTTCTTGCAAGAGACTTGAGCCATTTTTACAAAACAGTCCAAATGAGGCCTTCATTGCCTGTTCAGAAATACAGGCTTTCATGCTTCAGAATATGAAGTGGGAATCTGACATATTTTCTCCTAGAAGGGCAGGATACAGTGGTGGAAGGAAGATAGGAAGAGCCCTAGACTGGTGTGGCTTTGTTAGGCCAGCAATGCAGTTTGCAGGGTGGATGCGTGACTCCTCCCTTTTCCACCAAAATGGCCCAGTGCCTGACCTTGTTATGCCAGATGTTGATCAGAGAACTTGGCCTTATATATTTAGCCTTACAATACTGCAGGTCCTAAGCAGTAGTGGAAAAGAAAAAAAGTTATTATCCAGCACATCTTTGGTGCACTAAGGAGAAAGAAAGCTGGTGTTCTTAATCATGCTTTGTAGGCTAAGTACACACAGTCAAAAGCCTGAGGCTGAATGATTCAGTCTTTGCAGGTTAGTCTAAACTGCAAAGACTGAACCAATAAGCAAATGAACAGACATTCACTTTTGATTCAGGAAATGCAGCCACATGTCTGCAGTGGCTCAAGCCAGAAGCTAGGGGGTGTTAGAGCATGGCTCTCTGGCATGTAGGTAGCATGGGCTGTGGCCCCTTCTTCATATTGCCTCTGAGGTCTCTGGGATTTGCAGTCCACAATGACAGCAGCAGGACTCTGCATGGTTGTTCATTACTTCCTCTTCCTGCTTCCAGGTGCCTCTGGGATTTAGTCCACAATCACAGCCAGCACTAAGTAAACAGAACAGGGCAGCTCTGTACTTGGGGGAAGGAAAGTTTAACTCTTCTCCCTGGCCCCAGTTCCCAGCAGAAGTTTGCTGGAGGAGTGGGGGGCAGTGGCCCAGCCAGTGAACCAGCCCTCACTGCTCCAGCTTGGGAACAGAAGGGCAGGGCCAGTCTTGCTCTCTGGACCATACAGCACAGGCCAACCCAAGACTGCAAAATGGTGGGATGCTGGGGTACTCTGATTTAACCTAAACCAGGAAGGGGTCTGGGACAGAAATTTCATAAACCAGCTTGACCTAAATCAGTTAAGTCTGATACTACATTCAACCAGGTTTATCTTAAACCAGTTTCAGCCATTTTGGCTAGGGACAGAAGTTGCATATAAACTGGTTTAAGTGATCAGAAACTAGTTTAAATGTGTAACAGAACAGAAGCTCAGTGCACATAAACCAGTTTCAAAATGGCTTAAACTGGTTTAAACTAAACCTGGTTGAATGTAGTATCAGACTTAACTGATTTGGGTGAAACTGGTTTTAGGACACTTCTGTCCCAGAACACTTCCTGGCTCAAGTTAAATCACAGCCCCCAGCATCCCAGCATGCTTTCCAGTCCTGGGCTGGGCTGTCTGCTTCAGAGAGCAGGGCTGGCCCTGCCCCTCTGCTCCCTAGCTGAAGCAGTGAGGGCTGGCTTACAAGGGGGTTGTGTGTCACAGGCGAGCTGGGCACTGTGAGTGTATCAGTTTAGTTGCAGGCTGACTGGGTGCTGCAACTGTATCAGCCACTGGGCTGTTCTGGTTTGCGATTGAGGAGGCAGTGTTGGGAGTGAAACAAAGGCAAATTTATTATAGCTTACACACACAATAGTTAACAGAAAGATAAATGGGACAAGCTTATAATGGAGTGTTAAAGAGCTAATAGTAAATAATAACAACAGATAGATGGAACAATCTGTCGCAGGCCAACTGGGCACTGAGAGGGTATCAGCCACTGGGCTGTTCAAAACAACAGATAGACAGACATGGGTTGGCAACTTATTGATAGTCCCTCAATGCCAGGTGCTCGCCAAGTGATTCCAGTGAAGTTAGGTGTCCCCGATTGACACTGTCAGAGGGATTACCGGGGAAGGTCCCTTGATCAGGAGCCGATCCTCACTCACACCAGGAGTCCAGAGTCTGGGCTTGGAAAAGCAATGACCGATCTGTTCCCTCCTTCCTGGTGGTCACCTGACACGCTTTTTATTCCTAATCTTATGCTAATCTG
Source organism: Crocodylus siamensis (assembly GCF_052110815.1). NCBI lineage: Eukaryota > Metazoa > Chordata > Crocodylia > Crocodylidae > Crocodylus > Crocodylus siamensis. Next base: position 215,093,201 of record NC_143397.1, read on the forward strand.
TTGGTTTTAGAGCCACTCACAATCTTGCCCTATAGCTGTTACTCTATGGGATTGAAAGGTGTTAAAAATTATCATAAAAGGTTACTACCCAGACTTGCGTTTGTCCAATAAGCAAATTACAACGCAGCATTTTTAGGTGTGAAATGAATGTTACTAAACCCAACCCTTTTAGGTTTTTCTGAATATGCTTTCTTGGGACATGTTTTCCTGGAATGTGTTGGGTGTGCCAGGTGGTTGGATCCAGTTTTTATCATCAAGGCTGAACCCTGAGCAAAAACCATTAGGTCAGCTAATCTTGCAGCTACAGCTTCGCCTTTGGGGCCCAGTCAGTTCCACAAACAGTTAGTTTTATCATTTTGGTTAAACTTATGACAGACAAATTACATGTGCGAGTTACGAACTTACAAGCTTTATATTAGCTAATATTGCCTATGAGGTAAAATACAAAATTCCTCCAAGAAGCACATATTTATTGCTTATTAATCCCTCTGGTTCTGGATGTCACAGTTGTGTGAGGACAAACCCAGCTGGGGATGCAGTTCAGTCTACAAGTGTGTGTGTGTGGGGGAGGGGGACTGCTCCCCAGGCAAACCCCAGCTGGGATCTGGGGCCAGGGAGGGGGATTAAACACCCTGTCGCAGAGCTCAAAGGTGCCCTGTGGCTGAGAGCAGAAACGGCTCGGGAGACACCCCTAGTGGCGGGAAGGGGGAAGGTCAGCTGCCAGTCACCAGGACTGTGCAGGTGCTGGTTGCTAGGTCAACCAGGGAAACCTAGAGACAGGAAGGGGTGGAGCTTAGCTCTTCTTAAGCCCAAGCAGGAGGCCAGGAGGGCAGTTTCCCTCCGGCGGCTGAGGGAGGAGGAACTCGGCCAGCACAAGGGGAGAACTGTGATGGTGGGAACATCCCCTGATTCCTGCTGGGGTTTGGTGCACTCGCTGTCTGTGATAGGGGTGGATTCTTATATTTTTGGCCAGATGGTCTAGCTTTTTATGTTATAGCCCAGGGGCTTTGTGTTTTTGTGTTTACTGTTTCACCGGAGGACCGGGTGAGGCTATTAGGGGTTGGAGGAGGCCTCATAGGGACGCCATGGTAGCGTGGGTGTTCCTGGTGCTGGAGAAGGTCCAGCATTGTTTGGGGTGCGTTGGCCCAGCCCTGGAGTTGGGGGGCAGTGCGAAGCCCTGGAGTTGGGAGCCAGCGAGGAGCCCCGACGAAAGGGGGCAGTGAGGCGCCCCGGAGCTGACACTGGCGAGAAGCCCCAGAATGGGCAGTGTGAGATGAGCTAGAGGGCGCCAGCAGGGGTGCAGGCTGAGGGAGAAGCCCGAGAACATCCACGCGGCACAGAGAGTAGGACAGACCTGAACAACACCAGATACATCAGCGAGGCTTGGGCTGCAGTGTGAGGGGAGGAAAGGAGCTGCAGATAGTGCCTCAGGCACCGAGACAGAGAATAGGCAGCCTCCCGCTTGATTAAGATCTTTCAATCAAGCAAATAACAACAAGGCATGGCAGGCGAGAAGGCAGGCAGTTGGCCCTTCATCGGTGTTGTGGGACCACTAATAGATGGCCCCAAAGAGGCACAACTGTCACACCCCCCCTTCCCCTGCTCAAACTTACAGCTGGCTGCAACTGTGGACTATGAATCCCAGATGCAGTTGAAAGCAGGAAGAGAAAGTAGTGAACAACCCTGAAGAATCCTGCTGCCGTAATTCTGGACTGAAAATCCCAGGGAACTCATGGGCAGCAGGAAGAAGCAGCAAACACACAGCCAGAGAGCTGTGCTCTAAGGCATGTGGCTTTATTTCCTGAATCAGAGGTAAATGTCTATTAACTTCTGTTTCAGTTTAATCTGTGCAATTTAGACTAACCTGCAAAGACTGAATTGATTCAGCCTCGGGCTTTTTGACTATCTGTACTAGCCTTTGAAACTGGTTTATGTGCACTGAAGTTCTATTCTGTTACAGTTTTAAACCACTTTCTTATCACTTAAACTAGTTTGTATGTAACTTCTGTCCCTAGCCTTTGACATCAGAATACTCCTATTGCACCTGGGATTAAGTAGTTGACTTGCTGATAAGACCACTAACCACAGAGCATTGAAAGAGAATGAAGAGAGAATGAGCCCCAAAAATTCTCTTCTCCAATGAGTTCAAACAGCACCTAAGATAGGATAGGAAAATTATACTAGAACTTTCTCTATGTGAAATGTTGCCTTTGAACAGACCATATACAGTCAAAAAACTTTTTTTTTCCTGAAAAATCTATCTTTATAGGAAAACCTTCAGCTTGTTCTTTTTTCCAGCCAACACCAAATATAAGCTAACTAATACTCTGTAAATCAGCACACTGTATACTTTGTACAAGTCCACTGGTCTCTTCCCACATCCTAGCAAAGACAGATGGGCAGATCACGATAATGGGATACAAACATAATACAGCATGTTTACTACTTATAGCTGAAAGTGCAGCTGTTGACAAGAGAGAAATTAAGCATTTTTATTACACACTGTCTTTGATTTGTTGTTGTAGGACAAAATTCATCCCATCCACCCTCACTTCAGCCCTGTATTTAGCTTTGCATAGTGTCTTGTGAAGAGGGTTAATTTCATTTCTGCTTACTAGTCCCATTCAGTTATAGAGGCCCCATAATCTAGCTCAGTGGTCACCAACCCAGAGTCTCTTATAGTTGATCCTGGGCTGGGAGGGCTGAATGCGCATGTGCATGTGCACATGCCTACCCACCTGTGCCTACCCACCTAGCCCAGCTGGTCGGTCAGTGGGGGAAGGGAAAGGATGGGGGCTAGATTGTGGCCCCTGTGGTGAGGGACAGAGTACAGGAGCAGCCCAATAAGTGGGGTCCCATCAAGTGGGTGGTGGGAGGATTGAGCCCAGGAAGCTTTTTCTGGTGGTGGAGTTCGTTTGACAGCAGTACTCTTTTCTGCCATGGCAGGGAGTCAGACTTGATGATCTGCTCAGGTCCCTTCTGACCCTACTAACTATTAAACTATGGTTACAAAGAATCATGAAAAGATTACAGCCAGGAAGCCTGTTTTGTACATCATCTGAAAATCTAGTCAGTAGATTCAGATGTCACTGATGCTTTTGTAAAAGAGACACAGCCCCCTTGAAGTTAGTGGACTAATGCAGAGGCATAACAAAGCAGCTGGGAACCTGGGGCAGTGGGACACATGAGGGCAGTAGTGACTTCTGCCTGCCTCCATGTTTCTGGCCCTTCCCCAAGTTGATGCCCAGACAGCTGCCATGGTTGCCCTAATATACTACTGGACTGATGTCAGTGAAAAATTTGAGTGAGAGGAGAATCTTGTCCTGGGACCCCTTCTTAAATTGCAATAAACTGTCCTGTAGTAAAGACACTGTTTTATAGTGCTGGAATTGGCTAAAACTAAGGGCCAGGATTTTAAGGTATTTAGGCACCTAATTCTCATTTATTTCTTTGGGTCTTTAGGGACTCAAATGCTGTTAAAAATCTGGGCCCCATTTTCTGATTTCCCTTGCCCATAAAAAAGCAGCTAGCAGAAATCAGTCTCCCACACTACCAGAGCTCTGCCCTGAGTAATCCAGTTTGTGTAGTATTGATTGAAGCACCAGCAACACATGGATAACATCTAACTCTGTGCTTCTGTACTGTAAACAAACAGCATGAAGATATTTAGTATGTCTACAAGGAATTTGCAGAAGTGAGTGCAGTGAAATGTATAGATAGATGAGCTAGCTTTAAGGTTGCTACCTTGGATACCAGTAGCAGTCTAGTCTAGCTACAGCAGCACAGAACTCACTGTGGGCTGAATACCCTGCCTTCTGAGTAACTACCCCATGCTGAGCTTCCTGCTGCCACAGTTAGTCTATTAAGAATTGATTTAAGCTAACTTAGGTATCTTTACATTTTACTACACTCACTTCTGCAACTTCTGTGCTGATACCCACAGATATTTTTTAAGGTCAGTTCTATATCCTCTATACCTGGCAGTAGAAGAGAGATTGCCATGTAAGCCAGCTATTTCCAACTATAGGGAGATAAGATGAAGAAAGCCAGAGTTTCCCAATATGCTGAAATGCTCGATATTTATAAAACTTAAAGCAGAGAGCAACAGAAATTCATCTAAATGTATTATAGGCTTTTGTGCACAATAAATATACATTACTTATTTTTGTGAATAAAGGCCTTATTTCTTAAAACTGGTGACTCAGCCTGGAAAAAAAAAACTTGAACTTACTACAAATATAATTCAAAACTGCCAGCTAATCCTATTAAGATAAATAGAAAGTTAGGTGGAAACCTTATGCATTTGCTCAGTAGATTAAGTTGCTGTCCACAGAGTTGCTACCCTGTTCATCTGGGACACCATCTATACATTATATGTATCGCACAATTACTGGGTTAATTGTGAAATTAATTCAGACTGGCTACACTTGCAAATTAACTATGGTGCCTTTTAAAAGGTCCATCCAGCTGTAATTTATTTCTGGAAAATGTGCAATAACTTCATAGCTTGTTTCTCTCCAGCTTTAATTTGCACAGTAGTAGGGCCTGCACCTGTGGCTGGGACTCCCATCAGCTTAAAGGGCTCCCAGCTGCAGAGGTGCACTATGCACAGCTGGCGACCTGACCATGGGCTGGGGAGGCCAGGGGAACTGTGCGCAGCTGTCAGTGCCCCCTGGCTGCCAGGAGAGAGAGAGTCCCACGGATGACCAGATTCCCTCTCCCAGCAGTGCATCACAGTTGTGGACTCTGGGTTCTGGTGTGATAGGATTTGATGCTGGATCCTACAGTCATGCCTCCAGCCATGCAAGTGTGGCATTGTAGGAGGTGCAATTGTGTGGATTGCACATTAGACACTATCATGCCTTTACCTGAATGTCTAGAGGGGCCCAGAATCATCTTTTCGAATAGTCTCCTGCAGCATTCTATTTCCAGATATATCTTAACTCGGCTTTTTCACTAAAGCAACTATGTTTTACTTCAGTTCTTTCACATTCTCACTCAACAGTGGCTATTTGAGGCTTTTTGATAGACTACTGACTTAGACTACCTCACTCCTTTCACAGCATTTAATTTCTAAGAATGTTAGCTATTACTTACATATTTTACTTTCCTTTTTATCTATGTCAAAAACAAAGATAATGCACAATAAAGCTAGTTTTAACCAAGGGCTGTGCATGACCCGAGACTGTGAAAACGATAATATTCTGAATTTGGTACCAGAATGTTAACACATCTGAAGAAGTAGACTGTTGCCTATGAAAGCTCATATCTCTCTGAACCAGTTAGTCTCTAAAGGTTCTACCCTGCCTTGCCTTCTGGTTGGTATCAAGAAGAGAGAATACATGACTGATCTAACAGGATTTTAAACAAGCAACTTAAATGCTACAGTTAATATCTGAAAAATACCCAGCCATCTGAGCTACTGAAGTTGTAAATTACCCAGCAATAATGCAGCAAAAAGCTGGTGGCAGTAGTAGAAGAAAAAAAGCAACACTCCTATGGGGAAGGTAGGAGGATGTGTGTATTATGATTTTTTTAATGTATGTCAAGAAGTGGAGCAGGAGGGGGGACTCAGAAAGATTAGTAATGGTTTTTGTTTAATCGCAAGAAAGGCTTGTTTTTGTGACTACCATTTACCACATGACAGAGCATAGGAAAATAAGCTTAAATTTAAAACAACAAAAGGCTTTCTGAGCATATGCTCTCATGCATTCAAGTAATAAAAGGTTTTTATGCTGGATGTTGCATTTGGAAAGTATTCCACAGTGTTTGATTTCTAATCATAATAGGAACACAGAAAATAAATTTGTAGGCCTTTTCACAGGCCCCTTTTGCATTTGATAAACTGTTTCATCAGGCAGATAGTGAGATAGAGACATGTGACAGCATGCCAAAAATCTGATTGATTTAGTGAAGAGAAAAACAGTTTACACAATGAGGTATGAATTTTGATGCTATTAGTGCAGTTTTCCAGCACAAATCATAGGTTCACATGCATGAAGCAGATGTGATAAGGAAGCTAAAACTTTACCAATTACTTAGTATCAAAGGCATCTGTTGAAAAGGGCAGTTATGTAAAATGTCTAGTATGAACACAGTGGCTAAGAGAAAGGGCAAAATGTTCACTGAACCCTGGGAAATTATTTTATGCAAGTGTGAAAAGAATCATGTACATATCAGACAGTCCTAAAACCATCCATTTTTGTGAGTCTTTTAATTGCCAATTACCACACCCTACTGGAAAAAAATGAAACTTGGGCTCTGTGCTTATGGCTCCTGAGGATAAAGCTGCATTTCAGTAGGGGAGAAAAAGAATAAAGTTACTAACGCAGGGCTAGCAACAGAATATTTGTATAGGTGTCTTTTGTATTTTAACCTGGTTTAAAGGAAAACACTAGGCTTCTCACAAAGCATGCTGTGTTTTTCAGAAATACTTCTGATAATACTACTCTGTCTTTCCTCTGGCCTGGATGCAGGTATAAAATGTTTCATTTGGAACTTCAGAACTCCAAGGACTCAAATTCTGCCCGAGTCCATGAATCTCCTGCAAGCAGGGCTAGCTCCTCACCTGGCAAAAAGCTGCATGGCTCCACATAAATCATTACGGCTAGGGACAGCTCTGCCCACCCCACTGCGTGGCCCCCTGGTGGGAAAGGGCTCGCACTTCATGACATTATGACAGGGGCTGCTGCCCCCATCAAGGGCCCTGCCCTCTCCCGCTGCATTGGTGGGGTGGAGGCATGGGCAGGCACCTGAGGGGGCAGGGACAGAAGTTATTTCCCCTCCCTCCAGCGTCCGGTGGAGGGGATGGCAGGGGGTTTATTGTGTTGCACGGAGTGAGCGTGGCGGTAATGGTGGGCAGACACGGCTGCCAGTGAGGGTAGAGGGGAGACTAACCCTCCTTCCTCCCCGCCTCTGCCTTAGGGGTCATGGAGCCCTGCTGCTGCAGCAATGGCGGGGGGGCACCTGGCAAACCTCACTTAGGTCCCTGCTGGTGGCACAGGGAGGGGGAAAATAACCCCTCTCTGGCCAGTTCAGCCTGGACTGGCCATGCCTCCCCCCCTAGCACTTTCCTGTAGCCAAGGGTGCGTTCTAGCGCCGTATGGCTCCTGGCCTGAGCAACTGCAGGCATGTGCCTGCATTGCCTCAGTCCAGAGAGAATGTCTGTGCTGTTACAAACTGGTTCGACCTATGCAGGTTAGCCTAACCCGCAATGGTTGAATCAATTCAGGCTCCAGCTTTTTGAATGTCTGTCCCTAGTCTACATGGCTTCATTGGCTATTTTCACTGAGCTACAATAATTTAGATCAGGGATGCTCAAACTCTGGACCTCGCATCTGGCCTGTGGGGCTCTCCACAGATCTGGAAATTTGGCAGCAGGGGAGCGGTGGCCATTAATACACCCACTCTCCCCCCTGCCAAATCTCCAAATGCCATTCCCCGTCAAGCCACAACCCCTCACTTCTGGATTGGGGCTGAACCCCATAACTCCTAATTTCCTATTTGTAAATCAGGGGTGGGGAAAAGAATAGAAAAGATAAAATTATGTAGCAGATGAAACCCAAATGTCCTCAAATAAACAACTCTGATTATTCAGAGCAACAGTAGTTTAAAGTAAATTAGAAACCGGATAAAAATCCAGTAAACTACTCTGCTTAAGCCAGCCAATAAGATTACCATGCATGACATGTACTGCACATAACAGTGTTCTTGTAAGCACCAGCTAGCTATTCATCTTCATTAAATTTTATGTTGGTTCTTATGTTTTATGTTAATGTTATGTTATCTTGGTCATCTACTCATGTTTTTCATAGCCTCTCTCATAACTTTTAGGCACTCCCACTTCATCACCCAATATTCAATATTATATAAGCAGGCACAGAAATTCACTGTAGGTGGAAAGTTAGAACCTAAGGTTCCTACTTTGAAAGTCTTCCTTTCACTATGCCAAAAGAAATATTGAGTAGCATGCAGCAGTAATTCACTCTAGGAACAGTCCAAGTTATTCCCAAAACTAGGCAGTCACTTTTTCCTTACCATGCACAAAATCCTAGTTTGCCCAGACCAGAGGATTGGGGCCACTATTAAACACATACATAATGGATGTGTTTAAAGCTGCCTAGGAATCCAAAAACATTCCTCTGCAACATGTGGGAGAACTAACAAGACAATGTGCTTCTTTCTTCCTTTCATTTGTCTCATTTCAGTATGTTTTATAATAGCATCCATAAGTCTGCCATAAACCAAGGTTTTCATTTAACCTGCCTTTAAAAACAACAACAGCAGTAACAACAACAAAAATAATAAAGGCTGCTTTGACACATTCTAATTACAACAGGGGTGGGCAAAATACAGCCCACAGGCTAGATCCATCCGGTGGAGGGGCTTTGTCCGGCCCATGGCAGGTCTCTTGGTCCTACCTGGCAGAGGCACCACCTAGTTGTGGCATGTCCTGCCACCTGTTTGGTGCAGCAGGGCTGGGGATGCTCTGCAGCTGGACTGCCTTTCTAGGCAGCCCAGGCGGTGGGAGCTTCTTCCTGCTGTCACTGCTATTGGCCCCAGCCACATGGTCGTGGTGGGAACCAGCACGCATGCAGTCCTGACCCCATGCACCCTGGGCCTGCTCCAGCTTTGCCCACCTAGGCTGAGCAGTGGCAGCATGGGACAGAAGCTGCTGCTCAGTGTGGGGTAAAAACAGCCCCTCCCCCTCACCACTGCTGGCACTTCCTGGTGTATGCCTAGCATGTCAGCAGTGACAGTGCAGAGCAGCAGTAAGGCAGCCCAGAGGCGGTGGTGATGGAGCTGCAGGGCAGCCCAGCATGGCATGGCACGGGCTTCAGGCAGCTGCACCAAGAACTGCCCAATGGTGGCGAGGGGGAGGAGCTGTTTTCCTCCCTCAGCAAGCAATAGTTTCTGCCCGGCCACTACCACCACTGCTGCTGTTGCTGCTCAGTCCCAAAGGGCAAGCCTAGAGCAGGAGGGGTGTGCCGGGTTGGGGCTGCACATGCTGGCCCCCACCACTGCTGCAGGTATGGGGCCAGTGGCAGCAGCAGCTGGAAGGAGTCATGCCAGCTCAGCTATGTGCCCAGGGGCACCAGGACACACCATGGCTGGGTGGTGCGGAGCAGATGCAGAGTGCACTGGGGCTGTGCACTGTTGGCGGTGGTGGGGAGGTGCTGCAGGGTGCATGGGCTCCAGGCTGTTGTGGACTGTGGTTGGGTGCTGACCAGCCCAAGAGGGATGTGCATGGGGGGTGCTCTAATGCACACCCCACCATACCCTCAAATCCTTCCCATACACAATCACACACCGCACAAATGCTGCACCCACCCACACCTTCCCCCATATCTCCCCTACACATACACACCTACACACCTCTGGAGGGAACCTTGCTCATATACCCCTTAACACACATACACCCAACCCCCCCCACACACCCCCAGCCACCCCCCCTCCACACACCCACATCCCCACAAACCCCCCCATATATACCCACCCACCTCCACACATACCCTCACAGCCTTCCCACACCCCACATAGACATACCCACAGCCCTCCACAAACCACATAAACCCTACATCCCTCCACACCCCCCACAATATACAGGAGTAAGACTTCAGTTTGAGCTGTTATGGAATCACTTCTATATATACAGCGCAACCACACACAAATCAGGACAAAAATTTTTTTTAAAATAAAATTTAGATATATTACAGATGTTTGATTTTTAGTGTGTGTATATTTGTTTGTATATATGTGTGTGTATATATGTATATATGTACATTTCCAGTTTCAAGATGGCAAACCGCTTTCCCAGAAGGAGTACTTCTAGGGGCAAGGAGAGGAACTTCTGGTAGCAAAGTTCTGAGGTTAGGGGCAAGACATCTGGTCCCAAGATGGCACTTGTCAAAGGGTGGGGTGGCCCTCAACAGCTCTCCAAAACTTCTTAAGCAGCCATCCAGCTGAAATAATTGCCCACCTCTGAATTAGAACATGTTGGAGTGGACTCAATTAATCAAGTCTGCTCCATGTTCTAATTAGAATGCTGTAGCATCACTGAAGCATTATATGTATAAACCCCCATGGGTTTAAAAATGGCTGCTGAGGCGTTTTAACTAGAGCTCATCAAATCTCACAGCCAGTTTTAAATACACGGGGGCTTAATATATGTGATGCTGTGGCATTTTAATTAAAACAGCTCTGGGAGCTGCTTTAATTAAAACGCACTCCCCTCCCTCCCAACTCCTGAGCACATGTATAAGCAGCCAAAGAAACTAGGAAAGAAATCAAGAGTAACAAGGGAAAATTTAGCCCCAACACAGATTTGTGTGCTTATGCATTTGCACAGATTCATGGATTTTTAACTCAGTCTCTATGTTGCTCTCCCAAAATTACAACCTGCTGGCCTGAATTGAAACAATGCTGAGCTTGGGAACTGGGAGAAGCCATAATCAGAGTTTTGGCTGAGAACCAATACATGTCAGCATATGTTAAGAGACATGTAGGTCAGTATTCATTTCATTTCAGAAAAATATTGTAAGGTCAAAGGGAAGACAGTGTTCTCTCTCCACACTCATACTTCCACTCTATCCCTCAGAGGAGCCACCCCAGGCTGAAGGCTACGAGAGAGTAGGCAGCAGCGCAGTCACCAGGACTTTTGTTCTGTAAAGAAGGAAATGTCCATGAGTCAATAAGCTGTTTTCAGGGGCTTCTATTTTCAAATTAACAAACTAGGTCTTCATTGCTAGAGGCTTTACTTAAAGTGAGTTCTGAAGCTAAAGGGCCAGATTCTTCTCCAGTATCTTGCCCTTGTGTGGGTATTAACACCTGTGCCAAGTACATGTACCACAGGGTAATTTTCAATTGGTAGGCAAAAGAGTGTTAATGGCTATACAAGGTTTGTGGCAAGGTCCTGAATGCTCCACTGAAGTCAGCCCTGAAAGCTCCATGCTTTTTGAGTTATCAATGCACAAAAACATTTTGACTTTCTTTTTAAGGTAACAAAAATTATTTATTTTCTCATACCCTGGCAACTCAAAGTTTGCTAGAGGAATTTCCAAAAAACCCCGTATGTTCAGAAAAAACATTGGAAGTTTAAAATTGAAAGACAAGAGTTATAAAGGAGTGGTCTCACAACCAAAACTATGGTGTTCCTCATACTTCCTCCTTAGCAAGTATCTTCCCTTACAGAGAGAAAATCATCTTGTCAACACTCTGGTTTATGCTTTTCCCCTGCACCACACATATCTTCCTCTCTTAGGAGGAAAAAGCTTGCCAGGTAAATTTGGTTTTGAAGTATGTTTTGATTTAGTGAGTCATTGACCATGTCTAGATGAGCATGGATATTTAGTTCCCTGGGGACAAGTAGCAGCAGTGCACCTTGCAACACAGCTACTTGTCCCTGAGGAATACCTGTGCCACATGCACTTTGGCATGCAGCAAGTTACCCCAGGGGCAGTAGTAGAGGCTGGGGGTCCTGTGATGGCCCCAGCACCCTTACGTGGGGTCCTCCCGGGGGTGAAACTGGCAATCCTGCTGGGCAGAGCCTGGCTGGCAGCTGCAGCATGGCTCCGGATGGCCTGGCTCTACTTTTCAGCACCTCGCGTTGCCCGTGTGCGCACTTCTGCCTTTTTTTTTTCCATGAGTTTTTTTGACCGTGGCACAAAGGTGCGTGCGGTGCCACATACTGCACAACTGTGCTCATCTGGACACACCCAGTGTGGCCAGAAAACACCTGGATTTAAAAATATGGACAAAGGATATGCATATTTTCTGGCTGTCACTAATTCTGAAATGCATTTTTAATTTTAATGTAAATGATAAGCTCATGCTTTTATCCATTGGGCACCACTGACAGTAATTGGTTGCATTGGTAGTTATTACAAACAAAATATCCACTCTCCTGACATCTACACTTGCACAGAGATTATTTTATAATAGTGTCTTCAGAAAAAAGGCGTCAGAAGATGACAAGTATATGTAGCCAAGAGATTGTTACAGAGATTCTGTGTTCATTGCTGTCAGAGGGATAGTGTAATAACTGCATCCCTGATTACTGACTCAAACAGGCCAGTGACCAGTCAGTTTTGTTTTCTACTAAAGGTTTATTTTAAAACTATTGAGCTGTCGTTTCAGCCCTTCGCTGCTGGGCTAAAGGAGCAGAGACTGACCACAGTGGTCTAACAGAGTAAGCACCTAAGCTCTTTCCTGTAGCCTCTGCAGGCAATGCCATAGGAGAGGAGCTAAGAGTGTATCTGGATGGGCCCAAGACCATAATGAATTGAAATACAGCTCCAGAGGGTAAGTAGTCTCTTTGGCTAGGGGCAAACATTACACATAAACCAGTTTAAGTGATCAGAAACTGGTTTAAACCTGTAACAGAACAGATGTTCAGTGCACATAAACCAGTTTGAAAATGGCTGAAACTGGTTTGAGATAAACCTGGTTGAATCAACTTGAATGTCATATCGGACTTAACTGATCTGGCTCAAACTGGTTTATGTATTGTCTGTCCCAGACCTCTTGCTGGTTTAAAATAAACTAAACTCCCCCAGCATCCCAGGATGCTCTCTGGGCTGGGCAGAGCTCTCTGCTCCACAGAAGGGCTGGCTCTTCCCCTCTGTCCCCTGGCTGCAGCTACAGTAGGGACTACAGGCTGCTCACCCCCCTCCCCTTCACCACTATCTGCTATATAGGAATTCCCCTCTTCCCTCTGCCTTGCAGAGAGGCATCTGTGTATTAGCTAGCAGAGCATATGCTGGCTACAGTCAGTGCTGAATCAACAGGTAGCTGGAAATGTCCCTCTGTTGTTTTCTTTATCAGGTGATAAACACTGTTATCAATTCCCTGCTGAGCTAATCAGAGCATCTTGAGCCTGGCCAAACCCCACTCAGCTCAGTATTGTGCAAGGGTAGGGTTGCTCTGGTGCCCCTTGGCTTCTAGCCTGAGCCACTGCAGGCATGTGCCAACATTTCTGGGATGTCTGTTTGGTTACAAACCAGTTCAGCCTAGCCAGGTTAGACTAACCTGCAAAGATTGAATCAATTCAGGCTCTTTGAATGTCTGTCCCTAGCCTTTGGGTCACTTGCTAGCTGGCATAAATTATAGTAGGCTATGGGCTGCTCTAAACTGCATAGGAGCTAAACCAGAGTTGAACAGAGACTTTCTCAGACAAAAAGATATACTAATTAATATACAATTGAACCTGCTTCCTTATAGCAAAGGATATAGAAGGAATCAATGACTATGTAGCTGACTATCCAGTTTAGTCATTAAGACTCCAAATATACCCAATAAGAGCCTCAAGGACCCTATAAAAAGTTGTTGCATATAGGAACATTGAAAAAGTACTTAACAGTGGCTATAGACCTAGAATTGTTTTTCCACAGTCTGAATCATGCCAGCATGAGCAGTAAAACAAGGTCCATCACCTTCTTTGCAAGTAGCAGAGCACTGAGCTGAATTCAGAATTTCTATCCTATGGGGAATTCCAACATTTCAGTGTATTTGTTGTCACCCTAAATCAGGTAATGTAGTTGGAATTTCAAATACTTTTTTCACAAAGTGGAAATTACAAAAAAATTCATTTTGGAAAAGTTGAAATGTTTCATTTCAATTTGCAAACTGGATTGCTTCATTTTGGTTCATTAAACTGCTATGATGTTTTTCCTTTTGAGTCTATTCAATATTAAGCTGCATTTCCCCTATTCAGGTAAAAAAATCCCATCTTTTTTTTTTAAAATTTGTACAGCTATCCAAAAGAATCACATCAGCATCACAGCTGTGCAAAACATTCTTAGAGGATTTCATAATCCCAGCTTTTCCAAGCATTTTTGTTGGCTTTGGTGGCTCATTGAGACCTTAAGATTCGGGACATCCTGAATGCTAGCCTGCCTTTTAATCCGCATTTTTCTCTCTAAACTAAATTATGAATTGTTGCCTTGTAAAGTGAGAGCTAGAATCCGTGCAATGTATCATTTACCCAGTTAAAATTCCAACCCACAAGTTAACCTAACAATTCAAGCTAGGATTTAATATGTTAAGAGTGAAAAATGTATCTGGAATTGAAATGCAGTTTAAAACATGTTCCACTTGATTTATTGTTGGTTTTCTTGCTAGTTTATTCACTATCAAATGTTATTTATGTACAACTTTTCCCATAAATTTACTGAAACTATTGAAAAGTTGTCCTTCAAGTACAATTCACCAAATTGGAGCAGCTGTTTGTGCGCTGTGCTGCTGCTTTCATACCCCTTTCTTGATCCCATATTGTATTTGTAATGACTCTATTCTTGAAGAGAAATGCCTAAATTTCATAGAGATTAGGGCTGGAAGGGACCTCGGAAGATCATCGAGTCCAGCCCCCTGCCTGAAGGGCAGGAAGTCAGCTGGGGTCATAGGATCCCAGCAAGATAAGCATCCAATTTACTCTTGAAAATGTACAATGTAGGTGCTTGAACCATCTCCAATGGCAGGCTGTTCCAGACCCTGGGGGCTCGGATAGTAAAGAAGTTCTTCCTTATGTCCAGCCTGAAACAGTCTTGTAGTAGTTTATAACTGTTCAACCTCGTCATCCCTTGGGGCACTCTGCTGAACAGATGTTCCCCCAGATCCTGGTGGTCACCCCTGATAAACTTATAGGTGGCCATCAGATCACCCCTGAGCCTGCGCTTTTCCAGGCTAAAGAGCCCCATGGCTCTCAGCCTGTCATCGTAAGGTCTGTTTTCCTGATCTCTGATCATGCGCTTGGCTCTTCTCTGGACTCTCTCAAGCTTCTCCACATCCTTTTTAAATTGTGGAGCCCAAAACTGGGTTCAGTACTCCAGCTGTGGCCTCACTAGGGCCAAGTACAAGGGGAGAACGATGTCCCAGGATTTGCTTGAGCAGTATCTATGGATGCAAACCAGCATTTTGGTTGCTTTAGTAGCCGCAGAATCACACTGCAGGCTCATGTTCATCTTGTGGTCAGTGATGTCCCCCAAGTTTCTTTCTTCTGTAGTGCTATCCAACGTAGCACTGCCGAGCCTATAAGGATGCTCCAAGGTAGAGAGCCTTGCATTTTTCAGTGTTAAACACCATCAGGTTCTCGTCTGCCCATTTGCTGAGTCTGTCCAGGTCAGCCCAGATCACCCTCCTGTCTTCAGGTGTGGATGCTTTGCCCCAAAGTTTGGTGTCATTGGAGAACTTGGCCAGTCCACTTCTGACTCCAGTGTCCACATCATTAATGAAGATGTTGAACAATATGGGTCCAAGGACAGAGCCTTGGGGGACCCCGCTGGTCACAGGGCACCATGATGATTGACTTCCATCAATTACTACCCTCTGGGTTCGACCACAGAACCAATTTCCCAGCCAGCAGATTGTGGTGGACCCAAGGCCACAATTGGCCAGTTTTGCCAAGAGGTGATCATGGGATACCAGATCGAAGGCTTTTTTGAAGTCAAGATATATGACCTCAATCGCTTCTCCCTTGTATAGGTGATAAGTCACCTGTTCATAAAAGGAAATAGGATTGGTCAAGCAAGACTTACCCGCAAGAAACCCATGCTGGCTATCTCTCAGCATGTTGGCATCGACCAGTCCATTAAGGATGGCCTCTTTAATAAACTTTTCTAAGATCTTCCCCAGGATAGAAGTCAGGGTGATGGGCCTATAGTTTGCCGGATCCACTTTCCTCCCTTTCTTGAAGATAGGCACCACATTGGCCTTCTTCCAGTCTTCAGGCACTACACCAGAGCACCAGGAGTTTTCAAAGATCCATGCCAGGGGCTGGGCTATGATGCTCGCCAACTCCTTGAGTACCCTGGGTTGTAGATTGTCAGGGCCGGCTGACTTGAAGGTATCCAGCCTCTCAAGGTGTTCCTTCATGAGGTCAGCATTGATGGAAGGCAGGGGATCTCCCTCACCCAGACCTCCCTGTCCTGTAGTGGGCATGGGTGTCCTATGGGATTGATGAAAGACTGATGCAAAGTACCCATTTAATAGGTTGGCTTTTGCCTGGGCGTCAGTTGTCCCATCTGATTCAGCAGGGGTCCAATGTTGCCTTTGCTTTTCCTCCGGCTCCCCATGTATCTGAAAAAGGACTTTTCAGTGTCCTTGATGCTCGAAGCTAGTTGGAGTTCAGTTGCAGCCTCGGCTTTCCTGGTTTGCTCCCTGCAGGACCAGACCAGTGCAGAAAATTCCTCCTTGGAGGTGAATCCCATCCTCCATCCTTTGTAGGCCTTTCTTTTTAGCCTCAGGAGGTCTGCTAGATCCCTGGAGAGCCAGGGGGGCTGCTGTGCCTTCTTGCTGCCTTTCGTCCAAGGTGGAATAGAATTAGCTTGTGCATTAAGGATCGCTCCCTTGAGGACCAACCACTCTTCCTGAACTCCCCTCCCCCTGGGGTTGTGGTCCCTTAGGGCCTCACTGACAAAAGTCGGCTTTTCTGAAGTCAAGGACTTCCGTGTTGCGGACTGACTTGCCAGCTTTACGGTGGATGGTGAAGGTGATCAGCTCGTGGTTGCTGTCACCCAGCTTCCCATCGATCACTAGGTCACTGATCCCCAGTAGCCAGTACCAGGTCGAGCAGCACTTCTCATTGGCCCGTACACTTCTTGAGTCAGGTAGAGGTCATCCATGCACGATAGGAAGTTTTGCAACTGCTCGGATTTTGCTGAGTGATCTTCCCACGAGATGTCTGGGTAATTGAAGTCACCCATGACAACCATGGTCCTGGAGCATGCGGCCTCAGCCAGTTCCTGGGCAAACTCCTGGTCAAGCTCTTGATTTTGGGTGGGAGGTCTGTAGTAGACTTCCACTGTTGTGTCCCCTGTGCTGTCTTCCCCCCGGATTTTAACCCAAATGGTGTTTGCTCATGAAAATCTTTAAAACAGTATTCATGGTTTTCAATGAAAGGTCTGCTTATGTAATCTCTGTATCATTATGTCTATGTTATGCTGGTTTCCTATAATAAGCAGGTAAAAACTATATCTCCCTATGCAAGCAAAGTTTTCTGCACCCCAGGGAGATCCTACATGCTGGTACTCTGTTGGAGGCTAGAGGCAGCTCTAAATTTGCTGTGCTCTGGTGAGGTGTAGTTAAGAGAAGCACTGAATCAGTGGAATTTCTGGCCTCCTTTGTGGGCAGGCCTTCTGCCCCTCACAGCCCATTATATAGAGAGCCAAGAATACGCTCCAGCAGCTATGTAAAGTTGCATCTTGGCCCCATCCTGGAGATTTCACAATCAGATGCATCAGATTGAGCCTCCCTGAATTTGGTTCACTTTAGACTGTATTACTCTTGAATAAGAGGCTGGTCAGGTATGTGGTGATGGGGGAATTTTCTAAATGAATACTTACAATAGCTCATAAAAACTAACTGTGTGTCATTAACAAAAGAGAGCTTGAGAGGCTAAATCAGGCATGTAAAAATCCTAAAGTTAATAGGCAGCAAATTTAGAGCAAAGATTCTAAAAATGAGTGTGCTGATGTAATGTGAATGTACTCCACTATGCACTGTGCCAAAGGATGCTCATCACAAATCAGATTGATTGTACTGCTGGAGTCTGATTGCCAGTCTTCCAGAGATGCTGTACATATTACGTTCAGCATTACCAGACCGTAGGTCTGAACTGGGGCATTCCTTGGTACACATAGTAATAAATGTTCTGAAAAGTTACTCACTGCAAACTTGAGTGTTAAGTTGCAGGCATAAGCTTATGCTCTGGGGTCTCTGTCCTCTACTTCTAAATCTCCTTTATACTCCCACTTGGGATTCTGGAGCTCACCAGGCCTTTCTGTGAAGAATACAGTTGGCTAGGTTTGTTTGTGACTCTGCCATCTGAAGAAACGTATTACTAATTCTGATAGCGTGAAATATAGTTACTGATGTACAAAAAAAATGGGCTCCTTGCCTGGCACAGCATACTGTTTAACTCATACATGACACCAAGAACAACTGAATACCTCAGGGAACGGGTACAATAGAAAGGAAAATGGTGCAGTGACTAGGGCACTAATGTGGGACCTGCTCTGCCACAGACTCCTTGCATGATCTCCTATAGCAAAACTATTACTCTCCTTGAAATGAAAAAGCCCCAAAGCTCACATGCTACCCATGCTTTTCTGGTGCATTCTTGTATCCTTTGGTCTCTACTTCTCCTATCTTGTGCATACCTTTGTGGTATTCCTTGCTAATTCTCTCCTGTACACATGCTTCTATTGAAAAAATAGCCAGTGATAGTTGATCCCCTATGGCCATAAGTGCCTTTCAAGTGCCTTGGCCTTAGGCTGTGACATATGCCTGTGTTCTGAGTAGAAACTCAACTTCTTAGCTCTCTGGTTCCATAAAGAAGCTGAAATGAAGGACAGTTGTATATGTCAATGGTTCTCAGCCTTTGTAGACAAAAAGATGTTGTTAAACCACAGGCAGCCTGTGTTAAACCAAGGGCACCCCTTTGAAAAATGCAAGCTCTTAGCTTTCACTCATTTTATTTAATACAGGAAAATAATAGAGGAATTCTTCTGCAAAGAACTCAGGAAAACAACAACAAGGCAGAATGTTTTTCACACTATGGATTTCTATTTGAAATCTCTAGGTTTGTCTTGTGAAACATGTCTGTGCATTTCACAGAGTTAACATTGCTTGGCATCCTATGGCACCCTTGAAGGGATTTCAGGGTGCCATGCTAGTTGAGAAACACTGGTACATGCACTGGTTTCCTCAAGCCTACTGTGGGGATCAACCTTTTTTGGCATGTCTGGCACAAATTAGGCCTGCACCCTCCCCAAGTGCTGTTCCAATCTTTTTCTTTTATCTACTTTGCTGCTCTGTTTTCTGCTCTCTGCCTCATCTCCCCTAACTGTTATTTCTATATCAGAGTCAATGTTTTTAGCTAGGGTTAAAACCAGTGTTCAGGTTTGTGAAATAGAAGCTACATTAACGGGAGCAGCTAACTGACAGCAGCATTTCAGAAGAAAGTTTAGCTTGATTACTGGAAAGTCAAGACCTTTAAAAAACTAGAGATTTGATAATATCTGTGGATTGAAGTGTTTAGAAGGAATCAGGTAGATTACAGTGAAGTATGAGTTCAAATGCTGCCTGAATAGAAATGCTGCTGCCACTGCCAGGCAGTTAGCGCTAAACTTTAGGTTGCGGTGCAACTGCATCCCTTTACCTCCCTGGATCTGCCCCTGCTCATACATGTGTATTTATATAGAGCTAGATGTTCATTTCACAGAGTAAAAATAAAAAGGCTGGGCGTCTCTCATTTAATATAAACAAAAAACAAAATGACACAAAGATATTTAAAATAAGAAAGGGGTTTGTGAACTCTTACAGTCTCAGCTTACTGTATAGTAGAAGCTGGAATTGTAGTCAAGGAGCCAAGCAGGGATGATCTGCTAACACAATACAGCTTCCATCTTGTTTAGGGACAAACTAAGGTGGGCTAATGGCTGCGACTTTGACTTCCTCTTCATAAGTTGATCAGCTTTGAGACTTGTGCCCTGAAAAGTGAGGCTTAATTGTATTGGAACATATTATGTACTTTATATACTCCATTTTGCAGTGATTGTCTTCAAGGCCTTTGGCCATATCATGTCCAAGGCTTATTTTGGGGAGATACAGTGTGGGGCAATCAGGTTGGAATTATGTTACACTTAACTACTGACAATTTAGGTGAAAAATATTGTTTACATCAGCAAAGTATCCCATGCTTTTTATACCACACAGACTAATACTGTGACACTTAGTTTTCAAAAAATAAATACAATTGGATTTACAAAACCAATTTATAAGAAGCTAGTTTGGTCTTATTTGGGTAGAAAGTGAACTTCCTATGAATTGATGAAATAATATCAATATTAAAAATCTAAAAAGGTGCAAAACCCTAGCAATAACCAACCACTCAACATTCATCTACTGGCAATATTGAAATATGAAGCTCAAATATGTGATCTGTTTAATCATTTGTAGCTCTTACCAATCTAATTATGTTGCATATCTGACTGCTGTTTGGTGGGTTACTTGACCTAGTAGGGTAAAAAGAAGTGTGAGCTACAAAGGAGGTAAGGGAGTAAAAAACAGAGAAAAATAAAAAGGGATGGAATTTAAGACAGAAAGTAGGGTAAACAGCAAGGCACAGTATGCATTTAGATTTTATTTTTCAAAATGATAAAAAAAATGGCATCTGTGCACTAAACTCCTAGATCTTAAATTGATTTGGGTTCTTTAGTTTTCCATGGTAAGTGCATTACTGGTATTTCACTGATTTGCACCCTCAACTCCTGGCAAATTACTTATAATAGCTGCCTTTCACTTTCTGTAATTTTCTCTCATTATATAAAGGTTTCAGCTGCAGACTCGGAAGCTTGTAAGTGTTGTAAAGAGATCCGAGGGAGACATTTTAAAAATTAATAATTTAGGGGAAAAAACACATACAGTAAGCAAGTGTCAGCTCAGGTCAGCTCTCCTTGTGTGATGTGCGTGCAATGTAGAACATTGTGTTTTAATATCCATCTCCACAGCTCATTAAAAAACAACCGTGCACAGAACATTCCACAATACATCACTGAAGAAATGCATAGTGAAGACATGCTCTTAGGCAAACTCCATTTACTTCCATGAAAATTTGCTGCCATGCAGCAGAAATGCTAATACACTAATTATCATCAAATGAAAGAGGATTGGACAACACGTCAGTTTCAGGGAGATAACAGGAAAGATTTAAGGGGCAGAACATACCTGGCTAGATGGCATGAATTTTATGCGTCAATGTTTTTTATGTATCTATAATGATCAACAGGCAGTTTAGTACTGAAATCAAAACACCTTCTGTAATCCCACAATGGAAAGAAACTAATTTTCTTGGCATTCGGTTGAGTAAACCATGTAGATGGAATGCTAAGCCTACCTCTAACACAGGGGTTTCAAACTCAGCTGGTCCCATGGGCTTGATGAGCATTGTTGCACTGGACCTGACCAGACCAGACCAAACCAAACCTCTGTGCAGCTCCCACAGTGCCAGGTCAAGCCTGTGCACTGCATGCAGCATGCACCAGCCTCTGGGGCTGGCACAGGTCTAGACCCAGTGCTGCAGATAGCACTGGGGTTCTGTCTGGGCACCTCAGGCAGCCTGTACTGCATGCAGTGTCAGGTCCAGCTTGTGCCCTGCAGGCAGCATGCACCCTGTGATGGCTTCCTGTGTTGTACGTAGTGGACATAGACAGTCCAGCCGTGTGCACTATGTGCAGCACATTGCGCTCAGAGCTTGCTGTGCATATGGTGTGCAGGGCTGGCACAGAGCACACACGGCCTATGGCATGTGGACTGGACCTGGCACTGCACACGGTACAAGGAGTGTTATTATCAGGGATCTGGGTTTTCCATCTGCTGGAAAAAAATGTGTATTTTCTCCTTTAAAGGAGAAAAATGCGGGGAAACTACATGTTTTCCTCTGCAGGCTGGCAGAGTCCCAGCTTGCAAGGAGCTATTTGGAACTAGGGGAAGGAGGAAGATGGTGGCCCAGATCATATGGCTTCACAGGTCAAATTATGCTTACCAGCTGTATGTTTGACATCTGTGCTCTAACAAGTGCTGGGTATCAGGTACATCTTGAAGACCTGAGCAGAAGGATGAAAAATTCCACTGATCTCTAGTCAGGGGGTAACCTAAGAAAGAATGCCTCCTGCAATCCCTGTGACAATTTCTTCCTTGGAAAAGAAGAGGGGATAGTGAAGGTTGGAAGCAGGAGAGGCTGGGGCAGTCTGTAATGTGTATCGATCCCTCTGCACGACTCACCAGACCAGAATAGCTTTCTGTGCAAAAGTTCACACTGACTGAATTAATGATTCCAAACTTCCCCTTCAAAGGGATGCTATCCCAGGAGAAGTGGTAGGGAGGGATTGGATTGGTACTGTAGCCAGAGGTCAAAGCTGATGCCTGGGAACACAGCTGTTAAAGCATCTTGATAGCTACTGTTCAAAGCAGAAATCCCCACTCTCTTGATGAACCGATACAAAGGCTGAACTTAATGACCCACTGTGGATTTTACCATCTTAAAAACAAGGAAGTGTTGTCTCATGAACACAGTGGAAACTAGGACCTTAGGAATTCTATGTTTGATTGGTGACTCACTATGCAATAACCTTGGGTAAGTCACCTAACTCTGTGTTCCTTAGTCTAGAAAGTCTATTGAAGGGACTTAATACCTGCCTCAAAATTGCACAAAAATAATGTGCAATTTATCTGTCTCTAGAGAGCTTGTGAGCCTTGGATAAACTGCTGTCTCTAAGGCCCAAATGTCTTGGGAATCTTCACAGTATATTTTAGTTACTTAAAGTGCTATCCAGTTGTATATAGCTGCTTACTACAGGAAATAGGAACAAAACAATGGACATATTTGATCAGACCCATAACTCACCTAGTCCAGTATCCTATTTCCTTTGGTGTTCAGAGGGGACACATCTACACATGCCCCTGACTGCATATTTAGTACTGCACAGTACTGGCAGGACACAGTTATTTTTAGATGCTACATTGCCTTAACTCATTGCTACTGTGCAGTAGCATCAGTGTCCCAGTTTGTGCCCACCAAAGTTACATCACCGTAGCAATGAGCTATATCACCGTGGGTCATTGCTGCTGTGATGTAGTGTCTCATGTAGACAGACCGAGGAACATATAAGCCTGCAGAGCCCTGTAGGACAGGGCTTGGCAATCTACAACCCGTGGGCTAGGTTTGGCCCACAGAGCCATTGGATCCAGCCTGTGGATGTGGGGCTTTGGTAGCATTCAGTGGTGGGGGCATTGGTTGCAGGCACTTCCACCATGATATTGAGGGGACAAGTGCCAGCTGTGGGTGCTCTCTCTGTCTGTGGTCGATGCCTGTATCCTGCACCTGCCCACCGGCCTCTGACCCAGGGTCGGCCATTAGAGCCCACAACTCGAAAAAGTGGACTAGAGGAAGAGACAAAGTCTCCTCCCCTGCTACAGGAGACAGATGTGGGATTATTTGACCCTTAGGAAGGTCTTCTCCCAACCCCTAGTAGTTAGATAAACCTCTGAAACATACAGCCATTTTGGCATTCATGGTTATAAGTGAATATTCTTGCTACCTATTAAAACATCCATTCTTTGACTCTTACTAAGTGCTTGCTACATACTAATAGAACAAAACGACTACAATGATAAGCCAATTAAATTTCTATATTCTTATCTTTGCAGTAATCTCGACACGGAAGAACTATGTGGTAAGTTCCCTTTCTGTAAAAGGTTCTTAATGCAAATGAATGTATCACGTGACTAGAGCTGATTTTTCTCTTTGCTCACTGTGAGTATTTATAGACACTACAGTGTCTGAACTCCTGGGAAAAAAGTGCAGACAGATCAATAAATAGTTAAGTCTTAATTGTAATCTGCTAGGGAATTGTGTAAAACATAAATTGCTAGAACTTGCCAAAACACTTTATGAATCTGTTTTTCAAGCATATCTGTCATTGCTGTGTTGAAAAGCTAGACACTTCTTTGGTTTGCCTATTGTAGAACAACTTTTCCCCAATTATTCCATTACTTTTACAAGTACAAATGTTCAGGCTATTTGAAAAAGGCTGTGTAATCAGTATTTCATGTGACTTACCAGTCACACTAGTCCAACTTAGCTAATCAAGAAAAAAAACAAATTTCACAAATTCTGACACAGATAAAGAACTCCCACTGGCTGCAGAACTTGGAACAACAACTTATTTATTTATACTATCCTATGTGCTGTCAGTCATGGATGTGTTTCCTTGAAAGTCCTGTTTTTTATTGTTGTCTAGCTAGCTTAGAAGCATTTGAATTAGTAATGCTGCTTTCAGTGTAAAAAGTGCACAGGTAGAGAAGTTCTGCTAATCCAGACAGAAGAGTAAACCATCAGTTATTCTTGTAAAAACCTGCCTGTTTCTGGGGGAACAAAAAGATGTCAGAGAATAATCTTATATTTTCCCAGGGCCAACAGTATAGGAAACTTTTTAGGTCACAATGAAATACCATGGGCATTTGAACAGCACAATACATGAGTCCAATGCAACTCTGACTAAATATGAGAAGAATAAGCTATCCCTTAAGTGGTGAATTGCAACGAATTGCTATAGGTCCTGATCCTCCTCTGTTGTCAGTGGAGGTCTGTTGATTTATACTAGTTGAGGATCTGATCAGAATTATGTAAAAATGGAAGAAAATGTGAATTTCCCATTTATTTAAAACTTTGACTTGTATAGTTTAGTGGTAGTGATCTACTTTTTACACCTACTCAGGCACTTATTTAGACCCCAATTCTGTAATCATAGTCATGGAAGCAGATTTCCGTATAGCCCAACTGATCACAGGTGTTAAATGTGGATAGAGTTTGAACTTTAAGATTTAAAGGCATCTTGTCTTTCCTGTCAGCTGTGATTAAATATATCAATCAGCCACTTTTATGACATCTGATCTTTCCAACATTCTTATACATTTTTTATAAATTCCCAACAGTGAGTTTCTCATCTTTTCTGTCTCAGTCTTCTGAATTGTGAAACATAATTCTTTTGAGCCTACCGCACTGAAAAGGAGAAATAATAGCCACGTGTTTGACCTAGCAATTAAGCAACTGTTCCATTATTTATTTTTCTATTCCCATGAAAACGCATCTTTGTTTTCAGGGGATAGGGAGAGAAGTTACACATGAACCAGTTTAAGTGATCAGGATCTGGTTTAAACCTGTAACAGAAGTTTAGTGCACATAAATCGCTTTCAAAATGATCAAAAACTAGTTTAAGATAAGCCTGGTTAGATGTAGTATCAGACTTAACTGATTTAAGTCAAACCGGTTTATGGAACTTCTGACCCAGTTCCCTTCCTGGTTCAAGTTAACTCAGACCCCCAGCATCCCAGGATGCTTTGCAGCCCTGGGATATACTGCCTGCTCCAGTGGAGCAGGGTCTGCCTCGCTGTTCAGCTCCTTAGCCTGCTTCCTGCCTATGTCCATCAGCCCACTGGGGTGGGGGGCAGGGGAACAGACCCCCAGACCTCCTAGCCATAGTCTACACAGCACATGGGGGGAGGGAAAGCCCCTGTGGTGGGGGCTTTTCAGGCACTGGGAGCCCTTTCCCCACCCTTTCCCAGCTGCTGATTGCTTCAGTGGCCACCACAGGTGGGATGAAGGAGTCCACCAGGCTAAGTGCCTCCCTATGCAGCCTGGCATGGGGGCACTGGGGAGCTCCTGTCTTGAGGAGCAGAGGGAAATTCCTCTGCTCCCTTGCGTTAGTTTTGCCTCAGACCCACAACACCGGCTGGGGAGGAGCAGGAGAATATCCATCCACTCCCTGGGTTAGTCCTGAAACTCACAGCAGCTAGGGCAAGGGGCTGAGGAGGGGAAGAATTCCCATCAGCTCCCTGGGGCTGCCCAGGGCTGGGGGACCCTGGGCTGGGGTGGAGAGAAAGGCAGGGGCTCCAGTGCCCCCATGCTGGGCTGCATGGGCAGGCACAAGGTCACAGGACTCCTCTTTCTCTCCGGGGGCAGGGCTGAATACCCCTCAACTCCCGAGGGTTGCCTGGGTTGGGGAACCCAGGCAGGGGAAACGACCTGAGGGGGAGGCTCCCCAATATGGGCCAGCACCCGGACGAGGGGCTTCTTAACCTCCTGTGTGGGGACAGCAGGGGTTTGGGGACACTCGGCTGGTAATGGCCAGGAGTCTGGGAAATGTGCTGTAGCGCCCCCCAAGCTACTGGCGTAGGTCAGTGCAGGCCTTCCCCTGCCTTTCCCAATTGAAAACTGAATGTCAGTTCAGCTGACTATTGGTTTAACTTACACATCTTAGAGGAAGCTCAGGTTTTTTCATAGTTTCATAGTTTCTAGGGTCGGAAGGGAGTAGATCATCTGAGTAGATCATCTAGTCCGACCCCTTGCCATGGCAGGAAAGAGTGCTGCGGTCAAATGACCCCAGCAAGGTGTTCATCTAACCTCCTCTTAAAGACCCCCAGGGTAGGAGCCAGCACCACTTCTCTTGGAAGTTGGTTCCAGATCCTAGCCGCCCTGACTGTGAAGGAGCATCTCCTGATATCTAGCCTAAACCTACCCTCTGCCAGCTTGTGACCGTTATTCCTGGTCACTCCTGGCAGTGCTCGGGGGAACAGGGACTTCCCCAGTGCCTTCTGATCCCCCCTGACTAGTTTGTAGCAGGCCACAAGATCCCCCCTCAGCCTTCTCTTGTGGAGGCTGAACAGGTTCAGGTTCTGTAGCCTTTCCTTATAAGGCCTTTCCTCCTGCCCCCTGATCATACGAGTGGCCCTCCTCTGGACCCTCTCCATGTTGTCCACATCCCTCTTGAAGTGCAGCGCCCAGAACTGGACGCAGTACTCCAGCTGCGGCCTAACCAGTGCTGCATAGAGGGGGAGGATCACCTCTTTGGACCTGCTTTTTGACTGCCTGTAGTTAACCAGAATGTTAACTTACAGTATATTCTATTATTTTTATGAATAATAATTCAAATAAGCTAATTCTAAGGATAATTACATTCAGTCACCAGCTTCACCCAGACCTTATGCTTCAGTGACTCTGATGATTCTTTGCTAAGCTATTCCTGCCCATGAAGAAAAATCTGTGTGGTGATTCACTAGTTTTTATAATTCATGTGACTTCTTTTCTCATCCTGCTTCTGAATTTCTCACAGTCTCTTTCATCACTCTTCTTCTGATCAGCCAAGATAGCAAATATCTGCTTTTTCCTTTTATTTCATATTTAATGCATTCTGAATTCGGACACAGCCTTAAAACGTGAAATATGTGCTAGTTCATAATCTATTTCTACTCTGTCTCACTCCCATATTTTGCTCCATGTACTCCATTCTCTGTCAAAGCTGGTCATTTCTCCTGATTTAAGCTTAAATTCACACCATGTGATTTTTTTTTTTCTAAACTCAAACTTCATGAAGGCAAAATTACTGCTTTTCTGTATCCTTCTCTCACTCGTATTAGATCTAGGACAGCATAACTGGGTGCATCTACACGAGATGCTTACTGCACATTAACCTAATAACACTATGGAATAGCATGGCAGTTAAAAACCGGGCTTATAGCCTACTGCACACATTATTAGGCTAATGTGCAGTAAGCGTCATAAAATAACCATGCACTGGTGCTACTGTGCAGTAACTGTAGTTACTGTGCATTTAGTTAGTACTTTATTAAGCAAATACTAAACCAAATGTGTAGCATCTAAGGTGCATTAATGACCTCAGTGGAATTACTCTCAAGTTGCAGTAGTGTGAGCAGGGTCAGAATTGAGCCAGTCGTTACTAATCTTTATAATTACAGTGCTCTCTTCTTATGATGGGACTCTTCAGAGCAAAGTACTCTGAAATAAAGAGATCTTGTTATAAAGTGGATAGCTATAAGGGGATGTCATGAAACAGTATCATTTCAGAAAGCTGTAAAAGAAAGCCTTGTGAACATGGGCTAAATAATCTTGATACCACTGTCAATTAGGGCATATATACACATGCTTTTCTGTCCCACAATGCACCGGAGAGCCGCTGCTTAGATCCATACGCAAGCTAAAGTGAACTGCGCTGCACTGTGTGCAGATGTATAAGCAGCAAAATGGGCGTCAACGGACAGGAAATGGTGGCGATGCACTTTTGAACTAAAGCACCTCTGATGTGTTTTAGTTCAAAAACGCACTGCTGCTGTTTTCTCAGTGCTGACGTGCATTTTTACACTTATACAACTTCAAGCATCACAGCTGACATGTATAAAAATGCCCTCTAGGTCTGCTGTATAGTATATTTTAGGATTTAGAAATAGGTCTTTGTGGGCAGGTCTAAATGTTCATTAATTTGCTTTTCCTAATGTGCATTAAATTCGATACGTGCAATGTGAGGCTGCCCTATTGCGCCTTTTTAGTGACACTTAATGCACAGTAAAATAGGATCCTGAGCATTCAAGTGTACATGCAGATATGCCCTGTGTTTAACACCATTAGCAGTATGCAGTCTACACATTCTCTGAATCCTTTTTCCAACTAAAAATAATAACAGTGCCCAAAAGCGATGGCTTAACTGAGAACTCATGAAAAAAAACCCTCTCAACTCAAAAGACATAGAAATCTATGAATCTATGAATGAATCTATGAAATCTGGTTAATCTGCAGATGTGGGTGTCCTCATTTGATCCAATGCTGTTGTCACTTAGTGACTTGAGTGAAATTACTTCTGATTTATAACAGTATAAATAATATCAGATTCAGGACTAATATGTAAGGTGACCATAGTTCCCTAATTTCAGGTTGGAATGCCTCACTCTGGTGCACACAGCTGTCTCTGAGCTCCAGTCTCTATGTTATATAAAGTATGTTAATAATAATTGCTCTAGAATTCAGAGAACTCAATACATCAATATCTCAATTCTCCTGATAATTTTTTATAACTTTAGAGATTAGTTTTGCGGTAGCAATGAAAGTCAACTTAAAAAGAATAATAAACATCATATAGGTAAATCCGGTATCTTTTATTAGACCAACTCAGTTGGAAACATTTTTCTTAGGAACCTACAACCTACACCCCTAAAATATTATTTAGAGCACTTTTCATCCATAGATCTCAAAGCACTTTTAAAAGGCACATACACCAAAAAAATTTCCAACTAAAAATCGAAGATAAGTATATAAAGATGCTATTGGCTGTAAAGGACACACTGAGTATGAGCAAAAATGTCAGTACATACTGTATCTCTAGATCGGGGCGGGCAATTATTTCAGGCGGAGGGCCTCTTACTGAGTTTCAGCAGGCCATCAAGGGCCGCATGACAGGCATTCAGGGGTAGATATATATTAATTTTCTAAATCTTTTATTTCATAGACATCAGGGCTGGAAGGGACCTCGGGAGATCATCGAGTCCAGCCCCCTGCCCAGGGGCCCTGCAGGCCGGATAGTATGGCCTGGTAGGCCGCATCTGGCCCACGGGCCACATTTTGCCCACCCCTGCTCTAGATTCACAGTCTCTGCCCTATCCACTTCATTTTGCCAGCTATCTCCACTGAGCACACAGTGCTGCTAAAAACAATTTCATAAGTTTCTTTTGTTAATAAAATGGAACTTCATGGGAAGGTTCAGTCATTTCTTTCCATTCTGAAAGGGAGTCTTCCAGAAGAATTTATTTTTTCATTATACTCAAAACAAGGACAGGTATTTGCTTCATATATTTTGCTAGATGGGTCTAAACTAAAATCTTACGTGAAACATCATTTGAGTTGTGTTTTCTTCTTCTTTCAGAATATTTTTCCCAGCACTTAGGAGAGTATGAAAATGTGCTCTCTGCCTTAGAAGACCTTAATGTTTCCATACTGAAAGCGATGGACAAAACAAAGAAAGTAGGCAGAATTTATATTTTCTATACAATATTTTGCTTGAGTCTCTACTGTGATTGTGTTGCTCTAGATATTTGATTATTCTGGTATAATTAGTTATACATTTTTATTGTTTTTTTATTAAACTATATGAGGAACAGGCTTGCCAAAATCAAAGCATTAATGTCTTGGGTGCAGAGATTTTACAGTTTCACTATATACCAAATTACTTTTGTGAATGAACCAGTATTATGGTCTTCTGCTCCTAGTAGCATAAATAGCCTTCCATGTTCCATTCAGAATTCAGAGGGGGTCGTGAGTCATTCCAGAAAAAAAGATGAAGTCGCATGAAGCTAATTGCTTGGCAATAGAATTTAGATTAGCACTGATAGAACTAATATAATTTCAAGAACTAGTTTCTAAGATGTGCTGAAGACTACCATTTACATTATATGTTCATAGATAGACAGTAAGAACTGCTATGATCAAGTCTGTCCTCTTAGAATTTTACCCAATAATGTCTCCATCCCGTCCATGGCAGCATTACATAGAAAAGAGAACTGACAGACTTCTCATCACTTGCATAATTACAGAATGTTGTTTCCACTTTTAGGGTTGTACAAATAATTGATTTTTCCCCATTTGTGCCTCAAACCAAATGAATTTTAAAAAATCAGTTTGGATGGAATTAAAACTTTTTTTGCTTTTGTTTTTCTCAGTGAAATGAAAAACCCAAAAGTTTCATTTTGGGTTGAGTGAAACATTTTGTTTGATCCGTCCTAAAGAGTTTAATTTCCATTTGAGGCATTTTTAACAATGAAATGATAGTGCTAATGGGTACTGCACTATTGGCTTGTCTCAGTTTCTTCTGTTTACACAGGAAAAAGTAATTATTCAATGGATGGGAACCCAAGCATGCACGTCCCAGATGGGTGCATTAACCACTGGAGTGCAGAGTCACTCTCACTTTCTGTCTGGCCAGAAGTATACCCTAAAACATAAAGTATACCCTGCAAAATGGAACACTTTTCAACAAGACTAATTGAGAGCAACTCAAGCAGAAAAGAAAACTGAACCTGGGTCTCCCAAATCTTGATCCTGATCCCTAGGCTTTTGGGAAAGGATCATTACCAGCGGCATAATTTTGTGAATCTAGCCCTGAAAACAAAATTCAGCCAGTACTCTGAGGACAATCAAAGTAGCCTTTTTTAATTCATAAGATATTTGTTGAAAAAAAACAACTCATCCAGTCCTAGTCAAGATGTCATCTTTTGCATCAAGGCTTCTATAGGATTACATTAGATAGACAGATAGATAGATTAGATATTTAAATGAACTATGAAACAAAAATACCCTGGCAAGCTTTTATGTATTTAGAGCTTGATCCAGTGGGGTGCTGAACATCTTGTGGTTGCTTTTTATCTCACAATGAAATCAATACGAGCTATGGACACTTAACACCCTCACAGACTGAGCCCATAACGAATAACTGAATTTAGTCTTGCTATCAGTACACCTAAAATAAACTGGTAATTAGCCACATACGGAACAGTGCTAAAAGGAAGAAAATCTCATTTGATAATCATGGACGTAGGAAGAATGTTGTATTTAAGAATTACATTGAAAGTTAACTACATAGGAGTAGTACAGCGGTTGTGAAGCCAGCATTACATTTACTTAAAACAAACAGGAGTATTTGGTTTACTAATAAATGTTATGTTTGGCTTCCTAAGCAATCCAATTAGAAACACTACTGCAGTTGTCCAAAACATTATCTTGCTGACTTCAGAGCCATGGTTGGTGCTTTATCCCTTCTGTGAGGATATAAAGATTGACAGTCCTCTTCAAATTTGACAAGACAAGAGCCTAGAAATGTTGCAAAAATGGTTTAAAAGATTAACTCCAATTCGTAGGTGATGGATTTGAACATAGTCAAACAAACGCTATGCTCATTATTCACAGAGATTTTAAAGGAGTGCCTGCTACCAAGAATTCATCACACACTGGCAGCTTTTACATTAATTTTAGAAGAATGCAAATTCTGAATTCACACTTACTGGTGTTTACGTCAGAAATACAGTTCTGCAAGCTATACTCATCCAGGTCAGGAAGCAGAGGCATATTGTGTGACCTGCCTACCCAACCAAAGCACTCGATTCCAAATTTTAAACATTTCTAGCATCACTACCTACAAACGGTTTGGGAAGAAGCCAAAGGCTGGGATACATGCCACCTCCTAATACTCAAATAATTTGAGTGTTATTAAAATCATAGTAAACCACGATTTCAGAAAAAAGAGTTTAGAAAGAAAGAAAGCAAGATAAATCTGAGGAGACTTTCAAAGGCATGAATGTCATGTAGGTCTTTTCCTGCTAATCTGGTTCTAACTTCTCTATAAAGAAAACAAATAGGAATGAACCAGTTTTTAATATAAACCTCTTCCTCCAAGGTAAAACATAATAAAAGTGTCTTCACGCTTTCACATACAATTAAAGCTGAAAAGCAATGGGAACAGAGAGCTCTGTAGTGCGTTCTTTGGGGTTTCTATAATATGGTATCAAACTCTTTTCAGACTGCTCTACTTGGGCAATATGGGAGATGAAGGGTCCATTCCTAAGAGGTGCCAAGAGCCCTCAACTCCTCCAAACATTGTGGAGACTTAAAGAACCTCAGCAACTCAGAGCCAGGCCCTAAAACAGCTTCCCATTTTCTAGGATGGTAGGCATCCATTCCAACTGGAAACTCATTCAGTTATGACTTCAGCTGTTTATTTCAAGCAATAAGCAATTTGTTGCTTCATGCACTCAATCCACAGAATTTGACGCCAGATAAACAGTTACAGACAACCCCCTATGACCTCCCCGGAATTGAAGGGTCTTTACTTGATGGGTGTTTTACATGACAGACTACAGGATCAGGCCACTAGAAAAACTGTTCAACCTCAGTTGTCAAGGTAACCAAGTAGAGGAGTAAAAATGTCAGTTTTCAATGGGAAAGTAACACTAGATCAGCATATCAGAAATTCTAAAATTCTAACTGGTGAATGTTTTTCAGTCCCTTATTCAGAATGTCAACTAACTGAAGTGAGTTTGAATGAGTCCAAATATCTGGATTTCCCATATAATTCCTTGTTTAGTTTTCCGGCACATTTTAAAGCTAAATTTGGCAACATCAGAATGAGTGAAAATGATTCATGTGCATAAATATAAAAATGTATTACTTTGACATGCCCCAAAGAATCACAGTAAAAGTGTTTTGACTGTATATTTTGCCTTGTTTCCTGAACCACATCATCAGTGGGTACATCTACATGTGTGCATTTACTGCACAGTAACTGAAATTACTGTGCAGCATGGGTATGTGTCTACATGTGCATGCCCATACTGCACAAGAAATATGTCGACTTATGCTGACTTGAGAGTAAATTTAATATATGCATCATGCAAGTATCAAATTTATGTCCAAATACTTACTGTGCAGTAATGCACGTGTAAATGCCTTCCTGTGCAGTAACAGTGTGTGCATGGAAGGACTTGGAACTAACTTGAGTCCCAAGTCAGTCCGCACACAGCGTTAATGCACTTTAACTTCTGCACATGTAGATGCCGGCCTATTCCTGCTTACTGCTCAGTAACTTACTGAACAGTAAATTTAAGCCAGCATAAATGTGCGTGTAGGCATGCCCACTTTCACTTTAGTGAACAGATGCCTGGTTTAAGTTTGCAAATATTCTCTGCCTGTAGAATTCTGCCGCCTTTAGTCAGGCAGGACTTCAAATGAGGTTGATGTGAAATTTGCTTGACTTAAAACTGCAGGAGTTAAGCCAGAATTAAAAAGCTGTGTGCATCAACCAAGCATATTTCCAATTATACATATTTTTCTTGTGGTGGTAGACACCAAAGGGGTAAAAGGTGGGGTCAGGATCAGACTCCTACCAAGTAATTTCTGTGTAGCTTCATTGCAGCAATGTAGCTATACGTTTACATGTTCACTTTTTTATTCAAATATAGTTTGAGTGCTTCATAGAACATGGCCCACTATGAAGAGAGAGAAATCAGATAAGAAAAATGTATAAAGCATAAAGGACAAAGTAGTAGTAAAATATGACAAAAAAAACGCATATGAGATTATCAGCAAAAATGTAGAATGATCAAGAAGTCAACAGAGGACAGAAAAAGTCTTAAGAGAAACTGTGTCACGTTTACATATGGGGTACTTCTAAACAATTTTGATACCTTTTGAGCTGAGAAAGGAGTGAGATGGTAAAAAAAGAGTATGATACTGATGCAGAATGCAGTAATATCAAAAGAGAGATCAATGAGCTAAAGTAATTCTATTAGCTAAAGATGAATGAAGGATTGACCTGGGAGATGACCTGGTGAAGGGGCTGCGGGTGCTCGACCACCTGGGCGACAGTGATCATTGCCTGCTGGAATTCACCATCCAGTGCAAGGTGGCAAAGGCCTGCAGCAAGGCAGCAGCCCTAGATTTCAGGAGGGCAAACTTCAATGAGCTAAGGAGACTAGTCAGGGAAGCACTGAGGTCCCAGAGGGGAGGGGAGCCAGGTGTTCAAGGAGAGTGGTCGCTCCTTAAGGAGACGATCCTCCAAGCCCAAAGGGAAGTAATCCCAACATGGATCAAAGGGAGCAGGAGGGCATACAAGACCCCATGGCTCACCAAAAGCATCCGGGAATGTCTCGTACGTAAAAGGGAGGCGTACACCCAATGGAAAGGAGGGGACATCACCAAGGATGACTATACTGCAGTTGCTCGGGGATGTAGGGGGGCAGTCAGGAAGGCCAAGGCAGAGATGGAACTGGGACTAGCTTCCCGGATCAAGGACAATAAGAAGTCCTTCTTTAAATACATAAGGGGTAAAAAGAAGGTTCCGGGTAATGTGGGGCCCCTGCAGGATACGTTAGGAAATTTGGTCGTCACACCAGATGACAAAGCCAACATATTTAACGATTTCTTTGCCTGCATCTTCCTAAGCAGGGACCGGATCAGTCACCCCCCCGCTAGACCCCCCTTAGGCCCCAGGGAAGGCACACCTAGGCCAAGGGTTAGTGAGGAACTAGTTAGGGAGCTTCTGGAGGGACTGGACGTATTCAAGTCAGCCGGTCCAGACGATCTCCACCCTAGAGTACTAAAGGAATTGGCTGAGGTCATTGCAGGACCCCTAGCACAGCTTTACGAGCACTCATGGTGCTCTGGTGTGGTGCCAGAGTACCAGAAGAGGGCCAACATGGTTCCCATCTTCAAAAAGGGTAAGAAGGAGGACCCAGGAAGCTATAGGCCAGTTAGTCTTACCTCAATCCTAGGCAAGCTGTTTGAGAAAATTATTCTGGCACACATCCATGAGGGGCCAGCAGGGGATTTCATGCTTAGGGGCAACCAACACGGGTTCATCAGTGGCAGGTCCTGTCAGACCAACCTGGTGGCCTTCTATGATCAGATCACCAAATCATTAAATGCAGGGGTGGCAGTGGACATAGTCTTCCTGGACTTTTGGAAGGCCTTAGACACTGCCTCTAACCCTGTTCTCATTAAGAAACTGGGGGACTGTGGTGTTGACACCCACACAGTCAATTGGGTCGCCAACTGGCTGGTGGGCCGCACCCAGAGAGTGGTGGCGGATGGGTCATTTTCAACCTGGAGGGATGTGGGCAGTGGGGTTCCACAGGGCTCAGTCCTTGGGCCCGCACTGTTCAACATCTTCATCAGTGACTTGGACGAGGGGGTAAAAAGCACCCTGTTCAAATTTGCTAATGACACCAAGATGTGGGGGGATGTGGGCACTCTAGAAGGGAGAAATAGGCTACAATCAGACCTAGACAGGTTACAAGGGTGGGAGGATGAGAATAGGATGGGATTCAACACTGACAAGTGCAAAGTGATGCACCTGGGGGGCGAACAACCGGCACCATACCTACAGGCTGGGGAACTCCCCTCTTGTCAGCACGGAGGCGGAAAAGGATCTGGGGGTCATCATTGACTCCAAGATGAACATGGGCCGGCAGTGTGGGGAAGCAGTCAGGAAGGCCAACTGTCCCTTGTCATGCATCCCCACATGCATCTCGAGCAGGTCCAAGGAGGTGATCCTCCCGCTCTATGCGGCACTGGTCAGGCCGCAGTTGGAGTACTGCGTCCAGTTCTGGGCACCGCACTTCAAGAGGGATGTGGACAACATGGAGAGAGTCCAGAGGAGGGCCACTCGCATGATCAGGGGCAGCAGGCCAGACCCTATGAGGAGAGGCTATGGGACCTGAACCTGTTCAGCCTCCACAAGAGAAGGCTGAGGGGGGATCTAGTGGCATGTTACAAACTAGTCAGGGGGGATCAGAAGGCACTGGGGAGTCCCTGTTCCCCCGAGCACTGCCAGGAGTGACCAAGAATAACGGTCACAAGCTGACAGAGAGTAGATTCAGGCTAGATATCAGGAGGCGCTACTTCACAGTCAGGGTGGCTAGGATCTGGAACCAACTTCCAAGAGAAGTGGTGCTGGCTCCTACCCTTGGGGTCCTTAAGAGGAGGTTAGATATACACCTTGCTGGTGTCATTTGACCCCAGTAATCTTTCCTGCCATGGCAAGGGGTCAGACTAGATGATCTACTCAGGTCCCTTCCAACCCTAGAAACTATGAAACTATGAATAGAACTGGATAGTGTCTGTCCAATAATATTAGATGGAATGACAAGGGGGAATTTTGAATGCAGTTGCATTAAAATGGTTACAGAATCAGGTGAATTGGCAGTGAGCTAGAGAATGTGTATCTCTCCAAGGTTTTAGGTTTGTTTGCATGCTTGTTTGCTTCTGTAGCTTCACTTTATTAAGATATGCAAGTTTCTTAATACACATGGGTGCAGAAAGCCTTGTCCACAAGGTACTATTTGAATGAAGAAAATCCAAGGTAGGAAAAGTCTTAATTTTGTATTAGACAGATTGAAAGAGTCATAACCATCATGAATACAGCTTTACCTATTCTATCAACCTCACATTTTTTAAACAAAAATGCTCAGCCATTTAAAAGAGATACCGCTGTATTTTTCTATATTCCAAATGACTCATTTGATTCTAGAATGAATCTTAATAAATATCAGGAGACTTGTAGCACTTGCATCATGAGCTATATATCAAAGGCAAGTAGAGAAGTGCATCACATACACTTCCAGCAGAAAGGGCATGTCTATATCATGTTGGTCTGTTCTAGGGACCAGGAAACATATCCTACCCACCCACTCCCAAATCAGCTTTCACTGAAAAAGTGTCACATAGCTGTTTTGTGGTGTGCCTTTAGGGCAAGTCCACCACCTCTGTCAAGCTCTCAGTACTGACTACTTCTTAGAGGAGCAATGGGCATACACAGTGCCACTCACAGAGCCACCGTGGTTACATGAAATTTTTCAGCATCTGGGCTAGGGACAGACATTCAAAAAGCCTGTGCCTGTATTGATTCAGCCTTTGCAGATTAGTTTAACCAGCCTAGATTGAATTAGTTTGCAACTAAGACATACCCTCTGGACTGAGGAAATGCAGGCACATGCCTGCCGTGGCTTAGGCTAGAAGATGGGGACTGCTAGAGCAGCCCTCCCTTCCTTCCCTTCTACAGTGCTGACCTGGGGGGTGGGGGGATGGGGGGCATGGCCAGGCTTGATAGGACGTTCTGATTAAGGAGGGGTGTAAACCCCAACCCTGCCTGCACTTTCCCAGGCTTTTCCCTGCTCGCTGCTCAAAGGACAGGAGTCTTGCCAGCCCCCAGCCCCAGGCTAGCACTCTAAGGCAAAGGGGGAGTGTGCAGTGCATGCATCTGTTGATGATACTAAGCTTCTGAATCTCTTTCTCCCTGCTTCTTTATACTGTCTGCAAACCTAACAGGCAAGGGGGGCAGCAGGGAGCTGATTACACAGCATTTATCAGCCCATCAGCAAAACAAAAGCCTCGCTCATTAGTTCAAGCTCTTCTTAAACAGCTTTTTCCAAGGAAGGAACAGAGGGACATTACCAACTGACCTGTTGATTAGCTCCAAAAAGCCCTAAGCGGGTACTGTTCTGTCTGCCTGTCCCAGTGAAATTGGAGATACACACACCTCTAAGTATTAGTTAACATACCACATGCCTAGGGTTCATGAGGCTGGAGTCTGTGCTGTGGGAGATGGAAGGGGTGGATGAGATCTCTGCTTGAGCAGCAGGGAGGGGAGGTGGGAGAAGCCAGGCAGACACTGTTGTGCCTGCAGTCTCCACTGGAGCTGTTATGGACCAGAGGGGTGGGACCAGCTCTGTTCTCTGGAGCAGACAGAACATCCCAGCCCAGAGTTGCAGAGCATCTGGGATGCTGGGGGACTCTGGTTTAATTTAAACCAAGAAGGGGTCTGAGACAGACATTGCATAAACCAGTTTGACTCAAATCAGTTAAGTCTGATACAGGTTTTCCTTCATTTATGTGGTACATGTATTTCCAAAGAATGGCGCATAAATCGAATTTGCATAAAGCAAACCCATTTAATAATATAACAAATAAGGATAGGTTCCCATGGTGGTGAGGGAGGGAGGGAATGAGGCTGGGGCTGGGGAAGGGAAGGGGGGACTGGTGCCGCTTCCAGGGCTGCATGAGGGAACAAAGCAGAGGGAACAGAGCGGCAGTCACACCAACCCCGGCTGCAGTGGCCCCAGGAGTGGCCGGAGCCAGCTGCCTGCAGCCTCTGGGCTGCACCATGCTCCGCCTGTCCCCCTGCACCTGGGCTCTGTCTGTCCCCACTCACCTCAGCTCCTGGGCTGTGCCATACCCTGGTGCAGGCAGCTGGTATCGGCTGCTCCCAGGGCGACTCCAGCATGGGCTGGGGTGAGTGTAGACAAGTGGAGCCCCAAGTGGCATGGGGCACAGCACTCACCCCAGCCCCGTCTGCAGTGGTACTGGGAGTGGCCCACACCAGCTGTAAAAGGAATGGTCAGTGGGTGTGGGGGAGTGTCTCTTGCTGCTCTGTACCCCTGGGAGGGCTGCAGGCTGGGGGGCTCTGCCAGGCTCTTCCCAAGGGGCATGTGCCCCCCCAGCCTGCAGCCCTTCCAGGAAGTGCGAAAAAGGAAGAGGTATGCCCGCACACCACCCCCCAACAGTTCCCTCTGCACCACCTGGGGCTCCGCTTGCCCACACTCACCTCAGCCCATGCTGTGGGGGGAGGGGAAAGGGCCATGGCCCCATTCACCTCAGCCCCAGCTGCAGTGGCCCTGGGAGCAGCTGACACCAGCTGCCTGCACCAGGGCATGGAGCAGCCCAAGAGCTGAAGTGAGTGAGGACAGGTGGAGCCCAGGCACAGGGGGGACAGGTGGAGCATGGTGCAGCCAGCAGCTGCAGGCTGCTGGTGCCGGCCACTCCCATGGCTGCTGCAGCTGAGGCTGGGGTGAGAGGGCCATGGACCTTTCCCCTCCCCCCACAGACTTACTTGGTTGGGGATGGGAGGCATCTATGCTGATTGCATAAGAGCAAATTTACCTTACATATAACAATTTATGGGTCTAAATATGCTTATTGTGTAAGAGCAAATTCACATATAAAGGAGTGGCATAAATCGAGGGAAACCTGTACTACATTCAACCAGGTTTATCTTAAACCAGTTTCAGCCATTTTGAAACCGGTTTATGTGCACTGATCTTATGTTCTGTTACAGGTTTAAACCAGTTTCTGATCACTTAAACCAGTTTATAATGTCTCTCCCCTAGGCTTACAGCACATGGAGCAGGAGTGGGTGTATGTGCATTTGCCTGAGCTCCCTAGCACAGTATAGTGCATATAAAACTACCCCAGGAAAATATTTCTAGCTCTGAAGAGGCTAAACAGACAACAAAGCACGGCAGGGAGAGTGGGGGAGGAAAATACCAGAGCTAAAGTACAGTTAGGATTAGGATGCTTTTTTTTCCCCAGATTGGGCCAGATGACTCCCCAGCAGTAGCATATTTGACAAAGGGTCCCATTTGTGTAAATTTAACTATTCAGCTGACAAAATGACTAAGAGTAGCAAAGACTTGTTCTCAGCATTCTTTAGTGCAAAGGTTTTCAACCTTTTTGGGTCAGTGTACCCCCAGCAGCCAGTTAAGAAGGCAGGAGTCCCCGGGCAGCCAGATGAGTGGGGGGAGGGGGAGGGGGAGGGTCCCCTGCAAAAGTGCAGGTGGCGCCTGCTGCCGAGTACCCCCTGAGGCCATCCCAAGTACCCCCAGGGGTACATGTACTGCTGTTGGAAAAATCCTGCTTTAGAGAAATAACCAGCTTCAGTACTGTTCACTGGGGTGGAACGTGGTGCTCATTAAGTGGCTTACGTCTGCAAGAGAGGTGCTGAGATAAAGGAACATGAAGCAACAAGTAGATGCAAGAATTCACATGCATTCAGTTAAAAAAGGGTACCTGTTTTCTCAGTGAGTCTTTTGCATTTAAAATGCACATCTTATTTAAGCATGCTGTGTTACAGCCCCAGTGTTGTGGCACTTATGCATGACAAGGAAGAGACTGAAGGCTTTGGGTATTTTTAGGGGGAAATGTGACATTTGATCATTTCTCTCCCAGGAATAAGTAACTGTATGAGTCACTTTTGTTGCTAGGGATGGCAGTGGGGAAGGACAGATTAACTATTGGGTTTGGGTAACTCTTCCTGTCGTTGGCAGGTTACAATTTTCCTGATCAAAGTGGAAGCTGACATAGCTGTGTTTCTCTCTCATTCTCCATCTTACAAGAAGGAAGCATTAAAATTAACAACTCAATGTTGCTTTACAAAGGAATTGGAAAGCTTTTTTTCCTACAAGTACTTTCTCAACTGCTGTTATGACAAATACAAATAGCTAATTAATTAGGTTATTTTATTTACTTTTTTTCATTCCCCAACAAGCTATATTTAAGAAATTGGGGTTTCTCCGTTCCCTAGATTACCTATAGATTCTCTAGATTCCTTATAAAAATATTGCTCTGGCAAATTGTTCAAACCAAAGTACCTAAAAACAGAGTTTCTAATTCAAGATTTGGACACCAAAAAAAAAGTGGCTTAGCACCTGAGTAGCACTGAATTCATTGTAGGGTATGTGAATATTCACCCATTCTGAAAATAAGGATAGTGATAGGCAAAGGAAATAGACTTCAGGTTACCAAATTTGATTTTTTTTTCTCAATTCAGTTATTATTTAAGAACATATTTTCTGGCCAGATATATTGCAATACAACCTGAATTTGCAGTACTGCTAACGAAAACAAGTACAAAAAAATTTGGATGCAATATGTAAGACACACACATGCATTGTCAGAGTCTTAGATTTTGTTCCCCTTGCAAATGCCCACCAGACAATTATGTTAGACTCCACATGCGGTATCTGAGCTGAGCTGCAAACTTTATTCTTTATTCTTCATTTATTTTCAAAAAAGGCAATTTGTAGGGCAGCTGTAGTGAAAATGGCAGACATGAGATTTCCAAATCAAGCTAGTTTGACATTTATAGAAATATTTAATCTTCAGGCATTTGTAATAAAAGACGAGGAAATGAAGGACTACAGTCACAGAACAGAACGTCTTCCTTTTATCCAGTACCTAGCACGTGGAAAGCTCTAGGTCCATTCTGACCTCTGCCTGGTCCATTCTGACCACTTATCCAAGCACTGACGCAAGTGCTGTTGATGTTAATTTAATTGTGTTTTTCTGCATGGGAGTTTCTTGGTCTCATATTTCAGATGTTCAATTAATATTTAAGTAGGCCAAACAAATGGAACAAGAGTAGGAAGGACTTTGAATCCTGGCATTTAGGGTCCATTACAGAGAGGGGAGAAAGTCAGATACAGCATTGATTAAACCAGCCTAAGACCAGCAATTTGAACCAGACTGTCTGACTTCTCTGGGGCATGCCTTAATAAGGAGGTCAAGGAATTATTTGTCTCTCTGGCTTAAGGGCTTCTTTAATAAATGCTCTACAGAAGATCAACTGAATCATGAAAGATGGAGGACACCCCCGGAATCTTATAGCCTGATAACTGTGGCATTTCTCTAGAAGGCAGAAGTTGTGGGCTTAAATCCTGTCAAGCAGAGTAGAGCGCTGAACCTGGATCTCCCATCAGCTATGTGAGCACAGTACCTGCTAGGACAGAGGTGTCCAACTGGCACCCCAGAGGCTGTATGTGGACTTAATTTGCAGCCCTTGAGCTCCTGCCCAGTTGCTGCCTCTCTCACTGTTTCTGCTGTGCCAGGGTCTGCAGGCTCCCTCTCTCCTCTAGCTTCCACTACCTGTCCCTCCCCCTAGGAGGGGAACCTATGCTGCCCATGTGGGGTGGGGGGGTGAAATATTCAGAAGTTAGACATCTCCATGGGCAGAAACAGGATTTTGAAAAAAGAAGTGTGGGAGTGCTGCAGGGATGGCTATAAGTTCCCCATGCTGGCTTCCAGCACCTCTACAGGCAGACTTTGTCACGGCATCAACAGCCAGAAACTTTGAGTCCCTGAAGCAGGTAAAACTTGGCCCTCACTCCCTACCACTCAGCCCCTTCTCCCTTCTAGCTAGCACTTGGTGGCACCTCCACTCCCTCCCATTTCCTCTCCCCCTCCTACAGGGTTAGCCCAGGGTGCAAACCCTGCTAATTACACTTCTGGCTGCAGGAAAGGAGGAACCATCTGCCACAGCTACTCTACCTGGCTGACCCAGGAATGCAAGGAAAGAAACCCCAGGCCTTCTCCTGCCCGCTCCAGCCAGGGCTGTGGGAAGCAGTTGAACAGGGTGCCAGGCATGGCTTGGGACAGCAGCAGCAGTGGGTGGTCTCTGTTTCCTATGCCTGCTCCATGAGCAAACTTTGGAGGAGGAAACCTGCCACCAGTGTCGCTGATGGGACACTCTCCACAGCTAGAACCTCTGGGCTGGTGGAGAAAACTTGGACAAGCCAGATAGGGAGCAGGAAACTACTCGCCACCACCACTGTGCCCTGTTGAGTCCAACACCCCATGTAGCTGCTCCCCATAGCCCCTAGCCGAAGCAAGACAGTAGCAACCCTGGGGCTCTCCCTCCCCCGGGTCAACTGGGGACAGTGGTGGGTGTGCCTCCATTTTTCCTGCACTCACATGAGGTAAAAAGGGAAGATTTTCCTCCAGCCTTTTGGTTCCTTACTTTTTGTTACAAGTGCTAAAACTACAAATGCTTTTTAAGATCCAAAATATAGTTTTTACTTCAGTAAGAAAAAAATGAAAATCCCACCCATGTGGAAGTGGAGGAGGGAGAGGAGAAGGGGAATTGAACTGGAAGCCAAGAACACAACCTCCCTCCCCCCACCAAAAAAACCCAACAACAAAAAGAGTTATTCACATATCCTCTTTTGAGTTCTGGACTTGGGAAGGCTTTTGACTAACTCCTGTACAGCCTCTCAGATACACTTTCTATTAGCTACCACTTCCAGGGAATGGAAGCCTGCTATCCCACTGTCCCACAGGTGTGTTAACAGCAGTGCTAGGGTGTCTCATAGACAAGAGGCAGCCCACACAGAACAGCAGACCTCTGAGGATGTTGTTGCTATCTAGACATGGTGTCGTTGATGTACCAAATCACTATATTGTTGATGATTTTTAATGACTGGCCATTTCAGATGCAGACATTCGGGTGCCAAATACTGTCGCACAAGATGTATGATGCAGGAATAAACCCTAAGACCATAAACATAAATGGAGATTCTAATATGAAATATAATGTATATATTTTACCCAGAAAAATTTCTAAACAAATGATTTTCATTTCTTCCCCCTGTTTTTTCCAAGGCACTGCAGAAAGCATTTATTTCAGATTATTGTATGATGTTATCATGGAGTCATCCCATTTTTCTCTGTATGTAAATAGCTTCTGCAGCACCACTCATTAAGGTAGTAT
The DNA here is from genome assembly GCF_052110815.1 of Crocodylus siamensis. NCBI lineage: Eukaryota > Metazoa > Chordata > Crocodylia > Crocodylidae > Crocodylus > Crocodylus siamensis. Next base: position 215,136,406 of record NC_143397.1, read on the forward strand.
ATCGGCCATTCCCAAAAATGCAAAGGTGACTTAGTACCATAAACAAGATCCAGAGGATACTTTAGATATCTAAAAATGATACTTATTTTATATTCACATTCAAAAAGAAGGGAAATACAGTAACCAGAAGGGACTGTTAGATAGCTCAATGGTACTTTGACAGCTCAACAGTAAATTGTTTTAACAAATATTCAAGATCCCTTCTGCCCTTTCATCTGTTCTCACTTCCCTACTGACTCACTTTTCTCTCTCCATCCCTCATTTCCTTTCCTCAGCCTGACAAACTTTCTTTATGTAAGTCACAAAGGCCTTTGGCTAAAATAATTTCATGCAGCTTTTCCAAAGCTAGATGGGAGGGAGAGACTAGAAAGGTTTCAATGTACATGCACCAGGAAGCGCAAACGTGCCACAATCTTTTAAATTCAAGATAGTGCAAGTTGAGATTAATCTAGGTGACACAGAGAACATTTGTGTACAACATCTGGTGATTATTTTTAATAAAGAAAACTCAATTGATAATAAATACTTCCCTGAAGTCCAACATATTTACTAGTTCAAAGAAATGATATCTTTCTGTTTATTTCCTTGCTAGAGGATCTCTTAATAAAAGAAGAACTGAAGTAACTATAACATTGGTTAAGTAAAAAGTGATGATAAATGTTAAGGTATGGACTAGCTAAAAGTAGGCCTGTGCAAATTTGGAAGTATTCAATTTGGATTTGGCCAATTCAGAGGACAGTGGTTCAATTCGGAGATTCGGATAACTGTCCTGAATCGATTCAGCTGAATCAGCTTTGGAAGATTTGGTGCTGAGTTGGAGAGATTCAGTGATTCGGATCAGCTGAGGAGAAGCAGGCAGAGCTGGGTGGCTGCAGGTTCTCCCGCTTCTCCTCCAGCTGTGCCTGCCTTTCCTTGGGTGAGGAGAGCTGCAGGAGAAGCCCCCATGGCTGCCCTGCCCGACCCCATCCCCCGCCCAGCCCAGCCTCCTGACACATTGAAAAAAAAAAAAAGCCCCATACTCACCAGCTCTGGTAGAGGTGATTGGGGCCTCTCAGGACTCATGGCAGAGCCTCCTCATGCAGCGGAGGGCAGCAGGGATCACCCCCCCCCACCTGGCACCCACATGCTGCGCACTGTCTGGGAGCTGGGGCCACTCTGTGGCTGAGTCCCACTGGGCCCCAGCTGACATGTAGAACTGGGGAAATTGAACTGGTTCAATTCCCCAGCTCCTGGTTTGATTCCCCAGCTCCCAGTTCAATTCACCTGGGATCTGGGGCAACTCCATGTGTCAGCTGCAGCCTGGCACTGATTAGCCATAGTGGCCCCAGCTCCCAAACAGCGCTAAGTGCCCTGCTGAGCAGCACTACACTCGTGCCATGGGACAGCTTTCATGTGGGTGGTGGGTGGGAGGGTGATCCCTACTGCCCTGTATTGCATGGGTGGGCTCTGCCATAAGTGCCCAGAGGCCCTAATCACCACTCCTGCATCTGGTGAGTGCGGGGCTTTTGTTTTTTAAAAGTGTTGGGAGGCTGGGCTGGGCGGGGGATGGGGCCAGACAGGGCAGCCATGGGGGCTTCTCCTGTGGCTTCCCCAGCTGTGCCTGCCTCTGCCTCTGTAGGGGGAGCTGCAGGGGCTCTGCCCTAACGCTGCTTGCCCAGTTGGCACGATGCAGGCACACGGAGGGCACGATGCAGGCACAGCTCTCTCTAGGCAGCAGCAGGGCATAGCCTCTGCTCTCAGTGCTGCCATGCTCACATCAGTGCTGGAAGCTGGGGCTCTTCTCTGCCGCTGCTTGCCAGCCAGCACAGGAGGCGTGGGATGTAGGTATGTCAGCACTGGGAGCGGGGGCTATGCCCTTCTGCCACTTGTCCCCTTCTGCCCAGAGCAAGCTGTGCCCGCATCCTGCCCCCCCTGCCAGCCTGACTAGGCAAGTGGCAGCAGAGTAGAGCCCCTGCTCCCAGCGCTGACAAGCTTGTATCCTGTGCTCCCCTCTCCCTGAGAAACGCACCCCCCTGCCCTGGCTGGGCAGCTTGTCCCAGCCCCAATCCCTCCCTCCCCCATGCCCCTCCCCTATTCCCTCCCCCAAACCCAACAGACTTACCAGCTGAAGGCAGCTGTCAGCTGCCTGTTTAGTCTATGGCCGAATCTCTGAATCAGCCGAATCTTTTTCTGAAGCTTTTCCAAATTGATTCGGATGCTTCCAATTGATTCAGAGCTTTTTCTTGGTCTTCCAATTTGATTTGGATTTGGAGATTTGGTTTCTGAATTGGGTTGAATTTCCTCGGAATCAAACCAGCTACCGAAGCTTTGCAGTCCTAGTTAAAAGCCTTTTGCCATTGGCTGGGCATGCCTTGAGCCAAATTACCTGGTCTTAAAAACTCCTAATTTTTTAAATAAAAGGGAATTCCAATCATTCCAATCAGAACCTGGATCGTATTTACATAAATCCATACACCCAGTTATACCTCATTTGTCTTCTGCAAATCCATATGAAGAGAACAGAAATGTTCATGACAGTACTGAATATATCACCAATTGTTTCCTTATAGCAAGAAGTCATACTACTATAAGTAAATAGCTCATTTCCAAAGAGGACAGTAACTATTTTTATCCAATAACATTCTTAGTACTATTTGAAATGATAGAATTTTGGCAAATAGGGCTCTCTCTTGATTGTGAACTTCATTTCTTTATGATCATGATTTCCACTAAATGTTACGATCATGACTTCCACTGCCTTTATAAAGAAAGATACCAAGGGTGGCAAGCAGAAGAAAAGCATATACTACACAATAACATTCTTGGTCCAGATATATTTTTCCCTTCCAGTTGGAATAATAAAAGCTTATGATAACTTCTTTGATCTTTTTCTCTTAAGTTTTATAACTGCTCGCCAAGAAGCCAGTGCTCAAACTTGCCTGCTAGCAAGAATAGATTTGTGAACAGTCAGGGCTTTCAAAACCAACCCAAATTTAATTAATATCAATGCCTTTAAACATAAAAATAGCAGAAAAGAAGCACATAACCTAACCATAATCTGCCAATATCCATCAAAACGCATCCTCTGCAGCTTTGACATTTTACCAGTACTCCCACAAATACTTCATAAAAACAACATTATTGCATATACTCTTACTACCTACAGTTAGAAAAAAATCAGTAGTGGCATAGTGCCTCTAAACCACCTGGTAAGAAAAAAAGTTCAGCTGAGAGTTAAGCTACAGGAACACTGATGGGAACATCAATTCTGTACATATTATAGCAACAGGAACTTAGACACTGCCAGAGAAAAAGAGCCAGAGTGGAAGATTATAGTTGTTCTACTGGACACTCCCAAAAACACTGCTGATATTCTCTTATAATAGCTAAGTAGTACAGCTTATATGGGTGTTCTTGCTTCAACATTGTGGGCTGTTACTATGGAGTATTGTGCTCAGTTTTAGACTAGCATAGCTAACCCCGTCTTTACTCATTGTAACAATAATAGAGAAGATATTAAATGTTATGCTAATTAATATTTGATTGTTCCAGTTCCTCAGATACCAGGACATTCAGGACATACCAAGACAAACATTTTCCTCAGAGATTCATTGTTCAAGCCTCTCTATATATACTAATATCTTCAAATGCAAAGCAACTGAGAATACTCAACTGAAGTCAATAAAACTATATTTAATATACATTCTGAGTTTTAATCAATGCTTAAGGCAAGGGGTTTTGTGGGTGATATCTTTTATTGGACCAACTGGGAGACTGGGTTATCTTTCAAATGCAAGGCATTCCTTAGAGTGCCTTCATCAGAATTCTTCATAAAAATCCTTGCCTCTTGTAATTCCTGGAACATCATTCTAACACAACCAATTAATGCTTAACAAAGTTAGAGTATGCCTTCTGTTGAATAGTTCTTAGTAAAATGACTGATGCAGTATATATAATATGAACAGAAGCAGAAAATTATAAAACAAAATTAAATCTTAGGTAGAAACAGTTACACGTTGCAAATAAGCTGTCTGCCTGCTGCAGCCAAGAAATTATTACTTGTTGTTATTTTTGTGGAAAGTATTTTTAATGAGAAAATAGGGACAGAAGCTGGTGCAGAAATCCATGAGTACAATCAAAGGATTCCTAAGCAACAGAACAAATATAATACCAAAGTCATTTGAATCCATCACAAGGAGCCCCAAAATTAAATTTCCATTGCTAAGGTAATATTTTTTGGCTGCTGACAGACATGAAAAACCCCAAAACAAATCATTGCTTTACCGAAACAGGAAGCATGTTAGTTCAACCTGGCTCCCCAGCATCTGTATAGATCAGGCAAATCAGCGGGGCTTTTTGGCACGTTTATCTAAAGCTGATTCAATCAGCTTTAGATAAACGTGCCAAAAAGCCCCCTGCAGCGTGCTCCAACAGTACATTCACTTAGTATTTGCATATCATACAGAATCAAAAATTGATATGTTGAGACGTATTTTCTTTGTACAGTAGTGACTTACTATACAGTGCAATTCATGTGCTAATGAACTTCAATTCACTGTTAACATATTCAAGAAACAGTACCCTTTTTCTCTTAAACCTGTCTGCATTAGATCTCAACATTGATTGGTGGTTGCCATATGCTGATATTAAGTGCTTTATATGCCAACTTAGCTTCCTAAATGTACGCAGGTTTAATAAATGGAAACAAATACTTCTTAATTCAGAACTAATAACTTCTTTTCTAATACCATCATGTCTTTTTTAAAACTGGAAATGAAAGTACTTTCCTCCAGAAAACAAATGAAAACATAAAAACATTGATAAATAGTATTCATTAATAAAACTGCATTCAGTGTGAATTGGGATAGAAGTGTATAGAAGGTCTCCCCCTCCATTGACAATTAAATAATAATAATCCGGATTACTCATTTAGTACCTTTCTTCCAGGCATCACCAAACCTCTTTATCAAGGTGGCTCAACACACACACACACACACACACACACACACACACACACACACACACACACTTTTAACAGAGAGGGATTTCAAGATTCAGAGATCTATGGTGACTTGCCCCTAGTCCTCCCAATGACCCTCAATAAATTTCTTTATAAAGGGAGCACGCCTTATTATCTTCAAATGATGAGGTATAGAGTGATACCTGATCCAAAGGCCAATAAACACAATAGAAAGGTTCCCACAGGCTTTGGATAACTGGAAAAACAAAAAATCATTAATCTGTATTGAGAGGCAAATTATACAAAAATATTTGTATTAAATGCATCAGGTCAATAAAAAGCCACTGAGACAGACCACAAGCAGGAATGATGGGAAGTAATTCAGCCTCAAATTTTAAAGTCTTTTGAGAAATATATGAAAGGAATATGTCCAGAATAGTTAAACGAGCATTAACTCCTGATGCTAGGCATGAAACCTGAGTAGCCTGTATTGCACAACCTATCTGGGGATTTGAAAATACAGTACTGTCATTCAGATTAGAGTCATAAAAGGCAGGAAAACATTTCTGAAGGACCCAGAAAGCAAAATGTGACCAGCAGCAGGGTCTGACAAGTCTCCTTGAACAATTACGTTCTCTGCTAATTTCAGTGGCTGCAGTCTACAGATAGGCTTATAGGAGATGTGCTGTTGACATACACATAAAGATTTAATCCAGATTTACTGTATGTAAAGACAGGAGTTTCTGTGGAGCTGTCCACAATGCTTACTCTCTGGAGGGCCAGAATTTTAAGATATTTTCATCACCCATCTGTTGTAAAATAGCTCTGGTAGCTGAAAACATACAAGCAAGGGTCATTTATATTAGCTCCATCCATGTTTTGTTCAGTTATTTCACAGTATATTAATCAACAATGATAAATTAAAACAGACACTGGATTTCTTCTTTAGGCTTGAATTTAGTTGTTCATTCTAAATAAATTTTCACATGTTGTTCTAATGTGTCGCAGGGAATCAAAGCTTGCAGAAATTAAATTAATTCTGTCAGATACAACATCCTTAAATCAATTGCATTGGAGAGGTCAGATAATTTAGGAGAAGGGAGAAATCAGACTTAATATTGCGCGAATGAATTCTGCCATTTTAAAAATGTTGTCACAGATGTTTGTTATAGGGTTAGTGTTAGCCCCAGGTGCTTGCTCAAAAAGATATGATGGACAATATATCCCACATACATTTCTTTACTATTGCCTTATAAAAACTAGGTATTTTGATTAGAGAGATCTCTCATACTTGATTAATTTTATAATATGGCAAATAAATATAGGAGACTGATGTTCCTGGCTACATAATTAACTCTGATGATTCACAGGTGGTTTAACATCTGAGATTTTAGCAGCTTGAATCTTCCAACAGTGCAAGAACTAGTTTAATAGCATATATTTCTAGTGAAGAAAGACATTTGACATGCGGTACACTGTGTGAGGTGTCTTTGATCCCAAGGTTGTTTACATTTGAGAACATGGTACTTCTAAGGCTGTTATTTTGCACATCAGATAAATCTTTTGTCTTGCATTTAAACTTAAAAAGGCATTACAGGATGGTAATCCTGTCAGTATGCACTGACTAGCAAGTGCATACACACAAAAAAGCAAAGAAATATTAAGAAAAATGTAAATAAGTGACATCCCATCCACAATTCACATCATGAGTAAAAATATAGGACTAAAATATATATTGCCATGTATGCCTTCAAAACAGGTTTTCCTTTGGAGCAAGAGCAGTAACTTTGGTACTGACAAACTTCCCTGAAAGCTTGAAAGATATATTCCTCCTCACATACCTTTAGGTATTACAGCAAGGCCTATTGAACCATGTCCACCAGAGAATAGCAGGGACTTTGGCCACACCTCTCTTCAGGGAGGTAGAAGTCCTCTTAGGTAGAAGATGGAACTGAATTTGGGTTTCTTGTATCCCTTTAACTCCGGTTAAAAAGGCTCATATATTAAAGGATGACAACTGTGTTTCAAATTAAAACAAGTGAAACAAGTGAAACACTCCATTCTTGAAAGAAAGGATGTTAGACATATACCTTATGAGGAGGGGTCCTGGCCCTGAATCTTGAATGGAAGGATCAGGGGTTTTGAGAACCTTGAATAAAGCATCTAAACCCCAGACAGAAATGGGATTAATTGGTGTTCCTATTAACTAGCTTTAGGTGGCACCTTGCGCAGTGTGCTGTCTAAAAATCCCTTCTGAGGCCCTTGTATCCTCTCATGCATTGTGTAGAAGCCTATGTCAGTAACAAATAATTCAGGATTTCAGTTTGGGGACCAGAAATCTAGAAGTTAGACATGGTGATCATCTGCACTGTAGCACCTAAATCTTCCTTTGGATTAAGCCCTAAGGACCTTGCCAAATTGGGCCTGCAGTAGGGAAGACGTAACCCAAAGTTACAACAATGTGACAAGAAAGATACAAAAATAAAGAGTTGCTGTCCAAAGGCTTATTGTTCTAAAGTCTGCTGACCCTTTCAAAAGAAATCAGCATCTAGATTACCTGTGCTGATTTATATTTAGGCTAAATATAAGAAGACCGAGCCAACTGAAGTCTTGAACTATGAGAAATCACATCGGCAAAGGATCTGGACCGTGATCCTTGACAGGAGATTATCTTTTAACAATATGCTATGTTGTTACATTAAATTATATAGCACATATAGAAAACATAAATATATCTATTTCTGTCTGTCTATATATAGAAAGAGAGTATAGTCTGCATTTATACTTTGTTTTACTTGATGTATTTTAATTTCAGTAATAAATTTTCTAATATTAGCTAGGAAAAATACAATTTCTTCCTAAGAGTCCTATAAGGGTCCTGCTGTGAATACTTACATGCATAAAGAATGACAGAAGGATACACTATTTGAATTGTCAGAGAGTCTTTTTTGTTTCAAAAGAATTTTTGGTTGTTTATTTTAAAAACACAGGTTTATTTGATTTCTAACACTTATGGAACCAGGTTCTAGCATCCCCCAAACTGAACCATGAAGTATAGACACACAGAGAGATTTTTGACCTAGATTTATCAAAAGTAAGTCAAAATGAACACGTGAGACTCCTGTGACTTGCTACTTGATAAAGATATGGGACCAGAAAAAAAGAATAAGATATCCTGTGAGTATGAAAGTCAAAGGCCCCAGCTACACATTACATATAAGGCATGATTAATCAATTAATCACACCTTAAATTGTGACCCAGCCACATGTCCAAGCAATTAAAGGCATGATAAAACAAGGAATAAGCCACAAAGCTATTCCACAAAAAATGTGTCATAACTTTCTGGCTTGTTCTTATGCCATTAACTGGCAGGTGCAAAGAACAGGATAAGAGGGAAGAAAGTGAAAGCTGTAGGAGACTATAATAATTTTGCTTCCTTGCCACAGTGGTAATCTGCCCTTTCAATAACAGTTCCTGACCATTAATTTAATGTCTAACATCAAGGTTGATTCACTATTCCAAACCCAGGTCCCAACGCTGAAGTCAGCACAGAATCCCCTGGAAGTCACAGGGACCAAGCAGAGCAACTTGCAGGACTAGGACCATTGATTTTATCAAATGAAGTGTGTTTTAAATTGCCTGAAGTTGTTATTTTACTAATCTGCTAGTCCTAACATGAATAAAAGTTCTGTAGGTGCAATTAGGCTTCATGTCTAAACTTTGTAATACTGTATTATTGCCACTTGGAGCTGACTGGAAATAGCAAAAAAAAAAAGCCTATAGTGAACCACGTGATGCACTAAAACCCAGCTCACCTGCTTAGAAATGTGAAGACTGAATCTCAGCTAGTTGCCAATTAGCCATTTTTTTCAAAAAGGCTATATAAAATTAAAGCACCATTACCAGGAAATAAGCAGGGTCAGTGCCTTTCTATGCCTGCACTGCTAAAAAACTGCATTGTCAAACACACAAAAATTTGAATCACATCCTTCTTGAAGAATACATTATAATCAGTGTTCCCGTATGAATCATTTCAGACAGGGCTGACTTTAATGGACTTTAAAAGCCCCCGCTTCCTTAGGCAAAGTTATACTTTCAAGACCATTACAGATAATAAGTCTCTGTCAGCGACTAGACACTGTAATGGTAAGACTGCCAGGATTACAAAAAGAAATATAATTTTGTAGTTTTTGAACATCAAAAACATATTACAAATATAATTGCACAAAGAAACTTTCCAGTCTGCTAAATGTAGATGCCAAATTTAATCTCTAAAAACCAGCTTTTAAATTGCCAGAACACCTCAAATATAACTAGAAATTGCTTACTTTTGAGATAAACTGTTAAATGATTGTGTATTGGAAAGCAAATGTGAATAAAATCTCAGTATGCAGCATCACAACTGCCTGAAATAGCCTGATATTCTCAAATTTAAGAGATATTTGGTACTGCAGTTATTTCACAGTGGAAAACAATTAGTTTTTAATCAGTTAGTGGGAGCTACCCACATGTACTTAAGGCAGAATAGAATCCCTTAGGCTAGGGACAGACATTCAAAAAGCCTGAGCTAATTTAACCTGCAAAGCTGGAACTGATTTGGAGGTGGATAGTTATTCCTTTTTCATTCCAAAAATGCAGGCACATGCCTACAGTGGCTCAGGCTAGAAGATGGAGGGCGCCAGAGCAACCCACCCTTCGCTTCCACTGAGGTGGACATGGCCAGGCCCTGACAGGACGCTCTTATTATTCCCCCACCCCTCTTGAGCTGCCCAGCAGGGAATACTTATCACTCCTAACTCTGTGTTTATCACCCCATTAACAAAAAAAAGCCTCCCTCCATTAACTGATGGAGCTCTTCTCAAACAGCTCTTCCAAAGAAGGACATTACCAGCTACCTGTTCATTAGCTCCAAAAAGCCTGTCTGCTTTTTGTTGTCTCCCACAGCAGGGACTATAGCCAGCATGTGGTATGCTAGCTAATGCAGAGGTGTCTGCGTAAGGCGGGGGGTGGGGGAAATAATCCATGCTTAGTAGGGAGAAGCCAAGCAGACACTCTGTGCCTGCAAGGCTCTGCCAGAGCTGCATCCAAAGAGCAGAGGGGAGGGGCCAGCCCTGCTCTGAAGCAGAGAGCCCTGCCCAGCCCAAAGAGCATGCCAGGATGCTGGGGGAGTCAGGCTTACCTTAAATCAGCAAGGAGTCTGGGACAGACATTGCATAAACTGGTTTGACCGAAATCAGTTAAGTCTGATACTACAATTGAACCAGGTTTATCTCAGACTGGTTTCAGCTGTTTTCAAATGGCTCAGCCTCACCCTCTTCCCAGCCCCACACCTGAGAGAGGGGGTGGGAGGAAATGCAATGTGCAATTGAAAATAAATTTAAAAAATACGTGAAGAAAGAGGAGAGTTATGTTATACAGGTGATTGACAAAGGAAAGTAAGGATATCAGTTAAAATCAGTGGCCATTCTGTTCCTAAGTTTGTTTGTGTATTTTATTATAGATATTCAGTGGTTAAAAACAGAAATAACCCTTGCAGCAGGAACCAGAACCCCCTCTCAGCCAGTAGCCCCAACTACAAGTCTGCAATTCTTTTTAGAGATTATGACCTACATTCTTGGCTATCCTGCAGCGCAGCTGCCACAGGAATTGAGTGTGTCCCCTCATGCTTCCTGGTTTTAACCACTTGACTATTATGCAAAAGTTGGGCAATACCATGAATCAGTCCGGTGCCCCCATCAAAAGTAAGAGGTACATATTCTTGTTCCCAAGGGAACAGATGCTGCATGTGCAACCTGAGTCTTGCAATTAAGCTCTGAAAAAGAGCAGGAGTTCTGATGTATCTTCAGCCTCATGTTTCCTGTAGCTGTCTATAGTTATCTCTAGGCTTTTTGGATTGACCCTTGGGGGCATCTTAAATAAGTTAATGCATCTCATGCACCTAAATCTGGCCAATTTTGTGCACTTTTTAGGACTATCAGGAGGCTTCTAAGTTGGAGCAGTTTGTGACTCGTTTTCTACTGAAGGAAACACTCAATCAGTTACAGTCTCTCCAAAACTCCCTGGAGTGTGCCATGGAAACCACAGAGGAGCAAACTCGTCAAGAAAGGTAAGTGAAAGTTTTTCTCAGGTCAGGTGAATGTTGGGGGGAAAGGGGAAGAGGTAACGAATGTACTTCATATGGGCACTTTTACATGTGCTCCGACACATTCTGACACGTTCCAGCACTGCTGAAGCGTTCCAATCAGACTGCTCCAGCGGGATGCAGCGTCTCATGTATTCAGCACCCCACATTTCAAAATGGTGGTGGGGGCACTTTAACTAAACTTGGTTGAACGAGCTTTGTTAAATCACTGCCACTGCCATTTTGAAATGTGGGATGCTGAATACATGAGATGCTTGCAGGCATTTTAATTAGAGTGGCTCCTGAGAGGCACCTTATGATACTAAATCAGATACAGGCCTAAAGATATCCCAGCAAGATGCAATTATCATACTCTGCACAACACCTATTTTGCATTTTACTGTGATGTCCTAAGGAATTACAGGGACAAACACTCCTCATTGAAACTCTCATTGATGCCAGTGGAAGTTTTACTACAAGTGGGAACGAAGGACCAAGTTTTAAGATTCTGATCCCAGAATTGATAGCATGTAGGTACAGTGCTGCATCTGAGGAAGTGCTAGTATTTGGTTGCTATTTGAGAGGCTTATTGTGATTATTTTATTTCATTTTATTCCTTTGACTCTTCTCAAAACACAGAGTTACCTCACAGAGTCTGTACAAAGCCAGAGTTCCTTAGCCTTTCCAGTTACAAGATTCTTACTGATAGACACCATCACAAACACTAAAGTCAATCTAATGCAACCATACGATGCAACTCCATGTCCTTAACCCTCCATCTTCCAGTCCCTTCAAGCTCAAGTCTATTTCAGCTTCCCAAAGTGTCTTCTTTGAAGCTGGCCCAGGCCAGGAGCCTGGGGATGTTCATGTGCACCACCCATCATGGCCAGCTGCCTAAGGCTGCTAAAGCTAGCCTAGTAGCAGCCCAGGCCTGACTGGCTGCTGGACACATGCCACCCCCCCCACCTGCTGTCAGCTGCAAGGAGGGGAAAGAGGACAGCATATTTATCCCTAGCCCCCACCTGAAAGCGGGGTAGGGAAGGGGAACACACCACCCAGCCTTGGCCCCCCAGCTGGGGTCTGCGTAGTGCAGGAAAAACCCCATCTGGGTGCTTTTCACACTCCTCGTAGCCTGAGTTGCAGGGCTCCAAATGGCTCAGCCTCACCCTCTTCCCAGCCCCACACCTGAGAGAGGGGGTGGGAGGAAATGCACACACCTGACCCGACACTGCCCCCCACAAGCCAGGGTCTGTCTGGCATAGGAGAAAGACCCCCCACCGGTGGTTTTTCACTCCTCTACAGCCCAGCTCACCATGCTGGGATCAGCTCAGCCCTGTCCCCTCCCCAGCCCACACCTGTGAGAGGCCATCCAGCACTAAGCCAGGGTCTGCCCAGCACGGAGGGGAGGAGAAGCCCCCACCAGGGGCTCTTCAATCCCCTGCATCACTGGGATCAGCTCAGCCCCATTCCCTCCCCAGTCTTCCACCTCCAGGAGGGGAAGTGGGGATGTGGGGTAGGGGGTACCCCAGCCAAGGTCCCAGCATGTCAGGGGGGTGAAAGCCCCCACTGAGGGCTTTTTCACTCCCTCACAGTATGGCTTGCCAGGTTGAGATCAGCTCAGCTCCACCACCAGCCTGTGAGAGGCATGGGGCACTGAAACAAACCCACTGGCCCAGCTGTAAACTGCTCCCCCCAGCCAAGGTCTTCCCAGGGCATGGGGGAAAGGAGAAAGCCCCCACCAGGGGTTATCTCCCCCACAGCCCAGTTCATCAGTTTGGCTTGGGCTCAGCCCTGCCCACTCCCCAGTCCCTACCAGCCTGTGAGAGACGGGGCAGGGAGGGGAATGCACTGGCTTGGCCCAGCACCAGCCCTCACAGCCAGGGGCTGCCCAGCACGGGGCAGTGAAAGTCCCCACCAGGGGCCTTTTGTAACCCCTCAGCCCAGTGAGCAAGGCTGGGATTGGTTCCACCCCGTCCCGGTCTGGTTATTCAAGGGTGGTTCCATGTAATCAAGGAGTACGAGTACCATATGTCTATGGATAAGGATTTGTAGGATCAGACATTAAAACAGTTTATTGGTTGTTAACTTGTATTTTATTTTTCTCTGGTATTTCTTTTATTTTCTCCAATAACTGCATCACCATATATGTGTCTGAATTCATTTTTGAGCTGGTCCTAAGACTATCCTGAATATTCCTAGTGACATTTAAAGGTGAATGGCAAAGCAAAAAAGTAGCTTTGCCCTTTAATGCTGCTTTGTGATGCAGAAAGGCTGTCTCAAAATTTGGAAAGTTTTAAAACATATAATCTCTTTTTTTATATGGGAAATGTCATTTCCTTTGCTTCGTGGGTTGGATGCGAGTGTCTTTGAAGCACTGAATAATAATGTGAAAAAGGCTGCAACCTGAACTGCAGACTTCCTTCCCACACCTATTAAAAAGGTGGAAAATGCTGATTTGTATGTAATTTAAGACCAAGTGCTGTCACTTGTCATAAGAACTAGAGAACTGCCATCCCATAGGTCCATCTTGCCCAATATTCTGTCTCACAGTTGCAGAGAGTAGATGTTGAAAGGGAGTGAAAACTACGTATGATCAGGATTTTGTCCACTGTTCCTCTCTAATTTCCAGCCTCCAGCATTTAAGGTCTAGGAAGTTCTGATTCAGAGGCTGTACCCCTTGAAATCCCATACTTAATAGCTACTGAGGCCCCTTTCCTCCAAGAATTTGTCCAATCCTTTTTTGAATCTGGCTAAGGTGTCAGCTTCCACAACACCTGGTGGCAATGAGTTCCACATTTTAATTACATGCTGTGTGAAAAAGAACGTCCTTTTTTTAGTTTTAAACTTGCTACCTTGTGGGTGCATCCATAGGTAGCAGAAGGGGAAGAGTAATGGGGCTTAGCCCCCCCAAACGTGGGGCAGCAGTAGGGCTGCAGGCAGCCCGGCTGCGGGCTTCCGGCAGCTGCAGCAGGAGGGGTGCGCTGGCAGCGGGGAGGGAGGAGTGGAGCTGAGGCTGCCTGGGGCTATCACTGCAGAGGCGCTGCACAGCTGAAGGGGTGCAGGACTCAGCCGCAAGTGGCTCATTCGGGGGTGTGTGGCTCCTGCTGTTATGCACACCCTGGGAGGTACAGGGGGCATGTGCCTCCAGATCTGCATGGGGCAGAGCATGCTGCTGCAGGCTGGGGCCAGGGCAGCGCCAGGGTCTTCCCAATGTGGGGGGGGTGGGAGGGGGCTGGGGCGGGAGGCGGCAGCACTGGGAAGAAGCTATGAGGGGGGCTGCAGCCACCCCAACATTCACCATAGCTCCCACCAACCCCACCTCCCAGTGCCACTGCTGCCCACCCTGGGCTCAGCCCCCTCCCGGCCCAAGCCTGTAGTGGCAGCTTACCCTACCCTTTGCAGAACTGGGGGCATGTGCCCCCCATGCCTTCCTGGGGCATATGCAGGAGCTACCCCCCCACCCTGTGCCTCCCGGACAGTCCGTGGCTCTGTCCCGTGCCCTGCCCTACCCCAGCTGGGCAGTGCCTCCCCCTGCCCCTGCCTCCCCGCTCCTTCCTCCCCATGGCCCTTTCCCCTCACCCCACAGACTCACCTACTTGGGGGGCATGGGCGTGCATGCACTCAGCCCCCCCTGCCCCCCGATTTTTTTTCTTCCTCCACCTATGGGTGCATCTACATGTGCGCTTTGCTGCAGAGTAGACTAATTAACACAGTAAAATGTCACTGTCTACATGTCTATGTGTATTAGGGTGAAGTAAACTAATTAACTTCACCATAAGATGATGCTGTTGGAGACTGAAATATCTTATGGTGGACTAATTAACTGCAACGAAACACATGAGTACACGGTGATGGCAGGCATAAATTGTGCCCAGTCACCCCAGGTAGCTGGGGGCTACACTGCTGCCTACCGCCTACATATGGCTTCACAGGTTAAGCACCCTCATGCCCCAGCCAGCCCTTCTGCTTGCTCACACCTGACACCCCCATACCTCCTGCCAGCCCAGGACTGCTCCATCCCAGCTCATACTGCTGCTGCTCCAGGCACACGGCACCCAGGAGCAGTTTATTTTGGTTCAAACTGCTCTCCAATTTATTGCTTCACATTAATTGCATGTGTTGATGCACCTATTAGTTGTATTTTGTAACACCTAGTTTTTGTATTGTATCTTACAAGGCGATAGATCATAGCCCTTTAAAGGAGAAAAGTAAAGTATATACATCATGTATACACATAAAGGAGCAGTAAAATGTTCTGAGTATTTTATTTGGAATTGAGTCACACTTCTCCTTTAACTTCCTAACATCAAATTATAAGCCAAATTGTGTCATCTAGATGTTTCACATTTGAATTTGGAGATACTTTTTTTCCCCAGAAGCAAGGGACCTTTGCTGTTTGGCTGATCCTGCATGGATGCTAAAACCAAGTAGGTGTCAAGAGTGTACTGTGATGACACATCCCCTGTCTGCTGATAGCTTCAAGGGATATTATGAAAATCTTTTTATCAAGCTCTATAGTATAGCACATTTGGAATGCTCTTCTCACATGTCACTGTCATGTACATGAAAAGCAAGAGGTTTTTCTTTGTTATCTTTTATTTGGCTAATTGCATAGTGGGACAAATGTTAGACAAGTTTTCAGATATAAAGTGCCCCTTTTTTAACTTGAAAGCTTTTCTAACAACTGTACAGTTGGTCCAGTAAAAGATATAATCAAAAAAGACCTGTACTTCTATTATTTCTTGGACCATAATGACTACAATAGCACTCCAACACTGAGGGATAAAATGAGAATAATGAAAACAGCTAAGAAGCCGGTAACAGTAAGTCCCAAACCAGGTGGCCACTGGATATATATACAGAGCTTCTGACTGCACGTCAGCCCTCTGCTGGTTCTTTTTGTGCTCTGGTATGCTAGATGGGCAGAGCTTAGTATACATGATTCTTCAGACAGAACCATGCCTGCCTGGTTCCTTTTGATGCCTCTTTTCCGGGTAAGTATCTAAAGATACAATCTAAAGATACAACATCACCTCACCATCACTTTCTATGTACAATCTTTGCTAATAATTAAATGGATTTTATTAGTTTACATGGATTTGTAGACAAATCCAAAGTTTAGTTTCCTCCATTGAAGTCACACACAGCAAAACAAGGAACAGTTGGGCTGAAATGTATTCAGCAAACCAGAGAACCATTAAAATAATGAACACAAATTAGAATTAATCTGCAGACTGTTCACTCACCCAAGATGTGTTTAAATTCTTAATTTATATTAATTGAAATGAAGAGTCTGACCAGCCATCCTAAATAGTCATGGCATTTCCATTAATAATGTATTTAACTATTTTTTTTTAACACTACTTTTTGCATGAATCGACCTAGCCCTCATATGACACTACCCATTTCTGGTCATCTTTGATTCCCAAATTGTGGATTAACATTGATACTTTTTTTGTGGTTAATCTAAAATCAAGTCAATATACAAATGCTGAGCCTATGTCAGTCCCTAGTGCAATAACTGGGGATTCACATAGATGCAAAGGCCACACTTGTTATGTTCCTGTTGGATACGCATAAGTCACTGTTACTTTTTCTTTTTTTCCTCCGTCACCTTTAATGAGAAATAAAATTGATTCATCAAGCTATAGCAGTGAAAAAAATTACTAATAGTCTCAAGAGACATTTCTGTGTTTCTCCTTTTTAAGGGCATATTGGAAGGAGAGAAAAAGACAAGCTTTAGAACATGAATTAATTAATTATCTATTATCTATTTTTATTTAGGCAGGGGTCAGCAAAGCCAGAAATACTCTCGATTCAGTGGACAGGAAAACGTTCAAATCGAAGACTTCAGAGGAACAACAGCTTATCACCAACCAGTCCTCATTTTAACACAGGTGTTGTCATTTTACCTGTACTTAAAGCATGCACACAGACACAAAAGCAGACAAGGTTCTTTGGGTAAATGTGATAACTTTCATTAGAGGAACTAAACAGTTTGAAAAATTGTTTGAATCAAACCTAAAACCTCTTGTCACCCAAAGAGCAAGTTTTGTCCAAGGCACAACAGACTTTCTATGAAAACTTAAAAACATAGATCACCTTCCCACCAACACCCTCCTAGCCACCATGGACATTACCAGTTTATATACCAAAATCCCACACCAGGATGGCATCCAAGCCTGCCTTACTTACCTACAAAAGAAAGATTACAACTCAGAGTACAGACCTAAAGATATTACTGAACGTGTACACTTCATCCTCACACACAACTTCATTTTTGATAACCAACACTTCTTCCAGACCGTTGGCACAGCTATGGGCACCAATATGCCAACATTTTTATGAGCCACATGGAAGAATTCCTCAAGGACTGCACCACCAAACCCTTGCTATACTTAGGATATATCGATGACATCTTCATCATTTGGACTGAAAACCTGCAATCTCTGATTGATTTCCACCAGAAATTCAATAATCATCCCCACTCCATCAGACTGTCTCTTGAATACTCCAGCACCAACATTTCCTTTTTAGGCACTACGGTCACTATCCAGAATGGTAAAATACAAAGCAATACATACAAGAAACTCATGGACTAACATATATATCTGCAAAGAACCAGCAATCACCCTAAACACACAAAGAAAGTGGTAATATACAGCCAAGCCCCCCGATACCACAGAATTTGCACTGAGGAGAACACCTGTGATTGTCACCTCACAAATTTCAAAAGGGCTTTCACTCAACTAGGACACTTCTCCAGAGAGGTAGATTGTACTTTTGAAAAAGCCACCCGGATACCACGTAAAGAATTGCTGCATTGCAGAAAGAGAATCCCCGTGACTCACACCACTAGTTATGACGTATCATCCCTCCCTGGAACCTACATGGAAAATCCTCAAACAATTGTAATCCATTCTAGAAGAAGCCCCAATTCTTAAAGAGATCTTCCCAGAACCACCCATCCTAGCCTTTAAACAAGAGCTAAACCTTGCCAGCCTTATCACCAGAAGCAAACTTCCTAGGCCCAAAACATACTGAATGGACCCAGACCATGCCATGACATGAAATGTAAAACCTGCCAACACCCCCACGATAATGACACTCCACAACAGAACCGTCACCATTCCTGGATCTTACACCTGCACCTCCAGAAATATGATATATCTCATCACTGTATTAATGTCCTGATGGAAAATATGTAAGAGAAACCAAACAACAACTGCACACCAGAATGAACGCACACCAAAGATCTGTCAAAGACAAGAATACCTGTGGGGGCACATTTCTCACAAGACAACCAATCTCTCACCAATCTCTCAGTTCTGATCCTCAAAGGGAACTCACAAAACACCTTTTGCAGAAGAGCCTACAAACTTCACTTCACCAACCTACTGGATACAAAAAATCATGGACTAAATATAGACACTGGATTTATGGCACATTATAACCTGCCTAACATCTGATAACCTCTCTACTATTTACCAGCTATATCTTATCACCAGGTCTGCATTCTCCCACCTGCTACCTGTTGCGCACCCATTGATAGCCTCAATTTGCATTTTCACTGTCTGGCAATCTTGCATGCTGACCTCTGGCTTCTATTCTGTCCCATCCAGGAAGAACACAAAACAAACTGCAGATGCTTCCTTAGCCTGAAAAAGGGTGTTTGTACCCAAAAGCTTGCAAAGAATAATTTTTCCAACCATTTCAGTTGGTCTAATAAAAGATATCAGATTTGCCCAAAGAAACTTGTCTGCCTACGTCCTTAGATCAACATGGCTATGACTAACAACCCCACAGACACAAACATACCCAAGTAAAGCATGTATGTATCATCCATCTGTATTTTACAAGTGCAAATTAAAGTACCAAATTAACAGGAAATAATCTTCAATTTAATAAAGGAGATAAATTAGCTTTAATAAATGTAATTAGCTCTACCTAGAAGAGCAGCAATAAATATACAGCTATTAGCCTAAGTTATCAGCAAAACTGAAAGTGCTGGTGGCTTCTCCACGCCATTGCTGCTTACCCCCTGGGGCCTTCCAAAATACCCCCAGGGGTACGTGTACCCCTGGTTGAAAACCCCTGCCTAAGTAAATAGAAATAAATATAAAGCTATAGATCCAAATTCCTTTCTATAATAACTCTACTGTGCCAGGCCCTGGGGTTATTGTTTTTGTGTGGTGAATTGACAGTTCCATGCAATATATTTTAAGTATATTTACAGGCAGTGGAGAGTGGAAGAGATGGGTTTATAATCCAGAGAGAAAAAGAAACCCCCAAAACTAAGTTTATGCTTCCTGAATAATTTACAGCAGGGCTGGGCAAAATGCAGCCTGGAGGCTGGATGCAGCCCACCAGCCATTTAGAAAATTAATATTAATCTGTCCTAGGCTGCCCATCATGTGGCCCTTGATGGCTTGCCGAAACTCAGTAAGCAGCCCTCTGCCCGAAAAAATTGCCCATCCCTGTCTTACAGCATTTATGTGTCATGGCTGAGGCCAAGTGAAAGTGTGTATGGGAGAGACAGAGGAGAAAAAATAAACTTGCAGCACAGCAGATGTTTCTTGACATGAAAATTAGAAATGACAATTTTGCCTGAGGAAAAAGAAGCATTTTGAGAGAGCTCCAATAACAGGAGATTTGGAAGTGCTGACTGTGTGCCAGAAAGGTGCAGGGAAGGAATCCTCAAGCTTACTACAGGCCTCAAGACTATGACATCCATGTAAGTGGGACACTGTGGAGCATGATGAAGCACAGATGGATGCAGCCTACTTCTCCCCACCTAGTCACATGAAATCTCACTTTTTTTCAGGTGATGATATGCCCCCACTTTTCCCTTGATGCCCCTTCCACTGTGCCCAAAAAAATGGTTCTGAGTTCCTCTTGGGCAAGTTGTCTGCTGTTTCTCCTGAGCAGTAATTATAATATTTCAGTATGTTAGACTTCCCCACCACACTTCCCTGCAGTGCTAAGATTTTTGGATCAGCAAAATATTTCTAGTTTGTCTTTGTTCACTTTTCAGGATAGGATCTCATGTAATGATGCTACTACATTTCTAATTCAGAGTGTACAGTGGAAAACCAGGTATACCTAAACTACATCCTGCCCAGTAACAGTATTACACTAAAGCAGTGTTAAAAACCTGAAAAATGCTAATGTTAAAAACAAATATAAAGCATTTTCTTACACTGCTATTCTAATGAACTTTGCTGGATGAACCTCTTCTCTCTCCAGGATTCTTATTTGGCTTTGCACCCCTTCAAGGTTTCTTTTTCCTAAAGCAGAATTTCCCTTCTAATATCTTTACACTTACCTAGGAGCTTTTGGCTTTGCTTCCAAATAAAATCCCGGTATATTTTTCCTCCTTCAGTATTTTATTACTAGCACTAATTCTGCTACATAATATGCATAAGCAATGCCCACATTCTAAATTAGTCATGTTAGAAACTACATTTTAATCCCATTTTTTCATCTCTACTACCTAAACATATAGCTAATAGTGACTAACGGGGGGCTTCTTTGTTTACAGTGGCAAAACAATGGGAAACATTATAGAAGATGCAAAATAGATCGTTCCGTCTATATTATATATCTCTAAGGCAGTAACTCCGATGTTATGGTCATTGGTAGTCCACAAGGATTTGGGTGGTCACATGGTGTAGGCTCTCCTTATTTCCAACTTCATAAATGCAGTTAAAATATATAAACTATGTTTGTCAGATTACATTTCCATGTAAACAGCATGCCTGCCACAAGGAAATTATGAAGGGGAGTGGAGATAGTCTACACGATAGCAAATGAGAGCAGAGATGGTCCAACAGACAGTTTTTAAAAAGATGGTCAACATTAACAAAAAGTTAAGGCCTCCTTTTCTTAAGTTGCCAGTCATTAATCAAAAAGCTGGCAACCTTAAAGCTTTGATCAAAGTGTCCAAATAGATTTCACATATCCAGCTCAATGTCTATACAGACTTGCGTGTGTTTTTATTCTCTTCTCTTTTCTCTCCTTTTCTATCTGTCATTGATATGCTGTGAGTTATGGAAAGGGTCAAATTAAAAAGCTTCATCCCAGCTCACCAGGCAGCTTCAGACTTGGGGTCCCAGCACAGTATTTAATGGAGTTGCAAAACACTGGAGTAATATAGAATGCAGTTTTAAAAAATCCTGGGGAATTTCTGCTGTAGCTTGTGAAAAATCCTGTCTTAGAAAACCACTGAAAAATATTTCTTTTCAATAGTTACACATAAATTAATACTACCTTAATCAATCGCACCCTTGTCTTCCTTCAAAATACAAAATAAGATACAAGCTAACAAAACATTCTTCTATTCTGATGAATGTCAAAATAGATGCATTGTATCTCAGCATTTAATAGCACTTTATAGTTCATTATTTATGTTTCCTCAAAGGTTGGCCAGAAGACAACAACCAGTGGATGACCCAGATAAATAGACTCCAGAAACTGATTGACAGGCTGGAAAAGAAGGTGGGTATTTCTTTTCATTTGCTCTCTCTCTCATTCTCAGTAAAGGTTTCTGAAACAATACTTGAACCATAAATCTTCCTCCTACCATGACATAGTCACACTGCTGTTCTGACCAATGACAGCAACTAGAACATCAGCTAAGTAAGCTAAAACATTTTTTTTGATCTTGCTCATTCGTATTTAATATTTTCATAAGAACATGCTCCACTAAGTATTCACAGCCGTTCTTGCCCAAGCTGATATAAGTAGATGCATGTCTCATATTGTATATGCATATTCTGAATTTGTGCAACACACACTGGATGTATACACACTATATACATTGCTATACAAAACCCATGTTATTCTTATGTCAGTTAAGGCTGTTCTAGATATAGTGTATCTGACACAGATAATTATACCATGAAATGTTCAGGATTTCTTGGGGTGGTATCTTTATTGAACTATGTCCAAGTTCAGGCATCTAGCAGGAAAACTCTGCAAATATGAGTTTTTGGGTTGCAAGCTAAACTAATAACTAAAAAAATGTATTTCCATGGCAAAGCAATAAAAAATACTTTCACATAAACCAAACCATTCTGCTTGACCCAAACTGAAATATACTGTTTTGGTTTGTGCTTTTAGCTATTTTTTATAAAACTGTTTTGGAAATCATATTTAAAAACTAATTTGGAAAACAACAATTCAAAATGAAAAATAGAAACACAGAGCAATGAAATCAAACTGAAATATCAAGATCCTCCTGGAATACAATTACTTTTTGCTACACAGCTCTTCTTCCCACTTCCACCTTGAATCTTCAGATAATCATCTGTGCATCTTGAGGAAGCCACTATGGAATTTGCTCCTGGGCAATGCGCAAACACGAAGCCTCAGTTAATTCCTATGATGTGAGATGTGCTCATAGAGAGGGGAGGTTTAAATGGTGCTCAAACGCTGTATGCTGGCTTTTTGCAAAGGGAGGAATTTCATCTTAGATCTTGGCAAACAAGGTTCTTTGGGTAAATGTGATATCTTCTATGAGATCAACTGAATAGTTGAAAAATTGTTCTTTACCAGCTTTCAGACACAAACACCCTTCTTCAGGCATAGGGAGAGTCTGCTGGTGTTTGTGTCCTCTCTTGGGTCGAATAGAAGCTTAAACCAAATGCAAAATGCAGTTTCATGGACATGCAGATGCATGACAGAAAGTTGGTCTCATAAAAGATATCACATTTACCCAAAGAACCTTGTCAATCTATATCCATAGACAAATACAGCTGTAACCAACACCTTAGACCTTGACATTACAGATTTGTAACAGGAATTTGAACGTTTAGAAAATTATCCTTCAAAACAGTTAAGCTAAATATTGCTTTCAGTTAGTTAACTGCCACACATTCTGCAAAAGATAAGAATTTTACTGACCTTTTACTATCTTTAGTTGAAGTCCAACATAACATTTGTTACTGTTTTATGTTGTAATCTCTTTCTGTCTTTGTTTCCTTCCCCATCCCCCTACTCCCTTTCCTTGGAGGAGTTTTGCATGAGAAGTTCGGAGTCCATGGGAAATATAATTTCCTGCATGGTTGTCTCTCTGAATGGTCTGACCTGACGGATGAGCCATTAGAAAGTATTTCTTCACAAATGTCATGATTTCCTATTCAAATGCAGCATGAGGGGCACAATTACACAGCAGTTGATGAATGAAAGACATTTCACTGCTGACTTTACTCTGCCACATGCTGTTGGTGACACTTCGGTGAATACCTTGTTTACTTAAATTCTGCATGCAGTGTCACATCTGCTATCTGCTTCCAGCCACCTGCTACCCAAGGTTAATCAGCCATTGCCCAAGTGTATCCATTTTGGGGAAAAAGAACACCTTTATTTTTCTGACACAGAAACATGTACAATGTTCTGTGTACAATTGCTATTTGACACTATTGTAAGCCCTCATTTTCTAGAGATTTACCTACTTTTTAAATGTGTTCACGTAAATCAAAAGTTCGTAAGTGCACATTAAGCAGTAGGTATATAAAACAGGCACAATGTGAGATTAAAATCAGCCAAATAAAAACAGGTAGTTCTGTTTGCTCCTTCTCCAGAAGCAAATGTAGCAAAAACGTTCAGTAACCAACTTACAACCACTGGCAAAAATTCTCCTCACTGCTGTGCAAGTGCACTCTGGTGGATGGAAAGCTTCCTGGTTTGGATGGACTAGATGCATTCAAGTCAGCATGCCTGGATGAGCTTCATCCAAGAGTACTGAAGGAATTGGCCGGTGTCATAGCAGAACCACTGGTACGGCTGTTTGAGCACTTGTGGTGCTCGAGTCAGGTCCCGAAGGATTGGAAAAGGGCCAGTGTAGTCCCTATTTTCAAGAAAGGAAAGAAGGAGGATCCGAGTAATTACAGGCCAGTCAGTCTCACCTCCATCTTTGGAAAGGTCTTTGAAAAGATTATGAAGGATCATATTTGTGGGAGTCCAGCAGGAAAAATAATGCAGCAGGGAAACCAGCATCGATTCACAGCTGGTAGATCATGCCTGACCAATCTGGTTTCATTTTATGACAGGGTCACAAAATGCTTAGATGCAGGAGTAGAGGAATTTAAATGTTTCTTCAACATTTTCTTGGACTTTAGTAAGGCCTTCAATATGGTATCACATCCTATTCTCATAAATAAATTAAGATGTTTACACGGTCCGGTGGGCGGCAAATTGGCTTAACGGTCACACCCAGAGAGTGGTAGTAGATGGGTCAGTATTGACCTGGAAGGATGTGGGTAGTGCGGTCCTGCAGGGTTTGGTCCTTGGACCTGTAGTCTTCAATATCTTTATCAGTGACTTAGATGTGGGTGTGAAGTGTACTCTGTCCAAGTTTGCGGATGAGACTAAATTGTGGGGTGAAGTGCACGCTCTGGAGGGTAGAGAATGATTGCAGGCAGATCTGGACAGGTTAGGAAAGTGGGCAGTACACAATAGGATGCAGTACAACGAGGACAAGTGCAGAGTACTGCAGCTAGGGCACAAAAATATCCAGCACACCTACTGGCTGGGAAATGACCCTCTCAGCAGCACAGAAGTGGAAAGGGATCTCAAAGTCATGGTGGACTCCAAGATGAACATGAGTCATCAGTGTGATAAAATCATCAGCAAAGCTAACCACACTTTATTATGCATCAGATGCATGACAAATTGATCCAAGGAGGTGATACTTCCCCTCTATGCGGCATTGGTCAGACCACAGTTGGAGTACTGTATCCGGTTTTGGGGGGCTGTACTTCAAGAAGGAAGTTGATAGACTTGAGAGGGACCAGAGGAGGGCCACTCATATGGTCAGGGGCTTACAGGACAAGCCCTATGAGGAGAGATTGAAGGACCTGGACCTCATCAGCCTCCGCAAGAGAAGGCTGAGAGGGGATCTTGTGGCTGCCTACAAATTCACTAGGGGGATGCAGCAAGGGATCAGACATGCTCTGTTCACCAGGGCGCCTCTTGGGGTAACAAGGAACAATGGTCACAAACTGACAGAGAACAGATTTAGGCTGGATATTAGGAAAAACTTCTTCACAGTGAGGGTGGCCAAAATTTGGAATGGGCTTCCAAGGGAGGTGGTGCTGTCCCCCACCTTGGGGGTCTTTAAGAGAAGGCTGGACAGACATCTGGCTGGGGTCATCTGACCCAGCACTCTTTCCTGCCCAGGCAGGGGGTCAGACTTAATGATCTGTTGAGGTCCCTTCTGACCCTAGCATCTATGAATCTATGTATGCTAACAGTTGTGGAAGGTTTCTGATAGCCTAGTTTCTCTGGACACATTTAGCATTTACTTATTAGTAGATTGACTTGCCCATAATCCTACCTATGAATATAATCAACACCAATTTCTTTTGTGTAAGGCTGTCATTATGACAGTTCATTCCAAATGACCACATATGCTGCCTTGCATCTTCTATGTATCACCTTGGTGTGGGGTTTTGTTAAGCGTAATGTGTCAATGTGACTGAGTGTATTTATCACAAATTTCAAACAGATTTCTCTCTAATTAATACATTTGAAAACAATACCTCTGTATAAAGATAATAGTAAATTCTGTTCAGTCATTAACTTTTCAACAGGCACTGCAATGTGTGACATTCAGTAAAAAAATATCATTTAACAAGCTGAAAGGGCATAGCTCAAAGTTTCTATTCCAAGTTAAGATACAGCAGAATCTGGGTTGGAATGGTGTGTTTAACATAACGCATAGGTCAAATCTTTGGTACCATCTATAGTTAAGATATGTATTCATATTTATATTCCTTTTCTCTAATCATAAGGATCTAAAACTTGAGCCACTAGAAGAGGGGGTTTTGGAAGGAAACACAAAATCTGTAAGTATTGTTCAAGGATAAAGGGTACTTGAGAGTCATTTCTATATAATGCAGGCAATAGGCTGATATCACCAAGCTACTTTTTAAGCGCTGTTCTGCAGCAGAGCACCAGGAGCAGAAGGTGATGATGAGACAGAACCACTGGGCATAAAGACTAGCAAAGTAAAACTTTATTTTAGTCTTGTTTTCAAATGATGCAAGCCAACAACTCAGCTCTCCTGAAAAAAAGTATTATGAAACTACAAGGACGTGGGAAAACACTTAGTATTAGAGATAATAAATAGTAACACTGAAGAAATTGATTACACATCCAAAAATGAATCTAGATTATGAGTAGGTCTCTGTCAAAATTAAATTCACCAAACGAACTGGTGTTTCTGAATGTAGGGCTTTGATAGTAAAGGCAAGCCTTAAATCAAATATTCATGAAAAGTGATGACCCATGAAGGCACTTAATAGAATTATATAATGAAAAACACTTGCAAGAAGAAAAAATCTAATGAGGCATATGAGCCAAGAGAGATGGCTTGTGAACAGCAGTATAACTAAGGCAGGGTGACTGGGACAGCAGCTTGGGCACCGACTTGGAGGTGGGGGAGAGGAACAAAAAAAAAATAACAGCTGCTGCTAGCTGACTGCACCACCAGCACCAGAACCCAAGAGCTGCTGCTGGCCTGGGTGCCAATCTGCCTAGTTATGCCTCTGCTTATAAAATAGTATAAAGTTAGGGTGATCAATGGGATTGCCATGTCAGCAATCAAGCCAGGAAGGGTTCAAAGCCTGAACTAAAAATTCAATTATGCTAGTTAATTGTCACAAAAAATTGTGACTTAAAATACGCTCAGTCTTGTGCCCTGCCCCAGCCCCACTCCCTCCCTCACCGCAGGGGCCTCA
The DNA here is from genome assembly GCF_052110815.1 of Crocodylus siamensis. Lineage (NCBI taxonomy): Eukaryota > Metazoa > Chordata > Crocodylia > Crocodylidae > Crocodylus > Crocodylus siamensis. Next base: position 215,163,210 of record NC_143397.1, read on the forward strand.
ATCTGCTCCCCCCTGCAAAAAAACAAGAAACAAATATGAAGTGGTACAGGAGCTGAAACTCTGAGTCCAAAGGGGTATACTTATTTTAAAAGGTTGAAAACCCCTGCTCTATAATGCTATGAAAAAATGGGCACTGGTTTAGGGGGTTTCATTCTCTGAAGACTCAGTTTGACCAATGTCACATGCTGCACTGATAACAAACAAATAGTGGTTTGAGATTTTATTTACACACACTTCTACTGGACTTCCTTTTAAATAATAGAATAGTTTACTTTGGTCATAGGTTTTACAGAAGTTGTTGTTTATAAAAGTTCTATTTGAGGCTCAACTGGACTTGAGTTTCCTTTTATACTTCCTATAGAATGACAACCATTTGAATACCCTGTTGCACTGCATCCTTTGATCTGCATAGTATATTACTATTATTTTTGCATACACATAAAGTTGGATATAATTGATATTACAAACTTAGGATACTCGCTTTGAGAAACCTAGGATTTTTACAACACTCATAACCCCAATTAAATGTGATGGGTGCTGAGATGCTCATGCTGCCAAAAGTCAGGTCATATAGTTTTCAGCTTAGATGCTCCCCGTTTTTCTTAGTTTAAAGCATAAGAAATTGATAGGAGGCATAGGATAATACTACTGTGATACTATTTATATCAGCACATCATGATCGTTCAGCGTCAAATGTCTGTGGTAGAAGAAGAACTGGAGGAATTCCGACTTGCTCTGAAACAGTATGTGGAATCTGCTTCTGCCCACGCTGGATGTTTGCAGTAAGTATTAAGTCATTACCATGGTGTGGTAAAGAAGAGAGAGATTCTGCTTAGCATTATGAATGTGCATGTTTTCTTGAATTACCTCCAAGTGGGGATGGAGTATGTGTTAATACAGAAATGGTCCCACCAATCACCTTCATGACAATTCATGATCATCTTCTCTTCTATAAGGCTGGATAGTGCACCCAAGAACAGATAGGAAAGGACAAATGAAATTAAGAGAGTTTAAACTCTTATCAGCTATCCTAGTACTCAGTGTGAAGACTTGGGGCCTCTGAAGTTGTGGACCAATACTGAATCATTTAGTTTATTAATATTACAAAATATATTGATAGAATTACTCACTCAATAGAATTTGGCCAGCTCTTCTCTTCAAAAGAGGCAGTAAGGTAGAAATGAGATCCAGTAATGAAAATAACTACTAATATTGCTAGGATACTGCAATGTCTTTGGGGACTCTTCAGATACCTCCCTCCTAAGTGACAATACTCCTTGGGACCTCCAGCTCACTGGCTTTTCAAGCTGCCTGTCCAGGGGGCCAAACAATTCATGGGGGCCTCCCTGCTCATTGCCTTCAAGATTTTGAAAAATCCTGTTACATTGCCTGACATCTTGCACAATCTGTCCCATTCACAATTAGGAATGAAAAAAAAAAAGAACAAAAACAGTTTTTGTAATTTTTTTTTTTTCACAGAATAATATACACTTATTTCCTGGTCAATAAAGGAACCACTAAGAAACGAGAGTTGATTCAAGACTTAACAAAAGTTGAGTGACAATATAAATTTCAACAGTCTGTGAAAAATCTTCTAAAATCCAATTAGAGATTATTCAACTCTATTAGTGTTTCAAAAATGGGTAAACAAGATGAAATATTCTTGTGTTTTAAAAGGCTGTCACCTGGCCTTGTTTATAAACTTGCTCATATCACCCTCAAGTAAAAAGACATGAGAAACAGAGATTATAAACAAGGATATAGCACTCTATGTATAGAAATCAGGTTGGCAAAAGAAAAGAATGGCCTTCCTTTAACTCCTTGGTAGATCTTATGGACAAGATGTATTAATTACATGGGCCAAGAGATGGAAAAGCAGATATGAATAAGCATCTACTAGAAAAATGATAGTACGAGAAACCGAAATTTAGTAAAATTGAAATTTATTCCTTGTATATGAATAAGTCTAAACTACTTGAGAATGTAATCTACAGAGCACATAATTATCTATTATCTAAAAAATAGATCATTTCCTACAATATTACAGAGTATATTCAGTAAGCCGGTGGTGCCACCTACTGGTCATTTTCTGAGTATTAAGTTTTATTCTGTTATATGTAGTGCCTAACTACTTATTTGTATTGTACGATATGCTTTCCTTTGTCTAGCAGGAAATAATATAACCAATAAATCATGGGGACCCATTATACCATAAGATACCATCTGAGCCCAGTTTTCAAATACAGCTAATTAAATTTCCAGTCTCACATTTGAATGTTCAGATAGGTACATAAATATCCTATTTTATTTGAGCATCTGAATAAAACAACACATTCTGCTAATATTTGTATACTTGAAAGCTGGGCAAAAAAACCTAGACAATACAGTTGGAATTTTTTTTACTGTTTTCTGAGATTGTGGGCACTGTCAAGCAGAGGTTGCCTCTATGGTATTAGTACAGTAACTAGTATTCCACATCTGGATTCTACAAGTGGTATCACAATAAAAAATAAAAAATAAAAAAAAAATAGCCGTGAAAAAACTGGTTAAACAGTATTAGTAGCTGCCAGTAGTCATTTCATCTCTATGCACTGCCTAGCTGTGTGCTTTCACAGCACTCAGGTTCTGACCTACTTTGATATATTTCTTACATTTCAAAAAGAGCAACCAAAGTAATTCTTCAGTGCGATCTACTACACAACTGTGCTTCCTCTCTGTGGACTGTAGTGCCATCCACAAGCAGAGAAAAGTCCTACCCCTCTTTCCTCCTTGTGGAAATCACTATACTAGTGATTCTTAACCAAGGTGCAATAGCTTTAAGGGTTGGTGCTGTTAGGTGTGTAAATACCTACACATGATTGAGAAGATAAACTCAAAGATGGCAATCCATGCCATCAAAAACATTCTGCCCTGTTATGATCTTTCTGAGTTCTTTGTAACAGAATTGCTCTATTATTTTTTCAGTCAAAAAATGAACATGAGCTAAGAGCTGACAGTTTGAGTGGTGCTTTTGAGTCTAAAAAGGCTGAGCACTGCAGTGCACTATGTGGATTTAGGCCAAGTCTGTACTACAAAGTTTTGCTGGCATAGCTATATCAGTGAGTGTGAAAAGATCACATGCACCCGGCTGATGCAGCCATGCCAGCAAATCCCCCATTGTGGATGCTGCTAAGACAACAGATGAAGGATTTGTCAGCTCATGTAATTTGGGGAGGCCATGCAGCTCTGCTGGCAGCATATCTTTTGATGGTGAACACTGTTTTCATTAGGGGGCTCTGCTTACTCAGGTGTGCTGGCACTGCTATAGCAGGAGAGGTTCTGTAGAATAGACAAAACTGTTCTATACCAGAGCTAGATTAATAATGTTCTTTAATGTTGACCAGCTCTGGGAGAAAAATAACTCTAATGCTGGAAACAGTATGATATGTGAGCTTTCTAAAAAGAGTTCATCATAACCTTGCTGCTTACAAATATCATGCAATATATCACAGCTAAGAATAGAAAGGATTTCCCATCTTTCATACCAAATGCCTCTAACTCCATATGTTCGTTCCTGCAGCTACTGTATGCATGTTTTTTATATTAACCTCTATGTTTTGTTTATATTATAAATCATCTTGGAGAAAACGTGCTTTCTGATTACTTTGTGTGGGGGTGGATTATATTAATTCTGTCCTACAATTCTTAGTGTTTCCATACAGAAGCTTTCTAGCGAATCCCGCTTCATTGTCTATGAGTTCTGGGAGAACAGCAGTGCTTGGAATAGGTAAGGAAAGAGAAAGCCTTTTGCATTTCAGAGTGATTTGAAAGTTATAAAGCAACTGCATCCAAGTGACTCTAATTTACTTAATCTATTTTTTAATTAAATTCAACTACTGTTTCATAGCTGTAGATAAGCTTAACATGGTATTGGAACATCTAAGTGTTAGAAAGTCTAACTTGAGCAGGAAGAGGCTGAAGGTGAAGAGATGTAGCTCTGGGAGTTATCAGAATAGGAACAGCAGCTATACAGAAGGAAACAATAGGGGAATAAAAGATACTGGCATATGGTTGTTGACAATGAATAGTGATGGAGTCACAGGAGGAGATAGAAAGGCCACTGTCCAGCAAAACATTTGAGCACATTTGAGTAATCATTATAATTTCCACTAAGGTTTCTCAACCCATAATACAATGAACCCAGGAGTTCATTAGTCTTTTTGGGCCTTGGAAATTAATATGCCTATCAGTTATAGTCCAGACTGGAGAGGAGAGAGGATTTAGGGACCTGGGAAGAGATTAACAATTCTCTCTGAACTGAACTGTATAATAAAAGGTTCAGCTCACCAATCTCTGCTTTGGCTGAAGCTACTGCTTTTGGGTACCCTACACCTTCACTTCTGTTGCTGAAACCATCCTAGTAGTTCAAGCAGTATGCATTTATCTTCAAAACTGGAAATGACAGGATAGGTTACAGGAGTGGGCTGACATAAACAAGATGCGTTTCAATACTGACAAGTGCAGGGTGCTGCACTTAGGCAGTAGAAACCAGCAGCACACTTATAGAATGGGAAACTCCCTTCTTGAGAGCACAGAGGCAGAAAGGGATCTTGGAGTCATTATTGACTCCAAGATGAACATGGGACGACAATGTGAGGTCACGGTTGGCAGGGCTAACCAGTCCTTATCGTGCATCCACAGGTGCATCTCAAGTAAAGCCAGGGAGGTGATCCTCCCCCTCTATGCAACACTGGTCAAGCCACAGCTGGAGTACTGTGTCCAGTTCTGTGCACCCCACTTCAGGAGGGATGTGACAACATTGAAAGTGTCCAGTGGAGGACCACATGCATGATCTGGGGACTGCAGGGCAGACCCTACATTGAGAGACTGCGGGACCTAAACCTGTTCAGCCTTCACAAGAGAAGGCTGAGGGGGGACATGGTGACTGTCTGTAAACTCACTAGGGGGGACCAGAAGGGTTTGGGAGAGACACTGTTTCCCCTAGCGCCCCCTGGCATAACAAGGAACAATGGACACAAATTATTGGAGAGTAGGTTTAGATTAGACATCCGCAAGAACTACTTCACAGTTAGGGCGGCTAAGAGCTGAAACCAACTTCCTAGGGAAGTGGTGCTGGCTCCTACCCTGGGGATCTTTAAGAAGAGGCTTGATGCCTACCTGGCTGGACTCATTTGAGTCCAGTCTTTTTCTCTCACCCAGGCGGGGGGTGGGGGTTGGGCTTGAAGATCTACAAGGTCCCTTCCAACCCTACTTCTGAGTCTATGACGAGGACTGAAAAGGTACTTCACCATCACTGGAACACAGAAACTAGCATATGGGCTCAGAGCAATGGACCACCTGGTCCAGTAAGCGAAATCAGGTGCCTCAAGGGAAGGTTTTAGAATCACATAGCAAACAGCTCTGGGATAATCTGCCTCTCTCCTACTATGTTATCATCCTAGCCTCTAACAGAGAGTGGCTTAAGCCCTGAAGCACAAGGTTTAATATCTCTTTTCAAATACTTCATAAATACGACAACCAAAATATTCTTTCCTTCCTAAAATCTTGTTCTGTTTTTATCACATGTACTTATATAGCCACCTGCAGACAAACTACAGTAAGACATTCCAGAGGAGTAATGTGGATTTCCTGGAAACCCCTGAACTCATGACAACTATGCTAGTACCTGGTAATTACCAAGTTAGTCAAAATACTTAATTTCACATAGATTTCCAATTAACTAGCACATGCCACATATAAAACACCTGTAGAATTTGTTGTCTTTATTTTTTGTTGTTTCTTCTCTTTTTATTTTAAGCAGTAAAGGTTTTATATAGAGTAATACAAGTTTAAACTCATCAGCAACGTGATGATCCCCGTTTCCTATATAAGAACATAAAAACTGCTATAATGGGTCATATCAATGTTCCATCTAGCCCAGCATCTGGTCTCTGAAAGTGGATGCATTAGAGAAAGTATACAAGAGAGACAGGGTATACAAGTATACAGAACCCCCCTGTCATATCCTCCCAGTCACCGGCCAGAGATTACATCCAATTGTTATGTTTAATAGTTCCCCCCCCGATGGATTTATCCTCCACAAACTCGTCCAAACCCTTTCTGGGATCCAGTTATACTACTAGCCTCCACTTCTTCCAGTAAAAATGAGTTCCATGTGCTAATTATGCACCGTGTAAAAAAAGTATAGTTTCTTCTTTTTCAAACCTGCTTCCTGATCATTTCATTGGGCATCCCTTAGCTTTTATGAAACATGGTAAATAACAGTTCCCCATTTTTTTTTCCATATCCCTGTTGTACTTTTTCCTCTTATTACAGCTTGGCTTTTCCTATCGACAAGTTCTGGGCAGCTCCCTACTTAGTCTGTACAATTTTTTTATATTGCTTTTCTGAGGCACTGCAGGCCACATAATTAAAGTTATGTTTTGAATCTGGCCTTCTTGTCTAAGGTCAAGCCAAAAATTTGTGGCAAAGCTGGGAATGGAAACCATTCTCTCTTTCTAGAAACTCATTTGGGACAAGTCTGAAACTCTTTCCTCAAGCAAATTAACAAAAAGTACCCAGACTTAATAAGTTAAATTTGAACACTATTGCAACAGGGCTGCCTCTGATAGGAAGGGAACAGACTCTGTAACATAGGAGTTCCTTCAGTCCTGTGTCCTAACAGGAGCTTGTTTGAGCAAAACTTACTGAAGGGACAAAAAAATCTTACTGCAGAGTTTAGTGAATGATGCCATTTCTCACTCTAGTAGAAACAGACTTCATTGTGCCTAATATCTATGGCCATACCGGGGAAAAAAAAAAATCAGAAGAAAAAGTGATGTTCTAATCATGCTTGGCAAAAGTGGGGTTAACTTGAGATAAAGTAAAATGAGAGTCAAAAATATAAAATTCAGTCAGAAACTGGATTTAAAACATCGTGTTTAAAGCATCCACTCTGCCTTCTAAGTCAGATTTTAGTCTACAGCATTCCATCCTGGTAGATTATCACCATGGCAACAACAGTATTGTTCAACATGCATTCCCTGCTGGGAAAAAAATAGGAAAATTATGGTTAGTACATGCATAGTTCTAGGTTTTTTGTTTGTTTATAGCTTGTCTATATTTTTAGAAATTTATATTGTATATATTTTAAATATTCTTTTCATCATGGGCAGCAATTCCCATATATAGGTTCTAAAGGCAAATTTGTATTTAACATCTTAAAAGGTAGGAAAAATCATGGCTGCAAAGCCATTGGTATATTTTGTGTAACTGGCACGTACAGTGTACAGCAAGATCTGTGCAAGTCAGTGAAAGAAAAAACAAACCGTCTGCTACAATCACGAGACAAATACTTCTTAAAGCAAACTTAACCCAAGAAAGTTCAGATAAGATGCAACGTCTGCTTTTCAATATAATCCTACTTTTTACTTGATTCTCCAGCTAATTTAGCCACCTGAAGATACAAACTACTCTCTCTAAGATCCACACTTGGAGATCATAAGGAGAAACCCAATATTGGAAACATTTATATTTGTCTGCATATTCCCATGAATTTTAGTTGGACTATATTCAAAGTAAGGGCTACTCAAAAGAGTAAGTTTGCAGAAGCGGAGGATCCTCCTTGCAACAGTAGCCAGAGTAAGGTTACTGTCACTCAACAGAAGTACAAGCCTTCTGCAACTCTAACTCATTGCATACGGCAAGGCAACAGTGCCCTCCTCCCCCCACCAGATTTAGCCTGACAGCTTTGGGCTCTCTAACCATGAATCAGACCCAGTAGCCTGGAGCTTTCTTTACATGGATTGAGTTTGATGCTCTCAAGTACGCTTGCCCTCAACATCAGCTTAGACAATGTCAGTAGGGCTGAGTGAAACGGCACCATTTTGTTTTGACTTCCGTTTCGCCATTTCGAAACACTGTTCTGTTTTGTTTCATCAAAAACGTTTCACCATTTCAACACGTTTTGACGTTTCACCCGCAGGCTATATGGAGAATCACAAAAATGCCTACAACTTTTGTCATTTCTTGCCCTATTTGGATGAAAAGGGATGGTAGCCCTTTCTGAAGGCATGCCAAGTTTCAAGGTGATAGATAGGTGCATGGGTTTCTGAGAAACTGAACCTCAAACTGTTCAGAGTAAGATTCATATCACTTGACAGCAGTGGCAGCCTGCAGTCATCCTGCATGTAGGGCCCCTGGATCTGCACATGGGGTTTCAGCAGGCTGTTGCTGCCAGCTGGGGAAATAGCCCAGAGCTACCATCATCACCAGCTAGCAAAGGCAGCCTGCTGACATCCCAGATCATCTTGGGGACCGCGTCCCCCAGGAAGAGCTGGGGGAAGTGATCAGAGAGCTGCAGGGAAGACTGGGGAGCTGGGGAATCCAACCGGGAACTGGGGCAATGTTCAGGGACATGTTGAGCAAAGGTCCTTGGCTCATATACGTATTAGTTGTCAAGATGTAGACATGTTTTAAATAAAATTAATTAGATTCTCCCCTTCTAAAGTTCAGAACCCTGAACATTCCCCCAGCTCCCAGTTCAATTCCTCCAGCTCTCTGATCGCTTCCCCCAGCTCTTGCCAGGGGCGCAGGCCCCCGTATCTGCATGCCAGGTTTCAGCAGGCTGCCCCTGCAGACTGAAGCAAGTGGCAGCACTTCAGTCTTCCTAGCACTCGGCGCAGGCTGCACCAAGCAGCTGCCGCTGGTTCCAGCCTGCAGCAGCAGCCTGCTGAAACCCCATGCACAGATCACGCACCCCCCGCCTCAGGAAGAGCTGGGGAAATGATCAGAGAGCTGGGGAATCCAACTGGGAGCTATATGTCAGTATCAGAGCAGTCTTCCCCCACCCCTTCCCTCTCCCTAGTTTGTTTAGCTGCAAGCAAGCCCGGCTTCAAAACTCAAAACATTTCAAAGCTTTCAAAACGTTTCAAAGCTGTTTCAGAACCTTTTGTTTCATTTCAATTTCACTGTTTCAAGTCTGGAACACCCATCAAAATTTCACGCAGCCCTAAATGTCAGTGCTCAACAATTCCCTCCATCCATTGCTCACATAATTCAAGCAGCTTAAGCAATGAATGCTGGTATCTGAACTCAGATGGACCAAAGGAATAAACTCATGCTAAGTACAATTTCATTAGATAGTACCAAAGCAAAAACTTTAGGAGAGAATCCAATTGATTTTACTTAAAACACGTCTATATCTTGACAGCTAATATGTATCTGGGCCAAAGACCTTTGCTCAGATGTGACTATTGCCTTTAGGGTATCATGCCCTGGAACCTTATTTTGGGACAGCTGATAAAGAGAGAGGAGAATCAAGACTGAGGAAATAAAATGTTATTTTGTCAGTAATTATATTTTTCTTTTTTCAGCTTCATGGTGGGTCCTGAACAACAACTAAGGCTTTCTTTAGGATTCCAATTAATGGTAAATGTTACATTTTGCATAAAACAGCATCCGTACAGTGGTCTATAGGTGCTATATAGCTATTGGACAGTGATGTAACATTGTTCATCATAGGTGCAGTCTTTTCTATTTTAAAACATGGCCCCATTCTGTATTTATTACCTTCTCTCCTAGTCATTATCTTGGTGAAATAATGTATTTTGTACAAGCTTATGTAGGACAATTATGCCCTTGCTATATTGTTAGGTATGCGTTTTCAAACCGGCCAAATTGTACATAAGTGTCTTATAAAATGTTACCATTGTGACTGCAAGTACTTTACAGTGACTGTTTTTACCTTTACACCAATAAATAGCTAATGATCCAAGCTGCTATTTTGTTTTTTCAAAGAAACATGCATGAACTTGAACGCACTTATTTTCATGAATTTCTACTTTTCCATTTCTAATAAAAGCTAATCTGAGAGCCCCAGGGTAAATTCTGTACTAGCAAAGAACCTCACCTAGATGAATTACATTCTTAGAGAAAGCAAAAGGAATTAGAAAAGGAAACAAGAAGGGAATTGAATATCATTTCGACATTCAAATCAGCCATCAAGACCAAATACCAAGAATGTAAAAAAGTTGTAGTTCCAAGTTAGTTCAACACTGTACTGAGCACTTAAAAATCAGTTACGAACATAAAACATGAAATTCTCTAATAGTGTCCCTTATACTATAAAAAAATGTACCCTCCTTACAATATCAAGTTCCACAAGTAGGGGTGCATCTATAGAGATTTTGGGGGCCCAGTACAATAGCCGATATTTAAGGAGGCATATCGGCTGATCTGACATTCCAGTATGGTGGAAGGGAAGGGGAGAAAGAAGGGGTGTGGGGGGACAGATCAACCCCGCCCCACAGTAAGGGATGGGACAGGGGCAGGCACTGCCCAGCCAGGGGGGTGGGGGAACGCAGGATGGAGGCATGGCTCGTGGGGTGGGGGCAGCTCCTGCTGCTGCTTGCACCCCAGATCTGTGCGGCATGGGGTGGGCTGCAGCTGCGGGCTGGAGCCTGAGCCAGCACTGTGCAGGGCTTTTCATGCTGGGGGCTGGGCTCAGAGTAGCCTCCAGTGGCACTGGGGGGAGGCTGCAGCCACCCCATAGCTCTGCTTCCAGCCCTGCGCCGCCACCTAATGCAGCCCCAGCTGAACACCCCGCCTCCACCTGAGCGCCAGGTAAAGCTGGGGCTGTGCCAGGCAGTGGTATGGGGCTGGAAGCGGAGCTACGGTGAAATCTGGGGTGGCTGCAGCTTCCTCCCAGCACTGCCAAAGCCTGCTCCAAGCTGAGCCCGGTAAAAAGAGCACAGCGCCGGCTGTACTCCGCAGCTGCAGCCTGCCCTGTGTTCCCACCTTCCCAGGGTCCCCACATGCCCCCACCCTCCTGGGGTACAAGCAGCAGTAGGAGCTACCCCCACCCCATGAGCTGCACCTCCCTCTCATACCCCCCCTCAGCTAGGCAGTGCCTGCTCTTGCTCCCTCCCTCACCGCAGCAGAGTTAATCTGCCCCCCATATCCCTTCCTTTCCCCCCCACCTTTCCGACTTACCAGCTGGAGGCAGCTTTCCATGTTGCTGGCTCTGCTCCGTGTTGTGATGCGGCTAAGCGCAGCACGGGCATTTAATCAGCCAGATTATCAGCCCCATTCGGCCGATATCAGATATAGACAATTTTCTTTATAATCGGTACCAATCTAATATCGGGCCAATGTATTGGTGCACCTCTATCCATAAGTCATACTAGCTAAAATACTTAAGTGTCTAGGATTTCAAAATCCAAAAAAACAAGCAAACAAACAAAAAACACCCCAAAACAAAAGACCCAAAAAACCCAATATAAAGTAATGCAGAATTACAGGAAACTATACACTTATGTTTATGTCCTCCCCTCCTGGTATGAGGGCTTACTAGTTAATTGAGAACTGAAGTAAAATGTAGACCATGCTTTCCACTTGCAGTTTAATTACATATTGGTGCATGTTGGAGAAGTACCAATTGGCTTACTCTGAACTTTAGTATAGTGTTTTTCAAGCAATGTGCCGTGACCCTGTTTAGATGTGCAAATGCCTAAACATTATTTCACAAGACATGAACCCCAGAATTTTTAACCATAGTGTCAAACACATTATGACATAGTGTATTCTTTCTGATTTCTTTGCAACAGAATCAGTCAGTTTTCCATAGTGTAAAAACAAGTGAAATCTAAGACCTGCCATTTTCTGAGGAGTGCCTTAAGTCTGAAAAGGTTGAGTACCATCATGTTAGCATATCTATATACACATACACGTGTTCAGGTTAGTGGAAAACGTATTCATCTCTAGTTATACAGAAAAGCTTGGCTACTAGTAGGATAGAAAAAGAAATCAGAGCTTCAGCAGATGATATCAGGCCCAGGAGATAACACACTTTCCTTTATCTCTATAAATGCGGTGCTGCACAACAGTGCTTGAAGACCGAAAATATTCCATCTATTTTATTTTCTATTAAATATTTGCTATTTTCTTTTCAGACAACTCTTATTGTTAAGTGTTTTAACCTTCTAGCTTTGGAAAAGTCCCTGACATTTTCTATTTTTGTTTTCACTAGATAAAAGTAATCCAATTTAGAATGAGATAGCTGGCTGCATTAGCTTGAAGTCAGGCAGAAGGCCTGGTAGAGGTTCACCTTCCAAACTAGCTGAAAATCAGAGATGTACGCCTTTTCTGATTAAGTGAGCTCTTGCTCACAAAAGCTCGTGCATCCGATTCCATTAGTCCATAACTGTAGTTCTCAACCTTTTTAGATGCAAGGTCCCCATGGAAAATTCCATCTCAAGTTTTCCCTTGCTTTGACTCCTGAGAAATAAGAGAGCATTTCTTCTGCTGTCAGGAATGCAGAATCACTGGTCTATAACGTGCATCTCTAGTCTGCCCTCTGTCTGGTTTAGAATACAACACAAAACCTAAGTCAGAGAGAAAAATTACAGTAAATCAAACAATCTTCTTGCAAAAGCAGAAATATTCCCTGTTATGTGTTCACCAATACTCCATACAAGTACTAACTCACAACTGACAAGAATGTGAAAAAAATTGGGCAATTCAGATCAAACAGCTGTGCTTAAGATCCTGATCTCTCAAGCATGCACCGAGTACAAAGCTACCTAAGGGGTCACTGTGATAGAATCTATAGCAGGGGCAGGCAATTAAATTTTGGCTGAAGGTTCGTATAAGGTGTTTTGGTGAGCTGTCAATGGCCACATGGGTAGCCCTGCCCTGACAGTTGCCCTACCTGCTGGTCACTGTCTTGGGACTGGAAGTCCCACCCCTAACCCCTGCCACCAGACATCCCTCCCCTTGCCCCCTGGGAATACTTCTTTTGGGAAGGGGATTGCCATCTTAGAACCAGAAGAAAACCAAATCATACTGCAAGTCAAACACCTACTATAACATATTTTAATTTCATAACAACAGATATTTTTGTCATGATTTGTGTTCACATAGTGTATATAAAGGTGATTGCATGGAGAACAGCCAGGAGATGCACAGGCAAGGGCTGCTGGGAAATAGAGTCCAGCTGTGGGCTGGATCGACCATTTTGCTTACCCTTGCCTTAGGCTAGGCAGCGGTTTGAACTCTGGTCTTCCCTTTCCTGTGGTACCTAAATTGAGGCATCCACAGGAAGGATTTGGATATGGTCTTTTAGCCCTAGGAGAAGTTAAAAATGTTATAAGACCTGGGATAGACTGAAATTGTCTTTCAACATGTATTGTGGAGCTGCTAAAGGGGAACAGCACATCTACTGCTTACCCCCACTTATACAGAAGTTTTGTAATTGCTGTACTGGATTTTAAACAGACTTATGCAAACAGATTGCACTTGCAGAATTATTTTAATTGATATACAAGGTAACAAAAAATTACAATGATTTTCTGAAACTGCTGCTATGGCTACAGAGACAAAAAAAAAAAAGACCAATATTAGGAGAAAATCCAGGATTTTTTTTGACATCTTTAGACTTCATAGCTTGGAAAAAGAGTAAGAAGAAAAACCTCATATGTAGCACAGAACTGTGCCAGGTTTTAGGATTAGTTCTGTTAGCAAGTTACCCATCTTCTAGTTCAACTTGAATCCTTTCTAGGAAATATAATCTGTTCTAGGAGAAGGATTAATTTCACTTTCAGGAGAGTTCTGTACATACTAATAAGATAAATAACTAAAACTAACTATATTAATACAATAAAACAAACACTAATAGTTCAGTACTGTTCTTAAAGCTCGATTTATACAGCCAAAAGTTTGCTGTATACATATACACGTCCTGATATATTCTACTTTAGAAACAGCATTAGATGCCTCTAATTATATACTACGTTTCTGGATTCTGCTGTCATTTATTACTTCTATTAACAGCAAATGAACTATCAACAACTATCCTGCCTTTCATTTAAAGAAAACAGATGTTTAATATTTTGAAAAGAGGAGCACATGTGTAGCCATAGAATACATGGGGTCATTGTGTGCCACTGTGAAGAATTACTGACGAGAAATCAAATAAATTTTAAGAGAAATTCACCAGATACAGATCAAATTACATACACGTTTAAAAATTGTTAGACACCATTTGTCATTCATTCATTTGTTAATGAAAATCAGAAAGTTTACAGGCAAATTTTGACTCAAGTATTGGTTCAAAACAGGTAGTTCATAACTTCAGACAAAAAGGTGAGGTTAGGTCAAAGAAGGCTGGCCGAAATAAATGTCTTGTTTTCTTTTCTTTTTCTAAAAGAAGGACCAAGTTTACATGCATTGTAATCTGTAGTTCAACAGATTATAATTAAATTAAGGTCCAGATATTTTAAGGCATTTAGGTACCTAAAGTGGGCTTTAGTCCAGTTCATATGTAGTTGTATAAAATCTGGATTTTTGATCTTCAAAAAGGACCTGTCATTTTTTGCACAAATAAAAAGTTGTTTTCCTGTAAGACAAACAGACCTCAAAATTACTGCAAAGTTATAAAATAATCTAAACATTCATTTACTAGTTTTATTTAAAGTTTTATTAGTATTTTATGATAATTCAGAGAAATGTAAACATGCAGGATCGTAAAGAAATTACAGGTTAATTAAATACCTTTTAAAAATGTTAGTCATTTGCCGTTTTAAGCATGCAGTTTGAGCTGCCTGACAACAAACAGATTTCCAGAAGCAACAATCAAGCTGATGAGTACTGTGTGTGGATCCAGAAAAGTAATCTAAATTAAGGTAGCCAATATGAATATTTTAAAACAGCTGTTACTGCACAGTCCTAAGTATCTAGCACTTTTCACAGAGGCAAAAAAGTACCAGTAAATTCCACCACTGATAAACATGTGCTCCAGGAACTCCAGGTCACATATGCATTTTGCTAGCGTAAATTTGATTGGCATGTGCACCTTGTCCATCTTTGTGCCTTATACCGAGTAGTGTATGCGTCACTGTCGTTCTTTCTCCACTGCAGCTTCCATAGTCACATACTGGAATGCACGAAGGAGCAACATTCCCCTGGATGAACTTCTAAGGCAGTGAACTAATTTAGGAGACAGGTGCTGCTGAGATAGTTTTATTCACTTCCAACTGAAGAACTGCCAGGCCAATAAAGGTATCAACCCAGAAGACCCCCCCACCATCACACAGAATGTCAAGATTTGGAATCCTATGCATATATCTCAAGAACAAGGATATATTATGAGACTACTTTAACTCTTAGCTGGTGAAGGAAATTCTATGACCCAATAATATGACCTCTTCAAATCCACTTTGTCTTTGGTTAGGAGGCAGAGCAGGCTTCATTCTTTCTGTAAGCTAAACTAAACCTTGCACAAGAGGCTGCAACCTCTTGAGATACAAACCAAAAGCCCCACAACAACAAAAAAGGAGGCTTGAATACTTTAATTTGAATGGGACTTTCATCACCTCAGGCCTTAGATAAGCCTAAAAATAAATACATTACCTTGTAAAATACCATTTCAACTAGTATTTGAGAGAGAAGGACAGGGAAAGAGAGAACGTCATGTTGTTTTATATCAGAGGATGCCCATATATAGCAATCAAAACACACACCTTCAACCTTGTCTTCATGGACCCCAATTCTTGTAGCGCAGGGGTGTCAAACATAAGGCCCATGGGGTACAGAGCTCTGCTGGGGATGCTTCTCAGTGGAGTGAGCAATGGCTGCATTAGCCCATGTGGCTCCCCAACACTGTTCACTCTGCTGCCGCTTGCCCCGCTACTAGAGGTAGATCCAGATCTGTCCAGTGAGAAGCCACGTAGTCCACATTCAGCCCAGGGAGCCAAGTGCATTTGACATCCCTGCACAAGACAATAATTTAGAAATGCTGCAGTTGGCTGGAAGGTACACCTCCAATAAATAAAAAGGACAGAGGTGGTAGGTGTTTGACCATGGGAGGGAAGGGAGTTACAGCCACCCCCTGAAATTAGAAACAGTCATGAAGACTAGCTCTTTTCAAAATCATACATAATCATGGAGACCAGTCTTTAGCAGTAGCTACAGTTTTAACTCTAGTTAAGTAGGAAAAGGAAGGCAAGTCAGCTGAAGATTATGCTCTGTCCCTGTTGTATGCAGTTATATCTGGGGAGAAAAATTCTTCATTCTGACTTTCAAAAATAGAAACAGGTATATATGTGAGAAAATATGGAAATTTCCAATTCAGACATATGGTAGTGGCAAAACTTTGCTACAAATGGAACAAACTGCCAGCCTGTACTCTAAGGAGATATTCTTAAACAAACAAAACTCTTAAGGGTAATTTATAAAAGACATAAGGTAAGCCACAGAGTTCAGAGTGGAGTCTTGGAAGCGACTAGCAAGAAGGAAAAAAACCCCCACCAACTTGAAAGTACACTGAGAGTAAATCAGTTTATGCTGAATCAGTCTGCAATTTCAGTAATGACAGGAGAGCTGCAATTCCAATATTCATCTAAGCAAATAAGCTCTAAGATTAAAAAAAAAAAAAAATCAACTTCCAAGATCAAATACAGAAACTAGTTTGGTAATATTTCTTGCAGTTTTACCTATTGTATGTAGTTTAGCTTTCAGAAAAGTGAAGTATTACTGAAATAACTTGCAGCTGGAACAAGGAATTTTTATAGTATGACTGGCAAGCTAGTATGAAATAGTGGTATCATCACTGGAACTCTTGCATATCCAGTGTCTACTTGTGCAACATTTAATGCAAGATCACATCATAGGACCTCAAGCATTTGCTTACCCCCCCCCACCTTTTTAGGAACAGAAGGATCTTGTTTGCTCCACTGAAAAGTTACCATATTTTTTCAACTACAACACAACCCCACAATAATTAGACTCTATATATGGAAAATGTATACATTTGTTATAATTTTCCAGCTACAGAATCTAATTATTGGAAGTCTGCCTTGACTTTGTCCCCCACCAATGGCTACAGCAGGGAAAACAAATCTGGAGGGGAGTGAGGTCAGATAGCCTACTTCCCCTTTTTCCCCCTACTTTCTACTGTCAGACCCTACTTCTTTGAACACATGGAACTGAGGAGCAAATTTAAGAGCACTGACCTTGAATAAACATAATTTAACATATGGTCAAATTACTACAGGTACCCATAGACTCAGTTCATCCAGAATCAATGCATTTTACCTTTCTTGCAATGCTGCAACATTTAGCGCAGGTACTCCACAAACATGCTTTTAAGCAACACTTTTGCACCGACTTTATATAAAAGTAGAAACTATTTTTGGGGGGGAAATGTTTTTGTATCCCAGGTTAAATTAGCCAAATTAGATCCAAATCCTTTTGCTTGAGCAACACTCAAACATCATGTGCGACTCTGCAAATGGCAAGTATCCTCCACCCCAGATTTTTCAGCGTGGGTCTTCAGATGCTCCCAAATCCATCGGCAGGCATCCTACATGCAAGTGCAAGCCTGGAGCCTTGAGGTTCAGATGCCTGCAAGTCTCACTTGCCCTTAACCAAAAGCCACAGAAGCAAGCTAGGGAGAAGTCCCCCATTCCCATAAACTAGGTGTGTGGCTAAGATCCTCCAACTGAAAGCTGGCTATGGGTAGCTAATAATAAGACTGGTAGGGCATCCTGTCTGCAGTGCATTGGACAGGGGTGTACCTCCCACTACACAATGCCATTTAAATCCATCTTGGTTCTGGTAAAGGACAAGTGCAACAACTACACTCGATCTTATAAAGTACAAGCTTTTTTTTTTTTTTGGAAATGTTTTTGTTAGCCAGGTAAGTTCCAAATCCTAATTAGTCGGATACTTTCTAAATCCTTTTGATAATTCAAAAACCATATGTGGCCCTACTACCAGCAGATCCATGGAGCTTCCAGCCCTGAATTCTGCAAGTTGATACTTTACCACTGGCCAATCTGATTTAGAGAGGTGGCAAAAAACCAACAAACAAAAACAAACAAACAAAAAAACCTACTTGGAACCAGTGCCACTGACCGCCATTCTTGTGTATTAGTTCCCAAATGAAGAACTCCATTTCCCAAACTCTGAGGAATATGATTCATTACATACATGACAGCATGAACTGCCCCTAAGTAAAATCACATTACATTTTCTAAGTTTATTTTTCAAAATATGAGAGGTAGGAATTGCATTTCCCTACTGTGTATAATTTAATGAGGATTTAAACCTGATGGCTAAAAAGAGATGTGAATAAATTAACATTACTGCAGCTAATTATATCTTGAGTAGAGCCATAACTAAATAGTTTTCAAGAGAAGATTTTCTATGAGAAATGTCTATTTTTGGAAACTAAAGAGTTTATGAATCAGCCCATGACTAGGACTTGTCAAGGCTAAAGATATGATTAAACTGTCAGTTGCAACAACAAAAAAGGATCAATAATTACTCTTCAAAATCTGACTGTCATTTTTAGATACAGAAGGACAATCTAGCTCAAATATAGGCACTAATCTGAGAAATAAATTAGGGCAAGTTTATCCAACTGGCAGCCCCTGGGCCACATGCAGCCTGTGAGCAGTTAAGTTGCTGCCCTCAAGCCCCTGCTGCACCACTGCTTCACCTATTGCTCTGACTGTGATAGCAGCCAGAGTTTCCAGGTTTCCCTATCCCTCCTCTAAGCAAGGCTTCCTGCCTGTGTCCCAGGGGTTGGGACAATGCAATCCAGCGCAGACTGAAGGTGATTCTAAGCCATGTGGGGAGATCGTATCTGCACAAGGCAATTGTAGATGGGGAGCCTGGTGCACTAGTGGGGGTGGAGGGATGCCCACAAGAGCAGGTGTTGTAGCAGAGAGGATGGGAAGGGATCATGCTCACATGGTACAGCAGGAAAGCAAGGAGGGAGGTTGGACAGATGCTTCATGTGGACCATCATCCACATGGACTGGTGGCCTGTGGCTTGACTGCTACAGCCTGTGAACCCCAGGGGCTTAGAAGTAGGATAGCCCTGAATTAAGGTATTCCCACCAAGGGACAGGATATCCAACAACAATAAGTAAAGACTAATGCTTTAATAAGGGGGTCCCCTATGGTTCAGTGGTAGAATCCTTGTCTGCCACACAGGAGACCTGGGTTCAATTCCAAGACAAAATACAGCCATGGAGGACCCAAAGGTCTGGACCCAGTCTGCCCTTTGAATTGTTTCAGTGGCTTGAAGGTGGGGGGATGGAAGGTCTGGACAGCCTCCGCTCCTTCAAAAACTCCTTCCTAGGCATATATATCAAAGGTCTGGGTGACCTCTCATGCATACACCATGATCTGGAAGGATCAAAGGTTGCCAAACCAAATAAACTAATGCTTTAATGTTGAGAACACAGTTAGTGCATTAAATGGGTATGCATGGAACTATGTAGATGGACATTTTTCTTTCTGCACAAGATCGCTCATCTGAGTAGACAAGCCTTAAAACCAGGTTGTAAAAAAGAAAAATGAAGATAAGTTATTAGACATAAATCTACTGGATAGCAAAGGCTGCTGGCAGATTCCAAAAGAAAACAGAGGGTGGTCATTTGCCTGTACAAGGGGAAAAATAATTAAAATCAAAACTGGACATTTGATACCTCTATACTTCTTCAAAGGCTAATTTCCATAAATACTATGTAGTTAAAAGAAATTTAAGATAGGTTCTTAGGGTCAACGACTGTAAACTGGCTCCACCTGAAAGTGCCTGTGTGGAAAATAGCATTAAGCATATTTTGAGATGGGATGCAGAATGCATGCAAAAGATAAACAGTATACAGTGCTGGACAGTGGGTGCTGACCATAGCCCACAGCCTGACACACTGCTTTGGATATTACCTCTCAAGTTTATGAGGTGGAAGTCTGAGCTGCTGTGAAAATCCCTTCTAAGTACATGCTGTCTAGAAAAGGAAGCTTCTAGCACTTGAGGTGTCATACTGAAACGTGGCACTACTCAGTCCACTAGCACAGCTTTCCAGAGAGGAAGCCCTCATGTACCAATGGCTTTCCAAACAATGGCTCACAGCTATGTTGGGCCTAGCTCCCTTACCAATCAAACCAATAAAGGCTGTATTAATTTAATGTGGGAATGGCACAGCATCAAGGAAACAGTCTTAAAAAGTTACTCAGTCTCAAGATAGAAGATGCAGATGTTACAATCTTAATGGACATTCCCACAAAAGTTTCCCAGCGCATCACTGAAGACAGGTTTCCTGACCAAGTCAGGAAGCACATCCAACAAAGCATTGCTTTAGGCTACTACCGAGTGTGGTAACAAACACAACCCTTTGAGCAGCCAACCATTACAGTTTCAGCATATAGATTCTCATTGTTATGTCCTAGCAGTATACACAGTATACACATTCTTTGACTTGGAAGAGGACTGGTACTTGCTGCACCTCAATTACAAAGGAAACTAAACTGACTTAAGAGCAGGGCTGTCCAATGGGTGGCCTGTGGGCTGCATAGTTGACACACAACTCTCAGGCTCCCACCTGGCCACTGCTGCTGTTACTGCTCTGGCTGAGGCAGCTGCTGGGATCTTGGGGTTCCCACTCCCTCCTCTGGCCTCCACTGTTTGACCCAACCCGAGAGAGAGGGAAGAAGTGGGGCAGCTCAACACAGCCCACAGCGCTGGGTGGGGGCATTGCCCAGAGTGCCTGTGCAGCATAGTGCAGTGGGAGAGCCCACAGCCAGGCACCCAAAGGTGAGGTAGGATGCTGCATGCACTGCAGCAAGGGGGGCCAGCCCATGTGCTGCAGGAGCATCCATGTACAGTGAGAGGAAGGGGAAGCACTTGCACACATACAGCATGTAACCTGGGGATCTGTGGACCCTACGGCTTGCAGATGCCACTGGCGCAGCCCATGCAGCATTCTAAGCTCCTGGCTGCTTAGAAGTTGTACAGCCCTGCTTCAGAGGATGCAAATCATTTTTTTCCCCTCTTGTACTTTTGGACAAATACATTTAATAGCACAAGATTTCTCCATATTTTGTTACGCCTCCTGCTGTCCACTTTTCCCTCAAACACTGAATCCCCTCCATATATACACAAGAACACCAGCTAAACTAGAGCAGATATTAGCGTAACTGGAATTAAGACCCTGAATGCCCTCAGCTCACAATCTGTGAGCTGCACCGAGACCATTCAACTGATGGGCTTTCACAATTCAACTGTGTACTTTTTTATTTTTTAACTAGTACATGGTGGCAGAGACACTGCTATCAGTATTTAAAGGTGAATTAACTACAGGCATCAATCTACACAGACATCAAAGTGTTATAGCAAGGCATTAAAGGCACATCTATACCACTCACTGCAGCTGGCAGCACTGTGCTAAAACATGCCATGTACACTACACTACTGCCCACATCAAAAGCAGTCTAGTTGCATTAATGCACCAACTGCCTCTACCTCCTGTGATAAACTGATAGTTAACCCCTCTCCCCCTCACCAGCAGCACAAAAACTGCCATACTACCCTCAGTTCAACAGGTAGTGCACACAGAACAGTCCAGACTTTCAGCATGGCACCATATAGCACAGGGGTGGGCAATTATTTCAGGCAGAGGGCTGCTTACTGAGTTTTGGCAAGCCATCAAGGACTGCATGACAAGCAGTCAGGGGCAGATAAACATTAATTTTCTAAATTTTTTAGGGGTCCCATGGGCCAGATAGAATGGTCTGGCAGGCTGCATCTGGCCCACAGGCCGTATTTTGCCCACCCCTGCCATAGCAGGTAAGTGAGCAGCGTAGATTTTGGGGCTCTGTGAAACAGCAGCACTCTGCTTCAACTTCTGTTCTGATGGAACAGCATTTCATTTCAAGTTCTGCTTCGTTTTGAAAGCACTGTTCTGTTCCATTTCACTGAACCAGTTTTGCTGTTTTGACATTTCACCCATAGGCTATAATGGGGAAGCACAAAAAAGCCTATACCTTTGTCATTTCTTGCCTGATTCCAATGAAACTTGCAGGGGTGGTAGCTGCTTCTGAGGGCATGAAGCCTGCCAAGTTTCAAGATTGGTGCAGGGGTTTCTAGGAAACTGAACCTCAGGCTGCTGACAAGCAGGAGCTGGGGAGCAGGAGCAGCATCCTATGATCTGGCAGGCAGATCAGGGCCCGCACTCCCAGGAGGAGTCCAGCAGAGCCCCCACAGCCCTCCCGGGAGTGCGGGCAATCCCCCAGTCTGCCTGCCAGATCACAGGTCACTGCTCCTGCCACTAGGGACCCAGCGCTGGAGAATTCAGCCTAGCTGGGGGAAGCACCTCCTGCAGCCAGGCTCAGTTCACAGCGGCTAGCAGCGCTGGAGAACTTGGTGCAGTTGCAGGGGAAGCACCTCCTTCAGTCTAGTCAAGTTCCCAGCAGCTTGCAGTGCTGGGGGAAGTCACCATTAAAACCAAACATGCTGGACAGACAACAGCAGAAAATTATGCTACCAGTTCATGTACTTTTACTACACCAACCTTTGTTGTATCAGACTCCTTGTGACAGTTTGGGAGACCATTCGGACTTGAAACCTAAACCATTTAAACATAACCATGTTTTCAGGAGACATTTGGGGAAAAACTAAGAAGTACTGTGGGTATTTGAGCTATGTTTTCAAATTGCTATGGCAATACCTGCATGCACACAGACAAGACAATGCAGATAATGAATTTGGAGAATTCTACGTGAAAGTAAAGCATCTAGATTGCCTTGTTGCTTTTCATAAGTGTGTGTGGGGAATTTTTAGTGTGAGTAATGGGGGTGGGGGAACCACCCTCAGACACCTTCTGATCAAACGTAGTCTTGGATATTCAACCTCTGTCTCCATTTTAAAATTGTCAGCCAAGAAAAGATCAAGTAGGAGTACATTAAGGTACAAAGCTAAATATTGACAGGTTATACATCTATTAAAAAAGCATGCCAAAAGTTATGGGACTAAAGGAAACAAGTACAGGAAGTTACATTAGTGAAAACACACAAGCATAAATCATACTATAACTGGAAACACAAGGAATATCACAATTATACAAATTAATTAGTTCATAATAGAACTTTAGTACTTTAGAAGTATAAAAGCAGGAACAAAAAGTCAAGAAAAATTTCTTGATGGCAGAGATTCATCTTTGTATAACACTTGTTA
Organism: Crocodylus siamensis; assembly: GCF_052110815.1. Taxonomy (NCBI): domain Eukaryota; kingdom Metazoa; phylum Chordata; order Crocodylia; family Crocodylidae; genus Crocodylus; species Crocodylus siamensis. Next base: position 215,186,209 of record NC_143397.1, read on the forward strand.
AAAAGAGATACCTATCCTGACTGGAGACTTTTATATGCTACTATAAAGTTCTGTTTTTGGGTAAAGTACATGAACCTCAAAATAGATTTAAAAACAATAAAATTTGTTCTAAGCAACCATGATGGTTGGCACTCTGCAAAAGTGTCTCTCACAGCTTAATTTAAGTGGTAAAAATATACTTACTGGTTTTTCAAGAACAACCGGATGATCAGGAAGGAAGTCTGGCTTCTTCTGTGAGTGCGAAACACTCGCAAGCTTTAAGAGGAAGTCTCTACTGTATTGAATTCTTTCTGTAAACATACATAGGTATACAAATAATTAAGTTATCTGAACATCTATTAATAATTCTGCATTTACTAATGTGAATGTTTGACATAGCTTTTATAAAAAGGTGCCAGAAGGATTGTCATTGTGAATAATGTTTCAATCCCTCTTAAAATAACAATTAGAAATACCCCAAGATAACCAGCTTTTCAAAGAACAATGCAGAGCTATAGATGTTTAATGGTTCAAATCTAAAATAAATGTGGCGTGTAGCAGTCCCAGGTCTTGTATTGGGGTGAATTTATGAGAGTGTTCACTAACAAAATAAAAAGACCAATCCAGAATTGGCTAACTATCCATTACACAAGTAGAGAGAGGTAGTTAGCTACGTTAATCTGAAGTTAGGTAAAAAGCAGGGCAGTGTAGCATGTGGACAGACTCATTCATGGAAAGGCATGAGCTTTTGTAGGCTATAGCCTATTTCATCAGATACTCTGAATGGACTTGCAAAGAGTGTGGGTCCTACTAAAAATAAAATGCTGGGCCCCCCCAGAAGGGAAATAGCATGAAGGGCACCTAAGATGGCTCTCACCTCTGCCCCTTGCCACTGATTAGCTGAGGGTGGCAAGGGGTGGGGCCACATGATGGGCAGCCCTTGCAACGAGTCAGCAGCAAGGGTAACTGGGGCCCCTTGGCCAGAAGCATAGGGGGAGGGGGGCTGCCAGGATCGGCCCATAAAAGTGGTGGCCAGCCCTGTAATCTCCCCACAAAATTGACTGGCTCCCTCCTTGAGTTGGGTGAACCCCTAATTATGAATGGAATGAATAAAATCATGGAGGTAAATGGAAAAATGGATGGAATTGCAACATGGGTCTACCAAAGGAAGATCATGCCAGATTAATTTGATATTTCTTAGAAAAAATACATTTAGAATATTCAATCTAACCAGTAAGCATTTGGTATGGTGCCAAATAAGGATTATGGTAATTAAGACGGAGATTACTGAATAAATTACTATAAAGTGGGTAAGGAATACTGTAATGCAGGCAGAAGACTAAGAGGATGATCAAAAAAAAATGGACAGCAGCCATGCCCACATGAGCTAGTAATGAGCTACTGCACAGTCAGTGTCACCTAAAAGCCATTTGGCAACACTACTGCACCATTACTGTGCACTCATTTAGTATTTGTTTATACAAGCACTAAATGATTGCACAGTCGGTGTCTCATGTAGACACAGCCAGCCAATATCTATCTTAATGAGGTGAGGCTAAAAAAAACCTTGGCCTGTTTAGCTATTGGTAGGGGAATATAGTTATTCTATAAATAAGAGATAAATATCAGAGAGGGTAAAAACGTATTTACACCAGATGACAATGTTAATACAAGACCAAATTGCCAAAAGTGAGTTTTGTTTAGAAATAAAAAGGTTTCAAAACAGAAAAATAAGGTTCTAAAACAGCTTTCCAATAAGAACAGTAGGGGCAAACAACACAGAACACAAAGGCTGAACTTGATCATTTTATAAAAAAAAAAAATAATTGCAGGCAATCATGTACAATAGTAAGATACTCTTCAACTCAGACTTATTCTAGACCTGCATTTCTAGGTACTGGTCAAGCATGCCAGGAGATCCATATCAGTGTAGCTGTACTATTACACACACACCACTTCCAGAGTCTTGATGTATATTATTATTACATTAAAATACCAAATTGATGAGACTTTTCACATCATTCCTGATTTGGAAGGAAGCCATCACTCCATGAAGCAGATGCCAGTATTTGAAACAAAAATATGTAATTCACAACTCCTTAGAATTAATATTTTCGCTCCATCTTACAAGTCAGTAATTCAAACACTGATCTGAGCTTACCTTTTTTAGATTCAACCTCATGCTGTTCTGCATGATTACTTTCAATCATTCCAGGAGACTCACACCACTGGAGAAAAAAAGTGAAGAGAAGAGATACAAATTATTCAAAGTTTTAGAAGCATTTCACATAAAATGCATTATATGAAGATCTGGTGTTCTCTCACAAAATGCAAGGATATGCTATTCAAAGTAAAGCTGATATTGAAATTAATTATGGCAAAGTCAAGTTTACATCTACTGTTACATATGAGCAGTCTCAAGCAAACAATAATTTTCCATGCTGTATAACAGCTAGAGGAAAAACTAGACAAGCAATTCATTTTCTAATTGAATTCAAGCAATGAGGTTTATGCAAACAGAAGAACAGTTTTGTATAAGTAGAACTGGGCCAGCATCTGCACCGGTGACTTTTTTAAACTATAGTCAGGAGTGGAGATGTACCAATGGTTACCACCAGCAGAATCTGTAGCACATACCTAACTGAACAAGAGCCAGAAGAAGGGTGAATTGCAGTTACAAACTTTGCAAACAGATAACCTTGAATGGCTTATTTCGACTCACACAACCTTAGCGACTACATCCTACATGCAGGCTGCTAACTGACATTCATTTAAGGGATGATGGGATCTGACCTAACAGGTGTGCTTCTGCTATGCATGTAGCATGGCAGAATGGGCAATTTTGGGATCAGACCCAAATCACGCCATACTTGCCAGCACTGGGGTAGACTGGGATTTTGATCCTGGTCTCTCCCTGCGCTGGCAAGTTAAAGGCCAGGTGCCTGATAATCTGCTGACTGTCAACTCAGCCGGGGGAATAACACCAGGTTGACAAATAGCTGATGGTTAGCCCAGCAGGGACCACACTAGGGCTAGTTCCAGACTCTTGTGCAATCCCAGGCCCAGCCAATTAACCCAGCCCAACACACAGTTTAAAGTCCCTCTGCTCCCTGCGCTGATGTCCAATTTGAGCTGCAATAATTCAGAATGCATTATTCCTAAACTATCCCACAGTTATCCAGTCTCTTCTTGGAAATCTTCAACTTCCTGGACAACTTGTAAGACCATCCAAAAGGACAGAGTTAGGATGTTTTTCCTGTGATTTAATCCATCACTTCTACTGCAATTTTAACCCACTGCTTCACAGCCTACCTTCTGTAGCAGGGGAAAATGGTTCCTACTTCTCTTTATGGCAAATTCTTAAAGATTTGAAAACTGTTGTCATTACTCCCACTTTCCTTTACCTCTCTTTGAAAAATGAACGCCTACACAGATGGCATAATTAATGCGTCAACTGTACCATAAATTGCAACATAACACATTTTTAACCAATTTATAGTGCAATAAAATGGCAAACCAGCCACAGAGATGTTCTACATACAATGAAGAACATCTTTACGGCTGGTTTGCATGGAACCTTAAATTAAAAAAATGGCATGAATCCCAGATCTAGGGCTGCCTTGGTCTGGATGCCAACATTCACCTGAAAACCAGGCCCTGAATATTTGCAGTCTTCTGTGCAGCCTGGGCACAGAGTTGAGAGGGGATCAAAGCAGGGAGAGGTGGAACTGTTGGCGGAGATGAGGGATTGACAGCTCACAGTAGTCAGGCTATAAGGATCCAACATGCTACTCTAAAAGGTTGCCTAGGGCACAGAAATTATGACACCAGCCTAGCAAGAAGGGGCAAAAGCAAAAGCCACAAAAAACAGCATACATACATTTTACTGAAGCTGCTGGCACCCTTCTGGTTATGCGATAGTAAGCAAAGGAACAAACAGAACACTGCTAGCTCAAGATCAAAGGAGAACCAAAGTACCTCTCTACCTATCTTCCCAAGTCACATTTTGCCTCATTTGTCCCTCAGAATGGAAAGTAAATACTATTTTCCAACAAATACAATAATGCGGTTCTGAATTCAGGAGGCACAGAAAAATATTTGCTTGACCACCATTTTAGATGCATATGGGGAGAAATTTTAATCCAGATTTTGTGATGTTTGCTGCCTCAAATGTACTGAGTACATTTCTACATGAAAAGGAATGCAAGAACTCCTGCCACTGCTTATTAAGTGCAAAATATGGAAAAAATGAGCAAGATAAATGAGCATTTGTTATCCATATGTAGTTGAGGATTAACAGAACAAGCTACTGGAGATAAACTTTCTGAAGCTTAAAGAAAGTCATATTTGAAAGTCACTGTTACCTCTTATGGAGATGCATTTTTCAGGCCTTAGTGCACATGTACCAAGAACATACAAAATTTCATTTCAACATTTCAAGTACTGCTCTTAACAATCAAATGAAAGAACAAGACTCACTGTGAAGAGCTTACGCTTACAACTGAATAATCTGATGGCACGTTTCTGTGTCAATTTATGGTATTCTTTTATCAGTTCTTCATAGATTTAGCAATTTACCATTGTTTTTATTGTATTCAGTTAATTAGATGCTTACCCAACTACTGTCACTACGTAAGCATACTTGACTGTCGCATGCAAGTTCAGTTTCAAAGTTGAAATTAATAGTTGAAGCTGTTGGAACAAGAATAATAGTAAGCAAAAAGTCAACTGTCCATTTAGAACACTATCTTAAAGACATTTGTGTGCAAATACCCAGTAGCAAAGCCAAACAACAAAAAAAGATCCAAATGCTTTGTTTCATATTAGTTACCATACAGGTGTTTCACCTAGTTAAGCACCAGATAAACAGGTCCCATTTCTTTCAATATGTTTGCCATGTAATGCTTTTATTCGGCTGCTGTCCACAGTAACATTTCAGCATTTATCCCAAGCCAATGCAATAATTCTATTTATTATTTGCATTATCATAGCAACTGGTTGCCTAATCATAAATCAGGAATCAACTAGGTGTTGTAGACCAGTGGTTCCCAACCTTTTTTTTTTTTCTTTTTTTCACCTCAGCCTGGCAGGAGTGGGATGGGATGTGTGGAGCTGGATGCCTCCCTCCCTCCCGGGGTTCCCCTGCTGCCTGGCTTTAACCCCAATAGCTCAGCAGTGACCCCAGAAGCTGCTCACCTGAGTGGACAGACGGGGGTGCAAGCAGGGGTTTCATGTCACAACCCAGCCGCCTACCTGCCGCAGCCTGGTACCGGGCCACGGTCCAGTGGTTGGGAATTTCTGTTGTAGACAACAGCAAAAAAAAAGATGGTACCTGCCACAGCTACTATGCAGTTACGCCTTCAATAAGTTTGAAATTATAATGTTATATCTATTTCACTCAATTTTTTTTTCCAGCAAAATGTTTTATTACTAAGATACAATTGGCTCAGCTTATATAATATATACAACCACCTCACATTCTTCAGTTATTTTTGCACAAAGGATGACAGTATTTGTACCTGGACATCATTTTTTCCTGCTTCATTTGGGAGACAGAGTGGGGAAAAAGGATTCAAACTCAGTTCTATTCCACTGCAGTAGAGTGCACTTTGTAGAGCAGCTGAGATAAGGCAGGCAAAATACAACCCGCAGGCCAAATCCGGCCTGCAAGTCTATTCTATCCAGCCAAAGGCCCTTCTAAAAAACAAGTACTATTGGAGCAGCAGCCCCTCTGAAAGCCGGCAGGAAGCAGGTGTGCGCCAATGGATCAGGTGAGCTCCAACTCTGTGGGCCTCTTGGCACTACCAGCTGGGAGCCCCATGTGAAAGCACTGAGTGCAATGCCATGGGACTGGACAGCCAGTAAGTGGAGAGCGGAGCTCCTGCCTGCAGGTAGAGGGTAAGTATGGGGTTTGTGGATGGGGTGGGCCCCCCCCGCCACAGCATGTAGCTCCTGATGCAGTTGGCAGCAGCAGGTGTCAGGCCCTTAGGGCACTCCTGACCCACTGCAGGCAGAGTCCCCTAGCAGATCGTGGCTCCATCTGAATCCCTGGAGCAGCACATGCAGCCCAGAGCACCCCCAGCCCGGCCTACTGGCATGCGCCTTCAATCCAAACCAGGCCGGCTCTATACCAGCATATAGGGCTCCCAGTACAATAGTGTGTGGCTCACACCTATGGGTCCAGACTGGCTCTGTGCCTCCATGTGGGGCTTTCAGCACTCCAGCAGGAAGCCCCATGTGGAGGCACAGAGCCCATCCGGCCCAATAGCACATGACTCCCGGTCTGCATGCCATCAAGCCAGGCAGGCTCCATGCTTCTACATGCCACTCTCCACTGGAGTGCTGTAAACCCCACATGGAGGCATGGAGTCAACCCAGCCTGGCCTGATGGTATGCAGCTCTTACCTGTACTGCAGGGAGCCCTGTGCTGGGATGGAACCAGCCCAACCAGTGGGCTGGCTCTATACTGCCACATGCAGTTCCTGGGATTCAACCAGAGCCATGCACCACCAGGGGCCTGCCTGCTGTGGGCCAGAAGCACCTTGAGGGCCTGCCACCTGCTGCTCCCACCAGTGACGAAGGCTGTGTGCAGGGGGCAGGCATCCGGCAGGAGGGCCCACAAACCTCACACCCCACCCACACTTCCACATACCCAACCCCCTATACACACTCCCAGCCCCCACCCACAAACCCCACACACTCCTTCAGAACCCCAACAAAAACTCCACATACCCTGACAAACCTGCCCCGCCACACACACAATATACAAAAGTAAGACTTATTTTGAGCTATTATGCAATCAGTTCTATATACACTACACAAATGCACAGAATCAGGCCAAAAATATTTTTTGCAATGAAATTTAAGTATGTTATAGTAGATATACTGTGGAATACATCTACTATAACACAGGAATACTGTGTTCAGTTTTGGGGCCCCCAATACAGAAAAGATGTGGACAAATTGGAGAGTCCAGCAGAGGGCAACGAAAATGGTTAGGAGGCTGGGGGACATGACTTATGAGGACAGGTTGAGGGAACTGGGCGTATTTAGTCTGAAGAAGAAAAGACTGAGAGGGGACTGAATAGCAGCCTTCAACTAACCTGAGGTTTGAAAAAGGATGGATCTATACTGTTTTCAATGATGACAGAACAAGGAGCAATGGTCTCAAGTTGCAGCCCAGAAAGTTTAGCTTAGATATTAGGAAGAATTTCCTCACTAGCAGGGCAGTAAAACACAGGAATAGGTTACCCAGAGAGGTGGTGGAATCTCCATCCTCTGAGGTTTTTAAGACCTGACTAGACAAAACTTTGGCTGGGATGATCTAGTTGGGGATGGTCCTGCTTTGAGCCAAGGGAGTTGACTAGATGACCACCTGAGGTCCCTTCCAACCCTAATTTTCTATGATTCTATGTTTGATTTGGGGGGTTTTTCTGGTTCTAAGATGGCCCTCCCAAAAGGAGTACTTCTGATGGCAAAGGTCAGGGGTGAGACTTCCAGTCCCAAAATGGCAATCACGGGGCAGGGCACTTGTCAAGGGGCGGGACTACCCTTGCATCCCTCAACAGATCACCAAAAGTCATTAAAAGGCCCTCCAGCTGAAATAACTGCCCACCCCGAGCTAAGATATCTCTTGACTTTCTCCAATGCCAATCTCCAAGGGTATTGGAAGTATCCAGCAAGCCTCTATGCATACATCTGCACAGAACCCTAATTAAACGAGAGATGTTCCCCCATCATCCGTTGATAAACTGATGTGCAAGCCATTAGCTAGACTGACTCAAAGAAATGACAGTTTGTGGGATTTTAAAGCAGTAGCTTCAAGTTCTGAGTTATTTTGTTGTTTTGCCACATTCCCTGTGTTAAGTTAAAAGCAATCTTTTCATGAGAAGTTCCAAACAAGCATAAAGAAAAGAATATATTATTTTATGGAGAATTTCTTCAGACAGTCTGAAAAGTCATGCTGCTCACAATGCAGAGCTTTAAAATTCCTCAGTGGGGGAGCTGTACAAACTTTTGTATACCCCACTAACTACTCAAACTCATTGATCTAAAAAGACATCTTTGCTATATACTATCCCAGGCAATTTGGCATCTTTCTTCCACTGAGTCTAAAAATCAAATCTTTTGAAGGAGAGTTTCAAGCACATACCACACACCACCAATTTCAGCACAGAACGCAGCAGTCCTGCCACTTTTATTTAAGACCATGACCAGAGAACAACAGCTTAGAACCTAGGATGCTCATACAGGAAGTGAGACAAGATTCTAGGCCCTTATCAGTTTATGAGGGTTCAAATATATATTTTCTGCCTCTCAGAAGATTTCATAGACATTAGGGCTGGAAGGGACCTTGGGAGATCATCGAGTCCAGCCCCCTGCCCAAAGGGCAGGAAGTCAGCTGGGGTCATAGGATCCCAGCAAGATAAGCATCCAATTTACTCTTGAAGGTGTTCAATGTAGGTGCTTGAACCACCTCCACTGGCAGACTGTTCCAGACCTTGGGGGCTCGGACAGTAAAGAAATTCTTCCTTATGTCCAGCCTGAAACGGTCTTGCAGGAGTTTGTGACCGTTCGACCTCGTCATCCCTTGGGGCGCTCTGGTGAACAGACATTCCCCCAGATCCTGGTGTTCACCCCGATAAACTTATAGGTGGCCATCAGATCACCCCTGAGCCTGCGCTTTTCCAGGCCAAAGACTCCCATGGCTCTCAGCCTGTTATCGTAAGATCTGTTTTCCTGACCTCTGATCATGCGCGTGGCTCTCCTCTGGACTATCTCAAGCTTCTCCACATCCTTTTTGAATTGTGGAGCCCAAAACTGGACGCAGTACTCTAGCTGCGGCCTCACCAAGGCCGAGTACAAGGGAAGAATGACGTCCCGGGATTTGCTCGAGAAGCATCTATGGATGCACGCCAGCATTTTGGTCACTTTACTAGCCGCAGCATCGCATTGCAGGCTCATGTTCATCTTGTGGTCAATGATGACCCCCAAGTCTCTTTCTTCTGTAGTGCTAACCAACGTAGCACTGCCGAGCCTATAAGGGTGCTGCAGGTTTTTCCTCCCAAGGTGGAGAACCTTGCATTTTTCAGTGTTAAACACCATGAGGTTCTCGTCTACCCATTTGCTGAGCTTGTCCAGGTCAGCCTGGATCACCCACCTATCTTCTGGCGTGGATGCTTTGCCCCAAAGTTTGGTGTCATCAGCGAACTTGGCCAGTCCACTCCTGACTCCAATGTCCACATCGTTAATGAAGATGTTGAACAGTATGGGTCCCAGGACAGAGCCTTGAGGGACCCCACTGGTCACAGGGCACCACGATGAGTGACTGCCATCAATCACAACCCTCTGGGTCCGACCACGAAGCCAATTTCCCAGCCAGCGGATCGTGGTGGAGCCAAGGCCACAACTGGGCAGTTTGGCCAAGAGGTGATCATGGGATACCAGATCAAAAGCTTTTTTGAAGTCAAGATATATGACATCAATCTCTTCTCCCTTGTCCAGGTGATAGGTCACCGGGTTGTAGAAGGAAATGAGATTGGTCAAACAAGACCTACCCGCAACAAACCCGTGCTGGCTGTCCCTTAGATTGTTAGCCTGGGCCAGTCCCTCAAGGATGGCCTCCTTAATACACTTTTCTAAGATCTTCCCCAGGATAGAAGTCAGGCTAATGGGCCTGTAGTTAGCCGGATCCACTCTCCTCCCTTTCTTGAAGATCGGCACCACATTGGCCTTCTTCCAGTCTTCGGGCACTACACCAGAGTGCCAGGAGTTTTCAAAGATCCGTGCCAGGGGCTGGGCTATGACGCTCGCCAGCTCCTTGAGTACCCTGGGGTGCAGGTTGTCAGGGCCAGCTGACTTGAAGGTATCCAGCTTCTCAAGGTGTTCCTTCACAAGGTCAGCATTGATGGAGGGTAGGGGATCCCCCTCACCCAGATTTCCCTGTCCCATAGCAGGCATGGGCATCCCGTGTGACTGATGAAAGACTGACGCAAAGTACCTATTTAATAGGTTGGCTTTTTCCTGGGCGTCAGTTGTCAGTTGCCCCATCTGCTTTAGCAGGGGTCCAACATTGCCCTTGCTTTTCCTCCGGCTCCCCACATATCTGAAAAAGGACTTTTTGTTGTCCTTGATGCCTGAAGCTAGTTGGAGTTCAGTTGCAGCCTTGGCTTTCCTGGTTTGCTCCCTGCAGGACCGGACCAGCGCGGAGTAATCCTCCTTGGAGGTGAATCCCATCCTCCATCCTTTGTAGGCTTTCCTTTTTAGCCACAGGAGGTCCGCTAGGTCTCTGGAGAGCCAGGGGGGCTGCTGTGCCTTCTTGCTGCCTTTCCTCCGTGTTGGAATAGATTTAGCTTGTGCACTGAGGATCGCTTCCCTGAGAAGCGACCACTCTTTTTGAACTCCCATCTCCCTGGGGTCATGGTCCCTGAGGGCCTGACCGACAAGCCTCTTGAGCTTATCAAAGTCGGCTTTTCTGAAGTCAAGGACTTCTCCGTTGCTGACTGACTTGCCAGCTTTACGGCGGATGGTGAAGGTGATCAGCTCGTGGTCGCTGTCACCCAACTTCCCATCAATCACTAGGTCGCCGATTACGTCGTCCCCCGTAGCCAGTACCAGGTCAAGCAGCGCTTTGCCTCTCGTTGGCCCATAGACTTCTTGAGTCAGGTAGAGGTCATCCACGCACGAGAGAAAGCTTTGCGCCCGCTCAGATTTAGCTGAGTGATCTTCCCACGAGATGTCCGGGTAAGTGAAGTCACCCATGACAACCAAGGACCTGGAGCAAGCGGCCTCAGTCAGTTCCTGGGCGAACTCCTGGTCAAGCTCGGGACTTTGGGTGGGAGGTCTGTAGTAGAGTCCCACCGTTGTGTCCCCTGTGCCGAATTCCCCACGAATTTTTACCCAGAGGGTCTCTAGCTGTCCATGCTGGTCGCCAACATCAGCTTGCAGGGACATGTAGCTTTCCTTCACATAGAGAGCTACACCCCCGCCCCAACCATCAAGCTAGAAGCAAAGCTATGACAGAATGGAGAGTATGCCGTTCTGTTGAAATTATGGCAAAGCATAGTAAAGAATGCAAGACTCATGGGGCTAAAAAGTGCAAGGAGGACTATGCCAAATCTAAAAAGGGCACTCTTATGTGAGGTAGAGATCTGGATTACAGTGCCTGCTCCCAATAATGTTTATTTCATCTAATAGATGTTTAATAAAAAATGCATAGGTAGCCTTGTATGGGGGTTCAGCTACAACAAAACAGGGCAGGGTAACAAAAATGTCACCAAGCCTAGCCTATAGCCTTGTGGCTAAGGAACTCTCCTGCAAAGCGAAAGATAGATTTGAAACCCCTCTGGCTAAGGAAAGAGAGACTTGGCTGTTAGGTCTACTTCATGGACAAATACTTACATTTTTAAACTACAGCCCAGCTTCTATAACCATTGCCTCTTTTTCAGCACCCATGTTTCAAATCAACAAGTAGGACTAAAGTCCAAGTCCAGTGAATGCCAGTCTTATGTAGGCACTTGTCTCAGGGCAGATGTACCTTTCTTTTCAATGTTTCCTATTGATTAATTTTGGCATTTTCTAGCTCAGTGCATTTCCCTTCCTATCTTCCCAACTTTCTCTGTGCATGGTATAGAAATGTAATATCCAAGTTTGGTGTTAAAGTGTTTTGTTCCAGGAGCTGGGTGTCTAAGAGTTCAGCATGACAATGCTCTATGTCAACACACTCAAGTCACCACATGGATTCGGACTATTATTCTTACCTGAACTCAAAGCTCTGTTGACAAAAGAGATTCACAATCTACAAAAGTTTTTGGAAAGAAAGCCAAAAACTAGCAGTCTGGTCAAAGTGTATTTCAGATCATGCTGGAGTGAAAAAATAAAGCTATGTGGAATGGGTGGGGGAGAGGGGAAGGACAGGGAAGAAAAGGCCCCTGTTTTATCTGGATCAGCAGGTCCCATCTTTAAACCACAGCAGTCTGTTACACTGGCTTTGAAATAAAGGTGCATTGTAAAACCAATTCAGAGTCACCAATTTAGTTTAAGAGGTTCACATCCATGCATGGATATCAGGGAGGGGGGTGGGGGGGAATCAAAAACTTCAGTTACAACAACAGGATTAAGTCTAAATTATTGCAGAGCCCTTGGCACAGCTTTATGAGCTCTCGTGGTGCTCGGGCCAGATGCCAGATGATTGAAAGATAGCCAATGTGGTCCCCATCTTTAAAAACGGGAGGAGGGAGGACTTAGGTATCTATAGGCCTGTCAGTCTTAACTCAATCCTAGGGAAACTCTTTGAGAAGATCATCATGGAGCACATCTGTGATGGGCCGGCTTCAAAGATGATGCTCAAGGGCAACCAGCACGGTTTCATTAGGGGCAGGTCATGTCAGACCAACCTGACTGCCTTTTATGATCAGGTCACAAAAGCATGGGATGCAGGTGTTGCCGTGGATGTAGTCTTTCTGGACTTCAGCAAGGCCTTTGACACCATCTCCCACCCCATCCTCATTAAAAAATTGGGCAACTGTGACATTGATGCCTACACAGTCAGATGGATTGCAGATTGACTGAAGGGTCGCACTCAGAGAGTGGTGGTGGATGGGTCATATTCGACCTGGGGAAAAGTGGGCAGGGGAGTCCCCCAGGGCTCAGTTCTTGGGCCCAGCACTGTTCAGTCTCTCTATCAGAGATTTGGATGATGGGGTGAAAAGCACCCTGTTTAAATTCGCTGATGATACCAAAATTTGGGATGAGGTGAGCATGCTAGTAGGGAGGGAAAGACTGCAGCAAGACCTGGATAGGTTACAGGGGTGGGCTAGCAAAAACAGGATGCGCTTCAATACTGAAAAGTACAGGGTGCTGCACTTGAGCAGTAGTAACCAGCAGCACACTTATAAGATGGGAAACTCCCTTCTTGAGAGCACGGAAGCAGAAAGAGATCTTGGAGTCATTATTGACTCCAAGGTGAACATGGGCCAACAATGTGAGGTCACGGTTGGCAGGGCTAACTGCACCTTGTTGTGCATCCCCAGGTACATCTCTAGCAGGGACAAGGAGGTGATCCTCCCCCTCTGTGCAACACTGGTCAGGCCACAGCTGGAGTACTGTGTCCAGTTCTGTGTGCCCCACTTCAGGAGGGATGTAGACAACATTGAGAGGGTCCAGAGGAGGGCCACCTGCATGATTCGGGGACAACAGGGCAGAGCCTCAAATGAGAGACTGCGGGACCTGAACCTGTTCAGCCTTCACAAGAGAAGGCTGAGGGGGACCTGATGACCGTCTATAAACTCACTAGGGGGGACCAGAAGGGTTTGGGAGAGACCTTGTTTCCCCTAGTGCCCCCTGGCATAACAAGGAATAACGGCCATAAGTTGTTGGAGAGTAGGTTTAGATTAGACATCTGTAAGAACTACTTCACAGTCAGGGCAGCTAGGATCTGGAACCAACTTCCAAGAGAAGTGGTGCTGGCTCCTACCCTGGGAAGTCTTTAAGAGGAGGCTTGATGCCTACCTAGCTGGGATCATTTGAGCCTTGTTTTTTCTCCTGCCCAGGCAGGGGGTCGGACTTGCAGAGTCGGAAGGGACCTTGTAGATCTTCTTCTATGATTCTATTATTTGGACTGATTTTCCTCTCCCCACCCCTGGTGCTCACAAAATATGTGCACCTGTTTAACTAAATCAGATGGAAAGCTACATATGTAGTGTAAGCTAGAGCATTTTTACAGTTCAGTAATTCTTAGATGATACACTCAAGGTCCAAAACATTTTTACTTATATTTTCAAAGAGTGAAAAAAAATTAGCATTCTCATTGGAACTTTCCATATGCAACTAAAATATATATATGGGGAAAGGGGGAAGCATGAACCAGTCTTCTTACACCTAACTTTTTGGGGCTTCAGCATAGCCAGTATGCAACTCAGCATGCAGGCTAGTCTCTAAAGCAATGGTTCTCAACTTTGTTATACTCAAGCCACCCCTTGGAAAATGCCAGGTCCTAGCTTTAATTTGTTTCTTGAGAAGGAAAGGAAAGGAAGGAAAAATGTTGCAAAGACAATCACAAAGATCACAACAGGGTAGAATTTTTTTTTAAACTTATGGATTCCTATTTAAAAATTTCTGGCTGGAAACAGATGTCACTTTGTGCCACTGCAACACAAAGCGAGAGAAAACAGATATCCATACCTTCTGTTGCACCACAAATGCTCACATTTGTACCCAGGACAAAAGGTAGTAACCATTTGGGCTGCTTTATTGCCTCCCGTGTGTTTCTTTATGACTGAAGAGCCTGGGCATCATGAAGAGACATACTGAGGCAAACTCAAATTCAAATCCAGAACCAATCTGTAAATAAATTTGGTCTCTAGAGAACTAGCCAGGCACTCAAGAGTTGGCAAACATTTTGCTAAACCTGGCCTAGTTAATGATGTGATAGTTTTAATATGGTTTTGCTATAGCTTTTAGAATAATATTTGTATGACCTAGAGCATGAGCACATCAGTGAAAATGTTCCCATTTAAACCCACAGATAAAAGCTACAATTTCCCCACAGCCAGTTTTTAAACTACTGCCTTAAACAGAAGTGAATTCAGAACACCCTTGCAATTTCCTAAAAATGATCTGTAATTCCTTATTGAAAAATGAATTTATTTCAACCATGCAACTTACCAATCTGCTCAGACAAGTGGCGTGCTGGTCTTGCTGGCTGAAGGGATTTGCCAATCATTTTTTTGATTTCCATGGTCTTTAAAATGTTGAGGCTCCTCACTTTAAAAAAAAAAAATACAGATTAATATGAAACATTCTGCTACAGAAATGAATACAATGTTTTTTCCTACTTCCCTACTGGAGCTTGGTACATTTGAGAAAATGGTTCTAGGCAAAAGCAGAAAGAGGGAAGGGTCACTGAATGCAAATACTTGGGGGATGGGGGGAGGGGAGAGAAAAAACGAACAAACCATAAAGTAAGAAAAGTAAGTAAGTATCCCAATGTGAAGAGGCAAGGATTTGGGGGTAGGTGATCTCCTTTACTGGACAAACTGTATATCTGGGATATTTAGACAGGCATTTGAGTAACATAGTACCTTTCCTCAGGTCTGTGTGCTCCTCTCCCAGAGAAAGCTTGGCTAAATCTATCCCAAACAAACATGTAGGTCCAATGAAAGAGTTCACCCACAAAAATCCTTGCCACTTGCATATTTCCTGCACCACTATGGTGACATCATTTCATCACCACTTATTCTATATACAGTAATTTTGTTTACAAGTCTTGAAATATCCTTTATCTGATAGAAAATTGCAATCCCTGGGTTCAAGTATTTTTCTGACTGGCAAAGAATTCAGTCTGCAGGCACTGACATTAGCTTCTCTTAATTGTATAAGCTAAGCCTTAGACACTTTTTTTTGTCGTGCTACAAAGTTTGCAAAGCTATAAAAACAGATTATGTGCTCCTTTTAACTGGAGAGCAGCATTACCACAAAGGCATGATCTAAAGCCAGGGGAAATTAGGAGGCTGTTTCTTGGTTTCCCTCCTCCCAGAGAAGCCTGTCCGTGAGTGAGGCAGGCCTACTGACAACAGCTGATGGTAAGCCACCGGCAGCAGCAGCAAGTGCTGAGTGTGTGGCAGAGACAACTGCCACTGGAGCCCCATCTTCTGTTAGCCCCATCAGCCTTTGCTGCTGGTTGACATACAAGCCAACCCTTGCAAGGCGCACGGCTGGGCGGGCTATCAGGGAGGCCAGCTGCTCTCCCTCCTGCTTTGTGGGGGAGTGCAGGCTGGGAAGGGAGGAGGGGAAGGAGAGGAAGCAATAACCATTGTGGGATACAGACAGTCCTCGACTTATGACTTTACATTATGATGAACGACATTCACAACATTTGTAAACTGACAGGGCTCCGATGCAGGCTTCACCTTTACAACACTCGATACAGCTGCGTCCAGCTGGGAATTCTGTTGCAGTAGAGGGGGCGGGAAAGGGCACAGAGCAGCAGATCAATGCCCCTGCAGCAAAGGAGGGATTGCGGCCGGGGCTGGGACCAGGGCTGTGCCAAGGGGGACCCAGGGGGGTGGGGGAGGCAGCTCCCACCACTGCGCACTGCCAGCCTGGGAGGGCGTGCAGGGGGGTGGTGGAAAGCATGTGCCCCAGATCTGAATGGGGTGGGCAGGGCCAGGGCTGAGCTTCCCAGAAAGTGCTGGGAATGGGGGCTCTGCCCGTCGGCCACTAGCCTAGCTGGGCTCAGGGGGCCCAGGATGCAGGCACGGCTTGCTCCGGGCTGGTGTGGCAGTGTTAGGAGCTGGAGCTATACTCTGCCGCCAGTCACCCAGTCAGGGCAGGGGAGCGCAGGTGCTGTGCTGCCTCCAGAAAGCAGCATGCAGTGACAGGAGCAGCCCCAGCCTCCCTACACCTCCCAGATGAGCAGCAGCTTTGCTCTACTCTGCCCGGGCTGAGCCAGTGGTGGCAGCAGCAGGGCACGGCAGGGGCATGCCCTGGTTCTGTGCAAGGTGGCCAGAACCAGGGCCACACCAGGCTGAACTCCAGGTAGGCTATGGGGAATTTTAGAGTGACTGCAGCCCCCATAGTCCCTGCTCTGCCACCTGCCCCGCACCGTGCCCTGCCACGGTTGCCACTAGCCCAGCCGGGGCGAGGTAGGACGAAGCCACAGCTCATCTGGGAGGCTGTAACAGCTCCTACTGCTACGCACCACTTGTCCAAGGCAGCACAGCGACACCACCCCAGCTGAGCAAACAGAGGCAGGGCATAGCCCCTGCTCCCAGTGCTGCCGCACCTGCCCAGAGCAAGCCACGCCTGCGTCCCATCACCCCTCCCCCCAGCCCCAATCCCTCCCTCACTGCAGGGCACTGATTTCCCCATGCCACTTCCCTACCCACCACAACAGACTTACTAGCTGGATGCAGCTGTGTCAGGTATGGTAAAGAAACCAACCCCCCATTTGTAACATTGTTTCTATGGGAAAATTGGTTCCGAATTACAACCTTTTAACTTACCACGCAGTTTTCAGAAACCAATTGTGTCCTAAGTCTGAAGACTGCCTGTACTGGCGACTGAGATCAGTACACATGTTAAATGTGTCACAGGGGGAAAAAAAAGAGATGGTTTGAAACAGCAGCTTCTATGGTACACTATTTTTTTGACCAACTGGCTATTATGTTAGTGCTACACAGGGTGGATAAAAATCAATGACTTAAAAATAAATAAATATAAATCAGAATTTTACTATTTAAAATCACATTTTTATTTAATTGTATTTTTATTGTTTGTGTTAAGATGCTTTACAAAATAAACCTATATATCTTAAATTAAAACTCTTTTATATTAAAGCTCAAAGATATCATCATGGAATAGGGACTATAAATTCTAATTATACACTATTTGAGACAATATATTCCTGTAATGTTTTTAGAAAAGTTTTATAAATAGATCACAATAGGTCATGGACTATATTAGGGGCCCAATCTTATGGGCCCAGAGACTCCTCTATAGATTAGTAAAGGGGAGTCAGTGCTCAGTCCAGAAGATTCCCATTAAGCATTCCTGTGATGCTTAGTTTCAGTTCTCAAACTGAATTTGTCTCCAGAGATAACAACCATGTTGACAGCAATATATGGAGATGAAATATAACAGATTACCTACCCATAAGCCCCCTTGCCTCTTTGCAAGTTTGTGTATACAGAGTCTAGAATTTAATGTGTCTAGAGTCACACACACACACACAATGCATGGGAGGCACGTGCCTGCCCTGAGATTGGTTGACACTGCTGCTGGCATCTGTGGGTGGTCCCTGCTCACCACTGCTATGCCTCTGCCACCAAAACCACTGCCACCCACCTGCAGGCAATCGTGATGCCCCCCCCAGCCTGAGGAAACACAAGTCGTTCATGCATATATGTGCAGCTGCACTTCTAGAAGTGTTAAATATCTCATCCGATGTACCACATGCCCTGATGGAAAATACATAAGAGGAATAAAACTACAACTGCACACCAGAATGAACATGCACCGAAAATCTATTGAAGACAAGAATACCCAACTAGTTGTGGGGCAGGACAATCACTCCCTCTCCGATCTCTCAGGTCTAATCCTCAAAAGGGAACTTTCAAAACACTTCTGTAGACAAGCCTATGAACTTCACTTCATAAACCTACTGGATACAAAAAAAAAAAAAAATCATGGACTCAAAATACACATTGGTTTTATGGCGCATTACAACCTGCCAGACATCCAATTCAACAGGTACCTGCCTGACCTGACCCCTTACATTTTTCTTTCCCCCTACCTTGTCTCCCCTCCCCTCCTTTTCTGCCCTTTGTCCCCTCTGATTTCCTTCCTCTTTGACAGCCTTTCTTACCTTGTATTTTTACCACTGTAATGTTTCCATTTGGCCCCTTTTTTCCCCTGCCTTCTTCCCCTCCCCCTGCTTTACTTTTTGTTTCTCCTTCTTCCCTATTTATATTTTCACTACATCCTCTCACACTTGTAGCTTCTCTCATTCCTGTTTTCCTGATCTCCAGCTATTTTCTTTTTCACCAATAGCCTCTTTTCTAACTTGTATTCATTCTATCACTGTTACGTCTCCTTTGAGCCATTTTTCCCTTGCTCTTCCTCTTCCCCCTCCCCTCTCTGTTTACCTCTCTGCTTCATCTTCTAATTTCTACCTATTTACATTCTCATGGACATGCTGCCACACTTTTAGCTTCTCTCATTTCTTGAAGTCACAGAACAGCAGAGTCTTCCTATGCCTTAAGAAGGGTGACTGCACCCAAAAGCTTGCTAAGAACTTTTTTCCAGCTATGCAATTGGTCTAATAAAAGATCTCACATCTACTCAAAGAACCTTGCCCTCCTCCTTTTTAGGAAATTTTTCTTATTTCATGGAGGATTGATGGTAACGCAACTGTTAATATAGCCTTTGTGGGAGTCTTTTAGAAACAAAAACCAAGACAGGTCAACTGCGCAAATGTCACTAATGTACTACTAGTTGTCAACATGAGAACTAGAACTGACAACAATTGGCAACAGGAAGTGAAAAGAAGGGCCACTCTACAGTTTGTGGTATGAATCCTCCTTCCAAAAAAAAAAAAACAACCAAAAAAACCCATCAGATCCGTCACTGAGTTTAGAGCAAAAAAGATATGCACAGTATAGCAAAATTATACCTTGATGTGGATGGAAAAATCAAAACTGGTTTGAGAATTGTGTGTATTTTCTCTAGTTTGCTACAGCATTTATTATTTCTGCTTACCCAATACTGGAACACAGGGCACTGTTAGAGAGTTGAAATACTATTCGCATAATATACTCCATTACTGTTTTATCAGCTGAAGCCCCAGAGTAGGTGTAGTTATATTAGTAAATAATTATTTTTGGTAATACAACATATTTCATATAGAAATGGTATAAGCTTAAAAAAATACTCTAACTAAAGTCACCAAACTGGAGCTAGGGAAAAATGAAACACAATTCTTATTTTCAGCCTGTACCTCAGATGTAGATGAACTTATATTCTAAGAAAGGATAGTCTTAGAACTTCTTTAAAAAAAAATTATCGAAATATATTAAAACCTTAAAATTCACTAATGTTGAATAAGTCTGCATTATGACAGAAGAACATACCCCCCTGCCATTCTGAACTAAACAGAAAGCATTATGTTGCAATGGGGACAAGCTCTTTTCTCCATGTTTAATTCTAAATATATTACCATACCAAAAAAGAAAAGAAAATACTAACAAGTTCATAGGAAAGTAGGGCTGGAAGGGACCTCCTGAGATCATGTAGTCAAGTCCCCTGATCAAGGCCATATCACCCCAGACTAAACCATGCCAGTCAAGTGCCTGTCCAACCTTCTCTTGAAAATTTCCAAGGATGGAGATTCCACAATTTCTCTAGGTAGCCTGTTTCCATGCTTCACCACCCTCATAGTCAGAAAGCTCCTCCTAATCTCCAACCTAAATTTCCTCTACTGCACCTTGAGGCCATTGCTCCTCATCCTGTCACCTGTATTCCATCTCCACACTCTCTATAACCACTCCCTTCAGGTATCAAATCTCCACCTCAGTCTTCTAGTGTCCAGACTAGATAATCAAGTCCTTTCCTCACAAGTCATGCTTCCCAGGCACCTAATCAGGTTTACTGCTCTGCACTGTACACTTTCTGATGTGGTCAAATCCTCCTTGAAGTATGGGACCCAAAATTGGGCAGGTAAGGTTGCACCAGTGCCAGAGAGAGAATCACTCCCCTTGATTTGCAAGGTGGCACTCCTGTTGATACAACCAAGTATGCCGTTGGCTTATTACCAAAAAAAAAAGACATAGTTGGCTGATATTCATCTTATGGTCCACTATAACCCCCAGGTCCTTCTGTGCAGTACTGCAGCCTAACCAGTCATTCCCGAATCTTCCAGGCTGGCTGATCTCATATGGTGAGCTTTAAACTAGGTTCACCGGGGGTCAGGGACACAGAGAAACATGAGGACACTTCGCCATCAAACAAGGTGATGTACACAGGTATTACCCAGACAACCAACAGAGGCCAGGGCAGACTTGGGAACAAGGGGGCGGCACAGACACCTACAGGAGGCCTCAAATGCCTGTATGCAAATGCTTGAAGCATAAAGGAATAACCAGAAGGAACTTGCCCTCCTGCTAGCTAGCAAAAACCCAGACCTAGTGGGGCTCATGGATTCTACCCACAATTGTGCAATGCACAGGCTGTACAGGCAAGACAGAGCAGGGAAAAGTGGGGTGGGGGGGTGTAGCACTATACGTCAAAGAGGAATACACATCCTCAATGATCAGGATGGGGTTAAAGGAGGGGCAAAATGAGGCACTCTGGATAAGAATGCGGGGGGGGGGGGGAAGGGACTTGACAGTGGGCGCCTACTACAGACCACCTCACCAGGGGGACAAGCTGGACCTGGAATTCTCAGGTCAGCTCATGGAGGCTGTAAAAATCAAGGGATGTGGTTGTCATGGGTCACCTAAACTACCCAGACATCTGCTGGGAGGAGCAGTCAGCCAGGTCTGACTGCTCATGTAGGTTCCTAGCTGAGATACAGAACTTCCACATAACCCAGGATGTACACAGTCCCACCAGGGGAAATGCTTGCTGGACTTGGCCCTTGCCACAGGCGACAACCTGGCGAGGGATCCGCGGGTACTCAACCACCTGGGCAACAGTGATCATCACCTGCTGGAATTTGCTATACGGAATTTTTGGTGAAAGCAAGAAGCAAGGCAGAGGTCCTTGATTTCAGGAGGGCTGACTTCTGTGAGCTAAAAAGGTTAGTAGGAGAGGCACTGGGGCCTCGGAGCTTCAATGAGATGGGAGTCCAAGACAGGTGGCTGTTCCTCAAGGAGACGATCCTCCAAGCTCAAAGGGAGTCAGTCCCAATGCACACCAAGGCGGGGCTGGAGTGCTAAGAAGCCCCCATGACTCAAAGGAATCCAGAGATACCTGAGAGGAGAAAAGGAGGTGTACAAACAGTGGAAGCAAGGGGCTATAACCAAGTAGGATTACACCTCTGTTGCTTGGGACTGCAGGGAAGCTGTTAGGAAGGCTAAGGCAGAGAAGGAGCTAGGGCTAGCAACTAGAATTAAGGATAATAAAAGGTCCTTTATCAAATACATAGGAAGTAAGGCAGCGGCACTAGGTAACATGGGGCCCCTACAGGATATGCTTGGGGCCTGTACTGTTTAATATCTTTTCAGTTATCTGGATGTGGGCGTGGAATGCACGCTGTCCAGATTTGCTGATGACACCAAGCTGTGGGGCAAGGTGGGCATGCTGGAGGGAAGAACAGAATCCAGCTAGATCTAGACAAATTACAGAGGTGGGCGATGAGAATAGGATGGAATTCAATGCAGACAAGTGCAAGGTGCTGCATCTAGGGAGAAGGAACCAGCAACACACCTATAGGCCAGGGAAACTCAGAGGCAGAAAGGGATCTTGGAGTCATTGTTGACTCCAGGATGAATATGAGCCACCAATGCGAGGAAGCAGTCAGTAAGGCCAACTGTACCTTGTCATGCATCTAGAGATGCATCACAAACAGGTCCAGGGAGGGGATCCTTCCCCTCTATGCAGCATTAGTCGGGCCACAGTTGAAGTGCAGTGCCCAGAACTGGATGCACTAGTCCAAGAGGGATGTGGCTAGCACTGAGAGGGTCCAGAGGAGGGCCACTCGCATGGTCAAGGGGCAGCAGGGCAGGCCGTACAAAGAGAGGCTAAAGGGCCTGAACCTATTCTGTCTCCACAAGAGAAGGCTGAGAGGGGATCTGGTGGCCATTCACAAACTCACCAGGGAATTGGGGGAGGCTCTGTTCCCCCAGGGCGCCACCCGAGGTTACTAGGAATAATGACCACAAATTGTTAGTAAGAAAGTTCAAGCTGGACATCAGGAGACATTACTTTACAGTTAGGGCTGCCAGGCTCTGGAATGGGCTCCCAATGAGGTGGTACTCTTTCCTACCTTGGGAGTCTTCAAGAGAAGGCTGGACAGATATTTGGCTGGGGTGATATGATCCTGACACCCATTCCTTCCTGGGGCAGGGTGTCAGACCTGATGATCTGTTTAGATCTTCTGACCTTAAGTACTATGATACTATGTGTGTGCCTGCAATTATTCCACCCTAAGTGCAGGACTTTGCACTTGTCCTAGTTGAACCTCATCCAATTGATTGCAAACTATTCCTCCAGTCTATCTTGGTCATTCTAGATCCTAACCCTACCCTCCAGAGTATCTGCAACTTCACCCAACTTAGTGTTGTCTGCAAATCTGCAGAGTGGGCACTGAATTCCATTATCAAAATCATTAATGAAGATGTTGAACATACCAGCCCCAGGACAGATGCTTAGGAAGCCCTACTTGATACCTCCTCCCAACTAAACATAGAACCATTGATGACTACTCATGAAGCACAGTCATCCAACCAGTAATGTATCCACTTTACAGTACTTTCATCTAGTCTGTATTTCCTTAGATTATTGAGAATTTCATGGGAGAGAATGTCAAAAGCCCCACCGGTGTCAAATGGCCTCAAGAGCTGGAAAAAAAAAAAAAGTGCTATTCAGTCATGATTTAAGATGATATGAACTAAGCAGTTGGTGTACAAAAAGCTATACAGCTAAGTAGTACATAAAACTTGAAGGATGCAGAAATAATTATGAATGTGGCTCATAAATATTAAGAATGATTAGAAGTACATTAAAAAATTAGGTGATCGGAGGAAAAAAATTCTGCTATGTTCCATATCCTAAATAACTTGATCAAGAACAAAAAAATTATGAAAGCAAAATTTGGTAAGATACTGAAAAACTTGGCTAAAGAAAAACTCTCTGAGAAGAAGAGATGACCTACACACATGCCAGTTTATAAAATGTCATAAAAATGAAGTCAATAAGATTAGTCTAGGACCAGTGTTCTATGGACAAGAAGTAATATAGTTGTTAAACATTTAGACAGGACACAAGATTATTATAGCTCAGGAGCGGAAGTGATGCTAGACCCTGTTCAGTAATTTTATTTAACACATGCACAGACTCACAAAAATTATTAAGAAGAACAAAGGAAATGGGTATTTTAAATCCATCTTAGTTTATTAAACAGATCTCCTTTTTCCTTACCATAAATAAGTCATGAAGGAGCAAAGAAATTTTCCCAGTAGAGTTGAACACAGGGATTTCATGGTTTAGTAAGAAGTGTTTCTTGTTTATGTGGAGGAGCAGAATGCGAGAGGCAAAGAAAAAGTAGTATTTGCAACAGCACTAAAATTCTGTGCTACCTAAGGAATATGCAGTTCAAGAAGAGAAAATGTTGGAGGAAAGATATTTAAAATAAAGCTACCATTTGGCTAGAACAATGGGCAGAAAAAAATTAAAGCTAGGTAGACAATGTAGCAGGAAAAGGAAGAAAAGAAGCTATCCTGAAGTGTATTGCAGTATTACTTTCAATGCTATATTTGTATCACACTACTTCAGTAATTCTCAACCAGGATGATGAATCCATAGTATGAAATAACATTCTGACCTATTTTAGTCCTTCTGAGTTCTCTGCAATACAGGAATTATTCTATTATTTTACTGTAGTCAAAAAAAATGAATGAAAGCTAAGAAGAGCATTTTCTGAGGGGTGCCTTGCATCTAAAAAGTTTGAGAGCCACTGCACACTACATGATCTTGAGAAACTACCACTGTAGGGGTGTTATAGATAATCCTTTTTGTAAATAGACTCACCTTTTACGGTAGTCTGACTGTACTGAATTGTTTTAAGAAATAGGCCATGTATTATTGATCAGCAAGGCTGATCAGTCAATGATCAGCAAGGCTCTTCTCCACACACATATCCACCCTCACTTTTACAGTTAACATGCAGTTTTTAAAAAGCTATACATACTGCAATTTATCTTTAGAGTGTAATCAAATGAGGAACACTTGCAACCCATCGTCCCTACAGCCCCCCTAGAAACAAACACAACCAATGAAGAGGCTCCCATCCCCAGCAGTCCCTGGCTACTGTGAAAGGCATCTGCAGGGGTTGGGGTTGGGGGAGCTGATGCAATTAAATTAGGACAGCTTGACTTTCCTGCCATAGAATGTAGCAGGAGCCCTTCATATGATGCTTCTTCGGTCTTGGGTTAACCTATCTCCTTACACAACTCCAACATTGTACAGGGACTGAGGAAAAGAAGCAGTTTTCAGTGGATCCACTGCTACAGATAAACACTAGAATGCAGCAGGCACTGAAAAGCAAGATCATGAATGCCAGCAAAAAGACAGACATAGCACTAAAACCTCCAGTACCTTCACTGCTATCAGCTACACAAAGCCACCCGACTGGGTGTCAAACTAACTAACTAACCCAGAGGGGGGCTTCCATTTCAGAATCTTAAAAATGTATTCAAATGAAAGCGGGACAGAAACCAGCTCTGAAGTTGTTACACATTTTCAACCACTAACTTTGTCGCTGGTCGGCTCTTTTTAGAGCTGGATGGACATTTTTATGACATGGTGAGTACCTTTGCCAGGCCAGGCCCCTCTTGGTCCGCTACCTGGCAAAATGTAAACCAGGACAGCCTGTTGCATGGATGATGGGCTGTCAGCAAATAAACTAGCACAGCCACCCAGGTTAGCCTGGACAAGGAGGGAGCATGGATACCCACCAGGACTAAAAACAAGACCTGTCAAAGGGTGGATGAGCTCCCCTCGAGCCAACATCCTTATGCAGAGAGGAGACGGGTGCCCCCAGGTCGCTCTGCCCAAAGAATCACCCCTGGTGCAAAGCAACTCAACTAACCCAGGAGGCTCATCGCAGCAAAGAAGCAGCTCCGACTGTCGCAGCAGCCTCAGGACCGACTCGACTTGACACAAACGTTACATTTACATCTCCACGCGCCACTCAAGCACAGGACAACTACACTGCCCTTGCCACTGTCTCACTTTGCCAAGTCCACATCTTTTCTGCGACTCGCCAGTTAATGGCTCGATACTTGCTCTGCACCTGTGGTGGGTGGGCTTTTTTTGCACGATTAGCCAATTAACGGCATGATAATGACCATTTACCTATGGCCATCTGTTTGCTGCCCATTCCCCAGTGCAGGGCACCCCGTCTGCCGCTGGCTTCCCAGCCTGGGGAGAATCCTTAAGGCTGAAAACAGAGAGTCGCTCGTTTACACACGAGGTTTAAAGGCCGATTCCCACCCGCGGGGCGGCAGGGACCGGAGGCTCCAGCCCGAACGGCCGGCGCTCCCCGGAGCCGGGCCGGGACTCGCTCTGCCGCCCTGAAGCCCGCGGCCGAGGGAGGTGGGCAGAAGGCCGCAGCGGACTCTGACCTGCCGCCCACGCCCCGGCGCGACTCCTAGGGAAGCGCCAGGTGGACGCTCACCTCGCACTTGGCGGCGCGGGGCGGGGCGGGGCCCGGCCTCGGCGGCCTCGGCGCTGCGCTCGTGGCGAAGGGCAGTTGCAGCCGGACTCCGCGGCTGTGGGATCCTTCCGCCGGGCTGCGAGACCCCGCCCCCGCTCCCCTCAGGGGGCCGCACGCTGGAGCCACCTCTTCAGTCCTTCCCGTGGGGAAGTGGGATATAGCAAGCGCTTGCGCAGCAGAGGGCAAACGCTGCTGTCCCTCGCGCTAGGTCGGCGGCTCCGGACCCTGTCCCCTTCCCCGGACGACTGTGAAGGGCCCGTCCGCAGCTGGGGAGTCTCTGCTCACCCGGGCACGAGGGAGCGTTTGTGCGACGGGCAGTGACATGAGTCTTGGCCATCAGAGCTACCAGGCAGTGTGTGCAGGTGCCGAGGCACAGATGGCAATGGCTCAGCGCTTGTCACGCCGGCCGTCAGTACCCGGTCCGCACCAGGACAACGAGCCATCCTCCTAGGAAACTGAAGTGGGCAAACTGTGAGGAATCCTGGTATCATTGCCACTGACCACCCAGACACAGTGCAGACCTGTGGCGTGCATGGCTTTAGGCTTGTGACTGAATCTTACAGCGTAACTGTTGAATGTCTGTTGGCTGCCAAGCAAAGCCTAATCGGAGCTACCAAATAGCTCAAACAAAACCACACATCTAAGAGATTTGGTTCCGCAGCTGGGAAGGACCAGAAGTGCTTCCTAACCTTCTAGTGGCTTTCTAGTGACTGATCAGATCTCATAATATCTTTACATAAAAAGTTACAATGATCTGCACCAGGACAGCCATAGTGTCAATGATGAGGAGAAGCCCTGATGTATAATAAATGCAAGAATGAATACGTGAACTTATTAAATGCCAGGTTGCCAAAAATATCCACTAACGGCTTAATTTATATTTATGCTACTTGATACCACCTCAATCAGAAGTCCAGCTCAGCTACTCAATAGTTTGTTCAACAATGCCCCTTTATATTTTTCTGTGCATTTCTGGTGTTAACGATTAAATGCTTCAATCATATTGCCTATTCATCTTTTCTCAAGATAATATCAGTGTCTGTTATATAGACTTCCCAAGTTTTCCTGATTGAAAACTGCCACCTCTAGGGCTATGATGAATATTTCCATTTCAGCTGGCATACTGTCATTGATATTGTTATTTTAGTTCAACCATTGTCTAAGCACCCGGTACATGCAATCATTCATTTACAAAATTGATGACAGTTCTAGTTAAGGGACAGTGTTAGCGCTTTCCGTAGTATAACTATTAAGTCTTTGTTGTTTTCAAGGGTCTAATTCTATTAAATAAAATGTGTTTCTTTACAAATATTGGCCTTTTTATTTGGCAGATAGATGAAGATTTCTTTCTAATTCCTTTATGCATCAGAATGCTGTAGGTGGGAGGAGTGATGCAGTGTGGTCCATTCCCTTTGCTACTTGTGGTTCAGCAAGGCACAGAACATGTACCAAAGAAGATTTCAGTATTGCACATGTAAAATGAGCAGTTGCATATCTAAATAGGATGTCATTGCAATGGCATGTGCTTTTAGTTTTTCTACAGATGGTGTTTAATGGGAAAGAGCTGGCTATGTGCTGAAATGAAATAACACTTGGGTTGGCCTAGAGGCATAAATAACTATGCATTTTCAGTGTACTTTGTCATTCAGTTGTGGTTCTAAGTGAAATCAATATATTTACATCTGTAATTAATTATTATTTATTTTGTAGATTCATAGATGCTAGGGTCAGAAGGGACCTCAACAGATCATTGAGTCCAACTGCCTGTCTGGGCAGGGAAGAGTGCTGGGACCAGATGACCCCAGCCAGATGCCTATCCAGCCTTCTCTTAAAGACCCCCAAGGTGGGGGAGAGCACCACCTCCGTTGGAAGCCCATTCCAAATTTTGGCCACCCTCACCGTGAAGAAGTTTTTCCTGATGTCTAGCCTAAATCTGCTCTCTGTCAGTTTGTGACCATTGTTCCTTGGTACCCCAAGAGGTGCCCTGGTGACCATTTAGCCACTCTTTACAGGAGTAATTTGTTTTTAAAATATTTAACTATTTTCAGTATGTGCAAAAAAATTCTTAGAGACAAAACTTTTACTCTCATTAACCCCTAGAAACAAACACTAATGTGTTTATTTTATTGTACTATCAATGGAGCAAGCATTCAGAGACATAGATATGATTTTTTTGTAATGTCTGCAGAAAGAGCTGGTTCAACTGAAGCCAAGACTTTTACTCCTCTACTGCCAGTTTGTCATCTGCACTGATGTAGGAGATGGAAGTCCACTTATTCCTTGACTTCTTGGCAGCTGATGCTGTTGTTGAAGCTTGGGTTTTAATATAATGGTGCTATTGTTTTATTCTCATTGGTCTCATCCTTTGAGAATTTGGAAGAGATTTCAAAAAAATTGCATCAGGAATTTGTATGTGATTGTTTTTCTTACTGACTGGATAGAGCATTGTTTAAACTAGGAGGGAAAAAGCCAGTGTAGGCTAAGCTATTTACATAGCAAAAATCAACATTTAACTAGGTGGTGATTTCTATGCTAATGAACAAGGGGCATTAGCTAGCATCCTTTTTATGAGGGATCCTTTTTCAGTGCTGCAAGATTTTATGATTCTGTTGTTAGTATCATCACTTCTCATGGGTTTTTCCCCCCACAGATTTCTCCCCTAGAATCAGGTAATTTTGAGAATCTCAGCTTTTAAGTTTCTACCCCTTGTGGTTATGGCAAAAATACTGAAAAGTGTACCCAGCGTATCTTAAGGAAAATAGAAGGCAAAAGAGAACTCATTATATTGTTGTTGTGATTTTCTTTTTTAAATCATTGACTGACAATCTTATAATTTTTGGGAGGCATGACTCATGATTAAGTGCTTGAGGTTGACTATAGCACTAAATTTTGTAGGTGAATTGCAACAGCTGAACTAAAAAGTAAATTAATCCATATATTTCTACTGAATATTCACAGCGATTAGACTCTGGTAGCCATTAAGTGTCAAAATTTTAACATACCTTATTTTGAAAGTTTGTGGGTAAACTCAAATTCAACAACACTTCTTCTTCACCAAAGATATCCCAGCACCTTAGTGGAGCAACAGACACCAGAAATCCTGCTGTAATCTGTGGTACTTGTGATGTCACAGAGGTTGCACGTACAATAGCAAACTATTCCACTGTTCCTTGATTTACATGATAAAACTGATAGAACAAACTGCTGTGGGGCAGGCCATCTAAAATAACCATTTTGTTTATGATACACTCATCACTAGTCTCTTCTAGGGTTTTAACCTCTATTATAAAGGCAACCCCTCTGATTTTCTGTCTTTTGCTCTAAATAGTTTTTAGCAGTTTGTTAGGAAAGTGTGCTTTGGAGAGTGAACTGTTAAACCCTGGTTTCCATGAAGTCAAGGGAAAGATTTTCCTTATAACTCAGTCTAATGAGGCCAAGATTTCAGTCTTAGACTGTATGGATTCTGATTCTCTGAATTTTGAAGGCACTTGGCATCTACAAAATTTCTATAGCTAAATTACAAATACCCTTTATTATGCATGAGCTATACCATTAGGCTGGTAAGGAACAGGGTGACAGAGCTGTCTAGTGCAGTGGAATCCAGAGTTTCACCTTCCTGACTTTTTATCTAGAGAATGGGTTTTGGCTATCATGTTTATCCTAGCCCATCCAACCTAAAAAAAAGGCACCAACAACCACTAAAACCTGTAGCTGATCAGTTTTCAAATGAAAGGGAGATATGAAAGTTCAAACCAAGAAAAGAGGAAGAAAGGAAGGGAGAAAAAGAAAGATTGGAAGAACGTGAAGGGAGTTGGTTTGAAAGTAGCAACAATTATTAAAAAAAATACACACAAAAGGGGCTTTTTTGCCTGCCTTTGTAGTGGGGAGAGTACACAGAAGCCTGGTAGGTTGCCAGCATAACACCAATCTTGAAAAAGGGCTCCAAATATGATCCAGCAGATCCCGAGCTGTTGAGAAACTGCAGTTCAATGTGCAAAAGCAACCCAAAAAGCCAAAAAAGACAGTGAGTCTCACATCCATCCCTGGTAGAATCTATAATAAAGAATAAAATCAGCAGTTACATGGACAAATATGATACATTGGGAAGAATCAGCATGTTTTTTTGTAAAGGGAAATCCTACCTTACCAATCTCCTGGAGTTCTTTGAGGATGTTAATAAGCCAGACGAGAAGGGGGATCCATTTGACATCATATATTTGGCCTTTCAAAAAGCTGTCAACAAGGTCCCTCACCAAAGGCCTTTAAAAATGGAGCTGCCACAGGATTGAAGGGAAGGTTCTTTTGTGTACTGAGGATTGGTTAAAAGGTGGTAAGCCAAAGATAGGGCCAAACAGTCCCTAGGCCATGGGATCCTGGTCTTCTGATTTAAAAAAGTTACCCAAAATCCACATTTTTCTGTGATTAAAATGAAATGCCACTAATTATATATATGTATATATATATTAGTGGCGTTTCATTTTAATCACAGAAAAAGGGATTTGGGGTTACTTTTTTTTTTATCTGAATATTGGGGATTTTTTTTTTATCCAAGAAAACCAAGATCCCTGCTACTCAGAATGGAGAGATGTCAAAAGTGGGTCCTGAAGGGATCTGTGCTGGATCAGGTTTTGTTCAACAGTTTCAGCAATGACCTGGAAATCAGGGAGCACAGCGAAATGTCCAAGTTTGCTGATAACACCAAATTATTCCAGGTAGTTAAGCCCCAAGATGACAGAGAGGAACTGCAGAAAGATCTTATCAAGCTAAGTGGGGGGAAAATGGCCAGCAAACTTCACTGTCAACAAGTGCAAGATAATGCACACGGGGGAAAAAATAACTTTATACATACAGAATGCTGGGTTCTGAACTAGCTGTTACAGTTTTGGAAAGAGACCTTGGAGTCATTGTAGAGAGCTGTTGAGAAACTGCAGTTCAGTGTGCAAAAGCAACCCAAAAAGCCAATAAAGTGTAGAGCATGATTAAGAATGGAATTTAAAACAAAATGGAGAACATCATCATGCCCCTATACAAATTCATGGTGAATTCATAGCTTGAATGCTATGTCTCCACATCTCAAAAAACATGTAGAAAAGAGCAACCAAAATGATCAGAGGTATGGAGCAGTTACCACACCAGGAGACCTAAAAAGGCTAGGGCTTCTCAATTTGGAAAGAAGGCGGCTGAGGGAATATGATAGAGATTATAAATTCATGAAGGGTTTGGACAAAGTGAATAGGGAACTGTTATTCAGCAGATCCCAGAATACTAGAACTAGGGAGCTCCACTGAAATTAGTCGAGACAGTTTTTAAACTAACAAGAGAATGCTCTTTTCTGCAGTACATAGTACAGCTTACAGAACTTACTGCCATAGGAGGTTGTAGAGGCACATAGCAGAGCCAGGTTCAAACAGGTAATAGATTCATAGATGATATTAAAAAGAAGAGTCAGAGGTAATTCCTCTGGCATCTCTATACCAATGAGGGTAGATGCCAGGAAGCATTATTAACAGGGATTAGTCACCTCTAGATCAGGGGTTGTCAACTGGGGATACTTGAGAAGGCCTCAGGGGGTATGCGCAGGTGGGAGGGCAGGGATGGAGTGCTGCTGCCCACCACGCTGCACTGCTGCATGCAAACCACCCCACACTGCCGCTCCTGCCTGTCTAACCATGTGTTACCCCCTGCCCCCTGCTCTGCATCCAGCCTCCAGGGGTACACTTATTTAAAAAGGTTGGAAAGGCCTTCAGGAGGGATATGGAGAAGCTTGAGAGAGTCCAGAGGAGAGCTACTCATATGATCCAAGGCCTGGAAGGCAGGCCATACAAGGGGAGGCTGAGGGATTTAGGACTCTTCAGTCTGGAAAAAAGAAGGCTCAGGGGGGAACTTGGTAGCAGCCTACAATTATATAAGAGGGGTACGTCAGGACCTGGGAGAACAGCTGTTTACCAGAGTTCCCCAAGGGATAACAAGGTCTAATGGCCATAAACTCCAGGAATGCCGATTTTAGACTAGACATAAGAAAAAAGTTCTTTGCAGTGAGTGTCCAGGGCCTAAAACAGATTCCTCCCAGAGGTGGCGCAAGCACCTACTCTGGACTTTTAAAAAAATATCTGGATAATTTCCTTGCTGGGATCACTTGATCCCACCTGACTTCCTGCCTATGGCGGAGAGGGGCTGGACTTCACGATCTCGTGAGGTCCCTTCCAGTCCCTAATGTCTATGAAATCTATGAAAACCCCTGCTCTAGCTATATTAATGCTCTGCCTCTAAAGCATCCACTCGGGCTACTGTTGGAGCCAGGATACTAAGGTCAGACCAATTGTCGATGCCCTGTATGGCATTCGTTATATTCTTATGTTCCTCTTCCTTGCACCTCTCAAGTGTATTTTTAACAAACAACTTCCTGTCCTTGCAGTGCAGAACATTGACAGAGCCCTCCTCCCTCAGCTTTTCCTGTGACAGGCTGAAGTGTTCCTGAGGTTTTTCAGGCTTGTGCCTAGTAGTTTTTGCTTGGGCAGATCTGTTTGGAATAGCCAGCGGTGCTCAACCTCCAGCCTGTGAACCAAATATAACCTGCAGAGCTGTCATACGGTCCTTCAATACTCTCCATGAGTCCAAAAATTTGGCAGCGAGGTAGGGAGACAGCCTTAATTGCAGCTCCCCTGCTGCCAAATTTGGGTGCAAGGGAGTGAGGAAGCACAGGGCCCAATCCAGCGACAGGGCGTGACGCAGGCATGCAGGACTGAGCCAAGGTGGTGCAGGACCTGATCTGGTCATGCAGAAGATTTAGTCTTCAAGCTGGCCCCGCATCACACATTGAACTCACAGAGCCAAAAGATTGGGCACCACAGGTAGACATAGATGTGTAAAGGATAGTTTAGATAGGGATGATCTTGCCTTGACCAGAGGTTTGAACTAGATGAACTCGAGGTCCCTTCCAGCCCTACTTTTCTATGATTCTATGAAAAACTCTTAGGTGCAAAATAACAAAAATTCTGCTGAAGATTGGTTGTGACATTCAATCCAATTAATTTCATACCTGTGAATTTTTCATCACCAGAATTCCCTAAATGAATTATTGCTTCATGTAATGAACAGGAAATTTAATTTCAGTATAATATAGCTGCTGTATCCTGATGTGCCTATACAAATGGTAGATTTCAATTAGTTGCTTTGCAACCAATGTAATTCAGATTTGTTTTACAATAATATTTTTTGGAATAAGTAAACACAAAATATTTTTGTTAAGAATAATAGAATCAAGGAATTCTTGCTCCATGTAACTTTCAGTTGAACATGAAGTAGTAGCTCATTCATTAGGAATGTGGAAAATCTCCTGAAGTTGCCCACTTATTTAAAGGAAGAAGAGATAAGTAAGTGTTTCTATAGTTAAGTCAGTATTTCTCCTAAACGAGTAATTTCTCTCTACTCCTGTAGGTGGCAGTGTATAATTAAACAGTATGTAATGATAAATTATCACCAGACTCCAAACAAAATATGTCTTTTAGTTTTAAGTGACCTTGCCTGTATTGTCTCAATCTTTTTTCCCCCTTGTGTGTTGATACCAGGATTTTTAATAAAACACAGTACAATATATGCTCTTTTCTTCCATGCTGACAGATTTTATAGAAAAGGTTTGAAAATACTTTCTTATCCCTTTACTCTCTACAAAGACCTCTTATATTTAGCCACACATTCATAATTTTCTTAGTTCCACCAAACGTAAGAGGACCACCCTATCATTTACTGAATGGAAGTTATAAATTCTTGCAATGCAAATCAACATGCCAGAATCAGGGTAATCTATCAGGGAAGACAGTGGTGATGTGAGGTATAAAACAAGAAATAAAGAGAAAGGATGGAAGCTTGAATATCCCCTTTACAGCAGTACTCCTACCCCACCCTACAATAACGTGGCAGCCCTTTGTAGAGGTTATCCTGAAGGCTGAGCTCTGTGGGTGCTGACAGAAGTGACGGTTTGTTGCGTGACTGGACCCCTGAAGTGCTCTACAGCTGTGCTCTGACAGAAGTGCATGGCTGCAGAATGCTTTAAAAATGCCAGATCCTGCAACAATCTGAATCCTCATTAGAATGAGGGTTCAGAGGAAGCCATTCCAAAAGCAGAGCACCTTCATTAATGTCTGTCAGCATGCACTGGGAGCAGGACTGGGCTGTTCCTGCTGCCGTCTTCAGAATGGAAAGAGGGGGAGGGAGCAGAGGGAGTTCAGTCTGGGGTTTGCCCAGCCTGCGCTGGAGGGGAGGGTGGGTGAATTGGATCTGAGAGTGAGGTAGGGGTCCACCTGCCCCACCCACCAGAAGAGTCGGGGCAAACCCCAGTGTGACAGGGGGCCATCTTGCAGCTGGTCAAATTGTTGGCCTGACCACCTGTCTAGGGCAGTCCACCACCTACCTCCCCTGCCATGCCTTTGATGTAACTAATTAGAAGTTGTTTATAAGGCAGGATGCTGCCCATTTAATGCCCGATGCTGAGGGTGTAATACACAATTCCAAACCTGTCCCATGCCTCGCAGATGGCGTCCAAATTACTCCCAACTTCCCCAGCCCCATTGCTGGGATGCACTTGGCCTCTGGTCCAAAATTGGTTTTAGGTGTCCAGAGACTTACCTGGGCCACATGCTTCCCCTCATTTGGGTCTCAACTAATGCCCCCATCACTGGAGCCTCACTATCCCCTTGCTGGGGTAACTACTCTGCCCCCTCACTAGGGCTTGCTTATCAAACTATCGGGGCTGGCCTATGCACAGTCCTTCAGGCCCCTCTCACAGACCCTGCTTTACGCAGCCCCTGCACAGTCCTTCAGGCCTGCCTGCATGGACCCTACTCTACGCCATCTATGCACAGTCCCTCAGGCCCCCAAATGGACCCCATTCTAAGCAGCCTACTGTTCAGCTGTTTCCTCACATGTTCCCCTACTGTGACCACTACACCTCCCCATCACTGGGGCTTCTAGGCCTTATGCCCCTTGTGCCTCAGGAGTGTGTCGATGTACCTGGGCCTGAACTCAGCCTATGGCCCACTCAGGCCTCAGGTGTCTATCAATGTGCCTGGACCCTGCCTATTCCTACTATGGGGTTACCCACAAGGTTGTGTGGGCTGAGGCTATAAGGTGCCCCATACTCACCTTTCACTAGGGAGGCATTTCCTGGGGACCACCTCACCATAGGCAGCCCCACCACATCATCCTTCCCAACAAGGTGTAGTTTTAGGTCATTCCCCAGGACCAGGAGCCTCCTCCATCCCCATAGTTCCTACCCTTGCCCTCCAGGTGTTCTGGGAGCAGCAGCTCTGGCTGGATGACGTTCTCTCTCCAGTTCACTGCAGCAACCGCCAGCCCAGCTCCTCAGGGCCTGCTCTTATACTGAGGTGGCTCAGCCCTGCACCAATCAGGTGGCCTCCTGGCTGTCATGTGACTGCCTGATTGGGTCTGCTACCACCTGCAGGCTGCCTCACAGCCTACTCAAGCCCTTAAAGTGGCAGGCACCCAAAGGTGCACTGGCTCACCCAGCCTGAGCTTCCTCTGCTCCCTTCCCCTCCTTCCACTCTGAAGACACCACCAGAGCTGAGAGGCAGGGACAGGGCTAGAGGAGAGCAGCTGCAGACATGCAGCCACTCCAAACTGGAGCTTGATCCCCCAACCTACCAGGGGAAACACTTTAAGTCGTGGCACTTCCTGTGAAGCACCATGAATTACAGCAGGGAGCTGCATGTCTGTCAGCCCCCTGTGATACTCAGAATGTGAGGGAAGGGGTATGGAGAATAAGTGAAAAGTGGTGCCTACCCTTAGAATAATATTTGGGTATTGAGGATCTCTCGTATTTTAAAGTTGCCAGAATTATTGATGTAGCTAAGCATCATTGTAGCAGTGTCCCAATACACTGGGGCAGCTTAGTCCCCAAAATTCACTTGGAATATCTGATTACTATCCCAAAAGGCCCTGTTCCCAGGCAAGTTCTCTGTCTCTTTTAATACACCTAATTCCAGTGCATGAAACACCATCAGAGCAAAACAGCCAACAAAATAGAATAAGGAGTAGTAACTGCCTACTCAGCAAAAGGTAATTGTTGTATTATTAGTCAAAATGTCACATTATTTAAGAAGAACAATTAAAATGAGATCCTGGGAATAGTTGAGATCTTTAGGTACTGCAATAATAGAAATCTGGATTATTTCTTAAATTAGCAAGATAAATCAAAATGTTATTATGTAGCAGAAAATAAAAGAAAATAAATTATCTGCAAAACTTACAGTTAAAATCATTCTTTGATTATTGAGACTCTGAGATCCAGAGTCCTTATAGTGTCTTACATAACAAAGAAAAGAATTTTAGTTTTTTCTTATTTATTAAGGGGGAGAAAAATCTGAGAAATATTAAAACATACATTGATCATTTTCTGTTCTCATAAGAACATTCAGCAGCCACAATTTAAGTAGCGGTCTTTCAACAGTACCTTCAGGAACCCTGTTGTTCAGTATTTTAGAAGTAATAAAGCTTATAATATGCTTTGATCAGAGAAATTTCTGACTATATATGCATGTCTCTGATGTATGTGCCCTTGTTTTCCATTACTTTAATATCCTACATATCTTAAATTAATTTTATGATGAATATGTCTAAGGAAAATTTATATCCAAGTATTTAGCTTTTATCTACAAATATAAAGGAAAACAGCAGAGGGGAAATACTGTTTGTGCAAGCAATGAGAATAAACATAAAGCTATTATTTTCCCTCAAAGACATTAAATATAAACAAAGCAGTTATTTTACTTTGCATATGGTCTTTTACTTTTCCAAGGGGTAATGTGATTACAACCAAACTTTATGAGGCATCCCAATTCCTTTGTTGGTGTCAAAAGCGTTGTAAAATCTGATTCCTAGGCCACTTTTTAAATAATTCATTGGCTACAATTCAGTCACTAAACACAGCCCAATTTAGAATGCTTTTTGGATGCAAAGGCCCTTCATGAGCCCCTATGCCCTTAGAAGGTTGAGATTTAGCAGGCAGTTGATGCAGCTGTTCAAACAATATGGTCACTTCTTGATCCACAATACTCACTTTCTAATATAAGTTGCTGAATGTGTCTTATTATGCTCAGGGTGCGAATTAAGAGGGAGCTTGTGGGGAGGGGCAGGGGGCGGGTGCTGAGCACCCTCCCCCCCATAAGAGACAAGAGTCCCCCTATAAGATTTGAAAATCATAACTGGGGTGTCAACTTAGGTGGATTTGTTAACCAATGAACTTTAGTTTAATTTTGCAACCCCCCACAAGAGTCAAAGTGTAATTTGAACTCTGATTATGCCCTTTACCACTGCACACAATGGGGTACATTTTAAATACTGACTTCAATACTCAGGTGCTTCAAATTAAGGACATATTTATTGTGTATTGGGAGCTCGGTCTTTAGGCCCTGAATCAGTTATTCACAAAACTCCTAGTAACTTCAGCAGAATAGGACCAAGCCCTGTATTAGCACTAGTAGTTTCCACAGAAGTAGACACAAAGTCTCAGTGTCTGATTTCAAACAGGGCTTATGAAAATGCTTACTCTTCATAGCAATTACAGACTCATAAGGCTGTAAGAAATTTTAAGAGTCATCTAGTCCAGGGGTTGTCAACTGGGGGTACACGTACCCCTGGGGGTACTTTGAAAGGTCCCAGGGGGTACACAAGAGCAGGCAGGGACAGAAGTGTATTCCTTATCCAACTCTGACAAGATTACATAGCTACGTAAAGACAGAGCTTGAATTAATAAATACAAGTAAACATACAGGTCAAAAATACTAATGTAATGAAAAACCCATTATATTCTTTCATCAAGGAGGTCCTAGAGACTAAATACGCAAAAATAACTTGTTAAATGCAGTTAGCTTATGCCATGGCTTGCTCTCTCACTGAGATTAGGGTCATCTGTTTTCTAAATAATATGTTCAAATTTTGTAATGAGCAGATCTGTGTCCATACAAGTCTGACTCTAGAATCAGATAACACTGGTAGGCTGGCAAATTGAACTTTTTGAATAAGAGCAATTAGCTTAGCTTTTCAGACTGTTCTAGCATTTTTTTACATGGTATGCCCCTAAAAATGAAATCCAGATTAGCAACATTTCATCTGAATGAAACATAAATGGACACTCAAGTGCACAGTTTTTTTATCACTATATAAAATAAAGAAAAATATCATTGGGCATAACCATGATCAACAGTTTAAGTTCAAGTGGTATAAAAAGTAGCAGTCCTGTCAACACTGTGTATACGTGGTGATACAGCTGCATAGCTGGCTGGTTTCAGACTAAACCTCTAGTATAGAAAAAAGGGTAAATACTAGCATACCGCCTAGATCCAAGGCTGCCTGAATACTCAGGGGAGGCCCCTGGCCTGCTCTGCCCTCCTGATGATTCTGATGGAAGAAGACTCAAGAGATCCCAGAAGATCTGATTTTAAGAAAACAAACTGCAGTGCTTGAAATGAATACCTTCTTCATACAGTTTATCATTTGGGATGGCATATTCAAAGCAAAGACCTTTTTACTAATAAAGACCTTTTAAATCACAGTGAGATGCATCCTAGTTGTTTAGCTGGGCCTTTTCACACCAGTTTAATTAACCTGATTGAGTTAAACTGGTATAATCAGCATTCACAGGTTCTTATTTTGATGTCAGTAATATTTTTATCTACCTTAACCTTGCTCTTAACTGATTGACAAGGGGGGGGGGAGTCAAAAGCACTGTGTCCCCGGATGATCCAGGCCACAGTGCTCCTTATGAGCCAGATCTGTTAGAAATATTATTAGAAATGCATAATGAATAGAGTGTTGTTAGAACTGCACAGTTTGCATCTCATACCTGATAAGGAGAAACACCACCAAGGACATTTCTCCCCCCCTTTTGGCCAATTTGCTAGTTTTTCTTATACTAAATCACTCTCTACCCCCACACTCCCCCTGACAATTCACATGCAGATTACAGAAGCTGGAATTCAACTGACTGTGTCCTTGAAAGGGGGGGGGGGATTTCAACTCTTGGTGACCTAGAGAGCTTTCTGAGTGTGCGTAATTAGCTGATGCATATATGCCTATCCGCCCCACATACTTAAGTAGTTAATTATAATACACACGCAACAGATGAAGTGACGTAATCACATATATGTTTGTATGAACCGGAAATGAGCTGTAAGAGTTCCTGTTTCTGTACACGTGCCCAGGAGAGAGAGTATATAGTGCCTGCTGCGGGTTTCCTCGGTGGCGGAGCAATCTGAGATTTTCTATCTCTGCTCTGACCCTATTTGCAAATACACCTTTTGTGCTGCTAATAGTGTGTGCCTGAGAATTATTATTATTTGCGAGCCTCCAAAAGAAACGAACAGCAATTTTTGCATCAAATTCTGGCGAGCCAGGCAGGAATCTTTTGGACTACTCTGAAATCCAGAGACAAATCGCCTCCGGCACCACGGGGAGTGTGCACCGAGCCGACTTTTTGGGCTCACCCTGGAGTCTGAGATGTGAGTCAGGATATTCAGGAAGTTAAAGGCTCCTGTGCAAATTTTTAGTTTCTGGAGTCGCCAGGCACACACTCCGGCATTCTGATAGAGATCTCTGGGGTATCTGAGTGAGTATACGAATTCCCTTGCCCAATCTGGTGTCTGGATCCAAAAACAAAGGATGTGAATGATTGCTGAGAGACTTTTGGCTTGGCTCTCATCGTAAATCATCTGTTGTTAAGGATCTTTTGGTATTTGGTGTGCCTTGGGCGCACATTTGTGGGCAATGGGTGCGGATAGCTCCCATGTAGAAAACCCGGATACACCCTTAAAATGCACGTTATGGAATTTTAATAAATTTGCAAAGCCGGCCGATTACGAAGTAAAAATGAAAAAAGGTGATTTAATTAAGTTTTGTCAACTCGAGTGGCCAACATTTGGGGTCCACTGGACCCCGAAAGGATCCTTTGTAGTAAAAGAAGTGATAGCTATCCATGAAATAGTTATGCAGAACGGGTATTGGAATCAATTTCCTTACATTGATTGTTGGTTGTGGGTGGTTCAAAATCAACCACTTTGGATTAAAAAATGCTTAGTAAAGTCTCATGTGATGGTTGTTAAAGGAAAGACTCGAGGAGGACCGCCTGTACTCCCTGAGTCTAATGAGGGGAGGATTCTGAATTGGCTGAGTATCGGACCCGCTCTCTGGTTGCCTTGTCAGGTAGTGAGGATGAATCAGACAACTCCTCGGGATCCAGTCCCTCTGCACCACCGCTCCCTCCCTCAGGGAGACTACCACCAGCGTATCAAAACATACCTAATGATTTAGAGTGTGAGCCTCAGCCAAGTGCCCCATCTGAATCAGGGAATAAGGGCTATTATTTGCGCAAGCCTGTAGAGTCACAGCCGGTGCTGAACTGCCCGATGCAAGAGGTTATCGGAGAGGGGGTCAATGCAACTTTTGTCTACACCCCATTTAGTACTTCAAATTTATTTAACTGGAAGAATCAGAGCCCCTCTTTTCGTGAAGACCCTGAAAAGATGAGGGACCTGTTTCGATCTATTGGGCAAACCCATCAACCCACTTGGGCTGATGTCCAGATGATGCTCCAAACCCTCCTGACCCCGGAGGAAAGGAGATTAGTGTTGGAGACAGCAGAGCGTATTGCAGCAGCCAGAGTAGAGGCAGAGGGAGCTGCTGGTCGTACCCTGCGTGATACCTGCCCTGTTGAGGAACCGAGATGGGATAATCATACTGCAGAAGGAAGAGAGCTGAGTGCACGGTATCTGGGGACTATAGTGGAGGCAATGGGGAAGGCAGTGCCTCGGGTTACTAATCTAAGTTGTATGAAGTGAGACAGGGAAGAGAGGAGGATCCCTCAGCTTTCCTCGGGAGGCTGTATGAGGCGTTTCGCAGGTTTTTGGACCTAGATCCAGAAGCCCCAGATAATCAACACATGGTAAATCTTATGTATGAAGAGCCCCTGTTTCAAACCTTCCCCCCTCACCCTTTTATTCCCCTCTGGCCAGCTACAAGCTGCTGTCTGGTATTATCATTCAGTGTGTCAGTTCCATGTATCCTGTCTAGGCATTTGTAAGGATTGCAGCTTTTAAGTGCTGTGCTGATTGTGGACACTGCATTCACACGGGGGCTATGTAAGATGTTTATCTTGTACAGCATTGTTTTGAAATGTCTGTATCCAAATCTCAACCTACAGGGAACTTTTTTGGTGTTGGTATAAAATGCTGCAGGAATGAATTTCAGACCAAATTACTCTGAATGACCATTTAATTTCATTCACCCCACCTCTTATCTACATTTCGCACACAAGGCCACAATACCCAGCCTGCCAGGCTGTCCACGGGCCCAGAAACCTGGCAGCAGAGGAGCAGTTAGGGTCCATCTTCTTATATTACTATTGAATTAAAAATCGTGGTTCGTTTCTCGGGAGGCGGAAAAAAACCTTCAGCTACAGACACACTTTATTAGCAACACAAAAGGTATATATTTGCAAATAGGGTCAGAGAGAGAGACAAAAGATCAATCACTCTGCCTCCCGGGCACAATCATTAGCAGGCTTTTATCCCCTCTCTCCTGACCACGTGTGCAGAAGGAGGAATTTTTACAACTCATTTCCGGTTCATACAAACATATATGTAAACATGTCGCTTCATACGTCCCATGTGCATTATAATTAACTACTTAAGTATGCGGGGCGGGTAGGCTTAATATGCATTAGGTTATCACGCGTGCGTAGATGGGACCCAAGGTTACTCAAGGTTCAACCTGAAGGCAAAAATGGCATTTGCTCTTATCTTAGCCTAAGAATGTGGGGGTCATGAAAGAAAGTGTGATTTAGTGTAACAAAGAGATAGTAAATTTGCAGAACAGAGAGGGAGTGATACCTTAGTACAAAGGGCCTTTGGTGGTTTTTCCCTTCAATTTCCAACCCCCCCCTTCCCTCTCCCATTAAGGAGACAAGGAGGGGTAGCAGCTGTGTTTTTTTTTTCTAAATCTGCTATTGATAATGCATTTTTAATAATATTTCTAACAATATCCCCCCTCGAGATGCTTTCTGATCTTTACTTCATTCGGGCATATCAAGATAATTACGAGGAATTTTTCTGAGGACCATTACCTTTGCAGCAGTCTGTGCTTTTAGAGGGACTGCTGCGACCTGCATTCCTTCTACCGTGGTGGTTATCAATCTAGTGAGACAAGGAATAAGGCAAGGGATAAAAATCAAACCAGTTAGAGCACACAAAAGCACAAACCCTACCTTTTTCCACCAGGGTCCTCCAAATAATTGAAACCACCAGTCCTTATTCCATGTGGTTTCCCACGTTTGTATTGGTACATGGGCTATTTTTCTAATCTCTTTGGCAATCTCTAAGACTGCTTTCCCGTTGTCATCTATTTGGAGGCAACAATTAGAAAGGTTGAGCTTTCCGCAGACTCCGCCTTCCTCTGCAAGTAAATAGTCTAAGGCCATCCGATTTTGGTATATGGCTGCTCTCATCTGAGAACTTTGTCGGGCCAATAACTCGAGAGCAGTGGCGGTCTGGTTAGTAATTACTTCCAAGACTGCCTGCAACCGGATGATTCTATTCAGCATATATATTGGTGTCCGGTATCCCCAACTCCCATCATTAGCCCATGTAGCTGGTCCATAATACTCAATAATCCTCTGAGGAGGCCACTCATCCTCCTTCCACTTTTGGGAGCTACCCTGTGTCAAACTTACATCAATACTTCTCTTGGCCCTTTTCCAATCATCATACAAAGAGACTCCCAGCTTATTTCCAACCTCAGACGGTAACAAAAAGAAAGCTGGTACAATTACTCCCATATAGCAAGTTCCTGTCCACCCCTGTGGTAGTATTGTATAGGCCCGTCGTCCGCAAATCCAGTAGTATCCTCTTAAGGCCCTATTTTCTCTATTGGTGGCATTTGGAGGGGCCCAACCATAGGGCATCTCGGGAAACCCCAAGCCTCCTTCTGGACCCAAAGGACCAGCAACTGTGTGGCCTCGTTTCATGGAACATTCCCATAGCCCATCCTGGTTCTTGTCTGTACAATCTGTCCGATCATCACTTTGATTTGTGGCACTCCAATACTTATTAAACCACACAATTGTTCCATTGGGATGCTGCCACACTAGCCGATTATACCCTGGGCTATTAGGATAATAAAGCCGTTCTAATCTTGTAAGGTTCATCCACCTTACTTTTAAAGTCCATATACAACGGCTGTGTCCCAACCTTTTTCCTGTACCATTATTACTGATGCAATACTCTCCTAACGCCACTTGGGAAAGTTCCCAACTGTGGTTCTCATCCCATTTTTGACTAGTACTTTTAACATCTGCCTTACTACTTACTAGCCATTTCGGGGCCAAAGGAAAAGCCCTCCAAGGCCACTGGCCTCCGGCCTCCCGAAGCCCCCCACAGGCCCAGCAGTTGGTAAGATTAAAAGTACCTGCAATTCTTTCCATCATATCAACATACAAATTTGTCCCTGGGGGAGCAATTTGGGAAAGCGAGGGTGTGAGCCAGCGGTTAAGGCTGCTCAATTCTGCTTCTTTCATTATGCAGATAACAACAAGGCACATTAAGATTCCCACCATATTTTCCCTTTTACTTTCTTGTCTAATTTTCTGAGCTTTGATTAAGCCGTCTCAGGCGCACTTGGAGATCACCAGTAGGTTCACAGCTCCACTTGCTGGCTTCTTGTTCCGAAGACGACTCAGCTTCCGGAGTGAGTTCGTCTTGGGAGATGTTGTCCTCTGACGCTTGTGGATGTTGTTTCACACGGGTATGGTGTATCCAACGATCATGGCCAGTAATCTTTACAGCGGTGTGGGTTGTTAGAAGTACCTGGAAAGGGCCACTCCACCTCTCAGTCAAAGGCTCCTTTTTCCACCGCTGCACCAAGACCCAGTCTCCCGGGGAGAAGTCATGTACCGGTACATCTAAAGGCAGACGCTGAAAGGAGGCTGCATACCTGTGAAGAGAAAACAAGACAGACTGCAAGGCAATAACATATGTATGAAGTTCACTATTACCTAATTCAAAAGTTACATTCTCTAGCATCCCAGGAGGTAAGACTCGAGGCGGCTTGCCAAACATAATTTCATATGGGGTCAATTTGAGGCCCCGTCGGGGAGTGTTTCGAATGCAAGTAAGAGCTAGCGGCAATGCTTGAGGCCACTTAAGGCATGTTTCAATACAGATTTTGGT
The DNA here is from genome assembly GCF_052110815.1 of Crocodylus siamensis. NCBI lineage: Eukaryota > Metazoa > Chordata > Crocodylia > Crocodylidae > Crocodylus > Crocodylus siamensis. The sequence continues at coordinate 215,230,354 of NC_143397.1, forward strand.
GAGCAAAGTCTTTAAAGTTCTATTCATGCGTTCCACTTGTCCTGAACTCTGTGGTCTCCATGGTGTGTGTAGTTTCCAAGTAACCTTGAGAGCTTGTGCGACTTCTTGAACCACTTTTCCCACAAAGTGTTGTCCTTGATCCGACTCGATGGACTCAGACAGGGAATACCGGGGAATGATCTCCTGTAACAAATACTTCACTACTGTAGCTGCAGTGGCAGTCCTGGTGGGCCAAGCCTCGACCCAACCAGAGAGCTGGTCTACCATGACAAGTAAAAACCCGTGATGTCCGGACCGTGGGAGCTCGGCAAAATCAATCTGCCATGCCTGTCCAGGGTACGCTGCCCAGGGTCTACCTACCATTGGCATAGGGGGTTTCCTTCGAGGGTTTACTTTCTGGCATGTAATGCACCTGGTAGCAATGCGCTGAGCTTCTACATATAGCCCTGGGGCTACTGCTTGGCGGATCATTAGATCACCCATGGCCAAACCTCCCATATGGGTTCTTGCATGGAGCTGTTGCAGCACCTCCCGAAGCAATGGCCTGGGTATCATGACTTTCCCTCCTGGTACTATCCACCACCCCTGGGAGTTCTTTTCTGCACAAGCTTTCTGTGCAAATTTATCTTCTTCAGGGGAATACTGTGGGACTAAATCCTGAACGTATGGCCATATGGCATAGGACATGGCCTGCTTGGATACCTCTTCCGCTTCTCCCCCAATAAATGCAGCTTCCTTTGCTGCTGCATCAGCCTTTGCATTTCCAAGCTTATGCTTTTTCTCAGCAGCCTTCCCATGGGCCCGCACATGAATGACTGCTACCTCTTTAGGCTGGTGGAGTGCCTCTAGTAGTTTGATAATCTGGGGGCCATTAGCAATCTTATTCCCAGAGGCAGTAATGAAACCCCTTTCTTTCCACAATAGTCCGTGCGCATGGACTGTAGAAAAAGCATAGCGAGAGTCAGTGTATATATTAACTCGCTGGTCTGTCTCCAGCTGTAATGCTCGGGTGAGCGCAGTGAGTTCTGCGGCCTGTGCCGACCATGAGCTCGGCAATGACTCCCTCCATACTACCTTATCCAAGGTTACCACTGCACATCCTGTTCGTCTTTTTCCATCGATGACAGAGCTGGAGCCGTCCACAAAGTATTCAACATCTGGGTCTTCAATTGGGTCCTCAACAAGATCAGGTCGCACCTGCGTGGTCTGATTCAGGACCTCAAGGCAGTCATGCGTCGGTTGCCCTGGCTCTGGCAGCAAGGTTGCAGGGTTTAAGGCTGTAGTATGTTTGAAAGTAAGTCCTGGATTAGAGAGCAAAAATATCTCATACCGTGATTGTCTGGAGGGGTTAAGAAATTTCCCTCCCTCAGTCCCTAGGATCTGGGGAACTCCATGAGGAGTGAGTATTTCCATATCCGCACCCATGACTATCTTCTGGGCTTCTTCAACAACCACTGCTGTGGCTGCCACAGCCCGAAGACAGGCTGGCCACCCGAGTGCAACTGGATCTAGAACCTTTGAATAATATCCCACGGGTCTCCAGGTCGGGCCCGATGGCTGTGTCAGCACCCCTGATGCAACCCCTCGATTCTCATGAACATACAGTCGATATGGCTTTTTACTGTTTGGGATGGCTAAGGCTGGGGGCTGGGTTAATGCTGCCTTCAGCAGATCAAAAGCATGCTGCATTTCTTTATTCCATTTCCATTTAGTAAGACTCTCCTTAGTCAGGGATTCATACAGTGGTCTAGCCTTCCCACCGTAATCTGGTATCCATAGTCGACAGAACCCAGTTAGCCCTAGGAATGCTTGCAGCTCCTTGGGTGACTTAGGTGGGGTTAGACCTTGAATCACCTGTATGCGATCTGCACTCAGGGCTCTGACTCCTTTTGAGAGCTTATATCCCAAAAATGTGACTTCAGGCTGACATATTTGGGCTTTTTCTCTAGAGACTTTATATCCTTTTTTTCCCCAGAGTGTTTAGGAGTGACCTGGTGGCTTCCTCGCAGAGCTGCAAGCTTGGGCTTGCAACTAGCAGGTCATCCACATACTGGAGGAGAGTCACTGCTGGGTGTGATCCCTTCCATTCCCCCAAGTCCTTCTGAAGGGCAAGTCCGAAAATATGGGGGGCTGCTATAAATCCTTGTGGAAGAACTGTCCACATGAGTTGGGCTTTATGGAAAGTATCTGGATCCTCCCATTCAAAAGCAAACAATTTTTGACTCTCTCAGTAAAGAGGAATAGAGAAGAAAGCATCTTTCAAATCTAGCACTGAAAATATTTCAGCTTCCCCCGGTACTTGTGTCAAAATCGTGTGAGGGTTCGGGACTACAGGATGGTCTGAAAGGACCTTCTTATTTACTGCCCGTAAGTCTTGGACCAGTCTGTATGAGACCCCATCTGCCTTTGGCACTCCAAGAATGGGGGTGTTATAGGGTGAAGACCCTTCCACTAGCCATCCGTACCTCTTGTATTTCTCTATTAACGGCTTGAGTCCAGCTCTGGCCGCTCGGCTGAGTGGGTACTGCTTTACCCGAACGGGCCCCTCCCCATCCTTGAGTACAATCCTTACCGGGGAGACGAACTTAGCTCGCGCAGGGGTTCCATCAGCCCATACTGAGGGGTCTACTCCAGTCATGTGATCTTCTGGACTTACTGCAGGGCATCGGTCCTCCAGGAGAGCCATCTGATAGTTCGAGCTCTGCTTGACAGGTAGCTGGACCACCATCTGATCGTCTCTGAAAAAGATCTCAGCTTGCAATTTTGTGAGTAAGTCCCGCCCAAGGAGTGCAACCGGGCAACTTGGAGAATACACAAAGGAGTGCTCGAGCAAATGGTCTCCCACTTTGGTGAGGAGTGGTTTACAAACAGGAGTCGAGTTTGCGTTCCCTCAATCCCTTCTACAAGTACATGCTGTTCACTAGTTCCTGCACAGGGGGGTTTTTCTGGAATCATTGAAAATGTAGCCCCAGTATCCACCAAGGCTTCAAAGTTTTTGCCACCAACCCTAATGGTTACCATGGGATCTTCTCGGGCTCCAATCCGAAGGGTAGTGGTCTTAGATCCCTGTCCCCTTCATTCTGAATCCTCACCCTTGTCTTCTGCCCGCATGAGGTGACCTCTCGGTTCCCCCTCTCTCTTCTCCTTCAACTTCGGGCATTCCCTCTTCCAGTGTCCTTTCTCCTTGCAATAAGCACAAACATCTGCTCCCACTCTTTCTCCCTTCCTCTTCTGTATCCCAGCCTTTCCAGGGTTCCCTCCAGTCATAGCAGCTGCTAGTGCTGCCATCTGTCGCTGAGCCTTTTTATCCTCCTTGCGCTCCTGCACTTGCTCACGATTCCCATACACCTTATATGCAATTTCCACCAGCTCTGAAATCGGTTTCCCAGCACCTCCCTCAGTTTTCTGTAACTTCTTACGGATATCAGCAGCAGATTGACCAATAAACATAAGATTTACCATGCGCTGGTTATCTGGGGCTTCTGGATCCAGATCCGAAAACCTGCGAAACGCCTCATACAGCCTCCCAAGGAAAGCTGAGGGATCCTCCTCTCTTCCCTGTCTCACCTCATACAATTTAGACAGATTGGTAATCCGAGGCACTGCCTTTCCCATTGCTTCCACTATAATTCCCAAATACCGTGCACTCAGCTCTCTGCCCTCTGCAGTATGATTGTCCCATCTCGGCTCTTCTACAGGGCAGGTATCACGCAGAGTACGACCAGCAGCACCCTCTGACTCAACTCTGGCTGCCGCAATATGCTCTGCTGTACCTAACACTAATCTCCTCTCCTCCGGGGTTAGGAGGGTCTGGAGCATCATCTGGACATCAGCCCAAGTGGGTCGATGAGTCTGCCCAATAGATCGAAACAAATCCCTCATCTTTTCAGGGTCTTCATGAAAAGAGGGGCTCTGATTCTTCCAGTTAAATAAATCTGAAGTGCTAAATGGGGTGTAGACAAAAGTTGCAGTGCCTCCTTCCCCAATAACCTCTCGCATCGGACAGTTCAACACCGGCTGTGACTCTACAGGCTTGCGCAAATAATAACCCTTATTTCCTGATTCAGATGAGGCACTTGGCTGAGGCTCACGCTCTAACTCATTAGGTATGCATTGGTACGTCGGTGGTGGTCTCTCTAAGGGAGGGGGCGGTGGTGCAGAAGGACTGGATGCCGAGGAGGCGTCTGACTCATCTTCGCTACCCGACAGGGCAACCGGAGCACGGGTCCGGTACTTAGCCAATTCAGAATCCCCCCCCCATTAGACTCAGGAAGTACAGGCGGCCCCCCCCGAGCCTTTTTCTTAACAAGCATCACATGAGACTTTGCTAAGTAATTCTTAATCCAAGGTGGCTGATTTTGAACCACCCACAACCAACAATCAATATAAGGAAACTGATTCCAATACCCATTTTGCATAACAATTTCATGGATAGCTATCACTTCTTTTAGCACAAAGGATCCTTTCGGGGTCCAGTGGACCCCAAATGTTGGCCACTCGAGTTGACAAAACTTAGTTAAATCACCTTTTTTCATTTTTATTCCATAATCGGCCGGCTTTGCAAATTTATTAAAATGACGTAATAAGACTTTTAGAGGGGTATCAATATTGTTTTCTACACGAGAGCTACTCGTACCCATTTGCCCACAAAAATGCGCCCAATGCACACCAAATACCAAAAAGATCTCAACAACAGATGATTTACAATGAGAGCTAAGCCTAGAATTTCTCAGCAAACTTACACATCCTTTGTTTTAGATCCGTACACCAGATTGGGCAAAGGGAATTCGTATACTCACTCAGATACCCCAGAGATCTCGATCCAAATTCCAAAGTGTGTCTGCCTCTCCAGAAACTCAGAATTTACATAGGATACTTCCTTTAACTTCCCGGATATTTGGACTTAAACCTCAAATACCAGGGCGAGTCCAAAGTCGGCTCGGTGTGCACAAACCCCTGGTACCGGAGGTGCTCCGTCACTGAATTCCGGGGTAGTCCTCGAGAAGCCCCACGTTGGGCGCCAATTATTGAATTAAAAATCGTGGTTCGTTTCTCGGGAGGCGGAAAAAAACCTTCAGCTACAGACACACTTTATTAGCAACACAAAAGGTATATATTTGCAAATAGGGTCAGAGAGAGAGACAAAAGATCAATCACTCTGCCCCCGGGCACAATCATTAGCAGGCTTTTATCCCCTCTCTCCTGACCACGTGTGCAGAAGGAGGAATTTTTACAACTCATTTCCGGTTCATACAAACATATATGTAAACATGTCGCTTCATACGTCCCATGTGCATTATAATTAACTACTTAAGTATGCGGGGCGGGTAGGCTTAATATGCATTAGGTTATCACGCGTGCGTAGATGGGACCCAAGGTTACTCAAGGTTCAACCTGAAGGCAAAAATGGCATTTGCTCTTATCTTAGCCTAAGAATGTGGGGGTCATGAAAGAAAGTGTGATTTAGTGTAACAAAGAGATAGTAAATTTGCAGAACAGAGAGGGAGTGATACCTTAGTACAAAGGGCCTTTGGTGGTTTTTCCCTTCAATTTCCAACCCCCCCCCTTCCCTCTCCCATTAAGGAGACAAGGAGGGGTAGCAGCTGTGTTTTTTTTTCTAAATCTGCTATTGATAATGCATTTTTAATAATATTTCTAACATTACTTTGTCTAATGCCCTAGCGTACAGGGAATACATCTCTGTGTGAGCAAGTTGTAGAGCCTGTTATGAGCAGGGATCCAGGTTTTCCGTTCACCATGGAAAAACATGGTTAAACCTGGATTTTCTCATTTTAAGGGGAAAGACCCGTATTTCTCATTTTGAGGAAAGAAATTGAATTTTCTTGTTTAAAGGAGAAAAATGTGGGAAACAGTGGGTTTCCCCTCGCAGGCTGGCAAAATTGAGGCTCCTATAGTGAGGGAGGGAAGAAGGGAGTTGGGTAGAGCTGGGGCTGGTGCCCAGCTGGGATGGTGCATGGGGTTTGGGGCCTATGGCCAGAATGTGCAGCCACAGGTCCCACGTGGGGAATGAGATGGGGCTTCAGGTGGCTCATCCAGGGGGCAGAGGGGCTGGCTCCCCACCACTGCATGCACCCTTAGGGTGGCTTGGGGGGCACATGCCCCCCAGATTTGTGTGGAGTGGATGCAAGCTGCTGTCTGTGGGCTCGGGGCTACCTGCATTACTGCCCTCACCATGGGGCCTCTGCAGGCCAGTGGGCAGGACCTGGCACAGCAGGGCAGAGTGGGGTGGGGAAGCTCATTGCTGCTGCTGTGAGCCCCACACTGCCATGGCAAGGTGCCCCCTGCCACCCAGCAGCAGCAGGAACGGTGGCATGGCATGCCCTTCGCTGCTGCTGGGTGGGCAGGTGGGATGCTTTGCCAGCATGGGCCTCCCGGTGGCAGCAACAAACTTCCCTCCCTGGACCCACTCTGCCCTCCCACATCAGCTCGCATCTGCTGGGTTGTGGAGGCCCCGGAGGGAGGGCAGCAGGGTAGAGAGCCCCAAGCCTGCAGCGGGCTGCCCACATCAGCTCCCTCCAACCCTCACAGGCTCTACTGTGTCACTTATGGAAGAACAGGAGCCAGGTTCTGCACTCTGCTCCACTGCAGCAGCTGCCATCTCTGTGGGTGGCAGTCTGCTCAGACGCTGCTGCAGGGGGCAGGGGGCTGTGGATCTGGGTCCATGGCCCCATAAGCCCTGGCAGCTGAAGGCCGTATCCAGCAGGGCTGGGGGGCAGGTGGCTATGGGTGGGGAGCAATGGCATGGGTAGGGCATCAGCATATCAGGGCTGCTCAGTGCCACAAAGCAGTGGAGGGGTAGTAGTGGTGGGAGGGTTGACAGCAGCAGCTAGACCTACATCCTGGTGAGCGAAGGGGGCAGGGGAAGCTCTGATTTTCCACGATAAAAACCCCCAAATCAAATGCCTAAATGTACAGGTATAGGTATAAGACAGTATAGGTGACAGGCTTCCCTTTGTTGTGTTGCCCTCCATGAGTGGCTCCACAATGCAGCAATGGTAGAAAAGTCCTACTCAGGCCCTACTGCACTGCTGTGAAGCATGCTAAGATGCGATAAGCACCGTCTGGTCAACATTTAAAAGAACATGGCAATAGAACATGCCCTGTGCAAAAACTTCCCTCTGAGATGTTAACTGTTAAATTCCAATAAGCTCCTAACTGAGCATATATAAAGCTAAACTTTGCATGGGTATATTTCAGCTGAATTTCAGATGATGTTCCTGTGAAAAATAATCACTAACCCAAAGGCCAGTCCCTTCCTGAAAAATGTCACATTTGTGTTCCAAAGCATAGGAGAGCTAGAACTTTCTAGTGAAATGGTTTAATTTATTTTCAATGTAGTATGAGCAATTCAACATTTCTTTCTCTGCTTTCACTCATGAAAAAGGTGGAACTATGAAGTATTCCACCAAAAATCAACTTGAGATGCTAAGTGTATACATCTCAACCTGAACAGCTAAAATTTAAATCAAAATTATTAGCAATAAAAAAGCTTTAAGAGCAATACTCAAACTTCGCCTTTTTTGTTTTTGCTTTTTAAAAAAAAAAAAAAACTTTCTAGTTCTGGTCCCAAAAGTGTAACTATATTTTGTTTCAAAGGAAAGCGCTGTTACAGTGCCATTTTCCTATTCCCCAAACACTACAGTTCAGCAGAGCACGCTGCAGACTCAATCATACATGATGCTGAGAAGTGACCAAGAAATTCTGATAAGTTAAAAAATGCCACTTCATCTGAACCAAAATGTTCTGTAGAAAAGTATTTTGATTGATGAGTTTCCAGTAGAACACGGGTGTAATGATTTAGTAAATAACAACTATGAATGAGGAAGAGAACAGACTTTTAATGATACTACAGCACAGGGTTCCTCCAGCACAGACCATGTGGCTGCTTCCATCTTGATTTCTCCCCCAGGGATCATGTTCAAAGTCCTCACCTGAAAAGACATTCCCTTGTAAGGGACTGTCTCCAAAGTCTAACCCTTATCACTACATCTTCCCTTGGAAAAAAATAAATAACCATCACAATGTAACAATAAAAACTCCACAATAACAACACAACAACAAAGCAAGACAAAACCACTACCACACCAAACAATCCATAATCTACAGAGAAGAGGTTACCAGCACTTCACTCTGGAGTGAGTCTTTACCACACTTCCTTATTCTTCAGGTCCCTTTAAGTTATTCACAGACCTCTGTGAGCCTTTCTGGCCATTTCACCTGTCTCCTGGATCTCCAGAGTATCGCCTCTTCATTGGAGGTTTGAGGGATCTCTGTTGAATCATTAGTATCTTCACCGTTGGAGGATAACAATGATGAGGAAGAACTAAGAACTGTTAACTGAGGCTGATCCAAGTCCGTATCTCCTGCCGATGTCCGAGAGCTAAGTGGAAGCACGAGCAGGTCTTGTCCATTACATTGAAGCATGCCCCCTTGGTGTGTCTGAACTAGATAGGACTGTGGGTGCACCAGCTGTTTCTCCGTACCCTGCTTGTGCCATGTTCTCAACAAGCAATTCTTCAGACAAACTCTATCACCTGGCTTTAGGAGTGAAAGCTCACAAGCTCTTGTATCAAAGTCGTATTTCTGTTTCATCTTCTGATCTTTTTTCATTTTCTTTCTGGCTACCACGTTAGGGCTTTCCAATAAGGTGTTAGTAATGGGCAGATTCGACCGTATCTGCTGGCCCATTAAGAACTGTGCCAGAGACCAGCTATTGTCCAGAGGTGTGCTATGATAATCCAGTATCGCTTTATATAAATCCCCTCCACTGTCCAATGCTTTTTTCATTAGGGTTTTCACTGTCTGAAGGGATTGCTCTGCAAGGCCATTTGATTGGGGATAATTGGGACTTGATGTGGTATGATGAAAATCCCAGTCCATGGCAAATGGCCTAAACTCTGCACTGCAGAACTGTGGCCCATTATCACTGAATACTTCATCTGGAACTCCATGCCTTGCAAATATGGCCATCAAGCAAGCTATCACTGAGCAACTCCTGGTACACTGCAGTGTACAGATTTGTGGATACAAAGAATAATAATCAGTAACTATTAAATACACCCTGGAGTTCTACATAGAGAGATCAGTGCCCACCTTCTCATGAGCTCTGTGTGGAACAGGGTGAGGTGTTAGTGGTTCTGCCTGCTGGCATGGTCTGAATTTCAAGCAAGTGGAACAGTTTTTAACTATATTAGCAATATCCTGATTATCTTTGGCCAATACATCACCTCTCTTGCTCGCTTCTTGCGTTTCTCAATACCAAAGCGTCCCTCTTGGATCTTCCATAGCATTCCTCTTTGGAGGGTCTGTGGTATTACGATTTTACTGCCCTTGAAAATAACTCCTTCAATGACTGACAGTTCATGCCTGCAATTCCAGTAGTCCCGCACGCACAAGTCACAGGTATTCCTGTCCTCCGGCCAACCCGAAATTGGAAAAGAAATAGGACGTCTTTTCTGCTTGGTCAGTAGAGGCTATTGCCCTGGACAGCATATCTGCTATAAAACAGAAACTTGCCAGGTGTGTAGTTAACAACTATGTCATACTTCTGCAGCTTGATCATCACTCTTTGAATCCTTAAGGTGCAGTTGTTCAGAGGCTTGTGAAACAGTGCTATCAAGTAGGGCTGTGTGAAATTTCACCAAGTTTCGTTTTGAGGCTGTTTCGACTCATTTCAAGCTCGAAACAGCAAAATCAAAATGAAACAGAGAGCTTTGAAACAGCCTCGAAATGAAATGAGGCAAATTGAAATGTTGTTTCAAAATTTTTTTAATGTTTTGAGTTTTGAAGCTCAAGCTGGGCTTGGCTGCAGGGAAACAGAAATTCAAGTAAGGAGAGGAAGGGAGGGGAAGGACTGCTCTCATTACTGACTGCGTAACTGGCCAGTGACTGCCATCTTTTCCTGAAGTCTCTTCCAATCCCAGTGCTCTGGGGGATGGATGGAAAAACTGCATAAAAGGCAGCATTGTTTGAACTGCCTTGCTTTCTGCCTTGGCATCAGTTGAGTGAGGGTGCACCTTAACACACACACAGTCACCCACCCATGTCATGAGTTTTGCCTGTCAGCAGGTAGAGGTGCAGGGCCCCAGAACCCAGACTCCCCCTGCACCTATTCCCTTGACAGCTGGCATGCTTCGTGGCCTCAGCAGGGGCTAGCATGCCTGCAGCTTTCACCCTGCTGCTCCTTAACAGTGTCACCCATGTCACGAGTTTTGATTGTTCAAAGCTTAAGATGCAGTTTCCCCCAACCCCCCTGTTCCTATCTCCTTGAACTTGGCAGGCTTCATTGCCTCAGCAGGGGCTAGCAAGCCTACAGTTTTGACCCCGCTGTGGCTTAACACATGTACACAACATGTTTTTTGCTTTCAAGACTTTGAGGTACAGTTTCCCTGAACCTCCTGCACCTACCTCCTTGAAACTTGGTAGGCTTCATGCCCTCAGAATGGGATACCACTTCTGCAAGTTTCATCCACATCAGGCCAGAAATGACAAAGTTATAAGCTGTTTTGAGCTTCCCCATTATCACCTATGGGCAAAACATCAAAACAGAGAAACTGTTTTGACAAAACGAAACGGAACAGCAGTTTCAAATCAAACCGAAATGCTGTTCTGTCAAAACAGAACAGTGCCGTTTGGCACAGCCCCACTATCAAGGGCTTCTGGTCCATTTCTACATTCACTTTCTGCCCATAAATATATTGATTGAATCTCTGGCATGAAAACAAAATTCCTAGCAACTTTCTCAATCTGTGCATACCTGCTTTCTGCTTCAGTTAGTGATTTGGAAGCAGATGCAACAGGTTGCCATTGGTTGTCAAAATTCTGCAGTAGCACAGCACCTAATCCTAACTGTGAAGCATCTGCTGATATCTGTATTGGTTTCCCAGGGGTATAGAATTTTAATACAGGTTCTTGTATTAATTGTTGCTTCAGTGCCGTCCATGCTTCCTTCTGTTCTGGATTCCAGCACCATTCATTTTTACTCTCAAAAAGTATCCTAGAGGTGCTGCTGTTATAGACAGGTTTGGTATGAACTGTCCATGATAACTTACCATTCCCAAAAAGTGTTGCAAGTCTTTTTTTGACTGGGAGTTGTGGCATCATTTTAATAGCCTGAATTTTTTTCTTGTCCAGTTTCACTACTTCTCTAGAAATAATGTCTCCCACAAATGTTAGTTCTGTAGCTCCAGAAACCCATTTCTGTCTATTGAGTTTCAAATTTGCAGCCCTAGTTGCCTCCAACACTTCTTGGAGCGTACAATCATGCTCTTCCTTGGTGGAGCCCCAAATGATGACATATCATCCATTGACATGTCTACACATGGAATATGCTCATAAATCATATGTGTAGTTTTGCAATACACCTCTGGAGGTGAAGCTATACCAAAAGGTAAATGCAGAAACCGATACTTTCCAAATGGAGTATTGAACGTGCATAATTTAGAACTTTCTTCTGTTAATTTCAGCTGCCAGAATCCTGAAGAAGCATCTAATTTACTGAAGAACTGCACATTTGCAAACTGAGCCAATCTCTTTTCTGGTGGGCAACTTAAAACGTTCTCACTTTATGGCCTTATTGAGATCCCTTGGATCCAAGCATATTCGCAGCTGTCCATTATTTTTCTCCACAATAACTAGGGAGTTCACCTACTCTGTCGGCTCTTCAATTTTCTGCGATACCTGGGCTTCCTCCATCTTTTTTAGCCCTGCCTTTAGTTTATCACAGAAGGTAAAAGGCACCTTTCTGCATGGGTATATAACTGGGGTACCTGTTTATTTATCTGAATAGTATGTTCCCCTGGTAAGCAACCAAGGCCTTGAAACAAATCTTGATATTCCAAAATAAGGTCTTTGTAACCTGAGCCAGAGTGTTCTAATGCAAGCACCCGTTTAACCAAATTGAGCTTTTCACAAACTGCTAGGCCCAAAATAGCTGTCAACACCTTAGGTACTACAGTGAATGCAAGATTGTACACCACATTTTTATGTTTGATGCAGGCTAGGCACTTTCCCTTGACCAGTATCTTCGCTCCTGAATGGGCAGTTATGGTTACTTTTGTAGGCCTCCGCTTTGGTTTACTTTTCAGCCTTTTATAATGTTGCTCTGGTAAAATGTTCACCTGAGCCCCTGTATCCAGTTTGAATGGAATCATTATCCCATGCACTTCCAGTGGCAGGATCCAGTCCTTCTCAGTGGCTCTGCTCGATTCTACTGTAGCTATATAATACTCTCCCCCTCTGGAGCATCTTCAGTCACATGCACCTGGACTTTAATCGGCTTGCACTCTGCAACATTTTGCAAAATGATTATTCTTACCACAATTAAAACAGAGCTTTCCTAATGCAGCACATCACTTGGAGCCATGCTGCATTCCACACCAGCTGCAGGGTTCCCCATACTCAATCTGCCCCTTAGTAGTAGTTGTGATAGCTGGGGCAACCTCATTTGAAGCAGTCTTTTCTGTCCCTCTTTACTACATATTGCATGGACAACGCCCCGAGCCGCATTCAGCTTTTTGGCTTGACACAGTTTCAGCTGCTCTACAAATCTGAATAGTTTTTTCTAGGGCTAAGTCCCCTTCCCATAGCAGCTTCTCTCTTAATTCATTGTCTATAATGCCACAAATGATTCTATCCCGGATCAGAGAATCTGTTATGTCCCCAAAAACACAAGTCTTGCTGAGTCTTTTTAACTCTGTGATATAGAGCTCTTTGCTTTCATTTGGTTTTTGCATGCACATACAATTTGTCTCTGAAAAGACTCATTGCATTTTGGCACACAATATTCTTCAAATTTATTCAATATCTCATTTAACTTCATGTTTTGGCTTGGAGCAAAAGTAAAGTTGTTGTACACCTTAAGCACTTCTTCCCCTACCACATCTGGAAAATGGATGATTGATTTAACTTTATCAGTTTTCTCTTCTGCTCCTATAGCAGCTAAATACAACTCAAACCTTTGTCTAAATTTTCTCCAAACCTCAGCTATATTGCCCGACTAGGAAAAGCAAGAAGGGATTTGTAATGCATCCATATTTAACTATCTCTGAGCTGGTTACACTTCTGCCTTGCAGAGAGGGTACTATACTCGCAGAGGCCTTTGTTCCTTGCTGAGTGCAACTTCCAGGCCCTGAATTACCAGTTTTCTGGTATGGATAACGGTGCAGATTCATCCAGTCTTCCTCATTCACCACTTCTGACACCTTGTAATGATTTAGGTCCCACAGTGAACAACAACTATGAATGAGGAAGAGAACAGATCTTTAATGATACTACAGCACAGGGTTCCTCCAGGACAGACCATGTGGCTGCCTCCATTTTGATTTCCCCTTTCCCCTTGAATGAATGGGAATGAATGAGGGTGCTTGAAGCATAATGGTAGCAGGCCTCTACTGAATGACCAGTAATGACCAGACCAACTCAATGACCCAACCACTGCCTTGCATTGACTCACCCAGGAACCACAGACCTCACCCAGGAACAGAGACAAAACCCAGCATTTGAAAGATAAAGAACCTACAAGAACCCAACATTTTGAAGACAAAGACCCTACAGAAACCAGCAAACCCACCATTGCATCCCACTAGACAATAAGAACACCTGGATCTGCATGTATGCATCTGAGCAAGACTAGCCCTTGCCTGGGCATGTCCTTCCCAAAAGAGACACAGGTAGCCCTGTGAAAAGGGGTGATAGAGTGTGATCTCCTTGGGACGCCCTCTCCATCTGGACCAGCATTGTGCCACACCACCTATCCATCCAGAGGCCCTGCTGGCTTCTACTCCACTGCCCCTTACCTCTGGCTCCACCGCTTTTCCTTGCTGTGGCCCCGGCTTTCTCCTTCACCTCTGACCAGGGCCCCAATTAACTCCAAGCAAGGAAAAACGCCATACCCACTGTCACCAATTAAGAATGCTATGGCTTTCTAGTTGCAGAAGCTTTCACAAACCAGCTGGCTTGCAAACAAGACTTTTCAGGAAGTCACCTGGCTCAGAAGCCTGTGAACCTGAAAGGTTCTGGAGACCTAGATCCACAGATCCTAGAAGCCTGTCTTTTGACTGCTGGGCTCTTCCCTATAAAACCTAGAGCCAGGATTCTCGGGACTTCTGCACTCCCATGGGATGCCCTAGCCCTGAAGCCAAGGATTCTGGAAGACAGCTACCAGGTGACAGAGGGGCAGCAGTGAGACTTAAAAATATTAATCAAATTCACTTAGCAATAGGGCTGTGTGAAGCTTCAGGTGCTGGTTCAATTCGGAGGAGATTCGGCAGCCGAATCTCCAAATCCAAATTGAATCAGGAGACCAATTTAAAAAGGTCCAAATCGATTCAAAGTTCTCCGAATCAATTCAGAAGATTCAGGCAGTCCCCGCTTGCAGCCTCAGGGAGCTGGATCCAGACTCTGTGCTGGTAAGTGGGGGGTGGGAGTGGGGGGGCTAAAGTAGGGGGGAAGGGCTCCATGGTGGCAACCCCCACCAGGCCTCATCCCCTGCCTGCTCTCCCAGCCCCCTTGAGCGCCCCCTGACTGCTCTCCCAGTCCCATCAATGACTTCCCTGCCTGGCACCAGTGTCCCAGTGCTTAAAAATTAAAAGCCTACACTCACCAGCTGCTGCAGCGGCCCTTGTGACACAGCGCCCCCATGCAGCACAGGGCAGTGGGGATCACCCCCGCCTGGCAGGAGCCGGTGAGTGCAGGGCTTTGAAAGAGCCAGGATGCTGGGGCCAGGCAGGGCAGCCATTGATGGGGCTGGGAGAGTGGGCATGGGATAGGGCTTGTTTGATTTGGAGATTCGGCCAATTTGGCAGCAGCTGAATCTCTGAATTGGATTTGGCCAAATTGATTCAGGACAGTGTTTTGAATCACCAAATCGAATCACTGTCCCCAGAATCAGCCAAATCCAAATTGAAAGCAAATACTAGCAGCTTTGCACAGGCCTTAGCAGCTGTCATCATCCCAAGGATGACTTTTTTTTTTTCTAGCTGATATTTCTGACAGCCATTTTATCAAAATTTATTTTCAAGGGAAATCTATTTTTAATGGTTTCATTCTGATTCAGAACAAAATTAAATTTTAGAATGCTGTAATTTTGCCCAGAGCCCTAAACCCCCGAGTTTTGGCCAGCTCTGTATTAGGGCCAGGGGCTTGCATTAAGGTCAAGGCTTGCCCGGAGATACTTTGGTTACAGGAAGCCAGGTCTCAGGAAATAAGTGCAGCACCTTCTGAGGGACTCTGGTTGCTCACTGGTTTCATAGCTCTTAGTTTCTGACTGCTTCCTAATCTTCTCTCACAGCTACAATCCTGTTTCTTGTCAAGTGCTGCCTTCCAACATTGCACTTACCTTGTCCTCTACTCCTCTAGTTTCTAACCCCTGCCCTAGGTTCTGCATTCACAGTTATGATGTCTTCGCATCAGGGTTGTAATTCCTAGGCAAGACCATCCATGTCCTGGCCCCTGCATTCTAGTGCTGAGTGCTTGCTTCTCTGAAGGTATTTAGGTGCCGAAAGATACAAATGTTAAGACACCTGGTAGAATTGGAAAAAAAAGGTTGAAAGTGCCTCATTGATAATAGAAGTGAGGCACCTAAGGTCCTTTGGGAAAAAAATAAAATAAAATCTTACTAGTCACTGAAATCCCTTTGAAACTCTGGGCTTCATGAGGCATTCTCTTGTATAGGCATGCCCTATAAAAATACTTGTAAAAAAAATAAAGACCCAACTCTTGAAAAATGCAATATGCTTTCAAATCTTATTGGAGATCCTACAGATGAAGGATACTCAGCAGGTCACAAGATCATGCTGAAAATAAATAAAAACAAAATTAATTCCCAACATTTCTAAATATGCTATTGTTAGTTTTGGCTATTTTATTTATTTGCTAAGGAAAGAAATCTGTAGTTCACTCCCCCAAACAAACAGAAATAATTATGCCAACAGCATTCTGTTTCACAAGCGTAAGAGAGATAAAATCTGCCCCGACCTGTGCAGTACACATTTTTTTAAATGGTTTAAAACATGATAAACTATAATTTTATTTAACTAAGTCTTAAGTATATAAAGCATCATCATAAATACTAGAAATCAAACACAATCTTTTTATGCAGGGTGCTAAGACTTTCAAGGGCTAAACTCTAAGCAGGGGGCAAGATGCTTGTTCTCCTCACTCACTCCACCTTCCTCCCTACTGCCTGCCCCCCTGCAGCAGCGTGAGGGATGAATTAAAGACAAGCCTCCAATAATTAGATTCCATACACAGAAAATTACATCAAACGTATACATTTTCCATGTACAGATCTAATTATCGTGGGGGTGGTAAATAATTCAGGGTCATCTTAAATTCAAGTAAATTCAATATTCCTCACACACTAATAACTAAATCAGTGCACCTGAGATTTTACAAGCTATATCAATTCCCATGTGAAAATCAGGATTAATCATGCAGTCGGCAAATAAATCCTATTTCTCATACTTCCAAAAACATCCTCATTTTTTTTTTTAAAGACTATGCTTAGCCTTTTTCCCCACTACCAAAATAACATCAAACTAAAAATGTGTCATAAATATAGATTTGAAACAATACAAAAGGGTAAGAGTCTCTTATATTTGCTTTGAAATAATTGTTTCAGTATTTCTTTTCAAACTGGTCCAAATTCTGTTGCCATTTGTTCTTTCACCGAGATTCATGCACAATCTTTTATGGACCTTCTGGACTCCAGCCTGATGGCCCTGCTGGACCACATGGTGCTTCCAAATTGGTGCAGGAAGATGGATTGGATGACCTTTGAGATCATTCTTAAGCTTATGATTCTAACAGGAAATATTACTAATTTTAAGAACATTAGATTTTTATAACCAATTGATAGTTTTACCAAAGACATATCTATGTACCCAAGAGTACAATTTCCAACATGTCCTTCACCACACACATTTTTGTCCAGATAAATCGGCGTTAACTAAATAACCATAGTTTAGCAAATATCAGGCCTCTAAAATGCATCATTAAACAGGTTTTTTTTCTTTTATTTGATTTTAAATGCCCTGAAGCTCCAGTAACTGAGGCTCAAGAAATTAGTTAAATATTGGAAGTCTGTTAGGAAAAAACTGTCTAAACACAAATAATTTACTGGAGAGATGCTACTACTTTGTAGATAGTAGCATAAACTTTATAGGATTTTTTGTTCTAAAATTTACCATTAGCAGTACATGGCCAAATTTAAGGTGCTGTATACACATTTCTAGCCATACAAAATTCAGAGATGAAGCTGAAATCTCTGAAGATGAGAAATAACTGATTTGTCACCAAATTATCTCTTTTTTTCCCTTTAATTGCGAAGGGACTTTGAGGTACAAGTGAATATTATTATTATTATTTTGCTAACAACACAGGTATAAGAAAAATGAAAGTGAATGTGAAATGATTTCTTATCCACTCAGAGATGACAAATACTAGCATCTTCTGTTCAATAAAAAGCCCTCATAAATAAAAAATGCAGTAAGTTTTCATTTTTTTCCCCCCTTCTTTTTATGTCAGGACTAAATAACTATAATAAAGCCTTGCAAATATTTCTACTTCATAAATAGGTGGGGGAGCATGTCTCTGGTGAGAGGCTTTTGTATACTGACAGAGTTCAACTCCTAAAAGCTGTTAAGAGTGCATTGGTTTATGGTTATTCTTTGCCATTTAATAACTGCAAACAGCAACTTGTACTCATTCCTTGGAATTGGAGTGGTGCATGTATTGCTAACAATTTTTTGAAATGAAAAACCTCTCCTCCTGACATTATACATAAACAATTTTACAAGGATTATAAATGGCTCTCTCTTGAGCAGGAAAATGTAGGCTTCAACTGAAATGCCTAAATTTATAAGGAAAACTGACTGAACCAAGCCAAAAAGTATTTGATCAATTTCTGGTACTATAGAGTTCCAAGATTTGAGATACCAATAACCAAAAACAGTTCCAGAAAATAATTAATATAATGAAATACATGAATTTGACTCACTTTCCCTTTAACCTGTAGTAAATTATGGGTTAGGGTTTTTTTTAAGTAAATTGTTGATTTTAAAAACAGTTACAAGAAAGGAATCCTAGGAATAGAGGCAGCAAGAAAGTTTTGTTTTTCCTATTCATATTTGCTATCTACCTACCTACCTACCTACAACTTTAGTGCATAATACTCATCATTGTAGTATCTGAATACCTTCCAAGTAAAATTAAAAACCAAGAGTGAAGTTCCTAATGGACTTCTTTGAGTTCTAACCCTTCCCTTTTAATTGTTTTTGCTTGTTTTTTATGAATTCTATTCAGGATATAGATTTTGATACGTTTTGATCCTTTTTAATTGTCCTCTCTCCCCTCTGCCCCTTTTTTCTCTCTCCTCTTTTTCTTCTCTCACTCTCATTACAACATGCGTACAAAAAAAAAAAATATACACACACATACACACACACACAACAAAAGTTTTATTTTTTGTCACCAGGTTTAGTTTTAGAAAACCTGGTATTTCTTGTAAAAAAAAAAAGAAAAGAAAAGAAAAAATCCCAACATTTATGATTATTAACTACCATATTAATATGCATTGCATTCTGCCAAGTACCTCCAGTCCTGGTTTTATTTTTCTGGCATACTGGCACTGCAACAACCTACCAGTCAGATGTTGCAGGTTTTTTGGCACTCTGCCAAAAAACTTTGTCTACTCCTCTCCTACAGGGAAGGCTCTAGGTTCCAGACTACTGTGGAAGTATATTCCATAGCCAAACCCACCTAACCAGGAATGTTTTTTCTCTCCAATTCTCTGGGCTTCGCAATCTGCATTGTCCCAGAGGTACACAGCTTATAGTATGCAGATAAAATCTCCGTCTTAAAATGTGCCTCAATTGATTCAGCTCGAAAAAGTTCTTAAACTGGCATCAGAAGCTACCTAGAAATCAAAGGAACTTTAACATGGGCATGACATG
Organism: Crocodylus siamensis; assembly: GCF_052110815.1. NCBI lineage: Eukaryota > Metazoa > Chordata > Crocodylia > Crocodylidae > Crocodylus > Crocodylus siamensis. Next base: position 215,249,328 of record NC_143397.1, read on the forward strand.
CTCGCGGCAGCCATGACAAAGGCAGCCACATTCTGTCTTTTTTTGTATACTACCTTTTAAAATACAGATCCAGAATGCATAACAACCTATATAAACAGATACCTTGAGCAAAAATGACAGAAACAGAAAGAAGGTGATTTGTGGATTCATGGCAACATGGACACTTTCCAACAATCAAGTGCCCACACTCCCATTTCCCCCACAAAGCAGTTCAGTCAAATATTCATTATTTTAAAAACTAAGATTTTTCAACCAACTTGTACCAATTTTTTTTTTTTTTTTAAAGATTGCAGTTATACCCATGTTTCTGACCATTTCTGCACAGGCAAAGCCACATATGCTTTATCTGGCAAGGGCACCTTCCTGTAGTCTGCAGAGGTTCTTAATGCCACATGTCGCAGAACACAATCAAGAATCACAGAGAAAAGGGGCAAGCCTCTGGCTCTGAGGTCCTGGCTTTTCTCTATTACTGGCAATCTATAGCACCCCCACCCCAAAAAGCTCTCTCTTTTTGGTTAGCCAACAGGAAATAAGGTTTTTTGTTTTTTCAAAGCATGTGGAGCAGGGGGTGGTTGGGAAGCAGTCTCTGCAGCCTATTGCCATCTCTCCCTAGAGTGAAAAGTGCATCCAGATGTCATACTATTTACATCAATTATTTACATCAAAGAAAGCTCAGTCTCTTCACCACAGTAACCAGAAGAATGTACTTGAAAAGGTAGCCAGAGTTAGGCAAGACTTCCTAGGAAGTTTGCAATGGTGGATACAAAACAAAGTTACACTGATATCTGGGTAAGTACACAGATATTAACATTTCTCAAGCAACACCAAGGGAGATGCCAAGATGAATGCTGGACAACCAGCCTGTTAAATGGCCAACTGCTCTTGACCTACTGTTATGTTTTTGAAGGAAGTTTAAATAGACTGCAAGATATTTTTAAAAATAATTGCTCACTTGTACCATCTGAAATTTATAAAAGCACTACACAATTTCATGTCAGTCTAACTACATGGAGGCCAGAGGGTTTTTGTTTTGTTTTTGGTTGTGTATCATCTGCTTAGTGTTAATGGTTATAATCAGAATAAGATTACTTGTGGAAAGTTGAGAACTGCGATACAACTTAGCAGCAGGTTTTGGTGTCTGTCCCAGTTGCCATCTACTCGCAAGCCAACATATTCCTACAGCAGCTAAGACTCCCTGGTCTTATTGAAATCTATGGCGAAAATCCCATCAATGTCAGAGGAGCAAAATCAACTGTTAAGGTTCATAAGGACCAAGTGGATAAAATTTTCATTATAAAAAACTGATGGTAAATTATATTATTTTACAGTAATGATGCTTAATGATTCATCCTGCACAGAAGAGAAACAAGTCCTGCACGGTGATCCTAATCCATGTGAGAGATAAAGATTTTATCCCTTTAAGGAAAGGAAAAAGATGTGGAAGGAAGAAAGAATGAACAGCTGAAAAAGACAAAGAAAATGGATGGATGCTGAAGGAGGCTTGCTGTTTTTGTTCATTTGACTTTCTATCAAGGTTTTTTCCTTATATTACGTAAGCACAACTCTCACCAATTCATGGAATAATTTTCTACACAGTCCAAATCTTTGTTTAACCTGAGAATGCAGACAGCACCAATGCTTTGAAATAGTAGACAGCTGGAAGAGGCATTCTGGGTTCAAATTGCAGTGACTAAGAGAGAGAATCTAACCCATCACTTTCCAGCCACTTTAGAATCACAGGGTCAGAAGAGACTTGAAGGGTCATTTAGTCCACTCCCCATCCCAGAGACGCTCATCTGGCCTCTTTTAGAAAATCTCTGATGAAGGATATTCTGTAACTTCCTGAGGCAGCTTGTTCTATTATCCCATTGCTCTTACAGGTAGGAAGCTTTTCCTGAGATTTAATTTAAATCTGTTTTGCTCTCGTTTAAACTGGTTGCTTCTTGTCCTGAGGACTGGCAAACAACACTTCTCCATCTTCTTTATAGCAGCCTTTCAAATATTTGGAAACTGCTTCCATGTCTCTTCATCTCCTTTTCTCTTAAGTGAACATAAACTTACCTGGTATAGCTTGTATTCCAACACCTTCTCTTTGTTGCTAATTCTGGGCCCACTCCAGTTTCTCTACATCCTTCTTATAATAGTGACACCCACACTTTGGCAGAAGCCTATTCAGCCTCAAGTTAGGGGGTATTATCACCTCCCATGTCATGCATACAGTGCTGTTGTCACTGAAAACCAAGCATATTTGTATTTGTTTGGAGACGGCACTTGCAGACGAGGGGGTGACCACATATTTCCTATACTGCATCTGCATTCCTTCTGTGTCATTTAGATTGTTCTAATTACAAGGTTATACAACTTCTATATAGAACCAAAAATATCAATTTGATAATAATCTTTATTAGTTTATTTTAAAAGGTACCTTGTAATCCTGAGCTACTGCTTTTGTACATTTATCATCATACAAAGACATGTCATTTACAGTTTGAAGAATACATTTATTGTGCTCCAAAATCCTCATCTGAATGTCACTTTGTCCTAACAGGAACATAGACAATTTAAAATATTACGTGTATCCCTGGAACATTCACATTGTTTTGCTCATCTGACCCCGTTATCTAATGACTATTGTGTTCTAAACTGCTCAGGACGTTCCTTCTGAATTCAGCAAAAAGTGTTTTTAAAACTGTTAAGATGGGCAGTGCAAGAACTGGTCCCTTAATCCTTTGGGAATACATCATTAGAAAATCAATTTCTGTTTCCGTATTCTCTTGAGAGAACCAATGTTAAATTGACCAACTGTATTTTGATGGAATAGTCCAAGTAACAGTTCACTAATTTTCATATTATAGTAGTCAGTGTAAAGTTACAGTTTCTCCCTTTGCAGTGACCAGTGCATAATTCTCCCAAAAAAGGAAATGTCTGCCATGATCAGCTGAAAGTAAGAGGAAACCCACCATCACCTTATCTTCACCTAAATGACATTTAAGTAATATAAAACAAGTCATATGAAATGCTTCCCTTAGACCCTGTGTAAAGGAACTCATACAAATAACCAGAGTTAAGTTCCATAAATCCAATCATGGCTTTTAGGATTTGCCTGTAAAAAACAAAACATTAATAAGTCCCAGGATCCTTGAGAAAAACATTTATCCAAGTTAAATTCCAATACAGGATAAATGGATAATTTCTGTTCTTTAACTGGATTACCAAAATATTGCATCTCTCTACCTGAAAATCTGAAAGCACACAGTGTTTACAAATGTTCTCTTCAGCAACAATTTCAGTTCCCAAAAGTACACTCTTATATTTCACTTCTGGAATAAGGTCACTATGATCTTAGGTAAAATGTACAGTAAGCATTTCAAGCAAAATGCTTATTGCTTAGATTTTAAAGCAAGCCACTTTAGTACAGTTGTAATTAAAATGCAAGTACAAATGTAAAGCTACTGTAGAAACACTTATAAACACCTCTTGCTTTTGAATACTTACTGATCACTTAAAGAATGGTGCAGGCTGATTTTAAAATAATAAAAAGGAACTGTAAAACGATACCGTTTGTTGGAATGAAATTCAACAATACTTAAGACAGGTGTATGGACATGTAAACAAAGCTTTAGTATTCAGAGCTTGGGAATCTAGCAGCAAAACAACCCATTTGCATATAATGTAGTGCAATAAACATTTGTTTTTAGAAGATCCCAAGGCTTAAAACTACTTTTAACAGAATAGAATCCTTACAGGAAAACAGTTGAAAAATGTCCAACATGTAGAATCCAGAACTAGTAGAGAGACCGTCTCACCTGCTACAATCTACCAATATAAGTCTATGCAAAACTGTGCTCTGGATAACTGACTTTTATGGCTCCCCAGTAACAGGCTCGAATAAGGCAGATTAAGCCTAAGAGGTAAGCAATAGCCCAAGAAACATATGTTGCATGAAAACGCGTGGCGAAGTCTTGTGTACCAACCTGGAAAAGAAAAAGAGAGCATCAGATACACAACAGTCTGGGTTCTTGGAGGACACTAGTGTTTCTTTAAAGATATTATTTTTTAAGTATAAACCGTCACGAGTTAACTGCCTTTTTTTTTTTAATACTCCCAGCGATATAGCATATTAATTCTTTAGAGTACATTATACCAATATTATAAGTGATGTCAAACATGTAAGCTGTTTTTTTTTTAAATCCAGCAAGTTTCTTGTTTTTACTCACTTTAATATAGCAAATCCTCCATTAATTTAAGCATGCAAACAGCTTGTTTTCCCACTACTAAGTTAAGAAGGCTAAGGGGGAAGTGTACACCCCCATAATGGTCAAAGTAAAAATAAATGCAGTTTACAGAGGCAGTAGATGATTTCATCTGCATACACATGAAAGGTGAAGGCAATATGGCTTACCTAGGAATGATACTGTAAGGGGCATATAAAAGACATTGTAGAAGATGAGGAGCTGCAAGATGCGAAAAAGCACACTGGGATGCAAAAACCTTAACTTATGCCAAAACAGTGTTGCATGTTCAGTGCTCCAGAATGAAACCAGTTTTTACCACTGCCCAATCCTAGGCATAACACTAATTGGGTAGATCAAAGAATTAAGTCTGCTATTTTTAATTTTCCTGGGTGGCCCATTATTTTAGTTAGATTTGGCCAAATCAAAGCATCGAGCCAGCCTTTTATACATCTTTCATTATTTTCTGTACTTCTACTTTGATCAGTTTTATTCATTTCATCTGTAAAAATACTTCTAAATTTTGTAATTTTCCTTCCTATTCAAATCCTCCTGTTATTTTTACCTTTCTCTGAACTCATTCTATTCCTGCTACATTCATTTTACAATGGCGTGATCAGAAACTAGCATAGTATTCAATAGCTAGTACCACTGATTCATATAATGGCTATTTTATATATACACTATTAATTTATGTACTTTTATTAATATAGCCCAAGATCTTGTTTGATTCTTTGATCACAACAGCATATTGATCAGATATTTTCTCTGAGATTTTTTCCTGTGTGTTTGCAGATATTAGAACCCATTAGTTTCTTTAAGGTGGCTAATTACTCATTACAATGTGCCTCACTACATATTTGCATTAGTCATTGTATGGGTCAATTGCATAGCTTCATAGGTCCTTCTTAAAAATTCCTCACAAAGTTTTTAGTGCAACAGAAGTCAGGTCTATACTACTGCTTTCTGCCAGAATAGCTATATCAGCCAAAGGTCCAAAGATTCCTAGATTTCTTGCTGGGGTCTCTTGATCCCAGATGACTTCCTGCCTATGGCAGGGGGAGGGAAGGGGCGGTGCTGGACCAGATCATCTCTTGAGGTCCCTTCCAGCCCCTAATGTCTATGAAATCTATGAAAAAGGTTTCAATTCCAACTAACATCAGAGTCCTATTGTATTTTTTTAAAAACTAAGAGGTGTGGTTTTATAAGTACAGCTTGTTTCATTCATGGGTGGTGGTTTTATTGTACTTTTACAAAGTGCAATTTCAGTGGTATAGCTGCATCCATAAGAATACTATGCCAATATAGTGTACGTGTAGTCTTATACTAATGAAATGCTCTAGCAGAGATTACTTGCAGACTATTAATAACATTACACACAATCATAATTGGATCCAAAATGCACACTTTCATTTTAGTTATAAGTATGCTTTTAATGGTTAGTGAATGATGTAACCATACCAAGTTTATATATTATGATGTTGCAGTTATATATTCAGACCAAGGCCTGACTGGTAGGCTCTGAGGGAGGCACAAAAGAACTTAATACTAATACATTTTTAACCATGTTGTTTGAAAAACAGATAGGAGAGGTATTTACTTAAATACAAGGCAAGGTCACCCTCCACCACAAATCAGCATGGGGGGGGGGGAGCCCCTCATCTTACATCTACATACAAGGAAACTTCATTAAATACATCGTCTATCATTAATCTGCTGCCAAAAACAGAATGTACTCAGTAATGAAAACCAACTGTGAAGTTCATTAAATGCACCCAACACTGAGCATAACTATAAAACCCATTATTCATATTGGGCAAACGCAAGTGTGCATGCATGTCCCTTAAAAATAAAAATAGGTGGGTGTTCCCCCCTCAGGGAACTGGCACCAGGCCTGAAGGTACTGCACTACCAGGCCAGGACTGGGAGGGCCAGAGTCAGCCCCAACACCCTTTCCTTGGTGCCAAAAAAGCTATATTTCATCTTGGCCAAAAAGGCCAACATGCTATAGGGGCCAATCTATTACAAGGACAAGTTAGTACAACCTTTCTGAATAAAATGTATGTTAGTGGCCATTGTGCATAGTCCCCCTCAGCACCTATTCTTTTTCAAGTCACAGTGAACAACTACACTGAATACATTTAGACTTCTTCACTTTCACAGCTAAGCTGCACCTTTCCCATTTCCAAAGATCCCTGTTTCTTCACCAGCCTTAATGTCTGGCAAACATCAAATAGGGCCCCAGAATCCCCCAGTTGCCCCATCTCTCAGCCTGTTGCATATGATTAGTATGGGCTGGCCCTCCATGAGGTGCAAGTGGACCAGGCTGTATGTGCAGGTGAGGCACAGGCCATTTTTGGAGGATCCCAAGACTCAGGACGAGACCAAGCAGGGGCTAATCAGCATATATCTCTCCTTTGTGAGGGTCTCTGGAGTACACATACATACTGAGCAGAGCTGACCTATGGGGTCACCATGGCTTGAAATGCTGTTAACACTGCTCAGGTCTAGCCCAATGAATTTTATGGTAAATCATAAGTCTTTTGGCTTTGGACTAATCATGCATAGTTCGTACTATATATAAGTAGGTGCAAAAATGCTGCTTAAGTGTGTTTATGGAGTACCTCTGCTAAAACTTGCAGCAATTTCAGAAGAGGTAAAATGCATCAGTTCTGACTGAACTAAGCCTGTGGGTTATATATATGCAGATTACTTCAGGTGTTTTTATTTCAAGGCCAGTATTTTCAAGTTTCCTCCTTACTTCTATGCTCCTAGGGATAGCAGGGTCTGACAGTAAGGAGGGGGGGGGGGAAGGGTCTGCAGAGGGAATAAACTGTGGGGGGGGCAGAGGGCAAGGGGACTACCTGACCTCCAAATTTAATTTTCCCTGTGGTAGCAGTGCAAGTGGGACAAATTCAAGTTAAACCTCCAATAACTAAATTCTATGCCTGGAACATTATAAAAGTTTATACATGTTTCATATATAGAATCTAATTGTTGGGGGTCATCTTATATTTGAGTAAATAAGGTCATCTATGGACAAATGGACACAATCCAGTCCAGTCCAGAAAGCCTGAAATAATAGTAAGCCAAGTGAAAATTAAGACTCCTTTCTCCAAATGTTTCACCTTCCCTAACGGTGCTTTTCAAGGATCACTGAGGAAGCAGTCTAGGCTTACACAGCAGGGAGGCAGGCAGGAAGCTAGGAAGAATTCTGATGGAAATCTACCTAATCCTTATGAAATGAGGGTGTTCTGGCAGCATATTTCAGATTTCAAGTCAACATTTTAAGTGGAAAATGTCTGGCCAGCTGCAGTTAGTTCATCTTGCCCTTAGTGCCCTCTCAGTCCCTAAGAGCAGGCCAGTGAGCATACGGAAAGTGATGAAGCAGCCCAACTGTGGGAACATTTCAATGTTTCCAAAATGAAAATACTCTGAAATTTATTTCTGTGAAAAATTAAACATTTGCCTTTTTGTCCCAATCAGGACAACATTCCCTAACTCTGCAAGAGGCAAGGATTTCTTAGGGCAATATCTTTTATTGGACCAACAATTTAGTTGGGATAGAGTTAGATAGTTGGTCTAATAAAAGATATCACCCTGCATAATTCCTGGACCATCACAGCTACATCAGCTTAACGTTCCCTAACTAAGTTTTTCTTCTGCAGACATTTCAGTTTGCCACAAAGCTCTAAGCAGAACCTTACAGAAACCTTCCTGCCTTTTTTTTATTTATTTAAAGATGTGTGCTAAAATAGGAGTTTCTGCTCAATAGTGGTCAGACAGTACTAAAATGTCAGAACTGAAGAAATGCTACTGAGATGCTGAGAGTTGAGAAAACAGTGGGGGCCTCTGTGAAAATTAGTATTGAAAAATACATTACTCACAGTTAGTCCAACTCCAATGAAAATGCATATCATTCCAATAGTAATGTATGCACAGCAGCGCCTTCTTGGTAGTGCACTTCCAACAGAGGAACTGCAGATGAATAGCATGTAAGAGCCAAACAAAATGAGTTATTAGACAGTAAAACACAGCCCATATACACACACAAATCATGTTGAAGCAATAAAGTTGTAGGCCAAGCTTATTACTAGACTAAATAAGTGTAATGCTTTTGAGAATTAGTCTTCCTGTAAGCAGAGTATATCAGAGGAGAACTGTGTCAAGACGAAGATTATCAACCATCTAGTGTCTTAACCAACATAGTATTGTGTTAAGGAGAGAAATTATAGTTCTACGCCTTATGACTGCCTGATGTGCCTGTGCCTGTGCATCGCCTGAATTATCCAAGTCTCTTTTTTAAAACAAAAATTATCAAAACACTGAATTACACTAAAACTATTAGAGGTCATCACTGGTGTTCTCCTCTTTTCTCTGAAACTGTCCTTCTGTCATAGAACATACAAGAACTGAAAATACTCCGTATTATTCACTAAAATAAAAAAAAAGGGTTCTCAATGAAGACTTGATCCTCTGACACCCATATGACCACCCACTGAAATAGCTGAAAAGATGCTTATATGTTATTGTCGCCTTCCTGGTTTCCTTTTTTATTTGGATTGGTAGACTTGGTCCCTGAATGAATGTCAGGAGTGACCACACTACGACTAATGAGCTGGATGCAGCTTCTAGGTAGTTTAATGAAATAAATAAATAGTTTAATGAAATAAATAAATCTTTTTCTGTTTATTTTTTTTGTATTTTTGATTTTCTTTATTTCTTATTATTTGTTCTGGGAACTCATTTAAAATTAGAACACATTATTCTTTGAGCTGTAGGGCTATGTGCAGATCATTGACTCCAGAGCATGCTGGTTTTGAAAGCTGTGCGTCTTGTGCCTCTTAGCGACATCAAAGTTTTAACTTGCAGCAGGAAGGGTTAGGAAGTTTGGCCAGTATTCAGTGCAAGGCTATATTATGCTGAAATACATTGTGAACACCAACTTCAAGACCAACAGTAAGTAGTGCCTTTGTGAGCTTACTAATATACATAAAAACTCTGAATCAGGGTAGCTATAAAACACTTGGGCTAGATATAGACATTCAAGAAGTCAGAGGCAGAATAGATCTAAAATTACAAAATTTTCTGTAAGTAGCGTAGTTTAGATCAGTAGTAAACAGACCATACATTCGCCCTTTGGTTGTGGGGAAGTGGGGAGAAGGGTTCTGCCATTTTTAAACCAGCGTGTATGTGCTGAACTTCTGTCCTGTTAGATGTATATGCCAGTTTCTGATCACTTGTACCAGTAAAACTGGAATGTCTGTACCTGGCCTTGATGTTTGGTAAGTATTAGGTGCAGAGCGTCTCAGCCTGACTCGTCTTTGTGCCATATAGGCATATCCCAAATATGTCCTTCCTTCATCATGTCTGGTTCAGTCAAAGCAGAGATTGTAATAGATATGAGAGTTTAGTTATTCAGCAGGAGTGGATGAGATTCTCACTTATTAGCAAGGGAGAATAACAGATTTTAAAATTAATCCTTCACTACTTCTAGGTTACAACGATGCAATTAACCTGTAAGTTGCTTAGCTGGTACAGATGGTACAAGTTCTAGGGAATGAGATTGCAGAACATTTCCACTTAAGCAGTGGCCCACCAAACTGAGCAACAATACTGAACAAATAATGTGCTGCAGGCAATAATCAGGCTTTAATCTTCCCATCGAGTTAAATTTAACTTTTTAATCCTTTGGGACAGTGAACAATACAGGGTCTTACAGGCATGTTGCCCATAAGCTATGGGTGGGAACCCCCAATTTAAGGTCTGCACTAAGAGACATTTAGAGTTCTCCTGCCATTACTATGTGCAGCTATGGTACTCTTAAAAGTCTGAAGAGGAATAACCATGAGTATCCAAGAAATATTTGTACAAAGAAAAACAACATAGAGAGTTAGGGGCAGAAGCAGGAGTGAAACCCAGAAATCCCAACTCCTTCACCCCATCTCATATCACTTAACTATTTCCTATCTCCAATGCCAAAGTTTATCCTAGCACAAGTAATTCAATTCAGTTTAAAATAAGGTTACCTAAATTAAGAAGAAAATATTTTGGTGTGCTACCAAATAAGTCTTGAACAGTCTTTCCGATTCCATGAAAAAAACCCTTTGGCTCAAGGCTTCAGCATGATTTGCGAGACAACAAAATATATTATTTTAGATGTTTTAAATCTATTATTAAAAGACTAAAATAACTAGAAATCACATTCTATCTTCAAAGCGTGATAAGTCTTTAAACTCTACCATCTCCTAAAGTAATTATTTACAAAACAGTTTCCTGAAAGAATGTCTCCACTGTCAAAAGAACTCTGCGTGATTTCTTCTTAAAAAGCATGAAAGTATTGACGTTTTTCTACTAGTCATGAAACATGAAAATATTTACTTACATAAAAAAGGGGAATTACACTTGTGAACATTAACCTTTAAGTCCATTTCAAGTAGCTATGTGAATCATAATCATTTCCAGGTTTCCAATTAAGATATACTACAAATTAACTGCACAAATTGCCATCAGTGAGCAAAGTAAACAAATCCCTTGAAAGCTGCACTACAAACACTTTGAGGAAGGCACCTTGTCTTCAAACCTGCCAACCTAAATAAATCTGACTAGAGCACTGCTCTTGCAATTCCTTTCTAAAACTGGCTAATAAAGGTCTAAGAAACAAAACAGAAAGAATCATGGGATCACAGGAAAGTAGGGCTGAGAGAGACCTCACGAGGTGAACTCATCCAGTCCCTGCTCAAGGCAAGATCATCCCTGACTAAAAACCATTCCAGCCAAGTGTCTGTCCAGCCTGCTCTTGGAAATCTTCAAGAATGAAGATACCTTATGTAGCCTGTTCCAATGACTGACCATCCTCATAGTTAGATTGGATGGGACCGACTAACAGCAAACTACTGAAACTTATAGAACAGCGGTGGGCAATTATTTTGGGCAGAGGGCTGCTTGCTAAGTTTTGGCAAGCCATCGAGGGCTGCATGACAGGCAGTCAGGGACAGATTAATATTAATTTTCTAAATTTTTTTTAGGGGCCCCCGTGGGCTGCATAGAATGGCCTGGCAGGCTGCATTTTGCCCACCCGTGTTACAGAAGGATATGCGACATCTCCACAAAACTAATACTTTTAGTTATATTTGTTTTGAGTATTAGGAGACCTAACACCAAAAGTATAACCAGCCCAAATCACAATCTTTTGCATGGATGCTTAAGTATTCTTCCATCCCCCTGTCCTACTTTAAGTATTCTTAATCCATTGCCATTTCTCTGCTGCTTTTAAGTTATGTAGTGAACAGAAGAAAAAGTATCTCTCTATTAATTGCCCTATTGCTACATGGCAACTTTTGGAGTGAGAGGCAAATGGCAGTAAGCACAACTGTAAGCCCAGCCCAGTACAGACCAGAACAATTTCAGGTAGAACATTTTATTAAAGACGAGTTTAGGATAGTGACCTCAAAATTTTGAAGCAGCACCTGAAATACTGCAAAGAGTATAACCAGACCAGCTTTTTGTACAAAGTTTGTAAAGGCACCAGGTTAGTTCTACTAGTTTGGTCTTTAACTTTCCCCTAACAGGGTGGTAGGGCAAGTGTGTTTGGTACCATGAAAAGTACTCTGATTTTTTAGTTCTATGACTTGGTCTGATTGACTATCCACATTTCAGTTTTAGTTTAGCAAGTATTATTGCCATCAGTCACTGGACCCTAGATAAATAGAAAAAGAGAGTTATCCAGCACATTACAAACTTCATTTGCTGCCACTTAATGTTTTAATACCCGTGTTTTAAACAATAAGGTTACACATGAGCCAGTGAGCTAAAATCATTCAAATTCAATGCAAATAAATGAAGGTGGGGAAAAAAAAAAAGCCACTTCCATCTTCACTAGATTCTGAAGTGAGCCAGCGTTACTGTCTGGTAGATGGGTGAGAGATCCCATTAAAGAGAGAGAGAGAAACTTTATCTACTGCCAAAGGGACACTAAACACCAGCAGTGCCTAAACTGTTTTTTGGCTGTACCAATGGCTGGAGCCAGTCTCATACGCTGTGTCCAGATGAGCCCAGACATGCAGTATGTGTCACTGCAAACGCATTTGTGGCACCACACTGCACATGCATGTCTTCCTCATTCTGCTTTGCAGCATGGGGATGTTTTCTGATCTCAGGAGATCTGAGTGAAAAAATACCCATGGCAAAAAAAAAAAAAAAAAAAAGTAGGGTGATGCACATGGTGGCAACATGCACCATCCAAAAACCAGAGTCTGACTGGCTGGAGCCACGCTTGTTCCAGCTGTTGGCCAGGCTCCTAGCTGTGGGAAATGTGCTGCAGCTGCAGCACCCTGAGGCCCCCAGGACCCCAAGTAAGACTGCTGGAGCTAGCACAGTTGCTGGCCCCAGCCCCTCCTACCCCACCCAGGGTAACCTGCCATGTGCCAGAGGGCGCATAGCATGGGCACTCCTCAGGGACGAATAGCAGCAACACGAGGAGTGTCATTGCTACTTGTTCCCGGGAGAACAAATATATATGTAGGAAAAGCAAGGGCAATGTTGGACCCCTGCTAAACCAGATAGGGCAACTGACAACTGACGCCCAGGAAAAAGCCAACCTATTAAATAGGTACTTTGCGTCAGTCTTTCATCAGTCACACGGGATGCCCATGCCTGCTATGGGACAGGGAAATCTGGGTGAGGGGGATCCCCTACCCTCCATCAATGCTGACCTCGTGAAGGAACACCTTGAGAAGCTGGATACCTTCAAGTCAGCTGGCCCTGACAACCTGCACCCCAGGGTACTCAAGGAGCTGGCGAGCGTCATAGCCCAGCCCCTGGCACGGATCTTTGAAAACTCCTGGCGCTCTGGTGTAGTGCCCGAAGACTGGAAGAAGGCCAATGTGGTGCCGATCTTCAAGAAAGGGAGGAGAGTGGATCCGGCTAACTACAGGCCCATTAGCCTGACTTCTATCCTGGGGAAGATCTTAGAAAAGTTTATTAAGGAGGCCATCCTTGAGGGACTGGCCCAGGCTAACATTCTAAGGGACAGCCAGCACGGGTTTGTTGCGGGTAGGTCTTGTTTGACCAATCTCATTTCCTTCTATGACCAGGTGACCTATCACCTGGACAAGGGAGAAGAGATTGATGTCATATATCTTGACTTCAAAAAAGCTTTTGATCTGGTATCCCATGATCACCTCTTGGCCAAACTGGCCAGTTGTGGCCTTGGGTCCACCACTATCCGCTGGCTGGGAAATTGGCTTCGTGGTCGGACCCAGAGGGTTGTGATTGATGGCAGTCACTCATCATGGTGCTCTGTGACCAGTGGGGTCCCTCAAGGCTCTGTCCTGGGACCCATACTGTTCAACATCTTCATTAATGATGTGGACATTGGAGTTAGGAGTGGACTGGCCAAGTTCGCCGATGACACCAAACTTTGGGGCAAAGCATCCACGCCAGAAGATAGGCGGGTGATCCAGGCTGACCTGGACAAGCTCAGCAAATGGGCGGACGAGAACCTGATGGTGTTTAATACCGAAAAATGCAAGGTTCTCCACCTTGGGAGGAAACACCTGCAGCACCCTTATAGGCTCGGCAGTGCTACGTTGGTTAACACTACAGAAGAAAAAGACTTGGGGGTCGTCATTGACCACAAGATGAACATGAGCCTGCAATGCGATGCTGCGGCTAGTAAAGCGACCAAAATGCTGGCGTGCATCCATAGATGTTTCTCGAGCAAATCCCGGGACGTCATTCTCCCCTTGTACTCGGCCTTGGTGAGGCCGCAGCTGGAGTACTGCGTCCAGTTTTGGGCGCCACAATTCAAAAAGGATGTGGAGAAGCTTGAGAGAGTCCAGAGGAGAGCCACGCGCATGATCAGAGGTCAGGAAAACAGATCTTACGATAACAGGCTGAGAGCCATGGGACTCTTTAGCCTGGAAAAGCACAGGCTCAGGGGTGATCTGATGGCCACCTATAAGTTTATCAGGGGTGACCACCAGGATCTGGGGGAATGTCTGTTCACCAGAGCGCCCCAAGGGATGACGAGGTCGAACAGTCACAAACCCCTGCAAGACCATTTCAGGCTGGACATAAGGAAGAATTTCTTTACTGTCCGAGCCCCCAAGGTCTGGAACAGTCTGCCAGCGGAGGTGGTTCAAGCACCTACACTGAATACCTTCAAGAGTAAATTGGATGCTTATCTTGCTGGGATCCTATGACCCCAGCTGACTTCCTGCCCTTTGGGCAGGGGGCTGGACTCGATCTCCCGAGGTCCCTTCCAGCCCTAATGTCTATGAAATCTATGAAATACCCTGAGGAATGAAGTTGACCCACCACCATTTTCTTAGAGGTGTCTACTGTGCCTAATATTGTACTGGCATCCATTCACTGTTACTAATGAATTTTATGAAACAATTAATTTTTAGAAATGGAAAAATTTCCTACAGAAAAATAAAGCACTGGAAAATTTTCCAACTCAGATCTCTGCAATGAGGTAAAATTCCTTCCTGACCCTAAATATGGCTACTGATCTGACCCTGGGGAGAGGGGAAAGACCCTCTAGCTAGGAACCTCTCAGCTTCCTAACAGAACCAGCACACCCCAGTTGAAGTCCCCATCCTTACCTGTAGCCAATACCCAATGCCTCTGGGGAGGCTTAAAAACATCTTGGTATGTATAGCACAAGTGTGTGGGAGGGGGTGGGGAGGGGAGAAACCAGTAAAGCCTAGAAGCATAGGAAATACCCATAGTGGAAAATAAGCATAGCAAACATCTTCCTTGAATAGCAGCTGTCCAACCTCTTCTTGAACACCTCCAGTGAGGGGGAGTCCACAACTTGCCTAGGCAGTCTACTCCACTGCTTCGCTATTCTCACAGTGAAGAAGTTTTTCCAGATATCCAATCTAACAGTTTCCATGTTCCCCAGCTACCATACCATCCCTTTTAACATTTAGTTGAATCACTCAACCAATCCATCTATTTGGGGATGGTAAACTGAGGTCTTTGCCTAATGGATCCAAGGCCTCCTACAACTGTGACATAAATATGGTGCTCTCCTGGGGAATCCCTGCCAAAAAATAAATGTTAATAAATGTTGAAGTGACTGTTTAAGCCAAGGCCGAATAGATGATCACTGCTTCTAGGTATCAGTTACCATAGTTTAGCGGGACAGGAGTAAAACAGCAACAGTTGGCATTTGGCTTCAGCAGCCCAAATAAGACCAATCCCACCCACTCAAATATATTGCTGACCTGGGCTGGGTACTAACTGGGTTCTCTGTGGGCCTGGGCCCAACTAGCTGGCATTCTGGGCAGGACACGCAGCAGTCTTTGATGTTTTGGTAGACTCCTAGCCAGAATTTCATAGAACACCCTCTCGTGTCTTCTCAGTCCCCAAGTGACCTGCCCATGGTATGCAGGGGTCTAACTTTAACACTTGGTTTTATTACTGCTTTGGCACCAACAGCATATACCATTATGTCCCTATAGCTTTGTGTCTCACAGCTCTCATTAGGAGGTCCTCTTGTAACACAAAATGAGGATCCTGGGAAGATAAAGCTGGGGTCTATCATGACCCTGCTGGCACAGAACAACCATACAGAACAGAAGAGAGAGAATCCTACGTTGTCTTTGAATAACATCTGGACCTTCTCCAACCTACTCCAGGTCTCCTCCCTCCAATTCTTGATGGCTCCATGGGGTTTTGGGTCTCCTGAACTTTCCCCAGGTTGTTTAGATCACATAATATGCTAATGCCTTTCTCCAAATGTCTCCTATGGTCCCCCCCATCTTGCACCTACATCTCTCCTGGCCCTCACGCATTCCTGGCAAGATCTGGGATGGGCTTCAAAGTGCTCACTGGGACTGTGGGGTATAGCCTACCATCCCTATGGATACACATTACACAGATATACTCTGCTGTTGGAACGTTGGGATCCACAAACAACTGATGTATAAAAAAAAAATAAATCTGTCCAGACCTCAACTCTACTAGTCCCATGACTTTGAATGGCACCATGCGACACTTAACATCTGGTCCCAGACAAGATTCAAGGGAAGGCAGGAAGAAGGGAAAAAGAGGGCTTATCTGCTTTAGGGCCTATTCCCCACCTGCAAAGTCTGTCTGTTGCTTACATAGTGGAGCATGTTACCCTGCCACTGAACCTCCTCTGGATTCACACCTGGACTCCAATTTAAAAAGTTTCAGCCACTGTTGCTTGCCACTATGTACCAGAATAATTTTCAAGAGGATGGTAGAACAAGGAACAGTGTTTCTGATGCTCTTATGCTACTGATTACAAAACCTTGTTTTACTAGACCACTTGGAGGATTCCCTATTGGGAATGTTACCACTCATCTAAAGTTATCCTGTTGGATCCACTGATCTCTAGGAAGAAAACTAGACACAAAACACACTTCAGACCTGGTCAAAAACTCGTTACAGATAAGATTATCTGATCATGACAAAAAAAGATGCATTAACATCCTGCATTTCCAACCCCATCACAAAGCATTCCCAGAGATAAGAACCAAGCCAGAGACCATCTAAAATTGCCCAGTATTGCCACAGAAGACACAGGATCCAAAGAAAGCACTTCAAAATGTGTTAGCACCATTCCACACTATGGAAAAGAGTCTGCACTAAGCAGCTTTGGGTTGCATGAACTGGTGCAATACAGGTGTGCACAGCGTTCCTGCCAATCACAATTACAGGTAGAGCTCCCCGGGGAGGGAGTAAGGAAGTAAAACATGGTTGGTAAGCACATACACCTTGGATAGACAGTATCCATACATTAAACACACTAGTGGAGATAGGATCAAAAAGGACATGGTCCCCTTTTGAACAACTAGCAGCCATGGGGGGGTGAGGAACAATTTTTGTTGTGCTTTGCCACACCACAGCTTGGCTCCATACAAGTCTTACTACTCTACAGACTGAAGCTAAAGTACTAGTCAATGTTGGGAATAGGCTTTCACTAGGGAAAAGCATTATAAAATAACATTTGCCAATGCAGGACTATAGATAGAAATGTTGCTGAGGAAAAATGGGAGCACACTTAATTCTATTGAAATGTACTGAATCTGTAAAGAAACTGGAAGGGCCAGAAATGGAAATTATAAATGTTTGAGTGAAATACATGGATTTCCCATTCTAAGTATGAATGGTTTGCATGTTTGTTAGCACCTCCTGAAACAACCTCTGGCATACATGATACAGGCAGCTGCTGTGTGAGGCACATGGCAGATCAGGAAGGGAACAGGCGGGACACTGGCAGATGGGACAGAAAGCAAAGCAGCAGATTGGGCATGGAGCACAAGGTAAGAAGCAGCACATCAGATCAGGAAAGGGAAGGGGCTCAGAGTGGCACTTGGGGGAGTGGGATTAATTTAGAATTACAGAAAAATTAGGGTTGGAAGGGATCTCAGGAGGTCATCTAGTCTAGTGGTTCTCAACCCTTTTGGACTCCAGGGCCCTCTCACTACTGGCCTGCAGCCCCCTAGCCCTGCCAGTGTCCCTAACTCCCAATCCCCTACCCCTCCAGCCCTACAGGTGCCCTTCACTCTCAACTTGCAGCCCCCTGGCCCTGCCAGTGCCCCTCACTCCTGACCTGCAGCCCCCCCCCCCCAGTCTCCAGCACCACAATGTGTGGGTCAGAGTAGGGGTATGGCCCAGGCACTGCTGCTCCCCTCAGGCCACCCATGCCGTCCCTCACTCCACCTCCCCTCTGGTGGCCAGAGGATTAGGGCAACACAGCCCCCCGCCCAGTCCATTACTCACCGCATGGCTGGTGGTATGGCTGGTGCAGGGCAATGAGTCTTGGTGCCCTGCTCCACATGGTAGCTTGTTATATTTTATGCTTTGAAGTTGCACCTCCTTATAGAGTGGTGAATTATAGTATTGTTTATATTTAGCCTTATTTAATCATTGCTGCTTAAGTTTTGTATAGCCTCATGAATTTTTTAGTTTATTAGCTGGCCATGAGTTATTTTTGTAGAGTTCATAGTGCTCATTATAATATATCTTTTCTTTTTATCACTGTGAGAAGTTCTTTTAACATAACACAGCATGGCCTTGTTACCAGCTCAGATGAACTGAACTTGGCACTAACCAGCTTAAATCAGAGGGATGAAAGGATTGGATATGTTAATGAAAAGTGATAAGGGCAATGACAAAGCTCAAAGTAAGATACCAGAAAAAGGCCAAATGAAAAGGTGTGCTTGCGATGGGTCTGTTGAACAAAGGAACATACTAAGAGGATAAAAATATGGACAATATGCTGACTGCAGCAAGACCAATCCAAAAGCAAGGAGTCATCAACAGGAGTGAAGTTGAAAAGCATGAAAGGGGGACAGCAAGAAAGTTAGATGTTACTGTCATAATACCTATCTGAACCCTCCCAGCCAATGGCACACCCTTTGACTTCAGGAACTGAGCAGCTGTCTTTTCTGTTGAGCAAAGTAACATCTGGGATTGGGTGAGATTATAGTACTGAATGTTTTTCTCTCTGAATAAAAAAAACTGTTTACTAATAAAGTTAACTTGGTGTCCTAAAATCAAAGTCTATCTGTGTTTGTATTTCACATTCCTTTTAAGGGTTAACAGTGTTGTAACAATCTCTAAGCACTATCTGTTTCAGTGTGCTAATAGCACACCTGTGTCTGGTCCCACCAGGTGGACTGTGGAGGTGGCTCCTGCCCAAAACTGGACAGAATTTGTGGCATGCCTGCCAAAAAGGTAGGTCTCCACCTGTCTTGAAACATATTTCACGTTTCCTGGTATATGATCAAGAAATGGCCCTGGAAATAATATTATAATACCTGAACTCTGTGTATGAAGATGAAAAGAAAAAAATATGTTTCCTTTGGATCTTGATACAACTAAAACGTTCATTTCTAAAAGGGAAAGTATACAAGAGAAAGCAAAAGCTGAACAAGCTGTGTCATATGACTCAAGTTCACAAACTGCTGAATTAAAAGCACAGCAAGGTTTCACATGTTTAGCGTGTGACTAGAATTCTTGAAATGTTCTTCTTGGAAAGCTTTCAAATGGATTGCTTTAAGAGGCTTTACATCACTCGTGTTTATCCACAAGGGATTTCCAAATTCTCCCAACATAGGGAAGGGGTCCTCAAGCTAATACACTGCCTTGTGACACAACCAATTTTAGCTATATCTTGAGATGCAAGAGTTGAAATTATGCAGCAAGCTAGTGGTGAATGCCTCCTTCGCAGGCCATAAAAAGTGACTCTGCATGCTAACTGTTCCCCCAAGAATGCTTCAGTGTAGAAGCCTCACCTCACAAATGTTTAAAACAGTGCAAGTGCAAGGTCCTATTAACCATCCCCACATTTTTAACAAAGAAGGTAAGTACTACCTATTATATCCATGCCAGGATATATACACATTCCATATAAATCATAGTATGGCCAAATTAATACAGGGGGAGGGGGGAAGATTGTACTTCTAAGGTTTCTATGTCTTGCGTTCTTGATTTTGCAATCTTAGCACTACAACACTGTTTGGGATTTATTTTTCCATATTCCTTCCCCTCCTCTAAATGAAGAAAGATAGGGAGACTCGGAGCCAGAGATGAAGCTACTACATTGCACAACATTTTATGGGACCAAAAAAACAAACAAAAAAACCCCAAACAAATTAGCTAAGTGAAACTATACAGCAGGCAATATTAGAAAGCAAAACCCCCCAGAACAACTTAGGCACAGAGAGGTTAAGGGTCCAAGGCCACATAAACATTCCGCAGTAAAGCTACTTGATAGATGTAATGACTAATGTTAGAATATACTTTACACACAAGTGACGTGAATACTAGAAAATATTAATCCTATCCCATGTGACAGAACCACCTGAAGAGCAGCAACTTAAACAATATTTCAGAATGTGTTCACGTAAAAAAACAAACAAACAAAATTTAAAGCCCAGTTTGTCCCCAAGTCCATTTAAACTAGACCTATTATTAGTGGAAACTAGTTCCATCACAGTTACCCCATAATTGGCTAGAATTCATAGTTTCATAGTTGGTAGGGTCGGAAGATGATCTGCTCAGGTCCCAAGTCCAACCCCCTGTCATGGCAGGAAAGAGTGCTGCGGTCAAATGACCCCAGCAAGGTGTTTGTTCAGCCTTGTCTTAAAGACCATCAAGGTAGGAGCCAGCACCACTTTGTTTGGAAGTTGGTTCCAGATCCTAGCCATCCTGACAGTGAAGTAGTGCCTCCTGATGTCTAATCTGAATTTACCCTCTGCCAGCTTGTGACCATTATTCCTGATCACTCCTGGTAGTGTTCCAGGGGGAACAGGGACTCGCCCAGTGCCTGCTGGTCCCCTCTGACTAGTTTGTAACAGGCCACCAGATCCCCCCTCAGCCTTCTCTTGTGGAGGCTGAACAGGTTCAGGTCCTGTAGTCTCTCCTTGTAGGGCCTGCTCTGCCGCCCCCTGATCATGCGAGTAGCCCTCCTCTGGACCTTCTCCATGTTGTCCACACCCCTCCTGAAGTGCAGCACCCAAAACTGGATGGAGTACTCCAGCTGCGGCCTGGACAGTGCTGCATAGAGGGGGAGGATCACCTCCTTGGATCTGCTTGAGATGCATCTGTGGATGCATGACAAGGTGCAACTGGCCTTCCTGACTGCATCCCCACACTGCCAGCCCATGTTCATCTTGGCATCAATGACGACTCCAAGATCCTTTTCTGCCTCTGCACTGACGAGAAGGGAGTTCCCCAGCCTGTAGGTTTCATGCTAGTTAGTAGCCTCATACTACAAGTAGTCCAGAGCTTTACAGAAAAGTAGGACATGCTCCAGATACCTGCCATAACCTGTGTTAAGAAATTGGAAGTATGTCACTGGGGTGAAAGGACAACTGAAGAATGGATGACCAGAAGAATCTTTTCATTAAATGGTAATGAGAAAGGGAACATATCTGGAACTTAAAACAGGGACATTCAGAGAGCAACCAAGATGGATGGGGAAAGCACAGCTTCCCTCATGCCATAAATACATCACCTGAAAGCACAAGAAGGATTTAGTGTAGGCAGGACTCGAAGAATCTGAACTGTGTTGTTTAAGTGTCATTTTTTCACTTTCAAAATATTAGGAGCGTCAGAACTCCCTCCACCCCCTTGGACAAACAGGGAAAGTATGTTCAAGACTTACATAAAAAGGGCAAGGACATTGAATTATTAACAAAGACCTACTCTTCATAATAGTAGGTCAGACACAGGAGATAAACCTGTTTATCACCACACTAAAGACTTCTGAGCAGTCTGAATAAAAAAGACTCCCCACCCCCACCAACTCTTCTAAGCTTTCTTCTTCACTGACTTATTTCATAATCTTACCATTTCTAAAGTTGCTTAAATGTTTTCCAGGAAGAAGATGAGGGAGGGGGGGTAGGCTGGGGAGGACACAGGAATTTTAATGAGAACTGAATACTGTATATGAGCAGAGGAAATATTGATGCTCCCCTGTCCCAGCTTTTGGAGTGAAGATTTAAAAGATCCTATCTATAGGCACAGCCAGGATTTTGTAAAGGGGAGTGAAAAAGCAGTGACTGCAGGGGGGGCTGCACCCCAACCCCACTGGGGTGAGTATGCCACACCAAACAAGCAAATACGGGATTTTTAGTCTGACAGGTAAGAACCTCCACTGCTCCCCGCCAGCACCTCCGCCATGCTCAGCAATACCTCCTCTCCTATCCACCCTGCCCCTGTTCTAGCTGGGCCTGCATAGGGAACCAGGCTCAGCCAGGAACAGAGGCAGTGGTAGGTGGATTCAATCTCCTGAGCCTGCTCCCATGCCAACAAGGAACACCAGGGGAGCGGGGGGGATTTGGTCAGGAAAGAGGAACCCACCTGCCACCACTGCTGGCCCAAGCTGAGACCAATCTCCCAAGCAGCCTAGATGGAACTGGGTAGGAACACAGCTACCCCCACCTGCCCTACCCAGGGCAGCCAGAGACAGTAGGAACAACAGGGGCGGGGAGGGGAGGGGAGAGAAGGGGACCCTGGGGACATGCTGTTGAGCAGAGGGGAAGTGAGGGACAGAGTCTTATCCGATTTGCTGCTCCTGTGGCCTCAAATGAAGTGGGGAGGGGACGCGTGCACTGCATCCCCTCTGCATCTGTCCCATTCCTACCTACCGTACTAACAACATACAAAAAGGTACATACTCCTTCCCTCACCAAGGCTATAGTTGACACTATAAAAGCACTGGAACAGAGTCACTACTCTCAGTTATATTTGGAGATCCCATTGGATCGCTTACATATGTTGGACCTCAACCATTTACATAAGCAAGAGCCACTAAACATTTGAAGCTTTTATTACAGCTCCTTTGTTAAGCCATTTTCAACAGATAAACTGACACAAGTAGCACTATGCATCAAGTTGATTACTTTCAAAATTGAGCTGTTAATCTACGTTATTTCTTACAAGCTAATGATTTTGCTCTCTGCATCTATATTATGAGTGGTCTCATTCTCTTCAGAAGTTACCTTGCAGGCAGTCTATATAAAGGAATAACTCAACCACTCAAAAAATCTTAATGTTAAAACTTGTGACAGCAACTAAAGGGGTGACATAGTAGTTACACAGACGTAAACAGATACCATACCCAGATGTAAAATAAGGACCTACTTAAAATCACAACAAGAAAAAGGTTTTTTGCAGCCTGCTCACAGCATGTAGAGCTGATTTCTCAGGCATTTCGCAGTGGTCCTGCTCCTTGGTGCTGCTTGGCAGAAAGGCTCCATGGAGAAGGCAGATGGGATGAGGGGGTGGCCGCCATCTTGATTGCTGGATGCCCTTTGGGCCACCCTGCCCCTCGGCACTGACTGGCTGAGAGTCTGGCAGGGAAGGAGGGAGAAGGGGGCAGCCATCATCTTGTCTGCTGAGCTTCATGCCCACTCACCAGTCAGTGCCTTCCCCTCCCAGCAGCAAGGACTACTCGCTTACAGTAGGGAGTTGGCATATTATTTTTATTAAGTTTTTTGTTGTTGTTTTGATTTTGCAGATTTCATGGGCAATCCCAGATTTCACAGTTTCCACGTAATCTGCAAAACCGTGAATTAAGTATGTTCCTAGACTTAAAATGTTGTTTTTGAAAGTCACTGATTCATTACATTTGTGTTCCAAAAGCATTTGGTGCGATTCTAGCTTTACACAAATTGGCTGTGTCCAGATGAGCAAGGGCATGCACTTGCAGCAGCACAGACTTGTGCTGCTACTTTGTGCCTCAGCATACTCCCCTACATGTGCACTTTGTTGCAGGACAAATTGCCCTGCTGTGAGCCAACTGCTCTTGCCCAGCTCCTCCCAGGTCTCTGCGTGCTGGGGCACAAATGGAGCATCGAGACACTCTTGTTGCCGGACAGAATGTCTCCCTGGAAGACCAAGCCTTCACTTCTCCCAATACATGCTACGGTAGAGTGCTCCGCTTCACTTTTTTCCTGGAGCTTTTTTGGTAGCAAATTTCACCCCACAACTCTGTAGATTTCCAGTGCAGGGCACATTTTAACATACCCATGCACTTGGTGGTGCCACAAACCACATGCCTCTGCTCATCTGGACATGGCCATTTTGTTTTTCCTCTGTTTCTCTAGGCCTCACCTTTAGTTCTGTTATTATGTACACACTTCAGAAACCCCAAAGATTTTACTAGCCAGATTCTGGCCCCCAGATGTGTGTGCAAATCATTTGCAGAGTTATACAGAACCTAAAAAGAAACCATTTGCAAATATATTTACACGTGTATTTATGTGTGCTAATGTTACTCAGAAGAATAATTCTGAACAAAGAATGATTCTTTCTTGCCCAAACACAATATTCACCTTCCTAAAAAGTTGAGTAAACAACATGCCAGCTAGGCTACATAAAAAATTGTGTCCACAACCGCATGAATGGGGAAAACACTCTTGCTAACAAGTCAAGGTGGACAGGACAAGGAAAAGGAACAAGAACAAGGAAAGTAGCAGGTCCTTGCTCTAATTAGATATCATTTGAATAGCCTGACATGGGAAAAGGAGGACAAAACAGAGAACAGAAGAGGAAGGAGGGCTGCAACAAAAAGCTGAGGTTCCACCCCTTCCCCTTGCCCTGTTTTGTTAACTTGAACTAAAAAAAAAAGTGCCTGTTTAAAATAAATATTTAGATATCCTGTGTTTTAAGGACAATGTCAGGAAAAAAGGAGGTCTTGAAGATCTACTGTGGAATACAGTGTGCTATATTTTAAAGCTAAATGTGATTAACGTTAATACTTAGACCTGAAGAGAAATGCTGGATATACTTACTGCTAACATAGACAGGACTTTGTTTCTTGAGTACAAGAACTGATACAGGCTCTACAGTTTATCTGGCCTAAACCAAGTAGTGTCTGCTAACCCATGCACAATCATTCATTTTTTTCATCATGCTCCCCTGACTCAAGATTTCCAAAAGCATCCTCCCAAACTGGCAATTCTTCCTCAATAACTTCAGTGATAGGTGAAAAGTAAAATCACTTTTGAAAACCAGACCACTCACATAGAAAGGATGGTCAGATAGATAAGTATCTACGTTTTTATATGATACACACCTGGGTCAGTGGCTCTTCCCTTTCAATGCAAAGGTGTTGTTCCCATGATCAGGACCAGCATAAAACAAATCAAGGAAAGAGAGGAACCTCCACATAAAATAGGAATCAAGTTTCCAAAGCAACTTGATTTCATGTGTTTTATGCCATATACTTGTGATCATCTTGTTTTGTACACATTCTAGGCACTGTTGGGAACATACATTTTATCTTCAAATGTTTCAAAATATTACTAACCCCATTTAACAATTGCAAAATTTAAGCCTGCTTTCTATTTTTTGTTGTTGTTGTTAATATATGTTTTATTACTTTCACTCTCCTTCTTGGCACAGTCTCCCACTCCTTACCAGGTTAGAATTTAGTCTCCAGTTAGTTGCATACAGTGAGCAAAGAAGATACTAAACTTGAATTAGTTTTTTTGGGGACATGAAGGAAGCTTAAAGTGCATTACAAATGAATAAATAAATAGAGGATAGCTTTTATTTCTTGTGTCCACTGTCCCAAAGTGAAGGCAAACTACATATTTAACCATGACATCCTGATTAATTGAATGAAATGATAACATTCTAAGGACATCTTATTAAAAAGAATCTGAATTGCTGCTAGGTTTTAGTAATCTATTTATTCCTGCTATTAGCAGAATATTTTCTACCCTGACACTAACAATCAAATCATTTACAAATCAAACCTATATATTAAAGCTACTTCTCAAGAATTAAAGCTACTTCTCAAGAATTAAAGCAGACAATTCTCAGATCCATGCCTGTGTATTCTCAGATCCATAGAGAAAAATATCTGTAAACAGATTGTTCTTAACCAATAACATCTGATATATGCTTAGCAGTTTTAAATTGGTTTCCAAAGAACCTCTCAACAATATTAGCATTTTTAGGCAACTTACATTTTTTTGCAGTGCGGGCATTTTGCCAGAGTGTTAAACCTCAGTTCCATCCACTGTGGAAAAAAAAAAAAAAAAGAGAGAGAAAAGAAAGATGCTGAAAAAACAAAAAAACAAAAACCCAAACAAAAACAAAACACAGCCCTGAGAAAACGTCTATTTTACTTCATATTACATGTCACTAGGGATCACTGTGAAAACCTTTCGCTTCTCATGCTTCAAGCTGACTTGCTTCCTTCCGTAAATGGAATGCCCTTTTGCCATCTACAAAGTTGTACTCCTTGGATTAGGATGCCCATGTGAAATAATTTCCCATGACATGCCTAACTGTTAGGAGGTTGTTTGACGTAGCATGGGTCCCATTTACAGGCAGCAGCAAAAGCAATGCAGTACAGCTAATAAAGTAATTTATCTTAATTCTATGACTTTGGACGCTGTCTGAACCAGAACAAATATTTTCTTTGGAATCATCACACAACCTTGGTCTTCCAGAAACATACAAATGCAGACCCTAATAACACTTTTCTTTCCTTTTATCCTTTAACTTCTTTTCTTGATGCGCCCGTCCCATGGGAAAGTGGGGCTGGGACTGGGCAGGAATTAGGAGGGAGTGGAGCAGAGCCAGGATTGAGCCCAGGGCCTTCTGTGCCCATGCAGACACCCTTTCCCACACCCGTTCCCTTGCACCAGAGAGCCTCGTGAGCCACCACCTCCCAGTCCTGCACCGGCCCCAGACCCACACTGCCTGGGGAGATGTGGAGACAGAAGCCAGAATGAGACCAGGCCTGGCTGCACTGCCAGGCCACCCCCGGCACCCCCACGCCTACCCCGAGTTGTCCCCGGGAAGATCTCAGCACAACCCAGCAGCTCTTCCAGACACACTGCACAGGGGAACTAGGGGAAGTTCCATAGGGAGCCATGACCCAGCTGGACCAGGTCACGGGACAATTGGAGCCTGGCAACTCGTCCAGAGTTAGTGCAGCGCTGGGGAGTCAGGGTGGTGGGGCCCATGCCCTCCCCCACTCCAATCTTTGCACAGGGCAAGGGCAGGCACAGTTGGGTTCAGCCTCTGTTTCCTGCCTCTATATCTCACTCCCACCACTGTTTTGAAAGCAGTGACAGCAGCCAAACAGAGGCCAGGAGCAAAGAGCCCAGCTAGCAGCTGTGGCCCACCCTTGCCCCATGCAAAGTTCGGGGGGGGCACATGCCCCCCCCCCCACCCCAGCTCCCTGGCACCAGATCTCTCGAGGAGCTGCTGGGCTCCAACTGTCTCATGACCCAGCCCAGCCAGGGCTCTACTCACTGTGAGTGCGGCCCTGGTCAGGCCGGATTGTGGGACAATCCCCACAGTGCAGGAGGAAGCAGGGCAAGGGTGAATGGATTCGCCTTGCCCCTACCCCACTCTCTTCTGCACTGTGGGGGTCTCAATCTGCCCCCACCCCCCAAAGCCCAGGCAGTGATAAAGATTGAAAGAAACTTACCTGCCTTCAGCTGGCCAGCTGCAAGTACACAGGGTACCCGAGTATGCCCCCTCTACCTTACAGCCCTATCTGCTGCCATGTGTTGGGGGGGGGGGGAGTGAGCCCTGTTAGTCCCCCTTCCGCTGCCTATGACCATGACATTTCCTAGCACCTTTTAAAAAACTTAATTTAATATTAGCAAAGCAGATGTGCACTACACATTTGGAATACTCCTTATTGAAAATAAAAGTAAAAATTAACTCGAGATAATGCCTTTACTAAAGGTAGCAATTTCCATCACAATCTACATGTTACACCTGAAAGAGCAGTAAAGACAATACCCGACTGTTTAAAAATACAGTGGCTGTTTGACTGGTTTTAAAAGTTGGGATAAGAAATGCAGTTCTGTGGAGAGTCTAACTGCAGTGAGCTAGAGCAGCATTTCTTAACCTGTGGGTCACAACCCAAAAGAGTGAGTTGCAAGAATATATGAAAGGGTCGCAAACAAAGTATGGGAAATCATGGCTTTTCCCTTGCAGGCTGGTAAAGTTCCAGCCTGCAAGGGGCTGCTTGGGTCCCTCTCTCCCCACATATACTCACACCCTGCCCCACACACTTTGGGGCTGGGGGCAGCAGGTTGGGACTGGCCATCGATGTTTACAAATGGGTTTTGGTACAACAAATGTTGAAAACCACTGAGCTAGAGCAGGGGTTTTCACCCTTTTTGGGTCAGCGTACCCTGGCAGCTGGATGCAGAGCAGGGGGGGAGAGGCGGGGGGTGTGCAGCCAGATGCAGAGTGACAGCAGCCGCCGCATATGAGCTTCCCCCGCCTCCCACGTCCAGCCAGGTGAGTGATGCCTGTGTGACAACACAGCCTTCTGCATGTCAGAGCTCCATCCCTACCTGTCTGTATACACCCCCTAGAGCTTTCTCAAGTACCCCCTTGAGCTAGACAACCCCCGAGCTACAGAATCCTTGAGAGACATGGGAGTATGCTCTATAGCACTACTTAGTCATCAGGAAAAAAAAAAAAGTGTTCAGACACTGCAAGTAAGAATTCACAATTATAACCAGAATAGGTTACCTATAACCTTACTGTTCCTCACATTCTCCACTTTTACACTAGAAACAGAGCAGTACTTAACAATTATTTCTAAAGAGAGGTAGCTTTTCAGTGTCCATCATGATTTTTTCCAAAACTTAAACAAGGGTCATGCTACAAAAAACCCTAGCCATTCTGAAACACAGATTTCAAATACTACTGTCTTGAACTGATCTAGCCCATATCCATGTAAAATCAGAACTAAATCTACTAAAACGAATAGTATCATATTGGTACAAATATAGTATTAAGAAGATCAAAACAGTCCCAATAATTGTATTACCAAGGTACCTCAAACAATATCAGCACAGTTGAATGCTCCTCTCACACCTAAGTAGGAGTTCCAAGGTGGAAAGGAATCAAACAGATTCTTGATCATCTCAAACAGATGGCATTTCTATCAATAAGCCACATAAATCCACCGACATACTTATCAGGTTGTCTTGCTTCTTGCATTTCAATTCCTGGACTACTTCTTTCAGGAGCGATAAAAATTCTTGCTATAGCACTAGTTCTATTTTATTCTCCCCCCTAGTAAAACTTTTTTGGGGAGAGAAAAGGAGAGGGGAGGGAGATCAAGTCTGATAACTGTACAGATATTTGGACACAGTTTTGTTTTTTTTTATAGAAACTATTTTGGTCTTAAACTTGTTTTATTGGAAGGTCACCAATGTCATTTTTTTTATCTTCAGTGTAAATGCAAGATCACTTGTTGTCCTGTTTACAGTTCATGTTGGTAGCATATCCCTTTTCTGTTTCTGATTTGATGCTTTGATTGGTGACTTCAGCTGCATTTATTACATTTTCTAGCAGCTTCTGAAAGTGCTTCATTAGCTAAGTGAAGCATATGGTTATTCTGTAAAGTAGACCTCATAGATATCTTGGATCTAAATTTGAATAATCACTTCTTGCTTCCTCTGAAAACATGAACCCAAACTTTATTGACCATTTCAGCTGAAATATTTTGCTACAGGATATCACATTGACAACATTTTTATAGTGAATTAATGCAAAGTATTTAATTTATTACACTAAAATTAAAATTAAGTCTTGTTTTAGAGAATCCTGCGTTTGTGCCCTGAACTAGTCTAACTGGACATTCTACTTAGGTTCTGGCCCTGAAAAATATGTAAATGAGTAAATAGCTCAACTAAATTATTTATGTACTTAAAATCTGCCATATCAGTCTATAAAAAGACTCAACAGATCAAACAGAGGGTATAGGGAAGCACAAAAGAATCATTATTATTGAAAGTTGTCCATACATGTAAATATTAAAAAAAGTGAAAAGACAAAAGCACTGAACCGGCTCTATTATAATAGAAGTTAAACCACAATAAAATACATTTTATAATGATGTACTTTGCAGCCAGAAAAAGATCTCCACATACTAAATGTACTAACATGAGAGGACTTTAATTTACTAAGATAATAAAATCCCAGTGCACTCCATTTATCTGCATTTGGGTGGAATGCAAAATTTGCATGGCACAATTCTTGTCACAGTTTTTTGCCTATTACTAACAACATGGGCCATCTTCAAAACTACACCATCTGGCCTGCTGGGCTCCAAGAGGAGCTGTGAACTTGGAGAGAGTGGGGGCACCCAGAGGTGCAGCCACAGAAACCTGGGGTGTAATGGAGCCATGCTGGACATGCATGTTAGTGTCAAGCAGTGAACAACAAGCATTAAACCCTGCAGCTCCCTGATACCATGAGCTCTGCCACTGGTTTCAGATAAGGATCTGACCTGCTAGAAGCCCTGCAGTCTGGATCCAGCCAAGCAGGGCTGGGTGAATTTGGAACTGCTGGAATACTGTATAACAAATGCATTGTCTGCAGAGGAGCTCTCCAGACCCACTGAGTACTTTAATACATGGGCGCCAATCCCATCTGGTCCTGCAGGCTAGATGAGGGATGCCGGGCTGGTCCACAGGCTGCTTCAAGGCCCAAAGACCCTATCCCCCTCCCTCAGCATCATCTAAACTGGCCTGGGCCCTGTGCTACGTGTGGTGAAGATTCTAGAGCAACCAGAACAGGTGTCACATGCAGTGTAGTCCAGCCAAGAGTGCAATGCAGATCTCAGACCAGAGTAGGCATCATGCTGCATGCAGTGCCTGCCCTGGCCAGACTGCACCACACGTGGTACCCACAGTGGAACTGTGCCTACTCCAGCCAGTCCAGGACCCATACTACATGTGGCATGTGCAGGTACTACAGCTGGGGCAGGCACCGCATGAGGCCAGCATCCTGAGCCCTGCCTGCAGGGCTGGTCCAGCATGCATCATGCCCTGTGTGGGTTTGTTAAGACCGAAGAGCAGCACCTGTGACAATGGCAGGGCATCCAGGTCACATCTGACACCATTGCTTTAATAGAATACTTAACTCCATAATTCATTAATCATTACTGGTCAATTTAATTTACAAGCTTCAAATAAGCAGTTCTCAACTGCTCAGATTAGCTGTCAGAAACGCCTCCCAGCAGCTGGCTGGAATGACCCAGCTTGGGTCCAAGTTTGGCCAGCACCAGGAACCAGGCATCATTACTGCCGCTTCTCCTTACCAGCACACAAAGCTACCTGCTGTCTGGCCATGGCACAAGTGAAATCCCCTGCTGCCAAAGCCCCAGCTCCACAGGTCAGATCCAATGGTTTCCAGAGCTGGATCCAGTCCATGGGGTACAGACTACTGTTCCATGAACTAGATCTTGTCAACTTCATGATTTCTGCTATAGGCATAGGGTGCTCTGAGTAATACGATAACAAACCTTAAGGTCACAAAGTTGAGCCACAGGTTGTTCCTAGTTAGCAAGCACTGCTTATGTTAAGTTTGAAACAGGCGATGTAACTGTCTGTTTCGAAACTATGCATCTAAACAGAATATACTGTACAATGGCTTTCAGTTCTTGAAGCAGTATTTTCTTACATTTATACAAAACCAAGAATACTGGTTTATCTGTTGAATAATAATAATGTAGATTAAAGTAATTCAATTGCAACAGAAGCATTAATTTTTTTCCAGCTAAGAGTAAAAAGCATCACTTGGAGAGACGGATTAACATGGGTTATAGGTAGTTAAAAGCTGGCAGTATGAAGACAGAGGAAGAGAGGTCAATCTTGTAATTCCCAAAGCAGTCTTTGCAAATGACCAAACAACAATGCAAAAAAATCAAGCTAGTAGGCCTCATCAGCATCAGTCCCAGCTGGTGGAATTTAGAAAGAGATTAAGCTGGAGTGCAGGGATCCTGTAGGAGCCCCAAGTAACACAGAGGGAAGAACTGCACATTATCCAATTTTGTAATTTTGGACAAAGAGACAAACTTCTTCATGCATCTGAATCTGTATTTATCTGGGACTAGGTGGTTGGTTTGTTTTTAAAAACAGGCACATGCCTGCACTAGTATTTTAGTCAAAGACTTCTCCCCACTCCCATCCTCAGGTTCCTTCTAGACCAGAACACTGCAGAAGGAAGGCTATTCTTAGATCCAAAGCAGGAACATTAATTCTCTTTCAAAGATTAACTGCAAACTGGAAAGTCCAAGTCTTGCCACCCTCAGAAAACAATGCAAAACCCATCCATCTCCAACAGGTATCCCCTCCAGAATGATTACTATGATGTTTCACCTAGAAAGAATGATGACTACAATGTTTCACCGAGACTATAGAAGTGTAAACAGTCCCACTTACAAAGCAGTAAAACTACTGAAGGAACATAGTTACATAGTTCTTCTGAATGACAATGCTTTTCTTGTGTTCTATATGATGCCTACACATACTATAGCAACAAGAAATTAAATATATTTTTGTGTTAAGGTACTAAAAGGAGTTCTTGACACTTGAAATTCTCTCTCCTGTCTTGCACTCATCCATTTGAAGTTTCACAGAGTGAACTACTGGTGTAACTTAGTTAAAAGTTCACAACAGATTTTAAACAGGCCATGCGTGTCCTGAGCACATGAAAACACAGATGTGTCAGAAGAGCTCAGTTATTAAAATTAGATATCAAAGTGACATTCCTTTCATAATCTTGTTTAAGTTTGTGGACAGGAATATGCACCTGGAGAAAAACCCTTGAAGTTTTCCAGGCTGCCATCCACTGGAAAGTATGCTGTATGTGAAGTAATTAAAATCCTACTGAATGTTCCCACCTTCACATTTTAAAAATTCCTCTGCAGCAATATATTAAATTATGAGAAAGAACAAAATTAGAATGCCCTACTTACCAACTGCCTCTCTACCTACAGAAAGTGTCCATTAAAAAGAGAATAGGGGTCTAACAAAGCTACCTAGACAGGAGAGATTCAGACAACAAAAGTTTCTGGCCCCATTAACAGTCAATGGAAGAAGCCTCTTGAGAAAACTAGATAATGACGGTTGTTGATAGCTAAGTACAACATTTAATGTATTTTGCTTAGTTTAACAAGTAACTAATCATGATTTTCAAAACTAAAGTCACCACTGGGTAAGGTAAGAATACCTCATCCAACGCTTAAGGTAGAGCCTGTAATTTGCGCTCATTTCAAGGGACTAATCCAAATTCCCAAGTTTGCCTCAGTAGATTTGATTTTCTGTTGGGAAACACCCTTTGTGTCATTAAAATTGAAATTTCTGATTAGACAATAATCCAATTCACAAAATGGATGTTCTGAAACACTAGAGGGGGATTTCAGAGACCCACGAGAATTTATTTCTGTTACAGATTTTCTAGGTAAACAAACAGCCCATCTGAGGAGAGACAAGCGTTCCTACAGGAGCTGGCGGCATGGTGGAGTGCCATCATGATGGTGGGGACACAGAGGACGGGGGCGGGGGGAGGAAGAGGGCGAGGCCAGCACAGCTGGCCTGCCCTCTCTCCCTGCCCTACTCCCTGGAGATGGAGGCAACGGAGTGGACCTGCCCTGCTCCTTGCAGGTGGCGACAGAAGTAGCAGGGGGACGAGGACACCGACGCTTGCCTCGGCTCGCCCCTCCCCCCTTCCGTCATCACTCCCTGCAGGGGTGATGTGGGATGACGTGGCAGCGGCAGGGGGGAGAAATAGCAAGCACACCGCAGCAGCAGCGCGGTGAGGAGGAGAGAGGCCTGGGCCCAAGGATTGGGAGAAACTGGGCCACAGCAATGGGGGTAGAAGCTGGGCTGGGCTGACCCAGCAGCAGCAGGTTAGGGGGGGAAGAGCAGGCTCGGAGCTGACGTGAGGAGGGGGGAAAGAGTGGGACCAAGCCCGAGCTGGGGGAGAAGTGGGCCCACCATGGCAGTGGGGGGGAAAACAGCGGACCCAGCCCAACACTGCAGCAGCTGGGAGATGGCAGGGGCAAGCCTCCTCCCCATCTCAGGCCTAGTCCTAATCCTCCCCCAACCCCCCACCCCTGCATCAGCTTTGAGCCCACTCTTCCCAGGGTGATCATGGAACACCTGTAGATGCAGCCAGCCCTGCCGGCAGTGGGTGGCAAGCGGCGACTACCTGCAGGCACCGCCAACAGGCGCTTTTTTGCAAGGGATGCACGTGCACCCCCGCCCCACCAACTCCTTGCATATTGGGGCCCCCAGTGAGAAGTAGGCAGGGGCTTTGCCTTGCTCCTCCAATCCCCCTGGGAACAGGAGGAGGACTGCAACAACCCTCAACTTCCCCAGACCAGAATCACCCCAGTCTTGGGAAGATGCAAAGAGCAGGGGAGAGAGGGCTGTTGCAAGCTGAATGCTTGTACTGCTCCCTCTTCTAGAATCACTTAGCGGTAGAAGTTTTCCACCACTAGAAATGAACACTTATAAGCAGTCGTTGTTGAAATACTGTAAACCTCACAGCCCATATATTAAATGAAATAGCTAAACCACTTCAAGGGATGAACCATAGGCAACACAGAAGACTACTTAAGATTCAGAACTTTGGGTCCCACTTACTAAATCTATCACAGCTGTCTACAGCAGTCTTTTCTGTTAAGTATTTACCAACACTGCTACTGCTGGCTCAGCTCCACCAGTGGCAGCAACAGTGGAAATTAGTACAAAAACTTTCTACAATTACTAGAGGTTTCTACAGCATGGTTTGGCAGGTGTTGCACGCTGTCTGGGAGCTGGGGCCACTAGGGCTGAGCGCTGCTGGGTTCCGGGTGACTGACGGAGCTGCACCAGCTCCCAGACAGCGTGCGGTGCCCTGCTGAGCTGTGCTGCACCCATGAGATGGGGCAGCTGCCACATGGGTGCCAGGCGGGGGAGGTGCGGGTGATTCCCGGTGCCCTGCACTGCATGGGGGGGCTCTGCCACGAGCCCTCAGAGGCCCTGATTGCCGCTGCCAGAGCCAGTGAGTGCGAGGCTTAAAAAATAAAAAAAGGGGTCGGGACTAGGCTGGGGCCGGTCGGAAGCGGGATGGGGCTGGGCAGGGCAGCCATGTGGGCATCTCCCATGGCTCTCTCTGCCCAGGAAAAGGCAGGAGAAGCCACGGGAAAACCTGCAGCCACCCAGCTGTGCTTGCCTTTCCCCGGCCAGTCTGAACCTCTGAAACAGCATTGAAACTCCTAAACAGATCTGGCCAAATCGAAACAGAGCAGTGATCTGAAACACCAAAACAAATCACTGTCCTCCTAAATCGCTGAATCTGAAATTGAAATGAGACATAGCCATTTCACACAGCCCTGGCCTTGGCCAAGAGAGACGTTTCACTGCATATCTGAGAGGAAATGGAAGGGATCTACAAAAAAATGAAGGACAGATATACATTCTGGAGTACTGTGTCCAGTTCTGGGCGCTGCACTTCAAGAGAGATGTGGGGAACCTGGAGAGGGTCCAGAGGAGGGCCACTTGTATGCTTGAGGGCCTCTGTGGCCAGCCCTATGAGGAGAGGCTGAGGGACCTGAATCTCTTCAGTCTCCACAAGAGACTGATTGCCGCTGCCAGAGCCAGTGAGTGCGAGGCTTGTGGCTGCCTACAACCTTATCAGGGGCCAGCAGCAGGGACTCAGGGAAAGTCTGTTCCCAGGGCCCCCCTTGGAGTCACCAGGAACAATGGCCACAAGCTGAGGGAGGATAGCTTTAGGTTAGATATTAGGAAAAACTACTTCACGGTAAGGGTGGCCAGAGCCTGGAATAGGCTTCCCAGAGAGGTGGTGCTCTCACCTTCCCTGGAGATCTTCAAGAGGAGACTGGACAGGCACCTGGCTGGGGTCTTGTGACCCCTGCCACCCCCAGTGCTCCTTCCTGCCCATGGCAGGGGGTTGGACTAGATGATCTGTCGAGGTCCCTTCCAACTCATTGATTCCATGATTCTGAAGAGACAAGGACATCCTAGTCTACCTGTAGTTGGAATACTATGGTAAAAGATACCTTTACAGAATAGTCAACAAACAGTTACTCATGGGAAAAGTAAGAGAGAAAAGAACTATTTCATACTAAAAGTTCCTCTGGAAATCCAACTCTCTCTGGTTTATTATCCTATTTAATGTCAAATAGGGCATAGGTAGAGACCTACCGAATTCAGAGCAGAAGCGGGCTCTGTGGCAGCTCCTTTCACCTTGCAGGTTCCCTCACATACCCCTCCTCATTGCTGACTGGTTGAGGCACCCTATGGGTTCTGCTGCTTGCCGCTGACCAACCAGGAGGCAAAAATGGCACCTTATTTAAAACCATAGATTTTTGCCTCCCTGCCAAATCAAGAGTGAAGGGCAGTCCCCTCTCCCAATCAGTGGGAGGGGGAGAGGGAATGTGGGGAAACCTACAAGATGAAGAGAGATGCTGCACAGCGTGCTTCCACCATGAATTTGATAGGTCCCTAGGCAGAGTTATAGTTATAGATCATGCTTTACTACCATGATACCTTTGGGGACAAGTGTCCAAAACAGCTGTGATCTAAAGCAAAATGCATTCCATCACAAACAGGTCACTTTGAAGCAAAAAGAACTCAATACAATTTAAGCAAAAAATTAGATTTCACAGATTACTAGATAAAAAATAATTAGGTACAGTCAGCAAATCTTTTGCTTTCACAATTTTCTAGTACTAGAGAGGTTGCAAGGGCTTATCTTGACACACAAATGACATGGGCTTAAAAATGTGACTAGCAATGTGATTTGAAGAGTCAAACAAAATACCATATTTGAAAACTTAGTTATTTAAAGGCTTAAATGCAGTAGGTATGAGTATAACAATTACTATAGTCTTCTTCATACACGGAATCCCACTTCACAGAAGAACAGAATCTGAAGTCCAAGTAAATTATGGAATTAACAATTTTGATTTTGCCTACAGAGGTAGGAGCACAGATAATTAAAGCCTCAGTGTTTATGAGAATGTCTGAATAACGATGAACTAGAAGGAGAATTTGATTGCACTGAATCTTTCTAATAAAAGAAAGCTAAGTAAAGGCTTGTCTGTCCTACTTATTTTAGTTTATAAAACTTTGCTTCTGCCAGTACAGATTGAACTAAAGCAGCCCAACACCTAGATTACAACTCTACCCGACTTCACTGTTCAGGCAGGATTCTGGTAGGACTCTATAATGTTTTTTTTAATTTTAGCACTAGAAAGATTACTCATGTTAGAAGATGATTTTTATTAAAAGATTGTATATGGACCCTTTAAAAATTGCTCTTGGTGGTTGAAGACTTTTTTTAAACAGCATCTTACGTAAGTGTACACATACCATGGTCATGCAGTTCTGAAACAGTCCAAATTAAACACATGTGTACCTGCTTAAGTCAGAATTAAACTCATGAGTATGAGCTTAACTTTTCTGATGTCTGAGGCTAAGTACAGACAGTTAAAAAGCCTGAGGCTGAATCAGTTCAATGTAGGCAGCTTCCTTTAAGCTGTATAGGTTGAACTGATAACAAACTGAACTGACATTCAGTTTTCAGTTGGGAAAGGCAGGGAATTTCCCACTTCCCACCTCCCTTCCCAGCTGCTGATTGCTTCAGCCACTGCCACAGTAGGGAGGGAGCAGAAGTCCTTCAGGCCGGATGCCTGCCTATGCAACCCAGCACAGGGGCAGTGGACAGCCCCCACCTTGGGGAGCTTCCCCTCACCCTAGCTCAGGCCCCCAACCTGGGGCAGCCCCAGGGAACTCTGCAGGTTCAGGAAGTGAAGAATTGCCTTCAGCTCTCAGGGTTCCCCAGCCCTAGGCAGCCCAAAGGCTGGAGGTGAGGGAAGCCCTGCAAGATGGGGGCTCCCCAGTGCCTCCATGCTGGGCTGCATGGGGGGGGGGGACACTCAGCCTGAAGGACTCCTTCTCCCTCCCTCCTGTTGTAGCCACTGAAGCAAATCAGCAGCTGGGAAAGGGAAGGGGCGAGGGCTGCCAGGGTCTGAAAGCCCCCACCATAGGGACTTTCCCTCCCCACCACTTGCTGTGCAGACCCTGGCTAGGGAGACTTGGGTTCTGTTCCCCTGCCCCACCCCCATCCATATGGACAGACAGACAAAGTCAGGAAGCAGGCTAAGGACCAGAGGGCCAAGGCAGTCCCTGTTCCATGGGGGCAGGCAACATAGCCCAGGGCTGCAAAGCATCTTAGGATGTCAGAGGACTGCGAGATAACTTGAACCAGGAAGGGATCTGGGACAGAAATTCCATAAGCTAGCTTGATCTAAATGCATTAAGGGATCATGGAAATCAGGAAGTTCAAGAAAAGGATACACAATTATTTGAGGGAAGCTCATTTCTCTGTCCTCCCACACAAAAATAATTCAGTTATTTGCTCAAGTTCTCAAATGTTTTCAAATTTAGATATAAACCGAAGTTCCAGTCTTTCAAGGATGATATGTGCTTGTCTTCACCTGCTTGGTTAGAGTTAAGCATGCACCCAAGTTCTGCATAACTGGAGTCCAGGCAGAGAACGTTTCATCCAAGAGTGCAAGTTCTAGAAAGTTATACGTAACTGAAAAAGTTAACTATAACAAGCACCAACTATACTATCTTAACTATCATGGAACATAACCAGTACTTGTACGCTAACAAAAACAGGTCCTTATACAGTTTTCCCCATCAGTAGGGCAATAATTATGGGTTTGACTGATCCCTAGATGCAAGAAATACTGGGAATTCCTTGAACATACATGTGGGAAAAATCCCAGCTACCAACTGTTCAGATGTGTTTTATCTCAAAACATGAAATCAGCTCACCAAGAGCTTTAGTTTCACATCAGTGATAGATGGCTGGGAAGACTCTAGGATGCAATTCCAGGACTTTCGATAGTAGCAGATATGAGAGAGAAAATTTGGCCTTTGAATTCGCAATGCACACTGGTTACTTACCAAAAATGTATTTCCACAGTGTCCACACACTACCCTAGTACCATCTGGTTGAACAGGCAAGACAGACTGAGCTGGCTGTTCTTCTGGAATCAACATCACTGGACCAAGATTAATGATGCGTCTACTGGGGTAAGAATATTAAATGCATGTTATCATTAGGCTGGTGAAGGGGAAGGCATATGCAAGTGATTAGCGCTAGATACAAACATGTCTTTATACCTATAAAATGTATTAAAATATTAAAAATGCACTCATTTGGGTCTCTCTCACTACAGGGTTTTCCAAATAGATAAAGGATTTCTTCCCTTCCCCCTGCTCCCACTGGAGGTTATATTACCATCCACTTAAGTGGAAACTATTTCAAGAGAAAAGGCATAGTCAGCAAATGGCAAAGAGCCTGGGGTTTATAAGAACTCTCTCTCAGACATAGTCCATCAAGCCTGGAATAACCAGACATTCAAGCTTGTGATCTGGGATAGGCAGAAGTGGCCAGAGAAAATATGCAGCAGAACTAAGGAATATTTTTTGGTCTTCTGGCCAAAATTATTTCCCCAATCAGTTTCTATCCTGATTAAAAATGAGGCATTGCTCCCTATTATTTCCTCCAGCCAAATTGCTTCTTCCTGCCCTACCCAGTTCACCCTAAACCAAACCAGGCAAACTCCCTATACCTTCTGTAGCCAAAAAGTCAGTCAATCTCGTGGATCAGAAGAATACTGGAAATGCTAAGATTTGCTTAATCAAAAACTTTTAATACACTAAACCCAGGGTGTCAAACTCATTTGGTCCCATTAACCAGATCCAAACTATGGGGCTTCTTGTAGGCTGCAGAGCCCACCTCTGGCAGCAGAGCAATCAACAGTAGCATTAACCCCTTAGGTTCTGGCAGCTGCACAATTCTTGCTTCAGACCTACAGTCCTAACAGGGATCCAAAACTGGGAATTCACTAGTGAAGCAAGCAACATTAACTGCCCCGGTGCTGCCCTTGCCAATGTAATTGCTCTGGTAGCCACTGGGATTAATGCCCCCCCCCCGAAAGTCCTAGAGGCCACATGTTTGATACCCCTGCATTCATCTAACATCAAGTTCACCCTACCGATATATATCAGTGCCATATCAGATTGGCACTGATAAAAGCAAAATTAACATCAGCAGCTATTGGCTTTTTTGGCTGGTATAGCCAACAGTGTACCAATAAATGTAATATGCCTTCTGCCTGGGGCCCCCAGACACCATGCACAGGTGCACAGCTGCATGCATGAACACAGCCAGGAACACACTCAGGCAGTGTGGAGAGCAGCACCTTGCAGGTAAGTCTGTGGATGGGAAGAAAATGGGGAAGAGGGGGCAAATTAAGGCCCCCCCCCACAGTGTGGTAGGGCATGGGGCAGGGGCAAGGTAGTGAATGGAACCCTGCGGCCCAGGCAGGGAATGGGATGGAGCCGTGGGAAGCTCATCCAGGGGATCAGCGTCCCAGCACTTAAAAATTGCAGCTGGGGCACTTGAATTAATGTTCACTGAAAGAGCTTTGGTTCAAGCACCACCAACACCATTTTTAAGCACCGGGATGCTTTTAATTGGAGTGAAGCCCAATGGGGCAAGGGTGGAGATGGGCTGCCTGCTGTGGGCTTGGGGCTCTTTGTCCCAGGAGCCATGTACTGGCCATGCCACACACCCTACTCATCTAGCATCAGAAGGAACAGCTCACCACCACCACTGCCACCAGACAGGCAGGGGATGCGGCATGGCCAGCATGCAGCTCCTGGGGCAAAGGCAGCAGGGTGAAGAACCCTGAGTCCACAGTGGGCAGCCTGCTTCTACCCTGGTGCCGCTCCAGTTAAAAGGATCCCAGCGCTTAAAAATTGTGGTGGCAGTGCTTGAACTAAAGCTCATTCAATGGGCTTTAGTTCAAGTGCCCCTGCCACCATTTTTAAATGCTAGGACAAGCCACCCATGGCTCTGTCCCACTCCCTGCCCTGGCCCTAGGGGCAGATCAGTGAAGGATCCTGTTCACAGGGGGCCTCGATGTGCACACCCTATGCTGCTTCCCTTCCACAGACTTGCCTGTGGGCCCTGTTTTCCACGCTGCCCGGCTGCATTCCTGTAAATCAGTTATTGTATCGGTATCAGCTGATATGCTTGGTGAATGATTTGCTATCTGTATCAGTGCACCCCAATATGATACTAATAAAGTCATCAATTTCTAGCTCTTAATACCATGTAATGTCAATGTGTGTCATTTGCTTGATTTTATGATCAAATAATCCACACTGGATTATTCCATATTTCCAATTTAGTTATGTAACTTGTTCATGCAGAATGACAGCACATGAAAAAAAAAAAAAGATAGAAAAATTCTCATTGAGTTCTGCTCATTTCTGGCACTGGAAACCTGACAGCGGTATGGCGGTGGGAAACAACAAAGTCTTGCAATGCACAAGGTCTCTCTCCCTCTGTCATACTGGCAGAGTTAAGATTTGCAGACACTATCGTTGAGCTGGTTCCTCTTTAGAATAGGTGGCAGGATTCACAGCAGGCCATTCTCTGTGAAGGGCTCTCTACAGAAGGAACTGCCTACAGACTGGTCAAAAATCTGCTCAGTTATCCCCACAAACAAGGCATATCTTAGAGCTGCTCAAAAGGTATCACTGTTGGAAATGATCATTTAATAAGATTAGGGTATTTAGGTTTTTTGCTGCATTTTTACCTGTATATTAGATACTGTGACAAAAGCAGGACAAGAAATGTCTGTCCCATCCTGCAAGTATGTCTGAGATTTCAGAAGCTTTTCTTCTTCTGCACTGGCACAAAACAAGACGTTTTCAAGCTTTCCCAAGAGGAAAGATGCCCTTCCCATGCTCCAGATCAAGGTTGGTGGTCAGTGCAGATAATGTGGTGTAGGCTTTGCTCTGCCTAATTGGTTCAGTTGCAGCTCCTGCACTTTGCAGTTAAATGCTGGGACGCTGATCCCCTGGACAAGCCACGCACAGCTCTGTCCAAGGGATCAGCGTTCTGACACCCGGAGAGGG
Organism: Crocodylus siamensis; assembly: GCF_052110815.1. NCBI lineage: Eukaryota > Metazoa > Chordata > Crocodylia > Crocodylidae > Crocodylus > Crocodylus siamensis. The sequence goes on from NC_143397.1 coordinate 215,290,852, forward strand.
TGGGAGGGAGGGAGGGACAGAGGAAGAGATTACTGCTATATAGAGCCTGTTATGGCACTCATCAGGGAGTTGTGTATAATGAATATTTTCTTCTTGCAATGAATATTTAATTATGTATACAAAGCTCCAACAGTACAGGCTGAGACTCACACTAGAACACCTGCATGTGCCTTGATTAGAACACTCACTTGAGACATGATGCAGGAGACCCAGGTTAAAGCCACTGCTCTAAAATCAGGCACTAAAAGGATTTGAACCAATGTCTCAAACACCCTAGGTATCTGTCAGGATCAGCAAGCTATCAGCTCCTTGCAATTGTAGATGCTTCAAATTTAATGGGAAATCCCCTTATGGATATAAAAAGAATTCTTCACTGACATAACTTTTCACATGCTGTATGAAAAGATTCAGGTTTTAACTAAGCTAGTGTTTTCCAATTGGGAGGGGGAGGAAACAGCTGAAAAATTCCAACCAGTTCGAGTTACAACTAGGATAGTGAGAATTTCACTCATGGTACTCAAGTATGCACCAGAACCATCCTATGCATTGAGAGAGGCCTCTTTTTTTAAGGCTGGAAGAACACAACATCAGATTGCTTAAGTCAGCTAATTATTCTAAGTAAAGAGTAGCAATACATCTTCAGGGTGTTTTGAAGAGGAAAGGATAGGTGACACTTCTTCAAAGAGATATTGCAAGTTTTCACAGTTTATGAGCTATAAAAAGGGGTGTAATAAAGTAAGTTGTGTACTTGCCACTTTTCTGGGGAAAATAAGACGCAGCATTTACCAGAATTTAAGTGTTCACTCCATTGTATTGTTACTGCCTTCATATATTCCTTGTAAATCATATAAACATGCAACTTAAGTGAAATACCATTCCATAAAAAGTAGAGATATTTGAAGCCAATCCCAAACAGACTATAGTTACTATGGCACAAGGTATTATTTTTTCTTTAAGTATGTTAACATAATGAATCAGGTAAATTAATATCGGCCAGAGTTCTACACAAATGCTTGTAAATATAGTTTTAATGAAATGATCAAAGTCTATACTTTCTTTATTTTATAATGACTTAAATATCTGTGTACCTTTAGCTAGTTATTTACCGTATTTGCATTACAATATAATCCTAGTAATTTTATTATAAATGAAATGGAACTACTGCAGTTAAGAATTTTCTTACCAGTTGGGTCTTGGACAGCCTATTCTTCGAGATGTATCCTTACAGATTAGGAGACAATTACATGGGCATCTAACATACTTCTTCCCTGAAGGAGGGTTTTTGATTGGCTAGACCAGAAAAAGGAGACAGAAATTAGACTTGAAATAATGAACTTTGCTTTATTTTTGAATTCCTTAAAGGTATGGCCATATGGACATCTTAGCCACTCTGAAAAGAATGAGAGAGCTGCTACACCACAGCATGCAGCAGATGATACAGTTTAACTGCCAATGGGATATGGCACTATGGTCACATCATCCTTCAATGCTGTGAGCTCCAGTCTCGTCTACCAGGCACACATGTAATGAGCTCTCTGCCTCTACCACACTCTCCTTCTCAGTTTCCTGGACCTAATCCTGATTAGGTTTGTATGAATCTGTATCAGTGGTACTCAAATCTTTTGGCCCCATTGGTCAGATGATTGGCACCTGGCTGGATCAGGCCTCATGCATCTTGGCCCCATGCACCCAATATAGTGTGCAAGGCTTTTATATAGCCTGTGGGGCTCCCCACGGGTTTTCAAATTTGGCAGCAGGGGAGCAGCAATTCAGGCTGTCCCACTGCCAAGTTTTCAGTCCCATGTGGAGTTCTGAGGGCCAGATGATCCCCAGCCCACAGGCCAGATCTGGCCTACTGAGCTGTGTCAAACACCATTAGTTTATATCAATATAAATTAGCTAATAGTCCTTAACTTGATAGCAAATGGAGCCAGGTTAGAGTTGGAGCAACTTAGTTCCATTTATTTCTGCAGAATTATGCACTGTAACAGCTAGTATTAGTATCCTGCTAAAAATAGAGTACGCACATATACTTAAGGTATTGCAATAAAAAAAGTCACCATGAGGTAAATTAGGGTGTGAATTAATAGTGGTTTAAGGTAGTGGTGCCCAGTTTCCCACCCCTTGCGTGCCAGATCTGGCTGGTGGTCCTCATCTGGCACCTGGACTGGGCACAGCGAGCACCATTTAGCCATGAAGAGGCAGGCAGGAGGCAGTATGGTCCTAAACCAGCCCCAAGGAGAGTGAAGTGGGGAGAAGGAGGAACAGCCTGGCCCTGACAGCCATACAGGGCTTGCTGCTTGGCAAGCTGGCAGGGCACGGAGGGTGACCATATTAATAGTTACTGCTCCCCTGCTATCAGATTTCCCAATCCAGGTGGAGCCCCACAGACCAGATGCCAAGGCTCCACGGGTTGTATCTGGCGCATGGGCCAAAGGTTGAGCACCCCTGGTTTAAGCTACTCCACTAATTGCCTTGCTGCATGCTCTGACAAATGCAAGTTAGCTAACTCCTCAATGAAGTAGGGCAAATTGCTTTGTGGTAAGGCTAAAAGTACACATACAGGCAGTGACCAAAGAGAACCTGTACTGTTAAGTTCACACCCTAACTTATCCCCAGTAGTTTCTATAATCACAACTATAATATACAGCCACCAGTGAACATATGTATAAAAAACAAACCAAGGATTTTATGACCCAGTGGAAAAAGTGAAACATTCATATCCTGAGAATTGTAATTGCATTAAGCATTAACTTAAATGTTTTTTAAACAAATAACCTTGCTTGAAGTAGTAAATGGATAAGCTTTGCCTTTTCATGATGAACCCACTGACTGCACGGAGGTTCAGTTCAGTGAAAACAAGATATTTCAAAATAAAGTAGAACCTGGATACTTCACAGGGTTAGGTCCTCCCTCTTCTGTGAAGATAAGGATTTCCAGAGTAACCAGAGGAATACAGAGACACAAACAGCAGGACTGCTAAGCTTTTATTTCAAATGGCATTTCTTTGCTGATTAGCTGTACAGGACTACTAAGTGAAAAAGCAGTGCCCTTTGAAGAAAGCCACACCAAACAGCTGACTGGTTTGCCCTTAATTTGGCAACCTGCCGCAAATCAAGCTGCTTCCAAACCACCTGGATAATGACCACCTCTCTGTTCTACTACATCAACTACTAACACAGGAATTCAGCTTCTATGTTTCCTCTCAAAGGAAAATCATAAATATCAAAAAGCTGAGAGATGTACTCTTGATAATGCTACAGGAGTTCACACTATCAGTTGGCAGGGGAAAAAGGGTTTTACTGTTAAAAGCCAAATTACCATTTTTCTTTTAAAAACATCACATAGATCTGTCAGATTTTTTTTTTTTGGGGGGGGGGGGAGGAAGACAGGAAGGGGCTCATAACCAGTTATCATTACTAAGTTAAAACTAAATGTTCTCAACACTTTCAGTGTTAACCAAACTAGGTAAGATAGCCATACTTTTCCATTTTGCCCAAAGAATCTGTCAACTGTCCATAAGCATCTTCACTTTCCTTAACATATTTCTGATATACTTTCATTTTAATTGACACAGTTAGCAATAACAACTACAATTACTCGACACTTCTCATTATAAAATACTATAACCCTTTGGCAAAGCTTTAAATCACAATACCCTCAAATTTGTCTGCTAGTTCATTTTAGTAGTTACGTGGACATGGGACCTACCCTTTATAGGTAACAGGAATTGATAACAGCATGTCAATAACAACAGAAAAAGCTAAAAACCCAATTTACCGTAGCTTCATTGCAAACTGTGCACTTAACAACATGCTGGTGAAGCTTGCCATCCAAATTGATTAAAGACTGGCACACACGGCAGTTTATTACAGGAACACCACTGGCATCTGGACTGGCAATGGCGGTATATGGAGGTGGGAGTTCCGCTGCAGAGAAATAATGAAAAGAAGTTTAAAAAAAACCCAAACCCTTAGAGATCCCAGGCTCACTCTTCACCAGATAAATATTTCTGTCAATTAAAAATAGTTTGAAACAAGAATAAGAGCATTACTAGTTGGTATGATAATATGAGTAACTGTCAAACTAACTGCACTTATGAGTTTTTTATAAAGGGTCATTAGTCCTACTTCAATGTAAAGAATACTGACAATTCAGAAGCATTACATGACACAATAAGGAAGCAAAAAAGACAGAACAACTACCCCTGTAACCCTGCATTGTTGTTCTCTGAGCATTTGGTACCAGATTCTCTCACTCCAAAAAAGTCAAAGAACAAAAGAAGTTCTTTAAGAGTTAGCACTGATTTCTGAAGGATAAGGAAGAGTTACATAAAACAGACATAGCTGGAGAACTCGGAGCAAAAATGAAATCATCCAAAGAGGGTGAAACACTAGGACAAGTATTTTTAGTGCAATATAAAAAGGTGGGTACTAGAAGCAGCCAAAGAAAGTTAGAGAAAGTGAAATTCAGAATTTCAAGAGTCCCCTTCTTTCCAAGTCCATAAGCTTAATCCTGTAACATGTAGCAACCCTTAAGGTCCTGAGACCCTTCACCTTTCACTGAAGGTAGCTCTTCTGAGAGGCCTACCAATATTTCTAGAAATGGGCCTTCCTGCTGATCCAGCCACCCTTGACCACTGGACACTTGGACTCCCCAAACACTATGATTATCTCATAGACAGCCCCTAAAAATACCTGCAAGCTAGTTGTTCCCATCAGCATAATCTCAATTGCTGAGTCTAAGAATCCCCAGAAATGTCTCTCTTTCTTGAGGCATCTGGAATTCTTTTAGTTAATGGCCCATTTCTCTGAGCGCTTTCATTATAGTGGGGTTAATTTTCCTGTTACAAGCAGAAAATAACTTGGGGGCCTGTCCCAACAATAGCCCCCCCTACCCGTGCTTGTGAGTGGCAATTTATCTTCACCTAATTACACAATGTCAAGAGATACTTAACAATTTTGCCTTCTCCCTTTTCTTTAGGTATGCATTCCTCAATTCCTTGGATTAAACTACGTTCCAAAATCATAAAGATTACCCGCAGATGGCATAATATAATCCAAACAGTGATAAAATCAGCATAAATGATCACAGTATAACACTGGCTTTTCAATGAAACTACATGGCATATCATAAAACAAACTCAAGAAAACATGCATGATATCCCACAAATGCCTCAAAATATTGTGGGAATCATAACAGTCTCTCAGTGGAAGTTTGCAGCACACTATGTGATATTTGGCCCTGGCAAGAATGGAGTGAATGTAATAACACACTGAATCATCTTGGGGTTCTTGCTTCTTTTTTAAGAGGGAAAGTTTTAGTCATTTAAAATTGCTCCTTTAAATGAGGAATAAGGGCCCACAACATGCTGAGCCAGCAGATTTCCCTTTTTCCACTCTCTACAGAAGGCAGAAAGGAAGAGGGTACCAGGTCCATGCTACAATTCAGAAAGACAAAAAAAGAATTTCAGTAGGCAAAAGATGATACAAGGAGTCTTATACGACAACATTCATAAATACCTTTAATCGCTTGTTTTATTAAGACACTAATTTGCATAAATATACTCAGGAGTAGAAAAAAAAAATAAACATAACTGAAGCCTAAAGCCAGAAAAGGTATGAAATGTGAAAAGCTCCCTTTAAGTTACAGAGCCAAGACACACTAAAACAAACTCTACAGTAGCTCACATTTGAAGCTTTTGTTAGCTCCTCAGAGAAACCAAAACGGACATTTTATTCCTGTTTAAAAGAACAGCTACTAGAAAAAAATTAAAATATGACCATCACAGCTGAAAGGCCTAGCATTAGCTCTACCAGGTTTCTCTAGGCATGGGGAGCCACAACATATCCTTTCTTTACTCCGTTACCGTAAGCAGGTTAGGTGCATATAACAAGAATGCTAACCCATCTCCAAATGTTGGACACTGTCCCTCCCCACTATAACAAAACAAAACAAAACGCCCAACAGTTAACCTCAGTTTTGGTAGTTCATAAAAAGCAACTCAAAACACTAATAGAATTTGACTCCAAGTCAAAGAAGAACAGAATTTCTGTAAGTCTGTCATTTGCCCTGGAGTAATTCTGGGGTGACTTCCCCAAGTTATATAGATTCTCCAGAGTTACAAGTGCACAGCCAAAGCAGACATTTCATTAGTTTGGATATGTTCACTTTCATGTTTTCAGCCTCTGATAACTTCCCTTATAGGAACTAATAACCTCTTGTGGATGTTTCAAATTATCATTACAACGTTCTTACTCTTAAATTGTTTGGTTTCTAGACTAGAAAACCACCCTGATGAATGTTTCTGGGAAAGTCATCTTTGCCTGTATCACAAAATGATACTAAGAATGTGGAAATAACAGTACCTACTGCTAAAAGATACTATAAGCACACAAGTCAAGATGACAAATCAAATTCAGGCTAAACATTTAGGAATCTGAAGTTTAAAAATATTTTCTACCATCCATACACTTAACACGAAAAACCTCAGTAGATCATCACAGCTACAGGTTTTTAAAAAAAAAGGTTGGGGGGGGGGCTAGGGTGAATTTTGGGGTGCCTGCTTGCCCTGAGCGCCGGGAAGAGCCTGGTGCTGCTGCCAGACCACAGCAGCAGCCTGCTCTCATCCTGTGCGCAGATCCAGGGGCATGTGCTCCTGGGGAAGAGCCTGGCGCAGCCCCGCAGCCTGCCTGGGGTGCACCTAGCAGCGAGAGCTGCACCCTGCACCAACTGACATTCCCCACTTTGCTCCCTGCTCAACCTGAGGACAGGCCGACACCACCTGCCTGCAGCCATTGGGTTGTGCCGCATCTTTCCCCCTGCCCCTTCCCCTACAGACTTACCTCACATAACAAATTTTCCTTGCATATAACAAATTTAGGGTGTAAAAATTGTCATTGCATAAGAGCAAATTTGCATATACAGAACCCACAAAAAGCAAGGGAAACATGTAATATGGTTAGCCCCAAGAAGATGAGAAGATACTTCCATCACCCTTTAACAACTTTCAATGTCAGATATTCAGAAAGGCAGAGTCCATCTCCAAGGGGAACTGAATCTGTATTTCCTTGATCAGACTGGATGGCTGGGACACAGGCCTATAAAAGGAAATTGTAAGTGAATAATCTTCTGGGGAAAATACATTATTGCTTTAATCACAGCACCCCAAACTGCAGCCCACCTCCAGCCACTGCTCTGTGGACTCTTCCTGGTGGATCATGTAATAGTCCAGTCCCTGCAACCTGGCTTTCCAAGGGTACAGTCCAGGAGAAGGTTTCTCTTGGTGTGTACTGCAAAATAACCATGTTGGTAAACCAACATGCTTCACAAAACTGAGAAGATATTTACTGCTGCCACTAACAGGTTGTAGGGTATATCTGAGCATTCCTGCATTCTGCTATAGACATGCTGCCAGGCCACTTCTTTGAGGAGCATACTTTGCTGCTCCCTCCTACTTCAGAGGACCATGTGTGCCTAATATTTGCTTGCTGTGGCATATACACTAATAGGGTAATAGACTTTTCTAATCATTTACCTAACAGGCCATGATCTTCTGGGACATTATACCTGGGATGAACCCCTAACACAAGCCTATGCACTTTAGAGAGATCCCACCTTTCCGCTTGTGTGAAAAGAAGCTCCCTGCAGGTCTGGTGCTTCCAGTGCACCATACCTTGGGAGTATGTAAGCAGCTACAGACTCCTTAATAAGAAAGAAACAGCTCTTCCTCTTCAAAAAATGTCTTGGTAACAAAATTAAGTCATTCCCAGAATACAAAGAACACACCCAGCACTTAATATAGCCTATTAGCCCAGGTAAGAACAAGCTAGTAGGACCCAAAATACAGGGAGGGCAATAAGGAAAAAGCTCTCTTCCCATTGGAAAAGGAATACTGACCCTAAAAGCCAGAGTCCTTCGTAGTTTAAGGAAGTACATAGGCTGGGTACTGTAGCTTATTAGAACTCACAGTCCAGGTATTCAGGCACCAGTTCTGCAGTTACCCTTTCTTCTTCTTTGCTTTCAGTTAGCTATTCCCGATAACCTCTCTCTCCTATTTCACAGGCCTGCATACTGCTTTTAGTTTTAGCTAAAAACCTTAACTGAGGTGTGGAAATGAACAACAGTGAAGTGCTGGATGCACTGTCAAGATACTCCAGAAGGCTAGGTTTTGTATCAGTCTGAATAAGAGATGTACACTTAACTATAATGACTACAGGACTAATAAAACAGTATCTTTTTGCCTACTTTGTTCTAATTTTTTTAACTTGATATAGTGTCTAGCAAATAATTGCATATGCCAATAAAGTTGTATTTAGTTCTGCTTGACCTTAAACTAAATACTATAGCTGTGGGCCCCACAGCATATTAGTACATCTTGTAGCTTCTCTTTAACTGGAGAAAGATGTGTATTGTGTTGCTGCACCATGCCATCTGCACGTGCCTTTGCAAAATCCTAGATTCATACATGGATAGTGTACTGAACCCTGGAAACTGCACAGGAGCCAAAAGGAGGGTTATCAAATTTATGAGGGATTCTGAGGGCATACGGTCACAGCTGACATAGTACTTTGCCAGGCCTGCCTGGGCAGAGATGCGGAAGTGCTCTCCAACTAGGGCAGAGAACAACTTCTCCCTTCTCTCATTGATGCTAGCTCTACATACTGCAGAGTCCCTTTTCAACTAGCAGACAGCCTTCTTACGAGTAACTGACTGACAGAGGCAAATACCAGGAAACAATAGTCAGTTTATGTAATGTGTCAGAAAACTTGAACCCATTCTTGCAGAACAAAATAAAGGAAGAATACATGTGCCCTTATAAATAAAGGGAAGCAAGGATTTCTTAGGCCAATATCTTCTGTTAGACTAACTGCATAGTTGAGATACAGCTATGCAGTTGGTCCAATAAAAAGATATTACCTTAAAAAATCCTTGCCTCGCATAATTCCTGGACCATCATGGCTACAACCCCACCCTGCTACTACATTTACAAGCAACTTTTATGAACTGTAAGGTATACAAGATTGTTGTTCCAAGTACTTCTTTGGTGAACAAAAGAACTCCATTCACAAGGACTCTGCACCTCTTCTGTGGGAGAACAGAGTTGTTAATACCATGCAGTCATTTGAATTCACCTTCCAGGCCCTCTCTTGACCACAACATGCACATATACCAAGTACTGGCTGGGTTCTTGTGACCCTGAAAGCTATAAGCATTTTGTTTTTTCCTCCATTTCAACAGTCAATATTATTAGGAATAAGACAAGTCAGAGCCAAGTGCTACATCATAAGCTTAAACCTGGGTTCAAGCCTGAGTCACTGCACTGAATCATCCCCATTACATAATTAATAATCTGAAGTGTACAGACATACAGAGAGAATAATGAATACTTTTAAAAAGCCACTGAACATGAGAATTCTTATCCTTTTAAAAAAATATACTGGTTTCTAAAGTGGTTAGGAATAGCCTTCTATTCAGAACTGCCTCCTGTGCAGGCAATCCTACATAATTAAATTCCACCTTAAATCTAATATCCAAGACCTCTGGTTTGGGCCTGGTACTGGCCTGTGCTATTCAAAATGTCAGGTGATTGCTAGTATGTTCCCAGAGCATTAGCAGAGCTGTGTTATTACCATATATCTAGCAAGAAAAGAACCCTATTTTCCGTCAGCTTAAAGGTCAGATCATGGACAACTGGTGCCTTCCAAGTCTGGGGAGGCACCAGATCACCGATGGGGGGTGGGGGGGGCATGACCGATCACCAACTGGGGGGGAGGGGTCCCCCAGCAATCAATCACTGAGCCAGCGGCGAAACTTGAAGTGCATTTCCGATTTCACAGCTGGCACTTCCAGGTGGTGCATGGCCAATCTCAGGGGGTGCACGTGCACCCCCATAAGTCACCAACGGATCAAACTAAATACAAACTGGTTTGCAGGTAGCATTTATCCATTTTCATTTAGAGTCCCATCTACCATATATTCCTGTGTAAAATCGCATGTTGTTTTAGCTCTCGTTATTGTTATTATTCAGGAAAACTAGAGGTTACCCATCTTGTAACAAATGAGAAAGTTAGGGTGCATTTCCACCTCCTTGGAAGGCACTGATTGCAGGACTGGAATCTTGCATTTGAAATGCTCCTACTAAAGCTGAACTAATCTTATTTAGCTTTAACAGTCTGAGCTTTTTCCGGCACTCTGCTTGTTCAAAAGGTTTACCTAGCTCAAAACCAAAACAATACAAAACATACAAAGTAGAGGGTTTTTATCCCCACATATTCAAAATTTAAGTGTACTAATGTTCTTAGCTCCAAGTTTGGGTGGCTTCGTTAAGTAATAAAACCTAAATCCCTATCACTGAGCAGACCTGAATGGGCCACTTTCCCCATACCTATAAAAAGAAAGAACCACAACATGAATTTAAGTCACAAATAGACTAGCACATAAACCTGGCTTTTTAAAAATATGCCTTGTCACATGACACTCACAGTGATGCCTGTTAAATAGCCAGTCCAGGCTGCACAGCTGCTACTGCTTGGTACCAGTCTGCCCAGCAAAGTAGCACTGCACTACCTGGTGTCCACTGGTACATGGCTTTGATAAGCAGTGGAGATTAGATGGAGATTTCTGAGCATTTCCCCCCACTTGACTTCTTTCAGAAATCCTTGCAGCAGTCCCAGTTCTGTACCCCTGAGCTCCCCCCAAAAAGTCTGGCTCGTGACAATGAACTGTTCTTTGGGCTTATGCCTGCCCCTAATTAAGGGGAAAGACTAAAGCCCAATAATTAAAGCTTTAACATGTGAAGTGGTGACTGTAAATAAACGGGTCCCAGCTTGTTCTGCAGCTGGGAACCACTCGGGATTTTTTTACTTCCCATGTGAATTGGGGGATCCACGCTGCCCTTCCCTTAGCACTACCTGTTGTCCCGCAGCTTTCCCGCAATTCCAGGAGAGAGAGAGGAGCCGGGCCGCCGAGCAGCGTGACTCCGAGTGAACAATGGGCTGGAGCAGGAGGGAAATCTCAAGGCCGGGCAGGACCCCCGCCCCCGGCCTGCGGGGCTGGGAGTGTCACCGGGAGAAGCCCGCAGCGGGCGGGCAGGGCTGGGCCCCCCGCCCGGGGAAGGCAGCCGGGGCCCTCGGAGAAGTTGAGGCTCCCCCGTGGCGGGGCAGGGAGCCCCTCAAGGGCACGGCAAGGAGGCGCCCCCAGCCCGATGGCTGCGGAGGCAGCGCCTTGCAAACTCATCGCCCTGCCTCTCCTGCCGGCTGCGCCGCGGGCCCTGCAGCCGCTCCGCGGGCCTTACCTCGGGGGCTGCCGTCGGGCAGGTAGGGAGGCGCGGTCGGGGTGACGCTGCCGGAGCTGGGCGCCGAGAGCAGCGGGGACCGCTCGTCCACCCCCTCCGCAGCCATGACTGCGGCACCGGCAGCAGCAGACAGGAGCTGCCGGGGAAGAGCCCTTCTCTCTCGCTCTCTCCCTCCGTGTGTCACAAGGCAGGGGGAGGAGAAGCAAACAGAGGAGGTTGGGAGTGGGGCCGGGAGGGAGGAGGGGAAAAAAACCCGGAGGGGGGATGGGACTAGGCAGCGCTGCCTCCGTCCATCTCTGCCACGAGCTGATGGATGGGGGTGGCCAGGGGCAGGCCTTGCCCTGAGAGCAGCCTCTGGCGAAGTTGACAGAGCAGGGGGGAAAGCCGAGGCGATGTGGCACCTCCTGCTGTCTGCCACCACCCCGCCTTGGGAGCAGAGCAGGGCAGGGGATCCCTGAGCTTTCTAGCTGCAGCCGGGGTGCTCCTGATGGGAGCTGATCAGGGAAGAGGGCACCTGTGCTTGCCCCCGGCACCTTGGGGCTTGTTCTGCTCAAAGGCCTCTTGCCCTTGCCAGCTTCTCCTGTTCCCTCTTATAGGAGCAACACTATAAGATCAAGAGTGCCATACGCTGAAAAAGATTTTCATGCACAAATTGTTGGAACAGACATGCATGTTTTCCTGCTTCTACTTTAAGTTGTTAAAATAGGAAAATGACTGTTTTCTCTACTTCCTGTATCCCCTTAGTGGGTGGAACTGTCCCCACCTCCCCCCTTCTCTCAGTCTGGCGGGTTTTCTTGCCCCGTGGTGTCAAGACACAATACAAAATTCAAGTCCAAGATACCCAAGAGAAAAAAGGATGTTTTATAAACCACAAGCTCGTCACAGGTGAGAGGTCAAGATAAATAGCAAAAAAGAGTTACAGAGATGGCATAGAAGGCCGATAGCCTCTATAAAGGAATCTGGTGAAGAGGTAAACTTGGGACTTCATTTTGGAGATCTTTGTGAAGAGGATGGTGGCCTTTAAGACAGATTAAATAGATATAGAAAAACCCACACTCTTTCTGTTTTTGAGTCTGCTCATCTGAGCGTGGCCTTCTGGTTTCGCTAAACTCTCTGAGGATGCAAGGCACCACTTAATGTTATTTCTGGCTGAAAGCCCTATCTGGCACCAGCTGGAAATCCCTGAGGGTGGACAGGGGATAACCTTTCCTATTGCTTCTCTGTGTAGATTGCAGAGACAGATGTTTGTCACACTGTATCATCTACATACATCACCAGCTGAACAAAGACTCCCAGGCAAGAACCGCTAATATGTGACATGTAAGTGATAACACAATGCATGCAGTTACTCTGGCTGATGGCATGCTTAAAGTATGAAAGAGATTGCTAGTGTCATCAATGCACCCAGAATCTGGTTATCTAGGGCAACTCAATTTCTTGGAGTCCATTATTTGGTAAATGGTCTTACCTCATTATAAGAACAGTATAATAAGTCTTGATACTGAAGTGATACTAGCCACCACAGTCAGATATTTCGTTAGTATTATCATAACAGTGTTATAAAGGAAGGTCAGATGCCTTCCTTCATAATGATGTTTTTATAAGATATATTACTTAAAGAAGGTTTTCCACATTGATGCTCTTCCATCAGAAAATGCTGATTCCAAAAGATTTAAATGTTTTGAATGAATGTCTTGATTTCATCAAAAGCTTTTGTTGCAAATGATCTAAATGTTTTATGCATATTTCAATGCTGTTTTTTTTTTATTGTAATATATTGGTAATATAATCAATGCTGTATTTACTTGCATACCATTTTTTCCTGAAAATTAGCCATGCAAACTGGGGCACATGTTCTAAGTGAGGAAGCTAATTTCTGTACTAGAACGGAAGCTTGGGAACACTGGAAAGGTGGCATAGGGCTGTGCTCTGCACCAGTTTACCTGAAGCTGAGCCTTCCCAGGGCAGGGAGAAGGGCAGAATCGGAGGCATAACTGAGTGCTTGAGTGCCCTGAACAACAGCACAGGACAGTATCATTGGCTGTAGTGCAGCTGTCAGCTTAAATACTGCTCTTTTTTTTGCCCCCACTCAAGGTCCATGTCCAAGACCGGTATCCCAGTTCCCTCCCCTTCATTACGCTATTGGGTGGAGCCCTGTTATCAGCATCATTCCCCTCCTCTTACTGCAAGGCAATAGCTACAGATTTAACTCTGCCACAGCTTTTGCTGAATTATCAACAGCTGCTGGCCAAGCAGCAGTGATGCCAATGATGGGACTTTGCTCCTGTTCCTTGAATCCGGTGCTTTAAGCCTTGAGTGAGCTGGTGTCATGGCAGGTAAGACTCAGAAAAAAATCTTTTTTTCTTCATTCAGGCTTCCTGAAGCAAGTTGTACATCTGATTCAGGGAGGGTAGAAAGAGGAGGAGGCTTAGGGTAGTACTGAATAAATGTGGTATATTATAGCAAAATGAGAAACAGTGTTTTAGCTTTACTGAAGTACTGGACCATTTGCATCTCTTTTGATGCTTCTGTGAATTAAAAATATCAGAATTTTTATTTCATGATAATGATTTAAATATCGACTTTTCATTCCAATTAGGGACAAAAGGAAATTTTGAAATATTGGAATTTTCCATGGAGCAGATATTCGGAATTTCAGTTAACTAATTACGTAAGTAATTAAGTGTGACGAGGCAGCTGGTTGTTAGGCCAAGTACCCTCCCTTGTCACCTCAAACTACTGTAATATTCACCTTACAAAATGCTGTAACTAACCCTGCAAAAAAAAAAGAAGAGAAAAAGCAGTTTCAGAGTTATTTCATGTTAAGCTGCATTAAATAGGACTTCCCCTGAAAGGCAACAAGCAACCAGATTTCCCATTGATTTAAATCTGAATTAGAGGGTCTCAGAACTTTCCAGGATTAGGCCAAATTTAGAGATTTTTTTTTTCCTATGCGGGCCCTCAAGGTGATGATGACTGCCCCCCAGGTCTTTTCTACCATTTCCCAGATGCTGTTTAGCTAATTGCTATATATCAGTAATAGGCATTTCATATTTCTTGTTAAGATATAGCACCAGAGCAGCTTCCCAGTATGATCTTATTGTCAAGAGCTCAGGCTTTAGCAAATATAAAGATATATTGCTTATAAAGACCTGTTGCATTCCTAATGAAGAATCCAGCATTTCCAACCAGGCATCATCCCTATTTCTGCTATATTTTGAAAAATACAATAGTTAGAAAGAATAAAGATAACAGATAGAAAATAGGAATAACTGAGTTCCACCAATAGTAAGTATATGGGATATATCTACTATAATTATGTCTCATGCTTCAGAAGACTATAATGCCCCAGTGGGGAGAGGTCTTCCCAACTCTCTTCTGCCAATCCTGTAAAGCCTGTGCACGTGTATGAGAAGTAAGTTAATCAGATGCTCCTGTTTTTCTTGATTTTAAATCAAAATGATTAAGCATACTGCAGATTTGTCATTACAAGTTGACTAATGGCTCACTCAGGGACTGGGAATCATGAATATGGACATGTGGAACTCTACTTTGGTATGCAAGATTGTTCAACTAACTGATCCAACATTATACAGCTGTCACTCCATCATCATCATCCTTGGCAATCCCTCGCAGTTGAGGATGATTGTCTTCCAACACTGTCTTATCTGTAGATCTGAAGATGGTCAATTCCAGATAGATCTCATCAGCCAACTCTTTTGCAGCATCTCCTGTATGCTGTCTACATCTCAGCTCTGTATAGTAAGGTGGGGATTGAACCTTCTTGATAAACCAGGAGCCTGGTTTTTAATCCAATGTCGCAATCTTCAAACGCCCATTTCCTCAGGCATCTGGAGGCTGCACTTACGCATTGGAGGCTATGTTGGGTTTCTTTGTTGATGTCAGCCTTCTGCAAGAGAGAGCTTTTGAGGTACAGGAAATACTTAACAGTCTCCAGTCTCACCATGAATCGGAATTACCAGAGTTGGGAACTACTCATTAAGAGCTTGTTGCTGGAGGACTTAGGCTTCTGAATGTTAAACGTAAGTGACATCTTTACTGAGACATACAAGAAAATGGAAATGATTGCGTGAAGGTTTGCTTCTAAGTTAGCGCAACACTACAGTATCATCAGTATACTGGAGCTCAGTGATTGAGTTTGGGGTGGTCCTGGTTTTGGCTTGAGGTTGGCTGACCATCCATTTTGGTAGTTTAGTTCCGCAGCTAAACCATCCATTTGGAATCTTGTTGGTGGTCAGCTGTAGCATTGCAGTAAAGAATATTGAGAAGAGTTTTGGAGCAATGATGCAGCCTTGCTTAACTCCCAACTTAACCTCAAAAGGATTTGTGATAGATCTGTTACTGAGAACCACCACTCTCATACCATCATGAAGCAGGTAAAGAATCTGATGAATTTTGGTGAACATCCATACTTCAGGAGGATCCTCCACAGTGCTTCTCAGTTGACAGAGTTGAAGCTTTCGTGCAGTCAAGGAAGGCCATGTAGAAAAGTTTTCATGTTGATGGCCTAAACCTACACTGAGATTCTGGGAGATGCTCTTCAACCAGTGGAAGGAGGTGGTTTAAGAGGGTTCTCACAGTGATCTTTCCTGTGGTGGACAGCAAGGTGATCCCACTGTAACTTCCACAGTTGGACTTGTCTCCTTGCTTGAAGGTCATCTGCGATATCCACATCATTCCAGATCCTTAAGATTAGGGCATAGAGCTGTGATGTGAGCTTCTCTCCCCACTGCTTGAAGATTTTGGCAGGAATTCCATCAGCTCGAAGAATGGGAAGGTACTTAATCTGCTTGATGGCTTTCCGCACCTTGTTGAGGGTGGGGGGGATTCCAAGATCACTTCTGACTGGGAGTGGAGTCCTACTGATTTAGTTCCAAAGATTGTTCAACCAGCTAATCCAACACATTATACAGCTGTCACTAGAGATGGACTAAACAACAACAATGTCCGTTTTAATGTTACTTTGTTTGTAAAGTCAAAGTTAAGAGAGTGCCAGATTTAAGGTTGTTTTGACCACAATAATTTGCCTCTCTCTGCATGTGCCATATGGTATATGATCACCTAGTATTTTTTTCATGACTCCTACCTTATTTTATGCACAGGAGGCAGTCCTGCTTACAACAGAGCACGCAAAGTAATAATAGTACCAGCTAAGTGAGCTTGTCAATGAAATTTGAAACTGTCCCCAATGAACTGCCAACTGCAAAAGCCAAGCAATAGGTGGTAGAGCCAAGGGATTCTTATCTTTTGGGTATTCTTATATTGAAGTCGCCTTTTTTGTTTGCATGTCTACTGACTGTAAAGGCAAGTGTGTGCTGTAATAGAAAGTCCATGCAACATTAATCTCAGAGCCAGGGGAAAAACTTTAGGTATAAGACTTGTGAAGGAAATGGCTGCTTAGTGCAGGTAAGCTGAAAAGCATCCTACTAGGGCTTTCAAAGTCTTGCAGGCAAAAAAAAAAAAAAAAGACCCAGCTGTGCCTTATGAGAATTTAACCTTACAAAAGGCTGCTTCAAATATCTTCAGCTGTAGATCACAAAACCAAGTCCACAGTGTAGCTCTTCTTCCAGTCCACAAGCTTGCTGGGCTTTGCCACTGCATTTTTGTAGCTTTAAAACTAGAATCATACAGGGAATCCTTCAGAAGTACTAACTCTATGCAATGTGAAAGAGCATTAATACAGTTATTTCACTTTCAATCATTATTATAGTTAAGAAGCTTGAAAATACACAACACTGATGGTTCTTTGCATTACTATTTTGGAAACATAGATAGTTTTCTCTCTAATTATTTTTAGGAGGAAAGAAGCAAAATCACTCTGTTTAATAACAACAAGTTCAAATTCTCTGGCCCCTTATCAAGTGTGAACATATGTGCATTGCCATTATGAATGATATACCCACGGAACTCAACTTACTTTTCCTTAGTTAAATACAGTTACTGAACTAGCATAGAAACTATAAAACATTTTTGAGAGTCCTGTATTTTTAACTGGGCTTTCTAAGTATTATGTAAATTTACAAGTTAAATTTAAAGTGTTGGTTTTGCTCTGTGAAAACAAACTTCTTCAGTGCAAATATCTTTTGCTAATAACACTGGACATTTTATGTGACTGTTGTTAGTTGTATCATAGTAACACCTAAAGACATCAAATCTAAATCAAGGTATACATTGTGCCCTGATGGTTTACAAATACATAAGGAGATGTATAGTTCCTGCCAGTTCACAGTCTAAGTAGACAAAACAAACAAAGTCTGGATGAAATGATTTACACAAGCCCAAAGAACTTCTCAGTGGTAGAGCTAGGAATAGAACAAAGCTTTTCTGCGTAATAGGCTAGTGCCCTATTAACTAGACCAAGCCTCCTCTCAGTGGCTGTAGGATTAGGAAAGAAAGTCTGAGTACACTTGTTTTCAGTATAGAACGTGCAACACTTACTGTAGGAGTTGTGTAAAACTAAGTTAGATGATATTAAACCGATACTGCATCTTAGCTCAGAGAGACAGCTTTAAGGGCAGGATCACCCGCGCGTCTCTCACCGCTCCAGAGCCTACCTGAGTGTCCCCTCGGGCTCTGTGGCCCCTCCACTGGGCACCGCAGAGACGGCCACCCAGACGGAGCCCATGGTTCCGGGCTCCACGCAGACGGAGCCCCTGGCTCTTGGCTGCGGGGGCTGCCTGTCCCTTTTTCAGGCTCTGGGGCCCGGGAGCATGGCCCCCTCCCCTTGCGGGGTCTGGTCCCTACTGGGGTCTCTGGCGCACCAGCTGGAGGAGCTCCAGGCCACAGTCCAGAGACTGCGTGCCATCAGGGACTATGAGCAGGAGATAGACTCCTACTGCCAGGCCCTTCTCCCCCGGGAGCCACAGGGGAGAGCTCCGTCTCCCTCCGCGACTAAGGAGGACTCTGGGACCTCCCGCTCTGCCCAGTCAGGGGCATGGACCAAGGTGGTCAAGGGCCCCAAGGCCCGCCGCACCAAGGCCGCTGCCCCACCGGAGCTTAGCAACAGGTTCGCACCTCTTGCAGTCCCAGCAGAGCCGACGCAGTTGCCAGCTCCCGCAGGCAACCCAGACTCGACCGCAGCTACTGGCCCCGCTCTCCCCAAGACAAAGCGTAAGGTGTTTGTTGTGGGAGACTCCATCCTGCGGGGCACTGAGGGGGCAATCTGCTGCCCTGACCCATTAGCCCGGGAAGTCTGCTGCTTCCCGGGGGCCCGCATCCAAGACATTGCGGAGAGGATCCCGCAGCTCCTCCGGCCCACAGACCACTACCCTATGCTCCTTATTCATGTGGGCACCAATGACACGGCTCGGAGCACCCCCAGCCAGGTCATGAGGTGCTACAGGGAGTTGGGAGCAGGGCTTAGGGGTCTGGGAGCTCAGGTGGTGTTTTCGTCGATCCTCCCAGTCTCGGGCTATGGGCTGAGGAGGGAGAGGAGGATCCACGTGGTGAACCAAAGACTGCGGCGCTGGTGTTATCAGGAAGGCTTTGGCTTCCATAACCACAGCCAGCTCTTTGGAGAGAGGGGCAGCGAGCTGCTGGGAAGAGATGGCCTCCACCTCTCTCCCCTGGGGAGGAGGCTCTTCTCAGCCAGGCTGGCTGACCTGCTCCACCGGGCTTTAAACGAAGCCCGCTGGGGGATGGGGGGACTACTGCCCCTGCTGGCCCGCTGAACGGCCCTTGCAAAGCCAGCGGACCAAGGCACTTAAGGGGGCACTTAAGGGAGCTCACCCCTTCCCCAGCCCTGGCACAATCTGTGGGCAAGGCAAGAGCCCCCAAGGGCACACTTGCCTGCCTGTACACTAATGCCAGGAGCCTGGGCAACAAGCAGGACGAGCTCGTCCTCTTGCTCAGTGCAAAGAAATATGATGTCATTGGGATAACAGAGACCTGGTGGGACTCCACCCATGACTGGACCACGGGGATAGAGGGCTATACCCTATACAGGAGGGATCGTGTTGACAAAAGGGGCGGGGGTGTAGCTCTCTATGTGAAGGAAAGCTACATGTCCCTGCAAGCTGATGTTGGTGACCGGCATGGACAGCTAGAGACCCTCTGGGTAAAAATTCGTGGGGAATTCGGCACAGGGGACACAATGGTGGGAGTCTACTACAGACCTCCCACTCAAAGTCCCGAGCTTGACCAGGAGTTCGCCCGGGAACTGACTGAGGCCGCTTGCTCCAGGACCTTGGTTGTCATGGGTGACTTCAATTACCCGGACATCTCGTGGGAAGATCACTCAGCTAAATCTGAGCGGGCGCAAAGCTTTCTCTCATGTGTGGATGACCTCTACCTGACCCAAGAAGTCTATGGGCCAACGAGAGGCAAAGCGCTGCTTGACCTGGTACTGGCTACGGGGGATGACCTAATTGGCGACCTAGTGATTGATGGGAAGTTGGGTGACAGCGACCACGAGCTGATCACCTTCACCATCCGCCGTAAAGCTGGCAAGTCAGTCAGCAACACAAAAGTCCTTGACTTCAGAAAAGCCGACTTTGACAAGCTCAAGTGGCTAGTCGGTCAGGCCCTCGGGGACCATGACCCCAGGGAGTTGGGAGTTCAAGAAGAGTGGTTGCTTCTCAAGGAAGCGATCCTCAGTGCACAAGCTAAATCTATTCCAACACGGAGGAAAGGCAGCAAGAAGGCACAGCAGCCCCCCTGGCTCTCCAGAGACCTAGCGGACCTCCTGTGGCTAAAAAGGAAAGCCTACAAAGGATGGAGGACGGGATTCACCTCCAAGGAGGGTTACTCTGTGCTGGTCCGGTCCTGCAGGGACCAAACCAGGAAAGCCAAGGCTGCAACTGAACTCCAACTAGCTTCAGGCATCAAGGACAACAAAAAGTCCTTTTTCAGGTATGTAGGGAGCCAGAGGAAAAGCAAGGGCAATGTTGGACCCCTGCTAAACCAGATGGGGCAACTGACAACTGACGCCCAGGAAAAAGCCAACCTATTAAATAGGTACTTTGCGTCAGTCTTTCATCAGTCACACGGGATGCCCATGCCTGCTATGGGACAGGGAAATCTGGGTGAGGGGAATCCCCTACCCTCCGTCAATGCTGACCTCGTGAAGGAACACCTTGAGAAGCTGGATACTTTCAAGTCAGCTGGCCCTGACAACCTGCACCCCAGGGTACTCAAGGAGCTGGCGAGCGTCATAGCCCAGCCCCTGGCACGGATCTTTGAAAACTCCTGGCGCTCTGGTGTAGTGCCCGAAGACTGGAAGAAGGCCAATGTGGTGCCGATCTTCAAGAAAGGGAGGAGAGTGGATCCGGCTAACTACAGGCCCATTAGCCTGACTTCTATCCTGGGGAAGATCTTAGAAAAGTTTATTAAGGAGGCCATCCTTGAGGGACTGGCCCAGGCTAACATTCTAAGGGACAGCCAGCAGGGGTTTGTTGTGGGTAGGTCTTGTTTGACCAATCTCATTTCCTTCTATGACCAGGTGACCTATCACCTGGACAAGGGAGAAGAGATGTCATATATCTTGACTTCAGAAAAGCTTTTGATCTGGTATCCCACGATCACCTCTTGGCCAAACTGCCCAGTTGTGGCCTTGGCTCCACCACGATCCGCTGGCTGGGAAATTGGCTTCGTGGTCGGACCCAGAGGGTTGTGATTGATGGCAGTCACTCATCGTGGTGCCCTGTAACCAGTGGGGTCCCTCAAGGCTCTGTCCTGGGACCCATACTGTTCAACATCTTCATTAACGATGTGGACATTGGAGTCAGGAGTGGACTAGCCAAGTTCGCCGATGACACCAAACTTTGGGGCAAAGCATCCACGCCAGAAGATAGGTGGGTGATCCAGGCTGACCTGGACAAGCTCAGCAAATGGGCAGACGAGAACCTCATGGTATTTAACACCGAAAAATGCAAGGTTCTCCACCTTGGGAGGAAAAACCTTCAGCACGCTTATAGGCTCGGCAGTGCTATGTTGGTTAGCACTACAGAAGAAAAAGACTTGGGGGTCATCATTGACCACAAGATGAACATGAGCCTGCAATGCGATGCTGCGGCTAGTAAAGCGACCAAAATGCTGGCGTGCATCCATAGATGCTTCTCGAGCAAATCCCGGGACGTCATTCTCCCCTTGTACTCGGCCTTGGTGAGGCCGCAGCTGGAGTACTGCGTCCAGTTTTGGGCTCCACAATTCAAAAAGGATGTGGAGAAGCTTGAGAGAGTGCAGAGGAGAGCCACGCGCATGATCAGAGGTCAGGAAAACAGATCTTACGATGACAGGCTGAGAGCCATGGGACTCTTTTTAGCCTGGAAAAGCGCAGGCTCAGGGGTGATCTGATGGCCACCTATAAGTTTATCAGGAGTGACCACCAGGATCTGGGCGAACGTCTGTTCACCAGAGCGCCCCAAGGGATGACGAGGTCGAACGGTCACAAACTCCTGCAAGAGCGTTTCAGGCTGGACATAAGGAAGAATTTCTTTACTGTCCGAGCCCCCAAGGTCTGGAACAGTCTGCCAGCGGAGGTGTTTCAAGCACCTACATTGAACACCTTCAAGAGTAAATTGGATGCTTATCTTGCTGGGATCCTATGACCCCAGCTGACTTCCTGCCCTTTGGGCAGGGGGCTGGACTCGATCTCCCCAGGTCCCTTCCAGCCCTAATGTCTATGAAATCTATGAAACCCCATTATGAGAAAGAAGGAAAGAGTGAGTGAGAAGAAAGGCATTTCACCTTTAAGGCCAGAGAGTTTTGGCTGGAAATGCGAACCCTGCAGGTATATCTTAACCTAGTATGAGAGAATGCTTGGCAGAAGAGTCCTGCCAGTACACAGGAGGAGCTCTCCTGGCGAAAGAGCTGAAGAGCTGAATCTTTGAAGAGATGACCATAAATAGGCCCTGAAGAGGAATGGAGCTAGCTGAAGGACTAAAAGGGAAGGCAGCCAGGAAGGGAATGAAGCTAGTCTTGTCTGCCTTGACCAAGAGGCATCTTGGCAATGGGAGCCTATGCCGCGAGGCATAGGGCAGTTCAGGAAAGCAGGAAGGCCACTGAAGGCACTCCAAAAGAGTGTGTAATCTGAGTACCTTTGGGGGCCAAGACAGCCCTGTGAACTGATCGCAGGAGGTCTGATTGTGGGGAACTGATTACAGAGACTGATTAGGGGCTGATAAGAATATTGGGTGGATGAAAGAGGTTTGCCTAGATTGGACACTTCATGGGCCTGGTTAGGGAAAGCCCTTTGTAAAGAAATAAAGAAAGGCATTGCCCCATCCACTTCCAAATTCAGGGCTTTGGACCCTCATCTCCATATAAAAAAATAACAGTTGCAGGACCAGGGTAGGGTTAACCTGGTTCTTGGCAATGACACTTCTCTCTCAGCAGTGTCCTGCCTCCACTCTACTCAGGTCTATGCAGCTGGAGGCATGAGTCCCCCTGCCTCCATTTCAGTACAAAGTCTATCAATTATACTTCTGGGGGCAGGGATTAGAGTGGCACTTAGGCAGGGTTAGGGCTTGCCTTGTGGCATGCTTGCCAAAAACATTGGCCACCACTACTTTATGTGTTGATTTGAGTTGTTTTTCATATGCAATTCTCCATTACAATCTGTTCCCTTTTTTTAAACTACAAGTTTCTAAAAATATGAAAAGAATTCAGGTCTTTCATCATAAAATATAAGCAATTCAGCCTCCTAGAAACATTTGTTTCCAAAGTCCATGGTTTCAGGAACAAACACCTAGATGTACTAGTAAAAATTTCCATGTCCTAGATTTACTAGTACATCTAGCAAAAGTACAAGATTTCCTTTAAGTTTCAGTTGAAAGCCTTCAAACAGAGGATAGTTTCACTGAATATTCAGGCTAACAAAAATCTCAGAAACTTAGTGAATCTTTGCATCCCCAAATACCCAGTCTTCATTTACAAAAGGGATTCTGCTAAGATGAAGCAAACAATCTTTCTGTATTTTGTTAATTTGTTGGATAAACACATTTTTTATTACATTCAGGATAAGTGGGTTTTAACTGTCACTCTTCCTATATCAGAAACTCACACCTTGAAGCTTTGCATCGGATCCATCAATCTTCATTCATCTCTCTGTTACTCATGATAACACATGAGGGGAAAATGAACTTCTATATGAACTCAATTCAAACTTTAATCCTACTCATGGGCATATGGCCATTCGCAGAATCAGAGGGCATTTAAGAGCTACATAGTTAATGCTGGTGGATTTTTCCCCTATTATGGGCTGGAAAGAGTGCATAGAACATGCTTTCTTAATGAAGGTAAAATAGTACTGGACTCAGAACAGACCCCTGGGAGACCCCACTTGATAGCTCCTCTTAATTAGACATTGAGCTATTAATGACTGCTGTATGAGCACACTTCTAATCAGTTACAGTACTTTCACCTAGACTGTATTTCGTTAGCTTTTTAATAAGAATGTTGAAAGTGTAGCTAAAGTCAGGGCATACTGCATCTAGTCCCACCCCATCCAGTCCTCTCTCTTCCCATCATCAGAACCCATCATCTAACTATAGAAAGAGCTCAGGTTGGCTAGGCCTGATTTGCTCTTGATGAATCCATGCTGACTGTTCCTGATCATTTTGGGCACTCTTACAATTGTTCCGGGGGCGGGAGGGCGCTGTTTTATTAGGGTGTTCCAATAGCTGCTCTAATTAAAGTGCCGCTATGTGTCCTGTATCAATGTCCCCACACTTAAAAATGGCAGCGGGGGACTTGAACTAAGCTCATTTGATGCTTTTTAGTTCAAGTGCCCCTGCCACCACTTTTCAGTGCAGGGATACTGACACACGAGATGCGACTGCAGCAGACTGGATCAATTAAGTTTGCTCCAATGTGCTGGAATTCCAGCATGTCAGAACAGCCTCGGCACTCATGTACAGGCACCCTTTGTTTTCCTCTAAGTGCTCAGGAATAGATTGGAATAGATTTCTTGATGACCTGATTCATAATCATTCCAGGTACTGAAGTTAGATGGGTTGGTCTGTAATTCCCCAGATCCTTCTCATTCTTTTTCTTAAAAGGAATATAGTCCCTTTCTTAAAACATGCTATATTTGTCATTTTTCAGTTGTCTGGGACCTCCATGAGTTATGAAAGAGAATAGCCCATGGCTCCGCAATTATCAGAGCTAATTCACTGAATATTCTAAGACGCATCCTTTCCAACTCTGATGACTTGAAAATATCTACTTTTTCTAAGTAGTTTTTCCATTCCAGGTTTCTTATCTCCTCCCCTATCCTTGCTGCCAACTCTCCTCATCATTTGGTAGCAGACCTTAAGTGAAGACTCAAGTAAAGAAGGCATTAAATACTTCATCCTTCTCTGCATTGTCCATTATTAGATTGCCCTTTGCATTCACTAGGGGACTTACACTTTCCTTGGTCTTCATCTTCTAACATACTTGAAGAATGCGTTTTTGTTGCCTACACATCCCTTGCTATGCACCCTGAAAACTCAGAAAACAGAAGCCCAAATATATTATTTTTCTAAATTACTTGGGGTTGACAATAATGGTAGTAGCTGAGTTGTTTTGAGGTGTGCAGTTAGGTTCAGCTAAGTTACAATGATTGTTTTCATGTTCAGTTTTCCTCTTGTTGTCTTTGCCCACAGTCTGCTGTTTCCCAGTCTCCTCGGGCTACTCTAATTTTCAAGAAATTTGTTCTCCAAGTCAGGAGAGTGACAGGTATGTCTTATATTTCTGCTATAAAAAGTCAGTACAAGGAAACCTACTGGAGCAGACACCTTTTCTAGTGTTTTTGATCATCTTTTTAGAGTGAATATTAATGAAGGAGGATGAAGGGAGAAAACCTTAAATATCTGAGAGACTGCCAGAAAAATGTACTGCAGTGGGGATTAAGCATTTTACACCCGAATGGGACTCCAGTAACTACCAATGTGCAGTAATATAGAGGTAGTTAGCCATTTTGGTCTGAAGATAGGACAGGGTGGCATTTTAGAAACTGACTGGTTCAGGAAGAAATTAAATTCAGTAAGAACAAATGTAAAGTCCTATGCTTGGGACAGAATAATCACATGCATTAATACTAATTGGAGAATGACTGGCTAAGCAAAAAAGGACCTGAGAGATTATAGAGGACCGTAAATTGTTGTTAAAACAATAGTGTGCTCTTGTTGCACATTTCAAGAAATACAAGTTGGAAAAAGTTGGGTGGATAGCCACAAAAATGATGAGAGGTCTAATAAACATGATTTATGAGGAACATTTGGAATTAACTGAGTTATATGGTTTGGAAAAGAAAAGACTGAAGAGGGATTTGCACTCTTCAAATATCTGATTGGTGTTTATAAAGAGGATGTTGACAGACTATTCTCTGTAGCTGCAGGAGATAGGACAAGGAACCTTAAACTGACAAGGGATATGTAGGTTTCCCTTTTCACTATAAGGGTGGTCAAGCACTAGAAAAGATTACAAACCTAGAGAGGTTGTGGAATCATCATTTGTGGAAGTTTTAAATAGTGGATTTAGGCAAACGTTTGTCTGGTATGGTTTAAACAGGGATAATTCTGCCTTGAGCAGGAGTTGGACTAAAAAACCTGAGATCCTTTCTAGCCCAACTTTTTCCTATGATTCGATAATTCAATTTATTTTAATTACATGTCTTGATGATAAAGACAAGAAAACTGTTTTAAAGATAAAAGATTAGATTATCATTAATCATTTGATTTTTTTTTTTTTTTTTTTTTTTTAAGCAGCTGGGGTTTAAAATAAAAATCAAAGATTGCAAGTTTCACTATATATTTGTAAGAGTTGGGGGGAAATGTGCTATCACTGATAAATACCATATATCAGAAGGATTAGGACCTTAGTAATTACTGCCACCTATATCAGTAAATTTGATCTGAAGTCTTCCTAGAAAATGACATCCTCTGAAAATCAATGCCTGGGTTTTTTGAACATGCAGTTCCCAGCTCTGGATAGTTGTGAGGGGGGTTGTGAATACTTGTTTCCATTTTTAAAGCAATCCTTACAAAGAAAGTTCTTTAATTCTCTTTACGTTTCTGTAAGTGGAGGAAGTAGATAGATGTGGATTTTGTGGGCCTCCAAATGTTGGATCTGAAAATAAGGTGTACACTTCTATTTCAATTTTAAATATAATTCATTAAGGACTTTGTTAATAGATAAATCTTAAAGAAACAATAGCAGGTTTATTAGATCCTTTTTAGGAAAAATTGCTAGAGTAAGCCAGTTCCATAGTGGGGGGGAGGGGGGGTTGCTCTGGTAGTCTTGGCCTTCACCTCCTGCGTCTTTTCCGACTCTTTCCTGCCATATCTTGATGATTGTAGATGTTATTAGTCGGGAGGTAGTATGTACCGCAGTAGGGTACCGGCAAACCCTAACCCCTTTTATCTGTGGTCTCGCCTTTTCATTGCCTCCTTTAATGATGCGAGGGATTTTGTGTGACACTCAAACCACACTCTATCATAAGTAAGCAAATCCTTTTATTGTCCTTTGAGTGTTGTTTCATAGTTTCTAGGGTTGGAAGGGACCTGAGCAGATCATCTAGTCCGACCCCCTGCCATGGCAGGAAATAATACTGGGGTCAAACGACCCCAGCAAGATCTTCATCCAACCTCCTCTTAAAACCCCCCAGGGTAGGAGCCAGCACCACTTCTCTTGGAAGTTGGTTCCAGACCCTAGCCACCCTGACCGTGAAGTAGCGCCTCCTGATATCTAGCCTAAACCTGCCCTCTGCCAGCTTGTGACCATTATTCCTGGTCACTCCTGGCAGTGCATGGGGGAATAGTGACTTCCCCAGTGCCTGCTGATCCCCCCCCTGTCTAATTTGTAACAGGCCACTAGATCCCCCCTCAGTCTTCTCTTTTGGAGGCTGAACAGGTTGAGGTTCCATAGCTTCTCCTCGTAGGGCCTGCCCTGCTGCCCCCTGATCATGTGAGTCAGGGGAAGGGGAAGATGAGGGCGGAGGAAACATCAGACTGCCAGTCCAAACAACACCCACAGCTACAGCCCAGCCCAACCCAATGAGCGAAACGAGCGAACAGGTAAGCAATGGGGGCCAGGGCAATGCTGGGACTAGGGGGGCAGTACACACATCCACAGGAGGCCTCAAATGCCTCTACACAAACGCTTGTAGCATGGGAAACAAGCAGGAGAAACTCACCCTCCTGATAGCTGACACCAGCCCGGACATAGTGGGAATCACGGAAACATGGTGGGACACTACGCATGACTGGGCGGTGAATGTCAAGGGCTATAGGTTGTAAAGGAGGGACACGATAGGAAGGAGAGGTGGGGGTGTGGCACTCTATATCAAGGAGGAATACACATCCTCGTCAGTTAGCAAGGAGTCAGAGGAGGGGCACTCTGAGGTGCTTTGGGTTAGAGTACAAGGCAGTTGAGGGGAGAGAGACTTAACGGTGGGGGTCTTCTACAGACCTCCCAATCAGGGGGAAGAGCTTGACCAGGAATTCTTGGGTCAGCTCACAGAGGTAGTGAAGGCTAAAGATGTGGTAGTCATGGGGGACCTGAACTTCCCAGACATCTGCTGGGAGGAGCAGTCAGCCAGGTCTGACGGCTTACGTAGGTTCTTAGACAGAGTGTAGGACCTCCATCTAACCCAGGAGGTGCACAGCCCCACCAGGGGGGATGCCTTGTTGGACCTAGTGCTGGCCACGGGTGATGACCTGGTGAGGGGGCTGCGGGTGCTCGACCACCTGGGCGACAGCGATCATCGCCTGCTGGAATTTACCATCCAGTGCAAGGTGGCAAAGGCATGCAGTAAGGCAGCAGCCCTAGACTTTAGAAGGGCAAACTTCAATGAGCTAAGGAGGATAGTTGGGGATGTGCTGAGGTCCCAGAGGGGAGGGAAGCCAGATGTCCAAGGAGAGTGGCTGCTACCTAAGGAGGCAATCCTCCAAGCCCAAAGGAAGGTAATCCCAATGAGGATCAAAGGGAGCAGGAGAGCACATAAGCCTCCATGGCTCCCTAAAAGCATCCGGGAATGTCTCCTTGCTAAAAAGGAGGCGTATACCCAATGGAAAGAAGGGGTCATCACCAGGGATGACTATTCTGCAGTCGCTCGAGGTTGTAGGGGGGCAGTTAGGAAGGCCAAGGCAAAGATGGAATTAGGACTAGCTTCTCAGATTAAGGACAATAAGAAGTCCTTTTTTAAATACATAGGGGGCAAAAAGAAGGTCCCGGGTAACGTGGGGCCCTTGCAGGATGCGTTAGGTAATGTGGTCGTCATACCAGACAACAAAGTTAACATGTTTAATGATTTCTTTTTCTCTGTCTTCCTAAGTAGGGACCAGAACAGCCACCTCCCTGCAGGGCCCCCCTCGGGCCCCAGGGGAGGTACACCTGGGCCAAGGGTTGCCGTGGAACTAGTTAGGGGGCTTCTGGAGGGGCTGGACGTGTTCAAGTCAGCCAGCCCAAACGATCTCCACCCTATAGTCCTAAAGGAATTGGCTGAGGTCATTGCAGGACCCCTGGCACGGCTCTGAGCACTTGTGGTGCTCTGGTGTGGTCCCAGAGGACTGGAAGAGGGCCAACATGGTTCCCATCTTCAAAAAGGGGAGGAAGGAGGACCCAGGAAACTATAGGCCAGTTAGTCTTACCTCGATCCTAGGCAAGCTGTTTGAGAAAATTATGCTGGCACACATCCATGAGGGGCCAACGGGGGACTGCATGCTTAGGGGCAACCAACACGGGTTCATCAGTGGCAGATCCTGTCAGACCAACCTGGTGGCCTTCTATGATCTGATTACCAGATCATTAGATGCAGGGGTAGCAGTAGATATAGTGGATATGCCTTCTTGGACTTCCGGATGGTATTCGACACTGTCTCTCACCCTGTTCTCATTAAGAAACTGGGGGACTGTGTTGTCGACGCCCACACAGTCAATTGGGTCGCCAGCTGGCTGGAGGGCTGCACCCAGAGGGTGGTGGTGGATGGGTCCTTCTCAACCTGGAAGGACGTGGGCAGTGGGGTTCCGCAGGGCTCGGTCCTCGGGCCCGCACTGTTCAACATCTTCAGCAGTGATTTGGACGAGGGGGTAAAAAGCACCCTGTTCAAATTTGCTGATGGCACTAAGATGTGGGGGGATGTGGGCACACTAGAAGGAAGCATCAGGCTTCAATCAGACCTAGACAGGCTACAAGGGTGGGCGGATGTGAATAGGATGGGATTCGACACAGACAAGTGCAAGCTGATGCACCTGGGGAGGAACAACTGGCACCATACCTACCGGTTGGGGAACTCCCCTCTTTTCAGCACGGAGGCGGAAAAGGATCTTGGAGTCATCATTGACTCCAAGATGAACATGGGCCGGCAGTGTGGGGAGGCAGTCAGGAAGGCCAACCGCACCTTGTCATACATCCACAGATGCATCTCAAGCAGGTCCAAGGAGGTGATCCTCCCCCTCTATGTGGCACTGGTGTAGGCCGCAGCTGGAATACTGCGTCCAGTTCTGGGCGCCGCACTTCAAGAGGGATGTGGACAGCATGTTATACTCTTGACCATTAAAAAAAAAAACAACTTTTTTTGTTTTTTTAGAGACGCCTTTGAAGTGTTCTTATCTTCATTGATGCCGTGATCGGTCCATCTACCTTTCAGAGCTGAACCAGGGATTGCTTTGAAATCTCCACCTTTAACTTTCAGGTAAGTAAAAGAAAAAAAATTCTTATTTTGTTTTGTCCACAAGCCCTCACTAGGGATAGTCAACAACTAAAAATCCAAAAATCAAAGGTAAGGTTTCCTTATGTTTTTGTTGTACTCCTCTCTCTCTTCTCTCACTGTCTTTTCTTTTTTTCAGGGGATCCGCTCTTGTCTCTGCTTCTCGCGGCTTCTCCACTTCCCCTCCTGGGTGATCCTTCCCTTGCTCGGGATATATTCGCCGCTTTTCTTTGTCCAGCCCTCTCTCTCTCACTGGACTGGCGTCCCAGCTCGCCCCCTCCCCGTGGTCTTCTTCTTGTTCTCCCCCATTGAGGAGACTCTGCCCCTTTTCCCCCACTCCTTCCTGCTGCGCGGCTCTCTCTCTCATGGCTCCTTTATAAGCAGGGAGCAGCTGCTCTTAAAGCGCTACACTCCCAGCATGATTGATTTCTCCATGTCAGCATCATTCTCAGGGAAGGGCACTATATAAAAGAAATGCAGGTCCCAGTAAAGAACTTTAGGGCAAAACAGCATATGACATTCTGACCTTTGCATTCTCTGTATGCTGCATCTTTATAATATCAAGATAAGAGTGCTAGAAGCTTTGATTTATTATTTGCAGTTGTCAGTGTAGCACTGAGTAAAACAAATTTGGGCATCCTTGCTATAATATCTGAGGTTGTGGGTTTTACCGTTTATGATGTATGTACATCAGCAAACTCTCAGCACAAACTCAGTGAAAGAAGAGCCTGTTAGGAAGGATTATGTACAGCTGCATGTAGCAAGTGCTAGTCCCAGTGGTGGTCACGATGACCCTTTCTCCTTTACTCGCTTGCCATGCCTTGTTGTTGTTAACTTCTGATGAAAGGGAGGCTGCTCCAGGGCTTCCCAAGCCTGGTCTTACTCTTAGGACCACAGGTGCCAATGGCCATTGCCTTAAGGGCTAATTTTATGGGCTCCATCCTCCTCAATACCCATGATCTGCCAACAGCAGATACCCTTCCTGGGCTATGGGCTTCCAGCCCCAGTCCTCCCTCTTCCTGGCTTGCAGGTTCTTTGGCCCCCTTGGTCTCCAGCTGTGACACCCAATCTTTGGCCGATCTATTCCATGGCCCTGCTCCTGCTCCTAAGCCAGGTGAGATTTCTGGGCTCCCAGGCCCTGGCAGTCTCTGGTGTTCAGCCCATCTCTGGGTTCTGGCCCTGCTCCTGGGCCAGTGGGACTTCTGGGCTCCCAGGCCTTGCTGATGCTTACCCCTCCTGGGCTCCAGACCTCGGGACTTTCTAATCCTGCTGACACATTGCCCTCTTTGGGCTTGGGCCCTTTGGCCCCACACTCTACCCTTCTATGGGCTCTCTGGCCCCACACTCTGACCCCAGGCACTGGAGTTTCTCTCAATGTACCCTAATTCCTCTTGGCCACTAGATTCTTGTTACCAGATTTACTTGTCCCTTTGGGGTGCACGCTGATAAATGAGTTATGTTTCTGGACTCTCTGTAATTCTATCAATATAGGCGATGCACAGGTGGGCCATGTGCCCCTCCCCACCCCTCTGAGAGTGCTGGTGCCCCCCTGACAGCAAGTGCTTTGGCTGGTAGGGGGGCTAGGAGAGTGCTAGTGCCCCCCACCCTGAAATTGGCTCTACTGGCACGCTAGATGACCAGCCACTGGAGGACCCTTTCTCCCTGATTGCCAGCTGGCCACTGGGACCCTGCTGGTGATGCCCCACTGGTGCCCCCGCAGACTTAGGAGGCACCAGTTGCCCATGTCTATCAATGTACTGTTTGTGTCATTTGTGTTTCTATATGGAGTTCTATCTCGCCCTTCTGCAAGTCCTCACCCCCAGTGGAGCTACCTTGCAAGGTTTAGTTTCAGTGGGTCTGGGTTCCTCCAGCTACCAAATCAGTCGAACATATACACACACACACAGATTAACAGAGCACGTCTGAGCAGTCAGGGTTACTCAGCATTTCCAGGCTGACACCCTCATGTGCCCCGAACTCAGCACAAGAACAGAGTACGTCTGAGCCAGGCTGGGTCAAGCAGAATTAACAGGCTGACACCCTCATATGCCCTGGCTCAGCAGTCCCCAATCTCTTGTCCCAGTTGTCCTGGTAGTAACTTCCTTGATGACCAAACCCCACAGGATTTTTGGGCTTTACAGAGATCTTTGGCATAGGTAAAAGAAGCATTGCTGCAGAGCAAATGGGGAGGTTGAGGAGAAGGAAGAGTAAATGAGGGACAGAGAGAGTATGGCAACCAGCTTGACCATAAAAATTACTTTATTGCCAGGTATGTGAAATGTATAATGGCAGTAGTAGGAATAGCCATACAAGGAGAGACAAACAAACAAAGCAGTTACAATATTGGACAGTTTCAGTTGGGTATTTGGGGAAGTCTAGCTCAGGTTTGATCAACAAAAGTCAGGCTTATAAACCTGTGCCTGAAGAGGCCAAGGCGCTTGAACTGGTTGAGGTTCCTATGTGTTTGGGGAGCTTGCAGACAGTTTGTTCAGATTCAGGTCCAGGGGGTGTGAGACAGGTAGAGCCCCCAGCACAATCAGTGAAGATATTTCAGGCAAGAAAGGAAAAGGTGAAGTCCCAGTGGAATTGGTGCAGTGTTTGGATCCAAACACCAGAACAAAAACTTGAGCTTGGGTAGGGGTTTTTGTAGGGAAATAACAATGGTTCAAGGGAGAACACTAGGTTTGTTTATGGGTAAAAGATTTGGAGCAGGGATCCCCCATCATGCAATGCTCCCCCTCTTCTCTGGTCGTGGAGTTCAGTGTGGTCCCGGCCTTGGAATTTCTGTTCTCCATTCTGAATGCTAATGGAGGTGCCTCCCTTTCTCATCTCTGAGGCAGATGGGACTAGGGGAATTCCCTTAATCCTGTCACCCTTGTCCGGAGAGGTTTAGGTGCATCTCTTACTGCATCTTCATTGCCTTTTTTCTGGTTCAGGCAGGTGTGTGTGTGTGTGTGGGGGGGGGGGGGGTCCTTCATGAGTCGCACAGGCTGGGTACTGCACCAGGGTTCCCCAGGAACACTGAGCTGACAGGTAACACCCTCCTGGTCCCCAGGCATCAGACCTTCTCCTGAGTACCTGTCTCTGGGCCCCAGGTTCCCTCTTCCTCCTGGCCCCATTTCTCTCTGGGCCAGCTGGGATCTCCATACCTCTCCTTCAGCTCCTTCCTTCCACAACCACCATTGTCCCCAGGCCTATCTGTTCCAAGGCCTGCCTTGCCACTATTGGGCTGTGCTCTATTCAATAGCTGGGCCTCAGGCACCCTGGCCTTCTGCTCTCTGCTGCCCCTCTCTAGGCTACGGGCTCACCACTCCTCTTCCCCGGCCTATATGTTCCAAGGCCTGGCCTGTTTCTGGGGCCTGGCCTTGTTCCCATGCTCAATGCATTTTCTCCTAGCTCAGCAATTCTCTCAGGAGCCCTGCTACCAGGAGCTCCTCTCCCCATGGTACTTCGGGCTGGACTGACTGACCAGCTCAAGCCCAGCCCCCTCCTTGTCAGGTGACACTCTCATCTTTTATTTCTAGGTATGCTCTTTCCAGTGTGACCTTGCTGCAGCTTGCTGTTGCACAGGGTTAAGTGGAGTGCAGTAGTGCGGAGCCATGGATGTGCCTTGAAAGTATCAATTGTGGTCA
Source organism: Crocodylus siamensis (assembly GCF_052110815.1). Lineage (NCBI taxonomy): Eukaryota > Metazoa > Chordata > Crocodylia > Crocodylidae > Crocodylus > Crocodylus siamensis. Next base: position 215,324,432 of record NC_143397.1, read on the forward strand.
TGTTGCAAAAATTTGTGGTTCATTTCTCTGGAGGCGCGCAAAAAGAAATCTCAGACACACACTTATTAGCAGCACAAAAGGTGTATTTGCAAATAGGGTCGGAGCAGAGTCAAAGGACTCAGATTACTCCGAACCCCTGAGGAAATTCTCAGCTGGTATTTTATCCTTCCCCTCCTGGGCACGTGTGCAGAAACAGGAACTCTTACAGCTCATTTCCGTTTCATACAAACATGTATGTGACTACGTCACTTCATCCATCGCATGTATATTATAATTAACTACTTAAGTATGCAGGGCGGATAGGTGAATATGCATCAGCTAATTGTGCATGCTCAGAAAGTTCTTTAGGTCACCAAGAGTTTAAATCCCCCCTCCTTTCAAGGACACAGTCAGTTGAATTCCAGCTTCTGTAATCTGCATGAGAATACCAGGGGGAGTGTGGAGGAGGGAGAGTGATTTAGCATAAGAAAAACTGTAGCAAAGCTAGCCAAGGAAAAAAGTCCTTGGCAGTGTTTTTTGCTTATCAGGTACGAGATGCAAACTGTGCATTTCTAACAACACTCCATTTCTAACAATATTCTAACAATACTCCATTTCTAACAGTCAGAAGCCCCTTGCGTAGTGTTCAAATAACACCGTCTGCTGCACTGTGACGGTCTCTTGTGTGCAAGTGGTAGGGCACACAAACTTTGTCTTTTTCTTTATAGTGTAGATATTTTGGGCTGGGTCAAATCTTGCAGTTTTAAAATGACAAAATTTCAACTGCTGCCAATGAGAATTTGGCCTGTATAAGAGATCCAGAATCAAGGTTTATGTCTTGACTGGTAATTACAAGGATCTAGAGACTCCTTATGCCTGAAGAAGGGTGTTTGCACATGGAAGCTTGCTAAGAACTTTTTTCCAGCTACTCAGTTGGTCTAATAAAAGATGTCACATCTACTCAAGAACCTTGTCTGCATATAAAACAACGATATTTATTGTGTTAGCTGAAACACTGCAAGATCTAGAGAAGATAATAAAATATAAAACAGTGCAGGAGAATAATAGTATTTCTTATTCATTTTAAATATAAAAGATCATTAAGAAAGTTTTAAAAAACTATGTGTGTGCATGCATATATGTATTTGTATAAATCTATATAACTTACAAACACATATACAAAAGCTTGCTGCTGTATATATTTTGTGTGTGTGTGTGTGTGTGTACACACACACACTTGCTTCCATAAAGGAACATGAAAATACAATTATCAAATCCTCCTAGAAAAGGAAAGACCTGAGTTTTAATAGTGCGTTCTAACAGCTGAAGCAAAAACGCTGTGGTTCGTTTCTCGGGAGGCGAAGAACTCTCAGACACACTCTATTAGCAACACAAAAGATATATTTGCAAATAGGGTCAGAGCGAAGACAAAAGACCACACTCTGCCCCCGAGGGAAACTTCTCAGCAGGCTTTATCCTCTCTCTCCTGAGCACGTGTGCAGAAGCAGGAACTTTTACAACTCATTTCCGGTTCATACAAACATATATGTAAATACGTCACTTCATATGTTCTATGTACATTATAATTAACTACTTAAGTATGCGGGGCGGATAGGCTTATATGCATTAGCTAATTACGCATGCTTAGAAAAGCTCTTCAGGTTACCAAAAGTTCAAACCCACTCTTTCTCAAGGACAGGATCATTGCAATTACTCTTATCTGCCTGAGAAGTGAAGGGAGCATGAAAGGAAGTGTGATTTAGTGTAACAAAGAGATAGTAAATTTGCAAAACAAAGAGAGTGATACCTTAATACAAAGAGCCCTTGGTAGTTTCTCCTCCACCCCCTCCTCCCACCAGGGAGAGCTGCTAGCTGTGCTGTTCTAACAACACTATCCATAATGCATTTTTAATAATATTTCTAACAATATCCCCCCTCAAGATGCTTTCTGCTCTTTACTTCATTTAGGCAAATCAAGATAATTACAAGGAATTTTTCTGAGGACCATGACTTTTGCTGCAGTCTGTGCTTTCAGAGGGACTGCTGCGACCTGCATTTCTTCTACTGTGGTGGTTATCAATCTAGTGAGACAAGGAATAAGGCAAGGGATAAAAATCAAACCAGTCAGAGCACACAAAAGCACAAATCCTACTTTTTTCCATCAGGGTCCTCCAAATAATTTAAACCACCAGTCTTTATTCCATGTGGTTTCCCACGTTTGTATTGGTACATGGGCTATTTTCCTGATCTCTTTGGCAATCTCTAAGACTACTTTCCCGTTATCATCTATTTGGAGACAACAATTAGAATGGTTGAACTTTCCACAGACTCCGCCATTCTCTGCGAGTAAATAGTCTAAAGCCATTCGATTTTGGTATATGGCTTCCCTCATCTGAGAACTCTGTCGGGCCAGTAATTCGAGAGCAGTGGCAGTCTGGTTAGTAATTACTTCCAAGACTGCCTGCAACCGGATGATTGTATTTAGCATATATATTGGTGTCCGGTATTCCCAACTCCCATCATTAGCCCATGTAGCTGGTCCATAATACTCAATAATCCTCTGAGGAGGCCACTCATCCTCCTTCCACTTTTGGGAGCCACCCTGTGTCAAACTTACATCAATACCTCTTTTGGCCCTTTTCCAATCATCATACAAAAAGACTCCCAGCTTATTTCCGACCTCAGATGGTAGCAAAAAGAAAGATGGTACAATTACTCCAATATAGCAGGTTCCTGTCCACCCTCGTGGCAGTACCGTATAGGCCCGCCTTCCACAAATCCAATAATGTCCTTTTAGGGCCCTGTTTTCCCCTCCCAAGGCTAGGGGGTCACGGTTGTGGAAAAGAAGGGGATAGTATTTGTTGCCCCTATGCCCTAAAGGGCCAGTGTAATAGTTACTCAGTTTAAACTGACATTTCTATACGCCATCTTTATCCCTATACTCGCACTCGGTTATTTCATTTGTGTCATTTAAGGCACTCCAATATGTATTAAACCTTGCCACCGTGCCATTTGGGTGTGCCCATTGTCAATTATAGATGTAGGTGAATCGTTCACTTCGGGCCTTTTCATATGCCTCACATCTTGTAGGGTCAGGATCGAAAGGTAATATTCTTGTTCTTTTGACCTTTTGCATCTGCGTGGAGATTGGGAGCCTAACAACAGCAGAATTCCATTGATCAGCATACTTGCTGCATACTCGGGTCCATTTCAATGTCCATGTACGCTGGCTATGTCCCAAACTCCTCTCTGTACCATTACTGCTAATACAGTACTCTCCTAATGCCACTTGGGAAAGATCTCAGCTGCGGTTCTCATCCCATTTTTGACCAGTACTCTTAACATCCGCCTTGTCACTGACCAACCATTTTGGGGCCAAAGGAAAAGCCCTCCAAGGCCACTGTTCTCCGGCTTCTCGGAGCCCCCCACAGGCCCAGCAGTTGGTAAGATTAAAAGTACCTGCAATTCTTTCCATCATATCAACATACAAATTTGTCCCTGGGGGAGCAATCTGGGAAAGCGAGGGTGTGGGCCAGCGGCTAAAGCTGCTCAATTCTACTTTCTTCACTATACAGACAGCAACAAGGCATATTAAGATTCCCACCATATTTTCCCTTTTATGAGCTCAAACACAGCCTAAATGTTTCTCTTTTACTTTCTTGTCTAATTTTCTGAGCTCTGATTAAGCCGTCTTAGGCGCACTTGGAGATCACCAGTAGGTTCACAGCTCCACTTGCTGGCTTCTTGTTCCGAAGACGACTCAGCTTCCGGAGTGAGCTCGTCTTGGGAGTTGATGTCTTCCGACGCTCGTGGATGTCATTTCACACAGGTATGGTGTATCCAACGATCATGGCCAGCAACCTTTACAGCAGTGTGGGCTGTTAGAAGTACCTGAAAAGGGCCACTCCACCTCTCAGTCAAGGGTTCCTTTTTCCACCGCTGCACCAAGACCCAGTCTCCCGGGGAGAAGTCATGTACCGGTACGTCTAAAGGCAGACGCTGAAAGGAGGCTGCATACCTGTGAAGAGAAGACAAGACAGACTGCAAAGCAATAACATACATATGAAGCTCACTATTACCTAATTCAAAAGTTACATTTTCTCGCATCCCAGGGGGTAAGACTCGAGGCGGTTTGCCAAACATAATTTCATATGGGGTCAATTTGAGGCCCCGTCGGGGAGTGTTTCGAATGCAAGTAAGAGCTAGCGGCAATGCTTGAGGCCACTTAAGGTGTGTCTCAATACAGATTTTGGTGAGCAGAGTCTTTAAAGTCCTATTCATGCGTTCCACTTGTCCTGAACTCTGTGGTCTCCATGGTGTGTGTAGTTTCCAAGTAACCTTGAGAGTTTGCGCGACTTCTTGAACCACTTTTCCCACGAAGTGTTGTCCTTGATCCCACTCAATGGACTCAGGCAGGGAATACCGGGGAATGATCTTCTGCAACAAATACTTCACTACTGTAGCCGCAGTGGCAGTCCTGGTGGGCCAGGCCTCGACCCAACCAGAGAGCTGGTCTACCATGACAAGTAAAAACCCATGATGTCCAGACCGTGGGAGCTCGGCAAAATTAATCTGCCATGCCTGTCCAGGGTATGCTGCCCAGGGTCTACCTCCCATTGGCACAGGGGGTTTCCTTCGAGGGTTTACTTTCTGGCATGTGATGCACTTGGTAGCAATGCGCTGAGCTTCTACATATAGCCCTGGGGCTACTGCTTGGCGGATCACTAGATCACCCATGGCCAAGCCTCCCATATGGGTTCTTGCATGGAGCTGTTGCAGCACCTCCCGAAGCAATGGCCTGGGTATCATGACTTTCCCTCCCGGTACTATCCACCACCCCTGGGAGTTCTTTTCTGCACAAGCTTTCTGTGCAACCTTATCTTCTTCAGGGGAATACTGTGGGACTAAATCCTGGACGTATGGCCATATGGCATGGGACATGGCCTGCCTGGATACCTCCTTCGCTTCTCCCCCAATAAATGCGGCTTCCTTTGTTGCTGCATCAGCCTTTGCATTCCAAGCTTATGCTTTTCCTCAGCAGCCTTCCCATGGGCCCGGACATGAATGACTGCTACCTCTTTAGGCTGGTGGAGTGCCTCTAGTAGCTTGATAATCTGGGGGCCATTAGCAATCTTATTTCCAGAGGCCGTAATGAAACCCCTTTCTTTTCACAATAGTCCATGCGCATGGACTGTAGAAAAAGCATAGCGAGAGTCAGTGTATATATTAACCCGCTGGTCTGTCCCCAGCTGTAATGCTCGGGTGAGCGCAGTGAGTTCCGCGGCCTGTGCCGACCATGAGCTCGGCAATGACTCCCTCCATACTACCTTATCCAAGGTTACCACTGCACATCCTGTTCGTCTTTTTCCATCGATGACAGAGCTGGAGCCGTCTACGAAGTATTCAACATCTGGGCCTTCAATTGGGTTCTCAGCAAGATCAGGTCGCACCTGTGTGGTTTGGTTCAGGACCTCAAGGCAGTCATGCGTCGGTTTCCCTGGCTCCGGCAGCAAGGTTGCAGGGTTGAAGGCTGTAGTATGTTTGAAAGTAAGTCCTGGATTAGAGAGCAAAAATATCTTATACCGTGATTGTCTGGAGGGGTTAAGAAACTTTCCTCCCTCAGTCTCTAGGATCTGGGGAACTCCATGAGGAGTGAATATTTTCATATTCGCACCCATGACTATCTTCTGGGCTTCTTCAACAACCACTGCTGTGGCTGCCACAGCCCGAAGACAGGCTGGCCACCCGAGTGCAACTGGATCTAGAACCTTTGAATAATATCCCACGGGTCTCCAGGTCGGGCCTGATGGCTGTGTCAGCACCCCTGATGCAACCCCTCGATTCTCATGAACATACAGTCGATATGGCTTTTTACTGTTTGGGATGGCCAGGGCAGGGGGCTGGATTAATGCTGCCTTCAGCAGATCAAAGGCATGCTGCATTTTTTTATTCCATTTCCATTTAGTGAGACTCTCCTTAGTCAGTGAGTCATACAGTGGTCTAGCCTTCCCACCGTAATCTGGTATCCATAATCGACAGAACCCAGTTAACCCTAGGAATGCCCGCAGCTCCTTGGGTGACTTAGGTGGGGTTAGACCTTGGATTGCCTGTATGCGATCTGCACTTAGGGCTCTGACTCCTTTTGAGAGCTTATATCCCAAAAATGTGACTTCAGGCTGACATATTTGGGCTTTCTCTCTAGAGACTTTATATCCTTTTTCCCCCAGAGTGTTTAGCAGTGACCTGGTGGCTTCCTCGCAGAGCTGCAAGTTTGGGCTTGCAACTAGCAGGTTATCCACATACTGGAGGAGAGTCACTGTGGGGTGTGATCCCTTCCACTCCTCCAAGTCCTTCTGAAGGGCAAGTCCGAAAATATGGGGGGCTGCTATGAATCCTTGTGGAAGAACTGTCCACATGAGTTGGTCTTTATGGAAAGTGTCTGGATCCTCCCATTCAAAAGCAAACAATTTTTTACTCTCTCAGTGAAGAGGAATGGAGAAGAAAGCATCTTTCAAATCTAGCACTGAAAATATTTCAGCTTCCCCCGGTACTTGTGTCAAAATCGTGTGAGGGTTCGGGACTACAGGATGGTCTGAAAGGACCTTCTTATTTACTGCTCGTAGGTCTTGGACCAGTCTGTATGAGACCCCATCTGCCTTCGGCACTCCAAGGATGGGGGTGTTATAGGGTGAGGACCCTTCCACTAGCCATCCGTACCTCTTGTATTTCTCTGTTAACGGCTTGAGTCCAGCTCTGGCCGCTCGGCTGAGTGGGTACTGCTTTACCCGAACGGGCCCCTCCCCATCCTTGAGTACGATCCTTACTGGGGAGACTGACTTAGCTCGCGCAGGGGTTCCATCAGCCCATACCGAAGGGTCTACTCCAATCATGTGATCTTCCAAACTTACTGCAGGGCGTCAGTCCTCCAGGAGAGCCATCTGATAGTTAGAGCTCTGCTTGACAGGTAGCTGGACCACCATCTGATCGTCTCTGAAAAAGATCTCAGCTTGCAATTTTGTGAGTAAGTCCCGCCCAAGGAGTGCAACCGGGCAACTTGGTGAATATACAAAGGAGTGCTCGAGCAAATGGTCTCCCACTTTGGTGAGGAGTGGTTTACAAACAGGGAGTCGAGTTTGCGTTCCCTCAATTCCTTCCACAAGTACATGCTGTTCACTAGTTTTTGCACAGGGGTTTTTTTCTGGAATCATTGAAAATGTAGCCCCAGTATCCACCAAGGCTTCAAAGTTTTTGCCACCAACTCTAATGGTTACCATGGGATTTTCTCGGGCTCCAACCCGAAGGGTAGTGGTATTAGATCCCCGTCCCCTTCATTCTGAGTCCTCACTCTTTTCTTCTGCCCGCATGAGGTGACCTCTCAGTTCCCCCTCTCTCTTCTCCTTCAGCTTTGGGCATTCCCTCTTCCAGTGTCCTTTCTCTTTGCAATAAGCACAAACGTCTGCTCCCACTCTTTCTCCTTTCCCCTTCTGTATCCCAGCCTTTCCAGGGTTATCTCTAGTTATAGCAGCTGCTAGTGCTGCCATCTGTCGCTGAGCCTTTTTATCCTCCTTGCGCTCCTGCACTTGCTCACGATTCCCATACCTTATATGCAATTTCCACCAGCTCTGAAATCGGTTTCCTAGCACCTCCCTCAGTTTTTTGTAACTTCTTATGGATATCAGCAGCAGATTGACCAATAAACATAAGATTTACCATGCGTTGATTATCTGGGGCTTCTGGATCCAGATCCGAAAACCTGCGAAACACCTCATACAGCCTCCCAAGGAAAGCTGAGGGATCCTTCTCTCTTCCCTGTCTCACTTCATACAACTTAGACAGATTAGTAACCTGAGGCACTGCCTTTCCCATTGCTTCCACTATAATTTCCAGATACCGTGCACTCAGCTCTCTTCCTTCTGCAGTATGATTATCCCATCTCGGCTCCTCAACAGGGCAGGTATCATGCAGAGTATGACCAGCAGCTCCCTCTGACTCAACTCTGGCTGCTGCAATACGTTCTGCTGTTCCTACCACTAATCTCCTCTCCTCCGGGGTTAGGAGGGTCTGGAGCATCATCTGGACATCAGCCCAAGTGGGTCGATGAGTCTGCCCAATAGATCGAAACAGGTCCCTCATCTTTTCAGGGTCTTCACGAAAAAAGGGGCTCTGATTCTTCCAGTTAAATAAATCTGAAGTGCTAAATGGGGTGTAGACAAAAGTTGCATTGCCCCCTTCTCCAATAACCTCTCGCATCGGGCAGTTTAGCACCGGCTGTGACTCTACAGGCTTGCGCAAATAATAACCCTTATTCCCCGATTCAGATGGGGCACTTGGCTGAGGCTCACGCTCTAAATCATTAGGTATGCTTTGATACGCCGGTGGTGGTCTCCCTAAGGGAGGGGGCGGTGGTGCAGAGGGACTGGATCCCGAGGAGGCGTCTGACTCATCTTCGCTACCTGACAGGGCAACCGGAGCGCGGGTCCGATACTCAGCCAATTCAGAATTCCCCCCCCATCAGACTCAAGGAGTACAGGCGGTCCTTCTCGAGTCTTTTCTTTAACAACCATCACATGAGACTTTACTAAGTAATTCTTAATCCAAGGTGGCCGATTTTGAACCACCCACAACCAACAATCAATATAAGGAAAGTGATTCCAATACCCGTTCTGCATAACAATTTCATGGATAGCTATCACTTCTTTTACCACAAAGGATCCTTTCGGGGTCCAGTGGACCCCAAATGTTGGCCACTCGAGTTGACAAAACTTAATTAAATCACCTTTTTTCATTTTTACTTCGTAATCGGCCGGCTTTGCAAACTTATTGAAATGACATAAAATGAACTGTAGGGGCGCATCTGAATTTTCTACACGGGAGCGAGCCATACTCATTTTGCCCACAAGAGTGCGCCCAAGGCACACCAAATACCAAAAGATCCTTGTAACAGAAGGTTTATTGAAAGCTGAGGCCGAAAAATTCCCCAGCGATCATGCACGCCCCGTTTTGGATCCAGAACCAAATTGGGCAAAGGGAGTTCGTATACTCACTGAGATACCCCAGAGATCTCGATCAAAATACCGAAGTGTGTCTGGCGTCTCCAGAAACTGGAAATATGCACGGGAGCCTTTAACTTCCCGAATATCCCGACTCACGCCTCAGATTCCAGGGGCGAGCCCAAAAAGTCGGCTCGGTGCGCACTTTCCCTGGTACCGGAGGTGCTCCGCCGCTGGATTCCGGGGTAGTCCACGAGAAGGTTCCGTCTGGGGTGCCAGGATTGAAGCAAAAACGCTGCGGTTCGTTTCTCGGGAGGCGAAGAACTCTCAGACACACTCTATTAGCAACACAAAAGGTATATTTGCAAATAGGGTCAGAGCGAAGACAAAAGACCACACTCTGCCCCCGAGGGAAACTTCTCAGCAGGCTTTATCCCCTCTCTCCTGAGCACGTGTGCAGAAGCAGGAACTTTTACAACTCATTTCCGGTTCATACAAACATATATGTAAATATGTCAATTCATACGTCCCATGTGTATTATAATTAACTACTTAAGTATGCGGGGCGGATAGGCTTATATGCATTAGCTAATTACGCATGCTTAGAAAAGCTCTTCAGGTTACCAAAAGTTCAAACCCACTCTTTCTCAAGGACAGGATCATTGCAATTACTCTTATCTGCCTGAGAAGTGAAGGGAGCATGAAAGGAAGTGTGATTTAGTGTAACAAAGAGATAGTAAATTTGCAAAACAAAGAGAGTGATACCTTAATACAAAGAGCCCTTGGTAGTTTCTCCTCCACCCCCTCCTCCCACCAGGGAGAGCTGCTAGCTGTGCTGTTCTAACAACACTATTCATAATGCATTTTTAATAATATTTCTAACATAGCCATGGGTTGAGATCAACCCTCAGAGGCTCCATGTTCAGGACACATGTGGGGAGCTGCTGGGACACAGTCTGGAAACAGCAGAATGTATGAGTGAGGACGCACGGGGCTAGGCTGAGCCCCACCCCCTGGTGCCCAGGCTGAGCCAGGTGAGTGGGACAATCCCTTTCTGTACCCTCTACCACCAAAGCCCAGCGAACAACAATAGTCGCCTCACCCTGTGCACAGATCAGGGAGGTGTGTGTCCCCATGCCTCCGCTGGGGTGTGTGCAGCAGCAGGAGCCCCCCCATGTGCCTGAACAAGGCACCTGGGCTCTGACCCTCCAGCCAGGGCCCCACTCACCCCTGCCCCTACCCTACTCGCTCCCTCACCACAGGGGCCTTGATCTGCCTCCCCCCGTTACCCCCCAGACTAACCTGCTGGGCAGGGGGGGAGGGGGCGGATCAATCACTGGCCTATTTCATAATTCATAAACAATTACTAAGCAGTGGAATGCATACTCTCAGCATATTTTGCTTTAACATTTGTAGACAAACTCATTCTGCAGCTGATGTAAATTGCAGTTTTAGTTAAATTGATGCCTCTCAATCTAGTTATACCACCTGAAGATCTGGTCTACTATTATTTTAAAGGTTTCTGTCACTTTTTAAAATTATACAGTTGATCTTATATCATGGAAGACTTATTGATTATAATATAAATAAAAGTAATATTAATGCCAATATAATTACATGTGAATTAGGGTTTTATCTTGCAACCTTTACTACTTTTGTTTTGCAAATTATGCAATGTTTACAGACTCTTCTGCCTGTTTGGACTGATAGTAGAAATTGGTGTTCCTTTTTCATCAAAACTCCTGAGAGAGAGGTTGGCACACAGATGACTGAAAAATAAAATATTAAAAGTATAAATTCCTTCAAACAGTGTTCTGTAAAACCGTTTTGGGTTTGCTGTTGCCTCATAATTGAGACTCAGAAAATATAACGGTGAGGCCTTGATCTGTATGAGGACATTTGGGTATTTCTATAATACTCAAAATTCTGTAGTGTATAATTACACAATTCTGTAATGTATAATCACATTTACCCAAAGAACCATGTCTGCCTATGTCCTTAGACCAGCACCTCTAATCACATAACATCATTTGAGTGATACACAGTGCTATTTATTGTCCCAGCACCTGACGACTCAGGTCTTTCCTTTTCTAGGAAAAAGAAAGGCTTGTCCTTGAGATAATTAAGTTTGGAGTGAGAGAGTGTGTGACAAGGCATCTGGGAGAGCTGGAAAAAGCAAAAGAGCAAACCGTATGCATATGTGCGTATGCGCATGCATGTAGCTATAGATCTGAACCCCCGCCTCGCTCTACTTCGGAGGGCGGGGCGGGGAGCAGGCGCGGCCCCGCCCTGCGGCCGCCACAGGGACCCGCCTCAGCGGCGCGGGGCTGGGTGGGAGGGAGCGGCCGCGCTGGAGCGCCACCACCGCCTCGCGAGCCGGCGGCGGCAGGGGCGGGGCGGCGTGCGGCCTCCCGGAAGCTGCCGGCAGCCCCATGGACGGCTCCGGGGAGGACGACCCGGCGGAGGCCACGGTGCAGCTGCTGGCCAGGCGGCAGCGCAGGGAGAAGCGGGAGCTGCAGGGTGAGCGGGGCCGGCAGCAGCCGCCCCTTGCGCTGCGCGGCGCCGGGCGGGGGAATCCAGGACTCCGCGTTCCAAGAGCGCTGTCATCAGCTTCGTCACAGTCGCCGTCAGCGCGTCATAATGACCCTCGGCATCGGTCTGCTGGCGGGTCCGGATCTCCCCTGCGGGCGGCGGCCGGGGCGCGGGCGCGTCTGTGGCCCAGAGGCTTAGCCGGGACGGGGGAGTCTGGGGCAAGATTAATTCACTGGGATCAGCCATTCCCCAGGCCAAGTGCTAATTCGGACCCTTGGCAGGTTCCTCGTGTGGGATCGATGGGCCCAGCCCTGTGAGCTTTGTTGCAGAGGAGGCATGGAAGCCTTGTCTGCTTTTAGCTTTAAGGCCCTGCTACAGCCTCAAATGGAAGCTGGCTAGAAACCAGCCAGAGCATTGCTGTGTTTTCCAATACTAATGGTGTAGGTGGCTGGCTCTTTTTATAGCTGCCCAGTCACTGGGGTGGTGTGGGAATTACTTGGATGCTTCTGCTCTACCTTTATTGTGTGATTGATAATATATGTAATGTGTAGCAGGGGCTGGGGAGTAACCAGGTAATTATGCCTTAAGTTGTGATCCAGCTACGAGTTCATCCATTAGATGGTGTTATAAAGCAAGCAGTAAGTTAAAGAATTACTTCAGAAAAAATGTGTGATAGCTTTGTAGCTTGTTCTAATCATGCCATTAATCAGATGTATGGCCAGGTGCTTCCCTGTGGCTGGGAGCCCTGGCACCTGAGGGGCTCTGAGCTGCGGGGCTGCACCACCTGCTGCCAGCCCCACAGCTGACAAGCCTTGCAGTGATGATGGCATTCCCATTGCTGACCCTGCTGTGAGCCTGTTCAACTGTGGGCCTCACAGCAGGGACAGCCTTGTTGGCTGCAGGGCTTGTAGTGGGGGCAGTGGGAAGAACGCTGTGGGGCTCGCAGCCGTGAGAGCCAGTGCAGGGGATCATGCCCTCCAGTGGTAGTAAGGCGTGATGAGCTCTAATGCATGATCCTAAAATAGTATCTTTTGTCATGCACATGTGGCATGGCAGGAGGCATGATTGTGCAGATTGTGCATTAGATCCCATTGTGCCTTTATCTGCAAAAGAGGTGCACCGATATGTTTGTCCATATCGTATCAGCACCAATAAAAGGAAAATTAACATGATTGGCAATTGGCTTTTTTTGGCCAATGTGGTTGATAATGTCACTGATAAATGTTGTGTACATGTGCACAGCAGTAGCATGCACGTGGGCAGGAATGCAGCCCAGCAGCTTGGAGAGCAGCATCTATCTGGTAAGTTTGTGGGGGAAGGAACATAATGGGGGCAGATTGAGGCCCCCCACAGTGAGTGGGGCTGGGGTAGGTGGGACAGGGCATGGGATGGAGCGGTGGGTGGCTCATCCAGGGGGTGGGGAGGACGGTTTCCAGCACTGCATGCTTCCCACAGGAGGTATGGGAGTCATGTCCCATGCACAAATCTGGGGGGCACAAGGGCAGGCTGCCTGCTGCAAGTTTGGAGCTGGGAGCTGCATTGAACTCTTCCTGGTGGGAGGGTTGGGGCTGTGCTCGGGGTGGGTGGAGGTGGGGAGGGTAGTGGCACCACTGGGAGGGGGGGCTATGGGGTATTTTGGGGTGACTGTAGTCCACCCTCCCAGTGCTACCATTGCCCACCCCCAGCGCAGCCCCAGCCCAGCCTCTGACCCCAAGCCCACAGTGGGCGGCTTGCCCTCGATCCATACACAAATCCAATCGGCATATTTCCCCTATGCTTTTCCCAGGGATGCACACAATGGTGGGAGCTGCCACTTCCCCCCCCTTGGGCAAGCTGCCTGTGGCTCTATCCCCCACCCCACCTTGGCTGGGCAGTGCCTGCCCATGCCCCACTCCCTGCCTCAATCCACCCCTCCTATGCCCCTTCTCTCCTCCCTGCCCCCCCCCGGCTTACCTTCCGGATGCTGCTTTCTAAGCTGCTGGGCTGCATATTGGCAGTCAGATCAGTATCGACTGATGTGGCTGGTTAATAATCAGCCATCGGTATTGGCCAAAAAAATCTTTATCGGCATATCCCTAATTTGCACATGTAGAGGGGTGCTAAGTGTGCAGCTATGCCCTGCCTTCTGCTCCACTTCAGACTAACACAGCAGACTGCCTTGCTGTAGGGTGCCTATGAAGTAGTGTCTCCCGTGCCTTCTGCCTCTCAGATTCAGTTCATGTGCTGCAAACTTTGGTCTCTCACCTTTCCCATTCTCATGTTTTCACTGTGGGGCTTTGACCCTGACGTGTTCTTATTTTCTGTTTTCCCCCAAAACTTCCCAGCTGTAATGTGGCCTTAACAGGAGTGTTTCTGCTTATCTCCATGTTGTTAGTTAAAAAAATAATATAAGGTAATAATCTAATGTAAAGGGACTTGCGAAAAAGTTCTAATGCCCAGTCAGAAACATCTAGTGCTTCATCTTTAATATCATTTAAGTTTGTCAAGTTAAAAGGTAGGTTTGCAGTAATGTAGGGTTCTAAAATACTTTGCTTGAAACTATTTTTGATTTCCCCTGAGACTTTGGTTCGGGTGAATCCCAGTTGCACAGAGTGTGTTCGCCCTCATGGCAAATGGACAGGTCGGTAGTCTTCAAGGAAAAAAGTTCTCTATAGCAGTGGTGTGCAAAATACAGTCCGCAGGGTGGATCTAGCCCACCAACTGATTGGATCTGGCTTGTGGGCAGACACCCACCAATTGATTTCTAGCTCATGGCTGCACCTGCGGTTTTCCATAAGGGGCTGAGCCCTGCTGGCTTCTGCCCAGGGAAGCCTGTGCTGCATTCCTGCCTGTGCCTGCTGACATCCCTGGCCAGTGTGCATGGCTTCCTGGTGGGGCCAACCCCAGTGCACTTGCAACTGCCTAGGTACTGCTCAGCTCCCCCCGCCATCAGTAGCTCCTTTTCTTCCTCTTGTCCCTGCTGAACTGCTCCAGGCAGCAGCTAACTTGAGGAAGTGACAGTGGCCACGGGGACACATGCAGACACCATGAACCCATCCAGGTGGTGGGGAGCTGCAGGTGTGTGGATCCTGGGCCAGTGCACAGGGGCTCCACCTGAAGCTCCAGCTCCCAGCC